>NC_069368.1:5000000-10000000 GCF_021730395.1 Mercenaria mercenaria | reverse complement strand
TTTTGTATGCAGTAGGAGTCAACCGCATATAGCAGGTTAAGTTTGGAGAAGTCTTAAAAATTCTTTTGTAGAGACATTTTCATATTAAACACCTGCCTTACGCTCTATATTTCATTTCTTAGATTTTTCAGGTGTGAGCTGACCAATGGAAAATAATCTTATGATGAGCTAAATTTAAGTTACATGGCGTTTACTGTGGCAATTGTTTTTACCCCTATTTACAATTATTTTCAAGCTATTTTTTTCTTTTTCTTAAAGGAAAGTATCAACAATACACAAAATATTTCTAATCTGACGGTACTTCTCTTTCTCACTCTCACGTGTGCGTCACAGGTTGATCCTACGTTAAACAATTGCCCAAAAGACAAATATCAGAAGAGGAGCAAAAGCTACATGTATTTTCTCACGTTTAACTTATAATATCACTTCTGTTTGTGTGTTATATATATATATACATGATTAAAATGTTAATGCGACAGCTTGAAACATTTAATCTCTTTGTTCAAGTGGCTAATATCGCTTCTGTTTTGTATTGATCACATTTGTCAAAATGAAGTGGTGGTACATAAATCTTTAGACTAAAAATGTATAAGTGGCAGCTTAAGAAACCCTAGTATCTTTGTTCAAGTGGCTAGCATTCGCACCTAAATGTATGACAAGATCTATTACAGTCCCATTAACACTGTGTTACGTGCAGATATAACCACAGGCAGTTAAATCCGCTTGCCAACTAAACATGCTAGAATCACACCGTACATTTCTGTTGACAGTCAGTCATATCTTTCATTGTTTGTAAGAAAAAATATCTATGTATGGCAAGATCTATTACAGTGTTAAGTGCCGATATAATCACAAGCTTACTGCAATTTAAGGTTAAATCCGCTTGCTAACTAAACATGCCAGAATCACACCGTATATTTCTGTTGACAAATCATATTTTTCCTTGTTTTGTAAGAACAAAATATGCCATAACGAAACATAGAAATAAAACTAGGAAAACCTATATTTTCTGTATCTACAGATACAATTCAAATATTTAGCTTTTGTTCATATCATTATTCCTTTACCGATAGACTAATTCAATTGAAGTATCGCTTCCATTACTCGTAGAGATTTTGGAAGTCTAGAACAGCTCGCAAGAGCTCGTACGGGAATCGCACGGGCCCTGGAAGAGCTCGTACGGGAATCGCACGGGCCCTGGAAGAGCTCGTACGGGAATCGCACGGGCCCTGGAAGAGCTCGTACGAGAATCGCACGGGCCCTGGAAGAGCTCGTACGGAAATCGCACGGACCCTGGAAGAGCTCGTACGGGAATCGCACGGGCCCTGGAAGAGCTCGTACGGGCATCGCACGTTGTCTGTGGAAAACTGCGAGGCTTGCCGATGCAGGGATGACTATCGCGGGGGACCCGCACAGTCAACGTACGATGTCCGTCCGTACAGAGATAGTAAGGATTATAAAATTGGTGGACTCGTACGAATTTTTAAAACCGTACGGATATCTTACAGTTTTGTGACGGAGGCATTAATGCCGATACATCATATCTCCCACATACTCCGCCATAATAGAAGATGTAGCAAAATTCTATTTGTTAAAAGGTAGCAAGTTCTGTTGTCGAGGAAGATGGACAGAAGTTCGCTGTTCTGTAGTTCTGATACATACGGAGAAGTTGTCAGTGCATTTCTTCTACGGAATCAAAAGACACAGATTAGAGGAAACACCGCCGTCATATATATCAAATAAGAACAAAAAATCAGAATTACATAGAACCATTAGTTTAGGCTTGTGCTGTAAAGATAGTTAGAAAACGTATATTGGATCTTTATAAATGTTTTCTTTCGCCCTAGCTATAACTTATACAATTCAACTTGCTTATTCATCGATTCTCTGACATGTTTTGTCAGTTTCTACAAATGCATTCACAGTTGAAATGACAATGGTTGTAAACAGTTATAAATCTTGATATTCAAAGTCTTAGAAATCCATACTTACCCTGCATATGATTTATATTTTAACGGCTGGTTCACGATTGCCTATTTCTGTACCCTAAGGAAATGACGCCGTCAGTGTAAATTGAATATTTTTAAGCAGTATGTCTTGAAATTGACAAGTCGTTCTTTTCATTCTCTGTAAAGTCGCTATGCTGCGTTTTAATGACGTATTTACCCATTGGATGCAGATATTTTCACCGTTGATTCTATCTTAGAATGAAAGTGTTTTATTTCTGACTTCTATGAGAAATTGCACTTTCGATGACATTTTTCGAACAAAGGAAAAATTCGAAAATGTAGATTTTAATGAAACATTTCATAGTTATGACTTTCACCTGTTTAGTAATGTGGACAAATTAAATATACAGGACCATGTGCTGAACTTTTCGCCATACACCAAGTCTTAACATTTTTGCTCATTTTATGCTATTATTTACTTATTTTACACCAAGGCCAGCCTCTTGTCAAAATAAACCTAACGAAAGACAGTAGTGCTGACAGTTTAGTATATAACAGATTCTCGGCAAAAATTATACTCCCCGTATAACGGCCACGAGGCATTATTCTTCCGGATAAATGGCCTTATGCCGTTACTTCCAGTTAATCAAACGTGCAGAAGTACCTTATAGTCTTCAAACGTCGCTAAAATTCTAGTATACCTATAATTAATGTGGATTTATTTTTGTCATATTTCTCTGGACTCTTTGGGATCATGTAGGAGCAGATATAATGCAATATGTGACATATATAAATGTACAGTCCTATCTTATCGGCAATTTGAGATTAGATTTATCTAAAGTTTTTCCTCAGTAAAATTTTCCTATTTGATTTGCTTTTGTCGTTTTATGGATGACAATGTAATACTAAAACACATAAATGTTTTAATTCATTCCCTAGCTTTTAGGCAAGAAATCAAAGAATAATTTTCAATGTTTTTTTTCTTTGTCATATGTAACGGTGTCATAGCAAATTAGGATTGCGTCGGCTATGGTTTAACATCAGCATCAGCGTATGTCAGTAGTAGTATTTATAAGAAAATCAAAAGAATGGAACAAAATAAGACAAGAATGATATCAACACTTATATTGTTCTGGAATTTCATTAATGGATGTATTTAATACAATCAAATGAAAACATTTGGTATTTAACAGTATATACTGAGTAGTGTAGTACGAAATATCTAAAGATTTAAAATATCATTTTTTTCTGTTTGTTTGTATCTTATGCTTCCAAAATGTTGTCTAATCAAATTGATTAATCATCGAAACAGCGGTATTTTCCTGTCATGTGAGGGATGTAAAAATCCATAAAATATTTTTTATAATATAATTTTGTTTGAGCGGATGCTGATAGTGTAACAGGTGTTTCGGATTCTGTTACCTCTCTAGAACAGACTCAATCAAACCAACCAACCGAGTCTGTTATAATGAAATTATATGATGTTTAAAAACACTCCAAATTTTTAACCTTATCTTAAGGTACTATCACGTAGTCATCGCATTACGCTTTTCCATTTTCGAACCGGCAACCACCGATTGCCGGTCGAAACTGGAAGATGGTGTCAGTCTTTCGTAGAACATGATCAACGAAAGTGCATCCCATGTAACCAGAATGATATTGCCGACGAATATCATTATATGTATAAATGCCTTTTTTTCTGTCTGGCCAGGAGAAGCCTGATCCCGAGTAAATATCATAATAGACCAAATGCACTGAAATTTAAATAACTAATGAACACGACATCCCCACTTTACTGAAAAATGTTGCTATTTTTTCTAAACGTATAATGTCATTTTTTAACAAGTGAGTAGATATTTTAAGGGTGCAGCTAAAATACGATATACCCTTCCGCCTCCGCCCTAGCAAATGTGACGCTTTTTCTGTCCCGGTCCGTAATGTGGCTATATTACAATCTCTAACAATCTGACTAAAGTACATCTCCAATTAACGCTACGCACATAGGATCTGAAGACGTGCTATTGACAGCCTCGTACTGACGACCCTTCCGGTAGCCAATCAGAGCCTTACTTACAATATTTTGTATGTGAAAGTAGAAGTTTAAAAAATCTATATTTAGCCTGGGTTTTTCATATTTACAATTCTTATGACGACCACATCGCGACTATGCCCTCGTGTTTTGAGAGAAATCATATGTCATGATACGGAATTGGTCACGTAAGGTGTCCGGTTTGCTCAGTCGGTAAGGCACTCGCCTTGTAAGCGAGAGGTCCCGGGTTCGAGCCCCGGACTGACTGCACATTTTTCTCACCCTTTGACATTCGACGCTATTTTAATGATTGAATCAAATGCTTGTTGAAACACGTCGTCTGATTGGTTCAAATAAAAATAAATTTGCAAAAATAAAAATAGCAATATCGGAAATCCAAAATATACAGAAGACGAATGTGAATGGGTCATTCTCAGATCTTCGTTTAGAAGATCAAGTACTTTAGTCAGATTGCAATCTCTAATCATGTCACTTTATGTCCTTTAATTTAAGCAGAAGTCAAATCATATTTTAGCTGTAGCCCGAAATATTCCAGTAACGTAAATATGTAACAAGATGTACTAGATCTATGTATATATGTATCAATGAATACTTAACGTATAATACTATGAAATAACTTACCGCTTGTTGTATTCCACTTTGAATAATATGTATCAATGTTACACTTTAATTTAAATTATACCACTGTTATTTCATTTATTTAATCACTTAACTGAGAAAGCAATACAATTCAACGTGTACATATTCACAACGCGCACAAAATTCTCACTTATTTTGCCATATGTCAATTAGACCCCCCCCCCCCCCCCCCCCACCCCCGCACAAGGGGTTTTCCACTGATTAAAGGTCAATATCACCATTGTGAATGTGTGCTGCGTTAAATGTATTGTCCATCACATAGAAAGTAGATTTATTATCTATTTAAATCTAAAAACTGTCCCCATTTACAAAAAAAAAATCCATCATGTAAATGTTTGTTTCAATATAATTGCTATGTATATACACCCATATTTGTTAATATAATAACTCATGTTTAATCATGTTCTCATGTATACATGCTGTATTTTTCTGTCTGTCTGTCTGTCTGTCTATATTTCGCTTGGTTCCGTTCAATGCTTTCATAGGATCTTCCTTATACTTTGAATTGTATTACTTAAATTGATCAATTGATTTGTCGGGTTCACTTTCTTTTGTTTTAAAATGCGCAATATCGTATTGTTGTGCAGCATTAAAACTTGTTTCACACACCTTTTCCAAATATAGCGATAAATGCCTTTTGTGAAGAGTTTCCTGTGATGCTTTTTCTGCCACGGCTCGTAAAGCAGCATGCCTCCTGATCGTTCGACAACAACAACAATTTTTTTTTAGATATCTTGAAATAAATGCTATATTTCTTAAGAAGGCTTTAAAACTTAATTACTGACAAACTTTATGTTATGGAAACATGTCGGGTTCACTTTCTTTTGCTTTAAAATGCGCAATATCGTATTGTTGTGCAGCATTAAAACTTGTTTCACACACCTTTTCCTAATATAGCGATAAATGTCTTTTGTAAAGAGTTTCCTCCATTTTGATTTATTGTACCCTGAAGAAATAACGTCATCAATGTAAATATTCCTGTGAAGACAATTTAGTGCAATGTAATAATGTATAATCACGTTATTGTTGCTTGAATTGCAGCTTTTTCTCTAGCCAGTTTAAAAAATATTTTACAATTGTTAATATAAATCAGATGCTGACATTGTCGTCACGTAAGAAGCGACGATTATTCAGATTATAAACAGATTTAATGTTTGAAGTTTTGCACTGACGTCCTATTGTCATAGTATGTCAGTCTTGTAAAGGCACACATGTAACTTTAGTTCAAGGAATTATTTTCGAAATTTCAACTCCTACACCACAGAACTTCAACTTTTTTTTTCAAAATCAAGATACAAAGAGAAATTCAAATCCTCTCGAAACGAGCGAAACGAAATATACACATAAAAATACTCTGCTTTTTTGCCTTATTATTTACATGAAATCTGTAAATTACTCTTTGAATTTGTTCTAAGAGGTAATGCTTTATAGGAAATAATTAAATTAATTGTCGATTAATCCTTTGATAACTGAATTTTGCTAATATAAAGGCAAAGGTCCTGAGAAAGTTACATGCTATTGAAAACAAATCCCATGGTAGTTCCTTTGTTTTTATTCATTTATTTCAGTTCGATAGTAATATAACCTTTCAGCTGCTAAGTCCGGTAACTAGAAAAGCTCCTATTGGTGTCATATTGACAGGAGCGGTCGAGGCCCTAGCGTTGCTAATGATCAAGAGGATTTCATCTTGAACCAATTATTATGAATCTACCAACGCTTAATGTTACAGTTACAGTTAAGTGCTCTGTTAGCACTGCACTATATTTGTCAGGAACTAATGGTATTTATTATTAAAACAAATTTCGTTTTTTTTACAGACTAATACATATTAACACTAAATATGCAATGGACAATTGGCTTATAACGGTTTCTTAATATTTCAAGGAGGAGCATCGTCTTTCAAAAATGGTACATATTTCAATACTTTGACTTATCCTGGTAGGAGATATCGGCAAAAAATCTTAGAATTACATTCCTAATTATTAAAACTGAATTTGAATAATGTTTTTCGTTACATTTCGCACGAAAATCCAAACATATTTTCAAAATTTTGTACAATCTTGATAAAATCTGTAAAAAGATCCTTTGGAAGCAAAGAATGCAACCTAGAAGAATAATAGCAGACTGGGTTTGATTGAGTCTGTTCATGAGAAGTAATGAAAAGTGCAACACCTCTCACGCCCCCTAACACCGGCTTAAGCGGAACTCTTCTACACGTGTGCTGAAAGGACAAAGAACTAGCTTACATTACGCGAGTAACAAAGCGTCAAATTCTTTGTAAGGATCATCAGGGCAATTTTTATATTGACGCCAAGAGATTATTCAACGCTTCATTGTATTATTCTGATAGAATCGTCAGATAATTTTATTTAACTCTTGATAATGTCTGGGAAAACACATATTTTGGACAGACGTATCTTTGGGGTTAATATGCAAAATGCAAGTTGTCAAAACAAGGAATGGCAGCAACATACAAGTTCTGGGAATACCAAAACGCTCAGAGCCTCAGCGTGAGTTTTAGAACTTTTTGTCGTGAATCTAGTTCATTTTAACTTATGGAAGCACAGTGTGTATTTAAATTACATAACAATGACTGTTCGAGAACTATATGATTTTTTCATTGAATATATTGAACATAGATATTATATAGTTTAGTGCTTTAATTGCATCTATAAGTATGGACTAATAATGATTTAAATGCTTCTGTTCAGTTGTCAGTTGTTTCCCACAAAATGGCTAAATGATATTAATAACAAATTGTTTATAAAATTTTGTCTACAGGGAAGAAACTGGCTTATTGTCTTTCTTTCTGTGTTTGTCAAATAAATTCCATATATTACAAGTAAGTTTTTTTTAAAAATATTTGTGTTTATTGTATTTTCAAGTAACTTATCAGTGGGGAAAAAAGCCGATTAAAGAAAACTTCCACTATGACTAAAAAAAGAATGTTTTAATTAGATTTACCACCTTACCATTACTACATATACAGCTTAAAACGTCCGGCTAATTTTATACGCGAAAGAGCTTCATTATTTCGCTAATAATGCCATCAAATAGCAATTATCTCCTTCGAGCTTGCATCTAATAGGTTAAGTCTGTATGACATCCATTAAGGCAAAAGCTGTTATATCCAAAGCAGTTCCCTAAATGGTCAGTTTTATTCCATTCGATATGTGCTAACGTATTTTACATAGTCATTGAAAGACGTGTATATATTTTAAATGCAACTGATGGCTATTAACGTCGTAGTAATAGGGAATGAATATCTCAGGAACAGGGAAAATAAGTGAATACTTAAGAAATAATAAATATGTGCCTATATTTTATCAGTTAATAAAATATGGGCAGGAGTTCGGATGCGTAATAATTAAATCACGAGTGCGTAGCACGAGTGATTTAATATTCGCATCCGAACGACTGCCCATATTTTATTAACTGATAAAATTATTGGAACATATTTATTATTTCGATTCTAACCACGTAAATTCTTCGCATTTTACAGCACTACATTTTAGCGCGATTGTCATTCAGCTGGCCATATGCTATTATAAAAACCTCCCCACGAATGGAAAGCGTTGCATCAAACGGAATTTTCCGATATTCAGTAAATTTTAATTAAAGTATTAAGTAGTTATTGCCGTGAAAATGTTATTTTCAATAACATCTAAGGTCGGATATAGAAATCAGAGGTAAATACTTAATTCAAGGTTTATATATGCAGTTTCTAAAAATAGTACACGTCACCTACAGATGGCACTGAAACATACACGCCAGAACATTGCGGCGGCATATAAACACGTAAAAACTTGAGTCTGGAAGATTGGAAAATTAATTATAATTTATTTACTGTCAAAGTAGAATCTAGTTGACATTTGTGGTGCCTACAACGCAGAAATTGTAAACTACACACACGACCAGACATAGATGCACTGGTGTTGAAGTTTAAACTTACCGGGCTGAAACATATTCTTACGGTAAAATATAAACAAATAAATTTATCAGTTAGATATTGTTTGTTTCAGAACATTTGATGTACTTTTTATTACTACTACATTACACTGAAAAAGTCGAGTATTTAGTCGGTATATAACGGAAGCAGAGTAGAATCTCAGTCGTGTTACAATCGTAGGGCGGAATGGAAGAGCTATATTTTATCGTAGATTCATGTATAGGCGATTTCGCTATATGTTTATATAGCAACTGCTGCGGATCGTGTTAGAATTTACAATAATGTGAAGGTTTTGCTATTTAATTTTTGTCATTGTTTTTTTTTTATTCTAATAATCAGACTTGTACCAAACAAACTATATACACTAACTTTTGTATGACACATACAGATATTTTTCTTAAAGTCGCACGTTAAAGGTAGCAGTATTATTTGAACTGTAAATAAATGCACTTTGATATGACAGAATTGCATCAATTAATTACCACCTGCTATTGCAAGTATTTTACTTCTGTATTGAAAACGCTCCGTAGCTAGACAAAATAGCTAATTAGAATTCATAAATGTCGTTGAAAGTTACTGAAAATAAAAAGTGCATTAGATTATGATATTCAACAAAATTAATACCAAACTTGTCATGAATAAGGTATATATTCAAACTAGTAACTGGTTGGTTGTTGCATTTGCGTAATCAGTTTTAAAGGTTTTGAAATGCTAAAATAAATTCACTAATGTCACTTCTTAAGCTGACCTGTAATAAGATACCATGATACGATGAACGCCTTCATAAAATTACATAAATATATTGAATGTCTTGCTTTGTGTTGTAAAATGTTAATAAACCAGTACATCAGAAGTTAAAACAAACATGAGTTATAAAAGATTAAAGAAAATAAAAGAAATCACCTAACTTTTCTTTAACGTATGCTCGTGGTTTGATATAAAATAAAAGTTATTGCCATAATTGTGACAATATGGTTGTTAAACATATTTCACGCTTTGCACCCACTGTAAAAGTGAAAAGAAGCATAATTTTACCAAAAACTAATACCAGAAAAGACACAAAAAGAATAGATCCATTGCCAAATTATTATAGCAGATAATTCATAATCAAATACAAAAAGTGTGCGTAACCAGTGAATGCAACATTTATTTTTTCCATTTTTAATATTTTGCTGGGGTTGTTCTTTAAACAGATAGGAAGCATTTGCTTTTTTGTATTCAATACAAGTTAACCGCATATAGCAAATCAAGTTTGAAGCAGTCTTAAATTTTCTCTTGTGGAGACATTTTTCATTATATACACCTGGCTGACGTTTCTTAGATTTTTTAGGATCTTTTAACACACTAGAGCCGATAATAGGAAAAGAATCTTGAAATTAGCTAAAATTAAGATATAAAACGTTTACTGTGGCATTTCTATTGTCTCTGGTTACCATGACGTACGTTGATCCAGACCTACGTTTCACAATCGCCCACACGAAAAGTAATAAGAAGAGGAGAGAAACCTACAGATGCTTTCTCACGTTTTACTTATAACATCACTTCTGTTTGTGTTGATCGCATTTGTCAAACAAAGAGGTGGTATATATAAATAACATATATACCGTTATACTAGAAATGTTAAAGCGACAGCTTGAAAGATCCTGTCTCTTTCTTCAAGCGGCTAATATTGCTAATGTTTTGTGTTGATCGCATTTGTCAAAATGAAGTGGTTGTTCATACATCGTTAGACTAAAAATGTTAAAGTGGCAGCTTAAAACATCTATTATCTTCGTTAAAGAGACTGGCATTTGTGTCTTAATGTAAGACAAGATCTATGACAGTCTTATTAACACTCTGTTAAATGCAGATAAACACAGGCTTATAGCTCCGCTTGCCTACCAAACCTGGTCTGAGTCTCCATCAATTTCATGTTTTGTCTTAAGTTTTGATTGACAAAACTGAGCATTAACGAAACAGAAAAATAGAAATAGGAAAAAGGTATAATTTTTTATCTACAGATGCAATTCAAATAGTTTAGTCTTGTTAATAATACTATTGCTCCTTTACCGATAATATCGCTGCATTGCTTTTTGACGAATTATATCTAGTTTTTTGTACAGTTATCATACTGATCTTTCTAAACGTTGTAAAACTTAACAACTTTTGACATATTGACACATGAAGTATGGAACATATCAGATTGAAAATGTGAAATTTATTTGAACAGGAGAACTATTAAATGTTATTGTTTGCGAGTGTTCATTAACAAAAACAACTGTCATTTCCTAGGATCTGGCGGTCGTTTACATGCAATAACACTCAAAGAGCATTTATAAAAATCGTATTACACACAAGAAGGCCGCATAGAGAGAGTGTGTGTAATTAAACACCATCCCAAAGCACAAACTGAATAATTTGGAAATTAGACTCGGGTAACTATAGGAAAGAGGGATAAAGTTGACAATCTTCGCTAGCTTTAATGAAATTAGAAGCAGTCGAATGTGCATGAATGTTCTATTTTAAGTAATTTTATTTCTTCAAAAATATAAATTGTCTAGGCAAACGATGTAACAATTTTCTATCAACTGTGAAGCAATACAATATATTGTCTCCAAGAATATGGATTTTTCTTAACTTAGAGAGATCAGTGAAGGCAGTTTGTCACATAAAGAAACTAAACGAAGCGAGGCCTACGTGGCAGAGTGGTTAATGTCTCTGACTTTGAATCACTTGCCCCTCACCAATATGTGTTCGAGCCTCACTCGGGGCGTTTAATTTTTCATGTGAAGAAGCCATCCAGCTGACTTACGGAAAGCCGACGATTCTACCTGGGTGTCCGCCCGTAATGAAATAATGCACGAAGGGACACAAGGGGTCTTTCTCCACCACCAAAGCTGGGGCGGCATGTGATCTAAAATTGTGTCGTTGTGACGTTAAACCCAACAAACTAAATAAAGCAAAGCAAAATGAATAGAGTATTATATATTTTCCTTCAACTATGTTTTGCAAATGAGTTTATTCAGTCCAATATGACCTGATAACTGGTTTAGCAAAATTCCAGTAACTATAAAAATACTACTTTTAAAGCAAGTGCATGCAGCTTTTCTTCAAACTGCAAAGCCTGGAGTTGACTACAAAAAGCAGTGATACTCCCCACCACGACATAATTCCATGAACTTAATGCAAAAGTCCTATTTATATTTATTGCTCATAAACTGACAAGCGGTAAATATTTATTTAAAGCATATATGATTTCATATTTTTGCGTCTTTACGATACATATCAATTACTAATCATGTTCTGTGCTAAATCTTGTTTCTGTAAAAACAAAAACAAAAACAAAAACCCGCAAAGGTTTGGAAGTGACACCAGGTTTCTACATGGCATTGCAATATCTTTAAAAATAATAATCTCGCGGTTAAAACAGCGCTATCTTAACGCTTTATATGCTTTTCAAAAAAAGAGTCATATGCAAAATAGAAGAGTTTTTTCCGCCTGTTTATTCATAATTGTTTTTAAAGCAACTAAGATTACCGACATATCAATTGCTTATCTTGTGGTAAAATGCGCTTAATCGCATTGCTTAATGATGCCATATTATGTAATGTTTTACTGTTCTTTTGCATTCAAAAACCCTGGAATATGCTAAAGCAAATATTAATGAGCACGAATCAAAGGTATTCTGTGATAAATTCCAATAAGTCTAAGAATGAGAAACATTTTTCATTGATGACAAAATGTGTACATGGTATCACTTGCAAACTTTATTTTAGAAATGATAAATTTGTTCGTACATTTTATCACGTAACAAAATATGGGAAGGAGTTAGGATGCGTAATAATTAAATCACGAGTACGTAGCACGAGTAGCGTAATTATTTGCATCCAAACGGCTGCCCATGTTTTATTAAATGATAAAATTATTGGAACATGTTTTGATTCTAACAACGCAAATAATTTGCATTTTACAGCACTGCATTTTCAGCTCAATTCATGGTTAGAAAGTATTTCTTTCTTTTCAGACTTCAATAGTAATCAAACAGCTTGCAAACTATCTATGAACAGAATTATTACCAAATAAAAATGCATGATTTTATTTGACTCAGTGCTACGATCGTAACTTGTGTATACCTCGTGTTATACTGGTAATTCGCTCGTAGAGATCAAAACGTGTTTACGGCCCCACACGTAAGTCAAAACGACTTTTTATCATAATAATTATCTTTTTTGAAATGTTGTTTACTACCGTTTGGACCTGGAACATTTCGTACATAATGGAAGACAAGTAGAATCGGTTATGTTACAGTCGTAGGAGTAACATATATCAGACAATCATATTTTATTGAAAATTTATATATAGGCTGTTTCTACTAGAATATATGTATATAAAAATTGATGCGGATCGTCGAAGAATATTCCACAAACAAGGAGAAGCACTATTATAATGGAATAAAATGTAATTTTACCACTGTTCATAAAGAAGTAACCGCCCTTCCGGGTGAGGTCAAGTGAGTATTAGTTGATACCAATATTTTTTCCAAAGGCATTTGTAAAAAATTATGACTGTAAAAGAATGTTGTGAAAGAACATTTGTGTAACTAAGCACAGTCTGAAAGACAAACCTCGTTTCTTTCCAGATTATTGCTTGCCCAGTAAACACCTGACGTCGTACCGACGTTGTTTAGACGTTGGATTTTGGTCCCGACGTCGGCGACCTGAATCGAACGTCTAACCAACGCCATACCCACGACGTCTAATAGACGTCAGACTTAGACGTCTAGGAGACGTTGGAATTAGGTTGGATAGAAAGTCTGTTTAAATGTTTTCATTTATGAAATTAACTGGTGTAATTTTGCTATAATAGTTTAAAGATAGTCATGCCTGAACATGCGCTTATAAATAATAGTTCATTAGCATATCAAACATTATCATTAATTATGTTATGTCGCATGAGATTGTCTATTTTCGGAAACGGATTTCTTTTTTACCAATTTAAAACAGTTCAGGAAAAAATTGCATTCTATACACATGTATAAATTATTCTAAATTCACCTAAGGATCTTCTTCTACACATGTTGTTTATTAGTCATGCCTTGGCCGCGAGTTAAGCCTACATCGGTTTACACAAGTCTTCCGCTAATTTGATATTTGTGGGATAAGATAGCAAGTTTATAAATACTTTACACAAAGGGATCCGCAACGTGAGTCTATAATAATTCTCAATTAATGCTTCTTTTTATTGTGGGTCTACTTTGCAAATGCCTGGCTCTGAGGCTGTGTTACCCTTACTTATTATATTTTCTAAATTTTAATAACTCGATCCATCTATTCATTTTAAGATTTATTCGTTAATGGAGCATTCATTGAAATGTTATACATAAACTAAGTATTCGTAAACAAGTAACTACATGAAATAGAATGGCTTTATTTAAAACAAACGTACGTTAATGGAAAATTTAATTAATTACCATTTATTTCTGTTGCAGACTTTCCAATAATTGGAAAGGGAAATCTGATGGAAATGTGTACATGAGCAATGTTTCGTTTATATTATTATGCAATTCGATAACATAATAAAAAACTACCATAAGCAGAATGTATCACTGCAAACAAAGATATTTCAGAACTGTCTATTATTAGGCTGCCATTCTGGATTTAATTTGTACAGTGTGCAGTCAAAACGGCATTATCTGAAATTTCCCAGAGGACTTTGTCTTTCATCTGGCATTTCTTTTATTTTCTCATTTATATCGCAATATATAATTTGATCATAGATTCTTATCATTTAGTGTTTAATTAGAATGGATCTACTGTTTCGACATTATACATTAGCACTGAAAATTTCAAAGCAGCTTTGAAATCAACTATTTAGATTTGTGCATTTATAACATCAAAGTGAAAAATCAAACAGGCAATTAATTGTCTTACTACTAATGCATAATAAAAGTATGATATGATCGGTAAAACTTGATCATGTTCGTACAGCTGCCTCTTCGGAGAATACATGCATTATTAAAGCCAGACAACAGTGTAAACCATGTAAAAATGTAAAAAATACACGACAAATTTCAATGATAAAAATGGCTTTCTTTGTGGTTATAAAGGAAACGATTAAAGAGGGTTTTGTTTTATGCTGCATTGTATGTATTTCCAATTCTATTTTCTCATCAATAAACGCGAGCAGCTTTTAATGATGTTCAGTAGTATAAAGGTGGTTATTAAATATGAAAATACACATGATAAGTATACAATCAACGAAAATTTTAGCAATATCTGCATAGTTAAGAACGAAAAACAATTTGGCGGTTATACGAATCTATGGCTTTCAAACTTCACGCGCTAAATCGAACTGTTTGACGAGTGAATTGAGCCGAACTAGCTCTGTTATACTTTTGGTAAATAAAAATACAGCAAACTATTTTTACTTTTATCATACTTGGTCATGTTTAACAGTTGGGTCCAAGGTTTGTCTTGAAACAGACAAGATGGAGATTTAAATAGCATAGATTATTTTTGGGTTAAACACTTTTTGAAGAGGTTATGGACTTTGTCAAAGAGTCAAATTGTATGATACAAATTGCAAGAATATTGTCAGAAAGACGCAAAATGTCATTTCTTTTATTTCGTCTGAATAGTAATGACTGACAATGCTAGGGGTATTGCCAAAAACTCTAAAAACATCTGATCATCCAAACACCTAAGGTGCGGTATGATCCATTTTCTAACAGAACTACCCGGACTTAAGATATGAGATTTTTTTCTAGACATTTACGATGCGATTGTGAGCCTTGTTTCGCTCGTAGAAGTAATTTCTTCAATATTTGAAATCTTGGGAAATAATCTGTCTAATTTATATTATCTTTTCTTATCCGAGCGTGGGGAATGTCGATGCTAATGAAAGATTAAAGGGTAAAAGTTTATAGTTTGCCTAAGTGTGTCACGTTAAAAGGATAAGAAGCATATATTTTCCATACAAATGGTAATTAGTAACAGAAAGTCAGACGATGCTAGTCCTCAATAAAGATAAAACCAGATTTCCCTTGAAATTACAGTGGTGCTATGCCATCGACATAGGTGAAATTGTATTAGTCACTTTCAGAGCCAGAAGGAAGAAAACATATTGAGTTTCCTTGTTCTAGACAATTCCTTCGTGACCTGATAGATGCATTGATTACACGAACAAATGAATGTAATCTCTGTTAGTCGCCCAATCTGTGTATTGTTTTGAATCTACTTGTAAACTGTCATCGCAAGTTAAAAGAACCTAAAACAATTTAGAGACACTCGCAGATGTGTTCATACGGCGGTGCACATGGAACCTTCAAGGATACACTAGTGTTTATTTCCATGAAAAGCTTGGTATGTACCCCAGTTAAAATAACGGGCTTGCCAAAAACAGCATAAAACGAAGAAACATTGGGTAGAACTAAACAAACTTGAATTTAGAAAGGGGATCTGGGGGTTATTGAGCCTGCAGATCACAGAAACTGCCGAAGACAAAATTAAAAATCACACACCATATTCAAAAGGTAATTATACAATACTCAAAGCTATGAAAGCGGGAGTATTTGAACCACATAAGCTTAAAAACTAAACAGTACCAATAATACAACATAAAAGTTGTGCTGAACGATCTCATAATATTGAAATATAAAATACATAATACATTACTTGATATATTCTGTCTTATATTAACAAACTGGCAGGGTTGTGAGTATTTTAAAACAAAGCCGTGTGTTAAACGTAACAAAAATCACTTGAACCACTGGCAGCATTAATAACATAATAACCATATGATATAAACGTGCTTATTCACGCTTTGCTGCTAAAATTATATGCCTCTTATCAAAATCCATTATAACTGCTTGTTGTCATTCTCTTCGAGATGCCTTTGCGTTTACAACATTCAGGAAGGTTTTTAGATAGCATTACACATTATCTCGCCTGACAGTTTGCATTTTCGATAAGCAGATGTAATATTAGGAAGTAAATCATTATGAAAGACAGTGCCCATCACAGCCTACGCTATCAATTTTGGCCAATAATGTATCGGTAACATCCGCAATAATTAACGGAGTAACCGCAATCGATAGTATTAAATTAAATGTTGAAATGTTCTGTAACAAAACAAGTGATGTCGGTAGATAGTTTCCTCTATTTTCCTTTTATGTACTGTGTACAGTAATTATGTACTGTGTCCAGTAATACTATGTACTTTTATGATATTGACAAATCCCAAATCTGTATGTATGCAGACCTCACACATTTTAAAGGACTTCCACTTTACCTAGAACGATTTCAAGGACGGTTACTACATATTTTGCTAGGTAAGATATCTTTAACCCTTAGCCTGCTGGCGGCAACTGACTTTGCCTTTGCGACCAGTGCAGACCAAGATCAGTCTGCATATCCGTGCAGTCTGATCATGGTCTGCACTGTTCGCTATTCAGTCAGTAATTTTTCAGTTAACACCCCTTTGAATAATAAGTGGTACTGCCCAAATTGAATGATGGAGCAGTCCATTATAGGAATAGCAGGCTAAAGGTTAAGAAACACCAGGTTAGTATATTGAATGAACATAATGATCCCAATTGACAAGAAATAATAGCCAAAAACTAAGTCCAAGCATGGGGGTACATATTAATGGCTGTCCATGGCATTCAAAGACTGATATTGTGATATTAAAATTAATCTATAAGACGATCCTTTGGAAATACGAAAAACAACACAAGCAAAAAATAAGCACATCAGGTTGGTATAAAGAATAAAATGTGTATCTGCTATAGCGAAATTGTATTGCAAAAAAATGAACGGACTGCAGAAACAAAACAAAACTAAGTCTAATACCACCACAAGATACTTCAAGATTAATCTTAAACTTGTCTAACATTGTCCAAGATTCCTTGGGAGTACTCCGCGGTTTGACTGAGTCTGTTTATGAGAGATAATGAAATGTGCAGCATCTCCCATGCCCCTAGAACTAGTTTTATCGGAACTCTTTAGTAAAATTATAATATTTGGACTCGATGATAAAAACGTTTTAGTAATTACAATTCTAACTACGAGGCAAAACAGTTTAATGCCGTCTAATGCAATTAAAATCAACGTTGACGACGGAAGAAATATCCACAAGAACTTTCTAATGAGGAAAAGGACGTTCTTTGGGGTTACACTGACAAATATTTCAATTTTTATTCATTGTCTTCTCATCAATCCTTATGCTGCCTTATGAAAACATTCCTTTTTATTTTACACGATATATTTCTCACCAGTTTATCTGTACCAGCTCTCTTTACTTCATATACTGCTCTATTATGTCACCAATCTACAATTGCCGCTTTAATAGCAATCAGGAATAAAGCAAAAGCTGTAACAAATTTCTCACTTATACTATTAAAATGGCATTTATTTTTACTGATCGCATTTGTCAAAATGAATTAGTTAGCCTTCAGACTAAATAAGTTATAGTTATAGCCTAAAATATATTGCTTGCGTGTTGAAGAGGATGGTATTTGTGTCTAAATGTAAGACAAGAGCCCCGGAGTGTCTGTTATGGCCTCATTAACACCAAGTCAAGTGCAGGCAATCCTAGGCTTTTAGCTATATCAAATTAAATCTTCCTGTCAAACCTTACTAAGCGGATGAAATACTGGAGGCATCATCACTTTCTGTCGAAAATTTGTAACTTTCAGTGTTTGAAAAATCGTAAGTGTATCGTTTGACGCATTTCAATACTAAGTCTCCGGTAAATTCTACTACATGTTTATGGACAGACGATTTCCATTTAATGGCACGAATGTTCTTAGGTTTGTCTGAAAGTAAGGCGGACTATTAACATCTAACTTTTCTTATCAATTAATACGTGATACAAACAAAACAGTTGAATTGCCATTAATTAAACAAATTACGTGAAACAGATTGTTTTTAAAGGGAATTCCGATAGTTTTTTATGCGCATCTTTCTGCGCAGCCGACAATTTCAATGGAAAACTGAACTGAAGTCAACATTTGTTGAAACATGTTACAGACAGTCTTAAATATGAGAAATCTTGAATGAAATAACATTTTTGATAAGTTTTATCAGTAATCAAATGTTGACACTGGTTTATGTTGTATTGACAAGTATCATGCCTGACAGGTATCTTGCTATTTTTGTGGTTGTGTTTTCACATCGCATTTTAGTAAAAGACAGCGTTGTTCATATAATGTAAGATAATTGACTTAGTACTGATATGACAATATCACCTTTCAGATTATTTAGTATTCAATTATAGAAAGAATTAGGAATTTTTAAAACTTTTTTGTAACTTCTAGCAGACATACATGTAATCAATTTGGCCAGGTTAGCGCCATTTTCCGTCCGAACAGGTGTTGTATTCTAACGGTCTTAACATAAATTAGCCTGGTGACCCATACATTTTTAGCCATTTTTATGCTCACAATACAATTATCTATACACAAGAAAAACAGGAAAACATTCTATGAAAGAGTTTTTTCAAAACTTAAAAATTTATTCTTCACAATGGGTATTTTTCACTGAAAAAGTTCACAAAAGTAAATATGAAACAATATATTTTTTTTTGTTTGTACCCATTACTGTAAGGATAGAGTATCACAAATATGACTATGATATAAAATAAGTATATAATAAAATCTGTAAAAAGAAAAAAGACTTATTGTGCTGTCTTGATGTATTTTTTGGTTGGTATTTATAAAAAAAGCAGAAAATTATGAAAATGTTGAAAAATCGCTAGCAGTTTCAGCAACAGTGGGTGTGTTCAAAACAATTTTTCACAAAAACAAGCCTGGTGACCTATTGATTTTATTTGTTCATTGTTTTCAGCACAAATTTTCCTATCATATATGTGAATTTAAAAAATTTCTATGAAAGGAAAAAAACTATAGGAATTCTCTTTAAATGTCTTGTCTCCCGAAAGTCAATCTTTGTTTTCAACTTAAGCATGTCAAGTGAAATACAATGCAATGTGGTACGGTAATAAAGATCCATCCTTACTGTTGCATATTCATGATGAACTCAACTCAACAAGTATACATACATTTTTTTTGTAATTTACTTAGTACTTATTGAGAAAAAAAGGAAAAAAATACCAGTGTGTTTGGTAAACCACATACAAACAACAAACAGCCAATGATGTGACACAATGTGACTGCTTGAGAAATAAAGCTACTTATGACAGTTGGAACTTACACCTAAATGTCTATTTAACAAAGTCAGCTGTCTGGCTGCTTAAGACAACTTGCTGTCGAACGTTGGCTGTCTTACTTCTCTCGCTAAATTAAACCTTTAATAGCGGGTTGCATTTTTGTCAGTTTCGCTTTATATGTTTTGTATACTCTTTTGTATCTTGGTGATATTACTTCTCTTCTACTCTCCTTTTCCTACCCCCGTTTTATACCCTTCCAATAAACTTGACAAACCCGTCCCCCCTCACCCATCTCCACCAACATTTTAATATCTATAATCAAAATATACTTGTTGGTCGGTATTTGCTATATCTTTCACCTACAGTTTCTTTTTGTAGTTGGCCTGCTTTGCGATGGTTTGCTTGCTAGTTATGTTTGCTGCTCTTAGTGCTACCATGGACTGTACTCTATCATAACTTTTTACAAGCCAAATTAGTGTGAATGTATAAAAAAAAGCTGTTGAGAAATGTCACTTTTTTAGAAAAAGTTGAATTTTTGTATCATGCGTTGCCGCATTTAACTGTTGGCTCCAAGATATGTCTTTAAAATCGCTTTTAAATAGCATAGACACTTGTTGGTTCAACAACTTATACCAATTAATGATAAAGTAATAGATTAATCAAATTGCATGCTAAATATGCAAGTAAACCGTCAAAGTTAAGATGCAAACTGACAATTATTTCTTTTAATCTTATATAAACAGCTTTAACCGTTTTAGTGTTGAAAATGTGAGAAGACCTGATTTGCAAGTAAACAGCCAAACTAAATAAATTAGGCAGCCTGCTATATAATATGTGACACATATGCATGGTAATATCCACCGAACACATTACTTTATGCATAGTAAAATCTACCAAACAATAACTTTAAGCTACAGTCACACATACGGATATGTCCGTGCGTTGAGGTATGGTGCGGATTGGTCTGTGGTGGGGACGGACACGGATAAGTACGGAGCAGTAGGTCTTAGTACGGGAAAAATGGCGAGAAACGGGGAACAAAAACACAGGACGCGAATAAGTACTACGTTGAACTACGTTTAACTGCGCCTGGCAACTTGCCCAGCGCGTGGACGGGTCTGTGGTGAACTATGTTGAACTACGCTTAAGTACGGGCAGCTTCGATTAACTAAGTTTAGCTACGGATCAATACGGCAAGGTACGTTTCAGTACGGATAATTACGTTTTAGTTGGACTAAAGTCACGCTCAAATGGCTACGGATCGCTCAAACTTTTGTGCATGTTCAAAAGTTGGAGAAACTTGCAAGTTTGGGGTTGGTACGGATTGATAGGGATTACTACTTTGAGGTACGGCTCAGGTACGGCTCCTTACGGATTACTACGTTTCTATCCGTGGCTAGACGAAGTTATCCGCGCCGCATGTGTGACTGGGGTATTATGCATGGTGAGATCCATCAATCAAATTACATTATGCATGCCTTGGTTATATTCACCAAACAATTTATTTTATGCATGGTATGATCCACCAAACAATTACTTTTTCATGGTGAGATCCAACAAACAATTACTTTAAGTATGGTAAGATCAACCACACAAATTACTTTATGCATGGTGAGATCAACCAAACAATTACTTTATGCATGGATCCACCAAAAAATTCTTTTTGTATGGTAAGATCAACCAAACAATTTCTTTAAGTATGGTAAGATCCACCAAACAAATTACTTTTTACATGGTGAGAGCAACCAAACAATTACTTTATGCATGGTAAGATCAATCAAACAATTACTTTAAGTATGGTAAGATCAACCAAACAAATTACTTTTTGCATGCTGAGATCAACCAAACAATTACTTTATGCATGGTAAGATCAACCAAACAATTACTTTAAGTATGGTAAGATCCACCAAAAACATTACTTTTGCATGGTGAGATCCACTAAACAATTACTTTATGCATGGATAGATCCACCAAACAATTTACTTTATGTATGGTATGATCCCTAAAACAAATTACTTTATTTATGGTAAGATTCACTAAACACTTAATTCATACATGGTGAGTTCCATCAAATAAATTACATTATGTATGGTAAGATCCACCAAACAATTACTTTACGTATGATAAGATCCACCAAACAATTTCTTTATGCATGGTAAGATCTACCAAACAATTACTTGTGCATTCTAACATCCACCAAAGAAATTATTTTATGTATGGTAAGATCCACCGATATATGACCATTTTGTGTCGATTCGCGGTAAAACCCAACTCACTCACTCACTGTATTAGATATTATAAAGAGGATTAAGGTAAAACTTTCCGTACTAATAGTACTGAAAATATTTGTCTGTAACAAAAAATATTAAATGAAATTTTCCTTGAAACCGAATAAATGTAATGTCATCGACATACTATTAGGTGAAGCTATATTAGTCACTTTCTTAGCTAGAAGGCCGAAAGTTGTTCTATACAATTCCTCATAGACTTTATAATCAGATTAACAATCACACAAATGTAATCTCAATAAATCACATAGACTGCGTAATGTTTTGAATTTACCATCACCACCATTACGATAATTACACCATTCTAAAGTCATATACAAAATGAACATTTGAGATACAAATTCCGAATTTTATCAAAATTTCTGGTAAGTAAATATGTAAATTGAACATTTTTTAGGATTTTTGACTTATGAACTTCATGTGAACGTCAATATTATTTCCAAAAGTCCAACGTTTCGAAATAAAGAAGTTTTATATTGCGTTTTCACGCAAATTAATCATGCCCCCCCCCCCCCCCCCCCACACACACACCCAAAGTTCTCCCTACAGTGTTCTCAAACGACAAACAGTACATTCATTACATGTGATTTCATTCTTCTAGAATATGTTTCCTGCTGCCAATTTATTTTATTTTATGATGTTGTATTTAACGTTACAACTATAGGTACATGTATATGGTTGCTTTCCAATAAGTTTTGGATTTGGAGGAAGGCCACAAGCGCCCATTCCTATATCATTTTAGGGAGTATGTTATTTCATTATGCTGAAAATCCTCGGATAATTAACTCTTTCAAATGTTGGAATTATTCCTAAAATGCTTTACGCTGGAAAAATGAGCAAACATTCAGATGTAAATGTATAAGACTTGGTTTTCTTGTTTCTGTTAAATAAACTGGAAGTCTTAGAGACAAAAATAAACGTCAAAGACGTTTTGGATTCGTCAAAATAAAACGATGTGAAAATGAAAATGAATTATTTCTTCAAAATGCTCGCATCCAGAATTATGTCGAAGTTATATTCTATTAATCTGTTCGAGAGGTTTTGCAATACAACCTGCGTGTTTTTACTAAACATTCTATTTTGGAAAATATAATTACACACATGTACAACGAAACATATGTCTCACAACATTGCTATCTGCAATATCTAGAAAAAACACATGGAATCTTCATGCTGATGTGACTTACATGACGGAATAAACGAATTCGAAACTAAAATGTACTATGTTAAAAAAAAAAAAAATCGAATCGAACTTAAATCTTCAATATTAGAGTTATGAACCGCGCTTGTGTGTCTATAAATAGAAAGTACTGCTGCTGAAAATAATTAAGATCCTGCAACACTGACAACAAGTCATCATATTCATCATACAGTCTTGAAATTTATGAAAATTACAAACGGTACAAAAGTTGCAAATAAAACCTCCATGAGCACACCCGATCTTTTTGTATTTTTACAAATACTATTAGGGGTCAAATGTAACTGGAAATAAAGTTGAGTTGCTAAAGCAGACGGCACTTAGCTTGATGTTAAGTGCCAAGGCAGTAGATTCTAATTACTGCCAAGAAAGGGCAATTCTTTAGATGGTTCTTTACAGCAGCCGTTTTTAAAGATTGCTGATTGTGTTTGAGAGTTTGTATATACAAGTGTTATTTATACAAGAAAGCAATTTCGTCTAGTTAACTGAATTTGTGACAGGGCAATATGTTTTACAAATTGAGTTACCATCCTTCAAGAGGATGAGAATTAACGTGTTGTGTGAAGAAGTATGATTAACTAGTCTGAAAAGATTGCGTTTATGGACTTGTAAGTAATTTCATAAATACTATATAGCAAACTAAGAAGGAAAAAAGTGAAACTTTTAGTTTAAGAAGAAATATTTGGAAATGTTTCAGTCTTTACCATATCTCAGTATTACATAAAAATGTGGTGTCTAGAATTCAACACGCATAGCCTTTAATCACAAACAATGCGGCTGTGGTATTCAAAATATATCACTTCTCAAATATTATTTCTGCGTCGTTATAATTACCGAAATAACGGGGCTTCCATGGCCATGTTGTTAGGTTCGCTACCTTCACTATATCACTTACATCTCATCGCCATTTCCATAATTCTGCAAAATATTTTTACTACATATTTCAACTAGAATGAAAGACCTTATCATGCTTTACGTCTCAAGCTCGAGGAAATGTATGATTTAAGATATTTTGTTCGTCGCCTTACTTGTATAGTGGCATGTTCGAAAATATTAAATTATATATACTGCTGAATTAGTCTCTGAGAGAGCTTTCTATTTATGTCCTTGAAATTCAAATATCATGCCCGTAAAATACTTCTCTAGTCGCATTTGCGCTTTCTCCACATTTCGCACATATGTTTGAATCTTTCACTGTGATATGTCCTGGATTTAAATACATTGTAATAGTAAATAACAGTATACACATATACTTTAACCTTTTGTTTCATCACATTCTGAGCTATCTCCTATTTAATTTAAACGTTAGAGTAAGTTATACCGAAATATCGTTTACTGAGCAAGCGGAATATGGCGCAATATAATACTAAAAACGGTTTTCTACAAAACAAAAACATTTAGTTTTAATAAATTTACAAAATATTATGAAAGTATGTCTGTGACATTTCAATTAAAATAAGACATTTATCTTTAAAAACTGAAAGGTATAATTATTTATTAGCACATGCATTTGAAAAGTTGAAACACTCGTTTGATATTGCATGAAAATGAATGCAGGTTTGTCTTGTGAGGAAAGGATTCGAAATGTGAGTAGCTTCACTATTAATGAAATCATTCTATTTTATTCTTACGGAGCAGTGCCAGAGATAATTTTGTCCAGCTCTTGTGTCATGAATGTTTATCAATTAAGTTAATTGTTTGACACATAACAATGTCTCGTATAGACAGGACATGTTTCCCTTTGCGATTATGTCACAGAGGAAGTATTGAATATCATGTCATTTCTGTCGAGAGATTTCCCCCTACACTATTAGCCATTTCCTTAGGAATACAGACTCCTGTTACGTGAGGTTACATTCGGTGCGAAAAAACAAATCCTAAATTTGATGTTAATATCACCGAGACAATTTTGTTCGGTAAGCTCTCCATGAATATATATGACGCTGTTGTAGTCTTCAGATAGAACTGTTAGATAATTCCATTTATCACTTGAGAATGTCTGGGTCTGGGACAATATGTCTATAATGCCTGATACAGTGTTTTCACAATACTATCAACAGACAAGTAAAACCACTGGATTCATAATCATATACATTCTTATTCTCTGTCTTGCAAAATTAAGAAAATAAAAGTTACAATGACCGCCCGATTAGCTCAATAGGGAGCGCATATCTACGGATCGCGGGTTCGATCCCCGGGTGGGGCGTTTGTTCTCCGTGATGATTTGATAAAAAGGCATCTGAAATAATTCGTCCTTCACCTCTGATTCATGTGGGAAAGTTGGCAGTTATTTGTAGAGAACAGGTTTGTACTGGTACAAAATCCATTAACACAGGTTAGGTTAACTGCCGGCCGTTCAGTAACTAAAATACTGTTGAAAACGGCGTTAAACCAAAAGCAAACAAGCCGGTTATGGTACATTTTATCCGGTATGTATATGACTGCACGGCAATTAACTGCCGCAAAGGGACACTACTCTGGAATTGTTTGCACTATAAGGGAACACTGGTAAAAATTCAAATCTGGCCAGATGAGGGTGGAAATGGGCTACTTCGATTAGAATTTGATAGAAAATGACAAGTGTATTGCAATTTTGTTTGAAATATAGATAAAACACAAAAACATCAAATTTTCAATTTTTCAAAAACTGTATTGTATCCTAAAGATTGCTAATTTCTAGAAGTCAGAAGTAAAATTGAACATATCTAACAGTTTAAATGTGTAATTTGTATGCAGATCAGAGTACAAAATGACAAAACAGGTCAAAACTAGGCTACAGTTAGAATAACTAATTGAAAATTATGTCGCGAGGGCTATTTTTGATAAAATTTGACGCGTTGTCTTACGTTACTGAAAACCTTAGAAACTGTTGATATCAAGCTAAAACCTTGTATTTGTTCATGCACTTAAGTTGCCTGTACTGCAATGCATTTCAAATGAAACTGACACAATCTTAGAGAAAAAAGTTTAGACACTAAATATGAAAATTGTACAAAAAAAATGATAGTCGCATAATGGTCGATTCAAATAGTCCTCAGATTTTTGTTGTTGTTTTTTTTTGTTCTGTATATATAAGGTTACAACACACTAAATAGCTCTACTTCTTTATTCTATATAAAATTGACATATTTCCAATGGCTGCATTACACATCAGGACCCATTTTAAATGTCTGTAACTTACATTTTCTTGAGGAATATTGTCACTGCTGTAAACAAAATCAAAAGAAAAGTGGGGTTCATGTTTGTTGCAATAAAAATATTTACAGTCAAACACACAAACTGCAAAATTAGCTTTAAATGAGACCCCAAATTGGACTGGTGGTGAATAGTATCAATGACAAATTCTGTCATGTTAGTATTTCATTATGAAAATGCTATCAACATATTAAGCATAGATCTGTAAAGTGATTTAAGCAAAAATTGCAGAGAAAATAAGGACAATAGCTATAGAGCAAAAAAAAAAAACTTAGGACTATTTGAATCCGCCATTATGCTACTACCATTATTCGCCATTTTTTTTTGCAACATTTTCCCATTAAGTGTCTTTATGCTGAAAAACCAGCCTTATGTCGGAACTATCAGGAATTGTGAGATGTGACATCTCGTACAGCTACAGCTTCTTTACTATTACTATCTTTGATGCTGTAGCAATAATATTTTGTTATTTATTTTGAAAATAAGACCGGATTTCGACTGCACGGAAAGAGTATTGTTGTTATTGCCACTAGATCTAGACGTTTTCAACAGTTAGAGTAGATTTTCAGAATAAACAGGCAATTCAATTTTTTATCCTGAAGATGTTTAATCTTGATCTTAAGGCATGGAAACTATATTATTTCACCCTGGGCTATGCCATTTTAAAATGTTTTATTTATATAAATACAAAATTTGTTGAAAACAAAACAGAAAAAAAAACCCCTAAAATATTCCTTGTATATTCGAAATTTACAACTTCATCGTCTCAGAGTTTTATGATTTGATCTGGACAAAATGTTGCTCAAAATATCAACTAATTTAAGGACGCTCGCTACAGTTCCGTATTTTTTTTCTCAATAATAGATTTTGATGAAATGTTTTGTATTAAAAGATCATGTTATGATGTATTGAAAAATGAAATAAAAATGCTAGGTCACCAGCTTTGTTTCAATTTAATTTGCCCCTAGATATGGTGCTATTTTAAACATTTTTCACAATTTCTGTAATCCTAAAATATCTCTCAGTAAAGTACAATAATCAGCATAAATTTGATTATCTAAGCATTTTTATAACTGGAAACAATATATCTATTTGAAACGTGCTCAGAGAAATCAAAAGAACATGATTTTGTAAAGAAAGGAATACTTGTCCAGCAGACCCAAGGGCTATTTTTGCATATTTTTGTCAGTTTTAAGTTGGTCTGTTATTTTATCGAGTTGTTTAATAAAACTCTGCACATACCTTTGGTTATGTCTACCTAATCTAAAACAAAAAGAAAATTGATAGGTCACCATATTAGATTTAGCTTAAATCAAATTACAACGCGGTGGGGTGTGGCGGGCATTTATACAACGCAGGTTGGTACGAAATACTCTTTCAGTGTTTGAGCAAATGACTTAAAATATATATTATATAAAATTTTCAAACGGCAAATTTCTTAATAAGCTGATTTTAATATGTTTCTGAAGCATTTTGATGGCATAGAACGATGAAAGTTTCCGCTCTTTTTTTTTAACTAAAGCTATAGTTTACGAATGTACGGTACGGGTACGGTACGGGTTTAGAAACAGCTGTGACTCAATGCAGAGTTTGAGCCCTGGTATAAATAACAGACTCCAGTATATGCCGGATTGAAGCAATTTGAACTAAAAGTACTTTGAATGTATATATTTTGTAACCATGGCGATACTTACCCTAACCTTTAGTCAGTATATTATACATTTTGTACATTAAATGCATGCGAACATACAATAATTTGCGCATTTTTGCCGTACGCGGTATTAGATAATTACTTCCGGGCATGTGCAGAAGACCGCACCAAGTCTGCAGTGAGCTACATCACAACAAAATTGGCACGGTGTTGGGGTTAATATCGACCCGTCCGGAAAAACTGTAGCGAGTGCCTTTAAACTGTATTTTTCCACTGTCTCTTCGTTTTGATTTATTTTACCCTGAAGAATTGACGTCGTTCTTGTAAAATGAATATTTTCAAACATCAGAATTTCCTGAAATTGAAAAATTACTTTTTTTATAATCTTTGATGCTCCTGTTAATTTTAGTCGCCACGATGTCATTTAACGAAATTTGAGCCGCGCCACGAGAAAACCAACATAGTGGCTTTGCGACCAGCATGGATCCAGACCAGCCTGCGCATCCGCGCAGTCTGGTCAGGATCCATGCTGTTCGCTAACGGTTTCTCTAATTGCTATAGGTTTTGAAAGCGAACAGTATGGCTCCTGACCAGACTGCGCCGACGCGCAGGTTGGTCTGGATCCATGCTGGTCGCAAAGCCACTATGTTGGTTTTCACATGGCACGGCTCATTTGGTTATACTTTGAGGGAGAACTTAAAGCGTCTAAACAAGATTATTTCTTATTGGCCTTCAGGCCTCTTTGTTTCTCAAGTGTGTGGCTTTTGTTGTTGTTTTTATTATTCATTTGTTCTTTATATTTCTTTCTTAATTTATTTATTTTGGTTTTAAATCACAGCGACACAAGTTTAATATAGCGGCTATCTAGCTTTTGCTAAAAGAAGATGATCCGTGTAGCCAGTCCAGACATCCTTTTAGGCGACCTCCATAAAGCCACCTGGTTGTATAGACATTCCAAGGGGACAACATGGCTTTCAAATAACATAGGCTGGCCGGTTTAACAAATTGACAGTGGTTTTGAAAAACCTTTCAGATAATCTGTTTCAAATTGTAAGTCTCACCGTACTTGGATTCAGTTTTGTTTTATTTTCTGGTCCTTGTGGATCATGGGTTTCATTCAACAGATGCGTAACAGAGTTCCGCTTAAGCCAGTGTTTGGGGGCGTGAGAGGAGTTGCACATTTCATTATCTTTCATGAACAGACTCAATGAAACCGAGTTTGGAATTATTTTGCTTGGTTACATTTTATTAATTAAGAGTTCTTTAATTCCCATACTGTGAATGATCCCACAATTTTAAACACGTTACTAGAGCTTTGTGTTTTGGTTACAATTCAAATAGAAAAGCTGCAACATTGAGACAGGCATCAGTTATGTCTTGAATGTTTGTACAACTGTCTTGTATTGTTATTTAAAGTATAAAATGTAATATTACTCTGATGTTAACCATGTTTATTATGATAACGCCACCTCACTGCAATGTTATACTCATCATCATGATATATATGAGCCGTGCCATGAGAAAACCAACATAGTGGGTTTGCGACCAGCATGGATCCAGACCAGCCTGCGCATCCGCGCAGTCTGGTCAGGCTCCATGCTGTTCGCTTTTAAAGCCTATTGGAATTGGAGAAACTGTTAGCGAACAGCATGGATCCTGACCAGACTGCGCGGATGCGCAGGCTGGTCTGGATCCATGCTGGTCGCAAAGCCACTCTGTTGGTTTTCCCATGGCACGGCTCATATGCTTTCGGTGATTCATTCTTCGTAGTAGCTCTTTGATAGCGTTATAATAAACAAGCTTCTTTTTTTTTTTTGCTATGTAAATGATAATTATTATTATACACAAACAGAATAAACCGACCACGTATATCAATGCAGGTAAAAGTATTCTTCTTTTCAAGCTACTTATAGCAGAACAAATTCTAAAACGTTTTTCTTCAACATGCAGTTTTTCTTTGCCTTCAAGCGCAGGCTTTCAACTTTTTTGTCATAACTTTTCAGTCAATGCATATCGTTTACTTTTTAAAAAAAAAACAGTATTTGCCTATGGTATGTACAAGAACGTATTTCTCTCTAATAATTGAATTTCTAAAAGAAAAAACGAGAAACAGCCAAAGTATAAATGTACAGGTTTTGATTTTCGAATTCTATGAAATAAGCAATAATAGTGGAACCTGTCATAGAAATTTTTTGAAACGTCAAAAGAAAGCGGCGTGCGAGACACCTACCGTCAAACTACATTTTCGCATTAAAAAAATGGATTATTATGAGTGACTGAAGTAACAGATTCTAAAATGATACACACAGATACTATTCATAATTTGACTAAAGCAACTTAATGGAAATATGGCATTTCTATGAGGGTACAGAAACGTCAGCTTCAAGAGTGTCACTCTACAGTACAGTGAAGCAGGTGAATAATGGAGCTATATGTCTAGCAGTTTTCAAGGGGTATTTCTTAGACTCATGAAGAGATATTAAATTACTGTGTGTAATTAAAATCAGCGGAAGATAAAGAAAAATAGTTACATCAGAATGTAAACAAGTTAGTGTAGCTTTTATGATCGAAATGCATTAACATGTAAAGTGATTCTTTATATTTTTATGTTGCTTTTTAAACTTCAGCTATACCATTATTTTCATTTATGACGGATAATGACGGGTATCGGGTAAGTGGGCAATTGGTAATCATTCACTAACTCGCGGGCATCCCATATTGAAATAAAAAAACTGAGTCAGATACTCAATTGCTTGGTCGCGTTCTCTGCTTCTAACTGATCTTCTCAAAGATTTTATCGTTTATATTGTGAGTTGATTAAAACTATAAACGTTGCATTAAGACTCAAGACATACCTTAATTATGGACGGAACTCTTTTTAATAAATTAAATGGCATAGGTCTGATCTATTCAGTCATAAATAAACATTACACAAGGCCACACATTATGTTTTCTTTTCAAGTGTTTCCAATATTTAGAATTTATAAATGTATCTCCTATCACCTCTCATTGTTTACATCAAGACAGAAAATTTATGAAGGTGCAAAACGATTTTATGACATTATAAATGAAATATTTGTTTTTATTCAGTTAGGCGTGACGTCAAGTTTATGTGATATGGGAATTTTCAATTCTTATAAAAGAGACAGTGCCACATTTTGGCATTACTGTACCGTCTAAATAAAATATTATGAAACGCGTGGCTGATACACTACATAATGCAAAACGCTTCGGGTTTGGATTATAACGTTTGATATTGGCTGGTTAATGCAGAGGCGAATCAGCTTAAAATACTACTACAACATTTCAGCCAGTAAGGTGGGTTTTTTTCAACCCTGTATCACTGTATCAATTATTTCAAATTCCGACTATATCTATTCATTTTGTTGTTGAATGCAAAAACATCGGTTTGTCTTGCACCAGTAAGGTGGTTGATTTGCCACATATTTTCCAAATAAGTCTAATAAATAGCAGAAACTTCAACTTTTATGGGAAAAGATCTTTCCATTTTGATTTATTATACCCTGAAGCAATAACTCCTAGAATGTAAATTGAGCATTTTCAATCATCAGTTTGTCCCGGTGTAGACAAATTACTCTTTTATGTTCATATGAGGAAGATTATGTGTAATTAAATGATGCTACTTTGGAATGGATTTTGTATTCCTGTGAGGTAGATTGATGTGAGTTTGGATGGATTTTGTGTTCCATGGGAATGAGCTTGAGTGCTTTGATTTGAGTGTGTTTTATGTTCCTTAGAGATAGAATGTGTGCAATTAAATGATGTTAGTTTTATGTGGCTTTTGTGTTTCTGTGAGCTAGATTGTGAGCAAATAAATGATGATAGATTGGTGTGGCTTTTATATTTCTGTGAGGTATATTGTGTGCAATTAAATGATGTTAGTTTGGGTGTATTTGTTGTTCCTTTGAGGTAGATTGTGTGCAATTAAGTGATGTTTGATTAGTTTGGGTTTCATGTTCCTCTGCAGTAGATTGTGTGCAATTAAGTGATGTTTGATTAGTTTGGGTTTCATGTTCCTCTGCAGTAGATTGTGTGCAATTAAGTGAACGAGTAAATATGTCCTAACAATAAGCCGATTTAACCTACCCTGTAATCTCATCAGTTTACATTTTTAGCCTTGCTTTCCATTATCTGTTCGATTTGTCCCCACTGGACCGGCTTGGTTACAACCTTGCATGTTCGCTTATATAGTCGATGTGCATATGTACACGGATACTGCATTAAGGTAGTTTTCATCTGCACGCTTTCAAAAGCGGAAGTGATGGCGCATAAAACAGAATAAACCCCGCACCCGGCATGCAGAAACGTTAATCAAGCCAGGAATAGAAAACAACATTACCTTTGTGTAAACTGGTAATATCGGCAACATTTTATCTTTCTTACGATTAGTCACATCATCAAATTACTTGTTTCTGTATTAATTACTTTACATATAGCTTCAGGTAAACCTATCATGCCGAATTTAGCTTTTCAGAATTCTCACATTCTTTGGTTTTCTGTTTATTTCTTCGTGAGACATGGTTAAATGCAATATTCTAAATGTGTGATCTGAAGTCTTTGTGTGTGTTAATTTAACATACACGTGAAGCTGTACGTACCGTCACAATACCGCTAAGACGCCAGACAGATATACCTTCCGGGACTAGATGTCCTATCCGTTCCCGTCATTGCATCAAGAGGACGCGTTTGAGAGTAAGAGTAACGTGTTAATTGGCTCTCGGACATCTAAATGCTTCGGAAGTTGCACATGTACAATTTCTGAAATAATAGATCATAAAATAAAGGTAAACCTGAATATTACTAACTCAGAGGGGTAATATATAGTATAATTGACAGAAACAAACATATTTCATCAGCCATATATTCATTTATATAGCAGACATGTCAGAAAAGACATATTCTATAAGCCATATGTCCATTTACATAGAATATATGATAGAAAAGACAAATTTCATAAGCCTTATTATATATGAATATAGCATATCCTTTCCGCAGCCTTAACGTACTAAAACGTATTAGCGTCTGATGGCCCTTTCACGCTTCCGTAGAAACAACATTTATTACACGAAACTTATTTTGAAAATATTTCTGAAATGTCTAGGTCTGCAGCTCTCAAATACGGTTATATCTTACATCTGAGGCTTATACTGACACTCTCAGACAACATCAAAAATGACATTTTGAGCGATTTGATGAAGTTCCAAAATTATCAATGTACACTTGGTCCGTTACGGACCCCTGTGGGATTTCTGTTTATCCAGAGCTCAAATATTTTTTCATAGATTAAACGCTGACATGCTGTACTAAAGCCCAGGTAATTTCAATTCGTAATAAAATGCTGAATATTGGCTCCCCAGTAGCAAAAAAAAAAAAAAAAAAAAAGTCCACGCGCATACATTTAGACGGGGTGACCCCTGCGCGTGACCCCTGACTATCTACGAATCAAAATGCGGCTTTCGTTTTCAAATTTAGCATTTCTACTTTCATTTTATTTACTTCCGGGAACAGCTGAAGGACGAGTGACGTCATTTTCTGTGTTGTCAAAAACATATATATGCCTTGCGAAATTGCATAAATATGTGCTGGCCGTCCTTAGGTTATATGACGAAAAAGACATATTAAATAAGACATATATCTATTTACATAGGATAGATGACAGAAAAGACATTATTTCATAATCAAAATGCAGTGTGTTGGCAACAAATATGACTTTCATCTGTTTGCAGAAGAATGCGTTTAGTTAATGATCAGTTTTAATAACACATCGTATACTATTTTCGTCGCCAATTTTACGTTTTAATGATCAACTTTAGACATGAAAAGCTTCGAAAACTTGCAGTGAACGATGCAAAATTTTAGTATCAAAATTAGTATTTCTAAACATCGAGTATTGTACTTGAGAGAATGTTCTCAGGGACAGTTTTTTTTTCATGATAAAAATAGTTTTCACTACATCACACATATGCAGTATTTTACTTTCATACCATTAAAAACTGAGTATCCGCTATCAATATGCGGAGTTTCATCTGTCTACCGTTTTGATTTATGGCACTCTGAAGAAATGGCGCCGTCGGTTTTAAATTTTCAGTGATCCGTCGCTCGCGATTTTGACAAATTGTTCTTTAAGATATCGTTTTTACATTTCTGTATCAGCTTTATTGATACTAAATGATGTTTTAAATGCATAGAACTAGATACTTCTTGCACTGCACTTTTTGCGGAAGAATTATAAAAGAAAAAAATGTGAACGGTTCCGTAATAGATTATTACAATTGTCACATATGACTAGAAGTAAAAAAATACATCGACAATTCCTTTTCTGTTTTAATATTTAACGAAACTTACAAATCAGTTTTTATTTTTATTCTCGAACTCGCGACCTTTTGACTTATTCTAAAATGACTGCCCTTCTTTAAACACTGAACGAAAAAAACATAATGCACTTTGATACTTTTATTTTAATCTGAGCATATAAGGGGAGACAAGGGCGTAGTGTATTGCTGATTTCTCGCTAACAGTTATTGCGCTTCGTGTATAGTTATTTTAATTGCTCGGTTTTTTTTTTTTTTGTTTTTTTTGTTGTTGTTGTTTTTTAATGCTAGGTTGCTTTCTTTGCTTTTTTATTAATGAAGCAATGAACGACCCTAACGCATAGTATACAACAATCCAAATTACTCTTTTATGTTCATGCGAGGTAGATTATGTGTAATTAAATGATGTTAGTTTGGTATGGATTTTATGTTCCTGTGAGGTAGATTATGGGTAATTAAATGATGTAAGTTTGGGTGGATTTTGTGTTTCAATAGAAGTAGATTGTGTGCTTTGATTAGAGTGGGTTTTATGATTAAATGATGTTAGTTTTATGTGGCTTCTGTGTTTCTGTGAGCTAGATTGTGAGCAGATAAATGATGATAGATTAGTGTGGCTTTTATATTTCTATGAGGTATATTGCGTGCAATTAGATGATGTTAGTTTGGGTGTATTTGTTGTTCCTTTAAGGTAGATAGTGTGCAATTAAGTGATGTTTGGTAAGTTTGGGTTTCATGTTCCTCTGCAGTAGATTGTGTGCAATTAAATGATGTAAGTTTGGTATTGCATTTATGTTGGTTTGAAATAGATTGTGTTGCTCTGATGCTCCTGTGCGGTCGATTGTGTGCAATTAAATGATGTAAGTTTGGTATTGCATTTATGTTCGTTTGAAATAGATTATGTGGCTCTTATGCTCCTGTGCGGTCGATTGTGTGCAATTAAATTATGTACGTTTGGGATGGATTTTGTATTCATGTTGAGTAGATTGTGTGTAATTAAATAATGTTATGGGTGTGATTTTTATGATACTGTCAGGTATATTTTGTGCAATGAAATGATATTAGTTTTGTATGACTTTTATTTTCTTTTAAAGTAGATTGTACTCAATTAAATGGTGTTAGAATGTTGCGTCTTTTATGATCCTTTGAGGTAGATTTTGTGCAATGAAATGACGTAAGATTGGTGAAGATTGTATGCCTGCGAGGTATATTATGTGCAAGGAAATGGTATTAGTTTCCGTTCTTTTTGCTTATGAAGGTTTGTTAATTTCTAGTTGCCTGAAAGTATTAACAGTTTTGGAAACATTTAGTTAGCATCAATAAATCAATGACCAGGTCGTTAAGGAACATTGATTCTTCTGATATTTTTTTTTTTTGATGTTCAGGTTGGGTAAACATGTCTAAAAATAGAACAACTGTTAGTTGTATTTGTTCCTGCATTTGTTTCTTCCAGTGGTATTATCAGACTTATCTTTGTATTTTATGTTCATATTAATAATACATTCACATTGATAAATACACTTTTGTAGGTTGTCTTTTGAAGAGAGTTAACTGCTTTGTTGAAAAGTTGAAAAATGACGAGTTGTTTTGTTGGAATGTTGAAATTCCTATTTAATTTATGTCTTTGTTTGTTCTGTATTGGTACTAAATTGCTTCTCGTTTTAAAAATTAACGGTTTAAAACTTTTAGATGCATTAAACAGCTTAAATGCCTATGGAGTCCATAGATATTTAGATACTCGTTCAGCTATTATCGTGATATTTCTGGTCCTTAGGAATCTTGGGAGTCCAATTAATATGCTCGTAAAACAAAATTCAATCTAAGCCGATGCTTGTTGGGTGGTATAGGTATTGCATTTTCGATTACCTCTCCAGAACAGCCTAATAAAGCTGGGCTTGATAATAATTATTGTTTGAATATCGTCGCCTTATTTCCACAATGCCGTAACTAGCTTTTTGATAGTTTTGGGAAACGATGTTTAAAGATTTGAGTGTCAATGACTTTACACAATGTACAGCCTTTTTGAACTTAAATTTAGCCTGTTTATGTTAGTTCTACACGGCTACAAGTTCACCATCATAGGGAGGTCATAGAGACATGTATACCTAATGACAAATTAAGGTAGAGGACTCGTAATGACAAACGGTGAATTACATATTCTCCGTGTAGGATTTCGGAATCTTTCGGCTTTTACGGAAACTTGTGTGTTTTTCGCCCAAGGAATGCCGAATTACCATAACGAGCATACGTAATTAAACGAAAATTGCCGATTGACACTGCGGGTCCACTACCGTATTTCATTAATTACATATATATGTTTTGCACGGTAAATAAGCACTGAATAATTTAAACAAATTTCATCTTCGCATAAAGAATATCTTAAAGGCTCATAATGCCTTTGTTTTAAAATGTGGCTTTTTTACGACAAAGTTTTAAAATTTTGTTAAAGACTGGCTCATTATCTTTACAGAAATTCATGCTTAGTTTTCATTTTTTATTAATCATGTCACTTTAGATAATGAAATGTCAGTTTATTATTGCTATTGATTTATCATTATCATTTTTGTTGTTGCTTGAATTTCTGACAAGATGAAATACCTGGGAGTTTACTGGCGAGATAGCTGCGTTCTTGGAAATTAGCAAGAAGAGTTGCAAGTAATCCGCACCCAATTTGAAAAATGAGTTAAGAAAGCTTGGTTACATGTTTGTTTGTACGTCAGCTTACTTATAGTCTCCACCAGTAACCCATATGGGAGACTCCCCTGGAAGACTGTTAGTTATGTTAATGGGAGGATAGGGCAAGAAGTTTCATCGTGTCTAACGTACCCTCGAGTAACCAGTTTCCGTTATGGTAAGGAAACAGCGCGAAATTTCGTGAATAATAATTCTATAAGCTCAAACTATTTTACTTAGATGTAAAGTGAAAATCTTTCCTCGTTTCATCCCCACAGTTTCAAAACGTATTTTATGTTGCTAACTGATGGGCGCTGCCATTTTTAAAACATCAACCGGAACTGACTTCCATTTAGACTGGTAGAACAGTTTTCGTTACCTTTGCGAAATGGTTGAATTAAACGGAAAAAGTACTACAATAACAGAAACCCTATAACATTCGAAATTTATTCGTTTTCTATCCCTTTGACACAAATGTACTGTTATAATTTAATTTGCTCTCGTTGGCCTTGACAAAGGTAGTTGGAGAATACTGCCTGTATTATCATTTTGCTAGAGGTAGGCTTCTATAAACCTACAGCAATTTTACAAAGAAGTTTACAATGCACAATCTATCTATCAATGAATATGACCGTTACCTGTGTATTGATAAAATGCTTTGATTGAAACAAATGTGAATGACCTTCTTATTAACCAACAACAACACTTCAGAATTGTTTGCGCTGTACAAAAGTCTTTTCGAGTCTCCAGTCATATAAGGTAGTACCTTTTTCACTCCATTTCGTTTAATTAATTTAAGCTTTTGAATCAGTCTTCCGAGGCCGTGGCCTTCTTGTACAAAATGTAAACAATCGTCTGCAACATGCTATTTTAGGGAAGCATCGATACATTATATATAATTTAATGGAAGCAGTAAATTGCATTATTGCATTAATATGTTTATACTATTTCACGATAGTAAGGGAAGTAAAACAGTTTTCTCCGCCTCCAAGTACTACACGGAGCATTTTTTGGGTGCAGAAGATGACTTGACGTTTCTGAAGTTGGCTTCCAGGTTATAACGTCAGAGAACAAAACAGTGCGCGAACTACATGTAAATATTCCGGTATCACGAAATGAAGGGTATCACGATTTGAGGTTACTCGAGGGTATTGTAGTGTAATGCTCAGGTGTTTTGTATTTTATTTCGGGTATTTCTTTCAGAAGTTTAAGATTTTAAAAAATTATAGAAGATGAAAACTGAACATTTCATAAATTGACAAGTCAGACAAGATTTGACAATCTTCAGTAGCTTAAGGCTTGTTGAACTTGTAGGTTTCCTTAAGTGATCGGGAAATTAGATAATGTGTCTGCTATGTTTTCCTGTATAATCCTTTATAAACTCAATACACTCTGTGATCAGGGGAGGTGCCCAGGTACGGGCAAGGGACATGTCGTCCCGCTCCCATGAGCTGAAACTTAATAAGCTTTGTTAAGAGCTAGTTTAAAATATATTTATAATTAAGAAATGTTGTTAAATAGATCAGTAAACAGAACTGTTTTAAAAGACTTATTGAACATTGATTATATTCATGAAATTAGACTGAACATTTATAAGTTACTGTGCATTGCTCTTCGTAGAAAATAAATGTTAGAACTGTTGTAATGTGTTGTGTTCAAGACAAGCTTCAGGTACAACGTGCTACGTTACAAGCACTTTTATGGCGCCGCAGACAGGATGTCGGACTTCTACAATGGGTTGTCGCGAGATCAATATGCAAGTACTGCCACGAACTATACAAGACACGCTGAAAATGATGTGATGCCGCTAACAGTAAGACCTTTATTTTCATACATAGTTCTTACAAAATACAAGCTTTTTCGGTTTTAAAAACAAGAAATTAAACTTATTCACCTTTTGGAGTTTGAGATGAAATTAAACAAAAATGTACATGACAAACTTTTTTATTCAGCTGAGATTCGTAAGGAATCATGGAGAAATTTTATTAGGATACGATTATTTAGCTGAAAAATGCTGAAAATAGCAAAATGATAAAAGAAACGCAAGGGAACCTCAAATGTATATATTTGTATGATATAAAGATCCTATTTTTTGTTGTTTATGCATATTTCATTCTGTAAATAGTCATTTTATTGATACCCAATGGTGCATTATTATATTGTAATTGTAAAAGAAAAGCTATGGAAGCTTAAATTCCTTGAAACCATTTTAATAGTATTAAATGGTGTATCCTCTATAATGTGTCCATTTTCGATATGGATACTAATAATTAAAATTATAGAGATGTTGTGCTTTCGCACAAGTTGAACGTTTAAGAACACGTTTATTTAACGCACTTTTGGTAGCAATTTTATTGACTATTTATTGCTAGTATATAAATTTATCGGAGTACAGTTATATCGATTTGAGTATTTAAAATTAATTATAAAGCTGAATTGATATATTTGTTTCGTAGCCTCAAGGCAGGCTTGTCAACCTCGTCTAGAGATGACGTTGTGTTGTGATATAATATAAAAATCCCTTTAGGTGTAGAGTTGATTTGCTCTATGTTGTACATGTAGTACATGTTAATTTGTAATATTAATACAAATAGGCTCAGGGGTTTGTTATGAATGTTAAAAATCGCCACTATACTAGGTTCAGTATGTAGACTGTTTTATTGAAAACAACAGTTTGTGGTCATTCATGGGTATAAATATTCAGCTGTTCGTGAAGTAAAAGAGATGCTGTACTCCATCGTTGTTATGCATGTAGAATCATAACTGATTATTGTCATTAATTTGTGTAAATATTGATTTTTACTATGTGTTTTGTTTGCTTTCAAATTTGTTTATTTCTATGTAAGGTGTCATACGGTATAATATTTGACGTTTTGCTAGCGTTTCTTCTCTTGTGTGAAATACTGATATTTTCCGTTGTCTATTTTAGACTATAGACTTTAAAGAAATTTATACAAGCTTGTACTTAATATTAAGAACTATGAAGATTAAAAAGGCGTGATAGCTTATGCTCACATGTTCATATGAATATTCCGGTAAAGGATTTAGAAATAAAGACAGTTCTAACACAACATTCGTTAACAGTGACTTTCTACGAAATAACAAGAACTTGGCAATTCAGATTAAACAGTGATAGATAAATGTAACATTCACATTAAAATATAACAGATAAGGAGAACATTTCACTGAATTTCTTACTACGAAGTTATTTTATTCAGATTAAAACGTAACGAATGGACTTAGCATGCACAGTAGCATAATTATTAAATCAAATGCATATTATCGAATGGAAAGCTGAAACAACAGAAAGTTAACATAACATTAAATCGCAGATCTTTAGAATTTTAGTACACAGAGCAATGAAACCACGACTATCGAGTTGGATATGGTACGATGAAATTTTGGCGATTCAACGATCATAATAACTTCTCCTTTGGTGGATATCGTTTAACAAAACGATGAACGATGGCAATGGACATTCTTAAGAAGCTGACGGATCGAGAACTACCGACTGCTGATACCATGGTCGTGTAACGTTATACTACGGTTGGATCAATGGTTATGTGCAGTAGATGTCAATTCCACCAGCCAACTGGCAACACCAATGGAAAATTTCTCATTGCATTTGTTTAACTTTATTTCTTTTAATATCACTTATTTTTTTAAACAAGTTGTTATATCTTATCAACAGATTTTTTTTCACCCTAGACTAGTACATCGCTTATGATTAAGAAATCACATATTCTTAATATAATATTCAAGAATGTTTATTTTAATAGTAAGGAAACTAAAAATATGTTATCGTGCAGAAAAATGTGTTAACATACAAACTAATGAACTTTCGTATATCTGAGTTTCATGCAATGTAAAACAGAATTTTAATTGTGCTTTCTAATTTCAGAATTTGATGTATTTGTACCTTTTGATTCAGAATATCCGTGAAAACACAGACATTGAATGGAATCCCTACGCAAACTGGAGCATTCTTAATATGGAGAATGAAAATGACTTTCATTACGTACAAATGTGTGATTGTGAACAGGACTATATCAAATAATGAATGCTACGTACACATATGAAATGATGTTTACTGTGTAACTTTTATGATGAATTCTGTGTTCAAGTTATAACTTCTTTGTATGTTTAAGCTATGTTAATCTATCGTATGTTTTAATTTCTGAAACCTAAACAAGTAGGGATTCCTGTTTATTTGATTTCATTGATGTATGCAAGGGAACGAACAACTAAAGGAACAACTCCTGTCTCCTTTATTGGCGTGACCTGTTATATTGACACATTATTCAGTTCCCCAGTATACAACTTAATAGTCCATATTAGTTGGATCTTTTAGACTTCTATAATTTTACTGTTTATTTTGATCATTCAGACATTCCAATTCAGACATTTCAACCTTTTTTTAATTTTTTTTTTTCGTGAAGAAAGGAAGGAATTTGTAGTGTAATGCTCAGGTGTTTTGTATTTTATTTCGGGTATTTCTTTCAGAAGTTTAAGATTTTAAAAAATTATAGAAGATGAAAACTGAACATTTCATAAATTGACAAGTCAGACAAGATTTGACAATCTTCAGTAGCTTAAGGCTTGTTGAACTTGTAGGTTTCCTTAATTGATCGGGAAATTAGATAATGTGTCTGCTATGTTTTCCTGTATAATCCTTTATAAACTCAATACACTCTGTGATCAGGGGAGGTGCCCAGGTACGGGCAAGGGACATGTCGTCCCGCTCCCATGAGCTGAAACTTAATAAGCTTTGTTAAGAGCTAGTTTAAAATATATTTATAATTAAGAAATGTTGTTAAATAGATCAGTAAACAGAACTGTTTTAAAAGACTTATTGAACATTGATTATATTCATGAAATTAGACTGAACATTTATAAGTTACTGTGCATTGCTCTTCGTAGAAAATAAATGTTAGAACTGTTGTAATGTGTTGTGTTCAAGACAAGCTTCAGGTACAACGTGCTACGTTACAAGCACACGGGTACGCTAAATACACGGTATATTGTACGTTCCATTACCGGCATTTCCTGTTGATTTTGTCAACATTCTACATGGTGAGGTAACAAAAACTACTTATTTTCATTGAAGTTCAACGTGTTTAAAGAAGCAATATATTCAGTGTGAGCGACAGATCATTCACGCTTCCCATGTTAATGTGGTTTTGGCCAGTAATTCTCTAGTTTCTTCAAACATTCGAGTTAACTGACGTGTAAAGTCGGTTTCGAACTCGGATTTTCTCTTTCAAGTTCACTTCTGTCTCTCAAAACCATTCTATTGACGTATTTACCAGCTTAACGAGAGAATAGTATAACAAGTTACTAATAAACATATATATATATTGGCAAAAATTGCCGACTTAGGGGTGCTATATGCCAAAATTAGTGGTGTACGTCCCATAAAACGACGCATATGAAGAAGTACGTCATATAAAAAGGTCATTCTCTTTAGCCATTCAGTCAGTAGTTACTTCAGTTGAAAGCAATTTCAGTTTGATATTTTCTACTTCATGATACATGTTTTGTCGTATAGTTTATACTCATTCACATATTATAACATTCACATATTCCATCACAAAAAACTTTATTAGTGACATGTTATAAATAGTTTATAATCCTGGGAAAACATTCTTTTTCTTGTGTTCAAGCAGAAACTAGAAACTAGTAAGTGTAATTCAGTTATCCAAACAAAACTCAAATTCTACCATATTTTATTGATGTTGTAATGGCAACCGAAATTATAAGCCATGCACCATGAGAAGTCAGAGGTTTATAAATAAAAGGCCCTTGTTGAAACCAAAAATACACGGCTAAGTTATTTTTCAGTAAAATAATATGAAATATGGCAATGCCTCAATTGGGAATCGTTACAGTCCATCAGCTTGCCCAGAAATATGCGTTTGTATCAATCTAAACTGACCATATTTGTACTGATGTGCAAGACGTTGCGGTTCGGACAAGTTAGGTGGACGCTTATTACGCACAAGGAAAATGCGTATTCTTCCAAAAAATCCGAAATCAGACACTTTGTGCACGTGCCGGGAGACCACATTTTTTAATTCGATAGTATATCTCATATGGTATATATCGCATGTTTTACCGTAGAGGGATCGATTCCCTATTATTAAACTGTCTCTAAAGATGCCAAGTAAGTGATATACATAATTTGTCGCATAAATGAAATCAAATATACACACCATATGGCGATGTCAATATGTTTTCATAACGTTCTTTCCGTCATGTCTATAGAAAATGCGTTTCGGTGACTTACTTAAAAGCATTGTAACTCTTAAAATAAGAAGATAACGTAGATCATTTATTCATATTGTCAAGTATGAAAGGTGCAAGAATGCTCTTCTTGAATATTTTGAATCCTCAACTTTAATTTTTATCACTCATGAAACGGCCCATATTAAAAACTGTGACACTTTAAGTGTAATGGATTAATGACGTCATATTGATAATCGATACGTAAATCAATAATTTAGGATAATAGGTATATGAGCCGGTTCATCCCGTTTCATTCCAAAATAACGTCATGGCTCAGTGGACAAGTCATTATCAAATAGAGCATCGTTTGTTTCGTTGTGCGGAGACGGGTGAAATAAGACTGAATGTATTTATCTATGTCAGTATTTCCATGTGCAAGAAATTTTGTAAATAAAGGTATGACTGTATAAAGGTACTTTCTAGACGTATAACCAGTCAGGAAGTTGTATATTCCTATCAACACTAATACAGTAATTGTCTGCGAAATTGCTTTCCAGAAATGATATGACTTATACCCAGTATACAGTATCAATAACACATTTATATTGTTATTTTCATCTCAATACAAGTGTTGAGAAGTATCACCAGGAAAAGAAATCTGTTGTCTGAAGGACGTGAACTTGTGATCTAAGCTGAGGTCATCAAAGGTCATCTAGAGGTCATGACAGTCTATGCGTACTTCTTTGTGGTACTATCTGGGATGAAGGTTTGTTGGTATATGATGTAAGACATTAAAACAGTTTGGATCTAAGCATACAAGCTTGAAAATATTTCACTCTTATTTTAAGATGTTGGACCTGATCTTGTTTTCATAAGAAACAAAGTAACAAAACCTGAGACATTGCTGTTGTGTTCAGATGTTTTGTTTTTAATTCCAACTTCATTTAGATGAATGGATAGTTTTGCAAAAGTTTCTCCTTGTTCATTTAATTAGTCTTTATCCAAATTACATCAAAATCAAAATATGCACTATTTAGTTTATTTTATAAAAATCTATTCTAGCTAGCTCATGATGAAAGTTTCAAGCTTATTTGAACTGCTTCTGACTCTGCTTTCCGGTTTCATGTGAGAAGGTTTTGTCCTGAACCCACTAGGGCTTAAACCTATGACCCCTGGATTGCATGGCTCACACCATAACCACTAGACCACTGCTCCCTTAAATATACACTGTCGTAAGGACTGAAAATGAAAATTCTAAATTTTTTTACAATTTTAAGTCTTTATCCATCAAAAAATAAATGAAAAAAAAAGAGAATTTTTGTACCCCCGAACAATGGAGTTGTAAGGAGGTATACTGGTTTCAGGTTGTCTGTCTGTCCGTAGACACAATATTGTGCGCACCATCTCTCCTCATCCCCTTGACACAATTTAATGAAACTTCACACAATTGATCAGTAACAACAGTAGTTGTGCATGGGGCATGTTAGGTTCTTTCAGAATTTTTTTGCAGAGTTATGAGACATTGTTTTTGTTACTATACTATATCATATTATATATATGCACAATTTAGTTTATTTATAAAAATCTATTTTAGCTAGCTCATGATTAAAGTTTCAAGCTTATTTGAACTGCTTCTGACTCTGCTTTCCGGTTTCATGTGAGAAGGTTTTGTTCTGAACCCACTAGGGCTTAAACCTATGACCCCTGGATTGCATTGCTCACACCATAACCACTAGACCACTTCTCCCTTTAATATACACTGTCGTAAGGACTGAAAATGAAAATTCTAAATTATTTTACAATTTTAAGTCTTTATCCATCAAAACATAAATGAAAAAAGAGAATTTTTTTGTAAGGGGTATACTGGTTTCAGGTTGTCTGTCTGTCCGTAGACACAATCTTGTGTGCACCATCTCTTTTCATTCCCTTGACATAATTTTATGTACTTAACACAAGTAATCAACAACAACAGTGGTTGTGCATGGGGCATGTTAGGTTCTTTCAGAAAAAAAAATTGTGTAGTTACGGAACTTTGATTCTTTTTACTGTACTATATACATAGTGTCCGCATATGCAATCTTGTGCAAGCCTAATCTCCTGAACCCATGCACACAATTTAATAAAACTTCACACAATTGATCAGTAACAACAGTAGTTGTGCATGATGCATGTTAGGTTCTTTCAGAAAAAAAATGTTGAGTTACGGGACTTTAATGTTTGTAACTATACGATATACATAGAGTCTGCATATGCAATCTTGTGTGCGCCTATTCTGCTGAACCCATGCACACAATTTAATGAAACTTAATTCAAGTGATCAGTAGTAACCCTAGTTGTGCATGGTGAATGTTAGGTTCTTTCAGGAAAACATTCTGCACAGTTATGGGACATTGTTTTTTGTTAACATACTGTATGCATACAGTCTGCATAATTTATGCAGTCTTGAGCGCGCCTAATCTTCCGAACATTTGCACACAATTTAATGAAACTTCACAAAAGTGATCAGTAACAACCCTAGTTGTGCATGGTGCATGCTACGTTCTTTTAGATAAATATTATGCATAGTTATGGGACTTCTGTTTTTTGTTACAGTAACAGTTTACTATACTATATACATACAGTCCATATACACATGTACATAAAGTCCACATAATTATGCAATCTTGTGTGCGTCAAATTGCAATGTACTGTATCAGTGCGTGCGGGGGGTACATTCATCACCTTTAGTTATAGCTCTAGTTTAAGTTACAAAAATACTCATTCTTATAGATTTTTTTTGTTTTGCTGATTACCAGTTTCGCTCAATCCCAGGTACATGGAAATCTATGTATATATACAATGCCAATGATGTCAAGGAGCTCATCTAGAATTCTTCTTACTGAATTTTTAGTTGATAGAAATGGTATGTACTTTTTAGCTTGACTATTCGAAGAATAAGTAGAGCTGTCCTACTCACCATGGTATTGGTGTCTGCATCGGCGTCAGCATAGGGGGTCACACCTTGGTTAAGTTTTTCGTACTTGTCCACATTTTGACAAAACCTTTTCAGATAGAGCTTTGAAACGTTCAACACTTATGTACCATCATCTTGTCCAGCTTTAGGCAAGAGTACATCTCCATCAAGGATTTTGGCTGAATTATGGCCACTTTAACTTACAAATCTTGGTTAAGTTTTTCGTACCAGTTCATATCTTGTGTAAACTGTTTGACATATGGCTTTGAAACTTTTATCACTTGTTTATTATAACAATCTCAATCTGTAGGCAAGAGTACATACAAGTCAATGTAATGTCAAAACTATTTGACTTGTGGCTTTTAAACTTTAAATACTTGTTTATCATCATGATTTCCATCCGTAGGCAAGAGTACATAACTCTGTCAAATATTTTGGCTGAATTATGGCCTGTTTTTGGACTTGGAAATCGATACAATGTACGTACAAGTCCACATTATGTCAAAACTATTTGACATGTGGCTTTGAAACTTTGAACACTTGTTTATCATCATGATTTCCATCTGTAGGCAAGAGTACATAACTCTGACAACTATTTTGGCTGAATTATGGCCCTTTTTGGACTTGAAAATCAGTTAAATTTTTCATACCAGTCGATGTTTTGCCTAACCTGTTTGTCATATGGCTTTGAAACTCTGACCACTTGTTTACCATCATAGTCTACATATACAAGACTACATAACTAGGACAAGGACTTTAGCTCAGTCATGGCCCCTTTTTGACATAGGAATTAGTTAAGTTTAGCATACCATTCCATATTTTGTCTAAACTGTTTGATATATGGCTTTGAAACTTTGAAGACTTGCTTATTATCATGGTCACACATTGCCATATAGTGCAAGACTTATCCAAATCCACCAATACAGGTACATTGTTTGCCTTATCCATTTTTCTTCTTTTGTCTGAAAATCTCTGGTAATATTTTTACCGCATAATTCCATCTATTCTTCGAAAAGTCGAGCGCACTGACAACAGACAGCTCTTGTTAGCTCATCTGATTTTTGAAAAAATAATGATGAGTTATTGTCATCATTTGAGCGGCATCGGCGTCGGCGTCGGCGTTGGCATTGCCTGATTAAGTTTTATGTTTAGGTTAGCTTTTCTCCTAAACTACCAAAGCTATTGCCTTGAAACTTGCATCACTTATTCACCATCAAATGCTGACACTGTACAGAAAAACATAACTCCATCCCCCTTTTGCAAGAATTATTGCCACTTTTGGACTTAGAAAATCAGATTTCTTGGTTAAGTTTTTATGTTTAGGCCAGCTTTACTCCTAAACTATCAAAGCTTTTGCTTTGAAACTTGTAACACTTGTTCACAAACAAAAGCTGACTCTGTACAGCAAGAAACATAACTCCATCCTCTTTTTGCAAGAATTATGACCACTTTTAGACTTAAAAATATCAGATTTCTTGGTTAAGTTTTGCGTTCAGGTCATTTTTTCTCCTTAACGGTCAAAGCTATTGCTGTAAAACTTGAAGCAGTTATTTGCCATTAAAAGCTGACTCGGCACAACAAGTACGGTAACTCTACATTGCTTTTTGCAAGAATTATGGCCCCCTTTGGACTTAGAAAATCATGGATTGGACAATATTTCTGTTATACAGAGACAATTTTTTTAAATTTTTCTGCGAATGTTAGTACAAAACTTTTGTATTTTAAGAATGACTTTACCTCAACCCTCAAATTTGGCAGGCACATTACTGATGGGCAATGCATAGCTCTAATATTTTGAGGTCCATGGGTCAGAATTCTCAAGTTCACAGTGACTTTTGGTACAAATAGAACAGTCACTGTGGACCTCTCTTGATTCTGAAGTTTCTTAGTCAAAGGTCATGGTCACTGTCATGCAGTGTGTTAAGATGGAGGTATTGTGTGATTGTGGTGATCCATCTGTCGTTGCAGTTTGGTTTCTGCTGAATCAGCTCAGAATGCACATTACTGTGGCCATATTTTACTTTTGTTTTTAATGTGAACTATTTTCATTTGTGCCTTAAATTTTATAGATTACTAGGGCCGTCCTGGTTAAGTACACTACTGTCAGTGAAGCAGTCTAGAGTTTGACCTGGGGATTAGACAACTGTTCTCTGAGAGGATTTGAAGTAAAACAGTACGCCTGAAGTCAGTTACCCTCCATGGCTGCCTTATGTGATGAACTTGTCAGTTTCCTGTATAGAAAAAAACTCAAGTAATCAGATTCTGCAGAAGTCATGGCAGCCAGTGGGTGTGGTAAATTTTCCCTATATTGTATAGACTGCTGGCTTGATTTAAAAATAATTTCTTACAGCTGTTGATCCTTTTGTCACCCTCTGCCGAGATTGTTCATACAATTCTTTAAAGTAGAAAAATCCTTAAGCGTCATCTCCTCCCAAACCACTTTTCAGGTTTTGAAATTATTTCATAGAAATGTTCCCTAGGTAACCCTCTACCAGATTATTAAAATAAGTCAAAAAACATGACCGCCAGTGGGTATGGTAATTTTTTCTATATGTACATAGTGGAAACCAATTTAGAACAAGTGATGGAGGTATTGCCATGCACTACAAAGTCTTCTACTGGAAGGTGACTATAGTTATCTTAACCGCATTATAATGATGTATATACAATATTATGCTACATATACAATATATTATAGCACAAAATGTTTGGATTAAAAATTGCATATATAAAACTCTACAGCTGTTGCTTAAAACATTTATAAATAAAAAAGACAGTAGTTTTAAAAAATATATATGTATTTTTTTTAATTGGTGGGAAACCAAGTGAAGAAAATGAATAATTTCTTCATCATATTATTAATAAAGTAATTCTGAAGAAATACACCAACATTTCTTTTGTATCTGGGTTCATATGACATGTAAGTTTGATATGTCTAATACTTAAGCAAAGTCATTTAAATATCCGTGCATGAATGAAAGACAGAACAAGAAAAAAGACTTAAGATATTTTACAGACATGACAAAAAAAAATAAATGTTGACATTTGTCCTTCAAGTGTGACCTTGACCTTTGAGCTAGAGATCTGGATGTTAGGCATGACACATCATCTCATTATGCGGAACATAAGTACCAAGTAATAGAAAAAAACATTGACCTTTGACAGCCGAGTGTGACTGACCTATGAGCTAAGATCTGGGTGTTGCACATTACATGTTATCTCATTCAGGAACATTTGTGCCAGTTATATCAAAATCACTTGATTGATGATAGAGTTATGGACAGGACAAGAAATAAAAACATAATGACCTTGACCTTTGTGTCAGGGGTCAGGGTTTTGGGCATGAAAAGTCGTCTCATTGTGGGGAACATTTGGGCCAAGTAATATTAAACTCGCTTGAAGGATGACAAGAGTTATGGACCGGACAGAAAAAAAGACCTATTGACCTTTGATCTCCACGTGTGACCTTGACCTTTGATCAAAAGACCTGGGTTTACACATGACACATTTTCTCATTATGGGGAACACTTGTGTTCAGAAATATTGAAATCCCTTGATATATGATAGAGTTATGGAACAGACAGGAAAAATCTACTTAACTTTGACCTCCAAGAGTGACCTTGACCTTTTGAGCTTGGCGTCTGGGTGTTGTGCACGACATGTTGTCTCTTGGCAAACATTTATGCCAAGTAATATTGAAACTCTTTAATTCATGACAAAGTTATTGACCAGGCAGGAAACAATCCTTTGACCTCCAAGGTTGACCTTGACCTTTGATTTTGGGATCCAGGTTTGGGTATGACACGTTGTCTCATTATTGGGAGCATTTAGGTCAAGTAACATTGAATTCCCCTTGAAGTATGACAGAGTTATGAACCAGACACAAAACTAACCCTGTTAATGAAGTGCTAAACTTTGACATCTAAATGTGACCTTGACCTTTAAGCTAGGGGTAAATGACACATCTAATTATTGGAAATATTTGTGTCAAATAATATTAAAATCCTCTGATGGATTGTTGAGTTACAGATAGGAAAAAAGTCTCGTTGACCATTGACATTCAAGTGTGACCTTTACCTTTGAGATAGGGGTCTGGGTTTTGCTCATGACACATCATCTCATTATGAGAAACATTTATGCCAATAGGGATTTGAATTTATGGAATACAATGTTTGTCAATTACATGAATGGGAAATTTATTTGTTTGTTAGGATTAAATTTTATGGACTGATGCAACCTAGAAATCTATGGACATTAGTGCCCTATGAACACAGACTACCCAGTATTGAATTTATCAGAGATTTTATTGAGGGTAACAATCTGACTAAGTTTCAGTAAAACTCGGGCAAATTGTGACCTCTGCAGCGTTAACAGTCAAATTGCTGAAGACAGATAATGATGGACGTAGTGTGATCACAATAGCTCACCTTGTTGGGGGGAAAATAGTGTAAAATTACTGGACATGAAATAAAAACAATAAACATAAACTCTTCTGATGCCTAGCTTCATTTTACAATAAAATAAATAGTAAGATAAAGTTTGTAGGTCCCAAGCCCTTCCCCCCCCCCCCCCCCCCCCCCCTCCCCTTCAAGTATTTACCAATTGTTGTGTGAACAAACAATTTGGAAAATGCTTGTCAAAGCAGTGGGGGAGTTGCATTAAATTAGAAAAAGATCTAGAAATAATTGCATGTCTTCTGATCTTTCTAAAGTAATTCTGTTTTGGATAAATCTCTGTAGTGTATGTAAACACGCCTTCTGTTTGGACAGGAAATCAGGGTTCAAGTCCTGGTGGAAATCCTGGGTTCAAGTCCTGGTGGAGATCCTAAATCTATACTTAATGGTATGATCAGTCTTAACTTGAAAATTTAAATTAAGTAATACAACATTACTTTAATATTACTGTAATTCTTATATTACTTGTAGATTTATGAAAATGACTTATAGTTGACTTTATACTTTGGGCTCAAGTCTCACTGTAAACACGTGCTGAAGGAAAATGTTTGTGCTTCTGTCCAGATGCTGTTCACGTCTGAAATAAAACCTTCAGTTGCAGTTGCAGTCTTCCACTAACATATAACCGGGACAGTTGCTATATTACCGGCATTCCATTTGATCTAACTAATATAAATATATTGTATGTATGTCTTTACATAAAGTTTCATTATTCCTCATTATATGCAACAAATACCTGAATAGTTATATGGGTATTTATAAATTCTGTCTGTAATGTGTATATTTTTATGTCCCGTCCCCTTCAAAGAAAGGTAGGTACATTGTTTTACTCATTTTTGGTCTGGCTGTTTGTCAGTCGGTTTCAGATGAATAACTAGAAATGGTCAGACTTCATAGGATTATTGTCTGTGGTCAGTACATGACTTCTGTTTTGCCGGGTCAGTAGGTCAAAACAAAGGTCAATGTCACAGAAACCTTGAGACTGTAGACGGTTTCAGCTCAGTAAGTGTAGAAAGCTAAGCTTGGCCTGCAGTCACCAAACTTCAAAAGATGATTGCCTGTGTTCAGCAGATAACCAGTTTATTTATGGGTCAAAGGTCAATGTCACTGTGATCTTCAGATGCTCAATAACTAAGAAAACTTTGGCCCACAGCTGTCAAACTTTATAGGATGATTGCCCGTAGACAGTAGATGACCTCTATTGTCTGTAGGTCAAAGGTCAAGGCCTACAGTTATTACACTTTACGAGATGATTGACTATGGTCAGTAGATTATTGTTTATAAGGGGTCACAGAGTACAAAAGTGTATCCACTAAACTCTCACAGGCCATCATAGGGGTCATACTTACGTGTTTGTTACAATAAGCCTTGAAATAAGTTTTATATAAACATTATAGCCTACGGGTGATAGTATCAGCTAGTATATTATCACAGTGTAGAACATTTATATCTTAATGAAGAAAAACCTGTATTTAAACATATTACTGACACCAGTCAAAATATTCGCCTTGAACAGAAACGCACTTGTCCATTTGTAATGACCGCTAGTCAGCATTTTTTAAGCAAAGGAAAGAGATAAAAATCAAAGAGTCTTTAATCAGGTGTTTTTGACAGCTTCAATGCCATTTTCTTTATGACCTAAACGAAGTATAATGGTTAATATTTGAGCAGAGTATTTAACACTTAACATTGTATCTTATGGTATCTTAAAGTTATAAGCAACTATGCCCGCTGGCCTGATTTTGAAATCAATTTACGCAAATGGTCCTTGTGTGATTTTCTATAAAGAGTATTCAAATTATTCTGATTCATTTAAAAACATGGCCGCTAGAGGGCATGGTCTCTTTCCCTATATGTATACAGTGGAAACTTCAAAAACGTTCTTGTCATAAACAGCAGGCTTAATTTTAACATTCTTGGATATTTGGCGTGCGGTATCAGGGTTTGACTGTCTGCCGTAATTGTTCACATTATTGCCCTAGGTTCAAAAATGGCCATGCCCATGTGTGTGACGTGTATATGATATAGGTAAATATAAAAAAAACTGTCAATATCTTCTTTTCTGAATCCATTATAGCTAGAGCCTTGATAATTATATAAACCAAACTCTGTATTTGTACCATTACGTTATACAAACTCACTTGAAGCCCTTTACACAGGTGGGTGCTTTAGGGTCAATGACCCTCTTGTACGTAGAATTTCAGGTTTAAGTTTTAATGCACTTTTGCTCTATCTCATTTGTTACTAAATTGATTTTATTCAAAGTTATAAGTTGTTTAACATTATTAGCAACATACGACACATGGTGCATTACTCTTGCAGAAATATTTGATTTGACCTAGTGACCTCTCCAGATTTGTACTTGTCCAAGACTTCATAAAAACAAACATTCTGACAAAGTTTCGGGAAGATTGAAGCAAAACGTGGCCTATAGTGTATATAAGCTTTTCCTTTGATTTCACATAGTTACCTAGTTTTTGACCCCACCTGACCCCGATTTGAAATCATCTAAGACTTCATGATAACAAACATTCTGACCAAGTTTTACGAAGATAGAATAAAAAATAAAATTTGGCCCCTAGTGTGTAAACAAGCTTATTCTGATCTGACCTGGTGACCTAGCTTTTGACCCAAAGTGCCCCAGATAAAAATTCAACATTCTGACAAAGTTTCACGCACATCAAAAGAAAAATGCAGCCCCTATTGCATACACAAGGTTTTTCTTCGATTTTAACAGGCGACAGTTTTTGACCCCAGATGACCCAGATTCAAACATGCCCTAGAGGTCATCAAGACAAACATTCTGACCAATTCTCATGAGTTTCAAACTTAAATTGTGGACTCTTAATGTTAACAAGATTTTCCGTTGATCTGACCTAGTTTTTGACCCTACACGACCGATTTTCAAACCTGACCTAGAGATCATCAAGACAAACATTCTGACCAAGTTTCGTAAAGATTGAGTCACTACTGTGGCCTCTAGAGTGTTCACAAGCTTTTCCTTTGATTTGACCGGGTGACCTAGTTTTTTACTCCACTGACCCAGATTCAAACTTGACTTAGAGGTCATCAAGACAAATATTCTGACCAATTCTCACGTGTTTCGAACTTAAATTGTGGTCTCTAGTGTTAACAAGATTTTCTTTTGATCTGGCCTAGTAACCTAGCTTTTTGACCCCACATGACGTAGTCTCTACTCTGACCTATAGATTGAAGACAAACATTCTGACCAAGTTTCATAAATATTGAGTCACAACTGTGGTCTATAGTGTGTCCACAAGCTTTTCCTCTGATTTGACCGGGTGACCCAGATTTAAATTTGATCTAGAGATCATCAAGACAAACATTCTGACCGAGTTTCATAAAGATTGAGTCACAACTGTAGACCCTAGTGTTCACAAGCTTTGTCCTTTGATTTGACTGGGTAACCTAGTTTTTGACCCCACATGACTCATACTTTACCTAGAGATCATCAAGACAAACATTCTGGCCAAGTTGCATAAAGATTAGGTCACAGCAGTTACTGTGGCCTCTAGAGTGTTCACAAGGCAAACGTTGACAGACAACCGACGGCGGAAAATGACCGGCGACAGCAGCTCACCTAGCACTTCATGCTCAGCTGAGCTAAAAACTGCCAAGTCGAAAAAGGGGCATAATTTTGTAAAAATACAAACTAGAGTTATCGAACCTGTGCACTGCATATCAGATCATCAAAATGAACAAGCGTGTGAAGTTTCAATTCATTTCACTCAGTAGGTACTGAGACACCAGCTTATATTATCAAAACCTAACCCAAAATGGCCAAGTCAGAACAGGGGCGTAATTTTAAACAAGAGGGCCATGAAGTCCCTGTATCGCTCACCTGACCTATTGACCTAAAGATCATCAAGATTAACATTCTAACCAAGTTTCATGAAGATACAGTCATAAATGTGGCCTCTAGAGTGTTAACTAGCTTTTCCTTTGATTTGACCTAGTGACCTAGTTTTTAATCCCACATGACCCAGATTCGAACTTGACCTAAAGATCAACAATATTAACATTCTGACCAAGTTTCATGAGGATACAGTCATAAATGTGGCCTACAGAGTGTTAACAAGCTTTTCCTTTGATTTGACCTAGTTTTTTACCCCCACCTGACCCAGATCTGAACATGCACTATAGATCATCAAGATTAACATTCTGACTAAGTTTCATTAAGATATGGCCATACAGTGTTAACTAGCTTTTCCTTTGATTTGACTTGGTGACCTAGTTTTTGACCCTACATGACCCAGATTCAAAGTGGACCTTGAGATCATCAAGATCAACATTCTGACCAGGTTTCATGAAGATACAGTCATAAATGTGGCCTCTACAGTGTTAACTAGCTTTTCCTTTGATTTGATCTGGTGACCTAGTTTTTGAACCTACATGACCCAGATTCAAAGTGGACCTATCTCATATCAAGATTACCATTCTGACCATGTTTCATGAAGATACAGTCTTAGTTGTTTGTTTGTTTGTTTTGGGTTTAATGCCGTTTTTCAACAGTATTTTCAGTCATGTAACAGCGGGCAGTTAACCTAACCAGTGTTCCTGGATTCTGTACCAGTACAAACCTGTTCTCCGCAAGTAACTGCCAACTTCCCCACATGAATGAGGTGGAAGACTAATGATTTCAGACACAATGTCGTTTATCAAATAGTCACGGAGAACATACGCCCAGCCCGAGGATCGAACTCACGACCCCGTGATCCGTAGACCGACGCACTACCTACTGAGCTAAGCGGGCGGGTTAAGATACAGTCTTAAATGTGGCCTCTACAGTGTTAACAAGCTTTTCCGTTGATTTGACCCGGTGACCTAGTTTTTGACCCCAAATGGCCAAATATCGAACTCGTCCATAATTTTATTGAGGGCAACATTCTGACCAAGTTTCATTAAGATTGGGCAAAAATTGTGACCTCTAGAGTATTCACAAGCTTTCCCTTTGATTTGACCTGGTGACCTAGTTTTTGGCCCCAGATGATCCAATATAGAACACATCCAAGATTTTATTGAGAGTAACATTCTGACCAAGTTTTATTAAGATTGGGCCAAAATTATGACCTCTAGAGTGTTAACAGTCAAATTGTTGACGACGACGACGGACACTGGGCGATCACAAAAGCTCACCTCGAGCACTTCGTGCTCAGGTGAGCTAAAAATGTAAAATAGAGTTATGGAATCTATGCAGTATAAGTCAATTTATCACATAAATAACTGAATTCAGATTCAGGTTAAGACAGTAATGGCAATAATATTTCATGTTCTCTTTAGTTCAAGTCACACAGATAAGAATTTAGGTTAGCTGGTGTCTTTTTAGCTTTTGGTGGTGGATGAAGACCCAAAGATGCCTCTCGATTACTTCAGTCAGATGGGCACCTGCACGGAACCACCGACCTTTCATAAATCAGCTGGATGCCTTCCTCACACAAAGGATTCCGCACTCCATTGAGGCAACTTTAAGTGATTTCAAGCCAAAGACCTTAACCACTCAGCCATGGCATAGAGCACCCTAGAGCCCACCCCTACCATTCCATATCCCCATGATGAAATAAATGAAACAAATTTATGTCTATATGTTTAATATGATAGACATTATCACAGACACTGAAAAGCACAAAAATATATAATCCCAAAAACAAGAACAGTGAAAGTGTTAACAGATGACAAGGAACGAAACACAGATAGTTCAAAAGATTTATTTATTTATTTGGGTTTTACGGCGCACCAACACAGTATAGGTTATATGGCGCCAAAAAACTTGTCGAATTAAACAAAGTCATGTACAAGCATAATACTGCACCCTTCTTCCAATATAATGTGTTGTTTATTCTAGTAATGGTAGTTTTTTTTACCATCAGAAGTTTTAATCAAATGATCATTACAAAATTATCAAAAACTTAAATCAAAGGCCTGAAGGGCCTGAGAGTCGGCTAATGATTGATGTACTGGTAGTATAGTCTACCAGTTTCAGTTTGGTTTTAGTTTTTTTCCCCAACTGAACAGAGATTTTGTTACAATAGATGAAATGGACATTCAATCAATGCCTAGTAAAACTTTGATTGACATTATACAAGTATTTAAACCGAATATATCTCTCTAAAATTGAAGAGTGGTTCGCAAAATTAAAAATGTTGAAAGTACAAACTACAATTTGACAGGTGACACTAAGATACTGCCCATGACTATAAATAATTTTCCAGTAAACATTTGCCTCCGGCATTACGAAAACAGGCAATTATCGGCTGGTATATATTATATTTATATATTGAAATTTTATAGCGCGGATTGCCACATACAATTTGTAATGGATGGACGAAAGAACTGTTCAGATATTTTACAGATAAATGGCCTGGCAATAACCGTGTCACACGCTAGGTATTGTTCAATCATATTATAAGGGATGTGAATTTAAAGTATACTTACTTTTGCGTTTAAAGATATGTAAATGTTGCTGAGTGTCAATATATAGTGTCATGAATGTTTACACTGACAGGAAAATTAAGCATTCGAAACTAAGAGAAGTTACTCGGACTAGCTACCAATTTCGGAAAAGATAACCAATATTTATAAATGCAGTTCTTTTTTAGTTAAAACCATCATTTATTCTATTTCAGACCTGTTAACCCCTTCAAAACCATGTCAGTAGTCCCAAAGTCTATGTACTTTCAATTATCCATTTTTATTCATGTAGACAGACAGTCCCAGACTGGGCTGAAAAAATGTTTGAGCCATTTTTACGTGGATGGTAGCAGGGTGTGTGTTGGGAGGGGTGTTCCTTCCTGCTTTGAACTGCAGTCAGATTTTGAAATGGGCATTGTGGCAGGCGGTAAAAGGGCAAATGTATCAAACTGTAAAGTGGCAATATGGGGGGGGAGGGTGTGGGAGGATACCCCCTCCTGCAAGTAGGGTTTGGGGTATCACCACAAGGAAATTTTGAAAATGTAGAACCTTGATACAGCCTTTGGTGCGATTTCTAACTGAAAATTTTATGTTTCAATTTCTATATATTACCTAGATTCTTTTTAGTATTACAATATTCAAAGTATGAATGACTGTCACTTTATATTTTTACTTTCAGGTCATGCCTCAGCACTAGAATATAAGTCTGATATTGATTTTATGTATGTATTATAAAAACAAATTCTAGAATCAATTCTGTTACAATAATATCTATCATGTCTGTTACTTTAATGTTTAAATTTCATAACACAGCTCGATATTTACCCAAAATATTATATCCGGATATGATTACACTTTCTTTTATACTGCCAAAATCTCCAGTTTCAACAATATGTTTTACAAATTGTGATGATATGAAGTCAGTTTAGCAGCAATTGGCAGTATCTGACATTGAAGTTTACGGTGAAATTTTTTAAATCATTTCATAAAAAAAATTGTTTCATTTCGTCAAAGCACTCTAACATAGACGATCTACTTTCGATTTCAAAAACTACAAGAAAATACAATTTAATGTTTCGCCAATTTGTTTATTTCTCAAAAAATAAGAAATAAAATCATTTTTAAAATCAGTAGTAATTAAACAAATCAGTAAGAGCTCTTTCTCGGGATAATTTATCCGCTTACTGACTGCAAAAATCAAGCCATGTGTCATCATGAAAAGCAGAATGGGTGTCGGTTTCATTTTTTTGCGAACCTGAATCATAAGCAAATTATCCAAACCAGTCAAAATTCCAGAAAGGTTACGATCTCGATTCTTTCTAGTATTACAATATCCAAAGTATGACTGTCACTTCATCTTTTTTCTTTCAGATCATGCCTCAGGACTAGAATACGAGTCTGACATAGATTATATGTAGGTGTAATAAAAATAAATTCTAGAATCATTTCTGTTACAATAATATCTATCATGTATGTTACTTGAATGTTAAAATTTCATAACACAGCTCGATATTTACCCAAAATATTATATCCGGGTACGATTACACTTTTCTCCAGTTTCAACAATATATTTTACAAATTGTGATGATACGAAGACATTTAGCAGCAATTGGCAGTATCTGACATTGAAGTTTACGGTTAAATTACCTCTTATTTAAATCTTTTCATAAAATAGTTGTTTCGTTTCGTCAAAGCAGCCAAACATAGACGATCTACTTTCGATTTCAAAAACTACAAGAAAATACAATTTAATGTTTCGCCGATTTGTTTATTTCTCGAAAAAAAAGAATTAATATCATTTTTAACATCAGTAGTAACTAAACAAACCAGTAAGAGCTTCTTCTTCCGATAATTTATCCGTCGTAGAAGCATTGTTATAAACAGGTCACGTGTGTTCGCTGAGAAGTGTCCAGAAGGTAGTTAGGATTCATCCGCGAAGTCTCGCGGAAGAATTAACGTACTGCACATATCTTTTTCGGGTCATTTAAAATGAAGCTGTCATTATTTAATTTCATCGATGTGGTAAACTCTTTGATAAGAGACATTCCAATGCTTTCAGAGGTACCCACTCAATAAAATACTAGCAGTATGTTCTGGAACTATATTTTGTCTTTCACTGGATGTTACGCAAGCTTTGTAAGTCTGCGCAATTCATAAAATGCACAGCACAATAAATTTGTTATTTGCGCAATGATTTTAAAGATTATTTTTTGAAACGGACAGGGTAACAAATGGATTATTTGGCTAATAAGTTAATATGCAGTTTTTATTTGAATTTGTGAACATCATATTTGCTATTTTGTGACAAAAGGGCATAAAATTCGTCACCATAATCATATGCACAAATGTATTACCAAATCCCACAGAATTGTTATGCGTGTTTATGCTTAATGAGTTACTGCGGAAGAAAATACGTGGCTTTATTCGAGTATTGCACAATTACAAGTCATACATATGACAGATTACATCGTATATTGATCATAGCAAATAGGATCGACATAAATGAACTTCATTCGATCAATGAACTCTTTGAAATTAGAGACAATCCAATGGAACTACATCACTTCGCTGTGTTGTGAGGCCATTTAAGAATGAGAAATCGTGCGATAGCAAGGACTCGTCAAACGCTTGGCAGCGTTTAGTCGACTCAAAAATGTATTTATACTGAACAAAACAGTGAACCCGCCATTTGTTATTTTCTAAAACCTTAAAATTTACCAAAAGTACTTTTAATGCCATAAATATGGAATCATGCATAGAAATAATTTTCTATACACTCAAAAGTCAGGAAATTATACATAAAAGTTCTGGTTAAAGAAAACGGATGAATACGATTTGTAAGAATACAGAGGTGTAGATTTTAAATTTTTACAAGGAAATGATTAAATAGCATACAATTATAACAAGAGCACCGCCTTGCGGGTGCAGACGTTCATCTGATTTTTTTGTCTCTGTACAATTGAAATATTGTCATATCCATGATTTTCTAAGTCCAAAAGGGGCCATAATTCTTGCAAAAAAGCAATGTAGAGTTACAATACTTGCTGTGCAGCTTTTAATGGCAAATAACTGTTCCAAGTTTTAAAGCAATAGCTTTGATAGTTTAGGAGAAAAGCTGACCTAAATCAAGAAATCCGATTTTTTAAGTCCAAAAGGGGCCATAATTCTTGAAAAAAGCAGGATGGAGTTATGGTTCTTGCTGTACATAGTCAGCTTTTGATGGTGAACAAGTGTTGCAAGTTTTAAAGCGATAGCTTTGATAGTTTCAGAGAAAAGTTGACCTAAACATAAAACTTAACCAAGAAATGTGATATTTTTAAGTCCAAAAAAGGGGCCAAAATTCTTGCAAAAAGCAGCATGAAGTTATGCTTCTTGCTGTACAGAGTCAGCTATTGATGGTGAACAAGTGTTGCAAGTTTTAAAGCAATAGCTTTGCTAGTTTAGGAGAAAAGCTGACCTAAACATAAAACTTAACCAGGCAACGCCGACGCCGATTTAGTGATGACAATAACTCATTTATTTTTTCAAACAAGAGGACCATGATGGTCCTGAATCAATCACCTGTTCCCACATGACCCAGTTTTGAGTATGACGTCGTTTTTTTTCTATTATTTGACATAGTGACCTAGTTTTTGAGCTCGTGACCCAGTTTTGAACTTGACCTAGATATCATCAAGATAAAAATTCTGACCAGTTTTCATGAAGATCCATTGAAAAATATGGCCTCTAGAGAGGTCAAAAGATTTTTCTAATTTTAGACCTACTGGCCTAGTTTTTGACTGCAGTTGATCCAGTTTCGAACTTGACCTAGATATCATCAAGATGAACATTCAGACCAACTTTCATACAGATCCCATGAAAAGTATGGCCTCTAGAGAGGTCACAAGGTTTTTTATTATTTGACCTACTGACCTAGTTTTTGATGGAACGTGACCCAGTTTCAAACTTGACCTAGATATCATCAAGGTGAACATTCAGACCAACTTTCATACAGATCCCATGAAAAATATGGCCTCTAGAGAGGTCACAAGATTTTTTCATTATTTGACCTACTGACCTACTTTTTGACTGCAGTTGACCCAGTTTCAAACTTGACTTGGATATCATCAAAATGAAAATTCAGACAAACTTTCATACAGATCCCATGAATAATATGGCCTCTAGAGAGGTCACAAGGTTTTTCTATTATCTGACCTACTGACCTAGTTTTTGAACGCAGTTGACCCAGTTTCAAACTTGATCTAGATATCATCAAGATGAACATTCTGACCAACTTTCATACAGATCCCAAGAAAAGTATGGCCTCTAGAGAAGTCACAAGGTTTTTCTATTTTTAGACCTACTGACCTAGTTTTGGAATGCACATGACCCAGTTTCGAAATTTAACTAGATATCATCAAGATGAACATTCTGACCAAATTTCATGAAGCTCTCATGAAAAATATGGCCTCTAGAGAGGTCACAAGGTTTTTTCATTATTTGACCTACTGACCTACTTTTTGAAAACACGTGACCCACTTTCAAACTTGACATAGATATCATCAAGGTGAACATTCTGACCAATTTTTATGAAGATCCATTCATAAGTATGGCCTCTAGAGAGGTCACAAGGTTTTTCTATTTTTAGACCTTCTGACCTAGTTTTTGATTGCATGTGACCAAGTTTCAAAGCTGACCTAGATATCATCAAGATGAACATTCAGACCAACTTTCATACAGATCCCATGAAAAATATGGCCTTTAGAGAGGTCACAAGGTTTTTCTATTATTTGACCTACTGACCTAGTTTTTGACGGCACGTGACCCAGTTTCAAACTTGACCTAGATATCATCAAGGTGAACATTCTGGCCAATTTTCATGAAGATCTTTTGAAATATATGGCCCCTAGAGAGGTCACAAGGTTTTTCTATTTTTAGACCTACTGACCTAGTTTTTGACCGCACGTGACCCAGTTTCGAACTTGACCTAGATATCATCAAGGTGAACATTCTGACCAATTTTCATAAAGATCCCATGAAAAATGTGACCTCTAGAGTGGTCACAAGCAAAAGTTTACGCATGCACGCACGGACGGACAACGGACGCTGCGTGATCACAAAAGCTCACCTTGTCACTTTGTGACAGGTGAGCTAAAAATCAGATGAGCTAAAAATGATCTTTTTTATGGGACCAGAACATCTAAGTTATTTTGCTTTGTTGCCATTTTCTTTTAACCTAGTTTGTAGATTCAAGACATTTTAGTGTATTTTTATCACTTTTCAAAAATGTGTTAATTTGTCAGAGGAAAAAATTGATCTCACTGTATGATTTTGCTGAAATCCTGAAATGTCATAAATCACATATAGTCTACGCGAACGTAAAATTTGAAAAAAACATTTTCCATAATTTTTAAGATTTTGGCAAATAAACAAGAGCTCTCTGTTGACAGCGTGCTCGATAATTCGAAGAACTGATGTAAATATGGGGTCAAAATATTAAGTAATTTCTATGTCAAAAGTTAGTTATGTAGTGTTACCTACATAAGGAGATTATGATGGTAAACTAGTGGTCCATGTTTCAAAGCCACATGGCAAGCAGTTTAGACAAAATATGGACTGATACGAAAAACTTAACCGATTTCTAAGTCCAAAAAAACAAGCCAAAATTCAGCAAAATATCATGGAAATAGTTACATACCCTTGACTACAGATGGAGATTATGATGATAAACAAGTCTTTAATGTTTCAAAGCCAGATGCCAAATAGTTTTGATGAAACGTGGACTTGTACGAAAACTAAATCAATTTCCAAGTCCAAAAGGGCCCCGATTCTGCCAAAATACTTGACAGAGTTATGTACTCTTGTCTACAGGTAGAGATTGTTATAATAAATAAGTGATTAAAGTTTCAAAGCCATATGTCGAACAGTTTACACAAAATGAAATGGTACAAAAAACTTAACCAAGACTTGTAAGTTAAAAGGGGCCATAATTCAGACAAAACGTTATGTACTCTATCCTAAAACTGGACATAATGATAGTCCTCAAGTGTTGTAAGTTTCAAAGTTATATGTCAAAAGGTTTTTTTCAAAATGTGACTGGTACGTAAAACTTAATCAAGGTGTGACGCCGACGCTGTGGTAAGTAGGATAGCTCTCATTCTTCGTATAGTCGAGCTAAAAATGGAAAGATAGTTATTTTGTCCAGTTAATTACTACTAAATTTAAAAAGAACTTATTAAATGATTACAATCAAATGACAAGAGATTTTACGTCTGCCAAAGCAAATATTAGCAGTGAGATTAAGTGTCCGGAGTGTCTGAATACGAATGCAGCTTGGTTCTGACATTATAAATGTATTTAAATTAAAGAAAGAAGTTTTTATTTGTATATAATAGTTCCTTTTACGCCGGTATTGGTGGGGTTGGGGCGTGAGAAGTGTTGCTTATTGCATTACCTCTCCAGAACTGACTCATTCAAACTGAGTTGCTTGAATAACACTTTAGTAAACGTCTAGTATACGTTACCCGATAATTATGTAATTGTCAAAATTAATTTCATGTATTTGCACCTCTAAGCATAAAACAAACTTAACAGTGAAAGAATTTTTAAGAGTACAAAAATGTGCAACAAAAAGCTCTATATCTACAGCATAAGAGTCAATGCCCAAAATGACCTGGTTCTACGTGTATATAAATATATATTTTACCTGCAACTGTAATCATATTATGAGCCAAATCAATTATTCAATCCCACCAGGCGTAAATCTAATTTACTTAATAGTGAATATTAATATCAAAGAAAATATTCATCAATCAGTTTTAAAAGTTAATCTCTAATAAAAAAATATTTACACTTAATATCTTATAAAACATAACAGGATTTAGAAGTAATTCATAACATATAGCAACTATCGACAACACTTAACTATTTACACAAAATATTAACAAACTGACATAACACAAATATGAATTTAGTTAACCCTTACCCAGCTAAATTTCTAAAATGAACTTGTCCATCTTTCAATTTGGACAGTACCATTAACTGTTAAAAGGGGTGCTTACAAAATAAAATACTGACTGAACAGCGAACAGTGCAGATCTTGATCAGACTGCACAGATGTGCAGGCTGATCATGATCTACACTGGTCGCAAAGGCAGAATCAGCCCAGCCCAGCACGATAAGGGTTAACATCTTCATTCACCATAAATAATGTAGTATCTATGACACCTTCGTACCAGCACTTAATAATATATATTTCTCATTCTTCTGTCTTTTCAATAAATTAGATGCATTACTGTTCAGGTAAGCTATTAATCTCAGATACCACTTGTGTACTTAAGCCTCTATGAAGTCGCCATCAGTAAACCACATGGGGGACACCTCAAAAAGACCATAAGTGGTTTTAGTTAAAAGATAGTGCAGAATACTGAAGACACTCCAATTCTAGAAGCTTTCCTGGTTCTTTAGCATGCCAGTTTTAAAGCATCAATACACATGGCTCTTATCAGAATGTTACAGGTTTTAGTGGGAGAATCGGAGCCTTGAACTCATGACCTCTAATTTCGTAGTCTGTCAGTGTTATCACTGGAACACTGCGTCCGCTCTGTCAGTTACTACACAGAGTAACTCTCGTGTATCCAGGCTGGCCTCAAAACTATGTACAATCTAGTCTAAATCAGAGTTTATTTGCTGAATGGCCTGCTACTGTAGAGATAGAGCATTTCTTCTGTCCAACGGTCTAACCTCACATCAGAAATCTAACAGAAACACTGGTTCATAAAGTAAACCGCTATCATCAACAACCAAGCATTCATTTACTACCAGACAAAAGCCATTAATGATTGCAAATTATTTACATTATGTTTCCAGGATTATCAGAAATCACTCATCGTATTATGAACCACCATAGTAGAACAGTCGAATTCCAAGAATGCAGTCACCCTAAATTAAACCATACATAAATGTATGTATGATGCGCAAATGGCACAAAAATCTGATTAAGGTAGTTCTGCACATTTGATCAATCACAAGTGATTGCGTAATGTCATTTATCTGGATAACATAGAATAATGCCTGGATTCAGCATATGGAAATGAAAATCATTTTATGAATGAATGCTAACCCATGAGCAAATTTACTACAATGGCAACGTTACTATCTATCTAAGTTAAAATATATTAAAACATCTGACAAGATAAATAATTCAAAATAATATCTTAAAACCAGTTTGAAATGCGCGGATCACTCTAATCATGGGCAAATACCTAAAAAGCAAGCACATTTTATTTCACAATATTATAGACTAATGTTTATTTACAACTCTGAGAAGTTTCATTAAAATCTACATTGCAGAAAAAATTCTATTTTCGAGAATGTTATGAAAATCGTGATTTTCCTATTATGAAAACTTGCTTGAGGTCCAACTTATTCAAATCAGTCTAGTAAAAAATCAAGCACATGATCCTATCTTTTTTATTTGCTGAATTTTCTAAGTATATTATGAAGTTTTGAAAAATCAGGGTTTAATCAAATTCTAAATTGTAGAAAAAAAATTGATCCCAATGTGCAAAACTACCTTAAGCTACAGATAATGTTGATATGCTGTATTACTTCAGATGATGCCTGACCATAGTAAACTGGCACTAAAGGTCTGAGTACCTGTCTAATAGTATAATAACAGAATACAGCGGTTATATCTGCAAGGAAACTAGCACAGATGGTCAAATATGTGCCAAAATGTACTTTACATTTTAAAGTTGAGCAGGAAATTTATCTACAGTTGTATAATGAATCATCCAATAAGAAGTTCCTGAGTTATACACCGATTTTAAACATTAAAGTCAAAACCAACTGATCAAATGCCCCATGTAATATTGTGGTCACCTATATTTAAAGTGGTCCACAGCTATATCAAGCAAGTATTAGTAAGCAAACTAATATGCAAAGATGCCAATGATATGAAGATCAAAATATTTCATACCGTAAAAGCAGAAATTTTTGCAAGGGTTTAAATTTCACTATATTTGCGAGGCCAGACATATCACAATTCCTCATGTAAATATTCACCTTAGTATGATTCAAATTAAAGTAAGATACCATTTTTATAATTTTGCGAGTATTAAACCTCGCCAACATGCTAAAAATTTCAAATTCGCAAAATGTTGAGACAGCGGAAATATGTGCTTTTACAGTAATCTCAGCAGAACTTAGGCTTAAAATCCTTGCAGTTTCACTGCTAAAAGCAGGAAATTCGAAAACCTATTAAAATACATTTTTAAAAACTTTTTACTAAAATTTAAGCAGCATATTATATGATTGTCACTCGTGTACAAGTCTTAAATGATCAATCAAAAATATCATGATTAATTGTGCCTATATCAGAAGCAACATAATTATGCACAAAATACCTGGTAATAAACTATTATTGAGTAATATGATCTGATATTGGAAATAATGACCAAAACAAACATATCATTTTATGTACAATTAAAAAACAAACATAATTTTTATGTACATTTATCAAGTGTTTGATATCTTGGGAGTGAAATAAAGCAATTATATAAATTTGCTATCAACTTTTGTAATAAAGCTTTGACATTGACGTCATTCTAAGTATAGGAGACGTCAGTTGAATTGACTTGGTCAATAATAGGTAAAGAAAGACGGAATTTTGATGTTTCTGCAGGAGAAGCTTACATGTGATAAAAAGAATATTACCTTTGTGTCTTTCCATATTGAATTTATTAAATTTGTTGAATAAAATTGATAAAATACTCGGTAGAGCCTTGCAGTTCATTATTTTATTCAACTTGTTTGATAAATTCAATATGAAAAGACATTCAATGCCATGTAATATCTTCTATTTACATCTAAGAGGCATTCTTCACATAAAACATCGAATTTAATATCACCTTATAGCTTTTGCTGAAAGATTCCTAGGATTACAAATTTAACAAAGTGTGTTTCACATACATTTCTAAAAATTCAATGCAAAACTTGAAATGTCAGGACAAAACATTGCCCAGCTTTTGCTCTGACTAAAGCTATTGGGATACTCCGGCACTTCCATTACATTAAAGTCACATAAGCATCTCCTACACAGTGTTTGTTTTGGCAAGTGTCATATCTACTGACTGCTCACTGTCCTTTTCTGCCTGAAATATAAACAAGTCATGTTCTATTAAATTGCAAGGGATGGAAACAAAGTTCACAATTTCTTGTAGAAAAGTGTTTGTGTCTATAGTATACCGCGTGTTATAAGACACATAAAATTATATTAAATGGAGACTTAGCCTGCAGAATAAGATGACCAGCGTATCAGAATCAATATAAACAAGAAATCGGTAAAACCGAATGATGTTCCCCGATGTATGTGCTTGTCCCAATATGGGGAATAATGTATTAGAAACAAAACAAGAGTGCCAGAATGTCACAATATATGCCCGTCACAGCAAAAGGAAGATACACCAAGGGGCATAATTCTGTCAAGAACACAAACTAGAGTTATTTGGACTGTTACCACGCATGCAGATGATGATGGTAAAAATATATTTTGAGTTTCAAGTCATAACCTTATTTAGTACCAAAGTTATGTCCAGAAACCGAAGAATGTCAAAAAAATTAAAAATGAAAGGGGCATAATTTGGTCAAAAATACAAATCAGAGTTATGGGGATTGTTACCACTCATGCAAATGATGATACTTTCATGTCTTTATCTTATATATTGTACTAAATTAACATCAAGAAAGCGAAGATTGCCAAAAAATTTTAAGTAATAAAGGGGCATAATAAATTATTCTGTCAAAAATACAATTAGAGTTATGGGGATTGTAACACACATTATAAAGAAATATTTTCAATTTCAAGACATTATCTTTTAAAGAACCTAAGATATGTCTATAAACAAAGCTTTAAAAAAAATTAACATGAAAATAATTCCAAGCATAACAACTTTGTGACCTTGACCTTGGGTATAATGGGCCCAGCCCCTGCACATACTTTGTTTGTATGCTGGACATTGTTTATATGAACTTACAGTAAGATATAAGCAACAGTAACAAAGATTTGACAGAAAAACAAAGGTTGCCGAAAAACTTTAACCTTAAAAATGACCTAAGTATAACAACTTGGTGACCTTGACCTTTGGTATAATGGGCCCAGCCCCTGCACATACGTTGTTTGTATGCTGGACAATGTTTATGTGAACTTACAGTAAGATATAAGCAATAGTAACAAAGATTTGACAGAAAAACAAAGGTTGCCGAAAAACTTTAACCTTAAAAATAACCTAAGTATAACACCTTGGTGACCTTGACCTTGGGTATAATGGGCCCAGCCCCTGCATATATTTTGTTTGTATGCTGGACAATGTTTATGTGAAGTTACAGTAAGATATAAGCCATAGTTTTTCCCTATGACTAGTAATGAAAAAGTTACAATATAAGCTATTTATAGTAACAACAAAGGGAAGTAATTCTAAAGAAGGGACCTGTGCATGATATTCCGTCTCATTACATCAAAATCCCTCCATGCATGAAGAAGAAATGCTCCGGACAAAGTCATTCTTGTATCTGACCTTTGGCCTCTAAGTGTGACCTTGACCTTAGACCTAGGGACCTGGTTCTTGCACAAGACACTCCGTCTCATGATGGTGAACAATTGCGCCAAGTTACATCAAAGTCCCTCCATGCATGAAGAAGAAATGCTCCGGACAAAGTCATTCTTCTATCTGACCTTTGGCCTGCAAGTGTGACCTTGACCTTAGACCCAGGGACCTAGTTCTTGCGCATGACACCCCAACTCGTGGTGGTGAACATCTGTGCCAAATTATATCAAAATCCCTCCATGCATGAAGAAGAAATGCTCCGGACAAAGTTTTCATTCTTGTATCCATTGACCTCTAAGTGTGACCTTGACTTTAGACCTAGGGACCTGGTTCATGCGCATGACACTCCAGTTCATGATGGTGAACAATTGTGCCAAGTTACATCAAAATCCCTCCATGCATGAAGAAGATGTGCTGTGGACAAAGTCATTCTTGACTTTGACCTTGACCTCTAAGTGTGACCTTGACCTTAGACCTAGGGACCTGGTTCTTGCACATGACACTCAGTCTCATGATGGTGAACAATTGTCCCCACTACATACATTCCACCAATACGTCCCGTTTTTCAAACGGGCCCAAACAATTTTTTTTTCTAATAAACGCTATAAAAACACCTTATAAACACTATCAAAACCGCTTTTTTTGGTGTTTGTTAGTGCGTTCCATTATTGATCTATTGAAACTATCAAGAAATGGTTGCAATGGATCGCTAATGGAACGTGTTCCATTAAATGGATCGCGATTTTGAAGCAAGTTATTAACTTTACAGAGCCATTCAGAAGGCTTTCTCCTCTTTTATCAGGAAACATATGGTTTTAATCCATTGAATGTACCGTAACCGCAGATCTTCTAGTTGCTATGGTTATGTTATGTAATCTCATCTAAGGTATAATATAGAGGGACAGAAATTAGTACATTTTGTAGGTTGTAAGTGTAGGGGTTGGACATATGGATTTACCTGAAGAGAAAATGGTGGTTGTTATTTCATTTAATTTCTATGATTTACAACTAAAGGTATTTTGTTAATACATGTACTTACAATTCAGTATAAATAAATGCATGTTAACATTGTGATTCTTTATAGATTTCATTGTATGTTAGAATTCAAAGATTTATCAAATGCATAACACAATAGTTTTTGAAATGCTGATTCAAATGACCTGTATATTACTTTCTTATATTGAAACTAGTTAATAAATATATATGTTTCTCTTTGTCTATCCGTATTTCACAAAAAAAGGTTGGAATTTCTGTTAGCTGCATGATTTATCAAATGATTTGTATAAAACTGCATCCAAATGATCATGAAAATGTTGAATGATTGCTATATACATTATTTAACAAATTAATGTTTGAATAATTTTAACAAAAAACCCTTTTCAACAGTTACTGCATATCTCTGCAAATCCAGGCTATATATATATATCCAGTCACATAAACAATTGGCTAAAATTGAATGCATCAGGTTTCAATTAAATACAGCCTGTAGTTAGGAATTTATCAGTTTGATGAAACGCATTCCACTGAGTGATCTATTATATATGCGTTCCATAAAGCGATCCATTATGCGATCCATTGTAGGATCCATTAAAGGATCTATTATGCGTTCCATTATACGATCTATTATGCGTTCCATTGAGCGATCTATTGTGCGTTCCATTAGCGTGTTGTTAAATGACACATTTATGTTAATTAGCGATCCATCAGCTCATTTGCATGTGAAATTGGAACACGGTTTTGATGGTGTTTATTATGATGGTGTTTATTGGATTAACAACTCGCTTGCGGATCATGGTTTTAGTGGTGTTTATTGACAGTGTTTATTGGGCCTTTTTTTTTGTTTGGGGGCATATAAGAAAAATGGCCTCTATCATTTTGTGAAGTTTCAATGACAAGCCATCAATACTTTTCAAGTAATGCTCCTGACAAGCTTTATTTTGTATAATAAATGGAGATAATTCAAATACTAGGTAAGGTAGTGTTATGATTATTTGACACTGCATTTTGTCTCAATGGCCTCTATGATTATGTGAAGTTTCAATCAAATGCCATTAATACTTTTCAAGTTATACTCCGGACAAAAGTGACAGATGGAGGGACAAAGTGGCAACTATATACTCGCCCTTCGGGGAGCATAAAAATCAATGCATATGAAAGTTATGGAGTGAAAACTATTTTTACTTGACTTATGACCTACAAGCATAAGTCGTGTATGTGCATAGTCTACATTTTGACCTCTATTCACATACCTAGGAATACCTAGGACAGACAACATTCCTGTAGTCCCCTCTGGTGATCCATAGGTAGGGGACTTATAAGTGAGTGAAGTTTTAATCCATTCCAACAAGAGTGCCAGAATGTCACAATATACGCCCGTCACAGCAAATTTCTTTACTCTAGCACCTGTATTTGCAGATGGAATTTTAATTTTGTGGTTGTTTAGTAATCACTGTAATTCTTTTGTTTTTTATAATTCCACAAAAAAACTCCTTACCAGGTAGAGATACCTTAAAATACACCTAAAACTGGAAAGTAACATCTATGTTGTACCATATAAAAGTGGTCTTGGTTTTTCCCTACGGTCATTTATAAAGAAGTTACAATATAAGTTATTTATAGTAACAACTAAGGGAAGTTAATCTTTAAAAAAAAAAAAAAAAAAAAAAAAAATCCAAAAAAAAATTATAAGTCCACACAAAAACCCTTACCAGGTAGAGATTGGTCATAATACACCTCAAAATTGGATGTAACATGCATGTTGTACTACAGAAAAGTGGTCTCGATTTTTCCCTACGACTAGTAATGAAAAAGTTACAATATAAGCTATTCATAGTAACAACAAAGGGAAGTAGAAAGGAACTGTGCATGACAATTTGTCTCATGATGGTGTATAATTGTGCCAAGTTACATCAAAATCCCTCCATGCATGAAGAAGAAATGCTTCGGACAAAGTCATTCTTATATCTGACCTTTGATCTCTAAGTGTGACCTTGACCTTAGATCTAGGGACCCGGTTCTTGCACATGGCACTCCGTCTTGTGGTGGTGAACATTTGTGCCAAATTATATCAAAATCCCTCCATGCATGAAGAAGAAATGCTCCGGACAAAGTTTTCATTCTTGTATCCTATAACCTCTAAGTGTGACCTTGACCTTAGACCTAAGGACCAGGTTCTTGGGCAAGACACTCCGTCTCGTGGTGGTGAACATTTGTGCCAAGCTGTATCAAAATCTCTCCCTGCATGAAGAAGAAATGCTCTGGACAAAGTTTTCATTCTTGTATCCTTTGACCTCTAAGTGTGACCTTGACCTTAGACCTAGGGACCTGGTTCTTGCGCAGGACACTCCGTCTCATGATGATGAACAATTGTGCCAACTTTCATCAAAATCCCTCCATGCATGAAGAAGATATGCTCCGGAAAAAGTCATTCTTGAATTTGACCTTTGACCTCTAAGTGTGACCTTGACCTTAGACCTAGGGACCTGGTTCTTGCGCATGACACTCCGCCTCATGATGGTGAACAACTGTGCCAAGTTTCATCAAAATCCCTCCATGCATGTAGAAGATATGCTCCAGACAAAGTCTGTGGAATACGCCGCCAGCCCGCCCATCCGCCCGCCAGGGGCGTTCCCATAATACGTCCCGTTTTTCAAACAGGCCTATAAAAAGTGGTTACTGGGATACCAGCTTATATACAACAAGAGCACCGCCTTGCGGGTGCTGACGCTCATCTGATTTTTTTTGTGTAATAGAAATATTGTCCTACCCATGATTTTCTAAGTCTAAAAAGGGCCATCATTCTTGCAAAAAGCAGGATAGAGTTATGTTTCTTGATGTACAGTGTCCACTTATGATGGTGAAAAACTGTTGCAAGTTTTAAAGCAATAGCTTTGATAGTTTATGAGAAAAGTTGACTTAAACATAATACTCAACCAAGAAAATGATTTTCTAAGTCCAAAAGGGGCAATAATTATTGCAAAAAGCAGGATGGAGTTATGTTGCTTGCTGTACAGGGTCAGCTTATGATGGTGAACAAGTGTTGCAAGTTTCAAAGCAATAGCTTTGATAGTTTAAGAGAAAAAGTTGACCTAAACATAAAACTTAACCAAGAAATCTGATATTTTCTAAGTCCAAAAGGGGCCATAAATCTTGCAAAAAGCAGGATGGAGTTATGTTTCTTGCTGTACAGGGTCAACTTATGATGGTGAACAAGTGTTGCAAGTTTTAAAGCAATAGCTTTGATAGTTTTGGATAAAAGCTGACCTAAACATAAAACTTAACCAAGAAAACTGATTTTCTAAGTCCAAAAGGGGCAATAAATCTTGCAAAAAGGAAGATGGAGTTATGTTTCTTGATGTACAGGGTCTGCTTATGATGGTGAACAAGTATTCCAAGTTTCAAAGCAATAGCTTTGATAGTTTAGGAGAAAATGTGACCTAAACATAAAACTTAACCAAGAAATCTGATATTTTCTAAGTACAAAAGGGGCCATAAATCTTGCAAAAAGCAAGATGGAGTTATGTTTCTTGCTATACAGGGTCAGCTTATGATGGTGAACAAGTATTCCAAGTTTCAAAGCAATAGCTTTGATAGTTTAGGAGAAAAGCTGACCTAAACATAAAACTTAACCAGGCAACGCCGACGCAGACGCCGACGCCGACAACCGCTCAAGTGATGACAATAACTCATCATTTTTTTTTCAAAAAATCAGATGAGCTAAAAACCAAATTGGGACGCGCATGCAGACAATAGTCCAACAGTTCTACCTATTCTTCAAATAGTCAAGCTAAAAACCTAGCCAGTGTTACAGGATTCAGTATCAATACTAAATTGTTCCAAGCAAATAACTGTTAATGTCTCTTCGTTAATTAAAGCGGAAAGATAAGCTATTTCACTGTGACAGTCATTCTTCAGCAGTAAATATAGCTCATAAAAGCATTCGTTTTGAACAGTGACAACCTAAAATGCCTAAATCACATACTGACAAAATATAATCAAACGAAAAAAAAAATTTCATTACAGGTCCACTACCTTAAGTCATGTAGTTGTTTTACCTAATGAGGTAGACAGGTATGTAGTTGTTTTACCTAATGAGGTAGACAGGTATGTAGTTGTTTTACCTAATAAGGTGATCAGGCAGACAGGTATGTAGTTGTTTTACCTTACGAGGTAATCAGGTAGACAGGTATGTAGTTGTTTTACCTAACGAGGTGATCAGGCAGACAGTTGTGTAGTTGTTTTACCTAACGAGGTAATCAAGTAGGTAGGTATGTAGTTGTTTTACCTAACGTGGTGATCAGGCAGACAGGTATGTAGTTGTTTTACCTAACGAGGTAATCAGGCAGACAGGTATATAGTTGTTTTACCTAACAAGGTAATCAGGCAAACAGGTATGTAGAAAAGAGTCTCAAATCAGTTAATCAGTAACAACTAGAATCTATGAAGATATTGAATTTTTAGATACATACACAAACTTTACCTAAACTAACCTAATAACATAACTAACCTTGACAGCGCTTCAATTATGTCTTTATAGATAATCCTCTCCTTGTATTCGTTTCTCCAGCATTTCAAAATCATCTCATTATAAAGTTCCTCTGGACATTGTGGGGGTTTAGGAAACCGGACTCCTTTCATTATTGCAGTATAAAATTTTAGCAAGTAAGCATTATGATTCTGTTTCAATTCATTTAAAGGTAAAGGCAGGCTAGGAGTAGTACCATCTTGAAACACCTCGATACACACTACACCGTAGCTCCAAATGTCTGTGAACTTGGTATAAAACTGTTTAGAAAACACTTCTGGAGCAGCCCTTGAAATACAAAAATAAAGATGGATCAGCTATGTGAAAATCATGAATATCATTTCTTGGAAACTTTATTTCAATCTTAGATTTGTTCAACCTGACACAAGCTACTTTAAGTATCCCCAATCCTGCAAAAGCTTTCTCAAACAAGGACCCTGATGGCCCTTTATCACTCACCTGACCTAGTTCCAACCCCCAGATAACCTAGAATCTAATTTAAACTAGATTTCTTTAAAACAAGTACTCTGACCCTGTTTTGTGTAAAATGGATTAACTATTAACAAAGATAAAAGATAAGGGTAGATTTCCTGGAAGCACAGAGCAACCCCAATGACTTCACAATGACTCAAGATGGTCCAGTTTCAAACTTGATAAAGATTTCATCGAGACAAACATTCTGAGGAAGTTTTATGCAAATAAATTGTTTGAGTTGGAATGTAATATATGATCAACTTTATACGCTGGGACCTATTATTAAGTCATTCTCTTACCAATGTGGTTGAAAAGTAGCATCACTTCTCAGATACTGCATATTGTCCTCTGAGCTCTCCAATTCTTTTGCCCATCCAAAGTCACTAATCTTTGCTGTAAGATCTTTGCTCAACAAGATGTTCTTAGATGTCAGGTCACCATGCACAATGGAACTTTGGAAAAGGCAGTCCATACCCTACAATTACTTACAAATATAATTTTTGGTTTGGTTTAGTGTCGTACCGACACATGTAGGTCATAATATATTGACATTCCAGCTTTTGATCCAGGAGTCTCTCCATGCATGATTTCACCCAAGCGGACAGATGGGTAGTACCACTGACCTTTCTTAAGTCATCTGGATGACTTCCTCGCATGAAGAATTCAAATGTACCGAAAAAGGCTTAAAACCACATTCGTGAGGGGCATGTGATTAAAAGTCAGTGACCTTAACTATTTGCCCATAGAGGCCCCTATCACAAGTATAATACAAGAAATAGTTAAAGTTACTCTGTAACCAATACGTTAGGACTAGCATACATTTTGGAAATGTTTAACAATAAATCATGGATGGCATTGGTATGGATTCCTTGACATGACCTTGATCTTGATTCTATAAATGTGATGAATATACATTTAGCTTTGGCCGCTTATTTTTCAAATGAATGGAATTTTTATATTTTTGTTTATGTTTCATTATTTAAAGCTTGCATCTCTTGCGTTGTGTTAGTCTTATGTCACGCTAACACAATTAAGGATTTTGGTGGTAACTTTTAAGATTTACTTTGTGGAGAATGACACATTAGGATCCACCAATAATTATTTCAGGCACAGGTGGGTGGACACATTGGTAGAACTACAGATATGTGGCAAGCTGGATGGCTTCCTTACATGATGACTGAGCAGGAATAAAACCCAGACATGTAGGCAAGTGATTTGAAGTTTGTGACCTTAACCACAAGAGTTCAAACACTTACGACACAGAGAGCATAAAATCTTAAAACAAATTTTAACAAAAAAAGTAAAAAGAGGTTCATGGTTTTTTCAAAAACAAAAAACATAACGTTATGCTTGCTCTCAGTCTTCAGAAAAACTGTTCAATTTTTTACTTGCAGCAATTTAGGGAATACACTATATTGTTTACCCAGCAGACTCTTTTTCAAGGTAATTTCAGGACAAACTTTTGTCATTTTTGTTCTATTCATTGCCTTGTGTTATGAAAGAACATACATACTGCTCAGTGTCATTCAAATATATCTTGCATTTTTAAATTATTTGATGCACAAATATGGTTTAACAGATCGACAGACTAGGAGCAAACATGGCACATAAAATGGGGACAAATAAACACAAACTATGTTATATCTTGCTTCAGAACAAGATACTGACCAGATCCTGGTGCATCAAGTTGTGCAAATCACAGTGCACATTTAACAATTGTACTTTCATTTCTAATAAATGTTGTAGTAATTAAACAGACAAGAAATAAAGTGGTCTGATTTCAAATCATATACCTTAGCAATATCGGTGAGGAAACTGATTTTTTTCAAAATGTCGACAGTGTTTCCTTGCTTCTTCTGATCAACAAGGTAGCTATATAAAGAACATTCCAGATACTCCATTACATACATGTATGTTTTACACACTTCAGTATCTGTAATGTAACAACAGCACATTATAAGCAAGCTTGTATCAAACTGTTAATAGAAGCATGATAAAACGTATGTGTTTTTCCTACTCCAACATCTACAATGTTATGCACAATAAAGTGATTGTACATATAATCCCATTTTCTTACATGTATTAGTAACTTTGTATTGCATCTGTAATGTAACAGGAGCCTACACTTAAATACACATTCCACGGACCAAAAAATGATTATCAAGTTTGATTAAATTACCTACAAAATGTATTATTATAAACAACAATACAAAATGAAGTATATTCAAAAGCATTAGCTTAAGTGTTGGACAGAAGTGAGAACAAGAGGTTCATGATGACAGCTGATCGCTTCTTAACAGGTTTTTCCTTTGATTTAACTTGTGACTTAGTTTTTGATCCCACATGACCCAGATTCAAACTTGGCATAGAGATATCAAGATAAACATTCTGACCAAGTTTCATGAAGATACATGTAGGGTCATAAGTGTAGCCTTTAGAGTGTTAACAAGCTTTTCATGTGATTTGAGCATGTGACTTACTTTTTGACCCTACATGACCCAGACTCGAACTTTGACTAGGGATTATCAAGATTAACATTCTGACCAAGTTTCAAGAAGACAGGGTCAGAAATGTTGCTTCTAGAGTGTTAGCAAGCTTTTGCTTTGATTTGAGAGAGAGACCTTGTTTTTTAATCCACATCACCCAGATTCAAACCTGCCTTGGAATCATAAGGATAAACATTCTGACCAAGTTTCATGAAGACTGGGTCATAAATGTGGCCTCTACAGCGTTAACAAGTTTTCCTTTGATTTGACTGGGTAACATAGTTTTTCACCCCATATGACCCAGTTTCAAATTTGGCAAAGGGATCATCAGAATAAATATTCTGACCAAGTTTCACGAGTGAGTGAGTGGGTTTTACGGCGAATCGACACAAAATGGTCATATATCGCCAAGAAGAAGACATATTGCAAACACCAAGTAGATAGGGCCATAAATGTGGCCTCTAGTGTGTTAACAAACTTTTCCTTTGATTTGATCAGGTGACCTTGTTTTTGACCCCAAATGATCAAGATCTGAAGTTGACCTTAAGGTCATCAAGATAAACATTATGACAAAATCTCATGAAGTTAGAGTCCTAAATGTGGCTTCTAGAGTGTTAGCAAGCTTTTCCTTTGATTTGATCAGGTAACCTAGTTTTTGTCTCCACATGACCCAGATTCTATCCTGATCTAGAGGTCATCCAGACAAACATTCTGACCAAATCTCAAGAGTTTCAAACTTAAAATGTGGTCTCTAAGAGTGCAGGGGTGTAAAATTCCACTCGCCCGCTCGCATTGGCGAGTTAAAGTCTGAGTAGGACGAGTGGACCTCGCTGTATACTCGACCGATCGGGCGAGTGGTTTTTTATGTCCTTACTTTACCAAAATTCAGAAATTACAACTCCAAAACGTCAACAAACTTTGAGATGGTTCAGTCGCTACCTGGATTGACTGGAATTTACCCGCTAATCGTAAAGCTATCAAAACGTCATGCCGGTAATTTTCCATTCCACAAGCACGTGCGACCTATCGTATTAAATATCTAATTTACATCGACACGTACACAAAAACCGTGCGTAGTGCATTCATTTTTTAACATTTTCGCTTCAAGTTTTCAACACCTCTTGAGAAATAATACCATTTGAATTCTGTAATGATTTTAATAAGATATCGACAGAAATGTAGGCAAAATTCTATAAAAACGGTCGAATTTTCATATAATCATTTGTAAAAATTCAAACAGCGCGATCTTAGTTACTTATTTCTTTCTAAAAGTAAATAAATGATGAATACTTTGGGCATAAAATTCAGACTTTTGACCAGAAAGAACAAAAAACAGAATAAAAAAATCTTAAATAATGAAAAAGCGGCAGCAATTACAATACATGGAGTAAAACGATTTTTGGCAAACAGATTTCTGTTAGTCCGGCAGAATAGGTTATGTGACCTCGTGAAAATGCGATTTTAAAATAAAGCAATGTCATGTCCAACAATTTAAAAGTTTTTTTTGTCCAACAATAATGTAAATTCCTTGAGGGCAAATAGGTCACAGAGGTAGGATATCCACTATAGTAACTATAGTTTGAGACATCTACCTTTTATACGGGATATAGCACATTCGCTTTTGATAACAAATTAAAGAAGAAACTTTTTATTGATTTCTATTTCTCAGCAATTTTAAGAACCGATGCGGTACGATCACACAGTGGTATGTCACATGGCGCGAAAACATGACGTAATGCCATGACAACCTCGAGCAACAAGAGCTGTCTGATGACAGCGCGCTCGACTATTCGAAGAATTGATTGAAGAATGGTGTCAAAATATTTCCACGGATATTCAGACAAAAGAAATAAATAGATTAGACAAACAATGTTCCTGTATTACTTTGATTTCGATAAGTCTTGCACTAAATGGCAATATATGAGCCAATTTCAAAGTCCAAAAAGGGCCATAATTCAGTCAAAATAGTGACGTACTCTTGCCTACAGATGGAAATCATAATGATAAACAAGTGTTCAAAGTTTAAAAGCCATATGTCAAATAGTTTTGACAAAACATGGACTTGTATGGAAACAGAACCAATTTCAAAGTCCAAAATGGGCCATAATTCAGCCAAAACAGATGACAGAGTTATGTTCTCTTTCCTACAGATAGAGACTATTATACTAAACTAGTGATAAAAGTTTCAAAGCCATATGTCAAACACTTTACAAAAAATATGAACTGGTACGAAAAACTTAACCAAGATTTCTCCGTCAAAAAGGGCCATAATTCAGCCAAAATCCTTGATGGAGTTATGTACTCTTGCCCATAACTGGCCATGATGATGGTAAACAAGTGTTGAAAGTTTCAAAGCTTTATCTCAAAAGACTTTGTCAAAATGTGGACTGGTACGAAAAACTTAACCCAAGGTGTGACGCCGACGCCGACGCCGTGGTGAGTAGGATAGCTCTACTTATTCTTCGAATAGTCGAGCTAAAAATACCACTTTGATCTCCACTTCATACGTCAAGATACTGACACACTTCTTTTAGCTCTTTGAGGGGACGTAAATTGATCATGAAAACAAGGTCAATTACTTAGTTTATCAACTAAATAATTACCAATAATCTTTAACGTTTTTTTTTTTATCTCTTTCAACACGGGTGGATGGACGATGATTATTGTGTCCAAAATTTTAGACAATTTTCAAAATAAATATTTTTCGGGAAATAATACTATTGTACAATACTCCTTTCATAAAAGTGACAGTATTAAAAGTGTCAATTATTAGGGCGAGTGGCTGTTCACTAAGGGCAAGTAGATATTACTGGCTACTAGTCCTGCAGGGCGAGTGGGGTAAAAATTTTTTTTACACCCCTGGAGTGTTAACAAGATTTTTCTTTTGATCTGGCTTAGTGACCTAGTTTTTAACCATACACGACCAAGTTTCAAAACTGGCCTTAAGATCATCAAGATAAACATTTTGACCAAATTTCATGAAGATAGGGTCATAAATGTGGCTTCTAGAGTGTTAACAAGCCTTCCTTTTGATTTGACCAGGTGACCTAGTTTTTGACCCTACATGACCCAGTTTCAAACTTGACCTACAGATCATCAATACAAACATTCTGACCAAGTGTCATAAAGATTGGGTCACAACTGAGGCCGCTAGAGTGTTAACATGGCACATGTTGACAGAGGACGCATGCCGCCGGACAATGACTGATCACAATAGCTCACCCTGAGCACTATGTGCTCAGTTGAGCTAAAAAGGCTTAAAGCTAATATGATATGAATTTCAAATTTTGACAATATGAATTATTGTTCCCAGACTTTTCCCTGAATTATGATCAAGTAAAAAGCTTTCTTAGAACTTGAAGAATCTCTTTTACCTTAAAACGTTTGTATTTGAATCCTCAATTATTAACTGTTATTTCCACTTCTCTTAATATTATTTACAGGCCGAGTCTTTGTGGAAGTTCAGGTATCATTTGATCCCATTAATTAATGATGATTTAATGTGTATTATTTAAATGATAATGTCTACAACTTCTTACACTGAAGAATTGTATAATAATGTATGGTATTTGAACATACAAGGTCGTATTATTTCATGATGCACATTTATGAGCCATTTGTGGTGTCTAAACGTCAACGTCCATTTGGCGCGTCAACGTCATTTCCCTTATTTCATATATCATTGTGTTTTTAATAAGTTGTGAACTGAAGAAGCTTATTAAAGCAAGATATGTTTCGGCAAGACTGTGTTGGTTTGTGAATTTACAACATCATACCCTGAATTTTCTGAAATTACAAATTTTCAAATCTTCAAGACATTTCACAGACCTTGAAAATAAACCTAATTTCCCTGACGGTCATTGCCCATTACTTAAGTAGTAAGACAAATAAATACTGACAAAAAATCAAATTTCATTCACCTTACAAGTAATACATACCCCTATCTTCATAAAGTCCAATGAACTTGACAATGTTTGAAGATTTCTGCTTCAGTTTAAACAAAAGATTGAATTCCCGTTTGAATCTTTCATACACCTTTGGTTCAGTGCAACTTTTCACAGCAACAGTCTCACCACGGTATATCCCCCTATAAACCTTTCCAAAACCTCCCTGTAGTGTAAAACATCGATTTAAGATTAATAAACTTTTAAAGACATTGCATTCTAAACAAATATCTAAGCTTTTTTCAGACTAATTTGAACAATTTAGGAAGGGTCTTCCAAGGATCATTTTCATGAAACTATTTTAAAATCAGGCTAGCAGTTACTGACACAAGAAGTATTTCCTGATCCATACATGTACATATAGGAACAAGAGCTGTCACAGGAGACAGCGCGCTTGACTATTTCGATGCTGGATAGTGAAACTAGGCACATCTGAGGAAGCTGAAGCTGTCACTAGACTGTTTAATGACTCCAATAAGAATGAAGATATTGGACAATAGCTTGAGTCCGTGTCAAAATTATTAAGTAATAAGAGAGATAAAGAATATTAAATAAGTATAATTCTAAGCAAAAAGGGGGATAATTCATGAAATGCTGGTGCAAGAGTGATTTTTGCACCTTGTGCATATGATGTGGGTGATGATGTGGAATAAGAACTTCAAGTTTGAATCAAATCCATTCAGTAAAAACTGAGATATAGTGAAAATGCATAAAAATTAACCTGAAAGTCTAAGTAAAAGGGGACCATAATAAATGAAATATTGGTATTAGAGTTATGGACCATGTGTCATATGATGTGGGTGATAAGGTGGAACAAATATTTTAAGTTTGAATCAAATCCATTTAGTAATAACTGAGAAAGAGTTAAAGTGCATCAAAACTTAAACCTGAAATTCTAAATAAAACGGAGGGATAATTCAAGAAATACTGGTGCAAGAGTTATGACCCTTGTGTCATATGATGTGAGTGATGATGCTGAAGAACTATTTTAAGTTTGAATCAAATCCATTTAGTAATAACCAAGATAGAGTGAAAGTGCATCAAAATTTTAACCTGAAATTCTAAGTAAAAGGGGGCATAATTCATGAAATACTGGTGCAAGATTTATGGCCCTTGTGTCATATGATGTGAGTGATGATGCTGAATAACTATTTAAGTTTGTATCAAATCCATTTAGTGATAACTAAGATAGAGTGAAAGTGCATGAGAACTTTAACCTTAAAATTCTAAGTAAAAGGGGGGCATAATTCATGAAATATTGGTACCAGAGTTATGAGCCTTGTGTCATATGATGTGGGTGATAAGGTGGAACAAATATTTTAAGTCTGAATCAAATCCATTTAGTAATAACTGAGACAGAGCGAAAATGCATCAAAACTTTAACCTGAAATTCTATTAAAAGTAAAAAGGGGGGATAATTCATGAAAAAAAGAGTGTGAGAGTTATGGCCCTTGTGCCATATGATGTGGGTGATGATGAGGAATAACTATTTTAAGTTTGAAACAAATCCATCAAGTAATTACAGAGATAAATTGAAAGTGCATCAAAAGTTTAACCAAAGTGTGGACGCGGAAGGACGCTGACGCCGGGTAGAGTAGGATAGCTCTTCATACTTCGTAAAGTCGAGCTAAAAACTGATCCAGCCTCTAAAAAGCATGCTTTATGACTAATCAAAATAATGTGAACCATCTTGGTAGCAGTTCCATCAAAGATTGTGTGATTTTTTTTTTCTGAATCGGGCCGGCACTTTTTTTAAAAGGTGCGTAACATTTCCACTATATATAGAGGCAGAAGTGACCATGCCATGACTCTTCAAGATTCTTTATAGAATGTCAGCAAATAAACATTTCTAAGAAATTAATTCAGAACAGGAACAGCAGCATAGAACAAGTTGTTGTTCAAAGATTTTTCTATTTTCAGCTAGTGCAGCCCCAATGTGCAACCAAGCAGAATCATTTGAACAACATTGGAAGACCACCCAAGAACTATCAAGCCAAGATTCATCAATTTCCAGCTAATTGTTTCAGGAGATATTGTTCCAAGAAATATTGTGGGAAGAGTGATGGATCAACAGCAGACAGTGAGTGATCACAATAGCTCACCATGACCACTTTGTGCTCTAAGTACTAAAGCCCTGCTTACGTGGAACACTTGTAATGCGGAGAGTCATGACAAAAGTGTGACATTAAATGCTCTACTATCATAGCTGACCTTAAAATAGATGATTTCTCATGTAATTTGTCTTTTATTTAAAATGTATTTAAGGTTGAAAACTTATCTTAATAAACTTGTTCTTTTCTTCCTCAGTTACTTTCATTTAACTAATATAATTTTTTATTTGGTATTACCTTCAATAAATAATAATAAAATATCATGTTTTCTTTTATCAAATAAAACATACCTGCCCAAGCAAATCTCTGGTGTCAAAAGTTAAGTCTTTCTTGTTAATGATAATGTTTTCACTCCCATTCTTGGTCATTTTCCCACAAGACTGCTGAGAACCAACAGAGAGCTGCTTGGATGCATTTGCTGACTGGTTTGATACCAAGCTTCTATTTCCTGTAGAGTTTGATATCAAGCGTCTATCAGCTTCAGAATTTGACTGGTTCCCACTTTTAACCACACTAGTTTCCTTGTCTGTGTCTCTTTTCAACAAATCCTCCCCAACAGTCAGGTTCTCTTTCACATCACTTTTTACAGACTGGTTAGATAATATTCTTCCTTCTCTTATATCTCTACCAGACTGAGCTTCCTCTTCAGGTCCAGCAGCAGGTGGCCCTCTAACATTCGATGCAAGAGCTTCCTGACTCCTTTCTCCAGTTCTATTTAGACTATTTGATAACCTTTCTTCAGTGTTATTTTGTTCAACTAGTCCATTTCCAACAGCACGAGTGCTGTCAGGTTCTCTTGTAGGATCTTTTGTGGCATCACTTTTGTTCTTCCCAGTTTCTACAGACACCTGTGGTGGCTTGTTAGGAGTGGCAGCATCCTTACCTATAGCCTGCTTTGATGGATTGCTATGGGCTGTATTTCTTCTCGTAGCAGTTTGTTTAGGTCTGGATGTGGATGGTTGGGTACCATTTACAGCAGCTTGTGATTCTGAACATAGCTGCTCAAATCTGAAGGTAATTGAAGTAGCATTTAAAACAAAATATATAGTTGAGCAATCAAAGTCCTCTACCAGAAGATTCTGTTACTATCACACCCACACTTATCTGTGAAGCTAAGTGTTAAAATGGCCTACATATTCTCTATATTGCTCTTATTTCCAAACATTCAATGCAACCAAGCAAAAGAACCTGTACATTATTCAAACTGCCCTTTTTTCTATACACCCAGTTTCATGAATAAATACCTTTTTTTTTACGTATACGTGGATGTCAACAAAAAATTTAACATACAAATTCCTATTTTTGTTATAATTCAGTCAAAATGCAAATGAGAGTTATAGTTCTTGGCTTATTGACAAACTAAATGATGATAACAATGTGTACAAAATTTCAAAACTAAAGCTCTCCTGTTTAAAGCCACTATAAAGGTCCGGAATAAGATTTACATTCTCCCCAATACAAGCCAAATGTTGTAAAATACATAATTATGTCGACAGCTTTAATAATCATTGCGCGCAAGTGAAATGAATTAAATCATTTTTAATCTGGATATACTAATGTCTGATGTTTACTTCAAAATTGACCTTCCCCACAATGGTCATTTACCTGTTAGTAAGGATTTTTCATTAACAAAACTTAGGAATACATTATATTCCTTACATTATTATTCTTTATGTGTATCAATAAAACGGCTAATCCTGTAATCACATGCGGTGTACCTGCACTTAGATATACATTAATCTGCAATTAATATGTGAACAATGTAAACACTTAAATTTACTGGTCAACAAAAACAACAAGAGCTGTCACAGGAGACAGAGCGCTCGACTATTTCGATGCTGGATCGTGAAACTGGGTACATCTGTGGAAGCTGGAGCTGTCACTGGAGTGTTTAATGACTCAAATGTGGATGAAGATATTGAACAATAGCTTAAGTCTCAAAAAATTAAATCAGTATAAAAGGAACATAATTCATGGAAAACTTCTGCAAAAGTAATGCACCATGTGTCATATCATGCGGCTAATAATTCGAACAACTATTTTAAGTTTTAATTAAATCTATTCAGTAAATCTGGAGATACAGCAAAAGTGCATCACAACTTGAACCGGAAATTCTATTAGTAAAAAGAGGGCATAACTCAAAACGTACTGGTGCCAGCATTATCAAACTTGTGTTGTATGATGTGAGTGATGATGTGGAACAACCATTTTAAGTTTGATTAAATCCATTTAGTAACAGCAGAGATATAAAAAGCATCAAAATTAAACTAATTCTAATTAAAAAGGGGATATAACTCATAAAACATTTGAGCCAGAGTGACTGACCTTGTGCCATATGATGAGGATGATGATCTGGAAAAACTAATTTATGTTTTAATCAAATTCATTAAGTAATGACAAATATATAGTGAAAGTGCACCACAATTAACCAGAATGGATGATGATGTAGTACAACTATTCTAAGTTTGAATCAAATCCATTTGGTAATAACAGAGATAAAATGAAAGTGCATCAAAACTTTAACCTGAAAGTTTAAGTACAAGGGGGATAACTCATAAAATACAGGTGTCACAGTTATGGCCCTTGTGTCAAATGATGTAGGTGGTGATGATGAACAATTATTTTAAGTCTGACTCAAACACCCTGTGAAATAACAGAGATATAGTGAAAATGCATCAAAATCAACATAAAATTCTAAGTAAAAAGGGGGCATAATTCATGAAAAACTGGAGCCAGAGTTATGGACCTTGTGTCATATGATGTGGGTGATGATGTGGAACAACTATTTCAAGTTTGAATCAAATCCATTTAGTAATAACTGAGATAAAGCAAAAGTGCACCAATACTTTAACCTGAAATTCTAAGCAAAAAGGGGGGATAATTCATGAAATATTGGGGCCAGAGTTATGACCCTTGTGCACCAAAACTTTAACCTGAAATTCTAAGTAAAAAGGGGGGATAATTCATGAAATATTGGGGCCAGAGTTCTAAGTAAAAAGGGGGGATAATTCATGAAATATTGGGGCCAGAGTTATGACCCTTGTGCCATATGATGTGGGTGATGATGAGGAACAACTATTTTAAGTTTGAAGCAAATCCATCAAGTAACTAAAAATTGCTTTTGTAAAAAAGCGCATGTCTCCAACAATGCAAAGTCCTATAGGCAAGAAGTCAATAGGGTCAGGAGCGAAAGTCAAAGAGACACTGATGGTTGGCTGCAATAGGAATCGTCTACTTGGCATGTCCAGTCATCCCGCTAAGTTTCAACACTCTTGGCCTAGTGGTTCTAGTCACTGTTCAGGCTCCTGTGACCTTGACCTTTGATCAAGTGACCCCAAAATAAATAGGGGTCATCTACTCTCATGTCCAATCATCCTATTAAGTTTCAACATTCTAGGTCAAGTGGTTCTCAAGTTATTTTCCGGAAATGATTTTACATGACCAGGCCCCTGTGACCTTGACCTTTAATAGACTGACCCAAAAATCAATAGGGGTCATCTACTCTGCATGTTCAATCATCCTATGAAGATTCAACATTCTTGGTTAAGTGGTTCTCAAGCTATTGATCGGAAATTGTTTTCCATGTTCAGGCTCCTGTGCCCTTGACCTTTAACAAAGTGACCTCAAAATTGATAGGGGTCATCTTCTCTGCATGTACAATCATCCTATGATGTTTCAAAATTCTGGATCAAGAGGTTCTCAAGTTATTGATCGGGAATAGTTATCCATGTTCAGGCCCCTGTGACCCTGACCTTTAACGGAGTGACCCCCAAAACAATAGGGGTCATTTACTCTGCATGAACAATCATCCTGTGAAGTTTCAACATTCCGGGTCGAGAGGTTCTCAAGTTATTGATTGGAAACGGTTTTCCATGTTCAGGCCCCTGTGACCTTGATCTTTAACGGAGTGACCCCAAAAACAATAGGGGTCAATTACTCTGCATGAACAATCATCCTATTAAGTTTCAACATTCTGGGTCGAGAGGTTCTCAAGTTACTGATTGTGACCCAGTTTTGAACTTGACCTAGATATTATCAAGATAAAAATTCTGACCAATTTTCATGAAGATCCATTGAAAAATATGGTCTCTAGAGAGGTCACAAGGTTTTTCTATTATTTGATCTACTGACCTAGTTTTCGAAGGTACGTGACCCTGTTTTGAATTTTACCTAGATATCATCAAGGTGAACAGTCTCACTAATTTTCATGAAGATCTCATGAAAAATATGGCCTCTAGAGAGGTCACAAGGTTTTTCTATTTTTATATCTACTGGCCTAGTTTTTGACCACACGTGACTCAGTTTGAAACTGACCTAGATATCATCTAGGTGAACATTCTGACCAATTTTCATGAAGATCCATTGAAAAATATGGCCTCTAGAGAGGTCAAAAGATTTTAATAATTTTAGACCTACTGACCTAGTTTTTGACCACAGTTGACCCAGTTTCAAACTTGACCTAGATATCATCAAGATGAACATTAAGACCAACTTTCATACAGATCCCATGAAAAGTATGGCCTCTAGAAAGGTCACAAGGTTTTTTTATTATTTGACCTACTGACCTAGTTTTGTATGGCACGTGACCCAGTTTCAAACTTGACCTAGATATCATCAAGGTGAACATTCTGACGGTTTTCCATGTTCAGGCCCCTGTGACCTTGACCTTTAACAGAGTGACCCCAAAATCAATAGGGTTCATCTACTTCGCATGACCAATCATCCTATGAAGTTTCAACATTCTGGGTCAAGTGGTACTCAAGTTATTGATTGGAAATGGTTTTCAATGTTCAGGCCCCTGTGACCTTGACCTTTGACGGAGTGACCCCAAATACAATAGGGGTCATCTACTATACATGACCAATCATCCTATGAAGTTTCAACATTCTGGGTCAAATGGTTCTCTAGTTATTGATTGGAAATGGTTTTCAATGTTCAGGCCCCTGTGACCTTGACCTTAGACGGAGTGACCCCAAAAACAATAGGGGTCGTCTACTCCAGCAGCCCTACAACCCTATGAAGTTTCAAGGTTCTAGGTCAAATGGTTCTCCAGTTATTGATCGAAAAATGAAGTGTAACATATGGACGTCTGGACTGACGGAAGGACAGGGCAAAAACAATATGTCTCCCCCAGAGGAGGGGAGACATAATAACAAAGATAAAGAGAAAGTGCATAAAAACTTTAACCAAAGTGCGGACGCGGAAGGACGCCGACGCCAGGTCGAGTAGGATAGCTCTCTATACTTTGTATAGTCGAGCTAAAAATGAAAACTTTGTGTGGCCATGTTTTTAGGTCTAAATTGACATCCGTATTCAATAAAAAACTAGAGCTGCTTTTGAGAAAAGCGCATGTCTCTCACAACTGCCTAATCATCTGAATAGTAGTATATGAGTCAACTATGCACCAAGACCTCAACTGCCTAATCATCTGACATGATTAAATCTTGGGGACATAAAGGACCCATATACTACTATTCACATTAGTAGTATATGGGTCCTTTATGTCCCCAAGCTCTGAGCAATTTTCGGTAATTCAAGGGCCATAATTCCGAAGTGCCTGGGCCGATTTGACTAGTTATCAAACTTGGATGAGGACTTATTGGCAAACACATTTTGTTCCAGTCTGGTGAAGATCGGATAAGAAATGTTCGACACACACACACACAGACAGACAGACAGGAGTAAATCAATATGTCTCCCACCACATAGTGGTGTGGGAGTCATAATTACCTGATTTTCTAAAATATTACTTTTACACACTTCAATTGTGACTTTAAAGAGAAAGAGGACATACACAAAAAATCTTACCAGTGCCATTACCGACACCCAACAATTAGATGACAACTATACCTAATGCAAAAAGGGCAACTCAGACAGTCTTCAACCAATTGGTTATTATACAATCAATAACAACTAAAACAAGAGGACCATGATGGTCCTGAATCGCTCACCTCTTCCCACATGACCCAGTTTTGAGTATGACGTCGTTTTTTCTATTATTTGACATAGTGACCTAGTTTTAGAGCTCATGTGACCCAGTTTTGAACTTGACCTAGATATTATCAAGATAAAAATTCTGACCAATTTTCATGAAGATCCATTGAAAAATATGGTCTCTAGAGAGGTCACAAGGTTTTTCTATTATTTGATCTACTGACCTAGTTTTCGAAGGTACGTGACCCTGTTTTGAATTTTACCTAGATATCATCAAGGTGAACAATGTCACTAATTTTCATGAAGATCTCATGAAAAATATGGCCTCTAGAGAGGTCACAAGGTTTTTCTATTTTTATATCTACTGGCCTAGTTTTTGACCACACGTGACTCAGTTTCGAAACTGACCTAGATATCATCTAGGTGAACATTCTGACCAATTTTCATGAAGATCCATTGAAAAATATGGCCTCTAGAGAGGTCAAAAGATTTTAATAATTTTAGACCTACTGACCTAGTTTTTGACCACAGTTGACCCAGTTTCAAACTTGACCTAGATATCATCAAGATGAACATTTAGACCAACTTTCATACAGATCCCATGAAAAGTATGGCCTCTAGAAAGGTCACAAGGTTTTTTTTATTATTTGACCTACTGACCTAGTTTTGTATGGCACGTGACCCAGTTTCAAACTTGACCTAGATATCATCAAGGTGAACATTCTGACCAACTTTTATGGAGATCCATTCACAAGTATGGCCTCCAGAGAGGTCACAAGGTTTTTCTATTTTTAGACCTACTGACCTAGTTTTTGACCGCACATGACCCTGTTTTGAACTTGACCTAGATATCATCAAGATGAACATTCAGACCAATTTTCATACAGATCCCATGAAAAATATGGCCTTTAGAGAGGTCACAAGGTTTTTCTATTATATGACTTACTGACCTAGATTTTGATGGCACGTGACCCACTTTCAAACTTGACCTAGATATCATCAAGATGAACATTCAGACCAACTTTCATACAGATCGCATGAAAAATTTGGCCTCTAGAGAGGTCACAAGGTTTTTCTATTGTTTGACCTACTGACCTAGTTTTTGAAGGCACATGACCCACTTTCGAACTTGACCTAGATATCATCAAGGTGAACATTCTGATCAATTTTCATGAGGATCTCATGAAATATATGGCCTCTAGAGAGGTCACAAGGTTTTTCTATTTTTAGACCTACTGACCTAGTTTTTGACCGCACATGACCCAGTTTCGAACTTGACCTAGATATCATCAAGATGAACATTCAGACCAACTTTCATACAGATCCCATGAAAAACATGGCCTCTAGAGAGGTCACAAGGTTTTTCTATTATTTGACCTACTGACCTAGTTTTTAAAGGCACGTGACCCAGTTTTGAACTTGACCTAGATATCATCAAGGTGAACTTTCTGACCAATTTTCATGAAGATCTTGTGAAATATATGGCCTCTAGAGAGGTCACAAGGTTTTTCTATTTTTAGACCTACTGACCTAGTTTTTGATGACACGTGACCCAGTTTCAAACTTGACCTAGATATCATCAAGGTGAACATTCTAACCAATTTTCATGAAGATCTTGTGAAATATAGGTCCTCTAGAGAGGTCACAAGGTTTTTCTATATTTAGACCTACTGACCTAGTTTTTGATGGCACATGACCCAGTTTCGAACTTGACCTAGATATCATCAAGATGAACATTCTGACCAATTTTCATAAAGATCCCATGAAAAATGTGACCTCTAGAGTGGTCACAAGCAAAAGTTTACGGACGCACGCACGCACGGACGACGGACACCGCGCGATCACAAAAGCTCACCTTGTCACTTTGTGACAGGTGATCTAAAAAACTCACCTGATTCTCAACTGCTTAAAGTCTGGTCTGTCATTCGGTTCCCATTTCCAACAATTACCCATCTCTGTATAGACCGAATCGGGGCAGTTTTTAGGTTTTGGCAGTCTATTTCCTTTCACAAGTGCATCCATTATCTTGCTTACATCCTTTTGGATGAATGGAGCTCTTCCATAGCTATGCAAAATGATGAAATAAAACAATAAGTCTATATGTACATTTAGTACAAAAGAAGGCTAAACTGGTCTGAAATCATTCATCATCTATGGAACGACAAACATCAGAATTTGATTTTTCAAAATATTTGCTAGTCTGCCTTGCTAGCTCAAAGTTTCTGCAAAAAAAAGCCCCTGACAACTGCATCTAAATATAAACCTGGTATTTCCAAACAAATTATTGGTTATACTTTTTAGAATATCACAAATTAACCAGGGCTTGACACTAATGTTTGTCTGATAGTCCGTGACAAGTAAAACCTAAGTCCAGACAAGTAATGGCTGAACAGTGGTTGTCCTATGGAATAAGTTATCTCTTATAAAAATAAAATGGTTATTATAATTTTTCTTTTATGACTAAATGAGCAAAATAACTTCATTAGCAGTAATTATCAGTAATATATATTGTAAACAACCTGACTTCAACCCTAGATTAACTCAAATACACTATGGCACGATTTAAGCCCCACCTACAAACAATCAAACATACATATAAAATTTTCCTAAGAAGTGTGAAGGGGATTATAGATTTTTGGCCAGTTTTTCAACTCTCTAGTAATGACATAAACCGCGAGTTAAGCGGTGTCGGATATATTTACAACGTTTAAGTCAGCATGTGAATAATGGGACATGAGAAAAGTTAAACCTTTGTTCAGGTTTTTCAACTTTAAGCTCTGGCAGCAATGACTTATCTTTCTATTTTTATTTTAAACCAAAGGATGTGGTGGTTTAAGAAAATACTGAGGCGAAATATTTAGATATAGATGAACAATTTTTTAACAAGAGGTGACTGAAAAAAATGTTGAAAATAGAGATTGCGCCAGCCTCTGCCCGTGTATGCACCAGCCTCTGTCACATGTATGCGCCAGCCTCTGTCGCATGTAACAAATAAGCCTTATTTAAATAATATCCATCACCTTAGATTAGCTGGAATAATATACAGGTGGCACCTTGGGAGTATCTGGGAATATTTTATCTATACTTGCACCAAAGTTGTCTTTACATATCATTATTGGCGTATCTTTGAAATGTTTGTATAGAAAATTGCATATGGTGAAGCAGCATCAGTAAAATGATATAATTGTGGTATACAATGCTGTTTCAAAAAATATTTTGACAAAACAGCCTCTCTAGGAAGATAATGACCTCCACTTTTCTGTGACCTAGGCCTTTGAACTACTAAACCTAAACAAGAGGACCATGATGGTCCTGAATCGCTCACCTATCCCCACATGACCCAGTGTTGAACTGAGTATGATGTCGTTATTTCTATTATTTGACAAAGTGACCTAGTTTTTGAGCATATGTGACCTAGATATCATCAAGATAAAAAATTCTGACCAATTTTCATGAAGATCCATTGAAAAATATGACCTCTAGAGAGGTCACAAGGTTTTTCTATTATTTGACCTAATGACCTAGTTTTTGAAGGCACGTGACCCACTTTTAAACTTGACCTAGATATCATCAAGGTGAACATTCTCACTATTTTTCATGAAGATCTCGTGAAAAATATGGCCTCTAGAGAGGTCACATAGTTTTTCTATTTTTCGACATACTGACCTAGTTTTTGACCGCACAGGTCCCAGTTATGAACTTGACCTAGATATCATCAAGCTGAACATTCGCACCAACTTTCATGAAGATCCAGTGAGAAATATGGCCTCTAGAGACATCACAAGAATTTTCTATTTTTTGACCTACTGACCTAGTTTTTGACCGCATGTGACCCAGTTTTGAATTTGACCTAGATATCATCAAGATGAACATTCTGACCAATCTTCATCAAGATCTCTTGAAAAATATGGCCTCTAGAGAGGTCACAAGGTTTTTCTATTTTTAGATCTACTGACCTAGTTATTGACCGCATGTGACCAAGTTTCGAACCTGACCTAGATATCATCAAGGTGAACATTCTGACCAATTTTCATAAAGATCCTATGAAAAATATGGCCTCTAGAGAGGTCACAAAGTTTTTCTATTTTCAGACCTACTGACCTAGTCTTTGACCGCACGTGACCCAGTTTCAAACTTGACCTAGATATCATCAAGGTGAACATTCTGACCAATTTTCATGAAGATCCATTGAGAAATATGGCCTCTAGAGAGGTCACAAGGTTTTTCTACTTTTAGACCTACTGACCTAGTTAATGACCCCACGTGACCCAGTTTGGAACTTGACCTAGATATCATCAAGGTAAACATTCTGATCAATTTTCATGAAGATCTCATGAAAAATATGGCCTCTAGAGAGGTCACAAGGTTTTTCTTTTTTTAGATCTACTGACCTAGTTTTTGACCCCACGTGACCCAGTTTCGAACTTGACCTAGATATCATCAAGGTGAACATTCTGACCAATTTTCATGAAGATCCATTGAGAAATATGGCCTTTAGAGAGGTCACAAGGTATTTCTATTTTTAGAGCTACTGACCTAGTTTTTGACCCAACATGACCAAGTTTCGAACTTGACCTAGATATCATCAAGTTGAACATTCTGACCAATTTTCATGAAGATCTTATGAAAAATATGGCCCCTAGAGAGGTCACAAGGTTTTTCTATTTTTAGATCTACTGACCTAGTTTTTGACCCCACGTGACCCAATTTTGAACTTGACCTAGATATCATCAAGGTGAACGTTCTGACCAATTTTCATGAAGATCCATTGAGAAATATGGCCTCTAGAGAGGTCACAAGGTTTTTCTATTTTTAGACCTACTGACCTAGTTTTTGATCCCACGTGATCCAGTTTTGAACTTGACCTAGATATCATCAAGCTGAACATTCTGACAAATTTTCATGAAGATCTCATGAAAAATATGGCCTCTAGAGGTCACAAGGTTTTTCTATTTTTAGATCTACTGACCTAGTTTTTGATCGCACGTGACCCAGTTTCGAACTTGACCTAGATATCATCAAGATGAACATTCTGACCAACTTTCATAAAGATCCCGTGAAAAATGTGACCTCTAGAGTGGTCACAAGCAAAAGTTTACGCACGCACGCACGCACTGACGCACGGACAACGGACGCCACGCGATCACAAAAGCTCACCTTGTCACTTTGTGACAGGTGAGCTAAAAAGGACATGGTTCATCTTCTGACCACTGATCATCAGCCTATGAATTCTGACGACTGTAGGGGCCAAAGCAATTTTCAGTTATTGATTGGAAACTAATTTTCAGCTCAAGGTCAACGCGACCTGGACCTTTGTGTACCGAATGCAAAATTAATAAGGGTTGACTGCTGGTCATGACCGACCTGCCTGCCAAGTTTGAGGTTCCTACGTCAAAGCATTTTAAATTTATCAATTGGAATCCAAGGGGATGGAAGGAGATACGATCATTTCTGTCACTACATGCCGCCCTGTTCCGCAAGGGGTTGGGGGCATAAAATTGTTTCAAAGGTAGATATATCTGATGCAATTCAAAGCATTATTAATTTTTATGTAATGTAACATAGTGGTAAGATGCTTTGATGAAAGTATTAACCGGTTTCTGATGTGCAACGAAGGCTAAGCTAATACTTTGCAAATATACGCGCCCCGTTTTAGTAATAATCCGTTAGAATGCAAGGTTTAGCGATGACTTAACTATTACTGGTTTAAACCTTCGTTAGTGCCAGAGTTGAAAAACTGGCCATTTAACACTGTTTTGTAAACCTACTGTTGATAAACTAAGCAGTAGGGATTTTATATTACATTAACTAGAACTCTTTTTGACTTTTCGGAAAGTATCTTTCCTCAATAATTTCACTAAATCCACATAATGTTTACATGCTATAAACCATAACCCAGACAACTGACACTTTCTGTGACAAAAATAACTACTGAAATGTTTGACACCTGTATCAGAAACTGTTTGACAACTTTTTCTTCTAATGCCGAGTATTGCTGATGCTAATTCAGGGCCAGTGCAAAACACTTTTAATACTGAAATGGACTGTAAAACGCATATATGGATTTTTGTGATTTAACAGCTTTTTTTGTCTTGAGCCAATTTTATCCTTCTAGTACTACAACAAAGATTTTTCCTGTACAATTTATCTATAATTTATAGATAATGTTTTCCTTGTCATCTTTTTGTTATTTAAATGTAATAGTTATAAGCTTGACTGGAATATGTACTACGATCACAGCTTTTACCTTCACTGGTTTATTTTCTGACTTACTGGTTCAGAGTTCAGAAGTATAGGTACTTAACAAAGGGAGTTAGCTAGACTGGTTAAATATCGAAGAATCTAAATAATGAACCATTGCAGATCATGCAAGAAGGCCTTGCTTTATTTTCATTCTAAAACATTCAGTCATATGTAAAACTAACATTTATGCAAAACTTAATTTTTTAGAGTAGTAATGACCCAGAAACCATGCTGCAATTTAAGGAAATTTCCAAGATTTTTTTTCTATGCACAAATATATTTTCAATATTACATATATGTATTTCAATATGTACAGTACTCTATCATTTTTAGCAATTATAAGTGAATGTCACCATACCATTTCTAAGTTGCCAATGCTAACGTAAGGGTCAGAAAAAAAGCTCTACTATTTGAAACAAGAGCTGTCTCCATAGGATGACACATGCCCCCGATGGCACTTTGAATGAATAGTTATGGCCGATGTTAGAGTTTAGGACCTTTGACCTACTGAGCTGGGTCTTGCGCGCGACACATCGTCTTACTGTGTCACACATTCATGCGTAGTTATTTTAAAATCCATGCATGAATGACAAAGATATGGACCGGACACACCCATCAATGCACTATCATGAAAAATGACCTTTAACGTCTAAGTGTGACCTTGACCTTTGAGCTACGGACCTGGGTCTTGCGCGCGACACGTCGTCTTACTGTGGTACACATTCATGCCAAGTTATTTGAAAATCCATCCATCGATGACAAAGATATGGACCAGACACGCCCATCAATGCACTATCCTTTAATGTCTAAGTGTGACCTTGACCTTTGAGCTACGGACCTGGGTCTTGCGCGCGACACGTCGTCTTACTGTGGTACACATTCATGCCAAGTTATTTGAAAATCCATCCATCGATGACAAAGATATGGACCGGACACGCCCATCAATGCACTATCCTTTAATGTCTAAGTGTGACCTTGACCTTTGAGCTACTGACCTGGGTCTTGCGCGCGACACGTCGTCTTACTGTGGTACACATTCAGGCCAAGTTATTTGAAAATCCATCTATCGATGACAAAGATATGGACCGGACACGCCCATCAATGCACTATCCTTTAATGTCTAAGTGTGACCTTGACCTTTGAGCTACGGACCTGGGTCTTGCGCGCGACACGTCGTCTTACTGTGGTACACATTCATGCCAAGTTATTTGAAAATCCATCCATCGATGACAAAGATATGGCCCGGACACGAAAATTGCGGACAGACTGACAGACAGACAGACCGACAGACCGACGGACGGACAGACGGTTCAAAAACTATATGCCTCCCTTCGGGGGCATAAAAATTAAAATCATGTATGCAGAAACTGCCATGGATACCAATAAATGGGCAAGTGCAATAACCTATTTTTTTTAATGGTCAAGCCAAAATTCAGAAAACGCAATTCTCCCAAAAGAAAAGTTATATAACAGTAGAAAAGGCTTTTTGGAGCACTGTTTAGACAGAATTTGTCAATGGTGAACAATTCTTGTCAACAAACACTTTAATCAGCTTATCATAAGTGAATACCTGTACATTTCCCAAATTACAACACCAAGACTCCACACATCACTCTTGGATGTAAATCGTTTATAGCCAATCCACTCTGGTGCACACCTGAAATAATTCGTAAATACAGTGTTAATTTCAGCAGCAGACAAAAATGCCAGACTATAACATACTTAACCTACTAAACTACATTGTTTGGCACTTAACCTTACAAATATCACACTAAATTTTGGCACTTAACTTACCCGACTTACACTACATTTTTGGCACTAGACTAGTTTTGCACTACTTGTTTGACAATACACTTGACCAGCTTTAAACTCCTTTTTGGCTATTCCTGGACTTCCATCCAGCACAAACCTGTTCTACATGAGTGACCAACATTTTCACCACATAAATTTAAATATAGAATCTATGGAGCAATCATCCTACTTATCATTTGTCTCAGTCAGAGATAATCTTTAAACTTGGCTCTGCTAAAATGACACAAAGGTTACTTTAGTCCTTTCTATGGAACAAATAACTGGGTTTGTATTTTTCATTATGTTTTGGCCATGACAGATGTCATTTGTGGTCATTTACAGTCGATGTATGAAGGCCTACCATTTTCTCAAACTAAATTTCTGTGTCAAGGTAACAGTGTTCTTGAGGATACTGAAGCCAAAACATGTTACAACAGGCCTTCCAGCATGGCCTTGCAAAAAAGTAGGAGAAAAGTAGGAGGTCCCTACACAAAAAAGTAGGAAAAACTAGAAATGTGTCCATGGGACACAGATGCCCCCACTACATGACAAAGGACACAAATTTTTTCCTAGGTCAGGGGCCATAACTCCTACATGACTGAATGAAACCGGACGCGAAACCCCAGGTGCACAACCGCAAATGCTGACCAACATTCCTTTAAACTTTGGTGACTCTAGGTCAAATACTTTTGGAGCTATGCGCGACACAACATTAAAATGACCAATTTTTAACTAAGTCAGGGGCCATAACTCCTATATGACTGAACGAATCCGGACGCGAAACCCCAGGTGCACAACTGCACATGCTGACCAACATTCCTGTAAACTTTGGTAACTCTCGGTCAAATACTTTTGGAGCTACACGCGACACAACATTAAAATGATCAATTTTTAACTATATAAGGGGCCATAACTCCTACATGACTGAGTGAATCCGGACGCGAAACCTCAGGTGCACAACTGCACATGCTGACCAACATTCCTGTAAACTTTGGTGACTCTAGGTCAAATACTTTTGGAGCTGCTTGCGACACAACATTAAAATGACCAATTTTTTACTAAGTCAGGGGCCATAAAAACTACACTACTGAATGAATCCAGACGCAAAACCCCAGGTGCATAACTACACATGCTGACCAACATTCCTGTAAAGTTTTGTGACTCTAGGTCAAATACTTTTGGAGCTAGGCGTGACACATTAAAATGACCAATTTTTACAATGTCAGGCGCCATAACTCCTACACGACTGAATGAATCCGGACGCGAAACCCCAGGTGCACAACTACACATGCTGACCAACATTCCTGTAAAGTTTTGTGACTCTACCTCAAATATTTTTGGAGCTATGCGCGACACAACATTCTCGGAAGGATGGACGGACGGAAGACGGACGGACGGACGGACAAGGGCAAATCTATATGCCCTCCAAAAGTGGGGGCATAAAAAGGAGGTTTGCAGACAAAAAGGTAGAAAAAGTAGGAGGTTATTAACATAAAAAACCAAACCAAAACACTAATAAAATGTGCTATTTAAGCACTCAAATGCAACCCAAGCACCCTCAGCAGAGCATCACAGCATAAAACAACTATGTTTATGGAGTTTCCAACCATTAAGATACGGTTTGGTGGGATTATAGGTAGCTTGATATGAGACAATGTATTGCAGGAGGCACCAAATGGCTCCAGAAACTGCCAGCAACACATCAAGGGTCCATCATCTGCAAACATAACTACTGAAAAGGCTGGGGTTTTTTCTTCTTTTTTTTTATGTGAAGCAAAAAGTAAAGTAGAAGGTTTTCATCAAAAAGTAGGAAAAAAGTACGAGGCATTTAAAAAAAGTAGGAAAAAGTAGGAAAAAAAAAAAGTAGGAACGCCCGAACACCTGCATGTATTGACCACAGAAAAACATCCTTAGAAGCTTGACTATCCTTGCTCTTCAGCTCAGCTATAGATTGACCGTCAAGACAGTTGAGGTAATCTACTGACAACAAACTCTAATAACATGGGAATTCAGCTGAACATACAGTACAATCTGTTACAATGGCTAACAGGAAACAACTCAGTTGTATTTTTTTTTCCTGTTTGTTAAAGTGACATGTAACAAGAGCTATCTAATGACAGCATGCTCGAATATTTGACACCCTTCCACCTTATACCTGCTTACATACAAAGCTTTAGCAAATTTTTCTAAATGGAAAAAGGGGCACAATTTTTGCTAAAATGTAAGCCAGAGTTATGAAACTTGCCACCTGGAGTCATACCATGTTGCCAAATGTGTGCAGAGAATTTGAAAACATCTGGTCTCGTGTTTCCTGAGAAACATGCAAAATAGTCTTGAAAAGGGGCAAACCTTTGACAAAACAAAAGCTAGAGTTATGTAACTTGTCCTGGGAAGTCCTTCATGATACTGAAAAACCTGCTGAATTGAAAAACTTAAACCTGAATTTTTAAGTAAAAAAGTGGCATAAATTTGGCAAAATAAAAGCCATAGAGTTATGTAACTTGTCCTGTGAGGTCATCTCATGATGCTGAAGACATATGTGAAGTATGAAAGCATTTGGCCTAGCAGTTTCTGTAAAACCTGCTTACATGCAAAACTTTTACCAGAAATACAAAGTTAATAAGGGGCATAATTTTCACAAAATAAAAGCTAGCTCTATGCAACTTGTCCTGGGAGATCATTTAACGATGCTGTAGACATGTGTGAAGTCTGAAAGTATTTGGCCAAGTAGTTGTTGAAAAACCTACTTACATGCAAAACATTTGTGACGTGGACACAGCCCCTGACAAAAAGGTAATTACAAAAGCTCTACTACATGTATTTGAAATGTTTCAAATAATTGAGCTAAAAACAAAGTTCAGTCAAAATATGTTAAAAATTGTATTTTGTGAAAATGGAATTTGCATTCACAACAGTATTCCTGTAAAATTCAACAAGAGCACCACCTTGTGGGCAGACACTCATCTGATTTTTTTGTTTCTGTATGATATTTTCTAAGTCCAAAAGGGGCCATAATTCTTGCAAAAAGCAGGATGGAGTTATGTTTCTTGCTGTACAGAGCCAACTTTTGATGGTGAACAAGTGTTGCAAGTTTTAAAGCAATAGCTTTGATAGTTTAGTAGAAAAGCGAACCTTAACACAAAACTTAACCAGGCAACGCCAACGCCGATCAAGTGGTGACAATAACTCATCTTTTTTCTCTCAAAAAATCAGATGAGCTAAAAATGAAATTCCAAATGCACCAGTGACCTACAATTCATTGGAAATGATTGAAAAAAAATATCACTGTACATGAGAACTACCAAATATCTAAAGTCAGTTTTCAATTTATTACCACAGTATTGGTATGGTTTTGTCTGTTGTCCGACGGTAGTAGTCTTTTTCCTGTGAAAGGATTTTAGATAATCCAAAATCACTGATCTTTGCACACAGATCTCCAGTCAGTAGAACATTTCTAGCTGCCAAATCACAATGGATCACTCTCTGTGACTCTAAATATTCCATTCCCTGAAACAACAAAAATATTCCATTCCCTGAAACAAAAATATTTTATTTCCTGAAATACTATTCCATTCACTAAAACAATAGAATATGACTGAGTCTCATGCTTTCTTTGGAATCAACACTGTCACACTAAATGACTGGTCATTATGCAACAAACATTTCTATTTGCGATTTGGCTATATAGTGCAAGCTTACCTTCACAGCTGATTTTTATGGTATTTTCAGTTATATATGACTGGGGAAACCAATTCCATAACAGAATTAACTTTTACTTTGCATGTGACTAACAACTTCTTTACAAACAATCCCTTAAAACTTTCGAGAAGAAAAATGGCATACTGAGTCATTTATTCTCTCCTAAGAACTTATCTTGTATACTATATATTCAGTGGAATGTATCATAAATACAAGAAGTTTGCTAAATTGAATTAGTTTAAATTTGTTGGTTAAAATGGTATTGGCCAGAATTGTTATTTCATAGAGCTTTAAATTCATACCGTGACATCCTCCAATGATTAGATCCCTAGGAATAATGATTTGACTTATTGACCACAAAAACAATAGGGGTCATCTACTTTTTAAGCCCAATAATGCTCTTAAGTTTAAAGTTACTTGGTCAAATGGTTCTCAAGTTATTGGTTCTTACGTTATTGAGCAGAATCCATTTTCAAGTTTCAGGCCCCTTTGACCTTGACCTTTGACCTACTGACCCCCAAAACAGTAGGAGTTATCTACTTCATAAGCTCAATCATGCTATCAAGTTTGAAGGTTCTTAGGAAAGTGGTTCTCAAGTTACCATGCAGAAATAGTTCTAAATATTCAGATCCCTGTGAACTTGACCTTTGACTTACTGATCCAAATAAAATAATAAGGGTCATTACTTCAAAAGCCCTATGAAGCTATCAAATTTAAAGTATCTAGGTCCAGTGGTTCTCAATTTATTGAGTGGAAACGGTTTTAAAGGTTCAAGCCCCTGTGAACTTGACCTTTGGCTTCCTGACCACAAAAACTATATGGGTCATCTACTTCATAAGCCCGATCATGCTATCAAGTTTGAATGTTCTGGGTCAAGTGATTCTCAAGTTATTAATCGGAAACTGTTTTCAAGGTTCAGGCTCCTTGACCTTTGACCTATTAACCCCAAAATAACAGGGTTTGTCTACTTCATAAGCTCAATCTTGTTACCAAGGTCCTCTACTTCATAGGCCTAATCACGCTTCTTTGAAAGGGGGCATAACAAAACATGGCTATGTCTATCAACAAAACATGGGAACATGTATCAACAAAACAAGGGAACATGTGTTAACAAAAAAACACTGGAATATGTTTCAACAAAACATGGGAACATCTGTCAACAAAGGACCAAATGTATACTTACCGCAGCAATGTGAGTTGCGAGTTGAAGGAAGGTAAGTGGTTGGATTGTCTGACGTTCCCTTTCACACTTGACTACATACCTGTGCAGGGAGTTGTTCTCTACATATTCCATCACCAGATATTCACCTATTGGAAATCAAATATATATATATAAATGTTACAGTAAAACACAAATTGCTCAAGGTGGAGGAGCAAAAGGGAAGAGGCTGAGGACCACAAATATTTCTTGAGTGAGCCCAATGGCTCTAGCCAATGTTGCTCTGGTGAGTGTGTGTTGTTACCCTGTAGTAGATATACACAAGTTCTTTAAATAGGCAGAAAAGTTAATACTGCATGACTTACGGAATGCAAAATTATGCCACTAAACACTGCACGAGAATTTCTCTATGTAAATATACTTAACCCTTACCATGACGGACACGACTGATTCTGCCTTTGCGACTAGTGCAGATCATGATCAGCCTGCACATCAATGCAATCTGATCATGACCTACACTGTTCGCTATTCAGTCAGTATCTTTTTGGTAAACTCCCCTTTTAACAGTTAATTGTACTGTCCAAATTGGAAGATGGACAAGTTCATTATAGAAATTTAGCAAGGTAAGGGTTAAAATTCATGCACTGTGAAATTATTTAATTTTGTGGGCTTAAAATTTTGATGTTTTGGCTAAAATGGCTTTTTCATGGATATTTCTTAATAATATAAAATGAATAGATTTTTTTATTTTTTAGGATTTAATAGTTTGACATAGCCATGAAATCCATGAAAAGTAGACCTCCAGTATAAAGGATTTCACAGTGCATTCATCATTTAGTTTTTGAACTAAATTAAACTGGTTGTAAAAACAACTATAAACATAGGTACCTTCATGACAAATGTCATAAAACTTGACAACATTTTGATGATGCAATTTTTGCATGACTACAGCTTCTTTTTTGAAATCTTCACTGAATCTAGCCACCATTTCAGGCTTCAAAACTGCAAAGAAACACACTAAATATAAACCTTTTCTTTACATTAATTACATCTGTTAACAACATATCTGGGGGAATGAATATGAGCCATGCCATGAGAAAACCAACATAGTGGCTTTGCGACCAACATGGATCCAGACCAGCCTGCGCATCCGTGCAGTATGGTCAGGATCCATGCTGTTCGCTAACAGTTTCTTTAATTACTATAGGCTTTGAATGTGAACAGCATGGATCCTGACCAGACTGCGCAGATGCGCAGGCTGGTCTGGATCCATGCTGGTCGCAAAGCCACTATGTTGGTTTTCTCATGGCGTGGCTCATATCTCAAAACATGATTAAGGTATTTTCTTTCTTGTTTAGCTGAATTTTTAGTAAATTTAAATATTTAGACAAACAACTTTTATACAACCCGCATATTTCAATCTTCCCAGTGGTGCTTCCTCTAGAAAGGTAATACTGAAATAATAACATGTAAGACTATAATAATCTGTCACTAATTGAAGCTGCAGATTAGAATATTCAGTCTGTGTAACTGTTTTGGCAGTAATGATGTTATGTCAAGCGGTCAAAGGTCTACAGTTTTAGTATCATTACATACATAACAATTTACAACTGATACATGCCTGTGTGTGAGTATAGTACAATGTATGTTCTCACCTTTAACAACAACAATCTCTGGTCCAGCATGGGGTCTTAAAACCTTCAATTCATCTTTAGGGTACAACTTCCCTTTATATACAGCTCCATAGTGACCCTGTAATACGGCAATCAACATGACAAAAGTACATTACAAAACTCTCATTTTTTTACAAAATACTGAGGCAGCAGGTTTCAGACAAGCTAAGATCGCACCTGTTATGACACTAATACTTTTCTGAATTTAGACTCAAAATCTGAATCAATTAACCTTAAAGCTTTCTTCACACTGAAATTAACATTTAAATAATATTTCAAAATATAGGAATAGCTAGAAAATAGTGTTTAATCGCTAATCATGGATTATGTGGTTGAGTCAATCCGTGAAATTTAATTCCATAGAACACGTTATTTTAAATTCAAAATTTGAAATCCATGAATTTATATTCTCAGCATATTGCTGTTTTTCGGCAATAAAATGAAATGATTTCATGGTTTATCATTCCTATGATAATAATTAAATTTAGTGTGCTACAAATATACAAGTAACTCAGGTTTGGCAGACTATATTTAGGCACAAACCTTGCCGAGTTCCGCGGTCCAATCAATCTCAAGTCTTCTGTCATCAATGTTGTAACGTACAACAGCTGTTGCAGCAGACGCACCAAGCTGTCTTGAAGATGCAGCACCAAATGCACCTCTTGCCTGACCTACTTGCAACGGAACGGCCTGAGCTGGTTGAGCACCAATAGGCCTTAATACCGCTGTGGACATCTCCGATTTAGTGGCCTCTGCCTCGTTACCTAACTGGGCCCTGTTCTCATTTCTGTTTGAAGGACCTGCACTCCTCCTACCCTCTATAATAAATTCCAGTAAAGATTTCATTAGAACTTAAACAGGGAACTCTGAAATGGGCTGAATACTTTTTACAACAGTATTTCATTTTTGGCAAAGTTCAGTTAACAGCTCAACAAGTGTTCCAGTTTTGCCAACCAATGCAGGCCTGTTCTCAACAAGTTATTTATAACTTCCCTACCTGATTCATTGGTGGAAGACAAGTGTCTTCAAACATACTGTTAAACTTGTCAAAATACATACTGTGAAATCATTAATATTCATGGGGGAAAATTTTTGTGGATTTCGTGGCGGACTCAATCCATGAAATTTAATCCCAACGAACCAGTAAAATTCCCTTTCATTTTATGTTCAAAAGATGAAATCCACGAATTCATATCCCCATGAAATTGCCGTTTTTTACCAAAACCACAAAATTCCTGCCCACGAAATATAATGATTTTACATCAAGGAACTGCTAATGCCTCAATTGTTTGGATAGTCCTGTGTTCGGGCTCATTTCAGTTGTCATATGTTGTGTGATATATTACCTGGTTTGAGACAAGCTATGTCGGGAACCAATACAGGCTGATCGCTATAAATAAATCCTGAAGATTGTGGCCTGGTTCCCCCACTAGAGGATGATGCAGCAGGATACAAGCTTGCAGCAGATGACACCACATCAAAATACGGAATAATGTTGTACTTATGATATATCTCCTCTGAAAGACATAAAATAAAGTATACTGTGTAATTATTTATACTATCACATCAAAATTTGTTTTCCTAATGAACAAAGAATGAAATGTGGCATTTTCATGCAATCATATCATTGTTTTGTACATACTAATTGACAAGATAATCTCGCCACTAAATCACAGTTTTTGGTAATGTTTTACTTATCTGTTTAAATGTTTTGCAATTCTGCACACAAAACAAACTTCAGCTCTATGTATTTCTGGTGACTACACTAAAATTTGTCTTTTTGCATTGTGGGAGTAGATAAATTTGGCACCGTACGTTTTTTTTTATAAAAACAAGAGGGTCATGATGACCCTGGATAGCTCACCTGAGTAATGAGCCACATGTTTCAAATGTCAAACTGATGATAAAATATAAAGAAAGTTAGTAGGTCACATTCATGGTCAATGAAATTCAGTTTTACGATTAGTGTGCAAAACTGTGTATGTCATCAAAATTTCAAGGCTGTATCTTAAACAATAGGGCCAAGATGGCCCTAGGTCGCTCACCTGAGAAACACACCATAATACACCATAACAGTGTAAACATGTTTGACCTAGTGATTTCATGGAAAAAAATATTCAGACAAATTCTCATTAAAATTGCAGCAAAAAACAAGTATTTTCTTTGATTTGACCTAGTGACCTAGTTTTTGACCCCAGATGACCCATACTCGAACTTGACCTAGATTTCATTAAGGCTATCATTCTGACCAAATTTCATGAAGATCAATTGAAAAATAAAGCCTCTATCGCATACTCGAGGTTTTTCTTTGATTTGACCTAGTGATCTAGTTTTTGAACCCAGATGACCCATATTCGAACTTGAACTAGATTTTATCAAGGCTATCATTCTGACAAAATTTCATGAAGATCAGTTGAAAAATACAGCCTTTATCACATACACAAGGTTTTTCTTTGATTTAACCTAGTGACCTCCTTTTTGACTACAGATGACCCATATTCAAATTCTACCTAGATTTCATCAAGGCAATCATTCTGACTTAATTTCAGGAAGATCAATTGAAAAAAAAAAACAGCCTCTATCGCATACACAACGTTTTCCTTTGATTTGACCTAGTGACCTACTTTTTGACCCCAGATGAGCCATATTCGAACTTGACCTAGATTTCATCAAGGCAATCATTCTGACCAAATTTCATGAAGATCAATTGAAAAATATAGCCTCTATTGCATACACAAGATTTTTCTTTGATTTGACCTAGTGACCTAGTTTTTGACCCCAGATGACCCATTTTCGAACTTGGCCTAGATTTCATCAAGGCTATCATCCTAACCAAAATTCATGAAGATTAACTGAACAAGAGGGCCAAGATGGCCCTAGGTCGCTCACCTGATAAACATATCATAACAGTGTAAACATGTTTGACATAGTGATTTCATGGAAACAAATATTCTGACCAATTTTCATTAAGATTGGATCAAAAATGTGGTCTCTTAAGTGTAAACAAGCATTTTCTTCAATTTGACCTAGTGACCTAGTTTTTGAACTAAGATAACCTACATTCGAATTTGACCTAGATTTGATCAAGGCAATCATTCTGACTAAATTTCATCAACCTTGATAAAAAAATACAGCCTCTATCGCATACAAAACGTTTTTCTTTGATATATCCTAGCGACCTAGTTTTTGACCCCAGATGACCCATACTCAAACTTGACCTTTATTTCATCAAGGCTAGCATTCTGACCAAATTTCATGAAGTTCAATTGAAAAATACAGTCTCTATTGCATATACAAAGGTTTTTCTTTGATTTGACCTAGTGACCTAGTTTTTAACCACAGATGACCCATATTCTAACTTGACCTAGATTTCGTCAAGGCAATCATTCTGACTAAATTTTATGAGAACCCAGTGTAAAATGCAGCCCCTATTGCATACACAATGTTTTTCTTTAATTTGACCGGGTGACCTAGTTTTTTATCCCATATGACCCATATTCAAACTCCATCTAGATTTCATATAGACAAACATTCTGATTAAATTTCATGAAGATCCGGTGTAAAATGCAGCCCCTATTGGATACACAATGTTTTTATTTGATTTGACCTAGTGACCTAGTTTTTGATCCCCAATGACCCATATTCAAACTTGACCTAGATTTTATCAAGGCAATCATTCTGACCAAAATTCATGAAGATCAATTAAAAATACAGCCTCTATCGCATACACAAGGTTTTTCTTTGATTTGACCTAGTGACCTAGTTTTTGACCCAAGATGACCCATTTTCAAAACAAAAAAAAATTTCATCAAGGTTATCATTCTGACAAAATTTCATGAAGATCAGTTGAAAAATATAGCCTCTATCGCACACACAAGGTTTTTCTTTGATTTGACCTAGTGACCTATTTTTTAACCCCAGATAACCTATTTTCGAACTCAGCCTAGATTTCATCAAGGTAATCATTCTGACCAAAATTCATGAAGATAAAATGAAAAATACAGCTTCTATCGCATACACAAGGTTTTTCCTTGATTTGACCTAGTGACCTAGTTTTTGATCCCAGATGACCCATTTTCGAACTCGGCCTAGATTTCATCAAGGTAATCATTCTGACCAAATTTCATGAAGATCAGTTGAACAAGAGCTGTCCATAAGACAGCCAAGCTCGACTATTCGAAATATTGTCACAGAAGCTGGAAATTATTACCCAAAATGTTAAATATCAAAAGAGTTTTAAGTTCAAAAGGGGACATATCAGAGTTATGGGACTTGATGCTATCAACTAGTTTTATAACCCCGAAGAAACATGTTAAGTTTCAATTCAATATCTGCATTAGTTTTGGGGATAGTAACTTGCATGTAAAACTTTAACCAGAATTTTCTAAGTCCAAAAGGGGGCATAATTTGCTCAAAATACATGTTAAGAGTTATGGAACTTGACCCAGTGAGGTAGGTAATTGATCTAGAAAAAGAATAAATAAGTTCCAAATCTATATGCCTTTTAGTAATAGCTGTATGTACTTGCACGCAAAACTTTAACCAGAATTTTCTAAGTCCAAAAGGGGGCATAATTTGGCCAAAATACATGCCAGAGTTATGGGACTTGACCCAGTGAGGTAGGTAATTGATCTAGAAAAAGAAAAAATAAGTTTCAAATCTATATGCCTTTTAGTAATAGCTGTATGTACTTGCACGCAAAACTTTAACCAGAATTTTCTAAGTCCAAAAGGGGGCATAATTTGGCCAAAATACATGCCAGAGTTATGGGACTTGACCCAGTGAGGTAGGTAATTGATCTAGAAAAAGAAAAAATAAGTTTCAAATCTATATGCCTTTTAGTAATAGCTGTATGTACTTGCACGCAAAACTTTAACCAGAATTTTCTAAGTCCAAAAGGGGGCATAATTTGGCCAAAATGAAGGTCAGAGTTATGGGACTAGGTGCTATCAACTAGTTTTATAACCCCGAAGACACATGTGAAGTTTCAATTCAATATCTGCATTAGTTTTGGAGATAGTAACTTGCATGTAAAACTTTAACCAGAATTTTCTAAGTCCAAAAGCGGGCATAATTTGCTCAAAATACATGTTAGAGTTATGGAACTTGACCCAGTGAGGTTGGCAATTGACCTAGAAAAAGAATAAATAAGTTTCAAAGCTATATGCCTTTAAATGATAGCTGTATGTACTTGCATGCAAAAACTTAACCAAGGTGTGACGCCGACGCCGACGCCGACGCCAGGGTGAGTAGAATAGCTAGACTATTCTTCGAATAGTCGAGCTAAAAATACAACCTCTATCGCATACACAAGCTAAATGTTGACAGACAGACGACAGACAGACGACTGATGCCGGACATCGAGTGATCAGAAAAACTTGCTCAGGTGAGCTAAAAACAAGAAAGTTGGTCAGTAGGTCAAGGTCACAGTCAAGTGACATCATATTACTTGGGGTCATCAGGTAATTATAATTAAACAGTCTTGGAAATAGGATCAGATGATTTTTTAAGTATTTTTCCTATATAACTCACATAATAACTAAGTTGCCCCAGGGCGCCCGCCCCCTCTTTTAACCCCAGGGGCATAATTTGAATAATTTTGGTAGAGGACCATAAGACAATGCATCACACCAAATATCAAAAGCCTAGGTCGTATGGTTTCAGACAAGAAGATTTTTAAAGCTTTTTCCTATATAAGTCTATATAAAACTTGGGACCCCCAAGGCAGGGCCTATTTTCACCCAAGAGGTACAATTTGAACAATTATGGTTGAGGACCATAAGACAATGCTACAAACCAAATATCAAAGGTCTAAGTGTTGTGGTTTCAGACAAGAAGATTTTTAAAGCTTTTTCCTATATAAGTCTATATAAAACTTGGGACCCCCAAGGCAGGGCCTATTTTCACCCAAGAGGTACAATTTGAACAATTATGGTTGAGGACCATAAGACAATGCTACAAACCAAATATCAAAGGTCTAAGTGTTGTGGTTTCAGACAAGAAGATTTTTAAACTTTTTTTCCTATATAAGCTATGTAAAACTTGGGACTCCCGGGGCGGGGCCATATTTGAGCCTAGGGGGATAATTAGAACAATCTTGGTAGAGGACCACTAGATGATCTACATATCAAACATCAAAGCCCAAGGCCATGTGGTTTTGTACAAGAAGATTTTCAAAGTTTTCCCTATATAAGTCTATTTAAACCATGTGACCCCCCAGGGCGGGGCCATATTTGACCCTAGTGGGATAATTTGAATAATTTTGGTAGAGGACCACTAGATGATGCTACACACCAGATATCAAAGCCCTAGGCCCTGTGGTTTTGAACAAGATGATTTTTAAAGTTTTTCCTTTTGGTTGCCATCTTTTGGTTGCCATGGCAACCAGAGTTCTGCATGGAATCCAATTCTTTAAATAATTATGAAAGGGGGCCACCCAAGGATCATTCCTGTGAAGTTTGGTGTAATTCTGCCCAGTGGTTTTCAAGAAGAAGAGTTTTTTAGAAATTGTTGATGGATGACGCACGACTGACGACGGACGATGGACTATGCATAACGGACGACGGACATCAAGTGGTCACAATAGCTCACCATGTCACTTTGTGACAGGTGATGTAAAAAGGAGGGGTTATCTATGTGGCAATGTTATCTCCCTAACCAGTAATAGAAAATACAATGAAAATGAGCACAGCATGAAACCAGTAAATGTTTGGTGTATTCCATTTCAGAATCGAACAGTATAATCTCAAGCAGTGATTTTATCATAGACTATATCAATACAATTACCATATGTCTGTGCATTACTATTCAACTCTTTGAGGATCCTTTTGGGGTCGGCCCTTTCTTCAGTATCTTGATTCCAGCACGATTGCATCACTCTAAACAACAAACTTTTCACATTCTTGATCTCTTCAGGATCCTCATTCTTCTGGTGCAAATATTGCGGACACGATAACGTGTTCCCATCAGCAAAAAATCTTATAATCTGTTAACAGAAAATAATGCAATAAAAGGGACTAACAGAAAGCTTGAACTAATTCAGAAGTGTAGTACAAAAGTACTTATATACTGTAAAAGCAAAAATTTCGTGAGGGTTTAATTTTTGCTTTATTCGTGAGGCCCTACATCTCGTGAAAATTAATCCTCGCATAAATATTTACCATTAGTATAATTCAAATTAAAATAGAGTACCATTTTAACAATTTCGCGACTATTAGACCTCCCGAACATACTCAAAATATCAAATTCATGAAAGTTTGACCCAGCGAAAATACGTGCTTTTACAGTATTCCTCAGAATTTAAAAACTGGAATTTGTCTGTTATTATGTTTGGAAACAGTTACGGACATCTATTAACTTTCCAGCATTCATAAAAAGGGAAGACAGCAGATAGTGCTGTTTAAAGTATTATTTCAGGCACAGGTGGACGTCTGAGAAGAGCCATTTACTTTCTGAAGTTAGCTGTATGGCTTCTAAATATAATGTTCCGTGCAGTGCTCAAGCCTGCAGAGTTAAGGGGCAAATGATTCGGAGTTAGTGACCTTAACCACTCAGACATGTATGTACCAGCAACAGAGTAAATATTTCTCAGATACACAATGCAGCCAATCTAGGAATTTAAACCTTTATTTTGTTTTTGTTTGTTTTGGATTTAACACCAATTTTTCAAAAGTATTTCAGTTATGTAACGGCAGGCAGTTAACCTTACCAGTGTTCCTGGATTCTGTGCCAGTATAAACCTGTTTTTCGCATGTAACTGCTAACTTCCCCACATGAACCAGAGGTGGAGAATAAATGATAACAGGCACAATGTCTTTTAACAAATCATCACGGAGAACAATAGCCCCGCCCAAGGATCAAACTCACAACCCTGCAATTAGTGGATCGGCACTCTATTTAGCTAAGCAGGCAAGCACTTTATTTTTTTACATTCAACCAACCAGTCACTTTTTAAAATGTCAGCAATAGGAAAGAATCCACAATTTCACCTGGTCTGTTGTTTTGTTCCTCAACTTTGGATCATGATCAACTGGGTTTAATCCCTGAGAGAACATCTGCCACAGGGTCGTACCATAGGCATAAACTTCAGACTGAGCTGTTACTTCAGTGAGATTGGTATGGAGCTCCGGGGCAAGCCATGGCAATCTACAAAGATTAAACAAAAGAACAACTGACTACAGGCTTTTGATCTTTCCTCCAACAGACTGATTAATTGGTATTTTCATCTTTAGTTCTTTACTCATCCATCACTTGCCCCTCATCGATGTGGGTTCCAGCCTTACTCGGGCCGTTGAACTCTTCATGTGAGGAAGCCATCCAGCTGGCTTACGGAAGGTCAGTGGTTCTACCCAGGTGCCCGCTCGGAGCACCTGGGGTCTTCCTCCACCATCAGAAGCTGGAAAGTCACCATATGACCTATAATTGTGTCGGTGCGACGTTAAACCAAACAAAAAAAAACAACAAGAGCTGTCTCCATAGGATGACACATGCCCCCAATGGCACTTTGAATGAATAGTTATGACCGATGTTAGAGTTTAGGACCTTTGACCTACGGACCTGGGTCTTGTGCGCGACACGTCGTCTTACTGTGCCACACATTCATGCGTAGTTATTTTAAAATCCATGCACGAATGACAAAGATATGGACCGGACATGCCCACCATTGCACTATCATGAAAATGACCTTTAACGTCTAAGTGTGACCTTGACTTTTGAGCTACGGACCTGGGTCTTGTGCGCGACACGTCGTCTAACTGTGGTACACATTCATGCCCAATAATTTTAAAATCCATGCATGAATGACAAAGATATGGACCGGACACGCCCATCAATGCACTATCATGAAATATGACCTTTAACGTCTAAGTGTGACCTTAACCTTTGAGCTACGGACCTGGGTCTTGCGCGCGACATGTCGTCTTACTGTGGTTCACATTCATGCCAAGTTATTTGAAAATCCATCCATGGATGACAAAGATATGGACCAGACACGAATGCACTATCATGAAAAATGACCTTTAACGTCTAAGTGTGACCTTGACCTTTGAGCTAAGGACCTGGGTCTTGCGCACGACACGTCGTCTTACTGTGGTACACATTCATGCCAAGTTATTTGAAAATCCATCCATGGATGACAAAGATATGGAACGGACACGAATGCACTATCATGAAAAATAACCTTTAACGTCTAAGTGTGACCTTGACCTTTGAGCTACAGATCTGGGTCTTGCGCGCCACATGTCGTCTTACTGTGGTACACACTCATGCCAAGTTATTTGAAAATCCATCCATGGATGACAAAGATATGGACCAGACACGAATGTACTATCATGAAAAATAACCTTTAACGTCTAAGTGTGACCTTGACCTTTGAGCTACAGACCTGGGTCTTGCGCGCGACACGTCGTCTTACTGTGGTACACATTCATGCTAAGTTATTTGAAAATCCATCCATGGATGAGAAAGATATGGACCGGACACGAATGCACTATCATGAAAAATGACCTTTAACGTCTAAGTGTGACCTTGACCTTTGAGCTACGGACCTTGGTCTTGCGCGCGACAGGTCGTCTTACTGTGGTACACATTCATGCTAAGTTATTTGAAAATCCATCCATGGATGACAAAGATATGGACCAGACACGAATGCACTATCATGAAAAATGACCTTTAACGTCTAAGTGTGACCTTGACCTTTGAGCTACGGACCTGGGTCTTGCGCGCAACATGTCGTCTTACTGTGGTACACATTCATGCCAAGTAATTTGAAAATTTATCCATGGATGAGAAAGATATGGACCGGACACGAATGCACTATCATGAAAAATGACCTTTAACGTCTAAGTGTGACCTTGACCTTTGAGCTACGGACCTGGGTCTTGCGCGCAACATGTCGTCTTACTGTGGTACACATTCATGCCAAGTTATTTGAAAATCCATCCATGGATGACAAAGATATGGACCGGACACGAAAATTGCGGACAGACCGACAGACGGTTCAAAAACTATATGCCTCCCTTCGGGGGCATAAAAACCCTTACATCAGATTTTTGAGAAGTGAATGCATCTAGGTGTAGTGATGTGTGTGTGTGTGTGTGTGTGTGTGTGTGTGTGTGTTTTAGTTTAGCATCTCTTTCGACAATTTTGCAGTTATATAAACCACTGTGTTGACTTGTAGCAGTGACCACAATGCCTGCCCCACTGGAAAATCACGCTGCAGACACAGGGCAGGATACGCAACACAGTTACATTAGAGTCAAGTCGGCTAATTCCGTATGGTTTCGGATGCTTCTGACATTTACTATTCCCAGGCTTCGTTGACGGATAAAAGTCAACTTGCCACCTAAAGTGGAACCAGTGCTGATGTTTCGAAGTCAAAGTGTATTTATAAGCCCTTATCTGATTGGATAGGCATCTGTTGATAGGAACACCATATTAAGCAATAGCGGGATGTTCAATTTCGTACAGTAGCAGCAAAGTCCATACACTTAAATTAAATTGGTATAATTGACACTGTTCAACTAAGAAGAGCATTTTTTCGACTGGTTACCTATATGATATTATTTTTACCTCGATAGAGTGCTATGTCCAGTACAGGTAAAGCAAGGTAAATCGTTGAACAAGGTGTGACCTGTCGGGTTGTTCTAGAGCATCATCTCCGTGAAAAGATGCATAACAAACAATAGACTGACTGTTTTTTTTGTTTTTTTTTGTTTATTTCAATCCCAGTAAGAAACAACTGGAAACAAGAGGGCCATGATGGCCCTATATCGCTCACCTGTTATCATTGCACCTGAGGACAAGAAGGTCCTCAGAAAAAATATCTAAATCCAAAGGACAGGAATAACTAAAGGAAGAAATTAAACCAAAAAGAAAAAAAAAATTCTTACAAGGTTCAAATATGTCAAAATACACCTAAAAATTGGAGGTACCATCCATGTTGTACCACAGAAAAGAGGTCTCGGTTTTTCCCTACAGCCAATAATAAAAATGTTATTAAAAACAAGCTATTTATAGTAACGTAAAAGGGAATTAATTAAAAAAAAAAAAAATATTGTAAGTTAACAAAAGAAGGATCTGCCAAATAATCTGTTGACATAAATGAAATTTCAGATCAGTATCTTCATTAGTTACAGAGATATACCCATTTTAATTTGAAATAAAGGGAGGTAATTTGACATAAAATCAATCCATAGTTATCTACCCTCATTGGCTCAGTCCAACTAATGACAATAATGAAATTTCAATAAGTCCTGTAAGTACTTACTGATATAAATCCATTTTGATTACAATCAGGGGAGGTAATCAGATATAAAATAACTCTGGAACCTACGAATGGATCTGATTTGTCATGGAATCCAAGATTTATTGTTGTTGAAGATATTTTGGAAGTTTGTATCAAATAAAACCATAAATGAAGTCTCTATATGGCTGCAAAAGCCAAAATAGCCAATTTTGGACCTTTAAGGGGCCATAACTCTGGAACCCATGAAGGAATCTGGCCAGTTCAAGAAAGGAACCAAGATCTTGTAGTGATACAAGTTTTGTGCAAGTTTGGTTAAAATCAAATCATAAATGAAGCTGCTATTGTGCAGACAAGGTCAAATAGCTAATTTTGGCTCTTTCAGGGGCCATAACTCTGGAATCCATTATGGGATCTGGCCGGTTAAATAAAGGAACCGAGATCTTATGGTGACACAAGTTTTGTGCAAGTTTGATTAAATTCAAATCATAAATGAAGCTGCTATTGTGCAGACAAGGTCAAAATAGCTAATTCTGGCCCTATCAGGGGCCATCACTCTGGAACCCATAATGGAATCTGGCCAGTTCAAGAAAGGAACCAAGATCATATGGTGATACAAGTTGTGTGCAAGTTTAGTTAAAATAAAATCATAAATGAAGCTGCTATTGTGCAGACAAGGTAAAAATAGCTAATTCTGGCCCTTTCAGGGGCATTAACTCTGGAACCCATTATGGAATCTAACCAGTTCAAGAAAGGAACCAAGATCTTATGGTGATACAAGTTGTGTGCCAGTTTGGTAAAAATCAAGTTATAAACTAGAAAAAGCTTTTGTAAAAAAGCGCATGTCTCCCCCAATGCAAAGTCCTATAGGCAAAAAGTCAATAGGGGTCAGGAGCGAAAGTCAAAGAGACACTAATGGTTGGCTGCAATAGAGATCATCTACTTGGCATGTCCAGTCATCCCGCTAAATTTCAACACTCTTGGCCTAGTGGTTCTCAAGTCACTGTTCAGGCTCCTGTGACCTTGACCTTTGATCAAATGACCTCAAAATAAATAGGGGTCATCTACTCTGCATGTCCAATCATCCTATTAAGTTTCAACATTGTAGGTCGAGTGGTTCTCAAGTTATTTCCAAAAAATGATTTTACATGAACAGGCCACTGTAACCTTGACCTTTAATAGACAGACCCCAAAATCAATAGGGGTCATCTACTCTGCATGTTCAATCATCCTATGAAGTTTTAACATTCTGGGTCAAGTGGTTCTCAAGTTATTCATCGGAACAGGTTATCAATGTTCAGGCCCCTGTGACCTTGACCTTCAACGGAGTGACCCCAAAAACTATAGGGGTCATTTACTCTGCATGAACAATCATCCTATGAAGTTTGGGTCGAGAGGTTCTCAAGTTATTGATTGGAAATTGTTTTCCATGTTCAGGCCCCTGTGGCCTTGACCTTTAACAGAGTGACCCTCAAATCGTTAGGGGTCATCTACTTTGCATGACCAATCATCCTATGAAGTTTCATCATTCTGGGTCAAGTGGTTCTTAAGTTACTGACCGGAAATGGTTTTCAATGTTCAGGCCCCTGTGACCTTGACCTTTCACATAGTGACCCCAAAATCGTTAGGGGTCATCTACTCTGCATGACCAATCATCCTATTAAGTTTCAACAATCTGGGTCAAGTGGTTCTCAAGTTACTGACCGGAAATGGTTTTCAATGTTCAGGCCCCTGTGACCTTGACCTTTAATGGAGTGACCCCAAAATCGATAGGGGTCATCTACTTTGCATGTACAATCATCCTATGAAGTTTCAACATTCTGGGTCAAGTGGTTCTCTAGATATTGATCAGAAATGGTTTTCCATGTTCAGGCCCCTGTGACCTTGACCTTTGACGGAGTGACCCCAAAATCAATAGGGGTCATCTACTCTTCATGACCAATCATCCTATGAAGTTTCAACATTCTGGGTCAAGTGGTTCTCAAGTTATTGATCGGAAATGGTTTTCAATGTTCAGGCCCCTGTGACCTTGACCTTTAACAGAGTGACCCTTAAATCGTTAGGGGTCATCTACTTTGCATGACCAATCATCCTATGAAGTTTCATCATTCTGGGTCAAGTGGTTCTCAAGTTACTGACCGGAAATGGTTTTCCATGTTCAGGCCCCTATGACCTTGACCTTTGACGGAGTGACCCCAAAATCAATAGGGGTCATCTACTCTTCATGACCAATCATCCTATGAAATTTCAACATTCTGGGTCAAGTGGTTCTCTAGTTATTGATCGGAAATGGTTTTCAATGTTCAGGCCCCTGTGACCTTGACCTTTGACGGAGTGACCCCAAAATCAATAGGGGTCATCTACTCTTCATGACCAATCATCCTATGAAGTTTCAAAATTCTTGGTCAAGTGGTTCTCTAGTTATTGATCGGAAATGGTTTTCAATGTTCAGGCCCCTGTGACCTTGACCTTTGACGGAGTGACCCCAAAAACAATAGGGGTCGTCTACTGCAGCAGCCCTACAACTCTATGAAGTGTGAAGGTTCTAGGTCAAATGGTTCTCCAGTTATTGCTCGGAAATGAAGTGTGACGTACGAACGGACGGATGGACAGGGCAAAAACATTATGTCTCCTGGGGGAGACATAATAAAGCTGCTATTGTGCAGACAAGGTCAAAATAGCTAATTTTGGCCCTTTCAGGGGCCATAACTCCTGAACCTGTATCGGGATCTGGCCAGTTCAAGAAAGGAACCGAGCTCTTATGGTGATACAAGTTGTGTGCAAGTTTGGTTAAAATAAAATCATAAATGAAACCACTATCGTGCAGACAAGAAATTGTTGACGGACGCACGAGACCCATGGACTGACGACGGACGAAGGGTGATCACAAAAGCTCACATCACTATGTGACAGGTGAGCTAAAAAAGAACTGTGTGGGGGAATTACTGAAACTGTACAAAATATTACTTGTGTAAGAAATTAGCCGACTCCACACTATACTGACACTTGGCTGGCCAGTCCCAGAACTATCCACTTAATGCTAAACACCAGCAAGCTCCTAGTACCATTTTTCACTTCTTTTGATACAGCAAGGGATTGAACCCACAACTCCCATTCTCGAAGCAAGAGCTCTATCACTACCAAGGCGATCGAGGGTAGTGATCAAGAATTCTTAATGTAGTGATATCACTTTAAGAATCGACAAATTATATGGCTGTTTATAATTGATATAGCAATTCATAAGAATCGCCTCTAACTCCAATGAATAAGGTTTGTAATTCAAGGTTTAATGTAGGAATAGTGCATGTCTTTTCCGGTTTCAACATCTGCAGAATCCCAAGGGATTGGCTGGTGCAAGAGCCCTGTAGGAGGATATTCTAGCACAGAACATGCACAAAGCTCAAAAATAGCTATGTTGTCCATGGACATCATCATGAAATGTGCGGGAATTTCAGCATTGTCTGATTACCATGGTACACTTCTTCTGAATTATCCATTTTAGGGCCACAATACATTTACACTTTGCCACTGAATATATTGACAGTGAATGAGCACTAGGATCTGTTAACACATGTTTATTCTCCTGTTAAAACACCCAAAGAGAACAGAAAACACAGCAGTTTTGTTGCTAGAGTATTTTCATATACTGTAACAATTATAACTATTCTGTCAGACTGCCATAACATCCATCCGATTGAAATATTGAAATGAGCCGCACCATGAGAAAACCAACATAGTTCAGTTGCGACCAGCATGGATCCAGACCAGCCTGCGTATCCGTGCAGTCTTGTCAGGATCCATGCTGTTCGCTAACATTTTCTGTAATTGCCAAAGGCTTTGAAAGTGAACAGCATAGATCCTGACCAGACTACGCAGATGTGCAGGCTGGTCCGGATCCATGCTGGTTGCAAAATTGAGGGCTTGGCGCAAAACTATTATATCTTGTTCTTTATTTATTTGCACTTACAATAGTTTTGCACCAAGCCCTCAAAATGCACTATGCTGGTTTTCTCATGGCCCGGCTCAAATGTTCCATTTAAGGTAGCAGACCTGTTATGATACTCAGCCATTTCAGTACAATTATATTGCATGATATTTCAACTTCCTTCAGTCATGATAGCAGAAAATTGCTTTTCCCAATAATCAGAGATTGCCAAAATCACATACACAGAATATGTAATCGGATGGAAAATGGCCACTGTCATTTTCTGTCCACTACCTTAAAGACAATAAGATGATCTCACAAACCTTTTCCTGTTGACTGGGTGCGTAAGAGGTAGTTTGTTATACAGACTAACCAGACCAGGATCACTTATTCTCACTACCATTGTTCTGTTGTCATAATTCATCACAGAAATATTATCACAATGAATATTGCCATGGTAACAGTTCCTCTCCTCCTGGAAATTGATTTAAAAATTGGACATGATTATTATACGTCAATCAATGTAACAAAAAACTTGTGTTCATAAGAAAAATCTGTAGAAATTTGACATTAGGCATTTGCCAAAAATGAACTTCAGAAGGTAACATTCTCTACTGTGAAATCACAATCACTTGTGTGGAATTACATTTTTTATTTAGTTTATACTATTCAATTTCTTTTAGGCCGATTGTGAAAGAAGTATATAAATCGCTCTTGACACCTCATTCCAGATGGAATCCATCACCACAAGAGTATGAGAGAAGCTGCCAGTTTTCCTTTAATGCTGAGCTCCAAGCAAGGGAGCTACTGGTACCATTTTTCACGTCTTTTACACGACTGCATTACTGCATTCAAAAAAACTTATAGAGACACATAAAACTCCTATTATTCATAAACTGTAAAAATTGAAACTCACAAATCCATGTTTTCATTAAACAGCCACATTGGCTAAAAAAATAAAGTTTGTTCAAACGTATTATTTTCATAGTGAAACACACGAGATTTATTACATTTAAAGTTGGTTATGAACCCACAGACAGTCAGGGGTGTAACTATTTCAAGTTATCGCAGTTTATAACCCATTTGAGTTATTGCTTATACTGCCATAACTTGTTTCAGTTATCATAAAATATTACAAAGCCCTCCTGTGCCAATTCCTCATTTTGAATGAGACTAATGCTATTATTTCCTGAATCCTTGAACAGATATCTTTCCAGCTATGCAGTAAAATGTTTTACGCAAGGCTGATAAAGTTTTACTCAAAAGTTTTAAAGCTATAAAACTCTTAACATCCCATTATGCTTACCAGGTCATGATCAGACTAAAAGAGAATTTGATTAACCACAGTTTGCTACTAATTTCACTTTAAAGGTCACTTTGTGAGAACAGCAAAAAGACTTTTTTTGAATAACTTACCTGAGTTAACTATATTTTATAACTAATACAGGTTATAAAATGCTTGAAAAAGTAACTGAAATTGGTTACATAACTTAAAACAGTTACACCCATGACTGACAGACACAGGTATTAGTCATATGGCGACTTTCCAGCTTTTGATGGTGCAGGAAGACCCCAGGTGCTTCTTTATGTGTAATTAGCATGATTTCAGGCATGAGCTGACACCTAGGTAGAACCACCAACCTTTGTAAGCCAGCTGAATGCCTACCTCACATGAAAGAAATTTTAAATCCAGAGCAAGGTTACAAACAAGTGACAAGGAAGTGATCCAAAGTCTCTATAACATTTACCATGTACACTAATGCTGATGCTACTTGTATGTTAGCATCTAACAAATGATGTAATGAAAGCATAGGAAGTCCTTGTTCCCGGTATTGTAGAAATTGCTTTAAGCTGCGATAGCTGGTTCCCTTCATTATCATACACACATCAGGAGTCAAGGTCATTCCCATGTATCCCACAAAAAACTGTGGGTCAGCTAAAGCCATCAGTTTCTCCAAGCCTTCATGGAATGCCTACAAATAGAAATAAGAAATAATGTGCAAGCAAGGTTCTTATCTGAAATACAATTCTCCACAAACACTTAACTTTTCCTTAAAATGTTATTTTCCTTAAAATGTAATTTATGTTACTTTCCTTAGAATGTTATTTTCCTTAAAATGTTATTTATGTTATTTTCCTTAAAATGTTATTTATGTTATTTTCCTTAAAATGTTATTTTCCTTAAAATGTTATTTTCCTTAAAATGTTATTTATGTTATTTTCCTTAAAATGTTATGCCAAATTAAGCCCTCAAAATATCCAAAGGGACCAAATGGAATCATTTGAACAAACCCAAGAAAGGACCACCTAAGAACGCTACGGACCAAGTTCTGTGAAGATCCATCAAACAGTTCACGAGTTGTTTAAAAATTCCCTTTTTTCATTCTCGCAGCCCCTAAACTGGACAAGTAGAACCGTTTAAACAAACTTGTGACATGCTACTACATAGATGCCGAGTTTGGTGAAGATCCATCAAATGTTTTAAGTTTATTGTAGTATTTTTTCTTTTTTTTTCAAGTCTTAGCTTTAGCAGCCCCTTAAAGGGGTAAAAAAAAACATTAGAAATCTGAGAGAGAACCTTGCCAGGATGCAATGGACAAACTTTGTTGCAATTTTGGCCAAAATTTTCGAGTAAAAGATGGACACAATCACACCGGATCATCTGCCTACACTTACACCTTATTCTCAACCTTTGGTTCAGGTGAGATAAGAAACTTCCAATCTAGCTGTTTTAAAATGAATATTCTTGCAACTAACATGACTAAGCAAAACATCATGAGATAACCACTGTTTTGGCCATTATTGCTGCTGAAAGCTAGACTGATGGAACTTGACAGAATTATTCCATTACCAGAGATATACAATACTGCTTATTCATCTGAAATTTAAAGAGGACTATATAAAGATTAAACATATGCAGAACTTCAAAATCAAGTAGACTGATGGTTGCAAATCTCTTCTATTCAAGTTCTTTCAACTGATACAAGTTATCATAAGCACCTCCTGAACAATTCTAAAGTCATCCTCTTCGATGTCTTTAACTCTCATCTTTTTAATGACAACTTGATCTTGTTCACACAGTAAAGCACTGTGTACCTCTGTAAAATGCCCTTGACCTGAAATATATGGCCTACTCTTTAAACACCACCTCATACAGGTATAAATAATCCAAGGGAGAAAAATACTTCTTTGAAACATAAGTTACTTAACAAATAAATCAATGTATAAACTTTTGACTATGTCTTAATTCTTTAAACAAGAGGGTCATGATGACCCTGGATCGCTCACCTGAGTACTATGAGCCACATGTTTCAAATGGCAAACAAATGCTAAAATATTAAAAAGGTAGGTCAGTAGGTCACATTCATGATAACTGAAAGTCAGTTTTAAGATCGGTGTGCAAAACTGTACATGTCATCCAAATTTCAAGACTGTATCTTACAAAACAAGAAAGTAGGTCAGTAGGTCAAGGTCACAGTCAAGTTATCCCTAATCGCTTGGGGTCATCAGGTAATTATAAGTAAACAGTCTAGGAAATATGATCTGATAATTTTTTAAGTATTTTTTCCTAAATAACTCAAATTATAACAAGCGACCCCCAGATTGGGGCCTCTTTTCACCCCAGGGGCATACTTTGAATTAACTTGTTAGACATCCACCAGGCAATGCTACACACCAAATATCAAAGGCCTAGGCCTTGAACTTTCAGACAAGAAGATCTTTAATTATTTTTTTTCCCTATATAAGTCTATGTTAAACTTGGTAACCCCAGGGAAGGGCCTTTCTTTACCCTAGGGACATATAGAAATAATTTTGGTAGAGAAACACTAAGAAAGGCAACACACTTAATATCAAAAGCCTAGGCCTTACAGTTTCAGGCAAGAAGATTTTTAATTTTTTTTTTCATATATAAGTCTATGTAAAACTTGAGACCTCACCCCCCTGGGGCAGGGCCTCTTTTCACCCCAGGGGGATATTTGCAAAATTTTGGTAGAGGACAACAAGGTAATGCTACATACAAAATATCAAAGGCATAGGTCTTGTTGTTTTAGACAAGAAGATTTTTATAGTTTTTTTACTATATAAGTCTATGTAAACTTGGGACCCCCTGGGCGGGGCCTCTTTTCATCCCAGGGGCACAATTTCAACAATCTTGATAGAGGACCACAAGATGATGTCACATGCCAAATATCAAGACTCTACGCCTTGCAGTTTTGGACAAGAGATTTTTTAAGTTTTTCCTTTCGGTTGTCATGGCAACCAGAGTTCTGCATGGAATTCAATTCTTTGAACAGTTTTGAAATGGGACTTATCAAGGATCATTCTTGTGAAGTTTGATGTAATTCTGTCCAGTGGTTTTCAAGAAGAAGATTTTTTTAGAAAATGTTGACAGACGGACGACGCACAACACACGTCACACGACAGACATTGAGCGGTCACAAAAGCTCACGAGCTAAACAAGAGGGTCATGATGACCCCGGATCCCTCACCTGAGTAATATGAGCTACATGTTTCAAATGTCAAACTGATGATAAAATATTAAGAAAGTCAGTAGGTCACATTCATGGTCAATGAAGTTCAGTTTTATGATTTGTGTGCAAAACTGTGTATGTCATCAAAATTTCAAGGCTGTACCTTAAAAAACAAGAAAGTAGGTCAGTAGGTCAAGGTCACAGTCAAGTGACATCATATTACTTGGGGTCATCAGGTAATTATAATTAAACAGTCTTGGAAATAGGATCAGATGATTTTTTAAGTATTTTTCCTATATAACTCACATAATATTGAAGTGACCCCAGGGTGAGGCCTCTTTTAACTCCAGGGGCATAATTTGAACAATTTTGGTAGAGTACTAGACAATGCATCATACCAAATATAAAAAGCCTAGGTTGTATGGTTTCAGACAAGAAGATTTTTAAAGCTTTTTCCTAAACAAGTTTATATAAAACTTGGGGCCCCCAGGGCAGGGCCTCTTTTCACCCAATGGGTACAATTTGAACAATTTTGGTTTAGGACCTTAAGACAATGCTACAAACCAAATATCAAACGTCTAAGTGTTGTGGTTTCAGACAAGAAGATTTTTAAACTTTTTTTCCTATAGAAGTCTATGTAAAACTTGGGATCCCCGGGGCGGGGCCATATTTGACCCTAGGGAGATAATTTGAACAGTCTTGGTAGAGGACCACTAGATGATGCTACATATCAAATATCAAAGCCCTAGGCCATGTGGTTTTGTACCAGAAGATTTTCAAAGTTTTCCCTATATAAGTCTATGTAAACCATGTAACTCCCAGAGCGGGGCCATATTTGACCCTAGGGGGATAATTTGAACATTCTTTTTAGAGGAACACTAGATGATGATGCATACCAAATATCAAAGCCCTAGGCCATGTGGTTTTGTACAAGAAGATTTTCAAAGTTTTCCCTATATAAGTCTATATAAACCATGTGACCCCCAGGGCGGGGCCATATTTGACCCTAGGGGGATAATTTGAATAATTTTGGTAGAGGACGACTGGATGATGCTACACACCAGATATCAAAGCCCTAGTCCCTGTGGTTTTGGACAAGAAGATTTTTTAAGTTTTTCCTTTCAGTTGCCATGGCAACCAGAGTTCGGCATGAAATTCAGTTCTTTGAACAATTTTGAAAGGGGGCCACCCAAGGATCATTCCTGTGAAGTTTGGTGTAATTCTGCCCCCAGTGGTTTTCAAGAAGATTTTTTTTAAAATTGTTGACACACGACGGACATCAAGCAGCACAATAGCTCACCTTGTCACTTGGTGACAGGTGAGCCAAAAAAGTGCTTCTGGTAAAAAAGGTACCTGCAAGAACTGGAAGAGAAATGCATGACATATTTCTGTGAAACTTGTGTTCTCGTATCAGTGCTAGTATAAACTTTGAACTGCTTCATAATTCTTAAGCGAAATTGTTCAAGTACCAGTCTAGAACTCCAAGTTCTAAGACATAATATTTCTGTGACATATTTTTGTAAAACATACCAAGTAAAGATTGTGACACTAAATCATTTGTGCAATAAACTTTTGGCTGATTCTCAATTCTTCTTCTTTCTCTTCTCTCTTCATCCTCACCCTGTACATCTCTTGGTTCCTGGCCCATTATAAGGCTCTGCAGCAAATCACATCCTGATCAGGAAACAAAGGAAGCAAGTTAGTTGGTTCCTGGCCTGTTTTTAGGCATCTACATTAAGACTAGAAATATGTTTTCATAAAAAAGCTAATGTCTCATCCCACTTAACACACAAACATTGTAAAATGCCACATATCAAGGGCAATAACTCCAGTGAAAACAAGAGCTGTCGGAGGACAGCAACGCTCGACTATTCCACAGCCTTGTCAATTGAATGAATACAGAAGTTGAAAAAGGGGCATAATTTTGTAAAATGCAAAATAGAGGTATTGAACCTCTGTACTGCATGTCATATCATGACAGTGAACAAGTGTGTGAAGTTTCAATCCTTTCCAATTTGTAGATACTGAGATACCAGCTTACATACAAAAACTTAACCAAAAACTGCTAAGTCGAAAAAGGGGCATAATTTTGTAAAAATGCAAAGTAGAGTTATGGGACTTTCACAGTGCATGTTAGATCATGACAGTGAACAAGACTGTGAAGTTTCAATCCATTCCAATTAGTGGATACTGAGATATCAGATTACATACAAAAATTTAACCAAAAACTGCTGTCGAAAAAAAGGGCATAATTTTGAAAAAAGGAGTAGAGTTATGGGACTTGCTTAGTGCATGTCAGATCATGACAGTGAACAAGTATGTGAAGTTTCAATCCATTCCCATTAGTAAGTACTGAGATACCAGCTTACATACAAAACCTTAACCAAAAACTTCTAAGTTGAAAAAGGGCATAATTTTGTAAAAAAGCAAAACAGAGTTATGGAACCTGTGCAATATAGGTCAGTTTATCACAGTAAATAAGTGTGCGAAGTTTCAATCCATTCCCACAAGTGGTTACTGAGTTATCAGCTTACATACAAAACCTTAACCAAAAATTTCTAAGTCGAAAAAGGGGCATAATTTTGTAAAAAAGCAAAATAGAGTTATGGAACCTGTGCAATACAAGTCAGTTTATCACAGTGAATAAGTGTGTGAAGTTTCAATCCATTCCCACAAGTGGTTACTGAGATACCAGCTTACATACAAAGCCTTAACCAAATCGGGACGCGGAGGCCGACGCATGGGCGAGTCCAATAGCTCTACCATTCTATGAATAGTCGAGCTAAAAATCAATGAGGCTATATACCAATAAAAGAAACTGTTCTTTGTTTCATATAAAATTCAGCTACTTCAGAACAATTTTGTTACAGTTTCTAGATTTTCACTCCATCGTAGACCTATTTTCCACAAGATATCCATATAAAAGTCATTTGCTTCAAGAAAACGAAAAGAAAAAGGGGTGTTGAATAGTATGCAGTGAAATGCAAGTCAACTGAAGTCAGGTACCCTCATATTGCCGCATTTCAGAAAGCGGTCTGCATAAACACCCTACTTTCGTTTTCAAGTAAACAACTCGAAAACATGCAAATATTAGCATGAAAAGTGTCTTATTTTATGTAAAATTCATTCCACGAGTGAAATAATGCCCATTTGGCCCCCAATTTACGCGCAAATACGCGAAAAATGGAAAAATTAGGATCTATTTATTAGGGACTTCTTTCGACTACACCATGGAAGCACATTTTTGACCAAATTACTGCATTATAACCATGAACCATCACATTCCAACTATATACATAACTAGGCTCAGCACTGACTGCCCCTGTGAAATTTAAAGAAATTCCAACCAGTGGTATAAGTGAAGTATCACAGATATCGGAGAATTTGACAAATCAAGGGTCATAACTCTGCTGAAATCCTATGACCGAAACATGCTGCTGACATGCATAGCTACGCTTCACACTGACCACTCATCAAGTCTGGTGAAATTCAGCCCAATGGTGTGTGTGTATGTTATAGGGTTTAACATCTTTCTCAACAATTTTTCAGTCATATGAACGACGGTGTCTACTTGTAGCAGTGAGCACAATGCCCAACTTTATAGTGCTGCCTCACTGGAATATCACGCTGTAGACACATGACATGATACTCCACCCAGTAACAATATACTGACACCGGGCTGACCAGTCCTAGTACTATCCTCTTAATGCTGAGCACCAAGCGAGGAAGCTACTAGTACCATTTTTTATGTATTTGGTATGACGCGGCCAGGGATCGAACTCATGACCTCCCGCACTCGAAGCAGACACTCTACCACTAGGCTACCGAGGCGGTGTCAGCCCAATGGTAATCAGCAAGTAGTGTAAACACTGTAAAATATGACAAATCGAAAGCCATAACTTTGCTGAAAATCACTGAACAGCTGAAAACTAATGTAAGGTTTTGTAGAAATCTGCCCAATGGTGTAAGAGAAGTTGCCAAAACATCAAAAAACTTGACAAATAAAGAGAAAATCACTGAACTGGAATATGCCAAAGACATGCACAACTAAGCATGGCAATAATCACTTTTTCTAAAGTTTGGTGTTATTCTTCCTAGTTGTGCCGGAACAGCTGAGTTGGCTAGGTAAACTACAACAGATCAGGAGCCATTACTCCACTGAAAATCATAGAAAAGGAACATGCTCAAAAATTCAGAATCAGGTTTAGCACTGATCAAGCCTGTAAGGTTTGGTGGAAATCCGCTAAATCATTAAAAGAACTGGCCAAAATTTGATAAAATTTGTCAAATTTAAAACCATGACATCAATGAAAACTATCAAACATGTCCAAAAACATGCCTAGTAATGATTACTTTTGTTTTTGGTCCGCCTAGTTGTGTCAGACGAGTTGCATGGACAAACTTTTTGACAAACAGACAGACAGCACTAATTCAGTATGTTTTACCCATCACATGTGAAAGATACAATAGTATGTAAACAGGAACATTTGGCAACAGCCACCAAACTGTCAATTATCTAATTCCCCTTATACATGTAGATATTCTGTCTTTGTGATAATTGAGCAAAGTATTCTAATCCAAAATAATTCAAACACAGTATTTGTTTAAACTGGTGAGGCGGCAAACAAATCACTCAAGCACAAAAGACTAATGTCACACAACTGTAACGCAATTGAGAAATGAACTTTTGCCTGTTAAACAATCTTATTAAATACCATGTTAAGACAAAATATAAGTTGCTCAGTGACTTTCCAGCTTTATTAGGATAGAAAACCAAATTTCAGTTTTGAAACCACTGAAGTGAAAAGAGTGGGACATGTGATAATAAGTCAATGGCATATACTACAGGGCTATGGATGCCCCAGCTATAAGCAAAAAATATCACAAACCTTCTGACTGAGGTTTGATCCTGAGGCAAGTGCCAGGCAAAATGTTGGTGTCCTTGACCAGGTCATTGATCAAAACCTTGAGATCCTGTGGTGGCATTGGAAGACCTTCTACAATATACCCTTCTTCAACCTGCTTGATCTGCAATGTAACAAGTGTCTAAGGCTATCACATTTTAATAATTTTTTTGTAGAAGAAAAATTCGGTCACAACATGAGCAAATTCTGACTTGCGCTAAGATATCTTAACAGTGTATCTACAGTAGTATTGACATAACTAGGGCTGGGACAATTTCAAAATTTTGATACCAGTTAATCGTTTGTAAGAAATCAAATCGAACCAGTTAAGCAACCACCATATAGAAAATGCTGTTTTCTTTCTTGACGACCATATCAAGGTACCTCCACCATCTGACTTTATTAGGAACTTATGAACATTTATCATTTGTAAGCAGTGTGATAATAAATAAGTCATATTTTAGTGTATTTTTTCAATAAATCAACAACAGGCAAATCAGGGACAGGCACTATTGATTATGTTGATGTGTGTTCAGCGGACATATACTGCGGGTCTATGTTGCTGTCAAGGATGTAATGGGAAATAATGTACATTTTACTGGAATGGTAGGATGTTTATTGTTTGAGAGAGTGATTTAGCAAAATTGAAACCGGTTTCATCAAGTAATCGAATCGGATCCGATTAACTTAGTAATCGTCTCAGTCCTAGACATATCTTATAAGTGACACAAAGAACTGCCAATACAAATCTATTTGATATCAATCTACTGTATTTAATTAGAAATATTTCCAAGGGATTAATCTGAACTAATTTCACAATTTTATTCCTCCACAAAATTCAGTGTTCACAAGAACTAAGATTCCAATTACCAGTAAATCTAGGGTAGTGGACAGGTGAAATCTGCAAATTACATTCAATTACATATTCTTGTATAGTACTTCAGCATCAAATAGCTTACCTTTGGCAACGTCTTTTTCTTCAGTCTTGCTGTGGTACTTGGTAGATAGAATACATCATACCGACCATAGTCAGTGAGGTTTGCTTGTAGTATATACAAGTCCTTACTGTTCTTTTTCACCAACTTCTTCCTCACAAAATTTTCGCTAGAAGACAAGGAAAGGTAAAAATGCATGTTATACATGTACTTTGAAATAACTGATATCCATACTGTAATGGGTTAATATCTGTGGATTTTTATAGTTCCTTTAATCTACAAAATCAAATGCCAACAAACAAGTAAAAATCCCCACTGAATTAATCTTCAAAAGTTTAAATCATAAAGTTTATATTTATATCCAAATGATATAGTTCATTTTGTGCAAACCATAAAATTTTATGTCAAGTAAATCAAATGATACCACAGTATTTCAAAACACATTTTTTAAAGGAAATCTCAAGCACATTAGCAACATAGAGAGCTTTAAATTTCTATGTATTTACAGAAAACACAAGGTTTGTAAACACAGAGTGTATAACACAATGCAATTGTTACAGTAACTACCTTCTTAAAATGCAAATAAAACAAGAGCTGTCACTATTGGTGACAAATGCTAAAATTATCTGCGCCAAAAAAAACACACATCATTTCATGACCTTCACCTTGACCCAAGAGACCCCAAGAAAAGGTTATAAGCATAACACATCTTCTCAATATGGTTAACATTTGTGTCAAATTATATTCAAATCCTTTCATAAATGGCAGAGTTATTGACCAGAGAAGAAACACCTTTGTGTGACCTTGACCTTGGAGCAAGGGGTCTATGTCTTGTGCATAACATGTCACCTCAATATAGGGAACATTTATGCCAAGTAATTATAAAATCCTTTCATCAATGGCAGAGTTATGGACAAGACAAGAAACAGACCACGTTAACCTTTAACCTCTAAGTGTGACCTTGACCTTAGAGCTAGGGGTCTGGCTCTTGCACATGACATGTAATCTCATTGTGAGAACATTTATGCCATGTAATTTCAAAATCCCTTCATCGATGGCAGAGTTATAGACCGGACACAAACAGACCCTGTTAACCTTTGACTTCTAAGTGTGACCTTGACCTTGGAGATAGGGGTCTGGGTCTTGTGCACCACAAGTTGTCTCACTGTGGTAAACATTTATGCCAAGTTATTTCAAATCCCTTCATGGATGGCAGAGTCATAGACCCAGCACGAAACAGACCCTGTTAACCTTTAACTTCTAAGTATGACCTTGACCTTGAAGCTAGGGGTTTTCGTCTTGCGCATGACACGTTGTCTCGATATGGTGAAAATTATGCCAAGTTATTTCAAAATCCCTTTATGGATGGCAGAGTTACAGCCCGGACACGGACGGACGCATGCAAAGACGGTCAGGATCCATGCTGTTCGCTTTCGGAGCCTATTGCAATTAAAGAAACCGTTAGCAAAAAGCATGGATCCTGACCAGTCTGCGCGACCAGGATCCTTGCTGATGGCAAAAGCACTATGATGGTTTTTCTCACGGTGTGGCTCATTTTACTGTAAAAACAGGTATTTTCAAAGCTTTACAGGTCACTACTTTAAAAATTAAAGTTTGGGTGGTAGAACACCGGTAATGTATAGACATCTGAAGAACTATTTGTTGCAGAAAGTATTTAATTTTGTGTCAGTTAGAGATTACAGTGAAAATAAATACCACATCAAAATATCTGGAATACAGAGTAGACATACCTTACTGGACCATGCGCCCTTAGTTTGTTCAACTCTTTTACTACAGACGGCTCTAATTCCTGACACACGCTATCATAGAAGTCGTAGATGAGACGGCTATAACATTCTATACAAGTAGCGAATGAATATGCCTCGTTTCTATCTTTAAAATACAGCATCTACAAAACAAAAGTTAACTGCAGAACTAAACTGAGAAACATAGACCTGGGTCAAGGGTTAAGTACTGTAAACCTAGGTCTGGCAAACTCCACGTGAGTCAAAAACAACATTGCAAATTATGATACTGTTATAACAACCCTACTGTCTTGATACAATAAAAGCATTCTAACAGCCTAAACTAACCAGTATCACACTGATTCATGAGATTATGCTTACCACAGGGTGTCCGTCTTGTCTGAACATATGGATTCTCCACCATGTATCATTATCTAACTGAATCTGGCTGATTTCTAGTTTGGAAATATTGTCCACGTAACAATTCAACATGTCCTGCAAAAATTAAAGCAATTTAACACAAATATGAAGCTTCCGTGTGTAATATTAACCTTCATGCGGAAACTTCATGAATCTTCAGAAGTCTTTTATTTTGATAAGTAACTCCTTAACTTTCTTAATTAAAAGCATTAAAAGAATTACGTATACATGTAGCAGAACCATATTTGAATATTACCTAAACAAAATGAAGAGGCTATATACCTGCAGAATAACAGGTTGTTTTCCTTCTATCGTAGGGGCTGTTAATAGGCCCTTCCACTCAGAAAATTTCTTTTAAATTATGCAGTTATTAGACATCATAGCCCATGTGAATTATTATATCGAAGGCTCAGAGTGAAACATTAGGGTACATTATTTGGAGTGTTTGAATACATTAAAACATGGTTCTGTTAGTGTTATAATCTATTTCGATTCCAATATGACTTTAATGTAAACAAGAGGGCCATGATGACAATTGACAGCTCACCTGAGTTTCAAAGCAGTACTGAAAAAAATACTTTGATGGTCACCCAAGGAACATTTCTGTGAAATCATTTCAAACCTGGGTCTTCAGTTTCTGAGGAAATGATTTTCAAAATTTCCAATAATTACATACATTATGTACATATGGATAAAATTAGTCTGGCTTCTGGCAGTCTTGTTCTTAGACAAATTATAATAACCCAAGTCTGAGAGAATTAAATGGAGGGCTACCCTACAAACATTGCTGTGAATAACTGCAAAATCAGACAAGCTAAAAATTTTCAATATAGCTGTATTACAATACATGGAAAACTAACCTCAGGACTAACTGATAGAAACCTAGTGACTGTAAACGTCACCTAGATATTCAGTCTCAAACTTTACCTAAACTTCAGAGACATTCTGAAAAACTTTTCTGAAGATGTAACTTATTTAAACGGTAACCTCAGAAAGTAAGAATCTCTTATGGACGGTCCTGAGGATGAAAGCTATAACCAGTAGTTTTTATTGCTGGGAAAATAAGGGCAGGGCCCATAAGTAGACGAAAATAATTTTATTTTCAAAACAGTGATGTCAAATGTTACTAGAATATGGGACAATTCCACCAAAATACAAAATAGCACTACTAAAAACTATGCTATACTATAGAAAAACACTGTCTTGTGTTTTTTAAATTGTAATACATGTATTCTTTACATATATGTACAAAAACGATTTAGCAGAAAACATGATAAGATTATTAAGATTTTTTTTTCAAAAATTGGAAAAAAAAAAACAAATTTTGGTGTGGCCCCCAAAAAACCAACCGTTGAATGACGGTGAAGTCAATGTTATTGAAAGGGAATTAATCTTGATACTTACATTTCTCACACTTTTCCTTGAAACGGTCAATTTTGGATAAGACTGATCCATTTTCACAGTAACAATTAATTCCTGTTTATCAATTATTTGTGATGGCTGGTCGTCACCCTCAATCCTTTCAAATTCTTCATTGTCAATGTCAAGCTCATACGCAAGGAACGTTTCAGAATAGCATGAGGAATTCTGTTTCAGGATCACCTTTAGCCACCATGACATTAGATAATGCGGGTTGCATCGACTAGCAGGATACTTTTCCTGCAGACTCTCTACTTTCTTATACATGTTTTCCTTTAAGATCCTTTTCTCGAGAAAGCTCTTTCTTAAAGCCACCGGTAAGAAGTGATCCAAATTCTTTCCTTTCATGAAGGCTTTTATATTTTCAGCACAGTTTTCTCTCTCGGTGTTAATCCGAAGTTCAAGAAGAATTAGCATACAGCTAATTCCGCGTGCTTCGTCCGTCTTCGATTCTTCAGAAAAACATGAGAAATTGCTGCGAAGGAAGTCCCACTTCACTTGCCATGTTAAATATTCTAGGCACTTTGTGTCTGTCTTATCGCATTTTGAGGACTCTGGCAAAAACCTCATTCTAAAGAACACGTCATTTTCTCCCATTTGTGTCAGATTGTAACAAACTTCACTTGGTTTCTGGCATGGTGCCAGCCAGTAATATTTCTTCTGTGACGTGTCAAAAATGCCCAGACCAAAGCAATTCAGGTCTGTTGGGTTGATACCAAGCTTTTTGGCCAGAGATAAACAAACAGATTCACATGTGTCAGATTCTTCAAACATGACGCTAGCACCATCTTTGTTTTCAGTGTAGATTCGCACAGCAACAGTTACTGGTCCTGAATGATTTATACCATTAGTGCTAACAACACTCCCAGAGTTACTTAACTGGCCTGAGGAGTCACTTAACCTACTCCCAGAGTCACTTAGCCTACTCCCAGAGTCACTTAACTTCCTTACAGAGTCTCTCTGTGTGCCTGTGTTGCTAGTCCTGCTGCTGCTTCTTTTATACAGAGTCTTCATTTTAATGAATGTTAACATCTTCCCATGAAATTCTGCAATAAAAACAATATTTGTGAGTAGTGCCTACATGATTAATAGATTGGCAAAAAAAAAAAAGTAACACTCCAATTTATCTCATCTTTAAATTTTGAAATTCCCATTCATATACTATGCAACTGCCAACTTGAACCAAAACCACCAAATTTAATGACAAAGAAATTTTACAGTACTTAAGTCTTAACATTTTGTTAAATCAAATTATGGCTTGCGTGATAAAGTAACTTGGAAGTGTCTGGCCATCCTGTTACAAGACGCCTAGCCGCCTGTATTCTGGCCATCTGGCAATCAGATGCCTAGCCTGTTCTGAAAAGCCCTTGAGGACAGGCTAGGCATCCGATTACCGGACAGCTAACGCATGCTATGTGTCCTGTTACCGGAGAATAACCAATCAGCAGACACATTGTTACCAGGGACTGGGGGAAACACACACCGAACATTACCTAAACAACAAAGATGGCAGCACTAAATGAAAAGGTGAGTTTTTCCTAAATATTTTAAGAAAATGCTGGAGAAAAACACAAAGCTATAATCCTGCTACACACTTCTAGACTATGTATGATTTGGCTGGGTGTGAGCCATGGAGGATGTGCTCTCTTGCTGGTCAGATATCTTCCCTGACCACACAAAATTTAGTGTAGCCCTGGTTATATTAGGATACAACTTTGTTCTTAATGGTACATCAAACAGTATTATTCTGTTAGATACATGCAATGCAGCGCACCATCCTATATCCGTCCCTGTTTATAAATTTAATGTGTTATCCTTCTTAATGATCTGTAACTTCACATATTATGTGTCTGCCTAACTTGTATTTGCCTAAATGTGTTATTGTTACCAGGGGTGGAGCCCGGTAGAAAGAAAGAACTTGTAAGTGATTATTTTCCATTACTCAGAACAGTATTTTTTACCTTGTATATTTCGTCCGTATCACACAGCCTTCATCAGCAAAGTGCCTGGTCAGTGTTGCATAGTGTCAGGTGACAATTGGTGATCACGTGACACTAGGAAAGTGTTGTAAAGTGGAGGTAACTCCAGCCCCTTGTCTCAGTTAAGTTAACAATTGTCAAGTGATGCAATGTAACACTGACCAGGCACTTTGATGATGAAGGCTGTGCGATACAGCTGAAATATACAAGGTAAAAATTATTGTTCTGGGTAATGGAAAATAATTCTCCTAGATGTACGATCCAGAACAAGAGAACAACCTTCATAGTTGTGAGAGTTTACTGAATTTACTTGCCTGCATGACCAAACATTACCTTGATAACCCGGGGGGAAATATCTAATTCCCGCCATTCTAGCATCTCTTGGTCATTCTTCTTTAGCTGTTCTTAGTAAACTGACAAAATCGTCCGATCTATATAAAATCTTTATTTATGATAAGTTTAATAACTTTACTAAACTTATTCAGGGTTTTTTCTAGCTAATTTGGGAACATAGCCTATATCCCCAAAATTGGGAATTTTGACGCTTTAATGTTCCAAATTGGGAAATATTTAGTCCCATAAGATATAGAAAGGATGTGTTTAAGCACTTTCTCATACACTTGTTTCACATTGTACAACCTATTTAACATAGTTCCATTACAAAATTGTCCATAATTTGGTCAATAGTTGTGCAATTTTGATGAAATTTTTTTTAGAATGAAGATTGGGAATTTTTCCACTTATTTTGGGAAAAATACATACTTTTTGGCATTGGGAATATAGTCGAATAACGGCTATAAAAACGGCTGAAAAAAACCCTGTTATTTGTAGTATATTAAGTGAATACTGGGATGTATACAGGATTATGGTATTTATTGTTATATTTTCTTTCTAGTATCATTTGTACTTAAATTTCAATTTTTTGTAATGATAACCAATTGTATTCATTTAGAACTTTATATGATTACTGTTTGTCTACGTTCAGACCCTGTGTTTTGTTCACAGGAGATAACTCCTGAGGCTATTCAAATTTTATACAATTATGTCAATTTTCTTCTCAAAACACTGGTTCTGTGACAGACTGGTTTCCTGCTACCCGCTATAACCTTGTCACTTATTTTACAGCTTTCCTACTATATATTTAAGTGTTTATCTTTGTTATGATTGTTGGTTCAAAAGTGCTTGCCACTTATCATTGTGTTATGCTGTTTTTTTGTCTTGCAGACTTAAACTAAAATTGATTAAAATCAATTAAATCTTAACTTAGCATCTCCTCAATCTTGGAGATTGACCTTTATCCAGTCAAGCTATTACCGAATGGCTAGACACTTCCTTATAGAGCCTAAACTAATCAAGACAAGACAGTGATTAAAGTGTTTCGTTGTTGCTAGTCCATATCATACGACTATCATAAAATAGTATCCAAATGTCTTTCAGATACCAATTAAATTTATGTTATAGACAGAGTTTATGAAGTGAATTCTTCATGAAAAAGGAACTGTTAGGGAAATGGAGCATGGCGGAGTGACCATCCAAGGTTTCTTTTTCTCGAAGAATTCTCGTCATGGACTCCAATCTAATACCCCAGTCACACATACAGCGCGGATAGCTATGTCTAGCTACGGACAGAAACGTAGTAATCCGTATCGATCCATACCTGAACCGTACCTCAGAGTAGTCATTCATATTAATCCGTACCAAAACGTGGTCATAACGTATTCAAAACTTATTCCAAACTTGCAAGTTTCTCCAACTTTTGAACATGCACAAAAGTTTGAGCGAACCGTAGCCATTTGAGCGTGACTTTAGGCTGGGCTAAAAAACGGACTTTAAGCCAACATGGCTGAAACTTATTCATTCGTAGTTAAACGTACTTAAACGTAGTTATCCGTGCTGTTATGTACCTCGCCGTAGCTGAACGTAGTTATCCGAGGCTGCTCGTACTTAAGCATAGTTCAACGTAGTTTACCGCAGACCCGTCCGTGCGCTGGGCAAGTTGCAGGGCGCAGTAAAACGTAATTCTACGTAGTACCTCGTACCTATCCGTACTTATTCGCGTCCTGTATTGTATTGTTTGTTTCCTGTTGCTCATCATTTTTCCCGTACTAAGACATACTGCTTTGTAGTTATACGCCCACAGACTAATCCTATCCGCACAGTACCTCAACGCATGGACATATCCGTATGTGTGACTGTAGCTTTACATAGTGTGAAAACAACGTTTGACCAATCAGACGCAATCAGTAAAAGCTCTTCAGCATAATTATAGAGCCATTCTACGAAAATTACTGCTACTGTTAATAAGTCACATAATAATGATTGGTCTTCAGGTATAAGAAGCCACATTTTTTTAAAAATAACTCCCTCTGATTGGTCAAAAAAGTAAGCTGCACACTATTCATTCATTCATTAATGACTCAGGCATGCACACATTAATAATAACAACAGGATGACAACATAATCATCTCTAGCCTTACTTATTTGGCTTATTGGGATTACTTATATTATGATCTGTTATTTCTTAGTTGTCATACATTTGTACCTCTAAACCTTCTGCATTTTACTGTTAGGAAAAGGAAGACGTTAAAAAATAAAAACAAGAGGGTCATGATGACCCTGAATCGCTCGCCTGAGTAATATGAGCCACATGTTTAAAATGGCAAACTGATGCTAAAATTTTAGAAAGTAGGTCAATAGGGCACATTCATGGTCACTGAAAGTCAGTTTTGCTACATACCAAATATCAAAGGCCAGGGCCTTGAACTTTCAGACAAGAAGATTTTTTTCCCTATAGAAGTCTATATGTTAAATTTGGGACCCTCAGGGCAGGGCCTCTTTTAACCCCAGGGGCATCAGGGCTTAAGCTAGGCTAAGATTTTAGAGAGAAGTCACTTCTCCCTCAGGTAAGATTAGGGAGAAGTGGAGAGATTTTAGGGAGAAGTGGCGAGATTTTAGGGAAAACGTGGAAAGATTTTAGCACCATGACATGCAAGCTGAAAAAGGAACTAATATGCTTAATATAATGTTACTATTTTTATTATTCCCTGTCTTTGTTTACAAAGTCTATTACCTTAAAGTAAATAAGAAATTCACTGAAAATGTCAGTGATTCTGTTTTCTTGTCATTTTTAACCTTGTGAATCTAAATTGTGATTAAACTGCAAATTCAAGTTTTTTTTTCACTCTTGCAATGTTTGTCCAAACCGAGAAAACTCTTTAAATATGAATACAATTAAAAAAAGTTAATTCCGTATCAGGGAAAAAAAAAAATCAAGCTCCCAGTGCTAATGCACTCAAAGTCAGTCACTTTAAACAACAAGTATGTGAATTAAATACATGTCAATAGCAGTGATATCACTATGACATCACATGGAATACACATCTTTGATCTGCTGGTGTCGGCACACGTTAAAAGAAACAGTTATCAAACAGGTTTTAGATATCTACCTAGTTTCTAATGGCAGGTGTCAAAAATTTGCGTAAATTTCAGTTATGTTATTTTAGTCACAGAAAGTGTCAGTGATAATATTATGTTTCTAAAGTTTGGGTTTTAAAAAATGCGAGTAAAATTAAGTGGATTTAAGGAAATTACTGGAGCCAAACACGGTAAGATACTTTCTAATGGTCAAAAAAGAAGTGTAAGCTAAAATAATATAAATCCCTACTGCTTTGTTTATCAACAGTCAGTTTACAAAACAAGTGTCACCTTCGCACTTCTCTGTAATCTGAAGTAGGCGGAGCTTAAATTATGCCATCGTGTATTCCAGTCAAGTGTCAACAGGCTGATAGCGGATAACTGGAGGAGTGTGGATAAAAAAATTGGGCGACTTGAATTTCGCTTTGATATTAGATAAGAGCGAAGTGGGGAGCTACAAAGCGACTATTTCGCTCAAGTCGCTCCCTAGCTCAAGTCCTGGGCATAATCTGAACAATTTTTGGTAGATGACCACAAGGCAATGCAACATACCAAATATCAAAAACCTAAGCCTTGCAGTTTCAGGCAAGACGAATTTTAAAGTTTTTTCCTATGTAAGTCTATGTAAAACTTGAGACCCCTCCTCCCCACCCCCACCCCCAGGCCAGGGCCTCTTTTCACACCAGGGTTATAATTTGAACAATTTTTGTAGAGGACCATAAGGCAATACTACATACCTAGGTCCTGTGGTTTTAGACAAGAAGATTTTTAAAGTTTTTTCCTGAATAGGTCTATGTAAAACTTGTGACCCCCGGGGCGGGGCCTCTTTTCAACCCAGGGGCATAATCTGAACAATCTTCATAGAGAACCATTAGACGATGTCACATGCCATATATCAAGGCTCTACGCTTTGCGGTTTTGGACAAGAAGATTTTTAAAGTTTTTCCTTTCGGTTGCCATGGCAACCAGAGTTCTGCATGGAATTAAATTCTTTCAACAATTTTGAAAGGGGACCACCCAAGGATCATTCCTGTGAAGTTTGGTGTAATTCTGCCCAGTGGTTTTCAAGAAGATTTGTTTAGAAAATGTTGACGGACTGACAACTGACGACGGACACTGGGCGGTCACAAAAGCTCACCATAAACCTTTGGCTCAGGTGAGCTAAAAAGACTTCAGAAATATGTGTAAACAGGTGCGAGAAGATATCTACCCTGACACAGCGGATAGCCTTACTCATGACTTATTTTATGATCTGATATTTTATAGTTGTCATCCCTCTAAGCCTTACCCATATCTGCATTTTACTGTTAGGAAAACAAAAACATTAAAAGACATTAAAAAATCTGAAATGTCATAACATACTGGTCAGACTTACTTGCTCTACTGAAACATTAATATTCATGTAGAAACTTCAAATGGGTTGAGTTTAAGTCATATTTTTAAATAAGAGACTTAAATCTTGACAAGTGCGAGGAGAATCTACCTTGATACAGTAGACTGAAGATGCCACTAAATTGCAGAAACAAAACACAAAATATACATTCATCAAACGTCAGCAAACAAAGTTTTTGTCAACATAAATTCACTATCAGAGATCTAATCATCACCAATACTTTGTACATGTACCAGAAAACGTTCCCAATGGATTTCATTGGGGATTTCCTAATAAGATGTATGTAGAATAAGTTTAGATGTGACAGAGACGGCCACAGTCAAAAGTTATCATGCTGTCCCGCAACATCTTTTTATTTGGACTGCACAGCGGACTGCCAATGACACTAAATTGCAGAAACTAAACACAAAATATACATGCAAAAATGTCAGCGAGGTAACTTCAAGCTTTAATGTCAACTTAGATTAATTATCAGAGATGTAATCATTATAAATACATTGTACATATACCAAAAACGTTCCCAACAGATTTCATTGGGATTTCTTAACAGAAATATGCAGAATAAGTTTGGACACAAGGGGTCAGCAACAGTCAAAAGTTATCACTGCGGTTCCAAAACGTCCTATTATTTGGACTTAACAATCTCCTTCAAGGATTTGCTAGCCGTCGGGGTTACTTACTGGCAGCTAGAACGCAGGTGAGGCGTGCATATATTTTGGCTGATTCGGACCACAAACGTTTATTTAACCCTTAACTCCATATAGATACAATAGTATTGATTATTGATACCCAATACACTCATTTGCTTTATCTGTACACTATCTCCATACAGGTTATTGGAGAAAAATGCAAAATTTATACCTGTGTTACTCAGATCAAAATTAGTCTATGAATACTTGTTTTAACCATTAAGTGTCCAACACAATTTATTTTTAGAATTAAATTTCCTTTCTGATGGTATATTTTTCATAATTTTGTGATAAATATTTTTCACAATAGAAAGCTACAAACCTAAGACCTTAGAATATTATTATAATTTAGCTGCTTTATGCATGTAATACAACAGAAAAGAAATATTTTTACTGTTACAAATGCACAATTTTATTAATTGAAGGTAAATGAAAGACTAAAAGGTCTATATTAAGTGATTTTCAAAATAAGCCAACCCATTTTATTAATCATTAAAATCTACACCCCTACCAAACTTACAGAACTTCATAGATCATAAAATTAAGTAATTACATAATATTTTGATAAGAAGCACTGATCAAAGACACTTTCTATAAAATTTGTTGATCCACATCATAAATAATGATGCAAACAACACCCTAATTGCTTTGTTTTGACAGCTGTGCACAATAAACACACTTCCATAAGGGGCCCAGGTCAATTAGCATAAATTCCATAATGCTGACAAGTGATCTATGGATTTTAATGGTTGTTATGGTAACCACACCTTTTATTACACCAATCTTATGTCTCACTTTTACATAATTTGCCATAGTTGAATGATAGAATGCAAATAATAACTTGTTTTTGGGTCACCTATGTACTTTTCCATCCATCAATAGCTGTCCTAATATATATAAAGTCAGTGTGATTTTGAGAAAATGCCACCTGAATTAAAAGTGATAATTATCAATAAATTACAATTATAACCACAAGTTTTTCTGAAACTGATCTTTTATTAACAGTTTAAACTTCACAAATATGCTTTTGTGGGCTACATTGCCAATATATGTTATTGGTATTTTGCATTTAAACTATCAGTGTAGTAGAATGCGATAAAAGGAGTATCTATGGAGTAATGCATAGATGCGTTAAAAGGAGTATCTATGGAGTAATGCATAGATGCGTTAAAAGGAGTATCTATGGAGTAAAGGGTTAAGAGTCAATAATGGCCATATATTTTGGATAATTTAGCAGTGTTCAAGAAATAATGTTGATTATATGGATTAACTTGAAGTAAGGACATAAAATATACTACGTATAAGCAGGTAAGAACTTTGACAAGCTAAATGCATCATTTATGCATCTAAATAAGCATTTTAATTATTCTTTGCATCAGAAATTAAACTTCATACTTATAAATGCTATTTTTACTTGTGATATTAGTGTCAGGAAAACTTAAAAAAATTGGGCCGAATAAACCAAGTAAATTTGGGCCGAATCAGCCATGGTCCGAGTCAGCCTGTATCCGTATGTGTCATATGTTATGCTTAATTAATGGATCAAGTTTGAAAGAAATATCTTCATTATTTTTCAAGAAACATTAGTTTTTATGTCTAAAGCCCGATGGGCAATGTTACCAGCCTGATTAAGTCTGAGACTTGTCTTACAATTTTAGGCAGTTTGGTACACCATACCTAGAAAAATCATTGTCCGCACATCGTACTACTTTTATGTATGCTGAAAATATGTACAGATTTATTTTCGTTTTAATACATAAGGTGGTCAGATTTGAAAACAGATTTTGTACTAAGTTTAGTTCTAGCCTCCCACAACAAATTGTCCATCGGTATTTGTTAACGAACTAGCAGTTCTGACGTAAAATGTTTACTAACACACAACATGTACAACCAGACTTTCCGGGAATCTGGCTGGAAAACTGTTTTCCCCGGAAACCAAAATTTCCGTATTGTAAAACATTGCAGGTCAAAGGGAAGTAACAGTTTTCCCATAGACTTTCATTGTAGAGTCAGTGTACCCGGTTTCGCACACATTTCCTAAGAATACTTTCCTATTTAGTCAAAAATGATTAAATTTGAATTTACCTCTACATGCTTTAATAAATACACTTATTTTGGTTTAAAACACGCTTACTTTCCTTTCCCACTTCAATGACGTCATACCTCTTGGTGAACTTGATTCAGATAACATATTTTGACCAGTTTTTGCATTTAAGTGTACCCGGTTTCGCACACCATGCTATTTATAGAATTCAGTGATAGTAATGCATTTACCCAAAAGAAAAATTTCAATTAACTTTTTAAGTATGTATTCTATTCAATTTAAACATGTATTTTCCAATAAAACATCTGAAAGTGAAATTAAAAAGCAGTTATGAAAGTGAAATATAGGGACCAAACCCTGTTTTTACTGCTTAAAGCAGAAAAGGCTAAAACAGCTGAATACATGAAACAAAAATAAACAATAGAAGCTGCTGAATCACAAAAGACCCCAACAAGTCTTGTCATTCGATTAAATTCTCTGTTTTAATAAAAACGTAAAGCAAACAATCAAGTTGAAGTCATTTTGCAGGTTGGGAGAACTTCAATATCTGTTGAAATATTTTTCATTTCGGTAAAGTAATAGGTAAATACCTACATGTATGAAGGAAAAGTGATTTTTCAATTTATTTTACACCTTGTTGTTGTTTGCTTAGTCATTATTTTCATAAAATTTAATATTTTTCAGCTAACCTACTGGTCTCCATTAGTATTGTTATTGTTTTCGTCTGCACCTACCAGAACGAGGCTAAAGCGGGGATGAACCCCTTGTGTCAATTTATGTAGGGAATAACTCAATTTTGTGAAATAATAACAAAGAATTGTTGAATTTTCTGCTTTATTCTCACAAAGCACATGAATTTGCTGGGTGTGCGAAACCGCGTACAGTGCGAAACCGGGTACACTGACTCTAATGTTTTGGGTTATAGCCCTTTCCTAACATTTAAACTTTTGATGCCACCTACCCAGGGTGCGGTATGACTTATTACCGAATATGAGTCATATTCGCGAATATGAGATTAAATACCGAATATGAGATATATTTTTTTTATTTGTGAACTTAATTATTTTTTGTTAATATCAAACAATAAAACATATTAATAAGATATTTCAGGCGAAATTTGGGTGGATTTGAAGCATTTTTTCGGTATTTAATTACAATAATTCACCCGAGCGCTAAGAATCTCATATTCGTGTATGCGGATAATGACTGAATATGAGATATAAATATTTTTATTTTGATATAAATGAATTATTTTTTATACAAAACTTTTATGTATATTATCATTATAGTTCAGGCAAAATTTGGGTTGATTTGAAGCACTAAAATGTATTAATATGAAATAATTCATTCAAGCTGTATCAATGTCATATTTGTTTATACATGGTTAAGACCGAATATAAGATGTACTTTTTAAATCTATGAATTAAATGTATTGTTTTTCATATTAAACTGTAATATATATTATCATGATATTGCAGGCGAAATTTGGGTTCATTTGAAGAACAGATAAGGTACTTAATTGAAATAATTTCATTCCAGCAGTGAGAATCTCATATTCGTGTATGCGCAGCAAAGACCGAATTTGAGATGTATTCTTTGTATTTATAAATCAAAATATTTGTTTTATACCAGACTGTAATATATATTATCATTATATTTCAGGCGAAATTCGGGTTGATCTGGCGCAGTAACAATGTATTTATTTGAAATAATTCATTCAAGCTGATTCAATGTCATATTCGTGTATGCGTGGTTAAGACCGAATATGAGATGTACTGTTTAAATCTATGAATTAAATGTATTGTTTTTCATATTAAACTGTATATATTATCATAATATTTCAGGCGAAATTTGGGTTCATTTGAAGAACGGATAAGGTACTTAATTGAAATAATTCACTCCAGCAGTGAGAATCTCATATTCATGTATGCGCAACAAAGACCGATTATGAGATGTATTTATGAATTATTTTTTTTAAACCAAACTGCAATATATATCATCATTATATATCAGGCGAAATTTGGGTTGATTTGAAGCACTAATAATGTATTTATTTTAAATCATTCACTCAAGCTGTATTGATCAATGTCATATTCGTGTATGTGCGGTAAAGACCGAATATAAGATGTAAAAATATCACCTATGAATAAAATGAATTATTATTTATCATCACACTGTAATATGTATTATCATAATATTTAAGGCAAATTTTGGATTGAATTAAAACACTCAGATATCTAAATGAATTCACTCCAGCAGTCAGAATCTCATATTCGCGTGTGCGCGGAATAGACCGAAGACCGAGATGTAATATTTCTTAATCGTCAATTCATTAAAGCATTTTTATAAGCTATTTATATGAAATAATTCACCCAAGTTGTATCAATGATATATTATCAGTTATATATATATATATATATAGCTCAAATATCGTATACGAGCATTATTTACAATATGAAAGAAATAACCTTGTCAGTAAATCATCACCTTAGCGCAAAAGTCTTTCTTTAAGTCAATGCTGTTACCTACTTTAATCGTTGAGGTGACGAAATGCTGCCCTTTTTCCTATTATCTTCGATAGCGAAAAAAATTCTTTAATGACACGCATTGAACACATTTAATAACTTAAACTTTGATATGTCATGGTCAGTTATCGTGTATATGAGTCGGTTACTGTGTTCAAGAAAAAACAACAACATTTAAATAAATGGAATAATAAACAAACACCGATCTTTTTGTGCTATTAAACATCATATGTGAAAATAGGGGGAAAAGATTCTTTCATGGTGCGCTTTGAAGACATTAAATAGTTTTATCATTTTTCTGTGTAGATAGCTTAACGATATGAGAAAAAAAGAAAAAAAAAAAAAAACAGCAATCATGTAAATAAAGTAAAAGATAAACAAATGCCGCGCTATTTTTGCTATAAGTGGATTTTTTGTTAGTTTTTGCCAAAAAAAAAAACCCTGTTAATCTGATAATCAGTGATAAATTGGTGTTAATTATCCCTTTAAGACAATGATATAACATAATTAATCAGAACATCCAATAATAACTGAACTAACCAGATTAAACTCCGCTGTTCGAATTGCGCTAATTGTTTCCAACTGTGTCAACTGAGCACGGGCACACGTCCCAATTATGTGGCCCCAATAAACACGATTTATTCGGTATCCTCGCAAATAATACAAATGTCATCGTTTTTTTTTGTATTTCTTATTCGCTCATTCGAGTGATATTTTTACAATTATTTTTCAACTTGGATGACTTTCTTCTGAGAGGAAAAAAGAATGTGAAGAAATATTTCGTCAGTTCTGTTTCCCGCCAAAATGTGTGCCATAAAATGTTGTGATATATTATGAATGTCTACAATTCTTCACAAAACAATAGCAGACATTTAAGTCAATACGCAACGTATATATATCACCGTTAATACGTAATCATATTTAAATACACTTCATCTTTAATATGATCTAATGCAGAGAAGAACAAACTTACACAAAGTATATAAATTAAATGCAAAATAAATAAAAACGCCATAATACTGCGCGGTACTTATATAGACTTGTACATATGAAGTGATATATATTCCCTGACATGATACTTGTATTCCGTCTTTTGATAAGTTGTGTTCAATCAAAGAGCTATAAAAAAATAAAGTATTTTATACTTCTTTGGTTCAATGGGGAATCGTTTTATTTTAAATGTTATAATGACATTGCTCATTATTTTCTGCGTATATACATAGATAGTTGTTTTGTCAGTCACTGAAAAGTGGAAGAAGATATATTGATTAAAAGAAGAAAAATTCAACAGATCAACCCCCGCAATGCGTATACGAATGTAAAACTGGTTTCAAACAGAGTTACGTGCGCACATGCCACCCTTCACAAGTTATCAGATCTATACATTTCTTTAAAACAAGAGCCGTTACCACACATGATGTATCAATCACATGTTAAATGGCGATAATTAGATGTCTGCAAAGATTGATCTAAAAGGATTTCGAAGGAAAAAGCAGCGTGCGACTGCATGAGGTATTATCAATTATCTCGAGCTCGTTCCACTTGTCATAACTCCTTGGTATATATATACTTTAAATCTCAGTTATAATCCCTCTTCCATCTCTGGAAACTACATGCTAGATATATATCCTTTATAGTGTGCCTTCTTTAGTATTCATTGAATTATCCAAGTATCTATAATGGCAAAATATCCTTGTTATGTGTGTTCGGATAATTGCGAAGACTTCTGCATCTACTGTGAGGTAAGTCTTTATTTCAACCCAGTTTATCGGTTTGAACAGTATTTATTAAATGGAATTACAAATATAATAGTTCCTTATTTTGGGATTGAGAAGAAAAATACCAATGTTGCTCATTATCTTGTTTATAACAATGTATGCAAGAATAATAAAACATTGGTTCAAACTAGTATAAAGTGATAAAATTATTCCAAGAGAATATATATACATACATATTATATGTGTGTTAAAATGGCATATCATGACTGTTGACGTGGAAAGAAAATCTGGTTATCGGCTGTTTAATGATATATTGTCTACGTTTAATAAAGTTTTCCATCTCTTGTTTACTGTTTAAAACTTTTAAATGGAACTGCCTAAGTACCTTTATGTCTAATTGCTAGATTTTAGATAATAATGATTGAATTTTAATGGTTGGCTAATACCGATAATAGTAAATATGAGCATGTTTTAAAATTATGTATTGCTTTATTATAGTAGAAGTCATTTTTATATGTTGCAATCTCTTTGATATGAACAAAGAACTAAAAATCAGGGCCGTCGCCGGCTTCAAAAAAGTGGTCCGGTCATAGGACGTCGAAGGCGTTCCGCGAGTGCCGAAGGCAGGAGAGGTGGGAAAGCAGGAGAGGGGTTTTTCCCCCTCTCGTAAGTCGGTTTGGGGTCTCCCCAGAGAAAATTTTAAGATTTGGGATGTCCGTAAGTGCGTTTTCCTTGCATCTTGAAAGCATTTTCCATTAAGATTTTCAGTCCATTTTATAACAGTTTTCAAGGATAACTATCCAACATTTGCCCAGTGAATGTTGATGTATTTCACTTCTGAGTGTCAGCCAGTATGTACAAAAGAAAACAACTATTTCGACCCCTCTGTGAGTCTCATCAGGCGGTGGCATCAAAGTTTATGCAACGATAAAGTCTGATACAGATATCCCCGCTATAGTTGTTCTTTTTTTAAATTTATTTTGTTGTCTTTCTTTAATTTCTCTTCTTTGCTTGTTCTTTTTATATAAAACAATACAACTATAGACATAGTATTTGTTTAATCGTTAATGCATACATAAACCTGACTGAGCTGCTGAATTCAGCATTACATTTGCCCGAGGTCATAGTCACTTATTATAATACTTTTCAACACACAACATTATATAATTATGCAATAGTTAACAGATATTATACAAGGTTCGCATGAACCCTCTTATCATATTACATGTTTAACTGAGCTCATGGTTCAACGTTTAAAATTTACCGAAAACACATCTACGTTTTTCATTCCTAGCAGTGAACTCATTTGCAATAGAGGTCAAATCGAGAGTGTCTGTTCTATGCTTATGCACATGCATAGTCATGAGACTGTTGAGTCTAGTCTGTGTCATAGAGCTCCAAAAATATGTTTTTATTCTTCGCAGAGCAGAAAATGTCCTTTCACTGGTAGCATTTGTTGCTGGAATTACTAATAAAATTTTGACGAGCGTCACAACTTCTGAATAGATTGATCGCATGGGAGGTTTTGATGGTTCATTCACATCAACAGTTTCTGCCTTTTCTTTCACATTCTCATAGAATTCACTGAAACTTTCATCACTTCTCAGTTTTGTCAACGTTTCAAGTGTCAACTGAGCCATAGCTTGGCCTTCTGATGCTCAGAGATCTTGATGCTGTAGCGCTTTACTTAAATTGTCCGTGTGAGCCAAAACTGACTGTCCTAGCATAACACCAAACAGAAAGTCAAAAGATTTCATCTGCGCGTCTACACCTTTATTCCTAGCTCCCGTATCAGTTTCCTTTACTGATGAATAAGATTCCCCCAAAAGATCCTGCAGCACTTCATAATTATCCACAACACTTTGCAGGTTGTTTGCCCTTACAGTCCAACGCGTCGGACACAATGTTCTGAACCCCGGTGTTTCAGGAGCAAGCTCCTGTTTCAATCTTTCAAACAAACTATCCCGTTTTGGCGAAAATTTCACAAGCTTTGACATTTCATACGTTGTATCCAAAGCGTCGCGCATGATTTTGGACCGTTTAACAGTATCTCCAACAGCTAAATTTAAAGCATGTCCATAGCAGTGTGTGTAAACTGCTGTTTGTTCTTTGTCACTGATTTTCTTTGCGACACCGTTCTTAGCACCAGACATATTGCTTGCTCCGTCGTAACACTGACCACGGCAATTGTTCACAGACAGATTCATACGAAGAAGACAGTCTTCAATTATCTTTGTTAGGATATCCGAATCAATGGAGTCTACTTTATACAATCCAAAAAACAACTCATGGGCTATAAGATCATCATCGACATGTCTTAGAACTAGCACAAACTGTTCTCTGTTTGAAACATCCGTAGTTTCATCAGCCATGATAGAATAAAAACTGAGTTTCTAATATCCTTCGCTACGTCCCTCAGTATTGAAAGCGCCATAATCTGTATCATTTCATTTTGAACATCTGCGCAAGTGTACTTTTCATTCATTCGTTTTAACCATTCTAACACACGCGAATCATCTTCGCCGCGAAGCTTCAGAAGCTGAATATAATTCCCATCATTCTCATCTCCATCACCACGAATAGGTAATCCTTGACGACCGAGGAACCTTAAATTTGACAAGATCTTTCTTAAACACTCGCGATTATCACTCTTTTCTTCCGCGTGGGCATTCGACAATGATTCACCTATGTTCTTAGTCACTTTTGGCAACGTTATCACTTTCTCAACCGACTCATGATGGCACCTGGACGACTCATGCTTTTTGAACGATACGCTAGCATCTTTCCAGTTCGAAAATCTATTAAATAATGAAGCCTTTATCAAGATTCGAACTTGACAACTTGCCGTCTCTGTGAGCAACCATACACACATGACATTAAGCGAGGTCATTAGTTTCATCGTAATGCAGCCACGATCTATTGGCGAACCACGAAGGCTGAAAACTTCTATTCACTGGATTTTTCTGACCAAAGGTGCGTTTCGGAAATTTAAATATCCTAGGTTGATTTGGAATTTCAGGTATGTCTTTTTTGCAGCAATACGTTAAGCAACAAGTTAAGCATACGGTCTCAGAATTTAGAGTACTACTAGATAGAAACGAAGTTTACATTTTTTATAGTTGAGATGTACGTCGGCATTTTATTTGATTTAAAGCAATTATTTTAAGATTATTCAAAATAATTAGAAGTAATTAGCTTTCGGTTAGTTTTGTTTTATTATACCATGAAAAACACAATTGTTTCCAACTTTTTACACATGCGACTATTTTTTCAATCAAAGCAATTATTATAGATTACAAAAAAAATCACCCTTTAGATCATACCGGATTAAAGATATATCAGATAAGCCTTTAATTATGATTAATCCCAACAAGCAGGGTCGATACGTTTGACACCAAGTTTTCACACCCCGCGGGCAATCATGGCGGATACCGCTCGTTGCGGATAATTAGCAAGGGAATATTTCGGCACTTCAGCAAAAGCTGAAATTTTATGCGAAAAAAAAACAGGTACGGCCGATATAATGCTCGGCCAAAAAAAGTGGTCCGGCCATGGCCGGATCGGCCGAACCGCCCGCGACGGCCTTGAAAATACATTTATTTTTATAGCTCTTTGATATGAATGACATTGTAGGCAACACTATATTAATGTATTTATCTATGTTGTATATTGATGTACAGTAAGGAATAACTCTAAGACGGGTTTTCTGGATAAATAGAAAATGAAAATTTTAGCTTAAGTAATTAAATAATCAAAGGCCTGAATGGCCTGAGTCGGCTAATGATTGATGTACTGACAGTATAGTCTACCAGTTTCAGATTGTTTTTAGTTTTTTTCTTAAAATTTCATAACACAGCTCGATATTTACCCAAAATATTATATCCGGATACGATTACACTTTTCTCCAGTTTGAACAATATATTTTACAAATTGTGATGATACGAAGACATTTAGCAGAAATTTGGGCAGTATCTGACATTGAAGTTTACGGTTAAATTACCTCTTATTTAAATCTTTTCATAAAAAAGTTGTTTCGTTTCGCCAAACATAGACGATCTACTTTCGATTTCAAAAACTACAAGAAAATACAATTTAATGTTTCGCCGATTTGTTTATTTCTCGAAAAATAAGAATTAAAATCATTTTTAATATCAGTAGTAACTAAACAAACCAGTAACAGCTTCTTCTTCCATTAATTTATCCGTTTACTGACTGCAAAATTCAACCCACGCAAAGTTTATAGAAATCATACGATGCGTGTTTATGTTCAATGTGGGAGAATTAAGGCTGATCGGCTATGTTACCTAACGCATCCAGACGATTCAGATTTTGTTTTTAAAAAAGCATTGTGTGCGTTTCTGTAATTTTATATACGTTTTTATACGCTTAGAAATTATTAGACATGCGTATTTGCATTATTTCTATACGTAATTTACGCTAATACGCATCTTATCTGGAGCCCTGCTGGAACGATGCGCAATACGTTAAGATACGATACAATATTTTATTTTATTTAAGTATCACTTTTCATGAAAACCTTTCTAAAAGAGAAATTATTTAATTACAAAACAAACACACATGGACAAGAAATGAAACATAAAATATTTACCTATTAAATGGCACTGTAATATAAGTATTCAAGGCTATATCTTTCTAAAGTAAAATTAATGATCATTTCCTAGAAGATGTTTAAATGGTTTTATAGGACCTACACAAAATGTAATCATCAACCATCGTCTGAATAGTCCCAATATTCTTACATTAACTATAAGAATCCACATACATTATACTTTAAGCTAGTGCTGTTTTGAGAAAATCGCACGTCTCCCACAATTGTCTAATCATTCAAAAAGTAAGTCAGTCCATATGTACTGTCCACTGACTACTAACATACATTTGAAGATCAATAGGGCTGATTTTGGGTATTTCAAGGACCGTATCTAATGTTTTATTTGATTCCACACATAACGAACAGTTTGAACTATGTCTATTAGCAACACTATTTCAGTTATGATATGCGGACCGTGCTAGCTGCTACCGTTACATCCCGCAAGTAACTAACTGCTTGAACGTTTTATCTATTTTATTTGCATGTAATAGTCTTGAAATATATAGTGAACGATGATTTTCGTTTATGTTATTGTCATTCAACAGTTTGATATATATATATGCATAAAATACGTGTAATACCACATGCAGTCCGTGCAGTTTGCAACCTTTACATACCGCAAGTAACTGACAGCTTGAACTGTTCGCTGCATTTGTAATCCAAAGTTCCTGTATTTATATTCCAATGCTTATGTATTTATATTCAAATGTTAATCTATTTATATTGCAATGTTCGTGTATTTATATTTCAATGTTCCTGAATTTATGTTTATGTACCAATATTCAAATGTTTATTTATTTATATGGTGTTCTTATGTTCATTTACAATGTATTTATGTTCCAATGTTTATGTATTTATATTCAAATGGTAATCTATTTATATTACAATGTTCTTGTAAATATATTGCAATATTCCTGTATATATGTTTCAATGTTTATGTAGCTAGATTCAAATTTTTATTTATTTATACTGTGTTCTAATGTTCGTGTATTTAAGTTCCAATTATCATGAATTCTTATTATAATCTAATGTTCGTGTATTTATATTCTAATGTACATTCATTTGTATTCCAGTTGTCATGTATTTTAGTTGTAGTCCAGTCTTCATGTATTTATATTCAAATGTTCATTTATTTATCTTTCAATGTTTATGTAGTTGTATTTCTATGTTCATGTATTTTCTATATTCCAATGTTCATTTATTTATATTCCAATGTTCATGTATATGTATTCCAATGTTCATGTATTTATATTCCGATGTTCATGTATTTATATTCCAATGTTCATGTATTTGTATTCCAATGTTCATGTATATGTATTCCAATGTTCAAGTATTTATATTCCAATGTTCATGTATTTATATTCCAATGTTCATGTATATGTATTCCAATGTTCATGTATTTATATTCCAATGTTCATGTATATGTATTCCAATTTTCAAGTATTTATATTCCAATGTTCATGTACTTTTATTTATATTCCAATTTTCATACATTTATATTAAAATGTTCATGTATTTGTATTCCAATGACCAGATTTTTTATTCCAATGTTCATGTATTTAAATTGAAATGTTAACCTATTTATATTACAATGTTCATGTAATTATATTCCAATGTTCCTGTATTTATGTTTCAATGTACATGTATCTATATTCCAATGTTTATTTATTTATATTGTATTTCACTATTCATCTATTTGTACTCCAATGTCCATGTATTTTTCATATTCCAAATGTTCATGTATTTGTATTCATTAATATTCCAATGTTCATGCATTTATATTCAAATGTTCATGTATTTGTAATATAATGTTCATGTATTACGCTTGTGTTTTGTTTTTAAAAGACAACATTTTTACTCGCCCATTTTAATCGCATTTAAACCAATTTCCAGCATGCTATCAAATTTTCTAAAATGTTCTAGCTTCAGAGACAGTGCGTCATATAATAGCAACAACATTCTTGTGTTCATGTGTTTTTATTCATATTCATATTCATATTCCAATGTTCATGTATTCTTATTCAATTGTTAATGTATTCGTAATCCATTGTTCATGTATTTGTACTCCAATGTTAATGTATTTTTATTCCAATGTTCATGTATTATTCATGTATTACGCTTTTGTTTTGTTTTGAAAAAAATAACATTGTTTTAATTGCCGATCTTAATCGCTTTTTAACTATTTTCCGTCAATCTATCAAATTTTCTAAAATTTTCATGCATCAGAGACAATGCGTCATTTAATAGCAACAACAACCACTTTTTTGTTATTTTTTATTACAAAGAAAATTTATGTTTTCGTACTTTTGTAGGTATAGGTATGACATTTTTAAGTAACTATTTATTACTTTCAAAATTGTTAAAATAATTAAAAGTAATGGGCCATGAAGAGAGTTCATCCTCGTGGTGTGGCCTGGATGTTGCATTTCGCATAAAGAACAGAATACTGAATTCCACGATCAATGGAATCGTTTCATTGTTATAGAATATAAACTTGATAACGACTGAAACAATTTTTTTTGTGTGTAGAAAATATACATTGAAATATATAATTTCGAAATGCGAAATGCAATAACTGAACACTCAATTAAAAACTTTAATTAGTTCTTCAAACCAACTCAAATTTCGCCTGAAATATTATGATAATATATATTACAGTTTGATATTAAAAATAATACATTTTATTCCTATATAAAACACGAATATGAGATTCTAAGGGCTCTGGTAAAGTATTCTAATAAAATACCGTATTAATGCTTCAAATCAACCCAAATTTCGCCTGAAATATTTTATTAATATGTTTTTCTTTTATTTAAACAATAATTTTATTTATAAATACAAAGAATACATCTCAAATGCGGTCTTTGCTGCGCATACACGAATATGAAATTCTAGCTGCTGGAGTGAAGTATTTCAATTAAATACCTGATTCGTTCTTCAAATGAACCCAATTCTCGCTTGAAATATTATGATAACATATATTATAGTTTGATATGAAAAAAAAAACCAAAACAACAACATTTAATTCTTAGATTAAAACAGTAAATATCATATTCGGTCTTTACCACGAATACACGAATTTATGACACTGATAGAGCTTGAATGAATTATTTCATATTAATACATTTTAGTGCTTCAAATCAACCCAAATTTCGCCTGAACTATAATGATAATATACATAAAAGTTTTGTATAAAAAATAATTCATTTAGATCATAATAAAAATATCTACATCTCATATTCGGTCATTATCTGCATACACGAATATGAGATTCTAAGCGCTCGGATGAATTATTGTAATTAAATACCTTAAAAATGCTTCAAATCCACCCAAATTTCGCCTGAAATATCTTATTAATATGTTTTATTGTTTGATATTAACAAAAAATAATTAAGTTCACAAACAAAAAAAAATATATATCTCATATTCGGTATTTAATCTCATATTCGCGAATATGACTCATATTCGGTAATAAATCATACCCCCCAGGGTGAAATATTTTTTCTTCCATTAATCATGGCTTAGAACCTCAATTTAAGAAATAAAACAGTTTTCAAACATATTCAACAGATATTTCAGCAATGAGAGACCACTTTACATCTCGGAATACATATACTTTTTCAACCAATCAAACGCCCTGTTAGTTACTTCCCTTTGACCTAAAGACATGAGCGATCGATCTGACATAGCCGCTTGCGAGATTGAAAGACGATATTTTGTCAATTATTTAAGAAATTTATGGAAAATACAGAAAATGCAGAAGACTTTCTCAATGAACTTTATTATTTTGCTAATGCTGAAAAAGAACCAATGAAAGATAGGCGAAAAGAGTGTCAGAGATGCGGGTAGTTCATATTGTCATACGTATTCGCGACACCCAAAAATAAGAATCGATTTCAGAATTTAATAAATATGGTCAGACACTGCTATTAATTTTTCCATAGGGTTACATTGTAAGAAATGACTCTGTAAGGCCCCCTTAAAACTTTTGTTGACACATGAGGTGCCATTTACCCTGTCAAATAGCCTTCCAGACACAAAAAAATAACACTTTGATACATGGGCATGCAGGATCCATTTTTTTTCTATTTCCATTCAAAGACAACCACCCTCAACTGTGCATTGAATTTAGGGGTGAATTCCAACAAGTACTGACTTCACTAAATTGCTAATTTCAAAGTTAAATATATAGCCAGGCAGCTATAAAATACTTCAAAATGCACAGAAAACATTATATTTCCAGATTTTAAGGATATTTTCATGATTCAAAGCAACACATTTTTAACCAATCAGCTGAAGTCTCATTGAATGTTATGGGTTTCCCTACACATTTTTCAACCAATCCAAAGCCGGCAAATAATAACAACATCTGACCTAAAGAGAATATAAAATTCCAGTATACATGCCTTTCAGATGTTATTATTTTAAAGTAAACACTTACCAAAGTAACAAATGTGTTGTTTTCACTCTCATCCAAATCCCATGCCTCTTGTCCCCTTTTATCTATAGTGTGTCACAGTGTCTTAAATCAGCTATATTGAAAATATGGAGTAAAACTGCATTTTCTTATTTAAATGATCACCATGAAGTCAATGTTGAGACAATATACATGAAACTCCTCCTATATTGAATGAATATAGTCCACTTCAACCAAATACTACTTACATACACTTTCAAGCATAAATGCTACTGCAAAGAGCTGTTTTCATACCCCACCCATCACAAAAACAGAGTTTTTCTGCATTATCAACACATTTCTCATCCTAGGGGATTACTGAAAGTGACTTAAGCATTCAAAATACAATAAATAAACACTAGCTGATACCATCATAAAGATTACACACTATTGACACTGTCATTAGAGCATTTTGCACCTTACATGTCCTTCAAACAGACCTCTGCTGCATATTCTTTTCATCAGTTGTTGGCCACTATGCCATAGATATAAGCATTTTTCCCATTGAAAGACAACAAATTATATAAAAATGATGCAAATATAAGCAAAAGGAGGCATAATCTTGCCAGGTATATCAATTTTGCTGCTGAAAATTGCTGTACTCTCAAATAAATGACAGTCAACCACCTCTGAAGTGCCATTTTAAGGTTACTTTCACACATATTTTGATCATGGAAATGTAAAATACATATTTTAAAACATATTTTTGCAATTAAGAATGCCTGACAAACTACTCTTGCATGAAAATAATTATTGTAGAGCCCAAAATACTTCAATGAATCAGTTAAAAGCAGAAATATAAGAACTACAAACAATTAAAGGGAGATAATTCACTTAATATATGTATTACTTTTTCATTTCTGATAAATCCTTGGCTCAGTTTTGGCATTTTTCAGACAACCTGACTAACAGCAAGACTAAAAATGGGTTATAAAAGGTGTTCATCATACTGGAAAGCAAATAAAATATGTATCAACTTACCACCAAAGAAATGTGTTCAAATGACAAATACCTATCCTGCTCTATCCAACAAGACAACACACAACAGACTACTGTTTGATCCTTAGAATGCCTATATAATGTAACTGAAGACTGGCCACTTAAACAATTACAAGTAAAATAACTAATTTTTGTAATATAACTTCCAGCTGAACCCCACAAACAACACATTTTACTGAATAAGTGATTCTAGAGCAATGTCTATATAGCTGAGTCTTTACACAATATTCATGTGCCCTTTAATGTACTGTTTTGATAAAATATTGTAAGCAGCAAGCTTACAGATATTCTAATATTCTACTTACAATGTTATTCCTGCTTCAAATTGAGCTTTTGAGCATCTGAATCAGTAAAAAATGTCTGAAAAATGTGATTCATAATCTTTGTTCACACAAAAAGAGAAATAAAAATGGCGCCCCGGAAAATTTTCATTGCTTCAAGGAAAAGAGAAAAAAATTCTATATACAATTTTGAAGGTTGTAGGGACAAAACTTAAATTAAGCCTGCCTGTAACTATGTATTTTTAGTGTCATACCTCTACAATTATTTATCAGTAAGCATTCTGGGCACTGTCAGTACATGGTTTTTCCTACAATCTTGTTCAAAAATCTTCATGGAACCACAGCCAGTTGAGTATGTTCTGAGACCTAAATAAAAGATTTACAAGAAAATAACAATGCATTCATCCAACACTCCACCCCTCCTTAATATCCTGCTCAATGAGAAAACTCTGGATCCATGCAGACACCAAAAACTTGAAATATCACTTAGATCACATGAAAACACATATTTGAAATATTGATAATACAAAGTTTGAGCACCTCTGGTCTTGATAGTGGCTGAAAGTATGTACCTCCTTGTTTAAATTCCTGCAATTGTAGTACTAAACAACCTTGGAAGCTTTGATTCTGTTAAAAACACTAGCAGAAGCATGTTAAATAGCAAAATCTATTTTCTGTACCTGTTACTTCAGTTAAGTCACAGCTGAAATGAAACCTTCTTTAGGTCAGACACTGCTATTAATTTTTCCATAGGCTTACATTGTAAGAAATGACTCTGTAAGACCCCCTTAAAACTTTTGTTGACACATGAGGTGCCATTTACCCTGTCAAATAGCCTTCCAGACACAAAAAAATAACACTTTTACATGGGCATGCAGGATCCATTTTTTTTAGCTCGACTATTCGAAGAATAGTCTAGCTATTCTACTCACCCTGGCGTCGGCGTCGGCGTCGGCGTCGGCGTCACACCTTGGTTAAGTTTTTGCATGCAAGTACATACAGCTATCATTTAAAGGCATATAGCTTTGAAACTTATTTATTCTTTTTCTAGGTCAATTACCAACCTCACTGGGTCAAGTTCCATAACTCTAACATGTATTTTGAGCAAATTATGCCCCCTTTTGGACTTAGAAAATTCTGGTTAAAGTTTTACATGCAAGTTACTATCTCCAAAACTAATGCAGATATTGAATTGAAACTTCACATGTGTCTTCGGGGTTATAAAACTAGTTGATAGCACCAAGTCCCATAACTCTGACCTTCATTTTGGCCAAATTATGCCCCCTTTTGTACTTAGAAAATTTTGGTTAAAGTTTTGCGTGCAAGTACATACAGCTATTACTAAAAGGCATATAGATTTGAAACTTATTTTTTCTTTTCTAGATCAATTACCTACCTCACTGGGTCAAGTCCCATAACTCTGACATGTATTTTGGCCAAATTATGCCCCCTTTTGGACTTAGAAAATTCTGGTTAAAGTTTTGCGTGCAAGTACATACAGCTATTACTAAAAGGCATATTGATTTGAAACTTATTTTTTCTTTTTCTAGATCAATTACCTACCTCACTGGGCCAAGTCCCATAACTCTGACATGTATTTTGAGCAAATTATGCCCCCTTTTGGACTTAGAAAATCCTGGTTAAAGTTTTACATGCAAGTTACTATCTCCAAAACTAATGCAGATATTAAATTGAAACTTCACATGTGTCTTCGGGGTTATAAAACTAGTTGATAGAATCAAGTCCATAACTCTGACTTGTATTTTGGGCAAATTATGCCCCCTTTTGGACTTAGAAAATCCTGGTTAAAGTTTTGCGTGCAAGTACATACAGCTATTACCAAAAGGCATATAGCTTTGAAACTTATTTATTCTTTTTCTAGGTCAGTTACCAACCTCACTGGGTCAAGTTCCATAACTCTTAACATGTATTTTGAGCAAATTATGCCCCCTTTTGGACTTAGAAAATTCTGGTTAAAGTTTTACATGCAAGTTACTATCTCCAAAACTAATGCAGATATGGAATTGAAACTTAACATGTTTCTTCGGGGTTATTAAACTAGTTGATAGCATCAAGTCCCATAACTCTGATATGCATTTTAGTCAAATTATGTCCCGTTTCGAACTTAAAACTCTTTTGATATTTAACATTTTGGGTAATAATTTCCTGCTTCTGTGACAATATTTCGAATAGTCGAGCTTGGCTGTCTTACGGACAGCTCTTGTTCTATTTCCATTCAAAGACAACCACCCTCAACTGTGCATTGAATTTAGGGGTGAATTCCAACAAGTACTGACTTCACTAAATTGCTAATTTCAAAATTAAATATATAGCCAGGCAGCTATAAAATACTTCAAAATGCACAGAAAACATTATATTTCCAGATTTTAAGGATATTTTCATGATTCAAAGCAACACATTTTTAACCAATCAGCTGAAGTCTCATTGAATGTTATGGGTTTCCCTACACATTTTTCAACCAATCCAAAGCCGGCAAATAATAACAACATCTGACCATATACAAATTTGAGATGAACATTGAAAATACAATAAATGGAAACTCTTGTCCCAGTTAGTTTGATTTGTTGGTCCTGTCATATAAACTTAAAACCGGACCTCTAAACCCGATTGATATTTTAATTTTTTTTATTGTTCATTTTATGTCAGAAAAAAGCTATGATAGTAAAAATGTTGAATGTCAAAATTTTAATGACAATTCTTTCATGTCTAATTATTTTAGCATGTTTATAGTGACGTGGTAGAGTGTCCGCCTTTGTTACAACAATACAGTTACAGTCACCAGATAATAAATATTATGCACCTGGTCACAAAAAAATACATGATTTCACTGCTTACCCGTTTCCAAACGACTACTAGAGGATAGGCTAAGTGTCTTGTTATGTACTACTCTTCTAGTACTACAAAATAATATAGTTTATCTACGGAAGAGCATTAGTGTCGGGTGCATGTTATTTATTAACTCGAAATTTCGAGTTATTAAGTCAAAAATTCGAGTTACTAAGTCGAAATTTTGAGTTAAATCAGCCCTTTTTTATGGTTTTGGGGAAGGGTGGCGGGTCCTTTCAGAAGGGGAAATTTGCATCGTAAAATACCAAATTGGGGAATTTTTTATAAAAAAACAAAATCACACAGTCAGGGCCTCCCCTGGCTCTTTCACACTTTTAGCCAGGACTTTAGCCAATTGCAAAAACTTAAAAACCATTTCATAGCCAAAAGTGCCAGAATGAGTAGCCATTATTTTTTTAAAATCTCTATTTCATTTGATACTTAACCAAGCAATTTGCTCTTGAACCATTCCATCCTAATATCACATTGAATCAAAAATAGCTTTTAATCTTCTCATTAAAATGTTTTAATCATTTTTCAAGAACATTTTCAAAGCAAAAGTAATTGCTCAATCTTTATATAGTTTGCCATTCTTGAATCATCTCCCTTTAATGGGCGTTTTTCACTACTTAAGATGTTTTTGAAAACATGAATATTTAGCTCTTTATTTTTCACCTTTGTATTTCAAAAATTATATAATGTCATTTATTACAAAACAGAGTTGTTTTATTTTATTTTATGACATTTCGAAAGCTTTTTAAAATGCTTATAAGTTTCGTTATATATATCTAAACTTATACTGCGTTGCATACATATTAATGTATAGCGAAAGTACCACCTAAAAGTATTAGTAGCTCTTTATTTTGAAGCTCTTGGGTGGGGCTTTTAAAAATTCATCCCCTGTATCAATGCTATATGTTGGGCACGTGAAAGAATCAAAAGAACTGCTTTAGTTTACTTGTATCTCAAAGATTCTTCGACTGAAATTTATTTCCAGCATTTTTTCGTTTTTTTCGGAAATCATTATTTAGGCGATTCAGCTGGATATTAGAAATAACTTGTAAATTTATCTCGCATTTTTAGCATCATGAAAATAGGTAGAGCTTTAGATGAAGCGCGCAGCTAATATTTAGTTCATTTGCTTTTGTAGAAGTAAGCGGGGCAAAAATTGGCAATCAGATCGACTGATAATCGTTCTTGCGTGAAGGAACACTCCCTACCCGGCGAAGTTTTAAAATTCCCCGAGGTGTAATTCGATATTGACACGTGGATGTATCGTCTTCGTGTATTGCTAAATATTGGATTATCGTCAAAGGATGACTTTTAAATTATGATCAGGCAAACAGGCAAAATTTATCGGCGACATGTTATCGAAATCATGTTAACACTTTTTAGTTTTCAATTCTGGAAACGCTTTACTTTGGAAAGGGAAATCCCCGATGATTTTAAAGCGATGCTAACGGTAATATCTGAGATGTTCCGATTGTGGCATTTATAACGCATATATCCCTGTTTCTCGTATTCTCAGGGTTTCTCATATTCTCGTTTTTTGCCTTAAAGTTGTCAAATAATTTAATGTTTGCCATTTTCTAGACAGGAATGGTTCAAAACTGACACACTGAAAATTTCAAGTGATTTGAACGCATATTGACGAAACTATCAGCATTTTACTCAATTTTCAAAAAAGTCCTTATTATGTCTCCCCCAGGAGACATATTGTTTTTGCCCTGTCCGTCTGCCGTCCATCCGTCCGTACGTCACACTTCATTTCCGAGCAATAACTGGAGAACCATTTGACCTAGAACTTTCAAACTTCATAGGGTTATAGGGCTGATGGAGTAGACGACCCCTATTGTTTTTGGGGTCACTCCGTCAAAGGTCAAGGTCACAGGGGCCCGAACATTGAAAACCATTTCCGATCAATAACTAGAGAAGCACTTGACCCAGAATGTTGAAACTTCATAGGATGATTGTACATGCAAAGTAGATGACCCCTATCGATTTTTGGGTCACTCCATTAAAGGTCAAGGTCACAGGGGCCCGAACATTGAAAACCATTTCCGGTCAGTAACTTGAGAACCACTTGACCCAGAATGTTGAATCTTCATAGGATGATTGGTCATGAAGAGTAGATAACCCCTTTTGATTTTGGGGTCACTCTGTCAAAGGTCAAGGTCACAGGGGCCTGAACATGGAAAACCATTTCCGATCAATAACTAGAGAAGCACTTGATCCAGAATGTTGAAACTTCATAGGATGATTGGTCATGAAGAGTAGATGACCCCTTTTGATTTTAGGGTCACTGTCAAAGGTCAAGGTCACAGGGGCCTGAACATGGAAAACCATTTCCGATCAATAACTAGAGAAGCACTTGATCCAGAATGTTGAAACTTCATAGGATGATTGTACATGCAAAGTAGATGACCCCTATCGATTTTGGGGTCACTCCATTAAAGGTCAAGGTCACAGGGGCCCGAACATTGAAAACCATTTCCGGTCAGTAACTTGAGAACCACTTGACCCAGAATGTTGAAACTTCATAGGATGATTGGTCATGAAGAGTAGATGACCCCTATTGATTTTGGGGTCACTCTGTCAAAGGTCAAGGTCACAGGGGCCTGAACATGGAAAACCATTTCCGATCAATAACTAGAGAACCACTTGACCCAGAATGTTGAAACTTCATAGGATGATTGTACATGCAGAGTAGATGAACCCTATCGATTTTGAGGTCACTCCATTAAAGGTCAAGGTCACAGGGGCCCGAACATTGAAAACCATTTCCGGTCAGTAACTTGAGAACCACTTGACCCAGAATGTTGAAACTTCATAGGATGATTGGTCATGAAGAGTAGATGACCCCTATTGATCTTGGGGTCACTCTGTCAAAGGTCAAGGTCACAGGGGCCTGAACATGGAAAACCATTTCCGATCAATAACTAGAGAACCACTTGACCCAGAATGTTGAAACTTTATAGGATGATTGTACATGCAAAGTAGATGACCCCTATCGATTTTGGGGTCACTCCATTAAAGGTCAAGGTCACAGGGGCCTGAACATTGAAAACCATTTCCGGTCAGTAACTTGAGAACCACTTGACCCAGAATGTTGAAACTTCATAGGATGATTGGTCTTGAAGAGTAGATGACCCCTATTGATTTTGGGGTCACCCTGTCAAAGGTCAAGGTCACAGGGGCCTGAACATGGAAAACCATTTCCGATCAATAACTAGAGAACCACTTGACCCAGAATGTTGAAACTTCATAGGATGATTGTACATGCAAAGTAGATGACCCCTATCGATTTTGGGTCACTCCATTAAAGGTCAAGGTCACAGAGGCCTGAACATTGAAAACCATTTCCGGTCAGTAACTTGAGAACCACTTGACCCAGAATGTTGAAACTTAATAGGATGATTAGTCATGCAGAGTAGATGACCCCTAACGATTTTGGGGTCACTCTGTGAAAGGTCAAGGTCACAGGGGCCTGAACATTGAAAACCATTTCCGGTCAGTAATTTGAGAACTACTTGACCCAGAATGATGAAATTTCATAGGATGATTGGTCAGACAGAGTAGATGACCCCTAATGATTTTAGGGTCACTCTGTTAAAGGTCAAGGCCACAGGGGCCTGAACATGCAAAACAATTTCCAATCAATAACTTGAGAACCTCTCGACCCAGAATGTTGAAACTTCATATGATAATTGTTCATGCACAGTAAATGACCCCTATTGTTTTTGGGGTCACTCGGTTTAAGGTCAAGGTCACAGGGGCCTGAACATTGATAACCAGTTCCGATCAATAACTTGAGAACCACTTGACCCAGAATGTTGAAACTTCATAGGATGATTGAACATGCAGAGTAGATGACCCCTATTGATTTTGGGGTCAGTCTATTAAAGGTCAAGGCCACAGTGGCCTGTTCATGTAAAATCATTTTTTGGAAATAACTTGAGAACCACTTGACCTACAATGTTGAAACTTAATAGGATGATTGGACTTGTAGAGCAGATGACCCCTATTTATTTTGAGGTCACTTGATCAAAGGTCAAGGTCACAGCAGCCTGAACAGTGACTTGAGAACTACTAGGCCAAGAGTGTTGAAATTTAGCGGGATGATTGGACATGCCAAGTAGATGATCCCTACTGCAGCCAACCATCAGTGTCTCTTTGACTTTTGCTCCTGACCCCTATTGACTTCTTGCCTATAGGACTTTGTACTGGGGGAGACATGCGCTTTTTTACAAAAGCATTTTCTAGTCTTTTTCTGGTGGTGTTAGCAAATTTGTCATAAATTATTGATTATGCAATTAATTGTCATATTTCTTGATGTATTTACTACAGAATATATTTTTTTATTACACAATGGTAATTTTAATGTTTTAAATTCTACAACTTATTTGTGATGAAAAGTCAAATCTAAACCCACGGGAATACGAGAAACTCTTGGTCCATTTCTGCGGGTGAGGGTGGTATCAAATACAGTAACAAAATAATTAAATGGGATAATTTCTGTAACATTTTATGACTCCATCTGAAAGACAAGTGAATTTTCTACAAAATAACACCCAAATGCTGTTTATGAAATGGTTATTCTGTTACTGGGAATAAAAACAACCCCTTAGGCCCCCGAGAATATGAGAAAACAGGATAAATAGAGACACTGTCAGTAATAAAACGCAGACCTATTAATTCCTCGGCGGTGGAAATTTTCGCTACGACTTGCGGTAAGTGCAGTTGGGGATAAAAGTATGTTGTTTTGCCTGGGGAATGGGGCCAAATTTCGGCCCCAAAATCGGCGTAAAAAAAGGGCTGTAAATATCTCAAAATTTTGAGTTTCTAACTACAGTACTTTACGTTTGTGTGTAGGTCCTGGCCAAGATTAGGTACCTGGTATATCCATCAGGTAGCCATACAGGGTTCATATGGTTAAGATGGCCGTTTGCTCATGAAAATATCACTATTTAAACCATGTTAAAGGTGGAAGGTTTTCAACTAGTTTGAGCCCATATGGCAAGGACATGTTTTTTGTTTGTTTTTTTTTTTGGTTGGTTTTAACGTCGCACCAACACATGATAGGTCATATGGCGACTTTCCAGCTTCAATGGTGGAGGAAGACCCCAGGTGCCCCTCCGTGCAAGGAAATATAGACATATACCCTACAGGTGTATAAATGAGTCTGACTAAGATTGGGTACCTCAATAGATCTAGATTTTGAGGAGAGGTCACAGAAGAAGATGACCAGGAAATATTCAAACTTAGAATGTTTCACTATTTTGACCATAACAGGAAGGTTTTCGACCTAGTTCGAGTCCCTGCCACCTGAATATACTATACATTTAATGAAGGTATATAACCTGGATACAGTTTGAAATCTGGAGAAGCTCTAGATGGTTAGTATCTTGAAATTTCGACTTAGTCACTTGAAATTTTGAGATATTGACTTAATAACATAGTATTACACCTGGCACTAATGCTTTTCTGTAATTATCAAATTGTTTACATATTATTTAAACAGAGGGTTATGGAGACAGGTTGAAAGTTATGAAGTCAATAACCAGATCTAAGCTATTGTGTGCATTTATTAATTAAAAGTTCTGCGGCTGTGTCCATCATAGGTTATAAGTTATAGTATTTACACTTGAAAGTTTTGAGAAAACTGGGTTAATTAGAAAATGTACACTTATTTTTTTAGCTACTTTTGTCATTACCAGTAACAGTTATAAGAAGTATAACAGTTAAAATCTTTTAATAAGGGCTATCATCAGTCAGGGGTGTAACTGTTTCAAGTTATATAAAAAATGTAGCCTATTTTAGCTACTTTTTCAAGCATTTTATAACCTGTATTAGTTATAAAATATAGTTAACTCAGGTAAATTATTCAAAAAAAGTCTTTTTGCTGTTCTCACCAAGAGACCTTTAAAGTGAAATTAGTAGCAAACTGTGGTTAATCAAATTCTCTTTTAGTCTGATCATGACCTGATAAGCATAATGGGATGTTAAGAGTTTTATAGCTTTAAAACTTTTGCTAAGACTTTATCAGCCTTGCATAAAAAATTTTATTGCATAGCTGGAAAGATAAAAGTTCAAGGATTCAGGAAATAATTGCATTAGTCTCATTCAAAATGAGGAATTGGCACAGGAGGGCTTTGTAATATATTGTGATAACTGTTCAAAACAAGTTATGGAAATATAAGCAATAACTCAAATGGGTTATAAAAAGCGATAACTTGAAACAGTTACACCCCTGACTGATCATTGCTACTAAGGTGTTTGATGATATCCCATTTTTCTATTAACATAAAAGATTTTACGTTTCAGCCGACCAGAAACAGTTTGCTGGTGCCCGTTTCTTCCAGATGAGAGGATAAAGATATCTACTGATGTTTTCATTCTCCAGCATCCTTTTGAAGTAAGAACTATTTTACAAAGTTTTATTCTAACATGACCCAATTTGTCTTCCTATTAAACAAAGAAGACTGAAAACTGTGTGTTATCAGGCAACAGTTTTCATATTATATAATTATATTACATTATACATGTATGTAATGTTGTGTACTTCTCAATTATTACGTCATAGTGTCAAACGTCGTAGCGACCGGCACTTCTGAAAAAGAAACCTGTAAAAGACAGGCAACTATTTGTTGGATGTCATCATGGGTATACATAATAACACATAATATATTCTCTAACAGTGATTTCCTCTTGAATAATATCATTTTTTGTCCTTTAGATGCGAATTATTATATCACTCATACTCTGCACACTTGATAAAAGTATTTGCATCTGAACTCTAAATTTTTATTCAGCAGCAAATCCCTATTTTGGACATATTATTATTTAAACAATTTCATTTCATACAGTGAACTCTGATCACTTGAGGTTGCTTGGGGATGAACAAAATGCTTGAACTATCCAGGGTTCATAAAATATAAAGAAAATTGTATAGACCACGTGAATTGCTTGAGTGAGCGAAGTGCTCAAGCTGTAGATGCTCGGTTGAAGGTTATTTCACTGCAGTGCTTTTTCTCATCTCCTGAAAGTGGGGTTGTTTCACCCAATTTTAATTTAAAAAAAACAAAGTCCCGATCTGTGACTCTAGTTACTTCCGCTTATGGTCCGTCCACAGAGTTTCAAGCAATGGCTATTGAAAATCAGTGTAATCGAGGTCCTTCAGCCTTCCCAACAATTGATTGTTAACGCAGTGATGAAATTATGATGAAAAGAAAAATATTTTAGAATAGCAAATTGTCTGTTGTGCATGTTTTATGTCACATCTGAGCATTTTGTAGTACCTGAAGACAGTCACCCTCTGACATACATCAGTACCTGAAGACAGTCACCCACTGACATACATCAGTACCTGAAGTCAGTCACCCTCTGACATACATCAGTACCTGAAGACAGTCACCCACTGACATACATCAGTACATGAAGACAGTTACCCTCTGACATACATCAGTACATGAAGACAGTCACCCACTGACATACATCAGTACATGAAGACAGTCACCCTCTGACATACATCAGTACCTGAAGACAGTCACCCACTGACATACATCAGTACATGAAGACAGTCACCCTCTGACATACATCAGTACATGAAGACAGTCACCCACTGACATACATCAGTACATGAAGACAGTCACCCACTGACATACATCAGTACATGAAGACAGTCACCCACTGACATACATCAGTACCTGAAGACAGTCACCCACTGACATACATCAGTACATGAAGACAGTCACCCTCTGACATACATCAGTACATGAAGACAGTCACCCTCTGACATACATCAGTACCTGAAGACAGTCACCCACTGACATACATCAGTACCTGAAGTCAGTCACCCTCTGACATACATCAGTACCTGAAGTCAGTCACCCGCTGACATACATCAGTACCTGAAGTCAGTCACCCTCTGACATACATCAGTACCTGAAGACAGTCACCCGCTGACATACATCAGTACCTGAAGACAGTCACCCTCTGACATACATCAGTACCTGAAGACTGTCACCCTCTGACATACATCAGTACCTGAAGACAGTCACCCTCTGACATACATCAGTACCTGAAGACAGTCACCCGCTGACATACATCAGTACCTGAAGACAGTCACCCGCTGACATACATCAGTACCTGAAGACAGTCACCCGCTGACATACATCAGTACCTGAAGACAGTCACCCTCTGACATACATCAGTACCTGAAGTCAGTCACCCTCTGACATACATCAGTACCTGAAGTCAGTCACCCACTGACATACATCAGTACCTGAAGTCAGTCACCCACTGACATACATCAGTACCTGAAGTCAGTCACCCCCTGACATACATCAGTACCTGAAGTCAGTCACCCTCTGACATACATCAGTACCTGAAGACAGTCACCCGCTGACATACATCAGTACCTGAAGACAGTCACCCGCTGACATACATCAGTACCTGAAGTCAGTCACCCTCTGACATACATCAGTACCTGAAGACAGTCACCCGCTGACATACATCAGTACCTGAAGACAGTCGCTGACATACATCAGTACATGAAGACAGTCACCCTCTGACATACATCAGTACCTGAAGTCAGTCACCCGCTGACATACATCAGTACCTGAAGACAGTCACCCACTGACATACATCAGTACATGAAGACAGTCACCCTCTGACATACATCAGTACATGAAGACAGTCACCCTCTGACATACATCAGTACCTGAAGACAGTCACCCACTGACATACATCAGTACATGAAGACAGTCACCCTCTGACATACATCAGTACATGAAGACAGTCACCCTCTGACATACATCAGTACCTGAAGACAGTCACCCACTGACATGCATCAGTACCTGAAGACAGTCACCCACTGACATACATCAGTACCTGAAGACAGTCACCCTCTGACATACATCAGTACCTGAAGACAGTCACCCACTGACATACATCAGTACCTGAAGACAGTCACCCTCTGACATACATCAGTACATGAAGACAGTCACCCTCTGACATACATCAGTACCTGAAGACAGTCACCTACTGACATACATCAGTACCTGAAGACAGTCACCCTCTGACATACATCAGTACCTGAAGACAGTCACCCACTGACATACATCAGTACCTGAAGACAGTCACCCACTGACATACATCAGTACATGGAGTCAGTCACCCACCGACATACATCAGTACCTGAAGACAGTCACCCACTGACATACATCAGTACATGGAGTCAGTCACCCACTGACATACATCAGTACCTGAAGACAGTCACCCATCACTGACATACATCAGTACCTGAAGAAGTCACCCACGGGCATACATCAGTACCTGAAGACAGTCACCCACTGACATACATCAGTACCTGAAGACGTCACCCCTGACATACATCAGTACTGAAGACAGTCACCCACTGACATACATCAGTACCTGAAGACAGTCACCCCTGACATACATCAGTACCTGAAGACAGTCACCCTCTGACATACATCAGTACATGAAGACAGTCACCCACTGACATACATCAGTACCTGAAGACAGTCACCCTCTGACATACATCAGTACCTGAAGACAGTCACCCACTGACATACATCAGTACCTGAAGACAGTCACCCTCTGACATACATCAGTACCTGAAGACAGCCACCCTGACATACATCAGTACCTGAAGACAGTCACCCACTGACATACATCAGTACCTGAAGACAGTCACCCTGACATACATCAGTACTGAAGACAGTCACCCATGACATACATCAGTACATGAAGACAGTCACCCACTGACATACATCAGTACCTGAAGACAGTCGCCCACTGACATACATCAGTACATGAAGACAGTCACCCACTGACATACATCAGTACATGAAGACAGTCACCCACTGACATACATCAGTACCTGAAGACAGTCACCTCTGACATACATCAGTACATGAAGACAGTCACCCACTGACATACATCAGTACCTGAAGACAGTCACCCTCTGACATACATCAGTACATGAAGACAGTCACCCACTGACATACATCAGTACCTGAAGACAGTCACCCTCTGACATACATCAGTACATGAAGACAGTCACCCACTGACATACATCAGTACATGAAGACAGTCACCCTCTGACATACATCAGTACATGAAGTCAGTCACCCACTGACATACATCAGTACATGAAGACAGTCACCCACTGACATACATCAGTACCTGAAGACAGTCACCCTCTGACATACATCAGTACCTGAAGACAGTCACCCTCTGACATACATCAGTACATGAAGACAGTCACCCACTGACATACATCAGTACCTGAAGACAGTCACCCTCTGACATACATCAGTACATGAAGACAGTCACCCACTGACATACATCAGTACATGGAGTCAGTCACCCACTGACATACATCAGTACCTGAAGACAGTCACCCTCTGACATACATCAGTACATGAAGACAGTCACCCACTGACATGCATCAGTACCTGAAGACAGTCACCCTCTGACATACATCAGTACATGAAGACAGTCACCCACTGACATACATCAGTACCTGAAGACAGTCACCCTCTGACATGCATCAGTACATGGAGTCAGTCACCCACTGACATACATCAGTACCTGAAGACAGTCACCCACTGACATACATCAGTACCTGAAGTCAGTCACCCTCTGACATACATCAGTACATGAAGACAGTCACCCATGACATACATCAGTACCTGAAGACAGTCACCCTGACATACATCAGTACCTGAAGACAGTCACCCTGACATACATCAGTACCATGAAGACAGTCACCCACTGACATACATCAGTACCTGAAGACAGTCACCCTGACATACATCAGTACCTGAAGACAGTCACCCACTGACATACATCAGTACCTGAAGACAGTCACCCACCGACATACATCAGTACCTGAAGACAGTCACCCACTGACATACATCAGTACCTGAAAGACAGTCACCCCTGACATACATCAGTACCTGAAGACAGTCACCCATGACATACATCAGTACCTGAAGACAGTCACCCCTGACATACATCAGTACCTGAAGACAGTCACCCACTGACATACATCAGTACATGGAGTACAGTCACCCATCCGACATACATCAGTACCTGAAGACAGTCACCCACATGACATTACATCAGTACCTGAAGATCAGTCACCCACGACATACATCAGTACCTGAAGACAGTCACCCACTGACATACATCAGTACTGAGTCAGTCACCCACTCGACATACATCAGTACATGAAGACAGTCACCCACTGACATACATCAGTACCTGAAGACAGTCGCCCACTGACATGCATCAGTACCTGAAGTCAGTCACCCTCTGACATACATCAGTACATGAAGATTGCACCCACTGACATACATCAGTACCTGAAGACAGTCGCCCACTGACATGCATCAGTACCTGAAGTCAGTCGCCCACTGACATACATCAGTACCTGAAGACAGTCACCCTCTGACATACATCAGTACATGAAGACAGTCGCCCACTGACATGACATCAGTACCTGAAGCAGTCCCCACTGACATACATCAGTACCTGAAGACAGTCACCCACTGACATACATCAGTACATGAAGACAGTCCCCACTGACATCATCAGTACACTGGAGTCAGTCACCCACTGACATACATCAGTACCTGAAGACAGTCACCCTCTGACATACATCAGTACCTGAAGACAGTCACCCTCTGACATGCATCAGTACATGGAGTCAGTCACCCTCTGACATACATCAGTACATGGAGTCAGTCACCCACTGACATACATCAGTACCTGAAGACAGTCACCCACTGACATACATCAGTACACGAAGACAGTCACCCACTGACATACATTAGTACCTGAAGACAGTCACCCTCTGACATACATCAGTACATGAAGACAGTCACCCACTGACATACATCAGTACATGGAGACAGTCACCCACTGACATACATCAGTACATGAAGACAGTCACCCTCTGACATACATCAGTACATGGAGTCAGTCACCCACTGACATACATCAGTACCTGAAGACAGTCACCCACTGACATACATCAGTACCTGAAGACAGTCACCCTCTGACATACATCAGTACATGGAGTCAGTCACCCACTGACATACATCAGTACCTGAAGACAGTCACCCACTGACATACATCAGTACATGAAGACAGTCACCCACTGACATACATTAGTACCTGAAGACAGTCACCCTCTGACATACATCAGTACATGAAGACAGTCACCCACTGACATACATCAGTACATGGAGACAGTCACCCACTGATATACATCAGTACATGAAGACAGTCACCCTCTGACATACATCAGTACATGGAGACAGTCACCCACTGACATACATCAGTACCTGAAGACAGTCACCCACTGACATGCATCAGTACATGGAGTCAGTCACCCACTGACATACATCAGTACCTGAAGACAGTCACCCTCTGACATACATCAGTACATGAAGACAGTCACCCACTGACATGCATCAGTACATGGAGTCAGTCACCCACTGACATACATCAGTACCTGAAGACAGTCACCCTCTGACATACATCAGTACATGAAGACAGTCACCACTGACATACATCAAGTACATGAGTAGACAGTCAACCCACTGACATACAGCAGTACCTGAAGACAGTAACCCTCTACATACATCAGTACATTGAAGACAGCACCCACTGACATACTCAGTACCTGATAGAATGTCACCCACTGACATTACATCAGTACCTGAAGACAGTCACCCACTGACATACATCAGTACCTGAGACAGTCACTCACTGATAAATTCAGTACTAAGACAGTCACCTCTGACATAATGTACATGAAGACATAACACTGACATAATCAGTACCTAAGACAGTCACCCATGACATACATCATACTGAAGACAGTACACCCTCTGACATACAATCAGTACATGAAGACAGTCACCCATGACATACATCAGTACCTGAAGACAGTCACCCACTGACATACATCAGTACTGAAGTCAGTCACCCTCTGCATTACATCAGTACATGAAGACAGTACCAACTGACATACATCAGTACCTGAAGACAGTCACCACTAACATACATCAGTACCTGAAAGACAGTCACCCTCTGACATACATCAGTACTGAAGACAGTCACCCACTGACATACATCAGTACCTGAAGACAGTCACCCAGTGACATACATCAGTACCTGAAGACAGTCACCCACTGACATACATCAGTACATGAAGACAGTCACCCACTGACATACATCAGTACCTGAAGACAGTCACCCTTGACATACATCAGTACCTGAAGACAGCACACCTCTGACATACATCAGTACCTGAAGACAGTCACCCACTGACATACATCAGTACCTGAAGACAGTCACCCACTGACATACATCAGTACATGAAGACAGTCACCCTCTGACATACATCAGTACATGGAGTCAGTCACCCACTGACATACATCAGTACATGGAGTCAGTCACCCACTGACATACATCAGTACATGGAGTCAGTCACCCACTGACATACATCAGTACATGAAGACAGTCACCCACTGACATACATCAGTACATGGAGTCAGTCACCCACTGACATACATCAGTACCTGAAGACAGTCACCCACTGACATACATCAGTACCTGAAGACAGTCACCCTCTGACATACATCAGTACATGAAGACAGTCACCCACTGACATACATCAGTACCTGAAGACAGTCACCCACTGACATACATCAGTACCTGAAGACAGTCACCCTCTGACATACATCAGTACCTGAAGACAGTCACCCACTGACATACATCAGTACCTGAAGTCAGTCACCCTCTGACATACATCAGTACATGAAGACAGTCACCCACTGACATACATCAGTACCTGAAGACAGTCACCCTCTGACATACATCAGTACATGAAGACAGTCACCCACTGACATACATCAGTACATGAAGACAGTCACCCACTGACATACATTAGTACCTGAAGACAGTCACCCACTGACATACATCATCAATCTGTTTTGCACTGTTGATGATATCACATCCTTATTTTGGCAATTCAATGCCCTGAGTTAGACTCGAACCCACATCGGTGAGGGGCAAGTGACTTCAAATCACTTGCCCCTCACCAGTGTGGGTTTGAGCCCCACACAGGGCATTGAATTTGTTATGTGAGGAAGCCATCAAGCTGGCTTAGGGAAGGTTGGTGGTTCTACCTAGGTGCCCTGTAGTGATGAAATAATGCTCGAACGGGCACCTGGGGTCTTCTTCCACCTTCAAAGCTGGATAGTCGCCATATGACCTATAATTATGTCGATTTTTTGACTGATTGTTAAGATATTAGTTAAGGAAAACACAATGCTTGCAAATTTAATGGTACTGGGTATTCATAAAAATATAAATAACCAAGTATTTCGTCAAGACATTATTTTTGAGTTTACACAGCCAATTAGCTAATTATTTCTCAAACTTAACTTTTCAGGAGTTAAGAAAGTTGAAGACAGCTCCAATGTTAAAACAAAGTTTAGAGGAGGGAAAGTGTACCATCATTAGAGGGAAAAGATTCAGTAGAAGGTAATGGCTTGATCACAAATTTTCTGCTTTTGTTTGCTTAGAAAGAAAATAAAGATTATTTTCTGTCCAAGGACTTTATTTGATAAGATACGGATATATATTACTGAAAAATAATTAGTTTGTAATTTATATTAAGGTTCTAGCTTACTTATACTTCTAACCTTTAAATTATTTTCAGATATGTTTGAAAAACTAAGGAAAACAATAAATTTACTATGACTCTTTATTTTCTTTGATTTGAAAAAGTCACTTGCTCATTAACAGATTTCCCTATGATATACAGTAATAAACCTGTAAGAATATTTACAGGAATATCAAGTACCCAGATCTCTCTGAGGTGTTACACTCTCCAAAGACGGTTTTGCTGTTCCCCGGTGACGATGCTGTAGATATAGCGGAGTTACCTGCCCATGATGGCCCCTATAATCTAGTAGCCCTTGACGGAACATGGACACAGGCAAGGGGCATGTATATAAATAATCTACTTCTCAAGGTGCCAAAAAAGGTATTAGAACAGTTTTATAACATTGTTTTTAGTCACTGTGGATTATTGAAATATTAGAATGAAAATATCTGATAATGTCAAATGAAAAAAAACACAAAATCTATTATACACTGGTATGTGAAATGACAGATTGGTAAAAAGTGGTTCAAACCATTGAAATTAGATGAAAGATATACAGTTGTTTTACATATAAAAAATATCTCCCACTTGTTAATACCAGAAGCAAGTTTTGATGAATGGTATTTCCTACAAAGTTACTTGCCGTATTTTAGTGTGTATAGGTCGCACTTTTTCTACCCATTTTGCTGCCTGAAAAAGTTCCTGCGACCTATACGACAGAACATTGCCAGCAGTTTTTTTTTTCGGGCCAATATTCTGACCGTAGCTCTCGCAAAATTACGTGCATCTGTTACGAACGAACAAAATGGATAAAAAAATATCAATATCGGCGGCTTTTCAACCAATAGCGGTTACTTTCAATAAAATATATCGTAAATAACCCATACAGACTATTAAAATTACGAATGACTTTAATTCAAAGATGTTTTTGCAGTCTGAATTACGTTTGTTTCTACTTTCGTTTTACTGGACGCCATTGACATGTACTCCGGGTTGGATAAAATCCGGACAGATCCGTCCTCCATTCCAAACATTGTTTATACTAATTCTTAGTGTATTAAAAAGCTTGAATGATTATTTTTTACTTTTGATTTTTAAATAAAAGAAAAAAAATCCAAAAAGAGATATTTTGTTAATCTTTTTACTCAGAATCAAAAGAACGCGGTTAATTACATGACACGGAAAGGTGTTATAATTGCTGTGCAAACAATTCACACTTAAACTTGCATGATAAGAGACGTCTGCTGCCAATTAGTGTCAAAAAGCCGCTTTTCTTTGATGTAGTCTGTTACCGATACTACTGTTGGTACGAAACGGTTGGGAACGAAAATAACACAGTCCGATTTCCACCAATCAGGTTCTGATAATAATTCAGTCCGCGGCATCAATATGGCCGCCGCCATAACTTTTTTGCCGGTAAATATTAAATATTGCTGGGGAAAAAATCCGAAATTTAACTGCGACTAATACGCTAGAAGTTAAATTTTCCGACCATTTCCAGAGCAAAAATTAGATGCGGACTGTACATTACCGCGACCTATACACACCAAAATACGGTGTGTAAATTCAGTCTACTAGACTGAAGGTCAAGGTCACAGTTGAAATTCAAAAGTCAGCATAATTTTTTGTCCCTTTATATTGTCTTAACCACTAAAAAGTTTTCATAACACTTCCACCTCACTAACACACCATGCTTTGAGCACAAAACCCAGATCACTTGGTCCGAGGTCAAGGTCACATTTGAAGGTCAAAGTTCAAATAACTTAAATTTCCTCATGAAATTAGTATCAAATGTAAACCTCTTCCAGATGACTTTCTGAGTGCACAATCAAGGCCATTAGGGTCCAAGGTTAAGGTCACAGAGGTCAAAGATTAAGTAGCTCAAATCTGTGTCAGCTTCATAATGTCTTAACCACTGGAAGGATTTTCATAAAACTATAATCAGTTCTTTAACCTCAAGACTACAGTAGAGCATACTACATCTGAGATTACTATATCCAAGGTGAATGTCAAACTTGAAGGTCAAAGGTCATGATCAAAACGTTTTACTTTCCCTATATCAAAGTGGCATTAGGGGGTATAACAGTAATATTTAGCGCTAGTTTTTCCTACTGCTAACTCATCACTGCATGATTAGACAAACTACTTTTAACATTTTTTAAGATGTTAAGATGTTCACTTGTCAAAACGCTGTACCAGTTTTCACTTTTTTTTAGAGATGGCAACGAATTGCATTTTTGGTATTCGAATATTCGGTCAACCTTCCGAACGAATATTCGAATATTCGGTCATAAAATGATCAACAAATCAACTCAAAATCCTACTTGTTTATCAACCTTAATGGAATCAGCGACATGCATTAATTCTACTTTCTTTTACACCGGAAGGAAGTAATCCTAATATTGACGAATTAAGACTGACAAATCGTTCTTATCGCTTGTTCATCTTCTGGAATACAGAATATTCGTCATGTGCCTTCATATACATATAATTCATAGAGGATTAATTTATTTCTTACAGGGATGTAGCCGTTTTCTCCACACTATTATACGTAGTCGACTTCCTATCGGATGATCGCGTGAAATACTTCAAACAACAGGAGGAATTGCTTGCATTATGACAGTAGATTCACGTATAAGCATGGATAATATTTTCAATAAAATGAAGTGCTTTAGACTGCGGGTTGGGGGAGTCTAATAAGGATAATATAAAGGAAAACAAATATTTGGCTTAACTTCTTGTCTAAATATTGAGTACTACTTAAAAAATGTTAACCATACGAAATACATTTATTTGTCATATAAATTTATCAATTTGAAAATCCGATTTACATCAAAAATATGCATCACATTTGACTTGTTTTCTATACTTTTCGGCATTTTTGTTTACTCAAATACATCTTTTATCGACTTTGATTGAAATCCGAGTCATTAGTTTCAAGTGCTATCTGATGATCTTTAATTACACGCGGTTCGCACCTGTGGAAAACAAGGTGACTTATAACGGATTTACATCAATTAGGGACCCTTAAATTTTTCTAAAGGTAAGCAATTAGCGGTATTAACTACAGGGTATACTGTCATCACCACAGCAATGTACAATCTCGGCACGCTAATATACAAACTGACACGTCTGTCAAAGACAGAAGCCATTTTCGCGCGAATTTATAATGAAAGCGTGTTTTGGCAAATTAGATAAACGAACATTTTTGGGTATTTCATTTAGCTTTTATCTATTTTTCATGATTTTATATTTTTTCCGAATATTCGCATAGTGAAACAGTATTCGAATATTCGTATAATGAACGAATATTCGAATATTCGTTGCCATCCCTACTTTTTTTATAAAAAATGTATACAGTGTATTTTGAGACCACAAGGGGAACCACCGAAAAGTGGTCTCTAAAGGTGCTAGAGGTGTACTGGTCAGGAACCCAGGCAATCCTTGCGTGTATCAGTGCTATACACTGGGCACGTTAAAGAACCAGGCTGTCTATTCGAAACGAGCTAGGCTAAGTTAGCCGAATAAGCCTGTATCTGATTTCTGATCTCTCTGTCGTGGGGGCTTTGTCTCACTCTGTCCCTCTGGTCAGATTGCTCTGTGTCTGTGCTAGTAGAGGATGAATTATGCGCCCTGTGTGGCTGCATTTGAACTATGTAAAGCACCTTGGGCGCTATATAAATCTGGTATAATTTAATGTACAACGCCAGTGAATATACTATGTGTAAAATTAGGCGTTTAATCAAATAAAGCAGTTTCAGTTTCAGTTTCTCTAAATAGATTACTAGGTAAAGTTGGAAAGACAAGAAATATGTTGATACACTATGTGCATCAGAGTTTGAAACTGTAATATATATTGTTCAAGATTTGTTTTAAGATGGCAAGCACTTGTCATAGTCCAAACTGATCTGTCAGCGTGCACGTGTAGTGACATAAATAGACAGTAATTTATCACAGTTTGCACAGAGAGCAATTTCTGTAAAAACACAAACAGTTTACACAGAGAAAATTTCAAATCGCAAATACAGCTGAAAATTTAAATTATGTTGGTTTGACTTCAGAGAAAATGAAAACAAGCACATTTTATTTTTATGTTTAGGTGATGATTAACTGTGATAGAAAGAGCAAATATGTGATACGTACTCAGCCAACAGACAACGCATTGTCAACTTTGGAATCTGTGGCTGTGGCACTCTCCATTCTTGAAAACAGACCGGAACTGGCTGATGTAAGTATATGGTAAAAGTCAGTTGAGCTGTGTCAAGTGAAAATGTGTTGTGATTCCATCGTCATGTGTAATTTTCCTTTAGCTGACAAAACTCCTCTTACACAGAGTGTTTTGGCTCTCCTACTGTGGTGATATTAGTGGTAAATCTTGGTATGTGAAAATTTGAAAGGATGAGCGTTACATTGATATAACTGAAAGTCTACTTAAAGTGGTATTTTGTACATGAGATATCAGGACGGGGCTTGAAAATGTCTTTGAGATAGCCAGAGTTTTGAGATAAGGGGGTTTTAGATATACACTTACACAGATGTTTTAAATATACAGTTACAGATGTTTGCATAAATACATACACTGCTTTACAAAAATAGTCTGTAAAAGAAATTAATTTGAATGTTCAGTTTTATTTCTTAGATTAATTGAAGAATTTGGTACGCAAGGACAAGAATTTATAGTTGAAGGTGGAGATATTCCCATCGCTATGAGCAAATGAGTTGTATGATGGACCTCAGCCATCTGTAGTACTATGCCTACGTTACAGGTTCTTACAGCTCCACTTGACGCCCTCTGTGATTTCCAACTACAGCATGGAGCCGTTCAACACCAGAGTAAAGAATTTAAAATTGCCAATGGATTGTGGCAGAAAGCGTTGCCGAAAAAGGTGATTCGTCGTATGGAGAAAGAAAAACACTTGATGAAAGAACAAGAGAAAACTAATGGAATAGAAGAGGAAGCCAGATGATGTTGGCTTAAAATTAGGCTGCAGTAAAACCTGTCTATAAAGACCATCTTTGGAAAGCCTTAAAGTGGCCTTTACTTGCATGTGTTCTTAATTAGAATTAAGAATGTAATCAGGTAGTCTCTTTTCACAGGAGATCTCTGTGCACCAATATTCTCTGTTCACAGGTAGTATCTGTTCACAGATGATCTATGTCCATAGATGGTCTCTGTGCACATGAAGTCTCTGTTCACAGATGGTATCTGTTCACATATGATCTATGCCCACAGATGGTCTTTATGCACATGAAGTCTCTGTACACAGATGGTATCTGTCAATAGATGATCTATGTCCACAGATGGTCTCTATTTACAGGTGTCTGTTCACATATGGTTTATGTTCACAGATTGTCTCTGTTTACAGGAGGTGTCTGTCCGCAGATGGTCTATGTTCAAAGGTGGTCTATGTTCACAGGTGGTCTGTTCTCTGTTCATATGTGGTTTTTGTCTAGGTTTTGCTATTTTTATCGAATCTTGTTATTTATTCATGAAAAATGGTGTTTATGAAGATTTTTTATTCCTTGTGAAACGCTTGAATCCTTTTATTTATTCGTTATTTTGCATTTTCTATTTTCCAGTTTTCTTTTTCATGGGAAATTTTTTATTATTTTTCATTAACCGGAATAATAGGAGGATTGTGAAAGCTATTCTGCTCAGCATCTGCTCAATTATGATTTTGTTTTAACCAAACTGAAGAAACCTGATACAAATGTTCACCTCATCAAAACAATGTGCAGAGCCATGTTTCGGATGGGTCACTTCAAGGTCAAGGTCACACTTAGGGGTCAAAGGTCATATGACTTTGTTTTGTGTGTGTATTGCTGTAGGGATAATACACGTGTTTTTAGCTCTCCTGTCACTTAGTGACAGAGTGAGCTTTTGTGATCACCCGTCCTCCGTCTGTCATCCGCCCACAATTTCTTGTGAACAAGATAGAGACCACATTTTGCAAGCAATTTTGATCAAACTTGTACAAAACTTGTACTGGCATGATATCTCAGTTCATTTCGAAAACTGGCCAGATCCCATAATGGGTTCTAGAGTTATTGCCCCTTAAAGGCCCAGAATTTGCTATTTTTGTGTGTCTACAATTTCTTGTCTGCACGATAGTGGTTTCATTTATGATTTTATTTTAACCAAACTTGCACACAACTTGTATCACCATAAGATCTTGGTTCCTTTCTTGAACTGGCCAGGTCCCATTATGGGTTCAAGAGTTATGGCCCCTGAAAGGGTCAAAATTAGCTATTTTGACCTTGTCTGCACAATAGCAGCTTTATTTATGATTTGATTTTTACCAAACTGGCACACAACTTGTATCACCATTAGATCTTGGTTCCTTTTTGAACTGGCCAGATTCCATTATGGGTTCCAGAGTTATGGCCCCTGAAAGGGCCAAAATTAGCTATTTTGACCTTGTCTGCACAATAGCAGCTTCATTTATGTTTTTTTTAACCAAACTTGCACACAACTTGTATTACCATAAGACAGGGTTTCACAAATCTGCAAATTTACTGATAGCCCATTGGGCTACCAAAATTTTAATCTGGTAGCCCGAACATTTAAGTTTAATTGGCAATGGCCATTTCGGTTTATTTACTATGTGCTTCTAAACTACAGTGGATGGAATGATTAAATTATTAGAGGTTTCATAATTTTAGCCATACCCACATTGTTATAAATTTTGTTCTCTTAAATAGCAATTATCATTACTCCTTTTTCTCATTTTAAAAGATAAAACTACATGTTTTTAAACTGAGAAATATTATCAGGAGTACTCCTGATAGTTATTGCAACATGGCAATAAAAAAAGGAATGCAAATCAATTTTTATAAACTTGCAAATTCTTTAGAACTTACTAACTTAGAGCTGTATGAATTGTAATTTATCTCAAAATTATTTAAAGTTGATCCTGTTTGATTCTAAACATCTGTCTGGTTTAATAAACGGACTAGAACCGCGTATATAACGTCTCTCAGTTTCTTGGCACTGTGTATTCACTTATCCTAATTTATGTTTGTCCAAAATTCTGTATACTTTCTGATATTTTGCAAAATCATGGTCAAATATTTTGCATGTTAGGCAAGTATTTAAATTGAAAAGCATAAACAATCAGTGTAAGCACTAAACTGCCTCAAAGTCAAATATCTATTCTTTCTGATCGCTCGATAAATATTGAGGTCAGCGAAATCTAAAGTACACTTGGCAGGTGGCGCTAAAATGACGTAATTTTAAGACTGGTTTGCATATTGTTTTAAACAATACCCATCAGCGATTTTGATGTTATTGGATCAGTCTAAAATCACTCCTGCACATGTTTTTGTAAACATTTGCCTGCGGATACGATTGAACGGTTATTGTTTGCCGATTGTGACAGTAGGTGGTAAGATAATTAAAGCCTCGGGCATGTATCTCTTGATAAACAAGGGGATTATAGACAACTATCAAAATTATATTTGAAGACTAAATAATTGATTTCCGGGCTACTCGATACGGAATTTCAAGGAAGCCCGGCGGGCACGCTCTGAAAAAATTTAGCAGCCCGACTGAATTTTCTGGTAGCCCCCGGGCTCCGAACATGGGATTTCTGAAACCCTACCATAAGATCTTGATTCCGTTCTTGAACTGGCCAGATCCCATGATGGGTTCCAGAGTTACGGCGCCTGAAAGGATCAGAATTAGCTATTTTGACCTTGTCTGCACAATAGCAGCTTCATTTATGATTTGAATTTAATCAAACTAGCACAAAACTTGTGTCATCATAAGATCTTGGTTCCTTTCTTGAACTGGCCAGATCCCATAATGGGTTCCAGAGTTATGGCCCCTGAAAGGGCCAAAATTAGCTATTTTGACCTTGTCTGCACAATAGCAGCTTCATTTATGATTGATATTACCCAAACTTGCACACAACTTGTATCACCACAAGATCTTGGTTCCTTTCTTGAACTGGCCAGATTCCATTATGGGTTCCAGAGTTATGGCCCCTGAAAGGGCCAGAATTAGCTATTTTGACCTTGTCTGCACAATAGCAGCTTTATTTATGTTTTTATTTTAACCAAACTTGCACACAACTTGTATTACTATAAGATCTTGGGTTCCAGAATTATGGCCCCTTAAAGGTCCAAAATTGGCAATTTTGGCTTTTGCAGCCATATAGAGACTTCGTTTATGGTTTTATTTAATACAAACTTTCAGACTATCTTCAACAACAATAAATCTTGGATTCCATGACAAATCAGATCCAATCGTAGGTTCCAGAGTTATTTTATATCTGATTACCTCCCCTGTTTGTAATCAAAATGGATTTATATCAGTAAGAACTTATAGGACTTATTTGAAATTTCATTATTGTCATTAGTTGGACTGAGCCAATCAGGGTAGATAACTATGGACTGATTTTATGTCAGATTACCTCCCTTTATTTCAAATTAAAATGGGTATATCTCCGTAACTAATGAAGATACTGATCTGAAATTTCATTTATTTCAACAGATTTATTTGGCAGATCCTTCTTTTGTTCACTTACAATATTTTATTTTTTTTAATTACTTCCCTTTTACGTTACTATAAATAGCTTATTTTTAGTAACTTTTTTATTATTTGCCGTAGGGAAAAACTGAGACCACTTTTCTGTGGTACAACATGGATGGTATCTCCTATTTTTAGGTGTAGTTTGACATATCTGTACCTTGTAAGAATTTTTTTTCTTTTTGGTTAAATTTCTTCACTTTGTTGTTTCTGTCCTTTGGACTTAAATATTTTTTTCTGAGGACCTTTTTGTCCTCGAGTGCAATGATAACAGGTGAGCGATATAGGGCCATCATGGCCCTCTTGTTTACGAAATTATGCCCCTTTTTTGACTTAGAAATTTTTGGTTAAGGTTTTGTATGTAAGCTGATATCTCAGTATCCACTAATGGGAATGGATTGAAACTTCACTCACTTGTTCACTGTCATATTCTGCTGATAAGCACTGTGCAGGTTCCTTAACCCTGTTTTCCATTTTTACAAAATTATGCCCCTTTTTCGACTTTTGTATTCATTCAATTGACAAGGCTGTTGAATAGTCGAGCGTTGCTGTCCTCCGACAGCTCTTGTTTTATCTCCCATTATTACAAACATGAAATTACCAAAAAATGTTCATATAACTTCAACATTTGGTAAACAGGAGGTAAATTTCAAGAATAATAACTTTACATTCGAGTTATTTTGAGTACAGATACATTAGGAGTACGGATTAGTACGGACGTAATGTCAAACTTTCAAGCTGTTTATATAAGTTCTTCCAGAAATTAGATAAAAACATATCGACTGATACTTACCAAAATCATAAATATGATTCCTATAAACAAAACAATCGTACAAGTTACTCGCGATTCTTAAATATTCACGGATATCTACAAAAACTGAAACAACGCAGAGTTCTAAAAGGGGAGTAAACAAGGGAAGAAACGAGTACGAACATTGTTGGGGGCAGCGCCTTTGGCGTTGGTAAGTGATACAGCAAAACATTCTATGGTTTAGATTGCATCTTTTATGCTACAAAAAGAGGTTTTTATGAAAGAAACAAGACGCATATACCAGATGTCAGTCTGCGCAGAAATACATATATGTCTTTGGGAATGCATTTCAAAAATGAAAATCAGGTATTAACAGCATGTGAATTGCCTTGCTTGCACACAGTTTCTCTCCCGTTAATACATGGGCGGATCCAGTGAAAAAAGTAGTTTTTATGCAAAAATCTGCATTTGCGTTGCATTGCAGTGCTCCTGTTTTTATTTGGCAGATCCTTCTTTTGTTCACTTACAATAAAAAATTTTTATAATTACTTCCCTTTTATGTTACTATAAATAGCTTCTTGTCCTTAAGTGCAGTGATAACAGGTGAGCAATATAGGGCCATTATGGCCCTCTTGTCTTATATTTATTTAATCATTTAACATTTTTGTGATTAGGCTTTTAAAAGTCACGTATCTGACAGCTCCTCTTTACTTCTTACGCATTTTCTGAAAGATTTGTTTAAGGTTTCGATGGCCAGATCCCAATAAGAAATATGTGTTTTATGAAATCATGTAATTATCTCCCTTCAAGAAAAGTCAAACAGGTTTCTTTTAATTTTAGTCTGACTTTCCTACATCACCTATTCCAGTTGATAGTTAATTGTATATTCCAACAAGCTGAACCATTTATCAAGCTTAAAAACTGTTTTATAGCTTCATAATGGAGTTATGTTCAAATCTGTGAAAAGGGAGGTGATAATACTTCTTAAAACATTGTATTTCTATTGAATTATTGCTATGTAAGTAACATTTCATGCAAATCTTTCAAACTGTCATTTTAATTTTTTCATTCTATGTGTAAAAATAGAAATTATGCTAGAAAGCTCAATCTTAGGCAATCAGAGTAGAAAAAAATCCATTTTTAAAAGTACTGACAACATAATTATTATGTGGATATTTTATATTCTCAGTTAGTGTGGATATGTGTAAATATATTACCTGACCAAATTTCAACTGAGCTCCTTAAGAAAGGAACTTTTAAAGGGGCCATAATTCTGGCCATCTCAAACCCTATTATATCTGATATTTGTCTGAAATACACTTATAATCGGTTATTTATTAGCTCACTTAAGGACAGAGTGCTCAAGGTGAGCTATTTGGATCACTCCGTGTCCATCATGCAAAATGTGTTTTCTGTTGTTAGCACTCTAGAGGTATCAGTATTGACCCAATCTCCATGAAACATGGTCAGAATCTTACCCTCATTGGAATCTCTGTTTAGTTTGAAACTTGGTTTTCTGAGGTTTTGAATTCTAATTAAAGTTCAAAACTAGATAACATGATTCAAAAACAAAATGATCAGGTAAAATCTTAGAAAAACCTTGTTAGCGGTCTAGAGGCCACATTTTCTTTTGTCTTCTTGATTTTTGTTGGAATGTTCTTATTGAATCAAAACTGGGCTGCCTAAGATCAAAACAAAGGCCATTAGGTTAAATCACAGACAAACCATGTTTTCGCACTAGGGACCTCATTTTTCTCTACGATTTACATAAAATTTGTCAGATATTGTTTCTATGATATATCTAGATAAGTTTGAAACTGGATTTAAATTTATAACTTACTATAAAAAAAACTAGGCTACTAGAACAAATCTTAAAGAGGGTTTCTTAACACTCTAGAGGTCACTTAATTATATAATTTTCTGTTTGATGTCATAAAAATTTGTCACAATGTTTTCTTGTTTAAAATCTAAGATAAATATATGTAATTGTCACTTGAGTAAAAGCCTAGGTCACTTGGTCAGATCGTTGGTTAGTAATCTATCTGAGTTACATAATTATAAGTTATGGTCAGAATGTTTGTCTCTGTTTGTCTCTATGTATCCTAAGTCAAAATTAGTTACTATAGGATTTCTAGGGTAAAATGACCGGGTGAGTGATACAGGGCCCTCATGGCCCTCTTAATTTTCAGCAAAGATCTCATGCTAGATTTCTGTGTGGTTTGAGTATGTTTATATCCTATGCAACAGATTGTGATAAATGATTGGTCTTTCTACATGAGTGTGATAATATTTGTCACATTTCCTTATGGTTTTATAAATTGTATTATCTCTGTCACAAAATGAAATATAAACATTGCAGATGTTGAAATCTCTTGTTCGGTCATTTATACCCATCCCTTTACAGAAATTCTATTATATATAAAAGATTCAAAGTACTAATTTGGTATCTCCATACAAAGAAATCGGATATGATGCTTTGCTATTGTCAGCCGGTCTATACACCATTTTACTTGGAAAATACAAAAAAATTACAAAAAGTACACATTCAAATCATGATCATCTTCGATCAGTAGATGGTCCCTTTTATCTACAGCTTTTTGCAAGGCCGTCGCGGGCGGTTCGGCCGCGGGCGGTCCGGCCATGGCCGGACCACTTTTTTGGCCGAGCATGACCAGTTGTTTTTCGCATAAAATTTCAGCTTTTGCTTAGATTAAGTGCCGAAATATTGCCTTGCTAATTATCCGCAACAAGCGGTATCTGTCATAATTGCCCGCGGGGTGTGAAAACTTCGGCACACTTCGTGTCAAAAGTATCGACCCTGCTTGATTGGATTAATCATAATTAAACGCTTATCTGATATACCTTTAATCCGGTATGATCTAAAGGGCATTTTTTTATAATCTATAATAATTGTTTTGATGAAAAAAAAAATAGTCGTATGTTTAAAAAAATTAGAAAAGATGTGTTTTTCGTGGTATAATAAAACAAAACTAACCGAAAGCTAATTTCTTCTAATTATTTTGAATAATCTTAAATGATTGCTTTAAATCAAATAAAATGCTTACGTACATCTCAACTATATAAAATAATATAAACTTCGTTTCTATCTTCTCTAAATTCTGAAACCGTATGCTTAACTCGTTGCTTAACGTATTGCTGCAAAATGGACATACCTGAAATTCCAAAACAACCTAAGACATTTAGATTTCCGAAACGCACCTTTGGTCGGAAAAATCAGGTGAACAGAAGTTTTCAGCCTTTGTGGTTCACTAATAGATCGTGGTTGAATTACGATGAAACTAATGACCTTGCTTATTGTCATGTGTGTATGTTTGCTCACATAGACGGCAAGTTGTCAAGTTGTCAAGTTCGAATCTTGATAAAGCCTTCATTATTAATGCCACCGCCTGATGAGACTCACAGAGGGGTCAACATTCATTGGGCAAATGTCGGATAGTTATCCTTGAAAACTGTTATAAAATTGACAGAAAATCTTAATGGAAAATGCTTTCAAGATGCAAGGAAAATGTACTTACGGGCATCCCATATCTTAAAATTTTCTCGGGGGAGACCCCCCAAACCCCCCTTACGAGAGGGGGAAACCCCCTCTCCTGCTCTCCCCACTCTCCTGCCGTCGGCACTCGCGGGACGCCTTCGATGTCCCATAGCCGGACCACTTTTTCGAACCCGGCGACGGCCCTGTTTTGGCCAAAAAAGTAACATTGTGCGAGAAAAAGAAAAATCAGAATTACTGGAGAACACTTTGACATGCAACTGTCAAAAGATCATTGCATGTTGAATGCACATGAGCGTTTGGTAGTTCAATGGTCAATGCCTCGCGGACCTTTAGACCTATAGCAATTGGAGCACGTTTAAGCCTAAAACGCCACTGGTTGATAACTTGAAAAAAGTAGATAGTTTCAATGGTTTTGGTGGTTGATAGACCTCTGATCAATGTCACATTGACATCGAAACTGGTTTGTACACTGGAGAATATAAAAACAAAGCCGATAACTATCTGGTGTTGAAACTTTGTTGTCTTTCCACAGAAACGCAATGGATATCCGGTCACATGAGTATCAGTCCTGGGCATAAGGTAGTAACTTATTGTATCACTCTTGTATACATACGTTTAATTAATGTAATTTGTTGGTGAATATTTTTTGTGCCTTTATGCCTTCAATATAATAATGTTCAGAGAAGCACACCACTCTTATTGCGTTACACGAGCGACAGTGTAGTTGCGATCTAAACCGATTTAACCGCTTCGGACTCGTGATTCCAAACATATTTAAAATGCACGTATCAAAGTCGATACAAATAAAACTAGACAGAAAATATATCATTCGAGAGCATATGACAATTCAGTATTTATTTTGCCGCGTTTTTTTTTCACAGAGATGCCCCGTTTTAAACACCACATTGGACATTAGTTTGTATTGGCGTTAGTGGTCAAAATTGGAGGCATGCACCACTGAAAGGTGCAAGAAAAAGCCAGTATGTCGGTTGTACAATTATTTTCACTCTATCATTGTTTCATGACAGAGAAGACGGAGATTTTCCATTTCTACAATCGAATCACAAAATATATTAGTGTCACTTCCAGTCTCAGACTGATTCCAGAGGTACAAGTTTCGTACCGTTAAGGACTGGCTGAGAAAATACAAAGCATGTTCAACATAACCATGTAATCATCTTCAATTTGTCTCAAGCGACCACCGTGTCATATGTTTCTTAGTACAAATGAAAAACTTACCTCACATTTTTTCAACTCGTGTAAGTGTACCTTTATGTTCTCTCCACAGAATGAAAAAAAAAACAAAAAAAACAACAAATAACAGTATAAATTTTGCAATGTAATGATAGTTTATCAACTAACCGAAACATTTTATCTTTGATGAGTCATGTTCAAGTATTATTCCTGCAGTGAAATATCTTGTGCACTATAAAAACAGTATTTTTTTTTCTTTTTTATTTCCTGTGCAATATGTTCGTTTCCATAAATTGGGCCGTTTTCCAACATGTGTTTTTTATCACACAAGAACCGTAGATTTCTCAATGCGTCTTCATTTTGGTTGAATCGCGGTCCGGTTTGGAGTAGTGTGCGTTTGTATAATAGGCTGCAGCAGCTCCTCGTTATGAGATGGTCTGACGTCTTACATATTATCAAGTTATCGCGGGTATTTAAGCTACCGGCTCTGTATCCAGGAATTTCAGAGTCCCTATGTCACTTAATTGACAGGTTTTAACGCTTCCATATTTATGATGGGCGAGCGTCTATTTTGTTGAACCTATGCACGACAGAACCGCGCTAGTCAGCCGTACAATGTGCATATTTGCGCTGGTGGTGATGGTCAAAAATAATGTCAACTCTTCCGGTCGAATGAAAGCCCCCTATTTTGAAGTGGGTGAGGTAGGCGCGGGGGTTGTTAACGTCACACCCACACAGCTTAAGGTTATATGGCGACTTCCCGGCTTTTTCCGGTGGATGAAGACCCCATATGCATTTTTTTTATCAAGGGCGGGTACCTAGGTAGAACCACCGACCTACCGTAAACCATATGGAAGGCTTATATTCATGAAGAATTCTACACCCTCAAAGCCCACCCACCGCTTAGCTCAATATGGAGAGTGCAGATCTACGGATTGCAGGGTCTAAGTTCGATCCTCGGATGAAGCGTATGTTCTCCGTGACTATTTGATAAAAGACATTGTGTCTGAAATCATTCGTCCTCCACCTCTGATTCATAAGGGAAAGGAAGTTAGCAGTTGTTAGGTTAGTGGACATAGGATAACGACCGAAAATCATAGTTATGTTCGAGAAACCTAGCTAATCGAACGTAAACCTAGGTTCATGTTCGTAAAGTATGGTTCATGGTCGTAAACCCAAGTTCACGTTCGTAAACTATGGCTCAATTGGCAAGCCAATTACCAATAATTACGTTCTTGGTCGAAAAACAAACAGATATAGAAATTAAGTTCAATAGTTGGCTTGATGGCGCAGTAGGTTGAGTGGATAGGCATGTAATCAGTGTGTAGAGATAGTTTTAATGGTTCGAACCTGGCATCAGTTTTTATACGCCCGAAGGTACGTATTATGTTATGACGCTGGTGTCCGTCTGTCCGTTAGCAATTTCGTGTCCGCTCTGTAACTCATGAACCCCTTGAAGGATTTCAAGGAAACTTGGCACAAATGTTCACCACACCGAGACGATGTGCACAGCGCATGTTTTTGATGTCTCGCTTCAAGGTCAAGGTCACACTTAGGAGTCAAAGGTCATATCGGGTTGTTTCGTGTCCGCTCTGTAACTCTTGAACCCCTTGAAGGATTTCAAAGAAACTTGACACAAATGTTCACCACACCAAGACGACGTGCAGACGACTCGCTTCAAGGTCAAGGTCACACTTAAGGTCAAAAGTCATATCAGTTTGTTTCGTGTCCGCTCTGTAACTCTTGAACTGCTAGAAGGATTTCAAAGAAACTTGGCAGAAATGTTCACCACACTGAGACAACATGCATAGCGCATGTTCCGGATGACTCGCTTCAAGGTCAAGGTCACACTTAAGGGTCAAAGGTCATATATGACTGCTTTGTGTATATTGATCTGCATTGCAGTGCTCTTGTTTTTATTTGGCAGATCTCTTTTTTGTACTTACACTAATATTTTTGAATTACTTCCCTTTTATGTTGCTATAAATAACTTATATTGAAACTTTTTTATTATTGGCCGTAGGGAAAAACCGAGACCACTTTTCTGTGGTACAACATGGATGGTACATCCAAGTTTTAGGTGTATTTTTACATACCTGTACCTGATAAAGATTTTTTGTAGACTTTGAATATTTTTTTTGTGGACTTAGATTTGTTTTTTGAAGTTTTCCTTTTGTTGTTCCAGTCCTTTGGGCTACAACAGTCAAGTTTTTAAAATTTTGCTCCCATCCTATGATGTAAGCCTTCGGGCGTATATTGCCCCGCTTGGCGGCGCTCTTGTGTTTTTTTTTTTTTTTTTTTTTTTTTCATTTTGCATTTAATTTACATACTTTGTGTAGGTTTGTTTGTCTATGGTTTCTAATTCATTCATAATAGCTTCAAATACATTAGATCATATTTAAGACGAAGCGCATTTAAACATAACTATGTGTTAACAGTGACATTATATTTAAAGACTATGTGTACAGTTAGTTCACTTGAACAAGTTAGTACTAGCTAGATTAACCAACTCGTATTTTTTTATTCCGTGAATCGTATTGAAAAAGAAAATTAAATACAGTTTTAAAACTATGTTTTAACGGGCCTGGGAATCGAACTTCCAAAGAAAAAGTAAAATGCGAATACCATTAACAGACGGACGGAAGTACAAACAAATAAATTAGTAGGTAGGTACCATCCAATCTATTCATCCGTCCGTCCGTCTATCCATCTATTTATCGTTTCGATTGGCTAATAAGTCGTGGTCACTAAGTTGTGGCCACAATTTAATAAGTTGTGGCCTCAAGTTACTAAATTGTGGCCACAATTTACTAAGTTGAGGCCACGATTTACTAAGTTGTGGCCACGATTTAGTAAGTTGTGGCCACAATTTACTAAGTTGTGGCCACAAGTTACTAAATTGTGGCCGCGATTTACTCAGTTGTGGCCACAATTTACTAAGTTGAGGCCACGATTTACTAAGTTGTGGCCACAATTTAGTAACTTGTGGCCACAATTTACTAAGTTGTGGCCACAATTTAAATACAGTGTTGCGGTTGTCACCTCTGTGCCACCGTAGTAATTACTATTTGCATTCTGACTTAAATTTATATTGTTTTGTTTGTTTGCGATGATTTCAAATTTAAGCGCCTTATTATAGTGCGATACTTATAGATACTTTAAAATAATTGTTTAATATTTTCAAATATGAATGTGGGTCTATTATAACTTTAACACTAACTAAGACAACAAGAATGGAACAAACTTGTTAAAATAATACGACGCAAAAAAACAAAGATAAAAATAAACTTTGAAATTCCCAAAAGCAGCTATTTATAGAAATTCCCAAAAGGAGCTATTTATAGATGATAGGCTCATTAGCCTATTAATAGATTATGTAAAAATACTGTAAATATTAACGCGTCCTTCATATTAAAAAAATATTTATTATGTTTAAATGTTTGGAAATAAATACAATTACTATATATACACGACACTGTAAAATGTAGCCTACTGTTGCGGAGGTACATATAGCTTTACAAAACTAGTTTGTTAAGTGAATTTTGGATCTAAAGCAAACACAAACGAAAATAGATCCATATACACAGAGCTATATATACACCCTATTTATCACTTGAAAACGATCGGTTTTACCTAGATATTAAAATAGCTTTTATTGCCTTGTATGATATTTCTCCTTTTATAAATAGGACTACGGTCTTAGTGTGTAGTTCTTTTGCACGTTTAAACATGGTTTAACTAAATCGATCGTACATGTAGTAGTAGTAGTAGTAGTAGTAGTAATAGCATATTTAATGGTTTCCCGTGATAAATAGTTCGTGACTTGTTTCCGAAAATATGTAATAGCTTCTACTTATAGAAAAGGAAGAGTTTAATATATGAGGATTATTACTAGTTAACGCTTAATTGGCAGATAATTTAGTTTATTATGGATCTTAATTTGAACGATGAGTAATTCGTAGTGTAACTATGTCAGCTGCATGCAAAATCCAGCCAAAACCTTGGTGTGATATTTGCGGAAAGACATTCAAAAATGCCTACAATTTAAAAGTACATAAACGTGTTCATACTGGAGAGCGACCCTACCAATGCCAGCAATGCGAACGTGCATTTATGTACAGGGCCAGTTACAGAGTTCACGTGGCTACACATAAACAGGATGTGGTTGATGATGAAAGCGTCAGCCAAGGCAAGCTTGACCGGAAGTCTGGAAGTCAAATCTCAAGCAACATTTTGATGCATGGGAACAACCGACACAAGAACACGCCCGTTAGCAAAGGATCAGGCGTATCGTGCCATATCTGCCACAGGTATGTTTGGACAATATTTAAATTAATGCACAAGTCCCCAATTTCACGAAAAAAAAGAAAGAAAAGAAAAAAAAAACGTAAGTACTTACTTAGTTGAGTCTGTTATTTTCAAATCATGCTTAAGTTATTATTATTTCATGTTTACTTTTTGTCTACAACAATGTATTTATAGCTATATGGTTAGTAGTATTTGTCCGCAGTACTTCAGTCTCGCAAATTTATGTGATATTTATATGTAAGCACAATATAACGAACTTAAGTATTTACTTAAGCTTTTTCTTATTTCTTTACTTCGTTTTCTCTAAACTTCCGAATTGTTGTGTTTTGATCGATAAAGTAGTTACATATAATTCTATATAGCTGATAAAGATGAAAAAAAAGACAACCTTGAAGACGCATATAAAGGGCAGAAACACGTATTATAAACAACTGATTTAGCCTAGCAATTACTCAAGACTTTTTTCGTGAAATTGGGACCAGAAGCATCTCTTTATGAAACAGAACTTGTCATCTTTCTTTTTCCGTATGATTTGCCTTTAATGTTTGAGTGTTTTATAATTGAAAGCATATCTGCAAAGTTTTCAATACCAAATTATTTATGGTAACGGTATATTATCATATGCCAAGTCGAATGCCAAATTCTTATTACCAAAATGATTAGTGTTAATTGTTGTATGGCCATGTAAAACACAAAAAGATGTTTCATGCCTAATTACAAACTATAGTACTGCGAGAAAGGACGCATGTACGTTTTAAAGGACATCTGGTTCATAGCCATGAAGTTTTCTAAAAACTTTCTATCACACTTTCTAAATATTTTCCTGATTGCAGAGCGAAAATGTGCGTTACTGGTAGAAAATTCTACTGCTTCAGATAATTCCAATAATAATGTCCACAAACATTGCAGGTTACTACCAATTTCTACATAAAGATAAATGACAATAAGTCAAAATCATTAATCAACGTTATTAAATAAGCAATAAAGCATTGAGTATTTTGCTTTTGTTACTAGCAAGGCTCTACGACTGTTCAAAACGAAAGATATGCAGGAATTGTTGTGGAGATTCTGATAACCGGTATTATTTGCAAAATTTTCTTGTATTTTCAGGACATTTCTGCAGCAGCAATCACTCAAATGTCACATGCGTATCCACACATTTCAAAAAACATGGGCAAATAGTCGTAAAAACACCGCCGATATTACCTGCAACGACACATTTCATCTGAAAAACTTGCATGCACCAACCATGTCAAATAGAACAATCGCTAGAGTAAACTATATTAAATATCCAAAACTCAAGACAGCCTTAACTGCTCGAGGTTCCGCTAATGTTGAACACCTTGCTACAGAAAAAGATGTTGTTGGTGAAAGAAATGAAACAAAGCGAGCAGCGACAAAACCAAGAAAAAATGTCAGGGGTGCAGTGAAGTACATGATGAAACCGGTCGAGTCAGAAAGACATCAAACGAAATTAAAAACTCACACCAGTCTTAACCGAAACACTGCTTACAACTGCCTTCAAATAGGAAGTACTTCGAGATATTCGGATATGTGTGGCCAAAAAGGCCATTCTCAGTCAAAGTACACGTGTGCGGCATGTGAACTCTATTTCGAAACATCACTTGACTACAGAAATCATATTAAATCACACGACTGCAAACAAGATGGGAGACGGATATATGAATGCAAGCACAAATTTTACCATTTGAAATCGTTTCAAGTAAGTGTATAAAGTAATTTCACGTGTTCAATATAGTTTTAACATTTTCAACAACTTATGAATATAACTTAAAGCTTCGCAATGTGTTCACGTTTTTTTTCTTAACAGTTAATTTTAGTACTAAACATGACTTTAATTTCTTTCAGAAACATCAACAGTTAGATAACAAGTGTTACCCGTGCAAAACATGCAACCGATGTTTTAGTACAAGGGAGGACCAAATGAATCATTCACAAATTCACGTGCAAAATCGACAATACACATGTCCGTACTGTGATTTGAGTTTTAACGTTGACAGCAATTGTCATAGACACATAAAGCAGGTGCACAATGGTTCAGTACACAATTTGCCAGACAACACAACGCCGAAGTACACTTTGCGTAAATCACCTGCTGAAGCAGTTTCATGTCCATATACATGCACCCAGTGCAACGATTCTTTCTCCGAAGAGTATTTGCTCCAGAAGCACATGATGAAAGTTCACTGGAAAGAAGACAACAAGGTGAACAAATTGAAACAAATGGCTTGTAGACAGACAAAAGAATATAATTATATAGACCTGACAGGAAGTGATGCAAACGAAAGCACAGAAATGGCTGTTAAAGGAAATGATAAACCTTTCGAAGGTGCTGTACATGCTGAAAGGGAACGGGAAAATATTCATTTCAGCAGGAAAGACATCGTTGCAGAAACCATCCCGATTCAACCACATTTGGACACAGTTCCTAAATCTAAACGTGTGAATCAAGTCAGTAGAAACCGTAAGAATAAGAAGAAAGAACTAAATGAGGCAATATTACGAGAATATTATGTTTTTACTGACATTCTGAAGTCATGTTATGTTGATCCTGACACTAATAGAGGGATATATGTGTGTGAAGTTTGCTCGACTACTTACACAAAAAAACACAGCCTTGTAATACATATAAAAAACAGGGCGTATGACCATCGTTTCTACCTAAGAAAAAGAGATGATACAGAACAACAGCAATTGGATTTAGTTCAGTCAACAAGATCGATTTTGCGTTTTGAATGTGATGTATGTGGTAAAATATTCCAAACAATATCTAATATGTTTTCACATAGACAGAAACATACGACAAAACAGTTCAAAGATGCTGGTGTTCGTGAAGATGTTTATAAATCTCGGGATGGCAAAACAATCGTAACAGATTTCGAAATGAGACCTGAACAAGAAGTGTCAAGCAGCACAACCAAAGAACAGGGTGACAACCAATCGAATGAAATGGGGGACGATGATGTTACAATATCTACGGAGAGTGCAGACAATGAAGACTTCGATATTTCAGATGGGGAACCTCTCTACACGGCAACGCCATACATTGCTGAGAAGAATAACAATGTCGAGTTAGTACAAGATATAAATACCTCATATGAAGCTGAAAATACACAAGCTGTTGACGACGAAATACCAAATGTACGTAGATCTATCAAAGGAGAATGTACTGTACATTTTTATGAACAAAATACAGAACAGACAATAACAGCAACGGCGACAGATATAGCTAAACTAGTGGAGACGGCCTATGGAAACAACAGGGCAGAACAAAGTCATGCTGACGAAGAACTATATACGCCTGGCATAACTGAACAAAGTAGTTCGATAGACGGAATCAAGAGTCAATGTCAAACTCATACAAGTGTAAATATAAATACAACTGATATAACTCATCAACTTGAAACGACAGGAAGAGTTAATAGTCAATGTCAAAAATATACAGTTGAAAATACAACTACTACTTTTGTAACTGGACAAACGAAGACTTTTGAAGGAATCAAGAAACAGAGTCAAACCCACACAAATGTCTATATAAATACAACTGGTACAACCGAACATATGGAGACAACAGAAGAAATTAACAGTCAAAATCAAATACATGCAGACGAAAATCTAAACACTTTATCTAACAAAGAATTAACCAATTCAAGCACACAGACAAATACAATCGCATTTCAAAATATGAATGTACAAGACCAAGTTTGTCAAGCAGAATTAATGACCAATCCTGAACAATGTACAAACACTGTTACTACATTGACTGGTTTCAGATCGCCCTTTTCAACCGAGAGAGGTGATAGAGTATGCACAGAATGCAGACTAGCCATCCCGGATGGGCAGACAAGTCTGCGATGTAGCCTATGTGATCAGGTATTTTGTGTAAACTGTTCAGGTCTACCGAGAGATGTATACGCTACGTTATATAGTAACGGAAACGAATGTTTAGCAGGTATATGTTGGACATGTAATGTCTGCAAAGGTCTGGTTCCAAAGTTTACAGGGCTTCTTCAACAGCTGGGAGATTTTGATCAGATCATTAACAACCGCTTAACAGACATAGAGCAAAGGCTGCCTACAATGAGACCGAATATGAAACACTGAGTTATGTTACTTGAGTAGAATGCATTTATAAGAAAAATATGTGTGTATAACTAATCCATGACGTGTAATGTGGCTTTGAAGCTGACTACATTTTGATTTATTTGACAAATGAATTGATAATAATTTTTCATATGTTGATGTCCTTTCTAACTTAGAATGAAAATGGAAGTTTTGCCGAAATATCATATTTAACGATAAAGTGTAAAAAATATATATATGCATAGACAAACTTAATTGTTATTTAAATATCTTTTGTGCTAAACTATTCATACTTCTTGTATATGTTAATACAACAGAAGTTATATCGTGACCTGTTTAGTAAAATGGCCTTTTAGATAAAGTATAATTTTGTTGGCTTGTAACATATATATAGCGAAACAGTATTTTGAAAAGTGAAAACAATAATTGTATGGTTAACCAAATGCAGTTCTACTACATAGGATTTATATTAGATGGTGTATTACATGGGAAAAGTTGTATTAGTGACATGATATTATTGTTGCAGAATAAAATATTTTTTCAAAATACTGGATAGTCACTGGTTTTTACGGTGGTATGTTTAGGACATGCATTATTTTAAATTATCTCGTGTGTTATGTTATCTCAAGAGCACGACATCTTATCTCGAGCGCACGACATCTTATTTCGTGCGCTCGACATTATTCTCACCTCGTGCGCTTGTCGTCATATGTCGTGCTATGTTGTCGTGCTGTCGAGATGAAATATGCGTACGAGAAAATTTAATTTAAATAAACTGCTTGTCTTAAATATACCAACGTAGAAACTATAATGCTGTAATAAAGTAATGCAAAAGTAGGCAAATAATGTGTTTAATGACAACCTACATTGCAAAAACATATATACAATTATATACATATATATATACAAGTGGTTCCTAGCCAAAAGACCCTTGACTAAACCAAAAATACACGGTAATGTCATATTTCAAGTTAAGTATTTTCAGATTTTAAATGTGAAAGAATTTTCTTTTTGAATATTTTTTTTTATTTGCCTTTGATATTTTGTCACTAATCCACTAAGGTTTTATCTTTGAACGGCCCATATATATTTAGAGCCAGTTTTCATAATTATATACCTTTTAGAAATTTTAAATAAAAATCAATAAGTGAGCCGCGCCATGGGAAAACCAACATAGTGGGTTTGCGACCAGCATGGATCTAGAAGATCCTGCGCATCCGCGCAGTCTGGTCAGGATCCATGCTGTTCGCTAACAGTTTCTCCAAATCCAATAGGTTTTGAAAGCGAACAGCATAGATCCTGACCAGACTGCGTGGATGTTGGTTTTCTCATGGCGCGGCTCAGTGAGTTTGCAGGCAAGACAAGCATATATTTGAAGCAAAAAAGACAAGAAAATACAGTCTATTCGATCAGTTAACAGTTTTATTCTTTTGACATTTAAAGATTTAAAAACGAAGATATTTTTACAACTGAGCGGCAATGTATCTATAGACGGTATCCTTTTATGGCATCCCAGATAAACATCAAAAAGTAATAGAACACATGTCGACGGTGTCGATCGAAATTCCCGAAAAATAAAAAGGTGGTTTTCAGGAGAGGCAAAAAACTTATTTTTATTGTTTCACGCCTTTTCCAAATCAAACATAAAATACCGAATAATGAATTTTTTTTTCAGATCAATTCCTGAAAAAAGTAAACAACACATAACATCCATACTCACAATGCTGATTGGTATTTGGATGTGCTACATGCTTGACTATTGAAAAGACACTTGTAACTTACGAACATGTTGGAATTCACTTTTCGGCTTTCTTTCCAATCGGCGAATTTATTCGGCATTTTCTGTCCATCTCATTATTCGGTATTTTATTTTTTTCATGTTTCACTCCTTTCCCATGGGCTAATTGAGCCCAGATTTGGAGAGAATGTGCGCGGGAAAGTGCTAAAAATTATTCGGCAATGAAGGAAATAGGCATTTTCGTTATTCGGGATTTTCGATCGACACCCGTCACCGTCGATATACATGTACCAGCAGCAACTTACCTGTTAACTGGTCAAAAATGATCTTTGTGTTTATTAACAATTTGTCGTGGTGAAAGCGGACGCACCTACATGTATGATGTAAGACTGACAGCATCAAACAGAACTAATGTACCGAATTTACATGATATTATCGTTGTAAAATTGCATTTCTTGATCTTTTAAAGATTACATTGTGTTATTAAGTATTCATTCTCAAGTTACTAGTATATCAAACATACGCCCGACTGTATCATTTGAGGCATGCTTTCGGGACACGTAGAATATTCGTTCCCATTCATCCTACACCAAAGTCATCGATCTGCTCTTGCAGTCAGTATGGGTCATTTCGTTTGATCAAGAACAACATTCTCGCCGGTTTATTTATAAATATTTATAAACGAACGCTTTGGCGTACGCCGGCCACTTGAGTTGTAAATAAAAAAGAAATTCCAATTTGTTATGATTTTCTGTTGTGGCATGGTCCAAAAAGGTAATCGTTGCGGAATATTTCTTACATTCACTGGTATTAACCCCAAATTACCGAATGTTTACCCGATTTTATATCGCGAACGAACAGGATTTGCCGCCTTGTCTATCTCGCAAGGCCGGTGTAACATTAAATTTTGACCCCGTTGAAAATTGACCCCATGGGTCATTTTTCAACGTTGAGAATTGACCCTGCCAACATTTCAACATTAAATTTTGATAAAAAAATTCGTTGAGACCTGATCAGTCGTTAAATTTTGATCAGAAATGGGGTCATTTTTTAACGGTTAGCTAAACTTAAATAAAACGTCGGAGATCATCTGTTTGTAGTAGAGAAACACACTGGAAAGAACCAGAAGTTTTCGCAGGCTTGCTGGGTAGCTTTTTTTAAAATATTTTCACAAGGCCGAGCCCGGGCTCAAACTGACAATTTTGCCGAGGTAGGCGATTTTCGACAGGTGGGTGGGTGTAGTCACATCGAGACTTCCACACAGGGAGCACCTTTTCCTATCATAACAAGATATTTATAAGTGATATTTCTGTAACATACAGAGATTAATTCTTTAACGTTGAAAATGTTTGTCTTTATGCGTCCTAATGCCAGGTTCGAAATAGTTTATCTCATGATTAGGATGTTTAACTTTACAAATATGTATAATCTACGGTTTTAATTCTTTTATAGAATGTACAGATATGGTCTTTAGATATAGTCTCTTATAATTCTGTTCAGAATGACCACATGCATTTATAGTTATCTATTTCACACTTTATTTGTCACGAAAAAAATGTTTTATCAGACGAATTTCTTCCGCCTTGCAAACAAAGTAAACAGAGGGTCATCTCATTCACACGACAATTACTTAAATAAAGTATTCACAGTCCTCATAAAAACCCTACATATGTGATACTAAGTTGCAAGAATCAGTCACTGATGCCTAGTCACTGTCTTAACAAATAACATAAAATCGAAAACAAATATATGTGTAATAAGGGTATTAAATTTTTCTCGTTTATGGTAGAATGCGCCACCCAACATTTTTAACGGACTGTTTTAAAATTTTAACAGATATTTCCAAGGGTGTTTTTATTCTTAATATCTCTGCTGTATATCTTCAGAAAAAGTGTATCTATTTATGTCCCTGATATTTTCCAACAAGACCACTAACGTCATCTGTTCAAGACTGCGCAAAATGACATGCCTGACTTCGAATCACTTGCCATACACCGATGTAGGTTCGAGCCTCACTCAGAGCGTTGAATTATTAATGTTAGCAAGCTTTTACATCTTTATCCTAGATCTAGACTGCATGTGGGACCTTACTTCAAAGCCCGGGTGTCAGTTTTTAGAATAAGTCTGCGTATTGGTGGTGGTATAATTGATTTGTTTTTGTAATGTTATAAGTGTGACTTTCCGATCAAATTTGTCTAAAGCTCCAAATTTTGAACACGTTATTAAAATGTTAGATAGATGTTACAAAAATGTCTTATATAACGCTTCGTTCGATAAATGCAATGTAGCTATATGTAATTTAACAGAAATTAATTTTGTTTGACAACAGTGTTTACTCTATGTTTTTAAAATGTTGCCGTTTTTTAGTACTAAAGATGTTTTCTGTTCTGTGTTTGATTTCTTCTGAAAGTCTGAATTTTATGCCCGTAGTATTTCACATTTATTAACGATGAAAACGAAATAGCTAATTACTATCGCGCTGTATGAAATATTACAGGTAATTTTATAACAAAAATCGGTTGTTTCTATATATTTTTGCTTAACATTCTGCTATTATCATATCAAAATTGCTATAGAATTCGAGCTATGTTTATTTTCTAGCGGTGTTCAGGTTTGTAATATCAAATGATGAATGCACTACGTGCGGTTTTTTCCTCTTCTTTTTTTGTGCGTGCGTGCGTGCGTGCGTGTGTGTGTGTGTGTGTGTGCGCGTAACGGCTAAATTTCGCGGTGTTTTGATTACCTATTTTGTTTTACTTTATTTACCTTCTTCCTGACGTCGTCTGGTTTTGTAGTGTACATCATCGCTACTGGATTTTCTTATGGTGGCCTCTTTCATATACCTGTTGTTCTGAACAGTGCGCTGTATGCCACCATAGGTCCCTAACACATATATAAAAGCTGGCCTAACTTTAAATGTTTATTTTGTAATATTCTTGGTTGGGTCCTTTATAAGGTTATTTTTGAGGCCATTTCTATTAGTTTTATCTAGATTAAAGTTTAAACTGTTCAAATTTGTTAAAATTGAATAAAGTTTGATAAAATTTGTAACATTTGATAAAATCAGAGCGGCCTTTACCGAAAAACGAAAACTCAGATTTCTGACTTATTTATGTAAAAATATCTTTAAAATTCTATGCCAAAATTATAGTTATAATGATTTCGGAAAAAACAGTGACTATCTCTGCCGAAATTTAAGATGGGTGTAAGGATGTGTCTACAAATTTTCAAAATCATTGTCTAAAATTGGCCTATATAATTATATGGCTTTTAATTGGTACATATTTATAAGGTTTCTTCAATTACCATAAATTGTAAAATTTTGATCGAAAATATCAACAATAAGAGCCCCGGGGGTGGGGGGGGGGGGGGGGGGAGCTTTGCCCGCCTGTCCCTCTCCACCAGGGATCTGCCCTAGACGCTTACGTCTCCATACCCTTCGTCTATTTGGTGAAGCGTTCCTTCGCGCCTGGATAGGGTCCATTATCATGAAGGTGTCTGGTGATGTGTCATTTTTAATGTGATTGAAGAATTTTAACATATATCTGTAAAATCAAGTGCGTCTGGAGTGCGGATCCCATGACCCATCCCCTCTCAGCTTGGGGTTCCGTGTCAGCTAGACATTTATGGAGTATGTTCTCATAAAGGTCGAATTCTTGTCTGCTTCTCACAAGAGCGGGCACCTGGGTAGAACCACGGACGACCATCCGTAAGCCCGCTAGAAGAATTCAACGTCCCGAATCAGACTCGAACCAACATCGATAAGGAGCAAGTGATCTGAAGACAGCGGTCTTAACCACTCGGCCACCGAGGTCCCTCTGATTAATATAACATGATTGTAACAGAGCCCAATTGGATATGACATTCTTTTTTCAATACATGTAGATTTGCATTCATAAGTCTATCATGTAATGGCGGTGTAACGTTGAAATGACCCTGGAGGTCAAATTTCCATGTTGTAAAATGACCCCTATGTAAATTACCGACGAGGTCTAAATAGAACTTACAACACTTTTACATGACCTAAAGCAAAACACCAACTGATCCAACTTATACGAATGCCTAATATATTATGGGTGGATCATGTTAAACCATTCTGTGAATTGAGATAGTATTGCGCACATTCCGAAACTTTATGCGGAAATCATACAGCCAAACTGTCAACATCATGATCAACAATTATGTTATCGGTAATATTATCCCCCTTATCCGGTTACCATTAACTACACCTTTTTCTACTGAGATTGCCCACGTCACAAAACGGCTCAAGTCATAAATTGTCCTACTTTCCGCTGAAAGCATGGAATTAAAGGTGCCTGATCGGATAATTTCTTCAAAATCTGAAAAATTCTGAGAAGGGTTTTTATGTTTCGTTTGACCTAACTAAAGAAACGTTTTCCAAATATTTTGCCAAATTGCTCACCAAAAACTGATATAGTGTCTTACCTTACACTAGGCAATTTCTCTTGTTAAATACGAAAACAAATACTTTCATTTTGTCTGACACAGAAGTGATACAATTATAAGTAATAAACAACCAGGTCAGTACTGTCACTCGAACCAACGGCCCCAAATCGATGAGAGCTTTTGAATTTAACATTGAAAATGACCAGACTGTAGATGATTAGTTTGTTAATAAGCTTTGTTTGTTTGTTTTGGGTTTAACGCCGTTTTTCAACAGTATTTCAGTCATGTAACGGCGGGCAGTTAACCTAACCAGTGTTCCTGGATTCTGTACCAGTACAAACCTGTTCTCCGCAAGTAACTGCCAACTTCCCCACATGAATTATCAGAGGTGGAGGACGAATGATTTCAGACACAATGTCTTTTATCAAATCGTCACGGAGAACATACGCCCCGCCCGAGGATCGAACTCGCGACCCCGTGATCCGTAGACCAACGCTCTCCCTACTGAGCTAAGCGGGCGGGCTTCGTTAATAAGCATCCAAAGATGTGTAACTGGGTTAAAACTTCTGTTTCTGACCAGTATCTGCAGAGTCAGGGTTACTGCCGATGAATAATTATGTATTATTAGCTCGTGGCACGCTCGAATGTATAGCTAAACGTTCATCACTTCAAAGTTCCGAGAAAAAATACAGAAATATTAATTTTTCATCTGTATGGTAATAGGCATATTGCTTAAGATTATTATGTTCAGTTTTCAACGTTGAAATATGACCTGACTATAGTTGATCACTTTTCAACGCGGGTCAAATTTTCACGCCTGGGTGGGTCATTAAATAACGGGAACGGTCAATTTTCAACGTTGAAAATTGATCAGTAATCCGTTGAAAAATGACCCATGGGGTCAATTTTCAACGGGGTCAAAATTTAATGTTACACCGGCGTACTTCGGCGTATGTCGGAAAAACCCGGGCAGTGCCAATTAACACAAAGCTGGTTGCCCGCGGCGAAACGGCGTGCGCCGCATAAGTGAAACGAATTTATCCAGAAGTAGATGAGAACATCTGGCAGCCAGCTTGTTTGCTGAAGAACGTCTTATGAAGGATCATTTCTGGGGTCTGAAGCAGCCAACAACGGTAAGGAGTCAAAATATTTAAGACCTTAAAAAATCGGCCACAGAGGCCCTCTTGTTTTAGTAAAAATATATGGCTTGTTTCTTAACGTTTGGCACTATTAAACCATTTTCTCTTATACACGTTCATCCAAGATTGTTATAATGTAGTGACTTACCCTAAGCCCGCTTTACACAATGGAGACAATCTGTTTAAAGGGTGAATTAAACTGTTAAGTGAACACCGTTTCAGTCATGTAATCCTGTTCATGATATATCAATGCAATATAAAACTAAACTATCTATGTTATCTGCATTACAGGATAATACAGTAATGTATCTAACTGTCCAGATTATGTCTAGATATTTTCCCCATACTTTATTTATATATGGGTAGCAGACATTGTTCTCTTCTCAGCAATAGCTTTTTCAATATATTTTACCTTGTGAAATTCTGTGGGTTCTAAGTTTTAAAAGATTGTCTGGTTGCTGACAAAATTGACGACAAAACATGACACACTTTCCCCGGGGCATTCAATGACTTGTTCTTTTACATATCTTTCTTTCCAAATGGCTGACTGTTGCAGCAATTATGTATGATGTTTCCATGCCTAGTGGTAAAAAGTGTATTGTTTGTATGAGATACTATGTACATAGTCACCTGAGTCTACAAGTAAGTTTTAGCGGAGTTCTCTCAATTTTTCCAAAAATATTTTACCAATGACCACTATTTTTAAGCTCAATTAAGGTTTTCAGAAAACAATGTTTTAATTTTTTTTTTAGATTGTGTACTTCGGTGCAGTTATGTAGATATATCTAAAATAGTGCGTTTTTTGAAGTTTGTATGTATTTTGCGTTCCAATGCCTATAATGATATTCTTCAGATTTCACAATTTGATGTTCAAGGTTATCTCATGACATTAGTCGAATGTTCTCGGAAGTCGAACAATTCGTGATGATAACATTATAAACATTTCCTCCAAAGGCAAAAATAGAGTTTGAAGTCAAGAATAGAATTAGAATTTCCCAAGCAGAGCTATTTTTAGAATCTACGTATAATCTTGTCTACGCTCCTTTCTTACAGTACATAAAATCCTCGGTATTGCAATCTAACCAGGTGCTCGCTCTTGCATGAAATAATGCTCGAATGGGCACCATGTGTCATAATTCAGTCGGTGTAGCGTTAAACCCAACCAACATAACTCCAAATCTTAGCGACATATTTGACAAACATATTTAAAGATCACGTAAAGCGGTGTTTTATCTACACACATGAATAATCGATAGGTCATTTTATAAGCGGAGTATACAGTATACATGTAAACTGGTTTTCCATATCAAGTTTAAACAGATAACTGTTCATACAGGATCATTCCTTTTGTTTACATAAAAGGATTTATAGTTCTGTGAGATATTAACAGAAAAAGGAAGTATACACTCCTTAAAATTAAATTTTGTTATTACAGATATTAAATATGAGAGGATTTATAATTATAAACGTTAAATAACCAATAGTGATCAGACAGCATAGAGAATGTTGGATCTTTATATTTAGAACCATTATTATTATTTTTTTTTTTGAGGATAACTTAGTGTAATTATGTCACTTGCATACCGTATCAAACCGATTTATTCATGTAGTGTCTGTAAAAAGACATTTGCAAACCCTGCTAATGTGGCCCGTCATGAACGTATTCATACTGGCGAAAACCCCTACAAATGTAAAATTTGTGGACGTCAATTTAGGTACGAAAGCACTTATAGCGTGCATATGGTGGTTGAACACCGTGTAGGGAAACAGAAGGTGGCGGGTGGTAAACGTGCTGATCAAGGAAAGCATGTCCAACAACCCGACAACAAAAGCAGCAATCGACAAGGAAACTTCGAGTGTGAGCATTGTGGACGCAGATATAAGCAATTTACTTGTTACTGTCAACATTTGGTGTCCGAACATTCGGCTGAGAAACACAAGTTGAAACCTGGATACTATTCAGAAAATACTGATCGAGATCGAGAATCTGACAGCAACATTCGAGATACTAACATGTCGATCCCTGTGTTGAATCAACATCATAAAACGACCATAAATAGCAATGACCTAGAACCACGAGCGCGTGTTGGTTGTCAAATTTGTCACAGGTATTTGTCTTAGAATATTAACGCTTTTGCAAAAATTGATTATACATCACCTTCTTTTTTTTATTGTCTCATAAGTTTTAAGCTTAACTACAAATACAAAACTCTTTAACTTATATCACTACATAGCACGTATTTTATAAGAAACACTATCTTCCTCGCTCTTAGTCAAATTTTGAATACCATATTTTAGCATAATGCAAATAGAATTATTCTAAGTGCACAACAGCAATGCTAAACATTTACCTGAATATCACAGACATGCGGAATAATACATATTTCAAATGATCGTTGGCGCTTTGGTTCATAGTGGTAAATAGTGAGCCTAGAGTTTTCAAAATTGTGACTTGCGTCTAGGCATTCTCTGAAGATGGACGACTACCAGTTAGACGTTATTTGCTAGGTGCCACAAGAAATACTTGCCCGGTAGTCACTCTTGAGAGGCCCTTTATGGTGAAATGAACGAGTTCAAAGGTCATTTGGTGCATATATTTTCATGTGTGTCACATAAAATACCTTGTATATTTGTCATTCATCTGTGTACAATATAAACAATGGTATTAAAAAGAAGCTAGGGCTTTGTACATTTATTAACAAGCACTAAATCAATAAAATATTCAATTAAATACTTATGAATATTCATGAAAACTTAAAATGGGCACATAAATCGTTAAAAATGATATTTTCAAATAATACAAAGATCAAATATTCACTATTTGTGTTTATAAATAGACAAAAAAATGGCAATATTACATTTGAAACATTACCTTATATATGATAATTATATATCTGTTTGTAGCAGCATTTATTGTTTACAAGAGTAAATACTGTCAGAAGTGGATGGGGTACTATATTAATCTTTCAAATCACAAATATTAAAGAAAAAAAACTGACAATATTTACACATCTCGCATATAAACCATGTTTTAAGATACTAAGATATTTTGACCTTGGAATAGTGTTCTTCTTAAACATTAATTAAGTGTTTTTCATCTCATTTACATACTCATGAATGTTAATTTAAATGTATCAAATATGCATTTAAAACGTTCATTTAGTAAACATATATCTGGTCGATAAGAATCTTATCAATTTTCAATCTAGACGAAGATCTGAGAACGACCAATTCACATACGTCTTCTGTATATTTTGGATTTCCAGTATTGCTATTTTTATTTTCACAAATCTATTTTTATTTGAACCAATCAGACGACTTCTTCGAATGTCAAAGAGTAAGAAAAATGTGAAGTTATTTCAGTGCTCGAACCCGGGACCCCTCGCTTACAGAGCAAGTGGCCTACCGACTGAGCTATTCGGCTATCTGACACTTTACGACATAAGAATTGTAAATATCAAAAGTCAAGGCTTAAGGTAGATTTGCAAAATGTTGTAAGTTAAGCTCTGATTGGCTAGCGAAAGGGTCGTCAGAACGAGGCTATGAATAGGTCGTTCTCAGATCCTGTGCGTAACGTAATAGGAGATGTACTTTAGTCAGACTGATCAATTTTATAAGTGTCCAAGAAATGCTTGTAAATATTCAATGCATTGAGAATATAATTAGTATCTAACACGTGTTCAAACAACGTCGTGCACAGTTCAGTCTTGCTCATAGCCTTTTGTTTATACACAACACCTGAGGATATTGTTTTAAAAACGTCACAACTTTAGTGTCCCCATTGCCATGTACATTTCTAAGTTGGTATATAAACAGCCTCGCATACACATTCAAACATGCAAACCTGGTTGGATCGGTAGCATTTGCACATTGAACTGCCACATTTCATCTTGCAATCCACATTAGTATATGATATTTTCCTTTGAAAAATATAGGAATACAGTCATACATGTCACCCGTGGTATCCTTTGTATGTATGCAAACTTAGATCGATCATTTTACGCTATCGATGCAAAGTTATGAAACCTAATTATATATATATAGCTATGACAGTTTGTCTGTATACACAGGATGCACATGTGGTCAGGCTAAGGCACCGGTAGTTGCCTCTTTGTATGCCACGAACACTCAGTGTATCTGTATGTATCGTTAACCTTACCTCTATGTATATCCATGATACCCAGAGAGACCTGTATACCTTGGATACATTGGTGGTCTTTCTGTATACCAAGGATATCCGTATTGGCATACATATATAGCCCTGATAGCCAGTATGTATACAATGGATACCACGAGAGGCCTGTTTGTACACTTGGGATACCCATATTTTTTCTGTATATATAACCAGGAAGACCTATATACCCAGTATATCCTGAGTGGTCTTTATGTATAGCAAGTTTACAAATAGCGGTACCCAGGATCCAATGGTGGCCTGTATTTATAGCCAAAAAGACCTGTCAGTATACTGCGGATACCCAGACAGACCTGCCTCTATAACTAGGGTACACCGGTGGCATGTATTTATACCCAGAATATTCATAGTGGTGACATTAAGTAAACGGTCAGGATGACCTGTATGTATACCACTGATACTCAAGTTGGCCTACCTAGGATACACCCAGGTGACCTATCCATATACCAAGCATTCTCAACGCATATACTAGCCTAATGTATAGCAACGATGGTCTCAGCCTGTATACCAGAAAGGCTTATATGTAAAACCTGGATATCCACAATGGCCAATATATATAGCCACGATAACATGTTTGTATATCCAGGCTACACAGAGTTGCATACCTTGGATACATAGGTAACCTGTGTGTATATCAATGCCATTAAAAGTGACCTGAATGTATAGCCATGATGGCATGTCTATATATTCAAGATACCCAAAATGGTGTGTGTGTAAATCATAGATACCCTTAGTAGCCTGTATATACAACTGTACAGCCAGGATGACATGTCTGTATACCCTGAATATCTAGAGTTGCAAGAAAACTCGACTTGCCCTTCTGTATGTCCAGAATACCCATAATTCCTGTCTGTATATCCAGTACTCCAGTATTTGCCAGTATGTATACATGTGTAGCCAATATGACCTGTCTGTATGCACAGAATACCCAGATAGGCCTTTCTGTATACTCAGGATACCCATAGTGACCTGTATGTATAGTCAAGGTACCATTATGTATATATAGCCAGGATGGCTATACATGTATGCACAAAACACGCAGACTGAATGATTGTATAATTAAGATACCCATAGTGAAATGTATGTATACCCAGGATAATTTTCCTATATAACTAGGATACCCATTGTATTTGTCTCTATATCCAGGCTAACTATTGTTGCCTATATGTGTAGCCAGGTTTTCCCTAGATGTCTGTATGTATAGCAAAAAGGGCTATACATAGGATACCCAGAGTGGCATGTCTGTTTTCCCTGGATACCGATGTGGCGTCAATATTTAGCCTGGATGGCGTGTCTGTAAACAAATGATATAAAAATGGCCTGACTATATATCACTGATACACAGTTTGCCTGTCTGTATCCTAAGAATAACCATAGTGGCCTATATGAAAATCCAAGTTTGCCTGCCGATATACTGAAGATAATCATAGTTGCCTTCTCTATACCTCTAGATACACTGGGTGTCCAATCGTTGTACCAAGTATTCTATTTATACCAATTAAGGCTATCCTGTCTGTAAACCCATAATATGTTTTAAATAGAATATTGTTTAATTATCCATCAAAATACTGCAAAACCTTACATAAAACGTTTTCTAAATTCTCCATTATATTAGAAAAATGGAACATACTGACTTCTTGACGGCCATTGTGAAAAGTGACTTATTGGTTGTCTGAGATGGTGTCAACCTGATTTAAAATAATAATGTTTTTTCAATCACAATACATTACTAAACGATTTAAAACAACTATGTAAACTCTATAATGTATGCAAAGAAACCATAACATATTGACTTTTGGCAGCCATTTTGAAAAAGGAGCGCCATATTGGTTATTTGAGGTTGCCTACATGGCGTATGGTCTTATTATCAATTGTATTTATCAAATTAATCTTAATACTGCAATAAATTACATTAATACATATGTAAACGCTCATATATATATGCATATTTTGGAACACACTTACATTTGGTGGTCATCTTGGTCGTCATTTGAAAAAATGGCAGCCATTCTGGCTGTGTGACTTAGCTTCACATTTTGAAATAGCCGACAGAAATGTACCTAATACAAAAGAAATACCTTGCTTTTTGAAAAAAAAAAATAGATAATTGTGCTAAAGATAACTGTTGGTCAGAAGTCAACTCACCCCACCAACTTCATGCAGTATCTAGACATAAAACACATATAATGGCGATATAAACAGTTGCGTTTATCAATAGATAAGTATCCCACATATCATTAAATTTTGTTACCTTTCTGTTTTCCAAATCATGAAAATTATATATAAAACAATAAATATTGTACAGCTGTACATACATGCCAATTTTTATCTCTTGATTTTGTACGATTCTGCCGCTTTCATTAATATTAATTAATATGCAAATGAGCTAATTTGCAAATAGTGATTTTATTTCATAGTTAAATACATTGGTTTCAATTAAATACCGTTTTTGATCACTTATTTTATCAAATTGCGAAAATATGATACCATATAAGTGAAAAGTTGCTGCACTTAATGACCTTTACCCTAATTTCTTGACCTTAATTTGACCTTAGGATTGTGATTATCGGCATCAATGAACTATTTATATCATATGCTTTACATATAACACATAAAAGTTGCATCTTCACGAAATGCCTACGTAGGTGTTATCCAGCCACATATATGAAAATAATTGGTAAACTAAAATCTATTTAAATTCCTTTTTGTAACATTTTCAAAATGGTTAAATAATTAAAAAGAAAATAGACTGTCCTTCTAATGTTCACATGAATTTGCTAATTTTCATATCAGACCAGTAGAATATGATCCTTAGGGATTTGACAGCACTAATCATTTGGCAGGATTAATCATCAGCTGGTAACTAACGCAAAAGTTCTCATTTAGTACCATTGTATTTAACATTAAAGTAAAGATCTTTAGCATTTGCATTAAGCATGGCGCACCGGCCTTCCGAAAATTGACGAATCATAAAAAATGCAAAAATACCTTGTCTTTTCAGGACGTTTATGAATATGAATATACTCAAAAGCCACATGAGGCTTCACGAAATTCCAAAATCCTCGACAAAGAGTCTTACAAGCACCGCCAATGCTGCCATTAACAATATACTTCATCTCCAAAACATGCGCACATCTACCATGTCAAAAAGTGCAGCCACAAGAGTCAACAATTTCAAATATCCAGAACTCAGAGAAGCCTCAATATCTACCGAGAGCACTAATGTTGCACATTCTAGAACAGAAACAGGTACTGTTAATGGCAGGAATAAACCAAGTCAGCCTGTCGAGAAATCGGGAAGAAATATCCAGGGTGTAGTTAATGCCATGACGAAACCGGTCGCGTCAAAACAACATCAATCCAAAGTCAATGACGTCACTTTTAGGAGGGACGCTTCTTACATTGATGTTGAAACAGGAAGCATTGAAAGTGATTCGGATATGTTTGGCCGGTGGGATAGTTCACAGTCACAGTTGTCTCAGAGCAATGTTAATAATACGACTGTTTACACATGCCAACCAAAGCCGTGTCCCAAGTGTTACAAGTCTTTTAAGACATCGATTGGACTTAGAAAGCATATGGCCTTCGCTCATCCAAAAAGGTTCACGTGTACGATATGTGACCTGTCTTTCAAAACTCCACATAGCTGTAAACAAAACGAGAAACACTTATACGAATGCAGTGTCTGCAAGTGCAAATTTTGCACTATGAAATCATTGAAGGTAAGTGAGTGCTATTGACTTGATGATGAATGTCAATTTCGTTCTTTGTAACTTTCTTGAGAGTAATTTATGTTCTAATATTTTGTTATTATCAATCGTGTTATAAATAGTAACACAATTGAACAAGACAGAGCAATCCGTACTGACCTGAGCAATTAAGCGAATTCGTGTAAATAGAAATTTGCGAATCAAGACGAAGTGGAGTTTGAACGCCTGGGACGATATTTTTCAAGTGGGTCATCGCAGTATAATTTGATTTCATTATGTGCGGTTGGAAAAACATGGCATATTATGCCACACACTGTGTGGTGGGGTTATATATATATTTGACTTTGTCTGATTGTCTTTCCGTCTGTCCGTCAGAAAAAGATTGTATTACACATACTTTTAAAAGTATTAAACGACTGTCCTGAAATTGTATGAGAATTTTATTCGACTTTAGGAGTTTTGCGTATCCGTGTTTCTGGCACAGCTGAGTACAAAGTGCTTAAGGTAAGTTATTCCGTCCGTCGCTCACAATGTCACTGTTAGCACTCTAAGGGTTACATTTTCAGCCCAGTCTAATGAAACTTAGTCAGAATGTCTGTGTAAAGAAAATCATGGTAGATTTTGAATTCGGGTCGTCATGACTCAAACGTAGTTAGAATGTTTGACTTTAAACGAGGTTATATCATAGAAAACAAAACGTTTTTAACACTATAGAGGCAACATTTTCCACTGGATCTAAAGAAACTGGGCAAGAATGTTTAATATAGGTTAACATTGAAACTTGGTCAAAAAGCTAACTCATTAAGTCAAATAATAGAAAAGCCCTGTTAACGCGCTAGAGAGTAAAATCTGTATGAATGTTTGTCTTAACTAAGGTAAAGTTTGAAATTGGGTATTTGGGCAAGCAAGTTAAATTATAGAAAACCATCCTATACACTCTTAATGCCATATTTTCTACATGAAACATTTCCCTTTTTAAATTTTAAAGCAAATTTGAAGTAGGCTTATCTGGAATATAAAAATAAGTCACTGTGTCAAATTTTTAAAAAAAGATAAGTTTCACATTTAATGTCTATTTTCTACCTGATCTACATCTACAAAATGGTCAGAAAGTTTGTTTTTATATAAACTGGTCCAAGTTTAAAACACGAATATTTTGTGTCGGTAAGTAGGTCACTAGTATTTTACATCATAGAAAACATTCTTAACACTATAGAGACAATATTTTCTTCTTGATCTATATGAAATTTAGTCAGAATATTTGTATTCAAAAAGTCTAAAATCTGGTTTAAATATTGAGTTATCTGGCATTGGAAACTAGGTCAAATGATAGAAAAACATTGTTTACCATCTAGAGACCTAGTAGCCTAATTTTGACCCATTTTCAAACTCGTCCGACATTTGTTAAGACAAGCATTCTGGCAAAGTCGCAATACATCTGGGCTAGAATTGTGATCTCGGAGTGTAAAAAGCGAAATTCTAACACGATCCGATTCATTTTCATATTAAAGGAAGAAGGCAGAAATCAGTGAATTATTATACAACAAATCACTGTTCTGACATCACAATTATTACGTCATGGCGTCAAATGGCGTAACGGCGCGCTGGAAAAGAAACCGATTGAAAACGGGCAAATATTTAATGAATGTCGTCAAGGATGTACTTAAAAATCCTTGGTAACGTGTTAGAATCGAAATAATATATCTCATTTTGTGATTTGCTCTTGAATAAATCATTGTTTGTCGTTCAGATGCGTATTATTATATCACTCGGGCTGCGCCCTCGTGATATAATTCCTTCGCATCTGAACTCCAAACAATGATTTATTCAACGATAAATCACTGGATGAGATATATTATTTCTTAATAGTTTACGTCGGACGACGACGACGGAAGACAGACACAAGGCAATTACTAAGCCCAACTTCACCACTTTGTCTAAATGCGTAACCTCTAATTTTGAAAAAAAAGTGTAATGGTGGTAAGTCAAAAACTTTTGGGGATATGTGTTTCACAAATTTTCACTGGCGCATAGAAGACGAACGAAATACAAAGCCAAATCTATATCCAATCGAAAAATGGTAGCATAAAAAGGCAGACCTTATAACGATTATAGGCATATTTTTCCTATCGCATAACATATACTTAAATTATGTTGAGAATGTCCAACTGAAATATCGATCGTCCTAGGTGTACACAGTCCATTTCGTCTTTATTCGCAAATGTCTTCTAACCGGCAATCAAAATGCCAAATGTGAAGCATGTAGATTACATTTAGCTATGTCCGGCGTCAACACTGGCATATGGATAGGTAGGAAATGCTTATTATAAACAACTTATCAAACGGCAATGACGTGTCGTATGCACTTAAAGACACGCCAGAAATTGACTGTATTACTTTGTACTTCTTTGATGGTAATTATACATGCTTTGCATGAAGAAAATGGGAAACAACAAGTATCTAGTTACAAATTGACAGTGACATATATAAGGGCAAGACAATGTGTTTAATGTCTAAATATACTGTTAGCTAAATATAGTAGTATGCAAGTACTTAATGTATTAAGGTGAGTTTAGACCACAATTTGTTTCTACAGTGTAAGATTATTATGATTCAATGTTTATAAAATTATACTGAAACGACAATGACTGAATAAGTTTGCAGATGAAGTTGAGAAAACACTTTTATTCAGAGAGGGCCTAAATTGTCAACCTGTCATCTTGTAGAATACCTGTATTATACCAGTATTACAGTATTATCAAAATAATTTGCACTAAGTTCATGTGTGAGGAAAAAGTAGATCATTAAGTGGCGATGGTTTTTAAGTGGATAAAAGTGTGTAATACGGGACAAATAAATGCGCTCACGATGTACCATTCCAGTCTCAAAAGAAACAAAAGGAATCGCATTGACTTTGCAATTGTATAATTCCTTATATCACACGTTTGATGTCGCGGGAGTGATATAAAGCCATTGCATAAATTTTATAATACATTAACTTCAGTGTAATAAAGCTTTGGCGTCGGTTCCGTTAAAAGTATCAGACACGTTCGTCACATTGACTTATTTATAATAGTTTAAGAAAGAAGTTTTTTATACTTCGGCTGGAAAGGCTAACATGTGATAAAAACAATGTTACATTTGTGACTTTTCACATTTGAATTTATCAAATTCGTTGAATAAGATTGATAAAATGCTCGACTGAGCCTCGCATTTTTTTTTCAGCTCGTTCAATAAATTCAATGAGTTCAATATGAAAAGACTCTCATGCAATATTCTTCTCTATATCTAATTTGATTTTATGAAATGCACGAATCATGAATTTTTCCTTATGTAATAGCTACTGACAATCAGTTATTAGTATGTCAAGGTATTCTAGATATAGGTCACTATTCGAGAAACTTGACTGTAAAATAATTACAACTACCGTTATATAAAATGTATATAATAATTTGTGATTTAAGACAGGAGGTTTTATTGCTCAGCTGAAATACATAAATTTAAAATGAATAATCATATTTATATTTCAGTTGGACAATATATATATATATATTTCAGTTGAATAAAAATCCTCACAAATGATTCGACTTGGACGTTTGTTTACACATTGTCCGTTCTGAATTTTGACCTACATTTTACATTGCAGTAAGTAATTATTTGACAGTCAAGCTTTCACGAAGCATTAAGAATTATGGACATGACATATAACCTTCAAAAATCATTTGTGTATTTGCATTCTCTTTCAGAAACATGCACAGTCACATAAAAAGTGTTACAAGTGCAACATTTGCAAACAATGTTTTTATACAAAGGAAGAACAAACGAACCATTTAAGAACAAGTCACATACGAAACGGGCCGTTCACATGTCCTTATTGCGAATTGAGTTTTACTGATAAAAGTAATCGCTATAGACACATTAAACTACATCACAAAACTTCCAAGCGTCCTTCACAAGACATCAAAACACTGGAATGCACTGTACGTAAATCGCCAGCCGGAGCAGATAAATGTGCGCATACGTGTTCCCAGTGCAACAATTCTTTTTCCAAAGAGTACCTGCTTCGAAAGCATGTGATGAAAGTTCACTGGAAAGAAGACAATAAGGTAAACAAAATGAAACAAATGGCTGTAAGACAGATAAAACAGAATAGTGGCAAAGCACTTTCAGGACGAACTGTAAACGAAGGTCAAGAAATGGCTGTCATGCGGATGGAACCCAATTGTGCTGTGACGGCTTTAGGATGTGCTGATAACGAATTTGAGCATTATATTTGTGATACCTGTAGTGCGGAATTTACCACGCGCCACAGTCTCACTGTGCATATAAAGGAAAACCATTTCTTAGGCTCTCTACATGCTGAAGCTGATGGGGTTAACAGTAATTTCAGTGGGAAAGACAATATCGAACAAATGGATTTTACAAATAAAATGGAATACCTTAGAAAGAAGAAAATAGAACTGAATGAGGCGATATTACGAGATTATAGTGTTTATATTGATATTCTTAAGCCAGATCAAATTGATCTTAATACAAATAGAAAGGTATTCAGATGTGAAGTGTGCTCGACGACTTTTACACGCAGAGATTACCTTGTACGACATATAAAGAGAAGGGCGTACGACCATGGTTCATACCTGAGAAAAAAAGGAGACATAACAGGATGTTTTCAATGTGATGTATGCAGAAAAGTATCCACAGAAAGATTCACTATGTTATCACATAGACAAAAACATACGAAAAAGGAGTTCAGAGATGCCGGTGCACGTGAAGACGTTTATAAATCCCCGGATGGTAAAACAATTATAACAGATCTCGAACTAAATTATACACATACATCTAGCACTGAACATGAAGTGTCAAGCAGCACACGTAAAGAAATATTTGAAGAAAAATCAACTAAAACGGATGACGATGGAGTAACGATATATATGAACAGAGCAGACGATGTAGATTGTGAAGAAGAAGAAGAAGAGGAACCTCTCTATACAGCACGTCCATACTTCCCAGAGAAAAATAAAGACACTGAGCTTGTACAGAATGGAAGCATACCACATGAAGCCGCTAATGCACAAGCTGTTGATGATATACCAGCTGTACGTGGAACTATCGAAGGAGAATGTACTGTGCGAGTTGATGAACAAAATATTGAAAATAATGTAATAGTATCATCAGCAAATACAGCTGAATTGATGGTGCTGGCAGATGGAATCAAAAGGGCAGATCAAATTCATATAAAAGTATGCAAAGAAAGAAATACTACTGATATGGCTGCTGAAAAAGGTGACATGATGGAAGGAATCAAACGTCAGTGTCAAACTTATGACAACTTTGATACAATTGCTAATATAGCTGAACAAAAGAAGACGCCTGGAGGAAGTAACAATAAATGTAAAATCCATACTGTAGAAAGTGTAAATGACAGATCTACCAAAGACCTCACCAGTTCAAGCAGACATATAAATACAATCACTATGCAAAACGGTAAGATACACATACCATTAAAGCCAAACGAACAGCCGCACTTACCTGAAGAATGTATTGGGTCAAGTGCCACAGTGACGGGTTCTATGTCGTCAGTTTCAAGTTGTGGAGGAGATGATAGAGTGTGTATTAAATGTGAACTTGTAGTTTTGCAGGGACAGACTAGTTTGCGGTGTAGATTGTGTGATCAAGTATTTTGTTTAAACTGTTCTGGTCTTTCAAGAGATGTGCACGATATGTTATGTAGTAACGGGAAAGAATTTACTACTTGTATCTGGTGGACATGTCATGTTTGCAGACACTTGGTTCCAAAGTTTGCACTACTTCTTCGTCAGCTTAGCGACTTTGAGCACATCATTAATAACCAGATAACAAACATGGAGCAAAGGTTGTCAATAATGAGATCTAATGGGAAAAACTGAATGGTACTTAATGCACAGGGTGCGTAGTAAATAATGTACAGATATGTGCAGTATAACTAAGTTTTGACATCTGACGAGTATTTGTATCGACTGACCTCCAAACATTTTTTTTTGAAATTTATGTTTTTATCAAAATTGAATGGAATAACCTGAAATTACAATTATCGCGCCTCGTTCACACTTAGTCCGCACTGTTGTAGTAGCCTGGTTCATATATTTGTAGTAGAAATAACGTTCCTAAAATTTGCTGTTTGTGTTGTTACAAAGTATACTTCTGTATCAAGTTGTTTTCTTTGCAATGGTGTAAATCCTCAGTAATCCATTTATCTAAATCAGGTTTTAGCGTCGTTTGTAATTTGCCAGGTACGCATCTAAATTATTTTCACCCGAACTGTATAAAGTACACCTGCATCATTCATATATCATTTCAAGCTGGAGCCGGATCATGCAGCATTTTAACATTTTATATAAATAAACCAATGTACCGAGGGTCTAACTAAAGTCCTTCCTGTGCCTTATTTGATAATACGTTTTACCTACATTTGCACCTTATCAGTAACAGACTTTAAATGTTGCACACTTCTACTCAACTCATGTATTCTTTTAAAGCGTTGTTCAGATGCTTCATCTGCAACTGAAAGGTTGCTACTTAAATCTTAGAATACACCCTGAGTGCAAATAGATAGTCAATGAATTTCTTTATATATATCTATTCCATAAAGTGCTTTTGCAATATTTTCTTCGTAAGTCTTGTCTTTACTCCACAATAACACTGTCAGACACTCACAAGGGTCCCTATTAACAACTTAGATGAAATTCATATGCTATTACAGTCTGGCTACTGACAAGAAAATGCTAAAGGGAGAGCGCCATCTAAGGATTTCAGGGTCGTGAGTTCGATCCTCGGGCGTGTCGTATGTTCTTCGTGACGAATTGATAAAATACATTTTGTCTGAAGTCATTCGTCATCCACTTCTGATTGATGTGGGGAAGTTGACAGTTATTTGGAAAGAACAGATTTGTAGTGGTACAGAATCCAGTAACACTGGTTAGGTGAACTGCCTGCCATTACATAACTGAAATACTGTTGAAAAACGGCGCTAGATCCCAAACAAATGAACAAACTAACTAGATATAAATAGATATTATTGTCGGTTATATTGCTTTTGATATCTTGACAAATTCCTTCTTTGATCTAGTTCTGCATCACTCCCTCATCTCACCGTCTTGCCAAATATAAGAACATCCAACCTATCCAAACCCTTACCCGTCGCCACAATAACCAACCCTCAGCCACAAAAAATTGTTTATATTTCACTTAGTCATCCTCTAATCTAAAACTACCGACATATTTCAGTTTCCTGGAGCTCTTATGCTATAAACGAATAGTCAAATAAGAGATAAAATATATCTACAGCTTTATTAGAACATATACCATCTGTCACATGATAAGCTTCTTAAAACGTTTGTTAAAGAAGCAGCTCTAAAATTACACTTAAACCTCTACCGCTTTTAAAATATCAAGTATTACATTTTAGTGGAAACATTCTAACATGACTTGATTGGTTTCATTACTGAAATCACATACATGCTTTAATATTATGTTTAAAAATCCATAAGTTATTATATTTCAACATGCAATACTAGTAATAATTTTTTTACAATGCAGTTGCAAAAGCAACGATACTGTCTAATAGGCGAAATTATTATTTAAATCGAAATAGATACGTTACTACTCTTTCCAGCCATGTATCATTTACCATTACAAGCCCATCAGAAATATTCATTTAACAATCATTTAACATTCACACATTTTCTACATGACTGAATGTGTTTTGTTTTATATAGATTTGGCAATAAAAATGGATCATCAGAATAGGTTTGCTTTTTTTTGCACAGCAGATACGTTACAGATTGATACGTTTCCCAGTGTGATTAATCGAATCTTTGGTTGACTTGTTTCACATGCCTTAATGATGTTGAGTAACGTTTGTTCTGGTATTGGTAATCAGGGATCATACATGTTATTTTGAAATCTATTTTTATGTTTATTTCACTCAAAACTGGGAGATTAAACTGATATGAATCTGGATAGCATGGTAAGTGTATTTTTTTACAGCTTCGTACACAAAAATGAATAAAATAAAAATTGCATTTACCCGATAATATTATGTTATGAATATATGAGCCGTGCCATGAAAAAACCAACATAGTGGCTTTGCGACCAGCATGGACCAAGACCAGCCTGCGCATCCGCGCAGTCTGGTCAGGATTCATGCTGTTCACTAACGGTTTCTCTAATTGCTACAGGCATTGAAAGCGAACAGCATGGATCCTGACCAGACTGCGCGGATTCGCAGGCTGGTCTGGATCCATGCTGGTCGCAAAGCCACTATGTCGCTTTTCCCATGGCACGGCTCAATTTTATGTCTATATTTGAACTTGATTACTATAATCTGCAGTTTAGCCCGCCCGCTCAGCTCAATAGTTCGATCCCCGGGCGGGGCTAATGTTCTCCGTGACGATTTGATAAAAGACATTGTGTCTAAAGTCATTCGACCTCCACCTCTGATAATTCATGTGGGAAAGTTGGCAGTTACTTGCCGAAAACAGGGTTGTACTGGTAAAGAATCCAGGAGGACTGGTTAGCTTTACTCCCTGCCGTAACATGACTGAACTACTGTTAAAAAACGGCGTTTAACCCAAAACAAACAAACAAAATCATTCGAAGTCTGATTACAAAACTGTGCCAATGTCACTATTGGTAACGTATCTAACATTTATTGTAACGTACCTGTTCCATATTAAGTAGTATGTTTTACTACGGGATGCGACAATGTATTTTTTATATCTTTGTCTTGATTTTAATCTTTAGCCTGCTGGCGGCAAGCGATCATGGTCTGTACTGTTCGCTATTTAGTCAGTAAATGTTCAGTGAACACCCCTTTGAATAATTAATGGTATTGCTCAAATTGGTTGATGGACCGGTCCAGTTTAGAAATTTAATTTAGCAGGGTAAAGGTTAAAACCATAACAGTGAATAATTTTTTAATAACAGTTAGATCTTTGAATCGGAAGAAGAGCCGTGTTAGGGGTTTTAGTTGGAAAATACGTAATCATTCTTTGCGATTAAGTTTAATCATATTTTATTGTACGTGTATACATATTCTATATACACACATACAATAAGCATACATAAATACATCAATGTAAATATAAAGAAGTGTTGGGTCAGAAGTTTTAACAACATTATCCCTCCCCTGAAAAAGACTATATATATGTTATTAAAAAATACTGTGGTTATGTGATAAATGTCAGTCAACAATCACATATCATATAAACAACAGAAAAATGAATATCAAAAGAATCATAAGGGAAAAAACAAACAAAAAAAAACACAATTATATTAAAACGTACGAGAGAAAATAAACACAAATTTCCGCTGATCCGTAACAAACGCCACCTCCCCTGTCCAACGCATTTTCTGTGTTTAACGTTTAGTAGTGGTCCATTTTATCTTGATGTATATCATTAAAATACAGAAAACCAAACAGTAAAATTGTTCTAAAAGTTATTATAATCTCTTACAAAGAGACTTACACTGTAGGCTGAACACAAAAGAGTCATGAGTCTTACTACGATACATCCGCAATCGCTCTGTATATCAGATCATACCTTTAGGATGCCTGCAAAATTATAACACGTTCGAAACCAGCGTTCAATAGGCTATCAATCGCCATATTTTCTTCTTGTTCATTCCATTTTTCACAGTATTTTGTGTCACTTGCGTAGAGTGGCAGACTTTTTCGGTTCTTTGTCGTCGTCGTCACACTTGTATTTCTTGTTCAACGATGCAATGACCTGTGATACAGAAACGTGGTAGAATGATTGGTCATGGATAGAACCTTATTGATTTTTGGGTCAGCAGGTCAAAGATCAAGGTCACAACAACTTTTTGTTTGAAAATGGTTTCCACTCAATAACTGAACAATCCTTGGGCCCATATTTCCCTAGTCTGGTAGAGAGGTCAACTATGACTAGCAGATTTGATATTACTAAGTCATAGTTCAAGGTCATGGCGACCTTTTGTTGGAAATATCGATAATTAAAAGCGAAAAAGGAGAATATGCCACAGAAGAAGACAAGCATTCTGAGCAACACCTCTGAAGTTGTGCATTTTTGGCTGACTGCTACATTTTATTGTTTTATGCAACTAGTTTAATTAATTCTATATGAAAGGACACTCGTGTAATATCATTTATATGATAGATTTCGTAGACGGGAATTCCATTAGTGCGGCGCTATATAAATACATTTCAATAACTGAAATATACATCAGACAGGTATAATTTAAAAAAAACTGACAAATATCTAGAATAACTTCTGTGTTCGTTAAGCTATGATTTAAGGTATCCGATCCACCAATGGATAACATTTTGATGCCTGGCGACCCCATGTTTTTTCTTATCATTTGAAAGGGTAATAAATAGTAAATAAAATGACCATATTAATATGCACGAATCAATACAGTCATGTTTTTGATTGCGAAATGATAAATGTTACACTGTAATAACAGAATTTCTGTTGAAGTATGATTGAAAACTATAAAGTAAAAAAAAAAATTAAAAAACAAACAAACAAACAAAAAAATAAATCTTTAACATATTTTTTCATGAAATTTATATTTTCTTTTTTGGGTAGGCAATACACTTTCAAATGATACCAAAATTATATGAGCTGACAAGGCATCAATACTTGATTTATTTTGATAGTATAATAGAGAACTTACTATGATTCACGGATTGAATCCCTTAAAAATTCCATTTCGTAGAAGATTTGCAAGAAAATATCTATTTGTATGGCGCGGTTGCGACAAATAAGATTTTGGAAATAATAAGCATAAATATATTAACCGAAGTGACCAACATACAGATTTATCTACGATGGTTATACAGTCAAGCCAGTCTATAAAGACCACACTTGGGAGAGCAAAATGTGGTCTTTATTCGGAAGTGGTCTTTATTCACAGGTAAAAATACTCTGTAAATATTAAAATGGAAAACAAAACATGTGGTCTTTAAAGCCGGGTGGTCTCTGTTCAGAGGTGGTCTTTAACACAAGTTTGACGGTATTTACATTTTAACATATCATAATTCGATAACACTAAAATCAACGTCACAGTCAAGAAAATAAAAGTCAATTTCGTATAAATTTGAAACGAAATTGTCTATTACGAAGGACGCTCTCTTTCATTAATTGTAATAATATGGTTTTAATTATCAAAAGTGACCAACATTTAGTATTACTTCTAATCTATCATATCTTTTTATGAAAGTAAAGATAGCACTGAAAAATTAGACAGTAAAGAAAGTCGTAGACATTTGACAAGGAAGTGTCCATTTCGATTGACGTGGTTGCATTAAATTGTAATTTTTCAGTTATAAAGTAGATTATATATATTACAAAGTCCATTACGTAGAAATGAGGCAAGAAAATACCCATTTCATAGGTTGATGTGGCATTGAATTGTAATATTTCAATTTAAAAAATAGAAATTGTATTATTTAAGGTTGAAAGCACTTATGTTTACCTCTCATCATTCATTTTTATTTAAGAAAATACCAAAAACATCGACATTTAAGTCACAATTAGGAAAATAAAAGTCCATTTTGTATAAGTTTGGCACGACAATATCCATTCCGAAGGACGTGGACGCATTAAATTGTAATATTTCAGTTATTAAATTGATAGATATATTATTAAAAGTGAACAACATTTAGGTTTACCTCTGATCTTTCATACTTACTTAGGGAAATTTCAATATCATTTCCCATTAAGATTGACGGGATCTTAATGAATTTCAACATTTTGGTTATAAATTAGATAGTGTAGACATATTATCAAAAGAGATCAGCATTTAGTATTACCTTTTATCTTTGAAAATACAGATAACGTTGCAATTAAACTCACAATGAAGAAAATAAATATCCATTTCTTAGACGATAAGTAAATGTCTCGAAATGGAGTCCATTGCGTGCCGTCTATCCCTACCCGTTGTTTACGCATGTCCAATCGAAAGACGATATTAAAACATTGTGTGTGTTTTTTTTTTTGTTTTAAAAGGGCAAAAACACGACACAAAATCGCGAAAACACGGTTCGAAATATCTTGCGTTTTCGCGCTATTAAAATCGTGCTTTCGCTTCTCAGCCCTACTGACAGCGAAGAGAAAAACACGAAAACACGATTGGAATTTGAAGACGAAAACACGATATCAATAGCGCGAAAACGCGATATTTTTCGCATTGTGTTTTCGCTTTATCGCATCCTGTTTTCCCTTTATCACATCGTGTTTTTGCGTCAGTGCATCAGTTTCTGCGAGTTCACCCTTAGGACGACAGCGTGAAACTACGCTGGCCTATGGGAACACCGTAGGAAAATGCACTTAGTCTAACCCAACTTAATCGTACATTTCTCACCTAAAACGCGCAGTTCTTTGAATAAGAATCTAGCATATTGGCCAGGTGGCAATTTATCTTCCATCGTGCACCACACACATTTTCTATCAACTAGAAACTATTATACTGTACTAAAGTAATGCAATAGTAGACAAATTTTGCGATTATTAAGAATGAAAATCTTGCTTAAACGGCGTACACCGCTTCAGTGAAACGAATTGCGCCAAAGTAGACAAGAAGTGACACATGAGTAAAACCAACGGACATCTGACAGCCAGCCTGATGGCTGAAGAACTTCTTATGAAAAATCATTTCCGAGGCTGGAAGCCAACAGCGGTTAGGAGAAACTGGTTCAAAAATGATATGAACTACCTGAACAAACCAGCTACAGAGGCCCTCTCGTTTTCGAAAAAGAATACACGGCTAGTTTCATAACGTTGAGCTTTATAAGATCATTTTTCTCATATAAATGTTCTTCCAACATTGACATAATAAAGGGCCTTATCCCAAGCCCTCTTTACACATCTGTAAAATAGTGTAAAACTGATAAATGTTCACCGTTTGTCAACCATAAACCTCTTCCTGTTATATCAATACAATTGAAAAGTAAACTATCTATGTTACCTGCTTACAGGATAACACAGTAATGCATCCAAAAGTCCTTTTTTTTGTCATATTTCTAGATATTTTCCCCATACTTTGACGCATATTATATATGGGTAGCAGACATTATTCTCTTTCCAGCAATAACTTTCTCAACATATTTAACTTGTGAAAATTCTGTTGGTTCTAACGTTTTAAAAACATTGTCTGTTTGTTGACAAATTTCACGACAAAACTGTCACACTTTCCCTAGGACATTCAATGATTTGATTTTTTACATATCTTCATGCCTAGAGGAAAAAGTGAACGGTTTGTATGGGAAACTTAGTCACCTAGGCATTCAATTAAGTTTTAAGTTTCACCCCCACCCAATATTTTACCCAGGACCACGTTTTTAGCTTAATTAACTCCTTTTCAGAAAACAATATTTTAAATATTTTTGAGACTGTTTACTTTGATGCAGTCAGATATATCTGATTTAGTAAAATAGATGGTGCCTTTTTGTACTGATATTCTTCAGATTTCAAGTTCACTCATGACATTAGTCCAAAATCACTGTGCACCGAAGTCAAAAATAGAATTTGAAGCCAAGAATAGAATTAGAATTTCCCAGATAGAACTATTTTTAGACAATAGTCTACATATAAATATTGTACATTCATCTTTTCTAGTACTCTCCTCACCTTTAACCTTTTTCTTATAGTACATAAAATCATCGGTATGGCAATCTAACCAGTTGCTAGCTCGTGCCTGACATAATGCTGCAATGGGACCACACAATAGCCATATAACCTGCCATTCAGTCGGTGTAGCGTTAAACCCAAAACACACAACTACAAAACAGTTTTACATACCTGACTAACAGATAAAATGTAGAACGGTGTATTACCAAATTTACCAAACGATTAATCGATTAGTCATGTTATAAGTGTAGTATATACATGTGAACTGGTTTTCCATGAGATAAAGTTTAATCATACCGGATCTATCTTTCCTTTAGCTTATATGAAAAGGATTAAGTTTTGTGAGATATTAACAGAAAAAGGAAGTTAACATTATAAAGTTAAATTTAGTTGTTTCAGTTATTTGATATGAGAGGATTTATAATTATAAACGCTAAATAATAAACCAATAGTGATTAAACAGTACAGAGAATGTTAGATCTTTAAATTTAAAATCAGACATTTTCATTTTTGAGTAAAACATAGTGTAATTATGTCATTTGCGTACCGTATCAAGCCAGTTCATTCATGTGATGTCTGTAAAAAGACATTTGCACAACCTACCAATTTGGCCTGTCATAAACGTATTCATACTGGCGATAAACCGTACAAATGTAAAATTTGTGGACGTCAATTTAGGTACAATAGCACTTACAGCGTGCATATGGTGTGTGTACATGGTGTAGGGAAACAGAAGGTGGCGGGTGGTAAACATGTTGATCAAGGAAAGCATGTCCAACGACCCTACAACAAAAGCAGCAATCGACAAGGAGACTACGAGTGTGAGCATTGTGGACGCAGATATATGCAATTTATTGGTTACTGTCAACATTTGGTGTCCGAACATTCGGCTGGGAAACACAAGGTGAAAGCAAGATATAATGCCGATACAGACAATATTGATCGAGAACCGGACAGCATTATTCGAGAAGGTAACATGTCGATCCCTGTGCGGCCGCAACAAAACACGTCCATGTATAGCAATGATCTAGAACCACGGGCGCGTGTAGGCTGTCAAATTTGTCACAGGTATTCTTTTTTTAAAGTATTCAAACTTTTGCAGAAGTTAATTAAACATCATGTTCTATATATTTATACTTGTCATTTTTCCTTTGTTTTAATTGTTTTAAAAGTTTAAAACTTAGCTTTACAAATACAAGACTATGTAACTAATAACACTACTTATTATGGAAGTCTGATGTGCAATATTACATTGAATTGTGCAGGCTGATCATGGTCTGTACTTTTCGCTATTCAATCGTCAAATTTTCTGTGAACATCCCTTTGAATAATAAGTGGTACTGTCCACTTGAATGATGGACCAGTCCATTTTTGAAATTTGACTGGCTAAATATAAAGGAATGTGACATTAAATCTCCCGTATTGAGTGTATGCACGCATTGAATGTACACTATATAAACATTTTTAACCTAACCCCAACCTTTAATCAATTTATTACTATATTGTACACTCAATACATGCAAACATCCAATAGGAGCGATTTAATTTTGCGGACAGCTAGCATCAATCATTTGGCATTGATCATCAGCTGACAACTAGCATGCACTATCTCATTTAGTACCACAGTTATACGGCTTAACATTAAAATCAAGATATGTAGCATTTGCTATAACCATGGCGTACCGGCTATCTAAAAACTGACGAATGTGTAAAAATATAAAATACCTTGTCTTTTCAGGACATTTGTAAGTATGAACCTACTCAAAAGCCACATGAGGCTTCATAAAATTCCAAAAGCCTCGGCAGATAGCTGTACAAATACTGCCAATGCTACCAGTAACGATATACATCTGCAAAACAGGCGCACATCTACCATGTTAAAAAGTGCAACCACCAGAGACAACCATTTCAAAAATCCAAAACTCAAAGAAGCCTCTAGAGCTTTCGAGAGCACTAATGTTACACATTTAAGAACAAAAGCAGGTACTGTTAGTGACAGGAATAAACCAAATAAGCCTGTCAAGAAATCGGGAAGAAATATCCAGGTTGTAGTTAATGCCATGACGAATCCAGTCGCGTCAAAACAGCATCAATCCAAAGCTAAAGACGGCACTATTAGGAGGGATGCTTCTTACAACGATGTGGAAACAGGAACCACTGAAAGTGATTCGGATATGTTTGGACAGGAGAAAAGTTCACAGTCGCAGTTGACTCAGAACATTGTTGATAAAATGACTGTTTACACATGCCAACCAAAGCCGTGTCCCAAGTGTTACAAGTATTTCAAGACATCGATCGGACTGAAAAAGCATATGGCTTTCGTGCATCAAAAAATGTACACGTGTACAATATGTGATACGTCTTTCAAAACACCAATTAAATACACAAAACATGTGAAATCTGATGGCTGTAAACAAGAAGGGAGACATGCATACGAATGCAGTGTCTACAAGTGCCAGTTATGCGATTTAAAATCATTGAAGGTAAGTGATATTGACTAGATGATAAACTTCAGTTTCGTTCTGTTTTACTTTAATATAACAAATTTTCTTGTGAGTAATATGTGTTCTAATGTTCTTTTATTATCAACCTTATTATAAATAGTAACACAGTTGAACAAACAGAAATCTGTACCTGAGCAATTAAGCGAATTGACAATCAACATGCCAGATGTGAAGCATGTAGATTACGTTCAGGAATATTATAAACAACTTATTAAGTGGCAATGCCGTGTCGTATGCAATTAAAGACGCGCCAGAAATTGACTGTATTCTTGTATCTTCTTGATGGTAATTATACATGCTTTGCATGAAGAAAATGAGAAATAACAAGTACCAAGTACAAGTATTAGTTACAAATTGACAGTGACATATATGATTGGACAATAGGTTTAATGTCTAAATATATTGTTAGATATATGTAGTGGTATGCAACGTACTTGATGTTTTAAGGTGAGTTTAGTCTACAATTTAGAATTTGTTTCTACAGTGTAAGAGAGAGGTATAAGTCTATGTTTTTAAAACTATACTAAATCAAAGCACTGAGAGTATTGATGTGTCGGGGCAATTCAGCTGTATTTATAGCATAGCAGAATAATCTCCAGGGTTCATACAGAAATCTGGGAACTGTATTCAAAGACTTTCCAAGGACAAATTGGCATTTTCAAGAACCTGTACCGCGCTCCAATTTTTGGGACTGTTACAGTTTTTTCTTTGGTGTTGTTACTTTGAAACACATTTATCAAACGATTTAAACCATAAATATTATTCATAACTTTCGCCCATGGCACTTTTCAATTTTTTATTACAAACTTGGCAATGCGCTTTGTGGACGTCTTTTTCCTTTGAAAAATATGATAATTTAACTAGTGATAATTTTGTTTCCTTTTTTTTATTTATTTTCTTTTATTTGTTTTCTCGGATTCCTTTGATAACAGCTAAAACATTTCAGATTCAGAGATGTTAATTGATCACATGTTTGACTTCGTGGGAGTGTAATAAAGCCAATGAATAAAATTGTTAATATACTAGAGTATTGAAGTTTTGATATCGATATTGTTTAAAATATATTTGAGAACTGGTCAAACTGACTTGTTTCTATAGTGAAAGAAAGTAGATTTTTTGTTGTTTCAATAGGAAACGCTAACATGTACCGTAATTAGTGCTTGGCAGAGCCTCCCATTTCTTTATATTATTCAACTTGTTTAAAAATTCATGAAAAGTCATTTATGTAATATCCTTTATAATATCCTTTATCAAAGTGTTGTTACGGATCTCTCGTGCAATCATAAGAAAATAGAAAGAGCTAGACGAATTTTGCTAAATAAATAAGCACTTCTGTGAAGAAAACAACGAACCTGCTTCTAAATAAAATTCGTCTTTTTAAAAGATTTTTGCCAAACATGCGACAGCGCCGCACTGCAAATTATGCCCGGTAGTATGACAATACAACACTTAGATAAAAGTTCATTCTAAAAGTTCATTCCAATATGGTGGCTTCCAGCAAATTGATTACATCTTTTTTCCTAAGTCTTAGCATCTGTATAAGTGTAGGGATAATACACGTTTTTTTTGTGTATTAACGTCTGCAGAAGCCCGCGGGATTGTTTGTGACCGAGACCGAAGGTCGAGGTCACAAACATATCCCAAGGGCTTCTGCAGGCGTTAATACACAACACAAACGTGTATCGTAGCTATTCTTGCATAAAAAAACATTACACGACGACTAAATGCATTGTTTTCATATGTGATGACTTGACGATTCCGGTACATTTTTTATTTACCATTCTTGTTGTTCTTGGAAACGGTAAACATGTTTTAAATATCCATAACCGGGGCACACATAACAATAACACTACTAAAAGCGTGATTTGAAGGTTTTTGAGCATCTTATTTTTATTTTTAGTTATTACAAACGTTACATTACACATAATTTTGCATATAACTAAAATAATTGATAAACAGGAACACAATTATTTTAAGAATAACAACTTTACATTCGAATTATTTTGAGTACGAACAAACAGAGTACGGATGAGTACGAAGCTAGTGACTAGCTTTCGAGGTTATTATATGAATTCTGCGAACAATCAGGTAAAAACAAACCGACTGATACTAACAAAAATCATTAATATAATACCTAAAAACGGGCAATAGCACAAGTTACACGTGATACTTATTTATTCACAGTTATTTACAATAACTGAACAGACGCTTTGTAAAGGGAGTAAACTCTAAGAGAAGCTAGAGCGTACATTGATGGGGGCAGTACGTTTGGGGTTGGAAACTGATACAGCTAAACATACTATGGATTACAGTGTATCTATAATGCTACAAGAAGAGATTATTATGGAAGAAACAAGATGCAGATGCCAAATATCAGTCTGCGCAGAAATACATACATACGTCCCTGGCAAAGCATTTCAAAAATAAAAATCATGTATTAACAGCACGTGAATTGCCTTGTTTGCACACGATTTTTCTCCCGTTTATACATGGGCGGATCCAGTGAAAAAAGTAGTTTTTATGCAAGAGTACTTGTTTTATATTTCTTAAATAATTAACATTTTATCTTGGCCAATAAAAACAAACAAAATGTTGTTAAATGCAGTTATTTTACATAACTACTTACATTAAATTCATACATGTAGTACATTTTTTTCGTATTTAAAAAATCATTTATAGAAATCCTTGTTTAGGTTCTCATCATTTTCACTGAGTCTGTCAGAGCTTAACAGAAACAGTCACTTTTGCAGATTCAATAACGTTTCCATACATCAATCAATAACAAAAGCGCTTGTATCATCCAGGCTGTTATTGGAAGAACTGGAATGGTCGTTCAACTTCTTTATCGCAGTCTGTTAAATGTCTGTTACTTCTGGTACCCACTTCCCTTGTCAACAGAAATAACAATGTCTGTCTTAAACTTTCAACATTATTACTGGTATACACTCCAAACACATGAAATGATAAACTTGACAAGTAGTTTATTAAGTTACACTTTTCATCTTATAGGAAATCAGTCACAATATTTGAAACTTATGTTTCTGGAATCTTGTATGTACATTTTTACTGAGATACTGAGCTCCATTTTTTCATCAATAACATGTTCGGTCAAATGGTTCAATTTTGGTTTCAAAGGTGAGCATCTCAGTAGAACATCCAAATGTAACGGTCTAAGGAAACGTTGTGCAGCCTAGACCCGAACCTAGGACTAACGACTTAATGCGCCAACGCTGTACCAACTGAGCTACTTAGGACACCCGATAAAAGAACTTATACATACGTGAATGAATGACAAATCGATTGTTCGTTTGACCATAAAATGTAGTGATAAAGATTTATAGGGTGTTAAATTCATGTTCTAGCTTTTGACACAAAACACATGTGCAAAACTTTTTTCTGCTACATATATTTGATTAATTTTAAATTCAATATGACTTGTTAATCTACAAGAAAAAGGAAGATTTCCGTAGCTACTTTAGAGACATTATGCAGCCATACAATAAAAAAAATGAACTTTTAGTCCCTTTCAAATGCAGTGCTCTATAGTCAGTAGGCTCTTTGAAATACAATGTATAATTTTCAATCTGTGCACTTTCCTGTCTTAAAACTCTTTAAGATGTACATGCAACAAAATAAGCTAGTTTAAAAAATGAAAGCGCGAATCTGCAATTATAAGTTACGAATTCAGGTGTAATCAAGTCACGACAAGTGTTGCTACACGGCGAACGTTATACTTTACGAACCTTTTCTACTATAACTTTCGGTTTATCTCCACGGTTAGGTAATCCACATTCAAGCTAGAGTTTCAGCTCAAATACCGAATGCTTATTTATATCATTTGAGCGGAACTTCGCCCTTGGAATACTGTTTCCGTCAAGTTTTTATTTGAAATAGTTTCTCAGAAGCAATCGTGTTTGTTGTGTGTATTAACTTAATTTTTGTTGTGTGTATTAACTTAATCAAGCGGTATACATGACATATATCGATAACGTGACTGGCGACTGCATTCTAAAAATAGCCGTTAATATAAAAATAGCCGTAAATAGTCCTGATGATATTCATGCGCTTTGTTATAGCTGCACTAATTTTTGTTATTTGCCGTTTTGCACTAAAAAGTGTAGTGGTTTTCATTTACCGTCTATTATTCCATTGAGTCGGAGCAAAGCCCCGACCCAAAAATGAGAATGACTGAATAAGTTAGCAGATGAAGTTGTGAAAACACATTAATTCAGAGAGGGCCTAAATTGTCCACCTGTCAACTTATAGAATAACTGTATTATACCAGTAGCATCAGAATGATTTGCACTAAGTTAATGTGGGAGGAAAAAGTAGGTCAATAGGTCGTAATGGGTCTTCAAAGTGAATAAAAGTGTGTAAATGCGCTCATGATGTATCCAGTCTCAGAACAAAGAAGTGATTTTTAAAATAAAAAAAATATCGACGGAATACAAAATGGTTGCCATTTGAACAAATATTGATGAGTCTCTCTCTTTTATGCAGCTTTTCAACATTCATCGAATGCCTTAAATGGTTTAAGAAGACATAACAGTAAAACTGAACACTAGAATTGAGCTTTCTGTCCCTTTACTCTTTTGTAAAATATATATATGAGCATTTGTTAAACCTTAATTTACACACAATATGAAAAAAGTACAAAATAAAAATGAAAACGAATATGCTCGGAGGTTTCGGCCTGTCGTATTTCAACTAGTATGAAATGTTACAAAAGGAATCGCATTGACTTTGCAATTGTTTTATTCTATAAATCACATGTTTGACGTCACGGGTGTGAAATAAAGCCATGGCATAAATGTGGTAATACAATCGGTGTAGTGTATTAAAGCTTTGACGTCGGCATCGTTTTAAGTGTCGGATACGTTGGTCAAATTGACTATTTTTATCATAGTTTAAGACAGTAGAAGTTTTACATTTTTGACTTTTCACATTGCATTTATTGTATTTATTGAATAACATTGATAAAATGCTCAATAGAGCTTCGCATATTTTATTGTTTTATTCAACTTGTTAAGTAAATTCATTGAATTCAATATGAAAAGTTACTCATGTAATATCCTGTATACATCTAATTCAATTTTATGAAATGCACGAATTTTGCATTTTTTCTTATGTAATAGCTGCTGACAATCAAATGTTAGTATGTAAAGGTATTTTCGATACACGTCATAATTCGACAAGCTTGACTGTAAAATAATAATTACAACTACCGTTATATAGAATTTAGGAAAAAATCAAAACAGCCAATGTGGAAACAAACGAGCAGGTCAAATATTTTGTAATTTAAGATAGGAGCTTTTATTTTCAACTGAAATATATATACTCAAACGCAAAAGAAAATGTGCACTCAGGTTTCCGTCAACTGAAGTAGATTATGTTGTCCGCAGCAGAGTATTTTGTCTAAAAGTGTCATGTTTGGTACCAAAATTTAATGCAGTTTATGGCCTATTTGATGTGTTTCGATTATTTCAAAAATATGACATTTATGGGGAAAACACGTTTTTGTAGACATGTACATTTCCTATGTGCAGCACCTGCAAGGTCAACTTTCACCAGTTTTTATCGTGAAAGTAAAAGAAGATCAATAGTCAGAATTTGAGCAAATTATGTTGCAAATTGTAGAGGAATACCTCTTTTAGAACTGGGAACATCAAATTTAAAAATGCACAATTTTTTTTTTTTGCGTTTGAGTATTTATTTAAAAACATATATATTTCAGTGGAACAGAAATATTTCAGTTCAACAATAAAAACAAACTCCTATCTTAAATCACAAATTATTCGACCTGGACGTTTGTTTACACATTATCAGTTTTGAATTTAAACCTGCATTTTACATTACAGTAAATAATTATTTGTCAGTCAAGCTTTCACATAGCATTAAGAACTATAATCTTCGGAAATCATTTCTGTCTAACACGTTTTTAATTGCATTTTCTTTCAGAAACATGCGAAGTCACATAAAAAGTGTCACAAGTGCAAAATTTGCGAACAATGTTTTGTTACAAAGGAAGAACAAATGCATCATTCAAGAACAAGTCACATTCGAAACGGGCCGTACACATGTCCCTATTGCGAATTGAGTTTTACTGATAAAAGTAATCGCTATAGACACATTAAACTACATCACAAAACTTTAAAGCGCCCTTCACAAGACATCAGAACACTAGAATGCACTGTACGTAAATCGCCAGCCGGAGCAGATAAATGCCCGTATATGTGTTTTCAGTGCAACGATTCTTTCTCCAAAGAGTACCTGCTCCGAAAGCATGTGATGAAAGTTCACTGGAAAGAAGATAATAAGGTAAACAAAATGAAACAAATGGCTGTAATACAAATAAAACAGAATTGTGGCAAGGCACTGTCAGGACGAAAGGAAAAGGAAGGTAAAGAAATGGCTGTCGTGCGGATGGAACCAAATCATAATGTGACGGTTTTAGGATGTGCTAGTAACAAAGGTGAGCGTTATACTTGTGATACTTGTAGTGCAGATTTTACCACGCGCCACGGTCTCACTGTGCATATAAAGGAGAAACATTTTATAGGCTCCCTACATGCTGACACTGATCGGGTAAACAATCATTTCAGCGGGAAAGACACTGTTGAACAATTGGAAATTACAAATACGGATAATATGAGAGACCTTTGGAAGAAGAAAAGAGAACTGAATGAAGCGATATTACGAGACTATAATGTTCATGCTGATATTCTTAATCCAAACCATGTTGATCCTGACACAAATAGAAAGGTATTCATGTGTGAAGTGTGCTCAACGACTTTTACACTCAAAGAAAACTTTGTACGGCATATAAGGAGAGGGGCGTACAACCATGGTTTTTACCTAAGAAAAAGAGGAGACAAAACAGAACATTTTGAATATGACATGTTTAGAAAATTATTAAAGGAAAGATTCACTATGTTATCGCACAGACAGAAATATACGAAAATGGCGTTCAAAGAAGCAAGTGCACGTGAAGACTTTTATAAATCGCCGAATGGTAAAACAGTTATAAAAGATCTCAAACTTAATTATTCTCCTACGTCTAGTACTAAACATGAAGTGCCAAGCAGCACGCATAAAGAAGTATTTGAAGAACAATCAAGTACAATGGGTGACGATGAAGTAACGATATACATGGACAGAGCAGACGATGTAGATTGTGAAGAAGAAGAGGGACCTCTCTATACAGCACGTCCGTACTTTCCTGAGAAAAATAAAGACACTGAGATTGTACAGTACGGTAGCATTCAATATGAAGCCGATAATACACAAGCTGTTGATGATATACCAACTGTACGTGGACCTATCGACGGAGAATGTACTGTACCAGTTGACGAACATACATGTAATACTGAACATAATGCAATAGTTTCATCAACAGACACAACTGAACTGATGGTGTTGGCAGATGGAATCAAAAGGGCAGATACAATTCATATGTGCAAAGATGTAAATACTACTGATATGGCTGAAAAAGGTAAAACGATGGAAGAAATCAAAGGTCAGTGTCAAAATTACGCAGATGCCAATTTTGATACAATTGATATAGCTGAACAAAAGGAGACGCCTGTAGGAAGTAACAGTCAATGTAAAATCCATATAGTCGAAAATGTAAATGACATATCTACAAAAGACCTTATCATTTCAAGCAGACATATAAATACAATCACAATGCAAAGTGGTAAGGTACACAGACCATTAAATGCAAACAAACAATCGCACTTACCTGAAAAATGTACTAGCACAGGTGCTACAGTGACAGATTCTGTGTCGTCAGTTTCAAATTTTGAAGGAGATGCTAGAGTGTGTATTAAATGTGCTGTTGTAGTTTTGCAGGGACAGACAAGTTTGCGATGTAGATTGTGTGATCAGGTATTTTGTGTAAACTGTTCAGGTCTTCCTAGAGATGTCTACGATATGTTATGTAGTAACGGGAAAGAATTTACTACTTGTATCTATTGGACATGTAATGTTTGCAGACACTTGGTTCCAAAGTTTGCACTACTTGTTCATCAGCTTAGTGACTTTGAGCAAATCATTAATAACCAGATAACAAACATGGAGCAAAGGTTGTCAATGATGGGACCTAATGGAAATAACTGACTGAATTGTACTTGTTGCACAGGATGCGTTGTGAATTATGTACAAATATGTGCAGTATATCTAAATTTTGATATCTTATTTGTATCGACTGATACAATTTATGTCTTTACACAAAATGATCACACAAATGAAAGGATATTTCCTTCATTATAAGACATTATTATAATGTAATAACATTTATGCCGCCTTGTTCACACTTAAGGTGGTTCGCGGGGTTCCTACGAAAATTTCGAAGTATGTGATATAAGACTGATATTAAGTCTGTATGTACTAACATATCCTGTCTTTCATTTGGAGAAAAAAGAAAATCGTTCCGAGTCCACATTTCCTTTGAAGAGCGCCACCTAGCGGCACATGTATTTTTCAAGGGAAAACGCCATTTTTCTGTAATAATCGCATTAAAATTAATGTTATTACATTTTTTCAAACTCAGGGATATAGCTAAATTCAATGTTATTGTTTACACGTCGCATTTTGTAAATTATTTTATTCAGAAAATGCTTAAATAAAGAGATATCCGTAGTAGGGGTGGGGAAAAATGGCAAAAATATTCAATGTGTTTCTTGGCCGTTTAGCTGAAATAAGATAAAACGGAACGGTCAAAATTCTTGACTTTCAAATATATTCTTCTTTAATCATTTCTGAACAAGAAAATAAAATAAAAATAGGGGGTCTTCACGGCAGATTTTTTGTAAATTTACTTTTTATTTGTTTTGGTAATGTAAATATTGTGACGTTGATACGTCATTTATGGTGTTAACGTCACACAAACGTTTTGTTCATTATGTCCTTTAAAGATACATTTTTGTATATACAGGATGATGAAAGTACACAAAAATGAAATATTTTTACTAAATAGATTCACATTATTTACAGTTTCAGTAAGTAATTTACAATCTAAGTATATCATCTAGAAATATACTTCTATGTAAGTTCAATAATTTCCTTAAAGACGCTAATTATTTTGTTTATATTATTATGTAAAATGTCATTTAAAAATGATGACCTAGGAAACCCTTGCCGTTCAGGCTGTCAGGGTATTAAAATTTCAGCCTGTCTCAAATTCTATTAGACTAGCTGTTTGCAAGAACAGAGTCTATATTCACATGGATTTCTGAATATTGGCGTCGTAATTAGCATTGCGTGCAACCTATACGCATCTGCTAAATTGTTTTATCCATTTTTGAAACAGTTTTAGAGCTAACTTAATGCATGAAGACTTCACTGTAATCAATCCATGGTACATTTTTAAGCTGTGGATCTTCAACGCAATGATCACAGTAATTCATTAAGGAATATATCCAGTCGGTGGTTACTTGTAGACTTCACTATAATCATTTTAATTATGATACATTTGTGATCCATGATATGCAAGACTGTGAAAATAAATCACTCTTTTTTTTCTATTTTCTTCGGAATAATTAAAGAAACCTATGTTTGAAAATAAAGAATTTTGACGGCTCCGTTTTAATTCATAGCGGATAAGCTGATAAGATTTTTTCTACACCCCCATCCCCGTCCCCCCAACACTTTACTAACCCTTAAATACGGAGCCAGATACGCGAGTTATGCAAGATTAAACATTTTCATAAAAAATTAACCACTTATACCATATTCAGTAGTTATAGTACATGTTTTAGCGCGACACATTCACATTTTGTGCCAAACTTGGTGAACATAACCATGTTGAAAAATTTCACCGAAACTGTGGGCAAGTAGCTTTAACTGACTCTGATGTATATTACTAGATAATAGATAGATAGTGACTGCAAAATACGCAACAATGTACATCATGTGAATATATTCAAATAAAAAAGATTCTAAAGAGTTTTGTGAACTCTGAAGGTCCTGTTTATATCAATGAAAGACATAATGAAATCAGCGTTTGCGCGACGTTAACGCCGTCATTGTGTATCAACGTCACAAAATTTACATTGCCAAAGCAAATAAAAAGTAAATTTGCAAAAAATCTGCCGTGAAGACCCCCTATTTTTATTTTATTTTCTTGTTCAGAAATGATTAAAGAAGAATATATTTAAAAATCAAGAACTTTGACCGTTCCATTTTATTTTATTTCGGCTAAACGGCCATGAAATACATTGAATATTTTCGCCATTTTTCCCCACCCCTACTACGGACATCTCTTTATCTAAGCATTTTCCAAATGAAATAATTTACAAAACACAAAATGTAAACAATAACATTGAATTTAGCTATATTCCTGAGTTTTAAAAAATGTAATAACATTAATTTTAATGAGATTATTACAGTAAAACGGCGATTTCCCTTGAAAAATACATATGCCGCCAGGTGGCGCTCTTCAAAGGAAATGTGGACTCGGAACGATTTTCTTTTTTCTCCAAATGAAAGACAGGAGATGTTAGTACATACGGACCTAATATCAGTCTTATATCTCATACTTCGAAATTTTCGTAGGAACCCCGCGAACCACCTTAAATGGAAGCTTTGTCCACACTCTTTTGTAGCCTCGTTCACACATTTGTAGTAGAAACGACGTCCCTACTAATTTGATGAAATATTATATTAAGTATCATTGGCTGTTGCTAATAGACGTTATGGCAACAGTTGTCACAATGTATAATTCCGAATTGAGTATTATCTCTTCGGCGAGTTGGCAAAAGTTAAAATCCTCAGTATTTCACCTTGTTTTATTTTACATTCATTTAAACCAGTGTTTATATGATCACGGGACACCTTGATTTTTAAATTTATTTAAACCAGATTTTACATCTTTTGTAATTTCTCATTGCCAAGTACGCATCTACGACGGCCTTCGTGGCCGAATGGTTAAGGTCGCTGACTTCAAATTATTTGCCCATCATCGATGTGGGTTCGAGCCTCACTCGGGGTGTTGAATTCTTCATGTGAGGAAGCCATCCAGCTGACTTAAGGAAGGTCGGTGGTTCTACCCAGGTGCCCGCCCGTGATGAAATAATGCACGGAGGGGCACCTGGGGTCTTCCTCCATCATTAAAGCTGGGAAGTCGCCATATGACCTATCATGTGTCGGTGCGATGTAAAATCCAAAAAAAAAAGAAAAAAAAATAAGAAAAAAAGATGCAATTATTACATTGTTATCATGCGAATGATATAAAATAGACCTGCATCAATCAAATATCATTACAAGTTGGAACATTAGTTTGCACCATTATATACATTGTATTATAAACCATTGTATCGAGGATCTAGTAAAAAAAACTGTGTTGTGCCTTATTTGGCAACACGTTTTACCAGAATGTGTACCTTATCATCAGCAGATTTGACATAGAGCACACTTTAAACACAATTAGAGCGTTGTATAGATGTTTAAATTGCAACTGAAAGATTGCTACTTAAATTTAAGAATACACCATGAGTGCAAATAAAAAGTCAATGAATTTCTGAATATACATGTATTTCTTTTCTTTAGTATATATATATTTTTCCCCAATACTTTCTTGGTTGTGTCTCTACTTCTAAGTAACACTATGAAACACACATACAGGTACCTTTGATAAAATTCATGTAATATTATAGTCTGGCTACTGACAAGTAAAACGTTTTTAGTTTAAAAGGATATTCTTCTTATTTTCTGTTTTATCGCTTTTATTATAACAGAAAATCCCCTTTTTGATCTAATTTTGTAACACTCTCTCCTCCCATCTTCTCGCCCAAAAAATTTCCGCGTTTATCCCGTCATAGCCGTCGCACGAATGAACACCAAAACCTGTCCCAACCCTTACCCACCGTCACAATAATTACCCCTCAACTGTCCCAACCCTTACCCACCGTCACAATAACTACCCCTCAACTGTCCCAACCCTTACCCACTGTGGCAGATTTTCCTTAAAACCTTTTATTTTTGCCACATCGGAATCGAAGGAAAATAAACACAATTTTAAATTCCAACACTTTTTACTTTTCACTATTTTAAATCCAATATTTTATAGTTTGTCCTGACAATTTTACATCCAAAAACCACAATTTTTAAACTGACCAAAAGCATGTTACACAGAACATATTTATACTGTAATTTCCCGCCAAAACATAAAAAGCATGAAAAGTAAATATCACGAAATTTGGAGTAATACTAAAGAACAAATTTTCCCGCCAAGTGTATAAATTCCCGTCAAAAGACAAAATAGAGTAAGTCACAGTAAACAGCTTACATAACAATATTAGGAGCAATACATAGAATAAACACAAAAGGAGAAAAGCAAAGAATCATAAATTTCACTAATCGTGATATTCACGACACCCACCGTCACAATAACTACCCCTCAACCACAAAAGTTTCTTTAAATTTAACTAAGTGTTCCTCTGATCTGAAAGTTTCGGCATATACATTGTCCCATTTTCCGGAGCTCTTATGCTATAAACGAATAGTCAAGTAAGAGATAAAGTATATCCGGAGTTTTATTAGAACATATACCAACTGTCACATTATAAGCATCTTCGTTATTAGATCTAGCATCTACGTTCAATAATCAGTAAAACTTCTACCGCTTTTCAAATATAACTACATTTTAAGCATCTTTGTTAAATAGTCAATTAAACTTCTACCGCTTTTCAAATATTACTACATTTTAGTGGAAACAAAAATTCTAACATGACTTTGCAGTCAGTGTTGTTATATTTTCTGGTCCCTTGGGATCATGGAGTCCATTCAATATTAACTATGACAACAGCAATCTTTTGGTGCCGTGTGGCGGCTGTAAAAAGTCTCCCCGTACTTGGATTCAGTGTTGTTACATTTTCTGGTCCTTTGGGATCATGGAGTTCATTCAATATTCACTATGACAACCGCAATCTTTTGGTGCCGTGTGGCGGATGTAAAAAGTCTCCCCGTACTTGGATTCAGTGTTGTTATATTTTCTGGTCCCTTGGGATCACGGAGTCCATTCAGTATTAACTATGACAACAGCAATCTTTTGGTGCCTTGTGACGGCTGTAAAAAGTCTCCCCGTACTTGGATTCAGTGTTGTTACATTTTCTGGTCCTTTGGGATCATGGAGTTCATTCAATATTCACTATGACAACCGCAATCTTTTGGTGCCGTGTGGCGGCTGTAAAGAGTCTCCCCGTACTTGGATTCAGTGTTGTTATATTTTCTGGTCCCGTGGGATCATGGAGTCCATTCAATATTAACTATGACAACCGCAATCTTTTGGTGCCTTGTGACGGCTGTAAAAAGTCTCCCCGTACTTGGATTCAGTGTTGTTATATTTTCTGGTCCTTTGGGATCATGGAGTTCATTCAATATTAACTATGACAACAGCAATATTTGGTAGCGTGTGGCGGCTGTAAAAAGTCTCCCCGTACTTGGATTCAGTGTTGTTATATTTTCTGGTCCCTTGGGATCATGGAGTCCATTCAATATTAACTATCACAACAGCAATCTTTTGGTGCCGTGTGGCGGCTGTAAAAAGTCTCCCCGTATTGGATTCAGTGTTGTTATATTTTCTGGTCCCTTGGGATCATGGAGTTCATTCAATATTAACTATCACAACAGCAATCATTTGGTGCCTTGTGGCGGCTGTAAAAAAGTCTCCCCGTAGTTGGATTCAGTGTTGTTATATTTTCTGGTCCCTTGGGATCATGGAGTTCATTCAATATTGACTATCACAACAGCAATCATTTGGTGCCGTGTGGCGGCTGTAAAGAGTCTCCCCGTACTTGGATTCAGTATTGTTATATTTTCTGGTCCCTTGGGATCATGGAGTCCTTTCAATATTAACTATGACAACAGCAATCTTTTGGTGCCGTGTGACGGTTGTAAAGTCTCCCCGTACTTGGATTCAGTGTTGTTATATTTTCTGGTCCCTTAATTGGGATCATGGAGTCCATTCAATATTTACTTTGACAACCGCAATCTTTTGGTGCCGTGTGGCGGCTGTAAAATGTCTCCCCGTACTTGGATTCAGTGTTGTTATATTTTCTGGTCCCTTGGGATCATGGAGTCCATTCAATATTCTCTATGACAACCGCAGTCTTATAGTGCCGTGTGACGGCTGTAAAAAGTCTCCCCTTAGTTGGATGCAGTGTTGTTATATTTTCTGGTCCCTTGGGAGCATGGAGTTCATTCAATATTCACTATGACAACCGCAATCTTTTGGTGCCTTGTGACGGCTGTAAAAAGTCTCCCGTAGTTGGATTCAGTGTTGTTATATTTTCTGGTCCCTTGGGATCATGGAGTTCATTCAATATTAACTATGACAACTGCAATCTTTTAGTGCCTTGTGACGGCTGTAAAAAGTTTCCCCGTACATGGATTCAGTGTTGTTATATTTTCTGGTCCCTTGATATCATGGAGTCCATTCAATATTCACTATGACAACAGCAATCTTTTGGTGCCGTGTGACGGCTGTAAAAAGTCTCCCCGTACTTGGATTCAGTGTTGTTATATTTTCTGGTCCTTTGTGATCATGGAGTCCATTCAATATTAACTATGACAACCGCAATCTTTTGGTGCCTTGTGACGGCTGTAAAATGTCTCCCGGTACTTGGATTCAGTGTTGTTATATTTTCTGGTCCCTTGGGATCATGGAGTCCATTCAATATTAACTATGACAACCGCAATCTTTTGGTGCCGTGTGGCGGCTGCAAAAAGTCTCCCCGTACTTGGATCAGTGTTGTTACATTTTCTGGTCCCTTGGGATCATGGAGTCCATTCAATATTAACTATGACAACAGCAATCTTTTGGTGCCGTGTGGCGGCTGTAAAGAGTCTCCCCGTACTTGGATTCAGTGTTGTTATATTTTCTGGTCCCCTGGGATCATGGAGTCCATTCAATATTAACTATGACAACAGCAATCTTTTAGTGCCGTGTGGTGGCTGTAAAGAGTCACCCCGTACTTGGATTCAGTGTTGTTATATTTTCTGGTCCCTTGGGATCATGGAATCCATTCAATATTCACTATGACAACAGCAATCGTTTGGTGCCGTGTGGCGGCTGTAAAAAGTCTCCCCGTACTTGGATTCAGTGTTGTTACATTTTCTGGTCCCTTGGGATCATGGAGTCCATTCAATATTAACTATAACAACCGCAAACTTTTGGTGCCGTGTGGCGGCTGTAAAAAGTCTCCCCGTACTTGGATTCAGTGTTGTTACATTTTCTGGTCCCTTGAGATCATGGAGTCCATTCAATATTAACTATGACAACCGCAATCTTTTGGTGCCGTGTGGCGGCTGTAAAAAGTCTCCCCGTACTTGGATTCAGTGTTGTTATATTTTCTGGTCCCTTGGGATCATGGAGTTCATTCAATATTCACTATGACAACCGCAATCTTTTGGTGCCGTGTGGCGGCTGTAAAAAGCCTCCCCGTACTTGGATTCAGTGTTGTTATATTTTCTGGTCCTTTGGGATCATGGAGTCCATTCAATATTAACTATCACAACAGCAATTTTTAGTGCCTTGTGGCGGCTGTAAAAAGTCTCCCCGTACTTGGATTAAGTCCGTTGGGATCATGGAGTCCATTCAATATTGATTGGTTTCCTTACTGTTTTGAATCATTATGCAATTCTATTACTCTTACTATGTCACAGTTATCACGCCAAATGTCATAGTGGCTCACTTGAAATGAAAACCGCACGAAACAGTGTAGGCATCCCATGTTGTAGATAACTCCTTGATATTACATTAGAGCTGAATTAATAAATATCAAACTGTTTTCTCCTGTTTGTCGTTAACGTGCGTTTTATTATATAACATAATTCCTTTGCATCTGAACTCTAAACAATGATTTTATTCAACTTCAATATATCATTGACTACACATTCATAGCACTTATAAGCTGATCTGACATGACAACTAAGTAAATGTGATGTATCATTTATTGACCATCTAATAAAATAAAGAAAACGATGTGAATGCAATAACTTTATTCATTAGAAGGTCAATAAGTGATCTATAGCCTATTCGCATCTGAACTCCAATGATCTTAATCAATTGCAATATGTCATTGAGTAGACATTCATAGCACTAATAAGCTGATTTGACATGACCACTAAGTAAAGGTTATATATCATTTATTGACTATCAAATGAAATAAAGGCACAAAAGTCAATACAATAACTTTATTCATTAGAAGGGCAATAAGTGATCTATAGCCTATAAATAATTTAACATGTAATTATATAGACAAGCATTAGCAGCAGCCATATTTGTCCACTGAATGATCCACATAGTACTCCATAATCTGGCATAATAAACCAATAAAAAGTCAAAAATAGTAATCTCTTTTTGCCCGTTGGCAGTTTAAACTTGTTAAACTGTAACGAAGCTGATTACAGCAAAAGCTTGCTCCAAACGTATAAAATCGACATCATTGCCATACAATGAATAGCAGTCACGCTAGCGGTCCCATTCTCTTCACCACCTATAATACAACAGTACACAAATAAGATATGTTACTTCGACATACTGACATTAAGCATACTGAGCAACATGTCTCATACTACACCAAAATATAAGTATCGTAACATACGTGTTATCAATCGACCTTGTCGTGAAGAAAATATATTCACCTCTGTCACTTGGTGTTAACTCCGTATATATGAATTTCCCTCAGAACATGATGGTATTAATTGCTTAAGTTATTTATATGCTTGATTTTAGATCCCGTTTACTACTTATTTACTGTACCATAAAAGAATTGTGCAATGCAATATACACCTTCCAAATAATCTTAATACTGCGTTAATATGTGAATTGTAGTCAATAACACTATGCCATTTTAAGTAAGCTGTAAATAACTTCAGTGAACAATTTATCTCACACTATCAATACTATTTTGATCATTTTTAATACTCTTAAAGTTTACTGGCATAACTCTTCCATTTGCTGAAGTTTTTGTCAGTTTCTAGAACTCTTACCTTCAGGAGATATTGGAATGTCCGTTTTTGGTTCTGCGAAGATTGGTCCATTTGTTGTTGATTTGTTCTCGGTATAAGAGGAAAACTCTGTCAAAGACCATATTCCTTTCACTACCCAGAATAGTTTTCTAAAACGTCTAGTGTAATCAACTTATTATGGTCAAAAGGGCTAAAGTAGTACACTGTTCTACTCTCGTACCCAGCACTACTTATATTATCAATAGTTGATAGGAACCCAGGTCATTGTTAGGTCGTAAATATTATTACGTCACTGTTTAATCTTTTACTAGGTTTTATTCTTAATATTCCGGAACATGTTTTTCCTTTTCACTCCATTGACTTAGAGTGTGTGTAGATTATTCGGCGTAGTCAAAGTAATATAATAAGTTCTGACTGCAAGACACCTGATTAAATATTTTTTTCTAGTACTACATTAATTCTGATTTTATTTTTATTTTGTTGGGTTTAACGTCGCACCGACACAATTTTAGGTCATATGGCGACTTTCCAGCTTTAATGGTGGAGGAAGACCCCAGATGCCCCTCCGTGCACTATTTCATCACGAGCGGGCACCCGGGTAGAACCACCGACATTCCGTAAGCCAGCTGGATGGCTTCCTCACGTGAAGAATTCTACGCCCCAAATGAGGTTTCGAACCCACATCGATGAGGGGCAAATGGTTTGAAGTCAACGACTCTAACCACTCGGCCACGGAGGCCCCCACATTAATTCTGAGTATTTGGAATTTTCATGATTTACACACGAAACAACCTTACATTAATCTACGATCAACTTAATTGCAGAGATAGGTGCGATTTAAATAGAGACCTCTATTAATATTGATTTTAAAATAAACTTGAATAAAGCCATTGTTCACAGTTTATAAAGATTTCTATATGTCGAAGCGAGCGAAGAAATATGATAAAGTTTGGTCGCTCAGGTACAAAAATCAATTTTATAATGACAGACAAGATCGAAGAGATTGACAAAAAGAAAGGAAACCTCATAGAACAGTAAGATATTTAAATGTAAACAATAATTTCTTTTAAGTGAATCGTGTCAGTTATTACATGGATTCCTTATCAGAACATACCATATAAAAACATTGATTTCTGGTCCTGTCCAAACTCATTTTCAGCATAACATGTATATTCACCAAAGTCTTCCGGCAGAACATCTTTAATTGTCAAAACCACAGAGACACGAAAAGTGCTTATCTGAAATTATAGAACATCACATTCTCAGAATTATTATATAAACATTTCCGGTCAATGTGTAGCTTTGCTGACGTGCCTGAAAATAATATTGACTAAATTACAAAATTACTTTCTGACAATTTCATGAGTGAAACATAAACCGCAATTGCTATATCACGCCCGGTAATGGAAATGCTTCTGTTGTGGTTTCCGATGATGACGGATCTAGTATTAAAACATGGACACAGGCAAGCAAATCTTGTGTGTTTTTTCTAATATTAATGCAAATGAAAGATCAGCGAATGCTATTCGATGCGCGTTTAATCAACGAGTACATACATACAAGATTTTCCGTGCAGTGACCAACTATTTACATTTTGTTAACTGTTTGTGATCACAGAAATGTTTTCTTGGAAAATAGGCAGCGTCAGTCAATTAATGATACACAAACGTTTCAATTTGTTCTCACAAAAAGTTTTGGGAGCATAGTTTATTTAGTGCCGCACTTATTGTTCTGATTCGGTCGGTGATGTTATGATTCTTTCTAGCATATAACTGCCGTAGGTTATCTGAACTATTTTTTTCAGAAACAATGAAAATAAAACATGCACTTGCAAATTAATCTTATACCAGGTCTATACGCACACACGAGTACACGTACTCGAAAAAGCACGCACGCACACGCACGCATGCACGAATGGAGATACATTTGGCACTGTTTCGGTAAATAGTACTGTTCGCACGCACAGGCACATATAAACGCACATATACACACTTGTATAAAGAAGTATACAGATGTACGTCTTGATTCAGTTCAATGTATTATTGTATTACGTGTAACGCGTATAATGTAATGTCACTTAAAATCCTCGTTTCTCACTTGGAGTAGTTCAAACATATTTTAGAGAGTAGTCTCTCTTTCTTACTTTCGACTTTTTTTTATTAGTAACAATTATGAAGACCTAGTCCTTAAAATGAACATTCTTTTACATGCAACTGTAATGAAGCTTTGTGTTTGCACTCGTTTATATGATAGTTTCGGTTGACAGTCTCTGCTTGGGATGCTGTGATCGGATATAAATTGTGAAAAAATCGTCTTTTCCAAAATGAATTCTGGATTCTTGGCTATATTTCGCAATCACAGTAGGAAGTATCCTGTCAAAGCACGTGCATTTCGTATTCTTATGCCCATCTTTTTTGTGTGTGATTTGTTACTGAGGTTACAATTCCAACTGTATGATTTGTAACAAATATTTCACGGGAATCGTCTGCGCTGGTTCATTTTTTCTTAAATGTATACTGAATACCTGAGATAGCAGTGAATTATAAGGACAATTAACATATATTGTTCAATAGCACAGACAGGAGCAATGCATTTCTGTTTTTCATTTCATGCCAAGCGAGCCACATTGTAGCCTTTTAAAAGCCTAGTATAATTGGAAGTCTGTGTACCTAGATATTAAAACCTTAACCAACAATGAAATTAATGTGTAAGCAAAGTCTGCATTTCAAAATCTGAATTATGTACTAATGATGAAATTCCAGACTAACAATTGTTTGCTTTTGCCATTGACTTTTAAAATTTTAGATCTAAGCCAACGTTAAATATTTCATGACTGCATTTAAAACCTAAAAATGTTTAGTATTCTTTTGTTTATTATTGGTGATGAAACTTGCAGCACCATCCATACCTACAAAAAATCGGCTTATTACAATCAAAATATAAGAAATAAATGTTCAATAGCTGGCGGAAATGCATTTGTTTGCGAACTGAAGGCGACTGTTAGATTAAAATCCTTAGAGAGTTATCTTACTATACTGCCATCTGCCAGCTTATCTAATATCACCCTATAGTGGCCGAGCGTCCGCTCCGAATGCGACTGGTCGTGAGTTCGCTCCTGGTAAACGTTAACAAAGACGTGAACGAAAGGCACCAGTAGTTCCTTTTGTTGGTACTCATCATCTCTTACACCCTCATGGTAATGAATACAATCAGTAATTAGATGTCAAGTGTGATGAATGCAAGTTTTAGAACTTTTTTCACCACTGATCTAAGATAAATTGACATAAATAATCGCTATATTCTGATAGAATGATGAGTACACTGTTAACTTATTTCCAAACAACAGCACCTATCACCTGGAATATTTCCTGGCTCTGGAAAGTAGTGTTAGTATCCACCTTCTTCCAATAAGTGATTGCATCTGGGTTGGCGGCTATCTGATATTCTAACATGGTATCTCTACCTATATATTGACCCATACGTTTTGTAGGCAAAACAATCTCTGGAGCAACTACAAACATAAACAAGATAAATCTAAATATTGCTTGAATGATAACACAAACTACGATCGATAGGTGCAAAGGCTTAAAATAAAAAAAAATAATAGAAGGTTAACAATGTATGTTTTCTGTTTTACAGCTGTAGAGTCTCAAAATTGGTAGGTTCCCGAGCCGGGAAGGGCGATGATGCCAACGTATCCCGAAAACTGTGCGAAAACTGCTGTTCAAAGGTCTCTCTTTCCATACAAGCACTACCTAGTTTATACCAGTAAATGCCTACTTCTTACATAAATCTTTAAGGCATGTCATCCAGTCAAACAGTGATATAAGTTATTTGATCTGTTTAGTGATCTCGCTACTTGACAGCTACATTTCGAACTATAACTAGCGTAAATCACACTGTTAAACAATAATCTAATATTTCCTTTTACTTTTGTCAATGCATTGTATCCGGAAATAGCGAACACATTTACAATGCGAAAATGTTTTCAATGTCGGATATGATTCATAATATAATTTAACGGAAGTAAGAACATAAAAATTATCTAAAAACTGTTGGAATATATTTGCACATTTATCAATAATAATATGCATTTTCCTCAATCTATTTATATTGTGGATTCCAAATATTATTGTCTTTCCTAACGTTCCGCACACAGCTGCTCATTCCGTAGATATTAGGACCTTAGCTTTATCGTTCACACTTTCACTCGCGGAAAGAAACATTTGTGTCTCTGATGCAATATCAAGTTTGGAACATTGGTTGACCCTGTCAAACAACACACAAATCATTCAATTATCGTCATGATGACGTCAGGGTATATTAATAACAAATACATTTTTAAAGCAGAATTGTTCAAATGAAATTATACTTACATACTACAGACAACATAATCTCTCTACTAACCGCCGGACCAACATTATTGTAAGCAATACATTCATATTTGCCATCAAAGGATCTTGACACATTATGGATTACCAGAACCTCTCCAGAACCTCCAATCTCTGAAAGTCAATTGTAAATATAAGTCATGTGTGTACGTATTTGTGATGTAAATAATAAATTATCCGCCATACAAAATATTAATAGGCATGATAAAAGATTTCTATGGAAAGGATTATGTCTGAGTGATATGATATTGAATGAAAGCATGAAATAAGCTACAAACTTTCTCTGCTTTGCGAGGAGTTCTCTTCCGCCATCCTGTACATGTACCAAGTAACAACAGGTCTAGGGACGCCAGTGACGTTACATAATAGTCTAAAGGATTCGCCTTCATGTACAGTCTGGTCTCGACTTGATGTCTCATCTATAATCTTTGACGGAACTGTATGGGAATGTAAAATCTAGTATTTATCTAAGTTAACGATAAGATTTATATTTGTTTCAGTTACACATTCATGTGAAATATGTGACTGTTTGGGTAAATTGTTAATATCTGCTGCATCAGCAATATGGAATGAAAAGGGGATATATGTTTCACTACTGATGTCCTTGGAAATATCAAATGTTATTCACAGGTCTAGTTATGTTTCTTTGTTGATCTGTTACAATTTGGGTGTACCGCGATAACCCGTAAGTTGGTCTGATTGTTTACTTTGGAAGGTAAAATTTATTGCTTTTCCTTAAAATCAATATTTTCTTTCTATTTGATGTTATCAAGATTCATACATACGTTACAGTTAATATGTAATGAATAGTTTACTGCTTATATATATCAAACATGTAGAATTTATAAACAGACAAGTTGATTTTCTCATTGTTATATACTGCTTCTATATTTGAATGATTATATAGGTGTATAAGCTACATCAAAGTAAGAAACATCGTCAGTTTGTTTTCAATAATTTACCTTAAACTGTTAACATAATTTGAGCCGCGCCATGATAAAACCAACATAGTGGGTTTGCGACCAGCATGGATCCAGACCAGCCTGCGCATCCGCGCAGTCTGGTCAGGATCCATACTGTTCGCTTTCAAAGCCTATCGCAATTAGAGAAACTGTTAGCGAACAGCATGGATCCTGGTCTGGATCCATGCTGGTCGCAAACCCACTATGTTGGTTTTCTCATGGCACGGCTCATTTGTCCTGAAACAATAACGTTTGAGTTGACCTGGCATGTATATTGCCCTCGGTCGCTGTACTTGGTGTTTCTGATGTGCAAGTTCCAGGACGTGACATTGGACCTCCTTATGTTGAGTCTATGATCGACTGTAAAACTTTGTTCCGCAACCGTTAACAAGGGTGACGATTGATCTATCCATGAAACCTGTATTCGTCAATGTATTATAGTAGATGAATTTCAGGTTTCGTGCTGATGACAATACATGTATCATCTTAATGTTACCCGACAAACCTTGTCAATCAAAAATATTAGATTTGCCATTTAAAGGCTTGTACATGTGTATCTACCTAAATAACAAGGTTGCATTGCTAAAGGTTTTGCAGGAGTCTGTATTTTTGTAGTATTTTTAAACTAAACGAATACATAATGGTATGAAATATGCAAAGTAAACGAAGTCAAGTACAGTAAAGTTTAAGTCTTTTATGGTAAATAGCAATTAGGTGTAAAATTTCGTTATTTACATTTTAAGTATTTATAACACAACAACGACGAGTGTTAGTGTTCTGTGCTTCCGAGAGATCTACCCTTACCTATTATCTTTTAGGTAGTTAGATACAAACATGCTTAAAAATGGAATTTGCATACCAGATATTCACCCGAATCTATGACCGAACATAATAAGACGGCTTCTCTACCCTCAACTACAGTCACATTTGGTGTTACAGAGACAATGATACATGTATTATCATCCAGAGTCAGTGTATTGTTGGAAACTGTTGAAGCATTGAAATAAAAACAAAATACTAATATAGAGGATATTTAGAGGATGTTTTCCGTGTGGTATCGAAATATATCTTCACCGATATGGGAGAAAATTCAATAATTTATTGAAGGCGGAGCCTTAGTGAAAATATCAAAATTGCCTCCCTTATCGGCGAAGATATATTTTGATATCTCGGCCCTGAAAACGAACAAATTTTCTTTTAATGTTATGCTAATTTTTGAAGATCAACGAATGTACTGTTTATTACTTGCTAATATATTCAAATGAGACCGATACTTCATTATAAAATTAGGATTTATTTCGGCCACCTTGTTACATAAATAACAATGGTCACTTATGTACAGGGATATTGAATATTAGTGACTGGTAAAATCAACACGATGCCATTTCCTCTTTAAAAACAAAAACTGCATTTAAATATTTTGTTTAGAAAATACACGATCCGCGACTAACAGATAGTGGCAAATGTCAAAAGTTAAGTATGCTTATTTAAAACTTTCCGGGTCAATGCCGTTAGTTCGTTGAATGACCGGAAGCTTGCTTGTTTACCACACAAACACATGCTGAAGGTCTGATTAAAAAACAATACGAAAAACGTAAACAACAGAAGAATAACCGAAAAAAACCTGGGTAAATCAAGCTACAGAATTAAATATTATCATGGATTCAACAGAAATTGCTAGGAAAAATTGATGTAGGAGCTGCATAACATAACAAATTATGTCGCGAAATTGTGATGGAACACAACTGACAACTCTCTAGCAAGGAACTCCGACGTAAACGCTGGCATATTACGTAAGGTTGAGTTGCTGTCTTGTGATCTGACACCAGTATAATCTACCAAACGACAGTAGAGCTCTAAATAGAGGAAGCACACACGTGTATGAACAACGAAGGTAACAGTTCTGGAGCATAATTACTATTATTTCTTTTGAAAACTTTAGTATAGTTAGTTTGTACATGACTCCTGTATGGCTTGAAAATAAGGATAACCACAGGTTACCAGTAATCCCAAAGCCAATAAAGGGAGGTAATAAATTTGATTCAACACTCTATTGCACGGAGGTAATGTATCAAGACATTTTATGACACACAACAAAAAAAGGTATCACATGATTGTTTGGCATAAAACCTCAAAGTTTTCTTAGGAAAAGTATTCAAAATAATAATATTACTGTGCATTAATCCACTTTTTACATAAAGTTATAAAAGTCTACTACACTTATCAAACTTTCCAACTAGTTTCTTAATATTTATATAACTAGCTAGTGCAGTATAATAAACCATACGGAACATTTGCATATATTATTACATTATAATTGATATTTTTGAATTCAATGGGTTTTAGTCATTTGAACAAGATAACCCCGAAACCTTAAACTCTCAGAAACGTCAATATTCTATGCGAAAGGTGTCTGTCCTTATTTCTAACTATGAAATTGCCTTAGATAGAGGAACTAATCAAAATATATTGCTTAATTGTAAAAGAGGTTTCTACACATATTCTTTACACAACAGATATGCACAAAAATAAGATGGGAAATACCTCATCAAAGTCGTTGCAATAGTGATAAAATATAAGAGGTATATTTCAAAGACCTTACAAATGGTTAGCATGTTTTCTATATATCAGTGATATTGTATGATATTGTGCTTCCGTGCGTGTGTGTGCTTGGTGTCTTTTTCAACAACTTTTCAGTCACATAAATGACTACTTGTAGCAGTTAGCACAATGGCTTATTTCATAGTGCTACCTCACTGGGTTATAACACCGTAGACACCGACAAGTCACATTATACTGACACCGGGCTGAGCAGTCCTAGCACTACCCTCTTATTGCTGAGCGCCAAGCGAGGAAGCTACTTGTACCTTTTCCACGTCTTTGATATGACGCGGCCACGGCGCTCTACCACTAGGCTACCGAGGTGGTTCTCTGTGGTATTTTGAAAACCCCTTCTAAGATGTATATAATTTAAACATTATTTTAACGCTTGTATCAAGAAAAGTTAAATAATGTTTCTACACTACGGGCACGTAACATATATTTTATCACCAGCTCTTTAAGCATATCTTACAGTTCTTACAGTTTCATAGTTCTTTGGTTTGTTAATATCCATATCAGATTAAAGGCAGCATTAACTGTATAGTAAATTTCTGTTTGAGTTCAATTATTTACCTAGAACAGTTAACACAATGATTTTCATCTTGATAGGGTTCGTGTTGATCTGGCAAGTATATTGTCCACTATCACTAAGAACCGTTCAATTGATGTGTAAGTTCCAGTCTGTCTTGTTAGGCCTGCTTATACTAATCCTTGGATCATCAATGACACGCTGGTCACTTATGGTTAATATCGTAGACCACTGATCTGTCCATACGACCTGAATGTGACAATTACATTTATTGGAATACATTAGTTGCACTACATAACATGGTCCTCCTCCATATCATAACTCCTATTTTCGAATAACGAATATAAGTAAATTAAACAGATTAATGTGACTGTGTTAAACCTTTTGATAAATGCATCAGTCATCATTATTTTGTCAGACTATCAAAATAAGACTGGCACAGAAAAATGCAAGAAGTACATTTAACATTAATCATTTACAGCGATTTCAATGCCAATGTCGAACTTCGCGCTTTTACTTCTTCGAGAAGAAGAAAAAGATTAAAACAAGATACTAACATTAAACAAAAAGTACCGCTATAACAACACGGGATGAAGCTTATAGTAACACGATGTCAAGCTGTGTCTTTAGAAAAAAAAAAACAATTGACAGTGGACATTATCCAAAATAAATTTGTTTTTTTTTGTTTTTTTTTTTTGTTTTGGGTTTAACGCCGTTTTTCAACAGTATTTCAGTCATGTAACGGCGGGTCCAAAATAAAAGCAACTGGACTATAACTTATTTAACATCTTCTATGCTGCTTAAAAGTAGCTATATCTGTATTAGCCAGTAAAATGTCATGAATTAAGAGCAATGTTTGTGTCTGTATTCAATCAATTTTGCTTGTTGCACGAAACATAACTTGAACTACTGGAAATATTTTTGTTAAACTTTAAATAAATGCAATTCTCAATGCCACGAAGTTACGAGTGGAAGAAACATATTTATATCTGTCTTGAATATTTATTGATTTATCTCCTCTCTTTGTTTTAATGTTACTTGCAGAATGATAAATTACAATAACATGACGTCAGGAGCACAAGATATAGAACAGGAATTATTACTGATCTATCTCCCCACTCGTTCTTAATAAATTTTACCTGCAGATGAATTGTCACAGAATGATAAATTACAATAGCTTGTCGCCAGGAGAACAAAATATATAACTGTTCTTAATAAATGTTACTTGCAGATGAAATGTCACATACTGATAAATGTACAAGACGAGCACACGATATATATAAAATTATATGGAATAGGTATTGAGTTATCTCTCATATTTATTTAACACTTTGTCCAATTTGTTAAAAGGGATTCACTTAAGCTTGTACTTTTTATATTGATCGACGACAGATAGAGAAAGTGTAGCTCACAAAAACTTTAATTCACTCTGAAATAAGGAGTAATGAGTTGTCTCCCGTCGTTGTACTTTATTCATATAACAATATTTCAAAACGTACTGAATTTTAGGAATTTATGGTGATTCATTGCAAACAGTTGAAGTTAAAGGTGCAAGAACCATGTCTAGATTGTATAACTCATCTGCCTTTTTGTACTTAAGTTCTCTCCAAGAACTCCAGAACTTCAATGAAACTTGGAGTATTAAATGTCGACACTAAAATGAAGAACAGAGCGCAAAAAAATTGTAACTTTATTACGAGTATTTACGTATTAATTAAAAGAAAGAGAAAAAAAGAAAATGGAAGCAGATGATAATGCTACCTCTAAGGTTGCATTCTACGGTGCCCCTAAAGTGACATGTTACGCACTTTTTTTCCACTTAGGTAATGTGAGACTTTTTTAATTTCGTTTAAACGAAATCATTTCGTTTTAACGAATTAGTTATTTCGTTTAAACGAAATGTTATTTTATAACTATTTCGTTTAAGCGAAATAACTAATATGTTTAAACGAAATAACTAATTCGTTTAAACGAAATAACTAATTCGTTTAAACGAAATAACTAATTCGAATTAGTTATTTCGTTTAAACGAAATGATTTCGTTTAAACGAAATAGTTATTTCGTTAAAACGAAATGATTTCGTTTAAACGAAATAGTTATTTCGTTTAAACGAAAGGATTTCGTTTAAACGAAATAAAAAAGTCTCACATTACCTAAGTTGAAAAAAAGTGCGTAACATGTCACTTTAGGGGCACCGTAGCATTCTCATTAATGTTTCCTTTTCAACTGCGAACTTCGTTGTCTGCTGACAGCACCTTTTAATGAAATATATAACGTACTCAAATTCAACTTTCTTATTAATGTGAAATTGGAGAGGCCCATTAAATGGTTGCTCGAGTTGCTAAAAATTACCTTGTCTCTTTTACATGCTAAGTAAACAGATTCTTCTATATTTAGTATAGTTTCAAAAACAAATGTCTTCTTACCTTATAGTCACCTTCCAATGAACACGGAAAAATGGCTAAGTCGCCTTCTACCACGGTAATATTTATCATTGACTCATCAACGCTAAATCAATTGACTGTCAAAATAAATTCAAGACACAAGTCTTTGCATATATAAGTATATTTTGCAGAGCTTTAAATGTTGCATAACTAATTTATTATACAGAATTACTTCCCAAGAGAGTAGTCTCTGTTTAACCGCGTGGTATAAGAGATATAGCAAATATTTGCTTGATTCTTCAAGCAGTGGAACTATGCCGATATGTCGGGGAACCGTGGCTCTGCCTTCGGAAACGAGCCGGACAAATATAAGTTCAGAATGACTGTAACCTTATATCGTATTTAGTCTTTTTTTACAAGTTATTTTTTCAACCCATAATGCTATTTCTCTTTATATGCGACTATACTGACTAAGCTGTTAAAGCGTAAGAAATAGAACCATAAATCGTTTTAAGTCGGAATACTCCTTGAAAATTAAAACGCAATATAATTCAAACTAATTTCTCGTGAAGCAATTTTGTTTATGAACGCTAATTTTCTAGATAATCTTTATAAATATTTATATAAATAAGTATTTGCATAATTCACACACATTTACGCGTTAATTTGTTGTGTTAAGGTCAGCATGAAAGATGGTGAAGAGTATTTGGAAGAATGTTTCGATTGCATTTGAACAGTGGACCGACATAACGTATTTAATTGGCATTTTGTCTTTGTGTTCTTGTCAGCTGTGTGTTATTATCACAATCTGATTTGAAAATATCGTTGTTTGGAAATAATCTGTTTTGTGTGTTTCCAAGTTATTGAAAGTATATTTGAATAATCGGAATACAAGCTGTAAGGAATAGACAAAAAGCAATATTTGCTACATTTTATTACAGGTCCTGCGATTCTGATTGGGTTTGATGCAGGTGAAGTTGGCTGCTTCGGACTGAGCATCACACTGTACTATGTGCTATCTATTAATTTTGAAGTCGATAAATAAAAGCTTCCATGCGTTATTATTTTAATTCATAAGATTTTAATGAAAGTGATATTTAGAACAGTGATAAATGACTATTACACGGTATTTGGTAATGTTCATATTTTAGTATGTGTGTCAACACCTGCCGTTTAAAGAAATTGTTACATGCAAAGCTGAAATATACGCTGCAGAATAAAGATGTAGCGATAGTATGAATGGCAGGACACAATTTGATCTCTTCACCTGATAAAACGCTTTTACAGATACTATTCACGTATATAAGTTTAAGTGTTAAGCCAAATGTTAACTTTGCTACCTTGAATATTTGTGTTTAAGCACATAAGCGGAGTATAAACATTTCGGAAGAGCTACGTGTATATGGATGTAGTATTCATCTGAAAAATGCAAACTGAAATTAAACAGATAAATATATGCATGTTACTTGATTTTATACTAATAACAATAAGTATGATTACAAGAAAAACCACAAATTAAAACCGCTTTATAAATTTTCAGTCAACATAAATTATCAGCTAACAATTAGGACTATCGGCACACATAATAAAATGATACAAAGATAAATACCTACCAGTAATGGGAACCGCCAGCATGCAGATTGTTAAATATCTAATCACATATATATCCATTAGTTTTGTTCAATGTTTTACAGTGAAAGAACTTGTCCAGAAAAAATGGAAGCTTTCTCATCTACCAAGCATTGTGATGCCAATCATCTGTGAGTGTTGTATACATTAACATTTATTTAGAAATGTCAAATTGCGCATAGAAATTAATACTCCAATTTATTAATTACGCTTATCATAATGAAAGCAGACAGAAGCAAAGTTTAACATAAAACACAAAATGTATGTGTAACAGTGCTCTGGGAACTTGTTAACATATCAATCTGCTTCCATTTGTATCTTCAACAAAATGTTCATGTATAAACCTAACATAATATACCTTTAAACAGTCGTACTTTGATGTTTTCCAAACAAAGTTGTTGTCTTTATTGTTGTTCATATATCTTACTACATGTACACCACATCGTTATTCCCTTTATATAAGTTCAGATATAAACCATACTTTCAACAGTAAACAATACTATATCAATGTAATTATCTGTTTGCGTTTAATAAATAAAAGTGATGACAATAAAGTAACTGTGTGAATCAAAATAATGTTTTATAAATGTAAAAAAACAATACACTGAAAATCTAGAGTATATATTTAATACTACATCAGTCGAAAAGACATTCACCATAGTGTAATATTTTTAAGGTACATACACTTGTGTTAGCCAATCCGGCAGCACCGAATTTAAAGGTTACATTAGTTTTCTTCTAGAACTGTTAACATGACACTTTTGGATGTGACAGGGTAGGTGTTAATTAGACATTGATATTGTCCTTGGTCCGTGCAGTTGGTCTCACTGATGCGGAGGTTCCAGTCATTGGTAGTAGGTCTCTCTATACTTATTCTAGGATCATCTACGATGCGACGTTCATCTAGTGTAAGAAGGGAAGACCACTGATCCACCCAGACAACCTAATTGTACGAATATAATAAAGGTTAGAGACATCATTTAAGGTATGCTAGATTGAAAATGTGAACAATTAGTACATACGCTTTATTTTGAAATAAAAGTTAAGTTTTTGTGTATTAATATTACTTTCCATTAGGTTTTAAATAGTGCGCACTTACTGCATGTGAAATAGCTGAACTAAATATAATTGTGTCCTACCACTAAAAGACTAGAAAAAATAACAATTGCCTGTTACTGCATAATCTGAAATCATAAATGTTGCTCTGTCTACACTATCAATTTAAACATTTAGTTAAAACATTTCTTATGATTTTCTACATTGAAGTAAACGTCTAAAGTTAAATTATGATAATGAAATGTGGACATTGGGTATATTTAAGATTTGATGTAGGTGTTATCTAAATAGTTATCTAATTTTGTATGTCAATGCTTTTGTACTTAAATTGTATTTTAAAACGACTGTCAGCAGTGTATTATATAGGATACAGATTCCATAAAATTTTGGAAGGTTCGGCCTACACTCAGGGCGTTGAATTCTTCATGTGAGGAAGCTATCTAGCAGGTGTACGGAACGTCGATGGTTCTGCGCAGGTTCCCGCCCATGATGAAATATGAAATAATGCATGGAGGGGCACATGGGGTCAAAAGCTGAAAATCCCCCCTTGTCGCATCCCCACAAATAAAATGATTTTTCATAAAAGAGTGCTTCTTAACAATATTAACTACATAAGTTGTTCAATAATATATCGGTCTTGGATGTTTTGCAAAAATAAATAGATAAATAAATAAATAACGCACCCTATAATCACACAAATTTTCTATGGAACAAGGCAAGATGGCTGTTTCACCAATAGCCACGGTAACATTAGCAGCTGCAGCATCAATAGTTGGATCACATCCATCCTCTGTGGACAGAAATTACAGAGATAATGTTTCATCTGTACATTGCTATAAGGACGCAAAGGTTATTGAATGCTTTTTAAGGCAGATGATGCTATAGAGAAATAAGTTTAATAAATTATTATAAGTTAAAACGAGGATTCAATAGAAATGAAGGACAAATATAATAAAGAGGAAATATTATAATAAAGATGTTTATTTTCAGTGCGATCGATTCCCGACTGGGACTTATTTTTTCTTTCTTGATATGGCATTCTTGGATAGTTTAAACACAAAAGCTCATGTTTTAATGTTGATATGATATGACGCGACTTCCATTTTAGCGAAAACCTGGAGGTCAATGTATTTTTCATTAAATTAACAAAAATGGGTATTCGACAATACACTTCCGTTGGACAAATAGATGTGGTTAAAAGTTGCACCATCGAAGAGTATTGTTTATTTTAACAAGGGATATGAAACAAATAATCTACAATGAATATATTTGGTCTGGATTAAATTACTGTTGTACAGTTTGGTGTGGTTTGACTTATATAAAACGTTCAAAGTATGTTTTTTTCTTGTTTCAAACTAAAATGAGTGTTCGAATGTATATTACGTAAAAAGATGTTCTTTCTTTCTCTATTATAATTAGAAAATACATTTTGTCAATTTTTACGTTGAACTCTTTTGCATAAAGTTATTATTACTATCATTGGTATTATTATTATTATTATTATTATTATAACTATTATTATTATTAGGGAATAGATCCTACGGATTTTCGTCGCGCAAATCGGGATCGATCCCTCTACGGTAACCTGCGATATAATGAATGAGATATAAACCATAAATTAAAACAAGAGGATCAAGATGGCCCTAGGTCGCTTACCTGAGAAACACACCATAACAGTGTAAACATTTTTGACCTAGTGATTTTATGGAAACTAATATTCTGGCCAATTTTCATTAAGACTTGGCCAAAAATGTGGTCTCTTGAGTTTTAAGCAAGTATTTTCTTAGATATGACCTAGTGACCTAGTTTTTGACCCCAGATGACCCGTATTTAAACCCTAGATTTTATCAAGGCAGTCATTCTGACCAAATTTCATTAAGATCAATTGAAAAATACAGCCTCTAGTGCATACACAAGGTTTTTCTTTGATTTGACCTAGTGACCTAGTTTTTAATCCCAGATAATCCATATTCAAACCTGACCTAGATTTCATCAAGGCAATTATTCTGACAAAAATTTATGAAGATCAATTGAAAAATACAGCCTCTATTGTATACACAATGTTTTTCTTTGATTTGGCCTAGTGACCTAGTTATTGACCCATGATAACCCATATTCAAACTCGATTGCATACACAAGTTTTTGACCCCAGATGACCCATTTTCGAACTCGCCTAGATTTTATCAAGGTAATCATTCTGACAAAATTTCACGAAGATCAAACGAAAAATACAGCCTCTATCGCATACCAAAGGTTTTTCTTTGATTTGACCTAGTGACCTAGTTTTCGACCAAAGATGACCCAAATTCGAACTCGACCTAGATTTCATCAAGGCAATCATTCTGACCAAATTTTATGAAGATCTATTGAAAACTACAGCCTCTTTCGCATACACAAGCTAAATGTTGACTGACGACAGACGACAGACAGACATACAGACAGACGACGGACGCCGGACATCGAGCGATCACAAAAACTCACCTGAGCATTGAGCTAAAAATGTGTACTTTCGGCACGTGCACAGAGCGTCTGACTATGGATTTTTTGGAAGAATACGCTTTTCCCTTGTGCCAAAATAAGCATCCACATAACTTGTCCGAACCGCAACGTCTTGCACATCAGTACAAATATGGGCAGTGTTGTTTTTTATTCCAAAATCTACCTTTAAATTGATAGGGAATCGAATTCCTCTGCGGTAACATTCGATATACCGAATGAGATATTTACTATCGAAAAACGTGTCCTTCGGTCCGTGCCGCCATCATGAGACAGTTCTTTTCAAATGTTATGGGATGAGTTGAAGTCGGATCGAATCCCGATTGAGACAGTGCCTTACTTCATATTATTATTATTTTATTATCATTAGGGAATTGGGACCGATCCCTTTACGCTTACTCCGAATGAGATATATACCATCGAATAAAAAAAAGTACTTCCGGCACGTGCACAGAGCGTCTGATTTCGGATTTTTCTGAAGAATACGTTTTTTCCTTGTGCCTAATAAGCCTCCACATAATTTGTCCGTACCGCAACGTCTTGTACATCAGTACAAATATGAGCAGTGTTGTTTTTATTCCAAAATCTAACTGTAACTTGATAGGGAATCAATCCTGAGTGAAGCGACGAAAATTGGGACCGATCCCTCTACGGTAGCATACGATATGCCGAATGAGATATTTACTGTCGACTTGAAAAATGTGTACTTCGGTCTGTGCCGTCATTAGACAGTTCTTTTCAAATGTTATGGAATGAGTTGAAGTCGGATCGATTCCTGATTGAGGCAGTACCTTATTTCATATTATTATACAGAGAAAACCCCAAGTATCTACTTTAGAAAATTTACACGTATGTACAAGAAACAGTAATAGTTATATATACCTCTATTATACACATATAAGACATATATAAGACATATAAAGTTTACATGCATTATGTATAAAATTATTAAGTAATAAAAATAATATTGACTATATACCTGCAATGGAAAAGTTTAGAACGTATAGCAGTATAAGCGAAGTAAAAAATATATCCATTTTGATACGAGAATTCTATTGCGCAGTCAGAATAAAAGTTCTTAGGCATTTTACGCCCGGCGCAATTGTACGCTTATCTTAAACATAATAGGTCAAATAAATGTCAAAATATGCGTGACATTTACGCGGTCCTAATAACACTTTAGGTGTTTATATTGGAAAGGATACAGGCTAAAATAATGCAGTGTCAACATATTTGGATAAGCAAGGTTGTCTCTCTTAGTAAAGCTACATGTCCAATTTACCGAGGGTACTGAATGATTCAAGGCGATGCCGTTCACAAGTATCGCTTTTTATACTTAACCTGTCCATTTATATTTTCGTTATGCTACAAATTCCACCCAAATTTACATTATATATTGACTTTTCGCCAATATTTGGGTTAAAACGTATTGATTTCTATTAATTCTGTACAACATGACACTGACAAATGATGAAGCGAGTAAAAAAAGAATAAGAAGACTTTTGATTTTCTCCAATATTTCAAATGTTTTGGAAATGCTTTCTGTCTTTCGTACAATTGTTTTTGCGTTTTTCTTGTGTTTTTTGTTGTTGTTGTTATTTTTTATTACTTTTAAGAATACCTGCAAAATTCATACGTCTTTAAGTTTGTACATCATTGAACGAATTCTTAAGTTGTTTTTCTAGTAAAATTTGTTAACAAATCACTTTAATTAGTGATCATTTTAGAATCGTTTACAATATTTATTATTCTTTCTCTGTAAGGTACTAGTATACAGCAACACTGCTATAATTTGCGCTTTTTTACACAGTCAGAACTATATTTATTTCTTGAATAATAAGCTGTATATTTTATATTCTGTGTATATAGGCTGTATATTGTTCTTTGATTTTATGATTTTCTGCGAAATACTGAAATTCATCAATAAAATTCAATTGTTTCTAACAGTGAAAATGTCATTTTTGTTTTTCACTGGTATGTAACTACATTTGAATGCGAAAGAATATAAGTTAGATATAGCCTTACATTCCTTGCAAAACATTCTTCAGTAAAGATATAGATGTATATAAATACTTACAGGATCATAAAGATATACGTTCAATCGTAATAAAATCTAAAAGAAATCTGAAACGTCATAGAGAACTATCTGACTTCATGACATGATGCCGTGATGCTATCCACGTAACGTTTCGCGAGTAAAATGTATATAATTCCATAAACACCATTGAAAGTAAATAAAGTAAAGAAAGATTTGTTTGTTTCAGTGTAAGATCAAAATATATTTCACCCGTGAATACCAAACGCTACATTTTAAATAGTAAAAATATTGCATCTTACACTGAAACGAAAAAATATCCTCTATTTTCTGTGGTAGTGGGCAGGGATTGACATAGTGAGAGGAAAGACAGTAAAAATAATATAAACAACATAAAAAAAGAGAGGAATGTGATATTTTACCATGCCAAATAGTAACAATTTAATAACGATAATTTGCAGTGGGTTGTTGGATAAAATTACCATACTTATCTGGAAATTTATATCGGTTATTTAGTGTATTTTTATATTGAATTTGTTACGAGTTGAATAAAATACTCAGATGCGTGGCTGTGTTGAGCACGTTTTTAATAAAGTTTACTGAGTGTACAACTTATATTAAGACAACACGTAATGGAAGAGCTATAGGTCTCTAAGCATAAATGTTTGCTAAATACAGCATATTTTGCTCTTCAACTACCCAGAAACAAACTGAAAACTTGATATCTAAATGCAAGTGGTCGCTTAATAGATATGGTCTATCAAGGGTATTTAATAGATATGGTCTATTAAAGATATCTAAATGCAAGTGGTCTCTTAATCATGTTAATAATATGGTCTTTCAAAGATATCTAAATGCAAGTGGTCTGTTAAAAGAAATGGTGGATTAAAGATATCTAAATGCAAGTGGTTTCTTAATAGACATGGTCAATGAAAGATTTCTAAACACAGGTGGTTTCTTAATAGACATGTTAATTCAAAGATTTCTAAACGCAGGTGGTTTCTTAGATAATCAGAGCCAAGACTGATGAAGTCAGAATATATGAAAGAAATATTTTTTTCTAAAAAAAAAATTATCTAGTCGGTAGCCAGACTACTATAGAACATAAAATGTTTTAATAAACATGACTACGCATAGTGGACGGAGTCGCTTTTAATTTGTCGCGATTTGTGTCCTAACCATTATTTTATCAAAAATTATGCCAATGTCCACTTTCCGGCCGACGTGCACGGAATGTTTGGCACCTTTCCAAGTAAACTAAGCGAAAACTGCTGTCAGTGAGAAAAAATACAGTTATGTAGAGTGATGTGGTAAAATAACGCGTAATGTAGCTAAATGGAGCATAATGTATAAATAAATTTAATACTAGAGCAAAAATACTTGTAATGACATGTTTTGTTGCTTATAAAACACTATCTCTCATGAATTATGATAATTATTATCATTTTTATAAATGGTAAAACACATTATCTAGGTAGCATTCCAAGCTAAGTACTGATGTCCTGTGCAGTTATCTAAGCGTAATGCCGATCAGTAAGGCTAGTAGGCGTAATGTATGTATGGAATTTACACCAGTGCTAAAATACTTGCAGAGTGACATGTTGTATTGCATAAAAACATTTTCTTTCATAAATTGATGAGATATATTATGCATTATGTAGATAGCACTCATAGCGAAGTCCGGCGTATTGATGATGAAAGCCTAGTATGTATAGACGTAATATTAATTGGAAATACAGACATTGTTTTTGTTGTTTTTTAGCATAAATTTGTTTATTTTCGAACGCAATTCTTAAGACAATAATACCAAACCCGATGTATTTATACCTACTGGTTAAGTGCGTAGATTATACATTGAACTATGAGATCAGATATAATACATACCTATCTCTAGAATAAAGGAATGCTTGAAAGCTAAAGTAGATCTAGGCGATTACTATAAAACAAAAATAGTTGAATCACAATCACTGCCAGCACACAACTACAGAAACTTTCCACAAAGCGCACAGTCTGCAAATTGACAAACTGTATTGGAATGATAATTCAGAGAAGATACATTTCGATCATGATGAAAACAACATTAAAGAGAGAGTAATTACACAACAAACACTTTCAAAATGAACCTGATGAATAAATTTATTTATTTATTTATTTATTTATTTGGGTTTTACGGCGCACCAACACAGTATAGGTTATATGGCGCCAAACAGGACTACAAATTTTGGTTTAACATCTCATTTACATCGAAATAAAAACATGAGGTATGGAATCAAAATTTGCATACCTGCTGGAATCATAGAGTTACAGCAAAACCAAGTGTTAAGACTCTATTAGTCGCCTTTTACAATCATGCAAGGGTAAGGCAGTGGTTCCAATTCTTTTCATACATAGGTCGTCCCAGAACAACATGGGCTGATGAATATATCTTATTAGAAATGGAATAATGAGTAACAATTTTATGGAATACGAAATAATTAATTAACTTGCATATTAATCCTCATTTATTCCTTGGATTGGCAGTGTTAATATTTGATTCAGCCTTTTTCGTATTAAGGTGTGTTCGATATATTTCGCAACATTCAAGTATGAGCTTTTCATAGTCAGCAATCGAAGTGTTTTCATGATACCATGTATATATCGTTTCGTTTGTTTGGGAAAGTCAACAAGTGGATATTATCTACATAAAGTGATAACAGCCTAGTAAACATAGGGTATGATTTTAAACTTATTTTGTAAGTTGTGTAAGGATCCAAATCCAAATATTTAATACTTTTAAGCATTGACTAACTCACGTGCTAGGCATTCGGCGTTGCATTCATTTTTTTGCACGATCCGCAAGGAAACTGCATTTGATTTTCCTCACACAATATTTTATATTGTTCAAATATGAATAGTTTATATATTCAACAAAACAAAAAAACACAATGCACAATTTTAGGAAATATAATGCTACGTATATTTATTTAGAATAAAGAATATATAAATAAATAGACCCTAAAAGACATTTATATTGATAATATTAACTCCAAAGCAACCAACTAAACACTTTTTAAAATCTGAGTATTTTCTTTGACCATGTTGATCAGCGACATGAGGTCGTAATTGAAATTGTAATTGAAACTGGTCCTTTTTTAATTCTATTGTTGTTTTAAGCAGACGCCAGTTGTTTTTACGATTAAAGACGACACATGTGACATTACCCGGGTAGTTGACTAAGGAAGACACGTTTAATTTACACGGTATTATCATGTTACTGTTCCCTCTCTTAATTAATAAACAATAATGGATTGCGATCTTATTTTGACTTGATCAAATATTATAACGATTTTGTTAATAAAAGTTGGAAATTTAAAAATATAAAGTTAGAAATGACATTTGACTCAATACTTACAATAGAGGTGTTCGAAACAGTGTTTACCAGCAGAATGTTGTTTTACGAGCGGCTCTATTTTACAAAAATGGATTTGTTAAACAAACATTTGCTAATGGATACATTTACAAGGCGCTCGTTGCAAACAATACAATTCATTTTTTCCATTTGATTTCATTTTCAGTTTGACATTGGTTATAAAAGATCATACCAGATAAAGCAATATTCATTGATGTAAGGCTACACAAAACAAATGTGGCTATGATAAAAATTATAAAATACTCGTAAAATAATGTTTATAAACGAGACCATGATTTGTACGCAGAGTAATACAAACTGCATTAAATGCTGAAAAAGGAATATTAAAACAATATGTGACTAAGGTAGATCTTATAAAATGTAAATACGCGAAAAAATCACCTACGTTAAGCATCAGTTGTGTGAGGCTGCCGTTTCTGTTGAAAAAGCTGAATTGATATGATATCGTATTATTTTCTACATGTGAAACGTTCATCGTAAACATTAACTGTGTAAGTATTATTTACCAATATGAATCACTGGTCAACAAACCAGTTTTCGAAAGCTAGATTAAGTTTATGGTGAAAACATATAAACAAAATTTAAATATTTAAAGTGGATTATCATTTCAAATATGACGACATTCTATCACTGTAGAAAGACAGGAATGAAAACAACTTTCCTTACTCGCGTATGTATGTTCCACGCGATACTAGTTTTGGTAGTAAGTGGGCAAACGTACCGTGAGACGGGAAGTCTTTTACAAGACTTAAAGGCTGATTACTTTAAAGAAGTCCTGCCTCTTCAAAACCAGTCAGAAGTTCTGAAAGTTGACATATGTGTAACAGTGCACGCCATTTCAGAAATAGATCTTGTCAGAGGGTATATATCACTTCATTTCTCTACCGTTTGTACATGGCTGGATGAAAATCTTACCTGGAAGCCGTCTAAATATGGCGGGATAAAATACATTTTTATAGATCAGAATATTGTATGGATCCCGAAAATATTTCTTTCTACGGGAATGGAATACACAGTATTAGGTAGTTCTGAAAGCCGAGTGAAATATGATAACAATGACCTAGCTTACTGGAGACCCGTTAATATTGCTAGAAACATATGTATATTTTTCGTCAGATATTGGCCGTTTGATAAACAAGTATGTTACATAGGATTTGTTCCCTTAGATTACTCGAATGATGACCTGGAATTAAATACATGGGCGTTTGGAATTGATACATCCCAAATTGTAATGGGCGAATGGATTATTGAAGCATCTTTTGGACAGAAGTTTGAAACGCAAAACGTCAGTGCAGTTGCTTATACGGTATGGTTAAAACGACAACCGACATTTTATATTCTAACTATAATTCTGCCTATCACGTTTGTCAGTCTACTCGCTCCATTCGTCTTTCTTCTGCCAAGTGAATCTGGTGAAAGAATTGGGTTTTCTATCACGATAATGTTGTCCATCACAGTTTTCCTGACAGTTTTATCTGAAGAAATACCCAGATCAGCCAACCCAATATCACTGTTATGTGTCTATGTGATGTCTCTGGCATTTTCCAGCAGTATCATAACGGTCATAGTTATATTGAATCTTCGCCTGTACCATAGCAATAGCGTTGTCAAGATGAACAGGTTTCACGAAATACTATACAGGTGTGCCCGAGTAGAGGATAGTAAAAAAGAAGCGGAAACGTCGGCGAATCATGATGGAAATTCAACTGTATCAGAAGATTTGGATGTAACAGGGAAAGCAGGTAACGATATTCAAAATGGACAAAACATGAAAGGTACGCCGGCAAAGATCAGAGTAAAAGCTATCAGTTCTCCAAAGGTCAGCCAAGCCTTGGATAAATTGTTCTTTTTGATTTCCATTTCGGTAATACTTATTCCGTCTGTTGTATTTCTGGTATATTTACCAGTTGCATCGGACTATATACAGACATGATATTTGAGATACACGAGATACTCGTGCATAATGAAATGTTTGAACACGTTTGATAGATCACCCGACTTTTTTTATATTTTAACAAATTAACTTAAATTTACTTTTACAGCAGGTTACGTTAACTAGAATAAAAATGCAACAGAAGCGATAGTAACAGTCTCTTTTTCATATTATATATGTTACATTCAATTGGTATTTTACAACATTTCTTTGTACGATATTGATTTTAGAAAGTCTATTAGTATACCATTGTTAAAATGTTAAAATGTGTAAAACATTCAATTTGTCAATGTATTTGTTTGTTTGACTCGGGTTATGGCCGTTAAGAAGTAATTAACATAATCCGTTTTTTCTTTGTTTTGTTTCGTATTAATGTTGTTTCATTTCGTACATATTCATATGTATCGCATCCATATTTCTTCGTTTTGTTTATTGTTAAAAATGTCATATAAACATATTCGACTTTTTATAGAAAAATTTAAAGGTAACATATTCAATAGGCAACACAGGCTCCTTAAAGTCTCCCTGTACCGCAAACCACAGTAGCGCAAACTTGCACGTATAGAAGACAAAAACAGGCACGCACGTACGCACACACGCCAGCAGAGAGAGAGAGAGAGAGAGAGAGAGAGAGAGAGAGAGAGAGAGCAGACAAGCAGGAAAAACAACATAGTGTGGTGCCGCCCAGGGACGACCGGCGGCTAAACATATGGCGGGCACATAAACATATCCACAGCAATTGTAGAGAGGGCGTAAATACGAAGGGGCGAGGGGCGGGGGCGAGGGAGAGGTGGCGGCGCGGTTAGTGAAAATAAACAAGAAGGATCTGATCTGTATATATATAAACTATTCACAGACCCACTGCTGGAGATAGTGTTGACTGATGATCACCTTAAGGGTTTAGTATGGGACTACCTTCTTATTGTCAAGCGTTATTAGATGTCAATATCTTACGAAGAAACGAAGCTTTCTGGAATGACAACTACTACGGAAACATCGGGATCAACGATATCATAGGCTTTCTGGGCACAATGCAGTCGAAACGTTTTCAAAAGGAACTGCAGATAAGGAGAAGTGGAGGAGAGTGTCGTTTTTAGACATTTAGAAAATTACTGGAAATCAAATAATCGCTACGTACACGTTGGTAGAACAGGGCGGTCAACTCATGTGACTTTTCAGTATCCGTCAAGTAATAAGAATATTATAAACCAAAATGTTACATGAATCGAGCGATTTTCCCAGTGTGTACTATACCGTGAGAAGATGTGGGTTAACCACTCTGTAGGAACAATGCTAAGACCAATTGGCATAGTACTTTCACTCAGCTCTGGGAACATTACGACGGCGAAAATGGCAAATTTAAATCAGATGTTAGAATTGTCACGAAGGAATCAATTGAAATACACACAACACAATCTGATTTGAATGCGGGAATAAGGCATTTCACACTTTTCCAGCAACGCTGTCGTGTTGCCTTAAATGTATGCAGCTAGCTAGGACAGTACCGAAATGCCTGTTGTGGTCAAAATGTTCGTAAAAATGATCACTATCACAAAGTGTTTCGATGGTTTACAGAAAGAGAAGTCAGTAAAGTTAGGAAATGAACGGGAGAGAATTCAACGAATTGGTATCCCCCCAATAGGTCTGTGGTGAGAATTTCAATGAAATATATCCGGCAAAAAGTTAAGGCTGCCACAAAGATGCAAATATTTCATTACACTTGAAACAAATGTCCTAAAGAGAACACAATCAAGTGAGAAATCTGGAATGTGGATGGTGGTGGTGGTGGTGGGGGGGGGGGGGGGGGGGGGGGGGGGGGCAGACATCAATGAGAAAGAAAACGTAGAAATGGAAACGAAAACAGGGAAAGAAATGAGACAAAGATGTAGTAAAAGAGGTACAGGGTATTTTGAATGGTAATTCATTTTTTTTCCTTTCTATTGGAATATATAAACCAGAAAAAAAATCGATATCGCTCAGCCAGACGTTTTCAAGGGGGATAATTTTACCGATAAGACGGCGAACCTTTCTGTTGATCATGGGTTTATTTATGGGGGATTTTGACTCAACACGAAATTATTTCAGAATTAGCAGAGGACGTTAAATCATTTTGACCTTCTATGACTGAAAGGATACCTTTGGTTCATTTAAATATGCTGCTTAGTTGAAATATTTGCAATGCATATCCAAATATTTTCTGTTTGTATATCCTGTTTAATTCAGAATTTTCCATGCGCAAATTTTATTATTACCTCTAAGCCGTTTGTCTTTTTTAAAGACTTTTCTTGTTTTCTGTTAGTTTGATCAGGTCAAAATTAGTTTTCTTTTTTTTTTCAAATGAAATTATTTCGTTTAGTATTTTTTTTCGCAGCGTCGTAGTTTATGTTTTCTGTACGTTTATGGTATGTATGTCCCGTATTGTCCTCCGTAGTCGTATTATTTTCATTAGTCCGTAATCGTCATCCGTAGTCTAGTTGTCGTATTTAGTCATGTTTGGGCATTATTCTTCACCCAATTCACCTCATATAAACCATATTCAATAGTCAAGTCTTTACCCATATCATTTATTCATCAATTTCATAATGAACTGACTAAACCGCATGGATGGGCCTCTCATCTAATTTTAGATTTCCCGGCTAATTTGCACAACGCATGCGCACTTGGAATGAAATATTGATGACAAAGGCCACAGTTTTTGTCGCTGACAAATAAAATATTATATAGGCGTACATTTGTGTATTTCCAGGTAATTTAGAAAATTTTTGTTGATGCTTAATCATTTATCTACATTTTGCCATTCATCTGTTTTGTAATTTCTATGTATTTGCATTTGGAATGAAATATTGATGGCGAAGGCCACAGTTTTTGTCGCTGACAAATAAAATATTATATAGGCGCATATTTGTGTATTTCCTGACCGGTTATCCATTGACCCGAGTCTCGAACTCATATGAGCAGGACCACACCTAACCAATTAGCCAGGGTAATTTTGGACTGCGACAATTTGATTAAGAAAAAAATAACAAAACTATAAAACTGTCAGGGATTAAATGCTATTTTGCGTATTTAAAATTTAAAATTAAACATTTGTTAGACTTTAAGAATTATTTGACAACTTGTCAAGAAAGGAAAGGAAGATGTCAAATAGGCAAATAACCAAACATGACTAACAAGCTCAACTGCAAAGAATTCGGAATAGAGAAGTCAGAAATCCATACCAATTTCTCGCTTCGGAAGAAACGGTGCAGCGAATGGAGAAGAGGATTCCCTGACGCATCCGCATGCTGCGGCTTCTACAGCGTCAAGTTCAAGCGAAGAAACTCCAGCCCCGCTAGGTACTGAGTTTAAATAGCTGATGAAGGCTAGGTAGAGCTGCGAATGAAAGAAGAGATCAGTAGACTGAAGAAAAAGAATTTACAGAAACGTAGATCGGTAGCCGAAGTGAGGATCTTATGAAAGGTTAAATATATGAGGTGGATATAAAATGAATGAAGGTTTCAACCTCTGTTAAAAATTGATTCAAATGACCCATAAGCATGTATTATTTTCAGTGCTATAGTAGAACAAATGTCTGCATATTCCTAATATTAATAAACAGTAGGCTTATCGAAATGGTAACAAGAAACCAAAGAAAAGACAACTCAGCCGAAATAAAAAAAACCCACACAAAAAAAAACAGTTCCTACCACAGCACAATAATTTGGAGATACTTAAATATTTCGGTTGCTTCGTTATAACGTCTTACACATCTGAATCAGCCTTCTTTACAAGTAAAAAAATGTATTAATGCATACAAGGGAAGGGAGACCAATACTAATTTACTTAAACAGTAAAAAACAGATGACTATTTTGTTTTTCATCTGATTGATAATATGTAAATAAACACCACATGAAAGCAATGGGACTCGTTTCCAAAATAATTAAAAGAAAACATATTTACTCGCCGTTCTTGTCTATAGATAAATATTAACGCCCACACCAAAGTGATGTCGCACATGTGGGTAGGCTGTCTCATATGCACAAGAACAAAAATGAAATATAACAATGAATAATCACAGAAATGTCACAATGTCCCATTCTTTTACTATAGAACAGTCATTTTGATAATATCGGTACATTTCCCCGACAGAAGACGTGTGGGAGTGTATAAGTTTGTTTGTGTGTTTTGTCGAGATCCAGGCCAAAGTGACTCAGTTTAGGTCATTTAGTGACTTTTCGGCCTTTATATGGTATCTGAAGACCCGTGGTTCTGCTCTGAACATTATTTTAGACGTGAACGGGCACCTGGATATAACCAGCTAGCATGATGGCTTCCAATACTTCGGAGTCAGCGACTTTAACCGCTCGGCCACTGAGGCCCCATTTACTGAATACTGGAATGTCACGTAGTTATTTGAACTTATATTTGTACAATATAGGTGTCCGAACCATTGTTCACTAGCAGAATATTTTTTTTACAAGCGGCTCTATTTTACAAAAAATGGGTTCGTTTAACAAACATATTTGCTAATGTGTACATTTACAACGCGCTCATTGGAAACATTACAATTCATTTTACCATTTGATCTCATTTTCAGTTTGACATTGGTATGACAACATTCTATTACTGTAGAGAGACAGGAATGAAAACGACTTTTCTTGCTCGCGTATAATTTATATGTTCAATGTGATACTAATTTCGGTAGTAAGTGGACAAACGTACCGTGAAACGGGGAGTCTTTTACAAGACTTAAAGGCTGATTACTTTAAAGAAGTCCTGCCTCTTCAAAACCAGTCAAAAGTTCTGAAAGTTGACATATCTGTAACAGTTCATGGCACTTCAGAAATTGATCTTGTCAATGGGTATAAATCACTTTATTTCTCTACCATCTGTACATGGCTAGATGAAAAGATTACATGGAAGCCTTCTAAATATGGCGGGATAAAATACATTTGTATAGATCAAAATATTGTATGGATCCCAAAACTAATTCTTTCTACGGGAATGGAATATACAGTAATAGGTAGTTCTGAAAGCCGAGTGAAATATAATAACAATGGCCAAGCTTACTGGAGACCAGTTAATATTGCTAGAAACATGTTTGTATTTTTCGTCAGGTTTTGGCCGTTTGATAAACAAGTATGTTATCTAGGATTTGTTCCCTTAGATTACTCGAATGATGACCTGGAATTAAATACATCGGTGTTTGGAATTGAAACATCCAAAGTTGTAATGGGCGAATGGATTGTTGAAGCATCTTTTGGCCAGAGGTATGAAATGCAAAACGTCAGCGCAGTTGTTTACACGGTAAGGTTAAAACGACACTCGACGTTTTATGTTCTAACCATAATTCTGCCTATCACGTTCGTCGGTCTACTCGCACCATTCGCCTTTCTTCTGCCAAGTGAATCTGGTGAAAGGATTGGATTCTCCACACAGTTTTTCATACAGTTTTGTCTGAAGAAATACCCAGATCAGCCAACCCAATATCACTTATATGTGTCTATGTGATGTCACTGGCATTTTCCAGTAATATCATAACGGTCATTGTTATATTGAATCTTCGCCTGTACCATAGCAATAGCGTTGTCAAGACGAACAAGTTTTACGAAATACTATACAGGTGCGCCCGAGTAGAGGATATTGAAATAGAAGCGGAAACGTCGGCGAACCATGATGGAAATTCAACTGTATCAGATTTGGATATAACAGAGAACGCAGGTAACGATATTCAAAATAGACAAAACATGAAACGTACGCCGGCAAAAATCAGAGTAAAAGCTATCAGTTCTCCAAAGGTCAGCCAAGCCTTGGATAAATTGTTCTTTTTGATTTCCATTTCGGTAACACTTATTCCATTTGTTGTATTTCTGGTCTATTTACGAGTTGCATCGGACTATATACAGACATGATATTTGAGATATACGAGATACTCGTGCATAATGAAATGTTTTAAGTTGTTAGATAGATCACCTGGCTTTATTTACACTTTTACAAATTAACTTTCATTTACGTTTACCGCAGGGTACGTTAACTTGAATAAAAATGCAACAGAAGAGATAGTAACAGTCTCTTTCCATATTATTCGACGCCGCCAGGAGGCGGTGTCGAGTATATGGGATACACTTTTATTTTGGACCCTGTAAAGATGGTAATGAATAGTTTCGGAATGATAAACTGAACACAGTGAATAGTTTGTAAAAGGACCCACGATATTGCACAATAGATTTTAGTGAATAAACAAAAAATGGCATAAAGAAAATATAAGAAATGTATGTAATGCAATTTATTATGTGATACAAAACAATGTTATCTGTCTTTCCTCTCCTTATTTGTCGAGCAGAAAATATTTTTTTATTTACAATTTCGTCAAAATGTTGATCCGATTTATTGATAAGGGAGGTTACTCTGTAAGTCAAGTTTTCTATTTCTGACCTTAACATGACATACTTACCTATCTAATGTTCTATAAATAGAACACATCGCAGATATACAATACTGCAACGCATATATATGTTGAAATGAACGTAGGAAGTACCACACTTAACTCATTTTTAATCTTTTGTCTTATTTTCTTTGTTGATAAGTACAGTGATGTAATTTCAGAATGCGCTCATTTTTGCAGATTCCTTTTACAGTTGTATATTTATTTAATTGTTATGGTTATCTTAACTTTGAAGCATGGAGTTTCCCATTTGTGACCACATGTACAACTGGTCAGAATATTTCTAAATATTTTATAGACTCATCTTGATTCTAACCTTTGACTTTTTTTTGCTTATGTGTTATATACTTATTGTTTACAGATATTCACTGTCAGCTAAGGTGTGCAATAAAGGGCCATCTTTGGCTGAATTTGTCAGTGACAAGTTAATACTTCTTTAAAATGTGGTTAGATCGAAAATATCAAAAGCCATGGGACCATAACTTATCAAAGCATCAGTGACTTTCAAATAGACTTCCTTGTTGAATTTATATTTTCATTAATTTTATATGACTAGTCAGTTGCACTTGTTGTATTATATCTTGTTACTTGTTGCGTTTTTCCTTTTATTACTTTTATAGATAGTTTGTTCTTGTATCTGTCCATTCCTGTCTAACTTAAAAAAAAGATTTTCATTGAAACATTTTCTACACTTTGGCAGTGGGTTATTATGCTTGCTTAATTTCTTGTAATATTAGATTTGAATCTAGACACTGACATATTCCTAGTAACCTTACGGTTCAACGAGAACTTCGACATATTCCTAGTAACCTTACGGTTCAACGAGGACTTCAAGTTTACCGTTCGTCCAAAAAAAATGAATTCTATGATATTTCAAAAGTAAGTAAGAAAGATTCCTGACATTTGCTTTGTGAATAGGAGCAATTTAGAGATTATTCATGTTATATCATTCTTTTCTTGGACAAGATGTTTGGTTGTTTTGGCAACGGAAACTGTATAATCTGCATTCTGAAATCTATAATGTAGGGGTGACTAAGGTCCATGAAACTTAATCAGTGAATAGAAAACACTCATTACATTATATGATAATAAAAATAATGGTTTCTGTGAACCACAACTTTGAAATAATTATCTTTCAACATTTCCTCCTTTCTCAACAAACTACATTTCTGTGAAACTTCATACACATGCTCCTTTCATAGGTGCTGACCTTAGTTGGTGAAATAATTATTTTAATTTTGTATGTAAAGGGACCACCTACTCGCAATGTCAATGTCATTGCAGGTAGGGGATTTGTAATGCTTGGTAATACTTTTCTATCATGCTTATTCTTCATGCTCTTAACAGTTTATAACATACATGTATATTGTATTATGTGCTAATGTTGATAATTTTTAACCAGTCAGACTAACCAAACTAATAATTAGGTGATTTCTCATTTTGCAATAAATGTACTTCAGACACAACACTTGGCGGCGTCTTTGATGCTTGCATCAATGAATTTCCTTGTATATATATTACATTCAATTGATATTTTACAACGTTTCTTTGTACGATATAGAAAGTCTGTCAATACACCATTGTTATGATTTTACTGTGTAAAACGTTCTATGCGTCAATGTATTTGTTTTTTTGACACTGGTTATGGCCGTTTAGAAGTAGTTAACGTACTAACCAGTTTTTTTGTTGTTTTGTTCGTTTAATTATTATTGCTGTCTAAATGATTTTTTTTCGTATATATTCATTACGTACGCATATTACAGTAGAGATTGAGATTCACTCGCTTCCCTTCATCTCTTCGAGTTAACGTATGAGTTAAGTTGAATAAAATTCTATGAGATTTCAATTTAGAATGACCATTAACTCTTTAAATCGCGCATCTAATTATCCGTAAATAGATCGTTTCTTCCGAGCCCTATTGAACCCAACTGTACGAAAGGGCAGAATTTTACAAGAGGTTAAAAGAAAATTAAATGAAAAAACATTCATAGTTATCACGCCAGGATAATAGAGTGATTACTAAAAAACAAAAAAAAAAACAAAAACACAACAACACAAAAAAAAAACACGATAAACAATGTGAACAATGTAAAAGCGTTAGGTTGACTCCAACATTAGGTTTTATATAAAATTATGTAGTATTCATGTACCATGCAAAAGATGTAAATATCCGAAGGATTAACAATGATATTACCCTACCTAAAGTATTTTCATTGGGTATTTCAATGGACCAGCGATCGTGCAATACTTTTCCATACATGCGTTGAACGCTTTCCATCGTGACTTAATTACCTCCAACGTTCGTCAATGCGAATCTCGTTCTTCAAGATTTGTGTTGCTATTGTGTATTGTTTAATGTGTAATTTAGCAACATTTTGTTTACTTTCCACTTTGATAGGTAGAGCTAGGTTAAGGATCCACCACGCTTTCAAGACTGACTTTTCTTTGTATAATTAAGATCAAGGGGAATTACAACCACAAGTACTCTTGGCATCTGGTTCCGTGCATTATAAAAATGGGTTATCCCCTAACGCCTAACAAGAAAGATCTTCATCTGATTCCGAAAGATCTGAAATTGTCTGATACTTCAAAAATTTTCCTCTTACTATACATTTTCTGTTTAAATTAACAACGCATTGTCGTATTAATTCCGACAGAACAGAGGTTTATTTGGATGTGCAAAATAAAATGTTTCAAAATGATAATCCGCGTAATATTAATTTTTCAAGTAAAAAGGACTCGTCATGCATGTTCTCCACCAGATTTCAGTCTTTGATGCCGATATGTGGATAAAAGTAGATGTAAAAGAATGAAGTTCGACTTACTGAATTCAAACATCTTGAGCTTCAAACAAATCATCAACGACAAAAAGCCCATTGGTGTACGATATGCGCCTGGGGGGACAAAAAATATGAGTTAGAAGTTTAAAGTTTGAACAAAATTCAAAGTTTCTCAAAATCAGTTGATAAAATTTATACTTCCAGGTATTCATGGTTTAGTGTAAATCATTTTGCATACAAAATTAGTCTATAGCTATTGATAGGTTTCGCATCAAAATTAAGCTAATTAATGTTATGGGAAATCTACTAAAACCGGTAACAAAATCCTGAAAACTAAGCTTTTTATTATCGCAATTAGTATAAACGAATTAAGGCTTACGGATTACTGGAAACTTTGTAGCACGTGTGATTTCAATAAATCTGCGCATTATCGTTGACGTTTCCAAATTATAATATGTAGAGACGTTGAAGGGAAAGGCTAATGTTTGAACTCAAACCTTATTGTTTTACATGTGAACTTCCTACAGCATCCATATTTCTTCGTTTTGTTTTTCGTAAAAAAATGTCATATAAACATATTTGACATTTTACATAAAAATAAAAGGTAAGGGTCTATATTCCGTAAACGTAGTCTCCCTGTACCGCAAACCACAGTAACCCAAACTCGCACGTACACAAGACAAACACAGGCACGTGTGTGAGAGAGCAAACAAGCAGACAAGCAGAAAAAACACAGTAGGGTACCGCCCAAGACATACACACAGAGACTGAACATGCGGAAAAGCAGGAAAAATAAAACAACAGAGTGGGGTGCCTCCCAGGGACGGCCGGCGGCCAAAGATATGGCGGGCACATAGCAAAAGGAAAAGGGGCGTAAATTCGAAGATGCAATGGGGGCGGGGGAGTTTAAAGAAACAAGAAGGATCTGATCTATATGTATAATATATACTATTCACTGTGCCATTGCAGGAGATAGTTTCACTGATGAAATATCCCTTAAGGGTTCAGTATGGGACTACCTTCTTAGTGTCAAGGGTTACTAGATGTCGATATCTTACGAAGAAACGAAACTTTCCGGAATGACAACTACATGACACACCAGGATCAACGATGTCATAGACTGTCTGAAGATTACGGATGTCGGGCACAATGCAGTCGAAACGTTTTCAAAAGGAACTTGAGATAAGGAAGAGGGAAGTAGGGTGTCGTATTAAGAGATTTAGAAGCTTTGCAGACAGTAAAGAATTTCAAACACAAAACAAAACAATATTTATAATGGCTACTTGAAATCCAATTGCTACGGTTAGAGCACATTCGCTTAAAGTATATGCCACGCACGCTTTAGTAAAAAGGGCGGTCAACTCACGTAACTTTTCAGTATTATCGTTATTATAATCCGTCAAGTGATAAGAAAATTATAAACAAAAAAGAATCGAGCGATTTTTGCAGTGTGCACTATATACCGTGAGATCATGCGGGTTGGCCACCCTGTAGAAACAATGCCTATACCAATTGGCAAAGTACTTACACTTAGCTCTGGGAACATTACGACGGAAAGAACTGGCAAGTTTGAATCGAAATACATCAAACACAATCTCTCATATTTATTCTGATCTGAATGCGTGAACAACGCATTTCTAACTTTTTCAGCAACGCCGCCGCTCTTAAATGTATGCAGCTAGCTAGGACAGTACCGAAATGCCTGTAGTGTTCAAAATGTTCGTAAAAACAATTACAAAGTAAGTAAAGGAAGGAAAGGAACGGGAGAGAATTCAACGAAATGGTATCCCCGAATAGGTTTGTGGTGAGGAATGGCAAAGAAATATATCAGGCAAAAAGTTAGGGCTGTTAACTAAGAAGCAAATAATTGCACTACACTTGAATTTACAAGGACAAAATTAATGTCCTTAAGAGAGGACAATCAAGAAAGAAAGCTCGAACTTTGGTGGTGCCGGGGAGTGGGGGAGGGGGTTGGGGGAGTGGTTACAACTTCACATGTTTATAAATATTCATGGAAGGTTTGAAAAGTTTTAAAAAATGGTATGAAAAAATATTTTTGACAATTATTATCAATGGAAAATAAGAAAGAAAAAGAATCTGTATGGGAGGTAGAGGATGCGGTTCATGATCGGGATGTGTACAACTTTGCATGCTGATAAATAGTTATAGGTTTAAGGTTTACAAAAAAAGAAAAAAAAATGTTGGTGAGGTGGGAAGGGGGATCGGGTGTGACCTGGACGGAGGGGATGACCGGGTGTGGGTACAAAACCACAAAAATTCTACCAATTGGTTAGTTTGTTATGTACAATTATCGGTCGATTTTCAAACAATTAAAGGGCGATTACTCTGGAGTTACTGAAGAAATCCTGACGACACTGTGTGTGCACTGCAACACTGTAGTGATCTAAATTCAAGTTAAGTTTCATAGTTTTAGGTCAAATATGTCACAAGTTATGAAGCAGAAATTGCCATACTTAATGTATGCAGATGACTCAAAACTTATTAATGTTTGTGATGACAGTGACACTATACAGAATGATTTGAAATACTAAGTAATTGGTCAGAAACTTGGCTTCTGAAGATTAAAGAACAAAAATGCAAAACAATACATTTTGGTTTTAAAACCCCAAGGAAGTCATACTTTCTAAATAATGTTGAAATATCTTCATCTAAAAAAGAATCTGATCTTGGGATTATGATAAATGACGATTGTAAACCAAGTGAACAATGTACAAAAGTTGCTAAGCAAGCATTAAGACGATAAGGTTTACTTAGACGGGTTTTCAAACATACTGATGTGAACAGTTTTAAGGTCATTTATCCAACATAAAAATTATGTTAGACCATTAATGGAATATGCTGTACAATCATGGAATCCCTACTTTGTGAAAGATATTGAATGTCTTGAAAGAGTACAAAAATATGCAACAAGGTTAGTGCCCGAGTTAGCGGATTTAAATTATGAAGAGCGTTTGGACCATTTGAATATGAACAGCCTGAAAGAAAGGCGTTTAAAAGGTGACCTGATTGAAACCTACAAGTTTTTGACTGGTAAATACTATTCTTATCCTGAAAAGTTTTTCAAGTTTATTATTATTACTTATCAGATATTTCATCCACCAGAGGACATTCAATCAAGCTCTATAAACCAACTCTTAAGAATGGACTCCTTCTTTGGAAAATGTTTTTCTCCATCAGAATAGTAAATGCATGGAATGAATTGCACGAAAGTGTTGTAAATGCTCACACAGTTGTAACGTTTGAAAAATATTAGACAACCACTGGAATGTAACTAAGAGACATGGGACACAAGAGGCTTTGCCTAAACCTTAAACTCCCATACAATGTAAATGTAAATGTATTTATAGTACCCTATATAGTTAACACTAGGAACTACTAAGGGCCATAACTGTTGTGTTACTTCGGAAATCTTACTCAAACTTTACGGGCCGCATTTCTTATAGTGATGAATATGTAAATGAAGTTTTATTTAAATATTCCAAACCACTTCTTAGATATGGCTCCGGACGAACGAAAGGAAGGACCTACATATGGTTATTTATGTGGCTACTCTTTTGTTCTCTCTATTGTTCTTTTAGCAGCGTAAAAGACAAACAGCCACATAAAAGCTTACTGAATGAATGACACCAAAGAAAAGAAAAAGTACTGTTACCTATTGGTCCTATAGCTACATAAGTTCGGACATACGCACGGACAACGGCAAATCATAATTAAAGAGAAGTAGAATGGTTAAAAGGAAAAGAAAATGACAGAAATAAAAACAAGAGGGTCATGATGACCCTGGATTGCTCACCTGAGTAATATGAGCCACATGTTTAAAATGGCAAACTGATGCTAAACTATAAGAAAGTAGGTCAGTAGGTCATATTCATGGTCACTGAAAGTCAGTTTTAAAATCGGTGTGCAAAACTGTACATATCATCCAAATTTCAAGGCTGTATCTTAAAAAATAAGAAAGTAGGTCAGTAGGTCAAGGTCACAGTCAGGTGACCCCTAATCACTTGGGGTCATCAGGTAATTATAATCAAATAGTCTAGGAAATATGATCTGATAATTTTTAAGTATTTATTCCTATATAACTCATATAACAAGTGACCCCCAGGGCGGGGCCTCTTTTCACCCCAGTGGAATAATTTGAATAAACTTGTTAGACATCCACTAGGCAATGCCTTTACCATATATCAATGGCCTAGGCCTTGAACTTTCAGACAAGAAGATTTTTTTCCTTATATAAGTCTATGTGAAATTTGGGACCCGCAGAGTAGGGGCTCTTTTCATCCCAGGGGCAGAATTTGAACAATTCTGGTAGAGAACCACAAGGCAATGCTACATACCAAATATCAAAGGTCTAGGTCTTGCGGTTTTAGACAAGAAGTTTTTTAAAGTCTTTTTCCTATAGAAGTCTATGTAAAACTTGGGACCCCGGGAGCGGGGCCTCTTTTCATCCCAGGGGAATGATTTGGAAAATCTTGTTAGTCATCCACAAGGCAATGCAACCTACTAAATATCCAAAGCATAGGCCTTGCAGTTTCAGACAAGAAATTTTTTAAAGTTTTTCCTATATAAGTCTATGTAAAATTTGAGACCCACCAGGGCAGGGACTCTTTTCACTCCAGGGTTATAATTTTAACAATTTTGTGGACCAAAAGGCAATGCTACATACCAAATATCAAAGTCCTAGGTCTTGTGGTTTTAGACAAGAAAATTTTTAAAGTTTTTTCCTATATAAGTCTATGTAAAACTTGGGACCCCCGGGGCGGGACCTCTTTTCACCCCAGGGGCATAATTTTAACAATCTTCATAGAGGACCATTAGATGATGTAACAAGCCAATATCAAGGCTCTACGCCTTGCGGTTTTGGACAAGAAGATTTTCTAAGTTATTCCTTTCTGTTGCCAGAGCAACCAGAGTTCTATATGGAATTCAATTTTTTGAACAGTTTTGAAAAGGGACCACCTAAAGATCATTCCTGTGAAGTTTGATGTAATTCTGTCCAGTGGTTTTCAAGAAGAAGATTTTTTTTAAAAATGTTGACGGACGGAGGACGCACGTCACACGACACACGACGGACATTGAACGGTCACAAAAGCTCACCATGAGCCTTTGGTGAGCTAAAATGATCAACTGCGTAAGACAGACAGCAATGAGAAAGAAAAGGAAACAAACAAAACAAATAAAAAACAACAACAACAACAAAAACAACAACAACACACAATATCTACCACAACGCAATAATTTGGAAATACTTACAATGTTTCGGTTGCTTCGTTATAGCTTCCTACACACCTGCGTCAGCCTTCTTTATAAGTAATAATTTGTATTAATTAATGCATACAAGGGAAGGGAGACAAATACTTATTTACCTAAACAGTAAAAAAATGATTCATCTGATAACTTGTTAATTATAACACTACAAGCAATGGGATCCGTTTCTAAAAGAATTAAAATATATCATTCTTGTCTATAAATAAATATTAACGTCCACACCAAAGTAATGTCGCACATGTGGGTAGGCTGTCTTACATGCACAAGAAAACAAATGAAGTATAATAATGGTCAATAACAGGAATGTTACAATGTCCCATTTTTTTACGACAGAATTGTCATTTGGAAAAATATTGGTACATTTTTCCGACAGAAAAGAGATTCAGGTCAAAGCGACTCACTGTATGTCATTTAGTGGCTTTTCAGCTCTTTTATATTAGTTGATAAACCCGTGGTTCTACTCTGGACACTATTCTATACATAAACGGGCACCTGGATATAACCAGCTAGCGTGATGGCTTCCAATAATACTTCGGCCACAAAGGCCTCATTTACTGCATACTGGAATGTTATACAGTAATTTGAATTAATACCTGTACTTAAAAGGGAAAATAGATGTATGCAAAACATTGTTTACCAGAGGGATATTAGGTTTACACGTGACTTATTTGCTAATGGATCGCTCATTGCAAATAATACAAATAGTTTTCCCCATTAGATCTCATTTTTAGTTTGACATTGATTATAAAACATTACCGGTATCCCAAGTGAAATAATATTTACCAATCAATACTTTTAATGTGCGGTAACAATTTGATCCAGATAAAGCGTTATTCTTTGATGTAAGGCTGCACAAAACAAATGTAGCTATAATAAAAAATATAAAACGTTAGACTGTCGTTTGTATTGAACAAACTGTACTGATATACTTCCGTTTTTCTAAAAGATAAGACGTTCATCTTAAAGGTATAACTGATATAAATGAAAGAAACAGATATTAAAATTTGTGGAGAAGAAAAAGAACTGGATAATAAGTACATCGCACTGATAGTAAATATAATGCGCTTAGAAATTACAACGGATCAGTTTGGTAGTTTGTGTTAACCTTTGGTTATTTAAAGAGGTATGAGAATTCTTGTAAATATACAGACAGTCCAACCACAGACCTGATATCATTTTTGAAACAGACGTATGTCCAAAGATGAATCACTAGACGAAAAAGCAGTTTTCCAAATCGGGAGGAAGATGATGGTGAAAACATGTAGATATAACTTATATGTTTAAAGAGGATTAACACAATTCTAATATGACGACATTCTGTCACTGTAGAGAGACAGGAATGAAAACAATTTTCCTTACTCGCGTGTATATGTTCCTTGTGATACTATTTTCGGTAGTAAGTGGACGAACGTACCGCGAGACTGGGACGCTTTTACAAGACTTAAAGGCTGATTACTTTAAAGAAGTTCTGCCTCTTCAAAACCAGTCAGAAGTTCTGAAAGTTGACATGTTTGTAACAGTCTACGTCATTTCAGAAATTGACATCGTCAACGGGTACATATCACTTTCTTTCTCTACCACCTGTACATGGCTAGATGAAAAGATTACTTGGACGCCGTCTAAATATGGCGGGATAAAATACATTTTTATAGATCAAAATAATGTATGGATTCCGAAAATAATTCTTTCTACGGGAATGGAATACACAGTAATAGGTAGTTCTGAAAGCCGAGTGAAATATGATAACAATGGCCTAGCTTACTGGAGACCAGTAAATATTGCTAGAAACATGTGTGTATTTTTCGTCAGGTATTGGCCGTTTGATAAACAAATATGTTATTTAGGATTTGTTCCGTTAGATTACTCGAATGATGACCTGGAATTAAATACATCGGTGTTAAGAATTGAAACGTCGACATTTATAATGGGCGGATGGGTTCTTGAGGCATCTTTTGGCCAGAGGTATGAAGTTGAAAACGTCAGCGTAGTTGTTTACACGGTAAGGTTAAAACGACAACCGACCTTTTATGTTCTAACCATAATTCTGCCTATCACGTTCGTCGGTCTGCTCGCACCATTCGTCTTTCTTCTGCCAAGTGAATCTGGTGAAAGGATTGGGTTCTCTATCACGATACTGTTGTCCAACACAGTTTTTCTGACAGTTTTATCTGAGGAAATACCTAGATCAGCCAATCCAATATCACTGATATGTGTCTATGTGATGTCACTGACATTTTCCAGCATTATCATAACGGTCATTGTTATATTTAATCTTCGCCTATGCCATAGAAATAGCGTTGGCAAGATGAACAAGTTTTACGAAAAACTATACAGGTGTGCCCGAGTAGAGGATATTGAAATAGAAACGGAAATGTCTGCGAACCATGATGGAAATTCAAATGTATCAGGAGATTTGGATGTAACAGAGAATGCAGTTAACGATATTCAAAAGGGACAAAATACGAAACGTACGCCGACAAAGGTCAGAGCAAAAGCCATTAGTTGGCCAAAGGTCAGCCAAGCTTTGGATAAACTGTTGTTTTTGATTTTCATTTCGGCAACGCTTATTCCGTCCGTTTTATTTCTGGTATATTTACCAGTTGCATCGGATTATATACAGGCATAGGATATATGATATGTCGAGATACTTGTGCATACTGTAATGTTTCAAAACTTTAGATACACCACATGTGCCTTTATTTGAAGGGGCAATGGGGGCGGGGGAGAGGAAAGAAACAAGAAATATACAGATACATGAATGTATATATACTTGACAATGAAAAGACTCGATTAAGATAAATAAAGCGACTTCACATGCCTTTCTGACAGTATTTAATTATATAAAAAATACAAATTAGTTTCGCTATCGGCTCATCGGTGTTCATATAAATGTAACGTGACATTACTATGGTGATGACGCGACGTCAATATAAAGGGACGTAAGTCTAATGTTATTTCTCTCAAAGGGACGTATTTAATATTGTTATTTGATTGTTTAGAAATTAACTGTCACTGTAATCTGTTAAGTTTCGGTTTAAAGCATTTTATAATATAATTTTCTTTCGCTAACCTAGCTGAAGTACTATCTAATTTCATTAAAAAAAATGAGAACATTTGAAACTTTGGATCTTTATTACTGCAAACCTCTATATGGTAACTTAGTGGAATTTGTCTAGTTGAAGGGTGTCTGATTTGGTGTGCGTGAATAGTTCTTCTTTTTCTTAATTTATCCCGTTCGGCCAATATAATATTCTCCACATCCGTTGCAGGTAATTACATATAGTACATGTTTTACATCACAGGACACATTTCCATTTATATAAAATGTTTTGCCGTTAAAGTTGTAGCAATTGCTTTCTTTGATATGATTGCATAAACAACAATTTGGTCTATTGATTTTTGTAACGGTAAAATTTCCGCATTTGTTGTAAATCTAGCTTTTGTCAATAGTTTTGTAAGGTTTGGTGGTTACCGTTTGCTTTTGATAAACTTTGAAAAAGTGTGAGAACCTCTTTCATTTCAGTGTCTGACATTATTATAGGTAAATTATTTGTGATAATTTTATATAGTTCAGGTTTTTTAGGGTTGAATGTATATATATTTTATTTAGAGACCCACTACTGAAAATAGTTTTGACTGATGACCTATTCCTAAAGGGTTCAGAATGGTAGACGTTATAGATCTATCTTCATAATGTCAAAGAAACTTTCCGGAACGACAACCACTATGGGAGCATCGGGATCAACGAGGTCATAGACTGTCGGAAGATTACGGAGAACGGGTTCAATGCTGTCGAAACATTTGAAAAGGAACAAGAGATAGGGAGGAGAGTGTCGTTTCTAAAGATTTAAAAAACTTTGCAGATAGTAAAGAATTTCAAACACAAAACAAAATAATATTTGTAATGGCTTCTGGAAATCAAATTATTACGATTAGAATACACTCGCTTAAAGTGTATGCTACGCACGCTTTGGTAGAACAGGGCGGTTAACTCATGTGAATTTTCTGTATCGTAACGCTCGATTCATGTAACCAATTTGTTTGTAATTTTCTTGCTACTTGGTGGATTTTAAAAGAATAAAAAGCGCCTGAGCCAAAACGAATAATGGATGCTTTTCTCGACACAAAGCGTATGCCACAAAAATACTGTTTCTTTCCAATTTGTACGTTAGCTACACATTTGGACAAAGTCTTTGAGAAAAACATCAAGAATTTCAGGCATATTCTTTGTGACGAGGAAAACCCCATTTATTGTCTTCGACGATTTTTATGTTATTACAATCTGTCAAGTAATAAGAGAATTGTGAACAAAAGTGTTACATGAATCAAGTGCTTTTCCCAGTGTGTACTATACCGGGAGTTAATGTGGGTTGGCCACCCTGTAGAAACAATGCTAAAATCAACTGGAAAAGTACTTTCAGTAAGCTCATCTTATGTACCTATTTTAGCCTAAGTACTGGCCTATTCAACGAACTCTCTAATAATAAATTTTGAAACATAAAATGTATTTTAAAATGTTTTCACTAAATATTAATGGATAAGAATCCAGGCTAAAATATAAAAAAGTATGCAATTTTATTACAGCAGATAAAATAGATATAATATGCTTAAAAGAAACTCAAGTCGACAATCTCTTTCTTGCTAAATCTGCTGCGAAAAAAAATGAATATACACAAATTTGGAGATTTGAAGTTCAGTAGAGAGGATATATACAAAATTTAATGAAACGGTTTTTATTTTGTGACGTAATAAGTTTGTTAACGTAAAGACCTAGATCCTTTACTATATTAGTGTTATTAGCAGCGGGGCAGTTAACTCAAGAAAAGCAAAGCCGAAGGAGGCAGGCTTCATAGACACAGCCAATGACTGGGACATGAAGGCGGACCTAAAGGAGAAGCTGCAATTTCCACCTGAGATTGTATCAACATCTCAGCGATCGGACATTGTCTTGTGGTCTGAAACAACAAGACAAGTTACGATTATGGAGCTGACTGTTCCGTGGGAAACAAGAATGGACGATGCCATAAGAGGAAACTGTCCAAGTACTAGACACTTGTGGATGCGTGTAGGCAGAAGGGATGGAAAATCAGACAATATGCCGTAGAGGCGGGGTGAAGAGGATTCGCCGCCTGGTCACTATAGCAGGCCCGTGGCAACCTGGGTATGAATGGTGCCAAGAGAAGAGCCCTGATATTCACAGTAACAAAGAAAGCAGGAAAGGCCTAAAAGTGGCTGTGAAGGATGAGAGAAGAACAGCGGAAGGGCTAGCTGATCCAGGGCTGAGGCTGATCACCTCAGTTGGCGCACCTCTGGAGAGTGATGTGGAAAGCGCCGAAACATTTGATGAAGGAGACCTCCGCCTGATGACTTAACAAGAACGCAGTGTTTATCACTGTATAAAGACTAACACAGGTACAGTGAAAGCTCTATAACCCTAACCATTCATTGGTCGCTGAAAATGCAGGTGCGCGCAGGTGCGCGCTAACAGAAATTAAACGAAAGCCCCACTTTAAACTTGTATATTTTTTTTTGTGTCTCATATACATTTAAGCCCTTTATTACCTACAATACTGTAGCTATTTCGATATGGAAAATGGGCACATGATATTGACAAGGCCTCTATAACCTACGGAAGTCAGCATGATTTACTTTGCCTTATTTAGTAAGAACCACCAGATCGTACCGAATAACACTACCTATATAACGGATCATTCCATAATTAAAAGTACACAAACATCGCTCGCCACAAAACCGAACTACAGGTAGCGCACAGTATTATGTCGTTTAGAAGTGAAAACAAAACAATAACATGAAATTGAGTTAAAACACCAAGTTAACTTAAGGTTCATGTAAAGTCTTTTGAAACAACCCCTCGGGTGAATTTTTTAAAAAATTTTACGTCACATAGGCCCTGGTCTATCAATCTACCAAAATGTTCATAATAAGTAGAAGAAACTTTCAAGACAGGTTATTTCATTTTGAACAACACATTTTGTCTTATATCACATATGCTTTGATTGTTCATGTTCTATTTTGTAGAAGATATCCCCCGTCGACACTGCAAATGGAGCCTTTCTCACTACAAAAAGTACATTTTTTTAAAAAAAGTAAACGTGCGACCACATACACTGGAGAGTCCCTTAGGACACCTTTACCTGGCGTCTTTATCAATCAGACGTCTCACAGCAGTAATGTTCTTCATCGTCACTACTGTTTTGAAGGGCTGTCTGACCATTTTTAAATTTACGTACCCAGATGTGAACAGTTTTGTCTGGTACTGCACACTTCCCATATGAAATATGTAGTTCACGAAGTACTTGCCTTGCAAGTATTTCTAATAAACAACGTACTTCAATGTATACACTCGAATTTTATATATTATTCTTCGCTTTTCACAGGTACATGTATTTTGCTTAGTGTATATGTCAAACCGTATTCAAAACTAATTATCTCCGAAATGGTATAATAGTTTTCAATGAAAAGTTGCAGGATTATAAAGGAATCAGTCGGCATGTTTTATCCGTAAAACATTATTGTCCAACTTCTAAGGAAGCGCGCGTTTGTCATTATTTTTGGAATAACCCTCGTATATTCGAATACAGTGGTGACATTCAAAGATTCTGAGTGACATTGATACATTCCAGAATTAAATATTTGCGAACGTCTTTTTCAATATAATAAATACATACGTTTCTTTTTAATTATCTTTAAATCGGGACCCACTGCTTTACAGGAGGGTTTTTGGATGTTTATATCGAGAAAATAAAGTTAATAAAAACAACAACAACATCAAACACAAAGGTTGGAAAAATATCGCCACTTTACATAAGATACATAAGAGAAGGGGACTCTCCAATGTATGTGGTTACTTTTTTCCAAAAAATGTCCTTTTTGTACTGAGAAAGGCTCCATTCGCAGTGTGCTTGGCAGGCAATTTTCACTGACCTTTCTTAATGAACAGTGTAAAGTCTTCACGGCTCTGAAAACTACTCACGGAACGTTGATTACAGAATAATGTTCACAACATTTCTCATTTACTAATGTTCTCTCAGACGTATGTTTACTGAACACAACTCATTTGCTGATGTTCACTGCACACTCAATGCTACTTACTGGACAGTGTTCACAACATTGCGGATTCTGCTTACGGAACACTACTCATATGCTTGTGTTCATGGTACTGTATTATTCACTGAGAAATATTTACAGGACATTTCTAACTGTAGTGCTTATGACGTTGTGAACAGTAGTCAAAAGTATACCATTGACACTGATGTGATTACCATCTACTGAGCAGCGTAATATCCGCTAAACAGAGCAGTGAAGTGCAAAATATTATTGTGAATTGTAAAAAAAACCCTTACGTTTTAGATGTAATAGCGAAATGCAAAATATCGTCTTTGCGGCTCAATATCCAAAATTGCAAAATGTAAACTACATTTTGTATTTTGTTATTCGAACTGCAAATGCATGTTTTTTTGCAGACTGCAATTCAAATTACAGAGCGTGAAAAAGACGGAAATTTCTATTTCCAAACCTTAATTGCAAAACGTAGTTACATATTTCTCAGGCATTGAATCCCTGCTTAATATTTAACTCTAGCTGCAAAATTAAAATACATCTTGCTGTTTTGATCGCAAAATACAAACTATTTTTCAGTTTGCAGTTTGCAATTCAAAGTACAAAGCGTGGAAGAAACTGAAATGCTTTAAAAATACCATTCTTGAATTGCATAAACAAAAACTTACTTTAAATTTTGTACTACACAGTAATTTGCAGTTTCCTATTCAGATCAAAATATACGGCGCGAACAAACTGAAATGTTTACTCTTATATTCGGAACAGAATAGGACAGACACGCAAAATGTATTTTTGAAAACAGTTTGCAATTTGAATCGCGAAATGCAAACTGCAGACCATCATGCAGTTGTCCTTATGCAGTTTCGCATTCCTTAATCTAATAGTTTCTCTTTATACCGTACTTTTTTACATTTGGCAGCTTAACATAATCATAAGATAATCTAAAAGTCAATAAGCGCAATCGTTTCAGAGTTGCTAATCATACTTCTTCACTTTACATGTCTTCCTCTTCAAGCATGGTAACTATGCTTAAATCTATGTAGGTGATTCACTCTGTTGTTGAATGTTGAATAACTGTAGTAACAAAACATATCAGGAATACCTAACAGAGTTATGTTCCTTGGATAACTTTAAGTCTTTTTCGCAATAACCCACTTTATATAGAATTTTATAACAATACTCTGTACAGAGTGATAAACGAAAATATTTGAAAAAAAGACATATCTTTCATTACGGTAGATGGCGCTATACGATATAAAATGTCTGTTTTTAAATATTTTTGTTTAACAGGCTGCTATTAATCGTCAGACAATGACTTCTATTTGATAGGCGTGCAGCAAGCTTTCTCTTTAACCATACAACCACCTTGTCAGTCATGTCCAATCGGCTTCATTGTCAGTCATACAGAATAGTATTTTTTTTCAGTCATGCCAAATAGGCTTTAAAACCAATCATGCCAAAATCAGCTTTCATAGTCGATCACACAAAATCAGCTTCATTGTCGACCATGCAAAATTAGCTTACTTGTCAATCATACAAAAACAGCTTCATAGTTGATTATACAAAACCATCTCCATTGTCGGTCACGCCAATATCAACCTCATAGTTGGTCATACGAAATCAGCTTTGTAGTCAGTCCTGCAAAAAAATCAGCTTCGTAGTTGATCATACAAAACCAACTTCACTGTCGGTAAAAGAAAATCAGCCTCATAGTCGGTCATGCAAAATCAGCTTCATAGTCGATCATCCAAATTCAGCTTCAAAGTCGATCAAGCAAAATAAGCTTAATAGTCGGTCATACCAAAATCAAATTCATAGTCGATCATGCAAAACTAGTTTCATAGCCGATCAAACAAAATCGGCTTCATTCTCGGTCATTCCAAAATCAGCTTCAAAATCCGCAGTCGATCAGGCAAAATCAGCTTTATAGTCGGTCATAAAAGTCAGATTCGTAGTCGATCATGCCAGAATCAGCTTCATGGTCAATCATAGAAACTCCGCATAATAGTCGATCATACAAAATCAGCTTCATACTCGAGTATGCAAAATCAGCTTCAGAGTCGATCATACAAAAATCAGTTTCATTGTCGGTCGTATAAAAATAAACTTCATAGTCGATCATTCAAAGTCAGCTTCATTGTCGGTAATATTAAATCAGCGTCAAAGTCGGTCATGCAAAATCAGCTTCATAGTCGATCAAACAAAATCAGCTTCATAGTCGGTCATACAAATTAAGCTTCACAGTCTATCATGCAAAATCAAGTTCAATGTCGGTCATGCAAAATCAGCTTAATTGTCGGTTATGCAAAATCAGCTTCATTGTCGGACATGCAAAATCAGTTTCATTCTCGGTGATGCCAAGTCGTCTTTCAAGCCAATCATACCAAAATCAGATTCATAGTCGATGATACAAAATCAGCTTCATTGTCGGTAAAACATAATAAGCGTCATAGTCGGTAATGCAAAATCAGCTTCATAGTCGGTCATACAAAATCAGCTTCATAGTCAATTATACAAAATCAGCTTCATAGTCGGTCATGCCAAAATCAGATTCATATTCGATGCATAATCGGCTTCATTCTTAGACATACCAAAATAAGCTTCATTATCAGTCATATGAAATCAACTACATTGTCGATCGTACAAAATCAGCTTCATAGTCGCTCATGCGAAATACGCTTCACAGTCGATGATACAAAATCAGCTTCATAGTCGATCATACAAAATTAGCTACATAATTGGTCATGCAAAATCAGCTTCATAGTCGATCATACAAATTAAGCTTTATAGTCGATCATGCCCAAATCAGATTTGTAGTCGATCATACATAATAAGCTTCATTGTCGGTGATACAATATGAGCGTCATAGTCGGTCATGCAAAATCAGCTTAATAACCGATCAAACAAAATCGGTTTCATAGTCGATCATGCCAAAATCAGCTAGATTATCAGTCATACAAAATCAGCTTTATAGTCGATCATGCAAAATCAGCTTTATAGTCGGTCATACAAAATCAGCTTCGTAGTCGATCATGCCAAAATCAGCATCACAGTCGATCATACACAATCAGTTTCATAGGTTGTCATGCAAAGTCAGCTTCGTAGTCGGTCATATAAAATCAGCTTCGTAGTGGTTCATGCCAGAATAAGTTTCACAGTCGATCATATAAAATCAGCTTGATAGTCGATTATACAAAATGAACTTCATTTTCGATCATGCAATATCAGCTTCATAGTTGATCATACAAAATCAGCTTCATCGTTGGTCATACAAGAATCAGCTTCATTTTCGGTCATATAAAAATCAGCTTCATAATCGATCTCACAAAATCAGCTTCATTGCCAGTCGTTCAAAATCACACCCATAGTCGCTCATTCAAAATACGCTTAATAGTTGATCATACAAAATCAGATTCATAGTCGATCATGCAAACTCAGCATCAAAGTCGATCAAACAAAATCAGATTCATATTCGATCATACAAAATCATCTTCAGCGTCGGTCACGCAAAATCAGCTTCATTGTCAGTCAAACAAAATCAGCTTCGTTGTCGCTCATTCAAAATTAGCTTCATAGCCGCTGATGAAAAGTTAGCTTAGTCGATCATATAAAATCAGTTTCATAGTCGATCATGCAAACTCAGCATCAAAGTCGATCAAACAAAATCAGATTCATATTCGATCATACAAAATCATCTTCATCCTCGGTCATGCAAAATCAGCTTCATTGTCAGTCAAACAAAATCAGCTTCGTAGTCGCTCATTCAAAATAAGCTTCATAGCCGCTGATGCAATTCAGCTTCAAAGACCGTCATACAAAATCAGCTTTAAAGTCGATCATACAAAATCAGCTTTAGAGGAGATCTCGTAGTCGATTATGTAAAATCAGTTCAATAGTCGATCATACCAAATCAGCTTCATTGTCTTTCATACCAAAATCAGCGTCATTGTCGGTCATACAAAAATAGCCTTCATAGTCGATCATTCATAGTCAGCTTCATTATCGGTCATATTAATTCAGCGTCAAAGTCGGTCATGCAAAACCAGCTTCATAATCGGTCATACAAAATCAGCTTATTTGCCGATCATACAAAATCGGCTTCATAGTCGAATATACAAAATCAGCTTCATAGTCGATTATACAAAATCAACTTCATAGTCGGTCATGCCAAAATCAGATTCATAATCGATGCAAAATCGGCTTCATTCTAAGACATGCCAAATAAGCTTCATTTTCAGTGAAACGAAATCAGCTACATTGCCAATCATACAAAATAAACTCCATAGTCGCTCATTCAAAATACGCTTAATAGTTGATCATACAAAATCAGATTCATAGTCGATCATACAGATTCAGCTTCATAGACAATTATAGAAAATCGGCTTCATTCTCGGTTATGCAAACAAGGCTTTTTTTTTAAAGCCAATCATACCAAAATCAGCTTCATAGCCGATCATACAAAATCAGCTTCATTGTCGGTCATACATATTCAGCGTCATGGTCGATCATGTAAATTCAGCTTCATTCCCGGTCATACAAAATCAGCGCAAAATCAGCTTCATAGCTTATCATACAAAATCAGCTTCATAGTCGATTATAAAACAAGAGCTCCGCCAAGCGGGGCAATATACGCCCGAAGGATTACATCATAGGATGGGAGCAAAATTTAAAGAACTTGACTGTTGTAGCCCAAAGGAGTGGAACAACAAAAGGAAAACTTCAAAAAACAAATCTAAGTCCACAAAAATATTCAAAGTCCACAAAAAAAAATCCCTTTTAGGTACAGGTATGTAAAAATACACCTAAAAATTAGAGGTTTCCATCCATGTTGAACCACAGAAAAGTGGTCTCGGTTTTTCCCTACGGCCAATAATAAAAAAGTGTCAAAATAAGCTATTTATAGTAACATAAAAGGGAAGTAATTAAAAAAAAGAAATATTGTAAGTGAACAAAAATGAGATCTGCGCACTGCAATGCAGAGCATTATACACAAAGCAAAGTCATATATGACCTTTGACCCTTAAGTGTGACCTTGAACTTGAAGTAAGTCATCCGGAACATACGCTCTGCACGTTGTCTTGGTGTGATGAACAGTTCTGCCAAGTTTCTTTGAAATCCTTCCAGCAGTTCAAGAGTTACAGAGCGGACACGAAACACACTGTTATGACTTTTGACCCCTAAGTGTTACCTTGACCTTAAAGCGAGTCTTCCGGAACATGCGCTCTGCACGTTGTCTTGGTGTGGTGAACATTTGTGTCAAGTTTCTTTGAAATCCTTCAAGGGGTTCAAGAGTTACAGAGCTGACACGAAACAAACTGATATGACCTTTGACTCCTAAGTGTGACCTTGACATTGAAGCAAGACATCCAAAACATGCGCTCTGCGCGTGGTCTCGGTGTAATGAACATTTGCGTCAAGTTTCATTGAAATCCTTCAAGGGGTTCAAGAGTTATAGAGCGGACACGAAATTGCTAACGGACAGACGGACGGACAGACGGACAGACAGACGGACACCAGCGTCATAACATAATACGTCTCTTCGGGCGTATAAAAATATCTTCATTGAAGGTCATGCCAAAATCAAGTTCATTGTCGATCATACAAAATCAGCTTCTTAGTCGGTCATACAAAATCAGCTACATAATTAGTGATGCAAAATCACCTTCATAATCGATCATGCAAAATCAGCTTTATAGTCGATCATGCCAAAATCAGCTTCGAAGTCGATCATACAAAATCAGCTTCATTGTCGGTCATACAAAATCAGAGTCATAGTCGGTCATGCAAAATCAGTTTCATAGGGTATTATACAAAATCAGCTTCATAGTCGATGATAAAATATCAGCTTTATAGTCGATCATGCCCAAATCAGCTTCGTAGCCGATCATACATAATAAGCTTCTTTGTCGGTCATAAAATATGAGCGTCATAGTCGATCATGCAAAATCAGCTTCATAGTCAATGATACAAAATCAGCTTCAAAGTCGATGATACAAAATTAGCGTCATAGTCGGTTTTGGAAAATCAGCTTCATAGCCGATCAAATAAAATTGGCTTCATAGTCAATCATGCCAAAATCAGCTTCATTATCAGTCATACAAAATCAGCTTCATTCATATAGTTTATTAAGCAAAATCAGCTTTATAGCCGGTCGTACAAAATCAGCTTCGTAGTCGATCATGCAAAAATCAGCTTCACAGTCGATCAAACAAAATTTTTTATAGTCGATCAAACACAATAAGCCTCATTGTTGGTCATGCAAAATCAACTTCATAGTCGGACATACAAAATCAGCTTCGTAGTCGATCAAGCAAAAATCAGCTTTACAGTCGATCATACAAAATCAGCTTGTTAGTCAATTATACAAAATCAGCTTCAGAGTAGATCAGGTTATATCAGCTTCATAGGCGATAATACAAAATCAGCTTCATTGTCGGTCATATAAAAAAAAAGCTTAATTGTCGGTCAAATAAAAGTAATCTTCATAGTTGATCTAACAAAATCAGCATCACTGTCAGTCATACAAAATCAGCTTCAGAGTCGGTCATACAAAATCAGCTTCATAGTCGCTCATACAAAATCAGCTTCGTAGTCAGTTATAGAAAATCGGCTTCATTCTCGGTCATGCAAAAGAAAAGGCTTTTTTCAAAAGCCAATCATACCAAAATCAGATTCATAGTCAATCATACAAAATCAGCTTCATTGTCGGTCATACATATTCAGCGTCATGGTCGATCATGTAAATTCAGCTTCATTCCTGGTCATACGAAATCAGCGGAATGGTCGGTCATGCAAAATCAGCTTCAAAGCTTATCATACAAAATCAGCTTCATAGTCGATTATAAAAAAATCATCTTCATTGTCGGTCATACAAAATCAGCTTCTTAGTCGGTAATACCAAATCAGCTACATAATTAGTCATGCAAAATCACCTTCATAGTCGATCATGCAAAATCAGCTTTATAGTCGATCATGCCAAAATAAGCTTCGTAGTCGATCATACAAAGTCAGCTTCATTGTCGGTCATACAAAATCAGCGTCATAGTCGGTCATACAAAATCAGCTTCATAGTGTATGATACAAAATCAGCTTTATAGTCGATCATGCCCAAATCAGCTTCGTAGCCGATCATACATAACAAGCTTCATTATCGGTCATAAAATATGAGTGTTATAGTCGACCGTGCAAAATCAGCTTCATAGTCAATGATACAAAATCAGCTTCATAGTCGATTTTACAAAATTAGCGTCATAGTCTGTTTTGGAAAATCAGCTTCATTATCAGTCATACAAAATCAGCTTCATACATATAGTTTATTAAGCAAAATCAGCTTTATAGTCGGTCATACAAAATCAGCTTCGTAGTCGATCATGCAAAAATCAGCATCACAGTCGATCAAACAAAATTTAGTTTTAGTCGATCATACAAAATCAGCCTCATTCTCGGTCATGAAAAATCAGCTTCGTAGTTGGTCATACAAAATTAGCTTTACAGTCGATCATACAAAATCAGCTTGTTAGTCGATTATACGAAATCAGCTTCAGAGTAGATCATGTTATATCAGCTTCATAGGCGATAATACAAAATCAGCTTCATTGTCGGTCATATAAAATAAAGCTTAATTGTCGGTCAAATAAAAGTCAGCTTCATAGTTGATCTAACAAATCAGCATCATTGTCAGTCATAAAAAATCAGCTTCAAAGTCGGTCATGCAAAATTAGCTTTATAGTCGATCATATAAAATCAGTTTTATTGTTGATCATACAAAATCAGTTTCATAGTCGATCATGCAAAATCAGCATCAAAGTCGATCAAAGAATATCAGATTCATATTCCATGATACAAAATCAGCTTCATTTTTTCGGTCATGCAAAATCAGCACCATTGTCGGTCAAACAAAATCAGCTTCATAGTCGCTCATTCAAAATTAGCTTCATAGCCGATCATGCAATTCAGCTTCATATACGGTCATACAAAATCAGCTTTAAAGTCGATCATATAAAATCAGCTTTATAGTAGATCTTACAAAATCGGCTTCATAGACGATCATGCAATATCAGCTACAAAGTCGATCATACAAAATCAGCTTCACCGTCGGTCATATAAAAATCAGCTTTATTGTCGGTCATATAAAATCAGCTTCATAGTCGTTCTAACAAAATCAGCTTCATTGTCAGTCATACACAATCAGCGTCATAGTCGGACGTGCAAAATCAGCTTTATAGTCGATCATATAAAATCGGTTTCATTGTTGATCATACAAAATCAGTTTCATAGTCGTTCATGCAAAATCAGCAACAAAGTCGATCAACCAAAATCGGATTCATATTCGATAATACAAAATCAGCTTCATTGCCAGTCAAACAAAATCAGCTTCACAGTCGCTCATTCAAAATTAGCTTCAAAGCCGATCATGTAATTCAGCTTTATAGCCCGTCATACAAAATCAGCTTTAAAGTCGATCATACAAAATCAGCTTTATAGTAGATCTTACAAAATCGGCTTCAAAGTCTATTATGTAAAATCATCTTTTTAGTCGATCATACCAAATCAGCTTCATTGTCGTTCGTACAAAAATCAGCGTCATTTTCCGTCATACAAAATCATCTTCATAGCCGCTCATACAAAATCAGCATTATTGTTGGTCATACAAAATCAGCTTCACAGTCGATCGTGCAAAATCAGCTTTATAGTCGATCATACATATTCAGTTTTATTTTCGATCATACAAAATCAGTTTCATAGTCGATCATGCAAAATCAGCATCAAAGTCGATCAAAGAATATCAGATTCATATTCCATGATACAAAATCAGCTTCATTTTTTCGGTCATGCAAAATCAGCACCATTGTCGGTCAAACAAAATCAGCTTCATAGTCGCTCATTCAAAATTAGCTTCATAGCCGATCATGCAATTCAGCTTCATATACGGTCATACAAAATCAGCTTTAAAGTCGATCATATAAAATCAGCTTTATAGTAGATCTTACAAAATCGGCTTCATAGACGATCATGCAATATCAGCTACAAAGTCGATAATACAAAATCAGCTTCACCGTCGGTCATACAAAAATCAGCTTTATTGTCGATCATATAAAATCAACTTCATAGTCGATCTAACAGAATCAGCTTCATTGTCAGTCATACAAAATCAGCATCATAGTCGGACGTGCAAAATCAGCTTTATAGTCGATCATATAAAATCGGTTTCATTGTTGATCATACAAAATCAGTTTCATAGTCGTTCATGCAAAATCAGCAACAAAGTCGATGAAACAAAATCGGATTTATATTCGATCATACAAAATCAGCTTCATTGTCAGTCAAACAAAATCAGCTTCATAGTCGATTATTCAAAATTAGCTTCAAAGCCGATCATGTAATTCAGCTTTATAGCCCGTCATACAAAATCAGCTTTAAAGTCGATCATACAAAATCAGCTTTATAGTAGATCTTACAAAATCGACTTCAAAGTCGACTATGTAAAATCATCTTTTTAGTTGATCAAACCAAATCAGCTTCATTGTCGTTCGTACAAAAATCAGCGTCATTTTCCGTCATACAAAATCATCTTCATAGCCGCTCATACAAAATCATCATTATTGTTGGTCATACAAAATCAGCTTTAAAGTCGATCATACAAAATCAGCTTTATAGTAGATCTTACAAAATCGACTTCAAAGTCGATTATGTAAAATCATCTTTTTAGTTGATCAAACCAAATCAGCTTCATTGTCGTTCGTACAAAAATCAGCGTCATTTTCCGTCATACAAAATAATCTTTATAGCCGCTCATACAAAATCATCATTATTGTTGGTCATACAAAATCAGCTTCATAGTCGATCATGCAAAATCAGCTTTATAGCCGATCATACATATTCAGTTTTATTTTCGATCATACAAAATCAGTTACATTGTCCGCTATTCAAAGTAAGCTTCATGGTCTATCATGCAAAATCAATTACATTGTCGGTAATGCAAAATAGCTTCATTGTCGGTCATACGAAATCAGCTTCATTGTCGGTTATGCAAAATCGGGTTTATTTTCGGTTATGCATAATTGGCTTTATTTTCGTTCATGCAAAATCCGGTGATGCAAAATCAGTTTTAAAGTCAGTCAATTCAAATAATATTTGATGCAGGTGACGCAAAATCAACTTCATTGCCAAGCATACAAAATTAGCTTCATTTTCGGTTAGTCAATATAAACTTTGATGCTGGTCATGCAAAATCGGCTTCATTGTCGACCAATCCAAATAAACATTGGTGTCGGTCATGCAAAATCAACTTTATCGTCGATCATGTAAAATTAGCTTCATTGTCGATCATGCAATATCAGCTTCAATGTCGGTTATTTTTCCGAAAAAGCTTTGATGCCGGTCATGCAATAACGGATTTACTGTCGGTCAATCCGTGTAAGGTTTGGTGCCGGTCATGGAAAAAATCGTCTTCATTGTCGGTCAATCCAAATAAGTTTTGGTATTTATGCAAAACATCAACTTCATTGTCGGTCATTCAAAACCAGCTTCCTTGCCGGTCAATTCAAATGAGCTACATTGTCGTTCATTCCAAATAAGCTGCCAAATCTGTTTCACTGACAGCCGTGCATAATCAGCTTTATCGTCGGCCATGCCGAATGAGCCTTAAATGCTAGTCATTCTAATCCAGCTTTGTTGTCGGTCAGGCCAAAGAACTGCAGAGTCCGTCATGCCATATTGAGCTGCGATGTCAAGAAAGCGAAAAACACCTTGAAACAAAGTGATGTAAAAAGCAGTCATGTAAAAATCAGCGTCGTTGTCGGTTATGTCCAATCATCGCCTATATCGGTCGTGCTAAGTGAGTGCCGTTGCCAGTCACGCACAGTTTAAACAAATTCATTGCCAGTCATGGTAAATCAGTGTCGCGGTAAATCATTCCAAATTTATGTTGTCAATGGTGCTTAGTCAACGTTATTATCGGTCGTGCCCAATAAGTTTCATTGCTAGTCATGGGAGATTTACTTCATTGCCGGTAATACGAATCAGCTAGCTCAGTTGTCGTTCATGCTAAATCAATGCCGTCGTTGGTCATGCCAAACAACGTCTTTATTTGTAATGCTAAATCAGCGCCATTGTCTGTCATGCGAAATCAGCATCGTTGTCGGTCTTGCTAAACTAACGCCGTTTACGGTCATGCCAAATAGCGCTGTTGCCGGTCAAGCTAAATAAGCAACGTTATTAATAAAAGATTGTCCCCTTTTTGAAGGAAAATTCGACTAACTTTTAATTGTGACCTACACGTAGATTGAAATATACTGACGTTTGCACCTACTTTTTGAAAAACGATAATATATGAACGAACAAGGGTACACCTGTACATCTGTATATGCACAATTCACATAATAAATCGTCATGAAAGACAATAGGGAGTTTAATCCTGACCAGAAGATGTCGCCTATTGAGTTTGAGGTCAGTAGGCTAAAGGTCAAGATCAAAGTGAACAAGAACAGTTAAACCGGTTCCGTACGATAACCTGAGAACTCTTGGGCCTAGGATCATGAAAGTTGATACAGAAGTTGGCCGTAACAAGCAAATGACCTCTATTGATTCTGAGCTCAGTTGGTCAAAGGTCTAGGTCACACTGTCCTGGGACAGTTAACAAGTTTCCAGATTATAACTCAAGAACGTTTGGGCCTACGATCATGAATGTTTATAGGGAGGGTGGACATGACCAGCAAAAGACTCCTTGATTTTGAGGTCAGTAAGTCAAAGGTCTAAGTCATAGTGATCCAAAACAGTTAAAGTGTTTCCAGACGATAACCTGGGACAGCTTAGGCTTAGGATCACGAAACTTAATAGAGATCATGACCAGCAGATGGCCTCTATTGGTTTTTGAGGTTAATAGGTCAAAGTCACGTTGAGCCAGAACAGCAGAACGTTTGTGAATAGTGACCAAATAATTTCTGTTTCTTGTGCAATTACAGTATGCATTTAGTACGGAAGGGGCGGAGGCATTTCGTGTTCTTTTTATGAGCTCTTGCTAAATCTGCTTTCCCTTGAAAATAGAACAAGAGCTGTCCGTAAGACAGCGCGCTCAACTATTCGGGGATTTGACAGTAAAATGAATATATGTCTGAATAAGAGACCTCTACTATAAAAGGAAGATACACCAAGGGGCATAATTCCATCAAATACACAAATTAGAGTTATTAGGATTGTTACAACAAATGCAGATGATGATGGCAAAGATATATTTTGAGTTTTAAGTCATTATCTTATATAGTATCAAAGTTATGTCCAGAAAACGAAGTTTGTTAAAAAAACATTCAGTATAAAAGGCGCATAATTTGGTCAAAAATACAAATCTGAGTTATGGGGATTGTTACCACACATACAGATGATGGAGATAAAGATACGTTTTAAGTTTCAAGTCTTTATCTTATATTGCATTAAAGTAATATCCAGAAAGCAAAGATTGCAAAAAAAAATTTAAGTACAAAAGGGGCATAATTCTGTCAAAAATACAATTTAAGTTATGGGGTATGTAACCACACATGCAGATGATGATAATAAACAAATTGTTTTAATTTCAAGTCATTTTTTTTAAAGTACCAAAGATATGTCTATTAATAAAGCTTTTGAAAAATATTAACATGAAAATAATTCCAAGTATAACTCTTTGGTGATCTTGACCTTGGGTATAATGGGCCCAGCCCCTGCATATACTATGTTTGTATGGTGGACAATGGTTATAAGAACTTACAGTAAGGTATAAGTAAAAGTAACCAAGTTATGACAGAAAAACAAAGGTTGCCGAAAAACTTTAACCTTAAAAATAACCTAAGTATAACACCTTGGTGACCTTGACCTTCGGTGTAATGGGCTCAGCCCCTACACATACTTTATTTGCATACTGGAATATGTTTATGTGAAGTTACAGTAAGATATAAGCAATATTAACAAAGATATGACAGAAAAACAAAGGTTACCGAAAAACTTTAACCAAGAAGGGTCATGCCGACGCCGACCCCGGCGCGTGTATTATAGCCCCCCTATTCTCCGAACAGTGGAGCTAAAAAATTGTTCTGCTTAAACGGGGTCAAATAATTTTGTTTTCAATATTACAGCATAGAAAATTGTTAAAATCGGCGTACTTTCAAAGATTTCCATGGGAAATACCACTAAGACGTGCATGGTAAATAATTTGCAAATTTCAAATAAACTAGGTAGTTTATAAGCAGATATTTTACCTATTGTTAAATGATGGTTATGCATATCAAAGGTCTACTATGTGTTATATCAAAACACAGCTTTAATTAATTCCGTTTTTAGCGAAAATAACATGACTTCATTTCTACAAAAACGTGTAAATTCTACCTCATTACAATCAACAATTATAGGTTATTAGTTTTGTATCAGGAAATATGCGTGAGTTCTTCAGCGGAAATATTGCGCGACTTTAGGAGCGCAATATTCTTCCGCTGAAGAACGAGTGCATATTTCCCGATACAAAGCTAATAACCTTTTTATTACATACGCATCTAAACGTTTAAATATTATGTAAATATCATAAATATGTTCAATAGCCTGAACAGAATTGACAATACTGAACTAAATAGAAAAAAAATAGTGCAACAAGACACACTGAATTACGTCAAGCACCCAATATGAAATTCAGGCGTCAGTGTATGGAAAAATATTGACGTTTCCGGTACCAGTGTAACTTAACGGGGAATAGAAACGAGTATGTAATAACATAAATTATGCCTTGATATATTCTATACGCCTTTTTTGTTAGTTTTCTCTTTTTTCATTATGTATAGGTATAAAAACTAACAAACGTGTAAGAATTTAATTCGAAAAAAATAGATATAAAGTATTTCAAATTTAGATATATTTACAATTTACTTATTTCCTAAACAGATGTAATTTCTAACTGAATAATAATTAACAACGCACTCTGTATGCAAGAAGTACAACTCACTTTTCCACAGTTGGTCTCATCATCGACAACTTTTGCTCCATATCTGTTAAGCGATTGTTAATGATTTGCTCAAAATCTCCGAGCTGTCGGAGAAGTACTGTAAACTTTGGAACCAGATTATTGCAGACATTACATGTCCACAAGATACCTGTCGAACATTCTTTTTCGTTACCATACAACACATTGTATACATCTATCGGTATATCTGAACACTTTATACAAAATGTATGATCACAAAATGCACATCGCATGCCTTTTTGCCCATCCCGAAATGCATGTCTGCATGTTGTACACACTCTGTCATCATCGACTGCTGAAACGGACGACAACGTATCCGTCAGTGTAGCAATTGTGTTGGTATATTGTTCAGGTGTGGTCGGTAATTCATTTTGATTGTCTTTTTCGTGTTCATCCATATGATGAACTGTGTTTGTATCTGCCTTTGCAGATGACTTGTTGAGTTCTTCAGTAGATCTGTTATATAAACTTTCGACTGAATGGACCTTACATGGAATGCTACTTCCTTCAGACGTTTCATTTTGTAAATTTATACTAGTTATATTTGTGTTTTCCTCTGTATGATGTTGAACTTGCCTGTTGATTTCTTCTGTCGTTTCGATCTGATTGTTTATATCAGTAGTATTCAATGGTACGTGTGTTCCTGCATGAATTTCTCTTGATCTCTTGATTCCTTCTTGCGTCTCTTCTCTTATCTCAGTTATCTCTGCTGAAACTATTTCCACAGTCTGTCCGGCATTGTTTTCATCAACACACACAATACATTCTCCTCTGATAGGTCCACGTTCAGTTTGCACACCATCAACAACTCGTGTATTATCACCTTCATATGACATATTTTCCACTTGTACACGTTCGGTGTCTTCATTAGTCTCAGAAAAGTATGGACGTGCTGTGTAAAGAATTTCTTCTACAGTATCATCGTCCGCTTTATCCATATAAATCGCAACATCAACGTCATCCGTTCGGTCTGACGATTCATTAATTGGTGTTTTGGTTGTGCTGCTTGTGAATTCCTGTTCGGTGCTAGGGATAACAGCAGAACTCAGTTCAAGATTTGATATCACTGTTTTACCATCCGGGGATTTATATAAATCTTCAAGAACACCCGCTTCCTTGAACTCTCTTTCCGTATGCCTCTGTCTATGTAATAACATATTGTATCGCCTTGCGTACATTTTATAACAAACATCACATTCAAAACGTGGCTTCAGCTGCCCCGCCTTGCTTGCTTCTTTTATACTTTTTAGATAGAAACCATGGTCATACGCCCTGCTCTTTATATGTCGTGCTAAACTGTCTTTGTGCATGTAAGTCGTTGAGCAAATTTCACAAACGTATAGCTTCTTACCTGTGATCGGATCCACATGACTTGGCGTAAGACTGTCATTAGCAACATAGTGTTCTCGTAATATCGCCGCATTCATTTCTTTCTGCTTTCTCCAAAGGTTTGTACTATTAGTCATACTTGTGTCCAAAGGCGATTGTATCGGAGTGTCATTTGTAACCATATCTTTCCCACTGACACCCATGATTTTCCGTTTAATTTGATCACTTTGAGAGCTGTCTAAATGTTTCTCATTTATATGCACCTTAAGATCGTTCCGTCTGGTGTACGATGCTTTGCAAATTTCACATTTATACCGTTCACTTTTATTATCAGCGTGTCCTAATAGCATCGTAGCACTTTTCCCTTCCATCTGCCTTACAGTTATTTTTCCATCATTTTTATCAATACGTCTTACCCGCGCCATGCCATTCTTCTTTTTCATTATCTTTGCATCCGTTTGTTTTATTTTGTTAACAGTGTCATCGTCTTTACAGTGCACTTTCATCACGTGATTCCGAAGTAAATACTCCTGTGAGAAGGAAGTCTTGCACTGGGTGCACTCATACTTCGGCTGAGTGTTGTCTAGCGAAAGCTGTGCTAAATCTTTGTGAATCCCCTTTATATGAGTATTACGAATATGTTTTGAACTAAAAGATAACATACAATAAGGGCATTTGAATGGTCGACTTCGCACGTGACTATATTTTGAATGGAATATTTGTTCCTCTCTTTTATCGAAAATTTCTTTGCAAATAGTGCACTGATAAAACTTGGTATGTTTACGCTTGTGTCTCTGAAAGAAAAAATCCATTTGAGCCGCGCCATGAGAAAACCAACATAGTGGGTTTGCGACCAGCATGGATCCAGACCAGCCTGCGCATCCGCGCAGTCTGGTCAGGATCCATGCTGTTCGCTAACAGTTTCTCTAATTGCAATAGGCTTTGAAAGCGAACAGCATGGATCCTGACCAGACTGCGCGGATGCGCAGGCTGGTCTGGATCCATGCTGGTCGAAAACCCACTATGTTGGTTTTCCCATGGCACAGCTCATTTAAGTTAAGGTGGCATATCAAGCTTCATGCAAACATATTCGCTAAAATTTCCAGAGATTGAACCTAAATGATACAGTAACCTGTACCCATTAGCATCATTCAACATCTGCATTGAACAACGTTTTAAGCAATGATCTTCCATAACCTTATGTTTTATTTCGTTTTTTAAACTGCTTCATGTTCAATACTTTTGAAAAAAAAAGTTCAGTCTATTTACATACAGTTATAAACCTGTGTATAAACTTAAGACATAACACCTTTTAAAAAACATATTGGTACATATGCAGGAAACGGTAAAAACCAAATCTAAGCGATAGGCCTTGTTTAAATATTAATGAAGGGTAAGGCGACACTAAAATGTAAACTCCTGCTGTAAGTCTTTTTTCAAGTATTGATGAAGGGTAAAATATTTTATATGATTCAGAGACGTACATGTTGTTTAAGTCGTAAGCATTATGCATCATTTGCAAGTAAAGACCTTTTAATTTTTGTTTCGCATTTCTTTTCTGGGCTGGAATAATGGAACCTGATTAGTTTGAAAACAAAAATCACAACTTTTCTGAAGAGACCAGCCGAAACAAAACTAACAATGGGATGAAGTCCGTGTCATGCAGCAACCCCCTATCCGTGCCTCCCTCCAACTGCCATGTGTTTCTGTAACAGGGACTGAACTATAGAAACAAATCTAAGTCTTAGTTATTCAAACTATACATTTGTTAACCCTTGCCGTTGATATTTGTTGACGTCTGGGTAGAGGGCTTGGAAAGACGTGCAAAGTATCTCCATAAAAGATCCTTTTATATGTTTCACTTTATTAACACTTATGCATAAATATTTTCAGAATAGATACATTAAAACCGTATTAAATGTTACTGCTGTACCTTATCAATTTTTATACTGTTTTCCAAATATGTTTAATGAAATTACTGGCATCTTTAAATCTATACTAACAGAAATAAAAACTTATTACAGATTAAAGACGCACCATTACAGGTTAAAGACGCACCACAAAATAACTGTATCCTTTTGTATTTCCATGACAGAAATTATACATGGTTTGCATGAAAAACTTGAGAAATGACAAGTAACTAATTACAAACTGACAGCGTCATATATAAGTCAAGACAACGTGTTTCCTGACTCAATGTATTGTTAAATTAATGTAATATTGTGCACAGTTCTAGATGTATTGAGGTGAGTTGAAATAAGACCACACTTTGTATATATAGTGTAATATTTTTATTTCATTTTTCAAAATTATTCTGAAAAGAGAATGACCGAATAAGTTCGCAGATGAAGTTGTGAAAACATATTAATTCAGGGAGGGCCTAAATTGTCCGTAAATTGTCTTGTCAAAAAGCTGCATTATAAAAGCTTTAACAGAATGATATGCATGAAGTTCATAAGGAGGAAAAGGGAGGTCACTAGGTCGTGGTGGGTCTTTAAGGCCTTTGAGTAACAACTTAAGTTTTTATTTCTCCAGGTGGGGTGTAAAACTACGAAATTTATTTGCAAAAATTGTTTTAAGTTTGTAAGTTAGAAATTTTATTTAGTAATTTAATATATTAACCTACATTAATAAATCATTTTATCTTTAAAATATAAAACAATGAGTGTTATTTAGCTTAGTACGATTAGTGTTACTGTCACGGCATGGAGAAAGTCAAGATGTGGTTGCTATTCACACTTGCTGTTATTTGCATATTAAAATTTCTTTTCTTTTTACAGAAAAGTATATGACATTTAAAATAGACTGATATATCACGGAAGCATCACATAATTAAAATAAATACTTGATGATTTTTTAGAAGTGTTTCCCAATATTTAGGCTCTGTGTTAATATTTACCGGTACAGAGAAAGTATTAGTAATATCGACTTTTAGAATTAACTGTATTTGTATACTTACTATAAATGATTTCAGTGTGTATAATTTAAGGTTGCAGAAACTGCATTCGTATAGTTGTCTTTCAACCTGTTTACCATCATGAGATTTAACATGATTCGTGAGGCCTAACGATGTTTTGAAAGATACTCCGCATATCATGCACGTGTAGTCGTACGATTTTGGATGCATCTCGGCTACATGTTGTTTCAGGCTAGCCAATGTCTTTAAAGGTTTGTAACACTTGTCGCATCGTACTACTTTACATTTATGACTATCCAGTAGTGCCTGACTTTTGCATGTTTCACCACACCGTGCACATTTGTAGAACGTTTTATGACTAGCATCGTTTTGTGACAAGTGTGACTGAAAGCTGTATTCAGGTCCAGATTTATTCGAGCCACATGTTGTACTCTCTGTTTTAACATCGTCGTTAGCAGCCTTTTTAAGAGTGACGTCATTATCTTTGGTTTGATGTTGTTTTGAATTCAACATGACATTAACTACATTATGTTTATTTCTTTCAGTTATCTTATTTACCTTCTTGTTGTTTTTGGTAGTATCAGTGTTTTTTGTACGACCTTTCATTGATTTTATTCCAATTCCATGTATCCTCAAATGGCTTTTATATGCAAAGTTATTTTCGAATTTCCTGAAAAACAAAGTATATTTTTGCAGCTTTCAAACACCAGCTGAGTTATTCGTATCTTTATAGCATATTTGTATTCATGGAACAATTATACAGATATCAAAATAAGGAAGTTGTACGTGAAACTATAAACATGACGAGTCCAAAAAAGATATGTTTTTATTAAGGGGACCCATATTGCTACATTCACAGTTCATACAGAAATGTGGAAGGGGTGCATATTCAAGAAATCGATGGTGGGAAAATAAAAAACATATTCCTAAACTGATATAATACTGATGGACACCTGTAATATTCAGTATTTTGTGGATAAAGATGTGGTACTATGAATGTAATAGGAAAACAGAGGTCTTTGTGAAAGTACATTCAACACAAAATATTAAGCTTTTGTATAAGGAAAAAACAGGTTTTTTTACAATAACAGTGTTCCAAATAATGTTGAAGGGATGAGATTGTCTTTCTAACACACCAGGTTTGCTTAAACATGTAAAAATTTAACGCCACGTCATTTCAGCTCGGGATGGACGCCATATTTCTCATTGATAAAAATGTAAACAAAAAAAATCAGAGTGGGATTAGCATTGCAAGGGCATAACATGACATTCTACACAATGAATACCTTAGAACAGATATCTAAGATGCTACACAGGTCAGGCGGGTTAAATGCATAATGGCGATCACTTGAAATTCATCTTGAAAAGGTGGTTAATTTTAGTTTATTTACATGGTTTTTAATTTTCCCACGACTTCTCGGCGATTCACTGCAAATGTATTACTACGCCGGACGAAAGGTTACTCTAATAAACAATGGGAGACAACTTAGGTGTTAGCACGTGTACGATTTTTAAAAAAACATGTCGATGATTATAATTTCTTATCAAATAATGAATCTTATCCAGATATTCGTCTTTAATATTAGAAAATTATTAATTTCTGTGGACATTTGTCAAAAAATATTACTTACATTGGACTACTTTGCGCATCAAACTGGTTTCCGCTTCAGTTGTGAGGCACTTCCGTTATACTTTTTGACAACAATAACAAGACACAAAATGAATCAATAAAGTCACTTATAAACCGACTGCTACTTAAATCAGTGTAAGTAAAGTTGTTGTTACAACATTATACATGTTCGTTACGTTATGAGATAAAGTTTATCTTGAACTGCATAATCCATTAATTACGTTTAGATGATATTGCATTTACATTTTACGTGAATGACAGCATTCTCGTGCAACTCGTGCAAACAGAGTTATGAAAAGTATGGTGGAGAATTCAAGGACAAATTATAAATGACATTAAAGTGAGGATAACTGTATATTCGTCCAGTTTTGATCATTGACATGCCTGCTGTGTATTAGTAACTTTTGTGAACAAGATTAGAATGTTACTTTTGCACATATACACATTGATTGGACCTCTCAACCAAATTTCATACCTTATTTAAGGGATTTTTAAGACAATACATTTTTAAAAGTTTGTTGAATGTGTTTTGATATTTAAGTGCATTGTAGTTCATGAATACCAAGTTAAAAATTAATAATGGCAACATTTCTAGGCCCTTATTGTAAGCCACTAGACTTCTGTAACGATAAATGTTTAATGTATTAAGGGGAATATACTCTTTTAGTTTTGGAATGTGGCATTCCTTGACCACCGTATCTTTTCTTATGCACTACTTTGTAAACAAACTAAATAATGTGTTTTAGCTTACATATGCGAAATGAAAAGCAAGACAGTGACCATATTTCACATTCTTTCTTTAAATTAGAATCTGTAGGACATTCATAAATTGCACAAGGTGAAGCACTATTATCTTCGCACCAAAAAGTCTTAATTGTTGACTTTGAATGTACACAATGTAATTCAACAATAACTTTCTTGTTTCAGTTTTCTCATTTTTATTTTAGTGAGCAATCCTTTGTGTACTTATAACAGTTGAAACAGTATCCATTTCATGTACCAAAACCTTGTACTTTTTTTGCAGGTAAATTTTATCATACCCCACCCACTTTTTTCTAATTTCAAAGTATGCGTCCCCTTAACTAATGCACAAAGTTATATACGATTGAAAAATACCTTTGACAGATATCGCATTCTAAGCTCGTAGGTAGCACCCAACCTTTGCTAAACGGGTTGCCAGATGTTGCCATTTTAGGTTTTCCTGTCGTGCTGAGATCAAAGGAATGTTTTATTTAAAATAGTACATAAACATACGTCCACAAAAGTCCTTGTTGTCTGATGCTTGCAATTTGTTTATAAGTTTGGTGGTCAAATTTGACCGAATACCATTGGTCACTTGCTTCTTTCCTATTCCAGGTTCGGACGTACCGTATATGTCTTTCCACAGATACCACAGGAAGATTTTACAATTTAAGATCCACAGGAATCAACCTTTAACCTCACCGCTGATTAAATCAAGTAATGCATCCACTACACACTTCTTTTTTCTTTTATTGGAAGACTCTCGGGTTAAATGCAACATAGACTAACAAAAATGAATAATTACACTTTCTAATACTATACAAATACAATCAAGTGTTCACTTTTAAATCCCGTGTGAACGTTAAGATGATCTGTTATCACGGAAAACCAGTATATTATAATATGGTTTGAAGTCAAGTAGTTAATAATTGTTTTGCATTGAAATACCGTTCTTCCATGAAACTGGTTATATTCAAGCATACAAAGTTATCGTCACATCATACACAACAACGGTAGTCGAGGTAAAGCTGTTAACTTGATATTTTAAACCGATCGTGTTCACACAGGATATCGGCTGTGTAAATATAATTATATGTTTACAAAGTAAGCATAATGTATAATCTATATATAGGGCAGTTTGATCTATTAATAGCTCCTTTTGGGAAATACCAAATCTATTCTTGCCTTCGGTGTATTAAATGCATTACGTTGTTTATATATATTCCAGCTGTCGACTTTGTAAATAAATATAATCTATTGCTAAAAGGTATACGTACGGCTTAAGGAATATAAGACAACGAATATTTTGTAAGGTCAAGCCTTGGTTGAGTCGCTTCTACTACGCAAATACGAAATGAATTTAGACTCCTGTGACCGTATTCAAAAAGCATCTTAAGTATAAGTTTTGACTTAAGTTGAAAATTTTACTTATTAAGTTTGTGGTGATTTCAGCTTAAGTCTAAGTAAAAACTTAAGTCCTATTAAAAAACAGCTTAAACTTAAGATACGTAAGAAATGACTTAAGTCAGAAAACAAAATGGCGCCGTGAGTACGATTAAAGTATTGTTTTCAGATAAAAGCACTGTCTGAAATTAATGTTGTTTTTTAAAATGTTTACGTCCACAATAAAAGCAAAGAATTACTTAAGCCCTCTACAGACAGGTAGGTTTTTGTTGTACAACACTAATTAAATTCAAGATGTACAGCCAAATATTATCGTGTGTATGATGCTATTCCTTGATTTCGTAAATCTTAAGTCTTGACTTATTAAGTTGTTTTATAAATAAAAAATATACTTAGGTGAAACAAATGTTTTACTTAAGTACTTAAGATGCTTTATGAATACGACCCCTGGGCCGTATTCATAAAACATCTTAAGTATAAGTATAAGAAATTGATTATTTACTTAAGTATTACTTAGGTTTGAAATTTATTTTACTTAAGTATATTTGTTATTCATAAAACAACTTAATAAGTAATTCTTGTTTTGTATTGTGGACGAAAACTAAAAAAAACAACATTATTTTCAGAGAGATACAACAAGCACAATTATGTTTAAAGTGCTTTTATCTGAAAACAACACTTTAATCGTACTCACCACGCTATTTTATTTTCTGACTTAAGTCATTTCTTACGTATCTTAAGTTTTAGCTGTTTTATGACTAGAACTTAAGTTTTTACTTAGACTTAAGTTGAAATCACCACAAACTTAAGTAAAATCTTAAACTTAATTCAAAACTTATACTTAAGATGCTTTATGAATACGGCCCCAGACGTCTTTATATAACTTCGTATAAAAATATACATGCGTTACCAAGCCTTTTTATCCTTATCAATTGAAGGGAAATGACTCATACAAAATATGAATAAAACAACTACAAAGTTACTTCCCTTGAATGATTGTTTAGCTTCAAGGTCAAATTATATTTATAATAACAGTTAGGTTAGTACATGTGAATGTGTAATATTAGTATATATGCTGTTATACGCCAGTTATTTCGCGTTTAAATGGTAAAGTTTTAAAGATTCAAGATTCAACTCATTTGGTAAGGGCTTTGCGATATGATACAGATGCTAAATATTTTGTATTTTCTTGTCTAATTATACCAAGTTCATTTTTACAGTGTTGTATTGATAAAAGCTAGCATGGTAATAGCTTAATTACCAATAAATAAGATAAAATATAAAAAATCGTCTTGGATATATTTATATAAGAAGAAAGATCAGCTCGATATGACAAAAGAGTTGTAGGGTACCGTAGGGTAGGGTTAGCTGTCACATGCATACACTTATCCCAACCTAAAAAGTAGAGACCGTACCATAGCTCTTCGCATACTTTGATTTTTCAAACTAAAGTGATTTTTACAAATGCACCGGTTACGATAAAAAATGTAAACAAAAGACTCTGTCTATAATCTTTGAAATGTATGAATGACACTCGATCTTAGTCATAATACTTATTGACAGTGAATGCTAATGACTCCATGTGTTGCAGAAAGGTATCTAGTTTGTAACTGTAATTTCCCATCAATTGAAATCCTCTCAAAACTGGTAAAATAATTACTTATATTTGGACAAACCTCACGGTCTTTTCCGTTCGACAGCTGCTAAAAGGGCAAATATAAAAGATTCAGTGTAAGTTATATTTCACTGGTACTACCAGTTAGTAAGTTCATACTCTGAACAACACGTCAGAGAAATTTGGGCAGATTTGACCGATTATGACGTTGGCAGCATTAGATTATATTTTTTCTTTACACGGAAATTGCCGTTAGGTAACAAAGCGAATACGCCGATAATCCGGAGTCACCGATTATTGTTCCAGTTCACGCAATGTAATCCAGGCAATTAAACTGCATAGCTATTAGCTGCTGCTGTTATAGGGAAGTGGTAGAGTGTCTGCCTTAGGTGTGAGAGGTCCTGGGTTCGAGTCCCAGTTAGAGCTTCACTAATTGCATTCTGCTAAAGCATAGTTTTGCTGTTAATAGACTGTTCCAGATGTTCTATTTTTTTAGCACACAGTATCATGGATCATTATTTAGCAATCCAGATCAAAGTTGAATGTTAAATCAAATGCACCCAATTAGTAAATATTCACTGTATTATGTCCCTTTGATGTTTATGCTCTCCATGTTCGAGAAGAGTTACATTTCCTTGAAATTTTCTTTAACATGAAAATATTAAATGCTCATAACTCCACACTTCTAGTTAAAATATTGTCTATATTTCTGTTTTTGAAAAATATATGGACACTTGTCTTCATTTCAAAGCTTTTTAACTTCAAACCTATGATTTGAAAAACTTAGGTACTATCTCTATAAAAAGTACCGAGAAATATCTATCTTGGCGAAAGTCGCGTATGGCCTTAACCGTTTGATCTGACACTGAAACGCAACAAAATGAAAGAAAGAAATCCTCTTTGTGGCCATAGAAGTGTACCAATGCCAATTTAAACGCATCAAGTTATATCACTTCAGTAAGTAAACCGAATTACTTAACTTGCACTTTCAAGTACACAAAAGTTTCCGAATTTTTGTTCATATAAACAATTTTACAAGCGACATACCTGTGTCCACCTTCAGAATAGGATGCTCTAAAAAGAAATTAAGTAGTCTAGCCACTAGACTGATAATAAAGAAGTTGTCACAAAATTTCAGCTTTTGTGATTATTCTTTTAATGACAAATGCCAGTCAATATTAGAGATTTTTCTCTGAGAACGGACATGGATATAGACTGGCTGTATATATGGACAGTTTAACAACAAATAAAAATAATATATTCTAGTCTAGAAGCTAACGATCTTAAACCATTTATATTTTCTCATTACAAAAGTCTGTGATTTTTTCATTCATATCATCTGTTTGGATTAAAGACGATAATGTAAACTGGTGTGAATATAAATGTTACAGGATTTCAAAAATATTGTCAAAAGTCATTAACAGCAATTGACGCCATTTTCGTGAGAATAAAATAATACCGCGATTTTGTCTGACGATTCCGCCGAGGAATAGATAGTTTTGTGTTCCCTTGGCAATAATATTCCTACAGTGTTTCACCTCAATCCCAAGCGGCTGATATAAACTTCATTAAAACATATCCATCATCATTCGAGAGAGCAAAAGACTAGTTTTATACGACTTGATAAAATGTGTTGACAGATAGCAGAGGAATATTTGAGCCGCGCCATGGGAAAACCAACATCAGCATGGATCCAGACCAGCCTGCGCATCCGCGCAGTCTGGTCAGGATCCATGCTGTTCGCTAACAGTTTCTCCAATTCCAATAGGCTTTAAAAGCGAACAGCATGGATCCTGACCAGACTGCGCGGATGCGCAGGCTGGTCTGGATCCATGCTGGTCGCAAACCCACTATGTTGGTTTTCGCATGGCGCGGCTCATTTGCGTACAAAATATTTCCTGCTAATCTTGACTAAAAATTTCAAATTGTTCTCTTCAGTGTATTCTTTTTGAAAACGATTCTTTTTTTCAGCCGTTATGTGATTCTGCCTTTGCGACCAGTGCAGAACAAGATCAGCCTGCACATCCGTGCAGTCAGATCATTGTCTGCACTGTTCGCTATTCAGCCTGTAAATGTTCAGTGAACGTCCCTTTGAATAATCAATCGTACTGCCCAATTAGAATGATGGACATTTCATTCTAGAAAATTAGCAAGGTAAGGATTAAATACGTGAATTGCAAGCATGACATTCTGTGAAACAAAGTATAGTAAAGATCTCTGCTATGTTGTCTCTCTTTTTGCAATGTAAATCATCTTATCCCTATATCTTGACTTATTAAAGTTGCAAACGAAATATTGCAGCCACTGTGCCTGTTATTAGCATTTAGTATTTGAAGTGGTTAAGGTCGCTGACTTCAAATCACTTGCCCCTCATCGATGTGGGTTCGAGCCTCACTCGGGGCGTTGAATTCATTAAAGCTGGAAAGTCGCCATATGACCTATCATGTGTCGGTGCGACGTAAAATCAAAGAAAAAAAAAAGCATTTAGTTTTATTTCGTTGCTTAGAAAAAACAAACAAAAAACAAAACAAAACAAAAAACACAATATTAGGAAAGAACCATATGAAAGAGAAGCTCTGAAATTAAGAACCTTTATATGAAATAAAAGAATGATGTTTATATCATTGTGCATGCGGCAGAAAACTAAACAATTGCGTTATATTTCGAAGTTTTCACAGTTTTTGTCAATGTTTTGGATGCTGTTGAATATCAAATGCCATTTTTTTGTAACCTTAAACTAAATTACTAAATAAATCTATCTAAATAACAATGTTTATTGTTTCTCTTGGATATATATTAATACAGGGCACAAATATAAACCATTTAGATAAGCATTTTCCATGTTTCATTGAAAGTCTCTGTTGGATAAGATTATAGTGTCTGCCTTAATATATTCCTTTCACAGTACAGTTTTTGTTTATAGCCATATATAATTTTCTCCGTCATTCATTGACGCAAAAAACTGAAGAAATCAATATTTCAGTTGCAAAATAGAAAAGATAATATATCTATTGGATATTGCTGGACAGTATGTTTGTAATAAATCGTTTCAGTTGGCTAGCCATATTAATCTTTTATGGTTAGACTCTGCTACAGTGAGTGATTTGTTAGAACTTATACCAGCCATTCCATGGTAAGGCTTTAAAATAAGATTGTACTGTTTTCATCACTTGCACATTGACATACTATGCTAATAATACGGATCCTCATACTTTTATTTTCTTGTTGTCATATCGTTGTATGAAAATAAAACAGATATCGGGTATTTTCTAAAGTGAAACGTAGTGTGTAGGGGCAGCATGTACATTGTATAAAATGTCAATTATACAGACAGCAGAGCAGAATTAGCGCTTCAAACAAATGGTAGTTCCGAATATAAGATGTACCAATTGGAAGGTAACGAGTACAAAGTATATCTCCAGAAAATTCACATAATGACAACCCGCTGACAAAGACGTGGGTATAAACACGTATATTTGAATATAAAGTTTGCGCTCTATACACCTCCCCCCCCCCCCAAAAAAAAAAAAAAAAAAAAAAAAAAAAAAAAAAAAAAAAACTCCGTAGTATTCAGTGGAATTGCCATAACAACCAAGAGCAGTGTTTCAATATTTTTAAGAACAAAAGGATCATCATTAATTCAATACGTCTTTACACCTTCATTTAAAACCATACCTACAATCTCTGGTTGTTTAAATGTCTGAACTGTTTGAACGTCTGCCGGACAATGTTTAGGAAACATTGGCCCGCTGAAATGTAAACTACAAATCATCGCAGTTGTAACAGATAGAGAAACATAACACCGTCGGATATACCATACAGTTATCAGACTGAGCTATTGATACGTCTTTTGGTTCAGGGTTTTGTCAAAGAACATTTGTCTCTACTTCGATATTAGTTTACTTTAACCCATACGTTGCGTGACGATACAGCAGGATATGTATGATCTTTGTCAATAAATGCTGACTTTTCCCACCAAGTTCCTAAGTGGCAGACACACTCGTCAACAATATATATCCAGCTTTATATAAAAGATTAACAGTCTAAGTCAAAGATACGGAAACCTAAAAAATATACAAGCGTAATACAATAAATATGGTATTTTGTTTTTACTAAATAATTCTGGCTATTATTATTATTATTATTTTGTATTTCTGTTATGAGTTTCACTTAATCACAATAAGATCACTCATACAAACAAGCTTTTATCGGAGATGGCACAAAGTATGGTTTAGGTTCATGGCACATGGTCAGCATGCATTGCATTATTACCAACGTTTCTGAAGTAAATGATAGCTCAGATCCCAGTAAATTCCTTTCATATACATATATTAAACAATATATGTCTGTATTAATCTAGACTGCAGAGGGCGACATAACAAACAGAAAGCGTCTCAATATTTTTTTTTATCTATAATCACTTTCATCAGGCAATGCGTACTCTCCTGTGAAATATATCACAACTATTCATCTAGAATGCTTGACAAATCGTAAAGATACGTTTTCGAATTTGATAACTTCAAAGTTTCATATGAATTTCAAAAGATACAATTATTTCATGTACTCAGATTTACTCAAATAACCGTCGCTACTGAGTATTCAAGTTAACTAAGTTTTCCGTCTGTCATTTTTCGGTGGCTGATATCATACTCGTAAATGAATCAAATGCCAAACGTTTGGGATAAATCTCTGGACGAAAAATATGCTAACACTGATGAAAATGAGCATTCCAAGAATTAATAGTATTTTGGTGTATTTACTACTCATTACACTCTCATATACACAAACAGAGCACCCAATGTGATTTGTGATCCGCGCAGTCTGGTCAGGATCCATGCTGTTCGCTTTCAAAGCCCATTGGAATTGGAGAAACTGTTAGCGAACAGCATGGAGCCTGACCAGACTGCGCGGATGCGCAGGCTGGTCTGGATCCATGCTGGTCGCAAACCCACTATGTTGGTTTTCTCGTGGCACGGCTCAAATATCTATGCAACATTCTTCACGCCCTCACCACAGGCACAAGTTCCCAGTCGGCTATCCATCACAATTGTTAAACTTCTGACAGGCTCTACATTCAAAACCTTAACTTAAAATAATTTCAAATACTTCGAGATTTTTCACTTTTAACTTTTTACTTTGTTGTATTCTATGATTATATAATCCATTTACTTTGTTGTAAAATTCACTTTATTGACCAAAATTTATTCTTTGTATAATTTCAGCTGTTAGATTGAAAGAACAATGCAATATAGGCAATTAATTTAAAAAGAAATGTTATCTTTTAAAATTATTCTACCGTAGCTAGGGTTAAGATTCACAAGAAGGTACCCCTAGCAATCCAAAGTATAGGCGTGAAATAAGATCTTAAATGATTTATCGGTTTTAACAATTAAGCGAAAATTGGAGACTCTAAAACACCCGATAGTAGCAACATTATTTATTATTCTTACTGTTTTTTTATAATATTTTATGTAATACTTCTCCTTTCCTGTATGTAATATGAGCAAACGACGACATGGCATTTTTGTATGGTAAATATTTTAAATAAGCAGTCGCTATATCAAATAAAAGAACTCATAATGTTACGTGAGATACAAAAATATCTAATAACATCTTACTTATTACAGCGATAACTATCGCTTTGAATGTGGCAAAAGCGCACGTTATAACAGAATTGCAATAAACATGACAAACACGGACAAAGAACAATAATTTTATGTCTGGACATTTTGTCAGTGCAAAGATTGCTGAAGTGTGTTAATTTTCGGAACAGTCCCAATAACTGTAATAATTATCAATTCTAATAGTGATAATCATTGCTTCATTGACAAGTTTGCAAACCTACTCATTTTCATTAAGAAACTGTCTAGGTAACTATTACTCATTTACTTGGAATTCCTTTTAATAAGGGGAGGCGTGTCTTTCATTCCGACACATAGCAATTTTCCTTTTTTGGGTAATGGCAGGGAAAATGATTTCAACTCTAGTCGTTTTCCTAAAGAGCTATTTTTATGTGGGGTATTGAAAGATATAAGACAATATTGATATATGTAGACTCAATGGTGATGTCGATTCTGGGAAGTTCTTGAAAATGATAAAAATCTGGATACGGAAGAGATAGTTAAAACAACAGAAAAGTGATTATGAGGGGTTCATCCTTGAATATCCATCCTTGTTTTTTCCACTTGCCCAAACACCCCTACCCATTTGTCTATCCCTTCCCATTTTTGCATCTTGAATGAAATTAAATTGTACATGTACTTGTTGGATGTTTGAAGCAACCCTTTCGTTTTATCTTTTCACTACAGTTTCTATCTATAACGTGCCTATTTTGCGGTACATGGCTCTGGCCGTGTTTGCTGTGTGCTGTGCTTCTTTCAAACCTACCCTCACCTTTGAATTGTCATAGTTAATAATTCATTTAAGGTATTTCTACACGTTCGAATCTACAATTCGTTTCTACAATTTAGAATTTTATGAAGCCCTGATTATCAAGTCTTCAGAGTATTCTTAGAAAATTTGGCAAAAGATAGCGAACTAGATTTTTGGTAAATTGATTAAAACAATTTGGACCAAACACCAGCTTTCATAATGGATTGAATTTTGATACCATTTTTGCGAATATTTTTTTTTCTATAATGCAGACTGTAATGAAATTTCCCACACTCATAAGATATGGTCAATCAATATGAATAATACAAAAATGTAAAACGTATAGGTTTGTGCGTTGGTTTTTTAGATATGTACCCATGATTTAAGAGATCTGAACATTTCAAGCAGATTTTCAGACATTATTTGGAATTATTGAACGTGTCAAATGTTTTAAGGTACTTCCGCCATCTTGAATTTAGAGTGACCTTCATTTGAAGTGTGAAAATATAGTGAACAAAAGCTTTCAAATGCAGCTGTTCCAGAATAAAAAAAACAGCTCAATTTGCAAGACCTGAACTAAAAGTAGCTGTATAAAAAGTAAAACTAAAATTTGGAAATAAACAAAGAAGATATTTTACCTGTATTTTTCCAAATTTTTGGTTAGATTTATAAATCCTTTCAAAATACTTTATTAAAAATTCATGAATGGCAAAAGTTAGTTCAAAGTCTCAGTTAGTGCATAGGAGAATTGTCTTACTGAATAGAACTAAACTTATTACAAAATCTGTTCTCAAACCTGACCACCTCATGTATTAAAACGAAAATAAATCTGTACATATTGCTATTTTCAGCATACATAAAAGTAGTGCAATGTGCGGACAATGATTTTTGTACGTATGGTGTACCAAACTGCCTAAAATTGTAAGACAAGTCTCAGACTTAATGTGAACAAGATTTGGCAACGATCCAAAATTCTTTTCAAAGATTGTGCAAGTATAAGAAAGGTTTAATTTATTATAGTGGAATTTATGTACTTACGCGCTGCTTATCTCACGGAAAATTTGGTGGAAATGGAATTATAAAAACAATCGAAATATTTGCTTTATCACAATATATGCAAATATTTTAGACAATCTTGAAACATTAGGCCACAGTATTTCCGCATACTGTCCGGGACAAGTTCGATGTGTATAGTGATTCCTTAGTAGATGTTTCATGCGTCGTAAACTAACCAATTTTGATCTATCGACTTTTTAAACAATATGAGATAATGCAGCATGTTTTTGAAAACACAGTGAGAATAAATCGCAGAAAAAAATGTACAGCCAATATGTTAGGAGGAAATACAATTTGTATACAGTTGTAGATACTACGAAACATTTTACAAAATGCAATCAGTTGAACTTCTCACGCGAAAACCTGATGATTAAAATCAGCAATATCTCAAAAGTAACTTTTCTGCATCTTGGTTCTTCGTTAAACAATGATATTTTTTCACATTTTCACAGAATTAAACTGATAAATTAATAAATGTGCATTGAAATTCCGGCATAGAAATGGACATTGACTTTACATTACTGCGGTGTTGACAGCAGAAACAGCGGTCCAGTACTAAGACTGTCTACGAAACCAAGGATAACGAGTTCTTTATCTGAAAATTACGAACATTGGGATCAGTGTTCAGTATACACCTGAAAATGATAGAATTGCTATTTGCCGAGTGCACACTTGTTTTCTATCGTCGTTAATATAAAGTAGACTAGAAAATATTCGTACACATGCATAATCTCATAGACACTTCTTTAATTCTGAAATGAACAAATAACTGGCTCAACTGAGACACCATACTTTAAAGTAAATTCAGTTTATTCACCACGAGGTTCAAAATGCACGGGAGTCTCGTGATAATACATGCCTTTAATTTCACATGGTTGAAGTGTAAACAAATAGTTAAATTTGCTTCGTTTTGTTTCTAACGAAAAAGATCGGACGGTTTTTTATATTGGAATAATTATAGAACATCTATGCATTTAAAGTTGAAAGATGATTGTTTTCTACAGGACGTAAAAATGAAACAAGTAAGCACTTTTACTTTTTCAGCAATGTTCCTCAGGTGAACTTTGACATTGTTTACGAAGAGAAATCAGTTTTGTGTCATCTTGAAATGTGTTGTTCGGCTGAAACGTATAGTTCCCGGAAAAGATCTAAAATGGTTTATTTTGGGGATTTTTGTTTTATTTATAAATTCAACACAATGTGTAATATTTCCAGTTTTTGAAAATGATTGAAATTCAACTTTATTTTAGAAAAAGTTTCGATCTTTCAGTAATATTTTGTCAGCGGATGCTTACAAATTTTAAGTGAAACGGCTTTCTTGTCCAAGGGAGGTGTGTAAAGCGAAAAGCTATCATTACACATTGCGTTTATTCTTTAAATGTGAAGGATCGGTAACAGATCAAGGAGATCGGACAGTGAAAAACTATACTAAATGGATATCTCTAACCATGAATAAGGAGACATACATATTTCAGTAAGGAAATCTGAGGTAAAAGAACAATCATATATTTTAATCCTTGAAATAAACATGGCGGCGAAATATTTTAGAAAAACTGTGCACGTGTTTTGCGCATTAGAATGTTTAACGACATTTTCTTGAAAAAGTATGGCTCGTGTGCACTATTTTGGCATTTCTTTGATTTGAAAATAAATGTTTTATAGCAATTTAGGTTGCATACGATACCGAAATTTTGCACCAAAAATGTTCACTCATTTTCTTCCAAAGCACTGTGGAGATAGGGTTCAGCGTAGCTTTCATGCTCGCAAGTTTACCTACAGATATATCTTTTCAATTTTTATCATATATTTTTTTGTGTCCTTGCATTTCGAAAGCTGTTTCGAGGGTTCTGATTTTTCACATGGATTTCTAATTTCAATTTGCGGAAATACCTTAATATCATATTTTATCTTTAGAAAGCTAGGGACATTATCGTTATAATGCAATGCCATTATTTAACAAAGTGATTTTCATATCCCTATGCTGAGTGCAGGCTTCATTCAACGTTTTCCGGAAAACACATAGTTCATTACTTCAGGTTTATCAAAACCTATCATAATTTATATGTAAAATAACAGTTCATTTGTAAAATATGCAAGGAGAAAAGTGGCGAAAATCCTTTCAAGGCATGGTAAAATCTATTCAATTTACGTAGAGTCTACTTAGGCAAATGTCTAAAGTACGAAATAAATATCTATGTTAACGTTTTAAACTGTGTCTGTCGGATGCATGTTAATCTAGGAAACAAATATATATATACCATCTAAATAATACTTTTCTTCATCCCACTGACAAGCTATTTAGGTTTAGATTATAGCTGCTGCTATATGTCTACCAGTTACCATTTTTAATTATAGCTATCTATAATTTTCTCAGAGATTCAATGAAGAAACACACGCAAAATGAACAACAAGGAAATCAATATTTGAGCCGCGCCATGAGAAAACCAACAAAGTGGCTTTGCGAACAGCATGGATCCAGACCAGCCTGCGCATCCGCGCAGTCTGGTCAGGATCCATGCTGTTCGCTAACGGTTTCTCTAATTACAATAGGCTTTAAAAGCGAACAGCATGGATCCTGACCAGATTGCGCGGATGCGCAGGCTGGTCTGGATCCATGCTGTTCGCAAAGCCACTATGTTGGTTTTCTTATGGCACGGCTCATTTCAGTTGCAACATACACTCAACATCACTTTTGAACACAGCATTGTCGTGTTGGTGTTACTAGATTGAATGCTACAATTGCAATAAATAATTTTGGTTGGCTTGGATTCAAAAGTAAACATATTTATCGTTAATGGATAGACTATCCCTTAAAGAGTGTGATGTACGTCTCAAGTATTGTACCTAACTTGCCAATATTCAAAAGTCTTTACTCTTTAACAGTCTCATCTATGACTTCGATGAATATGAGCAGAATATTCACGTTTTTGTTAGAAAAACGTGTAGTCTGCCAATATCTTGGGAAAATGTGACTTCTGATGGCATTTTTTTGTTAATGCTCGGATATTAGTATAAAAGTGTTTCTTAGGATCGAACATGAAATTTATAAGGGGCTGTCGCCTTCTAGGGTTCCTCATTACAGTACAATGGGGTCAAAGGTTAAATAAGTGCATTTACAAATAAACTATGCAGCTGTGCACTCGTTTTATTTTCATATACCATCTAAGCTGGTTTAAATATTGTGTCTCAACGCCCTTTAGTATTTTGTAAATAAAACTAATAATAATATATTAAATATATATAATATATATATAATATTATATAGAATAAAATTTATCTAGGAAAAGTGGTATACGATAGCAAAGTGTGTTTCACTTGACATGTTTGCTAATCTTAATTTGTGGGTGAACTAGAGAAAAGTTTTTGGAACTGTCGTATCCAAGGGTTAATTCAATGTAATTTCAAGGTCACAGACATGTCAAAGTCAAATCTGAATTTTTAAAAATGACTTCTAAGTTATTAAAGGTAGCAAAATGGTGCGTATATTAATAATATATTAAATCCACACCTGCTTTCTCCCTTTATCGCCAAATTTTGACTGATTTAAATGAATGTTTTACACAATGTTAAATGATTTTTTTTTGTTATAATATAACATAAAAAAGATCATAGCCTGATGTTAATTCATTTGTAAAGGTAACAATAAGGTACCCCTAAAATTAAAAGTCACATAATTAGTAAATTCCAAATCACAGTAGTACACTTTGATCCTATTAATTCAATGAATTTCAAATTATTATATTCTGAATGTTCAACTCTGTTTAGTTGTCATGGAACATCTGTCAATATTTTCAATATGAACATGTTAATACTTTATCAGGTTTGTGACGTCATTAATGATACCACATTAATGACAAAATTGATTAATCCCGCAGATGGCAGTACTTGCCGCATACAGACCAGCACCAAGTTGCATTCATTCTGTGACATTTTTGGGGAGTGGGACGGGGTGGGGGGGAGGGGGTGTACCTTATTTGAATTGTCATGGAACATTGAATGTACGCACAATTGATATCGCCTATTTAATTGAACTGGTCATTAAACAATGTGTCCAATTTTCATTCAAATCTGTCAAATTTTGGCAGAGATAAAAACAAAAGTCGGGTAGAAAAATTGTTGAGCAAATGAGTATGAAATGACACTGCTAATGCATTTCGTGCATTTCAGGCAGCAATAAAATTTGAATTTAAGCTTTGAACTGAATATAAAAAGAATATTTACATATTGTACACCTTTTGAGAAATTCGTGTGGAAGAGAAAATATGATAGGTTTTGAGGAAGAAGACTACAGGGGAAAATGAATTACATATAATTGTATAAAATTCTCACATAAACAGTTTAAATTACTTTACTGTAATGTATACAACCAAGTATTTTAAGCTTAACAAGTAGAGCGCAGATCTAAGGATCGTGAGGCCGTGAGTTCGATCCCCGGGAGAGGTGTATGTTCTCCATGACGATTTGATAATAGACATTGTCAGGAGTAATTTCGTCCTCCACTTCTGAATCATATGGAGAATTTGTCAATTATATGCGGGGAAAAGGCTACAACTTGCGGCGACTCCAGAACACTGATTTGGTAAATTGACCGCCGTTAAATGACTGAAATACTGTTGAAAGTGACATATATAATATTATATGGAATCCTTTTCCAGCCCCTAAAGAAATGATTTCAAATCTGGTGATGATTCATTATATGATATATATTTATGTTAATTTGTCCACGCGATGATGGTTAAATAGGACCATTTAAGAAGAATAACTGAAATATTGGTCACATCATAGTTCATCTATACACTATTCCCTTGATTTGCTGTAATAAAGTTCTTTTGTTACTATCCGTCAGGCATTTATCATCGTATTTTATGTATATGGAATTAAGTAGCACAATTCAAGAACTAGATTTTCTATCACCGAAGCTCTTAATGCGATATTTGCATCATTTCATTCTATAAATTCAGCACGCTATTTCTGTTTCGATGCTTTTTATCTTTTGCTTTGCTTCTGCTCTCACTCCCTGTTCAAAACAAAAGTGGAAAACGAATCAGATCGTAACAATTTACAGATTTGACACTTGGTTTCAGGAAGTCTTAATAACATTGTGAAACCAACGCTAATATCTTGACACTGAAACATTAGTCATTAAGATTTTTTACAAATAAAATTGTAAAATTAAAGGTATTAAAATATCAGAAGGTTGCTTTAGATTTTTTTTATAATAGTAACATTGAGGCTCATTCAATGAAATATTGAAGCTATAGCCTCCGATATTTGCATGGTCACTGACAGATGATGGTTCAACTAATCAAAATGATAAAATATGGTAGTTCGATAGTTACCAAGAGATATACAATGCGTAAAAATAACTTCCTGCAGGATTAGAAGAGTATGAAGAAGAGATTTGATATTCAAGAAGATGGATTTATAATAAACAAATAATGCCGATTGAATATGTCAGACTAAGACGTCTATTGCTTGTGAAGTGTTATGGGGTTTATTCATTTTTTATATAAGGGTAAGAAGTTATTTCTATATAAGAGTAGTTCATTATAGCATTCCGCACTGAATTTAATTGACAATATATTTATTTTTAATCGTTTAAGGCTACACTAGCGTAAGCTCACATTTGTTTATTTTATAACATCAGTAGATTCCTTTGTGATATATTGGTAAGTTTGCTCTACTTGGTTTTAACAACCAATCACTCGGAAATCTAAAGGTGTTGTAACAGGAAAACAAACATGCTTTGCCCCTTTATTCAGTCATAAAGATCATACTATTAAGATTCGATATACTATCAAATTGACATTATGAAGCATTTTTAAAGTTATGACATCTATAGAACCAACATAAACAAATAGTTACAAAATTATAGATGTTGAAAATACTTGAAGAGTGGTTACCAGTTCTTATAATAGCCTATTGTTAATGTGCAAAGAAATATTTTTTCAGCTGGTTCAAAAATATGAAAAGTACCATTTTCATACCAATGGAATGAAAGAAAACACACACACGCACACACACACACACACACACACACACACACACACACACGTAACATTTGCTGTTATCTAATATTTATATTTACACTTTGATATCGCTTGATTTTTATACATAGGTAGTAATTCTAAACGCCTACACATTCATGAAATTGCTACAGCACATGCGTAAACCGCTGGAATAGAGTTTTCATTGACAACATAGACGATTTTAGATCATGCTTTAGAGAATTTGCACATTTCATACTATCACACAAACATACTTAATCAAACCGGGTTTGCTATTTTTACTTCCTTGAGTTCTATGCTTCCGAAGGAATCTTTAGATCTGCCAGTAGTTAGTACAGTCAAACTTTGTTCGTTAGAGCTCGACTGGGCAAGCAAAATGTGTTAGTACAAGTCAACGTGAAGAATACATTATACAGACGACGTTGAGTTCGAGCCAAAAGTAGTAATTGGATGATCCGAATTCGAGCAAAAGAAGTTTGACTGTACTGGTCTTTATAAAATACGCGTCATAGATTTTTTCTGCATGTACTGTTCATACAGACAATCATACAGGTAACCAACCAGACTTTATGGAAATTGTTAGCCTGAAAACGGAAATTTTAGAAACATGAGAAAGATAACTTCCATAAATGAACCAACTATCAGAGCGTACGAAAAGTTAAGCTTATTCTATAGAAATAACTTTAGTCGTTTTGAATTTTGCCAGTCTTAAATGCAATAAATGTATTTGAAGTGATTTATTTTACTTCTCAGGTTTATAATTATAACCGAAAAATTACAAGTTTGTATTAAAATGTAGCAAAAATGGCGAAAATCTGAAGTCTTTAACAAAAATGCACTTATTGACCTTTGACCTTGTGCTGTGACCTTAATATGACCTTTAGAAGGCGACAGCCCCCCTGAAAAGTTTTTATAAAGTTAATAATGAATATGGCTGTCTGGCATTAACAAAAAATGCCATCAAAGGCAATTTCTTTGTCTCTTTTTTGGATAAATAGGCAGACTAGTGTGTGGTGTATAAACATAGCTATGGTTTAAATAGCAGTTCACTAGAGTTATGATCCCTATCCTTCTCCATATTGCAGTACAAAATATACATTTTATAGACATGATATAAAGTTTTAAATGATTTATGAGCAATAAATTAAGCAAAACTTTGAAGACGTCAAACCATATAAATTGCTGACACGATAAATAAATTTTATATATTTTATGTCATACTTCTCTTTTCCTGTAAGTAAAAATAACAAATAACGACATGCCATTTTTGGCATATATTTAAAATATTGTTGCGTCTGTATCAGCCTCATCTATGGAACCTTGGCACTGTCTTTTGTAGTCCTGAAAATCTATTAATATGATGTTTGTTTTTTATTATATTTTGTACCGAAATCTTTACATGTTGTGCAAACATATTTATGTTATGTGTTTATATCGTTATATGTAGTGTTTTTGTAGTAATATTATGATATTTTGGTTATATTAATATGAAGAAAGATCTTTACATCATGTAGACAACTTATTACATTATGTGCATTCTTTACTACTTTTATATTATGTCCATACTTTATTACATTGTGTCCGTTCTATATTATATCATGTCATATACTATTTTCATCATATGCCTTTATCTTTACATTTTGTGCATCCTTTATTTTATTATGTCGCTAAATATTTTTATTATATTCTGTCAATACTGTCTTATATTTTGTAATGAAGTTATTATATCTTGTGCAAACTTTGTTATGTAGTGGTAACTTAATTACGATGTAGTGGATATTTTGAGCGGGATGATAACCCTGCCTCGACACAGGTAAATGGGCTATTCCACATAATATCTTAACCGCCTGCCGCTATGGAAGGCACATGTTTTTGTCCAAGGGGTATTTCCTGACAGTTGTCCAGTGGGGGTCTGTTTAGGGAGGGGAGAGGGTTTGGGTTTCTGGAAACGGTTTGTCCAAGGGGGGTCTTTTCGGGTAATAATGCCTTCTATAGTCTTGTGGTGGGTGTGTGTGTGTGTGGAGGTGGTTCTGGAAACGGTTTGTCCACTTGAGGATTGCTGGAAGAGTGCGCAAAAGAAATAATACCTGCATGTATATAAGTTAATATACGAACAGGGTAAATCAAACATAACAACAAACAAATGATCTCAATAAAGTATCTGAAGTTAGAGCAGCAACATATTTCCAAAATAAGGCAAAGCAAATAACAGTTATCACAGACAATTATTCATTTTACAATAAACACAAAAGACGAACAAAAGCAAACATCATGTTCAGATAGGAGAATAACACGGGTTAAATGATGTTTATTGGTTTCTTTTTCATTTCAACACTTCAAAACTAAATCATATGAACTGAGTGAATCCACAGCACAAATGCTTGAACATCCCGTCCTGCAAACATCCCTTCCTGCAATGTTTTGATAATTACCAAACAAATCTGGGTTCCGTTTGTTAAAATTGACGTGATATAGTATCATTCCGGATAAATTACAATTACCTGGAATTGAAATACTGCCGAACAACTAAATTTCGATTTTAAATGTTGAATGTAACAAACATCACGAAGATATGAGTAAACAGTCTAAAATGAGAGTAGAATGTTACTTTTTCAACACCCAGGGAAATATCTTTTAAAACTAAGGTAGTATTCGAGCAACAGCTAGTTCATATTTCACTAACTTATTTGTTTGACTGACATGAAATGAGACGCGCCATGAGAAAACCAACATAGTGCATTTTCGATCAGCATGGATCCTGACCAGCGTGCGCATCCGCGCAGTCTGGTCAGGATCCATGCTGTTCGCTAACAGTTTCTCTAATTGCAATAGGCTTTGAAAGCGAAAAGCATGTATCCTGACCAGACTGCGCGGATGTGCAGGCTTGTCTGGATTCTTGCTGGTCGCAAACGCACTATGTTGGTTTTCTCATGGCGCGGCTCAAATAAACATTGTCAAACGTATGTGGACTCGGAATTGATTTATCGTGTAAAAGTTTTATCCAATGAATATTTTCCTGACTGTGTCTGGTAAAAATACGAATAAATTAATATGAGTCAAGGCCCTAGGAATTGATTTAGATACAATTTCATAGTGGTATTTTAGAGTTTGTCAGAGTCAATTAACATCAACTGCCTCCATGTCATGTTACCCTTACATTTGTTATGAAACTGCCAAGATAAAGATACTTCTGTGACACACTGTCGGTCGTTGTTATTCTGGCATTTTCTCTTTTGGCCCTAGTGACAAATATATACTTTAAATATTACACATTTATCGCTAGACAAAGGTATATAATTCTAGTTTTGTTAAAGTTAGCAGTTAAAGTAAGCTGCATGTAGTGTGATGCATAGGGCATTTTATCGAATTAAGCATCTTTTCAGTTAATTAATTTCTATCTCGGCCCTGCTGGCATTGAGTCTAAGGTGGAAGTGTATAATTATCTTACATCCAATTCCATACAAACAAAATTAGAACCAGTGCGAAGGTCAAAACAAATCCCTTTATACTATCATACTGTTACATAACACATTATAACCCTACATCAATTATTCTTTTCATATGGTTGATTGATGTTCTGTTCGGTGAATTAGCTTCTGTTCGTTGACAGACTTACGGAACAGAACAGAACAGAACAGAACATATAGTTTATTAAGACTTAAGCCTAACAGCCCATCGTCATAAATAATACAATTTTACAAACATGCAAACACAAAGAAATGGTAATACATGTCAAAACTTGTCAAAACGTGTGAGAGTGTTCATTTACATCGCCCAATAGATGTATAACAATCGTGGCAAATGTACATCAACTTTAAACTACAGTCGGTACCTTGACATATATTACGGATGCACCTTTTGAAAAAGATGACATGTTCGCACTGTGTACCGGTAGTACATAACATTCGCACAATCAAAGCGAATTTATAAAAATGGATAAAGCTGTTTAAAATGTCCATCTACATACAGGCAACCTGAAATCCTGAAATGGCCGAGAAATTCCGCTTGATCTTGCAATAATAATTTAGGTTATACATTCATTGGTGGTAAATCAAAACATTATCTAATTACGCTAATTTTAATGTAAAGATTTTATTCCTGAATAAAATTAGGGCAAATCAAAAACGTTGAAAGCTTTTTGAAACTGAACAATGTTTTACTAGGACATAGTCTTTTGCATGTATACTATTTAATGTATCCTGGAATAGTTGTTAAAATCTGACAACAGATAAAGTCAGATTTATCCAAAATGGCAGAATTTTGCAGTTGAAAAAGAACACCAACTTGTTTTTTCTCGACAAATTCAAGCCAAATCAACGACTGAACAGTTTGTTAGAACGATTTAGCGTTGTACCTTATTACAGACAAAAGTCAGAGAAATCCTTTATTATTGCAATGGAGGATCAGACGGTATTAAACGGAATATAACGAGGCTTATTTTGGGAAATTCGAATAATTATTACATGTCTAATTGGAGGATTAAAGCGACGTAGTAAATAGGAAATGTTTAGCATCAACTATGGTAGCTGTTTGCAAAGGGTGTCCAACAAGCCGCGACTGCTTCGTTGCAGCTTTTGTATTAGAAAACCAAAATGCTAGATGATAGTAACTATTTGATAATTAGCAAATCGACTCGTCACCGATTGTTTGTAGCGATACTGAACTAAAAATTTAACATTTATTGTCTCAACGAAATCGTGCCATTTGGCTAAATGGTATGGAAAGAGTTAAAGGTATTTAACTTAGATACATTTTTATTTATCAACAAATACAAACATTTGATATCTAGAAGAAGATATAACATTATAACAGTAGCACTTCTAGCAATTCTTATACATATCAAACTGTTAATAGTAACTGGTTGGGCACTATCTGGTTCTCGACAGGCCTACTCTGTAAATTAATTAAAATTTCATACCCGACAAAGAAATACCAGTTATGTTCGAGATAACTTTATTAAAATACACTGGTTTGTATAAGTCAAATAATTGAATATGTCGGGATAATGTTTAGTGTTTGAATTTGTTGACATTTTTTTTGTCTTCATCATCACTTGCTAGGTTCTGTTGTATATTGTGGATGTATTACATATTTCGAAAATATACAGATTGAACGAATTTCGAAATAAGAGGAACAACCGGTTATATTTTCGTTTAGAAACACGTGTTATCTTTGTAACACTGTGTTAACATTCAATGCAATAGATTTTTAAGATAATTTTTACAAAAGTTGTTAAGAATCCCGTTCAAATGTATATCAATCTTTAATAGCACTCACGCTATGGGCCTGAAATATAAACCGTCTCAATAAATAAACAGCATGTCAAAGTGCATTTGCTCCTGAATACATGCCAATTAACCCTATATTCCTGACGATACTGCCAGGAAATATGTATTATTTTGATATCCTGTCATCATTTACAGGCCTATTCTCACATAGGTCCCAGGCGACTGGCAAAATCTTCACTAAAATATATCCATTAAAGAGTACACACGTTTACGAGCTTAGCAATCAATACAATCTGAGGAAAGTATGAGCATTAATACGAGCTTAATATGATTTAAAGAAATAATTTCTATTTCATAGTAAAGTATCGTTTCTCAGAGTGTTCTGTCAGCTACTAGATTGTATTATAAACGTTTTCTTGAACAAAAGATATTTAATGACAATATACATTTACTTTGTCGTGAAAAATATGTATGGAGAAGACTCGAGATTAATTTATATTTCACCCCAACAATTTTCCTGGAGTAGTGGTTAGGGCCAGTGCCGTTTGAAACAGTTTTAATGTTCCTAAAACCCCACCCAATGTAATATTTGTTTTACATGTAAAGGTCTAATGACAAAGATTTGGTTCTAAGGGCATTCAATTGTTTAACTACTGTTGTTAAGACAAAAAGTGTTTCAAAATGCGATAAATGATAGGACATAAGAACTGACTGGTGCTTTTGGATTATGGAGTACATTTGATATTTATGTAATAGAATTCCGCTTAAGCTAGTGCTAGGAGGCGTAAAGAAGTTGCACTTACATTTACCTATCATGAACAGACACAAACAAACCGAGTTTGCTAATTTTCTTGGTTGCATTCTATGCTTCAAAATGATCTTCTTTTATTAAACACTTTTTATATGAAGGAGACCAGTTTACATAGGTTAAATACACAGCAAATGTTTAAATTAGTAGTATACCTAATGACCTATAGACCTCGGTAGCCTCTTTCAACTGACTGTCAGTAGCAAAAGTTTGAGTTTGTTTTTCCTTACTTTGCCTTATTGTGCAATCTCCAGATATTAATCAATCTAAAGGTATCCAGGCGTGGTAAGGATCTTTTTGATTTTTTAGGATATTTTTGACAATATTAATGTTTGGCCAAACATATATTTTCCCTGTGTAAATTGCTCAAAAGAGATTTTTAGTTCACCTGAGCCAAAGGCTCATGCTGAGCTTTTGTGTCCGTCGTGCGTCCGTCAACAATTTCTACAAAGGTACCAGGGCCGGTGACCATATAGTAATTAAATGTTTGAGTTTGAGTTTGAGTTCACAGGATTATCCTTGGGAGGTCCCCTTTCAAAGTTTTTCAAAGAATTGAAGTCCACACAGAACTCTGGTTGCCATGGCAACCGAAAGGAAAAACTTTAAAAAAAACGTCTTGTCTAAAACCGCATAGAGCCTCGATATTCGGCCTTGACATCACCTAATAGTCCTCTATCAAAATTATTCAAATTATGTCCCTGGGGTGAAAAGAGGCCCCGCCCAGGGGCTCCCAAGTTGTACGAAGACTTATAAAGGAAACACTTTAAAAATCTTCTTGTCCGAAACCACAAGACCTAGGCTTTTGTATTTGGTATGTTGCATTGCCTTGCGGGCCTCTACCAAGATTGTTCAAATTCTGCCGCTGAAGTGAAAAGAGGTCCACCCCAGGGAGTTATATAGGAAAAATACTTAAAAAATTATCTGATCATATTTCCTAGACAGTTTAATTATAATAACCTGATGACCTCAAGTAATTAGGGGTCACTTGACTGTGAACTGGACCTACTGACCTATTTTCTTGTTGTTTAAGATAAATTTGGATGACATATACAGTTTTGTACACCGATCTTAAAACTGACTTTCAGTGACCATGAATGTGACCTTCTGACCTACTTTCTTCATATTTTAGCATCAGTTTGACATTTGAAAAATGTAGCTCATATTACTCAGGCGAGCGATCCAGGGTCATCATGACCCTCTTGTTAATATTTTATATGAAAATGTTGCTTTCATACCAGTTACAGTATCCTTAATGTTTTATAGAAATCCATCAATAATATAAAGTCAAATTTGAAATTTTCAAAGTTTGTTGTGTCTGTAATGGCTGAAATGTGCAATGAAATATACACGCCCACCCAAAGTCGTGATTTTTCCAATCATATACATTGCAACCTTTGTAGAGCAACACCCTTTGGGAAATACAAATATTGACTGTTATGTAGAGGTTGTTGTTCTAGAGGGGTAAATTTTATAGTATATTTCAGCTTAGGGAAATTTTGATGATGTTGTTATAGAGAGGTTTTTGCTTCCTATAAAGGACCGCTCAGGAGAGGTTGTACTGTAAATTCAAAGCCGGTCAAGATATTTTGGAAAAATGTAAAATGTTGATATTATCGCCTTTGCAGACATTGAAAATGAGTTGTTTTATGTACAGAAAACAAGATAAACATTTCTACGAAAAAAAAAAAACGGATCAAAATGTAGATTTCATATTCTAGTCACAAGACTAAAATATGTTGTGACAATTTGCAGATTTTTGTGATGTTTCTTTTATTTCATATAATAGTGACAAATGCCATTCTCTTTTACATATTATCTTAGAGAACTGAATGTAATATGTTTTTGGACCTAGGATAAAAACTATATACACAACTTCAAAAATAAAAGAATAAATATCAGAGTCTATGAACGTTTCTATAGATTTCATTATATTCCCATTATATCATGATATTAGAAATAAACTATCCTCCAGCGGCGTTTTTAAAACGTCCTTTATTTTTTCAAGAAATATGTATCCTTTTTACTTAATATATATATGTATGCATTTATATATTCCTTTTGCATCTCATGGAAGAAATGCAAACTGAAAGTTTAATCTACTTAAAATGCTCCGTTTTCAACTAATGCAGGTCATAAAATGAGTCTTAATTGTGATCCTCTGAAAGTCATACGAAGTGTTCAAATATTAGATATTGAATAGAAAAAAAAATGAAAACGCAGATGTGTTCATGGCACATTCAATGATACGCAGAAGTCCGAAAACAAACGTTACGTGTTTGAAGGCATCATATGCAAATAGCTTTAACATGTGTGTCACAAGAGAGCACACATTGCCTGCCGATAGTGATTATATACAAAATATTATTGAAACGCTTTCTGTCTATTCTATCACCTTCTGATGTTAAGACAAATATCAAAATTATTTGTGTTGTAGCTATACAGTGTATAATTGTCATCAAAACTAATTGTTAGAAATCCAAGGGAAGAAGTTTGAGATTATTAGGAAATAGAATGATCAAACCAAGAATGGATAGTATAAAAATGTCCTTTGAGTTTACTTATCACCCAATTATATGCAAACAAAAAAAATCTAATTATTTTGATACAAAGATGTTCTTCTTTCTAAGAGAATAAAGGTACTTCTTGCTAATAAAATAAAAGGTTATAAAATGTTCTTGTTTCTAAGAGAATAGAAGGTACTTCAGATCTTCTATAGTCAAGTCTTGCTTCTTCATTTAAAATATTTTTCTGATAGCCCCAAAAACAATTCAAAAATAATACGCAGAGAGACTTACATTTTTACATCTTCTTGTTGGAGTAGAGGAAATGCCGACTGTAGAAGAGTACGACTCACAAAGAAAGGGAGCCATGTTGACGTTGGCGGCAGCCTGTTTGCCGTTTTTTGCGTGTGTCCCCTTTTTAGGGAGTGGGTTTTAATACATAAAACTTCAACAACACATATTTTAGCCACTTATACGACTCACAAATAAAGGGAGTCATGCGTTTGTTGACGTTGGCGGCAGCCTGTTTGCCGTTTTTTGCGTGTATCCCCTTTTTAGGGAGTGGGTTTCAATACATATAACTTTAACAATACATATTTTAGCCACTTTTTCGTTACAGACGATTTTTGGCGATCATATAAGCACGACTTAATCAATACTGGGCTAGAAATGACAAACCATTTGAAATCTGATTTTTACGCGTCTATTTTCTATTGTTACTAGTACTTCATGTACTTCTCGTTTCCATATTTTTAATTGCATAAACTTAACTCCTTAAAGTTTCATTCTTTGTCCTAATCTTGATCGGATATTATAGACGGATATTGTGCAAACTTTGCTGAACAACGTGTTACCTCTACTAGACGATCAAACCAAAACGACTTGGCAAAGAAATAAGTACAAGCACCATTGTTTCTTACTTTTAGCTTTCCTTTCCGATTATTCCATATATTTTGGTTATCTGCATATAAGGATACCATACTAAGATCAAATCTTCTTCAGTGCCATTTATTTGTTCAGGAACTATGACCTATTTGTAATGCAAACTTGTCAAAATTGCAACCAACTTGGCTGTTTCATGAAGTTGACACTTGCAATATGTTCAGTGAAATGCAGCATGCAACACTCAACCAAGTCTCGTGACTGCAAGACACTGAAGATTTGAAAAGGATGTTTTCCAACAGTGCATTGGATTCCCAGAAGACAGACGACTAATTGCTATTGCCCAGTTTAAACCTTAAATATACTACCATCAACTTATTCGTCGATTACAAATTCGGAATACTAATGCGTTCACTGAAACAGATTCAGAGGCTGTCCTAACGCCGTGTACAGCGAACATTATCATATGTAGCTTTAACGCAACTTAGTTGCATTCCAAGATTTTACTAATTATATCACTGAAATGATATTCAGTCTCAAGACTAGAATCTGTTTGCGAAAGTAAATAATTAAACTGTATAGTGTACAATGTAAGTATGAAATAATCAGTAAGTCTACAGTAGCTTTAATTTAATATGTAAAGCAATCCGTCTGAAATATTTTTCCATTACAGTTTCTTTTTGTTGTGGGCCTACTATGTAAATGCGTGGCTCTGTGGCTGTGTTTTTGGTGCTCTGCGCTTCCGAGAAATCTACCCTTACCTATTATCTTTTAAAGAAAAAGCATACATACCACGCTTTTAATTAATATCTACTAATGTTATCATGTTTAAAGGTTTATGTGATATGAATGCAAATATTGAAGAAATAACTATATATAGCTGTATAATATACAATTTGCAACATACATTGATTGTCTGGGTTACATAAAATCCTCCCGTTTTCGTCCTGTAGACAGTACGTATTGCTGATTTTACATAGCTCATAGTATGTCGTTTTTTAACTTGGTGTATTGCAATTAGTAAGCAGATAGCAATACAATACTAATATCGAAACGATAAATATAGAACATTGCTAATAAACAGTGTAATCAGCTTTTTTTTTTTTATCGAATATTCACTTTCAGTCAGCAAGATAGTGTATAAGGTAATTCTTACAAAAGGACATAAACATTATATAACTTTATGCCTTACCGTGTATCATTTTAATTTTGTTAAAAAGATATTCGCCTGCTTAAACATGTATATTCAGGCAATTAAGGTCTGCCCGAACGACATCTCTTCAAAATTGTCGATTCTAAAAATAATAAGACTAGACAGTTCTGTATAATTGTCGACTATTACAAATTATAACGTCCGAACGAACGACAGTTCTGCAAAATTGACAATTGTAAAAATAACATTTATTGTTTCCTGGTAATTGTATTGCAATTCTGTCTACCTACTTGTTGTCATTAAGAAACTGTCTATATAATTGTTAGTCTTTAATATTCGGAATTACGTCTAATAAAAGGAGGCGTATCTCTTAATTCCAGTAATTTTCCATCAATTATGCCGAGACAGACAAGTAAGGCGTGAGAGCTGACCGTATTCCCTAGATGAGTTTTTCTTGAAATATATGTAATTTCTGCCATCACATGGGAGATCTGTTCGTCAGGTTTGTTTCTTTTTATCAAATTTAAACACGAAATGCCCATCAACATTGAGATGTGTCTTGTTTTTCATCCGGTCTTTATTGCATACATATTTCTAAAAAGTGTTTCCAACATTTAGACTGAGTATAATATTAGCGGTAATGAGAATTGTAAGAAAACTGCTGAATAAATGGCATTGGAAGCAATATTCTCATTATCTTGTATATCTTTCAAACTTTATTTTAGATAAATAGATAAAAACAAGAATGGTAAGAGTAACAGATCACCCTCCGAAAGACTCTGATTTAAGCTGATCTAGCATAAATTCAAGTATTCTTCGTATACCACCCGATCTTCTGAAACAAAAGTGAATGAGAAATAACTTAAATTATTTGATGATTCTTTTTTTCTTTTTTAATCACTTTATACACTCAGGCTTAGACTTACAATATGGTTTAAAATTGTAAGAGGAACATTAGATCATGACAAGACAGAGCAAATCCTAACTTATTGGAATTTATCATAAGGCTATCTGAACTTAAAGAGTCTGGTCTCTGTGTCCGCGTGGTTAAGGTCGGTGACTTATAATCACTTGACCCTCACTGATATGGGTTCGAGCCTCGCTTTATGCGTAGAATTCTTCATGTGAGGAAGACATCCGGCTGGCTTACAACAGGCCGGTGGTTCCAATCAGTGAATTCAGTTATCAAAACAAGTTCTACAATACCTTACAAGTAAATGTTATTAATTTTTGCATGATTATGAGAATACAACTGTTTATAAAAAGGGACCCTTTGTGAACCGAAAAATGCACATGCACGCTTAAGTGACTTTTCAGTAAAATCATTTCAGATTGTCTCTTCTTAATATCCAAGTTATGATGTTAAGTTAGTATCATACATAATTTATCGAAATTTATACACTATGAACGACGACGTCAAAACCATTCAAGATGTACTCTAAATGCGTTCAGTGTCTTATCTGTTATCACTGGAAACGTGAAGATAATGTCTTCAGTTTTTCAGATGAAAGGTGAAATAATGTTCTTCACGACTATTTTGTCACCGTAGCACAGTGCGAGAATTTGTATTCCTGTGTACTTTCTATTTTAAAGGATAGCAAGTGTTTGTCTTAGAATACGTTTTAGGTTTAATCTACATTTCTGTTCAGTAATCACACTGTTTTAGACTATGCTAATATATAATTCAACAATCACACTAGGAGGTGATAGACATCTACACTTTAAACAAAAACCAATTTTCTGATAAGTGAACCCGTTGTTATTATGTTTCACACTATATCAGATTTTAGAACTTCCATCGTCACATAGAGGTATAACATAACACATTTTTAAGAGTGGTATGCAGGAACATAAACGCAAGAAATATATGGTGAACCATTATTTTTTTTTTTTAAATTTGATTTTTTTTTCAATAGTATTCGTGTTTTGAAGGCATTTCGAAAACCAGAATGTTAGGGATACATATTTATAAGTTACATTATGTGAACCTATTTTGTATCAGAGGATATGATTAAGTTTAATTTCATTTTGAGCCAAGCTTTTAGGATACGAACCAAATCAGTTCTATTAAAGGACAAGACTTTAGTTTTGTCTTTATTCTAGAACATTCTAGAACTATATATCTTATTTGTATGCTCGTACATGTACATATTACACCTTTGAATGCGGCATGTCTGTCAGAAAGTTTACAATTCATATGAGTTTCCTTCCATTAAGGTTAATGCAACTTTTGTACATTTGTACTACTATTCCCCCGATACAGTGTGTTGTCTCCGAAAAAGGAACATTCCTGATATCGCAACGATCGGTTGGCTACGGTTGCATACATACGTAACGTCTTTATATGAGATAAGTGCGTTTAAGTGAAAGTATGCGGCGTGATAAGATGTTAGAACATTCAACCATAACATTACAGTAAAGTGTTTACCAAATAATGTTAGTATAACTCATTGTAATGTAAATCTTAGTGCTTTTCAAGGTGTTTGGTAATATTAGCAACGTTCTAATAATTGTATAATGTGTTGAGATAATGTGATGGCACATATGAATGTTGGAGATAGGGCTGTCAATAAACATATTAAGGTTATGGTGAGCTTTAGGTTTAATGAAGTTAAAATGTATTCATTTCTAGAGGAACAGCTGAAAATGTCAGACCTCTACTTATATAAAACAATTTCCGTTCAGATGTATATTTCATACATATTTGCATTTTCTAATAAGTCTACAACGTCACGCAAATCAATAGTATCAAAATAATACAATTATATCTTTATTTCTGTTTGTTACTAATGAGGCTGTGGTATTTAATGTTTGGACTTAGTCCATTTGAACACAAAGTATATAATTGATAGTTTAATGTGAAATCTGAGAATTGGCAATGTTTAGTTAGAAAATTAAATGTAAAGAATAGGCTTATCTGAAGATACTGTTCCTGATCGTATCCTGTTGTTACTCAGTTTTGGTATACTCAAACAGATTATATGTTAGAGCAATAATGTTTAGCATCTACTCGTTCAAAATGTTTTTAAATATTAGTATAACGTGCGACACTTTTATCAGTGAATGATGATGGCTTAAAATCACCTTACAACACATGTAATCGCAAGGTGTTCATCCATCTGAAAATTTAGACTTTTGTTTAAAAGTGTAGGTGTCTATATTTTACGTTTGTAGTTGTTGAATAATATATAAGCGAAAGATTATTTAAAGAAATAGATTAATCTCAAGCCATATTCTCATGAAGTTCTGACTTGCTTCCAGGAAACTGTACTCAATACTAAACTTGAAAATAAAAAAGTTACTGATCGGATTACTTATTTAATTAGTTTATACTAATTTATTTTAGGCCGACTGTGAAGTAAGTTCTACAATTCATATTAATCAAACTCGACACCTTATTCCTGATGGAATCCATCGCCACGAGGGTATGAGAGGAGAGAAGCCGGTTTTCCTTTCAATGCTGAGCGCCAAGCAATGGAGCTTCTGGTACAATTTTTCAAGTCTTTGGTATGACGCGGCCGGAGGTCGAACCCACGACCTCCCGCACTTGAAGCGGACGCTCTACCACTAGGCTTTCGAGGCGATTACTTTTTTAATTGCATTCAGTTCATGAATTGCGTCGAAGAAAACATGCATGTGTTCTAAATTAACCAATACAGATTGGATGAAAAACAAACCACAATAATGACTAACATTTGGCTTTAGCTCAAACTTTCGAACTTTTTCATACCTAAACACATACTTAATGTCATGGCAGAATTTGCACGTATGTTTGCAAAAATGTACAATAACGGAAACAATCTATTTCCCTCGCTTTGCTTTGACCCACTCTTCACAAATGAAGGAAAATTGCTATGTGCTGGAAATGAAAGACACACCTCCTCTATTTAGTAGCTATACCCGCTAAATGGATAACAATTACCTAGACAGCTCCTTAATGGAAATGAGTACCTTACTAAAATTGCAACATTATTACTATTATCTAGGGAAACAGTAATTATCATTCTTGGAATTGTAGCATTGACAATTTTGCAGTTCTGTCGTATTAATATACCTATATAAATTCTTAAGCAATCTTTGAAAAGTTAACATGTCTACGATTATAGTCTTAGATAAAAAGCGATTGTTTTTGCGTTTAATTGTCAAAAATGTCAAAATTTAATGCCTTTCTTTATAAAGCAAATATTGCGCAGAAATTCAAATTGAAGATGAATATCATACTAACGACATGTACCCTATAAAAATAAATAACATGTTATCCTTTACTATAGTTACACTGGCACTGCAGGAAGTCCGACGAAAGGGCGAAGTGTTATGTACACAACATAATTTATTTCTGATACCAATTTCTTCAGATCGTTCAGCACGACATTTATTTTGTCTTTTGGCAGTTTCTGTGATATTCAGGCTCCTTAACCACAGATCCCCTCTCTAAATTTCAGTTTGTTTAGTTCTTCTGCCCATAGGGAAAAGTTATTTTATCTGGGGAGCATACGCCGCTTTTCATGGAATTAGCTTCGGTGCATCATTGAAAGTTCCATTTGCACCGCCGTATGAATACATCTGCGGATGTCTCTAAATTATATTCTGGTACTTATAACATGTGTAAATGTTGAGTTCAGCTCAATCCGGGGCTAGAAGGCTCGGACGGTAGCTTGCATTTCCACGTACCGTTTCATTTATGTCGTATTTAGCTACCTGTACTTTTCCAACTTTTTTTATTTCAATGTATATATCATCAATATTTGCCGTTGTCGATCATAAATGTTTTGATAGTTTACAAGCATGACTAAATAAAATCTTTTACACAAAAGTCGTTAAGGAGAGACATGAAAATGTACAGGGAAAACAGAAAAAGAAACATAAAGAAGACTTTAAAATAACGTACAATGCGACTGAATTCAATATAAAGTAAAGTTCCAGATATTTGCAAAATGAAAAAGTCATTAGTAGAAGAGTTTTGAAGCAGATATAATGAATGATTCCTAAATTTGTGAAATCATCAATAATGGCAGTTTCTGTTTTGCGTGAGTGAGTACTTTTGGTTGTTATTATATTTTTTCTTGAAGTTTGCATGTTTTATCAGGAGAAAAAAACAACAGCTACACGTCTACGGTTTAATCACGTGGTCTAGTGGACTTGTAGTAACTCGCTTGACTGTCATTACAGAAGTCCGGGGCTTGAATCGCTCTGGATTTTGTCTCATTGTATATATTTTTTCTCTGTTCTAGGAGCTATATTTCGTTCTGTCCATCTGGTAAGATCGCTCTGTAGACGGTTCACTGGTAGATGATGATGTGGCACCCAAGCTTGATATCCCTTACATGTGTCAATAAGGAATCTTTGAACCTGTTCATCATGCAAAGGTGCTATACAAATATAGCATGATCATTAATATTTATTCAAAGAATATAAAGACAAAATAGAAACTAAAGACGAGTTGGAAGGTTAATTTAGAACGGCTTCTTATTACTTTTTTTAAGTATACTGTAGTAAGTTAATGCCTTCAAAATATGTACTTTAAATTGTATTGTCAAAGTAGAAAAGACGATGTAACGGGCTTCCAATGCATATGTAATGATATGTGTCGCAAGTGAGTACGCATTGCGTGCTGATAGTGATCATAGACCCAAAATTATTGAGACGATTTCTGTCTGTTTTGTCGCCTTCTGTAGTTAAGATAAATGACTCAATGTACACCATATTAGTCAGAAAGCATTTCATGGGAAGTAGACTGTCGTAAACTGTCAGAAAACTATTTATAATTAAACATATAACCGGTGCCCATGTTTTACTTTAATAGTTTATATAATGAGCATTACCTTCTTTTAAGGTAAATAGCTTACTGAATATACTGAGCTTCACTGGGTGTCTTGAGCTACATTCACAACAAGATGTCATGTATAATAGTAAATTGTTAGAATATCTCCAGTAAACATTTACACTGTACTTAGTTATACATTTATAACGTGTTAACTGTAATTCAATACCTTAAACAAAACTGTTTAAACACGCAAATATGTTAACTTTAGGTTTACAATAGATCATGTGAATTAATTGTTCATATTTTCTTATACGGTCTTAGGTCTAATACGTGTATGCCTTTAATTTATGTTTTTCGATACATTCTCTAACGTTTGTTTTATTGATTCACAAAGTAGCGTAATAAACTTCCCTCCCGATGCTGTTTCGTCTAATTACTGCTAGTGCCTCCATATCTAAAAACATTTTATGTATTATTTAATGATCTTGAACAAACTCTTATTCCCCTAATTGCACAAAGCAAAAATGAATATTGTTCAATGCATACACAAGTAAAACATGGTTGAGAGCCTGAAACGTTAAAGTATTGAGTAAATTACCTTTTTGTGAACAATAAAATAAACCAACTAACACATATCTAATCTAATTTAATTTAATCTAATCTAATCTAATCAAAGACCAAAAGAAATAGATGAGGGAGAAAGTATATTTGTAATATTGTTGAAAGATGCTTTCATAATAGACAATATTTTACTTACAATTTTCTCGCATCGTGTTGAATTAGGTTAGACGTGATGTAAATGGGCGTTTAAACATCAAAACTTTGTCTTTCAAAGTACATTGTGGCTCTATTTACTTACTCTTGGGGTCAACCCCCAAACTAAAATGTAAAGGGAAATGAAGAAAGGAACGTGGTTACTGTTTGTTGTCTCTACTTCCAACCCTTGTCCATGCTTTTCTGCTTGTGTTTTAAATTATTGGTTTTGACATTGTTGTAACACATGACCATCTTTATAGATCGATTTTGTGTTTAAATATATCTTGCTGATGCTTTTATAAAATTTAGAAAGTACTCCGTCTTTTTTTCCCATCATTGTGTTTGTTCGGAGAGATGATACTTTGGCTTGACTCTGAGAGACATTGATACCCTTCCACAGTAACACTAAAGCTAGTGGATACTCGATTAAACAATTATCAAACAGCTAATCTCATTTCGAATTATCATAATAACAAGACGAAAAACGAAGATGTCACATCTTTAAAAGGCACCATTTGTCAAGACGAAATAATTGTCGTGTCACAAGAGAATATCTGTTGCTGCTGAAAGTGATTATAGACTCATTGATATGACGGTAATGACAACGTTTTCTGTCTGTTTGCCACCTTCTTCGATTAAGACTAATGATCTAATGAGACATATCCCGTAATTGTTTTTATTGCATTTTGCAAAGCCAGGTTATTTTTGTTTCATTTCTAAATAAATGTACACTAACAATACAACTTATAAAGAAGCAATTTTAACAATTATAGCACCAGTTTTTAAACAATAGTAGGGAGTAGGGATGGGGGTAATTAGAGGTAAGTGTTTATTTAGAGAATATACGGTATTGTTAGTCTTTCACCATAGATATTTACTTCATTAAAGAATGTATTTACTTCCTACAGTCATGATTAAATGTCAAGCAGTAACAGTCGTTTATTAAGGAGGTAGGTTACCTTAATATTTGTATGTGCGCATGCCCTACCGGAAGCTAACGTGACGATTAACGTCGACGTTTACGACAAACTAAATGTGTTTGTATATCCATTCTTCTGAAAACAAAATCATGAAACAGTCTCCAATCTGATACCTCATGGTTTAATAATGCAGAAATGATGAATAAATTGCCGCAGAAACGCTTCAAAACATTGTTGCCTTAAAATGACGTCATTGACATCATGACGTTAAGTGTCAGTTACCGCGCAAAAAGAATAGATTTTATTTTGAAAATACGTAATTCTGTGCATTTTCTTTATTTAAACTTTTTTTGGAAACAGCCAATATTTGAAGAAATATTTTTATGAGTCTTTAGCTCTGAATAATGATCAATAATTTGCTTCTTTTATGTAGATATATTGAAATTATATGCAGAATGTAAGTAAATGGATGATGGTAATTGATGTTATTAGGAATATAGTTGGATGAAAGTTTACTTATTACGGCCATTTTCAAATTAAAATTGGTCAGTTTGATTTGTAACACCTATTTTTCACTTTCCGTTGATAATGTATTACTTGTGGTTTCTTGAATTGAATTGATGTTACCATGGAAACGAAGCCCGTGACCTATAAATCTAAATTAATGTAAAATTCGAAAGCGTTGACACTGGTCTCTTTAAGGAACACAGCTTCGGCTTTTTATTTGCTTTTCAACAATATCAATGAGAATTATAGCTGCATGCAGAACGATTTTTTCATAAAGAATGTCAGACGAGAGGTACTGCTGTAAGTATTATAAGCTATAAAATTTGTTTAAAAAATGCAAATAACACGAAAATATTACTTACGTTAGAAATAAGATGTTTTAAAGCTTCAACAACAAGAAAGATTATGTTTTTCAATATTTTGTATCAGAAATTACGATAAAAAGCAATATATAAGATATTTTAAACATCTCTGTTGCCATGGTTACTTTAAACTTTAAGAAAAATAGGGTATCATGTAAAGTACTTGGTATTTTACAAATAATATTACCAAAATATTCCATGTTGGTCATTAACAGAATGGCACTGAAGCCGTCGAAAAATCAGTTTTCATACATAGTTGTTTGAAAAAGAGAGAAAATGCGTTGCCATGGAAACACGAGCCCCGCGACATATACATTTTAAGCTTATATTAGAAAGCTTACACGCATACTAGTAAAATTATCAATTATGCAGACTTCCACGGAAAACAAAATACACTGAAAAGTGTTAGATATCCGTATTTTCCTTCTTTTTTTCAATATAAAATATCTTTGGAGGGTCATGTACTTCAAACGTGGATAAAAATTGTACTTGAAGGGACAGAGATAAACGAAATTGAGATTGTAGCAGTTAAAACATTAAATTACACGAAAAACAAATAATTGCTGCGGTTCAACTAAGTTGAATTTACCCTGGTAACAAGGTAACCTACCTCCTTAACAGACACTTTAAGATTTTTAGTGGCAGTACACATGTATTCTTTGTTTACCTACGAATTCAATAAGAGCGCACTATTTCAAACCTAATGCACTACACTGTTAATGCTCATATACATGTTCGTTTATGTTAACTTATAAAATGTATGAAGTAATTAGTTGTATTTTGAAATACGAAATTTTGGTCAAGTGTACATTTAAAGTAAAATTCTTGCCATAAATGTCAAAGTAGAATGATACACTTTACAAGGCTTTTCCTATCCTGATGATCAATTATGGTTATTTGGAATAATGGGAAACAACAACCAGTATGTAAAAACACTGCCCTTGTCCTTATTCAGTAATATCGTAAATAATTGACATTCAGTCCGTAGAAATAAAATCTATAATAGGATCCCTTCGACGCCAAGAACGCAACCAAGCAAATTAATAGCAGAGTTGGTTTGAATAGGTCACCAATCTGTTCAAGAAAGGTCATGAAATGCGCAATGCTCTAGTGCCGGTGTAATGAAGTATTTCGACCCCCATAGAATAACGACCCCCCGGTCATTATTCTATATAAAATATGACTCCTTTCCTGTAAAATATTGACTCCCCTTATAAAAAACTGACTCCCTTTGAAAACTCTATAGAAAAACGACCCCGGTCATTATTCTATAGAAAAACTGACCCCTCTAAGTAAAATACTGACTCCCTAACGATGACTCCCTTCGAATCTCATAGAATAACGACCCCGGTTATTATTCTATAGAAAAAGTGACTCCTTCCATGTAAAATACTCACTGCCGAAATTACTACATTCGAACTCTCATACGATATCGATTCCCGGACATTATTCTATTTAAAAAAGTTACTCTTTCCGTGTAAAACACCGGCTCCTAAAAAGACTTTCGACGATAATATCTATTAAAAAGTGATCCCCACCAAACCTAACGCACAATTTTACTAGATCTACAACTCTAATACCCTCCATTGCCAATAGTTAACATTTTGATTGTACTACTACTACTGGTGCCGCTACTTCTATTGCTATTACTACATGCACTTCTTCTTCTACTACTACTACTACTACTTCTACTACTACTACAACAACTGCTACTACTGATACTACTATACCTGTTTCCACTAATACGTCTTGTACATCTACCTCTTCTTCTCCTGCTGCTGATGTTACTGTCACTTATTCCTCTGCTGCTGCTGCTGCTTCAACTGCCACTACCACTGCCACTACCACTACTACTACTACTACTACTACTTTCTATTGTTGCCGCTACTGTACTTTACTGCCACTGCTAAGTATTGCAACTTCTGTTAATACTAAGTTCTATGCTAGCAGTTTCGTGTGCAGTTTTCTTCGGAAGAATTACTTCATACTGAAGTTTGCAGGGATTATTGACAGTGGTGTGTTTTGTGAACGTATTGTGAATTGTTATTTTCCTGAAAAAAATGTATACACCAAGGTACAGCGTCTAGAAATAGAATCCCTTTTCCCGTTGCGGAATGCTCTGATTTCTGTGTCAAGTGATGGTATCTGGGGCTAATGGTCAAACGGAAGGACGGACGGACAAGGGCAAATCTATATGCTCCCCCCCTCCCCCGAGTGGGGGCATAAAATGCAGCAATTAGGCCTTAGATACATGAGTTATCACTAAATTTGACCAAATGACCGGGGGTCGTTTTTTATGGGAGTCAATATTCTTCGTGAGGTTCAGTTTACTTCTCGTGGGGGAGTCATAGTACTATGATCTGGAGGTCATAATACTATGACCGGGGGTCACTTTTTCTATAGAATAATGACCGGGGGGTTATTATTCTATGGGGGTCCAAATACTTCATTACACCGGCTTATGCGGGATTCTAGTTTTAGTGAAACTGAAGCAACGTGAAGCTTCCTAAGGATCAGAAACTATAACATACTGAAAAAACGATTTCATAGAAGTTACTGATCAGTTGTATTCAACAACTACATAGTTTTATTTCGAAGAAGATGCATTCATTGCCGAATGAGAAAGGGCACTGACTTTGGAGATACTGCCCCATACCAGTGAAAGCAAAGGCCACTGACGAGTTTTTGACTGAATAAATTGATGTAATAGAATAATCCATTTGATATGTGGTACGTAGTAGTTTGTGTTTCATTTCAGAAATATCCATCGAAAAATAACAGTCTTATCTTTTAACATGAAACTGTGAAAAATAACGCCTTTAAAGTGCAGTGAAAAGTACAACTTTTGATCATTAGGAAAGAAACAGGATATTGCTATGAAATTAAGACAATATCGTCATACTGTAATATCCAACTGCATAAATCATTACGCGGATTTATTCCTAAGTTTTAAGTGTTTTAATGCAATGATAACGATAACTGTCTGCAGTAGTTTAGAGTGTAAAAGAAATATAGATATATATTCAGTCACTTGGGACCACAGCGAGAAACTTCAAGCATACAAATGACAAGGGGGCACAGGAGTACTTATTTACTGACAGCATCATCACGCAATATAGGGGTAATTGTTAACTGACATACAATGTAGACAGTTGGTATTAATGAACTCCGACAAAGTCTGAAATACTACGTTTACGGTATTCATATTTCGGTCCCAATGTGTCTTATTCTATTCTTATCAACACATGCTTATTTTATAAGACATAGGCAGGAAAATATTTTGAATTTTGAGCGAGAAACCTAACGACACGAAATAAAAATTCGCCAGACGAAAGTGTGCACTGCATTTATTAACTAAATATTACTGGATCTTTTACACAAAGAATCAGTATACTTATTGTGTATTCTCAGCCATGTTCTAACAAAGGCAAAGCTCACAGAGGACTAACCAAATAACTATTACAGTGATGTAGTACACTATAATAGTGATGTTCTGACGAGCAAATACATTGTGTCATATTTTTCCGTAAGATTTTGCTCCTTGACCAGCTGAGGTTTAGGATCTGTAGCCTTAGAAAAAAAAGAAGTATTTATCTTGTTTAATACTGTTGTGCATTTCCTTTCCGATGGTGTCACATTCCTTTACGACAAAAATTTAAATGCGAAATGTAGATGTCCGGTAGTATTTCAAACCATATCTTAAAGACTCTATAGTTTTCACTCTGTTTTATTAACGTTTCGGTCTTAAGGCCTTTATCAAAATGACAAATTACAAGTAATTCTCTACATCATGGCGTTCTCTCAATACAACAACAAAATCATTTCTAAAGTTCATGTATTTTTTTATCAAGTATTTTTATGCCCCATTAACACTAACTAACAGAAGACACATCTGCTTGCTACCAACAACGAAAATAAGAAATAAAACACGTTTTGAAGAAAATGCAACAAACACTAGACTTTTGAAACGTTGGTGTATTTTACACTTATCAACCTATGTTTTGAATGCGCGAATGTATGAAACCATTCTACGGGATGTCTATATCAGGCTGCATTTTGTGAATGCGTATTTTTGAAAACGGGTTTAGACGCCGTTACTGCAGATAAGAAAAGTTTTAAAGTTAGCCAGTACTTGTAATAAGTGTGTGTATTTCTTGGAAAAAATCAGTACTATATTAACTTTTTATACAACAGGGTCTCAATATATGCCTTCTGTCTCGTCCAACAAATAGCATGTAGGGAATGTGTGATAATCGCTAGCCAAAAATCGTGTTGTCACTACTAACAGTATTTCTTTATGTTCAGTTTTTAACATTTGTTTTTTTCAAATCATACCAAACAAGCTTTTATCCTGTATAATGATGAATATGTTTTATAAGTTTATATCCTTCACATGGGACTAAGGTGAAACATTTTAAGCATATAATTGACAAAGGATCACAAAACTATTTACACATCGGCGGTATCGTCAGACACGATCGCAATAACAGCAAATTATCATGAAGATGGCGACTGTTCCTATAATGGATTTTGACAATCTCTGAAAGACTTTAAAATTGATATTTCCCCAAGTTCGCGTTATATTCTTTTATCTTATCAGATACATTAAGAATAATATTACTGACTTTTAAAACGAGGAACTGAAGAGCTTAATATTAAGAAGCATTTTAATCAGGTTCATGGCACTGAATGTTGATAACAAGCACAGGATAATCTCGCGACGAAAAAAAGTCTATGAATTGGACTTAAAGACAATGATAAGACAATTACCGAAATTGTAAAATTTCAAGGGAAAGTTTGATAATAATGAACTATTAGTTTGGTATTTTATTGTAGTATTTTTCAGTTATATTCCAAAGTGTATTGAAACGATCTATTCCGTACCATTTTCACCCTATTTCTTCAAGTAAGCGAATATATTTGATTATATATAACTGAACTTGAATGACACACATGTTCTGCGAGCTTATAGAGATAGATTTATTATTCAATTATTTACGTATCGAACACACTAATTTAACCAACCAGTAAATGAAATTACTTTATAGTTCTCCTTTTGTTTAACCTGCAGGTTGTGATCTTCCATGTCAACAATGTTAATCATGTGATCACAGGTTATTCATGAAAGATGTTTGAGCCAAAAGAAATCAGTAAACCCAGGCGAAAATGATTCATAATAATGCCACCACAGAGAAAACGTCCGAAAGATAACTTTCAATCCAAATTTTACACTTTATTCTAACACGATCCGCAGCAGCTGCTATATAAACATATAGCGAAAGCGCCTATACATGAATTTACGATAAAATATAGCTCTTCCATTCCGCCCTACGATTGTAACATGACTGTGAGATTCTACTCTGCTTCCATTACATACCGTATAATACCGACTAAATTTTTCAGTGCTAGTAGATCTAGTAATAAAATGTACATCAAATTTTCTGAAACAAACAATTTCTAACTGATGAATTTATTTGTTTATATTTTTTCCGTAAGAAAATGTTTCAGCCCGGTAAGTTTCAACTTCACCACCAGTGCATCTATGTCTGGTCGTGTGTGTAGTTTACAATTTCTGCGTTGTAGGCACCACAAATGTCAACTAGATTCTACTTTGACAGTAAATAAATCATAATTCATGTTCCAATCTTCCAGACTCAAGTGTTTACGTGTTTATATGCCGCCGCAATGTCCTAGCGTGTATGTTTCAGTGCCGTGTACTATTTTTAGAAACTGCATATATAAACTCTAAATTAAGTATTTACCTCTGATTTCTATATCCGACCTTAGATGTTATTAAAAATAACATTTTCACGGCAATAACTACTTAATAATTTAATTAAAATTTATTGAATATCGGAAAATTCCGTTTGATGCAACGCTTTTCATTCGTGGGGAGGTTTTTATAATAGCATATGGCCAGCCGAATGACATATCGCGCTAAAATGTAGTGCTGTAAAATGCGAAGAATTTGCGTGGTTAGAATCGAAATAATAAATATGTTCCAATAATTTAATCAGTTAATAAAATATGGGCAGTCGTTCGGATGCTACGCACTCGTGATTTAATTATTACGCATCCGAACTCCTGCCCATATTTTATTAACTGATAAAATATAGGCACATATTTATTATTTCTTAATTTGACTAGGAGAAATTATACTGATTTGTAAATTGTGAAGATTGCATGTTATCCTTCTTTGAAGCTGCTATACAGAATAAACTTTCTAGCTGAAATCAGCAAAAAGGAAATATTTTGAATAGAATATAAACAAAAGCTGAAGAGCATGTTATTGAAATAAGAAAACTGGCTATTTGAAATTGTTAATAATTGTTATTGCATTCTAGAATATTGCACATTGCACATTGCACTTTCACTGGACATTCCGGGATATTATACTAGTAACTTGAAGTCAGTGCTATATATTTCATTTCTGTCCAGAGTATTTAAAGTATTTAAAAGAGACAGTAGACAGAAATAAACTTTTTTTTTTATCTTACTCTGTTAAATAGATTTAATACAGCAGGAAATCAAGCAGTTATTATTTAAGTTGTAATTATAATGGAGCAGTTATTATTTAAATGAAACATAATTCAACAGTAATTATTTGATATGTACACAGTACAACAGTAATTATGTCGGTAGTAATAATCATTTAGCGAAATCATTTAAGTAGTAATAATATTCAAGTAGTAGTTATTTAGTGTATAGTAATTATAGGTGAACAGTAAGAAGTAATTATTATTACACAGTAATTATTTAAAATGTAAAATTTATATTTAAGCAATGTATATGTAGTAACTATAGTTCAGCAGTAGTTATTTGATATGCAGTAATTATAATTCAACTGTAATTAGAGTCTTTCCAAACAAAAGAATATACATATCATTAAATACGGGAGTCGGGACGTTTTTGGCAGGTGGAAAAGTATTTTCCACATTAGATGTTCACAAAGCGGCGATGACTAAGCCATTTGTTCTAGGACCTGGTCGCAAATATAAATTCACCTGGTAAACTACTAAAAATGAGTTTCAAAATATTTAAGTCACGAAACTGTCTTCAGAAATCTTAGATTTATTTACGTGAGTATTAAATTGTCATATTTTAGTTAGTCTTGATTATTGATCATAACTGAAGATTGTCCATTAGTCAAACATAGATAGACAGAAAAAAACAAGAAAAAGAAATCACATGCACGTATACCACAAATGTATTTTATATTGCAAAATATGTAATATAAACGTGTTATGCATATACATTTATTTCGCCAAATCTAAACACTTTCAACGATTTGTAGATTAACGACGTTACCATAATGTCGTAAGAAGAGTGAATATGGAGTTGTGTTCCTTTGTCGTTAATTGTTTCCCCTGACATTCAAGAATACAGCTAGTAGTCATTAATAAATCCTTTTACTCTGTTGCACAACATCCAATTTGTTTATCAGGTTATCTAAATGAAAACAAATGAAGCATCATTCTATAATGCGTGACAGAATTAGGTCAAAATACAATAATGGAGCATGATATAAACTGTAATAAGAAATTGAAAGAATATAGAATAGCACAATATTCTATAAGGCGTGGTATAGATTAGGACAATTAAAATGGTGCATCATTCTTTTAACATCGGTATCAAATTAGGGCAATATAAAATAATGCTACATTCTATAGAATAAATGCAACATTACTTAACGTTAGAACTATATTAAATACACTGCAACAATGTATAAACTATAAATTAAATTATAAAACATAAGGAAATATAGAATAATAAGATTGTGATCTGCTGTACAACAAATGCCGTCTGCCATTGTCAAAAAGTGACGAAATTTCTTTATCTTTTTTCATCTGAATAACCAAATTGTTAGAAACTTTATTGTGATAGTAATGACTATAAGTTCCAAAATGTCAAAACTGAAATATACGTGATATTTCAACGGAAACTAGAAATAAATCGAGTAAATTCAAATTTATCATTGTCTCACAAAACTACAATGAAATGAAAAGACTTAGTATGTTCCCTAATGTATTAAAAATAAACTTTAAAAACAGTTGCCTTATAGCCTTGTAAATTTTTGCAGGCAGAATAACATAAAGTTGAAAACAATATCTCTTTACTTTCATTATATCTGCGTTATGGCATTACAAATGAAAAACGACTGTGGCTTGTCGGAATGGAAAGCCACGCCTCCTCTGATTAGACGCAATTCAGAAAATATACCTAACAATTACCTAGACAGTTTCTAAATGAAAGTAGTTACGCTTCCAGAAAAGCAGTATTATTAACATTATCGAAGGAGACAATAATTATCATGCATAGAATTGACAATTAGCTGTTTTGACTATTCGATAAACTGCTGTCGTGCAATCTTTGCAATGGATAAAAGGCCGAAATAGGGAAAATGCGTTTCCTTCTTTGCTTAATTTTAACAGTGAAGTAAATACTTACGAAACAAAATCTTACTCTGATACATCCTTGACTGTAAAGAGGATTTATCAGATGTATGTGAAAGTATCTAGTCATTGTTATACAAAAGCTCCATATGCAATGTTATTTTGTCGAAACATATAGTTATGTTTTTTGTTGGGTTTAACGTCGCACCGACACAATCATAAGTCATATGGCGGCTTTCCAGCCTTGATGGTGGAGGAAGACCCCAGGTGCCACCCGTGCTTATTTCATTACGAGTGGGCACCTTGGTAGAACCACCGACCTTCCGCAAACCGGCTGGATGGCTTCCTCACATGTAGAATTCAACGCCCCGAGTGAGGCTTGAACCCACATCGGTGAGGGGCAAGTGATGAGAAGTCAGCGACCGTAACCACTTGGTCACGGAGGCCCCTTATATGATTACGTAAATTCGTAAATTCTAGTTCAGTTCAAGCCAAATATAATGCGTTTGATATTTGAAAAACACCGGAAGACCAAAATTAACAAGGTATAAATCTCTCTGACACAAGTTTAATATGTGCTGCATACATTAATGACAAGTCTAAACAAAGTATGTTATCATTTTTCTTGGTTGCGTACTATGCTACAAATGATCACCTGACATATTTCATTATATACAATGTAATTTAAATGTACTTATTTTATAACAAAAATTGATTTTAATACTTGACTTTTTATATAAATCGCAGTTCTATACGTTTGTTGTATGACCGGCCTGTATTCAGCATATATTTATCGGGCTAACAGGTCAAAAATTTAAAGATGAAACTGTGAAAAAGTATTCTATTCCCTGTTTTTAAATTCATAAACGGAAAACAATATAATTAATTTTGTAATAAGTTTTAATTATGCTTTTTGCAGGGCCTTATCATAGTTAATTTTGCCTCATATTTGAAGTCATTTGACTTGACGAATTTCTGAAGAATTATTCAATCTATTATCCAACAGTTCTATATTTCTATGTATACCTTAATGCTGAGCGTACTCATATCTTGGATTCCATCCTTAAACAGTATAGCTTACATGTTCAGCTTCATTTGTTAAAGACTTAAAGGTGCAAAATAAAGACAAATGAATAGACATAAATCTTAAAACAAGACTACACATTTTGAAATATACTACTAAACATTACGATAGCCGTACAATATTCCCTTGAAATCAACACATGTACAGAGAACCAAATGATTGTTTCTGCATTTTCTTAGACTGACATGGGTGGTCATTTTGTCCTACTTTCGTGTTTATCGCTTTTCCGTAATCGGTCGGAAATTCTTCGGGATCACGTGATTTTAAAATTAATTCAAACGAATATCCGTTTAAAAACTCGCGACAAAATAACTGTATTTCCATAATGGTAGTTATACACGATTTGCATGAAAAATATGAGATGTACCAATTTTTATTTTTCAAACTGACATTGAAATATATTAGGCCAAGACAATGTGTTTAATGTCTAAAATTTTATTGAATTAATGTAGCCATATGTACATAAATCAGTGTATTTAGGTAATTTTCAATCACATTTTGTTTCTACAGTGTGAGAAAGTTATTCATTTATATTCTTAAAACTATGCTGAAAAGAGATTAACTGAAAAGGTTTGCAGACGAAGTTGTGAAAACACTTTTATTCGGGAAGGGCCTAAATTGTCCTCCCGAAAACTTGTAGCATATCTGTATATTACCTGCATCATAAGAATGATTTTCATGACGTTTTTGTGAGTTACAAGAATGTTGAATCCCCTATGCTAAGCTTGTAAAAATCACGTTATCGTTTGGGCATATAATATATGTTGCATCTATTTATAAATCATAGTCTCGTTTCGGAGGATTCTTCCGAAAAAATCCGAAGATGCGCGACGTGTTCGTAAGCAGTCGGAAAACCTACTTTCGGTTTGAAATCGGCAATATTTTTTGTTTATTTTTTGGTTATTCTTGAAAATATTAATGACTACTTGGTCAGATCCGATTCAGTGGGTCATATTTTCAGTAAATAGGAAGTCTCAGCTACAAACTCTGGTTTTCATATGATACTCGTTCGGGTGTTAGTTGTGGACCTTTAAATCATATTGAGAAAATTATATTTTTAATTAGTTTTCCTCATCTGATATCAGTTACATTTACATTTTTATGCTATTTTGTTTCATATTGAGTTCCTGTTCTAAAACAGTGTTCGAATCAAGAGTATCGTCAAGACAAAAATGGGCTACTGAACATTTAGGCTAGCGTGTCAGCTGTGTGGATCAATATAAATACATAAATAATTGGAAGTTTCTATGGGCGAATATGGCTATTGTTCTAACAGTGATCTTTAAGCAAATAACTTTCTTGATAAGCAATTATTATTTCACTGTTACTAAATAATAAAAGTATTTATATCGACCTTATCAAAGGACACGTTGTCCTAAATGTTTAAATACTTTTGACCAAAATTCTATGTCTCAGTTTCGAAGAATTTAAAGAAATTACCCTGAACACTTCATGTTGAGTATTAGGTGATATTTTATTCTTGGAAATTCAAATATTTCCCCGAAACAAACGGAAGATGATGTGTTTCGTATCTTCAGCTGGCGCCAGAATGAATTTTCCACGTCTAAATTGGAGTAAAATTTTAGAAATTTGATGTAAATTAATAACATCAGTATGATGCATCATTCTTTATGTCTCAAGAGAATACTGCAACATTTGTTTTTTAATATTTGGATGAGATGTAATCCTCTTTTGTTAAAAAAATACGATTCTCTTTCAAATATTACCTTGTATTTCGGCCGTTTATTTATAAAAAAACGTAGCCTTCACCTAAATTTTGGTTTAAAAGCGTTGGCGTCTTCTAACCATTAAAACTAATTCGAAATAGTAACATTTCAATACAAATTTAACCGCCTCGATAGCCTTGCGGTAGAGCGTCTGCTTCGAATGCGGGAGGACTTGGGTTAAATCCCTAGGAGCATCATACAAAAGACGTGAAAAATGATACCAGTAAATCCCTTTCTGGTGTTCAGCATTTGAAAAGGAAAACGGGCTTCTCTTCTCTCTTCTACCCTCGTGGCGATAAATTCACCAGGAATGAGGTGTCGAGAGTGATTGATACATACGTTTTTGAACTGGCATCAGAACCGACCTAAAATAAATAAGTATATATTAAAGCAAATTTATTGCATATCTCTTCCCGAACAGATGTTTTTTTTTCTAATTACGAAGATACGCATGGTTATTTAAGAATGTTTATTCCGTTATGACAGTATCTACATATCGACTTAACAAGTTATCATATTACATCTGGGATACATACTATTTCTTTTAAATGTGCCATCTTAGTTCCTTGTGGCAAGATGTGCGCAATGAATAATTACATATTGGCATTTAAAAATTTAGAGATACAAACATATTATTTAACTTATTTCTAAGTTGGTAGAGAATCAACTCGCATATATTATTGAAAACAAAACAAACAATGCGTAATATATCTTATAGATGATGCTCTTCCTGTGGCTAAAATAGCTTTGTCAATTTATCTGCAACAAAATGTTCGCCTCTTGTTAATGTTGACACTCCAGACAAAACAATATAATTTAGCCCCATATATGGAACTCGGCATACATTTTGACAGATGATACGGTAATTTCAAAGAAGCTTATACATTATTCAGATCTGAATATTACACTCTTCATTCACCTCTGACTGAGAAATCGATAAGATTTTACAGGGTCCTGATTACAGTAATAAAATCTTCTTTTTCACTACTAAAACGCAGGATATCATTTCAATTTAGTGGTAAAAAATAAAGTAATAATCCTGTCCCTAGAGAAGCATTGACTGTATCCGCTCGTTTTGGACATAACAGTATCATAAGCCGAGTTCGATCTCTTGTTCTTTTCTGTGTAAATAATTCACGAAAAACGTGATATTTAGCCATGTTTGTTAGAAGTTCATGAAGCATATCTCTGAAAATGAGCATCTGCGTAATTAATTATGAACTGTCGTAGTGTGTCATTATCAATTTAAGCAAAGGTTAGTACATAGTAAATCATCTACATTTTTTTTCATCTCATGTGTTTGACAGGATTTGCCATATACCATATTTTTCTACATATTCAGTTCAGGTTGATATCGCCATGCTACGGGTAATTAAAAGTTCTGCATGGCAATGTATGTTTCACAGTTGGAACTAATCTTAAACATAAAAGTTGATGTTGCACTTATTTATAAGACTAGGTATTTACGTCATAGACTATTAAGAGGCAGCATGTATATAATAAAGCCACAATGTTGTAAACTCTCTCTTATCTCTTACAGGAGACTGAGGTATGCGTTTTTGCAAATAGAGTCAATGTCAAGATCGCTGTTAATGAAATAGAAAAATAACGTCGGAATAAGGTATAAACTAACTTGGTATTAAGGAAACCTACAAAGCCAACGTTTATTTGTAATACGGATTGAGTCAATGGAATCTACATCACAGAAGGTTTCCCATACTATTTCTTCAGAGAGGAATGAAATGAGTAGGCAAAACTTGGTAAATAAAAAGCTTTCATAAAGCGACCAGTGTTAAGCTGTATAGATGTATTTTGGTTAGACGATTCTGACTTGGAAACTTGGGCGAGGTTTTATCTTTGGTCTGAGTAGCCTGTTTTCTTTTCTTTTCTTTTTTTGAAAAGTTACCTCACGAAAGAGGTTCAGTTTTGATTAAATACGTGTTTTTATTTACAATTTCATTTATTACAAGGTGCGTCATCAAAGTAAAATTGGAAAACATTCTAATTCATGTTCCTTGTTGACAGTTGTTCAACTACACTGAGAAAATAGATTTAACTACAAATGATAAATAGTTCCTATTTAACACGTAATCATGTGATGCTATTGATAAAAACAAAGGAAGAGGACGTAACATTTTGTTTTCTGTAAGACCACTGTCCAAATATGTTGTTTAGCATCAGTGTCGGTTTCTTTTTACTTCTTGTTGTCTAAAACACACACGAAGTATCAATCATGCATACATTTTTGTACATGATGTTGATACAGATATTTATGATGATGGTGATGTCCCACAAGACGATAAACACAAACTTTTTCTCCAAAAACAGAATATCGAATGCTCATAAATTATTCCTCTTTCCTGACTAACAGAAATACAGCACGCGACATCTGGCATCGTAAAATGCATTTGTTCTATCATTATCAGATAAATCAATTACATATATTTCCTTGAAAACTACTCGATATTTATCAAGTTCCTCTATGTTAGACTTCCTACTTTTGAGAAAGAAAATACATATATTGATATATTAGGACTTGGCATGACTTTCTGATGATAAATGGACACTCTATGGGTTTCTCAGACATAATGGATATATTTTCAATTTTTCTGTCATTGATAATTCGGTTATATCTCTTGTCTGGCGATTTTCTTCAATTTGTACAGATTTGTCAATTATTTGCAAATTTTATTTTTCACATTATTAAAATTGAAGAGATAGGGTGATATACATAATAGGTAACAGATAAATTTCCTTTCTTCTTTTTGGTAAGTTTTGAGGTTTGAAAAAGACTATGTAGTCATTTATTTATTTTGACGAATTAGTTATTGTCTGCGGACTAGTCCAAAAGCGCTAATATAGTCTAGTGAAACGCATATGTGAAGTCTATAGTAACTAGCTTAATTAAACCAACATATTTTTACATATGTAAGCACACCATTTAAACAAGAAATTACTAATTTCATTTTTCACAACTTTAAGTAAAACTGATGTAGAATTTAACACTAAACCTTAGTTCTATTGGCAAGTCTTGGTCAGTCTAAATATTCCCAACAAACAACACACATTCTGAATGGATTGAGAAAAATAAATTACTCCATAAATGAATAATAGCCGCTTTTTGGCACGGAAAATCAATGCAAAATTGCCGGTTTGTAAACTATATCAGACTGGTACTGTATGCATAATGTAGCGTGTTCGACGAAATATTCATAAAACTTTAGATTTTAAAGGTATATATGTGAAGTAATATGAATGTTTCTATAATTCCAATACTATCATATGTTAATGAACATGAATACAATCGAATACGTGCAAAACATTGCATCTCAAACTCGACGAGTGTATCAAAGTATCATCCTATAGGAGAAGATTCCTTTACTGATAGCAAACTACGAAATTGCACAATTCTTAGAATAGACTATGCTGGTATTACGTATCTCATGATTGATTTGAAGTTACAACTTCATTACCTTCTGTTAATCTAGAAGTATAATGTAACTATTTTTGCGAACGATTAAACGCTCGTTAAGCTTTTGTATGTTACTAAACTAAATTAATTTGTACTACTATAAAAGTGCTACACGTTCTTTGACAGTCAACTTTTACTTCACGATATTCAGTTATGAGTATAGCTCTTAAGACAAAATCAATTTATATCAGTATTATAATTTTCTTTTCAGATGTCGAGGTTGTTTTTGAAATTATTATGACCTGGAAATATGACGGAAAGAAAATAGTTTTTTTTTATTCTGATAAAAATGTGCATGACATATGTATATTACGAAAGATATCAATTCAATGTTTTAAATAGGTTTTAAAAAGTAGCAAGAATTCAAATTTGATAGATTTTATAAAAATGGCATATACTGTGGATGGGCGTGACAAATATTTGGCCGTTAAGTTCAGACGGACACATACGAGCTTCACTATGTGTAAAATAACGATAGAAAAAGCAAAGAAGCAACAAATATATCTATAGAGTTTTAATGTAAATATTTTAATTACTTAACAAAAAGATAAGCTGCTTTAATCCTCAAGTATATCACTAACCGTTGCGAAGATCATAGATTCTAATATTGTTTTGTCTTCTGTGAAATCAAAAATATTCCTGTGTAATTAATTTTCGTAGATTACGCGGTTGCATCAATCCGCGGAATTACATCCAAACGAACACAACAAATGCTTGTACATTTTATATTCAAAATTAGAATTCCACGAATTCAAATCCAAACGGAATAACGAATTTGAAAGAAGAACGGAATTTCATCCGAACGTAATTAAATGATTTTGCAGTAGTTATCCTTTCGCATTTCTACATTTCTTAGAGAATACATACATTTCTGGTTTTATTCATGTTTTACTACTTATGCAGTCGCTAGTTTACCCAAGTACCCTCTTAATTGAATTATTTTGTTGTATCGTTCCCTTTGAGGCTAGATCTAGACTCAAATACAACAATCGATTCTTGTTCATACACCCTTTAGCAAAGTCGTTGTCTAGACTTTAACTGGCTTTGACATAGAAAAATGATAGGATAATTATAGGAAAACTTAATGAAAATTAACTGCCATGAGATGTTTTTGACAGCTACTCTTTCCGAAGTTATTTTCTACTTTACACGACGTTATTTCACTTTGTACATTTCATGAAATTTACGCTGTCTTGCTTGACCGTTGTGAAATGTAATATCATGAAAAAAAATCGGTCTTTCAAAATGTTTCGTACATGCAAGCAACTATAAAGAACTGCTAAATATTCAAGCATTTCCAACATTTTGTCTAGTATTTGTTAAATTTCTAATTCATTTTGTAAATATTTACTAATTAGACTAACAAATTTAGGGACGAAATCAAGTAACGACTTTCTTGTTTAATGTGTTTGAGAGAAAATTAGCTCCAACAATTAGTGTAAGTTAAGTAATCTGTGTTAATTATACATTTTGTTTATGGCACATAGTTATACAAGAAGTAATGGATTGTAAACGAAATTTGGTTGTCATTTTAGAGACTTGAAATCAAGGACGATTAAGTGGAAAACTGTCATAACTCGTATGAAATAAAAATAGAGTTACGATATTTTTCTACAAGCCGTACAATCCCTGTTATTTAGAGTGGAATCGAGGATTGAACGGAAAACTATCGTAACTCATATCAGATAAAGAAGGATTTACGACAGTGTTCCGTTCAGCCATTGAAATATAGCTTTGTGCTAATATTCGTTATAGAAGAAATAGCTTGATTTATTCATTTCGCAGTTATTCTAGTGACGAGAAATTGATAGTTGAATGGAAAATTGTCGTAACTCGTACAAAAAATTGTTTAAGACAGTTAAGCCCTCGAAAACTAGCTCGAATAAACAACATGTATCAAAACATTAAAAATGGCTTCGGTTTCTTTTTAACGAAAAACTATGAGAGATAATTTAAAAAGAAGTTTGACGTGTGTATTCACTTTTTTGACAATTGATAAACAGCAAACATGTAATACTTGTAACAGAATTCGTACAATGCACCCATAAACGTTTTTTAAAGAACATCGATTCAATAAATTTACTGCTTTACTTAATAATATGAGCTGTCGTAGAATGTTTACAAAATGGAACAGTCGATCTCTTCAACGTGTTTACAGGACAAGCAGACCTGATTTTTACTTTGGAAAGTGATCCATCCCTCTGTAGAAGGCAGACTTTAAGTTTTTATTTTCTGTTTAATAGTTGTACAAGTGTTAAAGCTTGTAATAAAATCTGTAAAAAGATCCTTTGGGAGCACAGAATGCAACCAAGCAGAATGATAGCAGACTCGGTTTGATAGAGTCTGTTCATGAGAGGTAATGAAATATGCAACACCTCTCACGCCCCTAGCACCGACTTAAGCGGAACAATATTACACATCAATTGAATGGACTCCATGATCCCAAAGGACCAGAAAATATGACAAGACCTTTGTTTGTTAAAGTACTGCTTAGTCATTCTGTTTGTTCAAAACAGCTTTCCATTAAGTGTAATCACATATGTTGCAGAAGGAAACTCCACGCCGAACAAAGCAGTATACGTAGTACTGATAGAACAGGAGATGATATAACGATACTGGTGTCTATGTTGCAGACCCTAGGCAAACAGACAGTCTGATGAGGTTTCATAAATGTTTGAGAAAATCACTGCCTTTGTAGTGTTGGCAGAATTTCTATTGTTGTATTTAGTGACCTTGTTATTGACTGATCATGACCCACATGCGAAATTGACTTCTTAGTTTCGGTATAATGGAATGAATTTATTGCATACACAAGATTGTGCTTAAACGTAGTTGTTCATCCGAAATGACCGAGATTCAAACTTAGCTCAGATGTTATCAAGACCAATATTCTGATAAATGTCTAATCAGGAATGTGGGCTCTATATGATACTTTCATGTTAAATTATGAGGAAGGACTAAGATGTACAATGAATGAAACACAACAAACATCATTTTATCCGGCCTAGGGGAGTAAAACTCACAGTTTAAAAGGAACGTTATATATGGACGATTACGTTGGTGTATTTACTTGGAGGGTATTGTTGTTGTTGTTGTGTTCTACTCCACCTCCTTAGGAGAAAAGCTTCTGAATACGCAGCAATGAATATTGACTAAACAGTTCACTACTATAAACACATTTTCCACTATATACAGTCATATAATGAAGCCTTGGAAATACAAAACTGTCTCAGGAACTCAGGTCTGGTGAATAAGGCGGATGGTTTACAACTTCCGCCTTTTCAGAAGTCAAAAAAGACTTAACAACCTCGCACTTGTGAGAGGAGTCGTTGTCATGTATAAGACGAACTCCTGGCCATCCTTTGCTTGTACGTTTCTTATTGCAAAAGGTTTTCACTTTCTTCAGTACAGAGTTCTTGTAGAGTCGTCCTGTGACTGTATGACTAGATGGATAAGGGACTTGAAACGACAGGCCCACTAGAATTGAAGAAAATTGCGTACAACATCTTTTTCAAACTTAAGGTTCTCTTGGCAATACAGGGGCGTTTTTGACCTTTTCGCTTCAATTGCTAATAATCAACTCTTCTCGGTGGCTCAAACATGTGCACCTATGTTTCGTCATCTGTTAGCAAGTTAGAAATAACCCGACTATCACAGCCTTTGTATGTTTTCAAAACTTCCCGGGTACATTTAAGGCGTTGTTTCTTTTGCTCCTCAGTGAGCAAATGAGGTACCCACTTAGTGCAACCTTTCTCACGTCCAAACGCTTTTTCAGAATTGTTTGCACACTGCCTTCTGATATGCCAGTACAACTGGCTATATTTTTTACCGACAATCGCGCATCCTGTTCGACCAGCAATGTTTGCCTTGGTTACAGAGGTTTTAGGCCTACCAGAAAGTGTATCATCTTCGATAGATAATTTCCCAGCTTTAAAAGCTCCAACCGCGCATTGAAATGGCCTGAGGCCCATATATATCACACAGTTAATCAAATATCTGCTTTAAATCTTTATCAAGCCTAATGCGGCATTTAATATAGCTACGAATTTCAGTCTTTTCGTCCATTTTACAATGTGACAAGTAAATTGGTCAGTTGATATGACTGTATTTATTTCAGTTTGAACTAACTCGGTCATTTGAAAAGCAATTTGCACGAAATCAACGGATATCGTTAGCTATGGGATACATCATTGAAGTGCAATGAAACGTTTTAAAACAAGGAATGGGTAGAACCGAAGGATGCTCCCTGATGCATGTGCTTGTCCCAATATTGGGAATAACGTATTATAAACAAAAAAGAAAATGCAGATAATAAAAAGAAGAAAATTGGATAAAGGAAGATAATTAAAGTAAGGGACATATCATTAAGAGTAATTTTTGCCTCTGTCATTTTGTGAAATTTCAATGAAATGCCATTAATACTTTTCAAGTTATGCTATGGACAAGCATTATTTTGCATAATAAAGGGAAATAATTCAAAAGCTAGGTAAGGTAGAGTCATGGTTCTCTGGCATTGCACTTTCTGTCAATGGCCTTCATCATTTTGTGAAGTTTTAATGAAATACCATGATTAATACGTTTCAAGTAATGCTCCGGACAAGCCTTATTTTGTATAATAAAGGGAAATAATTCAAAAACTAGGTAAGGTAGAGTTATGATTCTTTGACATTTTAATGAAATACTATTAATACTTTTCAAGTAATGCTCCAAACAAGCCTTATTTTGTAACTAAATACAACATGTGTACTTTAGTGATTTGTCTGTGTCTAGATATTGTTCGATTTATATATTTTGTAATTATTTTCAACAGGCGATAGGTCGTCTCTTGTGAATGAAACTATTTTTTCGCTTAAGATGTCTTTTGCAGCGATTTTGTCACAGTTCCTTTTGTCTATGGTTTATAAATAACTAAGAGATATAAAGTAGTATTTGAGGAAGTATCCCATTGATCATAGTCAGCAATTGCATTTTATCTTGAGTTTGTCTATGCTTAAACGCGCATGCTTACATAATTTGTTCCTTAGATTCCACATTTTAATTCGTACATGGAAAAAAAATTTATTTCGTAAGAAGTTTAAAAATTAATATGCATTTTGAAGGACCTTTTTTCACAGTCTATTTTCCGTGTAGTTTGAAGCCACAAAGAAAATATTCAACAATTTTGTATCTCTTTGGTTATTCCTTCATGCTGAGCTCATTCAGGTTTTAGAATTTCCATATCCTAATCATTATTATTCATAATGTTAATTGCCTTACTTTATTCGACAAAATCTTAAATCTTACATAGGAAATTGCATTATTTTTCCTACGATAAGCTTTCTGCATCTGGTATAAATTTCCAAACATTTATCAGGTTTTTTTAGTTTATATTTCTTCTCTAAAATGTGTTGGAATAAGAGTATCGCCAAGATAAAAATGTAGCTATGATTCATCTTCTTATCATTTAGGGCAGCATATTAATGAACAGATATATTGAAATTTTATATACTAGGTGAATCTAGTTACTGTTCTGACAATGATCTGTAAAGTAGATAACATATGAATTCTTTCTTTTATCCCGCCCGCTTAGCTCAATAGGGAGAGCACATATCTACGTATCGCGGGGTCTGAAGTTCGATCCCTGGGCTAGGCGTATGCTCTCCGTGTCGATTTGATGAAAACATTGTGTCTGAAATAATTCGTCCCTCACCACTAATTCATATGGGGAAGTTGGCAGTTACTTGCGGAAAAGAGGTTTGTACTTAATACTGACTCAAAGAACCCTAGTTACGTTAACTGCACGCCGTTACATAACTGAAATACTGTTGAAAAACGTCATTAAACCTAAAACAAACAAGTAAACAAACAAGCAAATTCTTTCTTGTTGATTCAGTGATACAAAACAATGAAAGTGTTTATACCGGACTTATCAACTGACACGTTGTTCCTATATGACCAGTAAGTTTTACTTAAATGCTATGTCTCAATTCTGAAGAATTTGAATAAACTACCCTAAACATTTCATGTTAAGTATTAAGTCATATTTTACTAAACTTTTCCTGAGAGAAACGGCAAATGATGCGTTTTATATTTTAAGCTGGCACCAACACATAACTTTGACGTCTAAATTCAAGTAAAACTTCTGAATGTTTGATGTAAGTTAATAACATGAATGTGATACATCTTTCATTTGCTATTTTTTGAAGAGTTGTAAGCGTCTTTTGTTAGCAAAATTTACGTTTCACTTTCAAATTTAACATTCAACCAATTCTTTTCCATTGAAAATTATTACATGCATTTTGTATGAACAGCAAAAGGAAAGACGCGAATGTTACGTCAACGCTGCCGAGTGATAACAGGCCACTGTTTTGAAGACGTCCGCGTATAGTCAAAGAGAACAGAATGGCCGGGAAGCTGACTTTAAATGTTGAATGCAACAAAATGTGTGCAACTTATAAAATAATCTTATTTACAACTGGAAAGGAAATGTAATGTAAATATGAGAAATGAAATAAATATTTTCGGTGTTCATGCGATATGAACGACAGAATAAGATCGACAAATTAAACATGAATTTCGCATGAACACCGAAAACAAATTTCATTTCTTAAATATAATTTTGCATTTCGACTTTTTAATTTGGGAAAATCGTCACAAGTACATGTTTTTTTGAAAACTTCGCGTCCTGTCACCACTAAAACTAATATGTAAACTGCTTTTTTCTTACGTATTTATATGTAAATAACATATAAATACATAAGATAAAAGCAGTAAAGACAGCAACTTACGATAAATATTTCAAACGCATACCCATACTATTAGTCTTATTTAGGAATAATATGTTACCGACAACATTCATTAGAAATTGTTATGGGTTAACATTTAGAGATTCTTTTACACATTGCGTCTAATAAAACACTTTTATCTCGTTATAAGGCCTACAAGCAAATAAATATTAAAAGATTAGGTAATAATATACATGTTGTGATACGTCATGTCAGCTGAAAAAGAATTGAAATAGGAAATACGCTTGGTTATTGATTTGTTTGTTGTTGAGTTTTAAGTCACACTGTCACTTTTACATAGCCCGCCCGCTTAGCTCAATAGGTATAGCACATATCTACGTATCGCGGGGTCTGTGCTTCAATCCAAAGGCGATGCGTACGTTCTTCTTGACGATTTGATAAAATACATTGTGTCTGAAATCATTCATCCTCCACTTCTGATTCATGTGGGGAAGTTGGCAGTTACTTGTGGAGAACAGGTTTGTAATGGTTCAGAACCCAGGAACACTGTTTTGGTTAACTGTCCGCCGTTTCATTACTGAAATACTGTTGAAAAACGGCGCTAAACTCAAAACAAACGAACTGACACAACTATAGGTCACATGGCGATAATTCACGGCTTTTTATGGTGGAAGAAGGCCCCATGGGCTCCCTTGGCACGGGTTGCAACGCAACATGAATTGGTGCTATGTGTTTACATTTGGATATCATCTTTAAACGTCAATAAGCTTAACAATGTATTTTGTATTTTATTTATCTAAAAAGTGGTATGCTTGCACGAAAATGGTTCAATCAATAAACAATAATCTGCTTGTAATAAAGATTACTACACTGCATAACAAAGTACAATGTTAGTGGAGCTTCAAATAATTATTATAATGTTTCTTGAAATTTTGTCAGATCATTACCTTTTTGTTAGCAAAACATACAGCACTTTGTTACACTGAGGCTCAAAGCAAATGTATCACATATCTCTTTTCGAACTAATATTGTTTGTTTTAATTACGATGATGTATGTGATTATCTAAGTGTAGTTATTTCGGAGTAATAGTCACTACACATATCATATTACATTTTAGTTGTCTGTTACTGTTAATTGTTCCATCTTAGTTTCATGTGCCAATGATTTATCTGTACAGAGATAGGCTCAGTGAATGATTTCATATTAATATACATGTTTATGCCGCCGTTTAAATAATTATGACAACTCTTGAACAATTTAGAGTTACAGATACATTATTATTATTTCTAAGTCAGTTAGGAAGAACTAGCGTATATCATTGAAAAACAAAACAAACAATGCGTATAATTTTTAAAATATGATGGTCTCTTCTTGTGGCTAAAATACTGTCAATTTATCCCCAACAAAATATTCGCCCTTTGTTAATGTTGACACCCCAGACAAAACAATATAATTTAACCCCAAATATGGAACTCGGCATAAATTTTGACAGATGATACGGTCGTTTAAAAGAAACTTATACATTATTTAGAACTAAATATTACACTCTTACACACCTCCGACTGAACAATCGATACGATTTTACAGGGTCCTGATTACAGTCATAAAACCTTCTTTTCACTACTAAAAGCAGAATATCAGTTCAGTTATGTGAAAAAAAGTAAGGTAATAATCGTGTCCCTCGAGAAACATTGACGGTATCCGTTCGATGTAGACATAACAGTATCATTGCCCGAGATAAAACTTTTGTTTCCGCTGCAAGTAACTTGTCTGTATTATAAAGTTTAGGAAAAACAGACATTTAATCATTTTTGTTACAGATGCACGAAACCTATTTCTGAAAATGAGTATCTGTGTAGTTAATTATGAACGTAGTGATTCATCGTCATTTTCAGTAAAGGTTAGAGCACAGTCAATAAAATTTGACAAAGATCCGTTGGAAGCATAGAATGCAACAAGGCAACATAATAACAGACACGGTTTGATTGAGCCTGTTCATGAAAGGTTATGGAATGTTCAACACCCCTCTCGCCCCCTAGCACCGGCTTTAGCGGAATTCTATTAAGGAAAAATCATGTGCTATTAGATACTTCATCTTATACTTAAAAACTGTAACGGGGTTGAAAGTCTTGGTTTTGACATATGCCATATATTTGCATTAAATCAGTTCAGGTTAATAATTTATATTGTTCTTAAACATTGAAGTTGATGTATTTGTTTGTAAGACCAGGTATTTACGTCATACACTATGAGGCAGCATGTACATAATAAAGCTACAATATTGTAAACCCTCTCTAATCAAGACACTTTGTTCAGAAATAGACCATTACGGCTACAGTAAATGTTAACAGTTACAGTTATACGTATTTGTTTCAGCTGACACTGTTTATGGTGATAGCATTGTCATATATAAGAGACACCGAGGATGTGACAAGTAGTAGCGTGAAAGACTTTTATAAAAGGACAAACACCAATCCAAACACTAAGATATTTCATACGAAACCCGCTATGGACAACTGACTTGGACAATTGAATGAGCTTTTCCTTTGGTCTTTTCTTTGAAATGAATACCCTGTTTTCATTTTTTTTGTAATCTAACAAAAGAGGTTGACTTTAATTGATTAAAAAATTATGTATTGATTAAATATGTAGTGTTTATTGATGTTCTCATTTATTACAACGTGCCTCGGTAATATAAAACTGGAGAAACTTCTGATTCATGGTCCTTTGGAAAAATATAGTTGTTCAACTGCAAGTTGTACAGTTATCGAAACAAAACAAGGCAAGTAATGCAATTGCTTAACTACAAATGATAAATAGTTCATGACACTATAAATACAGATGTAGAGGACCTAGCTTTTGTTTCCAGTAAAACTACTGCCCAAAACGTCCACACGAGAATCAGACGTGGTAGCATTTTATTTAAAACAGGACTGTTGTCAAAAGAATACACGAGAGAACGTTGTTTGGCATGAATCACGCATACATAATATTGAGACAGATATTTATGATGATGGCGATATCCTGCAAGACGATCAACTTAAAAACGTATTCTCTCAAAAAAAATTCTCATATGCTGATAAATTGTTCCACTTTCCTGAATAAAAAGAAATATTTGACGCGACATTTGGCAACGTAAAATACATTTGTTCTATTATTATCAGATAAATCAATTAAATATATTTCCTTGAAAACTACTTATATTTATCAAGTTCTCGTATGTAAGACATTCAAATATGGAGAACAAAATACACATATTAATTTATTAGGACTTGGCACGACGTTCGGATAATAGATGGGCACTCTATGGGTTTCTCAGACACACTGGTTATATGTTTCAATTTTTTTCTTTCAGTGATAATGCGGTTACATCTCATGTCTGGCGAGTTTCTTCAATGTGTACAGATTTGTCAATTATATTCAAACTTTTCACATCATTAAGATTTGAACAGAAAGGATGATATACATAGTGGAAAACACATACATTTCTATTCGTCTTCTTTGGTACGTTTTGAGCTTTAAAAAGTACTTTTAAGAGAGTTTGTATTCTTTCTTTTTACTCCGACGAACGACGAATTTGTTATTGTCTGCGGACTGGTCCAATAAGTCGTGAAAAGATAAAAACAAATATGAAAATGAATACGTCTATATAAGATTCCACTATAGTCTGGTAAAATGCATAATTTATTATGTGAAGTATATAGTACCATGACTAGCTGGATGGAAACAACAAAATGTTTACATAATTATGTAAGCACATTGCAAAACAAGACATATTGGTTAATTTCGTTTTTCACAACCTAAAGTAAAGTTGAGATCAAATTTAATACTAAACCTTAATTCTATTGGCATGGTCAATATATATTTTCCCGAAATATAACAAACACATTGAATGGAAATGATTATTCACTTATGTTTTTTGACATGGAAAATCAATACAAAATTGCCGGTTTGTAAAATACATTAGACTGATCTTGTATGCATAATGTGTCACTCATCTTCAAATGCCGAGAGTTCTCGACGAAATATTCATACTTATAAAACTAAAAACTAAGATCTTAAACGGTCTATTAGAGAAGTAATTTGAATGCTTCTGTTAAAGGAGTTCATCGCAATATTTTGTGCGCAGCTCAATCGCGCAGCAAGCGATATCCACTGTAAAGTTCAGAATTCGCCGCCGAAAGTGCATAATTGTCGGATATGCAGAGCACTCGCGCAAAAGATATCGTATGTACTGACAATATAGGTCGTGCATCCATATTTTACCTTTAAAAGTGATGGTGTTTTATTGGAGGAGTAGTTGTAAGAAGTGCTCGAATCGAATACATTGTGGACAGCCAATTTGAAAGTAAACTATTTCGTCCAGTAATGATGCAGCCGACTCCAAGTCAAATAAAATTCCAGAAAATCTTAACGTAGATATATTTCCTTCAAGTTCAAATGTGACTTCCTAAAAGTGTTGTTATACTTTTTGTGCCCAATCCCGCATTTCGCGCAGTAAGACCAGAGTTATGGCCCTTGATAGTCAAATTGTACATAAAGGGTCTAAACTTTTGTGTCGCATGTACCTCAAAATTATATGTGCCAAGTGTCATGAAACCACACAAGAATTAAATTCAGCATGCGAAGTTGTGCACCAGTGTTTTTTTTTTAGGTTTCACTCAATAAAAACAGATTTATGTCCTTGACGTGGTCTATATATACGTAAATGGGATGTGAAAGCTTGTGTAGCACGTATCTCAAAAAGTATTTGACCTAGAGGCATGCAACCTTAAAGGAGCATTATTCCGCATGTGAGTAAGAATACTGGTTAAGAAACTGATAATAACATTGTGCAATTTGTTTTGTAAGAAAAAAAAATGTTCATAATTTTTAGGTGGGTGGGGTAATGAAAAAATACATTTATGGGTGGAGTGAATATTTTTTAATTTTTCTTGAAAACAAGCACGGGTTGATATTATTTTTTTGGTTTAGATTTTTTTGTCTTAGTTCTAGCTTACATAATATAAAATTTGGAAAAATTCTGTCCGCTAGATTTTTCATATCATTAAGAAATACTTCGTGTTTTTCTCAGTTTCAGATACTTTCGACATCTGTCAAGAGTAATTTTTCTGATTTAATATATCTATATGTTGACATTTTATGCATAGTTATAGTGGTGTTATTAATTCGGATGCATAAACAGTAACATCAGAGTGAAACTCTGAATAAATAATTGTTTGCAGTAGTTTTATTATGACATGTATGTACTGTTTCTTCAGACAAAAATACCCATTTAGTGTTCTTAATAAACTTTGAATATTGAAAAAAGAAGCACGGGTACCTATTATTTTTATTTTTTATTTTAACTTGTCATACATCAATCTATAAATATGCAAAGTTACAAAAAATTCTGTCCGCTACAAATAATTGTGAAAAACATCTTTAATGTATGTTTAATGCATATAAATACCATCGAATGAGTGCAAATCATTGTACCTCAAAATCCAAGAGTGTGTGAAAATACTATCACTTACTATAACAGGAGAAGAGAGTTTACTTTGAAAATTTACAGAAAGCGTAATTATTTCCTTCACCGAGAGCAAACTACCAAATTGCATATTTCCTGTAATAGACTATTCTTGTATTATTTATCTCGTCACTGATTTGAAGTTACAACTTAATTATCCCCTGTTTATCTAGAACGTAACTTTAAAAGTTTGCGAACGATAAAACGCTCATTAAGTTTTTATGTATCAATAAACACAATATAAATGTTTACTCCTGCTAGTGTTCTCTGACAGTCAACTATTACTATATGATATTTAATTATGAATATAGCTCTTCATACAAAGTCAATTTTTATTAATATCATAATTTTCTATTTAGATGCCGAGGCTGTTTTGAGATTATTAAGACCTGGAAATATTAGAAGGGAGAGAATATTTTTCATTCTTTATAAAAATGTTCATGACAATATTTATTTTATTTTGTTGGGTTTAACGTCGCACCGGCACAACTATAGGCGACTTTCCAACTTTGATGGTGAAGGAAGACCCCAGGTGCCCTTCCATGCATTATTTCATCACGAACGGGCACCTGGGTAGAACCACCGACCTTCCGTAAGCCAGCTGGATGACTTCTCCACATGAGGAATTCAACGCTCCGAGTGAGGCTCGAGCCAACATCAGTGAGGGGCAAGTCATTAGAAGTCAGTGACCTTAACCACTCGGCCACGGAGGCCCCCTTGATAGTTGACGAAGACCCAAGGTGCCCCTCCGTGCATTATTTCATCACGAGCGGGCACCTGGGTAGAACCACCGACCTTCCGTAAGCCAGCTGGATGACTTCCTCACATAAAGAATTCAACGCCTCGAGTGAGGCTCGAAGCCTCGAACCCACATCGATGAGGGGTAAGTGATTTGTAGTCAGTGGCCTTAACCACTCGACTACGGAGGCCCCTGTGCATGAAAAATTTATATTACAAAATATATCAATTCAAAGTTTGAAATAGTAGCTTAGTCTTAGTCTGCAATAATGCCAGTTTGGTAGGTTTTATAATGATCTCATATACTGTTGGTGTGCTTGACAAATATTTGACCGATAAATTTAAACAGACCCATGCGGACTTCACTATGAGTAAAACTACAATAGAATAAGTTAAGAAGCAAAACATAAATTGAAATCCAAACGGAATAACCAGTTTTGACAAAACAACGAAATTTCATCCCGGATTAAATAAGTTTACAGTAGTTATCATTTCGCATTTCTAAATTTCTTAAGGAGTACATACATTCATGCACGTTTTTGGTTTAAAATATATCTTCAAAACACAGAAATATTTGATAATCGAGCAACATCTTTACCAACAACCTAACTGACCATTACATGTTCTGTCGTACTGTCCCGTGCGGCGGATACTTAAGATATTCTCAAAATGTTGTCTCCCTTTAAAAATGAATACCATTTGTAAAGAAATAAAAATAAACAATCACTGAAAACTACGTTCAACCTAGTTATGTGAAATTTCAGCACTGGGACATCATTGCAAATACATCGAAGCGAAGATACATAACAGTTCTTTGAAAATAGTGAGTTTTGTAAAGTGCCGAACAGTCTGAAAGTGTGGCCCCTTTTTCGGAATTTAATGTATATATCAGTTAACTGATAGTTGTTGTGTAGACTAATATACGCTGTTCAGATTTCATGTAAAACAAACTTTTCTTTCCATGATTTGGTATTGTTTGATTTTTTTTCTCAAAATGCAAGGCTAAGTTTTAAGTCTAATGTCTTTCTGCATGTTTTATTGTCTACATGTTTATCCAGCCACTGGTTTACCCAAGTGTCCTCTTAATTTATTTTTTTCTGTTTTATCGTTTCCCTCAGGGCTAGACCTAGACCCTGTTTAAATACAATTATCGATTCCTGTTTACAACCTTCTGCAATGTCGTTGTCTAGACCTTAGCTGGCTTTGGCACAACACTTAATGAAACTTAATTGTCTTAACATTTAGTGACAGCTGAAGTCTCTTTTTACTTTACATTTTTATACTTTGTACATTTGCGTTATAGCTTATGGATCAAGCTTTTTCGGGAATATTTGGTTTTCTTAATGACAAGTAAATTGTGAAGTGTGAAATCATGAAATTTGCGCTGTTGTGCTTGATCATTTAAAGTTGTAAAGTGTAAAATCTTGAAGAAAGCATCGGTCTTTGATAGTGTTTCGTACATATGAGCATCTATATCTAAGTGCTAAATTTTGTCAGAGACAGTATTGTTTCAAGGCAATTATCTCCAACATTTTGTCTAATATTCTTTTAAACTTATCTTGTAAATATATACTAATTAGACTAACAAATTTAGAAAAGAATTCAAGCAAAGACCTTGTCTAATGTGTTTAATTGAAAATTAGTGCCAACAATTATTGTAGGGTAAGTAGTCAGTGTTAATTATACATTTTGTTTATGACACATCATTATACAAGAAGTAATGGATTGTGAACAAAATTTGGTTGCTATTTTAGAGACTTGATATCAAGGACAATCTGGTGTAAAACTGTCGTAACTCGTATGAAACAAAATAAAGAGTTACGGCAGTTCACCTATAAGCCCTACAAATATAGACATTTTGCGAAAAAAATTCGTTGTTATTTACAGTCATAGAACGGAAAACTGTCGTAACTCATATTAAATAAAGAGGGATTTACGACAGTTTTCCGTTCAGCCGTTGAAATAAAGTTTTGTATGAATATGCGATTTAGAGGAATGGCTTTTTCCATTCATTTCACAGCTATTTTAGAGACAAGAAATAAACGATTGAACGGAAAATTGTCGTAACTCGTATCAAATATAAAAAGATTTTCGAGTTTTCCTTTAGCCCCCGAAAACTAGCTTGGTGTGAATTACGTACATGTAACACAACATTTAATAAAATTACTACCAAAAAATATCAGAGATAATTTTGAAGTGTTCATTCACTGTTCTTGAAATTGATAAACAGCAGACATGTAATGCTTGTAACAGAATTTGTCAACTGCTCTAAAAAACTTTATTATAAAGAACATCAACTCAAGGAATTGACTGCTTTACTTAATAATATGAGCTGTCCTACAATGTTTACAAAACGGAATTGCCAATATCTACAAGTGTTTACAGGACAAGCAACACTCGGCGTGCGTTTTACTTAGGAAATTGCTCCATCCATCTGTGCAAGGCATTCTGTTTTACTTGTGTTTGTGTTTGGTTTAACGTCACACCGACACAATTTGGGTCATACGGCGACTTTCCAGCTTTGATAGTGGAGGAAGACCCCAGTTGCCCCCTCCTCCCTTCGTGCATTATTTCATCACGGGCGTGCACCTGGGTAGAAACACCGACCTTCCGTAAGCCATCTGGATGGTTTCTTCACATGAAGAATTCAACGCCCCGAATGAGACTCAAACGTATATCGGTGAGTGCATGTGATTTGAAGCCAGCGATTTTAACCACTCGGCCAGGGATGCCTCCTACGGTGCACCTAAAGTGACATGTTACACACATTTTTTCCAATTAGGTAATGTGAGACTTTTTTTATTTCGTTTAAACGAAATCATTTCGTTGAAACGAAATAATCATTTCGTTTAAACGAAATAACTAATTTCGTTTAAACGAAATAACTATTTCGTTTAAACGAAATGATTTCGTTTAAACGAAATAACTTATTTCGTTTAAACGAAATAACTTATTTCGTTTAAACGAAATGATTATTTCGTTTAAACGAAATCATTTCGTTTAAACGAAATCATCTAACATAACCTAATTGGAAAAAAAGTGTGTAACATGTCACTTTAGGGGCACCGTAGCCTCCATCCGTAGAAAGCAGATATTTGTTTAGTAGTTGTATGTGTGTTTCAGGTTGTAATACAAACTGTTAAGAGGTCCTTTGGAAGCACAGAATGCAACCAAGAAGCATTATAGCACACTTAGTCTCATTGAGACTGTTTATGAGAGATAATGAAATGTGCAACGCCCCTCACGCCCCTAGCACCGGTTTAAGCGGAATTCTGTTATTGTAACATTGAATGCAGTCCATGATTCCAAAAGATCAGAAAATATAACAACACTGTAAGTAAGTCTGACATTTGCTAAGGTAATGGTTAGTCATTCTGTGGGTTCATGTTAACATTATTTTTCCGTAGATGTAATCAAATGGATCTAATATCAATACCAGTTTGATCAACATCTAATTCCGGAATATTAGAAGCAACAAAATGTAAACGAATAGATTTAATGTCCTAAAGCAAACGCTTTTCAAGTATTTTTAGGACTTATCGTCAGTTTAAAGGAAAATGATTAAATCCAATATTTTAGGCAATAGAAAACAATATTATACAGTTATTGACTTATGTTGAGGTCAATATATGTTTTACGGACCTGGAAAAATGATATTGACCGAGGACGCAGTTCTGGTAATTTGTTGTATAGTAACAATCTCCGTTTCAAAATTTCGGCCTGACCTTTATCAGGAATGGAATACTTTTCACAATTATGATATATCCATATTTAAATAAACAATTACAAGATACGAACATTTCCTGTCTCGATGTAATGTCATTTTCCGTTATCTCACCCAGTGACATCTCATTCGTTTCGGAACTAACAATCCATTTTAAATATATATAATCATAATACTTGTAATACGTGAAAACTTGGTAATCTGGCCTTCTTACTCACCTGCTGACGAAATGATGTACACAATTTCAAAGCGATATTGTTGAATAGAAATAGACCTAAACAAAATTTTATCCTAGAAATTCAAATTGTCTAAGTATTTATATAAAGGACAATAATTCTGACAAAATGCTTTCGATTGGTCTTGTCTTCCAGTGTGCGAGCTGTCAAAGCTTAAGCTCCTTTAGTATTCAAGAAATATAAGTTTAAATATAAAATTTAACCAGAAATTCCAGTCTTCTAAGTACACGAAGTGCTATGTTTCTAACAAAATGCAAGCCAAAGGTTGTCGTTCTTGGTTCACGTACATGCCTTATTATGATAAATAGGTGCAAATAGTTTCAAAGCTACAACCCTTATAGTATTCAAATAAAGTGGACCTAAACAAAATTTTAACAAAAAATACAATTTTTCTAAGTACATAAAATGCGATAATTCTGACGGAATGCATGTCGGATATATTGTGTATACCTAACTTAGCCTTGCAAGGGTGCTAAAGCTCTTATAGTTTTCAAAAAGGTTGTTTTAAACACACAAAACTTAAGCAACACCAACGCCGACGCTTACGATCCGATGACGACAATGCCTCGTAGTTTTTCAAAAATCAGAGGGGTTAATAAAGTATACTCAGGTTTTATTAAAAAGAAATATCAACAAGAATGTTGACAATTACGAGGTCAGTAACTGTGTTAATGTATATTTTGATTAGAGTAACCAAAGGATAGTCCATATAATATTTTTTGTTCTTTCCATAAAACTCAACGTAAGAAATTTCGACATTAAAAAAAATTGGTTTAAAAGATAATGTATTATATATCACATTTATTTTGTTTTACAGAATTCACAAAGAAATATTAAAAAAAAAATCAACAACAAAAAAACAACGAGAAGGTGCTTTTATGCATTTTCGATAAAATGTAGTCTATTTACTAGGTGTTGGCAAAGAGCAGACATCGAATTCTTGCAGCACGATTCATTAATACTCTTAAATGAAAAATATTAGAAAAGAAGATTAGCATGGCTATCTGAATTATGAGCTTTCCGATCGTGTTTACAAACGGAATTGTCAATATTTGCCATGCATATAATTGTCAAGAAACATACACTTGCTAAACTGGATTCTCGTCAGCCGAAAGCATCAATAGATAGCAAAGAGAACGAAGCTCGTTTTATCTATTTAGACACAAAATAAATATTTTTAAGTCGTACGTGTAACAATAGCCATCGAATTTAAATCGTAAACGTAGCAGTATTTAGCATATCATTTCTTGTTCCCTGGAATACAACCATGTACTAATCATTTTATGCCCAAAATGGATATAATAAAATAGCCGATATCTGAAACGAAAGTAGAGATAAAGCGTAAACGAATGAATTTAATGTCATAAAATAAAACACACTTTCAGGGTTATTACTTTTAATACTTTATTTTTTAGCAAGAGATCGTAAACAGGGTTTGATAGACTGAAATCATCACACGATGAAGAGAAGGTAACTAGTTCTTACGAAGGGCAGATAAGGAAAATACATTCATCAAATCTCTGTTCGAAATTCATTTTTTTATTAGGTAGAGTATAATGACATTCAAAATAACAGTTATCAAAATATCTTTTAAAAGAAGACTTAAAATTGTAAAACGATGTACACTGTAAAACAGACATTGTTTCTTGAGAATACTTTTTCAATTATTTTGTAAAATAGTTAAATATTGATTATGTAAATAATTTTTTGTTTTTATTGTATAACCCCTGCAAAAGAGAAACAATTCATTAATGTTGCAACAAAGATTTTGTTTGTATCTTCTATTTCGAAACATAACACAGCTGCTTGTCAAGTTTATTTAGTATTTGTTTGGTAAAGAACAATGTTCTTCGTGTAGAAGGAACTCAAACATTATATGAAAGAATTTTGTTTGCATCAGTGTAAAATCAAAATATATGTCACTGTGAACACCGTGTGTAACATTTAAAAGTGAATATGTTTGGTTTGGTGACGACAAAAGGAGGCTATTTTGATACTATACGTTACGTATAGAAAACGAAGCAAAATTTTAACACTTTTATCAAGTAGAATTTGTAAGCGGGTTGTAGGTTGGGAAAAGCTGCAAATTAAGACGATGCAACCTTACTAGAGTGAAAACCTAGACTGGCTCCCGTCCTTATGTTTTGTTCTTTCTTATTCTCATATATGAGTTTTTGATTACCAAAAAAGGAATTCCAGGTTCTTTCAATATTGACATTTTTATTGCTCCAGATTCCAAAACATAGGTTTAGCCATCAGATGAAAATGTACCATTTTAGAGGCTAAATATTTACTTAAAATGTTTTCAGTTTTTAAACAATATGCAGCCAGGGAGCAAGACTAGTGAAACCATTTGGAAGGCAAAATGTGTTTGAATTGAAACAGTCTTTAAGTGAGGTTTTATTGAAAACTTTTTTCACATGTATTGAAACTGTATGTGTTATTAAAACCTGTTATATTGTAAACGTTTTCACATGCATTGAATCATTTTGCTACTACTACCATGCTAGTAGATTTTCATTTAGAGAAGAAAAAAATCAAAGGTTGTAATTATATTTCAGTTATTCCATAATTTAATTGTTCATCACTGAAAAGAAGAAAATGAAATATAAGGAGAGATTGAAATAACAGCTCAATTTTTATTTAAATTCTAACTATTCTCAACAGAGAAAGGGAACATGGTCATTGAATGGTCATTAATATACATTTGTATATCACCGTTAGATAGACTTGTACATTATTAGGAAAATACTATAGAAATCATTTCTATAACGTTCAAAGTATTAAACAATGTCTAGGTGTACAGAAATAAGTTTTCACATTAGTACTAGACAACAGACGATATGGCACATTTATCGCATCCTACAGTTAATGTAACAAATCACTGTTTGGAGATACTAACTGAAAAACAATCAGTGACATATTTCGCATGCAAGACTGGTCTGCTGTCATGTACGGATCATTTCTGTAATATCGCATTGTGTTTCCATCTTTTAAAGCAGTTGCTAGTTATTCAGAATGCTATTGCTTCAATGAATTTCATTTGAAAGATGTGCTTTCATTACTATGGTTCAATCTTGTTTATTTTAAACTGATTTAAACACCCATATTTTTGTTTTACATTTATTAAAACTGAAATACTAAAATGTTCCTTAAAAGATGCATTATAAACAATATAACTTACTAAGATTATTATCTAATTGGAAACAACCAACGCAATTGGTTGTGCAACGACTTGAAACAACATTACATTAAGCCATTCCCAGCATAACATTAAACATTTATTTAATTGCCGGTTGGTCAATAGTATAAACTATCGTCCAAGGTTCAAACAACTATTATCCTATTGACTGTTAGACCATTTGATAGGTGTATTATTACACGACATCGTAAAAGATCAGTTAGTTATTTTTATACAAGATGTGACTTCAGCCTTGCAAAAAATTGTATTGATTTCATACAATTCATATTGCACACACTATGTGCTGGCGATTTACATGAGTCATGCAATAAAACTTTTAAGTTGTATGGTATACGTCCATCTTTTCTGGCACATGTATATGTAATATAGATATAGATAGAACATTTATGAAACCAAAGAACTATCATCAGCACAATAAAAACATACATTTAAATAGACAGATTAATGATCCTTAGTTCTTCGAACTTTCCAAGTTTACAAAGCAATATTCTTCTCAGCGGGAATGTTTGCTCGGCATCAAAATATATATTTGTACTGTATTATGTTTTACCAGGTTGTATATATTTCATCGGAATGGTACATGAAATGGTACAGAAGCAGCTATCTTTATGTTATACAGCAAATATGGACTCCTTAGATTTTAAACTGCAATTTGTCACCGATATGAAGAAATATAACACGAAACAAGTTTTTTTTTTTTACTTTTTTAGGTAATGTTATGCAGATATTCTTATTAATGTAGCATAGTACTTAAGTGCACATACATTTGTTAACTATATCAGACGCATATCTAAAACAGATGGTTACGAAGTTTAGTCAATGGAGGGAAGCTACTTGTTAACGTTAACCTTCTTTTCTTATGTTGTGTTATGTTCTTCAAATACTTAATGTACACATAGTACTTCAAGTAATGTCTTTCATGTAATCTCTTCCACCAGAAGTGTCTTTGGTTTAGTCAGGCAAGATTATTTTTGTGTTTTAGTAGTGAAACACGAGAATTTATGACTGCAATCAGATCCCAATCAATAGAACATGGCGCCGCTGTAGGGAATATCTTGTCCTGAATAATGTATAAATACCTTCGTCGGAAATACCTTCTCATGTGTCAAAAATTATGCTGAGTTCCATAGTTGGTGCAAATTTATATCTTGAGTGTCAATATATCGTGTATCATTTCTGATTACGAAATGCAAATATTCATTTAGAGTAAATTTACAATGATAGTAATAAGCCACGAAGGAAACTGAATATTTATGATATTTTGATTTTTGTCAGCACTACACTTTTATCACACAATGTTGTGCTACATGTAAAGGTCATGCGTTTGAAGTAAGTAAGATGTTATTTTGAGGCTTTCAGAGATATTACTCCATTCCAACAAAGACACATTTCATTTTCCTCCCTTCTTTCAATTCCAAGAAAAACTTTGAATAAGTTTATTCTTCTGAATAAAATCTAACGGGATCAAAGAGTTCAGCCAAACAAAATAATAGCAGAGTCTTTTAGTGGCTCAATTCATAAGAGGTATTGTAACATACAAAAACTTTCACGATGCCTAGCAATTTAACAGCATATATTTTTATACACTTGCAAAATACATCATATAGAACGAAATAGTTACTCAGAACTGTTGTAATTTTAAGGGGGGACTTGCCTCAAAACAAATAAATATCCAAATAATGATATTACGATATGTTGTAGCCTCAGTTTGCCTTGTTTTGCACATGGTATATTATTTTTGAATCTCTCTAATTATAAGAATAAATTTTTATTAGATCTCAATTTCACTGGAATGTACGAAAAATGCCTATGGTATAAATACGTTCACAAACAATTGAAAATAAAGTTGATCAGGGTGGAACAATCAATTACCTCGATCTTCAAGATACACATTGAATGACCCATTAAAATAGTATGTTTATCTGCATTTGGAAGACGACACTTTAAGCATTTTGAGCTAAATCATATTTTTGACAAATATGTACTGTATATAAAGAAAAACATGCTTTTTTGGGTGCTTATCAATTTTTAACTCATATGTAGAAAAAAGCTCATTAAATTTATTTTACTTCCTATATATAAGCATTGTGTAACAGTGAGAGTTACATTCTTAATTTAAAGTCATGTTGTATGAGCCATTTGCCATTAAAACGATCTGCCAATTTCTAGTTGTTGAACGTATTGTGAATCGTTATACACTAATTTCAACCTTAACTAATTGTTCATAGATTCAACATAATTTCAACAAGAATGTGTATTATGAATTGTTCAAAGGATATATGAGCAATAATCTTCAGATAGCAATATTTTATGAATTTTGCTTTATTAGTAATATTTCATAATAAACATATGTTAGAGAACGGGATGACACCGTAGTAACAATGCTTGACAAAGACAAGCACTACCGATTCGAGTGTCAGTTATATACGAAATATAACCGCCTATTAAACAATTAGTCATGTGTTCGAGCAATTGAGTGTCTTTGCCAGTAAATATGACAAAACCAGACATGAAACAAGAACATTATCATCATCTACTCAATAAATATTTTCAAAAATTAAGTAGTGTGGATCCAATCCTTCGATGCTACGAAAATATTAGTATCAAAATGAGAGTGTGTCGTGTGCATTCATGTATTATAGTTCATTATTTCCATAAAATATAATTCCTTATTACCAATAATAAATGTATTTGTTGGAGTTTTTTACACCTTACTTACTCATAATTTTAAAAGACATTCAGTTCGAATAAATTATTCTTCTTCATATGTTATTTTCATAAAAATATGAAAGGCAAGCATCGAAAATATCAACAATAAAAAGCATTTTAAAGATACAGCCTTTAGAGGACTAAAGACGTCAAATCATTAAACTTCGTCAGAACATAAGTCCGCATCTACCATATAAACGTACATGTACATTTACATGTTGCAAATAAAATTTTAACGTTTATCAGACACCGATGGAAGTCAAAGTTTGGGTGTTTGTTCAAACTTATATTATGATTAAACACATTTTCATAGCTGTGTGTGTCTTTTTCCTTTTTGTCTTATTCGCATTACTTTAATATTTCAATTTGTTATGACCGACTTACATGTAAACTAATTCTTTTTAATTTCACGTTTTCTGATCGAATCCTTTCTTAAACGTTACAAAAGCACCGTTTGTATTGCTTTACATCTAAATTGAACTGCCAGCATCTTAATGATTACAATATTCTTTCATATATACCATACAAATACAATAGAAATAAATAACAACATTTTCAACAACTTACCAGTCCGTGATAATTTCGCAAAACTAATGAATCAATGATGAATAGAAATATCGTTTCACTACAACAGCCGACCGGAATGCATTATTTTGACAGGTAACGTTTTTCCAATACAGGTTGAGACACGTATCGCTTTACGTGTACTCCACGCTACATATATATTGATTTTAAACAGCGCCGTTAACGCTTTATACATAATTATAGAAATGATTATAGCAAAATGTCACGAATTTACCCGATACGAAAATGAAACAGAAATACCTAATTTAATCGTTCATACAACTTACCTGTCCGGATAAATTCGCCTAATGAATCAAATCTTTAGATGGTTGAATAGAAATATCGTTTCACTACCAACAGCCAATCGGAATGCAGTATTTTGACAAGCGGTAACGTTTTTCCAATACACCTGACAGGTTAAGACCCGTATCGCTTTAAGTCTACTCCACGCTATATATTATCGATTTAAACAGCGCCGTTAACGCTTCATACATAAGTATAGAAATCATTAAAGCAAAATGTCTTTGATAAACCCGATACGAAAATGAAATACAAGCACCTAATTTAATCGTTCATACAACTTACCTGTCCGGATAAATTCGCCTAATGAATCAAATCTTTAGATGGTTGAATAGAAATATCGTTTCACTACCATCAGCCAATCGGAATGCAGTATTTTGACAAGCGGTAACGTTTTCCCAATACACCTGACAGGTTAAGACACGTATCGCTTTGCGTCTACTCCACGCTATATATTTATCGATTTTAAACAGCGCGTTAACGCTTTATACATAATTATAGAAATGATTATAGCAAAATGTCTTTAATAAACCCGATACGAAAAATGAAATAGAAATACCTAATTTAATCATTCATACAGCATAAACCGTGATATGCGCTCTGCCTGAGATCCTTTAACCGAATGATATTTACCTGTAGAACTGAAGTAAAATAACACTTCGCTACTACAACCAATCAGGAAGCAGAATTTTGACCAGCGATAGCGCGATCGACTTTGTTAACAATACCGAGATAAAATCGTAGGGAAAGTTTAATATTTATCCTTTAAATGAGAATCATTGAAAATAAGTGCCTCTTGTCTGGTTTTTACCGGTTTAATCCAGTATTGCTATTTTAATTGACCGATCAGAATGAGAATAAATGACGTTCTTACTAAAAATACAAGCCTTCTTTTGAAATCGAGGCTTTGTGGCGAGTATATAATAGCGCTTTCATCAGACAAAATCATTCAGAAGTCAAATCATGGAAAATAGGTCGGGAGTATTCGAAAATATGATGAATTCCTTCGCTGCGGACTTAAAGGAAGTTTTTCCGGTACATCACAAAGTTATGGTTTTACGAAGCGCATTACAGTAAAGTACATTTTGGTTTTCGGAAGATATTTGGGTAGAATTATTGACAAGCTATATAAGAAACAGGACGAATATGAACGTCGACTTCTCCATCATCCACAACTGGTGATCCGTATACGGACATGGGATTATTTGCCTGACGGTCATTATTTGGTAGACATAGAGTGTGCTTTACGCGACTTTCTGGAAGCGAAGGGGTGTCTCTATGTTAAGTACAAGGACATAACAAAAACGAGAATAGAGTTCGATATGAATTACTCTACATGGGTATATATGCTCCGACAATACATGAACAAATATCATCCGAAAATAGAACTCAAGTGGTGCGAACATAGCTTGCAACCAAATTCCTATTGCCCCTGTAACATCAGTACGGAACCCGAAGGACCCGGAAATATCTACATAGATGTACTAACTATGCTCTGTGATCATCATGCAAACAGAAATTGGTAGAAAAAGGCATTTTAAAGCGTTGAACTTGTTGCTGAATTGTATTGATCAATTACACGAAATTTGTATGAAAGACAGCTAAAGAGGCAGTTTTAAATAGTGTAAATGCTGGATGTGTTACCATCGGATCTCTGTAGAAAACTATTTTCTGGCTGTGTAGAAAGACCGTATATACCGTTATGTTACATGTTGGACTATGAGCCGAATAGAATGGCTCTTAGTAAAATAACAACACAACATTTTTCCAACCTATGCATAAAACAGTGGTTAAAGCAAAAGAGCATATCTTTTAAAGACACTTTGATCGACATGATTCGTTTTCATCAGATGAATTTCAATATTGGGGCGAAAGTGACTGGATGACTTATATTCCTGAGAACGAGGAAATAGCGCTTCATGTCGACGATGTGATACGAGGGGGTGGCCAAGAATTTCAATACGATTGGTTTCCAGTCCGAGAGAAGAATGATAAACATGATTTTATTTTACTGTAGATATCATTGATGCAGTTCTTTATTTAGAACTGCGAGAGACGCTTATTAAAAAAGCATAATATCGATTTGTGAAACGATGTTGAATAAATAAAATACAATAAAGGAATATGTCGTTTTATTTGTGTACACCTACCGACGCTTAATCTTTTCCGTCACCTCAAATTCGAATGTATAGGTTATAAATAACAAAGACATATTGTTCTTTTAATTTTTTATTGCCAAAGCTTGTATTACTAAAAGTATCAACTAAAATAAGACACAATAAATTCGTCATTCGACTTCTTGCGATACGCATCAAACGGTTTTAAAATGTCCTTCATTTTTCGTCCGGAACATCATTTCATAATGTAATATACGCAATACAGCCCGCATATGTTTGAATCCGTATCCTGTATTTGACTGAAGTTCATCCAATAACGCTTCTTTAACGCTTGCTCAAAATGAACTTTGTAGTGCTCCGGTCTATTACCTAGTGAATCGAAAAATTCGTCGGGCCCTCTTTTTGGAAAATAAAAGACCACCCAATGTTTTCCTGATCCTTGGCTCGTGTCTGTATTCGAAATGACGTATTGTCCTCTACGTATTTGAAGTTGGTCCGCGGCGCATATTGTCACAGGGTACTCTTTTAACATTTCCTCGAGTTCGTAGTTATTCATTTTGAAATGTATAGGTGTTCCAATCTATAGTATCTTGGGTCATGCTTTCGCGATATTTCTTACGTCTTGAGCTGTCTAAATCACGACTCAAAGGTGTGTCCATTTTATCCGTATGTCGCTTCAGATCACTTTCGTGCCTGTCTTATTTCCGACCTAACAATATCAACCGCTTGGGCTACGGGTGTCATAAGTTTTACTACGGGGAGATCTTCCCCTTTTTGTTCTTGTGCTTCCCTTTCTCGTTCCTCTTTTAATTCGGCCATTTTTCTTCGATATGCACCGCTTCCTACAAAGTAACGGCCCATATGATCAGGCCGTACGTATCCGTCCCTCAGGTCTTTGAAATGTTATATCCATTTTTCAGGGTCCGGTTTATCCGGGACCCATTTTTCTTGTTTATAATCGTACACTTCTATGGAACCCATTTTGACACGGTGAAAGTTAAAGCACGCCACTCCTTCTTACAACGTTCATTCATCATCATCCGATTCTTGATCGTCATCACTTTCTTTATTATCCTCCATTGAATATTCTCCTTTGGGTTTATGATCGGGCTACAACTCAACAAAAAGGTCTTTTCTAAGGGCAATGGCTTGTCGAACAGATTCCTTGACAGTCATCCCGTGCTGACTTTTAAGTTTCTTAGCCGACTGTATAATCTGCTGCTGAGTAGGATCGTTTTGTAGCTCATAAAAGTCGATTAGAAATCGGGCATAATTTTGTCTCATTCTCTTTCTTAGTTCAGGCAGCACGTCATTAGCGGTGTTACGGTAAGCTTCTTCAAAAGAGAGCCCTTGTTCCGTAAAGTTGTTAACTTTAGCTCTGAATTGTTCTTTAATAGATTGTCTGAGAGGATACTGAAAACGCTTATCCCATATCTCACGGCGTGATCGCTCTTCTATAATCTCAACTTTTCTACGTTTACCGGGAGGTCCCTTGATCAAAGATCGTTTCTTTTCAAAGCTTGTGTCATTATCTCTGTTTTCTGTTTCATCATCACTATCATCATCATCATCATCATAATCCTCCTTCTCATCTTTATCATTGCCATCATTTTTGTCAGATAAGTGTCCTTCTCCATTGAAATAGTCTTCTTGTTTATATTCATCATTCGTTCGTCTTCTCTTTTCTGAATTGATCGCCTCGAAAATGTTTTCGCGTAAACGGTGTTGTTCTTGGGTGCTCGATTTTAAGTCTATTACCAAATAACCGTGCGGTCTTGATGTCGCTCGTTCAAACCGTTTCATAAAGATGTTACTCGACGAAGGGTAAATTCTTCTCGCCAATGTAGCAACTTGTTGTCTGTCAATAGGATTATTAAATAGCACCAGATACTGCGTATTCAAAGCGATATCTCTACAAGCTTTACCTTGAGGGAACAAATTTTGGGTGAGATATACGACAGATATGTTCCTGTGGTGGCTGCCCTTGGTAAAGAGATCAGCAATTCTTTGATCGCATTTAGCTTCAGTCATCAAGTCGTCAAAGACCAGCAGGTTCCTTCGATTAACATTTATGTATTGGGAATCGTTTAGGTAGTCTGGAATACCGTGTACAAATTCGACCCCATGTTCACGCCGAAGTTCATCATACAACGGTTGCCATTGTCCAAAACACCATATGATACGCTCAGGCTGAGGTCTTACAAGATTTGATGATAACAGTTTTCTTGTCCATTCAGTTTTTCCACTACCACTTGGTCCTGAAACGACCATAGAAAATGGATGTTGAAACGTGGTCTCTCTTGAGATGTCCCATGCTTGTAATGGCGATGAAAAACTGCTGTCAGTGGCTTCGTCATTTCCGTGGACATAACGTTGATGTCTCCGCATGTTGTCGATCCTAGAGAAAGACTGATGACATACAGGACACTGATGCATTTGTGAAACCGATGTAAGTATCTTTTATCAGAAAGACACTGCTTTATTCTGTTTGCCATTCTTACGCTTTCTTGGGGCAGAGGACAAGGAAGAGGAGGAGAGGAGGAGGAATGGAGGAGGAGGAGGAGGAGTGAAGTGGAGGAGGAGGAGTGGAGGAGGAGGAGGAGTAGAGGAGAGGAGGAGGAGTGAAGGAGGAGGAGGAGGAGTGAAGGAGGAGGAGGAGTGGAGGAGGAGGGGTAAGAGGAGGAGGAGAAGGAGGAGGAGGAGTGGTGGAGGAGGAGGAGTGAAGGAGGAGGAGGAGGAGTGAAGGAGGATGGAGTGGAGGTGGAGGAGGAGGAGGAGGAGGAGGAGGAGTGAAGGAGGAGGAGGAGTGGAGGAGGAGGAGGAGGAGTGAAGGAGGAGGAGTGGAGGAGGAGGAGGAGGAGGAGGAGGAGTAGAGGAAGAGGAGGAGGAGTGGAGGAAGAGGAGTGGAGGAGGAGAGGTGGAGGAGGAGGAGGAGGAGGAAGAGGGAGAGGATTGATTGGTTAAAATTTCGACGTTTTCATCGGTCAAAACGACTTTATTGGAGATGTTTTATTGGTTCGTTTCCCTGCCTTCTGATTGGCTATATTATGTTTAGAAACGACGGTATTAATCTGTATTCTAAAAGTGTTGGTTCATTTTAGCGTGGGATATCGACGGGTTTACATCCGTTGAGTGGGTAATAGTTTTCTTTTAATTTCATTTTATAAATAGGTATTCTCGTATAGTTTTAATGACTGGTCAGCAGTACGTAATTATTATAAATTTTCTTTCGAATGGTCTTTTATACGAGGATTCTTTTTTTACGCACGGGCATAGCTTTTGTTTTCGTGTTATCTCCCCGTGTAGGGCCGACCCTCAATGTGCGCGAACACGCCCTAGATAGATATAAAAGGCGGCTCTATATACTTCAAGGAGATATAGATAGCAGAGTGAGTTCATTCTTAACATAGAAAGGTGATGTCATTCTAAAACTAGAATTCAAAATTCCCGCCGCATTCTCGAGCATGCGTACTCCTGACGTTAAAGAACTGCTTATACTACTCTTATACATAATTTTGTTCATAGATTCAAACATAAATTTTCTTTATTACAAAGATAATGTGTATTCATGAAATTTTGTTTCAAATGTGATATATGAGCAAAATATATCTTTCAAGATAAGCAATATTTGTATTGATATCTTTTGCCTTTAATTAGTAATATTTCATTAATAAACATATGTAATGAGAACGGGATGTACACCGTAACGTAACAATGCTTGACAAAGGGACAAGCACTACCGCTTCGTGTTGTTCAGTTATATACGAAAATATAAACCGTCATATGAAACAATAATTGCATGTGTTCAGAGCAATATCGTGTCTATTTACCAGTAAATACTGACAAAAACCAGACATTGAATACAAGCAACATTATTCATCAATCTACTACAATAAACTGATTTTTTCAATAATAGATTAAGTAGCGTGGATCCAACCTTTCAGTGATGCGTACGAAAATATTAGGTATCAAAATGAGAGTGGTGTCGTGTGCATTCATGTACTTGTATATGTTCATTATTTGCCATAAAAATAATTCCTTTTTACCAATAAATAAATGTTATTTTGTTTTGGAGTTTTTTACAACTTTACTTTACTCAATATTTTTAAAAAGACATTCAGTTCGAATGAAAATTATTTTCTTTTCTTTCATATGTTATTATTTCATAAAATATATTGAAAGTGCAAGCATATCGACACATATCAAATAACAAAAAGGCATTCTTAAAGATACAGCCTCTTAGATAGTGACTAAGATGACGTCATAATCATTAAAACTTGTCGTCAGAACATAAGTTCCGCATCTACCATAACACCACGTACATGTACATTTAACATGTTGCAAATAAAATTTTAACATTTATCAGACACCTGATGGAAGTCAAAAGTTTGGGTGTTTTTGTTCAAGACCTTATATTATGATTAAACAATTTTCATATGCTTGGTGTGTGTCTCTTTTCCTTTTTGTCTTATTTTGTCATTACTTTTAAATATTTCATTTTGTTATGACCGACTTTAACATGTAAACTATTTCTTTTTTAATTTCACGTTTTCTGATCGACATCCTTTCTTAAAGTTTCAAAAGCCAGCCCGTTTTGTATTGCTTTACATTCTTATAATTGAAACTGCCAGCATCTTTCAACTGTTTGTCAATATTTGTCTTTGCATAACTACTGACCAACACAACGACAACAGAAACAACATAGGCACACTTTTTCACAGCAACAATAGCTTTTAATATTAAACAGATATTGATATATTTCAGCAAAATCTAATGTAAACTATAATTAAAAAACTTTCAGGGAAAAATTCTTAATTCATAAATTGATTACCGGACGGCTAGAGGACAGGTTAGACGTCCGGTTACCAGACGGCTATATAGCAGGCTTGTCGTCCGGCTATACGCGTCCATTCGAGACCAAAAATAGAAAGTCACTTTCAATTAAGACTGTAGGACAGCGTGACTAACTTTCTGAATGTTGTCATAATTTTACCCACTATGCTTTTTATTCAAGGTGTATTAGACCTAAATTTTATGTTTGAAAATAAGAATAATTACTATATTATTTATGTAAACATAGAATTTACAGGTTTATATGTATAAACTGTACCATGCATTAGGTTTAAACAGTACACAATAATATTTGTGAAGGTTAACACATTATATATAATGACACTGGACGCTTTAGTAAGTAAATATTTAAGGACAACATATTTGAGTGAAGATAGGAAATAGGACGCCTTTAAAAAGAATTGAAAGCTGTATACGCATATGCATACGTTGATATTTATTGTTTCAGCAATGAAAATGTATGTAGCGGCAGATAAAATTTGCTCGTTCTTGTTATTAAAGAGATACGATACGACTAGAAGGCAATTAACAATTAAGGATGACCTGCAAGGAATATGAATTTAAAAAAAAACACAATGAAATTATTGATAGAAAAAATACTTATGTGATAACTGCTTTGCAATGAATATACTAATTCAGAACAAGAATGACACATTTTAACAGCGCTTGACCTGCCATGGAGACGTTACTTCCTGTACTAACAGCGTTTGACATGCCATAGACACGTTATATGAAGCAAACAATCGCATTTATTTCTTATTCTTGATTGTATAAGGTGTTGATAAAGACAAGGTAATGTTTTAGTAGACTGGGCCAACAACAGTTCTTTCATGAAAGATCTTTTTCAAGATATTTACTTCGTTCATGTAAAAGCTATTTATGAAAGCAAACTTCATAAAATCTTTTGTATAAACAAAAGTGGTCGTGGTTAAAACATAAAATCTGTATATATATATAAATTAGGTAATATAGGGTAATATGAACATGAACTTTTGCTATATCTGTTACACGAAATATTAATTGTGATTGCATTAGGGTACACGCTTTTTAAATTAGAAATTCCTTAGTGATTTTATTTAATAACAGATGCCCGGTCCATTTTTGCAAATTTATATACAGTATTATGATCGAAAACGAAATCATGCTATACAAATACGAAACAATTCTTACTCACTGACCGAAGTATACTGACGCGCATTTCAGTGTGCTCTAACATATGCTCAAAATATCAATGAATCACGTTGACAGTTTCATTTCCAGAATCTTATTTATAGAGATATACGTGGTATGCATGCGATAATGGCAAGCCTTTCGCATGCCTAGTTTTCATATTTTCCTTGATCTTAATAACACAGAGATGGTACAGACAGATAAAACAAGACCTTCGTTTTAAGGAATGAATCTGAAAATGATCTATTTGCTGTCAAATCTGTCTACAACAAGCGATACGGTCATCGTTTCTCGAGGGACAGGATTATTACTTTATCTTTGAATTTGAGACACGGTCTACGCACAAAGGATATATTCTAGTCACAAAGGACAAACAACACGAATACGAACTTATATCAAATTACTATCTGATATAGATGTTAACGAGGCGCACTAAGTCTTGCTCAATGCTGCGTGTTGTATCGGCAGATTGTGGTTAGATAGGAAGACCATAATTATATAGTCTGTAAAGGTACTGTTGAAAACAAAAGACCTTTTTAGGTTGAGTTACGTAAAGAGTGAAAGCCTAATTCTTATTAATAAGTAATAACGTGTAAAATGGCATCAAACATATGTACTTGCTAAACTGGATTCTCATCAGTCAAAATCAACAGTATATATCAAAAACAAGGCGGGTTTTTCTTATCAATTTACACACAAGTATTCTAAAGTCGTACGTAAAATATTTCCTATCGAGTTTAAATCGCATATGATAGCAGTATTAAGCTCCCTGGAATGTTACAAAGTATATATCGTATTATGATCGGTTAAAATAAATTTTAGATAGATATCTCATATGTATATATTAAAAGGAACGAAAGTAGAAACAAAACGTAAATAAAATCATTGATATCATAAAACAGACTTCGAGGGATATCAATTACATTTTACTTTGTAGCTGGAGAGCTTAATGGGATTAGGTAAACTAAGATCAACAATTGAAAAGGCATCTAATTGTACATAGTACCTAGGTAATCTGCAGTATATCCTAAAACACAAACACTCACCTTTCGCGACTTCTTGATGCCAAATATTATCTGAGCGAAAATTAGGTGCAGTGGTGAAAGTTTAACGGTTGCGAATATTGCTGACTTTACAGTTTCTGGTTTTAGCCGTTCCTTTGTCTATCTCTGTTTTATTTACCCTAAAACGTGCAGGTTTTTTGTTTCATCTTTTTGTATTTTTTCATTATTCCATCAATCGAAGTAAAAGCTCACCAAACTGCGTCTTCGTGCCGTACAAACACATGAGCACGTTTTCGCATAATTGTAAATGATTTCTTGTGTTTTAGAAGCGGAGCTGGAGAATTTATGACTGCAAGCAGTTCCTAATCAATAGTACAGTCGACGCCGTGCTGGAATGAATGTCTTGTCCTGAGTAATGTTTATTAAATACCTTCGTCGGAAATACCTTCTCATGTGTCAAAAATTATGCAGAGTTCCATATTTGGAGCAAATTTATATAGTTTTGTCTGGAGTGCCAACAAATCGTGTATCAATTCTGATTACGAAATGCAAATATTCATTTAGAGCAAATTTACCATGACATGGCATTAATAAGCCCAGAAGGACACCGAATATTTATGATAGTTTAATTTTTGTCGGCGCTACATTTTTATGTAACTGATAAACGATGAATTTTGTGCTACATGTAAAGGTCATGCGTTTGAACTAGGTAAGATGATTATTTGTAGGCTTGTAGGGAAATTACTCTATTCTAACAAAGGCATATTTCCTCCTCAAAAGACCTTTGGAATCACAGAATGCAGCCTAAAATATAGGAATTTCTTTTTAAGTGGGCATGTTCATAAGAGGCAATGTACATGTAACATACGACAATCCTTACGACTCCTAGCACGGGTATATATTTCCATGTACTTGTAAAAATCAAACATAGAGAACGAAATGGTGACTCAAAACCACACATCAAAAAAAATTCCAAACACTAATATAAGACAGAGAAAAGTAGAAACTTCACAGGTCGCTCAACACGAAAAAAACGAAAATGTTGCAGGCTCGGTTTGATTGAGCCTGTTCATGGACGGTAGTGGAAATGCATGCTACCGTCCACGCCCTCTAGCCCCGGGTTGAGTAGAACTCAACATTTACACATGCTAAAAGTACAAAAAGCAATTTAGAGACATCCGCAGATGTATTCAAACGGCGGTGAACATGGAACCTTCAATGATACACGTGTTGAGGCGTGTTAAGGATATGCTTTTAGTTTCAATTTGCTTTGTTGTGCACATACTGTATTATTTATTATTAATCTCATTTTGTATTGGTAATTCACAATTTGGTGTATGAAAATGGAAGATTCTTATAGTATACAAACGTTCACAAACAATTGAAATACAATGGATCGTGATCGAGGTGAAAAAAACAATTACCTCGAACATACAAATTGAATGGCCCATTAAAATGCGCAAGTGTGTCTATCAAAGTGCATTTGGAAATAGAGAAGTGGAAGCTTCACAGGTCGCCCAACACGACAAAAACGAAAATGTTGCAGGCTCGGTTTGATTCAGCCTGTTCATGGACGGTAGTGGAAATGCATGCTACCGTCCACGCCCTCTAGCCCCGGGTTGAGCAGAACTCAACATTTACACATGCTAAAAGTACAAAAACAATTTAGAGACATCCGCAGATGTATTCAAACGGCGGTGAACAACACTATGCGCAGCTTGCCTTCTAAGAAATATTTACTGTAAATATAGAAAACATGATCATTGGTTGTATTAACACGTATGTATGTACAAAATGCTCATCAAATTATTTTTTCCTTGACTAAATATAAACACTACATATCTGTAAAGAGTTACATTCATAAGTAAATTTCATATAGTGAAAAATATTTGCTGCTTTTAAACAAAAATACCAATTTCTTGTTTTAGAAAAAATGATCGTTAATAAATAGATATCTATCAACAAGTGTTGATATTTCAACATTCTGCACAGTTTTTATTCATACATTCAAACAATTTATTCCTTATTACACGTATATAAATACTGTGTAGTAATTGTTCATGATGTTTTCAAAAGCGACACATGGGCATACTATAACTATTAAGATATGCATTTTTTATATTGTTTGCCTTATATATCAGTAAATTGTAAATACATGTGAATATTAACTCTATATATATCATGGTTAAACAACACACGATAAAAGAAATAACGATAAATGCTGGTTTTAGTAGTTCAAAGACAAATAAAAATGTTATCCATTATGTGAAACAACAATTGTATATTTGCTTAAAATATTTAACGGTGTGCACTCAACTTAATCAATGGTCCTGGATTTTGTACACGTATCAACCTGTTCTCCGCAAGTAACATCCTCATATAAGAAGTTGAGGACGAATGATTTAAGACACAATGCTCTTCTATTTAAAGGTCACGGGAAACATAAGCCTCATTCGGGGATCGAACTCACGCCCCCCCCCCCCCCCTCCCTCCACCCTCGATACGTTGATGCGCACTCCATATTGAGCTAAGCGGTCGGACACAACTGCCTGCTTTACGTATGAGCGTTTGCCATGTTTACATACGTCAGTGTTTCCCATCTGTTTACATACACCTGCTACATTGTATTTTCTTTACCAAAGATCTTCTTTGTATAAGCAATTCCATATATAGCAAAGGGATCACTCTGTAGACGAAGTTTATCGTTTTATGAATAAGTTCATGCAATTGACAGGTATTTAGATGTTTCACGTGCCACATGCCTTGTAGTGGCATTAATAATTGTAAAGTTTAGCAATTGTAGGCATAAAATGCAGTATGCGAGAAGGTATTTCTAAACCCGTTTTTTATGGGGATGTGGTTTACGGTAATTGTCCAAATGTATTTGGAAAGATTATCAAACGTTTTATTAAAAGAGGTTACGACCCAACTGTTTTGAGACATACCGCATGTTTAATGTTCAACCCGTTTACAGTTGGACACTAAGCTTCCCTCTTTGATTGCGTCTGACGGAAGAGGGGGAGGACTCTATGATAAGCAGTTTTTAAATCCTACCAGGACTGAACTGTTTTGATATTTGTCTTCTGGTCTGTTTCGTCGGGCCCTTAAGGGTGTTTCTCTTGTAGCTCTGTCTTCTGAAAAGGCATTGAGTACATACGTTTTTGGTTCTTAAGGTTTGTTTTTCATATATTTATACACGAGCATTTTTGTGTTTTACATGCCATGCCTTTTTGTTTCCATTACGTGTGTAAGAGATTCACCTGGAGGGAATTACTTTTGTTTACACTGCCCCATGTCTTTGGAACATGGTGGGGGTAAGAGTGAGGTAAGGTGCACCATAAACCGGTTTAAGCTCCCCAGTGGTGTTTTTGCCACTGACCGTTCCAAGGCGGTGCCCCACTGTGTTCCTTTGTTTGTTCGTTTCGTCTTATGTGTTGGCTTTGTGTGCGTGTGTGTTGTTCGTTTTGTCCTTATGTGTTGGCTTTGGGTGTGTGTGTGTGTGTGTGTGTTTATGTGTGTGTGTGGTTCACGCGTCTGCGTGCTGGGGGTTTCGTTTTGAGGAGGCTACGTTTTTGGTGCGTGGCATTCCCTGTTTGATATTTTTCTTTGTTTTTTATCAGATATTGTATTTATACAGGGCAATATTATCTAAATAAAAGGAGCACTAACATCAGAGAAGAGTAAAATGACATAAAACAAACGCTGTTCAAGTGTTTTATGACCTAGTATGGTTATGAAAGTATGAATTTAATGGGGCACTTTTTAAAATAAAACCCATATGGACATTGTACTATTTGAGACGAGAAATGAATAGAGATGTCTGAAAATAATCGAATTTCACGAGAGGCGGTTTTACAATAATTGCCTGGCGGATTGACAACAGCTGTTAAAATAAGCCTTAGCCAATGCAGGGATGTTGGTGAATGACCGACAATATTTTGTTAAAGGTTACAGATGTTTCAGCCTAGCAACACCAGTATAAGATGTCATTATATTATTTAACTTAACTCGTCAAGAATTTCATTTTTTCTTTACTTTCATAGTATTGAAGTGTTCTTATTTTACAAAGTACCTATTCCCTTATTCTTCTCATAAAGTTTCTGTGTAAATGTAGGACAGCGCTGCCTGGAAACGACAAGTCCTTGACAAACTCTCCGTTAGCATGTGAAGTGTGACAGCCTTAGAATGAGAAACAAACTCTGCAGCAGATGCCCATAAATTAGAAAACATATACTAATACAAAAGGGAAAGCTTTGAGTGATTTTTTGTGCCGATTTTGTTTGAACAACTTTAGCTAGCACACTGGCTCGAAGGTGCGATAAGTACAATCACGAATTGCTCGTGGCAGTTTTTCGTCAAACGTGTAATTTAACTACAGTGTACACAGTGTACGTTTAAAAACTTTTAATGTTGATATGTGTATTCTACGTGCATTCTGCCAACTCATATTTTAAACCTGCACGCAGTTTCGATTTGAGTGTTTCAGTAATATTTTAAATACTTGTATTATATTATGGATCCAGCATTTCAGAATTGCCTCAAGTTGAATTACATATAGAATCTTGTGTATTCATGTACGTGTATATGTTTATTATTTGCACAATAGATAATAGCTGATTATTTTTATTTTGGAGTTTTTACTAAAAATGATGTAATTCATATTTTTGAATATCAAGTTTTAATTGAACGTTATTTAGTTATGCCAACATTAAACATGCTGGTTGCAAATGTCCATACGTTTGGTGTATTTTTTCATATTCTACTTTCATAATTTTGTATTCTTGTTGAATATTTCTTATTCTTATAACCAAAGCTTATATGTATACTATGTGTTTTTAAAACTACGTTTTCTGTTTGACATTACTTATTTTCAGAAGCGAGTCCGTGTAGTATGTTTTATTCTTCGAGCTTAAACTGCCATCATCTTTCAGATTTCTGCTTATCAATATTGCCTTGTCATAACTTCTGTACAACAACAACAACGACGACGACGACAACAACAACAACATTGGCACACTGTTACACAACAATAATAGCTTCATATATAAACATCAGTATTTTCAAAACAAATATTAATATATTTGAGTTCTAAATATGTAAGGTATAGTAAAAAGTTTTTTTGAAAAATTATTCATTATCAAATCGATTACCGGACAGCTGGAAAATCGCTAGAAAAAAGGCTATGAGTGCTATTATGCAAGCTAGTCGTCCATTTATGACTATTGCATAGCGTGACAAATTTTCCAAATGCCATCATAATGTTATCCACTATTCTTTTTATTCAAGATATACTAGTCGAACATTTCATATTTGAAAATAATTACTTTATATAAATCTTGGAAACTTATAATTGACAAATGTGTATAAACAGTACTATGCATTTGGTTTAATATAGTACAATAGTACAAACTCAATACATATACATTGTATGTATATAAAATCACTGAAAGTTTTATTGAATGAATATCTAAGGGCAACATATTTGAGTGCAAGATAGACAATAGGATAAAAAAAATAAGAATTGAAAGCCTGTGCAACCATATGCACATGTTGATATTCTTCGTTTCAGCAAAGAAGCTGTATGTAGCGGTAGATTAAAAATTTCACGTTCTGGTTATCAAAAAGATACGCTACAAATAGAATGCAATTAACAATTAAGGGTTGGATGCAAGGGTTAAGAATTTAAAAATCAATGAAATTATTGACACAAAAAGTATAGTATAAGATACTAATCATTTTACAATGACTATGCAACATTAGAGTATTGTTGCTATCAGTAAACAATTATATGTATTTCTTACTCTTGAATGTATAAGGTGATACTAAAGACAAGGTAATGTTGCATTTCACTGAGGCTATTAAAGTTAAAAACAGTCATGAATGGTATCTTTCAAAAACTATTTAAGAAATCAAGCTTTATGAAAACTACTGTGCATATCTTTCATAAACCACAGTTGTTGTGCTCTAAAATATGCGATATATAAATTACAATAGATGTATGTGAACATAAACTGATACTATATCTGTAACATGAAATAAAAACTGTATGTTGGTATACGCGTCAATCAGCTATCCCTTTATGATTCAATTCACAAGTGCACCGGACCGTTCTGGAAGCAAAATGAAACACCATAAGAGATGCACATAAGCAATATTAATATATTTTCCAAATATGAAGAAGTTCTTACTCACTGATCAAAGATTCTGTTGACGCTTTAACATATGCTCAAAATATCAATGAATCACTTATTTATAGACATATACGCGATAGGCAAGCGATAATTGCGGGCCTTTCGCATGCCTAGTTTTCATATTTTCTTTGACCTTTGTAACACAGAAACGTTAAACACAGATAAAGTAAGACCTTGAATTTAAGGAATGAATCTGAAAATGATTTATTTGCTGTCAAATCTGTCTACAACAAGCGATACGGCCATCGTTTCTTTATTACTTTATCTCTGAATTTGAGACACGGTCTACGCACAAAGGATTTTGATACAAAGATACATTCTAGTCACAAAGGACAAACAACACGAATGTGAACCTATATTAGATTACTAGCTGATATAGATGTTAACAAGTAGAAGTCGCAATGAGGAGTAATATGTTGGCACTTGATTCAGTTGCATGTTGTATCGGCAGATATTTTCCCTGTCCATGCTTACTGATATGAGTTAGATCGAAAGAACATCATATATGTTTCAGACAACAATTACATATTCTGTAAACGTACTGTCGAAAACAAACGTTTTTATTTTGGGTTTGAGTTATGTAAAAAGTCAAACCCTAATTCTTATAAGTAATAAAATAAACGGAAATGTCAATACTTGCCTTGTACTAAAATTCTTACTAAACTAGATATTCATCAGCAAACATCATCAGTATAAAACTAAAACAAGGCTGTTTTTTTATTAACTTAGACAATAAACATGTTCTGAAGTGCCGTGTGGCGGCTGTAAAATGTCTCCCTGTGCTTGGATTCAGTGTAGTTATGATTTCTGGTCCTTTGGGATCATAGAGTCCATTCAATAGCTGTGAAATACAGTTCCGATTAAGCGTGAAAAGTGTATCTTTCATGAACAGACTCAATCAAACCGAGTCTGCTATTATTCCGCTTGATTGCATTCTATGCTTCCAAATGATCTTTTTACAGATATTATTAACTATCATAACAGCAATCTTTAAGTGTCATGTGGCGGCTGTAAAAATCACCCCGTGCTTGGATTCAGTGATGTAATATTTTCTGCTTATTGGGATCATTGAGTCCATTCAATAGATGTGTAATAGAGTTCCGCTTAAGCCGGTGCTAGTGGGCATGAGAGGTGTTGCACATTTCATTACCTTTCATGAACAGACTCAATCAAACCGAGTCTGTTATTATTCTGCTTGGTTGCATTCTATGCTTCTAAGGGATCTTTTTACAGTGTTTTTTCTAAAGTGGTACGACAAACGTTTGCTATCGATTTCAAATCGCATTATTTAAGCATATACTTTCGTGTTCCCTGGAATTTTACCAAGTATTTTCCTATTATGATTGGTTAAAATAAATTTCTAATGGAGGTTTTTATATAAATATAATAAATGGCGCAAATGTTCGGAAACGAAAATAGAAACAAAACGTTAATAAATGGATTTGATATAATAAAAACAGACTTTGAGGGATATTAATTTCATTTTATTTTGTAGCTATATTTCAAACTTAAAATTCTTATCATTTAATAGGAAAGATAACACACAAAGAGAGATAGAAATAATAACACAAATACAGTACTGCATTCAATGTAACATTCAACAGAAACCTACCTACATTCTACATACTACATTCTGAAACCTTTCTGTATGAACCAGACAAAAACATACAAAAGTATCAAAAACATTTAGGTATCCAAAGATTATAGATTTTTTAGATCAGTACTAGACAACAGGACTCATTAATCGCATTTGCATCTTCAACGTTAATGCATCACTGTATGAAATAATATCACAGATGATTAATTTCTTGAATATTTAGTTGGAAACACTCAACATGTGGAGATCAGTGACATATTATGCATGCAAGACTGGCTTGCTGCAATACACGGACCATTTCTGTAATATCGCATTTAGATTCCACTTAAAGCTGTTACTATTTATTCAGACTGGACTGTCGTTTCTGCTTCAATGCATTTGTTTTAACAGGAAAAAAATACATATGGATGGTATTTCATTTGAAAGATACGATCACATCACTAAGACTCATTCTTGTTCATTTAAAATTGATTTAAACTTCCATGGACTTTCAAAGTCTGGTAAAAAAGGATATATTTCTTTCAAAAATGCATTATAGACATTACGTTTTGCATTAACCATATGTAAGGCAATAAAATGTTATTAACTCTGACTGTATTACATCGTGTAATTAATGAAATGTATCACTTTTTCCAATTTGAAAGTAAAACAAACCAACGGATATTTATTACCGCAAATTAAAAGCAGATGGGCTAGCAACATTACATTAAGCTCTACCCAGAATGACATTAAACCCTTATTGAATGCTGGTCAATAGATTTGATTATCGACCGGCAGTCCATTGAATGTGTGTCTGATTACAAAACATCAGAAATTATTTTCACTTATTTATATTTTCAAGATCTGACTTTAAGCCAACACAATATGGTGTGAACTTGAGACCGTCGACAAACTAGGGACAGGCGACTTCTATTTGAAATTTAAATCATTCTTAAATATTTATTTGAATTATGTCTTGAAACACTGACACTCACGTCTTGCGGATTCTTAACGCAGCAAATAAGGCTGCTAATTACTAAATATTGTCTACGTGAACATAACCCAATCTGCATTCTATTTGGTAAAAGTTTAAAAGTCGCGAATATTGCTTTTTTACAGTAAAAGGTTTTCACCATTTCCTTTGACTACCATCGTTTTATTAACCTTAAAAGATGCAGTTTATTATCTCTTTATATCAATTTCTTTATTTCAAATATTGAAGTAAACGCTTACAAAATTGCGTCTCTGTGTCATTCAAACACATGAACATGTTTTCGGGTAATAATAGATGATTTCTTTTGTTTTAGTAGTGGATCAGAAGAATTTATGACTGCAATCAGTTCCTGATCAATAGTACGGTTGAGACCATGCTGTAGTGAATGTCTTGTCCTGAATAATGTATAATTTCTACGTCGGAAATACCTTATCATGTGTCAAAAATTATGCTGAGTTCCATATTTGGTGCTAAGTTATATTATTTTGTCTGGAGTATCGTGTATCATTTTTGATTAGGAAACGCAAAAATTTACTGAGAGTTAATTTACGATGACAGTAATAAGCCCAGAAGGAATCCCGACTATTTATGATATTGTGACTTTTTGTTGATGCTACATTTTATCTTAACGATAGAGGAAGTTTTAGCCTTATGTTATGTATTTAGACTTAGTAATTTAATACTTTTGAGGCTTTTAGGGGCTTTACTCCCTTCAAACAAGGACACTTTCCTTTTTCTTTCATTGTTCGGCAACTTAAAAGGCAGAAAAAAGGTTAATCGTTCATGATCATTTATCAGAATATCCCTTGGAATCATAGAAAACAGTCAAGCTAAATCATAGCAGACTCGGTTTGATTTGTGCTATTTATAAGAGGTAATGTGACATACAACACACTCCCTAGCAACGGCATATAGTTTTACGTACTTTTAAGATACTAGCATACAGAACGAAATTGTAACTGAAAACGGGTGTAGTTACAAGGGATTTCGTGTCAAACCACAGTCAAGATATTAACACAAAGCTATGATGAAACCTCAGTTTACCACGTGGTGCACATACTATTATTATTTTTGGTTCTGTCTACTTCCAAGAATGAAATATCAATTTTAATTGCATTTCATATTTTGATGTATGAAAAGTACAAATATAAGGTTCATGTGGTATACAAGCGTACACAAACATGTGAAAATGCAGTGGATCAAGGTGAAACAATTAAATACAATGTAAGAAGAACATAAATATTGAATGACCTACTGAAATTCGCAAATGCGTCACTCTGCTCTGTGAAATTGCATTTGAAAGATAACACAAGGCACATCGTGCGCTCAGTTAACTTCATAATACTAGAAAGATGCTCATCAAATGTAATTAACTTGGCTAGATATAAAGTCTTACTAAAAATGAAGAGTAACTTTCTTAACTATCTGTAGTGCAGTAACTGCACTTTATTTTTGTTTTAAATTTGTTTTAAGGAAAACTGACTTTGCCTAGTTTTAGAACATATTGTGGATAGTTTATACATTTAAACACATTATCATTATTATAGATATTGAGATATTGTGTAAAACTTGTTCGCTTTTCAAGTGTGATATTTGGGCATTATATAACTTTTAGGATATTAAATATTTGTTTTATTAATATTTTTTTTTGCGTTTTAAAAATCAAATTTAAATAATGTAAATAACAATTGAATGTATACGGTTATAAAACAACAAATGAGAGGTTAAAAGATATATGAAAATATAACCAGTCATGAAAAACAACTATTGTATGTTTGATTAAACTGATGTCTAAACGTTTTAACTAGAGTATTGCTAGAAATGATATGTGAGATTATTAAATCGTGTCTGTTTACCAGTAAATATTAACAAAGAACAGACACTCAGTATTAGCAACATGCTTCATCAATCTACTCCAATAAATAGAATCAGAAATAAACATTAATTCTAGGAACTGGCTGCTTGACTTATGAGCTTTCCTGCTGTGTTTAAATAAGGAGCTGTCAATGTTTACCATGTATTTACAGGAAAAGAAGCACACACTTGCTTAATTGGATTCTCATCAGCCAAGATCATCTTTATATTAACATTTATATAACGCAAACACATCAGTCTGAAGAAAAACATTGTTCCTTTTACGTGAAAGTTAGTGCACTTGACAAGTATTTATATCTTGTAAATGTGACAATTGCCAAAACTGTTGAAGTGCATGCCTTGTAAACATGTATAATTATATTCGCAATTGTATGCATAAAAGAAAGTGTTCCACACAGTGTAATCAGATATTTTAATTATGCATGGGGAAATCATCTATATAAACAGATACGTAATATCGATAAAAAAGCTAAATATCAGAAATAAAACGGCATTCAAGTGTTTTATGACATAATATGGTTATAAAAGTATGACATTTAAGACAACGTAAAACAGGAGAGCTTCTGAAATAAAATTCGTTATGGAATTGTACTGCCTAAGACAACAAATAAAGGGATATTACAATAATTGACCGGCGGATTGATAAAAAGCTGTTAAATTAAGCCTCAGTCGATGCAAGTATATAAGTGAATAACAACCATATTTTGTAGAAGGTCACCTTTAATAGGTGCCAGCTGTTTAAGCCTAGTAATTCGAGTATAAGATGTCATAATAATATCTAGCTTAAATCGTCAAGAGCTTTCTTTTATACTTTCATATTAATATTTTCATCTCATTTATTATACCAAGTACAAACGCGTTCTCTTAAAATATTTTTTATAAAAAAATACTGGAGACGACCAGTCAAGACATGTATCTATCTTGGCCTGTCAAATAGAAAACATGTATTAGTACAAAAGGGAATAGTGGGAATGATATTTTCCATCGATATTGTTTGAACGACTTTAACTGGCAAACTTTTATGAAGGAGCTGTAACTATATTCAAGAGACGCTCGTGGCTGCTTTCGACAAATGTTTAATGTATCAAATTACGACTTGAATCCATATTACGGAATACGACTGCGGACGCGTTATCAAGGTCGAATTGGAAAATATCTGGTGCACTGTTAGTAATATAATACAGTATAATGTATTTTAAAAAGGAAGACAAATGTACACATGAATTAATTAGGTGCATCATAATCTAACAAATACATGCAGTTTCGATTGAGGAATTAATTTCAATAATAATTTCAATCCCAAGGATCCATTATTTTAGTAATGCGTACCCAAATTTATCACACATACAAAATTAAATTTGAAAGTTGTATCTTGGGTATCTATGTACTTATCATATATAATAATATACTATATGCTGAAACATGGATTTTTTTAACAATAATGAATTTGTTTTCACAATTTTGATAACAGTTTCGAGCATAGAATTTTTTCTACAATGTAAATTCTAATGAAACTTCTCACAGTTGTAAATAAACATACGGCCTATAATATGGTGAAATAAAATGTTTTAGGCTCGTGTCTTTGTTTTTTGAGAAAATGTCCACGATTAAAGAGATGCGCGCATTTCAAACTAATTTTAAGACATTTTCGGAATTATTTAACGTTTCAGATGTTTTAATATCACATTTTAACTTTAGAAAGATAGTAACGTTGCCGTGGTAATAAATTCACTCAGCTGATGCCATAATTTCATAAAATGATTTTCATTTCCGTACGCCGAATCCAGGCTTTATTCTACGTTTTCCAGATAAATGATGTTACGCCATTACTTCCGGCTTATCAAACATGCAGAACTACCTTGACAGTATATACACGTATTTAGCATCTAACATTATGTTTGCAAATTTCCATAACCTTAGTGTATTTTTCATGTTTGTCAGTCATATTTATGTTTTGTATTCCTGTCAAATATTCTTATTACCATTATCATTGTGTACTATTTGCTTTTAAATTAACGTTTATGTGTAGCGAGACCGTGATGTAGATTTTATTTCCTTATAGTTAAGTCTGCCATAATGCTTAAAAAGTTTGATTGTCAACATTTGTCTCGCAATAACAACGACGACAACAACAGCAACATTTGAACAGTTTTTGCCGTAACTGTAACTTCGTAATACATGTATTTTGAAATAGTATAGAAGAGTTTTCACTTAAAGTAACATAAAACATTCAATTGACAAATGCTTATTTCTTAAAGAAATTGATTACAGGAAGGCTAGAAAACCAAGAGTAGAGAGGCTAGGCGTCCGTTCACCGGACGGCCATAAAGCAGATTAGACGTCCGTTACTTGGACAGCTAGGTACTTTCATTCTAAACCAAAAATCGGAAGCCACTTGGTATGTTTTGACGTCCTCATTCATGAGTTAGGACTGTGGGATATCATGACAAAACTTCTGAATGCTGTCATCATATTATCCACTATTATCACTTATTAAATATATACTAGACCAAAATTTCATATATGAAAATATGAATAATTACAGTTTATGTAAACAAAATATTACTAGTTTATGTGTGTTAACGCATGCAGTTAGGTTTAAAACTGTACTATTTAATACATGTTAATACAGTATATATATATATACTACAACTAATAACACTGAAAATTCGTTTAACAAACCACTATTATTGTATGACATGACATTTCGTTATGAATATACCACCCTGTACACAGCTACTTTTCATGCTAAAAACAGAAAATTTATTAAATTCGACGAGATTATTACACATTTGAATCATTTATCTTACAAAATATGAAATGTAATAGTTATAGTAGAATATCTTTGATAAGAATTGACACCCTGTGTATACATGAAGTTGTTTATGAAAGTTAACATTGTAAAACCTTTACAAACAGCAGTTGTCGTGAGCACAACTATGCAGAAATAAGAATTAGGATCGCAATATAAGAACATGAATATATATTTATCTGTAATAAGAAATATCAGTCATTAAAATTATATTGTGATAGTGTAATATGGTTATACGCGTCAATGGGCAATCCATCGATGTTGCTATTTTAACAAATCAGCCGGACAATTCTAGATCTATAATGAATCAATAGAATAAGGCAAATATTTAATATTAAGATCTAAAACTACTGTATGTTATCCTTATAGGAACAGTTCTAATTCAGTTTGCATCTAACGTATGCTGAAAATATCAATGAATCACGTTGACAATTCCATTTGCAGAATCTTGTTTATAGAGATATACTTGATAAGCATGCGATATTAAAGCGGGCCAACCGCATGTCTTATTTTCATATTTTCCTGGAACTTAATAACACAGAATCGTTAAAAAAAATATAAAGTACGACCTTGAAGTCAAAAAAATAAATCTGAAAATGATATATTTGCTGTCAAATCTGTCTACAAAAGCAGTGTGGTAACCGTTTCTCATTGTTTTCGAATTTGAGACAGGATCTATGAACAAAGGATTTGCGATACACATATACATTCTTGTCACAAAGGACAGACAGCACGAATGTAAACCTATATTAGATTACTTTGTTATATAGATGTTAACCAGGAGAAGACGATGAATGATGTGTAATCTGTTGGTTCTTGGTCTATGTTGCGTGCTGTATCTGAAGATTGTGTTCTTATATGGACCTGTTCATGCCTATTAATATAGGCGGGATTAGAAGAAAAGCGTATATTTTGAGGGTCACAAGCAAACTCTAAATCAAACTGTTGGACAGGTTTTATTTTTGGGGTTAAGTTATCATATCGAACAAAGCTTTGCATTTATGTCTTGCGTCAGTGTACTTATACCTTTTTCGTAGAACTGCCTAATAAGTTAATTCTGATTCTTCTTTTCAGTTCCTCGAAATTTTCTATTTGTTTCAGCTTGCATCCTATAAATTCTTAACTACGTTTTGTAGCTGACTAACAGATGAGCATGCTTTCACATAATTATAATTGATTTCTTGTGTTTTAGTAGTAGTTAAGAAAGAGAATTTACGACTGCCATTCAGGTCTAAGAATTAAAGTCCTAATCAATGGCTCAGTCGATGTCGCACTGTAGTGAATATTCGTCCTGAATAATATATAAGCTTCTGTCATACATTAGGTCGAATTCAACATTTTGTACTAAATTGTATCATTATGTCTGGATTGTCAATCAATTAATTTTGATACAAAATGCAAATACATGTTCACACTAAATTCACAGCGATGTTTCTTTGCAGGAAGACAACAACGTTTGGTATTATTACTGTTCTAAGGTCATTGCTATTCACGAGTGTCTGCTGGAGAAAGGATATTTATATATATTCTATTAATACTGTTCTCAATTCATTGCTACACCCGTGTGTCGCTTGCAGGCTGACAACTAATATAATTGATGTTATTTCTGTTTTAAGGTCATTGGTACACCAGAGTGACTGTCGCAGGAAGACTATTCATATGTTTGATATTCAGTTCTGTTCTTGCTACACTCGACCGTATGTTGCAGGAAGACAACTAATTTGTTTTCTGTTACGACTGTTCTTATCTCTCACCTGATCGTCAATCCTACCTCACTCACTGTTTTACCCCCGATTTTCTGTTTAACCTTTTTACAACAAAGACATTTAGGATATATCTATATACGTTTGATTTACCCTTAAAGAACTGCATCAGATGATTTTCTCAGCTTATTTATGGTTAAAGTAACTTTTAACAAGCTGATGATAAAATGAAATACACTTAATATTTTAACAAAGAACTGTAGTTTCGATGGAAATAAGATACACAATTTAGTCTCTTCTTGCCTGGTTATGCACATGTATTCTTTTTATCCGGAGAAATAGTAATAAATGTAAATTTCATTGTTATTTGTTAACTTGATGTTGCACTAGGATGTAAGTAAGATAAATCTGTAAAAAAAATTGAAAGGCTGTTGAACAGGGTGAGATACTTTTATTAGTAGAAAATCTGATTGAATAGCCTAATGAAGTTCATACAACTATCACATTGTATTTCACGATACATAAGCGGATTTTTTTTGTAAAGTTTAAATACGTGTGAAATAAAAATTAGATGACTTGTATAATTAGTTAGTCAACTTTTATTTTTGGTTAAACGTCATGCCGACTACGAAGATATAGCGATTTTCTAACTTAACGGTAGAAAGTGACACCTAGTTACCCTTCAAGCATTATTGCCTCATGGTGAGCACTTGGGTATAACCACCAACCTGCCGTATGTAAGCTGGATGGTAATTCATTATCAGACACAATAAATAAAATATGTTTTACGTAAATAAACTGATCAAGCTCCACTAAAACATTTTATCGATGCCTGCTTTGACAATGTGCTCGTAGTTTAGGTATTTACAAAAAACCGCGTCTTTGGACTAAATGTTGATCAGAACAGACATTGAATTCTTGTATATGTAAACATTTCATTGATTGACAACAAAACAAAGCGTCAAGACTCGTTCGTTTAACTCCATCAACTCACTTCTTGACTTATGAGATCTCATATCATATTTACATAAGAAACTGTTAATATTTACCAAGTATTTATATGATAGGAAACACACACTTTCTAAATTAGATTCTTTTCAGGCAACATCATATTTATACGCAAATTAATGTGTGACAAATAGATCAGTTTGTATGAGGATGTAGAATTCTGATGTGTATATTCGCCTAGGACTATAAGTTACGTGTCTCATAATGCTATTTGTACTAGTACTTGTTTGAAATTTTATGCAGGTAAAAAAAGTATATATTGAGAGTTTAATTAGACATCTGCGAATTATGCCGATTCCAAAGAGTTCGTACCTTCATGTCAGAGAGCATCTTGAAACATTTCATTGAGGTTATTTTCACGTTAAGGACAAATATTTGTTCCCGCAACAACCATTCTTTTCAAACTTTTATTTCTATCATTACGTACAACACTTGACACTAGTATGATGTACTACTCAATACTTTATTTCTTTCAGATCTCTGTGTTTAGGTGATTACTGCTTAAATTAAGGAATACGGACTCTGTCCAGCTTCCGAGAAGTCCAAACCCTTTCATCTGCTACTTTCACCTCAAAACCAGTAAAATTCCGAATATTAGATTTAAATAAAATACACGCACAAGTAACACTAATATTTCGGTCCCTATATTAGGCTACTGTTCAGGACAATCCTGTGGCTTTGATAATTTTTAACAGTATTAGCATTCACTACACAGACAGCAAGGGAAATAACACATCTATAATAGACCATAAAGTAAATGAACTGCTGGTCCGATTTGAAAAATAAAACACTTTTTTATAAAATGAAACTTTTTTCTGGATTACTTTTTTTACTACGGTCGTGATTCGTATACTTGTAAAGACAATTTCTAAACTTTCGAAATTAATCAATTATGGCTTGCAGTTCTGCTCAATCCGGGGCTAGAGGGCGTGGACGGTAGCATGCATTTCCACTATCGTCCATGAACAGGCTCAATCAAACCGAGCCTGCAACATTTTCGTTTTTGTTGTGTTGAGCGACCTGTGGAGTTTCCACTTTTTCTATTTTATTATCACAGCAGCGTTGTTTGTGCCGTGTGGCGGCCGTAAAAAGTCTCCCCGTACATTCAATCAGGGCTGTTATATTTCGATCTTCTCAGATCGTTCAGCACGACTTTTATGTCGTGTGACTGATACTGTTTAGTTTCTCAGCATGAACATTTCGGCCTGGGTGGTTCCAATACTCCCGCTTTCATAGCTTTGGGTATTGTTTAATCACCCCTTGGATATGGTGCCTGCTTTTTAATTTTGTCTTTTGGCAGTTCCTGTGATATGCAGGCTCCATAACCTCAGATCTCCTTTCTAAATTCCAGTTTGTTTAGTTCTGCTCATTGTTTTCTCGTTTAGGGCAAACCCATTATATTAACTGGGGACCATACGCCGCTTTTCGTGGAATTACACACTAGTGTAGCATTGAAGGTTCCATGTGCACCGCCGTATGAACACATCTGCGGATGTCTCTAAATTGTTTTTTGTACTTTTAGCATGTGTAAATGTTGAGTTCTGCTCAACCCGGGGCTAGAGGGCGTGGATGGTAGCATGCGTTTCCACTACCGTCCATGAACAGGCTCTATCAAACCGAGCCTGCAACATTTTCGTTTTTATTCTGTTGAGCGACCTGTGGAGTTTCCACTTTTTCTATTTTTGCAATTGTAATCTATGTCAAAACACGTAGATAAAGTGAAGGAAAAATGCGTTATACCGATGATTGTAAATCTAAGAAAGAAGTGTCCCTTTAGGTCAATTGTGATAGGTTAACTGGTTCTCCGCTTGTCAATATCTTACTTAACAAGTCCTCCAAAACACTCTAAAGCTTTGGAATGTTTCATTGTTTTCGAGCATGACTCCTACCATCGCGGCGGGTTTATGAGTTTGATCCTTGCCTACTGGATAAAATACACCTGATGGCAGCTTTGTTTTGAAGAGTTGTAGTGCGCAGAATCCAGAAACGCTGGAACTACAAGCCGTAAGATAACTGAATTACTGATAAAAACGGCGCTTAATCCTAAACAAACATACAATATGAGTTTGAAGGTACCAGCAAATAGGAAAATAGGTTTAATGCCATAAATTGTATACTAGTTTAGAGGACAGAAAACCGGAGACATATGTGACAGTATTTAAATTGCGAAAATATGAAATCAAATATATTCCAATTGTTGATACATGTATATGAAACGATTTTCTGTGAAACGGAACTCATTATAAAATTCTAACTAATTTAAAGAAAATATGAGCACATTTGGTACTATATAATATTTAGAAATTTTGAAAACAAGAAATGAGATTTTGCTACTTTAGAGGAAAATAAAACTGCAGACTTCCGATAACGAAACACTTATTATCAAATATAAACGACAGAAAATGAAGGAGCTTTGTGAACAATATTACTCTGCCATGAAACGTTATGAAATTCTGACATTTTTGACAAGAGAAAACATAGAGATTAGAGAATAATTTGCATATGATTTTTTTTTCATTTTAGAGAGAGGAAAATGGAAATGGGAGAAATTAAAGCATGATTCTTATTTTTCAAATACGCGTCATGAAATCCTGTCATTTTTGACGGCAGAAAACGTGAGAGGTTAGGTAATGGGTCTCTCTTGCAAAAACATGCAGCATAATTCAGCTAATTAAAACTGAAAACATGATTACGTTTGACAGCTTCTATTTTGCAAAAGTACAAACTGAAAGGCAAATACTGACGCCAAGTAAACAAGAGCTTTGGATATTATTTTATTATGAAAACTTAAAAGACCGTTAAACGCATATATTTTTCCAAAAAGTATTTAAGTGATGGTAATTCATACAAAAATATAACAATATATTATATTTACTAAACTGAAATAAGAAAACAAATGTAGAGCTACAATCGTTCAGTATATGTAGATGTTTTCTTTATTTGGTTTAAGAGATACAGCGACACAGTATATGTATATGTATTTATGTACAACCCCCTTGGTATTTTCGCGTTTAAACGGATACAAAACACTTGGGTTTCTTGCAAATCCATACGTCTTGGAGTCACAGTATGGTATAAATGCATAAAATAACATTCATTACTTATATAAACGTGTTCCCAGTACCTTGATACCTTCGCCATCTGATATGGATACAGTTTCTGATTGAAATTTAAAAAATCTTTCATGCTGATTTTAAAACGCATGAACGTTTCGATACAGCTTTGATCTTTACCGTCAGAAAATATTATTCTTTTTGTGTTTTGGTTTTCGGTTTTCAAAGATGTTTCCGAATGACGCAGTTTTGTTTCTGGGTGTATTGTTTGTGAATTATTTCAGATCTCGCGTGCATTCTCGCTATTTGAATCACTTGATGATTTGTATGTGAAAAAAAGTATTTTTCAACAAAATTTACAAAGTAAAGTTAAATGTAAATATTTTTAGTTGGCATCAAACAATCGAGAATTGCGCATATTGGTTATATTATGTCTAACTTCACCAACTAACTCATATTACAGCGAAATCAGTGAGGACTTTTAATCATAATGTGGTGAAATTTAAATCAGAAGCCTATGAAATCGCAGTAAATTTTTATTGCAGTTTTATTCGAATAATATGTCAAGGGGAAGAAGCCCCAAATTCTTATACAAAACACATAATAGTTGTGTATTAGTATGAAATAAAACAGAGTGAGGCCTTGTGTCTGTAGAATAATTCCACAAATAATTTGCCTTTAGATTGTTTTAGAAATATCTCGTTATACATGTACATTCTTCTTGACATTTTATTTAATGTGGCTAAGCAACAAAATGGAGCTTCGTGTACAGGAAGTCAAATTTTATGTTTTACCTCAATCAACAGAGGTAGACAATTCGGTAATTCCGCCTTCGTGAACCGTCACATCGAAACTTGAAACTTGAAACTTTTTTATTTGATTAAACGCCTATTTTACGTAAAACATATTCAATGGCGTTTTACAAACACATAAAAAAGTACGTCTAAAACTTAAGACATTTTAAAGATGTATGAAATAAATGAGCATAAATATCATTGTGAATAAACTATTTAGTAAGTATTGAACAAAAGATCAGCGATCAGATAAGATAAATGAAATATTAGAATATTAAGATACAGTAAGATAGCTGTTTTGTTAGTAAGTAAGTAAAAGTGAGTTATTGTGACATGTCCATAAGTTATTACAAACAACTGTGTTTTTGTATTTGTGAAAAAATTGTTTGTATTCGAATGTATTTACACAGTAAAAATCATCCAGTTTATGTTACCACAATACCTTAAAATCACAGTCACAGTTTCTAAAAGAGTGCATAGTAATTTCCAAAATAATAAGTTTTCAACTTCTTTTTGAAAACATCTGATGTGTCTGAGTTCCTTATTTCGAGAGGCAATTCATTCCAGAGTTTAGGTCCAACAGTACCAAAACTTCTGTCGCTGAACGTTTTGCGCTTGTTGAAAGGAACAACGAAACACCCAGAAATGGAATTTGAAGAACGCAAGTCGGAAAGCTTAGCTTGGTTCCAAAGGAAACGGAATATTGCATTTGTATAGTCTCTCTGTAGACTTACTTGCGGAAAGTACAAATATGTTATGTTATCTCCTAATGGATTGTTTCCAAACAATTTGATTACAATTTTTAAAAAAATACATACACACTGTAGTTTTGTTCTCGTTTACTTACAATAATTATTTTCGTCACTCAGATCTACATATATTTCAATCAAATCTCAACTGAAGTGTTATTGTTTGTCTTCAATAAAAATATAATATTTATTTCCCCATATTTAAATTACAGGATGTGTTCCAAAAGGTGAAAGACATTTTACATAAACCTTTCACCATTAAAACATTTCAACAGTTTAACCGGAATTCCGTAGAAACATACGATTCATTGTGACCTGAATAAATATGAACAATTCAAACATATACATGAATGACAAGATATCTTTATGCTACATTTGATTCACGGATTTATTCTGTACACAACAATATCCGTACTAGATATGCCATATTAAACACACTATTGTGTCAATGAAACATATGCATCACTGCATCGTTGGCTGTAACAGATTATAGACTTTGAATTATGAATATTTGGTTGGAAATTATCTACATTTGAGGATTACCATATAAGACAGCCGTGTTGCCGTTTACAACAGCATTAGCATTGATTTATCATCTCAAATCTAATTTGATATTTATTCAGAGTGAATAATCGGCTAATTCCACGCGTTGTTCCTCTTCATTTTAATAGCTGCGCTTTGGTAATGGTATTTTCTACAAAATTACTCAAACACGTGTGTTTTACTTTCGGATAAAATAGATGGAATCGAAATAATTTATACTAAATCCGTGTTTTAACACTATTTATACATTCGGGCGGTAGAACATCGTACAAATAATTTCACTTGGGCTGCGCCTGACGTATAACCGCCCATCGTGCATAAATAGTGTTAAAACACCCTTTTGCTATAAATAATTTCTTATATGTATTAACTTATAACTTAACAAACGACTATAACTGTATGACATTTCGTTCTGAATATAGCTCTTCGTACACAATTGTTTTTTATATTGACAAAAGTGAAATAGATTCGATTAGAAGTTTCTATATTTGAAACATTTATCTTACCAAAAATAATGTATGTTAGTGAAAGATGAATATCCTGACTATAGATAACGTGCCTCATGAGGCTATCAAGTTCTTTTGAAAACCAACTTCGTAAAACCTACAAACAACAGTTGTCGTGTTTAAAATACATGCAAATATATGAGCTAGGATCGAAATAGACGAATATGAATATCTGTAACAAGAAACATCAATTATCAATATTTTATTGTAATGTGGTTATACGTATCAATTGGCGATCCCTTAATATTTCTGATTTTAACATATGATCCGGATAATTCTAGATCTATAATGCATCTACGTAAAACGTGCAACTGTGGAATATTAAGATCTAAAACTACAATTTGTTATCCTTATAGGAATAGTTCTAATTCAGTGTACTCCAACATATGCTCAAAATATAAATGAATCACGTTGACAGTTCCATTTTCAGAATCTTATTTATAGAGATATACTTGATAAGCATGCGATATTATAGCAGACATTCCGCATGACTTTTTTTCATATTTTCATTGAACTTAATAACATAGAATCGTTACAAACAGATTAAATACGACCTTGAAGTCAAGAAATAAATCTGAGAATGATATATTAGCTTTCAAGTCTGTCTACAACAAGCAATACGGTCACCGTTTCTCAAGGGACAGGATTATTACTTTACTTTCGAATTGGAGACAGGATCTATGCACAAACGATTTTGATATACAAATACATTCCAGACACAAAGGACAAACAACACAAATGTGAACCTATATTAAAGGCGAGATTAGAAGAAACGTGTATATTTTGAGGGCCACATGTAAACACGAAAACAAACGTTTCGACTGGTTTTCTGTTGGGGTTTAGTTACCACATCGGACAAAGCTTTTTATTTCTGTCTTGCGTCAGTGTATTAATCTCTCTTTCGTAGAACTGCTTTATTAGTTAATTCTCATTCTTCATTTTCAGTTCCTCGAAATTTTCTATTTGTTTTAGCTGGCATCATATAAACTCTCACATTAACTTTGTTTTGTAGCTAACAAACAGATGAGCATGCTTTCACGTAATTATAATTGATTTCTTGTGTTTTAGTATTAGTTAAGCAAGAGAATTTACGACTGCCATTCAGGTCTAAGAATAAAAGTCCTAATCAATGGCTCAGTCGATGTCGCACTGTAGTGAATATTTCGTCCTGAATAATATATAAGCTTCTGTCATACATTAGGTCGAATTCCACATTTTGTACTAAATGGTATCATTATGTCTGTATTGTCAATCAATTAATTATGATACAAAATGCAAAAAATGTACATAGTAAATTCACAGCGATATCTATTTGCAGGAAGACAACTATGCTTGGTATTATCACTGTTCTAAGGTCATTGCTATTCACGAGTATCTGCTGGTAAATACTATCTATATGATATTAATACTGGTCTCAATGTGTGTCAGTTGCAGGGTGACAACTAATATAATTGATATTATTTCTGTTCTAAGGGCATTGCTACACCAGAGTGACTGTCGCCGGAAGACTATTCATATGTTTGATATTCAGCTCTGTTCTTTAGGTCATTGTTACACTCGTGTATCTGTTGCAGGAAGACCACTAATATGTTTTCTGTTATTACTGTTCTTATCTCTCATCCGATCGTCAATTCTACCTCACTCACTGTATTTTTTGTTGTCTGTTTTTTTCGTTTTTCCATTTAACTTTTTTACAACAAAGACATTTAGGATATATCTATATGCGTTCGATTTACCCTTAAAGAACTGCAACTTCAGATGGTTTTCTTAGCATATATATGGTAAAAAAATAATTTTTAACAAGCTGATAATGAATGAAATATACTTGTTTTGCTTGTATTAAAATGTTACATTTATGAACAGGTGCTGTGATACGTGACAGGTAGGATGAGTATATATACATGTATATCGATCTGTATTTCATATGCCTACATACAGAACACATCTGCAAATTCAAAACTTATGCACCCTTAAAAAACCTCTTCTTGCCTGGTTATCCACATGATATTTTTTTTTTCCGGAGACATAGAAGTCATTCTAAATTTCATTGTTATTTGATAACTGATGTTGCACTAGGATGTAAGTAAGATAGATAAACCTACATAAACAAAGGATGTTGATGATGATGATACTTACGTTAGTAGAATATCTGATTGAATAGCCCAATTGAGACAACTGTCATATTTTATTTCACGATACATAAGCGTGATTTTATATATCTTATGTAAGCTCTTTGTAAAGTGTTAATACGTGTGGAATAAAAAATAGATATATAGTTTTTAGTCTGAAGATATATTAAGATAGAATCAATTTTTATTTTTGGTATATCGTCACGCCGACTATGGTGATATGGTAATTTTCCATCTTTTAATGGTGGAGAGAGAGAGACACCTAGTTGCCCTCCAAGCATTATTTCCACATGGGCAGGCACTTGGGTATAACTAACCACTAACCTGTCGTAAGCAAGCTGGATGATAATTCATTATCAGACGCAATAAATAAAACTGAATGTTTTACTTAAATAAACTGATTAAGCTGCACTAAAACATTTGCTCGTGCTCGTAGTTTAGTTATTTACAAAAAAGCGTCTAAATGATGATCAGAGCACACATTGAATTCTTGTACATGTAAACAAATGATTGATAACAATACATAGTGTCAAGAAACGATCGTTAACTCCATCAACATACTTCTTGACTTAGGAGATCTCCTATCACTTATCATATTTACATAAGAAACTGCTAATATTTACCAATTATTTATATGATAGGAAACACACACTTCCTAAATTAGATTCCCTTCAGCCAAGATCATATTCATACACAAATTAATATGTAACAAATAGATCAGTTTGTATAAGGATGTTTATGAATGGAGAATATTGATGCTGCATATTTGCAAAAGACTATAGATAATGTGCCTCGTAAGGCTACTTATATAGTTACTTGTTTGAAATTTTATGCATGTAAAAAGGTATATATGAGTCGCGCCATGAGAAAACCAACATAGTGCGTTTGCGACCAGCATGGATCCAGACCAGCCTGCGCATCCGCGCAGTCTGGTCAGGATCCATGCTGTTTGCTTTCAATTTATTTATTTATTTGTGTTTTACGGCGTACCAGCACAGTATAGGTTAAAGCCTATTGCAATTAGAGAAACCGTTAGCGAACAGCATTGATCCTGACCAGTCTGGATCCACGCTGGTCGCAAATTATTGGGTTTCTCATGGTGCGGCTCATATAGCGTTTGATTAGACATCGGCGAATTATGCCGATTCCGAATCCGAGTTCTTAGCTTAATGTTAGGGAGCATATCAAAACATTTAATTGCGATTATTTTCACGTTCAGAACAAATATTGGATACCAGAACAACCATTCGTTTCAACCTTTTATTTCTATCACTACATACAACATTTGATACTGGTATATTGTACTACTAAATTCTTTATTTCTTTCAGATTTCTGTGTTTAGGTGATTACTGCTAAAATTAAGGAATACGCACTCTGTCCGGCTTCTGAAAAGTCTAATCACTTCCATCTGCTACCTTCACTCAAAACCAGTAAAATTCCGAATATTAGATTTAAATAAAATACTCGCACAAGGTACCACTAATATTTCGGTCCATATAGTAGGCTACTGTTCCAGACAATCCTGTGGCTTTGATAATTTTTAACAGTATTAACATTCACTACAAACACAACAAGGAAACTAACAAATCTATAACAAGCCAGATAGTAAATGAACTGCTGGTCCAAATTTGAAAAATAAAACAATAAATTTAAATACTTGTTTTTATAAAATGAAACGTTTTATTTTAGATTACTTTTTTTCTACAGTCGTAATTCTTATACTTGTATACCCATTTCTAAACCTTTGAACGTAACCTATCATGACTTGCAACTGTAATCTATACGTAGACTAAGTAAAGGAAAAATAGATATAATGTGGTATACCGTCGACAGTAAATCTAAGAAAGAAGTGTCCCTTTGGGACAATTGTGATAGGTTAACTGGTTCTCTGCTTGACAATAGCTTACTGCATAGAACAAAGGGTTAAGAAGTCTTCTATAACACTCGAAATTTGGCCCTTTTCATTGTTTTCGAGGAGGACTCCTGTCATCGCGGGTGTGTGAGTATGATCTGAGGGCGAGGCTTATATTTTCTTGACGGATGGATAAATGACAGTGTGTCTTACGTCATTTCATCTTCCACATCTGATTCTTGTTAGAGGTTGGCAGCCTGTTTTGAAGAGTAATAATGTGCAGAATCTAGAAACGCTGGTTATGTGAACTGGAAGCCGTTAAATAACTGAAATACTGATAAAAACGGCATTATATACAAAACAAACAAACAATTCCAGTTTTAAGGTAGCAGCAAAATTTGAAAATGGGCTTAATGTCATAATGTATACTAGTTTAGACAACAGAAAACCGGAGAACGTTTGATTATTTTTGAATTGCGAAAATGTGAAATCAAATATATTTTAATTTTTGATACATGAAACGGTATTCGTTATGAAAGTCTAACATTTTAAAAGAAAAGAGAAGACTATTTGGTATTACATAATATTTAAAAATTTCGAAAACAAGAAATGAAATTTTGCAATTTTAGAGTGGAAAAAACCTGCAGATTTACGATAACGAAACACTTATTACCAAATATAAATGTCAGAAAAATAAAGAGCTTTGTGAACGATATTACTTTGCCATGAAACGTAATGAAATTCTGACATTTTTGACAACAGAAAGTATTCGAGAATAATTTGCAATTGATTTTTTTTCCATTTCAGATGGCGGAAAATGGGAGAAATTTAAGCATTATTCTTTTTAAAAAATAACGCGTCATGGAATCCTGTCATTTGAGATGGCAGAAAACGTGAATGGTTAGGTAATGGGTCTCTCTTGCAAAAACATGCAACATAATTCAGCTACCTAAAGCTGAAAACGTGAATACTTTTGACTGCTTCCATTTTGCAAACTTACAAACTGAAAGTGCAAAATAATGTCGACAAATAAACTAGAGCTTTGGATATTACTTTAATATGAAAACTTAAGACACTGTTTAACACATATATTTTTCCAAAAAGTATAGTGATGGTAATTCATACAAAAATATAACAATATTTTACAGTTTCTAAACTGATATTAGAAAACAAATGTAGAGCTATAATCAATCAATATACGTAATGTTTTCTTTGTTTGGTTTAAGAGAAAAAGCGACACAGTATACGTATTTATGTATAACCCCATGGTATTTTTCGCGTTTAAATGGATACAAAACACTTTCGGGTTACTGGCAAATCCATAAGTCTTGGAGTCACAGTATGGTATAAAAACATTCATTACTTACATAAACGTGTTCGCAGTATCTTGATACATTCGCCATCTGATAAAGATACAGTTCTGATTCAAATTTAAAAGAATCCTTAATTCTAATCTTAGAAAACATGTTTCGACTCAGTTTTGATCTTTACCGTCAGAAAATATGTTCCTTTTTCAATTTCAATCGTCGGTTTTCAAAGATGTTTCCGAATGACGCAATTTTGTTTCTGTATTGTTTGTGAATTATTACAGATCTCGCCTGCATTCCCGCTCTTTGAATCACTTGATGATCTGTATATGAAAACAAAGTGTTTTTTTTTTCTTTCAATAAAAGATACAAAGTAAGTTAAATCAAGCAAAAGAGAATTTCGCATATTGGTTATACTATGACTAGTTTCATCACCCAGCTCATAATATAACGAAAACAATGAGGACTTATAATCCTAATTTAGCGAAGTGTGAATCAGAAGCGTATGAATTCGCATTAAATTTTCATTGCAGTTTTATTAGAATAATATGTCAAGTGGAAGAAGCCACAAATTCTTATATAAAGCACATGATAGTTGTGCATTAGTGTGAAATAAAACAGACTTTGTGTCTATAGAATAACCTCAAAAATAATTTGCCTTAAGATGTTGTTTTAGAAATATCTAGGTACATACTTCTTGACATTATATTTAATGTGGCCTACGCTAAGCATCAAAATGGAGCTTCGTGTACAGGAAGTCAATATTCATATTTAACCTCAATCAACGGAGGTAGACAATTAGGTAATTCCGCCTTTGTGAACCGTCACATCGGAAAGCTTAGCTTGGCTCCAAAGGAAACGGAATATTGCATTTGTAGAATCTCTCTGATTTACTTGCGGAAAATACAAAATGTTATGTTCTCTCCTAATGGATTGTTTCCAAACATTTTGATTCCAGTATTTACAAAATATGCATACACACTGTAGTTTTGTTCTCATTTACTTACAATGATTATTTTCGACACTCAGATCTACTTGTATTTCAATTAAATCTCAACTGAAGTGTTACTGTTTGTTTTCGATAAAAAGATATTAATTCCACTGTATCTAATTTACAGAACGTGTTCAAAAGGGTTAAAGACATTTTACATAAACCTTTCACCATTAAAACATTTCAACAGTTTAACCGGAATTCCATAGAATTCATTGTGACCTGAACAAATATGAAACAAAAAATTCAAACATATACATGTATGACAAGATATTTTTATGCTACATTTGGGGCACGGATTTATTCTGTACATGACAATATCCGTACTAGTTATGCCATATTAAACAAACTATTGTGTCATCGGCGCGTATAATGAAGCACATGGATCACTGAATTGTTGGTTGCTTCGAATTATGAATATTGGGTTGGAAATTATCTACTTTTTAGGATTACCATGATATAAGACAGCCGTGATACCGTTTACGTCCCTATAATTTAGCATTGATTTATCATCTAAAATCTAAGTTGATATTTATTTAGAGTGAATAATCGGCTAATTCCATGCGTTGTTCCTCTTTTGGAAAATATCGATGCACAATATTTCATTTTAATAGCTGCGCTTTGGTAATGGTATTTTCTACGAAATTACTCAAACGCGTGTGCTTTACTTTTGGATAAAATAAATGGTGCATTTGGATTTACTAACATACAGTTCAGTTTTATGTTGTTATCTGTTGGTTCAGCTTTCAGTAAAATAAATTACACCTCCTGTTATATAAACCGATTCACAAGACTATATAAACTGACTCATTTCCTTTCATATTAGAATTTTTTCAGTTTTACAATCTTAGCTACGAAGTAAATCTTGCGGGAAAATCAAAACTGCAGACGGAAAATAAAATTCTATCGCCGTAGGCCCAGGTGAAGATTCAAGTATATAAAAAAGGATAGCAAGTCACGTGATACAATACAATCAAACAGTCATGTTTATCTAAATTTCGACCGTAGAAATGCAGGCTTAAACTCCATTATGGAAGGAATTTATAACAAGGCAATCTTATTTTCGCAAAAACGCAACTTTTAAAAATTAAATCGGGTAAATAATGGTTAAACGGAACATCGGGTAATGTACAGTATATTGGTACAATATCACCATTTTTGTTTCAGCTAGATCACGTGTTTACAACCATATGTATCAGATACATACATATGCAGATATGCAGAGGCAAGGTATAGATACAACAGATATTGTCTGCTATTAATAATTTGTAGTTTCTAGTCTTATTTTGTGCCACTTAAAGAAAATACATAATACAATTACAAGACATTCCAAGGGTAAAATACATGCTTAAACTTCCTGCATTCTCATTATTTTCTAGTAAAACTTTTAGATCAAGAATGCAAAGAGGATTATTTGGTCTTAAAGGATTATTTGGTCTCATTAAAGTTCAGCCATTTATACGAAAATTATCGGAGGAAAGTAAAGAGAAGAATGAACAAAGCATTGTTTATATATTTCAACATCGTTTCTTTTCAAAATAATTACCTAAATGTAATATGTTTTAAACCACTATACAAAAGTTCAAAACTGACGATAAATCAATCCCTATGATAAATCATTACTAATGGCAACATTACGACATAAAGCAAATGCGTCTGTGAGACCTATAGAGTGCCTATTTAATCCTCCGAAAACCGTGCCAAAACTTAATACATCAACACACGTATCCTTTCTCAACTCGGGCTTGTATTACATAAAATCCAAAACAAAGTTTTGGGGTAATTTTGTAGCAAATATTGATTTATTTGATAAGGAAGAATATTAAATGTATTTTTTGACGTAACATATTTTACTAAGTAAACAAGAAATAAGTACAATTAAAATGCATGTAACGGAATGGTTTACGTTCCGCGAATGTTTTTTACAATGTGTTATGGTTTCAGTTTAAGTGTTGGTGCCAGTAAACTTATTTCAACATCCCGACATTGAGTATGCCGCTGGCTGTTCAAAGTTTGTGCCCTCTGTTATTTTCCGTCTTTATTATGTGTATTAGCACATGTGCGTACTCTGTGTGCAATTGTACACACTTGTTCTTACATATGATACAGAAGATAAGTATAGCTATAATTTCTTGGTGTTCATCACGTCGCATTGCGCAGCTGAAAAGTTCAGAACTGTATATCATCATATACATACGAATTTTTGTCTGAAATACAATATGCATTTCACTAAAGAATGCAAAATAAAATCTGTAAAAAGATCCTCTAGAAGCATAAAATGCAACCAAGCAAGATAATAACAGACTCGTTTTGATCGAGTCTGTCCATTAGAGTAATTAGAAAGTGCAACACCTCTCACGCCCCCTGGCGTCGGCTTAAGCGGTGTTCTACTACACGGATACTGAATGGATTCCCTGACCCACAGAACGAGAAAATATAACAACACTGAATCCAAATACGGGGAGTGGTTTTACAGCCGCCACATGACACTTAAAGATTGCTTTTGTGGTAATTAAAAAAATAACTAAAAGAAACTTGTGAAGCATAGAATGGTATGCAACCAAGCAAGATATTTAACTCTCACCGAAAACGAGAAAACATTCAGTAGTTGGACTACAGGCGTCAGTTGTAACGTCAAATATGACGACAGAAATGACGTGGTGATGGCGTCTCGACGTTCAATGCGTCAAAAATACACCGTTTTAAACGTTTTTTTGTCTTATTTACCTTAAATTATAGCCAACTGTAGCTGATAGTTAACTATAGATAAGTATATATACTCATGGGATCTAGGCCTGGCAAAATCACGTCGAGTGGAATACAGAATTACAGATGAAGGTACTGTTAAATTAGTCTAGAAGAAGTGAGCACAATTGGCTGTGCACTAACCTATGCTCAAAATGTCAATAAATCACGTCGACAGTTCAATATGCATAATCTTACTTTTAAAGAGAAAAGAACTTGTAATAATGACGGACTTTCGCGTGAGTAATTTTCTTATCTTCCATAAACTGATTAACAGAGGAATTTGACGTTCAGAGAAAATAAGACACAGAAAAGAATGCATAGATTGCAAGGAATAATCTTGGTAAGTTAAACCATATATTTTCTGTCTAAAACGGACGAGGGACAATAAAAATATGTTGAAGAATTTTGGAAGCAGTTTACGTCTTGTATAGGCGTCAGAGTATTCTTTAAGAGGGTACATCATTTGTCAGATCACCCAAAGTAATATATCAGAATGCTCATCACAGGCGCTAAAATGTTATTTCAATTCTTGTTATTTAAGTTACACTAAAATACCTATTTTGCTGAAGAGTAATGAGTGACAAGACATTCGAGATGTTTGATTGTTTCAACAGTTTACATAACATGTATCTAATGGTTTCAGAACTTTTAATGTTAATAATCTCTTGTCTCCAGGGTCATCTAATTATACGATTTGACGTTTTAAATTTCAAAATCAAACTGGACCATTCACAAATTAGCCTTATAATATATTCAGGTTATGGGACATTCATTATCGTCTTTAGGCACCTGCGATTGCCACCGCAATGTTAACTTCTATCTCAGATGCGTTTAATCTATGTTTTTAATTTCAAAGATAGGACAAAAATACTAATAAAGACAACATTAAGTCTTTTGTAATTAATACTTGCTAATTTAGCTTCAAATATATTTTAACTAAAAAAAACCCCCAAAATTAAAGAAATTTCATCGTTTCTGATGCTTCTTTCAATGAATTAAAGTCAACATGGCGGTATGACGTTTTCCGATTTTTAAATCGTACAAAAGCTTCATAACGAAAGAAGTTGACTGCGCTTGAGAATGCCCAGAACATTTTATCTTTAAACACTACACTGCAAGGAAAGATTATGTGTGATAATTTCTTTACGTTTGAGCAAAGAATTATGTTTGTTTCTATAATCATTCAATCCAATATATTAACAAATTTTATTTACAATTTTTCTTCAAGCACACCTATCCCATTTGCTGAATGGCATATTGAGGCCAAACGAAACCTACTTATCTAAAGTGACAGTTACAAATCCTTGCATTCAGGCAGATACTTGTAAAATATTGCAAAGTTCGTACAACATTATATTGTTTGATCTGGGCGCAAATTTTAGGATTTCAAACATTTCCATCTATGTCAGGTTATGTTTCATATGTTTCATTAAATCTTACGGATTTCTCTATAAAGTTTTTCAAACAATCCAAAACAGAATAACTACATATGACCTTCATAAATGAATAACTTATTTTCGCAAGGCGTAATATTTTGTGAAAAATGATTCCTCGCAAATAATTCTGATTTAATGATTATCGTATTTGGTTTTCTGCTGACTGTCCCCACAGCATGAGTTATTTACTTGTATACGCAGTTTATTCTTTACTTTCTTGCAAGTTCAAGAAAGCACATAACAAACCATATTTTTGTACCAAGATGTTACAATGAACAGGTTTCACATAGATACATGTCATTTTTCGTGTTTAAGTGGTGAAATTAAATGAAATACGACTGAAATCATGTCCCAGTGAAGAGTTCCTAATCAATAGCTCAGATGACGCCATGCTGTGGTGAATGTCTTTTTTCTTGAATAATATAGAAGTATTTTTGGCGGGAGAACATTATTAGCTGAAACAAATTACGCTGAGGTCTATATTTGGTGTTAGATTATATAAAGTTCAATGTCAACGTAACCTGTATCAATTCTCTGAATTTCTTCCCTTTACCTTACCAAGTGTGCAATAAGCTTTGTATTCCAATGAAGCAAGGTATCAGAGAGGACTGTGATAATTAAACATATCCTCGTATCACTAACCTTTAACGCCAATTTATGAGTTAAAATGGAACATTAGAATTGAACACATAGGATATTTCCTTATTTGTATTTACACATTAATATACTTCTTTCAATTTGTGATAAGGAAATTCGAACGCGTTCGAAATCATCATTCATATCTAAATTCGCTTTTTATGTGCACTATTAATGATATTGTATTTTTGTAAATGGAATTTTGTAAATGGCATTAACGATATGCTCATATGCCTTTTTGTGAAAACAACGTCATAAGACTGACCAGACAAATGTGACTCGATACCATGAGGAAAGTCACAGGGAGAGGAAAAAAGTGGGAATGCCTTTTCATCTAGTTCGTGCAGTTACCACGCTCTTAAGTAAAGATCTAAACAATTTTAGTCATTTCTAGAAAACTTTCCTAGTACTTTGACGCTATCCAGTTCCGCCTTTCAATGTTTAATTTCTTCTACTAGTCTAATATGTTCTGTTTATTATTTGTTTTACTTTTTACATTTCCAAGTGAACATGAAAAGGCAAAAAGATTCGTTTATCTATTTCAAAGATTGCAGATTGCATGGGAGCTGTTATTCCCTGAATTATTTTGAAAACGTCATTACTGCAAATTGTCATTTAACGATGATAATTATTGCTTCTTTCGATAAGGTTAATAATACTGCAATTTCGCAATTCTGGAACTTACCCATTTGCATTAAGAAAATGTCTAAGTAACTGTTAGTTATTTACTCTGCATTACCGCTAATCAGAGAAGGCGTATCTTTCATTTCAACACCCCGCTATTACCGTTCATATATAATAAGTCAGTACATAAAGAACCTAATTATAGAGGCAAGTCTTAAAGAGTTTTGTCTTGAAGTATACGTGATTCTGCTTGCTACGCTTTCGTGTTAATTACACAGTACAAACAATTGTCATTCAATCAAGCCATTTCCACTAAATAAATTCATAATATTTGAACTGATTGAATGTGTGAATTTTGAACAGGTTTTAATTGTTCAAGGTCAACAGTTTCTAGCTCCCTTGTTCTACTAACATAGAAGAAAGGGTTTTATTAGCATTCTCGTTGGCTGATCTTGTAAAAGTTTTGTGAGCCGTACTTAGCTCATCATATTAAATGTTTCTGTCTCCAAAAGTAGCAACTGAATATAATACGATTAACCAATAATCAGTAATTTATTTTAAGTTTTCAATGCTCTAAATGTACATTCGTTTACTTTATATTAAAATGTCTGACTGTCTCCTAAAAAAGTTTTTATTTATACAGCAAGAAATTTATGAATTTCCTCAAACTTATAGGATAATCTTGCATCACAGAAAGAACAAAAAAGTTGCAATTCCACAGGTCGCCCAACAAGACAAAAATGAAAATGTTTAAGGGTCGGTTTTATTGAGCTTGTTCATAAGTCAATAAGTCAATAACAAAATCCGTGATGTACAGGAATTGAAAATAAAAACTTAGGAGTGCATTGTCAGTTTGCTTAATCCAATATTTTTTTTTATGTTTTGTGCATTTTTATTCATTATCAATGAACTTCATCAGACTGCGGCCCTTAATAGTTTACTACGCTGGTCGGGTTCACTTCTGAACTTATCAGTGGTAAACAATGTTTTGTAGATGTCGCTGAAGATGAAGCCCACCCAATTTCTGAATCTATATAGCACTATCTACCACAGACATGTCCGACCATTTTCATGAACCTCTTTAAAGAGCAACATATGATCTTAAGGAGCTACGTGCCAATACAAAAATATTTCTACTAACTAATTATACTGCTCACGTTTAGGACATTTTGTGAGGACTAAGCAGGATTTCGGCAGTGTTGATGTTAATCTTGTTATTTGGCAGAACATACTTGACAGTTGATTTAAACTTTCACAACTTAAACTTAATTATTTTCTCAGCCAATATAAATCTAAAGCCAAAGTGTGAAATGTGACAGCCAAACACATATTGAATAGCAACATTTTCGTCAGTTATCTATATAAAATAGAATGTAACATATCACGTCTTCCTTTTGCTTGAATATCTGTAGCTTTTTCTAATGAATTACATATTTCTCGGCCAAAAATCACTAAAGGCAACAGTGCCAACATTCACAGCTATATGCATACTGGTGAGCGAGGCATATGTAAGTAATTAGAGTAAACTAAATAGACAATGCCCTTCAGCAATATCATTTTCAGTAGATTTGAGTGTAGAATTCCTGTGATAATACTGACACTGTAGATGCTTGTTTCTAAATTGAACACAAAGGTTTTGAACAAAACAATATAATTCCATACACAAATGCTAGTAGCCAGATATATATCGGTAACATTTTCTTTAAAAAATAGTTTTGGAAAACGTAATAATACAGCTTGTAAACATCTTTTCTTCTACTTTTAGGTTATACGTTCTTCTAATTATAGGATATTTTAGTTCAAGCAATTAGATTGGTTTAGCATAGACGTTCATAATACAATGAGCCGCAATCCATTAGCGTATTTCGTCGTTTCGTAAATACGAAGCCGGTACAAGTAATGTTTAAAAAAAAGGCAATAATTTTCTTATTTCTGAACGAAGAATGTGAGTGCTGGTATTCATTTTCGTAGTAAGGTCATTTCCTATCCGATGATTAGGGTTTTCAGCGTGCAGAACCACCCTAAACAGAATTCTATTATAAATGACTTTATGATCCCAAAGGACGGGTTTTATAACAACACTGAGTAAAAGAACAGATCGATGTTTCAGGGCCCAACGCCGCGTTGCTATTATAAGCTCTAATCGTTAATACCCTTTGAACTAAAACACGTAGTTAACAAAGAAAACCCTAATGTGTTATTCTTTTTATTTGGTATAATAATGTACATGCATACAGAATTTACTCGAAATTAAAATTAAATCGGATTTACTTATGAAAATGAATGTCTTAATTTGTTACATAAATTTTATTGTTTAAATTCAAGATACAGTATAAATGTTTTGAACCTATGTCTGTAACGTGATTAGGACATTGTTATGTGTATTATTTTTGTCTTAATGTTTCATCATACTAGTACTTGGATTCCATAATAAGGAACTGGCTCTGTCGATTGTACCAGGGACATTTATATGTATTACCGTACACGGTTTAAAGGGTTCATGTTTTTTTTTTTTTTTTGTTTATCCAGGCGTTTCGTTTAATCAGGAAAAATAAAAATTTGATGAGAATTAAAACTAAAAAATACCGTTTGAAAATAAAATTTTGCGATTTCGTTCATGTGCGGATACGTAAAACATAATAAGGGTTAGATAGATAGGTGATATTTGCTGTATCTTTTTACAGAAAAATACGATGCCGAAAATTAAAAGAATATCAAGTTGTTTAACAGTAAGCTGATAACGGTTACCTCTTGCATACATAGTATTCAAATAGAAAAGGAAACATTTATACATGTATACACTTATTAAACAGATCAATTATACTTCTTTGGCAACTGGAATCTTAATCAACATTACCAAGAACAAGTCTTAAAAGCATAGGTTACGGTGGGGAACCCATGTGACTTGTGGGTAGAGTCGACAGCTAATTTTTACTAAATTTCTCGATTCTGCCTCTCAAATTGTTCGTTCATTAGCTTGTCAGTAAAACGAAAAATTTCAGTTTACATTTTTACCCAATTTGTACTCAGCTTAATTGATTTTGTTTATTCCGGTCGTTTTCGAAGATTAAAATGAGCCGTCATTAAAACAATCATAATGTTTGGACCACTGGATCCAACCAGCGCGCATCGGCAGTGGAGGATCCATGCTGTTACAGCTAAGGTTTCTCTAATTCAATAGGCTTTGAAGCAACACTGGTCCTGACTCAGAAACGGATTTCAGTGTCTGATCCATGTGTCCACAATATGTTGTTTTCCCTGGCAGGCTCAAATGTTCTTTTCATTCAGAATCTGTTTCCCTGTTAAACGGAGTTCTGTAACTAGGTTTCTTAACATAACAAATTACACACTCACTTTGAAAACGTTTAGCTATTAGGTTCACGGTTTGTGTTTCCTGTGCTCAGCTCATTCAGAGATTCTATTCTTACATTTTGTAACGACATAAAACAAAGACAATGATTCTTTGTGAAAATCGGCGCTCTTGTTTTTTCGTTCTCGCTTGTTGGCGTCCTTCAAATGTGCCAACACACTAGTACGCCAGAATGTCGTTCTGCATTTTGTCGCGTTTGCAGGGCGTCAACACGTCAGAGCGATAAATGATTGTGCCGATACTACGAGTAAGATATCTGTCATTCTGGCTGGCGCCCAAACGACACTAGCTGTTGTTAATTTGGCGTTTTGGTGTGTTGGAGCCTTTGAATCTATTGTCGTATGCGCGCTTATTTGTCGTTCTGTTGGCAGTCCTCAAGCAGGCAAACATGCCACAAGGAAATCGCAGAAATAAGTCAACATAGAAAAGCTGCGTTCTACAAATGTAAGAACAAATGTAAAGCCTCAGATGCGATCTCAAAAAAACAAACAAACAAAAAACCCACCCCCATCCGATATTCTTATTTACTAAATTTGTGAAAATAGGTTTGAAATATTTAAAACTTACATACGCACTAATTTAATTGTAAATGTCAATATAAGACACCAGCTGTTATTACATATTTGAATAATTATAGTAATAGTGAAAATAAATCATATACTAGTAACCAATTTGTCTGAGAAACCCATAGGTTTAAAAGCTGTGCCCAATCTTAATATATCAATGCTGGTATTTCTGTTTTTAATTCATAAATGTCTAAAGTAGGAGAACATAATGATCGTCGAGTGGATTTCTTGGGGAAAAATTGTCGTATCTCATGACAAAACAACAAATAAGTTTACGATGCCAGATATCGCCTAAAGTATTTATCTTTATTCAGAAGAGGGAAAAATTTACATTATATGTGCACACGTAATCTTGTGCAGTCAGAATAAGTTTATTATCTTTCGGAACATCACTAACGTCATAAATATCACTATCAATATGATGCAAGAGCGATTCAAGCTTAAAATATTTTCTTGTGCATATTTTGGAGTCCAGTGTTCGTTAGAAAGGCTGAAAGAAAAAAATATTCGCACTTCTAGTTCTAGTAGCTAAATTTGATTAAGCACTAACGCATTAATCGTGAAACTTTAAGAGTAATAATTTTCTTTTAGGAGTGAATACCATACCACGAACCTTTTACGAATTTTATGTTCTATGTCGTCACACATTTAAAATAAATTAATCAATATACTTTCATGTTTTTACGAATTAGTTCTAAATAAAATGATATCATCAATAAAAATACTCCGTAAGATTACATTCCCCATTTTCTATTCAGAACGCAAGATAAGCATAGTTTTCAAGTGTTTTCAAATGTCATACTGAATATTTTCTAATTTCACCAATTCTGTTTTTCATGTATGATATCTTCACGTTTGGAGTGGCCTTTATCTTTTTAAAGAAGTCTTCAGCGTTATTGATCACTCATCAAACAGTGTGGCTCCAAGGTAATCACGTACTAGAAATCGCCTCTCTAGAATGTGAAGTGCTCTTAAATCATATCAGTGTGCCATTCTTAGCCGCTTTATTCTCAGATATCAACCAATGCTACTAAAGTGTTCTGTGACATGCTATACAAATATATTGCACTGATACGTTCGATATTTTTCTTATTGTACAGACCATATCGGCAGACATTATTAAACCATTCTTCAGTCCTGCTTTTTTTCAACGAGGGGTTTCAAATTAATGTAGACTTTGTCCCTAGCTTTTATATACTTTAACGAAGAAAACCAAATCTAAATCATCATGATTGAAATCTTTCTACTAACTTCTGCAAATTTGACGTGATTATGATCATACAGTCAGGAGTTTCGCCTGTTCCAAAACAGTCCCTTACATAAACCCGGCACTCGCTGATTATATTCAACATAACTAAGCAAACGTCTGAATATCTATGCGACAAGGTTACGACATAACATGCGTTATAAACAGATGAAAAAGCAACTGCGCCGGATATGCGTAGCTGCATGTGGAAATTAAAACAGTCTACGCACTTCGCCTGTCTGCATTAGGTTACAGAAACGTGAAGACTCAGCTTGCGAATTATCAATTTTTTTACATGTACTTAAAAAAAGGAATAGTCGTTTTGACGGCAAAAATCTACTTTACTTTTGCCTCTTAACCTCCCATATAAACAGTTATAGATCTAGCAAATACTAGCAAGAGTATTACGTTTGGTTTACCAAACGTTTTATAATGTAGGCAGTACTGTTCAAATTATTTTCCTACAGAGGGATGAAGCTAAACTTACGTATGTTTAAATGGTGTACAAAATAACTGGTGTAAAATATCGTATCTGCGTGATACTTAAGTTTACATTGCCACATCAGCGAATGCTCGCACATCATAATGACCGACCAAATAGTCCATTGTATAAAAAGAATATCGCCACATGCGTTAAGATCTTAAAGCTAAAACAGTTTTCAAAGTTGTGTTTTCTAGTTAAAATTTCTTATATTATTAATTATTGGGTTTGTTACTGACCCTCTACGGAAATATGTAGGGTCAGTATGCTTTACAGAGGTCGAGGCGAAGCCGAGCTCTCTATATAGCATACTGGTTCGAGTCGTAAATTCGGCCACTTTTTGCGGTTTTTCATAAATATTTCTTTCTTTATACAATTGATTTGTACAAAATTTCTACCATATGTGCTTTAATACAAGCAACATTGATTGTTATCATTAACAGCCCTTTACAGTATGGTAAACATTAAAATAGCGCTTAAAATAACGGACGGGTTTAGCCTCCACATTTTACCTTCTAGAGGTCGTAAATATTCCGCCACTTTTTAAACATAAAGTTGGTTATATTTTCAACATTGTCTTGGAAATAAATCATTGCTACAGCCAAAATCGTTCCTTTTTTCAACAAACTGCCATCAATTTTCAATAGCATTCCTCGTGGGAAATAGTTTCCATCAGAAATTTAGTTTTTTCCATCAGTTTTATATAGCGCGTTCCGTGGCAAAGCATAAACGTATTACAGCTTTGAAATGGATAATTCAAAAGGAAATGACGTCAAAGTGAAAAATAACGTAGACATGGAAATTCAATGACGTTGAGGGACTTTATATTCATTTATTTTGTTTCAAACATGTTTTATGCTAGTTAGCGCATGTTCTTTTCGTGTTATAAAGTTTAGATTTGAATTAACCCTTGCCGGGCCTCAGCATAAACGAGCGCTTACGATGATGTCACGCGACCCGCGAGACAAAATATTTGCTATTTAGAGTACACAACTTCAGGGAAGGCAACTTTTTTTCTACTCACCTCAACTTGTTGCTTTTTGCCGACTTTGTTGCTAAGGCAAGTGCTTGTGATGACACACATGCGTTCTCAAGCATCTGGTTTGAAAAAAGCATTAAAGTGGGTGGCCGAATATTTACGACCTGGCCGAATTTACGACTCGAACCAGTACAGACCCTACATATTTCCGTAGAGAGGGTCAGTAACAAACCCAATAATTGATTTGTTTTATCGACCACTTATATAATGATTACTTCTCGAAAGGTGTCTGAAGGTGGTAGCAGGATCCTTATGAATTTTCAAAACAATAATGTTAATTTTATGGTCAACATCACGCAATTTTGAATTGCAATTCTCATGTAGGGTCACCCACTGACCCTCTATAGAAATATAGAGGGCAACCACGTGACACTACTCAACCAATAAAGGGCTAGAATCTGGTGGGAGGCAAAACAAAATACTTCGGTTTGGTTGTAATTTCAAATGGTCAATTAATTGACAAAATACATTTAAGGTATCCGATCAACAAATAGATAACATTCGATGTCTGGTGATTCCATGATTTTTTTTTTGTATAATTTAAAAAAAGAGTTGTGTCTGCTGAACAAGAATTAGTAAATATGATGGTCATAACAATATGCACGAATCACTACAGTCATATTTGTGACTACGAAATGATACATCTTGCACTTTAATAACACTGACTAAGATGATTAAAGTGTATCATTTACTTTCTAGCAAATAAGATTGAAAGGATAGTGTACATCAACATACTTCATAAAATTCTGTTTTGCAGTAGACGGTGTTCATATTTAGAACTGTTTTATGTATTTAGTCTAGGATTTCATTTGATCGCTGCATGTACACTTTAAATTAAAGATATCAATACTATATAGTAGCTGGATATTATTTCTTTAACACTCTTTATTTCAGTGTCATCTGTATGTGACTCTTGTTTGTGGTTGTGATAAAGTTGCTCAATATTCACAAGGGTATTTCAATTAAATTTCAATTGTGAGCAAACAGATAATGATCGATGAGGCTTTCATAGTGCAGCATTAATAACGCTTTACTAGGTACATGTAACACGCTTTACTGGGTGCATGTAACTTGTCTCTAATAACGCTTTACTGAGTGCATGTACTAGTAACTTGCCTCTAATAACGCTTTACTGGGTGCATGTAACTTGTCTCTAATAACGCTTTACTGGGTTCATGTAACTTGTCTCTAATAACGCTTTACTGGGTGCATGTAACTTGTCTCTAATAACGCTTTACTGGGTGCATGTAACTTGTCTCTAATAACGCTTTACTGTGTGAATGTAACTTGTCTCTAATAACGCTTTACTGGGTTCATGTAACTTGTCTCTAATAACGCTTTACTGGGTGCATGTAACTTGTCTCTAATAACGCTTTACTGGGTGCATGTAACTTGTCTCTAATAACGCTTTACTGTGTGAATGTAACTTGTCTCTAATAACGCTTTACTGGGTTCATGTAACTTGTCTCTAATAACGCTTTACTGGGTTCATGTAACTTGTCTCTAATAACGCTTTACTGGGTTCATGTAACTTGTCTCTAATAACGCTTTACTGGGTGCATGTAACTTGTCTCTAATTACGCTTTACTGGGTGCATGTAACGTGTCTCTAATAACGCTTTACTGCATGCATGTAACTTGTCTCTAATAACGCTTTACTGGGTGCATGTAACTTGTCTCTAATAACGCTTTACTGGGTGCATGTAACGTGTCTCTAATAACGCTTTATTGTTATATCCCTCATTAAATGTTAGTTCTTCAAAATGCGACATCTTTATTTTTGTCTCATTTAGATTCCAAATACTCCGTACAGAACATAGTGTGTTATATTTACTTTAATATGCCGTTAACTGTATACTTTTCTTTTAAAATTTACAATAAATTAACTTAACACAATTCCAAATATCTCCGTGTACAAAACAAAAAGATGAGCACGTTTTCGTATCATTTATTTCTTGTGTTTAAGTATTGAATTATATTCAGGTTCCAGTAAATAGTTCTAGATCGATGGATCAGTCGACGCCAAACTTTCCTGAATAAAACATAAGGTTCTCCACAGGAAATGCCTTATCATATAGCAAATTGTATGCTAACCTCCATATTTGGCGCTACAATGTAGTGTTCTGTAGCAATTGTTATGAAAACAAATATGTGTTAAGAGTTTATTCGTAATTGACATTTTAATTATGGGAAGACTCTGCGTCTCTGTAATATAAGCAAAATATGTTTTAAAGCGACTTGAGAGTCTTGTCACTGCTTTACCTAACTGACAAAATCAGTTTTCTACTTGAGATATGTCAGTCAATATTTACCCGATGCTTTTAAAAATGTCTTATGTTGTCTACAATAATTTCCTGTTCATACATTTAATGTCTTATATGTTGGGGATATTTTGTTCAGCAACATTTAACGTCTGGTTAGCTTGCCAACAGAGGAACAAAATAATGAAATTCTAGTATTTTCAAAACATAAACAAGGTTAGACATTGTTAGACATGTGTACGCATCATAGCAAAGTCAATACATATGTTTTAATCCGACAGAGAATTTCTAATATAAAACGCAATTGTAGTTATATGAGTTCGTAAAACTATGTAAATATGTGTATTTGTAGTCGTAAAACGTATGACGCCGGCAAATACAGGATATTGAATAATTATATTAACAAAAATGTACTTTATATGACAGTATATTGTTTTCATCCTTTTAGAAGATCAAAAGGTTGTAAGTAATGTTCTTACAACATGTAAGTGTCTAAATGGGTACATAATGCACAAAAAGTAAAAGAAAGAACAGCAGCAAGGCCGAAATAACAAGAAAACATAGTGGAAACTGTCTTGAAATGTCCAGTGGCAAAGCATCACTGAAAAGGTTGGGCTAATAAACTGTGTACTTAATCTCGCTCCTAATCATCACCATGGTCCAAAGTTGTAACTCAAAGTGTGTCTTACACACGTGATGGCTAGAAAATAAACGATGTGTTTATGATTTACGGAAACACTCATGAGTATATACAACAATAATCTTACAAATAATTTACGCTTATATTAAATGAAACTGCAGCATAAATAGTTTGGAATACCTCTATACTATTTGCTCAAAAACTAATGAGGAAAAGCCATGGTTTACTTCTACGTCACGGACGTTTATTAACTCTCTGGTAGGAGGATTTAAAGACATGTGAACGCCCGTGAACACATGACTGGTAATAAAAAGGAAATGTTTTTAGAGTTTATTTGAGCTTAGAGCCCCGATGAGATCGGATGTATTTATCTTATTAAAAAGACATGACTACCGTTGAAAGCAGCTAGCCCTTATTCTAACGAAGCGGAGGAAAAACGTAAATCAAGTTGTCCTTTATTCAATTAGAGCAAAACACGTTTTATCATCAAGAAGGGTTTCTTATTTCACAATGTAGTTGTTCGTGGATATGTGAGCGTGTAAGTTACGGTATCAAATAAACATTGATGGCATTGTTAAGATTTTAGATTTTTATTTCTATACAAGGGCTACAACTTTTACCAGACCTTTGCGAATGAATGCATGCAAGTGGTATGACATTAACTTGCATTGCGGTATAAAATCAGATTGTTTCGTCACAGTGATAGTTGAAATCTTAGTTCATCTGAAACAAGAAACATATAATCATTATATCATGCAGTAAATTGGTTGTGTAAGATCGATGGGAGCGCTGACAAAGGTTGAATATCAGTTAGTTGCAACATACTTATCATCTGTTTTCGGCATGTTTGTAACATAATTAAGAATTTATTTGATTACAAAGATCTATTGCACGTGTCTGTTGTCTTTTCGCCATTAAAAGTCAAACTTCCGTCTACCGTTACCAGACGTTTTTGAAAGCACTACAGCTATCTGTAGCATACTGCCGGTCACATATTACTGATTTTAGTCGTTTGTAGAAGCGTGTACAATCCATAACCTAACACAAAGTACTGTTAATACACACAAACTTGTTAATTTTATGTTTACATAAACTATAAAGTAGCACTTGTTTACATTTTTAAATATGAAATTTGGGTCTAGTACACATTTAAAATGCTAATTGTTCATTTTGCTTTGTCATTGATGAATTAAACTGCTAAATTTTCATTTTACTCATGTTATTAATGAATTGGCCTAGATATATACAAGAGCATTTTTGTGTTTTACATTACATGCCTTCTGTTGCCTTTGTGTATGTTAGGGTTGCACCTGGCGGGGATAGCTTTTATTTACACTGTCCTGTGACTTTGGTACATGGTGGGGGTAAGAGTGAGGTTAGGTGCACCTTAAAGCGGTTTAAGCTCCCCAGTGGTGGTTTTGCCACTGACCGTTCCAAGGCGATGCCCCACTGTGTTCCTTTATTTGTTTGTTTTGTCATTGTGTGTTTACTTTGTGTATGGTCGTGTGCGCGTGATGTTTCAGATTTTAAAGAAGGGTAAATTTGCTTTAGACAAAGTTATGAAGAATTCAAGATTTGTCATTTTTAAGTCAAAGCTTTTGACTTTAAACGATGATAAATACGGACCCTGCACATTGTTAAACAAGAATTGATCGAATTCTGTCCATGATCGAAGAGATTCAGTTAATAAACAAAAAAACTGAGACAGAAACATACATATATGACAACAAGTCCTTTGGTTATATTTAAGATTCAAAAAGCAAAATAAATAAATAAATAAAGCTTTTTTTTGTTTGCCAGATTTTGAAGTATATTCTGATTTTTTTAAAAAATATTGGTTAATTTGAATTCCACATGGATGTAAAATCACTTTGATCCGAATGAGCAGAACTACCATAAAGAACCTTTAAACTTTCAAAACGTTTTTGGCGTGATTATTTGGGAAGGCAATACTCATGTTTCTCTTATCATACGTCTTATAGGTTGGACAAATACCTGCTTTCTCCTATTTTTAAGTTTTTCTAAACATATACTTTAAATTGTATTTAATTAAGAAATAAAACTGAAATTCAGGTTACACGTGAGCTGTCTGTCATTTTGTTTTACAATAGATTAATAATGTTTACATTCAAGTATCTTTTGCAGTATCCTAATTAAGTTTGCATGTTTATCGATTTTGTTAACGTTTATTGTCACAACGTAATGAAGACGTTAATTGCATGAATATTGTCTGACAATAAAGCAACATTATGCAAATAATGTAATCTGACTTAACGACGGTTAATGGTGAATCTCACTTGTCTGTTCGTTATTTGAAATTCTCTCCTTACAGAAGTAAGGAAACTGAACATTTTCCTGTTCTTAATTACTAATACATGAAACTGACAAAATGTATATTACGCTGATTCACATAATGGCACTCCACACACCGTGCATTATCGCTCAGTAGTGCAAAAAGAGCTCGGGTTGAATTGTTTTTTATCGTCAGGTGTCAGGTGTGTATCCGTCTGTTTTTCAAAAGATATCTCATCTAAAACCATATAATAGAAATTGAGAAATTTGCTCCGTTTGTGCTCGGATAATACACTGTCAAACCCATTCATCCGCTCCGCTGCACATATTTAACCCAAACATAGCTACTGATATCAAAATAGTTAAACGATATCTGCTCTGAAACTCCATGTATGTTTTTTAAAATACTTTCATGTAAAATCATCATTTGACGACTAGCTATCGTTACTTTTTTATTTATTACTATTCGTCAAAAACACTTTCCTTTATATATTTAAATGTATATAGTGAAACCTTTTCAAATTGTCTTGTCAGAAACTGCCGGCCTGCTTTTAGAATAATTTCAAACAAATAATGACTTTTGGGTGATTCGCCACCAGGAGGTTTCACATCATTTTGATTTATATGAACGCTTGACCATCAGACGGTGTTGTCAATTTCGTAATGTGTGTTTTGTAGAAGCTTTTGAAATTCTTGTCAGATTTTAATACAGTTTCATACAACTGCTAGTTTGTATCACGATTGTTGAAATTACCCATACATGTATTTCAAAAACTTGACCTTAAGAGCTGAAATGTAGATGAGTATTTAAAAGTCATTTCCTCATAAACTGGTGGTCTGACCTTTAAAATATTTCACAGATATGTGGTTTGGATGTCCCTCTAACAGGATTGTTCACATTTATCAGATATGTGAAAGCATGGCCGACAGAAGCCATGGTCACTTTTACTTAATATATAATACTGGAAACTGAAAATGCCATTAAACTCATGTTGAAATAAAATTTACACTCGCAGAAATCGATATAGGGTGGCTCTGAAATTTTATGATTTCAGAATAATTGAATTAGTTCTCTGTTGAAGGAGCTGAGCCGGCTACGCATTTGTTTTGCTTTTTTTCAAGAAATTAATATGCAAATATGACGAATTTTCAATTTCAGCTTGTTCTTTGTTAAAGATTTAATGTTATTTCAGACTTTATCAAACGTTTTTTTATTTGCTGAATTTTCCCAAGTGAAACTGTTAAATGACGAGAAACATTCATAGCTCAAAATATATAGAAGAATTATTCCATTATCATTTCCTTTTGAATTTATTTTCATCTGCATACTTGGCGTTATATATCTTAACTAAAAGTGATAAATAGTAATCTATCCTATCTAGATATGTTCTGTTAACGGTTAGCCCCATATTTTGAGGGGAAAAAATCAAACAACACCAAATTATATAACGAAAGGATTGTTTTACAGCATATAAACTAGAAAAAGTGGAAGGAAAACCACATGTCGCCCAACATGTATATGTATGCAAAGAACTGTTACGTACCGCCGTCTTGCTGCATTTGCAATGTTGTTCCAGCCCTGAAAGTTCACATAACTAGACGGTAGGAAGTTTTCAGCAATTGTTCGTTTTAAAGGGAGACAACTTTTTGAGAATATTTTAAGTATCCAGTCGTACGGCACAGTACGGAAGAACATGTAATGAATGAGTGAATTGTTGGTAAAGATGTTGTTTGTTTACCAAATATGTCTGTGTTTTGATGATATACTTCTAAGCCATCACAAGAATTTTAAACTTTACCTTCAGTAGATTTTGTATTAAAATTTCTAACAATATATAATTTTCCACCAAATTTGTATAAAACTATTTTCATGACAAACACGTTCATAGTGGTTTTATATACAAGATAAAAGGTAGGGGTAGATTTCCCGGAAGCACAGAACATCCCCAACACAGCCATAGAGCCATGCGTCGCAAAGTAGTCAGGTGGGAGACACTCAAGAGCATCTCAGAAATTTGAAGAGCCTGAACCGAGATTCGAACTCCGGTCCTCTGGAGACAGTCAAGCTTGTTACTTCTAGACCACCGGGACACCAATACATGCTATAAACACAACAAAAACTGAATTACTTGCATTCATTAAGGCATTTGAAGAATTTTATAAAAGGTAATTTGACAGATTTGAAAAAAAAAATTCTTCTTTGTAAAATGTTCTTTACTTGTATGAAAACAGATATAGAAATGTATAAATAAAATTTGATCTTTAGTAAAACGTCATTGCATTTTGAATGTTTTCAGCAATTATCGAAATGGGTTTTGGAAATGGAACTGGCATAATGTATCAAGGTAGTAGGTGTTATATATTGATAAACAAGGGCAATTTGAAATTAAATTGATAAACCATGCTGTAAATTGTATTTGTGAATCAATTTAGGTATGATAATCTAAAGATAGTTTCATCAAACCATTGAGAAAGCTAATGGCGTTGTTAAGACACGTAAGCCCTTTGTAAAAACAGACCTACTGGTTACTTTGTTTGACAAAGCTTCATTCCGTTTGAAAATTAAGCTCAGCCAAACGTTTTTCTTTTAAAGGTATATTAGACCCAAAGTTTGTATCTCAAAACATATAAAGTTACTACATGTAGTGTATGTAAATATAAAATTAACAGGTTTATGTGTATTTACATTACCATGCATTAGATTTAAAATAGTTTTTTGTTAACGTCCCACCGACACAATTATAGGTTATATGGTGACTTTCCAGCTTTCATGGTGGAGAAAGACCCAAGGTATTCCTCCGTAAACATGTTTAGCTTAACATACTATAAATGTGCACAGCCGCTAAAAGAAATACTGGAAGTTTTTAACAATCGACTGAATTACATCTAATTATAAATGTAGCTATACACACACCATTAACTTATATATTTAGTAAAGTTAAATACATTTGATGAGGATTTTCTGGATTTGAAGTAAACGCCTAAAGATAAATGTTTAAGTGAAGGATGGCCATTGGGTATCTTTTAACTAATATATATTACTTTATTTGACCATATTGAAGGATTAAAGTAATTGGGCATGAGAAGCGACATCTGTCCACCATGAGAAATTTGAGGAAATAGCGACTGTATTTAAATGAACTACAGTAACTACAGTTTGTGGAACCTTAAATTATATAGGAATTTTCTGAAACAGTTTATTCGCATCGATGGATTTAATTTAAATATTTGATTAAGTGGCAATCAATAACAATTTCAATTGCTTCTAATGTAGAGGTTTAATTGGATCATTCATATTTAAGCTTGGTTCATTTGACTACAAGCGTCTCTTGTATAAAACTTAATGTGACACTAAACCTTTGTCAATGAACTTTCTGCGAAGTCAGCATCTTTATGTCTTCACAAGTACGTCTGTTAGATGCAAGTTACTATAGGCATGGCATCAGAAACCCAGATTGTTGTTTGAATTTTTTTCGAAAAATACTGAATTGAAAACACCATTCAAGAAGAAATATTGTGTTTTGTTTATGGGTATAGAAGTAGCTAGGATCTGTTCTAACCACGAATGACTACCTCTAAAATTATTTATATTCATAACGTGCTATCTGTGTACTGTGAGATTCACAAGTCAATCGATCTTCATCCGTTTAATCAGTCAGATCAGTCCGTGTTATTTGCATGTAAATAAGAAGAGGTGGAAACCAACAGGTCACCAAAAACTTCAAAAATGTAGATGTCACAGTTTCGGAATGATCGAGCCTGTTATAAAGTTTTATTGAAAATCAGCAGGGGGCAAAGGTTTTTACTTAAACAAATCTAATGTTTCGAAAGTGGAAGTTGTCCTTTTAAAACCCAATTTTTTATTACAAACCCTTAAATATAATAAAAATTAAAAACCCAAGATGGGGAAAAGCCTAAAGTTTGTATTGGGAAAGTTTTTCCAATTCGAATTTGGGGAAGTTTGCAGGCAAATGGTCTGGGAAAAAAAAGGGTTTTTTAATGAACGAAAGGGATAATTTCCTTTTAAAACGAAATTTTTATTGGTAATTTTAATTAATTTTGATTAATTAAATAATTAATGTTAAAATTTTTTAAAAACATTAAAGTAACAGGTTGTAATGTAAAAAACCTTTTGGTCATAAAAAATGAACTTTTCTCAAAAATTTTATTCATTTTACCATTTTTTGAAACCCAGTTTTTTTAATTTTTTGATAATCTAGAATGAAAAAATCAGAAAATGTTTTTTTTTTAAAATTAAGAAAGTTCCCCAATTAAAATTTTTAATTCATAACTTTTTCAAAAATTAAAAAACAAAATCAAAGTAATCGCCTTATTTTTATTCATAAAAGACTTTGTGTTTAATTTGGTGTAAAAAAAACCGCGCCCAAAATTAAAAAAAAGAATTTTTCAATTGCCCGGGGCGGTTTTAGATTCCATGTTAAAAACAGGTAAAAATTTAATCCAAAAATTTTGCGTTGGTTTCAGGTCAACGGGGTTTTAAAAATAAAAACTCCTAAAAATTTCCGGGTTTTAAAATTTCAGAGTTCCTTTTTGGAAGGAAAGAAATTAAAGAGAAAAATAAAAAACGGGCAGTTTCAAAAGTTTTTTTCAAAGGGGCCGGTTTTAAACCCCTTTTGGGGGGGGGGTTTCCCCCTGAATTTGAGAAAACTAAAACAATTTATGGGCTTTTATTAAAATTTTAAAAACAATTAGAACTTTTTTAATTTTCCTGCTATAAAGCTTTTTAAAAAAAAATAAAATCCACATTGAAAAAAACACAACACAAAATTGTTCATTTTTTTCCTGTCAATTTTTAAACCAACCCCTGTCTTGCTTTTTTCCTTTCCACCCCGTGTTAAAAAGAATGCGATCGATCACCAGCTGAAAAAAAATTTGGGAATAGGAAAAGCTTTAACGACAAGTTTAATGTTTCACTTCCATTACCCCTTTTTACTTTTTTTTAAAATACTGTGGTTTACTTGCAGATTGGGCAGTCTGTCTCAATAGAGATGCGAAATGCTGTTTGTGTGTCCTCAAAAATGCTCGGTACAATTTGAAATTTACATCCAGTAGGGGGGCTACTTTACGAACTTTGCACTCAGTTCCCCCAAAAAAAAGCGGACACATATTTTCCCTTTTGGACCTGAAATTATACCGGGCAGTCTGATCAGGGTCCACTGTTCGCTATCCAGTCATATCTTTTGGGGTTACACCCCTTTTAAGAGTTAATTTACTGTCCAAATTGAAAATGGACTAGTTCTTATAAAAATTGCAGGTAAGGGGTTAAATCTACCAATTTTTAGCATCCTTTCGTGAACTGGTTTAAAATTTTCGCAAGATCCAGATATAAACCATCTCATTCCAACTTAGATCCCTCAAAAATTGTAAATTAATTTTGGGAAAAATTTTTTTTTGTTAAATTTTCCCAATAAAAACCCAAAAATTAAAAAAAAATCAAAAAAAATTTTAAAAAAAGCTTTTTTCTTTCTTAATTTTCTAAACTGTAAAATAGAACTTATCCACAAAACAGTTTTGGGACGATATAAAAAAAATTGGGGGAACTTTTAATTTGAGTCAAAATTTTGGTGAAATTTTTCGATCATATTAAAAGGGTTTAGCCTATCGTTATGTTTATCAAATCTTTATTTAAAGAGCGTTTCCCTTTATTTTTTTTTGGGGGGGGTTAAAGGGCCTTTTAAATAGAAACGTTAATTTTAGTGCGATAATAAGGCCCTTCATACCTCGTGTCCCAAATTTCCCCTTCTCTTTATTCAAAATCCAAAATTCTTCATTAACTATCTCGCGCAGAGAAAGGTTTCAAAAAAAAACTTTTCCCCCGTAAAATCTTTTTTTGGTTCTTCTTCCCGGTATGATTTGCATTTGAAACTTCTTTTTTTCTTCGTTTGGTAGAAAGGGGGGGGGGGCCACCTTTTTCGGTATACTTTCACATCCCTTTTTTCAACCACACTTGAAGATGTATTCCCACTCAACCCTCCACAAATGCCCAAAAGGGGGCTTTGGGAGATACTCGTTAAAGTTGAAGAGTTGAAGACGGGTGCTTTCTATTTTACGTGGTTTTTAGTTGGTATTAATTCTTTTTTTTTTTGGCTCGATAAAGCTTTTAAAAGGTATTTTTTGGTTTGGAAACTTTTTAAAGGAAATTGAGGGTCCAATTCAAACTGCCGTAAAAATTTTAATCTTTCGATATTGATAAATTTGTTCGAATTACAAAATGACAAAGAAAGGAAACCCTTAACTGCAGAAAAAATTGGTTTAAAAGATAAAAAATTTCGTAAGAAGTTAAGACTTTTTGTTGCTTTTTTAATTTTTAAAAGTCCCTTTTGAAATTTTTGCCTGGATAAGAAAAATTACTGTTCATTTGTCCCCAAAGGGTTTTGCTTTTTTTCTTAGATAAACTTCGTTTTCAAAAATTTTAACCAAATGGGTTTTATTCTCACACTACACTTAAAACAAAATTTTAATTAGTTTTAAAATAATGGTTTTTTTTTTTTTTCAGCTCACGAGTTATTTTCCCTGATTTCAAAAAAAAAATTTAAAAATGTAAAGATAAACCAGAATCTCAAGTATGATGGCCCATGGGTGCGACTATAACGCCAATTTAAATTTTGCTTATTTATAACCGTAAATTGTACTATAACCAACTTTAAAAATTTACTTTCAATGTAACAAGACAAATTTAATTTTTCCCCGAGGGATATTGACAAAAAAAGCAAAAAAATTTTATTGATCCTTAAAACACTTAGGCCATTTCAAACCTGGCATTTTTAAAAATTCATTTTTCTCAAAAATTTCCTGTATGTTTGAACTAAAAAAAATTGTTTGGCTATATTAACGGGGCAAAATTTATAAAATCTTTCAACCATGCACCGGGCAGTTTTTGCGCCGGTTACGTACCCACGTTTTAAACACTTTGCACAGAAATTTTGGGTAAGCAAAATATCGATTTTTATTTCTTTTAGATTTAAGAATTCTTTTAAAACCCATCAGCCTTTAAAATTGTAAAAGGGTTTGGGTGGATATAAAAGGCCCCGGGTCGCGCAAGGGGCATGTTGAAAGCCGGACTTTAAAAAGGGGGTTTTTTTAATGAATTTTGCTCAAATATTACAAAAAAATCTATTCACAAAAAATTATAACAAAGGGACTTTAAATCAGTGAAAATTGTAATATTGATTTAATTTTCTTTACTAGCCGACCTGGGCAGACATTGACTCCCCCAAACATCTACCTTCGGCAGAATATTCAGCGCACGGCGAGTTGATTGAGACCAGGGTCTCGAAAAGGGGTGACCGCCTGCACGGGATCGCGGTCGTTACAGATCAGCTTCGGATCGTTTCAAGACCGTGACATCCTGCGTAGGCTGCCAAGGGAACACTCTAGACCCGTAAGTCAAAAACATCGCCAACGGCTCTGGATCAAGCATCATTTTGGATTTATTCCAAACCACGTCACCGAAACAGGGGGAATAGTCCACCGTACCACTTTGACAGGGGCTGATTTTTCAAATCCCTTTTTTTCCCGGAAACAGATGGGTTTTAACTTGTACCATAACAGGGAAAACGAGTGTACAACTTGAGGTGAAAATTGCAAAAGCGTGGTTTCAACGACAAGTTTTGGCGGTGGTTCCGTGATGTATTTCGGGATTCGTTACACCCCAAACAGCTTGATGTTGTTCAGGGGAAGCTTAATCAGATAGGTTACAAGGGGGTCCCTGTCCAAATTTCGCACCCCCGAGTCGGGGGACTGGCTAAAATTGCTGCAAGACGCACCGGCCCCCATAATCCAAACACCACAGTATTGCTGACAACGAACGGCGGCGCTCCTTCCCGCCTAAGTCACCGATCTCAATGTTTTTGAGCACCGTACAGCTTAAAAAAGCGATTAGGAGTCACCCGCAGCCCCTTGAAATTTCCCGTGAATTTGGGAACACCATGAATGGGCATATTCCCCCAAGGACACCGGGAAGTACTCTCTCATGAGGAAAGGGGTGTGTGCATTTTGTGAGACCCATGGGAGGACCACTTACTTCTCGACGTACAACTTTTATGATTCAGTCTTTTCACATTTTTTGGGATTTTGTGTTAGGGGTTTAAATCTCGGGAAGTAAATTTTAAGTGTTAATTATTTATATTCAACATTGAACAAATCCTTCCCAAATTTTTGAACTCAGACATTATAGGGGGCCGGGGTTTGAATGGTGTGTGCTCTGACGAGTTTTCTGACGTGATTCTTTTAAGCATTTTTTAAATCTGTTTTACTAAATGACACGGGGGTGTACGTTTTGGCCAAAATAAATAATTGTAACGCAATGGTTTTTTTCAAAAACAAATTTTGAAAAAATTAAAACAAAATTTTTCAAATAGCCTCCAGGTCCATATAAAACAAAAAGCTAATTTCAACATTTTGATCCTTAAAATTTGTACCACAAACAAATATTAACCTAAATATTTTTCGGGATTTTGCCTCCCCAAATGCATCGTTCTGCTCAAAAACCCGGAAAGAAAAAATCTAACACAAATGAAAGAGTCTACCTTTGATCACCCCCACATGCTTCTCTATCTGTTTGCGTTTAAACGACAGTCTATTTTAAATTTTCGGGGGTGTTTTGATAAAAAAATGTAAATAAACTACAATATGTTACTTTTTCTTTTAAAAAATAAAATCGTTTCATTTCTGACTAACATATTTAGTTTTTTTAGTTACCATTGTAAGACTTTATGGATTTTTGGGTAACACACCCCGAAAAAAGAATTGCCAAATTTGGGGAAATCTCGAGGAAAATTTACCCCCCGTTCTGCGCCTACTTGGGGCCAATTCCATAAGTTTTAAAAAAGGGGTTTTCTGTTTTTAAACTGCTTCTTTTTGGTTTTCACCGCTTAGTATGTTTGCAAAAAACGAGAATCGGCTACTTCCGGGGCTCGGATTAATATAAAAAAGGAAAACCCCATTTGGACTAAAAATAAGAACAAGGGGCCCAAATCGGATGCTTTTCACAATGTTTTCGGTTTTTATGCAACTTTTTTTTTTTATTAAAAAGCTGTTTAACTGCTTTTTTTGTTTTTCCCGCCAAGGCGCGTAGTATTTGTGATGGCTTTTTGTGGGTGTATGTAGTCGTAAATACGTTTTTTTTCCTTTGTTTGAAAAATTTTCAATTTTTTTTTTTTTTAATGTCTTCGGGCCTAATAAGGGTAAATTTTAAAACAAAAAAAAAAATTTTTCACAAAAGAAAAATAAGCAGGAAAAAATAAAAGAGCGAAAAGAAAAAATTTTGTGTCGGCATCCTGGGAAATTTTTTCGTTTTCAGTTTGAGAAGCACAAGAATAATTTATTTTTTAATTTATTTTTAAAATATCGATTTATTTATTGTAGGCTTTGTTATTTGCACTTTTAAATTTCATATTTTGGGGGTATGGCATTTTATTCCAACCGATTTTCTGGATACGCTTTGTTGCGTGTAAGTTAATTTTTAAAAAAATTTTTTAAACCCCTTTATTTGTTACCTTTATTGGTATGTTTATAAGTAATTTTATACCACTACTTTTTATAAGCTTTGTTAAATTATTGTGCATTTGTTAAGTTTTTTTGTATGTTTTTTTTCGTGTGTTTAATGTTTGTAACTACCGCAACCCCTTAAAATAAAAGGGCTCTGTCATTTTAATGTAGGTTTGGGCTATGCCCATTCCTCTTTGGGTAATCAACCCAAACTTATACACAGTACGTTCGTCGGGAACAAACTCCTTTAAAACATGTCTATATTTTTAGTATTTAGTGTTAATGTTTTATCATAATTTTGGGCACATTTAATTTCCCTAAATAACCCCAAAAACCGGTTTTTAAACCAATGTATTTTATTTTTTAAAGTATCCTTTCTCTTTTCCCTCAATGAGATGTCTTAGGGGCACCTTTAAAATATAAAACAAGGTCTTTCTTGAAGGGGGCTGATTGAAAAAACTTTACCGTTTGCCCTTTTCAAAATACCCTTTGATCATATATGACGTATATAGTGGTAAAGGTTTTATAAAAGCGAATTTTTTTAGTATTTTTCATTCCGCTATTCATAAGCTTTCCTCCTTGGGAGGGGGTGAAGAAAGCAGCAGAAAACAACAACAAAAACAAAAAATCCCTCTAATAAAACACCAACGTAATCGTCAACATAAAACCTTGTTTATAATTTTCCTTGTTCGTTTAAACTGGAGTTTCACCCCCCTGGCGGATAAATGATGTTTTTGTTTTCATTCTTGACTCTTCCCTTTTCCTCTCTTTAACTTGAAATTCATAATAAGCCCATTTTTCCTGTTTTAACTTTCATTAAAAAAGGGTATTGAAAAATTTTGAGCTAAGTTTGAAACTCAGCATTTCGGTTAAACAACTAGGCAAGTCAATTTTTAGTAAAAACCTTTATAAAACATTTCATTCCAATACCAAAACTTAGGGGAAATTTTCCCGCATAGGGGTCATGAAGTAAATAATTAGGCCAAATACAACAATTAAATCCCCTACTCACACTAAAGGCAATGCTTTTTTCCCAACATTCATGAAACCATATCAACTTCTTTTGCCTGGGGGCTACAAAAAATACACCTATCTTTATACATCCCTGTTCTATCACAACAACACCTTTTTTTGGGCTGGATTTCCTTTTGTGCATTTTGCGAAACTTTCATACTTATAACGCCTATTGAAAAACCAGCAGCACCTTTTAAAAGGAAATTTTACGGGGTTTTTGCATTGCTAAAACTTCCATTTATTTCGTTTTTTTTTAAATTGTTTTCCATATACGTTTACAAATGTTGGCAATTAAAACCGGGTTTTTTGGCGAACATGAAAACCTCGAAAATAAAGTCTTTATTTTTATTAAAAAAAGGTTGTTTGAAAGCTTAATGCCTTTGCGGTTTCAACACCATGCAGGAGAGTCTTTGGTAAAAATTCCTATACTTTCTCATTTCTTCCCGTTTCGATATAAAATGCAAAAAAACAAAAACTGCTAAAAAGTTCGGGGAAATAAAATTTGTCATTACATTCTGTTTTCTGAAATTGTCGTAGAAATTATCCTCGTTCCAATTCCGTTACTTTTATAGACAAATATAAATTTATAGGGGAAAAAGCTAATATCAGAATAAACTAGCAAAATTGTTTGTACAACCGGGAAAATTTTTATTCTTATTGTATGTGATTTTATTTTTTTTCTGGGGGAAAAAAACTTGCATGGACCCGATATTAAATTATTAGTTTTTTTCGTTCGAAAAAGTTGCTATGCAATACTATATATGTATCCCATATATAAACCCCCATTTTGGGAAAACGTAGGTTTTTTTCGACGTAACGGGGCTTCCGAAATTTTTTTAAATTAAAAAAAAAAAAGGAAAGCGCCAAAACGTTGATAAATAAAAACATAAAAAAAACACTAAAATAAACTTTTTACAATTTTTGTCAAAAAAGGGGGTAATCAAAAAAAATTAAAAAAACTTTTACTTTGCTCAACTTTCAAACGACACAATCAGAGAATATTTAGATAGGGATTTAAAAAAAATGTTTTAAAATATATATATATTATAGGCCACATTTTAACAAAGGGCATTATGAGCCTTATATATTATTGGGTTTTAATCTTTATCTCTAAATTAACATTTTAAGAAAAGTACCAAATTCAAAAAAAGTTTTTTATAAGCCCAAAGTTTTTGGTTGCTACCTTATTTCTCGGGGTTACAATTCACTTCATGCATGAAAATTTAGGAATGCAAACAAACACTAATTCTTTGGGAATGAAAGAATTCTTATTGAGGCCAGTAGAACATTGTCATATTCATTTGACAGGAAAAAATTTTTTGAAAAAGCACTTAAAAGATTGATTTCCCACGGATAGATGGCGGGCCCTACAAAAACAAAATGAAATATGTGTGTCACGTTCATAAAACACTCACCCTTTTCTAGACAACGTTTTACTTCCCGCAATGCACAAGTGCCGCCGGGGCCCCTTTACATAAGGAAACACATGAGGGTTTTCTGTCTGGGCAAACCCCATTCAGAAAAAAATTCCGGGGCATCAGATTTTCTTGATTACATATGGGGCACAAATTAAAGGATTTACTTTCAGAAAACTGCTAAATTGATGATAAAAAAATTAAAACAACTTCAAACAAAATGAAATTATTTGCAAAAATTTTTTGGGTTATATAATTCAGTAGAAATGTTGCAAATTTGAATTGTGTATTATATTTTTCTTTTATATTTTATGTAAAGATGCCTCCAGTTTTTGAAAATAATTTTTTTGTTTTCTGCCTGAGTATTAATGACTGCACTTATTTGTATCTTACTTTCCTATTTTATATTTTATAATTCCCTTTTTATATAGTATACAAAAAATGGCTTTTAAAAACGTATGTATTTGAAAAAGGGCCTTTTACGTGTACTATATTTTTTCTTATATTTTTTACAAAATTTGCCTGCATATTTTTGTAAAATCGTCTTTTATAGTTATAAAAACTCCCAGTTAATTTGATCATAATTGCCAAAAATGTATGTAATTATATAAAAAATTGCCTGTTATTTGTTATTAAAAAATGCCTGATACAATGTATTTAATGTGAAATTCCCTTTATAATGTATTATTAACGTATATTTTTTAAATAATAAGAATAACAACAATAATAAAAAATTTTTAAAATTATCTTTTTATTTGTTCAACGTGATTTTTATTTGCAACTGACCGTACAATATATTCCGATTGGACTGTTTTTTTATTCCTATTTGGACACGTAAACATTCCATGTTAAACATAATAAAAGCCCAAAACGCGAAAAAATTTTCCCGAAAAAATTCGGGTAAAGCGGGCGTTGATATACGCCCTTTTTTCACTCATACCAACGGAAAACAGAAAAACCAACAGAAGTAAAAAATTCTTTGAACTTTTTTAAAATCTAAATAAATGAAAAAACAGAATAAAAGGTTTTACATTGTACCACAATACAAGATATATCGGCCTTACCCAGCTGGGAAAACCATATTGTACCGCCAGGGCTCGCCAAAATAAAAAACCTAATTTTATACGACATCCTAGACAAAAATTTAAATTTTCTAAACTCTTTCGGGCAAATTAAAAAAAACACAAAATTTTTTTTAATTTATTGGACTTTTAATTTAAAAAACTAAATTCCCTTTATTCTTTTGGTTTTTTAAAACAAAAACCCCTTATTGCTTTAGATTCGTTTAACCCCCGGGAGCAACAGGGGTTTTAAAGAGTTGAATACTAAACTATCCTTGAACCGGTTCAATAAATCCGCTCTGCAAAATGTTCTTCTGTGTTTAGGCGATTTTGGGTTTTTCCCCCCCTTTTCAATCTTATAGGGGTAATTCTAGAATTTTTTTGCGGGAATTAAAAACTTACGGTGGTATTTTAGGACTGCATTTTTTTTTTAAATCAAATTACTCGTGCGCACGACATCTTATCTTGAGCGATCAATTCTTATCTCGTGACACCCTTTTTATTTTGAGGATCAACATCTTATCTCGACAAAATCCAACACCCCTTTTATCTTTCCCCAAAAACCCCCGACTTTAAACATCTTAGAATTTTTAAAAGGATAAACCATTTTTAAACCCCCTTTTCCGTGCCACGACATCTTATCTTGAGCATCACCTTACTTGAGCATCAAAATGTTTCTTGACGATAAACATCTATCTCGAGCGATCAACATCAATTTTGAGCGATAAAACATCACTCGAGCACCCATCAACTTTTATCTCGTGCGCACGACATTTTATCTTGACGATAACATCTTATCTGTGCGCACGACATCTTACTGGACGATCAACATCTTATCCGTGCGCACGACATCTTTCTCAGCAAAACACTTATCCGGGGGCGACGACATCTTATCGTATATTTGGGCCCCTTTATGTTTATTAAGGTCAAAGCAAAACTCGGACAATGTTATAGGTCCCGCCTATCGGACGTTTTTAAATTTCCCCCACAATACATGTACAATTTTATCATACATTTGCCGAGCAGTGCACAAATTGTCAACCTATTTTCAAAATTTAAAATGCACAAACCATGATGCTTTCTGCATGTTGAATACCAAAAAAATTGCAGTTCAGTGAAAATTCGCCAGAAAAGTTATAAAATTGCATGCATAAATTAAAGGGGAAAAAAGGAAATTTTTAATATTTGGGAAGCCTTCAATGAAATCTATTTTTTGTCAAAACTAAATTTATTCCCTTTGCTCATTTCCCCAAAAAGATTTTGTCCTAAAAAAGTTTTTATCCCTCCCGGAAAACTTGACGAAAAAGTTTTACGCAAAAGAGCCCCTGGCAGGTTAAAAAGTTTTCCCCGATGAATCTCCCCAAATTTTAAGGCCTAAAAAAAATTTGATCCAAAAATGCGTTTTCGCCGAAATAAGATGTTGATCGCCGAATAAAATTTTTTAAAAAGGGGGCGCACGAGAAAAGATGTTTAAACTCTCAAAATATGAGCGTGCGCACAGAAAATGTTTATCGCTCAAGTAAAGAAATTTGGCCACGAGATAAGTTTTCGCTCAAAAAAAGGATAAAATCCCCTGCCAGAAATTTAAAGCGTCGCAAAGAAAAATGTTGACGCTCAAGGTAAACGTTGATTGTTCAGATAGACGTTGATCGCTCGAATAAGATGTTGACGCTCAAATAAAAGCGGCGCACAATAAGTGGATCGCTCAAAATAAGATGTTGATCGCTCGAGATAAAAGTGTTCGCACGAGATAAATTTGATCGCTTTTAAAAATATGATTCGGCGCACAGATAAAATGTTGTTTGCTCGGATAAATGCGGCGCACGAAATTAGATGCTGATCGCTAAAGATAAATTTGAACGCTAAAATAAGACGTTGACGCTCGAGATAAGATGTTTTAAAAAGGTAAGCCAAATAAGAGGGGTTTATCGCTCGGAAAAAAGTTGACCTCAAAAAAGATGTCGTGCGCACGAGATAAGAGTTAAACCCTCAAGAAAAATTTTTTCGCACGAGAAAGAGCTGATCGTTAAGATAAATGTTGATCGCCCAGTTAAATGTCTGCGCAGAGATGATGTTACCCCCAAGAAAAAGAGTTGATCGCCCAAGTTAAAATTTTCGTCGCACAAAAAAATGTTATCGCTGAATAAAAGTTCTTCTCAAGAAAGAGTCGACCCGAGATAAAACGTTGTTTTGCTTAAAATAAGATTTTGTGCGCACAGTTATTTAAAATTTAAAAAAAAATGATTTCTTCCAAAAAATCCACCAAAAACCTAAATGGAAAGGGAAATTTTCTATTTACGTAAAAATGGTTTTTTAAACCACCCAAGCCCGTTTCACCGTTTTGGGGCCAAATTCTGGATTTCTTTTTGGTTTAAAAAAGTTTTAAGTTTAATTTGGAAATTAATAAATTAAATTTTTTTAAAAAATCAGAACTACTTGGTAAAAACCATTAAAAACCTTTTTTTTAAATTGAATTTTCCCCGGTTTTTTCTTCCTTTAAATTCTGAAGACAATTTTTCTTTTTTCCTCTTCATCTTGAATTACAAAATTTTAGCCTTTGAAAGGGGTCTAAATAAATGGGCCCCGGGTTTTTCCCGAGTTTAAAAAAAATTTGCTGTTCAATTAAAAACGGGGTTTTTTCCGTTTGAAAAAGGGCAGGAAACACCCCAAATTCTTTCTTTAAAAGGAAAAGGGGAAAGGATTTTAAAATTTTAAAATTAATTCAAAATGAAATTTTGGGAATAGGGGGTTTTCAATTTTGTCTTGAAAGGGGAGGGTGGAAAATTAAAACAAAAACGGCCCGGGGGGGGAAAAACTTTGTCCAAAAAAAGGGGTTTATTTAAAGATTCCGCTTTTCAAATGGACCCGACCCTTTTTAAAGAATTTTAGGTACCAATTTAAAAATGTTTTCAAGTGGCGTAAATTTCCCGAAAGATTCTTATCGTTTAAAAATTTCAAATGCTTTAAAAGGCTTTTAATGAAAAAAATTGTTCAAAGAAAACGATAAAATTTAAAAAAATAAAACCCTTGGGAATTTTGTTTGGGCTTCCCAAAGGGGGCCCTTTCAAAAGAAAAAAAAATGTACTACCCCTTTAAAAAGACGTGCCCAAGCTTTGAAAAAAACATTTAAAAAGGGGGTTTTTCAATTCCCAGAAGATTTTGGGCCTTTTAATGTAAGGAGGGTTCCCCTTCGAATAATTTAAATAAATTTCCCTATTCATTTCCTAAGATAAACGGGGGAAAACGTTGAAAAATTTAAACATCTAAAAGGGGTAAAGCAAAAGTGCCTTTTAAAGGGCTTTTTTTCCAAAATTTCAAAAAAAAAGGCTTTTCAAAAGACTTATGACGGCAGGGGGTTTCCTTCCCTAAAGGGGGGTCTGGGGCGTTCAAAATGTCCGAACGACTTTTTCAAAGATTTTTAAAAACTTGAAAAAATTAAGGTTTCCCCAAATGGACCAAATAAAAATTTTGGATTCTTACGAAAAAAATTTGAATACCGTTAATTTTCCATAAAAAGAAAAACTGGGTTTTCTCAATTACCTTTAGTTTTTTTCTTTCAACACGACAAACATATCAAAATGTTGAAAAAAAAAGTAATATTTTAAAGGTAGGGGATGAAGGGGATTGGACGGATGGTTTTTATTCAAATAAACCCCAGATAATTTTTTTAATTATGTAGGGTTTTTTTCTGGTCTTTCAAAAAATATTTTTTCCCCTTCATCCCCCAATAATTTTTCGCTAAACGTTTTTAAAAAAAAATGAAACATTTAATGGGTCTGGTGGGATGTTAAAAGTCCTTTTTAAGATTTTCTCCAAAAAAGTACTAAAAAAAAAACCACTTTTTTGCATAAAAAAGAATGATAATTTGAATACAAACAATGGGACACCCAAAGGTTTTGGGTTTAAAAAATTTTAAACTTTTTAATTGAACGCTTTTTAAATTTATAAATTTTTAAAGGAAAAGATTTTTTTGATTTTTTTGTTTTCCAAAACATTTGAAATTTTATTCCCTCCCCTAACAAATAAAGCTATAGGCTCTCGAAACACCTAGTTTTTTTTCAGGAAAAAACCCCACCCAAAGCCTAAAATGTTTTGCAAAAATAACAATACATTTTTTAGAAAAAATTAATAGAAAGGAAAAATGGGTAAAAAGGGTAATTGAATTGTTACTAAATATTTAAACAAGTTCAGAAAAAAAATAATTTGAATATTATTCATTTCAAAAAATTATTGGCTTTATAATAATTAAAGTTAACAGATAAAAACACTTAAGCACAATAGAAACAAATTTAATTGGGAAACAAATATGTCAATTCTTAAAATCCCCTTTTAAAAAAAAAAGAAATTTTTTTGGTAATAAATAAAATTTTTTAAACAAAAACCCAAAAATTTGTTTATTTCAGCTAAATTAAATAAATAGGATGAAAATTTGGGTTTAAAAAAAAAAAAGATTGGGAAAAAATTGTTTTTAGAGGGATTTTTAAATTTAAATTTTTAAAAGGGAAAATAAAACAAAAAGAAAAAAAAAAATTTGGGTTTCCCCCCTTAAATTTAATAAAAAAAATACTTAAAAAACCCCCCAAAAAAAAAAATTTTTGAAAAAAAACAAAATTAAAAATTACCCCCCCTAAAATTTTGCCTTTTCCCCAATTTGTAAAATAATTTTTAAAAAAGCCTACCAAAACCCGGGGGCCGGGAAAATAAAAAGCCCGTCAAATTAGAGAACATGTTTTCCCAAATTTCAAATGATTTTCTTTGTTTATTTTAAATTTGCGGGGCCCAATTAAAAAAAATTTTTTAAGGTTAAAAAATGCAAAAAATGTTTTTTTTCTAAAAAAAACCCTTTTTTTCCCCTTTTTTTTCCCCGGTTTTTAAAAAACCGAAGAAAACCTTCCCTCTTTTTTTTTAAATTTTTTTAAAAAAATAAAACTTCGGGGAAAAAAAAAAGAAATTTTTTTTCTTTTTTTTAATTTTTCATTTAAATTTTTATTTTTTAACAGACATATCTGTTAAAATTGGGAAACGTTTGGCCCAAAAATTTTTTTTATTTTAAGAAAAATTTTTTAAAAAGAATTTTTTTTTATTCTTCATTTCCAAAATCTTTCAAATTTTAAACCAAAAAATTTTTCAAATTTTCCCCTTTTTAAAAAACCGCTTTTAAAAAATTCCAAGATTGGGGTTTAAATTTTTTTTCTTTTTTTCTCTTTTTTAAAATTGGGTTTTTTTTCCAAAATTTTCGGGTTTGGGTTGCAATTTTTTTTTCGTTTATTTTCCCTTAAAGAAAAATTTTACATATTTTTATGAAATTCATTAAGCTTCATGAGAAAGGTCATTTAAAAGTGTTTTATTTTAGCTAAATTGGCCCTAACCCAAATTTTTAACAAAAAAGCAGGAACCTTACGATATTTTACACATCGAGTTTTTATAAAATCCATTACTTTTTTGTGGTTAATGCGAAGAAAGGCAATCTGCTATATGGTCCCCCCAAATAGGGCCAAGTTCCTATATAAATAAATTTTTGGGAAAAGGAACCTTAAATTCCCAGACCAATTACAAAATCCACCCAACGTTCATGAACCGTAAAAGGGATTTCAGTTTTACTCTAGCAGCCCCTAAAAGGGGTCAAATGTCCCCGAACAAAGTTGGCTGGGGGCCTAATAAAAAGATTGCCCCAAAACAAGTTTTGATTAAATCAAATCAATTAAAGGATTTTTTTTATTTTTTATTTTTATTTATTTCTAAAATTGGCCAAATGATCCCGCTTTAACAAATGCTATTCCTATTTATGAATCTTTGGGCAATGACGTCCACCTATAAAAAATGAAGGGCAAGCAAAAAAACAGTTGTAATTATTTCAAATTTTTTTTTTTCATAAGCAAAATTTGACCGTATCATATCACATAGAAAAACTGTATCAGGTACCTTCATTTGGGGTAATGAGATTCATCATTAATAGCATATAACATAAAAAACCAAGAGTTTAATATTTGCAACCAAATAAAAAAATATCATAATAAAAAAATCATAAAATAATTTAAACAAATTCAAAACAAACAAGTACTCATTTTTAAAAATTCAATTGAAAAGATCCAAAAACAAGAAACCCTTTTAAACAACACAATTTTAAAAAGGGAAAACTTTAAAAAGCCCTTCCTAAAAAAAAACTCTTTCACACCCTTATTATGTGATACGCAGACCGTATTCAGCTCTTTTTTAATTTGATATATGTTTTAAAATTTAAAAGGTTTTTTATCTATTTATTAAAATTTTTTTCATTTTGGAAAAATAAAATTTTTTGCAAAAAAAAACTGACCAAAAATTTGCTTTAAAACTTGAACAGCGTCGTTTAAATAAACGCTTTGTCTACAATTTACTCACGTAGCACAAACAACAAATGAAAGAAATTGACACCTCGCCAATCGGCAGAGTGTTTTCATAAAAACTTCCATTTTGATAAATTTATAAACGTTATCAAGTAGTTTATTTCAAACGAAGTCACGGGCATAGGACGAATTTGTTCTTTGACGGCGTTCGCCGAAAAACTTAAAAGTGATTCCTCGAAATTTTCAAAGATTCCCCTTGGGTGAAAAAAAGTAGACATTACACATTTTTTTCCACAGGGAAAAAAATTGTTTTGGAAGGACAGTTAAATTAGAGAAACAATATTTTTTATTACTGGCCTCGTGGATTGTATAAAATTGATCTCAGACCGAAAATCCTGAAATAAAACCTGAAACAATTACTCCGTTTTCACAAATTGACCACTTTAAAATTAGATAACACAACTTAAACTAAAAATTGGGGTTTTTTGGTCATCCAAAAGGTTTTTACTGGAATTCTAAAACGGGGTTTTGTACAGTCATAATTTAACACTCTATATCATTGATTTATGGGCTCTTAATTTCTTTCTTTGAATTTTTCTGTAGCTAATAATCAAAACAGTTGTATCCTCATTAACAGTTTGTTACTCAGAATTCTCTATTAGCCACATCATGATGTACCATGTTAATGTCTGAAAGGGTCATAGGTAAAACTGGGAAACTGAGTCAATCGTATTAAAAACAGAACTTTTACTCAGGCAACGCTTTAAAACTTTAAGCAAAATTTTTCGTGCGTTTTTCCTTGGGGCTCTATTGTCACTAGACGAACGTTGGGTTTTACTTGAAGCTATAAACAACGCACAAGCACAAAGTTCAGTTATAAGGCCAAAACGATGGTACTAAAGTCACGTGCAATGTGCGCTTTACTGTAATCCCGGAGCCGACACCCCGATCTCAACAAGAAACACGTAAGATATATTAAAATTAATTATCGATATGTTATATAACTAAATTTTCTGACACATAATTTTTTTATTTAGAATCTTCTGACATGCCTTTTATTACATTTTGTTTCTGGGGGTTAATATATGCGTTAAAAACAAAACCCGTAAAACAACTGTGACGAAATAAACAAAAGAAAAATAAAAAGGGCAAGCTGAATCACTCTGGGGTTTTAAAAAATTGATCCGTTTGTATTTTCCCGATGGTAATTAAAAATGATTAAAAGAAAAAAAAGAAATTATATGTAACTATTTACAAATTTACATGGTAAAATATTAGGCCAAGAAAATGCTCAATGTCTAAACAATATTTAATAAACATTAGCACATAAATTTAGTATTTAGTTATAAACCCCTTTCTTCTACGAGTTGAGAATTTTTTTCTAATTTTAAATTGACTAAAAAATTTTCGATAAAGTTGTGAGGGCCCAAATTGGCCACCTTCAACTTTCATATAAATGTAATTTTACTGTATTATCAATGGGGTTTTCCCCGGGTTTCATGTAGGAGGAAAATAGGTCCTATTTTTTTGGCTTTTAAACCGTTTGTCACAAACTCTTCTCTTTTTAATTTTAAAAATCCCCGGGAAATGAAAATTTAAACCCCACTTTTCTTAAAACAATGGGATCAATAAAAAAGCGATAACTGCCTTGCGTCCTGTAAAAACAGTTCATACGAATACATCGACTAGGTTTATGAAAATTAAAACTTTAATATCAAAGTCTAAAAGCGACTATGCAGGACTAGTAAATCGTAATGATTCCTCACCTTATTGTTTATAAAACCTTAGGGAGTTAACGTTACGTACGAAACCTTTGGTTCTCTTTAAAAACGAAAAGCTATACACTAATTTGCGTCAAACTGTGATTTAAAGGCTCTTGTATTTATTTCGAAACGCATAAAGGTCAATTCAATAGGGGGCGCGTAAAAGACAATACGCAAACTAACAAAAATAAACATTGGCATTTACAGCTCTTAGTTCATGTACTTGAAGTCGTAACGAGTTTTGTTATTATATTGTTTGTCCATGTTCCAAAGGATCTTCTCAAAAAAATTTATCAAATTAAGTTTTCTATAAAATTTTCCCTTAAAAAATTGTTTTAGGATGTGATGGTGTTCACTTTCCAACCCCTATGAACAGGCTCATCAACCGGCCCCCTTTTATTTTGCTTGTTTTCTTGGTTGCATTTAGTGCTTTCCCAAAATCTCTCCCTTTTTATTAACTTCAAACAGCAGTCAGAAGTGCATAGGCAGCGTAAAAATTCCCCCTCTTTGTTCGTTTTTTAAATTTTTTGGTCTTTTCGAAATCACGGAGAACATTCAATTTTAATGCAATAGAATTCGCTTAAACCCTTCCAGGGGGTTCCCGGGGGGGGTGTTGCACCCCCCCCCCCCCCCAACAACTCATCAAACGATCTGATTTTTTTGGGAAAAATTGCTTTCAGTGCTTCCAAAAATCCCTAAAAATTTTATACACAAAATTTAAATTGCTCTTAGAACATAAGATTTGAGCCAAAAAAACATTTAGTGGGGAACCACTCGTTTTAAGACTTTCTTTTTTTATACATTAATTTTACAATTTTTATTTCATTAAATAACAATTTATATGCCCTCTTTTCATTCAAATTACCGTTCAAGAGTGCTTTCCCAAAAAATTGCAAACAAAACAAAAAAAATACACTTCAAACAAAAATCATTTTAAAAAAATTTTAATTACTCAAAGGGGAAAAATAAAGATTTACGCTGTTTAGAAAAGAAAAAAATGCTTTGGGGCAGTTTTAAAAAATATGTACAAAATTTTGGGTTTTTGGGAGCTTTTTAAAACAACCTGAATAAGCTTCCCTGACTTAAAGGGGAAAAGAGTTCAAAAAACTTGGGATCAGGAACAAAAGCGCATTACCATACACACGGTTTTTTGTTTTTGCATAACCATGGCACGTGTTTTGTACTTGGTTTTTTACCAGTTTTTTACACTTCCATCATTCCCCTATATGTTGAGGACAATTGTGTAATAAAAAAATTGGACCAGAACCTTGTCTGTACTCTGTTTTCCACTGACAACCTGGGCTCTTTCGAACCTGTTTTGGGGGCTTAGCAAAACCCGAGCGCCGTTTTCTGGACTGTTTCAATTGTTAAATGTGCTGTTTGGAATACCACTAAAAAAGGCTTAAGTAATCTAACTGTGAGGGAACAGGCTGCTGATAAGAGTCTTTGTGGCATCACGGTAGATACCGTCTGATATGACCCTTCCTTTTGTCATTCCCCCGGCACCAGAGTTGACTTGATGTGCATTTTCCATAAGTTTTTCAAAAACTGCAGATTCCAACACATTTGTGGATCTTATTAAAGAGTCCCCGCCCTTTACCGAGACTCCCAAAGTATTAAGTTATCTTTTAAAGTGAATAGATTACCTTTGTTTTATCACATTTTAGCTTCAGCATATTCAAGGCATCCACGAGACAATTTCAGCCAGACAGGTCGCAATGCGGCGCAAAGCCACATTTTAGGGCCACAGCTTCTATCGGCATAATGGGCGGAATATTTTTATAGTCACGCGGAAATAAATCCCGACGTCTGCATATGGCACCAACGGGTTTAGTGTACATGATATAGTTCTTTGGACCTAGTGCACGCTTTTTTCATCAACATAGGCGTCGATAAAACCCCACCATCAACCCACCCAAAATTTTATAACGCAACATCCCGCAAGGCTTTTTGGCGACTCAAAATGTTGTTCGAGCGATTTACAATGTTTGGTGGCAATCATGTCGAAACCCGCAGACGATCGAGTAGCCGAGGGTTGTTACAGAAGACTTTGGGGCCCAGAAATTTGAGAATGTCATTTTGTACCTTTTCCAATCCGACTCATGGAATGAAAATTTTTGTACGCAGACTCGTCCCCCAGTAGCTTTTTTTTTTCCCCCCGCCAAGACGCGCACCTACCTTTCCTAAAGTTTTGAAATGAAAGGGAGATTAAAACATGCCGGGATTTTTTTGAGAATTTTGGGTTTAAACCTGGTTTTTTTAAAACAGGTCTTATCCTCACTTTTAAACTATTTTTGGTACAAACTAATTCCATTGATGTTTTTATGATGTTTTTACAAAGGGAAAGCTCTCAAACATTTTTTTCTTCAAAAACCAGTAAGTAAAAAGGGGGAAACTCCGGATTTGTTTTGGAATTTTTGTATGATTTGTTTTACCGCTTCTGTCGTTGCGGGGCCAAATTTAACAAATAGTTTGCCACTTCCTGATGTTCGAACAATTCAAGTCTGATAAATCACAACATTTGGGGTAATTTAAAAATATCATTCCTTGTTTCAAAGTCATAAACTTTGGTTCCTTTTAAGATGGGTTTGGGGGACGGGGAGCGTCATATTGTCCCTATAGAGTTTTTTTTTATCTTGGCCAAACCTTTGCGGTTTGGCAAAAAGACTTTTCCTTTTAGGAAGTTTGTCGGTTCGGGGGCCCGAAAAGGAGTTTAGGTACGGGAGCACAATGGTCCCTAACATTGAGGTCGATTGTTTCTTATATTCACCCATTTTTAGCTCAACTTCGTTTAGGTGTAGCCTCGGAAGTTTTTCTATAAAACCCGGACAGCTGGTCGAAGAAGATGTTTTTTGTGCGTTTTGGGGGCATGTTTTTCTATCATAAGGGGATTCCTTTGAATATGCACTCACTAGCCGACCATCTGTCCTTCGGAAATGTAATTTAGTGGGGGGATGCTGAGATGTCTGTTTGAAAGAACTTACGTCAATAGAGCGTAATTTACGAAAAGAAACCGCCTTCCGCACAGGCGTTAAAGTGCATGCATAATGGGGTTGTGATATATTCCTGTATTGTCAACTGACCTGGGTCGATACCTCGAACCTGGTATTTTTCAGCGTCGCCCGGGGAAATAACCCTATAATTTTGGCGAGGGGATGATAGGTTCCCTTCAATGTTGATGTATCACAGTCTGAAGTACATGATGGTATCGAGATGGAAAACTAATTTTAAATTTTAAAAAACCGAATTTTAAACCAATAAATTCTGTTTAACAGTTGAAAATTTTAATACAATTTTTGGGTGTATATAAAACAGATAAAACTAATCTTATTTGGTTTTTGTGGAATTGTTTGGCATGTGCAGGCTCGTTTGTCTGCTAGGGGCCCTTTCCTAATTTTTTGGTTTTTTGTTTGGTGAAAGTTCGTAAAATTCTTTCTACTTACACATAATCATAACAAATCAACGGAATTTTTATAAAATATAATCTATTTTTTTCAGGTTTTTATAAAATAATTGTTCAGGATTTGTTGCCCACTATAATTTTAATGTTTCTGACAATTTCTTTAAAAAAAAAAAAATCTTTTCCTTATATAATTAATTTAATCCACTTTTTAAAAACAGAACATATTAGGAACCTCATTGTAGTTACAAAGGGAAAAATATCAATGGAAAGTAAAACCCCCTTAACCGTGCGCACAAAAAAAAGCAATAAGAATCAAGGACCAAAGTCCATACGAAAAGCTACGTCCAAAGAACGCAGCATGTCGTACAGCATATGTATTATGGATATGTGTTACGGTATGCATGTACACAATAAATGAACACATCTACACAATAACATAAACGGATGCAACAATGAGATAGAAGCCAAAAACAGACTCTAACATACAGAGCAGGGTACAACCTTCAGTCAGTGTCAAATCATCAATGTTGAATTTAATCAAGTTTACATGCGCCAAACTTTACAATTTAACCCCCAACTATGTTCCTATTTTAGAAGACAGTGTAAATAAAATGACTCTCCGCCATGACAGATGAAAAGAGAACTGAAAGGAATATAAAAGATTTAGATTCCTGTATGTTTTGCTTTTCGTAGGACTGTTTTCAAAGAAGAGTACACCAACCATAAAGAAATAACTCTCTGTCTTTCTTTTGAAGGTTTCTGTAGGTTTTTGTCAAAATATAGAAATTTAAGCACAGCAAGTTTCAATGTTATAGAAGCACCTCATATCTAATTTTGCCTCTCAAGCAATATATACTTGTTGCCAAAGCGCGAGCACACTAGACCAATGCAAATGCGACTTTCGTTTTCAAGTACAGCCTGTTTACTTTCATTTCATTTTCTTTACTTCCGGAAAAAAGCTGAAGGTCGTCTGACGTTATTTTCTATGTTGTCAATAACATACGTATGCCCAGCGAGATTGCATAAAATGTGCCGGCCGTCCTAAAGATATAAGGAAAATCTTTTTTTTTCTGGAAAAAAAAGTGTTTTTTTCACATTTTAACAGGTTTGTACGAGACAAAAATGGCTATAAGAATGAATTTTAATTTTAGGAAATCTGTATATCCTTTCCGCGACAGTAACGCAATAAAACGCAAAAACTTTCAGCACTTTCTAACGATTTGAAAAAGAACCTGGACTTTAGCATGACATGTCAGCTTTTCATCTACGAAGAATATTTGAACTCGGAATGAACACAAATCCAACAGGGGTCCGTAACGGAGCAGGGTATATCCTTGGATGGCCGGCACATTTTTATGCAATCTCGCCAAGCATACGTATGCTTTTGTCAACACAGAAAATGACGTCAGACGACCTTAAGCTTATTCCGGAAGGAGCAAGGGCATATGGAGATTTTTTGGGCTTCAAATCAAATCGTTTAAAAGGTCCTTTTTCATGTTGTCTGAAAGTGTCATTATATGTCTCAATGTTGAAACAGATATATCGAATTTCGTGTTATTTGAAGCTGCGATCCAAGATCATTTCAAAAATATTTCGATTGAAATGTTGTTATAAATTTTGGGTATTTAGCGAAGCATGTTGGGAAGGGCATAGACGCTTATACGTTGTTATTTGTTTACGGCCGCGGAAGGGATAATACAGTACATATATGTATGGGAATGAGTACATATAACTACTGTTAGAACACTGTAATATGCAGTTGATTACTAAATACTTACCATGTTAACAGCATTGATTCTTTCTTCCTAATCATATTTTCACTATAACGTGTATAATTTTAGTAGCAATTTATTATCATTTGGGTTTACGGCGCACAAAAACGATATAGTAAGGTATAAAAGACGCCAAAAGGACTACACTATTTTGTGTTCGATCATTCACTTAACATCGAAATAAAAACATGAGGTATGGAATCAAAATTTCATAGGCTGGAATCATCAGAGTTCAAAACCAAGTAACTTTATAAGTATTACCGCCTACTTACGATACCCAAATACATGGTTTCAATTTTTACATACAAAAAGATCTCCGCAACCATGGGCTAGTATTGATTTAGATCAGTCATAATGCATATGTAGCTGTCAAAGAACACACGATTAATACTTCCCATCTGTATTCCCCAACTCAATACAGACAGATTCAATGTAGAGAAGCAAAATCAGCTTAACCCTAAAAAGCAAGGAGAATAAGGACAATAATTCAGATCTTAAGTATAGTATTACATCAATTTTCTTACCGACACTAATTCATGACAACAGGTAAACATAAGTAGCAGCGAAGCATAAACGTGCACTCTAAGATAAGATGTAAGAATTTTTTGTTTTCTGAAAAAAGCTCGATATCTTCGCATTTCTACTTTAGTTTCTAGCAGAATCATATATAGGAATGTAAAGAAACTTAATTAGAAACAATATCATCACAGAATGCCAGTAACGCAAAAACAGCCACCTCTAAAAGAAAAACCTGACTTAGCAGCATGACGCTTTCACTACACAATCATTTACACCGGACAACACACACACCCAAAGCCTAACGGCATTATTATGGCAAAATTTAACACAAACCGCACAAAGCATACTACTTAAGACAAACGAACAAACAGTCAGACGACTGAAGCTACGCCTTGGAAGGTCAGTGGCTAAGATTTGAACTTCATGAGATCGTTTAAAAGTCCGGTTTCATGTTGCAAAGTGCTTAATCCTCATAAGAATCTGTATTACTGCCAGACCATGCTTTCCAAAAACTTGAATGAGACAGTCATAAATTTTATTACGGAAGGTAATGCCCTCAGGTAATCGTTTTTACTACGCCGTGGAAGGAATGACATACATATATGGAATGAGCAGTAAAACTACAAAAGCCGTGTATAAGCATTGATACTAAAACATACATTAACCATTGACGTCACACCAATAATTCACGTACGTGTATAATTTTTCGTATAGATTTATATCATGGTTACGGCACAAAAGTAATAGCTTATATGAGCCAACAGGACTAACATTTTGGTCCATCATTTAACGAAATAAAAACAGAGTATGATCAAGTTTCATACTGTGTCAGAGTACTTTAAAACCAGTTAACGTATAAGTACCCTTACCCGCCTCTTACCGATCAACGCAATCAAGAGTGAAGGTAGTGGTTCAACTTACTTTGAACACTAAACAGCGTATCGTCCCAAACCAGGCAGTTGGTCGTAACATCATATGAATAAAACAGTTTGAATCCTGTTCCAAATCACGAAAGATTTGCTAGAAAGAAACAGTTAACCTGAACCCAAGGAGTAAGACATATTAATCGAAGTATTGTACAAACTACACATTCCATACAAAAGGAAAGTTACTAGGAAATACGTGCATAATACAATTGAGAAATGTTTTAATTTGCACTGATTCCAGCGCATTTTAACTAATAGAATTACATATAGAATATATTAGCAGAATATGTAAGAATTGTTGTTGTTACCCATTTTGTCTGACCAAGCAGGTCGCTCCGTCCATGTTGGATTTCCTGTCTTTATTCTGCCACCTCCTGATACTGGAATGTTTGATATAACTTTTGGTGTTGGTTCTGTGAGGTTTGGTCTCTTTGTTGTTGACTTTGCCTTCTTATGGACAGAATAATCTATCGAAAAAAACATTAAAAAGCATTTGTGAATCACATGTCATGAAATCTATGGAATTATCACAAAATAATTTCAAAAATGGTAACTGATCTAAATTTTCCCAATGGTACTTTCATATATCTTGTCTGTCAAATAGAGTGTTTCTACCAAAATATAGACTTTCCTTTCGTAAAGTTATATTTAAATCTGGTTTGAAAACACGTATCGAATAGAAATAGCCAAGAAGGCTTCCTCCTAAAAACAATGATTTAAAGCAGCGAAGGTATGAATCTACATAAAATCATAGAAAACAAATAGTTTCAAAGTCTTTAGGACATTGAATCATGTGCTAGTTCACAGGAGGGCACAGCTGTGGACTGGTCGGTTGCAAAACATCACCTGAGACGGGTAAATGGTGTGCGCCTTAACGCATTATAACAATTAAACGAGAAATGACGGTTGTATAAAATAGCCTTATTTGTTTCAAGCTTGCTTATGTTAACAAACTTTAGACGCGAGTCTATCAACAGACATTACAAAAATATTAATGTCTTTGGAATATTTATTTAGGATTTTGTCACGAACAAAAGAATTCCTGTAAAGCAAACTGCACGTTTCTGTGCATTTTATGCTGATTTCTACTTCTCAAGTAAAATGTTGGTTGTTATATCGCCGACACACTGGAACATATATTTAACACAAACAGTAATTTTATCAAACCAATACTGAGTGAAGAATACTTGGAAGCGACAGTCTAAGAATGTATCCACTTTTAAAAAAGCAGTATATAAACGGATACGAGTAAAATAAAGTTCTCGTAAAAGTACCCTGATCTTTAATGTTGTATTCAACTCAAGTGGATTTAGAAAGGCCTTGATCCCACGACACGCTTGCGCCGAGTGTGATCTGGTCTGGCGAAATCCGGGGGAGCCGAATGCACCATAATGTTAGCAGATCAATGTACTGCTTTAATGACCCTTTTAGCATAAATATATACCCATTGCAAGTGCTCTATATCAGTCGGAAGTGATATAAGTTTATACTAATAACGCTTAAAACTCGTTTGAAACGGATGCTATCATAACGTTATTCTTATCGTCATATTTGACATCTCAACTTAGGCAAGCAGGCAACCAAAATCGAATACTTTTCCATATCCAATGGGAGTGGAATACAGAGTTTTGTATTCATTAGTGAAATAAAGACTATTTCAAAAAGAAAATTCGCAAGTATATAATAAGAATAAATATAACACGTACAAATCACATAAAAATATGAAACACAAAGACAACAAGTCAAAAACGAACGCGGAATAAATTAGAGCAACACGCACATACAGTGGCAAAAACACAAGTCCAGACTTAAAATTGCTTCACTAAACATCTAAACGCTAAAACTCACTCCAAAACGGATAATTTCCAAAATGTTCAATTTGAATCTTATCCTGATCTATTTATCGGTAGCAGGATCTTAATCATTTTATGTCAGTATTTATAGTCCACGTCTTATTGACCTTAGAATGAAAGCATGGCAGAAATTCCTATTTTGGAAGAACAATTTGTTTGTTTGTTGGTTGGTTGGTTTTGGATTTAACGCTGTTTTTGAACAGTATTTCAAGCATGTAAAGACAGGCAGTTAATCTAACCAGTGTTCCTGAATTCTGTACCAGTACAAACCTGTTCTCCGCAAGTAACTGCCAACTTCTCCACATGAATTTTCAGAGGTGGAGGACAATGATTTCAGACACAATGTCTTTTATCAAATCGTCACGGAGAACATACGCCCCGCCCGGGGATCAAACTCGCGACCCCGCGATCCGTAGACCAACGCTTTCCCTGCTGAACTAAGCGGGCGGGCTGAACAGCTTCAGCCTCCAACTTTTTCTTATTTTATGTTTGCGAGCAACAAAAACATGCATTTGTTAACTTAAACTTAAATACAATTTAATATACTCTAGACCTCCAGTTCATATCTACCTGAGTGTCTATTTCCATTTAGACTTTATCTGACTCATGAAGCACGAAATATGACGTTTCTCAAGAAAGAGTGGCCAAAACCGATATTTTTGACATTCTTGTCATATGACAGCATATGACATTTACGGGAAATTGGCTAGATAAAGAACTTATAGAAGAACGCTATGACAGTATAGATACTGAAACGTACCATATAACAGCATTGATTCTTTATCATTTCCAATCATATTTTCAGCATAACATGTATATTCGCCAAAATCTTCTTGCTGTATATCTCTAACCCTCAAACTAAAGGTTTTACGTGTACTTTCTTCATTGCCGCTGTAAAGTTCAACCTGAAAATATTTTTAGATAGAGAATTAAAATGATTTTGCAATGACCATTCCCTACAAAATATACAACTTGTCAAATAGTATTTCATGACACTTACGAAGTATATCACAAGTTAATAGGGCTTTATCTTAAAACACTCACACTTTTTCCGACAGAAACAGTTCCACTAAATAATTACGTTGTCTGTGGTTTGGACATATCACAGCGACCAGGCAGAGTTTTGGCCGTGATTGTTTCCATGTAATTCTTTGGTACAGCATACTTGAAAATTAAATTCCAGCTCTACCAGTTATTCAATTATTGCTTGAGTTAATTTTCTTGGCCAAAACATACTTTCTTAAGGCCAGAGTGCGAATTTCCACAGCCAAGTACATATAAGCATCGTACGTGTGATTTAATTCACACAGCATACATGCTCTTATAGTCTCGATTTTTGAACGTCAGTTATGTAGCGACTTGTTGTAATGAATGACCACAACTTATTTTTGTGGTATCTAAAAAATCACAAATAACGTGAACTGAACAGATACTGTCTTCACGAATTTCTCCGGCATTTTACTTAGTATTTTAATCGAATAAAAATAACAAAAAACAATTCGCTCGTCCAAAAAGAATCTACCCAATCAATCACCTGATACTTGTCTTTGTTGGAAAGGTCAACATCACTTTCCCCTTTCTTCCAGTACATGACAGCATGTGGATAGGCCGTTATTTCACAGTCTAAAATTGTATCCCTTCCCAGATACTGACCGATCCGTTTAGTTGGTAAAGTGACCTCTGGTGCAACTTGAAACAAAAATGCAGGTAATTATGAATAACTGTTAATGATAATAACCAAGATTTATCATTAAACAAAAACTGATTTACTAAGTGCTTATTTTAAATATTAAATGCAATAGAGACCTTTTACAGAATAAAACAGTTTGATGTATATATTTTATCCCCTTACAAATTGGGAAATAGTCCGTTACACATTTTTGCAAGCCAGTATCAAAGTCCGTCAAAATGGCTTAAAATGAAATATTCATGCATGCAAGAATATAGTGCAGTATTTTTAAGGTTGGCAGAACTTACATACAAATGTGATAATTAAAAACTATTTCTGTTTTATTGAAATTTCAAATTAAAACTACTGTCTTCAAAGGATTTTTGTTTTTGTTTTAGATGGGCGTATTCTGCGTTTGTCTCTGGATTGTTTTTGTAATTGTAACATGTGTAAATGTTGAGTTCTGCTCAACCCGGGGCTAGACGTCGTGGACGGTAGCATGCATATCCACTGCCGTCCACAAACATCTAAAGTGAATTATGCACTACACCTTGTTCAAAGCTACCGATTTAATGAAGACTGTTTTAATAGATCTTGCAGCTTTCGGAAACAAATTGTTTAATGTTTTCATACAGTTTTCAAATTTACGTCGTGGAATTAATGGCCTTACTTATTTTTCTGCTGGAAGCCGTTCTACTTTGAAAGAAAAATACTGAAAAGTCATGGAAACCTAATAATGTAAACTAAATGCGTTAATTCATAGACCTTCTGATAAGTGCTTGAGTTACATTTTCACCAACAACGGATCTTCCATTCTGAGATAGAAAGAAAAATATCCTAATTCAATTATACTTACATACTACAAACATCTTAATTTGTCTAGTAACTGCCGGATCAACATTATTATACGCCACACATTCATATGTGCCATCGCAATATCTGGACACATTATGAATTATCAACACCTCTCCCGTACCAATCCCTAAAATAATAGGAATTCTCGTATGTATATAGTTTTAGATATTTTCTTATGCTATCACGAATTATTCTGACTGTATATAGGAGACATAATACGGAAAAATCATAGGGTTTACTGACAGCATACTGTCTGGACAGGATAATGTTCTTTTAATTTTCTTGAAATTTCTTTAAATGTGCCCCTTGCCATCATTTGCCAAAAACCTAGACATCGGAAGTTAATAGTCTAATCAAACGTAACTTGCCAAAAATGTTTATTTTCAATTATTTGATTGTCGAAAATATGCGTATGCATTTTCAAATCCTTATTGCAAAGAAAATAATTAATTTTAGGCAGACATTTCTGTTGTACGTAAAGCCTTCGTAAATATATTTTTCATAATAAAAGAACCTGCCGAAACAATAAGCAGCTCTTCCAAATAATAATGTATAAACTATAGTAAAAATTAAATGTCTGGGTGGCAAATCTGTATAAAATTATACATATAAATTTTCAGTATTTGAATATTAACAAAAGTACCAGAAAACACAGTATGTGAGTTGTACTAAACAAAACAAAGACATATTGATTGAAATTAATAGACTGATAAAATAGTTCTTTCTATAACGAATATAAAGAGTGTTAATATAAACTGACATTTATGGGAATGAAACTGTAAAAGTATAACAATAGTGTGTCTACACATTTTTAAAATCTTAATCTACAAACGGACGTTGTTGCGTCCTAAAACTAACACTATTAGCACGTCTAAGCTAGTCTGCAATGTAGAAAAATCTACTTTTATAACTTGTTAACGCAATACTTTTTTCATGTTTTTCTCTAGTACCCTACCACACAGCTAGATAGCTAGCAAACAACAACTCCACACAAAAGTCTACACTAGAAGGCAAATTTTAGAAAAAGTTGATAAAACAACTAGTTTAAATGTGAATGTTTGTTGAATTGCGTCTACACATATATATATCGATAAGATGTTAATTTTTGAGAGAGCCTGTATGTCAAAACCAATATGAACACACACAAAAATCTACTGCAAGATTTTCTCGAACAATGATTTAGTTCAATGATAAACATATCACCATATGTTACACATTTACTTGGCAACTGTTTTAACAAATCTGTTAACGGTTTTGCTTTACATCTGAAGAGAAATGAAGTAAAACCTTGGTACGGAAAAAATAATCAAGCAGTAAATCTTTGCCTTATTAGAAGTCAATTCTTTACATTCTAATTTCAGCGCTATATCTGCGGGGACATACAGACTTCTCCACTATTAAACAGGCGTATATAATGTATAAAGCAAGATTTCGTTCATTAGACCACAAATTTACAACCTGGCACCAAATGTATACAAAATTTCTTTTATATATCTATATTAAAGTATTACAATGAAATGTAAAACGTATTTTAAGAATAATTCGAAATGAGTTTCCCAAAAGAAAATGTAACGTTTAGGTACATTTTGTTGTTCTACTGACGTAAAATGTGACGGAATGAAACTCGTGATTAAGCGTTTCTACAGCGACACTCTAGTGCAACATTAATTCTATACCATCAAAAATGTAATCTATCACATTTGGAACCTCCCTGCTATCTTCAAATAGGTATTCTGTAATGTTTAATAAATGGCTGAAATATTTTAATGCAGCAAATGCGTGTTGTAAACTAGAAATGTACTCAAAAAGATGAATCATTAGGAAGTCTAGAACTGCAAAAATGATCAATATAAAATAATAAAATAAGAGACGAAATACGTTCGGGAAATGATAAAACTTTTCTCGAGGGATTAACACGACAGTATACTCCATGTATGTTTTTACTGTATACATCATGAGACAATTCGTGTTTATCCGTCGTGCTAAATTTGTAGAAGAATTGCTTCTTTAATAATGATTTTACTGTAATCGAAGTCTATATGTCTCCGTTTGAATTAAACGGCTCAATATGTTGTTGTTTTTTTCAATTAAACATCACAAGTAAATATAAGATTATTTAATACCAATCATGATATGTTTGAATGCAAGTTAACCTTAAAATCAAAATACAACATATTGCGTTAATGAATACATATAACAAATTGAATTAATGTATGAAGTGAAAAGTGTTTGCCTTCTCCGTAATAAGTTTGAATGGAAACTCTCAAAACAACCTTTGTGGTACAAATTGTTTTTCAGAAATGGAAAAGTATTCTATTGACAAATGTTTCTTTTTCAAGTTATTCTAATCGCATTTTTGTCAAGTATAAAACTGTACCATTCAGCTGCGTGAACTTAATATGTATATGCGACTGTAAAAGCATACCACGACCACTTTCTGAGCGCAAATTTCAGCACCAGTCTATGTTGAAAATACATTATTTCTACAAATAGCTATTCAATATTAAAGTTACTGATCATTATTTTTAACGATAATGAAATAAAGGTTTTTCAAAGACGTTTGGTTTTGATGACCTTTAATAAAATAACATTCAACTTTAAGCCCCTAGCGGGAAGAGCAAAGCTAGAAATACATGACAAAAGCAGTATCTTGTAATTTCTATTATATCTAAATTACTGAAACTTCATCGGATCTTCTATCACTTTGCATGGTTGCGTTCCATATTGCCAAAAATATCCTCTTATATATTTTATTAACTATATGTTTTATTAACTATCACAATAGCAGTCTAAAAGCTGTTACATGTATCAACGTATCTAAACTCGGTGTTGTAGTATTTCCTTGTTCTATGGAACTTCTCAGTACATTCAGTTTTATCATAATATAATTCCGCTTTAGCCGGTGCTAGGGGCTCGATGGGTGTTTTCTTATGAACAGACTTACTCAACACTGGGTCTGTTTTTTTGGCCTGGTTGCATTGTATGCTCCTAAAGGATCTTATCAATTTTATTCAGTGTTTCATTCGTTTGGAATACCGTGGATATATATAAATGCTTGGATTCATATCATGAAATGCTGGAACATCCTTACATATCAAATGATCGGGAATAGGAATCCATTTACCGATTCTTTGATGCCATTTTATTAAGAAATAGGAAAGCAACACGGTTTGTAAGGGCAGATTACAAATGCCGCTTTATTAATCGATTTGAACACAACAACGTTTCATAACATGAACCCTTGTAAAGAAAGTCCATATTCTGCAAAAAATGATTGAGTGGTAATAATGTATAAGGCGTGCCGTTTTCGGCCGCAAAACTCGTAGTAAGGATCAAAAGTTATAAAAACAATAGTGTAGATAAAAATAAATATGGAAAGTTAATTGTTCAACCTGTTTTCAACTTGGGACACACCAAAAGCTATTCACTTTAGGTTATTATAAACCAGATTTTTGACTGAATTCATGCCATATTAACATTCGTTATAATCTAACAAAAAGACAATAAATACTTTTGAACTAAGCTTCTTTTGTAGAAAAAATTGTACTTTTAAATTAACGTGTTGTGCGGTTATTGTGGTGCGCAGTCTATTTCGAAATTTAACAACGATATATTCGTAAGCTTTTGCAGCTGAATTCCTCGTTAATGTACATTACATTCCTGGAAAGGTTGCTTTTCCTATTGGATCTGTCATTGTTTTTAAACAGTATACCGACTTATCGAATCAGAAAGTTACATAAAGCTTCAGAGTAAGGGTGCCAGAGGTATATTACATGCCTTAATTTGCAAACGACTTCATGATTTGGTGTATTTCAGAGACGTTAATTGCTAATCATTTCTAAAGGGCATGTGTACACAGTGTTAATTACTACTTATCTATGACAGCCAATTTTAAAACTTTCAACAACTGTTCAATGTAAGTTCGTTGTAGAAATGCAACATAAATAATGCGAAAAGGTTTATAAGGAAATGAGCTTTGACTACCTTTAAAAGACATATTAACATGTGTTTTCAGAAAAGATTTTCATTAACCATTTTTATTCACTACTAGCAACATAAATGAACTGTTTGACATTACCTACTACACAAGCAGGAAAGTAATGTAAATACTTGAATACTGTTTGATTGGTAATATTCAATGTTTTAAAAAAACAATTTAAACGGGGGTAAAATTCACAAAAGCGAAGGATGAGATGGGATTTTAACATCGTTAAATTAGATCGCCAATTAGAAATTAAAACAGTAAAGCATGTAAAAGTTAAGATGATATAAAAAGGTAAACAACAGTCAATGAACTACAAACTTTTTTTAGTCTGTGTGCCTTCATTTGGTAATCTGTACCACTTGACATCCGGTGTAGGAACGCCAGTGACATTGCAGACGAGAGTTACAGTTTCTCCTTCCCGTACTGTCTGGTCACGACTTGAGAACTCGTTTATAATTTTGGACGGAACTAAGAGAAGAAGTATAAAATGTTTCAAATTATACAAGCTATTGTAAGTGTACGTGATATTTAACAGTAATGAATGAAACTTACTTTTTCCATGTTTTTTAACGAGAGAAAAACGCTCATGTAAACAAGGTAATTAAAGCACTATCTATGTATGTTTTATCTTATTTTTCAAAACTTGTGCCAAGGCTTAATGTTTACTCTTTTCTATTGCTCCGAAACAAATAAAATGGGGAGTATCCTTTCCTTGTTTTAGTATAAAAATCCCATATTTTACAGTACAAAAATTGCAATCCAATCAATACAATTTTCGCTACACTAACTACTAACCTAATGCAACTGCAATCTCCCTTTATAGATCCGTCTAAGTCAGCTAAGTATTTACACGCTTACTCCCCTTTTGTACAAATGTACTCACCTTCGAACTTAGCGTTAGAAAAAGAAAGTATTTAGTTTTCGTGCCTGAGAGACGTGTTTACAATACATTTCTAAAAATCGTTGTTTTTAAATCAAATTAAAGGTGTTGCTATGATTTTATTTAAACTCATATCACAAAATTCACACAGATTTTAGGAAGAGTTCAAGTGGTACCAAATCAACTCGTAAACGAAATTGATTGGTTTTCAAATTGCTTATTGTTTATTTTATGTTTGCAATAAAAGCATTGTTTAAAAACCTTCAATAAAATGCATTTGGTAGCGCTGTTGATTTGAGCAACTCGATTACAGATCTTCAAAACATGTACAACATTTACATATGAATAATACAGAATTTACCAAATCAACAAACATAACATTCAGTCCCTGTGCTAGGCAAAAATGTATTTTTCTCTATAATTTTTACCAACAAATATACACGTACTAACTGAACATCATAAATCATAGGTTTATCCGGTTTAGAATATCTTTCTAAATCATTTACCTAGTACAATTAACATGACGGTTTTTGTCATGACAGGGTTAGTGTTGATCTGGCATGTGTATTGTCCCCGGTCACTGTAAGCTGCCTTTCTGATATGGAGGTTCCAATCCTTGGTAAAAGGCCTCTCTATACCGATTCTTGGATCATCTGTGATACGCCTGTCATCTATTGTCAATAATGTTGACCACTGATCTGTCCATGCAACCTGTTAATAAATAAGAACGTAAACTAGTTATAGCACACTTAGCAAAAAGTAAATGCAAATGTGTTTTGGCATGTGTAAATGTTGAGTTCTGCTCAACCCGGGGCTAGAGGGCGTGGACGGTAGCATGCATTTCCACTACCGTCCATGAACAGGCTCAATCAAACCGAGCCTGCAACATTTTCGTTTTTGTCGTGTTGAGCGACCTGTGAAGTTTCCACTTTTCTCTATTTTACTATAACTGAGTGTTATTGTATTTTCTAGTCATTTGGTATCATGGAGTGCAGTCAATTTCATTATAACAGAATTCCGGTTACGCCGGTTCTACGTGCCCCGAGAGGTGTTGCACATTCTTTTAACACTCATGAACAGACTCAATGACGTCAATCTATTATTATTTCATATGTTTGCTTTTCATGCTTCAATGGTATCTCCTAAAAGATTTTATCAACTTTTTGTAAAGTTACTATTAAAACCTCTGAGAAGTTAAGATAACGATGCTAATCAAGTAGGCATATGACGAGTTGTAATGAAAACTCACTAGGCTAAAACTAAAACTGACACGTACGAATTTCAAAGATGCTGCAAGATGCAGCAAAAGAAAACTCCGCGCCAAACAAATCAGTGGATGTAGTACTGATAGAACAGGGGGTAATATAACGTTGCTGGTGCCTTTCTTGTAGACCCTAGGCAAACAGACAGTCTGATGGGATTTCACGAATGTTGGGCAAAGCGGCGTGAAACTCACGGTTTGAAAGGAAAAAACAATGTGGTTATTTAGATTACCAATTGGCATAATTTAACCTTGAACTATATAATGCCACACTATTCTGTTCTGTTAAACTATAAAGGCAAACAAAGTTAAGAATTATAAGTGTTTATGAAATATACCTGGGATCACGATAAGTAACTCTAAAACGACTTTTAAAGAAAAAGTACGTAAAATACCAAGGACGTAAATATCTCCTTCCAATAACTGCATAAATATATAGATAACATTTTTTTACTTGAAGAAATGTACACTTAAAACAGAACGGCTCGGAAAATTCACACCTTCATGCATGTCTGCTTTTTGTCATTTCTATTATTTAACAATTTAATATTAAAGGTCCTCTTACGAAATTTTGTTGGAAGATAAAATCAGTATGTCTTAAATCACAAGTTGGTTATTTGCGCTGCGCGATTACAAAACGCGCAGACTGGTTTATTTGCGTGAAACATTTGCGAAACTACTGCCAATATCATTGCGCAAATTACGCAAACGGTAATTATTGCAACACACTGAACAAAATATTTGGATACGCTTAAAACAATATTGGTAACCACCAATATGTGCTTTAGAAAGACACATTTACATGTTTTAGAGTATATGGATCAAAACTATTTCTATCTGGTGCATTCATCAAACTGAAAAGGAAAGGAATTTTTCCAAGTGATGTCCGACAGAAATTGCTTTCTTTTCTACCCTTGGATTACTTTCCTGTCTTATGAAACTTATTTATTAAAGTTGATGCCATTATTATGGGCAAGGCTAGACATTAAAATTTTGAAATTGAAAAGACAAAATTGTCATTTACGACATACATTGCACTGAAAAAAAGACCATCAAAACTATTCAGCGCCTGGGGGCGCGGAGAATAAGTTTTCTAAGAAGTAAGTAATTAACGGGTGGTCGTTTTGATAAAATGCATTGCTTCCTTCAAGTTTATCAAATATGTCAGCTTTATTCACCTTTCAATTTGTTTGATTTTATACTAAATCAGTAAATGTTACAAAACAGATCCAGTATGTTAAATGTACAAATCATTCTTTAATTAATATCAAAATAATAGACTAATAATTCTACTCTACTCATACATATACTACTGTACTCCTAGAAAATGCTCAAAAAGAAGTCATAAAATTTGAGTGCATATCTAAATACAGTCTTTTTTTAAATCTCATAGAATTGCATTTTGTTTATATTTCATTTTTGTTACCAATGCAAATATCATTTTGTTATACAGAATTAAAAGCTAATATATTTAGACATACTTATTCGATCCCCATAAAAGTCCTTTCCAGTAACGTAGATACATTTGTAACATTTATATTTATCTCTTCTGTTTTCTATTGTGGTGTGAACTTAATTTTATAATCATTTACGCATCCGATCATGAACACATGAAACACAGACAAATAAACATGTAGATAACACAACTAGGAAGATACGAAACATTTAAGGAAACATAATTTGAGCCGCGCCATAAGAAAACCAACATAATGCGTTTGCGACCAGCATCGATCCAGACCAGCCTGCGCATCCGTGCAGTCTGATCAGGATCCATGCTGTTCGCTAGCAGTTTCTCTAATTCCAATAGGCTTGAAAGCGAACAACATGGATGTGCAGGCTGGTCTGGATCCATGCTGGTCGCAAAGCCACTATGTTGGTTTTCTCATTTGCGATTTTACACCGGTTAAATGTTTACAATCTGTTATAGTTTCAGTACAGTGTAAACGTAAGTCATCCATGGTGTATATTAAAATATTAGACTTACACTTTATGATATACTTCGAAGTTTTTATGCTGAAGAAAAAAGTAAGTGTTACAGGAATTTAAAAAGAAAAATTAACGAAACGTATTTAAAAAGAGTTCAGTAATGCTTTGTCAAAGTAACTTAAAACAGTGTGCTGATTCAAGGTTCTTCATCGTATACTTTAAAACAAGCAAATTCGATGAAGTGGTATCCCCCGCAGAAAGGGTTTGTGGTGAGGAATAGCAAAGAAATATATCCGACAAAAAGTTAAGAATGTTACTTAGAAGCACATAATTTTAGTACATTTGAACTTAAAAGAACAGATGTAGAGATGGTACCTAAAAAATCAAATTGCACCTGATATTACTTTCTGTTGAAAACTTAATAACGGAGTACCTCAGTTATATACATGTAATGGTTTAACTTTCATACTTATTTTTCATGCTGAAAAGCAATATTTAATCTGACAATTTTGGTCCTACTTGGAAAGGTTAAGCCAGTGAAAGATAACTCTTCTAGGACTATTTAGTGTTCTGAACAAAGTATGCATAGATTCGGATGTCTTTCCCAAAAATACAGTTTACTTCAAGATCTATGAATAATCATTCAAACAAAATGTTAAGCATTATCTTTCATTTTCAGACGAACTAATTCAAAGACATTTTTAGATTTGTTACTGCCGATAATTTACAGGTATGGTATGATCAAAGGAAAGAAAACATTATACGTGAGAAAACATATAAATAGACTATATGAATTTTACAATATCGAATTGATCCACATTTTACAAAACTCGTTAATCAAGGCCTTAAAATATATGAGTTAAAACAGAGCAATACAAAAATGTATATCCTATCTGATGGTCACACCAAAAACATACTAAACCCTGTGCCGAAAGAAGTTATTTCACTTTTTATGACACGCACCTTGTGTTTACAAATGTACCTAATTTGCATATTGTCCGAAGCGTGCGGAATCGCATTTACACTGCGGAATATGCCATTACGGAAGCTTCTGTTAATAAAATGAAGACGATCTTTAGTATAATAAAATGGCTGTGTTAGTTAAAAAGAAATGACAATAATCTAATCCACCAAAACAAAGAAGCCGATGTAGCTGTCAAAAGTTCCCGTATTTACTGCACGGAGCTATGTTAATATATTGGTAGTGTGAGATAAGCGATATACATTTCAGTTTTGCACTTGATTTGTTGTTGTTATCGTTGAATAAGTAGCTTTAGGTACCATCTGTTTTGGTGAAGGTCGGACGTCACATGTTGATAATAAATATTGATGGAAAATGGAAAATAAAAAATGGAAAACTATTGTTGGGGGAAGCATGATCGGAGATTATGTAGGTGACTGGTGGAGGAGCGAGGTAGGGTGCATGTTGATTAATATTCATGGAAGCTTTAAGGTTTAAAAAAGAAAAAAAGGAAAATGAAATGTGGGGTGGAGGTTGGTGTGTGACTAGGGCGGTGAGGGTGACTGGGTGTGGGTACACAACTTCACATGTTGATAATAATTGTTCATGGCAAAATATGAAAGAAGTTTTATGAACTTCTACCAATTTGTTAGTTTGCTATGTACAATTACGTGGATTTTTAAACGATTAAAAGTCAATAACTATAAAGTTACTTATGAGATCCTGACGAAATTTTGTGTGCACTACCACATTAGGGTGATCTAAATTCGTTTTAAGTGTCATAGTTCTAAGTCAAATATGTCACACGTTATGAAGCAGGAATTGCCACATTTATAGGATCCCATATAATTAACACTAGAAATTTCTAAGAACCATAGCTCTAGTGTTGCTTTGACAATCTGACTGAGTCTTGACGGGCCACATTTTCCTATAGTGGTAAACATGTATATCAAGTTTTATTTAAATATTTCTCACCATTTTCTAGATATGGCTCCGGACGGGCGGACGTCCGGACGAACGGACGGACAAACGGAAGGACAGCCGGACGGACGAACGATCCTACAAATGGGTATTTATATGGCTTCTCTTTTGTTCCCTCTATTGTTCTTTTAGCAACGTAGAAGAAAAATAGCCACATAAAAGCCTACGGAATGAATGACATCAATGAAAACGTACAGGTACCTGTTGTTCCTAGCCATGTAAGCTCGGACGGATGGACGGACAACGCCAAAACTATATCCCTCATCCTTTGGTGGAAATAAATAGTTTGAGAACTTACTGATTGTCTCTCGAATGTATTTCAGACAATGTCAAACATTCTTGTTTGTTGTAACCATATCAGATAACACTTCAAGAGATTAAAGAGTGCATCTACTATTTTGTGTTCACATATATTGTGTTTGTATGATATGAAAGGCAAAAGTTGAATTCTTACCTTATGTTCACCGAGGTTGTCTACAGAGCATGGCAGGACGGCAACTTTACCTTCCTGGACAGTAACATTGACCACAGGAACATCAAAGCTAGGCTCCAAACCAAACACTAGAAATCATATAAACGTTTCTGATGGTTATTCAAGAACATTATCATGTTTACAGGAAACAGTCATGCAGTAGATAATGAAGCATTCATGTATCCTCCGGATAATTTAAAAACTGTTAAAAACGGCGTTTAACCCAAAACAAACATACATTTTATTTAGATAAACAAATGCTAAAATAATTAACAAAGCATGTATAGCATGTTTTATTTTTGTGTCATTAAATATATGCTTTTTCATAAAAAAAGAAACACTAAACGTTTAAACTAACCTCAGGCTGGAAGATATCCACAGAAATTATGCAATAAACTGAACAAAGTACAAATACAGGAACTGGAAAACCTTTTTCCATATTATTCATAAGGAAGATCGGTAACAGTATCTCAAAACATAAAAAACATGTTAGTCTTATTAATACTGTTGTTGATAACTTATAAGACATAACAAGTTGCTTCCTGTAATGTTTAGAATGTGGCTGCTTGTTTTATTTTTGAACAAAAATGTATACATATTTTTCAAACGTTTTATTTTCTCACATTATCAAACCTGTTTATAAGATTCTTCTGTACTCAACACAGTAACTCGAGATGGTGATTCACATGGAGCACTGAATCAACGCCACTACGCTACAACATTCCAAACTGAAGGCGATGATAAATTATGCATTCAAGACCGATCCGTTGCCGTTTGCGAACGTGCATATTTATATGGATTTTTTCGTCTCCAAAAAAGAGTTACCTTTCATTTCACATGAATAATCATTCTACATCTGTGATTTTGTTTTACATTGAGCAACCTATATCTAAATATATATTTCATTTAAATGGTATGCTCAGCGTATTTATAAATGTTACAGTGCGCAATACTGCCACAAGTAATTTCATGAATCATTATGGAAGCAAATATTATATTCGTTTTTTTTTAAATTTTATCTTAGAAATATTAAACGGTAACAGTCGATGCTAATTTGCTTTTCCTTCAAATATAATTTCCAATGCTGCGGAATGATTTACTAATTAACCGTTCTAGCTTGATTTAAACTTGAGCCAAACATTTATAGTTAAATCAAAATTTAGACATGTAACCAGTATGACTGAGAAACCCATATAATGCCCATCTATCATTCAAAGGCCGTGCCCAATCATAATATATCAATACGCGTACTTCTTCTCAATTTGGGAATGTCTAACATAAGAGAACTTAATAAATATCGAGTAGTTTTGTAAGAAATATACTAAATTTATTTATCTATAACAAAAGGATAAAATTAAAGTGTGTTTCACGATGCCAAATGCCGCGTCAATGATTATGGTTTATTCATAAAAACGTACATTATATGGGCACACGTGATCTTGTTCAGGGAGATTTAGTTTATAGTCTGGCAGACCTTCGCTATCACCATAAAAATCTTTATCATATGATGTATGCATGATTCATGCTAAACCACATTTTCTCGTGAATGTTTTGGACAGCATAATTATGTTTGAAATGCAAGAAAATAAAATGATTCTTCGACATCTGTACTAATAGCTTAATGAAATTAAATATTTGAGTAATAAATCTGTAAACATTTAAATTTTTCATACTCACGGATATTTTGAAACTATGACATGACAATATTATTATAAGAATTTTCATGCTTCAATAAAGAAATGTAACATGACATTTCTTTCTTTTATATCGCCATATGTTTCCTCCAAGTGAAAATAAATCAATGTTTCTCCCTTTATGCGTGGACAAAAATGATATCACCAATAAAAGAAATGTATTTAATCAAACCTCAACCTCTTCTGCTAGATTTCTTTACAAAACTATGAAAACAGACTATTCAGACCTAAGAAAAGCCTCATTCAAGTTTCCGAGTGAAATTTTCTTATTTTGTCCGTTGTGCTTTTGATACGGAATATCTTTATAGTGGCGTTTATCCTTTCACAGAAGTATTCAGTGTTATTGATTGCAACCCCACCCCCTTCCCCCTTCCCCAAAAAAAGAGCGTGGCTCCAAGGAGATCTCGTAACCAGACGATGAATATATATATCAACCAATACTATCAAAAGTATCCAGGACTGTGGCATTCCAATATGTAGCACTGATACGTCCGATATTGTTCCTCTAGTATGACACATACCATGTCGACAGACATTATTTACCTGCATATCTTCAGGTTAGCTCTCTTACGTACATAAGCAATTTGTCTTTGTTTCTAACTACTGATGTAATTGTACAAATGTCTTTACAATTGCAGACAAGAACATAATATTTTATATACAATAATACTGTAATTCAGATATAGTACTTTAATGCAATCATTCAAATTCTTCCTTCTGCCGAGATACAAAACTAACAGTTATGTAGGTTTGTGTATTACCCTCTATCTTTATGTCATGGAAAAAAATCTTGCAATTTAAAAGTTAAAAATTGTCACTGATGGACTCACGGATGGATTGAAGAAGACTGAGGCTGAGGACGAAGATTGGTGGCAAGTGTGGCAACTTTCCTATGGTAACACTTCATTAGGGACTTACAAATATACTGAGTACATCTAGAAACGCAACACTTGGGTCTACAGTCAATATTTTTTAAACCGACGATGCCTTGCATTGGTAAATGCAAATGGTGGTTTTACACCTTATTAACTGTGTGCTTGTTCAAACGTGAATTTGGACCCTTGGTATAATTCAAGTATACATGTCGAGGGTAAAATCGTTGCGTTTCTAGATGTACTGAGCATATATCATAATTATAAAAATCCAACTACCTTTTATCACAAATGTAATTAATGATATCATGTCATTCCAGGAGGTGAAAAATCAGTGTTGAGCGGGGCGACGTTCGGTGGGGCGACGTACGGCGGTGCGGCATTTGGCGGCGACATTCAGCGAGGCGACGTTTATTAGGGTGGCGTTCGGCGGGGCGGCGTTCGAAGGGGCGCCATAACGACGCTTATCGTTGTAGTACTGCCACAGAACGAAATAACAATGACAATTTATTTTATTGATGTTGGCCACCGGCCAATATCAACAACTATTTGCACATGATATATAACAATGACTGGCACCAAAGAGAAATTAAGCAGAGTACTTATTGTGTACAACATATATAAAATATTATAATGTTACCAAAGCTTCTTTGGTACACTTAAATACAATCACATGATACATGAGTATAACTAGGCGTAACCTATGAATCAGTCAGCATACTTATTTGAGCTGCGCCATTGGAAAACCAACATAAAGCGTTTGCGACCAGCATGGATCCAGATGCGCAGGCTGGTCTGGATCCATGCTGGTCGAAAACGCACTGTGTTAGTTTTCTCATGGCGCGGATTATTTGTTAATACATGTTTTATTTTTTAAAATTGCGACAAGCTTTTCGAAAACGATAAAAAAATGAAGTTTCATGTTAACTTGCTGCATGGACCTTCCAAATTCATGACAGTTTTCTTTCAAATTCATTCCTATATCATTTTTTGCCTTGATATACGAATTTTCTGCAATGCAAAACTTGTAAATTTAATCTTCCAAGCACATTTTTTATACAATTGCAAGTCGAATATGGGATATACTTTCAGGTGTATACTTTCAAACTATTCAAAACCATTACCAAACGCAATAAAAATGAACATTTGCAAATTCATATCTACCAAAGTATGTGATAAACTGTATTTTAACCCTCTTTTTTTACACCAAACCAAATCAATTTTGTAAATAAATTATGCTTAAAATTCATTAACTTTAAAAAATCACTTTTTCACTTTGCTCAATTTTTCATTTGATGATGAAGCAAATGAAGCAAATGATATTCTAATCAGAACTTTAAAAGCACCCTCTCGACATGTGTTGCTTTAATAAGTCTACTGTAAACTTATAAAAGCATTTAACAAGATGAAATAAATACTTCGCTAATTACAAATTAACATTCCAACAAAATTAGCTTTGTGCAAAAGCTAGTTAACTGCCCGTTTATTGTTAATATTCATCATTAGGCCTAAAAAGTGTTAGTTTCCGGTAACATGCTAACAAAATTAGGGTAGGTAGGTGGGAACATTTCTTTTTTGAATTTTTTTATTAAGTGGGACTTATATAAATAAATACAAATAAGGGGGTTATGCCTTCAGAACATCAGTAAAGTGATTTCTAGTATCACTGACCATATTTAAAGCATAAAAAGTGCAGTTTTGCAAACAAAAAGTTGAAAAAAAATTCTCTGAGGCCATAAAAACATTTAGGATCGGGCCAAAAATTTAAGGTAGGTCGGGATACCGGAAACAAACATATTTTAGGCCCTACTGAGACTGAAAGATCTGCGAATACGTATACTCGTATGCCAGGAAGGCAGAGAAAGAAAACAACTTTCATTTAGAAAGTCTCTTTTGGTTTATATATTGCAACAGCTGGTTCTCAGCTTGCTACTGCATTTACAATAGCTCGCACATAAAGCAAGGTAGCAGCCGCTATGGGATTCTAAAGTTTCTGTCCTTTTTGTTCTTTTCAAGCAAACATCCTGTAGTAATACTCCGTAATTTATTTATGACCGCTACCCATTTTCCCAAAGTCACGAAAATAAATTGAATGTAATTTATGTTTTTATGCCACAAGCAAATATCTATTTATATGTACTAGAAGTAAATACTGTACTTCATTGATATATGGTCAAATATCAACGCAAATGAAAATTCTTTTCCGAGATAAGGCAGGATAATGTGTTACTTTATTTTTGTCATGATGTCCTTGCCCTATAACGAAATTTCTCGTTTGTACATTACAGACATTTATGATCCGATGTATTATTTTCAAGTGATTTTTGCTTTGTGTTTTCCTTTTATATTCAAACCACTTATGTAGAAGTACAAACAAAAGAAAAGATCAATGAGGGTCAATGGGTCTATTTCAGTCACATCTTCACATCGAATAATGAACAATGTAAAACTTAACATTTAAGAGGGTTTTTTGTTTGGATACTTAGAAGATGCTTTTTAAGAGGCATTTTCGCGATTTAATTATATCTTAAGGATCATTTTCATATGGTTTTCAGTTTCAATTTCTGTCGTGCAATTGTTTGTTTAATTATTTCCCATGCGTCTTCGTCAGTAAATGTAGATTATTAGTTTAAATAGACTTTCTTCTGCTCTGTCTAAAATTCTATATTGAATATAGCCATTTTAACTCCACAATTCGGAGAATAGTGGGGCTATTCTACTCGCCCCGGCGTCGGCGTCGGCGTGACCTTTCTTGGTTAAAGTTTTTCGGCAACTTTCGTTTTTCTATCATATCTTTGTTACTATTGCTTATATCTTACTGTAACTTCACATAAACATTGTCCAGTATACAATCAAAGTTTGTGTAGGGGCTGAGCCCGTTATATCCAAGGTCAATGTCACCAAGGTGTTATACTTAAGTTATTTTTAAGGTTAAAATTTTTCGGCAACCTTTGTTTTTCTGTCATATCTTTGTTACTATTGCTTATATCTTACTATAACTTACATAAACACTGTTCAGTATACAAACAAAGTATGTGTAGGGGCTGACCCCATTAAACTCAAGGTCAAGGTCACCAAGATGTTATACTTAGGTTATTTTAAGGTTAAAGTTTTCCAGCAACCTTTGTTTTTCTGTCATAGCTTTGTTACTATTGACTATATCTTACTGTATCTTTACATAAATATTGTCCAGCATACAAACAAAGTATGTACAGGGGCTGGGCCCATTATACCCAAGGTCAAGGTCACCAAGGTGTTATACTTAGGTTATTTTTAAGGTTAAAGTTTTTCTGCAACCTTTGTTTTTCCGTCATATCTTTGTTACTATTGCTTATATCTTACTGTATGTTCACATAAATATTGTTCAGCATACAAACAAAGTATGTGCAGGGGCTGGGCCCATTATACCCAAGGTCAAGGTCACAAAGTTGTTATACTCGGAATTATTTTCATGTTAAAACTTTTCGAAACCTTCGTTTATAGACATATCTTTGGTAATATAAAAGATAATGACTTGAAATTAAAAATATTTCTTTATGATCATCATCTGCAGGTGTGGTTTCAAATCCCATTACTCTAATTGTATTTTTGAAAGAATTATGCCCTTTTTGTACTTTAAGTTTTTTTGCAATCTTCGCTTTCTGGATATAACTTTAATGCAATATAAGATAAAGACTTGAAACTTAAAATGTATCTTTATCATCATCATCTGCATGTGTGATAACAATCCCAATAACTCTAATTTGTGTTCTTGACAGAATTATGCCCCTTGGTGTATCTTCCTAATCACTTGCCCCTCATCGATGTGGGTTCGAGCCTCACTCGGGGCGTTGAATTCTTCATGTGAGGAAGCCATCCAGCTGGCTTACGGAAGGTCGGTGGTTCTACCCAGGTGCCCGCTCGTGATGGAATAATGCACGGAGGGGCACCTGGGGTCTTCCTCCACCATCAAAGCTGGAAAGTCGCCATATGACCTAAATTGTGTCGGTGCGACGTTAAACCCAACCAAAAAAAAAAAATTAAAGTAGAGGTCTCTTATTGAGACATATATTCATTTTACTGTCAAATTGCCGAATAGTGGAGCGCGCTGTCTTACGGACAGCTCTTGTTCACACTTTAATCACATTTTATTCCGTATTTCCATCATTTAAATCATTACTTGTCAATTCGTAGATAGACTAAGGTCTGCTTTCACTATCAAAACCATGAAAGCAGGACTCGGACTGACTTCTTCAGGTAAGGTCGGCTGAATGAGACCCTCTGTTGTCATATGCGTAGCTTTTCATGAAATGATTTTAGACTGAGATTGCTTCAATTACATGCATCTTATTTTACTTAAAGCTAGAATCACACTGCGCCGGATGGGCTTGCGGATGATTTCCATCCCCGGATTGCTCCGGATGTGTAAGAAAAAAAGGGTTTTGCGAATTTGTAACGGTCTGCAATCTCTAATGCAATCGTAACAGAACTTTAATTAACCTTATTAGAACCGGAATAAAACCGTAATAGCTCGTTTTTTTTCCACAGTGATTGTCTTCCGGGCTGTTACGATCTTTTCAGAACTGTCACGGATTATTTTCAGATTCCTTACGGATATATTATCCGTAACAAAATTATGAACATGTTCAAAACTTCGCACCGTTACCCCTGGGATGCTCCCAATTTCTGAACGGATATACCGGATGACTTACGAATGAGTTTGGAGTTCTGCGAATGTTACGGATGCTATCCGGAACTCATCCGCAAGACCATGCCGGACAGTGTTATTCTAGCTTAATATATAGGCAAACTTTGCAATACGGTTTATCAGAGATCATGTTTCGTGATCGGAAAGGCGTACGTCTTGTGATATACATGCTCAGGTTTAGACGATCACCGGCTGGTGAATGAAGCATTTCTTCGTCAATTTACTTATAAGGAACTATAGAGTTCAAATGTTTATATTAACAAGCAAAATCGATGAATTGGTATCCCCCGCCGAATGGGTTTGTGGTGAGGAATGGCAAAGAAATATATCCGGCAAAAAAGTTAAGGATGTTACTAGGAAGCAAATAATTTCTTTCATTTCATTACATTTGAATTGGCGGGAGGGGACGGGAGGGGGCGGGAGAGGCTACACCTTCACATGTTGATAAATATTTATGGAAGGATTTTTATTCATTTCTTTTGGGGTGGGGGGGGGTGGGGGTGGGGTGGGGAAGCTGACCGGGTGAGGAAGATCTTCACATGTTGAAAATAAATATTGGTGGAAAATAAAAAATGAAAAAAAAAATGTTGGGGGCTGGGGGTGGTGGTGCATGATCGGGATGGTGGGGGTGACTGGGTAGAGGAGCTAGGTCGGGGGGAGGGTACAACTTTGCATGTTGGTAAATATTCATGAAAGGTTTAAGGTTAAAAAGAAGAAAAATGAAAAAATGTGGGGTGGAGGGAGGGGGAGGGAGTGTGATCATGGATGTAGGGGTATTCGGGTGTGTGTACACAACTTCACATGTGGATAATACATGTTCACGGGAAAAAATGAAAAACGTTTGATTGAATTCCACCAACTGGTTAGTTTGTTATGTACAAATATGTGGATTTTTAAACAATTAAAGGGCAATAACTCCGAAGTTACTCAAGAGATCATGACGAAATTGTCTTTGCACTACCACATTATGGTGATCTAAATTTATTATAAGTTTCATAGTTCTAGGTCAAATTTGTCACAAGTTATGAAGCAGAAATCGCCATATTTTTATATAGTACCCTATATAGTTACTAGAAACTACTGAGGGCAATAACTCTAGTGTTACTTAAGCAATCTGACTGAGACTTGACGGGCCGCATTTCCCTATAGTTTTATTAAAATATTCCAAAAAGATTCCTAGATATGGCTCCTTACGGACGGACAATGCCATACTATATCCCTCCGAACTTCGGCGGGGGATAAAAATCACGCTTCACACCGGTTGTACCGTAACATTGTCCTACATAATTTTCGATATATCAGTTTTCAACTTTTTCAGCATACACATGCAGATATTTTGTTGAATTAATTCTTCAAAAATTACCCATTGAACCAACAGGCACTATAGAAGTATGATCCTGTAGATAATTTTCAGATTGTTTCTGCCCTGTTAATTATAACTTTTTTTATACTTTAACCACATGTTATTCCGTATTTCCAAATCGTTACTAACATTGCTCGTTGGTTATCGGATACAGGGTATACGCTGTCTAGGAAATCCATATTAGGCGAGAGCGAAAGATTTAGAAAAAAAGTGTCTGAATTTCAATATTGGTGACGAATATCTAATAATTGTTTTATATATTTTATGGAAACTTTTCGTATCCTACTGATCCGATAGCCTGATATTACAAATATACCTTTTGCTGTATTTTTGTTTAATGCATTTTGTCGCTTATGCACATGTATGCAACGTTGTTTAGCGCGTTGGCGCCATTTTACACAGTGACGTTACGTCAGTTCCGCTATTTACGTATTACCCTGATGAAGCCTTTTGGCGAAAAGTCGGTATATTAAAACTGTAATTGTTTTTCTTTGTGTTTGATGTATACTTTATTTACATTTTCTTCCCTATTTCCATCATAGAATATTAGGTAAAATGACCTTGTACACGATATATGCTGTCTATTCGAAATTTGAATTTATACAGGTTATCAGTCATCAAACTGGCGTAAAAGCAAAAAGAAACAGAATTTTATGAGGAAACAGCCATTTGAAGAGCCGCAAGAAAAAGTGTCAGCATTTTAATATTGGTGACGAATTATAGTAATTTCAGGATATCTTAGTATCTGATAAATATAAATGTGCTTATTGCTATAGAAATAATTGCTATAGAAATATTGCATTATTATTTATGTACAGTCAAACCTGTCTATAAAGACCACCCTTAGGAGAGCAAAAGTGTGGTCTTTATTGGGAGGAGGTCTTTATTCACAGGTTAAAATACACTGTTAATGTTAAAATGGGAAACAAAACATGCGGTTTTTAGAGCCAGGTGGTTTCTGTTCAGAGGTGGTCTTTAACACAGGTTTGACTGTATGTTATTTTTTGTATTATGGTATGATATTAAGTAAAAGCATCTGACAATAAATGTAACATTGATATAGTCTTGTATTTGACAGTACAATACTGTACAACTAGTATCGGCCTACCTGTTGAAAATATTTTTTCACTATTTCAAGATATTTGGACTGTACTCTTTATTAACCAGGTTTTCTTGAAAACCTGAGTTATTAGATTGGGGTATGTCGTTGGGCGGGCGGGCGGCGGCGGCGTGAAACTGGTGTTTCCGGTCAATAACTTTTGTTTCGGTAAAGATATTTGAATAAAACTTGGTATGTATGTAGCTTATATCAAGACAAAGGCTGGGATTGATTTTGGGGTTTCTGGGTTCAAAGTCAAGGTCACTGTTACTTAAAATAGAAAAACGGTTTCCGGTCAATAACTTTTGTTTCGGTAAAGATATTTGAATAAAACTTGGTATGTATGTAGCTTATATCAAGACAAAGGCTGGGATTGATTTTGAGGTTTCTGGGGTCATGGTCAAGGTCACTGTTACTTAAAATAGAAAAACGGTTTCCGGTCAATAACTTAACTTAGGAATGAGCTATCATGATGAAACTTGGTGTAAAGAAAACTTATATAAAGTTGTAGCTTGGGATTGATTTTGGGGTTTCTGGGATCAAGGTCAAGGTCATTGTTACTAAAAATAGGGTTAGGGTTAGGGTTAGGTTAGGGTTAGGGTTAGGGTTAGGGTTAGGGTTAGGGTTAGGTTAGGGTTAGGGTTGTGCTTTAAAGTGGTGCACTGTGATTCAGTGTACTTTTTTATTCTTATGAAAAGTGTTGAAAACCTGGTTTCGTGGCATTGCCGCGTTTCTTGTATTACTTTATTATTTGTCAAAAATATAAGACGTTTTTTGTCCTGCTCGAAAACAGGTAAAAAGGACATAAAAAGTACAGAGCAAAGAAAATGAATCCCAAGAAGAAAACTAATGTTAGGAGGGCATATTTTAATGTAACTTGACATGTCTCAATAAGCAAAGAAGCCGTTGGTACAACTGAGTTTACAAAATTAAATTGCAGTTTAAAGGCTGAATAGATAATGGAATATTACAGCTATGTTACATTTATTGTCAGATACTTTTACTTAATATCATGTCATAATACAAAAATAAAAAGCATACATTATATTTATCAGATGCGAGTGTTTCAAAGTCGAGAACACCCCTCGTCTACTCCGCGTCTGGCTACTTCCGTGAATCGAGGAAATGAAAATATTTTGCCACAGAAAGATATATTATGTTAAAAAAAACTTTCAAACTGTAAACATATATCTGCGCAAATGTCTGAAAGAAACAAACAGTCTTGTATTATTGCTCCCGTTCTATTACGAAGCAGTATTTATCGCTTTGGTTTATCTAAACAGCATGTTTACAATCTCACTTGCAGCGTACATTCTCACGAATGTAATCCAGGTGTTATAGAAAACAATTTCAATGTTATAACGTGTATTTGGTCCGCTTTGGCCCGCTATTGGCAACGATCCGTTAATAGCGACTCGACTGTAAGTACTTCCAGTACTAAATCAAATGTTATTTGAATACAAATAAAATCATACATATAAACTTGACAAAATATCTTGTTCTTAAAACACAAAACTAATTGTCATACATACCATCCGACAAACCATTCAACAGTACTCCGCTAAAAGACAGGAGTATCACGAGTAAATTCATTTTATTTCCACACTTTTAACACGGAGTAGACTAGCTAACACGGAGCTACTTTGTTAGATGTCAATGTCTCAAAGGATCATATGTAAAACTTTTAACTGAAGTCACTTGAAAAACAACTTCTGAAGTAACTGTGTAAATACTCTTGTACATGGAATAATATTTGACCTGCAAACTACCTCATGTGATAAGTCCTCTATATTCCCTTAACACTTGTGTTACTGGAGGCTATAAACACAATAGCTAGAGCTGAAATAACTGTTACACATAAAGCATGTAATACTGAATTATTCTCACGTGACCATGAGGAATTTCGTATTAATTATCATATAATCTAATGTCAGTAAGTAGGCATTTAATATAATTTTATGTAATAAGAATCGTTTATGAGACTGTAAACGAAGTACATTCTACAAACAAATGTTTATAGTAAAACTCTTCAAAAGTCATAAACATAAAAATGTAACATAGCCAGGTTCGAAGTAAGGTAGCAGGGTACACTTTCGAATTTTAGCCCCCGTCAATATTTGTTATAAAGAGAACATCGTGATTTTGGATGTCTGTAAATTAAGGTGAGAGATAATGATTAATAATTCTTTAGAAAATTTATACAGCCGATACATGTAAAATTCTGATGTCAGTTGGAAAACTAACTGCTGGTAGCTTTGTATGATCAATGAGACACCATTTCGCGGAAAAACTCAATTCAGGGAAGGGTTCTGTGCTTGTTGATTCATACTCAGGAATATTTTCGTTATTTTCCGAAAAAACGAGCTGGATGGGCCCCCATTCCGTTTATGTCCTGACGTTCAGTAAGGACTATTAAATTAAGAAATGCAATAAAATTGGACAGTGTTCTTGCAGCGGGATCATTGTAGACTGTTCAAAAGGTGCAAAATTGATGATTTTGGCACGCTATTTTTCATGGATGATGTAAACCTTTCGCTTTGATAACTTTCTTTATTCTTTTATGAGAAAGATAAACATAGACACCGACAAAAAAGAGAGCACAAAATGGTACACATTGGAACAGTCGGTGACAGAAACAATTGGGAGTTTTAACTGTTTAATTGTGAAGAAACCCTCTCTTTTAATCCCCGACATGATCCAACGTTACAGCTTCGTTTACATTTTCGTGATATCATTTCTTTCAGAACTCTGTTCACAAAATATCATTCAAAATCAATAATTTTGTTAAATGAAATTTTAAATAAATTGAACAATTTTTTTAATCACCTACGTAGCCTACGTAGTTCAAGAACTTCAAGAAGGCTACAACTGCAAGACATTTCCAAGATAATTTTAAAACATGTGCATTTTACATGATTTTTTAAATTATAGAACTGAAACATATTTTGTTATTTTTAATCAATATTAATGCCATTTCATTTTGGTTTTTAATGACTGACAACACCAAAATCTGAAGGGTCAAGCTTACTGTACTGTAAGTCTATAAACAACATTGAAGATATAGGATATGCAGGGAGGATATCAGTATTTAATTCTATAAACAATAAACACATTTTCTTCGTCATATTTCCTTGCCACATATATTTATCGGAGGCCTCCGTGGCTGATTGGTTAAGGTCGCTGACTTCAAATCACATACCCCTCTAAGGTGTAGGTTCGAGCCTTGTTCGAGTTTTTTTTTTTTTGAGGAAGCCATCCAGCTGGCTTACGGAAGGTCGACCGGAGGTTCTACCCAGATGGCCGGCCGTGACAACATTTTGCACAGAGGGGCACCTTTTGTCTTCCTCCATCAGCAAAAATTGCCATATGACCTATATATGTGTGACGTTGAACCTAACAAAAGCAAAACAAAACATATATTTATTTTATTTTTAAAATTCCAAATAATTACAGGAAAAGCAAGTAATGTAGAGACCGTACCAGAGCTCTTCGCATACTTTGATTTTTCAAAATATAGTGGTTTTTACAAGTGCAGTTACGATTAAAATATGAAACGACCGACTCTGTCTATGAATCATTTGAATGAATGACTGACAGTCGATCTTAGTCAAAATGCTGACAGTGTCATGCTAATGACTTTATGTGTTGCAGAAAGGTATTTAGTTTGTAACTGTAACTATCAGTTGAAATCCTCTCAAAACTGGTAAAATGATTGCTTATATTTGGACAAAGCCCACTGTCTTTGCCGTTCGCCAGCTGCTAAAAGGGCAGATATAAAAGATTCAGTGTAAGTTATATTTCACTGGTACTGCCAGTTAGTAAGTTCATACTCTAAAAAACACGTCAAAGACATTTGGGCAGTTTAAACCGGTTGAAACGTTAGCAACATTAGATAGTATGTTTTCTTTACACGAAAATTGCCGTTAGGTAACAAAGCGAAAACGCCGATAATCCGGAGTACACCGGTTTGTTATTGTCACAAAATTGTTCCAATTCACGTAATGTATTCGGTGCACTTAAACTGCCTAGCTATAGCTACTGCTCTTATAGGTAAGTGGTATAGTGTCTGCCTTAGGTGTGAGAGGTCCTGGGTTCGAGTCCCGGTTGGAGCTTAAATATTTGCATTCTGCTACAGCATGTTTTTGCTGTTAACAGACTGTTCCAGATGTTCTATATTTTTAGCACAAAGTATCATGTATGATTATTTAGCAATCCAGATCACAGCTGAATGTTAAATCAAATGCACCCTATTAGAAAATATTCACTATGTTATGTCCCTTTGATAGTTATGCTCTCCGTGTTCTAGAAGAGTTACATTTCCTTGATCATAAAATTTTCTTTTACATGAAAATATTAAATACTCAAGACTTTACGCTTCTGGTTAAAATATTGTCAATATATCTATTTTTTAGAAATATATGGACATTTGCCTTCATTTCAAAGCTTTTAACTTCATCCCTATGATTTTAAGAAATTAGGTACTATCTCTAAGTAATGAAGAATAAGAGAGCCTGCAGAAAGAGATGTATCTTCTCATATAAGGTCAAGAATGGATATTGTTCATCACTTCTTTTGTAATTAATTGCAACACTAAACTATCAAAAAATCAAAACAAACATGAAAATATGAAGGGATAGCAACGATCAATGTCCGAAATTCAACCGTCCCAATTTATCAATACAAAATCTCCATAAATGTTGACTGAATACTTTTCTTACTTCAAACTATTCAAGTATATCTTCCATGCTATTAAACTGTAAATGAGGCCCTGACAAGTGTGACCCAAAAAGCTCAGATTGACGCAGTAGCTAACCTAAAACTTTTTATAATCTGTATAGAACGAACACATTTCAAAGGTCCTCGCTATGTTTAACTTACAAATATCTTGAAGAATGTGTTATTTAGGTTTGTATAACAAGTACCTTAAAAGTTATTCATATTGATTATTCAATAATTTTAACATACCTGTTTAATGCCAAAAATCATATACAAAATAAGCAAAAATCAATTTATGCAAGTGCCACCACTGGCTGAACTTGGACACTATGCAAGCACTATGCTCACTATTGTTTTGATCACAAACTGATGTCACTAAAAACAATAGCACATGATAATTACACCTAAAGTACCTAATTTGCATTATGAGTTTTGATATTCACTGTCAATTTAAATACGTTAATGTGTGATGTAAAGTTTAATTCAACGTCACTTTTGATCAACAGACAACATGAGCTACAAAGCTCTTGTGCGACCAGAAAAGTATGTCATAATAAACACTTACCTGTGCTTATTTTATCTACGAGCGTGCATGCGTAGGCGCATACATGTTTACCTACATTTATATTAATTCCACATTTAATATCAATTCTTTTTCTATGCCATTATTTAACATTGACAAATTATAAATTGACTATATTTCATTTGAAAGTTATGCTTAAGGGCAATAAGAACTGTTTTATTAAAGTAATGTTTTAAACTGTATGGCATTGTCTAAAGTAGCTTAACAAGCATTTTAGAAACTTATTTTGACGGTTAAATTATTTTATATTTCCCCCGTCTTTGAAATTTTAAACTGTATTTGAATTTCAGTAGATTAACCAGTTTAAGGCTTTACCTAACTTGACTTATGATAAGTTTAATTGTTTAAAATTTAAAACCTTAGTCGTACTTACAAGCTATTCAGTAGATATTCGGGTTCTGATACCACGTGTTTTGAACATTATTAACCTGAATATATTTGTTTTAATTTAAAGGAAATGATTTTATCTTTTCACTTATTAAAGGTAATTTTTCAAATTCTCTACAAATAAACGGCATTATTCTCTCAACCGCCCACGTTTCATAAAATAATATAGTTCTAAAATGCCTACACATAAAACACCAGCTGGAATTATGGATGGAATCATAACCCTATAGCGAAATTTAGACATATAACCAACGTGTCTGATAAACCCATAGAGTGCCCATCTATCATCCAAAGGCCATGCCAAATCTTAATATATCAATAGGCGTATTTCGTTTTCAATTCATGAATGTCTTACATAGGAGAACTTAATAAATATCGAGTAGTTTTCTAGGAAATTTACTAAATTGATTTATTTCATACAATGGAATAAATGTGCCTACGATGCCAAGTGCCGCCTCAAATATTTTAGTTACTCAGAAAGAGGGAACAATTTTACAACATATGGGAACACGTGTCATTGTTTAGGGAGATTTAGTGTATCGTCTTGCAGAATACCACTATCATCATAAATGTGTCCATCAACATGATGTATGCATGATTCACGCTAAACAACACTTTCTCATGAATGTTTTGGACAACAGATTTGTTAGAAATGCTAAAAGGAAACAAATATCGTCTGAACGCCTGCTAACAGCGTACGTTAATTTTAGCGTTAGCGTAATAAATCGGTCAGAATTCTTGAATTTAAACGATGTGATAATTAATTTTCGTATTTTCATTTTTCAGTAAAGTATTAAACTTGACATTTCTTTTATATCGTCACAGATCAAAATAGATCTAAGTATCTCCCTTGAATCCTTATACGAGATACTTGTAAATAAATGAGCCGTGCCATGGGAAAACCAACATAGTGGCTTTGCGACCAGCATGTATCCAGACCAGCCTGCGCATCCGCGCAGTCTGGTCAGGATCCATGCTGTTCGCTAACGGTTTCTCTAATTGCTATAGGCTTTGAAAGCGAACAGCATGGATCCTGACCAGACTGCGCGGATGCGCAGGCTGGTCTGGATCCATGCTGGTCGCAAAGCCACTATGTTGGTTTTCTCATGGCACTGCTCAAATGGTCTCATCAATGAAAGAAGCTATTTTATCAATTTTGAAACCTAAAACTTCGCCGTAAGGTCTCTTCACCAACTTACGAAAAACAGTCTATACAAAGAAAAATATTATACAGTTTTGCTTATGCAAATTCTCTTATTTCATCCAAAGTGCTTTTCATAAAAAGTATGTTTAAATTTGGAGTGGTTTTCATCCTTCATCCTCTCAAAGACGTCTTCAGCGTTATTGTTCGCTCCTCAACGAGCGCGACTTCAAGGCGATCGTAAAATGGAGATAGCTTCTCTAGACTGTGAAGTGATCTTGGAACATATCATGTCGTCCACAGTCACTGTGTTTTCTGTAACAAAGAATGCTTTCAAGTGTCCAAAGTCATACTATAGAAATATGTAATATATTTTTCATATCCTGCAAACTATGCACTTTTTAGCGATAGACACGGGAAAAGCATGTATAATTACTGCAGACATATAAGTTTATAAAGCTACAGATGGGAAGGGGAAATCTCTGCTACCCAAGTTTAAATATGAGGTTTATACCTGGACATTTGGACTGTAATATGTGTGACTGTGTTTCGCAGGTAACACAGATAGAATACTTTTCGATTGCATTGAAATAACATGGACAGAATTATGATTGAGAAAAGGTGTTACTTTGTTTGTTTTGTAATTTAGTTATATATCAGCGGGCAGTTAACCTAACAAGAGTTCTTGGATTCTGTACCAGTACAAACCCATTTTCCGCAAGTAACTGTCAATTTCCCCACGTGAATCAGAGGGGAAAGATGAATGATTTCAGATAAGATATCCTTTATCAAATCATCACGAAGAACATACGCCTCGCTCTAGGATCGAACTCAAGCCCCGCATTCCATTACAGTGCGCTCTCCATATTGAGCTAAGCGTGCGGGCTGAGAACATGTGTATCTCATACATTGTCATACAGGAAAGGCAAATATTTGTTTAGAGTATATTGACAATATGATTTCATTCGCAGTAAGAAAATGCAAAATCATGTGAAGGTATGTGCAGTTTTTATGATTTAAAGTCCTTTGTTGAAAAACAAAAAATAATCTACTTTTAATGTTGTTTCAATCTTATCATTTTACAAGTAAGAATTTCCAGTTGTATGACATTCAAATTTTTGCGTTCAGCAATATTTTTATGCTTTATTTAATATTTAAAGTCTTTGGTTATTTTCATTTCTCCATTATTTGAATGACGGCGAAAACGTGTTTAATAAGATATGTCTAAACGGTTAAGAAATATTAGCAAATAACAGCATGGCGTTCAAACTAGTCTAGTATATTTGAGCCGCACCATGAGAAAACCAACATAGTGCGTTTGCGACCAGCATGGATCCAGACCAGTCTGCGCATCCGCGCAGTCTGGTCAGGATTCATGCTGTTCGCTGATGGTTTCTCTGATTGCAATAAGCTTTGAAAGCTAACAGCATGGATCCTGACTAGACTGCGCGGATGCGCAGGCTGGTCTGGGTCCATGCTGTTCGCAAATGCACTATGTTGGTTTTCTCATGACATGGCTGTCGGTCATTTTAGTTCCAAAACATCATTTATTAGCCTTCTGAACTATTGGTAAATTGTCTAGGCATACTAAGATGTGTTTTGGCATCTGAATATTTTCATTTTACAATTAAACTTTTTTAATACTCAGAGTACGGTAATGAGATAAAAACACTTATCGAAGACCTGCAAGCTAAATTCATAACTCAGAACAGAACAATAGTGTCTGGTTAACTTAATTCTTCATTATCGAAACAGAACATTATTTAGATGTGTGTGTGGGGTGGAGGGGGGGGGGTCTGTAGGCAAAGTCAAACTTTTTTGTAAAAAAATCAAGCAGGACAAGGATTTATAAAAAGCATACAATAAGTTAAGTTGCGTTATTATCAAAAATAAAAAGTACGAATAGAGTTCGAGGAAGCACAAAGCACCCAAAACACAGCCATTCATAACTTTCTACATTTATTAAATCAATTTGATTGCCAAAGAATGTTGGGATTATGGAACTCATTTAATTAAAATAATGCTTGTTTTATCATCCTCTCGTCTACTTTGAACACAAGTTGGGAAACTTTTTAAGACAGAAACACCCGCATCTTTGGGTGTGGGCTTTCCAATTTTACTCTAGAAAAGTGAGATTACGTAACAAACGGCATAACTGCTCAATCCTAAAGTCTAAAAATAATTATTATTATGTCTTTAGATAAGGGTAATACTTTTACTTTTCTAGAAACAAACCGATTTTCATTTAGAAACTGGCATTACAATTGTTAGGTATTTTAACTAATTACCTCTAACTGGAGGCGCTGTGTCTTTCATTTTAAACATACTGCCATCTTCTTTCATCTATAATAAGACAATGTAGACAGAGTAGCGGGGAAGAGAATTTTCCTAATCTTAAAATACACGGTTCGTAAAAGCTGTACATATTTTCTAAAAGATGTTGGATTTTTCTGAAGATCTTTTTTATCATACTGATGGCAAAGTTATTTTATACCGTCAATATTCTATGTAGAATATTTATAGGTTTTCATGTACTAGATTTATTATAAGATTTATACATAAATGTAGTTTCATTTCAAAAATGTAAATGCCGATGCACTTCCTTTGTAATGATAGTTTAAAAATGCAGTTTATTGAAATATGTTATTTCCTTGAATGGTTACCTTTGCTGTGCTGAACCGAACATAAGTCTGTTCAATACTTATATTATTACAAAGAAAACTTAACTGCATGTTTGTATACAATAAATTCCCGGTTTGTACGTCTTAGCGTCAAACTTCAAAGCGCACAGTATAGGCAAATATTTTTTAAATGTAGCACAGTAGTATATACTAATCCTTATATCACGTGAGAATCAAAATGATATCAGAAATAGTGATTTGATCTTGAAAAATAATCATTGTTTTTCGTTAGATTATTTGTTTTTCGGTCAGATTATTGCATTACTCGGACTGGCTGCGCTTTATAATTCCTTCGCATCTGAACTCCAAACAATGATTTTATTTAACGACAAATCTTTGTTTAGGATATATTATTTCTGAAGCAGTATGTTATCGTATTTAATTTTGTGGCGATTTTGTATCATTGATTTTAGAACCCTGCTTCTTTTATCGATGGTGTGTTCAATCAAATTCTTAACTTCAGATTCATGCTTTGGCATGACACAGTGTTCCCGACATTTATCAACAGCATGACCAGGCAAATCGAAAAAAGAAACAAAATTCTTCATTTATCTTTAATAACTGAAATGCTGTTTGCATAAATATGAAAACTTCAAAAATAAGACTGACAAATGAATATTTAACAGTTCCTTACTTTGGTCAATTTTAGTACAATAATAATAAAACATGAGGTCATCTCGTATCGTCATTAATCATTATACAGTAAAAATATATCTAACAAAATATTTCACGCTAAAACAGTTAAGGCAGTTCTGCATATTTGGATCAGACATTTTTTTAGTTCAGAATTTGATTCACCCCGAAATCCGAATCCTTCAAGGAGTTGTTATGATTCTGAAACTTTCAGAACATAAAAAATCTAGGGTAGTACATAATTCTCTGATAGACTGACTTGATAAATATTACCCTGAAGCAAGTTTGTACAATTGAAATTGATGGAAAATGACAATTTGAAAGACACATTCACAAAAAAATCTTAAATGTAATTTTTCATACACTCATCTTAGTTGTAAATATACGTCTTTTCATGAGGTGAAATGAAGTGTAAAAGTCAAAGTATTACATTTTGTGATAGTGACCACGGTTTAAGACAACCTCAACAGCATTGCTGACTTAATTATGTTATTTTTATTTATTCTACGTGCGAACATTGGGAATTCAATTTTTAGAAAGTTAGTCACGTTGTCAGTTTTATTCATTGAACAACAAAGATTGCTAGTTAATTGTGGAACATTCAACGTTTGAATAGGTCAATCCCAGTTACCTAGATAATGAACACCGCTGTAACAATCATGCAGAACTACCTTAATGACAATAACTTAACAACAGCAGGAGAACTTGCCATATAAAAACATATTTTTCCTGCTTTCGACATGTTTTAAAGAATGTATTTTTATATAGTGGTGCTTACTGCAAACCATAAAGTCAACAGCGAATAGGTTTTACTTTCGTAAAGCTATTATAGAATAGAGAAAGTGGAGGCTCCACAGGTCAAAACGACTTGGTTTCATTGAGCCTGTTTTTGGACGGTAGTGAAATGCATGCTACCGTCCATGACCTCTACCTCCGAGTTTAGCAGAACTAAACATTTCATCATTAACAGTACTGCACGAAATCCTTACATTTGGACATTAAAAAATAAATTATAAGCTGATTTAAAGGCATACATAAACTTATAACGTACTAAGTTAAACGTATTTATATGCACGTGCTTAACATGTTTTTAAACTTATCTAAACTCAGTTTCTGTCCTGAAAAGTGTTTAAGCAGCTATCTGCAAAAATTAAATACATCATGTAAATGTTTACGGAACTCGGAGTAATCATGTTAGTATTCACTATTATGCTGATTACTACAGAAAGGATTTGATAAAATTAACACAAGTTTAGACATGACTCTTCATGAAAAGATGATTGATATATTTAGGGAAAGTAATTAAACATAAGGGTAGATAAAATAACAAAACATGCCAACATGAAAACGTTTTTGACGTAAAAGATTAAATACAATTACTTATCTTGCTAAATGATTAGTTGATCATACATGTTGTGCAAACAAATAACATATTCAGTAGCCATATGAACATTCTAAGTTTCTAAATTTGCCCTAGCTTGACAGTTTGAACACAACAATGAACTCACAAAAATAAAGAATAAAATATCTGAAAAACTTGTAAAGTAAGAACATAAATTTACACCCCAAGTTATATTTCGACCTGATATATGTTAAAATTAGACTGTAAAAGCAATGAAAAAGGCAGCATATTCTCTAGCCATATACATGAGTAATTTCATAAGTAAATGAATAAATAATACAGAAAAGAGTTACTGTTTCCCCAAGCAATGTTTATAAAAGATTAAACGTAAAATATTTTCCCATTTCAAAGTAAATAACATGAGACACAACACTAAGAAATGCAGCTTTTCTTAGCCATTTTATAACAAAATAAAAAAATAAAATAACGGTATTGGTTACGAAAACAATGAACAAACCATAGGACAGGCATTAAACGCCCTTATTTAAAAAGAATAAGAAAAATAATTTTACTTCAATAATAGAAGTTAAGAAAAATAACATAACAGTATCGGTTAGGTGAGTAATGATGAAATTGAAGGACAAGCATTAAACGCCTTCATTTATACACAGAATAGTAATTCTGATTTTGGAGTGTTCCCTAACTCTAAATATGCTAATATAAGCATGACACCACATATTACATATCCAAAAGGAACGCTACTGGAAATACACTTTGATCTAGATCTATAGAAAAAATGTATGCTCTTATTCCCTATGACAAAAAAAAAACTATTTTTAAGAGTAATGCTGCATAAATTAACAAAGATATAAATTTTACATGAATTATGTGCATGTAGCTATTGCTATCAATGTAAATATAAATCCTATCAAAGCATCTTATCATATTTTCTGATTGATGATTGATATTTAAAGCGAAAGAGTCAGCACCACAGTTCCATCACTTACGAAGCCACTACACTCATACGGATGTAAAGCACAAGAATTACATGTAAACAATGAATTATGAAACACAAAATAACACACGTTTTCTTCAATACTCGATATTACTTCAGTTTTTAATCATACGTGAAAAATCGAGCAATGTTCCCGTGAATATACTTGAAATATGGAATAAAGTATTTGTGTATACATAGCAACTAAAACGATAATCAATAAAATTTATTTTGGTGTTTAGTCATTACAAGTTGTTGACAGATTCTAAGAAATGAGCCACAAAACAGAACAAGATGTTCTGCTATGTTTCGCTTTATTTGATGGTTGAAAAACAAAATATACATCATTTATCATAACATTAGCACACACATATCAGTAGTCACGTCGTTGTCCAAGACGTGTAGCCGCTTTCAGCTATAGGCGAAAGTCTTCTAACTGCTATCTTTGGATTTGTTTGTATATGATATCTAATCCCAACTGTCGCATCCTTAATTTCAGTTTGTTTTTCGAGATTAATCACCATAATCCTCATTAAGTATTCACCCATAGCCGCATCACAATTTACGATGTCAATGCCTGGTAGGGTCATAGGTTAAACTTCAGCTTGAAGTCTATACGTAACAATTATACTCCGTAGTGTAACTGCTTTAATACTTTGAGCAAACTGCTTCATACGGTTTTTGTCTCTCTCGTCACATAACAAGCACTGGTATTACTTGAAGCTATAAACATGGAACTAGCACTAGAGTTGAAATTATAAGGCTCAAAGCGTATAATACTGAAGTTAATGTCATGTGACTATGTGCAGCATTACTGGTGCTTCCTAATGCCGTACTGCCCTTACCTGCAATGTAAGAAGACGAAAGTTAGATATATCTAATCTCAGTAATTAGCCATGTTACATAAAATCATATTCATTTGATCATTTGACCTAGTATATTATACCATTATAAATCTTTCTGACACTGAACATTGTGTTATGTTAATAATAATCATTTTAGACATTGTTCGAATATCTTCAAAACCCTTCAGATGTTATAAGCATAAATGACTATGATTATATCGAAAAGCAAAGCTACTTCTTTCCAACAACAAACCATAAAGCCAGAGATGTTTTGTACATTATTCACAGACACTAACAGACAAAGTAAAATACAGCCGTACTGAGAACGAAAAGGAACACAAAATGGTAACGCTAGGGAACTATTAGTGGCCAAAACACCACTTGGAAGTTAACAGTTTAACTGTAAGTAAACAAAGCCGTTTTTAGAAAAGAAAATTTGTGCCAAAATACACTCATGTACTAATATCAGACGTTACAGACCCCTTTACTTACGCATCATTCGACAATTACACAAATATGTAATTGACATACTTTAAACGAGGATAATGCCCCTTAATTGTAAGGTAGTGGACTCGTAATGACAATCGGCAATTTCCGTATCGTCCGTATGCGATTTCGACATCCTTTGGCAATAGCAGAAAATAATTTTTCATAACAAGCGGAAAATGGCAAAATCGTAGATGTAAAAAACGTAAATAATATACGTAAATTGCCGATTGTCATTATCAGTCAACTACCTTTAATTATTTTACTATTGGCAATCAGACCTTTACTAAATTTATGCACAAGAATTGTGTATAGCTGAGATGCATTTACTGCTTTGTCTGATGTTAAACTTTGTATATATGTTAGTTGTTTTGCTACAATTCCTTCAAATTTGTTTTTGCTGAGAGTCTACTAACCAGTTAAACTATTACTATATTGATAAACTTTTTGATAAATGAACGATCACGAGTCAACGTTATTCTAGATAACTTAGTAAAACATATATATATATATATATATATAGAGAGAGAGAGAGAGAGAGAGAGAGAGAGAGAGAGAGAGAGAGATGGGGGACATTACATGAGTGTCTTTTCATATTGAATTTATTAAACGAGTTGAATAAAATAAAAGAATGCGAGGCTCTATCGAGCATTTTATCAATTTTATTCAACGAGTTTAATACATTCAATGTTAAAAGACACAAATGTTATATTCTTTTTATCACATGTAAGCTTTTCCAGCTGAAACGTCAAAATTTCTTTTTTCTTTACCTATTACAGACCAAATAAATTAGACCGACGTTTCCTATAAATAAACGATCAACGTCAAAGCTTTATTACACTAATGTATTATCAAATTTATGTAATGATTTTATTTAACTTCCACGACGTAAAACATATATATATATATATATATATATATATATATATATATATATATATATATATATATATATATACTGAAAAGATAAATGCGCGGGAACATCAACGGCATCATAAGCAAACAAGGCTTCCTTCCCTTTTAAACATTTTGAATTTTGCATACGAACGTAACGATTCTGTAAAATGTCTTGTTTTTTTTTCTGTAGTAGATACTTGTGTTATCAGTCATTATGCATACGTGCTGATTTGAACACACGTTAACTCCCCTGTTCACCAATCCAATCGAAAGATTAATGCTAGAATGAAACAGTTAAACCCTAAGAACAAGGATAATAAAGGACAATATTCAAATCTGAAGTATATATACAAATCTAGACACATTTAATACTAAAGGAAAGCAAAACGTAAGGAACATGCAGTGCACTAAACATACAGAGTGTAAGAAATGTGCCGGAGCATTTGCTAGCTCGATATCCCGTGCGCTTTTCTACTTCAGTTTCATAGGCAGAATCATCATTACCAGGAATGTAAGGTTTGTTGTTGTTCCCCATTTTGTTTGACCAATCAGGTCGCTCTGTCCATGTTGGATTTCCTGTTTTTGTTCTGCCACCTCCTGATACTGGAATGTTTGATATAACTTTTGGTGTTGGTTCTATGAGGTTTGGTCTCTTTGTTGTTGACTTTGCTTTCGTATGGATAGAATAATCTGTCAAAAAATATTAAAAGCATATGTGAATCACATGTCATGAAATCTATGGAATTATTACTAAAGAATTTCAAAAATGGTAACTTTCCCAATGGTACTTTCATATCTCTTGTCAATAGAGTGTTTCTACCAAAATATAGACTTTCCTTTCGTTAGGTTATATTTAAATCTGGTTTGAAAACATGTATCAAATAGGAAAAGCCAAGAAGGCTTCCTCCTAAAAACTAGGATTTACAGCAATGAAGGTATGAATCTACACAAAAATTATAGACATTGTAAACAAATAGTTTCAGTCTTTAGGACATTGAATCATGTACTAGGGCAGAGGAGGGCACTGCTGTGGACTGGTCGGTGGCAAAACATCACCTGAAACCGATTAATGATGTGCGCCTTAAGGCATAATAACATTTAAACGAGAAATGACGGCTGTATAAAATAGTTTTTTTTCTTTCAAGTTTGCTTATCTTATAACAAACTTTAGACGCGTGTCTTTTAACAAATATTCCAAAAACATTAAAATAACTCTTGCAATGTCTTTGGAAATTTTATTTAGGATTTTGTCAAGAACAAAAGAATTTCAGTAAAGCAATCTGCACGTTTTTGTGCATTTCATGTTGATTTCTACTGAAGTAAAATGCATGCTGGTTGTTATATCGCCAACACACTGGAACACATATCCAACAAAAACAGTCACTTTATCAAACCAATACTGAAAGAAGAATTCTTGGAAGCGACAGTCTAAGAATATATCCGCTTTTAAAAAAAAGCAGTATATGAACGGATACGAGTGAAAGTAGGTTCTCGTTAAAGTACCCTGATCTTTAATGTTGTATTCAACTCAAGTGGATTTTGAAAGGCCTTAATCCCACGACGCGCTTGTGCCGAGTGTGTTCTGGTCTGGCGAAATCCGGGGGAGCCGAATGCACCATAATGATAACAGATCAATGTACTGCTTTAATGACCATTTTTACCATAAATATATACCCATTGCAAGTGCTCTATATCAGTGAGAAGTAATATAAGTTTAGACTAATAATGCTTAAATCTCTTTTGAAACTGACGCTTTCATAACGCTATTTTTTAACGTCATATTTAACATCACAACTTAAGCAAGCAGGCAACAAAAATCGAATACTTTTCTATATCCAATGGGAGTGGAATACAGAGTTTTTTAGTTATTAGTGAAATAAAGACTTTTTCAAAAAGAAAATTCGCAAGTATATAATAAGACAAGAGGGCCATGATGGCCCTATATCGCTCATCTGAGTTTAATTGCTTGCTTGAACAAATTTCTTTGCGAAAGCTTCAAAAACAAAAAGAACTAGGTGAGAAGATCATGGTAAAGATCCTTCAAGATAGGTACTGAAATCTGTTAAAAAATTATACAGGTGGTCCAAATCTCTCTGCTGTAGCTTCAAAAACAAGAAAATAGGTCATAGGTCAGGGTTAATAATATTTAAGATATTGTAAGTATTGACATCTGCATCAAAAGTTCTAAATGTGGTCCAAATTTCCATGCTGCTTCTTCAAAATCAAGAAAGTAGGTCAGAAGTTCACGATTAAGACTATTCAAGATGAGTGTTGAAATCTGTATAAAAAATTATACAGGTGGTCTATACTGTAACTTCAGAAACGACAAAGTAGGTCAGTAGGTCATGATTAAGACTATTCAAGATGAGTATTGAAATCTGTATCAAACATTACACATGTGGTCCAAATCTTTATGCTGTAGCTTCAAAAACAAGAATGTAGGTCAGTAGGTCAGGGCTAAGAACATTAAAGATGAGTAATGAAATCTTTATCACTGTATCTTAAAAAAACAAAAAGTAGGTCAGTATGTCAAGGTCACAGTCAAGTGACCCCTAATTACTTGGGGTCATCAGGTAATTATAATTAAAGAGTATAGGAAATATGATCAAATAATTTTTGAAGTATGTTTTCCTATATAACTCATATACAAGTGACCCCCGGGCGGGGCCTCTTTTCACCCCAGGGGCATAATTTGAGCAATCTTGTAAGAGAACCATTAGGCAACGCTTCATACCAAATATCAAATGCTTAAGCCTTGAACTTTCCGACAAGAAGATTTTTTTTTTCCTATACAAAACTTGGGTCCCCAGGGCAGGGTCTCTTTTCACCCCAGGGGCATAATTTGAGGACAGCTAGGGAATGCAACATACCAAATATCAAAAACCTAGGCCTTGCAGTTTCAGGCAAGAAGATTTTTAAAGTTTTTTCCTATATAAGTCTATGTAAAACTTGGGACCCCCTAGGTGGGGCCTCTTTTCACCCCAGGGGCATAATTTGAACAGTTATGGTAGGGAACCACTAGGCAATGCAACATACCAAATATCAAAAGCCTAGGCATTGCAGTTTCAGGCAAGAAGATTTTTAAAGTTTCTTTCCTATATAAGTCTATGTAAAACTTGGTACCCCTTGGGCATAATTTGAACAATCTTAGTAGAGGACCATAAGGCAGTGCTACATACTTAATATCAAGGGCCTAGGTATTGTGGTTTTAGACAAAATTGAACTGGTGGTTTAGAAGGAGATGTTGTTTAAAGGAAAGTGTGGACGGACGGACGGACGGACGGACGACGGACGGACGGACGCCGGACGGTGAGCGATCACAATAGCTCACCCTGGGTCTTTGGCTCAGGTGAGCTAAGAAAATATAACACGTACAAAACATATTAACGTAGGAAACACAAAGACATCAAATCACAAACGAACGCGGAACAAAATTAGAGCAACACGCACATACAATGACAAAAACACAACTAATTTCCAAAAAGTTAAATTTGAATCTTTTTCTGATCTATTTATCAGTAGCAGGACTCTAATCATTTTATGTCAGTATTTAAGGTCCACGTCTTATCGGCCTTAGAATGAAAGCGTGGCTGAAATTCCTATTTTGGAAGAACGATTTGTGGCGAACCACTGTACATCATGTAAACATTTTCTACGATAATTCATCATAACATACACTTCAGCCTCCAACACTTCTTATTTTATGTAACAAGGTTGCGAGTAACAAAGTCATGCATTTGTTAACTTAAGCTTAAATACAATTTAATACACTCTAGACCTCCAGACCTTCAGTTCATATCTATCTGCGTGTCTATTTCCACTTAGATTTCATCTGACCCATGAAAGAAGAAATATGACGTTTCTAAAAAAATATTGGCCGAAACCGATATTCTTGAAATTCTTGTCATATGACAACATATAGTATATAACATAAAGTATAGATATTGAAACGTACCATATAACAGCATTGATTCTTTATCATTTCCAATCATATTTTCAGCATAACACGTATATTCGCCATAATCTTCTTGCTGTATATCTCTAACCCTCAAACTAAGGGTTTTACGTGTACTTTCTTCATTACCGCTGTAAAGTTCAACCTGAAAATATTTTTAGATAGAGAATTAAAATGATTTTGCAATGACCATTCCCTTTAAAATATACGACATGTCAAAGAGTATTACATAACACTTACGAAGTATATCACAAGTTAATAGGGTTTTATCTTAAAATACTCACACATTTTGCGACAGAAACAGTTCCAGTAAATAATTACGTTGTCTGTGGTTTGGACATATCACAACGAATAGGCAGAGTTTTGGCCGTGATTGTTTCCATGTAATTCGTTGGTAAACCATACTTGAAAATTAAATTCCAGCTCTACCAGTTAATCAATTATTGCTTGAGGTGACGTATTAATTTCCTTGGCCAAAATATACTTTCTTAAGGCCAGAGTGCGAATTTCCACAGCCAAGTACATATTAGTTAGCAACGTATGTGTGATTTAATTCACACAGCATACATGCTCTTATATTCTCGATTTTTGAACGTCAGTTATGTAGCGACTTGTTATGATGAATGACCAAAACTCATTTTTGTGGTATCTAAGAAATCACAAATAACGTGAACTGAAACGATACTGTCTTTACGAATTTCTCTGGCATTTTACTTAGTATTTTAATCGAAAAAAAACAATTCGCTCGTCCAAAAAGAATCTACCCATCAATCACCTGATATTTGTCTTTGTTGAAAAAGTCAACATCACTTTCCCCTTTCTTCCAGTACATGACAGCATGTGGATAGGCCGTTATTTCACAGTCTAAAATTGTCTCCCTTCCCGGAAACTGACCGATCCGTTTTGTTGGTAAAGTGACCTCTGGTGCAACTTTAAACAAAAATTCAGGTAATTACGAATAACTGTTAATAATAACAACCAAGACTTATCATTAAGCGAAAGCTGCTTTAACTAAGCGCGTATCATGTTAAATACTAAATGCAATAGAGACCCTTTACAGCATAAAACATTTTGATGATTATCCTCTTACAAGATGGGAAATAGTCCGTAAAGCTACAGTCACACTTACGGATATGTCCGTGCGTTGAGGTACGGTGCGGATAGGATTAGTCTGTGGGTGCATAACTACGGAGCAGTACGTCTTAGTACGGGAAAAATGGTGAGAAACAGGAAACAAACAAAACAATACATGACCGAATAAGTACGGATAGGTACGAGGTACTACGTTGAATTACGTTTTACTGCGCCTTGCAACTTGCCAAGCGCACGGACGGGTCTGCGGTAAACTACGTTGAACTATGTTTAAGTACGAGCAGCCTCGGATAACTACGTTCAGCTACGGCGAGGTACGTAACAGCACGGATAACTACGTTTAAGTACGTTTAACTACGGATGAATAAGTTTCAGCCAAGATGGACTAAAGTCACGCTCAAATGGCTACGGTTCGCTCAAACTTTTGTGCATGTTCAAAAGTTGGAGAAACTTGCAAGTTTGGAATAAGTTTTAAATACGTTTTGACCACGTTTTGGTACGGATTGATACGAATGACTACTCTGAGGTACGGCTCAGGTACGGATCGATACGGATTACTACGTTTCTGTCCGTAGCTAGACGTAGCTATCCGCGCCGTATGTGTGACTGGGGTATTATACATTTTTGCAAGCCAGTTTCAAAGTCCGTCAAAATGACTTAAAATGAAATATGCATACATACAAGAATATAGTGCAGTTTTCTTTTAATATTGGCAGAACTACATACAGATGTGATAATTAAAAACTATTTTTGTTATATTGAAATTTCAAATTACAACTACTGTCTTCAAAGGATTTTTGTTTTTGCTTAAGAGGGACTTATTCTGCGGTTGTCTCTGAATTCTTTTTTGTAACATGTGTAAATGTTGTTCTGCTCAACCCGGGGCTAGTGGGCGTGGACGGTAGCATGCATATCCTCTGCCGTCCATGAACATCTAAAACGAATTATGCACTACACCTTGTTCAGAGCTGCCGCTTTAATAAAGACTATTTTATTAGATCTTGCAGCTTTCGGAAATAAATTGTCTAATGTTTCATACAGTTTTCAAATTTACCTCATGGAATTAATGGCCTTACTTATTTTTTCCGTTGGAAGCCGTTTGGTAAGTACTTTGAAAGAACAAGAGGACCATGATGGTCCTGAATCGCTCACCTCTTCCCACATGACCCAGTTTTGAGTATGATGTCGTTTTTTTCTATTATTTGACATAGTGACCTAGTTTTTGAGCTCATGTGACCCAGTTTTGAACTTGACCTAGATATTATCAAGATAAAAATTCTGACAAATTTTCATGAAGATCCGTTGAAAAATATGGTCTCTAGAGAGGTCACAAGGTTTTTCTATTATTTGACCTATTGACCTAGTTTTCGAAGGTACGTGACCCAGTTTCGAAACTGATCTAGATATCATCAAGGTACACATTCAGATCAATTTTCATGAAGATCCATTGAAAAATATGGCCTCTAGAGAGGTCACAAGGTTTTTCTATTTTTATACCTACTGGCCTAGTTTTTGACCGCACGTGACCCAGTTTCGAAACTGATCTAGATATCATCAAGGTACACATTCAGATCAATTTTCATGAAGATCCATTGAAAAATATGGCCTCTAGAGAGGTCAAAAGATTTATCAAATTTTAGACCTACTGACCTAGTTTTTGATCGCAGTTGACCCAGTTTCCAACTTGACCTAGATATCATCAAGATGAACATTCAGACCAACTTTCATACAGATCCCATGAAAAGTATGGCCTCTAGTGAGGTCACAATGTTTTTTTATTATTTGACCACTGACCTAGTTTTTCAAGGCACGTGACCCAGTTTCAAATTTGACCTAGATATCATAAAGGTGAACATTCTGACTAATTTTCATGAAGATCCTTCAAGGGTATGGCCTCTAGAGAGGTCACAAGGTTTTTCTATTTCATGACCTACTGACCTAGTTTTTGATCGCAGTTGACCCAGTTTCAATCTTGACCTATATATCATCAAGATAAACATTCAGACCAAGTTTCATACAGATCCCATGAAAAATATGACCTCTAGAGAGGTCACAACGTTTTTTCATTATTTGACCTACTGACCAACTTTTTGAGGGCACGTGACCCACTTTCGAACTTGAACTAGATATTATCAAGATGAACATTCTGACCAATTTTATGGAGATCCATTCACAAGTATGGCCTCTAGAGAGGTCACAAGGTTTTTCTATTTTTAGACCTACTGACCTAGTTTTTGACCGCACATGACCCTGTTTCGAACTTGACCTAGATATCATCAAGATGAACATTCAGACCAACTTTCATACAGATCCCATGAAAAATATGGCCTTTAGAGAGGTCACAAGGTTTTCTATTATTTGACCTACTGACCTAGTTTTTGAAGGCACGTGACCCACTTTCAAATTTGACCTAGATATCATCAAGGTGAACATTCTGACCAATTTTCATGAAGATCTTGTGAAATATATTGGCTCTAGAGATGACACAAGGTTTTTCTATTTTTAGACATACTGACTTAGTTTTTGACGGCACGTGACCCAGTTTCGAACTTGACCTAGATATCATCAAGGTGAACATTCTCACTAATTTTCATGAAGATCTTATGACATATATGGCCTCTAGAGAGGTCACAAGGTTTTTCTATTTTTAGACCTACTGACCTAGTTTTTGACGGCATGTGACCCAGTTTCAAACTTGACCTAGATATCATCAAGATGAACATTCTGACCAATTTTCATAAAGATCTTACAAAAAATGTGACCTCTAGAGTGGTCACAAGCAAAAGTTTACGGACGCACGGACTGACGGACGGACGGACGACGGACGCTGCGCGATCACAAAAGCTCACCTTGTCACTTTGTGACAGGTGAGCTAAAAATACTGAAAAGTTATGGAAACCTAATAATGTAAAATAAAGGCGAAACACGCGTTTATTCATAGACCTTCTGATAAGTGCTTGAGTTACATTTACACCAACAACTGATCTTCCATTCTAAGATAGAAAGAAAAATATCCTAATGCAATTATACTTACATTCTACAAACACCTTAATTTGTCTAGTAACAGCCGGATCAACATTATTATACGCCACACATTCATATGTGCCATCGCAATATCTGGACACATTATGAATTATCAACACCTCTCCCGTGGTACCAATCCCTAAAATAATAGGAAATACTAGTATATATATATATATATATAGATTTAGATATTTTTTTATGCTGTCACAAATTATTCTGACAGTATTTAGTAGACATAATACGAAAAAATCATAGGGTTACTGACAGCATACTGTGTCGACAGGATAATGTTCCTTAATTTTCTGGAAATTTCTTTAAATGTGTCCCTTGCCATCATTTGCCAAAAAACCTAGACATCGGAAGTTAATAGTCTAATCAAACGTAACATTCGAAAATGTTTATTTTCAATTATTTGGTTGTCGAAAATATGCGTATGCATTTTCAAATCCTTATTGCAAAGAAAACAATTAATTTTACGCAGACATTTCTGTTGTACGTAAAGCATTCGTAAATACACTTTTCATAATAAAAGAACCTGCCGAAACAATAAGCTGCTCTTCCAAATAATAATGTATAAAATATAGTTAAAATTAAATGTCTGGGGGGCAAATTAGGTGGATACAAGCTGTATAAAATTATACATATAACTTTTCAGTATTTGAATATTAACAAAAGTACCAGAAATTAATACGGTAGGTAAGTTATACTAAACAAAACAAAGAAATATGGATCGAAATTAATAGACTGATAAAATAGTTCTTTCTATAACGAATATAAAGAGTGTTAATATAAACTGACATTTATGGGAATGAAACTGTAAAAGTATTAAAATAGTGTGCCTACACATTTTTAAAATCTTAATCTACAAACGGACGTTGGGCGTCCTAAAACTAACACTATTAGCACGTCTAAGCTAGTCTGCAATGTAGAAAAATCTACTTTTATAAATTGTTTACGCAATTTTTGTTTTCTTTTTTTTCTCGAGTACCCTACCACACAGCTAGATAGCTAGCAAACAACAACTCCACACAAAAGTCTACACTAGAAGGCAAATTTTAGAAAAAGTTGATAAAACAACTAGTTTAAATGTGAATGTTTGTTGAATTGCGTTCTACACATCTTAATATCGATAAGATGTTAATTTTTGAGAGAGCCTGTATGTCAAAATCATTAGGAACACACACAAAAATCTACTGCAAGATGTTCTCGAACAATGATTTAGTTCAATGATAAACATATCACCATATGATACACATTTACTTGGCAACTGTTTTAACAAATTTGTAAAAATGTTTTGCTTTACATCTGAAGAGAAATGAAGTAAAACATTGGTACGGAAAAAATGATTAAGCAGTAAATCTTTGCCTTATTAGATGACAATTCTTTACAATCTAATTTCAGCGCTAGCGCTATATCTGCGGGGACATACAGACTTCTCCACTATTAAACAGGCGTCTATAATGTATAAAGCAAGATTTCTTTTTATTAGACCACAAATTTACAACCTGGCACCAAATGTTTACAAAATTTCTTTTATATATCTATATTACAATGAAATGTATAACGTATTTTAAGAATAATTCGAAATAAAATTCCCAAAAGAAAATGTAACGTTTAGGTACATTTTGTTGTTCTACTGACGTAAAATGTGACGGAATGAAACTCGTGATTAAGCGTTTCTACAGCGACACTCTAGTGCAACATTAATTCTATACCATCCAAAATGTAATTTATCACATTTGGAACCTCCCTGCTATCTTCAAATAGGTATTCTGTAATGTTTAATAAATGGCTGAAATATCTTTAAGGTAGCAAATGCGTGTTGTAAAAGTTTTAAGAAAAGTGCAAAGTTACTGTCAAATTTTTAAAGAAATAAACAAACATTTGTAAGAAAACATATTTATTTATTTTAATATCATTAAGGTAACTTGACATGAACAACCAAGATGGCGTCACAAAATTAGGGTTGGTCACATTATTTATCCCTATAGACAATATGCTGCTATAGAGGTCTAAAGATGCATTTTAATCATTTAACACACATATAAATAATTGTAAAAATGCATTTAATTTATAAAATTATAAAATCAAATGTTCTGAAACTCACCATGAAAACTAGTCAATTTTTGTGCGTATTTTGCAGAAAAGTTATGTATCCAAACTGAAAAAAATTTGTATCCTCATATCTTTGAATGTGTCCTTCAGGTGCTCCACCTATGAACAAAAGAACTTATCCACTGAGTTTTATGCTATTTGCTCTGGAATTTCATCAGTAAATTATAAATTTCAATATTTTGTTGCAAATAAATTCAGTAACAAGGGGCTATGCAATTCCAAAAATATGTTTATTGTAAAACTCACCCAGTCCTATGAATGGAAAATTAACCTAAACATAGCTGATTTTGGGTATATTACATTATATTTTATTACCCTTTCATGTTCAAATGAAAAAAAATCCTTATCTAAACTGTCTCTGTACTTTTTGGAGGCAACAGAAAATCAAGAAAATGTACTTTATCAATTACATTAAACATACATTAATTTAGTATGGCCTAAGATCCACACTTTCCATGAGATTTCCATGCAAGTCAGTAAAATTTTGACATTGAGGGTTATTCAAACAGTAGCAAACACATTTCAACTAGGACAAAGGTTGAAAAAATTGTAAACGTTTTATAAAATTTAAATACAAACAATGTAGAATTACTAAGAAATGAACACATCACTCAAATCTCTTAATATGTGAGGATGTAAAGTCTCAGAAATAAAGACAAAGTAAACTTACATGTACTTTGAATTTTTTTAACGACCCTCATACTGCAAGCAGGTTTCAACTTTTTAGGGTGTAAAATATAGAAATTTATAATTTACTGATGAAATTCCAGAGCAAATAGCATAAAACTCAGTGGATAAGTTCTTTTGTTCATAGGTGGAGCACCTGAAGGACACATTCTAAGATATGAGGATATAATTTTTTTTCAGTTTGGATACATAACTTTTCTGCAAAATGCGCACAAAAATTGACTAGATTTCATGGTGAGTTTCAGAACATTTGATTATATATTTTTATAAGTTAAAAGCATTTTCACAAGTGTTTATGTGTGTGTTAAATGATTAAAATGCATCTTTAGACCCCTGTAGCAGCATCTCGTCTATAAGAGTAAATAATGTGACCAACCCTAATTTCGTGACGCCATCTTGGTTTTCTCTGTCAAGTTACCTTAAACCATTAAAATGTTGATTTCAGAACATTACTCAATGTCTGTCTTCTTAACTGGATGCTTAAATACATTTATCTTAAAATAAAGAAAAAACCTTAGCATCGGTTATAAATATTCGGATATGTTTTTTTTTTAATTTGTAGCAACAAGAAAACTAATTGTGTGCGTTTTTGTTTTAATTTTACGAAACATAGAGTTCATCACAATTTCTTTCGTTATCTTTACTGAGAAGTAGTAATGTATCACATGTATCAGTATAAAAACACACTACATCGTTTGATACCATCATTCATTAGTTTTAATTCAAATGTACAAAATTACAATATATGTACAAATATATATGAACGTCGAATTTCTAAGGAAAGTGTAAAGAAACTGTCATTTAAAATGTAAAAGAAGAGTTTTCTGTGAGGGATTGCTTTCTGAAAAGGTTGAAGGTTAAGATGAATTAGTCTTATAACGTGTTACTTTAATTATGCGATGTCAAAGCCATCTAAAGTCTAGACAAAGACTATCGTGCCAAAGGCTGAATATACCTGTTTGCTGAAGAGTGTAGGCACAGGAATCGATCAGTGTATATGAACCTGGGTCCAGATCTAGTCCTGAGGGAAACAATAGAACAAAACAAATCAATTAAGAGGGCGCCTGGGTAAACTAATGGCTGGATAAACATGCAGGCGGAGAAGAACATGCATAGCCACTCAAGGGGAACTAGAAATGTACACAAAAAGATGAATCACTAGGCAGTCTAGAACTGCAAAAATGATCAATATACAAAATAAAATAAGAGCTGAAGGACGTTCGGGAAAAGATAAATATTTTCTCGAGGGATTACCACGACAGAATATTCCATGTATGTTTTTACTGTATAAATCATGGAAAAATTCGTGTTAATCCCTCGTGCTAAATTTGTAGAAGAATTTCTTCTTTGATAATGATTTTGCTGTAATTGAAGTCTGTATGTCTCCGTTTGAACTAAACGGCTTAATATGTTGTTGTTTTTTTTTTCAATTAGACATCACAAGTAAATATAAGATTATTTAATACCAATCATGATATGTTTGAATGCAAGTTAACCTTAAAATCAAAATACAACATATTGCGTTAATTAATACATATAAAAAATTGAATTAATGTATGAAGTGAAAAGTGTTTGCCCTCTCCGTAACAAGTTCGAATGGAAACACTCTAAACAACCTTTATGGTACAAATTGTTTTCAGAAATGAAAAAGTATTTTTTTGACAAATGTTTCTTTAACAATTTATTCTAATCGCATTTTCACCGACAGTCTATGTTGAGAATACATTATTTCTACAAAAGCTATACAATATTAAAGTAACTGATCATTGTTCTTCACGATAAACTGTAATTTCACATGGAATTAAGGTTTTTCAAAGATGTTTGATTTTGATGACCTTTAATAAAATCAATATTCATTCTTAAGCCCCTAGCGTGAATAGCAAAGCTAGAAATACATGACAAAAGCTGTATCTTGTAATTTCTATTATATCTAAATTACTGAAACCTCATCGGATCTTCTATTACTTTGCATGGTTGCGTTCCATGTTGCCAAAAGGATCCTCATATATTTTATTAACTATCACAATGGCAGTATAAAATCTGTTAAATGTCTCCTCGTATTCAGACTCAGTGCTGTTGTATTTCCCTCTCCTTCGAGATCATTCAGTACATTCAGTTTCACTATAATATAAATCCGCTTAAGCCGGTGCTAGGGACTTGTTGAGTGTTTTCTCATGAACAGACTTACTCAAAAAAAAAAAAACAAAGACAAATATCAAACAGGGAATGCCACGTACCAAGAACGCAGCCTCCCCAAAACGAAACCCACAGCACGCAGACGCGTACACCACAAACACAAACACACACATACACGCGCACACACACAAAGCCAACACATTAGGACAAAACGAACAAACAAAGGAACACAAACCAGGTATGTTTTTATTTTGCCTGGTTGCTTCTAAAGGATCTTGTCAATTTTATTCAGTGTTTCATACGTTTGGAATAGTGGTGATATATATGTGGAACGATTGTTAATAATTAGCTCGGACCAAGATGCTGTAACATCCTTACATGTCAAATGATCGGGAATATGAATCCATTTACCGATTCTTTGAAGCAATTTTAGTACGAAATAGGACAAAAACACCGTTTGTATAGGCAGATTCCAAATGACGCTTTATAAATTGTTTTGAACACCACAACGTTTCATAACATTAACCCTTGTATAGAAAGTCCATCGTCTGCAAAAATAATTGATTGGTAATACTAAATAAGAAACGGTGTTTTCTGCCACATAAGTCATTAGGAACAAAGGTTATAAAAACAATAGTGTATATAAAAACAAATATGGACAGATATTTGTTCAACGTGTTTTTAACTTGAGTCTCCCCCAAAAGCTATTCATTTTATTTAAGGTCATTAAATCAAGCATTTTGACTGACTTCATGCCATGTTATAACCTAACAAAAAGATAATAAACACTTTCGAACTGAGATTCTTTTGTAGAATTATTTTTATTTTTTAATTTAACAGGTTGTGCAGTTATCGCTATAAGACAATTGTGGTGTGCAGTCTATTTCAAAATTTTACAACGATATATTCATAAGTTAACGCAGCTGAAATTCACGTTTATGTACATTACATTCCAGGAAAGTTTGCTTTTCTTGTTGGATCCGTCATTGCTGTTAACAGTATACCGAATACTCGAATCAGAAAGGTTTTACACAAAGCTTTAGAGTAAGAGTGCCAAAGGTATATTACATGTCTGAATTTGCAAACGACTCTTTGATTTGGTGTATTTCAGAGACGTTAATTGCTAATCATTTCGAACAACTGTTCAATGTAAGTTCGTTGTACAAATGCAACATACACAATGCGGAAAGAATTAAATGTATGAGCTTTGCATACCTTTAAAAGACGTATTAACATGTGTGTTACATCAGAAAAGATTTTCATTAACCATCTTTATTCACTGGCAGCAACGTAAAGGAACTGTTAACATTACCTACTACACAAGGAACCAAGTATTGTAAATACTTGAATACTGATTGATTGATAATATTCAATGTTTAGAAAAACACATTTTAACGGGGGGGTTAAATTCATAGAAGCGAAGGATGAGATGAGATTTTAACATTGTTAAGCCAATTAGGTATTAAAACAGTAAAGCATATAAAAGTTAAAATGATAAAAAAAAGCTAAACAACAGTCAATAAACTACAAACTTTCTTTAGTCTGTGTGCCTTCATTTGGTAATTTGTACCACGTGACATCCGGTGTAGGAACGCCAGTGACATTGCAGACGAGAGTAACAGTTTCTCCTTCCCGTACTGTCTGGTCACGACTTGATAACTCGTTTATAATTTTGGACGGAACTAAGAGAAGAAATATATAATGTTTCAAATTACTATTGCTGAGATATGTAAAACTATTTGAAACAGATAGGTGCTGTATTCTGACAAAGCTTATACTAATCATGTAATGATGCGAATTTTCAAAGAAAAAGCTCCTGTAAACAAGTTAATTAAAGTTATATCTATGTATGTTTTATTCAATTTTTCAAAACCTGTGCCAAGGCCGAATAATTACCTTTTCCTATTGTTCCAAAACCAGTAACGTTGGGAGTATATTCTCCTTGTTTTATTATACAAATCACCTATTTTTGTAGTATAAAAATTGCGATCCAATCCACACTATTTTTGCTACATTACCTACTAACCTAACGTAAATGAAATATCTCTTTATAGACCCGCCTTAGTCAGCCATTTGTTTACACGCTTACTCACCTTTGAACTTCGCTTTAGAAAAAGGAAGTATTTAGTTTTCATGCCTACAATAAATTTGTGTTGCTATGTTTTTATTTGATATAATATCACAAAATTCATACAGATTTTAGGAGGAGTTCAAGTGGTACCAAATCAACTCGTAAACGAGATTATTATTTTTCAAATTGCTTATTGCCTATATTATGTATACAATAAAAAGTATTGTTTAAAAACCTTGAATAAATGCATTTTGTTAGCGCTGTTGATATCAGCAACCCGAAAACATGTACACATTTACCAAAAAAAGATATAGTAGTAAAAATCAACTACAGCTGCTTTTGAGAAAAGCGTATGTCTCCCACAACTGCCGAATCATCTGAATAGTAATATATCAGTCAACCATGCACCAACTGCCTAATCATCTGACATGATTAAATCTTGGGAACATAAAAGAGCCATATACAACTATCACATTAGCAGTATAAGGATCCTTTATGTCCCCAAAACCTGAGCGATTTTCGGTAATTCAATGGCCATAATTCCGAAGTGCCTGGGCTGATTTGGCTAGTTATCAAATCTGGCCGAGGGCTTATTGGTAAACACATTATGTTCAATTTTGGTGAAGATCAGATGAAAAGTGTTCGACTTAGAGTGCGGACAAGATTTGTGACAGACGGACACACACACAGACAGACAGGAGTAAATCAATATGTCTCCCACCACATAGTGGTATGGGAACCATAATAATACAGAATTTACCAAATCAACAACCATAACATTCAGTCCCTGTGCTAGGCAAAAATATATTTTTCTCTATATTTTTACCAGCAATTATACTCGTACTAGCTGAACATCATAGGATTACCCAGTTTTGAATTTCTTTCTGACTTATTTACCTAATACAATTAACATGACGGTTTTTGTCTTGACAGGGTTAGTGTTGATCTGGCATGTGTATTGTCCCCGGTCACTATAAGCTGACTTTCTGACATGGAGGTTCCAGTCCTTGGTATAAGGCCTCTCTATACTGATTCTTGGATCATCTATGATACGCCTATCATCTAATGTCAATAATGTTGACCACTGATCTGTCCATACAACCTGTAACATATAAGAACATAAAATAGTTATAGCACACTTAGTAAAACGTAAATGCAATTGTGTTTTACTTTAACTGAGTGTTGTTGTATTTTCTAGTCATTTGATATCATGGAGTGCAGTCAATTCTATAATAACAGAATACCGGTGTGGCCTGAGAGGTGTTGCGCATTCTATTTACTCTCATGAACAGACACAGTCGCACCAAGCTTGCTATTATTTTTTTTTTTTTTTTTGCGTTCTATGCTTCAATGGTATCTTCTTATAGATTTTATCAACTTTTTGTAACGCTACTTTTAAGACTTATAAATTTCTGTGAAGTTAAGATAACGATGCTAATCAAGTAGGCATATGGCGAGTTGTAATGAAAACTCACTAGGCTAAAACTAAAACTGATAAGTTCTCTAAGAAGTAAGTAATTAACGGGTGGTCGTTTTGATAAAATGCATTGCTTCCTCCGAGTTTATCAAATGTATCAGCTTTATTCTTTGTTCGATTTGTTTGATTTTACACTAAATCATTAAATGCAGCAAAACAAATCAATTATGTTAAATGTTCAAATCATTCTTTAATTGATATCAAAATAACAGATTAATAAGTTTACTCTGCTCCTAATGCACTCCTGGAAAATGCTCGAACAGTGGTCATTAAGCTTAAAAGCATGTCTTAATGCAGTCACTTCTTTAATCATTAAAAATGCATATATTTCAGTTTTGTTACCATAGCAAATAAAATTCATCTATATAGACTTAAACGCTTATATTTTTAACATTCTTATTCTTCTTCAATTCCCACAAAATTCTTTCCAGTAATGCAAAGTACACCTGGATTCCTTTAATAAAGTATAATGGAAACGAACATAAAGCTTGGCTTATGAAAATTCCAATAGTATTCAAAAAGTTTAAAGATACAAAAATATGCTCCTCCTTAACTGGATTTTTCTCCCAGAAGTCGGTATAGAAAGGTCTCTATAGTGAGCGTTGTAGCCCATTTTTAAATATTTAACTGAAATGTTAACTTTACGAGTATACAATGCGTACGTCTAACGCTCGCCAATATTTCAAAGTTACATTTCTGGGCAAAAAAAACCTAACGTTTGCGATTCCTTTACATGCCGCTAAATAAGCTTATAATTAGATGTTCCTTGGTGTATAATCAAATATTTTATTATGCATTTGCGGAAAAACTATGCAAATGCGGGTCTAATATCAGTATAAAAATGATCAAAATAGGAGCAAGTTTCCGGAACAGAAGTAGCAACAAAACATATCCAAATGTATAAAATGTCGTAAAGCAAACGCTTTTCAAGTATTTTACGACTATCTGTCATTTTAGCGGAAAACGAAGTTATTATGTTAACATAAAAGACAGAAAACTGGAGAGCTTTGCCAGTTATCATGTTTAAATGTGCTTTCTCAAATATTTGCATTTTAATTTGTATAAACAACAGCAAATTATTAAAGTATGACTACGTCCCGTTTCCCTTTAAGAAAGACTGGAATTGAATAAATTCTCAAGCTTCGAGCAGTTTCCTTTATTCAGGTTGTAACTAATTGGAAAATTCCTATTTCAGTTAATAAATGAAATAATTATACATCTTTTTCAATACATCGTCTCCTGGAACGGAGCTTGTTTCAAAATAATAAAAGATAAATATTTTTGGGTAGGAATGTAACTCTGTGTAATGGACCTTTGTGTATAAGATATCTTCAGAATATATGGAAATCACAAGTTATAGTATAACAGTCTCTGCACTTGTACAAAATATTACCAATATAAAATATTTTATCTAAATTTCGGAAAATCGATTTTATATACACACACAACTACAGCTGCTTAGACATTGGGTAGTGAATATGTGGCATGATTTAAAATCGTTGACTTGGGTTTTCGTCAAAAATAAAAAAAAAATATAGTGTATTGTCACATATCCTACAGGCACCTACTGTTATATTTCAGTGACCGAATTTCATTTTTCTTTTTTATTGTGTCTGCTTACGCCGAGCATTGAAATAACATGGTCCGATTTTCTTTAACCTTAAGCCTGCTGGCGGCAAGTGATTCTGCCTTTGCGACCAGTGCAGACCAAGATCAGCCTGCATGTCCGCTATTTTGTTTTCACAGACATTGAGTTTGTATGATATGAAAGGCAAAGGTGATTTCTTACCTTATGTTCACCGAGGTAGTCTACAGAGCACGGCAGGACGGCAACATCACCTTCCTGGACAGTAACATTGATCACAGGAACATCAAAGCTAGGCTCCAAACCAAACACTAGAAAACATATAAACGTTTCTGATGATTATTCAAGAACATTATCATGTTTACAGGAAACAGTCATGCAGTAGATAATGAAGCATTCATGTATCCTCCGGATAACTTAAATACTGTTGAAAAACGGCGTTTAATCCAAAACAAACAAACAAACAAACAATTTATTTAGATAAACAAAACTCACCTTTTCCGTTGCTGAAAGAATTAACAAAGCATGTATATCATGTATTATTTTGTGTAATTAAATATATATGCGTGTTTTATAGGCCATGTTAATATATATTGTAACATCTGAAAAGAAACACTAAACGTTTAAACTAGCCTCAGGCAGGAAGATAGCCACGGAACTTATGCAATTAACTAAACAAAGTACAAATACAGGGACTGGAAAACTGTTTTTCATATTATTTATAAGAAACATCGGTATAAGTATCTAAAACATAGAAAAACATGACTTTGTAAGTTATAGTAATACTGTTGTTCACAACTTACGTTGTTTCCTTTAATGTTTAGAATGTGGCCGCCTGTTTTATTTTGAACAAGAACGTATACATATTTTTCTAAACGTTTTATCTTCTCACAACATCAAAGCTATCAATAAGATTTCTTTTGCATTTTTTTCTTCTGTACCGAGATGGTTACTCACGCGGAGCACTGAATCAATGCCAAGACGCTACAATATTTCAAACTGAAGGAGATGATAAATTATGCATTCAAGACCGATCCGTTGCCGTTTGCAAACGTGTAGTTTTATATGAATTTTTCATCTCCAAAAAAAAGTTACCTTTTATTTCACATAAATAATCATTCTACATCTGTGATTTTGGTTTACTTTGAGCAACCTATATCTAAATATATATTCCATTTAAATGGTATGCTCAACGTATTTATAAATGTTACAATGCGCAATACTAATACAAGTAATTTCATGAATCATTATGGAAGCAAATATTATATAAATTTTGTTGTTTTTCTTTTACTTTCGAAATATTAAACGGTAACAGTCGATGCTAATTTGCTTTTCCTTCAAATATAATTTCAAATGCTGTGGAATGATTTACCAATTTACCGTTCTGCCTTAATTTAAACTCAGTTTAAATTGCTTTTAAAGAAGAAGAAGAAGAAGAAGAAGAATAGTTTATTTCACTAATTAAGGACTTGAGCCATTATGGTTCCTCGTCCATAAATCTATTACAATCTAATACAAGGTCAAAAGAACATATATACATAATATCATATAACGTTCTGAAGGTATAGTGTTATAAAGTACAGTATTGAGGATGAACAAAAATAATATCAAAATAATATTGTTGGCTACATCAATGCACATAGCATAATACATTTTCATAAAACATTTTTTATAGAAGTACCAAAATATATAATATGTACTAAAATAAAACAGTAAACATATTTCTATCTCATAATCACAAGATATTGTTAATAGTGGCAGATCGTATATTTATGGCATTTTTGATAAAGGCTGCTAAGTTATTTAAAGTTTTTCTATCTGTTGAGTTCAGTAGTTCAATAAATTTCCACATACTAGGATTTCTTCTATATCTCTTTGCAATATAACGTTTTCTTAATGCGCTGTATTTTGTACATATTAAAACAAAGTGGTATTCATCTTCTATGTCAGAGCTTCTATTGTCACATATTAAGCATAGTCTTTCATTTCTCTCTATCCTGTTTCTACCATATCTGCCTGTTTCTATTCTAAGCGTATGTGTCGATGTTCTAAGTCTTGTTAGTAAACTTCTGTAATATTTACTGTTCATTGAATTTAAATAACTTTCATACATAAAATCTTTCTTCAAGTGTTTGTATAGCGATAATGTTCTATTATTTTGTAGGTTCTCATGCCACTCTTGTCTGAACATATCAATTAGTCTTTGTTTAAATATAGCAGGGAATAGCTTTTGATTTATTGCTGAAGGATTATCCCACACATATCCGTAACCATGTCTGTATAACAATGATTTAACACTTGGTAGTATTCGTAAGATTGAATATGTTTGGTTTTCAGTTTTTAAACAGGCTTTGTTCACAGAAATCTTAACATTACAATTCAAATAAGAAATAAAATGAACAATTCGAAGGAAATAATATTTTCACTCAGAAACTAAATACAGGAACAATCTTGACCTCAACAAAAGCGTTATTCCTATTGTTTCTTTACCAAAAAACTAGATATTTAAAAATAATTCACAAAGTTGTACATATCAATACAAACCGCTAGCTGGAATTATTGAGCCGAACTTTTATAGTATAAGCAAAATTTAGACATATAACCAGTATAACTGAGAAACTCATATAATGCCCATCTATCATTCAAAGGCCGTGCCCAATCATAATATATCAATACGCGTACTTCTTCTCAATTTGGGAATGTCTAACATAAGAGAACTTAATAAATATCGAGTAGTTTTGTAAGAAATATACTTAATTGATTTATCTTATAACAAAAGGATAAATGTGTTTTACGAAGCCAAATGCCGCGTCAAGTATTATGGTTTATTCATAAAAACTTACATTATATGGGCACATGTGGTCTTGTTCAGGGAGATTTAGTTTATCGTCTTGCAGAATATCGCTTTCACCATAAAAATCTTTATCATATGATGTATGCATGATTCATGCTAAACCGCATTTTCTCGTGAATGTTTCGGACAGCAATGCAAGAAACTAAAATAATTCTTCGGGATCTGTACATATACTTGTATCTTAATAAAATTAAGTGTTTGAGTAATACATCGGTTAACATTTAAGCCTTTCAAACTCACGGATATTTTGAAACTATGACAATGACAATATCACTTTACCAAATTTCATGCTTCAATAAAGAAATTTAATACGAACTTTCTTTCTTTTACATCGCCACATGTTTCCTCCAAGTGAAAATAAATCAATGTTTCTCCCTTTATGCATGGACATAAAATGATATCATCAATGAAAAAAATGTATTTAATCAAACCTCAACCTCTTCCGCTAGATTACTTTACAAAGTTATGAAAACAGACTATTCAGACCTAAGAAAAGCATTATTCAAGTTTCCGAGTGAAAATTTTCTTATTTTGTCCGTTGTGCTTTTCATTCGGAATATCTTAATATCTGGAGTGGCGTTTATCCTTTCACGGAAGTATTCAGCGTTATTGATTGCTCCTCAAAGAGCGCGGCTCCAAGGTGATCTCGTATTGGAGATCGCTTCACCAGACAATGAAGTAGTCTTAAATTATATCATGTCATCCACAGCCGCTAGGTTCTCTAATATCAACCAATGCTATCAAAGTATCCAGGACTGTGGCATTCTAATATGTACGTCCGATATTGTTCCTTTAGCATGACACATACCATATCGACTGACGTTTTATGCCTGTACATCTTTGGTTCTGTTCGTTTACGTACAGGAGTATTTTATCTTTGTTTCTAACCACCAATGTAATTGTATAAATTTCTGTACAACTGCGGACAAAAACATTTTATTTGTTATACGAACATACTGTTACGAAGATAGAGTACTTTAAAAGCGACAAATGGAATTGGAATTTTCCCTTCTGCCGAGATACAAAACTAACAGTTATGTAGGGTTGGATGATCTACAAAAAGTATATCACATGATAGGTACCAATCTTCCTATTTCACATTATGCCACTGCTTTCATTGCCTGTATCACCAATCGTTTACCAAATGATGATTTAACACGAGGCTTAATGTATATTGCTGCCAAATATATATATAGCAAGACTATAGAAGAACCTTGACTATCGTACATTGTGATAACACAACATGTGAGGTACGTTTGCATAGACCATTTATTCATTGAAATCAGCGCTCTGCATTTTTTTTCGTATCTAATACACGCAACTTGTTATGGTTTATACTAACATTGGTTACATATGACATTGCGTAAAAAAAACATAAAGAAAACTGTATTGCTACATATTGTGTTTTAAGACGTAAGAAGTAGGTGTGCAATTTGTAGTAAATATAATGCATATATTGTACAGTGATCTAAAATATCAACATTATATATTTACATTTTAAAAATATACAGCTTATTGTTTGTGCAGTGTAATACATGTAAACAAAACGAGTGTACAAGAGCAAACAACGATTATTTAGTTACAAACAAACTTTAATTACAGTGGCATTTACAGTCACTGTTTAATTGAAAAAGGTTAAATCTGCTTCTATTTTAAGAATGCATTTCGATTTTCGTCGATATTGATAGAGACACATTACACATATGTGTAAGTGTTTCTGTGTTTAAGGTACATATACTGATTAATGTGACAACGTTACTGCTCTAATCCACTCAAAAAAATAATACATATATTTCAGAGTCCAGCTCAGTAAAGGTTTTTCTTTATGGGCTGAGGTACATAACGGCTTACATAGTAAAAAAACGTCCGTGTCTCATATGTGTACGATATATAATTAATACCATGTAACTGATGCCATCTTATATGACAATAAACGCAATCTATTCATGAAGTTGTTTAAGCCTGAAATATTAATGAGGTGTCTTTGTATACTAGTTAAGTTGTTTTTATTTCGAACAGTTCTAAACGTGTATAAAACTGAAATTATCAAAACCCATAACGAATAGTTTCACTGGGCTGGGCTTATAAAGGTGCATTTGTAATTGTTTTTCGTGAAAGAAAATTGCATAGAAAATACTGCACAATTCGTAAAAAACACAGCTGTCGTTGTTGCAAGATGTGCTAATTATAAAAAACAGGATCAGAAGTCTGTGCAGATGAATATATACTCTATCTGAAATAGGAAATAACAATTTGCATTAGCTGTTGGAAGACGCGTGAGAACCGTGCTTCCAGAGTACTGTTAAATATGAAAGCGTTACAACTAACAGGAAAAACAAAACTAAGCATCATTATAGCCGTTGTGGAGTTATATGACCTTCAAAGATTATCTATTGATTCTGGAGGTTACCTTTTGATTAATTTTTGAACGTCGGCATGTCACTGTCTCTTCTGTTTTGTTCTGTCCGTCAATGGAACTATGTCCTTTCTACAGTCTCATGCATATATTAGTATTTTAGATACCCGTTTACTTGCGATGTTGACGTGTTTTACCCGAGACGAGTCTTTAACTAGATCAACGGTTACTGCTACATTAAGAAGAAATACGACCTTAAAGGATGTTGTAAGGTGTGTTTCTAATAATTTAAATATTTGCTGTCAAAACTGCCTGCAACAACCGATACGGTCATCGCTTCTCGAGGGAAGGATATATGTACTTTTTATAATGGAGATACCGTTTATTTACAATTGGTACGCATTCTGGTCACAGAGGGATATCTAGCACACACAAATGTCTAACTTTATTAAATCATTATCTAGTATACTGTACATATTTGATACTTGGTGTTTTAATAGTACATGTATATGAAGCTGCCGGCGCACTTTGGTCAGTGTTTACAGTCTCCGATTTCTCTTTTTACATTCATGGTTTCATGTATTATACTAGGACATTTCTCAGCCATTGCATACGTTTATACGGTTTCACATGTCCATATTGCCATATCGTGTGCTGTATGAGTGGCCGGGTTCTTGTAACATCTGATTTAGGATTAAAGTAGAATAAAATATGCCAAGAAGACCTCACACGGTGGAACGTATAAAGACAAGCATACTCTTCAAAATGGTGAAGTGATTCAATTACCCTCCATTAATTCAAGTAATTAGACGTTTAGCGTTTATTTATTAAATATCGTATTAAGCACTTTTAACTTGTGTTCTCAAAGACCAGTGTAAGATATCAAATTAATTATTGCTCCAATAATCGAAGAGTACGCCCGCTGATACTCTAACCATATGTCTGGTTCCCATTCATTAAATGTGCAAGCTGATCCAAAACCCTATTATCTGTTTCACTCCCTACCATCCCTGTATCACAGTATGGTTTATTTACCTTAATTTGCAGTTTATTATTTACATTTCTTTTACAATTTCCTATAAATTCAAGTAAACACACATCAAACTGCGTCTTTGTGCCTAACAAACAGATGAGCATGTTTTCACATAATTATAATTGATTTCTTGTGTTTTAGTAGTTAAACAGAAGAATTTACGACCACAATCGGGTCTCAGTATAGAGTTTCTGATCAATGGCACAGTCGACGTCGCACTATGACGAATATCGTTTCCTGAATAATGTATAAGTCCTTCGTCGGAAATATCTCATCACCTGTCAAAAAGTATGCCGGGTTCCACACCGTAGTGCTAAACTACGTTGTTCTGTCTATAGTGTCACAGTTTCGTGTAATAGTTCTTATCCAAAAGACAGATATTTGTTCAGCGTATAAATTACTAACACCTTTGAGTAAAAAGTAACCATATGAATGCGTAAGTCCAGTTCTGCGCTGTATGGCATGCGATTGCTTGCATTTGATATTTTAAATACTTTTTAGGTTTGACAAACATTTCTTGCTTTTTTCATTTTAGGTTTGACAAACATTTTTTTTATTTTTTTTCATTCCTTTATAATTTAAGAGATCGCGTATAAGGTAAATTAGGTCCATCTTTTTTTCCTCTTGGTTATAAGGTAAATTTGGCAAATGGTACAAAATGGTGTACTAAACTGATATAATATATCTGATAAATTATACAACACGAAAATGTCCTGATGTTTATAAGGAAGTGAGCTCGCACAACAGCCTAAACCTAAACGTGATAATCCTTTGGAAGGTTGTGATGTGAATAACACTTCAAATAATTGCACTCAAAATAAATCGGAAGCACGCAGGTCACTCAAGATCCAAAAGTTGAAAGAAGAGGGTAGAGAGAGGAGAGATATATATGTAGATATATAATAAGGAACAACAATTCGCTGCAAGCATGCATAGATACTGTGGTGAACGCTTGCCTGCTATGCAACACGCAAGTTAAGAATAAAGATGACAAATGGATTTTGTAATTTGTGTCAGCCAAAGAAGTGTTATATTACCAATACGAAGGCAATGTCGCCTCAATCTGTCTCGACAGTATTTCATCGAACTTCATTTGTACTCGAATTAATCGTTTGCAATTTAAACAAGAAAGAATTTCTAAATACAGAAATTATTATTCTGAATTCAATTTAACTTTCTGTACTTTGTTTACGACAGAAATGGCACAAACAAAATGCACTTGTCAACACATCAGATCTCAGTATCGCTTAAGTTGCTACCTATGGTCTCAAAGTTAGGTATATTTTCAGCAGCAAGCAGTCCTGAAAGATAAATGTAAACAATTACTAAAATTACTATTAATACGCTATTTGTAAATTCTGACAAACAAAGTAATAAAATAGATACATATGTAAGATACTTTGTTCCTGAAATAAGTATCACTTTAAAAATCTTACGTTATAAGTACACAAGACAGCATGATGACAGACTAGAAAATCAGGCAATAGCTGTTTAAATACGGATATACCTCTAAGATTTTGTACTCTACCATTCCTTAATAAAAATATGCAAATATGCTTTGAGACATATCACTTCATTCTCCAGTGTTTAGGCAGTGGAACTCAAACCAATATGATAATTCACAAAACATTTAAGAAGGAGTACACAAAGCAGATGTTAAACGCTGCCATTGGTCTATTAATAGAAATAGTTAATACATCTTTGAATACATGAAAAACAATCATTATTTTCAGCTACTATCTATAAAGGTCTAACAAAGGATATTGCAACAATAGCATAACAGAATACTGGGCAACACCGTTTACAAAGTTTTGTCTTAAATGTTTTATACATTGATAAGTTTTGTGTAATTTACATTTTTGTTCAACTTTTTATGAAGTATGCCACCTATTTCTGCAGACACAGACGCCTTATTAATAGGCTTAGTTGCGTTTTGTGCTTCAGAGGGATCGTTTTATTTGGTTTATTTACTACATAAATATTCGATATAAATATGAATACTGGCGTCAACATAAAGTCATCCTTATTAAGAAAAACGTTTCATCCTGCGAGGAAAATTCAGACATCGTCAAAATATTCAATAACTTCCCGTGGCTTTTCCACTGGGACACAAAGACTGATGCATCACATCAATGCAATTATGAGAAACTTGTAAACGAGTTGTTACAAATGAACGTCAGGCGCTTTCGAAAAATATTCTGCATTTTTATTCTCAAATAAATACTTCTGACGTCATTCAGAAATAAAATTGAAGCATTTACCGCAATTTTCAGACAAACTGTTCAATATTTTATATTAAAATAATTTGTGATGGAAGCCATGAAATCATCTTGGCTATGAGTCATACTAAACCACGTAACAATTACTGCTTGCGATTTAAAATTCAATGAAAATAATATGGAAAGATATGATTCAAAGCTTCAATTTTTTTACATTTAAATTCAAATCGCTTAATTTATGCTTTCTTGTCTATGAGTTAGTGAATTACTTTTCTACACACAAATAGGTAGCATGTAAATCAAGCAGAATAACGTTGTCTTATGAAAGAATATCTAGTATGGAAGTAAGGATATCTGTGTTTACACGAAAAATAAATGAAATTGATAAAAACGAATAAGCCATTCTAGTATTTAAGTATAAAAATTAGAATTTCAACCACGCGTATGTGAAGATTTCCTCAATTTTGCTTTTATCTGCTGAATATTTTTAACTTCACAAAAATGAGCAATTTTCATAGTTTTTGTCCTGAATATGTCATTTTTCAAACATCGAGTCTTAAAAGTAATTCCATTTGAGTACGTAATTTCTAAGAATAACTTTAATTACAATGAATTACTGTTATTTCAATTAAACTTCAACTACAAGATAATGTCTTACTGTTTACAAGTCGTTTATGCAGACTGTGTATTTTTGACATACAGTGAAATTATACATTAGATATATCTCCTTCTAAACTTCAGTTTCATTTTTTTAGATTATGTTTTGCTATGACGATTATTTTTGTGAAAAAAAAGGATAGCTAATAACGTAACATAAATCTTTCGTTTCACATCCGTGTATCATACATTTGGTTCAAAGTTTAATATTTATTTCACAATAAGAAAAAATCCGTAAAATAACCAATGACAGGAAAAATGTAGGCAAAAGAATGCAACTCCGTGTCTTTTAATGGGATCATGTCTCAGTGTAAACATATTTCTATAGCCTTTTTTGCAGGTAAATGAAACTCCGTGTTATCTTGATAGTTGTCTTTTTGTGTTGCTTTTTATTTTGATCGGGATCACCAAATTATGTTATCACAGGACCAGCTTTATAAGCAAGTTTAACTTAATTTTGTAATTCAATAAACCACATTTAAGAAATGGCATTTAATGCTATTTCATTATTTTAATAGATTTAATAGATATCAGTAGACAAGAAAAAAAAGCAAACTTTATGAGATAAATGGAAAAGAAATACTTCCAAAGAGAATGAACGGCATGGTAGCACATGCGAAAACTTAACTATTAAGGAGATAGCTGCACGGGCATATAGATGTCAAAATATAGAGAGTAAATGTCTTACCTACATGTATATATATCTGATGAAAAGTGCATGTTAAGTTTAAGTAGTCTAAGAGATAAATTAATTGAACAATGGTGCACGTAATATACTGATTGAACTTTCTTTCCAAAGTATTTTAACTACCTAGGAATTATTTACCAGACACGAATATGTGGTGACTGATAAGATATAAGAAAATAACAATGAAAATGGCAAAATGTCGATGTAATTAGAATGTAATGCATACGGTTGCATCTATCCCTTCAAAGCCGGTCATTTAGAAAATGTATTCACCCATCTTAACTTGCTTGCATAATTTTGATTAAGAAATGCTTGATTAAACCGAAAGCAAAGATATTTTCACCTCAGTAGGCATTTGATCAAGAGCAGATATTTTATTGATTAACTCATTTGAAATTTGAATAACCGCTTACGCTACAATTATTACTAATGCCTAAAATTCTTATCGGATATGATATTGATCGGTAAGTCGGAGTTCGACAAGGCGGTATCGTCCCTCCGGATTTATATCTACATATTATAACAAAACGCTGACGCTAAATGTCTGTTTTGGCGTTAACAACAAATTAAATTGACAGTTATTCATTCCAAACGGATGCTGCTTTTATCACTGTTTTAATTGCCATAACTCATATGTGCGCATACAATCATTGTGTGATCAGTGTTTATTATTTTCTCAATCAAATGTTACCTCTGTTTTTACTGCGATCTCATTTAGATTCTGTTTACCGTATGTAAGATAAAATACTCCAATTGTAATGTGTTAAAAATAAGACAAAATGTCGTCGCAGTTTTACTGGCCAACGCACACATGTTATTATATATACCTCGTTAAATCTTTGACTTTGTACTTTTTCTTATTTATAGTTGTACATTCGTAAAAATATACATGTCGCACTGTGGAATATTTTCTATTTACGGTAGTGGACCCGAAAGTACAATCAGCAATTTGATTTTCCGTATGCGATTTCGGTATTCTCGGGATTTTACGAAACGTCATGTGCACGTTAAGCCATATTTACTTCCGAAGAATGCCACATTATCAAACAAGAATACATAATTCCATGGAAAATGCAGAGAGTTATTAAAGGTAGTCGTGTATCTACAAATAAGATTCGTTTTAGATTGATATAGTCATTGTGAATTCCTCATTTGCATTCAACAACAATGGTATTGTACATGCCACTGATAAGGTTCAAGTAAATATACCAGTATACCAGCCGAAGTTATGGTTACAATAACTACAGTAACTCGTATTTAGCAGTCTAAAAATATCCCTGTTTCTTATAGTTTCCAACGACAACGATAATTCTCAATCCACTAATTAAAAATAATGAGAAGTTCTTCGTATTCAAGACAATTAATGAATGTGAACAATCGACATGTGTTACACAGCGGCAATGTTTAAATTGAAATCCTCTGCAAATTATGCAGAGCTTGTATATATATGTACCGAAGCGTATTTCAAAACTAAGCATATCTTCCACTGTCTGATAAGCCTTCACCATATACAATAATAAGGATGACATAATGCAACATTTCAAAGAGCTCCGATGGTTCATATTTTACTTTATTTGAGAATGGGTTCTTATAAAAACTTTCAGAATATTATAGTTAGCATTTCCATTACTGCTCATGAAAAGACTCAATCAAACCGAGTCTGCAAGTTTCACTGTTTGCCTTGTTCTCGGTGTTTCCGAGGGATGTACTTTCCAGATATTTTTTTAAAAGCAACATTTTAATGCAAAAAAAAAAAACAGAGAAAAAAAAACAACAAAGAAATGTCTGAGAAAATTAATCGAAACAGTGATTGTCCTGATTTTTTCTCAATAGGAAAATATGTTTTAACATAATTAAAGTTTTTTTGAAAATTCAAATTCAAAAAGATCCTACTATTACCCTTTGAAACCATGAGAATAATGTATAATTAAAATCTGTATTCACAAAAACACGTACTGATTAAGTAAGCTAAACAGACTATTTTAATAATAAAATATGTTATTGTGCTATTGAATGTATGGCATTTCCATAAGTACAATATTTTTATGACAATAATTTTGTTCAGTACTGTATTATTATTTTTAAATATCTGCATTAATGACATATTTTGCCTAAATTTCAAATGAACAACAACTGCATAGAATCAGTGTAAACATAGCACATACAATAGTACACATATAAAAATAAACACATTATGAATATGCTTTTGCACTAAAACAACTTGAAGTTCCTTATCAAATGGCAATTTCTATATAGTATTTAACTGTGACTGTAACTAAAAATGCACAACCGATTCAAGTATTTAGCTAAGTTAACTAGACAAAACTTTTTCTATGGGTAATTATGTCAAAAGTATAAGTATTTACCGACATCGATGTTTTTACTAAAAATCAAATACCGATTTAAAAAATGGCACTCGAAAATACGCCGGTTTTTAAATCGTTACCGGATATACGTACTCGAATGTTCGCCGGACTAAAAATAACACAGATAGCTTGCACTAAAAGCCACTAATTCATTACAAATAATTTAAAATAACGTGACTGCATTAATTGGTTCAGTATTTCAAAAAGATATATCTGATGATGGACTCTCTAAATTTTATCAGTATCAAATTATATATTTCAGCTAAGGATGGTCATCAACGTCAACTTAATAGGGAGTAGATCCTACCGATTTTCGAAGCGATGAAAATCGGGATCGATCCCTCTACGGTAACATGCGATATACCGAATGAGATACACTATCGAATTAAAAGATGTGTACTTCCGGCACGGGCACAGAGTGTCTGACTTCAGATTTTTTGGAAGAATACACTTTTTTTGTGCCTTATAAGCGTTTACATAACTTGTCCGAACCGCAACGTCTTGCACATCAGTACAAATATGGGCAGTGTTGTATTTTATGTCAGGACCGAAAATAGCATAATCTTCGACAATACTCAATATAAGGGATGAAGTTACGAGGAAGAAGAAGAGAGCGCTACCGTGTGTTGTGTTGTTGCCTTATGGGATGAGTTGATGTCGGATCGATTCCCGATTGAGGCAGTGCCTTATGTCATATTAAGTACTCTGTAGGGACTAGTCCTTAAAAATGTTTGAAAACTGATGAACATGATATAAACTGCGTGTATCTTTTTAAAGTTTTAAAGCCGATGTTTGTTTAGTTAATTTACACTGTCATATATATAAAACATAATATCAACTTTCTATATATAAATGAACAAATTAAAATGCTTGCCCCGATGTTATTTAATATTACGAATTCCTCAAAGTGACTATTTCTAAGTTTTAGCCGTGCAGTCCGATCAAGATCTTCACTGTTCCCAATTCAGTCAGTATTATTTTAGTAAGCACCACTTTAGACAGTTAATGGCACTGTCCAAATTAAAAAATGGATAACAAGTTCATTATAGAAATTTAGCTGGGTAAGTGTTAAAAACATTGAAGGAAAATGACACTATGTATACAAACACCGTATTAAGTATCGTCATTAGCTTAGACAAAGGTAGCCAGTTTGTATTTCTTAAAATAACTTCAACTACGTACATATTCACATATGTAGAAATGAAATTCAACTGTCCGGGCTGGCTCATTACAACTGACCTCCAGGTTTATTTGATATTCAAAATGACCAGATGCCTCAAAGACGTTATCATAAGAAAGTTATTACATTAGCTATGCAATATAGTCTGTGATGTAATTGATTTTCATAGAACGTGGCGGGCGCAGGTTTTATGTCTATATTCAAAAAGAATCAATACACATAGAATTTCGTCTCACATGAAAATGAATGTTTAATCGCAAATCAGGCAATAAGTTCTGTTCTAACTAAAGACAAAATGCATCCACGTGTACATCAGTTTTACTACTGTTTGTCATCAGTTTCAACGCATCCCAAAGATAAAATATTCCGGAAATATCTAACCATTGTTGCAAATATAAAACTTTTGGAATTTGGCCTAAAGCAATTATACACGATATTTTCTTTTTAAATGTTAGAAAGGGATGCGGTTTTGCCTTAGATTTTAAAACTATTCAGAAGGGAAAAAAAGTGAAAAGTATTTTTTAGAGTACATGATGCTTCCATAAATAATCAAAATACTGAATTAACAACAAGAATGTCTATGTATGCAATTTTTCCTTTTATTCCTTCAGCATTAACCCAGTAATCATAACCATGCAAAATACAGCCGAGGAATAGACTTATCATAAAAGCGCTTTTTATAAGAATAGCCTAAAACACTTTGGGACCCTCTGATAAAGTGCAGGTATTGTTGACATGGAAAAGCCCTTAGACTGAGTCAGTAGCAAAATTAAAATGAAAAAAAAATAGAAAAGTAAATAAGATTTAAGTAATCCTACCATCCAAAAAGACACGTACAACCCTTAATCTTATTCATTCTTATTCTTATTAAACTGTTAATCTTGAAAATAATTTTCAGCATTTCTTCACTGGCATACATTTTAAAACACATGTATGTACAATCGAAAGCGAATTATTCTTTAAGGAAGCGTGGGAATTTATAGTCAATGAGCATACAGTATTTTAATAAACTTTTTCTAAATTTATATTTCCTTATGTTTTGTTTGCTAGTATAGCATTGTACAGATTGTCAGCAAAGGAAAATTACGTAAGGTCATGTCAAATTGATTAGTAGTTCGCCAATAGAAACTATCTCATTTCGAGAAAAAAATATAATTCGTACAGAAAACCTTCGACTTTTCTTTGCATTGTGCGGCAAGTCAGTAACAGCAAAATGTTCAGTAAACAGGGTTTAAACACTACCTTTACTTAAACACTGACATGACCTCTTAAAATATGAACCCCTGCTGATTTAAACTCCTTTTACTATTCACGAACATTGTTCTGTAGAGTTAAAATAAACACTCTTAACGTGTACATGTGCATGAAGAGAGTGCTAAATGTGGTATAATAATAATAATTTTAAAGAAATGAACTTTACTGATTAACTTGTGACTTGGAAAAAGGTATAAAATCTGGATAAACGACTACAATGAGAATAAAAGACTTTCTATGTCCAGTTGATTAGAGTAGTTGACTTTGAATCGCTCCCCCATTCACCGGTGCGCGCCAAAAATGCTTCAAATAGTTTTTAGTCTGTTGACATAAATGTTACGTTTCATGAAAACTATATCCTAAAAGGCAGCAACAAAACTTGATGAAAATATTTTAAGGAAAGAATAAGTTCACCTGAATATGCAGCCTAAGATTCTATTTGTAAGAGCAAATTTATAGGCAATGACTTTCTTGAAATCCCTGTTTGATGTTTTTGTTGTCATTTCATTGTATCCAATAAAATATGCATTCAAAAGACGTGAATTTTTATTGTAGTTTATTCGGTCAGTAAGTGCAGAAAAATCATTGCTCTTGCATTTGAGAAAATGTAATTTCATATTAGAAAACAGAAAAATCACCGATTTCAACAATAATAACGAAGACTGTATACATTGGCATCAGTCGTTAGAATCTGTTCTACCAAAACGTCCTCTTTAATAGCACTTTCTGATAAAAAGCTCTTATCTCTAACTCTAACGTGTTGGGATGGGCGTAAAGAGAAAAGTGTTTTCTGAGAAAATATCAATGTCAGTTTGACGAAAGAAATAAACATCATTCTTTGTATCATGCACAGTGGCATTATTTTGAAACATGTCGTTTAGTATTAAAAAGTAAAAAAAAAATCCAGCTCGCTTCATTAAAAATGTATCCGCCTCTCAAAACTTCAAACTGAAGAAAACATAACGCGTTTACTCCATATTTTTTAAAAGTTTTTGACGAACAAGCAATCAAGTTGGCATGGCCAAATGAACTGAACGAATTATTATAATCATATATATGACTAATTTCCGTACAATGATTTAATATCTACGAACTTTTTCTGACTACCAAATGTAAGTGTACATAAAGATTGTGAAGAAGTTTCATTCTTGTTAACATTTATATTATTTTTTCTAAGATTTAAGACACAGTTAAAAAGGTCTGTACTGTTGACAGCAAATGAGCACGCTATGATTTTCTGCCATCGTATAAGATCGAATCAATGTATGCCATTCGGTGAACACTTCTATCAATCAATAGGGTAAAACCTTGTACTTTTTATGGAATCATGCAACTAGCAGACTGTCCAACACATATTTGTTATGATATACTGAGTATAATAGGTTATAGGTCATTATTATTTTTTAATTACTTTCAAATGAAATTAAGTTTTGCGGTAATAGAGCGAATTAAAAGCAAAATTTTAATCCATTAGAATGTCAATAAAAGATAAATAACCTATTAATAGTTAAACAATTAAAACTGTAAGTAACCATTAATAATCTAATTTTCAGAATGTCAAAAATAACCTATTGACAGTTAAATAATTAGAACTGTAAGTTACCATTAATAATTTGTTTTATTAGAATGTTAATAAAAGATAAATAACCTATTGATAGTTAAACAATTAAAACTGTAAGTAACCATTAATAATTTAATTTATTAGAATGTTAATAAAAGATAAATAACCTATTGATAGTTAAACAATTACACTGTAGGTAACAGTAAGCAACCGCCATATGTGCCATCAAAATGGGTCTACTTAATAGCTGCTATGTAACCTGGCATAACAAACCAATACGTGCGTCTTTGTTTGTTTTGGGTTTAACGCCGTTTTTCAACAGTTCAGTTATGTAACGGCGGGCAGTTACCTAACCAGTGTTCCCAGATTATGTACCAGTACAAACCTGTTCTCCGCAAGTAACTGCCAAATTCTCCACATCAATCAGAGGTGGAGGACGAACTATTTCAAACACAATGTCTTTTATCAAATCGTCACGGGGAACATACGGCCCGCCCGGGAACCAAACTCGTGACCCCGCGATCCGTAGATCTGCGCTTTCCCTATTGCTTTAAGCGGGCGGGTTAAATAAGCGAGTCAAAAACCTGAGAATCTCTGGTTGCGGATTGGATGTTTAGACTAGTTTTAAATACAAATAACGTTTTTATGACAAATACACTTATTTATGATCTATTATAAAACGTCATTCTTAATGCGAATGAATGTCAAAACGTATGATTATTTTTAATAGTTGATTTGTTCTGAATTTAGTGTATCAAAATAATGTGTATTTTCCGCAGTAAAATTATCTAAAATGAATCAGAATCCTGTATTATATATATATATATATATATATATATATATATATATATATATATATATATATATATATATTAAAAAAGTCAGTAAAATCCTTGTGCAGGTATAAAATATATAAAAGTTCAATTTGTAAGGAATAAACAGCAGCAGACTTCTGTGTTTTACAATTATTTTAATTCTTCACTGCAAGCGCTTTCAATACATATATCTTCAGGCAGTTTACATTTTGAAATAATGTACAATGACGTCACGTCATAACAAAAATTACGGGAAACGTCGTAAACAGACGTTGCGGCAAACTTCAAGAAAAATATATTATACACTCAAGAATACCCTGTGTATGTATGCACACAAAACTTGAAACAGATATATTATACCATTTATATTATATATTATATATATTATACCATATCATCTATCTTTACACGTGGAAAAGTATTGGTCATAATTGTTTAGAAATTAATACCATCAACTGTGTACATTTAACGTACTATTTTGCTTTGTTTTTAAATTTTTATCTCTTTTCTTTCCTGAAATACAGTTTTAGCTTTAAATTTTATTACCTCCCTTTAATTTTTGATGCTATATCTATCATTGGTTATATACCACTTTTGTCATAAAGAACGTGAGGGTAATTTGAGCAATTCTTTCTCTTTACTGTATCCATAATTGATTTTTAAGCTATTATTACTTTTCAATTAATCATCTTGATATTATTTGTTAAACTGATATATCGAGCAAACATATGTTTTAAGCAAAGTTATTAACTCCCTTTTAAATGGTATAATATATCTGTTTCAAGTTTTGTGTGCATACATACACAGGGTATTCTTGAGTGTATAATATATTTTTCTTGAAGTTTGCCGCAACATCTGTTTACGACGTTTCCCGTAATTTTTGTTATGACGTGACGTCATTGTACATTATTTCAAAATGTAAACTGCCTGAAGATATATGTATTGAAAGCGCTTGCAGTGAAGAATTAAAATAATTGTAAAACACAGAAGTCTGCTGCTGTTTATTCCTTACAAATTGAACTTTTATATATATATATATATATATATATATATATATATATACAGACAATATGTGACATATTATCACGTTATTGCTACATTGATTTACTTTTCAAACAGAAACGAACTTTAAAAATCAAACTTTAATTTTTTTGCATGTTTGTAAATTGGTTTATTTCGTGTAATAAAGACATGTATCTATTCGCATTTATTAAAGAAAATGAAAACGGAAGACAAACCACAAGCAAAAGCTGGATAAACAAGTAAAATAGCTTAAGTAGGTCCATTACATTAGACAAACGAAATTGTACGATCTAACAATTCTAAAATCCGAGATGCAACACGCAAAATATTCTTAAACTTTGACAGAAATTGCAGAAAATGAGAAATACCAAATTCCCTTGCAAAATGTCACTTATTTAAATGGAATATGAAATTCGTGAAAATTATATGCGGTTTCCGCTTTTATGGCTGTAATTTTAAGGCACTTGGATTAAAAGCATTTTTGCGCAGATCTAATGTTTTACGATCGATAAACAGAATGAAACAGAAAAATGTTTTTCCAATTTTAAATTGCACGTGACTGTTCAAACAGTAATAAATTTTTGTTCCTTGATTGCATTTGAAGTTTTAGACTTTTGGTGGCATAAAAATACTGCTATGTGTACATTTTGTTGTGCTTTAAGCAGTTTTGAGGAGCCATGCAGGGTGTGTTTGTTACTTTGTTTTGTTGGATATGAGAGCACATCGACACAGGTTTAAATTTATAGCGATTTTCAAGCTGTAGGCGACTGGGAAAAATCCCGTGTTCCCCTTAGGGCATTACTGCTAGGTCAGGTGGGCACCTGTGTAGAACCACTACCTTCCGTAAGCAGGCTGGATGGTTTTATCACATGAAATAATTCTGCAAACAGCGCATTGTCTCTAACTCACGGTGGGGTAATGTAAGTGATTCCGTCAGCGACCATAACCAGTTGACCACGGTGGCCTATGTAAAATGTTGGATCTGTTTACAGTCTACTATAGTAAATGGTCATAATTTGTTCTTCAAAAAGTTGATTGATAATTGAAGGTCAGTTAGGTGCAACCTCCAAGACTGTTCCTGTGGTATTTTAGAATGTAAATATCTAATGGTGACCTGCCGTTCTGTCAAAACTAAATTGTATGACTAGAAGTTATGTAATAAGTTTACTTATAAATGATTAATGATTTGTTTAGTTGCACATTTCACCGTCAGCTGTATGCTTAACCTTTGGAAGTGCACTAAAAGATATCCAGTCAAAGTTTATTTTTACTTTCTCCTTTTTCACTGGCGTTTTCTACTTTAAGTCTACAAAAGACTACTTCAAGACTAAAAACATAACCTCTTTGTCTAAAATTAATTTTAAGTTTCTTAGAAATTGCTATGTTATTGTTTCATGTAAGAACAAAGAAATTATAATCATAATAAACACAATGAAGGTGAAATTTGCAGAAACTATGACATAATGAATAGTTTTTTTTCGTATTTAATGCCAATAAAAATATAACAAACTAAAAAAACAGCATTAAAACAGTTATTACCTTCTTTCATATGGAAATAAAGATAAGATCAATAAGTTAAAGAAACTCCTAGTTTTAGAGTTTCAAATGTCAAGTTATTTCTAGTCAAGCATATTATGATACCGTATGAATATATTCACTGGAACCTTAAAACTAGCATATAAATCACACAAATAAATGAGCCGCGCCATGAGAAAACCAACATAGTGGGTTTGCGACCAGCATGGATCCAGACCAGTCTGCGCATCCGCGCAGTCTGGTCAGGATCCATGCTGTTCGCTTTCAAAGCCTATTGGAATTAGAGAAACTGTTAGCGAACAGCATGAATCCTGACTGGTCTGGATCCATGCTGGTCGCAAACCCACTATGTTGGTTTTCCCATGGCACGGCTCAAATAGTCATTCGAACCTTTTAAAGTCTTACATTGATGGAATTTCGGGTCTTTATGAACCCCACAGTTCCTTGTAACTTATGTGTAAATAGAATAGTAACTTTACTTTGATTTTAGAGAGCTATACAATGTCATACATAATAATGGGCTGATTTGTACTCTGTTACCACGGCAATGTACCCGCACTGCGTATATCATTTTAGAAATAAAAACTTATTTAAACGAATTATATAACTTGGATACCAAAGGTCCGGATGAGGGTTAAAAGGACAAATGATTACTTGTATTCATTACACGACCAGTACGAGCGCTATATTACTAAACTGAAAATATTTCAATTTTTGCCTTGAGATCGAAAACGATTTGAGAGCAACTTCGGTTTGGTAGAAAAGCTTAATTGTTCAGTCTCAACTATAAATTTGTCTTTAATATTTATAATACAAACAGAATTGATTTAGTAGTTATACGTTTTCTGAAACAGAAAGGATAAAACAAAAGAAAGGCTTTAAATTGCTGTTCAATCAATAACAATTTAGATGAAACGTACCACTATCAAGACATATGTCTAAGTAATACTGAAGCAATTTGATAACCCTGATAAGAAAATTACCATCACTTTCTGACAGACTCCTGGAACAAATGTTCCTAAAATAATACATACCTTCTACACAGAGATTATTTTCTTTAATGGTGCTTTAATGCGCAAAATGAAATATATATCTGCAGTGGTTTATAGAAGGCGATTTACAAAACGTTATTTCTTTTTACATGATTACATGTATATGAATTGAATTTTATATTAACGGTGTAATCGTCCAAAAAGCTATTTTGAATAATAGTTCGTTAATTTATTTTTTAATTCCTTTAAAATTACAAATATGCCATTAAAGTAATAAATAAATAAATGATTAAAATTTGGTAGCTTTCAGCGTTGAATACCGCGATTTCGGTTCTCTTATTCTAAGAATATACCTACCGAATTTCTAAAAGTATAACAACAGTAAAGGGACTGGCGAACAAATAAGCAGTCAACTAAATTATGTTCAAATATATATGAGATAGTCTGTACTGCGTTCAGAGTGCTTTAATGTGTGCATGAGTTTGTTACATCAACGTTGTTTGTGGGAATACGCTTTAAGGGGTATTTTTACATTTTTACAAACTATAAGAGTGTTTTGCCTGGAATTTTTTGAACAACCTTTCTTAATCCTTATTTGAAATAACTGACATATGTCAGTGTTTTCTAAATTTCGAAAAGATAAGATATGATCTAGCAAAGTGTGCCTTTATAATTCCGACAAATTAGAATGACTGATCCGCCGACAACCGTTTTTAGAAAATATGTTATGAAAAAAAAAACTTTCAGTTTTCTAAATGCTTTACACAGTTCGGGATCATTCTTTACAAATTTATTATCATCTCTATTATAGATTTAATATTTTGGGAAAAGATAATCAGACAGAGGATGTAAAAAAAAGTAAACACAAGGAAAACAAATGAGCCGTGCCATGAGAAAACCAACATAGTGGGTATGCGACCAGCAAGGATCCAGACCAGGCTGCGCATCCGCGCAGTCTGGTCAGGATCCATGCTGTTCGCTAACGGGTTCTCTAATTGTAATAGGCTTTGAAAGCGAACAGTATGGATCCTGACCAGGCTGCGCGGATGCGCAGGCTGGTCTGGATCCTTGCTGGTCGCAAACCCACTATGTTGGTTTTCTCATGGCGCGGCTCAAATGTTGAAACTGCAGTTATTCTAAATCACCACTTCCAAATCAACAGTGGCCACTGCGAGCACGACGACATCATCTGTTGTTGTTTTTGTTGTCCGATTCTATTACATTTTCACTTGTTACAGTGTACCCAATCTGTAATGTTAACAGTTTTTGATATTCAATAGTTAACTGGAGGTTAATCAAATCAATAAAAACATAAGTGATGCAATCTGCTAAACTTTGCTAATCATTTCTTTCTTTTCCCTAAGGTATGACAGAAAATGTTTGGTTTTTTTAAAAAACAGAAAAATGGTCTTCTTGTAGATTTTTTTTTCTAGATAAATAGTTGATTTTTTTAAGCATTAGCGTAAAAAAATTAAGAAAAATTAAAGTCCTTCGAGAATGCTTCAGAGATCCGCAAAATATTCAAAACCATCATGATGCCTTCCATCTGGGACATATAGAACGATGCATTGCATTGATATCACTGTAAGAAACGTATAAACGAAATGTTTTACTGTATAGTTTCGTTACAAATGTTAAACGTTAATGCGCTTTCAAAAAATATTCCGAATAAATACCATCCAGAAATGAAATTGAGGCATCTTTATTTAAAGTTCTCAGGGAATATTTAGTAAAAAAATAATGGTTTCTGGTTTTTAAAGTATCAATTACACTACTTTTGGTATATACGTATACAACTTTATAACAAAGTTCATAATTTTGCAGGTTATCTGCGGATTACTTTGGACTTTGAAATTTTTTTATCTGTTTGTTCCCGAAGCATTGAGTCATATCAGAAATAGCTGAGATTATGCCGAATAAATTCAGTTTTGAAATAACGGACGAAAATATAAGGTTTACAAGTCGTTTTGTATATTTTGTGCGTATTTCATCATAATTATATGTACGATTTATTTCTGTTTGAAAGGTACTCTCTAAATATAATCTTGAGGCTGTGAACAGAACTTTGTAAATATATTTTCTAAAAACATATCATTTATTTAACAGCGCTGTAGTATATTTCATACTTTGTTCTAACAAGTTTACCGCTTATTAATACAAAATCAGTTGCGTATCAGATAAATAAATCATTTTTAAAATACACGAACGGGTATGATTATGTCGCGGTAGAGCATGCAAACACTTAATTAACAGATAGAAAAGATGAAGGAGACGATTTGTAGAAAATGAAACAATGTTTGCTGATCAAAGATTGTATTAAGTATGAGCAGTGCTAACTTTACTGTACAAAGGCGCACGTCAGTTGCACGTAATGATGTTATAAAAGTATTTATTTCAGACTAACTCGGAATAATGAAACCGCAAATTCATTTTAACATACATCTGCATATGTATTTATGTTGATTGAAACGTTAAATCCAATTAAGAGTTTTTTAAAGGAGAGAAATAAAGGGGTCGAATAGATTACAAACCGAACAGTTGTATCCATTGTTCTGTCTCGCTTCCAAACTAATCATTTAGAAAATGTATTCACCCATTTTGACTTATTTGCATAATTTTGATTAAGAAATACCTGATACAACTGATAGCAATTGCCATTACGCAAGGATCTGTTCACATCAGTAGGCATTAGATCAAATGCAGATATTTTATTGATTCACTCATTTGAAATTTAAATAACCACTTATGCTACAATTATTACGAATGTCTTAAATCCCTATCGGATAAGATATTGATCGGTAAGTCGGAGTTCGACAAGGCGTTATCGTCCCTCCGGATTTATATCTACATATTATAACAAAACCCTGACGCTAAATGTCTGTTTTGGCGTTAGCAACAAATTAAACTGACAGTTATCCATAGCCGAGGGATAGGGCTTTTATCAGTGTTTTATTTGTCATAATTCATTACAAGTCCGCACAAATCATTGCTTGTTTAAGTGTTTCTTATATTAAAACAAAATGGTATTTTTCTTCTGTTAATATTGTTATCTCTTCATAGAAAACTTGTTTATGTGTGTATGGTTTCAGAGATAACATATTCTGATGATCATATATTTAACAAGAAAATCCAACAAATAACCTAATATCCGTTTCATAAAGAAAACAGCGACTATCATATATTACTTTTTACATATTTTTAATGAAACGTCTGTGTATATCAATTCAGAGAAACATAATTTTTAAATGATCTGTTCTCAAAATAAACACGAGTAAGGCTTCAGTTGTGAAGGTACATGAGGGTTATTTCGTTTTGAAAATGGGTAAAATCATACAGAGTCATAAAGACCTAAATATCAATGCGAATTAATGTCATTTGCATTTGACACACATTGTAATGTAAATTTAATTTTTAAAGATCCGTATAAAAGAGATACATTCTATTGTTTGTGTAAAATTTGTTCTCTCATCATGATTAGAAGTTGAAATAACGCTTATGATTACTCTGCAATGTAAGAAGGTTTTTGCTTTTTACTGCTTCCTACGACACTCATTATTCCCAGCACACTAATTAAAACTAATGGGACGTTATTTGTATACAAGGAAATAAATGAATGCGTAGAATTTATTGGCGTTACTTTGTAGCAATGTTTAGGTAGAAATACTGCCCCCGCGATTTGTGACTCTCAGTATACGGGCGTGTTTTTCGATAATAAACACATCACGAAATAATAAAAGAGATTGCGCTACATTTTTTCCACACTACCATTGACATCATACGTTGTTTTTAATTCTAAAACACTTATTCGATTGTTTATATGCTCTATAAAATGCATTAAATTTTGAACATTTTTTGTAACATTTTAGAGTAAAATCATAAACATTATATGTACATGTATTCACAAAGTATAGGTTACAACATACTAAATAGCTATTCTTCTTTATTCTATATAAAACTGACATAGTTCCAATGTCCGCAGCACACATCAGGATCCATTTTATATGTCTGTAACTTACATTTACTTGAAGAATATTGTCAGTGCTGAATAAAAATTAAAAGAAAAGTAGAGGTCATGTCTGATGCAAGAAAAATATTTTCGATCAAACACGCAAACTGTAAAATCAGCTAAAAAATGAGACCTCAATATGTAGTGGTGGTGTTTGACCTAAGTTTCCATGAAAAATTCTGCCATGTTGTTATGTCATTATGAAAATGCTGCCTACATCTCAAGCGTAGATCTGCCATGTGATTTTAGCAAAACAAAATGCTAAGAAAATAAGGAATATAGCTCTACAGAGCAAAACAAACAAACAAACTCATGACTATTTCTATCCGCCATTAAGTGACTATCATTTGTTTTCGCGCCATTTTCCTATTTAGTGTCTGTATGCCTATAGGTAACGGAAGTGAACACTTACTGTAATATCATTTCTTCTAGGCGACTATTTTTCATTTTTGTTCTGGGCAATGCTGAAGTCAGTGAATTGACACATATATTCCGCTGCCTGGAGCACTGACGGCTTAAAATAGTTTGTCGGTTTGTACTCTTCTATAAAAAAATAAACATGCAGAAATAAAATTCAGCTGTATCCGGGCTTAAGAATTCAATCTAAGCCTTGAACATACATTCTAAGTTAAGTCGGGGTTAGTTTTATATTCAGAATGACTAGATGCAGCCTCCATCTTACGACCAATAAGACTATCTAAGTATTCAGTATTTTTTTTCATTATGAAAACCATTAATATGAAAATATACCCGGGCTTATCATTAAAAGGATTTAACTACGCAATAATACTATAATTGTCGTGTAATTATGCAAAAATATTTTATACTTGTTTCAAACGTTTAAGCTTTTAAATGTGGAAATATGATAATCTATGCTTGGGCTAAACATAAAATCGTTCAATAATGCACAAACGCGTTTTTAAAAGAAAAGACAATAAACCGCTTGGGACCCTCTAATAAAGTGCCACTATTATTGACATGAAAAGTCCTCACAATATATTGCAAAATGCGACTGAAATTTCCAAATGATACAAATATATAATCGATTTAGGCTTTTACATGTATAGCTGACTGTTGTATGAAATTTCAGAAAAATATATAAAAAATTGACTACTGCGTTAAAACCTTTTTACAAGAAATATTCTCATAAATAATAGTAAAAATCCCAGAAGGCTACATAGTAACATTTGATCTTATCTAACATATGGCTTTCGAAAATATTATGTGAAAATGAGAAAAAAGTATGCATGTAATGTATAAATTAGAGCAAACTAAAACAGAACTTCGGTGGGCGAGTGGTTAACGTCTCTGACTTTAAATCACTTGCCCCTAACCGATGTGGGTTCGAGCCTCATTCGGGACCTTGAATTCTTCATTTGTGGAAATTTTATTTACAATAAAAACGTGTTGTAGTATACTTAGTAGTAAACCTTTTTGTTTTACAATATTGTTATCTCACGTTTTATCACATTTGTAAATCAAACAGATATATATCTATTCGTGTTTTTTTTATAAATGAGACTGAAGATAGAAGCCAAGACGACTTGTATTAGACTATTATTTTAGACAAATGAAACTGTATGATCTAACACTCTCAAAAAGAGAGCTTACAAAAAATGAGTTGCAGCACGCATAGCTTTCTTAAATTTTGACAGAAATTTTAGAAAATGAGAAAAAAAAACTCTTTCAAAACGTCATTTATCTAAATGAAATATGAAACTCTTAAAATCAAATATGGTTTCCTTTTATGGCTAAAATTTTGAGATACTTTGGATTAAAAGCATATTTCCACTGAATTAATATTTTACGACCAGATAACATGATATGTTTGAAACAGAAAAAAAAACGTTGTTGCCTGGTATGGTTTTTTAATCATTGCGCGATATTTTTTCATTGAAAATTTATATTTAAATAGTAATTTTCCAGTTTTTCTTGATCGCCTTGGAATTTACAATCTTTTTGAAAGTATAAGATACGACACGAAAAGTAATTTATGATGCAGATAAATCTACGTATCATTAAAAATGCCTAAATGGTGTAACCGGACTGAACAATATAACAATATGTGTACTTTGAAGACAGAAATCATGTTTAATAAACTACATTTTTAAAAACTACTTAGACATATACTTCAGTCTAATTTCGTTCGCTCGATCTTGACAGGAACGTCATAAATTGTTCGAGATTTTGGTAGTTCGAGTTATCAAACAATATACTTTATATATGGATTTTGCCGGGACCTGATGATGAGTGAAGGCACGGGCGAGTGCCTCGAAACAACCGCAATCTGGGTTTACCTCACGATTATGCACCAAATGCGGTTTTCAAAACTGTGTTTCGTGCAAGAAATCAAAGGTCATCGACCTGATAAACCAAGAACAACATGCTTAATCTGGATACGCACTTTTATCCGTATGTTTAACGTTCCTTTCGAAATGCGTCAAAAGATATCCTGTTAAACAGAATACGTGGAATACTATACATCACATACAAGAAGTATTTTCATCAATTTATCACAAAGCCTCTTGTATAATTGCATTTAGATTAGGCTTTCCCCTTTTTAACAGGCGTTTTCCACTTCAAGCCTAAAAAGTTACCTCTTTGCCTAAATCTAATTTTAAGTTTCATGGAAACCAGTATACTGATAACTGTTTCATGTAAAACAAATTTTAATCATATAGAGAAGACTATATCAATTGTAGGAGTATGTGGTGTATAAAAGCTTGGTGGATTTAATGTTATCTTGAGGAATTCTCAAACACTTGCAGATATCTAATGCTATGAATAGTTCATTGTTCTTTATTTCATCAGAAGAAAATCTCGGAATAAAAATAAACAGTACGTCGTAGTTTTTATTCCCTTCATATCATATTAATCATTTTGTGGGAAATACAGATAAACAGCTTTTAGCACCTACCTCAAGAGTCAAGTTTATTTTTATTAACAGAGTGTTTGAAAAGCATGCGTTACTTTTTGCTACCAGAATAATTGCTAACATGATTGTGAGCACGTAAATGTCAAGTAAGCACTTGGAATTTAACCGAGTAGACATACTAAATAAAATAATAACAGGTAAAACAAAAATAAATATGTAGAGTTTAAAGTGTCAAATGATTTTAGGACAAGAACGTTCGCAAAAATGTTTGCCATTGCCTACCAGTGCCTGTGTTTTATTACCAAATAGAAAATACTTCCCTATTTTGCCTTACGACTGTAATTATAGTGTATACAAATTAGAGATCAACTTTCGTCTGGTAGTAAACCTTAATTTTTCAGCTTCAAATATAAATTTGTCTCTAATATGTATAATACAGCTACAAACAAAATTGATTTAGCAATTATACTTGTTATGTAACAGACAGGGAAAACAAAAATAAGACTTTAAATCGTTCCATCAATAGCAATTTAAGATAAAACGTACCACTATCAAGACATATGTCTTAGTAAAACTGTAGCCATTTGATAACCCTGATATGAAAATTGCTATCACTTTCTGACAGATTCCTGGAATAAATGTTCCTTAAATGATACCTAGCTTCTACAGAGAGATTACTTTTGTTTAATATTGTTTTAATGCTCCGGAATAAAGCATATATCTCCAGCAGTTATACCAGGCGATTTTCCAGAGTACGAACACTTCAAGTCATGTTAAGAGAAAACATTTCTTTCTCCGTGAAAGTTAGAAATACATTTTCCAAAAACTAATAAATAGGTGACGGGAATGTTTTTTTTTTCTGTTTTTTTTTTTTTTTTTTTTTTTTTTTGAATTAACAGTAATTTCTTTATTTTTTCAATCGGTGTAAAACTGATACAGCTTTAGATAAATTTCAAACATATTACACTTTGTTCGCAGGCGTATTACATTGTATTTAAATGAACATTAATATAAAAATGGTTCTACTATATATTATTTCTTAATTTAACTATACACTCTAATGTATAAACGTAAACGTATATCTTTGGTTTAAACTATATTTTGTAAAAATAACACATTAAGAAATGGTTATGTACGGACGAAATGGTGACGTCACTGAGCCAAAAACGATTGCAATGTTTATTTATTTTTTAAAGTTTGATATATTTTGTTTGTTGTTGCATTTACATAAAGTTTGTAGCAACAAGTACAGTCAACTGGAGCTTGCAGAAATCATTATATCTGGTGCATTTAAAGCAAAAACCACTAAAGGCTGCTAGATTACAGATCAAATATCTCTTTAAAGCTTGCATTATTTTTGTTCCTTAATTTCTTTTCTTTTTTTTTTTTCATTTTCAGATTAATGCCTAAACTTGTTTTTGAGGAGTATGAAGAGAAAGTATGTAAATTAAAAACAATACTCTAGAATGTACATTTCAACAAAAAATTTTTTACTGTTCTTAAATGTAGCATGTTATTGAATCTTTAGAAAAGTATGTGCATAAGTTAATACAAATTTTATTATTCAAACAAAAACTTGCTGGATTTCAATTTTAAATTCTGACACTCAATACGCTACGTATAGCTTAAAACTTGAATACAACGGTCCCTGACGAGACATTTTAACGACATACTTATATCTTACAAAGCTTGTCCATCGCAAGCAAGCGAACAATTTAGTTGAATATACTAGCACTTTTATTTTTGTCGGTAAATGTTCACTTTTACAAATTACAGTGAGTCGCGTTTTATACCACAATTTAAAGTAGGCAAACGTGATTATGACATAGAAAGTACTGTATCAAATGAGTTAAATACACTTTGTCCTTGAAAAAAAAACCCCAGTATGGTATATCTTGATGTTTTCATTTTCAAAGTTGATATATTGTTTGGTGTTGCATTACATGGGGCATTAGCAACAATTACGTAATGGGCTAGAAACATAATTGTCATTAAAAAAAAACATAATGTGCTATAAGTTCAATGTCTCTTTAAAGCTTGCAATTTTGTTCCTTAAACTTTTATTTTACTTTTAATTTATCATAAGCCTAAACTGATTTTGAGGAATGAAGAGAAAGTATGTGTAAATTACAAAGCTTGTACATCGAACAAGCGAACAATTTGTTTAAAAACTACACTTTTTTTTGTCGGTAAATGTTCACTTTTACAAATTACAGTGAGTCGCGTTTTATACCACAATTTAAAGTAAGAATAAAAGTATTTTCAAACAAAAGAGTAAATACACTTTGTCCTAGTGAAATATAACTAACAGTATGGTAAATCTTTTGCTTCGCTTCAAAGTCAATTTTGTGAGGCCGATAGCCTTTAAGTAATTAGGATCAAGACACTAATTCTACTTAAAGAATACATGATCTCTTATAAGTTCAAGTTAAGTGATGGTGACAAGGGAAGGTCTAATGTACAATTTTGATTTCAAAAGACTATCAAAGCAATTTTAATAATTCCAAGCATTCTTAAAAGTACATTTTGACATGACAGCCTAAAACTATTTCAAAGACTATCAAAGCAATTTTTATAATTCCAAGCATTTTTAAAAGTACATTTTGACATGACAGACAGGTGTTGTGTGCCTAAAACTACATCATTTTCTGATTGCGTCGTTATTCTTTAACTTAAATAACATGTGGGCGATAGGGACGTGACAATCACGTATATATGAAGTACAGATATAAACAAAATGTTTGCAAACATGATAGCAGATACACAGGTTTCAATTGCCTGAATATTATAACTGGAAAAATATGAATGTGGTTGTCAATGACCTCCGCTTCGTAAAGTCTAGTTAAATTGTAACAGAATAAAAATTAATTCTGTATATCTATATATCTGTTATGACAACCCCCTTTTTGAGTATTATGGACAGGGTTGCGTTTCATGGAAGGCACCAGCAGATAGTAAGTGTAAAGGAATGTGAAGTCTAAAATAAGATAAAGCGAGACAACTTTCAAAGTGTTAAAAATATCATTTGCTGACCTAGTCGTTCGATTCTGAGATAACATGCTGGAAAGACACCTAGCAATGCATAGCAACAATGTAATGAGACAGGCCGCCATTCCAGAATACTGTAGAATGATGGAAGAAAAATTAGTTTGAAATAATTTTTGCCGACACGTATCTGGCGAAAACAGATAGAAGAATGAGTTAGGTGGGGTGGGGGATGAGCTATGTAGTGACCAAATTATGGTAAATCTTACATTCAATATTAAAAGTACAATGTTCAAGAAATTTCCTTCCATCGTAAGTTTAATTATAGAATAAATGGAATAGTCATGTTTTCCCTATCGTATTGCACGGCGATGCAGGATATCTTCTGTCAATGCAAGGTGACAGTTTGATGCAGAGTCGAGTTTGGGACGGACCGAAGTGGTTGGACATGTTCATTTTAGAATGCTGAAATGTTTTTTTTTATTCTGGTGCAGATCAATTGAAAACGTCCTATCATAAATTGTTATAATTTAAAATATTTTCTTTGAATGTCAATACCTTATACAAATCGCTGACCAATAGTGCTACTGACTTGTCTATAGCTGAACACTAAATTGTCCTGGTCTGAAGTCAACACTTGAAAAAAATATAAAATTTATTTCGGATATCATGAAACTATTTGCTAAAGATTCAACGGAGAAACAAAAGTTCATAAATCTATTTTCCATCATTTTTTCTCAATATACAGTGGCTATACAGTAAATGTCATGAGTTATATTATACATGTATATTTATTAAAAGGTCTGTAGACAAAACTATTGCCCGATGTCCAAAGTACCGAGCGGCATTAGTCAAACCAATGCCCGAAGGGACCGAGGGCGAATGACCGGCAAGTGATTCGCTAACTTGAGGTATTATATTTCATAGCATCAGAAATTAATTCTCACAGTTTCATTTTTTAATTTCTGACTAAATATTTGCCAGGAAGAGATTTACTGACTTTTTACATAAAGAGCCATGTGATAAAAGGAATTGTGTAATAATTCAAATGTTAGTGTAATTATAAGCTTCCTAATAATGGTCAAAAAGTAACGACTGATTAGCAACCTTTTATTACACATAAAACAAAACTTTCTATGTGAAAGTAGGCGAATTAAATCATACAAAAATGTCATAATTTGGTTCCAAACATAACACAGTTTTTAAGGAAAGGAAAGTTTTTGGGAGAACTATAATGTACACTTCATCTGCATTCGGGTAAATTTCTAATATAAGGTTAATTTGTATGTAATATATTTGCTATTCTGCTATACAAGATAATTTCCTATTAAGAAATGTGCAGGTACTAATACCAATACATTAATTCCATTGGCAGCATCAAATTTAATGAGCTAGCATTTTTAATGTGTTTTTTTTTTTTTTTGTATTTTGTAAATTTTATTGAAAAATTTGTAATGCATTTGAGATTTATTCGTTCTATTACATAATTAATAATGTATAAAATATATAAGTCCATTTTTATATGTATACCATGGATGAATAGTCTATTCTCGAACTGGATATTTAACAATTATGACAAAAATACGCTATCTAGTAAAAGGTTCTACTTTGTTTGGAAAATAATGGTGTACACTAGTGTACTTAATCAATACACAGTACTGTTTATGTGTTGTTTTTATGTTTACATAGATGTTCATATTTTCAAATAATTATATTATGTATTTGTGTTTATTGTATCGTTTTAAAGTAGATGTTTAATAAGTACCGGAAATTTCTTCACGTACACTAGAAATACTTACCTCTCTTATATTTTCAAGAAAATATAAAGTAAGAGAGAAAGTAATACTGAAACTTTATATACTGATGATAAGAATTTTCCAGGCGCAAGTTTTTTTCTTTTACTCGTGTACACAACTAAATAGTACGACCATTCAAATTTTGTTTGCAATGACGTCGTTTCAAGCACATAGTTAAATAGAATTAAGTGATGTTGTGATGAGGGAAAAAAAGGAATTTTACAACAGTTGTTATACCATAAAGCTACCTTTAAATATGAAGCCATTACAATACACACAAAATGTAAAATTGTTATTATAATCAGTTTTTATCATCAAAAACATTATCTTTGTCATTTATGTCTTTTGTAATCATAAACAGTCGAATTATTCGAATTATTACTGCCGAAATATCAGCATGTATATTACCCACTTGAAAATGGATAAATACCAGCAACCAGCAAAACAATGAAATACATTTGTACTGAAAATAGTCAAAGTGCAGAGTGTGGCGTTGATCAGTTCTTTTCTGTATAAAATCGACATTATCATGATGATCATCATCATCATCATTGTCATTTTGTTTCTAATGGTTCGCAATACAAGACTATATAATATGAAGATAGATATAAGGAACTGCAAAACATTCAAGAATTAAATGACAGTCTGTGATGTCTTGATCACCATCACCATCATCATCATCATCATCATCATCATAACCATGATCCTTTTTTTTTAAATTATTTGTATTAATACAGTTGAACAATATTCCTGATATTTAAAGACAACAAATTACTTTGTGAACATGAATACAGAATGTTCAAATACTAATTTTAGTATATATAATAGTTTTTCTGACTTATTTCAAGTAATATTATTTACATACGTTTGAAATCATACATATACAACGGACCAAATAACTTGCGCATGAATATACATCTATAACTGTCAAAGGATGATATAAAGAACAATTATTTCTCAGTGAACTTTAGTCACTGCATGCAAAAATACAATAAATTATTTGTACACCACTTACCATCCACGAATACTCCGGTAAAACACAGAATTAACACGACTAAATCCATTCCGGAACTTGCTCTATATTTCCACACTGTTATCACGGTACTAGCTTCTAAGCAATCTCTTGTTTACATATCCAAGTTATAAAAAAATACTCAGCGCTGTATCAAATGTCTTTAAAATCCATTCCGCTGAAGTTTGCAGGAATATTTTCTGAAATTAGAACAAATTGCACGTATGCGTTTACACTTTCCAGAGTCCTAAGAATGGCATGCACACGGTGACCGAGATTAATTTGACTGTTCACATCATTACCGCCGTATGACTTACTGAAATACTGGTAATTAACCAATTACTGCGTAGACAGACCCATAGAATTTCTTCAAGAAACAAATATGAGCAGCTAATCAGAAAGTAAATACATTTTCTCTAGTTTATTCCCACTCCAACATTGTTTTAAATTTTCGTCGTGGTACAAAACAAAATCCATGTGACGCGATAATCAATTTCCTCAAACTTCCCTCAGTCAGCCGCTAGCTTAAAGATTTTTAATTACCCAAATACACTATAATATTCCAGCAATTTTTGTCGGCTCGGAGGCACTCTTTAACAACATAATTTAAACGTTCCTGCTGGAAAAGGCTGCCTATAAATTACAATAAACAGGATTAAGAAATTTCTTCTCTGAAAATAATCTGAACAGTGTAGGAATCCAGAGTATTAGTGAACAAATGCAAGAAAGGGCAAGCCCCCATATTTACCAAACATTCAAATGGAATTACGCGGAATTCAGAAATCAGGGATTATATTGCTATGCCAGGAAATTAGAAAATATTCATTAATGCCAATTTTACGCACTAAATAATAGCAGAGATTTCGATAGTATGGCCTTTTCATGAGCATGAAAGAAGACTACTGATTAGAAATATTGATTGAAGACTGAAAATGCATAATATTAATCATTGAAAACGATTACCAGTTTTAAGCAAGCAACTGTCATACAAAACCCGAAGAATTCCCGGTTTCCAATGTTTTATTTGCGCAACAAAGGCTGAATATGTTCTCGCAGCTTGCGACTTCCGGTATCCGACATACTCGATACAATTCAATTAAAGTTCGATTAAAGCTTTATTCAATGTTTGACATATGTTATCACTTAATAAATTCAGTAAATGTTCAAATAATTCTTTCGATTATTTGTGTTAATCAATTAACCATTATGGTTGTATTTATGCTTTAATAATTATTTATGCCGCGTTTTGAGGTATTTATACATTAATACTTAAAGCGCTGTTCTGTTATGCGAAGAAATTCTATCAATTTAAACAGAAAAATTCTATGTTTCATGCCATTTCAAATTAAATCTACGTCATTATTGAGATATGAAGTTATTTCCGTATAGAGAAGAATAAGAAAATCAGTTTTTACAAGTTTTTTTTTTTGTATTTATTAACATTTTTGTAAGTTCCATTTTACCTTTAAAAGTAAAAAGGAGATGAACAATTTTTGTTAAAATAATGCTGAAAAATGAACATTAAGCTGTAGAATAAACATACCTGCTGAAACATAAATATTTTTATTCACAGATTTTTTCTTACAAGTAGATTTTTGTGCGTAAAGGTCAACAAGTACAATACGTTTCTTTTAATCCACAAAAATCATACTTGACAATTTGTTTCAGGTCCGGCAATTTTTCCTTTCATTTGACAATTTTTATTTGAGATAAGATCAAAAAGACTTAATATAATTTAACGCGGCGGTGATTTTTAAATCATATAAAATTTAAAAAAAGAAAGAACAACAAAAAAAAACAGGTTATTTCATTTTTTCACTCCTGGTCGCATCAAATGAGGTGGGAGACATCTAAAATATAAACGAATATTTAATGTCTTTGTCCTAGCGTTAAGTAAACGTTAAGAAGGCTGTCAAAGTAGATCAACATCCAAGTATCATTAAAAAGCACTTTGCTCTTCGGTTTCGTATTACTACCGGAAAATTCCCTCTTAAGGAGAAGCGATCCTTTTATCTGAGGTAACGTATAAATACCAAATATCTCAAAAATGTACACGGAAATGACCTGAGAGTACAATAATGTTTACGAACAAAAATAAATGTTGACCACTTTAAAAAGGTCTTAAAGAACGCGTGCGTTTACTGTAGTGTTTTGTACGAATTGAGCATATTTTCATGACATGCGTCCTAATATTCGACAAAGCTTCACCAGAAGACGTGTTAAGGAAAGGAAATAAGAGTTGTCAAAAATTCGCAGAAAATAAAACGTTAAAATTTGTAGAGATTGATAGCCGAGAGCGTGTTTGTTGAAAGATGCATGATTTCTGTTGAGAATGAAATCCCGTGGCGAGCAATGGAAGAGCTACAAGTGTCAGGAAATTCAACTTGTATGATATTTACGGATCATTGTGTCTGTCAGGCCGGAGTGACGTATCCGTCAAACTGCAGGCTCCTCTACTGTTGATCTTTCATTTACGGCCTTCTGAGAATTCAGATTTTCGTATGAGATGATAAAATTTAGATTAAAACGATCTCCATGTGGAATCTTGCTGGTTGGGTTTTTTTTTGCCTAAAATCATCATATCGCCCGATATTTTATATTAGTAAAACTTTTTTAGGTTTAGATTTTAAGATGTAATTCAAGTGTTGTTCTGTCTTTGAACGTAACATTCTTCCTTTTAAAACAATTCTGAAAATATGTACTATACTGTATATGTAAATGAAAGCTAAATACTTTTAGAAAGTGTTGTCGGATTTTATTAAATGCAAGAAAAAAAACTGTTTAAATTTCAGTTGTTCATAGCCCTTTCTTGCCTTTACATTATAAGTTTACTCTGATATTTGATTAGTCTTTTTAAAAAATTCTATGGAGAAATACATAAATACATAGAAAATATATGCAGGTTTTCCTTTAAAATTCCGAAACAAATAACTATTTTTTACCCTCTATTTATATATCAACTGCGGAAATATTTCTTTAATAAACACCTTAATATGCAAATTTTATAAATGTTTAATTAGCATAATGCTTCTTACCTCTGTATGTCATGCTTACGAATAATGACCTCTTAAACTCCGAGAAACGCTGCTCTCTGTAAAATCAAAAACAAATATTCAAAATTTAATGCGGCGAAATATTAATTCTAACATTTACAAAATTCTGATAAGCTATCACAACATCTACTTTACATTTCTGCCATTCTTTTTTATTGTTAGTGGGATTGTGCGACAAAGTGTTTTAATTTTCCTCCAGTTTTCAATGACTCGATAACACTTTAATAAATGAGCATGATAAAATATTACTAACAAAATATAATTTTCATTTTTCTTAAAAACCGCTTGTATTAAACATTTTAACGTATTTATTTCCATTTTTACGTAAAACTAAATTTTTCGTACCACACGCACTGTTACAAGTATTTCCACGCTGCGGGTTTAACTTTACTATCTTAAGACAACAAGAACGAGACTTTAATATTTAATCGTTTTAATTAAAATTTCTCCAACTTTAATTCCATTTTCAGTAAAATCCATTTTTTCTCGAATTAATTCATAATCCAAATAAAATCCTGAAATAAATCACAAAATCAGCCCAATTTTGCCGCGTCCTTTTTCATGAAGAGAGGATCTCCTTATAAAATATATTATACGCACGCATTTCTCATAAAACGTCAAAGTGCCTGGATGACTCCACAAAATTACCAGCAATGCATAGAAATTATGTATAATTTTACCATTTATCCGCGAAATTTGTTATAATTCAATAAGACTCCAGCGAGGGGCAATTTTGCCGTGCGCCGTAACTATGAAGAGTCAGATGAACTCAATCGAGGCGAAACGGCCGAAAGGAAAAATTGCGCCAATAAGAAAACGTACGTCTGCAATTGCCCCAAGTATCGACCCGGCGGGTTTATGGTAAATATTTGTACAGAAAACACGTTGATAGATATGACAATATTTATAATGCTGTCTTCGCTGTCAGAAGCCTTATTGTTCTACAATACCGTGAATAACTACATTTTTCACCAGCTACAGCGAATATTTACCATTAACACAATTCATCAAAGAATATTTTCGGTATTTCGGCAGAGAAAATTAGCTTGATCCAGTATTGTACACAGAGACTGTCGGTAAAATATTGACATTGAGCAGGCATGCACATTGTTTGTTTATTACACAGTATGAATAGAAGTGGCAAAATCCTATCGCTTATTTCGCTTTTGTTAATTTAACCATTAACGAAACTGTGTACAAATCCGTCGATCCATTTATAGAAGTAACAACTCTAGAAGTGTCGCTTTCCGTTCTATTAACACGTATGTGCATTGAATCCCTTGTACAGGTGAAAGCCACGGTTCCGTTCTTTTGTTCTCTTAGTTCCAGGAGAGAGAAAGAGTTACATTATACTCACTTAATGATTACCCACAACCGCCGTATGTCGTAAATTGACTGCGAACGATTTCAATTAACTTTATTGTTGTCAGTTTTACTCAATTTCGTTATGTCATTTTTCATAAAATAGATCAATCAGATTTACTGCGCATTATGTAGATAATCTACTGTACACAGTGTCATTGGACTGATGCTATTGAGGCCGGCCATTCTAACCAGGTACCCGGCCTAACTTGAAATAATACTCGGAAGTGTAACAAGGGTCTTCCTCCACAAAAAGAAACTCGCCATTTGACTTAGTATTGTGTCGGTACAACCTAAAATACTCACCCCACCCAAAATGAAAGTTATTGAGCGAAATTTGGTCTGCGTATGAACGAATAGATAAAAATCGGTCTTCGTTGACCACAAGCCTCTCATGGCGTGTAACAAGAAGTTATAAATGAGATGGAAGCGTATTTGTATTGTCATGGGAGCAACAAGATGACAACTTTCCTTAACCTTTACTTGAAGAACCCGTATTTCTCCAGTCGTATGGTATAATGGACTATTTTAAGAGTCGACTATTGATCGTTTCATGTCCAGTTCATAAATAATATGAAAAACGTCCAGCACATTGCACAATTTGCTTTTTATTTGTCTGGCTTTGTGTTTTGTTACTTGATACTAACGAGGTTTAGTATTAAGCAATGGTCAAAGTTATGGCTGCATATGTGAGCAGAGATATTCGGTGTATTGAAGAAAGGAATTTGCCTTTGTTGAATACTCAGTACATACAAGAGTTATATACAAAAGAGGGAGAAAATGTAATCTGTATAAAAACGACCATGCATTCAGGCCTTATTCGGTTGTAATGTTTATGAACCTAGTAGACGAATACTCATTGTACAAGTTACTGATAGATGCAATAACTTTTCATTGTTATCATCAAAAGCAAAACGCTTTGCAGATTTTACCTTTAGCCAGGCTAGTTACATTTGATGAAGATTTCATATATTTGAATTTATGATATTCTTTTAATGAAATATGGGCATATCTTTAAATGTTTGATTGTTTTATATTTAGTTTATTGTTTTTACATCAGTCAGAATCAGTCCCATGTTTTGTTATGAAATTTTATCATGTTGCAGGAAATAATGTAATGAACACCAACAAAATCAGTATTTTCAAAAATAGAGAGATTTTACACAGAAATTTGATTTGAAAATTGCAAAGTCCTGCAAAACCTTAGATTTGTTTTTAAGAATTATTTTTGGTCAATTTCTAAACGTCTAGTTAATTTTCTATATACCCAAAAGTAGGGTTCAAAACTGCCCCCTTTTCTAACTGAAGTACTGAGCAATTGCTAAAGAGGAGATTGGAAATCGTTTAGTCAAAACAATCTGTACTTTTTAACAAAATAAGCATAGTTTGCAAAATACATAACAGATTGCATTACTTTTCGAACACCCCTAGTACACCTATATGACAATGACCTTCCGAGTCCGTTTGTAACACGCAAGTTTGAAACGTCAAGACCCCCACCTCAAAAAAAATGTTCAAAAATGTAAACATAGCTTACTCTTAATTTATTGATCAATATTCAACAAATTAAACAGTAGCAACTTAATACGTGTATTGAATTAAAACGTGCGCAAATATTTAAGTTACAGTCATTGTTTGAAATAAACATGTTCCGTAGGCTGTCTTTTTTCTTTCCAAGAATGATTTCAATAAAACATACTACAAGAGAAGAGGAAAAAGATATAAAATGTATAATCACTGAAGGAACATTATATGACTAGTTTTATAAACAATTTATCTGTCATTATGCACGACATTTGTGCAACTGACTATGTACCTAAATCTTTTCTTATTAACAATGGTCAGGACGTTTTAAAATTTGAGAAGTGTAAACACATTTATGTTGAAATTTTCTGTCAATGCATTTATTTGTACAGTTATTGGTCAGTAATTCATTAATTTTCATTTTCATTAAAATGTCAGGAAGGAAAAACAAGGATGAATATCCAACAGCGAAAGCCACATTCTAAAAACGCAGCCTCCCCAAACGTAAACCCAGCATGCGGACGCACACACGACCAACACACACACACATACACACACAAGGACCAGACAAACAAAGAAACACAGTGGGGCACCGCCTTGGAACGGTCAGTTGGAACTCTTGTCTGGGTAATGGTAATGGTAAACCAACGAACTTTTGCCTAGGTAATGGTCACTCCCGTCCCAAGGCAAAAGTATCGAATTATTCGATAACATTGCAGAGTCGAGGTAATCAAGCAAGACAATAAAAGCTGTTCAAATCGAACACCGACAGTAATTAAGGGTACATGGGAATTATTCGGGTATAATTATTCTGAATATTACAGTCTTTCTTCTACTGTACAGGAGATGAGCAAAAAGGTCGAAATATCATCGTGTGCAAAAGAAAACATGTCTGATGGTTAATTGCCATTACGCCATGAAAAAAAAGCAATTAATTGTCTTGGATCAATTGAACTTACCATTGAACGGAAATAGCAGCGTCTAATGGTAAACTAACGCTGTTAGAATAGGATGGAACTCCCTTTCACAGAATTATAATGTGTAAAATATATTTCAATAATGATAAATATAGATATCCACAAGCAATCGCTAGTAGCGTTGCCTCGACTAAACGAACAAACCTGCTGCCGAAGATCAAGTCAATTAGTTTTCTTGGGGCACATTTCCCGTTTTTGCAAAATACGATATTTCGAAATTTAGACATTTAATAAGAAATGGCTATTTTAGTAAGTTTAGTCTGAGTGCGGGTTTTCAGATCACCAGTTTACAGGGATTGACCAATAATGACAATATTCTTGTACGACGTTTCGATAATGTAAATCATAAGAGCACGTGACTTTCCGTACATACCGGAAAATGCCGAATACTAATATCTTAACTAAAAACATGATCCGTCCTAAGTTATGCATTATACAGTTTTGAAGTTCGAAAACATGAATTTTTACGAACATTCAAAATGTTTGGGATCAATTAATCAGTCTTCTAGTAGTTGTCTTCTATATCTATCAAATCCTGACTGACAATGAAAAAATACTGTTATAATCTTGTTATCTTTAATAAATAAGCCGTGCACACTTAACAGTAATGGGCGTGTTTCTCGTGTTTTAACGCGAGATATTGACCTTTACTGCAGCCCTCTTTTAAACTACTCGTTATTCGGAAATTTAAGAACATTATTAGATTGATTAAAATTACCCTAAACTCTGCTCAAAAGATAATCAAGCGGATAAGGTTCGCAATAAACTGGCGGGAATGTCAGAGAAAACTTGGCAACTCATTTCAACTTTTAAAAAATGCAAATAAAAACTGTTCGGTTTAAGATTTCCAAACTTGAATGTGATTTCTGTAGAGGAAAAACCGCTGGGAAGACTCCAATGCATTTGTTGTATAGCGGTTGCTACTCTGGATATATAGGTTAACGAAAAAGAGAAAGGTCTAATTGTTGATTTCACAAAATGTCAGCAGATACTGAAATACTTTAAGAAATATTCAAACTAGATTGAGAATGAGCGATATACGTATACGCAAACAAGATCTGTTAGCCTGAGCAAAATATTAGCAGAATCGGTTGCATAGAGTCATCAACATTTGTAATTTGCAATAAGTCCAAAAATGTGTTCGGCATATCGAAATAATGAATTCTTCCGGATTAAAGGTATTTCTATCTAACCGTAGATAGTTCCTTTATTTACTAGTACCTGAACGGACAATTGATCCAGTGAATAAAAGATAGCAGGAGTTTGAATGCGTAAAACTCTATATTTTGAAAATGTTGAAAATCATGTAAGACTTGTTAATAATACTTCGATCTTTTAAGTTGCACTGAACCTTTAAACAGCATTAAGAAATGTTCTGCTTACAGGTTTGGATTCTACATTAAATGAAAGTGTAATATTGTTCTTTTTATCAAAGTATCTAATTGATCATAAACATCTTAATCATCTTATTCTTATGTGGATATCACTGAAATAAAATAAAGGTACAAGTAAAAGGGAAACGCCCGGAAGTTTCAAGTAAGATAGATACTGATATTTAGATTGTGATGTAAAGTTGAAGATTATTTTGAATGACGATCGAGTCCGCTTCCTGGAAATGAAAAAAAACAGTATTGTAGTCATATGAGAAAACTTGAACCCATGGCCTCCTGATTAAGCGCTGGCAACAGAACCTCTAGACAACGGCTCCTCCCTGATATCTAACCATAAATTAGTGACGTTATGTATTACAAGCGATTATTGAAATACATATTAATACATTTTTATTCACAGATGAAATTTTGTTAATGAAAAAATACTTTTATCAGAGGATTTTTATTTGGCTCACTGATATAATTGTTTGTTTTAATATAACAGGGTATGTAAAACAATAGCGAAATCTCTGAACCTCCAGTCAAAGGCATATACGTTTTCTACCTTAAGATGTTGAAAGTGTTATTGTGATAACTATGCATGGGACAAGTAACTACTTTACATCCCGTTTTTATGCATGTTTTTTTTTGTTGTTTTTTTTGCGCAGAACCTTAATCCGCGAATAAGAAAACAAAACTGTTTCCCGAATAACAAACACAGCCTAATTTACTTTCTACAAGTATCAAAATGTCGCGACTAACTTTTGTATACTTCAATATAACATAACATAACATAACATATCATTTATTTGGCATTAAACACATTTACATTTATAGCCAAACTATTTCAATGCATGCATGGAGTAGAACATGTGACATTTTCAGAGAAAGTCCTAACATGAAGTATATTTACTAAGTAAGACAAATATAATAAGAATACTTGTAGATAAAAAAGCATTTCAATAACAATGCAAACTATTTAAAGTAAAGCACAAAATAGAATCTATTACACATTATTTCGTTCCTTATTAGCAAAATAAAGGTACTTGGATAGATTATTAAGTGTCACAGAATTTTTTGAAGACATTAATGTTTCAAACTTATGAACAGTTGGCCAGTGGCAAAAATATGGTTTCAAAAATTTTTTACGTAACATATAATATTTTGGACAGACTAATAGAAAATGATATTCGTTTTCTACTACATTCATGTTGCAGTTTAAACATAGTCTGTCTTCCGTCTGACTTGTTCATATCTCCCTGATTCTACCGCTAGGTTATGAGAAGATAGCCTAAATTTTGCCAGTGATATTCTATATTGCTAATATTTACATGATTAAGGTATTCTTCAAGTTGAAATTAGTGTTTGTAAAGGCTATACGAAGCCAGTCTGCTAGAATTATTAATGTTTGAGTACCACACTTGTTTATATATATCAATTATTCTGTTTTTAATAACTTGAAAGTTGATCTGGATATTTTCTTGGTTAATCCATAAGTATGTCATTCCGATTTCATTTAAAATGGATTTGATTTGATGGGCCCAGTTTTTCCCACTATAAGAGTTATCATTATCAGCATCAGTTTTTAGTGTTCTATACATACGTTTCAACAAGCAGTTATTATCTAGTGATATTAATTTTAACCAATATTTTATTAAAATCAGTTTTCGTTGAATTCGCATTGGATATCGCCCCGTTTCTCCGTATAATCCATCTAGATTAGTTGATTTTTTAACGCACAAAATTTTTCGCAGAAACTTGCAATGAATGAGTTCTATATTTTTCCCTTCATTATAACCAAAAACTTCTGCACCATAATTCAAGATAGATCCGACTAGGCTATCAAAAAGTTTACATTTATCAGTTATAGATACTTCTAGTTGATTAAATACTATAAATAGATTATGTAATGCAAATAATGAATGCTGGGCTAATTTCTTTTGTGTACGATGCCAGTGTCCATTTTTGAATAAGTTTATTCCGAGGTATTTAAAAGATGTCACGTTTTCTAGGATAGTATCACCGTATGTAAAGTTGTATTGAGTATGTCGTCCTAGCTCGAATATCATGACTTTCGTTTTATTTGTGTTTACTTTTAGGCCCCAAGTTTCGCAATAATCTTTAGGTCATTCAGCATTGACTGAAGAGCTGTAGGTGTATGTGCAAATAGCACAGCATCGTCTGCAAACAATAACATGAATACCTTTATGTCATCAATAGTAAAAAGGCCATCTATATTGGAGTTAATACTACCCAATATGTCGTTTACGAAAAACAAAAAAAGTAATGTTGAACTAGGGTCCCCTTGTTTTGCACCTATATTTGAATCAAAATAAGATGACACTTCATTTTTGAATTTAACAGCGGCTTTAACAGTATTATACATACTTTGAATAGCTTTTACAAATTTGGAACTAACTCTTTCTGACAAAAGTTTCTGGAATATAGAAAATCGATCCAATTTATCAAAACATTTTTCGAAATCCAAAAATAACCAATATGCGGAGTATCATGCACATGTTCTTAATTAAGCTGACAATTATAAATTGCAATGTGGTATGCCATAATTAGAAAGTGCGGCCGTATTCAACCAAATGCCAGCCCATTACTATTTACAAATTGTTCTCCCACTTTCGGGAAATCTAAGTTCATTAGCATGTACATGTATATCAATTTGAATTAATGCGTGCACTGGTCAGTTATTTGTAACAATTGCTTGGATTATCGATATTTTAGCCAAGACTAAAATGCGATGTTTGCCTGTGAGGAGTTATCAAAAATAAGTGACGGGGTTTATTGTAACAAGCTCTTGACAGATAACTAAAGAGTCTATGACATCTGTAAGTGTTTTGTTTTTTTCAAACTTAAATTTCGAAATTGCAGTTTATAAATAATAAAATTTATACCTACGCAGAGGAACACCTTTTTCAAAACCGTTACACATTCAAAATTTACGGCGCAATCTGTAAGTTTCGTATTCATCTATACTGTTGCCTGAACTGTCTAATAATGCGAAACGTGTGTTATATAATATAATTGAATATGCACATGCGTAAACACAACAAAAGTGAAATTGTTTGTAGTTGCAGCAGAATGGAAAATGTTTAGACCATTCAAACATCTATTTATTTTTATTTAAATAATTGTGTATAGATTTTCAAAATGAAAGTTCAATATCTGTTACTTCAATCCCCTGTAAAGAAAGACATTACTAAAATGCGTTTATGTAGTCGTTTTCTCGTGTAAATCTTTCGCTTTACTGTGATTTTGCATATCGCAAAACTACACTCATTACATTTTCCTGTTAATAGTCTATAAAACAATCACCAATCAAAGTTGCACAAAAATCAAAACAAAACAAAATTGCAAATCGTTAATCCAGAATTTAAATACAGTTTGTGTAATAATACCTGGTCTCTGAAGAAATGTTTTACTTTTCTGTTTGACCTTCATATTACTACTGATAATCAATCATTTTTGCCATTCTAATTGAAAATGGCTTGGTATTCATATAGTGGTCTAGAAAGAATTAAATGGTTTATTGAAATCCAGTAGACGATATTTCCTCGTGTAGTTTTCCAACCACGAAAGCTATCAAATAGTAAATATTAATAATGAAAATAATTGAAGCGTTCTTGAAGTCTCCAAGTGTATTCCTGCCTTATATCATAGCTCCTTGACAAGGAAGAAGTTTGCGTGGCTTCGTTTAAGTATATCTTGAAATCATGAGCCATCACGGGCATTCTGTCGAATTAGAGGGTTCATTCACCTTGACCATCACGAGCATTCTGTCGAATTAGAGGGTTCATTCACCTTGATCAAAGGACCATACAGTTTGTTGAATTAACGCAATTTACAGCTATAGAAAATATCTACTTTTGATACAATTCATCAAAGAATAAAAAAAAGACATAATCACAAGTCCTCTATGTGAATGTGGCCAAACCGAAAGTACTCACCATTACTTCTTTCATTGTCATTTCTATCGCCAACAACGCACTGTACTCTTCAATCACATTCTAAACCTCACCACACCTTCTCTGTCTACACCTCTATTTGGAGACTCGGATGATTCAAATAGTGAAATCTTCGCACATGTCCATAATTACATCAGAACAACCAAGCGTTTTGATACATAGCACTCCTCTATATATAATATATAATACAATAAACTATTATCTACTGGATATTATGTATCATCTTGCTCACTTTTTCCATGCTGATACTTTATGAACCAACCGCACATCCAGCTCGTGTACGTGACCATATATCTATATTTCTCTACCTTCATCTCCGCCACACTCTCATTTCTACCCTTTTTACTTCCTTCATATATCTCTTAGTCATAAACCAATGTAAAGAATACTTACTGTTTCTAAGCACGTTTAAATATATTCAGTTACTACATTACCATTTTAAAACAATATGAGATAAATAGTTGTCTAGCTTTGGTAATGTATTATTGATATGCATGTTTCATTTGCATGTTTTCCATAGTTTATAAATACTGTAAGTTACCAGCTATCCCTGCTATCTATAAGGAACGAGTTTCTAAATAAGCTTAGCTTCCTACTCAATCCTTGATTTGTGTAAATATATGTTTGCTGTACACCTGCTGTAAAATAAATATTGTTTAAACCAAAGAATATTTCGTTTCGGCGGAAAGAATTAACTTACTCCTATATTGAATAGAGGGTGAGTTGGTAATCTGTTTAACGTATGTATGAATAGAAGTGACAATGTTTCAATTTAGCTACTAACGAAATAATATACAACTCCTTTGATAAGTCTTAATGAAAGCAACGTTATCTGTCCAATTAACACATCAGTCTATGCACTGACAACTGAGTATGTATTATTTTATTTCAAGGAGAAAGAAAGTCTAAAGAATACAGTCAACATTCGGAACTATGTCTTTAATTGGCTTAGTAATGTTTCAAGTAAATATGTCGTAATTTTACCTTAAGAGTGTCTTTTACACCAGTATGTTTGTATATTCAAATGTAAAATAATTGATAACGCCCATACTGAGTCATCGACCTGCTCCTGAAAAAATAAATGGTATAAAGGAATTGGATATTGTTGACAATTTCTGTTCATTTTAACGTCACACTGGCACAGTTTCAGGTAATATGGATACTTTCCAGCTTTTCATAGTGGAGGAAGATCCCAGGAGCCGCTACAGGCATTATTTCATCACGGGCGGACAACTGAGTAGAACATCCGACCTTCCGTAAGCCAGCTGGATGGCTTGCTCACATATACACCCCAAGGTAGTCTAGAATCCGCATCGATAAGGAACACGTGATTTTAGTCAGCGACCATATTCACTCGGCAACGGAGTAGTACTGCATCGGCGCTATAACAAAAACGGTATCTAAGTGCAATAGTTATTACCAACAAAATATTTTATACATTACAAAAATGCATCTAGATATTACAAAAAAAACAAGTAGGTCACAGCCTTCGAAATTAAAGGCACTTTTGTCGAAATGTGACAGTATAGTTGATAACTATAAAAACTATAATATACAGTGAGTAATAGACAGCGAACAAATACTGGTCAAGTCCTTTGTATGTGGAAAGAAACTTTACTGTATTAACTTTCATGTAAAGTATATGTAAGTTGGAATGAGAGTCAGGAAACATTTCCATGTTCACTTCTTGATTATGAATTAAGTAGCTTTATATGTCACTTATTCAATTACCAGCTCTAACATTTTCCAATATCCATTTCACTTCATTTCACTTAAAATGTCACCGAAGTAAAATTAACTTGAAGACAAAGGTTAAAATTCTCTAATCTGGGAATGTGTAACAATAAACGATTAGCATAAACATTAACATTCTATATCATTGAGTAAGCAAGTCAATGTCACATGTTTCATTTAAGAATTATAAAGCCATTGAAAAAATATTTTAATACGTTTCAATTTATGTACAATATATCCAATTTGCCGTGATTATCATAAGAAGATCCGTTCTCTAGAGTAGATGAGAATACGAAGCAAAAGGTTAAAGGTTTAGGCCGTAATGATGGTCTGTTACTTAATTACTTCTGCAAACGGAAAGAACATGCCAGGATCTCCTTTTGTATGCGCGTGTGTTTTGCTAAGAGTCTATGTATATGAATTGTGATCTGATCCATCGATTAAAGTTTCAGGTAGTGTTATCTGGATTGAAAAATCTGAAGGAATACTACAATCATGGCAATACCAAAATCACCACTGACTGACCTCAAAAGAAATACAATTCATCCAGTTCCGAAGCAATCATTATCCTGTTAGGATTTCAGGGGACTAGGTGGAATTGGAGGTATGCTCCTAATACAAGATGTGGACTTCGTAAGGGTCTAATAATTTGAAGTATCCCCCTTTTTCAACACCCGACGCAACTTGTACCAAATTCCTGATTTTTAACTCTGGTTTTACATGTTTGTATAGTAAACACTCTAACACTAGCTGAAATAGTATCAGGGGCTGTACGATACTAATTTGTATTTTTGTTTCGGATATTTATATTCATTAAGATTTGTTTTTCCAAACTGTTGAAGCGGATAACCGATAATCGTGCATATTTTCAGTCAGTCGTAAAGTTGACATGGTCTCGTGTATGGCGCATTTTTTCGTCAATTGAAAGTACATGTATTTCCATAATTAGTTTGCAAAGATGTCATGTAAAGCTCGTGACTCATCTTACACCGATATGATACTCTTTCTTAAGACAAAAAGAAGACAGAACAATTCCTGCTAAAAAATATAACTAAGTTAAACCCGTATCGTTGTGTTTTTCTAAGCCTTTCAGCCACTCTAATCAGGCAAAGAAAACAGGCAAATACTTATAATTTTGTGGTCATTTGCCCATTTCGCTTTTATTTTATAGTAATGAATGTCATCTGACATTTTATGTTTGCAGCCTGCTTAACCTTCCGAATATATTAGTTACCCTATCTTTGTAAAGTTGAAACATTCTTGTAACGTGGTATCTAAGAATTATGTCAGTTGTAACAAAACATTTAAACCACCATTTTCTTGAACAACAAAACCAGCATAACTAAGACGTACCTTATATGTATGCAGGTTTTTAGAATATAAGCCTCCGACAAATAAGCAAACATATCTGTACTTGAGTTTAGAAATTATGGTTGATTCTACAGAGACTTCAAAAATGGCGTCTCGTATGTCGGTATCCAGCTTAACAACGTGATTCAAATTACTTCGATTGAACATAATTCCCAGACAGGAATATTTAAAGGATCTGAAAAGCATGGAATTAAATAGCTCCTAGCGCTTCCATTTCATTTAAATTTGTATTTGTACTATAGAATGTTGGACTGCCATCTGAATATCTAAATTACAATAATCAAACATAATATGGTGTGTCATTTTAAAGACGAAGCCGTTAGTAAATTGCTGAATAATTATATCAAAATGCATGTATCTACTTCAAAACTAAAATATAATACAATACGTTGACCATTAAAGTAATACGTGTCTCTTCCTTTTTTATAGTAGTTTCAATTATTTCGATTGTTAATGTAAAAATCCATGAAATATTTTACAGAACATAACATAACACCTACAGTCTATACCAGCTTCGTGATTAACTAACCCTCCATTTTGCTTCAAAATTGTTGTCATACAGTAGGTTGGCTTGTGTGCTGGTAAGTTATTAAGCAACTTCCTTCGACAATTTTACACCGTCTTGGAAAATGGAACCGATGTACCTGCTTTTTCTGACGTTACATAGAGCTTAGTGTAAATTTAATCAGTTTAATACAATCTTCTTATACTTTCTTTAACGCATGAAATAATGAGTTACTGAGACAAAAGTCGATGACTCGCATAATAACACCAGAAACATGCCCATTACAATTAAAGTTATACGGTATATGTAGCAAAGAAAATTTAATATCCGTATCAATCATTTAATGGCAATCAAAATTTGATAGATACATGTATTTAACTGAAAGAGAAACTGTAACATAACAATACCGCTGGAACAATATCTGCAGCATGTCAAATTGTATTACAAGATTTCAATAGTTTTTTTCATATAATTTCTGTAAGCCTACATACAAAGGATTGAAGAAAAACAATTCACATGAGAAATGGAAACAAATATGAAAGAAATGCCGAACTACTTATTTTATTGACAAGGTTCCAAGGAACATTATGAGACTAGTTTATAAACGATTTGTGTGTCATCATACATGTACATTTGTGTAAATGATTATACACATTAAATTGTCCATATTAAAAATGGTCAGGACATGTCAAAAGTGTAAACACGTCAGGAAGAAATTTACTGTAAACACATTTGTACATTTATATATCGGTAATTCATTAATTTTCATTTGTCTTCATTGGAAATGACAAGAGGAAAATCTTTCCTTGGGTATATCGAGTTCAAACTCCCTACCCAAGGCAAAAGTATCAAATTATTCGATAACATTGCAGAGTCGAGGTAATCAAGCTCGACAACGACAGCTGTTCAAATCAAAGACCGACAGTAATTAAGGGTACATGGGAATTATTCGGGTACAATTATGATGATCATGCCTGATGTTTAACTGACATTACGCCGTGGAAAACACAATAAATAGTATCTTTGATTATAATGAATTTACCCTTTGAACGAAAAACAGCGTCTCATGGTAAACTAACGCTGTAAAGAAAACCAAATCTGCCTTAAAATAAACTTGCATTACGCCTTTAATGAAACGAAAAAGCGAAAATGACAAAGATGATATTTACTTGTTTCAGTATATTGCACTTCACAGAATTATGATGTGTAAAATATCTTTCAATTCTGATAAATATAGAGTAATATAGATATCAACAAGAATTATTTTTACGAATAACCTTGTCTCGATAAAAAAAACGAACGTCTTTTGAAATAAGAGAATGTTAAACCAACAATATATCTTTATTTAACGTCTGCTGCTATATATCAAGCCGATTAGTTTTCTTGCGGCAAAATTTCCCATCACAGGAAAATAAGATATTTCTAAATTTAGTCAATTAAAAGAAATGTATATTTTATTTATATAAGTTTAGCTAGAGCACGAATTTTAAAATGATCAGTTCACAGTTTTGGACCCGTAATGACAATACGTGCGTTGTATAAAGTTTCGGCATTCTTTGGACGATAATGTAAATTATACGAGCACCTGTCCTTCCGTTCGTACCGGAAAATGCCGACATCTCTTACGGAGAAAACTTAATTGGACGGAAATTTCTGATTGTCATTACGGAACTACTTCTATCTTAACTAATAACTTAACTTATACATATTACATACTTTTAAAATTCCAAAATCTGAGTTCTTTCGAACATTCAAAAATTCTTGACATAAATTAATCAGTGTTCTTCTAGAAGTTTGTTCAATAACACCACTTTCTATATCTATCAAATCCTGACTGAAAATGAAAAACTTTTTTATAATCTTGTTATCTTTGATGATAAAATAAGCCGTGTACACTTGTTACGGCTATGTGAGCTATTGACCTTCTCTGCAGTCCTCTTTTAAACTACTCATTATTCGGGAATTTAAGAACATTATTAAATTGATTAAAATTACCCTAAACTCTGCTCAAAAGAAAATCAAGCGGATAAAGCTTGCAATAAACTGGCGGGAATGTCGAAGAAAATTGAGCAATTCATTTCAACTTAACAAATGCAAATAAAAGCTTACATTTACGATTTTCAAACTGGAATGTGACTTCTATAGAGGAAATTCCACTGGGAAGATTGAGATGTGTTTGTTGTATAGCCGTTGTTTCTCTGGATATATAGGTTAACAAAACGGATAATGCGTTCTACAATTATTAAGGACCAGAAAATGTAACAATACTGTGTTCAAACATTTTTACTTTCAGTCTTAGTTTAGTTCAGTTTGTACAAATAATGTTTAAAACGTTATGAGTTTCCCATAATGAAGTTTCCCAGTATAAATGATGTATAAGTGTCTCGTGGCTTCACCCTTAATTGCACCGGCATGGCTATCGTGTCAAGCTACTCGATCACAAGCTATTTTAGAGAAATACCAATAGTGGTATTTAATTTTGTAATATGTGAAATAATCTTTCGGCATATCGAAATGAAGAAACAAAATCGAAAGGAGCATACTTCTAGATTGAATGCATTTCTATCTAAATTTAGACGGTACACTTATTTGCTAGTAAATTTGTATCTGAAAGAACAATTTAATCTAGCGAGTTCTAGTCAGTTATTATTAGGTTATTTAACATTGTTCTATACAATACGGAGATATATTTGGACGTGTACCCAGCTGAGAAAAACATATATCGGCGCGTCCAATATGGTTTTCCCAGCTGGGTACGAGTCCAAATATATTTCGTATTGTACAGTACAATGTTAAATAACCTTTTTATTCTCTATCTATTTTCTTTTAGTTTAAATTAAAAATGATTCACTGATTATTGTATTTCTGCCTCAAATAATCCTGATTTCAAGACGCATAATCAAACTCTGTTCATAGAGCGCCTACTTCACCCGATTTACATTCGGAACATTTTCACGCGTTTCAGGGTTTATCGTATGTTTAACATGGGACTGTATACGGGAAAATACAGGGGTTTTTTTTGTACGCACGTGCGTCCAATACGTCCAATATATTGTACGGTCACGTGTTGCAAATAAACGTTCACGACTGGATAAATGAAATAGATATAGAATAAATATAATATATTGTAGCACTATTGCATACGTCATGGTATAGAAAGAAGTATTTACTGCCTACAATATCAAAAATTGTATAGTCCACTATGCGGGAGTGTCATGCCCATGTTCTTAATTAAGCTGATGTGATATTAGAATCAACTATAAATTGCCATGTGGTATTCCATAATTAGCAAGAGCGGCTGTATTCAACCAAATGTCAGCCTATTACCGTTTACAAATTGTCCTCCCACTTATGGGAATCTTAGTTCATTAGCATGTATATCAATTCGAATTAATGCGGGCACTGGTCAGTTATTTGTAATAATAGCTAAGTATCGGATTATCGATATTTTAGCCAAGGCTCTGCGATGATTTTCTGTGAGGATTTATCCAAAATAAGAGACGTGGTTTGTTGTAACAAGCCCTTGAGTCTATGACATGCTTTAAATGTTTTTTTAACTTAAATTTATAAATGCTTTCAAAGCAAATATTTATGAAATAGAATATATACATATGTTTTGTTTTTGTTTCAGTGCTGTGAGACACATTTTCTATGTATATTTTCACGGTAGTGAAACTTACATTCTGCATCACGTCGGTCAAACTATACACAAATTGTAAAAAAAAACTAAAAATATCCTTGAAAAAGAATAGTCTATCCGGTATGTAATCGAGTAGTCCGCATTTATACCTACGCGGAGGAACTTTTTTTTTAACTGTTTCACATTCAAAATGTACGATACAATCTGTAAATTTCGTATTCATCTATACTGTTGCCTGAACAGTTCGAAAATGCAAAACTTGTGTTGTATAATATATTGTGTATACACATCAAAAGTGAATCTGTTTGTCTTTGCAGCAAAATCGTAAAATATTGGAAAATGTTTAGACTGTTCAATTATCTACTTACTTTTATTCAAATAATTGTGTATAGATTTTCAAAATGAAGGTCCAATATCTGTAACTTCAATCCCCTGTAAAGGAAGGCATTACTAAGACATGCTTTTTATGTAGTCGTTTCCTCATATGAATCTCTCTCTTTATTGTGATCTTGCATATCACAAACCTACAATCATTTCACAGTCCTGTTAATAGTCTGTAAAACAGTCACCAATCAAAGTAGTAGTAAAAAGAAACAAACAAAACAAAAAAAAAAACAAAAACAGCTGCAAAACCTTAATCCAGAATTTAAATACAGTTTGTACATCTGTTATAATTAACCACACCATAATAATACATGATCTTCGAAGAACGTTTTCACATTTCTAAATGGCCTTCATATTACTGATGATCAATTCTAATGGAAAAATGGCTGGATATTCAGTAAGTGGTCTAGAAAGAATTGAATGCTTCATTGAAATCTAGCAGACGGTATTTCCTCGTGTAGTTTTTTAACCACTAAAGCTTTCAAATAGTAGATATTGATCGTGAAAATAATTGAAGCGTTCTTGAAATGTTTGTTCTTTAGTCTCGAGGTGTAGTCTACTCCTATAAAATAGCTCACTGACAAGGAAGTAGTTTGCGGGGCTTCGTTTAAGTATATCTTGACACTCACGGGCCATCACGGAGGACATTCTGTCCAGTTAGAGGGTTCATTCAGCTTGACCAAAGGATCATACAATTAGTTGAATTACTGCAATTTACACAAGCTATAGAAAATATTGACCATTGATACAATTCATCAAAGAATATTTCCATTCGGCGGGGAGAATTAGTTTACTCCGATATTGAATAGAGGGTGAGTTGATAATCTGTTTATCGTACGTATGAATAGAAGTGACAAGGTATCAATTTAGCTATTAACGAAATGATACACAAACCCGTTGATTAATCTTAAAGAAAGCAATGTTATTCACATGTTGCTTTCTGTTCTATTAAAAAAATCCGACTCTTATTTCAAAGAGAGATAAGCCTGTAAGATACAGATAACATTTGTGTATGGGTCGTTAATTGACTAGTAACTGTCTCATAATTTTACCTTGATATTGTCTTTTAAACCAATATTAAGTATATTCAAATGAATGAACAAAATAATAACGCCCATACTGAGTCATAGACTGGCTTCTACAATAATAATTGGGCGAAAACGTGGTCTAGGAGTATAAAAGCATTGAATGTTGTTGACGATTTTTGTTGGGTTTAACGTCACACCGGCACAGTTATAGGGTCTGATATGGAGACTAGCTTTTTATGGTGGAGGAGGACCCCAGGTGCCCATCTGGGCATCATTTCATTACGGGCTGGCGCCTGAGCAGCACCACCGACCTTCCTTAAGCCAGCTGGATGGCTTCTGGGGGGTTCGTTTTGAGGAGGCTGCGCTTTTGGTGCGTGGCATTCCCTGTTTGATATTTTTCTTTGTTTTTTTCCTCGCATGGAGAATTCTACGCCTAATGTAAGGCTTGAATCCAAATCGGTGTGGGGCAAGTGATTTTAAGTCAGCGACCATAAGCACCCGGCCACGAAGGCCAATAGAATGTTGCTTACAAAATGTCCCCCACTGCATTTAACAACAAGAAATAATTGAGGGTCAGTTTTATTCGTTTTTCTTTGATGTTGATTACTTTCTGAAAACCTTATTCGGCACACAAGTTCCTACTGTATGACAAGACAGTTGAAGTAAGCTTATTATTGGAGTCTTAGTTTATCACAGAACTGATATAGACTGTATGGAGATATGTTATCTTCTGTAAAATATTTCATGGAATCGCACATTAACCATTGAAAAAAGAGAACTTCTGCTGAAGAGAAAACAAAAGCGTGTTTCATATATAGTAAACGTTTGCTAGTACACTTTACTTTTTTTAAGTAGATGCACGTATTTTGATACAATTATTCAGCAATTAACCAGAGACTTCGTCTTTAAAATGACAAACCACATTACGTTTGATTACTGTAATTTAGATATTCAGATGGCAGTCTAACATTCTTTTGTACAAATTTAAATGAAATGGAAGCACTAGGAGCTATTTAATTCCATGCTTTTCAGATCATTCAAATATTCCTGTCTGGAAATTATATTCAATTGAAGGTAATTTGAATCACGTTGTTAAGCTGGATGCTAACTTACAAGACGCCTTTTTTGAAGTCTCTATAGAATCAGCATAAGGAAGGAACCATTGGCTTATTTGTGGGAGGCTCATATTCGAAAAACTGCAAATTTTCGAACATATTTGTACATATATAACGAGTGCATCTTAAAAATCGCGCGGCTGATTTTAGTTATTATGCAAGTTTTTTTGTGCCAGAAAATAATGGTTTATTTGCAGCGAGAAGTGTTTTATTAAATCTGACATAATTCTTAGATATTACGTTACAAGACTGTTTCAAATTAAGAAAGATAGGGTAACTTCTGGTAATAATTCGGGCTATTCATGAATACCAAAGGTTAAACAGACTGCAAACATAAAATGTCAGATGGCGTTCATTACTATAAAAAATAAAAGCGAAATTGGAAAATGACCGCGAAATTACAAGTATTTGTCTCTTTTCCTTCTCTTTTCGTCTCGAGCAAGAATATTTTTTTCAATGTTTTCAGCGATGCTGGTAAATCTCTTTTATTTAGAGATAAAAGACGAGTCGCGCGCCTTACATGACGTCATTACAAATACATTTTGGATCACGAAAAATGCATCATACATGAGACTGTATCAACATTTAGAATAGCTTTAGAAATTGATGTTAAAAATCAAGGATTTGGAACAAGTTGTTTTGGGAGGTAAAAAAGGGAAATATTTGCCATTATTAGACCTTTAGGGACATAGTGTACACAGCTCACTTGTATTTCGATGTTGTAATATAATTGGGAAGCATAAACTTAAATGTCAAGATTTATCTTACTGCTGTAACAAGTATGAGTAAATACAAAATCTGAGAAAGCATGGTTTGACTAGGTCGATTCCAGATACCTAAAATTGGCATTGCTTAAATTTAGGAAAAAAGTGCAGTCAACACCTAGTGTTAGAAACATACCTCTAAGTCTCCTGTAACCATAACAGGGTGATTATCCTTTTGGAACACGATGACTTATACATGTGTATTTCTTTTGAGGTCAGACAATGGTGATTTTGGTATCGCACATACTATAAGAATTCTTGCACCTTCTTCAACACAGATAACACCACATGAAATCCTAACCAACGATTTGAACTGCTTAAAACAGTCTCGGCTCATATACTTATCTCCAGAAGATAATGACAGAGCCTCATTAAGGCCTAAACCTTTACTCTCCTTTCTCATATTTTCATCTGCACTGAAATCGGTGAGGTGATTACAGCTGATTCGATACCTTTTACATTAATGGATACTGATTGAAATATTTTTTGAAAGTTTGATGATTCTTAAATAAAAAACGTGACATTGACATTGCCTACTCGGTGATATAAAATGTTAAAGTACATGCTAGTCTAATTTTGTTTAACTTTCCCAGATTAGAGAATGTTGACCTTTGTCTTCAAGTTAATATTACTTCGTTGACATTTTAAGTAAGATGATGACGGGAAAATGCTAGAGCTGGTAATTGAATAAATGAAATATAAAGCTACTTCACTCATAAGCAAGACTTAAAACTTAAAATGTTCTCCGTTGTTCATTCTATCATCAATGTGCTTCACATGAAAGTTTGTCTGCAAGACTGGTACAGTCCTTTTTTCTACATATTTAAAAGAATTTTACTAGTGTTTGTTCACTCACCCTTATAAACACTAGTTATACTGTTGTTATTTCGAAAGAAGTTCCTTTAATCTGGCGGACTGTTCTCTTGTTTATTCAGATTCATTTTATGATAAGATAAAATAATGTGTTGGTGAAACAAATCGTTTTTCATATAGCGTCCACGTAATACCTATGGTGTCTGTCAATCATGTCGAAGCTGGCAGATGAGAGCACACGTGTTTACTACGGGGCCTTCTTATACACTTGTACCACTTGTACAAAATTTTTTCATGGAACTGCATCTTGTCGAACTCATAATGTGTAATATTTTACATTGGCGATAAACAGAACTAAAGTAAAGTAAAAAGCGGGTACATGTGGTATAAATATAGATCACGTATTCTCAATCTATTGCGAGTACATGTATATCTAACATTATTATAATAATCGAGAGGCGTACAACTAACTATACAAAATACAATCATACATATATGTTCAATGAACTGTATTTCATTGTAACAAGTATTTGATTTAAAGTCCGTGGCAGTAATAAATAATTCATCTGCAGACAAAGACTACATTTGAATTAAAAGGTCATTACTGTTTTTTGTTCCGACTGCTATTTGGACCAAACGTAAGTCAATTTAGGGTCATTTCACATGCTTTATGATGTCTTGTACGCAGGATTCCCATAAACCTATAAAACATAGGCCATTCATACTTCAAACATCGTCCTAGGAATTAAATCTACGGAAGTTACGAATGTAAGTTTTCAACGTTCGGTTGAAGGTAAAGAACTTCGAGGCGGAACATAAATATACCTTTCACACGTACGTGTATTTCGAATGCCCAAATTGAGTGTTTGTGGCATAAATCTTATTGAATATACAAATTTATTCTTTATCTATTTCATTTATCCAGTCGTGAACGTTTATTTGCTACACGTGACCGTACAATATATAACGTGCGTACAAAAAAAAACTGTATTTTTTCCGTATTTGGACGGTTCAACAGTCCCATGTTAAACATTCGATAAAGCCCGAAACGCGTGAAAATGTTCCGAATGTAAATCGGGTGAAGTAAACGCTCTATGTACAGAGTTTGATTATGCGTCTTGAAATCAGAAAAGGCAGAAAAACAATATTCAGTGAATCATTTTTAATTTAAACTAAAATAAAATAGATATAGAATAAAAAGGTTATTTAACATTGTACTGTACAATACGAGGTATATTTGGACTCGCACCCAGCTGGAAAATCCATATTTATGGTTTCTCAGCTGGGTACTCGTCCAAATATATCTCCGTATTGTACAGAACAATGTAAAATAGCATAATATTATATTACATCATATGTATCCACTTTTGCCTTCTCAGTCGATTTCCTCTTAGATGTCAAACACTAGTCTGAAAGTCACAAGTATTTTGTGTATTTGTACCGTCTTGGAAAATGAAACTGAGGTGCCTAACTTTTTCTGACGTTAAGAAGAGCTTAGTGTAAATTTAATCAGTTTAATAAAATGTTCTTAAACTTTCTTAAACTCATAAAATAATGAGTAGATGAGACGTAAGTCGATATCTCGCGTGATAACACGAGAAACATGCCCATAACAATTAAGGTTATACGGTATGTTTGTAAAAGAAAGTTTGATATTAATAGCAAACACATAGATTTTTACGTCAGACAGAACTTGACAGACAAACGCCACTTAACTGAAATAGAAACTGTTACATAACATAAAAAATAACATTCAAATTAAACATGTTAGAGTAGATTGAACATTTCGAAATGTTGCGATACGTCACTACATGTACGTGCAATTACATTTAAACGATATCAGATAATCAAGTGTTTGTTTTGCATGTAAGCTCATGATTTCTTCCACACGTTTACACAAGGTTGAATGAATACAATATTGCGTAATTTTATGACGTTTATTCCGGAAAAGATATTTCTATCATGCCCTGGAACAAAACACCCATATGATATAATACCTATGATGTAATTTAAGCCAGTTTATGTTTCGTTCCCGGTGAATTCCTCACCTCTTCTGGCAAGAGAATAGAATAGATATTTTAAAGAAACGTATAACGTTTTCATATGGCCAGAACTGAAGACGCTATTGAATAATGTGTCGATCGTACAGAGCTGTGGTAATATTGGGTTAGAGAAACGACGATTGCTCAGCATGGATGATTGGCAGAAATTGAGGTAACATGAGAATTATCAAGGTAAAATTGTATCGTTCATTCGCATGGATTGAGATGGATGCAGTTTAAATATTCGAGTACATCGTTTTTTCGTTTTTCAGTAACGGTTGTAGACTTAAAAGTACTGAACGTCTATCAGTTAAAACGCAAACATTTTTGTTAAAGTGTTCGAATTAAAATGAAAATATGACCAAAAAGGCAATTTTTTAAATATGTAAAAGAAGGAAAATAAGTGAATTCAATATACAGAATAGGTACAAATAATTATAGTCATAATTTTGTCATTACTTTGTGTTGAAGCTTGTATGCAAAAAGAAATATTGAAGTTATAATAATAATAATAATAATAATAATAACACATTTCTAATGAACTGGACATGAAACGAGTTCAGATATCCTACGACTGAGTTACTTGAAAAAGATGGTATAGCACGTTGCCATCCTGCTGCTTCCTTGAGAATTCAGTACTGCTTATCCTCATTTATTATCTCTTGTTTAGTGCCATGGTAGGACTGTGGTCCCGTGCATTGACGAAATTTCACTGTGTATACTACTAAAGACATAATATTCAAGAATATGCATAATATAAGTCGATGTGTAGATGATTTATGTATTATTAACATAAACAGACAACTGAATATATATCTTTAAAAAATGCAAGATATTCTTGAAACCCGGATTTATTACAAGAGCAGAACAACAACGTTATACAACAAACTAAACCTAACTAAATCAACTATTCATCGATAAAACATTTGCCGCTACATTATATTTTCAGTTTGCATAGTTTGCAATATACATTCACAAATCGAAGAAAACGCATGCAGCAACGCTAAGTGACAGCCATCAAGTATCCCATCTTCCGTTTTTAAAAAGCTGGTGACCCTTTTACCCTTCTCTCTCCATTTTTTGCATGCATTTCTTAAAGGGCATACATGTATGACAATTATCAAGTGAGCTTGACATAGTTCAATACTTGTAGATAATCTTTCTTTTGTGAAATATGTATTATATGATTGACATATCTTGCATGAACTGACAATAGATTATTAAGAAATATAGCTATAGCTTAGATATCATTTTCTTGAATGGCATGCTAAAATCTTACTTTCATACTCAGTTATGAATCTGAACAATTTTTAAAACATATAATCATAGTTCGATTTTCGCGCTGCAATCTATTCAATAATTGTGTTCTCCCATTAATCTATTTTTTCCGACAAACAATGGATTACGCGTACCAATTGTATTTTAAGCGGTCATTGAGTTATTCAAGCCTAACAGACAAAACCTTTGTTAGGGCGTAGATTATTAGAGGATACTCTTTCAAGAAATATATCAAGTGATACGTTTGCACTCAAAAATCTGGTTTAGTTAATGATTATTTTTTTTATAAATTGTCATTTTTTCATACTTGTATTCCGGCATTGCTTCAATGTGTATAACAAGTTATACAGTATATCTCTTGTCAACTTCAGATATGCGTTTAATGAATGGCGATAGCTATTTTAGTATATAAAAAAGTATCGTTTAATGTATTGAAATGAATAGACATTGGTAAACAAAAGACCTGTGACTGTTTGGCGTAATTCTACTGTTGTAAATTAAGTAAAATTTATGAAAGCTTACGCAACATGCTAAAATGATGAAGTCAATATATCAGTGTTGGGCTCGGTATCAATATTTGCATATAAACACCCACATATCTTCAAAAATCATTATTAAAATTTAACATTTTTGGTACTCGGTCTGCCTGCACAATTAAACTTTATATCTCTTGCAAATTGAAAATATGATCAATGTTACCGTTGATTCACTTATCTATCAAGTGCGTAGTGACACACAGTGCAATATTTAGAGATAGAAAATGTTTGATTAACCGATATTTATCAGCATTTACAAATTACTTTAGATCGAAATAACATGCATTCTGATACACTAAGGTTTATAATAATTGGAAAGACAATTTGTAAGACGTTATAAGCGGACATATGCTACAGTAACAGCTGTTTTTCAATATGCAACATTAAATATGAATAAAGGCTGAAAATGAAATTAATGATTATTGTTTAACACGTCCAGGCGGGGAACAAATTATTGACCATTCAGATTAATAAGCCGATCTCGTTACTTGAGCTATGAAAGAATTAATCATAATGTAACTAAATTATAGACATTAGGTCAGGAAATACTTCATATCCAAAAATCTTTATTTCATATTCATTTATTCGCAAACAATGGTCCTCTGAGTGTAGTGCCTGACAAACTAATTTAATACATTATACTCACAATTGATGTGCAACATTTGACGAAGACTACTAGTTAAGTAAAATGATTTTCAGAAGGGAAGGTCACTTTCTTATGAAGCTGATATATGGACAAAAAATGTCATGGATATACGGTTCAGAGATTTTATGTATGTAAGGATCCTCACAATAACTATAGAAAGCACTGAGTGATCGAATTTGTGACCACTCTATTTATATTATTGTGCCCCCGCCCCACCCACACCGAGAAAGATTTTCCAACGGTCAAATTTGATATTTTGTGTGTGTGTGTGATATGAACGTTTTGTTTGAAATCTGTATTTTTTTAGTATGTAAAAGCCATTTTATTTATTTTTACAAAACAAAAGTACATTGCGGAAGTGTCTAAATAGTCTTTTTTATGGTACATTTGCAATTTCTGAGTTCTGCTCGACCTGGGTAGGCTGGCTCCCTGGCTGCATGGTTATTATTTTGTTAAATTTTATAAGTTCGGAGCCAAGGGCAATAAACATGTCAATACAACCTGCTGGAGTTACTTCCACTGTTAATAAAGAAAATATATATCTTAGAAATATGACAGGACAAGCATAGGGACGGGAACCAGTCTAAACCTGGGGCTTGAACGGTAATATGCATTTCTTCGAACGTCCCCGATTAGGCTCAGTCAAACCGAGCATGCAAACATTTTCATTTTTGTCGTGTAGAGAGACCTCTAAAACAGTTTCCACTTTTTCTTTTTGAATTAGAGAAACAATTTGCAACTGTTGATTTGAGATACTTTCATGAATCCAAATGTAGTAGCACAAGTTTCTCCATTGATAACACATAAATGATTTAATTATAATGACTGCTCTCATTTCTGAATGACCTTCATATTACTGATAGTGAGTCGTTGCTGCCATTCTTATGATGTAAGTACGACCATTTTGTAGGCCTGAAAATAAATAACTTGATTCATGAAATCCAAAAGTCCATACTTCTTTCTCCGGGCATGTAAATCAGGGAAGATAATGATATTTTACATGTACTGCTGTCTTACAGACTTTCAGCTTCAGATTTGAGTATTTGTTCTCACTCAATTTTCAGAAAACTCTGCGTGAACTCTTAGAGTTTCACGGGCATTTTCTCGTGTAGGTTCAATGTACATTCTTTAAGCCTACAGAAGCTTAGAATACGGCTAATGCGATTTCATGACTACTGTTACTGAAAATGTTTACCTTTCACAAACATTTATCGAAACTTCATAATGCTAGTATATAAATTCGTGTACACGGAACAAGCTATCAATTTACTCATTTTAAACATGTGCATTGCTAAATGATAAAACTGAAACATAACATACAGAAAACGCTAGAAATTCAACAAATTTAGATAGTTTATTTATCTATCTACTTTTCAGATTATATTCATCCGGTCTTTCGGTAGAGATAATGAGCTTGATTTTGTATTGTAAACAATGATCGTCAGTAGTAAATTATTGACAATATTTTCTTTTATTTATTTTTACCATTAACCAACGTGTGTAGAAATCAGTCGATCTTTTCATAGAAGTAACAACTTTCCAAGTATCCCTTTCCGTTTCATTAACAGAATGGTAGACTGAATACGGTGTACATCTATTCATGAAAGTCCTGCTTTCTCTCTTTTGTTCTCTCACTTCAAGAGAGAAAGAAAATTCTATAATGCGCACTTGATGATCGTTTAAACTTCAGTCGTTTTACGTTGAGTATTTATATGTAAATGTAAAATTTACGAAGCGTCCAAAGTCTGCTCCTGCAATACTGAATTGTAGGATATCAGTTTTGGTTTCAACTAGATCTTATCTTGTTCTATTTTACAAGATATATTCAGTATTATGTTTATTTTTATGTACACAATGTGATAAGAATCATCTACACGACGTATTATGCTATCATTGAGTTATAAAGTCTAAAATATCTACCAAATTGAATGAATTTGAAGCAAATGGTAATTGGGTCGACGCATTATAAGTATATAGGCATTGGTCGTAACAAGCTTTTCATGGAGTGTAACAAGAAGTTATAAATGAGATGGAAGTGTACTGAATTGTCAAGGGAGCAACAAGATGACAACTTTCCTTAACCTTTACTTGAAGCAGCCAGTATTTCTCTAGTCTTATGATATTACTGGACAACTTTCAGTACGAGTTATTGATCGTTTCATGTCCAGTCTATACATAATATGAACTAATTCCAACATACTTTTATTTGTCTGTGTTTGGTGATGTTAATAAAGACCAAACCATGACCAAAGAACAATGTAGGAAAAAATGTAGACTGAGCAATTTCACCTAATGATACATTGTATGTGAATCCTAACAGTTATTTGAACCAATCTTCAGTTAAACATTACATTTCATTACTTAACTCCTTATTATATAGCCATCATCGGCATACTTGATTTCGCTGGGCTAAACTAGAAACTTGAAGAACCAAATCGAAAACTATTTGGATGTCTTGTAATATGATTTCGGACCTCAGGCAATAGTTTACGCATTTAAATTGTAACAATCCAGTAGATGCTAACAGTTCTAGTAAATTTTTATATTCGTATATATATATATTCGTGTACACGGAACAAGCTACCGATTTACTCATTTTAAACATGTGCATGGCAAAATGATAAAAACTAAAACATAACATGCAGAAAACGCTAGAAATTCAACAAATTTAGATAGTTTATTTATCTATCAACTTATTTAACCAATCGATCAGAATTGCATTCGGTATGGAAATAAATTGCCGCACAGTCCTATCAAGTATTGCATGTTGAGAAACAGCGGTAGAAGATATCAAAAGGTCTAGCTATAATATTCATGCAAATTTCAGTTTCACTAATTACTGTTTTTGAAAAAAAAGTTGCATTTGTGTGTGTATTTGATGATAAGAACTGTATATCTTTAACATAATTACGGTTTCTGTAAAGGTATCCGATCCACAAATAGGTAAAATTTGATGCCTGGTGACCCCATGTTTTTTGTATCATTTGAAACTATCAGTGAAAACTATAAAGTAAAAAAAATAAAATTTCTATAACATATTTTGTCATGTAATTTATATTTTCTTTTTCAATAGACAATATGCTTTCAAATGATATCAAAATTATATGAGCTTACCAGGCATCAATATTTGATATATTTTAATAGCACTGTGATATAGATCTTGCTTATTTGTGGATCGGATACCTTAATTGTCATGAATACGTTTTATGCTATTAAGCGAGATATGGATACTTTAAAATACCGCTTATATACAGATAGAAACGGAGATGTTGCTCTACATGCCTTGTATTTTATTTTGCCGGCGTTGTTAATCGAATACTTGATCATATAAAGTGAAATGCCACAAAAACATTCACAGACCTTTTGTTTCCTGATGAGTAAAATTCTTTCTGTGCTCAGTTTATTGCTCTGAATATTCATTTAATAATTCACTGTCTTGTCATTAATTCAAAGTCGACCAAATGACAGCCTATAACGTCTTCAAAATCTCTTACCTAAGGACGAAAAGAAGTAATAGTTTATTAACATGTATATTATTTTGACTCAATATAGGCTTTGGACAAATATTTATACTAACTAATAAATATCATTTTTACATATTCGGTCCCAGAACAATCGATCATTTCTTCAATTTCTGCATGTGAATGGTGTTCAACAAGAAATATCATGGCTAATCCATTGAAGATCTAAATGTGAATTTAATTTACAAAACTAAATGGCCTTTAGCTTTGAGATATTCTTAAATTAGCCAGTGCAAGCATGTTTATTCTAAAGCAACAGACTGTTCAACAAGATTGCAGTAGTAAACATGTAGATATACTATCTTCAAAGGTATAATTAACGAAATATTATGCTTCCTAAAGCCTAAGTCTACTATAAACGTCGATGAACTGTTTAAGTCAACTATACAGATAAGGTATACGAAAAGTGTGTTTGAAAAAGAAGATATAGTTGATATTTTCAATGGATGTCACATTCCGTTCATCTCATGTCGCAGGATTAATGGGCAACTGTATTGCTTATATAGCAAGCAACTTTTGTTTTAAGTACCTATATGCTTTAACATAAACAGTTGCAATGAAACCATAAAATATTTATACAAATTACAGTAGAAATAAAATAAATGTAATAGTAAACGAAACCAGTACAGTACGAAAAAACAAAACAAAGACAAATATCAAACAGGGAATGGCATGCACCAAAAACGCAGCCTCCCCAAAACGAAATCTACAGCACGCAGACGTGCACACCACCCGCACACACACACATACACGCGCACACACACAAAGCCAATACACCACAAACACACACACACATACACGCGCACACACAAAGCCAACACATTAGGACACATACACGCGCACACACACACAGCCAATACACCACAAGCACACACACACACACATACACGCGCACACACAAAGCCAACACATTAGGACAAAACGAACAAACAAAGGAACACAGTGGGGCACCGCCTTGAAACGGTCAGTAGCATTTTGTACAAATAGTGATTTCTTAGTCAATGTTGAGCTCTACTCTATGCCATGCGTATCTTCATGTTCTAAAATAATTTGTTTGTAAGTCAGTACTTCTGTGGAGGAGTCAGTTACCTTGAAATTTGTGCAATCATCATTTTTTTTTTTGTGAAAAAAGGTATGTCAATATCTAGTCAATATAGTACGGCGGGTACTTAAAAAAACTGTGTTACTGGGCCAAAAAATGTAAACAAGAAAATCTATCTAAATTACACTTGTATTTATCCCTCAAAGTGTTCCCCGTTAACAGGAATGCATTTTATAAAAACGCAATATCTATTATCTATAAGCGTCCTTGGTTTCTGATTCAAGCACTGATGTGTTACGCTTCCAAGGGTACTTTTATCTTGAGGAGATGAAACGGAAAGAAATCGCAAGGACCTAAATCTGACGACAGTACACTTACTGACATGGGCTGGAGCATGTCATGAAGGAGGAAATTACCTTTCAAACCAGTACTCTGGTGCTTTTTTCTTTACAGAATTTCTTATCTCTTAATGGAGTGAAGTACTGTGTTCTTGTAGAAACTGCTAGTAATAGATTTAGATTGAGGGACCGATTTGATTGTTTTTCTTTTGAACACAGCAGGGACTTCTACTGAGTTGCATTTCTTATCAAGATTTAAAATGCTTTACTCAATACTGAATAAGTCAATTAATGACTAATATCAGCTTTCAGTCAATACATGACCCTCATTTGATGTGATTGTTACTGCTCACCACAACTTAGTAAACTCTATGACTATCGACCGGGAGTAGCTTTCGTGTAGTACATGATTACAATTATGTGTAATCGGGCAATTAGTTGACATTATTTGTGAAACGACCTGATGGCCTTTCAAAAATGTTAGACAGAACAACCACAAACTCCATAAATTGATCTGATCAAATATATAAAGGTACGAATGTAGCAGAACAATTTAGATAATCATAAATAGAAAGTATGGAAATACTCTATGGAAGCATACAGCTTAATAAACAAAGCTAAAGATACAAGACATGACATATTAAATTGGTACGGTTCAAAGGAAAATGAAAATCAGGGCAACTCGTTGAAAGGGTCTGTAGCAAATGTTAAAGTATATAAGGGTTTAAACGCTTTTGAGGAATGTAAACAACACACGTAACCTATCTTCCACTCGTTACAAGTGAAAGTGTAAATATGCTGAGATCAGTTCTAAGATATTAAACAAAACATCCAGCTGTATGAGACGTAGCATATGAATGTGTCAGTACTTCTATGTACTAAATAACGTGCCTGAAGGAAGGCAAGTGAGGCAAGCTGCAAGACAAAGACCCAAAACCTCTTTCGTTATGTGTAAAACTTAGAGAAAAGTATAACAGAGTCTTATATTCTAGCGTAGTGACTAAATATGGATAAGTAAACTACCGAACAAGCACTATTTTCTGGTATTTACATTTCAGAGAAGAAATGTTATCTACAGATATTGAAATCATGAACTAAAAAAAAACCTGGTCTGTTATATGTTGGAAAATCGCACGCAAGAAGAAGATGCAACAGGAACAATGCCAAAGAGTGGATAGGTGTTTAGTGACATTTACGGTCTAAATTTTCTGCTTTGAAGAATGCATATTGCAAGTTATTATATGGGCAATAAATGTACAAATTCTTATTGTATAGAGACAGTTTCTACAAAGTTTCTAATGTTGTACATTGACTGCAAAATGTTTCATTTCACTGTATAATCAGTTCAACTAGACTTTGCCCTATCATTTTACCAGTCTATACAAATCTGTATAAGTTATTTGATTGAAATTACCATAAACTCCGCCTAGAAGGTAATAAAGCGAATAAACAGCAATAGACATACAAGAACGGTAGAGAAAGCTGTGCAACACATTTCCATTTTCCTTATAAATAAAGCTAGTTTTAAGTTAAAATGTAAAATATGCAATTTTGTACAACTACATTGAAACAATTTCTCTAGATGAACGCAATTTGGAAGCCTGAAGAGTGTTCCCTTTTTGATCTGGATAATTACAATAAAGTACAAAGTAGAAATTGATCTTATCGACAGAAAATACCTGCGATAGTCGCGAGTAATTATTCTTTGAAGATGATAGAAACAGATGCTGTACTACAATATCACTCAAAGAAGCTTAGCAGTAGATCGAGACTATGCGATATGTATGTTTACAAACAGTACTAAGTTCATTTAGTTTTGTTTTGCAACTTTGTAAGAAATGCCTGTAAGGTAAGTGGGTTAGTTTTCAGGTATTTTCCTCAGGTATTTTTTCTGGAATTAAAATGTGTGTCATAAGGAGGCAGTGTAGTGAATTTGCCAGTGTTCTCACCCTCACCCATCAGCTACAACACAAATGCAAAAAAAATCCCTGATCATAATATATAGTCTACAATAATGTCTTTCCAAATACCGATAGCACGTGGTATTGTAGACCATCGAAGATGCAAATTGTAGAGAGAAATAACTGCAAGAACCTTATTTACAACTGTGTCTCTTCCCTGACTATAAAATCTAATCAACAGAAACTTCTTTTCAAATTTCGAAAGCACGCAATGTTGTAAACAATCTGATTATATACACTGTAGACAAAATTCAACCACACATGATGTATTTGAAATATGTAGAAACCCTCTCTGCAGTGTTAGTGTGATGTCAAACAGAAGAAGGATATTTGCATTTTGTAACATATACGGTTCAACTTTTCCTTATTTAAGAAATAATCGAATTAAAAATTTAGTCAACACAAAGGTAACGCTTCTTAAACCCTTTCCCACCGTATCTGAATATTTTTTTAAAATGGTCGAATTGCATATTGTAGATAAATTGTTTATTGGTAGTAATGGCCGTCATCTGGAAATTGATGCATGCAGTCTAAAAATCTATTTGATTATGCGACATGGTATGACATAACATTTTAATTTTGTGCTAACAAAATTTACTCCATTAAAACTTAATCCGAATACAACTTTGAAAGAAGTTATTATAGCCCAAATAACCCTGATAAACCCTAAACTATCAAAATCAACCGTGTGCTCACTATCACTCTTTACGGACACATTGGATTCTATAATTAGCAGGATGCGGAAGATTAGCCTCTCCGAAAATAATTTCCAAAATCTACATTAAAACGTGACTTATTTTCAAATTTCATGGTTATGCATATAGAAACTAATAAAAAAGAAAGCCAGCCCCCCCCCCCCACCCCAACCCGAACAGACAATCACACCAAAGAACCAAAAATATAACGAAAATAAAATTCGCCGATCTCACGATATAGTAAGTGACAACAGACAACAGATTTCTCTTTAAATGTAATATTCAGGCGTGTATCACAGAACTATACCTTGTTCAGCGAACAAAAGAGGTTGGGTATATATTGTAAACGAGCTAGGAAATTTTTAATCTTAGGTTTTACGGATTGTTACATACAATACTTTATTCAGTGACCAACTGAAACGTTATTTATCCAACAATTCTAACACAAAATAGGTGTGTCGATTCGCCGACCTGTTTGTGTTTTAAACTTTGATGTTTAAATGTTTTCAGATACAATTTATTTACTCTGCAAATTAAAACAAAATTACATATTAAGCACAAACAAAACAAACTGATATAATGCCTGTAATAAGATGTCCTGAAGGTTACCCGCCTTACCTATTCCAGTGGTCGCTATACTCATTTATACTCAATGGTCTGATATATTAGTAGCAACTGTAAATTGCTAATTAGTACCACATATTCAACTAGAACATATTCCCCATACAAATTGTCATTCCATTTATTAGTAATCTTAGTTCACTATCAGGAATGTCATCAAGTCCTGGAGTTTACACTGGTCAAGTATTTGAAATAACTGATAAATATCGGTTTATCAGTAATTGAGTGATATTCTTCATATTATAATTATATTTTTTTATTTTTTATTTATTTTTTTTTTGGGAGAGGGGAGTGTAACCTCACACCGATACATCTATTGGACATATAGATACTTTTTGAGGTTGTCGTGGTGCTCTTTAATGTGTTATTTTAGGCACAAACGGGCACCTGGGTAAAACCACCGACCTATCGTAAGCCAACCGGATGGCTTCCCAACATTATACACTTTACACTAAAAGTGAGGTTTAGATAGAACTCTTTTCTATTCTCTATAGAGGACATATAAAATTCTTTTTGTTTCACATAATACTTGAGATTTTTTTACCGTAGGCTAAGTATTTCTGCAGATGAATACCATTTGGAAGACTGAAGGCTGTTTGTTTTTGTTCTGGATATAATAAATTACAAAGCGGAGCAGAAAATATCTGAGATAATCGGCGGTGGAAATTATTCCTTGTTGTTGAAACAAATGTTACACTACAATATAACTTAAACGAAATTTACCCAGAAATAAACGAAATAAATTGAGAGTACGCAATATATATTTATACAAATAAAATTTTTTTTATTTATCTAGTTTTGCAAATTTACCTGTGAAGTAACGGGGTGAGACTCCACGAATGCCCTGGAATAAATATGAACAAAAGTGCTATCAAGAGGCAGTGACGTGAATAGCCAGTGTTCTCACCCACCAGCTATTGCAAACACTTATTCGTTTGTTTGTTTGTTTGTTTTGGGTTTAACGCCGTTTTTCAACAGTATTTCAGTCATGTAACGGCGGGCAGTTAACCTAACCAGTGTTCCTGGATTCTGTACCAGTACAAACCTGTTCTCCGCAAGTAACTGCCAACTTCCCCACATGTATTATCAGAGGTGGAGGACGAATGATTTCAGACACAATGTCTTTTATCAAATCGTCACAGAGAACATACGCCCCGCCCGAGGATCGAACTCGCGACCCCGCGATCCCTAGACCGACGCTCTCCCTACTGAGCTAAGCGGGCGGATTCCTTGCCCATAAAGTCTTGTGATGTGAAGTTACTGATTATGTGAATTCTAAACGTTAAACACTCGTGTTGGTTTTAAAATACGTAGAAAATCTCACTTTAGTGTTAGTCTCTGTGTATTTATTTATTTATTTATTTTGTTGGGTTTAACGTCGCACCGAAATAGTCTCTGTGCAGTTATGTGATGTGAAGCAGTTAAACAGTAGAAAGGTAGATGCATTTTTAACATAAGAATTTAGCACCAACTTAAAAAATGCCTACAATAGGTTTATACTTATATCTTATCTTAATGCCTGTATTAATTTAATATTTTATAAGTGTTTACAAACAGAAATCGTTATGAAAATTCGGAAGCCCTTCCGTTATCACAGTATTCTAACTATGAATGAAGTTGATATATTAGATTTTTAGATACTTTATGGTAAAGATACTAGGGAATTGCAAGTTGTAACACGTCATAACTGACTCGGATTACTACTGATACATATCGGCAAACAAAAGAGTGTGTATAACTGTTAATACTATGTCCAATTAATACTTGGCTCATTTCTAATGAGGACATCATTCTTCCTTACAATTCTAAAGAAGAAAAAAAATTCAATACAAGAAAAGGAGCGGGAGACTATTTGTCTGTATTGGATCAAAGGTTCAAATTTACATCCTTTTATTTCAAAAGGAAATAAAATTCAAACACAATACAAAATTGGCCATCTTTTTGTCATAAAACATTGATCAGATACATTAATAACAACTTTAAATTGCTAATAAGTACTGCGTATTGAGCGGTACTATTTAACCAAAATGTTCTGCTATAACATCTTACAAATTACCATTCCATTGATTAAAAGTCTCAGTACATTGCTAATATGATTAAGTCCTAAAGCTTGCAATGGTCAAGTATTTGCAATAATTGGTCAATATCTGTTTATCTAATTATTCAAATACAGAGCAATTATCCTATCCTGTAATTTCTGCATGCGAGGGGTGATCAACAAAGAACAACTGGATCTCCATGCGAGGGGTGATCAACAAAGAACAAATGCGAGGGGTGATCAACAAAGAACAAATGGATCTCGTAAATTTTGAGATTTAAGTGACCGCTTCACAGATGACTGAGATCACTTTAAATCACTGTATGTTCATGCTCACGGAAAAGAAACGGATTGAAGAATGTTTATTTAGCAATGAGAAATATGGAAACAGTTTGAAACTCATTTACATGTGGATTGTTTAATTATATTGCTAAAATTTGAAACTTGAAGCATGTAATACGCATGTAGCGGCAACACAGACGTGGAAAAATATTTAAATAACAATTCTTCATTGAAAAATTAGTACAGTGTAGCCTTATAGGTTGTAAGAAACGTCACACATCTGCAATCACAGATGTGAGTTTTAAGGTTGTGTACATTTAAGGACGGTTAAAGGAATACAGTATCATGATGTTACTTACATTATTCGCAGTCAAACAGATAATGAAATAATATACCTCCTTCCACTTTTTATTTTCGAAAACGACTCAACACTCATTTGCAATGAACGCTTCGTGAACGGAGGAACATTTTTCCATTTAAAACGTTTACAAGTTATTTCCAAGGTCTCTTTGTTCACATTAAAGCTTTTAAAGTGGAATCACTTTAAATGAATTTTAAAATACGTCAGTATTGAGTTGGATGTCAAATGAAGCATAAACTTGTCTTATCATGATTTATGGCGACAACATAAATATTAAAAGTTTTCCTGGCTTTATACGAGACATATTATTAATAAGCCGACAACATGGCGATGTGTCGCAGGCCAGTTTCATATATATAACATGATGTGGCCGGTTGGGCTTAGTCTGCGCCTAAGATTCATAGAAGTTAGATAATTTTGCAAGATATTACTATTGTCATTTATCTGGAGGAACTGATCTATTTAAATGAGTTTTGATAAGATTTTGTGTCGTTCATTAAACAAGTAATCAGTTGTTATTAATGGACAAGAACAAAGTATTTAAAGATTGCCCAGTAATCGACTACAATAGTTCTAGTCAAGACATCTAAATGTTTTATAAGCGACCTTCATATGAGATGTTTCCTGGCGAAATTTCCAGTTATCGAAATCATCAGCGTTGAAAACTTTTGCTTTTCGCCGGGAGTAAGGCAAATTTGATTACAATTATGTGTAATCGGGCGGTTTGTAGTCATTATTTGTCAGATAATTGGCTTGAAGGGTGCAAATATTGAATACTTGGCCGCGCAAAAATCGAAGACGAAACACAAGAAATGCCCTACAAGACAAACTATGATCTGATTAAATATATTTCGTGCATGCACGTATGATTTACGTTAATATATTAATTAAATATGAGAGTGTCGATGCCGGAGTGTCAAGTATATCTTTTCAATTTAATATCCTTTGTTGATGGTATAGGGGGAAACAAAAAATACGAAAATAGTGCATAGAAATATATTCAAGGTATCAATATTTCAGTGAAGAAATATTAACTACAGATATTGAAATGCTATTGTCAATTTTATTTTAACTGTTACTGTATGCGTCGCCGGAAAAGTGTGTGCAAGCATAGCAAATAAGGGTACACATTTAAACAGGAAATGAACAATATTTGTGAATGGTGTTACTTGGTATTTACGGTATATGCAAATGTACATTTTAATGTTTTTAATAGAGCATGCGTATTGCGAAATATTGTAAATTTATCGAAGGATTTGACGGTAAAATGATAAAACTATTTGCTCGGGTTTAAGTGTTTAATTACAGAACATCAGCAATTGATGTACAGTGCTTTTTTCTAGTTTTGACCATATACGCCATACAAACAAGTGTTAATACGTACCGATCTTATAGTAAAAACGCAACGTCCCCATACGCAAAAAAGAGGCCTTTTACCGAATGTTCCCGTTAAAGAATGCGTTGTTACGCTACGTTAAAACGTTTGTTCTTCCAAACACCACCATAAATTGACAGTTTATTTGTTTCAGATGTAAAAAGAGAACGAATGAAGTCGTAAATTACTATGGCTTTAGCGTGCTGAACACGTCTCTCCTACTTGAGTTTTATTTTCTGGTCCTTTGATATCATGGAGTCAATTCAACATATATTACAGCACAATTCCGCTTAAGTCGCTACTATAAGGTACTTGAGGACTGTTAGATATTGCTGTGCTTGGTTGCATTCTGTTCTTCCAAAGCTTGATCCGCCTCTGCCTTTGTTTGGTATTTCTGCATTTTATGTTTCCCGAAATGTCTTTTAAATTGCCTTGATACTTGTAAATTCAATGTAGGTTATTTCCCAAACTCAGCATCAGAGACAGAATCCATTGACAAAATGATTATGCGTGTCTAACATACATGAGAATTCTTTTTTTTTTTTTACCTTTTTTGAAATAAATTAACAAAACACTCTTTAGTAACAAACAAATGTATAGAATTTGCAGAAACAATAATAATCGACACTAGTTGTTGTTAATAAGGAAAACAAAATATAAAATTCTACAGCAGTTGTCAGTATATATAAAATTATCATATCTATTCCCTAGAACAAGTCACTGGTATTAACTCTTATCATGCTAGACACGAATGATTCTGCTTTAGCGACTAGTGTAGATCATGCTCAGCCTGCACACCCGTGCAGTCTGATCAAGAACTGCACTGTTCGCTATTCAGTCCGTATCGTTTTGGTAAGCACTCCTTTTAACAGTTAACGGTACTGTCCAAATTGAAAGAAGGACAAGTTCGTTATGGCATTTAGCAGGGAAAGGGTTAAAAATTCTTCGCATACTAGTCATATTGATAAGATAAAATCTGAACAAATTATTGCATGCCAATTGCAAGTGAAAATCACGTTACTGTTAAAACGAAAAGGGTTTTATTTTCTCCCACTTTTCCCTTCATGCCTTGAAATTTTCGCCCACTTTTCCTTTCGGTCCTTTGAACTGTCTCCCACATTACCCTTTGATCATTTTGAATTTTCGCCCACTTTTCCCTCGCATTGGTCCTTCATCTATAAACAAGAAATCCAAAATGAGGCGATGGCTTCTCGGACCTTTTTATGTGAAACAGCAACCTTCCAAAATCACTGATGCATAATCATATTGTTATCATAAACGTTCATTCTGTTGAAACTAATATTGTACGTTAGAGACGCTTGGAATTCAATAAACATAGTCCCCAATTAATTCAGTGATCAATGACTTAAAGTAATAAATCACGAAGTATTCATATACTAAAATTACATCCACCGACGAGGATAGACGATTTAAGTATCCAGGGTAATTGTACACGGAAAGAACCAATGATCGATTTCTCATGCAGAGCTTCGGTCGTTTTCCTGTCCGATTACCTCTACTCTTCAATGTCGTGGAATAATTGAACAGAGAGCGATCTGAGTACTAGTCATATTGTATTTATACGGTAGCATCTGTTAAAGATGTTTTTTTATCTGTCTAAATATACTGACATGATTGTGCCGAATACGGAATAGGAGTAGCGATGTCAAATTAATATATCTATCTTACTTGTATCTATTTGAGTTACTCCTATGAAATGTTTCATCTGTATAAACTTCAACTTCCAAAATGTGTCGCATTTCTAAAACCACAATTTTATTTACTAATACTCGATATGCTATCACAAAATTAAGCAGATTCAAAGCACATTTGATTTTTGGGGTTATTTATCGACATTGTATACCATGTGTGTCATTTCTGACGTCTTTAGCATTTGTATTATCTATGTTCTACAGTTTTGTATTTGAAATGTTGACAGTGATTGAATATGTTGATCATGGTAAAATTAGAAACATAAAGTAATCCCTGCTGTAATTTTGTTTGGAATTTGACAGTTCATGTCCAAAGGACCTTGATTTTTAATACATTATAGAAGGATAAACGGTCCCAGACTGACACCATAAATAAACCGGAACAAAGTATTGTCATGACTATGTTTATCATGTTATCACGCGAGGTATTGACCTTTTTCGCAGCCTCTCTTAAAAACTGCTCATTATTCTCCGAGTTTAAGGATATTTAAGAACATTAATAAATTGATTAAAATTTCCATAAACTTCTCTCAGAAGATGATAAAAGTGAATCAAACCAGCAATAAACTAATGGAACAGCGGGAGTAAATTGGGCTAGTCATTTTCAGCTCCGAAATAAGACAAATAAAAACATAGTTACAAACACTAATGAACATTGTAATTTTCTTGCTACGTTGCAATATTCTATTTAGGGAAACCCCATTTTGAGGACACAAATCTCTGATCTATTCGAAAGGAAAACATATGCCGAATGTTACCGGCGAACCCTTGTCTATTATTTGTTATAATTAATAAATATCAGATTATCGATATTCAAGCCCAGAGTAATTACTCAGTTGCTTGATTCCTGTATGCGATTTGGGATCAACAAGAACAACCAGGATCTTTTAAATAAACCACTCTGTTGAAGTAATTAGTTGACATGCATTTTAAATTGTACAAAATGACAAATCAAAACAAGTTTCACAAAAAAAGAAAAGTGGTTTTATAAAAAGTGTGTTCTGATCAAATTTATTAACGAATATGCGTATTGTAAAATCTATATTTTGACTTGAAAAAAGTTTGCTTCACTATCCATATACATTTTTCCGCTTCAAATGGTACCAAAGTCACTGCCCAAGAGTACTGAAATAGTTCCGGAAAACCAGTGAAATTATAGGAAATACGTCTCACTGCAGTGAAAATATGGAAAAACATGTTTCACTGCAGTGAAAAATAAATTCAATGAAAATATGATTCATATTTTATCAATATTTCATTAGAAATTATATAATAGTTTTATGTGTTTCAGTATTATATAAATTAGTGATTGCTGGGTCTAAGTTCCCGAAATGTAAAATATTTCCATCTTTTAAAATGTTCACTGACAATATAGTGAGAAATGAGTTTTATAAGACAGCTTAAACCTTCATTAAACAGAGACACATAAAAGATTATACTACAAAATATAAAAAATATTTATTTAAGACAAAATAACCTTTTGGACTACAATAAAATTTCTATTTTAAACAAATGATGGTGCATATTTTGGTAGTAACAGAAAAAAGGCTGTTACGGACAAACGCCTTACAAAACAGGACGTTGTCCCAAAGCCTAAGGGCTTTCGGAAAATTAAAATGTAGAAAATTCCTAATGGGAAAAAGGTGTTTATTGGTGGCTTATAGACTTTATATTTATATTTATCTTCTGAGCAAAAGATGAAATGTCAAGGGAGATTGGACTGATACAAAGAAAACTGAAAGATTAAACACGGTAAATTAACTTATATCCGCGAACAAAGCAAATGGTGTTTTACGTTGAATTTATGTTATGATACACAGGACATTTGATATCGAAATTTCTTCATGCAATGTTTTGTTGATGACAGGAGCAATCGCTAGCGGAGTGTAAAGTATGATTCTTAACGACTGGAAAATATGTCTGTCCTAAATGTATAACAAATTTTCCTTTTATTTCGTCTTCTGCTTAATATTTGAAATACGAAATAAATTGGCTGACTGTTGAATGTAACTGCACATAAATTAATATGATGATATGACGAAGTTTAGCTCATTTAATAGACATAGATGCTTAGACATTTCAACTCGGAACGCGTTTCTACAATTCCTACATAATGAACATGTTAAGCTCATAAAGCAAAAAAATAGCGCATAAAATGGTATTCCTGTGTCGAATCTTGACTGACAATAAAAGACTATTTATCTTTGGAAATAAAATGGCATTCTTGCGTCGAATCCTGACTGACAGTAAAAAACTACTTCTCTTTTGAAACAAAATGACATTCCCGTGTCGAATCCAAATTCTTATACTACTTACTTTCAGTAAAAAAAATGTGTTGATTTAATTTCTATGGGCATGTTCGAAATATCTGTCAGTGATGAACACAATATGCAATGTTTTCCTCAACTGCACAACTATGGATAAACATTTAAATCTGCAATTTGCTAATGAATATATATCATGTGATAAGTCAGGCAGGAAATGTTCCATTTATGTTGTCTGTTGATGAATAGGATACTAATATTAAAAAGCTATGGGATTTAATTACAAATGTAGTTATAAATAAACTGAATGATATCATGAAGTTCAGTTAATTTAAAAGAAATGGATGTTTTGATATTTTAAGTTAAAATACGTTTAATTTCTAATTATGACATCGAAGTACATTATATGCATGTTTTTACACAAGACATTTCACTTCCTTGCAGCCTCTTAAAACTCATGCGGGTTAAGGGAAATTAAAACAGATTATAAAATTGATTAAAATTGAAATAAATACCGCTTAGAAGAAAATGAAGTGGATTAAACTCGCAATAAACAAACATGAACATCGTAAAATATTAGACAAACCGCTTCCATTGGAATTTTCCAAATAAAGCAAATGAAGTCGATTTTAGCTACATATGCCATTTTTATACGCCCGTTTTATTATGTAATGCATGCATTTGTCTGTCCGTAAAATGTCGTGTCCGGAGCATAACTCGATAATCATTAAGGTATTTATTTTAAATTTGAACCAGATCTGAAGGTCATATTTTGCGCATAACTTTATAACCATTAAAATGTATTGACTTCACATTTGGCATATAGGCGGGTGGCTATGGCGCATAAACTTGGTTTGTAGGTCAAAGGTCAAGGTTACGTTATAACTTCAAATATGATCCGGAATAAAACTAATCTTGCTATTGACCTTAAACATGAAAAATAGGTTGGTGGTGATAAGACAAATGTTTAAGTGCAACAACCCAGATTACTCCTGCTCTCTCTTCTACACACATTAAACCATTCCCTCACCTCCGCCCTCGGCAGAATAAAAAAAAACAACCCTCATCGAAAAAAGTGTTTTTGTTTTTCTTTTGATCTTGATTTTAGGGCGTATATTGCCTGACTTTGAGTTGCTTTTGTTTATTTTAAACTACAGTGCCATAATATAATCTATACAGGAACACCTCAAGGAAGTCTGAAATTGGTTTTCTATTTTTATTGGGTATTAGTTTACCAAGTTTGAACAAACTGTTCTTTATTTAAGTTAAGTACCTATGTAACAAAAGCATGAAACGTAAATTAGTTAGTTTCAATGCAGCGTCATGGAATTGTGCTGTAAGTACGTTGATACAGGTTTAAAATATTTTATTGTTATGTATTATGTTTTCTTTAGTCTTGTACGTCTTTAAGCCGTAAAGGTATAATTTTGACAAGAAATAAGATCAGGTCTTACTGATAAACAAGCTGACCCTTCTTTTCAAGTCCGTTTGTTTCAAAATGTTTCCAAAACTGACGAAAGCAATTTCAAAGATGAAAAGATGCAAATATTAAACTTTTTATTATCATTTTGCTCATTCCGTGTATATTGCTGCCGTAAATAGACGTATTAGAAATCATTTTTCTTTTCTATTCACTCTCATTTATGGCATTTACAAGTCAATTTGATACGTATTATATCACAAGGTATTCGCGAACACCATTATACTACGTTATATATTGGCCAAGTATGCTCTGTTAAAATATGTTTGAGTACATCTTCCATATGCGCTTTAATGTCATATTATGATGCTGAATATACGTGTTATGTTTGAAGACATTTGACCAAGAAATTTTCCGGAAAACTGCTTAAATACAAAACATTGACGCTGATGGGGACACAGACGCAAACGAAAGGCCACAACAAAAGCTGTATTAGTGGAATAATTTAAAATCATTCTGTATCGAAGCAATCAATCACCCACAAATCATGGTATCAAAATAACTCTTGGAGCTTCTATTTCACACTGTAAAGAAAATATGTTAGAACCTCAGCTAAATAATTCAAACACCATTAATTTCTTCATTTTAAAACAACGGTTCCCTCTGATATAGTTCAAAGCAGTTGATAAATCAGAATCAATTATAACCTTCAGTTAACTGACCTTTTATTTACTTTAAATTTAATCGAGCCGATGTCCTTCAAACATATTAGTACATGCGCTCAAACTAATATAAGATTTTCCTGTTCATTGCTCAAATGCAGAAATCCATATATACACAACATTTCTAGATATAAAGTAAACCGAAGTACTTTTTCCTTTTTACCCAGATTCTTAATGGAAGCTCATTAATAAGTACATTGTTTAATGTGGGAACTTGTCAATTGTTTTACTTGATAAATATCGGGTTTTATCAACTTGCATGCTACTGGGCTGACAGTGTAGTCGCGAACGAAAAGAAGAAGATCAATTTGCATACCCGGACCAATTAGTCAGTTCGGTCAATTATAAGTTACAGATTGTCTTAAAAACTAAATAGACACTCTCTTTAAGCGATTGATTCACAAATGAGTCAATGATAATAGATAACTGTAATTAATCATTCATCTAAAATTCAAAGGGTTCATTTAAGGAGTCTGAACAACTTTTGCTCATTGTTTTAAATAGGTAAAAAAGCAATAAAAAAAACATAAAACAGCCTTACTTCTAAGCATCATAATTATCATGATTGTACAAGGGCGAACATGAAATGATAATCTGTCTGCTGTCAAACAGAAAATTATAACATGCTAAATATGAAATCAGCTTCACTGAAATGAAGCTTACTGTATTTTAAGACAAAAACCCATATTGTGTAAACTGGAAGGGCCATGCATTTCTTTTAACGACGTAAATAGAAAAAATGGAAAACCGCAGGTCGCTAAACACAACAATGAAAATGTTGCAGGCTCGGTTTGATTGAGCCTGTTCATGGGCGGTAGCGGAAGTGCAAGCTACCGTGCACAACCTCTAGCCCTGGGTTGACCAGAACGCAACATTTACATATGTTACAAGTACCGGACACCAACAGGTGTTTTCGTACGGCAGCGTGCTTGGAACTTTCAATGATACACAGAGTGCGATTCCATGAAAAGCGGCATAATGGTTCCCAGTTAAAATAAAGGGTTTGCCCTAATGAGAAAACAATGTACAAAACTTAACAAACTGGAGTATCTGAGGTTATAAAACGTATTTACTCAATGCTAAACTGCATGTATTTGATGGAGAACGACCACGAACTAAAGTCAAGACGTATTGTTAAACAATTCTGAATAAAAATGTTTCTTGATAATATATCAGTATGTAATTATATACTGTTTTGCGTCACCTCAATTTAAAACAGGCTCAAATTCGATTTAAATTTGGATTACAAGATATATATGTTCTGGCAATTAGAAGTCGTTATTTGTCGGATAATTGGACTGAATGTGGCAAATTTTGAATACAGTACTTGACAACGTCAAATTCGGAGACTAAACAGCGAAGAAATGTCCCATTAAACGAACTGTGATCTGATAAAATGCCTTACCGTATATGCAAGTATCTATTTAGCTAAATTCTTTGGTCAAACATTACTTCATTAGAGAGTTTCGATGTAGGGATGCTAGCTTTTGCCTTTCAGTAGAATATCCTGATAAACAACTATTATCCTGACAGAACATCATTGCAAATATATATTTCCTAGCATCAACTGCTGTAGACGAAATCTTATCTACAGATTGATGTTATTTGATCCGTCATATGTAGTCGGAAAAAAATGCAAGCAGAAAATAGGAAAGCCAAACGAAACAGGAAACAAATATTTGAAACACCAAAGAGTGGATTGGTTATATTTTTGGCGGTACCAACAGTAGCTGCAGGTTCTTATTTTCTCTGGAAATGCGTATTGTAACCTGTAATTATAATACATGTCGAAATAAAATATCTTTGACACTTTTATACTTTCGGTAGGATGTTTCGATTGAATAATGTTCAAATCACACTCTTAATTAAGGTATGTTGATTTTAAATCCTTATACAATATTAATGTCCGCAAACTAAGGCCCGTATCTATATCCTGTCTTTGACATTTAAGCTATATTTTGTAATTTAATTATCTACTGCAATCTTGCAGCTATGAACAGATCTATCTGCAAATAAAATAGGATCTTAAAGGTAGAGAAAACGACTTTAAATTAGCAGCATCTGCTTACCTTTCAGTAACTATCTTACTGTTAGTTTTCAGACAGAAGAATGTGGGCTATTTATCTAATTACTAAAACGTAATGTAACTTTACTGCTACAGTAGCGGTAGTTGAAAAAATGTAACAGAACACATAATTGGTATTTATGATTATTGTGTTGTTTCTCTTTGTGACGTACCCGCTGTATATTGACCTTACAGTCACATTACCTATTCCTTATTATATATTTCCTCTGCAAAAATAGAAAAAGTGGAAACCCACAGGTCTCCCAAAAGATAATAGGTAAGGGTAGATTTCTCGGAAGCACACAGCACCACAAACACAGCCTCAGAGCAACGCCTTTGCGAAGTAGGCCACAACAAAAAGAAACTGTAACGAAAAAATATTATAGATGGGTTGCTTCAAATATCCAACAAGTACATTTTAGTTTTATGTAAAATATAGAAAAGTGTGTGTGTGGGAGTGGGGGTGGGGGGGGAAGGAAGGGGTAGAGGGTAGAAGGGGTGGTGTGAAGGGGAAAGTGGAACAAGGATAAATATTCGAAAGGGAATGCTACGTTCCTTAATCACAGTTACTCTACAACGTAAACCACAGCAGCGCAGACAGTCAAACACACACACACAACCAACTTACCTGGATAAACAGACAAGAAAGATATAACAACAAAATAACGACAAAAATGAAAATGGTATATAAATATGTCATTGTTCGAATTTACGTAAAGGTGTAAGCAATAATACTTCGGCTCACTGCATGTCAGGACAATTTGTATATTTAATATATTGATAACGTAACACATAAGCACAGATAGTGCTTGACTCCCTTTTCAGGTTGTCATTGCTATAATTATTGTTGAATTGCTGTAAATAATAGAAATTGGGTCATTTGTGGCCGATTTGAGTTCATTATGTGGATAGTGGATCCCAGCATCACACATTATGTCATTACAAAAGTTAAAGGGAACAAGATACTTGATAGAGAAGTACTCGTTGTTAAAAAAGTATGTTTAAATTTGGACAAACAGAAAACAAGTTCTAAAAAAAGCACGTCTGCTGAGGTATAATTAGGTAGATGGATGACAGAGAGAGAGCATAAATAGGTAGATGGATGACAGAGAGAGCATTTTTTAGGAAGATAATATCATTAAAATAAGCAAAGTCGAATTTTGATTAAAACAACCGCAAAATTTCATACAGCGCGATCGTAAATATCTTTTACAGGCAATACGTAAAGTAAGTAATACTGATATAGTCATTAAATTCAGACTTTGGGCTAAAAAATGCAAAAAACTGAACTGAAAAACATTAAAAAATGACAAAATGACAGCAATTTAAAAATATAGAGTAAAACGGTATCGGTGAAGTACATCGAATGTTTATGAGAATATAAAATAAGCATATTTATCGATATGACACATCTATGCGTAGGCGTGGGTGTAATCTATTTAAAAAACTGTGTACTGTCAACAATCGGGCGTATATAAATGCTATGTTTTAGTGTGTTTTTTTAAAGTTTAAAATTTTTAAATTTTTAATATTAATAAAATATAGCTTAAGAGTTTTAGATGTAGTTCATGGTCAGTGGGAGTTTTTCTTTAGGCGTTTCAGGAGTGTAAGTAAGGTAATCGCGGCTCTTTCCCCGGATGACAAAATTTTATAAATCTAAATATATATTTCATAATCTATTTATTATTTTGGAAATTTAGACACAATTTAGGGGGGTATAACATATAAAAACATTACAATAACAATAAATACTCCCGCCAAGACCAGACATGTTCCAAAACTAACACCCGGGCTTTGAATTAAGGCCCTTTTTAATTATATCATATGAATCTAATTCTTGGAATCGATCCGAGCGCCCACTGTATCTGGAACGGGTCTCAAAAATTTAAAAACTCGCTGGGGGTACGATTAATTGTTAGACTGGAAACAGTCATAAAATAGCAGGCAGCGTAAACAAATAAAAATGAATAAAACAAAACAAAACAAGAGAGAGCATTCGGTATCCAGCGGTCGAAGAAGACACATCGAGGATTCAACTAATAATTTATCCCAGTACCTTGCTAAGGAGACTATAACAGTTGCCCTGTCAGGGTGGATAAATTATTAAAAAGAAGACGTTTGAAGTTCATAGACTAAAGAAGAGTTGCAGAATTTCAACAAGGTTTCGAGCTATAGGGCCAGCGCATAGGAGTTTTACCTTAAGGGTAGTTGAATGCTATAGACTATAGCAAATATAGGCTGAGCATCGGAAAGGTGAGACAGAGACCCAGAGTTTGGTAATCTACTGAGTGTAGGAGAGTTCCAGCTTATAGACGGTTCAGCGTTATTGGCGAAGTACAGCCAAGGCATCGGGGATATACCTATTTGGTAGTTGAATGCTACATATGATAGCATATAGGCGCTTAGCATTCCAGGAGTCAGTGCATTCATATAGAGTTATAAACTTCAATTAAGAGGACAGAGGCCGAGCATCTGTATGTTGTTGATTCAAAGACACTGTCTGATGTGAACTTCAACAAAAAGACCAGTCAAGTATAGAGTCTCCAGCCTATAGGAGTTTGAGTATTTTATTATCAATTGAAGATTGTTGGTTTGAAACATTTAGTGATTTGCCTGATCCCTGGAATTATTAAGCTCCTAATAGAAATCATTTACGAATCATTGGTACACGAATCATTTAGGCAAGGTAGCCAGAGGAAAATTCTATATATGAGATATTTGGTCTCACCTGCTCTACGTTTTAACAAAGGACATTCTACATCGTTTGTCAGCTAGTCTAAGACATAGTCACCTTAGCGATTGGACCCAAACCATTGTTCAAGATACTAAAGGCGTAGGCTCTTCCCTGGGTCATATAACTCGTATCCTGACACTGCAAATGTATTACTAGTATATATTCAGTATATTTAAAAGAATAATGGCACCATAAAATGGTTTCTCTCTGAAATATGTATATGTTTGTCCTGAATGGCCTACAATTTTCTGATGATCGATTATTTTTGCCCTTCTAACGGAAAACAGTCTTAGTATTCAATTAGTGATACTAAGAAGAAATACGTACGTTGTTGTTTTATAAAATCTAGCAGGTGATACTTCCTTCCTCGTGCACTTTAGCAAATGAAAATGATAGATATTTATAGTATTGCTGCGTTCTTAGATTTATTCATTATTTCTTCAATATCTATTTTAGTCCTGTATTATCAATCTTCCGTAAAACATAGTTCTTACGAAACTTATCATGTTTTTTTTTAAATTCACAGCTATTTTCTGGTTTAGTTGACATGTATCTCTGTCACATTGTCTGTTCTTGTTTATAAATTTAACCATCGATTTAATTGTTTTCAAATTCGTCCATTCATTGCTTTAGGTTACAATTGTCACTTTTATTCCTATCTACAACATCTAAACCATCAGTCGTGTCTCGTAAATTGACTGCGGACTGTTTCATTTCGTTTATTATTTAGCAATATCTCTGGTTAAAAGGGGTACACTTATTTTGCGGCCCCCGTCCCCGCCCCCACCCCCCCCCCCTCCCCCTCCCATCTATTGGTGAAATTGTCAATGATTCTCAACGGCCTACTTATTTTTGTGGAATGTCATAAAAAAGCAGTAATTGATAATATATCATCTAGAAAGTTCAAAGAGGCTTGGGGAGTGTTGCACATTTTATCACCTCTCATGAACAAATTCAGTCAAAACATGTATGTTGTTATTTTGCTTGGTTCCGTTCTATGCTTCCAGACGATTCTTATGAATTTTATTGGTTCTAACAGTAATTCTTAAACCGAAAATAACAAATATTTCAATATAACATTTTATACTGACAAAGCATGCTCTGATGATGTTGTGTTAATATCTGATTTGAATATAACTTCCGGAAGTCTTCAAATAGTGTTTCAATTAATTCGCTTTAATTACCGTAAATGTAACGAATTAGGTAATAAAGCATTAACCTCTTGAAGAGCAACTACCCCCACCCCCCCCCCCCCACCCCCAACACACACACACACACACACACACACACACACACACACACACACACCCTCACCCTCCCTAAAATAAGCAAGCTTGAAACATAAGCCGCGTGTTCTTTCGGATCATCATTACTTACGAAAATAAAATATTGGATCTTCCGTCAGATATGCCTCCCTTAAATCAAGTCTCAAAATCTTTACCAAAGACAAAGCTTATTTTCTCCAGCTGGCTTACGGAAGGTCGGTGGTTCTACCCAGGTGCCCGCTCGTGATGAAATAATGCACGAAGGGGCACCTGGGGTCTTCCTCCACCATTAAAGCTGGAAAGTCGCCATATGACCTATCATGTGTCGGTGCGACGTTAAATCCAAAAAAAAGCAACAAAAAAAAGCTTATTTTCAATGTATAAGTGGTCTACAGATACTAGGAATATAATGTTCAGAAAGTCGCCAGACTAGACATCTCATAACAAAGTTTGCTTACTCGAAATTTCTTTAATTCAAAAGCATATTCTTAAAGCTATTATTTCTTACAGATTTTATTAAGTCTACATCAACGAATATCGTCAATCGAACAACAGACTTTTATTTAGCATATTTCTCCCAGACAAGAATATTGGCAGGGAATTAAATAGCTCCTGGAATTTGAATTTAAATTGCAAACATTTAATGCAAGACGTTCCTCTGAACCTTAGTTACAGAAATTAAACAACGTACGGTGTGTCATTTGGCAAGCATAGGACGCAACGATTCAAAATAATACCAGACGACTCTATTTGACAGAGTCTGTTCATTGGAGATAATGAAGTGTGCGTGCTTTTGTGGAAATTTATAACAAAATTGAGTGTTCCATCAAGACCAGAAAATATAACAACACTTAGTCCGAGCCTCGCCTGAATTTATTATTCACTGAATCAAATATGTACTGAAATATTAAAATCTACAGATGTATCAAAATGAAAATCAATATGATAATTAATTATGTTCTTTTCTTCAGTAATAAAGTCCATACCTTCAATGGTTTATAGTTTTTATCAGTATCATACATACTTTTCAATATTTATTTTCATTTTGTATATTACTGTAACATTTACAAGAGTGACTGAGCACATTTCTATGGCCTTTCACCGTTTAGCCCCATTCATGGTCATTCGCTATAGTCGTTTATTGTTCATTCACAAGAAAGGTCGTCGTCAAATTCATCAATCAATGATTGAATATATCAGGATATATTTTAATTTCCCAATCAGCATTGAATATTGAGCTGCAGCAGTTGGCCAAATTGTCGCTTATCATGTGTTACACACTGTCATTCCATTGATTAGAATCTTAATTCATTAGAATGCTTGTCATTTAGTCCTCAGGATTGTATTAGTGAAAGAATTTCAATAACTGATAAATATCAGTGTATTAATATTATCATAATAACTCTGAAAAACTAGTCGCTTCGCTGACATCTAAGATAAGACCTTGTTCGAATTTTTCATGCATACCATCATTTGTTAAGACGTTCTTGCCTTCAAAGCTAATAATCACATCTTTATATGAAATGTTTACATGACGTTGAGAAATAACACAAAGAATGTGAAACTCATATAGATTGCTGGTAGTGTTCAACATCTAAAATTGTATTTCAAAGTTTATTTCACGTCAAAGCATATAAGGAGTAAATTATCCATATGATGATAACACTGATACGCATGATGAAACAGTGACAAAATGATTTAAACAATAATGAAACATACTACATAGACAGTTACAATAGTATAAAATAACATCATTATGTATCATAAATTTTACACATGAGCATTGAAAGCAGTCACAGCCTGGGAATCAACAAAGTGTATGAAGAAAGTAATCACGCTAATCTTAGGAAAAAGAAATAGTTTACTAAGTTGTGTCTTATGTTTCCAATCCGTAAGTTGAACTAGTTTAATTGAGCTAGAATGGTTGAAATAACACCGTATCATGAACCTTTTACTACTGTCTCTAATATAGTCGCATTCAAACCAGTGATGTAATATAATATCACATGAAAAAATATTATTTATTAATATGACAAGTGTACACATTAAAAAATCTCAACACTCATTTTCAATTAACGCTTCAAATTGACGGTAGATTTATTCCAAAGATCAAATCACTTACTAATTGTTTAAAACCGATTTCCAGGGTTTCTTTGTTAAAAGTCATATGATGTGCTATCAATTTAAAGGTGTTTTAAAGTAACTTCATTTCATATGTTTAAGTTAAGTTTAATGACAAACAAAATATTCTGACATGGCTGGACCTGATTGCCAGTTTTATAAAGGCGAAGTCAAGCTCTGTATGCTCTGCGATAAACAACGGTTGAACGCGCGAACCGGTAAGAGAACATAATGACGTCAGTTATGATGTCAATTAGCAGCACAACGTCCGGTTTATCTCTGCTTTGGTAAATGAAACCCAGCAAAATGTTTATTCAAATACATTTCAAAGACCATGTTAGATTGAAAACCATCAAGGTCATCATGTGGTTTGTCGTCTAATTTAACGCGGTTAATTGTTCAGATGCTTAGGTATTTAACTACCGGCATTCGGGTTAATGCCCTCGTAATTTAATTCCTGCGCATCTGAACTCTGAACCGTGATAAATTCAGGCCACAAACCACTCGAAGGCCTTGATTATTTGTTAAATAATGTATTCTCATATGATGACTTATGGCGATGAGCCAGACACCTAAAAATACCCTTTGTACATTATTAAGCATTCGACGACATGATACTAGTAGTAGAGCCAGCTTGACGGCTTGCTCAGAATTTTTGATTAGGTCTAAACGTTAAAAAGACGAATAATCTAGCAAATGATTACTATAATTGTCGTTTATCAAGAAAAACTGATAATTTAATTCTTTTAATATGATTCCTCGTCATTTATTAAAGAAATATACATAACTGTGTACTTCATGGAAAATTATAGACAAGTCTAAAATAGACAAGAAATAGATAAGAAAATAGATATAATTAGTGCTGTAGGAAACACAGTTCCAGTAGAAAGATTTATAAAGTAGTAAGCGGGAAATAAAGCGCATTGATACAATGACAAAATGTAGGCAATTCATGCAGAGTAATTACAAACTAAACCTGTAGTTCTTGTCTAGAATTATTATGAACGACCCTCGATTGATATATTTCTTGACAGAATTTCTACTGTTCCAAGTCATCCCCAATGAAAGTTTGGCTATTGGCCGAGAGCAGTTTCCATGAAAATTGGATTACAAATATGTGTAATCGGGCGATTAGTAGTCATTATTTGTCAGATAATTGGCTCGAAGGGGGGAAATATTGAATACTTCGCAGCACAAAAATCGAAGATGGAGCAAAGAAGAAACGTCCTAGAAGACAAATTATTGTGATCTATCAAAATGTGTTAACGTATATGCACTTATGTTTTCTGTGTAGCATCTTTTTTAAACAATTATTCAGTCATATAAACGACAGCGTGTACTTGTAGCATTAGCACAATGCTCAACCTTATAGTGCTGCCAAACTGGAGACACGTGTCATGATAACCCACCAGTTACATTATACTGACACCAAGCTGACCAGTCCTAGAACTATCCTCTTACTGCCGAGCGCCAAGCGGGGAAGTTACCTTACCATTTTTCACGTATTTGTTATGATGCGACCAGGTCAAATATGTTTTAAAGAAGACGTTTTTTGTTAATCTTGATTTTATAAGAAAGTATGTGTGCATCAGTATACGCTGTAGCTTTTCTACGTAATGTCCTCAGTTGATGATATGAAAGTTAATAAATATTATGACAAAAGTACATTGCCATGTTTTCTACGAGTCAGAATATCAGTGAAGAAAGAGCATTTACAAATATTGAAATACTATTGTGATGGTTCCCTGATCTGACATACGTCCAGCAAGCAAAGAAAATAAAATTGTACATTGGAACAGGACACAGACAACATTTCTGAAACCAGAAGCTGAGTAGATGTTTGTTGACACTTATGTTGAACGCAGGGTTTTACTTTAAACCTAGATGTACCTGAATTTTTGATCGTTCCACATACGTATTGCAAAAGTTTATACGGTTATAAAATGACTTGCCATGGTCTGAACACATTTCAATAACTGCTTAATTACAATATATCATACATAAAACAAAGTGTATTCCATTTTAACTGTAGGAGAGCAAACAAGTGTTAAATATGTACCCTCTATAAAACACAATTTGCAATTAAAATAAGAATGTATCCTTATATGTTTCTATATACAGTTACATACTTATTTCAATAAATGTTATGTCCCCTCATCAGTATCTACCTGGATGGCACAAAGTTCAGTGGTCTATAATTGAGGAAAGCGTGCTTTGTAATGCGACGATAGGCCCCTTGCTATTCCAATAGTAGCAATTAGTTGATAAATTACTCTTTTGCTTCATGTTTATTGGGACCACTCTTGAGTCCGCTTCCTGAAAAAAACAACAGTACTTTTGTCATATGAGAAGTCATTTTCGTGACCACAGTGGGACTTGCACCCACGACCCCTGGATTGAGCCGCGACCAACACCTTATCCATTAGTCCTCCGTTCCCCTTGAATTTTGCTTGAACTTCGCACAAAGAAAGATACCATTAAGAGAAAGTGTAGTGTGTATGAACCTTAACTATTCAGAAAATTGCTAAAGCTTTAAATAATTTTCAGAGAATGACATAGGGAAGAGAAGTGTAGAAGAACCATAAATCTACATTGCATAGTTTTGAATTATCTTCCTTGTCCGAGGCATAACTATTCAAGTGCTAAAGAAATTTCATTGACACTGCATGGAAGACATTATAGGGCAATGAAGTGTATCATGCTTCGTTTTGGAATTATTTCCGCCCCCTTAAAAGTCCATCTTGTCCCTGTGTTACTAGATATGTACATGAAATTACTCCCCGCCAGATGAATCCCTAATTCATGTTATAGTAACCACAGGAACACAATGTAAAGCATAAGATATTCTCATGTAAAGATCAATTAATTTAGACTCATTGGAACCAGAAAACATATGTACACGATGACGTTGCAGAAGACAGAACACCGAGGAAAACAATAGGGAACGAGGAAGCAGGATAAGGGGCATATATCAAATCAGTCCGTAACAAGTGGGAGAAAAACTTTCTTCATATGTTGCATTGTTTATATATATATTCGAAACATTGTGAAGAAACTGAGCATGTTTAAAACATAATTGATTTTGAATAGTCCCTTTATATATGTAAATGATATTGCTTGATCAGATAGAACATTAAATGATTTTGATATTGTTTACAAAAGATATTGACCTTTTACACCCTGTCTTTAAAAATGCGGATTATTCTCCGAGTTTAATGAAATTAAAGAACATTAATACATTGATTAAAATAACGCAAAATTCTTCTTTAAGTTAGAAGATTGTGAAAGCGGCAATAAACTAACGGAAAAGTTGGAGGAAATTGGGCATTTGAAATAGGTCACATAGATACATTATTGGTTACAAACATTATTGAAGTTCACGATTTTCTGAGATGCTGCAATATACTCTTTTGAGATACGCCACTATGTAGACAGAAAGTTGTTTATTGTATAGAGGTTACTGCTCTTTATATTGTGATTTACAAAATGGAGAGAAGAAACACCTGCCGTTATTATCTGTGTGTGGTTATTTTCCTTCGGAAACATTATTTATAGATATAATATTAACATATCATTAATGCATCTTGCTAGACGATTTACAATTAAGAAAATAATATATGTATACAAAAGTAAGCTGAGTATATCAGTTAGTAAAACAAAACCTGAACGGTAATACTGATATCCGCCGTGATCATGTGGTTAAGGCCACTGACTTCAAATCACTTGCTCCTTATTTCTGCGGATTCGAAACCTCGCTTTGGGCAAATATCTTGTCTTGCGATGAAGATGAAGCCATACAGCTAGCTTACAGACGACAGGTGGTTCTACGAAGGTACCTGTCCGTGAAGAACACCTGAGGTCCTCCTCCGCCACACAAAGTTGCAAATTTTCTTTATGACCTATAAAAAATTATCGTTGTGACGTTAACTCAAGGAAGAAAAACAAACTAAATTATTCTAGATGCAGAATCAATGAATATTCCTATAGGGATGCATTCTTATGACACTTTTATCGTTTAAGTAGTAGTTGGTACCTTATTAAGGACGTTATCGTTAATCTCAACATGAAATCAATTTCAGGATATATCCAATTGAAAACTGTAAAATACGTTTTCATTTAATTTGAATTAATACGGTCAAACATTGGGAGAGCCAAAATGTGGTCTTTATTGGGAGGTGTTCTTTATTCACAGGTTGAAATACGCTGTAAATGTTAAAATGGGAAACAACACATGTGATATTTAGAGCCAGGTGGTCTCTGTTCAGACGTGGTCTTTAACACCGGTTTGACTGTATTGTACAACATCTACACTAAATTCTTTGACATGTTTTAATAACTGAAGTGGATAAAATGTTTAGGGTGTACGCCACAAGATACGAGATTTTTATCGGCCCAACAAACATTTTATAATGAATATTGCCATTCTACAATCGATAGCGGTTATAGATACAAAATATGAGAAAAGTTTGTTATAACATATGTGTGAGAGGCATATTTGAAATGACTCTAACAATTTTCAATTTCATTTACATTGATATTATCGAAGTACATCTGAAAACATTTATTTTAACAGACAAACAAACAAACTCGTATACTGTCTACTGTACACTTTCAACATTAATATACAACATGTAAAGACAGCATATAATTCCAGAACCCGCGACCATATTTTTACGTGCTTCACTTTACCTTGTGTTACTTTAAATGTTAATTAGACCACAAATGTGTGAAGTTCCATCCAGGTGTAAGTAATTGTTAGAACACAATGTGATTTAACGAATTTTATATGTATATTTCAAGGATGAGTGGTCTCCCTTGTAGCACTGAGCACAGCAAATACAGCCAATATAGGCCAACCACAAAAAAAACCAAAACAAACCCCACACATATTATACCTTAAACTGCTTGAATTATACTGATTTCAATGACTAATTTTTGATATTTTTAGAAAGTTGCTATATATTCTAAAATGTTATATTATATGTTTATATTTTTGTGTACATCTGGGATGGTGTCAATTTTCACTTTTATCTAGAGGACTCTGTAGCTGATTGGTTTAGGACGCTGACTTTAAATCACCGATGGTGGCTCGAGTCTCACTTTCGGCGGATAATACTCCAAGTGTGGAAGCCATCCAGCTGAACTACCGGAGGTCGGTGGTACATCCCAGGTACCCATTCGTAATGAAATACATAAAAAGTGTCCCCCACTAAGCTGAAAGTTGCCACAGGAAGGTACATGTTTTACCGTTCTAAGTACATGTTCAGGACAGAAATAAAGTAACGAACAAACTCCAGGTTGCAATCCAAGTGCAAGTTTTTAAGTTACATTAGATCACTTACCATATCTAAAATGGTTTCGAAACTAAAGTAATTGTCTTTCATTATTATTTCAGCCGGTGTTTGTGTATTTCACTAATAATGAAAGCATAAAATACTTAAAACTAAATTTTCTAAATAAGCTTTGATATTACATTATATGTATTGAAAAAGCCTGTTGTAAACTTGAGTACAAATAATTTATGTCCATGAAGTCGCATCATTATTCCCTATTATATATACATATTCTACTGTACTATAAACCCGTTTCAATATACATGCACTGAAAGTCACCGATTCTTATTATGTAATTAACTCAACAAGTAAGAGACTTATAAATGTGAAGTCAGTACTCAAATCACATACAAATATTTAGACTAGAAAAAAGCCTTCTCTAATACCCCGCCCAGCTCCCCCACCCCGACTAGAAATAAGCGACAGAAAATGAACGAAATGCCGGTGAGATGTGTAGGAGCGCGTCCAAGACTATCGTAAACTGAACCGCTGAATTCAGCTTATCTTTCGATTTAGCATATTTCCCAGACAAGAACATTTAAACGATATGAAGCGTAAAACTAAATAAAGATCCAGACCTGGAGCTTTGATTAAAATATTCATCTAAATATCTAAACTACAGTACTTAAAAAAATATATTGTCTGTGTTATGAAAGGACTCGGCTTTTTAATTTTCTTACTTGATTAAAAGATAATCAATAAGATAACAAAAAAGAATAATAAAAAGTAGAAACAGCTATCGTTTTTCAGAATGACTCAATAGGATAAAGAGGTAATAAACAAATGCGGTTTTAATAAAGATAAAACACATGAATTTAAAACGACTTGCTTTAATTCACCGTATTATTATTTCACTATATGTGTACAAAAGAGCGTAGTAATGTTCTGTATTTTGTGAAAAATTAAATACAACATCCGCTCATATAATGACATGGTTCACGCACTGAGGAATGTACAGGAATTGATTGTTATTGACCGCACTTCTTAAATGGCGATAAGACGGGCTTGCACTGAATTGTCGAGGGAACCACAAGATGACCATTTTCCATACCCTTTATTTGAATATCCCGTACTTTCTCTATCTACTTGACCATTATCAGTGCAGACCATTGATCATTTCATGTCTAATTTATAAATGATATGTAAAATGTATAACAATTCGCAAGTTTTGTTTTTATTTTTCTGGGTTTATGTCAACAAGAGTAAATGTTAAGTAATGACCAAATCGAGACGAAAGAAGAATATGGCTGCATAATTGTACATAATTAAACAATATATACTGAAATACTTAAATTTATTCTAATTTGGAAAAAAATCCTTATTGTTACATGGCAATAATATATCCATTTAATTTCAATTGAAAAAAGGGCGAATGATATAATATATCAAAGATATTGGCGAGCAAAATAATAATAATTGTAGTAAAGCTACTTTGAAACATCGTGACCGCACACAAATGCACGCTGATAAAACTAGTATATCGTGTGCAATTCAATAAGCATAGTTAAACAATAAATGCATTGATCAATTAATTGAACAAACCATCATACGTATTCAAATAATTAAGTTACATCCATCAATGTGGATAAACGATTTTCCCATCCATGATAATTGTACCCGACGAATTCCCATGCGGCCATATTTCTGCCAATTTTCCATGCTGAGCAGCTGTCTTGTTTTCATGCCCGATTAACCCGACTCTACGGTTTCGTCGCGTAATTCTACAGTTCTAATACAGACATTTAGTATTTAGTTAGTCTTGATTTCTGGTCATATTATGACTTTTTATCAAAGGTTATTCAATTTTTACATGTTTTGCAATGAATTATTGAAATATAAAACAATATCAATATATTTTCATTGATAAGAAACTATAAAATGGGTATTTAGTCGAAACATGAATTGAAAAGAAAATTTGTTTGTTTTACTTTTAAGATCTGAATATTTTTCACTCTTGAACACCATATCTTACATTTTCACATGTAGATATGCCACTCGGTAAAAATATTACATCCAATGTTCACTCGTGAATGATACTTCGATCTTACACAGAAACAAACAAATATCCTCTTTGTAACTATAAGATTTATTGGATGACTGACAAAACATTAAAGACGGCAAACAATGTAAAGACTACATTCAGTATAAATAATTGTATTTTCAATAACTAGAAAATGTATTACCAAAATGATCCACCTAACCGTATAGTTATACATACGAATAGTAATAAGAATAAAACCCACGTTCGTACAATTGATTTGATGTTTATTTTCATATTACTTGTATAGGTAAACAAGTGCGTTTTCAGATAACAGTGTTAGAATTTGACCGAATGTTAAGCTAAAGTTTGTCATCCCACAATCTTAGCAATTCTTTATTTTATGCTTCCATATTGAATAATACGACAATTTGCAAATTTCATAAAATCTGTAAAAAGATCCTTTGGAAGCATAGAATGCAACAAAGCAAAAAGAATAGCAGACTCGGCTTGATCAAGTCTGTTCATGAAAGGTAGTGGAAAGTACAATACCCGTCACGCCCCGGCTTAAGCGGAACTCTATTACCCACGAATATTGAGTGAATTCCATGATCCTAAAAGGACCAGAAAATATAACAGCACTGAATCAATGTACGGGGAGACTTTTTTACGGTCGTCACACGGCACTTAATGATTATTGTTTGGTAGTTAACCCACAAATCTAGCAATATCTGTATTTTGCGTTTCCTTATTTTTTAAAACGACAGTTGTCTATTTTAATCCACACATTTGGTTTTTTTTTGTCTTTGTTTCCTTAATAAAAGATAATAGTCTATTTAACCCTCAAACCTTGCAATACTTGTATATTGCATTTTCTATTTTAAGTAAAAAGACAATGTCTATTCTGCAAAAACAGATAAATAAACAGTGTAAACTCAGTTGTCATGCACATGCTTCTCGTATCCCGCACAACATTAAACTGTTTCACAGTCTCCCTTTTAAACTGCTCATCCTTTCTTGGGTTTAAGAAAATCAAAATACCCTAAACTCTGCTTAGGAGATAATGAAGCGAATTAAACTACTAGAAAAGGCGGAGAAAATTTGGCAAGACTTTCCATATCTTAATAGAGAAAGCAAAACAGCTTTGTTTTTCACACACAAAAAATACCCTCAGCGATTTTCAAATTAGAGTGCACATTCGTTGAACAGGACATAAATGTGAAGACTATAACGCTTTTGTGGAACACAGACAACTTGAAACTGGAATAGAAAGGAAATTACCTGTCTTGTATAGAAAGGTACTTGTTGTTCTGTGAATTAGTTAGCAAATTTTATACTGTAATTTCTTTAGCTTGAAAACCTTACAGTAGGTTGTAATGTACGAAGACTGTTAAAAACATGTGTAGTAATAGTAGCTTACTGTGAATTTTCCATTACCTACAAGCAGCGTTACTGTCATATGTCACCGTAAATATGCACAAACAAAGAAATAAATAAAAGAGAAATGAAACCGGAAGACATAACAAAAGGAAAATCGGACACTCATGATTGCTGAATGTTTTCATTAATATATTTCTGTTTTGGGAAACATATCAGTCAAATTTTTAATGTATATTGAAAGTGTTGCATTAAGGGTCTATACAACTGCTGTGCATTGAATTTATCTTGACATTCTAACTGAAATGTGACTGCGCATTGGATTAGTGGTGCTATAAAGACAAAAGAATTGTGTCATGAAAGTAAGCAATCAATAGACATTGCAATATTATTATTCTGATATATTTCAGTTGATAAATATTAATAATATCACTGCGTTATCTTATGTTTATAAAGCTCTAGACATGCTACTTACCAGATACAGTTCAGCAATACATTTACTAGAGTAAATACAATTTGCAGTACCGTTACTAGAATAAACACAATTCAGCAGTACCTTTACTACAGTCCAAAAATGTAAATACAATTCAGCAGTCTCTTCACAATAAAATCGAGCAGTACTTTTAATACAATCCAAAAATATAATACAATCAAGCAGTACCTTTATTACAGTAAATACAATTCAGCAGTACCTTTACTAGAGTAAATACTGTTCAGCAGTTCTTTTACTAGAATCCAAAACTGTAAATACAATTCAGCAGTTCTTTTACTAGAATCCAAAACTGTTAATACAATTCAGCAGTTCTTTTACTAGAATCCAAAACTGTAAATACAAATTAGCAGTACATTCGCTAGAGTAAAGAGCATTATCACAATTAAATGGGATTACACTTTTTTGTTGGCTAAAATACTGCTCATACAATTTCGTAAATTTGCACTTTGCATCAGCTCTATAGAATATTTACCGTTCACGCAGCTCATGATTGAATACTGTAGATTTTGAAATATTTGTGATGGTTTTATTTTCACTAATATTCGCGAACTGATTGACGCGAGTATCCATAGCACTCGTGAATATTATTAATCATTAATTCCAAAAGCCTTAACAATAGAGCAGGCAGCGAAAATTCTTAGCAACGCGAATAATTATGGCTGTTTTTGTGCTCCGGAGGATATTAGGTGTTGTATATAATTTGGCAAGATTGTACATTCGTGCGGAGACACAAGAAGGTTAATTAAACAATTCGCGCTGTTGAATACTGTAAAATCAACAGATACAGATCTATTTCTGAAAATGGAAAGACTTGGATTATCGTTTTTTTCTCTTTTTTCCATAACCTAACAGTTGCTTGTAGCGTAGACAGGTTGCACCGTATAGTAAATAAACATTACATAACTAAATATTACAGCATTTAAACGGGACAAGCGGATAGATGTTTACAATCAAATATAACACAACATTTTTAACATACAGATCATGAATTCACGGATGCCCAATGTCCGCAAGTGTAAAGGAAAAGTCCTACAAATATATTGTATTCAAGAAATATGTAACGCATACTTTGGATTTTCATCAATGTTGGTACGGTTTAGATTGACTGTGAACTGTTTAAAATCTTTTATAACATTTTAATTGTTGAAGGCCGGCGCGCCATGCTAAATACTAAATGCCAAACTTGTAATGCTAAATGCTAATTAGTTCATGCTATTGGTTGAATGCCAATTACTTAATCCTTAATGCTACATACCAAATGCTTTATGCCATATACTTAATGCTAAATGCTATATGTCAAATAGCTATGTCTTACCAAATGAATACCATTCTTAATCATTTAAGACATTTATAATGATATACCTGTCCGACTTGAAACAATGCCATGAAACTGTTTAAAATGTTTAGAAAAAAAAACTATACAATGTAATAGAGTCAAAAGTATGCAATAAAGGCGAATGCTTATTTAAAGGATATATTCATACACTGATTTATTATATAGTTTTACCTATATAAATTCTGTAAAAAATCGGCTTTTATTCCACAATTAAATATGAACAGACAGACAAAAATTCCGTATTGTACCTTTTAAATTCCGTATTGTACCTTCCGTATTGTATGCTGCCGGACTATTTTCATAATATGCATGACCCGACACATTTCTATAAATAGCGCACATAAAACTTCACTAAGTTCCATATTTAATATCGATAAACATTAAAGATTTCGTTCAAGAATAAAACAAGAATCAAAATGGTAAAGGTATATAATAAAAGGGTCATTATAACAGTAGCTAGATCTGGGACTTAGTATTCGGCTCTCGTGGATTTTGCAAGGTCGGATCACACTCGGCGCTTGCGCGCCTCGTGAGATCCGATCTGGCAAAATCCACTCGAGCCGAATACTGCATCCCAGATCAATCTGCTGTTATAATAACCCTATTATATTAAGCTCTTTTTATATGCTCTTAACAACTAGCATTTTGGCATTTATTTTATTGTTTCGCATTTCTCAACTAACAGTTATCATTTATCGTTTGACAATTATCATTTGGCAATCATTATTTGACATTCAGCATTTGGAAAATGGCATTTTCATCAACTAATTGTCATTTAGTATTTGGCAGTTAGCATTTCGCATTTGCCTTCCATATTAACTAGACTTTGAACTATAGATTATTTTTCCAGATTTCATTTTTTACATGTTTTCCTCTGCCCATCTGTTATTTATTTTGACAAATTCAGCAACTGATACACATTAAATTGCCAATGAATAAAAACATATGACGTCGTGGTTAAGAAGCTAGTTCTTAATTGATATGGCAAGAAATTTAAGAACTGTGGTCTGTTCAGTTTACTCCATATTTGTGAGAAAAATATTGCTCTTGAAATAATCGTATCATATTAGTGAAATTCACAGAGCGCATTAAAGGGAACATGTGAACTGGTGGTAGGCGGTTCTTATTTGTTTAGAAATAACACACAGCTCCATAAATCATTACAGTTTCATCATACTGCTATCCAACAAAATGCGTTCTAATAAAACTTCAATGTATTGGGCAATAGACGTTTGAAATTCAACATAGCGAGTTATGATTATTCATTTCTTCAATTAATTTTTTTCAGTAAGGATATCACGCACTCAAATATTTAAGTTACATCTATTGATTTAGATTAATTATTGTAGCATCTATGATAATTGTACATCACCAATTCCCGTGTATCATCAATTTTTTCATGCTAAATAGCTGTGGTTTATTGTGCACGATTTGCCCCTTTCTACCATATCAACAAATAATTAAATAGTTCTGATACAGGAAGAGAAAATGTGACCGGCTATATTATAGCTTTTAACGGATACGTCAAAGGGGGTGCATATTTATTTCAAATATCGTAAAAGTAAGAGGCACACGTTTATATGAAAAACCGACTTTGAGTTGTAAATGATCAATCCGCTGCAAAATTGATTATGATTATCCTGGAAATGCTAATGTGAAAACTGCATATAATTATATGTGACGTTCAATATGAAAAAGTGCATATACTATTTTAAGTTTGAATACTAGTATGGTAACATAAGAAATATGTTAGAATGAACTCTGACCTCGTACATATGACAAACTTGTAAAGTTCCGGGACATTAATTTTTCTAGTTTAGTTTAATTTACTGATTTATTAAGGACGTATACGAATTATATAAATCACTCTCGACCACTGTCATTAGTAGGCATGCTATTAAGATCTTTAATTTGCACTAGTTCATAACAATTGAAAAAAGTATAAATTAAACACTCGGAACAGGAATTCGATACTACAATGTGGATGATATCAAAGGAATTAGCAGACTCTTAAAGTTTGAGCATTATTCAAATGATCGCTTTACAGATAACTTTGATGTTCAAATTTTTTGTGGATATCATACCTGTAAAGATGACCATGTCTTGAAAGCTGCTGGACGAAGTGTTGTTAAGATTCTTGGCTGTTGGGAGCATTGAGTCTACGCAATGTTTTAAATAGCATGACTCTACTCCGGTGGGTGTTAGAGGAGTGAAAACTGTTGCATAATTAATTTCCTATCGTCAATCTGTCAGCTATAATTTCTCTTGTTGCGTTTTTGCTTCTAAGGGATATTCTAATTTTTCATATTGCTCAACTTACAAGGGGCTATAGGCTGACATACGGAATTAGATAAGCTGCTAATGTGATCATCCGGACCTTTATCGAACAACATGCCCACAGTCCTATAGAACAATATTTCAAAAAACCAATTCCATGCCTCCTTCCACGGGTGTTACTGGCTGGACTATATAGACCTCTTAGAAATATACATGTATGTGGCAAAAAATAAATAGTTGTGTTGATCTAGAAATACCAGTATGTTGGGATAATTCTTTTAATTACTATCATTGCCATGCATTCAACAGTACTCTCTATGTACTGAATAAACAATAAATACAGGCCTGTTATAAAAACATTAATGAGAAATAGATCAACACTCTTATTTCATTTCTTCTTCACCTTTCGTAGAAAACATTTGGAAAATTCATTAAGTAAGGAAAATGTTTCGTGTATTATTTAGCGGGACGAAAAGATCATTAACTCAATGTCAAAACATACGAATAATGGCAAATAACTCTAATGCATAATAAACAAACCTCGATTGATCTGTTTCTTGACATTTTATCTGCTGTTCCTTGTTATCCCCGAGGAAAATGTTGGCCAATGTCCGGGAGTAGTTTAATGTAAAATTGGATTACAATTATGTGTAATCGGGCGATTAACAATCATTATTTGTCAGATAATTGGCATTAAGTGAGCAAATATTGAATACTTGGCGGCGGCAAAAATCGAAGACGGTACAACGAAGAAATATCCTTAGACAAATTATGGTGTGATTAAATGTATTGTGTAATGCAAGTATTTATTCAGCAAGACTTTGACCTTATATGAGAACTCGATGCAGGGGAAAATGCTGTAAATTCAATACAATATTATCAGATAAATAAAGAGTGTACAGCATTGCAAGGTATTTTCTTGTGAACATATATCTTGAAAATCTATGCATTGTTACTTGATATGTCATAAGTCATGGGAAAAATGCGTGTAAATAATGAAAGTAGGAGAATACAACGAAATAGCAAACAAACAATATTTGCCAGAACAAAGAGTGAACATGCGTTGAGGGGCACTAAAATTTGCTACAGATTTTTTCTGATCTGGAAAATGTATATTCCAACATGTTTTAATTTGAAAAAAAAATCTTAGAAGTGGATAACACTGTAAATGAGCATTATGAATGTAGAAATGATTTCATTATGGGATACGCTCGTAGAACTGAAACCAATAGAAACTGTGCCCAACTTTGCCATGCATGAACTACGCATATATATATATATATAGAATATCCTTACATTTGCGAACACAAACCGTATTTATCTCTTTAAAGTTACTTTATGTCTACATTTCATACTTGAACAAAAAGAACAATTACTTAGAACATAGAATAAACATGTTTGGGACCTTATATCACAAACATGACGTTTAACTGGGAAGACAGTTCTACATACATGTAGCAAGTTTTTTTTTCATATTCATATTAAAGCCAAGTTCCATATTTTTGATGAGGTTTTGGTCATTTAGAGTTGGTACCTAATTATCAAATAAATTAATGAAAAACGCACATCATGTATTATTAGCTTAAATAATATTACTCATTTCACAATTTAGTTGTTCACTATATTAATTTCAACCATGCCCGTTTTGTAAATTATTTGGTAATGAAATACTTATGCTGCATTGATATCTTAATGTTTTAGGAGAAATCCTAGGAAACATCAACGCCAATGTTCCATTTTTAACATTTGTCTTGGAGTTTGGAATTCATCAAAGATGATCAAAGCATAAGTACATTTTTGCAAAGAAATGATCTGAAGTCAAATATCAAATATATCAAATACTATAACCCTAATAACTTTTAAAGAATATCCTTTGGAATCTTCCATTGAAATGTGTTTTCGTTTCAATTACAAATTCTATTGTTTTCCATATCCGACAGATTCACAATTAAACCTTAGTTTCAAAGAAAATGTTATATTGTATAAAAATCAGAATTGAATTGAAACAATTTAGTTTCCTTGATTCGCTTACAATAGGTGCACTTGTAACTTTTTAACATGTTTAAACTTCGAAAATGTGCAGAAGGTCATATTCATACACATTTCAGAATATCTCCCAACGTTTCCCTGACACTATTGTTTAAAAGTCATATTTCGTGTATATCTTTCTTTGTCCTTATGAAAAACATAACAGGGTCAAAGTTTAAAGTGATAAAAAAAGTCTAGACTGACCCAAACCTGCCAGCCCCAGATCCCTGTTTTTCTCATCTTCGCCCGTAACAACATTAAGCATACGTGTATCTCAAACATTAGATATATTTGTTCGACTTTTCCAAAACCATTTTTCTTTTATTTTCTCCCAAAATCTATTTACAATATTGCGCAAAATAGATTTACTCTTTTCATAACATTTATCTTAAACAATTCTGTCAATCAAATGTTACTATTATGTTTTTTAAATATTTAATATAATTCATTGAAATATTTATGTTTTCCTTTTCCTTATAGTAAGTATTATTGTAAACGTCATTGCGCTCTCAAATTCGAAAGGCCTTGACAAATTCGGTATCAGTAAAACTGTATAAACTTTGTCTTAATGGACATGTTTCTCGAAGATAGAAATTTTTCTTGCAGCATTCTCTTAAACACTGCTCATCATTCTCGAAGTTTGAGGTAATTTTGGAACAATTTTAAACTGATTAAATTTACTCTTAATTCTACTTAAGGGAAAATGAAGTGAATAAAACTCTTGGTAAACTAGCGGAAAATACGGAGAAAATTGAGTAACTCATTTCCATATTCCAAATAAGGCAAACTAAAGTTCAACTTTGTTTTATTACACTTTTGTAAAATGTTATCTTATACCTAACCATTGCTTCAATTTTTGTTACAGCAAATGTTGTGAAAATCAATTGTAACACAATACAATGTTTATTTGACAGTACAGAAATAAGTGTCTGCAGAATAAAATCTACTTTGATTGAATTTATTCTACAAAAAGAATGTCGTAAAATGAACAACCAGGTACAAATTAGTTTTTCATTTAGCCTAAATTTCCCCACAGAAAAGAATATTTGAATTGTAAGAAACTGCATTAAATCTATAGCTTAGATTCAAATGTGAAATCTTTATCAAATCTCTTCTTCAAAATTTTTAGATTACAGTAATCAAGCAAGCTTTGTCATTTACAAAGGCTTGAAATAGCAATTATGCTTTTAATTTCAGAAGGAAACAAATTATCGTTTGGTTTAAGTTTATTAAATTTGCTCATAACCGCAATTAAGTTTTGGCAAATCAACCTAAGTGGCACGAAATTCAAGTCTATAAACATTTCTTTAAAAGGAAAGGTGTTCTTGATTTACATTTGAAGCAGTCTGAGAAAAAAATCATTTATAGAATACACCAAACTTACTTTCTGAATGTACCTATTTTTTAAATTTAAATGTGACTTACAAAATAAATATATGTATGAGTGTTTGTCTATGTTTGCTGGTTTGTGCAAATCCGTGTACTGTGGATAGCGCTTTGGGGAGGCTACGTTTTGGAACGTGGCGTTTCCTGTTGGATATTTATCCTTGTTTTATAACATATTCAAACATTGAATCAAACGTCTTCCTAATGGATCTGAAGCAACTGGGAACAGGGCATGTATGTACTGCTTGAACCACTGTTTCTGTTACAGGGTTTTCCGTGATTTCTCTAAGTTTGGACAATATCTTTAAGAGTTCTAATTGCTGATAAAAACTCATTTTGACATTGTTTCAGGATATATTTCTTATTACTTAAGCAACAACTGAATGTAAACAATATTTAAAATTTCTGAAAATGTATTTTCGAGCTTTTTGCCTGCAATTTTGACCAAAAAAAAAACCCCAACACAATTACGACCATTAAAGTTGAAAATTCAAATATCTGCTAATAACACCCTCATAATTGTGTTAAGTTTATGTATAGATCTTGAAAAAATAAATCCGCAAGAGTAACAGAAGACCTCTTTAGAATTAGTTTGATCAAACATATCAAAATGAAAAAAACAACAACAAAACAATTAAGATAATAAAAAGGGCAAATATAAATTTTGTTTTTTGTATGTATCACATTTCCATTGCGCAACCAATGTGGAAGAGAGTGCTTCAATCTGCATATTTACGGGATTTGCGAGATTAACAGATGCTGCCTAGAAATAAAAGTTAAAATTTATACATTTTTTATTCCGAAAGCTGTTACATTAAGAATAATATTACGCAATTTTAACACGATTTTTCTTTCATCAAATCCGAATTTTGATCGCTGATGGAGAAAACATATGATAATTTTGCATATCAGTATTGATCAGGTTTGAGCAGCAGTTTCAACTAAAATTAGAGAGTATTTAACTGAATTATTATTGTCATACCGTATCTATACTCTGGGTAAAACATAAACGTTCCTCCGGAAGAAAGATTATAAAATTAGCAACTCCTTGCCTTAAATGCCATATATCATGTTTGATGTTAACAGGAAACAAACGAAGATGCTTATAATCGTCATCAAAAACAAACATACTTTGGCTCCTGGAAAATATTTCAGTTTTTGAACAGGCATTTGTATATTATATACTCGTCATGCCTGTCACGTAGCTTTTAGACCTTCAGTTATATGAATACTTTAACATATTTGTTATACAACAAGCGCGACATTTATCAAATAAAAATTCTGTATAAAATTCATGAACAACCCTTAAATGATATACTGCTGATTGATTATCGTAGTTGTTCGACATTTTTCGTAAAAATATTGCATTTGCCCGGAAAAAGTGTGCAAGCAAAATTTGATCACAATCAATCAGAAGTTAGTATTTGTTTGATGTTTGCTAATCAGAGGCGGCCTACATTGAATACATGAAAGACAGAACAATAGATGAACGTCATCTGGTCTAACTTATTACACCGTAAATATACCTATTAACTGAGTATTCCGCTAAAAGATCCCAGGCAATGACCAATTTCAACAAAATGTCCTAGTTTGGTAGACTTGTTTTTCTTTATTAAGAACATGTACACACTTTGTACTATAAAATCACAGTCGATATATAACAAAACAATTAAGTCAATAAATTGGTTTCATTCTTAAGAGATAAACATTAAAAATGAGTATTTATTTTCATGTCATCACACGAGTCAGACAGTTCTTGCCTTTATCCCGTTATACAAGAACAAGTTCTTATAAAGAACATTTATGAACCGCCGTCAAATGATGCTTATTGACAAGATATTTGTAGTTCCTTGTCATTCTCCTTTAACAGTTTGGCAATAACCGTGAGCTGTTTCTATGAAAATATTATTAGAAGAATTATGCGTTATCGGGAGATTAGGAGAGTAAGTCATTATTTGTCAGATAATTGGCTTAAAGGCGGCAATACTGTATTCTTGATAGCGAACAGAAATGTTACAGCACAGGAACGCTCTATAAGGCATATTATACATTATCTATCAAGTACGTCATTGTATGCATCGTCATTTTATCTTGAATGAAACAAGGTGTTTCAATGTAAAAGCCTAAGCACTAGGCAGACATTTAAACGTATGGGATATTAGCATTTACTCACTGTTAAGTTACAGTGGAACCGGAAACGTCAGTAATTCTGAATTAAATATCGGGTGCGTGACGTCATTTTGATGTTTGTCGTTGAGTTGATTTCTTTCATTTACGTCAGTATTATTAATTGTGCTCTGGCTATAGAACAAATTCATAATATTGATATGTTGTAGATATGTGTAAATACGTATATATTAGCTTTGCATCGAGAAATATGCACTCGTTCTTTAGTGAAATGATATTGTTCTCCAAAAGTCCTGCAATATTTCCTCTGAAAAACTCGTGCATATGTCTAAATACAAAGCTAATAGCATATACATATACATTTGTAGAAATACAAGTTATATTGAAAATGATCTTTTTTGTGTTATTTAACGTAAACGAACATTTGATTACCTCTCCTGAACCGACCCGATTCCGCGAGTATTCTACTTTGTTGTGTTATAGCCCGCCCGCTTAGCTCAGTAGGTAAGAGCGTTGGTCTACGGACCTCGGGGTCGCGAGTTCGATCCTCGGACGGGGCGTATGTTCTCCGTGACTACTTGATAAACGACATTGTGTCTGAAATCATTAGTCCTCCACCTCTTGATTAATCATGTGGGGAAGCTGGCAGTTACTTGCGGAGAACAGGTTTGTACTGGTTCAGAATCCAGGAATACTGGTTAGGTTAACTGCCCGCCGTTACATGACTGAAATACTGTTGAAAAACGGCGTTAAACCCAAAACAAACAAAACAAAACAAACAAAACATTGTTGTGTTATATATTTCATCAAACATATGCCTATAGTATTTAAAGATATATAAATATGAATCTGTGACATCTTGATTTAAAGTCTTATGACATATTTACTGAAGACCCTGGCTGTCAATATGAAATCTTGGCGTAACATATTTTTAAAACAGAAACAGTTGGTCCATACAAATATTTCCTTTCCAATATTTAATCTAAATTTGCTTCCTTTTTTCCGAAACGCAAACTTTTGTATAATTTGCATATGTGCTAATTAACAGTCACAATATTATTCAAGTAGATGTAATACAAAATACAAAATTTAATGATTAAGGTATCATAAAACTCATAGGCAAAGCCTTTGAACGTAACACAACACTGTCATATAATTTGGATTCATATTTTTAGTCCATGCTCAATAATGATGATTCATCATTTTGTCTTTTTAATGGACGTTAGACTAGCCACACATATGATGATTGTGTAAAACCAATTAGTGTTGTCTGAAATGCGGTAGACGATATTTCCTCGTTGCACCAACATCAATCAAATGGTCAAAACATCAATACTTAACGCTGTGTTCTTCAGTCATTTTTGCCTGTAAACAAATATGACGAATAACCTACTAGCATAGCAGTCGAAGTTTGTTCAATTTCTGATATATCATTCGCACAAATGTACATTTACCTCTTAATTCATATATATAACTTGACTTTAAAATGAATGAGAACATCAAATGAAAAGGACGAGAGACAGACCGCCGAGCGCTTACCGTTAAACGCAACTATATTTGGTATTTCATTTGAAGATTTGTGCAATTATGTCAAATATTGCTTCCTGTTTCTAGATCATAGTAGTGACACCAATGTTAGTACAGTACTGAAAAAAAGCCAGAGCTTTTATGTAATATTTGAATTGACTTTTTTCTGAATAAATTATACCCAACAAAAAAAAAAGATTTTAGAGACTGCTCAGTATTTGTCACAAGATACTGTAGTAACAAGAGCTGTCACAGGAGACAGCGCGCTCGACTATTTCGATGCTGGATAGTGAAACTGGGCAAATCTGAGGAAACTAGAGCTGTCACTGGAGTGTTTAATAACTCCAATTGTGGATGAAGATATCGCACAATAGCCTGACTCTATGTCAAAAATATCAACTTAAAGTAATAAGAGAGGTAAAGATAAAATGTATCAAAACACTATATAAGTATATTCTAAGCAAAAAGGGGCATAATTCATTAAATATTGGTGCCAGAGTTATGCAGCTTGTGTCATATAGTGTGGGTGATGATGTTGAACAACTATTTTAAGTTTGAATAAAATCCATTCAGTAATAACAGAGACAGAGTGAAAGTGCATCAAAACTTTAACCTAAAATTCTAAGTAAAAAGGGGGAATAATTAATGAAAAATTGGTGCCAGAGTTATGCACCTTGCGTCATATGGTGTGGGTGATGATGTTGAACAACTATTTTAAGTTTGAATCAAATCCATTCAGTAATAACAGAGACTGAGTGAAAGTGCATCAAAACTTTAACCTAAAATTCTAAGTAAAAAGGGGAAATAATTCATGAAAAATTAGTCCATGAGTTATGCACCTTGTGTCATATGATAAGGGTAATGATGTTGAACAATTGTTTAAGTTTGAATCAGATCCATTCAGTAATAACAGAGATAGAGTGAAAGTGCATAAAACTTTAACCTGAAATTCTAAGTAAAAAGGGGAATAATTCATGAAAAATTGTGCCAGAGTTATGCATCTTGTGTCATATGATGTGGGTGATGATGCTGAACAATTATTTTAAGTTTGAATCAAATCCATTCAGTAATAACAGAGGTAGAGTGGTGCACCAAAACTTTAACCTGAAATTCTAAGTAAAAAGGGGGAATAATTCATGAAAAAATGGTGCCAGAGTTATGCACCTTGTGTCATATGATGTGGGTGATGATGTTGAACAACTATTTTAGGTTTGAATCAAATCGATTCAGTTATAACTGAGATAGAGTGAAAGTGCATCAAAACTTTAACCTGAAAATCTAAGTGAAAAGGGGGGATAATTCATGAAATATTGGTGCCAGAGTTATAGCCCTTATGTCAGGTGTTGTGGATGATGATGAGGAATTAGTATTTCAAGTTTGAATCAAATCCATCAAGTAATTACAGAGATAAATTGAAAAAAGAAAAAGTGCACCAAAACTTTAACCAAGGTGGGGACGCGGAAAGACGCCGACGCCGACGCCGGGGTGAGTAGGATAGCTCTCCATATATTTCGTATAGTCGAGCTAAAAACTAGGTCAGATGTACCTTAACGTTTCGCATACATTAGAGTAAACTAAATCAACATGCTTTACAAGCGTAGAACTATTTCAAACAATGCAAAGTCTAGAAATTGAAATGCTTGAGGCGTTAAACTTTTTTACACTGAGTCAAGAATGTCACATGGGATCGTTGCACTATGAAAGCCACTTTCACCGCCGGATTTGTACTCAAAGAACTATAGTTTTGCATAGGAAAAACAGTATAGAACAGATAGAGCCAGTGTTTAGGCTTTTGTTTCGCTTTTACAAGTAAAAAGAGTGACCTTAGAAATGAACCTTATATTTAACGAGAGATCTAAGCACACATAACAAGAAGCATACACGAGCTGTGCCATTCCAGTGTCAAAGCCATTAGGGCACACCACAATTCAAACATCGTGCTTCTTTCATTCTTGAGAACAATTTCTTCTGAACAAATTTGTCGAATCTCCAAAATGAATAGCTGTCTTACAAATCGCACCAAGCCCCCACCAAGCGGAAATCTAATGCTGGGTATATATGATTGTTTACATGACACATATTCAGCAAAATCTTTAAAACAAAACCTGAAAAGAACACAGTCGTCAATGCTGCCTAATTCGACTGTTACAATCAAATGCTCGCTTTGATAAAAAAACATTCTGAGGCGGACATGTTACAGTACAATAATTTTGTTTTTGATTATTTACCAGCAGTTATCCATTTCTTTTTGACATTTTATCTATCTATGTGCCTAAAATGATAATGTCTGAATGGCACTGTCATAACAACAAAATAATAAATAATTTGCTCTTTGGTAATGTGATTTCACCATAAATGTAATCGGAAATACATTTCAACAAGAGTACGTGTGACTATAACAGAATCTGTGGACCGAAATGAAATTCAAAAAATGGCAAACGAGTATACATACTATTATATTACATCAGGAGAGATAATTCCGTTCAAAGTCGCACGTTCAACAGTTTGAAGGTGCCTAATTTGTTCATTATTATTGATATAATGTACAAATGTTCACTAACAGAAATCTACAAAAATGTAATGCACAATATGACATTTCAAAATGACCTTCATAATAAGACAATCCATCATTTTTGTAGCTCCTAATGGAAAACTGTCTGAGCACTTACGCGGTGTCAAAAAAAAGTCGCTGATGCTACGGACAATATTTCTGTCTACGTTTACGTTTATAAACATCAAACATCTATCAAAATGCTACGATTTTATACTGAAGTGCTATTCTGGGGACAGATTTCCGTATAAATAAAGTTAGCGAATAAATCATTATATACCCAGATTTTTTCCGTTTAATATACATTCAACATACTTTTCATGGGATTCATAATTGAAGAAAATGTTACGTGCATCTGCACTTTGTATTTTCTCAAACCAAAAGTATTTATTTCAGCTGCTTTACAACATAAATTTTACCCTCAAAGCCGAAACCGTACCATTCACCAGTGCCTTTTATGGCATTGTAATACAGCCTGAGGGCAAAACAAAATAATTCCAGGGGTGATGAATTGTGTGTAATGGTACATGTATACACTTACTGAATGACTTGCCGATCAATAGTCCTATTTTAAGTAAGTAAGTAAGTAAGTAAATTGTTTATTATAGTGACTTGTGTATACATAAATTCCGAATACGTAATACAAATACATCAAAAGACACCCGGCCCATCGGACCTATAAGTCACCTTATTACTACATTTAACATAAGTTGTGAACAATTCCAAGAGTGAAACATGAATGAGATCGAGTGTACATCTCTATATATAAATTGAACACTGATAAAAATGGATAAAAACATATTACATAATATTGTGTTTTAATAATTGCAAAGTATCTTATATTTACTTATCATAAAGTAAGCTTCTTCTTAACATATATGCTCTAACTAGAAACTTTATAACTTTATTCTGATAATTTTTCATAAGGAAAACTAGTTTTTCACTGTCTGTCATGTTGATATATACATCATTCGAAATAATGTCATTAAATATCACTGATCTTGTATTGTTATACACAGGACAAACAATTAAAAAATGAGTTTCGTCTTCAGTTAATCCCGTTTGACATATTGTACAAAGTCTATGGTCTCGAGATTCCCCGACATACCTTCCAGTTTCTGTTCTTAAGGGCAGAATACCGCATCTAAACTTTGCATAGATAGAACGTTCGTTTCTTTTAAGATTTAAAGACAAGTAATTTTCGCACGAAAATTGAGTCTTAAATGTTTTGTATGTCCTTAACTTAGGCACCTTTTCATAATTACTTTTCCATATGTGTGCATAATATTGTCCGAATTTCGATTTAACATAATCCATATCTACCGTTACTTTGTTATTAAAATGAGTGATAAGGTCTAATTTTGTCATAATGGTTTTCACTTCGTTGCACCAGTTATTTACTATATTTGAATTCTGATAATCCTTATTGAATACTCGTTTAGTGATTCTGTTATCGTTTAATTTTACAAGTCTGTTCCAATATCGGATTATACAAATCCATCTTCTATAGGTACTGGGTATCCATCCTGTTTCGCCTTAAAGTGCAAGTTTCGGTGTAAATCGATGAACACCTAAGTAATAGCGAATTGCGCGGTTTTTGACACTATCAGCTGCTTAAAAATGTTTGAAACCCAATACGGAAGCACTGTAATCCAAAATAGGTACAACACATGAGTTGTATAATTTCTGAAATGTTTTAAATCCACAATTCTTCATACAGTGTATCTTTGAGATAACGCTACCAAGAGCACGACCCGCGCCTTTTGACAGAGATTCACAGTTTTAACTAAAGTCGTGTTTATCATGAAGAATAATACCAAGATATTTATAGCTATCAACAGTTTCAAGTTGGTTATGTAAAATTCATTCCACGAGTGGAATAATGCCCATTTGGCCCCCGATTTACGCGCAAATACGCGAAAAATGGAAAAATTAGGATCTATTTATTAGAGACTTCTTTCGACTACACCACGGAAGCACATTTTTGACCGAATTACTGCAATATAACCTTTGCAGACAAAAATGTTGTGCATACATATCTGTAGTATGGCAACTGACTACATACACTCTTTTAAATTTTTAGAAAATAATTTATAAATGTCTACTTAATCGCACTTTTATGATCTCCGCTAATTCCCTCTTAGCTTAGATTACGTGCGTTTTGATAAGAAAAGGCGCATAACAAAACAAAAATTTAATGGTCTCAAGAGTTATCTCAATCGAAACAAATATGGTCTGGATACAGACTAGCGTCTCCTATGTGTAAATGTTGCGCAGCAGTTAATGATTTTGTCATATTATGGTGCGAGAAAAAATATTTCGTTCCTATTTATAGCTGCCATCACAATGTTTGCTTGTAAAATAGTTATTTTTTGTTATGTCATTTTAACAACTTACACACTGTTACGTCTTATTCGTTTTGAGGAGGCTGCGCTTTTGGTGCGTGGCATTCCCTGTTTGATATTTTTCTTTGTTTTTAAAGATATAAATGCCCATCTTTCACTGCATTATTTCATATTTAGATATTCGTATTTCATAAGTAGAAAACCCTTGTGAAATGAATATAAAACCTAATTCTTGATAGTGTTAATACACATAAACTTGTTGATTTAAATGTTTACAAAAACTGAATACAGTAATAGGGCATTTTTTCATACATGAAATTTAGAATTAGTATAAATTAAAAACTTATAAAAACGAGTGGTGCTACAAAAAGTTAAAAATGCTGTGGTTTGGAGGTTCAAATGTTGGCCGGTAAGCTTGGAGGAAGTGGGTTTGAGCCCCACCGGGGTCGCCGCCATACCTTTCATATGGCACAAGCACTGTTTTTCCAGGAAGCAGACTCAATAGTGATGCAAAGAAGCCTCAAGCTTTCATCATAACAGAACTTGAATAAATTAATAAAAAAGAAAAAGTTGAAACTCCACAGATCGCGTAACTCGACAAAAACGAAAATGTTGCATGCTCGGTTTGAATGAGCCTGTTCACAAAATTAACCTTAACAGCCTCTTTTCTGAAACCGATCCATAAGCAAAACATTTATATAAAAAAATGAGAGGTCCGTAGAAAGCCTCTAATAAAGCATATTGCATAAACAACATTAGAACCCAACTGGCAATTAATAATTAGAAATTTACTTTAAATAATCTATCAAAATGTTTCACTGAGTCACAATTATACAAGATAGTGAAAGTATACCCAAATGGAAAACTTTTAGTCTATACAATTACATCCCAAAATATACATAACATTTTTTACTTAAATGGTGGTCGTAATTTCTTTGCAGATTATAAAGCATTGCGTGCAGGGTGAAGTGAGATGTTTCAACTTTTTCTTTTTTGAATGAATGCTTACTGGAGTAATGTCTATTCTACGAGAAGAAGGCCTGGCTAATTACGTTTAGGTGATAATAATTAAGTTTCAAACTCAGTAAGTCGTATCCGACAGAAGGGACAAGTATAGAACATGTGACGCAAGATCGTGAGACATGTGCAACATCATAAATCGTATTCCATGTCTAGTGCGTGTAGCGCTTATCGTAAGTTCACCGTGCGCTTCGTTTACTTATATCGTTCGTGTTGCGTATGCTTTGTTGGACAACTATAAAGTTCCACTATTCTGAATTTTGATAATTCATACAGACACGTATACTATCAGAGAGGAGAAAACTATTACAACATTTGATCTTACATGTATATTGGTCAAAGTGTAGTGATAGAAACAAGTCTGGTTGAGTATGTGTGTGTGTGTGTGTGTGTGTGTGTGTGTGTTCTGGTTTAATGTCTTTTTCAACAATTGTTCAGTCTTGTAAACGACGGTGTCTGCTTGTAGCAGTGAGCACAATGCCCAACTTTATAGTGCTGCCTCGCTGGAATATCACGCCGTAGACACGTGGCATGATACCCCACCCAGCCACATTATACTGACACCGGGCTGACCAGTCCTAGCACTATCCCCTTAATGCTGAGCGCCAAGCAAGGAAGCTGCTAGTACCATTTGTACGTCTTTGGTATGACGCTGCCGGGGATCGAACCCACGACTTCCCGCACTCGAAGCGGACGTTCTACCACTAGGCTACCGAAGCGGTGTTTGGTTGAATATACCACTTCCACAGGAAACAAAGTCTGATATGCCTGCACGAAGTTAGGACCTGTTTTACAATTGTAAACGTCTGTAAAAGACTTGTATTTTGAAATTACAGCTGTGAAAGACCTATAAGTGGAAAATGACCAAAAATACAGTTGGAATTTACAGGTGTAAAACATGCAGGTCTCACAAATACAGCTGTAAAAATACAGTTGAAAGTTACAGTTGTAAAATGGTCATGTCTCAAATACAGCTGTAAAAATACGGTTGAAAGTTACAGCTAGCTGTAAAATGGCCATGTCTCAAAGTTACAGCTGTAACAGTTTTGAAAGGAAACATGACTTAATAATTGTCAGCTATCTTTAAGGCATTTCGACGGGATATAACTGAAATTCTCTGAGTTAGGACCATACACTGCTTTTCATGGAACTGCACACTGTGTATCATTAAATTTTCGATGTACGAATGAATACACTTTTGGATGTCTCTAACTTTCATTTCGGTACTTTCAACATGTGTTAATGTCAAGTTCTGCTCCCCCGGTGTTCGTAGGCCTGGGTGGTAGCATGCATTTCCACAACGACCTGCAAAGTTTCCACTTTTTCAATTTTATTATCACAGCAGCGTTGTTTGTGCCGTGTGGCGGTCGTAATAAGTCTTCCCCTACTTTGAATCAGAGCTGTTGTTTTTCGATCTCTTCAGATCGTTGGAAACGATATTTATGTTGTGTTAGTGTACCGATTAATTGGTCAGCGTGAATATTTCGGCTTGGGTGGTTCCAATGCTTTTAATAGCTTAGGGTATTGTTTAATCACTATTAAATATTTGAACAAGAATACGGGTCTTTTAAAGCTGAAATATTTCGTACACGTAACATACAACAATCGAAAATAAAAGTATAACCTCGAGAAAAACATATTCACTCATCTCACTGTCACAGCGGGGAGTTATTTGATTTACACTGCCTTGGTAATGTCTAACTTGCTGAAAAAAGGGTGAGTGCGAGTTTGGCATACACTATTACAATTTCTTTTATAAAGGTTACTGGCCTTTCTAAAGCGATACTATATTTTGACCTGATTTTGTACGTTTCGTATTATATGCTATGTTCATTGTCTTGTATGTTGGTGGTGTTACTTTCCTTATTTTAATCAGTTATAATTATTTTTTCCTGTAATACAGGCTACGGGGACGCGACACTGGAACTCGAAGGTTAAAGGTCATTATGTTAGTTGTACGCAGTAGCCAAATTAAAATATGTGTCAAGCTGAGGAGTTTTAGAAATAGGGGAAACAATCGAATTGCATTTACTTTCACTGGAATTTCTTTTTTGTTACATACCTGGACATCTTAATTTCAAGGTTAAAATATCCCATATTGCCCCGAACAATAAAGAATGAACACTTATTTCTGGAGAACAAAGATTTCTTTTTTATATGTGTACATTTAATGTTCGTCCACATACTGACATGTGATCAGGAGTATTACGGATGTCAAAGAAACAACAGTTAGCGCTTCAGTCTATTACAGACGTTGCACAACTACATATTATTTATTTGATTAAACATTGAAGAGAAAATTGCTTAAATAATAAATCTTATAACTTTAAAGACGTCCCCAGAACAAGTTCATCCTCCCAGCTTTTGATATGATCAGCACAATGTTGAAAAGTGGCTATAAAGAGGAAAAGAGAAAGATCGGAATGTCTGATAGTCAAATTTAATTGACAGAAACATGCGTAGGTTCAAGCCCCACTTGGAGCAATTGTTTTTCCTTATTTTCCTTTTTTCTAGTAAGTGTTTACTTCTTTCAATAGTTATTATTGATTTTTTGTACAAAAGTGGAAAAAAATCATTTGATAAGCAATTTCTTGCTGTTCAAAGTGAATTTACCTCTGAAACAGAAGGGAGGGGTAGAGCTAGACATCTTTAAAAATACTAAGCCACATGCGGTAAAAGTTCTCTATTTTGACTTCATTCTTTAGATTACATATTGTGGAAGAAATGTAGGTAGGTTTTACTTCTGCCCCAAGGTTATATTTGAATGAAGTGAGCAAAATTTAAAACAGCCCCGCAGGATCCGACTTTATTTTTTCAATGTTGGAGTTAGAATTCTGTCTCATTAAATCCATTTACTTGAGGCACCCTAGAAAAATGATATTTGCAGTTTTATTTTAAGTTTTATAATTGTTTACCAATAGTTTCATGTTTCTTTTATAAAAAAAAATAATGGTATAATGAATTATCTGCAAACGTTTTGGATAAAGGCCATCACTGAAATTTGCCTCTACTTGAGCTTGAGGAAATACCATAAATTACACAAAATTTGTAAAAAACGGCACGGTAAAAGTTGTTTAAAAATTGCAACACAGTACGAAGCACGGTCAACTGTAAGAATATATCAAGCAAATGCCATTTTTTAAACATTACTATTAGGGGTCTAATACCTTAAAAGATTTTTAACAAAAGGTTTTAACTAAATATTATTTTAGCCGTAGCCTGGCAGGCAGGAACAAAACCGACCAACCATTTTCCCAACAAACAGAAACTCAAAGTTTGTACTTTTAAATTAATTTGTGCTTGCAATTCTTTATCTCCAATAAAATTTAAGTAGCAGTTTTGATTGTACCTACCAAAGCGTATATCAAAAATAATGATCCTCACTAGTACGATGCAAGTTTATTTCCGGTTCATCTTTCTGTAGTCGTTATTTTAAACAATCATAAACGTGTAGGTAAATCGGTTTGTGACAGCAGAAAGTATTTTCATTTCAAGATCAAATGAAATGGTTGCAATATGTTTACATCTTGCCGTTATTTCCTTATATTAGTTGAGCTATTTTATCCTCATGATAAGTAGCAAGTTTATACATTATTCCAAACTCTGTGCCTATAATGGACAAATATTTTGTGGCGTATGAGTGTAGTGTTTTGTTGTCTAGTAGTCTTGCTTAAAATTACATGACCTATACATACACATTAAAAGTAATGAAATAAGTCTAACAGACTGAGTATAAAACACATTTTAACGGGTACATGTAAATCTATACACACACTGACCGAGCACACGTATACAAAAACACAAACGAATGCAATACTAAAACACAGGAGGAAAAATAGACAGAAAAATGTATGGAGAAGGAATAGAGCAGGACACGGTTCTAGGCAAAACCACAACTGATCAAAACGAGGGAACAGAACTTAAATTTTACCTCTTTAAATCCTATATTACAAGACAGTTTAAATTCAATTGCTACCCGCCAAATGAAATGAAAGCCATTACACGTGTAAATGTAACCGTCCGAACATATTGTAAAACATATTGTCTTATGTGTAGATATTTAGATCGAAATCCAGTTAACTGTTAACAATTGTATTCATTGGCTTTGCAGACTTTGACAAACACAAAAAATATCACGTCGTAAGGAACCATCTGTCTACAATGAATAATGAAGAATGCAGCTGTATATTTTCTTGCAAGCTCGGAGCCTATTTTATAACTAATTGCAGAATTCTATCAATTGAGCTTTCAGATTTGAATGTCTGTTTTGATTTAGCATTTTTATTCAGACACAAATATTTTTTCTGATCGCATGCATTGGTCTAAATAACTCATAGGGATTTGATGCAAAAAAAAAATGAAACAGCAAAATATTTAAGTTTGTAAAAACATCAATATTACAGTAAAGTGTGTTAATAGAAAAAAGCTCCATCTTTAAACGCAAGAAAATGTGTTTATTAATTATGCTTTTAAAACTGATGTAAATTTTCGTTCAACCAAATCTGACCGACAAACGTGGCATTAATATAATAGCTGAAAGCGAACTATGTAACTGACAGCGTTTCCACTCATTAGAAATTCGTTTTACGTAAATTACATGTAAGAAACAAATGAACCTGATGGTTGTCGCTAATTTGCAATGTTATCAGTTTTATTATGTCAACCATATAATACATAGATGACTACCGTTGACAAATAGGGATTGGGATATGTAAATCTGTGTTTTGAATTAAGACTTCTCGCTGCTTACCATATATAAATATCAAAAAATGACCACACCTTCATAACAAATTGGTAAAGCAGTAGAAAATACAATGAAACTTTGTTTCTATGGCAATATCAACGACAAACTTGGGAGCAAAGAAACCTTAAAACCATTGTCTGATAATTGAAATAATATGCTCTGAGCAGATAGTAATCTTCTGCAAGGTGATATAACTTAACCTACTTTAAACACAACGTATAGTTAACAAGAGTACATATAGATCAACGTTTAAAAATGAACGGCAAAATGTCAATTTTCTTCAGTATTCTCATTTTGTAGAACATGTTTTCTTGAATATGTGCAATTTACAGAACTTACTACGAGACAGACGACATAATCAATTGTGTTTCGGGGATAGTAATTCAATTTCCAACTCAATTAGTCTGATCTTGCAGAAGGGACGAGTTTAGAACATCTACGTGTAATATAGCATCTAAATGGGAAAATATAATGAAAAAAGTTTCGGTGATAAATGAATATAGTTCCCCAAATATCTTTCATTTTAAGTTATACGCATTTATGATCCTATAGGCAGTTATAGAAATTCATTTCAATGTAGTTTGGTAAAATCTGAAATACAATGTAACAATTACATGTACATTCAGTTCTTTCTAAAATACATCAAAGTGGTTGCAAAGCAATAGAATTTATCTATACATAAATTATCTTAAGAGAATACATGTAAAAGTACTGTCCAATTGAGATCAATACGAAATAATTATAGGTTATTAGCTTTGTATCGGGAAATATACACGAGTTCTTCAGCGAAAATATTGCGCGACTTTAGGAGCGCAATATTCTTCCGCTGAAGAACGAGTGCATATTTCCCAATGCAAAGATAATAACCTTTTTATTACATACGCATCTACACGTATAAATATTATGTAAATATCATAAAAATGTTCAATAGCCTGAATAGGACTGACAATACTGAAATAGAAAAAAAATAGTGCAACAACACACACTTAATTACGTCACGCACCCGATATGACTTTCAGGCGTCAGTATATGGAAAAATATTGACGTTTCCGGTACCAGTTAACTTAACCGGGAATAGAAACGAGTATGTAATAATCTAGCGTATTATCTAAAGATGAACATTATAACAGTTTAATGCTGTAAGTGATTTGTTGGTAAATCAATTGAAGTGTAATCTATTGCTATATTATTTTTCTATAATTATACCGGATTACATCTTTTCAAACAAGATTATCTTATCTATTTTCATTTTTGTTATAAAACTCCACAAGATCATAGATGTGTACTGTGTACAGCAGAGCACTTGCTTATATGTAATAGGTAAGGAACCAGTAATAAGTACACTGAAATAATAGATGATATAAACTTTGAGAAGCGTTCAAAATGTATTATGTATTAACATTAATCAGTTTGCTTTCATAAATTTATAACAGAAGAACCTACTACACTCGCAACCGAAAGGTCTTGTTTTCCATATTCATTTTATGCTTTGCAGAGTATATATCAGTGAAATAAAATGTATATGTTTTCTATTTCAAAGGAATGAAAATATCATTGTAATTTTTCATTGGTACTAAACTACACTAGAATCCGTATGAATTATAGATAATCGGAAATTCTGTTTCCTTCAATAAAGATATAGATGTATGTAATGTAGGTAAAAGTTCTACGCTCCACTAGAATAAAATGAAAAAGAAACTTTTTTAACATTTATATCGTGGCGTCACGGCATCGTGACATTACGATGATATGCGCGTGACGTTGCGCTGGGAAAATGGTATATTATGTTAAAACGTTTGTAAATCATAAAATAAAATTCGTTTAGCAAAAATATATTTCAGTTAAGAATACCATTATTTACATTTTCAAAAGTTTCATATGCTGTCTACTTGATGTATATTTCCATCTGTGAATCATCTGTTTCTTATTCAAGGTACATAGTATTTATAACAAACGACACTAAGGAAATTGCTGCATAAGACAGAACACGCGATATCTTCTATTGTATTTTGTCATCCTGATAGCCATCAAGTATCTAATATCAACACTAAAACTGCCTTTGAAGATTTGATGATTGGTTTATTTCTTTTTATATTTACGAAAACATATAAATAAGAATTATACATGTAAGAAGATCCTTTTGAAGCAAAGAATGCAACCAAGTTGGAACATAAAAAATCTGTTAGTAAGAGGTGATGAAATATGCCATAATTTTCACGTCTTGTGGCATCGGCTTAAGCAAAACTCTACTATATAAATGGTAATAACGTAACGGGCGCCATGATCCTAGAGAAACCAAGCCAAATTACAGGAGTCTGTGCTTGAGAGGTTATGAAATGCACAACAGACTAAATAAAATCTGAAAGTAGATCCCTCGGAAGCACCAAAAACAATGCAAACAGTGAAAATTGAAGACTCGGTTTGATTGAGTCTGTTCATGAGCAGTAATGGAAAATGCAACACTGCCCACGCCCCCTAGCACCGGCTTAAGCAGTATTCAATCTTCAAATCTAAATGAGTTGAAATCAATAATCCCGAAGGACCAGAAAATATAACAACACTGAGATGAAGTCGGGGCGACTTTTTACGGCCGCCACACAGCAGTGAAATTCCAGAAAACCTCGGAAATATTTTTAATATATCGCAATATCATGTAATGCGGCGGAAAATTTGTAAAAAAGCGACTGGAACGTAGCACTAACATAACTTAGACCATTAAAAAAAATATGGTTTCTTCATGTGAATACATGTGTCTACAGAACAAAATAATATTTGCTTTTTCGCAACGATTGATACACAATATGTTGACACACCAGACAGTCCAATATTATGTAGCACCAGATATGGAACTGGGCATAATTTTTGACACATGATAAGGTATTTCCTCCAAAGATGCTAATGTTTTATTCAGGATGAAATATTCACTACAGTGCTACGTCGACTGAACCATTGATTAGGAACCTTACACTAGGCCCTGATTACAGTCGTAAATTCTCTTCTCACAAGAAATGAACTCAAACCGTAGGGAAAACATAGTCATATGTTTGTTAGGCATAAACACAGTTTGATGAACATTAACTTGAATTTATAGAGTATTGTAAATATACTAAACTAATTGACTTAAAATAAAGGACACCATACTGAGGGTTAGGAAGAACAGAAGAAAAGCAAATAATAGGGTTTGGTGTTGGCTTAAACATTTAATGAATGGGAACAAGACATATGGTGAAGACTAACTGCGGGATTATCTTTCGAATATAGGAGAAATTAATAATTTAATATCTCTTACATTGGTCTTTATGTATACAAGTTAGAAGTGTTTATGATATTAGAAAATACACTTAGGACAGGTAATTGTCTGAATAAACGGAGACTAACTGACACTGTTGACAACTTTTTAAAGTATTTCTATATCTATATGTTCAACGTGTGAGGTTCTTTATGATAGAGTGATCATTTCAGTTTTAATTTTAATACCACTTATATGATATGCAGATGTAGTATGAAATTAATGGCGACCACAGGGGTCCAACAGTGGCGCCTTTCACTAAATTAAACATAATTCATCATTCAGTGATGCAGAAAATATACGACCTGAAAACGTTTTTGAAAGTCGCAAGTCAATGAATGATTTGTACCCAAAACCTCATATTTTCCAGCCTTTGTAAAGACGTATAAGGTTAAAAGAACGAAATACATCTTTGTAGGATCGAGAAATATGTAAGGTGTATGTCGATACCCTATGAAGATCTTTATAGAACATATCCTTGCAAACTATACTCTCATGGTTAATCACTGAACACCTTGGTAGCATTAGGTGATATTACAGAACTCAGTGGCCGTGGATAATATGACGATATGATTTAAGAACACTTCATACTCCAGAGAAGCGATCTCCAATACGTGATCACGTTGGAGTCAGAGCTGTGAGAAACGATCAATAACGTGAAAAGAATTCTGCGAATGGATAGACCTCACTCCAAACATTAAGATATTCATTTATAAAGAAGCACAACGGGTGCAATTAGAAAATTCTCACTAGAAAGCTTGAATGATTCTGGTCTGAATAGTCTGTTTTCATAAGCTAGTAAAGTAATCTAACAGAAGAGGCTGAGGTTAAATTAAATAGTTTGTTCTATTGCTAATTTAATCATATTCACAAGTGATCCATCATTGCATAAAGGGAGAAAGTTTAATTCATTTTCATCCGGACGAAACATGTGATGATATTAAAAGAAATAAATTTATTGTTTAACAGTTTTAATGAAAAGAACAAATCTAAACTTTTTATCGCGTTGTTTTAACTGCAAAAGACCAATGAGTCATAAAGTATTAAATTTAAACTGATTTGTTACGCTAACAATCATATTTAGCTATTAGTTCAGATGAGGATGAATTATACTGTGTTCCTTTTTAGCGTTTCTAACAAAGACTATCGTCTCAAACGTCCACGAGAAAATGTTGTTTAGCATGAATCATTCATAAATCATGCTGATAGAGATATTTATAATGATAGCGATATTCTGCAAGGCTATCAGTAAAATTTCCCTGATCAAGATCACGTGTGCCCATATAATGTAAAGTGTTCATTTTGTTGATGTTTTTTTTTTCAGAATAAACAAATACTTGACACGGCATTTGACATCACTAAACATATTTATTCTATTGTTATCAGATAAATCAATTTATTACAATTCGTAGAAAACTACTCGATATCTATCAAGTTCTCTTATTTTAGACATTCGTGAACTGAGAAAGAAATAGACGTATTGATATTAAGATTGGACAAAGTTTTCATATGATAGTCACTCACTCTTCGTGCTTTACAGACACTTTGGCTATAACATTTCAATTTCGTTGTATCCGTAACAATTTGCATCCATTTCACCAGCTGGTGTTTTATGTCAATATGTATAGCTTTGTAAAATTTTCAAATTTCCCAAATTGCAACAGTGTATCAAAGAAATGTTGAGTATACATGAAAAATGCCATTTTTATAGAGGTCATAACACACTTTTTCTTTATTCTTTATTTTATACTTAAATATTACGGAAAGGCAATATGCGCCGAATTAGTAATGTTGATTAAATTCCTATTTGAATTCTAACACGAAATAATTATAGAGTATTTATGTGATTTGTCAAAAAATGTAATACTTGTAATAAACATTGTTCATGAAAATCAACCCACACAAAATAATGATGGTAAAAATCTCATTTGTCATTTAACTTAATTGCATGCACAAGTTTTAACCTTAAAAAATACGTGCTGGTATAAATTACGTTTATGTCAAGACTTATCTATTATACGAACATCTCTGTACTGCTTAAAGCACGTTATCACCATGGCTCACAATACACACATCCTCCAATCAGGGGCAATTCAGAATAAATATCAAACAATTACCTAGACATTTCAATAATGAAAATCTCTATGTTTCATGAATTTCAGAATTGTATTATAACCATCATAAATACTTATCATTTTAGCATTGACAGTTCGCACTAATGACATTGAATGGCATTTTCAATTTAACCTACTGACTCACAGCTACCGCGAAGCATGAAATTAACCGCCTAAATAGCTCAGCGGCCGTTTGTCTGCTTAGGGTGTGGGCGGTCTTGGGTTCGATCCTCGGCAGTGTCATACTAAAGACGTGAAAAAATGGTACCAGTAGCTCCCTTGCTTGGCATTCCGCATATAAAGGGTTGTACCAGGTGGTAAAGTAAGCACAGGTGAGTAATTGTTACTGAAAAAGATTGTCGCGCAAGAACTTTGTTGCTCGTGTTGTATGTTGATTATATGCGACACAACATAAAGCTTATCTTTACCTTTTATAACTTATATGATATATTATAACTTATATGATATGACAATCCACAATGTTGTTTCTGCTGGAGCGTATAAATACTTATGCACTAACATTAACCAATGCCCAAGTCCTTGTCTTTCCACCAACAAAGTGTATGCAATTTTTGTTTGCCGTTTGCTTTCACATGACCATACTCAATGATTAGTTTGCTTCGTAGCATTCTATATTTAAAAATAGTGTAAAGAGTTTGAAGCTGAGTATTTAGAACTCGGTGTTGTTTTATTTTGCATGTCCTTCGGGGTCATGGGATACATTCCATTTTGCTATGATAGAATTCCGCTTAAGCCGTTGCTTAGGGTGTTGCACATCTCATAAAACCTCAGAAATAGACTCTAATCGAGTCTGCCTTTGTTTGTCATCGATCAAACTGAAAACGTTTCCTTGTTGTTGTTTTTTTTTTTCACAAAATGTACTTGTCTGATCAAGCATTTTGAATATTTCCGATCAAGTGGGTGTGGTCCAGACCAGAAAGAAAATGAATATCTTTGAAACCTTTAGTGCAGACAGTCATAACGTTAAAACTTTTAAATCGCACTTCCAGTTCAATTATAAGCAATCACATTTGTGTTTTCTGGGTTTTATGCATTTATCAACATTCAAAAAATGGCGTGCATGCTATGCATTTAGTCTAGTTGCGCGTGAGTTTGTAAAATGTTTTACATGAAAAACCACAGAATCAGTCCCTTAATGTCATGCTTATAACTGACGATAATTCAAGACTACCAGTAAAATTGTAGTTTAATAAGAAATATATATTAATACTGTTTGCATCAACATAACATGTTAAATGATATTTTTACATATACATTAGAAGTAAAATGAAATGGATATGAAAAAAAGATTAACTACAATCTTGACATTCAAATTGTCATGACTATTTATCATATAAATAACGCTAGATTATCATATAAAATACCGTTAGATTAGGATTTCAGAAGAGACTCGTAACATATTTGATATAATAACCAAATTATACTTTTTTCACCAAAATGTTGCAAATTTTTAAGTTAATAAACAACATATATTTTACAATAACTGCAGTAGTTTTTGCACTAACAGACTGAATGTCATTATCTTTATTATCAAAACCGGGCTGAAAATAATATCATACACAAGAATGTTGCGGCGTTTTCTGTCTGATTTTAACTGCCTCAGTTTATATCAGTGGCATCAGAATTGGACAACGACCAATATTATTTTGAGTAAGACAAAGTTAAAAGCTTTTTACGCAGCAACATATCACAAGAAACCAAACAAAAATATATTTAAATGAACTGTTCTGGACTGCTTAAAGTTTCAACTTTCTCAGAAATTGTATTTGCTTGCTCATCTTGTTCATTCCTGCCAGCCTTGTTGGTTTAGTACTGAATTGTCATCACGTGCCACGGATTGAAATAGCATGCACTGAAACGACATTTCATATATATATATATATGTAAAAGTCTGTGCCGCAGCAATTTAAAATTAAAAATTGAAAAATTATACAATGTAAAAGACAACTTCCTAATTTCACAAGTCCTCTTATTATATCTGAATTTGATGAAAACAGAACGCCATCAGTACAAAACTGCAATGACCCTAGATGTAGGCATAGGAAACAGATATATAATTGCACTTTTACTAATCCTGCCTGTTCTATATTACAAATAAAGTGCTTCTATTGTGACATTCTGATACAAGCAAAAATGTATTATCTTCACTATAAAATATTTACTGGTATTATTGGCTTCAAGTTGTTAAAATTTAATTTTTATGCCCCCACTTTGGGGGGGGGGGGGGTCGGGGGGCATATAGATTTGCTCTTGTCCGTCCGTCCTTCCGTCCGTCTGTCCGTCCGTCCTTCCGAAAATGTTGTGTCGCGCGTAGCTCTGAAAGTATTTGACGTAGAGTCACAAAACTTTACAAGAATGTTGGTCAGCATGTGTAGTTGTGCACCTGGGGTTTCGCGTCCGGATCCATTCAGTCATGTAGAAGTAATGGCCCCTGACTTTGTAAAAATTGGTCATTTTAATGTTGTGTCGTGCCTAGCTCCAAAAGTATATGACCTAGAGTCACAAAACTTTACAGGCATGTTGGTCAGCATGTGCAGTTGTGCACCTGGGGTTTCGCGTCTGGATTCATCCAGACATATAGGAGTAATTGCCCCTGACTTAGTAAAAAATTGGTCATTTTAATGTTGTGTCACGCATAGCTCCAAAAGTATTTGACCTAGAATCACCAAAGTTTACAGGAATGTTGGTCAGCATGTGTAGTTGTGCACCTGGGGTTTCGCGTCCGGATTCATTCAGTCATGTAGAAGTTATGGCCCCTGACTTTGTAAAAATTGGTCATTTTAATGTTGTGTCGTGCCTAGCTCCAAAAGTATATGACCTAGAGTCACAAAACTTTACAGGCATGTTGGTCAGCATGTGTAGTTGTGCACCTGGGGTTTCGCGTCCGGATTCATCCAGTCATGTAGGAGTTATGGCCCCTGACTTCGTAAAAAATTGGTCATTTTAATGTTGTGTCGTGCATAGCCCCAAAAGTATTTGACCTAGAATCACCAAAGTTTACAGGAATGTTGGTCAGCATGTGTAGTTGTGCACCTGGGGTTTCGCATCCGGATTCATTCAGTATTGTAGGAGTTCTGGCCCCTGACTAATGTCATGTAGTGGGGGCATCTGTGTCCCATGGACACATTTCTAGTTTACCATAAGTAAGCTGACAAAATCATAGGAAGCGGAATTTAAAGGGTAAATAAAACACATATAAATAAATCCTAGTTGTTTTTGTTGTGTTGTGTAGAAAAGGGAATGATAGTGTGTCTTAAACCGTTTTTGTTTTCCATTCAATTGTGTGTAATTGCAAGGGAAGTAAACTAATAGATATATCTGCTTATAAGTACTGGCCTAAGGCAAGAGTTGTCATTCATTGCGGACCACATCTTTAAATTAAACAGTAAAATTTCTGTTATTGATATTAACAAAACTATCATAAATTTCACATTTGTAAAATCAGTTTTGGTTATTTCAAGGACTTAGAAATCAATTTCTAGATGTTACTTCATGCTAAAGAATGTATAGACTGCACTTCAAAATGTACTAAATATAATGGTTTGTAATCATTTGACACTTCATATAATCGTTTGAACAAAAGTCTTAAGAAAACTGGTGAATACTCTGGTGAATTCTTACATATATCTCAGAAGGCCTCTTACTGTGAACAATTATGTGTGCTTTGAAATATTGATTTTATTTAGACACTTCACTTTTGAAGATTGTATATTTATTTATCTATTATGCGATTTTTCCTGCATATTTGTGATATATTGTAGGGGTCTGTCCTAACACAAACCAAAGTGTACTTATGCTATAGATTTGGATAAGTGTACAAACGATCATTGGTCGGACGAACGTATATCAACAAACACTCTCGACCACTCCTGACAGCGCTGAACTTTCTGCGGTTATCACTTGACGCTCTTTGGTCTAATCCGATGTGCATTCATATCTTAAACGAAGAGTATATGTTATTTTGAATTGATTGACAACCGAAAGAACTAAAATACCAATAGACAATTTAACGGAAATGAACATGAATAATTATTAACCCTTACCATGCTAAATTTCTATAATGGACTGGTCCATCTTCTAATTTGGACAGTACCATTTATCATTTGAAGGGGTGTTTACTGAAAATTTACTGACTGGATAGCGAACAGAGCAGACCAAGATCAGACTGCATGGATGTGCAGGCTGATCTTGGTCTGCACTGGTCGCAAAGGCAGAATTCTTTGCCGCCAGCAGGCTAAGGGTCAATGATTAAAAGCAATATCATAATTACATCTGCATCAACGAACAACACTGAATCCAAGTACGAGGAGACCTTTTGCAGCCGCCAAAGTCATACAAAATTACAAATCACAAATAGTGAAAACCAGAAGCAATCTCAAATATTTTTCTTAGAGGGTAGATATAATACTAAACAGTATTTTTCTTATATAATTATGACACAATATTTTGATATATCATCTGTAACATTCAATGTGAAAATAACCGAACACGTAAATACTCGACTGTTATCATTCATCATTTCTTCTGTGAGATGGAGATTTTGTTAGCAAAAACAAACAACAGTTAAATGTCTAGTACTATTAGTATTATTTGGTTAAGGTTTGAATAAAGAATAATCGCGCAAATTTAGATCGCAAAAATACAAACATGTAAAAGAAAAGTAGTACCAAAAGATAATAGGTAAGGGTAGATTTCTCAGAAGCACAGAGCACCACAAACACAGTCTTAGAGCCACGCATTTGCAAAGTACTTCTAGCTAACCTCATAAACATCTCTATCAGATAACTATTCAATGAAGTTGGACATCGATGTTTGGGGTAGATAGGGTAATCTTTTGTGAGTAGTATATCTGTGTATTTCTGTTCTATAAGCACAGACCGTGTCTCTATTAAGAAAATAAGGTAATACGTTTTGGGCCGAGAAACGATTGCCGTATTGCTCGTTGTAGGCACTTTTGAAAATTTCATTCCTAGAATTCGAGGTATTATGGTTCATATACAAATGTATGTAATTTGTTTAAAAGAAAATTAGAAACTGAGCAATATGACAGAAGCGGTTTATGGAAAGCTATTTTTGAACATCTCTAAAAATAATACTTAGCATACAGAAAAGCCATAAGTTAAAGTGACGCATTTTCAAGTTGAGCGTACGTAAAAGCAAAGAGAAAGAAAACTGCATATCATGTCTGTAGGGAAAATCAAACATGATTGCTAAATTTCCGTGGGAAGCAGATTTTTGTTTTCCGATTTTAATGTTATATACTTACGCTTTTGATATTTCTTTATATGAATGAAGAGATATCTATAACGGGAGAAAATTCTTAAGGACGATGAACTTAATTCTTACGAAGAGCACGTCTGCCAATCTAAAATAAATTCTTTCTATGTCTGAATAAAGAACAAAATTTAACGAGACGTTTAGCTTCATAATTGTTATATGTTTTGAAATAAACTAGTTTTAGAACTTTGTATATGCTGCTCAAAGAACCTTTAAAAGGCTGTCTGGTGTGTTGAAACAATATTGTCAGCTTTGCCGTGAGCTCAAATATCTCAAATACGTCACATAAAAGTGCGAGCAGGCAACAGGCCTTCACGGGTACTTTAAACAGTAAAAGACAAATGTATTTTGTATCTTGTTCCTAAGTACAAACTAATCATTCTTTCATTATATGCACAGTTTTACCAAATGTTAACTATTTCTATATTTGAATATGTTAATTGTAAACAGGTGTCTGACACGACAAAGCTGTCAACTAGTGGCACCTGTTGGAATAGCAGACGCTCTAATATTCTATCACAACGCATGCTTTTCATGATCCAAAGCTCGTTTTTCACATAATTACGTGAACAACAACCCAAGCCGATCGAGCGTTGCGACCTCCTGAATGTCCCACCTTTTGGGTCACAATATTCATTCTAATTGCATACATCAGTTGTATATAGCTTCATCTATGGACAGAAAATTAGATTACAAATATCAATAATAATAAGATAAAGAATGGTGTTTTAGAATCCTCCACTGAAAGACTTATTCATTTAAACGGTTTTAGGCGCTATTTACCCTTTAGCCTGCTGGCGGCAAGTGATTTTGCCTTTGCGACCATTGCAGACCAATATCAGCCTGCACATCCGTGCAGTCTGATCATGGTCTGCACTGTTCGATATTCAGTCAGTGAATTTTTAGTAAAATCCCCTTTGAATAATAAGTGGTACTGCCCAAATGGAATAATGGACCAGTCCATTTTAGAAATATAGCATGGTAAATATATTCTTGGTTAAACCGTTTAATCATTCTCATTTAATGCAGACAAGTTTTAAATGTTGGGTTCTGCTCAACCCGGGTCTAGAGGGCGTGGATGGTAGCTTGCACTTTCACTACCGTCCATGAACAGGCTCAGTCAAACCGAACCTGCAGCATTTTCGTTTATGACGTGTTGGGCGACCTGTTGTTTTTCACTTTTGTATTTTAGAAGCTTAACAACAGGAATACATATATTAAATGCAGAGCGGACACGCTCCCTCTCGCCCCCACCTTCACCCCTGAGTAGAATAATACCAGTAGGGTATTACCAGTTAAAACGCAAAGTTGGAAGAATCAATCCGTCTATAAATGATCCCGAGTAGCCTGGTAAACATCTTGTGTGCAGTTTTAAACTAATGAGAACCAATGATTTTTATACAAGTGTAGTCACAAAAGAGAAAGTGTTCGACGTTCACTTCTTATTACCCTACGGAATACGGCAACAGTGTTAGACATTTTAAATGACACTAATATTCAAATGGATGGAATTTTGAAACAATGTCTGCTATTAAATAGGCGGCAATTTTAAGTTTAAGCCACAATTATTCATTTTTTCCAATAATAATTTCCCAAAAGCCTCCCGTCTCATCATTTGCCGAAATATAATTAAATCGTTTTTCGTAAAACAGACGGCAAGTCGTAAAATACTTAAACCATTCTCTTTTTGTAATTTAATCCATTTGGATATGTTTTGTTGTGGTAACATCCTCTTACAATTATGTAAATACTGATATTAAACCGCCATTTGTCACGACTTGTATGGAATACTAACATCTTAAGGCGAGTTTTACGTACTCATAAAATTCTTATAATAATAACGAAGATTCACGAACTGCTTTATTTAAACTGTTCTATTGGCTGCATCAAAACGTCTGTATAGATATTATCTTACCCAAGGACAATCTGATTTATGATGAGTGTGTTTCGTTTCCTTTAAATACATAGTAAACATTGACAATTCCACATGTAAACATAACTGGAAAGCTTGTAAGACAAGAAGGCAATTATTCTGCTTTATGTTCATCGTCGTATGTAAACATTATTGGAAAGCTTATGTCAAGCAGTAAATAAACTGGCCTATGTTCATTATCTGTACTACTTGATGACGTCTTTTGCAAGATCTGTTTGGTACAAATAGAATAAATAATATTCCTGCTTTTGGGTGAAATAATTATTACAAAATGTACCTTGGAACGCTTAAAATTACCTGTTTTTGACTGAGAAAGCATCGACTTGAAGAATATCACCTTAACTTAAATTGAAAGGAAATTTGGGCATCTTTATTAATTATTTGTTTAATTGCTTCTATGTTGATTTAGTTTAGCTGGTTCAAGATGAACTTTGCCCGAGTATCAAATGAAGAATGCAGACATATGCAACACAATTAAAGGAAGTAATGTATTGTATTACAAGAGCTTTAAAGCCAATGGATCTTCAACTAAAAATAAAAGGTAACGGTAGATTTTCCGGAAACATAGAGCACCCAAAATACAGCCGGAGAGTCATGCATCGCATAGTAGGTCCGCAACAAAACAGAAACTGTAGCGGATAGATATAGCAGACGGGTTGCTTCAAAAACCCAACAACACGTTCATTTTAATTACTAGTATGTGCAAAATTGAAACTTAATAAGGGGTAGATAAAAGGGTGGGGGTCGATGCAAGTATGAAAATACAGCAGGGAAAAACACGCTACAAAAACGCAGTCTCTCTACACCGAAACCACAGCAGCGCAAATACGCACGTACACAAGACAAACACACACACGCGCGCGCGCAGGCATTCATACACTTACACAGACGCACGTACGCACGCAGAGTGCTATCAAACAAACAAACAGAAAAGAAAAGAAAACAACAGTGGGACACCGCCCAGAAAATCAAATAGAAGTATGCCAGTCGGAACAGAAAATAATTGAATAACGTATTTGCGAAGAGATATCTTAACACTGATTTCCTTATTATTTGTGAATTAAGCTTGTAAACTACACAGTTTTGATCTTATTTTCTCCTTATCGATGAGATGTGTAAACGTTGCTATGATTGACATGTTTCTCGTGTTATCACGCGAGATACTGACATTTTCACAGCCTCTCTTTGCGGCTTGTTTTTCCTTGTTTTAAGGAAATTTAAGAGCAAAATTAAATTGATTAAAATTACCCTAAATTCTTCGTAAAAGATAATGGAGCGAATAAAACCTGCAGTAAACTAGCGGGAACGTCAGAGAAAATTATTCAAAGAATTTCTATTTTCAAAATCAGGCCAAAATAGTTTTACACTGGTTTCTGAAACAAAACTTATACAAAACGCATTCTTATGATAGTGGTACATGAAATATTATGACCAACTACTGCAACCTTAAAAAAAACATGTTGATTGAAAAGCAAAATATGTATGCATATTCAATGCATGCAATATGTGTTGTTTTTTTTAAATATTTCAGTTCATTGTAGTAAATTTTCTATTATTTCTGATTTAATTTTATCTTGTTCTTTCTTGAAGTTACATGATTTAGCTAAATTACTCCCTGTGCAGATTAAAGTAACGGTGTAAACTGGACACACAGCAAGACGTGTAAAGTGTTCAAATTCTGTTATCGGACTCCCGTGTATTCATTACACGTGCGATGTTTAAAACGCAACACCATGTTTACGTATAAGGAAATAGAGAAGAGATAATGTAAAGAATTATCAAGGACAGTTTGTAATGCAAAAATGATTTCTATGAAAGAGTTTACAGATAGAGTAGCTTTTTGCAGGTACTGAAGACCTTTTCGGATTTAAACATGCGATTTGTCGTTAAAAGTGAATGTGAGTCGAAATATCTTTGAAGAGCTTTTCACAAAGACTATTCACATGTTAAAGTATATTGTAATTGAATAAAAACATTGTCAGAATATAAGACAATATCACTGTTATGTTAATCTTATGGGTGTGGCGAAATGAAACAAGCTATTTTTTGCAATTGTATTGTACACGCAATCTAAAAACACCATATATCCTCCCAAGAACACCACAAAAAAGTCTTAAAAGACCAAATATGGTTAAAACAAATCAATAAAGAAACAAACATCATTTCAAGTACACCGACGATTATTTTGTTTTTATTTGTCTGGCCTTGGTTTTTTGGTTTTGAAATTACTTTAGCTTTAAATGAGGAGCATCCTGATATTGTTACATAACACCCGAAGTGTATGCTAACATAAGAATACAACTATAAATAGACAAGCTGTTTATATCCAGTAGATGTTTTCCGTTGCTTTTCAAATCAAATAAGAATTTTGACCAAACCAAACATATATTTTATAAAAGATTGAATCATAAAAAGTTATTTCCATCACACCTCAAAATTCGGCCAATTACTGCAAACACTTGCTTGAGCGTAAACTAATCTTTGCACAATCATCTTGAAGACTTTTCTGATCCATACAGCCAGCGAGCACAAGGAAATGTCGAAGATGTAAATCCTAGAAACTCAGTGTCACTTTTAGCGTCGATTGTACCCAAAATATCGTTAAAATTTGACAGCCTTTTACTTTCTCTGTAATTATTGTGTTTGAATAATTCAACATATTAACGTCAAGGGCGTCATGATGCCTAAATGTTGTAATCCAGGTGAAAAGTTCAGCAGCTCAATGCGTGTAACTTGCGTTAGGACCACCAGTTTGCCACAAAATGAATGTGTGATGAGAGATCGCTGCAGATACATCTGTATAAAAAGTAATGCACTGCCAATAAGGATCTGATTTATTCTAGCTTTAAAGCCATTATGCCAACCTATCATTTATAATTGAAATACTTCAGTTGCATATTTGAATTAACCCCGCATCAGAATATAACGGTTTACCATTTGAATCGCTAAAATTAAAGATTCAGATATCTAATTCCCTAATGTTTCATGGCTAAACTTTCAGAAACGTTTGCAAATGATCGAATGTAATTATGTCATGTAAACTTTATCATTAAAGTTATATGCAATAGAGCTAGAAATATCCAGTATTTGAAGGATGAAGAGATGAATAGTGCCAGTATTACTCGCGGTACAATGCAGAAACATCGTACGAGAAATAATATGACCAGATCAAATATATTCTCGTACATTCAAGTATTGATAAAGCACTTTGTTTAGGCTAAGCTTGATTTTATTAGAATCTATGCAAACACATGCATTGTAATATACTTTCCTCAGAAGATTGCAAGACGACAAAAAACATGAAAATTGACCTATCAGATGCTCTCTGAAAAATTCATACAAACGTAAAAGGACAGTTGAAGCTATAAGGCAAAGACAGAGATGAAATAATTTAAAAACCAAAGGACATATTGTAAATAGTTTGGGTTAAGGTCTGCAGCTTATTTCTTTATTTTTCATTTTCATGAAAATCGTACTTCAGAAAACTGTAAGAGAAAATGACATAAAATTGTTACATTTTTAAGTTGGGTATTTTACAGGTTTTAAATGATTGGTTAAATTTTATCATGATTAAAGTAACGTTAATGTTAGTAAATGAAGCAATAATATATATTGTGTAAATTGTTTTGCCATTTTTGAAGTTTTGGTTTTTAGCAAAGTCACACTTAATCTTTTACGAACGTGTCCAAATAAACAATAGCAACCCTATTGAATATCTTTTTATATCATGTATTACATCAAAGACAACAGTGTCTAAATTGAAAAATAATGCAAAATTTGACATTTTAGTACGACCTTCATAACCCTGAAATCCATCATTTTTGTTCCTACTAATGGAAACTGACTGAGCACTCACGCGGTGTTGAAAACAAATCGCCGTCTAGTAAACAGTTGGTAAATTTATGAAATGTTACAGGCGATATTTCCTCCTACGTTTGTCTGGACCAAACATTTATGAGTGTTTTAAATATGTCCAAGTGTTTATATTATATTTTTAGTAATTTTCGTTTAGATAAAGTCAACGAATTACATGTACTACCACGGCAGTAAAAGTTCTTTCCTTGCCAATTTAATCTACGCACGAAAATATTTGTCACAGATCTAGATACATACCTATTACTAATTTGTTTCAGCTCGATTGTGATTAAAGTTTCAGTCGGATTTCAATAATTATTTAGTCCGCTTCCTGGAAAACTGTACTTATTCCATACGGTAAGGTATGGTCGTGACCAATGTGGGGATGAACGGCCGACCAATTTAACAGTAGATCATTTGTAGGCATTAAAACATAAATTAAATTAACTCGGAACTCTGCATTAAAAGGGAAACTGGCTTGCCTTTTCCCATACCCTTCTGGCGACGAATTCCATCATAAATGAGGTGCTGATTAAGAATAACATAAGATGTAGTACTTGCTTCAAAATCGACCTTAAGAAATTCGTTTAAACTAACCAATGTATTTCAAATTAATTAGCTCATAAGCTCTGTGTCTCAATCTTTATTAGAAATTGTAAACTTAATTTGATGAATGTAAATAGAACGAAATCATATGAAGTTATTTCCGGCTTGAGAAGAATCATACCATTTTTGCAAGATTATTGAGTCTGGATTTACTAGAATTTACTAGTTACATACTGGTCATGGTCCTTAATCGACAAAACTCAGGTTGTATATGTAACTGGTGATGTAGATATATTGATCTGGTGCCCCGAAATTATTTCGTAGCATATACCACGAATCTGTTAAGCTTTTTATTCAATGCCAAAATAAACATTAACTATATTAATCATTTGCCAATTTTCGTAAAGACAATAAATGTTAAACCCACTCAATGCATTTAAATATGTCAAAATATTGGATGACGAAACTCCAGCATAATTGCCTGAATAAAAATTTGTCTATTTTCTGCAAAATGTAAAACCTACTTTATCATTCACTAGATTTCCATGCGAAATATTGATTACAGAGTTTGTCAAACTATGATTTAAGCAAAAATCATATGACTTCAAAATGAATGTCAAATATTGACAGTCAGACGGATTTACATTTAATTCTCTTGTAAAATAGCAAAGTAAATAAATGATTATCAAATTATTCAAAGCTTGCCGCCAAACTACGCAAAGCCTACAATGAATATTGGAGTAAATGCCTTATCTTTGTTTCGTTTTTTTTGTTGCACCCTTACATTGACTCTTAATGTAACAAATTTACGTATACTTCAATCTAGAAGAACGTATAGATGAAAATATTCATATTTAGAAGTGTCATCTGTATTGTGATTAAAATCATGAACGTTTTTGACTGATGTTGCGCAGTTTACTAGTACCAGCTACCTACACTGCATTTAACGTGCGGTATCGATTTACGTATATTCATGGTAGTTATATTGAACTATCCGTTTAACGTTATTTATGCTATTTCTGACAGTGAGTGCATGACATTCTAGGTTCTCATGTGACTTAATTAAAATGCTGCAAACCTTTACTGGTGGCATATTAAAAATCTGTCGTCGGGAGTAAATATAGCCGTCTTGCTGGATATTAGTTAATTATGATTAAATAACCTCCAACAGACGTTATACGTCTTGAGTTCTTTTTTAACCACCGATATCAATCAAATGTTTTACACCAATATATATGTCCTGTTCTGATATCAATTTATGACGAATGATCGGCTAGCTTATTTTTGAAATGTGTTTCGATATCATTCATTGAAGTAGCATCATTTATAGTTTCAATTACTTTCACAATTGCACATGAAATGGGACCTGGAGTGAAGTTAAAACGAAAACATAATATCCGAGCTGTAATGATGAGATTAAATCCGATTAAGAGAATTTTGGAAATAAAATCCTGCAAAACTTAAGCCAGTCGAAAATATTATATAAAACGTTCATATTAAATTCCATTAGTTGTTATAGAAATACTTCAATAACCGACAAAAACACTATTAACTTTCATTATGACTTATTTCGTTGTCTGCATATTAATGCTTCTGTAACTTTTTAATATCACCCGTATAATTTCATTTTCTGTTTCACTCTGACATTAAGTAAGTCTAGTTAGTTTGATATCGATTGACAACTGGCATACAAAGCAAAACAGCTAACCAGTTAGTTTTCCTTTGCCAATGGCGGAAGAACTGTTTTTATCAGCATACATATTCATCATATTTACATATAATTAAACTAGTGGGTTAAATACGGCAAATGTGCCTTGCATATTAACTAGTATGCTTTAAACAAAACTAAACTGTGAGAGGCCTAATGTCACATCAATATATTAAAGCAATTTGTATTCATTATTAAGGCTTAAGAGTTCTAAACAAAATACATTAAAACGGTATTACGGTCAAGCTCCTATATTATGTGATTATGAACGAAATCTAGACTATTGAGGTTGGCACAGCAGTTATCCCACCAATCAATGAAAAACAGATCATGCACAGCAGAAGCCAACATATTTGGTTATCCAGTAAAGAGAATGAAAGATAAAATCATTAATCTTTTAACGTTAAAGACTTTTCCTGTTCCAAGTTCATTTTCTCAGTTGGTGATACGATCAGTAAAATGCTAGAAAGCGGAGACAGAGACAGATGGAGCATGATCGGTCGTTCTGATTGTATAACCGACTGAAACAAAAACCAAATAATTTCTGATTTTCGATTTTGAAATTTACATTGTATAATATTTACATGAAGGTTGTCTTTCATACTAATATCAATGATTCGTAAATTATTTGTCTCGATTTTAGCCATATTTATACCGTTTTTAAAGGTATTAATCCACTTTTAGATCTTTTTTACAGTGTCGATATGATTTTCCTAAAACATATTGAGCATTATCGGTCGTTCTGATTGTATAGCTGACTGAAACAAAAACCAAATAATTTTTGACGTTTGATTTTGCAATTTAGATTTTGTATTTTTACATGGAGGTTGTTTTTCATAAGAAAACCAATAATTTGTAGATTATTTGTCTCCAGTTTGTCCATATTTATATAGTTAATCCACTTTCAGATCCTCTGTTTTGCACTGCCGATAAGATTTTTCTAAACACGACTATATTTGATTATATAATCTTTTCAGAAAATTGTAAAAAAACTGGCTATGAAACAGAAAATAAATAATGTGAAACAGAGGGACTTTCAATCAACTATAGTATGATCATTACATAGTGAAATACTGGTTGGGCTTGGCATTGCTAATTAACAGAAACCTTTTTATTTGATTAAACGCGTATTTCATACAAGTTATTTATTCAATGACTTGTACAATAAGTTTTTAAACATAAAAAATGTCAATAACGTACACCTTGATCATCAGAAATAACAATAAAAGTATCCATATTACGTGATAAAAGAAAATAAAAACAAATTGACATTAAAGGAAGAGAACAAAATTATAGCCGATTTAACTTCACGTTCAACGAGGCAATAACATCTGAATTACAAATTCCCGAAGGATCAACAACTCTAAATATTTCTGATTTTTTTTTCACAACTTACTTTCTATCTGTCTTGGTTTGTTTTGTTTTCAGCAAATGTCAAATACAAACAAGGATTTCTTAACGAGGTTTCAAAGATCATAATATTACATTAAAACTCTTAAATGACCGAACTGATGCCTAGGATAAATCTGCATGAAAATGAACGCATGCTTTTTCACATGAAGCATAGTTATGTCAGTTGTTCTTTCACTAAATATTTATTTGGGATTGTTTAAGTAGAAAATGTCACCTGTTTTTGGTAATAAGGTAGAAAATCTAGCAATTTTAGTTATACATATCATAAAAATAGTTTTAGCCGCATATATATACAAAGATCACCTCTAATGTAATTTGACTGCAGACCTGTAACTTCAAGCATGCACAGTAATATGTTTTAAATACCGTATTCAAGAGTTATTAGTTTTTTTTTATTAAATCATGTTAACAATCCATTTATATGCCATTTAATTCAGCTATTACATGGTAACTGAAACAGATTAACGCGTACTCTAATATCAATACCTATAAAAACTAATGCGGAAAAACGGTGTTCAGTCTTTCTCGAAAATTATGTATACTACATAATTCATTTTTTAATTCAAGTTCCTCCAAATGTCCCTGCTTGGTAGTTTTAGTATTTCCTGCCAATTTCTCAGCATAAAAATACTATGCTACAGATTTTGGAAAGAATTATCTTGTCTTGGTTTCTGGGTATTTTGAGAATTTTTAAATATCCCGTAATGAAAACATTATTCTGAATAGCATCAGAAAAAAACAACCCCATTAAGATGTTTACGGACAGATTTTTCAAAAGATCTAAACAATTTCGATAATGTTTTACGTTTAACGATCAGCTGTATAAACATTATCTTGAGCATCATGCATCTCATTTCGTCAGGCAAGATATTGACCGTATTCACAGCCTTTCTTTAAAACAACCCAGTTTTCTCTGAGTTTAAGGAATTTTATGTGCAATATTAAATTGGTGAAAATTACCCTAAACTCTTCGTAAAAGATAATGAAAGGAATAAAACTCGCAGTAAACTAGCGTAAACGTCAGAGAAAATTGGGAAACTTATTTTTATTTTTCAAATTAGGCAAACATTTTGCCTTGTTCATGACTCGAGTCTTGTGTAGTATGCTTGACTACATCTTAACAGTAGTTCCATATTTAATTTAACTCAGCGTTGTACGACATCATGCGTAAAGATAGCATTGCATTATAACTCACTTGCATTTATGTATATAAAACTTCAACATGATGTTACACACTTAAAAAGCAAATAAAGTCTATATCTTGTCCCAAATAATATAAGATTTTCCATTTTAGTCATGTAACATCGTCATTTCATAGAGCTAAAATAGCGCACGAGTTAAATAAAGATATTAGGTTTTCAAAAGTATTTCTTTGGAATGTTGCAAACTGTTCATTTCGTTTTGTCTTCAACTGGTGTAATGACAGAAGTATCACAAGTACTGGAGTATGTTAGCAGATATTGTCAACCTTAGAAAAATAACGTTAGCCTCGGTTATCGTCTCGGTCGACATTACATACTGCTCGGTTCGCAATTTCTAAAAGCATATAAAATGCTATATATATATAATGATGAATTGCAAACTCAAAACGGGATTATAGTTCGAAAATCTATATTTTCAAGATACATACATAAACTATTTATATGTTTTATTCTATACTACTTGGTACTTTGTCACTAAAGTCACTAAAGCCTGTTTTTTCAGCCGGAAGTTATTTTATTTACACTGTTTTTTGTAACTTATTTAAAATAGCGGGGTTTGCATGCCCCGAACGCATATAAACCCTCATTATACAGGTTATTGTTAGTTCAAAGCGGTGCCTCTATTATCAACTTGCTTTTGTCCATTTCGTATTTCATGCTATGTTATGTATATTTTCTTCTTGATGATGTTACTTTTCTAATAAAGCACTCCTTCCCCCATCCCCACCCCCTCTCATTTTGCTACAAGTGAGGTTCAGTACTCAACATATTCTTGCTGGAGCGTCCAACTGGTGATTTTGCCAACGGTCGTCCCTGAACAGTACCAGATTGTATCCCTTTATATGCCCCATATTTATGTAGGGATATTTAGCGTTGCTTCTGTCTGTACGTCCCTACACTATTAGCCTGATTTGCTTCAAACTTTCACAGATAAGCAAACAAAGCTTGATGTGCAAAAGACTACAAAGGAAGGAATGTTTCTCATTGCAGAGTTGGTGCAGCCGTTCAGCGCATGCGCGGAATTATTATCAAATGGAACGCACGGCAAAAATACTCATTTTTTTGCATGTCCGCACGCATTTAGTGTATAATGTGCATAATATACTGACTAAAGGTTAGGGTTAGAATCACCATGGTTACAAAATATATATATTTAAGGTATTTTTGTTCAAATTTTGTTAATCCGGTATATACCGGAGTCTGTAATATATCACGGGCGCACCAACTCTGTATTTAGTCACAGCCAAAAGGAAGGAACTTTTACTGCGTTATTATTATGACCCTTTGATAGTTTTGCTATATAGAATATAGAGGAACATCGTGTGTGTCCTACTCCTCAAACACTATAGAAATTATATGCTTGAAAGTTTCTCAGATTAAGGACATCTATTTAGAAATAACACATAGATCCATGCATCATTACTGATTTTTGTCATCCCACAAAATCTGTCTTGATAAAATTTATATATATCGGGCAATAGACGTTTGAAGTTAACGTAGCAAATTACGAGTTATCGATTGATTCAATTAAATTTTGCTATAAGTTACCAAACACGCAAATACTTAAGCTACAACCGTCGACTTGGATAATTTATTGTCGCATCCATGACAATTGGACACCACCAATTTCCGTGTAGCATCAATATCTTCATGCTGAACAGTTGACGTTCATTGTGCCTTATTACCCAATCTCTACCATATCGACAAATGTTCTGATGTGTTCGATTTTAATTTAGCTTTTAACGGATCTGTCAATGTGGGTACACATTTATTTCAAATATTGCAAAAGTAAGAGACACGTATATATATATATGAAAAACTAAAATTGTTAGTGTATGATAAACCGACCTTGAATTGTAAATGATGGAAGCGATATAGGGACCCCGTTGCAAAATTAATTATTATAGATACACTTGTATGAAAACTGTATAAAAAGATATGTTGACGTTTGAATAAGATAAGCTCTTAAAGTGACCCTCTGGACTTTAATCGAACAACAAGCCAACAATCCAATAGAACAAACAGTATTTCGAAACCCAACTTGATGCCTCCTTCCACGGGTGTTACTGTTAGGCTAGACCTCCTTGAAATTAACTATCCTGGCAAATAATAAATAGTTTTGTTAATCAAGAAAATCACAGTACGTAATGATCATTCTATTTGTTTGTGTCGTGTCTTTGGAACATGGTGGGGATAAGAGTGAGGTTGGGTGCGCACCATAAACCGGTTTAAGCTCCCAAGTGGTGTTTTTGCCACTGACCGTTCCAAGGCGGTGCCCCACTGTGTTCCTTGTGTTCTCATGTGTTGGCTTTGTGTGTGCGCGCGTGTATGTGTGTGTGTTCCTTTGTTTGTTCGTTTTGTCCTCGTGTGTTGGCTTTGTGTGTGTGCACGTGTATGTGTGTGTGTGTGTTTGTGGTGTGCACGTCTGCGTGCTGTAGGTTTCGTTTTGGGGAGGCTACGATTTTGGTACATGGCATTCCCTGTTTGCTATTTGTCTTTGTTTTTGTCCGGAGGCTGCGTTTTTGAAACATGGCTTTCCCTGTTGGATATTCTTCCTTGTTTTAATTATTCATTGCCATTTATTCAACAATAGTCCCTACAAGAGATACAGCGCTTGTTGTAACATTGATAAGACATAGAGGAACGAAACTCTAATTTCATTGCTTCTTCAACTTCCTTAGAAAACACAGCTGGAAAACCCAAGACGTATAAAAGCATTAATTCAATGTCAAAACATAGGAATAATGGCGAAGACCTCTAGTCAAAATGTATTATAAACACACCTCGATTGATATGTTTCTTGACAATTTATCTGCTGTTCCTTGTTATCCCCGAGGAAAATATTGGCCCATGACCAGGAGTAGGTTTCATTACAGTTATGTGTAATCGGGCGATTAGCAATCATTATTTGTCAGATAATTGGCATGAATGAAGTTAATATTGAAATCTTGGCGGCAGCAAAAATCGACGATGGTACAACGAGGATACATTCTATAAGCAAATTATGGTGTGATTTTATTGTGTATATGAAAGTAATATTTTTAAAGACCTTGACTTTATATGAGAATCTCGATACAGGGGCATAAGCTATAACTTCAGTTAAATATTGTCAGTTGATGGAATATTAACACATAATGAGCATACATCATTGTCAGTTAAAGAAAGTGTACATATATCGTGATTATCTAAGCGTTGTTGCTTTATATGTCATAATTCATCGGAAAAGTGTGTGTAAATAATGAAAGTAAAAGAGTAAAACGAAACAGCCAACAATATTGAGAAAAATATATAAAATATCTAAAAAGTGAACAGGTAGTAAGGAGCACTAACATTTGCTGTAGATATTTGTTTCTGATCTGGAAAATGCATATTGCAGCACGTTTTAACTTGAAACTTAAATATCTCAAAACTATTCCGCAGATAAACATAAAGTACTGGAAAATATTTAAAACATTCTGAATGTAGGTAATCATATTATCCTGTTAAATATAATCTTGGCCGCTCTTTTGGCAATACTGGTATTTTCTTGACATAACATTTTGTATCTTGTCCCCAAACTACAATAAAATCATGAATGGGAAGGACATATGCGTTGAAGTATTTTAATTCTACTTTTTTGATAGGATAAAAAGATAATATAGTTTTTAGAAGGCAGTTTCATGTATTCAAGTTTGTACATATATTACCCGAGCATTCCAATCAAGTGTATTATCTAAATAGTATTACTAACTATATTTATAATAATAAAATTTTCTAGCTCACTGTCATTTATTTCTAATTTTAGAGTTTACTTTAATTTAAGAACCGATTAGCATACATTTCAGTTCCTTTTGCATGTAAGGACATGATGTAATTAAGTGTTTGTTGTACGGCGTCATGAATTTCAGATTACGGGTTACCGGAGTTCAACAGTGTACAATCGTCGGCAATAAGTCTAAATAAAGGTCATGATGTATATATAAAGTGAATATTCTAGTTACAAGTACCTATAAAGAACATTAATATCACAAGTTTAGCATAGTGTCTAATTTATCTTCCAGAGGCTTTAGAATCACATCTTAGAAGAAATACAATGTACATGTCATATCCTCCGTCGCTGAGTCTATATCATATCCCCCGTCGCTGAGTCTCTTCGCATTTGAATGGCAGTCAGATTATGTTTGAAAATGAACTATGATGTTGCTCTGTTCTTAATGACTGCAATCTACGTATTAACTATTTCTTGAATAAGTGCAATCTGCAGAATTTTCTATAAGGCATACGACTTGATCAATCGTGTTTGAGGATAGTAATTCAGTTTCCATCTCAATTAGTGTAAACTGGTAGGAGGAGCGGGACATCTAAGTGTAATCGTAGGAGAGGAATGTGCAATAGTACATTTTGGTTTAAAATAGCCTACAGAGATAACTTTACTATCTTGTAAATATCTATTAAAATGAAACAGTACTGCTAAATTATAATGTATTTCGATTTTACTGGTTTCCTTTTAAATTGGTACAAATGGCCAGAAGCTGAAGGTTCGACTATGCATGACTGGCAAACTATCAATTTACGGACATTTTGCATTTCGGCGCAGTCGCGTTTACTTACAGATAGCTTACACGAGTAATTGCAGTAACAAGATTGTGGGTAAACAAACATTTTGATTTTTGCTGACCAACAGAATGTCCTCGCGCTTAAATTTGTTGTAAATGAGACGGAATAAAACTGAATTGTCAAGGGACAACTTCATATATTCTTCTTTGTAGTTATCCATATTTCATTACTGCTACGCCTTTTCTTTTCAAGCTGCTTTCAGGACTGACCTTCGATCGTTTGATATACAGTTTATTAAACACATCATTCCGGATACTTTCAATTTGATCCTTTTATGTCGAGTCCAGTTAATAATATGTATTACCAAAATACTGCACTATTTGTTTTTGTTTTATTTGTAAGGGTAGGTTTAGTGTTTTGAGACTTCAGCAGAAGCTGACCGAAATAATAATGGATGCTTTAACGAGACCATCTTCTTTGTTACAAACATATATGTCAAGAACTGACCAATCACAGGCTTGATCACACAGTAAATGAACATGAACGGAATGATTGTAGATATAATTGCATTATGTGATACGATCTTAGAACTAAAACCAATACAAACTGTGCTCAACTTTGCCATGCAAAAACTTTACATGTTCTAAGATCTATATTCTTTGTTTCGTTAAGATACGAGAGAATATCACGTCAGTGGCGATGTCATAGCAGATCCGTACATTTGCGAATAAATAACATAAACCGTATTTATCTCTTTCAAGTTACTTTACGCTACTTTACGCCCAATTTTATACTTGAATAAAAAAGAACAATTGCTACATATTATCAGTGTTTACACAAATAAACATGTCTGGGATCTAACGTTACATACACGACCTTTAATTGGGAAGACCGTTCCGCATACTAGTACATAACAAGGTTGTTATTATATTTAGCCAATTTTAATATATTTGAAGACGGATTTGTTGATTTAGAGTTGGTATCTACTGATCTACTGACCAAATAAAGTTGTGAAAACGCGTAAAGAACATCTTTAAGCAGGCGCTATTGTCCTATAAGTTCGTTCACTCACTATACTACATTTTGTTATTTATTTGGTTATCAAATATTTATGCTGCATTGAACGATTTGGATAAGCAGCTTAATTATTCTAGGAGAAATAATTGGAAACCTCACCGTTAATTTTCCATTCTCAACATCTGCCATGGGGTATAGAAGATGGTATGGAATTGCAAGAGATGTAAAAAATAACCAAGAGAAAGACAAATTACAAAATATACCTTTTAGTTGAAGTTGATTTTATTTATATTTTTAAGACCTTTTGCGATGAGAGTTTTATTTGATACATTTAACAAGAGCTATAAGATCCCCCGCAAACAAACATGCATTCCGAAAAATATAATGAGCATAGTGGAATGTACAGTGTTTGACCATATACGTGATTAGATAAAGTGTTTTAAGGACGTTACAGAAAAACACGAAGAACGGAAAATAATTGTTTAGCCATTATCCGAATTGGCTGCCTTTGACTGTATAGATATATTTAGAGACACAGTATGTAAAACTAGTGGCTGTTGAAAGATAAAAAAAAAAAGTTTAAATTGTATCAAGAGACCGGTTAAGGGAAGGGGAAAGGTGTTCTAATAATACAAATGTCTCTTTAAACAGCATGAATAACTCTTCAACATCACAGTGTGGTATCTTAGTGTAAGTGATCTCTTAAATTTAAGGCTGAACACCACTAAATCCAGCTGTTCTTTATTTCATATAAAATCCACTCACTTCATTACGGTGTTTCGACATTTTCTAGCATATCAGATTTTCAGAGACTTATATTCCCATAAAGAACTAGATCGCTACTTTAGAAAAACAAAAAGAAAAGGGGGTGTTAACTTTTATATAAGAAAACTACAGTTCGTTAAATACAACCCGCTGAATTTACTACTTTTCGCTTCTTTCAATTTCTCTTTTCGTGACATTAAATTCTTACGCCGCCATTTTTATCTAGCATGTGATAAGAACATGCCGATTTCATTAGAATGCAAAGTGATACATACTGAAACGCGGTAGGGTAAAAGTAAGCACGTTGCTGCCGAGAAAATGCACTAGGAAAAGAAAAAAGATTAGTACTATTTATATTTGGACTACTTGTGACTAGACCTGCGGAGGCTTACACTCTATTTGGTAGTGATCAGCCTATAAGAGAAATTTTTTGTTTGATTTTTCCATGAATTTGCATTCATTCTCAAGGTACACCTATTTCACAATGATTCTGCTTTGTTTTGGTGCAAAATATTGAGAAAATGTAGAGAAATGACAATTCATTACAGGTTACCCCCATCCCCAAAAATATGCAAAATTTAGCCCTGTGCAAGCAATATTTCAATTAATTTTACCTTATTCGTGGAATTTACATTAAGCATCCATTTAATCGTTTCGATGTTTGTCATTTTCATTCAGAAACATGCTAATTTCAATATTATTTAGACAACTGAAGTGCTAAAATGCGAGAAAAGCCATTTACTAGGTCCTAAAACGAACCAAAATAGTGCCACCTGGTCGAAAATTCGATCTAAATTCCAAAAACACAAGAAATTTAAGCGTTTTCAGCCATTTATTACCGTTTTACATAATAAAGAATAGATTAATGGCATTTCCATTCATTTTCGAGGGGTTTCAGAAAATAACATGTATTGCCTCTTATAGGCTGAACACCACTAAATCCAGCTGTTCTTTATTTCATATAAAATCCACTCACTTCATAACGGTGTTTCGACATTTTCTAGCATATCAGATTTTCAGAGACTTATATTCCCATAAAGAACTAGATCGCTACTTTAGAAAAACAAAACGAAAAGGGGGTGTTAACTTTTATATAAGAAAACTACAGTTCGTTAAATACAACCCGCTGAATTTACTACTTTTCGCTTCTTTCAATTTCTCTTTTCGTGACATTAAATTCTTACGCCGCCATTTTTATCTAGCATGTGATAGGAACATGCCGATTTCATTAGAATGCAAAGTGATACATACTGAAACGCGGTAGGGTAAAAGTAAGCACGTTGCTGCCGAGAAAATGCACTAGGAAAAGAAAAAAAGATTAGTACTATTTATATTTGGACTACTTGTGACTAGACCTGCGGAGGCTTACATTCTATTTGGTAGTGATCAGCCTTAAAACACGAGGTCTCACTTACTGTAGTAAAATTGCCACATTACATAAGTACTTTTTTGTAACAAATAATCTGATTACAGTTTAAATATCAAATACTATAACCCCAATTCTGGTAACTGGTAAAGGATATTCTTCTGAAGGTTCCAATACAATGTGTTCTCGCTTCGATTATAAATAGCTTTTCTATTCTCTTCCATATCCTATAGATTCACAATCAAATCCCGGATTCAAAGAAAATATCACAATTAAAAATCTAGATTTTATTTAAGCATGTTTATCAAAATATATATTTTCATTGCTTCGCTCGCAATAGTATCACTTGTGAGTTTCTAATATAATAAAATAATTGTAGGAGGTCATATTCTTACGCAATTCAGAATATTTCCCGATGATTTCCAGACACTGTAGCTAATACATACTTCGTGCATATTTCTATTTATTCATCTGAAAACATATGATCGGGTCAAAGTTTACAGAGATAAGAGAAAGAGCAAGTCTGCCCAAACCTGCCAGCTACAGAGCCCTGCTTTTCTAATCGTCCCCCGTAACAACAGAAAGAATACTCGTATCTCAAGCGTTAGATTAATTATTCTATGCTTACTGATGAAATACTGTGTTTTATCAGTGAGATATAATCCATATCACACACTGCATATCACTCACCTTTGCCGATCTACTTGTACATTGTGTATAAATTTTAAATTATTTGCATAAAACAGGATGAAAATTGTAGTCGCACTTTGTTCTTTATAGTATATTTCTCGATTCAAATTATTTTACTTCATCAGAATTTCATAACGTTATGCAGCAATAAATAAAATAGAATCGAACTTTATGTCGTGTGCGTCTTTCTAACGTTACATCACGTCTGACCTCATGTTCGTTTACGCGCGTCTGCTTCCCGCGCTAAGATTAAAATTTGTTACAAAATGCATATCTTAACGTAATTAAGGATAAAATAAAAAGAAAATTTGTTTGTTTTACGTGAATACAGAATATCTCACATCAAAGTGAGAAAATGTTCATATTTTCACTCGCGCTACGCGCTCATGAAAATATTTGAATTTTCTCACTTCTCAGTGAGATAAATTCCATATTCACTCAGAACAAATAAATATCCTCTATTTATTCGACTTTTCCAAAACATTTCTTTTATTTTGTCCGATATCTAGTTACTCGTCCGCGCAAAATAGATTAACTCTTTTCATAGAATTTATTTAAAACAGTTTTGATATATTTCATTGAAATATGAATGTTTTCCTTTGCCTTAAAGTAAGAATGTCAATACGTCATTGGGTTCCCAATTTTGAAAGGTCTCGACAACTTTAATATCAGTTAATTGTACATGTACACGTTTTGTTCTAATGGACATGCTTCTAGTATTCTCACGTGAGATAGTGATTTTTCTCGCAGCATCTTTTAAACACTGTTTATCGTTCTCCAAGTTTGAGGTAAATTAGGAACAATTATAAACTGATTAAAATTACCCTAAATTCTACTTAAGAGAAAATGAAGTGAATAAAACTCTATGTAAACTAGCGGAAAATACGAAGAAAATTGAGCAACTCATTTCCATTTTCCAAATAAGGCCAATTAAAATTCAACTTCGTTTTATGACACTTTTATAGAATTTTATCTTATACCTAACCAGTGCTTCACTTTTTAAATCTATTTATTCATCTGTATTGTCTTGTGTTAAACTTAATGCAAATATGAATTTATCAGACTTTTTTGAGGTAACTCTTGGTTTAAAACAGGGAGAGCCATTATCTCCCTTGCTTTTTATCCTATTTTAAATGATATTGAACAATGTATAGATCTTAACAAAATGTCAAATACTGACCTGGAGTTATTATCCAAATATTTGTTACCTTTTGCTGACGATATCGTTCTGTTTACGACTGACCCTGTAAGTTTGCAGGCCGAAGTAGATAATATTTATGAATATTCATCAAAATATGGTCTCAAGTTAAATGTTGATAAGACTAAAGTGTGTGTTTTTGAGAAACGTTAATCAGCCCATAATTTTAACATAACTATAAATGGACAAGTAATAGAAAATGTTGATGGTTTTACTTATCTAGGTATGAAATTTTCTTATACAGGTAGCTTCGTTGAAGCAGCTAAATCTCTCTCAGATCAAGGTCTCAGGGCCTATCACAATCTTTTAGCATTATTTGATAGAGTTAAACTTGATGTTAAAACAAAGTTATACCTTTTTGATACGATGATTGCTCCAATCCTCCTGTATGGATCTGAGGTTTGGGGTATATATAAACTTAAAGACATTGATAAACTTCAGATTAGATTCTATAAATATGTATTAGGTGTTAAAAACCAAACCCCAAATTTTGCAGTTTATGGAGAAGTAGGGAGATTTCCGTTGTCGGTTTTGTGCAAGGAAAGAGCATTAAAGTTTTGGAATAAAATTGTTATGAATCTGCAGTCACCAGTTTATGATATATATTTAGACCAATGCATCAATGGTAATGATAAATGTTGGGCCAAATGTATTCATACAGTTATAAGGAATATGGGTTTTCCATATATTTTAGATAGTTTTGTTGTCAATATCAATTATGAAAAGTTATTTAAACAACGACTAAGAGACCAATTTTTACAAGAGTGGCACGACTGTATTGAAAATATGCCAAAACTTGATTATTACAAGAAATTTAAATCACAATTTTGTTTCGAGGAATATCTCAATATTGTTAAGAATGACAACTTACGTAAGCAGATGTCTTGCATTAGATTGTGTTCTCATACTTTAGAAATCGAAACAGGAAGATACACAGGGACGAGCAGAAATGAAAGACTTTGTAAAATGTGTACGCAAAAGAACGTTGAATCGGAATACCACTTTTTATTATGTTGTCCTTTATATTCAGAGCTAAGAAAATCATTTATAAAACCTGCATCTTTTCCAACACTGAATAAGTTCTGCCATATAATGTCAACGAAAAATAAAGGTAAAATATTGAAATTATGTAAATTTATAGATAAAGCATTTGCATTAAGATCTGCTGTTATAGGAACAATTTTAGAATCGTAATATTACATTTACACTGTTGTTTTTTGCATTATATATATGTGATTTGTATGAATGTCAAATTTCAAGTGTTGTATATATTATGTTTTGTATGTATTGCCAAAGGCAAGGATTTGCCGAAAATTGCAATAAAATTTGAACTTGAACTTTATTACTGTAAAGGTTGTGAAAATCAATTTTAACGGAAACAACGTTTATTTGACAGTAGAGACATTCGTTTCTGCAGAATAAAATCTACTTTGAATTCATTACCCTACACAAAGAACAACCGGATACAAATTACTTTTTATTTCGCCTCAGTTTCCCCCACAGACAAGAACATTTGAATATCTAGAAGTACAGAATTAAATAGCTTAAAAAGCCTAAATTTAAAATCGTGGAATCTTTATCAAAAATGGTCTGCTAAATTTTAAGATTACAGTAATCAAGCAAGCTTAAAGTTTGTCATTTACAAGTGCATGTCGTGGCAATTACGCTTTTAAATTTAAAAGGAAAAGGCTTCTATCGTTTGGTTTTGGTTTACTAAATTTAAATGAAATAGTATGTGCTCGTAACAGTAACTGAGTTTTTGCAACTTAAGTGGATCGTAATCAAACGTATTACGAAGGACATTTGTATAAAAACTTGCGATTTCTTTAAAACAAAATGTTTTCTTGAATTACATTTGAAGCACTCTGAGAAAAACTGATTGTAGAACAAATAGAATTTCCTTTCTGAATGTACCTCCTTTTAATTTAAATGTGACTTACAAAATAAATCTCTTTAGAAGCTAGAAAGTCGCCATATGACCTATAATTATGTCGGTGCGACGTTAAACCCAACAAAATAAAAAAATAAAATATTTAAACATTTTTTTCAAACGGTTTTCTATTGTAACAGAAGCAACTTGGAAACTATACAGGGCTGGGGCCGTATTCATAAAGCATCTTAAGTATAGGTATAAGAAATTGATTATTTACTTATGTATTACTTAGGTAAGAAATTTATTTTACTTAAGTATATTTTGTTATTCATAAAACAACTTAATAAATAATTCTTGGTTTTTATTGTGGACGAAAACATTAAAAAAACAACATTAATTTCAGACAGATACAACATGCACAATTATGTTTAAAGTGCTTTTATCTGAAAAACAACACTTTAATCATACTCACGACGCCATTTTGTTTTTTGACTTAAGTCATTTCTTACGTACCTTAAGTTTAAGCTGTTTTATGAATAGGACTTAAGTGTTTACTCTGACTTAAGCTGAAATCAACACAAACTTAAGTAAAACCTTCAACTTAAGTCAAAACTCTTACTTAAGATGCTTTATGAATACGGCCCTAGGTGTGTACTATTTGAAACACTTTTTCCGTAACAAGATATTCCGTGATTTCACTTAAAATGTCAAACAATACCATTGGTATTATACATTATTCTGATGGTAATAGAACTTTTTGAATCTTCAAAATATCTTAAGTTCTGAATTTTTGATAAAACCGATTTTGTTCTCGAGTTTCCATTGAAAATTTCACCTATTTTCACATCTACTTTTACATCAAAAAAATGTATTTGAAAAATCTAAAAAGGTATCTTTCGAATTTTTAATTTTGCCTAAAATGAAAAATGCAAATATAAACATTAAAATGAAAGTATTGTAGAATTTTTAAAAAGTCAAATATAGAACTTAGAAATGCAAATTTATGAAATTTACGAAATTCTTTACAAACACATACAGCTTAGATCTTGCAAGTGAATCTAAGTAACCATCCGGCCGTCGAGCCTCCTTTTAAAAAAGAAACAAAAGAATAATAAGCGAGACTTTCCAACTCCATTGGTGACTAATACATTTTGCATTATATTGTGCAAACATATTTTTAAGAAAATCATGCAACATAGGAGAATAACTGTGAAGACTCAAACATTCCTTGATTGTAACTGCAGTTTTGATCACAAGATAATTATGTTTTGACTACATTATGATAACATTACGTGTGTTTATGTAAGTTTGAACATAACTGTCATTGCAAAAAATTCCAGCATTGACACATCAATATTCGATCAGAAATTACACATTTTTGAATCGGGAAATATGAAACTTCTTAAGCACTATCTGATGATATGCTGCAGAAAATTAATTACAGGTATTGGGTAAAAACATAGGTTTCATAGTGTTTCACATAGAATTTAATACATACGTTCAGGCGAGAACAGATTATACAATAAGCAATCATTATAAACTGATCTATCTTCAATGCCATATTTATTATGTTAAATGTAAATAGGAAACAAGCAAAGAGGTGATCAAAAACAGACGCGTTTAGGCTCCTGGACAAAATTTCTGTTTTTCAAATAGACATAATTATATTATATACTCTTCATGCCTGATACTCTGTCAGTTATCGAGCTTTAAGATCTTCAATTATAGAAATATCTAGAAATGTTTAGATGACGATAGCCATTCATAAAATCAATTTCACGAACAACCTTCAAGGGATATACTACTGCCTAAGAGGCTAAGATTGAATACAACAAATATGGAACAATAGAAAAACGTCATCTAGTCCAATTTTACCTTTTATATACCTATTTACTGAGTGTTTTCAACCTAAACGATATCTCAGGCAATTACCAACTTCCACAAAATGTCCGAGGTTTTCTTGTTTTCTTTATTTAGAACATGTACACACTTTTCCCTATAAAAGCATTGTCAATATATAACAAAACTGTTAAGTCTATTGGTTATGCTTAGCTAGTTAAGGTATTAGATCACTAATAGAGAACCTCCTTTTTGAAGAGTATTCAATTCCTACCATAAACCTACTTTTACTGCAATTCTTAGGGGGGGGGGGGGGGCGTAGGTTCAAGCCCTACTGGGACCAATTTTTTTTTCCTTATTTTCCTTTTTTCTAGTAAGTTTTTACTTCTTTCAAGACTTATTATTGATTTCTTGTACAAAAATGGAAAAAATGAATCTTATAAGCGATTTCTTGATGTTCAAAGTGAATTTACTACTTAAACAGAAAGGGTAGAGTTACACATCTTTAAAAATATTGAGTTACTCGCGGATGAAAGTTCTCTATATTGCTTTCACTCTTAGGTTATATATTGTGGAAGAAATTTAGGTAGGTGTGTTTGTGGTGTACGCGTCTGCGTGCTGTGGGTTTCGTTTTGGGGAGGCTGCGTTTTTGATACGTGGCATTCCCTGTTTGATGTTTGTTTTTGTTTTTACGTCTGCCCTAAGGCTATTTTTAAATGGAGTAAGAAAAATTCAAAACAGAAACATAGCATTCGGCCTTATTTTTTCAATGTTTATGTATGAATTCTGTCTCATTAAATCTGTTTACTTGAAGCACCATAGAAAAAATGATATTGACTTTTTTATTTTGTGTTTTATAATTGTTTACCAATAGTGTGATGTTTCTTTTATTAAAATTAATTGTAAATTTAGTCCTCTGCAAACGTTTTAGATAGTGGCTATCACTTTGAAATTTGTCTGTACTTGAGCTTGAGGAGTTACCATAAGTTATACAAAATTTATAAAAAACGGCACGGTAAAAGTTGTTTCAAAACTGCAAAATAGTGCAAAACATGGTTACTTTTCAGAATATACCAAGCAAAGATCATTTTGTAAACATTACTATTAGTGATCTGATACCTTAAACTCTAATATAAGTACACATGATCCTGACAAGAAACGAGCTTTTAATCTGTTATAAATGAAATAGTTCCCTTACTGAAAATTTATTAAAAACCCTCCAATGATGATTCTTGACACAATATTTGTTGTTCCTCGTCATTGCCTTAAGCATTTTGGTAATAGCCGTGAGCTGTGTCTGTGAAAATTTTATAACAAGAAATATGTGATATTGGGAGATTAGGATATTAAGAGTCATTATTTGTGAAATAACTGGCTTGAAGGGCGGCGGTACTGAATACTAGACAGCGAACAGGTCGAAACTTTACAGCAAAGAATACTCTTTTAGACAAATTCTAATATGACCAGCAATGCTTAAATTATGTTGACGTCACGTCGACGCGATATTTAGCGTCATGTACGCATAGGGAAAACGCTTTCAAATTTAATCAAATATTTTACTTAAAACATGTTTAAAAACCAAATGTCACAACTGTCTTGATTAATTTACACACACGAAGTTGGTTATTAGCTAAGCGGAATAATTCGCCATCATTAGCGCCCTAATGGAAGTATTTCGCAAGATGTATAATTACCATTTCCGGTCCTGGCGTGTATAAACAAAGGAGCTTGACGATCTATTGTTTTGCGCCACACATGCGCCAAGTAACAGTTCTATCAAATTTGATCTAAATTTTACAAAACAAAAGACATATGAGAATCGAAATAATGTATAGCAAAACCGTGTTTGAGCACTTTTTGTACACTCGGACGGCTAAATGTCGTACAAAATAATTTCACTCGAGCTGCGCCCTCTTGAAATTATAAGACCCGACGTTTAACCGCCCATCGTGTATAAATTAGAGTTTTAACGCGGTTTTGATAAAAATTATTTCTTAATTGTACATGATCTGATCAATTACATGATTTTATGCACCGTTATTTTATCTTGAATGAAACAGGGTGTTTTGAAGTTAAAGTATACACACTACGCAGATATTTATTTTATTACGTACTCGTATTTACTCTTCGTTCAGGAAACGTCATTACTTTTCCATATTGACGTTTAATTCTATGTCGAATGCGTGACGTCATTTTAGTTAATGTGTGTCTTTCAGACAGTTTCTTTTATTTACGTCAATATTGTTAATATTATTCAAACTGTTAACTATTAAATAAATTCATATTTATATAATATTAACATGAGTAATTACGTATTCAATAAAAAGACTATAGCTTTGAGTTCGTTCTTCAGTAAAATAAAATTGCTTTCCTAAAGTTGCGCAGTATTTCAACTGAAGAACTCGTGTATACTTCTTGACACAAAACTAATAACCTATAAACATATGTATGTTTTTAAAAATACAAGTTATATTTAAAATGTATTTTTGATTCAATATCAATGCCGTTTTTCAACAATATCTAAGTTATGTAAATGCTACTTGTCACCCTGAGTAACTGAAAACTTCCTAACCTGTATGAGACGGAAACTTGTATTCTTGCCGCCGTAAAATCCGCTGTATTGTTATGGATAATTATTGGTCTTTTGTACCTATGTGTCCATTCTATGTATCTGTATTATAATAAAGTGCTAGGACGTGAGGAGCATATATGATAACCTCTCAAACATTTGATTACCTCTCATGAACACACCCAATTCTGCTTTTATTTTATTCTGGAATGTTGTATGCTTTCAAATTATCAGATTTACCGATTTTCTTTCAAAAGGATTTGACAATAGATTTTATTTTGAAATTGTGGCCTCGTCCAAGGATTTTATCTTCGACGTCATTTTAAGTCTAATGAGGCATTCACTGGAGATCCTCGCTGTGAATATGAAATCGAGGCGTAATATGTTTTAAAAACAGAAACAGTTGACCCACACAAAGATTTTGTTTCCGATATTTTATCTAAATATGCTTCCTTTTTAAAATAACGCATACTTGTGTACAAATTGTATATGGGATGATTAACAGTCACAATATTATTAAAGTAGATGTAATCACTCAACATACAAAAGTAAATAAAAGTAAATAGACACATACGCGAAGGAGTCGTCATTATAATCTATGATTTCTAGTTTGGATTCATATTTTGGTCCATGCTCAAAATAGTGATGATTCATCATTTTGTCTTTCTAATGGACGTTTGACTAGCCACACATATGATGATTGTATAAAACCAATTAGTGTTGTCTGAAATGCGGTAGACGATATTTCCTCGTAGCACCAACATCAATCAAATGGTCAAATCATCAATACTTAACGCTGTGTTCTTCAGTCATTTTTGCCTGTAAACAAATATGACAAATGACCTACTAGCATAGCAGTCGAAGTTTGTTTAATTTCATATATATCATTTAGCGCACAAAGGTACATATACTTTATTATTCATATAATTATGTAACTTGACATTGAAATGAATGAGAACATTAAATGAATAGGAAGAGAGACAGACTGTCGAGCAGCTTATCGTTAAGCGCAACCGTATTTGGTATTTCAAGATTTGTGCAATTATGTTTAAATAACATTTCCTGTTTCTAGCTCATTTTTGGGAAGAAAAGCGATTAGGAAGATTGATAGACAAATACTATTGACAGATCCCCGTTGATTTTTCTGTTATGCATGTTGACAACTTTGGCTTGCAAAGGCAGAATTATTATAATACAGGCAATTTAAAACATCGCAAAATTGACAAGAACGTTGTCAAATAGAATTAACAATGACAAATGTATAATTTTGTTGTTGTTGTTTCTTCAATTTCGTTTCAAAAGTGAATGCAGCAAGTCTGTATCCAATGTCAAGTATTAATCAAAATAATAAAAAATATCGAAATCTTAAGTGACTACATCGTTAAAACAGATCACGATTTCCTTATATTGTTTTCGGATCATAATCATTCTATTAAAAACTGGATTTTGTCCATAATAAAATCACACCAGTTCATCCGCACTACCTAAAACAAGGAAATATCATTGTACCTAAAAATTCACCAACACCTTTTTATGCTGAAGGACTGCTGGCCCACGTGCGATTAGTTGAGTTGAGATGAGTTGTCAGTTTTTATAGTTAATTCATCTAAACCGTTCTTAGTCGGTGTAACTTACAGATTTATTACCACGACGACGGACATATCAAATTTGTGTAAAAAATAATATATCAATTTACAACTCATTTAGACTAATCTGGAAATTGGGGGCATTTGTAGTACATGCATGTAATTTACAAAACATTGTTGTTCACATATCTCCCATTTCCCTTTTAAGACAACTTCATTTCCTATCTTTATGTGATAATACCATTTAAACAGTTTTCCTTGAAATATATTTGCAGGAAAATTAAGTAATGATATTAAAGCCAGAAAACAACTGCCGAGGTACGAAACAATTTATTTAGTAAGCTTGCTTAATTCCAGTAGTACATAACATTTCTAATTTAAAAATGATTATCAAAAATATTTATTTCATAATCAGCAACGTTTGGCGACGTTTTGGTATTGATTATTAACTTGTAAAATTAACAGTACCATAAACAGTTCCTAACAGTGAGCATTTTTTTTTGTTTATTTGTCAGCAGTTTTTTATGTGACTTCAGCATTATTGCAATTAAATTTGGAGATCACCTTTATTGCCTGATATACCGAAAATAAGCCGGTAACAAAATTACGTCGGTCTCAAAATTAAGCAGCAAAGAAAAACATGAAAATATTCTGGACTCGAAGATAAGCCGGCCATCCTATTTTGTATTTTCTTATTCTTTTGACTGAAGGAAAAATAAATTGAACCAATATGTAAAGAATTATTTAACGTTCATTAAAAGTTAAAACAATAAAATAAAATGGTGATATGTTTAAATTATTTCAAAGTCTTGTGCACTTAAATATAAAATCATGTAAACACACTGAAATCTACTTAATAAGTCCTCAAACAGATATGGGTTATAAAATAAACATTTTAGAAACTGCTCAGTATATGTCACAAGGTATAATAGCGTTACTTGTTTATCAAAATATTGAATTGAAGCTTTCCCATTATTTTATGCCATCTTGTACAAAAAAGCGAATTTAGCCATTTTATTACAAGAGTTATGTGTCATTTTTTGTCAGATAACTGGCTAGAAGGGGGCAGTACTGAGTACTTGACAGCAAACAAGCACGTGAACACTCTTAAGAGATATTATACGTGATCTGATCAAGTACATCATTGTATCAAGGTTATTTTATCTAAAATTAAACAAGGTGTTTCCATGTAAAATATTTATGTTTATTACTTACTCTCTGTGAAGTTACAGTGGAACTGGAAACGTCATTATTGTCCTCTGAAAGTACTGCAATATTTCCACTGATAAAACTCATGCATATTTCTCGATACAAAGCTAATAACTTATTAATACAATATGTTTGTATAAATGCAAATTATGATCAGAATGCAGTTTTTGTTTATTTTAGATTAATTCAGTTTTTCAACAATATCTAAGTTATGTTAAGGCTACTTGTCACCCTGAGTAAGTGACAGCCTTACATGTTTTAGACGGAAACATGCCTTCTGGCCGCCGTAAAAATGCGCCTGTGCTTGGTCGCTGTATTGTTAAAGAAAACCATTCTGGTCCGTTTGAACACATGTGTCCATTCTATGTGTCTTTTTAGAAATCTACTTAATAAGTACTTAAACTAATAACGGTAATATGTTAAATATTTAAGGAACTGCTTGTGTTTGACCTAATGTTTACCTTGTGACACATACTGAGCAGTTTCTAACGTCAAAGCAATTAAAAGGCACACCACAACACAAAAGTTGTACGTATTCCATGCTTCTGAACAATTCTTATTAAATCAAATGTGAATAAATTTGTTGAACCTCAAAACTAAATAGCCGTCTCACAAGTCGCATACAAACCCCGAAAGCGGAAATCTACTGCTGCATGTGTATAGCAAAAATAAACGCAAAAATGAACACAGTAGTTAATGCTGCCTTATTCGATTATTCCAATTAATGCTGTTTTCATGAAAAGCATTTGAAGCCGAACATTTTAAAATATAATACTTTTGTTCTTATTCCTTTACTAGCAGTTATTTGATTTTAAACTGATTTCTGTTTCTATTCCGCCATTTTATCTATCTTTGTGTCTAAAGACATTATGTCTGAAAGACAATGTCATGACAAGAAACTAATACGCAATTTGCTTTGGTAATGCGATTTCGCCATAAATGTAATCGAAAAAAACATTTCAACCAGAACACGTGCGACTTTAACAGAATCTGCGGAACAAAATGAAGTCCAAAAGTGGCAAACGAATAAACAGACCATTTTATTACATCAGGTGAGATAATTCTATCCAAAGTCGCACAAACAACAGTTTGAAGGTGCCTTAATTGTTCAAGATTGTTCGTAAAATGTACCGATGATCACCAACAAAAACAAGCTAATGCATACTATGGCATTTCAAAATGACCTTCATAATAAGAAAATCTTCTTTTTTTTTTGTAGCTACTAATGGAAAACTGACTAAGCACTCGCAGAGCGTCAAAAAAAAATATCGCCGATATTACAGACGATATTTTCTTCTACTTTTATGTACATCAAACATTTATCAAATGGTCAGACTTTATACTTTAGCTCTTTTCTGAGGAAAAAATACACATAAATAATGTTAAAGAACAAATTACTGGTATAACCTGGCCAGAATGTTTTTCCATGTAAAATACATTCAACATTTCATGGCATTCATAATTAGAAAAGGTCAAGTCACGTTCATCTACACTTTGTACATACTCTAATTAAATATTTTACTCGCGTGTCATGCCACCGCCATTAGATTATTCAGTTTTCACAATATTATAATATTTTATTTGTACTTATTTATAAATCCCATATAAAGCCTAAAAGATGATATTCATGCTTTTTGGTGTCATATTCAAATCTTTTTCGACACAAATATTGAAATATTCCACAATTTTATTAACATTTAAACTATTCAGTGTTTTAGAAAATGTAGGCTGTGACTAAATACAGAGTTGGTGCGCCCATGATATAATACAGACTCCGGTATATAACGGATTAACTAAATTTGAACAAAAAATACCTTAAATGTATATATTTTGTAACCATGGTGATTCTAACCCTAACCTTTAGTCAGTATATTATGCACAATATACACTAAATGCGTGCGGACATGCAAAAAAAATGAGCATTTTTGCCGTGCGTTCCATTTGATAATAATTCCGCGCATGCGCAGAACGGCTGCACCAACTCTGCAATGAGAAACATTCGAAAATGTATCTTGCTCACTATAAATAAGTTTCTTAATAATTTCAATATTAGGCTTTCTTTAATGGATAAACTGATACTTTATTATCATTATTTTTTTACATTTATAGTCTTTTCTGGAATGACACTTACCTCCGTATGCAGCTTCTCTCTAAACAAAACTTAATCGACTAAAACTATAGATTTCTCCTATAAGAAGAATATCATACTGATAAAAACCATCATAAACGTATTGGTTTGTTATAGGGAGAAAATATTTTCATTTTTTAAACAGAACAAATGATAGAAAATGGCGCTAAGGTTGCACTCTGTTTACATCTTGCCTTCAATTTATGATAATTATATGTTTAGTTTATACATAATTTATTTTAGGTGGACTGTGAAGGAAGTTCTACAACTTCTATTAATCACTCTCGAAACCTCATTCCTGATGGAATCCATCGCCACGAGGGTATGAGAGAAGAGGCCAGTTTCCCTTTTAATGCTGAGCGCCAAGCAAGGGAGCTACTGGCACCATTTTTCACGTCTTTGGTATGACGCGGCCGGGGATCGAACCCACGACCTCCCGCACTCGAAGCGGACGCTCTACCACTAGGCTATCGAGGCGGTTAAATTATATGTTTAATTGTAAGTTTAGCTGGTGTATACCCATGATTACTAGCTAGACAATATATTTTTCAAAACACTATGGCTATAATAGACAAATATAGTAGTATTTTGTTGTCTAAAGTAGCCTTGCTTAAAATTGCATAACATACACATACATATTCAAAAATTATATAAAAAAAAGCCCAACAGGATAAAATACAATAAACAGACACAGTCATTATACATAAAAGCACGGACACATGTAAATCTATACACACACTGACCAAGCACAAGTATACATAAACACAGCTGGGTCATGACAAGAAAATAATACGCAATTTGCTATGGTAATGCGCTTTCGCCATAAATGTAATCGAAAATACATTTCAACAAGAGCACGTGCTACTTTAACAGAATCTGCGGAACAAAAATTAAGTCCAAAAAATGGCAAACGAATAAACAGACCACTATATTACATCAAGTGAGATAATTCTATCCAAAGTCGCACTTACAATAGTTGAAAGGTGCCTTAATTGTTCAAGATTCAATGTTACACACGTTAATGTAACCATGGGAACATATTGTCGCATGCATTAGTATTTCAATCGAAATCAAACTGTTAACAAATGTATTTATTGACTTTGCAGACGTTTAAATTTAAATAAATTTTAAGTTAATAATCCCGAGCAAGGTGATATAACTTTACCTACTTTAAACAGAATGTATTATTAATGACAGTACATGTGTAGATTAATGTTTAAAAATGAACAGCGAAATGCCAATTTTCTCCAGTGTTCTCATTTTGTAGAACAAGTTTTTTTAATAAAGGCAATTTACAGAATTTACTACGAGATAGACGACATAATTAATGGTGTTTCGGATAAAGTAATTCTATTTCAAACTCAGTTTAATTGTGCAGAAGTGGCGAGTTTAGAGCATCTACGAACATCTAAATGGGAAAAGATAGTGAAACAGGTCTCGGAAATAAATGGACATAGTTAGCCAAATATCATCCATTTTCAGTGTAAGCATTGTACGATTATTTACAATCCTAAAGGCAATTATGGAAATTCATTTTGAATGTGATATGCTACATGGTAACATTCTTTTAAAGATATATCAAAGCACTTACAAAATAACAATCTCTTAAGGATGTACGATCGATTTTTTTCTAACGTTAAGAATTTTTTCATACTCTGTGAGCTTGAAGAACATTAGTTTTCAAGACAAACAAGAGAAGAAAAAACATAGGTCACCGAACTCGTTTTAATTTTATAGGGCATTTACTACTCCCACTGTTTAAGAATTTCTGAAATTTTGTAAAATTGAAAAAATGGTTGTACTTTATAAAACATATAATATCCCATTTAATGTCATAGGGATTTCATGTCTTACAGGTTAATATGAATACAATGTGATGTCAGTATTATATAAGCATAAATGTCACAAACAAATCTCTTTCATTTTTACATGTTGACATAATTACCCCACCCACTTTATTTTCAATGGAAAAAATATATTTAGATCTACAAAAAAAATTCTGACGGTAAGATTTTAAAAATATTTTGCAGCTTTAATGACGCACAAAAATGCTTTAAAATGGAAAGAAAAAAAGTAGGGGCCACCGTGCATCTAAGAGATTTGTTAAGAAAAAACGGTCAAAAACTGGTGAATTTTGATATTTTGTGTTCTTTTTTATTTAATTAATATTTTCCAGATAAAATAAAGAGATATCTTGAATTTTTTTTATTTCATTTATGGCTTATAATTATATGTATCAGTCAGGAAAATATCAAAACGAAACCTGATCTACTTTCATAGATATTTAGAATTACCTACCCCTACCCCGTTGTAAAACTTACGTCAATTTTAGACAAATGCCAGCCAAAAATAAGGGTGAAAATCTTTTTTCGCAAAAAGCAGAATCTATTTGCTTAAATGGTACTTTAGTAGCCATATTTTAATGATTTAGCATTAATTTTCGGCGAAACTTTTGTTGGAAGGCAATATTTAAAGAAACATTTTTCAAAATGGCGGATATCCTGAAAAAAAAAAACGCTCGTACATCCTTAAGGCATTTTTCTATGCATAGATATTTTTAAGTGCATACATGTAAAAGTACTATCCCGATGAGACCAATACGAAATTTCCTTGTGGAACATTTTAGCATTTTAATATGGCGTGTTTTATACTGTAAAGGGTTTTGAGGTAGGTTAATTAAAGTGTGACCAATTGCTATACTATATTTGTATATATCTGATTACATCTTTCCAAGCAATATTATTTTATTTATTTTCAAATTTTCATAATACACTGTCCACAAGTTCATGGATGTGTACTGTGAACACCAAAAATAGTAACTAATATGTGAGGAACAAATTAATACCTATACCGAAATAATAGATGATATTAAATTTGAGAAGCATTCCAAAAATGTACATCAATTTACATCAATCAGTTTTGTACATGCTAAGGAAAACTGACTGGGCATTTACGAGAGCTTAAAGATGAATGTTAGGAAAGAAATTTTTACTTTTATGAAATGAGACAGGCAATTTTTCTTCGTCTGTTATATGTAGAGTGCACATCCATCAAACGGTAACCATCAATACTGCATAAGCATACAATGATCGCTCTAAAGAACTATAACTTGCCCTTAAATATATATAGGTCTTTTATTCCATATGTATTTCATGCTTTTCCTGGGAAATACTGTAATTTATCAGTGAAATAAAAAAATATATTTTCTGTTTTAAAGAAATGTAAATATCATTAGCATTTTTCATTGGTACTGTACTATACTTGAATCCGTATGAATTATAAATAATCGGAATCTCAGTTTACTTTAATAAAGATATAAATGTATGTAAAGATTAACGCTCCGCCATAATAAATTGTAAATGAGATCTGGAAACTTTATATTTTCAAAGAACTATCTGACAATTTTTTATCTTTTTTCACTACAAAAACGTCTTCTTAAAAGAATGATCTCAAACGGATCTATATATCGAAGAGATCGCTTAATTTCAAAGGTCAACAGTCCAGAAAACTGCAACATGCATGTTTATTGGATTTTCTCACTTTAACCATATTGCATACACAAAATAAATGTTTATAGATACCATAAAGTGTGACATATTGATATAAAAATTGTTGAAAATCATTTTTAACCATAATTATCCAATTTCATCCAGCTGAGTTCAAGGTAATAAACAAGGATAAATATCCTACAGGAAAAGTTACGTCTCCCCAAACGTTAACACAGCACACGAACTCGCAAACGTACAACATTTCCGTACATCTTTAAGTCTAAGTCCACTTTAGTTTTGATAGTCAAAGCATCAAGACAATCTAAATCAATGTTTATTGAGTGTTTGCTTTATATTTAACAGGTATACAGATAATTGTTTACATTGATGAAATGTTACTGCTATCGTTGAATCAGTATATCTTTGGCACATAAAGAAGCTTTGACACAGTACATATAAAAGACAATATTAGAAAACATGCACAAGAAATACATTGCAAGAAAATCAAAACTCAATTGTCTAGGTTTCTCTATGTTTCAGATTCCAAATCATTGCCACATTTTTATCCCTGGTCTGTGAAAAACAATAAAGAAAAACGATGATGCAAGTTGGTGTTTGAACTCTCGCGACTGGAAAAAGCCACAAAAAAGATCAGCCATAGCTTTTTCACCACTTTCGTTTGTCTTAATCTGTTAACATTGTATCATTGACAGTTTGAAAGACCCAAATTCCTTAAGGATGTTTATTAAGGATATGGGCAACTTTGAAAAATGTTTCTTTGCATATTTCTTTCCTAACAAAATGTTTGCCGAAAATAAATGCTAAATCATCAAAATATGGCTAATAATGAACCAAGTAACAGAGCAGATTTTACTCGTTGCGAAGAAGAATTTTTCACACTAACTTTTGGCCGGCTTCTGCTTTTATCTGAAGTAAAATGCACCATGTGGTAGGGGTCAGTTATTTCAAATATCAAGTTAAGTAGATCAGGTTTTGTTCTGATATTATTATTTCAGCATAGCACTTTATATTATCTAGGAAGTATAAATTAAAAGAAAAAGAGCTAAAAATGTCAAACTACATCAGATTTTAAACTTTTATTTTAAAATATATCTCTTAGATGCACAGTGACAAAAACCCGATTTCTTACCATTTTGAAGCATTTTTGTTTGTCATTAAAGCAGCAAAATATTTTTAGATTTCAATATATTCTCTTTTTTTCATTGGAAACAGTGGGAGGGGTTATTATGTCAACGTGTAAAAATTAAAAGAAATTTATTATTGGCATTAATGCATTAATGTTTATATAATACTGATATTACCATGTAATTAAAGTGACCTGTAAATCCTTATCATTTAAATGGGATATTTTATGTTTTAAAATGTACCCACATTTTTTTAATTTTACTTAATTTCAGAAATGCTTAAACAGTGGTGATGAAAATGCCCGATAATATATTTGTTATTTATTTGTCTTATTTGTCTTCAAGTTCACACAGAGTATGAACAAATTCTTCACTGTAGAAAAAATTGGTCGTAATCCTTAAATACAGCTATTCATTAGAAGATAATTAACCTATCTTTATTGACAATTTATTTATTTGTGTAAATAAGCTTACGGCATTTAACAGACATTTCCATCAGTTGGATATGTGTTTGGGTTTTTCTGTTTCCTTTGTATTTGTGTACATTGCATTGACACTGCCAAATCAAAACGGTATTTTCTGTCTGAGTAATCTTTGTAATATGAGAAGAAGAACATGAAATAATGACTGCACAACATAGAATTATGTTGCTGAAAACAAATTTTCAACACACAAAAAATTGCTTCATAAAATAAAACACGCAATGTCTTATTTTGCATTTTGTCATCCTGATAGCCATCAAGTAACTAACATCAACATTACAATTTGATTACTTGTTTATTTCTTCTTTTATTTTAGAAAATGTGTAAATAAGAATTATATATGTAAGAAGATCCTCTGGAAATAAAGAATGAAATATGCAATACTTTGAACATCCCACGGCATCGGCTTAGGCGAAACTCTGTTATGCAAATAATAAGAACGGACTCCATGATCCTAGAAAAAAATAACAGAGTCCGGGAAGACTCTTTCAAACCGGCCACACGATACTTCAAGACTGCTGGCTTAATATGTAAAAAAATCTGTAAAGGATAGAACATAATCAAGCGAAATTACAGCAGACTCGGTTTGACTGAGTCTGTGCTTGACAGGTAATGAAATGCGCAACAGTCTAGAAGTGAAATTCCAGACAACATCAGAAATATTTAGAACACATCGCAATAACATGTAACGCAGCGGAAAATTGATATTGTGAGTTAAATAAAAATAGCAAGTGGAATGTAACACAGAAAGAAATTAGACAATTAAAAAGATATGGTTTCTTTCTGTGAATAAATGTCATTGTGAACCAAATAAGTTTGCCTTTTTGTAAAGATTTATACTCGATACGTTGACTCTGCAGACAGTTCAATATTATGTAGCATCAGATATGGAACTGGGCATAATTTTTGACACATGATAAAGTATTTCCTCCAAAGAAGCTAATGTATTATTCAGGATGAAATATTCACTACAGTGCTGCGTTGACTGAACCATTGATTAGGAATTTTATTCTAGGGCCTTATTACAGCCGTAAACTCTCTTCTCTCAAGAAATTAACAAAAAAAAACATAGGGAAAAGATAGTCATAATTTCGTTAGGCCTAAAGACACAGTTTGATTAGTGTCAATTTGACTTTACAGAGTATTGTAAATATACAGAATAATTGACTGAAAATTTAGGTAAAGACATCATAATGAGGTTCAGGGAGAACAGGAGAAAAGCAGATAATAGGGTTCGGTGTTGGCTTACACTTTAAGTGAATGGGAACTAGACATATGGTGAAGACTAACTGCGGGGCTATCTTTTGAAACAGGAGAAATTAATAATCCAATATATCTTTCACTGGTATTTGTAAATAAATGTAGGGAGTGTTTTTGATTTTAAAAGAAAAAAAACATGTCAGGTTAATTATTTAAATAAACGGATTGAAACTCTTGACAATTTTAAAGTATTTTTGTCTTTATATGTTCCACGTTAGAGGCTCTTTATTATACAGTGCACATTTCAGCCTTAGTTTTCACCTCACTTACATGAACTGCAGATGTTTTATGAAATAACTGGAAATAACTGGCGAGCGAAGGAGTCAAACAGTGACGCTTTTCATTAAATTGAAGATAATGCATCGATGATGAAGTAAATACACGAACTATTAACATTTGTAAATGCTGCAGGTCAATAAGTACAATTTAAACATCTTATATTACCAACATTAACTTCCTCGACAATAATGACTTTGTATTCGCTTATAAAAGCATTTGAGCACAAATCCTATCTTGAAAAGCGGAAAAGGATAGCAAACATCTGTGATTTAAAGCGTGTTGGATAGGAAATACATGTAAGAACATACCTTCCTATCGATTTTATCTTGTAAGTCTGTATATCAAATGATTGTTCGATGTATCTCAACATTTGCGTGTGCTTGGGGTCCTCTGTGACTAGAATTTGTCTATATATTGCTTCCTTTGAGTATAGACCGTATCTTCATCACAACCATAAAGTAATAATCCGATCCCTTGAGAAACAATTACCGTTTCGATTGCTGTAGACAGGTTTGACAGCAAATATATCATTTTTAGAAGCACTCGAAAGTTAAAAATCGTATTTTGTCTGAAGGTGACGGTTTACTTTGATCAGGTTTAATGGAATGGAGAGTAATGCTAGGAAAAATGCCTGACAATACCGGAAGCATACTACATGTGTCTTCAAAACAACAAATTTATGTATGAAACTGTCTCTGCATGTTCCTAAACTGGAGATCTTGTACGCTTCAAATGCATTTAGTGATGTTATTATTGCTGGAGTGGGTGTTATATGTGATACTGCTATATCAGCTTCTGTTCTATAGAGGCTATGTTATAAGGTTGGTCTTAACCAATGATTTCTGTACAAGGTACAATACCTAACATTTGTTGGTTAAAATAACGAAATGCACCTTTGCATGATCGATGAATATACTTAGTGTATGTTAATACTGTATGTTTTATACAATAATATCCATATAGAACATATCCATTCTAAATATATTCATATGAAAAGTCACTGAACACTTTGGAAGCAGTGGTTTATAATATAGATCTCAGCGGCTAAAACACTTCACAGTCTAGAGAAGCAATCTTCAATACGTGATCACATTGGAGTCTAGAGAAGCGATTAATAACGTCAAAGAATTCTATGAAAGGACAGACCTCACTCCAAACATTAAAATATTCGTATATTAAGAAGTACAAGGGATGAAATCGGAAAATTCTCACCAGAAACCTTGAATGAGTCTGGTCTGAATAGTCTGTTTTCTTATGCTTGTAAAGTAATGTAACGGAAGAGGTTGATGTTTGATTAAATAGTTTGTTCCATTGCTAATATAATTATATTCCCAAGTAATCCATCATTACATAAAGGGAGAAATTATGATTCATTTCCATTTGGAAGAAACATGTGATGATATTAAAGAAAAAAATCTTACGTTAAACAGTTGTGATGAAACAAAGAATAATTCTGGAATGTTAATCGCGTTGTTTTAACTTCAACAGATCACTGATTTTAAACTGTTACGCTACAGATGTGGATGAATTACATTTTGTTCAGTTTTTGCGTTTCTAATAAAAAACTACCGTTTAAAACATTCACGAGAAAATGTTGTTTAGCATGAATCATTCATAAATCATGCTGATAGAGATATTTATGTTGATAGCGATATTCTGCAAGACCATTAATACAATCTCTAAGATCAAGATCACGTGTGCCCATAAATGTAAATTGTTCAGAATAAATAAAAATACTTGACACGGCATTTGACATCACTAAACACATGTATTCCATTGTTATCAGATAAATCAGTTTAGTACATTTCTTTGAAAACTCATCGATATTTATTAAGTTCTCCTATTTCAGACATTCATGAATTGAGAAAGAAATAGACTTATTGATATTTAGATTGGACACGGCTTTTGTATGAAAGTTATTCACTCATTGTACTCCTTAGACACTTTGGTTATAATATTTTAAAGTCGCTATATTCGTAACAAATGGCATCCATATCACCAGCTAGTGTTTTATATCAATATCTATAGCTTTGTTAGTTGTTTTCAAATGTCCTAAGTCGCAATAGTTTATGAAAGGAAGTGGTTGTTTTGTGGAGGTGATGACATTTATTTTTTTTAATCTAATTCTGCTGAATTACTTAAATGTTACGAAAACAAGATATGCGTCGACAAAAGTGTATAAAACATTTAAGTGACTTGTATAAAAAATGTATATTTATACAATATATTTATATATATATATAGAATATGTATATAAGAATATGATACTTGTAATAAATATAGTGCATGCAAATCAATTCACACAAAATAATGATGGCAAAATATTAATTAGTTATTTAATGGGATTAAACAAACTTAATTTATAATTACATGTACAAGTTTCTACATTAAAGCAAACACGTGCTGGCATGAAGTACGTGTATGTCAAGACACGTATATTATACGAACGTTTATTTACGGCTTGATGCCAGTTATCATTATATATTGCGATCTGACTCACTCGAAAGACACGCCTCTTCCCAAGAAAGGCAGTTCAGAATAAATATCGAACAATTTCCTAGTTTCTTAATGAAATTCTCTGTGTTTCTTCATTTGTAGAATTACAGTATTATTACCATCATGAATAATTCTCAATTTTAGAATTGACAATTTGCTCTAATGACATTGAATGACATTTCCAAAATAACCCACTGATCCAGCTCCAACGAATCCTCATATTAACCACCTCATTTGCTCAGTGGGCGCGTATCCGCTTTGAATACGGGATTGTCTGGGGTTCGATTCCCAGTCGCGCCATATCAAAGACGTGAAAATGGTATTGTCAACACCCTTGCACGGCACTCAATTTATAATGGGTTTTACCAAGAGGTAAAATAAGCGCAGGTAATTATCTGTTACTGGATATCTTAACAGCTTACCTTTACCTGTTTATAATTTATATAATATGACAGCCACAATGTTGGTTTTGCTTGAATATATAAATACGTAAGCACTAACTTAAAGATATGCCCTCAAGTCCTTGTTGCCGACAACAAAATGTATGCGATTTCTATTTGCCGTTTCTAGTTTGTTTGCATAACCACAACAGGTAAAATGACATTTTTACATACACATTTCCAGAAAAACGGTTATAACTGCTATCTGGTCATTCAATTGTCATGCTTATGTTATAATGACATCATAAACTACATGCGCGATTTTAAAATTTACATTTTTGCAAAATTTGGCAAGGAAGTAGTCTTACACGTCAGCCTGTGTCAGACAGTTTTCCCATGCCTCGTGACAGCGGAAATACGAAGCTCGATGTGCTCGGTATCTCCTTCACATTACCCTTTGGGCTGGGGGAAACCTGCCCTTGACAGGCACGAATGTAAGATTATTATAGTCGTACTATTAAATGACGCACTTATATCAGACAGTAATTATTTCCTTGTGGCAAAGAAAAGACAAAAAAGCATAAAAAACCTATATGGTGCCTTACTGACCACATGTGTGTGAATTTTGTTAGCGACAAATAAAAAAATTTATATCATGTGTCACAAAGCTAGTCACAAAGCTAGTGTGCAACTGTATTGTACTCAATATTTATATTTGTTGCACCTGCATGCTCATTTTATGTATTCCTGTCTGCGAGTTGAGCATTGAATTGTCATCACGTACTGTGTTAAGCAATTTAAACAGCATGCACTGCAACGATGTTGCAATATGATGTAATAATGTAAAAGCATAATCTTGAAAAATACCTAAATTATATTTAATACAGTGATTTTCAATTGTTTTTATACGTGGCAGAAAAAGAAAGTGCTCTTATATATCTATCTGTGATGGACAATAGCTTTTCCAACGCTCAGGTTTTTATTTCCTGCTGCCCCCTTGTGAAGGGGAAGCGACAGGCGTGCAATCTTTAAACAGTTGATATAAACTTTTGAACAAGAACGGAAGTCATACCAAAATATGTTACGTACATTGTAATATTTCTCTGTATTACCTTCGTTTTATATGATGGTATTTTCGTGACATGTTTATGTACAGTATTTGACATTGTTTTAGACGTTTGATAGAATATTAAATTCAATATTTTTTTAATATGACTAATCAAAGGATCCATGTCTAAATGCTATTTTAACATAAGACATTAAGTATATCTTTGAAATAACATTAAAATGTTTCGATGGTTGAATTTGCTGTTTAAAATGCGGAGAAACATTGCTTTTTTAGAACTTCAAAGTTCATTAACACCAATAAGATACACCCTTCTCTATATTATGTATCAAGACAAACTACAGGAAGTTTGTGAATATTCTGATAATTTCTAACATATATCCTAGAAGGCGGCTTTTAACTGTAAGCAATTTTAATTTTTGTTTGCTTTAAAATATTAATTTTATTTATACATTGCACTTAAGAAAGTTGTATGTTTATTCATGTGATTTTGTGATGTTTCCTAAATATTTGTATGATTTACGCTTTGATATATTGTTGGGACCATTCCTAACACAAACCACATATCCTTTCCGCAGCCTTAACGTACTAAAACGTATTAGCGTCTGATGGCCCTTTCACGCTTTCGTAGAAACAACATTTATTACACGAAACTTATTTTGAAAATATTTCTGAAATGTCTAGGTCTGCAGCTTACATGAAGTTCCAAAATTATCAATGTACCCTTGGTCCGTTACGGACCCCTGTGGGATTTTTGTTTATCCAGAGCTCAAATATTTTTTTCATAGATTAAAAGCTAACATGCTGTACTAAAGCCTAGGTAATTTCAATTCGTAATAAAGTGCTGAAAATTGGCTCCCCAATAGCAAAAAAAAAAAAAAAAAAAGAAGTCCACGCGCTTACATTTAGACGGGGTGACCCCTGCGCGTGACCCCTGACTATCTACGAATCAAAATGCGGCTTTTGTTTTCAAGTTTAGCATTTCTACTTTCATTTTATCGTCTTCCGGAAATAGCTGAAGGTCGAGTGAAGTCATTTTCTATGTTGTCAAAAACATACATATGCCTGGCGAGATTGCATAAATATGTGCTGGCCGTCCTAAGGTTATTAGAGAAATCATTTTTTATCTATAAATCAGTGCTTTTTCGACATTTTTAACACGTCTGTACGAAAACTGACGTTTGAGACAAAAATGGCTAAACTAAAATGCATTTTAGGAAATCTGTATATCCTTTCCGCAGCCTTAACATACAAAAACGTATTAGCGTCTGATGGCCCTTTCACGCTTCAGAAAAAAACACATTTATTACACGAAACTTATTTTGAAAATATTTCTGAAATGTCTAGGTCTGCAGCTCTCAAATACGGTTATATCTTACATCTGAGGCATATTCTGACACTCTCAGACAACATCAAAAATGCCATTTTGAGCGATTTGATGAAGTTCCAAAATTATCAATGTACCCTTGGTCCGTTACGGACCCCTGTGGAATTTCTGTTTATCCAGACCTCAAATATTTTTTCATAATTTAAAAGCTGACATGCTGTACTAAAGCCCAGGTAATTTAAATTCGTAATTAAGTGCTGAAAATTGGCTCCCCAATAGCAAAAAAAAAAAGAAGTCCACGCGCATACATTTAGACGGGGTGACCCCTGCGCGTGACCCCTGACGTTTCCAAGTTTAGCATTTCTACTTTCATTTTTTTTTACTTCCGGAAATAGCTGAAGGTCGAGTGACGTCATTTTCTGTGCTGTCAAAAACATACATATGCCTGGCGAGATTGCATAAATATGTGCTGGCCGTCCTAAGGTTATGCTACAGATACAGATAAATGTACAAAGATGATTGGTCGGACGAACGAATATCAACAAACACTCTCGTAAAAGACTTTTCACTATCTGGGGTTGTCACTTGGCGCTAACTGGTCTTCTCTGATGTGCGTTCGTATCTGAAATGAAGAGTAAATATTATCTTAAATTGATTGACAACCAAAGAACTAATACCGATAGACAATTTAACGGAAATGAACATGAATCATTATTAAAAGATAGAAGGCAATACTTTTATTGGCATAAAACCATATTTTCATTTTCAAAGTCATACAAAATTACAAATTTAAAAAGTGAAAACATGAAGTAAACTCAAAGTTTTTTCTTTGAAGTCAGATACTTAACAATAATTCTCTAACATTAAAATGATACAATAATGTAATATTTAAATGTTTAAAACATATCATCTGAAAATAACCGAATACGTAAATACCCGGCTGTGTTATTGTTCATCATTTTTGATTAGGGATTTTGTTAAATTGTCAATGAGAACGGTAAGTCCTGGAGTTAGATTTTCAAAACAGTTAAGTCATGCAAAATAAGATCTGGTTTGAAATGTATACACGCCAAAACACAAAGCCTATCTAGGTAACCTAGTCAGCATCAGATAACTATCAAATTTCAACTGCGTGCGTGCGTGCATGTGTACATTCCTTTTATGAGTTGTATATCTGTGCTTTTCTGTCCTTTATGCAAAGACCTTATCTCAGTCAAGAAAATAAAATCATTTCGGCCGAGAAACCGTTTTTGTAAACAACTTTGACTGCAAATATACAATTACCAGACTAATTGCTTTAATTAAAAGTCGAACGGTTCCTGTATGTAATTTATTTAAAAGAATATTAGAATATAAATATTAAAGACGCGTTACATGTATATGGACACCTTTTCGTGAACATCTCTAAACTAAAAATTATACTTAGCGTATGGAAAAGTTTTGGATAAAGTGCCGCATTTAGATATTGAGCCTTAGTAAAATCAAATAGAAAGAATCTCATGTCTGTAGAGAAAATCAAACATGATTGCTTAATATCTGTGGGAAGCAGATGGTCGTTTTCCGATGTTAATGTCATATACTTACGCTTTTGATGCTTATTGTTGGAAGAGATATATACTTCGAGAGAAATTTCTTAATGACGATGAACTTAATTCTAATGAAGAGCGCGTCTGATAATTTTAAGCTTCTTTTTATGTCTGAATAAACAACAATTTTAGGTAGTTTGGCATCATAAACACATTTATTTTATTGTTTCGAAATAAGCCAGCTTTAGAACATTACACATGTAACTTTAAGAGTCTTTTATAGGCTGCCTGGTGTGTTTAAACAGTATTTTCAACTTCAAGCTAATTTTAAACAATCGAATGCATTTTATAACTAATTCTTACGTACACAACGTACACTTTCAAGGGGCAAATGCTCGATTTTCACATAATGATGTGAGATATTTAATCAATCTTAGCCGATCGAGCGTTGCGATTTTTTGAATGTCCCGCTTTTTGGGGTCACAATATTCATTGGAATGGTATACATCAGTTGTATAAAGCTTCATTTACAGACACATATTTTGATTACAAATATTATAAATTGATTTTATATACTTTAGAATCCTCCACTGAAAGACTAATTCATTTAAATGATACTTTACTTAAACATGTAAATGGTTAAACCGTTTTATCATTCTCATTAAACGCAGACTCGTTTTAGAAATATAACAACACGAATACATATATTTGATGAAGAGAAGAGACTCTCCCGCCGAGTAGAATATTACCGGTTAAGATGCAAAGTTCGAAGAATCAATCCGTCTATATATGTTTCTGAATAGTCTGGGAAACATCTTGTGTGCAGTTGCAAACTAACTGGTCATAACTTTCGAGAACAAATGATTTTCACACCAGTTTAACCACAAACGAAAAAGTGTTATATATTCAATGCGTAGTACCCTTTGAAATACGGTAATAGTGTTAGATATTTTAGTTGACTCTTATATTGAAATGGATTAAACTTTGAAATAATTTTTGGCGGCAATTTTATGTTTGAACCACAGTTATTCAATTTTTCCAATAATGATTTCCCAAAAGGCTTCCGTCTCATCATATGGCAAAATACAGTTACATTGTTTATTCGCAAAAATGACGAAAAGTCGTAACATACATTAAAACCATTCGCTATTTTGTAATTTAGTCCATTTGTATATACATTGTTGCGATAATATCCTCTTACTTTTGATTATTTTAATACTGATGTTAGACCAACATCTGGCATGGACTACTTACGCTTTTTGGCGAGTTTTACGTACTTATTATAATAACGAAGATTCACAAATTGCCATATTTAAACTGTTCTATTGGCTGCATTAAAACGTCTGTGTAGATATTATCTTACCCGAGGACAGATTTATTATGAGTGTGTTTCGTTTCCTTTAAATACATGGCAAACATTGACATTTCTATATAACTGGAAAGCTTATAAGTCAAGAAGGCATTTATTCTGCGTTATGCTCATTACCGTATGTAAACATTACTGGAAAGCTTATGTGAAGTATTGAATTACTTTGCTCTACATTTGCGAGTTATTTGACGACGTTTTTTGCAAGATCTCTTGGTCTTTCCTTTAGTACAGTCTATCATTTCGACTCAAATATTGTGGTAAGTGATTACTAGTAAATATTTCTGAAATATATATCACAGAAATTTAATGCCTCTATGGCCGACATACAATTAGTTATGCTTATACATTTTGCGAAAACCATTTTGTTTCCGAAATAAGAGAGCATCTTGCAATTTGTATGATGAGATAATTATTATACAGGGAGCAATGTGGTTTAATACGAGAGATTTTGGGCCGATGGACGTTTAATAAGACTCACCATCAAATAAATTTATGACAGTTGAAACAGAAAATTATAAAATAACCTGTTCGTGAAAACATATTTATCAATTAGCCTGCTGAACTGGTCTGTTGTCTAGAACGTTTTAAAATATAAGACTGGTTTCTTTACAATTTGCGTATTAAGCTTGTAAACTATATACCATTTTGATCTTGTTTTCTCTTTATTGTTGAGATGCGTAAATTTTACTACGATTGACATGTTTCTCGTGTTATCATGCGAGATATTGAACTTTTCTCAGCCTCTCTTTACACGGTTTTCCCTTGTTTTAAGAAAATTTAAGAGCAAAATTAAATTGATTAAAATTACCCTAAATCCATCGTAAAAGATAATGGAGCGAATAAAACCTGCAGTAAACTAGCGGGAACGTCAGAGAAAATTATGCAAGTTATTTCCATTTTCAAAATAAGGCTAAAATAACTTTGCTTTGGTTTACGACACAATACCTGTACAACATGCTTTCTTATAGCAGAGGTACGTGAAAAATATTGATCAAGTGCAACCGTTAAAAAGATAATGTTGATTGAACATCAAATTATGTATGCATCTAAAATGCGTAAAGCATGTTTCATATTGTATTTCAGTGCATTGTAGTTAGGTTTAAATCATTACTGGTTTACTATTGTCTTGTTGTCTCTTGAATGTACATGATCTAGATGCAGATTTAGGTAACGATAATTATTGGACACTCACCAAGACGAGTACAGCGTTCAAATTCTGAACGGGCGCTCATGTATTCATTACACATGCAATGTCTAAAACGCAATACCGTGTTAGCTTTTGTTTGCATAAAGACTATTTTACAGAAAAAAGAGAAGAGATGATATATAAAATTAATAGGGACAAAATGGTCTGTAATGTAAACTTCATTTCGGAAAAAGAATATACAGATAGATTAGATTTTTGTACATATGTTTTTAACAAATTTTCAGATTTAGACACGCGATGTGTCGCTACAAGCTAAATAGAGTGCCGAAAATATTTGTAAAGAACATTTCACAAAGGTAAGGTTATAAACATGTTAAGATATACAGTAAATGAAAACAAAAATACACTCTCAAAGTACATGACAATGACTGTTATGTTGATCTTAGTTTCAACGGTTTGGCGAAGTAAAATAAGTTACTTTTCGCAAGTACACCGACGATACAAGACAAATCCTTCCAAAGCGAACAAATTATTACATATTAAAAATGTCCAATGGCCACCTTTAACTAGAAAACATCATCGTTACATATTTACTTCAAATGTATAAAATCCTCATTTAATGTATTTTACTTTACTAACTATAATCAAAGTACTGATAGTACAGTACTGATGGGAGGTGATTTATGTTAGTACGTGTATGAAAAGAATCTATTCCAAAAATGGCACAAGTGCTTGCATCGCTTTGATAGTTAGAAAACCAAAACATTTAGAATTTGTTTCGGCTAACCATATAATTAATTTGATACTGCGCTTTGGTGATATATACAGTGATGCATTCAAACCGCCTGTAAAGTAAAAAGACGTGAAGTAAAGGTATGCAGCCGATAGTTATTCGTAGTAAATTACTGCGCAAAGTATGTTGAACTATTTTTTTACTGAGCATGCCTACTTGTTAGTTGTGATCAAGTCCATGTGGTGATAGAGATAATGATTCCAGAAGTGGTAAATTATTCCGCATTGAATTACATTGTACAGTGGATAGATACGAAATAATTGTGAGACAGTCTATTCCTGCCTAAATTCTACGCGGTTTTTTAGATATGAAATCTGGATATACCTTTAACTTAAATTATTACAGTTTCAGAAATTATTGTTAGGAAGGTACAAAGGTATTGCAGTGAACAACGTATCAAGGTATGAACACATCTGCGGATGTCTCTAAATTATTTTTGTACTTGTAGCATGTGTAAATGTGGAGTTCCTCTCAACCCGGTGCTAGAGGGCGTGGACGGTAGCATGCATTTCCACTACCGTCCATGAACAGGCTCAACCAAACCGAGCCTGCAACATTTTCGTTTTTGTTGTGTTGAGCGACCTGTGGAGTTTCCTCTTTTTATATTTTGAATAAAACATGGTTTTGTAGTATTTGCTCATACCGACTGAACCTCTCAAGAAAAAAAACCGTTTATTAATAACTGTCCTTTTAAAAAAGATTATTTAGGTTTCATCATCTGCATGTTTGTATTTTGTTCATGCAAAATAGTTGAAGAAGGCTTAAACTGTTCATTAAAGTTTTTTCTGAAAGCGTAAGCGCAATATTCTATATTCTTGTCTTGATACATAAACAAAATTCTATTACAAACACTTGATATAAAACAAACTGTCAGTTAATGTATCGGTCCTGTTATCCGTGACAGTGAATGACATCATTTAGAAAGAAATTATTTGAGAAACATTAACACAGTTAGTGCATGACTTAAAACGAGCTGGCATGTTCTTATATTGATCTAGTGAAAATAAGCGAGAAACGAGTATTAACAAAAACTAGTTTTTATACAGCAATTTGATGAACAACACTTAAATAATATTTTTGTTGACAAGTTTTACCTTATGTTAACTGTTTATGTAGTTTTTTCTTGACTTACATATGATGCTGCAAAGTAAAACATACAAAATACTATTAAGTACATTGTTTTGAGTTCATGATGTTTATAAGTAAACAAGAATTATAATCAGACGTGTTTTGCTTGTTTACATGTACGTTTGGGCTTCAACATTGTCAGAATTATATAAAGGCAGTCAATCTAGTTAGACGGCTAGTATTCTTTTAGGTTATTCCAAAATAAATGACGAAGTATGTTGAGGACGAATGTCTTAAAATCCAGTATGGTTTGTCTGCCGACATGTTGTGTATTCCATCATATTGTATCATTTCAAATGTTGTGCCTCCGAAAGTTTAAGTATTCCATTTTTGGACATGTTGATTTTTGTCAAAATGTTGTGAAGAATATACGTCTTGTACATAGACTCAATCCGCGACCTCTATGTTTATCGTTTTGTGCTCTACCTACTAAACTAAGTTTTGGTTTCTGTTTCGTTACTTCATTCTCAACAGAACCTTGGTTATAGGTTAATATATAAATATCGTAAAACAAGAAGCGCAATAAGGGGCCAGAAATATAACAACAATAAATTCAAATATAGTTTAAAATAATTTCGTCATTAATATTAAATTTCAATGTAGAAAATGGCAAATATAAACGACAACATGGTATATAGAGCCTTTTCCACAATTAACAAACGACAAATTCATTAGTAACTTAATACTGTGCCTAGATGTACGTTTATGAAGTGTAAACTATGTTAAACGTAGTCCGTGATATTGTATACATTATGTGTCTATTTAATGCTTGCATGAAAAATGTGCAAAAAGTAAGCACTTTTTCATATAAAACGTTTAGACATAATGTAACTTTAAGTGCTTTTGTCTTTATCAAGTAACTTTTCTATTAATGATAGTGATTTATATATTATAATAGAAAGTAGTATATTTCAACAAGAATTTATTACGAATTTATTCATTTACTCTCGACAACGTATATATTACTTATATTCGTTTTTAACCTTAAGCCTGCTGGCGGCAATTGATTAAGCCTTTGCGACCAGTGCAGACCAAGATCATGGTCTGCACTGGTCGCTATTTAGTCAGTACATTTTCAGTGAACACCCCTTTGAATAATTAATGGTACTGCCCACATTTAATGATGGACCAGTCCATTCATGAAATTTAGCAGGGTAAAGGTTAATTACGATAGGACTGAGTCCGATAATGAAGGTAGATAGTAGACATATTTCGTGTTTCAGAGAGAAAGGTAACCATTTAGTTCTACAATTTAGACACTGGAAGATATAAGATAATTTTAGAAAGAGAGCACTAGTCTCAGGCACGCAAAAATATGATTTCCAGATATATCAACGTTCCCGTCGTAGGAAAATACTCTTATAATATAGACATGTAACAGAAGCGACTGCAATTTATCTGTTTTGATAAATATATCTTACAAAGATAGGCGAGTTCCTATGAAAAGAAAAAAATCATATTTTCAATAAACATTGAAATCTGGCAAAGTCGCGTGCCTGATTTCAAATGTACAACTTTAGTATGGTTCTCTTCAAAAATGAATTATTTAACGTATTCTATATGTAAACAGACACTGCATAGTAAAAATGTGTCGATCACTAAGTGAAAGAAGTTTCTCAATGTATGTCATCGTTGGCGAGTGAATAAAATGAGTGAAATTAATCGCTGATCAGGTACTTATTATACGCCCGAAGGGACGTTTTATGTTATACCCCGGTGTCCGTCTGTCCATCTGGCTGTCTGTCTATCCGTTAGCAATTTCGTGTCCGCTCTGTAACTCTTGAACACCTTGAAGGATTTCGAAGACACTTGACATAAATATTCACCACATCGAGACGACGTGCAGAGCGCATATATTGGATGACTCGCTACAAGGTCAATGTCGCACTTAAGGGTCAAAGATCTTATCAGTTTGTTTCGTGTCCGCTCTGTAACTCTTGAACTGCTTGAGGAATTTTAAAGAAGCTTGGCACAAATGTTCACCACATCGAGACGACGTGCAGAGCACGCGCATGTTTCGGATGGCTCACTTCAAGGTCAATGTCACATTTAGGGGTCAAATGTCATATGAGTTTGTTTTGTGTCTGCTCTGTAACTCTTGAACTTCTTGAAGAATTTCAAATAAACTTGGCACAAATGTTCACCAAATCATGACAACGTGCAGAGCGCATGTTTCAGATGGCGGCTCGCTTTAAGCTTAAGGTCACACTTAGTTGTCGAAGATCATATGTCTTTGTTTCGCGTGTATATTAGTTTGCATTGCGGTGCTCTTGTTTGTTTGTTTTTGTTGTTTTTTTTTTTTTTTTTTTTTTTTTTTTTTTTTTTTTTTTTTTTTTTAGCAGATCCCGTTTTTGTTCACTTACATCTTTTTGTAATTGCTTTCCGTTTATGTTACTGTAAATAGCTTATTTTATAACTTTTTTTATTATTGGCCGTAGTGAAAAACCGATACCACTTTTCTGATTGTACCTACAATGTTTAGGTGTATTTTGACATATCTGTACCTTGTATGGAATTTTTGGTGGACTCAAAATTTTATTTTTTTGCGGAATTTCTTCCATTTGTTGCTCCTGTCGTTTGGGCTTTTTCCGTCAAGTTCTTTAAATTTTGCTAAAATCCTCTGATATAACACTTTGGCGTATATTGTCCCGCTGGCGTATATTGTACCGCTTGGCGGAGCTCTTGTGTGCATAGTTGTTAACAATATATCGAGGAAACTTAAACCTTGTAATGAGATAGTACGGATGTTAAAACAAACATATTAAGTTGTCAGGTGAAATTCAGAGTGACTAGCCTCATATAATTTAGCATTCTAGACATATTCAGAATGGAAGCAATGTAAAGAACGTGTGCTTACAGCCCTTAATAGAAATTGGTGCAGACAGAAACAACAACTTGATAATTACTTACGGCAATGGATAGAAGGTCTTGCATCATTTCCACTATGAATAATTTCAATGGGCTGGGTATCAGAGTAGAACATTGTATGATTCTTCAACAATAAGAAGGCTACCCTTGAATATTTAGAACACTTTTCAGAGTAGTCAAAGGCATATGCCCAACAAGCCCGTGCATTTTCAGTTGCAAGAAATAAAAACTTTCTTAACGTTTAAGTGAGTAATTGCCAAATTAGTTTTCCAATATATGAATAATAAGAATTCCTAAAGTTTTTATTTGTTATGTTTACAGGATATCAAAAAAAAATCTTAAACGTTAAAGCAGAACTTTCGAATGACCCAGAAAACATTTTTGAATAGCCCTGATGTGGGTGCTTTTGTACATCAATTAAATATTGTGAGCCTTATAGTAAAATAAAGACTTACCATTCATTCACATTTTTTTAAATTTCCTAGAACTATAAAGGACAATGAAGGACATTAATTTTGATTTGCTAATAACCGGACAGACTGTGTCAATTCTTTTTTCAGATTTTAAAGTGACTTTTTGTTATTATGACCATTATAGCCCTACGTTTGGTTATGTCTGGGTATATGCTGGGTCGTATAAAAATTCTACATTTTTGGCTATATTTTGTCATTTAGTTTAGGTTATTGTTAGTTACGGAAGTAATACGATATTTTGTAAATTGTTTTGCCCTTTTTTGAAACCTTTAGTTTTTAGCAAAGTCTCACTTAACCTTTTACGAAAGCGTCAAAAGAAACAATATTAACGTTATTAGATCTCTTTTTATATCATGTATTACGTCAAAGAAAACAGTGTCTCTGAAGTGAAAAATAATGCAAACTTAGGTTATTTTAGTATGACCTTTATAACCTGGAAATCCATCATTTTTGTTCCTACTAATGAAAATCTGACTGAGCACTCACGCGGCATTGAAAACGAATCGGCGTCTAGTAAATAATTAGTAAATTTATGAAATATTGCAGAAGATATATCCTCCTACGTTTGTCTGGACCCAGCAAATATGAGGGGTTGAAATCTGTACAAGTGTTAATTTATATTTTGAGACATTTGCGTTTACATAAAGTTAAAGATGCATTATGTACATTTGTATATATATATTTTCACTAATTTGTTTTAGCTCAAATTTGATGAAAGATTCAATCGTATTTGAATTACTCTCAAGTCCGCTTCTTGAAAATTCTGTAACTGAGCCACAGAGAAGTTATGATCGTGACCCAAGGGGGGATGAGCGGCCGCCTTCAAGCATAAAGTAAAGTAGGGAAAAGCAGGGAAAACTGGCTTCTCTTCTCTCATACTTTAGTGGCGATGAATCACATCAGGAGTGAGGTGCCGATAGTGATTATCAGAAGTTGTGAAAATCGATTCGTAATAGACCTTTGATAAATTGATTTGAACTTACAAAGGTATTTGCCTAAACTAAATTAGCACGTTAACTCTGTGTCCTAATCTTAATCAGTAATTGTAACGTAATTTGATAAAGGTTAATAAAACGAAATCAGATAAATTTAAGAATCATACAATCATTTGCATTATTTTTTAGTCTGTGTTTTTTAGGATTTATTAGCTACATGCCTATACTTGGTATGGTCTTTCATCGGCAAAACTGCTGCTATGTTCAGGTTGTTTGTAAATGGTGATGGGGATATTTTGACACTGTGTTGCCCTGAAAAGTGTTGTTTGTTGTCTTTGCATTTATAGCATGGATTTTGTGAAACATTACGATAAGCAGTTGGTTTATATTCTTACCTTACTTGGTATTCAAAACCAACACACACATTGCTTGAATATCAATTTGTCTATATTCTGGGAAATGTAAACCTTCTAGATTTCCATGCTAAATATTGAAAATAGAGTCAAATTATGATTAAGGCTTCAAAATATGACTTCAAAATTAATGCCAGTTGGATTTAAAAATAGATTCTATTCTAAAATAGCAAAGTAAATATTAAATGATTATCAAATTATGCGAAGTCTGCCGCCAAATTACGCACAGCCTTCAATGAATATTGGTGTAAATGCCCTATCTTTGTTTCTGTTTTGTTGCGCCATTTCACTGACTCTTAAAGTAACAAATTTATGTATATCTAAATTTAGAAGAACGTATTAATAAAAATATTTATATTTAGAAGTGTAAAATGATGAACGTTTTTGATTGATGTTGTGCAGTTTACTAGTACCAGCTACCTACTCTGAATTTGACGTCCGGTGCGGTAGTTCTGTCATCGATTTACGGTTTATTGAACTATCCATATAACTTATTGTAACTTTTATTGATGCAAATTAAATTCTTTGTTTCTGACAGTAAGTTCATGCCATTATCTGTCCTCATGTAACTTAATTAAGATGCTGCAAACCTAGATTTTCCACTTTTTCTATTTTACTGTTGGCATATGAAAATTTTGTCGTCGGGATTAAATATGGCAATTTTGCTGGAGATTAGTTAATTATGAATGATTAGCTAATTATGATCAAATAACCGGCTTCCCGGCTTCTTTTTTTTTAATCACCGATATCTATCAAATGACATACATCAATCTGACGAATGACCTGCAACCTATTTTTTTGCATTGAACGTGTTTTGATATCATTCAATGCGCACGCGTGTGTGTGTTCTGGTTTAACGTTCTTTTTTTTTTCAAGAATTTTTATGCCCCCGAAGGGAGGCATATAGTTTTTGAACCGTCTGTCTGTCGGTCTGTCGGTCTGTCAGTCTGTCTGTCTGTCCGCATTTTTCGTGTCCGGTCCATATCTTTGTCATCGATGGATGGATTTTCAAATAACTTGGCATGAATGTGTACCACAGTAAGACGACGTGTCGCGCGCAAGACCCAGGTCCGTAGCTCAAAGGTCAAGGTCACACTTAGACATTAAAGGTTATTGCATTGATGGGCGTGTCCGGTCCATATCTTTGTCATCGATGGATGGATTTTCAAGTAACTTGGCATGAATGTGTACCACAGTAAGACGACGGGTCGCGCGCAAGACCCAGGTCCGTACCTCAAAGGTCAAGGTCACACTTAGACATTAAGGGATAGTGCATTGATGGGGCGTGTCCGGTCCATATCTTTGTCATCGATGGATGGATTTTCAAATAACTTGGCATGAATGTGTACCACAGTAAGACGACGTGTCGCGTGCAAGACCCAGGTCCGTATCTCAAAGGTCAAGGTCACACTTAGACATTAAGGGATAGTGCATTGATGGGCGTGTCCGGTCCATATCTTTGTCATCGATGGATGGATTTTCAAATAACTTGGCATGAATGTGTACCACAGTAAGACAATGTGTCATGCGCAAGACCCAGGTCCGTAGCCCAAAGGTCAAGGTCACACTTAGATGTTAAAGGTCTTTTTTCATGATAGTGCATTGATGGGCGTGTCCGGTCCATATCTTTGTCATTCATGCATGGATTTTAAAATAACTACGCATAAATGTGTGACACAGTAAGACGACGTGTCGCGCGCAAGACCCAGCTCCGTAGGTCAAAGGTCCTAAACTCGAACATCGGCCATAAATATTCATTTAAAGTGCCATCGGGGGCATGTGTCATCCTATGGAGACAGCTCTTGTTTAGTCATATAAACGATAAACGACGATGTCTACTTAGTGTTGCCTTACTGGAATATCACGCCGTAGACACATGACATGATATCCCACCCAGTCTCAATATACTGACACCGGACAGACTTTCCCAGCACTATCCTCTTAATGCTGAGCGACAAGCGAGGAAGCTACTAAATACATACTTTTTACGTATTTGGTAAGAAGCGCCCAGGGATCGAACCCACGACCTCCCGCACTCGAAGCGGGCGCTCTACAATTATGTTACCGAGGTGGCCATTGCAGTAGCATCATTTATATATGCAGTTACTTTCATAACCACACATGTAATGGAAATCGGAGTGAAGTTCAAACGTTAACAAATTGTTCGAACTGTAATGATGAGATAAAATCCGATTGAGAGTAACTTGGATATAAAAAAAATCATAAAACTTTAAGCCAGTCGAAAATATTATATAAGACTTTAATAATTCCATTAATAATTCCATTACTTATTATGGAAATACTCTAATTACAGAGAAAGGCGCTATTGACCTTCATTATGACTTATTTCATTGTCTGCATAACGATTCTGTAATTTTCTTTTATCACTCGTAAAATTTAATTTCCTTTTTAATCTGAAATTATGTAAGTCTAGTCAGTTTTATGTCGATTGACAACTGACATGCAGAGCAAAACAGCTAACGAGTTATTTTTCCTTTGCCAATGTCGGATGAACTGTTTTGATCAGCATACATATTTATCATATTTACGTATAATAATTACACTATTTGGTTGAATACAGCAAAATGTGTCTTGCATATAAAAATAAGTATGCTTTAAACATATATAAACAGAGTAATTGACCTAATCGCGCATCAATATATTAAAGCAGTTTGCATTCATTATTGAGGATTAGAGTTTTCCAATCTAGGCGTTAAAGACGGTATAACGACCGGCGACCTATACTATGTGATTATGAACAAAAGCAATGCTTTTGAGGATGGCACAGCAGTTATCCCACCAATCAACGAGATCTCATGCACAGCAGAAGCCAACATGTTTGAATTGGTAATCCAGTGAAGAGAATGAAAGCTAAAACATTAATCTTGTAACGTAAAGACTTTTCCTGTTCCAAGTTCATTTTCTCAGTTGGTGATACGATCAGCAAAACGCTAGAGAGCGGAGACAGAGACAGATGGAGCATGATCGGCCGTTCTGATTGCGTAACTGACTGAAACAAAAACAAACAAATTATTTCTAATTTTCGATTTTGCAATTTAAATTGTGTTATTTTACATGAAGGTTGTCTTCCATAGGAATATCAATGATTCGTAAATGATTTTTCTCAAGCTTGGCCATATTTCTACAGTTTTTAAAAGGTATTAATCCACTATTAGATAACATATTTTGATTCTCTTTTTTGCAATGTCGATAAGATTTTCTTAAACATAACTAAATTTAATTATATAATCCTTTCAGAAAATAATAAAACTGGCTTTGAAAACATAATGTGAAACACAGGGAATTTGTAACAACAGTGAAAATATGATCCTAAGGGAGTGAAATACTGGTTTGGACTTGGCATTGCTAATTGGCAGAAACCATTTTATTTGATTAAACCCTTTTTTATACGTAACGGCTTGACAATGTACAATACGTTTTCAAACATAAAAATGTCAATACTGTACATATTGATAATCACTAAATACAATAAAAATATCAACAATAAGTGCAAAAGAACATAAATATGAATGGAAATTAAAGGATAAGAATAAAAGTATAGCTCTCAACTCCACGTCCAACGAGGCAATAACATCTGAATTACCGAAGGATCAACAACTTTCACTAGGATACTCTTTTAATCAAAGCTCATGGCAACTTCCTTTCTTCATACAGGGCGAATTATTGGTCGGTAGACATTCACTTCATAATATGTAGTAAATATTTCTGAATTATTATGCCTAGAGAAATTGGAAGGAAATACTACATCTACCAAGCATGGACATTTGGAGGAACTTGAATTTAAAAAGGAATTATTTGGATATAACTTTCGTGAAAAAGTGAACACCGTTTCTCCGCATGATGGTTGTTTGTATTGATATTGGATATCCTAACGGTTTCAGGTACTACCGTAAAACGATCCCGTTTTAGATTTTTAAATATCCAGAACAATTTTGATAATGGTTTACCTTTAACGATCAGCTGTGTAAACATTTTTATCTTGAGCATCGTGTATCGCGTTTTGCCAGAGCAAGATATTGACCGTGTTCATAGCCTTTTTTTTTAAAACACCAACCCACTTTTCTCTGAGTCTTATGTGCAATATTAAATTAATGAAAATTACCCTAGCCTCTTCGTAAAAGATAATGAAGCGAATACTAGCGTAACGTCAGAGAAAATTGGAAAACTTATTTTTTTTTAATAAGGCAAAGAAATTTGTGCATTGTTCATGACTCAAATCTTGGAAATTATGCATCTTCGCAGAATTTCAATGTTTAATGTTACATGATGTTACATACCTGTTCAGCAGTATGTATATGTATGAATTTAGACATAAAAGTAAAAACACAGAAAAACTTACATACAACGAAGACAACAGAAACTAAAACAATATAACATGGAATGACGCCGACTTTGCACAGTCTGTTGATAAAACTGGGAGTTTATTCTGAATGGTAGAGCTGGTTCACCAAACCCTACTGTAATCCAAACTATTGTCAAAAAAGGGTCTTCTTCTGTTTGGTGTGTAGCTTTAACAAACGCTGATATTTACTGTAGGGATGAATACCGTTGTTTGTAAGGTTTCCTGATTGTTTTCAGTCTTTCAAGTTTATATAAAATGACACCCTCAGAAAACGTCCATGACGCAAGTCATGATCAATTAATCACATTATGATTCAGTCAAAGGTTTTGTATATGTCTCGAGTAACGATCAGTTGCTCACAGTATGATTCAGTTCAGGGTTTTGTTGAGGTTAAGACTAGAAAGTAAGATGTATACATATTTGTAAGCATGTCTGATTTATTTATATTTGTAAGTATGACTGATTTACATGCTATGGCATCATTCTTACTAAAACATGGTTCTTAGGTTATGAATAATACATATCGACTTTTTTAAAACTAGAAGCGTTTCTAGGTTTTCATGTACTGTAACGCCTTACAATAGAAAGAAGACATGCAAACCTTACATATTTCATGAATCATCATATCTGAATGTTTAAGTCTAGACGATGCTTATTATTACCTAATAATATTATGCTGACGGTAAGATTAGGAAATAAGACGTATCCATTACTTTTCTTCTGCGCTAACGTATTCACGATTTCTTCTAATAGTATGTAAAGTACTAGTAAATATGGATAAGGAAAGCATGCAGAAGATGTAAATCAAATTTTTAAAACAAATAAAAACGGCCCCGAAACATCAAAAATAAACCATTGAGTTGACACTACGATACAATTTAAATTGATACTCTTAAACGTATACTACAATTTAAGTTGATATTCCATGAGTATGATCTACATCAAGTTTACACTTTTAAATAATGGTACACTTTTAGTGGATACTCTGAAATATGATTCTAATATGCTTGTCTCTGTTAAAACACTCTTATGCTAGAATGACGTCACGTTAACGTGCGGTGACGTCAACGTTTTTGTTGCGACCAAGAAAGAGCGCTTCTATATCTTATCTACTGTTTTAGATTAGGGCATTTTAGAATCGATTTCTTAATCCAACTTAGGTTGACACTGCAAGATTATAATAAATTTTTAATTGAAACTCAATGAGTCAATTTAAGTCGATACTCTATAAGTATGGCACAAATATATTAACTGGAAACCGGATAAGTGTACAATACGATTTAAGTTTATACCTTTTGGGTAAAATTCAATTTAAGCTGATACTGTATGAGTATGATTAAATTTAAGTTGTTACTACAGGAGTTGGATAAAATTCAAAAATGATACTATATGAGTATGATACAATTTAAGTCGATAACCTATTAGTATGATTCCGTTGAAATTTGTGTTCTATGAGTGTGGTACAATTAAAGCTGATATTCTATAAGTATGATACAAGGAATAGTTAACTTTCTTTCATTTTGTATCAGAGTTTTTCTGCGCGACTAATACAGATTGTATCTTTTCTGAATATGGTAACAAATATATCGCTTAGCAGTAATTGACTAGATACCTTATTTTTCATTTGCATTTTAAATTGTTAGAATACACAAACGTTCTACATTTAGAAAAATGTAACATAAATAACAAAATGTGTCTCATTAACTGGCTTCTCATTTTATTAAAATATTTTGATGTTTCTTCTCTTCGTTGATAGAAATTCCATATAGTAACACTATTAGTTTTAATTCTTATTTAATTCCGCTCGACTATGGAGCAAGTTTAAAGCTTCTTTGTATCAATACCGAGTCCGCTGCCTAGAGGAACCAGTACTTGTATCATAATACAAGATGTGGTCGTGATTTAAGTGTGTCTCGAACGCCTTAACCACTTGATCAGAAAAACATCTGATCAGGTATTTGTAGCATAGACACTGCAGCAGATTCAACTGAAATTCGAACATATATCACCGAAGATATTATTATATCAAAGTGGCTTTACAGAATACATTCAAAAGCACAAACTATTACCATTCTAAAACCGCTATATGAATTTACTAAATATGGATATGAAAATACAGACAATAAAACTTACAAAACGGATTTAGGAATAAACATTACATGGCATAAAGGATAAAATACCGTTTTTAACATTAGATGACAAGATTATTGAATTACTAATTCGCATTGAAAAACAGTAGTATTTGATAAGATATTCACCTAACAATTGATATGATCTCAACCATTATCATGCATAACATTTGGACCTAATGCTGCCGCTAACCAGTTATTCCAATTATTGGTAAATATCGTTTCATCAATATGCAAACGAAGAACAGTTGTCATTTTTATTTTTTGAGATAACCAATTTCAATGCGATGTAACAATTACCATGAAATAGTACTGGAATTACCATTAAATAGTACTGGAAACACAACTCACATACAGTATAACAATAGCATGTTTTAAAGAAAATCGTTTATCAGGGAGAGAACCAAGGTTAGTTTCTTCCATTCTACAATATTGCGACTTACACATGAATTAACAATAATTCTTTATGACACTATCTTTAAAAGGGTTATCGTGAAAAATGTAAGTATAAACATAGTCGTTTTTAATGCAGATATTAATAACTCAGAAATTATAAAAGACATTTATATATCCGATCATTTGACATGTCAAATGGACTTCAAAATATTTAATTACGTCCTGCTCAATATTTTGAGCAAATTAACCATAAAAATGACCAAAATCTATTATTTATAATAATCCAACCATAATTAAGCAATAATAGAATGCAGATTGAGTCATGCACTATCTGTGCTTATGTATCACGTTTTCAATACATTAAAAATACAAAATACCAATACAACTAAGTTTGTTTTCAAATTTGCAATAAATGTAAAATGCAGTTTAAGAGTACACTTGATGTTATGTGTATATTATATATTATGTTGGTCTGATGTTAAAACAGCACATATAATACTGACTGTTTATTGAATTACAATTACTTGTAATGCAAACATCAAAGCAAAGGTTAATGAGACAGAATGGACATATTTGGAGTCGTCATTGTTTGTTTATTCATTTTTAGTCTGAAATCTCTCTTATTTTCGCCACCCGGAATATGCATAATGTAACGTTTTTAATGGCTCTTTGTCTAGCCACACAAATGGTGGCAAATTACAATAACTTGTCATCAATCAAATGGTCGACATTAATACTAACCCTTCGTTACAAAAACATTTTCGCTGCAAAAAAAACGACTGATATTACTGTATAAGGTTTCCCTTACAGACAGAGTTATGTTATATATCTGATCGTTTGCGATCATGAGTCCATTAAATAACTGATTAAATTCTGCGTGATTGGTGTTGCACATCTTATTACCTCTCATGAACAGAGGCAAGCAAACAGAATCTGCGACTTCTTTTCTTGGTTGCATGCACTGCTTCCAAATGTTATTCCTACACATATAATTATCTTATGTTCTATTTTAGATACTACACATTTAATTATCTACTAGCACAGCGGTTGAAATATGTTCTATTCCAGATACTACACATTTAATTATCTACTAGCACACCGGTTGAAATATGTTCTATTCCAGATACTACACATTTAATTATCTACTAGCACACCGGTTGAAATGTGTTCTATTCCAGATATTACACATTTAATTATCTACTAGAACACCGGTTGAAATATGTTCTATTTCAGATACTACACATTTAATTTTATCCTGTCACTTGCAGTATTTTCGACCCCATATCAGGGTGCCGTATATCTTTCTTGATATATCGTCAGTTGATCATGTGACCAGTGATATACGGTCAGTTGATCATGTGACCTTATGATCGATATTGTTGTCATAAGAAATTTTGCAACGAAACCATCATCATTGTGTTGGAAATGTCCGAACTAAGAAAATGAGTGGTCAAATAATGAGTTTTTATTCAAAAACGAAGAAGTTATTGCGATTTTGCCGGTTATCACGTCATTATATAAGTGACGTCATTACGAATATGACGTCATTAAAGCGGTTGTCGCACACTTATTTTTGTAAAATAAATTGCCAGATATCGGAAAATGAAGTAATGACAAGATAAATAGAATAATAGGTTAGTGCCTAAGATGGAGAAAGTTTATCTGGCTCGGCGCCGGACGTTATCAGGTTCGCCTTCGGCTCACCCGATAGCCTCCTCCACCTCGCCAGATAAACTTTCTCATCTACGGCACTAACCTATTATTCTCTATATCTACTAGCACAGCGGCTGAAATATGTTCTATTCCAGATACTACACATTTAATTATCTACTAGCACACCGATTGAAATATGTTCTATTCCAGATACTACACATTTAATTATCTACTAGCACATCGGTTGAAATATTTTCTATTCCAGATACATTTGTACTACACATCTAAGATTTAGTTACGTGTAATAACTTCTCTACTACTGACGTTGAAACGAGTAAAAACAATAAAAACAAGGGTGCAGAATGTCACAATATACGCCCGTCACAGCAAATTTGTTTACACTAGCACCTGTATTTGCAAATGGAATTTTAATTTTCTAGTTGTTTACAATGTTGTTTTTTTTAGAAATTATTGTAATTCTTTTATTTTTCTAAGTCCACAAAAAAAATCCTTACCAGGTAGAGATACCTTAAAATACACCCAAAATTTGAAAGTAATATCAATGTTGTACCACAGAAAAGTGGTCTTGGTTTTTCCCTACGGTCAATTATAAAAAAGTTACAACGTAAGTTATTTATAGTAACAACTAAGGGAAGTTAATCTTTAAAGAGAAAAAAAAAAAAAAAAAAAAATCGAAAAAAAAAAAATTACAAGTCCACACAAAAATCCTTACCAGGTAGAGATAGCTCAAAATACACCTCAGAATTGGATGTAACATGCATGTTGTACTACAGAAAAGTGGTCTCGATTTTTCCCTACGACTTGTAATGAAAAAGTTACAATATAAGCTATTTATAGTAACAGCAAAGGGAAGTAATTTTAAAGAAGGGACCAGTGCATGACACTCCGTCTCATGATGGTGTACAATTGTGCCAAGTTGCATCAAAATCCCTACATGCATGAAGAAGAAATGCTCCAGACAAAGTCATTCTTGTATCTGACCTTTGACCTTTAAGTGTGACCTTGACCTTAGACCGAGGGACCTGGTTCTTGCGCATGACACTCCGTCTCATGCTGTGAACATTTGTGCCAAGTTGTATCAAAATCCCTCAATGCATGAAGAAGAAATGCTCCGGACAAAGTTTTCATTCTTGTATCCTTTGACCTCTAAGTGTGACCTTGACCTTACCCCTAGGGACCTGGTTCTTGCGCATGACACTCCGTCTCATGATGGTGAACAATTTTGCCAAGCTACATCAAAGTCCTTTCATGCATGAAGAAGATATGCTCCGGACAAAGTTTTCATTCTTGTATCCTTTGACCTCTAAGTGTGACCTTGACCTTAGACCTAGGAACCTGGTTCTTGCGCACGACACTCCCTCTCATTATGGTGAACAACTGTGCCAAGCTACATCAAAATCATTCCATGCATGAAGAAGATATGCTCCGGACAAAGTCATTCTTGAATTTTTCATTCTTGTATCCTTTGACCTCTAAGTGTGACCTTGACCTTAGACCTAGGGACCTGGTTTTTGCGCATGACACTCCGTCTCATGATGATGAACAATTGTGCCAACTTTCATCAAAATCCCTCCATACATGAAGAAGATATGCTCCGGACAAAGTCATTCTTGAATTTGACCTTTGACCTCTAAGTGTGACCTTGACCTTAGACCTAGGGACCTGGTTCTTGCGCATGACACTCCGTCTCATGATGGTGAACAACTGTGCCAAGTTTCATCAAAATCCCTCCATGCATGTAGAAGATATGCTCCGGACAAGGTCTGTGGACGCCGCCCGCCCGCCCGCCCAACCGCCCATCCGCCCGCCAGGGGCGTTCCCATAATACGTCCCGTTTTTCAAACGGGCGTATAAAAATGACACAAGGGATAGATTGTTGATCTCATGCTATGTAAAAGCAGACGTATTTGATACTGCAGTTGTGTACTTATCTGACAAAGTTAAAGACTTTCTTGCTCCTACAGTTCATTTTCTCAGCTCCCGATACAATCAGTATAATGTTGTAACTCGACCGAAAGGAGGAACAGAGAGCGATCAGGGGGATCGTTAGGCAATTATAATTGACAGAAACAATTTATTCAAAACGCTGCTGATTTTACTGTAATGCAAGTTTTAACATTTGGCATGCATAAGAAGAATTTTTGAAAACAGGAAGAAAATTTTGTAAGAGAGTTACGAGATTTTTCCTTACAAATTATGCCCTTGGTGTTCTCACGTCAGGCGAGTTGTTGCTTGATGTAATTATATTTTAGACTGACCCTACTTTTAATGTTTTACACGATTACAACTCGGTATTTTGTCACTTATGTTAGAGCCTTTTTCAGCGGGGATTGATGTATTTAAACTGTTTTATCTTTCTTGTTGAAAATACGGTAAGTGCAAGGTTTGCATGCCCCAGATGTGCTTAAATCCCTCAGTTTCCTTAAATATAGGTTACTGAAATTTTCAACTTGCTTCTTGTACGTTTCGTATTATGTGTTACGTTATTTATATTTCCTTGTTAGTGGTGCAACAATCCTTATTTTGCACTCCATCTCAGTTTTAGCCTCCAACCTCCCCTTCTTGCTATGAGTGAGGTTAAATACTCAACATATTATTGCTGTTAATCCCACGTGATTTTGTCATCGGCGTCCCTGTACAGTACCACAATGTGTTACCCTTTTTGTTTTGCTATTTTTCTGTTTTGCTTTGACTATACATGTCGTGCACATGTATTGGCATGTGTGCGTGCGTGTGTTTGTGTTTTGTGCGTGTGTGTGCACTGTTCTTGTGCGCATCAGTGCTTATACTGCTGAGGTTTATGGCCGAAGAAGTCTGCGTTTTTATGAGCGTGACTTTCCCGCATAAACTGTAAATATTGTTGTTCTCCCTTCCCGCAACACACCACCATTTTCTTTACCCCATTCATAATATTATGTTTGTATCGTGCATAGAACTAAACTATACTTATTAGATTTTTAAAGCAAGTAGTGATATACTTCCTGAGTTTTCGATAATTGTTTTTTTCTAATATTTATCAAAGTTTTATTGATTTAAAACACAGTGTCATGTTTTATTGAACCTGATGTTTTTTTTATTACCTCCATTTATGTCACTAATAGAATACGTTCATTTGAAGTATTGAAAGGGTTGCCATTCCAATCATGTTATTATGCACAATATTCGACAGCCGTTTCATCTATTTTGACATAGAATATAAAGCCTCATGGAACTGTAAGAGTGTATTAAAATTGATTAAACTAAACTATAGAATACATGGGATATGCGATAATTTATTATGATTCACTTCAAATGTATTGTATGTAGTCTTTACTTTTCTATTTCAAACATCAATATTACAATCTATTACTCATTTTACTATAGCAAATATTTTCAAAAAGCAGACAGGCTGTTTTTTTGTTTACGAGCTTATTATAATGAATAAAACACTGATTTTTGGCACAATCTTCGTTATGATCTGTCTAAACGCCAGACTAGTAATCAAATTTATTGTCGGAGCAGATATAATATGTTTTGATAAAATAAATATATGTAAAAAAGCAATGGACGTCAATTGCGGAAATAAAGCAAAATCCCAAAGTAATTTTAACACGCGAAAGGAATGGATAGATCTACTCTTTCCTTCCTGATAGTTTAATTTGGTACAAATATTATCAGATATGCAGAGCACACAGACATGTTTCATGTATATATGTGATATTGTTATTCTAAAATGGATTGATTTTATTTCCAGTTAACCAAAGAAGCTCTGTATATTCTGCAGTAAACAACAGTTGACGCGCGGACCGGTAAGAGAGCATTATGACATCAATTATGATGTCCAATTGCTGCATGACTTCCGGTTCATTACCCCTCGCGTAAATGAAGTCCAGCATAATATTTATTGAAATATTTCAATGAGCATGTCAGAATGAAAACAATCAAGACTTTCTTGTGATTTATCGTCTAATTTTTCACGATTCATCGTTCAGGTGCTTCAGTATATAACCACACGGGCTAACGCCCTCGTGGTTCAATTCATACACATGTGGACTCTGAACCAAGGTAAATAGGACGACAAACCACTCGTTGGCCTTGATTATTTGTTAATTAACTTCCTTTATGCTGTCAAACTAGACTCCTAAAGCATCTCTGCAGATTATAATGGTACTAATATGGCGATAATAATTAACCAAACTCTTCATATATACCATACAACGTTTGTAATGAGCAATGCAGTTTCTCTTTTCTCGTTCCATTCAAACTTGACAAACTGTAATTTAAAGATCTTTTTTCCAGGAAGACGTGCAGAAAAATTGTATGTCGAGAATAGTAGATCAATTTACAAAATACACAATGTTCAAAAATATTAGGAGAATATTTAAATTACTAGTATGTTCCAGGACATGCACAATATTTATTTACTGTCACTACCAAAAAAAGCGACCCAAAGTCATTATAACTCTGTCATATCATACACAAATAATCAATACGACTCATTATTACCATTGGTTCAAAATGTATTGTCATCAAATGAATTTTTTACCCCTTCCTACGAATAAATAAATAGTGTTCATGTGACATTGCTGTCGTATAGATGAAATAGGACACAGAACTGTAATGCCGTATCAAGGAGCTCTTTACTGATGTCTCCCCGCTCCCCATCACCGAATGAGGGGAACATATTGTTGTTGCCCTGTCCGTCCGTCCGCCACACTGCATTTCTAATCAATAACTGGAGAAGTGTTTGACTTGCAACCTTTAAACTTCATTGGATCATAGGCCTAACACAATAGTTGATCCTTATTATTTTGTGGTTTACTCGATCAAAGTTCAAGGTCACAGGGGTTTGATCAATAACTTGTACACCACTTTATCAAGAATATTGAAACTTCATAAGATGAGTGCACATGCAAAGTAGATGTCTCCTGTTGATCTCGGGGTCATTCTTTCAGAGGTCAAGGTCACAGGAGCTAGAACATGGAAAACCGTGCCCGATCAATAACTTCAGAACCACTTGATCCAGAACGCTGAAATTTCATGGGATGATTGGACATGCCGAGTAGATGATCCCTATTACATTCAGTCACTAAGCCAACCAAAAGTGTCTTTTTGACTTTTGCTCCTGTCCTCTATTGACCTCTTGCCTATTATGCTGTTGGGAAGACATGTGCTCATTTCAACAAAAGTATCTTCTAGTTTATATAGAACGTGACTGGATGTTATTTTTCATGTCTGCACCACAAGTCGTCAGCAACATTTTCCTGACCACTTTTAAAGGCATCGTTCCACTAATAAAATTTCGTTTTCCTCATGGCATTGTCCCTCAAATCTTTTGCAGCACAGCATGTGTCTCTTTCCCCGATTTTCGATTCAAGGGACAAAATGTTACCTCATGTCTCCGATCAACACTGATTTTCAAGCGATAACAATCACAATGTGCCTGTCAAACATTTTAATGGTGTCACATTTATAATTTGACGTTACTGACGTAAAGCTTACACCATACATTGATATTCGTCAAATTTTAGAAAAAAATATCTTGCATAGTGGGTAAGTTGCATGTAATGTTTTAGCGCATGTAAAAGGGAAGACGAGAAAAAATGGACTGGATGACGTCACATGACGTTGCCATAGGGACTAATATTTACTTACAATTTATCCCCCCCCCCAAAAAAAAAAAAAATAAATGAATAAAAAAATGTAATTTTGACATATCAACTCAGTCTTCCCTACTCTACATTATGTAGCAGTTTCATTCATTGTTGATGATACATGAAGAAATAAGAGCACTTTTCCGGGTATTTATTGAACATAAGGTGCAGTACTGCGCGCCTGGACTGTCCAGACAGCGTACAGTCTACCTTATTTTAACAGGTAATTTTGCAGTTTCAGTTATTTAGATTAATATATGAGATGATAATATATAACACTTATTTTTAATCTATCTATTGCGATAATGTTAGTTTTTTACACTTTGATATCTATGAATTGTGATAACCTAAGTCTTTCGTTTTTGTCTGTGATATGTCTTCCCATGTCATACAATAATATACTACACAAGGACCACAATGGAAATAAGAGATGATTTCTATCTCTTTTTTTGTGTGTGTCATCCTTTGTGTTATAATGTATATGACATGGCTTTATTTAACATGCATACTTGTTCATTGTTATCTGTATGTTGTTATTTATATTGCCATGAATATGTACATTGTACACAGATATAAATCTATCTTTCTATCCCTCGTACATGTAAATAAACATGTTAAGATACTTATAATGGTATTAGTCTTGGAAAGACACTTGAAAATATCTCAGTTATATTATAAATATTTTTCAAATATCTTTCCTGTCCCTTGTAGACAGAAACATTATTTCAGGCACGGGAGGGCGGCAGCGATAATCCACAAGCAAGCGGGATGTCTTCCTAACTTGACGATCAGAGCAGGACAGAATCCACGGAAGTGACGGGCAAACAAGGAGATCTCCTAAACGATCCAAAAGAGCAGGCGGTGTTGTTAACCCTTATTTTGTAGATGGTCAGTATATAATAAAGTAATCCGGTCTTATAAGAGGCTGACAAACAACAGAACTATTGTGTTAAGCATCATATTGATAAAACGAACATATTGGTGTATTAGATGCCTTTCTATGTAACCACCGATACCTAACCTAAATTACGTCGTTTATTTAGTAGTTAAAAATAGACGGAGAGATACCGATAGGTCATGGGAGCAACATTGAGACAAATGTCACGTTCTTCAACTTTTCATTATGTTCAGTAAGAAATAATTGCTACTGTCCGACAAACTATTTTTCAATATAATACTGCGATTGTTTTGTGTCCAATTCATATATAGTGTGAAAACAACCATCAGAATGTACAACATTTGTCTCTGTTTGTGCTTTGGTACTTAGAAACCATTTGTCCGTAAAAGTTTCTTGTACAAACATTCTCATCCGGTAAAAGCGCGTTAGTGAGTGTTAAGCGTTCTATTTCATAACGGTTGTCCTGCAAATACAGTTATATATTATCTTCTACAAGTAGGCAGAGACTGCAAAGTAAACAAAAGTAAATAAAACTTTTTTTAACAGTGAAGGTACTTGATCGTAACTGAATCAATAAATAAATCTGCAGGAAGCATTGGAAATTTGTCACGGAGCAGGATATCTATATCACATAAGTACTATGTAAGTTACGTATGACGGCTGTAAATCATATCACAATGACTGTACTGTACCTGGACTCCGCGCTACTTTATTCCCGGTCCTTTAGGATCATGGAGGACATTCATATTAATAGATATAATATAACTTCGCTTAAAAACCCGGTATTAGGGGCGTGAGGGCTATTGTACATTATCATTACCTTTCCAAAACAGATTCCATCAAACCGAGTCTGCCACAAAGTTGTTTGGTTGCGTTATATGCTTCCAGAATTGTATCAACTATTACAACAGCAGTTTTTAAGTGCACCGTGGCGGCTGTAAAAACTCTCCATACTTGAACATAGTGTTGCCATATTTTATGGTGCTTTGGAATTATGGAGAACATTTGATTTTTATAAAAATAGATTCCGCTTATGATTGTGTTCGGGCGTAGGGGTGGGCGGTCGTGGGGGTGGGGGAGGGACAGGGGTGTTGCACATTTCATTTCATCTCATGAACAGACTCAATTAAAACGAGTCTTCTATTTTGTTATATTTTTTTTTCAGATTCGGTTAATGCATCTTACGTATCATTTACAGGTTTTATTATAACAAGAGTACTAAAGAAAAGGCAAACATATTGAAACGTGGAAGGGATGACAATTCATTCGCGTGTTCTAGAAAAAAAAACATGGGATTACAACTTCTTTGATTTTTGAGTGCGGCTAATGCGTTCCTATAAATAAATAAAAATAATTTCTTATTTCTAGCTTTCCCTTATTTAGTGTTTATTCGTCTAGGTTTGTGCTCTGAGACTTCAGTATTATTGCAGCATAATATGAAGATCATCCAGCATTTTCGTACCGATGCCAAATGTGGATGTTTACAGAAACATAGATAGACAAGATGTTTATTATATAGTGGATGATTTCATTTCATTTATCATTGAACAAATCAATGATAACCCTGTATATTTACATATTTCATAGACGGACTGGCTTGTGGAAGGTCAAGAGTGCGTTGCAATGCTATTTCAAAAAATGATTTTTAAATTGTGTCATATTTTATGCCCGTTTACCACTATCATTATAAATGAGAGTGTATAATGTCACACACAAGAGTGAAAAATAGAGAAAAAATGTTTCTCGATTCGTTTCACATTGGACTGTTACTGTAGTAAACGTGTATCTACGTTTACATATGAAAGGCAAAGTATTTAGGTTCTGTATTTGTCCGTTACTTAAATCGATCATGTTCTTCTCCTCTGTAAATTCTGAGATTTGTTCATATTTATATTACGCAGTCATATTTCTACTTTTCTGGGATATCCCTACAAGGTACCTATTCGGGCATCATTTCAAGCAAGCCTAGGCACCTGCGTATGTTTAGAACCATCAACGTTCCCAAGTTAGTTTGATGTTTTCCATAAATGTAGACAAAAGAAGTCTGTTTCTATTACAATTTGTCGATGAAGATCTATACAAGGAAAGGAATAACGACACTTATAAAACTATGGAGGAAAAACACACACATACAAATATATATAATCATCTTTGTGCTAAAACTGTTTTGAAGAGAAAAAAGTCCAATGAAGGACAACATATTTCTCCCGTCAAACAAAGTCGGAAATGTATGTCTTAAGCTGGTTGGAAATCGAGTACTACTTACTATAAATTATAACTAACACATCAATTATTTCTAATCAAAATGCAGAGTACTCAGAGGGAGCTTCAAATATTTAACAAATAACAGCGACAAAAGACATTAACCTTCATTACGACATTTTCCATTATCCGCGTAATGTTTCTCTAATGTCCCAATATTCTTTAATTCTGACATAATATAGCTCTAAACAGGTTTATACCAATATCAACTGAAATAAATAATTCATGATTTTTACTTAATTAGAATATCACACACTACACTCGTAAAAAAAGTAGTAAAAATGTAATCACTACAAGGTAAGGAGGATAGGGAGCATGATTTGTAATATTTACATAGAATCGCTGATACTAGCACCGTTTTATACATATATAACACTTTACCGTGTGAATATTTAATGTTTACCAGATCAAAATAAATACATTTTAAATACCGTCAGTCTTCGAGTCTAAAATAGTCACAAATAGCCACATTTTATAGCCTCCGCAAAAAGCTTTAGATTTTGTGCAACAACCCACAGTTTAGAACATGTGTTATATAAAATGCTCTGTAACAATGGGCAAAGTATAACTATATATTAGGCTAGCAGAGTATTCTAAATGGATGACACAATGATACACAATTGCCACAGTTATTGAGTACATCTCAGTTCAAATATTAAAAGTATATAATAACAATACCTAGTTTGGAGACACTACATTAATTTTAGGATGCTCCGATATTCAGTTCCGAACCATATAAATAAAATGTAATATAAAATGTATATATGGATGGAAATGACCGTGTAATGCTCGCCCACCTTGTGTTAGGTGATAACAAACGAAATCAGGACTATTGCAGATGACACAGAAAAGCAGTAAAGGTTTCCACATCAATCTGCGAAAGACATATGTCTGATTACAAACGAAGTAATCGCTCCGTGTTTTGTAAAATAGTCAATAGAAAAAAAGTCAAAATATTTATCTGATAATGTTAAAGACTTTTGCCGTTCAAGAACATTTTCTAAGTTGTTGATACGATCACCGACGGTGAAGACCAACAGGGAAATATCAGGCGATCTGATAGTCAGATATAATTGACAGAAACAATAAAGAACACATTTCTGATCCCTATTCAATTTAGATTGCTTTCTTTTAAAATAAAACAACTTGTCATTACTATATGTTACTAGAACAAATGTATAGCTGGAAAGTTGAATGTTTATCACCAAAATAAAACAAATTTCTTCGAACATTCCAAATCAAAATACTTTAATCATAAACCCTGTCACATATTTTATTCTTTTCTAATTGAAATTTGAGTTGTTCTTCAGAAGTGAGGTTGTTCCCTTACATTATACTTATTTTTCTGAAAGTACTTGTACACTGAGTGAAATAAACAGAAATTTCTACAAGATAGAAAGTTGGTCAAGTTTGTTTCCAAGTCAACTAAATTATTCCAAAGATGTAGAAGGGGCGCATTTGGAGTCTCTACGTGTATACTTGTAATTATAGATCAGTGGTTATAAAAACTGTCAATTGCCTCAGCACAAGCTAAGATAGATAAGTTATATTAATCCTAAATGCAGTTATAGTTATTTATGTTACTGTCAAACACAAGCAATTAAAGATGATATGGATTATCTTACTTTGTTTGGTATGGGACGACCCAGATGTACTTCCCGGTAGTTCGGGCATAATTTCCGACACGAACAGGCATTAGGGTATAATAACTTTCGATCTTCCATAATCCGGCTAAATAGCTTCCTCAAATGAAAGGATTCTACACATTTAAGTGTTTGTTCAATACTGATGGTCAATTTCAGTTGAAATGTAATCTAAAAGTTCTTGTAGAATTTGATACCTAACTTTCAATCTCAAACTTAGCTGATACCTAGAAATGTGTTGTAAATACTGGGCCAAGCCATATTTTCAACTTGATGTGAATACTGGCATACTATGTCTTTAAATAAAGATAATCTTTTTATACTTGGAGCAACAATCAAAGTATTCACTGAAGAATAGTGAATATAAGATACTTGATAAAGCTTGAACTGTATTGCATCATAAATGAATGTTTAACATTGACAGCTCGCCAGATTTGCATGTAATGCTCCTTTAAACTTGCACAACAAATACTAAGTCTGCTCTCTAAACAAATAATAAATAAATGTCATGATTCTTAAGGCGCCAAATTTTCTTGATCTTTTTAGTTTGTGGGAAAAGATTTGTTCTCTGCATTACGAGTCATATTGGAACCAACAGAAAAAATGTTTATCCAGGCAAAGTACCAGTACTATAGTTGAATATCGTTGAAAATTATTCTTTACTATGCTAATATCTGGTATAACGTAAAAGGAATTATTTTCAACTGCTTACAAAGGTAGGACGTGGATGTCTTTGGTTTTCTTATTTTCAAACAAAATTCTAAAATCAATGGAGACACTCCATAAACCTTCATTAAGTCCGATTTTCATGATTTGCATAATGTTTCTCTAATTGTCCGTTATTATTCATGTAATTTAGATTTCTATTTGATAGTGGCATTAAACTTTATCTGAAATCAGTTGATACGTCCACTTTATCAGGACACCACAAAATATAATTCGTGACATTTTACTGTAAAGACAGATGATAATTGACCATTTACTTTTATATACGAGGGGCAGTCAATGGGTTCTTAGATGTACCTTTTAAATCAAAAGTATAAAGCTCACGCTGAAGAACTTTGGCTCGTATATTTAACATCCTCTGAGTAACTACCAGTTTTGACTTTTTATTTGTTATTAAAGAAACACATTCTTAAAAGTTTCCTTGGTAAAACTGTGAGGGGTCACAGAGCTCTTTCGAATAGACGTGTTTTACCGTTAGTTTCGATTGCTAATATTTTTAAAGACATAAATGTTTCTGATTACGTAATTTTTATGTATATTGCTATTTCAAACGAATTTAAACATCATGCATAGAAAAAAAATAATTTAGTAGTAAATAATTAAAACAGAAACACAAAACTGTGAACTTATTAAAAACAGCGCCGACGTCGAAACCCATTGACAAAGACATATAGCTGCGTATATATTGATGACGCTCGAATTTTAGGGATTTGAGCGCCTTTATTATTCTCCATATAGTTTAGGTCCCGGACATGTACACTTTGCTATAATCCCAATAATGCGGGAACAAGTTTGAATCGTAACACGAGCTCACAGTAACTCACTGAACAATATATAGTGTCTTGGTGGCACGTGCCATGCTAGGAATGCATTTATGATATATGTGAACAAATACCATATAAAATTCTTTAAGTCAGAACAGAAATATTTTAAAATACGTTATGTCACTAATCTGATTACTGATCCGTTCGTGTTTAACTTATTGTTGTTTGTTTATTTTCTTTACGCGTTAGTAAACAGTCCTCAAAATTGCATACAAACAGAGTCAGACCAAAACTTAACATGACAAAATTCCACTTATTATACATTTACATGATTAAAGTATAACAGATTTATTTACACAGTCTGGGAACTGACCCTCGTACATGATAAACCCGACCGCTTTGCTGTTCTATACACATGTACAGTTTGATTAATAGGTCATACGTGTTTACACGTTTTAAAACCAAAATTTATCTACTTACAAAATGACCTTTCTACTTTTTGATTATGTTTTGTTTTAGCACGAGCTTACGTTTTCCTTATACAAGACACACTAAAATATGGAACCCTGAGTTAAGGTTACAAAACGCAATCTTTAATGTTTACAAACATGATGTTTACGAAAACGAATTGTACCAACAAATATAGTGAGACTGAAGCCAATTTATTTTGACTTAAAGATCTATGTCATAAACTTAATAAGGGGCATTTAAATACGACAGCTTAACATTCACTTACACACTAGAAGCTGAATCCGACACAGAAGCTGGAGTGTCTTGTCAATAGATCAATAGATCGAGAGTCAGAAATAGACATCACTCTAGCATTCGATGTCTAAAACATTGATTTAATTGCTTGAAAACATTCCAATATTCAAAAAAAAGACAAATATCAAACAGGGAATGCCACGTACCAAAAACGCAGCCCCCCCCCCCCCACCCCCCAAAAACACCTACAGCACGCAGACGCGTACACCACAAACACATACACGCGCACACATACACATACACGTGCACACACACAAAGCCAACACATTAGGACAAAATGAACAAACAAAGGAACACAGTGGGGCACCGCCTTGGAACGGTCTTTGGCAAAATCACCAACGGGGAGCTTAAACCGGTTTATGGTGCGCACCCAACCTCACTCTTATCCCCACCTTGTTCCAAAGACACGAGACAGTGTAAATAAAAGTAATCCCCTCCAGGTGAATCTCTAACACACGTAATGGAAACAAAAAGGCATGGCATGTAAAACACAAAAATGCTCGTGTATAAATATCTAAAAAGCAAACCTTTAGAACCAAAAACGTATGTACTCAATGCCTTTTCAGAAGACAGAGCAACAAGAGAAACACCCTTAAGGGCCCGACGAAACAGGCCAGAAGACAGATATCAAAACAGTTCAATCCTGGTAGGATTTAAAAACTGCTCATCATAGAGTCCTCCCCCCTCTTCCGTCAGACACAATCAAAGAGGGAAGCGTAGTGTCCAACTGTAAACTGGCTGACCTCTAAACATGCGGTATGTCTCAAAACAGTTGGGTCGTAACCTCTTTTACTAAAACGTTTTATAATTTTACCAAATATATTTGGAAAATTACCATGACCCAAGATCTTACTTAGTTTGTAAACCACATCCCCATAAACGTTCATTTTCTAAGGTGGCGATACGATCAACAAAATATTGCAAAGCAGTCTTTAGGAGATCCGGGGGAGCGGGGGGGGGGCGATCAGACAGGTTGATAAGCAAATTAATTTGACAGAAACAATACACAGAACATTTCTGAAACTTCTGATTTTCGTTGATGCAATTCTTTATATTAAGAATCCTGTGGGAAAGTTTAAGCACATATTTGGGGGAATCAAATTAAGACAACTTAAAGCTTTCAGCGAAAATGATGACGTAAATTGATTTATTAATTAATTTCAACATTTTCACAATAGGGTTGTTATAAAAGTGAGACTGTTTAATACATCTTACAACTACTAAATTGCTTGCCTATTCTTAACATAATCCAGTCTCTGTTATATGTCAAAAAGCCTGTTACAGCTGTGTGCAAAGCCGATGGTTTCATCCGAGATATAAAATCAAGTCTACTGAACTGCCTACTCGATCGCAATTGTATACGTTAGAATCAAATGAGAAAATTCAGCATTATAAACGCATATCATGTTTTTTAAGATGAAAAAAACCCGATAACCCAAAAACAGACTTGTTTTCGCTCTATTCCACTCTACAAAATACTTTACAAATGCAAACATTAATATCTCCGTCTTTTGTTGTTACTTAATGATAGAAGGGTTGTCTTCAATTATAAACACCAAGATTACACTTTCCTCTATTTTATCAATTAAGATGACGCTATTTGGTGAATTAATTTTATTTGCATAATGATCTGCAGGGCCTACGGTCAGATCAACTGTTTCGGGGATAGTCATCAGTTTTCTCCTCAATTGATCTAAATTGACAGAAAGGGTGTGTTGAAAATATCAACATGATATTACAGATGACATATTGGCTACAAATAACTTTGCTCACTAAATATCTTCTTTCCTTAAAGGGTTAAACACAATGCCCACGAATGTGCGATCAGCTTTACAGAAATCAATATATTTAAATCTCTTTATTTACTTGCTGCTTTCTAATATGTACTTCTATCTTAAATAGATACTCTCAGCTTTTTACATACAACATTGGCACCGTTTTCCAAATATAGCGAAATGAATAATGATATTGGATGTTGTTAATGATAAACATAAAAGTGTATGATAAAATGTATGATCAACAGCATACTTTATTTGTATAAGTAACTGTAAATGTGGACAAGAGTTTGCCTTTAAAGGAAAAATGGTAATAGTCAATGAGTCACATTAGAATTCCGAGTGTAGACGCCAACAACCATTTAACTCTCGGCAACCCACTGCCATATGGTTACAAACCGAACCAGGGCTATTAGAGATGGCACAGAAACAGTTATCACACCAATCCACGAGAGACAGTATGTCGATCTCAAACGCAGTAAAGGCCGCCATATTTGGTAAAATGTTCTGGAGGATAAACGCTAAAACCATTACTCTTATAATGATTTCAAGTTCATTTTCTCAGCTTGTGATACGATCTGCAAAATGCTGGAAAGCGGCGGTAGAGACCAAAGGAGCGAGATCGGGCATTCTGATAGTCTAATATAACTGACAGAAACAATAAACAACATATTTCTGATTTCCGTTTATGCAATTAATATTGTCTTACTTTTAAGACATGTGTCTTGTAGGAATATTTTTTATTCGTTAGCTATTTGAATGTACTTATATGAAATGTTTGAATAGACATATAGGTTTTAATCATGCAAGTATATGTCAAAGTGCCAAGCACAACGTAGAGGAAACTGTGAACCACCGAACTAACGACAAATCATTTTGCATTTACTTTTTAAAGGGACGTAGGAAACAAACCTATTTTAAAAACTACTTATAAATTAATTATTCATTGCTATATCTTTTAAGTTATTATAGAACATTATTTAAAACTGGTATAAGATGTTTGCTAGATAAATGGACATGCATGCATTTGCTTACATTAATGGATCTCTTACAGCAAGTTACTGCGCGGTTAGGTGTTATAAACAGAATTTATATATTGACACAAAGTAGTAGAAAGCATTTGACGCTTACCAGCAGATTTCCATGGTGTGTTACAAGTTAATATCAATGAGTCTGATCCGTACTCATTGCAAAAGACACAGCAATACAATCATTTTAAGAAGGCATGTCGTTCATAGAAATCCACAGACGCCTCAAAACAATTAGCAGCCAAGATATTTTTACTACATGATATCCATGAATTATGTACTAGAAATCTTCAGTTGTGCATTCTAATGACAAAAAAAAGAATGACGATTTTGGATTCATGCGACTTTGAAAATAACCCGTTTGGAAAGAAATGTTGGTTTTATGAAGTGTGACGGGCGATATATCCTAGCCTGTTACTTATAGACTTTACATCAATCAAATGGTAAGCATCAATACTAATGCTGCGCCTTCAAGACGTGTGTGCTTACACGCTTAATGTATCGTTTGGAAAGCCTACTACACTGACAGTCGCAAAATATCCTATTTGTACGCGATATTGCATGAATCATTTCGGAGTATGTCTACACCTAGTTCTTATAAATATTTAAACTAAACAAAAACTGCTACTTTAAATGAATATATACATACAAGAAGAATTTATGTAATATTACTTAAGTCATAACCGTTGTGAGGGCACATATTTACGATAACTCCTGAAACTTGGGAAGATGGTAGTGATTACGACTGAAGTTTTAGTGCACAAGTAACCCTTTTAAACTCCCCAGTTGTGTGTTCCAAGCCGGTGCCCCAATGCGTTCCTTTGTTTTGACCTCGTGGTCTTCACAGTTAACTCAATCTAGGTAGTTTTATGTTTTTGTGCATTGTGTATTGAGTCATGTACACATCTGTATATACATTGCTATGGTGATTTCGGATTGCGAAGCTGCGACTTTTTCTGTTAGATTTTTATCTCTGTTTGAAATTATAAAAATGTAAATAAGTGCAAATACCTACAAAGTAACAATATATCTGATACGTTGCTGCTTATTGTTTATACTGGAAACTGCAAATGTACTTTCTTAAATATTCAACGGGGAATATTGAATAAAAAGTTTTACAAAGCCTGAAATCATTTTGCACCATGAATGAATGTTAAAGATTAATAGCTCGCCAGATTTGCATGTTATTATCGAGGAAATTGCAAAACAAAGACTTAGCCGACTTGAACGTCTTCCCTTTAATTTAGAGGGGTTTTTTTTGCGAGTAAGGATTTAATGTGTATGTTTCTTGATTCTTGGTAAGTCGGATAGAAATTTGGGAGTAGCACTTATATGGTTGAATTGTATCTAACTTTGATATTTGTATTAAAAATGTACAGTACATGTAGCACCACTGCATCATGAAACGCAAAGGGTTTTATATATAACTAGTTTATTACATATGTACATTCAGATCGATTACCGCAGTCAATGTCAATACTAAAATAGTTTAAATAAAACAATTTAATGTTTGATATTTGGTTGTATTTTCTTACTTCGCAAAAACTTATTTTTGAAATAAAAATGTCAGCTACGTAGAGTTGGATCTGTGATAAAAATGAACATTTTCTGCTCTTTAATGTGCCTTCGGTAGGCATTGGCGGCGCAACTTAAACTTTGCGCTTTTATTTAAAACTTTGCAAAAATAAACCACTGCTTAATTTTCAATTTATGTTATAGAAGATTATATTTCATAAGAATGGTGCATTCATGCTGACGGCATTGCAGGTTTTATTTGTCTTAAGTTTAAATGAACGTGTCAGAATTCACTTTCGTGCAGAATATTGTTACATGTTCACTTTAAAAATGACGAAGTTTACGCCAGAGGGATAGATCACTCTGGACTGTGTTACTATTCTGAATTTAGTTTGTCGAAACTATGACTATGTTACTCTCGTCGAAAAAAGCATTGAACTATTTACAAGTGGCACAAGAGTTATTCAGATGGACATACGCCATTGAAATTTAATTTGGGCCAACTCTTAAGGTAGAACGCGACACTTTACGAACTTTCGAGTAGCGTCTTGAAATTTTGCTTGTGTAAAGTTGACCATATTTCAAACAAGACGCAGTTTATTTTATACCAATAGAGCCAACCAGTTTTTGTACACGAGACGTCAAAGTTGACCACCAAACCCCGTTTTTGAAACTGACGTTGCCGCGTATCCTTGGCAACTGTTACGGGTACTGCAACGGCACCAGCCAACAAATTTTCCTAAATTATACATTATTCGACGAGAATTAATTTTTCCTTTATGGTGATGTAAAAATCATTGTTTTACACCGACAAATATTTGAGAAATGGAAAGAAAATCGCCATTTTTGACTAAAAATTGACGTTCAGTTTCGTAGCATTTTTCGGCTTTAAATCAGCATATTACAAAATCCCTGAATTAAATTTTTGATTTTTTTCAATAAACGATGTTTAAAATGTATACCGAGTCCAACAGACAAATAAAACTGGGGGGTCACCGACTTAGTTTTTTTGGTACATGTAATTTTATTTCCCCCACCCCCATGCGTAAAATGACGTCGCCGCGTATCCTTGTCAAAACTGTTACGGGTACTGTGACGACACCAGCAAACAAAGTTTCTTAAACTATACATTATTCGACGAGAATTAGTATTTCCTTTATGGTGATGTAAAAATCATTGTTTTACACCGACAAATATTTGAAAAATGGAAAGAAAATCGCCGTTTTTGACTAACAGTTGACGTTCAGTTTCGCAGCATAATTCGGCTTTAAATCACCATATTACAAAATCCCTGAATTAAATTTTTGAATTTTTTCAATAAACGGTGTTTAAAATGTATACCGAATCCAAATGACAAATAAAACTGGGGGTGTCACCGACTTAGTTTTTTCGGTGCATGTGATTTTAATTCCCCCACCCCCATGCGTAAATTTTGTACCATAATTCGACGTCTGCAGATACGTTCGAGACATCATAATTCAGTCATTTTGAAAATCGCTTTTAATATATTTTCTATATGATAATGATTTTTTTTAAATATTTTTCTTATTCAATGTACCAAATTAACAAATTTTCTGATGTTTTTACATCACCATAAAGGAAATACTAATTCTCGTCGAATAATGTATAGTTTAAGAAACTTTGTTTGCTGGTGTCGTCACAGTACCCGTAACAGTTTTGACAAGGATACGCGGCGACGTCATTTTACGCATGGGGGTGGGGGAAATAAAATTACATGTACCAAAAAAACTAAGTCGGTGACCCCCCAGTTTTATTTGTCTGTTGGACTCGGTATACATTTTAAACATCGTTTATTGAAAAAAATCAAAAATTTAATTCAGGGATTTTGTAATATGCTGATTTAAAGCCGAAAAATGCTACGAAACTGAACGTCAATTTTTAGTCAAAAATGGCGATTTTCTTTCCATTTCTCAAATATTTGTCGGTGTAAAACAATGATTTTTACATCACCATAAAGGAAAAATTAATTCTCGTCGAATAATGTATAATTTAAGAAAATTTGTTGGCTGGTGCCGTTGCAGTACCCGTAACAGTTGCCAAGGATACGCGGCAACGTCAGTTTCAAAAACGGGGTTTGGTGGTCAACTTTGACGTCTCGTGTACAAAAACTGGTTGGCTCTATTGGTATAAAATAAACTGCGTCTTGTTTGAAATATGGTCAACTTTACACAAGCAAAATTTCAAGACGCTACTCGAAAGTTCGTAAAGTGTCGCGTTCTACCTTAACAAACCAAATTGTTTGAACAGTCCTTGTATTATTTTGATTTTAAATACATTTCAAGTTTTATATTTGAATTGATAGACAGACTTAACCTAAAGCTGATTTTTAATGATGGTCGAAACTTACCTATTTTGGTTGCACAAATAATATGAAAAAAAAGATTTTAAAAAAGAGGTAATGGTACTTTTACGATTTCTAATGCATTGTTGCAAAATACACATTTGTTTGCAAATATTTTTTTTCTCGGCTTGGCAACAAGGCTTGAAAATCAAACTTTGAAATGTTTCAATGAAAATCTAGCATGTGTTCAAATCTTATTCAATTTAAAATGTAAATGTGCAGCAAAACAAGTTTTGAACCAAAGCCATACTATCTGAATTATAATGGTAAATTTCGCAAAAGATATTTATGACCACGATAGCATTGACTCTCTTTAACCTGTAGTATTATTTATTATAAACAAAAGTATGCCGTGCTATCTGAAATATTTGTTTTATCTAATTAGAGCTACCTGGATTAAATTGTATCGACTGATAGACCAAAGATGTCAAAAGGTGTTGAACAGCACCATTGTACATAATTAAAGTCTTAATAATCATGCTAATACAGAATCATTTTATACAAATATGTTGAAAAGAAATGAATTGATCGGAATGGAACCGATATTTACGAATGAGACACGCTAATCAAATGATTGTTTACAACCGTAGTACTATACAGGTTTAAAAGTTTCGTGGTAAATTTAAACGTTAAAAGTACTTCTAAGTTTTAGCCTAAAGAATTTCTTAATTGTAACACAACAAGCAGTTTTTGTAAATTCGCTATTGAATGCGTTTCCTGTTACAGATACGAAGCCGAAAAATAATCTATCTAGATATTTATTGTACCAGTTCTTATATACACTCATTAACTGGCCCCATGTGGTTCTGGGACGATCTGTGTATGAAAAGAATTGGAACCATTGCCTTACCCTTGCATGATCGTAAGAGGCGACTAATAGGGTCTTAACACTTGGTTTTGCTGTAACTCTGTGCATCCAGCAGGTATGCAAATTTTGATTCCACATTTCATGTTTTTATTTCGATGTAAATGAGATGTGAAACCAAAATTTGTAATCCTGTTTGGCGCCATATAACCTATACTGTGTTGGTGCGCCGTAAAACACAAATAAATAAATAAATACTTATTAACTGCCGTTTTCAGAGAAAAGGCAACCATGTAGGACATTTAAAAGGACAGTTTGATGTACAAAGAATAAGCATAATTAGAACTAGCCGATTTTAAGGTCATTAAACTGAAGTCAGTACGTCTATTCTCACAGGAGCTGTAAACGCAAAGAAGCACTAAAATGTTTTCAAATTGTCGCAAAGTGTGTTTTCCTGGGCGTTCTAATACATTTACATTATCGTCATTGAAGACGTGATTGGAGATCATGACGTAGAAGCAAACCATAACTTTTCCCAATTAGCCTCAAGAGCGTTAGTCTGTTGTATGTTTTATGGACAAAGGCACATACGTATCATTTCGTATTGTTTGGGGTAATTTTAATTTTCTTTGCGAAGAAAGCTCTTCTGTTTTTCAACTGATTTCTGCCATGTCGTTATTTTGTTCTGTCGCAACGACACAACTACAAACGTGGATATGGCGGCCGCCGAAAGTCGCCTCGCCAAAGTCGCCCTGTCTGACCTTAGGGCCCGGATTTTACATAGCATAGCCGTATAATTGAGGAAATAAAGATAAACTTTTACTATAAGTGTTAAAGTAACTGGCTTTGCCCCCCTCCCCACTAGCAAAGTGTGACATTGACCTTACAAGCAGGCATCTGGTGTACGCTCGCGACAATCCATCTCACGATGGCAAGCATAAAGTATTTTCCCAATGAATGATAAAGTTATAATCTGGACACAAATATAAGACGGATAGTCGGGCGGACGGACGGATTGACAGACGGACACAAGCGTGCAAGCACGCGCGCATGCACGCATTTTGCCTTCTGTATATCAACATTTCAGTAAAAACGTTCTTGTACTTTAAAGGTTACACATTGTGTCACTAATGGACTCACTGGCGGATTGAAGGTTGGGGGATGTGAGGCAAGAGTGAGTTATTAAAATCTTACTGCTATCTCCAACTTAATTCTGTCATGTCATTCCAGTAAGCGAAAAGATGACGTCTGGCGGGGCGCCATTACGACGTTTGACGGGATGGCGTTTGGAAGGGAAACGTTGGTTTCGAAATGGCAGAAATTAGTCACCATAAGTCTGTCTTGTGTTTCGTTTCCTCTGGCCTTTCTGCAAATTTAATGAGGACAGACATACGTATATGGTTATGCATTTATCTTAGTATTGTTTGTGATTTCCATGTATAATTCTTACAATAAATGTGTACGAAATTGTTCTTGTTGGTATAACATTTATTTACATTGTTATTTAATTGTGGAACGTGTTGGGAGTTATGTGTGAGGGCTTCTGCACTGTTAGTCAGTCTTAACTCTCCAGAGATGTTTTTGCCACTGAGAGTTCAAATTTTGCTTTTAGTTTTGATCTTCAGGAAAATCTAGAAAAAGGTAAGATCACATAAACCTTTATAAAATGTAATGTTGTAGTTATCATTGATTAAAGTTAAACACTGTATCTTCATTATTGTACAAAAACATACAATACAAAAATGTAACAACAGATTGTAGAATTGTCAGAAAGGATTATACACGTGCTGATTTTACAGCCAGACTGACCTATCCTGAATAAACTGTCTGGCACTAGAAATCCATCATTTTGTTTCTCTAATGGAACACTGACTGGGCTTTATATATTGCTCTGAAATATTCAGACACAAACGAAATTCGTTGTTTCATGAAATGTGACAGGCAATATATTATTTAGTCCTGACATCCATCAAATGGTCATTGAGAATATTTAAAATGTATTTTCAATGAAATATTAGGCATAAAATTATATGACGAATGACCTTTAACCCCAACAATAAATCATTTTACTTCTAGGCGAATTTCATAAAATTACTTCTCAATTCTTACAAAATAGCTGACTATCTTTTGTTATAACTAGGTGTTGCGACTGATTACTGTATGTATAAGACAAAACTCGAAATAAAAACTACCTTGAGCGACTCCAAAGTTGCGGGTTAGTTCTGACCGTTTGAGGCGGCGCCCTGCTTATTTCTTTCTTCTTTAACTTTTGTGTCTGTTTGAGTCTGTTTGTTTCATCAATGATTACTGTTATTCCAATTGTCTGTTGTTTGTTTTATGGTTTTATGTGTCAGTCGGTCTGTGGAGAGCTGTATGGATGGCTGCATTCAACGAAATTCAATGTGACCTTTTCCGTTGGACTACAGTCATTATTTTAAGGTCACAATCGTTTTGTATTTGATCGGACTGCCATGTCACACATGCGAATTATATATAATTACTATACAAATAGTAAGGCAGTATTCCGAATAATTGATAAAACAATTAAGTCAATGACTTTCTGTTATTAATTACGTACGCAGCTGTGTATAACAGCGGGCGATGCAAATATTCAGACAAAGCCATGTTTATACTACAAATTTCGTGAATCACATTCTGGCACAAGGCGAATACAGTTTTGATTGACTCCTTAGGATGGAAAAGCATGCCCAAGAAAATATGTCGTTCGTACTTTTTTCATTTAGAGAAAATTAGGTAGAGATATTGAAAAAGATTATACGGGTAATAACAGGTACATCTACATTTTTAACCAGAACATGCAAAATCAGTTAGCTGTGATGTGTATGGAGAATATTAAACATAGAATGAGGACTTTAATCATGAATTTAATTTCGAAAATTGTAGCTACTTCAAATGCTACTTAACTGCCGTTACAGGCTTTAAGTTGTGTTTTCCTTCAGCATTAATATTTTAGCATCTTACTTTCTACCAAATTCTGATTGCCAAGCAAAACATGATAGATCAGACAAATAGTTTGTTTTCTTTGTTTAATAAATTGTGTCAACATCATTGTCATGGAAATGTTTCTCGTGATACCATGCGAGATATTGACCCTTCTCGCAGCCTCTCTTAACAACTACAAATTACCCTCCAAGTTAATGGAAATTTAAGAGTATTATTAAAACTGTATTAATCTCTGTCTAAAAGATAATAAAGCGATTATTTTCTATACACTCGGAAGGAAAATGATTATCTCAGTTTCATTTTCAAAGGTACACGAAATGCACATTAAGCAGTTTCAGATATTTAAGTGACGTTTTAATACTATACATATGCTTCATGTATAAACAAAGTTAGAGTGTATTGAATATTCTCCGTTTTTAAGTATGAAACTTCCCTTAGAAGCATAAAACGCTACCAAGAAAAAAGATGTGCATGACAGCATCAGATTATGTAATTAGCAACAATCGAGAATGCTTGCCTGTAAAATGTAGCTTTTAAATTAAGTGTAAGCCAATTTAAGTTAATTTACATACAATATAAGACATGTTATATGGTTCTTAAGTAAGTAATAACAGTCGTCACTTAAAATTTATTGTTGTATAGAAAGAACGCCATGATAAGGAACATTACTTGAATTTGATCATTTTGATGAGGCCATAAGGCCAAAACGTTAACGGAAAAAAGGATGAAAGCCTTTATTCGGTATTTCCTGTCTATCTTAATTCAAATACCTTTCTTTCAAACTGAGATAATGTCAAACAAGTTGTCAGTTAGGAGAACATTTCAATATCATTGTTCTCGCTATATATCGTATGGCCAATGTCAATACTAATTTACCAAACTAGGAATACCTTTCACTCTAAACAAAACTGCCATCTGTCTGACAAACAAAGTCCATGTTATAAGAGATCCTTGGGAAGTATATAATACAATCAAGCAACATGATAGCATACTCAATTTGATTTACTCTGTTCATAAGAGGTAGTGAAATGAGTAAAATCCTTCGTAAAAACATGCCCGCATTTTTTTTATTTTGTTTTGTTTTTATGCAAGAATGTATATCTATTTTCCACTTTCTGTCATTCGAGTGCATGCTGTTATTCAACCATTATTCAGATTGCAATAAGTGAAAGAGGACATTCTTTCAATGTTACACTATAACTTAAAGACGTACTTTCCTCGTCTTTCTCTTAGATATTGAATTCGTTGTTTTTAAACCTAGAAACCTCTTATCAAATATATTAATACTTTATTGATTTTTTGTGGGAAAAGATCCGTTATCTGCATTACAATGAGTCATATTGGTACTAACAGACAACATATTTAATCAGGCAAAGTAACAATACTTAAGTCGAATATCGAAAAGCTTCAGTATGTATATTTATAAACACAACGTCAAGGAAAGAATTATTTTCGATTGTTTATATTAGTAAAGACATGGACGTTTTCAAACGAAATGCAAAATGTCAACAATTTAAGAAAAAAGAGACACACCATTAACCATCGTTAAGACAGATTACATTATTTGCATAGTGTTTCTCTAATTTCCGTTATTATTCATGAAATTAAGATTTTCATTTTATTGTGACAAAAAACGTTAACCAAAATCAATTGATATGTTAACTTAATTAGGATACAACAAAATGTTATTCGTGACATTGTACTGTAAAATGCCCAAATCCTTTGAAAAGACAGATGATAGTCGACTGTTAACTTTCATTTGCGAGGGGCAATCAAAACATTCTTAGGAACATTGGCTGGTATATTTAACATCATCTGCGTAACTATCTTTTTTCTATCTGTTTTTCTTTTAATGAAGCAGCACATTCTGTTTAAGCTTTTACCGCAAACGAATTTTGACATCATGAATAGAAAAAAGACAATTGAGTTGTAAAAAACTGAGACAGGAACAACAAACAATGAACTCAAAACAAGCCAGGACCAAACCACATAAACGACACTTAGTCTTTTGGATTACAATCGTTTTTATTATTCTCCATATAGTCTTAGTACATAATTTATGTTCTTTGCTATATTCCCAAGAATGAAAGCTGATTTGCGCGGGAACAAATTTGACAATTTCTGAAAGCATTTATTATAAATGTGGTCAAATACCACATAAAATACGTTCAGTCAGAAGATAATATATTTTAAAATATATTACGTCTCTATTTTATGATTGTCATTCATGCCTGTGTAATTGTTATATAAATGGTTCTTATTTTCCACCTAAATATTCATCAATTGTTTGCAAATTAAACTGAGACAGCACAATGCTAGGTACATTATTATTACTCCTTATTTATAACACATTAAAGCATAATAGATCAATTCATCAAGTCTGGGAATTTAATGACTGCCCCTCGTACGTTATAAAACAGAACGCGCTTTTGTTCTGTACAAATGTACAATTAAACATATGGAGAATAAACTCATTTTATGTGGAAATAAAGGTCATGTTCATTAACGTAAAACGTTGGAACTTTAAATACGACAGCTAAACACTCAACTACACATATATATTCAATCAGAAACTGAATTCGACCTTTTAACAGCCGGCATAGAAACTAAAGTATCTCTTCGATAGAACGACTGTCAGAAACAGAAATCATTCTAGTGTATGATGTCTGAAACATTGATTTAATAGCTTGCAAACATTCCAATATTCAAGTTCATTTTCTAAGGTGGCGATACGATCAGAACAATATTGTAAAACAGTCCTTAGTGTACGGAGGGCGATCGGACGGGCAGATAAGCAAATTAATTTGACAGAAACAATACACAAAATAATTTAGAATGTTCTGATTTTCGTTGATGCAATTCTTTTTATTAAGAATCCTGTGGGAAAGTTTGAATGAAAGTTATTGAGCATAAATTTGAGGTATAAATTTTAAGCAACAATGTACATAAAAAATCTGACGACTTAAAAGCTTCCAGCGAAAAGGTTATCGTATTTTGATTTATTAACATTTATACAGTGTTTTAATAATAGGTTATACTGCTTAATACATGTTAGTTTATACTAATTTGTTTTAGCTCAAAGGTGATGAAAGCTTCAAGCTTATTGGAACCACTCTCGAGTCCGCTTCCTGGAAAAACCAGTACTGGTGTCATATGAGAAGTCACGGTCGTGACCCCAGTGAACAGTAGTGATGGGCCGACAATCGGTGACAATCGGATAATCGTCGGCGTGGCATTCATGATCGCGATCGCCGACTTCACTTTTCCCTGACCGATTAATTACTTGGCACCTTAAACTGATAATTTAGTTGTTTCTGACCCTTTCTTTCTGGTATTTACGGTTCTTTGGGGGCAATTACGCCAAGGGAAACTACTCTTCTGCAAAAACTGGCTTCCTCCAATGTCTCGAAAGAACTCGAGGTCATTTATGATCACCCAGATTTTGGAAGATATATGGCTTTTACAAAATTAAGCCGGGAAAACCATCATCTCAAACTCTGGAAGTTACTTCTGGATATTAGTATGGCAGTATGCATAGCATGTCGTAAGACTTACGCAAGCAAAGGTATTTTCAATTCTTTATTTTGGGAGTGAAAACATTCCAGTCGCTAACTAAGAAATTCTCGTTATTGCTTTTTTGCTGAGCTTCAAACAATTTTTAATAAATAGCACAATATCACTGAATTGATACTGTCTGTCTTCACCCTGGTGAAATTAAGACGAGTAGATCTACCTGATTTGAAGTTCACTATCTTCACAAATATTTTACTTTTACGCTGTTAACTTACCCGGGCTAATGAAGGGATACAATAGCAATAGGATATTTTTATATTTATATTTTATACTCTCTTCATTTCTTAAGTAATGATATAAAACATACACTGTGAAGTGAACTTATAGATCTGCAACTAAAATAACCGATTACCCGGTTATATCCGATTAATCGAATCGGTTAGCTTGTCCAATTATGCCGATTAATCGGTTGGCAAATCTAACCGATTTGCCCATCACTAGTGAACAGGAGCTCTTAACTCAATGAAAAGCTAAAAGTATGTCCTAATTGGATTAAGGGGTGTTTTCATGGTTTTCGAATTCCCTTAAATTTACATCATTGGTTGATTTATTTGGTCTGTGGCGTAGAAGTAAACTATGACTTTTCCAATTAGTCTCAATAGTAAAATTTGGCCAATGGTGAAAATTATTCCCTGTAAAATTTGATATATTCGTTCGTACTGTATACATGAAAATGGTACACACTTCCGTGCAAACAAACGTTTTGTTTTCTCAGACAGTTACAATTTCTATTTATTCTTCGTCATTGTGATTTTAGTTGAAGCGATAAATGTGTGCAAGTTCTTTTTGGATTATTATACTTCTTTCAGATATCCGTCGTTTTTGTCCGCTCATAAACATCTCACTGGGTATCATACGTTGCTGAAAATTATTTACACCAATAAGAAACTAATAGTTTTATGAAATGCAACAGGCGATATGTTTTGTAGACCTAAAATCTGCCAAATTGTCCTCGTCAATATTCAAAGAAATATTTAGCGTCAAGGAATATGACAGCTGGTGTATTAGCTCACAAAAACAAAGATTTATCAGTAAACTTGTTAAATTTTTACAAAAAGGAACGTCTGTGACTGGCTTTTTCGTCAGAAATATACAATACGAACAATACTAAGTAAAGCAATTCAAAATTCCAGAATGTGATAGAAAAGAGAATAAAACATGAAATTTATATACATCTCTCTATCCTGAAAATACATTTTCCGTACAGTCTGAATTTGGCTTTTAGAAGCCGAACCGTAAATACTCATTTCTATGCTATCTTATAAAACGTTTCAACTGATGCTATAGCTGAGAACACTATTTCAATTGACGTTACAGGCGTTACCAAAATGATCCATTATATATCAAAATTACGTAAATACATTGATCAAATGTCAAGTTAACTAAACCGGAAGAATGCAAGCATTAACTGATATAATTTCACACAAGAAATGAAATACGAAAACCAATTCTAATAACTAATATAAATTGACCAATATCGTAACAAAGACCAAAAGAATTCCTGCATGTGTTTGTTGTGTCCTTGTTTTCTATTCTTTTCACTTTTCTAAGTTTTATGTTTGTTTTTACAATTGTACATACATGCATACAAACATATACACATACACTGTTACACGGTTGCCCCATGTGGTTCTGGGAAGATCTGTGTATGAAAAGAATTGGAACCACTGCCTTACCCTTGCATGTTCGTAAGAGGTGACTAATAGGGTCTTAACACTTGGTTTTGCAGTAACTCTTTGATTACAGCAGGTATGCAAATTTTGATTCCATACCTCATGTTTTTATTTCGATGTAAATGAGATGTGGAACCAAAATTTGTAATCCTGTTTGGCACCATATAACATATAATGTGTTGGTGCGCCGTAAAACCCAAATAAATAAATAAATACTGTTATACGGTTCTTGTTTTGGAACATGGCGTTCTTGGAACTTGACTATTCCTTTTAGATCTTTGCCCTTGTTTTAATTATGGTGCTATGTACTAGGGTTATATCTCAACAAATAAAAACAAATTATAAAATAAGGGATACCAAGTATAATTACATTAAAGTACTGGACGCGTAATGGTATTCGGCACTATCCGCGCGATTACGTAATCTCCGTATCCTGCTTCCGTATTGTTCGGCCATTATAGAAACTCAAAAAATGCCAGTAGGAAAATTCCGAAATAGAATGAGGAAAATACGTAATCAAAAATTGAAATGGCCAATTACACGTCCGTTACCTTAACTAAACATTGACTCAAATTATGGCCCTTTAGTTATTTACCTCTCACCCACACAACGAGCAACCCGGAATGCAGAAATGTCACTGAAACGGAAACCATCTAAACATTGATCTCCACAAACGAACAAAACCTGAAACCATGAACCCAACAGCGTTCAAGACTTTCTCTATTCCTGGTGAAATAATGAACGAAATGTTCAGTAGCGGTCGTAGCGAAGAGCATACCTCTATCTTGTCTACTTATATACGACATTTACACTCAAGTTTTTGTTTGTCTGACATCTATCAATTGGTCAACATTAATAGTAACGCTACGAGCTAGAATAAAATACTGTCTGCAAATAGAAATGACAAATGATCTGTTAGATTAGCATTCCAAATTGGTTCCATCTCTAAAATGTCATTGAATGCAGTAAAATAATTTATTTATTAGTATGTCGAAATACAGTCACGTTTTAAATTGAACTTAACTTAAGGTAGTTCTGCACGTTTGGATCAAAAAATTTTCTACAATGTAGAATTTGATTAAACTCCAATTTTTCAAAACTTCAAAATATACCTAGAAAATTCAGCAAATAAAAAATATAGGGTCGTGTGCTTGATTTTTTGCTAGGCTGGTTTGAAAAATTTGGACCTCACGCAATATTTCATAATGGGAGTCTATGGGAAAATCATAACTTTCATAACATTTTCGCGAATAGAATTTTTTCTACAATGTAGATTTTGATGAAACTTCTCACAATTGTAAATAAACACATGACCTACAATTTGGTGAAATAAAATGTATAGGTCCGTGTGCTTACTTTTGAGATATTTGACCATGATTAAAGGGAACCGGGCATTTCACGTTAATTTTAAGAAATTATTTTGATTTTTTAACGTGTCATATGTTTTAATATCATATTTTGACTTTAGAAATATAGCAACAGTGCCATTATAACCAATTTACTCACATGTTTCGATTAATTCATAAATTGATTTTCATTTCCGTACGCCGAATCCAGGCTTTATTCTACGTTTTCCGGATAAATGACGTTACGCCATCACTTCCGGTTTTTCAAACGTGCAGAACTACCTTAACTTAGCCACAGGACGAAACTCTGACCTCTTGGTATTTCCACTTTTTGTATGGACGTGTTAAATAGCATTGTAATTATGTAACTTTAGTTTTTTTCAATACAATATGTTTGCATCGTCATGTATCATATACGACGAATCGCTACTTTACAATTTACTTACACTATGAAGTGTTGCTTTTAGAGGACTACCGATTCCCAGTTTAGACGCCAACGACCGTTTAATGCTCGGCCGTCCTCTGACATGTAATTTCAAACTGAACTAGGGCTATTAAAGATGGCACAGAAACAGTTATCACACCAATCTTCGAAATACAGTATGTTGATCACATACGCAGTAAAAAAAAAGTGGCCATATTTGGTAAAATGCTCTGGAGGATGATCGCTAGAACCATTACTCTTATAACGTTAAAGACTTTTCCTATTTCAAGTTCATTTTCTCAGCTTGTGATACGATCAGAATAATGCTAGAAAGCGGCGGTAGAGACCAGAGAAACGAGATCGGGCATTCTGATAGTCTAATATAACTGACAGAACCAATAAACAACATATTTCTGATTTCTGTTTATGCAATTAATATTGTCTTACTTTTAAAAGATGTTTTTTGTCAGTATATTTATAATTCGTAAACTATATTTCCAGAAAGTACATATATGAATTATTTGTACAGACATTTATATACAGATGTAAAATTGCCCGAAGCTTTGAGCCGCCGAACTGACGACAAATTTTTGCGCACGTACATTTGCAAAATTATATTTGATGTTTATTTACATCGTAAAACACGGAGGCATAACAGGTGAACGGTATAGGCGTCAGGCAACTTGCAGCTGTAAACCGATCTCTCTAATTAGTTATGCAATAAACATTATAAATAGTTAAAGTCTTAAATCATTTTATATACTTATGTTGAAAAGAGTGTATTGCGGATCACGACTGAGACATGCTCATTAAATGCTTGTTTACAACCGCAGTATCTTACAGGTTTAAAATGTTTCTTTGGTGATTTAAACCATCTTACATCGAAAAATCTGAGCTTTAGCCTAAAGGGAATTTAAATCGCAAAACAGAAAACAAAAAAGATCAATAAGGGAAATATATTGGTATACAAGAAAGTAAAAAAATCATAATTAGGCCTAGCCGAGTTTTAATATAATTTCATTCCTGAAGTCAGTACATCTATTCTCACAGGAGTTGTAAACGCAAAGAAACACTTGAATATTTCCAAATTGTCTCCAAGCGTGTTTTCCTGGGCGTTCTAATACATTTATATTATCATCAACGGATACTTAATTGGAGATCGTGACGTAAGAGTAAACCATAACTTTTCCCAATTAGCTTCTGTGAGCGTTAGCCAGTTGTAAGAAATGTGTTCTATGAAAAAAGGTACAGACGTATCATTTCTTATTGTTCACGTGGCGTGGTTTTAACCTTGTATGTAAAGAAAGCTCTTCTGCCTTATGTTTTGTTTACTCTGGCCCTTCTGCAAATTCAGTGAAGATACGCGTATATGGTTCGTTATGTTATTCTATATATTTACATGAGTAATATTTGCGGTTTCTGTGTATCTTTTCTTACCATTTGATCTTGTTGGTATAACATTTATTTGCATTATTTACATTTTTATTTAACTGTAGAACTTGTTGGAAGTTACGTGGAATGGTTTCTGCATGCACCGTTATCAGTTTTAACTCTCCAGTGATGTTTTTGCCACTGAAAATACATTCAAGTCTTGCTAAAATGTTTTAGTTTTGATCTTCCAGAAAACTTAGAAAAGATAACGAACACATACACCTTTTTAAAAAATTAAAGTGCTACTGATCAAAGTCAAATATTACTATAATTGTAAAACCATACAATACAACAATAACAACCGATTTTAAAATTGTCAGTTAGGTTGTATACATGTGCTGATGTTTACAGGCAGAATGACATATGAATAAATTTTCTGGCACTAGAAATCCATCATTTTGTTCCTCTAATGGAACACTGATTAGGCATTATATGTTGCTCTGAAATATTCAGACACTTACAGAATTAGTGGTTTCATGAAATGTGACAGACAATATATAATATAGTCCTGATATCCATCAAATGGTCATTGTGAATATTTAAAATGTATTTTCATTGAAATATTAGGCGCAAATATATATGACGAATGACCTATTACCCCAGTAATATATCATTTTACGTCTTAAGCGATTTTCATTTAATTGCTTCTCAATTCTTATAAAATAACTGTGTTTATCATTTGTTATAAGTAGGTGTTGCGACTGACTACTGATGTATAGAAACAGAACTTGAAACAAAAACTACTTTCAATTTGAACAACTCCAAAGTTGCGGGTTACTTCTGGGCCCTGCTGTTTCCTCTTTATCTATATTTTGTGCCTGTTTGCGTCTGTTTGTTATATTATTGATTTCTGTTATTACAATTATCTGTTGTTTGTTTTATTTGTTTTATGTGTCAGTCGGTTTGCACTGTGGAGAACTGTATGGATGGCTGCACCGTTGCTGTTCCCGTTGGATTACTGTGATTATATTAAGTTCACTATTCTGGAGCTGGATTAAACAATTGAAATTACTACAAACTAAATGAAGTAGTGTCCCGTCAGAATCTTCCTGTCGGCATTAATATTTAAAAATGTAATTTTCTGCCGAATTCTGATTGACAAGCAAAATATAATAAATCAGTCGAGTGCTTTTGTTTCCTTTGTTTAATAAATTGTGTAAACATCATTGTCATGGACATATTTCTCGTGATACCCTTTTTGCAGCCTCTCTTAAAAACTATAACTTACCCTCCAAGTTAAAGCAAATTTAGAAGCATTATTAAAAAGTACATAAATCTCTGTCTAGGAGGTAATAATGCGATTAATTTCCATACACTACGACGGAAATTGATTATCTCATTTAGAACGGATAAAGCCTTTAGTGGATCTTTACTCTTGTTTTTTACTGCCTGTAATTTCCCTTTCTTTCTGCCAGCAAGTGCACGGCCTAATTCTAATCTGAAAAGTAGAAGCTCAATAAGTGATATTATAGTGTTATGCTTACATAGACTGTAATGAAACTTTGCATAAATGTACATTAACCAGTAACAGATATGTAAGGGAAGTTTTAATACTATGGATATGCTACAATGTATAAACAAAGTTATAGAGTAAAGAATATTTTCTGTTCTTAAGTATGAACCTTTCTTTAGAAGCATATAACGCTACCAAGGAAACCAGTTTGAGTTTTGAGTCTGTTCATGAGAGCACGGGAGATTATGAAATATGCAACAATCTGAGTGCTCCCCCAAGTACATGTACAGGCTTTATCGGAATTCAATAAAAGTTAAGGTGCATGGACTTGATAGTCCCAACATATTGCTACACTAAGTCCAAGGATTGAGAGACTTAAGTTTTTAATTTAAAATATAAGGCATGTTTTATGGCTCTTAGGTAATAAATGTCGCAGTTATTGAAAGTTTAATACCGATGTCGGCATACAGTTTCCATCATAAATGTAAGTACACATACGTCTTTACACAATACCTCCGCTTTCATAGCCTTGGATAATGAATAATTACCCCTTGGATATGGTGCCTGCTTTTAATTAATTTTGTCTTTTGACAGTTCCTGTGATACGCAGGCTCCATAACCTAAGATCCCCATTCTAAATTCCAGTTTGTTCAGTTCTGCCCATTGTTTTCTCGTTTGGGGCAAACCCTTTACTTTATCTGGGGACCTAACGCCGCTTTTCATGGAATTACACTCCTCAACACGTGTATCATTGAAGGTTCCATGTTCACCGCCGTTTGAATACATCTGCGGATGTCTGTAAATTGCTTTTTGTACTTTTACCATGTGTAAATGTTGAGTTCTGCTCAACCCGGGGCTAGAGGGCGTGGACGGTAGAATGCATTTCCACTACCGTCCATGAACAGGCTCAATCAAACCGAGCCTGCAACATTTTCGTTTTTGTCGTGTTGAGCGACCTGTGAAGTTTCCACTTTTCTCTATTTTACAATTCGGCGTTACAAAAGGTTTAGATTAACAGCACTTTTAGAAAACTTATTTCTATTTAATTCTGTTCTTCAAATGGATTTCTTGAAATGAGATCTAGAAAGTAAAGATATTGGCGAGAGCTTTCTTATATACACAGAAGAAATCAAAATCAAAATCAAAAAAGATCAGTAGGTAGAGCGTCAGTCTACGGATCGCGGGGTCGCGAGTTCGATCCTCGGGCGGGTCGTATGTTCTCCGCGACTATTTGATAAACTACATTGTGTCTGAAATCATTAGTCCTCCACCTCTGATTCATGTGGGGAAGTTGGCAGTTACCTGCGGAGAACAGGTTTGTACTGGTACAGAATCCAGGAACACTGGTTAGGTTAACTGCCCGCCGTTACATGACTGAAATACTGTTGAAAAACGGCGTTAAACCCAAATCGAACAAACAAACAAACAAACAAAAATAAATAAAACACATAAAAGGGAAACCCGATTGCTTAAAATAAAATTTCTAATTCAGCAGCAGTTATTTAAGGCTGTGTAAAGTCAAAGATTTTATCTTAACATTTTTAAATAATACCATAACTTATTTGGATAGTTAAAAAGATGGCAGGTCAAATGTTTGCCGCTTTTTTATTTATACAGATGCTATTGAACGAAACATTTTCTTTGTATTAAATCAAATTTTCACCAGTTTCAGTCATTGATCTTGCTCAATTTAAACAGAAACTAATTCTTTTAATCAGGTAACATTTCTAGCAGTTACAGTACTATTCTTTATCATTCATCTTAACTAGACATCTTTTCACCCTTCATCATCATCAACAACAACAAATTTATTAGAGATCGACAGAAGAATACAAATATATGCATTGTTTGCATGATCTTGAAAAACATTGGGAATCAGTGTTAAAAAGTGACCTAACAAAACAACTGGAATATATGTTATGGTGCATGACATATATATCTGTTTTGGCACAATGGTGTCAGAGTAAACTGAATATATGTAATTATATATAATTGTATAAAAGATATCATTGATTCAATCTTCATTGGTTAAATTGATTAACTTAAAAGTATAACAATAACAGCATATATTATGACTCAGTAGATGAATTAATATTCGTCTTCTACGAAGTCTTGTTTTCAGATCCATCTGTAAATATAATACTTCATTATTTACATATAAAATGTATTGACCATATTTGTATGATTCAGCCTGTTGAACTAGGTAGCACAGTATTTACTGTTTAAACTATTGTTCAAAACATGTTTGAAGTATGACAATAAAGTAGAGGCTTTTTCCTACGATCTGTTATACTGCAAGTTGTTTATTTGTATCTTTAACCTTTTTTTGCATGTATATATCATAAGAGGTGCTATTTCCTATCTTTTTTATCGTTACATCGACATTTTTATGTGTTATTTATATAGCGACAATTTTTATGGTGAATTTAAAAACCCGAGGTGTTCCTTTATGCATTATTTCATTTATTATAACAAATTCTGACCAAAGAAGCCCATGTATATCAAACTCTGGGCAAAGTTCACTTTACATATGTTGTTACACCTAAATACTGTTCAGTATATATTCTACGTAAAATAAACTATGTCAAGAGTGTTGTCAAACGAAGCCAGGTACCGTTTAACTCATCTTGGAAAATTTTCTTTTAGCTGACGTAAAGTCTAGGGTTGACAGAGGTCATTTATCTTTTGGGAGAAAGTTTTACATGTTATACCTGCTAACTGCGAAAGAACATTAAAATTGCACTGATCTGACATGGTATAATTTACTATACCAAATAAGACATTCTCTCTCATTTTGTACCAAACTATTTAAAATACATTCACAATGATATGTATTTTCCATAACTCTATGGTCATTCAAATTGAAAACTTACTGTTCCACAACCAGAACTGTAACACTTTTAGGCAATTTATCTGAATGTTAATCTCAGTATGACGACTGGGAAGGGCCAACTCTCTAATGTTTTTAAAACTTGTGGCCCGACCCTTTTGCTTTTATATATAATCTGTATAACCAAACAATTGCGAAAATCTTAAATCTAGTTCGCCTTTTCCAGGTCTTGTTAATTTGTATTGCCATGTGAAGAAAGCAATAAAATATTATTAAACACGATCAAAATACGCTACAATGATCATCAAAACTACATAATAATAATTGATTTATTCGGTATTCCCTTGCGATATGTCTATCTTAATTCAGATACTTTTATATTAAACTGAGATGATGCCAAACAAGTTGTCAGTTAGCGTAACGTCTAAATATCATTGTTCTCGTCTTACGAATTATATGGTCAATGTCAATACAAATGTGCCAGTGTAAGACATCCTTTCACTCTAAACAAAACTGGCTAGCTGTCTGACAAAACAGTCCATTGTATTTTGTGTATATTTTCAGTGTACGTACATTACTCAAAGATGTATACAGTCATGTATGGTCATTTTAATGCATCTTATTTGTTAGTGTAATAAAGGGAAATTTGGTTTTGATAAAGAAGCAATTTATTTAATCCATTGCAAATATTTCTCCAATTCTTAACGAAGAAGCATTTGAAGGTAAATACAAAAACAGATGGTATGATTTCTGCAGTCGTAATTCTGGAATCTTGAAAAAAGATCAGTCGAAGTTTAAACTGCTGTTGTGTGAGACTATCAGTACTGTATTGCAATTGCTTTTGGTCATTTTCGTGCTTTTTAACCTGTAATGACAATCGGCTATTTTTGTTCGATAGCGTCTCAATATCGGCATTCTGTGATTGGTAGGCAAACACTGCCTGATTGCCATTATGGGGTCAACTACCTTAATGCTTAAACACTTGACTGCTTTATAGGGATGCGGAATATGTTGATACACAATCTCGACTACAAAAATTCTAACTCGTGAACGATACACTATATAATATAAATATGCCAATCACTAAGATAGTGGTTAATGGGACAATATTTTAAGAACTGAACAATGTTGGAACTTCATTAACATTTTCAGTATGTCCGATTATTTTGATTACATAAAATAAATAAGGAAAGTTCGACGAGCTTGCAGTACATAACAAATAAACCGTGAACAGATCCTTTGAAAGCACAGAATACTAACATGCTACATAATATAGCAGACTCGGTTTGATTAAATCTGTTCATGAGAGGTAATGAAATATGCAACACCTCTTACACCCCTAGCACTGGCTTAAGCGGAATTCTAATACAAAAACTCGAATGTTCTCCGTGATGCCAAAGGACTAGACCATATAACACCACCAAGACCAAGTACGGTGGGACTTTTTACAGCCGCATTGTGGCATTTAAAGCCCGCTCTTGTGATGGTTGATAAAAAGTCGTCTAAATATTGTTTACTCTAAGAAATTTAGGGAATCCTGTAAAAATCTTTAATTCCGATTAAGACTAAATTCATATAGCTTCAGAAATGTCAAATACTTGCATGTAGTCTGTTTTATTTTTGTTTCTGAATTTTCAATGCAAATTCTAAGTCAATCGTTTTGCTCTAACACACCGAAAACAATTTGAATGATTCATAGATTCTAAATCATAAAATCTCTGCGCCAATTTATCGACTTAAGGGAATATTTTTTTCATTATAATCCTTAGTTTTAGAGGTCTTTGATTTTACTGCTTTGCAATGAATCATCTAATAAAATGTATCTCAATTATGTTTTTCATTTTCTGATCACGTTTACCAGATGTTTGCGCATTTTGCAAAACGTGCGAGGTAAAGCTAAAAATGCCGTTCGACACAGCAAGTTTACAGACAACTCAAGGTTTACTGAGCATCAATAAATATGACACTTACCATTTCAGATACAACACATGACAGTTACAATTAAACTTTAAACAGAATGAACATGAGCACATGTACACATATGTTTAGTCAATCGGACATACATGGCGTGTTCAGTACGTCTATGCATTTAGAAACGAATGGGTATAAATAATAGCAACAATTCCGTCTAAAGTACTACTGTTGTGTGCAATATATATTTAGACAGCCTTCTCGGAGAGATACATTTAGATTTGTTTTGGGATTAACGCCGTTTTTCAACAGTATTTCAGTCATGTAACGGCGGGCAGTTAACCTAACCAGTGTTCCTAGATTCTGTACCAGTACAAACCTGTTCTCCGCAAGTAACTGCCAACTTCCCGACATGAATTAGAGGTGGAGGACTAATGATTGCAAACACAATGTCGTTTATCAAATAGTCACGGAGAACAGAACCGAGGATCGAACTCGCGACCCCGCGATCCGTAGACCGACGCTCTACCTACTGAGCTAAGCGGGCGGGTTGATGCCTTTAGAAGTCTGAATATATGATAGAATAGTGACACAAAATTATGATTGCATGTCATCTGAAGCCATTTTGTTTCATATAACACAACTCGCAGACAGATGTCCCATTCAAAGAAAGCAGTCGCCTATGATGTAGTCTACGTAGAAGTAGGGGTATGTGTAAATGTACAGACTTGGCACACACGCGGTGCGAAGAAATATTCACCAAAATTAAACGAATCGGTGATTTCATGAAAGGCGGCAGACGATACTTTCCTTGCGTACTTTTGTAGATCCATCATATATCAAATGGCCAATATCAATTATAACGCCGCGTTCAAAAAGAATGAAGTATAGTCTACGCGCGTATAGTCGAAATTTGTACTATTTTTTATCTATCATTCAACACAAATAAATTGCATATTGCACGTTTCAGACCAGAACTTGGACTGATGTGAAGTGCGTTGCAAAGTTCATTTTCACTCGTCTTCTTGCGTTAGTTAGTAATGTTAAAGAATTTTTTGCACATTCAACAGCAACACGAAAATTATTCATTTCTTCAACAGAGCGGGTTATGTAAAGAAGATTAAAAGTATTTTATGACAGTTCGGTGGTTTATGCAGTTTGTCTTTGTTTGACGTAAAACACAACAACAACAAAATATTCCAAACAATTACCTAGTTGAATCTTCAACATAATAATTCTAAGGATTGCAACAAAAATCAAATCGCTGCCGTCTAATTTAGGTAGAACATGTTTTTGGGTTGCCGCAGTCAGCAGTATCATATACCGATACTCTGTCTGTTTAAAAAAAAACAAACAAAGATGGTAGAAACGTTTAAAACGCGACTACGCAAACATACTGTATCTAGTTTATGTAAAACAATACACGAGCATTTCAAAACAATGGTTTTTACTATCTCTAATTATCTGATATAATTCGTGCAATTATGATTTCCATTTTATTGTGGTACTTAATTTATAACAAAATCAATTGGCATGTTTACTTGAATAGAATATTGAAAAATGCTATAGACAAACAACGTAAATTGATCCACCCCTGAAATGACACCGTAATGGCTGTGCTGGGAAGATATTACACTCCGCAAAAACATGAAATATTACTTAATCAATTGTGAGTTCATAAAGAATAAAATGAATTCATGAATAATTTTGTATGAAGTGTATCACGTTCGAAATTCAAAACCAAATTCTAAAATAGTCTGTGTTTATATATCATACTGTTTCAAGTTATTTTATTTACCGGGGCCAACTAATAAGGAAAATATTATGGAAAATGTACTCAGAAACACTTTTGTTTTGCCTTTTCCTAGCCTTAAATGTGAGTGGTGGTCTAACTGTTCAGGGGCCGGCCGACTAACCCATGTGCTGTGTGTTCGTTGCCCACGACCACATCCCTTTACTGGATTTCAGGCAAGCGGACTCGAGGCTGGTCCAAAAAATTTTCATCACAATCGAGCTAAAACTAAAAGAAATCATTACATGAATAAAAAATTTATATAATGCGAGCACTTCTAAATGTATTTTATTATTCATAATATTAACATATGACTTTTATAAAGTATATGGCATCCTAACGGTTTGTCAGATATTCATCTTACATTTTTCTATATGCCATGCTCTTGTAAAATTATCAAAGAAAATCGTAGTCTTCCTGCTGAACGCACATATTTAAGGAACTGCCTAAAATTTCAAATAATCTATTGTACGTCACTTGAACAAAACCGATTGCATCAATTAAATTTGTGGCAGACGGTGAATCTCGTGTTGAGTAAAATCTACTATATATAGTAACAGACAATCTGAGATATGAAGACTAAAACCTTTATTATGGTAGCTATGAAGGCTTTCCAAAGCCATGGTTTATTACCTCAGCTGTTTATGCGATCGATTTTACCATTTCCAAAAACGGCAAAAGACTTTTGTACTCCTATATCGGTTCAAAGAAATTTGGCAAAATATTTGAATTTTTTTTTTTTTTTTTTTTTTTTTTAATAAAATTTGGGGGTTTTTTTCAGTTATCTGGTTACATAATTATCAGTTAACTTTCGCATACCGTCACACTGTCGTCTGAGTATTTGGTTTAAGTCACCTGCATTCTAATGAGGATTATTCATCTGCAAGATCATTCAGTTATTCTAGACACAGTCAACAATGACCAGATTCAGGTTGATGTATTACACCTGCTTTGGTCTGTTTTCGACTAATATTCTGAGACGCTTTGAAGGGTTTTGAGGACAAAATATTTTGATACACTCATTCACCCTCAAATTTCCTTGCTTTGTAACCCAAATAATACAGAATAAATTTGTTTCTTAAGAGTTAGGTCCATGTTAGGAGAAAAAAGTTCGAACATCACCAAATCATAGAAAGAAAGCATTGTTTTACATGAAAATTAAACAGCATATAAAACATGTATAATTATTCTACAAAACCATTGTCAATTTCCTCATATATGTGTTGAATTCTAGAAAGGTACTGCATGAAGAGGCCACACTTCTGGGCAGTTCAGCGCCTTTAAAAACTTACCATTAAAACAAGTTGTTTCATTTCTTCCTTTTGACGCATTCGCAACAATGTACCAGTGTTTAAACTTAACATACCTAGGTAAACATCGTTTTTGACAATTGTTTACATTTATTTCTTTACAAATGGCATTCTTTTTTAAAGGGGGACAACTCCTTTAGAATATTTTAAGTATCCAATTCTATGGGACAGACCAGTAAAACATTTATGTTTATCAAGATGTTGTTCGTTTACTAATAATTTCTGTTGTTTTGTGATATACTGCTAAACCTTAACATAGTAAATAATTTCATTCTTTATTTCTGAAAATTATATACAATAGATTATTATCTAAATCGTCTGTCTTCTTGAAGAAAAAAAATTTTTTGCCATTGTTAGCTTTTCAGAATACTATAATCGCACCAAATACATAAGGCAAAGAATCTGCGGTAATAAGCCATGAAATGTAATTCAAAATGTGTTCATGGAATTACAGAATATAAAACTCTACACGTCTGATTCAGCCCCAGTTAAATACGATTTCAAAAAAATGAATGTCAAATATTGACATGCAGGCATTTTGCATTTGATATTTTTATGAATTTTAATACAAGTTCAAAGTCGTCTTCCTGCAAAATGTAGAAAATTATTTAAATGATTCATTAATCATGAAATGTCTGCCGCCATTCCAGAGACAACCTTTATCGACTTTAGGGTATAATTATCTCATTTTTATCCTTTTATTCTATTGTTTTTCGATGAATCATATGGAATATTGCCCAAAACGTGACTTTGTTTTTAATCTACTGTGCAGCCAATCAAAACTTGTTTATCATTTTCTCTTACATCATGAATTTTAGGTATGACAATACCAAATGTTTCCACACACTTTATATTAACACTATTATCATTTTATAGATGTTTCAGATATTAGTCTGTAAAAGCGTTTGGCAAAAAAAGTAACGTCAAACCAACAACTTCACTCGAAACGTTATGAAACAGATTTTTTTTTGTGTGTAAATAGTTTATTTATAAGTGCATTATAGTTTTTTCATATTTTATTCAAAACAATAAAATTCATATGTTAAAAATTGTTTTAAATTAAATATGCTCCAATTTTTCATCGAATTTGTCAAGTTGAGGCGAATCATACTGTAAGACATTTATCCACATACTGATACAGGACTGTTCTGTGAACGACTGTTCTACGAACAATAGCAGCGAAACGACCGCTAACACCAATAGCAAGGTAAGGTGTAAAAAATGCATGCGGAATAACCCCCACCCAATGCATGTACATTGTACATTAAAAAGTATAAAGTTTGAGAAAAAAAATAAAGGTTTGTCAGTCTTATTGCTACGTGATCTTGAATTTTAATAAACAAAATAAACATAAAAATATACAAAGACACTATAATGTATTACAAATTTATGCTTTTCTATTTCCACCATTTGAATCATAAGAAATAATCTCTTGAATGAGGTCTATTGATAGATTTCTATAATAAAAGTGACGTTGTTAACTGTCTGTCCGAATGGTAATTCAACTTCAAATTTGATTCTAATATGCTTGTCTCTGTTAAAACACTCTTACGCTAGAATGACGTCACGTTTACGTGCGGTGGCGTCAAATTTTTTGTTGCGACTGAGAAAGAGCGCTTCTATATTTTATCTAGTGTTTGAGATTAAGGGCATATTAGAATCGAAATAATTTATAGCTCAAGCGTGCTTTAACACTATTTATACACTCGGGTGGTAATACGTCGTTCAAATAATTTCACTCGGGCTGCGCCCTCGTTAAATTATTGCGCCCGACGTATAACCACCCATCGTGCATAAATGGTGTTAAAGCACTCTTTTGCTATAAACTATTTCTAAATTAGACGAACAAGCATTTAGGTCGAACTATGAATATCAAAGGGCATCAGTTTGGATCCTAAATGAACACTGTAAACCATGTAATATCTTCCGTTTCCTTTCCGCGAGAGGTACATTAACGATCTTGAATAAAATTACAGAAAAATGGCACTACTTTGAGGACACTCTGAATTACCTTAATAATAATAGAAGTCTGTTTCTTACTAATGGAAGTCTAGATTGAACACTCACATGGTGCTTAGACAAATTCAGCCACACAAAATAACTCAAGTAAGCTAACAAAATGCGAAAGGTAATATTTCCCTGCGTGTTTATATAGACTCCGCATATATCAAATGGTCAACATCAATAATTAGGCTGCATTCACGATAATTGTCAAATTGACTTTCTAGCCGATTTATGTATAACGTAATTTGATTATTTTTAAATGTTTAAATGCAATGTTCACTTACTTCTGGAGACCTTTATTTAACAAATTGACCCTATGCTGGTCTGTCGTATAACCATAGGCTGGTTATTTCTATTTGTTGTAGTACTGATAGCATACAAACGCTTATCGTTTCACAAAAGTAATGGTTCCAAAAACGTGTATGTTTTACCGACAACAAAAGTTAGGTAAGGGACAGAACTGAAGAACAACGAGTTCAAAATATCCCGCCATATAACTAGAACATGAGTACTCAGATAAACAACCAAATCAAAATGGTATATTACACTGTCTTATGATTTTCTTCCTTATATTACACTGTCTTATGATTTTCTTCCTAAAGTCCGTCTTTGTATGAAGCGTGAATAGCGTATTACGTTTGCTTGGAAAAGTTGATGATCATTTGAAAGTAAGCATGATAGAGTAATATTTTTGTACATATCACTTCCTATCAATGTCAATGTGAAAGTTTTAAAAAAAGTCCGGCACCGACAGTTTTGAAGTTCTAAACTGGACAAAAGTGTGTTGAATGTATTGATGATGGGAGATAACTAAATAACTAAAACAATAAGCAAGTATATTCTTCAGGACATTGTGCACTGACAATAATCTTAAAGTTAAAAACGTAACCAAGATAAAGTTATTATTCTTGTACACTACACTATCATTGCATGTACTCTGAACTTGCTTGAATTTTTTACAAAATCTCTTTATTCTCCGGATAAAAGTGTTAGAAGTCAGTTAAGTCAAGGAGGATAATTCAAAAATATACTCAAGACTGTTCAGTTTCAAGGCTCTTGTAAACTGCACTTTCCATCAATGGTCCCTTTGTTGGATTTGTTTCATCTTGGCTCTCAAGATTTAAAACTTTTTTATTTTCGTAACAATCAAGGAGAAAATTTCACCATTCAAGGAACATAATCGTCACAGTCTGACCTACTGTTACAGTCTATATCTTTCTATAGCCGACGAATGATCTCTGTTTTGGTGAAAACGTTTTCATAATCCTAACGTCCGAAAAAACAAATTATAAGAGGACTTCTTACAGATTATTTTTTTTCTCAGAACAGCAGTCGGTAGGTGCCACAGAATCCTTATTACACACTGTAAGTCGTAATGTTAGTTAGCTCCTTCACATGAATGAATTCTACAGTACAAGCCAGATTTCAAATCAACAATGATTATCGGCATGTTATTCAAAGTCTGGGACCATAACAACTCGGCTAGGGAAGATTACACTTGATAACAGGAATTACGCATGTTGTTTTTTTATGATGTAGATCTATTATCTTCAGAATCACGAGTGATTGGTCGGTGGCCGTTTGGCGGGGACATTAAAGTATAACGTGCATAAATACATCGTTCAACGTATCCAAAAGTAATTCAGATACATATCTTGTCAATAAGCGTTCATTTTTTTTTCAAATCTGTTTAATTAATGTAATAACTTGCACCATTTTGATACTTGATTGCATGTATGTGACTTATGTACATGATATATTAAAATACTGTTAAAACTTATCATGCCGTATATAATTGTAACGCAACAGAACGCGTATTCATGTAACTTTTTTTTTTTCAACAGCAAATGCTGTCTTTGTTAACACAGTTTTTTCTTCTATTGAAATATCCTAAACGACACTAACATCAGTTTTAGGCTAGAACTTAGCATATACCACAAAAGCGCTAAAGATAAATGAGTTACATGTAAAAAGCTAACTCGTGACTTTTTGAAATAAAGAAAAGTAAAGGCAGAATCTGAACACGTTTGAACATAATCAACCAGACCCAAACAGTGTAACCGGACCGCTACAAAAATGACACCGTAATGGATGAAATGGAAAAATATCACACTCCGCTTAAACCATAAAATATCATACAGACATCAGTTGTATCATGGAAAACAAAACAAATTCATGCAGAATGTTGTATGGAATTCATCACGTTCTAAATTCAATAATTATTGACAAATTGTGAAATAATTTGTAATTTAAATAAGTATGTTTTATATCATATGGTTTTAACAATCTCTCCGCTTTTATCGAGGCATATATTTTCTAACAGCATTGCGTAAATCAATTGTGAGTTTTTCAAGTACTAAAAAAATCAGGGCAGGAGACTATTATAAGAAGATTTAAAGATCTTCCTACAGTTTTATCAACTATAACAACAGCAATATGTCTGCTGCAACATGTATCCCATACTTGGACTTATTATTGTTATATTTTGGATCATGCAGAACATTCATTTTTGCTATTACAGAATCCTTTTAAAGCCGGTGCTAGGGATCGTGAAGGGTGTTGACTCTGAATCTAAAAATATAAGTTATGAGACTTTATTGAATTACAGTGTGTTAAAATAATAATCTTACAATAAACAAGGAATTTAGCAAGTGAATTAAGCCATAGAAATGAACATAAAATCTTGAATTGCTTTATTTCAGCAGAACATTAGGATACAAGTTATTAAGGGGGAATGGTACTTTGTCAAAATTTAAGATTTTCTGATTGTCTTATATACCAAAATAAACTTGAAGATATTTACAATTGATATCATCATCTTTTAGAGCAATAAACATGCGTATGACGTTACCATGACGTCGCAAACATGACCCGTTTTCGCGCATTTTACGTCCGTTAATGGTAACACTAAAATAGTATAAAACTCGATACTACAAGCGTATTGTTGGCGTCAATGCATTAGATTATATATCAAACGACAGAATAAAGCAATTTCTTAGTGATTATTAACATGAACAGGTATTTTCTATCTGAATTTTCGAAGGAGGTTCGAACACAGACATTTGGTTGTTTAAGAAAATTCAGGAAGAAAATCGATTCTGATCCATTTTGCAAAAAATTGGCCCGTGGAATTTTTGCCAAATTTTTGTATGTGAAAATTCATTATGTTGTTAATATCTATGCCAAAATAGAAAAAAAGTTCACCGAAGCGTTTTTGTAGTAAAACCGTTTGAACTTGACTACTGCAGCGTCGTTAAAAGACATGTAATCGTTATGTAACGGGCTTGTCATAATTCTACCTGGAAACCTATAAACAAGCAGTTATGAGACATGAATTAAATATTTCAATCTAATCGTAAAAATATTACACATTTCATAACATGCAGTATTCCAAAATATTTTCATTGAAAAGTGCGTATCTTTTAAATTACTAGAAGTTCTTGATGTTCATTTCAATAGCCACTTCATGAACCTTTTTCAAACTCAGCTGCTCTCTAAAATAAGTCGCGATAAATACGGACAGTTCAGAAGGCTAAAACAGTTAAGTTATTGAAGAAAGGGAGTGTCGGGAGTGATAATAAAACGGAGAAAAGCAAAAAAGAAGAATTGTCGATTATGCATATTTTGGTAATGTATTTGACAATGGTTGCAAAATATGCGGAAAAAGACTTTACTGAAGCCCGCCCGCTTAGCTCAATAGGTAAGAGCGTTGGTCTACGGATCTCGGGGTCGCTAGTTCGATCCTATGTTCTCCGTGACTATTTGATGAACGACACTGTGTCTGATATCATTAGTCCTCCACCTCTGATTCATGTGGGGAAGTTGGCAGTTACTTGCGGAGAACAGGTTTGTACTGGTACAGAATCCAGGAAAACTGGTTAGGTTAACAGCCCGCCGTTATATGACTGAAAAACTGTTGAAAAAATGGCGTTAAACTCAAAACAAAGACTTTACTGGAAAAAACCTATTTTCCGAAACTAAGTATGGTCTATAAAGTGTACTACATTTTAAAATGTAAAATCTAAAATGCTATGGCATTTTACGGAACCCCTATTTAATAAACGTTGCAGCTGCATTAGGTAAGCATGGGATAATTAAAATACAAACATTTCCGCACAGTTCTATCCGAATGTGAATTTCATTTAAATTGTATTAATGATACAATTAAAGGCAGATTTATAGAATTTAAGTAAGTACTACAGTAATAAGACTGTTAAAAAAGTTGATTAATGTTCTGAATCAAGTTTTTACGCTCGTTTCAACAGTATGGCGGGTAGTTTCCTTAAACATTGTTCCTGGGAACGACCAGTACTAAACCCCTAACCTCCGACACAAACTACCAAGTGTTCTCACATAAAGAGCCATGTTCGGTAGCGGGGCTCGAACTTACAGTCCTCCATCAGTGAGATATCTCAGTGAATCAGACCACGTAGGCAGTCCTAGAAGTTGACAGTTTATATATATACGCTATTTTTCTTTTGCAAGCAGTACAACGGAATTTTAAAATTCGAATGTTACGTATGAATTTTAAGATTCCGCCGTGTACTGTTTGCAAAGATTACACGTCAAAACATTTACATAAATGGTTACCGTTCTACCTGTTTTAACATATGTTATTTGAGCCGCGCCATGAAAAAACCAACATAGTGGCTTTGCGACTAGCTTTGATCCAGACCAGCTTGCACAGTCTTGTCAGGATCTATGTAGTTCGCTTTTAAAGCCTATTGCAATTTAAGAAACCGTTAGCGAACAGCATGGATCCTGACCAGACTGCAAAGCCACCGTATGTTGGTTTTCACAAGGCGCGGCTCATTTCATTTAAATATTTCTGTTATTTGTTATTTGTTGGACACAGGACGGGGAAAAAGCCTGAATAGAAACGACTAAATTATGAATTTTAAACATGCCATCACGTACAGGTGCCCCTTCCGTTTACATGACGACATAACGATATAGAATGATGAATGTTCGTCCAGATGCCGTTTGTTTCGCGGCTTGTTTCACAATATTGTCTTTCCTAAAATTCAATAAAAATATATTAAAGTTTGCAATGTTGGTCCAAATAGAAACTAGCAGTATACACTAGAGAACGGTCACTCAAAAAGATACTAAATCCGTTCCCGATCCTGGATTATGTACTGAGCTTTTATTTTACACGTATTTTAGAAAGAATAAGTTTGAATAGAATGGCTGTATAATAAGTCTTAATAAATTAAGAATGCTTATATTTTTAATCAAAAAACAGCCAATGAGCGGCAGTAAGCTTGTCTACCTGCCTGACATAACTGAAATACTGAAAGGGCCGTAAAACAGGATTCTATCAATCAAAACAAACAATAATATGAATTCATTTGGAATTTCCATATAAGCCGACAATCTCGCATGTTATGCGCCCTTTTCCGAGGTCACCGTACCGCGCTACTGATAATTTCCTGACAAGTCAACACGATGCTGGTACAAATCTATACTTTAGGTTGTGTTTCTGTAATAAGAATGTATATAACATCCGTACTTAATCAGTATCTGTTTGTCTCCCTTGGCTATATTTTTGCATGAAAACAAAAATGGGATAATCTCGTAAATATTAGTACTAAAGAAATATTATCAATAAATCTATCTATAAATATAAATTTGCCATCAAAATATTATGTTTGTTTCAAAACAACTTATTACATAAAATAAATATACATACAAAAATAATATATATGCAAATTTAACACACCTGTGTGAGTGATAATTATCTATGACTGCTATATAAATACAATAATTTTCTAAAAGTTAGAGTGAAAAAGAGCAATATTTTTATTGAGTTTTCTGTCAATTATTTATGTTTGTACATCAGTTCAGTATTGCTTGCCTCTATGCAATTGAGCACGAATATCGGGCTCCATAGCTTTTACAGAATTGCTCCAATTTTTTGGCATCTGTGAAGTTGACCATATTTAATTGTTTTCGTGTAAACTTTGATAAGTTTTCACACAGTTATTGTTACTTTCAAACATTACATATGTTGCAACAATATTTGTTACTTATTTAATATAAACTTGAACCAAAATAATAAAACAGTTATTGACTGTACATGTTAAGCCATCGGATATGATGTGATATTCAACGGAGGAGGACAATATTGACCTCTTCCAGTGAATACCATAGCATATCCAATGGCTCAAGGGTCAATAATAATATAGAGGACGATGACTCTGCAGCAACGAAATAAACAAGGGAGAAAGTTAATTCTGACATTGTAAAATTTTCAGATCCAGCACATACAAAACGGATCGTAGGAAATAAACTTGAAAAGATAAGTCGAGCCTGTCCATCATTAACCGAAAAAGTGAAATCATCATTCATTAAAAAATTCACATACGCTGTCAATCAAAACAAACAAAAAGGAGAAGCTGAATTAATACAGGCGCTAGAAAGCATAGTTCCACATATGTATGGAGAGCACCATCTTTGCAGCCACTGGTGTAAAAATAAGGCTAATAATGTAAATATTCACGTGCTTACGTCATGTCTTAAGCGACGTTGTTTATTGCGTCACAATACTCTAATTCAAACGGTTGTACTAGAAAAACGCTTCGGTGAACATTTTTCTATTTTGGCACAGCCATTAACAACATAATGAATCTTTACATACAAAAATTTGGCAAAAATTCCACGGGCCATTTTTTTGCAAAATGGATCAGAAGCGATTTTTTTCCTGAATTTTCTTAAACAACCAAAAGTCTGTTTTCGCACCTCCTTCGAAAATTCGGATAGAAAATACCTTTTCATGTTAATGATCACTAAGAAATTGCTTTATTCTGTCGTTTGATATATAATCTAATGCATTGACGCCAACAATACGTTTGTAGTATCGAGTTTTATACCATTTTAGTGCTACCATTAACGGACGTAAAAAGCGCGAAAACGGGTCATGTTTGCGACGTCATGGTAACGTCATACGCATGTTTATCGCTCTAAAAGATGATGATACAAATTTGAAATATCTTCAAGTTTATTTTGATATATACGACTATTAGCAAATCTTAAATTTTGACAAAGTACCATTCCCCCTTAAATCGCATGAATAATACTCAATACATTCTGTGCTAGAAATTCGAAGTCCACCTTACCATTTTCGATATTCACATTGGATTATTGAATCTGGTCAAGCATAAAGCTGTTTATTATAACATTAAAACAGAATGTTATATCCTAACAGTGTGTCCAGTGTGCGTGTCATGTACTTGTAATATTAGAAACTTAATGTATACCTAGCTCAAGGAACAATCAGAAAATTAATAATAATTTCGCTTGTAATTCGAATTACCTCACATATATAGGTTTGCGTTGAAATGTACAATCGCTATCCAGTATATAAGCACAGTATAAATAAACTACCGCAATGTAATGCTCCTTCTGTGTTACGCAAATGTCAGTTCATATATTAATTTCGAGTGATTATATGTAGGGTTTCAGCAGGGTAGCTGAGATGACAATTTTCTTCGCATGCGTTTTTCTATTTATATAAATGCAGAAATAAACAAAATATGTTATAATTCATTATGCATCTGAAACAAAAACATAAGAAATTACTGACTTTCTCTGAGCGGTAATGATTTTTGATATTTGGATTAACCTTTAGCCTGCTGGCGGCAAATGATAATGTCTTTGCGACCAGTGCAGACCAAGATCACTGCTTGCTATTCAGTCAGTAAATCTTCAGTTAAAAACCCTTTGAGTAGTAAGTGGTATTGCCAAAAATTAATGATAGACCAGTCCATTTTAGAAATTTAGCAGGGTAATGGTTAATTTTCAAAGTCGTCATGATTTTAAGAAGCATGTCTGAAAAAACTGCTTATTTCATTCTCCATACAAATTAACACAACCTCATGCTCCTAGACCATGAAAGAAGTAAAGTGTTAAATAATCATCCACATTCTAGGCTTTAATGGCGTAAAACTGGAAACTCCAGTTGAAAAGTATGCTATCAAATCAGCAACACTGGCGACAAATGTGGAGCAAACGGTACTATATTCGGTAAAAGCGTCTGAAATCACTTAATACTTTCCCAATTCTAGGTTCATCTACTCAGCTGGTGAAACAATCTCTAAAATGTCAGGAAGCGGTCTCTAGAAGATATTGGTGGCGATCACACGGTCTGATAGGCAAGTGTAATAGACATAAACAATATTCAAAATATTTGTTTAATTCCGTTCTCTTTAATTATTTTAGATTACAATCGTAGACTTGAGTCATCAAGAGGGAATAATAACATACTGATTTTCACATTGCTGCTTATAGAAAGAGTATCCGAAGAAAGTATTCCATAAAATGATACAGTGAAGAATTTTTAGTAAAAGAATGATAAATTAGGCTGACATATAAGACCAAGGATCTATTCACAGATGTTATTAGCTAACACAACAACCCTTTAAGTGGTGTGTTGCGGGTGTAAAAAGTCTCCAGGTAATTGAACGCGGGGTAGTTATGTTTTCTGGTCCATTAAATCATGGAGAATATTAGTTTTTGATATCATACTGTTCCGCTTAATCCGTTGTTAGGGGCCGTTATTATTTTGCCATTAAAAGGAAGTCGTTGGACGTTATGTTAGGCCAGATTTGTTATATTTGCACGATGTATTAGTTATAAAATGATCAACAATGAACTGTCAAACAAAATCTATAAGAAGAAATTGTGGTGGCATAAAATGCAGCTAAACAAAATATTAGCAGACCCGATTTGATTCATGAGAGGTAATGGAACGTGGAATACCCCTGAATAATCAGCACAGACTTAAGGGAAATTCTGTTACACATATATTGAATGGACTCCATCATCCCAGAAAATATAACCACACTGAATCCAATTAAGGCGGGTGATGGCTTTTTCCGGCCGCCGCAGGGTACTATTTAGTCTTTTGTTGACATGTAAGTAAGCAAATTAAAATTTATTTTAAATAGAAAAATCTGGCTGGTACAAGTTACTAAAAGTTGTTAAAATTTGAGATATGAATAGTAAGTAATGCCATATATTTTTGGTTAAATATTTTTTTGCAGTATAATACTATTTGGATTTTTTGCGAAAAGCATAGTTTCTTTATATCCCGTTTCGCTGTCATCTGACGTAAACTGTAGTATTTTCTGCTAGATGTAATTTTAAGAAATCATAGTTTATATCAAAATCTAATACATGTAGTAAGTTTCAACTGTTACAAATTCTGTGAAAATTACTTCTTGGAAATGTTTCTCGTGTTACCACGCGAGATAGTGACCTTTCTGGCAGCCTCTCTTAAAAGCTGCGAATTATCCTCAGAGTTAAATGAAATTTAAGATAATTATTAAAACTACATTAGTAGTGTCTAAAAGCTGGCAGAAAGTTGAATATTACATCTCCATTTTCAAAACAGTACTTGCAGCACTTGCACTACGAACAAATACGATTTTGTGGTAACTAAGTCGTCTCTGGAATACGGGGATCATTTGTCTTTCTTAATCATGAACACATTCAGCTAAGTTTAGTAAATTTGCAAAAAATAAAACGTTACATACTTTTTTTCTGTGCATGTTTATTCAAGGGAAGTCATTCTATGAGTTCAAAATGTCAGCCTTTATCTGCCCGAGGACATTTCATTTTTTATCAAACGTTTAATCACATAATTCTAGTTTGATACTCTTTTTAAATGATATATATTTTTTATTTAGGAACAGTGTTTCCACGGCTACTAAACGCTAGCGCCACCACCAAATTGTGATGATAAGGAAATGAGCTATCGACATTTCCGTGGTGCAGCTATCGCCCGTTTCTATTTGTAAACACATGAGTAAAATTTATATTTTATCCTATGTTTTTATTGATAGAACTTTTTTCGAAAATCGGAGAATATAGTTCCGTGTAACGACACTTTTACTACAGGTTGGTTGTTATTTCATTAAAATATTACGCAAATTGTGGTGTCAGGAGCTTTTCTCCCGAATCTGACTGTGGCACATTTTCATATCGGTCAGTATTCGAACACCGTTTCGATGAATAGACACACTGTAAGAACATACCTGCGCATGCAAATGGTGCAGAAATGATAAATAATTATATACGCACACACCATGAATAATAGAATTTCGGGTTAGAAGAAATATGCCAGGATTTTTAAACGTGGTGGCGCTATAACTCTAGTGATGGCGCTATACAGTAGTGGTGGCGCAGTTACGACATTCAATAACACGAACTGCTGACGCGTCCGGAACAAAACAAACACAATATTTCTTCTAACTGATAATTTCCTGCAAATAATTATGTTATTAAAGAAAGAAAAACACGATCATAGTTTATTTACCTTTATGAAACATTCTCTATCCAAGAAAAAAAAAAGAACAAAATACTCACAGACCCTTGGGACTCGTGTAGTAAAAGTAAATATTTTCCTTTGTTTAAAATGTTAATGTAGAATTATTTCTAACCTTTAAATAGTGTACTTAAATACAAACGTAAGTGTACTTTAAATTCGGGTCAAGAAAAATAGTAGAAATACCTTTATCTCAAATGAAGATTTGTGTCCAGGCAATAATTTGAAGATATTGTAGAATTTGTTTTTATATTAATATTCTGAAAGTTACTTCCCTTTGTTTTTATACGTCTTTTGCATGTCATTGTAAACAAAAGTCCTTACTTTCAAAATTCTTTCTGAAAAGTGAATGCAGTACATTTTCAATTCCAATCGATTAAATATGATTTATCAATAGAGCTTAGTTGTACAAGCTGAATCCATATATATGTAGATTATTTTATGTATGTATTTTGTTCTGTAACGTAATTTTAGTATAGTGTGGGATAGGTTGATATCATCGATTATTGTAGAAATTTCCTTGGCTTGCAGACAGACATTTTCATATATTAAAATTAAATATATTAGCCACTAGTCATATACAACAGCGCCACCACTACAGTATAGCGCCACCACTTGAGTGATAACGCCACCACTTTCGAAAAAAGTCGTGTTTTAACTTTTTACTGTGTTTTTCGTAATTCTTTGATGTATGGGAATGTGTGTAATTCATTTCTACACCATTTGCATGCGCAGGTATGTTCTTATAGTGTGTCTATTCATCGGAATGGTGTTCGAATACTGGCCGATATGAAAATATGCCACTGTCAGATTCGGGAGAAAAGCTCCTGGCACCACAATTTGCATAATATTTTAATGAAATAACAGCCAACCTGTTGTAAAAGTGTTGTTACACGGAACTACATTCTCCGATTTTCGAAAAAAGTTCTATCAATAAAAATATAAGATAAAATATAAATTTTACTCATGTGTTTACAAATAGAAACGGGCGAAAGCTGCACCACGGAAATGTCGATAGCTCTTTTCCTTATCACCACAATTTGGTGGTGGCGCTAGCGTTTAGTAGCCGTGGTTTCAGCGAACCTGCTTTGGACATTCTTGGTATTGACACCATCCTAGATTTTAAATAAAATGAGTACAGGTCAAAGGACGCTTTGCCAGATGTGAAAAACAAGGATGAATATATCCAACAGGGAAAGCCATGTTCTAAGAAGACCAATATCTCTTAGTAAATTCTGTTCGTATGTATAGCACACCTTTTTGCCAGTTGCCCTTTTACGTAATATTATAATTCTGGTAAATCTGTGTCTAACAATAGTTTTACATTACAAACCAATTATCCAATCTGATGATCCAGGTGTCTACTATTAATACACCATTAATGTTGAAGTCACTTTTATTTCAAGAGACAATCATATTTATCTAAATGATCATTCAACTTTCCTTTATCAAGCCGCAGTCAACAGTGATCAGATAACTAGTGAATCAACTCAAAATTAGCATTTTCTGTGTAATGCATGCATATTCATGTAAACAGTGCTAGTAGCGGATCAATGTTCTAACAAATTACCTCTGTATTCATTTGCAGTCGTTTTTCTTCTCGGTTCAATAACATGTCTAGCGTATAGACATGTAGCTTAAAAGCAAACAAATGATAAGTTTTCCTATAAAGCTGCACAAACAGGTTAGTCCATCATGTAAATCCTGTTAGGGACTAGGGGAGGAGGTCCGGAATGATCACTGGAGCGATAAGCAACTTGTAGTTGCAGAACCTCGTTACCGCCTAAACAGTTGCCCTCGAGCCAGATATTCCCATCTGCACCTACAACCAGTGAAAGATTCTTATATTATATATCCATTCCCATAGTGTTTGACATTTTGACAAATAATAGCAGAATCCAGAGATACTTAACTGTTCATGAAAACCAAGAGAATCTAAAATGTTCATGAAAAGAAGATAACAGTGATAGACAGATTACATACTACTTGGCGATATGTTAATCTAAATCTAAACGTAAATCTATTATTGTGATGCTATTCAAATTGTGGAATTAACATTTCATATATCCCGTTCTTAAAAACAAAAATACTGCAGAAGTATTGTGTTTTTTAAATCGTATAATTTAAGGTAATGGACCCGTAATAGTGTACCTCCTTTTTAAGAGTATTCAATTCCAATGCCTTAAACCTACTTTGACTATTTTTTCAGGAGTGCGTAGGTTCAAGCCGCACTAGGACCAAACATTTTTGTCTTTATATTTCAGGTTGTGAAGATAATGTCAATGATCTCGACTACAAAAGAGCGCAGTTGTATCAAATATCTTCATTCAGAAAATACAATTACGACCAGAAATACGGTTAGAGAAACGCGACAGTGTCATTAAAATGTCTGTTTATTTTGCAAATTTATTTGCTATATTGTCTTTACTTATTAGATAAAGAAAATTATTTAAGACAGCTTCATCTTACGACAGATGAATGTATTATAGATATGTATATCAAAATGAGATGTAGCTAGTTTAACCAGATTTCATTTTAAGAAAATATATATTTCTCTCATAGACATCATGCATCAGGCATATATATGTCATTTATTTTTTAATGGGTTTAAAGTCCCACCGACACAATTACCGGTCATACGGCGTATTTCGAACTGTTGATTGCACAGGGATACCTAAGTTGCCAATCGATACATTATTTCATCAAAAGCGTTCACTTGAGTACATTCATCGAACTTGAGTAAGCCAGCTGGATGACACCTTACATAAAACAAATCTAAAACAAACGAGGTTTCGAACAAATGTCTGTGAAAGACAGCTGACCTTTACCACTCGGAGCCCTCCTCCCCTGTCATGTATTTCTCTAACATATACATGAGAAAAAGGGTCAGATATAACATTAACGTTGCCACTCACATATCGCATATGTCTGTCTGATGAGCATGTTTTCTTTTCTGTTATAGATTAAAGGTCGTAATTAAATATAAAACTGTTGGTGCTGAGAGTTAGACATTGACGTTCTAAGGTTTGAAATTAATACCAGAGTAATCATGGTCTTGCAAAGTAACCGTTTAATTGGTTTATCGTTTCATTACTTGTAATTTTGAAAATGCGAAAACGTATCACAACAACAATTATTAGTGCCGTACGGCGGTCGTTAAAAGTCTCTCCGTACTTGCATTTAGTGTTGCTATATGTTCTGGTCTTTGGAGATCGTGGAGTCCATTCAATACCCATTTAACAGAATACGCATAAGCCGGTGCTCGGTAGGTAGGTGAGGGGTGTTCTTATAAACAGACTCAATCAAACCGAATCTTCTATTAATATGCTTGGTTGCACTCTATGCTTCCAAAGCAGCATTTTACAGATTTTATTGATATAATTGCAATATTGTCCACAACACACATTGGTAGTTCAATATACGCAGATTACAATTTATCGATAGATTACCTCTCTTCCTCCATTGCATTTGTCGGACCTGAAACGGTCTATACATTACAACGTACTATAGAACATCGCTTCAATCAAACGAGGTTGAAGTTTCTAGGATAATTGTACCAGACAATTCCCATGCTGACTCAATTTTCTCCAATTTTCCTTACTGGGCAGCTGTCGAGTTTTTGTGCGATTGCCCCGAATGAATACTTTAAGTATATTTACCGGGAAATTAGTTTTGTAATGAATATGAGACGTTTATATAATTCTTTTAAATTTCGTCAATTATTATCGACAAGATAGGTGGCAAATTGATCCAGTTTGTTTTAGGACTTGAAGGGATAAATTACGAAGACATTTCGTGCTCCTGTTAACGAAAAAAGCAATACAATTATAAATATATGTCGGAGATAGTATTTGAAAAATAAAGAGTGCTTTTTTTCCAAAAAATTATATAAAAATATATTTTAAAAACTGTTTGAAACTTCACATCGTGTATTCTCGTAACCCTTCTGTTTGCGCCACAATAATTGCAAAAAGCTTCAGCTTGATTTAGTATATTTCGTAATGCATGAATATTCTATCAATCACAAACATAGAACCAAACACTTCCATGTCCTTCGATTTAAATTATTGTTAAACGCTAAGGTTAGTTTCTGATCTTGTTGGTACATCCTTGTGACTGGCATTCGGTTTCTGCCTTTAAATTGTCAAATTACATAATACAGGGATGCTATAACTTTTGAATGGTCCTAGCATTTTCCTAAGAAAAGAAAACCTGATTTATAGGGATTGTCTATGCCTCCAGGTAGTCGTCCGTTGGGTCTCACATGTGCTGGATAACTATCTTAGACATCTGCTTTTCTTGACCATAGACATTACATTTCCCGAAAACCATAGTCTTAAAAATAACGAAGCTAACTTACATTAAAAGAAAATCTGAAGAGATTTTTTGTTTATTGTTTCTGTCAATTGCATTTTACTATCAGTCTATCTGATCGCCCTCTTGTCTTCTGTTAGAACGCTTTACAACATTTTGCTGATCCTATCACCAGCTGAGAAAATGAAGTTGGAATAGGAAAAGCATCAGACTGATGTTCAAAGGCTTCGTAATGTTGACTGTTATGTATGTACCAAATAAAGTAACTTTTACTCCGCATGTAATCGACAGTTTGTCTCTCGTGCGTTATTTGAAACAATTTCCGTTATTTTTTTCGTCTACCAGTCTATTAAATCCCGAATTTCTTTTCTACACTGATATTCATATGTTGGTTTTCTAAGTTTTCGGTAATGTTATTTAGTTGTAATGTCAATATTAGAAACACAACACAATTAGATAATCCAACTTAACTTTATAATTGTGATTATTTTTATTACGCGTCTGTTTTAATACAAAACACGTGCATTTTGCTTTTCGTTCATTACAAATTATGCCACTGAATACAATTTTAAAATTATAATACAGATCTACACTTCTTTTCCAACTTATTTGACTGTTTTAAGATAAAATTTAGCTAGTTATCGGACATTAGATACTTACAATTAAACAATTTATTATGAACGTTTTGTCGAAAGTACTAAAACTGACCTTTAGGTTGTCGTTATTTGATAGATGGTATTAATATTCAAAATTTCAGATATAGATATCAAAGGAAACGCTAAACGCTCCTGCAACACGAACCAGTTTTAGGCAGTGGATTAGAGGCCGCAAAAAACTTCATGTCCAGTTGGTTAAGGTCGCTGGCTTCGAAACAACTGCCCCTCACCAATGTTAGTTTGAAACCGTACATGTGTGTAGCAATCTTCATGTGAAAATTTTCTTACCTATATCTATATATATTAGACTACGCCAATTATTTACCCTCTTAAGCGGATAAAAATATTACATTTTTTGTAACTGCTGGTATCAATTTACATGATCATGTTATTTATACACTAAACATTTTAATCTAAATCTACAATTTTAGCCAAGCTTCAATTAATGTTTTCCAGTATCACTGTCTACTTTGTTAGCTTCATTCAATCGATCATTAGGATAACTTCATTTAATTATAATACCTTGATACGCCATAAGTATTATAATTCATTTATTCATATATATCGTTATAAATACCCACCCGTTGCCAGAATGTATTCTTGTTAGGTAACAAAAGTAAGGTTCTTTCTTCTAATGGCATAAATCATGTTTTGGCTGAAAATTATCTTATTCACTTCAAATGGAGTTTGCTATTTTATTTACGTTAGAAATTAAATAATAAGAGCCATTACATGACCAGGTTATGTTACAAATAGTAATTCGGTTGTTATTCATTTTTGTGTGGGTTTTTGGCCCTGTAAAACAAACTTTGCTACCCATTTCTACATTTGAAATCGTATTGGGCTCGACATTCATATCGATAATGTCTGTCTTATCCGGACCACATCAAACCACGTCATTATAGTGTTGCTTTTTACTAATATCACGTACACGTACATGAAGCATATGCATTGATTGTGATTGAAATTTGGCTTGCCAAATACTTAAATGCAGCCGAAAAGTTGAACCGTTAACCCAAATAAACAAGAATCGTTAATAAAACAGCCCATTGACCTACATGTTATCCATTCCTGCCTCTTATTTTCTTTTGCTGTAAGCAATACAGTCGGGTCATGTTCAATAATGAACTGTTAGGTTTCGCTCGTCTCCATTATACCTATTTCCCCGAAATTATTTCTTGAATGAGTGCAATTTGCAGAACTTTCTACAAGGAATACGGTCTGATCAATTGTGTTTCGGGGATAGTAATTCAATTTTCAACTCAATTAGTCCAAACTGACAGAAGGGACGCGTTTAGAACATCTACGAGTAATTATTGATGATTGGATATATATGGCAGCAGTGTTGACTATAAATGAACATTGTTTGCAAAACGCCTGATATATTCTGTCTCAGAGATATACATTTACGATCCAAAAGCCTGCTACAGAAATGCGACAATAGTCTAGCAACTTGTGTTTGATTTTTGATTCATTTGTCGATTTCTGCAATATATATATATATGTATATATATATATATAGTAGAGAGAATTAATTAATACGAACTAAATCACCACCACAATATACCAGACCAATTACGGCAAAGCGCCTAGCAGTAGAAACGAACACGCACATGCCACAGCAAGTCCACTAACCCAAATAAGATTAGTTTCGATACTGCTTTATATACGAGCCCGAATTGTACTACACATTCGTACTGGTTCAACATTTGCATATATATACTCAAATCTCTGTTTTCATGTCTCACAAATCAGTAGTGACTTTTTAGTCTTTATAACTGATTGGGACCAGAGAAGCTATATTTTCTCTCTCTGAAAGTTAACTGGATCTCGAGGATACATTGAATATATATAGATAATTTGTGTTAAGGGATATAATTATATTCAGAACAGTTGACTTTCCCATACGTGAGATCCGCTAGGATACAAGTTCGCATTATAAATTATTATATAGTAGAGAGAATTAATTAATACGAACTAAATCACCACCACAATATACCAGACCAATTACGGCAAAGCGCCTAGCAGTAGAAACGAACACGCACATGCCACAGCAAGTCCACTAACCCAAATAAGATTAGTTTCGATACTGCTTTATATACGAGCCCGAATTGTACTACACATTCGTACTGGTTCAACATTTGCATATATATACTCAAATCTCTGTTTTCATGTCTCACAAATCAGTAGTGACTTTTTAGTCTTTATAACTGATTGGGACCAGAGAAGCTATATTTTCTCTCTCTGAAAGTTAACTGGATCTCGAGGATACATTAAATATATATAGATAATTTGTGTTAAGGGATATAATTATATTCAGAACAGTTGACTTTCCCATACGTGAGATCCGCTAGGATACAAGTTCGCATTATAAATTATTATATAGTAGAGAGAATTAATTAATACGAACTAAATCACCACCACAATATACCAGACCAATTACGGCAAAGCAGAAATATATTGCAGAAATCGACAAATGAATCAAAAATTTATATATATGAAGGCTAAATTAGACATATAGGTGAGAAAATACATATGCTATAATTTTTGACATCAGATTCATATGATAAAATAAATATAACTTACAGCTTAATAAAGTACTAAATTTCGTCAAAATTATTGTGATCAAAATGTAGTTTGTAGTGAAATAGGTTCAAGTTAAAACATGATTTTATCGTTGTGACGAAAGATGTACCAATCTGCACACAACCGATGCAAATTAATTGCACAAATTTAGACCAAAATGTTCAAAATAGATAGAGCCAAGGATTCCTCCCTTCGCAGACGGCTTGATACAGGATCGAATAATATTACGCTTTCCATGTGTGTAAATGAATATCTTTTGTCTTAAAACTGCCGATGTTCATGATATTTTGACTTAAAAGTGTGAGGTAACATTTAATCATGTCCAGTTCAGTTGATCACTACTTTTGTCACATCATGTAAAATAGCTGTGCTATTCTTACAGGAATCTTAAACCTATGAAAGCGCTTAAGATATGCAAAGTCTAATCAGGAGTGTTACCAAGACGTTCCATTTTTTATATTTTCTCATCAACTGGGACGGACTTAACTGGAGTACATTCCATAAATGTAGACCATAACCTTCCCAAATTTTTGCAAACCTTTAGTAATTTGCAAAATGTGGGTACTATACAATAATTATTATTCTATAACAATGGGCCAGGCGTCTGTTATGAAAAGCATTCAAAGACATCCATGCAAAGAAATCTAGGTCTGTTCTAAAGGCGTTAATTTCTATGCTTTTGTTTTTGCTTTTCTTGTGTAAGCTCCTGCAGGTTTTAATACTGTAAGAATCAAAGTAACCGGCCGTTATATTCCGAAATATTTTCAAAACACCCATTTACGAACTTGAAAAAACTCTAGCATTTTCTTCAAGGTAAATCAGTATACTTTAAAATGAATGAAAATATAATTTGAATATATCTAGTTTTTATGTGTAACAATGCACACCCCGGGATTGGTTCATTCCCTGATGAAATTTGGATTTTCCATCGAGAACTATTTCTGAGTATTTAAATCGACATATATACCAACTTGTTAGATAACTGAATTCAAAGAACGGTTTCATCGATTCTATGCAAGACTGTTTACTTAAATCAGTTTGATGACAAATTTTATTTTATGTTAAAATAGTCGTATTCATAAAAGTACGGCTAATTTTACCTGTTTCTATGTTATAATTGTCAACATTTTAACATGCAAATTGGCAAGGGTTATTTCACATATTAAGAAAAGAATAAAGCATCAGACCAGACAGAATGGTGTCTGTATCGGAGTTATAAATGTAGTGTTACCTATTTTGGACATGATACCTCAAAAAACGATGCACAAAGAGCATTAAAATGTTCTAAGTAGAAGTAACGTATCAACAACTTTTCTAAGGTAGCTTTTACATTATCAATGATGCATAACTTATGACTCAACAAAATGTACAACGAAGTTGACATCATACATGTACGGCTGTATCCTATGTCTGCGATGTATGATTCAAAATATCTGTATTAAAACCTCTGTGACCCAGCTAATAATCTTTGAAATTTATATAACACACAACAAAGTAATCTGAGTCTTGTCCGCAACATCTTTACAAAATTAATTTTAAATATCTTTTTAGGGCATGTCAGTTTTTTTGTTCTGTTATAGTCGTATACTTTATGACACTTTTAACAACATTAAGCACAACAAACATAATACTAGTATTTCACTTAAGAATTGGTTTTCTTCAATTTTTAGGCGAAATAAACGACGGAATATGATTGACACATCCATGAACGTCGCTATCTCCAAAATAAATAATAAATAAATAAATGCATATTTTATTTTATATCGTATTCCCTTTCCATCGAATAACAATTCTTGTTTTAATCATTGCACATTGTTTGGATCAGCGTCGTTGATAGCTCTATCATGTGGAACGTCCCCAAATCAATAGGAACGTTGTCTTAAACTACATGCGGGCGTCATCAAAACAACAGGACGTTCTTATTAAGCACCGTTGTTGTAACTCGCTTCGACATTCCTTAAGGAGGTAGGTTATCTTAATATTTGTATGTGCGCATGCCCAACCGGAAGCTAACGTGACGATTTACGACTATGTTTACGACAAACTAAATGTGTTTGTATATCCATTCTTCAGAAAAAAAATCATGAACCTGTCACCGGTCTGATGCTTTATGGTTAAATAATGCAGAAATAATGAATAAATTGCTACAGAAACGCTTTAAAACATTGTTGCTTTAAAATGACGTCATTGACGTCATGACATTACGTGTCAGTTACCGCGCAAAATTAATAGCTTTTATTTTGAAAGTACGCAAATCTGTGCATTTTCTTTATTTAAACTATTTTCAAACAGCCATTATTTGCTGAAATATTTTTTTCGTGTGTCTTCCGCTCTGACTAATAATTAATATTTTGCTTCTTTTATGTAGTTATATTGAAATATAATGCGGAATATAAGAAAATGAATGATAGTAAACAATGTTATTGGGAATATAATTGATTGAAAGGTTACTTAATACGGCCATTTTCAAATGAAAAATAAAAATTTGGCAGTTTGATTTGTAATACCTATTTTTCAGTTTCCATTGATAATTTGTTACTTATATATTAAAACTAAGCTCTAAAATTGATCAAATTTCAGTAGAAAATTGTGGTTTTTGAATTAAATTGATTTTACCTTGGAAACGAAGCCCATGACCTATATATCTAAATGTAAAATTCAAAAGCGTTGACACTGGTCTATTTAAGGAACACAGCTTCGGCGTTTTATTTGCATTTCAACAATATCCATAATGATAATAGCAGCATGCAGAACTTTTTTTCCATAAAAAATGTCAGACGATGGGTACTGCTGTAAGTATTTTAAGCTGTAAAATTTGTTTAAATAAATGCAGATAACACGAAAATATCACTTACGTTAGAAATAAAATGTTTTAAAGCTACATTAACAAGAAAGATTGTCTTATTTAATATTTTTGTATAAGAAATTACGATAAAAATCAAGAAATAAGCTAATCCGGGAGTATTTTAAATATCTGTGTTGCCATGGTTACTTTACACTTAAAGAAAAAGATTTTATTTTTTTTTTTGTTTTTTTTTTTTGTTTTGGGTTTAACGCCGTTTTTCAACAGTTTTTCAGTCATGTAACGGCGGGCAATTAACCTAACCAGTGTTCCTGGATTCTGTACCAGTACAAACCTGTTCTCCGCAAGTAACTGCCAACTTCCCCACATGAATCAGAGGTGGAGGACTAATGATTTCAGACACAATGTCGTTTATCAAATAGTCACGGAGAACATACGCCCCGCCCGAGGATTGAACTCACGACCCCGCGATCTGTAGACCAACGCTCTACCTACTGAGCTAAGCGGGCGGGCTTTAAAGAAAAATAGGGTACCATGTAAAGTGCTTGGTATTTTGCTAATAATATTACCAAATATTCCATGTTTGTCATTAACAGAATGGCACTGAAGCCGTCGAAAACCCCGTTTTCAAACATAGTTGTTCAAAAATGAGAGAAAATGCGTTACCATGGAAACACGAGCCCCGCGACATATACATTTAAAGCTTATATTAGGAAGCTAACGCGCACACTAGTAAAATTATTAATTATGCAGACTTCTACGGATAACAATGAAACCAAAATACACTGGAAACTGTTAAATAAACGTATTTTCCTTCTTCTTTCTATATAAAATACCTTTGGAGGGTCATGTTCTTCAAACCTGTATAAAAATTGTACTTGAAGGGCCAGAAATAAACGAAATTGAGATTGTAGCAGTCAAAACCTTAAATTACTCGAAATACAAAAAAAATGTTGCAGTTCATCTAATTTGAATTTACCCTGTTAACAAGTTAACCTACCTCCTTAAAGACGGACTATGATAATTAGGCAAACTAATCATACATCGCTAGACACATTCATGGACGTGACTTTCATATTCTGCCGTTCATTCGTTTCTTTCAGAAATAAAGAGTTTGACATTTTACATGAATAAACAAACAATTATACAATGTAATCTAATGTAATATCCCTACACTTCCAGTGTTCAAAATATGACTTTTTCTCATTCAAACGAAGTATCCCGGAGTAATTAGTTTTGACGCCCTTAAGCAATCTAACATGTATTTTATTAGTAAAATAGATCAATTATACAAATAAATAGCATTGTTATAAACTATAGCATGCTTCCCTTTACTTTAATCCTGTTTACACCAAAGTAAGAAAAAAAAATATAATCTTACTTTAAACATGATTAATGCATTTATGTTTTATTTGAGCAAAGTAAAATTTTGCTGCTTTGCAACAAGTGTAATTTGGTATTATAAAAGGACACTTATAACTCTTTGACAGCAAAATAAAAATGGGCGTCAAAACTCATGAGCGTCTAAATAGATGACCGAAGGATACGCTAATTTTATCATTCAATTATAAAAGAGAACATCAAATGAACTAAGTAATGATTAAACCTTACTTTCTGTGACGTTTCCCTCTGGGACAGTTAATTGTAGCTTATTTCATGTGACATCCTATCGATTAATTAAATAAACACATTATTCATGATCGGTTTCAACTGTACTTATTTACAGATTCCAAGAGAGCTGGGAGAATATATCGATATTCAAACGTTACAATAATGTACAATAACTGAAATCCTGGACATGCACCACATAGAAAGATTTGATTTCTGCACTTATATTGCCTTGCACAAGAGAATTACGAAATAACTGACATTTTGCAAATTAACAGAATATTTTGTCTTTTTCTAAAGATCGGACAGCTCAATACCGTGTTATGAAACGGCATAAGGATACAATGATACTTGTCCGAACATAATCGACGTTCACTTACAGTATTGTTTATCCTCTAAACATCTGAATGCATTTTTGAATTCTTTGTGATGTTCTAAGAGTTTCATATTATCAGAAATTTTCTACAATACTGGCACGCCACTAGTGAGTGCTAGTTTAAGTCATTATTGTTAGTATTGCGGTGGTATTTCCGGCCCGTTGGGTCGATATTACAACTGGATTTTTATTTAAAATTAAGGAAAAAGACCGAAGTTTTCGAATCCTGTTCGGACGTTTTTACATTGCTTTCTGTACGACCAATTGCAAATGTATTGCTAATCTGAGAACCAGCCATTGCAATATATAAACCTAAACAAAAGACTCTTTCTAAATGGAAAATTGTTTCCTTTATGCGTAACTGATCGAAGTTATACTAGTAAATGTATTTTTCAAATCTTTCTGTCTCAGAAACGATGAACAAAAGTAATAAACGGGCCGCTTACTAACTCTAACAAAAAGCTAAGCTTTATGTTAGAATGCTATTGTACATGGTAATCAAAGCGTCCATGAGGCAAATGCTGTTCCTGGTCCACTTGATGTATGGGATCAAAGATCAGTCATGTAATGATTTCTTCGGCAATTAATAAATTGTTGGAAATGGCTACGTAAATCACACCACATAAACTATATCCGTAGAGCCGCGAGACAGAGCTTTAAGAAGTAATGGTTTGAAGGTTTTAGAAATAACACCAGCATACCAGAAAAGATTAAAATATCAATCAGGGAAAGTTGTTTCATTTCCTTCAACAGAAAGTAAATGATTAAAATATATCCTGAAAAGTCACTTTGAGCATTTGTGGAGGTAATTGTAATGAATAAAATATTAATATTCCTTATTTTCAAGTAGGAAATGACAATACTAGATCATTAATCAGCAAGTTGTCTGGAGTTATACAATATGACAAGATTCTGGCAAGATCATAATTTTTTTGTGTATGGAAATGTTTTACAGAAACACACTAAAATATCATCATGTGCAATTAGTATAAAACGCTTTCTTTTTCATCATTTTTGTTTTGCGTGTTCTATGATAACACTTCAGTACTTAAATATTAAATGTTTACAGGATATGTAACATAGTTCATTTGTTCCATATTAATGCGAACCGTTAAAATAATGCACGTGTTATTCTCACGCTAGAAAACAGCTGTGTTGTTAACTGTAAGTACTGTTGAAATTGATCATAATCAATGTGCTTGTTTAACTAAACGAGTTGGTGTCTCATAAAATATTCTAACAATTTACTGTCCCTGGCGGAAACTAAGCAGTAAATTTATTTAATCATCCGTCAGTTTATTTGTTTTTGTCTTTTACAAATTTAATTGCAATGCTATTTGAAGGAGAATAATCAGATTTCAAGCACTGCTATAATGGAATAGATAGATAATGATATATAATTAATTAATGTTCAAATGCCAAACGTCAAGAAATTACAAAACTTTGACAGAATTTATTGAGTTATGAAGAAATAAATGCACGCATGTAAGACGTAGGGGCATATTTAATCTGCACTGCTAAGTCGTACAATCTTCAATGGGAATATGTAATAACACCTCCTAAATGAAAGTAGCTGAATTAAAAAGCTGGATGTTCGAAGTTCGGTCTTTTTCCTCACAATGACAATATCATGCAACCATAACTGATGTCACATCAAATCAAACATGTCAGTCATCAATGTCAAACAAAATCATTAAACTTCTCATTGCACACGTTTATTTTGCGACAAATAACTTTATAGACACAAAAGGTAAAATTCTTTAACTGAAAATATCATATGTAGGCCTGTAAGTATCTTTCTACTTCATGTTCAAAATGCATAAACTCTGCTTTACCCGGCTTACAATATATAGATGTTTTTACAGAGAGCTATTTCCTTAGCAACGGAAGACAATTTTCGCGCATGCGCACTCTACGTAGGGCAAAAAGACATGACCGCACAATATAAATTACGTTCGAGTTATATTGCATTTCAATCTATTCGATCAATAATGAGTCTGTTTTGTAATAAATATCCACCGCAAGACAAAGGAAAATATATGTAGATCTTTGCAAACCCACAGCTGATATACTTTAACTAATGCGCATTATCATTGATGATTTTAGAGCAATAAACTATTTTGCAGCAATTTTGATTTCGATAAATTTAGGTTAAGGAAAATGAAAAAAAAAGATATTTTCCATGAATTAAAAAAGTTTTTTTTTTTATTTCCTAACATGATCTCACAGAACTTACCACCTGTCGCAATTAGCGAATACATGATATTTATAATATAATTAAAAGTCGAAATTGAAAATAAAATGTTCAATTAACAAAGTCCAGCCTTTGATTTTGTATCCAATTATACCCAAATGGGTATTGATTCATTCCGCATTCAAAAAAATAATAATCATCTCATTATATGTATTTCAAAGCTTTTATTTGACAATATCAAAGAGGTTCTTATGGCGAATGCAGCGGTCAGATTTAAATAGAGAGTGAGCGGGTAGCGAGGGTGTTCTACACTTACATTCTTTATCTGTTGCTAGACGATGTTCTATTTTCTTTGCGGCCGTAAGAGGTCTCCCTGTACATTCAATCAGAGCTATTATATTTCGATTTCTTTTCAGACCGTTCAGCACGACCTATATGTTGTGTTATCAGTACTGTTTTTGAGCTTGAAAATTTCGGCTTGGGTGGTTGCAATGCTCCCGCTTTCATAGCTTTGGGTATAATCTTCCATTGGATGTGGCGTTTGCTTTTTAATTTTTCTTTTAGCAGTTTCTGTGATATACAAGCTCCGTATTTTCTATTTGATTGTTTAATTAAATGAAATCAGACTACAGATCTGTTAGACCAGCAATATACAGTATCTTATTTTATATTAATGATTTTATCTTATGGAACCATCCTGTTAATGAGTCATGTTTGCAAATGTAAAAAGACAGTTTTAGTTGATTATTTAAGCTATTTCAAATAAACAGTAATTTTCAATTGATTTTAATTGCCGTAATTGTGCTCGTTGATTCTGCTGGAATACAACCTCTTTAAACAAATTCTTTCAATAAACGCTGTCAGTATTACAAAGCGGAAATCCCTTAACAAACAATGTACAACAAATTAGATCTAATTCTTATACAATAAATCTGAAATTCAGTTAATCCCACGTAATTATTGACATCCTGGAGGAGTTCCCTCAATGATATATACCGGTGAATTATTTATGAGCTTATCCACACCAGTATCTGTTCCCAAGCAACTCTTGACACACTTCTAGCCAATATTTGTAAAGTTCTGATGATAAGCTTTGACAGTTTGATATTTCACTGAAGGCATCTGACAGCTATATACATGACCGGAGGTTTTACAAAAACGACAAGAGCAATCTGACAAAAGTAACAACACAGAAATTCGAAGTTCAAAAGAAAACGTTGAACTTCATTTATCGTCGTAAACCATAAAAAAGTGCATTTCGATACATTAATCGTGATGCTTAATTGCATTTTTTCCTATTAATGTATTAGCTTGCAAGTATTATAATGTTGCTAACCCATAACAGCAACTGGCAGTTGCACTGCACGTACGCATTTCTCTTGTGTGTGTGTGGTTTTTTTTTGTGTTTTTTTTTTTTGTTGACACGAGCACATGGCTTACCAAACTCTCAATATCACATGACAATACGTTCCCGAATCGAAATTTCCAAATGTTTTTACGATTTCATTTTCTTTAACATTTAGTAGCAAGTCGGGTGTATGTACTAATACTGTTTGTCTAGCAACTTGCCCAGATTAATACTTTAATCATTCCTTGATATACGCTGGTGTTATTTCGTAAAGACCACTTCTCGCAGCAGTTTGGTCTCGGGATTTTATGGATATAGGCCGCATGGTGTTATTTATGTAGCCAATTGTATCATTAACTTTATGGTCAATCATTAGGAGGCTAACGTTTGATCTTTTTGTTCATTTCCATTTACACAGACGAACCGGAAGAATTAGCGGTCCACATACGCTTTGCCGGGTAAAATTTGATTCTAAGAATTGACAATGGCTATAAATGTGGCTCACATGTGATGTGCCAACAACGTAGAAATTTGTATACCAGAATATGTATGTATCTGTCTCAGTTATGATGAACATAAGCATAATAAATGGGTTGCTGACTAGCTTTTACTAAAAGCTAAGCTTCATCTTAGAATGCCATTTTACATGGCAATCAAAGCGTCTATTTCTCTTCCTGGTCGACTTGATGAATGGATATTAGCAAGAAGATCAAAGATCAGTCATGTAATGATTTGTTCGGCAATTAAGTTATTGTTGGAAATGGCTACATAAATAGCACCATATAAACTATATCCGTAGAGCCGTGAGACATAGCTTTAAGAAGTAATGATTTGGAGGTTTTAGAAATAACACCAGCATACCAGAAAATGATTAAAATATCAATCAGGGAAAGTTGTTTCATTTTCTCCGAGAAAGTAAATGATTACAATATATCCTGAAAAGTCACTTTGAGGTAATTGTAATGTATAAAATATTCATATTCCTTATTTTCAAGGAAGAAATGACAATACTAGATCATCAATCATCAAGTTGTCTGGAGGTTCATGTATAACTGTTCTGGCAAGAGCATATGTTTTTTTGTGTATAGAAATGTTTTGAAGAAACACACTGACTTATCAACACAAGTAATAAATATAAAACGCATTCGTTTTCATCATTTTTGTTTACCTGTTCTATGATAAAAGTTTCAGTAATTCGAATAATTTTTTCATGGATACGTCTGTAAAATACTAGTAGTTCATTTGTTCTATATCTATGCGAAAGGTTGACAGAACTGGTATTTTTGTTTGAATAAGTAAACATATAAAGTCTCAAAGGAGCTTTAAACCATTGACAAAACGCATTGCAATTTTCCATCAGAAATGTCACTGGCGTCTGCACCATACACGCATACAATCAACGTCACCTATCAGCCTAAGTGAGCTCCGTTCATTTGTCAAAGCTTATTAATTTATGAGAATTATGCTTAATAAAATGATTCCATAAAAATGTTTGCATAAAATGGTCTCTTTGTTATATAAACGATACTGTGTCTAAAGCTCAACTAATATTTCTAGCAAAATAAATGCACGTGTTATTCTCACGCTAGAAAACGGATATCTTAACACAGCTGTGTTAACTGTAAATACTGTTGAAATTGATCATAATTAATGTGCTTGTTTAACTAAACGATTTGGTGTCACATAAAATATTCTACCAATTTACTGTCTCTGGTGGAAACCTCGCAGAAAATTTATCTAATTATCTGTCTGTTTATTTGTTTTTCTCTTTTACAAATTGAATTGCAATGTTCTCTTTCGTTTCGTTATTTGAAGGAGGATATTCAGATTTCAAGTACTGATTTAATGGAATAAAGATAAGATAGCTTTGATGCTGGAGGAAGACCCAGGTGCCGCTCCGGGCATTATTTCATCATGGACGGGCACCTGGGTAGGACCACCTACCTTCCGTAAGCCAGCTGGATTACTTCCTCACACGAAGAATCAACGCCTTGAGTGCGGCTGGAACCCACATCGGTGAGGGACAAGTGATTCAAAGTCAATGACCTTAACCACTCGGCCACTGGGGCCCCTTCCGGCTTGTAAATAATATCGAAAATATAAGTTTAATGCTGGCAAATTGTTTTTCCTATGCCGGTGTGTATTTGAATCAATGAATCATGATAAAATCAATGAATGATTGCAGCTGACAAAACTTGGATTTGTAATGGTGAAATATCTATTGAAATCTAAAAAACAATGTAGATGAATTTGATATTTTGGTGTATGAATAACATGGATATTTTAGAGTTGACTGATTACAGCAGAAAAAATATCAAGGTGTGCATAAAAATGATGAGCCGTCCCAGGGTGGCATTATTTTTAGCATTTTACGGAACTGTCAAACAAATACAAGTCGAATATATATAGTTGGAACTAAGATAAATTAATTAAACAGACAACAAAAATTAAGTAAATCGTGAAGTTATAATAAGATAATGTTAAACCTTTATATAAATAATTCAACAGTCATTTTCTAGAAATATTTATTGGTAGTTTACAAGTTGTTGGCAGGAACGCATTTCAAAGCTGAACATGTTGAATGAGCTTGACATAAACATAATTTGGTGCACACACTGTCTGCAAACTTCCCAAATAGACATTTTTATTCTTAATTCAACCGATCTTAAGAAGAAACCTGCCTTAAGCAGCCAGCTTGGGTCGTTCCATTGGCTGGCTGAATTATAGAGTCTGACTGTATCATTAAATGAAATCAGACTTATACCATACGCTCTATTAGACCAGCAAAGTACAGTAACTTATTTGACATTGGTTTTATTTCAAAGAATCATCTTATAAATGCATAATGTTTGCAAATGTAAAAAGGTAATTTTATGTATTTTCTTTAAAAGCTATTTCAAATAAGCATCTATTTTCAATCTATTTTAACTGCCATATTTATGCTCGTTGATCGCAACAATTATTTTTTTACATTCTGCTCGAAAACAACGGCTATGAACAAATAACACAAAAAGCGCTGTCATTAATGCTAAGCGGAAATCCCTTAACAAACATGTATAACTATTTATTATACAATCAAACTGAAATTCAATTAGTCCCACGGGAGTTTCGTCAAGCGGGATTAATTTCCTCAATGATATATACCAGTGAATTATTTATGAGCTTATCCACACCAGTATTTGTTCTCAACCAACTCCGTACAAACTTCTAGCAAATACCTGTGAAGTTCTGATGATAAGCTATGACAGTTTGATATTTCAATGAAAGCATCTGACAACCATATACATTCTCCGAGGCTGAAAAACAATCCGACAAAAAGAAATACACAGAAATGCGAAGTTCAAAATAAAGCGTGAACTTAATTTATCGTCGAATTTTTTCAAAATAAAGAACATTTAGATAAATCAGATGCTTGGTTGTCCTTTTTACCTTTCCATTTATTAGCATTATAAGTATCATAATTTAGCCCACCCGTAACAGCAACTGGCAGTTGCCTTGCGCTCGCGTATTTCTGGAGTGTCTTTACATTTTTGTCCATTAAGTGAGTGAGGGAAGGGCAGAGGTTATGTCCGCACCATAAATCGGTTTAAGCTCCCCAGTGGTGTTTTGCCATTGTGTGTTACAAAGCGGTGCCACACTGTGTTTCTTTTAATCCGCACTAAGTAAGAGTTATAAGGGTGCTCTCGCTTTTCTTAAACAACTTTATTGTTTATGTATCTCTGAGAGGGGAAATGGAAGCTTTTTTGGAAAACAGTGTTCAATTTCGACTAACGCTTTTGTTGTTATCTATATCCAGTACTCTGTAATTGGAAGTAGATGTTCTAAACTCGCTACTTCTGCCAGTCTAGTGTAATTGACTTGGAAATTGAATTACTATTCCCGGAACACGGTTGATCAGTCTTCCTTGTAGCAATTGCACTCATTCAAGAAATATTTTCCCTTGAAACTGGTATAATGAAATAAGGTAAAACTCTCAGTTAGAAACATTCTAACAAGAAACGAAAATACATATGAGGCAGGAATATATTGCATTAAAACTTTTTGAGATGTGGTTGTAAAGATTTATGATTATATGTTTCAATTCTAGTTATTTGTTGTTGTTTTCTCGGACAACATTCAATTAAAGCATTTCAAAATCTAAATTTGTTTGTATCAACATGATGATTAAGAATTATTATCCTTATATCTTTTTCTGTGATCGGAACAGGATTTGCACCCTAAATGAAATTAATGAGCGAAACTAAAATGAAAGCTGGTAGCACAATTTCATTAGCTACTTTACTGTTGTTGTTTTTTTATTACCAACACATTATTATTAAAATACGAAAATGAACAAGTCAAATACTGACTCTCTACATATTAGGCCAATATTAACCTTATTGTCCACGTAAAAACTGTGCCAATTTGAATAGTAATATATCAATTCATTTTTATGTACGTCCAACTATAAACGTTTTGCTTAAGTCAACAATTCAGTAAAACAAGAAACTTTATCTCTGATGCAATATAGTGAAATGTCGGTCATTTGATAAATCTATTATTCTGAAGTCTCAGATTTTACTGTAGCCCAGCAAAACTGTGTTTAAGTTATAAACTTGTCAACAGCACAAACTATTGACTGTTAAATTGAATAAAGATTCATGCGATAGTGGATCTTATTAATTAACAGTTCTTATCAATAACCAATAGTAAAGAATACTAGTAGCAAGAGTGCCTTTCACGTATAAAACATATTTATTATTTTTGGATTAAATAAATTGCCAATAGTAAAGAATACTAGTAGCAAGAGTGCCCTTCACGTATAAAACATATTTATTATTTTTGGATTAAATAAATTCTTGGAATAAAGTGAAAATGAAAATTGCATCAATATCTTGGAGTAAGGAAATATTTTTCATAAAATTAGATTTATAAAGGATTGCTTGGTCTGGCGTTTATTTATTGACCAATTACATCTAGTATGCATTTCTATGTCTCCCTAGGCCTTAGATCTCCAATATGGTCGTGCATTTACGGTTATCGCAGCCTCCAGAAGAATTGTACCCAACGTGACAAAAGTGAAAATGTTGCAGGCTCATTTTGATTGAGCCTGTTACAAGTTAGATACATTCGCCGATGTGTTTATGCGGCGGTGAACATGAAAGCTTCAAAGATACACTGATCGCAGGCAAATTGTCCTAAACGCTAAGTACAAACATATTGTCTACATGAATTATATCAAAATTGAGAAACGAAGAACAGTCATATTATCTTAAAACATGGTTTTGTAAATGTTTGTACAAAGATTAAACATAACCAAGTCACGGTTTTTAATACAACTCATTAATATTTTCAAAGTCCAGTATTTACAAATATCGAAATAGGATACTAATGCATTAAAACTATATAGCCTATCCTTGAATTTATATGAATATTATTATTTTGAAAAAAAAAATAGTTTTGCAAAATATTGAACGTAAAGTTTACAAACCGTCATTGAGTAAAGAAAAACTGTTTTGTTTTCTACTGACAGCTTTATGCATTTATTCAGAATTAAACAATTTCGGTACGTGAATATAAATAATACAATCATATTTAAGTTTGTAGAATTCATACTCGTATGGAACTGTACAACTGTACAGCGCCCATTCCCCATATCAACACAAAAATACACACAGTACGATCTCGGCGTCGAAGCTCTTAAGCACAAATGTCAAAGAAAGTAAGGAACTAAATAAGTGTGGTTAAACATGTCTCCATATATACAGAGAATTTAATAAATGGTCTAGTTGTCATACAATTTCACAGTAGACATAAGAAAGCAATATTCAAATAATAATGAAGTAGATAAATGTCTTTGTGAATAATTAGCATTTTAAGTCTCAAACGGGCCATCAGCCCCTGCAACACTCGAATAGTGCTAAACTTCTAGACAGTCTAGTATTTTGAGTTGGAACTCAAACATTATGTAAAAAGATATTTGTGATCTCTTAAACTGAATAGATAATCACAGACTGTGCACAGCATTCCAGCTTCAATTGTTGAAACGTATTTAGAAGGCAATAAGAGCATTTTGTGTGACACTGACAGTTTTATGTCAATGGATGAATGTTTATTGGCATAAACTGGCTATAGATCAACACTGTAAAATTTTGTTAATGATAAAATGTACTACGTAAAATACTCCGTGACGCGCGTCATAGTTAGCACTTGTTATGTTCAAATGAAGCAAGTATATTTTAATTTGTCAATACATTAATCAGGGCAAGAAGTAGATGAATACAACACATGTTTATGTCTGAAAGGCTTTAGGAGACAGCATCAATTATCATCCATTTTTAAGATTCATTATACATGCACATTTAAAAGTATGCAATATTCGATCAAATAAATCGAAGTGAAAGAACAAAAAACGTGAATATAAAACATGTAGTTTCTATTTGGATACAAACTACCTTGCATTGCTTAAAGGGCATCCACAAACTTTAACCAGGCTGGTGCATTTTGTATCCATATAGTAACTACATATCCACAATTTCTTCTTTATCGTTAGAAAAATTAATTCACGCGGTACTCTCCCTGTAGAAAACAGATATCTTCACACAACTGTATTGGGAACTGTAAATAGTATTGAAATTGATCACGATTAATGTGCTTGTTTAATAAACCGATTTGGTGTCCCATGAAATATTCTACCAATTAACTGTCCCTGGCGGAAACTTCGCATAAAACTTGTTTACTCATCTGTCAATTTGTTTGTTGTTCTCTCTTGTTATTTGAATGGAAATAGTCAAATTTCAAGTTCTGATATTATGCAACAGAGATAAGATAATATTAAGTAATTGATAAAAGTTCAAGTTTTCAAGCATCGGGAGATAACATATATTTCACAGTTTATTGATTGTATTAGGAAAATGCGTGCATGTACGAGGTTGTTGATTTTATTAGGAAAATGCATGCACGTAAGAGATAGGAACACAATAATCGTACACTGCCTGATCACAAAATTTTACCGAAGGGAAAATGTTATTACATTCATTTAAATGAAAGCAGCCGAACTGAAAAGGTAGGTGTTCGGATATTTTCTTCACAATGATGATAACACATGAACGTAACCGTTGACACATCAAATAAAAAATACCAGCAATCAATGTCACATCAAATAACTAATCTCCTCAGTGCGTTTGTGTCGTGAATTATTTCAAAACTTTTGTATTTTTATTTTAACCCCTTTCATAGAGAATTCATAGACAAACACCGGCATATTCTATATCTGAAAATATTTTATGTAGGCCTGTCTTTCATATTTCATGTTTCAAACGAACAAATTCTGCTTTAGCCTGCATACAATATATATAGGTGTACGAAAAATGAAGTTTTAAGTTTACTATCGCATTTCTTCAATAGCCTTTAAGATCGTAAATATGTGTCTCTGAGAAAGAAAATGGACGATAGTTGGCAAACACTGTTTCATTTACAGTCGAGACTCTTTCTATTACCTATATCAAATTGTTTATAATCTAGACTATTCCCCATTTGGAAATAGTATTACTTGCCGAAAACATAATGATCAGGCCATCTTTTTTGTAGAAAGTTCTGCAAATTAGTTCCCGCAAAATGGGTAAAATATAGAAACGTGAAGCCTCTGAGTAAATAAGGGAACATGGTTGGACTGACATTCTGACAAAGAAAGAAAATAATAATTGAGCCGTGCCATTAGAAAACCAACGTAGTGGATTTGCAACCAGTATAGATCCAGACCAGCCTGCGCATCCACGCAGTCTGGTCAGGATCCATGCTGTTCGCTTTCAGTATCTCTAATTGCAATAGGCTTTGAAAGCGAACAGCATGGCTCCTGACCAGACTGCGCGGATGCGCAGGCTGGTCTGAATCCATGCTGGTCGCAAACCCACTATGTTGGTTTTCTCATAGCGTGGTTCATATGAGTATGTAGAGATATATGATATTCATGTTAATTTGAAAAATAAGTTTTACTTCCTCGCAGTCAAAATATATGTTGAATGCCTGCATATTGTTGTCTCTATGCTGATGTTTGTTTGAGCCAATACCTGTGTCATGCCAGATTTCCTCATTTTTTGGATTTATTTATTGATAGTTTACACGTTGTTAATAGAAACGCATTTCAAAGCAGAACATCTTGATTGACCTTGATATAAACCTAATCTAGTGCACAAACTTTTAGAAAAAAATGCTTATGGAAATATTATTCATATAATTACAACTGAACCTGTCTTAACGGACACCTGTATTAAGCAGCCATTTGGCAGTCATTTGGCTTAGGCAGCCAGTCAGCTAACTTCCCAAATTGATCTTTCGTTCTAATGTCATCTCATCTTAGAGAAACCTGCCATACGCGTGCAGAGTGCGTCACTCTATTCGCTGGCTGCTTAAGTTAGGTTTGACTGTATAATCAAATGCAATCCGACTTGTACTGTGCCCTCTATTACACCAGTAACGTACAGTATCTTATTTGACACTGATCTTATTTTAAAGAATCACCCTGTTAATGCATCATGTTTGCACATGTAGAAAAGTAGTATTACTTAATTTTGTTTCAAGTTTATCTTAAATAAGCATGTATATTCAATTTGTTTTAAGTACCGTATTTATGTTAATATATCGCTTCAATTATTTCTTATATACTGTCAAAACAAATAACACAGAAAGCATAGTTCCAGGTAAGTGCTTCCATAAATGCAAAGCGGAAATCCCCTAACAACCAATGTACAACTACATTTTGTATTTGATTTAATTTTTATACAATAAATCTGAAATCAAATTAGTCCCACGGGATTATCGACTGGCGGGAAGAATTTCCTCAATGGTATACACTGGTGAATAATTCAGGACAGTAAAGTTGGTAGGCAGTTGGTAGTTGGTAGTTGAACATTCGAATAACCAACTACATACTAGTTGCCAGTTGGTTATTCAAAATGTATAAGCAAGTCTGATTACCTTTTAAAACATAATGATGAAAAATCATTCTGATCCATGTTTTGTTCTTTAATATTAATCTTCATTTCTTAAAATGCATTCAGCAGTCTCAAAAAGTACCTTGAGAGCCAGTTGCCAATTCGCGATATGTTTCAGAAAAGCTTCTTTTTTTTCAGTCACAAATGGATAAAATCATTCAATATAACATTTTATATGGTCTTTCATATCAATATCCGACACTTTCAACGTAAAGATCAGTCTTGGAAACACTCAGGAGAGCCAGTTGCCAATTCGCATGCGAATAACCAACTGCCTACTGGTAGGCAGTTGGTTATTCGACATTTTACATACAGTCAGTGTTTTAGTAGAACATGATAAAAAATTTATTCTAAACCTTGTTTTGTTCTTTAATGATAATATTTATTCCTTTAAATGCATTCAGCAGTCTCAAAAGCACCAGGAGAGCCAGTTGGCAATTCGCGATATGTTTCAGAAAAGCCGATTTTTCAGACACATATAAAAAAAATAATTCAATTTTACATATATTTCGTTCTTTTGTATCAATACCCGACACTTTCAACGTATAGGTCAGTCTTGGAAACAATCAGGAGAGCCAGTTGCCAATTCGCGTGCGAATAACCAACTGCCTACTGGTAGGCAGTTGGTTATTCAACATTTTACAGACAGTCAAAGTTTTTGTCGAAAATGATAAAAAAAATCGATCTAGTCCTTGTTTCGTTCTTTAATGTTAATATTTATTCCTTTCAATGCATTCAAGAGTCTCAAAATGCACCAGGAGAGCCAGTTGCCAATTCGCGATATGTTTCAGAAAAGCCGATTTTCAGACACATATGAATAAAATAATTCAATTTTACATATATTTTGTTCTTTCGTATCAATATCCGACACTTCCAACGTATAGGTCAGTCTTGAAAACACTCAGGAGAGCCAGTTGCCAATTCGCGTGCGAATAACCAACTGCCTACTGGTAGGCAGTTGGTTATTCGACATTTTACAGACAGTCATATATTTGGTCGAAAATGATAAAAAAAAATCAATCTAGTCCTTGTTTCGTTCTTTAATGTTAATATTTATTCCTTTCAATGCACCCAACAGTCTCAAAATGCACCAGGAGAGCCAGTTGCCAATTCGCGATATGTTTCAGAAAAGCCGATTTTTCAGACACATATGCATAAAATAATTCAGTTTTACATATATTTTGTTCTTTCATATCAATATCCGACACTGTGAACGTATAGGTCAGTCTTGGAAACACTCAGGAGAGCCAGTTGCCAATTCGCGTGCGAATAACCAACTGCCTACTGGTAGGCAGTTGGATATTCGACATTTTACAGACAGTCTGTGTTTAGGTCGAAAATGATAAATAATTCATTCTTATCCTTGTTTTGTTCTTTAATGTTAATTTGTTTTCCTTTAAATGCATTCAAAAGTCTGAAAATGCACCAGGAGAGCCAGTTGCCAATTCGCGTTATGTTTCAGAAAAGCCCTTTTTTCAGACACATATGAATAAAATAATTCAATTTTACATATATTTTGTTCTTTCGTATCAATATCCGACACTTTCAACGTATAGGTCAGGCTTGAAAACACTCAGGAGAGCCAGTTGCCAATTCGCGTGCGAATAACCAACTGCCTACTGGTAGGCAGTTGGTTATTCGACATTTTACTGACAGTCATTGTTTTGGTAGAACATGATAAAATATTCATTCTAACCCTTGTTTTGTTGTTGTTTTATGATAGTATTTATTCTTTTAAATGCATTCAACAGTCTCAAAATGCACCAGGAGAGCCAGTTGCCAATTCGCGATATGTTTCAGAAAAGCCGATTTTTCAGACACATGTGCATAAAATAATTCATATAATTACATATTTTTTGTTCTTTCAGTATCAAATATTTTCAACAAGTAGATAGATCTAGGGAACACCATGGTATGTCAGTTGCCAATTCGCTTGTGAATTACCAAATGCCTACTGGTAGAAAGTTAGTAAATCGACATTTTCAAGAAAGTCCATTTTTCGTCTAAAATGATAAAAATGTCGTCTTTGAAGTATTTTTTTATTTATTAAAATCTATGCATTCAGTAGTCTTTGAAGGCATGGAGGGAGCCAGTTGCCAATTCGCAACATTTTTCAGAAAATCTTTTTTTACACACATAAAACATACAATAATGTTTTAATTATTTTTTTATCAATATCAAACATTTTCACCAAGTAGACCAGTCTTGGGAACATTAAGGAGAGCCAGTTGCCAATTCGCGTGCGCAGTTGGTTATTCGACATCTCGTTAATGAAATTAACATTAGCTTCAAATTCAACGATTTGAAATTTGAATTTTGAACTGACAAACTACTAGAAACTAATTAGGGGTCATGCCTACTTTTAAAACAATTAACTTATCACCATAGCAGTAAAATGCCAGACCCCTGTAGAGTTACGGGGTCACAGGACGTCAGAATTATGATATTGTGATGTTTTTGTAGCTGGATGATTTTGATCTGAACACGTATTGTTACAGCTTGAATGTGTTTCGGGGATAATGTCGCAAATGAAAGGTAAATGTTTATATATATATACATCTTATGCGTTTTGTATTTTCTAATTAAGCACTGATATTTGATACTATTTATTACCTGAAATATATATAGTACTATTTGAATGTACTTTCAGATTCTATTTTGTCATAATAAACTGCAAAACCAAGATTAAATACATGGTGAGAAATGCATTTTTCCTGTTTGCAGCCTTTTGAAAAACTTGCTTTCTTTTAATTTTATTTTCTTATTGGCTCATGAAAATATGATACTAATGCACAGACAATAGAATTAATATATTTTGATAATATTGAGGTAAGATTCAAGAGCATTAACATTGTTATAATGTGGCAATACTTTATGTTGATAGATAAATATATTGCATGTGGATTTTATTTTTGTTGGAGGGACAGGGAGGGGTCTGAATCTTGTTTATTTATGTGTAATATACAAGAAAATGTTTCTCGTGACTGTTTTGCTCGGTACCCTCCTTATGTTATAACTATGCAATACTAAATGTAGACATGCCTAGCGAAGGGAGCTGAAACTTTCACACTTTAAGCTTAAATCTCCCAAACCACCAATAACGATTATGTTACGTGTGCTGAAATCTTTGTTTTTCGCCAAGAGTATGGCCTAAGACGGTTAATTTTTAATGGATTTGCGCGCGGAACGAACAAAAAATCCAAACTTGTTGGCTTTTTATCAGCTTTCATTTTCATATGGATATTGCCCTTGTAGTACTATATAGTAATAACGAACGATGTATGGAAGAAAGTATGTATTATGCTATGAAAGTTCGCCTTAATAAAGAAGTGCAAGCCTGGCCAGCGGAAAACAGAACATAAATGCATAGGAATATTACATGATTGATTATGCGCGAGGTAAGGAACTGGAAAATATTTAATATCTTTCCTTTTTAATTGAATAGGAAAAGAATTTGAAAAACGTTAATTGGCAGATTTTAAGAGAAAGCTATATATATAGAGCATTCAAATTGAAACATATATATATAGTTGAAAAATGTATTACCTAGCCACATTAAAGATTTGTCATTTTACCTAAGCGGAATGACGAGCTTTAATATAGCTAAATAAACATACTATGTGCTAGAAAACTGTGATTCAATTTAAACGCCCCATATTATTTAAATAATACATGGCAGTGAGTGTTTTATTGATATTTACGGCTCGGTTTTAAATACAGTTTTCGGGTTGACAATATCAATAACAACCTTATTGCATCGGCTCAGGGTGAAAATACAGTTTTCGGGTTGACAATATCAATAACACCCTCACTGCATCGGCTCAGGGTGAAAATACAGTTTTTGGGTTGACAATATCAATAAAACCTTCACTGCATCGGCTGAGGGTGAAATACAATTTTCGGGTTGACAATATCAATAACACCCTCACTGCATCAGCTGAGGAAGAAAATACAGTTTTCGGGTTGACAATATCAATAACACCCTCACTGCATCGGCTGAGGGTGAAAATACAGTTTTCGGGTTGACAATAAATAACACCCTCACTGCATCGGCTGAGGGTGAAAATACAGTTTTCGGGTTGACAATATCAATAACACCCTCACTGCATCGGCTGAGGGTGAAAATACAGTTTTCGGGTTGACAATATCAATAACACCCTCACTGCATCGGCTCGGATGAAAATTCAGTTTTTGGGTTGACAATATCAATAACACGTTATTCACTTTATTATATAGAAGCAACAAAACAAGAAAAATATAAATAGCAACTGAAATTTTATTATGCAGCAAAGAAATGCTTGCATATTTGGCATTATTTAAAGTGCAAACTTTTTTATATTAAGTGGTTTCATCCTTATATATAATACATATTTCTTTACATGGAGTTCGTTCAGATACCATTACATAAAGTAAGAACTTCTTTATATAAAGCGGATACTTTTTAAAAAGAAGAAAACGGTCCCTAAACCCTCATACGAAGCTTGCGATGCTGTATAATAGAGTCGTTATTAAATTATATGAAGAGGATATTTGATAATATAATCATTATGTCATTATGCGTAGTGGATTGTTCATTATATTGAGTAGTTATGTCTTTGTGTAAATAGGTCAAATGCGGAAGTGCATTTACCACATCATATATCAGGTCCTAGATTGCTAAGACGATGCATGTCATTAATATTACTCCCAAGTCAATAAAATGGACATTAACACTCAGCAGCGTGACTATAGTTTACGGCAGTGGTCAACTTTGGTAATTACACTGGACAGTGTGTGAAATAATTAGAAGGAATGTGTAAAACAAAAACATTGTTATATGAGCTGTACCATGAGAAAACCAACATAGTGTGTTTGCGACCAGCATGGATCCAGACCAGCCTGCGCATCTGCACAGTCTGGTCAGGATCCAAGCTAGCTGTTCACTTTCAAAGTCTATTGCAATTAGAGAAACCGTTAGCGAACAGCATGGATCCTGACCAGACTGCGCGGATGCGCAAGGCTGGTCTGGATCCATGCTGGTCGCATACCCACAATGTTGGTTTTCTCATGGCGCGGCTCATTATGATATAGTAGACTATATATAAATCATGAATTTGAAACACCTCAACTCGACTATTTAGTTATTGAAAATATCAAAGCAATAACCAAAAACTTGTGAATTAAATTACATTTAAATTATGGTTAAAAATGAAACAGACGTACAAATGAGTGTTGCATATCAGATTTGTTTACAATATACTATACATACAACAAAAAAACTGATTCTTTTAATAATCAATGAAAAATATACAACCCTTTTTCTCTTTTGTAGTCTACATATTGCTGGATATTAGCAATATGAGACTACAAATTCTACTAACAGTTTGTTTTTCGGCATTTATCAGGAAGACCAGTTTTTTGTTTATTTATCCTTTTTTTTTGTCTTTTTCCGTTTTCAACATTTTTTTCCAATTTGGAAGGTTAATTTTCTCGTGGGTTGAGCAACTGGTTTGGTCGGCCTTTAACTGAAAATCTTTCAATTTTACAATGCCTTTGAACACCTGTCCTGAAATGAACTTAGGCATTTTAACCCCAGTCAGATGTTCAGCTCTGATGAACTCTGCACATTGTTTAAATTCCGATGCGTAATATCCCCATTAGCACAACCGATTTATGACCTAAGATTCCTCGTCCAGCTTGATTTATGACTTGAAACTTCTTGAAACTCGATCTCATGAACGGTGTTATTGAACTTGACCTGCAGCTTTGTTTTCCCCGAGGATTTTCATTGGTGACTTGCTGCCATGTGAATATATTTAATGGTATGCAGTTGGTTATTTTATATTTGTCAAAAATTCACTATTTCGGTCGAAAGTCATAGAAGTATTCAATATTATTAGATATATCCATTTAAACATTTAGTTTGTACTTACACATCAATATCTGACACTTTCATTTGGAAACATTCAGGAGAGCCTGTGGCGTGCAAAAAAAAAACAACTACCTACTTGTAGTCGGCATTAAATCTCACGCATTGAGTTTACGCATACATTGAATGTACACTAGTAAAACCTATGTTAAACCTAACCCTAACCTTTAGTCAGTATATAGAACACACAATAGTGCGTATATTAAATAGGGGCGATTTAATGTTGACGCGTACATGTAGCAGTAAGATTGTTGATGCCATTTTTAAGGCCTAAAATGAATTGATTTTTTTTTAATGCATTTAAAGGAATAAAAAATAACATTAAAGAACAAAACAAGAAAACAAGAATAAGAATGAATTATTTATCATTTTCGACCTAAACACTGACTGTCTGTAAAATGTTCAATAACCAACTGCCTACCAGTAGGCAGTTGGTTATTCGCACGCGAATTGGCAACTGGCTTTCCTGAGTATTTCCAAGACTGACCTATACGTTGAAAGTGTCGGATATTGATATGAAAGAACAAAATATATGTAAAATTGAATTATTTTATGCATATGTGTCTGAAAAAAGGATTTTCTGAAATATATCGCGAATTGGCAACTGGCTCTCCTGGTGCATTTTGAGACTGTTGAATGCATTGAAAGGAATAAATATTAACATTAAAGAACGAAACAAGGACTAGATTGACTTTTTTTATCATTTTCGACCAAAACTATGACTGTCTGTAAAATGTTGAATAACCAACTGCCTACCAGTAGGCAGTTGGTTATTTGCACGCGAATTGGCAACTGGCTCTCCTGATTGTTTCCAAGACTGACCTATACGTTGAAAGTGTCGGGTAATGATACAAAAGAACAAAATATATGTAAAATTGAATTATTTTATAAATATGTGTCTGAAAAAAAGGCTTTTCTGAAACATATCGCGAATTGGCAACTGGCTCTCCTGGTGCATTTTGAGACTGTTGAATGCATTTAAAAGAATAAATACTAACATAAAACAACAACAAAACAAGGGTTAGAATGAATATTTTATCATGTTCTACCAAAACAATGACTGTCAGTAAAATGTCGAATAACCAACTGCCTACCAGTAGGCAGTTGGTTATTCGCACGCGAATTGGCAACTGGCTCTCCTGATTGTTTCCAAGACTGACCTATACGTTGAAAGTGTCGGATATTGATACGAAAGAACAAAATATATGTAAATTTGAATTATTTTATTCATATGTGCCTGAAAAATCGGCTTTTCTTTAACATATCGCAAATTGGCAACTGGCTCTCCTGGCGCATTTTGGGACTCTTGAATGCATTTAAAGGAATACATATTAACATTAAAAAACGAAACAAGGACTAGACTGATTTTTTTTTATCGTTTTCGACCAAAACAATGACTGTCAGTAAAATGCCGAATAACCAACTGCCTACCAGTAGGCAGTTGGTTATTCGCACGCGAATTGGCAACTGGCTCTCTTGAATGTTTCCAAGACGGACCTATACGTTGAAAGTGTCGGAAATCGATACGAAAGAACAAAATATATGTAAAATTGAATTATTTTATGCGTATATGTCTGAAAAATCGGATTTTCTGAAACATATCGCGAATTGGCAACTGGCTCTCCCGTGCATTTTTAGACTGTTGAATGCATTTAAAGGAATAAATATTAACATTAAAGAACGAAACAAGGACTAGACTGATTTTTTATCATTTTCGACCAAAACTATGACTGTCTGTAAAATGTTGAATAACCAACTGCCTACCAGTAGGCAGTTGGTTATTTGCACGCGAATTGGCAACTGGCTCTCCTGATTGTTTACAAGACCGACCTATACGTTGAAAGTGTCGGGTAATGATACAAAAGAACAAAATATATGTAAAATTGAATTATTTTATTCATATGTGTCTGAAAAAAGGCTTTTCTGAAACATATCGCGAATTGGCAACTGGCTCTCCTGGTGCATTTTGAGACTGTTGAATGCATTTAAAAGAATAAATACTAACATAAAACAACAACAAAACAAGGGTTAGAATGAATATTTTATCATGTTCTACCAAAACAATGACTGTCAGTAAAATGTCGAATAACCAACTGCCTACCAGTAGGCAGTTGGTTATTCGCAAGCGAATTGGCAACTGGCTCTCCTAATTGTTTCCAAGACTGACCTATACGTTGAAAGTGTCGGATGTTGATACGAAAGAACAAAATATATGTAAATTTGAATTATTTTATTCATATGTGTCTGAAAAATCGGCTTTTCTGAAACATATCGCGAATTGGCAACTGGCTCTCCTGGTGCATTTTGAGACTGTTGAATGCATTTAAAAGAATAAATACTAACATAAAACAACAACAAAACAAGGGTTAGAATGAATATTTTATCATGTTCTACCAAAACAATGACTGTCAGTAAAATGTCGAATAACCAACTGCCTACCAGTAGGCAGTTGGTTATTCGCAAGCGAATTGGCAACTGGCTCTCCTAATTGTTTCCAAGACTGACCTATACGTTGAAAGTGTCGGATGTTGATACGAAAGAACAAAATATATGTAAATTTGAATTATTTTATTCATATGTGTCTGAAAAATCGGCTTTTCTGAAATATATCGCGAATTGGCAACTGGCTCTCCTGGTGCATTTTGAGACTGTTGAATGCATTTAAAGGAATACATATTAACATTAAAAAACGAAACAAGGACTAGATTGCTTTTTTTATCATTTTCGACCAAAACTATGACTGTCTGTAAAATGTTGAATAACCAACTGCCTACCAGTAGGCAGTTGGTTATTCGCACGCGAACTGGCAACTGGCTCTCCTGATTGTTTCCAAGACTGACCTATACGTTGAAAGTATCGGGTATTGATACAAAAGAACAAAATATATGTAAAATTGAATTATTTTATAAATATTTGTCTGAAAAAAAAGGCTTTTCTGAAACATTTCGCGAATTGGCAACTGGCTCTCCTGGTGCATTTTGAGACTGTTGAATGCATTTAAAAGAATAAATACTAACATAAAACAACGACAAAACAAGCTTTAGAATGAATTTTTTATCATGTTCTACCAAAACAATGACTGTCAGTAAAATGTCGAATAACCAACTGCCTACCAGTAGGCAGTTGGTTATTCGCACGCGAATTGGCAACTGGCTCTCCTGAGTGTTTCCAAGACTGACCTATACGCTGAAAGTGTCGGATATTGATATGAAAGAACAAAATATATGTAAATTTGAATTATTTTATTCATATGTGTCTGAAAAATCGGCTTTTCTGAAACATATCGCGAATTGGCAGCTGGCTCTCCTGGTGCATTTTCAGACTGTTGAATACATTAAAAGGAATAAATATTAACTTTAAAGAACGAAACAAAGACTAGATTGACTTTTTATCATTTTCGACCAAAACTATGACTGTCTGTAAAATGCCGAATAACCAACTGCCTACCAGTAGGCAGTTGGTTATTCACACGCGAATTGGCAACTGTCTCTCTTGAGTGTTTCCAAGACGGACCTATACGTTGAAAGTGTCGGAAATCAATATGAAAGAACAAAATATATGTAAAATTGAATTATTTTATGCATATGTGTCTGAAAAACCGACTTTTCTGAGACATATCGCGAATTGGCAACTGGCTCTCCTGGTGCATTTTGAGACTGTTGAATGCATTTAAAAGAATAAATACTAACATAAAACAACAACAAAACAAGGGTTAGAATGAATATTTTATCATGTTCTACCAAAACAATGACTGTCAGTAAAATGTCGAATAACCAACTGCCTACCAGTAGGCAGTTGGTTATTCGCAAGCGAATTGGCAACTGGCTCTCCTAATTGTTTCCAAGACTGACCTATACGTTGAAAGTGTCGGATGTTGATACGAAAGAACAAAATATATGTAAATTTGAATTATTTTATTCATATGTGTCTGAAAAATCGGCTTTTTCGAAATATATCGCGAATTGGCAACTGGCTCTCCTGGTGCATTTTGAGACGTTGAATGCATTTAAAGGAATACATATTAACATTAAAAAACGAAACAAGGACTAGATTGCTTTTTTTATCATTTTCGACCAAAACTATGACTGTCTGTAAAATGTTGAATAACCAACTGCCTACCAGTAGGCAGTTGGTTATTCGCACGCGAACTGGCAACTGGCTCTCCTGATTGTTTCCAAGACTGACCTATACGTTGAAAGTATCGGGTATTGATACAAAAGAACAAAATATATGTAAAATTGAATTATTTTATAAATATTTGTCTGAAAAAAAAGGCTTTTCTGAAACATTTCGCGAATTGGCAACTGGCTCTCCTGGTGCATTTAGAGACTGTTGAATGCATTTAAAAGAATAAATACTAACATAAAACAACGACAAAACAAGCTTTAGAATGAATTTTTTATCATGTTCTACGAAAACAATGACTGTCAGTAAAATGTCGAATAACCAACTGCCTACCAGTAGGCAGTTGGTTATTCGCACGCGAATTGGCAACTGGCTCTCCTGAGTGTTTCCAAGACTGACCTATACGCTGAAAGTGTCGGATATTGATATGAAAGAACAAAATATATGTAAATTTGAATTATTTTATTCATATGTGTCTGAAAAATCGGCTTTTCTGAAACATATCGCGAATTGGCAACTGGCTCTCCTGGTGCATTTTGAAACTGTTGAATACATTAAAAGGAATAAATATTAACTTTAAAGAACGAAACAAAGACTAGATTGACTTTTTATCATTTTCGACCAAAACTATGACTGTCTGTAAAATGCCGAATAACCAACTGCCTACCAGTAGGCAGTTGGTTATTCACACGCGAATTGGCAACTGTCTCTCTTGAGTGTTTCCAAGACGGACCTATACGTTGAAAGTGTCGGAAATCAAAATGAAAGAACAAAATATATGTAAAATTGAATTATTTTATGCATATGTGTCTGAAAAACCGACTTTTCTGAAACATATCGCGAATTGGCAACTGGCTCTCCTGGTGCATTTTGAGACTGTTGAATGCATTTAAAAGAATAAATACTAACATAAAACAACAACAAAACAAGGGTTAGAATGAATATTTTATCATGTTCTCCCAAAACAATGACTGTCAGTAAAATGTCGAATAACCAACTGCCTACCAGTAGGCAGTTGGTTATTCGCAAGCGAATTGGCAACTGGCTCTCCTAATTGTTTCCAAGACTGACCTATACGTTGAAAGTGTCGGATGTTGATACGAAAGAACAAAATATATGTAAATTTGAATTATTTTATTCATATGTGTCTGAAAAATCGGCTTTTCTGAAATATATCGCGAATTGGCAACTGGCTCTCCTGGTGCATTTTGAGACTGTTGAATGCATTTAAAGGAATACATATTAACATTAAAAAAACGAAACAAGGACTAGATTGCTTTTTTTATCATTTTCGACCAAAATTATGACTGTCTGTAAAATGTTGAATAACCAACTGCCTACCAGTAGGCAGTTGGTTATTCGCACGCGAACTGGCAACTGGCTCTCCTGATTGTTTCCAAGACTGACCTATACGTTGAAAGTATCGGGTATTGATACAAAAGAACAAAATATATGTAAAATTGAATTATTTTATAAATATTTGTCTGAAAAAAAAGGCTTTTCTGAAACATTTCGCGAATTGGCAACTGGCTCTCCTGGTGCATTTTGAGACTGTTGAATGCATTTAAAAGAATAAATACTAACATAAAACAACAACAAAACAAGGGTTAGAATGAATTTTTTATCATGTTCTACCAAAACAATGACTGTCAGTAAAATGTCGAATAACCAACTGCCTACCAGTAGGCAGTTGGTTATTCGCACACGAATTGGCAACTGGCTCTCCTGAGTGTTTCCAAGACTGACCTATACGCTGAAAGTGTCGGATATTGATATGAAAGAACAAAATATATGTAAATTTGAATTATTTTATTCATATGTGTCTGAAAAATCGGCTTTTCTGAAACATATCGCGAATTGGCAACTGGCTCTCCTGGTGCATTTTGAGACTGTTGAATACATTAAAAGGAATAAATATTAACTTTAAAGAACGAAACAAAGGCTAGATTGACTTTTTATCATTTTCGACCAAAACTATGACTGTCTGTAAAATGCCGAATAACCAACTGCCTACCAGTAGGCAGTTGGTTATTCACACGCGAATTGGCAACTGTCTCTCTTGAGTGTTTCCAAGACGGACCTATACGTTGAAAGTGTCGGAAATCAATATGAAAGAACAAAATATATGTAAAATTGAATTATTTTATGCATATGTGTCTGAAAAACCGACTTTTCTGAAACATATCGCGAATTGGCAACTGGCTCTCCTGATTGTTTCCAAGACGGATCTATACGTTGAAAGTGTCGGATATTGATACGAAAGGACAAAATATATGTAAAATTGAATTATTTTATTCATATTGGCAACTGGCTCTCCTGGTGCATTTTGAGACTGTTCAATGCATTTAAAAGAATAAATACTAACATAAAACAACAACAAAACAAGGGTTAGAATAAACTTTTTATCATGTTCTACCAAAACACTGACTGTATGTAAAATGTCGAATAACCAACTGCCTACTGGTAGGCAGTTGGTTATTCGCACGCGAATTGGCAACTGGCTCTCCTTAGTGTTTCCAAGACTGGTCTTTATGTTGAAAGTGTCAGATATTGATATGAAAAACGATATAAAATGTCATATGGAATAATTGTATCCATTTGTGACTGAAGAAAAAGCTTTTCTGAAACATATCGCGAATTGGCAACTGGCTCTCAAGGTACTTTTTGAGACTGCTGAATGCATTTTAAGAAATGAAGATTAATGCATTTTAAGAAATGAAGATTAATATTAAAGAACAAAACATGGATTAAAATGATTTTTTTATCATTATGTTTTAAAAGGTAATCAGACTTGCTTATACATTTTGAATAATCAACTGGCACCTAGTAAGTAGTTGGTTATTCGAATGTTCAACTACCAATTACCAACTGCCTACCAACTTTACTCTCATGAATAATTCATGAGATTATTCACACCATTATCTGTTCCCAAAGCAACTCTGTACACTCTGTGAAGTTCCGATGATAAGCTATGACACTCATATTTCATTGAAGGCATCTGATAGCTATATACATTCCCCTAAGTTATACAAAAGAAAACAATCCGACAAAAATGAAAACAGAGATTCGAAGTTGAAAAGAAAACGTAAAAATCTTACGAACACTTTTATGTAGCATATAGATCGCTGAAATTAGGTAAATATTAAAGTAGATATGTGTAAAACTAAAAAATAATCTGTCCGTCGAAAACAAAGTCCTGGAAATATCTTGAATCTATCGTCGTATGTCGTAAAACGTAATATATGAAGATTTAAAAAAAATTATTTGTGATGCTTAATTTTTTTTTCTTATTCATTTAATAGCATTGCAAGTGTCATAAGGTAGCGCGCCCGTAACTGCAACTATAGGATCACTTTATTCTGTATGGTCACATAATACCCCTCAGAATCAAAATGACAATTGTGTGTTTTAACTTTATTCACTTTCACTAATAACTACAACTTCTATTCAGAAAGGTTTTGTTAAACATTTTTATTGCGTGTGTTCGGGTTTACCTTGATCTACACTGTCCAGTGAATTTGGAAAAAGGTGAAGGTAAGAGTACGATTAGGAGCATAATCCGGTTTAGGCTCTTCAGTCGTAGTTTGCCACTAAGCGTTCCAGAGCGGTACCACACTGTGTTCCTTTCAATCCACAAAGGACTTTCAAACTTCATAAGAGTGAGTTTTAAGGGTGCTATTGATTTTCTCAAACAGCTTTATGGATTGTATATGTATCTCTGTGAGAGGAGAAATGGAAGTGTTGTTTTGGTTGTTTTTTTTTGTCAAACAGTGTTCATTTGCAAGATTTGTTATGATCTATATTTAATCATCCGTAATTGCAAGTAGATGTTCTAAACTCGCCCCTTCTGCTAGTTTAGACTAACTGACTTGGGAATTGAATTACTGTTCCCGTAACACAATTGATCAGGACATCTTCCTTGTAGCAATTGAACTCAATCAAGAAATAGGTTTTGTGAAACTGGTGTAATGAAGTAAGATGAAACTCATTGTTTCATTACTGATCATAGTATCAATAAACGAAAATATGAAACTTGGATATACTGCATTTAAGCCTTTTGAGGTATGGTTGTAAAAATGATTATTATATGTATTAATTTCAATTATTTGTTACTTTTCGGGAACCATTTGATTTAAGCAATTCAAAATTTAGATTTGAAAGTATCAATACAGTTATGCAAAAATATCACTTTTATATCGTTCATAATGGTCGGAACGGGCTTACACCCAAAATGACATTCAAGAGCGAAGCTCAAATGCAACCGGGCAGCACAAATTCATTGGCTGCTTTTCTGTCATATTGGCAATACATTATTATTTGGAATAAGAAAATGAACAAGTCCAATAATGACTCTCTACATATAAGGCCAATATTAACGCTATTGCGTACGTACAAACTGTGTCAGCTTGAATCGTAATACATCAACTCATTTTGATGCGAGTCAAACAAACTATTAACATTTAAAACATATTTCTATGTTAGAATTAAAAGTTGAGGAAAAACAATGAACTTTATGTATGATAAAATATAGTTAAATGTCGATCAATAGCTAAAACTACATTTCTGAAGTCCAAAAGTTTCACTGTGGCCCAGCAAAACTGTGTTTAAACTGTACTATAATAGATCATTTCAGTAACTAATAGTAAACATGTATGCTAGTAGTAGTAAACAAAACATTGGTGTGGCACTGACTGTTTTCGGGCAATGGACGTATGTTTATTGTTATCGGTAGGCCAAAGGTCAACACTGTAAAAGTGTGATAATTATAAACGATAATACGTAAAATACTTCGTGCCGCGCAACATAGTTATAACATGTTACGTTCAAATGAAACAAGCGTATTTTAAACTTTTCAAATCATTAATCAGGGCAAAAAGTAAGAGAATACTACACAGGTTTATGTCTGAAGTGCCTTGAAAGACAGCACCAATTGCCTTTCATTCTTAAGATTCATTATACAGGTACACATTTAAAAGTAAGTAACATTCGTTCAAATAATTCAAAGTGAAAGATGGACAAAATGTGAATATGAAATATGTGTTTGTTTGTTTGCTTGCTTGCTTCGGGTGTAACGCCGTTTTCCAACAGTATTTCAGTTAAGTAACGGCGGACAGTTAACTTACCCAACCTGTTCTTCACAAGGAACTGCAAACTTCCCCACATGCATCAGATGGATCAAACTCACGACCCCGCGATCCGTATAACTGCGCCCTCCCTCTCGAGCTAAGCGGGCGGTTACAAAATATGTAGATACTATCTGGATACAAAATGACTTGGATTGTTTAAAGGGCATCCACACACTTTAAATAATCTGATGTATTTTGTATCGATAAGGTAAATACATATCCTTATGTTTACAAAAATAATTCACGCGTTATTCTCCCAGTAGAAAACAGTTATCTTCACACAACTGTATTAGGAACTGTAAATACTGTTGAAATTGATCATAATTAATGTGCTTGTGTAACTAAACGAGTTTGTGTCCTATGAAATATTCTCCCAATTAACTGTCCCTGGCGGAAACTTTGCAGAAAATTTGTTTAATCATCTGTCACTTTGTGCGTTCTCTTTTGTTATTTGAATGGGAATACACAAGTTTCAAGTTCTGATATATGAAACAGAGATTAGATGCTAGTAATAATATGAAATTGATAAATGTTCAACTTTCAAGCATCAAGAAAATTCACATCTTATATAGATATATTGATATAATCAGGAAAATGCATGTATGCACGAGGTAGGAACACATTAATCGTGCACTGCTTCGTCATAAACTTACATCAAAAGGAAAATGTTATCACATTCTTTGAAATGAAAGCAACTGAACTAAAAAAGTCGATGTTCGATTATCGACCTCAGGGCCCACGTTTACGTCACAAATCATTTCAAAATATTACTTTCTTTTTGTATATTAATAAAGGCGTAAATTATGTATCTGAAGACATTTTATATAAGCCTGTTAATATCTTTTTTCACTTCATGATTCAAATGCACATATTCTGCTTTAGCCTGCATACAATATAATATGTAGGGATAATCGAGAAAGAACGTTTTAAGGTTTCTATGAGGAAGAAAATGGACAATAGTTGGCAATTACTGTTTATTTACAGTCCAGACTCCTTCCATTATCTACATCCAATTGTTTTTGATTATATGTGGATGCTCTAGACTGTGCACTTCGAATCCTTTATATGTATATACATACATTTGTACATAAATGTTTTTAGACAGTCATGCTTTACAATTTACTTTTTAACCCTTTATATTTTTATACATTTTTACATAATTGTTTTTAGAGATGCTTTCAAAACACTGTTTTCGTCGATATATGGCCTTTTTGTGTCGATTCGCCATAAAATCTAACTCATTCACTCGATCAGTTTTAAAAGGTATTTCAAGTTAGGTTTTTTTTGGAATTAAAAAAAATCATTTGTATCAATCTTATAATATATATATACAGAAGTGAAACACCAGTACTATATGTCATGAAATTTTAATAGACATGAAATTCAATTCATAGTTTGCTTCTGTTCTTGTTTCTCTTATTTGAATTCCAATTTATAATTGGTTTTCCATTTGTCCTGTCTATTCCTTAAAAACGGCCGAGTGGTTACGTTCACTGACTTCGAATCACTTGCCCCTCATCGATGTGGGTTCGAGCCCCACTCGGGGCGTTAAACTCTTCATGTGAGGAAGCCATCCAGTTGGCTTACGGAAGGTCGGTGGTTCTACCAAGGTGCCCGCTCGTGATAAAATAATGCATGGAGGGGCACCTGGGGTCTTCCTCCACCATCAAAGCTGGAAAGTCGCCATATGACCTAAAATTGTGTTGGTGCGTCGTTAAACCCAATAACATAAATAAATAAATAAAAACGAGCATGGTGGCGTAACCTAATGATTGCTGGAACTGGGAATATGTAAGTAGATATGTGTAAACTTAAAAAAGAGTATATGTCCATAGATAAGGACATGCCTTAAAGTTATCGTCGTATGTTGTAAAATGTAAATTATGAGCAGTTAAATGAAATCTGTTGTGATACACACGTAGCAGCAACTTACAGTTCCCGTTCCCTCACGTTTATATCGTGTGATTTTTTATATGTTTTGGCTATTGATATAGCTAACACGAGCTCATGGCGCACGTGTCAAACGTTGAAGTTTTATAATTGTTCAACTTCCTTGAACGTTAAGCAGCAAAATCACCTGTCCCTTTTCGGTACATGTCTCAGATCAAATACTGTATGTCCTTACTTCTATTATTTTTGTGGAAAATGAAAGAAATTGCTAATATTGATGACGCTATCATTTGTAAATACACGATCGTGTTATTTCCATTTCGCTTTGTAGCTTGATCTATCCCGGGATTTCATGGATTTAGGTTACGTGGGGTTATTCATGTAGCCAGTTCTTACATTAACTTAATTGCAGGGTCAACTATTACAATGCTGACGTTAGATCTTCCTTTTAATATCCATTCACACAGTCGAACTGGAGCAAGCAGCGCTTTTACAGACACTATGACTGCTATGTAAAATAACGTTGTAAGAAGTGACAATAGCTATATATGTGACTTGTACGTGATGTACGAGCAATGTAGAAATTTTGCATCATATTGAATGCATGACCTTAAAACCTAATTTCTAGAAATCACATTCGGATTTTAAATAGATAGGATTGGAAATTAGATTCCCCTCTTAGTGAATTTCAGGAAAATATTAATTCTAAAGCCGCTTGATAGTAAACTATTTTCGTGTCCAGGCTGTTTTGAACTCCTCTAAACCTTGTGTAATGTATAGACAAGCCAAACAGGCAAATAAATCAGAAGCGGATAAAGTGATGAATTTTATGTTGTTACAAAAACATCAATGTCATGATGTAAGATAAGTTGAGACATGTTGTAGTGCCCATTTTAAGTCCAAACGCGCAGAGAAAATCTTTTTTCTATAGCTGGACAGTGTTTTAATTTACAACTAACGTAAAGGTACTCTTTTTTAATTAATTCAGCATTTAGAATGCTAACATAAATCGCACTGTCTTATAATTAAAGAAAAAGCATGGAAAATCCTTATTCAGGAAAATACGGATCAAACATTTGGTTCTGGCGGTAACAAGCAATATGTGCAACAGGTACTGACCCTGTAACATTTGCCCATAACACAGCGTATATAAATTAAAACTTATCCATAAATTATAGCATATTCATATAGACGCCCATGTCCTGGAAAATATGGAAATATCGTATGTTTTTGCAATATTCTTGTAAAATTATACTTACTACACAAAACAATCAATATTTAAGTATCAAAAATAGCATTTATGTTGGGCTGAGAGCATAGTAACGGTTAAATGAGCAGGGCTATTTTCAATATCTGCAGCGTTTATTTATATTTTTTCATGCAAAACGTGTGATCGAAAGTTTCTTCCAAAGTTAATAATAGTGGCTGATTTAGGATATTTCATTATGTCGCGCTGGCGTGCACGCAACTTATATAGCACATTTCGTTATGTTGTCTTGTTCTTGTTTTTTGTTTCGTTTTAGTGCGCTCGACAACGCAACAGAACCAAACTATCAACGGTATATAATGTAATATAACATTTGATAGTATGAAACATTTTATTTTGCGTTTGCGTGCACGCCATTAACAAAGATTTCGTTCTTGCGTGTTGACGCCGGTGACAAGACAAAATATAAGTTTCGTAATATCGGGTTTGCGTGCACGTTTACTATGTTGAACACAACGTAGTGTCGCCCTTGCTTGCACGCCAATGCGAGACAATGAAACAATTTATTTCATCTTGTCACAGCGACAACACACAAAAACGAAATTCTATCGCGAAACAATGAAGCATTACATTTCGTCTTGGTATGCAAAAACGCCAAACCAATGCACCAACACGAAACTTTTGTTGATGAAACATTTTTATCATTATATATATCCAGTCCTCTGTAATTTCAAGTAGATGTTTTATACTCGCGCCTTCTGCTAGTTTTTGACTAACTGACTTGGAAATTGAATTACTATTCCCAAAGCACAATTGATCTTCCTTGTAGCAATTGCACTCATTCAAGATATTGGTATAATGAAGTAAGGTGAAACTCATAGTTTCATTACCAAATATTATAACAGGAAATGAAACATGATGCAGGAATATATTGCATCTAAGAATGTTTGAGATGTAAATATTTATGATTATTTGTTTTTAAGTGCTAATAATTCCGGCACGCAATTCAAACGTTAGATTTAATCGTATCAGTATACTGATTCAAAGAAAATATTTTTATATCGTTTGTCAAAGGTCGGAACGGGATTTACACCACCAAGGAGCTCCTTCAAAGCGGGGAGCACAATACCACTAGCTGTTTTACAGTCAATTTTTGCAGTACATTTTTATTGAAAGTAAAGGACGTACTGTTTCAGTATGCGCAGTATATAAATAAAATAACAGTAGCATTCTCTTTAAATGAAAGCAAAAATAAAATAGACTTAAATGAATGAAGAAAAGACAGGTAATCTTAATTGGAATTTAATATCAGCAAACGTGTCACTTGAAGAATGTCCAATACAATATAATACGTATAAGAAGACATATGTAGCAGTTGAAAGGGTGAAATACAACAACTAAAGTTTGTCATAAATCGATTACATCGACAGATTCCAAGATCTACTCTCCTTAGTGAAAATGTTAGACCGAATTCAATTAAGTGCCAGTACAGAACACAGAAATGTTGGTAGTTAAACTTATTGCCGTGATATAACTAAAATTCTCTAATAAAGTAAAACAACATAGCTCCCCTGAAGCATTGCCATGTATAGAGAAGCAAATATTTGACAAGTCTAACAAAATTATGTCATTTTAGTGCCTAGTACAAAACATGATAATATTATAATCTTGTGAATAACTTATGAGACGACTCGCTCAAAAAGAGACCTATATACACCTCTATCCAATATTCCTTTTAAGATATTTCAATGAATACTTTTGATAGCTTTTATATTCTGTTTGATTAGACAAAAATATAAGACAGAAATCGAAAACAAAAACAGAAGTTAAAATGGAACCCTGAGCTTCATTTAACTTCGAATCCATCCACTTTTTACATGAAAAAAAAAATAAAACATTGAAGATGTTGCATAATTGCTTGGATTTGGTTTTACTTAAAATATGTTCAGATAAATATCATACGGATAACAAGATTAATTGCAGGTTCGAACTTTCTCTTCAAATGAGGCAAACCAAAGCGATAAGCAACAAACCTAAATAATCGGCTTCATTGAATGCCTTATTAGTTCTGTCATTGTTTACTACACAGCAATGAATAATCTATTTAATTTATGACTTTTAATTACGCTGAGATTTCACCATCGTGTTCTTGACTTTCATCATCGTGCTTTCGTGATTTCGACTTTTGAGATAACGAGTTCAGAAATAAAAACATCGGTGGTCAAAACGGAACACCGTACGTTACCATGTACCAAAGTACTAATAAATACAAAAAATGTACCAATAATACATTAAATATACTATTGTGCTACTTATAACGGGGACAATTCCTTCAGTTACGTTAACAGAATCTAGTTAACAACATTCCTTAATAACGTCACTTAAAATGATGAATTATACTATGAGCCTGTTTATCATTCTTCTACACTAGGTAAAGATATTTACTAAAAGGTGCTATCTTTCGACATTTACCTCAAATTTTAAAAAAAAAAACTTCATCAAATGTATTTAATTTCAATAAATTTGATATTGAGTGTGAGTGTACACCTTTAATCATAAGTAAATTACATACAGTAACAGTCAGTTGTTAAAAACATATCAAGTTGTTAGTAGAGTTACACATTAATTTTATACTGTGCTGAGCTACATGTATTCATGAATTGTTTACTTTTAACACCTAATGCTTAGTACACTTAATATAAATAAACTTGTTCATTTTATTCTTACATAACATGTTCATATTATCAAATATGAAATTTGTGTCTAATATACCTTATTATAAGTGCTGTTGCATTCCCGCTTCTCCATACATAAAAATGAAATGAACGAGAACATTTGAAATCAAATATAGGTTAACAAATGCCATGTTGCTTAAATGACGAAGGAAAGATTTTCTGTAGGGTCACAATAACCGGGACGCCTATGTATTATCTTGTCAAGTGTCATAAGGCTAAAACATATTTCTTCCAAACTCATTTGAAGTTTACTGCAATGATAATTTATCTTCCTTAGTTAACGCTACACTGGCATTTTTGTTTGTTCCAAAACATCGTATATGATGCGGAAATAATGAATTGAAGACACATCGCTCAACAATTTAGAACGAGGGGTAGTGAGTCATATTTATTGCAATGTTGTAGAGCATTCCAGCTTCGATTGTTAGTAAGTATTTCAGAAGGCAGTCAAGGCATTTATGGGACACTGACTGTTTGGTCTCAAAAGATGTATTTTAATTGCATTAATAGGCCACATGTTAACAATGTAAAAGCGTGTTAGTTATAAAATACACTAGGTAAAGTACACACATTAATCACATACATGCACCAAGCCCCGCCAAAATCCGACAAATTTTAATTTAAGATTTCATTCAGAATAAAAAGTTCCATCATGTCTATGTTTACTGTATTCTTCAAGATATTTAAAGGTGTATTTACATCATTGAAAACATTTTTAAAATCGTATCATGGTGAAACAGATTTTTTCATACTTTTACAATTAGTTTTTTACCTTATAATTATTTTAAGGTACTGGTTTTATTTCTAAGGTAGTAGTCCTAAGGCAGCGACTTGTATATATTTTTAGGTATTAACCTTAATAGAAAACGAAAATAAGGTAAAATAAGGTGACATACATCCTTAGCCAGCACTACAGACATTATCTATCTGTTTAGTCTGTGCTGGAACAACTCAAGCATATATGATATTATACATTCCTTGTGAAAATGCACTGGTACCTTAAACATGTTTTATTTAGCTGAAACACTCGGCACTCTAATGTCACATATTCCAAATGCAGGCAGCACACCAGACATCACTGACTAAGGAGAAGACACAAACAAAGTATAATGCAATTTTTAATTTCAAAGTTTTCAGTTATCTATATTTATTTCAGTTGTAATGTATCAAGTACCATAAATAATAATTTAAAGAATGGTATTGTATTCTATAATTTCAGTTTCCATGTGTTGGGACAATTGCAGCAAAAATTCTATCTAAATCGTTTAGTTTCTTTTCATGTAGACTGTGTTTTTCTTTAATTTTGGTTTCCATTTGTATAGGCAATAAGAGTTGAAATTACAATCTATTGTTTCCACGCAATGAACCTTATAATTTATTATTTCAACAACCTTTTATAACAAAACATTTTTTTCCCTCTTCGTTGTATGTATGACCTACGTCAATCATGTACAACTGACCATGACATTAAGATATGCCTTTCAATTTCTTTACAGTAGCTTCAAGTCTTTCTTAATTAAGCAATTGTTTGATATACATGCAATATACACTGAATGAAATAGTATACACCATATAAACATATCTACCTGTATATCAACCTCATCTTCTATCGGTGATATATTTTGAGCAAAGATTATTGTAAAGTTCCGAAACGTATCCCGTTTTCAGAAATATGCATAACATGTCATTTAATGCTTTAAAACAAAAATAATTAAACAGTTGTAATCAGCAGTCTATAATACTGATTTTAGCAGATTATTCTCACGCTAAAATGCGATATGTTTGCTGTATTTAGAACCGTAATTATTATTGAAACTGATCAAACTTAATGAGCTTGATTGATTAAATGACAGAGTGTTCCGTAAAGTATGCTGCAAATTAAATTGCTATGGAACATTAAATAACATTTTAGTTGTTATTTGAGTCAGTTTTATTTGTTTATCTCTTTTATAAATTGAATTGCGATGTTCACATTATCAGTTCTTACAGCAAAAGTTCAAATTGCGAGTAGTGATATTAGGAAAGACAGATAAGATTACGTTCTATAATTGCTTGTTTATTCATGCAAAAAAGCCAAATTCGCTTTTGTTTTTTGTAAAGTAGAATACAAGTACGTTTGACATTATCTAAAAATAAATAAATTTCTGTTCCTAATAAAAAGAAAGAAGATGAAATTGCCTTAGATTTTGCAGTATATTTATTTTAGCCATAAAAGTGCATCCTGTAAACAGCGGAGACATTGTTTCCATAAAGATCTGTCTCGCCGCGTGGCTTATAGGAAAGAGCGGCAAACATGACAAAGTCAACAGAGCTGTTGCAATACCTCGGCATCGGCGTCGGAATTCCAGTCAGTTATTATTCTTCTCAACTTTATTAACTTTCCCATTGAAATATCAACTGAGTGGCATAGATCTACTAACTTTTATTTTCATTAGTTATGTCCCATTGTCTAAACATTGCTTTTATGATTATCAGAAGGTTAGTGTCTCAATAACTACGCGTCAAGGTTTAATTGAATTTCCACATATTTCTTTTCTAACAAAATGATTTAGGTCCCCTAACTCATGTCTTCATTTTGATGAAATTATAACCCTTTTCAAATTATATGTCCAAATTTTTCTGTTCGAGGCCTGTATTGTTATGGCAACAGTTCTGTACAATTTGAAAAAAAAAATCGCCTTTTAATATTAGCACAATTTTATTCAAAGCATTACTGCAGAATTTGTGTTAAAATTATTGTATGACTTCATTGCCTTTATAATGAAGATTGAAACATTTAACGTCACTTTTGTTTTTCAGTTTGGAAGATATTGCACATAATTTAATTCGAAGATTGTGACACCGTAGTGTGGTATTTTGTTCCTCTTTTGCAATGTCTAAAGCAAATTAAAGAGCGTTTTATTGATGTATTTTAACGTGATTCACAAACAGCAGTTCGACAAGCGCAAATCCCTTTTACAAAGTATAAACTGTCTTCCAAAACCCCCATATTTTATCAAACAAAGGCATGTATGCTCTGAAAACATGAAATAAGTCAATAAAGCTAATAAGGCTCTCTTCTTGGAGGTTATTTATGACTGTCCCTATATTGTATTAGAGAAGTTCGGCACCGACAGAAATCCATCAATATGACTGATAGTCTTCTTGTTTAGCACTGAAGACAGCAGTTATGATATTATTTATGTTAATGCTCGGACATTTAAGATATCAATATGAAGCATAATTGTATGGTTTGGACTTGCTTCTACTGATTTACCTTAAAATGAGAATGTTGTTATAGTTACATACGAGACGTCTTATTCTACAGAGATGGAGGTTATTCTTGCCGATAAATCTTTGTTTAAGGTGAAGATTGTACCCAGTATATGTAATTGCCTATATTTTTAACAAAACGTTTGATCTTTATACACATCAAATGAAAACTATTTAAAATAAAACAAGAACAAAAGTCAACCAGGAAAGGCCGTATTCAAAGAATACAGCCACCTATCTTCATACTGATAACTTTCACGTATTACTAGATTTACGTATTAGCGACAGGCTATACCTTTTATCCTTTTTATCCTGTTTTACCTTTCTGGGCATAATGATTTTTTTTGCATGTCGTGTTTAAAAGGTAATGTTGTACTTTGTAATTCCATCTGCATAGAGTTCTTAAAAAGAGGTGAAAGAATTTTCAAAATTGGCTTTAAAATGAGAAAGTTCATTTGATCAAGATAGCGGCCATTTCGTTTCCATGGCAACATTTAACAAAAGGGCGGATTTTTAAATTTCTAGATAAATATTTAAATTGTATTTGTTCATTTCTGTAAAATTATTTCTCTACTTTTTCTAACTATAATGAAAGAAATGCCATGTCTTGGATATGGTGCCTGCTTTTTAATTTTGTCTTTTGGCAATTCCAGTTTCTTCAGTTCTGTCCATTGTTTTCTTGTTTAGGTCAAAGCCGTTATTTTATAAGGGGACCATGGAATTGCACTCTGCATCACTGAATGTTCCATGTGCACCACTGCGTGAATACATCTGCGGATGTCTCTAAATTATATTCTGGTACTTATAACATGTGTAAATGTTGAGTTCTACTCAACCCGGGCCTAGAGGGCGTGGACGGTAGCTTGTATTACCACTACCGTCCATGAACAGGCTAAATCAAACCGAGCTTGCAATCTTTTCGTTTATGTCGTGTTGGGCGACCTGTGGTTTTCCACCTTTTTATTTTACACCTTACAGTCAAGAAACAGCCAGGTACCAGGTAGAATATTTACCCATCAAGAAACCTATTCTACTAACATATTTTAATATAATCTTCATATACTTTCTCTATTAAACAGTGTAGTGTTAAGGCGATCGCCGCATATTTTGACTCGAAACAACAAATGAACGATGAGAAGTCAAAATAACGAAACTACGATGGTGAAAGTTTGAAACAACGGAACTACAATGGTGAATTGTGACACTTTTTTCCATCGTTGTTCCTTTGTCTAGACTATTCAACATCGTGGTTTAGTTGTTTTAACTTTTCTACATCATAATTTCGACTTTTCACTATCTTATTTTTGAGTTTTCACCATCGTAGTATAGCATTCCTGTTATACATGCACAAAGGATTCAAAACGATGGGTAAATAAACTTCCACAAAGGTTACACGTATAGAGAAGTAATGATGCTGTGACGTTAGCTAAAGTTAAAAAATGTAAACCTATGTTTTATTTATATTGTACCACGTATAGTAGTAAAATGACCCCTGGTCATGAGTGACAGGAAGGCGATACTACAATGTTGAAAACTCGAAATTAAGATGGTAAAAAGTCGAAAGTACCATGGTGAGAAGTCAAAACAACGAAGGTGAAAAGTCAAGACTGTGATGGTGAGAAGTTGAAACAACGAAACCAAAATGTTGAAAAGTCAAAACCACGATGATTAGAGCACAAAATACATGTTCTCATGTTTTGTTTATTTCGTGTGGTTTTAACCCGGGTTTAATTGTAAACAACGTATTTCAGTTGTATAAAGTGTAAAATAATTTGGTAAGTGTTCTGGGATTCTTTGCCAATATATATTCCCCGGTAAGAATCAGGCTGCTTGATTGTTTCGGATTTAATGCCGTTTTCAATGTACAAGCGGTCAGTAGTGTTCATGCCTTCTATCAAATCGTCATGATGATACATGAAAAGGTAAATGCATACTGCTCTGAAGCATTGCGCACTGCAAATACAGTCATAGTCACACATCTCAAAGTAATTCAACCACAAACAGATATTGTAGTTGAGAGATAAATCAGACAGGTGTCTTCAAATACGTTTTAAAACAAGACATAAAAATGGGTAAATATGGGAGAGGAAAAAGAGTAAGTAAAACCTTGGGTTGGCGAATAAAATGGGGGAGTAAGACGAAATTGATTTTACGTGGTTTCGTCTCCCTCCCCAACATAAAATATGTAATTTATGAAAAAAACATCAGACACTATATAGTAAAATATGCAAATAGGGTCAGAACATCATTATACATAGTAACTTGTTGGAAGTCAGAACATTTAGAGCCTAACTTTAATCTCCTGATAGAAGTGCCACCCTACCTGTTTATATATTTTCGGATTGCCGTGATATTGCATCAATAACAGAAATTACCACGACTCATACCCTTTCTAAAACACTTAAAACGAAAAAGTGAAATAAAATGTGAAAAAAAGCAGTTTTATTCAAAATGCAGTCGAAGATACAGCATGTTCATGCAAATTAACGAAAAACCTTAAGGAATTTGACACTTGCAAAATGCTGAGGGAGTTTTCTGCATAATCTTGTGGCTAGAAAAATAACTGATCATCACCCAAACTGTACGCCCGTGATGTTGCATATTAGATCGAATTTCCTCTTAATATTAAGCGTCTTACATTTAATCTAAATTTGCATAGCCCATTTTAATGAGATTTTATAGATTTAATACGCTGACATAATAACGAAAGTATTTTCTAACGTGCGACAAAATATTCTTTATCAGCCTAACAAAAACATCAAAAAACAATGGGAAGAATTGTTTTCAAATTGAACAGACTGCATTATTTCAGAATAGCTAAGCACCTTAATACTTTGTTTTTGAAAGTACTGACATTTCGTTGGGTTTAACATCTTAACAGAGTTCTATGTCAAGCTATATCATGGCGGGGGAAGGACCCCATGTACCCCTACGGGCATTATTTCATCACGGGGGACATCTGGGTGAAACCACCGGCCGTCCGTTAGCCAGCTGGATGGCTTCTTCACATTAAGAAAGTGAGGCCCGAACCCACATATGCGAGGAGTAAGTAATTTGAAGCTTAACCACTCGGCCATGGACGGATTATATCTTACCAAATACACATGTAAGACGATATAGAACGATGATATTCCTCATATCATCAACCCGAAATCATTACTTACATTTGTTATTGATTTGTTGTTGTTGTTTTTTATAAAAGTTGATATTTGACAAAGCTTGTCTGCTGTTATCATGTCGTATATTTTGGAATTCACCCTACTCAGACTGTTTTGCAAATTTAGGGCGTGGTTGGGTTTAAACATGATGTTTTGTGCATATTTAATTGATTTATACTGTGTAGTTGCAACTGACTTTTAAGATGATACCGCGCTATGTTTCCTCAGGGTTTGTTTTGTCGTCAGGGGGTGCACTCTCTTAACATCAGCTCTGTCTTTGTGTTCATAAGGCTCGTAATGCCGACACATATATTACATGTAGCAGTACTGGGTGATGAATAATTGGGAATCCTATTGCAAGCCATAAAGGATATTATTCAATCTTGTAATTGCACGTCTAGTTGGCCAACAAAGCGTATATGGGGTACTGATTCTTCCAGGCCGGCAGAACGAATGGTTCTTTTATCTTACATCAAATGAATAGATAAGCAAACGTTTCATTTTGACCTGCAACTTTTCCTGAAGATTGAAATTAACTTAATATTTTACAGGCAACAGAATTGTTCTGTTCTGTTGGCCTTCAGAAATTTACTCAATGAAAAGTAAATGCATATATATGTTGCATGATTTAAACTCAGTTCCGATCAAATAAACTTTGACTTAAAAAGTTTCTTGAATTTTTTCTCGACTATACATGAAACAGCAAAACTATTCAATTAGTCTCCAGGGATTGTCTAGGGGCGGGAAGTTATCCGTAAATGATATAGCAGTGAATTATTTATGAACCTATTCGCACAAATCTTGTTTTCAAGCCGATATAAACGCTTCATGTCAATATCTGTGAAAATCCGGTGATAAACAATGACAGTTTGATATTTCAATGAATACATTTTGTCTGCTACATACATGCCCTAGTTTATTGTTTCAGATATTTCCGGTGTAAATGAACATACTTTCACGTTGGATCGAGCACCTACTGGTACATACTTAATTTGTAGTATTTTTGGCGCTAGGCCATAGAGGTCTATAAATAGAGAAATAAATAAAGGCATCAGAATATAAATCGTTCTTAATAAATTTATAAATTTATGGCTGACGTGTTGACTCGTTCAGCATATATATGAATACTGCTGATTTGGTAATATATTCACGATGATTTACATTTCGCTATTTGTGAATAATGCCACTCGCATATTCAGAATATTTGTGAATACTGTGATTAAGACATTTACGCTAGTACGAGCGTAGTATACTATTTGCTGAAGAAAATGAATTAACCTTCCCTGATTTGTGTTATTTCTTTTACGTATCTATATCTGACAGCTCTCGAATATAGGCCATGGTGTTATTAAACGTTAATTTAATTGCCTGAATACATGAAGTGGCTGACATCCGATCTTTCTGCCAAGATCAGTCGACACATGATGCTGTTTTGAATTTTGTCAATAAATCTGTGTTAACTCGTCATTTAGGCTCGATTATCTCGTATATACGTTTCAGTCACTCTTTACTAAGCCTCAGTTACCTCGTCCTTACACCTTGATAACCTCGTAACTAAGCCCGAGTTATATCGTGACTAAGCCTCAGTTATCTCGTCATACTTCGTCATTTAATCTCAGTTAATCTCGTCACTAAGCCTCAGTTACTTTGTCTCTAAGTCTCAGTTATTTCGTCACTAAGCCTCGGTTACCTCGTCTCTAAGTTTCAATTATCCCGTCACTAAACCTCAGTTACTTTGTCACTAAGCCTCAGCTACCTCGTCGCTAAGACACAGTTATCTCGTTATTAAGCCTCAGTTACTTTGTAAGTTTCAATTATCTCGTCGCCAAGCCTCAGTTATCTTGTCACTAAACCTCAGTTATCTCGTCACTAAGCCTCAGTCATCTTGTCACTAAGCCTCAGTTACATCGTCTCTAAGCCTTATTTACTTTGTCGCTAAGCCTCAGTTACTTTGTCACTAAGCTTCAGTTGTCTCGTTGCTAAGCCTCAATTATCCTGTCACTAAGCATCGATTACTTTGTCACTAAGGCTCAGTTATCTCATCACCAAGACTCGGCTTTTTACTATGGCTAAGTTATCTCGTCACTAAGGCTTCGTTGTCTCGTCACTAAGCCTAAGAGATCTCGTCCCTAAACCTCCGTTATGATTCAAATAAGTTTGTAGTAAGACGACAAAGTTTTTGCTATCTATTCACCTGCCAAAAACTAAAAATCAAGGTACGTCAAAAACGTTTTTCAGAACGAGAATATAAATTCTGAAATCAATTTTAATTACTTGTATTGTCAAAAGGAATGGGTACAACTGTCAAAAAATAAGATTTAAGATCCAAGCTCTCATTGTTCATCATCGGATTTTCACAGCTATAGGTTGGAAGTGTTTACAGATATGCTTGGGAACAAAACTGGTGTCAATTTTCCCATAAATAATTCACTAGTATATATCATTGAAGAAAATCTTCCCGCCCGTCTGCGCTCCCTGTGGACTAATTGAATTTCAGATTCTTTGAGAGCGAAACAATACATCATTTAGTTATATTCGGATGACACAATGTCATAACGTTTGCTTTTCCTTATAGAGATACGCGTTTCACAGAATAAAATAGGGAAACATGAGATATGTACATGAATTATTAGGAAGGGAATATGTATAAGACGCAAATAAATATGGCCATAGAAGATAACTTTACCTAAATAACATTGACATTACTACATTATGCTGATGACTTTTAACAGCAAATAAGTACACTCAGAAAGTACCACAAGGTTGTAAGAAGTGATTTAATTGTTAAAATGTCTCTTTTTATGTCTTAATGAAATATTAGTTAGGTTAAGCCTATTTATATTTCCATGGCAATGGTGGTTCCCTAACTGTGCGTAAGTCAAATCTATGTATATCACATAAATAAGTGCAACATTGCACTCTTTGGGCTTTTTGCTGCCCTTTGGTCAAAAGATGCACACCTTCGATAATTTCAAGTGTTAAATTAAAATTTAATGAACAAGTTCCAATGAAATGCCCACTGATGCAGTTATTTGGGAAACAGTATATCTGAAGTCTTCTGCTACAGCGGCTGCTACAGCAGCAATGCTCTGAGGTATATCTTCGATTCCAAATTTTCCCTTATTTACTACCCTTACCCAATGAATAGTGGCTTTGAATGGGGAAGAAGTACCATAAATAGTTTCAGTATCTTACAGAGTCTGCCTGGTATATTCAGAAAACATCGCATCTTTGAGTAGGACCCAAGTTCCTTCCGACCATGAGTCTCCATTCCTACGATAGAATAACACCATTGTATACAGTGATGCGTTTTAAAACGTTTGTTATTCAGCTTATGTAACAACAAAACCAATTCTATTGAAATTTTCAATGTACATTGCTATTGAAACCCCCTAAAAGACAAGAAAAAAGTTGTGTCTGTACCTGTTAGAGAGTCTACGGGAGCGGGTTGGTTGAAGAGTTTTCTTAATTCCCCTCGCAATTAGAAACATTTAAATACATTACATTTTTATTCAACTCAGGGTTCTTCGTTCCTTGAATGTGGAACTTTCTACAGGTTATTTATTATTTTTAATTTACATATTTGCATGTGTACTAGCTGCATATTTCCTAAACAAGTGCAAACGTATCTTTTAGGTACGATCTACGTTCTAACAGTGATGTGGCCAGATACCTTAACACCTTAACATATCAAGCTGCGCAAATGTTATATTGACTTACAGTACAAGTGGTTCTGTCGAAATTGGCCTGCTTTGCCGAGTGTTTAATGTTGCTGACTTCAGTATACTTGGCCCTTACTGATGTGAATTCTAATCTTCGCTTGGGCTATAACATTCTTTCATACTAGGAAGCAATTCAGTTGGCTAACGAAAGGACAGTGGTGCTACCCTTGCGGTCGCCCGTACCTGAAATAATTGCTCGTGTGGAACATAGGGTCTTCTCCCACTAGTTGCCATGTGGCCTATGAGTGTGCCTGACTGCCGTTACAATTAACAAAACAGTCAAACAAACAGAATTCCGTCGACTACGTTTAACTGATAACCCGAGAAGACTCCAACGGAATTTAAGTTAAGTCCAGTGGCAAAACCACCACTGAGCGGTTAACATCGGTATTTGGTGCCCTCCTGTAAATGCTAATACTCTCCATATAGAAAAGATTTTTTTTTCAAAAAAGTTCTTTTCGGGTTCATCAAACTTGAATTTACGATATACATGACAAGAAACCAGTAGAATAAAAATCACTAAATCTGTCTCCATATGTTACTGAGTAGCATGTGACACTATATATAACAAACTGTACGGACAAGATAGACCAACACAGAAAAGTCCTGATACCTTAATATTGTGTTTTCAACCCGTGTATTAGGATGAACTTTCATTTCCGCCGAACCCGATTGACCTTCATTAAAACGATAATTTAACATGAGTGGTTAACGACACCATGTCATTTCTTGCACTCTATGAAAATCTGTCAAACTTCTGAGTATTCAGAAGACGCTAGATTTCTCATTTTTTAATTTCTCACACTTCTATAAACAATAACTGTTTCGGATCATTTGTATTTGCGTTAGTCATGTTGCAAGTCTTTTATGTACAGCATTCATCTTTAAGTGTGGCATTGAAAGGAAATACAAACGTCTTCTAGTCATTTTGTGTATTGGATTGTATTTATGAATGGCCACTTGTGGCAATATGAAAAATGTTGTTCTTGTAATAAATAATAAAATCTATAAGAAAATCCTTTTGGAAGCATAGCACGCAGCCAAGCAAAAAGTAGCAGACACGGTTTAATTGAGTCTATTTCTGAGAGGTAATGGAATGTCCAACACCACTCACGGTACTTAAACTTAATGTTGTGAAATGATAACGAAGCAAAGAACACAATGCATTTTGCAAGTTTCAGTGAAGTTATTTAGTAAATCAAAGTCATATTCGTTTTGACACAATGTGAAACGTTTTGGCACTCAGTATAAAAAAAGGCATTTTTTCAAAATAAAGACAAGAAATACATTATATCGAAACATTGGAAGAAAAGGTAATTTTTAGATGCCAAAAGTGATCAGCAAATCTAATTTTACTTCAAAACTTTGACTTTATTTCATTATGTTGATTATCAAGCAGAGATTAAGTCACTTGAAACTAATAAGCAATACGGCCTACATTACAGGAACAAACGCAAGCGAATAATGTTGACAATAATTACATTGTATTGACTACGGAGCTTTCCCAAATATGGGTCGAACAATACAAATGATTATAACATAATTTTAATTAGTAAGATTGGCATGCAAGACAATGCATAGATCAGTTCATAACAGCCCTGACACTTAAATATTTTGTTGTCAAGCGGCATTAGGATGAACTCATATTTTCCCGAACACGATTGACGTTCACTAAAAGGATAATTTATCATCAGTAGTTAACATCGCATTGTCATTTCTTGTAATTTGTAGAATTGTTTTCGAGTATTTGCTAAGATATCGGTTGGGGATAAAATATTACTGTGAGTCATGCTGGAAGTCATTATTCATAATATTCCAACATCCTGTCCAATAATGTGGTATTAGATGTAGAAAGGTGTTTGATACCTACACTATTTTGGATTGTCTGTATGAATTTTCGGTAGCAAAAGACTGCATATTAGCCTCAAGCAATTACATTAATGTTGAAATATGGCTAGATTAATAAAAGCACATGACCAATAACCGCGAGAAGGGGCTTTCAAATGTACTGGAAGGAATGCCAAGAAAAACATCAATGTTTGTTAAAATGATGATGCTTCTTTCAATACACTTCATGATAACTTTAGGTGTATGACACCAAGGGAACAGATCTGTTCGTAGGGAAGAAGTTGTTATTTCTCGTTGTCGAATAGGGCATACCCGTTTGACTCCTTCCTATCTTACCTTCTGAACAAAGAAGATCAACCTGAATGTGTTTGCTTACTATTAAACGTGTTTTAATCGACTGTGTGGACTTCGGTCCAAAGTGCAGTACATACTTTAACGTTAAATCTTTGAAAGAGTTGTTTGAAAAAGTTTCAATCGGCAATATTTTATCTTTTTTAAAGCAGATAGGCATTTATCACAAAATCTGAACATCATATATATTTTAATCACATATTTTGCAATAAAATTGTTTTAACCATTTGTATATACGTTTTAACATACATATTTTAGAGATACTTTACAATCTACGTTTTCAATACAACTTCCGTCTCGGCAGTATATGACCTTTTTGTGTCGATTCGCCGTAAAATCCAACTCACTTACTCACTGTAAATTATTACTATGCTTTTTCGGAAAGTCAAACCTATGAATCTGTAATAAGAAATATGATCTTGATTTTTGTGATCACCCTTACTCCGGCATCCGTCCGTCGGCAATCTCTTTGAGAACATGATAGAAACCACATTTTGCTATCGATTTTAATCATACTTGCACAAAACTTGTATTGGCATAATTTCTCGAATCCTTTTCGAAAACTGGCAAGATCTCATCATGGGTTCCAGAGTTAAAGGGCCAAAACTTGCTATTTTTGGCTGTTGAACACGATAGAGACCCCATTTTGCAATTGATCTTAATAACACTTGCATACAACTTGTATTGGTATAATATATCGGTTCTTTTCGAAAACTGGCAAGATCCCATCATGGGTTCCAGAGTTATGGCCCCTTGAAGGCCAATAATTGCTATTTTGGCTTTTGCAGCCATATAGATATACCTTCAATGGTTGAATTCATAAAATGCAAAATATTTTTAACAACAATAGATCTTTATATTATGATACAATTTAGTGTTCACGAGGAACGGCTCTGATTGCCGAAAAGCAGAATTTGTATTTCTCCTTGTGAACATCCGATTGAAGTGCACTTTTACTTCTAATTAACCACATTACAAACATCTTAAGTCACTATAAACTGTTATCGCTTTTGAAACGGCTAGATTCTATATAGTTTCATGCTTTGGAGAGTTGTTTAATCACCTGAAATAGGTCCTGCTTTTGCAATTTTGTCTTTTGCGTTCCAGTATATGCAGTACTCACAAAACCTCAGATCCCTTTTAATTCCACTCCAGTTTGTTTAGTTTTGCTCATTGTTTTCGTTTAGGCAACCATTATTTTAACTGGACCATACGCCCTTTTCATGGAATTACCTCTAGTGTAGATTGAACGGTTCCATGTGCACCGCCGTAGAACACATCTCGATGCTCACTGTAAATGTTTTTTTTTGACTTTTAGCAGTGTAAATTAAAGTCTGCTCAACCGGTAAGGAGTGACGTCTGCATTTCATACGTCAGACAGCTCATCCAACCGGCGCAAATTTCGTTTTGTTGTGATGAGCGAACCTGTGGGTTTCACTTTTTATTATTTCACAACACTGTTTGTGCTTGGCGCGTAACAAATCTCCTCGTACATTCATCAGGCTGTTCATTCGATCTTCCAGACGTTTAGCCGCTTTAAGGTGCTTACGTACTGATTTAGTTTCAGCATGAACATTTGCTTGGTGTTCCAATACCCGCTGTCATAGCTTTGGTATTGTTTTAATCACCGTTGTTTTGACTGCTTTAATTTGTCCTTTTGCAGTTCCCTGTGAAGCAGCTCATAACTCAGATCCCCTTTCTGAAATCCAGTTGTAGTTCTGCTCATTGTTTTCTGTTTAGGACAAACCAAATATTTTTAAACTGGACCTTACGGATTTCATGAATCCACATAGTGTACATTGAAGGTTCCATTACCGCCGTGAAAACGCGGATGCTTTAAATTGTTTTTTTTCTTGTTTTGTACTTTAGCATGGTAAATGTGAGCTCTACCGGTAAGAGCGTGACGGTCACCATTTCCACTACCTCCATGAACAGCTCAATCAACCGAGCTGCAACATTTCGGTTTTGTTGTGTGAGCGCCCTGGGATTTCACTTTCTATTCTAGAGTTATTGCCTCTGAAAGGGGCAAAAATTTTCTATTTTGGCCTCGTTCAGCCATATAGAGGTTTCATTTATGCTTTGATTTTATGCAAACTTGCACAGAATGTTTATCTTAATGGTCTCAATGCCAAGTTCGAAACTGGGTCATGTGGGGTCAAAAACTAGGTCACCGGGTCAAATCAAAGGAAACCCTTGTTAAAACCCTAGAGGGTACATTTATGACTCTATCTTCTTGCAACTTCGTCAAAATGTTTATCTTGATGGTTCCTATGCCAGGTTTAAAACTGGGTCATGTGAGTCAAAAACTAGGTCAGCCGGTGTATATATATATACTCATATTTGGTTAATTAACGGGTCCCAATTAAAAATTTGTATATAATTATAATCCGTTATAATCAAAGAGACCCACTTATCGGTTCCTAATACATTAGACTAGTTTCATAGGGGTTACCCCCTATACCATTGGTGAAGTTGTAAAAAAAACAGTTGGGTGCCAAAAGACCAACTTTTCCACTTCGTGACCCGAAAATCGACTTCGGACCCATCTGTTGACTTTCCGAATTAAATTAGACTCTGTAATTAACCAAGTTTAAAACTATATAAATATGGCGAATCAGTCTCAAAAATACGGAACGTATATAACCAACCGTCAAAGTATATTTACTTAAATTTCAGTCTGTCATTGTTTATAATCGGATCTTCACAAATATTGACTTGAATTATGTATACGATCTGCTTGGGAATAAAATTGTGTAAGCCGGCTCATAAATAATTCACTGATATATAAAACTGTTGAAAATCTTGCCGCCTTTCTATAGACCCTTCAGAGCAATTAAATTTCAAATTTTGTACTTGTCAAGCATAAGATCATTTAGATTATGGTTTGACATTATGTCAAAAGATCATAAGAGGTGGAGATTGTTCTTTTTCTTTACATATTTGAGTTATTTTGAAGTTGTACATGGGTCTAAAGTACCATAATTATTTATGTACGTTGTTAAGTAGCATTCAGATTTTGAGCAAGGTACTTTTTAAGGTAAGCGTGAGAACATCGGCTATTGTGTAAGACTCCATGTAATCGAATGTAAACGTGAAGAAAATGGTAACACTGATATCATTGTGTTGGAGTACGCTGGTATTTTTGTCTCTTACTATAATTTGTTTTGAGACACAGTAAAATGTCAAAGGAATTAAAGAATTAAAAAGAAATGTGTTGAATAAAAGGGACAACACTTTACGCTTAAAATATTGGATGTGCATACAGTACGACCTCTCCAGAGCGGCTCTCTCTTAAGCTAAAACCTCTCTATAACAACATCATCAAAATTTACCTCTACATAACAGTCAATAGTTGTATCTCCCAAAGGGTGTTGCTCTACAGAGGTTGCACTGTACTCTAAATACCAGTTTATTTTAAGTTCTGCCCATTGTTTTCTCGTTTGGGGCAAACCCATAATTTAAACTGGGGACTATACGCGGATTTTCATGAAATTGCACTCTGTGAAATTACACCGAAGTGTGAATACACATGCTGGTGTCTCTAAATTTTATTTCGATACTTGTAACATGTGTAAATGTTGAGTTCTGCTCAACCCGGGTCTAGAGGGCGTAGACGGTAGCTTGCTTTTCCAATATCGTCTATGAACATGGTCAATCAAATCTAGCCTGCAACATTTTCATTTAGGTCGTGTTGGGCGACCTGTGGTTTTCCATTTTTTCTATTTACTTAAAGCAACATGCCTCCAGATTTGGCTAAAAAAATAATCTTTCTTTCAAATTGAATTTTGGTCATATTATGAACATTGGAATATGAATTTTTGTTTCTAAAATATTTTAAAAGTTCCAAACCAAGAAAAAAAGATGACCGCGTCGGGAACCCCGGACCGCCGCGGCAATTAAGACATTTTCCCGTCGTCGTAACCAATAGCGCTATAGCTGAAGTAGTGAATAATGACTTCAAAATATGATATTCATATCGAACAATTACTGTTAAAGCGTGACAACGCTTTCGATTCATCGTAAAGTAGTAAAACGCAATTCCGTGTTCGTAACATTGTTTGTCATATTAAGTTTAAAGCCTACTAAGATAGCTTATTTAAGAACTAAAAAATTTTTTGTTCGAACGATCTGAGCTGCGATTTAAATCACTCTATTTTCATTCACACTGTAAAACTGATGTATACTTCACCTTAATATAAACATAGTTTCGAGATGGACAGTAAGAGACATTTGAATACTCAATTTACTAGACAGTAAGAGACATTTGAATACTAAGAGACATTTGAATACTCAATGTACTAAAGTTGTTAAAAGCAGAACTTCTTTCTCAAAATGAAAACCATAGAATATCGTTATATTACAGTCGTAGGGTGAAATTGAACAGCTATATTCATGTATATGCTGTTTGCTATATGTTTATATAGCAACATCTGCGGATCGTGTTAGAATCAATAATGCATTAAGTTCAAAGCAAACTACATTGGTTCTTGACCAGCAATATGTCAATGCATACAAGCACAAGTAAGATGTTTTCATTCATACATAAATTTTGTTTGATAGCCTTTCAAATCTGATTCTAAATATTGAATTAAATGTAAATGTTATCAGATGTTGAAACCTTATTTACTGTACCAATATTAGCTTTTCCTTTCGTTATGTTTTAATATTTTGGCAATAAGCCTCTATCCTATAATAAAGTATTTGTAATAATTGTAACAAAACAGGAAGAACAGATAAATGGAAACCTAATAAACATTATCTATTGGTATTCTGTAGTTATATTTGACGTATACAAGAACGTTGATGTGATGTGAATGTATTTATTTTATTTGTTATCAAACCAATGCAGCAAGAGTAATGTGGTGAACACAACTTTTTTCAGCTAGTTCAAAGGAACCGTATTAGAGTAGAATTTGATGTAATATGTATTGAACTACATTATATCAAAACAGCAGTCTTTAAGTGTTCTAGCGGCCGTTAAATGTTCCCCGGTACTTCGATTCGTTGTTGTTATAGTTTCTGGTCCTTTTTGGAACATGTTGTCCAATCAGTATCTGTGTAATAGAATTCCACTTATGCCCGTGTAAGGGGCGTGAGGGCTATTGCATTATCCATTACCGCTAGTAAACGAGCTTAGTCAAATCGAGTCTGCTGCTATTTTGCTTGGTTGCATTCTATGCTGCCAAAGGATCCATTCATAGATTTTATTAATGTTTATGATGCATTTACCCCGTAAGATGTTTATGTTGTAGACATGAAATAAAGAAGGCAATTTAATTGCCAAAAGTGATAAACTCCGTCTCTGTAGGAAATCAAACGGTTACCTTCTCGTTGTTTGCTATAGAATTGCACGCCCATTTCTGGAAATTCAATAGAAGCACGTCTCTGTCAAACTATTACGTTTCCCTCTAGGTCATAAAAGCTCGAAGCTTAGTATAAAAATATCATAACTGTTGTCCTTAAGCGCCAGCTATGAAGACAGCCACTAATATTGATGGATTTCTGATGACGCGGAGTTTTTCTATAATTCAATGCGGGATTAATCGGAAATATCCGCAATTAAATGCGTTTTGGCTTTTAGATTAGGGTACTGCCCGTACGTATAATTAAGTAATTCAAGAGGAGTTTAGATAGACCATGAATTTGGCGCTGGGAATAGCCAAACAAAGTACTTCCCTGTGGTAAAAGATAATTCAATTTCTTTTAATCAAATATTCAAGATAATGTGGCCTTTCTTTCCGACAGAAATATATATCATCTGTTTCTCACATGTATTGTGCTAGATGTCAATGTCATTAAAGTGTATTGATTAGTTCCGGTCAGTACGCCAGATTATTTAAAATGTAGACGAAGAACAACATTTTATTTGTGAAATGTTTTTTATGATGGGCATCGTATTCATATTTGAGACCTGTCTTCTTTTGAAAGAACCTTTGCACCGTATTAGTTTATTATTTTACATTTTAAAATGATAAAACCTCAATTAAAAAACTCTTAACCAGTGGATTAGTCATTAATCAGTCTTTCCATAAATTTAATATTCTTTTGGAACATTAAGTCAGCTGCCCGTTTAATATACTGTACTGCTCAGCATATTCAAGACTGAAAGATCTGTGTAGTATAAGATTATTACCTACGACCTGATATTAGAAAGCAACACATAGTGTAGCTCATGGGTGTTTCCACGTGTGGAAAGCAACAAGTAGTGTAGCACATGGGTGTTTTCTTGTGTTTAGATATTGTTTATGAACAGCAATAAACTAGTGTTTTCACTTTGAAAATTAATTTCAGTTTCGTCAGTGTCCGTTATTTTCCGGAAAATAATCCGGAAAACAATCGCGAATATTTTACTACGCAATACCTACCAACAACCGGGACCATTAAATCACCCATTCCCACGCTATGACGTCAGCACATTATCCAATCAAAGATTAATGATACCTTCGCTCATCCAATCAAAAGTCGTAAAGACATTATTTGGAACACTTCCGCAGATTATTTCGCGTCAAACATTGTCATTTGTTGCGGCCATTGTTGTTTGTAGCTCAGCAGCGAAAATGAGGCGTTTTAGAGAATTTTCATCAGGGTTGTCAGAAATATACACCATCTAACGACATGCAATGTACTGTCATTGCGTTGGTTGCTATCCTGTTACTTTTTCCGGGAAGAAATGTCGACATTAAAGGATGTAGGAACGATTTTTGTCTTACGTTAAGCATTAAATTTTGTTCATACTCTGTGAGCTTGAAGAACATTAGTTTCCAAGACAAACAAGAAAAGAAAAAACATAGGTCACCGAACTCGTTTTAATTTTATAGGGCATTTTCTTCACCCACTGTTTAAGCATTTCTGAAATTTTGTAAAATTGAAAAAATGGTGGTACTTTATAAAACATACAATATCCTCCTTAATGTTATAGGGACGTACAGGTTAATATGAATACATGATGATGTCAGTATTATATAAGCATAATGTCACTAACAAATCTCTTTCATTTTTACATGTTGACATAATTACACCACCCACTTTATATTCAATGGAAATAAACGTATTTAGATCTACAAAAAAATCTGACGTTAAGATTTTCAAAATATTTTGCAGCTTTAATGACACATATAAATGCTTCAAAATAGAAGGTAGGGGTCACCATGCATCTAAGAGATTTATTAAGAAACAGCTGTAAAAAACTGGTGAATTTTGATTTTTTTGTTTTTGTTACTTTTGTTTTAATTTATATGTTTTCAATAATATAAAGTGCTATCTTGAAAACTTTTATTTCGATAATAGCTTATTATTATATGTATCAGTCAGGAAAATATCAAAATCAAACCTGATCTACTTTAATAGATATTTGAAATTACCTACCCCTACCCCTTTGCAAATGCCAGCCAAAAATTAGGGTGATTTTTTCCGCGCAAAAAGTAGAATCTATCTGGTTAAATGGTACATTATTAGCCAAATTTTAATTATTTAGTATTAATTTTTGGCAAAAGTTTTTTTAGAAAGCAATTTTCGAAGAAACATTTTTCAAAATGGCGGATATCCTGAAAAGAAAACGCTCGTACATCCTTGAAGCGTAAGGTATAATTAAAACACAAATACGCTATTCGCCTATAACTTGCTTTTTAGGCTGAGTGGTCACACAGACATCAATAACAATTTCGGGTCTGTGTAACTTCTGGCCGCTGGAAATCTTTCGACTTGTACTGGTATAGCATCAACCAAGTACGCAAAAGGCAAGCACGAGTCTGTTGCAATTGCTGGTTCTCCGCGTGCCAAAGCATTTGCAACTTCTCGAACAAAAAAGCTCGGGAAAATGCTTCCGGGGTACTAGAATAAAAAATGCTATCGTAATACATACTCATCGCGACAGACCGAAACAAAAGTTAAGAAGTAAACACCAGAACGCTGTTATTATTAAGGAGAAATAAGTTAATGTATATATAGTTCATTACCATATACTATGTGATATCCTTTAAAACGCATGACATCCAATTTAAGTTCTTGACAAAATGATGCTTTTTATTTGTGCTGTACGAATCAAAGTGTCAAAGCAAAGTAGTGTAAATGAATCTCGATAAAGAAACACTAAGCCAGTTTCGCTCTAACCACTCGATATAACCTAGATCAGCTGCATTTGCTTTAGTCTCTTAACAGAAAGTTGAAAATGTGATTATCTGTGAAATACTATATCATTTTATTTTAAATCTGACCCATGGGACCTGACACACTGTATGACATGTCATAAATATGATCGATAGCCTCTTTTTCAGTTGCAGTAGATATGTTTCTAAATACTGCTCTATTACCTCTTTGTTGATAAGGCGATAAGCTTTGGTGACTGGAAGTTCTCTGCCTCACTTCCGGAGAGAGACGTTGCATCTAGAAAAATGTGAGATGAATTTGCCGTGACGGCAGCCTTCACTCGGGTAAAAACCTTAAAGTACAATAGCATAAGCCAACCAATTATCCGTCAGTATAGCCAGCCCAGCACAGCCAACATTATTGATCCCAGTATACGTCAGCATAGTCCAAAAACTATATTGCCCGAAATAGCATCAACATTCTACGTCAAAATGAAACATTGCCGCTCTTGCAGTCAATTACCCCTCTGCATTGACAGCCAATGGTGTATTTACCTAGCAGTTATGCAGTTATATTTTATAAATTCACCGAAATGCTTGTATATTGAATATTAGATCATCTTAAAGGAAATAATGGACTATGAGAACAGTAATGCTTAAATGAATGGAAATCTGTATATAGTGTTTTAGGCGGACAAGCTTTTTGATTGATTTTAACACAAGTGATTCCATAAAATAACCCTTCAACATTTTAGAATGTTGTGATTAATTTCGACGAGATATGCCAAGAAAGGTTCCACTAAACGACCAGTACAAAAATATGACCGTTTCATTATTTTGGTCAGAGAGCTAAAAACAACAATTTAAACAGGTTGCCTCAGCAATATTTTGTCTTAATTAATAATAGAGGACTGGTCGTATTTTCGGAACTTGCAACAATGAATTTTAAAACTAGAAAAAAAACTAATTTCAAAATAGCATACTCACGTTTTAAAAGCATGCTTACTGTAACATAAAATATAAGATGTTTTGGGGACAAAAGCTGCTTAATTATATTACATATTTTTCTGGCAAAACTAGTTGTTAAAACAGAGTATAATTACGTGAAAATTCTAATCAATATTTGCGAGTTCTGATTGCAATTCGATGCTTTTGCTAAATATGTAAAACTCTGATGAATTTTATACACAATGTGTGATGTTCAATTGGATTGTGAATAATCTATGTATTACAGAATTGCTTAAACACATACAAATGTTAAGTGTACGGTTTAAAAAGTCCAAAAGTGTACATGAGCCATGCCATGGGAAAACCAACATAGTGGCTTTGCGACCAGCATGGATCCAGACCAGTCTGCGCATCCGCGCAGTCTGGTCAGGCTCCATGCTGTTCGCTAACAGCTTCTCCAATTCCAATAGGCTTTAAAAGCGAACAGCATGGAGCCTGACCAGACTGCGCGGATGCGCAGGCTGGTCTGGATCCATGCTGGTCGCAAACCCACTATGTTGGTTTTCTCATGGCACGGCTCATATATAGATTTATACAGTATTATAACTAGCTTCCTATGCATATTGCTTCTTCTATGAAAGATGTAACACACGTGACTTGTTTTAAACATTTTAACCTTTAGCCTGCTGGCGGCAAGTGATTCTGCCTTTGCGACCAGTGCAGACCAAGATCAGCCTGCACACTCATATGAATGATAAGTGGTACTGCCCAAATTGAATGAAGGACCAGTTCATTTCAGAAATTTAGCAGGGTAAAGGTTAATATACGCTACACTACATATACAATACTGATGAACCAAGACAGAACTCATTGATATTCAAAACTTTATAGAACCTTATTAACGTTCTAGTATGCAGACAGCTTCACATGCATTGAATATTTTTATTCAGAGAAATAACTTAAGGAATCAGTAAATATGATTTAAAAGATAAGCTCTCATGGATAATACTGTAGAAGAAATATATGATCAAATGGTTTACATGAAATAAACAAGCTGACAAACAACGGATATATTCCTACTCATTTCACCATTAATATGTTCTCAGCCGACCGTAGAGGATAATGTTAAGAACAGAATATTCATCGTTTTATTTATGATGAATTGTTGAACGATAAGTTCGTGATTTTGAAAATATAAATCCTCAGGGCATCAGCAGGTTCATACCGGGCAAGTTTTTCTCATGTTTTACCGATGCTTGAAAACCTCATCTCACATCCTGGTGTGTAAGACGATGCACGTGCTGTAGTTAATTAATCGCCTAACATTGTTATTTTTATCGGCAAAGACTGACAAAAAAAAGGGGAAGAGAAAAGAAATATTTTCAGCTTTCTTCGAATGTTAAAATTATAGAACGCAGATATGTGGATACGTAGGGTTAATATTTACGTTTATGATACATTTACTTCCGACGAATTTTATGCTGTAGGCAAAGAATGAAGAATATTTTATCGCCTCTCTTTTAGGACTCAGACGATTGCCGTCTCGTTGTTTGGTAGTGTAACATGCCAATTTTTGGCCATTCAATAAAACTTAATCCAAGGCAAACAATTATGTTTCCCTCAGATGTCTCTAAAGCTCCAAGCTTAGCATAAAAATACCATAACTGTTGTCTTAAGTGCCAGATATGACGAACATCGCTCATGTTGATTGATTTCTAACTAACATGAGCTTCTCTCTAATACAACTGAGGGATAATCATAAATATCTTCATAGAACGGAGCCTAATTGACTTTACTGACTAGGATTCAATGCGTACTTACCATTAAATACTTCTATGGGATTTCAGACATACCGTTATTGTTGTATAGGGAATTTCCACACCAAATACCTCACTATATGAAATTTTACCTTAATTTGTGCCAGTCGTCTTGATATTTTTATGTTAAAAGATATAAACATGTATTGCCTACTTCTGGTCAGTGAACTCTTCACATTATAATAGTAATTAAACAAAATCCTTTGACAAAAAACTTACGCAATTTAACATCGCCTGTCCAACCCTTTTGTATTATCACACCTTTGCAAAGTTACCGAATGTATCTTTATATTCTGTAGTATCATATGTCTTGATGTCATGATAGGTTGCTGTTGTATATATTTACATATATATCTGTATATTATTGTCTTGATGCACATTTACCATCATGTCCTGTGTGATAATTGCAATAAAATATGATTAAACTAAACTAATCGCCGGTTAAAAATTAGTTTCAATACGCATTCAGATGCGAGAAATAACTTTATGTTAGGTTGCAATCATTTGCTATAAAACTTATAACTAATAAAAGGAACTTTATTTTTGATTAAGATTATTTACGTATGAATCACTTTAAAATGCCTTGGAGTCAGTGCTATATTTTCTGGTGCCGTTGGGGTAATGGAGTCCATGCAAAGTCTCTCTACATAGATATTACCCACTGATGCCGGCACTGCGAGAGTTAGGGATGTTACACATTTCATTACATCTTCTATTTTGCATGGTTCGATCTCTATCTTTTCTGATAAACCTTAATACATTCTATATACATTGAGAAGATATATTACATAAAATAAAATATTATTACATTCTAGATACATAAAATTGTTAAAATCTAATAAACTAAGACAGATCCGCGATATTATATTGATATATGCAAGATTTTTAAAAAAAAAATATTCTCCAATCTAATTTACATTTAAATGAAATGACATGTCACCAGAGTGTAACCATACTCCGTCTGATAGTTCATTAAATAAAAATTCTGCAATTCAATTAGTCCCGGAGATTATCGACGGACGGTAGATATTCCTCAAAGATATGTAAGGTATATCATACCAGTGAATAATACATGAGCTAATTCTCACCTTTTCTGTTCCTAAGTAATTCTGAACATACTTCTAGCCAATTTAGTGAAGTTCCGATGATAAACAATGACAAGTTTGATATTTCAATGATTGCTATTTTCAGTGATTGACATTCCTTACAGTATTACAACGTAGTCCTACAGAAGAACAAAATAAACGACAATATTTGAATGAAGAATTATTACCCCATGAACTGATGAAAGCACAAGCGGCCAATATGATAATCGGCTTAAATTGATGTTTTTATGAATAAATGAAGCTAACCAACTGAATCAACAAATAATTGTAGTATTTTGCTGATGTTTCATTTCCAGAATTTTTCACAAATGCTGATAGGCGGTTTGTACCTTGGCAGTTTTTGTTTCCACTGTTTAAAATGAATAACCGAATAAATAAATGGTCTTCATTAATGTTAGTGCCGTTAATTTACATCTGAAACATTGCAATTTACGTAGACTTAAGGGTGTTTCTCTTGATGCTCTGTCTTCTGCAAAAGCATTGAGTATATACGTTTTTGGTTCTTTAGGTTCTTAAGGTTTGCTTTTTATATAATTATACAGGAGCATTTTTGTGTTTTACATGCCATGCCTTTTTGTTTCCATTACGTGTGTTAGAGATTCTGACGGGGAATATTTTTATTTACACTGTCCCGTGTCTTTGGAACATGGTGGGGTTAAGAGTGAAGTTGGGTGCGCACCATAAACCGGTTTAAGCTCCCCGGTGGTGGTTTTGCCACTGACCGTTCCAAGGCGGTGCCCCAATATTTTCCTTTATTTGTTCGTTTTGTCCTAGTGCGTTTGCTTTGTGTGAGTGTGTGTGTGTGTGTGATGGTCGTGTGCGCGTACGCGTGCTAGGTTAACGTTTGGGAGGCAGCGATTTTGGAACATGGCAATCCCTGTTTGATATTTATCCTTATTTTTAAAAAGTAAGAAAATATTATATTTCTGTTTATATTCGAACATCATATTGAACACGTAAGCAAACAATTAAATAAAGTATTTTTAAAATGATAGTGATAAAACGGAGACGATTTCATTGTTCCAAAATCAACATTTCCGGTTTAATAACAGAAAAACCTGGGCTAGCTCGTTTCTATCTTTGCTGCAAATTAAATGAATTAAATAACAAATAATTTATACATTCTCTTTTTTTACAACATATTTCATATTGATCTCGAAGGAAAAGCATCAGATAACTAAACAAACGCGCTCCATTTTTATCTAACCACCATCCTGTATTTTCATAACTTACCAAATACTGCTCTTCTAGTAGAATAGGTGATAGCAAATCAGAAGGTTATTATTTTCATATAACCTCATTCAGTGACTGAAATAGATGTCTGGTATCTGCTCATTAACATATTACTCTTTAAAAGACCCAATGGTGGTTGTTTGGTCGTAATCTGGTACTATGTAGTAATAAAAATTGGTTTATCATAATTCTATTTAAAACATCCCAGCTTTTTTCATCTTTGTGTGTAGAGAATAAATGCAAGTCAATAATGCAGACATACATGTATATGAAGCATATGAACAGGAGTCCCGCGGTATATATTTATAGGTTGTTAGATTTGTTCCGCAGCAGAAAAAGTGCGCAGCTCAAAGAGTGCAATATTTTTCCGCGACAAAGAGTCCCGCGGTATATATTTATAGGTTGTTAGATTTGTTCCGCTGCAGAAAAAGTGCGCAGCTCAAAGAGTGCAATATTTTTCCGCGACAAAGAGTGCCTATTTCTCGATGGAAAAATTACTGTTTTATTATATATGCGTCTAGACTGAATATTATTATTTAATTGATATATATTTTTGTTCTGATCATGAGTAAGTAATTACCGTTTTTGAACTTTTCAACGCGCCGACACACAACAAAATGACGTCCCAAATCACGTCACTCACCAGATATGGCACTTGAACGTCAATACTGAAAATTATTGACGTGTTTGGGCCTATTGTAAGTAAATGAAGATTGAAAATACATATGTAATGATATGTACTAGGACATTTACATCTTTCCAAAATATCCGTTGTCGTTAACATCACTGAGAAAGAACCCCTGTAAATTAAATAATAATTTCGACCAATTTCGGTGCGTAGTAACCCGATGACTTATCCATTGTTCGCATAAGAAACATAACCTCAATAAAGTTGGACACACTTGAGTATTGCGACCTTTTATCGCTTTTGAAAAATAGACGAAGTGATCATCTGTTACATGTTGTATCACTTTTGTTCGAAATATTGATATATACCTCGATATGTGTTATAAATAAGACAGTTATACTAATTTCAATTAAACTGTATGTTTCTAAAATGTTCCTTCTCCTTGCTGTTTTAGATAAGGCTGTAAGCAATGATGACTAGATGTTTTCGGCCTCTCAATCAGGTGACGCAATGGAACTAGAGTTAACATTAATCAATTGCAAAATGCCTAAATTCTGAAATAAAAACACCATGTGAGTTTTCCCCATGCCAATATTAATGTAAATACCGTTAACACAACAACATAAAAAAATTCCGTCAGCACAGTCCAGCACAAAAAGTAAGCATTGAGACAGTATGGAACAGAACGGCACTGAATGTGTCGGAATCACATATTCACCATACGTCAGCATCAGAACACACCAATCAGCACAAAACGCTTTGTCGCTAACGTTAAAGACAAACATGGCGGTTTTGCCGTTGGAATTAGTTCCAAATTGTTTATTAATTTCGAATAAATTCTTGTACATGTAATACATCATACAATGAATATTGAATGATCCAAATTAGCCTATGTGGCGGGCTGTGTGAATATTAATGGTTAAATGAGTAAAAAATAATCCATTATCTGTCAGTCTGTCAGGCGTTTTGATTTATTTCTCTGTAAACCTAGTGATTTCATAATGTATTTCTTCAACGTTCTAGAATGATTTAAACGATTTTTGCGAGATGTTTATTTTATTAGGTGTTATGTTCTATCTACAATTAAGATTTACGTACATCTCTCTTTCAATTGTTTAACATATATTATGTTTCATATCGTAAACTTTTAAGCCTTGCGAGTCACTCTGGAGTCTTTTGTTATTGAGAGCAACACACTTGGGCATAAGTAAGTGAATTGATGTTTTGCCATTTGGACAATTTTACGCTCTAGTATAACTGCTAATGTCTCCCTCGATCTTTCATATTCTCTGGGGGTAACTCAGTATATGCATTAAGTGTGCCTAGCCAACACAATGGATGCGAGTCTAAACGACTCTTGTGAAGTTTCTAGCCAAAATGTATAGGTGACTCCCAATGTTATCCATTATGACTGTTTTCATTCACATGTTTTCTTAATATTTCATGTCTTCGGACTAGAAATGTTATTTACTATATACCAATATAAATTTTGTAAAAAAAATCATCGGCTTGTATTTCACAATTAAATATGAACAGGCAGAAAAAATTCCGCATTGTACCTTTTAAATTCCGTATTGTACATTTTGTATTGTATGCTGCCGGACTACTTTCATTAATATGCATGACCTGACACAGTTCTATAAATAGCGCACATAAAAAACTTCACTTAGGTCCATTTTAATATTGATAAACATTGAAGATTTCGTTCAATAACAAAACAACAAACAAAAAGGTAGAAGTATATAATAAATGGGTCATTATAACAGTAGCTAGATCTGGGATTTTGTATTCGGCTCTGGTGGAGTTTTGCCAGATCGGATCACACTCGGCGCTTGCGCACCTCGTGAGATCCGATCTGGCAAAACTCCACGAGAACCGAATACAGCAGTGCAGATCGAGCTACTGTTATAATAACCCTATTTTATTGAACATCTTTTGTGATAATATTTTAACTTAAAACACGGTTGTGATGTAATCCTTTGTTAGTTTTGTCCATTATATAGGTTATTGTACCGATACCGCTCAGTGCACACGATTATTTTACTATACCTGTCCATTATTAACCTGTAACTGTCCATTCTTAAAATAATGGATACTTTAAGAATGGACAGGTACAGGTTAATAATGGACAGGTCTAGTAACAACCTTGTACGTTGAAAGGTGTGAGTACATCAGACTATGAAATTCGAAAGTTTCGAAATATAAACTGCAACGTTTTTTTCTTCTTCAGAATTTGTAGCTGCAATAAAAAAACCTGAAGGGGAAAGGATGATTTTAACCCAATGTGCCAAAAGTAATTACCGAATGTTAGTTTATTTGTTTGTTTTGGGTTTAACGCCGTTTTTTCAACAGTATTTCAGTCATGTAACGGCGGGCAGTTAACCTAACCAGTGTTCCTGGATTCTGTACCAGTACAACCTGTTCTCCGCAAGTAATGCCAACTTCCCCACATGAATCACAGGTGGAGGACTAATGATTTCAGACACAATGTCGTCTATCGAATAGCCACGGAGAAAATACGTCCCACCCGAGGATCGAACTCACGACCCCGCGATCCGTAGACCGAAGCTCTACCTACACCGACGCTCTACCTACTGAGCTAAGCGGGCGGGCTGAATGTTACTTTAAATTTTAAACCGTTAGAAAGTAGTAAAGTCCTCTTTGTGTACTCCTGAATCGCAATAGAAAAGTATTGCAGATAAATAACCTGGTATGACATTTTCAGTAGAAAATATATGAAAATAGGCAACGTAATGTAAAAACAAGAGCTGTCGGGGAACAGCAGCGCTCGACTATTCAACAGCCTTGTCAAATGAATGAATATTAAAAGTCGAAAAGGGGGCATAATTCTGTAAAATTGCAAAAAGGGTTATGGAACCTGTGCAATGCATATCAGTACATGACAATGGACAATTGTATAAGTTTCAATCCATTCTCATTAGAGGGTACTGAGATACTAGCTTACATACAAAAATTTAACCAACAACTGCTTAGTCGAAAAAATAGCATAATTTTGTAAAAATGCAAAGTAGAGTTATAACACCTGAGCACTGCATATCAGATCATTACAGTGAACAAGAGTGTGGCGTTTCAATCCATTTCAATTAGTAGGTACTGAAATACCAGCTTACATATAAAACCTTAATCAAAAATTTCAAAGTCGTAAAAGGGGCACCCTCTAGCCCCGGGTTGAGCAGAACTCAACATTTACACATGTTATAAGTACCAGAATGTAATTTACAGACATTCGCAGATGTGTTTATACGGCGGTGCACATGGAACCTTCAATGATGCACAGAGTGCAATTCCATGAAAGCGGATAAAATAATAATTGGGCCCTAAACGAGAAAACAATGGGCAGAATTAAACAAACTGGAGTCCAAAAGCTCTACCTATTCTTTGAATAGTCGAGGTAAAAACCTAATTTTCCTTTCTTTTTCAAATGCTGCAGACCTATATTTCTCATGCAGTGTTCGTGTAAAATTGATTAAATTTTTGCCATAACTGACATTTGTTGCAGTCCTACCCAGAAATGTGCAATTTATTTTACCTTTCTACTGCAAAAAAAAAACAACAAAAAAAAAAAAAAAAAAAAAACAACAACAACGACAAAAAGAAAGAAAAAGAAAAAGCGTCAAGTTCCCTAAAGTTTTACTGCATGTTTCGGTATTTCGGTATTACCGGAAAATTTGGCCGTAATGATCTTAATTTAACAATACATTTTTTTTTTGCATTTTATTTTAATAACGATGTTTTTTTATGGTAATAACGAAATATTTTCTCGTAAAACGAGATACGAGACATAACTAGAAAAGATCTCATATGATACGTGTAATTTTCTTCTTATAAAATTGATAAAATACCTCGTAATTACGAGATAAGAACGATTGTTTTGTAATAATGATATAAAATACATACATACATTTCAGAATGTCTTCACCTGGACCCGTCATTTATATAAAACTGCAAACTCAGCACGAACAAAGCATGGACAACTATTTATACATCATACGGCCAAGTTAAATTTTACTTTTTGTAAAGGTACTTCAAATCATTCATAAATATTACACAACCAGATATGTTCGAAACTTTCCTAAGAATCAGCACTGAATATCATTTTTGTTTAAAAAACTTAATTGCCAGAAATATTTATATGCAATCTAATTTAAACTCTATTTGACTTGGTATTTTTACTTAGCACAGAGACACAAATCGATAAATTGTCTTTGCCTCAAAGAGAACAATATTAGAGACATTATATAATATCACGACAATCTTGATTTTTTTCGTGAGGACCGTGTTTTAAGTCAGAGAAAAGCCTCAAACTATCCATTATGTGAAAGAATGGACAATCTCGGCGCGTTGCGCCTCGATTTGTCCATTCTTTCACATAATGGACAGTTTTCGGCTTTTCTCCTTTACATAGCATTTGTAAATCTATAGCTGGTCCATATTCTCTGGGTAATAACATTAAGGCGGTAGCTTATTATTTTTTTCTTTAAACTATTAATTCAAGTACGATATGTTAAAAAATATATAATTATTAAATGACAAATATGTATGTAGATTAAGAAAATGTATAATAAAACTAAAGGAACTACTTTATTTTATGAATTACACCAAACATTTATTTAGTACTTTTGTATTCATTGGTCGCTAGCGAGATGTTTATAAGGACTGATTTAATGTATGTGTAATGTTATAACTTACTGCATTCAATTTTACAATTCTTATAGGTTATAATGTTACTGCAATGCTTTGTTTGAGTCAGCAAACGAAGCTGCAGTACATTTTGCTGAAGCGCACCCTGAAGAAAACATACTTTTATGTGACTACACTCAGTAACTCTATCAAATTATAATCGTCGTACTCTCACAGGGAAAAAGTTTTAATATCCATGCAGTGTTAAACACATCATTTTTGAAAAAACAACAGGAAAGGTGATTGCACGATTATGGAACTCCTGGGGTAACTTGTGTTACTTAAATGCCAGATAATTTATTAATAGTATTTAATTCATCTATACATGTTTGTTTGATATGAAAATGAATTGAATGTCAAGTGACAAAATCCATACCAAGGAAAACCAAGGACTATTGTCAAAAACAAACACAAAAAAAACAGTATCAGTTCATTATAAACAGTAAATTTGTATTATAATAGTAGCAGAAACAAAACTACATTATATGTTTGAGTTTTTGATATCTGTTTTCTGGCCGAACAATACGGAGATACTAATAGGCGCAGTTGTGGAACTGCGTTAAGATCTCTATTAAGCACGAAGCCTTGTTTACATAAATATTGACGGATTAGTATGCAAATACATAATCTATTCAAAACAGACAGGAAAAATAAAAGTGTAAACACCAAATACCAGATGAAATAGAAAAAGTGGAAACTCCACAGGTCGCTCAACACGACAGAAACGAAAATGTTGCAGCCTCGGTTTGATTGAGCGTGTTCATGGACGGTAGTGGAAATTGATGCTACCGTCCACGCCCTCTAGCCTCGGGTGGAGCAGAAACCAACAAGCACATACGCGGAGCTCAATAAAAGTTTAGCCAAGAGCTAGTCATTCAAGAACTGACTGTCTAAGATTTCAATGATAAATGTTTTCAAGGTTGTGGACCCGTAGTGTCAACTCTCAATTCCCTTGAAACTCTTGTTAGGCAAATGACTTAATTAAATATAGCTCAACGTGCGTGGGTATTTGATTAATTTGACACAAGTCTATTTAATTTCTCGATGCCCTATGATGCTTGCTCCTTCTAATGGCCCAACTTAGAACTTGATTGTTTGATGATGATTGATTGATTGTTGGATTAAAGGACACATCACGGCCAAGATATTTTAGCATTATTGTAATACACAATTGGTATTAAAATTTTGTTTCCAATATATGTGCTTGTTAGATAAATTCTCAATATCTATGTGAAAATAAGGGATGTGTTTTATCTAATTGCAACCCTGTGAATGGCCCTAATTAGTGACAGATGATTAAAACAATAGCAGTTAATGATATGTTAATGTTCAATAAGGGGAGCGGTGGTCTAGTGGATAAGGTGTCGGCCGCTCAATCCAGGGGTCATGGGTTCGAGCCTAACTGGGGTCACGACCATGACTTCTCATATGACACCGGTACTGGAATTTCCAGGAAGCGGACTGGAGAGTGGTTCCAATAAGCTTGAAGCTTTCATCACAATCGAGCTAAAACAAATTAGTATAAACTAAAGGTATGTTTTTTTATTGTTTTAATTCATAAGTTGATAGCTACAGTATAGGAAAACCTTTCAGAAAAAATCATACTGGAAGGTAATAATAGCAAACTTTTAATTAGATCATGAGTAATGATACACCTGTCAAATTTTGTCATTAATTTTTACGATTTGTAAAAACTTATTTTTTTATCTTCATTCTGCAGTGCATAGTTTTCGTAAATATCTTGGTAGGACATTGTCATGTGTAAACTACTACACATTCCACATCAATATTATTTATGAATGAAGTTGTTTTGTTTGGCTCAATGATGTCGCGTAAGAATTTCTGTTGTTTCAGTTAATTGTCGGTAATAAGGGTACCAAAACCAAATCTTAAGATATGAAAACTGTTCCATTCTGATGGATAAAGAAAAACATTAGGTTGAGTCATAACAGACTGATATTTAGAAAGAACTGAATATTCTTTGTTATTTAGTCGTTCAAAACGTTATACTACCTTAGCGTCACACTGACACTACAATAGGTCATATGGCGACTTTCTAGCTTTTTATGGTGGAGGAAGACCCTAAGTGTCCTTCCGCACATTATTTCGTTACGAGCAGGCACCTTGGTAGACCTTCCGGAGGCCAGCTGGATGGCTTCTGTTTACATTATTGATACATTGATTCACAATAAATTTGTATCCATTCACAATGATATGTTTCCGTTCGCAATAAGAATGTATCCGTGAACAATGACTAGGAGTGGTTTATGAAGGAGAACGGGGTCTTTGGCCGGCCTATACAGACATGCATTTCTAACCCATAAAGACAATTTTACGCTGTTTTTCATGTAATTCTTAAACAGAGTGATATGGGATATTATTAATATCAGAAATGTAATTAAACTTAGGTACATCCCATATTACTGAGGTAGGTCTATGGTATTTGTTTTGATATACTGACACTCCACTCTTAGATATTTAACAAATTAAAGTATATGCAGCTACAACTTCCTCTCTTCAGTTTTCTGATAGATATCAAACACACGCATGTTACTTTCATTTAATGCTTTATAAACGTCTACAGTCAGAACCTTGACGTTCTCGGTGCCGGTGATTTGTAACTAACACACAGTCGGGTGATATTAAAACAATTATCACATTTTGATTTAGTTCGAAATATAGTATGCAAAATAATTTTTGTTGGTCTAAGGAAATTCTGCACTGAATGTTTACTTGAGGTGCATGTACAAGAACTTTTGAAAATGCATCATAAGGCAAATTAAGGGTAGAAATATAGGGATAATTCACACACGTTTTTTGTCCATCAACGTCTTCGGAAGCCCGCGGGATTGTTGGGTACCGAGGCCGAAAACCCCAAATTGTTGATTCTTAGAAATAAACAATCGCACAAGTTAATGCGATTCAATACATATACGGTTATCGACGAACTTTTTCCTAACGCCCAATTTGAAAGAGAGTAAACAGGGGGAGTAAGCGAGCCGTCAATATGCTTATAACGGACACAGCTACGGTAGCTGAATTGTTAGCTGAATTGTTCTACCTTTGATCGTACACTTTCATTTTCAGTTCAACTTCCGTAATATATAATATTGTCAATTTTGTCAGTAAATGTTTCTTGTAGATGTAGAAATAAGAGCATCAGTGTGGTAAGGGTGCATACCGCTCGCTGAGCTCGTATTCAGATGAAATTTATATTCGGTTATACAAATCTTTGGTCTTTTGTAATGAATATCGAATTTCAAGTCGTAACAAATAAATCGGCAATAATTTCCTATCATAAAATATTGATTTGATTTTCTTTTTTTCAAAATGCTTACGTAGATGATATTGATGTTATTAAAACACAAGCGTGGAACCTTTGCTCGCAGCCTGACTGGTATACTTTGGGCGACTTTCACGTATCATAGTTGGGTAATGGTGTTTGACCTTGTTGCGTTATTTCACTTCAATTTAAGATTTAAAAACATGTCTGCCTTTGAAATGAATAAAAATCATTTTAACAATCAGATGCTGAATTTCAGAAAAAGTCGTAAAGTTTTGAAAGAAATTGATTTTGATGAATTGATATTGACTTCAACGTGTAATAACTCTTTATTTGTGAAATACTTGTGTATATGCTGTGAATTTTGTATGACAGTAATTATAACACAAACTCAGCGTACACAGAATTTTAAAGAATACACTTTATGTAGTACCTTTTATGTCCAAGTTAATAAATATGTTAAAATATTTTGACAAAAATGGCATAACTGAAATATTAGTCATGATGTAGAGAATAAGTTTTTAATTCATATCAGTGTAAATCTTTAAATAAATGCACAGCACATATATATGAGCAATGATAATATGATTATTTGTTTGTAAAGAAGTCTGTTTTTATTTCGATGTAAATGAGATGTGAAACCAAAATTTGTAGTCCTGTTTGGCGCCATATAACATATACTGTGTTGGTGCGCCGTAAACCCAAATAATTAAATAAATTGTTTGTAAAGAAAATAAACGTAAATATAAAGTGCATGAGAACATGGACCAAGATCAATACAATTTAGGCTTTGGTCCTTTAACATCCTAAATAATTCTGATAGATGCACGTTTGTCTACACAAAATGTTTAGAAAATACTTTGTCTATATGTTTATTTATTCTCAAAATGTCTTTAATTTTTCAGTAAATATCATTATATGAATTTATCAACTGCAGTATATGTGCACTGATATGATTCCTTGCTGGTCGCGAAGCTCTAACGTTGGAGCTCAATGCTACTATTTGTTATTGTTGGATGCGGTAAGATATGCGGCATCCATATTGTTCTTACATTTAAAAAATATCGAAATACATATTGCATTCTGTTGTCAGAACTACAAACGTTACATCGATTTGATGACAAATCCATTTAATAATACTTACTGAATAATTAAAGACATTTTAAGAATAAATACACATCAGTTCCCTTTTTGCGCACAGAGACAAAAAGTATATGTAGTATTTTATCCAATTACGCCGCTCGGTTATATTCTTAAAGGGTTACAAAAATCAATTTCTAATTACTGTTGACATAGAACTATTCAATCTGTTTTAATAATTGTACACTTAATAGCTGACGTGTTATGTTTCGGTTCAGATTTGCACGTTTTGTACGTGTAAATTCCGGTTAGTACTGAAGTTTTTGCAGATATAGCAATTATTTGACCAGTTTATTCTGTACTATTTTCGATAGAACTGTACATTTAAAATAATGACAGTAACTCTTTTTGTAAATGATACCAGTCTTTGCTCGAGCTTCGCTCTTGAATTTCATAGCTCTGACATGTGCACGAATAGACCATGTAATTATTGATAGCATTGCATGTTTATTGATGCCATAATATTTTATAAGTGGTTGGGTGTGATCCAATTTAGTCGAAGAGTGTAACACTTAACTCAAATAAGCATGAATATTTACAAACACATCTCATTGACTCATACGTAATGTACCATTGCCTCCTATGTTCTTTTCTTGTAGAGATGACAGTCGGACCATGGTCAATAATAAACTGTGAGTTTCACTTTTTTCCATCAAACCTAATTCGCCGAATGTATTTCTTGAATTAGTGCAATTTGCAGTATTTTCTACAAGGAATATGGACAGATCAATTGTGTTTCTTGGATAGTAATTCAATTTTCACCTCAGTTAGTATAAACTGGTTGAAAGGGCGAGCTCGGAACATCTATGTGTAATATTAGGCGATTGGATACAGATAATGGAAATAGTCTCTACCATAAATGAACAGTGTTTGCCAACTATTTTCCATTTCCTTTTTCATACAGATACATTTACGAACTTAAAGGCTGTTAGAGAAATTCGAGAACATCTTTATAGTTTTCAGTTAGGTCGCAAGCCTTAGCCAATTTCTGTTACATTATGAAGGAGAAAGTAGGCAATCTTCATACACAAAAGATAAAAGAAAATGTTATCTGTGGCAGCAGAGTTTGTGCGTTTGACTCGTGTAATGAAATAACCATGAAATACGGAATCCGGTTAGTGCCACATTGAATGTCGTGTGTCGACACACGACAATCAACGCGACACACGACACGACACTGCAACGCGACGGACGACAATGTGCAGCGACACACGACATTTTAACATTTGAATGTCTCATTGTCGCGCTAGGTTTTGGCAAAATAATATTGCAGTAAAAATTGAGTGTCGTTGTTCATTGTCGACTGTCTTGTCGTGTGTCGCGTTAAATGTCGTGTGTCGTGTCGTGTATCGCGTTGAATGTCATGTTGTTTGTCGCCCTGAGTTGTCGTGTGTCGCACTAAGAACTCGACACACGACATTTAACACGACACACGACAATGTACAACGACACTCGACATTATATCGCGCAAATGTGGTGGAATTGTCGCATGTCGAGGTAATTTATTGAGGGTGACATACGACATTCAACGCGATATATGACAACGAACAATGACACACGACAGTCTATTGTGCAAATGTCGCGGAATTGTCGCATGTCGAGGTAATGACAACGAACAAAGGCAATCAATTTTTACTGCAACATTTCTTGCCAAAACCTAGAGTGACAATGGGACATTCAAATGTTAAAATGTCGTTTGTTATTGTACATTGTTGTCCGTCGTGTTGCAATGTCGTGCGTCGTGTCGTGTGTCGCGTTGATTGTCGTGTGTCAACCTCAATAAATTACCTCGGCATGCGACAACTCCTCGACATTTGCGCGATAGACTGTCGTGTGTCGTTGGTCGTTGTCGTCTGTCGCGTTGAATGTCGTGTGTCTCCCTCAATAAATTACCTCAACATGCGACAATTCCGCGACATTTGCGCGATATAATGTCGAGTGTCGTTGTACATTGTCGTGTGTCGCATTGAATGTCGTGTGTCGCGTTCTTAGTGCGACACACGACAACTCAACGCGACACACGACATTCAACGCGACACACGATACGACAAACGACATTTAACGCGACACACGTCACGACACTCGACAATGAACAAAAACAATATTATTTGCCCTAGCGCGACAATGAGATATTCAAATGTTAAAATGTCGTGTGTCCTTGTACATTGTCGTCCGTCGCGTTGCAATGTCATGTGTTGTGTCGTGTGTCGTGTTGACTGTCACCCTCAAAGGGCGATACACGACATTCAATGTGGCACTAACCGGATTCCGTACTGAAATAATTGATTTTTTTTAATAAAATAATCCTAACATGCTTGTATCTTAAAACTAATAATTTTCACTGAAAGTGGTTATATTAAACCTAACGAAACGAGAGTACAGATAATTATTAAAGTAATCAGCGAACGAGAAGGATTACTAACAGTAAAATACGATTATTTTGAAATAGTGAACGATTCAGAATTCAGTTATAGATTTAATTCAAAGTGATTACTATATGATGTGCGACTTCGTTTGTTTCGCCGTAAAAAAACGAAATTGCTTTATATCATTATCTATTATATTTAAACATGCGTTTTGTCTTATTTAATGACTTTAGCAGATCAATAAATGTATCAAAACTGTATTTTTTATCTTTATAATTTGAACAATTTTTCAGTTTTACATTGCACATCTTAATAGTCTATCTGTTCTCTAATATCATTATTTGATATTTGAACTAAGAAAGAGAACAATACAATTTAATTGATAAAAGAGAAAAAAAAATGAACTGACTGATGATTAAGCAAATTTTATGGGAAATGTCCGCCAGGGACAATTAATTGGCAGTATATTTAAATGTTTAATTGAACAAGCACATTAATTATGATCACTTCAACAGAATTTACAGTTCTCAATACAGCTGTGAGAATATATTGGTTTTCCATCGTGAGAATACCACGGTTGTAGGAGACCTGCAACGTTGGCGGATTTCAAAATTATTAACAGCCTACAAATAAAGATAGATAAATAAACACGGATTGTTTGGAAATTAGCAAAAAAGAGTAACTTTAACAAAGTTGAATATTTTTAAACCATATGCTTTCAAAAAATCACTGCGCACGAAGAAAATTTAGCCAAAAAAATATATGGTCGTGTGCTTGATTTTTCATTAGACCAATTTGAAAATACTATTCCTATGGACAATTTTCACAATGGCCTTTTAGGGGAAAAAATAACACTTTTGATGACATTTCCGCGTATAGAAAAAGTTTCACATGCAACTTTTCATAGTTGCAGATTTACATATTTTTAATCATATGGCGAAATAATTTGCGCAAGTCCGTGTAGTTATTTTTTTACATTTCGTCGAAAATCAATTACGGTGCTACAAAGTTGTTTCTTTTCTGTTATTCTTCTTTTGAAACAGTTTACAACAAAACATATCAGTCGTCATCATAAAACTTGAGACAGACAGTAGCACTGACTGTTTTACACTTAGTACAAGGGCAATAATAGATTCCCGACAACAATAACGCTAGTACCCGTATAACGCCTACCAGGGTTTATTCCAGGTTTTCCGTATAAATGACCTTACGCCATCACCTTTGGTATATAAATGGTGCAAGGCTACCTAAAGGAAGTTGTGAATTAATCAGTACAAAAGAAGTATATGTTAAGTGATATATTGGCGAGAATTCACCAATATAACAATAATTTCGCCAAATGAAACAAATAAAATTAACCAGCCCGTAAACGTATCTTTATTTGATTTCTGCCAGTGTAGCGTGCAACAGGAGCGTGCCTTATTCCTAATATCTAAATATGTATAATAATAATTTTTCTTGGGCTATTTTGCCTAATGATTTTAACTATTCAAATATATAAATTTTCCTCAGGTTTCTTAACCTTATGATTGACTTCTATTCTAAGAAATGATTTATCTATGGAACAATTATATTTTAAATCTCAAAACATTTGAACAAATTAAATCATAAACTTATGAATTATTTCAAACTTTCAGAATATCCCCAACTCTCAAACAACTCTTCGTTCGAATGCTTATTTAAGGAATCTTAAATAGATCTCCTCTATTTAAGAACTCTAAATATATTCCTATATAATATATCTCTATATATTCTAAACCCTTTCAAACATTTGCCCATGAGGTTTTACTGGAACAGTAAAATATTTTTAATGCCAGATATCTGAGATTTCTGTGCATCAGTAAATATAAGTACTGCTCCGATCCGACACTTACATGGACAACCAGCAGACTGACTCTACAGCATTGAACAGATCTATTTATACCCCAGTCATATCCCGCAGCAAATAATTCGACTATTCTGATTGGCTAAAATTCTCAATCATACCCCGCAACAAATATTAAAGTTATTCTGATTGGTTAAAACTCTCAGCCTTCTTAATTCATAGAGCGCCTTCAAACTCAATATACTTTTATAAGCATCTAACGTCTAAGACCGATTCCCGCATTCAAAACAACAAATACTTCATAAATGCATTCCAGAAAACATATATCAATTCATACCATTTAAATAACTTATTCTAAATGCAAGATCACAAAATACGTACAGTAAATACACAGCTTTATCAATGTGATGTACCGTGTTTTTCTTTCTAACGGGTAGAGACGGCAAATGGCGGAGAAGCAGATAAGGGAAGTAACTATGTTACGACTCCTATTTAAAAGCATTAGGTGAGTATCCGTCACATTACCCACGCCTCCGTCTACATGCGTCCCGCATGTTTTAAAACACTTTGATTAATTACTGAAATATATAAACAAAACTTATGCACTTTCTCTGATGTATTCACATATATCTATATGCATGAATAATAAAATAAAACAACAGCTGAAAACATTGTAAACTTTTAAAGTATCGTGTGTTTTTAAACAGTTCATAAATAAACTATAGTTTCATAATGCTTGCAGAAGCATTACTCTCGTCCTGCCTGAATTTCAATTCCTAGCAAACATTTTCCACCGGATGTCTTCTTTGTCACTGTAATGTCATCTGGTCTTATCAAAATATCTCCTTGGATATAGTCTCCCAAATTTACAGACTGCTGTCTTTCTTGTTTTCGACAAGTAATAGTCTCAAAACTCTGGAATACCTTCTTATTCCCAACTTTAATGCATATTTCATTCGTCGCACTGTTATCATCCTCCATACTCATCTGACAATCAATGTTAACGTTCTTAATAACCTTCCTGTTACTATCATCTTTAACACTGCAAGACCTGTCGTCCATCTTCAGCTTCTTATACAACTCTTTCGTTTTTTCCATCATTGGAAACTTCCTCTTAGGAATAAACAATTTTGGTTTTGTATCCTTCCTTATAAAAGGCCCTTTACCTCGATCAGCTGACTTCTCTGGTTTAAGAAATGCATCCTTATCATCGGAATCATCATCTTTTCTGTTGTCTTCATTTTTAGGCTTTTCATTTCTCTCCTCAACATGAATATACTCTTCATCAATGCTTATTTTGGGGTCTTCATCCCAATCACTGTCACTATCACTATTACTACACCTTCTATTTGTCTTGATCTCGGAAGTCTCAGGAATATCTATAGATTTAGCATGATATTTCTTCATGTGGATCTTCAAATATGAACATTTCTTAAAAAGAACGCCACATACTTCGCATGGAATTTTCGAGTCTTTCTCGTCACTCTCTTTTCTTTCTGTGGTTTTAATATTTGACATCTCTGACCTGAAAATAGAACGTACATAGTTATTTAACCATGCAGGTTTCTTTCTCTCTCTACCATATCTACTCTTATCTGGTATCACTTCTTCTAAACTTTCATCATCTGATATTCTGTCATTCTGATTTGAGTCTACCTGAAAAGAATCTGACATTACTGGGCTATCATCAAATGTCATCTGTTTTGGCGCCTTTCGCATCCTGTTAGCATGGATAACCTGGAATGTGTTTAATTTACCACAATTGACTTTATATAAAACATCTGAAACTACTTCTGCTACTATATATGGACCTCTCCAAAATGATGTTAGTTTTGAAGAACAGCCTACTTTTTTAACAGGAAAATATACAAAAACTTTATCACCAACAGTAAATTTGTCAAAAGATAATTTTGTATCATGAAAAATCTTTTGTCGTTTCATAGCTTTTTCAGTAGTTTGTCTAACTAAATTGTGAGCTGATTCTAAATTTTCTTGCAATTCCCAAACCCACAGTGATGCTGGTATTTTCTTAATGCTAGGGGGCATTTCAAACGCTAAATCTAAAGGAGTACTTAATTCTCGACCTAACATTAACATATTTGGCGTCATTCCTGTAGTTTCGTGTTCAGTCGACCTGTAGGCCATCATAACATAGGAAAGAAGTTCATCCCAGTTTCTATGATGTTCTTCAACATACATACTCAACATTGTAGCCAAAGTTTTGTTAAACCTTTCCACCATTCCATCAGATTGAGCATGGTATGGTGCCGTTCTGGTTTTCTTAATTTGCAATAAAGAACACATTTCTTTGAAAAGTTTACTTTCAAATTGAGAACCTTGATCTGAATGTATGGTATTTGGAATACCAAACCTAGTAATTACATTTTCAACTAAAATCTTAGCAACTGTTCGTGCTTCCATATTTGCCATCGGAAAACATTCCGTCCATTTTGTAAAATAATCTGCAATTACTAAAATATATTTGTTTCCTGACTCAGTTTGGGGAAGTTCACCTAGTATGTCAATAGCAATTCTTTCAAACGGATAACCACTTCTTACAATTTGCATAGGAGCTTTTCTTGTTTGTGTGGGTCCTTTCCGTTTAAGACATGCTTCACAACTCGATACGTAACCTCTGACATCATTTTGAAGCCCTGGCCAGTAAAATCTTTGTCTTATTTTACTCAAAGTTTTTCGAATACCCAAGTGTCCAGAAGCTTTTATATCATGTGAATATTTTAAAACTGTTTGTCTCAACTTAAGCGGTACTATTGCTTGCCAATACACAACATCAGTACCTAAAACATCCCATTTCCTAACTATCAAATTATCTCTAATGGCTAATCTAGACCACTGACCCCATAATGATTTCACAAAATAATTTTGACTTAAAATGTCCTTATATTCTGGTCTATTTCCCTTAACTAACCACGCCTTTACAATCTGGATATTGTTATCTGCTTCCTGTGCACTTTGTAAATCTATATCAGTGTAATTTTCAGATTTCTGATCACATGAATTGACCATGAAAATTTTTTCTTTAAAGTCAGGGTGATTATCAATGCCACATTGTCTACAAGGTATTCTACTTAAACTATCGGCATTTTTGTGAAGTCTACCTGGTCTATGCTCAATTGTCATATCATATGCTGACAAAATCTCTAACCACCGACCGGGCAACTTGACCTTCGGGATTTTTAAAATTCATCAGCCAACGGAGTGAACCATGATCAGTTCTTATAACAAATTTCTGGCCATATAAATAATGTCTAAAATATTTCACGAAATAAACCAAAGCCAACAGCTCTTTCCTGGTAACACAATATTTACGTTCAGCTTTACTCAAAGTTCTGCTGGCATAAGCTACAACACGTTCTGAATTATTCACCTTTTGTGAAAGAACTGCTCCAATAGCAAAATTACTAGCATCTACATCTAAGATGAATGGCTTTGTAAAATCAGGATGTGCTAAAATCGGAGCCTGAACTAGCATTTGCTTTAAAGTCCTGAACGATTTTTCGCATTCCTGATTCCATAAAAATGGCTGATGTTTTTCTGTTAACTTAAACAAAGGTTTTGCGATTTCAGAAAAATTCAAAATAAATTTTCTATAATATCCACAAAGACCTAAGAAAGATCTAATTTCGTGAACATTAGTTGGTGTTGGCCACGTTTTAATGCTCTCAATTTTCTTTGGATCTGTTCTTATTCCAGAAGCCGATACAATATGTCCTAAAAATTCGACCTCTTTAGCAAATAGAAAACATTTTTTCGGTTTAAGTTTCAGATCTGCTTCATTTAATCGTTCAAAAACTGTCTCTAAATTTTTGACCATATCCTCGAATGTTTTGCCGAAAACAATTATATCGTCTAAATATATCAAGCAAATTTGCCAATGTAAGCCTGCTAGAACAGTTTCCATAAGCCTTTCAAAGGTTGCAGGCGCGTTACATAATCCAAATGCCATGACCTTAAATTCAAATAAACCGAACCTTGTTGAAAATGCTGTTTTCTTTTGGTCTTCTTTTTCTACTTCTACTTGCCAGTAGCCCGAAGATAGATCTAGACTACTGAACCATTGTGCATTAGCTAATTGATCGAGCGATTCGTCTACTCTAGGAAGTGGATATGCATCTTTAATCGTAAGATCATTGACTTTTCTATAATCAATACAAAAGCGGTGTGTACCGTCTTTCTTTTTAACCATTACCACACCACTTGACCATGGGCTAGAGGAAGGTTCAATGATATTTCTGTCCAACATATCTTTAATTTGTTTTTCAATTTCCTTGTTCAAGTGTTCTGGAACTCTACGTAATGGTTGCTTAACTGGTCTAGAATCTCCAGTTGGAATTTGATGTCTTACAATACCAGTTCTACCTATATCAGTTTCTGACTCAGAGAAAATATTTGAATACTTAATCAACAGTTTAGCTACTTGTTTTCTTTGTATTTCAGTAAGACCTGTAATAGATCTTGCATAAAGATCTTTCAAATGTTCAGGTATTTTGGAAGGAACATTACATTTGTTTGACGTGGAACTAACACTAGAAACAGGACTTAAAGTTGCTAAATTTGTTCCAGGATACAAAGTTTGTTCTTCATGCGAAAGGTTCATTATCCGAAGTGGAACAGTACTATTTCCACGTACTAAAGATTTTGCGATCAGCCTATTATCATAGGTGTGTTGGTTCTCCATAGGTTCTACAATATAAAGGCCGTGTTTATGTATCATTTCAGGATTCGAAACTTTTCCCTCAATGATTGTTTCGGACCTTGGTGGAACAACCGATTTTTCTTTAACAAGAATTCTGTAACATCCTATGTTTCCCTGACAACTTAATTTACATGTTTTGCCTTGAAGCAGCATTGTCTCGTCTAACACATTTACAACTACATTATGAGTTTTCATAAAATCAAGTCCTAAGACAATATCAAGATCAATATCTGAGATAACAACATTTGCAAGACATTTACATTTATTTATCTCAATGTTAATTTCTGTTTTACCTTTTGTATTCAAAGGTGAACCTGATGCAGTCAAAATGTTATGCTCAAATATTTCTAAATCTTTATTATGCTCAAGCATCTCAAAGAACTGTGTTGAAACCATGGTAAGAGTTGCTCCTGTGTCAATTAAACAATTTGCCTCTCTTCCGTTAACTATTCCAGTAACATACAACCCGGAATCTTGTTTTGAATTCGAAGAACTATTCCTGGAAGATGAATTAAAGTTATGTTTCGATTTTGGTCCTACTGAATTTTTGTCATTATTTTGTCGTCTTTTCGGACAATAATACTGAGTGTGACCTTCTTCACCACAGTTAAAACATGTAAACCTATTGTCAGGTTTTCTATTCTGATTCGAAAATGTCCTAGATGTGTCTATATTCTTAGGCATGTTTGTTTTGTCTTTATAGTTATATTTCCCTTCATGAAAGCTATCTGATCTTCTTGACCTATTTTTGTTTTGAAATGTATCAAACTTAGTCTTAAGTTCTTCAACTGATTTTGCCAACATTTCTATTGTTCTGTTTTGCTTTCTAATTTCATTTTGTTCTGATGAATTAGTACTTCTCAAATACCCCTGGCCTTCTAGACGTTTGCGTTCAGCCTTATTAAATGCTTCGAGCTCTACTGCATGGCGTACAGCATCATTTAGATTTATAGGCCTAGCTTGTTTTATTCTTAAACGCATTTCTGAATTCGAAAGCGAATCAATAAATTGTTCTTTTGCTAAGGTTTCTTTTACATCTCCAGGGGCTGAAGGGTATGCTAAATTAGTCAAACGTCTTATTTCTTGAGCCATTTCAGATAAAGTTTCTGTGGCTTTCTGTCGCCTTTCCCTAAGTTGTGCTCGGTATAGCTCTGTCTGGTTCGGGGGTGCAAACCTTTCTTGAAGTGCATTTACTAAATCAGTATAACTACTACTAGACGTTCCTAAATTTCCAAATACACCCTGAGCTTGCCCTCTTAACGATACAGCGAGATACAACCCTTTCTGTTCATCTGACCAATTATTTATTTTTGAACAAGCCTCAAAATGTGCTTTATAGTCTATCCAAGACCCTGTACCATCATATGTCGCTGGTTTCATTAATACAGAAGGCTTACTTTGAATAAATTTAACACTAGATTCTGCAGGTGTATCTAAACTTGTAGATTTATCACTACTAGATATATTTCTATTATGATCCGAAAGTTCGTTTTCAGATTTATTTTTGTTTGAACTTGAAACTGTATCTTTAGTCTTAACGGACATTTCAGACTTCTTATCACTGCTTATTTGATCTGAGCTTTCCTTTGGTTTCACAAATATTTTTCTCTTAGTGACAAACTTATCCCAACCCCCAGCTTCTGCATTTTCATTTTGTGATTCATTTCTTAACCCTAAATAAGGTATCTCAAACTTTGGCGTTGAATGTTTAACATTCGAGTCATAACCAGGTGAAACGGTCGAATGTTGCCCTTGACTCAAAATTTCACGTGTTATACTAGGTATCTTTGGCATCTGCCGTTTTGGTTTTGGGTATATAGGGGTACTAGTTATATCATATTTAGCATTCTCCAGGCCTGAAGCCTGTAACTCGGCCAACTGCCTTTCTAACAGTTCAATTTCATATTTCATTCTTAAACTCTCATTCTCTTTCTGCAACCTATCTATCTTTTCCAAATAGAATGAAAAATCTTCCGTATCCCTTGCCTCGGCCATAACTCCAAAATATGTGTGTATTTAAGCTTTAAAATACCTAGGTAAGTGATAAAGATATATTTATCAATGATATCCCACCGCTGCCACCAATTTTGTAGCGTGCAACAGGAGCGTGCCTTATTCCTAATATCTAAATATGTATAATAATAATTTTTCTTGGGCTATTTTGCCTAATGATTTTAACTATTCAAATATATAAATTTTCCTCAGGTTTCTTAACCTTATGATTGACTTCTATTCTAAGAAATGATTTATCTATGGAACAATTATATTTTAAATCTCAAAACATTTGAACAAATTAAATCATAAACTTATGAATTATTTCAAACTTTCAGAATATCCCCAACTCTCAAACAACTCTTCGTTCGAATGCTTATTTAAGGAATCTTAAATAGATCTCCTCTATTTAAGAACTCTAAATATATTCCTATATAATATATCTCTATATATTCTAAACCCTTTCAAACATTTGCCCATGAGGTTTTACTGGAACAGTAAAATATTTTTAATGCCAGATATCTGAGATTTCTGTGCATCAGTAAATATAAGTACTGCTCCGATCCGACACTTACATGGACAACCAGCAGACTGACTCTACAGCATTGAACAGATCTATTTATACCCCAGTCATATCCCGCAGCAAATAATTCGACTATTCTGATTGGCTAAAATTCTCAATCATACCCCGCAACAAATATTAAAGTTATTCTGATTGGTTAAAACTCTCAGCCTTCTTAATTCATAGAGCGCCTTCAAACTCAATATACTTTTATAAGCATCTAACGTCTAAGACCGATTCCCGCATTCAAAACAACAAATACTTCATAAATGCATTCCAGAAAACATATATCAATTCATACCATTTAAATAACTTATTCTAAATGCAAGATCACAAAATACGTACAGTAAATACACAGCTTTATCAATGTGATGTACCGTGTTTTTCTTTCTAACGGGTAGAGACGGCAAATGGCGGAGAAGCAGATAAGGGAAGTAACTATGTTACGACTCCTATTTAAAAGCATTAGGTGAGTATCCGTCACACCAGTTCGTTCCATGTCTTCATGGCTGGGACAAGATGACACGGGGACACTAAAGGACAACGTCATGTCTTTGTGTCCATTTGTGTTCGGAGCGAAGACACGAAGACACGTAAAATAATGGGCGAGGACACGACGTTCAATACCCGCCGACACGAAAGTTTTCCCAAATATGCTGCATATGCACCTACAAAGTTCCTAATCCGCCTTAAACGTCCGTGTCTCCTTCTCTTCGCCCCGATACGCGAGGACAGAAAGACACGACGAATCAAAAACTTTTTGTCCTTCGTGTTATCGTGTCTTCGTGTCGTCGTCCCAAAGACACAAAGACACGAAATGGCAGAGATCAGCCACCATATGTTTGGGCAGTTCTTGCTGAACAATAACTTCAACCAAATTTACCATTTGTGTAATATATTCGTAATTTACACTTTTACAAGATAAAAAGGGATCGATTTATGTGATCTTATCCATTAACATTCATTTTGTCTTACCCAGTAACCGTCCTTTAGAAATCCATTTTAATTTTGTTAAGACATAAACGAGTAACTATTTAACGTTAAGCTTGTAGAATTGACACATTGTATAAAGCAACATTTGAATTCTCACAGGAGCTTTACGTCATTGTAAACATCCATACATTGGCCAGTTTCAGCCAGACATTTTTCTCATGCATTTTAATTCTATAAGGTTTACATCCTTGGAGACTTGATTTGCGTACATATCATAAATGTAGACCATAACATTTCCTAATTAGTCTACAATGAGCTTTTCTTACTTGAGTTGTTTAGTATTCACTGAACCATTAGATTAATTCCAGACGTCTGTTCGAAAGATATTAAATGGGAGGCATTCACCATCGTTCATACAAGGAAATATAGATCCCGACGGCCGGCGTCCAATTCTATGCTTTTGTCGTTCCTTTTCATCGAGTAATTTTGTATTCTACAGATGGTTTATGTAAAAGTTCTTCCTCGATTGAAAAAGTGTGTAAATCAGCATCGCTACCTTATTCATAACTGATAATTACATTCAGACACAGCGTCACAGAATCGTAGCAATTTTTGAACAAGCTGGTGTCCTATCAAGCAGCAAGCGAAGGGAAAGCCACAATCTGGCTTATTGCTTAAGACAAGTTGAATTTAGAAATAGTCAGTTTGGGAAGTTAGCTGGCTAGTTGCTTAAGACAACTGGTTGCTTGATACAGGTGACGGCTGACACAGGTGGCGGCTGACACAGGTAACGGCTCAGACATGCGACGGCTCAGACAGGTGACGACTGAGACAGGTGACGGCAAGCAGGTGACGGCTGAGACAGGTGACGGCTCAGACAGGTTCAACTGGATTTTAAACCACGGAGCTCAATATCCTTTGTCGCACGTATAAAAATTAACTATCAGTTTGGATTAAGCAGTAATTCACTATTGGAAACCTGTTTTTGTTTAGGATGTAGTTAGAATTTTCATTGAATATCAATTTTGTAAGAGTTAGGGATTTGAGTATTACATATAAGCAAACATATATACTAAATGAATACCAAGCAACAATCTTAATTCTTCATTTTAATGTCTTATTTTAATAAGTTTAATAACTACCTTAATTCTATTTGTAGTCTTAATTGTTTACAAATCTTGTTGAAACCTTAAGTCCATGTTACAGTCAATGGTTTATACATGTATAAGTCCTTACTTCGGAATTATAAACCAGACTGAAAAAATATATAGTTGTACTATTATATATTGTCTTTCTTTTTGTCGAGTTATTGTTTTTTTTTCTTTTCACATGTTATAGCCTTTATGTCCTTTGAACTGTAAATAGTACTAAGAATAGCATTTAATTACTTCCACTTCGACTTAAGCTTCTAGTGTATAGAAACTTTACGTTAGTCGACAACGAAATTTAAATACTCACCCACATGCTGACATAACATTAAGAACTAAACCCGGCGAAGGTACAAAAACCAAAGTTACTCTCACCAGCAGCACGAGAGACAGATTGCCGATTACGTGCAGAGTAACAGCCACTCCATTTGGTAAAGAAATCGACAGTTTGAAGTCTAAACCCATTAATCTGATAACGTAAGGGATTTTTCCTATCGCAAGTTCATTTTCTCAGTTGGTGATACTATCAAAGTAATGTTGAAAAGCATCCAAAGGAAAGACAGCAGGGCGATCACACAGACTGATAATCAAACATAATTGACAGAAACAATAAACGAAAAAATGAGTTTCATTTTTACATTTTCGTTTCATGCAGTTTGGAGTGTTTGGTGTTCAAACATAAAATATGGGGTAGAGGAAATGTAACGTCTCAGGTCAATAAGTAAAGAAATCTACGTTTGTAATCCAGTATGTTTATATACATAGTTTGACTTTAATTAAATTAAAAAAAAATAATTAAAGGTATACTAGTAGCTACGTTTATTTGACTTGGAAGATTGCTACTGGTTCATTCCTTAAACTAGACCCAAGAAAGATCCAAATAACCTTGAAGCATTGTTTTAAGTGAAGCTAAAACATACTAGTCCAAACAGAAAATAGAACTTTAATATTTACGTTAAATTGATATTAAGGCAGCGTGCCCGTGATGATAATCAGAAAGTTAATAACGTATTTCTCCATTTCTAACGGAAAGGCATATGCACATTGAACAATAGTAATATCCGGAAAATGCCGAATTGCAGAACGAGAATACGTAATCAAACGGAAATTGCAGAATGTTATCACGGAGTCTCTGCCTTAATGTAAACAACTGAAACTTTTCCAAAGCAGTTTTGTTTGATGTGATTAAAATTAATTTAATCATGAAAGTGACACCATTCACATAAATGAACATATTCAAAAGGAAACATGTGATACATTCTTGCCTCATCTAGTCATTTTTATTGTGGGCTTGCTCGACAGTGTCTTTTCTCCGTTCTACGAAGGGCGGTCGGAAAATATCCGGACTTTTTGCTCTTTCTCAAAAATCTTTTAATATATTTTTAAAGTTATTTTTATTATATTTCAAAGTATTCCCCATTTACGTCTATATACTTCTGCTATCTTCGTGGGAGCTTTTGTATTCCCTCTGCAAATTATGAAGTAGACCTACCGCTGATGTAACGATTTACAGCTAAAATTAAAGCCGACCTAGTCTCATATTTGTTTAAGAGCCATTTTTCAGTTCCGGAAACACATAAAAGTCGAAGGGAAAAGGACTGTGCTGTACGGATGGTGGAACAACAATTGCCTCTTGCAGGAGATGATAAGTTCTACTGAAGATGTGGCAGTATGAGAGGGGACATTGTCGTTCAAAAGATAGACATTTTCTGGGCTAGCCTTGGACGTAGTAACAGTATGAACTTTTGGCATTAAATGAGCCAGTACTATTCTATGTGAATACCAAAAATCAACCAGCATAACCTTGCTAACAGAGGGAGAGAGCTTACACTTCTTACGAGGTGGTGAAGCAGCCCTTTTCCACTGCTTTGACTGAGCTTTTGTTTCAGGTTCAACATAATTAATACATCACTCATTTCATCCCCAGTGACAATACAGCTCAAAACGTTGTTTTATCAAGGTTAAAACGCCCCAAATAATCTTTTGCTATGGCCACCGTGATTGCATTTTGGTCTTCTGTCAGCTGTTTCGGTACCAACATACCTTGGTCATAAGTAATTTTGCGCGTAAAATCTGATATGCTGATTTTTTACCGATCCTACACTGAAAGATACCTCCTGCAATGCCACTCAACATTCGTCACTATTGTAGGGGGCGCTGCCTCCGCGGGCCTCCCAGGCCTAGGCTTGTCACTCGCACTTGTCGTGCCCTCCCTAAACTGTGAAACCCAGCTTTAGACGGTTAAATGGGATATGCAGGCTTTAGAAAAACTTTTCTGCAACCTTTAAAAACTGAGGCAAGATTTTTCATCCTCTTAAAGCAGGAAATTTAATTACGGATCCCTGTTCCTCCAGCTTAAGACTCTGTGCTAGCCCTAACACCTACATTGTTTAAATGTTAAAACCTTCTTGTATACACACTTCTCACAGAAAATAAACCTACAAATTTATAGGCGATTTAATGTTGTTTTTGCTCATGTATAACATGTGTAGGTAGCTGCACGCGGAAAGACAGGCGCATGAAAAGGCTATTTGAATCTTCCCTTCCAATTCACATACCTCTGTTCAAAACGTTCTATATTGGTTTGTATCATTTAGGGTGTGAGTTCATTTGTTTTTGCAACTATTCTAAAAGAAATACAAAAGCTAATATATGAGAAAATGTCTTTTATTTTTCTAAATGACGGATAACTGAATAGAACAATTATAATCCTTCTAAATTGACTAGATTAGTAATTACTGCAAAATTATTTACCATTCAAACTTGTTAATCAGTTGCTAAAAACATAGGTGGGCTACATAATCCACAACAATCACTATAAATGCGTACCCATCCGAACACCACAAATGATAACATCAATACGATTCCCATGACAAATAAATAGCATGATAAAAATGTTTTCATGAGAGTTCGACATAATACAAAAAGAAACGAAAACACAAAATTGAGAACATATCAAGGTGTCTAAGCACAGAAGTAAAACAGTGTGAGCAGCCTTATGCTGAACTAAAAACATATTCATGTATAGTTTATGTTAAAGACAATAAATGCATACAAATAAACTGAATTAGCAGCCTTATGCCGAACTACAAAGTATCCATGTATAGTTTATGCTAAGTCAATTATACAGATAAACTGAAATAGCAAATATGCAGTGTTCAAAACAAAACAATAGAAAGTCTATGCAAGCAGCCTTACACTGAACTTGCATAACATATCAAAGTAATGCAAATGGTCATATACATGTACATCTGAAAACCAGTCGTATACCAGATTATGTACAAATGGTAAGAAATTTGTTAGAAAGCAGCCTTATGCTGAACTTTCCTAAACTAAAGTACATATGTTTTAGTCAATAATAAAACTGAATTCAAATAATATTTCTAACTATAAAAGTGTAAAACATAATATAGAAAGCAGCCTTATTCTGACTTTTCAACAACCAGTACAAGAAAACTCTAATAACAATTTACAACATTTACTCTTACACAAAAAATATTCTAAGCAAACAGCCTTATGCTGAACTTGCATGACATTTGGTAAGTGTTGTGTATATCCATTGTAAACTATACCAGTCTGTATTTGACCAAATAAACGGTCATTTCACAAACAATTTGCCTTAGACTAGCTTTAATTGAGGCAAGCGTGTATAGTTTTGCAAATCATTAGATTTCCAGCGACCAATTTTTTATAGCATCATCAGAAAAAAACCAGCACCGCTGCACGGGTTGCTGCCCCAATACGAAATGAATGTGACTTGTAACGAGTTGTATTGAAACCAAAAAATGAAATGACATTTTTGAGATGTGAATTAAAAAATGCATACGAAACGGCTTGAACATGCGGTAACTGGAATATAACATTTTCCGACCGTCCCTTGTACCTTAAACCGTTTCTTACGAGAGTGTAAATTGCAGAAGTTTCTACCATGAAGACGGGCTAATCAGCTGTGTTTCGGGAATAGTGTTTCAATATCCAACCTGACAGAAGGTGTCGGCCCGGTACAATTTCTCCTTCTTTGCTGTATAGTAAAACAAGCACTTTTGGACATGGATTGTGAATTTCACAACAAAATTGCAGCATTGACAGCTCTGTATTTCTGGAGAGTAATACTATCCCAGTCAATATATCACAGAAAAACACCACCATCAACGATGAACTTTTTTGCTACACATCAAAGTATCTAGTCCATGTTTAAATTTCCCACTGACATCTGTCATGGCCACCAGTCTGGTGTAGTTTTTTAATCCTTCCGCACAGAAATGTAATCCTGAAAAACACACATAAAACAACTGTTAAAGACATCAGAAATGACAAAAAATGTACACAGTATCAATAAATACATTTGGAATATAACATGTCAAAGTAGGGATAGCGTTAAATTGGGAACTTCAAAATTTCAAAGAACTACTTTCTAGGATACAACGACCCGGAAGTACTTCTATACCGGGGTGACACCTAAATAGGTGTCGGCCCGGTACAATTTCTCCTTCTTTGCTGTATAGTAAAACAAGCACTTTTGGACATGGATTGTGAATTTCGCAACAAAATTGCAGCATTGACAGCTCTGTATTTCTGAAGAGTAATACTATCCCAGTCAATATATCACAGAAAAACACCACCATCAACGATGAACTTTTTTGCTACACATCAAAGTATCTAGTCCATGTTTAAATTTCCCACTGACATCTGTCATGGCCACCAGTCTGGTGTAGTTTTTTAATCCTTCCGCACAGAAATGTAATCCTGAAAAACACACATAAAACAACTGTTAAAGACATCAGAAATGACAAAAAATGTACACAGTATCAATAAATACATTTGGAATATAACATGTCAAAGTAGGGATAGCGTTAAATTGGGAACTTCAAAATTTCAAAGAACTACTTTCTAGGATACAACGACCCGGAAGTACTTCTATACCGGGGTGACACCAGAAGGGGGCTATCTTGGAGAATCACATGTAAGAGTGTAAGTTAGTATCAAAAGTCTCGGCCACAAATACGCATTGTTTGCCAGATGTTGTCCGAATACATTTATGATGCATTGAGATATTATACTTTTATTGGGTTTTTTCCTGTAGGAGGTCAACGTATAGCGGTTCAATTGCTTCGAAGAAGGTTTAAATCGAGTGTGCTATTTTTTCTTGGTTGTGTTCTGTTTTTCCACAGGATCTTCTTACAGATTTAATAAACTAGCAGCTGTAAAAGTCTCCCCGTACCTGGACTCAGGTGTATATTTTGTGGTCATGTTGGATTATGGAGTTCATTTACTCTCATGAACAGACTCAATCAAAATGAGATTCTAAATGATGAATACTTTATTGTATTTATTTACTAAATGTGATACATGTATTTTGATTGTGCTCACGATATTATACCCGAAAAATATATATATCTGTAACAAAAGTATATGTGTTAAGATGTACTATTTAGTTTTTCACAACGAATAACGAGAAAAAATGTTTCTCTCAGAAAACTTTAAAGTTCACCAGCTTAAGAGTTAGGTTACATATATGCCCAATTATCCGATATGGAGACTATAACTTTCTGTTGATTATATCTAATGATTTAAATACTTGTAATTTGATTCATGAATCATCATCAATACTTTACATTTAGTAAGACTAAGTTCATTCGTTTACAAACCATACTTCTTTTTTACATTTTACAATAAGTACGTAACGTAATGTATATGTGATGAAACGGTCCTGATGACGTCACGTTTCTAACCGTAGTAGTAAAGTCTATTAAACATGACACAAGACGCGTTTTACCGCAACTTTTGACGCCTTTTATGTACCTGACGGTATATGTATAATGAAAATGCCTTATCCTGCAAACAAATGCCCACCATCTGTATAACAGATGATAATGTATGTGTCAAGAACATCAAATGTTTTTATCAAAAAAGTTGACTTCTTTATTAGACCTCTTTTGAACATTCATCTTATAAGTTTTAAAACTGGGTACTTATTGAATGTTTTAAATTAACCGTAAATATTTACAGTCCATATAACTGCTGTTCATGAGAGATTCACGCCACTTCAAAGGCTTGCAAAGTTTACGATTTTGTTTAAAAGCAAACGTGAAGTCTGCTTTCGTGTCATGCTTAATAACAATAAAATAAGTCATGCTAATTATAATTTATCACACTGTTTATGACAAGTATATAGTAACTTTATTTTCTTTTTTCAAATATCCAATCCTTATCTTGAAACAGCTTATAAATTACCAGTGCAGTAGCTTGCATGGCCTTTAGGACATTTATAATAATGATCTGTTTCTGTTGGAGGAAATGAAACAAATTGCCTTGGTTGATGTTTTAATCATTTCTGGTGTTATTTCTTGTACTTTCAACCGACACAATGGACAGTTCTGAATCACGGTCATGTAGTATTAAGTACATAGCCATTTCTACATTAGTGTAATTGTCGGACCAATCATTACAAGAATAACCCCTGGCCTTGTGCTCCCATCAACCATTCATAAAAGCAATCCATAACAATACACCATGGACGCTTCCATTTCCATCCAATACCATATATCTAAGAAAAGACGTCGGAATGCTATATACATCAGCTTTCAACATGACTCACGGTCAAATTCTATCTTCCACTGATATTGCTTAAAGATTTGTCGAAACGAAGACATTCTCCAATCTTTAAAATTATAAAAAAAAAAAAAGAACGCAGGTTTGACATGACAATGCGGTGTTAGCTATTGATGATAAAGTATCCTTTTAGATAACGTTAATCGTGTTCAGAGAAATATAGATTAATTCTTGTGCCGTTTGACAACTCAATATTAAGGTGTCAGGCCTGATCTGAACATATCTCTGGTCTCCATTCAGTTTCTGCAGAAATTCCACTAGCTTCTCAAAAAGACTACGCAGAAAGATTAACATCGTTTCCCTTTTATTCTAAATATTTTTTTTATTGTTCTTAGATTCCACTTAAATGTGGTAACGACTGTGCATCGAGCTTAATATAAACTGATTTCATGTGACCTATTATGCGGAGCGACAAACATTGGTTTCAACCTGCAAGCACTATAGGGAAGCTAGTTTTTACACTCTAATGTTAAAATCATATATTGTGACGTCATGTTCAAAAATAGCTGCTGTCATGTACATGTAAAAGTAATCTAGCTCTAAGTCAAAAACTCGCAACCAACCTTTTCACAAGAACAAAATAGCGAAAATATAAAGCTTAAAGGATCGCTTCGCCTCTTCACGGCTTAGATATTTAAGCATTATTGTTTTAGTTTATTGTCGGCAATAAGGGTCAAAAACTCGATCTTACTAGATTCTGAGTAAATTTGCATAATATGCAAATAATTGTTATAAAAAATGAAAATCCCGGGCTGCTGCATGATTGAATGTTTGGACTAGTTTTTGATTGAATGTATGGACTAGTTATGATTGTACTGTTTTATGATTGGATATTTGGACTAGTTTAACTATAATTAATTGTAAATATTTACAATGGATATAAATGTTGTTCATCAGAGACTTACTTCATATTTTATTCAAATTTGCAAATTTCATGATTTAGTTAAACATTAAAGTATTTGACATGTGTTAAGAAATCAAATGGTTTTGTTGATTACTATTCTATATCGGTGTTTATTCTAAGTATGTGGTAACGTTTTTCAAAATAAGTGTTTATGTTAAGAATATGTAGTAGCATTTTTCAATATCAGTGTTTTTACTAAATATCTAGATACGTTTTTCAACATTTCTGTTTATGTTAAGTATGAAGTAACGTTTTTCAAGATAACTGTTTATGCTAAATATGTAGTAACTTTTTTCAAGATAAGTGTTTAAGTTAAGTATATGTTGTAACTTCTTTTAAAGATAATTTACCTTACCTTAAAACACTTTATGCCTTATAGGTACACAGGCTTGGTCTAACGGGCATGTATAAAATATATTTTACTATCTATTGGTGAGAATAAATCAACTTGCATTGACTGATGCTTTGATCATTTCTGGTGTTATTTCTTATACTTCCAACAATTACAACAGACAAGCTGTGTCACGTGGCTTCATCGATATTTGTAATGTGAGGATATTTATTGTAGTCACTTCTAACGTTAACTTAATTGTTGGACCAATCAATACATGACTAACATATATTATAGCCTATTGCTCCCAAAAAACATTCACAGAGACGATCCAGATTAGGAAATGCACCATAGACGCTTCATGTTCCGTTTAATACCAAATTCTAAGAAAGGACGCTGAAGAGCTATACACAATGACTTGCACTATGTCTCACACAGACACAGTTTATCCTGTACATGAACTATTCATAGATGTGTCAGATATTCGAAACTCTTTTCTATAATGTATAAAACGAGAGTGCGGCTCAACTACACCAAATAAACCATCCTTTTGCTTGACAAATGTTTATGTGTAATGGTTGCTCTGGTATGTTCTATGCTCTGTGTTAAATTAGTAGAAATTAATACCTTTACAAACAGCTATACGAGACAGATTTATTGATTGTTATTTTATTCTCAAAATCAACGTTTATGAAAAATGAAAGCATATTAGTTGTCAGATTAGTAGCAATTTGTCTATTGTCTGTCAGTCTGTCATGCTTTTTGATTTATTTTATGTAAAAATTGTGTTCCTATCAAACGATTCTTTGACGTTAACTAATTAAGCTGTGAATATAAGAGAAACATATTTCCATAACACTTGCGTGATTTTTTCATAGCAATTACGACTTTTGTATATTTTTTAGATGAACAGTTTTTATGTGTGTTGTTCAAAGTAGTACGTAGAAGTACGTAGAGTTTGGGTCGATTCTGGCCCCAACCCAATTGATGACAAAATCTGTGACAATTTTACCACAATGCAGGTATTTACCAAAAAGAATCATTAGAATCTGTAAGAACCATTGTTTACAATTGTCACAATTATGACCTCATAGCTTCAAACGTCAAAGCGGCGCACTGGAAAGGAAACCCACATAAAACAGGCAAATGTTTATTGAATATTCAAAGATGTAGATAATTATTCTTGATAACATAGTAGAATCAAACTAACATATCTATATCTCAATGTGCTCTTGAATAAATTCATTGTTTATCGTTCAGACGCGCATTTTTGTCACGGATGCAAGAACTATTGTGTTCAGGAGGTACCACGATTTGAATTTCATGTGAATGACGAAAACACAAAAAAAAAAAACTATTCAGCTCTTTCAAAAACTCATGACGTTATGATTTAATTAATGTATTTCCTTACCTATCAGAAAGAAACCATTATTATGTCTTAAGATCTTATAACCAACAATATATATATAAGTTTTCAGAGCTTGTTTGACTGTCTTCGGAACTTATTTGGTAAGGAAATTGATCGTGGTGAAAAACTTCAGATATACGTCACACTAACTTAAAGACACTGATTCTGGTATGCCTGGTATGTGGTCTATGGAGATGATAAGCTCTGCGTATTGGCGATAAGGGCCAATACACAAGTCAGGACCATTGGTAGACTTGCTTCTGTTTATCATAATAAGCTACTGTATAGCTACTGTGCAGTAAATAAATTGCAGGTGATATTTCTTACCTTTATAGCAAATCAGTTCTCACCTTTATAACGAGTTTAGAAAGTTTGATTGAATTAGGGCTAAATAAACAAAGTGATCAGATACAACAGTGTTTTATCATATTTTTAATAAAGTAAGTTTTTTTAACAATTACAACTCATTATTGCTGTTTTTTATTATCAAAAATATAAAAAATGCATTCAGGCACATAGCTTTTAGAAGTAATAAATTATTGTGTATTTTGAACATTGATATATCTTTATTGCTGGATTTTATTATACATAAAAGAAAGTTAACATTATTTAGACAACACAAGAGGAATTAAGCATTTTTAATATATAACATCCTTCTGTCTATATACCTTCTTTATCTATTAAAAATGCAACTGAACGCTTCTTTAATTTCTAATAAAATCCAGCAATTATCCTTTTTTTTTCCTTTTTATTTTGTTACCTTTGATAAAAAGATCATAATCATTGAATAAACAAACTTGTAATTTCTCTTATTAAGTTTTGAATAATTATTTTATAGTGAGAAATGCTTTGTTATAAGAGTTATAATTTAATTGGCCAGGACATTACTCAACATGACTGAGCAATCAAAATTAGTATCTTATCAATTAAAATAATTTTGTGTACATGCTAAAAAAAAAGACTTAAAAAAAACAACAGCATTTCAATTAATAAAATGCAAAACACAGGAAATAACCAATTTACCTGTAGGCAATAAAATTTATGATTCTCTGACAATAACTAGGCTACATGTCAAGTCTACAGGGGTTTTATGGACCCTTATCAGACTGGACCAGACAGGATCTTGTATATTGGGGATTAAAAAGTCTGGTATTTGGGGGGGGGGGGTGTCACTTATATAGGAGATTTTCTTTGCCTTTAAGTAGCAGTACAGGACCAATAAAATACTTAACTTTCAGTGATAATAAGATGTTAACGCCTTAACCCTACCCTGTCCACCCAACCCTTCCGTCATCATGTTGATACCACATAATTCCATAGAGAATCTAAAGAAAACCCAATCGTTAATAATAGGCTTCCATCATAGTTAAAAGCCAGGATAGACTCCGTATCTCAACGGAGTCTGACGATGCCCGTTTCCATTACATAGCGAATGTTTGGCTAACCAATTCAAGCAAGTCATGCAATTTAGCTTTGTTTCATGTCTTCAAGCTCACAGTTTAGCATAAAGAATATCATAACTGCTACCTTAAGTACCATAAATTACGGTCATGAGACATACTGAAGGCGTTCTGACAAAGCGATAGTTCTGTACTTACACGGCTCGTTTCATTTTGTACTCTTACCAATAAATCGAAGCTCTCAGTGCTGTCAAATGGCATGTGAAGGTGAATGTAAGCTTTATTTGACGTCGCCTATGCTCAACAGAAAACATACAGCTACAACATAATGTATATGTGAATTGTGGGATAAATCTAGTCTGGTCAAGACATTTAAAAATAGCGGAGACATTCTTGGCAATGTTCATATTAAGAACTACAAGTACATTTGACTTCTCCACTTTGTATAGAATCTACTTCCCTACCATATAATTGAAACCGAATCAAAGACTAAAAACTTATTATTCTTATTGAAACAGAACTATTGCATGTGATTTAGCCATTCTTTTTTTCAAACTTCATTTTTGCACACGACGAAAACAACTTCGCCACCCGTGACCGTGATATATATCTCTAAGTCATGTTTATAATCATTATTTCTTCCACATGGGCGTTGGAGACCAGGAGTCCAGTTACGTTGGCTATTTCAAAATCAGTTTAAAGTGACACGCCTTCTCTCGCACCTGGGCCATGTGTATGGAACCCTCACAAAGTGCTATTTCTCACATATTTGTACTGGGCTCGACTGTATGACTCCTGTGCAAAATCACAACATTATCCTGCTGTAAATTGTCTCAGGAAACAGATATGTAATTCAACTTTCAAGCTGTCAAAATAATAATTTAAAAACTGTTTTGCCACCTAAGAAAAACAACAATATGCACAAATGCAAACCTTTCTTCTATGGTAATACAGCTGTGTGATTTTATTCAATTAGTCTCCAGGGACCCTCGATGGACAGGAGTTTTTTCTTAATTGATATACCAGTGAATTATGTATGAGCCGATTCACACCAATCTTCATCCCTAGCACATCTACACACACTTCGAGCCAATATCCGTAAAAATCCGATTATAAGCAATGACAGTTTGATATTTCAATGAATTCATTTTGTCAGCTGTATACTTTCCCTGCAGTGGCGAAATTAAAAAAAACCATCTGAGTTCAGGTCGAGAATACGCGATAAAAATTTAAAGTCTATTTTTCGGGTTTTTTATTTATTTTTTTATTTTTTTAATTTTCTCCTCTTTTGGAAATTATCATTGTTTAAAACAGTTCGTTCAGTCGTTTAGGAATGATATTAATTTGCTTCAGCATGTCGCAAAAATTACACTACCGAAAACATCTGCTCCTTGCGTTTCATATTTAAAATATATAGTATATAGTTTTATAGAACTTTGTAAATATCACTTATACGACAATATAAGCAATTACATTCATCATGTTCAAACAGATATTGATAAATATATCTTGAACATTCAACATGATATACCTGTTGCCTAGCATGAGCATAAGCATAGCCATTCAGACATATACAGCAGTATTTCAAAATGAAACATCTTTCCCTGATTGATGTAATAATAATTCTTTATCCTTTCAGACATCTCGCGACTCTATGGATATAGGTCACATGGTGTAAATACGTAGTTGTGGACCAATCACTATGCATAAGACTGATACTAAATCTACCCATTCGGTCGATAGGAAAAAGCCAGTGCCTTATAAGTGATATTAAGCTGTCTTGAATGCTGGAACAATATACTTCTAAATATGACTGTTATTTCTTTCTCATCTGGTACTGTGTATATACAACAATTTATATAAAAAAGATCAAAACTAGAGACGCAAGAAAGTCAAATTCGAAGACAAAATCTTGATGAATGCGAAATCGATTTTTCCAGTAGAATTAGAGATAACTATTGTTGCTTAATCTATACGAAATGTTTGACATTCTTGTAAAAAGATACATACTTCATCATACAATGAATATTCAATCGTCAAATTTAGCCCTTACGACGGATTGTGCGTATATTAATGGTTAAATGAGTAGAAGTTTAGTCAGGAACTGTCACTCTGTCAGGCTTTTTGATTTATTTTATATCAGTTGTGATTGAATTATAGGTTTATTCACCGTTATGTAGTAAACTGTGTATAAAAGGAGATATCTTCAATTTAGTAAGAAACAATGTATAGGAAAACCGTGTTTTAACGTTATTAATACACGAAAAGAGGTTAAACGTTCGCGGAATATTTACTCGAGGGCGTAGCCCGAATACATTATTCTGGCGACGTTTAACCGATGTGAGTATCAATTTAAGCAAAATACGATTTTCCTATACATTATTTCGATTCTAATAGACCCTGAATCTAAAACAGTAGATAAAATATAGTAGTGCTCTTTCTTGGCCGCGGCAAAAACATTTGCGTCATTGCACGTTAATGTGACGTCATTTTAGCGTAAACGTGTTTTAACAGAAACAAGCATATTAGAATATATTTTAATTGATTACTGCGATTGTTAGATTGTAAGCAGGAACAGATAGTATTATAAATCATCACAGAAAGGCATTTCTGGATTTTTTTTGTCTTTGTTAGGTTAAGAATGATGGTAGAGGAAAACCCCATGTGTTCCTCCAGGCATTGTTTCAAGCACTGGCGGGCACCTGGGTTCAACCAACATCTTTCAGAAAGCCAGCTGGATGGCTATCTAGTATAAAGAATTCTGTACCCAACATGATGTTTAGAACGCACATCGGTGAGTGGCAAGTGATTCCTTGTCAGCGACATGTCATTTCAGTATTCTGAAAATGAAAATGATATGCCATATATCTGTTTCAGTGTTGTTTAACTGAATTTTAAGTCTTCTTATTTTTGAAATGTGTTCTGTTAATACAGCATACAGTCTTGACAACGTTATCAAATTAGTTCATCGACGCAAAACAATGTGTTTTCACGATATCCTTTTCTTATATTTAATATAACGATAGAATGTCTCATAAAATGTGTTGCTTATAACTGCCCCTAGCGGAAAGTATCAGCCAGCTATTTGTAGATCGCTCTCTTTGATAAATTAAACTTATCAAACTTTCTTCAAACTTATATTTGTAATGTCAGTTCAGGTCTCGTGACAGTTTTCTACCTTAAATGGTTGAGGAGGACCCAAGATGTCCTTCTCGACATTATATTCAAGAACCACCAAGATGCGGGACAGCCAGACAGACCCAAGCAGGGCTCATACCCAAACCGGTGGTGACAAGTCATTCCAAGACAGCAACCATTCGGACAAGGAGGCCGCTTCAGACTTAAAACCAGGGCAGTGTCGCATGACTGAGAAGAAGAAACTGATGAAAATTATAAATCGTCGATTCAATACATCTGGATTTTTCTCTGTGGTGTACAGTTTTTCACATTTCTCTCAGAATTCTTTCATTTCATACATAGTACAAATAAAATTAGAAAACACGCCTGCAAAGAAATACTTTCCCTTGTTCTTGTCGTTATTATGAATGACGGGAAAGGGAACTCTCCGGCATTATTATGTTCATTTTAACATCAGGTGCTTAAATTGTTCCTGTGTGCTCACCTATTCATGGGATATATAGATAAGACTGACTTTGTATCAACTTAAATCTTCAAACGTTTCTATCTTATTATAATACCTTTTAAAATGTTCCATGACTTCACATCAGCCAAAAGTTGAAGTCCAAAATGGGATGAGACAGACCTTAGTTCATATACCTTATTATGATATTTATCACACTTTGTATTAGTCCTAGGATAAATCAAAGAATGAAGTAGTTAGGTCTTAAAGATGAATATAATCATATAATTATTATTATTATTATTATTATTATTATATACCACATTTATATAGCACTCTTTTCATATAAAAATACGTTCAAAAGTGCTTTACATAAAAACATTTATATAATGTTCAATAAAAAATGGGAATTGAACTATTATAGAAGAAATTAAAATTACATTACGGTAATAAGATACCAAGCATTTTAAATTGGAAGGTAGGCAGATCAAAACATGAAACAAAATACAATATCATAAAACATTAACTGACCTATCAAAGACACAGGTCAGAGCAGAATAGAACAGAAGATATTTTACATTTTGAACAGACAGAATTAAACGGTATGATGTCTGCGAAATGCATCACAGCATGCAAACCGTCCCGGATGATTGGGCCAATCCCTACCTTAACGGTCCGGAGAACATCCACGATACATCCCACAGAAAAAAACACCGCCAATATTATTCTGTCACACTGGAGTTCTTAATTAAAGTAATTAATTGGCCGGCAAAGTACCTACATTATAAATCAGGTAATCAGTGAGATGTTAGTTGCCAAAGAATTGTATGAAATAATGCGTCTTTAGCGCTTTTTTGAAACTTTGCACGGTCTTGCACTCTCTTATGCCAGATGGGAGGGCATTCCATAACCTCGCAGCAGCTGTCTGAAAGCTCCTGTCACCAAATCGTATTGTTCGACATTTGGGCACCACTAGTTTTAATGCATTATTCTGCGATCTCAGATTTCTGGATGGTGTATATATTTCTAGCATGTTCGCTACATAAGCTGGTGATTGATCTTTGAGTGCCTTATATGTATGTGTTAGGGGTGTAACGATACATCGAACTATCGATGCATTGCGATACTAAGTGTCCCGATAGCATGCATCGATAGAAAAGTCACGATCCAATAACAATCGCCGATAGTTCCTTCAACAATCGATAGTTTCGATAGTTTTGAAATATTAGTAAATACAGAAATAATTAATAATTTATAAACCAAGAAACAGAGCCAGCTTTCATTTGCGCCTCGGAAAATGTTTACGTCTCCATTACAATAATTACCCTCACGGAATTTAACTACCATAAAGGACTGAGAAGTCTGGAGATAATTAATAAATTTAGTTTCTTAGAAACTTTGATTAAATATATTTAAATAACCTGTTAATCTTAGATGAGAAAATGTACTATGGACATGGAGAAAGAAGGGTACTTGTATTATACAGCAAACTGTTCGGTAGGGCCCTTCATTTAGTGCTGGTACACCTTAAACCGATCCGTTAATTTTCGTCTTTTTCGATGCTTTGGGTTATTAAACATGTTGACACTCGCAACAAAATGGCCGATTCGTTTCAGTATACCTTGCATAGGTTTATTGTTTTACTTATTGTTCCAAAGCTAAGGAAGTCAAGAAATATTTAATGTTAGAATTATTTCTGTCCATTTCATTTATACAAACATCTCAATGTGTGTTAACAGCAATTATAAACAGTGCCGTCTCTTACACTGTGTAACAATGCCAGTTGGTAGCTTTACTGTATAAAATAGGATGGCCGATAACTATTGCAATAGTATCGCAATAGTAACCTGCAATAGAATAGTATCGCAATAGTTTTTAAGCAATATCAATAGTACTGCAATAGTCAAAATTGGCCTCAATAGTCACCCCTAGTATGTGTTATAATTTTGTATTCTACCCTACATTGCACAGGAAGCCAGTGGAATTCACGCAGAACAGGCGTTATATGGTCGTATCTGGATGTTCTGGTTACGATTCTATCCATATAGAAGAGAGTTGCAATAATCCAAACGTGATGTAACAAGAGAGTTGATTAGAGATTTGGTTGCGTTTGCGGTTATATATTGTCTGATGTGACTAATTTGCCGCAACTGTGCATAGGAATTCCTACACACACTATTCACATGTTGCTCCATCCTCATGTTCGAATCCAGGAAAGCACCGAGGTTCCTGACACTGCCTGATTGTTTGATTTCAGAGCCGTCCACTTTCACAGATATGTTTGAAACAGATTGTGTCTTGTGTTCAGATGAAAATATGATTAATTCTGTTTTTTCAGCATTGAGTTTCAACATGTTAGTATTCATCCAACTTACTATATCCTTTAAACAACTTTCAACGCGATGAATGGTCTCTTCAATAGACATTTTATTTATTGGTTTGAAGGATTGATATAACTGCGAATCGTCCGCATAGAAATGATTGTTCAGTCCGTGCTTTCTGCAGATAGCTCCGACTGGTTTTGTGTACATTGTGTAGTTCTTTGGCCCCAGGACAGACCCTTGGGGTACACTGTACTTCATTAGCACTGGTTGTGATAGCTCGCCATCTATGCATACGGTCTGGTAGCGGTCACTAAGGTATGACATCATCCATGCGAGTGGCTTGCCTGTAACACCAAAGTGACGTTCAAGGCGATGAATCAACGTCCCGTGGTAAATAGTGTCAAATGCTGCAGAGAGATCAAGCATCACAAGAATAGTCACATTGTTCTTATCCAACGATTGAAGAATGTCATTTTGAACTTTTAATAGGGCGGTTTCGGTTGAGTGGAATTTTTTATAAGCAGATTGATTAACTCCATGAAGTTCGTTGTTCCTCAGATGATTTTCAATTCGAACATCTACCACTTTTTCTAAGATTTTAGACAGAAACGGCAAGTTTGACACAGGTCTATAGTTTTTTTAGGACATTAGAATCTAGGCTTGGCTTTTTTAGAAGAGGTCTTATTCGTGAATGTTTGAACGCTTTGGGCACATACGCAGCATCTAGAGATGCATTCATAATTGTTGTTATCACTGGTGTTTAGTTCGTCAAGACATTCTTTTAATAACCATGTTGGGATAGGATCTAGTTCGCATGATTTGTTCGCTGACTTTTTGATAATTGATTTCACTTCGTCTTCTGAGGCTTGAGTAAACTCTACATAATTGACACCTGTGTATTCAGTTTCTATGTCATCTAAATCAGATACAGATTGTGTTTGCGATGCTATATCGTTTCTGATTGTTTCGATCTTTCCAATAAAGAAGTCACTGAAATCTTGTGCGAGATGCTGTGGAGATGATTGTGATGGTAAAATCACCTGATTTGTATCGCCAAGAAGATTTTTGGTAATCTTTGATAAACTCTTATGATCACTGCCACATGAGTCAATTTTGCCTGTATAGTATTCAACACGAGCTTGTTTTAGCATCTTATTCACTTCAGCACACTGTGTTCATTAAATTTGGTGATCGATTGTGAGCTTACTTTCACGCCATTTCCGTTCTAATTTTCGTTTCTGATGTTTTGCTTTGTGGAGTTGCTCGGTATACCAAGGACATGAAGGTCTTAACACAATAGTCTTGGTAGTCAAAGGGGCGTGTTTGTCTACTATAGAAATTAACTGATTTGAATATTCCTCCACAAATTCATCGATATCAGTATCAGATGGAGTGCATTGTGTGTTAAAGAAATCTATTCTTCGTATGTCTTCTCGAAATGAGTCAATGTCGATCGAACGTAATTTCCTGTACGACACAGTTTTTCGTACTGGGGGTGGTTTGGAAGCTTTAGCGTCAAATATCACAGCAAAATGATCACGTGACATCTTTCCATTTGAATCAGAGAGTCCAGGATCTATGACCTCGATATTTGAAACCGTGACATCATTATCTCTGGTTATCACTACATCCAACGTATGCCCAGCTACATGTGTTGGTTCTTGTACATGTTGACGCATGCCACATGCATCTAGACTGCTTGTAAACTTTTTTGTGTCACTATTTTCCGGTAAATCAAGATGGAAGTTAAGGTCCCCTACAATGATGTGGTCTTGTCAATTGTAGCATATTTAGTTAAGAAACTGGGCCATTCTTGCTCCAGGAAAATATTTGTGTTTAAACCGTTTTCTTTGGAAGGGGTGGCCGGTATATAATGGCAAGCCGTAGGCCTATGGAGTGTCCGCCTGTAACTACATTGCAATCCATATACTCAAATTGGGAAAATTCGTTGTCTTTGCTTGATGTGACAATGTTCACTTGTATGGTTCTCTTGTGAATAATTGCTACGCCCCCGCCGCGCCTACCACTACGAGGGACATGTTTCATTTTGTAACAGTCGGGCACGAGTTCGCCGATGCACGCTTTGTCAACAGAGCTACCGAGCCATGTTTCAGTTATGGCACAAATGTCGAATTCATTTGTAAGGATGAAGTCACATATGGAGAGTGTTTTATTTTTCACTGATCGTGTATTGACGGAGCAAATTTTGATGTTTTTCTGCCCCTGAACTAATGTACAGTTTTCAGGTTTTATCCGTATCAAATTGTCCATATAATGTAAAACTACCAAAAAATTAATGAAACACTTAAAACAATATCAAATTTCTTTTCAAACAATTCGTATTCAAGAATCAAATGTCAAGCAAAGGTGTCTCCATGAGCATCCCACGATCACCGTATGAAGTACGTCATAAAGGAGTGATTTTCTCCAAAAACATGTTGCAAAACAGCAGATGGTTAAAAATGATATAAAAATGATCTGTTGCTTTTAAAACATCATCACAGTGCATTCATGTATGAAAGTCTAACTACAGACATGTAAAGGATAATCTCTGTCTCTTCAGAGAATAAAACATCAACTTAACTCTTATTATCATAAACATACTCATTTTAAGATCGGCGTGTTTTTATAACATTTATAATACGAGTGCCGTTTAGGAAGGGAATAAACGGAATAGCGTTTTTATATATATTTTTGTATGATTTATTTCCCTTGAACCAGCAGATTGCGAGTTTCAGTTAACGGTATAATATATATATTTGTTTTTTGCTTTCTATGAAACAGGAAGTACATATAATAGGGTTATTGTAATAGTAACTCGTTCCGGGATGCTGTATTCGGCTCGAGTGGATTTTGCTAGAGGCGTGTAAGCGCCGAGTGTGACCAGACCTTGCAAAATCCACGAAAGCCGAAAACAAAATTCCAGATCTAGCTACTGTTATAATGACCTTTCATATTATATACCTCCACCTTTTTGTTTCTTGTTTTGTTATTGAACGAAATCTTCAATGTTTTTCGATGTTAAAATGGAACTTAGTGAAAATTTTATGTGCGCTGTTTATAGAACTGTCAGGTCCTGCATTTTAATGAAAGTAGTCCGGCAACATACAATGCAAAAGGTACTATACCGGTTTTTTTCTGACTGTTCATATTTACTTTGTGAAATACAAGCCGATTTTTTTAACAGAATTTAAATAGGTATATAATTAAAAAAACATGTTGTATATGTATGATTTATAATTCTACCAGGTAGATCACGTGAAATTACGTTTGTAACAAAAAAGGCATTTAGGGCGAATTACTTGCAAATAGTGAGAGCTGCTAAAACAAAGTGTAATATGTAAGTTAGCATGATTAGAACATGAACATATTACGTAGAAACTTTAAACAAATATGTATGAATGACAGAGCCAAGTCTATATCTCGACTTCAAACGTAGAAACTACCAACACTTAACTTAACTTTATTCTTTCCTACTGTTACCTTTATGTAACGGTTAAATGTTGTTTTTGTTCCTTTTGGTGTTGCTGATGCTGATGTTGTTGTTGCTGCTGTATACAGCCTCATGTTTTCCACAAGCAGTTAACACTTTCATTTTCTCTTCTCATGTGGATTTCACATGGTGTTAACTTGCAGTAAAATGAAAAAAAAAATAGGAATAATGTTATAACGATGTTAGTTTTATGATTTTTTATTTATGTCTAGCATTATTTTTAACAATTACCTTACGTACTTCTGTTCTTTGGTTTTCTGTTCAAGAACTGAACAAAATCCGATCGAATTTTCAGGATAAGTTAAAATAATAAAAATATACAAAAACCTGTACAAACGAACAACAATTTCGAGTCGTATAATTTCCCCATCTTGTAATGCTCAATGAGATATCAAAATACACCAAATATAAACGCTAAGTTAAAAGGGAGCATAACTTTATGGAAAAGTAAAGAGTTATTGGACCTGTGTACACTGCACTCCATATCATCCTAATGAAAGACTGTCTTCAGTTTCAATAGTTAATGAGATACCAGCTTACATAATAAAATTTAACAAAAAATGACAGGTCGAAAAAGTGGCATGGCCTTGTAAAATGCAAAAAGAGTTATGAACCTGATTATCATATATAGTGAACAAATGTATGAAGTTTCAATTCATTTCAACAAGTGGTTACTGAGGTACCAGCTTACATACAAAACTTCACCTATTCGGAACGAGAACGCGGACACCGAGGAATAGATGAGAGCAAAAGCTCCACTATTTGATAAAATCAAAACTGCAGTTGGCCTTACGAAAGTTATATAATTTTGTGAAGGTATGGACAGAAAAGCCAAGAAACAAGATAGAAATATTAGCACATGGCTATGATTTGACATTTGGACTATTTTATGACTGGATATTTGGACTACGTAAGCGTCTAACAACATTTTAGATTAGAAATGTATTAATGTTTATACAAGTACCGTGAAATGACCCTCCTTAACATTTACATTATTGACACCGTTATTAAAATAACATATTTTTCACCAAAGTATGAAACTACCTTTTTGAATAACCTTCTTGACTGGATCTTCCGTTTCTTTTAAAAAGGGGAAAAATCGACGTTTAAATACTAGATACTATTATTGAGTTTCCCCCGTACAAAGAACTGTATATTACAAAAGAAAAAGCTGTTATTCATGTTAATGTACATTTTCAGAAAAAGACAGCATTTATGAATAATATTTAAAATTTTCAAACCACCAGGTTTGTATATATTATACCATGTATTTGTATATCATGTTGTTATTCCATGTAATTTTCATGTGTGTAACCTGATAGAAAATAAAGGTATCTGTCTGTCTGTCTGTCTGTCTGTCAAGAAATCAAATGGTTCTGTTGATTACTATTCTATATCAGTGTTTATTCTAAGTATGTGGTAACGTTTTTCAAAATAAGTGTTTATGCTAAGAATATGTAGAAACGTTTTTCAGGATAAGTGTTTAAGCTTAATGTTTATGCTAAGTATGTAGAAACGTTTGTCAAGTTAGGTGTTTATACTAAGCATATGTAGTAACGTTTGTCAAGATAAGTGTTTAAGCTAAATGTTTATGCTAAGTATGTAAAAACGTTTGTCAAGTAAAGTTTTTATACTAAGCATATGTAGTAACGTTTGTCAAGATAAGTGTTTATGTTAAGTATATGTAGTAACTTTTTTAAAGATAATAGATCCTTCCCTTAAAACTTGTTATGCCTTATAAGTACACAGGCTTGGTCTAAAGAGCATGTATAAAATATAGTTTACTATCTATTGGTAAGAATAAATCACTTTGCCTTGACTGATGCTTTAATCATTTCTGGTGTTATTTCTTATACCTCCAACAATTACAACAGACAAGCTGTGTCACGTGGCTTCATCGATATTTGTTACGCGAGGTGATTTATGTAGTCATTTCTAACGTTAACCTTATTGTCGGACTAATCAATGCATGACTAACATATATTATAGCCTATTGCTCCCAAAAAAAACATTCACAAAGACGATCCCGATTAGGAAATATCTCATAGACGCTTCAAGTTCAGTTTAATACAAATTCTAAGAAAGAACAATGAAGTGCTGCACTATGACTCACAGACACAATTTGTCCTGTACAAGAACTGTTCATAGATGTGTCAGATATTCAAATATCTTTTCTATAATGTATGAAACGAGTGTGCGGCTCAACTACACCAAATAAACTATCCTTTTGCTTGACAAATGTTTATGTGTCATTGTTGCTCTGATCTGTTCTATTTGTAGAAACGTATATCTTTACTAACAGCTATACGAGACAGATTTATTGATTGTTATTTTATTCTCAAAATCAACGTTTATGCGAAATGAAAGCATATTAATAGTCAGATGAGTAGAAATTTGTCCATTGTCTGTCAGTCTGTCAAGCTTTTTTTATGTAAAAATTGTGTTCCTGTCAAACGTTTCTTCCACGTTACCTAAAAAGCTGTGAATATAAGAGAAACATATTTCCATAGCACTTGCGTGATTGTTTTCATGGCCATTACGGCTTTTGTATGTTCAATATATACACGTTTATTTTTACACTAGATAGGTTGGCACGTTAGGGCCTGTGGGTCATATTTTGAGATGAACAGTGTTTTATATATATTTGTTCAAAGGAGTACGCAGGATTTGGGTCGATTTTGGCCCCAACCAAAATGATAACAAAATATGTGACATTTTTACCACAATGCATGTATTTACCAAACATAATCATTAGAACATGTAAGGACCATTGTTTACAATTGTCACAATTATTACCTCATAGCGTCTTGATCGAAAAAAAAACAACGTCAAAGCGGCGCGCTGGAAAGGAAAACCACAAAAAGCAGGCAAATGTTTATTGAATATTCAAAGATGTAGATAATTATTCTTGATAACGTAGTAGAATCAAACTAACATATCTCAAACTTGCTCTTGAATAAATTCATTGTTTGTCGTTCAGACGCGCGTTTTTGTCACGGATGCAAGAACTATTGTGTTGAGGAGGTAGCACGATTTGAATTTCATGTGCATGACGAAAACACAAAAACTATTCTGCTCTTACAAAAATTCATAACGTTAGGATTTTATTTATGTATTTCCTTACTTATCAGAAAAAATCTTTATTGTGTCTAACAATCTTATAACCAACAATAAATATGTTTTCAGAGCTTGCTAACTTATTTGGTAAGGAAATTGGTCGTGGTGAAAAACTTCAGATATACGTCACACTAGCTTAAGTAATAGCAATAAAATACTTAACTTTCAGTAATAATAAGATGTTAACGCCTTTACTCTACCCACTCCACCCAATCCTTCCATCATCTTGTTGATTCCACACAAACCCAATCATTGATAATAGGCTTCCATCATAGTTAAAAGCCAGGGTAAACTCCGTATCTCAACGGCGTCTGACGATGCCCGTTTCCATTAAATAGCGAATGTTTGGCTAATCAGTTAAAGCAAGTCATGCAGTTTGGCTTCACTTTATGTCTTGAAGCTGACAGTTAAGCATAAAGAATATTATAACTGCTGCCTTAAGTATCATAAATTACAGTCTTAAGCCATACTGATAGAGTTCCGACAAAGATATAGTTCTGTTCTTACACGGCACGTTTCATTATGTACTCTTACCAATACATCGAAGCTTTTACTATCGTATTTCAGTGCTGTTAAATGGCATGTGAAGGTAAATGTAAGCTTTGTTTGACGTCGCCTATGCTCCACTGAAAGCATATAGTTACAACATAAAGTATATGTGAATTGTGGGATAAATCTAGTCTTGTCTTTTAAAAGGATGCAATGTTCATATTAAGAACTAGAAGTTCATTTGACATCTCGATTTTGTATACTTCTCTATAATATAATAGAAACCGAATCAAAGACTAAAAACTAATTAATCTTATTGGAATCCATTTATAGTGACACGCATACCTTAGCACCTAGGGCTTCAGAAATTATCGTGCTGTAAATGTCTCCGGAGAGGAAAACTGATAAACAGATATGTGATATCCTTTGAATTAAACTTTCAGACTGTCAAAATAATAATTTAAAAATTGCTTTGCCACATAAAAAACAACAATGTGCACAAATGCAAGCCTTTTTTTCTAAGATAATACAGCTGTGTGATGTTATTCAATTAGTCTCCAGGGACCCTCGATGGACAGGAGTTTTTTTCTTAATTGATATACCATTGAATTATGTATGAGACAATTCACACCAATATTCGTCCCTAGCACATCTACGCACACTTCAAGCCAATATCCGTAGAAATCCGATGATAAGCAATGACAGTTTGATATTTCAATGAATTCATTTTGTCAGCAGTATACTTTCCCTTAAGTGGAACAAAAATGCCAGCGAAATTAAATAAACATCTGAAATAAGGTCGAGTATACGCGATAGAAATTTAAGCCTACTTTTCGCGGATTTTTTTTTAAATTATTTTCTCCTCTTTTGGAAATTATCATTGTTTCAAACAGTTCTTTCAGTCGTTTAGGAATGATATCAATGAGTTTCAACATGTCGCAATAATTACACTACTGGAACATACGAGGAGTGTTGGATGTGAATTGCTTATTGTCCTCTAGCCCGATATGGGGCATGATAAAAACCAATACCTACCTGTATAGGGTTATTCAATACCTACACAACGGTGTATACATATACATGTTAGACTAAGTGTAAGACATAAAATTTGCCATTTGAATACACGCAATCATTGACCACTGTAGTAAAAATGGTTGGTAGAAGCGTCGACAAGAAAGATGAAATACGGGCTTACATCAAAGCTCGCTCAAAACTTGGTTGTTCTTTGAAGCAGCTGATGACTGAACTTTCTACTGCTTATGGACCTTCTTGTGTGTCTTATGACACAGTTCGGCGGTGGAAAAAGAAATTTGAGTCTGGTGTAGAGTCCATCAAAAATGCACCGAAATCAGGTAGGCCAAAATCTGCATCTCGTAAAGAAATCGTTTCCAAAATAAAGGAAATCATTGAAGGAGATGCCAGATTTACAGTTCGTGATATTGCACGAAAGGTAGGCATATCACTATCAACGGTTCACCTTATTTTGAAGAAGCATTTGAAAGTCAGAAAGATTTCTGCTAGATGGGTGCCACATCTGTTGACTGATGAGCAAAAGAGGCAACGGGTTAAAGTGGCCAAAAAGCTGCTTCAAATGTTTCCAAAATATGACAAAAGCAGTTTGCCAATGTCGTCACAGGTGATGAAACCTGGGTCCATTATTTTGAGCCCGTCAGAAAGGTTAGCAATACGATCTGGGCCACTAAACACAGCAAACGCCCAATAATTGCCAAACGTTCTTTGAGTGCAAAGAAGGTTTTGTATGCAATCTTCTTCTCTGGTGAAGGAGTCGCAATAAAAGTGCCGGTGAAAAAGACGTAGTACTGAAGAAACTGAAAAAGTATTATCAGAAACGACGCCCTGCCACTGGTTTTAAACATGTCCGTCTTCTACATGACAATGCCCCCGCTCATACCTCCGCAATAGTTACGGCGTTTTTGAAGAAAGAAAAAGTAACTGTTTTGCCTCACCCCCGTATTCCCCAGACCTTGCCCCATGTGATTTCTTTTTGTTTCCGAAATTGAAATCATTCTTTGCTGGGCGGAAATACCAGTCCCGACAGGCACTTGGATCTGCCATTCATCAGTACCTTATTACTGTGCCCAAATCAGTGTACCGTGACGCCTTCAAGAAGTGGATACATCGGCTGAAACTTTGCATTTCTAGCCACGGGGAGTACTTCGAGGGCATGAAATGAGCCCTTTTGGGCTAACTTGAAATTTGAAGTCTCCAGATAGAAATAAGCAATTCATTTCAAACATCCCTCGTATCTGCTTCGTACAGTAAGATTTTTGTGTTTCAAATTCAAAATATAACCGCTATTTTTTATATAGAACTTATCAGTAAATATCACTTAAACGACAATATATATTAATAAATATATCTTGAACTTTCAACATCATGTACCTGTTGCCTAGCATGAGCATACGCATAGCTATTCCGACATATAATATGATATTCTTTATTTGTAATAAGCCATTTATGGCCCATGAACAAAGCATCAATATAGAGAACATAGGTAATACAGCGAGTCACATTATACAATATATAAAATACAACACATTATTATTCAACTTTACAATATTACACACTGTATTAGATCAATTGCAAACATCATATGAAACAGACAGAGCTAATACAAAACATAACTGAGCCAATATGAGAAAAACAGGGCCAATACGAAAAAACAGGGCCAATACGGAATTCAAGCATTTTGATTGGTTCAAAAGAGAGGGCCAATACGGAGAAGCCACTTCCGTTTGATTTTTAAATGACGCCATTTTGTTTTACATCAGAGTTATAGATTACATTTTTTTTCACATTTTGATAAAAAAAAGTCATCCAACATGTTTGAATTTAATAACCAAGTATGACTGAGCGGGATGTACGTCTTCGGAGATTACAACGGTACTTTCGCTTATTCGGTATTGTGTAAAATGCAAGTGTTTCCTGTCAGAAATTCTAGCAGTTGTCAAGGAAAATAATAAGAAAATATGGAAACTCAGATTAATTAAAAGGATGAGACTTATCTTTAACAGACATTTTGATAGTGTGGACTATTTGTGCAATGATAAATAGCGATTCAAGTGCTGGAAAGTGGATGAATAAATTGGCGAACAAGAGTGTCAGTTGTGAACTGCAAACAATTTCGGATAAGAATTAAACGAGGCATGGGACTATATAATATGTGCTTGATTGGTTGTATTATCTTGATCAACACATATGTGTATAATTTTGTGTCTCGTTGCTTGCAGCCTAAAAGGAAACGACTTTTAAAGCAGTTTTTATCACAGTTCAAATGGTATGGTACTCGCTAAAGAAAATAAATAGGAATTCCAAAAAAATAAGGTATGTTCTAGTTACTCTTGATTTTGTCGCATTAAAAGTATCTTTCAAAATTATCTCAAGTACCTACATACAACTCATTCTGTTTTACTGGCGAAAATGATCATGATTTCTAAAATACGTCTAAACTGTAAACAACTTGTCAAAGAATGACACGATTTTTCACCTGAACGTGCATAGCTGTCATAAGGTAACTCACAGAGTTCTTATACTGTTACCGCCAACAGTTGAAAGTTGAATAATAATATTATCATTAATCAAGCGATTTCATATTTGCCTAGTTATTTGTCCTCGGGCAGTCGTATTGGCCCTCGGCCTACGGCCTCGGGCCAATACGACTACCCTTGGACAAATAACAAGGCCAATATGAAATTGCTTGATTAATAACATTATATTATACAATATATAAAATACAACACAAATCTAGCATTTGTGGGAGAGACAAATTTACATATGAATCAACGTATTTGTGATTAGACGTCTCATGTTATTCGTTAATTTTATAACATTAAAACCGGGCAATTCATACAATTAATCTTCTCCAATATTATTGAAATTAAATATTAGAGAACACCTTTCTTCTTTCAAACGCCTTAAAAACGTATGTTGATAATTTTCTTACTTCATGTTCATTTGTAGAATTTATCAACTCAGTAAATTTAACATAATTTGGCAAATGCCAGAAATATTTCTTAATGTATTGTTTCCTTAAATCTGAATAAAGTGAGCATTCTATGATAAAATGATATTCGTCTTCTAAAGACTTACATATTGTACATTTTCTATCATCAAATCGAGTTCTTTGAGGCTTTTTCCATCTACCACATTCTACTTCAAGTCTATGAGATGACATTCTTAATTTTGATAATGCAATACGATATTTAGTAACATTTGTAATATTCAAATACGGTTTAAATTCAAAAAATGCAATAGATCTATAAAACAGAGCTCTGGACGATTCATTTAAACTTGCTTGCCAATCTTGTACAAAGTTGTCTGTTAAACGTTGTTTTACAATTGAAAGAAAAATGTTTACATCTCCAACACCTTGATTAATCCACACTTCATAGAAACCAAATTTTGATAATAAGAATTTTATTTCGGTCACCCAGTTTGTCCTGTTTGGATAAATATCTGAATCTGTTATTAACATCCTATATGCAATTTTCATATATTTTGTGTCCGGACTAGAGCAAATTTTTTTTTTTAACCAATATCTAATTATAGATAAAAACGTCTAAACATAAATGAAATTCTACCAGTTTCTCCATATACAAAAGTGCTCTGAGTGCATAGTTTCACGCCTAGAATGCGTTTACAATAATTCATGTGTACTCGTTCTATTTTCAAGCCTTTATTAAAGCCCCAGACTTCTGAGGAGTAGTTTAAAATTGGTGCTATTAATTTATCATTATTCCGACATATACAGCAGTATTTCAAAATGAAACATCTTTCCCTGATTGATGTAATAATAATTCTTTATCCTTTCAGACATCTCGCGACTCTGGATATAGGTCACATGGTGTAAATACGTAGTTGTGGACCAATCACTATGCATAAGACTTATCTTTGATCTTCCTGTCTAAATCTACCCATTCGGTCGATAGGAAAAAGCCGGTGCTTTATAAGCGACATTAAGCTATCTTGAATGCTGGAACAATATACTTCTAAATATGACTTCCATTTCTTTCTCATCTGGTACTATGTGTATACAACAATTTATATAAAAAGATCATTTTTGAAACTAGAGTCGCTAAAAAAGCCAAATTCGAAAGACAAAATTTTGATGAATGCGAAATCGATTTTTCCAGTAAAATTAGAGATAACTATTGTTGCTTAATCTATAAAAACATGTTTGACATTCTTGTAATATGATACACTTCATCATACAATGAATATTCAATCGTCAAATTTAGCCATTACGACGGATTGTGCATATATTAAGAGTTAAATGAATAGAAATTTAGTCAGGAACTGTCACTTTGTCAGGCTTTTTTATTTATTTTATATCAGTTGTGATTGAATCATAGGTTTTTTCACCGTTATATAGTAAATTGTGTATAAAAGGATATATCTTCAGTTTCCTAAAAATTAAGAAATAATGTATAGGGAAACCGTGTTTTAACGGTATTAATACACGAAAAGAGATTAAACGTTCGCGGAATAATTTAGTGAATTATTCTGGCGACGTTTGACCGATTTTGAATGTATCAATTTAAGTAAAACACGATTTTCCTATACATTATTTCGATTCTAATATGCCTTTAATTTAAAACAGTAGATAAAATATAGTAAATATATTTTTAATTGATTACTGCGATTGTTAGATTGTAAACAGGGACAGATAGTAACAAACATTTCCCCGGGTATTATAAATCAGCACAAAAAGGCATTTCTGGATTTTTTGTCTTTGTTTGGGTTAAGAGCGATGGTAGAGGAAAATCTATGTTTTCCTCTAGGCATTGTTTCAAGCATTGGCGGGCACCTGGGTTCAACCAACATCTTTCCGAAAGCCAGCTGGATGGCTATCATAGCATACAAGCAATATTCTGGACCACCACATGGATGTTTGAGCGCAAGCACATCGGTGATGGTGGCATAGTGGAATTCCTTTAAGCAGAGCGACACACATTCTGGCCCATGGAGGCTGTTGATTCTGGAAAAGCAATTAATGATTATGCCATATAACTGTTTCAGTGATGTTTAATTGAATTTTAAAACTTCTTAATTATTGAAATAATTATTGTCTATTTTGAATCTACCCGTATTTATATGTCTTTGTTCTATTAATACAGCGTATATTCGGGACAAAGTTATTAAATTATTTCCTCGATGTAAACCAATGTATTTTCACGATTATACTGGGAACTGTAAATACATTTGAAATATGAAAGTGCTGATCATAATGTCCTTTTCATAAATTTAATATAATGATAGGATGTCACATAAACTATGTAACTTATAACTATCCCTGTGAGAAAATTGAGAAGTTGAGTTTACTTTATCAGCCAGCTATTTGGTGCTCTATTTGATAAATTAAACTGCTTTCTTCAAACTTAAATTTCTTTTGTCAGCTAAGTTCATGGCAACTTTTCAGCTTAAATGGTTGAGAAGGACCAGAGGTGTCCCTCCCGGCATTATTTCTGGCAAAAGTGGGCTCCTTGGAAGAGCCACCAACCTGCGAACCAGCTAGACACACCCAAGCAGGGCTCAAATCCAAACCGGTGGTGGCAAGTCATTCGGAGACAGCAACCTTAACCATTCGACAGAGGAGGCCGCTTCAGACTTAAAACCAGGACAGTGTCGCATGACCGAAAGACGGAAAAAACATGAAAAAATATTCAATACATCTGGATTTTTCTCTGTGGTGCACAGTTTTTCACATTTCTCTCTCAGAATTATTGCGTTTCATATATAGTACAAACATGATAAAAACACATCTCTGAAAATAAATACTTTGTGGTATATATTTTATCAACGTTTTTATCTTTATCATTATAGCTTTTAAAATGTCCCCTTCCATTACTTCACATCAGCCCAAAGTTGAGGTCCAAAATGGGATGAGACAGACCTTAGTTCATATACCTTACTATGATATTAAACCTTTAAGAGAATAAAATTTCATTCCGCGTTCTCTATCACACTTTGTATTAGTCTTAGAATAAATCAAAGAATGATGTAGTTAGGTCTTAAAGACGAATATAATCGGATGTAAAGCGACCTAAAATTATTGAAAGACTTGTCATAAAAAATATTAAATTTCTTTTCAAACCCTTCGTATTAAAAAACAAATGTCAAGCAAGGGTGCCTCAAGGAGTATCTCGTGATTGATCAACTGTGAAACTAAGGAATGAAGCATCCATTATTACATTGTTAATGAAGATTTCGGCACGCAACATTTCCCTATACATTGCATCAAGCTTTACACGTATTCCATCATTGTCAATTATCTGCGAAAAAGAAGTAATTTCTGATGAAAATGAAGTTCGTCATAAAGGAGTGATTATTCACCGAATGCATGTTGCAAAACAGCAGATGGTTAAAAATGATTGCTTTTAAAACATCATCACAGAAAGTCTAAGTGCAGACGCGTAAAGGATAATCTCCGTCTCATCCCTTGCGTACCCACACATAATAGACTTTATACTTAACTCTTATTATTAAAAACATACTCATTTTGAAATCGGCGTGTTTTTATTACATTCTAATGAACATATAATATGTGTGCCGTTTAGAAAGGGAATCAGCAGAATAGCGTTTTTATTAATATTTTGTATGATTTATTTCCCTTAAACCAGTAGATTACGAGTTTGATAACATATTCTACTAATGAAACAGACAGTACATATAAAACCTTGTTATATATGTATGGTTTAAATTTCTACCAAGAAAACATGTAGATCTCGTGGAATTACGTTTGTAAGGAAAAAAACAATTCAAGCATGGGCATTTACCTGGATCGAACCACCGGCCTTCCATAAGCCGGCATGCTCTTATCTTTTGCCCGATAAGCGCAAGACCGGGCCAGACTTGGCTAGGTCAGGTGAGTCCATCATTTTCAATAATTATTCAATACCTTTGCGGCATTTATTACTGCATGTATCTATTTTCATCTTGAAATACTTCCCAAATTGTAAAAACAATCTATAAAATACATTTTCAAGTTACTATTCGCTACACGCTTTTCTTATTGTATGCCTACCAATGATGAGATACATACAATGACGTTTTAAATACGAAAGTAACCCCTTGATAATATTTCTGATTGCATAAAGTGTAAGCCAGTTCACATTTTACCATTTTACCAGCTTCTCAAATTACAAAAGTTGTAGGAAGACAGCAACGCTCGATTGTTAAAAGCCGTCCCTAAAAAGTTACAATAATGAAAAATATACAAAAACATGTGCAAAGGGGGCAACAATTTCGAGCCGTAGAATTTCCCCATCTTATGATGCTCAATGAGATAACAGAATACACCAAACATAAACGCTAAGTTAAAAAAGGGACATAACTTTATGAAAAAGCAAATAGTTATCGGACCTTTGTACACTGTACGCCATATCATCCTAATGAAAGACTGTCTTAAGTTTCAATAGTTAATAAAATTCCAGCTTACATATAAAATTTAACAAAAAAAATGCCAGGTCGAAAAGGAGGCATGGCCTTGTAAAATGCAAAACAAAGTTATTAACCTGCGCACCTCATGTCAGATTATCATAGTGAACAAGTGTTTGAAGTTTCAATTCATTTCCACATGTGGTTACTTGGGTATCAGCTTACATACAAAACTTCGCCTATTCGGGACGAGAACACGGGTGAAAGCAAAAGCTTTGAAAAAAAAATCAAAAAGTCAAGTTTAAACTGCAGTTGGCTTTAAGAAAGTTATATGAATTTGTGAAGTTATGGGCAAAAAAAGCAAAGAAACAGATAGAAATATTAGCGCTTGTATGATACAAGGGAAGTTAATCTAACATATCAAGTACACACACTGGTCCATGCTTATTTCCCTTCTCCTGATACAAGTCGTAATACACTTGATATAGTCAATGAGCTTCTATACGTCAGTGTTATCGTTATATCTGCTCCTTTAGGATCTTGGTTCATTTATAAGTTCGGCTTAAGGTAGTACTACGGGGTGTGAGGGGTGTTGCACATGACAATCAATCATACCGTGTCTATTTTTTCGCTTGGTTGCGTCTGTTATAGATTTTATTAGTCTGTACTACACTAATAAAACACAAACAACACCATATGCATGACAAGACGTGCGTGTGCATGGCCAGACGTGCGTGTTTATTAAGACAATGTAAGTAGCCAGATAATAACGATACATCAGAAAATGAGAATATTATGTTTCACAGAATTATCTTTATAAACTTGCTAAATTATGGTTGGTCACACAAACAATACCATACGTCTCCTGCCTTCAAACTAAAGATAGAAACAAAAATAATAAATAAAAAAAAAACAACAATATTTGATTTCAGACGGAGGCACGCTGACGGGAACTGACTCGCCCACGAAAAACACAGAGATCAAAACATGTTTTTAAATGAAATTACTCTGAGAAACCTGTGTCCTTTTGTCAAATATCAGATCGCTGAATGTTGGACCCCATTCATATTGCGTTTGTAGACGTATGATATCACAATATATATCAGTAATAGTGAGTTTTTTCATCATTTTCTCAAACACTGACTTTATAAGGTAGAACAAAATAATGAATATCAAGATGACATAATATAATATATATAGATGACGTTCGAGTATACAAAAATGTCTTTGAAACGTACTTCATATTTGAGAAAATTACACTGAATATGAAAACTGAAACTGAATATAGATCAGATCAAAGAGAAATCACATTTTCTTTGTAAGTACATAAGCCTCTTTTTCTACGGAAAATGATGTTTTAAATTATGCAAAAATTGTGCCATCTTGTATATTAATAACAAATGTTACCCTCTTAAATTTTGGAAACAAATTTAACTTGTTCGAATGACTGACCAGTATCTGATTACATACCTATTTATATGTACATACATGTATGCTTTACTGGGGAAAAAATAACGTGCAAAATCCACACTGACCAATATCAATCATTACCCTATGGAAAGCGTTCCATCTCACGATATACTTCGAAACACGTGAAATAAAAATTAATATACAGGTACTACTATGCTATACACTTGTTGAATGGGTCAAATTGATTGCCTACGGTCCGAAGGACCAAGGGTCAATAGTTTTGACCATTGACCTGCAAGCGATTCCACAAGTGTTCTTATTATATGACATCAGGAATAAATGTTCATACTTTGTTTCTTGAATCATTGACTTTAGCCCAGAAAAATTTAGAGATGAACTATAGACCGGTCAATAACACAAACTATAGCCCGGCGATTTATATCAAACTATACTTTTACTGCCCTTAAAGGCACTGACCTTCAGATTTTGCTACAAATAATCTTTCTTTCAAATTGAAGTTTGGTCATATTATGAACGCAAGGATATGAGGTTTTGTTTCTAAAATATTTTTAAAATTCCAGATCAAGAAAAAAGATGACCACGTCGGGAATCGAACCCAGGACCACCGCGGCAATGAAGACATTTTTCCATCGTCGTAACCAATAGCGCTATAGCGGAATTAGTGAATTATGACCTCAAAATATAGATATTTATAATCGAGACAGTTTACCTAGAATAAAGCGTTACGAACGCTTTTCGATTTTCATCGTAAAAAGTAGTAAAAACAGCAAATTCTCATGTGTTTCCGTAACATATAGTTTGTCAGTAATTAATTTTTAAAGCCTTCTTAAGAAATATAGCATTTATTTCCAGATGTCTAAAAAAATATCTTTTTATTGTTGTCGAACGATCTGGAGGCCAGTCCCTTTAATCATAGTAACAGTATTAAGGTTCTTGCGTAGACTATCCACTAGACTGATAATAAAGATATTTCTACATTTTCTTGTACGGCTTGCTTTATTTCGATCAGTAATATTCAGGTTTTCTTTGTGCGGCTTTACGAGAGATTTATCATACACTTGTTTTATTTGTTTACTTTTCTGTTATAAATTGCGAATAGGAGTAAAGAATAAATATTAACATTCTTGCATAACATAACATTGCATGAGCATCTAACTTCAGTAATCCTGGTATCCAACTTTTATACTTGCCAGATATTAACTGGATATGTGACATTATTAGAAACAATGTAAATTGTTTAATGCAATAAACTATTCGTATTCGTATTAGAGAAAAATATCCACATAAACAAGTAAATATGTGGTTAGCAAAAAGGTTCCACCATAAGATCTGAATCATTTCTTTTAATGAAAAAATACCTGTCGTCAGTTATTGATAAATAGATAGAAAATTTAAAGTGATTCCGGTCGTTCTAGGAAGTTTGTACTTTTCGTCAAAAGCATTAAGTAACGCTATTGAAATTGGTATACGATAGAATGAATTTAGCTTAAATATAGTATAGGTTAGTGTTTATTAGATCTAGTAAACATTTATCAAAAAAAAAAATTGGTCTGGCGCGGCGCGGCGGATATTTTATAGTTATCATCACTCTGTGACGGAGACAGCGACAGTCAAAGTTATCCCGCTGTCCCGAAACGTCCTATTATTTGGACTACATTGCCGTCGGCTCGGTTACTGGCTATAATTCAATTTCAGTTTTTTAATCCGGCTCCAGAGCACCGCTGATATATCATTCAAAATCAAGTAGATCGAAGCTAACCTCCATGTCTTTCTCGTTTTCATTCATAATTATTGCAGTATCTGCTACTGAAAATGACCCGGTTCCTAGTGATTACATGTACATCAGCTGTTCTACATGTATTTATACTGATTTGAATAAAGCTACCATCGCTTTCGAAGATATGTAAGTGGGACTCGTTTTTAAACTGGACACTTTGACACTTTGACTCTACCAGGTAATCAGGTATGTCTGTAGGTGGAGCTTAAATTTGTAAACAAAAAATAATTTTAAACACTTATACACTTTAAAGTATCTTCTTAATTTTCCATATTAGCTGTCTGTTTTAAAACATTTGAAATATTGATGACCACCTTTATAGACTATGAGCCAGAAGGGGTTTTGCTCCCCCCCCCCCCCGGGGGAATTTTGTGGACCATATTTTTTTGAAACTCCAATGTGTGGTGAACATTTTGGCATAAAGTTTGCAACTGGCGAGTGGGGCTTTTCTCCGTAACACCACCTTAAAATACGTTACCCTCAAAACCAATAATTTTTTCATCAATTTTTACAGACGAATGGTACCATTATGTTAGTAAATCATTTCAAGTTTGCATATTTTATTACAAGGTGTATACTAGATGCTGCAATTTGATAAAATTTCAATATCTAAAATGTGATGTTAAAGAAGAAAAATATCGGAAAAAGATACGTTACCCTAAAAAATGCAACATTTTTGGCATGAAGTTTTTATTGCAAATTTAGATCACCAGGTAATTAGAAATTGAAGTTACTTTTAAAAAGTTCAAAGTTTAGCAAAAACAATGATATATAGATTGCTAGTATAAGTTAAGGGAAAGCATACTTTTAGCGATTCTTAAAATGTAACGTCATTCTTCCAAAATATGCTAATTTTCAGTCATACCTACTTCAAACATGTTTTTCATAAAAATGTTCTATCAATTTTATATTGACATTCTTTAGTTACATGTAATACAACTATATACTTATTTATCAACAAACCTCTAACTTGTAAGATGTCTTACATTGAATTCTACATTACATTTTACGTTACCAAACATACAAATTATATTGTATGTCTTCATTTTCTTTTAAACACACTTTATCAGTTGAAAAAAAAACAATAATATAATTCTGTTCTCAACAGTATAGTTTTGCATTTCAAACTGAAGGTTTAACTTAAAACACGTATAAATATATCAAATTAAGTTACAGTTTACGTTACCGAACAAACTAACTATATCTCTTGTGTTCTGTTACCTTAAATATACTGTAGCACTTAGAAAAAGCATATCTACAATTCAATCAAAATATGTTTTAACATAGCTTTGCATTTTAACTTTAAACCCATGTATTTAAAAAACAGTCTACGTTACAATTTACGTTGTACGTTACCTAACATATAAGCTATACATTTTCATGTATTCTGTATTGTGAACATACACTTTATCTTGGAAAAATAGCAAAGTTACAATAATTTTTTTTTGTTTTAAATATTTTGCTTTCAATTCTAAACACATTCTAGAACCTTATTTACATGGTCCATGATTACACCATCACGAGAACACTATGCAGCCAAACATTTTTAAACAATTGATATATATATTCAGCTATTTAAGCACATTGAAGTGACATACTTATAATATATACAGACATTGCCCAACACAGTGCTCTATAAAGATGCTAAATTTAAAACAGGCATATCACGATATTTAGAAATCTTGTGCATGTTTATGCACACACATTTTACATTTTGTTAACTGCTGTATGTTGTAACTGTGATTGTTTTGAATGTACAGTAGATTCATTCATCAACATAGACTTCATCCAACATGTTGTCAATCTCAACTGTATCCTTAAGTAGATATACCATGTACATGTACCTTCTATGAAGCCGGTATCCAGTAATGGTCATGACTGGAATACTGTGAGTTTCTTTAATACGATATGTATATATTGATGGTAGTTCAATAAGACAATTATAGGAACTGCCTCAAAATAGGATATTCTGCAAGTGAAATTAATGTAACTCTAGTAGGTAAAGTAAAGTGCATTTGATTGCCCAGTCTGAAGGCAAGTTCTTACAAAACTAGCTCTTTTGATGGCAAATATGGGACTTTAAACTTTTATGGGTGGATTCCGTTACCAATTGACAAGTTTATTCCAGACAGAGGACCTATTTGATTTCCAGTCATTTGAACCTCAACTGGTTTCTAGAGAACCTAAGGTTAGAGACAAATAACACTATTGGGGAATATTGTTACTAAAAGTCAAGCCACTTGTGTGAAGTTCGGAGGCTACTTTCTTCCAAAGGTTTGTGTACCTCATACTAGCAACCCTATTCAACATCAACATCAAAAGCCCGCTTGAGTACTGCCCTTCAATCACACTGGGCAGTTGCCTTTTAATAATGTTGGGTACCAACAGTCAATCTATCATTGTTTTGTCTAGGTCATGAGGGCATTTGTCTAGGTCATGAGGGCATACAGGTCTGGTGGTTGCCACCACTAGAAACCTTATTGTATTCGGTACCACCTTCTCTAACAGGGTTCCATCTTCCTGCATTTAACCTAAGTGCATGTACATCAAGTCCATCTCCATGACAGCAACTATGGAACAAATATATGTTGAGCAATACTTGTCCTGCGTCGCTAACTGCAGTATCGTTGTTTGGGGATCAGTGTCCATGTCTATTTTACTAATTCCTTCATTCCGAGGTTGGTAATTTACACTACCCTTACTGTGCACATTTCGGGAGAAAGGGTTGGGTTATGACAACAATTACTGAATGGACCTTGCTCCTGAAACTATGGCTTTACACAATTATGGAAACATCGACATGGAGGGGCTGGGTCTATGGGATGTGTTCATGTCTCCTGTTCTGATGGATAGACCAGTAGGGGCACGTTGTGCCAGAGTCTCACTAATTGGTCTGGTTTTGGCTTGCTTACCCTTACTCAGTAAGTGGACGTGTGGATTTGGTTAAGTGGCGGCAAGATCAACTTATCTCCAGTGTGAGACTGCAGTCTCTACAACTGATGATAGATATGGCTGTGCAGCCTTTATTTAACCACAACATTCTTTGTACTTTGGTTGAAACACGAGTCCCTTCCAGATGGGTATTGGTATTTCGGGACCTTTTGAGGGACCTGTCTGTAAGCAATAGAGATTCTTGGGCTGGAGGCCTAGGAAAGGGACTTCGGGCCATGGATCATTTATTTGAGACCCTCGTTTAGGTATGTGTCAGCAGAGGCAAAGCCCAGTACAGCAATAGACGCAGAAACTGTGTCCATCTGTTTGAAGTCTTCCCAGCTTCCTGGGTATCCCAGGTTTATCCTTGTGAAAGATGCAGAAGCTATGTCCATCCGTCCGCCAAACTTTCAAGAAAACCCAAGTTTCTCATATTTGTATGTTTTACTAGGTATCTTGACTGTGTTTTAGAAATATAGGTCAGAATAAGTATCCCATAGTACACATTAGTATGGGTATTCCAGCACGGTAATAATTTGGTACATTTCTCCGTGCCACCCAAGAGTTTATGAAATAATGCAGTATGTGTATCACCTGGTATACATTAGTGTCAGTAATATGGTCCTTGCTCTGGGTATCCCAGGGCCTTGATAAATTGGTATTTTTTCCAGGCATGCCGGAAGTTTATGAACTTGAGTCAGGGTATCCCATGACCTTAAGTTTTGTTATTATAAGATATGTGTGGAATAACTGCTTCAGTATAGTAATTAACCATCCATTGGGGAATCTCGTCTGTTTTAAGAAGGAAGTACTTTTTTTGGTCTGCTTCGCATTAGATGTATGATTGTTATTAGCAAAACCTCCATGTTAATATCCAGCAGGGTATCCCTGTTAAGTCTGATTCTGCAAGGAATCCATTTGTGGCCTCCCAAGCCCTTATGACCCACTTTATAGAACAGGGCTGGGGGAGTGTAGTGAGAATGCTGTTAATGGTAACCAAGGTCACTGTCAGAGGTCACAGGAGAAACAGCAAATCAGCGAGGAGGATCGACATCACATGGCTAGGAGGATCAATCGTTTACGAGGAGTATCTCCTCTAGACCAAACTCTATTGAATACAGTTGTATTTATCATCAACAACCTAAATCTAAGGCCATCTGCCTTTTAGCGTTAGAAACCTCTTCCACCCCTAATAAGAGTGTATAGTGAATACCATTTTTCACTTCAAGCTCAATGTCACACTTAGTCGTCAGAGGTCATACCTTAGGACCAATATTGCTTCGCATTGCGGTGTCTATGTTATTTAATTATACTAATGATAATTATGATATGCAGTCATACTGGTACATTCAAAGAGCTATATATTCTTAATATACATTTAAAAAATATTTCTAATGAATTATAAAATCTATATACATTTATTTGATAATATTGTTCATGTCTGGTGATGTTTATTTATAGTCCAATGTATATTATTTTTAAAATCCTGACCATATAGGTAATACCAAAATTTTAAATATTTTTTCTTTAACACATATTTGGAAAGGCCACGTATCATATGTTACATATTGAATAAGTTAACTCTAGGGACAGTTTTATTATATATAAATTTAATTACTGAACTGTGTATTGGCCATTATCAGTATTTTACAACTTAAAAGATCATCATTGTTGATATATTTCTATGTTCTAGTAATTTCAAAAGAAGTAACGTAAGTTACGGATAATACATAACATCTATTCACCTAAAATGATATGAACATATGATAATTTCTATTTTAAATACATAAACATATCTAAGCGTCTTGTTTATTGCGAATAATTGTACAACAGGCATGTTTTTAATATTGAATTAACATAAATAGTGAATTAAATGAAAATTTGCATGGTAACGTATTTTAAATCTCCGTAACTCGTTAAAGCCCCAACGGAAACTTGCAAACTTTTGTCTGTGAATGCCAACTACCATAAGGTTTAAGAAAATCATAGTGTTGAAAATTCCCCTGGGGAGGGAGCAGGGTCAATTGTCAGCTTAGTATGACATAGTGGTATCCTCTAGATATAGTAAATGAACAGGTTTCTATAGCGGTGTGTTTATTTCGCCATATTTCATTTATGACACTATTTGTGAGGCTCATTATTATTTTTACTATTTTCATAGCACTCTTTGCATAGAGCATAAATTAAGCGAAAAAAGATATAGAAAATATTCACACAATACAAAAAGTAAAGGATAATATCAATATCCTATGAGCTTTTTGCCCTTTTTTGAGTATCTGGACCAAAATCGCACAATCATACATCGCATACTGATCCATTTCATGCAATATCTGCATTCCAGTTTATGGTTACTATAATTCAAAGACGCGCCACAAAATAACTGTTCATATATGCATGCTTTGCACGAAGAAAATGAGAAATAACAAGTATCTAGTGGCATATATAAGGCCAAGACAATGTGTTTAATGTCTAAATATATCAACAAATTAATACAGAGTACTTAATGTATTGAGTTTAGACCACGCCTTGTTCCTACAGTGTAAGATATTTATCAGAGAATGACTGAATAAGTTTGAAAATGAAGTTGTGAAAACAACATTAATTCAGGGAGGGCCTAAATTGTCCACCTGTCGTCTTGTAGAATAGCTGTATTATACCAATATTATTAGACTGATTTGCACGAAGTGCATGTGGGAAGAAAAATTAGGTCACTAGGTCGTGGTGGGTCTTTAAAGCCCTGCTCAACGGGTATTCAAATTCTATTGTGTGTATGCAACCATGATTACAATAGGTAACAGTTAACGGCCACGCGCCACTTTTTTGCACGCAAAACCACAGTTATTTTATACAGAATTTTATATAAAATAGACTCTATTCACTGTTCATAGTCAGTATTTTCATGCTTTTTCAGTGACAATTTAAGGTTAAAAGGTAGGACTGGAGCAGGTCTTTAACCGTGTATTCTATTGTCAATAGATCAATTTTCGCACTTATATTTGCCACTATTTCCCCGTGCTTTCCGTTGTCAGCTAGAAAAATGCGCACGGGATATTTGCTTTTCATGTTTACCATGATTTCCCCGTGCTATCCATTGTCGGATGGAATATCTGCTTTTCATGTTGCAACAATTTTCCAGTGTTCCCGTTAGTCAGGTAAATAAAACTGCACGCAATATCTAACATGTATCTGTCATAGTTGTATGAGTTATTATCAGTCTTCCTTTTTATTCCAATTTGCAGATATTTATTCCTACACCCGATGTTGCGCAGGGATAAGTGTATACATTTGTACAAATCATTTAGAGGGATTAAATGAATTCCTACACGTTCCCCTATCCGCTATACCCCCTATTAAATTTTAGACTACTATTTAAAAATTATTTTTGTCTTTTACTTCTTCTTGGATTGTCCGGAAAAAGAACGGGTACGTCTCTTTAGATGACGTCAACGTTCCGATGACGTACAACGTCATGAACGTCAATGTTTTAAACGTCAAAGTCATAGTAACTCGAAAAGTGTGAAAGCAGACAGGAGGAATTTAATTAACTAAAAATGGAAACAAGAGATCAATGTTTTAAGCCAAACTTATTATACAACATCCATTACAGTAAGTGAAGTTTTATCTTATCTTGGAAATTATTTTTGTTACATCTCAAGTGGGTTCCTAATATGTTTAATATGCAAGTCATAATCAACCGTTTATATTAATAATATATTTTGTTCGCTATTTTCACTTTGTTTAAAGTAATTTTAATATCATTTGTATATTATTTAAAATCTGTCTGTATTATTTTATTTTCTGTATTTCCGTTTTTATATTATGATCTCACGTATTGTTATTATTGTTATTATCTTGTGGGAAGGACGAGGAGCTTTTTTACCAAATGTTAACTGACTCTGAATCACTTTGTCGTTAGTATTCAACTTACGTTCTCTCAAAGTAACAGTGTTAAGTATACAGAAAATGTTTATCAATTTCAGGACCACCTAAGAAGTCAGAACTGCTTCAAGGGGCAGATCAACCCAAACAGTCATGTCCACCCAAGATGGTTGTAGATACGATCCGTTTCAACCTAAGTGTATGTACATGTGGGGAACATGGATGCCAGCCCCACTATAGGATGGAGAGGAAAGTTCGGTGGATAAGTGAAGAGGTTAACACTGCTTCAAAGGAATCGAAGAGTGAAGCAATGATAAAAGAAACCGGAATGAGATGCAAAAGCGGAAATGGTTCTGTTAAAGAAAACAGTAGCGGAGGCGATGACACATGCGGCGACAGATCTGATTGTAACGAAGGCCATAGAAGATGCGATGGTAGCGTTGATGGTGACAAATGTAATGTACGATTCGGTGGTGGAGATGATTATGACCAATGCGATGGTAGATGCGACGGCAGGGTTGATGGTGATAAAGGCGATGGTAACTGTGATGGCAGCGTTGATGCCCACGAAGGCGATGGTAGATGCGATGACAGGGTTAATGGTGACGAAGGTGATGGTAGTTTTGGTGGCAGAGTTGATGATGACGAAGGCGATAGTAGATGCGATGACAGCGGTAATGGTGACGAAGGCGATGGTAGAGGTAATGGCAGAGTTGAGGTAAACAAAGGCGATGGTGAAGTTGATGGTGACAAGGGTGATGGAATATATTTTGGAAACGTTGATGGTGACGAAGGTGATGGTAAATGCGATGTTAGAGATGATGATGGCAAAGGCGTTGGTGAATGTATTGGTGCGGTTGTTGTTGGCGGAGGCTATGGCAGAAGCAATCATTGGGTTGTTGTTGACGATGTTAGATCCGATGGAAGTGTTGATGGTCGCGAAGACGAATGCAGCTACGATGACAGACTGGATGCTAGTGAAGTCGACGGCAGATCCGTTGGCATGGTTCATTCTGGAAGCTTTGACGATGGTAGTGGTGCAATGTCCGACACCCATATATTTGATACAGTTTGGGAGGAAATTGCTCCAGCGTTCGGAATAATGTCCATCTATTGCAATAGTGAACTACACAGTTGCTACGTGTGAGTATTTCTTATAGACAATTATAAATCGTGAAATACCATAATATCGCAAAAGTGATGTGTTGTATACAGGAAATTTTGTTTGTTTCAGTGGAAGATCGAAATATTTTTCTTAGAATGAACAGCAGAAGCAGTATTTGAAAATGTAAAATCTGGTGTTCACAAGTGAAAGATATTTTGATCTTACATGCAAAACATGTTGTTTTTTTCATATCTTGGTTTAATTAAATTCGGACGTCACGCGCATCAGCTTGAATTCATATAAAATGTCTTTTTGCTTAGGCTATGTTACATCTGTGTAGGACTTACTGATTTCTTGTACATTGTAGTATGGTAGTCTAAGGCGACGTTTTTGCTTTTTTTTTCCTATTTTTGTCCTTAATTCTTTTTTAATCTTCTGTCCGAAATGTGTACTGAAATTCGGATGGTATTTTTTCATAACACATTTTTTTTTCAGAGGAGAACTTGATACCAATCCAAGTTTGGCGAGGAATGATATAGTGCATGTAAAAGAATTTGTGGGAAAAAGAAAACAACTTGAAAATACTTTCATAATAAAAACAAAAACCATATTTCGACTTTTTTTCTTGTAATGATACAACGTTGACATCATAAATCTCGTTATAGAATTTTAATGGAATGTTTGCAGTTTTGTAAATGATATGAAACGTAGAAGATGTTTGTTCAAACCTGCATCAACTAACAGTCATTCTTTTTTTCTAAATCGAAAACAGCCGAGCGGAATCCCAACGTTTGTCTAGAAAAGCGAATCTCAATAATCAGTACCACTCCAAAAGATGGACCGTTGAACCGGACACTTTCCTTCATATGGAATAAAAGTGGAATCAAGTAAGCCTGGTTCCCGGTATGTACTAAAAGTATCAGTGAAGGGACAAGGAATCCAGACTGGGTAGTAACAAGTCAAATGGTTTATCGCGGCCAGAAATTTGTACAAACCGGACAGAAGTTGCGAAATTGTCATTTGTGCAGGAAAGAAGCGTTTACCATAATATCCAGTACTGGACAGGTATACTGACCATGCACGGCAAAGCCAATTTTCTCAGAAGGGGTCCGATCCCCTGCCTCCCCCCCCCCCCCCCCCCCTGGAAATTTTGAAATTTAGCACTTCATTTTTTGCATACTGGGACAGTTTTATGGACTAACCTGTTAAATTTGGGAAAATGATAAAATCAAGCTTTCTAGAAGGTAAAATTCTTAGTTTCTTTTAGATAAATATATAAATTATGTCGGGGTCGTATGTAGCAGCAGCCGCATATACTTTACATGCAGTCCTAATGTTGCCTTTTTCGAAAAACATTTTCTTTCCTTCTTGTCTAATTTATAACCACAGTTTAACTTCGGATATCCAACATTCTTCAGCAGTTCATCCTAAATTGTTCACCTCGCCGGAGAACTAATGAGTTGATATCCGTTGTTAACATTTAATTATATGGAAAGCATAACGAAACGTAATGCTGCACTTAAATTTAAAGTTTAGTCGTAGTTACTTACTATCATTCGGAGAAATGATTTGTGTCAAACCAACATGTCAGACAGACAGACAGACAGACAGACGGAAGGAAACGGACATGACAATATATCTTCAGCATTTGGAATATCATTTGTTTTTCGAGGGAAGCTTTCAGTGTCCTAAATGATAATAATTTTTCTACATAATATCAGAGAAACTTAGTAACAGATTTTTATGAAGTTTTCTAGTCTTAAAACACATATAGTTTTCTTTGTCCTGCACTGATACTTTATTACAATATACAGACTTACAATGACCAAATTGATTGAAATGTGATATGTCTTTAACGTAGTTTAGGATACATTCATGTTTTTTCTAACATTGAACTTTTACTACCGTTACTATTGAACGAGCCAAGTATAAAATCGTCTATATCATGCTCTACCATAATGCATAATACAGTCATGGTCATGATTAGGGAATATAAAAACCTATTTCAATCGTACTTCAAATGTATTTGTGACATATTGCAAAAATACGAAGATAAAACGATTCCTGTATCATAAAATCATGGGGAGCGGGAGAGGGGATGAAAAAGGCAGGACTGTTTTGTGAAATACGGTCAAATACCATGAGACAGTCACACTGGCAATCCTTTTGTAACTGTTATTGCACAGTAGAAACTTGTATTAAACCTATATTGACATATGCAGCGAGCAGAAAAAAAAACGAAAAGAAAGAAATTGGCCTATAAACCATACCTTAGAGGATAATTTGTATTTTGACTTATGACAAGACTTCATCTGATAGTTAACCATATACCCTCTTCCCCTGTTTAATATCTTTTTACTAGAATCACGGGTGGTAAACGCGCAATCCAATTCCCACTGGGAATACGCTAAAAATGGGTTGCGCGACTTCCGGTGCTGGTGTTGCGCATCAATATATACAAAATCGAGGTAGGTGGGTATTTGTTTTTGTAAATAATGACACATTTACGAGTGCTTTCGAAAAAAGCAAAATGCTATTCGACACAAAAATGAATAAAGATCATATGTGTGAAATACCAACCTATTAATTTAAGAATCAGCTCTGTTATCACGAAAACTCTGCTGGCTCGAGCTGTCAAAAAAACGTGGAATCATGAAAAATGCAATTTTTCTAACTCTTGTGCCTTCTTTCTGGAAATGTGATGCTTCTAATGATCAAACACGTGTAAAAAAGTCATGAATATTACATACACTTGAATGAAATGTTGCTTTTGGGGGAAAGATTGGCAAAAAATAATCGGGAATGGGGTTGCGCCCCGGGAATGGAGTTGCGCGTATACATTATATACATTATGATGTATACGAGCAACTCCATTCCCGGTGCGCTACCCCATTCCCGATGATTTTTTTGTCAATTATGTCCCCGTAAGCAGGATTTGAAGCAAATAATTTTGATATTCGTTACTTCAAAACAGTTGAGTTATCATAAAAAGCATAAGATGTCCTCAGATTGGGCATATGAGGTCAGAAACTTCCATTTTTGTTGATTTCATACTTTTTTCACGCATCTTGTCGCCTGAGTTTTCGTGATAATAGAGCCGAATCATAAATTACAAACCAGATATTTTACACATATGATGTATTATCATATTTGTGTCGAATAGCATTTTGTTTTTTTCGAGAAAATTTATTCTTGTCTCATACTAAGCAAAAACATAACTTCACATACCTCAATTTCGTCTTTTTTTACGCGCAACACCAGCACCGGACGTTGCGCAACCCATTTTAAGCGTATTCCCGGCGGGAATTGGATTGCGCGTTTACCACCCGTGATAACTAACTTTTCTTTAAATTATTCTGTTTTTTGTTGTTGTTTTTTTTTTAATAGGATAATCACAAATCGGGCTTCGTAGTCCGACCTGTATATAAACAAAGCCTATCTTTAGGCTTAAAAAGTCTGTTAAGATCAAATAATCTGTAATAATGTTAATTTCTTTCTTCATACTGACACTGATATTTTCTCAGAAAACCATTTTCTCTCTAGGTTCATCTCAACAGTTAGAGTATTGTAATCTTTTTCAAGAAAGTGCTATTAAAGAGGATTTTATAGTAGAGATATTTGTTTTGAAGGACTCTAACGACTGATGCCAGTCTAACTTATCCTGTAAAATATGTGCTACAAGTGAGGTACGATGAAAATTCTGCAGACCTACTGATCAAAATATCGTTCGATGATATCTGAATGCTGCAAGCATAAATGCAACCTGTTCATTTCTTCCTGTTCTTTCCATGCCGAAGGAAAATATAGTAAATAAATCAATTTTATACATAATCTAACTTAAAATCGTGTTTTCCTTACACGAAGGGAAAAAGACATGACTGGAAAATGTCAAAATGTACTCGGTGCGTCAATTGCGGCGTCAGAGATGGAATTGCGCATTTACTTTTTGTGAAATAATCTTCGTTTGCAGTGTTATATGCTTATTTCTACACGACATATGAGCCGTGCCATGAGAAAATCAACATAGTGGGTTTGCGACCAGCATGGATCCAGACCAGCCTGCGCATCCGCGCAGTCTGGTCAGGATTCATGCTGTTCGCTAATGGTTTCTCTAATTGCAGTAGGCTTTAAAAGTGAACAGCATGGATCCTGACCAGACTGCACGGATGCACAGGCTGGTCTGTATCCATGCTGGTCGCACACCCACTATGTATGTTTTCTCATGGCACGGCTCATATGACTTACTATGTCAGATTACGAAAGCGACATGCATTCGTACAAACCAAAGTGAAAGTACGACAAAGTTTTTTTTAACAGTCCCACTGTACGTTACTGTAGCTTGCCCATATAAATGTTAAAACAGGGTTTTTGTGCCATACATAATATTGACATATTCAAAAATATGCTGTACACTGCAGAGAATGATGACATATAAACGACCGAAGTGAGTAATTTTGAGAGTTCTAATTACTGTGGACTGGAGGTCACCAGTCAACATATATTCTGCCTACATTTTAAGATGCATTAACTAGATCCTGATTTGAGTGTTTATACCATTATATAAATGTTTTTATGTTCATCTTAAAAATAATAGAAGAAGAAAAAACAGAATGTAAATACGCCTGCTGCAAATTATATAGGCCTACATGTACATAATATCATATTTAATTTTTATTGAGTATTTGAACAAATAGTCTTACATAAACATGACAAGAGCTCGTCAGGTAAATAACTTTGATTTCCTGGTATAAACCAACTTACGCAGCTGTTGCGTTAACTCGGTCCATATAAAGTATATATATTGTTTCTGGTTTTCTGGTGCGAAAATTACCTATACATGATAACTTCATGACAGATTTAACCAGATCGAAGAACCAACGGGAGAAAGTAAACACAAAAACGTTACTTTGCACCTTTAATATGCTTTAATAGGAATGTTTGTGTTATAGACTTTTGATTTTGCAAAGCGGCTATCTTGATATGTTCAGTTTGTTTTATAGTACAATTCTCGACACAACGACCATATTCCTTTGAATCTCTCAGTGTAAGTAGGAAAAAATACTCCATGTCAATAGACTAATTTTATTATTTGCTAAGATATGGGGGTTTTTTCTGGACAAAAAACTAGAGGTTACATTGAACAAACAGCTAGCACAAACTACGAATTTAGATTTTACAAAATAACTTATTTATCTTTTCTACATTCATTTTTCACTGAAATACAGAACACAAAAATCTGAAATATAAAATACAACAAGTTTCTGTATTAATCAATTTTAGATGGTCTGTATTCAAATTGTCAAAAGTGGCTTACTTTAAATTTACAACAACAAAAAAAGAAACAAAAAATCTGAAAAAAATCACGTCGTGTTCAAAGAACATTTCTTTTTCAAAAGACAATGAAACAAGCACACTCGACAAAAAATACGCCTGGTCCACAAAAACTATATTCAAGAATCCCTAGCAAGTTACGAGCGACCAGTTAGGCATCACAGTTCAAGTCATTTACTTGTAAAATGCTTCTTGAACTGCTTTATGATGAAATGCATGCATATAATCCATGTGAATAAAGAAATGCACCGAAATTTCGTTTAATTAGTTTTATTTTAGATAAATTTGCAATATATTTAAGGAAACTGTCCTTGAATATCACATGATTTTCAAAGTTTGGCTTGGATTTCTTTTTAGGACACACACACACACGCGCACGCACACGCACACGCACACACACACACACACAACCGTATTTCTGTATTTCATAAGGAACTAAAGATTATAAATCATCAATAAAACTTTATGTTAGAATTAGTTTGAGCTTCTGACATTATTTCTAGTAATATAAGCGGTCTAATTTAAGAAGAACTTTTGGAAGCATAGAACGTAAGCAAGCAAAAAATAATAGCAAACTCGGTTTCATCGAGCCTGTACATGGGAGGTAATGTGCAAAAACCCTGACGCCCCCACCCCCCTTGCGCGCGCACACACACACGCGCGCGCGCACACACACGCGCACGCACACGCACACGCACAACCGGCTTAAGCAGAATTCTATTATCCATTAATGAGCTTCATGCTCTCAAAGGACCAGAAAATATAACAACAATGAATCCAATTACGTAGAGACATTTTACAGCCGCTACACAGCATTTAAAGACTGCTGCTGTGATAGTTGATAAAATATATGAGAAGATCCGCTCCTTTGCAACCAATAAAAATAATGGCAGACTTGCTTTTATTGAGTCTATTAACCCTTAGCCTGTTGGCGGCAAGTGATTCTGCCTTTGCGACCAGTGCAGACCAAGATCAGCATGCACATCCGTGCAGTCTGATCATGGTCTGCACTGTTCGCTATTCAGTCAGTTAATTTTCAGTAAACTCCTCTTCGAATAATAAATGGTATTGCCCAAATTGAATGATGGACCAGTCCATTTTAGAAATTTAGCATGGTAAGGGTTAAAGAGATGAACAAAGGTTAGTGTGTGTTAGCATGTTAAGTGGTGAAGAAGAAGAAAAATGTTTAAATTTTAAATATATTGCTTTCTTGTATAATACCGGATGGTTACCATATCCACCTTGAAAGTATCAAGGTCAAGGATGTTAACTAAATGGCCAGTCTACAGATGAGTGAGAAAAAACTGGAATTAAAAATTAGTTTATGGTAACAAGATGTGACTTGTACTTGTCTGAAGCCAACTGAGAATGCGAGTGTATATTAAATCTCATTGACTCAGTGCCTTTTAAAAGAAATTTTCGAATTGCTTGTGGTAGAATTTGTAAAACATTACCAGACGGGAATCTGGTCGCCTATGTTCAAGGGGTGCCATCCAAGGTTTTTTTGCATGGCTGTAACAAGATGTTGGACAATTTTGGTGATTGTTAACCTGTGAATACGGATGCCAGTTGGTTGATGTATAATCCAGATGGTGATGGGCAAAGGTTTTATATGCAATGACTTCCGACTTGTTCGTTACTTGTGATATTCCTTTTTATTAAGACCAGAGTTTAATTTGCATTCGATGATATTGTGGTGGTGAGCATGGATCTGTTGCTATGTCAACGCCAATATATTTTGCACTGAAGACTGATTCTAGTGTTTGTTCAGGGTGGTGGGGGAGATATTGTGTTCTAATGCATGATTTGCAGTACCTGACATTCAGAGGGATGAAACTCAAGGGTTCATTCATTTTCATATATTTCTCTAATTTGCTAAAATCATCTTTCTCGATTTTGTAGTTAGCAGAATAGTCTATAGTAATGTAGTCTACCGTGTCGTCGGCAGATAGTTAAAGTGTAGAGGATGAAAGATCGTTTATGTAATTAAGAAAGTACAGATGTCAAAGGATAGAGCTTAGAAAAACATCAGCTATTACAGGTACCTCACTGGATTGATCACCCAAAAGTTTACAGGCTGACTTCTACTAAGAAGAAATGCAGCAGACATTTGGGACATAGGAGCAATAACCACAGTCTTGAAGTTTAGTAAAAATATATGCACACCCTGGTCATGATTTATCTTGTCAAAAAGATAAATAAGATAAGTTTTATTTTAAGTCGGCAAGACATATGTCACGGTACAGACTTGGTCAGGTAAGAGTAGAATATGTGTCAGGCAGCCGGTTAGCTCAGTCGGTAGAGCACTCGGCACATTTTTCTCACCCTGTGACATTTGGCGCCCAACGTGGGCCCGTGACATGATTGCTTGGTCAGTCTTGCGACGCATGCAATATAATGTACCTTTGGAATTCGAGGACGAATTTCCAATTTGTGGGAGTGGAGTGTATGTCACGGTACGGACTTGGTCACGTAAGGGTAGAATATGTGTCAGGCATCCGGTTAGCTTAGTCGGTAGAGCACTCGCCCTGTAAGCGAGGGGTCCCGGGTTCGAGCCTCGGACTGACTGCACATTTTTCTCACCCTGTGACACATATAACAATACAACATAAGCTCTGACTGAGCTTTTTAACCGACTTCAAAAGTTTTTAAAAAATGGGTTTTAAAAGTGTAAAAGTTTTACAAAAGTCGAGATTATTTAGTTTCTGAAGCTAACCTTCGACAAAGAAGTATAAAATACATTAAATTATGATTTTTATAGCTCTTTGGCTTCGATGAAATAGGATAAGACAAAATAAGATAAGATAGATTACTTATATATAAAACGCGTTACAGTATGGAAAAATAATGTTACAGGTTCAGGACTAAGAGTATATTTTTCATAGAACAATTAATTTCGTTTAAATCATTTAAAATATATAGTTATCATTTTCAGGTACGGTATGGGACGGCAGAGAAGTAAACTTCCGGTTGAAAAGGTCAATTATTTCGGGTACCAGCAATACATAACATTTTGTTTACTTCCTGTACATTCATTGGTGGTTTTCTAGGTCAGTGGAAAAATGTGGTCGGTCTTGTTGCGAACACATTTACTACATATATAGGAATGGGATAGAATTACCTAACAGTTATATTACAGTCTATGCGTGAGTTTAGCATTCTTTAATTTCTCATTTTGTTCGTTTGGATAGCTAAAAAAAATTTTTGAGTGCAAAGTGTACGTTGATTTTGCGGAACTAGAATAGTAGGCTAATTGAACATAAACTGAGTGTTGACCTAGATTTACAGATGCTCCACTGAACAAGCGTGTGATCATTACGGTGCATGATGTAATTATTTACAGAAGTTTGAGTGATGTCATAACCTTTTTTCTTAAAATTTGTGATATATAGTTTCAGTAGCAATCAACGCATGAACTAAATAAATTTGCAGCTACTGTGATTATAATATCTATAGATGAAGAGTCAGGTCCAGCATGTGCCAACTGTCAATCAAAGTGCATTTGGAATCTGACTGTCACAGTCTTGTTTAATGTCATATTTAAAACAGTTTGTACAGACTAGACTTTTACTATTTATAAACTTAATAAATCTTGAAAGCCTTTTATGAGTGGATTTAGAGGGGTGAACTAGGCACATCCTCACCCGTCACACTTCAGTCATTTTAGAAGATTGTTTTGGCTTATTTGGCTTGTAAAACATTATAACTTATATCAGTGTTGTTCATAATTGAAGAGCAAGAATCCAAAGTAGAAAAGCTTGCTGCTTTTTTATTTCTGACATTTGCAGCCACCGCAGTTGGACCTGTCACAATATAAAACTTAAGTCCAAATATTAGTCCCATACTCAGTGCAGTAAATCATACTAACAGGCAAGACATATAATTCTGTCTACAATAATCTTGAATGCCACTGTTTAATTCTTAAGCTTTACATATTAGGGATCAAATTACATATTTATGACATGTTACGGTGCTAATTATATACAGCTAGTCTGGTCTGAAGACTTTGTGCAGAAATACGTAAATAAACATTTATTTCAATTTATGAAACAAGATCTATTAGAAGTATTTAATTTGTCCTACAATTACCTTGCAATTTTCCTCGCAAAATATCACAAATATATGAAGAATGCTTTTCTGCATATTAATTGCATGAAGTAATTAGATTATTTCTTTATGTACCAGCAGACAATATTATAGAAAAAAACATTAATGGCCTATTAGAAGGCTGTTATTCAGCAAAAAGATGTCCTCGTAAAGGGTTGTTATCTTAAGTCTTGTTTACTCATAAGTTGAACTGCAGTGAAAGGTTAACATCATAAAATCAGGGCAGTATTTAGTTATATTTGTTTATTTGGGAAAATGATTTGTTTATGTCAAATTGAAGGAGACTTTTATAATGGTTTGTTTACAATTCAGTGAATGATTTGAAAGATTCCATTCCCTGAGTGTTTTGGAAGTTGTGCACCTGTTCCATAAAGATAATGATTTGTGAATAAAACTTATTATAATGTGGATTTTAAAAAAGAAATTTAAACCAGTCTTGCAAGATGCTCTGGTATCATTGGTACCGGTATGTAGTAAAAAACATTTGATGTGGGGAAATAAGGTTTTTTATGCAGCACTCAGTAACTCTAGTTTGATGGTGCATGATTAAAGTAATACATGATGCAATCACAAGAAATCGGAAATTATGTATTTTACCACTTATTATTCGGCTAAGGCCTAAAAAAATTCTTTGTTTCTGGTAACATGCTAAGTGAGACTTTTCGGAAATTATTATTGTATCAAAAAATGAATACAAGTAAGCAGGTTATGCCTTTACAGCATCAGTAAGTTGATTTCTAACATCACTGACCATGTTTAAAGGTAGAAAGTGCAATTTTGCAACTTCATGTTAAAAAGTTGAAAAAATATTCTCCAAGGCAAATATTCTCAAAAAACATTTAGGGTTGGGCAAAAAATTTAGGTTAGGTCAGGATACCGGAAACAAACATTTTTTTTACACCTAAGTAAATTTACATTTGTTTCTTAAGGTATCTCCACAACTGTCTATGTAAATTTACAGATTTTTCACTCATCTTGAATGATATTCCAAAAGTAAATTTTTGAATTATATGGACTTGATTTTCTTTTCATTCTGTTTGTGATAGGATCTTTTGAAGAAAAAAAAATTTAAAAGGAATAAGACTGGCTTCCGTCCCTATGTTTGTTCTTATTTACATATCTCAGTTTTCTTCATTAAGAGGGAAGTTTAAACTCCAGATGGTTGTTTCTACTTTTGACATTTTTTATTGCCTCTGGCTCCCAACATTCAGCCATCAGATAAAATTGTGCTATTTTAGAGGCTTAAAATTTTCTTATAAAATGTTTCCAGTATTTGTATAAAAATAACCAGGGAGCCAGGCTAAAGAGGAATGTGTACTGTAATATGCTATAGTTCTCTATTTTATCCTTTAATATTATGTGCCAGAGTGAGTGAGTTGGGTTTTAGGGCGAATCAACACAAAATGGTTATATATCGCTGAGAAGAAGTCATTTTGCAAATGCCAACTGTAAAGCATAAACATTGATGTAAAAAACCAAAAACATCCATGTAAAAATGTAAAGAACACTATGAGTAATGTAAAACATAATAATTATTATCTAAAACATCCATGTAAAAATGTAAAGCATAATTATCTAAAAACAGTTATGTAAAATGTATATAATGTGTGTGTTAAAATATCAGCTGCAAACATAATAGTACTGCAAGATGTTAACAAAAATATGAAATGTTAGATTTTTTGCCAGAATTCCATGGTTTTTGCAAAAAGACATGAATTGGTGGATTTAAAATTTTATACATAAATTAATGGAGAATTTGCTTATTCATCAAGATTTAATCTTATAAGTTGATGCAACCACAAGATCCATTTTTTGTGGGGCCTCATGATGGCTGAGAGGTTATGGTCACTGCCTTCAAGTTTCTTGCCTCTTAGACTTATAAAGTCTGTTGAGATCAAGTAATTTGTAATAAAGTTTATTCTTTCTTCATACTGACATGGTATTTTCTCAAAAAAAAACCCTTTTTTCCTCTAGGCTAGATATTGTAAAGTTTTCTCAGAAAGTGCTATTTAAGAGGATTTTATGGCAGAGGTGCTTATTTCAAAGGACTCTAACGACTGATGCCTGTCTACTTGCCTCTCTCTGCCATTGGTTTGAAACCTTGCTCAGCATGAAGAATTCTTTCAATTGAGGAAGAGGTTCATTTGGTTTATGGGTTCGCGGTTCTACATAGGTGCCAGTCTGATATAAAAAAAAGCCTGACGGGGCACCTGGGATATTTTCCCACCATGAAAGCTGGAAAAGTCATTATATAATGACCTGTAATTGCGCAAGTGTAGTGCTAAACCCTACAAATAAGTCTGCCACAAACATTATGTTGATTATTTCATAGTAAATAAAAAATTGTTTATACGTATTTCAGTCAAAATGTCAAACTGTTTTCTCAGTAACAGGTGCAATAGTCAGTTCAGCATCACTCAAGTCAAAAACAAAAATGTCACATTACTGCTGCTATAGCGTCAAAATAACTTTGTGTTTACATGTGCTTTTGACAAGTATTGTTCTCCTATTATAGCTTTCATCATCTCAGTGTGTCTGAAGCTAATGAGATTTAACAGAGAATTATAGTTTCTTTATTTTTTTGCAGTCAGACCCAGACCTGTGAACAGAAATTTAAGGTTAATGCATTGTGCCATTAAAAATTAATGATAAGGTCAATTTGGACTTTTCTGAAACATTAATGATAAGGTCAATTTGGACTTTTTTGAAACAATGTTAATAACAAACTACCCTGTTACAATTTGATTTAGATTAAACTAACATGAAATTAAGTTGGCCTAGGTGTTGTTTGTTGCATCATTATTGACTATTACCTGTGTATTATCCAGGGTATCCAGACTGAGAAGGCAGCCAATGTTAGTGACATCTTTTTATGAAACTGGAACTTTTCATAGATAATCTGTAAAACGTGACTTTTTTATATTGATTAATTTTAGTTGAAGATCATTGGCAAAGAGTAACAAAAAATTTAGCTTCTGTATTGTTGTTTGTTACCTGAAAAACATAGATTTTTGTTGAAATTTCTGGATTATATTCTAGCTTATATGTCATAATAAGTGTCTGGTAAGTGAATCAGTAAAAGTGTTATGTTTTGCAAGTTTTGTGTTATAGATTTATTTATTAAAAGATAAAATCTAGCATCTTAAGTATTTTACCAACATGCACTACAGCAGTCAATTGTTATGTACCATTATGTACCTTAGTACAATCCAGTTCAAGTTACTGACAATTATTAATGATAACTAAAGTAGGACCTAGTTGTAATGCATACACATGTTAAAGGGATACACAAATTTTTTTTTAAGAAAGATTTGAGCCGTGCCATGAGAAAACAAACATAGTGGCTTTGCGACCAGCATGGATCCAGACAGTGAGCCTGCGCATTTGCGCAGTCTGGTCAGGATCCATACTGTTTACTGATAGTTTCTCTAATAGCAATGGGGTTCAAAAGCGAACAGCATGGATCCTGACCAGACTGTGCGGATGCGCAGGCTGGTCTCGATCCATGCTGGTCGCAAACGCACTATGTTGGTTTTCTCATGGCGCGGCTCATATATTCTGTTTTACGTAACTAATTAAAGGAAACAGAAAGAGACGTGTTGTGGAATTTGTTTTGACTGTGTAATGTGAAAACACATACGCGTATACAAACAGTCCAGTCGACAATCTGAATTATCTTGCCATGCCCATAGTAAAATTGAATAACAGTAAAAAGTAAGAAAATGAAATTTAATATTTGATAGAAAATTTTAAAGGCTCATAATGCCTTTGTTTAAAATGTGGCTGCCACAACTTACGTTATGAAGATAAATTATATTGATTTCTTGTTAAATCCTATTTTCAATATATTTGTAAACGGTCTGAATATTGATGCATTATACTAGTATGTTTAATTGAACCATTCTGTTCTTTTTGATTACCTCCCTTTGTGACCATTGCTGTAAAAGTTCATGTGCAGTATTTAAAGTGGCACTTTTCTAACTGTGTAATTATGCAAAACATCTGTGTGGACAGCAGTTTCATCTGTTTTCAACATGAAATTTAAAGCCTTATGGAACTTTTAAGTGTTATTTTAACCTGACATACCTGGGTCAGGTAAGCAAAAGCATGAAAATTGTTCACCTACATCTTCAGAGTAATGAAACATATTTCTGTTTTTACTAAACATGTAGGTAAAATGTGAGAAACCTTGTTTCTACAATGATTTAAAGAGTTTCATTTTTTTATGCCCCCACTTTTGGGTGGGGGCATTTGCTCTTGTCCATCCGTCCTTCCGTCCGTCCGTCCTTCCGAAAATGTTGTGTCGCACCTAGCTCCAAAAGTATTTGACGTAGCGTCACAAAACTTTACAGGAATGTCGGTCACCATGTGTAGTTGTGCACCTGGGGTTTCGCGTCCGAATTCATTCAGTCTTGTAGGAGTTGTGGCCCCTGACTTTGTAAAAATTGGTCATTTTAGTGTTGTGTTGCACGTAGCTCCAAAAGTATTTGATAGAGAGTCACAGAACTTTACAGGAATGTTGATCAGCATGTGTAGTTGTGCACTTGGAGTTTCGCGTCCGGATTCATTAAGTCTTGTAGGAGTTATGGCTCCTGACTTAGTAAAAAATTGGTCATTTTAATGTTGTGTCGCGCCTAGCTCCAAAAGTATTTGATGTAGAGTCACCAAAGTTTACAGGAATGTTGGTCAGCATGTGTAGTTGTGCACCTGGGGTTTCGCGTCCGGATTCATTCAGTCATGTAGGAGTTATGGCCCCTGACTTAGTTAAAAATTGGTCATTTGAATGTTGTGTCACGCGTAGCTCCAAAAGTATTTGTCCTAGAGTCACCAAAGTTTAAAGGAATGTTGGTCAGCATGTGCAGTTGTGCACCTGGGGTTTTGCGTCTGGATTGATTCAGTATTGTAGGAGTTATGTTCCCTGACCTAGGAAAAAATTTGTGTCCTTTGTCATGTAGTGGGGGCATCTGTGTCCCATGGACACATTTCTAGTTATCCACAATTTTACCAGTGTATCCCATAACATTTCCCTCTCTTGAGGATCAGAATCTTCTCTTCCGATGCATTGTCTTTGGGCTCTATTACTGAGCCAACATGGGAAGTGGTCAGTTAGTCAGGAAAAGTATTACTTTAAAAAGTAGTTAGCAGTTCATTTGATAAAATACCAGTTATTGTGAAAATTCATTTGATTTATTGGTCATTAGCTCGACTCCCTGGCTGAATGGTTATGTTGAATAAACACAGAAGAATTTTTGTATTTAGTAAATTGTAAGCATCTAAAATCACTTTCATCAAGGCTGATCCATTCTTGTTCAAAGAAAGGGCAATAAAAATTGTCAGCATTCAAAACAACTTGAGGGAGCCAGTCTAAATTGGTGCAGATTTCTGGGTATATGAATTTGATCATCTCAACTTTTGAAGTTAAAGAAATAATTAAATGGCAATTTCATTTGTTCATATGGATTTATTTTTGCAGATTTATTCAATCACAAAATCCACGAAAAATTATTTCCACAACGAAAATTTATGATAAGCTGTTTGGTGGCAAACTGTTTTAATTAGTTGTGTTTAACATTAATTTTAAAACTGTTACTTTAAATTTATTACGATATTTAAAATGGAAGGCATCTCATTAATGCATATTTTCATTTAAATGATTAATTATAAGATGAAAAACCTGACTTAAAAGGTGTGAAATTAAAAGTAGAAAAATGTGTGGTATTTATAAATGGATATATTATATTGTTCCTACTGCTCCTGCACGTTAATTTAAACGACAACATGTTCATATTATTGTTTGATTGTTATGGTTCTCATGCATCGTTGAACTAAAAAAGGTTGTCAAAGATACAAGTTTAAGCCCATACTGTCATGTTATACAAAAATATTTTCTGTATTGAAACGTTTTATTGAAGAAGAATCATAATTATCAAACATGTTATCGTTCGAGTTATCGTGCGGGATTTATACACACTAAATTATAAATAAACATCATGAGGATCTAGTTTCTGTGTGCTTAACAGTTAAATATGAATGATAATGAAAAGGAAGTGTTGATGTCTTTGCATTAATTAGTTTTATTTAGCTTGACTATTCGAAGAATAGTCCGAGCTATTCTACAGTTCTACTCACCCCGGTGTCAACATTACACCTTGGTTAAAATTTTGCATGCAAGTACGTATATCTATCATTTAAAGGCATATAGCTTTGAAACCTATTTTTTTAGCTCATCTGATTTTTTGAAAAAAAATGATGAGTTATTGTCATCACTTGAGCGGTTGTCGGCGTCGGCGTCTGCGTCGGCGTTGCCTGGTTAAGTTTTATGTTTAGGTCAGCTTTTCTCCTAAACTATCAAAGCTATTGCTTTGAAACTTGGAATACTTGTTCACCATCATAAGCTGACCCTGTATAGCAAGAAACATAACTCCATCTTGCTTTTTGCAAGATTGATGGCCCCTTTTGTACTTAGAAAATATCAGATTTCTTGGTTAAGTTTTATGTTTAGGTCAATTTTTCTCCTAAACTATCAAAGCTATTGCTTTGAAACTTGGAATACTTGTTCACCATCATAAGCAGACCCTGTACATCAAGAAACATAACTCCATCTTGCTTTTTGCAAGAATTATTGCCCCTTTTGGACTTAGAAAATCAGTTTTCTTGGTTAAGTTTTATGTTTAGGTCAGCTTTAATCCTAAACTATCAAAGCTATTGCTTTAAAACTTGCAACACTTGGTCACCATCATAGGCTGACCCTGTACAGCAAGAAACATAACTCCATCCTGCTTTTTGCAAGATTTATGGCCCCTTTTGGACTTAGAAAATATCAGATTTCTTGGTTAAGTTTTATGTTTAGGTAAACTTTTTCTCTTAAACTATCAAAGCTATTGCTTTGAAACTTGTAACACTTGTTCACCATCATAAGCTGACCCTGTACAGCAAGCAACATAACTCCATCCTGCTTTTTGCAATAATTATTGCCCCTTTTGGACTTAGAAAAATCATTTTCTTGGTTGAATATTATGTTTAAGTCAACTTTTCTCATAAACTATCAAAGCTATTGCTTTAAAACTTGCAACAGTTTTTCACCATCATAAGTGGACACTGTACATCAAGAAACATAACTCTATCCTGCTTTTTGCAAGAATGATGGCCCTTTTTAGACTTAGAAAATCATGGGTAGGACAATATTTCTATTATACAAAAAAAATCAGATGAGCGTCAGCACCCGCAAGGCGGTGCTCTTGTTTTTGGTTTAAGGTCAATTACCAACCTCACTGGGTCAAGTCCCATAACTCAGACATGTATTTTGGCCAAATTATGTCCCCTTTTGGACTTAGAAAGTCCTGGCTAAAGTTTTGCATGCAAGTTACTATCTCCAAAACTAATGCAGACATTTAATTTAAACTTCACATGTGTCTTGGGGGTTATAAACCTAGTAGATAGCATCAAGTCCCATAACTCTGACATGCATTTTGGCTTAATTATGTCCCCTTTTGGACTTAGAAAATCCTGGTTAAAGTTTTGTGTGCAAGAACATATATATATATAGCTATAATGTAAAGTCATATAGCTTTGAAAATTATTTTTTCTTTTTCTAGGTTAATTGCCAACTTCACTGGGTCAAGTCCCATAACTCTGACATGTATTTTGGGCAAATTAAGCCCCCTTTTTGACTTAGAAAATCCTGGTTAAAGTTTTGCATGCAAGTTACTATCTCCAAACCTAATGCAGAATGATATTGATTTGAAACTTCACATGTGTCTTCAAGGTTATAAAACTAGGTGATAGCATCAAGTCCCATAATTCTGACAATCACATGTATTTTGTAAAATTATGTCCCCTTTTGAACTTAGAAACTTTTGGTTAAAGTTTTGCGTGTAAGTTTAATACTATCTCCAAAACTAATGCAGAATCTGATATTGATTTGAAACTTCACATGTGTCTTCAAGGTTATAAAACAAGGTAATTGCATCAAGTCCCATAATTCTGACATGTATTTTGCAAAATTATGTCCCCTTTTGAACTAAAAAACTTCTGGTTAAAGTTTTGCCTGCAAGTTACTATCTCCAAAACTACTGCAGATACTTGATTGAAACTCTATATGTATTTTAACATTTAGGGTAATATTCCTGCTGTTGGGACAACAATTCGAATAGTCGAGCATTGACTGTCTTACGGACAGCTCTCGTTTTTAAGGCATTTATGATATAAAGGTAACGCTTACTAACCAATATATTTTACTTATGTAATTATTAATATTTAGAAATCAGTAATATTCTTTGGGATGGGGCCATGGGGATAGAGGGAGATGGGGGCTGATTTTCATGGATTTTGTGTTTGCATCAATCAAGTTAAGTCCCATCTCCCTTATAAGTGGAAATTCACCAAGCGGAATAGACATTTTGACCAAATTTCATGCCCATGAAATTAACCTTTACACTGCTTTAATTTCTATAACGGACTGGTCCATCATTCAATTTGGGCAGTACCACAGTAACCACTAAATATTATTTGAAGGGGTCATCACTGAAAATTTACTGACTGAATTATTAACGAACAGTGCAGACCATGATCTGATCTTGGTCAACTCTGGTCACAAAGGCACTGATTGCAAAGGCAGAATCACTTGCCGTCAGCAGGCTAAAGGATAAACAATTTAACAGTGAAACATAATAATAAAAATTTTTGCAACCACTGTTACTGGTCTAGAAGTTAACATATATTTTTATGCCCCCAGCATCTACTGATGCGGGAGGCATATACTTGATTGTCCTGTCCGTCCGTCCGTTCGTCCGTCCGTAAGAGATTAACCAAATGGGACCGTTTCGTCTGGCATCAATACCCCTTACTTGAATGACTTGATACTAATGCAGATGTAAACTGTGACCATTCCTCATCTTCAGACATCACCTGACCTCAGTTTGACCTTGACCAAATTTTGGACTTAGGTTGCTTTATATGGGCCTTCTCTTGGTTAACCAAATGGGACCGTTTCGTCTAGCATCAATACCCCTTACAAGAATGAATTGATACTAATACAGATGTAAACTGTGACCATTCCTCATCTTCAAACATCACCTGACCTCAGTTTGACCTTAACCTTGACCTTGTTTTGGACTTAGGTGCAAAATCTATCGCAAGGATGCCACTGGGGGCATCAAGCGTTTATTGAACGCAGCTCATTCTTTCTATTATATTGTTACTTTCCATGCTTTTTATCTGTTTATTTATTTTAACACTGAATGTGAAGATTTTCAAAGTATTATAGATAGCTAAATCTCTTCCAAAAAAACCCAAAACAAAATAATTTGTTTTTATGCCTGGCTATCCAACTGCCATTATTTTCCTAAGTTAGCAAAAATTAACACCTGTTTTCAAAAATCATGAAAATATCGGGTAATGTTAATAAATAAGTAGGCAATAGTATTATCTTAAACTGTGATTTTTTTTGTTGAATGAAAGTTCATATGCAAAGGAATAATATCGTGAGGGCTTAGATAATAAGTATATAACAATATGTATTGTATTTAAAATAAATTAATTGCAGTGTGCTTGGGAATACAGATGAAATAAATTGTCACCACTGAATACCATTTCAGTAGGCTAGCACACTCCTGTTTATTTGACTCATCTCTTGTGACTTATCTTTCTATAAAAAAACACTATGACTTATCTTATTCATAAAACTAATACTATAATAAACTATAGACAAAGAAATGTATTGTGTCTTTATCTTTGAAACATATATAAAAGGTGTATTTCCATTACAATAATAATTATTAAATGCTATACAATTATATTGAAAATTAGTAAATTTTTGAAATTCAAAACCAACCTCAAGGTCATAATTTATGAATGAATGTTATCTCACTCAGACATATCTGAGACATAGGGCAGTAAGCCAGATTTTTTAAGCAGATTGAAGTGCTAAAGTGCTAAAAGCCTGATAATCAATTGAGCGTGATTAAAATCAAACAGATCTCAATCATGGACATTTGTAAAGAAATTTAAAAAAACTCTAACATATTTCTGTGTCAGAAGCTAATGTCGCTGAATTGTTTCTTTACTGTTACAGTACCTTGCAAAAAATGTTCATATTTCTGTATACCCTTGTACTTTTTAGCATCAATAAGAATGGATGACTTGAAACTGATATGCAGGATAAATATGTATACGTTTTATAATTGGACTGGTAATTATACTGATCTATTAAAATTTTTTAATGATCCGGCTGCTATTTTTGTAAAATTAGTGAAAATAGAGCTGTTGCAAATTATGCCAAATCAACAGTACTTCATTATACTTCCCCCTTCCCTCATTCAATGAACTGGGGGTATATAGCCTGGCTGGCTGTCTGGCTGCATCGTTATTTTTAGCTCATCTGATTTTTTGAAAAAAAATGATGAGTTATTGTCATCACTTGAGCGGTTGTCGGCGTCGGCGTTGGCGTTGCCTGGTTAAGTTTTATGTTTAGGTCAGCTTTTCTCCTAAACTATCAAAGCTATTGCTTTGAAACTTGGAATACTTGTTCACCATCATAAGCTGACCCTGTATAGCAAGAAACATAACTCCATCTTGCTTTTTGCAAGATTTATGGCCCCTTTTGTACTTAGAAAATATCAGATTTCTTGGTTAAGTTTTATGTTTAGGTCAACTTTTCTCCTAAACTATCAAAGCTATTGCTTTGAAACTTGGAATACTTGTTCACCATCATAAGCAGACCCTGTACATCAAGAAACATAACTCCATCTTGCTTTTTGCAAGAATTATTGCCCCTTTTGGACTTAGAAAATCAGTTTTCTTGGTTAAGTTTTATGTTTAGGTCAGCTTTTATCCTAAACTATCAAAGCTATTGCTTTAAAACTTGCAACACTTGTTCACCATCATAAGTTGACCCTGTATAGCAAGAAACATAACTCCGTCCTGCTTTTTGCAAGATTTATGGCCCCTTTTGGACTTAGAAAATATCAGATTTCTTGGTTAAGTTTTATGTTTAGGTCAACTTTTCTCTTAAACTATCAAAGCTATTGCTTTGAAACTTGCAACACTTGTTCACCATCATAAGCTGACCCTGTACAGCAAGCAACATAACTCCATCCTGCTTTTTGCAATAATTATTGCCCCTTTTGGACTTAGAAAATCATTTTCTTGGTTGAGTATTATGTTTAAGTCAACTTTTCTCATAAACTATCAAAGCTATTGCTTTAAAACTTGCAACAGTTTTTCACCATCATAAGTGGACACTGTACATCAAGAAACATAACTCTATCCTGCTTTTTGCAAGAATGATGGCCCTTTTTAGACTTAGAAAATCATGGGTAGGACAATATTTCTATTACACAAAAAAAATCAGATGAGCGTCAGCACCCGCAAGGCGGTGCTCTTGTTTTAATACTGCATTTTTTTAAAGCTCTAAAATAGCACATTTTATCTGTTGGCTAAACCATGCCTATGTTCTGAGTCTGGGGCAATAAAAACTGTCAATATAGAAACAGCCTGCTGGATACTTCCTCTGTTAACTTATACATGGGTGGATCCAGCGGGGGGTGGGGGGACCCTGCTAGAATTTTCAAAGTTAATGGTGAAAACTTTTAAAGCTGCACTCTCACAGTTAAAAAACAGTACATTAAAATCGTATTATAATGTACTGCGTACATCAGGAAACATTCATTACAAAACCTTTTACAACATACAGGAATTTAAGCCCTTGGAAAAGAATTCTACCTTTTGAAACACGAACTTTTTGAGATAAAACGTTACGGCAAACATCAACATCGATAATGGCAATATACATGATTTACATTATATTTTTAAGTCGACGAGTCTTTGGCAGGGGGCTTAAACTTAGTCAAGGCCAGTAATGAATTTTTCATCCTTGTTCATCCGTACCCCCACTATGCTCGTTTTCATATCATGTTTCCATATGTAAAATAATATTGTATTTCTGATTTTCGAAGTGATGATTACATTTTTGATGGTATTCAGATTCTTGTTTTTCTTACACTTAAACGCTCAAAATTCGCTCTCCGTTGACCCCGAGAAACAAAAACATCCCCTCCCACACGTACCCCCATCATTCTGGACCCCTCCCGGAAAAATATCCTGGATCCGCCCCTGTTATATATAAGAAATATGACAGAACAAACATAGGGCTAGGGTATATTGTTTTGCTCATTGTGTAGGGTGATGGATCATATGGTCTCCAGATGGCCTACAGTTCTGCTTGATATAATAGCCCACAGTTTATATCTCTCTATTTGGAAAAACATCCTTTAAAAGATCTTTGGAAATATTGAATTTGACATATGATTATACTGGGAAGGCAATATGAACAAAGTTCAATTGATTATCTGTCAAAACAGGTCTGAAGTTACGCAGTTCTATATAACAAGTAAGAAAAGTACTTTTTGCGCAAAAGTGTTGCATTTTAAATGTGCGCTGAAGCAGTGTCCTTACTGTTAGGGTTCAAGGAGCAAGATGCATGATTCCCTGGGTTATTTGTGATTGAAGACCTGTTTGTTTAAGCCCGGCTCTGCGGCTATTCAAATTCTATTGTGTGTAATTGCAACCCATGATTACAATAGGTAACAGTTAACGGCCACTCGCCACACTTTAGCTCGCAAAATGGTAAACCGCAGGTATTTTATATAGAATTTTATATAAAATAGACTATTTTGACAGGGGTCACTGTTCATAGACAGGATTTTCATGCTTTTTCAGTGACAATTTAAGGTTCAAAGGTAGGACTGGAGCAGGTCTTTAATTTAAGAAAGCTACAGAAATAAAAAAAAATACATGATAATCTGCCTACTTTTTGGATTCATATCAATGATATCGATGATGGCCCTTGAAAAAAAAGCTGTTTTGTATATTTAATGTATCAGCCACCCAAGATCTAGGCCATTCTGCCGCTTAGCTGGAATAGCAACATTAAGCTGCATGTACAAGGCACACCCCAGAAGTTTTTTTTTACCTTTTTAATGTCAATATGGCCAATAGAAGTTAATGGCACACATAGGGATTGGACCAATGAAAGGTAATTGCACACACGCTGCTCTGTTGCAAGTGTAATAGTATTGTTTCAAACTAAATTTGTCACTATTGATAGCAACATACATACATAATAATAATACATGATCTATGAACCGCAGCATTGTTAATTATCTGATATGTAGAAGGTATGGTCAAATACATTTAAACAATTGAACATGTCTACAGTGGTCACTTCAACGAGTCATTAAAAATTATCACTACAAACAGGGTTTGTGTTGATGCCCCAGGCGAAATGAAGGTCATTATGACCATGGACTACCATGGTCAACCTTGGTAGTCCATGCTCATATGACCATGGTGGACCACGTTTTGTTAAATGGCACCACGGTTTTTGGTAGTCAATAATCACCATGGTCGACCGTGGTTTACCATGGTTGACGGACAACTAGCAAACACAAATGCTCATGGTGAGAACCATTCCTAACATGGTATCGACTTGCAATTTTTTTTACATTTTAAAGAAGTATGCAATATGGAGGAAGCATCTCTCAGATTGTTGATATCTTGTTCGATGATATTATATTTTATAATGGAACATTGTCGGTGGCTGAATTTTGATAAAAGAAACTGACTGTTCCATAAAATCATATTGGAGAAAATTTCAAAATTCTGGAAGACCATTTCTTCGGTAGTAGTTACTTATGCAAATTTACTGAAAATTTGGGTATATTATATATGTGAAAAAATTACTTTGTAACGAGAAATCAAAATACACTATTTTGATATATATTAAAATCAGTATATTTGAAACAATGTTTTGCACTTTACAAATTATAAGGTTTGTTAAAAATATATCAAAATATTTCACCAACACAGATAAGTAATTAAATGTATAATCATAAATTTGAAAGGGTCATGAAAATACATGACAATTTCAGTCTATATCTATTTTTGCAAGTCAGTCATTTATTTGTCATAAAATTGCTAAGATGACAACAAATTTAGTCAGACTATGAAAGTTTACCTTTGAATCTGTCTATAAATGCAGGAAAATTATTCAATATCTAGGAAAACTTTTGGAGCAAAAATGCTGGCAGGCATCTTTGCTGCATTGTAAAACTTGATAATTGTGAAAATTACTAACATGACCATGGTAGTCCATGGTCAACCGTGGTTGAAAAAAGTTGACCATGGTCAAACTGTTGATTGTCTTTTCTGACCATTATCGACCATGGCCAATCTTATCTCACCATGGCCAACCATGGTCCTGACCATGTTTTCACCATGGTATTTGATGGTTGACCACGTTACTTCATGGTCAACCATCAAAAACCGTGGTGACCATGGTCAACCATGGTCAACATTTCGTCTGGGGCATATATCAGCGTTGGTATAAAACTGATCAACCCTATATCTGTTGTACCTTTAAGTTTTATCTTTAATAAAAACTGATAAGCAAGTATAACAAGAGCTGTCGGAGGACAGCAACGCTAGACTATTCAACAGCCATGTCAGCCAAATAAATTTCGTAAAAATGCAAAACAGAGTTATGGATTCTGTACAATGCATGTCAAATCATCACAGTGGACAAGTGTGTGAAGTTTTTATCCATTGCCATGAGCACATACTGAGATACCATATAAGTATTTTTTCCTGCGGGCTTAATATTCTGCGATTTTTTTCAAAAATGTTGTCACAGTTGTGGTATTAAATTTCTGCGGTGTCTTCCTTCTCACATTGATGGGATTTATTTCTGCGGTTTTGTATTCACCAGTTGTTTATACAGGTACATATTTTGGCAGTTATGTTGGCTTCCAGTTTTAAATTAAAAGTTGACGGTCTTGCCACACAGACACAAAAAATGCCTGTGCATTGTAATGGTAAGATAATTTTTTTTAATCACACCTTTTTCAAGTCCCATACAAATTTAATAACAGTAAATATGACAATCGCCAGACCAATCGTTTAACAATAGTCACAAAGGTACAATGGATTGTGTTTGTCACATAATTCAAGAAAATTTAAACTGACAGCTGACTGCTGTTTAAAAACTGGCATGTATGAAAATATTTAACAACAATAAAACAGTTCTATTATATTACCGTTACAACTAGATTTTCAACTTACTTCGTCGGCCTTCGGCTACATGTGGGACAAATGCCGATAACGCTATCGGACACTGTCTGATACTTAACCAGATTATAATGGCGACTTATATCTTTGTATCATGGCATATGTCAAGACAAATTTTTCTGCAGATTTTAAATCTGCGGTCTTATTGTCTTTCGCAGAAAACACAGAAATAAAGTTCCTGCAGAAAAAAGTACTTGTACGATACAAGTTTACATACAAAAATAGAACCCAAAATTGCTAAGTCAAAAAAGTGGCATAATTTTGTAAAAAGGCAAAACAGAGTTATAAAACCTGTGCAGTGTAAGTCAGTTCTTCACAGTGAACAAGTTTTAATCCATTCCCACAAGTGGTAACTGAGATACCAGCTTAAATACAAAAACCGAATTGGGATGACACCAACAAATGAGCGAGTCCAATAATGTGGAAAGTTATAACACTATAGTGTAGGTGCTTAGGCCATACAGTCTCCCTTTTCATGTTTTCATTTAAATATTAATTTTGTAGACTGATTTTGTTAACGTTGGCACTGAAAGAGAAGAGGATAGTGCAATACAAAGGGTTCCTTATATGGTCAAATTGGACATTAATATACAGGTGACCACTAATACATGGTTAGACTGTAAACTGTCATTTCAGAATTTTAAGTACACAGATTGGCAGTGTAATGTAATTACATGTATCTGTGAGTGTGTCAAAAAGTTATTTACAGCTGTTGCATGTGTAAACCACAGTAAATTAAAGATGCATATCGTTGGCCAGTGTGAAAACCCTGTGTGTTCACTTTCGTATCTTTTCTGGAGAGACAAAAACTAGTGAATTTATATGAATTTGTCACAGTACAATTTTGCAGCTTTCTTATAGGATAGGGTATGTCCATTTTTAGCTCACCTGAGCCAAAGGCCCATGGTGAGCTTTTGTGACCGCTCAGTGTACGTCGTCCGTCCGTCAACATTTTCAAAAAAATCTTTTTCTTGAAAACCACTGGGCAGAATTACACCAAACTTCACAGGAATGATCCTTGGGTGGCCCCCTTTCAAAACTGTTCAAAGAATTGAATTCCATGCAGAACTCTGGTTGCCATGGCAACCAAAAGAAACAACTTTAAAAATCTTCTTGTCCAAAACCACAAGACCTAGGCCTTTGATATTTGGTGTGTAACATTGCCTTGTGGTCCTCTTATCAAAATTGTTCAAATTATGCCCCTGGGGTGAAAAGAGGCCCTGCCCTGGGGGTCTCAAGTTTTACATAGACTTAATATATAGGTAAAAACTTTAAAAATCTTGCCTGAAACTGCAAGGCATAGGCTTTTGATATTTGGTATGTTGCCTTGCCAAGTGTTTCTCTACAAAAAATTGTTCAAATTATGCCCCCGGGGTAGAAAAGAGGCCCTGCCCTTAGGGTCCCAAATTTAACATAGAAATATCTATAGGAAAAAAATCTTCTTGTCTGGAAGTTCAGTTTTAAGGCCTAAGGCCTTTGATATTTGGTATGTACATTGTAGCATTGCCTAGTGGATCTCTTGTTCAAATTATGCCCCTGGGGTGATAATAGGCCCCACCTTGGGTGTCACTTGTTATATGAGTTATATAGGAATAAATACTTAAAAAATTATCAGATCATATTTCCTAGACTGCTTAATTATATTTACCTGATGACCCCAAGTGATTAGGGGTCATTTGACTCTGATCTTGACCTACTGACCTACTTTCTTGTTTTTTAAGATACAGCCTTGAAATTTGGATGACGTGTGCAGTTTTGCACAACGATCTTAAAACTGACTTTCAGTGACCATGAATGTGACCTACTGACCTACTTTCTAATATTTTAGCATCAGTTTGCCATTTTAAACATGTGGCTCATATTACTCAGGTGAGCAATTCAGGGTCATCATGACTGTCTTGTTTTAGCTGACCATGTGACATCTATAACTATGAATAGTAAACAGCTGGGAAAAAAAATGTCACAAAAAGAGTATATGGGATTTTGACATTGCTTGAGAATATCTACGAAAAAAAACTGATTAAATTTGACAGTTTTAGTTAAATACAAATGGATGCTGTGAAAGTTTTTATTTTGCTCTTGAGAATGTTGTTTGTGTATAAGGGGCAGGGGGATAGACATTGGGGAGAGAAATAGGTCTGTTATTTGAAATTTCTTACATCTCCATTTTAATAATTAGCTCACCTGTCACAAAGTGACAAGGTGAGCTTTTGTGATCGCGCGGTGTCCATCGTCCGTGCGTGCGTCTGTAAACTTTCGCTTGTGACCACTCTAGAGGTCACATTTTTCATGGGATCTTTATGAAAGTTGGTCAGTATGGTCATCTTGATGATATCTAGGTCAAGTTCGAAACTGGGTCACGTGCCGTCTAAAACTAGGTCAGTAGGTCTAAAAATAGAAAAACCTTGTGACCTCTCTAGAGGCCATATATTTCACAAGATCTTCATGAAAATTGGTCAAACTGTTCATCTTGATGATATCTAGGTCAAGTTTGAAACTTGGTCACTGCCATAAAAAACTAGGTCAGTAGGTCAAATAATAAAAAAACCTTGTGACCTCTCTAGAGGCCATACTTTTCATGGGATCTGTATGAAAGTTGGTCTGAATGTTCATCTTGATGATATCTAGGTCAAGTTTGAAACTGGGTCAACTGCGGTCAAAAACTAGGTCAGTAGGTCTAAAATTTTTAAAATCTTTTGATCTCTCTAGAGGCCATATTTTTCAATGGATCTTCATGAAAATTGATCTGAGTGTTCACCTTGATGATATCTAGGTTAGTTTCGAAACTGGGTCACGTGCGGTCAAAAACTAGGCCAGTAGGTATAAAAATAGAAAAACCTTGTGACCTCTCTAGAGGCCGTATTTTTATATAAGTAAAAAAATAAGTGAGAATGTTCACCTTGATGATATCTATGTAAGTTCAAAACTGGGTCACATGAGCTCAAAAAGTAGGTCACTATGTCAAATAATAGAAAAAACGACGTCATACTCAAAACTGGGTCATGTGGGAAGAGGTGAGCGATTCAGGACCATCATGGTCCTCTTGTTGTTATTTCTTTTGTTGAGATTGTTCATCTTTAAGGAATGCCAAAAATGGTCATTTTTATATGCCTGAAGGGACGTATTATGTTATGACGCCGGTGTCTGTCTGTCCGTAAGCAATTTCCTGTTCGCTCTTTAATTCTTGAACCCCTTAAAGGAATTCGAAGAAACTTGACACAAATGTTCACCACATCAAGAGGACATGCAGAGGGCATGTTTGGATGGCTCACTTCAAGGTCAAGGTCACACTTAGGGGTCAAAGGTCAGACCTTTGGGCATATATTGCTCCGCATTGCAGTGCTCTTGTTTACATTTGCCAGGCTCTTCCTTGATAATAGGGTTGAATAATAAATGATATGTAATCTACAGCTATGGGATGTCTGTAAACCAGCTGCCTGCTAGTATTGTTTATTTGAATAAAAACACATTTTTGCCTAGAGAGTGTGTCAAATTATGTTGTTACTGGTAATTTACAATGAAAACCAGAAGTTGGAGCCTATTAGTTGTTGCATTGATATGGAAGAGTTTTTTTTCATGAAAGATTTTTTAAAAAATGAACCCTCTAAAAAGACTCAGCGAGGTTCCTATTGTAAAGGAGATTTTAGGTTGCTGATTTTAAGATGCAGCTTTGTAATCTTAAGTTTTTAGCTCACCTGAGCACGAAGTGCTCAAAGGTGAGCTTTAGTGATCACCCTGTGTCCGGCGTCCGTCGTCGTCCGTCGTCCGTCCGTCCGTCCGTCCGTCCGTCCGTCGTCAACAATTTGACTGTTAACACTCTAGAGGTCACATTTTTGACCCAATCTTAATGAAACTTGGTCAGAATGTTACCCTCAATAAAATCTTGGACGAGTTCGATATTGGGTCATCTGGGGTCAAAAACTAGGTCATCAGGTCAAATCAAAGGAAAAGCTTGTTAACACTCTAGAGGTCACATTTTTGGCCCAATCTTAATGAAACTTGGTCAGAATGTTACCCTCAATAAAATCTTGGACGAGTTCGATATTAAGTCATCTGGGGTCAAAAACTAGGTCATCAGGTCAAATCAAAGGAAAAGCTTGTTAACACTCTAGAGGTCACAATTTTGGCCCAATCTTAATGAAACTTGGTCAGGATGTTACCCTCAATAAAATCTTGGACGAGTTCGATATTGGGTCATCTGGGGTCAAAAACTAGGTCACCAGGTCAAATCAAAGAAAAAGCTTGTTAACACTCTAGAGGTCACATTTTTGGCCCAATCTTAATGAAACTTGGTCAGAATGTTACCCTTAATAAAATTGGACGAGTTCGATATTTGGTTATCTGGATCATAAACTAGGTCACCAGGTCAAATCAAAGGAAAAGCTTGTTAACACTGTTGAAGCCGCATTTATAACTGTATCTTCATGAAACTTGGTCAGATTGTTAATATTGATGATCTTAAGGTCCAGTTTGAATCTGGGTCATGTAGGATAAAAAACTAGGTCACCAAGCCAAATCAAATGAAAAGCTAGTTTACACTAGAGGCCACATTTATGACCATACCTTAATGAAACTTGGTCAAATCTTGATGATCTATAGCTCAAGTTCAAATCTGGGTTAGGTGGGTCAAAAACTAGGTCACTAGGTCATATCAAAGGAAAAGCTTGTTAACACTCTAGAGGCCACATTTATGACTATATCTTCATGAAACTTAGTCAGAATGTTAACTTGATGATCTTTAGGGCAATTTTGAATCTGGATCATGTCGGGTCAAAAACTAGGTCACCGGGTCAAATCAAAGGAAAAGCTAATTAACACTGTAGAGGCCACGTTTATGACCATATCTTAATGAAACTTGGTCAGAATGTTAATCTTGATAATCTTTAGGTCAAGTTTAAATCTGGGTCAGATGGAGTCAAAAACTAGGTCACTAGGTCATATCAAAGGAAAAGCTTGTTAACACTCTAGAGGCCACATTTTTGACTAATCTTCATGAAACTTAGTCAGAATGTTAACTTGATGGTCTTTAGTTCAAGTTCGAATCTGGGTCATGTCGGGTCAAAAACTAGGTCACGGGGGTCAATATAAAGGAATAGTTAGTTAACACTTTAGAGGCCACATTTATGACCATTATCTTAATGAAACTTGGTCAGAATGTTAATCTTGATGATCTATAGGTCAAGTTTAAATCTGGGTCAGGTGTGTTAAAAAACTAGGTCACTAGGTCAAATCAAAGGAAAAGCTTGTTAAGACTCTAGAGGCCAGATTTATGACTGTATCTTCATGAAACTTAATCAGAATGTTAATCTTGATGATCTTTAGGTCAAGTTCGAATCTGGGTCATGTGGGGGCAAAAACTAGGTCACCGGGTCAAATCAAAGGAAAAGCTAGTTAACACTTTAGAGGCTACATTTATGACCATATCTTAATGAAACTTGGTCAGAATGTTGATCTTGATGATCTTTAGGTCAATAGGTCAGGTGAGCGATACAGGGCCTTCATGGCCCTCTTGTTTTGTAATTTTTATCTTGACTTTTCGAAGAAAATATAGAGCTATTGCACTCGCCATAGCGTCGGCGTCGCTGTTGGTTAAAGTTTTTGATAAAGTCAAATATCTCTGTTACTATCAGAGCTATTGATTTGAAACTTAAAATAGTTATTTATTATCACAGTCTACACCAGGAGAAACAATCCCCATAACACTGATTTGAATTTTGACAGATTTATGCCTCTTTTTAACTAAGAATTTTTTGGTTAAAGTTTTTGATAAAGTCAAATATCCCTGTTACTATTGAAGCTTTTGACTTGAAACTTGAACATGTTAATAGTCATTAACTATCACAGTCTGCACCAGGAGAAGCAATCCCCATAACTCTGATTTGAATTTTGACTGATTTATGCCCCTTTTTAACTTAGAATTTTTTTGTTCAAGTTTTTGATAAAGTCAAATATCTCTGTTACTATCAAAGCTTTTGACTTGAAGATTAAAATAGTTATTTACCATCAGTTAAGCCTACACCAGGAGAAACAATCCCCATAACTCTGATTTAAATTTTGACAGATTTATGCCCCTTTTTAACTTAGAATTTTTTTGGTAAAAGTTTTATATAACATCCAATATCTCTGTTACTATCAAAGCTTTTGACATGAAACTTAAAAAAGTTATTTACTATCATAGACTACACCATTAAAGAAACAATCCCGATAACTCTGGTTAGAATTTTGACAGATTTATGCCCCTTTTACTGGCAAAGCTCTAATTCAGAGCCAAGCACTTAGAAAAGTCAGCTCTTTTTTTTTTATAGCAGTGAGATACTGGAAGTGAGTCTTATATGTGCAATGTTTATTGATTATAAACACTTTAAACCCTAAGCATGCTGGTGCTGGATACGATTTATTTTGCCTTAGCGACCAGTGTAGATCATGATCAGCCTGCACATCCATGCAGTCTGACCAAGATCTGCACTGTTCGCTATTGAGTCAGTATCTTTTTAGTAAGCACCCCTTTTAACAGTTAATGATATTGTCCAAATTGAAAGATGGACAAGTTCATTGTACTTTAGCAGGGTAAGGTAAAACATAGTCTGTATTTGGTACTGCGTAAGGGATTTACTTATACTTGATTTTGAAAATTAGAAAAAAAGCTTTTTTTTTTTTTTTTTTTTATCCGAAGCTTTCAGACTTGTAAATATAGCTGTAACACACTTTTAATGAATGAATTTAAACATGGCTCAGTTCTATTATGATGTCACTGAATACAAGAAATGAAGGAATAGGGGTGGTCTTCTAAAGCCCTTGAAGGATGAAACTTGGGTCAAATGATCACCTCATCAAGACAATGTGCAGATTACTCCTGTGTCAGCCATGTTGGCTCAGTCAAGGTCACAACTCAAGTTCAAAGGTTAGAGCCTTCCATTTTGTGTCCACTATGTTTTTTCTAAACCCTTTGAAGGATGGGTCAAGAAATGAAGGAATAGGGGTGGTCTCCTAAAGCCCTTGAAGGATGAAACTTGGGTCAAATGATCACCTCATCAAGACGATGTGCCGAACTCATGTGTCAGCCATGTCGGCTCAAGGTCAAGGTCACAACTCGAGGTCAAAGGTTTGAGCCTTCCATTTTGTGTCCGCTATGTTTCTCCTAAACCCCTTGAAGGATTTTCATGAAACTTGGGTCAAATGATCACCTCATAAGACGATGTGCAGAACTCATGAGTCAGCCATAACGACTCAAGTCAAGGTCACAACTCAAGGTCAAAGGTTTGAGCTCTGTATCTCCTAAAACCCATTAAGGATTTCATGAAACTTAGATCAGATCACCTCATCAAGACGATGTGCAGAACTCATGAGTCAGTCATGCTGGCTCAAGGTCAAGGTCACAACTCAAGGTTAAAAGTTTGAGCCTTCCATTTTGTGTCTGCTCTGTATCTCCTAAACCCCATTAAAGATTTTCATGAAACTTGGGTCAGAAGATCACCTCATCAAGACAATGTACAGAACTCATGAGTCAGCCATTCTGGCTCAAGGTCAAGGTCACAACTCAAGGTTAAAAGTTTGAGCCTTCCATTTTATGTCCACTTTGTATCTCCTAAACCCCTTGAATTTATTGATGTCGTCATACATCGATGGACTATAAAATGTTCTTAACAACGTCAATTCTTCAACCCAATACCATCAACCCTTTCACTATCCATAACAGTGGCGGTGTATATACATTGCTTTCAGACTGCCTTGTAATCTGTTGAAGATTATTATATTTCAATGTACATTCTGACCTTAAGGTTTAGAGACCAGTCGCATATTTCAGTTTTGCCACTGGTCAAATTCAGTTTTGTGGACAAACAATCAGTCAGGTACTAGAGTTTTTAGACTGGTTACTCAAACTTCTGCATTATAACCTTAGACAAAGCAGACCTAAGGCATTCCTGTAAAATAAACTATCATCTACAATTCTGCAGTGTTACATTTCTCTCGGTATCAGATTTTAGGCTTGTCGTATAATACCGTGTTCAGACTACGTTTTTAATCCTACATTAACTTGGGTTTATTTTTTAAACTCGTTTGCGTCCACACTATATGTGGTGTAAAACGTGAATTTTGTAAAGGTCAAGTGGTTTCTGTAATGTAGCATTAAAACTACTCGGAGGTGTTTTATACTACATTAAAAAGTAATGCTACATTATTTTACAAATGTGAACGCAAATGTGGGTTATAACTGGTTTACAATCCAAATCCACAGGTCTTACCTTTTGGAGGAAGAATACCATAAGTTTCTCTTTTATATCAAACAATTGATGCTGTGGCTGGCAAAAGTTATTGGACTGTTGTTGAAACAAAAACATTAAATTGCGATATGGAGTCATGCTGACGCTCAAAATGGACAATAGATGAAATGAACAGAAATTCTGAGATGAACACAGAAGTTTAAATATTGATGACCCCTTCTTGTTTCTGTTAGCTTCAATTCTTTGTAACCTTTTTTGCTTATCGCAAGATATTTGTTAACTTCCAACATTGCATGTATATATTTAAACCACATTTCTTTGCCTAGTGTGGACGCAAACTAGATTATATTTTGATGGGTTTTGAATGTCAAATACCAATTATAGCCAATTAGTGCCTAATAAAAATAAAACCGTTCTGCTAGTGTGAACACGGTATAATTGTCATTTTGATTATCATGGCAGACAGAAAAAGAAGCCATAAATGGGGAAATTAAAGCTAATTTCAGAAGTATTTATGTCGCACTAATCTAGAAGAAGACAATCCTCCATTGGATCTTGATCAAACAGGAGGAGCTCTTTGGTGAAATAGCAGTTACAGTATTCTTATGTAGAGGTTCCATGTTTTTAGCAGACTAGACTACAATGTATTCAAAGAATAGGTTAAGAGCCATTGTACTTAATTGCCCATTAGTTGGCATTGGTCAGTCTGCGTTGGCGCATGTATTTGGTTAAAGGTTTTGTATGTAAGCCTATTAATTGGAATTGATTGAAACTAAACTGTAAATAACTGACATGCACTGAACAGGTTCCATAACTCTGTCTTGCATTTTTACAAAATTATGCCTCTTTTAAGACTTTAGTGTTCATTCAGTTAGCTTTCTTTATTGACAATTTCATTGAATAGATGAGTGTTCCTGTCAATATGTCTTATTTGTATTTCTTGCTGTGCACATTTCCATGAAACTTGTGTCACACCTTGAAATTTGCAACAACAAAAATTGTTACCTAAAGACCAGTTATAACCAGTAGAAATCTTTACAGACATAATTAAAGGTGGTCAGTCTCCTAAAAGCAAGATTTAAAGGACAGTTTTCATTTTCTGTATATTCTGTCAGAGATTTATTTAAGGAACGAAAAGGGCTATTTAATAGCACAATTTAGACCAGTATTACAAAACAGATATTTTTCTTAACTTTAATTTTGCAGTGTTACCTCCTTTAATACGAAAGTTTAAAAACCTGATTGATAATTAACTTCTTTTAAAATTCTGGATTCATTAATTTCTAATCCATCTTGGTTGCATAACTTACAGAAAGGGAAAAGGGAGGTAACAATAATCTTACAAACATTTCTAATGAACTTAAGCTAAACACACATGAAATTGTTGATGCTAATCTTCCAAAACATAATACTATTATTCTAATATTTGTATCATTTCTATGCCAAACATGTTTTTCGAATTTAAACTAATGCTTAAAAATCCTATTGTTTGTTGCACAACTACATGATTGTAGGATAAAAAATTTACATAAATTGAATTTCTAAAATTACCTCCTGTGAAAAGCTAACATTCAGCGATCAGAGTAAATATCATCAGATTGACTACCTTTAAGTACTATTGATGTTGTTGACATTTGTAATAATGACCTCAGATTTAGTTTACATGAAGGAGAAGGTATCATACAAGAGCTGATAATTTTTTTAATCATGACTTGTTCACACTGCCTCTCCATGTAAATCTGTGGCCTGCAAAATATGTTATCAATTCTTTACAAGGATATTTGCCATATGGTCAATAATTTTCTGAAAATTCTGTTTTATATTGTGTTTATTTCCTGTAAGAAAATGATCTCTGAGTGTTTGGAGTACAATTACAATCAATGTGTTTTTATGAGAAGCAAAATGTTAGTAGAGAGAAGCAATCTTAATGTGGAAGCTCTTAAATGTCAGGAACTGATTGAGATGCCATTAAGGTTTCGATGGAGGCCTTGAGAAACAAAAATCAAACAACACCAAATCATAGAAAGAAAGAGTTGTTTGACATGAAAATTGAACAGCATGTAAAACATGTATATTACTTTACGAAACAAGTGTCAGTATACTGATATAAACATTTAATTCCGGAAAAGGGCTGCCTAAAGGGGCTCCACTTCTGGGCAGTTAAACGCCTTTAAAAACTCACCATTTTCAAAGAACTGTTACACATGTTTGTTTTGATGCATTTGCAATAGCGTGCGAGTAGTGAAATTTCACGTAACAAGGTGGAACATAGTTTTCAGCAATTGTTTATCTTTATTTCTTTACAAATGGCATTCATTTTCAAAGGGAGACAAATTTTTCTCAAAGATTACTTAAAGTAATTGGAAAAAGTTGTTTCCCTTTGCAAATGAATGCCATTTGTACTTAAAATAATCGGGAACAGTTGTCTCCCTTCGAAAATGAATGCTTTTTGTAAAGAAATAAAGATAAACAATTGCTGAAAACTGTGTTCCACCTTGTTATGCGAAATTTCACCACTCGCACGCTATTGCAAATGCATCAAAACGAACATGTGTAACTGTTCTTTGAAAATGGTGAGTTTTTAAAGGCGTTTAACTGTCCGGAAATGGATCCCCTTTAGGCAGCCCTTTTCCGGAATTCAATGTTTATATCAGTATACTGACACTTGTTTCGTAAAGTAATATACATATTTTACATGCTGTTCAATTTTCATGTCAAAGAACTCTTTCTTTCTATGATTTGGTGTTGTTTCATTTTTGTTTCTCAAGGCCTCCATCGAAACCTTAACTTAAAATGTCATTACAGAACAAAACATTGTTCTGAAAGATATTGTTCCTGGGAAATTATTGTCATTCAGAAGAATGAGATCAAAATGCTGGTTGTCTGTCACAGTACCATGCAGTCACAGAATGCTGAGGATGACCTGACTTGGCCTAATCCATTGTGAAATACAGTTGTAACTCCATTGGATCAAACGTTTTGTGCATGAGTTTTCGCGACGGGACCTGAAAATGTCTCCGAGATAGCCGGCGAGTTTGAGACACTGAGTTTCAACTGTATTTGTTAGGTTATCGATCACCTCTGAAGTCTGACCATCTGTTTTTCATGCTGCCTTGACCATTTTTTTGTTTGTATAAAAAGGAAAACAATAACCATAGATGATCATTTTCTATAATTATTATACAGACTTTTGCCCCTTTTTTGTTATATGGTACTTTTATTGACATATTAAACTTAATTGAAATTGAATTCTTTATTTTTGTTAATTTTAGCTGGCCATTTTGGCCTTTTCATACACGAGATGAGATTCTCCCAAACATATCTCTTTTAAAGAAAAATTTGGATGATTATCAAGCAATTTATTTTAAATGGCCTAATATTTATTTCATTTAGGCTGCTGTTTTTCTAAAGCAAATTGGAGCTACTGTGTGTCAAGAATGAACACCACTTGGAAAACTTGAATGTACTTGTTGTAAAAAAGGTTTAATTGCTCTGATGATCTAAATTTACTTAGACTTCTGTCTAAGGCCATTATTAAAAGCTAGACCTCTTAAGAAATTTCTTACAAATATTTCTTAAGAGGATGGGGGACATTTTTGGCAGATAATTTGATAGTATGGCATAATCACATGATAACATAAAAAAATGATGACCTAAATTAAAAACTAACTACAGTAGAGTTTTGTCAATTAAAAAAAAAAAGATAATTAAACAGTTTAAGCAATTTGATATTGAGATGCAAATATTTCCTATAAACAAACTTATTCTTGGTTATAGATAGAGTTTATGAAGTGAATTCTTTGTGTAAAAGAAACCAATAGGGAGTGACCGACCAAGGTTTCTTTTTCTTGAAGAATTCTCTTCATGGACTCTATCTGACGTAGTGTGAAATCTACGTTTGACCAATTAGATTTGCAAAGTCAGTTGTGTCGGATTTTCCGCCTACCTTTGACTAACAAAAATATACAATGAAGGGGCGGTCATTGGTATACATGCGCATTCAGTCGACGCTCTTCAGTGTGTAGAGCTGTTCTTCGAAAATTATTGCTACAGTCACATTGGTCTTAAGGAATAAGAAACCATATTTTTTCAAAATAACTCGCTCTGATTGGTCAAAAAAGTAGGTTGCACACTATGAAAAGTATTCTGAATTTTTTTCATGAAAAGAAAAGCTTGTGGTGGTAAGAGAAAGTTGTATAGGACACAGGTTTTACTTTAGTTAGTGGTAAGTGGTTGCTTAAAACAGGTGGCTGCTAAGACAGGTTCAACAGTATTTAGGCGTAAAAAAAAATGTTTGTTTCCGGTATCCCGACTTACCCTAAGATTTTGGCCCGACCCTAAATGCTTTTATGACCTTGGAGAATTTCTTTTTAAACTTTTTAACAAAAAGTTGCAAAACTGCACTTTTTATGCTAAAAACATGGTCAGTGATGTTAGAAATCAACTTACTGATGCTCTAAATGCATAACCCCCTTATTTGTATTCATTTTTTGACACAAAAATAATTTCCGAAAAGTCTCAATAAGAATAAATTCAAAAAAAAAAATTCCAGACCTACCTACCCTAATTTTTCTTAGCATGTTACCGGAAACAAAGAATTTTTTTTTAGGCCTTAACAAAATGTTATTCTGTCATATTGTGCAACCTTCAGATATGAAGAATAAACAAGAGAAGTGTTTTTTTAAGGCTGCTGAATTATTTTCTTGGAATAAATATTTATAAGGCATTTTAATGTGTACAATTATATTTAAACATTTAATCTTCTAATGATAATAATTTGATCATCATGGAATTAATCTCATTTCAGAAGAAGACATATGATTACCTCACTGTGCTCTACATAGAGAGACGGCATCAAATCTCTGCAGCATGATTATAAGACAAATGTGTGGAGAAGTCTGCTGATAAAAAACGAACACCACAAGTTAGCTGCATGCAAAGGTATATACACTGCAGGCAATAACAGATTTAGTCTCACTGTGGGTAAATTGTCCTGGTGTGACATTTTGTCAAAATTGACTAAAACTCAAGTTTTACAGATATATATAGGGAATAAAACATTATTTCTTTATAGATTTTAAATTTATTTTTGGGAGAAAGGAGGTAATATTTGAAATTATTTCAGTTTAGAAGACAAAAAAATAAGGAAAAATATTGCAGGTGACTGATTTTCGTGTACTTTGTAGGAGAAAATAAAGTGGGTAACTTTTGCATGGATTTAAGATAAAAAGAGTACCAGGAGGTAATGTTTATTATAGAAAAATAATGGTAAAATTTACTTATTTATTTCGTGACAAAAAACTGGTAAATATTAATTTACTGATTTGTAAGAACATAAAAACAGATAATTGTTAAATCGGTTATTTGTGAGAAGAAAAAAAAAACGGGTAAATATTTAAGAAGAAAAATACAGGTAAATATCGTGCTAATTATATCGAGGTAATGATAAAGAATACCATTAAAATATAAAGAGAAAAGTCGGGACCTACCAAAACACATCGTGCTAACCGGAGTATCGAGCTAACCGATACCGAGGTAATGATATTCAACTGTGTTATGTTCAAAGATTTCACAATGAAATAAGATAACTGAAAGAGTATGTTCAGTTTATATAATGAAAATTAATGGAGTGAAGAAAACTTGGGACAGTAATTTGAAATTACTATTTATGCATGAAAACTAGAGCAGTTATCTAAAACATGCAACAGGGTAATAAAACTGTTGCAGCCTGACACATATATTAATTAGAAATGCTGGTAAACAATTATACCAGTTTTACTCTAATAAACAAGTGTTGACATTATATGGTAAAATGCTAGTGTTAAAAAGTTGTATTACAGTAAAATAACTTTTGCAAAAGGATAAGTTATTTGTGGTTTTGAGCGATTTAAACGCAGAAAATACATGGAAAACAGCCACAGACCTCATCCAGGGTACTATAGTCATTGATGCTTAAGGGAGCAGTGATTTTCTTTTCAGATTTTACGGCCTTCTTAGGGTGGAATATACATATCACAGAATCATATTGATGCTTCCACCATTTTGTTTGGCCATTAAGAATTTTTCATTTTTTTCCATAACGGCATTTTGAAATAATTTGACAGAAACTTCCTGTTCACAATAACATAATATCACTTGTTTTGCTCAGGCCCTAGATCCCTAGCACAGGTGTAGATCAGAGGTTTACAGGTGGTTCATTCATAACTCTGTCAGCAATCAGGATTTTAAATTAGTGGAATTTTGCGATATAACATCCTCGCTTCAAGCAAAAAAATTGGACATGGTCTGACAGTGCGCAATGCCAGTCTGGTCCATAGCTGGGAAAGGTCTCAAGGTTTTTGCAAAAGGTTACCAGTCTAGGTGTCAGTTTCATATGGTCTGTCTCTCATTATAGAAGCTCTTGTAATCAGTGCAGGTCTGATGTAACATGGCCACTTGTTGCGCTCTAGAGATGGCCTTGTTCCAATGTCCATGTCATAACTTTTGGGATGTACGTTTATAAGATCCATTCCATATTTTGTTCATAAATGACTTAACTGTTTTGATATCTTGGCCATGACTTCGTGTTTTGCTAAAGACCCAAGTACTTAGCATCAGGGTCACACTTGGTGGTCAAAAATTATGTTATAAAAGATAATCATAAAGCCTACAAATTCAAGTGCAGGTTAAACTATCAGGTCAGAAATGTAAAAATGCATTAATTTTATATTTTCTGATAGTTTATTGGTCATTGGCCTTTGAGATACAAGCCTTATTCTTGCCTGGAGTACAGTTTTGTTGGTCAGAATGTTAAAGTGATAGTGGTGACTGTTTTATGGAAACCACATTGTACTTGCAAAATAATTGCTTTCACACACCATTTGTAGATATATCTTGCATGGAAGTGTGCCAGTTTGGGTTTATGTGTGTTCATTATTTGATATATTTCAGTTTGCTGCTAATACATAAAGTATGGAAGGTACGAAAGATTTGCCGGACATTGACCCAGGGGCCGAGCAGGGAGAAGCTGGTCCCAATGTTCACATGCTCCTTAAAATTGTAATTCTTGGAGTAATTGGCTTTGTCAGTATCATCGGAAATGGAATCGCTTTGGGCACGTTGATCATCTACAACAAGCAGTTGCGTGTAACGATCTACATTGTTATTGGAGGATTGGCGCTCGCAGATATTGTCGTGGCAGTGATGAATGTTCCAAACCAGATTATGTATCAGGTATGCCAATGGGAAGGAAATTTTATATCAGTATTTTTACCATAATCAACAATTAAGTATGATTACGTGGGTTTTGATTGGATGAAATGCAATATTCTCTGAACATAATAGCCATTTCATGCAGAATTTCATTTTTACTAAGTTATGAAATTGCAAATGCAACTTTAGCAAATATTCTTTAAAGCAGAATGCATAAAGATATGCATCAAAATATTAGAATTTAAAAAAGGCATGCATACAGGTATACATGTATCAATTTTTATTGTTGTATAAGGTTTTGCCAAACAAAAAATATATTCAAAATAGATGAACAGTTTTTTTATTATTTTAATGTCACGCTAATGCAGTTAGGTCATTAGATGACTTTTTTATCTTTAATGATGGAGGAAGAACCCTAGTTTTTTCTCCAGACCTTGTTTCAGTCACAGATGGGCACCTGGATATCTCTTTAGACTAATACAATCCAGCCTGGATACTTCCTGTGCAGAGCTTGAACCCAGAGAGGTGATGTAAAGTGATTTGATCTCAATGACCTTAACCACTCATCCACAAAGATCCCAGATCGATATACAAATAGAGATATATGAAAAGTTTTACCAAAATGAATTTTAAAAAGATAAAAGAAGCAGTTAAAATCAGAATGCTAAGAAAATGCTCCCTTCATAAGATTAAAAAATCAGGACAAAATTTGCTTCTTTTAAGTACATGTAGTATATAATATAATTTTACAGTTCTAAATGAATACAAGTTGCTCTTGAACCGACAAGATTTCTTGTGAAAAAAGGAATAACATACAAAAAAGTGATACTCTGATTCTACTGTGATTCAGTTACAATATTTACATTTAAATGGATTTTCTGTAACTAGTTGAGTTATTGATAGGATTTAGATGGTTAATGATTCCATATACCATGCTTTAATGTCACATTCTAAAACAATATTGGTGTAATGTTACAACGAGTTATACAGCAGATCTCTATTTTATGTTTTTTGTGTGTCAAATTGTTGTTTTGGGTTAAAAAAGTGCTTGTCTGAGAAAATTTGTTAAGTTTGAAATATGTACATGAAAGAATTCATTTGTCAACATTTCTTTCAGGCTGAGAAGGGTGAATTGAAATCAGAGACATGGTGCAAGTTTTATGGCGTTCTCTACAATTCCTGCCAATATATTGCAGCATTTCACTTAGTGGTCTTAGGAGTTCTCAGGGGGATTTTGTTGACTGACAGGGCTCATCATGGGCCTACCGCTATTCATGCCCTAATCACTTGCGCCATCTTGTGGGTGGCGTCATTACTCGCTAATATTCCGATGATTTCATCATCCATTCATGATCCATATACCAAACGTTGTGTTGTTAAATTCAGTAATAAAGACAAAGACACAGTCTCATTACAGAACGAAGATTCGAGCGCTGAGGAGCGTTATCTCATTTTATCTGCAGCATTCTCATATTTTATGCCTTTAGTTCTTATTTTTATTATATACATGTTCACTGGTTATATGAGCAAGAGATTTTTTGAAGACAGTTATTCTCGGCGGGAAAGACGCATGTCAAAAATGATTTCTAGTTTAATCGTGACTTTTGCTTTGTGTCGTCTGCCATCAGAGACAATCACACTACTCTGGTTTTACCAGATGAAAAATACAGATATGGTTCAAGTATTATACAACGATACAGACAAATACAAAGTATGGATAAATGTGCGAGAATATCTTCAAATACTCTCGATGTTTGACATGGCAATACGCCCAATAATCTACGCTACAATGTCACGAGAATTTGGACTTGTGTATGATAAAGTAATAAACTGTACATACTGTAAAGATGATGAAGAAGAGGAATTGCCACCACGATTACGTCGCCGTGGTAACGAGATTGAGGAAGTTTTACATACACCTCTACGACAGAATCCTGAACTTGAAGTACAGGATTGTCCAGACAACGAACCAGAAGAAATTTTCTGACGAATTTAGTTTTCTTTGTTTTTAGCTTGACTATTCGAAGAATAGTCTAGCTATTCTACTGAAGCTGGCGACGGCGTCGGCATCACACCTTGCTTAAAGTTTTGCATACAAGTACATACAGCTATCATTTAAAGGCATATAGCTTTGAAACTTAGTATTTCTTTTTCTAGGTCAATTACCAACCTCACTGGGTCAAGTTACATAACTCTAACATGTATTTGGAGCAAATTATGCCCCCTCTTGGACTAAGAAAATACTGGTTAAAGTCTTACATGCAAGTTACTATCTCCAAAACTAATGCAGATACTGAATTGAAACTTCACATGTGTCTTCAGGGTTATAAAACTAGTTGATAGCATCAAGTCCCATAACTCTGACCTGCATTTTGGCCAAATTATGCACCCTTTTGGACTAAGAAAATCCTGGTTAAAGTTTTGTGTGCAAGTACATACAGCTATTACTTAAAGGCATATATATTTGAAACTTATTTTTTATTTTTCCAGATCAATTGCCAACCTCACTGGATCAAGTCCCTTAACTCTGACATGTATTTTGGGCAAATTATGCCCCCTTTTTGGACTTAGAAGATCCTGGTTAAAGTTTTACATGCAAGTTACTATCTCCAAAACTATTGCAGATATTGAATTAAAACTTCACGTGTCTTCAGGGTTATAAAACTAGCTGATAGCATCAAGTCCCATAACTCTGACCTGCATTTTGGCCAAATTATGCCCCCTTTTGGACTTAGAAAATCCTGGTTAAAGTTTTGCGTGCAAGTACATACAGCTATTACCTACTTAAAGGCATATATATTTGAAACTTATTTTTTATTTTTCTAGTTCAATTACCAACCTCACTGGGTCAAGTCCCATAACTCTGACATGTATTTTGGGCAAATTATGCCCCCTTTTAGGCTTAGAAAATTCTGGTTAAAGTTTTGCATGCAAGTTAGTATCCAGGGGTCACGCTGTCGATCGCCACTTGCGCCATTTGTGACAAAAAAATTAAATGTGGCTCCAAAATTTTCTAATTGGCGAAAATGGCCCGAAGCTATGTCTGTATGCAAAACTAGTAGCTACGAATATTGCCAGTTTTACAAACCAAAAGGTGTGAAAAATCGATAATCTGTGTAGACAAACAACATCTGTTATTGAAAGGGAGGGAACCAATTTGCAAAATTTTTATTTGATCAGGCAGTTAATTGGTGATAATTAGATTATTGAATAACAAACTTCTTAATTATAATCATCATTTTGTGCACTTGGTACGATTTAATGAGCAATCGGCCGTTAAGACGATCTACTGCAGTATAGCAAATTTTCTATGATTGCCGAGGGTTAGTTTGGACAAAAACAAATTAAAAATGCTTTAGATAAGCAGAAATTATAAGTATTGAATAGCTATGATGATAGAAAAGCAATAAAACATAGGTATTATATCGTTTTCCGTATTTGTCACGCGATTGTGATTTTCGGATATTTCTGTCATTTCTGACGAGATTTTTAGCTCGACTATTCAAAGAATAGTCTAGCTATTCTACTCACCCAGGCGTCGGCGTCGGCGTCACACCTTGGTTAAGTTTTTGCATGCAAGTACATACAGCCATCAATTAAAGGCATATAGCTTTGAAACTTATTTTTCTTTTTCTAGGTCAATTACCAACCTCTCTGGGTCAAGTCCCATAACTCTGATATGTATTTTGAGCAAATTATGCCCCCTTTTGGACTTAGAAAATCCTGGTTAAAGTTTTACATGCAAGTTACTATCTCCAAAACTGATGCAGATATTGATTTGAAACTTCACATGTGTCTTCGGGGTTATAAAACTAGTTGATAGCAGCAAGTCCCATAACTCTGACTTTCATTTTTGGCCAAATTATGCCCCTTTTGGACTACTGGTTAAGTTTTGCATGCAGTTGCAATTAAGCATATAGCTTGAACTATTTTAAAAGCAAGCATATAGATTTGAAACTTACTTTTTCTTTTTCTAGATCAATTACCAACCTCACTGGGTCAAGTCCCATAACTCTGACATGTTTTTGAGCAAATTATGCCCCCTTTTAGACTTAGAAAATTTTGGTTAAAGTTTTACATGCAAGTTATTATCTCCAAAACTAATGCAGATATTATTTCGAAACTTCACATGTGTCTTCGGGGTTATAAAACTAGTTGAAAGCAGCAAGTCCCATAACTCTGACTTCATTTTGGCCAATTATGCCCCTTTTGGACTTAGCAAATTCTGGTTAAAGTTTTGCGTGCAAGTACATACAGCTATTTCTAAAAGGCATATAGATTTGAAACTTATATTTTCTTTTTCTAGATCAATTACTAACCTTACTGGATCAAGTCCCATAACTCTGGCATGTATTTTGGGCAAATTATGCCCCCTTTTGGACTTTGAAAATTCTGGTTAAAGTTTTACATGCAAGTTTCTATCTCCAAAACTAATGCAGATATTGAATTGAAACGTCACATGTGCCTTTGAGGTTATAAAACTAGTTAAGAGCAGCAAGTCCCATAACTGATATGCATTTTGGTCAAATTATTCCCCCTTTTGAACTTAAAACTCTTTTGATATTTAACCTTTTTGGGTAATATTTTCCTGCTTCTTGGACAATATTTCGAATAGTCGAGCTTGGCTGTCTTACGGACAGCTCTTGTTTAGTGCAATCTTAATAAAAAGCCAATATAAAGTCTACATTTAAGAAAAATATGACAACTGTTGCAAAAGGAGCTCTTATTTTGAAGTATTTTTCGAGAATAAAACATGTGAATATGTGATAACTACATTAATTTCTTGAGTGGTTTGAGTACTTTGGTACATATAATGTAGTCCTACAAGAACGTCAATGCTATGCGCTTCGCCGTTGTTGGCTTCATAATTTTATCTTCGGAAAAAGCAGTGGCTCAGAGAAAAAAATTCCCAGTGTGACCCCTGGTATCTGCAGAACAAATGCAGATATTAAGTTGAAACTTCACATGTGCCTTTAGGGTTATAAAACTAGTTGATTGCATCAAGTCCCATAAATCTGACATGCATTTTGGTCAAATTATGTCCCATTTTGGGTAATATTTTCCTGCTTCTGGGACAATATTTCGAATAGTCGAGACAGCTCTTGTTGTTCATTGAGTTATCATTATATATATTTTTGATGGATTGAATATTCTGCTTTCGTACAGATAAGTCATTGACTAAACTGGAGCTTTAAGATTCAATAGATTTATTATTTGCTTTGTTAAACTTTTAATATTGCAGTATTACTGTGTGAAAGAAATAATAGACTCAATTAAATGGGAGAGCATTTAGTGTATTGGGAAATGTTTTTGCCTGCAAATTATTGAAATATGACAATGCAATATGGCTAAAATGAGATGTGCCATGGGAAAACCAACATAGTGGGTTTGCGACCAGCATGGATCCAGACCAGCCTGCGCATCCGCGCAGTCTGGTCAGGATCCATGCTGTTCGCTTTCAAAGCCTATAACAATTAGAGAAACAGTTAGCGAACAGCATGGATCCTGACCAGACTGCGCAGATGCACAGGCTGGTCTGGCTCCTTGCTGGTCGCAAACCCACTATGTTGGTTTTCCCATGGCGCGGCTCAAATATGCATTTGAGTTGTGTAGTTGATGTCAGATTTGACTCTGCATGCAAACATGTATGACAAACTTATGTTTATATTTAATGCATTTCTATCTGACAAAGCTAAATGTTTAGTTACTCTGGTCTGAATACTAGTCAGTTTGCTTAAGTCTGGATGTAGGGGAATGGCGTTTTTTGTCCTGAAATAGCAAAGAGATATAATGTGCTAACTTTTTATGAACAGCTGGACAACAGTTTTCACAGAATTGGCGTGAATTATGTTCCTTAAATAAGACTTTTTCCTTGATTTATTACTGACGTCAGAAGTTTTATTTTGTCTGGATTTTGTTTAAATAGCTCTTAGTTCTTCAAGCATGGAATATTTTGTAATTATAGGAATGGTACGAGTTATCAGTCCTAACTGAATGAAAAAGTTAATTTGCTTTGTTGTTATTTGAGTTTGGTAGCAAAATACATTAGACCTGAGAAATTAAGCATTTACTTTCTAGGCATGTAGGAATTGTATAATAATAATTGTTGTACAAATTACACGGGCATTAATGAAATTCCAAAGGATTTCATAGTCTGTATAGGTTTGTGAACTTCTCACAATATTATGCCAAACATTGAGATTTGAAGAATTTGTCTCTTTGTTTTTTTTTTGTTGTAGTTTGTAGTAAAAGTTCTTCAGAGTTTATTTTTAAAAGGTCATTCCATCAGATTTATGGTAAAAATGTTCAAAGTACCATCTTCTGTTATTGACTGTAAAATAGATAGAAACGTGTGCAAAGGTATATTTACAAAAACACTGGTGTTGTCTGTCAAATATGTAGAAAAGCTTCCTTTTGCGTTAATCACACAGTAAAATAATGTTTGACATTTAATTGAAGGAATTTCCGAATACTTTTTATTTTGCTCATAAAGTATCTACTTAAATGATACTGTATGACTTTTTATACCTATTTACTTAGGTAGCTTTAAAAAATGATCTTGTGATGTTTTTGTGGAGAAAATCACCTTAATGTTTTACTTTTGAAATGCTGAAAAATCATTTCATTTTTAGAGCACAAAATTTCATGGTTTTCGTCCAAACAGTTATTTGATAGGGATATGAATTTGTGGATTTTAAATTTTCAACATAAAATGAATAGGAATTTCACTCGTTCATTGATATTAAATTCCGTGGATCAAATAAACCACGAATTCCTCGAAAATCAGTCTCCAACAAATATTTACGATTTTACAGGAGTTACCTGCCAGTCTGCATGTATATAATAGAGAGGTTGAATGTAATTTTTGTACCGATACATGTACATGTAGAGAATTTCAATATTTATTTCAGTAAATATGTCTTTTTTGTCGGAATTTATCTTTCTTTGTTTTAGTTAGTGTCTTATGCACCAAAATTCAGAACATTGCAATATTAATACAAATTTGTGATATGTATATTTTGGGGTTTCTTTTGCACAGTTCATCTAAATTTTAAGCCAAAGCATGTTGCTACATAATGATGACCATATTTATCTGTATTTGTACGACCCTTCTGTATGACGGGTTCCTTTAAGTACTTCTAAATTGGCAGTACTTTGCAGCCTGTTTTATAACTACTTAACCCTTATCATGCTGGTCAAGGTTGGTTCTGCCTTTGCAACCAGTGTAGATCATGATCAGCCTGCACATCCGTGCAGTCTGATCATGATCTGCACTGTTCGCCATTCGGTCAGTATCCTTTTGGTAAGAACCAGTTAATGGTACTGTCCAAATTGAAAGATGGATAAGTTCATTATAGAAATTTAGCAGGGTAAGGGTTAAGGTAATACACCCATAATGACAATCGGCAATTTAAGTGAGATTACGTTATCTCCAGATGCTACTACGGCATTCTCCGGCTGCTGATGAAGCTTGTATGAGCAACCAGACGGAGAATGCCAAAGTCCTATATGAAGAATATGTAATTACCCAGAAATTGCCAACATTCATTACTGGTACAGTACCTTAAGAAATAACTTGTCTAACTGGCAAGTAAATATGGTATGCAGTATGTTTCCTGCATGTAGCTGTATATGTGCACATCTAGATTTAGCCTCTCTAAAGGCTACTTTAGAGTAATTTTTATACGCCCGAAGGGACGTATTATGTTATGACGCTGGGGTCCGTCTGTCCGTCCGTCTGTCCATTAGCAATTTCGTGTCCGCTCTGTAACTCTTGAACCCCTTGAAGGATATCAAGGAAACTTGACACAAATGTTCACCACACCGAGACGACGTGCAGATCGCATGTTTTGGATGTCTTGCTTCAAGTTCAAGGTCACACTTAGGAGTCAAAGGTCATATCAGTTTGTTTCGTGTCCGCTCTGTAACTCTTGAACCCCTTGAAGGATTTCAAAGAAACTTAACACAAATGTTCACCACACCAAGACAACCTGCAGAGCGCATGTTCTGGACGACTTGCTTCAAGGTCAAGGTCACACTTAGGGGTCAAAAGTCATATTAGTTTGTTTCGTGTCCGCTCTGTAACTCTTGAACTGCTGGAAGGATTTCAATGAAACTTGGCAGAAATGTTCACCACACTGAGATGATGTGCAGAGCGCATGTTCCAGATGACTTGCTTCAAGGTCAAGGTCACACTTAAGGGTCAAAGGTCATATATGACTTTGCTTTGTGTATATTGCTCTGCATTGCAGTGCTCTTGTTTTTATTTGGCAGATCTCTTTTTTGTTCACTTACAATAATTTTTTTTTGAATTACTTCCCTTTTATGTTACTATAAATAGCTTATTTTGAAACTTTTTTATTATTGGCCGTAGGGAAAAACCGAGACCACTTTTCTGTGGTACAACATGGATGGTACCTCTAATTTTTAGGTGTATTTTTACATACCTGTACCTGATATGGATTTTTTTTGTGGACTTTGAATATTTTTTTGTGGACTTAGATTTGTTTTTTGAAGTTTTCCTTTTGTTGTTCCACTCCTTTGGGCTACAAAAGTCAAGTTCTTTAAATTTTGCTCCCATCCTATGATGTAATCCTTTGGGCGTATATTGCCCCGCTTGGCGGAGCTCTTGTTAAGTGTGATTTTATCCCAAGTGAATTGGGATTGTTTCAACCTTTTGTTTCTATTTTTTTTTTTTTTTTTTTTTCTCTTAGGATTTTAGAATGAAATATTTTAAGAATAAAAATAGAAAAAACATCCCTGTTGCTATGCAGTGGCCATGGTTGTGGATAGTATGCACGGAACCAAACCATTGTATTATTTAGAAGAATGAAATATTAGGCATTGTTCCCTTTTCAGACTTCTATGGAAAATTGTTAAATTTCTATACTGAAACCTATATTTGCCTTATATCTATAATCAATTAAGCATTACATTTTTTTCACTTTTCTGTAATTATTGTTTAGTGAATTATTTGCTCATGTTTGACCTGCCAGTATTCATACTATGCTCGGGTAATTATTTACCATGTATATTTTTTATAAGTCTACCAGAGAAAATGCTTTGTAAGGTACTCTAAAATCAGTTAATTTTGTGGGCATGCAATTTCATGGTTTTGGTCAAAAAGGCAATTTCATGGGTATATAAATTCGTGGATTTCAACTTTTGAACATAAAATGATTGGGAATTTTACTTGTTCGTTGGGACTAAATTTTGTGGATTGACTCAACCACGAAAATTAGTTCCCCACAAATATTAATGATTTCACAGTATCTCTTTACAAAGCAATCTTATTTGCCTTTTTTGTGTGAAAATGTTTTGACAAATTTTCAATTCAGTTTATATCGCAGGCTTATTGATTCTCCAGAATTTTTTGTTTAAATAAAAAGATTTTTGTAAAAAAGAATACGTGAAGGCTTTTTTGAGAAGTCTTTGTAACTGGAATGAAATAATGAAAATACAATCATTTTGCACTTATGCCTCTCATTTACACAATCTTCTTTGTGACTTTCAAAGGCATTTTAAAAACTTTTTGTATGAATATAGTGTTTGATATTCAAAAAACACATGTTACAGACTCCGGTCAGTTCATATTGTAAAGCTCAAAGATTGTCCAGGTTGGAAACCCTGTTGTAAAGAGAATTAACCCTTATCATGCTGGACATGATTGATTCTGCCTTTGCGACCAGTGTAGATCATGATCAGCCTGCACATTCATGCAGTCTGATCATGATCTGCACTGTTTGCCATTCAGTGTCTTTTTGGTAAGCACCCCTTTTAACAGTTAATGGTACTGTCCAAATTGAAATATGAACGAGCTGATTATAGAAATTTAGCAGGGTAAGGGTTAATAATGCTGGAAATAAGCATACAAGTAACAGCAGTTAGAGTACGAAGCACAGTTATAACAATACAGATTACTGTTAGAAGGAAACACTGACCTTTGTCAGTCGGGATAATTTCTAATCAATTGCTGTAGGAATTTGTTTTTGTGTTGGTATGCTGGTAGACTTTTATAGAAAATGTTATGGTATATACTTGTATATAATCAACAGATGTATTGTTATAATCACTGTATATATGATTTATAACTTGCTTTCAAAGTTTTGAATTTGTTGCAGGCATTTTTGTAAGCTGACTTAATATGAACAAATATTGAAGCCATCTATTCATCTGGGTACACACACTGGAATCAGTGCCATGATTTTGTTAAGTTTTTGTATGTAAGCTGGTATTTCAGTTACTACAAGAGGGAATGGGTGGAAACGTTTTAAGCTCAGTTCTCTTTCAGTAGCACTTTTTCTTTTAACCAGGCCACTCTGGTGGGTCTTTATGTTGAAGTACTTACATTTACGATTGTAACTATGGATAATATTATGCTTAACAGTTCTCTCCAAGTTCAATATTTTTATAGTTGGTAAATTACGCTGATACAAAAGTTTGTCAGTTATAAAATTTTAGCACAAAGGGGTAAATAAATAAACATTGGTTGTTTACTTTTTTTCAATCCTTAGCAGAGATTTGGCAAATTCCTTCTTATTTATCAGACTGAAACAAAATTGTGTATGGAAAGGTGAAATTGTCATATTTTCTGTATCAGCCATTTATTAAATAACTTAAAGTGGAGAGAGAGATGTATAATAAGAATTAGTGATTTATTATTTCATGAATATAATGGTGCTCAATGGATGTTGTGACTTTACTAGTTTTATAGTTTTGTATTATACTAGCTTCATGTAGGCATAGAGATTTTTAAAAAAAACTGCACGGTATGGAGCCTGTATTTTGTCAACATTCTGAGTGTAAAATGTAGACTTGGACTTCAGTATACCAAATTTTCTATCAACCGTCTCTTTGACAATGATTTATTGATTGTACTGAGACTGTGTGTGAATAAAGTTATAAGAGTTCTTGAAAAAATACAAATTCATGTTATTTTGTTCAGGTTTAGCCCTTAACATGCTGGACACGATTGATCCTGCCTTTGCGACCAGTGCAGATCATGATCAGCCTGAACATCCATGCAGTCTGATCATAACCTGCACTGTTTGCCATTCAGTCAGTATCTTTTTGGTATGCACCCCTTTTAACAGTTAATGGTACTGTCCAAATTGAAAGATGGACAAGTTCATTATAGAAATTTAGCAGGATAAGAGTTAGACATATAATAAAGAACAGTCCATAGCGGCAAGTTGAATACTGAGAAATTATTAAATTTTTGTTGGCATGAAATTTTGTGGTTTTGGTCAAAATGGCTATTTCATGGGGGCTTTAATTTATGGTTTTCTGGGGGCTTAAAATGTGTGGTTTTAGAGGGCTTAAATGTGTGGTTTTCTGAGTGTAAAGGGAAATTATATAGGAATTTCCTTTGTTCATTGGGATTTTATTTCATGTATTGAAACAACTATAAAATCGGAAAAAATTATCCCTCACAAAAATGTGTGATTTCTCGGTATTTTAGGAATATAAGTCTTAGTCTAAATTTCAGACTTGGAGTGTTGATAGGCCATGAAGTGACAACACAGAATATATTGATCTAGTCATCAGCATATTACACCTGTTAAGATTTATACACACTGTACATAAATATTTTAGCAAATTTGAAAAGTATAGTTTACGAATATGATATTAGTGTAGGAAAACCATGACAAAATTTGTGGTAAAAAAATATTGGTGGTAGTAAAATATAATATGTGAACTACAAAAACAAGTAACTGAGATAACACTATTTAATTCTTTTCAAATGAATTTAAATAATATATACATGTAAGTACAGCAATGTGTTAATGATTACATTAACAGATTACAAATGACTTAATTTTTAGGAGATTTTAAATAAAATAACTTCTGATTTTTTAAAATTTCAGTTTAATATGTATATCTTAGCCAAGTATTTTTAATTATTTATGGCAGTCATGGAATATATTTTTCATATGTTCACAATACTAATAATTCATATGTACATTATAAAAGAAAGTGTATTTTGTTCTACAATCTTCAGGGCTTACATGAATTATCCAGTAAGAATTGCTCATTAGGTATTTACAGAACAAAATTATAATAAACCAAATGTAGTGGATCTCGAAAGCTATTATTTGAAAGGTACTGGTTATGATATGTGCTTTAGGATGCACTTGGGCGCAAAGGGGTTTTGCACATTTCATTTCTTGACACAAAGTCAATTAAACCGAAGTTAGCTATAATTATTGTGCTTTGTAGCATTCTCATCTTCTTTGTTGTAATGACACTGTGCTCAGTTTTATATTAACATGATTAAAATAATCTCAATTGGAGGTTAATATTTTATAAATACAATCTTCAAAATTTTAATGCAGTTCCTTCCTCAGACCTAAACAAAAATGATGCCCCTTCAAAACTAGAAAACATGTCAAATAAGCTTGTTGTTATGGTGATGCAGAAATGTTTTTTAGGCAAGAGTCATTTAACCTTTAGCCCGCTGGCAGCAAGTGATTCTGCTTTTGCGACCAGTGCAGACCAAGATCAGCCTGCACATCTGTGCAGTCTGATCATGGTCTGCGCTGTTTGCTATTCAGTCAGTAAATTTTCAGTGGACATCCCTTTGTATAGTAAGTGGTACAGCCCAAATTGAATAATGGAGCAGTCCATTGTAGAAATTAGGAACTATTTTAAACTACTTTATAAGATATATACATTTTTCTTAGCTTTCTTTCCCCAATTGATATGCTTTGTTTATGACCATTCTTTAGATTTGTTATTACTTAGCCAGTGTATTGTATATTATATGAATTTTACAGTATTTGTTGCACATGTTATGAGATTTAGTTTTATTTGTAATGAAACTTTCCAGTTTTTTGATGCCCCTGAAAGTGAAGCAAATGAGTTACCTTGTCGGACTGAATGGTAGTTCGTTAAATTGTGCTACTATAATCCAGAACATTTGGTGCCTGTGCTATCAATTTTAAATGATTCAGATCAAATTTTACACAAATGATCAACATTATGAGATGTATGCTTGCAGAAGTCAGACATATACCTACAAGTTCAAGGTCACAGGCAAGGACTAACCAGCAGATGGGGACACTCTATCCTGGGGGGCATTCATCTCTTACTTGTGACATCGCTTATTTTTGATTTAAGCTTTTATTGTCTTAGAATGTGTCAAATGCTGGTAATTTTAATTTTTAGAGCTTTATGCATTTGTTTATAGTCAGAAATTTTCATATAAATATATATTTGTACATATTGAGATTCAGTTTACATGTTCTAAAGATGAGTTTGGGGTATACCCGAGATATTTTGGCTCCCTTTTTGTTTTGTTTATTCAGGAGAATATTTTATTTCTGAGATTTGTAAATCAATAAAATTCCACAAAAATAATGCTCATATGAAGTGGATGGTAAACATTTCACCGTATTTTGTAACCAAAAACTTTAGACAATCTTTATGAAACTTTCTATATACTCAGTACTGTAGTTAATAGTGGGTATAAATTCATATTTATCAGGATGTATTGAAGTGTGTGCAGGGTCTTATAATGGTGCAACCCATTTGCGAGTTATTGATTCAAACCACTGTTTAGCTGAACTGCACTATATTTAAGGTCGACTTTAGATATGTATACATTACATGGTTCATGCAATTGCCAATAAACATAGAGAAAGTAGGCATGTGTAATTTTAAGATTTGTTTAATTGTTAAAGTACTATACAGAGATGTATACGTGTGTTTAAATTTTTATTAGCTAGCAGCAGTTCTGTAGAATATTCCAAATGAATTTCTTCAGAACATATAGATTAATTAACCCCAAAAAAAAAAGTTTTAAAGGTTTGCAAGGAAATGTCTACCTCGTAGCAATAACAAAAGCTCAGTGTAAATGATTATCCAGGTATTAGAAAATGACATATGGTTATGTCTTGTGCATTGCTGAATGAAATGCAGTGTATTGTATTACTGGTATATTTATGAGGCAGTACATTGTATTACTGGTATATTTATGATTTATCCCTCTTAAATGAAATCAACACACAAAACAATTTATTTTTTGCACACGGGAAACAATATATATATATATATATAGATAGCAGTTTTATGTTTCTGTGTACTTTTAAAATACATATAACTGAAAGAACACTGGTGGAAAGGTAAGATCTGGTGTTCATGAGTGAAAGATATTTTGTTCACACAGATTTTCTTTTTAACTTCTGTATTTTTATTGGTTTGATGAAATTTTTAAGTTCTGTATCTTTGAAAATTAAGAAAGTACCCTTCATATTTTATTCCTGATTTTAATGATATACTTGAAAATATGTAATAAAGTAATGTATGTAGTACAAAATTCCTGGCGAATAATCTTAAAAGACTGGTGTTAAATGAAATACACATATGCATATGCGGTTTGAAAAACACTCATAGAAAATGACCATCTATACACATGGCCTATGATATTGTAAATACAAAGTCTTACAAGCATTCTTGCCATTTTTCAACTTCCTGTGTGTGTGTGTTTTTTAAACATAATTAAATTTGTAATTTTTATCATTGTCTACTATTACAAAGTTTACTATTACAAAGTTAAGATGTATTTGATTAAGTTTTTTAACTGTATGTTACCTCAGCCAGGTGCTGTGCAGAATTTGAAATCAATTTAAAAAACATGAACTTTATATTAAGATAATGATTTTATACTGTAAGACTGTTTAAGTACATAATTATATTGTATTTGTTAAGTGTTGACGATTTCCAAAACATTCAGATTTCTTTAAAAATGCTATGGGGAAACTGTTGAATGTTTTACTGTGATTTTCATAGTAATGATGGTGAATTCAAAAATAATGTTAACATTGTTGACAGACATCGTTCATGTAACAGTTACCTTTATTGTAATATTGCAGAACAGTAATTTTTAATTTGAATATACAGTTTGGTTGTGGTATGACCGGACATAAAACTTTTAATTCGATACATTTGTTCTTGATAAGCTAGAGGCCAGTTGTTAAATCTTTTACAAGACTCAAGGTAGTAAAGCCATAAGTACATTTAAAAGCCGCAATATCTGGGCAATTACATATTCATGTATGTTTTCGGCATTTGTCACTTCTTACTGAATTGCATACAGTACCAGCGGGAAAAGCCAAAATAGTATACGGAAAATATGAAATCAATCAATACTTACAGTATGTAATTCAAATTAATCTTTCTTATTGTTATGGGATGAACTACCTTAGATTTGTGGCATTGCTAATTTCCCTAAAATGTTGTTACTAGTTGTTTTTGTTAAGTTTACACCTTTAGCTAAAATGAAATCTTGCTTATATAGGTACAGCTGCATGTATTTGGTTATTGTGTGGGTTTTATTGCCTGTGTATACACATACATTGTATATAATGCATTTGAATTGTTTTTTTGTTTTTTTCTTTTGCATGTACCAAATCCATTATCTATTAAATATGAAGCTAAATTAAAAACAAGTTTCTTTTTTATCTCCCCTTTTGTACAGTTTCATCAAATTTGCTAATTGTTCTGATATTTTAGACAGGAAGTATCAAAATTCCAAAACTGTAATGCTTAAGGGGCAAGCAGGGAGAAAGTCATCCTTAGTTTGTAAGATAGCCTGTTTCTCCAGCCTGCTGATACATGCATGACCCCTTTCTCTGAAAATTCCAGTCCATGCATAGCCTTGTTTCTCTAGCCCTCAAGCACATGTATGGCCTGTTCCTCTTAAACTTCCAGTACATGTATAACCAGTTTCTCTAGACATTTATATATATGAATGGCAATACTCTAGCACTTCACTACATGCATAGTATAGTACATATAGCCTTTTTCTCTAGCCCTTGGGGTACATACATAGACCTTTTATCTAGCCCTTTGGTACATACATAGCTGTTTTTCCAGCCCTTTGGTACATACATAGCTGCTTTTCCAGCCTTTTGGTACATACACAGCTGTTTTTCCAGCCCTTTGGTACATACACAGCTGTTTTTCCAGCCCTTTGGTACATACACAGCTGTTTTTCTAGCCTTTTGGTACATACATAGCTGTTTCTCTAGCTTTCCAGTACATGCATGCCAGAAAGCACAGAGCAAAGCTAAGAAACAAAAACTAACTATACCCCCAAAAACGAAGTTTGAGGGGTATGTAGGAGTGAGCTTGTTGGTCAGTCGGTCCATTGGTTTTCATGGTTTCCAGACAATAACACATGAAAGGCTAGACAGATTTATATAATTTTTGGTACACAGATGTATCATCATTGAGGTCAGTAGGCCAAAGGTCAAGGTCACAATGACCCAGGACAGTTAAACAGTTGCCGGATGATAACTTGAGAATGCTTGGGCCAAGGATCATAAATTTTGTTACACATGTGTAACATTTTAAAATACAGGTCAAGTTCTTTCCGGACTTTTCTTTTATCTTGTTTCTTATGATTGTTGTTGTATGACGAGGATAATGATGTGTAAGAAATATTTTAAACTAGAAAATGCTTTTGTAAAAAAGCGCATGTCTCCCCCAATGCAAAGTCCTACAGGCAAGAAGTCAATAGGGGTCAGGAGCGAAAGTCGAAGAGACACTGATGGTTGGCTGCAATAGGGATCATCTACTTGGCATGTCCAGTCATCAGGCTAAATTTCAACACTCTTGGCCTAGTGGTTCTCAAGTCACTGTTCAGGCTCCTGTGACCTTGACCTTTGATCAAGTGACCTCAAAATAAATAGGGGTCATCTACTCTGCATGTCCAATCATCCTATTAAGTTTCAACATTGTAGGTCAAGTGGTTCTCAAGTTATTTCCAAAAAATTATTTTACATGAACAGGCCACTGTGACCTTGACCTTTAATAGACTGACCCCAAAATGAATAGGGGTAATCAACTCTGCATGTTCAATCATCCTATGAAGTTTCAACATTCTGGGTCAAGTGGTTCTCAAGTTATTGATCGCAACTGGTTATCAATGTTCAGGCCCCTGTGACCTTGACCTTTAATGGAGTGACCCCAAAAACAATAGGGGTCATTTACTCTGCATGAACAATCATCCTATGAAGTTTCAACATTCTGGGTCGAGAGGTTCTTAAGTTATTTATTGGAAATGGTTTTCCATGTTCAGGCCCTTGTGGCCTTGACCTTTAACAGAGTGACCCTAAAATCGTTACGGGTCATCTACTCTGCATGACCAATCATCCTATGAAGTTTCATCATTCTGGGTCAAGTGGTTCTCAAGTTACTGACCGGCAATAGTTTTCAATGTTCGGGCCCCTGTGACCTTGACCTTTCACAGAGTGACCCCAAAATCGATAGGGGTCATCTACTCTTCATGACCACTCATCCTATGAAGTTTCAACATTCTGGGTCAAGTGGTTTTCTAGTTATTGATCGGAAATTGTTTTCAATGTTCAGGCCCCTGTGACCATGACTTTTGACGGAGTGACCCCAAAATCAATAGGGGTCATCTACTCTTCATGACCAATCATCCTATGAAGTTTCAACATTCTGGGTCAAGTGGTTCTCTAGTTATTGATCGGAAATGGTTTTCAATGTTCAGGCCCCTGTGACCTTGACCTTTGATGGAGCAACCTCAAAATCAATAGGGGTCATCTACTCTTCATGACCAATCATCCTATGAAGTTTCAACATTCTGGGTCAAGTGGTTCTCTAGTGATTGATCGGAAATGGTTTTCAATGTTCAGGCCCCTGTGACCTTGACCTTTGACGGAGTGACCCCAAAATCAATAGGAGTCATCTACTCTTCATGACCAATCATCCTATGAAATTTCAACATTCTGGGTCAAGTGGTTCTCTAGCTATTGATCGGAAATGGTTTTCAATGTTCAGGCCCCTGTGACCTTGACCTTTGACAGAGTGACCCCAAAAACAACAGGGGTCGTCTACTCCAGCAGCCCTACAACCCTATGAAGTTTGAAGGTTCTAGGTCAAATGGTTCTCCAGTTATTGCTCGGAAATGAAGTGTGACGTACGGACGGACAGGGCAAAAACAATATGTCTCCTGGGGGAGACATAATAACAGAGATATAGTGAAAGTGCACCAAAATTAACATAAACTAGAAGATGCTTTTGTAGAAAAGCGCATGTCTCCCCCAATGCATAGTCATATAGGCAAGAAGTCAATAGAGGACAGGAGCGAAAGTCAAAGAGACACTGATGGTTGGCTGCAATAGGGATCATCTACTTGGCATGTCCAATCATCCCACTAAGTTTCAACATTCTGGGCCTAGTGGTTCTCAAGTTAGGAATTGGAAACTGTTTTCCATGTTTAGGCCCTTGTGAAGTTCATTTTTGATGGAGTGACCCCAAAATCAGTAGGGGTCATCTACTCTGCATGTCCAATCATCCCACTAAGTTTCAACACTCTGGGTCAAGTGGTTCTCAAGTCATTGATTGGAAAGAGTTTTCTATGTTCAGGCCCCTGTGACCTTGACCTTAGCCCAAATGCCGCCAAAATCAATAAGGGTCATCTACACTTTAAGTCCTATCACCCTATGAAGTTTGAAGCTTCTAGGTCAAATGGTTCTCAAGTTACTGACTGGAAATGGATTTCCATGTTCTGTCCATTGCGACCTTGACCTTTAATAGAGTGATCCCAAAATAAATAGGGGTCATCTACTCTGCATGTCCAATCATCCTATGAGGCTGCGACATTCTGGGTCTAGTGGTTCTCAAGTTACTGATCGGAAATGTTTTTCCATGTTTAGGCCCCCGTGACCTTGACCTTTAACAGAGAGACCCCAAAATCAATAGGGTTCGTCTACTCAGCATGATCAATCATCCTATGAAGTTTCAACATTTTGGGTCAAGTGGTTCTCAAGTTATTGATCGGAAATGGTTTTCCATGTTCAGGCCCCTGTGACCTTGACCTTTGATGGAGTGACCCCAAAAACAATAGGGGTCATCCACTCCATAAGTCATGCCACCCTATGAAGTTTGAAGGTTCTAGGTCAAATGTTCTCCAGTTACTGATCGGAAATGAAGTGTGACAGAAGGAATGATGGAAGGACAGCGCAAAAACAGTATGTCTCCCCCAGTTGGGGGGGAAGACATAATTCTAAGTAAAAAGGAGCATAGTTCATAAAATACTGGTGCAATAGTTATTGCGCATGTATCAAATGATGTGGAATAACTATTAATTTTGAATCAAATCCATTTGGTAGTTACAACTGTCTCCATTGGACAAGGATTCCCCCACTTACTGTGCCATCCTCTAAATAGCAAGGTTTTTAGTACAGACCATCTAATTCTTCATATGAAGGATGTTTGACTGAAAGTTTGAAGCAAATCATATTCAGATAAGATTGTGCATCTGAGCAACTTTGAATTCATTCCCTCAAAAGTGTATGAGTAGTTGAACACACCAAATTTCTTCACTATGGCCTACATTTATTTTGTGAAATTAAGAAAGGGCCATAATTCTAGAACAAGAGGGCCATGATGGCCCTATATGGCTCACCTGTTATCATTGCACTCGAGGACCAAGAAGGTCCTCAGAAAAAATATCTAAATCCAAAGGACAGGAACAACGAAGGGAAGAATTTAAACAAAAAGAAAAAAAAAATTCTTACAAGGTATAGATGTGTCAAAATACACCTAAAAATTGGAGGTACCATCCATGTTGTACCACAGAAAAGTGGTATCGATTTTTCCCTACGGCCAATAATAAAAAAGTTACTAAAAATAAGCTATTTATAGTAATGAAAAAGGGAAGTAATTAAAAAAAATATATTGTAAGTGAACAAAAGAAAGATCTGCCAAATAAATCTGATGACATAAATTCAGTATCTTCATTAGTTACGGAGATATACCCATTTTAATTTCAAATAAAGGGAGGTAATTTGACATAAAAATCAGTCCATAGTTATCTACCCTGATTGTCTCACTCCAACTAATAACAATAATGAAATTTCAAATACGTCCTATAAGTACTTACTGATATAAATCCATTTTGATTACAATCAGCGGAGGTAATCAGATATAAAATAACTCTGGAACCTACGATTGGATCTGATTTGTCATGGAATCCGAGATTTATTGTTGTTGAAGACATTTTAGAAGTTTGTATCAAATAAAACCATAAATGAAGTCTCTATATGGCTGCAAAAGCCAAAACAGCCAATTTTGGACCTTTAAGGGGCCATAACTCTGGAACCCATGATGGAATCTGGCCAGTTCATAAAAGAAAGCAAGATCTTGTGGTGATACAAGTTGTGTGCAAGTTTGGTTAAAATCAAATCATAAATGAAGTTGCTATAGTGCAGACAAGGTCAAAATAGCTAATTTTGGCCTTTTCAGGGGCCATAACTCTGGAACCCATGTTGGAATCTGGCCGGTTCAAGAAAGGAACCAAGATCTTATGGTGACACAAGTTTTGTGCAAGTTTGATTAAATTCAAATCATAAATGAAGCTGCTATTGTGCAGATAAGGTCAAAATAGCTAATTTTGGCCCTTTCAGGGGCCATTACTCTATAACCCATTATGGGATCTGGCCGGTTCAATAAAGGAACTGAGATCTTATGGCAACACAAGTTTTGTGCAAGTTTGATTAAATTCAAATCATAAATGAAGCTGCTATTGTGCAGACAAGGTCAAAATAGCTAATTCTGGCCCTTTCAGGGGCCATAACTCTGGAACCCATCATTGAATCTGGCCAGTTCAAGAAAGGAACCGAGATCTTATGGTGATACAAGTTGTGTGCAAGTTTGGTTAAAATAAAATCATAAATGAAACCACTACCGTGCAGACAAGAAATTGTTGACGCACACACGCACGGACGACGGACGAAGGGTGATCACAAAAGCTCACCTTGTCACTATGTGACAGATGAGCTAAAAAAACAGCCACAAAAATAAAGTCCATTATTCATGGTCATCTTCACATGAAGGTCCTTCATCTGTGAAACTTTCAAGCATATCCTTTCCATATCCTTTCACAATAGTGTTTGAGGAGTTGGGCACACAAGATTTTTTGCTATATTCTTTACAGCAAAACTATCAAAGGGCCACAACTGCTGTAAAATAAACACAGATATAAATTCCTTCCTTTAAGGTCATCTGCATATCAAACTTGCTCATCTGCAAAAGTTTGAAGCAAATCAGGCAAAGAGTGTGGGAGGACTTGGGACACAACAGATTTCAGGACTTACTGATGGACATACTTTAAATTAGGAATCTAACAACAGTTTCTATTTTAAGTTGGAATCAAATCCATTTAGTAGTAACTGAGACAGAGTGAAAGCACACCAAAACTTTAACCTGAAATTCTAAGTAAAAGGGGAAATAATTTATGAAATACTGGTGCAAGAGTTATGTCCTTTGTGCCACATGATGGGAATAACTATTTTAAGTTTGACACAAATTCATGAAGTAACTAGAGATGCTTTTGAGAAAAGCGCATGTCTTCCACAACTGCAACATTGAACAAGAGCACCGCCTTGCGGGTGCTGACGCTCATCTGATTTTTTTTGTGTAATAGAAATATTGTCCTACCCATGATTTTCTAAGTCTAAAAAGGGCCATCATTCTTGCAAAAAGCAGGATAGAGTTATGTTTCTTGATGTACAGTGTCCACTTATGATGGTGAAAAACAGTTGCAAGTTTTAAAGCAATAGCTTTGATAGTTTATGAGAAAAGTTGACTTAAACATAATACTCAACCAAGAAAATGATTTTCTAAGTCCAAAAGGGGCAATAATTATTGCAAAAAGCAGGATGGAGTTATGTTGCTTGCTGTACAGGGTCAGCTTATGATGGTGAACAAGTGTTGCAAGTTTCAAAGCAATAGCTTTGATAGTTTAAGAGAAAAAGTTGACCTAAACATAAAACTTAACCAAGAAACCTGATATTTTCTAAGTCCAAAAGGGGCCATAAATCTTGCAAAAAGCAGGACGGAGTTATGTTTCTTGCTATACAGGGTCAACTTATGATGGTGAACAAGTGTTGCAAGTTTTAAAGCAATAGCTTTGATAGTTTAGGATAAAAGCTGACCTAAACATAAAACTTAACCAAGAAAACTGATTTTCTAAGTCCAAAAGGGGCAATAAATCTTGCAAAAAGCAAGATGGAGTTATGTTTCTTGATGTACAGGGTCTGCTTATGATGGTGAACAAGTATTCCAAGTTTCAAAGCAATAGCTTTGATAGTTTAGGAGAAAAGTTGACCTAAACATAAAACTTAACCAAGAAATCTGATATTTTCTAAGTACAAAAGGGGCTATAAATCTTGCAAAAAGCAAGATGGAGTTATGTTTCTTGCTATACAGGGTCAGCTTATGATGGTGAACAAGTATTCCAAGTTTCAAAGCAATAGCTTTGATAGTTTAGGAGAAAAGCTGACCTAAACATAAAACTTAACCAGGCAACGCCGACGCAGACGCCGACGCCGACACCGACGCCGACGCCGACGCCGACAACCGCTCAAGTGATGACAATAACTCATCATTTTTTTTCAAAAAATCAGATGAGCTAAAAATGTCTAATTTCTCTCGATGGCTTTGATGAATGGACCCCATTGAAAAATGTCTAGTTTTTCTCGATGGCTGTGATGAATGGATCCAATCAGTAATTCAAGGGCCATAATTCAAAAGTGCCTGGGAGGATTTGGCTAGTTATCGAACTTGGCCGAGGTCTCATGGTCAAACACATTTTGTTCAAGTTTGGTGAAGATCAGATGAGAAATGTTCGACTTAAGAGTGCGGACAAGCTTGAACAAGAGGGCCATGATGGCCCTATATCGCTCACCTGAATAGAGTTGCTTGCTTGAACAAATTTCTTAGCTAAAGCTTTAAGATCTAGGCCTTCTGGTTTATTTTTAGCAAATTTATGAAGATTTCCCTATGCACAATCAAGTAACCCTGGGGCTGGGTCAATTTGACCCTGGGGGGTCAAGTTTGAACAAATTTTGTAGAGGTCCACTAGGCAATGCTACATGTCAAAATATCTAAGCTCTAGGCCTTCTGGGTTTTTTTTAAAGCTAATTTTGAAGATTTTTCTATGTACAATCAGGTAACCCCATGGGGCGGAGCCAATTTGACCCCGAGGGTCATGATTTGAATTTTTTTTGAAGAAGTCTACTAGGCAATGCTACATGTCAAATATCTAAGATCTTGGCCTTCTGCTTTATTTTTAGAAAAAATTTTGAAGATTTTCATATGTAAAATCAAGTGACCCCAGGGGCGGGGTCAATTTTGACCCCGGGGTCATGATTTGAACAACTTTAGTAGAGGTCCACTAGGCAATGCTACATGTCAAATATCTAAGCTCTAGGGCTTCTGGTTTTTGAGAAGAAGATTTTTTAAGATTTCCTATGTAAAATCAAGTGATCCTGGCGGCGGGGCCAATTTTGACCCCGAGGGTCATGATTTAAACAAATTTTGTAGAGGTCCACTAGGCAATGCTACATGTCAAATATCTAAGCTCTAGGCCTTCTGGTTTATTTTTAGAAATTTTTTGAAGATTTTCATATGTAAAATCAAGTGACCCCTGGGGCGGGGTCAATTTTGACCCCGGGGTCATCATTTGAACAAATTTAGTAGAGGTCCACTAGGCAATGCTACATGTCAAATATCTAAGCTCCAGGGCTTATCCTTTTTGAGAAGAAGATTTTTTAAGGTTTTCCTATGTACAATCAAGTAACCCCTGGGGCGGGGTCAATTTTGACCCTGGGGTCATGATTTGAACAAAATTGGTAGAGGTCCACTAGACAATGCTTCACACCATATATCTAAGCTCTAGGGCTTCTGGTTTTTGAGAAGAAGATTTTTTAAGATTTTCCTATGTAAAATCAAGAGACCCCTGGGGCGGGGTAAATTTTGACCCCGGGGGTCATGATTTAAACAAATTTTGTAGAGGTCCACTAGGCAATGCTACATGTCAAATATCTAAGCTCTAGCCCTTCTGGTTTATTTTTAGAAATTTTTTTGAAGATTTTTATATGTAAAATCAAGTGACCCCTTGGGCGGGGTCAATTTTGACCCGGAGGTCATGATTTGAACAACTTTAGTAGAGGTCCACTAGGCAATGCTACATGTCAAATATTTAAGCTCTAGAGCTTCTGCTTTTTGAGAAGAAGATTTTTTAAGATTTTCCTATGTAAAATCAAGTGACCCCTGGGGCGGGGTCAATTTTGACCCCGGGGTCACGATTTGAACAAACTTGGTAGAGGTCCACTAGGCAATGCTTCACACCAAATATCTAAGCTCTAGGGCTTCTGGTTTTTGAGAAGAAGATTTTTAAAGTTTTTCCTTTCGTTTGCCATGGCAACCAGAGTTCTCCATGGAATTCAATTCTTTGAACAGTTTTGAAAGGGGGCAACCCAAGGATCATTCCTGTGAAGTTTGGTGTAATTCTACCCAGTGGTTTTCAAGAAGAAGATTTTTTTACAAATTGTTTTCGCACGATGCACGACGGACATCAAGCAGTCACAATAGCTCACCTTGTCACTTTGTGACAGGTGAGCTAAAAATGTCTAGTTTCTCTCGATGGCTGTGATAAGTGGATCCAATCAGTAATTCAAGGGCCATAATTCAAAAGTGCCTGGGCGGATTTGGCTAGTTATCGAACTTGGCCGAGGTCTCATGGTCAAACACATTTTGTTCAAGTTTGGTGAAGATCAGATGAGAAATGTTCGACTTAGAGTGCGGACAAGCTTTGTGACAGACAGACACACAGACTGGAGTAAATCAATATGTCTCCCACACCATTGTGTGGTGGGAGACATAATTACGGAGATAAGGAGAAAGTGCATCAAAACTTTAACCAAAGTGCGGACACAGGACGCCAATGCCAGGTCGAGTAGGACAGCTCTCTATACTTCGTATATTTGAACTAAAAATCAATTTGAATGCCCAACAGTATATGTTAACTCTTATCACTGTGGTATAAGGTTATGGAGCCTAATCTTTTTATCAACAAGAGCTGTCGGATGACAGCGCGCTCGACTATTCGAAGAATTGATTGAAGAATGGGATCAAAATATTTCCATAGATTTTCAGACTAAACAAAAAAATGGATTAAACAAAAAATGTTCCTGTATTTGTGGATTTCGGTTAGTCTTGCACTAAATGGCAATGTGTGACCATGATGGCAAATATGTTAAGTTATATGTTAGGCAAAACATGGACTTATATGAAACATTTAACTAATTTCCAAGTCCAAAAAGGGCCATAATTCAGTCAAAATAGTTGACAGAGTTATGTACTGTTGCCTACAGATGGAAATCATGTTGATAAACTAGTGTTAAAAGTTTCAAAGCCACAGTTCAAATAGTTTTGACAAAACACTGACTTGTAAAAAAAAAACTGAACAAATTTCAAAGTCCAAAAAGGGCCATAATTCAGTCAAAATAGTTGTCAGAGTTATGTACTCTTGCCTACAGATGGAAATCATAATGATAAACAAGTGTTTAAAGTTTAAAAGCCATATGTCAAATAGTCTTGACAAAACATGGACATATACAAAACAGAACCAATTTCCAAGTTCAAAAAGGGCCATAATTCAGCCAAAAAAGATGAGAGAGTTACGTACTCTTGACTATTGATAGAGACTATTATACTGAACAAGATATAAAAGTTTCAAAGCCATATGTCAAACACTTTACACAAAATATAAACTGGTACGAAAAACTTAACCAAAATTTCTAAGTCAAAAGGGGCAATAATTCAGTCAAAATGCTTGATGGAGTTATGTACTCTTGCCTACAACTGGACATTGTGATGGTAAACAAGTGTTGAAAGTTTCAAAGCTTTATCTCAAAAGACTTTGTCAAAATGTGGACTGGTACGAAAAACTTAACCAAGATTTCTAAGTCAAAAAGGGGCCATAATTCAACCAAAATGCTTGATGGAGTTATGTACTCTTGCCTACAACTGGACATGGTGATGGTAAACAAGTGCTGAAAGTTTCAAAGCTTTATCTCAAAAGACTTTGTCAAAATATGAACTGGTACGAAAAACTTAACCAAGATTTCTAAGGCAAAAGGGGCCATAATTCAGTCAAAATGCTTGACAGAGTTATGTACTCTTGCCTATAACTGGACATGGTGATGGTAAACAAGTGTTGAAAGTTTCAAAGCTTTATCTCAAAAGACTTTGTCAAAATGTGGACTGGTACGAAAAACTTAACCAGGGTGTGACGCCGACGCCGACGCCGTGGTGAGTAGGATAGCTCTACTTATTCTTCGAATAGTCGAGCTAACAAGTGATAAAAGTTTCAAAGCCATATGTCAAACACTTTACAAAAAATATGAACTGGTACGAAAAACTTAACCAAGATTTCTAAGTCAAAAAGGGCCATAATTCAGCCAAAATCCTTGATGGAGTTATGTACTCTTGCCTATAACTGGACATGGTGATGGTAACCAAGTGTTGAAAGTTTCAAAGCTTTATCTCAAAAGACTTTGTCAAAATATGAACTGGTACGAAAAACTTAACCATGATTTCTGAGTCAAAAGGGGCCATAATTCAGTCAAAATCCTTGATGGAGTTATGTGCTCTTGCCTATAACTGGACATGGTGATGGTAAACAAGTGTTGAAAGTTTCAAAGCTTTATCTCAAAAGACTTTGTCAAGATGTGGACTGGTACGAAATATTAACCCAGATTTCTAAGTCAAAAAGGGCCATAATTCAGCCAAAATCTTTGATGGAGTTATGTGCTCTTGCCTATAACTGGACATGGGGATGGTAAACAAGTGTTGAAAGTTTCAAAGCTTTATCTCAAAAGACTTTGTCAAAATGTGGACTGGTACGAAAAACTTAACCATGATTTCTAAGTCAAAAGGGGCCATAATTCAGCCAAAATCCTTGATGGAGTTATGTGCTCTTGCCTATAACTGGCCATGATGATGGTAAACAAGTGTTGAAAGTTTCAAAGCTTTATCTCAAAAGACTTTGTCAAAATGTGGACTGGTACGAAAAACTTAACCCAAGGTGTGACGCCGACGCCGACGCCGTGGTGAGTAGGATAGCTCTACTTATTCTTCGAATAGTCGAGCTAAAAATATTTCAATACAATTTTATCGCACTTTTTCACAACAAAATTGGTCATATTTCCTTTTGTATTACTTCCTAATCCTGCAACAAACATAACAATACTAATTTCTCTTTCTTTCTTTTTAATTTGATTTTACTGCCATCAACAACAGATTTTTATTTGTACTTTTCCGTAACTTCTCGACAGGATGTTGTAAATCAAATACGTATCTCAATTAATGTTAAAGGCATTGTCAACAACACAAGACATAAACATGTAAAATTTCTGTTTCCAGATCTTTTCTTTTTTTCTTCAGCCATGTTACACCAACAATACAGCATTTATACAGCCATCGTTCTCAGGGTTGTTTGTAATCTGTGCATATTTCCCTGAAAAAATCAAGTAAATCCAAAAATATCATTTATACTCCATTACTCTTAAGTAGTTAAGACTAGTTTCAGTTGCTTGAATTTATTTCAATGCTGGTTTTCAACAACACGGTAAATCCTGTATAAAGCAGCCAGTCAATGGAGCAACATAATCTTGCTGTTAAAGGCCGGTGGCTGCTTAAGACCAGTTGAATTTAAAACAAAAGGTCTACTTGGGAAGTCAACTATTTGGCTGCTTAAAGCAAGTCTCTGCTTAATACAGGTGGCTGTTAAGGCAGGTACAACTGTATTTTACTTCTGTAATGGTAAAAAAATTAACCTATCCAGTGTTTCTAGATTCTGTGCCAGTACTGACTTATGTATTCCCTGTAAGTAACTGACAACTTCTCCACATCTAGCAGATGTTTTTGTTAGTCTAACATTACACTGGCAGAATTATGGACACTTTTTAGCTTTTGATCAGATGGTTGAGTAAGTTCCAAGGTGTCCGTTCGGCCATTTTTTCTGGCATGGCCAGGAACCTAGGTAGTACCACCGACCCTCCGTAAGCCAGCTGGATGGCTTCCACATGGGATAATTCTAACAGCAAGAGAGGTTTTGAACCCACTTTAGTAAGGGACAAGTGTTCAAAGTCAGCCACCTTACCCACACTGAAATGGAGACCCCTGAATAAGAAATGAGGTATTAATGACTTGCCATGTTATCTTCTATCAAATTATCTGCTGCCAACAAGCTTCACCAAGCCTATTTTAAGAAGCCCACTTGGGACAAATTTTAATTTTTGTCAATGCTGATTGTTTTTTTCCAAACATCTTAGTCCTATGACTTATTAAACAAAAGAAGAGAAAAACCAACAGCAACAAGAGCTGTCACTAATGGTGACAAATGCCCCCACAGCACCTTGACCTTTAACCTGGTGACCTTGACCTTTGACCTTGTGACCCCAAAGTCAATAGGGGTTGTGTACTCAATAAGTACTATCAGCATGTGAAGTTTGAAGGTCCTGGGTGCAGTGGTTCGCGAGTAAAGTGCCTTCATGCAAAAAGTTAACATTGGCCCCTGTGACCTTGACCTGGTGACCCCAAAGTCAGTAGGGGTCGTGTACTCAATAAGTACTATCAGCATGTGAAGTTTGAAGGTCCTGGGTGCAGTGGTTCGCGAGTAAAGTGCCTTCATGCAAAAAGTTAACATTGGCCCCTGTGACCTTGACCTTTGACCTGGCAGTCAGTAGGGGTCGTGTACTCAATAAGTACTATCAGCATGTGAAGTTTGAAGGTCCTGGGTGCAGTGGTTCGCGAGTAAAGTGCCTTCATGCAAAAAGTTAACGTTGTGACGAACGAACTAACGAACAAGTTAACATTGGCCTCTGTGACCTTGACCTTTGTTCTGATGACCCCAAAGTCAGTAGGGGTCATGTACTCAATATGTACTATCAGCATGTGAAGTTTGAAGGTCCTTGGTGCAGTGGTTCGCGAGTAAAGTGCCTTCATGCAAAAAGTTAACATTGTGACGAACGAATGAACGGATGGACAGTTGAAAACTAATATGCCTCCCTTCGGGGGCATAATAAAATATTACCTTTTTCATTAATAAACAGTCATCAAATGTTGCACTTCTTTTTGGGGAACTCTGCCCCAGTTCAAATAAATTTTGTCTCCAAGACAACTTGAAATAGTTTTAATTTTCCCAATACACCTGTTCAAGATATTGTTTAAGACAAGACGTGGATAAGTGTGTGTTCATGAAGATAAAACAAAACCTATTCACTTACCCCACACCACTTTTCCACTCTGAGTCACAAGACCAAGTTCACTGATATTAACCTGAAACATACCAGTCATCACAAGTACATGTAGGATTCCAAAAATATTACTACACATATGAATTATTTAAAATAACTCATAAACAAGAGCACCGCCTACAGGTGCCAACACTCATCTCCAAGTGCTGGTCAGTATGTAAGAAAAGTGTAATAGTACAGAATTTCTAAGTACAAAAAGGGCCATTATTCTGATAAAATGCCAGTAAGAGTTATGGTTCTTGGCCTACATAGTCATCTAATGATGATAAATAAGTGTGCAAAGTTTCAAAGCTGTAGCTCTTATAGTTTTTGAGAAAAGGCGGACCTAAACAAAACATTTAATCAAGAAACTCAAATTTGTAAGTACAAAAAGGGCCATAATTTTGACAAAATGCATAACAGAGTTATGGTTCTTGGCCTACTACGTCATCTAATGATGACAAACATGTGTGCAAAGTTTCAAAGCTGTAGCGCTCTTATGGTTTTTGAGAAAAGACGGACCTAAACAAAAATTTTAACCAATGCCGATGATAAAATGACTACAATACCTCCTAGATTGTTTTCAAAAATCAGGCAAGCTAAAACTATTATCTTTTGATGAAGTTATTAAATTAGTGGCTACAAAAAGACAACCAGTATTTTCCTGATCATGTATTCTCTGTATGTGATACTGGCATTTTTCAGTTGCTACGGTAAAACATTTGACATGGCTGAAGGATGCCAAAATAGCATAATAAGTAATCAAAATTATCAACTGTCATGACAATCCGCTACCTTAAATAAAACCTTAATTTTACATAACCACAAGGTCAACTACCTTAAGTTTCAAATGGAGTTTAGAATGACAAATCATTTGACTTCTGTGCAACAAAAAAATCACTAAAAATCCATTAAACCTATCTGATAAACTTATAAATTTAAAACTAAATTATTGAATTCCATATGAAATTAAATTCAAGAGTAAAGACTGGGAAATAGGGTTTTTGTCTTCTAGGTTTGTGTTAATATTATATCATTAACAATAATTACTTCAAAAATACAAGGCATGCACATGCTCAAGAAATCAAGAATACTATAAACATTTCACTTTCCACCTTTTTTATACCACACACAACTTAAGACAGCAACTTACCCAAAGGTAATGTTTCAAGCGACACTGCAAACCTCTTAACAGACAAGTACCGTGAAATCATTAATTTTCGTGGAGATTAAAATAAGATCCTAAGAATGAAAATTCTGTATGATATATGTATGTATAACTTTGATACCTCCACAAAATAGCCATTTTGGATAAAACCACAAAGTCTATGCCCAAGAAAGTACTGTGATACAGCTTAATTCCGTTGGCATAAAATTTAGCGATTTTTGGCCAAAAGAGCTGTTTAGTGGGATATCAATTTGAGGATTTCAAAATATGAACATAAAATAAATGGGAAGTTCACCTGTTTGTTGCGATTACATTGTGTGGATTGACTCATCCACGAAATCCATGGGAATTAGTCCCTGCTGAATATCAATGATTTAGGAATCACCTACCTCAATTATTGTACCCTTAGTTAGAACACCTAATGATGTATATAATGGGGATGTTGGATTTTTCTTCACACCAATGATTGGAAGATGAAAGGTAGCTTTGAGTTCCGGATGAGTCACATGAGCTTTATTATATCGCAGACCCTGAAATAGACCAGTTTAAACATGTTGTGTCTGATACTGCTTGGCTCTCTGTCACATGGTTATTTCTTATAAGTACTGCAAACATTTGACAAGTTCTGTAAATTTTAAGTCTCTAAAATACAATGTTTTTATCTAACTGCTATATTCAGAGCCAGGGGCAATAACAAGAACTGTCACAGGAGACAGTGCGCTGAAGTATTTCAATACTGGATTGTGAAATTGTGCAGATCTGAGAAAGCTGGAGCAGTTACTGGAGTGTTTAATGAGTCCAATGCGGATGAAGACATTGGACAATAGTTTAAGCCTGTGTCAAATGTATTATGTAATAACAGAGTAATGCACCACGTGTCTTATCATGTGGCTAATTATGTGGAACAACTATTAAGAACATTTATGCTGCAGTTTTTTGAGGTTTAGTATTCCAATGAGAATAAATATACTTCGATCTTAATAGAGACAAATTATTTTTTTTCCCAATTATGAATGTACCAAGACTACCATTTACAAGAAAACCCAACACTTACAAGAAAATGCGAACATATTTAAACAATACATGTATATTAAGAGTTAAATATTTTTGTGTTTCCAGTCGAAACTAGAACTGTCACAGGAGTGACTCATACCCCCACCATACGGTCTTGTCACAGAAGAATGGCAACCATAAGGAATCTTAAAAATACTTTGGAGTACTTCATCCTGGGCTTCCACATATAAGTAATACTAGTATAATACTAGTATAGTAATACTAGTAAATATATTAAATCTCTAATATTAGAGATACACTAAAAGTGAATACAAAGAAGTGTCTTACCGACCCATGTTACCACGGAAAAATGTTTTTACTTTTTACATAGGACTTATAATAAAAAAGATTGAAAATCTAAAAATAGGATTTCTAAAAATAGACTAATTCCTGGAATTTAAGGGGAAGAAACCTAGTACAAAGGTTAAAAAAGGTTACTTCCCTTTGGCTCTAAGCCAATCAGAATGAGATATAGTGAAAATACATCAAAATTAACATTAAATTCTAGGTAAAAGGGGACACAATTCAAGAAAAATAGTGTCAGAGTTATGCACCTTGTGTCACATGATGTGGGTGATGAGGTGGAACATCTATTTTAAGTCTGAATCAAATCCATTCAGTAGTAATTGAGATATAGTGAAAATACATCAAAATTAACCTTAAATTCTAAGTAAAAAGGGGCATAATTCATGAAAAATTGGTGTCAGAGTTATGCACCTTGTGTCACATGATGTGGGTGATGAGGTGGAACATCTATTTTAAGTTTGAATCAAATCCATTTTGTAATAATTGAGATATAGTGAAAATACATCAAAATCAACCTTAAATTTAAAGTAAAAGGGGACATAATTCATAAAAAATTTATTTCAGAGTTAAGCACCTTATGTCACATCATCTGGGTGATGAGGTGGAACAACTATTTTAAGTTTGAATCAAATCCATTTAGTAATAACTGAGATATAGTGAAAATACAACAAAATATGCCTTAAATTCTAAGTAAAAGGGGACATAATTCATGAAAGCTTGGTGTCAGAGTTATGCACCTTGTGTCACATGATGTGGGCACATGATGTGGGTGATGAGGTGGAACATCTATATTTTAAGTTTGAATCAAATCCATTCAGTAGTAACTGAGATAAAGTGAAAATACATCAAAATCAACCTTAAATTCTAAGTAAAAAGGGGCATAATTCATAAAAAAAATTGTGTCAGAGTTATGCACCTTATGTCACATGATGTGGGTGATGAGGTGGAACATCTATTTTAAGTTTGAATCAAATCCATTTAGTAATAACTGAGATATAGTGAAAATACAACAAAATTAACCTTAAATTCTAAGTAAAAGGGGACATAATTCATGAAAACTTGGCACCTTGTGTCACATGATGTGGGTGATAAGGTGGAACATGTATTTTAAGTTTGAATCAAATCCATTTGGTAATAACTGAGATAATAGATTTCGGGACGCGACGGGACGGGACGGGACGGGACGCGACGCGACAAACGCGACAAAACTGACTCCTATATACCCCCCTCAAACATGTTTGGTGGGGGTATAAAAATAAATTTTTATTAACACTAAACAGTAAACAAGAGAAGGAAGGCTGTTTAGATATTTTCAAAAATAAGAATAAAACATACCATAGGTCGTATAAATCTTTCAAATTTAGGTGGTTTTCTTGTGAACCCTTCTCCAACAAAACAAGGCTTTGTTACCATTCTTTTCCATGCTTTCCCTGAAATCACATAATTTCTACTACAGTCAACATCGTACTTGCGACCACCTCTATTAAGCGGTTTTTGTATTAAACGACCGGGCAAAATCCCTCCCGAACGTTTTCAGTATATAATTTCATTCCATGAAACGACTTTTCTATTAAACGACTAGCGACCACATTAATGTAGTCCCGACAGGTAAAATATTCGAAAAAGTATCTATTAAGCGACCGGGTACCAAAATTTTACCGGGCATTTCTTCATCTGTGTAATTAGCGAGTACGTTTTGCATGTGACTGTATGCAATTAACCTTTGTATCAGTGAAACTGACAAACAATCTAGCTATAATTTTCACGGTTTGTGGACTTGGAAAAGTGTTCACGATGTTAAAACAGATTTTGAAACCATACATGTAAGTTCATAATGAATACAGTTACATTAACAGTTAAAAATAACTTTTCTTTTCATCTGACTGAAATTCATTAAGAGACCATTCTATTAAGAGACCACTTCTTAGCAGTCCCTTGGGTGGTCTCTTAATACAATGTCGACTGTATACTGATAAATATACTAGTATGTAACTTTCTTATTGTAGTACTTGATGGAAGATATATTTATTCCTCCAAAGGATATTACTCTAGCAGGAAACAGGTAACAACCTGATACAAGTTAAATATACACTTAAGGTAGTTTTGCATGTTTGGATTTATAAAAAAAAGTTTACAATGTAAAATTTAATTAAACCCCGATGTTTCAAAACTTCAGAATATACATAGAAAATTTGGGAAATAAAAAGGATAGGACTGTGTGTGCTCAATTGTTTGCTGAACCAGTTTAAACATGTTGTGTCTGATACTGCTTGGCTCTCTAACACATGGTTATTTCTTATAAGTACTGCAAACATTTGACAAGTTCTGTAAATTTTAAGTCTCTAAAATACAATGTTTTTATCTAACTGCTATATTCAGAGCCAGGGGCAATAACAAGAACTGTCACAGGAGACAGTGCGCTGAAGTATTTCAATACTGGATTGTGAAATTGTGCAGATCTGAGAAAGCTGGAGCAGTTACTGGAGTGTTTAATGAGTCCAATGCGGATGAAGACATTGGACAATAGTTTAAGCCTGTGTCAAATGTATTATGTAATAACAGAGTAATGCACCACGTGTCTTATCATGTGGCTAATTATGTGGAACAACTATTAAGAACATTTATGCTGCAGTTTTTTGAGGTTTAGTATTCCAATGAGAATAAATATACTTCGATCTTAATAGAGACAAATTATTTTTTTTCCCAATTATGAATGTACCAAGACTACCATTTACAAGAAAACCCAACACTTACAAGAAAATGCGAACATATTTAAACAATACATGTATATTAAGAGTTAAATATTTTTGTGTTTCCAGTCGAAACTAGAACTGTCACAGGAGTGACTCATACCCCCACCATACGGTCTTGTCACAGAAGAATGGCAACCATAAGGAATCTTAAAAATACTTTGGAGTACTTCATCCTGGGCTTCCACATATAAGTAATACTAGTATAATACTAGTATAGTAATACTAGTAAATATATTAAATCTCTAATATTAGAGATACACTAAAAGTGAATACAAAGAAGTGTCTTACCGACCCATGTTACCACGGAAAAATGTTTTTACTTTTTACATAGGACTTATAATAAAAAAGATTGAAAATCTAAAAATAGGATTTCTAAAAAAGTTTACAATGTAAAATTTAATTAAACCCCGATGTTTCAAAACTTCAGAATATACATAGAAAATTTGGGAAATAAAAAGGATAGGACTGTGTGTGCTCAATTGTTTGCTGAACAGATGTATTGGTCTTTGTGCTTGTTTTTGAGATATTTTCCAATGAGAAAAGAGATCAACACATTTCAAGCTGATTTTCATACATTTTTCGTAATTATTTAACATGTCAGATTTTTTAATATCATAATTTAACTTTATACAGACAGTAATGTTGCTATGGTAATAAATTAACAAAAACCAGTTGTCATTAATTCATAAAACAAGGTTTTTCTTTTCGTAAATCGACTCTAGGCTTCATTCTCTCTTTTCTGGATAAAAGATATTATGCAATTACTCCCAGTTTATCAAAAATGCAGAACTACCTTAGCTAATTTTCCGTTTGCAAGTTACAAATTGTGCACTGTCTGTACTGTAGTTTTTGGCCAGTATCTTTCATACTAAATGAACACTTCTGAAATTTCAAAGTTCTGGAAAAATCTATTGTTCATAAGATATCAATTACAAAAAAAAATCTGCAGTGTCACATTAATACCTCAACCTCAACTCATTTCAAACAAGAGCTGTCTCTATAGGATGACATATGCCCCCGATGGCACTTTGAATGAGTAGTTATGGCCGATGTTAGAGTTTAGGACCTTTGACCTACAGAGCTGGGTCTTGCGCGCGACACGTCGTCTTACTGTGCCACACATTCATGCGTAGTTATTTTAAAATCCATGCATGAATGACAAAGATATGGACCGGACACGCCCATCAATGCACTATCATGAAAAATGACCTTTAACGTCTAAGTGTGACCTTGACCTTTGAGCTACGGACCTGGGTCTTGCGCACGACACGTCGTCTTACTGTGGTACACATTCATGCCAAGTTATTTGAAAATCCATCCATGGTTGACAAAGATATGGACCGGACACGCCCATCAATGCACTATCCTTTAATGTCTAAGTGTGACCTTGACCTCTGAGCTACGGACCTGGGTCTTGCCCGCGACCTGTCCTCTTACTGTGGTACACATTCATGCCAAGTTATTTGAAAATCCATCCATCGATGACAAAGATATGGACCGGACACGCCCATCAATGCACTCTCCTTTAATGTCTAAGTGTGACCTTGACCTTTGAGCTAAGGACCTGGGTCTTGCGCGCGACATGTCGTCTTACTGTGGTACACATTCATGCCAAGTTATTTGAAAATCCATCCATCGATGACAAAGATATGGACCGGACACGAAAATTGCGGACAGACTGACAGACTGACAGACGGTTCAAAAACTATATGCCTCCCTTCGGGGGCATAAAAAGTCTCAAAATATGTCAGTAAACAAACTGCTTTTATTACAATTTACAGTAACTTGCCCACATTTTTATGGTAAACTGAAGTTACCTAAAATGTTTGTTTCAAACTAAATTTTTGAAAGTGATATGAAATCCTGAAAAGGTCAAATTTCAAAGGGGGTAACCCATTCCATGATACCTTTAAATAATTTATTACATGACTCATGTAAACTCCCGATCCATAGCTTGTCACTATGAAAAGTCTACAGTCAACACATGTTAACTGGCATAGTAAGTCAAATATTTATAAAAATCTAAATAAAACTGTGAAAGTCAATTTCTAATCTCATGTAATAAAGCACTTATTGAACGCTTAGAGATAAACTTTAACCAAACTTTCTTAAGTTGTAAACAGGGATATAATTTGAATAGAATTCAACCAAGAACTTTTTAACACACATGTATATACATTTTTACATAACTGATTTAAGATAAGCTTTACATTTTTACATGGATGTTTTTAGGTATGCTTTACATTTTTAGGTATGCTTTACATTTTTACATCAATGTTTATGTTATACAGTTGGGGTTTGCAATATGACTTCTTCTCGGCGATATATAACCAATTTGTGTTGATTCGCCGTAAAACCCAACTCACTCACTCAACCAAGAACTACCTTATTTCAGTAGGTTTGATCACTAGGAAGCCTTCTGTAAAGCTTCAGTCAAATATATAAAATGGTTACTGAGATGTGAACATGTGTGCATAACTTCAACCAAGGTGTGACACCGCTTATGACGTCCAAGTGATTAAAATATTGCTCACTATTCTTTAAAAAGTCACGCTAAAAATGTACTTGAATTACTATTACAGCTATCATTGGCCATCTACACTGTACTTTTGGGACACAATACATTTAGAGTACTTACGCCTTGTTTTTCCTGTTTTGACTACTTTGAACACTTCTGTTTCACTCATTCCTTTTACTTTAGGGAGAGGAACTTCCCATTTACCCTGCAAAATATAACGGTAACAGTTCCCACAGTGGTAACAGTATAATGTGTGCACTAACGCAACTTAGTAATTTCAAGTATATAATGACAGCAGAGCTGTTATGGGAAATAGAGCAGGCAAGCCTGTCATTATAATTCATATTGTACTTTTAAAGTTAAATTATATCCTCTCAAAATACCGTAATAAGAAAACTTGACATGTGATAATTCTATCACAAATTACATGTCAGATCATATCTTCCCACTTCAGAAATTCAAATTTAATGTTCTAAGTATTTTTGCGTATAAGTACATTGTAGTTAGTAACAGAATCATGGGTCAAGAATGCTTAGTGAATAAAGAAAGCAAGAAAATTACCGCTTTTTCTTTCCGTTTCTGTTTTATCATATTAGATAATACTTTAGCTCGGCTCTGTCCTTCTCTGTCCAGCAGATAAGCAGGAACAGCCCCTTCGGGAACATTTTCATCTGTTTTCTGTTTAGTTTTCCTTTCCTCATGCATTTTTATTGTCTTTTTCATCTGTATCTTTTCTGAATGTCTCTGCTTGTTATATAGTTTAGCTGAAGAAAAAAAAACAGCATTTAAAACAGATATATTACAATGATGTGCTAGTTGATACATAAAGATATAAAAATGTCCATTACATGTATGTGCAGAAAAACCCATTCAAATATGAAAAGGGTACACAAATTGTCTTTCAATATTCTTAAATCCTGAAGACACAGCAACATAATTTTGGTCATATGGTATTATTTCCAGCTTTTGATGGGGGAGAAGGAACCAAGGTACTCCTCTGGGCAGTGTTTCAGGCACCTTGCCAGTACCACAGACTCTATACGTCAGCTTGATGGCTCCCTTACATGAAAAATTCTACATCAATGCCAGGATTTGAACCAATATCAGTGAAGGGCAAGTGATTTGAAGTCAGTGACCCTAACCACTCATTCCTAAGTCTAGAACAAATACATGTCTTATAAAGAACTTAACTCTTATTGCCATGACTGCAAATTTAAGAGTCCCAACACGGTGAACACCTCTCTCTAAATCCCGAAGAAGGAAAAGTCTTAAGGACTCAAATCATAGTCAAGGCAAAAACAGAAAATTCTTAACAAGTGACTGCCGAATGTCAGAGTATCTGTAAAATCTGATAATCATGTTACATACCAATATACAATCACACACATTCTTGCATACCATAGTTAGGTATCTTTAATCTTATACCGTAATTCTATCAACAGTCAAGTTTGCTTATGTAACTAAAAACTAACTATCTTGAATTCTTTTAATGAACTTCTGTGTTTTAAATATGTGGTTTCCATGTAAATAATACTATTCAGCCCTACCTTTAATGCCCCTTAATTTCTTTGCTTTTTTTGCCATCTCATGTGGCTTACGCCCCTCCTTTTTACGCTTCCTTTCATGGTAGTCAAGTCTGTAGCCATGTCGCTTTCTGTGAAGCTCTATATGCTCGTTCTGAGGCTGAAAACAGAAATAACGCATGTTTAGAATGTAGTACGTGTATGTTTTTTAGGTTTATAATCATAATTTGTACTAGAAAGTGGAATTTTTGATAACTATAGAAACAGTCTATTACATGTATCTCTTTTATATTATTCCTATCTTGGTTTGAGTCTATTACCGGTAATTTAAATAACAAATTCACTGAAAATGTAAGTGAATCCATTTTCTTATCCTTGTGAATCTGATGAAATTGAATTGTCATTCAAAGTTGTTGTTTTTTCAGCCCTGTCCAATCAGTGCCTACAGCAAGAAAACCTTGGTATTATGAATACAATTTACACACACACAAAAAAGACAGAACATTTCATTGTCTAAATTGGCTCAAGAAAAATAAAAGAAATCAAGCTCCCAGTTGTAACTGCACTAAAAATTAAATAAAAACCAGAGGGCCATGATGGCCCTATATTGCTCACCTGAGTTAGTTGCTTGCTTTAACAAATTTCTATGTTAAAGCTTCAAAAATAAAAATCTAGGTGAGTAGGTAATGATAAAGATAACTACTGAAATCTGTTAAAAAATTATACAGGTGGTCCAAATCTCTTTGCTGTAGCTTCAAAAACAAGAAAGAAGGTCGGTATGTCAGGGTTAAGAATATTAAAGATGAGTACTGAAATCTGTATCAAAAGTTATACATGTGGTCCAAATTTCTAAGCTGTTACCTTAAAAAACAAGACAGTACATGTAGGTCAGTAGGTCAAGATTAAGACTATTCAAGAGGAGTATTGAAAACTGTATCAAAAATTATACAGGTGGTCCAAATGTCTATGCTGTAACTTCAAAAACAAGAAAGTAGGTCAGTAGGTCACAATTAAGACTATCTGTATCAAACATTATAAATGTGGTCCAAAATTTCTTTCCTGTAACTTCCTAAACAAGAAAGTTGGTCAAGATTAAGACTATACAAGATGAGTATTGAAATATGTATCAAACATTATACTTATGGTCCAAATTTCTTTGCCACTGCTTCAAAAACAAATAAGTCTATGCAAAACAAGATGCCCATGGGCAACATGTCGAGCCCGCCCTTTGACCTTTGAGATAGAGTCTGTCTCATTTAGTTCAACATTCATGCCAAATATAAACAAAATTCCTCAATGCATGTCAAAGTTATGGGCCGGGCAAGATCTGACATGACCTTTGACCTCCAACTGTGACCTTGACATTTGAGATAGGAACCTGGGGTTTGCGCAGGACACTCCGTCTCACTGAGGTTCCAAATATAAACAAGATTGCTCCATACATGTCAAAGTTATGGTCCGGACAAACAAATCCGGAAGGACGCACGCATACACACCGAACAGCCATTTGGCCAACTATGTCTTCACTTCCGCAAGCGGGCTCGACATCAAGGGAGCACCCGGGCGTGGCCTATATTGACCCCAGGGTCATGATTTGAACAATCTTGGTAGAGAACCACTACAGCATGCCAAATACCAAATATCTAAGCTTTGGGCCTTAAGGTTTCAGAAAAGATTTTTTTTAAAGGACTTAAAGGTCTTTCCCAATATAAGCCAATGTGAAAATTGTTGACCCCAGGGCGCAGTCAATTTTGACCCCAGGGTCATGATTTGAACAAACTTGATAGTTCACCACTAGACAATACTATTACTAAATACCAAATATCTGGTCTGGGCCTTATGGTTCTGCACAAGAAGATTTTTAAAGATTATTCCTATGTAAGTCAATGTAAAACAAGGGACGCCCTGGGTGTGGCATATATTGACCCACAGGGTCATACTTCAGACTGAGCACTGCTAATTTACAAGTATGGACATGCATTTTGTGTGATGTTAAGAAACTTCCATTCTATAGAAAGCTATGTTGTCTTTGAATATGGAGATCACCAAAATAGCCAATTTTTTACCCTTTCAGGGGCCATTAACTCTAGAACCGTTGGTTCAAGACAGGAACCAAGACCTTATGGTGATACAAGTTGTGTGCAAGTTTGGTTACAATCCAATCATAAATGAAACCGCTTTTGTGCAGACAAGACCAAAATAGCCTTTCAGGGACCCTAACTCTGGAACCCATTGTGGAATATGACTGTTTCAAGAAAGGAACTGAGATCTCATGGTGATACAGCTTGTGTGCAAGTCTGGTTAAATCCAATCATAAATGAAACTGCTATTGTGCAGACAAGTCCAAAATAGCCAATTTCTGGCACTTTCAGGGACCGTTACTCTAGAATCCATGGTGGAATATGACTGGTTCAAGAAAGGAACCAAGATGATGATCTTATGGTGATAAGTTGTGTGCAAGTTTGGTTAAGTCAAATCATAAATGAAACCGCTATCGTGCAGACAAGAAATTGTTGACAGACGGACGACGGACATCAAGTGGTTACAAAAGCTCACCTTGAGCCTTGAGTTAAACAAGAGGACCATGATGGTCCTGAATCGCTCACCTATCCCCACATGACCCAGTGTTGAACCGAGTATGACGCCGTTATTTCTATTATTTGACATAGTGACCTAGTTTTTGAGCACATGTGACCTAGATATCATCAAGATAAAAAATTCTGACCAATTTTCATGAAGATCCATTGAAAAATATGGCCTCTAGAGAGGTCACAAGGTTTTTCTATTATTTGACCTAATGACCTAGTTTTTGAAGGCACGTGACCCACTTTTAAATTTGCCCTAGATATCATCAAGGTGAACATTCTCACCAATTTTCATGAAGATCTCGTGAAAAATATGGCCTCTAGAGAGGTCACAAGGTTTTTCTATTTTTCGATCTACTGACCTAGTTTTTGACCGCACATGACCCAGTTATAAACCTGACCTAGATATCATCAAGGTGAACATTCTGACCAATATTCATGAAGATCTCATGAAAAATATGGCCTCTAGAGAGGTCACAAGGTTTTTCTATTTTTAGATCTACTGACCTAGTTTTTAAACCCACGTGACCCAGTTTCGAATTTGATCTAGATATCATCAAGGTAAACATTCTGACCAATTTTCATGAAGATCCATTGAAAAATATGGCCTCTAGAGAGGTCACAAGGTTTTTCTATTTTTAGACCTACTGACCTAGTTTTTGACGGCACGTGACCCAGTTTCGAGCTTGACCTAGATATAATCAAGGTGAACATTCTGACCAACTTTCATAAAGATCCCATGAAAAATGTGACCTCTAGAGTGGTCACAAGCAAAAGTTTACGGACGCACGCACGCACGCACGCATGACGACGGACGCCGCGCGATCACAAAAGCTCACCTTGTCACTTTGTGACAGGTGAGCTAAAAAACATAAAAGCATTTCTCAGTCCATTTGATATTAAATGTGTATTGCACTATCTCTTAATTTAATACATGTAAACAGCAGTGACATCAAATGGAGTACACGTTCCTTTGATCCCGAAGACAAACAGGGTTATGAGACAATACAAAATGGGCGATATGAAACACAGATGTAACAAAAAGTGTGTGGTGTGTGACATGATAGACAAAGGGAGGCACAACAATGACAAGGCCGTAGCCTCGTAGCGGCACGGGCAGAGCGAATGCAGACCTGCCAGGCGTGGAACCTGATACAAATGTATATGGGATCAACTGTATTCAGTACGATAAAATTGTATATGTTGGTGAAACGTCAAGATCACTTAAAGAGAGATTATAGATGCATAAAGTGGACATACGACTGAAACGTACAAAACTGGTGGCAGAACATTTCAATATGTCTGACCATAACATAGATGATGTTGCTGTTTCGGTATTAGAGCACATGACAGACAACAGTAGATACTACCGACAAATCAAGGAACTTGAGTGAATCCACAAATTGTAGACAGAGACACCAAATGGACTAAACATGAAAGCAAAACTTGGGGTTCTTTGGAGAGAATATAAATAAACTCAATCAGTTAAGGGCTTAAGTAACATTGACTTTTTCTGAAGGGAAAATTGGTTTTAATTATGTTTTGTATTAGTTTTGTTTGTATCTCAATCCACACCTTTAATGTGTTTTTTTTAATCTATTTATATAATATATCAAGTCCTTTATTCTGCCTTTAAGGTACATTTATTAGATCTCTTCTCTCTTCTACAACAATGACTAAAATTCTAAATTGTTGTTATCAATTTATGTGGAAGAGACCTCAGTCTGGGTAAGATGTGTGGTAGTGTAAAACGTGTATTTCATTTTGTAGGGTTGAGTTTTTTTTTTTATAATTTAATTTTGTTCATGTTTGTTTTTAACAGACGAACTTAATGTATTGGGGGAGAGAGAGTGATATCTGATGAGACTACGGATCCATGATAATGTACATGTAGTTTAAAAGGATTCACCGAAAAAAGTCAAACTCCCAATCTCCGGACGTCGATTTCCTTCTGTAAATACTGTTTGCTAACACAATCTACATTTCTGAAACTTTACTTATAGTAATTTACATAGGCCTCTAAATGTTGAAATCTATTTGCATATGTAAAGAGGAAAATATACACACATTTAATTAACAGAAAACTTACGACATGAAACGAACGTGTATTGTTTTCCTGCCAAAATATAATACAGAGTGCTTCAGCAATAAATTCATTTTAGTGCTCAGAGATCAGGATTTTTGTTTACCTGTCTGTATTTCAAATCGTGAAACGTGAGATTCTGAGCTATTTTCATATTAATATCCGATAAATTGATGAAGTTTGCACGGCGACATCGAATAAAAATGGCAGCATGCACAACGTTTTCGGTGGCAGCGCCTACGAGTTTAATTGGGAGAGGTGTATTGAATGAATAAGACAGGTAACCCTTCTCAGGACCAGAAATGGACAGGAAATAATAGTTCCCGCTGTAAATACTCTTTTGATTCATATTGACCTGAAAAAGAGACTGGAGTAACCCTTCCGCAAACACAATATCAGTCATGAAACGCACATGCTTCTTTCCCGCCAAAATTATAATTTTAAAAGTACCCACAACCGTGAACATAATTATTTTCGCAAGCGTGCACAATCGATCTCATTTCAAATTTACCGAAAGTATCCCAAGATGTTGAACAAGAGGTTCTTACAATTTTGTATATAGTTTTTTGTGGTTTAATACGTTTTTTGTTGTTGTTTTTTTTTTAGAACGGACAGCAATATTGCAGCAGACGACTTTGTGCACGTGAATAGTTGTTTCTTTTTTACGACGCTTTCTATAAAAGATTGATTCTTATTTGCAACATAATTATTGAAATGCAGGGTTTCCGCTGCTATTCGCCAACTCCTTTTTTGGCGAAAAAAAAATTAAATTGGCGGGAAAAAAAATCCACAGTTAATTTTAAATTTATGTGAAATAATCATCCGAGGTAAACCTGTATAGCGGTCTGTTTTACTACCGGATATCGTATCAAACAACACCGTTACAATAGAATCGTGCCGACTATCACCGATCAATAATATTATACATAGCGTGTCACGGATAATCCAATATTTAGCAATACACGAAGACAATACACCGTGTCGATACCAAATTACACCTCTGGGCATAATTTAAAACTTTGCCGAGTCACGAGAGTGTTCCTCCACACAAGAACGACTGTCAGTCAATCTGATTCGCCAAATTAAGCCCCGCCTACTATTACGAAAGCAAATGAAACGAAATATTTGCTGAGTGCTTCTTCTAAAGCCCCACCCATTTTCTTGAACCTAAAACGCAAGTTATTTTTAATATCAAGCCTATTCGCCGAAGTAATCGATAATAATGACAATCTGAAGATATTATAGATAAATTTGCTCGATCGATATTTAGATAAATTTGCGCAATCATAAAATATTACTTTTAGATAAATCTACGCACTCGTAAAATTTCAGTCGAAGAATCTTTGAGATACAAATGAACTAAAGCAGTTCATTTGGTTCTTTTACGTGCCCGGCACCATCCAAGGGCATCAAAATAAAGAGCTACTTGTACCTTTAGGTGGTATTTTCGCTATACATTTATATGTATGAAAAGTTATAGAAATTTAGATTTATATATAATGAAACTTTAAGCTTTTTAAAAAGCTTTTCAAAAGTCATAAAATAAAATAAAACACGCTGTTTTGGATAAATGACCTTATATAAATTTTGAAATAAAAAGTTAGAAATTAAAGAGCTAAATGTTCATGTTTTAGAAACATCTTAGTAGTGAAAAATGACCATTACAGGGAGATAATTCAAAATTGGTAAACTCTATATAGGGATAGTTTTATAGATTTGTTTTGAAAATTGTTGAGAAGATTTAAACCTACTTTTGATTCAATGTGATATTAGGATAGACTGGTTCAAGAGCAAATTGCATGGTTAAAGTATGAACAGGCCTCGACCTTAGCGGTGGACCGTTGGACCGACGCAACCAAAATATCGGCAGGTCCACTAACTATCAAAAGTTGGGTAGACCGACGGTCAACCAATTTTCAGTCACGGTCTGCAAATAAAATAAAACCCTTAAAAGTTAAAAATAGGGGGAACAATCGTACCCATACCGGCGAATTCACAAAACGAAAGTTGATTTTGCCTTAAGTACGACATTCTACAGTTATAAGCATTGGCGAGTTAAAGTCAGGATAACACGAATGGACTACTCCACCGATCGGGCGAGTGGTTTTTACGTGGTAACTTTACCAAATTGAGAAATTACATCAGGCAAAATTGTCTGGATTGACTGGAATTTACCCGCAAATTCTAAAAATATCAAAACGTCATGCTGGTAATTTTCCATTCCACTAGCACGTGCGCCCTATCGTAATATCTAATTTACATCGCGGTTACTTTTGACACAAAAAACGCGCGTAGTGCATTCATTTTTTAATATAATCGCTTCAAATTTTCAACACCGCTTGAGAACTAATACAGTTTGAATTCTATAACAATTTTAATAAGATATCGACAGGAATGTAGGCAAAATTCTTTAAAAACGATCAAATTTTCATATAATAATTTGTAAAATTTCCAACAGCGCAATCTTGATTATTTATTTCTTTCTTAACCCTTTACTCCATAGATACGCTTTTTACCACCTCTATCCATTCCCTGATAGATACCCTTTTTACCACCTCTATCCATTCCCTGATAGATACCCTTTTTACCACCTCTATCCATTCCCTGATAGATACTCTTTTTGACGCCTTCAAGTTTAAAAGCAAATTATGAATAAAGTACAACATCAAGGAATCCCACAAAAGCATTTTTGTAAAGTTTAAACCATGTACAAATGATATCTGTCAAAAAAATATATGGTTTATATTTGATTTTTAATGGTAATTTAAACCTGAAATGAGGTAGTGTATTTATGGAAAATTACTGTGAGGAAAGTTTCATCTTGAGCTAAAATTAGCCTGATCAAGGCTAATTATACCCCCAAGTTTATCTTTACAAATTATGAATTTGTGTAGTACTTATTTGTACAAATTGTGAATTTGTGCAAGCTAAAAATAGTACTGTAATTTTTTTTAGGTTTCTGCATTTCCCAGGTGATTTAGAAAGCGGAACTTTTTTTTTTTCAATGGATTTATATAAAAAATATACACTTTATGATGGATTAAAAAAGTAACTGTTGCAAATACATATTGGTCTGATTTACCCTGAAGACAAATTAACAGCTAATTACCTGCTGCACTAAGGAATTTTATGACATATGTCTGTATATTACTTATCAGTGTGGGGTATGGTTGATTGGGGTGATCTTTGGATAATTGGCGTGTGCTATGGATAATTGTAGGCAACTTTGATGTTAATCCAATTAAGATTACATACATGTGATAAGTTCAGAATCCCAAAACTGGAGGTTTGCCATTTTTCAGCTGGAGTTGGGGTCTCAAAACTGGAGGTTTTTCATGGACATAAATTAAGCACGCCGACACATAACTTAGAGGCAAAATCCAACATTTTTGGCCACAAAATAATGTATATAAGTCTACACCAGAAGAAACAATCCTCATAACTCCTGATTTGAATTTTGACGGTGCTATGCCACTTTTTAACTTCATTTTTTTGTTTGTTGAAGTTTTATATAATGTCTAATATCTCTGTTACATTCAAAGCTATTTACTATTATGCCCCTTTTACTGGCAAAGCTTTAATTGCCCCTTTTACTGGCAAAGCTTTAATTCAGAGTCCATCACTGAGAAAAGTCGAGCATGCTATCTTACAGAAGCTCCCTAATGTTCTAACTTAAACTTTCTTAACAGATTAAATTTGTAGAAACAAAGTCTCAATTTAGGTCTGACATGAAGGTGAACATGCATTAACATTATTTACTACCCGAGGACTTAAAAAAAACGAAGCTCTAATTGGTCTGAACACAACTCATAAATTATGTAAATTCCTTACCCCACCCACTTGTGTATAAAAATACTGATGATTTTGACATGAAAAATGAAAACACAAATGCACCAACGTGTATTTACCCTTACCATAATAATGTAGATTGATGTTATCAAATAAATGAGTGTGTGTTTTCATCCAATTTTCAATGAAATATGTCCGATTTAGTAGCAAATTAATTTGGTAAACATTGGAAGAAAATGGCGTGACTCCATAAGGGGAAATAACACTCCTGTTCTAAAAATAGTAATTGGTTGGTTTTTCCAACAATTATTTTAGATGTAATTTTATCACCGAGCAAAATTTTTCTTTGAATAATCAAATTCATTTCAGTTGGGAATTATTTCTTATGACTGGAGTTTTTTGCTTCAAACTGGTAAAAAATGGAGCTTTAATTGGCATTGAGAATGGGCAGATATTCGGCCACGCGTGAGACAGGTGGAAAATGCCCTGCTTGTCTAATCCCTTATCAAAACAAACAATTAAAAATTCACCTGTGAAAAACAACTCTTTCCTCCAGCTACATGTGTGTCAAACATGTATAATACACAACAGTCGGTGACACTTTGATTTACTGTGCAAACATGTTTGGCACTCCTCGGTAATTATCAACCCAGTCATAATACTGATTTTTTTTTTTTTGAAAAGCGGGAGAAATATGGTTTTGGTCGGGAGACGGGAGGCAAGGTGAAAAAATCGGGATTTTGACCCTCCCGCGCGGGAGATCACATGTATGTTAAGAAATTTTACTGATGAGTGTTTTTATAAGCTGATAAAATTGCTTTTGATCAATTATTCTTATAAAAACATTGTGTAACTAATATACCAGGGGAAAATGCAGAAATAAATAAGTACCATCAATAGAAAAGTAGCTAAAATTATTATAGAAAAGTAAACTAATGGGTTTAAAGCTTTGTATGTCAAGAAATATTTATCACACTTTTATGTAAAATGTACCATTAGAAAGAAAATTTAATTGTGAAAAAACTTTATGTTGGTTACTAAGTGTTTAAAACAATATTAAATATAGTAATATTGAATTTAATAACACAGGTATAAATTTGCATTTTTTCCCCAATATCCTGTATGGAGATAGTGTACTGATTATCAGTAAAGCTGTATGGATATGATAAGCCTAATTAGGCTAAATGTATATGGAGTAAAGGGTTAAAGTAAATAAACGGTACATACTATAGTAATAAAATTCAGACTTTTGACCAGAAAGTGCAAAAAACACAATTAAAAAATCTTAAATCATGAAAAAGCGGCAGCAATTTAAATACATGGAGTAAAACGATTTTTGGCAAACAGATTTCTGTTAGCGCAGCAGAATAGGTTACGTGACCTCACGAACGTAAATAGAAATGTGGTTTTGAAATAAAGCAGTATGATGTCGTTGCGGTTTTTAGTAAGTTTTAAATGATTCTTTTACATGTATTTTTGACACAACACTTTGTTAGATATTCTTCTCAAACAATAATGTAAATTTCTTGAGGGCAAATAGGTCACAGAGGTAGGACATCCACTATCATCGTTCACGATTTGACACATTTACATGTCAGTTTATTCGGGATATTGCACATTCGCTTTTAAAAAAAATAAAGAAAAAACTTTTTTACTGATTTCTTCTCAACAATTAAAGGAATCGAGAAAGTACGATCAGACAGTGATGTGTCACATGGCGCGAAAACATGACGTAATGCCATGACAATCTCGGGGAAACTATACCGCTTTGATCTCCACTTCAGATGCCACAATAACCGACACACTTCTTTTAGCTGTTTGATACGGAATTCCGTTAGAGCCATCGCCTTTGAATGTATTGATCTGAAACCAGGCCTCGATCTTAACCTACTTTTGCTGGTAGCCAGCAGGGCTACCAACTTGTGAAATCAAGTAGCCCGACCAGGTTTCTGGTAGTCCCGTTTTGGAAAAGAGAAAAATATATTACAGTCTTCACCTTATTTTTTTTTCCAGCAATTGTCCTTTCGGGCAAGTAAGTTAAGAAAACCATTTGCCAGAAAACATTTTTTAATTGCCCGAAATCATTTTGTTTATAAATATGATGTATTTTAGTTTATGCTTGATTGAACATTCAGTTATTTAAATGGTAGGCAACAAACCTACCCACACTATCCATGGGCAGGCTAAGCCAACGTAAGTGGATAACCATGTCACAATATTCAAGTAACTAGCAGACAGAAATTATGGGAGAAAACTGTAGAAAAAAAGTAAGATCTATACCAGTATCTAGTTGCCAGGCGTGGGGTTCAAATTTGCTCTACCCTTCTAAAACTTACTTTTTTAGCCAGGACCTTTAAAATATAGTGTAGCTGTTCAAATTTAACTGCAATAATGGATCAGCCTGGTTAGCCCCCCCCCCCCCCCCCCCCCCCCCAACCCCCAAAAAATGTTGTTTCTGGTGGCATGGCCAAAAAAAGTACGGTCGGTAGGTCGGTATTTTTTTTTTTTTTTGCATTATGATCAAGTAAATGTAGCCTATTATCACAGTCCGGGGCGACGTGGACACAATAATCATCATCAACCCACCCGTGTTTAAAGCGAAAAAAAAAAAAAAAACATTAACAATTATCGGTAATTATTCTGCTGATAAACAAGTAATTGATCATGTTTTCATCATCAATTAAAACCCCCTCAAAGAGCTAAAAGAAGTGTGTCGGTATCCTGGCATCTAAAGTGGAGATCAAAGGGGTTTAGTTGCCCGAGATTGTCATGGCATTACGTCATCTTTTCGCGCCATGTGACACATCACTGTCTGATCGTACGGCCTCGGTTCTTAAAATTGCTGAGAAGAAATCAGTAAAAAAGTATCTTTTTTAATTTTTTTTAAAAGCGAATGCGCAATATCCCGTTCAAACTGACAGGTAAATGTGTCAAACGATAATAGTAGATATCCTACCTCTGTGACCTATTTGCCCTCAAGGAATTTCCATTATTGTTTGAAAAGAATATCTGACATAGTGTCGAGTCAAAAAAGACATGTACAAAGATTCATTTACTTATTAAACTTATTAAAAACCACAGCGACATCATACTGCTTTATTTTAAAACAATCATTGTTTTTATTTACGTTCACAAGGTCCCGTAACCTATTCATCCGCACTTGCAGAAATCTGTTTGCCAAAAATCGTTTTACTTGATGTATTTAAATTGCTGCCGCTTTTTCATTAAGTATGTATTATTTATTTACTTTTAGAAATAAATAAATAATTAAGATCGCGCTGTTTGAAATTTTACAAATAATTTATGACACTTCGATCGTTTTTATAGAATTTTGCCTACATTTCTGTTGACATCTTATTAAAATCGTTATAGAATTCAAACTGTATTATTTCTAAAGCGGTGCTGAAAATTTGAAGCGATTATATTAAAAAATGAATGCACTACAAGCATTTTTTGCATACTTGTCGATAAACATTTAAGTAACGGCGATACGATAGGTCGCACGTGCTCGTGGAATGGAAAATTACTGGCATGACGTTTTGATATCTTTACGATTCGCGGGTAAATTCCAGTCAATCCAGGTAATTTTTAGGGATGTACTTTCTGAATTTTGTAAAGTTACTTTATATATTGCAAATCTGAAGTCATCAATTCATGCATAAATATACAAAAGCTAGTATTTAGGATGTACATTTCAGATTCATGAAGTTCTTTTTGTAATTATTGTGAAAATTAAGAGATTTAAATTTCGGAAAAATGGCCGACCGGTGTTATGCGGACCGAAAAAATCGTTGTCATTTAAAAGGAAACATCAGATAAATCGGTGAAATTTCACGCTTTTATTATTAACATGTTTGAAAACTTAGTAGCCCGACGGACTACCCAGCTTGGGAAATTCGGTAGTCCTTCTGAAAAACTGGTAGCCTCGGGCTACTGGGCTACCGTCAGGATCGAGGCCTGGAAACGCGATACTTGATAGTACGATGATGAAAACGCGAAATCACGAAACCACTATAACGAAAACGCGACAGCACGATGATGATAACGCGATACTACGATAACGAAAACGCGATAATACGATAGTACGATGATGATAATGCGATACACTATCGCGTTTTCATCATCGTACTGTCGCGTTTTCACCATCGTACTATCGTATTATCGCATTTTTGTTATTGTAGTATCGTGATTTCGCAATATCATTATCGTACTATCGCGTTATCACCATCGTACTGTCGCGTTATCATCATCGTACTGTCGCATTATCGTCATCGTACTGTCGCGTTATCACCATCGTACTACAGGGGTGGCTCTGGATATTTCTAAGCTGTCGCCAACACTTTCGCCATTTGGCAAAAGTTGGAGCCAAAGAGGAGCCACTGGAGCCAACATTGGTGCCAGTGCCAAGAGATTTTACCTGAATTATAAACTACAAGAACGAAAACAAATACTAAAATTCAACTTCATTTATTTAAGTTCAATTTCAAAACTACAAAAGTAACAAAACAAATAGAATAAAAAGCAAAGTTTAAAGAACATTTTAGTAAAACGAGTGTCTTACAATTTTTTAATCATTTCTAAATAAAGTACAAACTGCGCTATAAAAAAAAGTCCCCTTTAAATTTTCATCCGAAATTTTCGCGTCCGAAACTCGTAAATTGATCAGGTGTACGATCGAACGCCGTGGAAGTTTTCGTGCATGTTTCGATTTTTTTGCTTTAAAAATGCCCGATTCTTGCATCAACTTGTTCAGATTTATAGTTTTACTCGATTTATTTATTAATTTTTCGAAAACAAAACCAAACTTCTCAATATTTTTACAAATAACATGTATTTATACGGCTGTTCAGACGTCCGCGGAATTGGTTCCCGGGCAATTCATTTATAGAAATTGGCCGTGATTGAAATAAATTTGGAGGCATTTTTATAATAAAATCAAGAAATAACGTAAGACTGATACATTAAGATCATGCTGAAGAAGGTTTTAGTCTGCACTCGATAAAATTATCGGCTTTTCACGCCGACTGAAAATTTTTAAAATGGCGGCGGCTTGCAATATTGATAAATAACGCTACGATTGGTTGAAGTTTGACAGGCAAGTAGGCGGAGTTAACCAGGGATTTATCGATAATTGACATCGGTTTTACAACATTAATTAATTAAACAAACAGATTACAACTCGGCGATTCGGATACGCCCGCAGGCGATAATTAACTTCACAGCGACTAGGTAGGATGATCCTTGGTGTCATTAAAAAAATGTCTCGGCCCGATCTTTGCTTTGTTGTCGCCAGAAACTTTCGCCAACTGATCCAAACTAGCGCCAGAATTTGTAAATCGGCGCATTTGGCGCCTGACAGCGCGATCCCTGCGTACTATCGCGTTATCATCATCGTACTATTGCCTTCCGGTGCCCATGCGCACAGAAGAATTTCCTCTCCAGTGTTCTGGTTTCTATTTATCTTGTTATTTAAGCTCTGTTGAAATTAAAAATGATTTCTATTGCTTGCTAATGGGTTGTAAAACGTTTTTTCAGCTAAAACCAAATATGTACTTAGGCAAAAACTCTGCAGGTCAATCGGTTTGAGTTTTCTATATAGTATATGATAACAAGAAAAAATAAGAATGTTATATTGTACCATGATCAGGACGTTTTTTGTTTGTTTTTATTTTGGTCTGACATGAATATTTTCACAAATATGATGATGAATATTTTCACAAATATGATGGTTTATATTTCAACACTGAAAAGCAAATGCATGTCTTGTAAAGCTCAGGTCATTGATGTTGAATTCCGTAAGACGCATAACAACACTGAAATCGGAGCATCGCAAATATTCGAAGAATATTGTTTGCAGTTTTCATGGCACATAGTTTCTTTTAATGCATCAAAGTCTGGCAATTTTCAGCAAAAATAAAATAAAAAGTAAAGCAGTTTACAACCAAAAGTAAGTTAACGCCCCCTTACTCAGACATTTTATTTATGATTTTACAGCAATGAGAAATGCAGTAAAATTATATCTGCACAGCATTCTGAACCTGTTCAACATCCAACACGCTTTGTCTCCCTAAATTCATTTTCTGTAAATGACTCTTAAATTGACGAAAGCTAAAAAAGCATGGAAAAATGTTAATTATTTTTTGCTTTTGACTAACTAGCAGCTGTAGCTATAGGAGGATCATCATTACAAATCAAGATTTTCACACACTAGCACCCGCGTTCAAATCTGCCTATCGCCCTATCGCTAGAGCAGGAGCTGTAGTTCTAAAAGTATAACTTCTAATCTTCTCATTTTTAGCATGCACATGCGCACCGGAAGGCGATGGTGCGATAATGATAACGCGACAGTACAATGGTGATAACGCGACAATACGATGGTGATAACGCGACAGTACGATGATGATAACGTGGCAGTACGATGGTGATAACGCGACAGTACGATGGTGATAACGCGATAGTACGATAATGATATTGCGAAATCACGATACTACGATAACGAAAACGCGATAATACGACAGTACGATGGTGAAAACGCGATAGTATATCGCATTATCATCATCGTACTATCGTATTATCGCGTTTTCGTTATCGTAGTATCGCGTTATCATCATCGTGTTGTCGCGTTTTTGTTATCGTAGTTTCGTGATTTCGCGTTTACATCATCGTACTATCGAGTATCGCGTTTCAGATCAACACATACAAAGGGGATGGCCCTAACGGAATTCCGTAGTTTGAGGTGGTGTTAATTGATCATGAAAACAAGACCATTTACTTAGTTTATCATCAGAATTATTACCGATAATTGTTGATGTTTTTTTTTTCACTTTCAACACGGGTCGGGAGGATGATAATTACTGTGTCCATATTTTGGGACACTTTTCAAAATAATTATTTTTCGGGATAACAGATTGCTACTGTCTTCCATTTTAAATTATTTTAGAAATAAGTCCTGTTTCTTTGAGTCATATGAAGTTATGATGTCTACAACATCACAATTTATGTGATAGAATTGGAGGTCCACGAAAGTCTGAGCAGGTCTACTAGATTTTAGCAGTTGGTGGACCTGCTGGCAACTCCTGAAAAAAGTTAAGGTCGAGGCCTGATGAAATGAAAAAGAGATTGAAAAAAAAAAGGTATATAATTTTGAACTGACTACTTATCCTTACATGATAAATCAATGTTAATGTGTATGCATCTGCTTGTTGAGTTATTTGTGGAATGTAGAAAATAAATTTTAAAAACTGAACTAATTGAGTGATATTATATTCATTCTAATTTTTTCGACATTATTCATCCCCGCCGCACGCAACTATTTCTTTAAAAAATTTAAGTGGCGGAAAAGAAATGTGCCCAGTGGAAACCCTGGAAATGTATGAGCAAAAATAACATTTTACATCTAGAAAAATATTATAACAGTCTGACGTAAGTATGGTATTTCGCGCTTTGAAAATTAGCTTTTTGCACTCGTCGGCAACATGAAACTAATTTTGTAAGCTTGTCAATGCAGCAATCATCAGTCATCTAATATATTTTTCACACCTTGTGATGCAAACACACTGGCTGATGTAATTATCGGCCAGTGATAGAAATTCGGGGGTTAATTGAAAGTGATAGACGTTTGGGGTTTATTGAAAGTGCTGCTCTGTCATGTGAATGCAGTTTGGGTTAATGTTCTGCAGCTGATAGGAACTTATAAAAAAATATTCTGCTCAGTGGGCCAATAAAAAAAATTCGGAGTGCAGTGTTTTTCGCGGGTCAGTCGGGAGACAGCAAACAAACCTAATCTTAATTTTGGCCTGGCTGAATGAACAATTTTGTGAATATGTTTGTTTGCCTTTGTCTATTTTTTGTACATATAATTGTAGTATATATTCCTACATTATCCAAAGGTAAAAGTGTACTGATTGATTTTTCTTTGTTGTGTCCTGTGTTTAACACTGGATGCTTTTCATGCAATTGACATGCATCTGCATTTATATTGAAATTGTTCCCGATATTTTCCATTTAATATGTAAAACTATATACTTTCATATTTACAGGATAACTATTGACACTTCCTGTGAATCATAAAAATGTTTCGATTTTTAGTGGGACTTGACGGTGATGTTTAACAACGTTACGTCAGTTTCAGCTTTGTATTTCATTTGTTGTTGTATAATTTGAGAGAACGCTATGATGAAATCAACCACAAGTGTAAACCAACAGCATTCCTACTTCTAATGACAGTATTTAATGAGTTAAGGGATAATATCCAACTGGAAAATATTGAAAAAGAATTTGAGTACAATAGGGAATACTATGGTCTGTCAAGACGGAAGGAATATGTAGTCAGTAGTGAATTCAAAGAAAACAAAGACATGCAGGTTGAAAATGTGTATAGCGTGATAGAGTCTTGTGATGAACACACAGTCTTGGCTTTTACAGACGGGTCATCTCTTGGCAATCCTGGTCCCACTGGTGCTGCAGTATATTTAGAGGGATACTTTTCAGCCCCAGTTCTTCTAAAGAAGGGAGTCAGTAAAAACAGCAACAATTACTCTGGAGAAATTGTTGGAATTGAAATAGCCCTTCAATTCCTTGCTGAAGCCAGTATGATAGAAAACAGAATTGTCCATTTCTTCACTGATTGTCAATCTGCAATCTTATTGGCATTTTGTTAAGAAGTTCCATCAACCAAAATAGAGTCCATTACAAACATCAAAAGATATTTGGCAAAAATACAAGACAGACAAAACAAAATTGGACACAGGAATATTACTGGAAATGAACTTGCTGACAGACAAGCCAAATTAGCCGCGACAGAAATCAGTATGTCTGAAGAGGAGGACGAAACAGGTATATTAGATGCAAGGGAAGCAGTTAAGATAATGAAAGAAAAAGTCATAAATAAATGGAGCAACAAGTTTTTATTGTCAGAAAAGTCAGACATTATCCAGGACATTTATACTAAAGCAGGGAAAAGGAATTGTACAGGTGAAAATGACAGGAAAACCTTTTCAATTTTGAACCAGCTTCTATGTGGCCACAGTAAACTTAATAACCACTGGGCAAAAATTGATAAGAACTGCTCCAAAAATTGTGACAGCTGCCCTGTGCCAGAAACAGTAGATCACTTCATCTTCAGTTGTCCGAAGTACAGTCAACAGAGAGAGACACTAGAGAGAACTGTAGAAGACATCCTGTTCAGACATGCCATCGAATGCAGCACAATTTCCCTGGCCACATTGGTTGAAGAATTCGATCAAACGACAGATGCTGTGAGAGAAGAACTGGTCAAAGCTTTCAGTAAATACATAACAGATTCAGAGAGATTTGATTAATGTCAATTCAACTTCTTCCCTCAAATTAAAATTAAGTCAAAATACTAGAAAACACTTTTGTATAAAGCAACAGAGAATAAGCACAATAAGAGTAACAGTAACCAGAGATGACAACGATACAGCACAGAAGCGGTCATCCCTACAACAAAAGCGGAATACGATCTACACACACACATGATGATGCGAATTACTAGTGACTTGTCATTTTGATAAAGTCCTTAAGGCCGAAACGTTAATAAAACAGTGTGAAATTTATAGGGGATGAAAATCCCCGAGACGGTAACGTCCGTATATAGTTATTCATCTTTGTTGTCTGCATATACTGAGACATTTCTTTTTATGTTTTCCGGTTCCGGTTTATATACACACCGCAGACTGGTTGTCTGCATGAACATCCGAGCGCCCCGAATCAGTCACAGAAATTCGTAAACCGCGCTAACATGATTATTTTACTTCTTTTTCGTAATGAAAACTGTACATGCAACTGAAAAACACTTTTAAAACAGTAAGGAAGTGTAAAACCCGTCAAGTTTCTGCATGAAGTGCAAACAAACTAAAAATCCTAAAGGTAGTGCGAGAACGCTGAATGACGTCACCGTCACGGCTCCCGGAAATTCTGCAAAGTATTATTCGCTGTAAGAGGTATGATGACACTAAATGTAAACTACAGTTTAGAGCGAAGTTTCACTTTCTTGAGCGTTGAATAATTCTTTCTAAGCGGATATATAAAAATATAAATCCCCAATGCTAGGCGGTGCCTTAATTTATATAAGTCTTATTTCAGTTACGTTATTTATTTTCAACACTCTATTTTAAAAAAGTCAATTAAATACCTGAAGTATCCGAAATCTATTTAATCCGTGTTCTTTTCGTTAACCATCCTTTGAATATCTGAATACTGCTTAAAATAATTAAATGTACAACATAACAGAAATAAAATAGAACTAAATGTTTGTCACCTACCATTTTTTCGACTGTTTTAGATAGAGGAATTCAATATATTTTGAAGTTATATTGTGAAATTTACATGTCTTTCTCGTGTTGTTGTTGTTGTTGTTTTGAAAGGAAGTTACGACAGAGCATGCGCATGTTTTGCCTTTTTTCTGTTCCGTACCGTACTGTAAAAAAAAACGTGTGTGGAGTGCTTCTTAAAAAAAACTATCATCAGTTGATTAAGTGCCTCATCTTACAAATGATAATGCAAATTGATTGCCGTGTGAATGCTGGGTACATATAAATTGTGCCTGTGCTATTCTGCATGGTATTTATTTACAATTTGTTTAATTCAATAGGTATTTATTTTTTGGTATTATATAGACCTACTGCATGTCTTCGTGTAAATTTGCTGAATATTTTTTAATATTTTCTGGCAAAAGATAATGTTCTTCTTTTTTATTTCTGAATTATTTTAGTTTACTCTTTGTTTATAGTTGTTATTACTTCCCTTTAATAATTTTCTTCGTTTCTTGATTTGATTCCCATGTCGATCGCTTTATGTTGTAGATTATTTTTTCTGAAGTAATATCCTAACTTATTATATTTATACCCCTACAAACGAAAATTATGGGGGGGGGGGGGAGGTATATTGGAGTCACCTTGTCCGTCCGCTTGATAATTACATATTATATACAAAAACAATTCCAGACTTGGAGGTGATTGTGGGGAATAAAGAATTTTTTGACGAGGTTAATAAATTGCTACAAGTTAAAGAAATTGATATAAAACTCTATTATGACACTACTTTTAATTTAGGTGATTTCTATGTATCGACTGCTGCTATTCAACACCCAATGTTTAAAGAGCGCCCGGTCATTCCTGTCGCATACATGATTCATGAGCGAAAATTTCAATCTTGTCATGAGAATTTCATAAACAAACTGAAGAAGAATATTCCAAAATTAATAGACAGTGACATAACCATTGGTTTCAGATAGAGAGAAGGGTATCATAAATGCATTTAAAACACTACTGAAAAAATCTACAGTTCTCGTATGTTGGAATCATATTTTAAATGATGTAAAATTTTGGGTAACAAAGCATGGGGGTCAGTCAGATGACAAAAAAGTGTACGAGAGGTTACTCCAATATACCCCCCTAATTTTCGTTTGTAGGGGTATAAATATAATAAGTTAGGATATTACTTCAGAAAAAAAAAAAATAATGTTAAAGCTTTATTACAGTGTGGAAGCCAATTATTACTTGAACAAGATTTAGAAACGAAACAACAGCTTTGGAGCCAATCCTTTGTAGAATATTTTAACACAAATTTAAAAGAAAATATAATCAACCACGCAGCAAGATGGATTTTAGAAGAGACATTTACAACCATTATTCCGGTATCACAAACAATGTTAGTGAGAGTTTAAATGCAAAATTAAAAAGACTTATAGAATACAAAGAAAGGGCTCTTGATGAAATTGTATTATACCTTTATTGCTCTCAGGGAAATGACTTGAGTGATTTGACGCAATGAACATTCGGAAAGTGAATGGACATTAAAAATAATTTTGAATATGCCACTCTAGATCCTGAAACCGTCAAGCTACCAAAAAAGGAATGCCATCCAGACAAACTTGTTAAATTAATAAAAGGAGAAGTTTTAACTTTGAACTCATATGAGCCAACAAAAAAAACAGAAACCAAAAAAAATAGACCCGATAAAAAGTCAATATGCGCTTGCAGAACGCGCCATCGAAGAAGATGGGATTGTTTTTATTCCAAAAATGTCAGCATTCATGGTTAAAGGTTCCAGGAATGAGAAGTATTCGGTTTCTCTTTTTCCCAACGAAAAGTGCAATTGTCCCGCAACAAGTCGGTGCTATCACATAGTTGCGGCCATGAAAATCATGGGAATGAAAATACCAGAAGAGAAAAAAGTATTTAATCTAACTCAGCTCCGAAGAAACGGCCGTCCTAAAACAATGAGAAAGTGTGGTACAAAAAAAGGACACAAAGGGGATAACGACATAATTATCACTTCAGCTCCTGACTCAATATTTAAAACTGAAAATTCTCAAATTAATATGCGTAACTCCAAAATCATTGACATTGAGTCAAAAGAGACATCTGGAAAGGCTAAAAAGACACTATTTTCAGCGATGTCAACACCAAGATCTATCTTAAAGAATGCAGCGACTCCAAAATCAGAAAATAAAAGAAAGTTACAATTTGAAAATGATTTCAGCAATAAAATACCAAAACTTGAACCCTTACCATTCATAGATGAACATGACAATTTAATAGATTTAAATATTAGTAGAGATGACAACGCGGTTACTGTAGAAATGTGGAAAAGTGACTTAGGTCTAAGTATGGATGATAAAAAAATGCATATTGAATAATAAGATGGAAGCTGTAAACAAACTGTTATGGAAACAAGTTGGAAACAAAATAGCAGGATTACAATTAACTGAGCTTGTCCCCACTTTCAGTGATGTAGAAGAAAGATGGCATTACAACAAATCTATGGTACCATCATGCCAGATACGTCATACACATAAAGACCACTGGGTTTGTAGTATCAATCTTCAGGGTAAAATTTATTTTATAGACAGTCTAGGAAATGACAGAGAAAGCGACAGAATAAAACCCGATGGATTAAAAATTCAACTTTCAAAAATATACAGCAGAGACTTAAAAAGTATAAACATTATAGTGCCCCGTGTCATAACACAAACCAACAATATTGACTGCGGTCTTTTTGCTATTGCCTTTACAACTTCTTATTGTCTGAACAAGAACCTTTGCCATGAAATCATATTTGATTCTACAAAATTAAGGCAACATTTTTTTCAGTGTTTAAATGACGGCCTCATGACAGAATTTCCAAAGACTGGCAAAGCAGTCGGATCCAGAAGAAACAAAAATGTGCAAATTATAAACATCGAAAATTATTGTATCTGTTATATGCCAGCTTGTTTGACAACATGGTTCAATGTGACAAATGTTCTTGTTGTTTCCATAAATATTGTGTTAATGCACCGTTAGACATTTCTAGACCAGACCAACATTTTTTTTGTCATACTTGTGATGTATAAAGTAATAAAACGAAATCTATACTTGTATATATATAATTGTCATGCTATGCAATTGGATTATATGAATTATTTGCATTTCTTAATGTGACATTACTTCAAATAATATAGTACTATAGTTATTTTATATGTCACGTCATGTGGTTATTTATTTATAATGTATAAATTTTAAAATTTAATGCTGTTTTCATTATCAATTACTTCTTTATGTCCGTTCCATGTCCATCTGGCTGAGGGTTTTAGTTTCACCAAATGACAAAGTTCTGACTAAGAATTACTTAGAATTGCCCTATACAACAGAAGACAAGAGAAGAGACAGACTTCCACTTACCCTGTTTAAGACGGCCTTAAAATATATCATCCCGCTTTTCTATGCAGTCTTATAATTCTATTTCTTTTTTTCACAGCAATATGCCTTCTTCGAAGAAACCGATTTTGACTATTGATAGATGTAACTAAAACAAATTTCCCGCAAATCATTTTTTCTCTCTGAATATGGCATATTGCTGAAAAATGTTGGAAACAGAGTTAAAAAATATCAAGTTTTGTCCACGTAGGAGTCAAAAGTTAAAGATATTTTTAAAGGTAGTCAATTCTGACATTTTCGAAATATTTACTTATTAAATTCATGAAATTAATATATTATAATGAATCTGAATTAAAAAGCACAGTATTGAAATAAATGCAAGTTATAGTGATGGATAGTTCATTTTTAATATTGAAAAAAGTTTTAAACTTCAAATGCATAAAAATAATATATTAAAATTATTTAAAACAAAATAATTGAGAATATTATTTCTAATTCAAATGTTTTAATTAAGGGTCCTTTATAAAAGAATGACATAGTGTCAGTTTTTCAATCCTTAACACATTCTATGTTGCAACTATCGGCCAATCTCTTTGACTTGCATAGCCTCCAAACTAACGGAGCATATCATGGTCTCTAACATCATGCGCCATCTCGACAGCAACAATCTTCTCACACCTTTCCAACATGGCTTTCGTTCCAAACATATCTGTGAGATTTACACAAGAAATTTTTGACAATCTTCAATCTGGAAAACAAACAGATCTCATTGTAATGGATTTTTCGAAAGCTTTTGACAAGGTCGATCATCAACTTCTTCTCTATAAACTCATGAAACTTGGTATGAAACAAAACATCTCTATATTGGATTCAATCTTTCCTTAGCAATCGTTCTCAATCTGTAGTAGTTGAAGGCTCACATTCTGATTCTTTGCCAGTTCTGTAAGGGGTTCCCCTGGGCCCATGTCTCTTCCTTTATTTCATCAATGACGTTCCCGACTCTGAAAAAGTAGAATACGCTTATTCGCTGATGACATCATCATATATCTCACCATCGACTCATCAGTAGACATTTTCAAAAGCTTGTAACACTCTCAGATTTATAAAAAGAAATGTACAATGTAATAACCGTAATATCAAAGATTCTGCCTACAAAACATACTTCCGCCCACAATTAGAATACTGTAACACCATATGGCATCCGTGGCAGAAAAACCTAGCATATGAAATAGAAAAGGTACAAAGAGCTGCAGCCAGATATGTCATGAATGATTACTCATACCAAAGCAGCGTAACATCAATGCTTGAAACTCTTAAATGGCAGACATTAGAATAGAGAAGAATACATGCATCCTTAATAATGTTGTACAAAATATCACACAATTGTAGATCATAACCACCTGACAATCTCTAGAAATCTAAACTTGATCATACCATCTTCAAGAACACAATATCATATGAACTCCTTTTTCCCCCGCACGATCAGATACTGGAACGCCTTGCCTTATAACATCAAGGACAGTGTGAACTTTCAGTGCTTCACATCTGGCCTAGACTCGTATATGTACTAATGTCATCGTCCTGTTTTTACTTTTAACTAAGCTTTATATAGTTCTACTTTTACTCTCTTAATACATGCATATCATTCATGTATCATGTAACATAGCAACATGTTTTTAACAACTGCACCGACCTCCCAGTTATGATTAGAAATTGATTGTTGGGAGTATCCTCGTAGATGTAAATGTAGATGTATTGGTAAGTTTAATAACACTGTTGTTTCAAATGTATTAGATGAACTCAAAGATATATGTGAGAACCATCGTTTTGACGAGAATGTTGTTAACCGTCTTACTTGTAATGTCCCTAGTGTTTTAACTGATGCGACTGAAAGATGTGATCTTATTCAGAAAAAAATTGGTCGTAATAAGCCAAAGAAACCAAAAAAGCATGGTTTGATAAAAACTGAAAAAATGCACGTATTGAATATTTGAAGTATAAAAACATGTTTCGTGGGCATCCTACTGTTTACAATAGAGAAACGTTAGTCAGAAGTAGTAGAAAGTATAAAAAGGAAATTAACAAAAAGTTTAAAGATATTCAAAATTAAAGGCTTGAAAAATAAAGATCCTAAGGATTATTCGAGTCTATTGAATACATATTCTAGTAATATAAAGAAAGAAATTGTCAGCAAATAACAACTGAAGCATTTTATGATCATTGTAGTAAATCAAATGAGACCATTGTACCAAATGATGTAGATGTTTTTGATATTTCAGGTGTTACTTCAAATCACTCTGAATTGGATAAACCATTCACTGTAACCGAAATACGTAAAGCTATTAACTCTTTGAAAAAACAACAACATCATTTGATCACGTGTTGAACGAATATTTAAAAAATGTACCTGATGTAATGTTGGATGTATTTTGTTATTTGTTCAATATTATTTTAGATTCTGGAATTTTTCCTGAAGTTTGGAGTAAAGGGATTATCTTGCCTATATATAAGAATAAGGGTAGTATAGATGACCCAGACAACTTTCGTGGAATCACTATACTTAGTTGTTTTTGGCAAACATTTTCTCTGAAAATTTTGATTGATTTATATTTGTCAAATGGTAAAAATTGATACTGTTCGTTTATCGATTATAGAAAGGCGTTTGATAGCACCGATAGAACTGCACTTTGGCAGAAGTTACTTAGTAATAATGTTGATGGTAAATGTATTGAAATTATCTATAACATGTATTTACAAGCTAAATCCTGTGTCAAAGTAAACTCTTTTAGTAAGATGTCTGAATATTTTACTAGTCATGCAGGTGTGCGTCAGGGGGAAAATCTTTCACCCGTATTGTTTTCTTTATTTTTAAATGATTTAAATCATTTTCTTTCACAACATTTTAGTGGTTTGAATATGCTGTCTAACATTGTGAATGATAATTTGAGTGACTCTGATGTTGAAATGTACTTTAAATTATACATTCTCCTATATGCTGATGACACAGTAATTTTTGCTGAGTCGACCGAAGAACTACAAAAGGCATTAGATGCAATGTCAAATTACTGTAATTTATGGCATCTACAAGTTAATCCTTCTAAGACAAAAATTGTTTTTTGGAAAAGTAAAAGAGGTTCACGTAATCTTCCAACATTTAGCTTTGAGGGTAGTATACTAGAGAGGTTGTTGATCATTTGTCATATCTTGGTGTTAAATTTTCATACTATGGTAAATTTGTAAAAACAAAGAATCACTTATTGGAACAGGCAAGAAAAGCTATGCTTTCTGTTATAGTTAAAGCTAGAAAATTGGATTTACCTATTAGTATGCAAATACATTTATTTGACAGTATGATAGCACCTATATTGTTATATGATAGTGAAGTCTGGGGGATAGAAAATGTTGATGTTATAGACAAATTTCAGCTAAAATTTTATAAACTTATTTTGAACTTGAAACAGAGTACTCCAAATTATATGCTTTATGGAGACTTGGGGGTATTACCTTTACCTATTCATATTAAGAGTAAGGTATTGTGTTTTTGGAATAAGATCTTGAATAGCAAACACGAAAAAATATGTCGTATTTTATATGATACTTCATACACTCTGTATAGTGATAATATGGTTAAGCTTCCTTGGATTAGTAAAGTTCATATGTTGTTAGGGTCATTGGGTTTATCAAACTATTGGATTAGTATTGTTGCCACTTCACCTTCATTGTTTAATAAAATTGTTAAAAATAGACTTAAAGATCAGTTCATTCAAAACTGGTATAGTGATGTAACAGAATCTAGTAAATGTTTGAACTATAGAATATACAAGAATGAGTTCAGGTTTGAAAAGTATATGGATATATTACCCACGCATTTGACAAAAGTATTGTTTCATTTTTAGGTGTATGAATCACAAATTACTTGTTGAGAAGGGTAGATTTTATAATATACCAAGAGAACTAAGAGTATGTAACTTGTGTAATACACACCCATTTGGAGATGAATTTCATTCTTTATTTAACTGTCCATTCTTTAATGCTGATAGAAGAAAATATATTGCTAGAGAACATGCTATACATCCTAACTGTATTAAATTTTCTATGTTAATGAATAGCACAGATAGAAACACATTGTTAAAACTTGCAATATTCTGCAAAAAAATTATTATGTCGTTTAAGGGGACGCATATTGCTACATTCACAGTTCATACAGAAATGCGGAAGGGGTGCATATTCAAGAAATCGATGGTGGGAAAATAAAAAACATATTCCTAAACTGATATAATACTGATGGACACCTGTAATATTCAGTATTTTGTGGGTAAGGATGTGGTACTATGAATGTAATAAGAAAACAGAGGTCTTTGTGAAAGTACATTCAACACAAAATATTAAGCTTTTGTATAAGGAAAAAACAGGTTTTTTACAATAACAGTGTTCCAAATAATGTTGAAGGGATGAGATTTTCTTTCTAACACACCAGGTTTGCTTAAACATGTAAACATTTAACGCCATGTCATTTCAGCTCGGGATGGACGCCATATTTCTCATTGATAAAAATGTAAACAAAAAAAATCAGAGTGGGATTAGCATTGCAAGGGCATAACATGACATTCTACACAATGAATACCTTAGAACAGATATGTAAGATGCTACACAGGTCAGGCGGGTTAAATGCATAATGGCGATCACTTGAAATTCATCTTGAAAAGGTGGTTAATTTTAGTTTATTTACATGGTTTTTAATTTTCCCACGACTTCTCGGCGATTCACTGCAAATGTACTACTGCGCCGGACGAAAGGTAACTCTAATAAACAACGGGAGACAACTTAGGTGTCAGCACGTGTACGATTTTTAAAAAAAACATGTCGATGATTATAATTTCTTATCAAATAATGAATCCTATTCAGATATTCGTCTTTAATATTAGAAAATTATTACTTTCTGTGGACATTTGTCAAAAAATATTACTTACATTGGACTACTTTGCGCATCAAACTGGTTTCCGCTTCAGTTGTGAGGCACTTCCGTTATACTTTTTGACAACAATAACAAAACATAAAATGAATCAATAAAGTCACTTATAAACCGACTGCTACTTAAATCAGTGTAAGTAAAGTTGTTGTTACAACATTATACATGTTCGTTACGTTATGAGATAAAGTTTATCTTGAACTGCATAATCCATTAATTACGTTTAGATGATATTGCATTTACAAATTATTTGACCCCATTTTTTTACGTGAATGACAGCATTCTCGTGCAACTCGTGCAAACAGAATTATGAAAAGTATGGTGGAGAATTCAAGGACAAATTATAAATGACATTAACGTGAGGATAACTGTATATTCGTCCAGTTTTGATCATTGACATGCCTGCTGTGTATTAGTAACTTTTGTGAACAAGATTAGAATGTTACTTTTGCACATATACACATTGATTGGACCTCTCAACCAAATTTCATACCTTATTTTAGGGATTTTTAATACATTTTCAAAAGTTTGTTGAATGTGTTTTGATATTTAAGTGCATTGTAGTTCATGAATACCAAGTTAAAAATTAATAATGGCAACATTTCTAGGCCCTTATTGTAAGCCACTAGACTTCTGTAACGATAAATGTTTAATGTATTAAGGGGAATATACTCTTTTAGTTTTGGAATGTGGCATTCCTTGACCACCGTATCTTTTCTTATGCACTACTTTGTAAACAAACTAAATAATGTGTTTTAGCTTACATATGCGAAATGAAAAGCAAGACAGTGACCATATTTCACATTCTTTCTTTAAATTAGAATCTGTAGGACATTGATAAATGTTTGGACAAGGTGAAGCACTATTATTTTCGCACCAAAAAGTCTTAATTGTTGACTTTGAATGTACACAAGAAGTCTTATGTAATTCAACAATAACTTTCTTGTTTCAGTTTTCTCATTTTTATTTTAGTGAGCAATCCTTTGTGTACTTATAACAGTTGAAACAGTATCCATTTCATGTACCAAAACCTTGTACTTTTTTGCAGGTAAATTTTATCATACCCCACCCACTTTTTTCTAATTTCAAAGTATGCGTCCCCTTAATTAACTGGCTTACGATAAAGTATACGAGAACTGTGGTAAACACTTATTTTGGTCGATTAAAAATTCTGGTGAAATCCTGGATAAGTTGAAAATTAATAATTACAAGGTATCTACAGTCAGTACATACGATTTTTCTACTTTGTATACCACTTTACCACATAACTTAATAAATGACAAATTAACTGCCCTAATTCAAAAGACTTTTGCCAGGGAGAATGCTACATTTATTGCTTGCAATTTTGATAAAGCTTTTTTTACTAACAATATTATTAAACATTATACAATGTGGACCTGTGACGAAGTTTGTAAAGCCCTTTCCTTTTTATTGAACAACATTTACATCAGGTTTGGGAATGCAGTTTTTAGACAAGTTGTTGGTATTCCCATGGGAACAAATTGTGCACCCCTTGTCGCAGATTTGTTTTTATATTGTTATGAAAGAGACTTTATGTTGAGCCTCTCTCCAGATACGCAGGCAGATATTATAACGGCATTTAATAATACATCACGCTATCAAGATGATATTCTTGATATGGATAATCCGTTTTTTGGTCAATTGGTGGGTACTATTTATCCTAGGGAGCTTCAGTTAATTAAAACTAACAATTCGGATACTGATGCTTCATTTTTAGATTTACATCTCTCTATTTATGACAATTTTATACATACCAAAATTTATGACAAGAGGGATGATTTTAATTTTAGTATTGTTAATTTTCCCCATTTGGATGGGGATGTACCTCAGGCTACATCTTATGGGGTATATATTTCTCAATTAATCCGGTTTGCCAGAGCGTGTAGTCATGTCAAGCATTTCAATGAACGTAATCAATATATTACAGGTAAACTTCTTCAGCAAGGCTACCGTTATTACAAATTGCGTAAATATTTTGCTAAATTTTATTATCGTAATTCTGATTTAGTTTTAAAATTCAATAGTAATTTAAAGACACTTCTGCGAGAAGGTATTTCTAAACCCGTTTTTATGGGGATGTGGTTTACAAGCTTCGTAAGATCTTGGGTCACGGTAATTTTCTAAATGTATTTGGAAAGATTATTAAACGTTTTATTAAAAGAGGTTACGACCCAACTGTTTTGAGACATACCGCATGTTTAGTGTTCAACCCGTTTACAGTTGGACACTACGCTTCCCTCTTTGATTGCGTCTGACGGAAGAGGGGGAGGACTCTATGATAAGCAGTTTTTAAATCCTACCAGGACTGAACTGTTTTGATATTTGTCTTCTGGCCTGTTTCGTCGGGCCCTTAAGGGTGTTTCTCTTGTTGCTCTGTCTTCTGAAAAGGCATTGAGTACATACGTTTTTGGTTCTTAAGGTTTGTTTTTTATATACTTATACACGAGCATTTTTGTGTTTTACATGCCATGCCTTTTTGTTTCCATTACGTGTGTAAGAGATTCACCTGGAGGTGATTACTTTTATTTACACTGTCCCATGTCTTTGGAACATGGTGGGGGTAAGAGTGAGGTTAGGTGCACCATAAACCGGTTTAAGCTCCCCAGTGGTGTTTTTGCCACTGACCGTTCCAAGGCGGTGCCCCACTGTGTTCCTTTGTTTGTTCGTTTCGTCTTATGTGTTGGCTTTGTGTGCGTGTGTGTTGTTCGTTTTGTCCTTATGTGTTGGCTTTGGGTGTGTGTGTGTGCTGGGGGTTTCGTTTTGAGGAGGCTACGTTTTTGGTGCGTGGCATTCCCTGTTTGATATTTTTCTTTGTTTTTTTACGCTTTATGTATGGTATGTAGTCATATTACATTCTTGACTTTGCTTTCTGTATTACATTTGGTATCATTTTATTCTGTGGATTTCATTTCATTGGGTATTTCAACATATCATTTCACATGTTACTTTTAGAACTGTTCATTGCATTATTGTTTATGTGACTGATGCCTCCAAGAGGCCCAGCTTATTCAATAAACTTGAAACTTGAAACTTGAAACTTGGAGTGCCTCGATACGGACGGGGGAATACAAGAACAGAACAGAACAGAACAGAAAGGTTAAAACCACTAAATCTGATTGTACTTCGAATTAGGCTGAACACCACTAAATCCAGCTGTTCTTTATTTCATATAGAGTCCACTTACTTAATAACGTTTTTCTGACATTTTCAAGCATATCAGATTTTCAAAGACTTATCTGTTATATTACAGTACAGAACTATATCGCTACTATAGACAAAAGTAATGTATTAACTTTTATATAAGAAAAATACAGTTCATTAAATACTACTGGCTGAATTTACTCCTTTTCGCTGCTTTCAATGTCTCTTCCGAGACATAAAATTCTTACGCCGCCATTTTTACATAGCATACAATAGGAACATACCAATTTCGATAGAATGTTACACATACATACTGAAACTCGGTCGAGTAAAATAAAACACGATGCTATTGAGAAAGGGCACGAGGAAAGGAAGTAAACAGTAAATTATACATAATATCTAGTATAAAAGTGTACAACGATGGACCGAGCCTATGCAATGGGTTCTTCTTCTCAAGTTATGGAACGGTTACATGGAAATTCTTTGAATGGCAATACAGTAAACAGAATACTTTTCGTAAAGATGAATATGTGTACGAAGTCCAATGCACCTCCTTGGTTTCGCCATTACGTGGTAATTTAGACAAGGCATACCACAAAGTTCAGTTTTCTCTGCTATGCTGTTGTGTTACTTGCTATACATAATAAATAAGCACACTGTTCTCCAACAGTAATTATGATAGTAAGCTAGTACTCGTTATACCTTGAACTGAAAGATAGTTATGTGTCAAAGTAGATTTAACAGCCACTTAAGCCTTGTTGTTGTTATTCTCAAGTTTTTACAGTTGAGAAGAAGATACCCGAATGCAAGACGGGGACCTGTATATATAACCTTCAAGACTATACCACGTGACTAAATTATCCAATCATAAGACGGGCTTTCAACAGGGTAATGTTATCCGTCCAAGAGAGAAACACTGCATTGCGCTTCTAAAATTACATATAAATATAGAGTCTGACATTTTACAGCGGGCTTTTATGAAAAGCCTGAACATATTTAACAAATCAAGTTAAAAATCATGCAAATGATAAAAAGCTCGAGCTAAACCTTAATAGCGTACTAAAATAGCAGATGAAATTTACTACGCCGAACATAATAATAGTCCTTGTATATAAAACAATGAAATACATCAATATAATAAATGCTTTAAACGGGCTTATGGTTATTTTTACATAAATATGAATTCCTGAAAGTTTTATGTTAAACAGAGACACATTCACAAAAAGCCGGTATACAAAACATAAAAATAGTTCCAAAGTTGATCCGCCGCCATTTTACAAACATCGAAATGGACGCTCGGCACACTTGTAGAAAATGTCTAACTGGCTCCGTAGTTTATGGTCAAAATCATGTTGTCAGTCTGTTCTAGAATGATTTGAACATTAGCTCATCTTAGGAATATCCATTACACTATTTACTTTAAGAGTTATTCACCTTTAAAAGTACTCTCTTCAAAGGAGAATTTAGACTGAAATTGCAGAGTTAGTTCTCACGGAGAATTCAGTTTTGGAATAGTTAATTTCGGCACAGTTAAAAGGCTTCCACTTACAACACACTAAAATGACACTATTCACAGTCCATAGAAGTAAGTTTCTGCTTATAGATTTTATTTACGTATATTTTAGAATGGATTGTCACATGATTTCATGGCAGTGTTTATGTAATTTGTAAAGGGGGTGGGGGCATTCCCTTACACTCTCCCCACCTTAAAAGTTCAAATACTCCTGAATTTGAAGATACTTTAAATGTCCCTTGAATTCTAATTTATAGGTTGCGTTCTATAAATGTCACTTTTCCTGTTGATGATAACACATGGGAATCTCAACTATAAGTTAATGTCCTCATATTCTCAATGGCACGTGAGCACAGGACATCACTATGTCCCTATATCCACCAGGTCGAGCACTATGGCTTCTGTCGATAACTGCAGAAAACATATCAACTATAGTCTCGTCTCCAATGATCGCCTTCCCCAATGCTATCCGCTTTAGCAAAGTATAATTTCCATGGCGGGCTCTCGACTCTGCCAGGGTATTATCGGACTCCTTTGATTTCGGTAAGGCCAAAAACTGGAAGGCGTCTAAGATGTAAGGCCTGTCCAAAGGCATGCTCCATTTCATGGCAAGGGTGGTGGCGGTTGTTTCCCATATAAGAAGCCGAGTGTCCGCATTCATATCCTTCCAACCATATATGGCGGCCAAAACTGTAATGGTCCCTCTAGCGGCAACTTGACACTAGCACTATCCCAATCCCTCCTTCCAGGTGGAAACAACGGCATGCCACCTATCATAAGCATCATTCTAGCAGTGGAAGCCGGCGTTGTTGATACGGGAGTCTCGTCCACAGCTACCTGGACGGGCTGATTGATAGGCTGTTTTCTCTTCCGAAGTACGTTGGCATGGCTATCCATTGAAGAGACCACCTCAATAGAAGAAGACTTCGATGTTGAAGTGTCAGCTAGAGGAATAGCTGAAGGGGAAGTGGTAGTAACCTCAGGCAGGTCTTTTGTGGCTGGTGTCTGCTCTGTAGTGACGGTAGTGATGGAAGAAATGGAGTTTGGCTGGTACGGTATGGGTTGCAGAGGCCATCTGGTCCGGAAGTGGTTTCGGATCTGTAGTGACAGTGGTGACTGAAGAAATGGAGTTTGGCTGGTATGGTGGGGTTGCAGATGCCATCTGGTCCGGAAGTGGCGTCGGAGCTGTAGTGATAGTGGTGGCAGAAGAAATAGAGTTCGGCTGGTATGAGGGGGTGGCAGAAGCCATCTGGTCTGGAAGTTGTGTCGGAACTGTAGAGGATGATGGAGAACCAGAAGAAGCTACATCCGGATTCTGCATTGTCATTCTGCCGGCCACCTGTGCTGGTACTGTGACAGTCAGGGATGGATTTCTATCAGACGATGAATCTAGCTTGTTGGGAGGATCGTCATCTTCTGATTCGTCACCCGAAAGACTTATAATTGGCAGATTCTTTGGGGTTCTTAAAGGTGAAATAGGTGGAAGTGTGGGGAAGAATGGTGCTGGCGAAGCTGATCTGTGCCTCTTGTTTGGTGGCATGTCTACTTCCGATTCCCATATGTTCTCTTCCGCTTTCATTACTTCCACTCCCTCCAGGCCTATAGCTCTGATTATACTGAGGGTAGATTCTGTCTTTGCTGAAGTTGTGGTCCATTTCTGTGATACTATAGCGCCGGTGTCGCGAACAGCCCTTTTGATTCTAGTCATCTTTTCCCGGATCCGTTCGTCCTGGTTGTAGAAGTGATTGCTTCCAATGGTGTAGTCAATAGTCGACAGGGGGCCATGTCTTTCCCAGCCCCTCTGCTATTCCGAAGGCTTACGAAGAACAGACTTCAGCAAGAGCGTCTCCTTCAAGAACGTTGCTGGCTCACCCTCAGACAGTCTACCCTTTAAACACAGTCTGTATGCACGCGGTTCTACAGCCATGTAGAAACAGTCATCCTCTTCAGGAAACTTGCTTCCAAAGTGCTTCACCAACTTCCTGTGATCCTTATGGACATGGAGCCTCAAGTCAAGTGCCCTCCTGAACTGGCGTGTGGGTGGACACCAAGGACATACTACATCCAGGAAACGATTGACCTTGCTCATGAAATGGCATTTCAGTTTCTCCCTTGTGTCATACGTCTTCGCACAAGACCAGCAAGAGTGCGACATCCTGAAAAAATAGTGTTGGAAGTCTTTTTGAATTTTCTGGGAATTCACATGATGCAATAGGTAAGGTTTACGACGGCATACGATAACCAGGAGCAATATCAATACGACTTCTTAAGGGACCAACAGATGGATGAGCACAGCACACCATGCATGATATAGATTATTGACGGCAGTAAACAAGGATATTAAGGTTTCATATGTGTAAGTACACGCGTCGTAGCGGTTGATAGTTACCTCATCTGCCTACCTATCCCAACTGTGAGGTAAGTTAACAGCTAAACTTGTGGCCATCAAGTTTCGGCTAACCATTCTTTATTCCAAATAAACATGAAAGTACCAGTAAGAAATAACAACCATTGTACATTCCCGAAATATGCTCCAAGCATAGTAACAGTTGGGTTTAAACTTCAACGTCTAGCATGTATACAACATATATAATATATACATATAACACAAAATTAGGTTTGCCTCAATAATCTCTATCTATGCAGGTCCAAGTGCCTTCCTTCGCAACATCCATCTTAGTAAGTAATTTCCACGATACGGCAGGAGCCGGTCAATATGCACTGCCTTCGATGGTTTCTTTGGCGACATGCAAATAAGGTAGGTAAGATCATCCAACTTCTTCTCTACCAAATATGGACCATTCCATCTGTTTGCTAGTTTGCTACAGACACCGGGTCTTCTCGTTGGATCATGTAACCAAACTGGTTGTAGCTCCGGTAGTTCTCGTACTTTTGCTTTTGTATCATAATATTTCTTCCTGTACGTAGCCTGTTTTATCAAGTTTTTCCTTGCCACATCATGAACGTCCACAAGTGTCTCCTGTAAATTACTAACATAGGCTTTTCTATCATCTTCGTTTTCCTCTGTTTCGGGCCTCCCAATCACAGCCTGACTTGGTAACAATACATTGCGCCCGAGTACCATCATGTTTGGTGTTACTTTAATCGTTGAGTGTTCCGTGGCTCTGTACGCCATCATTACCTGGGGTAGGCAATAGTCCCAAGTTTTCTGATTTTTGTTGCAGTATACAGCCAACATGTTTGCTAAACTTCTATTAAATATTTCAACGGTTCCGTTAGATTGCGGCCTAAATCTTGTTGTTCTGGTTTTATGAATCCTGAACAAGTTGCACATTTGCTTGAATAAACGTGATTCAAAATTTCTTCCTTGGTCAGTATGTACTTGCAAGGGAGCTCCAAACCGACAAATGAATCCGTCAACGAAGGCTCTAGCAACAGTAACTGTTTCTTGATTTGGGATTGCAAATGCTTCTGTCCACTCGGTAAATTCATCGCGCACTACAAGCACATATTTATTGCCATTTTCTGATATTGTGAATGGTCCGAAAATGTCCATTGAGACTTTTTTCATTGGTCCTCCTGTTACTGATTTACCAAGGGGTGCCCTGTTTGCAGACCTGCTAGGCTTTCTGGCACAACAGCTGTCACAGCGTTAGCAGTACGTTTGAACGTCGGCTTTAATCCCTGGCCAGTAAAAGTCTTGATTTATCATTTTCAATGTCGATTTCCATCCTAGATGTGCCGCTGTTGGAATGTCATGGTTCAAAGTGATAACCTCTGCTCTGTACTTCTTTGGGACGATCAGTTGATGGTGTTCCTTATCATCGACTTGCCACGTTCTATACAGCATGCCCGAGTACATGCATAGTCTATCCCATTGTCCCCACAGTATCTTTGTATGTGGAGAAGCCATTGATATGTCTCCCCAAGCCGGTCTCTCCTTCTGGTCATCAATCATGGAAAATATGAGGCTTATGTCGTTGTCATTCAATTGTTCTTGTCTAATTGTCTCTGGTTCCCAACCATTCAGTAGCTCCGGGGACCTTTTAATACCAATCCTTGACCTCATGATCATTCTAACCACCATATTATCTTTATCACTATCTCTTGTGTCATACGTGCATTGCTCAAGATCTTCGATTTCCTTTATTTCAGTAGGTTCATCTGCATATCGCTGACATACTTTGCATGGTATGCGCGACAGGGCATCAGCATTCGAGTGTCTTTTGCCTTTTCTGTGAACTATTGTTAAATCATACACACTGAGCTCTTGTATCCACCGTGCCATTTGACCTGTTGGCAACTTTAAGTTCTTCATCCGACTTACAGCTGAGTTATCTGTCCTAAGTAGTACCTTTTGACCATAGAGGTAAGTATGGAACTTTTTAAGTGCTACTATTACGGCGAGCAATTCTTTTCTTGTGACGCAGTAAGCTCTTTCATGTACGTTCAAGCTTTTGCTCATATAAGCAATGACTCTTTCTTTTTGATCATATTCCTGAGACAGTACTGCACCCGTGGCAAAATCACTTGAATCTGTATCCAGGATAAACTGCTGTCCTAGTTTAGGATATGCAAGCACAGGTGCTGTCGTTAATGCAGTCTTTAATTTTTTGAATGCCTCTTCGGCTTCGACGGACTACTGGAACTTCGTTGCTTCCTCACGCAACTTGTGAAGTTGTCGGGCAATTGTTGCAAAGTCAACTACAAAGCGTCTGTAGTACAAGCAAAGGCCAAGGAAACGTCTGACTTGCTTTTTGGTTGTTGGACGAGTTCAGTCCTTCACGACTTTGATCTTATCGGCGTCTGTTTCAACACTGTCTTCAGATACCACGTGACCTAAGAATTTCACAGTTTTTCTGAAGAATATGCACTTTGATGGCTTAAGCTTTAAATTTGCTTGTTTAAGTCTTTCAAATACAGAGCTCACTGCTACAAGTAGACACCGTCGTTTATATGGCTGAAAAAACTGTTGAAAAAGACGTTAATAAAATCTGGAAAGTAGATCCCTCGGAAGCACCGAAAACACTGCAAACAGTAAAAATTGCAGACCCGGTTTGATTGAGTCTGTTCATGAGCAGTAATGGAAAATGCAACACTGCCCACGCCTCCTAGCACCGGCTTAAGCAGTATTCAATCTTCAAATCTAAATGGGTTGAAATCAATGATCCCGAAGGACCAGAAAATATAACAACACTGAGATGAAGTCGGGGCGACTTTTTACGGCCGCCACACAGCACTTAACACCCGCTGTTGTGAAGTAAATAAAATCTGGAAAGTAGATCCCTCGGATGCACCGAAAACAATGCAAACAGTGAAAATTGCAGACCCGGTTTGATTGAGTCTGTTCATGAGCAGTAATGGAAAATGCAACACTGCCCACGCCCCCTAGCACCGGCTTAAGCAGTATTCAATCTTCAAATCTAAATGAGTTGAAATCAAACCCGAACACAAACACAATACATAAATTTCTAGCAAAATGTAAAAAACAACGTTAAAACAATACGTCGACAATGGAGATATTTTAGTCTAAATACTAGCAAGCATATCAACATCAGAAAACATGTATGTCATCAGAGACTTTAACATGCGCAAGGATTTATGTCATATCAAATATTCCAAGAAGTATCAATACTAGTATGTGTCAAGTATCTATAAACGACACGAATGTTCTCTCCAAGACTCTTAATTCAGTAATTTTATAAAACATTTTAACCCATGGGGTTACTTGTGTTTCACAATATCTTAATATCGATGGCAAGTAATAGTGTTCAGGGGATAAGTAAAATGTCATGAGTTATCTAAATCAAGTTAAAATGTTTTCGCTCTCTACCATCATATACTATCGAGGGAGTAAATGAAATATATTTTTCTTGCTTGCGTTAGCTAAGCCTCAGTATTTTCATAGTAACTAAACGGTTTGTTATAGAGCTACACTACGATACAAAAGTCTATAAGAATACCTTTTGGAGACATAGTGCAAAGAGCAACCAAACAAAATTACAGCAGAGGTTATGGTTATTTGATAAAGTCTGTTCATGATTTTTTCCTGGTATCTCTTCGTCCCAATTTGTTCTTCTTTCTTCCTTTAACAAAACATCACGATATTGCTTGTCATTGACATAACGTGAAAAAAGAACACATTAAAATATTGGATTTTCTTTAGCTTAAAATCGTAGAAAAACTCAGGATAATTAAATATTGATTTTAGAAGTCTTTTAAGGGGATCTTGATTAGAATTATAGAATTTATGGTGAAAAAAATCATAAAATAATATGTACTAAACCATTATTTAGATTCCATTAGAAATATATCGCTGATTTTCAAATTCTGTAGATCTAGTTGCTTTAGCGACATTATTGTACTGATATGCAAGGATTTTAAAAAAATGAAGATTTGTAATTTGTTAGTCAGGTTACCTGTCCTACATCTTTAATTCAGTGAACAAATAAATTTGGTAAAGTATAATTCTAACATGAGTCGAATTGACTGCATGTTAAAGAAAGAAGAAGGTCAAGCTATGTATTTTCTGCGATAAACAACAGTTGACGCGCGGACCGGTGAAAGAGCATTCTGACGTCAACAATTATCACGTTAATTATGTTATCCGGATCATTACTGCTCGGATAAATGAAATCCTGAATATGTAAATGAATATGCAAGAATGAAAACAATCAAGGCCTTTTTATGCTTTATCGTCTAATTTGCCACGGTTCGTCGTTCAGATGCTTGGATATTTAACCACTCAGGCTTACGTCCTAGAGGTTCAACTCCTGCGCATCAAAACTCTTAACTGTGTTAAAACAGGCGACAAACCACATAAAGGCTTTGATTATCTGATAAACAAAAATGGTATTATTGTTTAAATAAAAGCGATAAACTTCAGTAGTTTTAAATCTATCGGGATATTATCCTATAAACACGACAAATTCATATCATGGAATTGTGCGACCAGTTCTCAGAGACTTCAGATTTGATATAGTCTATCATTAAAATTTATTTCCGTCTGTGATTCATGATCCTTTACACCAGACAGTCAGCAAGGAAAAAAGCGATTAAGCTTGTTAATTCAGAAGTTGTGTCAAACAAATGTCGTAGCCAATGCTCTTTGTGCTGTTTGAATCATTTGGGATTGCAAGTCACGCAAGAGTTAGGAAGACCACCTCGGTTTTTCTATTAACCTCCTGGCTTTTTCTTGATTTTTAAACCTCGTATCGTCTGTAAAGTTATAAGAGCGGTCGGGTTTGTGTGTGCGTTTCATACTATGGCTTGTGTTACCATTACGTGTGTAAGAGATTCACATGGCGGGTTTACTGTCCAGTATTTTTTGAATATGGTAAGGATTGAGAGTGAGGTTTGGTAGAACATTATTCAGTTTAAACTCCCTAGTAGTGTTTTGCCTCTGACAATTCCATGGGTGCGTTCGTTTGTTTGTATATTTATTTTGTCTACTTATTACTTTCCCTAAACGATGTACATCATACAAACACCGCTTTAAGCTATAGGGGTTTGGTATATGGGTTCTGTGTTCTTTGAGCGTGGCTGTGTCTGTTGAATCTCTGAATTTATTTTTACAGAGTGAATAAGCTTCCTCTATATCACAATTTGTTCTGTGAACATATTTATTTGTTAGATATTCGATCTTTCTATTAAATAATGTGCAAACGTATTTGTACTGTTGATACATCGGTATAAACATAACCTTCATTCTGTATCTGTATAAAATAGCCTTTTTTTATACAGCAATAAAACAGACAGAAAATTAATGTAACTTTTATTTCTTGTTACTCAGAGAGGAGTGACCTTTCAAACACAATCGGGGATTGGTTTTGAAACATTTTAACTATTATAGTATTAAAATATTCAAGCAGTGTAATAATGGCGAATGAATTTCTCTTTAAGCGTGTTTCAGCTCCGCTATTACTGAACACGGAAAAGAGGCATTTACCGAGCCTATTAAAAGGTTTCAAATGATTATCTATCTTAATGAATTCATGTTTCTTTAAAATGACATTGACCTCAAAATAGAACTACTTTAAAGAATTTCATTCTATAAGTTAGATATTTAAAAATAAAATCATGAATTATAAAAGTAGTCTAACCTTCTCATTGACAACACAGTCCAATGCAACTTCAGTTACGAAGATGACACTGAAGCTGGTAAAAATAAGTCGAAATATGAGCCCTTACATTCTTTCTAGTACATTGTAGGATAGCTGTATTTTTTCTCACTAGTTTAATTTACAGGAAGTTTTAAAACAAGGTATACACTGTCATCAAATTATCGGAATCCTAGGAATACATCTAAAAATATAAAATGAGATAGGGATTATTAGGTAAAAACATTTAAGAATTTAAATGCCTTTTTGTGCGTTTATATGGGTATAAACCATATTGGGACTTCTTGCAAATCCAAAAATCGCTCTAGCCTAAATAAAAGTGAAAATTTCGGCAAAAATTAACTTTCTTACGTGAAGATACACAATAAAGTGACTTCGCAAATGATGTCACATACGTGATTTTTCTGCGTGTCAAAAAGAACATTGCCTTCAACATTTTTTATACTTTGATCCAATGTACCCGAATAAATAGTTGTGTATGTTTTATAAGTATGAATTAGTATGTAAGAAAATGAAACCAATAACTATCTTTCCGTTCGAAATTAAAATGATTTCCATCGACGTAATGATATATTTCTTGTCATATGACTATTGTTATATGTCACAATGTCTAATCATCTGTCGGATATTATCATATCTGTTTCAAGTAATAATAGCCGCCGTTTCTTTTTGCCACGCCGGTATTTGGCCTATATTTATACGCGCTTCACAAAAAGGAAAACTGTTTTAACTTGTTGTATTTTCTAACCTGCTTCAAAGTTAGTATGAATTTATTTCATTTCAGTACTCCTGTTTTGTAAATATGTATGAAAAGATTGCATTTGCCATGGCAAAACGCATTGACATGATAATTTTGCCATGGGAAGAAATTTATCATTTTGCCATGGCATATTTTTTTCATATTTTTTGAAAATCATGTTTTCCTTATTTTTGGACATACGTACAAGTATAATTATAAGATTTTATAACTTTGTCTCATTTTTTAAAACTTTATCAAGAACTGGAAGTTTTTTTTAACGAATATAGATCTATAAGCTGATATTGTAACTATTATTGTAATATGGCTTATTTCTATTATGTTCACTCTAGATGATAAGGGGGAAATGATTTGATTACATAATCGAGCATTTTACTAATGGATAAACGAGGATAATAATTAGATTTTCTAGCGCTCATCTCGTGAATATTTTAGTTCAAACAATCCGCACAAAATCAACGGCCCGAAGTAATCCGGTTGACATTGTCATCAATCTCGGATGAACCTCTGCCGTCCAACTTTATCAAATTATTAGACATTCTATCCTTATTCATTTGAACAATTTCATTTTCTAGACCTAAACTGGTATTTTCACGAAACATTTTTGAGTAAACATTACACGATTATTGAATTGCTTGCCATTCAATAGTCAAAAGTATTGACCAAGGTCCAAAATAAAAGTAAGTGTTTTATTACATAGCCACAGAAACTAGTTTTCACAGTTCTGTTTCCAAGTTTTTGACTTATTAGCCCAGTACACATGTTCTGAATGTAGACAGAATGTAGCGCAAACTAAAAACAAACTATTTATATAAAGATTCATGTAATAAAAAAGATATGTTACATAGTTATGTGTATTTCTGAATTATTAGACAGATATTATTAGGTTATTTAATATTGTTCTGTACAATACGGAGATATATTTGGACGAGTACCCAGCTGAGAAAACCATATTGGACGAGCGCCTTAGCTTTCCCAGCTGGGTAAGAGTCCAAATATATATCGTATTGTACAGTACAATGTTAAGTAACCTTTTTATTCTATATCTAATTTATTTTAGTTTAAATTAAAAATGATTCACTAAATATTGTATTTCTGCCTCCAGCTTGGTACGAGTACAAATATATATTATACAGACGCATAATCAAACTCTGTACATAGAGCGCCTACTTCACCCGATTTACATTCGGAACATTTCCACGAGTTCCGGGCTTTATCATAGGTTTAACATGGGACTGCTGAATCGTCCAAAGACGGGAAAATACAGGTTTTTTTGTACGCACGTGCGTCCAATAGGGATATATATTGTGTGGTCACGTGTTGCAAATAAACGTTCACGATTGGATAAATAAAATAGATATAGAATAATACCTGATATTTTAAAGTGAAAATATCAAATATCTTTGTCACTGTTCAGTAATTAAAGTTTAATATGGAATAATATGACTTACAATTTGTTTCAAAATCTACTTAAATAAGGGCAAAGAAATACAAATAGTTACAGCAAGATATAAGTAAAGTATGCAACATCATATTAAAGCTAAAAAGCCATTAATTTTATGCTTTTCAGTCAAATTGAACTATATCGGCAGAATAAGATTATATTTTCACCGTTTCAAAGCAGTGAAAATATCATTTTTATTTTTTACTTGTACGGAACTACACTTGACTGTGAAAGAATATAAATGATAAATAATCAGAAATTCTTTCCAAAATGTACTTCAATAAAGATATAGATATACAATGACACCTATCCTAACATAAAGGTATAAGCCCCATCGTAAAAAATCTAGAAATCTCGGATAACTCTTTAACATATTGCGACGATATAGCGTATTGCAGCTGAAGTTGCACGGGTAAAATAAGTATCATTGAATATACATTCAATAAAAAGAATGTTTGTGTTACATGTAAGATGGGAACACATTTCATTAGTTAACACCATATATTTTGCATTTTTACTCGTGACTATGCGACTCGTGAAAATGTTGAATGTGCTGTTATCCAGTAAAATACAATTTGTCCTTACACGGAAACAAATACATATCCTCCATGTCATGTTTGTGATATTTCACTTCAATCTTCAACGCAATGATCTCCTCGTACAGTAAAGAGTTAACGTAGCGCCAGGGGAAGTAATCTCTGCTTTGAATTTGATTGCACTGGTTTATCACATGTTGACGTCGTGGGAGTGAAAAAAGCCCTTGGTATTACATTAGTGTAATAAAGCTTTAACTCTGATTCGTTTTAGGTATAAGAGACGTTGATCGAATTGACTTATTCTAGAACTGGTAAAGAAAGAAAAACAAGTTCAGCAGGAAACGCTTACCAGTTTGTGATGAAAAGAATATTACATTTGTGTCTTTCCATATTGAATTATTAGCCCTTAACCTGCTGAATTCCTATAATGAACTTGTTCATCTTTCAATTTAGACAGTACCATTAACTGTTAAAGGGGTGCATTCCAAAAGGATACTGACTTAATGGCGAACATAGCAGATCATGATCTACATTGGTCGCAAAGGCAGAACCAATCGTGTCCAGCATGATAAGGGTTAAACTCGTTGAATAAAAGACAAAATGCTCGGAAGATTCTTGCATTTTATTATTTTATTCAAGTCGTTTTATAAATTCAATATGAAAAGACACTAATGTAATATCCTCTATGTAAATGACAATACAGTTACTTAATGTCATGATTAATTCAACCGGAGATGTCTCGTGACAGCACGCTCTACCAATCGAAGACTTGTCAGTATTATTAATAATGTATTTTCTGTGAATAGGTAACAATATTATGACGTTGACTTCGTTTCACGTTAAAAACCCTAACAGGTGGTAAAAGATTTTAACACTTGTCCATTTTCACCTGATATAATTTCATTGAATAAAATGATAAAATGCTGTTAAACTCAAACCATCGTCCAACAACACTTTGCATTTGTTCCCACCACGATTGACGATTGGCGGCTACAAGATTTATAGCTTTATGAAGACCTGGTCTGGATATTTTGTTTTGAAAACCATTTGCTGTCCGAAATGTTGTGGAAAATAAAATGTGTTATCAAGACAACGAAAGCGATGATTATGTTATTTAAAACAAGTCTTTAAAACCAAATGTCGGTTCAAGTTGATACAAATATGCGCACTATTATTTGTTATAATGCAATGATAATCATTGGTAAATTTTTAAATACAACCTTCAGACTGGTCAATTGGACTTTATTGTTCTTATATAAAGGAAGATAAAAGATTTATGAACGTATGTTCCCATATAAGGATATAAATGGTCTCTCTTTAAATACTACTTATAAAAGCTTTTAATCACATTTCGCTTGGATAGAAGTTGTGGTACTTACCTTCTCAGTCTGTATATTTTGACTTATCTGTTGTCTGTCTGAGAGAAGAATTTTGAACGAAAATGATATATTTATACAGTGGTTACTGGTATTTTGCAAACACAATTATTATATACTTATTTATTGAAAACGGATGTCCGCCCCGAGATATTTTAAAGTATTTGAATGTATATATTAAACTACGCATAGTACTTTATCATCATTAACAAGTTTAACAAAAAACAAGAGATAGATAATTTGCAATGCATTGTAAGTAATAAATAAATACGTTTTATATGCTAACACTAAGTGTTTCTGGGAAATATTTTTTATTTAAGTAAAAGGTAATAATTACTCCTCAGGAATCTAATTTAGAAGACCGCTCCCTGAAATTGCATAACGTTTACTGCATTACAATAATCTAATTGTCTGTTTTACTATCAATAAATCATTACTAACTTAGTCCCACTGCTTTAAAGTATACGGCTTCACGCATATAATATGGTAAACATATTCTCTTGCGTGAGCGTTGAATCAAACATTAAGTCTGAGTCTATATGTAGGCTTGGAACTAAAAATATAAACTTCAAGTAAGCGCTATCAATTTTAAATATACGTGTGGCTTACTGCATCAAATACACAGTCTGAAAAAATATTTCAAATAACATTTTCCGAAAAAGACTTATTTGAGCTGAAAAGAATGATCCTTGGTAAAATGACCGGATAAAATGAATACAACTCCGTTAAATCTTTATTGTAGGCTTAGGTGACTATGTACATAGTATCTTATGCAAACCATGCACTTTTTACCTCTAGGCATGAAGAAAATCATGCATAATTACTGCAATGGTCAGCAGTTTGTAAAGAAAAATATATGTTAAGATCAAATCATTTAATGCCCTAGGGAAATTGTGACATTTTTATGGTAAAATTTGTCAATAAACAGATGATTGTTTTTATGGAAGTTAAAACCCACAGAACTTCACAAGATAAAATATGTTGAGAAAGCTATTATTGCAAAGAGAACACTCTGTGCTAGCAATATATATGCGTCAAGGTATGGGAAAATATCTAGAACTATGAGAAAATCAAAGAAAAGGGTTTCAGGACTGTTACATGCACGAATGTGTTATCATGTATAGCAGGTAACATAGATAGCTTACTTTTCCATTGCATTGATATAACATGGACAGTATTAGGATTATCAAACGATGTTCACTCAACAATGTCACTCTATAGACAGTTTGTTTCCCTTGTGTAAAGAGGGCTACTATATGTTTTATATGATGGATACAACAGTATTATCGTCAAAATTTCAGCGAAAAAAAAGTGTAATCCAATTTGAAATAGTACTTAAAACCTTATGAAATGTATTTAATTTTCTGAGTCTCTTCATGAGAGGTAGTGATAGGTACAATACCTGTCACGCCCCCTAGTCCAGCTTAAGCGGAATTCTATTATTGTAAAATGAATGAACTCTTTTATCTAAAAAAAAACAGAAAATATAACAACACTGAGTCCAAGTACGGGGAGACATTTTACAATCGCCACACGGCACTTGAATGCTGTTTATGAAATATGTAAGTAGATCCTTTGGAAGCATAGAACGCAACCAAACAAAATAATAGCAAGCCCCGTTTGAATGTTTCTCTCCGCGAAAGGTAATGAAATATGCAACGCACCAGCTTAAGCGGTATTTTGTTACAGTAAAACTGAATGAACTCCAGGATCCCAAAAGGACCGGACAATATTACTACACCGAGTCCATGTATGGATAGACTTTACAGCCGCCAAACAACACTTTAGGACTGTTGTCGTTGGAACTATAGGACAGATCCAAGCAAAATAATAGCAGACTGTATAATTGAGTTTCGCCATTGTGCAACAACTCTCACGCCCCTAGCACCGGTTTCTGTGTATTTCAGTGTGTTTCTTTTAAAGTAATATGGAATAGACTCTGAGTCCATGTAAGGGGAGACATTTTTAAGCGCCACACATTACTTAATGACTGTTGTTGATGTTGCTGTGAAGGTTAATAAAATCTATAAGAAAATCCTTTGGAAGCGTAGAACCCAACCAAGGAAAACAATAGCAGACTCTGTTTGAATGAGTCTTTTCAATGTCGCTGAGTTTAGTAAAATTTGGTAAATATTTTAAAGGAGAGTTCGTCGATTTCGCTTTATGTTCTTCTACTCTTTCTCTCCTATGAACAGTTATCGATATTGTTCATTGCATGTCAGGTCATTACAGTAAACAAGGGTGGGAAGTTTCAGCGTCTACTTAAATAGAAAACAAAACCATTACCAGTCTGGATGCGGACGTAGACGAAACGGTAAGTACAATAGTCCGGCATATGCTTCGAATAGTCCAGCTGATACCCACCCATCAAAATCAATATGTATATCGTCGTCTTCATATTATTCATGTCTACCACTTTTTTGAACTGGTTAGAAAATATAGGAAAATTTGCGTAGGACTATAATATTCTCAATCTTTTATATACGTATAAACATTCTCTACAAACACGGTTTGTATTTCACAAATACGAAATGATAGAAATCAAATCCATATCCGTGGAAATCCAATTTACGTATCATGCATATGCCGGAACTTTATTCATTAATATACGGGACACGGGATATAAGTACACAAGTTTGTCTCAAAGGATTTGGTCCAGAAAAAAAAGCAGGTGGAGGTATATAATTAAGAAAAAAATAGAAACTTGATCTGTGATGTTGTGTGACTCTCGTGATTTTAAAAGACAAGATTACACTCAGGACACAATCAAGACCTGGAAAATCAACTCGCGCTGAACACAACATCTCTAATCAAAGTATTTCTATCATAACACTATTCCATTTATAGAAATCGGTGATGCACAGATGAACTATTTGTTCACTTCAATTCATCTTTTACGAGCAAATTACGAAATCTAAAGTTGGATATTTTACGATTTGTGAAATTAGATAATGGTGATATTTTAGTGGAAATCAATACAACTTAAGTTGATTATAACTATTAAGTATTATTTTAGAGTAATTTGTATAAATAAGCAATGTTGGTCTCCTGCTTTTGCGTGTGTACTGAGTAATTTTAGATATTGTTTTGTAACATTTACATTAAATACAAGGCAACGTTCTAAATAATAGTATGATTGAATAAATGTTTTGTAATTGCCACTTATATAAATAAAAACAGTTTTTCTTCGTGAGGAACGTAGTTTTGACGTCATGATTGAATTATATTCACACACCCATACATTTTGTTTATAAAATGTTTTAGCCAATAAATGGCCGCCTATTAAGTACTGATCAAACAATACCATGGCACAGAAAGGAAAATGTAGCAATATTAAATTGACGTTAATAAAAATATTCGTCCATATTCGTCCAACTTTGCTTAAAAATAAAACTGTTACTGTTTCGGATTTGTCAATATTTTGTTCTAAGACTTCCAATCAGCGATTCGCTAATGTACCACCCGATCGAGATAATTTAACATTTTCATGTACAATACGCGATATATTTGGACTCGTGCCCATCCGAAAAACATATTAAACTCGCATAGAGAATCATCCAATATGTTTTTCTGACCGGCAAAAGATCAATTATATCACCGTATCATACAGAGCCTAATGTTATTGCATCGCTTGTGCATTCAATACCTTTGACATTATTTCAGAGTCATTGACATACTTAATTTAGATTTAGGCCAATAGTTAAAAATTATCTAATCATGAGTTATATGAAATAGTAAAACAAGCAAGTGCGTATTTTATTAGTATGATTGATAATCCAGTTTCCTGTCCAATTATGGTTCATATTCACAGGGGACCAGTCCATGTAGTATAATTTTGATAAGTTGCATTTGTTCATATTTGCCGAACACTTGATTAATCTTAGGTATTTTCTGGAAGTATGTGAAAACTATATTATTTAAAGATATATTAGACACAAATTCATATTTGAAAATTGTAAAAGTTACTTTGTAGAATCTATGTAAGCATAACATTAACATCTAGTACTGTGTGTTAAGTTAAAAATTGTACACATGTAATATATATAAAGCTAAGTACGGTATAAATGTGTACTACCACTGAAAACTGGACTTTTTTAAAACAAATGACTACAATTCATGTCATGTAATTGTGGATGTAGCTCTGCAAACACATTTTGTTTATATATTAATTTACTTAAATTCTTTTTATCAGAGCTTTTAAAGTCTAGAAATAAAATATTTTAGTGTAAGATGCTCATTGGGTGTCTATAATCTGGTAGCTCAAACGAGATTTGAATTTTCAACAAAAGAAAAAATAAAACCTACATTTCTTAAGGAAAGATAAAAATATAAGAACCTTTAATTGAATTTGTCAAATACTTGCGGCGTCTCATAATTCTGAAGACTTGTAATGAGTTTTAATTCACCCAGTAAAGTAGTTCTGAGAACCATGCTTACATGCATAACTTTAACAAAAACTATTTGTTGCAGATAGCATAACTTTAACAGAATAGAAAATGCAGTACTGTAGTAATGTCCCTTGAGGTCATCATCTGGACCAATAGGTTTTGAGGAATCTGCTTACATGCAAATAATTGTGGCACAGACGCAGACACCAACAACATGTCTCTTCTTGGTGTTCAGATTTACTTTTTATTGACGAACATAATTATGGTTATTAAGCTATTTTAAGTAAAACTATCTTCAACTGAAATTGCATGATTTTGTCTAACCAGGACTCAATGTTATCGAACTTAGTTTAGAGATATGTCCCTTATCTCCTGCTCCATAGGATAAGTGAATTCGGAGCATAATTTTGAAAATAATCAATGGCAACAAGAAATATTCTATGACTGTTCTCCGATCATAAATATATGTATTGATCCTGGTCTACTTAATACACTCTTTAACATCGCTTTTGAACATAAGCCAAGAAAATTGTGAGCATAGGAATCACAGAACGAGCGAAACCTGACTAAAAAAATAAACAGTTGAGGTAATGGCTATAACCGTGTTCCGAAAGAACCATCGTACTGTCTTAAGTACTGACGACCCATGCAGAGGTAAGGTCGACATTACTATAACATGATGAGGCAGTACGACAACACCATGATACAGTACGATAACGCGATGCAACAGCACGACATTATGATCCGAAAGCACGATGACACGATGCGACATCACGATGTGATAGCACGATAATATGATGCGATATCACTACAACACGATGCGACAGAGCGATGTTAATATCACATTATTGTATTATGTTGTCGTTCAGTCGCATCATGTTGCTGTGCTTCCGCATTTAACTAAGTTGAGTTTAACTATTATTATTTGAGAGCAATTTGTATAAATAAGCAATTTTGGTTTGCTGCTTTTGCGAATGTACTGAGTAATTTTAGATATTTCTTTGTAACCTTTACATTAATTTCAAGGTAATTTTGAGGTTCGTGATACTAAGTAATAGCAGTATTGAATAAATGTTTTGAAATTGCCATTTGTATCAATTGCACAACAGTTTTGTATTCGCGAGGAACGCAGATTTGACGTCATGATGCAATTATATTCATACACCCCCACAATCTATTTACTAAGATATTTAGACAATACGTGGGTGCGTTACAAGAGCGAGACTTTATTTTTTGTGCTCATCAGACGATTCCGTGACACAGAAAGAAAAATGAAGCAATATCAAATACACGTTAATGAAAATATCAATGTTCGTATTTTTTTAAGCCTTTGCTAAAATAAAATCTTTACTGTTTCGGATATGACAGCTTTACTTTATATCTGTTTTTCTCTTCCAGTCAGCGATTCGCAACTGTACCTGTTCACGAAACATGAAAAATGTTAGGTATTCACAGGAAGTATGTGAAAAAAGATTTTTTTAGCCTGGTTACACTACCGTGAATTGAGTTTTTAACAAAAGAAAAAATAAAATTTACATTTCTTGAGGAATGTTAGAAATATAATAACTTCTTTAATACATTTGTCAAATTGCGGTGTTTATTTCATATATAGCAAAAATACAACAGAAAAAGTTTAAAAAAAACAAATGTGATTACATCCCTTTTCTATCTTGTGAAACAAAGATACATTAAACATAAACTACATGTTTATTTCTAGGGATAGTATAAGCTGTTTTAAAACTTTTCTATTGATTATCACAAATCTTGTCAAACACGTGACGTAATAATCACTTCCATTTCATTTCAGTCTCTGTAAACAGACCGTCAGGGGAGGTAACTGGAGTCACAGAAATCCTAATAGTTTTAAATGGAAATACACTGACGAGATATGAAAACGCATCACACATATGCTTGAATATATTTTTACTACAAAAAGCATCAGCTTGAAATGTTCAACACATACACATCTCAATATTCTATACCCATTGTGTTAATTTTACGGTCTGTTGCGAAGATAGATTTGAACACAATGGGTATAGAGTATCGAGCTGTGTATGTGTTGAACATTTCAAGGTGGTGCTTTTTGTAGTAAAATATATTCAGGCATATGTTTTGTTGCGTTTTCATATCTTGTCATTGTATATAGTAGGAGTTTTCTACAGTCCGAAGAAATAGATAACTGTTTTTCAATTTCAGGGATATTAATAAAATGTATATGAAATATAATAAAACACTCATCCAATTATCTGTAAAAACATCTTACTTTGTTCCTTAGATAAATTTCTAACAGAATGTTTGAAATAACTTCAGAGCAATACAGCGACCCCGGTGATCTTTGGTATAAAAACAACTTCAGGAAATATGTGTGACTTGAGAGACATTAATCAAGGATTTATGTCATATCAAATGTTCCAGGAAATATGTGTCGAATATTTATAAACCGCAAGAATGTTTCGCGGTGTCTCCCAAGACTCTTTGATTTATGATTTCATTAAACATTTTAACCCGTGGGGTTACTTGAGTTTCACAATATCTTAATATCGAAAGCATGTAATACTGTTCAGCGGATAAGTATAAATGTCATGTGTCATCAAAATCAAGGTGGAGGGAGTATTATGAAATATATTTACTTTGCTTGCGTTAGCGTTAGCCGCACTATTTTCATAATAACTAAAATGTTTGTTAACACCACGATAGTAAAACCTATAAGAATATCTTTTGGAGGCATAGTGTACAGTGTAACAAAATATAGTGCAAAATTGCAGAAGAGGCGATTTTGTTAAGTCTTTTCATGAGTTTTATCCTGGTATCTCTGCGTCCGACTTTGCTGTTCTTTCCGGCTTTAACAAAACATCACGATGTTGCTTGTCAATGACAAAGCTTTAAACAAAAATAAAACGCATAAAAATAACGCGTTTTCGTCAGCATAAATTCAACGAATTAAAATCATAAAGAGACTTGGGAAAATTAAATATTGATTTTAGAACTCTTTTAAAGGGATCACGATTAGAATTTTACTAAATAATGAATAGGTTTTAGAATTTATGGTGAAAAAAAATCTTAAAATAATATGTACTTAACCATTATCAAAATTCCATTACAACCGTACCGTTGATTTTCAAATTCTATAGAAAGATCTAGTTGTTTTAGCGACATTATGTATTATGAAATTATTTAAAAATATTGAAATTTGTAATCAAATGGTACATTCGTCAGGGTACTCGTCCTACATCTCTCATTCAGAGATTAAATTATCACCAGTAAAGTACAATTTCAACATGGCTCGATTTGACTGAAAGTTAAACAATCGAGAAGGCCAAGCTCTGTATATTTTTCGATAAACAACGGTTGACGCTCGGACCGGTATGAAAGCATTATGACGTCAATTATCACGTCAAGACATGCGGATCATTACTGCTCGAACAAACGAAATCAAGACTATTTTAATGAGCATGTAAGAATGAAAACAATCAAGGCCTTCTTGTGCTTTATCGTCTAATTTGCCATGGTTCGTCGTTCAGATGCTTGGATATTAAACCACACGGGCTTACGTCCTAGAGGTTCAATTCCAGAGCATCTGAAATCTGAACCGTGATAAATCAGACGACAAACCACTGAAGGTTTTGATTATTTGATAAACAAAAATGGCATTATTGTTTAAATAAAAGCGGTAAACTTAAGTACGTTTTAAATTTATCAGGATAAACACGCAAAATTCATATCATGGTATTGTGCGACCAGTTCTCAGAGTCTATCATTAACTGTAATCTATGATTCTCTACACCAGTCTATCAGCACGGAAAAGAAAGCGATTAATTTTGTTAATTCAGAAGTTGTGTCAAATAAATGTCGTAGCCGATGCTGTATGTGCTGTTTGAATCATTAGGTTTACAAGTCACGCAACATTTAGGAAGATCTTCTAAGTTTTTCTATTAATCTCCTGGCTTCTTCCAGATTCAAAGTACATACACTGACATTTCTGGAGTTTCAAACAGCGTTTGTCTGTAAACTTACAGGAGACGGGTTCGTGTTTTTAACGTAGAGCGGTCGGTGTTGCCAACAGAAGTCCACAATCAAAATAAAAGGTCATATTAGAGTTTTGTGTGTGTGTTTCATACCATGTCTTGTGTTACGATTACGTGTGTAAGGGATTCACATTGTGGAGATATTTTTACTGTCCAGTAACTTTGGAATATGGTAGGGATTAAGAGCGAGGTTTGATGCAACATTATTCGCTTTAAACACCCTATAGGCCGTGAGCCAAGACCCCAAATTTAAGAAATTGGTACCAATCAGACTGGCAAAAAGATTTAGTGTTTTTTGGATAGATATATGTCTGTAGTCTTTGAAAAAGTTGGGGGGGGGGGGCTCTCTATGGCATAGCTTAGTGTCCGAGTTTTATGTGTTTCTATGACAACCAAAATTTTGTTAAAATATTGAGAAAAATATCTATCATATTTTGGACACCAAAATTCTATATAATTTTGTAAAGATTAGGTATATATATTATCATATATCACTTTCTTAGATGCAAAAAGCTCTTGCAAAGAAAAATGTCAAGTTGAGCCAAGATGTTACACATTTTTTATAATTTACGTGACTAAACATATAATGTTACTTATAGAATGGAAATTGCCTTTGAAGTTTATGTTTAAAGCAATGTTTTCATTTTCAGGTGTACTTAAATTGTTTATTTTATAATAATTCACTTCTTCACACCCCATCAACAAAATTGCATGAGTAAACAAATACTTAATACCTTTTTATTAATATAATTTACGTGACAATTATTTATTAAAGAAATAAAAATATTACTGCATATTCATTTATTCATTTTAACAATATTTCTTCATAACAGTGAGTGCTGTGATTTTATAGTTCCCTGAAGTATTTTATACTTTGTATATAAAAACATATTTTCAATATATATTATACCCTAGAGTAATGGATTCTTCAGTGTAACTTACATAAAATACGTTACCAAAATATCAAATGTCACATTTCTATGTAATCTTGCCAATTCTATTAAAATGAAATTTTAGAACTTTTGAAGTAGTTTTTATCCTTCTATGAATTTAATTATCACAATGAAACATCATCTTCATATATTGTAACAAAATGATATGAACAATAAACACAATATAATAATCAGTAATTTTTTATTGAAAATTTGTTTCACATTAACCTTATCAAGTACAAATTTATATTTAAAGATTCAAAATTAACATTTATAGATCAAACCTGTTTTGTATTGATTTGTACACAGCAATTAATCGAAGCAATGCGTTAACATGAAGTGAATTATGGTAACTAAGCTGAATGTGTTACATTTTTGGTATTTTACGTTACTATTGCACAAAATTATACATTGCCCAGAACTGTTTTCGTTCAAAATTCAAAGATGTATATGAACTGCTTACTTAACATAAATACGTCTAATCTTTTGGCATTAATGGAATTGTATTGTAAAAGAACTGCTTTTATTACCCTTCATTATTATGATTTACATGACATTTATTTGTTATAAGAAATAAACATTTCGCATATGATTAATACGTACCCTACTTAATAGTAACAAAAATATTTTCTTTCCTTTTCCAATTTCCGATTTATGTAGAAAAAGAACATTTATAAGTATATGTAAATATCCATAATAACAAATCCAAAAGCGTACCTTCTTTTACAATACGTAACCAATAGGCAATATATGCTTTGTCCATCTATTTTAAACAATTAAAACTTAACAACTGTTATTAATTGTCGAAGTGTAATATCAAAAACGTTTTCTTTCAAACAGAATCAGAAAATCATTTATTTACAGAAAAGAGTGCTTGACATATATCTCATCAAATATAAATCTATAAGATTACCTTAAAGTTAAAAAATGAACACTGAACCCAAGCTATGTTTGTTTCAGTAATAACATGCTTTTCCCCCACATGTATTCTTTCGTAAGAGATGTTGCCAAAATACATATGGTTTTTAAATATTTTATAAACTAGCTGTGTGTCCACAGGACACTGGTGATTTCACTTCTTCCACTGCACATGGTTTCGAGATTCTAGACGATTTGTTTTTTTTTTTCAGATATATGCAACAAAGACCGTTTTCCCAACAGCACTTTATGTATTGAATTCACATAGAGCTCAAGATTTATAACATCTTCTTGCTCAGTAATTGAAATTGACAAATTAGCATTGCAATTGTTACAACCAATTGTTGTAATAAAACTAATCCGTCTAAACACTTATAAGTTTTCTTATGTTTAGCCTTTTTCAGATAACGTACAAATTTAATGCACTTTATGTGATTTTTCATAACAAGGCATAACTCTGGTCTTGCGAGTGAAATCGCAAACATACCCAGTGCAAATTCAATCCTAATATAACAATTCATGCTAAGTCAAGATTACTATGAGATACATTTATAACTACTTTATGTGAATTTTTACTAATCAAGGACTCATAACTCTGGCTGCCGAGTGAAATCCAAACAGTTCACAAGGTGCACAACTTCAGATCCTATATAACAATCATCTAGTCAAATACTATTGAGATACATTTAATCAAACTGTCTGATCTTTCTATGTATTTTGACTAAATCAAGGCCATAACGTCGACATCGAAATCCAAACAGCTCACAGGTGACAACTTCAATCCTGATATAATATCTCTTATTTTGGACTTCATCAAACTCGTAGATGAGTGCTCAATATATTTTTCTAACAAGGCCTAATCTGGCGGCTGAATGAAATCTCAAACAAACCTAAGGTAACAACTTTGCACAGCTGAATAACTATATCCTGTTCGTACTTTTCTAATACCGTCTTAAATCTTAGCCAACTTTTTTGCTACTTTTGATCTAAGTAAGGCATAACTCTGTCTGGCTGAGTGAAATTCAAAAAAACCAGATGTACATTATTGACCAAACATCTACTTGATACATAATGTGTCATCTTTAGGATTAAGACAATATGTTAGGCATTTTTCATATACAGAAAAGACATATTGTCTGTTTAATCTTAAACCGTTACATTTTAATGTCTGAATGACAGGTCTGTGAGGTTTGATGACTCGGGGCAATATGTTATGCAAGGCACAAATTAGAACAGATATACGGCTGACTATTTTCTACTAAGTAAAGGACCATATTTCATTTTTTCTAAGTTACATTTTCATGCAACACAACTTAAAGTCCCCTTCAATGCATATTTTAACCAAGTAAAGGGTCACAACTCTGGTTTGGTTGTGTGAAATCCCAACTGAAACATCAGGTGCACAACTTCACACATTGAATGATAACTTGTGAGATTTGAAGACTCGGTGTCAAATACTTTTTAAGATATTATGTATAACATAAATTCGAACAGACAGATGGACAAGGGCAACTCTAAGTGGCCTCAACCCCCCCCCCCCCCCCCCCCCCCCCCCAACACACACACACTTTAGAAAATTGCGACGGGGACAAAGAAAGCTAACATATTTTTGTTTAAAAATTTATCTCTTTTTGTTATATATGAAGATCTGAATAATAAATACATATAACTCAAATGTTTAACTGAATAAGGTCTTAGATCTTATGAAAAATGATAACAGTTACTGTTAAACGGAAATCTTTATTTGTTTAGTGGTGGCGTGTTCAAGGTCACTGACTGGAATCACTTGCCCCTCACTGATCTGCGTTCGCTTTGTATGTTTTATTTATGTGAAGAAGTATTCAGCTGGTTTACATAAGGTTGGTCATTCTACCAATATGACAACCAATACATGCCTTCCTTTACCATCAAAAGCTGGAAAAGTCGCCATATAACCTAAATTCTGTCAGTGTGACTCGACACCTAACGAAACAAAACATTTATTTCACTGTCTTAGTCCATACGAAAGTTCATTGTTTGTGTGGAAATATGAATTCATGTATAAAGTCATATTTCATCAATTGCAAGGGTGATTTTCTGCATAAATGTCTTGGACACATTTACGAATGTGATCATGAAGTTTATTCAGTTTTGCTGTATTCTGGTTAAGCCAACGGGCTTGAGGGTTGTTATAAGTTTCATTACCTCTCGAAGACTTGGTCAAACTGAGTGTAATGCAGGGTTGAAGTACTAAGAAGCAAAATGACGAAATAAACCATTGGAAAAAAGGAGGTAGAAGTGTAGGTGGGGTATTAGAAATACTTACAAGAAACAATATTTGATATAAGATAGTGTGAGAAATGCAAAAACAATACAACAATAAACAATTTGGGATATAGGGCAATAAAAGGGTATGGGGACTCTGTATATGATAAACATTTGAGATAGAGGTAAGTTACAGATGTTTAAAGTTAAAGAAACATAATGAAGAAATAGCATGGATGTTGGACTGTTAAAGAGGGTTACTTGTGATCTGGTATAGCCATTTGGAATAATACCAAAGGCGTTATAAGAAAATTAAAATACCATTAGGAAAATACGTTTAAATAGAATTTTGGAGTGTTTCATAATTTTTCGTCTAAATGTTTGATGAATTACAATTCAATTAAAGATATATTCCTTCATTACCCTACATTTTTTAAAATTTGAATGTATTATATGGAAATTGTATATCCACATGAACATGTGAGTTTTAAGTTAATTTCAAGATTGCTTTAGAGAAACATTCTGAATTTACTCATTATATTAACTATTTTATTTTGTTGTGTTTGAAGACATTATAGTAAATTAAATTATCATCTTGATATTAAATTGTTTAGAATATATGTAGTAATGAGTTACTTTCAAAAATGAATAATTGTTAATTTGTTCAATACATAATTGCATATTTTTTGCAGACTGGCCTCCATTTTCTAGAACTAGTGGTGGATTTGAAAAAAAAAAATTCCACAAGATTCCAATCTTTTTTTTCTCAACAATTGCAAATACAGTTAATATGAAATGCAGTTGTAATGAATTATGATATACATTTTGTACCTTTTTATCCTGTAAAGTCTGGTATTTATTGACCTTTTTAGCTCACCTGAGCACAAAGTGCTCAGGGTGAGGTATTGTGATCGCTCACCGTCCGGCGTCCGTCCGTCCGTCCGTCGTCCGTCCGTCCGTCCACACTTTCATTTAAAAATCTCCTCCTAAACCAACAGGCCAATTTTGATGAAACTTCACAGGGTTGTTCCTTGGATGGTCTTCTTTAAAAATTGTTCAAAGAATTGAATTCCATACAGAATTCTGGTTGCCATCGCAACCAAAAGGAAAAACTTTAAAATCTTCTTCTCAAAAACCAGAAGCCCTAGAGCTTAGATATTTGGTGTGAAGCATTGCTAGTGGACCTCTACCAAGTTTTGTTCAATCATGACCCAGGTCAAAATTGACCCCGCCCAGAGGTCACTTGATTTTACATAGGAAATCTTAAAAAATCTTCTTCTCAAAAACCAGAAGCCCTAGAGCTTAGATATTTGACATGTAGCATTGCCTAGTAGACCTCTACTAAAATTGTTCAAATTATGACCCGGGGTCAAAATTGACCTTGCCCAGGGGTCACTTGATTTTACATGGGAAAATCTTCAAAAATTTCTAAAAATAAACCAGAAGGCTAGAGCTTAGATATTTGACATGTAGCATTGCCTAGTGGACCTCTACAAAATTTGTCCAAATCATAACCCCCGGGGTCAAAATTGACCCCACCCCAGGGGTCTCTTGATTTTACATAGGAAAATCTTCAAAAATTTTCAAAAAATAAACCAGAAGGCCTAGATCTTAGATATTTGATATGTAACATTTCCTAGTAGACTTCTACAAAATTTGTTCAAAATCATAATCCCCGGGGTCAAATTGACCCCGCCCCGTGGGATTACTTGATTGTACATAGAAAACTCTTCAAAATAAACCAGAAGGCCTAGAGCTTAGATATTTTATATGTAGCATTGCCTAGTGGACCTCTACAAAATTTATTCAAATCATGACCCCCGGGGTTAAAATTGACCCCACCCCAGGGGTCACTTGATTTTACATAGGACAATCTTCAAAAATTTTCAAAAAATAAACCAGAAGGCTTAGATCTTAGATATTTGACATGTAGCATTGCCTAGTAGACTTCTACAAAATTTGTTCAAATCATGACCTCCGGGGTCATCATTGCGTTAGATGCTAGTACAACTGAGTATAAAATGTTTACTGTAATAAAGTGACTTGTTTAAGAACAGGTCTCAATCAATCATGGGAATCCGGATAAAAGTGACTATTCGAAGACTGTTACACTTTCCGTTTCAGTCTTTTTACACTTCATCTACATATTTCAAAAATCAATTTTTCTTATTTAGTGTCTTAATCAATCTAATAAAATAGAAATAAGATGTTAGCCATACGCATACACCTGAATAATACATACTATCAGTAAAATAGTGTTTGAATGTGATTACCCCACCCACATTTATTTTGCATGATTCACTAAAACTAAGAACTCATCAGCTGAAATAAGTGGTGTTTTTCTCCAGATATAATCCTAATTGACATATTCATTTGAAATATCAAGGTAAGTCCCATTATCAGCATATCTAAAATGTAAAAATATACTATTTTGATGAAAAATTATGTTGTTGTTGTTGTTGTATTAATTTATTGCCACAAATATTTATTTTTTTAAAGTCAAAATGTTGTTTTCTTTGAAATAATATATGTAACACATCAGTTAGTGCTAAAAACTATCAAGAATATGTCTTTAGACATTAAGACATTGTAGGTAGGTTGAATATAAGAATAATTGACATTTTCAAATAAATGGCGGCCATTTTGGAAGCCATTTTGAAATCGCTTGATTTCAGACCTTAAGCTGTGCCGTTGACAGGCCCCCCTGAATTTTTTTAGAAGTGCACATATGTATCTTTCAAAACGTGACATAGAGAATTTGCCAGAAAAATGGTACCAATTTTTTGTCTAGCTCGTGGCCTACAAGTAGAGTTTTGCCTCTAACCATTCCAGTGGTGCTTTCGTTTGCTTGTTTGTTTATTTCCTCGATGTTTTACTTTGCCTAAACATGCGTTTTCACGATGTACACATCCATACATACACCGCTATAAGCTATAGGGGTTTGGTATGAGTGGGCTGTGTTCTTTGGGCGTTACTGTTTCTGTTGAATCTCTGATATTTTTGTGGAGTGAATAAGCTTCCTCTTCACTGTGAATTCTATATCACAATTTGTTTTTTGAACATATTCATTTACTAGATATTCGATATTTCTGTGATATTTTAAGAAACGTATTTGTAACATTTATACAACTGTATTAACATAGCCTTCATCCTGTATGAAAGACTTTAATTATACTGCAATAAAACACACAAAAGATATGTAACTTTAATTTCTTGTTACTCAGAGAGAGGTGACCTTTCAAATACAATGGCGGATTGTTTATGAAATATTTTAACTATTATAGAATTAAAATATTCCGGCAGTGTAATAATGGCGAATGGATTTCTCTTTAAGCGTGTTTCAACTCTGTTGTTATTCAACACGAAAGAGACATTTACCGAACCTATTAAAGGTTTCGTGTAATCATTTATTTTTTCTTTAAAATGGCACTGACGTCAAAAATAGAACTACTTTAAAGAGTTTCATTCTATCAGTTAGATCTTCAAAAATTAAATGCTTCTTTTTAAATCATGAATTATAAAGTAAGTCTTATTGACAACACGGTCCAATGCAACTTCAATGACGAAGATGAAATTGAAGCTGATAAAAACAAGTCGAAGTATGAGCCCTAACATTCTTTCTAGTATATTTTAGGCTAGATGTATTTATTCTTACTAGTTTAATTTACAGTTTTTCAAAACAACGTATACATTGTCATCACATTAAAGGAATCCTAGGAATTCATTTAAAAATATATAATGAGATAGGAATAATTGAATAATTAAGTAAAACTACATTTAAGAATTTAAATGCTTTTTTGTGCGTTTATATGGGTATAAACCGTTTTGGGACTTCTTGCAAACCCATGAATGACGCTAAATAAAAGTGACAATATCGCCAGAAATTAACTTTCTAACGCGAAGATACACAATTAAGCGAAATCGCAATGATATAGTAGTCATTACACTTTGAATACGATTTTTGAAATTTTACGTGTTAATAGATAACAGTGCAGTCAGTATTCATGTATTTCTTTATATATTTATATCAACTTCCCGATAACCTTTATAATAGTTGTGTTATGTTTTGTACTTAGTTGCGTAAATTGAGTATGTTAAAAAACTTAAGTATTAGACTTTACTCAGTCAATGAATGTTATATTCGGTAAACTTTTTTTAATTCATAATGAAAAGTGGAATTGGTTATCGTATGATAAACTAATTCGGCTCGGGCCTCGGCTTCTGCAAACGTTACTACACAAAAACGTGCTCTACATGTATTATCCGTATATAAATGGATTGCTGTTGACTGCGCACTGCGACAGCGCTCGTTGAAACTAATTAAGTTTTTGTTTGAAATTAAAATGACTTTCATAGTATAAGTATTGTTTTGTGTCACAATGTTTCGTCATCTATCGGATATTGTCATATCTACTTCAAATAATATAGATAAGTTGATATTATTATTATTATTATTATTGAAATATGGCTTATTTGTATCATGTTCACTCTAGATGACAAGGAAAAAATTATTTGTTTGCTTAATCAAGCATTTTGCTAATGAATAAACAATGATATTAATTAGATTTTCTAGCGCTAATCTCATAAATATTTTAGTTCAAACAATCCGCACAAAATCAACGGCCCGAAGTAATTCGACAGACATTGTCATCAATCTCTAATGAACATCTGCCGTGCAGTTTTATCAAATTATTAGACATTCTAATCCTTATTCATGGAGCAATTTCATTTTCTAGACCTAAATTGGTACTTTCACGAAACTTTTTGAGTAAACATTACACGATTATTGAATTGCTTGCCAGTCAATAATCAAAAGTATTGCTAGGTCAAAAATAAAAGTAAGTGTTTTATTACATAGCCACAGAAACTAGTTTTCACAGTTCTGTTTCCAAGTTTTTTACTTATTAGCCCAGTACACATGTTTTGAATGTAGACCGGTCATATAGCACAGACTAAGATACAGATATTTATTCAAAGGCATATGTTAATTGGTTTTCAGTGGATTTCTGAATTATTAGACACATGATATCTGATATTTTACAGTGGAAATATCAAATATGTTTGACGCTTTTCAGGATGTTCAGCAGGAAACGCTTACTGGCATGTGATAAAAAGAATATTACATTTCTGTCTTTCTACATTGAATTTATTAAACTCGTTGAATAAAATCTATAAAATGCTCGACAGAGCTTCGCATTTTATTATTTTATTCAACTCGTTTAATAAATTTAATATGAAAAGACACTCGAATAATATCCTCTATGTAAACATCAGCAAGTATAAACAATCGAGGATTCCTTCCATAAGAAGCAAAATCAACCCTCGCATCTATTTGCAAACGACTTTCTTCTTCCATGTGCAAAACTGAAAGGACCCAAAAGGAGATTAAATCGCAACAAGTATATTAATATACCAACAAGACATAAGCTAAAGCGGGGGCCCTTACAACAGGATAAGAGCTCCTTCAGTAACAGGTTTTGAATGGTAATCATTAAAAACACATTACTGAAGATAGCTTGGCACAGAAATAATAATACTAAAAAGAACAACCCAAGACACTTGTATGAATACATTACTTTTACTATTAATAATTTTACTATAGCAAGCAATTAGTATCTAATTTCGTATAAATTAATGGTTGGCAGAAATTGGTCACAGCTTCACATAAATGTCAATATACAAATACATATGATATAAAGTATATGTTTAAAATGCAGATGTGGAGGCCCTGTGAACAGAGGCCTAATACAGTATACTTGAAACAAACAAACTTCTTATTACACAACGTTAAGATATACTGGTGGAGGCTGACCTAACCGCCACATGTCGAGAATTTGGAACAACGTGGAAAATTCTTGACAACCGCCACCAGTATAGCACGGATATCGACCTGCTCTTTTACCTCTCGTTTAAGTGTACACCTTCCAGAAACACACAAATAAACACCTCAATACTCCAGGATTAAATTGTAGCAGGTCACAAAACAAATAGTCATTATGATAACTGCAAAGTATAATAGAAAAGCTATTAATTTAATGTTTAAATCCTTCGGTAATTACACAGATATATCCGTACAATAAATACAACTATATTAAAAATAAGCAAATAATACCAGCTTACCTCCCTGCTATATAAACTGCATAACTTACAGATTTAAATCACTCAACAAAAATCTCAAAATACTATTTAAGTATTCTCTCACAATATCTAGATGCGCATAGAATAATTAAGTCCATAAATTAAACATCAGCAAGTATAAACAATCGAGGATTCCTTCCATAAGAAGCAAAATCAACCCTCGCATCTATTTGCAAACGACTTTCTTCTTCCATGTGCAAAACTGAAAGGACCCAAAAGGAGATTAAATCGCAACAAGTATATTAATATACCAACAAGACATAAGCTAAAGCGGGCCCTTACAACAGGATAAGAGCTCCTTCAGTAACAGGTTTTGAATGGTAATCATTAAAAACACAATAACATTTTGACGTTGGTGTCGTTTCAAGTAAAGAAGACGCTGCTGGAATCGACGTTAGCTGTAATAGATAAAGAAAGAAGAAATTTTATTGTTTCAGCAGAAATAAAAAACAAACTTTACATTTGTGTCTTTCCACATGATATTTGCATTAAATGATAAAAATGCTATTAACCTCTAGCAGTATGAAGACCTGGTCTGGATATTTTGTTTTGAACACCATTTGCTGTCCGAAATCGTTTGGAAATCACAATGAAATGTTGTCTTACGTCATTTTTAATGTGTTATCAGTTAAATGCTGATAAGAGAATGAACGCGACGTTTATATTATTTGAGACGAGGCTTTAAACCTTGATACTAATATACGCACTTTTATTTGTTATAATACAATGATAATATTGGGTAGATTTTAAAAAAGAAGAAAATAACAGCCTTAATACTAGTTAGTCAATCGGATTTCGTTGTTCCGATGTAACGGAAGATAAAAGATTTATAAAATTATGTCCCTAAATAAGAATATAAAGTCTTCCTCTCTAAATACTGTTTTCATTGTTATAAAAGCCTTTAAAAGTGGCGATACTTACCTTCTGCTTCTGTATACAAAAACTTTTTACCTCATGTCTAAAGGATCTTGAACGAAAATGAAATATTATGAGGGACGGTGTTCTGGTATTTTGCGAACGCAGGAAAAGAGATATTATAATATATTTGAATGTATATGCTGAGTTTTAGACATTTTTGTCTGGTAGCCCGACTAGTTTCGTTTTTCGGCAATATTTGCTTAGTGCTTGTATACTCGTAAATTAATATAGTGTTTCTTAACCATAGCCAGGCGCACATGTTCTTACAGAGTTTGCTCTCACAAAAGCAATAATCATTACTCATTTTTTCTCCTAGAATTTTTCATTAGAGTTTAAAATTGGGATTTGTTCTCCTTTCATTACTAAAAAGTGAAAATATCGTACAGAAAATATGTCCATTTAAAAATTCATTGCAGTGTCAAATGCAGTTTATCTTATAAAATCATTTAAAGTCGATAAATAATTTTGTCTGATTCTAAACATTTTTAGTAGTTTCAGAAAATGAACTAAAAGCGAGGAAATAACGTCTTTCACCTTTTTATTGTGGATTCACATATCCGAATTTATGTTTATCCGAAATTATGCATAGTTTCTAATGTGGATTTGCCGATTTGTGCTAAATAACGGTCGATTTTGAATGCTGTGCACGTACTTAAATTTAATAGCATTAATTTGATGTGGAAATTAAAATTCCTCATAATCTAATGACGTATTCCGCTCAAAATTCGTTGATAAAGTTAATGAAGATAGGAGGCAGTAGTAACAGTTTTCAGCTGTCAGTTGTCGAATAAGCAAATACAAATAAGAGGAAATTTACGGATTGAAGTACATATTTGTGCTTAAAAATGGTACGTAATAATTGCTAAGCCTGAAGTTTCAGTGGCAAGAATTGAGTTTCAGTTACTGAGTAAAAAATAGTTGAGTGGCCTTGATCTTGGAATTATTGACGAAGTGACTTGCAGATGCGAATACATGCATTCGTTGGGCTAGTTTAAAGTGGGCCTGTCATTTTAACAGGACCCTCAGGAAAATTGAAAAAAGTGACTGACACATATATTTGAGCTTATTTTCAGATATAACAGTGATCCTGAAGTAAAAAACCATGCAGCACTGGGTGCTATCATTTGCAGGGAATTTTCTGCAGCGATTTGAAAATTTGCAAGTTTAGCGTTTTTCTTCATCACATTCTGCGATCGGGAGAGCACAAAATTCAGGTCTGGTTTGTAATGAGACACAAACATTCATGTTAATATTGCAATATTTGTGTTTCAGGAGAAGTTACAGACATTCGTGTTAGCTTTTGAATGTCAAGTAGGCGACGGTAGTCCGAGAAGCTCTGGAAACTGTTTACTGCCTTTTGAGTGATATGATATTAAACCACGCATGATACTTTATCATCATTAACAAGTTTAACAAAAATCAAGAGATATTCAATACTTGTATGCACTAAATAAATATGTTTTATATGCTAAAACAAAGTGTTTCTTGGGAAGTTGTTTTATTTAAGTAAAAGGTAATACAGTGTAACCTCTGTAAAGCAACACCCTTTGGGAGATATAAATGTTGACCATAATGTAGAGGTTTTGTTTTGGAGAGGTAACTTTGATAGTATATTTCAGCTTAGGAAAATTTTGATGATTTTGTTATAGAGAGGTTTTTGCTTAAGAGAGGGCAGCTCTGGAGAGGTTGTACTGCAATTACTCCGTAGGAATCATATGGTTACCTTTTTCAGTCACGAAATATCTTTCTAATTCTAAAGATCGCTCCCCGAGATTGCATAACTTTTATTGCAGTGCAATAATCTAATTGTCTGTTTTGTTATCAATAAATAATTACTAATTTAGTCTCACTGCTTTTAAGTATACGGCTACACGCATTTGATATGATAAACATGTTGATTCTCATGCGTGAGCGTTGAATCATTATTAGAACATTAGGTATGGTTCAGCCAAACGCCCAAAGTGAGTTATACGCCGACGTTTTTCAATAAATATCCCGACTGAAAAAGTAAGAAACCCCTATACATTGTAATAAATATCAACTGAAAAGAGACTGATAAAATAAATGTAATCTAATCTGTATTCACCTTTACATGTACAATACTAGTATATTTTAAGATAACTGCGGGCGCTTATTGAAATTTATGAAATTCTACACGTATACCTTTTTCAGTCACGAAATATCTTTCTAATTCTAAAGATCGCTCCCCGAGATTGCATAACTTTTATTGCAGTGCAATAATCTAATTGTCTGTTTTGTTATCAATAAATAATTACTAATTTAGTCTCACTGCTTTTAAGTATACGGCTACACGCATTTGATATGATAAACATGTTGATTCTCATGCGTGAGCGTTGAATCATTATTAGAACATTAGGTATGGTTCAGCCAAACGCCCAGAGTGAGTTATACGCCGACGTTTTTCAATAAATATCCCGACTGAAAAAGTAAGAAACCCCTATACATTGTAATAAATATCAACTGAAAAGAGACTGATAAAATAAATGTAATCTAATCTGTATTCACCTTTACATGTACAATACTAGTATATTTTAAGATAACTGCGGGCGCTTATTGAAATTAATGAAATTCTACACGTATACATACATACCAGTAAGCGTCTCATTGTGATGTAAGAAAGTTAAAACTGTAGAAACAATTCAATTCAACTGAATGACATGGCAGCTCGATGTTAGAAGGTGTAACAAAGGCTTAAGAAAGAGGGCTTGCCGATAGAATTTTATTCATACAACAGTAGCTGGACTTTTCTCTAAATGTTTCCGCCATTCTTCCTTTTTTAAAAACATTTTAGCTTCTTTCAGTTGGCTTTGATAGCGACGTGCAAACTTGGAAGTTACATTGCAATATCCAGTCTGTATTTTTTTAAATCTTAATCAAGCTTAAATGATAAATACAAAATCATCGTGAAAATTACAAATACTTCTTTCAGCGAAAATAGTAATCCAGTCTGAAATCCTACTTTAACTCACTGAAATGCGTTTGAGCCGCACCATGAGAAAACCAACATAGTGCGTTTGCAACCAGCATTGATCCAGCGGATGCGAAGGCTGGTCAGGATCCATGCTGTTCGCTAACGGTTTCTCTAATTGCAATAGGAGAGATCGCCGTGACGTCACGCGTTAACATCTGTTTATCTGGTGGTTGGCAAAACAAATGATTTTAACACCGTTTGCGTATTGAATCAGAATTTTTAATTTTTAATAACTTTTTTGCTCATTAATGGATTTTCAAAATTCAAAAAGATTTGAAATACTAACAGTCTTCATATTTTTGTATCCAAATATCTTTTTTCAATGAATAACCGTTTTAAATGACATATAAATTTAAAAGCGGTGTAGTGATTTTCACAACCTTTAGAAAAACAGTGTAAGTTAAGCGTTCATAATTAATCCATTTAATTTCGAAATAACAATTAAAAGTAATCAATAAATTGCTTGTTTTATAACCTTTCCATTGATCAAAAAATAATTTATGTAATTTGTGTTTTAAGAAAGTTTAGACCGTTAGAAAAACATCACTGTTTACAAAAAACATGGACGGTCGGCTTCTGCCCACCCGATCACTGTCTTATCAGTTCTAAAAATAGAATTTGTATACAAACACGATCTCTCCTATAGGCTTTGAAAGCGAACAGCATGGATCCTGACCAGACTGCGCTGATGCGCAGGCTGCTCTGGATCCATGCTGGTCGCAAACGCACTATGTTGGTTTTCTCATGACGCGGCTCATTTAATTTTCTTTGAATGTCGTAACTAAAATACTACATTGATCTGTCTACATCATTTGTATTTAAAATGAATTCGAGGAATTAGAGAGAAATGAATGGAAAAAGAAAATATGAGATAAATCCAATATCAAAAACAAAACAGCGAATCTGAAAGACATAATTTATAGTTATACAAAACTAGATACAACTGGAAAGAAACAAGACAATGGTAAAGGATAGCTCCCAGTGAAGAGTACTAAATGCTCTTATCTATGTTTTGCGTGACAATGGAATTGTCAAAGTGCTTAAGTAATTGTATTTGTATTTTCGGAACGCTAGCATAATTACATCCTTATCTCTATACAATACCACATGAACCACTTCTTTTCTGTAATCAAATAATTTTCGATCGCATCGGGTGGTTTTAACGAATTAAAAATATCCGAAAGCCGAGCAATGTGGTCTTCATTTACAATACCATGTGTCTCAGGTAACAAAAGATAGCTCACTTGCGGTCTCTTTTATATGAATAACATTTAATAGGAACGTTACACCGGCCGTATTTATTGGTGGAAATATCTGCTACCAGGGTATCAGAATAGCCTCGTTAGTGAGGCCTAATCAGCACCAGAACAGTTATCCGAGATTTGGATATTACCATCCGAATCTTCAATTAGTAATATATTGTTTTCCTTGTATACTGTATTCTGCATATAACAGATGGAGTATAATAAAACGAATGATTTTCCTTTAAACACTACTTTCCTATAGTTGCAACATTCCCCTGACTGTCATTCTACATGTCGGTGTGTAAGACAGACTTTTCCAACATCGAAATTGAAACAATCAGTTTTCTGTTATAACTGATGTGGCATGAAGTTATCAATTTCATATCTGAAAACAATATATAACCGAACGTTTCCATTTCGTTACACATTGTACCCTAGCTTCTACGCAATTAAAAATTAGAATATATTGGTTTAAATGTTTACGTCGTTATGTCTTTGTTATGATAATAATGTTCATATTGTCCCATAATATCTGTTAACATTTCATATATCATTTGATCTACCCTAAGACTTCCGTTAATGGCGATAGACAGAATTCATAAGCTTAAGACTAAAAAGTGCTCTTCCGTGAAAGGAATGTGAAAGCCATAATTGGACATACTCTATGTTCTTATCGCATTCTCTAAACCTTTTGAAAATACTGATATCTTAAATCCTGAAAATTACATAATGTTCTATATGGCATAATAGCTCTGCCTAATTATATATTATACTGAAAACTGTTTACATGCAATATAGACATACAAAACGGTACCACATATTTACTGTATGGAACATCCAGTCCAAATGAGTTCTATAATGCATGTCAACTCCCTCGAAAAATACTGACACCAAATGCGGATCGTTTTCAATATATGAATATATGAAATTGTGCTAAAAACCGTTTCATGATCTCACTTGCGCTCATTACGTGTTATAATGCTAGAAAGTTGGCCGGTGCGGAGGAGGGTGGGGAAGGTGTTCTGACTCCAAGTGTATGTGTCACTAACTTCAGAAAAAATGCAAAACCGGAATAATTAAAAGTGCATGAATGATGGAGAAAACAAATCTTAACTATAACATACGAAACGCTGTTTCGGTAATATTACCATAAGAACTACAATGGTTAGGTTTATGTTTTGCGTGGAAGCTATTTTGCTGTTTAATGCAGGTTTCCGTTTGCATTTAGATTCACCAATGATGTAGCAACTTCTTTTGAAAAATCAAGAACCAAATAAATCATTTTATTTCATAGTTGTATTATTCATAGAGAAAGTCCTGTTAAATTAAAATTATATTTAAGATAATAATAATTTATAGCCATACGAATTCGTTTATATACACATTTAACTAGCAGTCGAGCTTACTTTCATGTGCTATACACTTATTAAATGGCAATGGCCGACCTTAATTTGTTATTAGCACGACTAAACGTGTATTTGCACAATGACGTAGGCCGAGTGCTAATACAATTTATACGGTTTATGATTTTATCCGTATCATTTTCGGCTACACTAACGAGACACCGAATATTTGTATGCGAATGGGAGTTCTCAGTAATAGAAACAATACGAATTTCTGATTACATTCAGTCCCTCGCCTTTTTTCATCTTTGACAGTACTTGCAAGACAACAACTTTGTTCCCGTGCCTTAAATATTTTCTGTCGATCCTTCTATAATTTATCCCATTGAATTTTATTTTATTCTCTATCAAAATTGCAAAAGCCATGTGAAAGTTATAAGTATCTACTGATTTATCATGATGTTCAATTCTTTTACATGACAACATTTTAATTATAAAATGTTCAGAAATTCAAGTTTGTGAAATGACGTAATCAAATAAGAAAAGCACAACACAAAAGACATGCACGCTTGCCTCTTCTAGTCTAAATTATAATTTATGTTTACACATACATGTACAGTATCTGCGACGACAAAAGTTATATTGATTTACTTGGTTTCAAAATCACATTCAAACCGAATTTGGATTTAATATGGTTTTCCGCTCACAATCGTATGCCTCACGCGAGATAATACATAATTATGCTATTTCATTGAATAAGGAATGAGAACATGAGGATGAAAATATGAACTGACTTAACAAGATTTGCCTCATCTTTTTAAAAGTATTACCAAAACGTCATAAAATGCCTATAAGATGTTTAGCTAGTATTACAATGATCCTTTGACAGAATGTTTGACAGACAATCATTTGTTTCATAGAAGTTATATTTTTCTCAACGTATATATATTCAAGATGACCGCAATACTGCTTAGGTGAAACTTTGCAAAGAAAGCAAGATGTTCACTGACATATATTTAGTTAGGATAATTCCAATTCTGATATTGTACGGAAAAAACATTACGTTTGACAGAAAGCAAAGGTTTTGATCATAAATGACATTTTTGCTACCTGTATACCACTGAAAAAAGTCTTGATTGCTTCTGTGGATTTATGTGTTGTTGAATACGCTTGCCAGTGTTAATACTGCATTTGATGTTGTTGTATGCATATATACATCAGATTTAATAGATGCGGAATCAAAGCCTATTTTTATTAAATATTTCAACTAGAATCATTGTTAGAATTTATAACTGCATCTGTTTACTTTCAAGTTGATAGGAGAGACCATTCGTTTAATTAGCATCATCTGAAATATATATCTGAGGTTCTATTAGTTAATGAGCATCTGAACTATTTTCGATAAGGTTTAAAATGTTAACGAGAATATGATGTATGTTCGCTAGGTTTAATCAGTAAATGAGTGTCTGAAATAGTCTCCTTAGGTTAAAGAATTGAACGAGTATTTGTAATATTTTCCTAAGGTGAAGTTAGTTAATAGGTATTTGAAATATTCTCCCAATGATAAGTTATTTTATTAGTGTGTGAATTCTCCTCCCAAGAAATAAAATTTTGTGTCAGCTTGGACCCAAAGTTGTGATTATCAAACTGGAGGAGCTTTAAGATGCATTGTGGTGACCGTAAAAATCACCCCATATATAGATTCCGTGTTGTTTTATTCCCCTTTGTGATCATAGAGTTTCGCATAAAGTCCTGTTCTGTTCTATAAGACATCAGGGATGTAGCATTGTCTGTCATAATCAAACTTCTTCAACTGACTATATTTCATCCTCCAAATGAACTACTTATTGATTTGCCTTACATTGGCATGATAACTATACTGATAATTCATTTGCTTCTTTCATCAGGGCTGATGGTAAAGAATTTTAAAATAGAGAAAAATGACAGCTTTGTTACATGTCATATGTAACTAGAAAGAAAAGTCAACAGCAAATTATTGACAATAACAAAATTTATTCTAAGAAATATTTCTTTTTAATTAAAACTGTAATTAAGCTTAGAAATGTATTTTAAAACTTTTAAAACCCAAATATATTATTTCTAGAGAAAACCAGATAGAAAGAAAAAGCTTCATTATGTATAATACAGTCTGTAAAGAGATCCTTTAGAAGCATAGAATGCAACCAAGCAAAATAATAGCAAAATAAAACCGAGTCTGTTCATAAACCGAAAACAGTATTTAAAGTTTATCCGAGGTTCTGTGGAAAGGAATAAATAATAGACACCAGAATTATATTTGTACATTTAGGCAAATAAGTACTAAAATCCATATGTCATTGGATAATAAACAACATCCCATTGAGACTGATGCAAAAGCAAATAAAATGCAAAATAAAATATTACAATTCAGTTCAAATATATAATGACTTTATTGTCCTTAACGTGATTAAATCATAAAAAACAAACAAACTTTACACGATCTGAAAATGATGGTATGCGAAAGGCCTGACATAACATTATATTTTTATTGACTAGGAATCTAATCCTCTTTTTGTTGATTTTATTTTCTTTAAATATTAACGGATGTCTTCGTTAATGAAAATGTATAAAGCGTTGAAAAGAAGCTCTCAGTAGCGAAGAATGTTATGCAATTTCATTATTCTGAATTTATGGATAAAATGCCAAAATGCTAAAAAGAGGATAACATATATGGCTATAGTCAGTCTAACATATTGTCCTCTAACATTATGCTTCAAGAATTCTACCCGCAGTATGTAACACAGATGTTGAAGAGAAGGACATGCATTAAAATAACGTATTGTGAACAAATTAATATTTCATGGCATAAACAAAATGTAGTACAATGAAATGTGTTTAAAATCTAGGCAATACCAGAAATAAAATTATATACAAGTGATTAAAGAATAAATGATATTTGTAATCCGTGCATCAAAATCAAGTGATAAGAAATAAAGAGAGAAAAAATGTTTTTTGAAAGAATTGGGAAATGAATTATTCACAACCAAACAGATAATACGAGATGAGACTAAAACAAAACTAATCCTATTAAGTACAATTTAAATAGAAACAAGCGAACGAAGATGTGTAGAAACTAATGAATGTAGAAAATATGATATCTTTCACGGAACATACAATGTCTGAGAACCCATGAATGGAAAGAATGAACAGTATACACCAAAAGAATGATATTGAGGATGGTGGTGGTCAGAAAACATCAAGAAAATGGAAACAAACGGTCGTTACAGCACCCTTTCCTCTGAGGCTATCTTACCCATATTGCCGGATACTAGTGCTTAAAGCCTTGACGGGCTGCATATAGAAGTTCAACCCCCTCTGGGTTTTGGTGCCATCACGTATTATTACAAAACGCTACTCCACGTGACTGTTTAAAAAAATGATGTCGTAAAATGAATAAAATTATTTAATAGCTTAGATTTTTTCCTATATTGAATTTTTCTTGAAATATGAATCTAATTAGTCAATACATATTACATGAATGTCTTTTTATATTGAATTTATTAAACAAGTTGAATAAAATAATAAAATGCGAGGCTTTGCCGAGCATTTTATCAATTTTATTTAACTTGTTTAATAAATTCAATGTGGAAAGGCACAATTGTAATATTCTTTTTATCACATGTAAGCTTTTCCTGTTGAAGCACTAAAATTTCGCCTTTCTTTACCTATTATAGACCAAGTTAATTCGATGAACGTCTCATACACTCAAAACGACGTCAGCTTTATTACACTAGTGCATTACCAAATTTATATATAGAAGATATTTGTTTGTTTAAATGAATATGGAGAATATCTCACTGAGATGTGAGAAAATTTCAAATATTTTCACGAGCGCGCAGCGCGAGTGAAAATGTGAACATTTTCTCACTTCGAGGTGAGATATATTCCATATTAACGAAAAACAAACAGATTTTCTTTTTATTTTATGCTCAGTTACGTTGAGATGTGCATTTTACAACAATTTTAATCTCAGCGCGGGAAACAGACGCGCGTAAACAGACATGACGTCAGACCTGTTGTGACGTTAGAAAGACGCACACAACATAAAGTTCCATTTTATTTTTATTTTTGCAGCATAACGTTATGAAATTCTTATTAAGTAAAATAATTTGAATCGAGAAATAGAGGATATTTGTTTGTTTCAGTGAAATATCAATTTTATTTCACAAGTGAGCATCAAAAACTGATATTTTCACAAGTGGCGTAGCCACGAGTGAAAATGACTTTTTTTGTGCTCACGAGTGAAATAAAATTGATATTTCACTGACACAAACAAATTTTCTTTTTATTTTATGTGTAAAACTCTACTTTTTTAGCGTAATTTATAAAATATCGAAAATCGCGGGATAGGTCAGCAGAAAGCATAACACAAATGACGTCATTTTAACGACGTCATCGTCAATATGGTTCCCGGTATCCATAACGCTCGGTATACAATTTGACTTCAATCGCGACGGAGGACCGGAACTAGTTCGGCAAAAACAGTGAAAAATAAAAATGATAATCTACTGTTTCAAAACAGTGGATTATCACTTTTATTTCACTGAGAAAACTCTATAATTCACTGGAAAACATAAAATAAATATACTATAAAGAACAAAGTGCGACTACAATTTTCATCCTGTTTAAGCAAATAATCCATAATTCATGTATGAGGGGGCGGAGCTATATCTCTTACAGTGTGAAAATATAGATTTCATATTTTCACAGTGTGAGTGATGAGATATAAAAATATTTAACAGTATTTCATTAGTTAGCATAAAATAAAGTAGTTTTATTTCACTCCCACGACGTGAAACATGTGATAAAAATTATCTTTTATTTTATTTTGTATTAAAATGTTTCTGAACGATCTTAATATACATGCGTGTGAAGTAGGTTTTTAGGCGTTTCCATTTGGTCTGTCACCTATAACTGGATATAACTATGGTTTTCGATAACAGTGAAAAAGAAGAGACTCTTGGCAGTATTGTGATGCTATGTTACAGCAAATGTGCGATGTAATATATCACATACAAGCATGTATTTGCATTGCTTAGCAACGAATGACGTTGTTGGTAACTGGCGCCAAACGAACATGGGAAAAAGAGCCAAAAATACTACATATGTATGCAGTTATTTCTATATAATGCAGCAAGGAGTCCTAAATGTTTGGATTTGCTAGTATTTGCCCGTTTGTTAACTGAAAAAGAAATGATACAAAGTTTATCTTTGTCGCTGCTAAACCTGTTCATTTCAATGTTATGTCTGCTAAAGTAGATCTTTATGATGAAGCACCTACTTAAAGAAATACATTCGTCTTTGTCTCGTCTTCCAATATTTGGCCAGGATTTTTCTTCAGACTGTAAATGTTGACAACTAGAATATCATTACACAGTGTGAAATTACCCACCAAGAGAAATGCCTTACATTAAAATATCCTTGTCTGTGTTGTCTTGCATAAAAAGATAATACTACATGAGTGCCTTTCCAAACGAGTTGAATAAAATAACAAAATACGAGACTTAGTTGACGATTTTATCTCTTATATTCAGCAAGGGTAATAGCGGAAAGACACAGATTTAATATTTTTATCAAGGAAATATTGTCGTGCTGAAATATTCTTTACCTGTTAAAAACTAGACATTACTCTTTTACGAAAGACTGCCAAGTTCAATAAAGTCACTCTATTTTCACAATTCACGAGTTTAGAAAATTTGATAGCATTAGGGTGTTTAAGGTAAGAGTCACTAAATATTTTTCTTACATCATTAAAGTAAGCGCCATTGAAGAGATAATGAAATTCATCACCTAACAAGTGATTGTAACATTAATGAAAGATTCTTTGTTTACAGAAAATGTTCAATACTATGTCCTACTAAGTAAAGATACTTTGCACGTGGTCGCCATCATCTTGTATAAAGAGCCTTTATTTATACCGCAATAAAACGCACATAGATATATAATCATGATTTGTTTGTTACTTATTAAATAGTATTGTGCCATACCATGATAAGTGGAATGTTTAAAGCATACCATTTAGTAAGTGTTGTACACTTAAGTAGTGTAATCATGTACGATTATTGAATGGCTTGCCGGTCAGTAGCCAACAGCGAAGGACAGAGTGCAAATAGTTCTGACTCAGGGCATTTATACATGAAATCAAAAATTATTTCAAAGTTCTATTTTTCAAACTAACGTCTTATAAGTGTTGAATATAGAACGGTATATAGCATTAGATATGGGCTGGTGATTTATATAGTCAAGTTATAGTGACGAATATATATAATATACTGACTAAAGGTTAGGGTTAGGATTACCATAGTTACAAAATATATACATTAATGATAATTGTCATTCCAATCTCTTGGATCCGGAATCTGTAATATATTACAGGCTCTCCAGATCTATATTTAGTCACAATCCCGTTTGGTATGTCTTTTAACAGAGATATTACCCAAACTCTTTAAATATGTAACCATTTAAGTATTACTAGTATTTTTCTAGTATTCCCACGAAGGGGTTGTGACATCAAAAATATTTTGCGTCTTATAACATCAATTAATGTAAACTACTTTAAATAGTTTCGTTTTACTGTAAACTTTGTTGTATTAGCGCAGCACTATTTCAGCGCTACGCCCAAATATTACTCATTTTTGTATTGTGCATTATAATTAGAATGAACTAGTTGTTTGACTTCTGAAGCAACACATCTGCTATATTTTTTCTTTTTGCTGTGGGCGATGCATGGCTCTATGGCTCTATCTTTGGGAGCTCTGTGCTTCCGAGAAATCTACCCTTACCTTTTATTTCAACAAATGCAGTACAGAAGAAACTTATTCTGGGAGGATTTCCGAATTGCCTTGTCATTTAGTAGCGATATATTCTCTTGTACTGTCTCACTGAATTGCAACTTCGGTTGGGGTAAAACTGTCTTTTATTCGGACTTTCATATAATGAAATCCATGCTTAAAACTGTAACTTAGAATGAAAACAAAAATATTATGTCTAGTGAACATGTAAATGAAACGTTTGGCAGTTTTGTAACATCCTCCACAATGTGAATGAATGTCAGTGTACAAGAATCAATGTAAAAGTACTTTGTTTTATCCTAATAGAAAATGACAGGTAGTTGGAAATAAAACTCACTGACTGGTCAGTTAGACATCCTAATGAATAGCCAGACAATCATAAAATATAATAATGGGCCGTTCCGTCAGAAAAACTGTATTAGTGACATGATATCATTATTGCATTATAAACAGTTTAAAATATTTGAAAATCATGGTTTTTCTTATGTTCATGCAGAAACTAGAAACTAGTATACTGTTATTCAGCTATCTAAGGCAAATTGAATTCTACCAATTTTACAAATAAATGTTATTTGTGATGTCATGGCAACCGATGCACCATAAGAACATAGAGATGTATAGATTAAAGACCCGTGATGGAACTAAAACTACATGGTTAAGTCATTTTTCTGTAAAATTATTTAAATTGTTTCTAAATATTTAAATGTTAGTGATACGCATAATTTGTCGCATAACTGACGTGAAAACATGCACGACGACGTAAACTGTTTTCATGACGTTCTTGACGTCACGTCTATACATGCCTTCTGTGACGTACATAAAAGCATTGTAAGACTTGAAATAGTGAAGACAATTTTTTCACATTTTCAGGTTTGAAAGGTAAAATAATGTTTACATGAATATCTTGTTCTCTCAGTTTCATTTTATTTATTTTTTGTCACTAATACCTGTTTTGTGATGGAACGGCCCATATCTAAGTACACTGACATTTAGTGTAAGGTTTTAAAGATATTTCTGTTATTCGAAACAATACACGTTTAGCCAATCTGCCAAAGCCCTAAACGGATATCTCTGCACATTTTCAGAACGCCTTCATAACTATTCCAAGATCTCTGAAGCATCATATGACCTGCTGAGAATTTGTATCCATGTCAGGAAGGAATAGAGTTTCTTACCCTTAAGTTAGTAATTATACAGGAGTAGAAGCTATTTAAAACCTGGGAGTTGGGGAGAAGAGGGGGGAGTTAGGTGGGGAGGGGCCGACCAGCCAAACCTGCTCACCGATATTTTCCCCATAGCCTGAGTCGTAGCCCACCTTCAATAATTGGAAAGTTGTCATATGATATAATATGATGTCGGTGTGGCATTAAACCTAACAAAATATATATGTTATACTCGAGTTATGAAAAGCAGCCTGAAATATCTCGTTTTTATAAGGCGATATCTCTACAGCTACAATCCAGTCAGTACACATTTTGTAATTCATATTATGTTAACTTTGTGGTTTTTTTTGTTTTTTTTTTTTTGTTCATCGTTATCAGTTTTCTCATTTTTAACAACTGTCAGTGTAAAACGGCCTCCCAAAATATCTATTTCTAATTGATGGGAGAGTTACATGCTTCAAACACTTCTTATCTGTACAGAATCTGTACAAACTGTGAGAGAGAAAAACAGAAAACAATTCTTATGAATATCCCGTTTTTGGCAAAACAGGAAAAAACAGTTTTGTGAATTGTCAAGACCTTGCTTTTGTGAATGCTAAAAGTATTTTGAGCAAATGAAAAACAATAGAATTTAGATCACTTGAAATGCCACACAATTATGCGAATAATTTAAAAGAAAACATATCTAAATGCTAGTATAAAGTAAATGATTAGAAGAAAAAATAGAAACTGAGTAATAAAAGGGCGTCTTAAAATATTCAAGTTTTATATAGTATAGAGATCGTTACTTGAAAGGGCTTCTACAATTTACCTGTATCCGTCTCATCGGACAGTCTTTTGCATTCGCCAGCATTGCAGGTTTTATATATATTGGACCTTTGCCGGAAAGATGGTTCAAAATGCAATTCCTAAATGGATTGCTCACACATTTATATTCATTCATTTTGTGTACCCATTATTGCATACTTTTGCAGGTATGAATCTCTAAACAGCGGTATTTCTTCTAAAAACGAAACTCAATTTCATTACGATTTTGATGACAACACGTATCTTACATGACTACAGAATTAATGCCAGTTCAGTTATAATAATGTTGGATCATTCCGCCCTATCAACATTATGAAGTCATACAAGAATGTAATATTCAGTGTATGTGATATTTTTATTTCAGTCTGCGAAATAATTAAAATGGCAACGCTAGCACATTATAGACTGACCTTTTAACCAGTTGAATACAAATATTTAAAGAAGACAAAACCAAAGGTTATTATTAATACTGATTCAATGCTAGCTAATAAATCGAAAGAGCACGCGATATAACAATCATAATTGGCTTTCTCGAAAATACTAACCATCTGAACAAAGCATGAGCAGACATAAATAATCATGTCACAAATAATCAAGACCATTCCCGGAAGAATAATTACATGATCTCCGAAGAGATGTCTAATCCGCCGAAAATAAATTTCTAAATCGTGATCTGCAAACATATTTCTGTTAAGAATAATATTTGTAGTAGCATGTCCATATATTAAAATGATCACATGTTTTATTTGTACACTTTGATGTAACCAATCCTGTTCAATCCCTATATCTGTACTACAATAGCATATTATATTAATGGTATCTTATTACTGAAAGCAATTATTTGTATCTTTATTTCCGCGTATTACCATTTCCGTGTATACATTGTAAGTGTCTAAATAGATAGGACTCATCCCTATTACAAATTGTTTCTCATGTTAAACTATTTCATTCAAAACATGCTTTCTTTTATCGTTTTTGTATAAAATTCCATGACAATCTTTATTTGTATGTACTTACATTGTATGACAAACAACATGCACAGTTTATGTCAGTGTCTATATCTCTGTGCAAGACTTGACATCTCGCGCATGTGCAGTGTTGCCTTATTTTTCAAATATTTTACAGTATTTTTGATGTTCATATGAAATTTTGTCTTCCTTTCACCGCCAACATTTTTGTAGAAAGTTTTACAGATTAAAGATGTTGTTGAATGCGAAACAGCAATTAGAGCAAGTGCTGTTTAAGGTTAGAAGATAAAGAGCTATATCTAAATTACATAATGCAAACTGTGACTAAGATATAACTCTTTAAGTAAATATATCGATATAATTATTATGGTACAGGAGAAAGGATTGGTTATGTTAAAAACTACGATGAATTATATGATACTTTCACTCTTGTGAATAACTTTAGTGCAATTTGGAGATCACGATTCAAAGATTATTTTCGGCGGATCAGACAACACATCTGATATCATCTAAATATTCTATTATTCCACCTGGGGTGGTCTTGAATGTTTCCGACATAACCCCTTATGTTATGTATTTTTAATTACTGATTAATAACTGGCATCCTACATCTTTTGAATGTTCCCGAGGGTTGTTTTATGTGGGTTTGGGGAGGCTTTATTTTCGGAGCGTGGCTTAACATGTTGGATAATCAACTTGTGTTGTATATTATGTATAGACCGACATTGCAATAATATGAGTAATGCTTGTTTGCACTGCTTGTACCAAATTAATCAACGAACGGTATTTACTGTTTTATGTAAATGTGCATCTTAATTGTAAACGTTTTTGTATTTATGATCGCTGCAAAACTAAATGAACAAAACTATAAAAGAGAAAAAAAATATTATCACATTCGCTGAATACTACATACCTTTCCCTTTTTCAAATTTCTTCCTTAACTGAATCCAGTGCAGAAAGATAACGCGGTCCGGTCACAGCGATCAACAGATATTTATTGTAACTTTAATTTACCTCTCTTAAAATTTAATGTATTTATGATATGAATGAAATATTGATCTATGCAACATTATTTTTGTCATTTAAATGCGTAGAAATCGCTATTCTCAAATTCAAGAAGATTCGCGTGGAGTAATGATATTGAAAAGCAAGTCATCCGTACATTTAAGACCACCCGCCTCTTGACCAATTTAAGATCATTTGTTTCGCAGACAGAGAGTAATTAAAGGAAGGAAATGTCAGTAGAGTCGAGACAGACTGTGTCTGATTATGTTGCCCGTGGGAAAAGTTCGATAGAAGACGCGATATACGTATCATTCAAAAGTGATGTCTACAAACATCCCAAGTCTGTTTAAAAACGTATGGAAATGTACAGCGTCATCAAGACCAATCTCAGCGGAATAGATAAATCAGTTCAAAGGTACAGTCCAAACTGCCAACAAAAATAAGTCTAGAAAATGAGACAATAAAAAGTTTGCAGTACTTCTACGGCAACAGACGCGGCCTACTGAGTACTTGACTTTCAAAACTGTAACCGCACGGTTCTTCAAAATAAACTTAATGCAATTTTAACATTACTTCATGTGTCTCACTGCAAATCATCAGACATTTATGTCTAACATCTAGTTTCAAATTAACAAGCTCTTAATGTTTAGCTCTGCCGATCGCGAAAACTGATGACAAAGAAAGCTCAATTTTCAGGTCCCTGCAAATTTTATCACCAGCTGGCAGCTGCTACATCGTTTCGTACTCCAGTAACACTGTACTGTGTGAAAATAAGATCAAATGCATGTGTGATCCGTACAGTTCCTTCCCGAGGCACCTGACAAAAGAAAGTCCACTTTAAGACAGCCCATCAAAGGCATGTATTTGCATCTGCAAGTGTCTACGTTATAATGTCGAGGTCAGTGCTACTAAAAATGCTCCTCAAATATTTCACACAATGACTGAAACTTTAATTCTAGTATATGTTATTATTTTAATGTACAAAATCGTTCATATCATCTTGACCAATACACCACGAAAGATTCGTACTTAATGGCCTTTAAATTTACGCATGTAAAGCTTTTGCAGTTTACCTTCGGTACCCAATGATAAACGCTTTTCAATTTTGAATGGTAAAGGTTAGTAAAAACAACTAAATTTCATATTTTTCCATAACAGATATCCTGTCGCTAACTTAGTTTAAAAGCCGAAATCATTTCCTGATATTTTTTTTCCTTTTTTCGTACATTCTGGAGGTCAGTCCCTGCAAATGTTGATAAGAACGAACTCAGTTTCGCTAATCGTATTAATGCTTATGATGAAATTCTTTGTTTGAATAAATGTATCTGATATTATTTTGATTTATAAAAAGTAGGAATCCATATTCATTACTAGCCCTAAGTATGAAATCATGGGAATTCACAACAGCAATGGAGGCGTTTTCTGTAAAATAAGTAATGTGTCTTCTGACGCATTTTTTCGTTGCGGAGAAATTTTCAAAGAGGGAAACCAGGTTATCAAGAAATTTTAATTAAATAAAATCATGGTATCAAGTAACTTTAAATTGGAAGAAACTGTTATGAAGTAATTTCAATTTGGATCACCATGTTATCAAGAAATTGTAATTGGAATACCATGGTATCAAGTAACTTTATTAAGGAAAAAATCTGTTATGAAGTTGATTTAATTTAGGAAACCTTGTTATCAAAACATTTTAATTGGAAAACCATGTCATCAAGTAACTTTAGGTTAACAATAAACTGTAATGGAGTAATTTTGATTTGAGAAACCATGTTATCAAGAAACTTTAATCGGGCTAAAAAATGTTATTATGTTCATTTGTGTTTTACTCAAAACTAAACGAGTTGATAAATTTTTAGGTTTATGAAAAATGACGTTAAATGATTAGTTATTTATATAAAAACGTACAGGAATAAAAGAGACAAGAATATCAAATGTATTTGCAAACAATCTGATAAGCTATGAAATTTCCAGTTATCTTTCATTTATGTATATGTGTAAACAGTCTGTATACATTTGTGGTGTTGTGTGGGTAGCGTAGCTACGGTCTTTGAAACTATTCCGTTTCAGCCTGTAAATACAGATGTTTGTAAATCTTAAGATACACTCTTATATATAAATGTAGAACCACATTCATATGGTCAAGTCCTCATTTCATACCGTAAGACGAAATCCTAACCAGATGAACATGTTTCATTCAAACAAACTGCCATTGCATTCTAATGTCTGAAATATTTTTGAGGTTAAAATGCCTGTTCAAATTGCAAAATCAATGTTCGTGCGTTTCAATTGTTATTACAGATATATATGTTTCTTTTCTTTTTTAGATGTTTTAATGGTAGATCATTCTTAGAGACTGCTAACGTAAAAGATCACTCTTAGAGACTGGCAACCTAAAAGATATGCAAAACCGGGTCAATGGAAATAATGTAATTAAAATGAAAAATTCACTTCTAGAAACGAATCTCGGTTTGAATAATTTTCATTTGGACAACAAATATACAAGTGTGCTTTACACGCTTTTCATTTACATAGGAGTATTCATTTGGATATGAAATACACAACTGTGCTTTACATACAATTTAAACACCTGATGTATTTCATAAGGAGTGTCTTACACACACTTACGCATACTTAAGCATACTAATCTATTTTATTAGGATATGAAATACGCAATGGTGATTACCACACACTTTAATCACACTGATATAGTTTAACTGGACATTATGTTCACAATGGTGCTTTATGAGCACAAAATGACATATTTCATTTGGATATGAAATACACAGCTGTGTTTTACCTATGTTTTAATCGCTCTGGTGTATTTCATTTAGAAATACAAAATGAAGCTTAATACACACTTAAAGCATATCAATGTGTTTCATTCAGATGTAATAAAATGTGTGAGAAGACCCCTTGGAAGCATAGAACAGCGTCGGTATGACTGAGTATGTTCGTGAGAGGCAATACATACAAATATGCTTTACACACACTGATGTATTTCATTGCAAAATGCAAATAACTCAAACTGAGATTCATTTCTGAAACAGAATGCAATTTACGCAAACCAAACTTACTGCCCGAGCACAGTCTGATGCTGTCAGTGAAGGTTACAACAGATGAAGTTTACATGGAATATAAAGGCTTCATTTAAAATGAAGACTGCAAGGAATATGAAGGCTATAAGGAAATTGAAAGCTACACAGAAAATGAAGGCAAAAATAAATATGAAGGCTACAGAGAAAATAAAGGCTACAAGGAAAATAAAAACCTACATCATATCTTTTAACAAAGTAATAAAACAAAAAGGACAGGACACCGTAGCTTTAAGCCAGTGTCAGATGTTCTATTTAACCACATTTTGAATACTAGTACGTTTTTATGCAATAATTTAATTTTTTGTACTATATCTGTTACATGTGGCGTCATTAAACATTACCATAAATCATGTTAGAAAATAGTATGGCTGTTAAATTTCGATTGCTGTTGTAAACAGTTTTAAAACACACAAATCAAATACAACAAGAAAAAGTAACATGGTAATACTCTGTTTTATTTTCAAGAACATTGACCAGATTTTAAATATCTCATTACGTTTTTTCTATAATTCACACTATCTTGGACCCCATTAGAAACACGTCGATTGACTTTATGGGTGATTCCAACATAAAATGACTTACTTGGGTTCAGTGTTGTTATATTTTCTGGTCCTTTGGGATCATGGAGTCAATTCAATGGATCTTTAATAGAGTTTCGCTTAAGGCGGTGCTGGGGGACATGAAAGGTGTTGCACCTTTCATTACCTCTCATGAACAGATTTAATCAAACCGAGTCTGCTATTATTCTTCTTGGTTGCATTCTACATTTCCAACGGATCTTTTTACAGCTTTTCTTTGTACAATTATTATAATCATTATTCAACTCATTTGATTTTATATTTGTTAATATTTTTAACGAAGTATTTTTCTTCAACTTAAAATTTCAAATACTTTTATAAGATATATGCGACACAATTCTAAGCCCTTTCGGCATATTATAAAGTCAAGGGTTATAACTCTAGTCTAACTGCCTGAAATCGCAAAGGTCAAATACTTTTTGAGGTATGTGTGACATTCTTTTAAACCGTTTATTTATATTTCTGACAAAGTCAAGTTTCATAACTCTTCACATGGTATATAACAATTTTCTTATATTTCAGGACTCAATGTCAAATATTTTGACGCAAACATTTAGGGCCCTATTGTAATTGTTGACTGTTAAAAGCTATAATATTCGTCCAAAAATAATGTGATTTTGATGACTCTAAATCAATATGCACGACACAAATTTCGACGGACGGATGACCTGACGGACAGAATTTTTAAAGATCAGTTAAGAATTTAATTAACTTCATTATGTTTTTGAAAAATGCATTCACCATCAACATAATTGAGCCGTGCCATGGAGAACCACATGTGGTTGCGACCAGCATGGATCCACCAGCCTGGCATCCGCGCAGTCGGTCATGATCATGCTTGTCGCTAAAGTTCTCATCAATAGCTTTAAAGCGAACAGCATGGAGCCTGACCAGACTGCGCGGATGCGCAGGCTGGTCTGGATCCATGCTGGTCGCATACCCACTATGTTGGTTTTCTCATGGCACGGCTCATATAATGATTAGCAGTAAACGGTCCTCTACATGTTCAGGTACGTAGGAGACTGTGTACAAAGCAAATAATTCTGAATCTTATAATAATTAATACAATTATTATAGAGCGTATGATTCTAATTATAACAAAAGTTCAAAAAGAAGGGAAGAAATGTAGTTATTGCTCCATCATATGAATGACATCATACATATAGGAAAGCAGAAAAGCTATCATATTTGTATAGCATTATTCAACCAACCACAACCATCATAATAATAATTTGATTCAAACTTAGGCGATGAGTGTCGTGTGTTACGAGAAAATTCATTATTTATACGAAAAGCATTTTTTGCGGCATAATGTAGACACTAAGAGTCAATAAAGAGAGGATTCCTCCTCTCATATTGTCTTGGGAGCTGACTTTTGATTGCATATTATAGGTGTATTGTTGACGTCATACACTTACATAAATTATTTGTCATGTGATAAACTGTGAACAAAGTGCTATATTTGTCTTGCATTCTTACTGTTATTTAAGACGAAGGCGTTCGAAATACGTACACAGATAACACTAAATTAGAGCTGTGTCATATCCTCTTAGATTTTATCATACTGTCTCAGATTTCCGACAATATTAAACACAGCAGTGAGAAATGAGAGTATATATATTGGAATTCCTTGCTCACTCTTTCTAGTAGAAACCTGTTTGAGTTGGACGAACTAGACTCAATACCATCTAACTGAATTCTCTTGGACATTTATCTGATAAACTAATTTAATAAAATTTCCGTGAATCAACAATAATTTAATCTTCCTTCTTAATAAAACGTATATCAAAACCTTTATAAGAACACAAGTAATTACACCTTTGCCTCGTAAATTATTCGTATAAAAGATTCAAAAGGAATTACATTTTTTAAAGCTTCTTAACATATGCTACTCGATAATAAAGTAGAACTAATATCAAATAAAAAACATTATCAAATACATTATAAAGGAAAAGGAAGTTAGAAGAAGTAAAACATATCAGGTTGGAACAGTGACGAGATAAAGTTACAGAATGAATATGTTAAGCTGTATCGTTACCCTGCTGGCAAGTGTGTATAGCGTAAGGATGTACCCGACAGATGACCTGCCACTGTACCCGGACTATCTGGTAGAAAATGATTACCCTGATACCTTCTATGATCAAGGTAAGAAATAATATTAATGACTATGATTTTTACTTTATTTCATTTAAAGAGAATCGGCATAGACGCTTTTTACGATGTCTTTTTTAAACTATAGTTCATACATAAATGTACAACTATGTGGTAATTTATTCTCAAAACAACAGGCCAATAAAAAATAAAAAATAAAGAAAAAAAACATATTATCCGTATAATAACATTGGAAAAAAAGTATTTCTAGCTGATCTTTAAGGCGGTATTTGATTAAGCTGCAATTTCTTACAATAATGCCTATTTAGACCGCAGCATTTGTAAAAAAATAAATTGAGGTTTATTTTAAATAGAAACTACACGAGAAGTAACTAATTAGTAACTAGTTATTGTGATTCACTCTTTTTCCGCCATTACTTGCAGGTTTTAGTTTTATTTTACACGTATAACTATAAACATAGAAAAGAAGAAAATGATACTTATACCAAAACTTTTAAGGTTGTTTCTCAAAAATTATGAAGGCCAAAATATATCATGTAACTCATACAAAGTATTTAAAATGTGGCATACAGTCTTTTTATAAGCGTGTTTACATTCTTTGTAACGTCTCACCTTAAGTATGATTGACAATTTTGCATTTATTTGCAGCGACTACGTGACATTATATGCTGCTCTTTCATTAGTAAGAATTATTTTGCTTGAATTGTTGGGAGCAAAGATTTATAGCGATATGGCCTTGCATGAATTTCAGCAGTTTCCGAGCGACTGACTTGATATTTGACATAATGGTGTCGTTCAGTTGGCAACTATCTAGACTCTTAATGACGAGTAATTAAGCGCCCTCCGGATCTTATTTCAGGCTTGGACAGGCAAGTTTTTCAAAGTCAGACACCATAATAACTCTGCCTTGACCTTGAATATACCTCAAGCTTCTTAAAGATGCGGCATCTGCTTTATGTATTTCTAATTCACTTTCGTACTGAAAATCTTAGATCATTCATACTGCGATAGATCTGTTTAAGAATTACTTATGAAATCGTTTGTAATACTTCGAAGATTTAATCGTTTGCAGTATCTTGAAGTTTGTTATCCTTTGCAACATCTCAAAGTTGGAAATTAAGTACAGTATCGTCGTAATGTTGGTATTTTTTTTTTTTGCAGTATCTTGAAGCTAGAAATAGTTTACGGTATCTTGAATCTAATATTCGTTTGCTGTACCTTGAAGTTGGTAATCGTTTGCTGTACCTTGAAGTTGGTAATCTTTTGCTGTACCTTAAAGTTGGTAATCGTCAGTTGCTAAACGATTTTTCAGGTCTTCACAGTGGATATCTTTATGAAGCAATTATATTTTCAATTTTCAGTCATTCGTCAACAATGAATTTAAGATTTCTCCTTCGGTCCAGATAACGTATCAAATAATATATTTAGAATCAAGCCAGATTATGAAGTAATTTCCCGCTTAATAAATCCAAATTCATAATTTACCATTTTAATATGCACATGATAAAAAATTCACCCACGCAATTAATAAACGACAATTGTTTCGCGAAAGAAGGAAACCGCTTGGTACTCTGATCTGATATTGTAGATATTGTGAAGAAAGTTTGTTCGAAAAAGAAAAACTTTATAGCAAAACATGGTAAGAACAACATGTAGAGATTATGAATTATAAAAATGATTTAATAAGTAGCGTCGAGCTTTTACATATTATCATTTAAAAATGAGTATGATACTTAAAAATCTTTATTGATAATTTTGAACATGTTGTTTAAGCTTTTCTGAAGTTTCTTGTTTTTCATTTCCGTGAAGTTGCCTTTGCAAAAAGTCCTACCTATCAAGCAACTGATAAACATAATCCCCAGTTATAACTGGAATATTGCGGGAAGAATTTAAACTGGCTATGAAATAATACTATATCTTGTACCAGAAAATGTTTCTGTCTAATAAATAAATTCAGATAATTACTTTAAGCTGAATTTTAGTTATAATGTCGTGTACCATAGTATACATTATACACTAAACAAGAATCAATATGTACCTTGAAATTTAACATATGCATGAGATATAACCATATGTTTAACCATACAGATACTTCATTGTTTTTTTTTAAGTGGTGTCATACAGGTGTATAGTTAAATACGCGGTAGGATTATTACCTGTGTCTTTGATTGACTTCTAGTACTATATCTAAGACATGTTTAGGTTTTTCAGCCGTGCTGGTATGTTGACATATTACTGATGCAACGGGTAATTTAAAATTTAATTTTCTTATTTGGTATACACAGTTAATTTTAATATTTGAAATTCAGACCAGACAACTGTTTAAAATATATAAGCATCACTACATAGATTTATAACAACAATAACGTTTTATGTCAGACTTTTTTATGAATGCATGTGCTATAAATAAAAAAGTTATACGAAGAACAGAAAATTCAACTTCTAAACTGTAAAAATCTTGTAAATGTATTTTATCTTGTTAAGTCTGAAATAGACATACCCCCATGAAATTAAGTGAATATCTCCATTTTATAACGTTGCATTGAGAAAAGAAAAACTTTTCACCAAATGCCATACAATAAATAGACCTTTCTAACTGCCTTTATCAGCTCATTAAAATAATCTTCATTTAAATTTCCTAGTTTAACATGGATTGACATTTCCTTAGAAGTAAGGCTATTTGATATTTCCGCAATGAAAACATACGCATTCCTTCGGATAATTAAGACAGGTTTTATAAATATACACAATTATTTATACGGAAAGAAAACTCATTTCACTGAAATGAAATTGAAAATTAGATGGAAAGAAAACTCATTTCACTGAAATGAAATTGAAAATTAGACGTACAAAATTGCGTGGTAAATATTTCATTTTAACAGATCTGTAACTTACATAAGAGCATAGAGCGAAAGCTCACTAAATCTCGTGATAACCATATGAAATCTCATTTCATTTATGAAGACGTCGTCATTGCACTTCACTTAATAAGCGTCTAAACGTTTGACAAATTGATCAGGACAATGAGTTATTTCACGAGAAAACAGTCAGTTACGATTTTCGTTTAGTTTCTTTTTCAAACATTATGCTTTTTTCTGAACAGTTACTTCTGATTGTTTGTTCATTTTATTCATTGTTACAGCAAAAACTTTAGAATGTAAATAAAAGATATCTTCAAGTATTTTGTAGCCTCTTTATCTAATAAAAGAAGCTCATTCACCAAACAGAGCACGAAATTACAAAATCAATAACTTTATTAACATTGTCCTATGCCTTTGGAATATGTTAAGAGTGAGTTTTGATGTTCACCACTAACTGGTTTAAAATCACCAGTGCTTTTCTTGCAAAGGTAGTGTCCCACTTTGTCCCTTTCTTTGTTTATTTTGTCTTTGTTGACTGTTTAGTTTACTTTGTCTGTGTATTGTTATGTGAAATGTGAATCATTTACGTAACATACATAAATTGCTTTTAAATTAGGTTTTCATTTTTGGGTGACTTGGCTTTTCCTACTTGATCTTTTTCCTAGTTTATTTTTACGTACAGCGACAATTAATTTTATTTCCGTGCTCAACTAGACGTTAATTGAACGCTTCAGCCACAGAACGTTCTAAGACTTAATAATCCTTTATTACAATAGCCACCGTGCAGCACTTTATGCCGCATTTTTATTATTTTGGATGCGAGGAGAGTTTTTTTTGATCATTACTTTCATTGAAAACTATCTGGTTAGGATCATTTGTTCTCATCTGTGTTCTTATCTGAGCAATAATAGTTCAACTAAATCTGTAAAAAGATCCCTTGGAAACATAGAATGCAACCAAAAAAGAATAATACCAGAAGCCACGAAATAAATACTTTAAAACAGACAAGTGGAGGTTGACGTGATATTTTTATATTGTGTTTTTTCTTATTTCTTCTTATTTCTTGCTTTTAAGCTCAGTTCAAATTGTGTTCGGAGTTTTAGAACACATGCGTCAACGCCTCACAATTAAAGATAAGTTATAGTGACCGCTGTACACATCCGTTTGTCCATTATAATGTCGAAAGTGATGAGCTCAGTAATGACAGTCAGTATTTTTCGTTCAATTATGTATTCTCCGTATTCGTTTTCGGCATTGTCTTGTTGTTATGAACAAGCTATTTCCTGTTATGACCGAAGGCTACCGAATTATATTTGAACTATGTAAAGCGCCTTTGAACGTGAAATTGATCATGAAAAGGGCGCTATATAAATCTGGTATAATAATAATAATAATAATAATAATTAGCATGTACGACGATACGTTCATGCACGGAAATTGCCGATTGTCTTTACGTGTCTACTACATTTAGTCAGACATTTGTTAGACTAAACCGTCATCAAATTCATAAGAAAAATCCTTTTGAAGCACGAAAGGCAAAAAACACATAGAAGGCAAAAATGCAGATTCACTTTGGTTCCGTTTGTTGTGCTTAACAGGACCAAGCTTCCTTTCTATACTTTACTAGAATGACGAATACTTGCAATTCAAAGAAATCTCTAATGTGCCCTGTATTAAATATTGTCTTTCAACTCTCAAATCAATAGTACAAATTATTTTGTATTACCTTCATTTAAATTTCCGAGTTCAACATGATTAGACATATCCTTCAAAGTAAAATGATTTGATATTTCCGCAGTGAATACATACGCATTCCTACAGATAATTAAGACAGGTTTTAAAATTTTACACATTTATTTATATAGAAAGAAAACTCAATTCACTGAAATGTAACTGAAATTAAACGTACAAAATTGCATGGTAAATATTTTATTTAAAGACTTAATAGATCTGTAACTTACATAAGAGCATACAGTGAAATTTCGCTCAATCTTGTGATAACCAAATGCAATCTCATTTAATCATTTATGAAGACGTCGTCATTGCGCGTCTAAACGATTGACAAATTGATCAGGACAATGAGTGATGTCACGAGAAAACAGCCAGTCACGATTTTTATTTGGTTTCTATTTCAGACGTTATGGTTTTTTTTCTGAAAAGTTACTTCCGACAGTTTGTTCATCCTATTCATTGAAACGACAAAACGTTCATAACGTAAAACCTAAATATCTTCAAAATTTTTGCATTCTCTTCATCTAATCAAAAAAGTTCATTCACCAGTCGAAGAGCTATTTAAATACAGAGTACAAGATTACGAATTAAATTTTCCCTAACAATTCACGTAGGTTTTCATTTATTGGGAATTGGCTTTTTCCTACTTGATCTTTTTCCTTGTTTTTACGGTGGTACACAGCGACAATTAATGTTATTTCCGTGCTATGTTAGACATTAATTGAACGTTTATCCGGACTTCTATAAACCACAGAACGTTCTAAGACTTAATAACCCTTCATTACAATAGATTCCATGCAGCAGTTTATACAGCATTTTCATTAACTTGGATGCGAGAGGATTTTTTGGGTCATGACTTTCGTTGAAAACTATCTGGTTAGGATCATTTGTTCTAATCTGTGTTCTTATCTGAACAATAATAGTTCAAGTCACGAAATAATTACTTTTAAACAGACAAGGAGAGGTTGACGTGATATTTTTATACTGTGTTTTTCTTATTTCTTGCTTTTAGCCAAGGCCAAATTGTGTTCGGAGTTTTAAGACACCACAATTAAAGATAAGTTATGGTGACCACTGTACACGTCCATTTGTCCGTTAAGTCATTCTTTCTAACCTACAATTTTTAGTCGATAGTGAAAACTAAGCTCTTGATATTTTTTGACCTCTTACGATAATTGACTCTTAATGACAGTCAGTACTTTCCGTACGAGTACGTATTCTCCGTATTCGTTTTCGGCATTGTCATGTTGTTATGAACAAGCTATTTCCTGTTATGACCAAAGGCTACCGAAATAGCATGTGCGATGATACAGACATGCACGGAAATTGCCGATTGTACTTAAGGGTCTGCTACGTTTAGTCAGACATTGGTTAGACTTAACCGTCATCAAATTCATGAGAAAATCCTTTAGAAGCACAAAAGGGAAAACATAAAAGGCAAAACATCAGATTCATTTTGGTTGCGTTTGTTTACAAAAGGTAGTGAAACCTTCGACAGTCTGACGCCACTAGCACCGACTTAACCAGACACCTTTATATATTATGATAAAAGACACGGTGATATCGAAGGACCAGAAGTGGGGATATAAGTCCTGAACTTTATACCGCATGAATTGATAACAAAAATGGGTTTTGTCTCTGTAACAAACAAACTGATAATTTTTTCGTAAATAAATTCAGTTAAAGGTCTTACAAATAAAGAGTCAGTTTTCATTAACGCGTTCAGTCTGAAATGCATATTTTTGAATTTAACGTTGGTTTTATATCACATTCACTTACACATGGATGAATCCTTGCCTGTAGACACTACAAAAATGTATGTCGAAGGGTTAAGTATACATTGCCCGTAGTTAATGTTTTCTGTACGTTTATGTTATGTATGTCCCGTATTGTCCTCCGTAGTCGTATTATTGTAATTAGTCCGTAATCGTCTTCCGTAGTCTAGTTGTTGTTTTTACTCATGTTTAGGCATTATTCTTCATCCAATACACCTCATATTATCCATATCCAATAGTCCAGTCTTTTCCAATATCACTTATTCATAATTCACTAACTATGATAACTAACCACATGTATGGGTCTCTCTTCTTACTTTAGATTTCCCGGCTAATTTGCACAACGCATGCGCACTTGGAATGAAATATTGATGGCGAAGGCCACAGTTTTTGTCGCTGACAAATGAAATATTTTATATGCGCATATTTGTGTATTTCCAGACCCGTTATCCCTTGACCCGAGTCTCGAACTCATATGAGCAGGACCAAACCTACCCAATAAACCAGGGTAATTTTAGACTGCTAAACGAAAAATTGTCACAATCAAAAATTACCCTGGCTTATTGGTTAGGTTTGGTCTTGCTCATATGAGTTCGAGACTCGGATCAAGGGATAATGGGTCTGGAAATACTCAAATATGCGCCTATATAATATTTTATTTGTCAGCGACAAAAACTGTGGCCTTCGCCATCAATATTTCATTCCAAGTGCAAATACATAGAAATAACAAAACCGATGAATGGCAAAAATAGATAAATGAAGCATTAAAATCAATCTTCTAAATTACCTGAAAATACACAAATATGAGCCTATATAATATTTTATTTGTCAGCGACAAAAACTGTGGCCTTTGCCATCAATATTTCATTCCAAGTGCTCATGCGTTGTGCAAATTAGCCGCGAAATCTAAAAGTAGAAGAGAGGCCCATACATGTGGTTAGTTATTATAGTAAGTGAATTATGAATAAGTGATATGGGTAAAGATTGAACTATTGGATATGGTTTATATGAGGTGTATTGGATGAAGAATAATGCCTAAACATGACTAAATGCAACAACTAGACTACGAAAGACGATTACGGACTAATTACAATAATACGACTTCGGAGGACAATACGGGACATACATAACATAAACGTATAGAAAACATAAACTACGGGCAATGTATACTTGACCCTGCGACATGTATGAAAAGTTTCAACAGTTAAGATAAAAGTAAAGGTTCCTGCATTAACGTAGAGAGTCCTGGGAGTGATGAAACAACTTAATTTCTGCCGAATCCACGTGAGGTTTCATATTTACAATCTAGCTTCCAGCATCTCTTTCAGCAATTACATAGAACTGAACACAAGTGGAGATATCAGTAGTTCATAACAGGTAATAGAACCCGCACCACTAGAACTATAGTCCACCACTACACAAGTGGCTCTACCAAGCGGTACAATTATTTATAAAGAAAATACATGCAACTAAAATGTTTTGTTCTTTAAAATAGTGGAAATTGTCAAATCGCATTCTCTTAAAATGCGATTTTGGCATTCCCCGTCTTTCGCCGGAAGCATGTGCACGTTGAGTTACATGTACGACTAAGGCATGCTGAGCTGGCTAACACAAACACGTAATCGCGCGGAAATTGCCAAGTGTTATTATGGGTTCACTACCTTGAAGTGTCACCTTAAAATTTCAGACTGAGAAGGTCGACGTAAACGGGTTCTTATATCAGCCACATGAATATCTACATGTGTACCCTTGTTTGGAGCATTTTTACGCCCAAAGCAATGTGCCTGACCAGCACCATCACATAATACGTATATTCCCATGAGAGTGGGAATATACGATGTTTGACTATGAAAACTCAAGATCAAAAGAATTCTATGATGAATGTTCTTTTTAATTAACCGTCACTGTATGTTTAGACTCACTAACGTCAAAGTCAGTAGGGGGCATTGGCTGCCCATAAGAATAAGTCTGCGACAACTGAGTGTCAAAGGTTAAGTAATATCGAAATATTGAGCGGTTAATGTTTCTATACTAACAACTACCGTGACCTCGACTTTTGATTACGAAACCAGTAGGTTCATCTACAGTCCACTTACAAGGTACCTGCAAAGTACGTGGGTCGCAGGTGAAATCGATCTTAAAGTATTGAAAAAAAAACGGGCTTTATACTAACAGTCATTACGATCTTAATTTAGTCCCTCTAAACTCATAATCAGTATTGTTCATATGCGACTCAAGACAATGTGCCTAACAAGTGAGGGCATTGAGTGTCAAGGCATTCTCAAAATATGGAACGGATCTTAGAGATAGAGATTCGCAAAAAATTGCGGAGAAACGGTATCTGTACTAATAGGCGCTGTAGTCATGCCTTTAACCCTATGGGTTCAAAATCAATATTGGTCATCCACTGCCCATGGGTTATGTGCCTGCCAAGTTTGAAAATTGCAGATCAAGACATTCACAAGATACTGAGCGGAAACATTTTTTGTATTGACAGTCACTGTGGCCTTGACCTTTGACTAAATAACTAAACTTTCAATAGTATCAATAGTTCACTGCCAATGCGCGATATACAAAGCTCATATCAAGTTGGAAGATCGTAAGTCAAGGCATTCACAAGATATTGAGCGAAAAAGGGTTTTGTACTTATAGTCTCTGTGACCACTAACTTCAAAATCAATAAGGCTCATCCACTGTCCTAGCAATGTTCTTAGTAAGTTTAATGATCATAGGTTATAGCATTTTTAAGTCTTTCAGCGGAAATGAAGTTGCCTTAAGAAGTACGGATAGACAAGTATATGCAGACGATCGCCATAACAGAATATGTCCCTTCGGGCATATTGACAGGAATCCGCCATTTTATATAATACGATTTTCTAAAGGAAAAACACGAAATGTCATTTTATGTCATTAAAACTAAAAGGTTAAACCGGTATTAGTTTTACCATCTCGCTCTGGGTGTAATTAAGAGTTTTAGGTTGACAAATGTCTGTTTTCACAGTTAAACGTTATGAAAAAGTTTCTTTTAACGGAATACAAAGAGAAAAATGACATCTTTTAATTTTCAATGACAAAAAAGTTATAATACCATTGCCCCCAATACAAGTTACGAATCGACTTTGTAAATGATCATAAGTAGGCTAAATTTTAATTGATAACAAGATGACAAGACATTAGGCTTACAGGGTAAAATATGATGAAAACATGATAAAAATACACACCTTACCAAAGAGTTTGATATGAATTAACAATGCTCCATCCCCGCACCTCCCCCCCACATCCCCCACACACACACCTTTAAAACACATACTATTGTTTTCGCAACTTCGCACGTGTAGGCTCAAGAAACATGAACGTTGGTAGACCACAATTGCTCCACTCCTTCCTTCGTCTATATCAAATTCTGCCAAGTTAAGCCTGTTTCGAAGCGAGAAGGATAGTATTTCACTATCTTCCCTATAGTGATTGACAATTCATGCACAATAAGACCATCATTTGGTAAAAACCCTGTATTAATATGCAAATATTCATTGCCAGTATATAAGTATTTTCTCTCTATTATCAGATGACAGAAAAAATGGAAAAGGTAAAATAGATTCAAATTGTGATACACAAAGAAATAGAGTCTTATCAAAATTGTTATAATAAATACAAGATTTAACAACCATTTGAATATGTTATGTCCTAAAAGGTTTGCTCATTTCGTATCGTAACCTCTCATAAACAGACAACACCTTTTGCTTGGCTGCGTTCTACAGATCTTCTAGATTTTATTAACTATTACAGCAGCAGACTTTAAGTGCAATACGGTGGCCTTAAAATATCTCTCCGCGTGCTAGGCCTCAGAGTTTTCATGTATATGTTGTTTTTTATGAACATATCATCCATTCAAGTTACCTTTATAATGGGAATACCCTTAAGGCAGTAGACCCGAAATAAATAACGAAAAATAACGTATTCTCCGTTATGTGATTTCGACATTCTCCTTGTTTTACGAAAAGCAAGATGCGCATGCGCATTAAGCTATGTTTGCGTCCGAAGAATGCCAAACTGCCTAACCCGAGTATTAAATCATACAAAAATAGCCGAGTTTCATTACGAGGCGACTACTTTAAGCCTGTAATAAATGGTGTTGCATAGTTCATAACCTCAAATTTACAGACTCGGTCAAACCTTTTCTTCTATTGTTTTGCATGATTGCGTTCTATGTTTCCAAAGGATCTTCCTGCAGATTGTAGTATAAATGGCTAAATACATGAGATAACATCTTTAATTATACATACCAAAAACGTAAGTATGCTCTGAAATAACAGAGGAAGACGTCATGGATTCACAATGTATGGCACATGTTTAATGAATATTTGCAAAAATCTCTGATATTCCCTTTATGTCTTTTAACTTTCAGTTCAAGAATACATCACATTAAATGGCCACCATTTTAATCTTCTTATTGACTGTTGTCACACATCTCAAAATGTCACATTTTTATACTAAGTCTTCAGCAATGATTCCTTGTTCAATCCTAACGAAAGTTCCGACAGATTTCAAAAATTCTGAAAATTACACATATAAAATGTGTAGAAGATAATATTCCTTTCATTACAACAAAGGAATATTGTAAGTTATTATTTGTCTTTGTTTTAGCGTAAATTAAAACAGAACACAGACAATTTCAAAATAAAGTTAAATAATGGTTATGCTGAATTCAGCAATTTGATTAAGAGATGTATGAACAGGTATCACGTTACACGCGGTCTCTAACCAACTTGCGCATTTATGGTACATCTAGGTGTACTCTATAAGACAAATACAAAAAAATCATAAACAATAAATTAGACTTGAAACTCTATTTGAAAAGTAGAACAAAAGATTTCTTCATATTGTGGTAAGCAAACAAATCTCGTTTATATTAGTAGTATGCTTTCTTCCCACTTTATTAATAAACGTCTGAGTATTAAATAAACTGATCAAGTGGGAACAAAAACGAGTAAATTGTCAGTTACGATTCTTTTGTTTATAATGTCTTTATATTAGGGGCCGTCCATTTCTCATTCTGGGGGTGTAGGGGTTGAGAACTAGAAGTGTTATGAAACAAATCTAAACTTAAAACAAATGGCAATCATATTTTCCGTGTTAAAATCATCTAGAACTCAGGATTTGGTGTTGAAGATTGTCGATATTTTCCTAAGGAGACCCCGTGTATTCAATCTCCTCAGAATTATTACAATTAAAATCTGTGTAAGTTCAGCTTGGAAGCATAACTAAGCAATATAATAGCAGACTCGGTTTGAAGGTCTAGTTCGTGAGATGTATAAATGTCAGAACCCCCAGCTTGCGCCGGTTAATGCAAATTTAATTTGTACAATGATATTACTTAGTAATTCCCAAACACCAGTAAATAAATAACTTCATAAGTAAGAGACTTTTATAGCATGCCACACGGCAATTAAAGACTGATCATTTTATCGTAAAATGCTCTCAAACACATAGGCAAAAGTGTATTAATGGAAATACAATATTTTTTAACCCTCTGAAAGGAAAAATGCGTTACAAATACTTCGTGATGACGTGGTTAGAATGGCTGTCTATAGACTATGAGGTAGAGATAGACCCTAAAAGTTTCAAAGATAAAAATACATTAAATAAAGTCTATAAATTGTTTTTAAGTCCTTGAAATAACCAAAAAATGAGTTTAAAAATGTGAAATTTGTAATATTTTGTTTATATTAATAACATAAGTTTTAATAGTTAATTTAAAGTTGTGATCCGTAAAGAATGACAACTCTTGCCTTAGGCCATTACGTACAAGCAGAGATATCTATTAGTTTACTTTACTTGCAATTACACAATTGAGTGGAAAATGAAAACGGTTTTAGACACAGTATCATACCTTTTTGCACAACAAAAACATTAATGCTGTGTTTGATTTACCTTTTAAAAACTGCATCATATGTTTTTGTCGGCTTACTTATGGTAAAACATTAACTTTTAACAAGCTGATAATAAAATGAAATACCAGTAAGTATTTTATAATGAAGATAATACAGTTTTGCTTGTATCAAAATGTCATAATAGAACAGGTTTTGAAATACAGAACAGGTAGGATTAGTAAAGGTGCAATTATATTGATCTCTATTTCCTTTACTCTCTGAGACCATGGTATTTTCTCCTCCAGATTTACTCAAATCTTTTGTAAAGCAACACTTTTTTCAAATGAACTGTTACTGAAATAGCAGATTGTCTCAAAATTGAGTACGGAATATCTTACTAAATTGCATTACAGTTGTACAGCGACAAATAAGTGTCATTTCTTCCGCCTGTTAGGCAATAATTGAACAATTATCCGGACATGCTATAAGGCTCAGAACTTTCTAAGACTTAATTACTCTCCACTACAATAGATAACATGCAGCACTTTACACCGCATTTTTCATTGCAAGACGAACTTTGATCATGACAATCATTGAAATATATATGGTTAGAATCAATTTGATATAATCTGAACAATAATGGGCCAAGTCAAGAAATAAATACTTTTAAGACAGAAATAGGGAAGTGTATGCGAATAATGTGGTTTTCCTCCTTTACTACTTCTTTGCTCATGTCAAATTGTGGCCATTTTTCCCCTCAAAAGTTATAAGGGTCAACTCTCCCGATTTCTATGCAAGTTGCAGTGTGCAGTTGCAGAGTCCATATTAGTCAACGCTCTAAGCTTGACATTAAGCCTCAGATTTATAAATTCTTTTTTTTAAATTTGCAACTAATTTTTTGTATTAAATTCGTAAAACTTTTCACGAAAACTTGCTTTAAAAACTACTTTTAACTAAAAATGGTCTGCATAATTTCAGCATTATAAAGGGAGTACAGGCAAATTGGGAACGTTTAGTGATTTAACTTGTTTCAATTTCAGACTGTGACCATTGATTAACAGCAAATTATAGACTGAGCATATTGATGAATTGTAAATTGCAGACTGAGACCATTGAATTATTGATGAATTGTAAATTTCAGACTGAGAACGATGATCAATAGTAAATTGCAGACTTAAAACGTTTATGAATAGTACATTACAGACTGAAAACGTTGATGAATACATTGAAATATATTACAGACTGAAAATGTTGATGAATACATTGCAATATATTACAGACTGAAAACGTTGATTCGTAGTACATTTCATACAGAAAATGCTGATGAATAATAAATTTCAAACCGAGACCGTTGATGAATGGTAATTTACAGACTGAAAACGTTGATCAAAAGTAAATTACACACTGAGACAGTTGATGAATAGTAAATTACTGGCTAAGAGCTTTGATGAATAGTAAATTGCAGAGTAAGAACGTTGATGAATAGTACATTACAGACTAAAAACGTTGATGAATGCAAAGGTTAATCCGTATGAATATAAATTACAAAACACTGTCATACATCTTTTCCACAAATTTCCTAGCTGTATCAACCTGACATGCGTGGGCGCAACGATTATTAATGTTGGTAGACCTCCCAAGTCTACCGTCTACTTAAAATGTTGTTTGGTTAAGCATTGTTCATGGTTATTTTTTAAATTTGCGCCTTTTATGATAAATTGATAATTACGACACAATAAAATAATTCGGTAAGCACACGTAGTTAACATTTAAAACATTCATTGCCATTATAGAAATAATACATCTCTTGTCCGATGATAGAAAAAAAAACACATTAAATAGATCAAGATATTCACGAGCTGTTATACGCCAGAAAGAAATATCATATTTAAATTGCAGTACATATAATGACTTTTACAAACCATTTTATTATGACTTGACAAAACACTTTCGCGTCAGATGAAAAAAGAATATAATGTAGTGCGAGATAAACAATATTGGGTTATAATAATATGAGCTACAGCAATATTTATGCTTAATCTCTGTTAATTATTTGCAATTTTCATTTTTCATGCTTCATGAGAAAGGTGTTTATAGAACTTTTTAAGTCTTCAGTTAGTAGATTGGTCCGCGTTTCATGGAGAGTCTTAAGTTAGTGCTAAGTCCTAGGACCTAGAACCAGAGTTAGGATGGAATAGGTTTGCACTTAAGTCTTTCAATAAACAATCCTATCTTTAGTCACAGACTTAGTCCTAACTTATTTGTTCTCTCAAATTGAAGTTAGAAAAATATAGCGTACTATAACTATATGGCATATAACATTTTATATTTAGAATTTTGCAAGTAACTGCCATTAAGTATAAGGCGTCCGGCAATAAGCATGATGCACCTGTCCTCCACACAGACTAGTCTTCCATACAATTCAGTGTTGTGTAAAATATGAAGTGTGTGTGTTTGTGTTCGGGTTTAGTGTCTTTTTCCAAATATTTCTCAATCATATAAAGGATGCAGTGAGCGCAATGCCAAACTTTATAGTGCTGCCTCACTGGAATATCACGCTATAGACAAGCGACATGATACCCCAACCAATCGCACTATTCCGCCACCAGGCTGACCGGTCCTAGTACTATCCTCTTAATGCACCAAGCAAGGAAGCTACTAGTACCATTTTTCAGGTCTTTGGTGTAACATGACCAGGGATCAAACCCATGACTTTCCTCACTTGAAGTAGGAGCTCTATCATTAGGCTACCGAAGTGGTTGAGGCAGAAAAGGAGATTTGTGTAGGCAGGCTGTAAGCTCAGTTGGTAGAGTGCTCACCCTGAAAATTAGGGGTACCGATTTTGATCCCTAGACTGACTGCACATTTTACTCACCCTGTAACATTTGGTGCCTAACGTGGGACCACAACTGTATTTACTCCTAGATAATTATGTCCCATGAGAAATTCGAGGGCGAGCTGGAAAGTGTGACATGGTATAGGACTCGATTCATGACTGCAAAGGGGAGAATGGGACAACTGCAACTTTACCAGTACACACTTCCAATAAATACTCTCCATTTGTTCTTAATAGGGCTACCACCCCCACAGCCCAATTTTTTGTTTTTGTTTATGATTTTATTGTTATAATTTATCTGTGTGATTGTGAATGGTTAGCTCAGTCGGTAGAGCACTCGCCTGACTGAACATATTCTTACCCTGAGACAGTAAAGATCATAAATTTGCTGTGTACTAAATAAATGGCCTTAGAATTAAGAATAAGTATAAGAATACTTTGGAACATAACTGCACACAAGTCACAATACATTTATTTTTTATTTTTATTTTTTTTTCGTTGCAGTACAAGTGTTTCTGGGAGGAAACGCAGGATAGTAAAACGTCTACTGTTGTTGATTAATGTTGTCTTTAAAGTTTTGTAGTATTCAAGACAATAAAGCATTAAAAACATTAATCAATGTCCCTGGTCATTTTAGTATTATTTCGATTACTTCCCTTGAAATTAAGATAACCGGCTCCTCCAAACACGTCATGCTTGCGAACTCCAACACGGTGGCGTATATTGTACCGCCAGACAATCGCCATTTTGTTCCTTTGAGAAAGACTTTGAGACAGCCCAACTCTTTTCTCAAGAAATCTGAGAAAATCCTCAGGGTGCAAGTTGAGATTTTACTGAGAGATTTTTAGTGAAAGCCAATTAAGATTTTTCTGAAACAAACGAAGGCGGTCATCTTTGATTCTGGAGTGTTTTTGCCTTAAAACAAGCCTAGGACTATCTTAAGACTGCTCAATAGCAGTCCTAGACTTAGGACTTATTTTAAGACTTTCTTTGAAACAAAAAATTGTCACAGTTTTGGTTTTAAGACTGTTTTCAGACTTAGGACTCTCCATGAAACGCAACCCTGGTCCTTAGGGGTAATGGAATCCTTTCAAAATCTATGTAACAAATTCCTCTTCTGCTACTAGGGGCCATGACGAATGATGCACTTTTCATTACCTCTCAAGATCAGATTCAGTCAAACAAATGCTAAATGCTAATATTTGCTTTGTTGCATTATATGAATCCAAAGGATCTTCTTATAAATGTTATTAATAAAACAATTAACCGAACACCTGTTAAATCAATTTAACAAATATTCGTTGCAAAATAAAACAAAACAGGCGTTTATTGGTTTGCTCTTAAATGTTATATTTAAGGTGATTTGAATTAAACAATTATAGTGTCCACCTAAAGTAATGCATGTTTTTTCATTATTATTTATTGATAGATTTCTGCAAAGGATAACATTTACATGATTAACAACCACAATATAGAACAAAAAAATAAGAATTATTAAATACTATATTATGCAATAGAAAACCATAGCATGCTCCCAATACCAAGGATAACACAATAAAGTGCAAGCTCTTGTTTCCAATGTGGGCCTTAGCACTAGTGGCATGACATAGAGAGGCAATTATTACAACATATTATTTTAATGAAAAATTACATTTATATCAGAAATTTGAATTATCACAGTCAGACTATCACAAACCTTATCACACTGTTACTAATAGTATTAAAAAACCTAATAATGTCTTTGATAATCCGTCAAACGAAAGGAAACTGCTAAAATGGTTCTGATAAATGTGTAAAAGAAAGAGCATGTCATAGCGAAAATTAGAGGCTATATAAGCTAAAAAAAGGAGTAAATATCTCAACCGAAACTTATACATTAAACAATAAAATATGCATTAAAATACATTTAAAAGAAAACATTAAACAATCATTGAATACTTTGCCTTAAGTGACTTTTGATGGATACCTTAAATAATTCAAATTTGTTAATTTTAGTGATATCCACTGGAAGACTGTTCCAAAGTTCAGAACCAATGAAAATAAAAGATTTTGAACCAGGACCTTTGACCTTTGAAAGACAATAGACCATGTCTTGTACTGCGTGTATGTTTAGGAACAAAATATTCATCCAAATAATCTGGGTTAGTTTGTTTTTAACCTTTAAAATATGACACGGCATGATTTGTTCAACTCACTTGCTAACTGGCAACCAATTTATGGATTTAAATTGTTCAAGATCCACATGGGTTTTGGCACACATTTCAATAACTTACTTTGAGTCGTTTGTAACTTGTTTTTTAAGACTTGAGTCAAACCATCATACCAGACAGAACAAGATTAATCAAAATGACATTGAATTAAGTACAGTATAGGCATAGGAAATAGAGATCAATATAAGTGCACCTTTACTAATCCTACCTGTACTGTATTACAAAAGTGCTTCTATTGTGACATTTTGATACAAGCAAAACTGTATTATCTGCACTATAAAATACTTACTGGTATTTCATTTTATTATCGGCTTGTTAAAAGTTAATTTTTACCATAAGTAAGCTGACAAAATCATATGAAGCAGTTGTAAAGGGTAAATCAAGCAAATATAAATAACTCCTAAATGTTTCTGTTGTGCAAAACGGTATGATATTGTGTCTTAAACCGTTTTCATTTTCCACTCTATTGTGTAATTGCATGGGAAGTAAACTAATAGATATATCTGCTTATAAGTACTGGCCTAAGGCAAGAGTTGTCATTCTTTGCGGATCACAACTTTAAATTAAATATTAAAACTTCTGTTATTGATATTAACAAACCTGTCATAAATTTCACATTTGCAAAATCATTTTTGGTTATTTCAAGGACTTAGAAATCGATTACTAGACTTTATTTAATGTGTTTCTTTCGTTGAAAATTTTAGGGTCTGTTTTAAGACAATACAAACAGTTTTTGTTTTGGTATGTTGAGTAAACAAATCGTACTTACGGTATAGAAATTTTATTTTAAGTACAATTGCTGAACTATAGTAACCCTAAAAACTTCAAAGCAGTGGTTGTTTCAATTTGATAAGTAAAGGTTTTAGAGTTTCGAAGATAGCAAGCGAAAGTAAAAGTTAGTCCCTTTTTAACACACATGTGTTTTAGTCGGAAACTCTGCTTAAATTGGTATGAGTTCAAAATTTAATTAACGCATTGATTTTTTAGGCTATGAGTGTTCATTTACATTTTTATCAAACGCAAGAGTTCTGTGCAGCATCTATTTAACATAAGGTTATGTTAATCTTGTTTGTTTAAAAACACCAGAAAAATACTTTAAAACATAATACAAATAAACTTGTTACAAATAAACATAAAACAGGCGGAAACTCTGATTCAGTCATAAATAAAACAAGGTCGTAGGAGAGTCTAACACACGCGAACCTGTAAATCAAAATAACTAATTTAGACTGGACATATATAGTTAATATTTGTTTTGTTGATGTGAGACAGAGACGGAGAGCTTGTTGAAATATTCGAGATGGTCAATCCAGATCAATAAATGTTTGAAGATAGTCTTTGAAATGGTATTAACAATATTTGATTTAGCTAATGGCTGTTACAATAAAAGTCCAAAATAACCACTTAGTGTACTTTTCATATACAGTAGGCTTAATGACGTATCTTTGTTATCTAATTTGCGTATCTTAAATACTAGAACGCGAATGATAAGGCTAATGTCGAGGAAAAAGATGTATTAAGGGAAAGAGTGGGCAGTTGCAATTATGTTGGAATGTGACCTCTTGACATTCGTGTATTGAAATGTTTCATCCACAAAATTAAATGCTGGGAGGTTACAATGCTAAATTATGTATGTTGCAAAAGTGAACTGACGTAGACTATCGAACCTGTTGTTTTATTCTCTTTTTTTTCAAATCATTTCAATATTTTGACAATCAATGGTCAATCTCTTGATAAAATAGGTCACTAAATATAAAGATATCGTTTACATATTAATGATATACGACAAATTGACAATATTATACTTAATTTTTACATTTTGTTTTGTATAAAGGTGGTAAAGGAATCACCTAGCGTGGATTGCTTTTATTTACACTGTCCTATAGATTTTGGCCTTAGTGGGTATAAACTGTGATGGTTTATTGTTTTTTTTGCATAATTGCCCAGTGGTCTATATACCATCGACCGTTCCAAGGTGATAACCTATTGTGTTCTCGTATTTGTTCGTTTCGTCCTTGTTGTATATTTGGTTTACTTTGCTCATGTATGTTTTTGTATATATTCATAATATAAGCACCCAGACATAAACTACTATAGAGTAACTCTGTAAGGGAGCTGTTGTTGTTTGGAAAGTGGCTTTTTCTATTTGAAATTTATCCTTACTCTTTACATACAATGTAAGGATTGTCATAAAAAATATTATACTAATAAATTTTAGGTCAATTGTGAAGCAAGTTCTATAACTTATATCAGTCTCTCATGACACCCTTTCCTGATGCAATATATCGTAATGAGGATATGGAGAAACAGAAGCCAGTTTCCCCTATAATGACGCAGCCGTGGAATGAACCCACGACTTTCTGCACCCTAAGCGGGCGCTCGTGACTGTTTCTACAAGCAATAAGAATGAGCAAACTATTTCATTCATTAAATATATTACAAACCTTTCCATTCTGACAATGCTCCGAGGCAGGATTGACTTGTTCTCAGCTTGTAATCGTCGTGCTTATTGGGAAGGACAAAACCAGTTTTACTTATTAGGGCCAAGAAACTATTATTTGTTGGTAACTTTATAGGTATGAGTAATTATATAAGCGTGACAGCTAACCCGAACCTAGAATTTTCAGCTGAACTCCCTCATCTGCTTGGGTCAGAGCAAGGTCATCTGGTCGGCCATATGACGTCTTTGCACTATATCTAATTCAAGTTAATGATAAGGCTTAGCCTAGTAGAATTGGGAAGGAAGTCATAATGTAATAATGTCATCCCATACTGGTAATTCACAACTACCGTATTGTCAGAACATTTGATTAATACAGAATTAAGATCTAATGGTAAAATACGGAGAGCGCAGATCTTCAATTATTAGATATATCATTTACTGGATCAAAGGATAAACAGGACCAAAGAGCTGTGTGTGTTTCAACAGTATTACGGCAGTTTGCAGCTTTCAATCAGGGTGACAGAGGTGTATTTGTAAAAACAAACAGACGGTTTCTGTACTACCCTTTATATTTTTTGTAACTCCAGTTGTTAATTGTCTTAGTTTATACTAATCTATTTTAGCCCGACTGTGATGAAAGCTTCAAGCTTACTTGAACCACTCCCGAGTCCGCTGCCAGGAAAACCAGTGCTGGTGTCATATGAGAAGGCGTGGTCGTGACCCCAGTGGGGCTCGAATCCACGACCCCAGGGTTGAACTGCCAACACCTTAACCACTAGACCACCGGTCCTATTATTTTTTTTGCCCTTGAAGACCGTGAAGTCAGTTTAATGATTCAGAAAATGGAGTTCCGCTTAAGCAAGTGCTAGGGGCGTTAATAGTGCTGCACATTTTATCACCTCTCACACCAATTGAACTAACTGAATCTGCCTATGCCTTTCCGATTTTTGTGTACGTTACTTGTAACTTTTTTTAAATGGGACACCAGAAATGTCCATGTTATATAGATCAAACAGTAGCTTTGCTATGTAGAACAAACAGTAGTTTTGCTAGTTTTATACTTAATAGATAGAAAACAAAAGATATTCTCTTTACAAGGTAAACCACCAGTATTATTCATTATACATTTTACTTCAAACATAAAATGTTTTTTTATGTAAGAGTATGCAAGTCAAATGCGATTGTTTTCGAAATAGGCGCCACCTACATAACTAGTAAAATTCTGTGTCGGAACCTATGGCAAACACTACAAAACAAATATTTCCGGAGAAATATTCACTTTTTTTTCTTTTTTTTTTCTTTTTTTTTTTTTTGGCTTATTCACTGTGTTAAATCTTCTTTGCATACTTGAAACGTGACCTTTACTACTGAGTATGTATGGTTGTTGCTGGTAATATTTTCGACGGTATCGGATGTCAGTCAGGTGTCTCGGGATTTAAACAAGTGTAAATGTTTCATCACCGGGATTTAAAACAAGCTCTGACACGTACAGAATCCAAGAGCAAATCAGATAACACATTAAATGAGGCTTTTGATAAAACTAAAAAAGCAAAAGCAGTTTTACTTTGGAATCTGTCACGTAATATATAGTTACTGTATATTTGGCTCTCCGTGTAAGTAAGTATCCAACACGAAGCTAAAACATTTTTTTTCTTCTGTTCTTTATTTTCTCTGCACTTAAGTTGTATTATGACGAATTTATACAGCTGTGGTAATGAAACAATCTATATCTCGATTACATCTTCTGACGGTTTGTGCAGTATGAACCAAAAGTTTGAAAATGCACACTGCCACTTGCTGACCTAATAGCAGGGATTCTCTGCTAAACATTAATATTAAATCAGTTTGCATCTAGTATGCCTCATATGACCAAAACAGAATATTTCGTTTGAGCCAAGAGAAGAAAACTGCCTAAATTATGAAACAAACAGTATTATTGCATCAGTTAATTTCCATGTTAATCATTTGACTCATTTTTATTGAAAAAAGTCTAAAAGAAAAGTATGTCATAAGTCTGAAATTGCTCCAGCTGTATGATAATAAACGCCAAGCGTGTGTACTTAGCGAATAAATAATATACTCGACGGACGCTGTATTTCATTTACCGGCCGAAAGACGCAGTTAGCGTGTAAATTTACACGTTTACACGCTCTGCGAGCATATTTATACGTTTAGCATGTATCATGGTATCGCTTGAGTGTTTTAAGACTTTTGACCCAAATGGTCCGTCATAACAGTCCTTTGGAAGCATATATCTCTGCCAAGGAAATTTATTTTAATCGCTGACTCTGTAATTCAGACACATTGAATGGACTCCATAATCCCAAAGGACCAGAAAATATTACAATACTGAGTCCAAGTATAGGGAGACATTTTACGACTGCCTCTCGCGGCATTTAAAATTTGCTGTTTGGATAGTTAATATATATGTATAAGATCCTTAGATGGTAAAGCAGAATGTAAACAGACTTTACAAGGCATTGAGCATTTTACCAGTTTATATGGAGCTATTTTAGATAGACGACTGCATTTTGTTCTACATCCGTATAATGTATTAGGACTATATAGATTTTTTAAACGGTTACAATTGCGGTCTTTGCTTTCCGTGTGGATACCATAAAAAGACCCTTGCTACCTTTCCTATGTTCAGGTCCTTTAGGATGGACTCCATTCAATAATTGGGAGCTTAAACCGTTTTGTGAGTGGGTACACATTTCATTATCTCTCTTAGACTCAATCGGACCAAGTGTGCTACTATTTTGCTAGGTTGCTGTCTAATTTTGAAGTTAAATGTAAGGTATTATACGAATGTATGTCTGCACAAAATAAGCTATATACCGATTTCTCAAAACTGAGATATAAGTAAATGATTTTTACATTGACGTCTGTCAACTAACATTGAAGAAGTAAATGATTTTTACATTGACGTCTGTCAACTAACATTGAAGAAATAATTTGATTTTGTATATAGATGAAATTTGAAGAAAAAAAACTGATTCACATTTGTATGAGTTTTACAGATATTATTTGTGTCTTATTGTTTCGAATGTCCTCATACAAGTAACAGGATGACACTAACACTTAAATTCTTTATTGGTAAGAAAAGAGATACGTCAATAGCGCATTATTCATATCAATTATGAAAAACTTTAACACTTTTCCTCGACGCTTTTATTATGCGTTTAATAGACATTTGCGAATTAATCTGATGCCGAATCCGAATCTGACTTCGGGTATATTGTAGGGATTTTCTCAAAACATTTAGTGGTTCAAATGATAAAAATGGTTATTGACTAACATTTTAACGTTGAGCTGTTTTTTTTTGTGCCCCCCCCCGCCCCCCATGATTGGTGGTGGGGCATATAGATTTGCTCTTATCCGTGCGTCCGTCCGAAGTTTGTGACACGCCTAGCTCAAAAAGTATTTAATATAAATTAATGAAACCTTGCATGACTCTTTATCATGATATGAACTTGCGCACCTTTTATTATCGTCTGTCTTTGCCCCCTAATTTTAGAGTTATGGCCCCTGAAATAGTCAAAAATGCACATTTTAACCTTGTGACATGCCTAGCTCAAAAAGTATTTGATTATAGATTCATGAAACCTTGCATGAGTCTTAATCATGATGTGAACTTGCGCACCTCCTATTTTTCATCTGGGTTCGCCCCCTATTTCTAGAGTTATGGCCCTTGAAATAGTCAAAAATGCACATTTTCACATTGTGACACGCCTAGCTCAAAAGGTATTTGATATAAATTGATGAAACCTTGCATGAATCTTTATCATGATATGAACTTGCACACCTCCTATTTTTCATCTGGGTCCGCCCCCTATAATTTAGAGTTATGGCCCCTGAAATAGTCAAAAAATGTACATTTTTACCTAATTATTTACCTCACTCAAAAAGTATTTAATGTAAATTCATGAAACCTTGCTTGAGTGAAGTTGAGTCTTTAACATAATGTGACCTTGCACATTTGGCAATCTTCTTGAGAATTTTAGCATTTATTACAGAGTTATGGTCCTTGAAATAGCCAAAATAGTGGATTTTTTGTGTGTGATGCTCATAGCTCAAAAAGTATATGGTACAGAATAATGGATCCCTTTCATAAATATTTTTTTTGAGGCTATACCCCATTAAGACTGCAAACATTTGAATAATTTCCTCTTATTTGTGACAAATGTACCAGTGGGGGGCACACCCTATGTCCTACAGACACATTCTAGTTTTTTATTAACTATATATTTTTTTGCTCCCTGAACGGCGAGCATATAGTTGTCGCTTTGTCCGTCCTTCCGTCAGCCTGTCACACTTTTGTCCGGAGTATAACTTGGAAAGTATTAATGGCGTTTGATTGAAACTTCACATAATCATTTTTGTGGAAGGGTTACCAAGGGCTATTAACGTAGAAATGGTAAAGAGCGTTATAGAGCTCACGGAAACTTGTCAGATTTTTGGTGCGAGCGTAGCAAGCAAGAAAAATGCATATTTTATATATTTCACCCAGAACAAACAATAAACAATAAATTACTTATGTGAGCGTAGCGAGCGAGATAAAATGCACATTTATATTTTTCACACAGAACATAAGTAAAATTACTTGTGCTCCGGCGATTTTAGGGTGGGGGATGGGTCAAAGAAGATCTCAGAAGTTTACTCTGTTGCTGTATGAGGAAACCCAGCTCCACGCCCTGGCAGTCACATTCTTTAGACTCACAAAAGGAACGTTTCCATGGAAACATATTTAAATCAGCTTAGCAGTCTTGTAAAAGGCGATTCTCAAAAAATTCGTTAAGGTTATAAATTATATGGGAACCATTTTTTCCCCTCAAGGCCATGTTTAACACAGCTAATGATCTGACGGCCACCCAATAAAAATGTATGCACAGCAGCCATGTATAATAAGAAAATCTGAAAGATTCGAATATTCTATACAAGTAACTTGCATTCAGGACTTAATGAAATTTGGTTGAAGGTAACATTGCTTTTAAGTAGACTTAGTGTTGAAAAGGGAGTAAATAAGGAGAATAATTCTTTATTTCGTTTGCCATCTCAGCTTTGCATAGATGACCCAATATTTCATGTATTGAAAGAGCACCTACAACATGTACAAGAATTTCTTCTGTTATGTCTGGACAAATCTGACTCTTTGATTAAAGAAAAGATGCTCATAACAATAGGTAAGGGGGCTGATGACGGATACACGATGGACATCTCATAATCACAGATACACCACCAATACGGCATGGTAGGTGAACATGTCCAGGATTATCTGTGAAAGAAATAAGAATGTAACTATAACACGTTTTCGTGTTTTGCAAAATTCTTCATTGAACCTATTTAGAAAATTAAATTTATATATATAATGACGTAAAGATCCGTAAGAGTTAAAAAAGAAACATCTTTTATTTGCCCCACAGATCTACAAAGGTATCCGGATAATATGTATCCCTTATTTAAAACTTAACAATGAACTCACTAAATAACGAACAGAATGATGCCAGAATAGGAAGAAAGATGTCTACTGTCCGCCCTTTTGTTTCCACGGATAATAGGTCATAGCGTCTGAGACATGTGGCTTTTTCTTAACACTTAACAGAATAGTGTTAACCAAATTTCATAATGACCAAACATTATGAGGCCTAGAAAAAATGTGTGCTTCTGGTTCCCCGACCTATACAAATTAATCTAACCTAAATGTTTTATGGCCCTTGAGAATATTTAACATGCTTTGAACATGGTCAGTGATGTTAGAATTCAACTTACTGATGCTCTAAAGGCACACTCTCCTATTTTTATTCATTTTATAAAACAAAAATAATTTCCGAAAGGTCCAACTCAATTGAAAATTATCAAAAACACCAAAATTACCGACCTACCTGCCCAATTTTTTGAGCATGTTACCGGAAAAAGAAACAACAATTTTTTGTTAGCTCTAACTACTAAAAACAATAGATTCAAGTTAAAAACATCATATTAAATCGACCAACACTTTGCTGATATTTCTGATTGATTTAAATTATAGCACATAAATGTTTTGAGATTATCCCCCAAAAAACAATATGAATATCGGATTACAATCTCGGATTCGGTATCGGATTAATTCGTAAATGTCTAATAGGAACTTTGACAGTCAAACACGTGTATAAACCACATCTGGGACTAAAATAGACAATAACGATGTAATCATTTTTATCTCTCGTCAATTATTTAAATCAATTTTACGTTTCCTGTCCACAGTCAAACGCAGTTCAGTGTTGGGGAAAATATCAAAAAATGGCATCTGATACTTGTAACTGACAGTCGAAGGGGGACTGGTAAAGTTAGTTAGTACAACTTTTAGATTTATTAGCAGAGCATGTCTCCTATAGATATATTATAATTGAGTGAGACAGAAAGGAATAATCCAAGTTTGATGCACCAAATGGGGACGACATGGCAATTTTAGTTAACTAAATTGATATTCAGCAGCTGCAAACGTCACTGTTTTGAGATTTACTTTAAACATTTTCTACTTTATTTAATTATCGAAAGACCTCCGTGACCGAGTGTTTAAAGTCGCCAGAAACCTATCTGGGAGATAGAATTTTTTCATGAGAGGCCATCCTGCTAGGTTATAGGATGCGACTCATCTGCACCAGCATAAGCCAATGCTTTTAATAATGACCACATGAGCACATGCAGGTTACTTCCCCTTCGGTCCATACATCAATTTCTTTCTGACTTTCTAGTTCATCATTCGTGCATTGGTCAAAAGTGACATGATTATATTGTTTTAAAATAACATGAATTAGAAAACAAATGCAAATTTCCACAATGTATAAATAATTTTGCATTTTAATATCATTTTTAAAAATGCGTATAAAATTGTTACGTGTAGCTTTCGAAGCCATAGCAGTCTTAATTTTGTTTGTTCATATGAATTAAATATAGATTTCACAGATTTTTTTAATAAGCACTTGAAAAAAAAGATCCAATGAAACAAATGTTTGTCAATTTAGGCCTAATGATATTTGTTTTGTATTCCAATTCCTGTGCACTTAAGCAAAATAGAACTTGCTTTGTTATCAGATTTGGTGGATCTTATTTTCTGAAAATAAAATAAAAAGGGCTTCCAAAACTGAGTACTTAACCTGCCCCTCATCGATGTGGGTTCAAAACGTAGTTTCAGATGTTGAATTCTTCATGTGAGTAAGTCATCGAGCTGGCTTATGGAATGTCGGTGGTTCTTCCCAAGTGCCCGCTCGTGATTATAGTTCGTGAAATAACATTAATCTGAATTAAAAGATTTATATCTTTACATATTGAGCTACACTAACACTTATATATTATTTTTATTGCCTTATTCACATTGATGACACCTATGTTATCTTGCAGGGTAATTCATCCAGAAGTTTTTCTGCAACTATTATGATATCAAATATTGATTTACGTAGAGCAAAAATAGGATAAAGATCTACAGTTGAGGTTTAACAGATTACCTTTTGACAATTTAGAGAATGATCATGATATATTCTTATAAACATTTCAGTATATGAAGTTGGGCGTATTTATTTCAATTATTAAGGTAGTGGACTCGTAGTGACATTCAGAAAGTTCCGTTCAATTACATTTTCTCCGTATGCGATTTCGGCATTCTCAAATATGAACGTAAAACTAGGTGACGAAATGAGCTCAATAATTTCCCTAAGAATGCCGAAACGCCATAAAAGAATATGTAATCGCACGAAAATTTCTGATTGCCATTGCGTTAAGTAAATATAAGTCTGGTTGGCGCAAGGTCAACTCTATAACATATTTCAATGATAACACGGAAAATTATAAGCGAGCAATAATGAACAATTCTAAAATAATTGAAGGGAGGTAAAGGAACATTTGAGTTTACAAATATATCTGTGTCAACTTATGAATATGTCCAAATAAGCTGCACATCACGACATGTTTCTTAGAGCGTTAACATCACGAAGAGACAACATAAATGATCTAAATAAATCATTCCTACAAAAATTAGAGCGTTACCATCACGAAGAGACAACATAAATGATCTAAATAAATAATTCCTACAAAAATGATACAGAACAAAGGTATTTTTCATTACTTTGTAATAATATACCTAAAGTTAATATGGTATTAAGGTCAGTAAAACAAAGTCTGTTGACCTCAACTAAAACGGATATTCAACTTTACGCCCATTGATTGTGCGAACCTAGTTGTAAATATATAACCATCTTATAATAGTTTTAAAATAAAAAAATAAATAAAATTTACAGGCAAAATCTTATACAGAGACTATCTTGTTAAAACGAATATTGGCCGTAAAATCGAAATGAATTTTTGTCTTCGAATAATTTTAAATAACAATGTTTTTTTCATTCCGCTATAGACAATTACTTGCCCCCCTCACTACTGTGAGAAAGCCACTAGCAGGCTTACGAAAGGATGTGCTTCTAACAAGGTGCCCGCTCGTGCCTGAAATAATACCCACAAGGACACCATTGGATCTCCTCACCATCAAAAGCTGGAAATGTGTCGGTTTGACGTACATTTTAGCTTAAACATGAAATTTTTATAGGAATATGGTGTGGGTTAAGAGAGATAATGAGATTGGCTCCTGCAAACCAATTGTAACTCCCAAGTGGCGGTTTTGCTACTGACTTTCTTTCACTGCTTTGTTTTTATCATTGTATCTATATGTATTTATGTATACATGAGCTTAGTCGATATGCATGTGTACGCATTTGTACTTATCCCTATTTCAGTTGGAGTGCTGTATGGATGGCTGCATTCACTTTATGCTGTTTTTAGGTAGATTTTGTCCTTGCTTTTCCAGAATAAAATTTTAAACCAAATAATAATAAACAAAGGAATCTATCGGCGTCTAAATATTTCTGTGAAAAAATGTTTATGCAGTATCCTGCAAATTCAGGAAGATAAATGTTGTGTATATGTATGCTCGAATTAAAGACTAAGTGTTCACAGTATACAGTGGCTTGTTATCCATTTTCATTGTTTTATTGATATTTTGACAAACAAAAGAGAATTATAAAAGCAGCACTGGTAGACAATGAAATCTTGAATTGCAAAGTTCATGAAGTGTAAAACTAGTACGCAATAAATAGTCATTCTGAGCTGCACGAATAAGATTATCTAATTACAAGATTCTGTTTTGTTAAATTCTAGCACCATGATTCCTCTTGCGTATATAATACAAATGCCGTAAAATTTTCATTTACTTCCCGTAAAAAACTACTGAATGAGAAATCATGAATCATTATGGATGTTTGTCACTCTAAATACAAAGAGAATCGTCAAATGATACTCGTCAGTTAATTGACAATAATCGGCTCATCTTCAATCCTTGCAATGTAATTTTTAAAATACCTAAGTGATTGTCTAACATCAAAATTTTTACATGGTGGAAGTGACGTAAATTTGGATTTCTATGACGAAAGCGAAGTTTCATTGTAAAATGATTGCCTGTTTTAAACTTAGACTTATTCTGCAACTAGTAATTTACGTGTATCACGATAGCAAATAGAATTCAAGCATTAAGAATTGTATTGCTTTAGATATCTTCTTTAAGAGACTACTGCGTTTGTCATTGATTTCTCCTTAAATGTTTTAAATCCGGGATTTGCTTTTGATTTAGAAGAATTAAGCACTTTCGCTTCAACATTTTGACCTTCATTTCCCTCACTTGTTTTTCCAGAAAAATATTTTCTTTAATCTACGCTATTAAATATTCTTTTTTGGGGTTTAGAAAATATGTTTTGATTCTATTAGATACGAGGCAAGTGTCTTTGAATTGAAATGCAATTTAGTGTTCAGCTTCCATCACAAGAGCTTCAATGCTTTGTCACGTACACATTCGAGAGATAACTCAAAGAATTCGTTAAATCGGATTGTGGCTACGGCGAAACGCTTATAAAAATCATTTGATGCCGCACCATGAGAAAACCAACATAGTGCATTTGCGACCAGCATGGATCCAGACCAGCCTGCGCATCCGCGCAGTCTGGTCAGGATCTATGCTGTTCACTAACGGTTTCTCTAATTGCAGTAGGCTTTGAAAGCAAACAGCATGGATCCTGACCAGACTGCGCGGATGCGCAGGCTGGTCTGGATCCATGCTGGTCGCAAATGCACTATGTTTGTTTTCTCATGGTGCGGCTCATTTCATAAGGTATGTCACTAAAAGGTTTAAACAAGTAATGGTCTAGTTCATGCGTAAGATCCAAACAGATAATTAACCCAGCTAAATTTCTATAATGAACTTGTCGATCTTTCAGTTTGGACAGTACCATTAGCTGCTAAATGAGTGCTTACCAAAAAGATAATGAATGGCGAACAGTGAAGATCTTGATCAGACTGCATGGATGTGCAGTCTGATCATGATCTACACTGGTCGCAAAGGCAGAATCAATCGTGTCCAGCATTATAAGGGTTAAGTGAGGAAAAATGCTGACTGAAGCGGAACTTGTAAGTTAAAGATATCCAGAGCCCATTTTTCACTTTAGATATTACCCTCATAGGTAGAAAATCTTCAACAATTATATTTGATTTTACTTAAGATAGTTCTGCACGTTTGAAAAACCGGAAGTGATAGCGTAACGTTATTTATCCGGAAAACGTAGAATAAAGCCTGGATTGGGCGTACGGAAATGAAAATCATTTTATGAATTAATTGAAACCTGTGAGTAAATTTATTACAGTGGCACTGTTGCTATATTTCTAAAGTCAAAATATGATATTAAAACATACGGTACGTTAAAAATTCAAAATAATGTGTTAAAATTAGCGTGAAATGTCCGGTTCACTTTAATCATGGTCAAATATCTCAAAAATAAGCACACGGACGTATACATTTTCTTTCACCAAATTATAGTCCATATATTTATTAACAACCGTGGGAAGTTTCATCAAAATCTACATTGTAGAAAAAATTCTATTCGCGACAATGTTATGAAAGTTATGATTTTCCCGTAGACTCCCATTATGAAATATTGCATGAGGTCTAAATTTTTCAAATCAGTCTAGCAAAATATCAAGCACACGACCCTATCTTTTTTATTTGCTGAATTTTCTAGATATTTTCTGAAGTTTTGAAAAATCAGAGTTTAATAAAATTCTACATTGTAGAAAAGATTTCGATCAAAACGTGCAGAACTACCTTAATATATAATTAATTGTGTATGTAGAACTACATTCACAAATGTCATACAGATGCAGTTCATTGTTAAAAATCATCCAATTTTTAGTCACTATACATGTATACAGTGTGTACTATTTTAAGCCTAATGCATACTGTTAAAACACTTGTTAAAATTGTTAATTTTTAGTTTAAATAAACTTGATGTAGTAATTGTTTAGATTTTCAATGATTTCAACGTTTATATTCTTAAACATTTCGTTTTTATTCCGTAGTATAGACATATTATTACAGCTTTATGTCCTTTGGATGTAGTGGATGTATGCAGAACCGTCTCAATTCTTATTTTAATATGTAACCGTTTGTCTCTGTTGTTGTTTAAGAATTTGATGACTACCTACTTAAATGTACGACTGCATTTGTAATGCGTCGATGCGTTTCTTAGAAAACTAAGTACCTTAATTTAGACAGACTGAATCAAAGTCGTCAGTTAAATAAATTCAGAAAAATGTTTGATTATCACGAAGAATGCCATTCTGATCTTTTTAGAATAGAAATTACTCGTCTGGTAAGTAGAATTTAGCATATTCACTTTATTTTGACGTTTTTACAGTATTTCATTTATCACATATCAAATATAAAATCTAACGTTACATAATGAAACAAAAACATTTTAAAGAAATAAAAGGCTGACATTTATCTGTTCTTTTGACATTAATGAAAGGACTGTTATAAAATAACAGGATAGAACGTTACAAAAGACTTCGAGGTATAGTGAAAAGGGCATCGGAAAGGAGTGTAATATCACCATGAATTATGAAACACCATCACACTATTCTTTGACACATTTATTACTATTTAGCGGGAACTTTGGCTGCCAAGCACCAGAGCTGGGAATAACAGGGATACTTTTGTCTGACTATTATATAAGTTTTCACATTTTATGTGCAAAGTAAAACCTTGTTCTATGTTGGATGAATATGATAAAGTTGCGACTGTGTCTAACTAACAGTCATAGGAAACCTGGTAATATCTGTAACAGGATTTAGAATAATCAGCAGACCCCATAGATATAATATCTAACTGATGATAGGTAAAGAGATATGATATCTTAAAGTTTTTCGGGGGCTCCGTGGCCGAGTGGTTAATGTCGCGGACTTCAAATCACTAGCCCCTCATCAATTTGGGTTCGAGCCTCACTCAGGGCGTTGAATTCTTCAAGTGAGGAAGCCATCCAGCTGGCTTACGGAAGGACGATGGTTCTACCCAGGTGCCCGCTCGTGCTGAAATAATGCACGGAGGGGCACTTGGGGTCTTCCTCCACCATCAAAGCTGGAAAGTCGCCATATGACCAATAATTGTGTCGGTGCGACGTTAAACATAACAAAATGAATAAATAAATATGTTTTTTCGGCACGTTTTAAGAAATATTCCAGACTGTAGACTTTATCAAACCCTATTTAAAGCTCTTGTACCGAGTCAAATTCAATCTTATAGAAAAGATGGTCTGTGCTTGATTTTTTGTTAGATCAGTTTGAAAATATTGGTTCTCCGGTCAAATTTCAATGGACTTCATAGGAAAGTGGTACTTTTGGTGATTCTTGCTTAAAAAATAAGTTCCTCAATGTAGATTTTAATGACATTTTTATAGTGGTAGACTCATATGACCAAATAAAATGTATAGGTCATTGAGCTTACATTTTCACAATGCGCCAAATATGTTGCATTCCTTACCATGCTGCTTATCTTATTTTTTTCCATAAGAAATCTGTGTAAATTTTATTTCTGATTTTCCGCCATATGTAAGACTATTGAAGAGAGTAAGCAATAACATGGCTTAATTTTTGTTTTGTTTTGTTAAACTGTAGCACCATCAATCCCATTATTATACAAAATGCCATAAAATTCTCATTTACTTTCCGAAATAAGATGCTGAACGAATAATTGTAAATAAGGATGGAAACAAATTACATCTTTCCATCTAATTACAAGAAGATTTGTCAGATAATTCACATTAATGATGACATTAAACACGGCTCATCTTCAGCCTATGTGATATATCCTTGTTATTCAATACCAAACGTGACCGGCTAACATCAAGCTTTCCCGAAAATAGAACAATGCTTCTTTTCCACGACGAAAGTGTAGATCCGTAACTTATTCATAGTGAAAGTTGAAGATCTATTGCATGTGAAACAACAACAACTTAAATTAATTCATAACATTGAATACATTGCCCTTCTTAAGACAATACCATTACATAATATATAACTACATTGTTTAACAAATAAGTCAATTTAGGAAATTAGATACAGCAATTCAGAATTCTGCACCATTAACAGTAAGTTACAATTAAATTAATCATGTGACATTGCTCATACGAATAAAACATTCATCTGATTAAACTATTGTGACGGTTGTGGAGAAAAGCTCTTATAAGAGGTTTATAACGCTTTGACAAACTACATCCCTCACGCCCCAAGAACCGACATTCGTGGATACGACTTTTACGTATGGATCGGACATTAAAGCCACTTCAACGATGTTCTAGAAAAGACAATATTTTAAACATGTTTCAAAATTTACAACACGCTGCTGTATATGGTTAATTGTGCAGGTGTATAAAAGTCTCCGCTATTGGGTTACAGTTACTATGATAGTAAAAGTAGTAAACATGTAGTTTTTCTGATACATTCATAAGTATAGTACTTAATTCGAAATAATTAGACCTTTACTGATTCATTCAGTAACATATACTATATCATATGAACATACATGTAACATTTTGTTCAAAGGTTAAATATTGTACTTGCATTAACCAATACCGATATATACTGCATTTTCTCACCAAACTGTTGAACTCTTTTTCAATCAATGTTCACAAAATATAAGCGCCAGTAATGCAAACTTTGCTTATATGTGTCTTAGTTGTCCAGAACAAACATGTTAATTCTTTTCGTTTATTTTCTCTATTATAATGATCTCATTTGCACTGAAAAATCCATCATTTATGTTTGACTTTGCCAATCGTGTATACTTCACTTTGATAGACAAATTGAATTTGGTGATTTGTAAAGTACAATCAAAGTACGTAACTCGGTTAAGATTTATCTTACTTACGTGCCGACTCCTTATGCTACAATAGTTTATTAAACCACGAGAAGAGCTCAGGTGGTAAAAACAAGTTGATTGGGTTTTACCCGTACCATTAAGGATGCAGTTAGTATAGAGAATATTTGAAAATTCCAATTACTGAAATAGTAGGCGTATATCATATAGGTATAAATTGTTTGGAAAACTAGTGCAAAATAATTACCTATGTATAACACTTAAATTAACTTGCTGGGACTTTTCTTGAAAAATAAAGCTGTTTACAATTTTTCTGACAGCTGTATTTGACATGACTTTAATTGGACACTTCTTGGGATTCAGAACTTAATGTTGATACAGGGTGTTTCATAATATCTGTTACCTTTTCGCTGTTTTAATTTTTTCAAAATATGGAATGTAATTTTAAATGAAAGTGACTAAGCGATAGGAGATATAATAAGGTTTTATTTGATACATAACATCAGCAGGTTTACTTAAAATACTCACCTTAATGTCCCTTCACAAGAAAGGTTCAGTTTTACAACACGTGCTCAAGATATCGTCCTCTCTGAAGGCCTGACTGCTTTCGGTCGGCCGGTGTTACCATGTCGTCTGTCAATAACTGACCCTGACTGTTCAAACCTTTTAACTATTCTGTGCATTTGCATGTTGTTAAGTTTCTCATCCTCAGGATATTGTTTTTGCATTGATCTAATGACTGTGACTGGTGAATAACTCATAATACAGCTTAATTACTTCTGTGCACTTTTCTATGGGCAACGTCATCTTGAAAATATGACTTGTTTTTATGACGGCGTTTATGACGTCATGACGTCAAGGTTTTTCCGTTATTTTTTACATTACGTAAAACTTCATTCTGTCTCCTTTAGAATACTATACATAACATGACTGCGTTATGTGTTACATATACGTTTTATATTAGTTTGTGAAAATTTGAAGAAAGTCATGTGGTACTATGATAGCACTTTGTTAACTCAATGGCCTCAACCAAACTTTAAAAAGCCGCAAAATTCACATGTATTGTGTACTATTTCAAACATAATGCATAGTACCGTTAATACACATAAACTTGTTGTTCTTGTGTTTACATAAACTATAAGTAGTAACGTATGTAGTAACTTTCAAAATTAAAAAATGTGAAAGTTGTGTCTAGCATACTTTTAACATTTAGCCCGCTAAATTTCTAAAATGGACTGGTCCATCATTCAATTTGGGCAATACCATTTACTATTTAAAGGGGTGGTCACTGAAAATTTACTGACTGAATAGCGAACAGTGCAGACCATGATCAGACTGCACGGATGTGCAGAATGATCTTGGTCTGCACTGGTCGCATAGGCATAATCACTTGCCGCCAACAGACTAAGGGTTAAACATCAATACAATTTATCTGGTTAGTTGATGAGACAGGATTAGGACGTATTCATACAAGGGAACACTTACTCTATTCTATAGATCCATTCATGGCCAAATTTGTGTTGTTTTATTATTCAATTCGGTGGACCTTAAAAACAATAGTTAGGAATATAAAACTAGGGAAGTAGGCGTTCAATGGGATGAAGCGGAAACTGGACATAAAATAAAAGAACACATTTCTTTAGATATTACATTTTGAAGTTCAACTCGTCTTATTGAGACATGGAAATACTTAAAACGATAATCTTCATTATTACAATTTTCACAAGGATACTTCTTGTTTTGTTTGTTATAATATTTTATCCTGCACGGCTTTCGCAAGAGTCAGAGCATTAGACTACAACCAGTTCTACTTTCTACCCATAAATTTCATTTAGAAGTACATTTTAAGTCTTTAAGCAAGCTTTAATTAACTCTACTACAGAAGAAATATCAGTATCAAGTTAATATTATAGTCACTTTTACAAATTAGATATGTGAACGTAAACAGAATTTTGTTGACATTTACTCAACTTTCAAGGTATTGAACATGGTACTTCGTATTTATGTGGTTTGAGGTTTTGGCGTCATTGAACTAGATCCCCTTGGTAGTTTTGCCACTGGCCGTTCCCAGGCGGTGCCCTGCTGCATGCAGTCTTTTAAGTTACTACTACATGTATCTTATATTTCTTTCATTTAATTGTGTTTATTTATATTTCTCGTGCTCAGCCGGCGTGCACTTGTATATATTTACATGAACCTGTATTTTCGTGTGGAGTAAAGTCTGGGCGGCTGCATCATTTGAATGTGACCTTTTCTGTTTCTCTTTGAACTTGGTTTTATCTTACAGAAGAGCAGAATAAAGTATAAATTTTAAGACCCCAACTCTTGATGAAAAGAAGATACAAAATAGTGCAATATTGACCTAACTTATGAAATCGTAAAGAACGAGTAATATTCCCCTAAATTATAAAAGCCTGTCACATCACTCTTCGATATATGTATTATGAGTTAACTTAAACTTTGACAGTCATTACAACTGCTAATAACAGTTGATAATGGTTGTGCCGTCACGTTTCCTTTACAAATTTAACACTTCCAAGATTACAATGAAGCCTAGTTCTAAATAGAAATAAATATGAAAGAGTGGGGCCTTACGCTTGTAATTTACGGCCATAGGAGAACTGGACAATTCAGTTGATATAAGATATATAGCATTTAGATTTACTAGCAAGGTTATGACTTCAATAGATAAATCATTTTTTGATGATAGAAAAGACATTTACAACCTTTAGGGATTTACAACGTGTACCTTTATACATCAAATAGGGACATGAAAGCAAACATATTTTGATAAAAGTATATATTAATGGCTCAGCAGCTCCCGATGCGTTATAACTCATATCTTTATTCAATGTAATGTATGGTACATTGACCGTACCTTTTTGTGAATAACCCGAAATGTGATTAAAAACAGATAAGAATATATCATACCACCAATCGAAATATCATCTTCTCATTGTTATTTTTGTCCTAGTTTTCTGGCCTCTGTGTCGGTCTTACGACAAAACACGCTTGCATGGCCAGTAGGTAGAGCGCAGATCCATTAACGGCGAGGTTGTGAATCCTATCCCCGAGCGAGGCGTATGTTCTCCGTGACGATTTGATAAAATACATTTTGTCTCGATTACCCCCTGCCTCTGATTCACGTGAAGTTTGCAGTTACTGGCAGAAAACAGTTTAGTACTTGTACAAATCCAGGAGCACATTTTTAAGGTAACTTGCCGCTATTACATAAATGAAATGCTGTTGTAATATGGAACCCCAAAATAAACAAATATTATTGTGAACGGTTCATATGCCAGATTAAAAATGAGATAGACATCATGAACGCATAGTTCCATAAGTATACAATTTTACATTCATTTGATAGTCCACAAACTTATGAACTAAGATCTTAGTTGTTGAATAATTAAGAAATTATTGATAGCAATAACTGTGTTTTAACACTTTATACACGATGGACGGTTATACGTCGGGCATGATAATTTCACGAGGGCACCGGAGTGTATAAATAGTGTTCAAACACGGTTTTCCTGTAAATTATTTCGATTCTAATATGTCTTTTATTGTCAAATTTAGATCAAATATGATAGAACTGTTTCTTCGCGCATACATGGCGCCAAGTGGTAGGTCGTCACGCTCCTTTGTCGTGTATAAACACCAGGACCGGAAATGGTTATCCTACGTCTTGCGGAATAGTTCCATTACGGCGCAAATGATGGCGAAGTATTCTGCACAGCGACTATCCACTTCATTGTGAGTGTAAATGAATCAAGACAGTTGTGTTATGGGACATTTCATTTTAAACATGCCATTAAGAAAACTATTTGATCAAATTTGAAATCGCTATTTCATAATGCATACATACATGGCGCTAAATATCACGTCGACGTGACGTCAACAAAATATCGTTGTGAAGTTTTATTTATTGCTAGTCATATTAGAATGTTTAATCTACAATAGTGTTAGACATACACATGTGTTGCCATTACTTCTCCTATTTGGAACTGGTTCATGATTATAACAGGAACCATTATAGCAAATGTATCATTCAAAACTTCTTCTCTGTATTCTATCAACTATTTATAACTTATAATAGAAGTATTACTAATGAGAATTGTTTAACTAGTTCAAAGCCGCATATTTTGTTTAAGTTAAATACTACTCTTTTTGCCCTCGCCTCGCAGATATGCCTATATGAATCATTGTTAGACGTGGAACTATTGACGATCTAGCATACTTCATTCAATTTATTTATACGAATTGAATCTGTTAAAGGTTCTGCAGATCTACATTTTGAAAAAAAGCACTAAGGCCTCACCAAATTAAAAAGTTGTTCATCGGATTTGCCGCTCGTATATTTTCAGAAACACAAAAAAATTTTTTTTTGTTTTTGGCTTGCGCTCGCCCCATTGAAAAAAATCAGTCCAAAATTTTTTGGTGCGCTACTTTTTGCGGACGTAAAAGTGTATAAATCCAGTCCTAGATTGTTCTCAAATGGATTTAAATCAAAATAAATGCATACTACGCACACATCGTCTATAATAAATCATAACACTTATATTTAGTTGCATTAAAGTTGTTTCCCCTTTATGCAGTTACGCCATTTTCTTCAAATGTTTACCAAATTACATGCTACAAAAAATCGATTTATCTCATTGAAAACTGGATGAAGAAAAACATACTTATTTATTTGATAACATCAATCTACATTATTTTGGCAAGGGTAAATACTTATTGGTGCATGTCACTTATCTGTTTTCTGTTTTTCCTGTCCAAATCATGAATGATCAGCATTTGCATACGAAAGTTGGTGGGGTAAGGAATTTACATTATGAGTTGTTTTCAGAACAGTTTCGATTTTCAAATTTTCCAGTCATTTAGTAGACTAATGTTAATCCATTTCAGACTTTAATTGAGACTTTGTTTCAACAAATGTAATATGTTATGAAAGTTTAAAGTTAGAAAAAGATCTGTACATAAGACATCATGCTCAACTTTTCTGAATCAGAGCTTTGCCAGTAAAAGGGGCATAATAATCTGAAGCTTTGAAAGTACAGAGCTATTGGTCATTATATAAAACTTAATTAAAGATATTCTATGTTAAAAAGGGGCATAACTCTGTCTAGATTCAGACTTAAGAGTGTTTCTCCAGGTGTAGACTTTGACAGTAAATAACTGTTCTAAGTTTCAAATCAGAAGCTTTGATAGATCTAGTAACACTCACATAGATATTTGATGTATCAAAAACTTTGTAAAGTCAGCTAAGAATGCTACATTTTCATAGCAGTAAATATTCAAGTCACATATGTATGTGATAAGTATTGTGTAAGGTTATGCATTGTTGTTTATTACACATTTTCTAACAGCATTTTCAAAACATGCATTATTTGATTACAGTGTACTGTATGACAATGTTATTACCTTTTTTTCACGAGTTCGCTTTGTTGTGCGTCTGCAGGTCAGATTTTCTCAATCCCTGAAGACTTACTTTTTAATTTAAAAGGGCTATACATTCTATTTTAAGGTTTTTATTAGTCAGTCGAGAGCCAAATGAAGACAAATATATTTCTTCGCTCGCTCCTGATTTTCTCAAAAACCTTAAAAAAATATTTAAATTATTTTTTTCGCTCGCCGCCTCAATTTTTTCAGAAAAAAATCCGATGAACATCTTATCAATTTGGTGTGGCCTAAAAAGATTTGATTTAGAAAAAGATTAAAGAAACACACTGGTCCGTTGATATTCAACGACAATTGCTTTGAAAAGGAAATGTATAGATATAGGGAAATATTGATAAAAGCTAAAGTAACACTAGCTCTATTCTATTAATACAATCATTTAGGTGTAATGTCACTTGCATACTTCTCAAATTTGGCGGCTTGAAATACTAGAGTCTTGGGAAGTAGATGTGTCAGGGATTGAAATGGAACTTGAAAAACAAAAAATAAATATTACCATCGGATAATTAAATTCTAAAATTACAACGAAAGGAAGATACAATGGTATATGTGTTAAGAAACTGCAATGTTAATTGCTTGTACTTGATACCATCTGTAATATTTCGTGGTCACCGAACGAAATTCTTCATCTGCTTTATGAATATGAGATTTCTTTCAACTGAAACGTGTTATCGGAGAGTCTTACGCAACTGGTTTACATCACTGCCAAAAATTAGAGGTTTCGCCAGTCCTGTTTGCTCAACAGATAGAACATATGATTCGATACCTGACCGACACGAGTGTTTTCGGTAATATAACAGGAGGCATTGAAATGTGTTCGTCCCGACCTTCATGTGAAGAAGTTGTCAATAAGAAGAACAAATCGGTTCAGAACAAATCAGTTCCATACGAAATCCAAGAATACTGGTTAGGTTTACTGACCATATTGTACACTTTGCATATATATTTTTGATATGCCTAACGTTTGTGCCCTAACGAAAGTTTAATACGTATTTTCTAGCAGTTTTTATTTTGATATCATGTTCACCGCGGTATATGTCCATTGTATTCAAACGGCTCTAGTGACTAAAAGGCAAAAAACATTATTTTAATTTTAATTGAAACTGAATCCTTCTATTCATGTAAATTGCTTTTAAAAGTCATTTTAAGGTCTGAATGTAAGCTTTTAGTGACAATTGTTAACTATTTTCTGCATCGACTGAACACTGTGTTACGATACGTGAAATTGACACTATCTTCTACGTTTTATCGATTTGTTTGAAAAAAAGATCCACATTTTTCTAAACTTTCAATAATGTGAAGTTATGAGAGTATTGTTAAGAAATGTCATCTTTATAAACTAAATAAGAATACCATAATTTCTATTTTATTTGTTTTTATTACCTTTATGACGCAGACAACTGTGTTATTTTTGTTGGTAATTCTTCTAGATTTTTCATAACAACCTTTACATGAGTTACCATAGTATAAAACCAGACAATAAAACGGATTGGAAAACGATGATGAATACAGAAACATTAACAGTTTGCCCTATAACGGGCCGACAATCTGATATTCGAGGTGGGGGCTAAATTACTGAAAAAAGGCACGTGAAGTCGTTTTATTTACTATATATTATATATATTTAGCTATCTCATGAGTACTCAGGCAAATTACTCAATACAGAATGTATGTCTAGTCCCCCACCAAACCCCCCAGAAGTTCAAATGGTCGGCCCGTAGATAAAAGAAACATTATCGAATTTCTTCATATAAGCATTTCAATATGTAAAGTTAACTGAACTAATATTACAAAGTCAGACGTTTTTACTAAGCAAATATCGACAATGCGAAAATACTAGATAATGACTCTCTCAGCGCGGATAAGAATCATACACATTGTATACTTTTGAAGAAGGTGATTGCAGGTTTTCACTTGTCATCATAAACGATTTTGATAGAACATATTCCATTCATTATATTAAACATTTCAGGTCATAAAATTAGCAAAACTGTACTTTTGTCCCTCTGCCGTTGAATTCATATGGCAATTGGAGAATATCTCAATCGTAAACATTTCGAATCATTTGGCAAAACGTTTTTCATATATAAGTTTTAAAGAGGGGTTAAATTGTGAAAAATGCAAATTTATAAAAGAAACCACTAAAGCTGAAAATGTTTCATCCATGAATCTTGTCTTTCATCCAGATGAAGATTAATGCTTCGGTTTTACAGTTTTACTTATACCTAGATATTTATTTACACAATGGTTACGTAGAAATGCTGCATATTACATCATACATATATGATCTGTGTTTCAGCCTTTACTGGAATGATTTTCTCAACGGATACATATAAACAAATAAAGTCATGATTTACTCCAACATTTCTGTTTTCTTCCCGCAAAATTGTGACACGAATTTATTTATATCATGACATTGCGAAATTCAGTAAAGTTTGAAATTGATAACTTTCGGAACGCATTTCTGAAATGGATGAATCAGATAATGATATTTTGCTTTGTTAAAACCTACTACCATGATTCCTCTTATATAAATGCCGTAAAATTTTAATTTGTTTCCCGAAATAAGATACTGAATGGGCAGTCATAAATCAGTATGGTAACAAAATGCATCTTTCCTTCTTATTACAAGGAAATTCGTAAGATAATGTTCGTCAGTTAATTCACAATAATGATGATATCAAACACGGCTCATTTTCAATCTATTTAGCTTAGCCTTGTAATTCAATACCAAACGCGTTAGCATTAAGCTTCCGTCAAGGGAAAGTGACGCAAAACATAATTTGATTTTTCCATGACGAAATATTTGTAACGTACTATTGATTGCAGGTTTGATAAACATTGACTCTTTCTGTAGCTAGGAGAAAAGTAAATTTCTCTTAAATGGATACTAAGATATTTTAGATTCATGATTTCATTCTATTTCGCTAAAGTAATTAAATGAAACAAAAAGAGGCTTTACTGTCAAAATAAATCTTGTTTTGGTAGTCGCTACTTGACCATATGTAAGATCGCGAAAATATATGAATTCAAGCATTTGACCATCAAACTATATTTTCTCACACAAAAAAATGGAATGAGATATGTTACAGCAATTTTAGGTGGTATGACATGGCATGCGTAAGTCATGTTAGTAAAAGCATGAAATTTGGCACCACACAATAATTCATAATAGATCTATAAAAATATCCTTTGGAAGCATAGAATGCAACCAAGCAGAATGATAGCAGACTCGGTTTGATAATCTAATTAAAGTAAATAGGCAATTCCGTTTCTACAATGATTAAAAGGATCTTAATCGTTCTTTTAGAATTTTATCTGTGAATCCCTTTAAAGCACCAGAAAGTACACAATTCGCCAGAGAAAATTAAACATTACCTGATAAACACGAAACACACAAATTGCACAGAACAACAAAGAGCAAAAAACATTACCTGACAACAAAGAACAAGAAATCGTCATGAAACAGTACATATTACGCAACGAAAAGGGAGCATACAGATTGTCATTGGTATAGAACAACACAATAACACTAGCAGACACATACAGAACTCACAAATTGACACTAAACGACAAATGACAATAAACCTTACCTGACAACCACAGACTAAACAATATGCAACAGAACATCAGCATTGCCAGTCAAACACAGAACAAACTATTTGATACTGAACGGCATAGAATAATAAACATTACCAGAAAAACAGAACAAACACATAGCCACAGAATATTACAGAACAATGAATATTACCAGACAAACACGGAATACACACATTGACTTAACAACCCTACACTAGATAAGGTTCATTGTAAATGACGTAAATGTATTTTTATCATTAATTTAAATCAAAGAAACAAAATTATCATTTTGTGAAACAGAATGAATCTCTTGAAGCATTTTGGTATATTAACCAGAGACACATATTCTAAATGAAACAACTCATTAATATGCATTTTAATGGAAATTTCAACCATCTAGGTGCTTGCCATAGCCCTCAACGAAATACGTGTTAAAAGAAATACCTTGTAATAATTAATGTGGTCCTTCCACAGTTGCCCAATCCAATAACTGACCATAGAAAACTGTTTAGTGTTATACTTTTACAATTATTCCAGTGGTTACGTGTGTAAGTGAGTCATCTGGTGGGGAATAATGTTATTTTCATTGTCTTTTAATGTAGCAAAATGTTAGGGGCTACAGATTGAGGTTTGGTGCCAGTAAACTCGTTTAAACTACTGTGTTGGTTTTGCAGCAGATCGTTCCTAGGTGGTACCTTGTGTCTGTTTGTTACTGCTTTGTTATGTTTTCATTCGTTTCTGTTAATGTGTACACCCAGCCACTTTGTACGTGTATACAGTTTCACATACCCGTATTTTCGTGTGGAGTGATGTATGGGCCCTTGCATCTATTTAATGTGGCTTTTCCTGATGGAGAGATTTGTACTTATTTTTTTAATGTGATCTTTTTTCAATGAACGAGGAAAAATTGACACTGCGTTTTTGAGTTCTCCTGACGAGACCTGCATAAGATATGCATAGCATTGAGAAATTATGAATTGCGTCCGTTTAAATTGAACTTAATGAACTTTGCATTTTTGTCTAATACTTCTTTTGTATATCCCTTTAATCCTAAACGAGTAGTAAAATGTAAAAAGCACCATTTTAGACGTTTTCAAGTGAGTATGTCCCGGTACTTTATTACGTCTTATGTCCATCTAAACCTCTTATAATCAGTGTATTCAGTTCAGATAAAATCACCATTCTCTTCACCTTCTGTGAACTTAGAGGTACTTGTATTAGAACACTTTTAACGGTACAGTATTAGTTAACAAGATGCCGCAACATAATTACAAACTGTAATTAACCTTTATCATGCTGGACACGATTGATTCTGCCTTTGCGACCAGTGTAGGTCATGATCTGCACTGTTCGCCATTCAGTCAGTATTTCTTGGTAAGAACCCCTGTTTAGAGTTAATGGTACTGTCCAAATTGAAAGATGGACCAGTTCATTATAGAAGTTCCAGCAAGGTAAGGGTTAAATAAGCCTGATACATATGACTTTCCAGTTTCAATAAACCTTGCCGTCGCGTTCGTTTATTCATAGTCCAAAATATACCTCTTACATAAGACTTTCCCAGTTTTAATAAGTCCTGTCGTCATGTTCGTTTACTCCCTTTTTGTTCACACATACGACTTTCCAACTTCTGTAAGTCTTGTACTCGAGTCTGTTCACTTCCTGGTGGTTCGCGTACTTAAGAACAGCTTTGCTTTTCGAAACATTTGTTTCTTTCCTTATAAATAACTTTGCATGGCAGAAACTACAAATTTTATGCAGTATCTGCATAGTTTTAGCTAAACATTTAGATACTGTGCTTCAAATTTGAGATGATCCATAAATAGCTAAGAATAGCTAAGATAGTGAAATGCGTTTAATTTCCACCTTCACAGATACCCTTAGACAGACAAGTGATGTATCAAAATAAATTGAATGATTATAATCATAATACTTAAAATTTACCATATTTCTTACCTCCCTGTAAATAATATTTATTGTTGAAAGGTAAGTCCTCGTTTTATCTTACCTCTTACAAAACATGCAATGCTTAGAAAAAACTAGATCTAAACTGAATAAATAAGTTGAGGTTAATCTTATCTTTTATAAAACTAGAATCTACATATAATCAGAGATATGACTGGCTGTTTAAATTGTTCGATTCGTTCTCTGGTTGTATGTATAGATGGAAATATCTGGCTGGCGGGCAAATGTTTAGACGATTACGAGGAGCTGCCGACCTACCGCGTAAAAGTTACCTGAGAGCCAGATATTTCAATTTCCACATACAGTCTGTGATAGGATCTTTTCCTTACATGTCATATTCAACAAATAATAATAATAAAAATGACAAATCAAACAAATGACTTTCTTAACTTTTTTCTTACAGCAGCGTATCAAAAAGTTCTTTAAACAGGAAATACGTCATAAGTTTATAAAAACAAAATCAATGTAATATTTCCGATTTTCTGAATAAAAATGTGTTGTAAGGAAAAGAAAGAGGAACTATCAAGGTATTTGTTTTGTATCCGGTTATACTGAAAAAGATATTTACTTCACGAATCTTCTAAATAGTTGAAGATCGTTTTTCGTCATTTACAGCACCAGAGTCATCTTACATCCCAGATTTACAGCAGAACTGAACATATCGAATACACTCGTCCGGTATGCAAGAAATTGCTTTAATTATTAAAACTGAAGGGTGAACATCAGGAGTGCTCTTGAAATTCTCATTTAAATAATTCATATTATTTCATAGGTATGAGTAAAGCAGGAATTGTTACTTCCGAAAGATTTCAATTTATTTGAATAAGTATTCTTTTTATGTATATGAGCGGAATATGTTCGGCAAATTAGGTGTGCATATTATCGATTGCACCGAAGTTATTAAGACGCAATTGTGAAGGGTGGCATTATTCAAGGAATTCGACTGTGTGGATAAAATAAAAGTAAGCATTTCCAACTGTTTATAAGTATGATGGACACTGTGCTTCTGGTATTTGTGGATAAGATGTGGTAATACATGACTTTTAGAGATTATAAATGGTCTTGAGCAGTCAACCTTTTTACAAATTAACAAGTTACTTTGTATTAGTAAAAAACAAACCCAGTATTTTTACAAGCTAAACTTTCACATACAAAAAATGGATAAGTGTGGTACAAAACATTTTTTCCTTTCATCTAAACACTCTTTAGTTTCGCTTTAAAAAATGTATTTTAACGCACAGTACCTGTTTACATTAACGAGTTTCCTTTTATTAGTCAGATAAAACTAGAGTTGTTGCACATTAATCTTCTACAAAAAAACTATCAAATGAGGACTTTAGTTTTTCATGTTGCTGTATTCTTGTCCAAAGGTTACTTTGAAATGATTATCGTCACGACAGCGGTCTTTCGTCATGTGGTGGCATATAAACATGGACTTGTAACGATCGGATCCGATTACTTGGACGACATTCTTAACTTAAAACCCGTGGCTTCAGTTCAAAATTGATGTTATTTACTTGTTCACATTTATTTGATTCTAGCCAAGCCTAGGTGCCGCCATTCATAAATTATTCAGGCGCTGGAGACTGGTCAAAGTTTAAATCTAAACATATAGGTCAAAATAGGTATTACAAGAAATGTGAGATTTACGATAAAAAAAGTTGCTGTATGGTATTTATAAGTTTTTTCAGAAGATATTGTATTTAGTTTGGTAATTATAATTTGTTCTTTAAACTGTGTGGGATGATAAATTGAGAGTTAACAGTTCGAGGACAGTTTGGCTAAATGGAGTTCGTATTTCAGTGTATAATTGGAAAACGTTCTCATCACACCTTATCTAGTGATATATATGTTGACTTTATCGCGAATAACAACAATAAGCATAATACTTATTATTTAAATCACCAGCTTAATATGTCCACGCTACTTTGAAATCAGGATGATTAAAACTTTGTTCATCTTGATCTGTCTGTTTGTCTAACGCGTTATTTGGGTAGTTTATCTTGAAACCTTCATATTTTTATTTGAATAATATTTCGTTTATCAGCTAGAAATGAATTTGAAGTTTTTTATTTAGAGAATTTCGTAAATACTGCTTTTGCAAAATAATCTATAATAGCTTATGGGGGACAATTCAATATTGGTCATTTGCATGCACTATTATAATAGTAATTTAAAGGTCAGAATAAATGATATGATTCTCATAGTTTTGATCCTTGCTTGTCTCTTTCCTAACGTTTTCTTACTAATACGATTTTGAAAGCAAGTTAATTTTATTGAAAATATTATTATCCACCTCCTCCACCAATGTTATAGTTATTATTTATTTAAAGCATCATTTCTCCCTCTCTTTCTATCTTTCTCTTCTTTCTAATCTGTATTCTATGAAATACCAATCTAAAAATGTTGTTATTTATACATTTGCTTTTTTAGCATAATTGCTTACGAAATGTTTATTGAATATGTAATGTTTTTGAACAATATTCCAGTTTTAAAGATGTATATAATGTGGACATTTGACCTAGACTTCGTTAAAACATTATTCTAACATAATATTTCAAGATTAAAAATTGATATACTGTAGACAGTGAACTTATTCACATTTTTCTTAAGTTAGAATCTGTAGGACATTGATATAAGTGGGCAGTGAAGCACTATTATTTTCGACAAAAGTCTAATTGTTGACTTTGAATGTACACAAGAAGTCTTATGTAATTCAACAATAACTTTCTTGTTTCAGTTTTTCTCATTTTTATTTTAGTGAGCAATCCTTTGTGTACTTATAACAGTTGAAACAGTATTCATTTCATTTACCAAAACCTTGTACTTTTTTGCAGGTAAATTTTATAATACCCCACCCACTTTTTTCTAATTTCAAAGTATGCGTCCCCTTAATCATATATCGCTAGTGCAATTTATCGATTTGCCGAACTCCGAAAATAATAAATTCATTTTTTGAAGAACATTGTCTTGTAATTTTTAAGGATGGTTGGGATTACGAGTGGGTTTTTTCACACATGTGTAAAGCGATTTAAGCTTTCCCGTGGTGGTTTGCTACTAATCGTTCCATGGCGCTTGTCCCACTGTGTTCCTTTACGTATTTGGTTTGCCCTGGTAGTCTTCTAAAGTACATAGTGACATCAATACATGCACCTCTTTAGAGTTTCTTCATAATATGTGTTCTTGCAACGCAGTCAATTTCCTTGTTTTTACAAATTAACAAGTTACTTTGTAATTAGTAAAAACACAAACTTCCTGTACTTTCCAATTACCAGCTAGAGACTTTACAGCATTTATACAATAAATATGGAATAATGTGGCCTTAAACACAAACAATTTATTTCAACCTTCCATCTAAAATTTCTTTATTTCGCTTCAGTAGCAAAAAAAGAAATGTATTCTTGTAACGCAGTCAGTATCCTTGTTTTTACAAATTAACAAGTTTCCTTGTTATTAGTAAAAACACAAACTTCCTGTACTTTACAATTACCCGATAGAGACTTTACCTTATTTATACAATAAATATGGAATAAAGTGGCCTTAAACACAAGTAACATATTTTACCCTTCCATCTAGAATTTCTTAATTTCACTTAATTTCGCTTCAGTAGAAAAATGTTCCTGTTTGTTTTATCTTATTCTGTAAATCACGTTTTCGTTTAAGCTAGGAAGTTTTAGTTTTAGTTTGTTGCCGTCTGCTTTAGTTATTTCAAGAAGTCAAACAATTACTCAATGCTAGTTTTAAGTGTTGGTATATAAATATATATATATATACTCTCAAGTTTTTTTAAAATATTTTCTTTATAGCTGGTCAAATATGTACTTAAAACTTTTTTGTGAAAACTCACAGAGCCTGTAACACACTTTTATATATACAAACAACATGAACACGGTTCAGATCATATAACTATTTGAGGTTGTTGCAAATTTAATACCTCTCATGATCAAACAAAACCTAAATCAAATCGAGACCTTTTTATGTTTTTTATGTTGCTGTGTTCTGTGCTCCAAAGGGTCTTCTTGTGCAAATGATTATCGTCCACGACAGCGGTCTTACGTTCATTGTGGTGGTCATATAAGAAGTTGCCTGGTACTTGTCAATGCCGATATAACGGAGTCCCGACTTAGCTTGGTGTACTGACATGTCTTAAACATTTCAATACCTCCCATGAATGGCTTCAGTCAAACAAAATTTGATGTTAATTTACCTTGTCCTCAAGGACACTCCTTATGGATTTGACTTCCTAGCCAAGGCCCCAGGTGCCCGCCATCCATATATATTTCTGGCGTTGGAGGTAACCTTGGTATAAACACCGACCAACGTTTATAACTAAAACATATACTGTGTCAAAATAGGTATTAACGAAAGAAATAGGAAAGGTATAAATTACCGATATAAATAAAAGGTTGCAGTGATAATGAGTTATTTTCAATGAGTTATTTTCAGAAGTATATTTGTCTCATTTTAGTCTTGGGTACCATTGATAAATTTGTTTGCTTTTTATGAAACTGTGTGGGGATGATTAAGATGAGAGGATGAAAACAGTTTACAGAACCAGACAGATTTGGCCTTAAAGGAAGATGTCGTGATTTCCGTGCTATAATTGAAAACAGTCTCAATCACACCCTTTAATCTAAGAGATATAATTGTCTGGACTTTATCGGCGAATACAACAATAAGCAATAATCCACCTCTATTTGTTTAAATCACCTTAGGGCCTTAATATGTCCCCACGCACGGTCTCTGAAAAAGCAGCATGATTAAACCTTTCGTTTCCTGTCTTGATCTGTCTTGTTCTGTCTAAACGATCGTTACACAAGGTCCCGTGGCTGTTTCATATATGAAACCATTCATATTTTTATTTGAATAAACTATTTTCCGTTCTTATCAGCTAAAATGAATTCTGAAGTTTAAGTTTTTTTAGAGAATTGCTAAAATACTGTGCTTTTGTCAAATATAAGTACCCGAATATATACTTTATGTGGACCTAATTACAATATCATATTGTGTCATTTTCTGGTCAGCTCGGCACTATCTACTAATTAGTATTTATTGTCAAAGGGTCAGAAATATGAATGAATAGTGATACCATCATAGTATTATTGATCCCTTAGCCTTTCGTCTTTCTTTCCTAAACGTATTTCTTACCTGAGAATATACCGATATACTTGAAAAGCAAGTATATTTTATATGTAAAATATTATTATCCCACCTCCCGTCCCACCCAATGTTATGTTTTATTTATTCTAAAGCCTCTCTTTCTCCCTCTCCCTCTCTCCCTCTCTCTCTCTCTCTCTCTCTCTCTCTCTCTCTCTCTATTAAACTTACCACTCTAACAAAATGTTTGTTTATTTATTCGAAATATGCGTCCTCAAATGCATCAGAAATGATTATATTGGCAATGTGTGAATGTTTATTTTGAAACAAATATTCCAGTTTTCAAAAGATGTAATAATAATGTATACATTTAACCTAAGTACTTCGGTTTAAAACATTATTCTAAACATTAAATATTTCAAGATTAAAAACTTGATATACTGTAGACCACGTGATCTACCACATATTTCCTGGTGCGGAAGGTTTAAACCCGCAGACAAATGATAATAAAGGTCCTTGATTTGATTTATTTGTTATTTTCTTAAGACAGATTTAGTTTTTATAGAATAACGTACAAACAGTATGAAGAGATAAAGCATTTCATAGTTCCTACATTCTGCTAAAAAGTAATCCAATACCTTCAAAGCAAACCTTTATTCGTTTTGAGTTTTAAGACAAAAACAGTGCATATCAATATGAAGATATTTATGGTTGATTGCCGCTGAAACATAAAAGTCTGAGGCGGCTAGAGGAACAATTGATGTTCTTTATTCTATTTCAAATGTCATTATTGATCATTTTATTTGCAAATGTCAGAATTTCAGACTTTTTCCATAAATATCGTCTCTGTGTAAAGGAAATTAAATTGCTAATTACGTTTTATTCAGTTGACATTATAATGAATGTCAAGAATCGTAAATATTTACTAAACAGAAGATAAATTGAGTTTTCCTAAATGTTTGGGATGCGCTCAGTTTCCCAAATGCAATCAAAGCTGTAGCATGCTTTAATAAATTTAACATTGATATTTTTTTCTACTCTCGTTTTTACAACCATATAATTTTGATATTGAACAATAAAATGCCTTTTTCAGATCGAAAAGATGTTTAGATTAATCATGTTCAAACTACTAGTAATCTAAATAAAAACTGTTTTCAGAATATTTCATTTCTGTTTTTTGAAAATTTGATTCATTCGTTGCGTTCATTTCTTCAAACGAGCACGTAATTAGTGGTTCTTTCAACTCTTAGATGTATTTTTCAGTAAATGTGTTGAATGCGCTTCTTATTTTCACATACCTCGCAGTGCTCTTTTTGTCTTTAATTCAGTCGTTTTACACCATGAAAATACAACATTTTTAGATAAATTGTAATTTGTGAAGCCTGTCAGAACAAAGTGAAGCACACAACGTAATGTTTAATAATGCTGCAATAACTTATGGCAACCATTAAAATCTATTATATATATATATATTTTTTTTTTTTTGGTTGGATTTAACGTCGCACCGACACATGACAGGTCATATGGCGACTTCCAGCTTTGATGGTAGAGGAAGACCCCAGGTGCCCCTCCGTGCATTATTTCATCACGAGCGGGCATCTGGGTAGAACCACCGACCTTCCGTAAGCCGGCTGGATGGCTTCCCCACATGAAGAATTCAACGCCCCGAATGAGGCTCAAACCCACATCGATGAGGGGCAAGTGATTTGAAGTCAGCGACCTTAACCACTCGGCCACGGAGACCCCCTATTATATATTATACAGAGGAGTAATAAAATCAGTAAGATGGAAAGCGAAGACTGGTATGTCCATTTGCAATATTGCAGGCAAAATATAGCATACCCTGGTAATTTTGAAGGCAATATGTAGCATTTCTTAAAAATTATGTAGGAAGTATGATATTCCTTAGCAGTTTTGCAGGCAATATGTAGGTTAAGTAATTTACGAACACACGTCAATGTAGTAAGATATTACTTCCTATGATGACGAATTTTTATCATCTGATCTTTATGTGATCTGAATATTTCATTTAAATGTGCTTATTTATTGTTTATAATATATCTTGACTGCTCTTGGCTGACCTTACTATACAAAAAATGTCGCATTCTCCAATATTCTGGGATGTTCTAATTGTATTGTGTCTTAAACTAACTACCCTACTGACACAAATCTATATTTATAGCCCTTCGATGGCAGATTCTTGGAATAAATATTAGTATGACGCAAAGCAAAATTATATTCCTGCAGAGTAGGAATGTATTTAATGTACTCATTTAAACAAAAAAGCAATAAACGTGGAAATTCCACAAAAACCATGTTTTCAAACTTAGCATCAAACAAACAGGTTTTGTTTAAAAAGGGCAATGTTCTATTATACATATCTTACTGCATCCAATCATGCCATTCAGAAGTACAGATATATGAAAAGTAGATGTGTCATTACCACATGTAATTTATGATTCTTTGATAAAAGCTTCCTAAACACAAAGTTTGCTGACAAAAGATGTACCCAAACTAAGGATATTGAGCATAAAATCTGTAAGAAGATCCTTTGGAAGCATTATAGAATGCAACCAAGCAAAATAATAGCAGACTCGGTTTGATTGAGTCTGTTAATGAGAGGTAGTGGAAAGTGCAACACCCCTCACGGCACCTAGCACCGGCTTAAGCGGAACTCTATTACCCATGAACATCGAGTGGACTCTATGATCCCAAAGATCCAGAAAATATAACAACACTGAATCCAAGTACGGGGAGACGTTTTACGGCCGCCACATGACACTTAAGAATTGCTATTGTGATAGTTAACAAAATCTGTAAGAAGATCCTTTGGAAGCATAGAATGCAACCAAGCAAAATAATAGCAGACTCGGTTTGACTGAGACTGTTCATGAGAGGTAGGGGAAAATGCAACACCCCTCAGGCCCCCTAGCACCGGCTTAAGCGGAACTCTATTACCCATGAACATCGAGTGGACTCCATGATCCCAAAGGTCCAGAACCTATAAACCATTTTACTATTTTGAGTAATAGTGACCACAAAATACAATCCAAAGCCAATTTCTTAATATACATCAAGTTTAGCAACGGTCAGTCAATCCTAACTAAAGTTTAAGCTGGAAACCGATATTTGGATTTCTATTTTTGGTATCAGTGACCCCAAATATAATCTAAAGCTAAGTCTTCATATAAGCTTGTTGTACATCAAGTTTGGTAACAGTAATTAAGTCCAAACTAAAATTGTAAATCGGAAACCATTTTTTTTAATGATCAAAAACTATTTTAGTAACTGTGACCTTGACCTTGACTCAATGGCATAAAAATGAGCTTTTTATCACAAAAACATTTTGGATCTCAAGGGGGTTTGAACCGCTGTTCAAACAGCACAAAAAAAAACTTTTGCCCAACGCTCTAGATCACTCTGCCACGGTGGAATTTTCTAAGTATGAAGATAAATTAAGCTATGCTGACCTTAGACTTGGCCCCCACTGACTCCATATACAATCCCAAGCTTGGCTTTTCTATAAACTACCTAAAGGCCAAGTTTTATTTCAATACATCAATGCAAACTAAAGTAATTGAGCGAAACGTTTTTTATATTTTTAGCAACAGTGACCTTGACCTTCACCTTAGTGACCTCCTATGCAATAGCGAACTCCGCCTCTATGCAAGCTTTCTCTATATCAAGTTTCATTTGAATCGGTCACTCCTAACTCAAGTTATTGAGCGGAAACCAAAAAATGGACGCCGCCCGCACACCCGCCCAACGACATTTCCCAATCTAATAACCATTTTTTTTCAAACCCTTGTTTTTTAAAAAAAGCTGCTTTTATGAATATCATTTTATCGTTTCAGATGTATTTCTGCCTTATACTTCTTACCAACCATCACCAAATTTGTATCCAGGATTTGCACTTTCAAAACGCCAAGAACAACACAATGTTAAAGGTAATGTTTCTATATAAAAACATTTAAAGTAATATACTGAAGATTAAATAAATTTCGCAACACTTTTTACTTGCAGGACCACAGTCAAATTTTTTTGTTGTTTTCTTTTAGCTTGTAATTTGTTGATGGTTATTCTGATTGAATATTGCTGCTTTATATTCCGGATGAATATTTTGAATCTGCGTGTCGGTCCGTTCGCGACTTAAAATGAGTAATTTTTACTATGTTTTTGTATAGTTTGTAGAAATTTTCGAATGCTTTCAATAACATATACATTTGTCTAAACGTAGAGGTGACTACAATAACCTTGTAGATATTTGCAAAATAACTATTGACGAGTTAGCTGCTTTGTTCAGTATAAAAATCTCGAATTATTGTCAACATGAATATGTTTGACGTTTATCATATCGCGAATTCTTCGCCAAACGGATATGTCTCATGTTTATCAGATCATGAATTCTTGGCAATGCGAACATGTCTGGTGTTTATCAGATCGCGAGTTCTTGGCAACACAGACATGTCTAATGTTCATCAGATCACGAATACGTGGCAACGCAAGTATGCCTAATGTTTATCAGATCGTGAATTCTTGGCAACGCGAGAATGTCTCTTGTTTATCTGATCGTGAATTCTTGGCAAAGCGAATATGAGATCGCGAATTCTTGGCAACGAGAAAATGTGTTTTTATCAGACTGCGAACTAAAAGTGACGAAAATGTTATCCAATATATACGTATGCTATATTTTGTACACTTAATAAGTGCATACCTCAAACAGCGTTCACTGGTTGTGAGTTCAGTCCTCGAGTGAGGAGTTTTATCAATCTTCACGGAGAGCATACGCCTCTCCCGAGGATTGAACTGTGTCTGAAATCATTCATCCTGCGCATCTGATTCTTTTTGGGAAGTGGGCAGTTACTCACGGAGAACAATAAAGTCACATAACACGTTACATAACCGAAATACTCAATCAAAAAACGGCGCTAAACCCCAAACAAACAATCTTGACAAAAACCAAACCTCAGGTATCACTGATTTAATAGCAAATACTAAACAAATGCATTTCAAATTGAACTAAAAGTCTTGAGAGGACTGGCCTCTTTGTACTACCTGACTGCGTTTTGTAGCGCATTAGCTTCTTTTGGGCGTTGTTAGGATTGAAACAAAGATTCTATAATTTTCAGAATAATGTATATGTATCTCGGGTAGCGTGTAAACCCTCCAGTAAATATACAATGTATTACTAACTGAATTTGAAAGTGCATTTAAATTGTCTTGTAACTTAAGAAAAGGTATTTTTGTTAAAGTGTAACGATACAATTACTAATACAGTTGATCTATATAAAACATATTGTAAGGTTATTACAACAGTAGGTGGTAAAAGACACGGCTTTGTATTTGGGAAAATGTTTGAGGAGGCTGAGTTCATGCAACATGGGTTTTCAGTTTTATAATACTAGTCCTTGTTCTTCTTTTATATATTTTACAAAAATACGAACTGGGAAAAATCGAAATACTTGGTACACTAGTTTAAACCCGATTCCGTGTTTTACCTTTGCCTAGAAATGCATAGTACACTAATTTAAATCCAATTTCGTATTTTGCCTGTGCATGGAAATACGTGGTACACTAGTTGAAGTCCGATTTCGTATTTTGGTTGTGCATGGAACTACGTGATGCATTAGTTAAAATCCGATTCCGTATTGTGTCCCTACCTAATTTGACTACAGGTAGATAAAAAAAACATTGTTTGACAAATATAATAAAAAGATAGTTATTGCATTAGCCTAACCATGAATGTATTTGGCTCGCGGTGATTTAATCAGGCCGGATTACATGCGATTCGCACCTCGTGTCAGTCTATAGAAATAATTATTAATAATAATAATTATTAAACGATATGCCAGTTTTAAGAATATTGGAGAAAGGTTTCTTCAATAACACGCAGAGTCTGTGGGCGATCCATCTACGTCTACATAAGTGGACATGATAAAATCATTTTGTTTATAGTCAACATTTTCTTATATGTGTGTTATTTATACTTTTCAGTTAACAAACGAGCGACCCTTAACCAGCTTTTAAGACGCCTTATTGCCTTATATGGAAACAATGACATAGCTTTCTCCGGCAGATCTTCTCATGTGCGTTTTGGCGCCGGTGGCCGATGACGTCATCCGTTGCTAAACAGTGCAACACATTTCAGCATGTGATATATTACAGCGCGCCTTTAGATAACCTTTTATCATTTTTTTGTTATATGAACATCTCCTTTTTTCATTCATGGAGAAACATTTACATGAAGCTACTTATGATAGACTAAATGGAACCGCCGATTGAACCAATTTTTCACAACCATGTACGGTTCAATAAATATCATATGAAAACATTGATACCAGCATGGATCCAAAAATGTTGAAACAGGGATAATATTTTAAGGGAGACCAATAATTGTTTTGAACAAATAAATCCAAATTACAGTGTTACAGTGTTACATTGTATTGCTCTGTTTATGTTACAGTTCTGTTGTCTATGCGTTTTTGGTATAGTGAGTTTTGTTGTTTCTATTTCGACGTGTCAAAGTGAAAATATAAAAAAGCACAACAGAAAGAAACCGTACATTTTATATCTTGTTGTATAATTTTTAAAGTATATCCATAGCTACGATACGAGATTATATCTCATTCCACGACATGAGCATGTTATTATAACATGAAACAGATAGAAGGTGGCAATATGTTGTGGCTTCAATTAAATACGCCTTACCTTACTCCTACGATACGAGATTATATCTCATTCCACGACATGAGCGTGTTATCATAACATAAGACAGATGGAAGGTGGCAATATGTTGTGGCTTCAATTAAATATTCCTTACCTTACTCCTTACGATACGAGATTATATCTCATTCAACGACATAAGCGTGTTATCATAACATAAGACAGATGGAAGGTGGCAATATGTTGTGGCTTCAATTAAATATTCCTTACCTTACTCCTTACGATACGAGATTATATCTCATTCAACGACATGAGCGTGTTATATAAGATTAAACAGACAGAAGGCGGCAATATGTTGTGGCTTCAATTGAATACTCATTACATTACTCCCTACGATACGAGATTATATCTCACTCCACGACATGAGCGTGTTATTATAACATTAGACAGACAGAAGGTGGCAATATGTTGTGGCTTCAATAAAATACTTCTTACCTAACTCCCTACAATACGAGATTATATCTCATTCCACGACATGAGCGTGTTATTATAACATTAGACAGACAGAAGGTGGTAATATGTTGTGGCTTCTATTAAATACTCCTTACCTTACTCCCTACGATACGAGATTATATCTCATTCAACGACATGAGCGTGTTATATCAGATTAGACAGACAGAAGGTGGCAATATGTTGCGGCTTCAATTAAATACTCATTACATTACTCCCTACAATACGAGATTATATCTCATTCCACGACATGAGCGTGTTATATAAGATTAGACAGACAGAAGGTGGCAATATGTTGTGGCTTCAATTAAATACTCATTACATTACTCCCTACGATACGAGATTATATCTCATTCCACGACATGAGCGTGTTATTATAACATTAGACAGACAGAAGGTGGCAATATGTTGTGGCTTCAATTAAATACTTCTTACCTTACTACCTACGATACGAGATTATATCTCATTCCACGACATGAGCGTGTTATTATAACATTAGAAAGACAGAAGGTGGCAGTATGTTGTGGCTTCTATAAAATACTCCTTACCTTACTCCCTACGATACGAGATTATATCTCATTCCACGACATGAGCGTGTTATTATATTAACATAAGACAGATAGAAGGTGGCAATATGTTGTGGCTTCAATTAAATACTCCTTACCTTACTCCCTACGATACGAGATTATATCTCATTCCACGACATGAGCGTGTTATTATAACATTAGATAGACAGAAGGTGGCAATATGTTGTGGCTTCAATGGACAGTTCCAGTTTTTGTCGATAAATTTCATCTAACTCCTCCCTCTATTGTTATTTTATTCATACCAAGGTCAACTGCTCACAAGCGGTATCACAAACAAAACGCACATGGTCTATTGTGTGAACTAGGTCAATCGTATTTGACAGTCCCGATTGGACTGTCTGTCTTATGTAAATATTACTGATTTTGGATCCGTCCATTGAAAACCGCCTTTAGATACTTCTGTTTACTCCCGAGTCCACTGCTTAAAACTCTGGAATGAAGACCGTTTCTTCAAGTTGTAATTTCAAACCCAACGGATTACTATTTATAGATCTATTTTTCACATTTATTACCTTTGAGGAGCAAGTAATAAGAAGCAAGCGAGCTTAACTACATGGCCACTTGTTTGGACCCCTAAATGGGAAAGCGACTTTCCTTGGAAAGGTGATAATAGCACGAGGGCTGTTATTTGCTTTCATAAGCAGTATGACTCAAAAGCACAACTTTCTCATATATTTACCTTCTTATAGTATATTTACTTATAACTTCTCAAAAGTAGTTTAGTATGACATTTGTATGGATACTAGCATAACAGACATAAAAAGCTGTCTTTATAAGCTAGTAGATTGTAAAAAGTTCAAGTATTATTCTAAATTATTCGTACGTTAAACTTAAAAACACAATTGTACCATGTTTTGCTTAAAGTATAGCTCATTATTTTGCGTAAAATACTAGTACATAATTTTACTAAAACAGAACAGTATGCTGTTTTACGCTTATAAAACGTCATAATGTCTATGCACAGACGTAAATTGTTAATGCTTATCAATGCCATTACTGATAATGGTGTTTTCGGCCAGTTATGATAATTATTATTATTATTATTATTATTATACCAGATTTATATAGCGCCCTTTTCATGATAAACACGTTCAAAGGCGCTTTACATATAGCAAACGCAGCCACACAGGGCGCGAAATTCATCCTATATTAGTACAGACACAGAGCGATCTGACCAGAGGGACAGAGTGAGATAAAGCCCTCAGAAAAGAGAGAGAGAATCCTTTTTTTAGATACAGACTTGCCCGGCTAACTTAGCCTATCTCTTTGCGAATAGACAGTCTGGTTCTTTAACGTGCCCGGTGTATAGCACCAATACACGCGAAGCCGTCTTTCCTGGGAAGAACCAGTACAGGCCTCTAAGTTAGTTGGGAGACACTCAAGAGCATCTCAGAAATTTCCAGTGCCTGGACCGGGATTCGAACACCAGACCTCTGGATTGACAGTCAAGCGTGTTACCACTAGACCACCGGCCCACCTTAATGTTAGGATACATGATATCCATAAATATTAGCAAATTTAATGCTGGAAATTCTCATGTTATCGTGTTGCTTGATGCATTACCATATTATCATTATTAGCTCTAGGACCATTTCTGGCCCTCACGTTAGGGCAGGAAATATATGTACGTAAACAGAAAAAACTTCATAACGTTTCCTTATGGCAAAAAAAGCTAATAGTTCAGTTTAGATTTTGTTATTTGAAGCGTAACATCATGAATATTTCGTAGAATAACTTTTTTTTAACAAACCTATACTAAAGTACAACATTAAAGGCATTTGATTTTTATAAAATTGCATGTTATAGAAATAAGATAGAAACTTGAATAACGTTACGGTAATGAGGTGTTTTTCGGCTTTTACGCAGTAGAATATTTCTAAGTGAACTATTTTTACACACGTCTTAAACGTATAATACAATGTTAAATATATAATACAATGGTAGGTCATTTCTACGACATTTTTTTATGTTTGGTGAAAACTGTGTGTATGCAAAAAAAGAATTCAGCTCATCTTTTTATCAAATTTAAATTGTAAGTTATTGTAGAATTAAAATTCTTTCTCGCATTTCTCGCACGCCCATTGACAAGACAAATAGAGCTCCGAAACCCCAGCGTCCCGCCCATTTGCCCCACCCCTTCTCTCTACCTCGCCCCTTCTCCCAATCTTCATTCTTAAAGCATCAGAACGCTCTCATTTCCCTGCCTTTGATACAGGAATAAACGCGTTGATAAAATCCTAGATCCTTTGTTTGTCTAGAACGAGGCATCTAGTAAACATGACTGTCTATGAGAGCAAGAATATAAAATCTCTGCCTGTGGCTACAGCATACTTTAAACACGCCCGTGGATGTACGTTATACCTCAAACATAATTTTCCAAACAGCAATTCATTTCTTCACATAAACCTTCTGGATATTTACTGCTTTGATTTCCCTTTATTTGATATATGCTTACTGATACATAATTTTTGAAGTTATTAACTATCGACGGATAACGTCTGCTTCCATGCATTTATTTAAGAATTGAATTTTCATGCGAGTTCATGCGAAATGAACAACACATTAGGATCGGCAAATCCGTGAATCATTTCGCATGAACTCTGAAAAAATAAATTCATATCTTATATTTACATTGTACTTCCTTTCCATTTGTAAACAAGATTTTATTTCAAATGTAAATATAAACATATTAATGTTTCAAGCAATGTTCTAGTTATGTTCAAAAATACTCAAAATTCTACTTTCAGCGTAAAATTGGCAAATTACTACGGCTAGAAGTATAACGTGCAATTGTGCATCACGCCTGAAAATGTGTATTATTTTAATGTCGCTTTGTTCAACCTTTACCAATGTATAACTCTTTTCAGAAGTCGTCTCCATTTTTCAACCTCAATATGATCAGATGATTGTGGCTGAACAGAGGGATTATTGTGAAATCAAAAGTATTTTCTATCCGAAACATCAAAGGAATTTCTCTCTTGGAAAGTGTTTCATTTCTGATACATTTTAACGGATGTTTGCAGTTTCAAAATATCAAAGAGTTAATTCCAACAATATCAAAAGCTTTTCATTTGTTATACTAATTTTAACTTTTCCTGAAATACGAACTGGTACTACTTTTGTCCGTTGATGTAGACATCCTTTACATTTTACACGAAGAAAAATACATTTCTAAGAAATGTTCACCTAATATAGGAGTTGAATCCTAGTCTGTTAAAACAAATTGTCATTCCTGTCATTGTCATTTAAAGCAGCATTTTACTCATTGTCTACAGCTGGTTTTATTATTTTAATCACGATGTGAAACACAGATATGAAGGGTGATGCTATTTACAAAAAGGGTTAATTGAAATCGTCCCTACTGGAAAGAAAGCAAGATTATAAGGATCTTACATACCTGCCTGTGAAAGACGGGGTTTTCCCTACGCGAGAGACAGTGTGGACTGAAAAACCGAGCGTAAGCGAGGTTTGTTATGCAAGCTGCCCCGAGGGTTGTGAAAACAGTTGTCTTAAAAAGGCAGACATGTATCATTTTTCTTGCCTATCACGTTCACAATAGATCGTGGTGACAAGTAGATCTGGGTATTTCCTGGCATTCTTTTTATAGTTTATGACGTCATAATAGTGCCAGTACTATGAGACATCACCTAAGTGCACGCTATTTTAGACAAGGTTTTTCCCTAGGGAACGACAGGAATATCTATCCCTGACAAATGTATACTTTCCACGCTAGGTAGGCATGAATCGCTTATCTTTTTCAAATTAATTGTACTTTTCTTTGGTCACTTGCGACAGAAGTTTTAACATAGTGGTTATGATAATCAGTCAAATGTAAATTAAATATATAAAACGATCCGTTGGAAGCATGGGATGGAATATTATAACTTCAAATAATAGATGACTAGATCGATTGAGTATAAGAGGAAGAATGAAACATGAAATAACCTTAAGCCTCCCTCACCCTACACACTCCCTCCATCCAGCAAACGGTTTATTTGTTATACCGGCACCTTTATATGCCATATGGCAACTTACAAATTTACCACGGTAGAGGAAGACCCAAGGTTACCCTCCGGGCGTTATTTGAAACACGGTTGGACACCTGAATTAGTAGAACCACGACCTTCCATTCGTCGACTAATGAAAGAATTCTACACTCCAAGAAAGGTTTCAACCTCATAGCCATTAGGAGCAGGTGATACTTAATAATTCCAAAAGGACCGCAAGTACTTACCAAGCTCGGACCACGTTAAAACTAGAATTTATCTTTGAAGAGAAAATTTGATACTTAACTGATTAAGTCATCTTGTCGTTTTAATCTTATGTATGTACGCAAACAACGGTACGCAAAAACTCTATCAGCATTAGAAAGAATATATAGCACCATACAATCCAACAGAATACCCCATGGATACAGATTCACTAAAAGGAAACCCTACACAAGTTTATGCGTGGATGAGTTAATGACTGGCGTTTACAGAAAAGCATATTGAGTAAAAATACTAGAAATCACGACGTTTAATTAAGCAAAAAGACATATGACGAAAATCAGTTATGGTTTAAAATAACAAACACATGCAGCATGTTTCTGTCAAATGCCTTTCTGTTAACACATTTGTTCCCCAGTCAATATCAAATTTATATAGCCTGATAAGCCAGCGTGTCCAAGGATTTTGTTTCTGTACTGGCAAATGTGTAATTAACTGTTTACAAGTTTTCGCCATTTTTAAAAGCAAAAATCTTTTAAAGTCAATGCATAAATTTGTCCTCATTCCCAATCAAATATGTGGACCCGTAATGACACTTGGAAATATTAGAATGATTACATAATCTCGTTATGCGATTCGGACTTAAATGTAGCTAAACGCTCATTTGGCTTTTCGTGTGAAAACTGATAATACCGGAGTAGAATGTTGAGAACTCGTAGTCGAAATAAACACATCTTATTATACTGTATGCTCGCAAGAGAAAGACTGCCATACAAGATTACAATTCATTTCGTGTGTACTTTGAATCCAAAGATATATCAATATCGCTTTTGTCTTCACAAATACTTGTTTATAAACATAAAACAATATGATACTTGAAAAGACCTGTTGTGCATGTCTTAGTTCGTTACGTTATTTCGAACAATTTTATTCCTGAACATCAAATTATTTAAATGTTGCTGTACAGACGAAATGAACATCATAATAAATCAATAAATATTTATAATCTCAACACTTATTTCGTTACTTAATAAGTGCATAAACAGCCTGAGTAATACAGTTCAATGACTTAATGCCAGTGGTTAGACACTTGAGATTACTAACGAGTTGACACACTAGAAACTTACTGGAACAAAGTGAGTCTTGTCGGCACTGCCAAAGATGTAAAAAGATGAAGGGCTAACTGTTTTCAGACAAACGCGAACAGAAAATCAAATTCGTAACTCTAGAAAGTCTTTCTCGGGTTCTAATTGCTGAGTTACCCAGATGGTGAATTGATGTTCACATAAGCGAACTTAAGCTTAGTTTTTCAATTAATCGCTTTTTGCGAAGTCCAAAATTTTTACTGATACAATCTTACTGGAAAGTCAGTCACCGAAATAAAATCTCGAAAGTTTTTTATTTTACATTGTCTGCGACTTTATATAAGGTTATCATCTGACAAACTAAAACGAATAATTGTTTTTAACTTGTTCAAACGAATCAAATATGTCTATATCTTATGTCATTTACGTAGTTAAAATTAAAACGAACTAATATTATTATTGGTTGTTTTCTTTTACAACGCATTCTCTCTTACGCATTAGCAAGGCAATAAATCCTAATTTTGGTAAAATTATTCCCCATGAAAAACTGGCAGCCATTTTAGAGGTATAAATTTTAGATATATAATGGGGAGAATTTACAAAATGAATAAAATACATAAAGACACTTGTTGAAGTCCTTGACACAGGTGAATATTACATATTGGAGCAACAACAGAAGACAATAGTTCATCCAGTAAACAGACATTCACAACATTTTGAGAAATTCTTGTCTAATCTGTAGCACATTTTATGTCAGGCATTACTTCAAAAATGGCGGCCAGGGAAGATATTCTCTGCCATGTGAAAAGCTTATGTTTGATGCTGGGCATTCAGCTAGCTTTGGTATATTCATTATTAACGAGAAAACAGTCAGTAGCATTTAAAGCAATTTTGTGCACGTAATAAACTTTGAAATAACTGATGAAAAAGAAGTAAAACATCCAAAGTTTCCAGATCTTACAAAAAAGCTTGTAGTGACCGAGGGTGATTTCTTGTCCAGTCATATTACTTCCGGCAGCAAGCAACTTCCGATAGACACTTATGTGATGATTAAGACAAGTAGGAAATTAGTTACCACACGTACATCATCAAATGAAAGAATTTTCGTTTGGTAATAAGATTGCATTTATCTTAAAAGATCCACTGGTTATTTAAATAACGTTTAGAACATTGGTAACAATGTGTTCGTTTTTCGTTACGAGAAACAGTGGAGGACACGTTTAACTGGCTGGTAAATTTAATCAGATGTTAACTTATTTTACAAAAAAATAAACACACAAATCAGATGTCATTTAGGTAGCAGGCAAACTGGAGATATCCATTTCGAATTTTATACAGGCAGTACCCGTTCTTGGACGCTCAGCCAAATACTTCTTTATCAGTAATAAGAAATATTTGTGAATCAACACATGTTACATCAGAAGATAATTTCAAGGCTTAATGAAATGAAAAATCAAACAACGTTCAGCTTGTGGTTCTCTTTAGGAAACTTTTGATTTATTTAAGGATTCGATGGATATTTGACATTTGAAATTTGAAAATCACCAAATCACAGAAAAAAAAGAGCTGTTTTACATGAAAAATGCACAGCAGATAAAATAAGTACAATATTCTAAAAAACAATTGTCAATTTACTGTTGGATTCTTGAATTCCCGAAAAGGGACCACATTTAGGGGTCACCCTTCTGGACAGTGTAGCGCCTTTAAAATCTCACCATTTGCAAAGAAATGTTGCAAGTCTTCGTTTTGATGCATTTGCAACAATGTACGAGTGCTGAAATTTCGAATAACTTGGTCGTTTTCAGACATTTTGAAAATTGTTTATTTTATTTCTTTACAAATGGTATTATTGGGGGACAACTTCATGAGAATATTTAATGTTCAGGACAGAGCGGGACAATATGTTTAAACATGTATTGTACAGATATTGTTGGTAAACATGTGGTTCGTAGACGTTCAATTTACGGTTCATTATATCTTTTTTTATGAAATAATCATGTCTGTTTCACGAAAGTCATTATGTTCATTTGTTAACGACAAACTGTGAAATATTGCATATTACGGACAAATAGAAAAGTGACAGTCCTAAAATTAAAAAAATATGTAAGATTTTCGTTGATTCACTTATTTTTTTATTGGTCCGCCAAACGTATTTTGACAGATTGCCATTTGCAATCATATCTAAGGGAAACAAGTATTGTAAGCAGATGTACATAATGACTTTCATGAAACGGACATGATTAATCTATAAACGGAGAATTACAAACCGTAAAACTAAGTTCTAACAATTGTTTGTAAGCGAACAACATCTTTACCGACATTGTAGTTATTCAATAAATGTTTTCCCGTTGTGTCCCGTACTGTTTCGTATTTAAAATACTCCCAAACAGTTGTCCCCATTTGAAAAATAAATCCATTTGTAAAGAAATGAAAATAAACAATTCTCAAAATTCCTGAAAACGTTGTTTAAACTAGTTATTCGACATTTCAGCACTCGTACATTGTTGCAAATGAATCAAAACGAAGCTTTGCAACATCTCTTTGAAAATGGTGAGATTTTAAACGCGCTACAATGTCCAGAAGGGTACACCCTTAATGTGGTCCCTTTTCTGGAATTCAAGCATCAATCAGTTAATTGACAATCGGTTTCTAGGATAATATATCTATTTTATAAGCTGTTTAATTTTCAAGTAAAGCAATTCTTTCTTTCTATGATATGGTGATGTTCACATTTTAATTCATCAAATATCCATCTCATTCTTAAAACCTTCACCAATGACGTTTACAGAATTTTGGGTGGGGGGGGGGAGGGTCTTATTAAATATTTACAATCTACAATCGCTATGTGTTTTGTAAAGAAAGAAAGATACTTTTTTTCGTTATACACAACATCAAGGGCGACCATTCCGCAAGATTATTCACAAAAAGATAACAAAACGGTGTCGTTAGAAAAAGATCTTTCCAAATCGTCAACCAAAATGTCAAAAAGAACAAAAATAGCCGAAACACATTTTCCGATGCTAAAATTACAAGAATTACGATTCTTATTGGATATAATAGTATTTCAAATTAAAATCAGGTATTGTATTTTTATCGGAGGACAAATTACTTGAACATCCACTCTAAAAATAAATGAATATATTATAATTCCCTATTCCCATTGGATTATACAAGGCAATATTAAAACTATTCTTTCCATCCCTTAAAGCTATAACTGGCATGAAAATGTAAGACAAATATCCCTCTATAAATGAAATATTGATAGTTGATACTACATCTAAACCATTGTATAAGTGACTGAAAAAAAAAGAAACTTTAATGCCGTGAATAAAAGTGCATTCGTCAATAAAAGTACATTATTGCTTTTAACTATTAAGATATTTAATGCTAGAAGGTCATAACACAATCATATAAGCTAATTCTAACTTCTTGTATTCCCACCTAATTTCTCTAAAAGCATTCTACAAAAATGATTGTTCGAGGAAGAGATGGATTTGTCAATTTTTTATTTACATCATCGTTTATAAAAAAAAAAGCTCTTTATAGACGTTTCATCCCTAAGAGTACTAAATTAGTGTATACAATTATTCAGATGAAAAACAAACCATGTAGATTAAATATGGGGTTATATATGACGTCTTTCGTATTTGGTGACGGCAGCTAAAACAGAATTCGGCCTGAAAACCATGTCTCTTCACTCACAAATCAGTTACCTTCGGTCGTCAGAAATCACTTCTTCGTGCGACCAAGATCCCTGGGGTGCAATAATACTGTCCATATTAAAATGATTTAACAGTAAAAATGTGCCACATAAACATGATAGTCCTTACGACATATCGCTGAGCTCGATGGGAGCTAGATTAGTCATTTGTTTAATCTATGATCCGTAAAGTCCAAATGGTCAGCAATGTTATTGTAATACAGATTGTTTTCAACTATAACAATTGCCCGTAAGTTGACACGTATAATGACTATACTTTATAAAACAAAAACAAGCTCGTTACTGTCTGTGACAACATCTAGATGTGATGACGTAATTTCCTATAAAGGCTCAGCTTTGTTTACTATGCTTCAGGAGGATAGTCTTACATGTTTTTGCTATTGCATATTCAATTGGTCAGAAATGTACCATCAAATACAACTTACATTTCAGAAACAAAGCATAACAAATATTAATGACATGTTTGCATGAAATGTAGAATTCTGTATTGTTTTGGTGGAGAGCAGTTTCAGTTTTGTCCTTTTTTATAAACATTATCCAGAAACAGAAAACAGGAAATTTCACCATGCCTGGCATTACTTAGCTACTGAGCACAGCGAATTAATATGAGAGATGTTTCATAATAATATCCACTTATTGCAAGAAACTAAATGTCTCCAAATCATTGGATAGCCTAGAAATTACATGGATATGGGCTGCTCAAATAAAGAGATAAAAAACTGTGTCTGTCCGATTACTTCGGGCCGTTGACTTTGTTGGAAATCAATTATTTACTATATGACCGCCAGGCAACCTAATCAGTTACTTCGTTTCGTCTATAAGCAAAAGCTTGACTGAGGAAACAAATCGGTGTCTTTTTACAAATCATTATAATGAATAGTGATATTAGCCCATCTAATAAAATGTTGTAACAAACCCGATTCAATCGTCATATTAAGATAAAACCCATTTTGCCTATCTGCAACATGAGGAATACTACATTTGACTTTATTTACTAAAGCCCAGTCCAGTATTGCATATAAAACCACAGACACTTGGGGTCAGGAACCCCCACCCACCCCACTCTCCCCCGCCCCTTGATGATTGCGATTGAACTCGCGTGTTTTCTCCGTCTTGAACGATCTTATTATTTAACTACTGGCGAATTTTCTCTTTAGAATGATACCATGGTACATATTCATCAACGTTCTCAGTCTGAAATTTAGTATTCATCAATGGTATCTGCGTGAAATTTACTATTAATCAATTTTCTTCGTCTTATATGTACTATTCATCAACGTTCTAAATTCGCAATTACCTATTCATCAACTTTTTATATCATGCATCAATGTTCTCAGTCCAAAATGTACTATTAACCAACGTTCTAGATTTGTAATAAACTATTCATCAATTTGGCGAAGTTCCCAGTCTGCAATTTACTATTTATCAACGTTCTCTGTTTGAAATTCACTATTCATTAACGTTTTAAATCTGCAATTTACTATTTACCTACGTTTTCTGTATGCATTTTACTATTAACTAAAGTTCTCAGATTACAATTTACTACCTATCAACGTTCTCATCTTCGTTTTCAGTCTGTAATACAATATTCATAAACGTCCTCAGAATGAAGTTTACTAATCATCAACGTTCATAGTCAGAAATTTACTATTCATCAACGTTTTAAGTCTGTACTGTACTATTCTGCAACGTTCTTATTCTGCAATTTACTATTCATTAACGTTCTCAGACTGAAATTAAGCTTGCCCGCTTAGCTCAATAGAGAGCGCAAATCTACTGACTAATTAGTCATTATAATAAATTGCTTGTAGAAAAGGGGAGAAAATGGTTTCTTATTTTTCCAGATGGCAAAAATAATTACATTGTCTTACAAATTGAGAGCGTTTCTCCTACACAAATGATTAAACGGGTTTGAAAATGAAAACATTATTAATGTGTAATATAGGTAAAATAAATAACTGTTATTTAAGATTATCATTTGACAGACCAAAAAAAACTGACAAAAAATTAGCCTGAAGGACTAAATAATCAGACGCTATTTGAAAGATTCGAAGGTTATTCAGTATAAATATAAATTATAAAACGCTGTTACACATCTGTTCAACAAATTTCCCAGCTGTATCAATCTGACATGTGTCGGCGAAACAATTATTAATGTTGGTAGACCTCCCTATTTTAGTCTACCTTCTACTTCAAATTTTGTTTGGTTAAAATAGAAAAATGGAAACTCCACAGGTCGCTCAACGCGACAAAAAACGAAAATGTTGCAGGCTCGGTTTGATTGAGTCTGTTCATGGACGGTAGTGGAAATGCATGCTACCGTCCACGTCCTCTGGCGCCGGGTTGAGCAGAACTAAACATTTACACTTTCTACAAGTACAAAAAAAAACAATTTAGAGACATCCGCAGATGTGTTCATACTGTCGTGCACATGGAACCTTCAATGATACACTAGCGTAAGTCCAAAAGCGGCGTAGGGTCCCCAGTTAAAACAATGGGTTTGCCCTAAACGAGATAAGTAAAACCTAAATAAGCCTTGTTCATATTTACTTTTTTGAAATTTGCGTCTATTATGATAAATTGATAATTACGACAATTTGCGGAATTCAGTGTATATATCAGTATGCTGACACTTGTTTTGTAAAGTAATATACACGCTATCATTACAAAAACTACAAAACAACTGTCAGTATACTGATATAAACATTGAATTCCGGAAAAGGACTGCCTAAATGGGCCTCACTTCCGGACAGTCAAACGCCTTTAAAAACTCACCATTTTCAAAGAACTGTTACACATGTTTGTTTTGATGCATTTGCAATAGCGTGCGAGTGTTGAAATTTCACACAACTAGGTGGAATACAGTTTTCAACCATTGTTTACTTTTATTTTTTTACAAATGGCATTCATTCTCAAAGGGAGACAACTTTTTCAGAATATTTTAAGTACGGGACAGTACGGCAGAACATGTAATGGTCAGGTAAAATATTGGTAACGATGTTGTTCGTTTATCAAAAATTTCTGTGTTTTGGTGATATACTCCTAAACCTTAAAATACATTTATAAGAAAACGTTAAACAATCTTTGAATACTTTGCCTTCAGTGACATTTGATGGCTACCTTAAATGATTTGATAATTCTAGTGATATCCACTGGAAGACTGTTCCAAAGTTTAGAACCAAAAGAAACTAAAAGGTTTTGAACCTGGACCTTTGGAATACAATAGCCACCTTTTTTACTAAGTCTTGTACTGTGTGTATGTATAGAGTCTTGAGGAACAAAACATATTCATCCAAATAATCTGGGGATAGTTTGTTTTTAACCTTAAAATATGACACAACATGATTTGTTCAACTCTCTTGCTAACTGGCAACCAGTTTATGGATTTAAAATGTTCAAGATCTACATGGGCTCTGGAATCAAAGTTGAGAAGTTGCTTGTACGTTTGCAACTTGTTTTTAGGACTTGAGTTAAACCATTATTCCAGACAGAACAAGCGTAATCAAATGACACTGAATGAAGGACATAACAAGCCGTTTTTTTGTATGTTGAGTAAGAAAATCATTCTTACTGTATAGAAATTTTAATCTAGCAATGGCTTTTTTAAAAACTGAATCGGCCATGGCACCAAAGTACAATTGCTGATCTATAGTAACCCAAGATTCTTCACAGCTCTGATTGCTTCAGTTAATATTATTTGATAAGTAAAGGTTTTAGAATTACGAAGATAGCAAGCGAAAGTAAAAGTTAGTCCCTTTTTAACACACAAATGTGTTTTAGTCGGAAACTGCTTAGATTGGTATAAGTTCAAAATTTGAATAACGCATTGATTTTATAAGCTATCACGGTTCGTCTACATTTTCATCAAACACAATAGTTTGACTGTCAATATCCGTATCATTTAAGGTAGTTCTGCACGTTTGATAAACCGATAAACCGGGAGTGATAGCGTAACGTCATTTATCCCGAAAACGTAGAATAAAGCCTGGATTCGGCGTACGAAATGAAAATCATTTTATGAATTAATGGCAATCCGTGAGTAAATTTATAACAATGGCAATGTAACTATCTTTCTAAAGTTAAAATATGATACGAAAACATCTGACACGTTAAATAATTCAAAATAATGTCTAAAAATTAGCTTGAAATGTGTGGTTCACTTTGATCATGGTCAAATATCTCAAAAACAAGCACACGGACCTATACATTTTATTTCACTACTTTATAAACCATATGTTTATTTATGACTGTGAGAAGTTTCATTACAATCCACATTGTAGAAAAATTTCTATTCGCGAAAAGGTTATGAAAGTTGTGATTTTCCCACAGACTCCCATTATGAAAAATTGCGCGAGGTCCAATTTTTTCAAATCAGTCTAGAAAAACACAAAGCACACGACCCTATCTTTTTTATTTGCTGAATTTTCTAAGTATATTCTAAAGTTTTGAAAAATCAGGGTTTAATCAAGTTCTACATTGTAGAAAATAATTCGATCCGAACGTGAAGAACTACCTTAAGTTACATTTTTATTACAAAGTATAAAAAAAAATATTCACGATTTCTAAACATATAATTTTATGTAAATCTTGTTTGTTTAAAAACACCAGAAAAATGTAGCATTTTGATTTACGATTGTTTCAATGTCGAAATGTAAAGAAATTATGTTATCTAAAAACTTTTCAAGTAAATGAATGGCTTAGCTGCTCCCGAACTGCCGTTAATGGATTAAATTAAATTATACAAGTCACAGAAACTTGTAACAAATAAACATAAAACAGGTGGAAACTGTGATTCAGTCCTAAATAAAACAAAATCGAAGGAGAACCTTACACACGCAAACATGTAAATCAAAATAACTAATTTAGACTGGACATATCTAGTTAATGTTCCTTGTTTTGTTGATGTTAGACAGACAGGGAGAGTTTGTAAATATATTCTAGATGGTCAATCCAGATCAATAAACGTTTGACGATAGTCTTTGAAATGATATAAACAATATTTGATTTAGCTAATGGTTGTTACAATAAGTGTCCCAATTAACTACTTAGTGTACATTTCATGTACAATAGGCTTAATGGCTTATGCATTGTTATCAAATTTGCGTTTCTTAAATACTAGAACGTGAATGATGTCGACGAAATAGATGTATTAAGGAAAAGAGTGGGCAGTTGTAATCATGTTGGAATGTGACCTCTTGACATTCGTGTATTTAAATGTTTCATCCACAAAATTAAATGCAGGGAGTTTACAGAACTATGAAGGTCTGTTGGTTTTGTGCATAATTGATAGTTTAAACTTCCTAGTGGTGTATATGCTACTGACCGTTCCAAGGTGTTGACCTATTGTGTTCTCGTATTTGTTCGTTTCGTCCTTGTTGTATATATGGTTTACATTGCTCACAATGTAAATATAGTCATTAAAATATTATATTAATTAATTTTAGGTCGATTGACAACAAGTTCTTTAACTTATATCAGTCAGTCTTGACATCTCATTCCTGATGCAATCTATCTCTATGAGGGTATGCGGAAACAGCCGTCAGTTTCCCCTTTAATGTGGAGCGTCAAGGAAGGGAGCTTCTTTTGTATGACGCGGCTGTGAATTGAACCCACGACCTTATGCATCCGATGCGGGGGCTCTACCACTAGGCTACCGTGACTGTTTCTTCAAGCAATAACAATGAGCATACAATCTTTTTCATTAAATATATTACAAACTTTTTCCCATTCTGACAAAATGAAAATAAATTCCAGCGTGCATATTGGGTGTACAGGAATATTTCTATGTTATTGAATGTCAGTGTTTATGAACGTCGCCCGATAGTCAAATATCAGTTTCACTCCATTGACTTCTGAATTATACGATTTGACTTTAAATTGATATTTGAACAGACAACATAAAAAAGATATTGTGCGGTCAAATACAGTTTGGTTCGTAATGGAGTGAGTACGAAAGTGCGAGTAGGCTGGGAAAGGTTGTCTCCCTTGTTGAATTTTGCGTGAACATTCACGACACATGTGTGCGAATCTTTCGAAGCTTGCGAAAGGGGTTCTTTCTTACATGACATGCGTGCGGATGCCTAAAAGAGGTATTTTATATATTTACTTGCGGGGTCTTGTCGTGTTTTGGGGAAAATTGCTGTTATTCATTGTACAAATTTTATAATGTCCGTGTCGGACATAATTGCATTTTTCGGATACAAACTGTAAGGGTTTTTGTTTGACGATGGTGCTACGTTATTTGCTAAATGGTCGATTGGTTACTTGGTTTTTATGCAAGTTCTATAAGTAAGAAGGATATTATTCACAGATGTCAGGTATGAACTTGTTTGTACTACTTTTATTGTACTGTATGTTTCAGTTCGACGTAGACAATTACGATTAAACGTCTTCAGTAAAACTCTTGGTCGTTGTCATTGAGGAAGAAGCACTTACACATAGTTTTATCTGAAATTGTTAATATATATATTATAAACTGTTATTTGAAAGGTCATTGAATGTCTTGAATTTGAAAAAAATATCCCGTCTTTAATAAACAGTACAAATATATACGTCTTCATTTCACTTCATAAATAAGTCAAGTAAGCGTAAAAGAGAAATACATTTCACTTCAGACAAAGGCGTTAGATATTATTCAAAAGGTATCATTTTACTGGAGAATGTATGCTAGAGAAAACAGAAACCTTTTAAGAGATATGAAATAACCTATGCGAGTGGTTTATAAACATATAAATTATACAACATTGTCGCAGCTATTTCTTTGGCATCATCAGTAAACAAACAGACAGTGATATTTGTGTGTTTCAAAGTAAGATTGTAGAGATATAACATTTTCACGGTTGACGTAGAGACGATTGAAAGTGTCGGAGTAAATATATTTCGAATTTATATTTAAAACAAACAGTTCTATCGTGTCATTGTAATTCGATCAACACAACTGTATCCATTTGACCCACATACCAGTGAAAATATATTCAAAATATTAGCTTTGACCAGATATATTTCACTCAGTCTGTTATATTTTCATAATTCACTCAAAACATGTTTTCTGTGTAAAACAAATAAAACGTCTTTTTATTTTATGCATTCTCATTAGGTTTAACTGCATTTCACTTATTTGAACCACTAACATTTCACTGTGAAAAAAGTGAAATGGAGCGTGTTAAACTAACTTACTTCAGTTAGCTCCATTAACTACTAATAATACCTTTTTCACTGAAAAACAATGCTCCGAGGCAGGACTGACTGGTTCCCAGCTTGTAATCGTCGTGCTTATTGGGAAGGTCAAATCAAGTTTTACTTATTAGGGCCAAAAGACTATTATTTGTTGGTAATTTTATAGATACGAGTAATTATATAAGCGTGACAGCTAACCCGAACCTAGAATTTTCGGCTGAACTCATCTGCTTTGGTCAGAGCAAGATCTTCTGGTCGGCCATATGGCGTCGTTGCACTATATCTAATTCAAGTTAACAGTAAGGCTTAGCCTAGTAGAATTGGGAAGGAAGTTATAATGTCATCCCATACCGGTAATTTACAACTACCGTACTGTCAGGACATTTGATTAATATAGAATTAAGATCTAATGGTAAAATAAGGAGAGCGCAGATTTTCAGTTATCAGATATATCATTTATTGGATGAAAGGATAAACAGGACCAAAGAGCTATGCGTGTTTCAACAGTATTACGACAGTTTGTAGCTTTCAATCGGTCTAACAGAAGTGTATTTGTCAAATAAACATACAGACGGCTTCTGTACTACCAATTATATTTTTGTAACTCCCACTTAAGTCTCAGTGCTGTTAATTTTCAGACGTAACAGTATTACGACAGTTTATAGCTTTCAATCGGTCTTACAGAGAAGAATTTGTAAAAAAAAAATACAGACGGCTTCTGTACTACCAATTATATTTTTGTAACTCCCACTTAAGTCTCAGTGCTGTTAATTTTCTTAATTTATACTAATTTATTCTAGCTCGATTGTGATGAAAGCTTCAAGATCATTTAAACCACTCTCGAGTCCGCTGCCTGGAAAAACCAGTGCTGGTGACATATGAAAAGGCGCGGTCGTGACCCCAGTGGGGCTCGAGCCCACAACCCCCGGGTTGAGCGACCCACACCTTAACCACTAGACCACCGCTCCTATTAATTGTGCTGCCCTTAAAGACCATGAAGTCAGTTAAGTGTTTCGGAAAATGGAGTTCCGCTTAAGCAAGTGCTAGGGGCGTTATTTATCCCCTCCCACACAAATGAAACTAAATCTGCTATTATTTGCTTGATTGCTTTCTTTGCCTTTCAGATTTTAGTGCATTTTTTTAAATGGGACACCAGAAATGTCCGTGTTATATAGATCAAACAGTAGCTTTGCTAGTGTAGGTCAAACAGTAGTTCTGCAAGTGTTATACTTAATAGAAATCAAACGATATTCTCTTTACAAGTTAAACCACCAGTAGTATTTATTCTACATTTTACTTCAAATATAAAAATGGTAGGGTAGGGTTTTTTTATCTAAGAGTATGCAAGTCAAAAGTGATTGTTTTCGAAATAGGCACCACCTACATAACTAGTAAAATTATGTGTCGAAACCTATGGCAAACAGTACAAAACAAATATTTATTTTTTTGGCTAATTCGCCGTGTTAAATCTTATTTGCTTATGTGAAAAGTGACTTTTACTACTGAGAATTTATGGATGTTGCAGGTTATATTTTGGTCAGTCAGGTGTCTCGGGATTTGAATAAGTGTAAATGTTTCAGCACCGGATTTAAAACAAGCTCTGACACGAACAGAATACGAGAGAAAACTTAGAGAACACATTAAAATAGAAACAAGTGGAAACTTCACAGGTCGCTCAACACGACAAAAACGAAAATGTTGCAGGCTCGGTTTGATTGAGCCTGTTCATGGACGGTAGTGGAAATTCATGCTACCGTCCACGCCCTCAAGCCCCGGGTTGAGCAGAACTCAACATTTACACATGCTAAAAGTACAAGACAACTTTTATAAAACTAAAACATAGAAGCAGCTCTACTTTGGTATCTGTAACGGAACGTATAGTTACAGTATATTTGGCCTCCGTGTGAGTAAGCTAAACGTTTTTTCTTCTGTTTTTATTTCTACACTTAAGTTATATTTGGCGAAGCTATACAGTTGTGGTAATGAAACGATCTATATCTCGATTACATCCTTCTGACAGTTTTGGCAGTATGAACCAAAAGTTGTTAAAATGCACACTGTCCCTTGCTGACCAAATAGCAGAGATTCTCTGCTAGACATCAATATTAAATCAGTTTGCATCTAGCTCGTGCCTCATGTGACCAAAACAGATAATATCGTTTGAGTAAAGACAAGAATACAGTCTTAATTATGAAACAAAGAGTATTTTTGCATCAGTTAATTTCTATGCAAAGTCACACCAAAGCATGCAAGTTGCCGAAATGTAAATCAAACATTTTTGAAACATTTTGTGTCCTTCAGATGTAGCAAAAGCATTTTCGTTTCTTAAAGGTTAATCTTTTGACTCCTTTTTATTGAATAAAGTATATAAGGAAAAGTATGTCAAAAGTCTGAAATTGCTCAAGTGGTATGATAATAAACGCTAAACGTGTAAATTTACATATTAATATAATCGGTGAACGCTGTATTTCATCTACCGGCCGAAAGACTCGGTAAGCATGTACATTTACACGCTCTGTGTGCATATTTACACGTTAAACATGTATTATGGTATCGCTCGAGCGGTTTACGACATTTGACCAAAATGGTGCGTCATAAAAGTCCTTTGGAAGCAAAAATCGCTGCCAAGGAAAATAATCGCTGACTCTGTAATTCAGACACATTGAATGCACTCCATAATTCCAAAGGACCAGAAAATATTACAACACTGAGTCCAAAAAACAAACAGAGATAAATATCAAACAGGGAATGCCACGTTCCAAGAACGCAGCCTCCCCGAAACAAAACCTTCAGCACGCAGACGTGCACACTGCCAACGCACACACTCACATACAAATCAAACACACGAGGACAAAACAAACAAATAAAGGAACACAGTGGGGCACCACCTTGGAACGGTCAGTGGCAAAAACACCACTGGGGAGCTTAAACCGGTTTATGGTGCGCACCCAACCTCACTCTTACCCCCACCATATTCCAAAGTCACGGGACATTGTAAATAATAGGTCTCTAACATATGCAATGGAAATAAAAGGCATGGCATGTAAAACACAAAAATGCTCCTGTATAATATTATAAAAACCAAACCTTAAGAACCAAAAAGTATGAACTCAATGCCTTTGTAGAAGAGACAGAGCATAAGAGAAACACCCTCAAGGGCCCGACGAAACAGGCAAGAAGACAGAAATCAAAACAGTTCAGTCCCGGTGGGGTTTATAAACTGTTTATCACAGAGTCCTCCCCCTAATCAAGAGGGAGGCGTAGTGTCCAAGTGTAAACGGGTTGAACGCTAAACGTACGGTGTGTCTCAAAACAGTTTGGTCGTAACCTCTTTTAATATAACGTTTTATAAGTTTAACAAATACAGTTGGAGGTATAGAAAAACGTTTTACGACTGCATCTCACGGCATTTACAATTTGCTGTTTGGATAGTTAATAAATGAGCTATGCCATGGTAAAACCAACATAGTGGCTTTGCGACCAGCATGGATCCAGACCAGCCTGCGCATCCGCGCAGTCTGGTCAGGATCCATGCTGTTCGCTTTCAAAGCTTAATTGAATTAGAGAAACTAATAGCGAACAGCATGGATTCTGACCAGACTGCGCGGATGCGCAGGCTGGTCTGGATCCATGCCGGTCGCAAACCCACTATGTTGGTTTTCTCATGGCGCGGCTCAAATATGTAACAAGATCCTTAGAGGGTAAAGCAAAATGTAAGCAGACTTTACAAGGCATTAAGCATTTCATCAATTTATACTGAGCTATTTTAGAAAGACTACTGCATTTTGTTCTACATCCATCTAATGTATGAGAATTATACAGATTTTTTAACTGTTACAACAACGGTCTTTGCTTTCCGAGAGAATACCATAAATAAACCTTGGTACCTTGCCTTAGGATGGACTTCATTAAATAATTGGCAGCTTAAGCCTTCTTTTGAAGGGTGTTACAGATTTCATTGTCTCTCTTATATACTGAATCGGACCGGGTGTGCTACTGTTTTGCTAGGTTCCTGTCTAACTTTGAAGTTAAATGTTTTGAAATATACGAATTTATGTCTGCACAAAAATAAGCTATATACTGATTTCTCAAAATTGAGATATATGTAAATGACTTTTACTTTGACGTCTGTCAACTAAAATTGTATAAATAATTTGATTTTTATATAAATGAAATTTGAAAGAAAAACTGATTTACATTTGTATGAGATTTTACAGATATTATTTGCGTCTTATTGTTTCCAAATAACGGGATGGCACTAAAACTAAAATTCTGAATTGGTAAGAAAGGAGAAATGACAATAGCGCATTATTCACGAAAATTATGAAACACTTCAACACTTTCCTCCGACGCTTTTATTATGCGTTTAACAGGAACTTTGATAGCCAAACACGTGTTTACACTACATCTGGGACTGAAGTAGGCAATAACAATGTCATTATTTGTATCTCGTGAATTATTTAGACCAGTTTTATGTTTCTTGTCTACTGTCAAACGCAGTTCTGTGTTGGGGAAAATATCGAATAATTGCGTCTGACACTTGTAACTGACAGTCCCAGGGGTCTGATAAAGTTAGTTAGTACAACTTTTAAATTTATAAGCAGAGCATGTCTCCTATAGATATATTACAATTTAGTGAGACAGAAAGAGATAACAAGTTTTATGCACCAAATGGGGGCGACATGTCAATTTCAGTTAACTAAATTGATATTCAGCAGCTGCAAACGTCACTGTTTTTAGATTTACTTCAAATATTTTCTTTTTGATTTAATTTTCGTAAGACCTCCGTGACCGAGTGTCTGGGAGATATAATTCATTCATGAGAGGTCATCCTACTAGGTTGTAGAAGGTGGCCTCATCTGCGTCAGTGTAAGCCAATGATTTCGATAATGACCACATGAGCACAAGCGGGTTACTTCCGCTTCGCTCCATACAACAATTTCTATCTGATTTTCTAGTTCACCATTCGTGCATTGGTCAAAAGTGACATGATTATATTGTTTTAAAATAACGTGAATTAGAAAACAAATGCAAATTTCCACAATGTATACATAATTATGCATTTTAATATCATTTATAAAAATGCGTATGAAATTGTTGCGTGTAGCTTTTGAAGCCATAGCAGACTTAATTTTGTTTGTTCATATGAATTAAATAGAGATTTCACAGATTTCTTTTTTTAATAAGCACTTAAAGAAAATGATTTTTAGAAAAAAAATCCAATGAAACAAATGTTTGTCAATTTAGGCTTATTGATATTTGTTTTGTATTCCAATTCCTGTGCACTTAAGCAAAATAGAACTTGCTTTGTTATCAGATTTTGTGGATCTTATTTTCTGAAAATAAAATAAAAAGGGCCTCCTAAACCGAGAACTTAAAGCCGCTTACTCTGAATCACCTGCCCTCATCGATGTGGGTTGCAAACGTAGTTTTGGAAGTTGACTTCTTAATGTGAGGGAGTCATCGAACTGGTTTATGGAATGACGATGGTTCTTCCCAAGTGCCCGCTCGTGATAAAAGTTCATGAAATAACATTAATCTGAATTGAAAGATTTATATCTTTACATATTAAGCTAAACTGACACTTATATATTATTTTTATTGCCTTATTCACATTGATGTCACCTGTGTCATCTTGCAGGGTAATTCATCCAGAAGTTTTCCTGCAACTATTATGATATCAAATATTGATTTAAGATAGTACATTTTAGAGCAAAAATAGGATAAAAATCTACAGTTGAGGTTTAATAGTTTAGCCTTTTGACAATTGAGAGAATAATCATGATATATACTTATAAACATTTCAGTATATGAAGTTGGGCGAATTTATTTCACCTATTAATGTTGTGGACTCGTAGTGACATTCGGAAAGTTCAATTACATTTTCTCCGTATGCGATTTCTGCATTCTCAAATATGAAGGAAAAACCAGTTGCCGAAATGAGCTAAATAATTTTCTTAAAAATGCCGAATCGCCATACAAGAATATGTTATCGCACGAAAATTTCTAATTGCCATTACTTTAAGTAAATATAAGTCCGATTGGCATTTTGTAACCATCTTATAATAGTTTTTAAATAAAAAATGTTTTACAGGCCAGGTCTAATACGGAGATTATCTTGTTAAAAACGAATTTTTGCCGTAAAATCGAAATGATTTTTTTTTCTTCGAAGAATTCTAAATAACAATAGACATTTACTTGCCCCTCACCACTGTTTGATGAAACTAGCTTGGAGTGTAGAATTCTTCCATGCGAGAAAGCCACAAGCAGGCTAACGGAAGAACGGTGGTTCTACCAAGGTGCCCCCTCGTCCCGAAATAATACCCAAAAGGACACCATGATATCTCCTCCACCATCAAAAGCTGGAAATGTGTCGTTGTGACGTTAAATCAAACAAAAACAAAATGAAATCAAGGAGACATATTTAACATGTTATGCTTTATGCTTTCAGATATCATTTTAGCTTAAACATGAAGTTATACAGGAATGGGTGGTGGGTTAAAGAGAGAGAATGCGGTTTGGCTCATGCAAACCAGTTGTCGATTTTGCCACTGACTTTCTTTCACTTCTCTGTTTTTATCATTGTATTTATGTATTTATGTGTACATGAGCTTAGTCGATGTAAACATGTATGCATTTATACTTACCCATATTTCAATTGGAGTGTTGTATGGGTAGCTGCGTTCACTTAATGTTTGATATTGCTTTGCTTTTACTGCATTGAATTTGAAACCAAATGATAATAAGCAAAGGGAATTATAAGCATCTAACATATTTCTGTGAAAAATTTTTCACAGTATATATCATACGAATATAGGAAGGTAAGTGTTGTTTTGACAGTATACAGTTGCTGATTATCCATTTTCATTGTTTTATTAATATTGTAACGAACAAAAGAGAATACTAAAAGCAGCACTAGTAAAAAATGAAATCATGAAATTGCCAAGTTCGCGATGTGTAAAATTGGTACGCAAAAAAAAGTCATTGTGAACTGCAGGAATAAGATTCTCTTATTACAAGATTTTGTTTTGTTAAATTCTAGCACCATGATTCCACTTGTTTATATAATACAAATGCCGTAAGATCATTTAATTCCCGTAATAACCTACTAAATTGGAAATCGTAAAACATTATGGAAATAAAATACATTTTTCTATTCAGAGTACAAGGAGAATCGTCAGTTTATATATTCACAATAATCGGCTCATCTTCCATACTTGCAATGTAATTTAATACCTAACGTGATTGGCTAACATCAAACTTTCTTTACGGCAGAAGTGGCGTAAATTTGAATTTTAACGACGAAAGCGAAGTTTCATTATATAATGATTGCCAATTTGATGTGAAAAAAATTACTCTGCAACTGGTAATTTACGTGTATCACGATAGCAAATAAAATTCAAGCATTAAGAATTTTATTGCTTGAGTTATCTGCTTTGAGAGATGACTGCGTTTGTCATTGATTTCTCCTTAGATGTTTTAAATCCGGCAAAAGGTTATGATAAAGAAGAATTAAGCACTTTCGCTTCAACATTTTGACCTTTATTTTCCTCACTTGTTTTTCCAGCAAAATATTTTCTTTAATTTAAGCTATTAAAGCTTTTTGGGGGTAAAGAAAATATGTTTTGATTCTAGTTTATACAAGGCAAGTGTCTTTGAATTTGAATGCAATTTAGTGATTCTGTTTCATCACATGGGCTTCAATTAAAGCTTTGTCACGTACAAATTCGAGGGATAGCTCAACGAATTCGTTTAACCGGATAGTGGTCACGGCGAAACGCTTATAAGTCATTTCATAAGGTATGTCACTGAAAGTATTTAACATGTAGTGGTCTATTTCATACGTAAGATGATCCAAACAGATGCCGGTAATTAAGTGAGGAAGATTATTGATTGAAGTCGAACTTATAAGTTATCCAATGCCCACTTTTCGCTTTAGATATTTATTTCAGATGTAGAAAATTCTCATCAAATGTATTTGACTTTGCTAAATATATAAGTTAATTGTGTATGTAGAACTACATTCAGAATTAAATGTCATGCAGATACAATCCATTGTTAAAAAAACTTCCAGTTTTTTTATTGTGGCGGTACATTGGGTTTTATTATACATGTATTCAGTGTGTAATATTTTAAGCCTAATGCAAAGTACTGTTGATACACTTGATAAAGTTGTTAATTTTAAGTTAAGGTAAACTTTATGTAGTTATTGTTCAGATTTCAAATAGGAAATTTTGGTCTAATATACCTTAAAATATTACACTGTATCAAATTAGTACAGAAACAAACCAAAGCATGATTTCCACCCTACTGTGTATGTAAGTTCTAACATTAATTGATGAAACACAAGTTGTGACAAGCAAATAGAAAAAGTGGAAACTCCACTTTAATACAAATTACGTAGGAAAATGTTTTGACTTTGTCACAAAAACATCTTAAAGTAATAAAAGGTTGGCATTTATCTTTATCTTTTCTTTTGACATTAATGAGAGGACTGTTATAAAATAACAGGATAGAACGTTACAAAAGACTTCGAGGTAAAATGAAAAGGGCATAGGAAAAAAGTGTAATATCACCATGAATTATGAAACACCATCACATTTATTACAATTTAGCGGGAACTCTGGCTGCCAAGCACGCGTAGGCACCACAGCTGGGGAAAACAGAAGGCAAAGATACTTTTGTCTGACTATTATATTAGTTTTCACATTTTATTTCCAAAGTAAAGCCTTGTTCTTTGTAAGAGAAATATGACAAATTGGCTACCGATCTAACTAACAGTCATGGGAAACCTGGTAACATCTACATGTAACAGAGAGTTTAGAGTAATCAGCAGACCCCATAGATATATTTCTAACTGATGATAGGTAAAGAGATAAGATATCTAAGTTTTTCGGCACGTTTGAAAAAAAAATATTCCAAACTGTAGAATTTTACAAAACCATATTTCAACGCATCATTGTATCCGAAGAAACTTCAGTTTATAGAAAAGATAGGGTCGTGTGCTTGATTTTTTTGTTAGACCAGTTTGAAAATATTGGTTCTCCGGTCAATTTTCACAATGGGCTTCATAGGAAAGTGGCACTTTTAGTGACATTTTTGCGTGAAGAACAAGTGCAACTATGTTAATTTTCATGAAACTTTTCATAGTGGTAGATCTACGTATTTTCAATCAAATGACCAAATTAAATGTACAGGTCCTTATGCTTACCTTTTCACAATTTGCCAAATATCAGTTGGATTCCTTACCTTGCTGCTTATCTAATGTTATTCTTATGTATAATTTACATTAAAACCTATGGGAAAAAAAGAAATCTGTGTAAAGCAGATAAAGGTTATTTCTGATTTTCCGCCATATGTAAGACTATTGCAAGGAGTGAGCAATAACTTGGCTTACATTTTGTTTTGTTTTGTTAAACTGAAGCACAATAAATCCCCATTATTATGCAAAATGCCATAAGATTCTCATTACCTTTCAAAAAAAAAAGATGCTAAAAACTAAAGACATCTTTCCTTCTAATTACAAGAAGATTTTTCAGTTAATTCACATTAATGATGACATCAAACACGGCTCATCCTCAACCCATGTGGTATATCCTTGTAATTTAATACCAAACGTGACCGGCTAACGCCAAGCTTTCCCGAAAATAGAATTCTGTTTCTTTTTCACGACGAAAGCGGAGATCCGTAACTTATTCATAAAAAAGTTAAAGATCTATTGCATGTCTCACAATTACAACTAAAAAATTCAATTCACTGCCATTCGCAATAACTACATTATCTATCAAATAAGTCATTTAGGAACTCGATTACAGCAATTCAAAATGTTTCACGGTAACTGTAATATTTTAAATAATCTTTTCCAAATCCGAGAGATTTAAAATGCGTTATCAAATTCGAACAAGCTGAAGAAGCTATTGCATTAGAATTATCTGTGTGATGTCATAAATACTGCAGTCTGGTATTCAAATCTTCATGAAGGTGCTTTTGGAGCATGTAGAATGCAAGATAGCCTGGCTCCCTGGCTGCATGGTTATTCTTTTTATATAAATACTGCAAGCAAAATAAGAAAATCTTTAGCCTCTAAAATAGCACATTTTATCTGATGGCTGAACCATACAGCCTGGTGAAAGTTGGCCAAAGTAACCCTTCATGACCCCTGTAAACTGTTAACTACTGAGAACCCTATAAATTGTAAGGCAATTAACCATCCTACCTAATGACAAGTTCTCCTTACCAATTTGATAAGGGTCATTTGAGAAAACATCCAAGATGTTGTTATTTTCTGGAAAAGTATAATATTGAGCCCATTCATGATTCAAAGATTTAATAGTAAATGTAAGTGTGAAAATATTGTATGTGGATAATTAGTTGGAATTAACATAAACTCAGGATCTTTTTTTATGAATTTAAGGTTTTATTAATTGTTAATTTGGGAATTTCCACCTAAAGAGTTATGGTAAAATTAACCCTTACATCAAAAAAATATTCAAATGTATTCTATGTGCAGAAATGAAAGAAAACGGAAAAGAAAGACAGCGCTTGTTTCATGGTCAAGAAAAAACAGACTTGTGGTACATAATTGAGCGAGTTTGGGTATTAATATTTCGAAAGATGAGTACAGCGAAATTTGCAGTAGAAATTGTGCTAATGACTCGACTACGTATGACTCGCGCGTTGCATATCCTATAGTGTTTTTTTTTAAAGTACATTTATATGGGGCATATATTGGAAAATTGTGAAAATATTTAAATAAACAAATAACTGAAATAGCAAGAGCTGCCCGTAAGACAACCAATGCTCGACTATTCAAAGTATTGTCCCAGAAGCAGGAAAATGTTACCCTTAATGTCAAAATATATTTAGAGTTTCAATCCTGTATCGGCATCATTTTTGGAGATAGTAACTTGCATGCAAAACTTTAACCAGAAGTTTTATGTTCAAAAGGGGGCATAATTTGACCAAAATGCATGTCAAAGTTATGGAACGTGATGCAATGAACTAGTTTTATAACCCGGAAGCTGCATTTATTCTGCAGATAGTAACTTGCACGCAAAACTTAAACCAGATTTTTCTAAATCTAAAGGGGGCATAATTTGCCCAAAATACATGTCAGAGTTATGGGACTTGACCCAGTGAGGTTGGTAATTGATCTAGAAAAATAAAAAATAAGTTTTAAACATAATGTTATTATATGCCTTTAAGTAATAGCTAGCAAGTATGTACTTGCATGCAAAACTTTAACCAGGATTTTCTAAGTCCAAAGCATAATTTGGCTAAAATGCAGGTCAGAGTTATGGGACTTGATGCTATCAGCTAATTTTATAACCCTGAAGACACATTTGAAGTTTCAATTCAATATCTGCATTAGTTTTTGAGATAGTAACTTGCATGTAAAACGTTAACCAGGATTTTCTAAGTCCTAAAGGGGGCATAATTTGCTTAAAATACATGACAGAGTTATCTTTTTTCCATTATTTATTCAATTTAGCTGAACTTTGTGACAAAATGATATAAATAATTTCATTCAAACTTCTTTGTGAAGTGTGCTTCATCCCTGAACATTGCTTTAAGGGCCCTGTTCTTTGGCAGATCAGTGACCCTGGACTAGCAAAAATTAAGTCCAAAAGGGGGCATAATTTGCCCAAAATACATGTCAGGTTAAGGGACTTGACCCAGTGAGGTTGGTATTTGATCTAGAAAAAGAAAAAAAGGTTTCAAAGCTATATGCCTTTTAGTAATTGCTGTAATGTACTTGCACACAAAACTTTAACCAGGTTTTTCTAACTCCAAAAGGGGGCATAATTTGGCCAAAATACAGGTCAGAGTTATGAGACTTGATGCTATCAATTAGTTTTATAACCCCGAAGACACAGGTAAAGTTTAAATTCAATATTTGCATTAGTTTTGGAGATAGTAACTTGTAAAACTTTAACCAGGATTTTCTAAGTCCTAAAGGGGGCATAATTTGCTTAAAATACATGCCAGAGTTATCTTTTTTCCATTATTTATTCAATTTAGCTAAACTTTGTGACAAAATGATATAAATAATTTCATTCAAACTTCTTTGTGAAGTGTGCTTCATCCCTGAACATTGCTTTAAGGGCCCTGTTCTTTGACAGATCAGTGACCCTGGACTAGCAAAAATCATATTGGCTTTGCATTCATGTAACTGTAATATATATTTTACTTCATTTTTTCCTTTGTATATATCCTGTAAATACACTGCCTTTACACCTACAATTTTTTAGACCTTTAAGTATAGCTTCACCCATTTCTCTATTAAAGGAATAGTTTATAATGATCTAATTCTTGAAAATAGATCACAAATCCTCTGTTAAATATGCACCCTTTTGTATGAAAGCACATTCTTGTTGCCTGATAAGCCATTACAAGCTGAGGGCAGGCCATAAATCTGTAAATTAGCTTCGGCTCATTAAATAGTGGCTAGCACATGAAACCCTTAGATAACATGTCACAGTGATAGCAGCTGATTATCACTAAAAGAAATTAATGGGAATTTGTCTCACAAATTTGTGAGACACTGTAAGCCAACTTCCACCAGTCCCTATGTTCGGAGCCAGGGGCAATAAAAAAAGTCAATGTAGAAACAACCTGCTGGAGTTACTTCCCTCTTAATGAATAAACATATATATGTAGAACAAACATAGGGACGGGAGCCAGTCTAAATGCAAGACATAAGTCGGCTTCCGTGGATACGACTTTTAAGTTCTTAATAAATTACGGAGCTAACATCAAAGCCACTTCAACGATGTTTTACAAAAGATAATGTTTTCAACATGTTTGAACATTTACAACACGCTGCTATATATAGTTAATTGTGCAGGTGTATAGAAGGTATAATGGTAACAGTAACTGTGATGGTAAAATTAATGAAAGTTTAGTTTTTTCTGATACATTCATAAGTATCGTACTTAATTTGAAATAGTTAGACCTCTACAGATTCATTCAGTGATATATCATATGTACTTACATGTAACATTTTGTTCAAAGTTAAATATTGTACTTGCATTAACCAATACTGAGAGATACTGCATTTTCTCATCAACTTGTTAAAATCTTTTTAGTCAATGTTCACAAATGATTAGAGCCAGAATGTAAAATTCGCTTATACTTAGATGTGTCTTAGTTGTGCAGAACAAACATGCTAATTCTTTTCGTTTATTTTCTCTATTGTAATAATCTCATTTACACTGAATATTCCATCATTAATGTTTGACTTTGACAATCGTGTATACTTCACTTTGACAAATTTGAATTTGGTGATTTCTAAATACAAACAAAGGGCGTAACTCGGTTAAGATTGCATCTTATTTACATGCTGACAACTTATGCTACAAAAGTTTATTAAACCCATAAGAAGAGCGCAGGTGGTGAAAACAAGTTGATTGGGTTTTACCCGTACCATTAACGATGCTATTACAGTAGAAAATATTTGAAAATTCCAATTACTGTTATAGTAGACGTATATCATATAGGTATAAATTGTTAAGGAAACAAGTGCAAAATAATTGCCTACGTATAAATGAATTATACTTAAACCAATTTGCTCGGACTTTTCTCCAAATATAAAGCTGTTTACAAACTTTCTGACAGCTGTATTTGATATGATTCTAAATGGACATTTCTTGGGATTCAGTTGATATAGTACTTAAGGTTATTGATTTTGTTCTAGATAATATGTTGTGATAGGAAATACTTGAACAATAGACAATATAGCACAGTTTCAAACGAAGCAATTGAAGTTATAAATTCTGCTATTTAAATTATCGCAAGCACCTGAACCAAAAGGTTTTAATTGATTTTAAGGCAATAATGGAAAGGACAAGCAGGAAGTATTTTTATAGCTTCCTAGGTTCAAAGCATTGTGTTTGCTATAATTGATACGTCTCTTACTAAAGTATGAAAGATAAAACAAAAGAAGGTTTACCTATCATTCCTTTTTATCGTTATAATTATATGTACAAAAGATTCTTCGTGCGTTGAAGACATCTACGCATAAAAAGACGATTTAATTAGGGCGAGTCTGTTCGTGAGTTGTAATGAAATAAGTAACACCCATTACGTCCCACATCACCCCTTGATTCCGGAGGACACGGAAATATAGTAATACTGATATTTGATATTCAAAAAAAATCAGGATTTTTTTCCAAATTTTAGTACGCCAGCGTTGCATTACCGTTTTAGCCATTTTAAAATTATATGATGTCGTAACTCTTTAAGACTAATGAAAGATCATTAAGTGTAATGTATTGATGATAAACTTTACCTTTTGACGACTTTCAGATCAGAGTACATATAAAGTTCAGTTTTTTTTTTCAAGAACCATTTATTGTAAACATAGCTCAGTAAACATGGTCCAGTTTTTCAAAGACCACTTACTTTACCATAAATACAGTTCAGTAAAGATTGTCCATTTGTTCAAGTATTATTTACCTTGATGGAAAAATAGTTCAGAAAACCTTGTTCAGTTGTTCAAGGATAATTTGACTTAAATAAAATATAGTTAGATAAATCTGGTCCAGTTTTTCCAAGTACCACTTACCTAATTGCAAAAATATAGTTCAATAAACCTGGTCCAGTTGTTCATGGACCACCTGTCTTGTTGCAAATAAAGTTTAGTAAACCTGGTCCAGTTGTTCATGGAAACCTACCTTACAGCAAATAAAACTTAGTATACCTGGTCCAGTTGCTCATGAACACTTACCTTATTGTAAATATATTCAGTGAACCTGGTCCAGTTGTTCATGAACACTTATCTTATTGTAAATATACTTCAGCAATCCAGTTATTCAATTCACCTTGTCCACTTTATCAAGATTGCAAATATAGTTCAATAACCCTGGTCTATTTGCTATAGAACCACTTACCTTATTTCAAATATAGTTCAATAAACCTGATGCAGTTGATCAAAGACCATTTAACTTACTTCAAATTTAGTTCAATAACCTGCTCCTTACATACGAATCGTACACTGCTTGAACATGTTGTGATGGTCAAGATTACGGCTCTGTGCAAATTAACACTATATAACCCTGCAGTGATGGTTCTTGTCTCTGGCCGTTCTTTCTTCGTGTCTGTTTGTTAAATCTTGGCTTTTTATTGTTCTATTCATCTTTAATTTGTGTGTATACGCGGTGCTTAATCGGTGACTGCGTTCTTTAAATGCAACATTTCCTGACTGACTTCTGTCCTTGATTTTTCCCATTTCGTCACGATCATTCTTTTTTTCTGATGTTCATGGTTCTAAACGTAGTTCTGGTTTTGGAAGCATTGATTTGTCTCATATATGGATTTTTACGGACAGAAAAAGGTTATAATCATTTTTCAGAAACAACATATAATTTAGTTCAGTATAGTTTGAAACACTAAAGGTATAAGTCTTTTTTATTAATTTTTAATTTAATATTTCATATAAATGCTAATAAACTGTTCCATAACAGATGTTGGTATTCCCATGGGACTAAATTGTGCACCCCTTGTCGCTGATTTGTTTTTATATTGTTATGAAAGAGACTTTATGTTGAGCCTTTCTCCAGATACGCAGGCAGATATTATAACTGCATTTAATAATACATCACGCTATCTGGATGATATTCTTAATATGGATAATTCGGTTTTTTTTTTGGTCAATTGGTGGGTACTCTTTATCCTAGGGAGCTTCAGTTAATTAAAACTAACAATTTGGATACTGATGCTTCGTTTTTAGATTTATATCTCTCTATTTATGACAATATTATACATACCAAAATTTATGACAAGAGTGATGATTTTAACTTTAGTATTGTAAATTTTCCCCATTTGGATGGGGATGTACCTCAGGCTACACCTTATGGGGTATATATCTCTCAATTAATTCGGTTTGCCAGAGCGTGTAGTCATGTCAAGCATTTCAATGAACTTAATCCATATATATCAAGTAAACTTCTTCAGCAAGGCTACCGTTATTACAAATGGCGTAAATATTTTGCTAAATTTTACTATCGTAATTCTGATTTAGTTTTAAAATTCAATAGTAATTTAAAGACACTTCTGCGAGAAGGTATTTCTAAACCCGTTTTTTATGGGGATGTGGTTTACAAACTTCGTAAGATCTTGAGTCATGGTAATTTTCCAATGTATTTGGTAAAATTATAAAACGTTTTATTAAAAGAGGTTACGACCCAACTGTTTTGAGACATACCACATGTTTAGTGTTCAACCCGTTTACAGTTGGACACTACGCTTCCCTGTTTGATTGTGTCTGACGGACGAGGGGGAGGACTCTATGATAAGCAGTTTTTAAATCCTACCAGGACTGAACTGTTCTCAGTGACAATTTGATAAAATACATTTTGTCTGAATTCAATCATCCCCTGCCTCTGATTCACGTGAAGTTAGAAAATACTTGCAGAAAACAGGTAAGTACTTGAACAAATCCAGAAGCACATGTAAGGTTAACTTGCCGCCATTACATAAATGAAATGCTGTTGTAATATGGAACCCCAAAATAAACTAATATTATTGTGAACGGTTCATATGCCAGATTAAAAATGCGGTGTAGACATCATCAACGCATAGTTCCATAAGTATACAATTTTACATTCATTTGATAGTCCATAAACTTATGAACTAAGATCTTAGCTGTTGAATAATTAAGAAATTATGTTTAGCAAAACCGTGTTTTAACACTTTATACATGATGGACAGTTATACGTCGGGCATGATAATTTCACGAGGGTGCCGCAGTGTATAAACAGTGTAAAAACACGGTTTTGCTATAAAAAAAATTTAATATGTCTTTAATTGTATAAATTAGATCAAATATGATAGAACCGTTTCTTCGCGCATAAATGGCGCCAAATGGTAGGTCGTCATCCTCCTTTGTCGTGTATAAACACGTCAGGACTGGAAATGGTTACCCTGCGCCTTGCGGAATAGTTCCATTACGGCGCAAATGATGGCGAAGTATTCTGCACAGCGACTATCCACTTCAGTGTGTGTGTAAATGTATCAAGACGGTTGTGTTACGTGACATTTCATTTTAAACACGCTATTAAGTGAACTATTGTTTAAGCAATAAGCAATTTGTTTGCGTAAACATTTTATATCATTTGGCAAAAAAGGTTTTTCATATATAAGTTTTAAAGAGGGATTAAATTGTGAATAATGCAAATTTATAATGTGGACCTGACGAAGTTTGTTAAGCCCTTTCCTTTTTATTGAACAATATTTACATCAGGTTTGGGAATGCAGTTTTTAGACAAGTAGTTGGTATTCCCATGGGACTAAATTGTGCACCCCTTGTCGCTGATTTGTTTTTATATTGTTATGAAAGAGACTTTATGTTCAGCCTTTCTCCAGATACGCAGGCAGATATTATAACTGCATTTAATAATACATCACGCTATCTGGATGATATTCTTAATATGGATAATCCGTTTTTTTTGGTCAATTGGTGGGTACTCTTTATCCTAGGGAGCTTCAGTTAATTAAAACTAACAATTTGGATACTGATGCTTCGTTTTCAGATTAATATCTCTCTATTTATGACAATATTATACATACCAAAATTTATGACAAGAGTGATGATTTTAACTTTAGTATTGTAAATTTTCCCCATTTGGATGTGGATGTACCTCAGGCTACACCTTATGGGGTATATATCTCTCAATTAATTCGGTTTGCCAGAGCGTGTAGTCATGTCAAGCATTTCAATGAACTTAATCCATATATATCAAGTAAACGTCTTCAGCAAGGCTACCGTTATTACAAATGGCGTAAATATTTTGCTAAATTTTACTATCGTAATTCTGATTTAGTTTTAAAATTCAATAGTAATTTAAAGACACCTCTGCGAGAAGGTATTTCTAAACCCGTTTTTTATGGGGATGTGGTTTACAAACTTCGTAAGATCTTAAGTCATGGTAATTTTCCAATGTATTTGGTAAAATTATAAAACGTTTTATTAAAAGAGGTTACGACCCAACTGTTTTGAGACATACCACATGTTTAGTGTTCAACCCGTTTACAGTTGGACACTACGCTTCCCTGTTTGATTGTGTCTGACGGACGAGGGGGAGGACTCTATGATAAGCAGTTTTTAAATCCTACCAGGACTGAACTGTTCTCAGTGACAATTTGATAAAATACATTTTGTCTGAATTCAATCATCCCCTGCCTCTGATTCACGTGAAGTTAGAAAATACTTGCAGAAAACAGGTAAGTACTTGAACAAATCCAGAAGCACATGTAAGGTTAACTTGCCGCCATTACATAAATGAAATGCTGTTGTAATATGGAACCCCAAAATAAACTAATATTATTGTGAACGGTTCATATGCCAGATTAAAAATGCGGTGTAGACATCATCAACGCATAGTTCCATAAGTATACAATTTTACATTCATTTGATAGCCCATAAACTTATGAACTAAGATCTTAGCTGTTGAATAATTAGAAATTATGTTTAGCAAAACCGTGTTTTAACACTTTATACATGATGGACAGTTATACGTCGGGCATGATAATTTCACGAGGGTGCCGCAGTGTATAAACAGTGTAAAAACACGGTTTCGCTATAAAAAAATTTAATATGTCTTTAATTGTATAAATTAGATCAAATATGATAGAACCGTTTCTTCGCGCATAAATGGCGCCAAATGGTAGGTCGTCATCCTCCTTTGTCGTGTATAAACACGTCAGGACTGGAAATGGTTACCCTGCGCCTTGCGGAATAGTTCCATTACGGCGCAAATGATGGCGAAGTATTCTGCACAGCGACTATCCACTTCAGTGTGTGTGTAAATGTATCAAGACGGTTGTGTTAGGTGACATTTCATTTTAAACACGCTATTAAGTGAACTATTGTTTAAGCAATAAGCAATTTGTTTGCGTAAACATTTTATATCATTTGGCAAAAAAGGTTTTTCATATATAAGTTTTAAAGAGGGATTAAATTGTGAATAATGCAAATTTATAATGTGGACCTGACGAAGTTTGTTAAGCCCTTTCCTTTTTATTGAACAATATTTACATCAGGTTTGGGAATGCAGTTTTTAGACAAGTAGTTGGTATTCCCATGGGACTAAATTGTGCACCCCTTGTCGCTGATTTGTTTTTATATTGTTATGAAAGAGACTTTATGTTCAGCCTTTCTCCAGATACGCAGGCAGATATTATAACTGCATTTAATAATACATCACGCTATCTGGATGATATTCTTAATATGGATAATCCGTTTTTTTTTTGGTCAATTGGTGGGTACTCTTTATCCTAGGGAGCTTCAGTTAATTAAAACTAACAATTTGGATACTGATGCTTCGTTTTCAGATTAATATCTCTCTATTTATGACAATATTATACATACCAAAATTTATGACAAGAGTGATGATTTTAACTTTAGTATTGTAAATTTTCCCCATTTGGATGTGGATGTACCTCAGGCTACACCTTATGGGGTATATATCTCTCAATTAATTCGGTTTGCCAGAGCGTGTAGTCATGTCAAGCATTTCAATGAACTTAATCCATATATATCAAGTAAACGTCTTCAGCAAGGCTACCGTTATTACAAATGGCGTAAATATTTTGCTAAATTTTACTATCGTAATTCTGATTTAGTTTTAAAATTCAATAGTAATTTAAAGACACCTCTGCGAGAAGGTATTTCTAAACCCGTTTTTTATGGGGATGTGGTTTACAAACTTCGTAAGATCTTGAGTCATGGTAATTTTCCAATGTATTTGGTAAAATTATAAAACGTTTTATTAAAAGAGGTTACGACCCAACTGTTTTGAGACATACCACATGTTTAGTGTTCAACCCGTTTACAGTTGGACACTACGCTTCCCTGTTTGATTGTGTCTGACGGACGAGGGGGAGGACTCTATGATAAGCAGTTTTTAAATCCTACCAGGACTGAACTGTTCTCAGTGACAATTTGATAAAATACATTTTGTCTGAATTCAATCATCCCCTGCCTCTGATTCACGTGAAGTTAGAAAATACTTGCAGAAAACAGGTAAGTACTTGAACAAATCCAGAAGCACATGTAAGGTTAACTTGCCGCCATTACATAAATGAAATGCTGTTGTAATATGGAACCCCAAAATAAACTAATATTATTGTGAACGGTTCATATGCCAGATTAAAAATGCGGTGTAGACATCATCAACGCATAGTTCCATAAGTATACAATTTTACATTCATTTGATAGTCCATAAACTTATGAACTAAGATCTTAGCTGTTGAATAATTAAGAAATTATGTTTAGCAAAACCGTGTTTTAACTCTTTATACATGATGGACTGTTATACGTCGGGCATGATAATTTCACGAGTGTGCCGCAGTGTATAAACAGTGTTTAAACACGGTTTTGCTATAAAAAAATTTAATATGTCTTTAATTGTATAAATTAGATCAAATATGATAGAACCGTTTCTTCGCGCATAAATGGCGCCAAATGGTAGGTCGTCATCCTCCTTTGTCGTGTATAAACACGTCAGGACTGGAAATGGTTACCCTGCGCCTTGCGGAATAGTTCCATTACGGCGCAAATGATGGCGAAGTATTCTGCACAGCGACTATCCACTTCAGTGTGTGTGTAAATGTATCAAGACGGTTGTGTTAGGTGACATTTCATTTTAAACACGCTATTAAGTGAACTATTGTTTAAGCAATAAGCAATTTGTTTGCGTAAACATTTTATATCATTTGGCAAAAAAGGTTTTTCATATATAAGTTTTAAAGAGGGATTAAATTGTGAATAATGCAAATTTATAATGTGGACCTGACGAAGTTTGTTAAGCCCTTTCCTTTTTATTGAACAATATTTACATCAGGTTTGGGAATGCAGTTTTTAGACAAGTAGTTGGTATTCCCATGGGACTAAATTGTGCACCCCTTGTCGCTGATTTGTTTTTATATTGTTATGAAAGAGACTTTATGTTCAGCCTTTCTCCAGATACGCAGGCAGATATTATAACTGCATTTAATAATACATCACGCTATCTGGATGATATTCTTAATATGGATAATCCGTTTTTTTTTTGGTCAATTGGTGGGTACTTTTTATCCTAGGGAGCTTCAGTTAATTAAAACTAACAATTTGGATACTGATGCTTCGTTTTTAGATTTATATCTCTCTATTTATGACAATATTATACATACCAAAATTTATGACAAGAGTGATGATTTTAACTTAAGTATTGTAAATTTTCCCCATTTGGATGGGGTTGTACCTCAGGCTACACCTTATGGGGTATATATCTCTCAATTAATTCGGTTTGCCAGAGCGTGTAGTCATGTCAAGCATTTCAATGAACGTAATCCATATATATCAAGTAAACTTCTTCAGCAAGGCTACCGTTATTACAAATGGCGTAAATATTTTGCTAAATTTTACTATCGTAATTCTGATTTAGTTTTAAAATTCAATAGTAATTTAAAGACACTTCTGCGAGAAGGTATTTCTAAACCCGTTTTTTATGGGGATGTGGTTTACAAACTTCGTAAGATCTTGAGTCATGGTAATTTTCCAATGTATTTGGTAAAATTATAAAACGTTTTATTAAAAGAGGTTACGACCCAACTGTTTTGAGACATACCACATGTTTAGTGTTCAACCCGTTTACAGTTGGACACTACGCTTTCCTGTTTGATTGTGTCTGACGGAAGAGGGGGAGGGCTCTATGATAAGCAGTTTTTAAATCCTACCAGGACTGAACTGTTTTGATATATGTCTTCTGGCCTCTTTCGTCGGGCCCTTAAGGGTGTTTCTCTTGTTGCTGTGTCTTCTGAAATGGCATTGAATACATACGTTTTTAGTTTTAAAGGTTTGCTTTTTATATATTTATACACGAGCATTTTTGTGTTTTACATGCCATGCCTTTTTGATTCCATTACGTGTGTTAGAGATTCACCTGGAGGGGATTACTTTTATTTACCCTGTCCCGTGTCTTTGGAACATGGTGGGGGTAAGAGTGAGGTTGGGTGCGCACCATAAACCGGTTTAAGCTCCCCAGTGGTGTTTTTGCCACTGACCGTTCCAAGGCGGTGCCCCACTGTGTTCTTTTGTTTGTTCGTTTTGTCCTCGTGTGTTGGCTTTGTGTGTGTATGTGTGTGTGTGTGTGTGTGTGTGTGTTTGTGGTGTGCACGTCTGCGTGCTGTAGGTTTCGTTTTGGAGAGGCTGCGATTTTGGTACGTGGTCATGATTTACTCCTACTTTTCTGATTTCTTCCCGCAATTTACACGAATGTATTTATTATATCATGACATTGCGAAATTCAGTAAGGTTTGAAATTAATAAGTTTCGAAACGCTTTTCTGAAATGGATGAATCAAATAATAATATTTTGCTTTGTTAAAACCTACTACCATGATTCCTCTCGTAAAATTCTAATTTGTTTCCCGAAATAAGATACTGAATGGGTAATCATAAATAAGGATGATAACAAAAGGCATCTTTTCTTCTAATTAGAAGGAAATTCGTCTAATAATATTCGTCAGTTAAAGGTCCATTACTTAGGGAAAGTGAGTAGGCATTTTTTTCATAGCCAGTGCATAGACTTCTGCAAGGCACTAAAAAATGAAGATTGGCAGGTCAAAATTTACAGAAGGTCTTTGGAACTCAAAGAAATGTATGTGTATTATGTTGAAATTTCAATGAATCGACAGAATGACCCCCCCCCCCCCAGGTCTTTTTAACTTTCTTCATACTTCATAGAAAAATAATTGTACGTATACTGCGATTTATTTCGAATTTCTACATACCAACTTTCATTTTCCAATAAAATGAAATAGTTTCTGTGATTTTTAAAAGAAATTAAAATGTTCACTTTCCTTAGTATTGGACCTTTAATTCACAATGCCGATGATATCAAACACGGCTCATTTTCAATCTGTTTAGCATAGCCTTGTAATCCATCACCAAACGTGATCCGTTAGCATTAAGCTTCCACCACGAGGAAGTGACGCAAAACATAATTTGATTTTGCCATGACGCAAGTTTTGTAAATCATTTATTGCAGGTTTGATAAACATTGATCTAGCTAGGAGAAATGTAAATCTCTCTTAAATGGATACTCATATACTTTTGTAAAGAAATAGATGTATGGTTTCTTCGTTCTATTTTGCTAAAGTAACTAAATAAAACAGAAAGAGGCTGTATTGTCAAAATAAATCTTGTTTTGGTAGTCGCTAATTGACCATATGTGAGACCGCGAAAACATATGAATTTAAGAATTTGACCATCAAACTATATTTTCTCACATTGTTAGTGGTAAATATGAGCAGTGTCAAAAAAAAGAAAAACCGAAAGAGTTATCTTATAGCAATTTTAGGTGGTATTATAACCTGGCATGCGTATGTCAGTTTAGTAAAAGTATAAAAGAATTCATAAAATTAATCTAATTAAAGTAAGTATGCAAGTCCGTTTCTACAATGATTTAAAGGATTTTAATCATTCATTTAGAATTTTATCTCTGGATCCCTTTAAAGCATCAGAAAGTGTACAATTTGCCAGAGAAAAATTACCGGACAAACACGAAACACACAAACTGCAACAGAAAAACAAAGAACAGAAAAAATTACCTGACAACAAAGAACAAAAAATCGTCACGAAACAGTAAATACTACGCAACGAAAAAGGAGCATACAGATTGTCATTGGTATAGAACAACACAATAACACTAAGAGACACATACAGAACACACAAATTGACACTAAACGACAAATGACAATAAACCTTACCTGACAATCACAGACCAAACAATATGCAACAGAACATCAACATCAACATTGCCAGACAAACACAGAACACACTATTTGATACTGAACGGCATGGAACAATAAACATTACCAGAAAAGCAGAACAAACACGGAATACACACATTGACTGAACAACCCTAAACTAGATAAGGTTCATTGTGATAGACGTAAATGTATTTATATCATTAACTGAAATGAAAGAAACAAAATTAACATTTTATGAAACAGAATGAAAGTTAAGGTTAGAATCTCTTGGAGCATTTGGGTATACTAACCAGAGACACATAGTTAAAATGAAACAACCCATGAATATGCATTGTAATGGAAATTTAAACCATCTAGATGCTTCACATAGCGCTCAACGAAATACTTGTTAAAAGAAATACCTTGTAATAATTAACGTGGTCCTTCCACAGTCGCCCAATCCAATAACTGACCATAGAAAACTGTTTAGTGTTATACATTTACAATGTATTCCAGTGGTTACGTGAGTAAGTGAGTCATCTGGTGGGGAATAATAATAATGCTATTTTCGTTGTCTTTTAATATAGCAACATGGTAGGGGCTACAGACTTAGGTTTGGCGCCAGCAAACTCGTTTAAACTAAAGAAACAAAATGATCATTTTGTTAAACAGAATGAAAATTAAGGTTAGAATCTCTTGAAAAAAAAACAAAGACAAATGTCAAACAGGGAATGCCACGTACCAAAAACGCAGCCTCCCCAAAACGAAACCTACAGCACGCAGACGTGCACACCACAAACACACACATATACACATATACGCGCGCACGCACAAAGCCAACACATGAGGACAAAAGGAACAAACAAAGGAACACAGTGGGGCACCGCCTTGGAACGGTCAGTGGCAAAAACACCACTGGGGAGCTTAAACCGGTTTATGGTGCGCACCCAACCTCACTCTTACCCCCACCATGTTCCAAAGACACGGGACAGTGTAAATAAAATTAATCCCCTCCAGCTGAATCTCTAACACACGTAATGGAAACAAAAGGGCATGACATGTAAAACACACAAAAAATGCTCGTGTATAAATATATAAAAAGCAAACCTTTAGAACCAAAAACGTATGTACTCAATGCCTTTTCAGAAGACAGAGCAACAAGAGAAACACCCTTAAGGGCCCGACGAAAGAGGCCAGAAGACAGATATCAAAACAGTTCAGTCCTGGTAGGATTTAAAAACTGCTTATCATAGAGTCCTCCCCCTCTTCCGTCAGACACAATCAAACAGGGAAACGTAGTGTCAAACTGTAAACGGGTTGAACACTAAACATGCGGTATGTCTCAAAACAGTTGAGTCTTAACCTCTTTTAATAAAACGTTTTATAATTTTACCAAATACATTTGGAAAATTACCATGACCCAAGCTCTTACGAAGTTTGTAAACACATCCCCATAAAAACGGGTTTAGAAATACCTTCTCGCAGAAGTGTCTTTGAATTACTATTGAATTTTAAAACTAAATCAGAATTACGATAGTAAAATTTAGCAAAATATTTACGCCATTTGTAATAACGGTAGCCTTGCTGAAGAAGTTTACTTGTAATATATTGATTACGTTCATTGAAATGCTTGACATGACTACACGCTGTGGCAAACCGGATTAATTGAGAAATATATACCCCATAAGACGTAGTCTGAGGTACATCCCCATCCAAATGGGGGAAATTTACAATACTAAAATTAAAATAATCTCTCTTGTCATGGTATGTATAATATTGTCATAAATAGAGAGATGTAAATCTAAAAATGAAGCATCAGTATCCGAACTGTTAGTTTTAATTAACTGAAGCTCCCTAGGATAAACAGTACCAACCAATTGACCAAAAAACGGATTATCCTTATTAAGAATATCATCCAGATAGCGTGATATTAAATGCAGTTACAATATCATTGGGTATATCAACCAGAGAAACATAGTTTAAATGAAACTCATGAATATGCATTGTAACGGAAATTTAAACCATCTAGGTGCTTCACATAGTCCTCAACAAAATACGTGTTTAAAGTAATACCTTGCAATGTATCATATCATAATTCAGTGTATTCAGTCCAGACTAAATCATTATTCACTTCACCTTCTTTGAATTTAGCGGTACTTGGATCAGAACACTTTTATCGTTACAGTCTTAGTTAACAAGATGCCGCAACATAATAACAAACTGTAATTAAATATGCCTGATACATATGACTTTCAAGTTTCAATAAACCTTGCCGTCGCGTCCGTTCATTTATTCGTAGTCCACAATATTCCTCTTACATACGACTTTCCAAGTTTTAATAAACCTTGCCGTCGCGCTCGTTCATTTATTCGTAGTCCACAATATTCCTCTTACATACGACTTTTCCAGTATTAATAAGTCCTGTCGTCATTTTCATTTACTCCCTTTTTATTCACATTAATGCTTTTATATACGATTTCTGTAAGTCTTATCGTCGAGTCTGTTCACTTCCTGGTGGTTCGCGTTAGAACAGCTTTGCTTCTCAAAACATTAGTTTCTATCCTTATATATTACTTTACATGGCAGAAACTACAAATTTTATGTAGTATCTGCATAATATTAGGTAAACATTTAAATACATTGTACTGTGTTTCACATTTGAGATGTTCCATAAATAGCTAAGATAGTGAAATGCGTTTAATTTCCACCTTCACAGATGCCCTTAGACATACAAGAGATGTATAAAATAAATTTGAATGACTTTATTCATAATACTTAAAACTTACTGTATTTCTTAACTCTCTGTAAATAACAAATATTGTTGAAGGGCATATACGTCCTTCTCTTTCATACCTCTTACACAAAACATGAAATGCTTAGAAAAAAACTAGATCTAAACTGAATAAATAAGTTGAGGTTATCTTTTATAAAACTAGCATTTAAATGCAATCAAATATATATGACTGGCTGTTTAAATTGTTCGACTCCTTCTCTGGTTGTATGTATAGGTGGGAATATCTGGCTTGCGGTAAATGTTCAGACGATTACGAGGCGCTACCGACCTACCGTGTTAAAGTTACTTGAGAGCCAAATACATTGTATTCCAATTTGTACATACAGTCTGTCATAGAATATTTCCTTACATGTCATATTCAACAGATAATGATAAAGATAAAGCCAAACATATGACTTTCTTAACTTTTTATTCTTACAGTAGTGTATTAAAAAGTTCTGTAAACAGGAAATACGTCATAATGTTATAACGACAAAAGCAATGTAATATTTTAGATTTTCTGAATAAAATACATGTATGTGTTTTAAGGAAAAGAAAGAGGAACTATCAAGGTATGTGTTTTATATACAGTTATATGGAAATCAATATTTACTTCACGAATCTTCTCAATAGATCTTCTCAATAGATGAAGTTCGTTTTGCGTCATTTACAGCACAAGAGTCATCTTGTAAGATGCAGATTTACGTCACAACTGAAAATATCGTAAACACTCGTCCGGTATGCAAGAAATTGCTTTAATTATTAAAAGTGAATGGTAGACATCAGGAGTGTTCTTGAAATTCTCATTGAAATAATTCTTTTCTTTTTTTTTCAAAGGTATGAGGAAAAGTCCGAAATATTTCAATTTATATGAATAAATATTCTTTTTATGTATATGAGCGGAATATGTTCTTTAAATTAATCATCAATCGGTAGACTTAGTGCAATTTAGGATTTACCGATCACAGTCTTGTTCTGTTCCCATGAACTCCGAAAAAAATTCGTTTCTTTATAAACACTGTCCTGTAACATTTAATTATGGCTAGGTTTACGAGTGGGGTTTCTACATACATGTGTAAAGCGATTTTAGTTTTCCCGTTGCGGTTTGCTTCCAGTCATTCCATGGTTGTGCCCCATGGTTTCCTTTACGTATTTGTTTTGCCATTTTTGTCTACTATAGCACACAGTGAAATCAATACATGCACTTCTGTAAAGTTTCTTTATCATATGTGTTCTTGGAACGAAGTCAATATCCTTGTTTTTACAAATTTACAAGTTTTCTTGTAATTAGTAAAAACAAACTTTCTGTACTTTACAATTATCGGAAAGAGTCTTTACAGAATTTATACAATAATTATGGAATAATTTGGCTTTAAACACAAACAAGTTATTTTACCCTTCCTTCTAGAATTTCTTAATTTTGCTTCAGTAGAAAAAAACTCCAGTTTGCTTCATTTAAGTCTGAAAATCAGGTCTTCGTATTAGCCAGAAAGTTTTAGTTTTAGTTTGTTGTAGTCTGCCTTAGTAGCCTAATTTCAAGAATTCAAACAAGCACTCAGCGCTGGTTTCAATTTTGGTATCTATATTCTCAAGCTTAGTTAAACCTTAATCGGAGATCAAATGTTTATTTAAAGCTAATTTTGTGCAAATTCATAGAGCCGGTAACTCAAATAACATGAACACGGTTATGATAGTATGTGAGGGGTGTTGCAATTTTAATGCATCTCATGATCTAGCAAAACCTAATTCAAATCGAGGCTGTTTTTATGCGCGTGGATGTGTTCTATGCTCCAAAGGGTCTTCTTGTGCAAATGATTTTCGTTCACGACAGCGGTCTTACGTTCACTGTGTCGGGCATATAAGAAGTTGCCTAATACATGTCAATGTCGACATAACGGAGTCCAGATTTAGCTTGGTGTACTCACACATTTCAATACTTTTATGAATGGCTTCAGTCAAGCAGAATTTGATGTTAATTTACCTTTTCCTCAAGGGCACTCCTTGTGGATTTAACTTTCTGGCGAAGGCCCAAGGTGCCCGCCACTCATATATATTTCAGGCGCTGGAGGTATTTTTGGTATAAACACCGACCAACATTTATAATTAAAACATTTAATGTGTCGAAATAGGTATTAACGATAAAGAAATAGGAAAGGTCATAAAATACCGATATAAATATGTAGTTGCAGTTAGTTTTCATAAGTATATTTGTCTCATTTTAGTCTTGGTCTCATTGATGAATTTATTTGCTTTTTATGAAAATGTGGGGGACGATTAAGACGAGAGGATGAAAACAGTTTGAGTGATGTGTCATTTTTATATGAACATCGTTTATAGAACCAGACAGGTTTGGCCTTAAAGGAAGGTAATATTATCGTGATTTCCGTGCAATAATTGAAAACAGTCTCAATCACACCCTCTAATCTATGAGATGTATTTGTCTGCGACTTTATTGGCGAATACAACAATAAGCAATAAACTACCTCTGTTTGTTTAAAACGCCTTAGGGCCTTAATATTTCCCACGCACGGTCTTTGAAAAAGCAAAATGATTAAACCATTCGTTTCCTGTCGTGATCTGTCTTGCTCTGTTTAAACGATCGTTACACAAGGACCTACGGCTGCTTCATATATGGAACCATTCATATTTTTTTTCTTTACAATCTTTTCCGATCTTATCAGCTAAAATGAATTCTGAATTTTAAGGTTATTTAGAGAACTGGTAAAATATTGTGCATTTGTCAAAAATAAGTACCTTTATGCATACTTTATGTGTACCTAATTACAGTGTCATATTATTAATTTTCTGGTCATCTTGACAGTATCTACTTATTAGAACTTATTGTCAAAGTGTCAGAAATATGAATGAATAGTGATACTATTGTAATATTTTTGATCCCTTAATATCAGCCCTTTCGACTGAAAAATTGTTGAAAAAGACGTTAAACCCGGACACACACACTTTCGTCTTTCTTTCCTAAACGTATCTCTTATCTGAGAATATACTGATATATTTGAAAAGCAAGTGTATTTTTATATGTAGAATATTATTATCCAACCTCCCGTCCCACCCAAAGTTAAGTTTTATTTATTCTCTCTCTCTCTCTCTCTCTCTCTCTCTCTCCCCCCCCCCTCTCTCTCTCTCTCTCTCTCTCTCTCTCTCTCTCTCTCTCTCTCTCTCTCTCTATTTATTCTTAATATTCGGACTCAAATGCATCAGAAAATGATTGTATTGATAACGTATGAATGTATATTCAGAAAAAAATATTTCAGTTTTCAAAAGATGTAATAATAATGTATAATAATGTGTAGTAATAATACATTTAACCTAAATACTTCAGTTTAAAACATTATTCTAGACTTAACATATTTCAACATTAAAAACTTGATATACTGTAGAGCATCTGATCCACCATATATTTCCTGATGCCACAGACAAATAATATTAAGGTCCTTGATTTGATTTCTTTGTTGTTGTTTTTTTTTTCTTAGTACAGATTCAGTTTGTATAGAATGAGGTAAAAACAGTATGAAAAGATAATGAATTTCATACTTCCTACATTCTGCTAAAATTAATCCAATACATTCGAAGCAAACCTTTATTCACTTCAAGTTTAAAGAAAAAAAACAGTGTATATCAATATGAAGATTATGGTTAATTGCTGCTGAAACAGAAAGGATTGAGGCGGCTAGAGGAACAATTGATGCTCTTTATTCTATTTCAAATATCATTATTGATCATTTTATTTGCAAATGTCAGAATTTCAGACCTTTCCATTAATATCGTCTCTGTGTAAAGGAAATTCAATTGCTAATTACGTTTTATTCAGTTGACATTATAATGAATGTCAAGAAACGTAAATATTTACTAAACAGAAGATAAATTGAGTTTTCCTTAAAGTTGAAAGCAATTAAAGATCGGCAAAAACAGAAACCTAAAAGTTTAGGATGCGCTCAGTTTCCAAAATGCAATCAAATTTGTAACATGCTTAATAAATTTAATATTGATATTTTTTGTCTACTCTCGTTATAATAACCATATAATTTTGATAAAGACGTTTTGATTGATCATGTTCAAACTGATCTAAATAAAAACGATTGTTTTCAGAAGAGATGAAATATTTCATTTTTGTTCTTCGAAAATTTAATTCATTTGTTACGTTCATTTCTTCAAACGAGCACGTGATTAGTGGTTCTTTCAAATCTTAGATGTAGTTTTCAGTAAATGTGTTGAATGCGCTTCTTATTTTCATATAATTCGCAGTGCTCTTTTTCTCTTTGATTCAGTCGATTAACACCATGAAAATATAACAATTTTAGATAAATTATAATTTGTGAAGCCTGTCAGAACAAGGTGAAGGACATAAAATAATGTTTGATAATGCTGAAATATATTGTGGCAACCATCAAAATCTTTTATATATCATACAGAGGAGTGATAAAATCTGTAATATGGAAATTATGTCCCTTTGCAATATTGCAGGCAAAATATAGTATACCCTGGTACTTTTGAAGGCAATATGTAGTATTTCTTAGAAATTATGTAGGAAGTATATGATATTCTTTGACAGTTTTGCAAGCAATATAAAATATGATATTCCTTGGAAGTTTTGCAGACAATATGTAGGTTAAGTAATTAACGAACACTCTTGGAAAGAAATTACTTCCTATGATGACGAATTTTCATCATTTGATTTCTGTGTGATCTGAATTGCCTGTAAATGTGGTTATATACTGTTTATTACCTATTTTGACTGCTCTTGGCTGACCTTATATACAAGAAATGTCGCAATCTCCAATATTCTGGGATGTTTTTAATTGTATTGTGTCTTCAACTAACTACACTATTGACACACAAATTTATATTTATAGCCCTGCGATGGCAGATTCTTGGAATAAATAAAATGACGCAAAGCAAAATTATATTCCTGCAGAGTAGGAACGTACTAAATAACCTTATCTAAACAAAAAAGAAACAAGAAGCGTGGAAAATCAACGAAAACCTGGTTTTCAAATTTTGAATCACACCAAGAGGTAACCCCTGCCCTTCCGTTCCACAGCACAAAACATAGTTTTGTTCCAACGCTCTAGACCACCGACGCATGATGGAAATTTCTAAGTATGAAGCTACCTATAGGCCAAGTTTTATTTCAGTACATCAATGCAAACTAAAGTTATTGAGCGTAAACAAATTTTTTTTTATTTTTTTTTAGCAACAGTGACATTGACCTTGCCTCTAGTGACCTCATATGCGATCCCAAACATTGTCTCTATGCAAGCTATGTATTTACCAAGTACAATCTGAATTGGTCACTCCTAACTCACGTCATTGAGCGGAAACAAAAAGTGGATGCCGCCCGACCACCCAGGCACCCGCCCAACGACATTCCCCAATATAAAAACCAGTTTGTTTTTTGAAAACCTGGTTAAAAACACAAAACAGCTGCTTTTATGAATACCATTTTATCGTTTCAGATGTATTTCTGCCTTATACTTCTTACCAACCATCACCAAATTTGTATCCAGGATTTGCACTTTCAAAACGCCAAAAACACCACAACGTTAAAGGTAATGTTTCTATATAATAAGATTTAAAGTAATGTACTGGATAAGATAAATTTTGCAACATTTTTTACTTGCTGGACTTCAGTCATTTTTGTTGTTTTCTTTTAATTTGTAATTGGTCGGTGATTATTCTGTTTGAATATTGCTACTTAATATTCCGGATAAATAGTTTGAATCTGCGTGCCAGTCCGTTTGCGATTATCATGAAAATATAAAACCAAAGCGAATATTAATAAATGTACTGTTCTAAATATTGCTTTGGTTTCGAAACTGTTTTTTTTTTTTTTTTTGGTAATTTTCGCTAAATTTACATTTTTTGAATTCAGAACACACATGAATAGTAATCAGCATTACAGTAAATATTCAGATGTATAACCAACTATATTGATCAAAACAGCTAACCCGTCATTTGCTATTTTGCCATTATCTTAAAAATAACTAATAGTCCTTTTTTAATTAAACATACATTAGGATAAAAGTAATGCAAATAACATACCAAAAATTAAAAACTATCGAAATATGCATTCATTTTACAACCACAACATATTTTAAAGGCGCAAAATATACATAGAATTGTTTTTAGAAAACTATGAGTCCCATTGATAAGAAAACAGGGATGTAGATTTTTATTTTTTACTTTTCCCTTGAAAGCGCCTATATATATCATACAAATATTAACTTTTGTGCTTGATCGGGAAAGAAAACGATGTTAGTTTGGTTACCATGTTTAGACATTTCAGTGATTTTTTGTCATTTTTCGAAAATAGATTACAGGCATAAAATGAGTTTTTTACAATGTTTTTTGTATAGTTTGTAGAAATGTTGAAAACTCCTTCAATAACATAATTGTCTAAACGTAGAGGTAACTACAATTATAGTCTTGTAGATATTTTCAAAATAACTATTGGCGAGTTAGCTGCTTTGTTCAGTATAAAAAGCCCGAATCATTGGCAACACAAATATGTCTGACCTTTATCAGATCGCGAATTCTTCGCCAAACGAATACTAGTATGTCTAATGTTTATCTAAACATGATTTTTGGCACATCGAACATGTCTGGCGCTTATCAGATCGCGAGTTCTTTGCATCACAGATATGTTTAATGTTTATCAGATCACAAATAATTGGCAACGCATGTATATCTAATGATTATATCAGATCGTGAATTCTTGGCAACGCGAAAATATCTCTTGTTTATCTGATCGTGAATACATGGCAAATGAATTTGTCCGATGTTTAGAAGATCGCAAATTCTTGGCAACGTGAAAATGTCTATTTTTATCAGACTGCGAACTAAAAGTTACGAAAATGTTATCCAAAACATCGTATGCTATTTTTTTCTGCACTAAATGAAAGCATACCTCAAACAGCGTTCACTGGTTGTGAGTTCAATCCTCGGGCGAGGAGTTTTATCAATCTTCACGGAGAGCATACGCCTCTCCCGAGGATTGCATTGTGTTTGATATCAAATATCCTGCGCATCTGATTCATGTTGGGAGGTTGGCCGTGATTCAATGAGAACAATATAGTCTTACACGCAGGCTTAGCTTAATAGGGAGAGCGCAGATCTATGGATCGCGGGGTCGCGAGTACGATCCAAAGGCGGGCCGTATGTTCTTCGTGAAGATTTGATAAAAGACATTGTGTCTGAAATCATTCGTCCTCCAACTCTGATTCATGTGGGGAAGTTTACAGTTACTTGCGGAGAACAGGTTTGTACTGGTACAGAATCCAGGAACACTGGATAGGTTAACTGCCCGCCATTACATGACTGAAATACTGTTAAAAACGCCGTTAAACCCAAAATAAATAAACAGAAATGCAAAGTATTACAAGTTCACAAAGAGGAACACAACTAGGCAGTCAGATAAAAAGTACTTTCAGTTTCAGTTGTCGGTAGTTTTTATAAATGTTGCGATTTCGTGACTTCTCAGCAGCACTTGTTTATGTAGAGGAACAGCTAAACAAATAATGCAATTGGTTCCACAGACTTATCCTGTCAGTGATGTTTTTTAAAAAAATTCTGAGATAATACTGCTGAAAAACGGCGTTAAACCCAAAACAAACAAACAAACATATAGTCTATAGAAATAATTATTAAACTATATTCCAGTGTTAAGAATATTGGAGAAAGGTTTCTTCAATAACCCACACAGTCATTTCTTTTCCAAAAGTGGGCGATCCATCTACGTCTACATTAGTGGACGTGATAAAATCAGTTTGTTTAATGTCAAAATTTCCTAACATGTGTGCTATTTCTACTTTTTCAGTTAACAAACGAGCGACCCTTAACCAGCTTTTAAGACGCCTTATTGCCTTATATGGAAACAATGACATAGCTTTCTCCGGCAGATCTTCTCATGTGCGTTTTGGCGCCGGCGGCCGATGACGTCAACCGTTGCTGAACAGTGCAACACATTTCAGAATGTAATATAGAACAGCGCGCCTTTAGATAACCATTTATCATTTTCTTGTTATATGAATATCTCCCTTTTTCATTCATGGAGAACAATTTTACTTGAAGCTTAATTATGACAGACTGAATAGAACTGCCGATTGAACCAGTTATTTACATCCATGTACGGTTCAATAAAAATCATATAAAAACATTGTTACCAGCATGGACACACCAATGGTATAACAGGGACTATAATTTAAGGAAGACCAATAGCTGTTTTGAACAAATAAATCCAAATTACAGCGTTACAGTGTTACATTATCTTGCTCTGTTTATGTTACAGTTATGTCTATGCTTTTTTTCTTTTTTGGTATAGTGAGATTTGTTGTTACCATTTCGATGTGTCAACATGAAAATATAAAGCACAACAGAATGGAACCGTATATGTTATATCTAGTTATTTGATTTTTAAAGTATGTCCATTACTAATATAGCTACGATACGAGAGCGTGTTATTATAACATTAGACAGACAGAAGGTGGCAATATGTTGTGGCTTCAAATGAAAACCGCCTTTAAATACTCGTTACTTTACTCCAGAGTCCACTGCTTAAAACTCTGGAATGAAGATCGTTTCTTCCAATCGTGACTTCAAACCCAACGGATTTTTCTATTAAACATTTATTTGTTCACATTTGTTACCTTTGTGGGGCAAGTAATAAGAAGCCAGCGAGCTTAACTACACGGCCCACGGCCCTAAATGGGAAAGCGATTTTCCTTGGAAAGGTGATAATAGCACGAGGGCTGATACATAATTTTTTAAGTTATTAAAACAACAAAACTCCAAGTAAGGTCGTTGATTGAAATGACAAATTACTCAGCCAACTCTATCCACGGATAACGTCTGCTTCCATAAAGTTCTACTTTCAGTATAAAACTGGCAATTTATTACGGCTATAAATATAACGTGCAATTATGCATATTGATTCTATCAAGCTATCACGCATGGAAATTTGTATTTTTAAATGTCCCTTTGTTCAATCTTTACCAATGTATAACTTCTCCATTTTTCAACCTCAATAGTGATCAGATGATTGTGGCTGAAAAGAGGTACTGTTGTGAAAACAAAAGAATTTTCTATCCGAAACATCAAAAGGAATGTCTCTCTTGGAAAGTGTTTTAATTTTGATGCATTGTAATGGATGAATACAGTTTAAAATATCAAAGAGTTTACTTTCAGCAATACCAAAAGCTTTTCATTTGTTATGCTAATTTTTCATGAAATACGAACTGGTAATACTTTTATGTTTTATATTGTCCGTTGATGTAGATACCCTTTACACGTAGAAAAATACACTTCTAAGAAAAGTTCATCTAATGTAGGATGGTATCCTAGTCTGTTAAAACAAATTATTATTTCTGCACTTCCTGTCATTGTCATTTTAAGCAGTAAATGTATACAGCTAGGTTTTTTTTTCAATCACGAGTAGGTTTTAGGTTTATATGGAATACAGATACGAAGGGTGATGCCATTTACAAAGAGTGTTTATTGAAATCGACCCTGCTGGAAAGAAAGCAAGACTATAAGGATCTTACATGCCTGCCTGTGAAAGACGGGTTTTCCTACGCTAGGGAAAGTGTGGACTGTAAAAACCAAGCGTTAGCAAGGTTTGATATGCAAGCTGTCCCGAGGGTTGGGAAAACAGCTTTCTTACACAGGCAGACATGTAAGATCATTTTTCTTGCCTATCACGTTCACAATATATCGTGGTAACAAATAGATTTGGGTATTTCTTGGCATTATTTTTTTATAGTTTATGACGTCATAATAGTGTCAGTACTATGTGTCTAACGTAAGTGCACGCTATTTTAGACAAGGTTTTTACCTAGGGAAAGACAGGAATATCTATCCCTGGCGCATGCTCGGACAAATGTATACTTTCCACGCTAAGTAAGCGTGAACCGCTTATCTTTTTTAACTTCATTGTACTTTTCTTCAGAAGTTTTAACATAGTGATTATGTCTAATGTAAATTAAATGTATAAAAATATCCGTTGGAAGCATCCGTGGGATGGAAAACTATAAGTCTAAATAATAGATGACTTAATTGATTGAGTATGAGAGCAGGAATGAAACAACCTTCATACCTACCCCACCACATACACTCCCTCCATCCAGCAAACGGTTTATTTGCTACACAGGCACCTTTATATGCCATATGGCAACTTGCAAATTTACCACGGTAGGGGAAGACCCTCCGGGCGTTATTTCAGACATGGTTGGGCGCCTGAATTAGTAGACCTTCTATTCGCCGGCTAATGAAAGAGTTCTACACTCCAAGAAAGGTTTCAACCACATAGAAATTAGAAGCATGTGATACTTAATAAAACCATAAGGACCAGAAGTACTAACCAAGCTCGGACCACGTACGTTAAAACTAAAATTAATCTTTGAAGAGAAAATTTGATACTAAACTTATTACGGTAGGTAGGGAAATATTCATCAATAGTGTATTTGCACAAATACTCGCGAACAGTAAAGCACGTCAGGTCAAGTCATTCGTGTATCAGCATTATTTTCAAAGTATACTCAGCTACGAAGCGCAAATGTCTATAAAACTGTTTATCACACAAAATAAAAGTAACGAGAAAATTATCCCGCGTAAGTCAACAAATTAATAAAATGTAGTTTGAATTCCCCTTTGCTACTTTTAGAAAAGTATTAGATTATTATGAAATGAAGCACTTTTCATTTTGTCTTTTTAATCTCACGAATGCACGCGAACAGCGGTATCAAAAAACTCTATCAGCTTTAGAAAAAATATTTAGCACCTTACAGTCTAACAGAACAAGCGCCTGGACACAGACTCCCTAAAAGAAAACCCAACATCAGTGTATGTGTGGATGAATTAATGAAAAGTATAGAGAGTAAAATACTAGAAATCACCAAGTTTGATTAGCAATAAGGCATATGACGAAAATCAGTTATGGTTTAAAATAACAAACACAAACAGCATGTTTCTGTCAAATGCCGTTCTGTTATTACGTTTGTTTCCCAGTCAATATCAAATTTATATAGCCTGGAAACCCAGCGTGTCCAATGATTTTGTTTTTGTACTGGCAATATGTGTAATTAACCGTTTACAAGTTTTCGCCATTTTCAAAAGCAAAATTCCTTAAAGTTAATGCATAATCTTGTCCTCATTCCCTATCAAATGTGTGGACCCGTAATGACACTTGGAAATATAAGTCTGATTACATAATCCCGTAATGTGATTTGGACTTAAATGCAGCCAAACGCTCGTATGGCTTTCCGAGTGAAAACTGATAATACCGGAGTAGAATGTTGAGAACTCGTAGTCGAAATAAATACTTAATATACTGCATGCTCGCAAGAGACATACTACCATACAAGATTACAATTCATTGCGTGTGCACTTTGAAACCAAAGATATCAATATCGCTTTTGTCTTCACAAATACTTGTTTATAAACCTAAAACAATATGATACTTGCAGAGACATGCTGTGCATATCTTAGTTCATTACGTCATTTCGAACATTTTTATTCCTGAACATCGAGTTATTTAAATGTTGCAGTACAAACAAAATAAACGTCATAATGAATCAATAAATATTTATAATCGTACGAGCATAAACAGCCTGAGTAATACAGTTCAATGACTTAATGCCAGTGGTTAGACACTTACCAACGAGATGACACACTGGATACTTACTGGAACAAATTGAGTCTCTTGTCGGCACTGCCAAAGATGTAAAATGATGAAGGACTAACTGTTTTCAGACAAACGCAAACAGAATCGAATTCGTAACTCTAGAAAGTCTTTCTCGGGTTTTAATTGCTGAGTTAACCAGATGGTGAATTGATGTTCACATAAGCGAACTTAAGCATAGTTTTTCAAATAATAACTTTTTGCGAAGCCCAAAATATAGAAGAAAGTTTTTTACTGATAAAATTTTACTGAAAAGTCAGTCACCGAAATGAAATCTCGAAAGTTTTTTATTTTACATTGTCTGTGACTTTATATATAAGGTTATTATCTGATAAACTAAAACGAATGATTGTTTTAACTTGTTCAAACGAATCCAATATGTCTATATTTTATGTCATATACGTAGTTAAATTTTTAGAACGTACTAATATTATTATTGATTGTTTTCTTTTACCACGAAGTCTCTCTTACGCATTATCAAGGCAATAAATCCTAATTTTGGTAAATTTATTCCCCATGAAAAAATGGCAGCCATTTTGAGGTATAAATTTTAGATACCTAATGGGAAGAATTTACAAAATGAAAAAAAATTAACATAAAGACACTTGTTATAATCCTTGACACAGGAGTATATTACATATTGTAGCAACAACAGAAGAAAATATTTCTACCAGTAAACAGAATTTCACAGCATTTTGATAAATTCTTGTCTAATTTGTAGCACTTTTATGTCAGGCATTACTTCAAAAATGGCGGCCAGGGAAGATATGCTCTACCATGTGAAAAGCTTCTGTTTGGAGCTGGGCGTTCAGCAAGTTTGGTATATTCATTATTAACGAGAAAATAGTTGGAAGCATTAAAAACAATTTTGCGCACGAAATAAATTGATGAAAAAGAAGGAAAACTTTCAAAGTTTCCAGATCTTACAAAAAAGCTTGTAGTGACCGAGGGTGATTTCTTGTCCAGTCATATTACTTCCGGCAGCAAGTAACTTCCGATAGACACTAATGTGATGATTAACACAAGTAGGGAATTAGTTAACACACACGTACATCATCAAATGAATGAATTCTCGTTTGGTAATAAGATTTTATTTATCTTAAAAGATACACAGGTTATTTAAATAACGTTTAGAACATTGGCAACAATGTGTTTGTTTTTCGTTACGAGAAACAGTGAAGGACATGTTTAACTGGCTGGTAAATTTAATCCGATGTTACCTTATTTTACAAAAACAACACAAAAATCGGATGTCATTTGGGTAGCAGGCAAACCGGAGATATCCATTTCGAATTTTATACAGGCATTACCCGTTCTTGGACGCTCAGCCAAATACTTCTTTATCAGTAACAATAAATATTTGTGAATCAACACATGTTACATCAGAAGATAATTTCAAGGCTTAATGAATTGAAAAAAAATCAAACAACGTTCAGCTTGTGGTTCTCTTTGGGAAACTTTTGAACTATTTAAAACCTTCACCAGTGACGTTTACAGAACTTTGGGGGGTTCTTTTATTATTATTTAATATTTACAATCGCTATGTATTTTGTAAAGAAAGAAAGAGATTTTATTTTCGTTATACACAACATCAAGGGCGACCATTCCCGCAAGATTATTCACAAAAAGATAACAAAACGGTGTCGTTAGAAATAGATCTTTCCAAATCGTCAACCAAAATGTCAAAAAGAACAATAATAGCCGAAACACATTTTACGACGCTAAAATTACAAGAATTATAATTCTTATTGGATATAATAGTATTTCAAATTGCCCGCCCGCTTAGCTCAGTAGGTAGAGCGTCGGTCTACGGATCGCGGGGTCGTGAGTTCGATCCTCGGGCGGGGCGTATGTTCTCCGTGACTATTTGATAAACGACATTGTGTCTGAAATCATTAGTCCTCCACCTCTGATTCATGTGGGGAAGTTGGCAGTTACTTGCGGAGAACAGGTTTGTACTGGTACAGAATCCAGGAGCACTGGTTAGGTTAACTGCCCGCCGTTACATGACTGAAATACTGTTGAAAAACGGCGTTAAACCCAAAACAAACAAACAAAAAGTATTTCAAATTAAAATCAGGTATTCTATTTTTATTGGAGGACAAATTACTTGAATATTCACTCTAAAAATAAATGAACATATTATAGTTTCCTATTCCCGGCAATGTTAAAACTATTCTTTACATCCCTTGAAGCTATAACTAGCATGACAATGTAAGACACATATCCCTCTATAAATGAAATATTGATAGTTGACACTACATCTAAACCGTTGTATAAGTGACTAAAAAAAAGAAACTTTAATGCTGTCAATAAAAGTACATTATTGCTTTAAACTATTAAGATATTTAATGCTAGAAGGTCGAAACACAATCATATAAGCTAATTCTAACTTCTTGTATTTCCACCTAATTTCTCTAAAAGCATTCTACAAAAATAATTGTTCAATAAAGAGATGGATTTGTCAATTTTTTATTTACATTATTGTGCATAAAAAAGCTCTTTATAGACTTTTCATCCCTAAGACTACTTCATTAGTGTATACAATTATTCAGATGAAAAACCAATAATGTAGATTAAATATGAGGTTATATATGACGTTTAATATTTGCTATTCAGATTTTATTCTTCTTTTTAAAGGTCACACAAAGTAAAAAAAAAAAAGATCCTACAACAGAATAATCTACGTTGATGATAACCGAGGACAATTTGATGCGACGTCCTCACGAAGAGGTGATTTCATGCGACTACCGAAACAGCAAATTGACACGGAATGTGACGAATTTGTGAAGAATCATTGTGTTTTCTGCGAAAGGGCTGACTGTTTAAGATGAAATTTTCAACAAAATATAAACAAGCTGAAATATTAATCGCAAAATAGCATCAAAATGCAGATCTGAAAGTACAATTTATTCATAAATATACTTTAAAGTCGAATATAATCTCAATTCTATTGTTTTACGACTGCATAGGTCATAGCTTTATTCTTAAATAAGTGTAGCAAAGTTTCTCCTGCGAGCTTACAACAGAGGATATTCAGTTATATGTCAATGTAAAACGTAACATTTAACAGGGGAAGATATAGTGGTGATCCAGCCAAAATACTTTATTAAAGATATTGGTAAGCTCAAGACTCGCATAAAGAAAATGAAAAAAAATACTTATACAACTACCAAAAGTGTTCATAATCCCTGTCACCGCAATGCGTTGATAGCAAGTTGAACACTTTATTACACGCAATAAAGATACAGAAATATAACATATCTAAGTGTTAAAGATATCTACGTTACAAAATGCCTGCATATGAATTTTGACAAGCAACCAATCTGGAGTTGAGGTTGAACTGTGTAACAAAATAACCCATTTTCCATAGCGGATTGATAGAAAGTCAGGTACTATTCTGTCAGAGAAATATGCAATTTAATCATATTTCTACACCAAAGACTAACGTCATTATACCTGTCAGGCTATAAACAGATATCCGTAACATTAAAAATGTGCTCGTCGTGGAACATGGACCTATTAAAGAAAAGAAAATGACAATAGGTGTAGGTTGCTATTTACCTTAAAGTTTAGGAGTATATCACCAAAACACAGAAATATTTTATAAACGAACAACATCGTTACCAATATTTTACCTGACCATTACATGTTCTGCCGTACTGTCCCGTACTTAAAATATTCTGAAAAAGTTGTCCCCCTTTGAAAATGAATGCCATTTGTAAAGAAATAAAAATAAACAATTGCTGAAAACTGTGTTCCATCTAGTTATGTAAAATTTCAACACTCGCACGCTATTGCAAATGCATCAAAACGAACATGTGTAACAGTTCCTTGAAAATGGTGAGTTTTTAAAGGCGTTTGACTGTCCGGAAGTGGGGCCCCTTTAGACAGTCCTTTTCCGGAATTCAATGTTTATATCAGTATACTGACACTTGTTTTGTAGAGTAATATACACATATCATTACAAAAACTACAAAGCAAGTGTCAGTATACTGTTATAAACATCGAGTTCGGGAAAAGGACTGCCTACAGGGGCCCCACTTCCGGACAGTCAAAGGCCTTCAAAACCTCACCATTTTCAAAGAACTGTTACACATGTTTGTTTTGATGCATTAGCAATAGTGTGCGAGTGTTGAAATTTCACATAACTAGGTGGAACACAGTTTTCAGCAATTGTTTATTTTTATTTCTTTACAAATGGCATTCATTTTCAAAGGGGGGCAACTTTTTCAGAATATTAAGTACGGGACAGTACGGCAGAACATGTAATGGTCAGGTAAAAGATTAGTAACGATGTTGTTCGTTTATCAAAAATTTCTGTGTTTTGGTGATATACTCCTAAACCTTAAGTAGTCATTTATTTGAAGTAAAAAAAGACTAAACTATCAAACTATCAGATATAATCTAGATATTAAACAGGCAAATCAAGTTTGTAAAAAATGCCGTCTTTCGTTTTTTGGTAACGGCAGCTGAAACATAATTCGGCCTGAAAACCGTGCCTCTCTGTTCACAAATCAATTACCTCCGGTCGTCAGAAATAACTTCTTCGTGCGACCAAGATCCCTTGGGTGCAGTAATATTGTCCATATTAAAATGATTTTACAGTAAAAATGTGCCACATAAACATGATAGTCCTTACGACATATCGCTGAGCTCGGTGGGAGCGTAGATCTAGGGATTTGATGGAAAACTTAGAGGACATAAGTCGGTTGCGTAGATTTACTTATATGAACTTAATTTTTCTTGCTAAATCTGTTAATGATGATAAAGATCCGTAAGTAACGATTACATTTCAGAAACAAAACATAACAAATATTGATGACATGTTTGCATGAAATGTAGAACTTTGTATTGTTTTGGTGGAAAACAGGTTCAGTTTTGTCCTTTTTTATAAACATTATCCAGAAACAGAAAACAGGAAATTTCACCATGCCTGACATTACTTAGCTACTGACCAAAGAGAACTAATATGAGAGGTGTTTCATAGGAATATCCACGTATTGTAAGGAACAAAATGTCTCCAAGGTTAGCCTAGAAATTACATGGAAATGGGCTGCTCAAATAAGAGACAAACAACTGTGTCTGTCCGATTACTTCGGGCCGTTGACTTTGTTGAAAATCAATTATTTACGAAATGACTGCCAGGCAACCTAGTCAGTTACTTCGTGCCATCTATAAGCAAAGGCTTGACTGGGTAAACAAAACAGGTTTTTCCAAATAATTTAGTGTTATAATGAATAATGATATTAACTCATCTAATGAAATGGCGTAACAACCCCGATTCAATCGTCATATTGAAATAAAACCCATTTTGCCTATCTGCAACATGTTGAATACTAAGAGAGTTAACCTAAATGAAACATAGAAAAACTACTGCACACGAGAGTGAATTGCATTTAATATGCATAATAAATACTTCATCATTGCTACAAGAGATTATACTATTGAATGATTTAAATAATCATTTGCCTGTATTTCTTGAGACTGTTTTTTCTTTTGTTTTGCTTTTCTGATTAGTTGGTGTTTCATGCGGCAGTGAGGTCTAAATGGAAGTCTAATCTAGAAAAATCACTTTTACATTAAAACATGACAATATTGACGTCGCGTTACAAATTATTTGGCGCCATACAAACCCGACAGGGAATTTTGCCAAAATTTGATAAAATAATATTTTAGCATCTAAATTAAATAACATATATGTGTTACAATTTCTTCTTCGCATACGATTATTTGGTGCGCAAGATGATTCATTATAGGTCTACGCATTCCTAAAGTATTCCGCGGGCCGTGTTTTGATATCATTATAGCACGTTAAGGTTGACGTATTACATACCTACTGTTTGGTATCGTGCACGTGCCTAAAAATAGTTCTTCATCATTTCACTCTTTTTTACATACAAGACATACAAGAAGCGAAATAATATAAAACCCTGTTTAAATAGATTTAAACATTCGGTTATACGCTGCAGAAAGTAATTCACTCAGGCTTTGCACTCATGAAATTATTCCACATGTATATTACCTCTTCTTCGTGTTTAGATATATTAAAATATGGCCTCTAAATTTAAAGGCCATGATCTACGACTATGTAAATGTCACCATAATCCAATACACATACATGTATGTAGAGTGGACGCAGCGATCAAGTGGTAAAACTGTCTGACTACAAAACAGAGCTCCTGCCCCTCCAAATATGTTTTTTTAAAAGTGGGATAAGTATCTCGTGTAAAGGTGTTTTACACCTGATATGCTTAAGAACCAGGGTTGCTTCTGGAGTTAGAGCGTCTTCCGTATCTTGTACTATCCTCCCACTAGTAACAAACTTCCGACGGAGTCTCCAATATGAGTAACCGGTGACAACTATAAAGAAACTTTCATACAGCAACAATATACTTATCTACATTTATCTTAGCCAGTATTATTTAAAACCTGCTTAATGCAAAGTAATTAGCACAGTAAATCAACAGGAGGGTTTCATCTGATCAGCTTTCTAACTCGCTTTTAAACATGATTTATATAACTAAAGTTTTAGTACGATGGTGAGTTTAGTTTTATGGGTAATAATAATAAAAATAATAATAATAATGATAATGACAGTAATAAAAGAAACAGTCCTTAAACATTTTACATGATTGTATTGATATTATTACGTTTTATGTGTAATACTGGAATGGGTTTCGTAAATTAAGTCAAATGTTATTTAGATTTATCAGACAATTTTTTAAATGATTCATAAAGTAGAAAATAATATATCCAGTAATTTTGTCGCTAAATGGAGTTCAGATTTAAAGAATTATATCACGAGGGCTCAGCACGAATGATATAATAATACGCATCTAAATGACAATGATTTTATTCAAGAGCAAATTATAGTTTGCTATATATCTTTTCGATTCTAACACGTTATCAAGGATTATGATGTACATTCCTGACAACATCCACCAAATATTCGCCTGTTTTATGTTGATTTCTTTTTGAGCGCGCCGCTAAGATGTAATAATTGTGACGTACAAACAGGGAACTGCTGCATAACAACACCCAATTTTCAATATTCTATGTTACATAATGAAACATATCGTGTCCTGTTATAATGATTCTTAAATATTTCAAACACTTATAACATTGATGCTTTTACCTTAGTTTATTTTCATATTGCATTTATTAAAAGCTTGAATAAAATAATAAAATTCGAGCCTATGCCGAGCTGTCGAGCATTTTATCAATTTTATTCTGTATGTTCCAGTGGAAAGACACAAATGTAACATTCCCTTTGTAATATCTAAGATTATCCTGCTGAAACATCAAAACTCCTTCTTTTTTAAATAAGAAAGACCAAGTCAATACGACCAACGTCTCCCGTACTTGAAACGCAATCAAAGCCAAAGCTTTGTTACACTAGTGTATTTCCAAAATTATGTAATGGCTTTATTTCACTCCTTCGACGTCAAATGTGTTATGATAAATTTCAAACTCAATGAATTTAGTTGAACAACAACAATTTACAAATTAAAAAAAAAAAACAAGCATTGTATTATTTGAAGCGTGTTCTTGAATTTATGTGTAACTTACAAGGTAAGAATAAATAATATTTTAAACATAACAATAATTGTCAAAAAATTGTACTATCCTTTTAAGTTTTTTTAAAGGTAAGAAAATATTCTTAATAAAGGTATATAATTTATTTTTCAGATGCAAATATATCAAATATAACTTGAATCAATTAAGTGTACTATATAATCATGTTGACAAATATCTAAAGATTTATGACCTTGTGTTGTCTTTGTACGTGAGTGTTGCGCTGCTACGGTAGTAACTTGATTATGGATCATCCTTTTTTAATATCAGCTGTTCACTTTCCTATCACCCATCTAACCCCCTCCCTCCACAACACAATTTTACCACCTAACCTTCTATATTTGATAAATCAAAATTACTTGTAGATTTTCTTTCTTTAAACTTTTGTGGGCTTAATTTGCAAATGCTTGGCTAGGGGCTGGTTACCTATTATCTCATGACTAGATTGTTGGGACATATGTCTGTTGAATAAAATTTCCTTTACCGGCTTTAAAACTCTTACGATGCCAAATTATTTAGCATTGGTATTGCATTTCAATGTTAACCATTTATTTCTGTAACATCTTATCAGGCGGTACACAATCTCAAACAAAATTCTTACCGAATAATCTTGTAATTATAGCTGATACGAGTTGTCAATCGGAATAGTGGAGCTTTGTCACGTATTCGAACAAGACTTTCAAGTATGAATATTTATTTTGTATATTACGTCGGAAAGTTCAAGAAATCAATAATACTGACATTAAAGTTCTTTGCATACAATTAATGTACATGGACCCTATATTCTAATTCTATACGAGTAAAAACTGTGTCCGTAGTATGCACAATCGTCATTGCTTGTCCCATGACGTGGTGAAATTAAATAGAATTTAGGAAACTTATTTTTAAAAGTCTCTTAACTTACAGTTTTAGCTGCACAATTAAGTATCATGATAGAATGTTGAAAATTGTTCTAAATCAATGATAAAGTGTAATAGAAAAGGGGGGATCTTTTTATTTCAATGGCAAAAAAATTCATGTCTCCAGAGATGAAGCGTTTCTTCGATTGGGTTGAAATGAACACGTTTTAAGGTGTAATAGTGGTAAAATAAATTACTGTTATTCATGACATTCATGATTGTCGTCTGAAAAGTAACAGGTTCACAAAAATATAAGCCTAAGGGACTAAATAATTAGAAACTTTCTGAAAGATTCGTAGGTTAACCCGCATTAATATAAATCATAAAACGCTGTCACACATCCTTTTAACAAATTTCCTAGCTGTATCAACCTGACATGTGTAGGCGCACCTATGATTATTGTTCGTAGATCTCCGTATTTTTGCATTTCATGAATCTACAGGACCTTGTAAAAACAGTTATTAGTATTTAAATCGAACATCTGTTAAATCATTTTAACGAATATAAAACGAATAATATAACATAAGATCCCCTCTCTACATTCCAGTTTGTACAGTACTGCTCATTGCTATTTCGTACAGGGCAACAGCATTACTTTAACTAGGGACCATACGCCGCTTTTCATGGAATTGCACTCTGTGTATCATTACAGGTTCAATGTGCACCGCCGTATGAATATATCTGCAAGTGTCTCTAAATTATATTCTTGTACTTTTAACATGTGTACATGTTGAGTTCTGCTCAACCCGGGAGCAGAGGGCGTGGACGGTAGCTTGCATTACCACTGAAATTTATGAACAGGCTCAAACCGTGTTTGCAACATTTCCATTTATATAGTATTGCGCGACCTGTGGTTTTCCACTTCGTCTATGACATATAGGGTCAATTGTTAAAAGATATTACATAAATGAAAAATTACATCTATATTACAAATTGCATCACACTGTTACTTAAAGTATTAAAAATACTAATAATTCGTCTTACGGAACGAAACTTTTACGGCGGTTCTGATAAATTTGTAAAAGAAAGAGCATGTCATGGCGAAAATTAGTGCCTATATAAGATGAAAAAAATAGAAAACTCTTGAGCCGAAACGTATACATTAAACAATAAAATTGCATAATATATACATTTATAAAAAAGCATTAAATAATCATTAAATTCTTTACTTTTAGTGACTTTTATTGGCTACCTTAGATGAATGAAATCTATTAATTTTAGTCGTATCCAATGGAAGACTGTTCGAAAGTTTAGCATCAATGAAACTAAAAGAGTTTGAACCTGGACCTTTGACCTTTGGAAGAAAATAGCCACCTTTTTTTATTAAAGTCATGTACTGTAAGTTTAGAGTCCTAGGGAACGAAATATTCATCCAAATAATCTGGGGCTAGTTTATTTCTAAGTTTCAAAGATAGCAAGCGAAAGTGAAATTTAGTTACTTTTTAACACAAAAATGTGTTTTATGTTGGAAACCCTGCTTAGATTGTTTTAAGTTAACTCTTTGTTTTTGTTTATGTTAGGGTTTAACGTCTTTTTCAATCTATTTTCAGTTATATAAACGACGGTGTCTACTTGTAGCATAGAGCACAATGCACAACTATATAGTGCTGCCTCACTGGAATATCTAGACACGGGACATGATACCCCATCCAGTCACATGATACTGACACTGGGCTGACCAGTCCTAGTACTATCCTGTTAATGCTGAGCGCCAAGCGAGGAAACTGCTAGTACCATTTTTTACGTCTTTGGTATTGCGCGGCCAGGGATCGTACCCACGACCTCCCGCACGTTAACACTTCTATAAAAGCCTTGATTTTATAAGCTATGACTGTTCGTCTACATTTTTGTCAAACGCAAAAGTTTGCCTGTCAATATCGAAGAACTTTTCAAGTCGAATGGCTTAGATGCTCCGGAACTGCTGTTAATGGTCTAGATTAAATTATACAAGTCACATAAACTTGTAACAAATAAACATAAAACTGGTGGAAACTGTGATTCAGTCCTGAATAAAACAAAATCGAAGGAGAACCTTACACACGCGAGCATGTAAATCAAAATAACTAATTTAGACTGGACATATCTAGTAAATGTTCCTTGTTTTGTTGATGTTAGACAGACAGGGAGAGTCTGTAGATATATTCTAGATGGTCAATTCAGATCAATAAACGCTCGAAGTGGTATTAACAATATTTGATTTAGCTAATGGTTGTTACAATAAAAGTCCAAAATAACCACTTAGTGTACCTTTCATGTATAATAGGCTTAATGGCTCATGCATTGTTATCTAATTTGCGTATCTTAAATACTAGAACGTGAATGATGTTAAGGATATAGATGTATTAAGGAAAAGAGTGGGCAGTAATCCTGTTTGAATGTGACCTCTTGACATTCATGTATTGAAATGTTTCATCACAACAATTAAATGCAGGGAGGTTACAGTGCTAAGTTACGTATGTTGTAAAAGTGAACTAACGTAATTTTAATTTATCTGATTATCCAACATGTTGTTTTTATTCCCTTTTATTGCAAATCATTTCAATAGTTTTACAATCAATGGTCAATTTTGTAATAGAATAGGTCTCTAAATATTAAGATGTCGTTTACATATTAATGATACACGACAATTTTACAATATTTTACGGAGCAAACTTTACTTAATTTCTACATGTTTTGTTAAAGGTGTTTAGTGACACACGTAGAATCACACTGCCCTTTACCTTTTTGCCTTTGTAGGTATGAACTGTGAGGGTTTATTGTTTTGTGCACAATTCATCGTTTCTTCTTTTTGTTGTTGTTCGCGACTACACTGTCAGACTAGTAGCCTCGATGAAACTTGTGGTTTGCCGCAGATCCGCAATGCCTCCATACAGTTTCTTCTATCGGCCAAGTCGCAGCTCGCTCCTGGTCATGCCTTTTACATCTCTGAAGTATATGTTCTAAAATTAATTGGTGAAACAAAAGTTGTGGCAATCAGTCCTAATTTAAAGTCAACTTTAATACAAATTACGTAGGAAAATGTTCTGACTTTGTCACAAAAACATGTTAAAGAAATAAAAGGTTGACAGTTATCTTTTCTTTTGACATTAATGAGAGGACTGTTATCAAATAACAGGATAGAACGTTACAAAAGACTTCGAGGTAAAATGCAAAGGGCATAGGAAAGGAGTGTAATATCACCATGAATTATAAAACACCATCACTATTCCTCGACACATTTATTACAATTTAGCGGTAACTGAGGCTGCCAATCACGCGTAGGGACCACAGCTGGGAATAACATAAGGCAATGATAGTTTTGTCTATTATATTAGTTTTCATATTTTATGTTCAAAGTAGAGCCTTGTTCTTTGTTAGAGAAATATGACAAATTGGCTACTGATCAAACAGTCATGGCAAACCTGTTAATATCTGTAAGAGAGGATTTAGAGTAATTTAGACCCCATAGATATATTTCTAACTGATGATAGGTAAAGAGATAAGATATCTTAGTTTTTCGGCACGTTTTAAAAAATATCCAAACTGTAGAATTTTACAAAACCATATTTCAACGCACCATTGCATCCGAAAAAAAAAATCAGTTCATAGAAATGACAGGGTCGTGTGCTTGTTCTTTTGTTAGACCAGTTTAAAAATACTGGTTCTCCGGTCAATTTTCACAATGGGCTTCGTAGGAAAGTGGCACTTTTGGTGACATTTTTGCGTGAAGAACAAGTTCCACAATGTTATTTTTCATGAAACATTTCATAGTGGTAGACCTACGTACGTTTTTTCAATCAAATGAACACATTAAATGTATAGGTCATAGTGCTTACATTTTTGCAATTCGACAAATATCACTTGGATTCCTTTCCTTGCGCTGCTTTTCCTGTGTTATTTTATGTATAATTTTACATTAAAACCTACGTGAAAATGAAATATGCGTAAAGCAGATAAAGGTTATTCTGATTTCCTGCCCTATGTAAGACTAGCAATAACTTAGCTTGCATTTTATTTTGTTTTGTTAAACTGTAGCACCATAAATCCCTATTATTATACAAAATGCCATAAAATTCTCTTTTAGTTTCCGAAATAAGATGCTGAATTAGCAATCGCAAATTAGAATGGAAACAAAAGACATCTTTTCATCTAATTACAAGAAGATTTGTCAGTTAATTCGCATTAATGATGACATCAAACACGGCTCATCTTCAACCGATGTGGTATATCCTTGTAATTCAATACCTAACGTGGCCGGCTAACCCGAAAATAGAACTCTGTTTCTTTTTCAAGACGAAAACGTAGATTCGTAACTTATTCATAAAAACTTAAAGATCTATTGCATGCGTCACAATTACAACTAGATATTCATGAAATTGAATGCATTGCCTATCATTATGTATCAAATAAGTCGTTTACGTATGTCTAGGATCTCAGTTACAGCAATTTAAAATGCTGCACATTAAATGTGAGATTTTAAATAATCTTTTACAAATCCGAGATATTTAAAATGCTTTAACAAATTCGAACAAGTTGAAGAAGCTATTGCATTAGAATTATCTGTGTGATGTCATAAATACTGCAGTCTAGTATTCAAATCTTCATGAAGGTGCTTTTGAAGCATGTGGAATGCAAGACATACTTTGACTATGTTCATGAAAGGTTACTGTGGTGACGTGTAACATCCCTCTTGTCCCTGGCACCGGCTTCCGTGGATACGATTTTTAAGTTCCTAATAAATTACGGTGCGGACATTAACGCCTCTTCAACGATGTTTTACAAAAGATGGTATTTTCAATACGTTTAAAAATTTACAACACGCTGCTATATATGGCTAATTATGCAGGTGCATACAAGTTATAATGGTAACAGTAGCTGTGATAGTAAAACTAATGAAAATTTAGTTTTTCTGGTATGTTCATAAGTAGTGTACTTAATAATAGTTACTGTTTAATTCGGTGATATATCTTATGTGCTTACATGTAACATTTAGTTCAAAGGTTAAATATTGTATTTACATTATCCAATACTGAGAGATACTGCATTTTATCATCAATTTGTTAAGGTATTCAAAATGTTCAAAAACATTTAACGCCAGTAATGCTAAATTTCCTTATACTTTGTTGTGCAGAACAAACATGCTAATTCCCTCTATTGTAATGATCTCATTTGCACTGAAAAGTTAATCATTAATGTTTGACTTTGACAATTGTGTATACTTCAAAAATGATAGACAAATTTGAATTTGGTAATTTGTAAAATACAAACAAAGGACCTTACTCGGTAAAAATTGTATTTTACTTACGTACTGACTGTTTATGCTACAACAGTGTATTAAACCATAACAAGAGCTCAGGAGGTGAAAACAAGTTGATTGTGTTTTACTCGTACCATTAACGATGCTATTAGAGTAGAAAATATTTGAAAATTCCAATTATTGTAATAGTAGGCGTATATAATATAGATATAAATTGTAAAGGAAACAAGTGCAAAATGATTACCTATGTATAAATGATTATACTTAAACCAATTTTCTTGGACTGTTCTCACAAAATAAAGCTGCTTATAAACTTTCTAACAAATGTATTTGATTTGATTCTAATTGGACACTTCTTTGGATTCAGTTGATATAGTACTTAAGGCTATTATTTTTGCTCTAGGTAATAACATGTTGTGATATGAGATACTTGAACAATAAGAATATATACAATTTCAGACGAAGTAATAAAAGAAGTTATAAACTCTGTAATTCAAATTGTCCAAAAACACATGAAATAAAATGTTTTGAATTAGTTTAAGGCAATAACGGAAAGAACAAGCATGAAATCTTTTCGAGGTTTCCTAGGTTCAAAGCATTGTGTATGCTATTAATAGGTCCATTACTTAAGCATGAAAGATAAAAGAAAAGAACGTTTACCTTTTCTTCACTTAATCGTTATAATATCTACAAAAGATTCTTCGTATATTGAACGAAACTAGGTGCCAAAAGAGGACTTAAACTAGAGAGAGAGTCTGTTTGTGAGTTGCAATGAAATAAGTAACACCCAATACGCAACTCATCGCCCCAAGATCCCGAAGGACAAAAAGTATAGTAATACTGACATTTGATACTTAAACAGTTTAAGATAATTTTTTCCATTTTTCATACTGCAGCGTTGCATAACCTTTTTTAGCCATTTTAAAAGTTTATGATGTCGTAATTCTTTAAGACTAATAAAAGATCATCAAGAAAAATGTATTTAGTGTAATGTAATCATGATAAACTTCACCATTTGTCAACACTATTCTATGCTATGCTTTTGTTTTGTTTTGTTTTGTTTGGTTATAATTACTATTTTATCATGGCAAGCTTTCGAAAAAGGCAGAGCATCAGACTTCAAACAATTCTACTTTCTACTCATAAATTCCACTTAAAGCAATTTACGGAAGTATATCAGTGTCAAGTTTATTAAACACATACTCCTACAAGTAAGATATGTGAATGTATGACATTTACTCAACGTTCAAAGTATTAAACATGATACTTCTTTTTTATGTGGGTTGATGATTGTCAGTAATTTGCAACCGTCCGTTCAAAGGAGGTGCCCTGCTGCCGTCTTCATCTCTGTTGCATACGCATCTTTCTTACTATTTATTGCATTTAGTTGTGTTTATTCATATTTCTCCTGCTCAGCCAGCGCAAACTTGTATAATTGCACGAACCTGTATTTCCGTGTGGAGTAAAATGAAGTCGGCTCGTTCTTTGATTGTGACTTTTCAAGTTGGTCTTTTGAACTTGCTTTTATCCAACAGAATAGCAGGATAAAAGATACATTTTGATTTTAAGAGCCCAAAAAAGAGTAATATTCACCTAAAGTATGAAAACCTGTTACATTAATCTCCGACATATGTGTTATGAGTTACAACTGGTATTGGTGATAACAGTTGACAATGGGTGTGGCGTCACATTCCCTTTACAGATTTCATACTTCCAAGATCACACTGAAGCCTAGTTCTAAATAGGATGAAATATGAAAGAATGGGACCACACACTTGTGATTAACTGACACGGGAGTATGGGAAAATTCAGTTAGTGTATTATATAGCATTTAGATTTATTAGCAATTTATGATGGAAAAGACATTAACAACCTTTAGGGATTTACAACGGTTAATTTATACATCAAATAGGGATATGAAATTAAACTTATTTTGAGAAAAGTATATATTAATGGCTTAGCAGCTCCCGATGCGTTATAAGTCACCGTTATTCAATGTAATGTTTGGTGTATTGACCTATGACCCGAAATGTGATCAAACGGATGTGAATATATCATAACACCGATCGAAATGGCATCTTCTCATTGTTATTTCTGGGCTCTGTGTCGGTCTTAGTGCTAAACACGCTTGCATCGGCAGTAGGGATAGTGCAGATCTATTAATGGCTGGGTCGTGAACCCTATACCCGAGCGAGGCGTATGTTTTTAGTGACGATGGGATAAAAGAAATTGTGTCTGAATTCAATCGTCCCTTGTCTCTGAGTCACGTGATTTTAGCAATTACTTGCAGAAAACAGGTTTTTCCTTGTACAAATCCAGAATAAGCATACAATTTTAGACTTATTTCTTAGTCCATAAACTTGAATAAAAATGAATAAATATCGTAGTTGTTGAACTAGTTTAATCTACTATTTTGTTAGAAATATGCATGTGGCATCATTTCTTCAATTGAAGCGAGCTTGTCATTCAAAACTTCTTCTCTATAGTCTATCAACTACTTACCAGTTATAACAGGATTATTACTTGTTACAATTGTTTAACTGGTTCAAAGTCGCATATTTTGTTTAAATTGAATACTACTCTTTTCTCCTTGCTTCGAAGATATGTCTATATAAATCATTTTTAGACATGTAACTATTGACGATCTAGCATACTTCATTCGATTTGTTAGTATGAATGTGTAAAAGGTTTGGTAGAACTACATTTTGAAAAAAGCACTAAAACGATTTGATTTAGAGAACTATCAAAGAAACGCACTAGTCCGTTGGTATTTAACGACATATGCTTTGTGGTCCACTTTGGTTGATCTCAAACGAAACGTGTAAATAAAGGGAAAGATTGATAAAAGCTTAAGTAACACTTGCTCTATTCTATTAATACATTCTTTCTTCTCTAATTTGGCGGCTTGAAGTACTAGAGTTTAGGAAAGCAGATTTTTAGGGGATGAGATGCAAAAACAAAAATAATGATAATTAAATTCTATCAGAACTGGGAGATACAATGCTGCATGTGTCTGGAAACTGTAATGTTATTTATGCAAGCTCCGTAGTATTAGCTCCATATAACCAAGGTATGTATCTTACACTCACGTTTGATGATGTAGTAAATCAAATCAAAACCCAACACGTATCTTTGACTGAAATCTGTCATTTAATATCTAAATGACGAATTTGAAAAACACAATTAACAATAAATGGTTCTGTTACAGCATCATACATAATATGTGATAGTTGACTAATTTTATCAAGAAAAGACAAATATTAACAGTTGATATGCCTCATCAAAGGTGGGGATCTAACCTTTATGCCAATAAGCAATGAATGATAGTCTTACATCTAGGAAAATACTAAAATACATATCCATTAATTAACAATGGTCAGTATAATATTATGTTGAATGTCAGTCTTATAGTCAAAAAGTAATGGCACAGTAACTAGCATAATAATAATAGCACACTGAATGTCAGCCTTACAGTTAAAAGTAATGATATCAATATATTTATATTTACATGTGAAGTATCAATACAGCATTTATAAATGTATGTTGAATGCCATGCTAACAATTAAGAAGTATGAGAAATATCTATTATAACAATGACTATCATATGTTGAACCTCATTTTTACAATGAAACTGTAATGACATATCTATCAAGACAACAAAAATTGACTGACACATGTTGAACTATCTACAACTATAGGTATACTGAGCATACCAGGGATGGGAGGGAGGGTTTGAAGTTGTTGATAATTTGCGCGTAAGCTTTTCGTGCTCCGCAATTGAATAATATTAAAACCCGTACCGTCCCGTACTTGCATAAATATATTTATTTTTCAATAAATCTGTATGCACTTGTAATTGATACCCTTTTACGAAATATTCCTTAATATGCTGTGATCATCGAACGAAATTCTGCATCTGCTATATAAATACAAGATTTCTTTCAAATGCAACTGATTTATATTGCAATAGTTGAGAGGTTTTGCCCATCCTGTTAGCTTATTAAATTCGATACCTTGACGACACGAGTGTTTTCGGGATCATTATAACAGGAGGCATTGAAATAATATGTCCTCCACCTATGATGTATGTGGAGAAGTTGTCACTTACTATAACAAGCACAAATCGGTTAACTTCCATGTTTTGTCGATTTGTTTGGGGAAAAAATATCCACACTTACCTAAACTTTCAATATTGTGAAGCTATGAGAGTACTACTAAGTATTGTCATCTTTATAAACTAAATAAGAATACTATAATTTCTATTATATTTGTTTTTATTGCCTTTATGACGCAGTCATCTGTGCTATTTTTCTTGGTAATTTTTCTAGATTTTTCAAATCAACTGATATATGAGTTACCATAGTATGAAACCTAACTATAAAACTCATACAAATGCGATAATAAAATATAGAAACTACAACATTTGCGCTCTACATACAAGAAACAATATCGAATTTCTTCATATAAGCATTTCAATATGTGAAGTTGATTGAAAGTATATGACAAAGTCAGACCTTTTTATTATTTTTACGACATGCTATAATACTAAATATTGACGCGTTTAGCTAAATAGAATCAAACACTGATTTTGTGAAACATTTTGAAGAAGGTGAGAGCAGTTTTTAAATTGTCATCATACACGAATTTGATAGAGCATATTCCATTTATTATTTTAAACATTTCAGGTCATAAAATTCGCAAAACTGCTATTTTGACTTATTTGTCACTTACTTTATATGATAATTAGACAATATCTCAGTGAAGAGCAAACCATTTACATAAACATTTCGTAATATCTGGAAAAAAGTTTTTCATATAAAAGTTTTAAAGAGGGATCAAACCGTAAAGATGCAAATTTTGTCTGTAATGCAAATTAAGGAGGTAGGTTACCTTAATATTTGTATGTGCGCATGCCCAACCGGAAGCTAATGTGACGATTTACGACGACGTTTACGACAAACTAAATGTGTTTATATATCCATTCTTCTGAAGAAAAATAATGAACCTGTCTCCGATCTGATGCTTCATGGTTTAATAATGCAGAAATGATGAATAAATTGCCGCAGAAACGCTTCAAAACATTGTTGTCTTAAAATGACGTCATCGACGTCATGACGTTACGTGTCAGTTACCGCGCAAAATTATCAGTTTTTATTTTGAAAGTACGTAATTCTGTGCATTTTCTTTATTTTAACTATTTTTAAACAGCCATGATTTGCTGAAATACTTTTTACGAGTCTTTCGCTCTGAATAATGATAAATATTTTGCTTCTTTTATGCTCTTACATTGAAGTGTTGTGCGGAATGTAAGAAAATGGATGATGCTAACTGATGTTATTGGAAATATAATTGGATTAAATGTAATTAATTATGGCCATTTTCAAATAAAAAGTGGGCAGTTTGATTTGTAATACTTATTTTTAGTTTCCGTTGATAATTTGCTACTTATATACTAAAGCTAAGCTCTAAAATTGTTCAAATTTCAGTAGAAAATTGTGGTGTTGTCAATTAATTTGATGTTACCATGGAAACGAAGCCCGTGACCTATATATCTAAATGTAAAATTCAAAAGCGTTGACACTGGTCTATCTAAGGGACACAGCTTCTGCTTTTTATTTGCATTTCAACAATATTCATGAGAATAATAGCAGCAGGCGGAACAATTTTTCCATAAAAATGTCAGACGAGGGATACTGCTGTAAGTATTTTAAGCTGTGAAATTTGTTTAAATCAATGCAAATAACACGAAAATATTACTTACGTTAGAAATAAGATGTTTGAAAGCTACATTAACAAGAAAGATAATTTGATTTAATATTTTTTATAAGAAATTACGATAAAAAACAAGACATAAGCTATTTTAAACATCTCTGTTGCCATGGTTACTTTAAACTAAAAAATAGGGTACCATGTAAAGTGATTGGTATTTTGCTAATAATATTACCCAAATATTCCATGCTGGTCATTAACATAATGGCACTGATGCCGTAGAAAAACCAATTTTCATACATAGTTGTTTAAAAATGAGAGAAAATGCGTTACCATGGAAACACGAGCCCCGCGACATATACATTTTAAGCTAATATTAGAAAGCTAACGCGCATACTAGTAAAATTATCAATTATGCAGACTTCTACGGATAACAATGAAACCAAAATACACTTAGAAGTGTTAAATATCTGTATTTTCCTTCTTCTTTCAATATAAAACTTCAAACCTGGATAAAAATTATACTTGAAGGGACAGAGATAAACGAAATTGAGATTGTAGCAGTTAATACATTAAATTACACAAAATACAAAAAAAAATCTGCGGTTCAACTAATTTGAATTTACCCTGGTAACAAGGTAACCTATCTCCTTAATAAGAGGAACCATTTAAGCTGAAAATGTTTAATCCATCAATCTTGCCTTTCATCTAGGTGAAGATGAATGCTTTATTTTACTTATACATAGATATGTATATACTGAATGGTTACGTAGAGAAATGTTGTATATTAATATTATTATTATACATATGTGACCCGAGTTTTAGCTTTAACTGGAATGGTTTTCACGTAAAAAATTTTAAATACTGATACATAGTAACGAATAAAGTTATTACTCGCTCCTACTTTTTCTGAAAACAATTTTTCGCAAAATTGTGACACGAATTCATATCATGTCTTTGCAAAATTCAGTAAAGTTTGAAATTGAGAAGTTTCGAAATGCATTTCTGAATGGAGGAACCAGATAATGATATTTTGCTTTGTTAAAACTCACCACCGTGATTCCGTGATTTATAAAAACCATAAAATTCTAATTTGTTTCCCGAAATAAGATACTGAATGGGCAATCATAAATTAGGATGGTAACAAAATGCATCTTTCCTTCTAATTACAAGGAAATTCGTCAGATAATATTCGTCAGTTAATTCACAATAATGATGACATCAAATACGGCTCATTTTCAATCTATTTAGCTTAGCCTTGTAATTCAATACCAAACGTGATCCGTTAGCATTAAGCTTCCGTCAAGGGAAAGTGACGCAAAACATAATTTGATTTCGCCATGACAAAAGTTTTGCAACTTACTGATTCCAGGTTTGATAAACATTGATTCACTCTGGAGAAGTGTAAATCTCTCTTAAATGGATACTCAGATATTTTGTAAATAAAAAGATTTATTATTTCTTTATTCTATTTTGCTAAAGTTATTAAATGAAACAGAAAGAGGCCATTTTGTCAAATTAAATCTTTTGGTAGTCGCTATTTAGCCATATGTGAGATCATGAAATCATATGAATTCAAGAATTTGACCATCAAACATTTTTGCTCAGAGTATTTGTGGTAAATATGGGCAGCATAAAAAAAAGAAAAAAACGTCAGGTTTGAAAAAGCGTAAAATGTGGTACCAAATCGTCAAAGAAAGAATCCATATATCTATTTAAAGTAAATATTCGGTAAACTTCATTCTTACAATGATTTAAAGGATCATTATCATTTATTAAGAATTTTATTTATGAATCTATTTAAAACATCAGAAAGTATAAAATTCGCCAGAGAACGCTAAACATTACCTGCCAAACACGAAACACACAAACTGCAACAGAAAAAAAGAACATAAACACATTACCTGACAAACAGAACAAAAACAAACAAGGAACACAGATTGTCATTGGTTTGAACAACATAATGACGCTAGCTGGCATACACAGAACACACGAATTTACATTAAACGACAAATGTTTATAAACATTACCCGACAATCACAGACCAAACAATATGCAACAGAACATCAACATAACCAGGCAACACACAACAAACTATTTGATACTGAACGGCATAGTACAATAAACTTTACAAACCATACAATTTGCAACAGAACATCACAAAACAATTAACATTACCATAAATATAAAGAACACACAAAACGACACTGAATGACAAAGGACAATAAACATTCCCAGATACAGACCAAACAATTTGCAACAGAGCATCAAAAAACAATAAACCATATACAGAACACATATAATGACACTGAATGACAAAGGACAATAAACATTACCAGACAAACACAAAAACAATATGCAACACAACGTCACAGATCAATAAATACAGAATAAACGTTTTGATACCGAATGTCGTAGAACAATGACCATTACAAGATAAAACAAAACAAATAGTTGCCACAGAACATCATAGAACAGTAGATATTACCAGACAAACAGGGAATACATTGACTGTTCAACCCTTAACTAGATAAGGTTCATTATGATATATATTTGCATCATTAATTGAAATTAAAGTATTAATATGACTCTGTGAAACAATAAAAAAGGGTAGAAACTCTTGAAGCACTTAGTATCAAACGTAACCTGAGACAGCATAATTTTAAATCAAGCGACCCAGGAACTGCAATGTAAATTTTAACCATCTGAGTGCTTCACATAGCCATCAACAAAATGTGTTTCTTCATCATACATGTTTGTGATTGTTACTACTTTGTTGTTATTGCATTCGTTGGTTTGCACGAGTATACAGTTTCACATGCCCATGTTTTTGTGTGGGTGAGGTGTGATGTAATTGCGGTTGTGTTTTTTATGTGGCTTTTGCAGTTATAACATTTGACCTTTTATTTATGTGATGTCTTTTAACTGAACGAACAGCAAAACCAAGAGAAAAAATGATACTGACAGTTTTGTTTTATTAACAACAAATTTACCCTTACCTATTATCTTTTGAGTATCCTACCGTTCTTTGTTTTTCTTTTTGTTTGTTTAGGGGATGTTCTTATTGTTCCTGCGTAAGATATGCAAAGTACAAAAATGTATTAAGAAGTTACAAAATGCGTCCTTTTAAATATACTTTATTCTTTTATTTCTGTTCGGTATATATTCCCGATCAAAATCCATAGAATATAAAAGATGTAGTAAATATATGTTTTTTTTATTAAAAAGCGAAGCGCCATAATCGTTCAGAGTTGAATTTACATGCAGTGGATATCATTATTGATAACCACCACATAAAATAATTGTAAATTAAAAGATCAAGATCAAGTGATTTGTCCATTATATATTCACTCCTATCTTATTGCCTTTAATTCTTTATGGTTCAAAGAGAATCATAAATCAAAGTGTATTTAGTGAAGATTACATCATGATCCACTCCACCTTCTGAGGACTTAGCGGCACTTTTATCAGAATCGTTTTAAAGAACTTTCCTATTTAAGTCCGTTCACTTCCTGATGGTTCGCGGAAGAATAACTTTTAACTTTACTTTTAAAAACATTTGTTTCTATCCTTATATATTATTTTACTTGGCAGAAACTACAGTCTTTAGGCAGTACCTGCATATCATTTGCTAAATATTAAAAACAAAGCTATCTTTTTACATTTGAGATGTTCCATACATAGCTAAGATAAGGTGGTTCTGATCGTTTGGTAGTTCTTATATTAGCGTATTAAAAAGAGCGGTTACTTTAAGGCCATGAACAGTAATAACGTCATACGGTTATAAAGACAAAAACAATGTAACAATGTAATATTTCCGATTTTCTGAAACGAAATTTGTGTTGTGAGGAAACAGAGGAATTATCAAAGTAAAAGGTAAAGGTAAATGTCTTGTTTATTATAGTGCCACCCCTACTGAAAGAGCCAGCCAATTTGGCTTATGAGACACCTTTATTGTGCGTACCAATTACCTCCCAACTCCTACCACTATGCCAGGCGCCAGGCGGATAGAAGTCGGTAACCATTCATTTAACTAGCTCGCGGCTCATGAACCAGCCATTTCGGAACGAGTCCCATGACAAACATCCCCCGGACGAACGATCCCCATGGGGCTCGAACCTTCGACCTCCCGATCCCGAGGCGTATGTCCGGTATGCAAGAAATATGTTACTTTAATTGTTACAACTGAATAGTGGGTCTCAGGAGTGTTCTAATTTTCATATTGAAATAATTCATTTTTTCGCAGGTATGAGGAAAAGGATTTCAATATGACATATGAACACGTTTTCTTTATTTATATAGATATATGAGCGGAATATTTTAAAATTTACCATGAATTAATTATATAATTTATGGATTTGCCGACGATAGGCTTGTTCATTTCCCATGACCTCCGAAAAAAATAAATTCATTGCTTGATGAACACTGTCATGTAACATTGAAAGATTGTTAGGATTAAGAATATTTTTTACTTTGTCATACCTTTAGTAAACTGATTTAAGCTTTCCCGTGGTGGTTTGCTACTAATCGCTCCATGGCTCTTGTCCCACTGTTTCCTTTACGTGTTTGTTTATCCATTGCTTTCTACTATACATGTTCTTCTGCAGTTTCTTTACTACGCGATTGTATTCTTGACACGCAGTCAATAACCCTGTTTTTACGCATTTACGAGTTTTCTTCTAATTAGTAAAAACAAATTTCCTGTACTTTACAATTATCAAATAGAGACTTTACAGCATTTATACAAAACATATGGAATATTGTGGCTGCAAACACAAACAAATTATTTTACCCTTCTAGAATTTCTTCATCTTCGGTACAAAAAAAAACATTAGCTTTGTCCAATTCTGTAAATCACGTTATCGTGTAACTTAGAAAGTTTTTAATGCTCGTTTGTTGTCGTCTGCCTTAATTTCAATAATACAAACAAGTACTCAACACTAGTTTTAATTCTTGGTATTTATACTCTCAAGTTTAGTTTAAATATTTTCTTAATCGCAGGTAACAAATTCCTATAGCTTGCAACATAAATTTATATAACGGGGATGTGACAGATGTTGCAAATTTCTTGCCTCTCATGGTCAAACGAAAAAAACTAAACTGTGTTTTATGCTGTAAGAGGTCTTCTTATGCAAAGGATTATCGTACACAACCGCGGTCTTACGTGCATTGTGTTGATCGAAGAAGTAGCCTAGATATTTTCTGGTCGTTTAGGACCCTGAAATGACACAAAGTAAACTTATACATGTACCAGAGTCCCGTTGATGCTGGTGTTTGGAGAAGTGAAGTGTTTACACATTTTAATACCCGTCATGAATTCCTATAGTCAAGCAGAATCTGATTTTAAATTGTTATGTTCTCAAGAGCACTCTTATAGATCTGAATTCCTTGCGAAGGCCCCGGGTATCCGCCATTTATATACTACTCCAGGCGCGGGAGATTACCTTGAAATAATCACCAACCTGCCACATGTAATGATGTTATAGCTTAAACAGATAAAATGTCAGAATAGGTATTAACGATATAAATAGTAAAGGTCATAAAATGCGGATTTAATATAAAAAAAAGTTGCAGTGATAATATGTCGTATATTTGTCTATAAAAGAACTCATTTTAGTCTTTGGTTTCAGTGATAAACCTGTATGTTCTTTTATGAAACTATGTTGGGATGATTAAGATGTGAGGGTGAAAATTTGTTTGAGTGATTTGTCATTTTTATATGATCATCGTTTACAGAACCAGACAAGTTTGGCCTTAAAGGAAGATATCGTGATTTCCATGCTATAATTGAAAACAGTCTCAATCACACCCTCTAATCTATGAGATGTAATTGCCTGCGAATTTATCGGCAAATACAACAGAAAGCAATAAACCGTCTCTATTTGCTTAAAGCACCTTAGGACCTAATAGTTTTCCCGCGCATGGTCTTCGGAAAAGCAACATGATTAAACCTTTCGTTTCCTGTCGTGATCTGTCTAGTTCTATCAAAATGATCGTCACAAGGACCTGTGGTTGTTTTAACCATTCAATATTTTATTAACTGCTAAAATGAATACTGATGCTTAAGTTTTTAGAGAACTGGAAAATTAGTGTGCATTTGTCAAATATAAGTACCCGAATGCGAATTTCATGTGTACCTAACTACAGTGTCATGTTGTTTTATTTTCTCATCAGTTCAGCACTATCTACTACTTTGTATTTATCGTCACAGGGTCAGAAATATGAATGAATAGTGATACTATTGTAGTCTGACTAGCCCTAAATATCAGCCCTTTCGTCTTTCTTTTCTAAACATATCTCTTATCTGAGAGTACATTGATGTATTCGAACAGCAGGTGTATTTTATATGTAAAATATGATTATCCCACCACCCTTCTCACCAAAAGTTATGTTTTCTGGTCCTTAGGGATCATGGAGTTCATTCAATAGATATGTAATAGAGTTCCGCTTATACCGGTGCTAGGGGGCGTGAGAGGTGTTGCACATTTTATTACCTCTATGAACAGACTCAATCGAACCGAGTCTGCTATTATTCTTTTTTGGGGTTGCATTCTATGCTTCCAAGGGATTTTGTTACAGATTTTATTAATGGTTCTTAAACCTCTCTCTCTCTCCCTCTCTCTCCCTCTCTCTCTCTCTCTCTCTCTCTCTCTCATATACATGTACATTACTCTGTCTATTTATTCAAAATATGCATACGTAAATGTATCAGAAATGCTTATATGGTCAATTAGTGAATGTTTATTCAGAAAACATATTTCTGTTATAATTATGTAGACATTTAATCTGAGTACTTTGGTTTATATATTATTCTAGACGTAAAATATTTCATAATTAAAACAACCACCTGATCTTCATACTTCCTGGTGCGGAAAGTCTAAACCCGCAGAAAAATAATATCAAAGGGTCTTGATTTGATTACGTTGATATTTTCTTAAGACAGAATCTGTCTGTAAAGAATACATACAAATATTTACATTCGCCCAATTATTTTCCATTGAATATTATGACGTTCATTTCGTATGAACAGCAAAAGGAAAGGCGCTAAGTTACATCAATGCTGCTTAGTGATAACGGGCCGCTTTTTTGACGACGTCCGCATATAGTTCGGGAGAACGTTTCTTAGATGACATCGCAGTTGTTCTGTCTAGTGAACAGAATGACTGGGGAGCTTATTCTAATGTTAAATGCAACAAAATGAGTGCAATATATGATTTAATCTTCTTTACAAATGGAAAGGAATTACAATGTAAATATAAGAAATGAAACTCATTTCTTCGGTGTTCATGCGAAATGAATTCGTGAATTTGCCGATCATATTGTTTCGTTCATTACGCATGAACACCGAAAAAAATCATCTCTTAAATAGCATGAAAAGATAATGCAATTTATACTTACTTCCAACATTCTGTTAAAAATTAATCCAATAACTTCGAAGCAAACCTTTGTCCACTTTTAGTTTTAAAAAAGCAGTGTATATCAATATGAAGATACTTGTGGTTAATTGCCGCTGAAACAGAAAGGCTTGCGGCGGCTAGAAGAACAATTGATGTTCTGCATTCAACTTCAAATGTCATCATTGATCATTTCTTTGCAAATGTCAGAATTTCAAACCTTTTCCATAAATATCGTTTTGGTAAAGGGAATTCAATTGCTAATTGCGTTTTATTAAGTTGACATTATAATGAATGTCAAGAAACGTAAATATTTACTTAACAGAAGATAAATTGAATTTTCCTGAAAGTTGAAAGCAATTAAAGGTTGGCAAACACAGAAACCTAAATGTTTAGGATGCGCTCAGTTTCCCAAATGCAACCAAATCTATAACATGCTTTAATAAACTTGATATTGATATTTTTCTATAGTCACTTTTACAAAAATATAATTTTGATATGAACAATTAATATGCCTTTATAAGTGTGAAATATGTTTTAATTAATCATGTTCAAACAGATCTAAATAAAAACTTTTTTTTTCATAATAGATGATGTATTTCATTTCTGTTTTTCGAAAGTTTGATTCATTCGGATTAGCTTTTTTGTCACAAAATGTTTGCAAAATCTTTTGGACTTTCTTGTTTTACATAACTTGATGCTCATGTCTTTTTAATTCAGTCGTTTTACATCATTAAAATAAACCATTTTTAGATAAATTAAAATAAGTGAAACCATTACAATGAGTGAAACCTGTCTGAAAAAAAGTGAAGCACACAAAGTAACGTTTGATAATGTTGAAAAAACTTACGGCAACTTCTAACTTTAGATATAAAGCCTGTTTGAATTGCAATTCTATTAAATGTTTTATTGTTTTCCTGAAACGTATTGTTATGCTACTCTTAAGTAAATTGAGATAGAGACATTATTTTGAGAAATAATTATCCTATAAATTATCCTATAAATGTTTGACAATATCCGCGGTCGTGAAATCATGTTGCAACCATCACAATCTATTATAAATTGTATAGAGAAATAAAAAAAATCAGTAAGATGGAAAAAAATGTAGGTCGTATGTGATATTCTTTGGAAGTTTTGCAGGCAATATGAAATATTCCTTGTCAGTTTTGCAGGCAGGCAATATGAAATATTCCTTGTCAGTTTTGCAGGCAATATGAAATATTCCTTGTCAGTTTTGCAGGCAATTTGAAATATCAGATTTGCAGGCAATATGAAATGTTCCTTGTCAGTTTTGCAGGCAATATGAAATATCAGTTTTGCAGGCAATATGAAATATTCCTTGCCAGTTTTGCAGGCAATATGAAATATTCCTTATCAGTTTACAGGCACGATGTAGGTCGTGTAAGCAATTTCATGACAATTACGAACACACATTAACTTTTTGTGTTTTACATTATATGCCTTCTGTTGCCTTTGCGTATGTTAGGGTTTTACCTGGCAGGGATAACTTTTATTTACACTGTCCTGTGACTTTGGAACACGGTGGGGGTAAGAGTAACGATAGGTGCACCATAAACCGGTTTAAGCTCCCCAGTGGTGGTTTTGCCACTGACCGTTCCAAGGCGGTGCCCCACTGTGTTCCTTTATTTGTTTGTTTTGTCATTGTGTGTTTGCTCTGTGTGTGTGTGTGTGTGTGTGTGTGTGTGTGTGTGTGTGTGTGTGTTGATCGTGTGCGCGTCCGCGTGCTGGGTTTGCGTTTGGGGAGGCTGCGTTTTTGGAACGTGGCTTTCCCTGTTGGATATTCTCCTTGTTTTTAGTAAGAAATGACTCTCTATAATGACGGATTTTCATTGTTTGATTTCTATTTGATCCGAATTTCCTTTGAAGGTTGTTATTTACTGTTTATAACTTATTTTGACTGCCTTTGGCTGACCTTATGTACATATGAAACAAAAATGTAACATTCTCCAATATCCTGAGATGTTTTAATTGTATGTTGTCTTCACCTAACTACCCTATTGACATACAAATCTATATTTATAGCCCTTGTATGGCAGATTGTTGGAATAAATATTAGTATGACGCAAAGCAAAATTATATTCCTGCAGAGCAGTCTAAACGTTCTCATCTAAACAAGGAAAAACATAAAACATCTGCATTTATGTTTTATGAATATCACTATATCGTTTCAGATGTACCTCTGGCTTATACTTCTTATCAACCTTCACCAAGTTCTTATCCAGGATTTTGTGTCCATTTTGTGCCTTTAAAAACTTGTGAATATCATTGATAAGAAAACAGGGATGTAGATTTTGAGTGCTACAATATCATACAAATATGAATGTTTGTTTTCTATCATGAAATACAACGATGTTAGTTTGGTTGTGTTAATATTTTTTGCAACATTCTAGACATTTCATGATCTTTTTGTGATTTCTCAAAAACTGGATTGAAGAAGTAAAATGAGTATTTTTTCACAATGATTTTTTTTATAACTTGTAGAAATTTTGAAATGCTTTTAATAACATATTTGTCTAAACAAAGAGGTAATTGCAGTAATATTGTAGATATTTTCAAAAAAGCTATTTGCAAGTTAGTTGCTTTGTTCTGTATAAAAAGCGCGAATTCTTGTCAACGAGAACATGTCTGGTGTTTATCAGATCGGGAATTACTTGCAACGCAAAATGTCTACTTCTTTATCAGACTGCAAACTAAATGATGTAAGTGTTATCTAATACATCGTATGCCATTTTTCCTACACTAAATAATTGCATACCTCAAACAGCGTTCACTGGTTGAGTTCAATCCTCGGGCGAGGAGTTGTATCAATCTTCACGGAGAGCATACGCCGCTCCCAAGGATTGGACTGTGTTTGAAATCATTCATGATCACTCTGATTTATATGGGGAATTTTGCAGTTACTTGCATAGAATAATTCAGTAACACTGCTTGCAGTTACATAAGCGAAATACTGTTGAAAAATGGTGCTAAACGCCAGCCAAATAAACAAATTAACAAAACAGGCTTCGGGTATCAGTGATTTAATAGCACTAAACCAAACAAATGCATTTCAATTGGAAAACTAAACTAAAAGCCTTGAGAGGACTGGCGAGATGATGATTTGTTCAAGGATGCAGGATCATCTTTTTTTCTAACATTAAGATTTTTTTCATACTCTGTGAGCTTAAAGAACATTAGTTTTTTTAAGACAAATAAGGGAGGAAAAAGCACAGGTCACCGAACTAATTTTAATTTTATAGGGCAAAATACCCACTGTTAAGCATTTCTGGAATTTTGTAGAATTGGAAAATTGGTGATACTTTATAAAACATATGATATCCAACTAAATGTTATATGGATTTCAGGTCTTACCGGTTACTATGAATACAAGGTGATATCAGTATTATATAAGCATAAATATCACTGACAAATCTTTTTCATTTTTACATGCTCATATAATTACCCCTACCCATTTTATTTTCAATGGAATAAACGTATTTCACTCTACAATTAAATCTGACATTAAGATTAATTATTTTGCAGCTTTAATGACACGCAAAAATCCCTCAAAACGGAAAGGAAAAGGTTGGGGTCACCGTACATCTAAGAGATTTATTTAAAAAACAATGTTTAAAAACTGGTGAATTTTTATATTTTTAGTTCTTTTTGTTTTAATATATTTTTCCTGGAAAATATAAAGAACTATCTTGAAAACTTTTAATTTAGTTAATATAGCTTAGCATTATATATATCAGTCAGAAAAATATCAGAACCAAACCTGATCTACTTTCAATGATATTTGAAATTACCAACCCTACCCCATTGTACATATTACATCAATTTTAGGCAAATGCCAGCCAAAATAAAGGGTGTAAAAAATCGCAACAAGTAGAACATGTTTGGTAAAATGGTACATTATTAGCCATATTTTAATTATTTAGCATTATATTTTGGCAAAAAAAGTTGTTAGAAAGATATTTTCGAAGAAACATTTTTCAAAATAGCGGATATCCTGAAAAAAACACTCGTACATCATTAACAGGAATGATTTGTTAGGTGAAGCCGCGAATTAGCACATTAACAATTTGTCTGTTAACAAATTTAGTAAAACGTTTCAGGGGAAAAAATGTATCTCATGGAAAGAAACAGCAGACTTATTTAATTCTTAAAATAAAGAAGATTAAAAGCCTCATAATGATATATCCTTATGTCTATGCGAAAATGTTTAAGAATATCGCATTAATAAATTGCCCTTTTCATATTTCTGATCAATTTGTAATAAAATGCAATCAGTGTTGCCACGGTATCATAAGTAATAAACGGGAAACAAATAGTTCTAAGATCTAAGTTGAACTCTATGCAACCTCAAATGAATCTGAAACTTGTATAACCTATTTGGTCAGCTTCAATGTAGTCAGTGAGGTAACCATAGGCTGGACTACTTTACTTACATTATCTAACTGGTCAGCTTGAATGATGTCAGTCATGTATACTTTATCATTGACATTTTATCCATGATGTTTATTATTGGAATTATATTCTGTAGCGCATTAACTTCTTTTGGGCGTTGTTAGGATTAAAACAAAGATTCACGAATGCATATATCTCGGGTAGCGTGTACACCCGCCACCAATGCTGATATACAATGCATTACTAATATGTTTATTGGAGGTTCGACAGAATCTATATGGTTAATATATGTATAAAAAAAACTGCAAAAATAATTAAATTGTTAACTTGAATTTGAAAGTTCATTTAAATTGTCTTGTAACTGAAGAAAATGTATTTAGTTAAAGCTACTTTCGACAGAACAATGAAATTTCGTTACAGAAAAAAAAATGTTTTGCTTGTATGTGGTCAAATAATTTTGTTTTCAAAAAGAACTGAAAATTGTTAAAATCGGCGTACTTTCAAAGATTTCGATGGGAAATTGGGAAAATCAACGAAAATACTTTACTTTAAATTTTACGTTTTGAGTCTTCCATGAAAAATAAGCAGTTACAAAGTAACGAAATGGAATTTAAATATAACAAATTAACGATTGCTATTAACCGTAAATAAAATATATAAATGCTTGCAATTCCATGAAACGTAACTTTTAAGTGTAACTATACAATCACTTATAAAGTTGATTTGTATAAAAGATAAAAGGTAGGCCCAAACCAAAAGAAGCTGAAACGGAAATATATTGTAGACGGGTTGCTTAAAAAATCCAACAAGTACATTTTAATTATATGCAAAATACAGAAAAAAAGACGGGGCGGTAGGGGGGTGTAATTGGTAGACGAAAGGGTCGGGTGTTGGGGGGGAAGTGAAGAAAGGATGAATATTCAACAGGAAAAGCCACGTTCCTAAAACGCAGTCTCCTTACATGGTAAACAACCGAGACATGTTGTAAGGTTATTATTACAGGCGGTGGTGAAAAACAGATTTGTATTTGTGGGCCGAGTTCTTCTAACATGTTTTTTTCAGTTTTAAAATCTTTGTTCTTTTTTACACGAACGTACGAACTGAGAAAAATCGAAATACCAGGTACGTACACTAGTTTAAATCCCTTTCCGTATTTTGCGTGTGCCTGAAAATATGTAGCACTCTAGTTTTAAAATGCCTGTGCTTGGAAATACGAACAGTACATATTCATCTTTCATTAATATTCATGCATTAAAAATAAGTTCTTCGTTTCAGAGTAGTGTATAATCATACTTGACAATTAAACTTAAATTAGGTTGCTATATATAATAATTATATTGCAATGGGATAATTATTGCAGCAGTGTAATCTTGAATGTAATTGGCTCTCGTGGATTTTATCTGGCCATTTTACATGCAACTAGTGCCTTGTGTCAATCTACAGAAATAATTATCAAAGTATATGCTAGTGTTAAGACTATTGGACAATGGTTCCTTCAATAACCGGCAGAGTTGATAATTTATTTTTCCAAAAGTGGGCGATCCTTCTAGATCTAAATCAACATTAGTGAACATGATAAAATTATTTTGTTTCATGTCAACATTTCCTAACATGTGTGTTATCTTTACTTTTTCAGTTAACAAAAGAGCGTCTTATTGCCTTTTATGGAAACAATGACATAGCTTTCTCCGGCAGATCTTCTCGTGTGCGTTTTGGCGCCGGTGGCCGATGACGTCATCCGTTGCTAAACAGTGCAACACATTTCAGAATGTGATATCTTTCATCATGTTCTTGTTATATGAATATCTCCTTTTCATCATCATGGAGAAATTTTTACATGAAGCTTATTATTTTTGTTCTAGATTTTTACGCCACATATTCCTTGGTTTATCATAAAGGTTATACTAAACTGTTCATAATAAGTAGAAAAAACTTTCAAGACAAGTTATTCTCTATTGAACATCAAATTGTGTCCTGTATCATATGTACTTCGACTGTTCACGTTCTATTTTGTAAAAGATATCAAGCTTCTTTTTTCAAAAGTATTTTGTCATTACTTTTATGATTATTATGTGTCTAACATATTTCTCCAGGTACTCCGGGAGTTGAAAGTGTTACAAACCATGCACATTTCAGAAAATGCAAAAACTGTAAAGTGAAAGTGAAAGTAGAGCTGTCAAAATGACCAAAAAATGCAATGTTTTAAAAGATATATATGTTAACTATTTTTCATTTCGGAGTACGTAGATAAGTATGTAAGACACACAACGAGAACAAATTTAGAGAAAAAAATATGTTTGAAAAAGAAGTTTGTATTTTCTACAAAATAGAATGTGGACAGTCAAAGTACATGTGTCATAAGACAAAATACTTATTACCGAACAAGGTGACCTTTAAAGAAAGTATCTGCTACTTCTTCTGAACAATTCCGTAAATCTATGTTTTAAATAGTATGGGTCTGTCAGGTATAATTTTCAAAATGAAAATTTATGCGAGGGGTGGTCTCAAACGCTTTACATGATCCTTAACATTAGACAGACAGAAGGTGGCAATATCGCGACTGAAAACAGCCTTTAAATACTCATTAATTTACTGCCGAGGCCACTGCTTTAAAGCTCTGGAATAAAGATCGTTTTTTCCAGCTGTGAGTTCAAACCAAACGGGTTACAATTAATAGTTTGTTTTTTTTTTTGGGGGGGGGGGGTTGTTGTTTTTTTTTTAACATTTGTTACCTTTCAGGATCAAGTAATTAGAAGCCAGCGAGCTTAACCACACGGCCACGTGCTTGGACCCCTAAACGAGAAAGCGGGTTTCCCAAGAAAGGTGACAATAGCCTAAGGGCTGTTAAGCAATATTACTCAAAGGCACAACACTCTCATGTATTTGCTTTTTTCATCATGTTAACTAATAATATTACAAGACAAGTTTAGTATGAAATTTTCATACCAGCATATCAGACCTCAAAATTTCCTGTTTTATAAGCTAGTAGAATTCAAAAGTTCTAGTATTACTTTTAATTGTTTGTACATTATTTATGAAAAGATAGTTGAACTTTTTTGGTGAAAGTATTGCTCTTTATTTTGCGAAAAACACCAGTACATAAGTTTATTGAAACAGACCTTTTACACCGTTTGTCGTCTATAAAGCATACATATGTCTTTGCACGCATTCTAATGTCTTTGCACGGACGTAAGTTTTCACTGCTTACGTCAATGCCATTATTAAAATTGGCCTTCAAATGGCGTTTCGGCCATTTATGATAATGTTATGTTACTTGTGTATCTATGAATTAGGGATGTAATGATATGCTAGTTTCACGATACAATATATATCGGTTATACAGTGAATTTCAATATATCGTTAGACTCTCTATAAAGAGTAAAAAATATCATGCTGGAAATTCTCCTGTTATCGTATTGCTTGATTCATTTTCGCATTATCATAATTAGCCCAAGGACCATTCTAGGTAATGACCCTCACGTTAGCGCAGGAAATTTACGTATGTAAACGGAAATGACGTCATGACGTATCATAGAGGCAAAAACAGCTAATAGTTCAGTTTAGATTTTGTTATCTGAAGCGTAACGTCATGTTTTTTTGTGGAATAACATTTTAAATCCAAAACTATACTAGAAGCATTAAAGGCATTCGATTTCTATATAGTAACATGTAACTTGAATAACGTAATAACGAAGTGTTTTCGGCTTTCTTACAGCAAAATATTTCTTCGTGAACAGTTTTACACACGTCTTAATGTATGATAAAAAAGTAGGTCATTTCTACATTTTTATGTTAGGTGTAAACAGTGTCTATGCAAAAAAGTCCCTTTGCATACGTAATCTCAAAAGTTGTGTATAGTTCAGGGCGCTTTGATGGTCTATACAACACACAAAAAGACTTATCAGAGCTCAAACCGCGTGAAATTGGTGTCAACGAAATACATTCAGCAGGTGCGCATTACGTAAATAGCTACCTTAGTTCGAATATACCTGTAGTATTTCCCGTTATAAATCAATTCTTCAAAGCCGATACATAAGCCAGATTATACCGTAAACAGAATAATAATAATAATAATAAATTCTTTATTTAAAGAGGGTAAAACTCATTAAGTTTCATACATAACATACAATTCTTATTTTTAATGAGGCTCTCTAACAAACACAAAACCATTTGCACATACAAATGAAAATGTCACAGTTATTCCATAGAGCAGACTTGGGAATGAAGATAAACTTAACAGTGAATTTTTACACTGTATTAATTGAAAGAAAATTTCTAAGTAAATATTTAAATGAATTTATTGTGATAGCATTTCTAATTGAGTAACGTATGTCTTTCCAAATTTCTACAACCATAAAAGAAAACGAACGTTTAAGAAAATTTGTTTTAAGTCGAAGGTGCTTTAAGAATTACCACGACGTTGACAGAATTATTGACTTTGAAATTTTTCATTCACAGTCTTGGACAAAATATGTTATTTTATGACTGACGAACTCGGCGAAATTTGAATTGAGTCCCAGAGTGTTTCCAAACCATAAGCAGCAGCTGACACGTTTTTAAACACACCATGTTTCAAATTTTGACGTGTATCAAAATGTATAAATAAAGTTCAAAATCATTTTTTTAATGTCATAAGGGTATTTCTTTTGTAAACGCAGTCGTAGTTTTTATTGTTCCGCCTCTGGGTCCAATAAAATCTATAAAAAGGTCCTTTGGAAGCATAGAATTCAACCAAGCATATTAATAACAGTTTGACTGAGTCTGTTCATGAGAGGTAATGAAATATGCAACACCTTTTACGCTCCCTAGCACTGGATTTAGCGGAACTCTATTACACATCTATTGAATAGACTTATATTTACTTTCCTTTGAATAGGAATGCATCCGCTGTTTAAAGGTGGAAAATTTTTTTCCTGTAAATATAAACTTATTAAAGTTTCAAGCATATACAATCTACTAGTTAAATAGAAAAGTACTCAAAATTCTACTTGCAGCGTAAAATCGGCAACTTATCACGATTAAAAGTATAACTTAAGACTGCGTATTGATTCCATCACGCACGGAAATATGTAATTTAAAATGTACCTTTGTTCAACCTTTACTAAGGAATAACTCTTTTCAAAAGTCGTCTCCATCTTTCAACCTCAATCATATAATTGTGACTGAACAGAGGTATTATTTGGAAATCAAAAGAATTGTCTATCCAAAACATCAAGGGAATTTCTCTCTTGGAAGGTGTTTCATTTCTGATATATTTTAACGGATGGTTGCATTTTCAAAATATCAGAGTTTACTTTCAGCAATATCAAAAGCTTTTCATTTGTTATGCAAGTTTTAAGTTTTCATGAAATACGAACTGGTAATACTTTTGTGTAACGCGTTTTATATTGTCCGTTGATGTAGACATCCTTTACATCTTACAAGAAGAAAAATAAACACTTCTAAGAAAAGTTCATCTAATATCCTAGTGGAATCCTAGTCTGTTAAAACAAATTTTCATTTTAGAACTTCCTCTCATTGTCATTTTAAGCAGTATTTAACTAACTGTGTACAGCTGGTTTTATTATTTCAACCACGCGTGCGGTTTTAAAGCTTACTAAGTATATGGAATACAGACATGCAGGGTGATGCCATTTAGAAACAAGAAATATCTTTAAAATGATGGTCGGCGAATTGTAATAAGGAAAGAAGTTTATAAATTTTTCATCTAACATTCATCTTTCATCTAACATTTTTCAAATTGCAAAACTAAACAGCGCACTTTAACAATTTAAATGGCTCTCTTTTAATTTTTCGCAAAGGTTTCGTAGGGTGCAATTTTGTTTCCTTTATCCTTAGACGAATAATTACAGCAGTAGTTTGATGAAGATTCATGAAGCGGTTCATGAGAAGAGGTCATTAAACGTGTTTATATTTTTAGCTAAATTGGTCCCTATCCCCATTTGTAACAAAATAGCAGGAGACCTTACGATATTGTTACACATCGAGTTTGATAAAAATCCATTACATTTTAGTGGTTAATGCGAAGAAAGGCATATCTACTTTTAGCTATAGTGGTCCCTAATAGGGCCCAAGTTCCTATATAAATAAATTTGGAAGAGGACCTTATAATGATGCTCCAGACCAAGTATGACAAAGATCCACCAAGCTGTTCATGAGACGCTGTATAAAGGCATTTCTAGTTTTAGCTCTAGCAGCCCCTAAAAGGGGTCAAATGTCCCAGCTGAACAAAGTTGGCTGCGGGCCTAATAAAGATGCTACAAATGAAGTTTGATTAGAATACATGAGAAGAAATCAATTAAAGGGTTTTTTTATTTATTATTTTTATTTATTTCTAAAACAGGCCAACTGATCCCGCTTTAACAAATGCATATTCGCTATTCATGAATCTTTGGACAATGACGTCACACCTATAAAAAAGTGAAGGACAAGCAAAACATACCATTGTAATTATTTCAATATTTCTGTTTCATAAGTAAAGTTTGACCGTAGTCATATGATATCACATAGATAAACTGTATGCAGCGTACCTTCATTTCAGTATACGAGATTCTGTCATTATATAGCATATATATAATGAAACAGATTTCAACTTAGTTCAATATTTGCATACCATACTAAAGAAAAATATTCATATATAATAAATCAGTTAAATGATTTATAACAAATATATCAAAGCAAACAAGTATTCATTTTAATATGCAATCTGAAAAAGTCAAAAAGCAAGAAACCTTTTCATATACAGACGACAATTATAACAAGGAATTTTTTTTAAAAAGCACTTCTCTACATAAAAGACTCTTATCACACCCTTATTCATGTGATACGAACACCGTATTCAGCTCTTTCTTTAATTTGATATATGTTGGTATTTGAAAGGTTTTTATCATATTTATTAAACTTACTTATCATTTTGAGATATATCAATATTCTTGCTAAATATACTGAGCCAAAGTTAGCTTTAAAACTGTGAACAGCGTCGTTTAGGATAAACGCTTTGTCTACATTTCACTCAGCGTAGCACAATCAACAGAGTGAAAGAAATTGACACTCTCGTCCAATCAGACAGAGTGTTGCATAAATCTTCCATTTTGATAAATTATCTATAATGCGTTATCAAGTAGTTTGATTTGCAAACTGAAGGCACGTGGCATAGGTAACGAAAACGAATTTAGACGGCGTCGCCGAAAAATATTAATTGAAATTTTCCCTGCTGAAAAGAAAGCAATAATCGTTTATCTTCTTCAACGTAATACCTCGATCACTAGTGACAGAAATTAAAGAATAGTGGTTATGATAATCAGTCCAATGTACATTAAATATGTAAAAAGAACCGTTTGAAGCATGAAATGGAAAACTATAAATCCAAATAATAGATGACTAGATTTGCTTTAGTATATGAGGAGGAATGCAATATGCAACATTCCTGATGCCTCCCCTAGCCAACACACACTGCCACACCATATACTAATCCACCGTCCAGAAAACAACTTTTTTGTTACATCGACATCTTTAAATGTCATGGCAACTCGCAAATTTTCAACGGTGTAGGAAGACTCTAGGAGTCCCTCCAGGCGTTAAACCAGACACAGTTGGCCGCCAGCATTAGTAAAATCACGATCTTCCGTACGCTGGCTAACTAAAGAGTTAAACACTCCGAAAAAGGTATAAACCTAAAAGCCGTTAGGAGCAGGTGATATTTAATAATTCCAAAAGGACCACACTCGGGCCGTGATAAAAACAAAGGTTATCTTTAAAGGGAAGATCGGTACTAGGCTGATTACGGTAGATAGGGAAATATTCATAAATACTTTATTTGTCCTTATAACCGCAAACAGTAGTGCACGCAAAGTCAAGACGTTCGTGTATCGGCATTACTATCAAAGTATAATCAGCTGCGAAGCGCGAATGTTTATATTACTTGTTTACGCAAAATAACAGTAACGCGAAGAAATCCAACCCTACATCGGTTAAGTGTGGATGAGTAAATGACTGTCGTCTGAACAGAGGAAAAACACTAGACAACACCACGCTTAAACAATAAGGCAAATGACGAGAATCAGTTATAATTCAAAATAGCAAACTCATGCAGCATTACTTTCTGTCTAATGCTTTTCTGTTAACACGTTTGTTCCCCGAGTCAATATCAAATTTTAATAGAATGGTAAGCCGTCGTGTCCAAATATTTTGTTTCCTAGCAATATGTCTAATTTAACTTCATTACTGCTTTTCACCATTTTTTAAAAATGCAAACATCTTTTGAATTCAATACAGTTGTGTTGTATTGTTTTTTTCCCATTAAGTTTATGGCCCATATTGACATTTTTCCATATGATTACGTTCTCCCGTTACGTAATTCGACACCCTTATCATGCTGGACACGATTTGTTCAGCCTTTGCTTTTGTGTAGATCATGATCAGCCTGTACATAACATCGCCAGTCAGTATCTTTTGGGTAAGCACCCCTTTTAACGGTTGACTGTGGTGTCCAAATTGAAAGCTGGACAAGTTCATTATGGACATTTATCAGGGTATGGGTTAAATGTACCTGAATGATCACATAGTTTTCCGTATGAAAATGCAGGAAGCGCAAAACAACTTATCTTTATACACTGCACATGTCTCAAGGGACAGACTACACTACAAGATTACAATGAATTTCGAGTAAACTTTGAAACCAAATATCTCAATATCGCTTTTTTCGTCACAAATTCTTGTTCGAAAACAAACAAAGAAACAACATAATTTAATACTTGAAGAGACGTGTTTTGCATGTCTTAGTTCATTGCGTCATTTCGCGCAATTTTATTCCTGAACATACAATCATTTATATATCGTAATACAGAAGAAATAAACTTAGTGATAAATCAGTAAATGAGCCGTGCCATGGGAAAACCAACATAGTGGGTGTGCGACCAGCATGGATCCAGACCAGCCTGCGCATCCGCGCAGTCTGGTCAGGCTCCATGCTGTTCGCTTTTAAAGCCTATTGGAATTGGAGAAACTGTTAGCGAACAGCATGGATCCTGACCAGACTGCGCGGATGCGAAGGCTGGTCTGGATCCATGCTGGTCGCACACCCACTATGTTGGTTTTCCCATGGCACGGCTCAAATATTTATCATTTCCACTGCCTCAATAATACAGTTCTATGGTTAGATAACTGAGATAACCAGCAGAAAGAACTGACAAACTAAATACTTACAGGAACAAATTGGGTCTCTTGTTAGCACAGTCAAAGACGAAAAAAGATGATGGACGAAATGTTTTCAGACAAACGCAGATCTAATTCGTTACTGTAGAAAGGCGTTCTCGTCTTCTCATTAATTAGTTAACCGGGTGGTGAACTAATGTTCAAATAAGCATAGATATTCCATCAATATCACGCTGCAATTTATCATATCTTTTTGTAAAGCCCAAAGTATCGAGAAAACGGTTTTTTACTGATACAACCTTACTGAAAAGTCAACGAAATGAAATCTCGAAAGTTCAACTTTTATTTCACATTGTCTGTGACTTTATGTAAGGTTATTATCTGCCAAACTAAAACGACTAATTTTTTTTAACTGCTTCAAACGAGTCAAATTTGTCTATATTTTTGTCCTTTATGTAGTTAAAAAATTTGAACGATTTATAATTTGTTGTCTTCTTTTAGAATACATTCTCTCTTAAGCATTAGCAAGGCAATAAACTTGTACTGTTAAAAGTGTGCCAAAGGTACAAATCCTAATTTTGGCAAAATTATTCCCCATAAAATATTGTTTAGACATTTTAGGGGATCAAACGGAGAGGATTTACAAAATGAAAACCAATAATAATAACATAAAATCCTTCACACAGGTTATTATTACATATTGTCGTAACAACTGAAGACGATATCTCTATCAATAAACATAATTTTACAGCATTCTGAGAAATTCATGTCTAATTTTAAGCACATTTATGGAGCTTGGCGTTCAACTAGCTTTTAAAACAATTTTGTGCACTTAATAAATTTTAAAAGAACTGATGAAAACGAAGGAAAAGTTTGAACGTTTCTAAACCTTACAAAAAAGACGAGAGACATGTTTAACCCTTACCCTGTTAAATTTCTATGATAAACTTGTCGGTCTTTCAATTTGGACAGTACCATTAACTGTTAAAAGGGGTGCTTACCAAAACGATACTGACTGCATGGCGAACAGTGTAGATCATGATCAGACTGCACGGATGTGCAGGCTGATTGTGATCTACACTGGTCGCAAAGGCAGAATCAATCGTGCCCAGCATGATAAGGGTTAGCTGACTAGGAAATGTAAACAGATGTTAACATTTTTACAACAAAAATAAACATAAATCAGATTTCATTTAGCTAGAAGGCAATCTGAAAATATCCATTTGGAGTACCCGTTCTTGGACGCTCAATTAGATATTTACAAAAATATTGGGGTATCAATAAAATCTGGAAATTAGATCCCTCGGAAGCATCGAGAACAATGCACCAATGAAAATTGCAGACTCGGTTTGATTGAGTCTGTTCATGGGCAGTAATGGAAAATGCAACACTGCCCACGCCCCCTAGCACCGGCTTAAACAGTATTCAATCTTCAAATCTAAATGAGTTGAAATCAATGATCCCGAAGGACCAGAAAATATAACAACACTGAGATGAAGTCGGGGCGACTTTTTACGGCCGCCACACAGCACTTAACACCCGCTGTTGTGAAGTAAATAAAATCTGGAAATTAGATCCCTCGGAAGCATCGAGAACAATGCAACAGTGAAAATTGCAGACTCGGTTTGATTGAGTCTGTTCATGGGCAGTAATGGAAAATGCAACACTGCCCACGCCCCCTAGCACCGGCTTAAGCAGTATTCAATCTTCAAATCTAAATGAGTTGAAATCAATGATGTTACAAGGCTTAAAACTATTCTTTACACCCCTTAAATACGGCTACGGGCATGAAAATGTGCGACACATATCCCTTTGTAGATGAAATATTGATATATCATACTACATCTAATCCGTTGTATAAATGACTGAAAAAAATACCTTTAATGCCGTCAAACAAAGTACATAATTGCCTCAAACCATTAAGATATTTTATTGTTTTCATGCTAGAAGGTCGTAACACAATCATATCAGCTAATTATATTTCCTTGTATTCCCGCCCAACATCTCTAAAAGCATTTTACAAAAGTCAAGATTCGATACACAGATAGATATCTAATCATTTTTTTCCATTTATACTGTCTTAGATAAAAAGCTTTTAAAATACAGACTTTCGATCCGTAAATGTACCAAATAAGTGTATACAATTATTCAGATGAAAAAGAAACATATAGATCAAAATATAAAGTAATCTATAACGTTTGATATTTTGCTATTTAGATGTTATTCTTCTTTTTAAAGATCACCTAAACTTAAAGAAACAAGAAAATCGATCCTTCGGAAAAATACAACGTCAAAAATCTAAGTTGATGACAATCGAGGAAGATTTGATACGACGGCAATACGAAAAGGTGATTTCTTACCACTGTCGGAACAGATTTGTCAGCAAAATGACACGAAATACGGCGGATTTGCGAAGAGCTATTGTTATTTCTGCAAAAGAATCTTACAGTTACACTATTTAAACTTTTGCTTTGATTTCTAAGCTGATTTTGACATTTAACTATCGAGGACGAAAATTGACAGTATTATTCTTCAAATTATCAAAGGTTTAAAGATACGAACGATTATATACATTCATTGACCTATTATTCTTGGTTTTAAACGTCATAATTAAATATATATACAATCATATGCATATATTGTCTTCGCAATATGTAAGTTCATCAGACATAGTCAAATATAAGATAGAAAGCAATGGATTTTTGTTTGTTGGTAGCCGAACTTTAACCAAAACTGGGCTCAATTTCCAATGACAAATAGTACGTTTTTTTGTTCAACTGTTTAAGGTGAAATTTCTAACAAAAAATCAAACAACCTGAATATTAAAATAGAAAAACTTCTAATTAAGAAACTAATCTTAATCTGGATGCTTTTCGACTGTACAGGCCATGCATCTAGTTTCAAATTTCGTGTACAAAGGTATCAGAAGCAAAGTTGGTCCTGTGGTCTTGCAGCAGAGAATAAATAGCTAAACGTATCATGTAACAGCTGAAGATATAAATGGTGAGCCAGCCAAAACTACTTTATCAAAGAAAGTGTAAAGCTCCAGGCTCACAAAAAGAAAATGTAAAAGAGATTTATACAACGACCGAAATTGTTCATAATCCATGCTACCGCCATGCGTTGATAACAAAGTTCAACATTGAAACAACTGTTGGTTTCTTGGCCTAAGTAGCATACAGAATTATAACATATCCAAATGGTTAAGTTATCTTCGTTACTAAATGCCTGCATACGGATTTTGAAGAGCAACCAATCTAAAGCTTAGGAAGAACTGTGAACCAAGATAAGTCATGCCCCATGGCGGATTAGTAGAAAGCCAGGTAGTATTCAAGACCAAAGACTACCGTCATTATATCTTTCAGACTGTAAACAGAAATCTGTGACATTAAAAAGTTGCTTGTTATGCAACATGGAACAAAATTAGACTTAATTTTCAGACAAATCAATTTTGTAAAAAGCCAACTTTCTTTCGTTTTTGGTGACGGCAGCTAAACCAGTATCCGATCCAAAAACCATGTTTCTTTGCTCACAAATCAGTTACCGTCGGTCGTCAGAATTCACTTCTTCCTGTGACCAGGATCCCTATGGATGCAATAATATTGTCCATATTAAAATGATTTTACAGTATCACTGTGCTTTATAGGGAGAGCGCAGATCTACTGATTGCAGGCTCGTGAGTTCGAACCCTGAGTGAGGCGAATGTTCTCCGTGGCAATTTGATAATAGACATTATATCAGTGGCCATTTCGTCCTCCACCTCTGAATCGTATATTTCCATATTTTCATTGAATGTTATGCTCGTTACTTGGTCGAGGTTGCGTTTTGACATTTGAAACTGATCAGTATTTTAAAGGACAGTTTTGGTCAGACAATGGTTACTTTTTATAGAATTTGTCTATTAATACCCACTGATATCACAAACTGCAGTAAGCCTTTGGCTGGATCATATAGATAGTTCCCTAGTTTTGCTCCCTTGAAATAACTGGCAGCCATTTTTAAGGTCAAAATTCTGAATATCTAACAGAGATAGTGCACAAATTCTGCAAAAATATAATAAGGATCCAAGGACACTTGTCATCATCATATACACATGTAAAGAAATATGTAGCAACAATAAAGGCAATTTCGCGGGAAAAGGAAGGGAGATAATATGTGTTGTGTAATAAGCATCTATAAATTGTTGTCTTCTGGAAATGATAACACACTTCAGTAATTTTATAATTACCATTTAAGGAAGCCATATGAATAAGGCAGTTTGCTTGAATTAGTTATTGTTTTTGCTAACAAAACAACCAATTACATTACTGTAAGATGAGGCAGCGATTTTAAGTTTGTTTAGTAACTTAACTCCCAATTCCTTCACAGGAATGTTTGACTTTTACATCAGTAAAAAAAAATATTTTCCATTGAAAACTTTGAGGACATTAGATACCTGCGTAGATAGTTTTATTTGATACGCCGTTTTTCCCTAAACTTCTTAATAATGATAAAGTTCCATAAGTTACAATTAGTAACATGTATTTGATTTGTTTTATTAAATCTATAAGATCCTTTGGAAGCATAGAATGCAACCAAGCAAAATAATAGCAGACTCGGTTTGACTGAGTCTGTTCATGAGAGATAGTGGAAAGTGAAACTCCCTCACGTCCCCGAGCAACGGCTTAAGCGGAACTCTATTACCCATGAACATTGAGCGGACTCCATGATCCCAGAGGACCAAAAAATATAACACTGAATCCAAGCACGGGGAGACATTTTATGGCCGCTACAAGGTACTTAAATAATTGCTGTATGCAAAGTTCCTTATAATCTGTAAAGAATAAATGGTCAGCAATATTATTGTAATAAAGATGTGTTTTCAACTATAACAATTGTCCATAATTTGACGTGTAACGACTTAACCTTATTAGACAAAAACCTGTTCGTCGTAAAAACAGACGCACCTTTTACAGACGCAATGTCATTAGGCTTTATAACAAACAAATATAGTGTCTTCAAAGGCAAAACTTGTCAAAGAAATTAAAAGACAGGAGTCCCAAAACAGATGTGTTACTGTCTATTACAACATCTAGATGTCATGACAAAATATCCTATAAAGACTCAGTGAAGCTGAGTATGTTTTACATTCTATGCCTTAGAAGGATCATTTTGCATAATAAATACTTCATCATTGCTACAACTGATTATACTATAGATTGACTTAAGTAATCATTTGCCTGTATTTCTTGAGATTGTTGTTTACATTTCTGATTAATGGACGTTTCATGCGGCAATGATCTATAACTGGAAGTGTTATATGGAAAAAAACAGTTTTCCATTAAACATGACAATGTTGATGTCGCGTCACAGATTATTTGGCACCATACAGGTGCCGAGGGGGAATTCTACCAAATTTGATAAAATATATTTTAAAATCTACATTATATAACAGAACTGTATTACAATTTCTTGCATACTCTGGACTGATTATTTTGCGCGCATAATGCATTAGACGTCTAGCCATGCATACTGTTCGTTGGGACATGTTACCACTCACCGTGTTTTGATATTATTATAGTACAGTAACGTTGACGTCACACCTTCATACAGTTTGGCACCGTACACTTGCCTAGAAATAGTGTATCACTATTCCAGTCTCTTTTTTACATACAAGAGGTATAAGAACGAATTATATCACATCGGTGCAGCCCGAACGATATAATGATACGCATCTTAATGATTTTATTCAAGAGCAAATCACTGTTTGTTATTATATTCTTTTCGATTCTTACACATTATTAAGGATAATGATGTACATTCTTGACCACATACTCCAAATATGTGCCTGTTTTGTGCGGGTTTCCCTTCCATCGCGCCGCTAGGACGTTTGTGGCTCTTACTTATTAGTTATGAAGTACAAACAGTCCATTGTTGCATAATAACAAACAATTTTCAGCTATCTGTGTATAATAAAGAATTCTAATACGATTCGATTCATTTTCCTATTAAACAAGAAGGCAGAAAACAGTGAATTATTATACAACAAATCACTGTTCTGACGTCACAATTATTACGCCATGGCGTCAAACGGCATAGCGGCGCGCTGGAAAAGAAACCGAAAACTGAAAACGGGCAAATATTTAATGAATGTCGTCAAGGATGTACTTAAAAATCCTTGGTAACGTGTTAGAATCGAAATAATATATCTCATTTAGTGATTTGCTTTTGAATAAATCATTGCTTGTCGTTCAGATGCGTATTATTATATCACTCGGGCTGCACCCTCGTGATATAATTCCTTCGCATCTGAACTCTAAACAATGATTTATTCAACGACAAATCACTGGATGAGATATATTATTTCTTAAACAAAATATGTCGTGTAATGTCTCTTTATATTAACTTTATTAAAGAGTTAAATAAAGGGTCAAATACATGGCTGTATCGAGCATTTTATCAATTTATACAATTAATGCAATGCGTTCAATGTGGAAAGACATAAAAGAAATGAGCCGTGCCATGAGAAAACCAACATAGTGGGTTTGCGACCAGCATGGATCCAGACCAGCCTGCGCATCCGCGCAGTCTGGTCAGGATCCATGCTGTTCGCTTTAAAAGCCTATAGCAATTAGAGAAATCGTTAGCGAACAGCATGGATCCTGACCAGACTGCGCGGATGCGCAGGCTGGTCTGGATCCATGCTGGTCGCATACCCACTATGTTGATTTTCTCATGGCACGGCTCAAATGTTCTTTTTATCATAGTTAATGGCTGGCTGACTGCCTTCGAATAAGTTTATGACCTTCTATATTGAAACCATACTGGAAATATGTCTGAGCCATAATTCTGTAATGAAGTCAGAATTTCTTTGGCGCTTTAAAACAACTTACTGTGTCCCAAAACTCTTTAGCATTTATTTGATATTTGCAGGTATTCAATGTAAACTATTAATTGTTCTGTGGGCAACATGCTTTATCAGTGAAGTAATTATCTAAAACAAAATTCTTACTGGGATAATCTGGATAATTATAAGCTGATAAGTTCTTGTCACCACATCGGAAATGTAGGCGGTTTTGTCCCATGTATTCGGAGGAGATTGCAACGTATTAAATATTTATTTTTGTTATTAACGTCGAGGAAAAGTACAAAGTAATTCCATAAAACTGGCATTCAAAGCTCTAAGCTAATAGTAATTAACATTTCGTGACTTTTGTTTATTTCTGTCCACTGTTTTCTCGTTTAGGACAAACACATTATTTTAACTGGAGACCATACGTCGCTTTTCATGGAATTACACTCTTAGTAGTGTATCATTGAAAGTTCCATGTGCACTGTCGTGTGAACACATCTGCGGATGTCTCTAAATTGTTTTTGTACTTGTAGCATGTATAAATGTTTAGTTCTGCTCAACCCGGGGCTAGAGGGCGTGGACGGTAGCATGCAGTTCCACTATCGTCCATGAACAGGCTCAATCAAACCGAACCTGCAACATTTTCGTGTTTGTCTTGTTTAGCGACCTTTGGAGTTTCCACTTTTTCTGTGTTCTTATATAAATCGCCGGTGAATACTTTTTGGCATATGACTTGTGTATGTTCAACAAATATTTACTGGAATAATAAGTCATAAAATTAAAAATAAAACTGTGAAAGTTAATTGTTGATGTCATGTAATAAAACACTTATTAATAGGCTTGCCTGTCAATTGTCAAATCTGTAGGCCCTAGATTCGAAAATTGGCACTCGGTCCCTCGGACATCAGGCAAATATTTTTGCAAGCCGTTTAATAAGTGTATTATTATGTTAAACTGTTTTTATATCAATCGGCAAATCACGTGAACTTCATGCGCGATTTCGGCGTTCTCTGTTTTTTACGGGAAACCATGAGTGTGTGTGTGTTTAGCTAGAATGCCGAGTTGCTAAACGAAAGTACGTAATTAAATGAAAAATAAAAATGATTTATGGAAGACTATTAGACATTTACATGCAACAGATTTTTAAACACCTACAAATGGAATTTACTAGACATTTTATACAATAAAATAGTGTAAGAAAAGCACAAGTTGTCTTCACGTTTTGTTTAAGTGTATAATTCTTGGCAAGAATTCGCTAGATTTAACATTCTATATTATATATTATTATTAAGCCATAGAATGAAAGTCTTTAGTTCATCTTTAATGTAATTGTTTTGTTTGTTTGTTTGTTTGTTTGTTTTGGGTTTAACGCCGTTTTTCAACGGTATTTCAGTTATGTAACGGCGGGCAGTTAACCTAACCAGTGTTCCTGGATTATGTACCAGTACAAATCTGTTCTCCCCAAGTAACTGCCAACTTCCCCACATGAATCAGAGGTCGATGACGAATGATTACAGACGCAATGTATTTTATCAAACCGTCAAGGAGAACATACGCCCCTCCCGGGGATCGAACTCACGACCCTGCTTAAGGTTCATTCTATCGGAAAAAGAGTGGGTCTAAATAATTTAGATTGGCGGGTTTGTTACTGGACAAAAGTCATAAAAAGTATACACCAATAGATTCGTCTTGGAACGAAGTATACGACTAGATAATCAAACTACGACTACGACTCTTTCATAAGTCATACGACGACGATTTTGATAACAAAATTGGTCATGTTTTTTCAAAATCAAGGGTTGCTTCAAAATACATGCGGAGTCCATTTAAAATGTATTAATAGACAGACGAGACATGTATCTAGTTCCTGCCACCCTTTAAATTACCCAAACTTTTTCTAAAAGGCTGACAATTTACGATTGAAAATATACTTTAAAATGCTTCAGACGATTGTTTTCATCGTGTTTTGTTGACATGACGGACTACTTTTTTGTTACTATAAATACTAATATTGCACGGTGAAAACGTGCTCGATTCCCGCCAAATATAATAAAGGATAGTTCTTCACGCCGTTTACTTGAAGGGAGAGTTCTTTATCCCGATTATCATTCTCGGCATATTTTATAGATCCAATAACACTATTCTAATAGTACAGTCAGAAAGAATTCGAAGAATAATCAATATTTTTTTTTTCAAAATATTCTACAACCTGAAATGAAATCTAGAATATCTGATTCATTGAACTATCCAACATTTTTTCAAACGGTCTACTTAATATGATAAAAGCGTTATCGTTCCTAACTTTGTAAAAAAAAATCTTACATCCATTACGTTTTTTAAAAAATTTGACTACCTCAGGGGCGGATACAGTATTTGGTGTAAGAGGGGGCGTAAAATATTTGAAGACTACAGCAAATAGGGGGGTCCGGGGGTATGATTCCCCGGAAAACTATGAAAATAATGGATCCATTTGGTGCATTCTGGGCGTTCTGGGATACTTTATTTGTTATTGACAAAGGACAGGTTTTGTGACAAAATCAACACAAATAACATGATTATAGTCACGTCTTATGAATTGTCAGACTTATTCTTGCGCGAGTATCTCGGAATTTCTTAGCCGTTCGTTTTTTTGAGGATTTTCATGGGGAGGGTTTACCTAGGACTAAAATAAAAAGTTTTCTTCGGAGCTCAAGCAAACTGTCAGATTTTAAATGTGCCAGCATAGCGAGCGAGAAAAATGCATTTTTTTCCATCAATAAAAAAACAAAACAAAGAAAAAATAACAAAAAAAAGTGAGACAAATTACCTGTGAGATAGAGATAAAAATGCATTTTTTATGTTTAACCCAGAACAGACGACAAATTAAGTTTTCGAGCGTAGCAAGCGAGAACAAATATGCATATTTTTCAGCCGGAACATAAGATTAATTATTAGTGCGAGCGTAGCGAGCGAGAAAAAATGCATATTTCATATTCTTCAGTCAGAATAAAAGACAATTTATGTACCCAAGGGTAGCGAGCGAGAAAAAATGTATATTTTGCAATTATTTTACCCAGGACATAAGACAAATTACCTATGCTCCGGCGATTTTAGGGGCGGGAGCGTCCCGGTGCCCCCCACCCCCCTCCCCTCCGACCTCCGCTATGAATCCACTAATGGTAATACTTCAATCTGTACGCAGAAATGATTACTGTACAAATTTAATAACCATTTGAACTATTTATTCAAATTTGATGGAGTTTTATTGTACAAAAACGGCCGTCGTTTTGGAGTTTAAGTATACCTGCATCTTAAGCCTGACAACAGGCCAGAACAACTTCGTAATCTCTGCCGACGTCGTTGATAAGCTTAAATGTTGTAAAACTTTGCTAGATCCCTCTTCCGACATCGACCTTAAAGGCCTTTGTCATACTTAAGGGCAGGTCCGGATCTAGCCTGGGAATCCAGTCTGACAATTTCTAACCATTTTTCTACCTGCAAATTGACAATATCAGAAACTCGGATGAATGCCAATTAACATTAATTAGCACAATTTAAGTTGGATCTTTAATGTAGGTAAGATTTCTTCTGACAATTATTGTCAACGGCTTCCCAGGCTAGTCCGGATCCAGAAATACCTTTATTTGATGCAGCGAGGCAACAGTTTAGAAAGAAAATGTCACCAGCGAGACACATAGCTCCCAGCGTGAGTAGGACTCAGGGTGTTCTCCCCCTGCAAAAGTTTGAAATATAGTTATGTAATGGTGGCATCTGATAGATTTTTTGGTCTGAATTTTGAGAAAATATGTTTAGTATACAGCATCTTCTGTGTATGACTGTGCTATTTACGATAAAAAGGATGAAAGTGACGACAAATAATCAATGATGACTGTTTTATTTTGCAGTATAACAAATTCATGCATGTTCACACAAATAAAAGTGTTATGTATATGAGCAAGACACAATAATGCATAGACAGTTGTGCTACAAAAGGAAACAAACTCTTCCCCTTATCGGTATAGTTTGACAATATTCCTTCACGGAGGTTGCAAAGCGAACTAGAATGATGTCGACAAAAATGTTTCATTCAATAATTTATAATAACGACGGGTCAATAATGTTATTAAGGAAAAATATATAGAAGTTAAACAACTGAACAAGAAACAAATGCGCATGTCTACATAATGTTTATGATGCTTATCAAGGTTCATTTGAAATGAAGAGAAGGAAACTACAATGTAGTTGTCATTCGTCGTTAATAAAGGGCCACAACTCCAGACAAAATAATCGATCATAAAAGTCAGGGCAACATGTACATATTCATTTCATACTTCTGATGTATACCTAGTTTCAATTCAGTTGGATGGATCTGTTCGACTTTTAGTTCACGAGTTCACGATGTGATGAATTAGTTCAAGATCAAATAGGGCAACAACTCCAGAAAAAACAACAACAAGAATTTGTAACAGAGTTAGCAACGTCCCCTGCCTAAGGACATTTTCATCATACATACTGTAAGCCAATACAGCATCTTGGCATGAACAAAATAAAACAAGAGTGCCAGGATGTTAAATATATGTTCGTCAGGTAGATGATATAATAAAACATTTTCTGTACAAAACTATAAGTTTGGTAGACAGAAAGCCAAAACAATGAAATATCCAATTCTAACAACCAGGATAAAAATCTTCAAGAATAATCGTTTTATATAGTAGCAACAAAGCCTTTGTCAAAGGGAAGTAAGTTTTGATTTTTTAAGTCCACAAAAAACTCCTTACCAGGAAGAGGTACCTTAAAATACACCTAAAATTTGAAAGTAACACAGAAAAATGGTCTTCATTTTTACCTACGGTCAATTATAAAAAGTTGTCATATATATATATATATATATATATATATTGTTTATAGTGACAACAAAGAGAAGTTAATCTGAAAAAAATCTAAGTCCACACAAAAGTGCTTATCAGGTAGCCTTAGGTCAAAATACATCAAAAATTGGATGTAACATGCGTGTTGTACTACAGAAAAGTAGTCCCAAATTTCTCCTAGGGCTAATATTAATAGAATAGAACTTTACAGTAATAGCTATTTATAGTAACAGCAAACGATTAGGGGCCTGTTTCTTACTCATGACACACCATCTCATGATGATGAAAATTTTTGCCATTGTACATCAAAATCCCTCCATGCATGAACAAGAAATGCTCCGGACAGTCATTTTTGTATCTGATCTTTGGCCTCTAAGTGTGACCTTCGAGCTAGGGGTCTTGGTCTTGTTTCATTATGGTGAACATTTATGCCAAGTTATCTAAAAGTCCCTTCATGGATCGCAGAGTTATTGACCAGACACCAAAAAGACTCTATTAACCTTTGACCTCTAAGTGTGACCTTGACCTTGGGTCAAGGGTATGGGTCTTGCGCATAACACGTTGTCTCTTTATGGTGAACATTTATGCCGAGTAATTCCGAAATCCCTTTATGTATGGCAGTTACTGACCAGACAGAAACAGACCCTTTTAACCTTTGACATCTAAGTGTTTCCTTGACTTAGGGCTAGTAGTCTGTGTCTAGCAAACTTACATTGAAACATCCAGAAACATTTTCTATAAAACAAGTATGAAAGTCTTACACTTTTTCTACAAGACTATTTTATAAAGTTACAATTTTTATGTAGAACTATGCTCAGAGAAGTTGAAGATTAATCAAAGTCCACACTTTTAACTTCCATATTCATAATATCATTAACAGTTGTGAGGCTAAAAAGTATTTTGTAAATTAATAAAAAGCAAGTTCTTCATTCATGACAATTATTTCTTTTTCCCTAATTCTTGATATTTCTTCTCTGATTCCCCCAATGTGTTTGGAAATAAGATTAAACCTTTTGTATTATCCCTGTAGCCATGTTACAATTTTTATGTAGAATTATGCTCACAAAATTGAAAAAAAAATGTTGCACTGAACACATATTTTCCAGAAGAGAAGCTTTCTTAACTTCCATATGCATTATGCAATTAGCAATTGTTAGATTTCAATGTATTTTGCAAATTATTCTTAGGCAATTCTTCATACATGATGCATACTTTTCTTTCTCTCTAATACTTGATATTTCTATTTCTCTGATTCTGGAAATATGGTAGTACATTCTGCACATGTATGATCCATCAAATAGTTCAGTTTTTGTTGACCAGTGCTTTAAACAATTGTGGCCCTTCAGATGATCATCTGAAATGGACAAATTTAGCCATTTTTACACTAGTATAAACTTTACATGTTTTATATGTTCATAAAAACACAAAATTTTAGAATGTAACATCTTACAATTATAATATTATCAGTCTGACAGACATTATCAAGAAAATGTCATTAAGAAGTGGAAAAACAGTACCTTACACAAGTAATAAAGACTAAGAAATACAGCTTTGAATTCAAACAGATGATATATATTTGTCTGTGTGTCTTCATGCATTCCATTTTCAACTAACACTATATATAGGCACATGATCACTTCATGTCCATAATGTATACTAAATTTCTTATGAATTGTTTGAAACTGTGAGTAGGCATACACCATATACAAGTGTATTTGTGATTTTTTAAAGGACATCATTCAATAAAAAGTAACCTGAAATGAAGTCTTGCAATATGTGCAAGCCTACTTCATGTTGATAATTTCATATCAACTTACTTTTGCACTGTGACACAGTATGAAAACTGTAGGAGGAGATGAAATATAATTCTTATAATATAACAAGAGCTGTCTCCATAGGATGACACATGCCCCCGATGGCACTTTGAATGAATAGTTATGACCGATGTTAGAGTTTAGGACCTTTGACCTACGGAGCTGGGTCTTGCGCGCGACACGTTGTCTTACTGTGCCACACATTCATGCGTAGTTATTTTAAAATCCATGCATGAATGACAAAGATATGGACCGGACACGCCCATCAATGCACTATCATGAAAAATGACCTAAGTGTGACCTTGACCTTTGAGCTACGGACCTGTGTCTGGCGCGCGACACGTCGTCTTACTGTGGTACACATTCATGCCAAGTTATTTGAAAATCCATCCATGGATGACAAAGATATGGCCCGGACACGCCCATCAATGCACTATCCTTTAACGTCTAAGTGTGACCTTGACCTTTGAACTACGGACCTGGGTCTTGCGCGCGACACGTCGTCTTACTGTGGTACACATTCATGCCAAGTTATTTGAAAATCCATCCATGGATGACAAAGATATGGACCGGACACGCCCATCAATGCACTATCCTTTAACGTCTAAGTGTGACCTTGACCTTTGAGCTACGGACCTGGGTCTTGCGCGCGACACGTCGTCTTACTGTGGTACACATTCATGCTAAGTTATTTGAAAATCCATCCATGGATGACAAAGATATGGACCGGACACGAAAATTGCGGACGGACTGACAGACGGACAGACGGTTCAAAAACTATATGCCTCCCTTCGGGGCCATAAAAAGGGGCATAACACTTCAAATTTAGATTTTAGGCTAAAATAGATAAAGGCTTTTACATTTAAGGTAAAAGTGTATTACAAGTTTCAAGGGCATTGGATAAAAAGTGGGGCAGGAGCTGAGTACATAAAGAACAAAAGAAAAGAAACTGTAACTGTTTCATTTAATTCAAGATTCTAAAAGGACCATAACTTTAGAAAACTGTCATCAGATGTAAAATCCACTATAGTTTGTGTATAATTCTGCTGCTTGGCCATGAAGTATACCATGATCCATTTGAATATGATGGAATCTGCAGAAAGAGAGTTTTAATGCAAAAGGTATGAAGGAAGCTATGATATGACAATTTGAAAAAGAAAATTACATAACTGAAGAAACAAATAATCAAATTTGATAGTCCTGACAATATGTGCCTGTCCACTTCATGCTGATGTACCAAGTTTCATTTAAACTGATAAATAGTAATTACATAAAAAACAAGAGCTGTCGGAGGACAGCAACGCTCGACTATTCAACAGCCTTGTCGACTGAATGAATACGAAAGTCGAAAAAGGGGCATAATTTAAAAAAAGCAAAATAGGGTTATGGAACCTGCATAGTGCTTATCAGCTCATGACAGTGGACAAGTGTGTGAAGTTTCAATCAATTCCCATTAGTGGGTACTGAGATACCAGCTTACATATAAGAATTTAACCCAAAACTCCTAAGTTTAAAAAGGGGCATAATTTTGTAAAATGCAAAGTTGAGTTATTGACCCTTTGCACTGCATGTCATATCATGACAGTGAACAAGTGTGTGAAGTTTCAATCCTTTCCCATTAGTGGATACTGAGATACCAGCTTACATACAAAACCTTAACCAAAAAATTCTAAGTCGAAAAAAGGGGCATAATTTTGTAAAAAAGCAAAACAGAGTTATGGAACCTGCTTTGTGTATGTCAGATCATGACAGTGAACAAGTGTGTGAAGTTTCAATCCATTCCAATTAGTGAGTACTGAGATACCAGCTTACATACAAAACCTTAACCAAAAATGTCTAAGTCGAAAAAGGGGCATAATTTTGTAAAAAAGCAAAATAGAGTTATGGCACCTGTGCAATGTAAGTCAGTTTATCACAGTGAATAAGTGTGTGAAGTTTCAATCCATTCCCACGAGTGGTTGCTGAGATACAAGCTTACATACAAAACCTTAACCAAAAATTTCTAAGTCAAAAAAGGGGCATAATTTTGTAAAAAAGCAAAATAGAGTTATGGAACCTGTGCTATGTAAGTCAGTTTATCACAGTGAATAAGTGTGTGAAGTTTCAATCCATTCCCACAAGTGGTTGCTGAGATACCAGCTTACATACAAAAACTAAACCAAATCGGGACGCGGACGCGGACGCGGACGCCGACGCAGACGCCGACGCGGACGCCGACGCATGGGCGAGTCCAATAGCTCTACTATTCTATGAATAGTCGAGCTAAAAATTAATAAATGCAGCTCTAAACTATCCTGTACCTTTTGATGTCTACTGTTCATAGTCTAGCCAAAGCTCCAGAACTGGCTGCATTGAGGGCTTTTTGTTCACCATATCATACTGTAACTAAAACAAAGCCAAACATGTACATTTATATATCCATAAATTTTTCTTTCACAATTAACTGTGATTTCTCTATAAATTTCCATTGCTGACACTTCACATTAAAAACAATTTAAAAGTACAATGTACATAATTCTAAAATCCGTAATTATAGTTTGTAAAATAAGTGCTGAATGCCCTATCTATTTTCAAAACACTTTTAAACACATACCTGTATAAAATGGTGTGTAAATTGGCAGTCTTCTTCTTGGCAATTTTAGCATTCATTGTCCCATTATTTCTTTGAATAAATTTATATCTTCATCTGAAATAAGTATGGTAAATTATAAAAAAAAAACTATGAGGAAACATATTGGTGGTTTTCAAAGTAATGAAGCAAAAGTGTGACATAGGGGTTGGAAATTCAAACCTATTTCTTTTGGTGGTCACCTATTTTTTATGATAGCAAATAATTCAAATTTCAAGGAAATATACAACTTTGGGAAAGTGTTGAGAAATACCAATCAGGTAATATTTTGAACGGCCTTCAGTTCATAAGTTCAGAGAATTTCCAGTAAGATGGGTGATAAATATTGCAGTGTTTTATGACAAGGAATTATGTATAACAGTAAATTTTTTTCAACATATATGAATAGGTGTTTGTGTATAGTTTGAAACTTATTTAATAAATGTTTGTGGACTTTGGTTTTTAAAACCACCCTTTCTGCACAAATCTGACATAAAAAAATAAAATTTTACCTAGAAATGTTGTTGCTGAATGAAAAATAATTAACATATTATTATAAAACCTTTTTTTCTCACATTTTGCAGGTTTATAAACCACATTCCAAATTTCAAAAATGTCTGGTGATTTTAATTTCTAAAATTGTCAACTCAAAATTGAGTTATTTAAGAGATGCACAGGGGACACATACTAAAAATCAGTGTAATATTCATTAAGTATTAGTTTTTCTGTTCAAAACAAGATTAATGGTGATCATCTTAAGACAAAAGTCTATTGAACAATTAGTTTATTTCACAAAATATTACTACAAAACTGAAAATTTTCACAACACAAACATGGAAATTCAGCAGCATGTAATGCTTTAAATGAAAAATAAGTGACTTTAAACACAATTAACACATTGAAATCATTTAGTTTACATGCACTGCTTATTCAGAGTAGAAAAATGACAAAATGCCATGCATGGTAAAATGGAATGGTAAAATTCATACATACTTTATAATGCTACTAATTTTAAGAAGATGCACAGGGGACAAATGGCAGCAAAATATATATTCATGGAATATGTTCATAGTAAGTAAAATTCTTTCAACTACACAATACTCGCTACTGAATATTTACATATGTAGGTAAACTTTAATTAAAATTGATGTTTCCCCTTTTAAACCTGAAAATTGCCAACTTGAGAAAAATGCAAAAAAATAAAATTTAAATTGTCCTGAGATTCTTATATAATGCTTAATTATCAAGTAATGCCTGCAATTAACTTACACACTGCTAAGAATATAGGACTGCCACAACATATTACAGTATAAATGCTATGATAACTGATGAATGTCAAAAAATGTGCACAGGGGACATCACTTTGGCTTAATATGTGAAGCTGAAAGCTGCTTTTGTAACCATTGTAACTTCCATTTAGAGGGAAATAAATTAAAACCCCATTTTATTCAAAGAATATTTACAAGGGACATTTTTGGGTGTATAGACATATATGAAGATTCTGAGAAAGTAGATTTATAAAACAATAAAATCATATGGTGTCTTTAAAGCTGTAAGGATAAAGATAATGTATCGCATATAGATTTAAGCATAAATTTAATGTTTGTGAATCCTGTGCTTTAACTGTTTTCACGTTAAGCGCCGAAAATTATGAAATCCATAAGAGCATGTGCTCAGCCTAATCACATTTCTACGCACTAACACATTTTTGTGTGAATAAATATGCTGAAATTTACATTTTATTCTGTCAATTACTTTGTGACTGCAACCGTTTCTAAAAATAAAATTGACACATCTGACTTTTATGTGTATTGCCCTTGTAATGATATTATGGATTTTTGTCATAGATACGCATGTTTATCTCAAATTAGTTGTGAAATGATGATGTCTGCATGAAAGAAAAAGAGAAAATAAAAATTATCTGAAATTATTGACTCTAAAAGGCACTTTCATCAAATTTATTTAAAAATTGATTGCTCGCAGGAAGTAGATATATTATCTAGGTATGTTTTGGTCACAATTTTAGGCAGAATAATGCTTGAATGTAGCAGCTGTCGATTTTGAAAAAATATGATCACCTAAAAATATTTTTTTCTGTCTTCTGTCCGGATTTTCGGGTACAAGTTGGCATTTGTTTTTCAAGATATATACTTCAAAGGAGAGCTAAATCATTTTCAATAGGCATTTCATTCATCAAATTTTGTAATTCTTCAGTAAAAATTCGCAAAATGGTTGTAAAGACAAGCACTAAAATGTCGATATTTTGGCTATAGAATGTACCTTAATGTTATTGGGCGGCGTAACGTTTTTAACGTCTTTGCCTTTAATACATAGAATAAAGGAATTCCTAAAAATATGGTTTTAATTACACCGTTTTTTAAGAGTTAGAAAGTTTTATAACATGTTTTTGAGCAAATTATTCAATTATTAGGGTGAATTATATCTGGTATTTTGACAGTGAAAAAATCAAACATATTTTTCACCGGTAAGAATCTATAAATTGAGTACATTTAGCCAAAACATAAAAAAGAAAACTTGTTTGCTTTGCATGTAAGATCAAAATATATTTTACTCACGAACACCATATCTTACACTTTCACCCGTGGCTATGCCACTCCTGAAAATATTGCACCTTGTGTTCACTCGTGAAAGATATTTCAATTTTAAACTGAAACAAACAAATATGCTAGACATGTCTGTATCGGAACGACTAATCTAACAGCGAGCTACAGAACAACGGAGGGCGTATGTTCTCCGTGATAATTTGATAAAAGACATTGTGTCTGAAATCATTCGTCCTCCCCCTCTGATAATTCATGTAGGGAAGTTGGCAGTTACTTGCGGAGAAAAGGTTTGTACTGGTACATAATCCAGGAACACTGGTTAGGTTAACTGCCCGCCGTTACATGACTGAAATACTGTTGAAAAACGGCGTTAAACCGAAAACAAACAAACAGAACAACGGAGGACATTACAACAGGCGATATAACAACGGGTGACTGAACAACGGATGACATTACAACGGGCGATATAACAACGGGTGACTGAACAACGAACGAACAAGTGGTGATATTAAAGCAGAACTAAAGCCACCTTAAAAGTAAAAGTTATCCATCATTAATACACCATTTTAGAATTGCAAACATTCAAAAATGTCTATTTCAAAACATTCCCATTGAAATAGTATAGTGCAATACAATTTTTATTACGTCTCTGGGGATGTTTTACTAATGAATAACACTCCTTATACAGGATGAAAACAATAACCTGCGAGATTTCAGTACTTAATAGTACTTAACATTTACCTGAACTGTAAACAAGCAATTAATATTTCCAATAAAATAGAGTTCAAGCAAAAGATTTGAAATGGAAATTAACAAGTAAATCTTTAAAACACGAAAATCTGTGTATACTTCCATGATAAAAAATGATACTGATATTGATATTGTGTAGCTATTTTCAGTTTTGTCACCGTCAACCAATGACGTCATCCGTTGCTACACGTGTCCGAATGTAATATAATAGCGCGCATTCACACAACCGAGTAGCAAGTTGTTAAGAATATCTATCCTTTTACCAGCCTTCAATTTTCAGAATATTGTGACAGATTGAAATGTGATACTGGTTAAACGAGAAACCTACAACATTCCTCCAAAGTTTACCACCAGGCTAACGCCCTTGTGGTATTTCATAAGAACAACATTTTATCTGATGCCAGTAAGGTCAATAAAATGTCCCCTCTCATTTTACGCACGTCTGCCATACATACAACAAAGCAAAGACAGTAATTCTTATTTAATTAGAGTGTGACGAATGCTGACATTTTTGGAGGGGAGGCTTGGGCTGGTAGGGTGGGGGTTAACGTCAAACCGATACAAGTATACGTCATATTGCAATTTTCCAGCGTTTGATGGTAAAGACCCAGGTGCCCATTCGTTCATTATGTCAGGCACGAGCGAACACTTAGGTAGAATCACCGACTTTCCGTATGCCAACTGGATGCCTTCTTCATCTGAATGAATTCTACATCAAAAGATTCAATCTCACAGCAGCGAACGGCAAGTGATTCAGTGACCTTTACCATACAGTCACGGAGGCCCTGGGGAATGCTAACAAAGCTGGCTAACTTATTGGATGTAAATATAAATCTAAAAATGATGCCAATCTTTATTTATTTGATTATTGTTGTCAGAAAGTTTATTTAGTACTCATGTACAGATTTTGATATTGCAAATGGAAGAGGACCTAGGCATTGCCATGTGCTTGTTACCGGCGTAGAATGCCGAGTAGGATATGACGGAAATGATGAGTTTACTATCTTTAAGTCAGTTTTAGTGGGAATTTCACCACAACCTGTCAGACAGATGGTAGAAGTGAGCTTTTGTTGTATTTAGGCTATGAATTATACACCAATACACCTTGGTGATCAATAAATCTTTCAGGAGTTGTTTGCCACGAGGAAATCCATAGCATTGTCTAACCTAAATGATAATTAAGGGTAAAGAAAATCAGGTTAATATTCATGCTACGCACTCTGATATCGAAATGTTATTTCTGAATATATTTTATAGTTATTTAACGGATGATTGCAACTGGAAATTATCAATGTTTTCTTTCATCAACATCAAAGGCTTTTAATTTGTCGTGCATATTTCTATGAAATTTTCAATTATTTTCATTAAGGTGAAGTAACAAAAAATCTCTAGTCAGTTTATAGAATAGACATCATTTAGCGGCATTTTACCAAACATTCTGAATGATGAAGATGTATGACATTGTTTAAAGGTGCAAGACTTTGTTTGTGCGTCAGAAGGAAAATACACTCACAAGGTATTTCAAAATACAGAAGCGGACTACTTCTCTGTCAGACCTTCGGTACCTTGCCATTTTGAATTACATTACACTGATTCTTAACATTTTCATTAGTTTATTCTAATGTGGAATATAGACATGCACAGTGATTTAATTTAGAAAAAGGACTATTTGAAATTGTCGTTGTTGAAAAGAAAGAAAAGAAAAAAGAATACTAAAAGATATCTTTGATTTTACGTCGCCTGTGCCTTTAAATCAACTTTAACATCTGCATATGTCTAAAACGTTAAATAGCTTTTACCATCTTCAAAAGATTCAATCATATTATTTTATCTTTGTATATTAAGCTTCAAAAGGAAGTAATTATACAAACTTATATCTTCTGAGCCAACGCAGGTTAGCGTAAAGATTTATAATGCCTTTCATTATAATGTGGTTGCCACATTTGTTTTTGTTATGAACATAATACATACTAATTTTATCAAAATTATTTTCTCTTATATATTTTTGTTTCTTCCCTTTACGGCCCTAACAGTATACATTAATGTGTATTATTGAAAGTACTGTTTTTCCAACAATGTAACTCTGTATAACATCTATTTGGACAGCTGCTTTATATGTTTTTCTGATATAAAATTAAAAACCTTATGGAACTTATCGAATTGATAATAACTTAACATACGGAAACCTAACCAAATGATGGTCTTCACGTTTAGTAATGTGGCTTTAGATATCCTCATTACTAAGATAGTATTAAAAAAAAATAAAAATGTTGGCAATTTTTAGTCCGGTTAGTTTTCGACAAGCGTGTTAACTCAGAAATTTAAGTATAATGTTGAAATAAAAAATAGATTGTCTGTATGTCATCAGAAAGGTTGTTCCAGTTTATTTCTGATTTCGTACTGTCTTAACTTTAAATGTTTTAAAGCACGTTCTTTTTTGAGATACAAAGCGGAACATTTTCCGAAATGAAAATAACTGTTGTGACTATTTGCCAGTGATCCATGGCCTGCAGGTTTAAACAATAACAACAGAACTTCTTTTTCATTAAAAGGTCAGTAAATGATCTATAACTTAAACAAGTAGAATAACAAGGATGAATATCCAACAGGGAAAGCCACGTTCTAAAAACGTAGCCTCCCCAAACGTAAACCCAGCACGCGGACGCGCACACGACCAACACACACACACACACACACACACGCGCGCGCGCGCACACACACAAGGACAAAACAAACAAAGGAAAACAGTGGGGCACCGACTTGGAACGGTCAATGGCAAAACCACCAAAAGGAAGCTTAAACCGGTTTAAGGCGGATACAAATATGAAAAAGATGAAATATAGCTTATTGATCATTCTTTGGCCGTCAAATGAATGAAATTAAGTTTTGCAACGAAGGATAGCAGCGAAGTTTAGAAGGTCTATAGCCTATTTGTAGTTTAACATGTAAACCTGTAGGTAACCATAAGCAACTGTCATATTTACCCCCCAAAATGATCTACTTAATGGCTTCATTTAATAGGTAATGCATATCCTGACATAATAAACCCAAAATTTGAAAAATCTGTGGTTGCTTATTGGATGTTCAGATTAGTTAAACTTTGAATTATTTAAGGTATCTTAATCCGTTTTACAAGTGACCGATACAAATAACTCAATAATAATGCTATTCAGAGTACTAAATTGCATCAAACAATTCAGAAATTTTATTGTTTGCATGCTGGAATGTCGTAAAACAATCATATCAGCTAATTCAAACGTTTTGTAATCCCACATAATTTCTCTAAAAGCATTGTACTAAAATACACAGACTGTCAAATTATTGTAAGACCCTACATAAAAGAAAAACTGTTTAGAGATTCCTCATTGGTAAGAGCGGATGAAAAACAAAACATCAAGTAACGTGGAACAAATCGAACTTAAGAAATAATTTATTCCAAACAGTGATTATCGTTGAATAAAATCTTTGTATAGAGTTAAGATGATAAGGAATTATATCACGAGAGCGCAGCTCAAGTGATATAAATAAACGCAGCTGAACGACAATGAATTTTTTCAAGAGAAAGTCACTGTTTGAGATCGAACACAATATCAAGTACTTTTTATTATCTTTATCTTTGACGACATTGACTAAATATTTGTATGTTTTGTGTGGGTTGCTTCTCCAGCGCGCCGCCCTGACTTTTGACCCAGTCGCGTAATAATTGTCTGGTACAAAAATGATTTTGTTGCATAGTAACACGCAGTTTCAGTCGACTTTGTTTAATAGGCAAATCAATCTGGTGGTTTTAGAATAAAGATTTACACTACTCATCCCACATACCAAGACTGACACTACGAGTGGAATTCAAAAAATTTTGAGGCTGTGCATATAAAATATAGAAAAGCATGTAAAATGAAAAATGATTCGACAATAAATACTGTTGCCTCAAAGCCCATGTTTCATTCCTAAAATGACGCGGATGAAATTACCTTAAATATAGTGAGATCACAAAGCAGTACACATAATGCACCTGTCGATATTTTGCCCGCCCGGGGGAGCGGTGGGCATACACGGGACTTTAGACAGAAGACCATTCCCGACAGGCGGGAATTTGACAAACATTTGATGTACCAACCAGGCTCTAGGGTGGGATTTAGACAAAAAAGGTTGTCTCTGGGGTGGGGATTTAGACAACAAAATTTTTGAAATGTCGAATTCCCCTGGGTCAGCCCGCCCCCCCCCCCCCCCCCCCCCCCCCCCCCCCCCCCCCCCTCCCCCACTCGGACGGGCAAAATATTGACAGGTGCATAAAGTGTGCCATTTATATACCTCCTGGTATTTCTTGTCATGTTATACATAAATTATCCTTCTCTAAACTTTGACTTCCTCTGAAATCCCATTAACTTCTTTAAAGACAAATGTTAATGTAACGATGCCAATTTTGTTCCATACTCCTACGATTACAGACACTTATTGGATTTTCCATTTCTGTTTTAGGGAGAACATATTAGTTTGTACTTAGTCAAAGAGGTTAATGATCTATACATGGTCAGCTTGATATAATTTATCACTCTAAACGACTTAAAACAAGCAATTTAAAAAAGTTTATTGTCACATATAACTTGATGGAGTTTTTTGTTCGACCATCTAAGACGTAGTTCTTTTGTAGGGCATATTATTTTTGCTTAGACACAATTTTTTATTCTTTTGTATTTGATTTTTATACAACTTTGAATTCATTTTGTCAATGACCTCTCATTGGAATTTTGTCAGCATAAAATCAACATGTAAGTACAATTGTTTGGGGTCACTCCACAGGAAAATCACTTCCGACGGTGGGGGAGGGGCTGAGGATTGTGGAAGAACGTGTTGGTCGCGTCTGTTGGTCGGTCGGTTCGTATTATGTCTGTAGAGCGAACAGTATGTTCTACATAACTTGAGAACCACTTGACCCAAACCTTCAAACTTAAAAACATGATTGGGTTTATGAAGTAGTTGATCCCTATTGTTTTGGGGTCAGCAAGTCAAAAGTCAATGTCACAGGGGCCTAAAACTATAAACGCCTTGAGAACGCTTCAAACTTGAAGTAGATTATCCCTATTGTTTTGGGCGCAATAAATCAAAGGTCATAGTCACATGGATCTGAACTTCGAAACGTATTTCTAATAGTTACTGAAGAACCACTTGATTTGATAGCATGACTGGGCTTAATGTGCAGATGACTCTTGTGCTCCCTAAAATGGTTTCTCATTAATTACTCGCTATTGCTTCGTCAAACCCATTACTGACTGCTCATGAAGAAGGACATGCATGTTTGAACATCTCTTGTTTTGTTTTTGTATTTCACAGGGCTTTTTCATCATAGTGGGTGACTACAAAAGAAGACGTAATCCGAATTATTCGTCTGACGTAAACTCAATGATGACCTAGTGCCTATTTTGAATCAGGATAGCGAGAAAATAAAATAGAAATATTATGAAGACATGTAAGGGAATATATCTGATGGGTTTAAATTCCAAAATTCAATTGGGATATTAGCATGAGTGACTCATGGTATTGCGATAAGGAACTAGTTTACCATATATTCAATTTTCTAAAAAGTGACAGGAGTGACTCTTATATGATCTTGGAAAGTATCGAGATTTTAAAAAACAATAATTTTCCTATTAGAAATACGTTGTTGATCATAATATGGTTAAATATCTTCAGCCTTCTCACCCTACATAATTGTAAAACGACATAGAAACACATTAAGTTCTTGACAAAAAAAGAAATAAAATTTTGAAAGGTCCATGTGAATTATTTGTGAACAGCAATTAGAATCCTGCAAAGAATTATTACTAAAGTAAATGCTAGATGCTACAGAATAGCTACTTCGCTTAATTAAAATTCAAACAACATCAATTATTGTTCCGTTTGAGGCACAACAAATCAAATGTGTTCATAAAAAATAATCGTAGATGTGGACCACCCTGCTCTTTACTTAACATTATTATAACCATCTGATGCGAAGGTAAATTATTTGTTTATAGATTAAGTGAATCTTTAGATAAAAGGGGGTAATTTTGCAAGAGTTTCAATTATACAAACACAAGCACTACTGGTATTAGGATTTCATTGTCACGCAAATCAAATGTCAGAGATTCAAGTATTCTTTAGTGGAAATTATATTGATCAAGTTAGACTTAATGCAACAAATCTCATGTTTCTTGCCTGCTGAAACCTCTTTAGGGTATTTATATCTGTATCTCATAGGCGCCGTTGTATACTTGAAGATATAATTGAGCCGTGCCATGAGAAAACCAACATAGTGGGTTTGCGACCAGCATGGATCCAGACCAGCCTGCGCATCCGCGCAGTCTGGTCAGGATCCATGCTGTTCGCTAACAGTTTCTCTAATTCCAATAGGCTTTGAAAGCGAACAGCAAGGATCCTGACCAGACTGTGCGGATGCGCAGGCTGGTCTGGATCCATGCTGGTTGCAAACCCACTATGTTGGTTTTCTCATGGCACGGCTCATATGTCTTTTTCATAATGAATTCCGGTCCTCTTTCTATCTGAATTTAAACGTCTATCAGGTGTTGAATTCCGTTCGAAGTTTTGTACCTGAAGTCTGTTTTGTTTGGTTATGATATCTCTATCAGATGTTGAATTCCGGTGGCTGTTTTACACCTGAAACATATTTTTATTGATCTTTCTAATTAAAGCGGTACCCCTGTTTTCAATTTGCTTTTTGTCCGTTTCGTTTTATATGCAAGATATATTGTCTTGAATTTAAGTTATGTAGTTCCCATTCACCCATCCCCATTCTTTGTTCCATTTGTTTCATCCCCAGCCCGCTCTTTTATGCCCCCTACCCCATACCCCAGCCCCCAACCCCGCCCCATACCCCCACCCCCTTTGTTAATACCACCAGCATTCACTTTTTATTTAGTGTACACTTACTTTAGTTATTGTTGCTATATATCTGTCAAAGTATCTATTTCTGTTCATTTCATTCTTTTTCATATTTAATATAAATAGTGTACACAAAAGAAAAGTAAACATGTGCAATCTAACGCTTTTAAATGCAATACGTGAAGACAATGCACTACATTGACGGAAGACTATTTAAACTATCCTATTTTCATGTAAATCTAACAAATACACAAAGAACTGAATCACTCAGATGTTGAACTAAAACACCTAAGTATGTTTATTTAAAATGTCAATATTTTAAAGAAACTTTATAATGTATAAATATTTCAAACAGGCAAAATGTAATAAATTAAAGAAAAGAAAATAGGTAAGGGTATATTTCTCGGAAGCACAGAGCACCACAAACACAGCCTCAGAGTCACGCATTTGCAAAGTAGGCCCACAACAAAAAGAAGCTGTAACAGAAAAATATTATAGACGGGTTGCTTCAAAAATCCAACAAGTACATTTTAATTTTATGCAAAATATAGAAAAAGGGGGATGAAGGGGTAGGGGGTAGATGTGGGGGGTTGAAGGGGAAAATGGAACAAGGATGAATATTCAAAAAGGAAACACACACATAAACTTACATAGATAAACAAACACACAAGTAAGATATAACGACACTGTAATGCACCGCCCAAGACACACTGACGCACAAGCACACATACGCACACACACAAGCATGAAAAAACAACAATCGGGCACCGCCTAAGGATATAAGGTGGGCACGATAACTTATTCATAGTAAAAGGAGAGGGGATGCCAAAGCAAAGGAGCGCAAATGCAAGGGGAAAGGATGGGATGGGGGCGATAGGGAAGTGAGGAGAAAGAGGGAAGGAACGCTAACAACAAACAAGACAACATACGCAACACAAAATACAAGACGGACAGAAAACAAGTAAAAAAATTGGCACCGCCTTGGAACGGTCAGTAACCTATATTTTTAAACGCGTTTAGCGCATGCCAACCTCGCACTTACCCTATTTTCAACAAGTTAGACAACACAATGTAAATAAAATCATTCCCCGCTGATAAAGGCTCTAACGTTAGTGAAAAATACCAGATCACAAAACATAAAATTATGGTAAATTTAAGGTATAATTACAACAATGTACTCAATAACTTGTCTGAAGTCAGAGCACCAACAGCCTAAATTTTAAGGGCACGACTAAGAAAGCTGCAAGACAAAATTTCACTCCCTCCGTCCGTTTTATGTAGGATTTAGGAGAAAAGTATCAAGGAGTCTTACACTTCATGAGTCATCTAGGAGTGAGTAGCGATTAACTCTGGAGGGGTCAATCACTAAACATGCACTATGCTTCACGATTTTCGCATTGTATCCTCTTTTGATAAACTTTTTAACGCATTTTACAGATATCTGATTAAAATAAGGACTATTTTTAATTCAGTAGTATTCCGGGTGTGTAAAACCCAGTTTTAAAAGTGTTTTATGGTTAGTATTATCTTTCTTAAACAGTTCGGACGATCTGTAGTAAAATTTAGTGAAAGCTGAAGCTATAAGTTTACACAAAATGACTGTTAAATATGCTTTATGTAACTTAGATATTATCATTATCTGAGAAGTATGTTTCCACTCTCGCTGTATGTAAAATTATGTTTTAAGTATGTGTATTAAAATGATTTGCATTTCTGTGTATGCTTTGTCAAACTGAGGATGAACTGTTTTGTTCAAGTCTGATTTACCTAATACATTTGTCAACAATGACATGATTGCTTAAAGCAATGAAATTTATCAACAGAATAATCACCATTATTAAATGAGAATTTTGTAGAGATATCAACGAAGATAACTTCATTGACATGATTGCTTAGTAGCAATGGGACATATCAACAGAATAGTCATCATTATTCATTGAGAATTTTGTGCTGATATCAACGCAAATAACTCACTGACATGATTGCGTAGTAGCAATAAGACATATCAACAGAATAGTCATCCTTGTTAAATGACAATAAGGTGCTGATATCAACATAATATGTCTTCAACACCAGCTGATAATACTCTAGAAAAATATGCCTAGTAGTTTATACAGTAAAAATGAGAACAAAACATTACATGTAATTATTCGCAAGAGCACTATATATTTTAAGTATAAACAGAAAACGTATACAAGTATATTGCAAATGTTTGTCACTAATTTGACAATCTCTTATCTTCAATGTGGGTTTATCTGTTTTATAGTACATGTTCTGCCTGAAGGTTTAGCAGTATATCACAAAACAACAGATTTTTTTAAGGAATGAACAGCATCTTGACACACAATTTATCTGTCCAGTACATGTTTTACTGTTCTGTCCCACAGAGTTGGATACTTAAAATATTCTTAATGAGTTGTCCCCCTTTAAATAAGAATGCCATTTGTAAAGAAAAAATGTAAACAATTGTCAAAAACGATGTTTTACCTAGTTATGTAAAGTTTAAACACTCGCACGATGTTGCAAATGCATCAAAACGAAGATGTGAAAACAGCTTTTAAAAAATGGTGAGTTTTTAAAGGCGCTGAACTGTCCAGAAGTGTGGCCCCTTCATGCAGTCCCTTTCCGGAATTCAATACATGTATCAGTAAATTGATAATGGTTTTGTAGAATAATATAAATGTTTTATATGCTGTCAAATTTTCAAGTAAAACAATGCTTTCTTTCCATGATTTGATGACGTTCGAACTTTTTTCTCTGAAACATGGACCTATACCTGAAGTCTGAAGTTTTTTATGTCCGAAGTGTGACACCGAATCAAACACCCTCAGCCCTTCACCCCCAATTCCCGTCCACCCGATTCCGATTTGATACACATTTTAATATTGATATCCTTACTATTCCGTTTAAATGTATCTTGTTTAACCTTTAGCATGCTAGATAAATTGTCGTCTGCTGGAAATGTCCTCTGCTTAAATTGTAAAGTTCATTCAATTTGCTCCAAAATTGGAAGAAATATTGTCAGAGTAGCAAACAGCTTGGAACCTGATCATCGGCGTCTGATCTGGCTCCAAGCTGTTTGCAAAGGCTGTTAAATCCGCCTGCAGCAGGCTAAGGGTTAAAGTGGTGGTATAGTTTTCGTTGAATGGTTTTAGATGCGTTCTCACATTCTGTTGTTTTTTTTTCTTCTGTTTTGGTTTTGTTTTGTTTTGAGTACCTGATAATTATTCCAAGTGTCTCACACTGTATTTTCGTAATCTCGTATGAAATTTAGTACGCTACCAGTCGAATTCTATTATTTTTCTAATGACGGATTATTCTTGTGGTTGGGGATAAATGGCAACGCTGTTACAATATTGGGTACAGTGTGTACCTCCTATGAAAATAATGATGATAAGTTACGAGTTCGTGTAAAATTTAGTTTTTAATCTTAATGAGCGTTCCAAAGTTTCGAGCATTTCGATTGTCATATGACACATTCAAAAAATGCATTGACACATTCAAAAAAATGCATGGATGACATGTTTTTAAATTTGATTTTTTTTAAAGCAACGGTTTATCAAAACGTTGTTTTAACTCACCCTGAGCTTTTGGATGAACCATTTATACAACAAAGTAATATTTTTGTAATTGGTGCTCACTTAAGCAACCAGAACCAACATGTTTACTCTATGAAGCCATATTATAAAGTAAAATAACTCAACTAAATTAGTAATAATTATTTGTTTCTAGCAAAATAGCCAATTATATCATTGGAATATAGGGCAAGACACGCACGTTCAAGGGAATTTTCAGGAACTATATTGCGTGACTTAACAATGTAAAATTCTAATTCCTCAGGAAATATTGTTGCCTTTTAAATAAATAAAGTCGTTTCTCATGTAACACTTAGTTTGCATGTGCGTGTTGGGGGGAGGGTTGGGAGTGGGGGCGCATAAGACATAGTAATTTAATGTTTACAAGGCATAATTATAATACCCGCCTATACAACAGTTTCTCGATAATAATATTTCGTGTGCTCGCTTATGGAGTTTCGTTATTTTGTCTTTATGTGCCATTGCCTTCGCCCAAATATAGTATATTTTTGTCTTCGTGAAATGAATAGTGTTCAGCTGGTCTTAACTATTTTTCCGCTCCATGAAAAATCTCACTGTCTGAAACAATGCAATAGGCAAGATCTTTTAGGTTATTAACTTTGTATTGATATGCACGAGTTCTGCCTTGGAGACACTACACGAATTCAGTAACGAAGGACCAGAGCATATTTGTCAATGCAAAGCTAATAATTTTCTTATTATAAACTACACATATCACAAATGTACAAATGTAAAAACAACTGTTCTCAGTAAAATTGAAGAAAATGCAATGAATAACTAGATGCGTGTCAATATGACACAGATGCACCCCTCCTGTCACTATACATTGTTTCATGACTCTAAAGGTGAAATATTTTTTCAGGTATATGCAACACAACTTTTAAGCACTTTCTGTGTATTTTTCTCTAAGTGAAGGACCATAACTCTGGCCTGGCTGAGTGAAATCCCAGAGAGAACACCAGGTGCACAACTTCACATGCTATATAACAATCCTCTAGAGTTTTATGACTCTAGGTCAAGTACATTTTGAGATCCACGGGACACAAACGTTTATTTTTTCACTAAGTCAAGGGCCATAACTCTGGTCTTGCAAAGTGAAATACAAAATAAATCACGCGCATAAATTCACATGCTGGATAATATTCCTAAATAGTTTTATGACTCTAGGTGAAATATTGTTTTAAGATATATATAACACAAACTTTTAAGCACTTTATGTGTATTTTTCACTAACTCAAGGACCATCACTCTGGTCAGGTTGAGTGAAATCCCAAACAGAACACCAGGTGCATATCTTCAAATGCTATATAACAATCCCCTTATGTTTTATGACTCTAAGCCTAATACTTTTTGAGATACATGCGACACAAACCTGTATCCCCTTTATGCATGTTTTTGACAATCAAGGGCCATAACTCTGGTCTGACTGACAGAAATACGGAACAAAATCCCAGGTGCACAACTTCACATACTAAATGATATTCGTATGGTGTTTCATGACCCTATGTCAAATACTTTTTTAGATATGTGCGACACAAACTTTCACGCATTTTTATGCATATTTTTGCCAAAGTCAAAGGCCATAACTCTGGACTGACTGAATGATATCTCTAACAAAACCCCAGGTGCACAACATTCCTGCAATGTTTCATAATCCTGGGTCGAATACTTTCTGAGACACACGCGACACAACTTAGGCCCTTTTTATGTATATTTTTGACTACGTCAGTGGCAATAACTCTGGTCTGCGAGTGTGAGATCCCAATTAAAACACCATGTGCATACCTTCCCGTGCTGAATAGCAATGACTCTGAGTCAAACACTTTTCGAGATATGCCCAACGCAAATTCGCACGGGCAACTCTAAGTGCCTCCGCCCTCCACCCCCCCCCCCCCCCCCCCCAAAAAAAAAAAAGTGGGGGTGTGGGGGCATAAAAATTTCAATGCTTTCAGAGCTTATGTTCTTTGTTTCACAAAACGACGGTAAATAAAATTTACCTTTACCTTTACCTTTAGTTTTAGACTAAGAGGTATGATAAAATAAAGAATGATGTTGTATAGTAAAGAGAATGGAAATGCAGAGCTGCCCTGTATAAAATGGATCATTGAAGCTCATGAAATGGTGGTGTAACATTGTAGAGAAGGATACATTGATGAAAAATGTAGCTGTGAAGAAGATCCATGGTTTAATGATTGGCGGATTAATGTCGTACACATATTACAGATGTCTAAAATTAAGTACTGTATACTTAAAAGCTTTATTAATTGTTCTGTGGAACACTTCCAGTATATATCAATTCTACAAGTTTGTGTATAAGCCAGATAACAATAAACTTCATAATTTATTTCATTTAAATAAAGTTACTGATACTGGTAAATCACGACATAGAGAAGTTTATCCGACGATTCCCGGTCCTCCATGTGCGCCTGTCCCTTTTCCTTTTACGAACACAGGTGGCGCTTTAGATTCAAACCCTGGAATTTCAACACTGACTACAGAGTGCGAATGTACGTGGAACTTCACGTGACTCAGATCAACCAACTTGTACATTAGACCAAACGCTTCGCCAGCAAACGTGTCATGAGTGTTTTCGGGATACAAAATCCAATGGCCTATCCCACAGTCCATCTGTGGATATACTAGACAACACAGTTTAAGCATTTTTAAGAAAGTCTGTCATGGGAACTGTCGTCCTTTTGAATGTTTTGCCGAAGAATACGACGGAACCTTACGAGATCACGACGGTACAACAGGACACCACGACCATGGCATGACGACAGGACAACGCGACCACGACATTAAGGCAGAACACCGCGACCGCGACATTACAATGCGGTGTTATGATCTCGTAGCATATACATGAGGTGTCCTATTGACTGTGCTGTCATGTGTTGTCGACTAAGAATAATATGCATGACCGTAAGTATGATACGAAACGCGACATACAAACGATTAGACACGTGCCGTAGTGGATTCATGCCGTACCGTCGTTACCTCGTGTATCATTATGTAGATGATGTAGTATACTAACAGCGCATGCGTATAATTTCTACACCCAGTTTGGGATATCTGCTTCAGCAGTTGTTAACGCACACTCATATCATAAACATATATACTTATAGTAAGAATGCTGCGTTGGTCATTCTTTACAATAACACATCTTGAACCGTACCGTCGACTTAACTTTGGCGTTTGAAAAAGGGACATTGACATATGACAGTGACATTAGTCCATTCTTATCACTACACGCAAGTTTTTACAGTCATGAATCAAGTTATACTAACTAAGATTTCATACTTGGCATTTGTTGCGTTTAACATCGCACCGACACAATTATAGGTCAAATGGCGATTTTCCAGCTTTGATGGTGGAGGAAGACCCCAGATGCCCCTCCATGTATTATTTCATCACGAGCGGGCACCTGGGTAGAACTACCGACCTTCTGTAAGCCAGCTTGATGGCTACCTCACATGAAGAATTCAACGCCCCGAGTGAGGCTCGAACCCACATAGATGAGGGGCTAGTGATTTGAATTGAAGTCAGAAACCTTAACCACTCGGCCGCGGAGTCCCCTTACACCCCCCCCCCCCCCCCATCCATAATGTTGTAATGAGTTTGCATGCATTTTAGCTGTATAATATTTTTGAAATAGAAATGAAAAATTGAGAAGCTGCTTAGTAGGAATGAACACAACTTCTCCACATGTAGCTTAGTTAGCCTGATTCTTCATTTAAACACAAAGAAAATATGAAATATGATATTGCTTGATTATTTACATTCGCACATAATACAGAATCTGGAAGTTTAAGGAGACACAAAGCGAGAGAATAACTTGCCCAAACATATATTTGGGAAATACGTGATTTGTTGGCAAAAAAAAACCCGGTTCAGATGCGCCGTAATCTAATCACAAAGGCCGAAGGCTCGAGTGATTAACTACGACGCATCTGAACGAAAAGTCGTGTTTTATTTGCCAAGAAAGCCATCGTTCGAATTACACCAGGAAGGGATACTAATCTGGAATCCTTATTTAGGAGTAAATGGCCATATTACTTCCCTTGGCGCTTTACGAAAACGTGTTTTAATCGACAAGACAATAAACGGTAAAATCCTTCTTTGTTTATATAAAAGAAAATCTTAACCCTTATCAAGCTAAACACGACTGGTTCTGCCTTTGCGACCAGTGTAGATCATGACCAGCCTGCAAATCCGTGCAGTCCGATCATGATCTGCACTGTTCGCCATTCAGTCAGTATTTTTTGGTAAGCACCCCCTTTAACAGTTAATGGTACTGTCCAAATTGAAAGATGGACGAGTTCATTATAGAAATTTAGCAGAGTAAGGGTTAAGGAGACACAAAGCGAGAGAATAACGTGAACAAACCTGTAACTGGTTCACAGTTGCATTCATTCTGATCACTATGTCACCATACGCTATTTGGTGATACGATCCCACATAGTCTGTAAGTGACCTTGTTGGTTGTATAGTCTTGTCTATCGGCGCCCTCAAGGAATGACTACTTCTGTACCAGGGCTCGGGGTATGTACAAACTGTTGTCACATTAATTGTGGGCTCTACGCCGAGAAACGTGTCCAAAAGATAACTTCAAGAAAGACAGGTATTAAGGTATAGGTCCATGTTTCGGAGAAAAAAGTTCGAACGTCATCAAATCATAGAAAGAAAGCATTGTTTTACATGAAAATATAATAGCATATAAAACATTTATATTACTGTACAAAACCATTGTCAATTTATTCATATATGTATTGAATTCCGAAAAGGGACTACATGAAGAAGGCGCCACACTTCTGGACAGTCCATCGCCTTTAAAAACTCACCATTTTTAAAAAGCTGTTACATGTCTTCGTTTTGATGCGTTTGCAACATCGTGCGAGTGTTTAAACTTTACATAACTAGGTATAACATCGTTTTGACAATTGTTTACATTTATTTCTTTACAAATGGCATTCTTATTTAAAGGGGGACAACTCATTTAGAATATTTTAGGTATCCAACTCCGTGGGACAGAATAGTAAAACATGTATTGGACAGATAAGTTGTGTGTCAAGATAATGTTCATTCGCTAAAAAAAATATGTTGTTTTGTGATATACTGCTAAACCTTAACTTAAGATATTTATTAACTGAAATGCATAGAGACATCTATTACTTAGAATGGCATGACATGTCATGATGTCGCTTTATAAATACCCGATCGAATGTAAAAGTGCAGAGTGCATGCACGTTTCGCAGCTTGAAGTGTGCATTGATTAATGTGACCGTGTATCTTTTTTACAGATATTTCTTGTTTATTTCATTTTAGAATAAGATTTATAAATACCCAATCGAATGTAAAAGTGCAGAGTGCATGCACGTTTCGCAGCTTGAAGTGTGCATTGATTAATGTGACCGTGTATCTTTTTTACAGATATTTCTTGTTTATTTCATTTTATTATAAGATTTATCCTTCCGTCGACTTTACCATCTAATTTCCATCCTGTGTTCATGTAGAGGCATTTACCATTGACTAGGTATGCAAAGAAGAACACAATTATAAATAATAAATTTACTGTTCTTGTCAATAAAAATATTAAATTAACGAGGGTCTGTACTTGGCCGCGAAGCAGAGAGGCATAAATGAGTCTTGCAAATGCCTAGGATCGGAACATTTTTGGTCAGTACCCGAATCTATGTACGCAGAAGAAACACAAACCCAATGCTGAAACATGATTTACCTGTGTTTAAGAGTACGGGTTATATAACCTTCATTTTCCCCTGTCATGCTTATGAACACACCAAGGTTTGCATCCGGCAGTAGAGTTATTAAGGAGGAGTACCCGTATGTTGTTCCAGTATGCCGTAACATCTTGTATTCTAGAAAAGTGTGATTCATTTAACCTTTAATTCTTATAATTTATTTCTATCTACATGTAGTTCTTCGGTTATCGCAGAATTAGTATCACATCAATCTGAGCAAAATTTGTGGATAAAGATGTGGGCCTTGAAGAAGTTTTTTTAAATTATTTCTTTTTATTAGTCACTTTTTAATTGATTTTTACGATGGAGCACTGAATGTAACGGACAGTCACATAAGTTCGTGTTCTCTTTATCATTTTAAAACTGAGACGATAAATCTGATCCACAAAAAAAGATGAATTTTAATTTTTCATGTCGGACGCTGGAGCTCAACTTGAAACTTACATTGCAGGTTATGACGAAAAATTAAAAATGAAATAAACCTTTATAAAATCCGTTTTTCCATCCAAAAGCGTAAGTTGTGTCCGTGACTGTGAAAGGCGCCTTTGGTTTATGGAAGTTTCTCTCCACGGTAGACGATCTTAATGCTGTCTGTGGTGAGTGGGTCTGGGCGAGGTCGGCTGGATCTATAACCACATCACCATTCTCATTTTACCGCCGTTCAGCTGCATCAGCATCCATTTAGCAATATCTGCCGAGGAACTCATCAGACCCGTGGATCCCCCGTACACGCCCCACTGTCTGTATAGTGTAAAATGTGAACAAATTGGTTATTTGCGATTAAAAAGGGTTTTCAGAACTAAAATGCCTTTTTTATCCGGTTCTTAATTTGGTATTTCAGCCCGACGTAAGTGACGTTTAACCACAGCGCAAGAATTTATACAAGATTGTACATAAATTATTTTGAAAAACTTGCCTTAGAAAGGGAGATATTAAAATTTCATAAAATTGTAATTTTAATGCGCAAGCTGAAATATATGCTTGTCTGAAATAAATATAATGTAGCAAATGCGATCTTTTTGCCCATTTTATTTTCGGCTTTATTTCGGATTGGTGAAGAGTATTTTGCCATTACGTACAGCTACGTAATAACTATCTTTATGAAATAAAGATGCCGGCTACCTTGAGTTCGCGGGTTCTTTGATTAGTGTTTAGGGTGACATCTATAACATCTTGCATGTCACCGAGGTATAGCGGGATCAAGGTTTAACGCTTTTTTTATACATGTATATAAAAACCAGAATTGTAAACGAAAATTGTTTTTAGTAATTTGTTTAAACCGTATTATATGGGTTTTTTTTCAAAGGACTTACTTATTTACTTCTTCTGGAACCGTCACAAGCCCCCCCCCCCCCCCCCCCCCATGCACTTCATCATCTGCGTAACCCTGGGCAACGTCTTTCTTTGTTCTGTCAGCCGTCAGCAAGAAGTCGGAATCGTTCATACCTTCAAGATACAATAAAATATTTAATATTTTACATTTTTCATCAGAAATGATTAAACTTCGACGATATATTATAGATAAAAAAAAAACTAATGTTGATGAAGAAATTAGGCGAAGCCATTGGCAATTTTTCAGATTCTATTTATTAAAGTCAAATTATCAAACGGTACCATGTGCCAAAGTTTTCCATTTCCACTTCCTGCTTAGGATATGATGAACAATTATCAAAGCCCTCTCTATGCTGAAGTTGCAAAAACAAACCGTGTAACATCGTAAATGCAGCTGATTCTATTTCATTTTTATGAAAGAAAGAAAAAAAACCTTATATACAGTTTTCTTCTTCATTGCAGTAGACATTAGTCTCAGCCTACACTTTTCAGTTGCAAAATAGTCCTGCAGATATACCGCTATATGAACGTATTTAATATGCATTAATACAAATACGTGTGCAGACATGCTGCTGTTTGAGCCTGTAGGGTAAACATTTATAGTACCTAACGGTGTGTAGAGATACTGCTGTATGAACCTGTAGGGTAAACATTTATAGTACCTAACGGTGTGTAGAGATACTCTTGTCTGAGCCTGTAGGGTAAACATTTATAGTACCTTACGGTATGTAGAGATATAGCTGTATGAGCCTGAACAATAAGAATGAGTACCTAACGGTGTGTAGAGATACTGCTGTATGGGCCTGTAGGGTAAACATTTATAGTACCTAACGGTGTGTAGAGATACTGCTGTATGGGCCTGAACAATAAGCGTAAGTACCTAACGGTGTGTAGAGATATAGCTTTACGAGTCTGTACAATAAGAATAGTACATAACAGTGTGTAGAAATACTGCTGTGTGGGCCTGAACAATAAGTGTTAGTACCAAACGGTGTGTAGAGATATAGCTGTAGGAGCCTGTACACTTAGAATTAGTACCTGACAGTGTGTGGAGATACTGCTGTATGAGCCTGAACAATAAGCGTTAGTACCTAACGGTGTGTAGAGATACTGCTTTAGGAGCCTATACCATAAGAATGAGTACCTAACGCTGTGTAGAGATACTGCAGTTTGCGCCTGAACAATAAGAATGAGTATCTAACGCTGTGTAGAAATACTGCTGCATGTGCTTTTACAATAAGAATGAGTACCTAACGCTGTGTAGAGATACTGCTGCATGCGCTTTTACAATAAAAATGAGTGCCTAACAGTCTGTAGATATATTGCTGTATGAGCCAGTACAATAAGTATAGTACCTAACGGTGTATAGAGATACTGCCGTATGAGCCTGTACAATAAGCGTTAGTACCTAACGGTGTGTAGATACATTGCTGTATGAGCCTGTACAATAAGAATTACTACTTAACCGTGTGTAGATGTACTGTTGTATGTGCCTGAACAATAAGCGTTCGTACCTAACAGTGTGTAGCTATATTGCTGTTTTAGCCTGTATAATAAGCATTAGTAACAACAGTGTGAAGATAAACTGCTGTATCAGCCTATACATTAAGCATTAGTACCTAACGCGGTATGAAGAGATATTTATGTATGGGCCTGTACAATAAGAATAATACCTAACGGTGTGTAGAGATATTGCTGTAGGAACTTTTACAATAAGAATGAGTACCTAACGGTGAGTAGAGATACTGCTGCATGCGCTTTTACAATAAGAATGAGTACCTAACGCTGTGTAGAGATACAGCTGCATGCGATTTTACAATAAGAATGAGTACCTAACAGTGTGTAGAGATACTGATGCATGCGCTTTACAACAAGAATGAGTACCTAACGCTGTGTAGAGATAATGCTGCATGAGCTTTTACAATAAGAATAGTACCTAACTGTGTGTAGAGATACTACTGCATGCGCTTTTACAATAAGAATAAGTACCGATAACGGTGTATAGAGATACTGCTGCATGCGCTTTTACATAATAAGAATGAGTACCTAACGGTGTGTAGATATACTGCTGTATGCGTATGTACAATAAGAATGAGTATCTAACGGTGTGTAGAGATACTGCCGTATGAGCCGTACAATAAGCGTTAGTACCTAACGGTGTGTAGATATACTGCTGTATGAGCCTGTACAATAAGAATTACTACTTAACCGTGTGTAGATGTACTGCTGTATGAGCCTGAACAATAAGCGTTCGTACCTAACGGTGTGTAGCTAAATTGCTGTTTTAGCCTGTATAATAAGCATTAGTACCTAACAGTGTGAAGATAAACTGCTTTATAAGACTATACATTAAGCATTAGTAACTAACGCGGTATGTAGAGATTTTTATGTACGAACCTGTACAATAGAGAATAGTACCTAACGGTGCGTAGAGATATTACTGTAGGAACTTTTACAATAAGAATGAGTACCTAACGGTGTGTAGAGATACTGCTGCATGCGCTTTTACAATAAGAATGAGTTCCTAACGCTGTGTAGAGATACTGCTGCATGCGCTTTTACAATAAGAATGAGTTCCTAACACTGTGTAGAGATATTGTTGTAGGAACTTTTACAATAAGAATGAGTACCTAACGCTGTGAAGAGATAGTGCTGCATGCGCTTATACAATAAGAATGAGTACCTAACGCTGTGTAGAGATACTGCTGCATGCGATTTTACAATAAGAATGAGTACCTAACAGTGTGTAGAGATACTGCTGCATGCGCTTTACAACAAGAATGAGTACCTAACGCTGTGTAGAGATAATGCTGCATGAGCTTTTACAATAAGAATAGTACCTAACGGTGTGTAGAGATACTACTACATGCGCTTTTACAATAAGAATAAGTACCGATAACGGTGTGGACAGATACTGCTGCATGCGCTTTTACATAATAAGAATGAGTACCTAACGGTGTGTAGATATACTGCTGTATGCGTATGTACAATAAGAATGAGTATCTAACGGTGTGTAGAGATACTGCCGTATGAGCCGTACAATAAGCGTTAGTACCTAACGGTGTGTAGATATATTGCTGTATGAGCCTGTACAATAAGAATTACTACTTAACCGTGTGTAGATGTACTGCTGTATGAGCCTGAACAATAAGCGTTCGTACCTAACGGTATGTAGCTATATTGCTGTTTAAGCCTGTATAATAAGCATTAGTACCTAACAGTGCGAAGATAAACTGCTTTATAAGCCTATACATTAAGCAATAGTTACTATCGCGGTATGTAGAGATTTTTATGTACGAACCTGTACAATAGAGAATAGTACCTAACGGTGCGTAGATATATTACTGTAGGAACTTTTACAATAAGAATGAGTACCTAACGGTGTGTAGAGATACTGCTGCATGCGCTTTTACAATAAGAATGAATTCCTAACGCTGTGAAGAGATACTGCTGCATGCGCTTTTACAATAAGAATGAGTTCCTAACACTGTGTAGAGATATTGTTGTAGGAACTTTTACAATAAGAATGAGTACCTAACGCTGTGAAGAGATACTGCTGCATGCGCTTTTACAATAAGAATGAGTACCTAACGCTGTGTAGAGATACTGCTGCATGCGCTTTACAATAAGAATTAGTACCTAACGCTGTATAGAGATACTGCTGCATGCGCTTTTACAATAAGAATGAGTACCTAATGCTGTGTAGAGATACTGTTGCATGCGCTTTTACAATAAGAATGTGTACCTAACGCTGTGTAGAGATACTGCTGCATGCGCTTTTACAATAATAATGAGTACCTAACGCTGTGTAGATATACTGTTGTATGAGCTTAAATTACAATAAGAATGAGTACGTAATGATGTGTAGAGATACTGCTGCATGCGCTTTACAATAAGAATGAGTACCTAACGCTGTGTAGATATAGTGCTGTATGAGCTTAAATTACAATAAGAGTGAGTACCTAAGCTGTGTAGAGATACTGCTGCATGCGCTTAAATTAAAATAAGAATGAGTACCTAACGCTGTGTAGAGATACTGCTGCATGCGCTTTACAAAAAGAATGAGTACCTAACGCTGTGTAGATATAGTGCTGTGTGAGCTTAAAGTACAATAAGAATGAGTGCCTAACGGTGAGTAGAGATACTGCTGCATGCGCTTTTACAATAAGAATGAGTACCTAACGCTGTGTAGAGATACAGCTGCATGTGATTTTACAATAAGAATGAGTACCTAACGCTGTGTAGAGATACTGCTGCATGCGCTTTTACAATAAGAATGAGTACCTAACGCTGTGTAGAGATACAGCTGCATGTGATTTTACAATAAGAATGAGTACCTAACGCTGTGTAGAGATACTGATGCATGCGCTTTATAACAAGAATGAGTACCTAACGCTGTGTAGAGATAATGCTGCATGAGCTTGTACAATAAGAATAGTACCTAACGGTGTGTAGAGATACTACTGCATGCGCTTTTACAATAAGAATGTGTACCGCTAACGGTGTGTAGAGATACTGCTGTATGCGCTTTTACATAATAAGAATGAGTACCTAACGGTGTGTAGATATACTGCTGTATGAGTATGTACAATAAGAATGAGTACTTAACGGTGTGTAGAGATACTGCCGTATGAGCCGTACAATAAGCGTTAGTACCTAACGGTGTGTAGATATATTGCTGTATGAGCATGTACAATAAGAATTACTACTTAACCGTTTGTAGATGTACTGCTGTATGAGCCTGAACAATAACCGTTCGTACCTAACAGTGTGTAGCTATATTGCTGTTTTAGCCTGTATAATAAGCATTAGCACCTAACAGTGTGAAGATAAACTGCTTTATAAGCTTATACATTAAGCATTAGTAACTAACGCGGTATGTAGAGATTTTTATGTACGAACTTGTACAATAGAGAATAGTACCTAACGGTGCGTAGAAATATTACTGTAGGAACTTTTACAATAAGAATGAGTACCGAACGGTGTGTAGAGATACTGCTGCATTGTCAGGATACTCGTTATATGACCCAGGGAAGTGCCTACGCCTTTAGTATCTTGAACAATGGTTTGGGTCCAATCACTAAGGTGACTATGTCTTAGACTAGCTGACAAACGAATGTAGAATGTCCTTTGTTTAAACGTAAAGCTGGTGAGACCAAATATCTCAGATATAGAATTTTCCTCTGGCTACCTTGCCTAAATGATTCGTGTACCAATGATTCGTAAATGATTTCTATTATGAGCTAGACAATTTCAGGGATCAGGCAAATCACTAAATGTTTCAAACTAACAATCTTTAATTAAAAATGATTAGCTCAAACTCCTATAGGCTGGAGACTCTATACTTGACTGGTCTTTTTGTTGAAGTTCCCGTCAGACAATGTCTTTGAATCAACAACATACGAGTCCTATCGCATAGATGCTCGGCCTCTGTCCTCTCAAACTCTATATGATTGCCCTGACTCCTGGATGCTCAGCGCCTATATGCTATCATATGTAGCATTCAACTACCATATAGGTATTATCCCCGATGCCTTGGCTGTACTTCGCCAATAATGCTGAACCGTCTATAAGCTGGAACTCTCCTACTATCTCAGTAGATTACCAAACTCTGGGTCTCTGTCTCAGCTTCCCGATGCTCAGCCTATATATGCTATCGTCTATAGCATTCAATTACCTTTAAGGTAAAACTCCTTTGCGCTGGCCCTATAGCTCGAAACCTTATCGAAATTCTGCTACTCTTCTTTAGTCAAAGAACTTCCAAAGCCTTTTTTTTTAATAATTTATCCGCCCTGACAGGGTGACTGCAATAGTCTCCTTCTCAAGGTACTGGGATAAATTATAAGTTGAATCCTCGATGTGTCTTCTTTAACCGCTGGATACCGAATGAGCTCTCTATCATTCATCTACCTATTTATACCCCAGCAGACGTGCTATTTTTAGAACTTGTTTCTGATTGGTCCAAATTTAAACATAACGTTTTACAACGAGTACTTGCTCTATCAAATATCTGGTTCCCTTTAACCTTTGTATATGGTATAATGTGCGAAGCTGGGACCCAGCTATCCATATAATGAACCCAAATCAACCATAAATGACCCAAATTCTATTAATTACAGCAATTCAATAAAAATTATAGCTATGGCAACATGATAAGGGAGTCAAGCACTATCTGTGCTTATGTGTTACGTTATCAATACATCAAACATACAAATTATTCTGACATGCATGCGCTTTTATGATAAGAATGAGTTCCTAACGCTGTGCAGAGATACTGCTGCATGCGCTTTTACAATAAGAATGAGTACCTAACGCTGTGTAGAGATACTGTTGCTTGCGCTTTACAATAAGAATGAGTACTTAACGCTGTATAGAGATACTGCTGCATGCGCTTTTACAATAAGAATGAGTACCTAACGCTGTGTAGAGATATTGCTGTAGGAACTTTTACAATAAGAATGAGTACCTAACGCTGTGAAAAGATACTGCTGCATGCGCTTTTACAATAAGAATGTGTACCTAACGATGTGTAGAGAGACAGCTGCATGCGATTTTACAATAAGAATAGTACCTAACGATGTGTAGAGATACTGCTGCATGCGCTTTTACAATAAGAATGTGTACCTAACGATGTGTAGAGAGACAGCTGCATGCGATTTTACAATAAGAATAGTACCTAACGATGTGCAGAGATACTGCTGCATGCGCTTTAACAATGAGTACCTAACGCTGTGTAGAGATACTGCTGTATAAACTACTACAATAAGAATGAGTACCTAACGCTGTGTAGAGATATTGCTGTAGGAACTTTTACAATAAGAATGAGTACCTAACGCTGTGAAAAGATACTGCTGCATGCGCTTTTACAATAAGAATGTGTACCTAACGATGTGTAGAGAGACAGCTGCATGCGATTTTACAATAAGAATAGTACCTAACGATGTGTAGAGATACTGCTGCATGCGCTTTTACAATAAGAATGTGTACCTAACGATGTGTAGAGAGACAGCTGCATGCGATTTTACAATAAGAATAATACCTAACGATGTGCAGAGATACTGCTGCATGCGCTTTAACAATAAGAATGAGTACCTAACGTTGTGTAGAGATACTGCTGCATGCGCTTTAACAATAAGAATGAGTACCTAACGCTGTGTAGAGATACTGCTGCATGCGCTTTTACAATAAGAATGAGTACCTAACGCTGTGTAGAGATACTGCTGTATAAACTACTACAATAAGAATGAGTACCTAACGGTGTGTAGAGATACTGATGCATGCGCTTTTACAATAAGAATGAGTACCTAACGGTGTGTAGATATATTGCTGAATGAGCTCCTCTCACGGTTTCCCACCTATCACCTCGCTGAGGTACGAAATGATAGCATAGTGCATACTGTTGTATAGATAATGTATGCGAAACTTGTACAGAGGGGGGAAGTAACGGATACGCCTGGAATATATTTTAGGCAACACAAAGTCAAATAACTTTTGTAAAATCGCAAATCTGTAAACTTTCATCGGTTATTATTTATATTGAAGACATTTATAATAATAATATGATAGAAGGCACTGCCTCAATCGGGAATCGTTACAGTCTATCAGCTTGCCCAGAAATATGCGTTTGTATCAATTTAAAGGTAGATTTTGGAATAAAATCAAAGCGCTCAAAGCGCTGATGGTGGCTGCTAATCAATGTTTAAAATATTACGCGACAACTGAGGAATTGTTAATATAAACCATAAGAACTTTTTTTTTGCATTTTTTTTTAATATTCGGCTTTGGTTTCAAAATTAATCCTTTTTCACTGCCAGTCATTGTTTACATACACACTGGTTCAGTCTTTAACGAATAGTTTTGATCCTTTTTGATTATTTGTGACGAAAAGTCAGACAAACTTACAATTTTAGTCAGACCGAGAAAAAAGTCGAAAATATGTAACTGGCGAAACGAAACCGTTTTAATTTTTATACATATATTTGTATCCAGATATAATGAGACGCGTATGAGAAAACCAACGTAGTGCGTTTGCGACCAGCATAGATCCAGACCAGCCTGTGCATCCGCATCAGAATCCATGCTGTTAGCTTTCAAAGCCTATTGCAACTTGAGAAACCTTAAGCGAACAGCAAGGATCCTGACCAGAGTGGTGTGCGGATCCGCAGTTTGATCTGGGTCCATGCTGGTCACAATTGCACTATGTTGTTTTTCTCATGGTGCGACTTGAATGAATTTAGCTGGAGTGAGCAGAATCTGTCTTGAAACAATTCAATCTTTAAGTTGGTCAAATCTGCTATCCGACGACTTGCTACAGTCTGACAAATTGCTGTTTCAAAAAGGCGAGTATTAGTATCATCGCTGTGCCCACTTTCACGGGCTTACAAGTTGATGAAATCGTGATACAGTAGCACCACTTAGTCAAAGCGAGCTTGCAACACTTCTCAGCTTGGGCGACCTGTGGGTTTCCACGTTGATAATTCGTGTTTTGTTAGACGAAATTATACCGAATACATGTGTATCTATGCATACATATAGTAACTTATATTGTACATTTGCTGAAGGAAGATTATCCGTGGGGGGAATATTATTTAGGAAACATACATGTCTTTGATTCTCACGGCAGGTCACATTGCAAACAATATCGAATGAATTTTAACTGAATGTTCTTTTATTTTTGTTCACTCTCGTATTGCTATGCATGTTTTAGTATATTTTGTTCTTGTAACGATGAACTGTACATGTTCAAGTTATATCAATAGAGTACTGTCCTGTTCATAAATCATCTTACTAAATTTGCGCTAATTATTGTTAATTGGCAGTATCAACGCCTGAGGAAATCCGTATCACTGCTGATTATCGATTTTCTATTAATAGCCTAATTAACGTGTGGTCATATTTTTGCGTGCTTGAAACGAAAACGAGACAATGCAGTCGAAAATTCAGTAACATTCTTAGATCACTAGGGTTGCATTAATATAATATCTTACAATTTGATAGCTATGACGAACATTTAAGTTTGTTCTGACATATTTGAAAAGTGTTACAACTTGCTGGAAAAGCTATCGGAGGTACAAACTGGTATTGTCTATGGACCGGAAATGTTTGGAAACTTTTCCGTTGAAATTCCGTTTCTATTTTTAGCCGCGGATTATTGCTAGCAGAAGTCATTGTTCTTTATCAAATAAAGCCTTAAATTTCGGGAGTTATACATGTGACACTGCGGTTAGAAAACATTTTTGAATTGTCAGTCTGGGTTCCCAGGCTAGGTTTCTATATATATAAGCTACCTTTTCTACGTTATAAGCTACGTGACCTCTGGGGCAGTACTATGCAATAGCTAATCAATATCATAGCTCCAGTTCAGGTGACATGAGGTCATCGTTTATTCACGTGACCATAAATTTGCATATTTGTATTCATACACGTGGTTGTTTTAATTAAAACGTTGACTTCAGTTTGTATTGATTTTACTCGCCGAATTTACATTAAAAATGGTATTAAGGCATATATTATAGCTTTGCATATTATGCACGTAGTGTAGATAATTGTTTACCTGGAAAGCCTGGAACTATTTTTGGTTGTGTTGTTAGGATGGTCTTAAGAACTGACAAGATTTCTCAAACGGAGTATTCTTTTTGACACTGGTGGCAGCAGCCACCAAAAACAATAATGCACATATTTGTACTGATGTGCAAGACGTTGCGGTTCGGACAAGTTATGTGGACGCTTAATACGCACAAGGAAAAGACGTATTCTTCCAAAATATTCGAAGTCAAACGCTCTGTGCACGTGCCGGAAGGACACATTTTTTAATTCGGTAGTATATCTCATTCGGTATATATCACATGTTACCGTGGAGGGATCGATCCTAATTTTCGCGACGAAAATCGGTAAGATCGATACCAAGTTACCACAAATGTGTAGTTCTTTTGGCAGATGCGAGATACTTGATAAACATGTACCATTTATATAAAGATTCAGCTTTAACGGTTCAGTCGTCATTGTATACTGCATAAGTATGATAATTATCAAATATATACCATATCCTAGGAAGCTCTTTGTTTACACGTCCATCATGCTTTTTATTTTTGTATGTATCACACACGTGCAATAATTCTGTGAGTGTCTCACCTAGCGGCTTCTTTCCTTGTCAGTGTTGTATCCAGCCTCATCATCTGGTTGTTTGGAACACCAAGGCAGCGTGTTATCATGTCACGTATGGTAGCGTAACTGGTAAATTCTATAGTATTGAAGGCGAAACCTTCAGCCAGAACATCACCGGGTTTCGTGTAGATAGACGTGCTAAATCATAAATGGGATTAGTATTCAGTAGTATTTACGTTTTTACGTATAGGATCTTCCAAATTAACGTGCAGGCACGTTATGTCAAACGCCTTCTACCCGGAAATATCATTTCCTCTTCGGCAAACTTGTTTACAGTTAATAGGTTTTAATCATTTCCCTGTTGGAAAACATATTATGTTGCGCAAAAGTTGCCACTTATTATCATGAAATCAAAGGACCAAAATGCTTTCGTACAGATTAAAGTTAGTACAGATAGGTAGCTTTTGCTTTTTGCATATACCAGCAAATGACAATATCCTGTAACTGCGGAAGTTTTAGAATCAACTGTTGTAAACTCACTATAGGTTTTTTTAGACAAGTTTGTTTATAATATTATTTTATTATGATAGAATGTATACATTTATATTTATATGATCCTGTTAGTATTTTTATACATCTATATCTTTATTGGAGTATATCTGGGAGGAATTTTCTTTTATTTGTAATTCATATTCTTTCGCATTCAAGTGTAATTCCGTACCAGTGAAAAATAAAAATGATATTTTCACTGTTTGAAACAGTGAGAATATCAATTTTATTTCACAGATAAATTTCAGTATTTCACTGCAGAGCATAAAATAAATCTTTTTATTCATGCGTGCTCCAAAGCGAAACGTGAGTATATCAACAGCCCTATAATGCATATTAAAACAAGTTGCCTTTTTCGCGTTTTATTTTAGAAAAGCATTAGTGGATAGTCACTGAGATACGTTGGTACCCTCACTAGGGGTTTGACACCAACCATCCTTTCGGTATTAAACATATGTTATACCTTGAACAAAAATACACAAACCCTACACAGTAAAGCAATACATTCTAGCAAAAAATGGTCAGTCTCTCATCTTCCCTTTATACAAGTATATCAGTAACACTTCGGATCAATTACAGCCTCGATAGCCTAGTGGTAGAGCGTCCACTTCGAGTGCGGGAGGACGTGGGTTCAATCCATGGCTGCGTCATACCAAAGACGTGAGCAATGGTACCAGAAGTTCCCTTGCTTGGCACTCAGCATTAAAAGGAAAACTGGCTTCTCTTCTCTCAAACCCTCGTAGCGATGGATTCCATCAGGAATGTGGTGTCGAGAGTGATTAATATAAGTTGTAGAATTTGCTTCACAATCGACCTTAAATAAACTAGTATAAACTAATTACAGCATATTATACTGGAATGCATGCCATAAAAAAGTAAAGTTTTTAACATTACGTTACAATGTATACAATATTGTTCTTACTTTCTGTCATGTAATAGTTTTATCATCAAAGTAGCTGTAAATGCCTTTGATATTGAGGCTATACCAAAGAGGGTTCTGTTGGTCACTCTACGGCTAGTACCGAGCTCAGCAATTCCGTAACCCTTCGCAAACTGGACTTTTCCATCTTTCACCACGGATACTGTAAGACCGGGATTCTTATTCTGACGACATGATAGAGCAGTAGTATATAACGAGGTGTTTCACAGAGTTGGGGCAATGGTGCAATGGGGCAATGGTGCAATGGGGCATTTTAATCCGACTTAATCCCTAAGCCGACATAATCCCTAATCCGGCTTAATCCCCTCGTAATTGGGGCAGCAAATAATCCGGCTTAATCACCTTCAAAGCGTAAACGTTGTGGAGTGTGGTCCGAAATTTCAAGATCTATATAGCAATAATATAGAATATGTTTAATTCAGGCAAAATTGTATAACTACAACCTAAGGTGCTGCGGCCCTTTGTTCTATTATAATAAACTGATACGTCACCTTATACAATAAATGACTGAAAAGAACTTACCTCCGACAGGCCGTCTGCGATTTCTTTTTTTTTTTGGTTTTCCTGTCTAAGAATTTATACATTTAGTTATAGCGATAAAGGGAGGTAATCACAAACAATAAATTCACTAATATTTTCCACTATGTAAACAACATTCAAATCTTTGGCTGCTTCATCAGAAAAGTAAACGTTTGACTTTCCATGTACATATTTTGCATTTCTCTTCCAATACTTATAATGATATTTAGACACTCGACCAACATTTATCTCAGGAAAACAAAGGAATAACACCGAACTTTGGCCGAATATTATAATATCGAACGCACAGAACGTGTAATATATGCACATTTGACAGGTTAATAAAATATCACATTTTTTAATATCTTAATTTTATTTAAACAGAAATAGCTTGTTGCTGAATTGTGTTGATTAATTTAACAGAATCTTTATGACTATGGATACCCAATATCTCAGATCCGTACAATAATAAGGAAACATCCAGATAGACAAACGATAAAAGTTTTGTTTTCATATTCAGTTTTATAAATACAAGGGTTTTTGTTTTATTTGCATTCATTTCAAGATACTTAATCCCCTTCAACGCGCAATCGTTGACAATCGGGATTAAAGTAAAAAACGCCACCGAATTAGTACCGAAAACTAATCTCTATTGTAGAAAAACAATAAGTGGCATTCTATTATAGGATGATACACTACCTCTATTGTAACATTAATCGTAAAGAATAACACCGACATATATGGGCGAATAAGTGCAATATATGGTTAAATGTTTTATGTCAAACTTCTGAGTTTTACTACATCTTAACAACTGTCATGAGAATCCGTACTTGCTAGTCTGGTCCCCGAATTCTATGACAAGTTTGATTATTATTTACACGTTTATCATTATCTTATTTATTTCCCATTATTTTAAGTGACTGAAAAGAACTTACCTCCGACGGGCCGTCTGCGATTTCTTTTCTTTTTGGTTTTCCTGTCTAAGAACTTATAAAATCTAACACAAAATTACAAAGTCATTTACTGCATAATATAGTACAAACAATAGCAGTCAAAATGAAATAATTAACAACAATCTGTAACATTAGAAGACGAAAACATTTTATATTACGTTGTTCAAGGTAATTACGTACGATATTTTCAGTGTTTAGAAAGCTTACCTAAAACATAACACCCTCAGCCGGTTTTACAAATATCTATATATTTCCGGTCCCCTTATACATATTTACAAAATCTTAAATGTAGTTTAACAACATCTTTATGATTAAAGATACCTAATATCTCAGATCCGTACAATAGTACGGAAACCAATAGAGAGTCAAACTCGAGTTTTTATATTCAATTTTACTTATACACAAATTTTGGTTTTATTTGCTTTTATTCTAAGATACTTAATCCACTTCAATGCGCACTCGTTGACAATTGGGATTAAAGTAAGAAGTGCCACAAGTCTGGATCTCTTTGGTTTGCTCGGCTTGGTCGCCTTCTTACGTTTTTTGTTATCGGGCTTCTTACGCCATGTCGGCTTTGGAGAGTTTTGATTGGCTTCCGCCTTTAGTTCCGATTTTGCCATGTCTACGGCCTGCGCGAGAGGCGTGACCATCTTCACCAAGGGTCGATCATCGGATTTTTCCTGCTCTGAGAGTTTTCTATGGATGGCACCGCTACCCACAACATACCGACCGTTCTTGTTTGGCCTAGCGTAACCATCGGCAACATCTTTCAAGTGTCTGTACCACGTATCGAAATCGGCTACGTACGGTATCCATCTCTTCTCCTTCCAATCAAACACTTCTACGGAACCCATCTTCTCCTAAAGTGTAAAACCACGTAAAGTCGCTCAAGTCCAAGCTCTATGGTGTTACAATCAGATCCTATAAAGTAGAGTCTGAACTTTTCTGGTCTGCCCGGTCTAATAGAAACGTAATTCAATCGATGATACTCGATGGACGTCGTTTTTCTAGTATCAACGCTAGTCAACACCTGTTGCCGTAGTTCGTTCCCGTGTTTTGACCATTTCCGCCTGTCACGAAATGAGCGGTTTTTTAGACTTGGAGCGTCTAGCTCGAGACACAGGGTGTGGCTACGATCCGGAAATATTCCCAGCAGCCGTGCTGAGAAGAGAGTCCGTAGCAATGAGTTGTTTTCACACGGGCAAAGTAATAATCACCGGAATAAAGTCAACCGAGACGATAGAAGACATCGTGTATCCTACTCTGTTAGAGTTAGAATACTTTACGACGTAAGAAGCAGCACAGAACGGGAATATGCCGAATATGGAGCGCTCAAGAATATATATCAGGATTCACTTTCTACAAGAGTTGGGAAAATCGAATGCTCGGGATCGACAAATAATGCTCAGGGCTATGATTCCTGGTCAAATGGAATGCATACAGTTGATAGCCAAGAACATCGTAGAAGGACGGGTACCTATACTGGACAGAGATTCGGATTATTTTAGCAGATACAGATTACTGCTGAGGTCGGTGGCGAGCGATCGAGTATCATTTAACCGTAAGAAACGACTCCTACTAGACAGGCACAACATCTTACCTAGATTACTAAGGAGACACTATCTACGTTTCGTCATTTCTAACGAGCTACGTTCCAGGGAGGACTGAATTTCGTCAGGAAGAAGAACCTACTCTGGCATCATCATGAAATGAACATTGACATGAAGTACCAACGCTATTTAGAAAAGATATACTACGATCCTGCTCACCCGGCTTCGTATTCCGGCTTAGACAAACTCTACAGAAGCGTTAAAAAGGATGGAAAATTTGTTCTGGACAGAGCCAAAATTAGGAAATGGTTGATGAAACAGGAGACATATACTCTTCATAAAGGCGTGATTCGAAAATTCAAACGTCAGAAGATCGTAGTTCCGTATATAGACTATATGTGGGAGGCTGACACCGGATATATGAACACCTATGTCAATGATAACGACGGCATTAGCTATTTTCTACTCATCATCGACGGATTTTCTAAGTTTGTATGGACATTTCCCGTACGCAGAGTACGCGGCGAGGAGGTGTTGAAGGCCTTTAAGACGATCCAAAACCGCCGTTGCGAGAAACTTAGAACGGACTCCGGATCTGAGTTTAAGAGTAAACTCTTCCAAAAGTGGTTAAAGTCTCAGGGCATCCAGCACTTTTACTCCCTCAACGAGAGCAAATGCGCCTTTGCCGAACGGGCGTTGAAGTCCATCAAGTCCAGGATCGCTCGTTACATGACCAGGTATCAGACTCATCGTTGGATCGATATTTTATCTAAAGTAACAGACAGTTACAACAACACGTACCACAGGAGTATAAAGAGGAGTCCGGCGAGTGTGACCAAGAGCAACGAAGCGGAACTTTGGAATACTAGCTATAATCAACTAAGGAAAGGGAAAAGGGACGTCCGTGTAGTCAGCAGCTCCGCATATCGGTTCAAAACTGGGGATACTGTACGCTTGTCCCATTTAAAAAGGCCATTTCAGCGAGAATACGACGAAAGATGGACCATGGAGTATTTCATCGTTGCTGAGAGAGGCAAAAAGGCCGGAATTCCGTTTTACAAATTGAAAGACCTGCAGGGCGATGAGATAAAAGGCAGTTTCTACTCTAACGAGTTGACAAAAATTATAGTGGACAAAACGACGACATTCAGATTAGAGAAGGTTTTGAAGAGATCTGGCAATAGAGTGCTGGTGAAGTGGATGGGATGGAGCGATAAGTACAACAGCTGGATACATAAAAGTAAAGTGACGAGCTACAAAAAGCGTAAGAACGGACGTGTGAGTCAGCATATCCAAACATGAATCAGTCTTGCTACGTGTACTTTGACCTCTCCGTGAAAGAGCGTAAGAGGGAGTTCAGCGTTACTCTACCGCATATCATTTCTAACGACAAGCTGTGGGAGTGCGCCATTTCAGAATTGGATATAGTTTTTAAAAAGAAACCCGACAGTCGCATGGTGTTTTTGTGTTGCGACCTGCTTGAAGAGTCCTACGTGAACGAACAACGGCAACAGGTGTTGACTAGCGTTGATACTAGAAAAACGACGTCCATCGAGTATCATCGATTGAATTACGTTTCTATTAGACCGGGCAGACCAGAAAAGTTCAGACTCTACTTTATAGGATCTGATTGTAACACCATAGAGCTTGGACTTGAGCGACTTTACGTGGTTTTACACTTTAGGAGAAGATGGGTTCCGTAGAAGTGTTTGATTGGAAGGAGAAGAGATGGATACCGTACGTAGCCGATTTCGATACGTGGTACAGACACTTGAAAGATGTTGCCGATGGTTACGCTAGGCCAAACAAGAACGGTCGGTATGTTGTGGGTAGCGGTGCCATCCATAGAAAACTCTCAGAGCAGGAAAAATCCGATGATCGACCCTTGGTGAAGATGGTCACGCCTCTCGCGCAGGCCGTAGACATGGCAAAATCGGAACTAAAGGCGGAAGCCAATCAAAACTCTCCAAAGCCGACATGGCGTAAGAAGCCCGATAACAAAAAACGTAAGAAGGCGACCAAGCCGAGCAAACCAAAGAGATCCAGGTTTCATTTTAACGAATCTCAACTGGACGGATAGAACCATGGAGGATCATACTCACGCCGAGGAAATATCAATTTTCAACACATTTCCAACTGACACTTCGCTGCAAAGTAGAGAATGGATAGAATATTTGCCAGCCAACTCGGTTAACTCGGGGAGTCTCGAGTTCAACATTCCTGCTCAGACCTCTATGTATATGGACTTGAAAAGAAGCTTACTCCACTTGAAGATACGACTCGTCGACTCGTCGGGCGTGCCTATTAAAGAGGACGTGAACGCCAGTACAATTAATATGCCATTTCACACCATGTTCCGACAGATTGATGTCAGTTTTCAACAGACGCCATTAACGAAACCGGAAGAGTACTACGCCTACAAGAGCTACATAGATACCATTCTTCGAGGTAACGTGAAAGACCGCACCATTCTCAGTAACAGTCAAATGTTCTTCAAAGAGACCGGAAATATGGACGAAACGGACGCAAATGGTGATAATCTCGGACTCTTCCTACGTCATCAACGTCTTAAAGGCGGGAAGATAGTCGACATGGAAGGACCGCTGCTATTAGACATTTTTCAACAACAGAGACTTATCGTCAACGGTGTGGCACTCACGCTAAAACTATGGCCAAATTACGACGCCTTCCGCATCATGTCCGAGGACGCGTCAGTGAAACTACAGATAGTGGACGCCAGCTTCAAACTCTGCGTTCAACGCTTAAATCCGGCCATAATCGTGGCTCACGAAAAGCTTTTTTCGGACAGACACGCCCTATACCCGTATCAACGTAGCGTCATCAAAACGTTATCCGTACCGCAGGGAAATTATAACGTAACGGCCGATGACGTTTTCCAGGGCCTCGTTCCTAATCGACTCGTTCTCGGTTTGGTAAAAAGTAGCGCCTTTTCCGGAGATCATAAGAAGAATCCCTTGAATTTTCTCCCGTTCGATTGCAACTTCGTTGCCCTTTACGTTGACGGTCAGTCGATACCTAGCAAACCGCTGCAGCCCAATTACGACCAAAAGAACTACGTGAGCTGTTACAGGACGCTTGGAACATTTGGCGAAGACTTGGACATAGATCTAAACGATTATACCAAAGGATATTGTTTGTACGTTATAGACGTCAACCCCTACGTCACTTTTGACGTCAAAAGAAGAGGACACTGCCGTTTGGACTTGAAATTTGCCAAAGCCGTGCCAGAGAGTTTGAATCTCATTATATACGCCAGCTTTCCAGAGGTTATGTACATAGACAAGACCAGAAGCGTAAATCTTCAATGAATAATCTTCAATTATCAATCATATTAAGGGAACTACCAGCGACCGTATGTTCGGCGGACACCGTGGGAAATCAGCAAAATTGGTTTTACGTTGCAAACACGGACGTTACCGGAGCACCGGGAAAACACTGGGTAACATTCTACTTTCCAAGAAGAGGCCCGAACGAATTTTTTGATTCAATGGGACATACGCCGGCTTACTACGGATTTCCGAGAAGTTTGACATCGAAGTCGTACATAATGCTCCGAGATCAAATTCAACACTCTGAATCTGAATTGTGCGGAATGTATTGCATTTATTATGTCGTGTATAGACACTCGGGAGAGACTATGGACAATATTGTGCGGCCATTTGACGCGATTGACCGGGAAATAAACGACAGACTTTTAAGCTATATATTCAAGATAAATAAATGTTCATTTTAGTAAAATTTATTCAACAAGTGTACAGTGAACGTAATTGAATATTTTGTATGAAGTTAATAAAATTTTGTATTTCAAAAGAAATATTTTTGTTGTAAGTATAATGTCCATAGAAATCTTGCTAAAAGGTCAGCCACTTCAATTCTAACGTCTGTTCAGTGTCACATGTTTTCTTTCTACCACCACCACCTTTTTGAAGGCGTTGTCCCGGGGGTTGTGGATACGATTTCTTCTTTCGCTTTATCCCTTTTTTACTTCGGGTAACATTATCGGTCTCACGCTTTTGAGTTTCACCTTCGTCCGCCCGTTCGATAGTTTGATGCTCGGATTTTGCCGGAGTCTTCTCTCCATCACTTTCGCCGCCGCTACCGCCATTTTGTTTCATGGCTTCCAACATACGTCGATATTTATCGTACGGTACGAGAATGGATTTCTCCATCTAATTTAGCGTCTGTTTAAAGTAGCTCAGAGCCAAAGACACGAGGGTCAGCACCAGTTTAGGTTTATTACGAATTATCTCCCTTTTCTTGTCGTAGCTAACTCGTTTAGTCCCCAGTAAATGCACAATTCTCTTGTCCCTTTTAAGCCTCCTCTTTTCGTCTTCCTGGATACGAATGGTTGACTTAATTACGTTGTAGGCTATTTGACTGAGCGCCTTGATTTGCTGGTCACTGATAGTGTTTAGTAAAGCCTTCCTCTGCGCCGGTGACGTTCGCAAATAAAGATGTAGAAAATAACGCTGTCTCTTCATTAGATCCATGACTCTTCACTCGCTCTTACAACTCTCTGTCTGTCTGTCTCTCTTACGTTAGTTTATAAACAACGGGGTCCTCTCCGGGAAATACACAGGTTCTCAAACGATATTTGTCGTCCGAATGAGGGCTCATATCCACGACTAGGTAACCGAATCTTTGGGATAATGCGTCCTGATAGGCTTTGTTGAAACCCTGAGATTTACCGGGGTACAGCTGTCTCGCTAAAACGTTGACTTGGGAAACGTCTCTTAGATTTTTCATCAGGACGAGGTACCACGTATTTAAGGCTATTGTTCGCGCATGTTTACCCCTTGGGTAGAGGTTTTGCGAAAGCAGTATCACGCTTATGCGTCTATGATGCGTTCCCTGGCTGAAGAGCAGCTCCATCTCTTTATGCTGCACGACCTCGTGTATCAAATCATCTATGATGATGAGCTTGTGTTTGCGATCCCTGGTAAAGTCGTCCAATTCCTCGGTCGTAGGTAGTCCAAATTTACATGTTAAGTTAGGTATTGTCCGTTCCATCTCATCGTATAGAGGTTGATATATACCGTAGCAATACAGCACGTGTTCCGGAGGCTCTCTGGAATACATGTCGTGCACGTGCGTCAAGAATCTGTACACCCATCTGCTCTTTCCAGCACCCGTCTGCGCGCATACGCATATGGAAGAACATGGTTCAAAAGGTAGTAAGGACATTACTTCTTCCTTAGTTTCGGTGAAGGAAGTGCGAGTCCAATACAACTGCTGAGAAGACTAATCCACAGCTCCGTTGATCCGTTTTGTATTGACAAGTTGATGATAGACGTAAGTATGATGGCGTACACTATAATCATTTGAGAAAAAAAGACGATTTCCGCTTGTGGTACTTTAGTACCTAATAAGTTCCATTTGTCTCCGTTTGAGCGAATATCAGAATCAGATTTGGGAAAATCAATTAAACTATCCCTTTCAGCGACATTTCTTTCCATGTCAGTCATTATGATGAATTTCAAGTGGGTCAGAGTGCCTTCTTACGCATTTATATCAAGCACATATAGTGTAAGAACGCTGTATTTAAACTACAAAAACCCGAATGCAACAAAATATGCCATTACCTTTAACAAAAACTTCCTGAGAGTTTACAAAAATTGATTCGGTTAATACAAAAAATCGATCGACATTGACAAAAACTTACCCGAACTAAACAAAAACTCGATTTTTAACACTATATAATTTAACGGGGTTTAACATTTCTTGTGGGTGTTCGCGCAAAAATATCATTAGTCTTTACCAAAACCTACTTAGGTTATACAAAAAGTTGATTAGCGTTTACAAAAACTTATCCGAAAGCAACAAAATATGCCATTACCTTTAACAAAAACTTCCTGAGAGTTTACAAAAATTGATTCGGTTAATACAAAAAATCGATCGACACTGACAAAAACTTACCCGAACTAAACAAAAACTCGATTTTTAACACTATATAATTTAACGGGATTTAACATTTTTTGAAGCTGTTCGCGCAAAAACATCATTAGTCTTTACAAAAACTTACTTAGGTTATACAAAAAGTTGATTAGCGTTTACAAAAACTTACCCGAACGCCACAGAAAATGCTTATTACCTTAACAAAACAAAAAAAAACATACATTTGGCTCTTAGATATAATTATATGGATACTAAGTTGATGATACGCCTGACTTTTTTTCAGCACGGTTTGAAACTTTTTTTATATTTTGGATCTTTTAGAAATTACCTTAAATCCGTTTCTTATATAGAACTGATATATTGCAATAATAATAATAATAATAATAAAAATAATAATAATAATAATAAGACGAGAATTCAGATAAAGGTATTCATGTTTATTATACGCGTCAAATAAATAAAGTTTCCAAATTAATACAAAACATTTCATATATATTTACAAAACATTTCAAGCGATAAAACATTTACAATCTTTAAAATAATTAACAAATTATTTCAAATATACAAATTAAAAAATATAAAAAAGAAATACAAAATCAAAAATGATACAAAGCACAAAGTTCAAAATAAACATTTTTTTTTCAAAACTGTGGTTCGAACCAGATAATTGTCAAATATAAATTTTCAAAATGAATTCAAAACCTTTCCAAAATAAGTTTTAAACTTTATACAACATTTTGAATGAAATACACATATCCAAACTGAAATACAAATTTCACTATACATTTTATGATAACATGTCCCCTAAATCCTGTTCCGAAAGTTCGTCTATCAAATCCTCTACCTCCATGGGTTCTGGACCGTTAGACGTTTTCTCTTTTCTAGGGCACAGAACAATGTCTAAAGGTACTGTGTGAATACCATCGTCAAGGACTCTCCGCTTACAATAAAAGTACGAGAATCCGCACCTGGTCTGTTGATAAGAATACACCCCGTTATTTCTTACGCGGAACCCCTTGTTTTTACCGGATGCGGGCTTTGCGGTACGCAGCACCTCTTTAAAGATATTTAGAGGTTCTTCAACCAGGCGCTTAGACACACCCTTAGAACTGAATTTATAATCCTGTTCTGTGCTTTTTACGATGTAGGTCTTAGAGCAGAGACCTATCATCTCCTCGCCTTCATATTCCGTTTTGAAGAGTCCGGGCACTCTTTTGTCATATTTGGCGTGCTTGTCGCAGCATTCGCGGGGAAACCAGCGGTCTCCAACGGGATTGTACTTATCGTAGCACAGTCCCGTGAGTCCATGCCAGTATTCCGCCAGCTTTTCGGACTTTACGACCTCCTGGAGACTCGACGCTGATATAGCCATGTACGCAGAGTCCTGAAATGAGAAAATAATTATCCGTGAAACGAATCGAAACAATAACATTTTGCGTTCATATACCTAACGAATCGTATCGATTGAAATTTTTTTATAATTTAAAACGAAACATTAACTCACCGTGTCCATCTCCATATATTCAAAGTCGGAGCGGTCCACGTATTTGTCCAAAAGGTCGTAATAAAACTGCAGCATCCTTAGTTTGGCGTACTGCAGAATAAAGAAACCCAATTGCACAGGAAGGTCGAGTTTGATTCTTTGTTTAGCCGCCTCCACTTCGTAATATTGATCGTCATCGTCCAGACACATGGTTTGTCTGAACTGCGGTTTGTTGACCTCAAAGCACGCCCTGTTCTCCCCTTCCACGTAAAACACATTGCGGTGTTTGGTTTTATCCATTATCATTGAACCATAACTGAAAACATTAAATAAATGATTAGAAAATAATATGTAAATAAAGTTTTAAATAAATAATAATAATAAAAATCATTAAAATTATATAGATAAAAATACAAATAAATTACCTTGAAAAGTAACTAGCAAACAAAATAAAGGAATAAATAGATACACTTACCCGCTATTGCCTATGAGCTTCATGGTGTCGGCGATGATGGCCATGTCTTTACAAGCATCCCCGGCACGTCTGGCGTCGCTGACTTCCTCCACGAAACTCTCGAAGCAAGCTTTCTTTCTGTACTCAACCACCTGATAGATTTTAGTCACTTAAAGTCCATGATCCAAGTACCATTTAAGGAGAGGTGTTGCGAGCAGGATTTGGCGAGCTTTAGTACCACCCACAAGAAGTCGTCTTGGTTTGTCACTCAACTGGTATTCCCAGACGTGGGCTCTCATATGCTCCCCGATATCGTCAAACCCAACTTCCGTATTGCAGAAAATGGGGCACATTTCCTCGAAATATTGCTGGGGAGATAAAGATATGTGAGACTTTTCGCAACCCCATTCTTCCGGGACCTCGATGTCGCACTCTACCATGCCAAAAAGCTCACCAGTTCGAACCCCGTTTAAAATTTGGTTTTCGGTCACTTTGCCGCGGTGTTTTTGACAAAATATAGGGCGACACTGATCCCGAATCCAGTAGATTTTGGGATGGGTTTTACAATAGTCCCGGAACTCGCACTCCCACATCTCCACGACGTTGAAGCCCATACGGCGCAGTTGAGCCACCTTTTCTTCCGTCCTCTCCATCAGGGCGTCTTTGATTTGATGCCACCTTTCGTTGGTGACGTTTTTGGTGACGACGCATTGGTGTCCGTGGTGATAACACCCCTAAGGGGAGATAAGAGGGGAGGTAATTAGAGGGGAGATAATTATGATAATGAAAAGTGTTATTACTATGCATGGTAATATAAATAATTATTATAATAGAGATAATAATAATAAAGGGTATTTACCTGAAATTCGTAGATGGTCTTGGTCTCGGAGTCATAACCATCTACTGGGTATTTTCCGAAGCGGATCTCCTTGCCGTGATTCCTTTGGTGGAGGATATGGGTCCCTTCGTACTTGTTTAAATAATTCAACCAGTTAAACGCCTGCATATACTGATCCCTATGTTCCGGTTTGAAAGCGTTTTCGACTCTACGACGCACGAACGCGCCTTCTGGCATAGCCTGTCCAATTGCCCACAGGTACAAGGCATTAGCGTCGTACCCCACCACCTTTTCACAAGTCTTACCTCCCCTGATTTTCGTCTTTCCTGACTGGTGGTGACGGGTGAAAATGATGGAAGGACCTAGAATGATACAATAAATATATTATTAAACAAGAAAGAATACCAACAACAATAATAGAAAATAAATAAATAAATAAATAAATAAATAAATAAATAAATAAATAGATAAATAAATAAATAAATAAATGAATAAATAAATAAACCTACCTCCGACGATGTTATCTTTGATGGTGGCATGGAGGTCGGCGTTCTTCCGATCGATCAATGAAAATTCGGCACCCTTTTCTGTCGCCGATTTAAAAAGCAGCTGTCGGGCTATACCTGGCACGCTAATGGCCGTCTTGAGCACGTCGATGCCTTTATCGAAATAAAACTTCTGTAGACGTTCCACTGCCGTGACGAAGGGACCCACATCCAGGTTATTATACCAGACAACAAAATCTTTAAATGTGGACATGTTTAGTTCCGTCCACACTTTCTGGCAAAAGGTATATGCCTCCTCTGAGATATTCTCATTTTTAAGGGCGCTGTAAAAGGCCTCGTGAGGAGGTAACTTCGTATGCTCTAGCTTGGCCGGGTCATCGAGCCATTCGTAGGGGAAGAAACCTTTAGTTTCCTCGACCCTATAGGCTTTCAGGAACCCGGCGTAAGATGTCCCAGGAGCCAAAAAGTGGCTAATATCCAGAAACCGGAAGCGGTCGGTCGTCAGACAGGCATACGAATTGGCTTTTTTGACCACGAACCCGTACTGTTGCTCATGCATGCGCAGATGTTTGGCCAGCTTTTGTTTTACTAAATTCAAGTCGTATTTGGCGCTGAAAATAATCAGTTGAGTAATTATAGTCCTAAATGTTACAACTAGTAAATAATTTTACAAATGCTTTCGGTGCTTTGGTTTTTAAATAAAGACCTACGTGGTATAAGTACTTTCGGTACTTTGATTTTTAGAATTAAAGACCTACATGTTTTAAGTACTTTCGGTACTTTGATTATATAGTAAAAATTTATAAAATTTTCGGTTTCTGGCGACTTTTACGATTGAATTTAAAAAATGTTTTCAGTACTTTAATTAAGCTAATGAATAGTTACCTGTTAAAGCTGAGTACGGGCAACGTCGACATGTACGCTTTCAATTTGCCATAAAGAAGTTTTGTCTTTTCGACTTCTTTTGTGCATTCCTCGCCGTCTTCATTCAGAGAATCCAAATACTTTTTCAGTTTTTCTAAATACTGGCCCCATTTTTCACCGGCGTACGTAGCGGCCGCTGTTTGTATTCTGGTTAAGGTGTCCACCATTTCATTTAGTAATTCATCTTGCTCCGCGTTGACGATACACACGGGTTCCTTGTGAAAGGGGACGTTGGAGCAGACGCTGACACTGATGGGAACATGCTGGTGGGTCCATTCAAGTTTCTCCGTGGCGTCACCTTTTAGTTTAAGTAGCATGGATTCGAAATCGAATACGGCGAACCACGGATACGTACGATCGTCTTGGGGTACGTTGATACCGATCTCCGCCAGTTCATCGAACACGGTGCGCTGTTCCTTGTAAAACCCACCAGGGTATTCGAACTCAGTCTTTTTGTCGCATAATTTGGCATGTCACTTGAAATTCCAATTATCATCAAACATCCGGTCGCACAATTCGCACTGAAATGTCTTGGCATAGTTGGCGAATTGCGTAACGTACGAGCAGTGGTTTTCGTACTGGTTCACGTACATCGTGTCCGCGTACCTATCCGTAGACTTGAACACTGGCACTACGACCCCGTCTTCGTGCAAACAGTACATGTGTACGTTCAACTCGAAACGCTGCTCGAACTCAGGTAGGTCTCGAAGTTGAAATCCTTTAAATTGTGAGGCCGGAGTTATCTGGACCGAAGTTCGACCTCCTAGAAATTCTTGGTATTCTCTTTGATTATGCAACTTTTCCCACTGGTTATAAAGCTCTAACACTTTGGCTTTGTCCATTGACCCGTAGCGGTGTAGACACAGACACCGGAAAAGGCATAAGTTGTCTGTGTAGGGGTGAAATGTGACGGGGTCCTTGTCTAGTGGGACGATTGACATGTTTCTGGTAATATAAACCGGAATCGCAGCATTTTTAATGGCGCCCAGTGGAAAGTTGGTGTTGAAGACTTTGACCCTAATATTGGTCAGGAGTACGAGTCTCCATTTGGTATCGGATCTATTTTTCGACATTTCCGCCATAATATCTAACGCTTTTAATTTTTTCAATATTTTGCCAATATCGGATCGGCGTGAAATCAAAATCGGGGCGTCGAACACGTTGACGTTGTCGTACGGCCGGAAGTACCTGTGACGTCCCGTCTCCACGTGCCTCATAATGAATCCGAAGGACAGGTTGACTTTAAAGGAGTGCCGTTGACGGTCGTAGATTCCCTGCAGGGCCTCACCGATATCACCCATGGACATCCCGGGAAACATGGGTATATTGTAGACGGAGTCCACGGGACCTTCCCTGTACCGCTCCAAGATTAGTGCTCTATTGGTACGGTAGCAGTCCCGAAGCCCTTCGTCGATACTCCCGTCCTCGTGTATCCAGGGTTCCCGACCTTCGGCAAACGGTTCCGGGTGCAAGCCGGCGCCAACTTGGTAATGTCGTTCCATCGTATGAGCGTGCAAGGCCCGACGATCCGGAAACTGGGCGGGACATCGACGGCATTTATAGGTACTGGGTCCGGCTTTGGGATTCGAGCCACCAGCTGATGGACCGCCGCCGTGCTGCCTGGCGTTATGCGCTTGTAATTGTTTCTTGTGCTGGAATTTGGCGTCGCAGCGCCGACAGTTGTAAGTAGAAGCTCCCGTCTGAGGGCTTCCAGTTGTTGTTGTTTTTCGAGCGGTCGGTTTGACTTTATGTTTAAGTTTTTGGTGAAACTCTAGTTGCCTGGCCGTGTTCAATACTTCGGAACACTTGTCGCAAGGGAAGGCCACAGACCCGCGACATTTTGACTCATGCTCTAGGCGCTTAGTGTTTCTGGTAAAGGTTTTACGCAGACACAGATAAAGGGGGTTTGTTTACCCGCACCAATTTGACCTCCCGAAGTTCCAGACAGAATATTGGGGTCTATCTCACTCCTGAAATAGATAAATGATGTTATAAACTTGAGGGAAAAGATTAAGTTTTATGCTTAGAAAATAAAATGAATGAATGAATGAATGAATGAATGAATGAATGAACTTACAAAGCGCGTTTATTTTGGTGATCAGAAGGGAGTTCCGGACAATACTTCGGGACACTTGCCGCTAGAGAAGGCCACAGACCCTTGACATTTCGACTCGTGCTCTAGTCGCTTGGTGTTTCTGGTAAAGGTTTTACCGCATTTGCGGCACGAAAGTAACGCTTTTTCGTGTACGCCTTTCATGTGCTGATTTAAATTGTATTGTTGGCTAAACTGTTTTCCGCACTGGACGCAAATAAAAGGGGTTTGTTTACCCGCCCCGATTTGTCCTCCCGAACTTCCAGGCAGAACATTGGAGTGTATCTCCCTCCTGAAATAGATAAATGATGTTATAAACTTAACGTAAACGATTCAGTTTATGATTTAAATGAATGAATGAACGAACGAACGAACGAACGAACGAATGAATGAATGAATGAACTTACAAAGCGCGTTCATTTTGACGATCAGAAGACTTTTCTGGGGATTTTAATAATTCCAATAAATCATCTGCGTCATCCGTAGTCCATTGTCTGGGAGATCCGGGATTTAAGGTTACTTGTTCAATCAACAACTGATGGAGTATCTCCTGAATAAAGGGGTCTTCTTGGATTCCGTTCTCGGTGACGAAACTGTAAAATTCATCTACGCTTACACCCTCCCGTAGCAGAGCGTGAATTACGGATTCCATGTTTTTAAAACCAGTCAATAGTTTAGGCAATTCTACCGGTATTCGGGATTACAATTAGGGCGACGAAGGGCACCGAGCTGATTAAAATGATCTTCCCATGAATAACGAGGATAGACTTCCCCGACTGAAATGATAAAAGTACTTTCAACGCTTTGATTACAACCAGTCAACGTTTTAGTTTTACAATTTTAAGAACATTAATTTTAACGTACCTTTAAATTACTTCAGTACGTTTAGCGCTTTGATTTTTTAACGTATTACATTTTCAGTTAATCTAGTACTCTTCAACGCTTTTATTATTAAAACTTTTCGTTTTGTTTTAGTATAATACTAATACATACATAATTTTGTTCTACAGTAATAACTTTGTAAAGTTTTTTACTCGCATTTACACTTTGCTCCCCTCTATGAGACGAACAAGTCAAAATATATCTTCGTTTACTAGATTAAATGCCTAACAAGATTATCCTATCCACCATTCGTGTTTTAATGTTGCAGTTACACTATATTATATATTAACGTTGGTGTTATTCTTTACGATTAACGTTACGACATTGGTAGTGTATCATCCTATAATAGAATGTTACTTATTGTTGTTTTTCCTATAATAGAGATTAGTTTTACGTTACTCCGGTGGCACTTTTTACTTTAATCCCGTTTGTCAACGATTGCGCATTGAAGTTGACTAAGTATCTTAGAATAAAAGCAAATAAAACAAAAACCCGTGTATTTATAAAATAGAATATGAAAACAAAACTTTTATTGTTTGATTCTCTGGTGGTTATCGTATTATTGTACGGATCAGAGATATTGGTTACCTATAAGTATAAAGATGTTGTTAAACTATATTTAAGATTTCATATAGGTATTTAACTGTTATCATTTGTACTATATTATGCATTAAATGACTTTGAAACTTTGTGTTAGATTTTATAAATTCTTAGACAGGAAAACCAAGAAAAAAAAAAAACATAGGTCAATCGGAGGTAGGTTCTTTTCAGCTACTTAAAATTATGGGGAATAAATAAGATAATGATAAACGTGTAAATAATAATAAAGTAAAATGCGCTTATCGCTATATCTCGTTTGTATAATACAGAATATTTCGTAATTATTATTTAATGTTTTCGTTTTGTGTTAGTGTAATACTAATACATAATTTCGTTCTCCCATATATGTTGGTGTTATTACTTGCGATTAACGTTACAATAGAGGTAGTGCATCATCCTATAATAGAATGTCACTTATTGTTTTTCTACAGTACAGGTTGGTTTTCGTTACTCAGGTGGCGCTTTTTACTTTACAATCCCGATTGTCAACGATTGCGCATTGAAGTTGATCAAGTATCTTAAAATAAATGCAAATAAAACAAAAGCCCTTGTATTTATAAAATAGAATATGAAAACAAAACTTTTATTGTTTGATTCTCTGGATGTTCCTTGTTATTGTACGGATCTGAAATATTGGTTATCTATAATTATAAAGATGTTGTTAAACTACATTTAAGATTTTACAAATATGTACGAGGGGACCGGAAACAAACGCCGACTTGTGCAGTTTATGGTGAATTAGGAATATTTCCGTTGTCTACTATAGCCACAGAAAGATGAATAAAGTGCTGGTTGAAAATAATGAAAAATATGTACATGGAAAGTCAAATGTTTACTTAACGGAACGGAACAGAACCAACCTTTTCTGATGAAGCTGCCAAAGATCTGAATGTTGTTTTCAGAGTGGAAAATATTAGTGAATCTATTTTTGTGATTACCTCCCTTTATCGCTATAACTAAAACGTTCATGCGTGATATTGTGGGTAGAGATTTTCTGTTAGTGTAATTATGTATTTCATCTAAACAGACATTTGCTTTATCTGAGTTTTGAACATTCAACTTTCGAATTAATTTTTAAATTTGCACCGGTTGATTCGATATTGTTGAAGAATAAGTGCGTATGGTAGTTCTCTGTATCATAGTCGTAAAATGAAAAGAAAATGATATAAACATCACCTTTTATTTGTAAAACCGGCTGAGGGTGTTATGTTTTAAGTAAGCTTTCTAAACGCTGAAAATATCGTACGTAATAACCTTGAACAGCGCCATAATATAAAATGTTTTCGTCTTCTAATGTTACAGATTATTGTTAATTATTTCATTTTGACTGCTATTGTTTGTACTATATTATGCAGTAAATGACTTTGTAATTTTGTGTTAGATTTTATAAGTTCTTAGACAGGAAAACCTAAAAAGAAAATCGCAGACGGTCCGTCGGAGTATGTTTTTCTTTCAGTTATTTAAAATTATGGGAAATAAATAAGATAATGATAAACGTGCAAATAATAACAAAGTAAAATGTGCTTACCGCTTTCGTTTGTATTATACAAAATAATCCGTGTTGTACTTTTTTCAAGACCGCGTTGTCTTCATAATTTAAGTCCTCAATAAATCACGATATAAATTAAAAGGAAAATGGTTTATCTTTTCGTCTCGGAAACGTTTTGCAGAATGCTCCTCGCTGTCAATACGGTTTGCTTATAAATAAAGACCGTAATAGGGTCGTCGGCTTAGGAATTAAGTCGGATTAAAATGCAGCGCTGCACCGCTGCCCCTGCTGCCCCAATGCCCCGAATAGGAGGGGATTAAACCGGATTAGGGATTATGTCGGCTTAGGGATTAAGTCGGATTATTGCCCCATTGCACCATTGCACCATTGCCCCAACTCTGTGAAACGCCTCGTTATATACTACTTAGAGCCTAGAAATTCATAAATGTAGTAAACAGCTTAAGATTTGAAGCAGCTCTGTTACAATCCTTTTATAGAAAGTGTACATACTTTTTTCTTTTGGGCATTCGGTACCAATAGAAGAAAATGAAATGCTACGTCAATAGAGACGTTTTCAAGCCTAAGCTTGATCTTGACATGTAGACATTGTACCTTCTAATCAAACAAAATTGTTTTCCTTAAAACAAACGAACGAACCATCCATCCTCCATCAATCAATCAATCAATCAATCATTCAAACAATCAAACAAACAAACAAACAAACAGTCAATCAATCAATCAATCAAACAAACAAACAAACAAACAAACAATAATAATAAATATAATTTAAGAATATTTCGAGCTTGTTCAGTTTTATGATAGTTATTACAAGCCAGACCACGTACTACTAGGAATCCAACCTCCCAAAACATAAAAAGGAATTCGTGATATTTCCACATTGATGAATTTCATTAACAAAGCTTAAATAGAAATAAAATATTGCATTGTCATTTATGTATATACCTAAATAAAACGATTTTGTTTTCAGAACGTAATTCTCGCGGAGGTTCCCTTATCTTGTTTACTGAAAGTATAGGTCGCAAATTATGTACGTCTTTAGATTCAAAAAGGGCCAGTAAAACATGTGTTAAAAGAAAATGCAACTTAAGAATTTTTTAACATTATAAAATACTGCTGTTCAACGTTTTTCTTTCGTAATAGACTGACCTAAGACTTTGGCTAAAATGATCTTTCTTTAAAATTGAAGTTTGGTCATATTATGAACAATTCTTAAAAAATGCCAAATCAAATAAAAATATAAATAATAAATAAAAGAAAAAAGACATGACCGAGTCGGGAACGCAGCGACACCACGGAGGAAAACGTTCTACAAGGTACGCAGTGTAACTAAAAATACAAACTTCAAGTAGGAACTATCTATTCTAGATATATGTGTAGCCAACTGCATCAAAGTATTTAGACCGAAAAAAAATATTTTAGATATCATTTTCGGAAAAAAAGTTATTTGAGCTAAAAACAAGGAGCTGCGTTCAATAAACGCTTGATGCTCCCAGTGGCATCCTTGTCGATAGATTTTGCACCTAAGTCCAAAACGAGGTCAAGGTCAAGGTCAAACTGAGGTCAGGTGATGTTTGAAGATGAGGAATGGTCACAGTTTACATCTGTATTAGTATCAATTCATTCTTGTAAGGGGTATTGATGCTAGACGAAACGGTCCCATTTGGTTAACCAAGAGATGACCCATATAAAGCACCCTAAGTCCAAAATGAGGTCAAGGTCAAACTGAGGTCAGGTGATGTCTGAAGATGAGGAATGGTCACAGGTGACATCTGCATTAGTATCACGTCATTCTAGTAAGGGGTATTGATGCTAGACGAAACAGTCCCATTTGGTTAACCTCGTACGGACGGACGGACGAACGGACGAACGAACGGACAGGACAATCACTATATGCCTCCCGCATCAGTAGATGCTGGGGGCATAAAAATGATCCCGGGTAAAATATTTGGAAAAAAATGGAGACAACTCCGTTATGACTTTACTGTAGGCTTAGGTGGCTATTGACCTAGTACCCCATGCAAACTAAGCACTTTTTATCTCTACGCAGGGAAAAAGCATGCATAATTATGCATAATTGTCACAAAGATTAACAATCTGAATAGGAAACTGTGTAAAGATCAAATAAGTTAATGCCCTGGGGAAAGTGTGACATTTTCTGTGGTGAAATTTGTCAACAAACAGACGATTATTTTGAAAAGTCAAAACCCACAGAATTTCACAAAGTAAAATATGTTGAAAAGGCTACTGCTGGAAAGAGAACAATCTCTGCTATCCATAATTATATATGCGTCAAAGTATGGGAAAAACATCTAGAAATATGAGAAAATCAAAGAAATCAATTTCAGCACTGTTAGATGCATGACTGTCTTATCATGCATAGCAATTAACATAGATAGATTACTTTTCCATTGCACTGATATAACATGGACAGGATTAGGATTAACAAACGGTGTTCACTCAACAATTTCACTATATAAACAGATTGTTTCCCTTGTGTAAAGAGGGCTTAGGTAGCAGGGTACACTTTCGAATTTTGGCCCCCTTCAATATTTGTTATAAAGAGAACATCGTGATTTTGGATGTCTGTAAATTAAGGTGAGAGATAATGATTATTAATTCTTTAGAAAATTTATACAGCCGATACATGTAAAATTCTGATGTCAGTTGGAAAACTAACTGCTGGTAGCTTTGTATGGTCAATGAGACACCATTTCGCGGAAAAATTCAATTCACGGAAGGGTTCTGTGCTTGTTGATTGATACTCAGGAACATTTTCGTTATTTTCCGAAAAAACGAGCTGGATGGGCCCCCATTCCGTTTATGTCCTGACGTTCAGTAAGGACTATTAAATTAAGAAATGCAATAAAATTGGACAGTAATCTTGCAGCGGGTTCATTGTAGACTGTTCAAAAGGTGCAAAATTGATGATTTTGGCACGCTATTTTTCATGGATGATGTAAACCTTTCGCTTTGATAACTTTCTTTATTCTTGTATGAGAATCCTGATCTTGCCATTAATTAAAAGCACAAAACATGCACGCAATTTATAAAATAGCCACCCAAATTTTGCTCATAGGGGAAGTGCAATATTGCGACTCGCTACATGTAAGACCGTCCGTGCCCAACATTTTCATATCTAAGTGTACCTTGCTACCTTAGGGTAAGTCTCTATACACGGTCGTCATTTATAAACTACAATATAAAATTTTATGACAAGGGCAGTTTACATCTTGTACCCACTTACAAACACTTTTCAATTTTGAATGGAAAAATAATCTGTCAGTGACTAATTTACAAGGCCTTCTTAGGAAATATAGCAATAATTTTCTGATATCTAAACATTTTCTTTTTGAGTTGGGGCACTGTCAGTTGATGGGAAAGAAGAAAATTTGAGTATTTACTTACAGCATTTAGAAAGTAATCAATTTTGCGTTGATCAAAGTTTGCGGCTGTGAAAGCTATCGTATATCCAAATAAGATGCATTGCAAAAGCTGAAGTTTCATGGTGGAGGTACCGCACACTGTCTAGTATGTGAACTTTCTTATCTGAAGACCTACCCCCGTGACATTTTTTTTGTATTCTGAACTTGCAATGTATTTGGCAGTAGTCAAAAGTTATAGCTAGTCAGATAAGATACGGAACACTTTGCACGGTTCTGAACTTCACGTGAATCCTTAAACGCAAATGAATATAGAGCTGTACGCCTGAAGAATTAATTAGCTGAGTATTTGCTTCTTAAAGGCGCAAAGATACTAGAATTAATTGTTGTGTCCTTGTGTTTTCCCGCCAGCCCAACAGACCGACAAAACGACAGAAAGCTATTTTGATATGTCATAATGTTGCCGCATAGCAAACATCCCCCTCCTCCACCGACACGAGGACACGGCAAAATAGGGCACCAACACGACAAAAAAAGTTGTTGCGACGTCGCTCTAATTTAGTCATGTCTTTGTGATGTTGTGTTTTCGTGCTGTTGTGATAGCGGGGGCATAACACGACAAATAATTTGCCGTGTTGTCGTTCTGGCGCGGGTATCAACACGATAGGTAGAGCCACCTGATGCAGTGGAAATATCGGGTGTGTCAATGAATATATCTCTAGCTAAAAATGGGTATAAATTACCATTAAGGAAGATCTGCTAACACGTCAGCCATCTTGACACAAAACAAAAATGATCTGCCGTGCCATTTTTCACAAAATTAGATATGGCTTTTTCGTGTTTTATCTTTTCAGGGTATTTTAGAAGTATATTTCTGTATTTCAAAGCGTTTGGAATTTTTAGGCTGGCGATATTCGCCAGACTATTATAACCATATATCGAGTTTCCAAAAAGTTCAACAGGTGCCGAGACTGACAACACAAAAAAATAATTTCATGCGCAATTCAAATAGTCCGCCACGTTTATCAGTTTTGCCATAGAGTTGTATAAAGATTGTTAAACTTACCTGTTTCAAGAGATGTATTTGCTCAAACATATTATAATAATGTTTTGTTTTTTTTCTAACGGTAAATACTTGAAAGATAACATTAGAAAATATTACATAATGATAGTAAATTAATTCGCCTCTATGAATGAAATGTCCGCATGAGTGGAACTTTTTCGTAACTCAACACTGTTGACCGCTTCGTTATAGATTATGACCCCGGTCTATAAGTAGCTAATTAAACAAACGCTGGTCCGAGAAACAATCGTCGATATGAGTTATACTGCGCATTATTCGACGACCTGACATAACATGGAAAATAAGAAATATGAAATATCAATTAGAATGAACTTAAAGTGATATCAGTTATGTCAGGTCTTATATTTAGGGTTTAAGTTTTAAGAATCTTTTCTTTCAGATCATTTGCTATAGGTACTACGAGACGTAATCGCTGCGTGGAATTGCCACAGTAACGTGAGAAGAAACAAATGACCACATTATACCTTTTATAGGCTATTTTTATACTAAATTCCTTTTAAATATTCTGACGAATACTGAAAGATATAATGTGAAAAGTGCTTAAAGGATGGGGGCGTAGATGTAAGTGAGTTTTGTTTAAACACACGTTTTCAACTGTTTTCAGGATATATATTAAGATAGTGGTATTGGTAATGTTTAACAATCGCATTAACTTGATACTGTGGTGGCATATTTCTGCCAACCACATATCCACTTATTTATGTAGACAGTTTTCTCTAAAAATGTCACATATCCAGTTATTATCTGGCAAGTAGCAAAATTTCGTGTTATCCAGATAATTATGTTAACAGGACAAAACTGCCTGTTAGTGCCCACTTCTGCCATCCACATATTCACATAAATAAGTGGTTATTGTGAAAGTTTTCTTGATATCCAGTTAATATTCGTACCCAAATTGGCGATTAACGGTTAGACTTTTCGTCCCCTATACGGAATTGTCACTTGTATAGAACTTGAATATGGAAACGGGGAGAAAATGTAGTCGGCCGCGTAGCTCAGTCGGTACAGCATTGGAACGGTATTCCGAAGCCCCGGGTTCGAGTCCCGTTCTGGCTGCACATTTTTCTCATCCTGTGACATTTGGCGCCCTACGTGGGGCCCTGACGGCATTACACTGATTAGTCTCTGACGCCTGTAATTGCTTGATTTATAAAGTACCCGCTGAAATTCGAGGACGAATTTCAAAATGGTGGGGAATTATGTCACGGTATAGAACTTGAATATTGAAACGAGGAGAAAATGTGTAGGTGGTCGGGTAGCTCAGTCCGTAGATTATCGGAACGGTATTCCGAGGCCCCGGAGTTTTGTTATGCCCCTTTATGTATTTTCAGTTATGTCGTAATGATAAGGGACGATTACGGGATATTGCCAATCATATAGAGGATAATTGTTGGTTTCGGTGTAATATCACGTTATAATTTCACCGAGTGGGCACCAAAAGTGATATTTTCACGAGTGGCGCAGCCACGAGTGAAAATAACAACTTTTGGTGTTCACGAGTGAAATTACCGTGATATTACATCGATACCAACAATTTTTCTGTTTATTTTATGTCTAAAACTCTACTTTTGTTGTGTTTATTTCAATAAAATGTCGAAATTTGCGGGAAATTTTATCAGGAAGCATCGCAAAGATGACGTCATTTCAACGACGTCATCGTCATATTGTTTCCGGCTTTCAGTACGCTCGGTAAACTTTTTGACGTTAATCCGGGTATCAGATTTGATAATTTTCACTGAGTGGCCAGTGAGTTTATCAGGATATAATTCACCGTTATATTTCGATAAACCACCGAAAAACATAAAATAAAAATGACTAACTGACAAAAATGAAGATACCTAGTTTACGTAAGTGAATATGTGGATGGCAGTAGTGGGCACTAACAAGCAGTTTTATCCTGTTTAAGTGGATAACAAGCAGTTTTGTCACTTGCCAGATAATAACTGAATAAGTGACATTTTAAAGAAAAATTTCGAGATGAAAAAGTGGATATGTGGTTGGCAGAAATATGCCACCATATGAAACAGTCCTGAAGTTAACATATTTTCGCACTGTGATTCATCTTTAAATACTTTACCGTGTCGTTGTTGTTTTTTTTTTCTTACATGTATTTGTTAATTTTGTATAAATTATGTCTTTTTGCCTCCAGCTGAAACAGAGACAAATTTCAAAGTGATAGCCATTACGCAAAACGATCGCAGGGAATTCATTTTACCAAATATTTTTCTAAATGAAACCTCAAAGTATTGCGTAACAGTTTAATCTAAAACACAAAATAAAATTGTCGATACCAATTTTTATGGGGAGCCTCGAGTAAAAAGATTTAATCACACAGAAATTAAGCTCCAACTCTTAAATTAAAAGTATGGCCTTGCTCTCTGCATTCATAAAGAGCCATAGGGCTGAAGTAAAACCTAACTACCTACATTTCTTCCAAACTTTGTAAACTAAAGAATAAATGCAAAATCAAGAACTTTTACAAATATAACTAAGTTTTTTCAAAGATGTCTAAACATTCATCCTTCAGGTTAAATTAATTTTAAACAGCAAAAAATGGCTAATCAAATAAAACATTTCGGCTTTTGTACGACAGATCAATGATAATAAGTCTTGAAAAAAAAATAATAAAAAAACAATAATAAAACAAAACAAAAAAAAAAACAGTTTATCTTACTTGAAAAAAGAAATATAATGAACAAAGTTTGGTCCTAGTGGGGCTTGAACCTACGCCCTCCTGAAAAATTAGTTCAAGTAATCTCATGGTACGCACTGAATACTCTTCAAAAAAGATGTACATTATTACGGGTACGTCAATTTTCTTAACCTTCGTATTTGGGAAGGAACATGACTAGACAATAATCATTAACAGTCCGGTTTATAGCGGGGTTCGAGCCCAAAATTTCCCTCATACCGACAAGAAAATCGCCCATGATCAGTTCACATGAGTGTGTGTTGAGGGGTGGGATTGCATATCGATATGGATGTGTGTTGTTACTTTATTTATCTGATATAGCCTCATGTTTATTACCCCTATACAGAGTACTATAAATAGTAACAATTGTTTTGAAAATTCTCCATTATCGCTTGCGTCATGCATTATCATACAAAACCCGGCCATATCGAAATGCCTGGCGTTATCGCGGAAATAACGTCTGTAAAGAATACGTCATGGCGTTCGGAGTAAACACGAATTTCCGTTTTATTTTATCTGAGCGTAACTAGTGTATCTCCGTAAAATTTCGTTTTACCTAATATGCATAAGCAGAAGTCATCCAGTTTGATTTATACAGTAATAGACTCTTTACAATAATAAAAATGAAAACGAAATTATTGTGCAAATGCAGTACCTAAAAATGACACAAAAAAAAAAAAAATTTTACTATATTATAGAACCAAAAAACAGTAATACATGGAGAGCGTGCCTTTGATGATAGGCCAGAGAAATAATACCACGCTAAGCCCCGCATTATCACCTTGCCAGGCATTATCACTCAAGGCACGCTCTCCCATTATTACCTATATACATGAGACTATAAAACCCAATTGTCAAAAATATCCCATATCGCATGCGTCAGCTTATCACATTTATTACATGATACTATAAAAGACAAATTGTGTTGAAAATTCTCCCATTATCGCATTGCGTCATGCATTATCACATTATCATAATATGCCTCGGGGCCATTATCGATAATGGCCCTGGCGTTAGCGCGGGAAATTAACGTCCGTAAACAGAAATGACGTCATGGCGTTTCATGGAGGTAAAACAGCGAATATTTCCGTTTTATTTTATCATCTTGAGCGTAACATCGTGTATTCTTCGTAAAATAACGTATTTTTATCCCTAAATTATGCAATAAGCAAGAAAGGACAACTATCCAGGTATTTGATTTTATACAGTAAATAGACTCTTATAGACCTAGATCTACAAATAATATAGAAACTGAAAAGCTGAAATTTATTGTGCCAGAAGATGCAAGTACCCATAAAAAATGACACAAAAAACATTTCTTACTATATTATAGGTAAACATGTAATAAACAGGTAAATACATGGGAGAGCGGTGCCTTTGAGTGATAATGGCCCTGGAAGAAGATAAAAGCCCTCGGGCTAAAGCCCTCGGGCTAATATCACCTTGCCAGGGTCATTATCACTCAAAGGCACCGCTCTCCCATATATAAACCTATACATCATAATAAGCCCCGGGGCAATTATCGATAATGGCCCTGGCGTTAGCGCGGGAAAGTAACGTCCGTAAACAGAAATGACGTCATCGCGTTTCGTGGAGGTAAAACAGCGAATATTTCCGTTTTATTTAATCATCTTGAGCGTAACATCGTGCATTCTTCGTGAAATATCGTATTTTTATCCTTAAATTATGGAATAAGCAAGAAAGTACAACTATCCAGGTATTTGATTTTATACAGTAAATAGACTCTTATACAAATAATATAGAAACTGAAAAGCTGAAATTTATTGTTCCAGAAGATGCAAGTAGCCTACCCATAGAAATGACACAAAAATACATTTCTTACTATATTATAGGTAAATACATGGGAGAGCGGTGCCTTTGAGTGATAATGGCCCTGTAAGAAGATAATAGCCCTCGGGCTAAAGCCCTCGTGCTATTATCACCTTGCCAGGGCCATTATCACTCAAAGGCACCGCTCTTCCATTTATTAACCTATACTTTAGAAACATATATAAACGGTTATGGCACGCCAATTGTCCAATAATAACGTAAACCCAGGTTCACGGTCGAAAAACTAGGATTAACAATAGATAAACTAGTGTTTTCGAACGTAAAACCAGGTTTTTTTTTTAATACTTACCCATATTTTCGAGCAAAAACACGCCCGTGAACCCAGGTTTCATCTAGGTTTTTCCATTGAATTCACGGGCGTGAACTATGTTTACGGGGGTAAACCAGGGTTCACGAGTGTAAACCATAGTTTTCGAACGTGAACATAATGATAAAAATTATGTTAACGATCGAGAACTTAGGTTAACGACCGTGAACATGGGTTTAAGACCGTTAACATAGGTTCACACTCGTGAACATAGAATAATGACCAAAAATCCTAGTTTTGTTCGAGAAACCAAGTTTTTCGAACGTAAACCTAGGTTCACGTTCGTAAACTAAGGTTCACGCTCGTAAACTTAAGTTCATGGTCGTAAACATAGATTCACGTCCGTAAACAATGGTTCTCGGCAATCAAATTATCCACTGATTACATTCTTGGTCGAAAAACTAGGATTATCGAGTACTAACATAAATTTTCGAGCGAACACAAAGGATAACGGGCGTAAACTATAGTTTACTCTCTTGAACCAATGTTTACGTCCGATAAACTAGGTTTCTCGATTGAACTTTAACTTGGATGCACAAGTTAATCAAGATGGTTCATCACAACAATACCCTATGCTCGCCTAAGTTTGATATGGAAAACCCATAATATCTAAGATTTTGCAAACATCTTCCCGCACAGTTTTCATTCAGTGTTTTGTGGTAGCCAGCCTTTCTATACTTTCAGTAATTTGATTAAGATTTGTTACCACATGAACTCGAAGAGATGTGTACTGTGATAACAATTAAGACTGGAAACTTTCCTTCATTCTGAATGCTGCATTAGTCTGGGGCAGATATAATTTATAAAGTGCTGTCCTCTAATACATCTTTCATTTTGTTTCGGTATAAGGTGTATTAAGAAAGGACTTTTCAACCACTTGATGTTACAAGTAATATATAATGATGTTAATAATATTATAAAAAATTATTTCAAAACGTATTGTATTTCGATCAAATGAGTTGGCCTATGTATTAAGTAACACATCATGTTCATTATTCAATTGTATATATAAATGCTCTGAAAATTGTGTTATTCATGTTGAAATGTTATGACTGTACATGTGAATAATCTGTTGCATTCAAGTATTTTATATTGTATTGTATTATATGTATCATATTTTTGATAGCTCTCCTTAATGGAGTAAATAAAGAAGCTATCTATCTAGCTTTGAACATTGCAGAATACTGGCTGCTATTTGTTTTTCAGCAAATCTAAGCACTTTTCTCAAATAGCAGGTAAACAATGCCGTCACTCAGAAAAAGCTTTATTCCCAGTACTTCTCTTATATACATACAATATTACAAATTCCGTGAAATCACTGATACATTCATGTAACATGTTTGTGCTACAGATGATGGGAGACCGATATAAGGCGATTTATGACCGAACTGATCGGTAACGCAAGAGCCAAAGGATCAGCGACCGCAGGAGCTTCGGGGGTTTTTTTCTGTGTTCGTTTTCACCAATTTCCAAGAGAAAGTGAATTTATATCCCTCGTGGAGTTAAAGTGGTTTTGTGATTGAGGGGAGTATATTTTGAAAGATATTTTATTTCCAGATTAACACAAGTTATGCACAAAACGACCGTGCATAGGTTTGCTGGTTCTATTTTTTACAAAATCAAATGGAAAAACTCAGCTCTATAGTGATCTGAAAGTTTCATGAAGATCCATCAATGGATTACTTTCTTATGTGGGAATTTATGAATTTCAAAACAATTAAAGGGCAATAACTCTGCAGCTACTGAAGAGATCCTGATGAAGGATATGCATGCATCATAACCCTACATTCGGGTAAAATTTCATGAATATCCATCAATGGATTACTTTGCTATGTGGGAATTAATGGATTGTAAAATAATAAATGGGCAATAACTCTGGTTAATGAAGAAATCTTAACCAAGTAGCCCATGCACCACTACCCTTTAGTGACCTGTATTTGTGTAGTTTCATGAAGATCCCTCAATATGTTACATAGATACAGTCAAAAATTCCAGTTTTAACCAGATCAAGGGGAAAAACTCTGCTTATACCGGGTAAAGTGGGATAATACTATATGAGAGCAAAGGCCATGTGCTAATTAATCAGTATGTGAGGCTTGGATTAAAAGTATTTTCCTTTTTTTTAACAAATCAATGTGAAAACTCTTGCTTTTACTGGGTCAAGGGAAAAAATACTTTTTGACATGTGCTAATTAATAATTATGTGAGATTTGGTGATTCCAGCTTAAATTCTTTTTGAATTAGAAGCATTTTCAATTTTCTACATGTGGATGTGCAGACGAACGAACATGCCGGCAGAAAACGCCAGAACAATATTCCTCCACCTTCAGCTGGAAATAACAAACTTAAAATCTGGGACAACCCCAAAAAATTGGGTGGTAGAAATTTCAGTGAGTCGTTCGGATAACTTCAAACAAATACTTTTTTAGGATGGCCTGAAATCCATAACACTTTACTAAGAAGTCTGTTACCAAGACTCAACCAAAACCATTTCTTCTTGAGACAGACACCACTAAGTCTGTTCAGGATATGCCAGTGTCTACTAAAAACACACAACAAAAGACATGATACTTTTATGACAGAAAAATTTTATGGTTTCTGTCATACGGACAAAATTCATTTATCACGTTTGACGCCGCGGGAGTGTAATAAAGCCATTACATAACAAAAGCTGTCACAGGAGACAGCGCGCTCGACTATTTCGATGCTGAATAGTGAAACTGGGCACATCTGAGGAAACTAGAGCTGTCACTGGAGTGTTTAATGACTCCATTTGTGGATGATGATATTGCACAATAGCCTGAGTCTATGTCAAAAATATCAACTTAAAGTAATAAGGGAGGTAAAGATACAAGAGATCACAGAGTGATCTTGGCGCCCACCAATGTGCCATTTTTGAGTGTTCCAAATTTCAAGACTTATTGACTAGCTCAAGGTCAAATTTCATTTCCGTACACAACACTGTGCATGTGGTCCAAATTCGAAAGCTGTAGCTTGAGAAATGTGAATGTAGGTCACTAGATCAATTTCAAGGACAAAGTTCTCTGTACACAAAACTATGCATGTGCATCAAGTTTGCTGACTGTAGCTTGAGAAATTTGAAAGTAGGTCACTAGGTCAATCTTAAGGTCAAAGTTTAATTCGGTACACAAAACTATGCAAGTGGTCCAAATTTGAAGGCTGTAGCTTGAGAAATTTGAAAGTAGGTCACTAGGTCAAAATCAAGGTCAAATTTTATTTCGGAATACAAAATTATGCATGTGGTCCAAATTTGAAGCCTGTACCTTCAAAAATGTGAAAGTAGGTCACTAGGTCAATGTAAAGGTCAAAGTTTGTTTCGGTACATAAAACCATGCATGTGGTCCAAATTTGAAGGCTGTAGCTTGAGAAATGTGAAAGTAGGTCACTGGGTCAAAATCAAGGTCAAATTTTATTTCGGAACACAAAACTATGCATGTGGTCCAAATTTGAAGCCTGTACCTTCAAAAATGTGAAAGTAGGACACTAGGTCAATGTCAAGGTCAAAGTTTTTTTCGGTACACAAAACTATGCATGTGGTCCAAATTTGAAGGCTGTAGCTTGAGAAATGTGAAAGTAGGTCACTAGGTCAAAATCAATGTCAAATTTCATTTTGAAACACGGAACTATGCATATGGTCCAAATTTGACGCCTGTACCTTCAAAAATGTGAAAGTAGGTCACTAGGTCAAAATCAAGGTCAAAGTTTTTTCCAGTGCACAAAACTATGCATGTGGTCCAAATTTCAAGACTTATTGACTAGCTCAAGGTCAAATTTCATTTCCGTACACAACACTGTGCATGTGGTCCAAATTCGAAAGCTGTAGCTTGAGAAATGTGAATGTAGGTCACTAGATCAATTTCAAGGACAAAGTTCTCTGTACACAAAACTATGCATGTGCATCAAGTTTGCTGACTGTAGCTTGAGAAATTTGAAAGTAGGTCACTAGGTCAATCTTAAGGTCAAAGTTTAATTCAGTACACAAAACTATGCAAGTGGTCCAAATTTGAAGGCTGTAGCTTGAGAAATTTGAAAGTAGGTCACTAGGTCAAAATCAAGGTCAAATTTTATTTCGGAATACAAAACTATGCATGTGGTCCAAATTTGAAGCCTGTACCTTCAAAAATGTGAAAGTAGGTCACTAGGTCAATGTAAAGGTCAAAGTTTGTTTCGGTACATAAAACCATGCATGTGGTCCAAATTTGAAGGCTGTAGCTTGAGAAATGTGAAAGTAGGTCACTGGGTCAAAATCAAGGTCAAATTTCATTTCGGAACACAAAACTATGCATGTGGTCCAAATTTGAAGCCTGTACCTTCAAAAATGTGAAAGTAGGACACTAGGTCAATGTCAAGGTCAAAGTTTTTTTCGGTACACAAAATTATGCATGTGGTCCAAATTTGAAGGCTGTAGCTTGAGAAATGTGAAAGTAGGTCACTAGGTCAAAATCAATGTCAAATTTCATTTTGAAACACGGAACTATGCATATGGTCCAAATTTGACGCCTGTACCTTCAAAAATGTGAAAGTAGGTCACTTGGTCAAAATCAAGGTCAAAGTTTTTTCCAGTGCATAAAACTATGCATGTGGTCCAAATTTGAAGGCTGTAGCTACAGAAATGTGAAAGAAGTTCACTAGGTCAAAATCAAGGTCAACTCATGTCAAGGTTCATCTTGCCACTCAAAAATACACATGTGGTCCAAATTTGAATGTTGTAGTTATTGACAAGAACATTTTAAACGCTTTTCCCTATATGTCTATATGAACCATGTGACCCCCGGGGCGGGGCCATATTTGACCCTAGGGGGATAATTTGAACAAACTTGGTAGAGAACCACTAGATCATGCTACATTACAAGTATCAAAGCCCTAGGCTTTGTGGTTTGGACAGGAAGATTTTCAAAGTTTTTCCCTATATAAGTCTATGTAAACAATATGACCCCCAGGGCGTGACCATATTTGACCCTAGGGGTATAATTTGAACAATCTTAGTTGAAGACCACTAGATGATGTCACATACAAAATATCATAACCCTAGGCCCTGTGGTTTTGGACAAGAGGTTTTTCAAAGCTTTTCCCTATATAAGTCTATATAATCCATGTGACCCCAAGGGCGGGGCCATATTTGACCCCAGGGAAATAATTTGAGTCATCTTGGTAGAGGACCACTAGATGATGCTTCATACCAAATATCAAAGCCCTAGGCTCTGTGGTTTTGGACAAGAAGGTTTTCGAAGTTTTTCCCTTTATAAATCTATGTAATTTATAGAATTAAACAAATGGCCATAACTCACTTATAAATTGTTGAACCAGTCTGATTTTCAGGGTGACAGAACTAGGGTACCAATACATCATTCTGACAAAGTTTGGTCAAAATCCCCCCAGTAGTTTCTGAGGAGATGCGATAACGAGAAATTGTTAGGACGGACGGACGGACAGACACGGACGCAGAGTGGTTTTAATAGCCCACCATCATCAGATGGTGGGCTAAAAATGTATCGAAATACTATATAAGTATATCCTAAGTATATCCTAAGCAAAAAGGGGCGTAATTCATTAAATATTGGTGCCAGAGTTATGCACCTTGTGTCATATGGTGTGGGTGATGATGTTGAACATTTATTTTAAGTTTGAATCAAATCCATTCAGTAACAAGAGATCACAGAGTGATCTTGGCGCCCACCAATGTGCCATTTTTGAGTGTTCCAAATTTCAAGACTTACTGACTAGCTCAAGGTCAAATTTCATTTCCGTACACAACACTTTGCATGTGGTCCAAATTCGAAAGCTGTAGCTTGAGAAATGTGAAAGTAGGTCACTAGATCAATTTCAAGGACAAAATGTGAAAGTAGGTCACTAGGTCAAAATCAAGGTCAAATAACACTTCAGAACACAAATTTATGCATGTGGTCCAAATTTAAAGCCTGTACCTTCAAAAATGTGAAAGTAGGTCACAAGGTCAAAATCAAGGTCAAATTTATTTCGGAACACAGAACTATGCATGTGTTCCAAATTTGAAGCCTGTACCTTCAAAAATGTGAAAGTAGGTCACTAGGTCAATGTAAAGGTCAAAGTTTGTTTCGGTACACAAAACTATGCATGTGGTCCAAATTTGAAGGCTGTAGCTTGAGAAATGTGAAATTAGGTCAGTAGGGCAAAATCAAGGTCAAATTCCAATTCAGAACACAAAACTATGCATGTGGTCCAAATTTGAAGCCTGTACCTTCAAAAATGTGAAAGTAGGTCACTAGGTCAAAGTCAAGGTCAAAGTTTTTTTCAGTGCACAAAACTATGCAAGTGGTCCAAATTTGAAGGCTGTAGCTACAGAAATGTGAAAGTAGGTCACTAGGTCAAAATCAAGAACAACTCATGTCAAGGTTCATCTTGCCACTCAAAACCATACATGTGGTCCAAATTTGAATGTTGTAGGTTATTGACAAGAAGATTTTAAAATCTTTTCCCTATATAAGTCTATATGAACCATGTGACCCCCCAGGGCGGGGCCATATTTGACCCTAGGGGGATAATTTGAACAAACTTGGTAGAGAACCACTAGATCATGCTACATTACAAATGCCAAAGCCCTAGGCTTTGTGGTTTGGACAAGAAGATTTTCAACGTTTTTTCCCTATGTAAGTCTATGTAAACCATGTGACCCCCGGGGCGGAGCCATATTTGACCCTAGGGGGATAATTTGAACAATCTTAGTAGAAGACCACTAGATGATGTCATATACAAAATATCAAAGCCCTAGGCCCTGTGGTTTTGAACAAGAGGTTTTTCAAAGTTTTTCCCTATATAAGTCTATATAAACCATGTGACCCCCGGGGCGGGGCCATATTAGACCCCAAGGAAATATTTTGAATCATCTTGGTAGAGGACCACTAGATGATGCTTCATACCAAATATCAAAGCCCTAGGCTCTGTGGTTTTGGACAAGAAGATTTTCAAAGTTTTTCCCTATATAAATCTATGTAAATTATAGAAATAAACAAAGGGCCATAACTTACTAAAAAATTGTTGAACCAGTCTGATTTTCAGGGGGACACAACTAGGGTACCAATACATCATTCTGACAAAGTTTGGTCAAAATCCCCCAGGTAGTTTCTGAGGAGATGCGATAACGAGAAATTGTTAACGGACGGAAGGACGGACAGACTGACGGACGGACGGACGGACGGAAGGACGACGGACCACGGACGCAGAGTGATTTGAATAGCCCACCATCTGATGATGGTGGGCTAATAACAGAGACAGAGTGAAAGTGCATCAAAACTTTAACCTAAAATTCTAAGTAAAAAGGGGAAATAATTCATAAAAAATGGTCCCAGAGTTATGCATCTTGTGTCATTGATAGGGTAATGATGTTGAACATTTGTTTAGTTTGATCCAGATCCATTCAGTATAACAGATAGAGTGACAAGTGCATAAACTTTACCTGAAATTCTAAGTAAAAGGGGAATAATCATGAAAAATTGTGCCAGAGTTATGCATCTTGAGTCAAATGGAATGTGGGTGATGATGCTGAACACCTATTAAGTTTGAATCAATCCTTCAGTAAAACAGAGGTAGTGAAAGTGCACCAAAACTTTAACCTGAATTCTAAGTAAAAAGAGGGAATCATTCATGAAACAAGAGCACCGCCTTGCGGGTGCTGACGCTCATCTGATTTTTTTGTCTAATAGAAATATTGTCCTACCACGATTTTCTAAAGTATAAAATGGGCCATCATTCTTACAAAAAGCAGGAAGAGTTATGTTTCTTGATGTACAGTGTCCACTTATGATGGTGAAAAACGTGCAATTTTTAAAGCAATAGCTTTGATAGTTTATGAGAAGTCAACTAAACTAATTACTCAACAAGAAAAGGATTTTCTAAGTCCAAAAGGGGCAATAAGTTATTGCAAAAAGCAGGATGAGTTATGTTGCTTGCTTACAGGTCAGCTTATGATGCGTGAACAAGTGTTGCAAGTTTCAAAGCAATAGCTTTGAGTTTAAAAGAAAAAGTGACCTAAACAAAACTTAACAAGAAATCTGATATTTTCTAAATCAAATGGGCCAAAATCTTGCACAAAAGCAGAATGGAGTTCATGTTTCACTGTACAGGTCAGCTTATGATGGTGAACAAAGTGTTGCAAGTTTTAATAAGCAAAAGCTTTGATAGTTTGGATAAAAGCTGACCTAAACAAAAACTTAACAAGAAAATGATTTTCTAAGTCCAAAAGGGGCAATAATTCTTGCAAAAAGCAAGATGAGTTAGTTTCTTGATGTACAGGGCCTGACTTAGATGGTGACAAGTATTCCTAGTTTCAAAGCAATAGCTTTGATGTTTAGGAGAAAAGTTGACCTAAACAAAACTTAACAAGAATCTGATATTTAAGTACCAAAATGGGGCCATAATCTTGCAAAAGCAAGATGGAGTTATGTTCTTGCTATACAGGGTCACTAGATGGTGAACAAGTATCCAAGTTTCAAAGCAATAGCTTTGATAGTTTAGGAGAAAAGCGACTAAACATAAACTTAACCAGGCCAACGCCGACGCCGATGCCGACAACCGCTCAAAGTGTGACAATAACTCATCATTTTTTTCAAAAATCAGATGAGCTAAAAATGGTGCCAGAGTTATGCACCTTGTGTCATATGATGTGGGTGATGATTAAGAAATAATATATCTCATCCAGTGATTTGTCGTTGAATAAATCATTGTTTGGAAGTCAGTGCGAAGGAATTCAATAACAAGGGCCAGCCATGTGAATATATAGCATCTGCACGACAAGAATGATTTATTCATGAGCAAATCGCTAATGAGATATATATTTTGTTCTAACACGTTACCAAGGATTTTTAAATACTTCCTATGATGACATTCATTAAATATTGTGCCCGTTTCATCGGTTCTTCCAGCGCGCGCTATGCCTATTTGAACCCATGATGATGACATAGAACAGTGATTTGTATGTATAATAATTCACTGTTTTCTGCCTTCTTTGTTTAATAGGAAAATGAATCGGATCGAGTTAGAATGTTGAACAACTATTTTAAGTTTGAATCAAATCCATTCAGTAATAACAGAGATAGAGTGAAAGTGCATCAAAACTTTAACCTGAAAATCTAAGTGAAAAGGGGGATAATTCATGAAATATTGGTGCCAGAGTTATGCCCTTATGTCAGATGATGTGGATGATGATGAGGATTAAGTATTTCAAGTTTGATCCAAATCCATCAAGTAATTACAGAGATACGTTGACAAAGAGAAAGTGTAAAAAAACTTTAACCCAAGGAGGGACGCGGAAAGACGCTGACGCCGGGTCGAGTACGATAGCTCTCCTTATACTTCGTATAGTCGAGCTTAAAATGATAATACACTTATCAGACACTAGTGCAATAAAGCTTTGACGTCAACGTCGTTTACAGTATACGAGACGTTGGTCAAATTGACTTGTTTATAATAGTTAAAGAAAGTCGTTTTTTATGTTTCGACAGGAAAAGCTAACGTGATAAAAAGAATGTTACATTTGTGACTTCGCACATTAAATTTATTCAACTTGTTGAATAAAATATATAAAATGCTCTGCAAAGCCTCGCATATTATCACTTTATTCAACTCGTTTAATAAATTCAATATGAAAAGACACTCATGTAATATCCTCTATGTATTCTGAATTTCAAACATAACATGAAAGGAAAACTACGGCAGGAATTATGCGGACTGGGGAAACGAAGAAATCTAAGAAAATTAGTCCTCATAAAAGCTAACAATTTCACAGAAGTTAAATTTCAATGTAGTTAAGCAGTCAACAACAAATATCTATAGAATAGAAGATTTTATTTTCAATTTTTCCTCTTTTTAAAACAAATATAAACATACACTGACCAGACAACAAAATATCAAATTTCCAAGCAAGAATACAATGTAAATCAGTATCTTGTATTTGTCATTAACTGAATTAATACATCAATAAATATTTAATGTTTAATTTTTGTATCATTTCTGCGTAAACAATAATTTTCAAACCGACTAGTAAAGTATTCATCATTACAGTTTCATGGAATAATATTGTTGAACCACAACAACATTAACTTAACAACAAATCGCACCAGATTTTATTTCTTTCTATCCATTTCTTTTTTTTCGGGGGGATAAAAATGTCAAAAATTATTAAAAAGTCCTAAAGTGATGGAAGTAAATCATGTTTCCAGAATCAAATTTTGCTTAACTTTTGAGTCTTTGAAATAAAAAAAATGCTTCAAAATTACAGTGCAGTATTTTACTGAAAGAAAAGTTTAAATGAATGTAATAAGTCTGACAGAAAATCTAGCAATAGTAGAAAAATACAGGAAAACAACACTGATTTCAAACAGCGTACCAGATAAATGTGTATATTTGATTAACAATGTCATGAAATTCATAACGTTTTCCTTTTAAACCCATTTTCGGTGAAAAAAAAAGAAGAAGAAAAGTCTATCAACAATGTTTCAATACCAATCATGGAAGCACATAAGATTACTGTTATTCTGTAGTGGGTCTTTAAAGAAACATACCTCCAGATTAATGTTAAATTTTTCAAAATTTAAGAACAACTTTCTTTAAATATAATTGTAAAACAGTGAATCGGAGTTTCAAGCACTTTTATGTATTAACAAGAGCACCACCTGCGGGTGCGGATACAGCAAAAACACGTGTTCAGACCCTATTAGTTACCTCTTACTATCATGAAAGGTTTGGTAGTGTTTCCAGTTCTTTCCATACACAAGTTGTCCAAGAACTACATGGGAAAAGCTCCTTAAGCGTAACATACATGTAGTAGAAATATGATGCAAACTATTATGTAAGAAAATAAGCTGATTTCATATTGCACTCATAAAACATTAACATAAATACTTAAAGACTGATTTATGATATAATATTGCTGTTGAATTTAAGGTTTATCTGAAGGCATGCCCCTTGTATTAACAAACAGACTATGGCACTTTTAAATCTTTATGTAAGTATTTATGTCTCTCTGGATCTAGGTATCTTATTTAACCATTCAATAACACTATCTGGCACCCTGATTTGATATATACACAAAGCAAATAAAAACAAAATGTAGAAATGACATGTATTAACATCCAGTAAAATACACTATCCGGGGGTAATAATTGGTGAAAAATAGAAATTTACAACTCAAGTTTATAAAGAAAAATAACAGAAAGAAGTCAAATTCTACTTGCAAAAATATTCAAGTATACATTTTAAGAAACCTTTTTGCCAGTATGTGTACCTGTATACAAAATTATGATGAAAACTGTGACATTAAAAGCGCTATTGGAGCACATATCTATTTCACCTATAAACATTTCAATATTATGACCAGTACTCTTGTTTAAAAGTAAAATTTTCTGCATTAAAGACAAAGCCCATGTACCATGTGTATTGTGGCAGCTAACTTGTTTGACAATAATTATCAAGCACAAATATGCAACAGAATTTGGTATAAACTTCATTGCATTCATTTATATGGTTTATATGACTAAGTCTAACTTTTGAATTTGATATCACGACATTTTTCAATTACCTTGATGGCTTATTCTTATACATACCTAAAGTCTAACTTTTGATATCACAACTTTTTTCAATTACCTTGGTAGCTTAGTCTTATAAATATCTATTAGATAATAACTTAAAACTAGAAATTCTAATCAACAAAGATTTACCCAAAGGATATATTGCGTAAATGAGCATAATTTACCATCTTTAGAATAGATGAAAAGAAGTGTTTTATAAATGTAGATAAAGAACCTCTAAGCGAAATAACCTCAATTTCATAGAGGTTATAATACCAGTAACCTCAATTTCACAGAAGTTATATACCAATAACCTCAATTTCATAGAGATTATAATATCATTAACCTCAACTGCCAGATTTCAGATTGGTGATTAACAGATGGCCAATGAGATGAACTTGGAACAGTAAAATGAACCATTACAGTAATTTACTACATTACTAACTGAAATAAAGTTTAACTTAATACTCATAACTGACATGAAACAAAAAAATCAAAAGGTCAAAATGTATAAATAAAGGTTTATTTCTTCTCATTTTCAAAAGGAAAGATTAAGAAACACATAAGTGTGGGTTTAGCTCTAAAAGGCTTTATAATTCAGGATTTTCACAAGTGATTCTTTTTTCATAGTAAGGCATATTACAGGACTGAAGTAAACTGATCATAAAGAAAAATTATTCATTAAAATGAACACTAAAAATAATAATTTCTGTTTGCCTAAACAAATTTCCACCGAAGAAGTTTCTCAAAACCATTTTAACAAGGAACGAATGTATTTATGGATAATAGTTGATTCTACTCTTCCACAATGATATGGAGATTGCACTATTTGTGGTTATCGCGCCATAACTGCTGCTAATGCACCAAGCCCTCCAAGTGTTGCTGTAAATAAAAGTCCTTTCCAAATCTTGTCCTCTACTGCATTCTCGTCTGAGAAGAAATCGGCAAACGCATCCTGGAAATATAAAATTTAAGTTTTAATACAAAGATGGCTGTCAGAAGGAGACACCAGCATTTAAAAATTAAACATCTATAGGTCTGTGTGTTGTGCCCTCCTATTTCTTAACACTTAAAGACTTTTTAAAAATCCTTAAACAGGATAATACTCAAATTCATAAACTACACATAGTCTTAGTCTAATAGTCCTACAGTTCCTGGCTCTGGGTCTTTGCAAATTTTGAGAATGGTATAATGGCATAATGTACCAGTATTTATAGTAACCCCAGCTAAATTTTCAAAATCCAGATATTGCATAATAATTAATTAAATACACCTTTAAGGGCTATTTAAAGTTTGCCAATATTGTAAATGATGAATAATGATTCCAAGAACAACAGAGTAAATTGTTGTTGAAATATGCCAAAATGTTTAACAAATTTATGAAACTTCAGAAGCGAGAATTATACCCAACAGGCAAGTTACTGTGTGATTATTCAACTGAATGTGTCACTTTATGTACCAGACACTTTATGTACCAGCACTTTATGTACCACTTTGGACACCTTATGTACCACATATATGATACATAGTGGCTGATCATTTTTGTATTAATTATATGAAAATGTTACATTTTATGTTACTTGAAATGTTTTTTAATAAATTTAAAAGTTAATTTTCATAAATAAGGTAAATTGTATTAAAATTTAATTCTTTCCCAAAATGTCAACAACGTTCTATGGCCTTGAGCTGATTAAATCAAAGTTGTTTTCACAGGTAATTATCACATATTCACAGTGCTACACTATGAGATACAATTACTATATAATATATAGGTGGTACACTAAGTGTCAAAGTGGTACATAAAGTGTCTGTTACATAAAGTGACTGGTACATAAGGTGTCGCACCCATTCAGAAACTTACCCATCCACCATTGTCTAAAATCCATCGCCCAAGTTTGTTTCCTACATATTTGCCAACATATAAAGATATTTTTTCTTCGTAAGCCGGATTTCCCTTTCTAAAGTAGGCATTGAGTCTGGCAGCAAACGCGTAAACGACAATAACTCTTCCCCAATTTATTTGTCCATCTTCAAATATTTCATCAGCAACATTTACAAAAGTGTGAAACATATTACTGTCATCAAGGTTCAGTTTGTTCACCATTGATTTTAAAGCTATATCATGTCTATCTGAAACTTCTTTCACAGTTTTTCTCATAGTTTTACAAAACCTGTCAGGACATTTCTTTTCATTCTCTACATCAAAGTTCACAACTACATCTGCGGCAATTATTTCTGCTTGTTTCCTAACATTTTCCAACGGCGATAGCATAGATCCTGTCGTCTGTGTTTCCTGGTTGATGTTGTTTAGCCCTTGGTTTCCTGGTAAGAGTCCCCAGTGTTTGTGAATTTCAGCGAACAAATTGTTTGAGTTGTTATGAAAACCGCCATTCCCAGCAATTGTTTTAATTCCACCGTACGTTGGGCTTGTTGTTGTCATCTTTCATTCATGGGGACCTTACTAAAACAAAAAAACTGACCCGAGGCGGTCTAAAAATTCAGTCTGTTTTCTCTTTTGTTGTTCAAAATGGCGACGAATTCTCACAAGCAGTTGATATTATACAAACATCTGACAATTTCCGTGTACTAATTTTAGTAACAATTAAGGGACCATTTCAAACGTTTCATTTACTGTCGCTGTATTTTACATTATTTTCGGATATATTTGTATTTCTTGTAAGACTTATATCACAAAAAAGTATTTACAACGATCTTCATAGAATAAAATGGTCTCGAACATCCCAAGACAAAACTATTCTAATTCAAAATGTTAGCTGAAATGTTCCCCTTGCATTAGTTTTAGAACGCAGGGTAATCCTTGTTACTATTTACGGTATATTGCGAATTTACATTCCATCTCCCATTGGTTGATAGTTGTGACGTAAATGTAAAGTCCAGAAAGCCACACACAAAATAGCGAAACCAGTAAATTTCAGCAATCTAATCGGAGGATCTGCCAGAAAACGGAAATTAAAGGCAAGTTGATTTGTTGTCAATATATTTATCAATATCCCTGTATATTCTTTTAAACTGGAGAACATTTCCGACAAATATCCGATAATATTCTTGAGGGAGGAGAATTATTTTGAAGGGGCAATGTGGGTAGCTTGCTTTTGTCATCCATCTAGTTGAAAATGTTTTGTCTTTTGCTATATTCAGCTTGCTTACCAATACTTCAAGTGAGAGTTTCTGGCACGGACCAAGTCCCAGTCCGCGTCTAGTTACCTCTCCTGCCACCCTATCCCACCCCACCCTGCCCCAAAGCCCAGCCCGAGTTTCAGATCTATCAGAGTATCGTTACTTTTTACTAAATTATGAGAACCAAATTGAAATTCATTTCCTTCCCTTCTTAGTTAAATTTGTATGTAGAATGTGTCTATAATATTTGTACACTGTTACAGACCACAGGAATCTAAAATTCTAACAGTAAGACTCTAGATATGTCTCTTTAAAACACCCCATATATATTTATAAAATAAACACGTTTAGATCAGTATATAGGGAGTATTTAAAGACAAACATCTGGAGTCTTATTGATAGAATTTCAGACTCCTTTGTACAGACAATCCTTCAAAGAAATAAGACTGCAAATTTCGATGCATTTTCCTTCACAAAGGAATTTATTAGGGTTTTGTGTGTTTACAGGTTCTGCAGCATGGAAGACAAGAGCGATGAAAAACAAACAGAGTTTAAACAAATATTACAAGAACATGTTCATGATCTGAAGTTGGATATGACAGACACAGAATCCGGATTAGAAATACACGTCTCAGATTTTGAAACAAATTCTGAAGAAACAGGTGAAAAGGTAGAAACAATTGAGGATGGAAATGAAATTTTACCTGTTGATACACAAGTGCCAAATGATAACATTAATTCAGACTGTTTGATGCTTTGTGGACGAATACTTAGAATCATGGGAGATGAGGTCACGTGCAGGGCTTGTGGCAAAAGTCTCAGAAACATTGGAGATGAAATATTTTGTAACTATGCAACTAGAAATATTCTAACGTCTCTTTTAAATGATTTATCACGAATTGAAACGGTGAATGAAAATGTGCGATAGAGCTGGTGCCTTTTTGTCAAAACAACATTGCTCACTTTTCCACGTAGTCTTTCCAGTTTGTCATTAAGTTTTAATGAATGCTTAATCATGTACTTCGTACATATTTATGTAAAAATGGCTGTGTCAAACATATTCATGTAAAAATGTGTAACATTCCACTTGCAAATATTTGTTGAGTTGGCAACATCTCATTCTGTCAGAACCTCTGTATCATGTTTTTGTTATTTTGTGTATATAACAAACACTGCAATAACAGTGCCAAATATTTGTAAATTAAAATCATATGTTTATACAAATTTGCTCAATGTATGTAATATCTTAGGAGATTAAAATCCTGTTTATGTAGTTGGTGTTAAAAATGCAATAAAAATGTTGTCATATTTTCATTGATTAATCATTTTTTTGTGTAAAGACCTACATGATGAAATATTGATTGTTTCCTGCAAGTAGGCTTAAATCATGCAGACTACACATGTCCAAAATGACGTTTTGTATGTAAAAAAGTTGAGAAATAGACTATAATTTTGTTGTAGCAAATGCCAGAGTAGGTGAGCCATAGTCCAACTCGTCACCGACTGGAACTAGGTGAGCCAGTCTCTGTTTTCAATCAGTCAGTATTATATATGACCCCGGTTACGGGCAACAGAAACAAGAATGAAAAATTGTAAAAAGTTTTCATAACGTATAGTGTCATAACAGCCGGGAACTACATAGTTATAGGCTGAAAACGTAAAGGTGCGAATCTAAAGTAGGATGCATAGTCAACAGCTGTAGCTCGACGAGATGTACCCCTTTTACAGCCACTCCACCGATGTTAGTCACCCATAAACTTGAACGAGTCCAAAGGTCAGCAGCTAGGTATGTTATGAATGATTACAACTATACAAGCAGTGTAACTGAAATGTTGAAATCCTTAGAATGGAAAACTCTCCAGTACCGTAGGTTAAACTGTTCATTACTTTTGTTTTACAAAGTAAGGACCCAGACCGTTGCTATTGACCAAGGTTACTTGTCCCCCATTAGAAACCTGAACTACTTGATCCCTTATTCCAGCACTCAATACTTTGCTAACTCTTATTTCCCTAGAACCATCCGTCTCTGGAACTCCCTCCCCACATCAGTCAAAGCTAGCCCCAGCCTCAGTATCTTTACAGAGAGGCTGGCGGCGGTCACTATGTAATTCTTCCATTCTGTCCTATTTTAACTGTAGCATACTGTCCTTTTATCTTTTACTTTTAATACTGTAATATACTAAATTTCTTTAACAACTGTTTCTCTGACAGCGCCGACCAGTCATAATCGGAAATCGATTGTTGGTTGTAACGATGTAGATGTAGATGTAATGCTAACTAGGTCAAGCGTGACCCAGAAAGCGATATATGTGCCCTCTCCACGACGTGCACATCTCGGTGGTTCCGTTTGTACAGCATAGTTAAGACTGGTTTATAAACATATCTCTCTAGTGAGTCCATTAATTTATGATGTAATTTGGAAATCCTGACGCAGGCATGTCCCCATTCTTGTATACCAAGGTTATATCATGGGTTTCTCGTGTTGGGGACTGTGACGAACCTCTGATGGATGAGAATGGTATATCAATTGAATGTCAGTAATTTTCATTAACTGGTTTTGACTGTGGTAAAATACTGACAGTAACTGTAGAAGACTTAGTAGAACTGATGATCAAAATTTCAGACTTTTTTAACTTCTTGTGCCCCGGACAAATGCCAATTTATTTTAGAGATTTTCTCAGAAAACCGATAGTATGAATGATTATCATGTTATTGGCTATAGCTAAGATAGAGACTGGCTACATACATAACTTTAAAAATAAAACTTATAATAATATAATGAACTAAATCAAGGCAGTATTTCGGACCAGGGATGGAAAAAAAAACGTAATAGTTATATCATTGAAACATTTTTAGATTTTTTTAGATCTCTCGAAATGGTTGTAAAATAATGTATGTCGTTTCATTACTGCGCACGTCAAAATATCTCTAAATTATACTTTTATTTAATTCTTCATTTCATATACGTTTACTAGTTTACGTTTTTGCAAAGAAACAAATACGTTTGCAAGCAGCTGTTTGTAGCGGCACTGGCTGAAATTGACAAAATTAATGTGTTTTAAGTTACATCGCTAAGTTCCACAAGGCTTTAAACGTTATGTTAAAAGTGATAATGCAGCTGTGCAAATAGATGTATATGAAAAAATATATAATTAGAAATGCGTTACTTTTAATACTGCACAGTTATAGCTACAAAGGGAGATAACCAAAGACAACAGATTCAATAAAAACTTCTACTATATTCATCGATTTTCAAACCTTTGCAAAAATTTTAGAAAAACAGTTATCATAAAGAGGATTTAACAAGAAATTAACATATTTTATGTTAATTACGAACAATGTGGCAGCCATATTTTAAACAAAGGCATTATGAGCCTTTAAAAAGTGCTGAGATATATATGTTTAAAATAATGGGCCGGTGTGGGACTCGAACCCACAACCTGCACTTTAGAGGAGTGATGCTCTAATCCAGTTGAGCTAACCGGCCGATATAATTAATTGAATATTTTTAAAGTCTTAAAGGTTTTTCGCAATGATTGTGCAATATATCAAATATGCCTTTTGTTTGCGCATGTCCAATGGCTTTATTGTTCACTTGTATTTTATACGCCCAAACATCATCATACGGAAAAAAGATTTTTGGCAACGCTCAGATTTTTTTTTTCTTTTTAAAGAAAGGTGTCAGTAGGAAAGGAAAAATATCTTTTTACTTATCTCTTTTCTGATATAAACCCGTATTTACCGATGGATTTCCGTTTAAATCACTGTTTGATGCTAACTTGTGCTAAGGTAATTTATGCTTGAAAATAATGGGTCGTTGCGTTTTTCCCGAACCCATATTTCGGAGTAGATTTGATTTAGCCAGTTTACATACGACCGTTGACTGCCTTTTCCTATTTTAACGTAAGGCAAAAATAAAAAAGAAATACACATCATGGGCCGGTGTGGGACTTGAACCCACAACCTGCACTTTCGTAGAGTGATGCTCTTTTCCAGTTGAGCTAACCGGTCGTTATATTGCTTAAATATTTTGAGAGTTTTAAAGGTCCATCGCAATGACTGTGTACTATGTTAAATATTAAAATAGTTGCATTTTAAATATCCCTCGAAATGATGATGCAATAATATGCAATGCCATTTCATCACTGTGCATGTCCAAATCCCTGCAAAACTAATTCATTTTATATACGTTTAGATGCAGCCAGGACACAGAGACTGGCTACATTCATAACTTTAAAAATTGAAATATAATGTAATGTGGGAGCTAGACTATGCCAATATTTCGGACCAGGGATAGAAAAAAATAATAGTTAAGAAAACGCGTTCATTCAAAAATGACCAAAAATAGAAAACACATGACCTTTTACTATTACTACAACTTTTTATATTAAAGCATACTTTCAATGCTTCTTTAAAGGATGAGAGTGACCTGAAAATGACGTTGGTTTAAGTTGATTTCTTCGCTGGTCTGGTAAACAACAATTAAAAGGATCTCAAAGAGTATCGAGTACTTTTCTAAAGTTATCCAAGTTTTCACTTCATCTGTTTAGCAATTGATAACTATTAATTTTTGAATAACTACTTTTAAAATCCTGTTGATTTTTATTTAATATTTAAGTTAATCAAAGGAGAATTTTGACTGAGAAGGGGGACTTTGTCCTACACTCGCAAGTTCTTAATTTTCCAGTTCTTGATACGAGTTATTGTAAATTGCGCTAAAATCCTGACTTTTCCCCTAAAGTTGGTTGGTTGCATTTATAGATAGACTGTTGGGTCAGATTGGTAAATTCTTGGAAACCAGTAGAAATTTCACACAGCTCCTTCACATCACCAACGACACCCAGAACTCAACCCAAGCTTGTATATAGAACTAGATGTGTGCCCATAAGACACTGAACAGTGCCCCCACTCACTGTCACTGTATGCATATTTATAACGAAGTCAAGAACCATAAGTCTGGTCTGTCTGTGTGAAATCCTATATAATTAAAACACCAGATGCACACTCAACTTCACATGCTGAATAACAATCTTTGGAGGTTTGATGACTCTATAGGTCAAATACTTCTTTGAGATTTGAACGACACAATTGATGGACACGAAAACGGAGTTTTTATACGCTCAGCATGACCAGGCCAAGCTATGACTTTTATAATATATCCCAAACAGCAATTTGTTGTTGAATAAAAATAACGTTTGAGATTTAGATGCGAAGGAATTGTATCACAAGGGCGCTGCCCGACTTATATACTAATACGCATTATCATTTCTGTAGAAATGAGTCATTTGAGTAGATTTGATTTAGACTTTATTACTTCTTCGTTTAATAGAGAAAGTATGTTTAAAATAATGGGCCGGTGTGGGACTCGAACCCACAACCTGCACTTTAGAGGAGTGATGCTCTAATCCAGTTGAGCTAACCGGCCGTTATATTATTTCTTTATTTATAGAGTTTTTAAGGTCTCTTGCAATGATTGTGCAATATATAAAATATGCCTTTTGTCTGCGCATGTCCAATTCTTTTATTGTTTATTTCCCGTGTATGAATGCATTTTAAACGCCCAAACATGAAACAAGATTTGTGTGTGTGTCCGTGCGTGTGTGCGTGTTGGTTTGTTTGTTGTTGTTTTTTTTTTAGTTTTTTTATTCATTTGAGCCGTGCCATGAGAAAACCAACATAGTGGGTTTGCGACCAGCATGGATCCAGACCAGACTGCGCATGCTGTTCGCTAACAGTTTCTCTGATAACTATAGGCTTTGAAAGCGATGCGCAGGCTGTTCTGGATCCATGCTGGTCGCAAACCCACTATGTTGGTTTTCCCATGGCGCGGCTCATTTATTTTTTGCGGTGAAGAAAAGGAGTCAGTAGTGAATGGAAATTATATTTTTTTCTTATCTCTTATTTATTATTTATTTACAAAGAAACAAATCCATTTGTAAGCTTACTTTCTTACTTATTTACTTGTAAGCAATGTGAGTTTGGACTCTTAACTATATGGATGACAACGATAAAGTACGAACGGTTTATTCGTTTCACAATTTTCAAAGGATATATAGATTTATGATATATGATTACGCAGTCAAATGAGAAATCAATTCCAATGGAAGTGCAAGAATAACGTTTCAATGATAATTGTTTGTCTATAAGTAAAGCTGATGTTTCAAAATATATGAAGGACTTGCCAGCGTTCCGGAATTTGTAAATATATACAATATTTGCGATACAGTTCCACACGGAAGTTGTCGTGGCCGAGTGGTTAAGGCGATGGACTAGAAATCCATTGGGATCTTCCCGCGCAGGTTCGAATCCTGCCGACAACGAATTCTTTTTTTTTTTATTGTATGCAATTCTTTTTTTTATATGTGTATGCATGCATATTTACAAAGCTTCAAACATAAAAAAAGAACGATTACAGAAGTGAACCATGTTTTTTTCATAATCATTCAGTGCGTATACATTACAATAATTTGAAAGGTTTTTTTTGTTTCTTTAAAACTACTTCAAACACTTCAGCCTCATATCTAGCCAAACTTTTTACATGTTTTTACGAGTGAATTATCGAAATATTAGATTGAACTATATCTGGTATTTTCACAATAAAAATATGAAATATAATTTTCACTGGTTGGAAACTATAAAATGGGTAAATTCAGTCAAAACATGAAATTAAATGAAACTGTGTTTGTTTTATACCTACATGTAAGATCAAAATATCTTTCACTCATGAACACCATATCTTACATTTTTACGCGTGGCTATGCCATTCGTGAAAATACTGCATCTGGTGTTCACTCGTGAAGGACATTTCTATCTTAAAGTGAAACAAACAAATATCCTCTATCTAATTACATGTTTATATATCGTTGCAGGTAACAAACTCAAAGTATTTATCTTATGCTAACTAATGAAATACTGTATTCTATCAGTTAAATATTTTTATATCTCATCACTCACACTGTGAAAATATGAAATCTCAGATATTTTCACACTGTGAGAGATATAGCTCCGCCCCCTCATACATTGTGTATGAATTTTAAATTATTTGCTTAAAACATGATGAAAATTGTAGATCTAGTCGCACTTTGTTCTTTATAGTAAATCTATATTTCTCGATTCAAATTATTTTACTTAATGAAAATTTCATAACGTTATGCAGCAAAAAATAAAATAAAATGAAACTTTATGTTGTGTGCGTCTTTCTAACGTCACAACATGTCTGACGTCATGTCTGTTTACGCGCGTCTGTTCCCCGCGCTGAGATTAAAAACTGTTGCAAAACCAGGCGCGTAGCTGCTTTTACGCAGAGCCGCAGCTGCGTAGTGAAAATCTGGCAAGCTGGCTTATTTATTTGGTTGCAACAAGAAGTCTATATCATACAGCGGAGATTGCTTAATACGCAGTCATTGCTTACTTCATATTTTGTTTGAAGTAGATCTACAGTAAACTGAAGTAATAGCAGACTTGTTTATATAATTAGTTGATTTAACGTGCATTGAAATTCACCAATAATTGTCTTTGTAGTTTTATAACAATTTAGGTACAGTCATTATCCTACTATTTGATTGCTTATTTTGTAATAATCCTGACCATGTGAAATATTACATTCATACGCCGTCTGTGCTAACGGTTTAAAAAGTCAAATTTCTATACTAAAATTATAATATAATGTCAGAAATTGATAAACTGTTGGTTTAGAAATCGGCAAAGACATTTTTAAGGCTAAACGCTTTTGGATAGACAATTTGTATAACACTGCAGACGTAATTTGTCACGCATAATAATTATTACGTTATTTTCAGATATCATAGATATATCTTGTAATTATACTTAATTAAATGTATGAAATTATCAATTATTCCATGGTCCCAATGTTGTATAAAATAAAATATTATAGAAATCAAATAATTACACCTAGTTAAATCCTACGCGTATTGCCAAGGTTTGACACCGGTACAAGTCATACGATATTGGAGTATCTGACAACCAATTCACAATGAGATAAATATGTTCTTTCTTTATAATTGGTGAGTACAGTTTTTCCAATGGCCTTATAGGTAACTAAATTATATGCAATATATTTCAGAAGTCCTTAAACAACATTCTAAAAAATATCCAATCAAGATTTCAGTGTAATACTTTTGAGATATATCAACAAGCACGCTACGTTTTTAACATTTTTTATTATTCGATATTGCTGGTAAAACTTCGAGGCGCGGGATCATGATGGGAAAGCGCGAAGTCATGATGGCAAAGCACAAGATCACGATGACAAAGAGTGAAATCGAGAATTTCACACACGCGAAATCACGATAGCAAAGCGCGAAATTGTTAAAGTTTCGCGATCTCTCCATTCGCCATCGCTATCTCGCGCTTCTCATATCGTTAGAGAAAGCGATGCATGAAGCGCGAAGCGCGAGATTAGATGGCGAAACCGCGAAATAATTTAAAAGGTAAGAAACATTTTACAGAATACTGTTTTAGTTTTAAAGGTCCATTACTAAGGGAAAGTGAGTTGGCAATTTCTTCATAGCATGCAGTAGATTCTGACAGACAGTAATAATGAAGATTGCATGTCAAAATTTTACAGAGGACTTTGGAATCAAGCAAATTATTGTATTATAAAATTTCAATGAATCGACAGAATGACCCCCAGGTCTTTTTAACTTTCTTCATACTTCATAGAAAAATAATTGTACATATACTGCGATTTATTTCGAATTTCTACATACCAACTTTCATTTTCCAATAAAATGAAATAGTTTCTGTGCTTTTTAAAAGAAATTAAAATGTTCACTTTCCTTAGTATTGGACCTTTAAAAAAAAAGATAAGGGAAATACCTATAACGAAGTTGACGTAATGAAGACGCCGCTATACCGGAATGCGTTCCCTATGCAAGGTATCAGTTTCAGATTTGGTACATTTGTACAGTATCATGAAACTTAGCATGTCTTTGTTGACTAGTCTAGTATTCAGTTTAGAGTTATGGCAAATTCCTTGTAACAACTATCTTATTTATACTTACAGACATATCTCTTGAATGATATATCCAATCACAATGATTTGTTTAAAGTGTGTCAACACTAACCATTTGTTTTGAACTAATACTTGCACATATAGAACATGGATCACTATTAAACAACAGATTGCATGTGCAATATTACGCACAAACCTAGTAAAATAAAACATTTTATATATACAAAGAATAAGGTTTTTGTGCAATGTTTTTGCTTCAAATACACGCTAAAATGCACCATTTGCCATTCTCACATTGATAAATAATCAAGGGGAGGATACACCGACCCACACCCCCATTACGTCTGCGTACTATGAAAAATGCCCTAGCTACGCGCCTGAAAATGCACACCTAAACGTAATTGAGCATAAAATAAAAAGAAAATTTGTTTGTTTTTCGTGAATATGGAATATATCTCACCTGAAGTGAGAAAATGTTCACACTTCTCAGTGAGATATATTCCATATTCACGAAAAACAAACAAATATCCTCTATATACATTTTAAATACGGTTATAAGCGAATAAAGAAGGCGGTCGATCGGTCATTCGATCCGTAATGTCACATATCAAGAAATCTAAGAAAAATATTAATTTACGATAAGACACCACGGGCGTGCACTGATAAACGATTTGTTTACAAGCCTATTGATATACTGAAAATCATTTATCGAATAAATAATTTTCAAATATATCACCTGATCCGTCATTGAAAGACTCGAATGGCCATTTCACAGTTTGTTGAATATTACATGTCGTTTTACAGGATTAATACCAATATTAAACCATAAAAATTTTCCTGTGTGGCACATATTCATGGTCTGGTAGTCCTAAAGTTAGATTTGTTTTCTTATATTTGCAGAAAAGAAATTCCCATTCTTCTGGAGAATGTAGCGAAAAAAATCATTAATAAAACATTTTCTTTTTAATAATTATTAGAAAGTAAATAGGATTAAAAATGGCAACGCCTGGTATTAGGCAGCGGAGAATGAAGGTAAGATTTTTGTGATTTTAATTTACATGTAATTACAACAAAAATGCAGTTTTCATGTATTCCTGTGTAAAAGAACAATTATGAAGTAGGAATCCAGGATTATGATATGCACGTTTTGCACGTGGGTGCTGTTTCTGAACTATGAACGGGGTCATAAAGTACGGAACATAACATTTCTGCGTATACTTCATTAAAATTATTAAAATGCTCCTGCGTCTGTATCTTCACGTGTTTTTATTCGATTTGGAATATATTTAAAATTCAAAAGTAACAAATTCGGATGTAGAAAGTTGTTTTCACGGCCAACTGAAGAATAAATAATTTAATGTAACATTGCAACTTAGCTTTAAATGTTGAAAAATTATATCATATGCAAACAGTGGATAGCTTGCATATAACTTGCATATTTTAGACTTCCAAGGAATATGTATTAAAGCTAGTCGCTTACAGATGTTGTGACTTTTTCAACATATTCATTTCAACAGTCTGGTATAGAATTTATATATGAAACTGAAAAATGATAAAGTGATGCACCTGTCAATATTTTGCCCGCCCAGGGGGGCGGCGGGCTGACCCGGGGGAATTTGACATTTCAAAAAAATTGTTGTCTAAATCCCCACCCTAGAGACAACCTTTTTTGTCTAAATCCCACCCTAGAGCCTTGTTGGTACATCAAATGTTTGTCTAATTCCCGCCTGTCGGGAATGGCCTTCTGTCTAAAGTCCCGTGTATGCCCGCCGCTCCCCCGGGCGGGCAAAATATTGACAGGTGCATGAGTGGAAATAACTCTTAGATACTGGTAAAAAAAAGTAACAAGAATTTTCTGAATAGTTTCAAAAGCGTTACAGTTAACATCCTTCTGCACAATAATCTAGGTAATTTATTGGGGTATCTTGCAAAATTAATATGGCAGTAAGTTAGTACCACTGGTCGCCTTCACAGCAGCTACGTTTTACTGATTTTTGTGAGACAAAATTTTAGCCTAAAAAGTTCCAAGTTCGGACAATAACGTCCATGATCCCTTGTCACAAATTCTGATTATTATTTTGATTTTACCCTATCCGTAGATCCTGTCAGCACCACCCATGAGCCGCTTACCTCGGTTAGACTCTTGTCAAGTCAGGAAAGAACTTACACAACCCGAACGACGACAAGGTAAGCACTTCCCGTCAATTAGAGGTTCAAACCCCCTCAACCCATTCTCATCTATATGAGATTCAAACACCCTCAACCCATTCAATCTTATCCATAAGAGGTTCACCACCCCCACCCCCTCCCCTCACCCCAACAATTCTGATCCATATGAGGTGAGGTTCAACCCCCTTAAACCATTCTCATCACCTCCATCCCTTAACCGATTCTCATCCATCAGAGGTTTAACCCCCACCCCTCATTCATCAATGTTAAACTCCCCTTCACCCATTCTCATGTATAACCCCGCTCCTGAATCTATTCTCTTCCGTCAAGGTACAGCCCCTACTCAATCTATTCCTATCCGTCAAGGTACAAAAGCACCTCTCAACCCATTGTCATCCGTCAAGGTACAACCCCCATTCTCAATCTATTTTAATCCGCCAAGGTACAGCCCCTTCCCCAATCTATTCTCATCCACCAAGGTACAAACCCCTTTCCAGCCGAATGACTTTCAATACTTGTGTGTAGCACGCAAGGAAATATGCGGTTTGTCTTGTTTTAATGCAACAATGATCCAACGTTGTTACATATCTTGCAATCTTGGTTATATTACGAAATAATAATAAACGGGCCGCAGACCAGCTTTTTCACAAAGCTAACATTATTATGATTGTTATGATGATGATGATGATGATGATGATGTTTTTTTTACAACAGGTACAGCGAAAATCAGACGAAACTTCCTGGAGAGCAGACGAGATGACTTTGTTGAAGAAACAACGAAGAAGGAAGAGATAGAACGGTTGAAAAAATATAAGAAATACCTGGACAACATGAAACTGCTGTGCCGCAGCAATAAGGATACTGACGTAAAAGGAAAGGACCAAGAAAATAGTGTTTGGCAGAAGGAAGTAACAAAAATGTGAGTTAGACCTACTGACGGCAGGACACTCGCTTCTTGTTACATAGCATGTGGCAAAATTGGGTACCGTATTTGATAAATTGTTTTACGTGAGCAAGAAGTAAAAATATTGGAATCTGGTCCGTCCCCTGGCTGAACTAACCGCTTGGTGACTGAAATAAAAGAATGAAAACGTCACAGTAATGCAGAGGCTGGGCGTAGGACTCCTGATCCGAAAGTCGGGTTCTAAACTTGCTGAGAATGGGATCTGACCACAGTCTCAAAGATATCATACGATGGTGCAAGTAACGGTCAGAGTCTATGGGAATAGAGTAATATATGTTTTGAAAGCTTTCTCATATAAAAGGCTAAAACTATATTAAACTGAAAATAAACAAGTAAGAAAGAGAGATTGATATAAAATGTTCTATAGTTTATGGCGTTCTCTTACATTTCAGAGATCTACCCGAGCGTCTACCAATAACTGTTCCAATGCGGCTAAAGAGCGCCCAACAAACTCTGCCTCGGCATGAGCATTTGTTCAACACAACTCCAATGTTTTACCGCGTGAGATTTTCAACCTCGAAAGAAGATAGTAGCATCTGTACGGATGGATCTAGATCAGCGATAAAACAGAAGCTGCAGTATTTCATAAATCAGGACTGGAGTTCAGAGAAGGTCTCGTGGTTTAACCTTCATAAAAATGTCCCAGAATATCAAAAAGCTAATTGGATTTGCTAAACGTACTCTTTTAATGCAACACTTATGATATTTAGCTGATATCTGTGAAATTACTGAATGCATATTTTTGAAAACTGGCGAAATTTTAGAAAAATATTTTGAAAACTATACGTCAAAATTTCAGTAAAATTCAAACAGCCTCTTAATACAATTTTATTAATATAACAACCTCATCATTTTTTTCTTTAAAAAGATATCACAAAAATACTTGTAAACTAATCTGAATCTATAAATGAGCGAATTTCGTTTAATGAGCGAATTTTCGAAAAATCGTTACTAACACGAAATATGTCAGTTGACTTGCCATACTTAAAGAAGAACAAGTATAATGTCTTATCTGGAATTTGACCACATTTGTTGTGCGAAAGTCATTATCTGCACCTTTTGTTTATTGTAATGAAATCGCTCGTTAATATAAGCGATATGTGTATTTGTCTTTATGGAACAAAAATCATTCGTTCTTTTAATTTTGTCGAGTTTTTCCAATAGCATTTACTCCCTTAAAGATATATGAGCCGTGCCATGGGAAAACCAACATAGTGGGTGTGCGACCAGCATGGATCCAGACCAGCCTGCGCATCCGCGCAGTCTGGTCAGGATCCATGCTGTTCGCTAACAGTTTCTCCAATTCCAATAGGCTTTAAAAGCGAACAGCATGGAGCCTGACCAGACTGCGCGGATGCGCAGGCTGGTCTGGATCCATGCTGGTCGCACACCCACTATGTTGGTTTTCCCATGGCGCGGCTCATATACCTCTTATATTTAGATATTTACCTAAAATGTAGAAAATCTTCATCAAATATTTTCAACTTTACTAAATATATAAATTAATGGCGTATGTAGAGCTACATTCATAATAAATTGTCATGCAGTAACAGTCAATTGTTTAAAAGAACTTCCAGTTTTTTTAGTGGTAGTACATATTTATACTGTATTCAGCTATACATCTATACAGTGTTAACTATTTTTTAACCTAATGCATAGTACTGTTGATACATATAAGCATGTTAATTGTATGTTTACATAAACTATATGTAATATGTGTTATTGTTTTCAAATATGAATTTTGGATCTAGTATACCTTTAAACATCGAATAACTTTAGGATGAACCAGTATATATTGGCAAAATACCTAGTGTTGCGTTAGCAGATTTGATAATCTACATGGACGTGTATTCATCAATTGACTTCATGTGAAGTTTAGACCTAGACTCAAGATACTCTTAAGATTTCTTTTGAATTTGATTTTATTAATACAGTGCGTTAAATACACACATGTACCTTTTACAGTTGAAAGTTTTAATAGTGTTTTTGCTTGCGAGCGAACGTGTCGCTATTTGGTAAGTTGGGCGGTAACCCATACAGGCGATTCCTCCAGATGATTGTGTCAGGTCTAAAGTATCCATAAAAGGCACTCTTATCCCAATGTTAGTAATTCTAGAATCTAGCATCTGACTGGGTGATTTTGAGTTGACCAATGACAAAACTGACTTATATTTCGCAGTACAGATGCATTAATAAGAAAATTCATGGCGGTAATATTGTGTGGATCCTTAAGCCTAATTTTAAATATATTTTAACGAATACGAATCCAGATTATCGACCTGTATGTTTGTTCAGTAACTACAACAAAATAAATTATCATAATCATATACGATAAATGTATTTTTATTAAGCAATTGATATTGATAAAAATCAAATTTTTAATGCAAATCTTAAAAAAAGAATTTGATTTTTCCAATAATTATTGTGTTGATTTATGTGTTCACCTTGTAAAATGTCTTTTTATACAGTCCATAAATAATAAAATGTCAAACACAACAAAAGAAGTGTTTGCTTGTTGCCCCATCTAAGTCACAGAAGGACTCGATTTCATTATACAACGCAGCGGTACGGAACGCCGTCTCTCTTGGGCTGGTATGCTGTTTTTGATGGTCAAAATCCTTTGAAAGATAAACTGTTACTGCTAAAATAAACTTGGACGAAGATATGTGCATTCCGTCGCCTAAATTCCAGAGTATCGATCTTAAGTCCATATTATGGCAAAATTGAGATTTTAGTATCATTAGGTATGTCCTATAACCTCTGTATGATAGTGAATTTGTGGCTTTGTAGAACTGACATAAACAAGGCAGTCATTGACGCACAAATCTTTAAACGTCGCTTCCCAAAACTATCAAAAACCTAGTTACGGCATAGTGGAAATAATGCGACGATTTGACTACAGAAATGACGCGATAACCGTGGTAACTGCGAAGAAAAAACAGACATTCCGTGCATATCAAACACGCAAAAGTCACTATACTAGGTCAGAGACCACCAGATCAAAAAAGTACAGGGAACTTACTGGGAATAAAGAAATCGTATACCTGGGAACAAGGTAACGTTTGTCCATCCTCATTGATCAGTTGATGTAAACAAACACGTACAAGAAGTGGTTTTTTTAATTGATTTTTACTGCATTTACAGTATATTATTACACGTTTTGACAATATTTGCTACATTTTATGCTTATTGAAAAAGAAAGTTTATCAAATTAGTTTCTCCCGCCATGCAAACGATGTAAGCAGGGGGTCATCTCATTCACACGAAAATTACTCAAATAAAGTATTATTATACATACGTTTTTCGTCCGATATTTTGGTGGAACTAAGATAGCTCTTGAAAAAAAAATGTGATTAGATATACATATATTTCGGGCCTGTAGGAAAACAATTGATGGTGTCTCTCTCTCTCTCTCTCTCTCTCTCTCTCTCTCTCTCTCTCTCTATATATATATATATATATATATATATATATATATATATAACCACTAGTGAGTATCATTTTCACATCTGTGGTATGCGCGACCAACCTCCGCGCAGGATTACTGTACCAATAAGGAGAGTAACACTGTATCTGAGAGTTTGACCGATGCGCGACAGTGATCGAGGAGAGTAACACTATGTTTGAGAGTTTGACCGATGCGCGACAGTGATCGACCTCCCGACATGAGCCCAATGCGCCCCCCCCCCCCCCCCCCCCCCCCCCCACACACACACAAAGTGGATACCATACTATTGGTGATATCTGAAAAAAATAGCCACACTTTTTAAAAGATATGTCATGTCCTCAAAATTTACATTTTTCTGCCGAAAAGCAGGGACTTTTCACTAGATTATGTTACTTTCACCAAAAAATCGTTGGGTTGAATAATTTGTAATTACCGCAAAATCACAAACTTGCGCTCAAGAATATAGTACGCAAATTTTGTGCAAATTTAACATTCAAGTTTTACAGGAAAATCAGCAATGAAGTCAATAAATTATCCATTAATAATTCTTTACACATAATATCAGAACAATTTCCTGAAACATTTTGAATTTTGGTCAGCATTAACTATATTCCTACGCGACATAGTTTCCGTGTTTCTCCTCTTTCTATCTGGAAGAAGAACGAAAATAAACACAGAATTATGCCAAGAACGCAATTATCGTTTAGCTGGTAGTGTGTTTTTATTTCAAACTCACTTTCAACATTCTCCATACACTCTCCAGACTCAATGTTCTTATGAGAACACATTTTAATTTATGAACTTTTCGCCGACATGTTTTCTTCACTCTATCCGGAATGTTTCATTGATTTTCATATTTATGATTCGAGTTTGACAGTGCAGTTTTGATTGTCATTGCATTTAACAAAAACATGACGTTCAATAATCCAGGGCAAAAATGCTGACTTAACTGTCACATAAATTTAGGAAAGTTTTAAATAAATATTTATAATTACCTAGGCTTGCTTATAGAGGAATTAACATGGTTGATTGTTCTTAGCAAGCATATCCAATCAGTTGTCCTGAATCGCATCAGTTCAGATGCCATCCCAGTCCCATCCGGTGTTCCCCATGGGTCCGTCTTTGGTCGCTTATATAAATAACCTCCCACAAAATATTAAGATGATACAGAAGTCTATCTCACACTGTCATTTGCAAAAGAATCAGTTACGTCTACCCTCCAAAATGACCTCAGAATGTTAGAAGAGTGGGAGATGTAGTGGGATATGGAATTTAACCCCTCCAAATGTCAAACTATCCACGTCAAAAGAAGGAAACATCCTATTCCCACCCAGTACTACCTCCATGGAGTCCTACACGAATCAGTCACCTCGGCCAAATACTTTGACATGGATATATTGAATAATCTTCATGGGACGCCCATATCAACAGGTCAAGAAAGAAAGCATATCAAATGTTAGGGTTTCTGGGCAGAAACATCAAGGTCAAATCTGAACCCATCAAGTCCATAGTTTACCAGGCGCTCGTTAGACCCATGCTGGAATATGGCTCTCAAGTGTGGTCAGTACTGGTCACCTTATACTCAGACCCTCATAGACCAAATAGAGGCTGTCCAGAGACGGACAGCTCACTGGATTAAGGCTGACTACCATCAAACCTCCAGTGTAACAGACATGTTACAATCCCTCAAACTTCACCGCCTTGGTCTCAGACGTATTGATAGTAGACTTTCCCTTATGTACAAAGTCCACCATGAATTAGTTGCCATCCCCAAAGAAGGCTTCTTAGTTCCCTTCACTCACCCAACACATCACTTCCATTCACTCAGTTACAAGATATTCATGGCAACTACAGATTACTTAAAGTATTCTTTCTTCCCCAGAACAGTGTATCACTGGAATTATCTCTCTCCTGCTGTTGTCCACCTCCCAACCCTTGAGCAGTTCAATGCAGCCATTTGCTGTATTGAACATGTCTCACCTTAAACTGCCTGATAGCTGCTTTTAAACTTTTACTTTTAACCAAGCTATTTTTCCTTGCTTTTACAGTTCAGTCTTTTAATATTCTTTGGGGTTTGATGCGCCAAATGTCTACGTCCCCGTGAGGTGTTTGACATTAACGTAAGATAGATAGATAGAAGTGTGACAGGTCTCTGGTTTGATTCCCAGTCTGTCTGTATCATTTGTCCACTTGATTGTTTGTATCATAGAGATATCAAGGAATTTTTTGATAGGCGATGTTTTATTTAAAATGTTCAACAATAGAAAATATTGTTCTTTACCATGGGTTAAACCTGAGCACCTGATGAATTAGGCTAACATTTTGAATGCTCTTTAGATGTCAAGCAAGGGAGCTACCAATACCATTTTTCATGTTATTGGTATTGCATGACCAGGGATCCACACTCAAAGCGGACATTGCCATTGAGCTATTTAGACGGTACACCTTTTTATACGTATTTCCTTTTCTTACTGCCTTAAAACATGCTGACATTTTCAAGTTTTTATTTCCATTTTCTGATAACTTCAGATTGTTGCCATATGAATAGCAGAGTATGTCAAAATGAATGAAGATAATAAAGCAAGAACTCAATACAGAGGTCAGTTGTCTGCCCTTGATGACACAGATGAGTTCAACTGTTCCTCTGGCAACATTTTGGAAAACTTTCCTTATCTCAGGAATGACGGCCTTGGACAAATGCAAGTGCATCAATCGACAGGGCAAAATACACAGAGTACTATTAAAGCAGAGTTGCCAAGTTTCAAATCATTTATCAAAAAGGAAGATGATTCAAATAAATTTATAATTGCTGGTTCTACAACCTATTCTGATTTTTCACACAGTTTCACTACAGTTTTCACAACACCAGTTGGAGCTGCACCTATTGAAATAAATACTACCAACCAGACATGTGTACCAGTCTTGGAAAAGTCACTCCTTTTAGAACAATTAAACATAAGTCGTCTTACAAATGTAGAGACTGCAGGTCAGAGGTCATATCCAAAGACCTTGAGCCATCACATGACTGAATCTGTTGGTGAGACCTCAAACTATAGCACACAGTTCAGCAGTTCAGAGCAGCAGGCTAGTTCTGGAACCCTTGAGCAGAATGTTGTGTCTAATATAACCTTAAATTCCACAGCTAATGAACAGTCAAACACAAGAGATAGTAAAGATTTTATATCCATAATTTCCACAAATGGTCAATCAGACACAACTGATAAAAAGGATGATCTTAACGTTAACTTGAACAAAGTAGAGAGTTCTTTAGCTGATGAACAAACTACAAGAACAATATCTGCAGGACCTAAGATCCAGTTTTTATTGAAAGGCAAATTAGGACATGATATAGATGCAATTGTGAAGTCAGTTAGACAGATCATGATAGAACCAGTTGATGTTGAAGAGAGATTGATAGAAGACTTTGTATATAATTATCCGAAAGAAATCAAGACCGAACCAGTGGATGAACCTGCTATGTCTGCATCAGCCTCACAAAGCATGTATGTTTCACCTACATCCTCTGTATCCATATCCACATCAGGTCAGTTTACTCAGCCAAGCTGGTCAGGTTTTCAAAAGGACACACTGTTATCTGAATCGTCAGTGAAGGAGGTTTGTGCTTATAGTACAAACACTGTAACAAAATCTCTGGCCTATGTTGATAGTGAAACCACCACGGTTAGTAGTGAAGTTGTTATAAAACCTGTAGTCAGATATACTGAGCCGAGTATTGCTGAAATACGAGCCAGTGTTCTAGGCTCTTCTGAACGTACAAGAAACATTCGTGGGCTTGATGCTGGTTCTGAAAATGGTGAAAAAGATGTTGAAGAGGATATTGCAGACAGAAATGAGGACAGCTTGACAAGTGATGAAATTTTTGAATCGGAAATTATTCAGAAAAAGTCAGATGAAAACCAGTATGGTGCAATGCTTAGAAAATTCACAAGTATGAAAAAAACAAATGAAACAATTGAAAATACTCCAACTGCAAAGAAAGGTGGTCGGAGTGATCCTTCAAATCCATTTGCTCTAACATCTCCAAGTTTCAATGATTCAACAGCAAAAGCGTTAATGACAACAACACAGACTTCAACAGCCACCGTTATTATGATCTCAATAATGAGTATAGGGAGCCGAGCAAAACTTATTCCAAAAATAGTAAATTCCAAAGCAGCAGAGGGTGGACTTATTTCTATCATAAATCCAGTTGAACCACCTGGAAACAAGTCTACACAGGTAAATAATGAAGATCAAATTTCATCCGAAAGAACATCAATCATGTCTAAACTTAGAAGGGAGAAGTGGCATTCCAGCGAGGACAGTGCCACAGCAAATACCAATATCGACAGACTTGACATAAATATTAAAATTGACGATAATCAGTATATTGGTCATGGGGAGAATAAACGATGGCTGTGCAAAATATGCCCAAAGTCATACACAACAAAGCATAACTTAGTCGCCCATATTCTAGATCATGGTGATATAAAGCCTCATTTGTGTCTTGTTTGTGAGAAATACTTCAAACAGCTGAGTCACCTAAACACACATATGTTGACACATGACAATGTAAAACCTTATGTTTGTACTCTGTGTGATAAAGGGTTTACACAAATCAGTCACTTGAAGAGACATGAGACTGTGCATATGGGCAGCAAACCATACATTTGTGACATCTGTAATCGAGGTTTTGCCTTCCCCAGTGAACTACGACTACATAAGGTAACTTAGAGTTTTTTTGTCAAGTTTTAATTCACTTTTACACAGTAAGAGTATAGTATCTCGACTTTTCAACTTTTAATGGAGGTTAAACCCCAGGTGCCCCTCTGGGAAATATTTCAGACAGGAGCAGGTACCGGAGTAGAGCCACTAACATTTCGTTAACCAGCTGGATTTCTTCCTCATATGGCAGCCATAGCAGGGCTCAAACCCATAGAGGTGAGAGGCAAGTGATTTAAAGTTTGTGACCTTACCACTCTGCCACATAGGCCTTTAACACTTGGTAAGAGATTGATATCTATGTATAGAAATGTTTAGTTTTTGTATGCCTTTGTTAGTTTTGTCTTATTTCTATTTGTATCCTTGCTACCTTAGTATCTGAAGAGTGGTCCAGATAGTTTGAATTGCTTATCAATATGGAGGATGCATTGAGCGTGTACACGTGCTTGTAGGATTCAGTTCTTTTTAAGCATTTGAAATGTAGAAATTCTGAACATTGCGCATTTTTCACAAATTGAGATGTAGTCGCTCAACATGTTCTGGTAAAGCTGAGTTTGAAGTTTCAAGCATGTAGATTTACCTGTACAGTAGTGAAAAGCTCCATTGAATTTGTTTGTTTGTTTTGGGTTTAACATTGTTTTTTAACACTATTTCAGTTATATAACGGCGGGCACTTAACCTAACCAGTGTTCCTGGATTCTATACCAGTACAGACCTGTTTCTCTGAATTAACTGCCAATTTCCCCACATGAATCAGAGGAAGAATGATTTCAGACACAATGTCTTTTATCAAAATTGTCATAGAAAACATGTGCCCTGCCCAGGGATCAAACTCAGGACCAAACCATGTGTAGATCTGCGCTCTCCATATTTAGCTAATCGGGCGGGCTTTCCATCAGATTTATTGGACAATTTTAAGCATACATTAGGAATTTTGTAGGGACATGTATATATTTACAAATGTACAAATAATGGAAGTATTGGTTTTGCGACCACCTTAATATGAAATTTCTTTTTTTCTTTTTAAGGACAAGCACATGTCTGGATCTGAGAAGTGCACAGACTGTGATAAGGAATTTGACACATGGAATGAATTGCAGGAGCACATGGTCGCATTTAGTCATTGCGGTGATTTGCAGTGTAAACATTGTGATCGTATTTTTCGGTTCCCAAGTCAGCTGAGAGATCACATGATGTCACATGCTGGTTCAAGGCCTTACATCTGTACAGAATGTGGAATGGATTTTATGAAGGTATTTGAAACTGTACAGTGTAAACATAAAGAGATGATATTATGATGACAGTGAATTCATTTAATTTTGTAGTTATAAAATTTTGTGGTTTCGCCAAAATGACTAATAATTTGAGGGTTGAGCGCAATACTGGCATAACTCCTTCTTTATGTAATAGGAGTTACGGCAGTATTGGGCTCAACCCTCGCTATGTCACTGGGATATGAATGGAGAATAAAAGCTTGTTTGTTGGCATTCAGTTTTATGGACTGACGCAACCACTAATTCAGCAAAAATTAGTCCATATGCATATCAATAATTTCACAGTATTTGGGTATCACCAGTGACTGGCCTCCAGATTTATGACAAAATATGATTATTTTGATACTTAGAGGAAAAGGCATTGGCATATTTAATGGTTGGCCCCATATTTTGAGAAAAAAATCAAACAAAACCAAATCATAGAAAGAAAGGGTTGTTATGCATGAAAATTGAACAGCAATAAAAAAGGTATTTTGATTTACAAAACAGTTGTCAGTTTACTGATATATACATTGAATTCCGGAAAAGACTGCATAAAGGGACTGCCCTTTCGGACAGTTCATTGCCTTTAAAAACTCACCACTTTCAAATAACTATTTCATATCATGGTTTTAATGCATTTGCAATAATATCCAAGTGCTGAAATTTCACATAACTAGGTTGAACATAGTTTTCAGAAATTGTTTATTTTATTTCTTTTTAAAGGGGGACAACTTTTTGAGAATATTTTAAGTATCGAGTCATAAGTGATGGACAAGTAGATTTTTGGTTAAGATGTTGTTTGTTTACCAAATATTTCTTTGCTTTGATGATATACTCTTAAACTTTTAATTATATGCTTTTTACTTTATTTTCAGGAGCATCATCTGAAGTCGCACCAATTTACTCATACGGGTCTTCGTCCATATGTTTGTCCTGACTGTGGCAGATCGTTTAACCAGAAAGCAAACATGCAGCGTCATATGTTGATCCATAATGCCCAGAGAGCGTACAGATGTGAAGTGTGCGGTAAAACCTTCACACAGCCGCAGACTCTCAAGGCTCATATGGTGGTTCATTCAGATACTAAACCATATAAATGTAACATATGTGGTATGTAATGTTTGTACATTATATTTATACTGACTCTGGGGGTAATAATAATCACGATTTTCATGGACTTTTATCTTATATATTGTCTTGGAAAACATTTTTGAACAGTCAAACATTTTATGTCAACAAAGTTTTGGTGCATGTAGATATACAGTGGAACCTCTCTTAACTGGAACCCATGAGGAGCGGAATCCTCCCATAGCAGAAGAATTCTCTTTGTGTAGATTTAGTAACTAACCGAGTATAAAACATCTAAGTTATTTAAAGCAAGCCATTTAGTTGGAAGCATAATCCAAAGGGCCTTATCGACCATACAGTGGAAGCAGTTTGGTTGGAGTCATAATCTGCAGGGCAAACTCAGTTATTCAGCATTTTGTATATCTAAAGGAAGCAGTTTAGTGAGCAGCATAATGTTCAGGGCTACATGCCATCCATTGTTGTATATATTTCATAAAAGCAGTTTTGTCAGCTGCAAAATGTACATGGTCACCTCGGACATACCAGGGTTAAACATATTTGAGGCAATGCAGTGTGGCTAGAAAAATCTACAAGGCCACACCGAGCATATAATTTTTAATAAATCTTAGGAAACTGTTTAATAGACAACATTATTTACAGGGCAACACCAGTTACTAATTTACAATACATTCCAGGGAAGCAATTTAGTTTAGTTTGTGGCATAATATGCAGGGCCACATCAGTCATAGTGTATAATATATTCCAGCAAAGCAGTTTAGTTTTCAGCATAATCTACCAGGCAATATCAGTTACACAGTGTCCAAAACATTCCAGGGAAGCAATTTTGTTTGCAGCATAATCTAAGGGCCACATCAGTCATACAGTGTTCAAAATATTCCAGGGAAGCATTTTTGTTTGCAGCATAATCTAAGGGCCACATCAGTTGTACAGTGTTTGATATATTCCTGGAAAGCAGTTTAGTTTGCAGCATAGTCTACAAGGCAATATCAGTTATACAATATCCAATTTATTCCAGGGAATGGGTTCGCCACATCAGTTGTACAGTGTTTGATATATTTGTATTAAATGGTTTAATTTCCAATTTTTTAAATCAAGGGAAGCAACTTTTCTGTCTATTTGTTGATTATAGTAAAGCATTTGATTATGTTGTTAGAGAAAATCTCTGGTACAAACTTATTAGATTAGGATTACGTGGAAACATTTTAAATATAATTCAATCGATGTATGATTGTGTGAAGTCAAAGGTAAAATACTTGAACAACTTGAGCGAAGAGTTTACATGTTCACTCGGTGTCAGACAGGGGGAGTGCTTATCTCCCTTTCTTTTTTCTATGCTGCTGAATGATCTGGAAGAAACATTTATACATAGTGGTATTGAGGGTCTTGATATTCATATGTTTAAACTTTTTCTGCTTTTGTACGCCGATGACATTGCCATTTTCGCCAATTCTGCTGAAGAATTGCAACAATGTATACATTTGTTAAATGATTATTGTAATACTTGGAAATTAAAAGTAAATGTATCCAAAACTAAAGTGATGATATTCAAAAGGGGTGGTAGATTGGCCAGGGATCTGGCGTTTTATTATAACGGAAACTTAATTGAAATTGTTACGAAATTTACATATCTAGGTATTGTTTTTACATGTGGAGGCTCTTTTAGCACTGCGCAAACAACGTTAGCAGGACAAGCGCAGAAAGCAATTTTTAGTTTAGAGAAATACCTATATAAATTTACGTATATTAAACCTAGACATAAGATGGATTTATTTGATACTTTAATTGCCCCAATACTGAATTATGGAAGTGAAGTTATGGGTTTTAGTTCTAGTCAATCCATGGAACGTGTACATATGCAATATTGTAAAAAAGTCTTAGGTGTTAAAAAAACAACACAGAATGATTTTATATATGGAAAACTAGGTAGAATATCCTTACACTGTAGACACTTATTTAATGTTATTAAATACTGGATAAAAATCTTAGGTAGTAAAGAGAACAAGTATATAAGTAGAATTTATCAGGTATTGAAAAATGATTTTGAAACTAACCCAGGAAGACAGAACTGGTGTTCTCAATTAAAAGGACTTTTATGTTCTCTTGGCTTTTACGAAGTTTGGCTGCAACAAAGCATAGGTAATGCTGATATGTTTTTAGAAATAGTTAAGCAAAGACTAAAAGATAATTTTGTACAGAATTGGCATGAAAGGTTACAAGAATCGACTCGAGCATTATTTTATAGAACTATTGCAAATTTTAAATTTCAAGATTATTTAGATTATTTCACGGTTAATAAACTTTGTCAGTCTTTTGTAAGATTAAGAGTGTCATCTCATAGGTTACAAATAGAAGCAGGTCGATGGGCAAGACCAGTAAGAATCCCAGTGATTGATAGAAAATGTGTAATATGTAATAAGCTAGAAGATGAATATCATTTCATACTTGAATGTTCAATGTACTCTGATTTAAGAAAACTTTACATACATAAAAGATATTGGAAACATCCAAATATGTTCAAATTTATTGAGTTGTTAACGCTAGAGAATACCATATATATAAGAAAACTAGGAATTTATGTATATAAAGCATTTCAAAGAAGAAACGACAGGTTATATGGTACACGTGAATAAATGTTTTTAGACATGAAAAAGATTTCACTACTATCACGTTTTTGTATAAAAGAAAATAACAATCTTTAAGTCAGTCATTCTGAGGCTACTTCCTTATCTTTACTTTATGTGTTTTGAAGAAATTTATCCATGGTATCTGTCTTGCATGTATGTTTTTGTAAGATTGATAAATTTGTGGATATAGTATATTGATGTTAAAATAAGTAGCCTTTCTTACTTTTTGTTTCGGTAAGATCGGTGGCTTAGCCACAGTTAGTATTTTTGTGTGTGCATATGTATATTAATGTGTTTATCGTTTGACAATATAAATGTTATGCAACTGCATAACTGTCAATTCTCACTAAGAAATGCAGAATTTATAGATTGTGTAATTCCTGAAATTTTATCAGAATGAATGTGTCTACTATATCATTATTTTATATACAAGTGTAGTTGATACATTAAAAGAAATATTGTATTAACATAATCTAAATCATTTATGTTAAATGAAAAGGTTGCAAAAAATATTTGTCAGACCTTCTCCACATTGAAGCGTATGTAATTATATATATGTTTTCACTGTTCGTCATATCTGTATGTATGCTTGTTGTGCCATGATGGGCTAATAGCCTTATGGAATAAATAAAATAAAACTGAAACTGAAAACTATATTCCTGGAAAGCAGTTTAGTTTGCAGCATAATCTACAAGGCAATATCAGTTATACAATATCAAATTTATTCCAGGGAATGGGTTCGCCACATCAGTTGTACAGTGTTTGATATACTGTAAACCTAGAAATGGTTTCGCGCTATTTAAGTTAGTGACTTTCGCGGTTGATGTGTATCCGCGAAGTTGTGTAGCCGCGAAACAGCCAGCTACCATGAAAATGCAAAAGTTTGTAGTTTTCACTGTGAGTCAGTTTCGTAACTTCTACTCGATATACCCGATGTACTGGTATGCATCACAGCATGTGTATATAATTATGAAAAAAAGAAAGTTTCTCTTAGACATAAGTAACATAGTTTTCTTACTCTGTTATATAAATCCAATAAGCTTTTGACATATAAAGAACGCAGAAGTTCTTAATCTTGATTGACAGGTAAAAATCGAAATGATGTCACAGGTAAAATGTATCTATCAAAAAATCGGTCAGGTGTTGGACAGTGGTAAATGTATTTGCAATTAAAAATATGTATCAAAGTTTATCCTGATTGTTTCATCAACTGAGATTTTTAACAATGTAGAAATTATTTATATCATATACTTATATCACAGAACAAGTAATTTAAGCAAAAATGTGATACAAACAAATACATCGTCGAAATATAGTGTTCACGAACGTTTCTAGGTTTACAGTATTCCAGGGAAGCAATTTAGTTTGCAGCATAATTTACAGGGCCGTATCAGTTACACAATGTCCAATATATTCCAGGGAAGCAGTTCAGTTCGCAGCATAACCTAAGGGCCGCATCAGGTATAAAATAAAAAGTTTAATATATTCCAGGGAAGCAGTTTGGTCGGTAACATAATCTACAGTGCTGTATCAGTCATGCAATGTTTAATATATTCCAGGGAAGCAGTTTGGCCGGCAGCATAATCTACAAGGCCATATGCACATACACAGTGACAGTAAACCATATTCCTGCTCTATCTGTCAGTCCTCCTTTACACTCAAAGGTATACCAGTATATTTTTCTTTTGGGTGGTGTTAGAACTTGCCTTTTATGATTCAGTCAAGGTATAATTATGTTCAATACATCCCAAAGTACATTTTCCTATTATGGAATAATTTTTCAAAGAAAAATAATTATTGTTAATCAGAATAAAATTATTTTTCAGGTGTTTATTCCAAATTTCCGCGTTGATTGATCAGTACAGAAAATGCCTGATAATTTATTAATCATGATGAAAATAAAATGTATCAGTTCTGGCCAAAATAAGATGAAAAGCTAAACTTTTTTTTGATTTTGAACAATGACATAAGTAAGTTTGAATTCAATGCCCAGTAGTGGTTAATTGTCAACATTCTGTCTAGTTAGACATCACTTTACATGCACATTTATAGTTAAGAGTGGCAGATATACTAGATTTAGCGTATTGTTTGGGCATAAGTAGGATGTCAGAATTTGTAAGCGATGAAATATTTCACTGACGCTTGTGTCCTGGACCATTTTACTCCTGATTCATTGATGCCTTTTTTAATCAGTATGTCAGAAGTATATGTCAATCAAATATATTATGTGCAAAGAAGATGTAGTGCTGTTTATCGCTTAAATCTACATATATTGTGAAATCATTAATATTCGTGCGGGACTAATTTTCATGGTTGAGTTAATCCACGATATCTAATCCCAACGAACAAGTAAAATTCCCATTCATTTATGTTCAAAAGTTGAAATCCTTGAATTCATATCCCCATGAAATTGCATATTTTGACCAAAACTATGAAATTTCATGCCCACTAAATTAAATGATTTTACAGTAATTACTGGAAGTTTTTCATTTAAGTACAACTTGTATCTTTTTGTTGTGGTGAAAAGTTTTCATTTCTTTTTCAGGTAACTTGAACCGTCATAAAAAGGTAAAACATGGTCTTGATGAATCTACTGAGGTTATGGAAGAAGATGCTGTTAACTTTCTCAGTACAATCTCTGACCGTGCACGGGAAAGCTACAGTAACTATGTACCAAGTGACAATGAGATTGACCCAGATTCCAGAGATGGTCTGCCTTCCCCGGAGTCGAGGTCAAGTAAAAAGGGTAGAAAGTCTGTGCCAAGAAAACACGTCAGTAGACAGTTGTATGATGATGATGATGGAGATATGGGTAGTGATTTTGAAACAGAAAGGACAATTACATACAGCGACGAGGAAAGAGAAAATGAGAGAACCAGTGGAATTACTTCAAAATATTTTGAATCATCAGAAACAGGTAGTGCGAGTTCTAGACGAAAACGAAAAAGAGGTGCGGTCTATCATGTAGAGTATGATGATGAAAGTGATGGACATAATGATAGTGATGTAAAAGAAATCCAAGATAATCAAAGTTTTGAAACCAATGATACAACATTAAACGCTACAAGTGAAACACGGTCAACAAGAAAACGAAAGAAAAAAGATTTTGGGGAGGATTTCACAGAGACGGGACTTGAGATGGAAACATCAGCTAGGTCTCAAAAGAAAAAAAGTGCTAAACTTGATAATATAATAGCTTCAAAATTCAGTGCATAAAGTTAAAAATGTGGGCATATGATAAAATATTACATACCACTTGTGTTTTTCAACAAAATATATATTTGCCCCCCAAAAAATCTACAGTTGTTATACCATATAACCACAATGTTATGTGAAAATTTGTTAGCAAAAACAACAGTGTGGCAATATCATTTTTAGCACGACTATATAAAGTATATGGAGAGCTATCCTAATCACCCTGGTGTTGGCGTCTTTATTTTTTACACTTTCTCTTTCTCCTTATCTTTGTAATAATTATTACTTGATGGATTTGAACTTAAAAGAGTTATTCCTCATCGTCACCCACATCATATGGCCATAACTCTCTCACCAATATTTCATGAATTATCCCCCCTTTTTACTTAGAATTTCAGGTTAAAGTTTTGTTGCACTTTCTTACTATCTCAATTATTCCTAGATGGATTTGATTCAAACTGAAAGTAGTTGTTCCACACCATCTCCCACATCATATGACACAAGGCCTGTAATACTGGTACCAATATTTAGTTAATTATTCCCCCTTTTACTTAGAATTTCAGGTTTAAGTTTTGGTACACTTTCGCTCTATCTTAAGTTATTACTTAATGGATTTGATTCAAACTTAAAATAGTTGTTACACCTTATCATCCACATCATATGACACAAGGTGCATAACTCTGGCACCAATTTTTCATGAATTATGCCCCCTTTTACTTAGAATTTAAGGTTAATTTTGATGCAGTTTCACTATATCTAAGTTATTACGAAATGCATTTGATTCATACAGTAGTTGTTCCACATCATCACCAACATCATAATTTTTATGATACCAGGTGCATAATTCTTGCACCAATATTGTATGAATTATGCCCCCTTTTTGCTTAAAATTATACTTATATTGTGTTTTGATACAATTTATCTTTACCTCTCTTATTACTTAATATTTTTGACACAGACTAAAGCTATTGTGCAATATCTCCATCCACCATTCGAGTCATCAAACACTCCAGTGACAGCTCCAGTTTCCTCGCTGTGCCCAGTTTCACTATCAAGCATCGAAATAGTTGAGTGCACTGTCTACTGTAACAGCTCTTGTTTTTAGTCCTATCACATGCAGTACTTTTGACCAGTCAAATGAGTGAGTTTCAGCCCAGTACACAGCTTAAGCAATTACTGTCTCTTGCAAAAAGAAGAGCAAAATTCATGTGATGATTCGCTTTTTGTGACATTTACTTTTTCTTTTCTGCCAGATGAGATTTATAATTTTGAAAGTGTATTTTTTAAATGTCTGACTATTTTATCAAAAACATTATCTACCAAAAGTTATTCTGACCTGTTGTTTTCAGTGCAATTCTTAAGCTTTCATAAGGCACCTACTTATAAACTTTGATTTTGTTACATTTATTTTTATCTCTTATCTTACCTATAACTACAGTATTATTAATGTATTTTTTGCAACTTTGATATAAATGTAGATGACAGAGTACCTTTACTTATTAATCCTACTGAATTTACAATGAAAACAATGTTTGGCTTTAAAAAGTTAAAACCATTTTTTAGTATCATGGGACCTGATTTAAGATACCTATTAGTTTTTGTTTGGCCACTTCCTAAAGCACTGTTACTTCTTGAAAAGTGACCTGACCTATTCCCGTTACCCCTGGAGGGGCATAGGGTCTCTGCAACAGTCCTCCATCTGTCTCTGTCCTGGGCTGATCTCTTTGCCTCTCCCCTTGTTATTTGGCTTGATCTCAACTCAGCATCTAGAGTTTGTCTCCAGGTGGTTGTCGGCTGTCCCCTTTTCTTCTTGCCTTGCAGATTCCAGTCCATTGCTTGTTTTGTGATGTTTTTAGATGGTCGTCATAGGATGTGCCCAATCCACTGCCATTTTCCCTTCTTTGTCAGCTATTGCAGTCTGGCTGGTATGCTTCCATAGTTCTATGTTTGTGACTTTTTCTGGCCATCTGTTTTGAAGACCTGTAGATCGTGTAGTCTTGAAATGTACAGTTTATAAAATAAGATGAGAAGACATTTAATAATTAGTCCTGAGACCCCAAGTATTGAAACCTCTCATGTCCCCTGTTACTGGCTTTAAAACCCTTATCATGCTGAACACGATTGATTCTGCCTTTGAGACCAGTGTAGACCATGATCAGCCTGCACATCCATTCAGTCTTATCAAGATCTGCACTGTTCCCTATTCAGTCAGTATATTTTCGGTATGCACCCCTTATTAGCTCACCTGTCACATAGTGACAAGGTGAGCTTTTGTGATCACCCGTCGTCTGTGCGTCCATGCGTCTCGTGCATGCGTCAACAATTTCTTGTCTGCACGATAGTGGTTTCATTTATGATTTTATTTTATCCAAACTTGCACACAACTTGTATCACCTTAAGATCTCGGTTCCTTTCCTGAACTGGCCAGATGCCATTATGGGTTTCAGAGTTATGGCCCCTAAAAGGGCCAAAATTAGCTATTTTGACCTTGTCTGCACAATAGCAGCTTTATTTGTGATTTGATTTTTACCAAACTTGCACACAACTTGTATCACCATAAGATCTTGGTTCCTTTCTTGAACTGGCCAGATTCCATTATGGGTTCCAGAGTTATGGCCCCTGAAAGGGCCAGAATTAGCTATTTTGACCTTGTCTGCACAATAGCAGCTTCATTTATGATTTTATTTTAACCAAACTTGCACATAACTTGTATCACCATAAGATCTTGGTTCCTTTCTTGAACTGGCGAGATTCCTTTATGGGTTCTAGAGTTATGGCCCCTTAAAGGGCCAAAATTAGCTATTTTGACCTTGTCTGCACAATAGCAGCTTCATTTATAATTTGAATTTAATCAAACTTGCACAAAACCTGTGTCACTATAAGATCTCAGTTCCTTTCTTGAACGGGCTAGATCCCATAATGGGTTCCAGAGTTATGGCCCCTGAAAGGACCAAAATTAGCTATTTTGAACTTGTCTGCACAAAAGCAGGTTCATTTATGAATTGATTTTAACCAAACTTGCACACAACTTGTATCACCACAAGGTCTTGGTTCCTTTCTTGAACTGGCCTAATTCCATCATGGGTTCCAGAGTAATGGCCCCTTAAAGGTCCAAAATTGGCTATTTTGGCTTTTGCAGCCATATAGAGACTTCATTTATGGTTTTATTTGATACAAACTTCCAAAATATCTTCAACAACAATAAATCTTATATTCCATGACAAATCAGATCCAATCGTAGGTTCCAGAGTTATTTTATATCTGATTACCTCCCCTGATTGTAACAAGAGGACCATGATGGTCCTGAATCGCTCACCTCTTCCCACATGACCCAGTTTTGAGTATGACGTCGTTTTTTCTATTATTTGACATAGTGACCTAGTTTTTGAGCTCATGTGACCCAGTTTTGAATCTGACCTAGATATTATCAAGATAAAAATTCTGACCAATTTTCATGAAGATCCATTGAAAAATATGGTCTCTAGAGAGGTCACAAGGTTTTTCTATTATTGACCTAGTTTTCGAAGGTACGTGACCCTGTTTTCGAACTTGACCTAGATATCATCAAGGTGAACATTCTCACTAATTTTCATGAAGATCTCATGAAACATATGGCCTCTAGAGAGGTCACAGCTTTTTTCTATTTTTATACCTACTGGCCTAGTTTTGACCGCATGTGACCCAGTTTGAAACTGAACTAGATATCATCAAGGTTAACATTCAGATCAATTTTCATGAAGATCCATTGAAAAATATGGCCTCTAGAGAGGTCAAAAGATTTTAATAATTTTAGACCTACTGACCTAGTTTTTGACCGCACATGACCCTGTTTCGAACTTGACCTCATCAAGATGAACACTCAGACCAATTTTCATACAGATCCCCTGAAAAATATGGCCTGTAGATAGGTCACAAGGTTTTTCTATTATTTGACCTACTGACCTAGTTCTAGACGGCACATGACCCACTTTCGAACTTGACCTAGATATCATCAAGATGAACATTCAGACCAACTTTCATACAGATCCCATGGAAAATATGGCCTCTAGAGAGGTCACAGGGTTTTTCTATTATTTGACCTACTGACCTAGTTTTTGAAGGCACTTGATCCACTTTCGAACTTGACCTAAATATCATCAAGATGAACATTCAGACCAACTTTCATACAGATCCCATGAAAAATATGGCCTCTAGAGAGGTCACAAGGTTTTTCTATTATTTGACCTACTGACCTAGTTTTTGATGGCAAGTGACCCACTTTCGAACTTGACCTAGATATCATCAAGGTGAACATTCTGACCAATTTTCATGAAGATCTCATGAAATATATGGCCTCTAGAGAGGTCATAAGGTAGGCATAGGAAATAGAGATCAATATAATTGCACCTTTACTAATCCTACCAGGTGTTCTGTATTACAAAAGTGGATCTATTGTGACATTTTGATACAAGCAAAACTGTATTATCTGCACTATTATTTACCTACTGGTACTTCGTTTTATTATTGGCTTGTTAAAAGTTAATTTTTTACCATATGTAAGTTGACAGAATCATAGGAACCATGTCTTAAGGGGTAAATCAAACACAAATAAATAAATCCTTAATGATTTTGTTGTGCAAAAAAGTATGATATTGTGTTTAAAACAGTTTTCATTTTCCACTCAATTGTGTAATTGCAAGGGAAGTAAACCAATAGATCTCTACTTATAAGTACTAGCCTAAGGCAAGAGTTGTCATTCTTTGTGGATCACAACTTTAAATTAAAAATTAAAACTTCTGTTATTGATAATAACAAAACTATCATAAACTCCACATTTGTGAAATCATTTTTGGTTATTTCAAGGACTTGGAAATTACTTTCTAGACTTTATTTAATGTAATATTATCATTGAAAATTTTAGGGCCTATCTCTACATAAGGTTTTTCTATTTTTAGACCTACTGACCTAGTTTTTGACCACACGTGACCCAGTTTCGAACTTGACCTAGATATCATCAAGATGAACATTCAGACCAACTTTCATATAGATCCCATGAAAAATATGGCCTTTAGAGAGGTCACAAGGTTTTTCTATTATTTGACCTATTGACCTAGTTTTTGACGGCACGTGACCCAGTTTCAAACTTGACCTAGATATCATCAAGGTAAACGTTCTGACCAATTTTCATGAAGATCTTGTGAAAAATATGGCCTCTAGAGAGGTCACAAGGTTTTTCTATTTTTCGACCTACTGACCTAGTTTTTGACGGCACGTGACCCAGTTTCGAACTTGACCTAGAAATCATTAAGATGAACATTCTGACCAATTCTCATGAAGATCTTTTGAAATATATGGCCTCTAGAGAGGTCACAAGGTTTTTCTATTTTTAGACCTACTGACCTAGTTTTTGATGGCCAGTGACCCAGTTTCGAACTTGACCTAGATACATCAAGATGAACATTCTGACCAACTTTCATAAAGATCCCATGAAAAATGTGACCTCTAGAGGGGTCACAAGCAAAAGTTTACGGACGCACGCACGGTCAGACGACGGACACCGCGCGATCACAAAAGCTCACCTTGTCACTTTGTGACAGGTGAGCTAATAAAAATGGATTTATATCAGTAAGTACTTATTTGAAATTTCATTATTGTCATTAGTTGGACTGACAATCAGGGTAGATAACTATGGACTGATTTTATGTCAAATTACCTCCCTTTATTTCAAATTAAAATGGGTATATCTCTGTAACTAATGAAGATACTGATCTGAAATTTCATTTATGTCAACAGATTTATTTGGCAGAGCCTTCTTTTGTTCACTTTCAATATTTTTTCTTAATTACTTCCCTTTTACGTTACTATAAATAGCTTATTTTTAGTAACTTTTTTATTATTGGCCGTAGGGAAAAACCGAGACCACTTTTCTGTGGTACAACATGGATGGTACCTCCAATTTTTAGGTGCATTTTGACATATCTGTACCTTATAAGAATTGTTTTTTCTTTTTGGTTAAATTTCTTCCCTTTGTTGTTCCTGTCTTTTGGACTTAAATATTTTTACTGAGGACCTTCTTGTCCTCAAGTGCAATGATAACAGGTGAGCGATACAGGGCCATCATGGCCCTCTTGTAACAATGTTACTGTCCAAACTGAAAGATGTACAAGTTCATTATAGAAATTTAACAGTGTAAGGGTTAAGTGGACTTGTGTCATAATAAACAGATATAGTGAACAGACTTCATAATCTTATCATGAAATATAACACTGAATTAAAGTACAGGGACATATTATACAGCCGCCACACAGTGACACCAACTACATCAAGATGCCAAGGCTGTCTCTTGTTTTTAGTACACCAGAGCACAAGTTATTACGGTTTTCCATGTTCGGGCTGCTGTGACCTTGACCTTTGATCAAGTGACCCCAAAATCATTTGGGGTCATTTACTCTGCATGTCCAATTATCCTATTAAGTTTCAACATTCTGGGTCAAGTGGTTTTCAAGTTATTGATTGGAAAGAGTTTTCTATGTTCAGTCCCCTGTGACTTTACAGTTGTGCTTTCCACAGTAATTCACAAGGTTTGTTTATTTATTTATTTTGTTGGGTTTAACGTCGCACCAACACAATTTAGGTCATATGGCGACTTTCCAGCTTTAATGGTGGAGGAAGACCCCAGGTGCCCCTCCGTGCACAATTTCATCACGAGCGGGCACCTGGGTAGAACCACCGACCTTCCGCAAGCCAGCTGGATGGCTTCCTCACGTGAAGAATTCTACGCCCCAACTGAGGTTTCGAACCCACATCGATGAGGGGCAAATGGTTTGAAGTCAAATCTCTAACCACTCGGCCACGGAGGCCCCTCACAAGGTTTGATAATGAGAAAATACAGCCAAAGTGTAAGGTTAAGTTGTGATATAGAATCTAGAAGAATATTGAACACAGTTAATCAAAGCTAATGATTTATACAGTCCAAGCCAAACCCACCAGCAATCACAATGGAAAGACTTAAATACATTAATGACTTTTATTACTGATGTAGTATTAACACAACTGCATTCTATATACAATGAGAAATATGTACTAATGAGGAGGGTAGTACAACTACAAGTATTTTGTATTTGTACTTTTTCTGTGGTATGAGAAAAATACATAAGGAGGCTTGCCTCATGTCAACTGTGAAAAATAAAAATTAAATACAATATAGTGGCCAGATTCATTAAGTTTTATGTCTGAAACTAACTCTACAGTATTATCATTAAAACCTTTAAAAATCTGAGTTACCTTTGTTAATATTGCGTAATACTGTAAAATTCTGAAAACCTTTAGTATTGCATCATAGTGACGAGTCTTCAGAACTTTTATTAGCAGACATTTGAGTGAACGTTCACAAAACAAACTGTAGTCAATTTATAAAAAATAATTAAGCAGAACAAGGCAGTCTGAAAGACAGCTATATCCCCCAATGCTGTTATGGATACTGAGATGAGATTGGTTGGGAAAACTGACATTCTTAAGTATATTTTATAGTCCTCAAACCTTTGACCTTGAGTTGTGACCTTGACCTTGAGCCAACATGGCTGACTAATAAGTTCTGCACATCCTTTTGATGAGGTGATCATTTGACCCAAGTTTCATGAAAATCCTTCAAGGGGTTTAGGAGATACAGAGCGGACACAAAATGGAAGGCTCAAACCTTTGACCTTGAGTTGTCACCTTGATCTTGAGCCGACATGGCTGACTCAGGAGTTCTGCACATTGTCTTGATAAGGTGATCATTTGACCAAAGTTTCATGAAAACCCTTCAAGGCTTTTAGTTAATGGAGTTGATACAATTTTTACAGACGGACGGACGCCATTCCCATAACCCCTCACCACTCGTGGCGGGAGATTAAATATTAACCTCTGAAAGTACAGGTCTTGTACATGCCAGCTCCTCAATAAGAGTTCTTATTTACATTCTCTGAATCATTGTTATTATTAACTTTCTTGCCCTAGTAAATAACATCACAGAAAAATTTAATTTCATCTGAAATATGATTACTTTCATCTTGGTTTTCTTTCCTTTTACGTTATAATAAAACTATTTCAAATTACACAATATCTTAAAAAGCTGAGCTAAAAGTAAATCAAAAGTTGGCAAATTAAACCTGGCATGCTTCAAGAAAAGAGGTCTTATTTTGCTAAGTCTACTCAAGTTATCGAAACAAATGAAAATCTATACAAACCGCAATTTTGTAACATGAAAACTTGATTTCATTAAAATACCTTTTTTACAATGATTCACATGTTTCTTGAAATCAGACTTAAAATTTTTGTATGTACTGAATTCATTAAAATACCTTTTTTTACAAAGATTCACATGTTTCTTGAAATCAGACTTAAAATTTTTGTATGTACTGAAGATATTCTACAGAGAGAAAAACTACTGAAATAAATTCCAGTCTAAAATAAATTTTTTCTTAAATTCACATAATATTCTTTCAGCCACTCTGTGTTGACCACAGTGGTAGACATTTCTACCAAAAAAAGTCATTTCTGTTAAAATGAAAAGTTCCTGGAAATGAAGCGATAATTTGCTTCTCCCATAAATGACATGTACACCAAACACTGATAATAATGAGCAAATCATCTTCGTCTATTCCTCTCTTCTCTCCGGCTCCTGAAATGGGAAAAGATGTAAATACTAAATGCAGATCTCTTGAATAGATGTTATTATATATCTTGGTATCAATGAACTGAAAATATGGCTAAGATGAAAGTCTATAACTAGAGGGTGCTTTTGTAGAAAAGCACATGTCTCCCCCAATGCATAGTCTAATAGGCAAGAAGTCAACAGGGACAGGAGTGAAAGTCAAAGAGACACTGATGGTTGGCTGCAATAGGGATCATCTACTTGGCATGTCCAATCATCCCACTAAGTTTCAACATTCTGAGCCTAGTGGTTCTCAAGTTATGAATTGGAAACAGTTTCCATGTTCAGGCCCATGTGACCTTGACCTTTGATCGAGTGACCCAAAAATCAATAGGGGTCATCTACTCTACATGTCCAATCATCCGATGAAGTTTCAACATTCTGGGTCAAGTAGTTCTCCAGTTATTGATCAGAAACGGTTTTCAAAGTTCAGGCCCGTGACCTTGACCTCTGATCTAGTAATCCCAAAAATAATAGGGTCATCTACTCCATAAGCCCTGCCACCCTATGAAGTTTGAAGGTTCTAGATCAAATGGTTTTCGAGTTATTGATCGGAAATGAAGTGTGACGGACAGATGGATGGACAGGGCAAAAACAATGTCTCCCCAAATTATGGGGAGACATAATAATCATACATCAGTAGAAAATTTTGAGATATCAGTATCACCTAAGGATGAAATGTCCATGATGGCTCCAAGTCGCTCACCTGATACTGACCACTGAACTTGAATTATTACTTAAATTAGCTTGAACTTATCTGGAAAAAAAACTTATGTACAGTGCAATGGATATCCCTACGTTCATTCATTCAATGAAAGCTATTTCATGAAAAGATACACAGTCTAGCATTGCACTAATCCTTGTTTAGTTTTATAACAATAGTAATTAATCTAATATTTATGTAAATGGATTGAGAGTTCATACTCATACAGGACTATGGGTACATGTATGTTTCTAAGTTTTATTCTTTATAAGCATCTATGAAGGTGTTAGGTTTAGAATCATGTATACTGAGCAACTAAATGTTTTTGAATATTCTCGGTAGTTTACTGAAATGTTCACTTCTTTAAATTTCAACCTCACTACTATGTCAAGAAATCAGAACTGTCTTCCCTCCAAAGGTAAGGATGATGAAGCTACAAAAAAGAAGTTTCTTAAATATCTTACTTAGTTTTTCGTGCTCCTCTCACAAAAGCCCAGTCGACGCTGATTTTCTGTCCGAGGATTTCACTTCCATTGAGAGTATCCATGGCACTCTGTGCCTCTTTAAATGTCTCATACTCTAACAGTGCATAACCCTGTATAACACAATTTCAAATTTTTAACTTCTTGTACTCTACCAGCCTATATCCCTGAACAAAACAATTTAATGTATTAAAACCTATAACAAAGGTTAAATAACACAAGAGGGTCATGATGACCCTGGATCGCTCACCAGAGTAATATGTGCTACATGTTTCAAATGTCTAAATGATGATTTTTAGAAATTTTTTAGAAGATTTTCCAATGTACAATCAACCCCTGGGGTGGGGCCAATTTTACCCCGGGGGTCATGATTTGAACAAAGTTTGTAGAAGTCTACTAGGCAATGTTACATATCAAATATCTAAGATCTAGGCCTTCTGGTTTATTTTTAGCAAATTTATGAAGATTTCCCTATGTATCAAGTAACCCCTGGGCCTGGGTCAATTTGACCCTGGGGGGTCAAGATTTGAATAAATTTTGAAGAGGTCCCCTAGGCAATGCTACATTTGACATATCTAAGCTCTAGGCCTTCTGGTTTATTTTTAGAAATTTTTGAAGAATTTTCTATGTACAATCAAGTAACCCTATGGGCATTGGGGCAGAGTCAATTTGACCCCAGGGGTTATGTTTGAACAAATTTTGTAGAAGTCTACTAGGCAATGCTACATGTCAAATATCTAAGACATAGGCCTTCTGGTTTATTTTTAGAAATTTTTTGAAGATTTTCCAATGTAAAATCAAGTGACCACTGGGGCAGGGTCAATTCTGACCCCGGGAGTCATGATTTGAACAAATTTTGTAGAGGTCCACTAGGCAATGCTACAAGTCAAATATCTAAGCTCTAGGCCTTCTGGTTTATTTTTAGAAACTTTTAAAGATTTTTCTATGTACAATCAAGTAACCCCATGGGGCGGGGTCAATTTGACACCGGGGGTCATGATTTGAACAAATTTTGTAGAGGTCTACTAGGCAATGCTACATGTGAAATATCAAAGCTCTAGGCCTTCTGGTTTATTTTTAGAAAATTTTTGAAGATTTTCCTATGTAAAATCAAGTAATCCCTGGGGTGGGGCCAATTTTACCCCGGGAGTCATGATTTGCACAAAGTTTGTAGAAGTCTACTAGGCAATGTTACATACCAAATATCTAAGCTCTAGGCCTTCTGGTTTATTTTTAGAAAATTTTAAAGATTTTTCTATGTACAATCAAGTAACCCCTTGAGGCGGGGTCAATTTGATCCCCGGGGTCATGATTTGAATAAATTTCGTAGAAGTCTACTAGGCAATGCTACATGTCAAATATGTAAGATCTAGGCCTTCTGGTTTATTTTTAGAAATTTTTTGAAGATTTTCTATGTAAAATCAAGTGACCCCTGGGTCAGGGTCAATTTTGACCCCGGGGGACATGATTTGAACAAATTTTGTAGAGGTCCACTAGGCAATGCTACGTGTCAAATATCTAAGCTCCAGGCCTTCTGGTTTATTTTTAGAAAATTTTGAAGATTTTGATGATGGTAAACAAGTATGCAAAATATGAAAGCAATATCTCAATGGACTTTGAAAATATTTGAGGTGGTACGCAAACTTTAACATTTATTCTAAGTCGAAAAGGGGCCATAATTCAGTCAAAATGCTTGATAGAGTTGCCTCCTCCTTTTTACAGACTGGGGTCATGATGGTAAACAAGTATGCAAAATATGAAAGCAATATCTCAACTGACTTGAAAATATTTGGGGTGGTACGCAAACTTTAACATTTGTGTCACGCTCACGCTAACGCTCACACCGATGCCTACGGGCGAGTAGGATAGCTCCCCTATTCTTCGAATAGGCGAGCTAAAAATTCAGCATTTTGAAGTCCAACTTCTATGCATAGAACGTTGATGAATATGGACTCTGCACCTTGGGAGTGTTTTGGATATGGTTGATAGAATTATTACATACTGTAAGCTATTAAACTGGGAATATTGCAGAAGCCAAAAAATAAAATTGTACATAAGTTTTGGTACAACTGTCATACACATTCCAAGATATCCAAAACTAGAGAATCTTGAACCTTAGGAAACTGTAGTCACTACTACTGCTGGAGGAAGAACAGAAACTACTTATCACATTATCCCCTAATTATTTGTCTTTTCAACACAATTCTACTGTTTTGTTTATTGGCTTGATATTGGTTTAATGTCAGGTTTTTATCAGTATTTTAGTTTTATAAAACTGTCAGGTAACAAAACCAGTGCTCATAGATTATGTACCAGTACAGACAACCGATTTCAAATAAATAACTTCCCCATACATGGCACTTAGTTCTGACATATTGTATCTGTCAAACTGGCATAGACATTATATGCCTTACCCTTAAATTGAACAGCGAACATCTCAAGAATTCTAAATTGCTAGCAATGTCTCAACTAGAGATGCTTTTGAGAAAAGCCCATGTCTCCCACAACTGCCTTATCATCTAAATAGTAAGTCAGTCTTTATATACTGTTTTCTTAATCAACAGCTGCACAAGAAATCTGAGTGTTTTTGGTAATTCAAGGGCCATAATTCCGAAGTGCCTAGGCCGATTTGGCTAGTTATCGAACTTGGCCGAGCACTTATTGGCAGACACATTTTGTTGAAGTTTGGTGAAAATCGGATGAGAAATGTTCAACTTAGAGTGCGGACAAGCTTTGTGACAGACAGACAGACAGATACACAGACTGGAGTAAATCAATATGTCTCCCACACCACGGTGTGGTGGGAGACATAATTATTAGAGATAAGGAGCAACTGATTCAAAGCCAACCATCTTAACTGCCCAGGCTGTGAATCCCTCCCAAACACCCCCATCCCTAACACACACCTCCACCTTCATAAAAAATTTACCTTCAAATCTATCCTAAAAGCCCTCTGATCTTACCTTTAAGAAACCTGTTCGTCTGTCCAGATTGAGATGTAGATTCTTTATTTCCCCATGATCTGCAAACTTGTCATAAACATCATCTTCTTGTGCCTCTTCATGAACACCAGTGATAAACAGGATCCATCCTTCAATGGCTGAAACAATCAAAACATTCTGATAAACAGAATCCATCCTTCAATGGCTGGAACAATAAAAACATTCTGATAAACAGGATCCATCCTTCGATTGCTGAAACAATCAAAACATTCTGATAAACAGAATCCATCCTTCGATGGCTGAATCAATGAAAACATTCTGATAAACAGAATTCATCCTTCGATAGCTGAAACAATGAAAACTTTCTGATAAACAGAATCCATCCTTCGATGGCTGAAACAATGAAAACATTCTGATAAACAGAATCCATCCTTCGATGGCTGACAATAATTGATAACATTAATGATGGCTACAAAACAAATTGTGATAAACAGGATCATACCCTCGATGGCTGAACAATCAAACATTGGATAAACAGAATCCATCCTTCGATGGCTGAAACAATCAAAACATTCTGATAAACAGAATCCATCCTTCGATGGCTGAAACAATCAAAACATTCTGATAAACAGGATTCAACCCTCGATGGCTGAAACAAACAAAACCTTGTGATAAACAGGATCCATCCCTGGATGGCTGCAACAATCAAAACATTCTGATAAACAGGATCCATCCTTCGATGGCTGAAACAATAAAAACATTCTGATAAACAGGATCCATCCTTTGATGGCTGAAACAATCAAAACATTCTGATAAACAGAATCCATCCTTCGATGGCTGAAACATCAAAACATTCGGAAAAACAGGATCCATCCCTTGATGGCTGAAACAATAAAACCATTCTGATAAACAGGATCCATCCCTTGATGGCTGAAACAATCAAAACATTCTGATAAACAGGATCCATCCTTTGATGGCTGAAACATCAAAACATTCTGATAAACAAGATCCATCCCTTGATGGCTGAAACACTCAAAACATTCTGATAAACAGGATCCATCCTTCAATGGCTGAAACAATCAAATATTCTGATAAATAGGATTCATCCTTCAATGGCTGAAACAAACAAATCATTTTGATAAATAGAATCCATCCTTCAGTGGCTGAAACAATCAAAACATTCTGATAAACAGGATAAATCCTTTAGTTGTTGAAAGAGTCAAAATGATTTGATAAAGGGGATAAATCCTTTTTGATGCATTCTTCAACGGCTGAAATATTCAAAACATTCTGATAAACAAAACCTATTCTTCATTGGCTGAAACATTCAAAACATTATGATAAACAAAACCCAGCCTTAATGGCTGAAACATTCTGAACATTCAAAACATTATGATTAACAAAACCCATCCTTCATTGTTGTGCTGGTACAGAATCCAGGAACACTGGTTAGGTTAACTGCCTGCCCTTACATAACTGAAATAATGTTAAACTAGAAATGTGTCCCTGGGACACAGATGCCCCAACTACATGACAAGTCAGGGGCCATAACTCCTACATGACTGAATGAATCAGGACGCAAAACCCCAGGTGCACAACTGCACATGCTGGCCAACATTCCTGTAAACTTTGGTGACTCTAGGTCAAATACTTTTTGAGCTACGTGTGACACAACATTAAAATGACCAATTTTTTAACTAAGTCAGGGGCCATAACTACTACACGACTGAACGAATACGGACGCGAAACCCCAGGTGCACAACTGCACATGCTGACCAATATTCCTGTAAACTTTGGTGACTCTAGGTCACTAAAATGACCAATTTTTACAAAGTCAGGGGCCATAACTCCATGACTGAATGAATCCAGATGCGAAATCCCAGGTGCACAACTACACATGCTGACCAACATTCCTGTAAAGTTTTGTGACTCTACATCAAATACTTTTGGAGCTAGGCACGACAACATTCTCAGAAGGACGGACGGACAAGGGCAAATCTATATGCCCCCCACTAAAGTGGGAGCATAACAAGAGCTGTCAGCTGACAGAGCTCGACTATTCTCAGAGCTTGAAAGTATAATATAAGCTATGAGTAAAACTTTTAACATTACAATAAGCATATTCTAAGTCGAAAAGGGGCCATAATTCAGTCAAAATGCTTGATAGAGTTGCCTCCTCCTTTTTACAGACTGGGGTCATGGTAAACAAGTATGAAAAATATCAAAGCAATATCTCAATGGACTCTGACAATATTTGGGGTGGTACGCAAACTTTAACATTACAATAAGCATATTCTAAGTTGAAAAGGGGCCATAATTCAGTCAAAATGCTTGATAGAGTTGTCTGCTCCTGTTTACAGACTAGGGTCATGATGGTTAACAAGTATGCAAAATATGAAAGCAATATCTCAATGGACTTTGAAAATATTTGGGGTGGTACGCAAACTTTAACATTTGTGTGACGCTCACACTAACGCCAACGCCGAGGCGAGTAGGATAGCTCCCCTATTCTTCGAATAGTCGAGCTAAAAACGGCATTAAACCAGATTCCAATAATGACTACCTGCCAATAATGAGTACCTGTAAAGAACAATAATGACTACCTGCCAATAATGATCACCTGCCAATAATGACTTCCTGCCAATAACAACAAGTGAATGAAGTATTGCCATGCAATACAAAGTCCCCTACTGGAAGGCACCTAATTTTTTCTACTGCAGTATAACATAATGAACTGATATCTGTCAATGATGTATAAACAATATTGTACTACATATACAATATGTTATAACATTATAACAACACACTTGGATTAAAATGTGCATATATAAAAACCCACAGTTGTTTTCATATTGAATTTTTTTGGCTGATTATAAAAATGTTATCATGTAAGTTATTTATAGTAACAACAAAGGGAAATTAATCTTTAAAAAAAAAAAAAAAAAAAAAAAAAATAATAATAATAATAATATAAGTCCACAAGAAACTCTTTACAAGGTAGAGACAGGTCAAAATACACCTAAAAATTGGATGTAACATGCATGCTGTACCACAGAAAAGTGGTCTCGATTTTTCTCTACCGCCAGTAATAAAAAAGTTACAATAAAATCTATTTATAGTAACAACAAAGGGACGTAATTCTAAAAACAAGGGTGCCTCATGGTGGTGAACATTTGGTCCAAGTTACATCAAAATCCCTCCATGCATGAAGAAGAAATGTTCCGTACAAAGTCATTCTTGAATTTGACCTCTGACCTCTAAATATGACCTTGACCTTAGACCTAGGGACCTGGTTCTTGCGCATGACATGTTGTCTCATCCAGGGGAATATTTGTGCCAACTGATATCTAAATCCTGCTTTGCATGACAAAGTTATAGACCGGACAGGAAAAAAATCCTCTTGACCTTTGATCTCAAAGTGTGACCTTGACCTTTAAGCTAGGGTACTGGGTGTTGCGCATGACATGTCGTCCCATCATGGGAAACATTTGTGCCAAGTAATATTAAAATCCCTTCATGGATGGCAGAGTTATGGACGAGACAGGAAAAAAACTCTGTTGACCTTTGACCCCCAATTGTGACCTTGACCTTTGAGCTAGGGGTCCGGGATTTGCGCATGACACGTCGTCTCATCATGGGGAACACTTGTGCTAAGTAATATTAAAATCCCTTAATGAATGTCAGAGTTATGGACCGGACACGAAACAGACCCTGTTCATGCTATGTTAACATTTGACTGCTAAGTGTGACCTTGACCTTTGAGCTAGGGGTCTGAAAGTTGTGCATGACACATCCTTTTATTATGAGGTACATTTGTGCCAAGTAATATTAAAATCCCTTCATAGATGGGAGAGTTATGGACCGGACAGGAAAAAAGCCTTGTTGACCTTTGACCTCCAATTGTGACCTTGACCTTTAAGCTAGGGGTCCAGGTTTTGCGCATGACACGTTGTCTCCTCATGGGGAACATTTGTGCCAAGTGATATTAAAATCTCTTCATGGATGGGAGAGTTATGGACCGGACAGGAAAAAAGCCCTGTTGACCTTTGACCTCCAATTGTGACCTTGACCTTTGAGCTAGTGGTCCGGGATTTGCGCACGACACATCATCTCATCATGGGGAACATTTGTGCCAAGTAATACTAAAATCCCTTCAAGGATGGGAGAGTTGTGGACCGGACAGGAAAAAAGCCCTGTTGACCTTTGACCTCCTATTGTGACCTTGACCTTTGAGCTAGGGGTCTGGGTTTTGCGCATGACACGTCGTCTCATCATGGGGAACATTTGTGCCAAGTAATATTAAAATCCCTTCATGGATGACAGAGTTATGAACCGGACACGAAATTGCGGACGGACGGAATGACGGAATGACGGAAAAGAGCATTCCTATAGTCCCCAAAACTGGTTTTCAACCAGTAGGGGACTAATAATGACTACCTGCCAATAATGACAACCTGCCAATAATGACCACCTGCCAATAATGACCATCTGGTTCTCCCAACAATGGTCTTCATATACATATTTTCCTGTACTTACATCTTTGGGGACCTGGTCCACCATCTTCTGATGTTGCTTCAACGTCCATTGCTTCATAATCTTCCACTCCACTGCGGGTTGTTCCTTCTGAAATGAAAGAGGAAAAGTTTTTTTACTAACCGTTTTCAAAAGGTATTTGAAGTTTTTGAAAATCATTACAAAATGATAAAATGTAATATCAGTCCAGTATATCAAGTTTTACACATGTATGTTAAAACAAGAGCTCGTCGAACACGAAATGCCCCCCTTGATGCATTCAGTAATTGCACAAGGAACAAAAATTACTTGCTCACTGTAAACTGAAGTTCTACTGTTCTGGTTCAATGTGACATTGACCTTTGACCTATTGACCTCAAAATCAACAGAGGTCATCTGCTGGTCATGATCAATCTCCCTATTAAGTTTACTGATCCTAGGCCCATGCATCCTCAAGGTATGGTCCGGAAAGGGTTTAACTGTTCCGGGTCAATGTGACCTTGACCTTTAGCCTACAGACCTCAAAATCTATATGGGTCATCTACAAGTCATGACCAACCTCCCTATCAAGTTTCATGATCCTAGGCCCAAGCGTTCTCAAGTTATTGTCTGGAAACGGTTTAAATGTTCCGGGTCACTGTAACCTTGACCTATGACCTACTGACCTTAAAATCAATAGGGGTCATCTGCTGGTGATGGCCAACCTTCCTATCAATTTTCATGATCCTAGGCCCAAGCGTTATTGAGTTATCATCTGGAAATGGATTGATCTACATACCGACTGACCGACAGACAGACTGAGTGACAGACATCTGCAAAACAATATACCCCTCCTTCTTGAAGGGGGGCATAATTAATTACTTATTACGAATTCTGAAAATGATAAAGGTAACTTTTTAATATAGAGATATCAGGAAATATTATACATTTCATTAATCTAGTCCCTATTTAAAAGTTGGAGATACTCTTTTCCTTTGAATTTTCTTTAGGCGAGGAAAAAATACCCTTGTTTAAATTAAGCTCCGACCCTAACATTTTATTCACCTTGAAATTTTTTTTTCTATCAGATGCAAATTTTAGGGATGATCTGTAGCACTGGTTAAAATTTATTCACGAGAAGTCTGATTTATAGCAACATTTGATTTATAGCAGCATTCACTTTTTATGACATCTCCATGATTTTTTTTTTTATAGAAAAGAACATATTTCCTACCTTAATACCATATTTTTTTTTTGATCAATTAACCATAAAAAGTTTTTTATATGACCATATCAAATCTGTTTTCTATGTTGTACACACCTATATAACCTTTACCCTTCTATTTTTCTAAAATGGACTGATCCATCATTCAATCTGGGCAGTACACTAATTTTCACTGAAAATTTACTGACTGAACAGCAAACAGTGCAGACCATGGTCTTCACTAGTCGCAAAGGCAAAATCACTTGCCACCAGCAGGCTAAAAGTTAAAAGTTTGAAATAAGATACGTTTAAACTAAACCCGTTTAAAGGACGAAACTCGTGAAGTCGTACATTGTATATATATACTTCTGAATTTTCTACTTCAATTTGTAAATAGAAATATTTCTGGTTTAAAACATTTTTTGTTACTGTAAGTTTTCCCATGTGAAGTATATATCAACAATGACAATCAAATAATTACTACCAATTAACTCACCTGAACCAAAACCTCTTCCTTTCCTCTTTTTGGCCTTTTCTTTCAATTTCTGAAGTCCCTCTGGAATGAAAATAAAATACTACTACTTTTCACTGTTATAACATACATCACATCACCTGATTATTTTACCCAGGTTTTGTCTCGTTTACTCAGAACAACTTTATTTTGATTCCTAAAAGCCCCAAAATAGTTCGCTTCTAAAGATAATTACCTGTTCCTAATTTTGAAGAAAACAAGAGCTGCAAAACAAGAGGACAGAAATGCTCAACAATTCAAAAGACTTGTTACTGAAAAAGTTAATTTTATGAATGACTACAAAAAGTCAACAAAGGGGGCGTAACTTTATGGGAAAAAAAACAGAGTTAGGGAACCTTTGTAGTGCAAATCAGATTATCAAAGTAAGCAAATGTATGAACTTTCAATCCATTCCCTGAAGTGGTTACAGAGACGTAAAACCAAAAATTGTTTAGTCGAAAAAGAGGCATAACAATTAATGAATGTGAAAAGCCCAAGCTTTTTACTATAAATAATAAAAGGTAACAGGTCAAATAAATGTGTCATTCTATATGCATGCCCTCTTAACTGGGCGTATGCAGTCAGTTGCTTTTTCCTTTTGCCATTTCCAATCATTTAATTTAAATAATTGGCGATCTGACTGCAAAGATGGATGCTCAATTGAAATTAACATCATCATTTTAAGAAAGTCAAATAGATGGCAGAGTGGTAATCAAAATAGATTATTAATATATTATGGAATGTGAAAACTATGTTCTTTTGAAATATGAATATGGGTGGTTTTCAAAATAATGAAGCAAATGTGTGACATAGGGGTTGAAAATTCAAACTTATTTCTTATGGTGGTCACCTATTTTTTATTATAGCAAATACTTCAAATTTCAAGGAAATAACTTTGGGGAAGTGTTGAGAAATGCCAATCAGAAAATATTTCAGCCTTTAATTCGAAAGTTCAGTGAATTTCCAGTAAGGTGGGTGATAAATGTTGCATGGTTTTATGACAAGGAAATATGTATAACAGTAATTTTTTCAACATAAATGATAAGTAATGGGTGTATGTGTATGGTTTGAAACTTATTTAAACATATGTTTGTGGACATTGGTTTTTAAAATCACCCTTTCTGCACAAATTTGACATGAAAATAAAACTTTACCTAGAAAAGTTGTTGCTGAATGCAAAATAACTATCATATAATTATAAAACCAACTTTTTTCTGACATGTTGCATGTTTATAAACCACATGCCAAATTTCAAGAATGTCCAGTAATTCTAATTTCTAGAATTGTCTACTCAAAATTGAGTTATTTTAAAGATGCACAGGGGACACATACTGAAGATCAGTGTAATATTCATCCATTATTAGTTTTCTATTCATAAAAAGACTACTGGTAATAAACTTTAGACAAATACTATCAAAAAATAGTTTATTCCACAAAATAACTACAAAATTGAAAATTTTCACTACAAAAACATGAAAATTCAACAAAATGTAATGCTTTAAATGAAAAATAAGTGACTTTTTACATAACTAACAAATTGAAATGATTTAATTTACATGAACTGCTTATTCATATTAGAAAAATGACAAAATACCATGCATGATAAAATGGAATAGTAAAATTCATACATACTTTATAATGTTACTAAAAAGGGTGCACAGGGGACAAATTGTATCAAAATATTTATTCATAGAATATGTTCATGGTAAGTAAAATTCTTTTAACTACATAATATTTACTAGTGAACATTTACATATTTAGGTAAACTTAAGAGCTTAAGAAGCAATAAACTTGATATTTCCACTTTTAAACTTGAAAATTGGCAACTTCGGAAAAAAATGCAAACAATGAATTTTTAATTGTCCAGGGTTTCTTATATAATGCTAAATTATCAAGTAATGCCTAAATTTTGCATACACACTGCTAAGAATATAGAAATGCCACCACAAATTACAGTAATGCTATGATAATTGATATATGTCAAAAAAAAGGGTGCACAGGGGACATCACTTTTGGCCTTGTGAATGTTTAACAGTCGGTAATATGTGAAGTTGAAGGCTGCTTTTGTATCTGTTGTAACTCCCTTTCAAGGAAAATAAAGTAAAATCCCATTTTATTTAAAGAATAAAAGAAATCTGACACTTAACAACTGAAAAGGTGCATAGGGGACATTTTTAGGTGTATAGACATTCATCAAGTTTCTGAGAAAGTCGATTTATTAAAGAAAAAAATCATACTGTGTCTTCACAGCTGAAAGGATAAAGATCTTAGAAAAACATTAAGACTTTAGAAAAGTAATAGGGTTATGAAATTGTAGTGTTCAACATTTAAATTTAGTATTTTTTTCACTATTTTTCGTGAAAAGGGTTCCATCACAAGATGTGAAATATTGGTAACAATAAGATGTAGGTAATGAAAAGAAGTATTTTATTTAAATGTGCAGAGTTTAAGTTACATTAAAAAGCCAAAGCTGTAACAATAAATCATGGTTTTAAAAAGTAAAGCTCAGTTGAAAACTATACTTCATACAAAATGTCACACTTTTTTGGGTGCACAGGGGACAGAATTAGCTATATAATTTAATATAACTTTAAAACTGCTTGAGCCATCAAGATAAAATTGCACACATTTATTGAGTACATTGATTTGGATATATTTTGCTCCAAAACACATTCTAAAACTGAACTGAATTAAAGTAAGGTGAGAGAGAAGAAAAAGCTTCATTATTTTGAAAACCACCCATATGTAAATAAAATCTATTTATCAGAAGATCCTTAGAAGGTATAGAACAGTAAGTTTTTGCTAGGTTTACAGCTGAATATCAGCTCAGAGCTGTTTCTCCAAGCCAGAAAAATCTTTTTATTTTCCTCATGAAATCTGAATTTTGATATGCACAGGAAAGCATTGAAGTCGAACCCGATTGTGGTTCCCCTCCCCCATTCTCATTTTTTCACCCCACTTGAGCCCCAAATGTAAACAAAATAATGCCGAAGCGCAATGTTCATGCCCTGATAGTGGAGGGAATCATTGAACGACATTTACCAGGCTGGTAACATTGCCCGATCGGGCTTTCGATATATAAACTAATATTTCTTGAAAAATAATGAAGATAATTCTTTCAAAACTGGTCCATTTATTAAGCATAACATATGATACATGTTCAGATAGAAATAACTTTGTTGCCTTCAGTTTTGTTAGAACTACTTCCCTTTTTTCAGATTCTTATGATGCATAATTTTTGAAGCCCAAAAAATAGTTTTTAATGCAATGTTTAAAAAGGAAAAGGGTTCAATGGCTTTCTATTGCTCCAAACTTGTGCGCCAATACCTTTATTCTATATATTTAGGGTGAATAATTTGTTTCTAGTGCAGATGTATGAACACTTTTTTTACAACTAACATTTTTCTACAATGTTGTAAGTGAAAGCACCGTAAAATCTATACATTCATGTACTAGCGCAATTATTTAGAGCATTAGAAAGCCATTGAACCTTTTTGTGTTTTAAACTTAGCATTAAAACATATGTTTTTGGACTTCAAAAAATATGCGTCACAAAAATCTGAAAAGGGGAAATATTTCTACCAAAACTGAAGGCAACCAAGTTATTTTTATTTTAATTTGTATCATATGTAATGCTTAATAAGCAAGTTTGGAAACTATTCCTGTCCTGATACTGGTCCCCACCTAGTACATGACTGGGTTAACCCTAGAACAGGTAGCGGCTAATAACATGCAACATATCTGCAACAAACTAGGTACATAATTAAACAACAGAAACTTATAAGACATCGTCAGCGTCCCCTTTATGTCGCGAAATCTAGTGATTAAATCAAATTCTTTCAATGTGGATCAGAAATTAAAGCATTGAATTATGCCTGTAGCGAAGAAAAATTTATTTATTACAAATGCTTTAGAAATACAGTACCATCACCGACTTCATCTATCTCAAACTCGGCTTCTCCGCCTTCCAAATCCAAAACGTCGGCCATACTTTGTTTTCTGGACTGGTTCTGAGCCTAAACACCAGAACCAAAGTGAAGAGCTTGCAGAACAGAAAAGACGCTTATCTCTCGGTCAGTCGTTCTGGCATATATTTATATCCGTGCATACTAGTCTTTACAGTATTCCGCTAATGATACATTTCTTGAATTTTTTTTCAAACTTTGAACCATTTCCGGGAACAATGAAAGGATTAATGACAAGTTTGGGGTTTTGTTAGTAAAAATGTTTTCAGTCAAAAACACCCTTTTCTGATCTTTATTTTGGTTTGATTTGATTCGATGTATTCGTGATGATATATGTCATACAATAAGTTACAGATAAAACAATAATATCATTTTTACACAAATAATGTAGTATTATATCCACACAAATTTAATATCACAGTTCATTTCCTTATTTCTATTTTTGTCAATTATATTCTCCCTGTATGTTTTACAATTGTGATTATACATGTCATTATATATGACTCTTGATTGGCTTAATAAAATATTCTATTCTATTGTTTACAATCTCTATAATTATAATCAGAAGATATCACAGGCTACAAACAAAAAAGAAAAAGTGGTAACTCAACAGGTCGCTCAACACGACAAAAATGAAAATGTTGCAGGCTTGGTTTGATTGATATAACTATACTGAACAGCAAAAAAAAACTATCCAGATGTATAACTGGTATATTTTGAAATAAAAAAAATAATTTTTCAATTTTGAATTGTTCCTTTATACCAAAATTACACTTGAAGATCTTCACGTGATAAATTTTTAAAAATCAATCAACCATGAAGTCAGTAGTCCCACAATAGCCGTTTGAAAGGCTATATCTTCAGCACGTCAGTTGCATTGTAACAACCCAATTGGGCGCTCGCGCTAAATTTGATTCAGTCGTGCGGTGCAACCAACAATATTTTTGTAACTTTATGCTGTTTTTCGAGTTAGCCAGTTATCAATATTTCCAATGACAATAAAATTTCACAAAGAACATTGTTAATTACTGGCGCACATGAATTTCATGCAAAACGGCTGTTGTGGGACAACTGACTTCACGGTTGATTGATTTTTTTTAAATTTTACACGTGAAGTTCTTCAAGTGTAATGTGATATGAAAAACACAAGTGATTTATAAATTAAAGTTTTTGAAAATAATATACCCTAGTTATAAATATGGATAGTTTCTTTTGCTGTTCAGTATATTAAAAAATTGATTTTACAAATTTTAAAAATTTTGTGACATATATATCGCAGGGTGGCCCATAAAAGTTTTACAACTTATTTCCAATGGGGTCCTTTTGATAGAGTGTCAAGGATCCAAAATAGGAGTTATTAGTAAGCAAAGTGCTACTGTTGTATTTTACTCAGCAATTGTCACCAGTTAAGTTTAAAATTACATGTATCGCAGAACTTTGATCATATTAACTGACATAAAAAGTATCACAGAACAAATCTTAGTACAAAAATGTTAAAGTTTTTTTTGAAACTTTTTACAAAATATAAAATCTGATGTTTCTTTCTGTTTCATAGAACATGTAACACCGCAAACCTCGTTGATGATACCCAAGATGTTGTGGAGAACCTGTGAAAATATCATTTTGATGGTAATCTATTTATTTATAAATGTAGTAATAAATCCCTATTTATGTCACATTTTTTTTATTTGAAATAAAAGGGTTAAGGTATAAAATACCGCTTTAGATAAGTTAACATGTTTAATCTTGTAATTAATTAGCACCGGCATAAAATACTGGCAGACCAACAACATGGATTCCGCAAGAGAAGATCTTGCGAGTCACAGCTGATACTCACCCTTCATGATTTCGCCTCTGGACTGGATGCAGGTGACCAAATAGACACTGTCCTACTCGATTTAAGTAAGGCATTCGATAAAGTGCCCCACAAGAGACTCATCTACAAACTTCATCACTACAGCATTCATGGTACAGTGCTTATTGCAGCTTAACTGGATGACAAGTTTCCTGTCAGAAAGAAGCCAACAAGTCCTGGTTGAAGGCCATATGTCCCCCTCATCACCCGTGACCTCCATGGGCCCTCAAGGCACTGTACTAGGTCCTCTCCTGTTCCTCTTGTACATTAACGACCTACCTGATAGAGTAAGATCAACTAGCCGTCTATTTGCTGATGACAGTCTCCTTTACAGGAAGATAAAATCTATTGAGGATGTCGAAATACTACAAGAGGATCTGGATCAACTACAGCAGTGGGAACAGGACTGGCAGATGAACTTCAACCCATCCAAATGTGAAGTACTTCACATCACGAGGAAGAAGACTCCCATCCAGCCGCCATATACCATTCATGGCCATACCCTCACTGTAGCCAAGACAGGGAGGTACCTAAGTACGACACTATCAGAGGCCCTCTCCTGGAAGCCCAATGTGGAAGCATCTACAAAGAAAGCCAACAACAGCCTTGCATTCCTTAGAAGGAACATCACTAGTTGCCCAATACAGACGAAAGCAATGGCCTACAAAAAAAACAACAAGGACAGATACCAAACAGGAAATGCCGTGTTCCAAAACCCACACACACACGCGCATGCACACGGACAAATAAAGGAACACACTTTGGCACCGCCTTGGAATGGCTAGTGGCAAAAATACCACTGGGTAGCTTAAATCAGTTTATGGTGCGCCCCCAACCTCACTCTTACCCTAACCATGTTCCAAAGACACAGGACAGTGTAAATAAAAGTAATTAATCCCCGCCAGGTGAATCTCTAACACATGGCCATATGTCCCCCTCATCACCCGTGACCTCCAGGGTCCCCCAAGGCACTGTACTAGGTCCTTTCCTGTTCGTCTTGTACATTAACGACCTACCTGATAGAGTAAGATCAACTAGCCGTCTATTTGCTGATGACAGTCTCCTCTACAGGAAGATAAAATCTATTGAGGATGTCGCAATACTATAAGAGGTTCTGGATCAACTACAGCAGTGGGAACAGGACTGGCAGATGAACTTCAACCCATCCAAATGTGAAGTACTTCACATCACGAGGAAGAAGACTTCCATTCAGTCGCCATATACCATTCATGGCCATACCATCACTGTAGCCAAGACAGGGAGGTACCTAAGTACGACACTATCAGAGGACCTCTCCTGGAAGCCCCATGTGGAAGCATCTACAAAGAAAGCCAACAACAGCCTTGCATTCCTTAGAAGGAACATCACTAGTTGCCCAATACAGACGAAAACAATGGCCTACAAAAAAAACAAGGACAGATATCAAACAGGGAATGCCATGTTCCAAAACACACACACACGCACACACGCACACACAAACACACGCATGCACGCACGCACGCACGCACACGGACAAATAAAGGAACACAGTGGGGCACTGCCTTGGAAGGGTCAGTGGCAAAAATACCACTGGGGAGCTTAAACCAGTTTATGGTGCGCCCCCAACCTCACTCTTACCCTAACCATGTTCCAAAGACACAGGACAGTGTAAATAAAAGTAATTAATCCCCGCCAGGTGAATCTCTAACACACATAATGGAAAGCAAAAGGCATGGCATGTAAAACACAAAAATGCTCAAAAAAAGTCACTCGTCCGCCCAATCTTAGAGTATGCCTCAACCGTATGGGATCCACATACCCAGGTTTGCATCAGGCAACTAGAAACTGTGCAGCGCCGTGCCGCTCGGTTCGTCAAGGGGGATTACCACATTACAAGCAACTCCACGCAAATGATTGCTGACCTAGGCTGTCCTTCCCTACAACATCGACGGCAGTAGGCAAAAAAAGACAGATAAGATTTTGTTTCCTTTTTAAAAACATACATTTTTCTATTCTTTCTAATATTATGTGGCAACTTTTCCAGTCTAAAATTGCATCATGCGGAGGTACATAAGTTATTAGCACTGCTTCTACGTAGTTTGTATTTTTGTGATGAATGTTTGGAGTTTCATCTGTAGTAGCTAAAACATTTTATCTGTGATAGTTTCTTTGTGATATGTGTACTGCTACGATACATTTAATATATAATTGTATGATCGGTGCCAGAATAAAAAGATGACTGTTGGTACTTGTTGGTATTTATGCCGCTTTCGGTTCTTTTTAATGGTAGCCAGCAAACTTGTGCAGTAGTCTGCAAAATTGACAGATGCTGAGAAAATGTTGATAAACAAAAGACATGATAGAGAACAGCTATATCTGTCTAAAGATGGATTTTTTACTTCTTTATCCGTGACATTTATGCAATTCTAACGGTTGCAATGAATATTCTTAAGGGATTTTGGACTGTTACTGGATTTCTGTGGTTAATTGGTTCGGTGGCTTCTGGTGAGTGGGTGGGATAAATAATTCCTTAATATTTATTTAATGTATTTATTTTGTTAAATGAAAATTTACAGTTGATGCCAAAACGAATTTCATCCATTTGAAATAAAAGCTAGTAAAATGAATGTTGTTGACAGAAAGTGGTGACATGCTGTTAAAGTCTTCAACCCAGCCAGGAAATTCCCAAAGTTTCTTAATTTTAAGTTTCTGACATGCAAAGCAAATGATAAATAATAGTTTCCTCTCCACAGATATCATTTACAATATTCATGTTGATTATCAGAGCCACTGTCTAATTTGTTTACTTATGGTATGCATAAATTAAACAGTAACAATTTCAACCCCTTGTAACAATTTGACCCCAACTCTGGATATTATGACCCCATTCAGTGATATGCATGGAAAATTCTTCATGATTTAACATTACACACAGTCCCAATTATCATAATTAAATAAGAAAGGTTAACTTATTTAAAAGTGGTGTTTTTTACCTTAACCCTTTTATTTCAAATAAAAAATGTGACATAAATGAGGATTTATTAAGTACTACATTTATAAGTAAATTGATTACCATCAAAATTATATTTACACAGGTTCTCCATAATATCTTGGGTATCATTATTTATAAGGGAAGGACAGTCTCTGATGTTCAGACCTGGGGATTGTAATTAATTGCAATTAAATTACATTTCCTGAGTAATTGAATGTAATTTGTAATTGGGTCATTTATCAATTACATGTAATTGTAATTTAATCAATTACAGAGCAGTTTTAGGGTGTAATTGACAATTACATTTCAATTATTTTCCAATTACATGGCACATGCTAATCCAGTTTGTTGAACAAATAGTATATATCTGTTTATTACCAGTGACACTTCACTTTAACATGCTAATTTGCATTTCATAGCTGTGAAAAATAACAACTGAATATTATGGTAGGTGTTAATCCCTTGGACATAGCTCCTTTGTTCTGATATAATTGTTTTATTAGAACCAACTGGTAATCTTTGATGATGTTTGTCACAATGTTTTTGGAGAAAATGATCAAATTATGATTTGAAATTGTTATTTGCATAATTATTATTTAGACTTTTATCAGAGAAAAGATTGAAATGCTTAGCATTTAATTTTAATCATTTTTTATCTGTGATAAAATTCGTTGTATTAAATGATACAAACAACACAGCATTTGACACCACAGTTCTAACAAGATAAAAAAATGATTATTATTGTAGACATTATGAGTATTCTACAGTTTTAGTGACATAGTTATTCTAGGATGGCTCATGAATGTTTTACAACTTATTTTCAATGTGGTCCTTTGGATAACATGTGTCAAGGATAAAAACTTTAAATATATGTTTAAAATGTAAATGATTAAATACTGAACTATATTAGTTAAATTTGAAACATATTGCAGAACCATGATCACATAAACTTGAGAGAAATTCAGATCTCGGAGAAATACCTGACTTTACATGCATCTTCTCTAACCGAATTCTGCTTGACAATGTATTAACTATTAATTAGGGCTGACTTTTAGCTCCTTTTGCAATAATATTAAAGACTGAGTGATGTTCTCCTGCAAACACACATTTTACTTTGAGCTTAACTCTAATTTTGAAATAATTGAAATCAGTTTACAGGTGAATTATCATGTAAATGTAGTACAAAGTAAAGAACTTTGCTACAGTGTTCATGTAAGAAGCACCACATTTGGTATTGTAATTGAATGTAATTAATTACATTTTGCATTGTAATTGTAATTTAATTAAATACATCACTAAATTTCATGTAATGGTAATTGTTATTTAATTGGACATTTCTCAATGTAATTGTAATTTAATTAATTACATTTTAAAGTAATTGACCCCAGGTCTGCTGATGTTGTCAGAACTTGTTGTCCGACCCTTTTGCCCTTTGATTATGTATGTTGGCATTGTTATTGTAATAACTTCGTATCAAAGAGTAATACAATATGATTAAATCAAATATTTATATCTTTTTCTTAAAATTATATCATAGTAAAATACATTTTTGTCAAAAAACTTTCAAAATGCATGTTTTGAAATTAAAAATAACCCTCAGAAAAAAAATCATAGTAATATGGGATCGAAACAGATGAATATTTCCGTTGGGACAAAATGTCTTAGGGGTCGAATTGTCCAAGGAATTTCAATTTTTGGGTCAAAGTCAAAGTGTCCTGTGGTTGAAATGTCTTGAGGTCAAAGTGTCTAGCATTCATTTCAAGTTGCAATTTTGGGGACAGATATATATAATTTCAGCAGTTTTCATAACCATAATCTGTAAATTGAAAACCTGAAAGTTTATAGATTATCTGTAAATACACCACTTTCTTAGACTTGATGTTAGTAAAATATTGCAAATTTTCATGCAATTTATAATTGTGATATAAATTGCTTTTTAAAGATAGATCAGGTTGAAAATTTAACCATCAGAAATTTTACCCAGACTTCTGTATACAAGCACAATAAATATGTCAACACCTCTTTCTTATTCTTTAATTTCTCTCATTGAAGAACTAATTTCCTGAAATATGTTGAATGTTATCTTGTACTACAAACAACAAAATGTATACATGTACATTTAATGTATACAATGGTAGAAGTTGAGGTTAAACTCCAGCTAGGGCTGTTGTTTCATGTTTTGTTTTGCCAAAATTTGTCCTTATTCTCCCAACACCTTCTCTCTGTTATTAAAAATCCCCACTTGAAAGATCACAAAATAAACTTGAAACTTTATTTATTGGAAATGAATAGAAATGATTTGTTATTTAATGACTATACAATGTCATGTATCTGATAAAAAGACACAATAATTGAGTATTATTGTTTCTTATTCATCAGGGCATATCTTTTTTTAGTTATCTTTTCACCGAGTGTATATCAAAATCCCCTTGATCAAAATCCCCTCCACTGAAAAATGACTGGGTGTTACAAAATCCCCTTCATACTTTTGCAGGGGGTATCATAATCCCTTCTGTGATTTTCATTATAGATGTATAGATATCAGTGCTCCAAATTATATTATGTTTGCTAAAGGCATTGTATTTACGTGCTTTGTGCAATAGACTTTTAAATTGTATATAGTTGTATTTGAACTTGATGAAATAAGTAAAAATCACAGAGGGGATTATGAGTATGAAGGGGATTTTGTAACACCCTGTCATTTTTCAGTGTAGGGGATTTTGATGAAGGGGATTTTGATTGTCTCCCCTTTTCACCAGTCAATTGTTATAGGAAAACAATCCCATGAGAGGCATTGTGCACAAAATGCCTCTCTCCAGGATGGCCAGGGGCCAATTTCGTCTGGAGTGATGGTAGGGACATGTATGGACTCCAGCTGATATGTAGTGTTTTCTTAAAATTCCATTATGCAGTGGTGTGAGCCTGTGAGGACAGTTGTCTTGTTTGTCTTTTACCAATGACTTCAGGCCTAAAACCTTTCAAAGGTTCTGTTGACTTAGATTAGGGAAGTGTTTGGCTCTTACACTAAAGTTTATTGAGTTTGTGAAGGAAGTTCTAATTCCTGACATCCTAATGTCATGAAATTAGAAAATTTTGATGCCGAAGTTCAGTGTCCAACAAGGACATGTATTTGAATATTGTTTTGTTCTCTAGTGGCAGAACTGCAGAGCTGCCGCCTATATTTAATTGTGCCAGAATCATTTCCAGTCAACACCAGTCCATTTACATCAGTAGGAAGAGTGCAGTTATTTGTCTGTGGGGTTGTGAACGTGTGAGTTCTATCCCTGGGTGAGACATAATTATGTTCTTGGTGAAATTTTAATAGAATATATTGTGTCTGAAATCATTCATCCTCCATCTCTGGTTGATATAGGAAGAAGTTGACAGCTACTTGCAGAGAACATGTTAGAACTGGTAAAAAATCCAGGAGATAAAGATTAGGTTAACTGCCCAACTTTATATAACTCATAACCTGAATATTTTTGTACTGAAAAAAAAACAACGCTAAACCGAAAAACAAACAAATGAGCCGCGCCATGGGAAAACCAACATAATGGCTTTGCGACCAGCATCCGCGCAGTCTGGTCAGGATCCATGCTGTTTGCTAACGGTTTCTCTAATTGCAATAGGCTTTGAAAGCGAACAGCATGGATCCTGACCAGACTGCGCAGGCTGGTCTGGATCCATGCTGGCTGCAAAGCCACTATGTTGGTTTTCTCATGACACGGCTCAAATAATATTATCAAGCCTATGCTAAACAATCAACTGTGAACAGAGACCACCTAATACTAAAGACCGTCAATCTTATTTCCATGTGTTAAACTATGAAAGATCACCTGCAAAAAATATCGCCATTAAAAAAAATAAAATTTTGGCCCTCCGAAGGCTGGTATAAAAATACTGGTTTGACAGTTGGTGTACATGCTCAGGCGACTTACTAGTGACGATACTGTACTGGTATTTGACATCATTTCTCATTTTATTTACAGCCAAAGTATATTGATTTTGATGTATTTTGCGCACAAACAACACATTTAATTTCTGTATTGACTGATGCATAGTGTGAGTAGAGCTCATCAGTGTAATACAAGAGCAACCTGAGACTTAACTGTGCAGTGTTACAACTAAAACACATTAGGTCTTGAGCATGTGCAATCGATTGATTAATTGATACATGCATTGTTCTTTTACATTATTACATTATTATGGTGGCCTGGAAATATCTCTGCTGTACCGTGAAGTTTCCAATTGAAGTGCCTATGAATGCGGGTGATTGAAGACTTTTTCCTGGCTGATTTTTAGCTTGACTATTCGAAGAATATGGAATGCTATACTACTCACATCGTCGTCAGCGTTGGTTAAAGTTTTAATGAAATGGTAATATCTTGTATACCATCAAAGATATTTACTTCAAACTTGCAATTCTTATTTACTATAACAGTATCTACCTGTAGGCAAGAGTACATAACTCTGTCAAGTATTTTGACTAAATTATGGCCCTTTTAGGACTTGGAAATTGTTTCAGATTTCGTACAAGTCCATGTATTGTAAAAACTATTTGACATGTGACTTTGAAACTTTGAACACTTGTTTATTATATTAGTCTCTACCATTAGGCAAGATAACATAAATATTGGAACTTTTTCAAAGGTGTCAAGTATTTTGGCTGAATTACTGCCCTTTATGGACTTGTAAATTGGTTCAATTTCCGTACAAGTGCACGTTTTATCAAAACTATTTGAATTTGACTTTGAACACTTGTTTATCATCATAATCTCCATAGATCTGTATTCAAGGGTATGTAACTATGTCAAAGATATTAGGCCGAATTTTGGCCCTTTTTTGATCTTGGAAATCAGTTGCCGGTAAGTCTTTCGTACCAGTCCATATTTTGTCCAATCTGTTTGAGATATGGCTTTGAAACTTTGAACACTTGTTTTAATACCATCATAGTCTCCATATTAGGCAAGACTACATAAGTAGGACAAGGACTTTAGCTCAGCTATAGCCCTTTTTGACATTAGTTTAGATTTGCTTATCATTCCACATTTTGTCTAAACTGTTTGATACATGGTTTTGAAACTTTGAACATTTACTAACCATCATGGTCTCTATGGTCTTATTTGGATATACAATTTTACTTGCATTCTTGTTGAAATCATGTTCAATCTTTTGGACCTTATTTGGCTATGTACATTGTTGTAACTTAGAGTAGTTTAACATTTTATAAAGCTAGCTTGCACATCTGTGAAAGGGGAATCAAGAGTCTCATTTTGAATTTGGAATGTTTCTCTGTTTGTCTTTTTGAACTTTTGTAGTCCTTTGTACATAAAGTACTTGCCATTTAATTTCTGGACTGCTTTTATTTCTAGACATAAAAAACTTAAAAGGATTTTTTTCAAAGATATTGAAATAATAAACAAACATTAATTTCAGGAATGTTTAGTCTGATTGGCTATAAAAAGGGTTTTATGTTCAGATTTTTCTAAATGTTTTAATCTCTATTAAGTCTTAAAAATATTTTTGAGAGTTTATTACTATAGAACATATGCAGCATTTTTAAATTTTTTCGTCAGTATCAGTGAAATTTGGAAATGTTTAGTAATGAGGTAAAGAAAGTAAAAATAAGTAGCATAAGCATAAAATTTGGGTAAAAAAAACAGCAAAAAAAAAACACATTGGCACTTTTGGCAGTTTTAGTGATTGGGAACAGGTCCGTTTATGGGACCATCCAGAGAAGGAAATAAAATGCTGATATGTGTTTTAAATAGAAGGAGTATGGTATGAACCGAGAGAATTACATTGTATGTCACAGCAGTTGCAATGGCCTACAATATAAATTATTCACACATAATAGCTAGATTGTATCAGAAATCCTAACAGTTGAATGTAATTAAGATAAAATGCAAAAGTCGCTTAGTGGGTGTTTAGATGATAATGTAAATTTTTGCCCTTTGTTTCTGGCAACTGGTAAGTGTTTAGGTAATTAATTTGCATAATTTCTAATTGGAGGAATGTGGCAGTGAGTCACAATACCCCAAATGAGGTCATGTGATTATAATTAAAGTTAATAAATCTTTAATTAGTATAGTTGGTTATTTTTTGGGCCTGTATAAACACAAGATTGAGTGGTGTGGTGTACATGTAGCACTCTTTATTTGAAATTGCTTAAAAAAAATTCATTCAGAAAGGGTGTGTACTCCAATATAAAATTGATAAAAATCAAAGTTCCTGTGAATGTTGAATTTGACATTACCTTGGGCCTAAAAAATTTATTATTTGTATCTGATTAAATGAATAGAATTAAAATTACAGAGTAGATAGGTCTGCAAAAATCTTTCTGTGTGTATAAGTCCTGTTATTGAACGACTTCCTTTCTTTCGGTGGAACTAGGCAATTTTTTTTGTGAAATTACGTATTAGATTTTTGCCATAAAAATAGCTGAATAAAACTTTTTTGGCAAAAATAATGGGAAGGAAACAGTTGGTCCAGTATTCAGAAACAACCCGTGAGGTATTGTGGTCGTCCGTCCATCAGTCCACACTTTTCTTCAGATGAAATCTCCTCTGAAACTGTGTGGTTTAAGTTGATGAAACTTGGTCTGGATGTTCCTTTGGTGGTCTTCCTTCAAAACAGTCCCTCTTGGTTGCACATAGGGGCTGTTACCTGTTAGAACTAAAAATAGAAAGATCTTCTAACAACACAAACAGACCTTACGTGACCCTGTACCAAGATTATTCAGTTTATTTTGATATGTAAAATTCTTCTTGTTTGAAACTGCAGGCAGGCCAAATTAACCCTCTATCAAGATTGTTCAAATAATTGTGATTCCAAAAAAACATGGCTGCCAGAGGGTGTGGTCACTATTCCCTATTTGTATGTTGTGGAAACTTTAACAATCTTATTGTTTGATATTGTCTCTCAGTATCCTATATATATGTCATCATTCCGCCAACCTCTTACCCCTCCTTCCCCCACCCACCTTGAACAAACACACACATACACACATTATGATTATCCATCCATATTTATTGAATAGAAACTTTTATTAGTATTCCTGTCAGTAAAAATTAGCACTATTTCATAAAAGTTTCATTGACATTTTTCTTGCATAACCATCATCTAAAACTGTTGAAGCAAGCAGTATTTTTCAAGTGAGTGGCATCTAGCACCATCATGGCCTTCTTATTAAGTGATACAACATTTCCTTCCAGCCCCCCCCCCCCCGCAGACATATATATATATGTTTTGTTAATTGCATCATTTATTACTAGCCTTCATGTAATGATCTTCTTTTAATAATTGATTAAGAAAGAAGTTAGTTTATGAAAATGACAGACTAAATATTTCATCGAGTGTTGTATTCTCTAATGTTAAATTGTCTGTAGTTCATACTGTGAAATCATGAATTTCGTGGGATCTAATTTTCATGGATTTCATACTTTCTTCAGTTGATGAAATTAAATTACAAACAACAAGTAAAAGTACTATTCATTGTTACGATCTTCAAAATTTGAAATTCATGAATTCACGTCCCCAGGAAGTAGACAGTTTGGCCAAAAGCACGAAATTTGATGTGCACGAAATTAAAGGTGCAAAATAAAGACAAACGAACAGACATAAATCTTAAAAAAAAACCTACACATTTTGTAATATAGTACTAAACATTATAATAGCCGTGCAATATTCCCTTGAAATCAACACAAGAACAGAGAAACAAATGATTGTTTCTGTATTTTCTTAGACTGACATGGGGGGTCATTTTGTCCTACTTTCATGTTTTTCGTTTTTCCGTAATCGGTCGAAAATTCTTCGGGATCAGGTGATTTTAAAATTGTTTCAAATGAATATCCGTTTAAGGACGCGCAGCAAAATAACTGTATTTCCATGATTGTAATTATACACAACTTGCACGAAAAATATGAAATGTACAAAATTTATGTTTAAAATTGACAGTGATATATTAGGCCAAGACAATTTGTTTAATGTCTAAAATCTTATCTTAATGTAGCCATATGTACATAAATCAGTGTATTTAGGTAAATTTCAATCACATTTTGTTTCGGCAGTGTAAGACAGTTATTCATTTATATTCTTAAAATTATACTGAAAAGAGATTAACTGAAAACGTTTGCAGACGAAGTTGTAAAAATACTTTTATTCGGGAAGGGCCTGAATTGTCCTTCCGCAAACTTGTAGTATAGCTGTTTATTACCTGAATTATAAGAATGATTTTCATGAAGGTTTTGTGAGTTACAAAATTGTTGAATTCCACGTGCTGAGTTTGTAAAAGTCACGTTATCGTTTGGGCATATAATATATTTTGCATCTATTTATAAATTATAGCCTCGTTTCGGAGGATTCTTCCGAAAAAATTCGAAGATGCTCGACGGGTTCGTAAGCAGTCGGAAAACATACTTTCGGTTTGACATAGGCAACATCTTTTGTTTATTTGTTAGTTATTCTTGAACATATTCATGACTATTTGGTCAGATCTGATGCAGTGAGCCATATTTTCAGTAAATAGGAAGTCTCAGCTACAAACTCTGGTTTTCATATAATACTCGTTCGGGTTTTAGTAATGGACCTTTAAATAATTTCACAGCTGTTATGTCTGAAATAGTTCCAAATTTGCCAGAAGGATTTTATTTGCACAAGTGCAACAATTTGGCCCATAATTGATTCGATTTATTAATCTTATTATATCATATTTTCCAAAATACAAAGAAACAATGAAGCCAAGATTTGAATAGAAAAATCAAAACAGACAGATATAAGACAAAATAATGTAGACCTAATGAGCCCTAGACGAAACATGCCCTTTATAAAGTATTATGTAGTATTGATATATTATCAATGTTTGTTTTATCTTTCATGCTTCTTAAGTAAAGACTGTGCTTTTTCTGGCAAGTATTCAAATGTTAGAGGTACAGTTTGAGATAATAATGTTATATTCTGGTTAATGGATTCTGTAACACTGGGAGAAATTTCCAGTAGTTTTTCATTGTTGCTTCTTTGTAATTATTTATGAAGTTATTTATAAAGTTAAGTACAGTGGCTGTTTTAGTTGGCAGAAGTCAGAAAAATACAAGAATTATGGCTTTATAGAAGAGTTGTGGATACAAAGATGGTTTTCAACTTAAGGCTCTTAAGGCTTCTTTTTCATGTTTGCATTTGAGTTATGACCGTTTGAAACTTACAAATTTCGACAAAGCCTTAATAATGCTGAAAATCAGTTTTTATGTTTATGTCTTTTCTTAAGTTTTTTTCAGTGGTGGTGCATGGTGTCTTTCAGGGGCCTGCTAGAGCTAAATAGAAAGAAACTTTTAAAAGACTTCTTCTCATGAAGTGCTAGATGGATGTACATCAAACTTAGTCTACATAGCATCGTTACAAGGTCCTCTTGGAACTTTTTCAATGTTAGCACATTGTGTCATTTAGGGGCTGGCCAGAGCTAAAAATTGAAAAAAAAAGACATTAAATGACCTCTTCTCATGAAGTGCTTGATGAATGTTCATCAAACTTGGTGTGTAGCATCCTATAAAATCTTCTGTTAAATTCCTCAAATTAGGGCACCTTTATGGGAACTCTAGAGCTATATTAATAGAAATATCTTAAAATGACTTGGTCTGGTGAATCTTTCATACAGTATTCTTGTATTATCTCATATTTGTTCAAATGGGGACGCTTGACATGTTTTATGTTCTATATACTAACACAGTTGTTACCATTCATGGTACAGTGTGTATATTTAAGGTGAAATAGTGAATTTTAGGTGAGTGATGTAAGGCCAATTTGGCCCTCTTGTTTATTTGAGGGATATCAAGCTCTGTTACTTCTTTACAAGTGATATTCATTAATTACAAGTAATAATCATTAATTACATGTAATGATCATTAATTACAAGTAATATTAATTAATTACATTTGGTCAGAGCAGAAACGGGCAGTATGTTTGCTTTTGTGTGTTTGAGCTGTAGAGATTGCTGCCGGCAAATTTGATTTTAAGCATTATTTAATTGGAGACTGGTGTTTCTCTGTGTTTGTATTGATCAGACGGTTGCTGTGGAAATGTGCTGACTGTGAAGTACATCGCAATTCTGTAACTGATATATATAGCCAGTTGCGTCATTGAAGGATGACAGAAATGTGATCTATTTTAGAACAACTCTTAACTTTGTTTGTTGACCAGATTTAGTACATAAGTACTAATAGCATGGAAGCTGGTGGGGTAAAAGTGTAAAGCAGTAAAATAAAATAGAAATAGGTGATGTGTTGCATCAAAGGGAGAAAATGAAATCTATTTTAATTATAGAGAGTGCCGAAAGGAACAAAATCGAATTTCAGTGACATAAATTGGCCATTGCGATGTTTCCTTTGGCTTTAACTATTTTTGGACTGAAAAAAAAAGAAATTTAATTATATTTGTAGACCTTGGGGTTTATTCTTTTCATGTGACGAGAAAGTGTTCTAAAGGCTTTGAGTAGTCTCCTGAAAATGTTGTCAATGGAATGAAATAGGACTTTTTCTTCTCTTGTTCCCGGCCCTATCCTGAACAATTTCAAAGACTGCAGTCCATGTAATGTGTTGTTGTTTTTTTTTTACTTTGGACTGGCAGTTTAATATCATAGAGAAACACTTCTGCACAAATTAATTTGAATTTAAAATCTTTGACCTGAAATAAAGGTAATATGTCTCGGAAAAAAAAAAATAAACATAGTTAACCAGAATCAATCATTAATCAGTTTAGGTAACGTTTTCCACCTGAAATTTATACAAATCATGAAATGCATTATAATTCATTATAAATCTGTATACAGCTTTTTGCACCAATTTTCATCCAGACCATCTCGTGTTAATTTTCACTTTTCCTTTTAACTTTTGCCAAAAAACACTGTCCTGACATTTATGCTGCATGTATATTAAAACTTTCTTTAATTAACGAGTTGACCCTCACTTTGAAAGTGTATGGCATTGTTTTACATAAAAAAATATTATGACATTTTACACAGAAAGCTGCACTTGAATATTATTAATCAAAAGGATGATAAAACTTTGTTATTTCCTTGCTTAATACTGATTGTACAAATTAAAGCAATTTCACACAAAAGTTTTGAAAAGAAATAAAAAATCTCTAGAAATCTACAGTCGTTTGGGAAATGGGAAATTTAGAAATGGGAAAAAAATGAATCATTTTAAGGGAATGCCTTCTTTTACTAGAAGAAACTTTTAAAAATCCCAAGAATATATAATATTATGTTAGTATAAGTTTATTTATAGTTGTGACTAGTTACCGATCCTGGAGACTTCTGTCATATGATCCAATTTCAGAATCTACGCCATAGGTTGTTGCACATGCAAGAAGCAAAGCACCCTATATGGGACTGCAATTAGATTTTTTTTGGTCATAATTATTGAGTACAGCCTCTGATGGGGTTTGAGCCCATGTCCTTCCACTTATTACAACTAAGCTATAGAGGAATCCACTACAATAATGATTGTCATGTATGTAGCAGTCTATCAGGAGATTGCAGATTTACTTCATAATATACAGATTTTCTCAGACAATGTCACTTAGCATTAGGTAACTGTTAAGACAAATGAGAGTGTGGGCGTTTCGGCATTCCCATTTAATCCCGAGTTCCATATATAGCTTCACACTGTCGCAGAATAAATCTCACAGAAAGTTGACTAGTTGCAGTATTTCTAGAGGGAGGAAAACCTCTGGTTCAAGATAATAAAGTAGATACATGTATAGGGAACCAGTCTGAAAATTACAGCATCTGATTGGTTGTTTCTGAGCACAGTTTGAAATTGACCAATGGCAAGGCTGCTTTATTAGACCGATTAAATAAATAGGGAAGTATGATTGTTTTGTCCTATCAGTGATTTTTTTACTTTTTTTGGCAACAACCCATGCCTTTTAAATTGGGAATTTTTAGCGCGATTAACTTCAAAATTGGGAAAAATTAACAAAACTTAATAAAAAAATCATTTTGGAAAGTATATAATGAAATGATGGAAAAGGTTACATCCAGCTGAGAGCACTGAGGTTGAACAGACAGGACAGAAAGGTTATTTTCTGATGTCAAAGGACACAGGATCTGATAGCTCAGATAGCTTAGGGTCACCATGAGCTTGAATCTGTTAATTTCTGAGGGTCATTTTGTTGGGACTCGGATTTCTTGGACAGATCACTTTGCTTTTCTGACGTTTGATTTGAATTTGATTTCTCTTTAACTTTATCAAAAGATGTTCTAATGTCCGGAGTACCGATGGCGTGTTTAAGTTTTATTTTCTTATGATAATATTTGAAATTATGCGACATTTTTCGATAATTTAGGTAATTTTCTAACAATTTTTTTTCCGACTCATTTTGATGCATGAAAAAGCATTTAGTGACCGTGATGAAAGTCATACTAAATGCCGTACTATGCCGTAACCCGTTTTATGTAAACAACGCACTTCGAATTGGCAACAAAATTCTGCGAATAAACCATAATTAGAGTCGGAATTTTTATGATTATTTGCATTGTTTTTGTTCAACTTTCACAAGAAATTTTTGGGGAATTTTTAAGCATTTTTTGGGAATTTTGACCATTTTTGTCAATTGGGAAGAGGCCGAATTTTGAAGTCAAATTGGCGCAAAAAAAATCACTGCCTACACCATCCATTATTTAGCAGTATAACAGAAACATAATGTTCAGCACTTCCTTGGCGTATTATGTTTCTCAACATGTACTTGACAACTTCTCCACAATCAGTCAGATGTAGATTTTAAAAAAATGAAACATGGTAAAATCATTTTCCCCATTTTTGCATACTAGAGGTCAACCTTGGTCCCTAAGTAAAACCTGTGGTTAGTTTCATTGATAAAGTATCTTAAAGTATCTTAAATAAAAATTAAGATATTATATCCGCTATAGACACTACAGGAGAAAAGCAGGTATGTGACTGGGGGAGATGAATTTATGGACACTAAACAGTTTAACGTTTTTTGGACTCTGTGTGGCCCTGGAGTGCGGTCCAGGGGAAACATGTGAACCTCTGATGAAATATTTTGTCTTGTCAAGAGATTTAAAACATAGCTTGACTAGACTGGCAGTCCGTAGCTCTCACTGATGCATGAAGACATGTCAAAACATACAATATAGCACCTCCCGGCTGAATATAGTTTTTGTAGCATTATCTAGGAATTTGATTAATTTCTCTACTTAGCATTCATCATTATATGGATATAGTCAATTCCCGCTACAGATTAGTCTAGACTTTGATTGGAACACTGTGCCAGAGTCTAAGGCCAGTTACTTAACTAAAGATTTGGTAATTTTCACCTCACTTGATAGACTTTAGCTATATTTGTATGTTTCTTCTAAGCTTTTGTGCTGTTGGAGATAGTGCTGAAGGGTCATAAATTTTGGCCATGATAAATTGTCTGCAACATTGTTGTTATGAACACAAAACATTAATTTCTTGTTATTTCCTGTTATCTCTAACTGTAATGGATTGGAGGGACAAAATTGAACCCCATTGTTTTTATAACCCCCCTTTATGGATCTGACTGTATAATAAAAGGAAATATAAATATAATTATGTATATTTTCTATTTGGAAAGCTGTTTTAGTTAATCATTATAGAACTGTATGAGTATTTTGAATCAGCTTGTAGTTTTTTAAGGTTGTAGAATTCTTCATATGAGGAAGTTATCCAGCAGACTTACCGAAGGTTGGAGGTTCTTACCCAGATGCCCACCTATATTTGAAAATATGCAGGATCTTCCTCCTCCATTAAAAGCTGAAAAAGTCTCCATATTTTCTAGATTGTGTTGGTGTGGCTCTAAACCCAACAAAGGAAAGAAAGAGAACATCTTTTCAAATATTATATCAAAAATATATTCATCACATGCATTACCCAATCTGCAGTCATGTTTTTCTTTGATTTTACCCTTTGTGATCTTCAGCTGTATTTTCCCATTTCCAAAATTGCATAGATACAGTTCTATGAATACCATCTGATCCAATGATACATAGAGGGTCTCTGTGATTTATTGCAAATCATTAACTATCACCGAATTCAATTCATTTTCTGATGAAGTATCATCTTCACTTAATATGATTCATTGGCAAGGAACAGGCAAAATATCAATATCATCTTGTATCTAACAAGTTTTTTCATTATGAAAAAGAAAAAAATTATGTTTTTTTTTTTTGTCATATAAGTCGCAAGCTAGTAAGTAGCATGGAAATCTCTTTTCTGATATGCTTTTCTTCAAAATAATGTTTTATTTTTGCTAGATTGTATAAAAAAAAATGAAGTACATGAAAAAAACTACTTGTAATAGCAACCTGTCAAGAAAATAGGTAGATATTGACAAAAATGAAAACTTTTGAAAAAGTTTATTTACCTCATCAACATATGGCACATACCAAAATAATTGTTTTATGTTTGTAACTATTAATGTGTGGCTTTGTGTGATAATGTGCTCAAAGTTTGTGAACATTGTATCAGGATGATTATGAAACTTGGCAGAAAGAAGAAAATATAACTTTTTTATTTTATTTTACGTATGTCAAGTTTTGCATTTTTATGGTAGTATTTTCAAGGAAATGCAAGTATTAGGCATTATTTATTGATTACAAAAAAAAACAAACAACACTTTAATACTAAGAAATCATTAATATCTGTGGGGGACTTATTTTCATGGATTTTGTGGTTGCATCTACCTGCAAATTCCCAATGCAATAAATAAAGAAACTGACCTTTTTTTCTAAATTTTGAAAAATTTGACATAAATCTGGAGATGTGCAGCTTTAATGTTATGAAGAGCCAGATAGAATATTTCTGTTGCTGGTATCAAACTATAGCTTGTATCATTTTTCACCTGCTACTCAGACCCTGTGGCTTTGGCAAGAAATGTCTTATCTAATTGTTATCACATGTAAAAACAACAGTAATTGTTTATCTGGTGTTGTTAATGATGAATTATAAGCCCCATTGAGAACTCTGTCATTGACATCATCAGTTCTGAAATCCTCTGTTTATAACCCACACCCAAACTGGATCACGTTTTGTGAAATTCATTTTAGAGTGTTTACATGAACTATGTTGTAAAAAGAGGGGTTTTTTTTGTGAACAGAAAAAAAGGCGAAAAGCTTACATGAAAAACTTCTTATAAACAGAAAAAAAAAAGCACGTAAAAACTCCAAATTTTGACAGGCATGGTTTTACACATGTACTGTTAATTATTTTACTTTTTGCACTTTTCAAACTCTTTTTTTCTCTATTATCCAAAAATGATAACAGTCTGAAGGTTACAAAAACCCTACAGGAATATGTTATTATGTGACAGGTCTTTAAGATGATAAGATCAAAACTGTGTGTATTACTGACATTGATGGGGTACAGGCTGGCTCTAATGCTGGCTGATGCTGTAACTTACTGTCTAAAGTTATAAGAGAGACTGAATATATTGGGAATAAAGTATTTAGCTTATTTGTTTGTTTGATTTGAGTCCCATTTGTTTTGGGAAAAGATGTGTATGAAAAGATCTGGAAACACTGTTTTACCCTTAATGCAGTTTTCCATCCAGGCTCTTCATAATCTGAAAGCAGCAGAGTATCTGTCCTTGGTATATTATGAACACACTGCTACCAAGGAGAGTACGTAGTCTGTCCTTGGTATATTATGAACACACTGATATACTGTGCTAGTGCTACCAAGGAGAGTAGTCTGTCCTTGGTATATTATGAACACACTGATATGCTGTGCTAGTGCTACCAAGGAGAGTAGTCTGTCCTTGGTATATTATGAACACACTGATATGCTGTGCTAGTGCTACCAAGGAGAGTAGTCTGTCCTTGGTATATTATGAACACACTGATATACTGTGCTAGTGCTACCAAGGGCGCTTCTAGAATGGAAGCGAGGCTCCACCACAATTTTTTCCAGGAAAGGAAAAATGGACAAACCACAATGACTTAAACCACAAGGACTGAAGTAAGGTGAATATGGAGTGTGTAGTAATTGCTCGACCTGCTGGTTCTGTAAATACTGCTGCACAATATTGCTCTTGAGTGTAGATGCATTGTAGACATTGTAGACAATGTTTCCTTTTATAGTAAGTTAATTACATTCTATATTTAGAACATGGTTTCAACAGATATTTCCGGGGAATTTATTGTATCAGAAAAGAGGACATATATAGAGAATTTGTCATTTTCAAATGTTCGCTGTAAGACCAAGAAAACGTGATTCTGAAATTCATCGCTATTGATTCCGTATTGATTTTAAGGTGGTTGCATAACATGCATTAGAATGCCTCCATTTTTCATGTGGCAGTCTTTGAAAATATTCCGCATTGAAAATTGGATGTGAAACTATTGATTGCTGACCTGCTTGCTGGTCTCCAGACATTAGTTATTGAAAAATCTTTTGTATAGGATATTATGTAGCAAGAACGGTGTTCAAAATAGCGCATTTTTCAATGATAATCAGTTTTGATTACAAGTCTACGAGTCTACTATGAACACTTAATAGCAAAGAGTTCTCAAGCAGTCATTTTGCTTACAAGACTATGTATCTCGACATCTAAAAAGTTACATTCTTTGACAGTATTTCTGATGTTATTCACCCTCCACATCTGAGTTATGTTGAGAAGGTGTTAGTTACTTGTGAAGAACAGGTCAGAACTGATAGAGAAGCAAGGTACCCAAGTTATTTTAACTGAATGGCAAACAGACAAATAAAGAAATAAACACCTAGAAAGTACTTGTTAGATTGTCATTACAGAAGCAAACTATTGTAATGAGATTCAAACCTGATATGTTCACAGTATTTCAGGGAAAGGTTGGCCCTTTTGCAGGATTATTTCAAAACCTATCACACACTATTGTAGATAGCTGATTTGTGAGGTTCAACATTGTTACCTAACATTAGGGGATGTTCCTTTAAATTCCTTCAAGTGATTTTATGAAAAAGGGAGATAATATAGAAAATATAAGAGTCGTGTTTCTTGTGCTCTGCACTAAATTCTTTTTTGTAGGTTCAGATAATATCGTCTGGACCAAAACTGTGAATGGACTTTCTTTATCCCCTTCTTCGAAACAGATCCAATCATACTTGTATGAATATTATATTGACTCTAAACCATGTGTATTAATATTTTTGTGGAACAATGTTTAGCAGACGCTTATTATGTATGGGATTTACTGCATATACGTAATTATTGACAATGCAGCAGCTCTATTTACTTGAAATTCCGGGAAAGTCGGTAATAATCTGTCATTGTACTTATTATATATATACACCATAATTGCAAATGGTGACTGACCTTGTTGCAAGGTAACAGCCGGAGCATGTTTCTATAAATGATTGTTGGGAATTGAATTCCGGAAGGCACAATATTCTGCTGTTGTTGGTTGTATAAGATAATATTAGAGTTGATCTAATATAGATGGCAGTTTTCCCAGCGCAGATCAATACGAGTGATTTTCTTGCCATTAAAACATCCCCCTAGATACAGATGATCGAGAATGTATATATATAACAGTGTGTCATATTGACCAAGAAAAGTTAGTTTTTTTCTTGGGACAAATTACAGTTTTTTATTGTCTTTGGGAGACTGTTTTGTTATGTTTATTTGATTCTGTTTAGCATTATCTTTAAACAGTATTTTAGTTACAGTTAACTTAACCAGTGTTCTTCGGTTCTGTTCAAGTTCTTACTTGTTCTTTATGAGTAACTGACAGCTTCTCCACATGACTTAGTGGAGGACCAATGGATTCATAGTCATTGTCTAATTATCACATTGTCAGGAAGAACATTCACCTCCTCAAGATGGAAACCTCTTTTTTCAGTCCGGTGCTCTACCTAACTGAGCTAATGGTATCAGGCCAGATCCTCGGAAAGAGTTGAATGTTTTAATGATAAAAATTTTGTTTTGTTTTGTGGTGTTTTAAACCAAATCAACACAATTTTATATCATATACGGTGACTTTTCAGCTTTTGATGGTGAACAAATACCCCAGGCGCCTCTTCTGGCATTATTCAGGCACTTCTGGGCACAAGTGTAGAACCACTGACCTTTCATAAGCAAGTTGGATGGCTTCCTCACATGAAAGAATTCTATATCCCAAGTCGGGTTTCAAACCAGCGGTTACTGGAAAGTAATTTTAAGTCAGCGACTGTAATAATTCAGCCAGAGAGGCTACTTAATCACTTGACCAAGAACGCCCCTTTATCACTTGGCCAAGGAGGCCCCTTTATCACTTTGCCATGGAGGCCCCTAAATCACTCGGCCATGGAGGCCCCTTTATCACCCGGCCATGGAGGCCCCGTTATCACTGCCGTGGAGGCCCCTAAATCACTCGGCAATGGAGGACCCTAAATCACTTGGCCATGGAGGCCCCTAATAGTATTAGAGATGTTGTTTGGCCGTAGAACCAGAATATTACAAAAATTGACAAAATGAATAGAAGAGAGGAGTTTTGTTTTTGATCAGCTTATTGTTTCATAGGCTTCAGGTAGCCTTATTCATGTCAGTTCAGTCCCATAGAGTTTTCAAAACACATGACATTCAATGACAGATCTGATATTATGCTTCATTTAAGAAATAATATATCTCATCCAGTGATTTGTCGTTGAATAAATCATTGTTTGGAGTTCAGATGCGAAGGAATTATATCACGAGGGCGCAGCCCGAGTGATATAATAATACTCATCTGAACGACAAACAATGATTTATTCAAGAGCAAATCACTAAATGAGATATATTATTTCAATTCTAACACATTACCAAGGATTTTTAAGTACATCCTTGACGACATTCATTAAATATTTGCCCGTTTTCAACTGGTTTCTTTTCAAGCGCGCTGCTATGCCGTTTGACACCATGGCGTAATAATTGTGACGTCAGAACAGTGATTTGTTGTATAATAATTCACTGTTTTCAGCCTTCTTTGTTTAATAGGAAAATGAATTGGATCGTGTTAGAATTTTGAATACTTGATGAAGCTAGGTGGGGCAGCTCTGAGGTTGGTGGTTTGATTCCTAATGAACTTAATATGTTCTGCATAAGTATTTAACAGAAAAACAACCTGTCTGAAGTCATACATCCTCCAGCTCTGAGTCGTTAGTTACTAGTGGTGCACTTGAGTCTTCGCTTTATGATGTAACATCATTTTGCATGTGCTAAAAACGGAATACTGGAAACTTTGGTACTGGAAATTCTGTATACTGGAAATTCTGAATACTTTAAACTTATAATGCATACTGGACGCTCTGAATACTAGAAATTCTGAAAACTGGAAGCTGTTGATACTTGAAGGAAGCTCAGAATACTAAAAACTCTGAATATTGAAAATTCTGAATACTGGAAGCTTTGAATACTGGAAACACTTAAAATTCTGAATACTAGAAACTCTGGATACTTGAAACTTTGAATACTGGAAATTCTTAATACTGGAAACTCTTAATACTTGAAACTTTGAATACTAGAAATTCAGTGTACATCAAATTGAATAAGTTTGTATAGATATATCACCTATTAAACATAATTTTGTTACAAGGAATTAGATAATTGGAATCTTCTGAAAAACTTTGGTCTGTACAGGGTCAGGATTTCAGTTTCCAGTGTATAATGAGACTATGATAGAATCTGTCAGATTTTCAACACTGGGAGAGAAATAGCACATAATGATTTACATTTAGAGAGAAAAAAAGAACATTGTATTGTTATCATGCAATCAAGAAGTTAATTCTGCTATCACTCAGATACCAGTTCAGTGACCAGATCCTGTTTCTGTTTTTTATTTATATTTGATCAGATAAGTAGTCAGTTTTCATGTTGAAGAACTGTTAGGGAAGAAAGAGGAGTCATTTACATGAAGGTACAAGTAAATCCGCTTGCATAGATTAAAGCTGCACACTTCCAGATTTCTTTTAAATTTTCAAACTTTAGAAATGGCTTTCTTTAATTAGTAATTAAATCAGAGAAGTTAATTCTGCTATCACTCAGATACCAGTTCAGTGACCAGATCCTGTTTCTGTTTTTTATTTATATTTGATCAGATAAGTAGTCAGTTTTCATGTTGAAGAACTGTTAGGGAAGAAAGAGACTCTGAATATTGAAAATTCTGAATACTGGAAGCTTTGAATACTGGAAACACTTAAAATTCTGAATACTAGAAACTCTGGATACTTGAAACTTTGAATACTGGAAATTCTTAATACTGGAAACTCTTAATACTTGAAACTTTGAATACTAGAAATTCAGTGTACATCAAATTGAATAAGTTTGTATAGATATATCACCTATTAAACATAATTTTGTTACAAGGAATTAGATAATTGGAATCTTCTGAAAAACTTTGGTCTGTACAGGGTCAGGATTTCAGAGTTTCCAGTGTATAATGAGACTATGATAGAATCTGTCAGATTTTCAACACTGGGAGAGAAATAGCACATAATGATTTACATTTAGAGAGAAAAAAAGAACATTGTATTGTTATCATGCAATGCAAGAAGTTAATTCTGCTATCACTCAGATACCAGTTCAGTGACCAGATCCTGTTTCTGTTTTTTATTTATATTTGATCAGATAAGTAGTCAGTTTTCATGTTGAAGAACTGTTAGGGAAGAAAGAGGAGTCATTTACATGAAGGTACAAGTAAATCCGCTTGCATAGATTAAAGCTGCACACTTCCAGATTTCTTTTAAATTTTCAAACTTTAGAAATGGCTTTCTTTAATTAGTAATTAAATCAGAGAAGTTAATTCTGCTATCACTCAGATACCAGTTCAGTGACCAGATCCTGTTTCTGTTTTTTATTTATATTTGATCAGATAAGTAGTCAGTTTTCATGTTGAAGAACTGTTAGGGAAGAAAGAGACTCTGATTATGAAATTCGAAATACTGGAAGCTTTGAATACTGGAACACTTAAAATTTCTGAATATAGAAATTGGATACTGAAACTTTGAATACTGGAAATTCTTAATACTGGAAACTTTAATACTTGAAATTTGATACTAGAATTTCAGTGTACATCAATTGAATAAGTTTGTATAGTATATCACCTATTAAACATAATTTTGTTACAAGGAATTAGATAATTGGAATCTTCTGAAAAACTGGTCTGTACAGGGTCAGGATTTCAGAGTTTCCAGTGTATAATGAGACTATGATAGAATCTGTCAGATTTTCAACACTGGGAGAGAAATAGCACATAATGATTTACATTTAGAGAGAAAAAAAGAACATTGTATTGTTATCATGCAATGCAAGAAGTTAATTCTGCTATCACTCAGATACCAGTTCAGTGACCAGATCCTGTTTCTGTTTTTTATTTATATTTGATCAGATAAGTAGTCAGTTTTCATGTTGAAGAACTGTTAGGGAAGAAAGAGGAGTCATTTACATGAAGGTACAAGTAAATCCGCTTGCATAGATTAAAGCTGCACACTTCCAGATTTCTTTTAAATTTTCAAACTTTAGAAATGGCTTTCTTTAATTAGTAATTAATAAAGAAAGAAATTTTTAAGTGTTTTCATAATTATTTATTATGTTTTGTGAACTTTTTATCTACAGTAATATTTCTATTAGTTAATATAATATGTAGAAAACTCTCAAAAGTGTTAGTGTGCCTACCAAAACTGTCCAAGCACGCGGTGTAACTCGGAGGAACGATCTAGGGCCATCATGGCTGGGCTCTTGTATCTTTAATACATACAGAGATAGAACTTTTTAATGTCATGCCCAACACACAGATCCCTAGCTCAAACATCAAGGTCACACTAAAGTCAAAGATCAGTAGGGTTTTTTCCCTGTTTGGTGTGTGTCATATACGTTTTAAAAAATTTGATCAAACATTTACCCAGATATTACATTATCAGTTACCACTTCTCTGTTAAAGCAGTATGTGGGGCATGCACTTTTTCAAAAGTAGTTTCTCGAATATGGGGACTTACTAAGTATTATTCTGATTATTAGCCTCATTTAACAGGAAGCATTTTTAATGCAAAATTGCAGGGTGCTCTCACTTTGGGAGAGGTTGGAATGTATGGGCATGTGCAACTGTTTTAAGGAATAAGGACCTTATTTGTTCATCAAAGTTTTATGAATAATAACTGTCCCTATTAACTGCTCTTTATAAAACTTGGACAGTTGGGTGTGGAGGTGAGGATGGGGGTGGGGGTGGGGTGGGGGGGGGGGAGGGTCCAGAGTATATCCAGCTGGCTGGAGTAAGGTGAGATGGGAGGACAATTTGATTTTAATATATATATTGCCTATATCCAAAGCATGCAAGAATAGTGTTAGACATTTGATTTGATTCCATATTTTCAGTAAATTCTGCATCAGTTTTGTGTGGGAGATTATTGATTTGATCTCGGATTTGAAACTGTGGGTTTTCTTTCCATGTAGCATGTTTTACCAATTTGATTAACCACCGAAACTGGAGAGCATAATTGCATCTCACAATTTTAAACAGGCTGTCTTGAAATTGTCATATTACAGAAAGCGCTGCATCAGCAGTTTTAGGCACATGTTTGAGACAAGAAAGAATCATAAACACATATTACAAGTGTTTCATTATTCAAACAACAGATACATTTTATTAAAATATTAATGTTTGGTTCATCTGTTATGTAACAGGTTGTTTTGTCAGACTCATTGTATAAAATAATGATATTATTCAGCGTTAAAACAAATTTCAAGGACTGGTAATTGGAATTTTTATACTTTTTGAAAATTGTTTCTTTCATCTTAGTGTAAGTTTTTAATTTCTAAATAGAAAATGTGTTGTTTGACTTTCTCAAGAATTTTGAATATGTAAGTTATGTCTACCCCCACCCACTGGGGGAGACATATCGTTTTTGCCCTGTCCGTCTGTCTGTCCTTCCATCCATCACACTTCATTTCCGATCAATAACTGGAGAATCATTTGACCTAGAACCTTCAAACTTCATAGGATGGTAGGGCTTATGGAGTAGACGACCCCTATAGTTTTTTGGGTCACTCCATCAAAGGTCAAGGTCACAGGGGCCTGAAAATGAAAAACCATTTCCGATCAATAACTTGAGAACCACTTGACCCAGAATGTTGAAACTTCATAGGATGATTGACCATGCAGAGTAGATGACCCCTATTGATTATGGGGTCACTCTAATAAAGGTCAAGGTCACAGGGGCCTGAACATGCAAAACCATTTCTGATCAATATCTTGAGAGCCACTTGACCCAGAACGCTGAAACTTCATTGGATGATTATTCATGCAGAGTAGATGACCCCTAGTGATTTTGAGGTCACTCTGAAAAAGATCAAGGTCACAGGGGCCTGAACATGCAAAACCATTTCCAATCAATAACTTGAGAACCACTTGACCCAGAATGTTGAAACTCCATAGGATGGTTGATCATGCAGAGTAGATTACCCCTATTGATTTTGGGGTCACTCTGATAAGGTTAAGGTCACGGGCCTGAACATGGAAAATCATTTCTGATAAATAACTGGAGAACAACTTGACCCAGATGGTTGAAACTTAATAGGATGATTGGACATGCAGAGTAGATGACCCCTATTGGTTTTGGGGTCACTCTATTAAGGGTCAAGGTCACAGGGGCCTGAACATGGAAAACCATTTCCGGTCAGTATCTTGAGAACCACCTGACCCAGAATGTTTAAACTTCACAGGATGATTGATCATGCAGAGTAGATGACCCCTAGTGATTTTGGTGTCACTCTGATAAGGTCAAGGTCACAGGGGCCTGAACATGCAAAACCATTTCCAATCAATAACTTGAGAACCACATGACCCAGAATGTTGAAACTCCATAGGATGATTGGACATGCAGAGTAGATTACCCCTATTGATTTTGGGGTCACTTTATTAAAGGTCAAGGTCGCAGTGGACAGAACATGGAAATCCCTTTCCAGTCAATAACTTGAGAACTTCTTGACCTAGAACCTTAAAATTTCATAGGTGATAGGACTAACAGAGTAGATGTCCCGTATTGTTTTTAAGGTCACTCCATTAAAGGTCAAGGTCACAGGGGGCGGAACATAGAAAATTCTTTTCAGTCAATAACCTGAGAACCACTTGACCCAGAATGTTGAAACTTAATAGAATGATTGGACATGCAGAGTAGATGACCCCTACTGATTTTTGGGTCACTCAATCAAAGGTCAAGGTCACAGGGGATTGAACATGGGAAACCGTTTCCAATTCATAACTTGAGAACCACTAGGCCCAGAATGTTGAAACTTAGTGGTATGATTGGACATTCCAAGTAGATGATCCCTATTGCAGCCAGCCATCAGTACTTCTTTGACTTTCACTCCCTGTCCTTCTTGCCTATATGACTATGCTTTGGGGGAGACATGTGCTTTTCTACAAAAGCATCTTCTAGTTTGGTTTTGTTTGTTTATATGAGACTTGTTTAAAACATTTAGAAATTTACAACTTACTAAGCATAAAAGCAGTTTTGTCATAGAATAAAGTTTGCTTGAAATTGCAGTGGGCAGGTTATTTTCATGGGCCTACCATCCCACATTTCACCATGAAGTTAAAAAGATTTGAGGTTAAAAAAAATCCTAAAACTGTTCTTGCAAAGTTAAAGAATCCCTCCCAAAAAATGCTGTCACAGAATTTGCAAACCAAAGACTGTATGACCAGTTGATAATTGGATAGCAAAGATAGAGAATATAATTGAATAACAAAAGAAAATGTAACAGAACAGGTGATAGTCCTAATTATTTACTGTTGCAAGATGTTATAGTCCTAATTGTTTACTGTTTCAATATGTGATAGACTAATTGTCTACTGTTTCAAGATGTCTGTCTGTGGGAAATACTTAATGGAATTCAGTTTAGTTGATTTTCCTCCACTTTATTGTACACATATGGTTAATCAATCATGTACACAAAGGCCTTGAAGTTTTTTTGCTGATTTGTTTATAAGATAAATGAGCAGGAGGCATCAGCAATGCCTTCACTGCTGTCGGTTCAAAACCCTGCCAGGGATGTTACCTGGCTTACCCAAGAGAGTAGACTGGCTCCGGTCTTTCATATTTCTCGCGTATAAGTTTCATTAACAGTGGAAGTAACTAAAGCAGGTTGTTTCTATATTGACATATTTTATTGCCCCTGGCTCCAGGCTAGGAAGAATGGTGATTCTACCTCAGGTGACCCCCGCAAGTATGGACATTTTTATACAATAATTACTCAGATATTTAAACCTTATCATGCTGGACACGATTTGATTCTGCCATTGCGACCAGTGCAGATCATGATCAGCCTGCACATCTGTGCAGTCTAATCAAAATCTGCACTGTTCATCATTTAGTCAGTATCTTTTTGGTATGCATCACTTTAACAGTTAATGGTACTGTCCAAATTAAAAGATGGACAAGTTCATTATAGAAATGTAGCAGGGTAAGGGTTAACTCAACATGATGTGGTCACTCAGGTGTGAGTGTTAAATTATTTCAAAGGTTTTATAATTATTTCATACAAATAGTCCTTGTGTGACCCTATGACAGGATAGTTCAAACTATTTTGAATCATCAAAAAACATGGCTGTGGTCATGGTCACATTTTAAAATGATTTTACATAAATATTACTTTGGTGACCCTTTAGATAATACAAATTATTCTGTGTCCATCAGGGGTATGGTCGCTTTCCACAATATGTATGTAGATCTTTTTGTTTAATATTGTCTCTTAGTAGCCTATGTCATCATTCCTCAAACCACCTACTCCATAATGATCTACACCACTCTTCCCACCACTTACAACACACACAAGAGATGTAACTCAGGTCATCATGGCCATCTTTTCTGGGTATTAGATAATGTGAGCATTATTTCTTTCAAAACATTTTGATTTAGTCTGAATTACTTGATCAGCAGAGAATTTTATTAACAATATTTGACCTTGATTCATATACTGTTTCCTGACATAGCAAAATATCTGCAATTCATGAGAAAATGATGTTCATCACCAATATCATTTTTTTTATCGAGTGGAACATTGCTCCAGCTGCATTTTCTATGATTCCTTGAGAAATATTTTGCCAGAATACTATTTACAAAAGTACAAGACCCTGAACTTGAACAAAACTTCTGGCCTTGCTTTCTTCTGGTCTTGTGGTTGTTCCAGATTTATATGACAGGAAAGGAAATGACTATTCTGTGCGGCTGCCCATGCCCTGTGTGTTGATTGATTCAGTCTGGTGTATGATTGATGAGCCTGTCACTGACCTCCGACCTCTGGTGTGTAATCCTACACCATACAGGTCACATGATTGATACCAGGTCACAGGGACAGAGATAAGTTGTTCTGTCTTATATTGCATGGACAGAGATAAATTGTCAGTCTTGTGTTACAGTTTAATGACCAATCTTGAAACTTGTTACAGATTATTACTTTGTCAATAATGCTTTGAAAAAAAAAAGCATTTGAATGGCTTATTTGCCTTGCTGAAACTTTGTTACTATTTTTTTCTGTTATTCTATGTTTAAACTTCAATGAAGAGCTGATTTTTACTACAGATAACTATTGAATGATTACTAAAGTATGACTAGACCTGGATTTGTAATGATTTACAATCAATATTCATTTCACAATTGATACTCAGTTAAACCCAAAGCTTTTGCATTGTAAATCTATTCAGAGCAAAAGAGATACATTAAAAATGAATTATGTGTGTGAATCCCTTATGGGAATAGAAGATCCAGCATGATAAGTTATTTTGTAGGAATCTTTATTAACAATCTTTTTTTCTTTTCATCTTGTACACCTGCTCAACAATACTTGAAGTATGGCTAAAATAAATATGCTGTTTTATAAAATAGTTCTTATTTCAGGTTGTAAGTGTATATTTGAAGGTTTAAGTAAAGTCTATTGAAATCATACTACAAAAACGTCACATCTAGAGGAAAAACTCATTCTTTGCACAAGAATTTCAATATTTGACAATTGCAAACACTTCTGAGACTGGCTATTCAGTACTTCAGTTATCCAGTGTGGAAGTGTGCCTAATTGTAAAGGCTTTCCACTGACAAACAGTTCGAAAAATGTAGGTTATAATGATGTCTTTAAGTTGTCAAAGGCGCAGAGTCAATAGATCTGATAGAAGATTGTAGGTAGGACTACTTTTTATGCACATGAATAAAGAAAACGATAGTATTTGTTTGGTGTTGAAACTGTTAGTTGAGTAATAATTGCAATTGCGTTACTTTTGACTAGCATTTGCAAAGAGCATCACCCAAATTTATTATCTTCAAAAGTAAAATCAGCTATGAGGTGTGGCTGAATTTTAAAAACGTAAAAATGGCAGAAATCTAAAAAATGGTTAAATTCTAAATATGTAAAATGATGGATTTCCAAAAATGGCTGAATTTTATCATAGAATACTTATGACTATTGACTGGCAGTGTGTATTAATAGACTTGTTACTGTTGGTTCCTTGTGCGAACAGCTTAAAAAAATACCTTATGGGTACCGTATGTCGCTAAATAAGTGAAAACAGTGATTTTAAAAAGTCAAGAAACTTTTTATTTATTTCAGTATCATTTTATGGCGAGAGTTACATGCATATCCCTCTTGACGATGCATTCCGTGAGACAGATCTTGAGCTGCGATTTAAAGCCTCCAGACCGTATGGAGTACTTCTCCTGCTGACAGGTGGCGCCGACTACTTCCTCTTACAACTGCATGCTGGGACACTTCAATTAAAGGTGATTTCCTTTCTTATATATATTCAGCATATGCCAGCAAAATCTGAATTGCAGAGTTAAAACAGTCCTGGATGGTCAGTAATTAATCTAACTATATAAAATAGTAGACAAGGATTACTTACTTACTTTTACTTTAACACATTACCTGGAGGAATTTCGGAATCACTCATTACAGGTTTAGCACCAGGATCTGTATTCAAGGTCATGCCTCTGGTTCAAATACCTAAATGCATGGAAGGGAACATTGGGTCTTCCTCCACCAACAAAGCTGGAAAGAAGCCATATGACCTATAGTTGTGCCAATAAAACATGAGTGAGGTACAGTAACAGAGTCAGGCATCATTTCTCTAAAATCCTGATAACATTGTCCATTGTAACATCACTTCAATCATCAAAGATGGCATCTTCGATAAAGAAAAATCTTGCTATGTGCAGTTAACAAGTAGAATGCTGAACCAGTGCATTATTGCATAAATAATGTGATTTGGAACAGCAGGTCTGGTTTGAAGCTCATAATTATGTTTCACATTTCTATTATTAATCTACCATTCTAAAATCATTTGTATGAATGCCTGATAGACTTATCCTTTGTCCTGCTCACCCGCTCCACTTTTCAAACTCTTATATAAAAAAAAATGTGTTTAAATATTTAATTGGGGGAAAAAGAATGAGAAACTGATATATTTGATTTTGCCTCAGCCATGAAAACCGTAGGTAGGATTTATTGTGTTGCATTATGGGTGAATATTAAGATGAGAACGTTTTCCAGGCTTATATTTCATATCATATCAGTATTAACATCAAACACTGCCTTATTCTTATTTATTACAGTGCACATAAAATTTCGCCCTCAACAATCAAGCTCTTTTTTTTTTCGGAGAAAAATCCTGATTTTCATGAAAGTTTAGATTTAGATATTGCCACATCAAGATTGCTGTCTGCAGCTTTCTTTCTCTTAAATATTTATGAGATTTAGAGATTTATTGGGACTTTTGTATTTTTATCTGCAGTGCTTTTAAAGTGCCCAATTGTATTGTACCATATATATTATAAAGAATGGATGTAAAGTGCATGTGGGTTTTTGTTAAAAGAAATGGTACTTTTAACGATTTAAAAGAAAAAATCAGTCATCAGATAAATTAAAAATGGTGTGGTAATTTCTCGTTCAGTTTTGTGGTAGTTAAAACTTTATCTCTTTAAAAGGTTTGGGATTTTAAGTCTTATGCCCCATGAAGGCCTTCATAGTCTTGAGTCTTTCTTGCAAGGATGTCCATTAGTCATACAGCTTTCTTGTTGTTGAAGGTCGATTGCTGAATTATTAGGTCTGTTCTTTTCAATTATAGTGCTACTAAGGATAGATGAGGCACTCTCACAGCAGCCAGAAAATTTTGTGAGTCGCCAAAAACAGACTTTGAACAAATTTTGCTAAAACTGCATAGCTTTTGCTAGGAATTTTTAAAATTAAGAAAAATGTTTTCTATAAGTTGGCTTTTACCAAGTGTCCAAAATTTCTATTACAGATTAATTATGGAAGTGAAGACACCATCCTTGACCTTGGCCGCCATAGATATGATGACCTTGAATGGCATGAGGTCAAGGTCACAAGATCAGATGATGTCATCTCCATGGTGATAGATGGAACAACAACAACTAGGCGGAGAATACAAGGAAGTCATAGAGAACTAAATATCGATTCTGGCATATTTCTAGGTGGAATAGACCCTCTCACAAATAATAAATTTGATGAAGAATTGAAACACTTCAGAGGAACTTTCAGCAAAGTAAAATTAAATGGTATAGATCTGATTTCAAAAGCAAGGGAGCTAAGAGATCCAAATTATGTAGTAGACGTGTCGTTTGATATTGATAGTCTATTCGATGCTCCAAGAGACAGTCCTACTTCGTTGAAATCGGAAACATCTTTTATATCTTTCTCTCATTTACATCCAACAAATGATAGGACAGTTTCATTTCTTTTTCAAACAGAGTCAACGTCAGCATTGTTAGTATTCAGTTTTAATCGACATTCCACGCACAAAAGTTTTATAGCTTTAGAACTTGTAAATGGTAAACTGCAACTAACAGTTTGTAAAGGGAAGGAGACGATGTCTGTAATTTCCGACATGTTAATTGACAATAATTGGCATCAAGTGGATTTAAGTGTAACTTCATATATGATAGAACTGTCAGTGGATGGTGTTCACAAATCGCAGGCATTTGGTGATAAAAGCGGTGCTATTTATGGAGGATTAATCTTTATAGGGGGAGTTAATCATGTTGGACGTGCCATAGTAATTAACGAGCGACTCGAATCTCTTAAAGGAGAAAATTCGCTGAAAGGCGGAATGATTGGATGCATTAGAAACATTGTGATAAATTCACGAGTGTATAATATACATGATATACATGCAAGTAGGTTAATTGGGGCTGAATGTGATAAAGCAGAGATTTGTGTGTCCGGTGATTGCGCGATTGGTGAAATGACGCCTCATTCTGATTCAAGTCGTGATGAATTCCAGCTTCTTTCGGTAAATCCGGTGATTGTTGATGAAGGAATGTCGGTTGTAATTACAAGTGATAATATAGAAATTGTTTACGACTTCAAAAAATTTAAAATTCGTGAATCTGGTATAATGATATATGTTGTTAAAAAGCCAAAACATGGAGAAATAGAAGTTGACTTAGGCCAGCGAAGGAACAATGACGTATTTACTTATCTTGATTTGTTACGTCACAAAGTGAGATATATTCACCTCGGATCAGAGCATGTATATGACGAGGTTTCTATGGGACTGGAAATATTCACCAGTAGTAGGTCTGATGAAGATGGTATACCAGAACGGTTGCAGCAGAGATATGCATTCATTTTACCGATAAACATCAAGCCTACCAATGATCCACCAAAAATAGTTTTAGCCAGTGGAGGAGTTTTGAAAATTATTGAAAATACAAAAATTAAAATAACAGATGAAATGTTTTATGCTGCAGATCCGGATAGTCCTGCTAATGAACTGACATACTTAGTAACAGATGCCCCAAGACAAGGCTATTTTGAAAGATCCGGACAAAGTGGGGTACCAGCTACAGAATTTACACAAGCGGAGATAAATGATAGACAAATCTGGTTCCTTCACCTGGGATCTGGAGATTCGTTTGTAAGTTTGAAGTTAACGGATGGAAAGGCATCCAGTGATCCGGTCCAACTTACCATACATACAGTTCAGCTCCAGTTGACTGTCCAGAGAAACAAGGGCTTGGTTCTTCCCCAGGGATCTTTTGCTGTCATATCGAGTGCAAATTTGACCACTGTCAGCAATGTTCCGACACAGGAGTTAGAAATAAGGTACGATATTTTACGTCCTCCACGTTATGGTGTTCTAGAGAGGCAGCAGTATGCTAATGGAGAATGGAAGGAAGTTAGCACATTTGCACAGCGGCACATTGATAGTGGACATGTTCGATACAGACATACGTTTACTACAGAACCTTCGTCTTCCGATCAGTTCAGTTTTACTGTGAAAGCAAAAAGTTACACCACACCGTACTACTTCTTCAGAATTCAGTTTGAACAAGTTTACATTGAAGTCCAAGCAAATAACGAACTACAACTATTACATAAAACATTTAGAGTGTTATCAGCCGACAATTTAAGGGCAGTCACAAATAATCCCCATTTGAATGATGCAAAGATAATATTTACGATCATTAGGGCACCGATTCATGGCGACTTTTTTAAAATGGATTCTAGACTCAGAGGACATATAGATTTTGCAGAAGCAAAACAACTTAAAAGAGAGGAAACATTTTCACAGTATGATATAAATACAGGAAATTTATATTACAAATTAAAAAGCAACTCTTTTGAAAAAGTTTCAGACTTTACCGATCTTAGGGTGCAGACAGTTGGCACTTCGCCAAAAAATGTTCGCTTATGGATTGAATATATTCCAATGAAAAGTGATGTACGATTTACTAATAATGGTTTAACTGAGGTCATTGAAGGTGGTCAGAAAGCTATAGACAGACACTGTTTATTCATTCAAACGAATGAATTTCGGGACTTTGAATTTGCTGTTATAACACCACCTCAGCATGGAACTCTTCAGTTAGTTGATCCAAGATCATCAGCAGTAATTTTGAAGGATATCAAGGAGTTTACAAGCAGTGATATAAAAGATCTCAGACTGGTTTACAAACATGATGATTCTGAGCATGCTGAAGACTCTTTCATATTTACTGCTGTACCAGATATACAGAGAACCAGTCTGACTCAGAATATCCCAGAATTCACTGGTACTTTTGAAATTAAAATGTTAATGAGAAATGATAACCCACCGAAAAGACTTGTTGATAAAGTGTTTAAAGTTGTTAAAAACAGTGAAAAACTAATAACTATTGATGATTTGGCATATACTGATCCCGATATTGACTATGATACCAAAGAACTTCAGTATTCTCGTAGAGGTATTCCAAACGGAGAAATTATACATGCCAAAACTAAAACTCGTATCGACCAGTTCAAACAAAAAGATATAATAAACAAAGAAATAATGTTTAGACATGAAGGTTCGGAAAATGACCGTGCAGCTATTTATGTTACCGATGGGCAGTTTAATGTAGTTTGTTTGTTCGAAATCCAGGCTGGTGATCCATTTGTCGAAATTGTAAAAAATGCTGGAGTAGTTGTGAGAAGTAACAGTAAAGTTATCATATCATCCACGAATCTTAGTATAGAAACAAACATTAACATTGAAGATAGGTATATCAGATTTGTTCTTACAGGAGAACCAAGTCACGGACATTTAGAAATCGACGGTGGCAAAGTGAATGAGTTCAGTCTTGAAAATTTGAAGGGAAGTAAATTGTTTTATAAACATGACGGTGGTTCAGATGTTGAGGACAGTTTCAAGTTCACTGTTATAACAGGGAAAGCGGAAACACATGGAAGATTTTCTATTCAAATTGAGCTGGAATCAGTACAGTTGCCACCACGGGTCATTAATAATGGAGCGCTAGAGGTTCTCAATATCTTAGAAAAGAATGTCATAGAAGAAAAACATCTGTTGATTAAACATCCGGATGTCACTCCAGAAAATATTGAATATCTAATTTTAGTTATGCCAAAACAAGGTCGCTTGTTTCGGGGCAGTACACTTCTTACTGTGGACGGAGAGACGACTTTCACACAGCTTGATATAAATAATCATCGGGTGAAATATGAACTAGAGAACACTAGTGCTACAACTGATCATTTCATATTTGAGGTTTCCAACGGTTACGAAGCATTGCGAGGACTTGAATTTCTGATAAAAATTGAACCATATACTTTACCCTTTGAAGTCAAGAACTTTACTGTAATTGAAGGCGGAAAGAAAGAATTGACCTCAGATTTACTGACTGTAGAGGACAAATTTTCTGATCAGCCAGTTGTAGAGTTCACAATACATGAGCCTCCAAAACATGGAAAAATTGCTAATGGTCGTGGAGAAGAAATAGATGTTTTTACATCTGAAGATATAAATCAAAGGAACGTTTATTATATACATGATGATAGCGAAAGTAAATCAGACGCAGTGTCTCTGAGCGCTACTTTGGGTGATGGCTCGAAGGAGAGCGAGGTGAAGACAATGTTTGTCACAATCGAAGGAATCAATGATGAGGCTCCAGTTATAGTGAAGAACAAAGGACTGACAGTATGGAAGAGTTCAATGACCCAGATCACCCCTGACAGTCTGTGTGCACGTGATCCTGACACCCCTGCTAAAGATTTGATTTATGTTATTTCTGCACCAACCAATGGTCATATCTCCCACCTTAACAACACATTCAAGGCAATAGGTAGCTTCAGACAGTCCTGGATTGATGATGGTCAGATTGTCTTTGTTCATGAAGGTAAGTGATACATGTGTTTCGATTGAGAAAATTTGAGAAATGTAGTTTGATAATTATGTATTGCATCATAGGTTTGATTTTTCCCTGTAACTGAAAAAAAAAATCGGTAATTTAAGGGCTTCTGTGGTAGTAATCAACAACCGGTAGTGGTCAACATCTCTGACTGAATCTTTTGTCCCTTACTACTGTGGGTTCGAACTTATTGTCTTTCAATACTGCCTCGGTAGCCTAGTGGTAGAGCTTTTGCTTCGAGTGCGGGAGGTCGTGGGTTCATCCCTGGCCGCGTCAAACCAAAGACACAAAAAATGGTACTAGTAGCTTCCTCGCTTGGCGCTCAGCATTAAGGGGATAGTGTAGGACTGGTCAGCTCGGTGTCAGTATGATGTGACTGGGTGGGGTATTATGTCATGTGTCTATGACGTGATATTCCAGTGAGGCAGCACTATAGAGTTGGGCATTGTGCTCACTGCTACAAGTAGACACTGTCGTTTATATGACTGAAAAATTGTTGAAAAAGACATTAAACCAGAACACACACATACTGACTTTCATATAAGTAAGCTTTCTGGTATGCTGTGGGAAGCTCGTTGGTTCCACCTCGAAACCTACCTTTGCCTAAAAATTCTCCAGAGAGGTATCTCGGTCTTCATGCTCAAAATTGTGTTGATGTAACTTTAAGCTCAACAAAACAGGACCATTTACTTAGTTCATACTAATTTTAAGCTTGATATGATAAAAGCCCTAATCTTCTTTGAATCACTTACTAATTTACTGCCTGAAAAATGCAGTACAGATGTCATATAAACAGGTGCATTCATGACCCCAGTGAAGCTTTAGGGAATAACCTTGAAGTTTAGCAGCCAGCATTTTAACCCCTAGACCACCACTCCCATATTTCCTGTTTTTATGTCCCCGGCATCTACTGATGCGGGAGGCATATAGTGATTGTCCTGTCCGTTCGTCCGTCCATACGAGGTTAACCAAATGGGACCGTTTCGTCTAGCATCAATACCCCTAACTAGAATGACTTGATACTAATGCAGATGTAACCTTTGACTATTCTTCATCTTCAGACATCACCTGACCTCAGTTTGACCTTGACTTTGAACTTTACCTCGTTTTGGACTTAGGTTGCGAGCCACCGGGGGCATCAAGCGTTTATTGAACACAGCTCCTTGTTTTCCCTAGTGAGACAGATTCTGAAAAAAGCTCTGAAGACTAAAATTTGAGACTAAACTTTACTCAAATTGTCACATATTGACATTTCATATACATGTACAATTATTTGGCTCTAACAGAAGGTGGCATTATGTTTTTCAGGGATGTCCCTGAATAGTTGCTGAATCTTAGGATGACAAATGATCTTATCTGTTCATGTAAAACAAAAATTAAGGATTTCCGTACTTTTAAAGAATTTGGTGATATTTTGGTATTTGTAATGTTTTTCAGTTTATTTTGAAAAAGAAATATTTTTGAAAATCTTTTTCAGGTGGCAACACTGGTGAGTTTTCCTTTCAAGTGAGTGATGGCGGCCACAATAAAAGTCCTTTGAGTGTGTTTCATGTGGAAGCTAGACAGTTAGTCCTTGAACTCCAAACTAACACCCTGCTGAATGCATATCCAAACACAGTTCAGCCAATCACAATGAAGCATTTATTCACATCGACCAATGATGTGCAGCAGACTAAGCCAATCATATACACTCTAACATCCAGGCCTAGGCATGGATCTGTGGTTACTATGGTAGATGGAAGAGCAATGGAAGTGAATTCATTTAATCAAGGGGAGATAAATAATTCACAAATATTCTACAAGCACTCTGACAGACTGAATGGCTGGATACAAAATGACAGCTTTGAATTTAAAGTAAATACTTTATATGCAGAGCCACTGGCATCAGAAATATTCAAAATCATGGTATCATATGGGAATCTAAATGCAGAAAACAAGAATCAACTGATAAGGACGTCACCAATCCGGGTCGATGAAGGCGGGGAAATGATTGTTGCTAAAAATAATTTAGATGTCACAGAATTTGTACGAAATCTCGAGAGACTTGACAAACGTGTGAGATTAAAATTCAGCTTGAAAGATGCTCCTCTACATGGAAAGTTGTTATATCGTGGCTCAGAGCTAGAGAATGGGGTTCAGTTCAGCCAAAGAAGTGTTAATGCACATGAATTGATTTATAAACATGATGACTCAGACACTGTTTTTGACTCTTTTAATCTGACACTGCATTTAAGAATTCAAGATAAGAATGTACAAGGGGGGTATGATGACGAAAATACTTTTGGACTGGTTCTCAATGTTACTGTACAGCCTGTCAATGATGAACCATTTAGACTGGTAACAACTAATCCCAGTCTACAGATTATACAAGGTTTTACAGCAGTTATAAACCAGTCTGTTCTCAATACTGTTGATAAGGACACAGCACCAGCTTATATCATGTACGAAATTATACGAGAAGCTGACAATGGGCATGTAGCTTTTATAGAAGACGAAAATAAACAAATTGAAAATTTTACTCAACAGGATATAAATAATAATCGTGTTGTATTTAAACACAAGTATTACAAAGATTCCGGAGCTTTTCAGTTCAGCGTGTCCGATGGCTCACATAAGCGATTTTATAAATCATTTGAAATTGTTGTCACAAAATTATTTGTAAATATAACAAGAAATGAAACAGTTGAAATCTTACAGTCCGACTCAACAGTTTATATTACACAAGAAAATTTAAATATCACCACAAATGGATTAATTGAAAATGTGTATTATGTACTTCATGGTCAGCCATATTATGGAAAAATATATGTGAATAGTAAAAATGTGGATTACTTTAGTCAGAAAGATATTAATGACAATAGAGTTGTGTACAAGCAAATGGATTTAACAGCGAGTTCCGACTACATTTCTCTATCTAAGATAACGTATCAGTATCGCTCGGGTACTCTAGGATTGGACTTGCATAAATATATTGGAAAAATTCACATAAAAGTGAAACCTTTAGTTGTTACAGGACCTTTGTTGTCCTCGCGAAGTGAGAAGGTTGCCTTGACGTCACTGAATTTGGATGCGGCAAAACTTGCGGAGAGAACTGGTGATAATCCTAAATATAGTATAAAGAATGGACCTTACTTTGGTAAAATTTTGAAGAAAAAGACATTTTCAAAACGACAAATTTACCATGAAAAATTCAGAGATACTTCTGGATTTAACGCTGTAAACGAGTTTAGTCATGAAGATGTTGTTTACATGAAAGTTTACTATGAGAGTGATATTAATAGCGTGCATGACACTAGGCAGGACAATTTTACATACACACTGACTGCATTTAATGTTCAACCAGCAGAAGGTGTGTTTTACATTGACCTTGAACCTTCTGGAAACACTCCAGTAATACCTGTGTCAGAAACTTCCAAAAATGAACAAGTCACTGCAAAACCAGTGACACAGTCTATTGATTCTCAAAAGGGAGTTGACTCTCCCATTAATGAAGGATCTGTTGAGCCTAGTCGATTAAAACAAAATCATGTTATCATTTTAGCAGTGTCCATTCCATTATTGTTAATCATTATCATCACTCTAATTATTGTTTATTTAGTATGGAGAGGGCGGAGAAAAAGAGACTATGCTCCATCAACTAAAAAATCTCCAAGGTTACGGCCTCATATCAGTGGTCCGTATCAAATAGAACAGCCACATATTCAGATAAAACCACAAGAACAAGACAGTGGAGTATCGGACGATAGTCACTCTGTAGTTGAATATGAAAATACGCATAACATTCCCGGTGTAAGCCATGCTGCTTCTGAGGAGGCAGACGTCATAACCCCGATGCTTTCACATGACCCATTACGTGAAATGTCACATGACTTGAGTATTCCGCGTTCACCAGATATAACACGAACTGAGATTAGTAGCACTGTTCCGACGTGTAAAGTTACTCCGCTAATAGACAATGAAGTGGAGGGAGCAGTGGGCGGCATAGACGAGGAAGGTCGACAGTCAATAAGTAGTATGGGTGATATGATAGAATGGATCACAAATGATCCGGAACTTTTACAACATTGCAGCTCTACAAGCCCACCAGTTTTACGTAAAAGCCAGTACTGGGTATAATAATAGTGATATTAAGTATAAAAATAAAGTTTTCAGGGCTCGTATCTATCAAGGATTTAAGTCTGAAATATAGATTTAAACTTCAAAATGCTGGAAATGCATTTTAAAAGAACTTATGGCAGTATGTATTTTTGCAAATATAAGGTTTAAGTTTTGATTTTAAGACTTGGAAACTGATGGGTTTGGGCCATGACTTTCCAGGATATAGTATCCAAAACATTTAAAAGATTTTAACATACATCTGATTTAAAGGGTTTCATTTTGTACTAATAAATCATCATTTTTGACCATACTTTCTTAACCTTTTCATGATTTTAACGCTACTGTGTGAGAAGTATTTTAGCTGTCTTTTTGGATCTGGTTAGGTGATGTTGAAGATGCCATACAATGGAAAGTGTTTAGCAGATATACCTTCAATGTTAGTGATGCCTTAAGCAATGTTACATTTAATTGTTAGTGAATGTTAAAGCAGTACTTTTTTTTTTTGTTCATCTTATTTTTTGCTGCTTGAACACAGTATTGAAAGAATGAACATATTTCATAAATTTTAAGATATAATGTTAGTGATACAGTTTCCAGTTAATGTATATATATTAATTAAGGTGGCATATGACACTTTCTGAAATTTTATTCACGGAATTCTTCAGTGGTTTGTGTATTTTTGTGTCTGTGCACAAATTATCTTGAGTCTGAGCAAACAAAGTTTGACTGTATATCTAAACAGTCACAAATGTTTAATTAAGGTGATAAAATTTCATAAGGTGTTTTATGCCACCTTAAGAACATTGTGTTAAAGAGTTTCAGTAATGATTCAGAAGCTTGTTTTAAACATAGCACAAATATTTTCTGTTTAAGATTTCTTTTACAAGTGAAGAATTTATTGTTTTTATAGGAACTTAAATAATGTTAGTGATTTATTTAACTGTCAGTCAGCATTTTCTGACTTTAAACTGATGTTAAAGTTGTGGCCAGAAAAATACTCATTTTATAATATTACTTACGCTGTGCATTTTATATGAGCTTTTATTTTAATGTCTTATGTTATGCCGGATATACTTTATGTACATTTTAAGCTCACCTGTCACAAAGTGACAAGGTGAGCTTTTGTGACCGTGCGGTGTCCGTCGTCCGTCGTCCGTCCGTGCGTCCGTAAACTTTTGCTTGTGACCACTCTAGAGGTCACATTTTTCATGGGATCTTTATGAAAGTTGGTCAGAATGTTCATCTTGATGATATCTAGGTCAAGTTCGAAACTGGGTCACGTGCCTTCAAAAACTAGGTCAGTAGGTCTAAAAATAGAAAAACCTTGTGACCCCTCTAGAGGCCATATATTTCACAAGATCTTCATGAAAATTGGTCAGAATGTTCACCTTGATGATATCTAGGTCAAGTTCGCAACTGGGTCACATGCCCTCAAAAACTAGGTCAGTAGGTCTAAAAATAGAAAAACCTTGTGACCTCTCTAGAGGCCATATATTTCACAAGATCTTCATGAAAATTGGTCAGAACGTTCACCTTGATGATATCTAGGTCAAGTTTGAAACCGGGTCATGTGCCTTGAAAAACTAGGTCAGTAGGTCAAATAATAGAAAAACCTTGTGACCTCTCTAAAGGCCACATTTTTCATGGGATCTGTATGAAAGTTGGTCTGAATGTTCATCTTGATGATATCTAGGTCAAGTTCGAAACTGGGTCACGTGCGGTCAAAAACTAGGTCAGTAGGTCTAAAAATAGAAAAACCTTGTGACCTCTCTAGGGGCCATATATTTCATGAGATCTTCATGAAAATTGGTCAGAATGTTCACCTTGATGATATCTAGGTCAAGTTCGAAACTGGGTCACGTGCCTTGAAAAACTAGGTCAGTAGGTCAAATAATAGAAAAACCTTGTGACCTCTCTATAGGCCATATTTTTCATGGGATCTGTATGAAAGTTGGTTTGAATGTTCATCTTGATGATATCTAGGTCAGTTTTGAAAGTGGGTCACGTGCCATCAAAAACTAGGTCAGTAGGTCAAATAATAGAAAAAACCTTGTGACCTCTCTTAAGGCCATATTTTTCATGGGATCTGTATGAAAGTTGGTCTGAATGTTCATCTTGATGATATCTAGGTCAAGTTCGAAACAGGGTCATGTGCGGTCAAAAACTAGGTCAGTAGGTCTAAAAATAGAAAAACCTTGTGACCTCTCTAGAGGCCATACTTGTGAATGGATCTTCATAAAAATTGGTCAGAATGTTCAACTTGATGATATCTAGGTCAAGTTTGAAACTGGGTCACATGCCTTAAAAAACTAGTCCAGTAGGTCAAATAATAAAAAAACCTTGTGACCTCTCTAGAGGCCATACTTTTCATGGGATCTGTATGAAAGTTGGTCTGAATGTTCATCTTGATGATATCTAGGTCAAGTTTGAAACTGGGTCAGCTGCGGTCAAAAACTAGGTCAGATGGTCTAAAATTATTAAAATCTTTTGACCTCTCTAGAGGCCATATTTTTCAATGGATCTTCATGAAAATTGATCTGAATGTTCACCTTGATGATGTCTAGGTCAGTTTCGAAACTGGGTCACATGCGATCAAAAACTAGGCCAGTAGGTATAAAAATAGAAAAACCTTGTGACCTCTCTAGAGGCCATATTTTTCATGAGATCTTCATGAAAATTAGTGAGAATGTTCACCTTGATGATATCTAGGTAAAATTCAAAACAGGGTCACGTACCTTCGAAAACTAGGTCAATTATAGGTCAAATAATAGAAAAACCTTGTGACCTCTCTAGAGACCATATTTTTCAATGGATCTTCTTGAAAATTGGTCAGAATTTTTATCTGGATAATATCTAGGTCAAGTTCAAAACTGGGTCACATGAGCTCAAAAACTAGGTCACTATGTCAAATAATAGAAAAAACGACGTCATACTCAAAACTGGGTCATGTGGGAAGAGGTGAGCGATTCAGGACCATCATGGTCCTCTTGTTTTTATATGAATTGTGACAGAAAGTTAGGTCAGTGAGCACATGAAATAATAAAAGTAAGTGGTTAATAATAAAGTCAGTGAAATCGTAACAAAATTAATGAAATGATAACAATAGAATTTATCTGCACATGCACCAATTACAAAAGTACTGAAATAGAAATAGGGCAAGGCAGAGCCTGAACAAACAACAAAATTTCTGAAATAAAAACAGTAGATGTCATCACCTGAAACAGAATGGACAAAATGTAAAACATGCACCTGAAAATAGAATTTTAATTAATGAAATAATAACAGATGATATAACAAGTCCCTTACCTGAAAAACTAATAGAAAATATAAACAGTAGAATATACATGTGCCTGAGACATTATGAGAGTTATTTTGAAAATAACATCAGAAGTACCATAGCACCTGAACCTGAAATAATAACAGTACAAGTCACCAATTTTAACAAAAATTAAAAACAGCACCATTTGTGTGTACTTGAAACTATAAGATTATGACATAATAAAGTAAGTTTGTACCTTCGGTCACTTTCTTAGCATCCACATTTTATTAATTTCTGAGAGAAAAAAAAATTGCCTGAAAAGTTTGAACAAGTCACTTTTATTTCTATTCCATCAAAATTTTTATGATACTATAGTTCGTAGATGTAAATTTGCTCATGGTTAGTTCACTTTCTGTTGAAACCTTAGAAAAGAAACTGACATTGTGAAAAATTTAAACGATTTGACGGCATTTTTAGCTCACCTGTCACAAAGTGACAAGGTGAGCTTTTGTGATCGCGCGGTGTCCGTCGTCCGTGCGTCCGTCCGTCCGTCCGTAAACTTTTGCTTGTGACCACTCTAGAGGTCACATTTTTCATGGGATCTTTATGAAAGTTGGTCAGAATGTTCATCTTGATGATATCTAGGTCAAGTTCGAAACTGGGTCACGTGCCGTCAAAAACTAGGTCAGTAGGTCTAAAAATAGAAAAAACCTTGTGACCTCTCTAGAGGCCATAATTTTCAATGGATCTTCATGAAAATTGGTCAGAATGTTCATCTTGATGATATCTAGGTCAAGTTCGAAACTGGGTCACGTGCGGTCAAAAACTAGGTCAGTAGGTCTAAAAATAGAAAAACCTTGTGACCTCTCTAGAGGCCATATATTTCACAAGATCTTCATGAAAGTTGGTCAGAACGTTCACCTTGATGATATCTAGGTCAAATTCGAAACTGGGTCACGTGCCTTCAAAAACTAGGTCAGTAGGTCAAATAATAGAAAAACCTTGTGACCTCTCTAAAGGCCATATTTTTCATGGGATCTGTATGAAAGTTGGTCTGAATGTTCATCTTGATGATTTCTAGGTCAAGTTCGAAACTGGGTCACGTGCCATCAAAAACTAGGTCAGTAGGTCTAAAAATAGAAAAACCTTGTGACCTTACTAGAGGCCATATATTTCACAAGATCTTCATGAAAATTGGTCAGAACATTCACCTTGATGATATCTAGGTCAAGTTCGAAACTGGGTCACGTGCCATCAAAAACTAGGTCAGTAGGTCAAATAATAGAAAAACCTTGTGACCTCTCTAAAGGCCATATTTTTCATGGGATCTGTGTGAAAGTTGGTCTGAATGGTCATCTTGATGATATCTAGGTCAAGTTCGAAACTGGGTCACGTGCGGTCAAAAACTAGGTCAGTAGGTCTAAAAATAGAAAAACCTTGTGACCTCTCTAGAGGGCATATATTTCATGAAATCTTCATGAAAATTTGTCAGAATGTTCACCTTGATGATATCTAAGTCAAGTTCGAAAGTGGGTCACGTGCCATCAAAAACTAGGTCAGTAGGTCAAATAATAGAGAAACCTTGTGACCTAACTAGAGGCCATATTTTCCATGGGATCTGTATGAAAGTTGGTCTGAATGTTCATCTTGTTGATATCTAGGTCAAATTTGAAAGTGGGTCATGTGCCGTCAAAAACTAGGTCAGTAGGTCAAATAATAGAAAAACCTTGTGACCTCTCTAAAGGCCATATTTTTCAATGGATCTTCATGAAAGTTGGTCTGAATGTTCATCTTGATGATATCTAGGTCAAATTCGAAACAGGGTCATGTGCGGTCAAAAACTAGGTCAGTAGGTCTAAAAATAGAAAAACCTTGTGACCTCTCTAGAGGCCATACTTGTGAATGGATATTCATAAAAATTGGTCAGAATGTTCACCTTGATGATATCTAACTCAAGTTCGAAAGTGGGTCACGTGCCTTCAAAAAGTAGGTCAGTAGGTCAAATAATGAAAAAACGTTGTGACCTCTCTAAAGGCCATATTTTTCATGGGATCTGTATGAAAGTTGGTCTGAATGTTTATCTTGATGATATCTAAGTCAAGTTTGAAACTGGGTCAACTGCGATCAAAAACTAGGTCAGTAGGTCTTGAAATAGAAAAACCTTGTGACCTCTCTAGAGGCCATACCCTTGAATGGATCTTAATGAAAATTGGTCAGAATGTTCACCTTGATGATATCTAGGTCAAGTTTGAAACTGGGTCACGTGCCTTAAACAACTAGGTCAATAGGTCAAATAATAGAAAAACGTTGTGACCTCTCTAGAGACCATATTTTTCAATGGATCTTCATGAAAATTGGTCAGAATTTTTATCTTTATAATATCTAGGTCAAGTTCAAAACTGGGTCACATGAGCTCAAAAACTAGGTCAGTATGTCAAATATTAGAAAAAACGACGTCTTACTCAAAACTGGATCATGTGGGAAGAGGTGAGCGATTCAGGACCATCATGGTCCTCTTGTTTTAGATAGATATTTTGCAGTAATTATTGATACATTTAAAGGTTATGAACTTTTCTTATTGTTACTATATTATTGAAGTAGGGGAATAAAAAATAAAGACAAACACTCAGCAGAAGCCCTCCATTCTTAGTTACTTCAAAGTAAGTAAAGAAATGTGTTCTTTTGAAATGGGTTTTTTATTCAGGCATTTTATAGTAAATGAATCTTCCGCAATTTAAATAGTTTACTTTTTTTCAATGCAAATGGAAAAAAACTTCTTGATTTTCTCATGAATGTGTTTGTTAAATTGGTGTGATTTAAAGCTGTATTTACATAAATCTGCTATTTCTTTACATTTATTTACATAAATCAGAGGCTCATGATATTTTTGGCATGAACTTTGTTCTGGTGTATTTTAAGACATTGATTTTTTGTGTGGAAGATCTTTAAGTCAATATCTTTAACATGTTTAGCACTGACCCTTCAGAAGTTAAAATGTCATACTTTAGTTGGGGATTGGCAGATTGATGTATTTTGTCTTAAATTGCTGCAGTTTTATGGGATGTGAATAATTCTGCTTTAAGATATATTACACTCTTCCTATTGTTGACTTTTATTGCAAGACAGCAGAATGGTAGAATACATTTTACTGAAATAAATTTTTAGTGCATTGTGGAGGTATCCAAGTGTTTATTGTATGATTAAAATTGTAAGCAATTTCTAAAGTGTTGAAAGAATACTTGAAATAAAAGGTTTTATCTACCATATTTATTCGCCTGTAAGATGATCCTTCTATAAATTACTTCAAAATCTGCAGTATTTTGCACTCTTTTATAAATTTTAGTGCATTGTGAAAGTATCCAAGGGTTTATTGTAGGATTAAAATTGTAAGCACTTTTTGAAGTGTTGATAGAATACTTAAAATAAAAGGTTTTATCTACCGTATTTATTTGCCTAGAAGATGATCCTTCTATGAATTACTTCAAAATCTCCAGTCAGTATTTTGCACTCTTTTATAAACACTTTCTGTCATGATATTGACTCACTTATTAGATGAAGTAACGCATTAGAAGACACTTGGTCTTACAGGCAAGTAAATACGGTAACTGGACAGGATTTAATGTTTTAAATTTGAATTTAAAAGTTGACAGATAAAAGAGAATTTATTCATTAAAGATTTCTTATTTATGATGCATGTGTAAAGTTCTTGCATTAATAAGGAACAGTTTTAATGTTACGGATATCATTTTTTGGGGCAATTTAACCTGTTTATGTATGTTATTTCGGTCGACAAAAAAGAATACACTTATATTCTGTATTCAAGATTGAAGATTGATGTAAGTAGCTATCTAATAGGATAATCCCTTTCTGTCATCGACCCAAACTTTTCCCCCAAAACTTGTAAATATCTAAAAATGTGTAGTGCTGGCCCATACTTAGAAACAAACTTAAGTACGAGGGTTGATCCAGAAGTAACGTCACTTCGTCCATTGCGCCTTATACATTGTTGTATTATAATATAAATTAAACTATTTCAGTTATGATTACATGAATAAAATATTATATTCCTGGGTTGTTTCATTTCGAATATATAGAACTTCAAAGTCCACCCTTGATAACATTTCGCCGCACGCAAAAATAGCTTTTCTTTCATAAACAGTAAAAACAACAAAAAGAATACACCAGTTGACATCAAAACAACTTACCTACTCATATGAAATTATATAATGATGTGTAGTTGCATCTTTTAGTAGTCGATTGTGAAATCTTTAGTGACATCCTTGCTGGTTTAAGCTCGTTACGGAGTGGTAAGGCTTGATACTGCTCTTTGAGAATCATATCAATTTCTGACGTCGGCAGTGACGTGTGGCGATCTTCGTTACCATACCTTCTGTGCATGTCGATTTCTTGATATATAAGCATCTATTTTTATGATATTTTCCAAAACTATTGCACAAAGATTCAGGTACTTGGGAAGAATTTTTTTTTATACACATTTTTATGGCTCCAGTGACATTACTTTTGGATCAAACCCTTGTAGAAGAGATTTTTTTGGCCGCACAAAATTTCTGACTGTATTTCGAGACAGCAGTTTTGCTGTTTCCAGATAAAGGAAGAATGTAACTGGGTAGTCGACAGACAACAAAACCAGGGTTGTGATAGGGAATCTCTACTCATGCAACAGAAATCGTCTTTTGGATGTGACGTTAAATTGAGGTCCATTGTAGGGTATTTTACATCTTGCATTACTGAGAAGAAAAAAATCTAGTAACAGCTATAGGTGTCTATTGGGAGTACTCCTAGAGGAGTTTTTTCTATGGGTAAATGCTTGAACCTATAAAAACAACAAAGATACACACACATCCTTGTAAAATGTTGAACTTTTTGTCCCTTGATAGTTTTGTACTGAAATCCGCACTTCTGTCTCTTTCTTAAGTAAACATTAATGTCTTATTGCTATGCAACTTAAGTGGTTTAATGTAGTTGAAAGTGACTATGAAAAGGATCAACATGCATGAAGATTGTATTACATGTTAAATTAATTTCAGTATCTTCTTCTAATTTCATCTAGTGTGAAATCATTTAATTTCATGGGTAGGAAGTTTGTATTTTTTTTATTTTTTTTTTTTTTCAGTAAGTGGCTTTTTCATAGGGATATGACATTGTGGATTTTATCTTTTTCAAGAAAAAAATTCAACAGGAATTTTATTTACTGCGATTTTATTTCACAAACCTTCACAACCATTAAATCCACAAAAATTAATCCCCAATGAATATTAACGATTTTACAGTATATTCAAATGAATTTTATGCATCGTAATAAATTTATTGCTTTTCATTTTAGTTTTCATTCATCCCAAAGAAAATTCATTGAACAATTTACATTCTATCTTTTCAGTTTGAAATTGAATGAAAACCTGCAAACAATTCAGCTACTTGAAATTAAAAATCAATTTGCTGCCAAATTCTGTTTATTGTATTGTTTTAATTTGCCAATAAAGTTTTCTGAATGAATACAACTTCATTAAGAGAAATGACTTGAGCTTTTGCACCTAGGAATATCTTTTCAAGTGTTCTGTAATTGAAGTAATTCTGCAGTACTTGAAAATAATTGATCTGAGCGGAAACTTCTGCCATAATGTAGTGTCTACTCAAAGACTTGTATAATCTGCATAAATATTTACAATTTCTAGTCATTAAGAAAACAAAAAACACTTAAAAGGGAAGGAAAAGCTTATTTTATTTGCAGACTTTCTTGTTTATAATTAACTTTTCTGTATTGTTTGACTGTACAAATTTATTTTTCTCTGTGTTTTGCTATATTATGTATGATTTAAGTAACATTGTATATACTGTCATAAGAGTCCTATGGACATCTATCATTCCTATATGTAATTATATTGTATATATGGACTTATTTAGACTTTCTGTTACTTGATGTAGGCATTGAAGATCATTTTTCTACCTCTCCCTTATCTTCTCTAATTTATTTGAACCAAAATACAAATGTCGAAATGTATACCAAACTTAGTCATAATGTTAAAATATATATTTAGACAAAGGGTTGAGATAAATACTTCGAAAAAGTTGAATTTGGTTGGCATAAAATTTCGTGATTTTGATCAAAAGGGTTGTTTCGTGGAAAAGTGAGTTTGTGAGAGGAATATTAATCAGAATTTGTTTAATTTCATTTGAAGTATAAAAAAAAACACCACAAAAATGAGTCCCCCACCCCCCATTATTAATGATTTTACAGAACTGCTGTCCAGCAGAAGATACTGTAAATTCAGTTATATTCATGAGGGACTATTTTTGTAGACATTGTGGTTGGGCCAATCAACAAAATTAAGTCCCATTGAACTACTGAAATTGCCATATACCCTGCATGTTTTTAACATGAAATGCAAAAATTCTGTCTCCGCTAAATAGCTGTTTTTGCCAAAAACACAAAATATTATGCCAACAGAATGAAGTTATTTCTCTTAAAGTGTATGAAAATTGCAGGGGATATTTATTCAATGTAGACAATCTTATTATTACTTTAATAATGTCCTTTTTTATTTTCTTTTATTATGATTTGAAGTCAGTTCCATCTTTTACGTAATACTGTAATAGTACTTGGTCTTGCAAAATCAAAATGTACTCAAGTCATTTTAACCTGGTATTGTTGCTGTCGAGTCATTTTCTGCCATGAGTTAAAGTAACTAAAGATCACTTTTGTTTAAAGAGCATGTCACCAGATTTCATCAAAATAACATATTTTATCCCACTTTGCTCATTTCATTTATTTTACAAGAATATTTTGCAAAAACAAGAAAACCGATTTTATGACTTTGTTGTTGTTTTTTATTTAACAAAGGGAATTTGAACATGTTACTTTTAATATAATCAAAGACAATAACAAAGATAAACTATTTCTGTTGTAATCATATTTGGAGGTGTAAAATGTGATTAAGGTTTTGTGTTACGATTTGTTATTAGATTTATTTAACATTTTACATAGAAAATTCACGCAAAATTCCCCAGAAAATTTTCTAACAAATTCTTAACTCTATAATGAGATTTATTTAATCAGAGCTTAGTTGCCATGGCAGAATATTGTCTATGTAGCTTAAACGTGAATCTCGTTAAAGGCTTTTCAAAAGTGCAGCTGATATTTTAACTGTAACATATTGCGTAAGGAAAATATTTTCTTGTAACCCTTCTATTGATATCCATAATTTGATTAACATTATATATATAGTATGATTACTTCTCAGTACAGCCTTGTTAGCCTATAGTGCCGCCTCTGAGTGTGTGAGGTCCCTGGCTACATCATACCAAAGACATAGAAAATATAACCAGTGACTGGACTGCTTAGCACTCAGCACAAAATAGGGAAACTGGCGTCTTCTTTTCTGTTTTGTTTGGTATGGGCTAAAACACGATTTTTCGGCTGCGTTTCAGTGTCTTTAAACCTGTTTATTACACTCAGCAGTGAAAGAATGTGGTAGTCAGCAGATTGTTTATGCAACTAAGTGAAACAGGTCTTAGGTCCAATGAAAACCTTTTGGAAATAACCAGAAACTTTAAAATTAATTATTTTGGGATCATTCAGTGTTTTTATGCCCCTGAAGGTGGGCATATTAAAATCGCACTGTCCGTCCGTGTGTGCATCCGTGTAAATTCTTGTCCGGGCTGTAACTCTGTCATCCATAAAGAGATTTTGAAATAACTTGGCATAAATGTTCACCATAATGAGACGACATGTCATGCGCAAGACCCCTAGCTCCAAGGTCAAAGTCACACTTATAGGTCAATGGTTAAAACAGGGTGTGTTTTGTGTCTGGTCCATAACTCTGCCATCCATAAGGGATTTTGAAATAACTTGGCATAAATCTTCATCATAATGAGATGATGTGTCATGCGCAAGACTCAGACCCCTAGCTCCGAGGTCAAGGTCAAACTTAAACGTCAAAGGTTAACAGGGTCTGTTTTTCGTGTCCGGTCCATAATTCTGTCATCCATGAAGGGATTTTAAAATAACTTTGCATAAATATTTACCATAATGAGTTGATAAGTCATGCGCAAGACCCAGACCCCTAACTCCAAAGTCAAGGTCAGACTTAGAAGTCAAAAGTTAACAGGGTCTGTTTTAGGTCTGGTTCATAACTGCCATTCATCAAGTGATTTTGAAATTACTTGGCCTAAATGTTCCCCATAATGAGATGTGTATTGCGCAAGATCCAGACCCCTAGCTCTAAGGTCAAGGTCACACTTAGTGGTTAAAGTTTAACATGGTCTGTTTCTGGTCTGGTCCATAACTCTGCCATTGATGAAGGGATTTTAAAATTACATGGCATAAATGCTTGTGGGGGGAGGGGGTGTCATTTGTCACTGATAGTGACAGCTCTTATTACTTGCATGCAAATATCCAAAATATTAAAATGACTGATATGCAAATAAGTGGAACTGACTGTATTTCTTATTATGGGTGTCAGTTAATGCAAATGGTGTTCTTAGACTCTGTGACATTACCAAGTTATCCTCGGCAAGTGAAAGACAACTTCCCCCACATTAATCACTATAAGTGGAAGACAAATTATTTCTTGTCTAACACTACAGAGGAATTCTACTCATCCTTGAGAGCAAACTAGCAACTGCTCATTTTATAGATGCATGCTTTGCCTTCCGAGCTTTACTGATGGGCTTTAAGATTTTTGACCACAATTGAAGGTAGTGGACCCCTAATGACACTCGACACATTCCATTCGATTACAAATTCTGGTTAGGTGAGCCAACATTCTTCAAAGTTAAATATAGCTCAATGCTTAAAATACAAAGTAAGCAGAAATTGCATACAAAGTTTTTGCTGATTGTCAATATTGGTCCACAACCTGAAACAAATAATTGCTTCATGTAAGCTTGTTGTTATTTTAATGTGCCTGTTGAAAAGAAGTCAAACTGTGTAATGTGACTCTTTGATGTTTTTAGCCCTTGGTGACGAGACTGTTGTATTAGCTTAATTATATACAGTAAAATCATAAATGCTAATTTAGCAGTTTTTACTTTTCGCTAGAATTATTCTTCATGAAAATTCTATTTTAATTATTTCTAAGGGAACTCTCAAGATTAAAACTTGTTTCTAATTTTGATGAAATATTTTGTCATGTACATTTATCTGAAAATACAGTATTGTCGTAGTTGTTTTGTTTTGGGAAAGATTGGATCAAGGGGGACCTGAGACAGGTGCTGTGAGTTGCTCTTACGGCTTTAAGTATTAATGAATATATACTTAACAGCATGGAAAAATGCAAAGTTTATATAAAATTGAAAATTGATGGCATGTAAAAGAGAAATAATTCCAAATTATTTACCATCAAAGATTAAATGAAATCCATTGTTTGATAATTTGAAATGTTCATATTTCTGAACGAGAATTTTATGTACCATTATGAACAGTAAAATGGTTAGGCAATAAAGCATTTCTAAACAACTTACGGTAGGGTACATTTTTTTCTAAACAACTTGCATTTTTAATGATGTTAAGTGTACTGTATTCTGTGCTAGCACTCTATATCCGAAAAGTGCATTTGTTTTCTGTACAGCTAGTATCTTACTGTGCCTGAGGTAACGTTTTTGTCTTGGGCCTAAAATTTTATTTGTAATATTGGTCACTATTCATAATTGTAATTTGTTATTATCATTATTTATGCATTTTTGCATTGATAAATAAATATATACATGAACATGACAGGATTGCATTTTTATCTTTTGGCCCATCTCTTTCTTATATCTGTTGTCCTACAGATCTCCCTCCACACCTAACAGGAAGACAAACCTGCCTACAAGTATTCTCTTCAAAAAAAGCGGAGAAAAGGTGCAGCTATAGAGCCAGCAACCACAGCTTTAGCTTTTTACCAATCATCCTGTGGGCTAAAAGTTTCAGAGAGCTATAAGAATACTCCGGAGGGATAATGGTTCTCATCTAATGAATTCAGCCATACATCCTTTAAATCATATTCTATATGTCCAACACTTCTGAGTTTGGAGACCAGTCTAAAATTTCATTTGAGGGGAGATAACTCAGTATAACCGTAACTGTTATACCTGTAAGCTGCCTATAGTGTCTCTCTGATCTACGTCTGGACAGTGTCAGTGTTCTCTCGGGTGTTGTTTGAACAAATAACTCATAAACGGACGACATAACCAGTAATTCCAATTACAAAATCGAGACAAGCAAATAAAAAACAAACTAATAATTATTTCTTTCATAAAATTTATCTCCAACTTTTATAATTCTCAAAAACTAAACTAAGAAACAGTATTAACAAAATTAAATTTGATCATTTAAAAACCCTCAAAAAATGAGTAAGCATATAACTAATCATATGCGGTACTGATCAAGATTTCACAAACACTATGAAATTTAGATTTTCTATGCCATATTATTATGCAAGAAATTTTTCATAAAATGAACACAATCTTCATCTTTTAATGTAAATGAATAAAAAATACGCCACATTTGTGGAAACACGTGACAATTTGGTGATCTGTTGCCTAGTGGCCTATGTCCATTGCCCCTTACAGCTGTTTGTTGGAAATCCCACTAAAAATTCTTCCATGTGAGGAAGCCGGCTTGTAGAAAGTTGGCGGTACTATTCTACTGAAGTGCCTGGGTATGCCTAATTTCAAGGTAAAGCTTGATGGTTGCCTGTGAGCAAAACTGTGCCAGCGTGACTTAAATCAAAGTTAAAAAGTTTCCTAACCTGAAAAAAAAATGTCTACAACCAAAGTAAGACTACCAGCCCACAGCAGTGAGGGGCAAGGTGCCACATTAACTACTCTTGCCACTGAAGCCCTGTCAGTGTATAGTAACGAGGGAAAAGCGATCCAGAGTCAATGAACCATGAACCGTGAAAGCCCTGCCAGCCCGCAGTGGCAAGTGATCAAAAGACTGCAACATAAATCACTTGGCTGAAAAGTCGCCCACTGATCATCTTGACTTAATTTTTTTTACTGCAAATAACTGTTGTTTAATCTCCTACATGCACGAACAAACATTAACAAGAGCTGTCACAGGTGACAGCATGCATGACTATTTTGATGCTGGATAGTGAAATAGTGCACATCTGAGCAAACTGGCACTATCACTCGAGTGTTTAATGACTAAAATGTGGATGATGATACTAGACAATAGTTCAGGTCCAAGTAAAATATATCAATTAATAACAGAGACTGAAAGTGTATCAAAACATCAACTTAAGGACGTATGCTAGAATTTGGTGCGAAAATTTTCCCAATAACAGAATTTCTTCAAATTTTGGATATTGAAGGACAATCATCTAAGAAACCAAAAAATGCAATAAAAATCATAGGTCACCCGTATCGAAAAAGAGTTATCTGCCCTTGAAAACGGCATTTCCCCCAAAAATGACGTTTTCAAGGGCAGATAACTCTTTTTCAAATCCGGTCACCTATGATTTTTATTGCATTTTTGGTTTCTTAAATGATTGTCCTTCAATATCCAAAGTTTGAAAAAATTCTGTTATTGGGAAAATTTTCGCCCATTTCATATACAGGGAATTCTAGCGTACGCCTTTAAAGGGATATAATTATGGAATGTTTCTGTGAGAGTAATGCACTATGTGAGTGGCTAATGATGCTGAACAACAATATTTAAGTTTGAACCAAATCCATTTAGCAATATCAAAGATAGAGCAAAAGCAAACAGCAATTTAAATTTGAAATTCTATGTAAAAAGGGGGCATAATTCATAAAATATTTGTACCAGAGTTAAGGATCTTGAGTCATATGATATGAGTGATGATGTGGAATGAGCATTTTAAGTCTGAATCAAGTAACAACAGAAATGGTGAAAGTGCATCTAAACTTTAACGAAGGTGTGGATGTGGACTGAAGGGCAAGAAGGATAGCTCTCCATATACTTTGTATATTCAAGCTAAAAATGAAAGCAAATTGTTAAAAAAGAAAAATACTCTCTTGACTTTAAAAACATAAAAAGACTGAACTATTTCAGTAACAGATCTCGTTATTAAATCTGATATTTTAAAATTTAACCATTACAATCTATAGGCCTGCTATAAAAGTTGACAAATTTCAACCTTTTCTTTAAAATACAAAGATAAAACTTGATGCGTGTCCATAGCACACAGGTGCTCTCATTTCCTGTCACTGTGTATTGTTCCCTGACTCTAGGTGAAATGTTTTTTTAAGATATACATTTTTTTGTATGCAAAACAAACTTTTAAGCATCTTATGTGTATTTTTCACTAAGTCAAGGACCATAACTCTTGTCTGGCCTAGTGAAGTCACAAAGAGAACATCAGGTGTACATTTTCGCATGCTATTTATCAATCCTCAAAAACTTAACTAAACAACGAAAGTTTTATGCCATTAGGTTTATTAGGTACTTAGCACACAAACTTTTATGTCCTAAACTAAAGGGCCCTAACTCTGGTCTTACAGAGTGAGATCCAAAAATAAACTTGGGTGCACAAATTAACATGCTGAATAATATTCCTACACAGTTTCATGCCTTTTTGAGATTTTTTTTAAAGATATATGCAACACAAACTTTTAAGCACTTTATGTGTATTTTCACTCAGTCAAGAACCATAACTCTGGTATGGCTGAGTGAAATCCTAAACAAAACACTAGGCATACAACTTTACATGCTATATAACAATCACCTAATGTTTTGTATGATTCCAAGTCAAATATTTTTTGAGATCCATGTGACATAAACTTGCATACCCTTTATGCATATTTTTGACTTAGTCAAGGGCCATCACTCTGGTCTAACTGACAGAAATCCCAAAACAAAACCTTTAGATAAAAATACATGCATAGTTTATACAGACTTCCAACAGACAATCACTGAGAACATATACTTCTCCCATATTCAAATATACTGCCTCCAAACTGGACATCATGCTTCTAAAGACAATTTAAAGATGCATTATCTATTCACTCAGAAACAAATTATAAATTGTAAGTTTTTAGTCCCTTTTTCATTTGACTCTAGTAATATCAAGAGGCAAGAATAAGACTAGTTATAATCTAAAACAATCTACAATATCATAAAAGTACAAAACTCCCTACAAAAATAAAACCTTTTCTTACAATATGTAGAAAAAACAAACCTTAAATTTTGATAAAACCAGTCAACCAAACTGAAGTCAATAAAATGAGACATTATACATGTATATACAGTAAAACACTGCTCGCTTGAAATGACAAAATGTTCAAGGTATCCAGTGTTTCCAGCGATCCAAACTTAAAATATTTAAAGAAAACTGCTGAGGACAACACACATTATTCAAGCTGACCCTGGTGCTGGAGCCAACAAAGCTCAAGCGAGCGGTGTTCCAGTGTAACATAAATCACATGACCTCTAAACTCTAAAACATGCCATTATAAATAAATATACCAATATATAGGCTAAAATGGAAAAAAAAAAAGTTGTTTCCTTCTAAAAATGTAAACTCCCGATGTCTTTTAAATATTATAAATCATCCGTCATTTTTTTCTTATCAAAACTGTACGTGGTTTCCACTTTCCATTTTTAATTTTCTGGTTTTGACTTGTATAACAAGATTACAGGTACAAATGCAGCAAGAGGGAATTTTAGTTTTTTTTTTAAATGGTTAAAAAAAAATCATAAACTCTATGACAGCAAAACACAATATGAAACCATTAACATTTTTGAGGGTATACTAATTTTCCTGGAATGCAATATTTGAGGTAATTTAGGCTCATTAAAATCAAACAATATTTTTTTTTTCTTCAAAATTTGACAACATCAAATATTTCCAATTTTAACAAAATCAGATATTTCCAAATTCAACAATATCAAATATTTTCAATTTCGATAATAGCAATTATTTCCAAATTCAATAAAATGAACATAATTATAACATTAAAATATCCCTCTAATTTCCCTCGCAGACTTTCTCTTTTTGATTTTTTTTTCACCGTATATAATGCCAAAACAGTATCAACAATAAATGGTCAAAACATTCTTGTGAGAAAGTTTAAACACTGCATTAAAACATCTTTGCATATTTAAAGAACATTGAGGTATTTTAAAACTTGGCGATGCAATAGTAAAACAAAATGAACTAGATGTGTGTCCACAGGACACTGATGCCCCCCTCTCTTGTCACTATATGCAAATGGTTGACTCAGTCAGTAACTTTGGTCTGGCAATGTAAAATCCCAATTATAATCAGGTGCACAACTTTCACATGTTGAAGAAAAATCCTGTGAGGTTTGATGACTCTAGGTCAAATACTTTCTAAGATATGCACAACACAAATTTGGATGATCGGAAGTACAGATATACAGACAAGGGCAAATCAATATGTCCCGCCACCCTTCCCAAATTTTAGGGGACACAAAAATGTATAAACAATTTATTTATATGGACTGAATAGAAAGTATGAATTTAAAACCATGATAAAAAAGATTGGATTGTAAATCTTAAAATGTTTCCACTGCAAGAAGAGTTTTAAATGTTAACAAATACAGTATAACCCTGTCTAAAAAGACCTACCTTGGGAAAAGTGGTCTCTGTTAAAAGGCATTCTCTATGGAAAGGTTAAACTGGTAATATTTGTAAACTGGAAATTCATTATAAACACGTTTGTTACAAGTGAAGTTTATAGTATTTTTCTGATGAAAATTCACACGAATTTCAAAAAAAGGTCGACCTTGTCTTGTAAGTTGGCCTCATTAAAATACTGCCGACTTTGGGGCAAACTTTAGGCCCTGTTTTATAAGGGAGTTGCCTTATTGGCAAATATATGTTATATTAAATACTATATTACTGTGAAATCTTCATTAATGAACTACAGTCATTTTTGTGGTTTTTTGCCGTTCTATTAATCCACAAAATTAAATCCAAAGAAAAAATGTCCCCACCAAAGTACCATTTTAACAGCAACCATGAAACGTTATGCCCTTTTCCAATCAGTAATTACAAGGCAGTCTGAAAGACAGCTATATCCCCCACCACTGTTATGGATAGTGAAAGGGTTGATGGTATTTGGTGGAAGCATTGATGCTGTTAAGTATATTTAACAGTCCATGTATGACGATATCAATGAATCTGAAATTCCTTCAAGGGGTTCAGAAGATACAGAGTGGACACAAAATGGAAGACTCAAACCTTTGACCTCGAGCTGTGACCTTGACCTTGAGCCAACATGGCTGACTAATGAGTTCTGCACATCTTGATTAGTTGATCATTTCACCCAAGTTTCATGAAAATCCTTCAAGGGGTTTAGGAGATACAGAGCTAAACCATTCAACCTTAAGTTGTGACCTTGACCTTGAGCCAACATGGCTGACTCATGAGTTCTGCACATCGTCTTGATGAGGTGATCATTTGACCAAAATTTCATGAAAATCCTTCAAGGGGTTTAGGAGATACAGAGCTAAACCATTCGACCTTAAGTTGTGACCTTGAGCCGACATGGTTGACTCATGAGTTTTGCACATCGTCTTGATGAGGTGATCATTTGACCAAAGTTTCATGAAAATCCTTCGAAGGGTTTAGGAGATACAGAGCAGACACAAAATGGAAGGCTCAAATGTTTGACCTCGAGTTGTGACCTTGACCTTGAGCCGACATGGCTTACTCAGAGTTCTGCAAATCGTCTTGATGAGGTGATCATTTGACCAAACTTCATGAAAGTCCTTCATGGTGTTTAGGAGATATAGAGCAGACACAAAATGGAAGGCTCAAACTTTTGACCTTGATCTGTGACCTTGACCTTGGGCTGACATGGCTGACTGATGAGTTCTGCAAATCGTATTAATGAGGTGATCATTTGACCCAACTTCATGAAAATCCTTCATGGGGTTTAGGAGATATAGAGCAGACACAAAATGGAAGGCTCAAACCTTTGACCTTGATTTGTGACCTTGACCTTGGGCTGCCACACGGGTTCTGCATATCCCCTTGATGAGATGATCATTTGATCAAAGTTTCAAGAAAATCCTTCAAGGGATTTAGGAGATACAAAGGGGACACGAAAGTGTTACGGACAGAAGGAGACCATTCCTATAACCCTCCAACACTCGTGGCGGGGGATTAAAAACCAGCACTAATTTGCCATATGCAGAAGTTGCCGACCACTTCAAAACCAAAACATCAGTAAGAAAAATTTTGTAAAAATACTTATCAGAGTTAAACTAAGTACAAATAAAACATTAAAATCTTGAGCTTTCTGTCCATTCATGGACACCTAGACTGCACTTCAAAATATAAACAAGCTTAGTTTTAGATACGAAGTACAAAAATGATAGAAGTGATGCATAAAAATTATGGAATGAAGTTATCTGAAGTGATGTAAGAAATAATAAAGTTATTAGGAAGACTTCTGCTCTATTTCTTGATATGAATGTGCAGTATTCACTGGCATAGTGGTTTTATCAGTGTTTATTGTTAAATATAGTCAAGTCAAGTCAAAGTTTATTTGGCAAAAACATATACATGTTCATCGCCAATTACAATGTGGTTAAATATAACAAATTCAAAATTGTTTTCAACTCTTGCCAAAAAAATAAATGTTGCATTTACATCACTTGTATCAAACACTGTTGTCAAAGCCTCCTTTTAATATAGTTTCTGTAGCTAAAATCTTGAAAAATAACAGCAATATATTCCTTCAAAAGAATAATATGGATTTATAGGCTTAGATCTGAAAATATCGTAGTACATAATGTATCAAAAACCAAAATATCATGATATACCATGGTACAAAATGCAAGTCACTATCCCAATCCTAATACAGTGAAACACCGCTCGCTCGAGCATCGATGACCCGAGCACCCGGGCTCGCTCGAGCAATTCATGTGGTCCTGGCCGATTTCCTTCTACTTTCTATGTGAAATTACCATGGCTGGGTCGAGCATCGATAACTCTATCGCTCGAGCATGACACCTGGTCCCTGTGTATTAATTTATTCTTAGTTTCTTCTGGCAAACTCGAGCAGAGGTGTCAAAATATTTCACACCTTCGGCGGTCAGAGTGTATCGGTTAATCAAACATTTTCACACACCGTGAGAATTGCATAGTCTACTCCCCAACTATCTTAGATGTTTGTTTGTCGGTATATTTCATCTTATAAAGAGATTAATTATTGATGAAATGTTGAAGACAAGTTTTACTGATCAAATTTCGATCAATTACCGATTACTGAAAACATGTTTTCTTGAGGATCGAGAAGATAGTTATGAGATCTTAGTATTTTAATCAGCAGTTGTTTGCATGGAAATGAAGGAATTAGTAAAGATTTTTCATAAAATTGAGACGATAATTCTGATATGCACTTGTTGATAAATAAAGATAAAAAAGTCTTAGTTGTTTCTTCACATGTGCCATTTATAAATTACATTTATCATAGATAACGTTTGTTATATGTTGTTTTTTTTTTGATGTCACAAGTATGTTATTATTACGCATCACCGTTTACTCTGCAAATGGTCCCGATGAAAACTGGTAAAGCAAACTTCAGTTTTCTTCGTATGTTGGTCAATATATGGGTCGCTCGAAACCATGGATAACTCAAGCATTTTACTCATCCCATTGCGACCTCGAGCGAGCGGTGTTTTACTGTATCTTACAATTGCGAGTCGGAGTCATGAAGATGATGATACTGATAACCATGACAGTATTATTAACCCTGAAAATGATGATAACTATGGCACTGCTGATGAATCTATTTTAATATGATAAATTAGCCGCGCCATGAGAAAACCAACATAGTGGCTTTGCGACCAGCATGGATCCAGACCAGCCTGCGCATCCGCACAGTCTGGTCAGGATCCACGCTGTTCGCCTTCAAAGCCTATTGCAATTACAGAAACTGTTAACGAACAGCATGGATCCTGACCAGACTGCGCGGATGCGCAGGCTGGTCTGGATCCATGCTGGTCGCAAAGCCACTATGTTGGTTTTCTAAAGGAGTGGCTCAAATAACAAAGAGCTTCAGATGACAGCACTGCTAGAGTATTTAAAAACCTCAACACAACAAAACCGTCAGAGGAAGATTACACAATTTATAGGCAAGTCTTGCAATTTCAAGATACACTTATGAAAATGATCCAATTTTATACAATGTCATCTTCCAAGTTTTGTTCATTACCAGATGCAAACAATAAAATCTCAGGAGATTTCAACAGCTAAATGGAAATGAAAGCACTCTCTACAAATGAATTAATTGCAGAATAGATTGCCAGTAGCTGGACATGTGAGTATGTGGTCGAGGCTAATAACAGTGAGCAATAGCTATTTCTATTCCACTGAAGAGTGATGCTAATAAGAACAACAGAGTTATGGAACCTGTGCATCGCATATCAAATCATCACAGTGAACAAATATTTGAAGTTTCAATCCATTCTCAATAGTGTTTATTCAGCACCCAGCTTACATAAACAAGAGGACCATGATGGTCCTGAATCGCTCACCTCTTCCCACATGACCCAGTTTTGAGTATGACGTCGTTTTTTCTATTATTTGACATAGTGACCTAGTTTTTGAGCTCATGTGACCCAGTTTTGAACCTGACCTAGATATTATCAAGATAAAAATTCTGACCAATTTTCATGAAAATCCATTGAAAAATATGGTCTCTAGAGGTCACAAGGTTTTTCTATTATTTGACCTAGTTTTGGAAGGTACGTGACCCTGTTTTGAACTTGACCTAGATATCATCAAGGTGAATATTCTCACTTAATTTTCATGAAGATCTATTGAAAAATATGGCCTCTAGAGAGGTCAAAAGATTTTAATAATTTTAGACCTACTGACCTAGTTTTTGACCGCAGTTGACCCAGTTTAGAACTTGACCTAGATATCATCAAGACGAACATTCAGACCAACTTTCATACAGATCCCATGAAAAGTATGGCCTCAAGAGAGGTCGCAAGGTTTTTTTATTATTTGACCTATTCACCTAGTTTTTTAAGGCACGTGACCCAGTTTCGAATTTGACCTAGATATCATCAAAGTGAACATTCTGACCAATTTTTATGGAGATCCATTCACAAGTATGGCCTCTAGAGAGGTCACAAGGTTTTTCTATTTTTAGACCTACTGACCTAGTTTTTGACCGCACATGACCCTGTTTCGAACTTGACCTAGATATCATCAAGATGAACATTCAGACCAATTTTCATACAGATCCCATGAAAAATATGGCCTTTAGAGAGGTCACAAGGTTTTTCTATTATTTGACCTACTGACCTAGTTTTTGAAGGGACGTGACCCAGTTTCGAACTTGACCTAGATATCATCAAGATGAACATTCAGACCAACTTTCATACAGATCCCATGAAAAATATGGCCTCTAGAGAGGTCACAAGGTTTTTCTATTATTTGACCTACTGACCTAGTTTTTGAAGGCACGTGACCCACTTTCAAACCTGACCTAGATATCATCAAGGTGAACATTCCGACCAATTTTCATGAAGATCTCATGAAATATATGGCCTCTAGAGAGGTCACAAGGTTTTTCTATTTTTAGACCTACTGACCTAGTTTTTGATCGCACGTGACCCAGTTTCGAATAAGACCTAGATATCATCAAGATGAACGTTCAGACCAACTTTCATACAGATCCCATGAAAAATATGGCCTTTAGAGAGGTCACAAGGTTTTTCTATTATTTGACCTACTGACCTAGTTTTTGACGGCATGTGACCCACTTTCGAACTTGACCTAGATATCATCAAAGTGAACGTTCTGACCAATTTTCATGAAGATCTTATGAAATATATGGCCTCTAGAGAGGTCACAAGGTTTTTCTATTTTTAGACCTACTGACCTAGTTTTTGATGGCACGTGACCCAGTTTCGAACTTCACCTAGATATCATCAAGGTGAACATTCTGACCAATTTTCATGAAGATCTTGTGAAATATATGGCCTCTAGAGAGGTCACAAGGTTTTTCTATTTTTAGACCTACTGACCTAGTTTTTGATGGCACGTGACCCAGTTTCGAACTTGACCTAGATATCATCAAGATGAACATTCTGACCAATTTTCATAAAGATCCCATGAAAAATGTGACCTCTAGAGTGGTCACAAGCAAAAGTTTACGGACGGACGCACGGACTGACGGACGACGGACACCGCGCGATCACAAAAGCTCACCTTGTCACTTTGTGACAGGTGAGCTAAAAACTTAAGCAAATAGTGCTAAGTTGAATAATGGATATAACTTTGTGAAAACGAAAAACAGTGTTTTGGAGCATATGCACTGCATGTCAGATCATCACAGTGAACAAACGTACGAGGTTTCTATCCATTCCATTGTGTTTTTTTCAAGCCAATTTGGGGTCTAAGTTCAGCTCTAATCTCAATGGCAAAAAGCATGTTTTTGCCCAAATTTCAAAGCTAAAACTTTGGAAGTTAAAAGTTCTTTTACTTTTTTTAAAAGTTCTTTTACTTTTTCAGTCAAGAGTGTATCCTGAACATTTGAAACACAAGGAAATCTAATACTTTAATGCACTGAAGACCTTTTTTTTTCTTCTTAAATGTAACATTTTATAAAAAAGAGCACTTTTTTTTTTTTTAACAATTCCCAATATAGATGTTTTACTACACATTTCCCCACATGCAAAAACCCAAGCTCCATTCCCAAGCCAGCGGAAAAATTACTGCATTCCCACTAGTAGTTACTGAGATACAACTTGGATATTACAAGAGGTCTATGGTGGCCCTGAATAGCTCATCCAAGTTTCATACTGATCCCTTCCCCCCCCCCCCCCCTTACTAGCAATGATATCAATTTGAAAATTTGAAATCCTCAGGTATGAAATTTAAATATTGATGTTAATGAATGTTATAACATGACAATACACATAATGATGTCACAAAACCATATGAAATTTACATGTTAAAAATATTGACTATAATGGTGAAATTGTTATAAAGTGAGTATATAATATTTACCCCTTTTGAAAAAAAACTTTAACACCAAGAGTTTAAAACAATCTTACTACAGATCAAACCCTTCATTTCTTGCCACTTTTTAAGTGCAAAATTTCTGTTTTCTCTCCTTTATTGTATCTTTAGTATTCGGTCTGTTGATATTTTAACTTCTTCAGTGTAATCTTACTATCCACATGTCTTAAAACAGGAATTAATCCACGTTCCTTGAACACATCTACAGGTCTTACAATCTAAATAAATCCACATTCCTTCAACATATACCATCCAAAATTCTTACAGCATGAATAAATCCATATGTCTTCAAGCATATACTATCAACAGGTCTTGCAATAAGAATAAATCCACATTCCTTAAAACATGTATCATCCCCACTACAAAGTATATGAATAAATCCACATGACCTGAAACATGAAATGAATCCACATTCCTTCAACATATACCATCCAAAATTCTTACAGCATGAATAAATCCATATGTCTTCAAGCATATACTATCAACAGGTCTTGCAATAAGAATAAATCCACATTCCTTAAAACATGTATCATCCCCACTACAAAGTATATGATCCACATGACCTGAAACATGTATCATCCACTGGTCTGACAACATGAATAATTCCACATTCCTTGAAACATGTAACATCCAAAGGTCTAATAACTCAAATGAATACACCTTCTTTCAACACAATCCACTAAACCTAGCAATCATGACTATATTGTGCATGTCCTGTATATGACATTAATCTACCGTTCACCAGGCATTGTATCACCCATTCGGTACCTACAAGAGGTATACAATTACTCTCTGCCCCACGCTGTATTGTTGGTGTGCATGTGCCATCTGTGACTATTACATGCACATCTGTATATTGTACTTGTTTGTGCACATGACATTTGGACAGTGAAAGTATCTGAGTCCAGGAATCAACAAATTTTTTGTTCTTTGAGTATACCACAGCCTTAATGCCTTGAAACACATTATTCTTCTTCCTCCTGAAAAAAAAAACAACAAGAAATAAAAACACTTTTATTGGATAGTTTCCCTAAATTTTAAGCTCAAATTAGGGGTATGCATTATATGCTGGTGCGCTAGATATATGGGTATCTGCAGTACATGTTTTGTTTGGTTATAAGTCACACTGACACCAAACTGGTCCAATTTAGGTCATTTTGTGACTGTTCAGCCTTGGTGGTAGAAGAAAGATCAGTTGCCCCTCTGGTCATTACTTCAGCACAGCTGGGCTTCTGGGTAGAACCACCATCCTTCTTTTACGCCAGGTGGGTGGCTATCTCAGATTCTACACCCCATGCAGCTACCATATCTATAGTGGCGAGTGGCAAGTGATTTGCAGTAAGCGACCTTTACCACCCGGCAATGGAGGCAGCAGTAAATTATCTTAAATCTACCGATCAAATCCAAATAAATATTGCAAAGAATCCGAGGTATCACTTTTACTATTTTTACTTTAAACTTCTAACACAACTTTCTATTATCTGGAAAAAAACCTAACACAGATTGCAGGCATTCCCTACTGTACATTGTGTTAAAATTCATTTTGAGTTTATTTTCACTTTATATTAATTGAAAATGCTACTAATTAATTCAAAATATCGGTGAACATTATTCTGCATCATGTGCTGAAACACAAACAATCACATTTCTCAAATTTTCACAACAAGAATATGACTGTTAACCATGAAAGTGCTAATTCTAACATGGCTCAATTTAATTGCCAATTACACAAAAAAGAAGGTCAAGCTATGTATATTCTACAATAATTTGAATAAACACAGTTGACGAGCAGACTGGTAAGAGAGCATTATGATGTCAATTATGAAGTCAAATTGCTGCATGATGTCCACTTCATTACTACTCAGATAAATAAAGTCCAGCATAATTTTTATAAAACATTTCAATGAGCATGTAAGAATGAAAACCATCAAGGCCTTTTTCTGGTTTGTAACTTAATTTATCACAATTCATCAGTCACATGCTTAGATATTTAACTATTCAGGCTAACACCCTTGTGGTTCAATTCCTGCACATCAGCACTATGAACAGTGATACATGTAAATAAGGCAACAAAGCACACAAAGGCCTTGATTATTTGATTAATAATTCCTATGCAAAAACTTCCCGATCTACAGTATACAAGTTCTTTGAATGTTGTAAGTTGTACAAACCATTCCATGACGTTTCTCTTCTCTAGACTTATCCCTGCAGGTAATACATAGGACTTATCGTCTAACAAACGTTCCTGCAAATATATAAAGGAAAAATAATTGACTGGTATTTCAACTTCTTAAATGTCATATTCTAAGCTGAGGTATTTATTGTTTCATGCACAGGCAATACCTGTAGGTATATTTATTGTTTCCTGCACAGGCAATACTTGTAGGTATATTTATTGTTTCCTGCACAGGCAATACCTGTAGGTATATTTATTGTTTCCTGCACAGGCAATACCTGTAAGTATATTTATTGTTTCCTGCACAGGCAATACCTGTAAGTATATTTATGGCTTAAACAAACTGCATTTTAACCATGATGGTATTTCAGCAACTTTAAAGTTAATTTTCATGGATCTCGAGGAAGTGTCAATCCACAAATTTAAATCCCAGCAAGTAAAATTCCAACTTATTTTGGGTACAAAAGTTGAAATCAACAAATTCATATCCCTACAGATTATCCATTTTAGCAAAAACCATAAAATTCTGTGCCACAAAATAAATATAAGTCCATAAGGAAACAACTGACTTCACTGGACAGACATTTTAACACTCGTCACCCAGAAAAACTGTTCAATGTGCATTGTGATCCAACATTAATGTTAATTTTTCCAACAATAGCTGTTAGGTGACAATTCATCATTTTATTTTAAAAAGATTTATAAGAAGTATGTAAAATGTCCGTGTATTTCATAACCAAACTGAAATGTGTTTCAACGACCAGATAAAACTAGAGCTATCACTAAAGGTGATGAATGTACCCCCCGCATGCACTGACACAGTACATTGCAATTTGACGCACACAAGATTGCATAATTATGTGGACTGTATGTATATAGACTGTATGTATACAGTATAGTAACAAAAAACAAAGTCCCATAACTATGCAGAATATTTATCTAAAAGAATGTAACATGCACCATGCACAACTAGGGTTGGTACTGATCACTTGTGTGAAGTTTCAATAAATTGTGTGTAAGGGTTTGGTAGATTAGGCACGCACAAGATTGCATATGCAGACTGTATGTACATAGTATGTTAACAAAAAAACAAAGTCCCATAACTCTGCAATTTTTGTCGCTGAAAGAACCTAACATGCCCATGCACAACTACTGTTGTTACTGATCACTTGTGTGAAGTTTCATTAAATTGTGTCAAGGGGATGAGGAGAGATGGTGCGCACAAGATTGTGTCTATGTATATAGTATAGTAACAAAAAAAAAAGTCCCATAACTCTGCAAATTTTTTTTCTGAAAGAACCTAACATGCCCCATGCACAACTACTGTTGTTACTGATCACTTGTGTGAAGTTTCATTAAATTGTGTCAAGGGGATGAGGAGAGATGGTGCGCACAAGATTGTGTCTATGTATATAGTATAGTAACAAAATAACAAAGTCCCATAACTCTGCAAATTTTTTTTCTAAAAGAACCTAACATGCCCCATGCACAACTACTGTTGGTACTGATCACTTGTGTGAAGTTTCATTAAATTGTGTCAAGGGGATGAGGAGAGATGGTGCGCACAAGATTGTGTCTATGTATATAGTATAGTAACAAAAAAACGAAGTCCCATAACTCTGCAAAAAATTTTTCTAAAAGAACCTAACATGCCCCATGCACAACTACTGTTGGTACTGATCACTTGTGTGAAGTTTCATTAAATTCTGTCAAGGGGATAAGGAGAGATGGTGCGCACAAGATTGCGTCTACGGACAGACGGCCAGACGGACAGACAGACAGACAACCTGAAACCAGTATACCCCCCCTTACAACTTTGTTGTCGGGGGGTACAACTAGAAAATGCTTTCGTAAAAAAGCGCATGTCTCCCCCAATGCAAAGTCCTATAGGCAAGAAGTCAATAGGGGTCAGGAGCGAAAGTCAAAGAGACACTATGGTTGGCTGCCATAGGGATCATCTACTTGGCATGTCCAGTCATCCCTCTAAATTTTAACACTCGTGCCCTAGTGGTTCTCAAGTCACTGTTCAGGCTCCTGTGACCTTGACCTTGATCAAGTGACCTCAAAATAAATAGGGGTCATCTACTCTGCATGTCCAATCATCCTATTAAGTTTCAACATTGTAGGTCAAGTGGTTCTCAAGTTATTTCCAAAAAATGATTTTACATGAACAGGCCACTGTGACCTACATAGACTGACCCCAAAATCAAAAGAGGTCATCTACTCTGCATGTTCAATCATCCTATGAAGTTTCAACATTCTGGGTCAAGTGGTTCTCAAGTTATTGATCGGAACTGGTTATCAATGTTCAGGCCCCTGTGACCTTGACCTTTAACGGAGTGACCCCAAAAACAATAAGGGTCATTTACTCTGCATGAACAATCATCCTATGAAGTTTCAACATTCTGGGTCGAGAGGTTCTCAAGTTATTGATTGGAAATGGTTTTCAATGTTCAGGCCCCTGTGACCTTGACCTTTGATGGAGTGACCCCAAAAACAATAGGGGTCGTCTACTCCAGCAGCCCTACAACCTTACGAATGGTTTTCCATGTTCAGGCCCCTGTGGCCTTGACCATTAACAGAGTGACCCTGAAATCGTTAGGGTTCATCTACTCTGCATGACCAATCATCCTTTCAAGTTTCATCTTTCTGGGTCAAGTGGTTCTCAAGTTACTGACCGGAAATGGTTTTCAATGTTCGGGCCCCTGTGACCTTGACCTTTCACAGAGTGACCCCAAAATCGTTAGGGGTCATCTACTCTTTATGACCAATCATCCTATTAAGTTTCAACATTCTGGGTCAAGTGGTTCTCAAGTTACTGACCGGAAATGGTTTTCAATGTTCAGGCCCCTGTGACCTTGACCTTTAATGGAGTGACCCCAAACTCGATAGGGGTCATCTACTTTGCATGTTCAATCATCCTATGAAGTTTCAACACTCTGGGTCAAGTGGTTCTCTAGTTATTGATCAGAAATAATTTTCAATGTTCAGGCCCCTGTGACCTTGACCTTTGACGGAGTGATCCCATAATCAATAAGGGTCATCTACTCTTTATGACCAATCATCCTATCAAGTTTCAACATTCTGGGTCAGGTGGTTCTCTAGTTATTGATTGGAAATGGTTTTCAATGTTCAGGCCCCTGTGACCTTGACCTTTGACGGAGTGACCCCAAAATCAATAGGGGTCATATACTCTTCATGACCAATCATCCTATGAAGTTTCAACATTCTGGGTCGAGAGGTTCTCTAGTTATTGATCGGAAATGGTTTTCAATGTTCAGGCCCCTGTGACCTTGACCTTTGATGGAGTGACCCCAAAAACAATAGGGGTCGTCTACTCCAGCAGCCCTACAACCTTACGAAGTTTGAAGGTTCTAGGTCATTGGTTCTCCAGTTATTGCTCGGAAATGAAGTGTGACGTACGGACGGACAGGGCAAAAACAATATGTCTCCTGGGGGAGACATAAAAATACCGTGAGAAAAGAATATACTTGCCTGCGTACAAGAGTCTACGACCCACATATGTGACAGACAAGGAATACTGCATGCCAAACACTGCAGGTATTTAATGGTCCGCTGATATGTTGACGACAACAGTATGATTCTTCTCTTTCCCTTAGAAATCTGAAAATTTAAATCCGTCTATAACATCCATACATATAACATCTTTTTAGCAATACAAACAATGTTTCATGGAAAAACAATAAAATATGTGTCAAACAAGGAAGTGTCATTCAGTATCAACAGGTACAAATTTGAACAATTATCACATGCTTGTTTTTATTCTCCTTTAAGTTATAATGGAACCTGAAACTTTAATATTTTTCCATACAATGTTTAAATTTTATATCAGATGTGTGATGTAATTTACTGACAACAGTACTGTCAATATTATTCAGGCTATTGAACAAATTCATAAAATTTATACGATATTAATAACATTATATGCAGATACAAATGTAATATGAAGATTATCAGCTTTACATCGAGAAATATGCATTTGATCATTAGTGTAGTAATACAGTGCTCCTCAAGTCGCACAATATTTCTGCTGCAAATCTCTTGTATGTCTCTCAATACAAAGCTAATAACTTATAATCATTACATGAGAGATCTTAATGGTGTAGGAAGATACAAAGTGCACCTGGGTAGAACCACTGACATTTCATAAGCCAGCTTGCTGACTTCCTTACATAAAAACACCAGCAGGGTTCAAACTCATATATGCGAGGGGCAAGTGATTTGATGTCAATGACCTGAACAGTCAGCCACACAGAGGCCCCTCAACTGTAAACAAGCAGCATTAAAATGGTTAACTGCTTGGAATGTGAAATCATTTGTTTTTGTTAGGACTTAATTTTTGAGAATTTTGTGGATGTGTCATTCCATGAAACTGTAAACTTGAAAATCCATAAATTTAAATCCACATCAAATTGCCACTATTGCCAAACCATGACCTTGTTTAGCCAACAAAATTACAAAATTTATTTAAATCAAAAGTGAAAGATACCAGGTTTTCGTCCAGATTGTCTAGCACTGTCCCACCACCTGCTTCAACTTGACGCTTCAAGTGTTCTTTGTCAAATGGCACACTCGTCTCCTCTAAAATATACAACCTCAAAAAAATTATCAAATGTATACCGATGCAAATTCTAACATCTGTATTTTAGACTTTGTGATAGCCATACACAACACAACAATGGAAACTGCAGTATACAATCTGCAATAATCTAATAACATTTTCTAGGGGGTGAGGGTTGGTTTGTGAGATGGGGGTCAGGGCACTTGAAGTTTTTGTCATATAAACAAAATTTAGATGAAATGGCAGCTGTAACTGTGGAAGAAAACCCAAGGTGCTCTTCCGCACATTATATTGGGTAAGGGTGGACACCTTGATAGAATAAACACCTTTCCACAAGCCAGCTGGATAGCTTCTTCACATAAAAGAATCCAGTATCCCAAGTAGTGTATAAAACCCAGTAATTTAGGGCTAGTGATATAAGGCCAATAACTAGAACTGAATTATCAAACAATTGATTTCATTACGTCTTTGATGAAAAAAGATTGACAAACCTTCAGCAGCACTTTCATCAGTTGATGTATCTAGAGATGTGTCCTGAATCAGTTTCTTCTCCTGATCATTTTGCTCTTTGGATTTCTCTACATTGGTCAGTAGGAAGTAGATATTTTTAAAAATTTTCTTTGTCGGCACTGGTCCTAGATCTTTTCCAAATAAACCTAGAATGAAACATTCTACAAGTAATTCGAAGTTTGTTTTTAAGAAAATGACATTTTTTCCCATAGTTTAAGTTGCACTGACCCAGTTTAGGTTATATGTGGAGTTTCCAGTTTTAGTGGTACAAAAAGACCCAAGGTGCCGCTGTAGGCATAACTTCAGGCATGGGCAGGTACCTGGGTAGAACCACTGATCTTCTGCTGGAGAGATTTATCACATGAAAAACAAGAGGACCATGATGGTCCTGAATCGCTCACCTCTTCCCACATGACCCAGTTTTGAGTATGACGTCGTTTTTTCTATTATTTGACATAGTGACCTAGTTTTTGAGCTCATGTGACCCAGTTTTGAACTTGACCTAGGTATTATCAAGATAAAAATTCTGACCAATTTTCATGAAGATCCATTGAAAAATATGGTCTCTAGAGAGGTCAAAAGATTTTAATAATTTTAGACCTATTGACCTAGTTTTTGACCGCTGTTGACCCAGTTTCAAACTTGACCTAGATATCATCAAGATGAACATTCAGACCAACTTTCATACAGATCCCATGAAAAGTATGGCCTCTAGAGAGGTCACAAGGTTTTTTTTTATTATTTGACCTACTGACCTAGTTTTTTATGGCACATGACCCAGTTTCAAACTTGACCTAGATATCATCAAGGTGAACATTCTGACCAATTTTTATGGAGAGAGGTCACAAGGTTTTTCTATTTTTACACCTAATGACCTAGTTTTTTACCGCACATGACCCTGTTTCGAACTTGACCTAGATATCATCAAGATGAACATTCAGACCAATTTTCATACAGATCCCATGAAAAATATGGTCTTTAGAGAGGTCACAAAGGTATTTCTATTATTTGACCTACTGACCTAGTTTTTGAAGGCACGTGACCCACATTCAAACTTGACCTAGATATCATCAAGATGAACATTCAGACCAATTTTCATACAGATCCCATGAAAAATATGGCCTCTAGAGAGGTCACAAGGTTTTTCTATTATTTGACCTACTGACCTAGTTTTTGACCGCACGTGACCCACTTTCAAACTTGACCTAGATATCATCAAGGTGAACATTTTGACCAATTTTCATGAAGATCTTATGAAATATATGGCCTCTAGAGAGGTCACAAGGTTTTTCTATTTTTAGACCTTCTGATCTAGTTTTTCACCGCACATGACCCTATTTCAAACTTGACCTAGATATCGTCAAGATGAACATTCAGACCAACTTTCATACAGATCCCATGAAAAATATGGCCTCTAGAGAGGTCACAAGGTTTTTCTATTATTTGACCTACTGACCTAGTTTTTGATGGCACGTGACCCAGTTTCGAACTTGACCTAGATATTATCAAGGTGAACATTCTGACCAATTTTCATGAAGATCTTGTGAAATATATGGCCTCTAGAGAGGTCACAAGGTTTTTCTATTTTTAGACCTACTGACCTAGTTTTTGACGGCACGTGACCCAGTTTCCAACTTGACCTAGATATCATCATGGTGAACATTCTGACCAAGTTTCATGAAGATCTTGTGAAATATATGGCCTCTAGAGAGGTCACAAGGTTTTTTTATTATTTGACCTACTGACCTAGTTTTTGATGGCACGTGACCCAGTTTCAAACTTGACCTAGATATCATCAAGATGAACATTCTGACTAACTTTCATAAAGATCCCATGAAAAATGTGACCTCTAGAGTGGTCACAAGCAAAAGTTTACGGACGCACGGAGGGACGACGGACACCGCGCGATCACAAAAGCTCACCTTGTCACTTTGTGACAGGTGAGCTAAACAAGAGCACAGCCTTGCGGGTGCTGACGCTCATCTGATTTTTTTTGTATAATAGAAATATTGTCCTACCCATGATTTTCTAAGTCTAAAAAGGGCCATCATTCTTGCAAAAAGCAGGATAGAGTTATGTTTCTTGATGTACAGTGTCCACTTATGATGGTGAAAAACTGTTGCAAGTTTTAAAGCAATAGCTTTGATAGTTTATGAGAAAAGTTGACTTAAACATAATACTCAACCAAGAAAATGATTTTCTAAGTCCAAAAGGGGCAATAATTATTGCAAAAAGAAGGATGGAGTTATGTTGCTTGCTGTACAGGGTCAGCTTATGATGGTGAACAAGTGTTGCAAGTTTTAAAGCAATAGCTTTGATAGTTTAAGAGAAAAAGTTGACCTAAACATAAAACTTAACCAAGAAATCTGATATTTTCTAAGTACAAAAGGGGCCATAAATCTTGCAAAAAGCAGGATGGAGTTATGTTTCTTGCTGTACAGGGTCAGCTTATGATGGTGAACAAGTGTTGCAAGTTTTAAAGCAATAGCTTTGATAGTTTAGGATAAAAGCTGACCTAAACATAAAACTTAACCAAGAAAACTGATTTTCTAAGTCCAAAAGGGGCAATAATTCTTGCAAAAAGCAAGATGGAGTTATGTTTCTTGATGTACAGGGTCTGCTTATGATGGTGAACAAGTATTCCAAGTTTCAAAGCAATAGCTTTGATAGTTTAGGAGAAAAGTTGACCTAAACATAAAACTTAACCAAGAAATCTGATATTTTCTAAGTACAAAAGGGGCCATAAATCTTGCAAAAAGCAAGATGGAGTTATGTTTATTGCTATACAGGGTCAGCTTATGATGGTGAACAAGTATTCCAAGTTTCAAAGCAATAGCTTTAATAGTTTAGGAGAAAAGCTGACCTAAACATAAAACTTAACCAGGCAACGCCGACGCAGACGCCGACAACCGCTCAAGTGATGGCAATAACTCATCATTTTTTTTCAAAAAATCAGATGAGCTAAAAACTAGAGGACTCAAAACAAGGCTCAATCCAAAGTGATAGTGAACAAAAATGCCTCTGTTTGTAACCAGAGTACTGGAGAGCCATCTTCTTGAGAGATTTAAACCTGAAACCTCTAGATAAGTAACTCATTTGTCTATGTATACTTAACCATCCCTCTAACAGTCAAACATGTACTAGAGACCACCTGCTGACGCAGACAAACTGGCTTTAACAAAGTTCTAGTTTCATTCGTAATTCAAACATTTGCTATAGACTTTATTCTGGGAGTAAAGACCACTTTTAGGCACCACCAACAGACATCTTTGTAAACAAGTTTGATTAAATATCACTTTTGAATATCATTCTAGTTCAATAGAAGTAAAATCATTATTTACTTAAATCTCATGTGCATAATATTTCACCAAAAAGCAGCTGGGCGGCTTCCTTACATGACCACACAAGCAGTAAAGACTCTTTTTGAAAGCTACTAAGGAATGGTTAAAAAAATTTCGTACCAATTCTAGTTTTTCTCAGAGATTTTCCCCCAGTGACTGGAGATGACTGGATACCAGCAATTGGACTGTCTGTTAACACTGTAATATTAGAGGAGTAAAAATAATATTTACAGTACAACTTCATAAAAGCATTTTCCAAAATTCAACTTGGTTCTCTAGTCCTAGCATTGTTCATATATTTTTTAAAAATGTGAAGATATGGCAATTTTCCAGTATGTTTTATCTCACAACTTCATGGTTGAAACTCTTATTTATGGTGTTAAGAATGTGTTTGTTTTTTGGGCATGCTGCAGATATTAATATTCAAGTCTATTCTGAACTTGCAAATGGCATTATTCCCAAATATTAGCAAAAATAAAATCATCAATAAAATTTCCAAATCCACAGCAGTAACAATCTGACTGAACTTGACAATATTCTCACTTTTTCTTCTCTTGGAGATTACACTCTCTGCCTTTCCTTTAGGAGTAGGTGTACTTGTTGCCTGTGGTTTGAGGGTATCAAGTTTTCTCTTGCGACTTCTGCCACTCTGACCTTGACCTTCATCCTCAACCTTCACCTCTGCAGCAGACGTCTTCTTAGCTGACCTTCTGGGAGCATCTAGCAAATTTTCTGTAAATTTTCAAGAAAATTTATGTTAAAATAGCACCATTTTTTGTAACATGAGGTTAAATAATACAATAACCCCCTTTAAATTTGTGAATTTGCTATAGATGCAGAATCAGTCTCCAGATCATAACCTTTGACCTGTGGATCCCACATGAAGAGGTCTCCAGATCATAACCTTTGACCTGTGGATCCCAAATGAAGAGGTCATCCACTGACCTAAAGCAACCTGCTTATATAATCTAATGGCATACAAGCCCACAGATATTTTTCTTTTATTTTCAGGCTGAGGTTGTATCGGGTTAACCTACAAGAGCTGTCAGTGGACAGCCCGCTCGACCATTCTCAGTGCTTGATAGTATATTTAATATAAGCAATGAGTAAAACTTTAACATTACAATAAGCATATTCTAAGTTGAAAAGGGGCCATAATTCAGTCAAAATACTTGATAGAGTTGCCTCCTCCTTTTTACAGACTGGGGTCATGATGGTAAACAAGTATGCAAAATATGAAAGCAATATCTCAATGGACTTTGAAAATATTTTGGGTGGTACGCAAACTTTAACATTTATTCTAAGTTGAAAAGGGGCCATAATTCAGTCAAAATGCTTGATAGAGTTGCCTCCTCCTTTTTACAGACCAGGGTCATGATGGTAAACAAGTATGCAAAATATGAAAGCAATATCTCAATGGACTTTGAAAATATTTGGGGTGGTACGTAAACTTTAACATTTATTCTAAGTCGAAAAAGGGGCCATAATTCAGTCAAAATGTTTGATAGAGTTGCCTCCTACTTTTTACAGACTGGGGTCATGATGGTAAACAAGTATGCAAAATATGAAAGCAATATCTCAATGGACTTTGAAAATATTTGGGGTGATACGCAAACTTCAACATTTGTGTGACGCTCACCCTAACGCTTATGCCGACGCCGGGGCGAGTAGGATAGCTCCCCTATTCTTCGAGTAGTTGAGCTAAAAATGGTAATGTTAAACTTTATTTACTTTCACTTTGTGAAACGACTAACATAAGCTCTGTATAGCTTTTTATAAGCCCTATTTTTAAGAACAGTTAAAACAATTATACCTTACCCCTAGCAATTTGCTGGTACCCACTTAGTTTGGTTGACTGAAGAAATAGTGATAAAGAGCCTTGCCCAATGTCAAACTACAATGGACGTGGCCAAGATTTGGGCAATCAACTCCATAGGAGAGCATCTTGACTAATGCCTCTACATAACAAGCAAAGGAAACTAAATTTGATTAGAGACTAGCAAAGTTTTGTTGCACTGTGCACTGAGTAACAATATTTCATACAGGGATGATACAAGAAAGTATCTGTTAGTTTTATACTGCAGAATAAGTTATAAATGTAGACCTTACCAAGGCTTACATCCCCTACATTAACAGGTAGACCTGCTGGTGCCTGTAGCTGCATTAAAACATCACTGCCGTGGTCAGATATAACGCATGCTGCTTGGTCTGCTGATAGAATCACCTGACCGGAGGTATACCTGTGATAACAAATAACATAAACTAGTATTAATCCCTTTCAAAAATGCTCATGTCTGCTCTTACTGCTTTGTTTAAATGAAAGGGTGAATAGGATCAATAAAATGATCAATGATCCAGGATTTTGAGCGATGTAACAGGAAATACAGCTGGGAACCACTTTGTGCTCAACAGCCCTGGTGCACGAGAAAGCAGTGTTTTATTTTTACGTAACACATGACCACAGCATGCAGAGATGGTTTTCAACAGACATGACTGAAAAAAGTCTACACTTTGTCTCATTACTTGAAGCATTTTTACCAAGTTATTTGAAAATCCTCTAAGGGGTTGAAAAAAAACAAGAGGGCCATGATGGCCCTATATCGCTCACCTGTTATCATTGCACTTGAGGACAAGAAGGTCCTCAGAAAAAATATCTAAATCCAAAGGACAGGAACAACTAAGGGAAGAAATTTAACCAAAAGGAAAAAACAATTCTTACAAGGTATAGATATGTCAAAATACACCTAAAATTGGAGGCACCATCCATGTTGTACCACAGAAAAGTGGTCTCGGTTTTTCCCTATGGCCAATAATAAAAAAGTTACTAAAATAAGCTATTTATAGTTACGTAAAAGGGAAGTAATTAAAAAAAATATATATTGTAAGTGAACAAAAGAAGGATCTGCCAAAATAAATCTGTTGGCATAAATGAAATTTCAGATCAGTATCTTCATTAGTTACGGAGATATACCCATTTTAATTTGAAATAAAGGGAGGTAATTTGACATAAAATCAGGCCATAGTTATCTACCCTGATTGTCTCAGTCCAACTAATAACAATAATGAAATTTCAAATAAGTCCTGTAAGTACTTACTGATATAAATCCATTTTGATTACAATCAGGGGAGGTAATCAGATATAAAATAACTCTGGAACCTACGACTGGATCTGATTTGTCATGGAATCCAAGATTTATTGTTGTTGAAGATATTTTGGAAGTTTGTATCAAATAAAACCATAAATGAAGTTTCTATATGGCTGCAAAAGCCAAAATAGCCGATTTTGGACCTTAAAGGGGCCATAACTCTGGAACCTATGATGGAATCTGGCCAGTTCAAGAAAGGAAGAAAGATCTTGTGGTGATACAAGTTGTGTGCAAGTTTGGTTAAAATCAAATCATAAATGAAGCTGCTATTGTACAGACAAGGTCAAAATAGCTAATTTTGGCCCTTTCAGGGGCCATAACTCTGGACCCCATTATGGGATCTGGTCGGTTCAAGAAAGGAACCGAGATCTTATGGTGACACAAGTTTTGTGCAAGTTTGATTAAATTCAAATCATAAACAAAGCTGCTATTGTGCAGACAAGGTCAAAATAGCTAATTCTGGCCCTTTCAGGGGCCATAACTCTGGAACCCATACAGGAATCTCGCAAGTTCAAGAAAGGAACCAAGATCTTATGGTGAAACAAGTTGTGTGCAAGTTTGGTTAAAATTAAATAATAAATGAAGCTGGTATTGTGCAGACAAGGTCAAAATAGCTAATTCTGGCCATTTCAGGGGTCATAACTCTGGAACCCATAAAGGAATCTGGCCAGTTCAAGAAAGGAACCAAGATCTTATGGTGATACAAGTTGTGTGCCAGTTCGGTAAAAACCAAATCATAAATAAAGCTGCTATTGTGCAGACAAGGTCAAATTAGCTAATTTTGGCCTTTTCAGGGGCCATAACTCTGGAACCCGTAATGGGATCTGGCCAGTTCAAGAAAGGAACCGTGATCTTGTGGTGATACAAGTTGTGTGCAAGTTTGGTTAAAATAAAATAATAAATGAAACCACTATCGTGCAGACAAGAAATTGTTGACGCACGCACGCATGAACGGACGGACGCACAGATGACGGACGAAGGGTGATCACAAAAGCTCACCTTGTCACTATGTGACAGGTGAGCTAAAAACAGAGCCAGAGGAAATACTGCCTATCTGACCTCTGATTTCACTGAAAAACTTTGAACCAATATGACAGATAGTTAAGTTTGAAATGAGATAAATATGTCTGTCACATTATCTGAAAATGGGTTAAAGAATATAAAATCCAGAGTGCAAATGAAATCTCTATCCCGACCTTTAATTTCACTGACTTCAACTTCGAACAGACATGTCTGAAAATTCCTTTCCACATATCATGCCATTACAACAAATACTGTGAAGTCATTTAATTTTGTCGACACGAAATTTCGTGGTTTTGGCCAAGATGGCTGTTTTGTGGGAACGTAAATTCATGGATTTTCAATTTTTGAAGAAAAAAAAATTCATAATTTCCACAGGAAAAGATCTAGTATATCATTTTGTTCTTACATGTGAAACCTACAAGTGTCAAAGCACTACCATGGTTACCGAATTTGCAATCTATGCCGCGGGAGATTAGTGAGTGATCATGTGCTAATTAACGACTGCATTATCTATAATTATACGACCCCTAATTTGTAAAATTTAATGAGACTGTGAAATATTCAATAAGAAAAGTCGGCGCCAATTAAAAAGTGTCAAAAATAGACTTTCATCCGAATGTTTTTTTTTTGTTGTTTTTTTTTTTCAAAATGAATGCGTGTCTGCATATAAAATTACAAGCTGTTGAACTTAAGCATGTGTTATTATTTCCTGCCAAGAAAGGTGTAATGCGAATGGATAATAATGCATTGGACGCAAATCTAGCAATTAATTTATAATATTTAATAGCCCCGAAGTAATAGTAGTTCACTGCATGTCAGTAAAAATAAAAACCAGTGTAAAACATTGCAGAGCTGGCCCAAAAAAATTAAAATTACAGCCGCATAATAGTGCGGTTGGCACGTGACGCTATGTCAAAATTCTATTTTCAGTATCTACTTTTAATTTTGACGAGCATGACGAGTAAATGTCTAAATGAAAGTCGGTTTTGTTCCGACGCATACCTATGTTTATTGCTGATGGAGCTTCCATAAACTACACGAAAGCTGCAGGTCAGTACTGCCACATGCACACAACTTGAGCACAATTTGTTCATTGAGACTTAATTTCGTGGTCGAGCTGAACCACGAAATCCACGAAAATAAATCCCCCACGAATAATAATGATTTCACAGTATTTGTTTCAAAGTACCGGTATTATGAAAATGCTTTTGAAGGGTGAATACCGTTAGATTGGCCATATTTGTTTTGACAGAGGGACAGCCCGACTAAAAGCAATATATCTCCACCAGACTTTTGGGGGCAAATAATACCAGCAGTATTGGCTGAACTCAATTAATTCTAATCAACAAAAAGAAATATTTTTATTGTGTTATTTTTTTTTTTTAACTCATAACTTCTAAGCAAATCTGTATTATCAAAATAATGTAGGAAATATGTAGGGAAAAATATCGCACCTGCGAGAAGTCCCCTCGTCAGTTTCAACAATGTAAGTATCATCCTCAATTTTGGTAATCAGACCACTCTCAAAGTCACCCTCATCTGTCAACACCATTACACTCTGTCCAAGCGGCAGTCTCTCGATCAGCAAAATGTCCACTGCCTTCACAGGCAGCTTGCTCCCATCGTCAAAATGGACTGAATGTCTGAAATATACATTTTTATGTACTTAAATGTGTCTAGTTAACATAATTATCAATAAACTTCTTAAGCAGCCCCACTGGGGCCTCAGCTGACAAGTATTTTTTCAGGTTTTTAGGTTTTAGTCAGTTTCACTTTTTGTTTAAAGTCACAATGAAAATAACAGGTTATTTGGCGACTTTCCGGCTTTTTGATGGTGGAGAAGAACCATGGTGCCCCTCCTAGCATTACTTCAGGCACCTAGGTTAAACAACTGACCTTCCTTTAGCCAGCTGGATGGTTCCCTAACAGGGAAGACTTCTACACCCCAAACAAGGTTTACAACCTACAGTGGAGAGGGGCAACTTATTCAAAGGTCACTGACCCTAACCACATGGCTGTCGAGACCCCTCACTTTTCAAGGATTAGCATTAAATTCAAGGACACAACCAAGGAAGCTTACCTGAAATATCTATCAGCACTTGATTTCAAGGTTCCGGGATAGAAAAAGCCATCTTTCCATTTGGCCATCACTTTTGATCCTGCAAGAAATACATTTCCATTTTCATATTTTGACTTTTTATCATTTCTCTAGACTGTTTTAAACATAAAATGATTTTGTTTCACATTTACCAACAGCAATGTTTATTTCGACAAACTGGATTTAAAGACGTGATTCGTTGAACCAGGTGTTAACTTCTCGAAAAGCGGAAGTCATTATATGCCTGAACAAAACTCATGAATAAGAAATAACAAGCTACTTGTAACTTCAGCAAGAACAATTCATTCCAAGACACCAGCTTCCACTTTTATAAAAAAAATTTGCATCAAGGGAAACACTGCTCGCTTGAGCATCAAAGGCTCAAGTACCAAGGCCGATTCTACCATATCATGCGCTCCACTGCCATCTTCCTTACAGAATGTGTATTTTTATCTTTGCTTAACTGGAAACCATGGATAATCCTGGTATGTTGCTTCTCCCCTGGCAGCTTGAAACAATTAATGTTTTACTAAACCTACTAAGGGATATATGAGCCGCGCCATGAGAAAACCAACATAGTGGGTGTACGACCAGCATGGATCCAGACCAGCCTGCACATCCGCGCAGTCTGGTCAGGCTCCATGCTATTCACTTTCAAAGCCTATTGCAATTATAGAAACTGTTAACGAACAGCATGGATCCTGATCAGACTGGGCGGATGCGCAGGCTGGTCTGGATCCATGCTGGTCGCAAAGCCACTATGTTGGTTTTCACATGACGCGGCTCATATTTACCAATTTTTCCATCACTTGTTACAATGGTCCCTGGCTCCTCAGGAGTACTGGATGAACTTACAAGTTGTTCTTGGTCAGGAATCTCAGTGCTGAAATATCAATTACAAACTTCAAAGCATGTCAAATGAATGTTTAACCAAATAGACTGGCAAAATTACAAAATTTCTGTTTGTCCGTTCTTTCCTTGGTTGAACCTCTTGCACGTTTAGTTTAATTATGTTTCAGCTGAAGAGTGAAAAATCTTTTGAGAATTACTCAAATTCCTCTATGAAAAATGTGGCCCAGTTCATTTCAAAACTGACCTCTATTTAGTAGAAATGTTTCGGTTTTTTTTTTAAAGAAAGAAATCGGAGGTTTGTCTAGGGACTATTTTAAACCTATGTAGAATGAGAATGTTACCTGACTTGATCACTGGACCTGTTCTGTATGGTAGAGATATCTGCACTTACCTGACATGATCACTGGACCTGTTCTGTTTGGTAGAGTTACCTGCACTTACCTGACTTGATCACTGGACCTGTTCTGTTTGGTAGAGTTATCTGCACTTACCAGACTTGATCACTGGACCTGTTCTGTTTGGCAGAGATATCTGCACGTACCTGACTTGATCACTGGACCTGTTCTGTTTGGTAGAGATATCTGCACTTACCTGACTTGATCACTGGACATGTTGAACCTATGTAGAACGAGAATGTTACCTGACATGATCACTGGACCTGTTCTGTTTGGTAGAGATATCTGCACTTACCTGACTTGATCACTGGACCTGTTCTGTTTGGTAGAGATATCTGCACTTACCTGACATGATCACTGGACCTGTCCTGTTTGGTAGAGTTATCTGCACTTACCGGACTTGATCACTGGACCTGTTCTGTTTGGTAGAGATATCTGCACTTACCTGACTTGATCACTGGACCTGTTCTGTTTGGTAGAGATATCTGCACTTACCTGACATGATCACTGGACCTGTTCTGTTTGGTAGAGATATCTGCACTTACCTGACTTGATCACTGGACATGTTGAACCTATGTAGAATGAGAATGTTACCTGACTTGATCACTGGACCTGTTCTGTATGGTAGAGTTACCTGCACTTACCTGACTTGATCACTGGACCAGTTCTGTTTGGTAGAGATATCTGCACTTACCTGACATGATCACTGGACCTGTTCTGTTTTGTAGAGTTACCTGCACTTACCTGACTTGATCACTGGACCTGTTCTGTTTTGTAGAGTTACCTGCACTTACCTGACATGATCACTGGACCTGTTCTGTTTGGTAGAGTTACCTGCACTTACCTGACATGATCACTGGACCTGTTCTGTTTTGGTAGAGATATCTGCACTTACCTGACATGATCACTGGACCTGTTCTGTTTGGCAGAGATATCTGCACTTACCTGACATGATCACTGGACCTGTTCTGTTTGGCACAGATATCTGCACTTACCTGACTTGATCACTGGACCTGTTCTGTTTGGCAGAGGTATCTGCACTTACCTGACTTGATCACTGGACCTGTTCTGTTTGGTAGAGGTATCTGCACTTACCTGACTTGATCACTGGACCTGTTCTGTTTGGTAGAGGTATCTGCACTTACCTGACTTGATCACTGGACCTGTTCTGTTTGGTAGAGGTATCTGCACTTACCTGACTTGATCACTGGACCTGTTCTGTTTGGTAGAGGTATCTGCACTTACCTGACTTGATCACTGGACCTGTTCTGTTTGGTAGAGTTACCTGCACTTACCTGACATGATCACTGGACCTGTTCTGTTTGGTAGAGTTACCTGCACTTACCTGACATGATCACTGGACCTGTTCTGTTTGGCAGAGATATCTGCACTTACCTGACATGATCACTGGCCCTGTTCTGTTTGGCAGAGATACCTGCACTTACCTGACATGATCACTGGACCTGTTCTGTTTGGCAGAGATACCTGCACTTACCTGACTTGATCACTGGACCTGTTCTGTTTGGCAGAGATACCTGCACTTACCTGACTTGATCACTGGACCTGTTCTGTTTGGCAGAGTTATCTGCACTTACCTGACTTGATCACTGGACCTGTTCTGTTTGGTAGAGATATCTGCACTTACCTGACTTGATCACTGGACCTGTTCTGTTTGGTAGAGATATCTGCACTTACCTGACTTGATCACTGGACCTGTTCTGTTTGGTAGAGTTACCTGCACTTACCTGACTTGATCACTGGACCTGTTCTGTTTGGTAGAGATATCTGCACTTACCTGACTTGATCACTGGACCTGTTCTGTTTGGCAGAGATATCTGCACTTACCTGACATGATCACTGGACCTGTTCTGTTTGGTAGAGTTATCTGCACTTACCTGACATGATCACTGGACCTGTTCTGTTTGGTAGAGTTATCTGCACTTACCTGACTTGATCACTGGACCTGTTCTGTTTGGTAGAATTATCTGTACTTGAATCTTCCATGGATTTCTTCCGTGTTCGACTGTTACCTATAACACAAACAAAGTTCATTCTGCAAGGTTTTTTTCTTGTTTTCTGCTGAAATTTTTTTTCAGTATAAACTGTTTTGTTACTTCAGATAAGATAATGTATATGTTACTGTTTAAATACTTCAGATAAGATAACGTATGAGTTACTGTTATTTCATGATTTTGAGGGTCTTAAGACATATTTAGGTAGCCACATAGACATATAATGCAGCATATTATTGATGTGTTTTCTGAATTTGGGTGTCAGATTGCAAAATTTTGAGAAAAAATAAAAACATTGCCAATATTACTGTATGTAGTTATAAATCAAAGTGTATATTAAACTGACACTCAAACAAATTTTACATGAACCTAAAGAGTTTTCTTATGACCATTAACATCATGGTCTACATCCAACGGTGAGTATTGTTAACCTGGTGGACAGATGTAGGAATAGAAGTGGCTATGTTCATTTGTTGACATACGCTGATTCAGCACCACACTAGCATGCAGTCAACCTAGTGCTTGTTTGTTCCCAGTACTAAGGTGTGTGAAAAAAGAAACAGTTATTTGTACAGATTTCATTGGTTGACTTGTTACACATGGTAGCACGGTCAATTCCTCAACAACAACCGTAGTAGCCATGGATGACAATCTTAAGTAGGCCAACACCTCTTGTCTGGGCAACCATAGCATATTGTATTCACTATGACATCTAAAAACCTTTTGTCATCCACAAATAATTTTTTCTTCCCTCTTGCAAGTTATATTGATTTGAAGTTGAATCTCCAAGCATAAGTTTCATACCAAGGTTAGATGTTGATTTCTTATTTTCATCAGAACTTGTTGAGAAGAGGGAGTCTGAAGTTTTGGGACTTTCCACACTCGATGTTCTACTGTGTAGGTAACTGCTTGTCTTGTTGATGGTCGAACCCAAAGGTGTCTGTACATCTGAAATACACCAACATTTTCAAACCTTCCAGATAATCAACTTTCTTCATTGTTTTACTTGGGTTCTAATGACTTTGCAACTTAAATGATGGTGGTCCTCAAGACAAACCTTCCTAACATGAAACAAGTGGGGTTTCAAACCCTCGGTGATTAGCAGCAAATGATCCAGCATTTATCAAACAAACTTCATGTGCATCATTTTGTTATATTAAGTTAAAGAAGTGTTACAAAAATTTGACAACATTTATAAATTAAATACGGTCTAGCACATTACTGAAATAGTTTCAATTTAAGGAGTGATATATAAAGTTAAACCTGAGCTAAAGACCACAGACCACCTGGTTTTAACCCTTAGCCTGCTGGCGGCGATTGGTTTTGCCTTTGCGACCAGTGCAGACCAAGATCAGCCTGCACATCCATGCAGGCTAATCATGGTCTGCACTGTTCGCTATTCAGTTAGTAAATTTTCAGTGAACACCCCTTCGAATAATAAATGGTATTGCCCAAACTGAATGATGGAACTGTCCATTTTAGGAATTTAGCAGGCTAAGGGTTAAAGACCACAAGTTTCATTTCCTATCATAATAACTGCATTGCATATTATAAAGACCAAATATTGATTTCATTTGGCTCTTGAAAGCAGTCAGTGTTTACAAATTAGAATTTATTACAATTTTATACCAGAAACTTCCTGGTCCGACTGGACTGCAGGTGTTTCTGGTTTTGTCTGGTTCTCTGCTGGCGTTTGCTGTGTCTGATACCCTGCATTACCTCTAACAGGTGTAAGTGACTGGATACCAGTCAGATTCTGGTCCTCTGTACTAACGCTGTGCTCTTTTAATTTTCCAACAGAACCAGACTGGCTGTCAGTATTTGCAGAGGAAACTCTTTGGTACCTAGGTCTTGGTACTGACGAAGGAGCTGCAAAATTATGACAACTTTAACAGAAACAGTCAATAATTGTACAAATTTAAATACTCTATGCTATTAAAAGGCAGCACAGTAACACATCAAAATCTGGGCATCAAAAAAATGATGATGCGCATATAAGATCTAGTTTAAACTTGATATATGTTCATAGAACAGTGATGCTCCTCTTTCCTGTCGCTGTACATGGTATCATGACTCTAGGTAAAATATATTTCAAGGTAACTTCAACATAAACCTTTAAGCACTTCATGTGCGTTTTTACTAAGTCAAGGACCAAAGCTCTGGTTTCTTTGTGAAATCCCAAACAGAACACCACATGGACAACACATGCTAAATAACAATCCTCTAATGTTTTATGGCTCTAAGTCAAATACTTTTTGAGATACATGGGACACAAACTTTTATGCCCTTAATGCACATTTATGACTTAGTAAAGATCCATAGCTCTGGTCTTACTGACTGACCAAAACTAAACTCAGGTTCACAATTTAACATGCTGAAAAATATTCCTGCATAGTTCCATGACTTTGTCAGAATTTTTTTCAAGATACAACAATGTATATGCAACACAAACTTTAAAGCCCTAATCTGGCCTGGTTGAGTAAAACTTCAATCAGACCACTAGGGGGCACAACTTCACATGCTATATAACACTCCTGTAATGTTTTGTGAATCTAAGTCAATTACGTTTTGAGATGCAGGCGACATGAAATTATATTCCCTTTTTACTAAGTCAAGGACCTACTCTGGACTGGCTGAGTGAAATCTCAAACAAAATCCCAGGTGCATAACTTCACATGATGAATAGTAATCCTATGTTTCATAATCCTAGATCAAATATTTTTTGAGACACATCCCAAAAAATCTTTATGGCCCTTTTTATGCAAATTTTTCACTAATTCAAGGACCATAACTCATGTGGTTGTGTGAAACCCTAATAAAACCCTAGGTAAACAACTTCACAAGCTGAATGACAATCCAGAGAGGTTTGATGACTCTGGGTCAAATACTTCTTGAGATATACAGGACACAAATTTGGACCAAAACCAATCCAAGCTCCTAAAATTTTGAGGGGCACAAAAAAGCTGTTATTCCTAACTTACATAAAAAGATCAACAAGAGCTGTCTCCGTAGGATGACACATGCCGTCGATGGCACTTTGAATGAATAGTTATGGCCGATGTTAGAGTTTAGGACCTTTGACCTTCGGAGCTGGGTCTTGCGCGCGACACATCGTCTTACTGTGTCACAGTTATTTTAAAATCCATGCATGAATGACAAAGATATGGACCAGACATGCCCATCAATGCACTATCATGAAAAATGATCTTTAACGTCTAAGTGTGACCTTGACCTTTGAGCTACGAACCTGGGTCTTGCGTGTGACATGTCGTCTTATTGTGGTACACATTCATGCCAAGTTATTTGAAAATCCATCCATCGATGACAAAGATATGGACCAGACACGCCCATCAATGCACTATCCTTTAACGTCTAAGTGTGACCTTGACCTTTGAGCTACGGACCTGGGTCTTGCGCATTGCACGTCGTCTTACTGTGGTACACATTCATGCCAAGTTATTTGAAAATCCATCCATCGATGACAAAGATATGGACCGGACACGAAAATTGCGGACAGACCGACAGACGGTTCAAAAACTATATGCCTCCCTTCAGGGGCATAAAAAGAGGTCATGCTTAATGAAAACTGGAAAGAAAACCCAATTTTACCATACATGATGTGAATTTCCTGTTGAATAGACAATGCCTTATATTTCATATGTGTATTATAGGGGAACTTACCAGCCATTATTTCAGAAGAATGTGACTTTTCAGAAACAGCTTCTAATGACTCGGATGTTTTAGCACCAGTCTGATTAGCTTCTGTATGACTCAGATCAGGTTGTGATTTGTCCAGGCTGGTCTGTGTCTCGAGATGCTTGCTGCTACCAGAATGTCTATTTTCCAGGCTAGAGGACAATGACCCGACTTTTGACCCCAGACTACCGCTGGATACACTTGACCTTGATAGAGAAGAGCTGACATCAGCAAGGTCGCCAGAGGTCAAGGATGACACACTACGTGAAGGTGAAGGTATGTATACATACTGAACCTTCTTGTGGGTGTTCTCTTCAACTATGACTGGGTCCAGACGTTTCTGTTACAAAAGATAATATTTCTAAATCAATAAATGAACAGAAATATACAGGTGAATGACTTGTTAGGAGGAAACGTAAATAAAATATGTTTAAATAATAATTAATGACTTATTTTGTTGGGTTTAATGTCGTACCGTCACAATTACTGGTCATATGGCAACTACCCAGGTTCGATGGTTAAGTATGACCCCAGGTGCCCTCCATGCATTATTTCATCACGAACCAGCCCCTGGGTAGAACCTTCCTTAAGCCAGCTGGATGGCTTCCGCACACGAAGAATTCAATACACCAAGAAAGGCTTGAACCCATGTCGATGAGGGGAGTGTGATTTGAAGTCAGTGACCTTAACCACTTGCTCCCGGAAGCCTCTAATAATTATTGAATGAATGTTATCAGAATGGGAACACTATCAAAAGATATTATTTCTCCTTAAAATGATGAACATACTTACCACATCCTGAGTATTTTCTAGGACCTGTCCCTGTGCACCTATCACCTTTCTTGTTGTAATTATCTCCCTGTAAACTCGCTCCACCTTCTCTATCACCACGGTAACCTTCTGGTAGTTATCTTCCTCACTATGAGTCAGGGGTAATGTATCTGGCAGTGCCTGAAAAGAGCACATACAACTTAACATTTGAATACTCTGGCAAGGTCCAATTTCGAAAAAGTTTAATGAAAATATGTTTTTATTTTTCTTTTAAAATGAGCTGTGCCATGGGAAAACCAACATAGTGGGTGTGCGACCAGCATGGATCCAGACCAGCCTGCGCATCCGCGCAGTCTGGTCAGGCTCCATGCTGTTCGCTTTTAAAGCCTATTGGAATAGGAGAAACTATTAGCGAACAGCATGGATCCTGACCAGACTGCGCGGATGCGCAGGCTGGTCTGGATCCATGCTGGTCGCACACCCACTATGTTGGTTTTCCCATGGCACGGCTCATATATTCATTTACCACTTTTTCCCAGTAAATCATTATGTATCAGCTAATGCTGGTATGTTCAATTTCACTTTTCAGAAGGGTCAGTGAATAAGGCCAATTTTTGTCCATGTCCAAAATATCAAATGTAGCAACGTAATTTGTCATTTTCAAGATTTTTATGATGTAGAAGAAACAAACAAGAGCTCAGCCAAGTGGGGCAATATATGCCCGAAGGATTACATCATAGGATGGGAGCAAAATTTAAAGAACTTGACTTTTGTAGCCCAAAGGAGTGGAACAACAAAAGTAAAACTTCAAAAAACAAATCTAAGTCCACAAAAAAATATTCATAGTCCACAAAAAAAAAATCCTTATCAGGTACAGGTATGTAAAAATACACCTAAAAATTAGAGGTACAATCCATGTTGTACCACAGAAAAGTGGTCTCGGTTTTTCCCTACGGCCAATAATAAAAAAGTTTCAAAATAAGCTATTTTTAGTAACATAAAAGGGAAGTAATTAAAAAAAAAATTATTGTAAGTGAACAAAAAAGAGATCTGCCAAATAAAAACAAGAGCACTGCAATGCAGAGCAATATACACAAAGCAGTCATATATGACCTTTGACTCTTAAGTGTGACCCTGACCTTGCAGCAAGTCATCCGGAACATGTGCTCTGCACATCGTCTCAGTGTGGTGAACATTTCTGCCAAGTTTTTTAAATCCTTCCAGCAATTTAAGAGTTACAGAGCAGACATGAAACAAACTGATATGACTTTTGACCCATAAGTGTGACCTTGACCTTGAAGTGAGTCATCCGGAACATGCGCTCTGCATGTTGTCTTGGTGTGGTGAACATTTGAGTCAAGTTTCTTTGAAATCCTTCAAGGGGTTCAAGAGTTACAGCGCGGACACGAAACAAACTGATATGACCTTTGACTCCTAAGTGTGACCTTGACCTTGAAGAAAGACATCCAATACATGCGCCCTGCACGTCGTCTCGGTGTGGGGAACATTTGTGTCAAGTTTCCTTGAAATCCTTCAAGGGGTTCAAGAGTTACAGAGCAGACACGAAATTGCTAACGGACAGACGGACACCAGCGTCATAACATAATACGTCCCTTCAGGTGTATAACAAGAGGACCATGATGGTCCTGAATCGCTCACCTCTTCCCACATGACCCAGTTTTGAGTATGACGTCGTTTTTTCTCTTATTTGACATAGTGACCTAGTTTTGAACTTGACCTAGGTATTATCAAGATAAAAATTCTGACCAATTTTCATGAAGATCCATTGAAAAATATGGTCTCTAGAGAGGTAACAAGGTTTTTCTATTATTTGACCTATTGACCTAGTTTTCGAAGGTACGTGACCCTGTTTTGAACTTTAACTAGATATCATCAAGGTGAACATTCTCACTAATTTTCATGAAGATCTCATGAAAAATATGGCCTCTAGAGAGGTCACAAGGTTTTTCTATTTTTATACCTACTGGCCTAGTTTTGACCGCACGTGACCCGGTTATGAAACTGACCTAGATATCATCAAGATGAACATTCAGATCAATTTTCATGAAGATCCATTGAAAAATATGGCCTCTAGAGAGGTCAAAAAATTAAAAAATTTTAGACCTACTGACCTAGTTTTTTACCGCAGTTGACCCAGTTTCAAACTTGACCTAGATATCATCAAGATGAACATTCAGACCAACTTTCATACAGATCCCATGAAAAGTATGGCCTCTAGAGAGGTCACAAGGTTTTTTTTATTATTTGACCTACTGACCTAGTTTTTTAAGGCACGTGACCCAGTTTCCAACTTGACCTAGATATCATCAAGGTGAACATTCTGACCAATTTTCATGAAGATCCATTCACAAGTATGGCCTCTAGAGAGGTCACAAGGTTTTTCTATTTTTAGACCTACTGACCTAGTTTTTTGACCGCAGTTGACCCAGTTTCGAACGTGACCTAGATATCATCAAGATGAACATTTAGACCAATTTTCATACAGATCCCATGAAAAATATGGCCTTTAGAGAGGTCACAAGGTTTTTCTATTATTTGACCTACTGACCTAGTTTTTGAAGGCTTGTGGCCCACTTTCGAATTTGACCTAGATATCATCAAGATGAACATTCAGACCAACTTTCATACAGATCCCATGAAAAATATGGCCTCTAGAGAGGTCACAAGGTTTTTCTATTATTTGACCTACTGACCTAGTTTTTGACGGCACGTGACCCACTTTCGAAACTGACCTATATATCATCAAGATGAACATTCTGACCAATTTTCATGAAGATCTCATGAAATATATGGCCTCTAGAGAGGTCACAAGGTTTTTCTATTTTTACACCTACTGACCTAGTTTTTGACCCCATGTGACCCAGTTTCGAACTTGACCTAGATATCATCAAGATGAACACTCAGACCAACTTTCATACAGATCCCATGAAAAATATGGCCTTTAGAGAGGTCACAAGGTTTTTCTATTATTTGACCTACTGACCTAGTTTTTGATGGCACGTGACCCAGTTTCGAACTTGACCTAGATATCATCAAGATAAACGTTCTGACCAATTTTCATGAAGATCTTGTTAAATATATGGCCTCTAGAGAGGTCACAAGGTTTTTCTATTTTTAGACCTACTGACCTAGTTTTTGACCCCACTTGACCCAGTTTCAAACTTGACCTAGATATCATCAAGGTGAACATTCTGACCAATTTTCATGAAGATCTTGTGAAATATATGGCCTCTAGAGAGGTCACAAGGTTTTTTTATTTTTAGACCTACTGACCTAGTTTTTGACGGCAAGTGACCCAGTTTCGAACTTGACCTAGATATCATCAAGATGAACATTCTGACCAACTTTCATAAAGATCCCATGAAAAATGTGACCTCTAGAGTGGTCACAAGCAAAAGTTTACGCACGGACGCACTGACGGACGGACGACGGACGCTGCGCGATCACAAAAGCTCACCTTGTCACTTTGTGACAGGTGAGCTAAAAACAGGATGGTCCTCCAGCCATTATTTCAAAAGGTCTGATGCCAGTAACCTTACCTACTCAGCCGCTGAGTCCAAATGTTTTGCCCACTCTGTCAAACAGTTCAAAAGTCTTACCCACTTCACCAGACAGTTCCAATGTCTTACCCTCTCCACCAAGGCATTAGTATATATCGCAATATATATCACAAGTGAAGGACAATAACTCCAGTCTGGCTGAGTGAAATCCCAAACAGAACACCAGGCGCAACATAACATGTTGTACAGCAATACTCTAAGGTGTTATGACTCAAAGCCAAATACTTTTTGAGATACATGCGACACAAACTTGTATCCCAAATTCCAGCTGCACAACTTCACATGCTGATCAACTGACACTCCATTTTCAACATAAAAATTAACACCTTAATACTAGATGCCCACGGGCAACATGTCGAGCCCGCCCTTTGACCCCTAACTGTGACTTTGACCTTTGAGATAGAGTCATTGAATTAAACATTCATGTCAAATATAAACAAGATTCCTCAATGCATGTCTGAAGTTATGGGCCGGACAAGATCTCACATGACCTTTGATCTCCAACTGTGACCTTGACCTTTGAGATAGGAACCTGCGGTTTGTGCATGACACTCTAACTGAGGTTAACATTCATGCCAAAGACAAACAAGATTGTTCCATGCATGTCAAAGTTATGGTCCAGACAAACAAATATGGACAAACACACACATCACCAAACAGCCATTTGGACAACTATGTCTTCGCTTCTGCAAGCGGGCTCGATAAAAATGACATTCCATTTTCAACCTGAAATATGTCACCTGATCAATTAAAGTACTCTTCTCAACCTAAAGAATGTTACCTGATCAAGCGACATTCGTTTTCCTCCCAATCTGGTGTTGATTTCTTCACTTACACTCTGTCTGCTCGAGCTACTACTTGGAGACACAACTGTATCTCTCCCTGGACTTGATTGGCTGATAGAGGAGGGAATGGATGGCAATGAACCAATCGTAGTCACTGTTGTATCACTGCTTTGGCTGGATATTCTTGGACTGGTCTGGAATGTCACATGGTGTTTGTTCTGGGAACTTGTCTCGGTCTCTTCTGGATAAAAAATAAAATATCTGGAATAAAGTAAACCAGACTTAAATGGAAAGAATAATAAGAATCTTTCAATGGCTGTATGAGTGAATAAATATTATGTATATCTAGCAGGTGGGTACTGTTTATTGCCAAAGCAGTTGTCCTTGAGAGCCAGATATTCCAATCCACACTTACAATAATTGATAGGGAGTTTTTTTCTTGCATACAAAGTACAAATACATGTAACAATAGAAGAAATACAATAAAACTGTTTTTCCTTTAAGCACTATTCTTTGTTTCAGTGTAAGATCTGAATATATTTCACTGGCTGAACACAGGTTGGGACCTAGCCAAAAGCAAAAATGTAAAATCTGGTGTTTGCTAGTGAAATGTCTTCATCTGGATCAGAAATTGTCTTTGTATTTCATGCTTTTTCAATGGATTTAACATGTTTTGTACATTTGGTATTTTTACACTGAGGAATTACCACCCAAATCAAGTCAAATTTTTACTGTGATTCATGCCTGCAGCCCATGTACCATCAATCAAAGGTAAACATTTTTTGTATTTGTTGAATGAAGAGTCACACCAACACAATTTAGATCCTTTGCGCATTTTTTCCCTACTTTTGGTGGTAAAGGAAGACCCTAGGTACCCCTCTGAAGCGTTGGCAACTACTTTCGTCAGCCAGCCGTATGAAGAATTCAAACCCTAAGCAGTGGGGGCGATTTTAAGTCAGTGACATGAATCAATCAGCCATGGAAGCCCCAACCATATGCATACATAATTTATGTACAAATATAAAACTTTACAAATAAAACTTTTATACAAAGCATCAAAGTAGCCGTTTTCTACATATAGTTCATACCAGTACAAAGCAAACATTTCAAAAAATAATGTTTGAAATTCAAAAACCAGACATACAAACAAGAGCTGTCTCCATAGGATGATGACACATGCCCCCGATGGCACTTTGAATGAATAGTTATGGCCGATGTTAGAGTTTAGGACCTTTGACCTACGGAGCTGGGTCTTGCGCACGACACGTCGCCTTACTGTGTCACACATTCATGCATAGTTATTTTAAAATCCATGAATGAATGACAAAGATATGGACCGGACATGCCCATCAATGCACTATCATGAAAAATGACCTTTAACGTCTAAGTGTGACCTTGACCTTTGAGCTACGGACCTGGGTCTTGCGTGTGACACGTCGTCTTACTGTGGTACACATTCATGCCAAGTTATTTGAAAATCCATCCATCGATGACAAAGATATGGACCGGACACGCCCATCAATGCACTATCCTTTAACGTCTAAGTGTGACCTTGACCTTTGAGCTACGAACCTGGGTCTTGCGCATGACACGTCGTCTTACTGTGGTACACATTCATGCCAAGTTATTTGAAAATCCATCCATCGATGACAAAGATATGGGCTGGACACGCCCATCAATGCACTATCCTTTAACGTCTAAGTGTGACCTTGACCTTTGAGCTGCGGACCTGGGTCTTGTGCGCGACACGTCGTCTTACTGTGGTACACATTCATGCCAAGTTATTTGAAAATCCATCCATCGATGACAAAGATATGGACCGGACACGAAAATTGCGGACAGACCGACAGACTGACAGACCGACAGTTCAAAAACTATATGCCTCCCTTCGGGGGCATAAAAAGTCTTTAAACATCACGAAATTTTTTCAGCTTTGCCAAAAATGACATATCATAAAACTTCTGTTTACAAAGGCCTACCTGTCTCGTGACGAGCTTTCTTTAACCCAGATTTCTTATGCTGAAGTCTGGCCCTCTTTCTGGTAGAGAGTGGGGTTTTACCTGGTGTACTGGCTGGCTTGGTTGACTGTAAAAACACAAAGTTATTCTTTCATCAAAACAGTGTTATACATTTAATATTTGCAAACATTTTTTTTCAGGTGCAAATAGGCATATCCTTATTTCTAACCTTATTTCAGGTGACCCAACCAACCCTATTATTTCATTAAGTTTATTGCAAAATTGGGCCGTTTTTTTTTTTCTTGCCAAGCAAGCAGTGTGCTGTAAATTTAGTTACGCTTGCTAAATAAACAAGTAAAACAGATCTTGTGATTCAATACAGTTTTGGGTTTTACACAAACAAATTCAATGGGATGGAAATTGGTAGATTTCAATTCTGAAGATAACATGAATGGGAATTTGTTTGTTTGTTAGGACTGGATGTCTTGGAATGACACAACCATAAAACCACAAACTTTAGTCCACCACAATGTCCCCCACAAATGCTAATTATTTCTCAGTATTCTAAAGCTGGTGAAAATGTTTACATAGTTTTTGTTACAGTCCTATTAGGTTTCCATAAAACACAGTCTATAGTGATATTCCTTTTATGGCTCATTCTTCACATACTCGAGTCAATTGGGTATTTTTTTTTTTAAAGCAGTGTTCTGGAATGAACATGTGAAGACTATTCTATATAAAACCAGGTAGAAAAAGAACAGTCAAGTGATAAATATTTGTGACAACAGAAATGTAGGGCCTATATTCAACTTTTAGTCTGAAATTTAGATTTAGAAATTATAACACTAAATTTTCTCTATCTGACATCACTGTTAAATATATACAGATTGTAATAAAACTTTGCATAAATGAACATTCTGCAACTACAAAAGAGCTCGACACAATTTTGCAAAGTCATGGAAAATTGAATAATTGCCAATATTAGGTATAAGTTTCAGACCTAAAATGATCTTGTTTCCTATCCGCTATGGAAAATCTAAACAGGTCTGGGTACCAGAATAGACTACTAAGTGTATTTATTTTATTCCTTTAGCAACCATTCAGAGGAGTACTCTTAACATTTTAGGACACTATTCCGAGTAAGTCATTGTAATATGACCCAGCTGTCCAAAACCAAAATGCATTTATACTTGACTTACCTTCTCTGGAGACGGTTGAGACTCGGTACCATGAAAACCATACACATCATGACCTTCACCTTTGTGTTTAGGTGAAAATTTCTGGGTGGAGGCTACAAATGATCCGGACACTGTCTGCTGACTACTCCGAGATGAAACAACCGGCGGACTAGCACCAGACAAGACAGTTGTTGGACTTAGACTGGCAGTTCTCCGCCGGGAAATGTTCCTCTTCTCAGCCGACAGTCGTCTTTTCACTTTCTTCTTGCTCCTCAATGATTTTGCGTAATAAGGTTTTCTTGATGGATTAGTCTCACTTAAAACCTCTGTATCCGCTCTTTGTAGAGTGGCACGTTTTGGAGAGGGGTTTGAACTGTTAGTTCTCTGACTGTTTTGCTTTACAGCAGTATTTTGATCACAGATTTCATTGTCAGCACTGGTAATAATTAATGTTTCTTTAGGTTTTAAACTGAGAGTTTTTTGTTTTCTATGTGTGGAGACAGTATGGTCTTTGTTGCGCACAAAATTTTCATTTTCAGTTCCAACTGGAATATCTGCTTCACTAACTTCTGTTACTTTAACCCTATCAATCATCTTCTTAGGAGAATCTACTCTTTCCAGTGTTAGAAATGGTGGTGTAGTTTTGGCACTAGCTTTATTCTGTTTAGATGGTGTCAGAACTAACTTCTCTGTTGCAGATACATTGTCACTACTGGATTTCTTATCTTTACTTTTATCTTCCACCTTCCTAGGTGATTGTTTCACTGTGGCTTCCTCATTTGTATTTGGGCTACCTTTTCTTTTTCTTAATTTCTCAGTTGGGATTTCTGTCTCCGTTATCATATTGTCCTGAGAAATAACCACTGGTTCACTATCATGTAAAACATCCTCAAGTTCACTATGTGGTCTAAAAGATTTACTTAAGTCTTGTGTAACACCTGTTTCACTATTTGTCAGATCTCTCTTTGGACTGTTAACTTCACTGATTTTATCAGATTTTGATTCACTTTCAACAGACAACTGTGAGTCGGGTTTTCTTGCAGTCATCCATTGATCACCTGATTGAGTACCTGATAAACTACCAGTTGGTGTTTGTCTCCCATGTTTTGTTCTTAATAATTCCTCCGGCAAAGATTGTGAACTTAGCTGTCTGGGAACCATCTTCCTTTTATTGTCTTCCTCAATCACTATGGGATTGGGTTTCTGTGAACTTGGACCTATTTTATCATCAGTTTTTGTTTTCTCTTTATGCTTCTTTTTTAAAATATCCGAGTAAGTTTTTATAATGCTCTGTATTTGCTGAGGACTTTTTGGACTTCTTTGATCAGCACTTTCTCTCCGTTTAAGTGCAGTTGGTGTTTTCAGCTTGTCTGGCCTATCTTTCCGTTGTGGAGTTTTCATCAAATTGTCTCCCTTCTCTGATCCTTCACCTGGGAGGTCAGAAAGATCAGTGCATGTACTGTTTGATCGACTACGAGAAGCGATGCCAGATTGTAAATAGTCTGCAACTTTCTGGGCTACGTTTATATCAACACTTTCGAATGCTTCCATCTTGCCATCAGCTGTCTGTGTGGAGCTTTCAGTAAGTCTCCGCATTCTCGTTGTTCCCTGACCTTCTACAGATACAGCGGAAGAAATGTTCTCTGATTTTTTGCTAGATATTTGTTCTTTGTTACCATTAACATCTGTCTGTATATTTAAGTTGGCTTCATAAGATTGGGTCATGTCAGTGCCTTCCTCTGTCTAAAACATAAACATAAACAAAGTTTTATGATCTAAGTTATACATCATTCTAAAGGTCTTCAGAGGTGGTGGTAGGATCTTGAAATTTTAACCCTTACCCAGCTAACTTTCTAAAATGAACTTGTCCATCTTTCAATTTGGACCATACAATTAACTGTAACAAGAGGACCATGATCGTCCTGAATCTCTCACCTCTTCCCACATGACCCAGTTTTGAGTATGACGTCATTATTTGACAAAGTGACCTAGTTTTTGAGCTCATGTGACCCAGTTTTGAACTTGACCTAGATATTATCAAGATAAAAATTCTGACCAATTTTCATGAAGATCCATGGAAAAATATGGTCTTTACAGAGGTCACAAGGTTTTTCTATTATTTGACCTATTGACCTAGTTTTCGAAGGTACGTGACCCTGTTTTGAACTTTACCTAGATATCATCAAGGTGAACATTCTCACTAATTTTCATGAAGATCTCATGAAAAATATGGCCTCTAGAGAGGTCACAAGGTTTTTCTATTTTTATACCTACTGGCCTAGTTTTTGACCGCACGTGAACATTCAGATCAATTTTCATGAAGATCCATTAAAAAATATGGTCTCTAGAGAGGTCAAAAGATTTTGATAATTTGAGACCTACTGACCTAGTTTTTGACCGCAGTTGACCCAGTTTCAAACTTGACCTAGATATCATCAAGATGAACATTCAGACCAACTTTCATACAGATCCTATGAAAAGTATGGCCTCAGAGAGGTCACAAGGTTTTTTTATTATTTGACCTACTGACCTAGTTTTTTAAGGCACGTGACCCAGTTTCAAACTTGACCTAGATATCATCAAGGTGAACATTCTGACCAATTTTAATGGAGATCCATTCATAAGTATGGCCTCTAGAGAGGTCACAAGGTTTTTCTATTTTTAGACCTGCTGACCTAGTTTTTGTCCGCACATGACCCTGTTTCGAACTTGACCTAGATATCATCAAGATGAACATTCAGACCAATTTTCATACAGATCCCATGAAAAATATGGCCTTTAGAGAGGTCACAAGGTTTTTCTATTATTTGACCTACTGACCTAGTTTTTGATGGCACGTGATCCACTTTCAAACTTGACCTAGATATCATCAAGATGAACATTCAGACCAACTTTCACACAGATCCCATGAAAAATATTGCCTCTAGAGAGGTAACAAGGTTTTTCTATTATTTGACCTACTGACCTAGTTTTTGAAGGCACGTGACCCACTTTCAAACCTGACCTAGATATCATCAAGGCGAACATTCTGACCAATTTTCATGAAGATCTCATGAAATATATGGCCTCTAGAGAGGTCACAAGGTTTTTCTATTTTTAGACCTACTGACCTAGTTTTTGACCGCACGTGACCCAGTTTCGAACTTGGCCTAGATATCATCAAGATGAACATTCAGACCAACTTTCGTACAGATCCCATGAAAAATATGGCCTTTTAGAGAAGTCACAAGGTTTTTCTATTATTTGACCTACTGACCTAGTTTTTGATGGCACGTGACCCAGTATCGAACTTGACCTAGATATCATCAAGGTGAACGTTCTGACTAATTTTCATGAAGATCTTGTGAAATATATGGCCTCTTGAGAGGTCACAAGGTTTTTCTATTTTTAGACCTACTGACCTAGTTTTTGACCGCACGTGACCCAGTTTCGAACTTGATCTAGATATCATCAAGGTGAACATTCTGACCAATTTTCATGAAGATCTTGTGAAATATATGGCCTCTAGAGAGGTCACAAGGTTTTTCTATTTTTAGACCTACTGACCTAGTTTTTGACCGCACGTGACCCAGTTTCGAACTTGGCCTTGATATCATCAAGATGAACATTCAGACCAACTTTCATACAGATCCCATGAAAAATATGGCCTTTAGAGAGGTCACAAGGTTTTTCTATTATTTGACCTACTGACCTAGTTTTTGACGGCACATGACCCAGTATCGAACTTGACCTAGATATCATCAAGGTGAACGTTCTGACCAATTTTCATGAAGATCTTGTGAAATATATGGCCTCTAGAGAGGTCACAAGGTTTTTCTATTTTTAGACCTACTGACCTAGTTTTTGACCGCATGTGACCCAGTTTCGAACTTGATCTAGATATCATCAAGGTGAACATTCTGACTAATTTTCATAAAGATATTGTGAAATATATGGCCTCTAGAGAGGTCACAAGGTTTTTCTATTTTTAGACCTACTGACCTAGTTTTTGAAGGCACGTGACCCAGTTTCGAACTTGACCTAGATATCATCAAGATGAACATTCTGACCAATTTTCATAAAGATCCAATGAAAAATGTGACCTCTAGAGTGGTCACAAGCAAAAGTTTACGGACGGACGCACGCACGCACGCACGACGGACACCGCGCTATCACAAAAGCTCACCTTGTCACTTTATGACAGGTGAGCTAAAAAGGGGTGCTGACCAAAAAGTGACTAAATGGCAAACAGTGCAGATCATGATCAGACTGCATGGATGTGCAGGCTGATCATGCTCTTCACTGATCGCAAAGGCAGAATGAATCGTGTCCAGCATGATAAGGATTAAGACATCTTTATCATTGTCAATTTTATGGCCACAAGTATATTTTTCACTGTGTAAATTTCAGTTTTTCATTTTTTCTAGATAGGTGTTTACAAATTTTTACATAGAAATGTTGTTTTAAGGAAAACCTTTGAGATAAGCTGCCATTTATTTTTTTTTAAACCCCATCAACAAATAATGCCAAAATTTAATTTTGAACCCTTTGGTATCCAAAATAGCTGAATTTTACATGGAAAAACGCCCTACCAGAATTATTTTTATTAATGAAGCAATTCTGAAAATCTATAGAGTTCCTACTATTAGTCTTCGAGTGCCTTACAATCATGTACACTATGAATTTCATTTGCCGCTATTACAGAAAGGAAGGAAAACCCTTGTTACAGAAAAGGTGGATCTGGTCCAACATTAAGATTCTGTTCCTGTCTTAGAAAAAAATTAAGCAATGTAGAACTCGCCTATTTGATTTGTACAGGTTCAACTCTACTGATAAATATTTTGCATTTCCATTTTTAAACTTTGTAATAAATGTTTACCAAATACATGTCAAGTTTTGAAGCAATGAAAACCTCTTTTTTGTCCATTCCCGTGCTGCCAACATCAGTTCCGGCTAGTTTCTCTGTATCACCGGTGTTTGGATTAATGTTATACTCCTCATCACTGTAAAAAAAAGACACTGAAAAACCTGAATGACACTGAGCAATTACATAATAACCATAGAGCATAATTTTCAGACCATCTCAGACATCAAAAAGGAATGAAATTCAAAGACAACAATTATATAATAATCAATGAGTAAAATTTCCAGACCATCTCAGACATGTTTCCAAATATCTTGAATGTTTCCTTTTAAAATAATGAAATTTAAAGAAAAAAACAGGAAAAATAATAGACAAACATAAAATCAATGTTTTGTCAATTTAGGACAAAATTTTTAAATATGCAACATACTAGTAGATAGAGTATTAAAGCTACTTGGATTTCTTAAATTTTCAAAAATTTATAACCCCTTTTGAGAGTGTGTCACAAAAAATATCAGAATATATTCTGTATCATAAATTTCTTGTTACCATTTTGTTTTTTAAAATCCATGCATGGGCAAGTGTCACATACAGCATGTGAGAAGACATTCACTGAAAGTACTGTTAAATCATTATAAGAGAGGAGACTTATTATCATAGTCGTGCTGTGCTACATAATTGTATCCTCAGATATGTATGGAACTCCTTCTCTGTTTATATTTAAACTTTGTAAAATCCACAAATTCATATCCTCACGAAATACCCATTGCAGCCCAAACCACAAAAATTCATGCCCTCAAAATTTAATTATTTCACTAGGTGAAAGAAACACTTACCTGTCTTCAAGAATGAACCTAGACTGACCTCTCTGTCGTCCAGTTCTCCTCGGAAAGACCTCTTCACTCTCGTCCAGGATGCTCAAATCCTCCACAGTGGGTTCTAAAACAACATACATGTATGATTTATTTAAGACTTTTACTTAATTCATATAACAACTGGAAGACTTTTGCCTTACAATACCCCTAACCCAGAGGTGATGACAAACAAGTGGTTGGTAAATTAAACAGACTTTATTTACGTCACTTCGTGACTTTTCAGCTTTGCATGTGATAGTCCCCTGAAGCGACTTTGCACATTATTTCAAGGACCTGTGGATACCTGGGTAGAACCACCAACCTTCCAACTGTCAGCTCACCTGTGGGTACCTGGGTAGAACCACCAACCTTCCAACTGTCAGCTTACCTGTGGGTACCTGGATAGAACCACCAACCTTCCAACTGTCAGCTGGATGCCTTCAACAAATGAAGGATTTTTCAAGTCTAAATCAGTGTTGGAAAGTTAATACAGTCAGATGCAGATGACAGAAAATTTTGGCTAAAAATTAAAACCAGACAATTTTTTTTCTACAAAATAGCAAATTGATTTTTCAGTTTTCATTCTCCACAGAATTGTTCATATAACTGCTTGCAACTGCTAACAGCAAGTGTCACATTTGCAAAGTGAGCCTGCATTCAAACAATTATATTTACATTCATCCTATTCTTTTCCATTGAAATTTTTGATGTTCTTTCGTATGAACAGCAAAATGAAAGGTGCAAAAGTTACGTCATCGCTGCTTAGTGATAACCGACCGCTGTTTTGACGACATCCGCGTATAGTCAGGGAGAACGTTCCTTAGATGACGCCGCAGTTGTTCCGTCTGGTGAACAGAATGGGCGGGAAGCTGACTTTAATGTTAAATGCCACAAAGTATGTGCAATTTATAATATTATTTTGTTTACAAATGGAAAGGAAATAAAATGTAAATATAAGAAATGAAACTATTTTTTTCGGTGTTCATGCTAAAATGAACGATAGAATAGGATCGGAAAATTAAACATGAATCACTAGCGCGATTCATGGATTTGCCGATCCTATTCTGTCGTTCATTTTGCATAAACACCGAAAAAAATAATTTCATTTCTTAAATGAAAACCAGGGTCAAAGGTTATAAACAGTTTAGAGACCAGTCCAGGAACTCCAGCATCTGATTGGTTAATTCAAAGCCCATTTTGTAAATTGACCAATGGCAGAGTAACATTCTAACACTGGTTTTTATTTCAATTTTTAGGTCAGGAGGATAAACTTACTAATCAGACAGTGTCATTCCAAAAGCTTGTGTGATTCTTGACTGGTACCAGTCCAACACTATCGAATACTGGTTCTCTACTTACCTAGTAATTTGAAAAAATTTCCAACTAGACTGTATCATTCAAATAAAAAGCTTGTCTGGTTCCTTATCACCCTTTAGTTACTGGTACCAGTCCAACACAGTTAAATATTGACTGTATATAAACAGTATACAACTTACTTTGTAACTTAAAGACTGGTTCTGTTTGTTCAGATTCTGACTGTATCATTCCAATAGAAAGCTTGTCTGGTTCCTCATCTCCTAAAGATATGGGTACCAGTCCACCACTGTCTGATGTGGTTCCTCTGTCAGATGATAAAATGTTGCTTTTGTATGATTTCATTCAAACATTTCCCATATAATTCAGAAATAAATATAAACACAATTCAGAAGTAAATATACAAACACATGATTCCAGATTCAAACAAAAAAAAATCCTTTTTCTTCTAACGATGTGGATCAGGATAAAGTTCCATTATATATGGTTCCGGGTTTCCAATGGCTGTGAAATAATGATTATATGTAAGTAATAATTCTGGTAGATTTTGTGGTTACATCAGTAAATGAAATTGAATCCCAATGCAACAAGAGCTGTCCATAAGACAGCCAATGCTCGACTATTCGAATTATTGTCCCAGAAGCAGGAGAATATTACCCTAAATGTTAAAATATCTATAGAGTTTCAATCCAGTATCTGCATTAGTTTTAGAGATAGTAACTTGCATGCAAAACTTTAACCAGAAGTTTTAACTTCAAAAGGGGGCATAATTTGGCCAAAATGCAGGTCAAAGTTATGGGACTTTATGCTATCAACTAGTTTTATAACCCCGAAGACACGTGAAGTTTCAATTCAATATCTGAATCAGTTTCAGAGATAGTAACTTGCATGTAAAACTTTAACCAGGATTTTCTAAGTCCAGAAGGGGGGATAATTTGCTTAAAATACATGTCAGAGTTATGGGACTTGACCCAGAGGTTGGTAATTGACCTAGAAAAAGAAAAAAATAGTTTCAAAGCTATATGCCTTTAAGTGATAGCCATATGTACTTGCATGCAAAACTTTAACCAAGGTGTGAAATGAAATTTAATTCTCTTCATTTAAAACCTGTAATGCAAAAATTTGTATAAGAAACAAGAGCTGTCTCCATAGGATGACACATGCCCCCGATGGCACTTTGAATGAATAGCTATGGCCGATGTTAGAGTTTAGGACCTTTGACCTAAGGAGCTGGGTCTTGCGAGCGACACATCGTCTTACTGTGTCACACATTCATGCGTAGTTATTTTAAAATCCATGCATGAATGACAAAGATATGGACTGGACACGCCCATCAATGCACTATCATGAATAATGACCTTTAACGTCTAAGTGTGACCTTGACCTTTGAGCTACGGACCTGGGTCTTGCGCGCGACACGTCGTCTTACTGTGGTACACATTCATGCCAAGTTATTTGAAAATCCATCCATCGATGACAAAGATATGGACCGGACACGCCCATCAATGCACTATCCTTTAATATCCAAGTGTGACCTTGACCTTTGAGCTATGGACCTGGGTCTTGCGCGCGACACGTCGTCTTACTGTGGTACACATTCATGCCAAGTTATTTGAAAATCCATCCATCGATGACAAAGATATGGACCGGACACGCCCATCAATGCACTATCCTTTAATGTCTAAGTGTGACCTTGACCTTTGAGCTACGGACCTGGGTCTTGCGCGCGACACGTCGTCTTACTGTGGTACACATTCATGCCAAGTTATTTGAAAATCCATCTATCGATGACAAAGATATAGACCGGACACACCCATCAATGCACTATCCTTTAATGTCTAAGTGTGACCTTGACCTTTGAGCTACGGACCTGGGTCTTGCGCGCGACACGTCGTCTTACTGTGGTACACATTCATGCCAAGTTATTTGAAAATCCATCAATCGATGACAAAGATATGGACCGGACACGAAAATTGCGGACAGACTGACAGACCGACGGCCCGACAGACGGTTCAAAAACTATATGCCTCCCTTTGGGGGCATAAAAAGCCACTAGCTATTCTAGGCAAAACAACAAAATTTTCATGCCTGCATTATTACACGTTCTCACAGCATATTTCTTCATAGATCTAAAACGTAACTCTTAGAGTAAAGAAAACTAAATTTCCTCAAAGTCTATGTTTTAACCTTTAACCTGCTGGCGGCAAGTGATTCTGCCTTTGCTACCAGTGCAGACCAAGATCTGCCTGCACTATTCGCTATTCAGTCAATACCCCTTTGAATAATAAGTGGAACTGCCCAAATTGAATGACGGACCAGTCCATTTTAGAAATTTAGCAGGGTAAAGGTTAAGAAAGATTTTTACCTTTGTTGAGCAGCTTGTGGTTGGGTGTTTGAATCCACACTTTGTGACAACGGTTTCTCAGTTTCCATGGCAACATGAGGCTCTGAAGCTGACATTTCTCCAGGTACTGCCAGGTGAAACTCATCTGTTCACATACATTAAACTAATCAAATAAAGTAGACAGTGTAATATGTGAAATGACTTTTTATATTTGCTTTAATTTCATAATACTGTGACTCAAGAAATTAAACGGCATAAATATTAACTAGCATTAACTCTGAAAGTAAAACTGTGTTACAAGTTACTACTTACCTCAGCAAGAAGATCATTTACATTAAAGTGACCCCAGAAATGTGCATATAATAGTTTCGAAGCTTACGTTTTACTCATATTAAAGGGATATTCAGGTATATTTTCATGAAAACAATTGTGGTGCATGTATTCTATTTTATCCTTTTTAAAAGGAAGACGCCATTTTATTGAACAAAACTGCTATACAATAATATGAAGTTCCAAAAACATCATAAATTGTCCAATCAAGAATTTGAATCAAACCAGCATTGTTAAGAAAGTAAACTAACAAGAGCTGTTCCTAAGACAGCCAAGCTCGACTATTCGAAATATTGTCACAGAAGCAGGAAATTATTACCCAAAATGTTAAATATCAAAAGAGTTTTAAGTTCGAAACGGGACATAATTTGACCAAAATGCATATCAGAGTTATGGGACTTGATGCTATCAACTAGTTTAATAACCCCGAAGAAACATGTTAAGTTTCAATTCCATATCTGCATTAGTTTTGGAGATAGTAACTTGCATGTAAAACTTTAACCAGAATTTTCTAAGTCCAAAAGGGGGCATAATTTGCTCAAAATACATGTTAAGAGTTATGGAATTTGACCCAGTGAGGTTGGTAACTGACCTAGAAAAAGAATAAATAAGTTTCAAAGCTATATGCCCTTTGGTAATAGCTGTATGTACTTGCACGCAAAACTTTAACTAGGATTTTCTAAGTCCAAAAGGGGGCATAATTTGCCCAAAATACATGTCAGAGTTATGGGACTTGATTCTATCAACTAGTTTTATAACCCCGAAGACACATGTGAAGTTTCAATTTAATATCTGCATTAGTTTTGGAGATAGTAACTTGCATGTAAAACTTTAACCAGGATTTTCTAAGTCCAAAAGGGGGCATAATTTGCTCAAAATACATGTCAGAGTTATGGGACTTGGCCCAGTGAGGTAGGTAATTGATCTAGAAAAAGAAAAAATATGTTTCAAATCAATATGCCTTTTAGTAATAGCTGTATGTACTTGCACGCAAAACTTTAACCAGAATTTTCTAAGTCCAAAAGGGGGCATAATTTGGCCAAAATACATGTCAGAGTTATGGGACTTGACCCAGTGATGTAGGTAATTGATCTAGAAAAAGAAAAAATAAGTTTCAAATCAATATGCCTTTTAGTAATAGCTGTATGTACTTGCACGCAAAACTTTATCCAAAATTTTCTAAGTACAAAAGGGGGCATAATTTGGCCAAAATGAAGGTCAGAGTTATGGGACTTGGTTCTATCAACTAGTTTTATAACCCCAAAGACACATGTGAAGTTTCAATTCAATATCTGCATTAGTTTTGGAGATAGTAACTTGCATGTAAAACTTAACCAGAATTTTCTCAGTCCAAAAGGGGGCATAATTTGCTCAAAATACATGTTAGAGTTATGGAACTTGACCTAGTGAGGTTGGTAATTGACCTAGAAAAAGAATAAATAAGTTTCAAAGCTATATGCCTTTAAATGATAGCTGTATATACTTGCATGCAAAAACTTAACCAAGGTGTGACGCCGACGCCGACGCCAGGGTGAGTAGAATAGCTAGACTATTCTTTGAATAGTCGAGCTAAAAATTGAAAAGTGGAATATTGTATTTTACAGCAATCTTTATGGGTTGACCTAACCAGGCATACACAAATGAAATGGCACAGCTGACACAAGGTTACAGTTTAGAGCTAGAGCCCTTGCATGCCAATCCACCACCCTTTTTATAAATATAATTTAATGATTATTGAATCCAGAGTCTGAAATGTCAAAAAATCACAAGCGAAAAAAAATCAACAAACATAGGAGAGTAACATACCTGAAAACCTGTTAGTTGACTTGACACTCATTTCCTGTTTTCTTTCTAAAATATAATATACATACATGCAAAAAAGAGTTATGAAACCTGTGCAGTGCATGTCAGATCATCACAGTGAACAAGTGTGTGAAGTTTCAATCCATTCAAATTGGTCATGAGGGCTAAGACGCTTTCCTACAGAGGAGAAGGATCCAGGTCAATTCCTGGCTACTACCATTGTGATGTGTTCTTGGGCAAGGCACTATCACGATTGCCTCAGCCCACCCAGCTGTAAATTGGTGCCAGTAAAGTGCTGGGGGTAAGGTATAATTGGTTTTAACTGTTTTTAAAATAGGGTCACTCAAAAGCTCTACAGAGCTTATGCCCATTGTTTCACAAAGCGGAAGTAAATAAAATTAACCTTTACCTTTTCAACTTTGTGGGTAATGAGGTACCAGCTAACATACAAAACATGTCAAAAAGTGGCATAATTTTGTAAAAACGCAAAAAAGAGTTATGGAACCTATGCAATGAAGTAACTTTATGCTCGGGGTGAGCTAAAAAGTCTACAAAATGTCTTTAAAATAATTACTACAATATACATGTATTTACCAGTATCACTTTCATTTCTCCATTCTATCAAAGGGTTGTCATTCATACTTTCAATCTGTTTATCTATTTTTGATTTCTTCTTATTCTGTGATCCTGACCCACTCCCTGAACTTGGAAGTCTATCTCGTGACCTTGAGTCTTGTGACCCTTCTTTTCTGTGACCTCTGTCTTGCGACCTTGAGTCCTGTGACCCTTCTTTTCTGTGACCTCTGTCTTGCGACCTTGAGTTCTGTGACCCTTCTTTTCTGTGACCTCTGTCTTGTGACCTTGAGTCCTGTGACCCTTCTCTTTTCGTTTCAAATGCTGAATTGTTTTGAGAATTTTTTGTTTTTCTGGTCTCTTCATCCAAAAACTGATGGCTTTCTCTCCCAGCTGCTATCTGTGACCTTTGACCCTGGGTAGTACTAGTTTCTGATGGGGTCAATCGTAACAAGAAATTATCAGACTCTTCAGCTGAAAATGAATATTTTTAAAAATGGATAAAACAATTTTTATGACATGAAAATTCCAAGTAAAAATTATTGTTATATTTGATTAGAATATTACATATTTTAATCGTTTTACGTAAGTCCCAACAAATAAGTAAAACTTCCATTCATTTCATGTTCAAAAGCTGAAATCCATCTGTTCATATCGTCATCTCAGCTTAAAACTGGATAACTGGTTCTCTATGCCAATAACGTTATCTAGATTTTGTAGAGGTCAGGACATCCACACAAAACAGCAGTTTTGGCAAAACAAAGGAATTCTGTGCCCACAAATTAAATGATTTCAAAGTATACAATTTCTTCTATGTTATAATACAAGTACAAACCTTCTTTCTGTGAGATGAGGGAACCAGACCCACTGGGTATCACAATAACTTCCCTCTCACTGCCGCAACTCTCAGCAACCTGCAGTTTCTGTGACGATAGAAGAGGGCGTAAACCTCGTTCTGGTCTTTGTTGCCGAGTTTCAGGATTTTTCTTGTGACTAACCTGTAATATTAACAGTTTAAATGTGTTTCCTTCAATCAAACAACATTTTTATTCTCGTCCCTGAAATCTATTATAAAGTTTGTTTCGGTACACAAACCTATGCATGTGGTCCAAATTTGAAGGCTGTAGCTACAGAAATGTGAAAGTAGGTCACTAGGTCAAGATCAAGGTCAACTCATGTCAAGGTTCATCTTGCCACTCAAAACTATACATGTGGTCCAAATTTGAATGATGTAGTTTATGGACATGGAGATTCTAAGTTTTTCCCTATATAAATCTATATGAAACATGTGACCCCCTGGGCAGGGCCATATTTGACCCAAGCGGGATAATTTGAACAAACTTGGTAGAAAACCACTAGATGATGCTACATTACAAATATCAAAGCCCTAGTCTTTGTGGTTTAGACAAGAAGATTTTCTACCCCCAGGGTGGGGACATATTTGACCCTAGGGTAATAATTTGAATAATCTTAGTAGAGGACCACTAGGCGATGTCATATACAAAATATCAAAGCCCTAGGCCCTGTGGTTTTGGACAAGAGGTTTTTCAAAGTTTTTTTCCTATATAAGTCTATATAAACCATATGACCCCCTTGGTGGGGCCATATTTGACCCAAGGGAAATAATCTGAATAATCTTGGTAAAGGACAACTAGATTTTGTTACATACCAAATATCAAAGCCTAGGACCTGTGGTTTTGGACAAGAAAATCAGAAACCGTTAAACTGTTCCTGGCCAATGTGACCTTGACCTTTGACCTAATGACCTCAAAATCAAAAGGTGTCATCTGCTGGTCATGACCAACCTCTCTATCAATTTTCCTGACACTAGGCCCAAGTGTTCTTGACTTTTTACCCAAAAACCATTTTACTGTTCCTGGTCACTGTGACCTTGACCTTTGACATACTGACCTCAAAATCAATAGGGGTCATCTGCGGGTCATGACAAACCTCCCTATCAAATTTCATGACCCTAGGCCTAAGCGTTCTTGAGTTATCATCCGGAAACCGTTTAACTGTTCAGGGTCACTGTGACTTTGACCTTTGACATACTGACCTCAAAATTAACAGGGGTCATCTGCTGGTGATGACCAACCTTCCTATTAACTTTCATGATCCTAGGCCCAAGCGTTCTTGAGTTATCATCCGGAAACGGATTGGTCTACATTCCGACTGACGACCGACATCTGCAAAACAATATACCCCTCCTTCTTTGAAGGGGGGCATAATAAGGAAGGACAATAATTCTAGGAATTACAATTTTTAGCAAAATTCCTTTCTTGTCATGTCAAGACATGTTAAAGTTTTAATAATTAGATACATCCCCTTACTTAACAAGCCCATAAGTAGGTGTCATAACAACAAGAGCTGTCCGTAAGACAGCACGCTCGACTTTTCTCTGTGCTTGACTCTGAATTAGAGCTTTGCCAGTAAAAAAAATCCAAGTTAAAAAGGGACATAACTCTGTCAAAATTCAAATCAGAGTTATGGGAATTGTGTCTCCTGATGCAGACTTTGATTGTAAATAACTATTTTGAGTTTCAAGTCAAAAGCTTTAATAGTAACAGAGATATTTGACTTTATCAAAAATTTTAACCAAAAATTCTAAGTTAAAAAGGGACATAATTCTGTCAAAATTCAAATCAGAGTTATGGGGATTGTTTCTCCTGGTGTAAACTTTGATAGTAAATAACTATTTTAAGTTTCAAGTCAATAGCATTGATAGTAATAGAGATATTTGACTTTATCAAAAACTTTAACCAATGGCGACGCCGACGCCGGGGCGAGTGCAATAGCTCTACTTTTTCTTCGAAAAGTCGAGCTAAAAATACAGAAGCAATAAATGTACATGAAAGTACTACCTTGTTCTCAGTATTCAGAGTGCCTTCAGAGAGATTTAATCGTACAGATTCTGACATTCCATCTTCTCCTGGATGCTCAGGTAAACCTGCTGCGATTGCCTGAAAAATATAGTGAAGTAATACATTACTGGGGTAAACCTGCAGCCATTGCCTGAAATATATTGTGAAGCAATACATTAATGGGGCAAACCTGCTGCCATGGCCTGAATATATAGTAAAGTATTATGTTACTGGGATAAACCTGCGGTCATTGCCTGAAATATATAGTGAAGTAATACATAACTGGCGACAAACCTGCAACCATTGCCTGAAACATATACTGAAGTAATACATTACTGGGGGCAAACCCGCAGCCTTTGCCTGAAATATATTATGAAGTAATACATTACTGGCAACAAACCTGCAGCCATAGCCTTAAATATATAGTGAAGTAATGCATTATTGGCAACAAACCTGCAGCCATAGCTTGAAATATATAGTAAAGTAATACATTACTGGCAACGAACCTGCAGCCATAGCCTGAAATATATAGTGAAGTAATACATTACTGGGGCAAACCTGCAGCCATTGCCTGAAATATATAGTGAAATAATACATTACTGAGGGGCAAACCCACAGCCATAGCCTGAAATATATAGTGAAGTAATACATTACTTTGGGCAAACCTGCAGCCATAGTCTGAAATATATAGTAAAGTAATACATTACTGGCAACAAACCTGCAGCCATAGCCTGAAATACATAGTGAAGTAATACATTACTGGGGACAAACCTACAGCCATAGCCTGAAATATATAGTAGGGATGGCAACGAATATTCGAATATTCGTTCATGACACGAATATTCGAATACTGTTACACTATTCGAATATTCGGAAAAAAATAAAATCATAATAAATAAATAAAAACCAAATGCAAGAACCAGTATGTTCGTTTATCTAATTTACCAAAATTCGCTTTCATGGTAAATACGCGCGAAAATGGCTTCCGTCGCTGTCAGACGTGTCACTTCGTATATTTCATTATTAGCGTGCCGATATTGTACATCGCTATGTTGATGACATCGCACCCTGTAGTAAGTACCGCTAATTGCTTACCTTTAGAAATTTTATTAGTCCCCAACTGATGTAAATCTGTTACAAGTCGCCTTGTTTTTGGTAGGTGCGAACCGCATATTATTAAAAATCATCAGAAAGCACTTGAACTAATGACTCGGATTTCAATCAAAGTCGATTCAAGATGTATTTCAGTAAAGAAAAATGCCGAAAAGTGTTGTAAACAAGTCAAATGTAATGAATATTATTTTTATGTAAAACGGATTCCTCTTGATAATAAATGCATTTCGTGTGGAAAAAATAGTACAATCTACTCAATAATCATACAGAGGGTAAAGTTAAGCAAAATATATCTTTTATAAGACTCCCCCACCCCCACAGTCTTAATTTTACATCCCGTTTAATCGAAAATATACTCTTGAGTGCTATGCCGTCCGTCTCATTGGCATTAATGTAATATAAGAGGTAACGTTACTTGAATTGAATTTTGGAAAGTTTGGAGTTTGTGAATCTCGAGATTTGTGTTGTCTACAGCATCTCGTGAGGTCATATCTTTTACGCTCGTAATATGTTATTATGTATACACTCGTTTTACTTGGTAAATAAAAGTCGTTTAGTTTCGACTTTGTGAGCATTAACGCATTGGTCGGCTGAGTTATATTCACGACTGAAAATAGTTTCCGCATCTAGATAATACATGCCTATAATATATATAATATATATTTTATGTTTTGAATTTCAAAAAGCTCTACTGATCCAAGTTCGAATTATGAAGTTACATGTTCATTTTGTCAATAATGTTTAAAAAAGAAATATGTATATTTTGCATTTAAGTCATTTGTTTAATTGCTTTTGTCAACCATGGGAAACCTACACCTGCGGTGGACACCGCCGTGGGGTAGGGGGCACTCGTGTGTTGCTCATTGCGCAACACAGAGTGTGCTGCCATGAAGATGGTCTGATGCGACCCTCTCTTGGCGGCTTGGCACTTCCGCATATGTGGTACATACGGTTCATTTTACATTTTATTCAATTCACATATCAGTTGTATACCTCGGCCAATATTGTTATCTATTTATGACTGTTTGCAAATGTCTTTAGTGGTTAGTCTTAATGCATGTATAAGATATTTGTAAAATGTTTGTCAGTGGGTTGTATTGTTCTGTACAACTTGTAAAATATCAACAACGTATAATCTATGATTATCATGTCGTGCAGTTATTATAGAACAACATGTTTCTCCATTCGCAAACTATGACTACAATTTGTTATATGCCTCTTTTTTATTTAAACACTGTATGTGTTTATCACGTGACCAAGAAACAATTCTGATCTGTTTAATTATGAATATTGAATATAGACTTTTTTATTGAATCAATCTCCACATTGCCGGTGGTCTAGCACTTTCGTTTTTGATTCCTAGACTATCTATATTTTGGTCTGATTGATAAAACAACTGTTTTGTCCCTATATTTGGATTCTGTTCCGGAGTTTTGCATATTTTTTTTTTTTCCTTTCAATTTTAATCGCAAGACCGGGCACATTCTTTCATACATTGTGTACAACCCAGGATATATATTAATTTAATTTTGCTTATAAAATTGTTGATATTCTATTTATCAATGAATTGAAATCGCACAGTAATAAGCATTAATAATGGATAACACTATTTCATAATAAAGACTTCTCTTCCAATTTAGCTTTAGATTTGCATTAACAGTGAAATGTAATTGCTGAGCGTACACTCTTTTCCTGATGTACGATATCTCGCTATCTAAGCATTTTAATAGCATGTTATTTAAGAATACTCATTTATTACATGTATGTGTTTAAATGCTTAATATTATCTTGTTTATTTTTGTCTTTGTTTATATGTTTGTTGTTGTCATACTGTAAATATGTTATGCTCTTCAATAATGGAGGAATAAAAGGTATCTATCTATCTATCTGTATTATGTGAATCTGCTGTCAAAATGCAAGCTATGCCGCCTGTCTTTTTAAAGTATTTCACGCGATCATCCGATAAGAAGTCGGCTACGTGTAATATGTGTGGAGAGAACCTTACTTACGGGAGGGCTACATCTCTGTAAAAACATGTAAAAATAAGTAAAACCTATATAGATTATATGTAAATGGAGGCAAATAACAAATATTTTATATTCAAAAAGATGAACAAGCGATGAGAACGATAAGTCAGTCTTAATTCGTCAATGTCTAAATTATTTCCGGTGTAAACGAAAGTAGAACTAATGCAGAGCGCTGCTAAGGGTACGATAAATTCATAAGATTTTGAGTTGATTTGGTGATCATTTGATGACCGAATATTCGAATATTCGTTCGGAAGGCTGACCGAATATTCGAATACCAAAATTGCTATTCGTTGCCATCCCTAATATATAGTGAAGTAATACATTACTTTGGGCAAACCTGCAGCCATAGCCTGAAATATATAGTGAAGTAATACATTACTGGCGAGAAACTTGCAGCCATTGCCTGAAATATATAGTGAAGTAATACATTACTTTGGGCAAACCTGCAGCCATAGCCTGAAATATATAGTGAAGTAATACATTACTGGCGAGAAACTTGCAGCCATTGCCTGAAATATATAGTGAAGTAATACATTACTGGCAACAAACCTGCAGCCATAGCCTGAAATATATAGTGAAGTAATACATTACTGGGGACAAACCTACAGCCATAGCCTGATATATATAGTGAAGTAATACATTACTTTGGGCAAACCTGCAGCCATAGCCTGAAATATATAGTGAAGTAATACATTACTGGCGACAAACCTGCAGCCATTGCCTGAAATATATAGTGAATACATTACTGGGGTAAACCTGCAGCCACTGCCTGAAATACATAGTGAATACATCACTGGGGTAAACCTGCAGGCATGGACAAAAATATATAACGAAATTAATGTAGTGCTGAGGTAAACCTGCATCCACTATTTTACTGTATGTTGATGTTAGGATGCTCAATATTCTTCTTACCTATTAATAAAGCAGTAATTACCTGTGATGTGTCTGTCTGTTTATCTTTTCCACTGCCTTCACTTGAACCATCCCGTAGACAGTCATCCTGTTATAAATAAATAAATAAATAAATACAGGATATGTGTTAGTGTAAATGTTAAGATTTTATTTTAGTTTCATTTTTGTTTTTGTTGGGGTTTAAGTTACACTGACACAATTTTAGGTCTAACTGCGACTTTCCCATTTCTGCTGGATGAGTAAGACCTTTTATGCCCCATGTGAAGCTCGAACCCACATAGGTAAGCTTTAAAGGGGCAAATCAGCTGCCTTAACCACTTGGCCACAGAGACCTCTTGTTGTCAATACTACTTCTACACTGGTTTCATTACTTTGTATTGCTTAAAAGGACTAACCTTCACATTTTAGATGAAAAATAATACCTCTCAAAAGTCATTAAAAAATGAGTACTCTGAAAGTGACTAGTATTGAACAGAAAGTAGTAAACCTTTGCAACGCTTTTTAAACAATGCAAAAAATTAACAGCCTTCTTGCATTTTTACCAATATCTAACTTTTTTTCACTTTATCATTTTTCAGTGTCATATATACATTCTATGCCAAACTTGGTGAAAATGAACATGTTGAAAAATATCACCCAAACTGTGGGCAAGTATCTGACCTGGGGTTGACTAGTCAAGGTGTCAGCAGCATTAATATCAAACACAGTCTGGTTTCCTTCATCTGAGTTCTCTATGTTCTGGTCCCCAGCTTCCTGTATACTCTGGTTCCCTGTTTCCTGTGTAGGTGAACTTGGAATTATGATAGGAGTGGAACCATACACACCAGGTGATGGAGGAATCTCATTTCTGAAGTAAGTAGGGAAAGTATCAAGGTGTATTATTTTCTCACAAGTGCCTGAAATAACCTAGCTAAAAACCAAAACTACTTTAAAGCTGCTATGTAAACATAACGTTTTTTTTTTTACTTTCTGGTCCACATGACTGTATTGTTAGCATTACCAAAGTTAAGGTTTTTGCAGTACAAGTTATCTCTCTTCATATCCATAACTGTGAAATAACTTAATTACATGGGTATAAACTTTCGTGGTTTTGACCAAAACAACTACTTTACTGGGATATAAATTCATGGGTTTCCACTATAAAGATAAAAGAAAAGCTATTTTGCTTGTTTGTTGTCATTTAATTTCATGGACTGATACAGGAAGTCCATGAAATTTAGCTCCCCCCCCCACCCCAGCAACATATATTAGTAATTTCACAGTATAAACAAGGTTTATTACTTAATAAGATCTACAAGATTCCTCAATTTACAGTTTAAAAAAATTGCCATATTCTATTGTAATTTCTATTTCGGTATAACATACATTACATTCATGTACACAGTCTCTACGCAGGTGAAACACTGATGTATTTCATACCAATATCATAAAGTATTAAGTGTTATTTCATTTTATTATTGGCTTGTTAAGGCAACAATATACCAGAAGCAGTTTTTAAGGGTAAATCAAACACATACAAATATAACCAAATAAAAATATGACACTTAGTCTAGATCAGTTATAATTTTCCACTCAAATTGTGTAATTGCAAAAGATGTAAACTACGGTAACAGATATCTCTACTTGCAAGTTCTTGCCAAATGCAAGCATTGTAATTCTTTGCGGATCATAACTTTAAAATCAAAACTACAGTTATTAATATATACAAAGCTTTTTTAAATTTAAAATTTGTAAAATCATTTCTGGTTACTGTGAAATCATTAATTTTCGTTGGGGACTAATTTTCGTGGATTTCGTGGTTGAGTCAATCCACGAAATTTAATCCCAACGAACAAGTAAAATTCCCATTCATTTTATGTTCAAAAGTTGAAATCCATGAATACATATCCCCACAAAATTGTTGTTTTGACCAAAACCACGAAATTTCATGCTCACAAAATTATACAATTTTACAGTATCTGAAGGACTTAGAAATCAATTTCAACATTTTATTTAATGTCTTTCTGTTCTTGAAAGTTTTAGGGTCTATCTCTATTATATACAGGCAGTATTGTTTACTTCACTTACATTGTTTCTTCAACACTTTCTGGCACTAACATTGGTTTCTGTGAGAGATGTAGACTACCAAGGTGCTCGGATGGCGTTGACGGGCTTTGTTGATCTCCTATAAATATCAAAGACAGTGAATTAGGAGCCTACTGTTTCATCAACCAAATCAAGGACGTCATTTTCCTGAACTGAAATCCTATTTTGTAGGATTGAGATAAAAATTATTTTGACGCCCCAGAATAAGAAGGGTGTAAGTGTTAGTTCCTTTGAGAAAAGGAGGACCTAACTAAAAAATTTAACCAATGCCGACGATCAAGTGACGACAATACCTCGAATTTAACAGCTACATCTTTTGTGTGTGTGTGTGTGTGTGTGTGTTTGCTTTCTTTTGTTGCTGCTTTCTTTTTTAATGTGAACTTCTTCAGAGAACTAGTTATGTTTAGTGTGCATATGTGTAGAGATAAACTGCATGTGCCAGAGCCAGAATGAAGCCAGTTCATTTTTTATATGGCAAGAAAAACAAGAGCTGTCGGAGGACAGCAATGCTTGACTATTCTCTGGATTCTGTACTATTTCTTTTTAAATAAAGAAGCAAGGTTTGAAAAGGAATGATATACTTGCACCACTGTGACCATATTAACTTAAACAAGAGGGTCATGATGACCCTGGATCGCTCAACTGAGTAATATGAGCTACATGTTTCAAAGATCAAACTGATGATAAAATATTAAGAAGGTCAGTAGGTCACATTCATGGTCAATGAAATTCAGTTTTATGATTGGTGTGCAAAACTGTGTATGTCATCAAAATTTCAAGGCTGTATCTTAAAAAACAAGAAAGTAGGTCAGTAGGTCAAGGTCACAGTCAAGTGACATCATATAACTTGGTGTCATCAGGTAATTATAACTAAACAGTCTTGGAAATAGGATCAAATGATTTTTTAAGTATTTTTTCCTATATAACTCACATAGTAACTAAGTGACCCCAGGGCAGGGCCTCTTTTAACCCCAGGGGAATAATTTGAACAATTTTGGTAGAGGACTACTAGACAATGCATCATACAAATATCAAAAGCATAGGTCGTATGGTTTCAGACAAGAAGAGTTTTCAAATTTTTTCCTATATAAGTCTATATAAAACTTAGGACCCCCAGGGCAGGGCCTCTTTTCACCCCAGGGGTACAATTTGAAGAATTTTGGTTGAGGACCATAAGACAATGCTACAAACCAAATATCAGAGGTCTAAGTGTTGTGGTTTCAGACAAGAAGATTTTTAAACTTTCTTTCATATATAACTATGTAAAACTTGGGACTCCCAGGGCGGGGCCATATTTGACCCTAGAGGGATAATTTGAACAATTTTGGTAGAGGACCACTAGATGATGCTACATACCAAATATCAAAGCCCTAGGCTGTGTGGTTTAGTACAAGAAGATTTTCAAAGTTTTCCCTATATAAGTCTATATAAACCATGTGACCCCCCGGATGGGGCCATATTTGACCCTACGGGGTTAATTTGAATAATTTTGGAAGAGGACCACCAGATGATGCTACATACCAAATATCAAAGCCCTAGGCCATGCAGTTTTGTACAAGAAGATTTTCAAAGTTTTCCCTATATAAGTCTTTATAAACCATGTGACCCCCGGGGTGGGGCCATATTTGACCCTAGGGGAATAATTTGAACAAGTTTAGTAGTGGACCACTAGATGATGCTACACACCAGATATCAAAGCCCTAGGCCCTTTGCTTTTAGACAAGAAGATTTTTAAAGTTTTTCCTTTTGGTTGCCATGGCAACCAGAGTTCTGCATGGAATTCAATTCTTTGAACAATTTTGAAAGGGGGCCACCCAAGGATCATTCCTGTGAAGTTTGGTGTAATTCTGCCCAGTGGTTTTCAAGAAGAAGATTTTTTTAGATATTGACGGACACGCGACGGATGACGCACACCGCACGGCGGACATTGAGCGGTCACAATAGCTCACCATGAGCCTTTGGCTCAGGTGAGCTAAAAACTGCAATCATTACATCAATATTGAGGACAGTTTGTTTGTTTCAGTGCAAGATCTAAAGATAGAAGTGAACATCTGATGCAATATATTTACCAAGCATGACTAAAGATGTAAGAATTGGCACTCACTTATGGATAGGTTTATCCCAGATATTTTGATTTTACACGTAAAACAAATTAATTTTCTTCGATATACATTTCCAACATATAATAAAGAGATGTGATTGCAAACACAGAATGGGTGGCTATTCATATGTTGATGCTTTGAGAATTTATTATAATAAATTATTTAAGTTTTCAAGAACTTATTAACTTGTAAACAAGAGTCCCTAATCTGATGTAATATGTAAGTAAGATTCTGACCAAGGTTGATAAATATCTATAAAAAGGTTCATAAGAAAAAATGGGAGATGGATGAACCATAGACCATTCATATGTACCAAGAACTAACCCAGAAACCTTGGTTCCAGTTCACCTTAAAACTGAATCAAGAAAGGAACACTTGTTCAAAGTTTACCTGTTTCTTCAAATATGTCTTGGGATGCTGGGAACAGGTCGAATTTGTCCACTTTCAAATGACCTCTCTGAGTTTTGTACACCTCACACTGATCATAACTTCCAAGGTTAGACCGGCTTCGAGACTGAAAGCTGAAAACAAGCAACACTTCAGGTAACAGAAATTAAAGAAAAATAAAAGAAATCAAAATGCATTCTTGTCTTAACAAGTTGTAAAAGTTTGTTAGCTTTCCATTTACACAAGGACATGTCTTAAAGTAGCTGGTATATCTGACAAACCTGTGTTTTGTTTTCATTTGAGGTTTAAATTAAAAGACATGGTTCAGGGCATGCGATGACATTTCAGCTTTTATGGCAGTTGCCCTTATGAAAAAGATTTCATCAACAGAAAAGCATCTTGATAGAACCACAGACCTCCAACAAGCCAGCTAGGTGGTTTTCTCATTTGACCACCCAAGCTGGGCTCAACCCACAGATTTGCAGTCGTTTTTTTCTTCTTTTTATTATGACAAACAGATGTCAGGTCCTTTGCAGTTTGAAAAAATGCAATTACACTGGTTCAAAGTGGCATACACAACAAATTGTCTTTGTGTTTTTGAACTTAACATCTTGCTTTTTTTAACATACACATTTACAATAACTTCTTCATTTACCTTGACACATTGCTCTGACTACTTCCACTGCCAGATCCCGGGTTTTTGCCATTTCCTGTTTCATGTTGAGAATCATCATCAGTTCTCTCCCCTGGTATTAGAGAAACAAGAGGACCTTGATGGTCCTGAATCGCTCACCTGTCCCCACATGACCCAGTTTTGAGTATGACGTCGTTTTTTCTATTATTTGACATAGTGACCTAGTTTTTGAGCTCACATGAACTTGACCTAGATATCATCAAGATAAAAATTCTGACCAATTTTCATGAAGATCCTCTGAAAAATATGGCCTCTAGAGAGGTCACAAGTTTTTTCTATTATTTGACCTAATTACCTAGTTTTTGAAGGCATGTGACCCAGTTTTGAACTTGGCCTAGATATCAAGGTGAACATTCTGACCAATTTTCATGAAGATTCATTGAAAAATATGGCCTCTAGTTAGGTCACAAGGTTTTTCTATTTCTAGACCTACTGACCTAGTTTTTGACCGCACATGACCAAGTTTCGAATTTGACCTAGATATTATCAAGGTGAACATTCTCACTAATTTTCATGAAGATCTCATGAAAAGTATGGCCTCTAGAGAGGTCACAAGGTTTTTCTATTTTTAGACTTACTGACCTAGTTTTTGACCGCACTTGACCCAGTTTCGTTCTTGACCTAGATATCATACAGGTGAACATTCTGACCAATTTCATGAAGATCCATTGACAAATATGGCCTCTAGAGAGGTCACAAGGTTTTTCTGTTTTTAGACCTACTGACCTAGTTTTTGACCGCACGTGACCCAGTTGCAAACTTGACCTAGATATCATCAAGATGGACGCCGGACGCCGCGCAATCACAAAAACTCACCTTGTCACTTTGTGACTGGTGAGCTAAAAAGGTAACATATCTAGTAGAGACTTTCTCTTTTAATTTATCTTCTTTCAGTAAAGTCAGGGTTGCATCAACAAGAAAAAGACCAGTCTAATGGATGAATTGTATTTGTTTTGCATTGTGCATAGTCTCTAATCTTTTAATTCATTGATTGAATGGCAATGTATTTTCTTATTAATGATATTTTCTGTATGTGTACATATGATATGTGATCTACATTGAAGAGACTTAAATAAAAAAAATTAAAATCTAATGACAGCATTGAAAACTGGGCATAATTGGATAACTGTAAGTACAAGTTATGGAACTAGGAACAAGGCCCAGAGCCATCATTTCTTAGTCCTAAAGAAACCAGCTTATATATAAAACATTCATACATCCATAAAGGGAGGTAATCATTAACAAAGACCTTATGAACCATTAACAGTTTAAAATCTAACAAATAAAGGGTTGGTCTGGCACCCATAACACATTCCTATTTTTTTAGGCCTTACTTTTTCACATATATAGTGTAATTAAGTTTTTTTCGACACTTTTCTAAAAATATATTTATTCTCAATAAGTATGGCGTTCATTCTACCATATGTTCATACCTGACAGCTTCTTCTGTATAACAGTGACATCTTCCTCTGAATCAGAATCACTGAAAGAACAAAAGTTTGGAAAGGTTGCAATTTCACACTTGTACCACTGAAAGTCTATGTAGGATTTTTAGGATTTTATTCTTTTTTTTTTTTTTTTCATTTTAAGAGCATCTCAGGTGAAAGACTTCAGAACAGGACAATTTTCACATACTAAATACCTGTACAGATTCAATATTACTTTCAATATTTATGCACAGTTATGAACTCTCAAGTTTGTAGATTTACCCATATTGGCAAAGCCATAAAATTCATCAGAAAACTTTTAGCAAATTCTAATCAATTATGGGCAGAGATCAAAAATGCATAGTGTCACCTCAGCAAAAATAATGAGATATTGGCAAGTCAGTCTGGTTTTGCAATTTTCACTCTTTTCTGGTCATCGAAATGTATATATGAGTTGCACCATGAGAAAACCAACATAGTGCATTTGCGACCAGCATGGATCCAGACCAGCCTGCGCATCTGCGCAGTCTGGTCAGGATCCATACTGTTCGCTTTCAAACCCTATTGCAATTAGAGAAACTGTTAGCGAACAGTATGGATCCTGACCGGACTGCACGGATGCGCAGGCTGGTCTGGATCCATGCTGATTGCAAATGCACTATGTTGGTTTTTCTCGTGGCGCGGCTCAATTATGATTCCTTTGCCATTTTTACATTTGACTTAATTACTTCAGTTTTTATAGAATATAATTTTATGATTTCATGCCCTTTTGAAATTGCTGTTTTTGCCGAAATCGTAAACTCTGCACCAACAAAACTTTACAATATCACAGTATAGCAAGTCATTTAAGGTGTTTTGACTATTTACAAACCTCCTGTAACAAGTCCATTACCTACCTTATACAGTCTGAAGGACCCACATTAGCATCTGTCTTGTGAACACTGTCTGTGTCTGAAACTAGGACCGACACCTTTCCTGAAATAAAACAGAAATGTTTTTGGGTTTTTTTTGGTGTAGGGCATTTTCTTAACAGTATTTCAGTTATATAATTATGACAGTCACTTTACCTAATTATACAGTGTTCCAAGGTTCTTTACCAGTACCATATTTACCTCTTGAAAAACAAGAGGACCATGATGGTCCTGAATCGCTCACCTCTTCCCACATGACCCAGTTTTGAGTATGACGTCGTTTTTTCTATTATCTGACATAGTGACCTAGTTTTTGAGCTCATGTGACTCAGTTTTGAACTTGACCTAGATATTATCAAGATAAAAATTCTGACCAATTTTCATGAAGATCCATTGAAAAATATGGTCTCTAGAGAGGTCACAAGGTTTTTCTGTTATTTGACCTATTGGCCTAGTTTTCGAAGGTACGTGACCCTGTTTTGAAATTTATCTAGATATCATCAAGGTGAACATTCTCACTAATTTTCATGAAGATCTCATGAAAAATATGGCCTCTAGAAAGGTCACAACGTTTTTCAATTTTTATACCTACTGGCCTAGTTTTTGACCGCACATGACCCAGTTTCGAAACTGATCTAGATATCATCAAGGTGAACATTCAGATCAATTTTCATGAAGATCCATTGAAAAATATGGCCTCTAGAGAGGTCAAAAGATTTTTCTAATTTAAGACCTACTGACCTAGTTTTTGACCGAAGTTGACCCAGTTTCAAACTTGCCCTAGATATCACCAAGATGAACATTCAGACCAACTTTCATACAGATCCCATGAAAAGTATGGCCTCTAGAGAGGTCACAAGGCTTTTTTATTATTTGACCTACTGACCTAATTTTTAAGGCACGTGACCCAGTTTCAAACTTGACCTAGATATCATCAAGGTAAACATTCTGACCAATTTTTATGAAGATCCGTTCATGGGTATGGCCTCTAGACAGGTCACAAGGTTTTTCTATTTCAAGACCTACTGACCTAGTTTTTGATCGCAGTTGACCCAGTTTCAAACTTGACCTATATATCATCAAGATAAACATTCAGACCAACTTTCATACAGATCCCATGAAAAATATGGCCTCTAGAGAGGTCACAACGTTTTTTCATTATTTGACCTACTGACCTACTTTTTGATGGCATGTGACCCACTTTCGAACTTGACCTAGATATCATCAAGACGAACATTCTGACCAATTTTTATGGAGATCCATTCACAAGTATGGCCTCTAGAGAGGTCACAAGGTTTTTCTATTTTTAAACCTACTGACCTAGTTTTTGACTGCACGTGACCCTGTTTTGAACTTGACCTAGATATCATCAAGATGTACATTCAGACCAACTTTCATACAGATCCCATGAAAAATATGGCCTCTAGAGAGGTCACAAGGTTATTCTATTATTTGACCTACTGACCTAGTTTTTGAAGGCACGTGACCCACTTTTGAATTTGATCTAGATATCATCAAGATGAGCATTCAGACCATCTTTCATACAGATCCCATGAAAAATATGGCCTCTAGAGAGGTCAGAAGGTTTTTCTATTATTTAACCTACTGACCTAGTTTTTGAAGGCACGTGACCCAGTTTCAAACTTGACCTAGATATCATCAAGTTGAACATTCTGACCAATTTTCATGATGATCTTGTGAAATATATAGCCTCTAGAAAGGTCACAAGGTTTTTCTATTTTTAGACCTACTGACCTAGTTTTTGATGGCACGTGACCCAGTTTCGAACTTGACCTAGATATCATCAAGATGAACATTCTGACCAACTTTCATAAAGATCCCACAAAAAATGTGACCTCTAGAGTGGTCACAAGCAAAAGTTTACGGACGCACTGACGCACGGACGGAGGACGGACACCGCACAATCACAAAAGCTCACCTTGTCACTTTGTGACAGGTGAGCTAAAAAAGACAAATTTCAGAACCTGAATCAAAGATGGAGGGCAAATGACTTTTAGACAATTTGTCTTCAGTCAATCATCAGGGAATACAAATACCCTTGCTGGGCTTTGGACCTATCTCTTTCTACTTAGAATTCTTATGCTCTGACAATTAAGCTTACTTAGCAGGCTAAAAAGATAGAATGAAAAAGCATGACAGTGTTTCGCCCACATTCCTTTGCCCTTTAGCCTTGGTGGCAAGTGATTCTGCCTTTGCAAACAGTGCAGATCAAGATCAGCCTTCACATTTGTGCAAGCTGATCTTGGTCTGCTGCACTGTTTACTATTGTCAGTAAATTTTCAGCAAACACCCCTTCAAATAACAAATGGTACTGCCCAAATTGAATGATAGACCTGTCCATTTCAGATATTTAGCAGGGTAAATGTATATCACTTCCTGACAGCACAAAATGTTGATAAATATATATTGCTGATATTTCCGTCACAATTAGCTCACTGAAGTTTTATTAGGATAGAGTTATATCTCAGAAAACTGAAAAGCATGAAACAATAATGTATCTTTTATTCTCTTTTCCTACCTTTCTCATGCTCTTCATCTGTGCACGTATCACTTGACAGGACACCTTTGTCCGGGTTCTAAAATCAGAGTATATAAAATTATCAAGAACGTCTCCATTAATTCATACTGTATAAACATTTTGTGAGGGACTAGCTTTCATGGAGTTTGTGGCAGTGTCATTCCACGAAATTAAATCCCCAAGGAAGTATATAATTCCTTTTCTTTTTAATCAACAAAATGTAGAATCCACAGTTCCTCCCCAGGAAATTGCTATTTAGGTTGAAACCATGACATTTTCGGCCCACGAAATTAAAAGATTTCACAATATGTAATGAAGTGGTAAAATATTTCATAAACTAGTAATACATGTACAAATCACACTTAAACCCAAAGGTAGTGGTGTGTAAATCAATTACTGTGCTAACAAATTTTTGATATAAAAGTTAATGACAAGTCAAGTTCGTCAACCAGTTTTCAACGTCAACAAGGCAGTCTGAATGACAGCTATATCCCCTGCCGCTGTTATGGATAGTGGCTCAAACCTTTGACCTTGAGTTGTGACCTTGACCTTAAGCCAACATGGCAGACTCATGGGTTCTGCACATCGTCTTGATGAGATGATCATTTGACCCAAGTTTCATGATTATACTTCAAAGGATTTAGGAAATACAGACAGAGCGGACACGAAATAGAAGGCTCAAACCTTTGACCTTGAGTTGTGACCATGAGCTTGAGCCGACATGGCTGACTCATGGGTTCTGCATATTGTCTTGATGAGATGACCATTTGACCCAAGTTTCATGATTATCCTTCAAGGGGTTTAGGAGATACAGAGCGGACACAAAATGTTACGGAAGGACGGACGGAGACCATTCCTATAACCCCCCAACACTCGTGGTGGGGGATTAACAAATTCTGACTTCCTTGACGGTTATCCAAAATACACTAAATCTTACATTATACAAGTTTGGTCTACTACTCTTGCTTATACGGTACCATTTTGTCCAAAGTCTAAAATGTCAGCAGTTTTGGACCAATTCTGAACATATCTATTATACAGATGTATATTGAACTTATCATGGTTTATCATGGTTAATCAAAAATCAGTCAATTTCTATACCCCTAAATGAAAATTGAAATTTTGACTGGTTCCCAACACTATTGAACAGTACCAACCTTGCAGCTTTTAAATAAACAAGAGGGACATGATGGCCTATATATCGCTCACCAGAGTTGATCTGGCCTACTGACCTAGTTTTTTACCCCACATGAGCCAGTTTCAAATTTAACCTAGAGATTATCAAGACAAACATTCTGACCAAGTTTCATAAAGATTGAGTCACAACTGTAGCCTTTAGAGTGTTCACAAACTTTTCCTTTGATTTGACCATGCGACCTTGTTTTTGACCCTTAAAGACCCATATTAAAACTTGACCTAGAGATCATCAAGACAAACATTCTGACCAAGTTTCATTAAGACTGGGTCACAAATGCGGCCTCTAGAGTGTTCACAAGCTTTTCCTTTGATCTGGCCTACTGACCTAGTTTTTGACCCCACATGACCCAGTTTCGAACCTGACCTAAAGATCATCAAGACAAACATTCTGACCAAATTTCATAAAGATTAGGTCACAAATGTGGCATCTAGAGCGTTCACAAGCTTTTCCTTTGATCTGGCCTACTGACCTAGTTTTTGACTGAACATGACCCAGTTTCGAACTTGACCTTGAAATCATCAAGACAAACATTCTGACCAAGTTTCATACAGATTGGTCACAAATGTGGCCTCTAGAGTGTTCACAAGCTCTTCCTTTGATCTAGCCTACTGACCTAGTTTTTGACCCCACATGTCCAAGTTTCGAACCTGACCTAGAAATCATCAAGACAAACATTCTGACCAAATTTCATAAAGACTGAGTCAAAACATTGGCTTCTAGAGTGTTCACAAGCTTTTCCTTTGATCTGGCCTACTGACCTACTTTTTGACCCCACATGTCCCAGTTTTGAACTTGACCAAGAAATCATCAAGACAAACATTCTGACCAAGTTTTATACAGATTGGGTCACAAATGTCGCCTCTAGAGTGTTCACAAGCTTATCCTTTGATCTGGCCTACTGACCTAGTTTCTGACCCCACATGACCCAGTTTTGAACTTGACCTAGATATTATCAAGACAAACATTTTGACCAAGTTTCATACAGATTTTGTCACAAATGTGGCCTCTAGTGTTCTCAAGCTTTTCCTTTGATCTGGCCTACTGACCTAGTTTTTAATCAAACATGACCCAGTTTTGAACCTGACCTAGAGATCATCAAGACAAACATTCTGACCAAGTTTCATAAAGATTGGGTCACAAATGTGGCCTCCAGAATGTTCACAAGCTTTTTCTTTGATCTGGCCTACTGTCCTAGTTTTTGACCCCACATGATCCATTTTCAAACTTGACCTAGAGATCATCAAGACAAACATTCTGACCAAGTTTCATTAAGATTGGGTCACAAATGTGGCCTCTAAAGTGTTCACAAGTTTTTCCTTGATCTGGCCTACTGACCTAGTTTTTGACCCAACATGACCCAGTTTTGAACCTGACCTAGAGATCATTAAGACAAACATTCTGACCAAGTTTCATAAAGATTGGGTCACAAATGTGGCCTCCAGAATGTTCACAAGCTTTTTCTTTGATCTGGCCTACTGACCTAGTTTTTGACCCCACATGATCCAGTTTCAAACTTGACCTAGAGATCATCAAGACAAACATTCTGACCAAGTTTCATAAAGATTGGGTCACAAATGTGGCCTCCAGAATGTTCACAAGCTTTTTCTTTGATCTGGCCTACTGACCTAGTTTTTGACCCCACATGATCCAGTTTCAAACTTGACCTAGAGATCATCAAGACAAACATTCTGACCAAGTTTCATTAAGATTGGGTCACAAATGTGACCTCTAGAGTGTTCACAAGTTTTTCCTTGATCTGGCCTACTGACCTGCTTTTTGATCCCACATGACCCAGTTTGAAACTTGACCTAAAGATCATCAAGACAAACATTCTGACCAAGTTTCATTAAGACTTGGTCACAAATGTGGCCTCTAGAGTGTTCACAAGCTGTTCCTTTGATCTGGCCTACTGACCTAGTTTTTGACTGAACATGACCCAGTTTCGAACTTGGCCTAGAGATCATCATGACTAACATTCTGACCAAGTTTCATAAAGATTAGGCCACAAATGTGGCCTCTAGAGTGTTCACAAGGCAAATGTTGACGCATGATGGATGCCGCCGGACAATGACCAGTCACAATAGCTTACCTTGAGCACTTTGTTCTCTGGTGAGCTAAAAATATAGTTAACATGAGGGCCATAATGGCCCTATATCGCTCACCAGAGTTGATATTGCCTACTGACCTAGTTTATGACCCCAAATGACCCGGTTTCGAATTTAACCTTAAGATCATCAAGACAAACATTCTGACCAAGTTTCATATAGATTGAGTTGCAACTGTTGCATTTAGGGTGTTTACAAACTTTTCTTTTGAGTTGACCATGTGACCTAGTTTTTGACCCCACATGTCCCAGATTAAAACTGTAACTAGAGATCATCAAGACAAACATTCTGACCAAGTTTCATAAAGATTGAGTCACAACATGGCCTATAGAGTGTTCACAAGCTTTTCCTTTGATCTGGCCTACAGACTTAGTTTTTGATCCCACATGACCAAGTTTCGAACTTGACCTAGAGGTCATCAAGACTATTAAACATTCTGACCAAGTTTCATAAAGACATCACAAGGCAAATGTTGATGGACGACGCATGCCGGACAATGACCGGTCACAATAGCTCACCTTGAGCACTTTGTGCCCTGGTGAGCTAAAAACACATTTGTGTCAACTCAAAATTATAACATATAAAAAACTGCGAAACAGAAAAAACACTGAAAACCAACTTGTAAAGCAGGTAGATTCTTGAGAATTTTCATCATTTGTTTGTCAACTTGAGATTCCTGCTGTGTCTCTTCCTGGGACGGCACTATTATGAAGCTCGACTGTCCCTGAGTGTTCTCAGAGAAACCCGGTTCTTCTATATCATCCATGGTGGCTCTCTTGTACACATTTAGCAAGTACTGTGTCCTAGTGACTCATCACATTATTCTGAAAAAAAAAGAAGATTTCAGATATAATTTAGTAATCCTAGAATGAATACCCACTGTAGCACTGATGCTATCAAAACTGTCATGTCAAAAATGATTTATCTGCCCCAAACACATTTCAAAAGAATAACGGAAGCTTTTTTAGATTGATACTGTAAAATTAGCCATATTGTGACCAAGTTATTAAAACGAAATTTTCAATTGCGTCTGTAATCTTTACAATTTTGAATGTACGTAATTGCAGACCAGTCTACCAGCATTATTTTATTTATATAATATGATATTGCCTCTGATGTTCTAGTTACTACTAATTAGCAGACCTTCGAGTCCAGGTAGTCAAACTTATGTTTATATGTGTTTATATGCAAATCATTTTAGAAAGTCTATATGAGCCACGCCATGAGAAAACCAACATAGTGCGTTTGCGACCAGCATGGATCCAGACCAGCCTGTGAATCCACGCAGTCTGGTCAGGATCCATGCTGTTCGCTAACTGTTTCTCTAATTGCAATAGGCTTTGAAAGTGAACAGCATGGATCCTGACTTGACTGCACGGGTGAGCAGGCTGGTCTGGATCCATGCTGGTTGCAAATGCACTACGTTGGTTTTCTTATGGCGTGGCTCATATCATGCTGATTAGTATGGTACTGTTAAATAAGATAACACTTTCATATGAATTGTCTTTGATCTCTGGCCAGATACAAATCATAGGACACATTGCAAAGTAGGTATTAACTAGAGCTGCTTTTGCGAAAAGTGAATGTCTCCCACAACTGCCTAATCATCTAAATAGCAAGTCAGTCTTTATATACTGTTTACTCACTACAATTCAAGGGGCAGTACTCCAAAATGCCTGGACCGATTTGGCTCATTATCCAACTTATCCGAGGTCTTATGGTCAAACACATTTTGTTCATATTTGGTGAAGATTAGATGAGAAATGTTGGACTTAGAGTGTGGACAAGAGCAAAAACGCCGTTGACTAGAGTAAAAACGCCATTTCGGTAATTCAAGGGCCATAATTCCAAAGTGCCTGGGCCAATTTGGCTAGATATCGTGCTTGGCAGAGGTCTTATAGTCAAACACACTTTGTTCAAGTTTGGTGAAGCTTGCACTCAAAGCGCACGTCATAAAGTGCCCCAAAGGGACTCCTATACTACTAATGATTTAGCTCCCAAGACCTGAGCATATTTCGGTAATTCAAGGGCCATAATTCCAAAGTGCCTGGGCCAATTTGAGTAGGTATCGAGCTTGGCCTAGGTCTTATAGTCAAACAGATTTTGATCAAGTTTAGTGAAGCTTGCATTTAGAGCACACATAAAGTGCCCCTAAGGGACTCCTATACTACTAATGATTAATAGCATATTGGCCGTTTCAGCTCCCAAGACCTGAGCATACTCCGGTAATTCAAGGGCCATAATTCCGAGGAGCCTGGACCGATTTGGCTAGATATCGAACTTGGCTGAGGTCTTATGGTCAAACAAATTTTGTAAAAGTTTGGTGAAGATCGGATGAGAAATGTTCCACTTAGAGTGCGGACAAGGTTTGTGACAGACAGACAGACAGACAGACACACACACAGACTGGAGTAAATCAATGTGTCTCCCACACCACTGTGTGGTGGGAGACATAATTATGACTGACAAGTAAAACATTTATACTGGTACATTTTGATTGGCTGTGTGAATGAAGAAAGAATGAGTGAGGTGTGACATGAGTTATAGCGAGAGAGGTACTGTGAGTCAGTGAGAGATCAGTTCAGTTTAAAGTTTAGTTTTGGGATTGTAAGCGTTCAGTTCTGGAGATCTGAGTTGGAAGTTTAAGTTTGGAGTTCAGTTTTGAATTGAAATTATAAGTTTTAGCTTTTAAGAAAGTTAAAATGTCAGAAAAGAATTTTTGAAAATAAGTACACAGTTATAAATATTAAAGAGAACCTCTTACAAAGCGAGTGCAATTTCGATACGATATATTAAATATTAAACAGATGTACAAAGACAAAGAATAAACTTAAGCAGAATAAAAGGAAATATTGAAAGTGAGAGTGTTCATTATATACAATGATACTGTAAACTGAAGTTTTGTCAATTGTGAGACAAAACATTCTCTACTAATTATTGATTGAAAACCAAATGACCTACAGTCAGAATGAGAAAAACTTTGAAAACAGGCATAAAAACAGTACTATTCTTTCCTTATTACGGCCCCTTTGGCTGTTTAATTTTTCAACGGGCAACATTTAGTAAGAAACCTTTTCCCTGCTACTAAATACATTTTTATTCCACTTGTAATCAAACTAATTTAAAACTATAAATCCAACTTCTGATGAACAAATTAATTTTAACAATTGTAACATTACAAATGTACCATAGTAGTGGTACTTACCTTTTTCTTTTTTATTTCCTTGTTATGTAGGGAAGGCATTGATAAGGGAATGGTGGTATTTCAGTCATATCAGTTTAACAATATACATTATTTTTATTGACTAAAAACTTTTAAAAAGCTTTCAAGAGAAACTGATCACTGACTACTGACAATGACAACAGTGATGTGACACCGTCTGTAACAGATGGAAAAGACTGATACAGTTGATCAAAAAATCTTTGATCGAAATTACAGCAATATTTAGGGACTACTTGATCAACTGAAGCGTAGTTCACTGTACAGAAGATGAAATGTTATATAATTTAACATCAGTCAAGCTGAAAAAAAAAAGTGTGGTTAAGGTTAAAATGTCCCCAATATAGGAGTTGGTAATCACTTGTGTACATCTATAGGCATTTAAAGGAAATTTACTACACCAGACTACAGAAACTCATTTTATTGAACCATTTATGTGTAAATTGTCCTTTTTCATTTCATTTACCTTCAACACTTTTAACAGTAAAATGAAAAGAATCTGACAAAACACCTTGCATATACATTTAACATTTAAGAATCAAAAGCTATTTCTTTTTAACATAAATTGTAGTTCAAACCCTTGAAAAACATTACAAGAGCTGTCCGTAAGACAGCGCACTCCACTATACGGCGATTTGAAATTAAAATGAATATGTCTCAATAAGAGACCTCTACTTTAAAAGGAAGATACACCAAGGGGCATAATTCTGTCAAGAACACAAATTAGAGTTATTTGGATTGTTACCACACATGTATGCAGATGATGATGGTAGAAATATATTTTGAGTTCAAGTCATTATCTTATAATAGTACCAAAGTTATGTCCAGAAAACAAAGTTTGTTAAAAAATTTAAGTATGAAAGAGGCATAATTTGGTCAAAAATACAAATCAGAGTTATGAGGATTGTTACCACACATGCAGATGATGATGATAAAGATACATTTTAAGTTTCAAGTCTTTATTTATCTTATATTGCATTAAAGTTATATCCAGAAAGCGAAGATTGCAAAAAAACTTTTACAAAAGGGGCATAATTCTGTCAAAAATACAATTAGAGTTATTGGGTTTGTAACCACACATACAGATGATGATTATAAAGAAATATCTTTAATTTCAAGTCATTATCTTTTATTGTACCAAAGATATGTCTATAAACGAAGTTTATGGTGACATTACCTCATTATCTTTTAAAGTACCAAATATATGTCTATAAACGAAGCTTTCAAAAAAATTCAACATGAAAATAATTCCAAGTATAACACCTTGGTGACCTTGACCTTGGGTATAATGGGCCCAACCCATGCACATACTTTGTTTGTATACTGGACAATGTTTATGTAAAGTTACAGTAAGATATAAGCAATAGTAATAAAGCTATGACAGAAAAGCAAAGGTTGCCGAAAAATTTTAACCTTAAAAATAACCTTTAAGTATAACACCCCGGTGACCTTGACCTTAGGTATAATGGGCTCAGCCCCTAAACATACATTGTTTGTATACCGGACAATGTTTATGTGAAGATACAGTAAGATATAAGCAATAGTAACAAAGATATGACAGAAAAACTAAGGTTGCCAAGAAACTTTAACCAAGAAAGGTCACGCAGACGCTGACGCCGGGGCAAGTAGAATAGCCCCCCTATTCTCCAAATAGTAGAGCTAAAAATGAATTTTGGATATATCACAAAACTATTTATAAATAGTAAAATGGCACACCATGGATTTCAGTAACTGCACAAGGAACAGAAACTATTGATCACTGTGCACTGGACTTTTGGCGTACTGACCTCAAATCAATAATTATGGGTCATTTACCAGTCAAAAGAGACCTTCGTATCAAGTCGGCGATTTTTTTCCTTCTTTATAGAGGTCCGGTAAACGGTATGGGTTCTGGCGCACATAAAGGTTAAAGTAGTAAGAACGTTGTTTAATCAATCAAGATTTTGAAAACATCTATTCCAGACAACTAACTGAGTCCGGTGCTTATGTTTCATGTAGAAAATGACAAATTTATTGCATGAAAACTTGTGTATTTCTTGACTGAATACATGGACCTCACTTCAGAATATTTTGATACTGGAATGTATAAAATGGCGCACCCTTAATCAAACCAAAATACACTGAAATTTTCACTTTTCTAAACATCACCCCAATCTCCAGCTGACAAATAGTGATGATACGAAGACAGTTTAGCAGCATTTGGCAGTATCTGATATTAAAGTTTACGGTGACATTACCTCTTATTAAAATCATTTCATGAAAAATTGCAGTTTGACATGAAAGCAGACGATCTACTTTCGATTTCAAAGTACTTTAAAAAAATGCAATTTAATGTTTTGCCGATTTGTTTACTTCTTGAAAATTAAAGGAATAAAATCATTTAGTCAGTAGTAATTAAATCAAACCAGTAAGTGGTTATTCCTCACCCGATAATTAATCCGCTAATTGAATGCAAACTGCAACCACGTGTCAAAATGTTTAATACATGTGTTATCTCACACAGTTACATTAAACGCAGACCTGAATCGAAGGTGAATTACCCGAACCAGTCAAAATCCTAAAAGGTTACGATTTAGAACAAAATTATATGTAGAGATTTCCATTTCGCAACTTAGGATTTTTATGCGCCGCTTTGATTGCAAATTCGCCAATTTCCCGATCTCCAAGGCAATTTTCCATAGTATTGTTTTGGTAAATCGTAGTTGATATTTTTAAATAAAAATTTATAAAAACTACAGGCAATCTGTAGATATAAACAGGTCTGGTTTTTTTTAAATCTCACACCACACAGGTAAATACCAGTCTGGAATGGCCTGTCTGAGTCAACTGTCTCCATTAGCACAGTGGACTTTTTTAAGAAGGCCATTATGTCAATATAATGTAATATAGCCTTGTACATAGTTTTAGCAGGTTATGTCAGCTACCCGTTTTAAACATGTAATTTGTCTGTCAGAGCGATTTTGGCTTCAAAATTATTTCTTTTTAAATATTGTATTATATATGGGTAGCCTTACTCATTTGGCTTATCGGGATGACTTATTTTATGATCTGATATTTTTTAGTTGTCATCCCTCTAAGCCTTACCCATATCTGCATTTTACTGTTAGGAAAATGAAGACATTAAAAACTCTAAAAAAGTCATAATACTGGTCAGACTTACTTGCTCTCATAAATTAGACATTAATATACATGTAAAAACTTCAAATGAGTTAAATATAACTCATAATTTGAAATAAGAGACTTACATCTTCGAAAGTATGAAGTGACAGGTGTGAGAAGATATCTACCCTGACACCGGTTTCAGTACACATCAGACTGCTGATAACACTAATTGCAGAAACAAAACACAAAATATACATTCATAATATACATTCATAAAATGTCAGCAAGGTAAGTTTATCCTTTAATGTCAACATAAATTCAATATCAGAGATGTCATCATTGCAAATACTTTGTACATGTACCAGAAAATGTTCCCAACGGATTTCTATTCGGGATTTCCTAACAGAAATATGCAGAATAAGTTTGGACGTGACGGGACAGTGACAGTCAAAAGTTATCACGCTGTCCTGAAACATCCTATTATTTGGGTAGTTGTTTTATCAACTTTTCTGACTGCTTAAATTGCCACCTGCATGACGTAATGATCAGTCTTAACCGAAGTCATTAATGGAAAAAGAAAGAAAGGGTTAGGTACTTTAAGCTGTACCTTCATGCTGATCCGAAACTAGCCTTACTCATTTGGCTTATCGCGATGACTTATTTTATGATCTGATATTTTATAGTTGTCATCCCCTTAGCCTTACCCGTATCTACATTTTACTGTTAGGAAAACGAAGATTTTAAACAAGAGCTGTCTCCATAGGATGACACATGCCCCCGATATGTAGTTATGGCCGATGTTAGAGTTTAGGACTTTTGACCTACGGAACTGGGTCTTGCGCGCGACACGTCGTCTTACTGTGTCACACATTCATGCGTAGTTATTTTAAAATCCATGCATGAATGACAAAGATATGGACCGGACACGCCCATCAATGCACTATCATGAAAAATGACCTTTAACGTCTAAGTGTGACCTTGACCTTTGAGCTACGGACCTGGGTCTTGCGTGCGACACGTCGTCTTACTGTGGTACACATTCATGCCAAGTTATTTGAAAATCCATCCATGGATGACAAAGATATGGAGCGGACACGCCCATCAATGCACTATCTTTTAACGTCTAAGTGTGACCTTGACCTTTGAGCTACGGACCTGGGTCTTGAGCGCGACACGTAGTCTTACTGTGGTACACATTCATGCCAACTTATTTGAAAATCCATCCATCAATGACAAAGATACGGACCGGACACGCCCATCAATGCACTATCTTTTAACGTCTAAGTGTGACCTTGACCTTTGAGCTACGGACCTGGGTCTTGCGCGCGGCAAGTTGTCTTACTGTGGTACACATTCATGCCAAGTTATTTGAAAATCCATCTATCGATGACAAAGATATGGACCGGAAACGCCCATCAATACACTATCCTTTAATGTCTAAGTGTGACCTTGACCTTTGAGCTACGGACCTGGGTCTTGCGCGGGACACGTAGTTTTACTGTGGTACACATTCATGCCAAGTTATTTGAAAATCCATCCATCGATGACAAAGATATGGACTGGAGACGAAAATTGCGGACAGACGGTTCAAAAACTATATGCCTCCCTTCGGGGGCATAAAAATTAAAAAAAGTCAAAATATACAGGTCAGACTTACTTGCTTTAATAAATTAAACACTAATATTCATGTAGAAATGTCATATGGGTTGAATTTAATCCATAATTTTAAATTCATATATAAGAGACTTAAATCTTCGAAAATATGATGTGACAGGTGCTAGGAGATATCTACCCTGACACTGGTTTCAATAAACAACAGACTGCGGATTTCACTAAATTGCAGAAACAAAACACAAAATATATACATTCTTAAAATGTCAGCGAGGCAAGTTTATGCTTTAATGTTAACATAAATTCATTATCAGAGATGTAATCATTACAAATACTTTGTACACGTACCAGAAAACGTTCCCAACGGATTCTAATTGGAGATTTCCTAACAGAAATATGCAGAATAAGTTTGGACATGACGGAGACAGTGACAGTCAAAGTTATCATCTATCTTTCTATCTTCTATTTAGTCAATCCCCTACTGGGGACCTGGTCTCCCTGCCTAGACTTTGCGCGTCAACTAGCAAGAATGTTAAACGAGCAAAAAGTAGTGGTAAAAAGCAAGAAGGAGAACGGTTAAAAACAGGTTAAAAACAGGGCAGGTGTATTTAAGGTGAGATGTGCTCAATCTGGCTTACAGCCTGACTGAACACTGGCCCAGACGAGTTGACAACATCTGAAGGCAAGGCATTCCAATCATGCTGTCCAAAAACATCAAATTATTTGGACTAATCCGAAACTGGAAGAAAGACTGATGCCTGAGGTGAGTTTGCTCAAGAATAAATATTTTACAGTACTTTGAGTACACTTTCACACGTAGTGAAAGTATTATTTTTTCACCACATGAAAGTGGCAGGGGCCAGTTACGCAGGGCCTCCGCTGTCGATTGCCAATTGCGATAATTCTAAGAATTTGGCGAAAATGAGTGTCGCGCACTGTTTTTGGGGCCGTTCATGTTTTTTTCCGTAATGATATAAGCGATCAAGAATTTGTGCTAGATACACGTGTTTTCCTAGGCGCTGGTTGTAAATAAAATTGATAAACAGTCTAGGCCGTGTATTTGTCAATTCGGCTATTGATGTTTTCGGCTATATTGGGTGACACTTTGAGAAGATAATTGCGTAAATATGTGTGAACTGATAATGAATCAGTTATAAAAACATCTGCCAACTTGTATATTTGAAGTATGCCGAGGATTCACCAAAATTAACAACAATTACTGCTTACTTAACGTGTTTGGATTTTTACAAAAAGACCGACATGTATGTTTGTGACATGCAGTTGTATGACAAATTTTTAATTAGTACAAAAGATACATATTAAGTTTGTTACTTTTTGCTGATATTTTAGATAATTTTCTAATTCCTCAGTTAAATCAAGATTAATATAATAAGTTAAAAATTGTCAAGATTTTAACGATGGGTGTGAAAACAAAACCACAATGTCAATGGACTCAATTGGTATCCTTGCTAATTTCTTTTAAATGTTTAGAAAGTTTTGAAAATAATGTAAATAAAAGACAGTATGGATTATAGAAATCTCATGACAGTTTAAGTTATATTCTACTTTAAATTTAGAAACTGAACTTTTTATTTTGTATTTACTTTTACAATTATTCAATACACATAATTGTTATTATTCCTATTACAATTATTAATTTCCCTATGCACACTATGACTGCCAACTGAGAGAAAGAAGTGGCTCAGAACTTTGGCTCAAAAGTGGCTCCAACATTTTTAATTTGGCGAAAAGGGACAAGTATGAAAAACCCAGAGGAGGGCCTGAGTTACGTATTTGGCCTGGGTAATTTTTCGAAATAAAATCGACAGATGTAGTTTAAAGGCATTTATATTCAACTGGTTATTTATTAGGGGTGAGTATTGCCACGAAAATTGGTATTGCGATATATTGCAATATTGTATGTGAATATTGCAATATACTGCGATATATTGTACCAGTTATTTAATGAACAAAAACATGACAAATCATACTGTTTTTTTCAAATTTATTCAATTAAAAATGAGTAAAATGACTAGTATCAACAACACGAGTGTTTGCTCGACCCTCTCAATAAATAAAAATACCAGTAAACAATTTCAGATCAAAGAGCAAGCTTAAAACCAAAATGCTATGACGCCGATTACCGGATATTCAAAAGCGAAAGTAGACTGCGTCAAAATATTATTTAGTTTATTGTGCGACACTACATTCGGTTTACGGATACAATCATATAACACAGGTTGCTCAAATCACCGATTATAAACGAGGAAAATGGTATAGCTGTTGTATGAATAATAAATTCTAGTTGATAGAAAAATTACTAATGAGTCGCTGACAAATACGAAATTATATTTATCTAAATTTTCTTATTGGTTTTATTATGTGGAATTGGGTCCGTAAAATAGCTGTAAACCAGTCTGCTACCTGCACCGGAAATGAAAGGAGAAAAATGAAAACAAAGTTGAATCGTGCTGGCAAGAAAAGGATTTTTTTGTGAATCTTCTTGATTTACGTTAGTGTTACTTAATGTTATAAAATAACCGGTATTCGAAAATCATATCGCAATATCGTATCGTCAGGGAAAACATCGCAATAACCGGTCTACCGCGGTATATCGCCCACCCCTATTATTTATTATGTTTATTTCTGCATACGAGAAATTATTGTGTAAAATAAATATATGCTTGTTTCAATTTTCCTAGCTCCGTGTAAACGGCCGGGTCTAAAACCTTACTTGAGGTAATGGAAGTCAGACGAAATGGAAACGGTCATCCATCCATCCAGATTCAGCTCAATTTTGCGGAAAAAGTTATGAGACTCTTTTCTCCCCACCATAATTTTCGTCTGGACACATGCTTTAAAGTTTAACAAGAGCCAAGCTCGACTATTCGAAATATTGTCCCAGAAGCAGGAAAATATTACCCAAAAAGGTTAAATATCAAAAGGGTTTTAAGTTCAAAAGGGGGACTAATTTGACCAAAATGCATAATTATCAGTTATGGGACTTGCTGCTATCAACTAGTTTTATAACCCCGAAGGCACATGTGAAGTTTCAATTCAATATCTGCATTAGTTTTGAAGATAGAAACTTGCATGTAAAACTTTAACCAGAATTTTCAAAGTCCAAAAGGGGGCATAATTTGCCCAAAATACATGCCAGAGTTATGGGACTTGACCCAGTGAGGTTGGTAATTGATCTAGAAAAAGAAAAAATAAGTTTCAAATCTATATGCCTTTTAGTAATAGCGTTATGTACTTGCACGCAAAACTTTAACCAGAATTTTCTAAGTCCAAAAGGGGACATAATTTAGCCAAAATGAAGGTCAGAGTTATGGGACTTGCTGCTATCAACTAGTTTTGTAACCCCAAAGACACATGTGAAGTTTCAAATCAATATCTGCATTAGTTTTGGAGATAATAGCTTGCATGTAAAACTTTAACCAAAATTTTCTAAGTATAAAAGGGGGCATAATTTGCTCAAAAAACCTGTCAGAGTTATGGGACTTGACCCAGTGAGGTTGGTAATTGATCTAGAAAAAGAAAAAATAAGTTTCAAATCTATATGCCTTTTAGAAATAGCTGTATGTACTTGCACGCAAAACTTTAACCAGAATTTTCTAAGTCCAAAAGGGGGCATAATATGGCCAAAATGAAAGTCAGAGTTATAGGACTTGCTGCTATCAACTAGTTTTATAACCCTGAAGACACATGTGAAGTTTCAAATCAATATCTGCATTAGTTTTGGAGATAATAACTTGCATGTAAAACTAACCAAAATTTTCTAAGTCCAAAAGGGGGCATAATTTGCTCAAAATACATGTCAGAGTTATGGGACTTGACCCAGAGTGGTTGGTAATTGACCTAGAAAAAGAAAAAATAAGTTTCAAAGCTATATGCCTTTAATTGATGGCTGCATGTTCTTGCATGCAAAAACTTAACCAAGGTGTGACGCCGACGCAGACGCCAGGGTGAGTAGAATAGCTAGACTATTCTTCGAATAGTTGAGCTAAAAATATGCCTATGTTTTACGTCAGTCATTTGCAGATAATAAGGTACAGGTCACGCAAGGTGTGCATTTTGGGCCATTTGTGCCTGAAAATTTATTGTCCTGTAACCAGCATTTTACATGTTTTTACAATAGAAACAACGTGGAATAAGTCAGTCTGTGGAATAAGTCGGTCAATAGCTATTCATAGCTAATGTTGATTAATTGTGCCATACCGACAATAAATAAAATTTGTATTGTATTGTATTGTATTGTAATCAGGGATGTTAGTCAAAACGTCCCCAAGTCAAAACGTCCCCTAGGCAAAACACCCCCCATTTTGGTCAAAACGTCCCCCGTTTCTGGTCAAAACACCACCCTTCCAAAAATTACCAGGTCAAAACACCCCCCTTAAAAATTATATATGTAAATACATATTATTCAAGTTAATTTGGTAAACATTATTACATTATAATGTTCATTATATTGTTTTACATGCATAGATTTTGATTAGAATATTGTAAACCATTAGTTTTAGAATGTTATATGTTGTAAAATTATCTGATGTTTATATTGTGTAAAAGTGATGTTTCTGTTATTTATTAATAAAATTAAATGAAATTATAATGTTGTTATGTTATAAATGAAATTGTTACAACTGCATGAAGACAAAGCGTTAATGGATCAAACAAGCTGTTTGTAAACAGGTATCTAAAAGTATATTGCACAACTGTGAAAAAAGTTAAACTATTAAAAATGAAGTGTCCTTACATTAAGTGTAGGAACAAGTCAAACCGCGTCAACATGCCATTGCCTGCGACTCGTGTGGCAACGGGCAACACAGAACCTGTGACACAGGTAAGTTATATTCATGTTATTATTATTATTGATTTCTTGAATTACTAGACTTCAGTAAATGTCTTTTGTGGAATACTTATCATATTCCAAATTGTCTAACTACTTTTTTGGCAAATATGTAATTTTCTGCCAAAATCTGATTAACTACCTTTTATTACTGAATAATATCTTTATTTTATTTTATAAAATACTGAAAATGTGGTCAGAATGAAAAAATAAAACAATATACAGATCATAATCGCATGATGAAAAGCAAATAAATTCAAAGATACAAGTAATCAATGCACTGTCAAGTTAATCCAATCAGAGTAGATAATGTGTTATAACAGGAACAGATTACAATAGGTGTTAATTCAATCAACAGATTCTGTATATTCAATTGAATTGATTAGTAAAAACAAATGAGAAATAAATGTTAAATATTTATTTACAAGTACCAGAATTAAAAAGAAATCATGACATAATGAAGAAATATGGGCCGTTCCATGAGGAAACCTGTATAATTAGTGACAAAAATCAAAATTAAGATAGCAAAATATTCATTAATAACTTTCTTCTATCTTTCAAATCTTAAAATTTGAAGTAATTATCTTCACTTTTTCAAGAATTAAAATGCTAGTAAGTCACCGAAGGCATTTTGTGTAAAAAGGTATTATTATTTATAGTTTGTGTAAAAAGGTATTAACATTCTTTTCAGTCATTTCATTTTCTTACTATATTTTTTTTTTCAGTTACTTATGCACAATTTGTGATTTCTATCTCCTATAAATGTTTCTCATGTCTTTTACAGCTACCGCACAGGGGGTAGGTCTGCAAGTTCGCTAAAAAAGATGAGCACCATTTACAAACCAAGGCTCACCACAATTTTACAGTTCAGGATGAGGAATAATTGTGATAACAAGAGCTGTCCGTAAGACAGCCAAGCTCGACTATTCGAAATATTGACCCAGAAGCAGGAAAATATTACCCAAAAAAGTTAAATATCAAAAGAGTTTTAAGTTCAAAAGGGGGAATAATTTGACCAAAATGCATATCAGTTATGGGACTTGCTGCTATCAACTAGTTTTATAACCCCGAAGGCACATGAGAAGTTTCAATTCAATATCTGCATTAGTTTTGGAGATAGTAACTTGCATGTAAAACTTTAACCAGAATTTTCAAAGTCCAAAAGGGGGCATAATTTGCCCAAAATACATGCCAGAGTTTTGGGACTTGATCCAGTGAGGTTAGTAATTGATCTAGAAAAAGAAAAAATAAGTTTCAAATCTATATGCCTTTTAGTAATAGCTGTATGTACTTGCACGCAAAACTTCAACCAGAATTTTCTAAGTCCAAAAGGGGGCATAATTTGGCCAAAATGAAAGTCAGAGTTATGGGACTTGATCCTATCAACTAGTTTTATAACCCGAAGACACATGTGAAGTTTCAAATCAATATCTGCATTATTTTTGGAGATAATAACTTGCATGTAAAACTTTAACCAAAATTTTCTAAGTCTAAAAGGGGGCATAATTTGCTCAAAAAACATGTCAGAGTTATGGGACTTGACCCAGTGAGGTTGGTAATTGATCTAGAAAAAGAAAAAATAAGTTCTAAATATATATGCCTTTTAGAAATAGTTGTATGTACTTGCACGCAAAACTTTAACCAGAATTTTCTAAGTCCAAAAGGGGGCATAATTTGGCCAAAATGAAAGTCAGAGTTATGGGACTTGCTGCTATCAACTAGTTTTATAACCCCGAAGACACATGTGAAGTTTCAAATCAATATCTGCATTAGTTTTGGAGATAGTAACTTGCATGTAAAACTTTAACCAAAATTTTCTAAGTCTAAAAGGGGGCATAATTTGCTCAAATAACATGTCAGAGTTATGGGACTTGACCCAGTGAGGTTGGTAATTGATCTAGAAAAAGAAAAAATAAGTTTTAAATCTATATGCCTTTTAGAAATAGTTGTATGTACTTGCACGCAAAACTTTAACCAGAATTTTCTAAGTCCAAAAGGGGGCATAATTTGGCCAAAATGAAAGTCAGAGTTATGGGACTTGCTGCTATCAACTAGTTTTATAACCCCGAAGACACATGTGAAGTTTCAAATCAATATCTGCATTAGTTTTGGAGATAGTAACTTGCATGTAAAACTTTAACCAAAATTTTCTAAGTCCAAAAGGGGGCATAATTTGCTCAAAATACATGTCAGAGTTATGGGACTTGACCCAGAGAGGTTGGTAATTGACCTAGAAAAAGAAGAAATAAGTTTCAAAGCTATATGCCTTTCACTGATGGCTGTATGTACTTGCATGCAAAAACTTAACCAAGGTGTGACGCCGACGCCGACGCCGACGCCGACGCCAGGGTGAGTAGAATAGCTAGACTATTCTTCGAATAGTCGAGCTAAAAACATTAACTAGCATAAACGTGAATTGGACTTCTTGATATTGTGTAGCTGGAACACTTTGAATTAATATTGTGATATTCTTGACATGAGATTAGACATGGAACAGCACATAAACTCGGTATCCAGATCGTGCTATGGTCAGATCAGACAAATTGGTCTCATAAGAAAATATCTAACAACTGACGCAACAAAATGTCTAGTAAACTCCCTAGTAACATCACGATGGACTATTGTAATGTGCTGCTGCATGTAATACCAAAAACAAATCTTAAAAGACTACAGCTTGTTCAAAACACAGCAGCCTGCCTCATCACAAAATTGTCCCGCTATGACCATGTTACTCCTATCCTGAAAGATCTCCACTGACTACCTGAAGAGTACAGAATCAAATTCAAAAACCTAACACTTACCTATAAAACATTACATAACAAAGGTCCAGTATATATCAAGAAAATGTTGAATGTATACCAACCAAAACGAGACTTACGATCCCAGAATGGTTCACTAAGACTGGAGTTACCTACGAACACTGGAACAGCAAATTATTCAGTTTCAGTTTTATGACTGCATATGCCATGTTTTGTGATTTTCCTACATATCTGTGATATGTCACATGTTTAATTGTAAAGCACCCTTGGCCCGGACCGTATATTTCATATGAAAAGGGCACTCAACAAATCTTGTATAATAATAATAATATACGATATTGTGAATTTGACTTCTTGGTGAAGAACAGTGAATGAATAGTGTGATGTTATTTTTACTTAGTAAATATGCAGTTGTGACTGTTCTTATGTTTTATTAATGTTTTATAAATAAAGTTATAACTCTGATCAGCATTTTGTTCATTCTATACAAATTTTGATTGTATAGAAGAAAAGATTTTCTCTTCACAAATGTTCACACCTTATTACTGGTGATTAATGAGTTTATGACACCTATTAATATTAAGCCCACAGCTCAATTAAAGCACAACCATATATAGTTGATAGGTGTTGACTGCATTATTTTAGGTGCTAATAAATCAATTTTGTGTATTATCGGTACATAATCCATAAATTTCAAATTGAAAAGATAATAAAATATATGAATTAATTATAAAAAAATAAGAATAATACAAAAAAAATATTAGGGGGGTGTTTTGACCTGATTCTAAACTGAATGGGGGACGTTTTGACAAAAATGGGGGGTGTTTTGACTAGGGGACGTTTTGACTTGATACCGTAATCAGCAGGCTGAAAACATCACATGATGAAATTATGCTAAGTAGCCTGTTTGCACCTATTTTCGCGGTACTAAGGGAATAAATGAATAAAGGAAAGAAAAACAATATTATGTTGCTATTATTTCCTATTAACTTCGTAAACCTTTTCTTTTCCAGTATTATTTCCAGCAGAAAATCATTTTTCTAGTCCTTGTTTACTTTTAAACCCATCATGTTTCCGGTGCATGTGACTTTCACTTTCGCCAAGGGAATTATTCTAATTTCGCGGTACGGCATCCGACTTGGTAAAGCGCTACCAGTGAAAGTGTAAAATGTATAGGACCCCTAAATTTTCAAAATAAATTTTGTGAATAAGACATTAAAAATTATTGCAATGTAAAATTAACACAGTGGAAGGGTAATTCCGTCAAATATATGGACAACACACAATTCATTACCGATTTTTCTTCATGAAATGATCGGCGGGGGCATTTAAAAATAATTGACCTAAGTTTACAAAAATAGGGTGTGAAACGTAATCAGCTTTCAAAGTAGGTCAAGTTTGTTTCTGTAAAGAGCGCTGCACATTGTTGTTCTCACAAAAATCAAATACCTCGAGACCAGATGTAAAGCGAAAATAGCAGCAAGTGGTATATATGCAATACATCTGCTCAACACTTCCCTGGAATGTTTCAAAATTGGATTTTTAATGATTTTTTTCGCACTGCTATCAGCGCAGATCTGTGGAATTTTCAAATTTACAGTCCCTTGCCCCCAAAAGAAATAGTGACACTGCAATTATTTAGTGGTGTCAAACCTAGTACCTATGAGTAATGAGTTTTCGCGAGGTATCAATAAAAAGGAAGTTTCTGAAATATTTAAACATGTTTGTACATTTTGAATAGTATGCTTTTCGACAACTGTCAAATACGACTTTCTTACCTCTCCCATAATCGAAGTTGTTTAAACATTCATTGAATTTTTCAACTTGTTTTGATGCATTTTTGCGCGCGTTCAATAACCCGGATCAATATATTCTCAATGAAAACAATAACGATTTTCAGTATATTAAGAACAGGAATCTGTCAAGTAAAACTTTATGTGGTTTCTTATTTTAATATTTTTTGTTTGATTTTACGTTATGTAGACATAAAAGATATTCCAATAATTTAATTTGGCATAACAAGTAGAGATTTACAAACTCACTTCCGGCATCGGTCTTTCTTCCGGTTGAAGCCGAACTGATCGTTTGGATCAGCATGAAGGTACAAATTAAAGCCAAATAACTAATTATCCGTACATATGATGTGAAAAATTAACACCTCAGTGTCGTACACAACCATTTTATAATCTAAAAATTCAGATTACAACTTTGATGTATGGGTTTATTTTGGAGATTTACCCTGATACAACCCTAGGTATGCAGGGTAATTTGTTAACCAGAGTCAGATTACAACTTTGATATAGGGATTTGTTAAGGTTCTTGTTAAGTCTTCTGAAACCACCCCTCTGGTGAATTTTTGTTTTAGTTTTTTACGCCACATATACCTTGGTTTATCATACAATATACCGAACTGTTCATAATATCCCTGTTTCTCGTATTCTCAGGGTTTCTCATTAGTCTAAATAATGAGACCTCGGGCAGACCGATTTTACATTTTGATATTTTACGTTGTCTACCTAGAGGTCTCAACCAGAAACAATCAAAACTGTGGTGGAAACTGTGGTCAATTGAAATTACGATTTATCTGTAGTCACGATTTTTCTTTAGCCCTAACTGCTTACCTGTTGTTTTAAATCATAAATAGTAAATAAAAAACATAAGAACAGGACATATTTATCAAGAATTTCTGTTGTAAAAAAATTAAACCTCTAACGTTTCAATCGTCTTCATGTAATGGCGGTCGGAGGCGTGACCAATGAAAACGCTTCGTTTACCGATGATCGGCCATTTTCCAATATGTAGTACACTCGTGTTAAACCTTGGCTTTTTTTTAACTGCCATAGTTTGAATTTTTCTCAAGAAATCTCGGTAATATATACATCATTGAAAAGGAAAAATTACAGGCTTTCTATGTATGTATTTCTTTTTTTTATCCGTTGCATTATTATAACATAATTCCTGCCCAACGGATTCCATTGGGTGTTACTTACGCAAAGAAGAGGACAGTGCTACCACATTCTTTACCTTTTCTGGTTTGTACTCGGAGGCGGATATCGACAAGTCAAAATAATATAACGATATTCAACTCTCGAGTACAATTATTTGGACTAGGTTTCTCATATTCTCGTTTTTTGCCTTCAAGTTGTCAAATAATTTAATGTTTGTTATTTTCTAGACAGGAATGGTACAAAACGGACACACTGAAAATTTCAAGTGATTTGAATGCATATTGACGAAACTATCGGCATTTTACTCAATTTTCCAAAAAAATCCTTATTTTTATGCCGCCGGCATCTACTGATGCGGGAGGCATATAGTGATAGTCCTGTCCGTCCGTACGAGGTTAACCAAATGGGACCGTTTCATCTAGCATCAATACCCCTTGCTAGAATGACTTGATACTAATGCAGATGTAACCTGTGAACATTCCTCATCTTCAGACATCACCTGACCTCAGTTTGACCTTGAACTTGACCTCATTTTGGACTTAGGTTGCTTTATATGGGCCATTTCTTGGTTAACCAAATGGGACCGTTTTGTCGAGCATTAATACCCCTTGCTAGAATGACTTGATACTAATACAGATGTAATCTGTGACCATTCCTCATCTTCAAACATCACCTGACCTCAGTTTGACCTTGACTTCGTTTTGGACTTAGGTTGCCTCGTATCCACAAGGATGCCACCGGGGGGCATCAAGCGTTTATTGAACACAGCTTCTTGTTTTTCTGGTGGTGTTAGCAAATTTGCCATAAATTATTGATTATACAATTAATTGTAATATTTCTTGATGTATTTACTACAGAATATATTGTTTTATAACACAATGGTAATTTTAATGTTTTAAATTCTACAACTTATTTGTGATGAAAAGTTAAATCTAAATCCACGGGAATACGAGAAACTCTTGGTCCATTTCTGCGGGTGAAGGTGGTATCAAATACAGTAACAAAATAATTAAATGGAATAATTTCAGTAACATTTTATGTCTCCATCTGAAAGACAAATGAATTTTCTACAAAATAACACCCAATTGCTGTTTATGACACGGTTAATCTGTTACTGGGAATAAAAACAACCCCTTAGGCCCCCGAGAATATGAGAAAACAGGATATGTAGAAGAAATTTTCAAGACGGGTTATATTTTATTGAACAGCACATTTTGTCCTACATCACTTCGACTGTTCACGTTCTATTTTGTAGAAGATATCAAGCTTCTTTTTCAAAAGTATTTTGTCATTAGCCCACCATCATCAGATGGTGGGCTATTAAAATCACTCTGCGTCCGTGGTCCGTCCGTCCGTCCGTCCGTTAACAATTTCTCGTTATCGCATCTCCTCAGAAACTACTGGGGGGATTTTGACCAAACTTTGTCAGAATGATGTATTGGTACCCTAGTTGTGTCCCCCGGAAAATCAGACTGGTTCAACAATTTATGAGTGAGTTATGGCCCTTTGTTTATTTCTATAATTTACATAGATTTATATAGGGAAAAACTTTGAAAACCTTCTTGTCCAAAACCACAGAGCCTAGGGCTTTGATATTTGGTATGAAGCATTATCTAGTGGTCCTCTACCAAGATGATTCAAATTATTTCTCTGGGGTCAAATATGGCCCCGCCCTGGGGTCACATGGTTTATATAGACTTATATAGGGAAAAACTTTGAAAAACCTCTTGTCCAAAACCACAGGGCCTAGGGCTTTGATATTTTGTATGTGACATCATCTAGTGGTCTTCAACTAAGATCGTTCAAATTATACCCCTAGGGTCAAATATGGCCCCACCCTGGGGGTCATATGGTTTACATAGACTTATATAGGGAAAAACTTTGAAAATCTTCTTGTCCAAACCACAAAGCCTAGGGCTTTGATACTTGTAATGTAGCATCATCTAGTGGTTCTCTACCAAGTTTGTTCAAATTATCCCCCTAGGGTCAAATATGGCCCCGCCCCGTGGGTCACATGGTTCATATAGACTTATATAGGGAAAAGCTTTTAAAATCTTCTTGTCAATAACTACAACATTCAAATTTGGACCACATGTATATTTTTGAGTGGCAAGATGAACCTTGACATGAGTTGACCTTGATTTTGACCTAGTGACCTACTTTCACATTTCTGTAGCTACAACCTTCAAATTTGGACCACATGCATAGTTTTGTGCACTTGAAAAAACTTTGACCTTGATTTTGACCTAGTGACCTACTTTCACATTTTGAAGGTACAGGTATCAAATTTGGACCATATGCATAGTTCCGTGTTTCAAAATGAAATTTGACATTGATTTTGACCTAGTGACCTACTTTCACATTTTTGAAGGTACAGTCTTCAAATTTGGACCACATGCATAGTTTTGTGTTCCGAAATTAAATTTGACCTTGATTTTGACCCAGTGACCTACTTTCTCATTTCTCAAGCTACAGCCTTCAAATTTGGACCACATGCATGGTTTTATGTACCGAAACAAACTTTGACCTTTACATTGACCTAGTGACCTACTTTCACATTTTTGAAGGTACAAGCTTCAAATTTGGACCACATGCATAGTTTCTGTATTCTGAAATAAAACTTGACCCTTGATTTTGACCTAGTGACCTACTTTCACATTCTCAAGCTACAGCCTTCAAATTTGGACCACATGCATATTTTTGTGTACGGAAATGAACTTTGACCTTAAGATTGACCTAGTGACCTACTTTCACATTTCTGTAGCTACAGGCCTCAAATTTAGACCACTTGCATAGGATTGTGTACCGAAACAAACTTTGACCTTGACATTGACCTAGTGACCTACTTTCACATTTTTGAAGGTACAGGCTTCAGATTTGGACTACATGCATAGATTTGTGTTCTGAAGTGAAATTTGACCCTTGATTTTGACCTAGTGACCTACTTACACATTTCTCAAGCTAAGCCTTCAAATTCGGACCACTTGCATAGTTTTGTGTACCGAATTAAACTTTGACCTTAAGATTGATCTAGTGACCTACTTTTACATTTCTCAAGCTACAGCTTTCGAATTTGGACCACATGCACAGTGTTGTATACGGAAATGAAATTTGACCTTGAGCTAGTCAGTAAGTCTTGAAATTTGGAACACTCAAAAATGGCACTTGGTGGGCGCCAAGATCACTCTGTGATCTCTTGTTACTTTTATGATTATTTTGTGTCTAACATATTTCACCGGGTACTCTGGGAGTTGAAAGTGTTACAATGTACATTTTAAAAAAAATACAAAAGCTGAAAAATGAAAGTGAAAGTAGAGCTGTCAAATTGACCAAAAACTGCAATATTTAAAAAAATATATCTATCAGTTAATCAGTTTTCATTTCCCGGAGTACCTAGGTAAATATATTAGACACACAACGGAAACAAATCTAGAGAAAAAATATTTTTGAAAAAGAAGTTTCAATTTTTTTACAAAACAGAATGTGGACAATTGAAGTACGTGTGTTGTAAGACAAAATACATGTTACCGAACAAGGTAACCTTTACAGAAAGTATTTTTAACCCAGGGGTTCCACTAGACCTGAAAACCCAAGAGTCCCAGGACCCTTGGGCCCAAATTTTGAAGGGTCCTTTTCCAAAATACAGGAGTCCTGTCCCAACACGTCCATATAATTGACTATATTTTTAGCTCACCTGAGCACGAAGTGCTCAAAGGTGAGCTTTAGTGATCACCCTGTGTCCGGCGTCCGTCGTCGTCCGGCGTCCGTCCGTCCGTCGTCAACAATTTGACTGTTAACACTCTAGAGGTCACATTTTTGGCCCAATCTTTATGAAACTTAGTCAGAATGTTACCCTCGATAAAATCTTGGACGAGTTCGATATTGGGTCATCTGGGGTCAAAAACTAGGTCACCAGGTCAAATCAAAGGAAAAGCTTGTTAACACTCTAGAGGTCAGAATTTTGGCCCAATCTTAATGAAACTTGGTCAGAATGTTACCCTCAATAAAATCTTGGACGAGTTTGATATTGGGTCATCTGGGGTCAAAATCTAGGTCACCAGGTCAAATCAAAGGAAAAGCTTTTTAACAATGTAGATGCCGCATTTATGACTATATCTTCATGAAACTTGGTCAGAATGTTAAACTTGATGATCCTAAGGTCAGTTTTGAATCTGGGTCATGTAGGATCAAAAACTAGGTCACCCGGTCAAATCAAAGGAAAAGCTAATTAACACTGTAGAGGCCACATTTATGACCGTATCTTAATGAAACTTGGTCAGAATGTTTATCTTGGTGATCTTTAGGTCAAGTTTAAATCTGGGTCAGCTGGGATCAAAGACTAGGTCACTAGGTTAAATCAAAGGAAAAGCTTGTAACACTCTAGAGGCCACATTTATGACTATATCTTCATGAAACTTAGTCAGAATGTTAAACTTGATGATCTTTAGGTCAGATTCAAATCTGGGTCATGTTGGGTCAAAAACTAGGTCACGGGGTCAAATCAAAGGAAAAGCTTGTTAACTCTCTAGAGGCCACATTTATGACTGTATCTTCATGAAACTTAGTCAGAATGTTAAACTTGATGATCTTTAGGTCGAGTTCGAATCTGGGTCATGTTGGGTCAAAAACTAGGTCACGGGATCAAATCAAAGGAAAAGCTTGTTAACACTCTAGAGGCCACATTTATGACTGTATCTTCATGAAACTTAGTCAGAATGTTAATCTTGATGATCTTTAGGTCAAGTTCGAATCTGGATCATGTCGGGTCAAAAACTAGGTCACGGGGTCAAATCAAAGGAATAGCTAGTTAACACTTTAGAGGCCACATTTATGACCATATCTTAATGAAACTTGGTCAGAATGTTAATCTTGTTGATCTTCAGGTCAATAGGTCAGGTGAGCGATACAGGGCCTTCATGGCCCTCTTGTTTTTATTTAGTAATAGTAGATCTTTACCTAAGAAAACAATAAACCCAAGATCATGTTACAGCATAATAAAAATGTCAGTTTCAGGTCATATAGTCTCATATTGTAAACTAATATTTATCAAAATTCATGTTATTTTGATTAGGTTTTTCTTCTATATTTCATTTAATTTTTAATAACAGAACAGTGCTATAACACTATAAAAATGTATCCAAAATGTACTATCCGGATACTGGTACACTTTTGGAATGTCATCGGAAAGTAGTTTTTGCTCAGTTTACTTGGCCAACTAAGCTAAATCAGAGATAGTTCCTAAAATAATGATGCTACTTATCATTAAAAACTGCATTGAAAGTCAGTTTTTTTTAGGAATTTTGGAAATATGCATATGACATCGGGTGTAATTAGACTCGTGAACGGACATTCTAAACTTATTTTTGCTTTCAAAATTCATCAAAATTTGTAAAGTTTCTTGTTGAAATTACGGTATGATCACTAAACAATGGTCTAATTTAAAGTTGGCATGAAAAAATCTTGCAGGGCACTTTTCACATGCTCGGTAATCAGCTGCTTACGATAATTTAATAATTGGCGCCTTTTTTGACAGTACACAGGATCAATACTCTTTATCAATTAATTTCAACACTTCATTGATTCTTCTTACCTATGTGCACTCACCGTGACGTAGCTTGCTGATAAAAAAATCAGCGAGGCATGTCTACAGGAGAAAGGGCGGGATTTAGCAGAAGATGAAAGGCAGGAGGGCATGACCGCGAGTGTTTATTTTGGAATACACGTGTCTATCGTGGAAATAGTTTTACTGAAGGAAATGAATGATAAGAGAAAGGATTATCAAAGGAAAATGCCTCCAGGTCCCGAAGGACGCACAGGCAAGTATCATGCTGGGTCCTTTGAGCGTCTTTTGAAAATCTCCCGGGTCTGGACCCGGGGTCCCGGGTCAAATGGAACCCGTTAACCCCTTCTGAAGAATTCTACATGTTATGAATATTACGGCTCTGTCAGGTATGATTTCCAAAATGAAAATTTACCAGAGGGGTGGTCTCAAAGGTGTTTACATGATCCATAAGTAATGAGCTATTTATTTTACAGCTCAACATATCTTACCCAGCTACTGGCTGTCAAAAATTGGTTGAAGTGGACGATGAGAAAAGACTGAGACCCCTGTATGAAAAAAGAATTGCTACAGAAATTTCTGCTGACTGCCTTGGAGATGAGTGGAAGGTAATACAATACATTTAATCAACAACAAGTTGATATACACAAAAGATATCAGAAATGAAAATTGAGTAACTGGAAACATAGCCTTACTCACTTGGCATGTTGGGATGACTTTATAGATGTTATCCCTCTTAGCCTTACCCGTTTCTGCATTTTACTGTTAGCAGGCCTGAAGGGTTGGCGAAATCTTATTTTGACTTGCTTGTCCGTTTTTGTCAATTGCTATTTTGTACTTGTCCATATTTTCCTATCTAGCTATTCTACTCACCCTGGCGTCGGCATCCCACCTTGGTTAAGTTTTGCATGCAAGTACATATGGATGTCATTTAAAGGCATATAGCTTTGAAACTTATTTTTTCTTTTTCTAGGTCAATTACCAACCTCACTGGGTCAAGTCCCATAATTCTGACATGTATTTTGGCCAAATTATGCTTCTTTTTGGACTTAGAAAATCCAATAATGGTGTTTTCTGCTGCAATCTAAGCATTTGAAATACGTTAAAGCCCAAAAGCTTCAGGGGCAAAGCCCCCTGTGAACCCCACCAAAGCCCTGTCATGGACACGCGAATGGGCATGCGAGCCTCTTCGGTCTGCTGCGTAAAAATTTGGCTCAAACTTGTTTCAACCTTTGTCTTGATGAAATGGATGACAGTTGTAAAATTGGGTCATTTGACATGAAGTTAAGGTCACTAGGTCAAAATAGTAGAAAAAGATTAACATTAGTAATCAAATTTTTGAATGAAACTTTAGATATGAAAGTTACTGCCTTCCGCAATCCAGATTGTCATTACATAGTCAGGTGAGTGACTTGGGACAGAGGGGTGGGAGGGGGGCATTGTGAACCTCGTGTAGTTAATAGGTTGATAGGGCTTTGTAAGAAATGTGATTTAAGTAGAGTAAGAAGCAAATGTACATTATTTTGTGTAAACGATGTTTTTGAATTTAACAGGGTTATGTTCTACGTATCACCGGTGGCAATGACAAGCAAGGATTCCCGATGAAACAGGGTGTTTTGACCAATGGTCGTGTCAAGTTACTCATGAGCAAGGGTCACTCTTGCTACAGACCTCGCAGGAAGGGAGAGAGAAAAAGGAAATCTGTCCGTGGCTGCATTGTGGACTCTAACCTCAGTGTACTTGCTCTCACTATTGTGAAGAAGGGTAAGGCATGTTTGTTATTTCTAAATTTGTCGTCAGGGTTCCAACGGAAACAGGAAATGGAGGAGAAAACATGGGAATTTTAGAAAAGTCTGTTCCAGGTCAAACAAATACCTTGAATTTAGCGAAAATGGAACAAAATCTTTAAGAAAAAATGGGGAAAGTACGAAATGGTCCAAGTACGAATATAAAATGATGACTAATATTTACAGAACACCATTTATGTTCTGGGCATGCATCCTGCAATGAAAGGGTTTGGTGGTCATGATTTGTCACATTGTCTAAGTACTTTAAAAAAAGTCCTGCTTTTTGCAAAGCTATTTCGGTTGGGAAAAGGAAGTCAAAACAGACATAGATGAAGAAGATAAAAGCAGTTGACCAGTCTAAATATTGGCCAAAATGGAGCCTGACCAGAACACCTTGCCTAGGACCAAAATTGAATTGACCAGTGTTGACCACTCTACTTTTCAGTGAACAAAATTTTATATTATTCAGCCTGTGCTAATCTGTGAATCTAAGTGTTGAATAAGCCAGTATTGAGTGACCACAGTATTGACCTGTTTACCACTATTGACTAGGGCAGGGACGATTTCAAGATTTTGAAACCGGTTAATCATTTGCATGAAATTGAATCAAACCGGTTAATCGGCTGCCATATATTGAAAATGCTGTTTTCTTTCCTGACGACCGTATCAAGGTACTTCCAGCAGCAGACTTCATTAGGAACCTACGGACTTTATCATTTGCAAACAGTGTGATAATAAGTCATATTAATGATCGGATTCACCGAGTAATCGTCCCAGTCCTAGTATTGACTGCAGACCCAATCAATAAGAGTATTGACTGGCTTTTTGCCAACATTGTTTATTACAATATACTGCAAAAGCAGAAATTTTCGCTATATTAGCGAGGCCCTGTAAATTAATCCTCGCGTAAATATTCACCATTAGTATAATTCAGATTCAAGCAGGATACCATGTTTACAATTTCGCGAATAATAAACCTCGCGAACATACTCAGAAGTTTAAATTCGCGAAATTTTGACCCAGCGAAAATATATATGCTTTTACAGTAATTTTGTAATATACAGGAAAAAAGTTGCAACATCTTAACATGAAACTTGTATTTACAATTATACTTTAAGAAATTAAATGATAAATATTTTCAGGAGAGCAAGAGATCCCAGGCCTTACAGACAAAACTATTCCTCGTCGTCTCGGACCTAAAAGAGCGAGCAAGATCCGCCGCCTGTTTAATCTTGGCAAAGAAGATGATGTTAGACAATATGTTGTCAGAAGACCACTCCCAGCCACAGATAGTATGTGGATTATAATTATGCCCCCACCATAAAATGACTGACATGCATGGCCCGATTTCAGAATAATTTGACACAAATGATAAGCATGGATAGACTTCACTAGCTCAAAGGTCACGGTCACAGTCCTTGGTTGAGCCAATTTCCACTACATAAGTGGTCTTCATGTCCGGGCCATAACTTTGACATACATGGTCCGATTTCAGAATAATTTGACACAAATGATAAGCATGGATAGACGATGTGTCATGCGCAACAACCATTTCACAAGCTCAAAGGTCAAGGTCAGTCCTTGGTTGAACTTAGCTAATTTTCACTACATATATACTGATAATGTGGTCTACTTGTCCAGTCCATAACTTTGACATGGATGGTCTGATTTCAAAATAATTTGACACAAATGATAAGCATGGGTAGACGATTTGTCATGTGCAACAACCATTTCACTAGCTCAAAGGTCAAGGTCACAGTCTTTTGTGTAACTAAGCCAATTTTCACTACATATACAGATTACTAAATGTTCTGTTTTTCCTACAGTTTTTTTTTTTTTGGTAAATAAATAGGGCCAAGGGTCCTCCTTTTAGTTTGTGAGCAGTACAATGCCTGTGACCTTTCTCATGTTGCAGGGGCATCCGTGTCTGTGACACATTTCTAATTTGTTCTGCATTATATTGTATCTCTCTACAGATATGTCACAAAAGTTTGTCTGGACTTCTCCTTTAAGACTAATTGCTGGATTTCAGCTAAACATTGTGTGAAGGCACAATACAAGTTTATGTCAACAGTTTTCCATTGAATGAGTTTTAGCTTGGAATTTTTTACATAGGGCTTTTGTTGTCACTCTTTCGTTGGCATCCATGTCGCAAATGTTATGCACAGAGGCAAGTAAACCTTCTAGGCTACTTGCACCTCACCGAAGTGGGTTCAGTAGAATTCTTTATGTGAGAAAGTCGTCCAGTTTGATTACAGAACGTCAGTGGTTCTACCTAGTTGCCCACCTATGATGAAATAATCCTCCAACATGAAAAGTAGGAATTTTGCCTTATGACTTGTAACTGTTGTTGTTGTGACGTTAAACCGAACAAACAACAAGAAAGTTTTGCATTGAAGCATGTTTCTTGGGAAATAGCTGACCAAATGTTTTCAAGTTCTCCACACGTTTTTGGGTTCATGAGATTACCTCATGTGGCAAGTTTTATAATGGCAGAACTATGACCATTTCTCGTCCGCCCGCTTAGCTCAGTAGGTAGAGCGTTGGTCTACGGATCGCGGGGTCGTGAGTTCGATCCCCGGGCGGGGCGTATGTTCTCCGTGACGATTTGATAAACGACATTGTGTCTGAAATCATTCGTCCTCCACCTCTGATTCATGTGGGGAAGTTGGCAGTTACTTGCGGAGAACAGGTTTGTACTGGTACAGAATCCAGGAACACTGGTTAGGTTAACTGCCCGCCGTTACATGACTGAAATACTGTTGAAAAACGGCGTTAAACCCAAAACAAACAAACAAATGACCATTTCTCTATTTGTAAATATTCGGCTAAAGCTTTTGTATTTAGTATTAGATTGATTTCTATTCAACTTTTAGTATAGATGTAAATGACTCAAAAATGAAAGCATTCTCAGGAACTAGGGTTTAAAAAAATTGATCCCACATATATGGCACTTGCTGGTATTAAACAGCTGGCTTCAGAACACATTTCAGATGAAATGTAGAAAAAGTATGTGATTAGGGTGACCTGTTAGAGTTATCATATGGCCGAGTGTTCCTTTCCTTTGAATGTCATTGATAAGTCCATGTCTGTCTTATTCATTAAACATTCAGATGTTCTTTCTATCTTTAAATTTGTTCCGTTTCAGAACTGAAGGCCAGAAGTAAGGCACCCAAGATTCAGAGACTTGTCACACCAGTTGTTTTACAGAGGAAACGTCACCGCCTTGCTCTCAAGAGGAAACGCTCCACAAAGAAACGTGAAGACGCTGCCGAGTACGCCAAATTGCTCGCTTTGAGACTAAAAGAAGCAAAGGAAAGAAAAAGGAGCCGATCTAACAGTAGAACTGCTTCCACTTCAAAATCTGAAACAAAAGCTTAAATTATGCTCTGTTAAAATACCGGAAAATAAAGAGAAAAACCTGTTTTGTCTTGTTTCATCATTTACTATTAGAAGATAGCTTCTGTTGTATAGATGGTTATGACACTTTAAAGATGTCCCAAAGTTGACGAAATTTTTCTAAACTATTCATGCTTATTCACAAACCATTTGGATCATGATGCAGACCTACAAAGAAGTTACAGAAAACATCAATTTTTATGCCCCCCTTTGAAGAAGGCGTGTATTGTTTTGCAGATGTTGGTCGGTCTGTATGTAGAACAGTCCATTTCAGGATGATAACTCAAGAACGCTTGGGCCTAGGATCATGAAAGTTGATAGGGTGGTTGGTCATAACCAGCACATGACCCCTATTGATTTTGAGATCAGTAGGTCAAAGGTCAAGGTTACAGTGACGTGAAACAGTTTCCGGATGATAGCTCAAGAACACCTGGGCCTAGGATCATGAAAGTTGATGGGGAAGTTGGTAGTGACCAGCAGATGACCCCTATTGATTTTGAAGTCTGTAGGTCCAGTTCACAGTGACCCGGAACAGTTAAATGGTTTCCGGATGATAACTAAAGAACGCTTAGACCTAGGGTCATGAAAGTTGATTGGGAGGTTGTTCATGACCAGCAGATGACCCCTATTGATTTTGAGGTCAGTATGTCAAAGGTCAAGGTCACATTGACTGAACAGTAGAACTGTATGTTGACCAAATAATTTCTGTTCCTTGTCTAATTACTGAATGCATCAAGGGGGGCATTTTGCGTTCTACAAGCTCTTGTTCTAAGTAAATTTGCAAAAAGAACCTTGAAATCTTAAACTACGTCCTTAAAAATTATAGCAGAGGATAATGAAGGTAACTAGTACTGAGCAGTATTTTAAACTACTTAAATATAAGAAACTGTGTAACGTTGCTGATGCATCATAAAGGTTGTGGGAAATGGAGGTATAAGAATTTGTTCACCAGACAGTTTACAAGGGCTTGATTTGAATTTTAGTATCAACTTACCTAAGCTGTTGTGATTGCTTTGGCTCAACAAGTCTACTGGTATTGAACGTCACAATTTTGGTACAGTTTTGATGTATTTGCCTTGAAAAAGTTCAATCATAGAAATGCAAACTGATTTTCTGCATAAAGTTCAAACTTGTGTCATCAGGGATTAAAAAAAAAACAGGTCACTTAGAAAAATTACAAGCAACTATATTTTCTGTCTAATCTTTATAGGATTTTAATGTTATACCCCAGCTGTCCGTCTGTCTGTTAGCAATTTCGTGTCTGCTCTGTAACTAATGAAACCCTTGAAGGATTTCAAAGAAAGGACACAGATGTTCACCACATTGAGACGCCATGCAGAGCGCATGTTTTGGATGGCTTGCTTCAAGGTCAAGGTCACTTAGGGGTCAAAGGTCATATGACTGTTTCGTATGTTGCTCTGCATTGCGGTGTTCTTTTTACTTGGCAGATCCCTTTTTAGCTCACCTGAGCAATGCTCCAGTGAGTTTTTGTGATCGCTCGATGTCTGTCTGACAACATCTAGCTTGTGTATGTGATAGAGGCTGTATTTTTCAACTGATCATCATGAAATTTTGTCAGAATGATTAGCTTGATGAAATCTAGGCGAAATTCGAAAATGGGTCATCGGGGGTCAAAAACTAGGTCAGATCAAAGTAAAACCTTGTGTGTGCGATAGAGGCTGTATTTTTCAATTGATCTTTATGAAATTTGGTCAGAATGATTGCCTTGATAAAGTCTAGATCGAGGTCGAATATGGGTAATCTGAAATCAAAAACTAGGTCACTAGGTCAAATCAAAGAAAAACCTTGTGTATGCAATACAAGTTGTATTTTTCAATTGATCTTCATGAAATTTTGTCAGAATGTTTGCCTTGATGAAGTGTAGGTTGAGTTTGAATATGGGTCATATGGAGTCAAAATCTAGGTCACTCGGTCAAATCAAAGGAAAACCTTGTGTATGCGTTAGAGGCTGTATTTTTAGCTCACCTGTCACATAGTGACAGGGTGAGCTTTTGTGATCACACTTCGTCTGTCCATCCACAATTTCTTGTGAACAAGATGGAGACCACATTTTGCAAGCAATTTTGATCAAACTTGTACAAAACTTGTATTTGCATGATATCTCGGTTCCTTTCAAAAACTGGCCAGATCCCATCATGGGTTCTAGAGTTATTGCCCCTTAAAGGGCCAGAATTTGCTATTTTTGTGCGTCAACAATTTCTTGTCTGCACGATAGTGGTTTCCTTTATGATTTTATTGTACCCCCCGACAACAAAGTTGTAAGGGGGGGTATACTGGTTTCAGGCTGTCTGTCCGTCTGTCTGTCTGTCCGTAGACGCAATCTTGTGCGCACCATCTCTCCTTATCCCCTTGACAGAATTTAATGAAACTTCACACAAGTGATCAGTACCAACAGTAGTTGTGCATGGGCATGTTAGGTTCTTTTAGAAAAAATTTTTGCAGAGTTATGGGACTTTGTTTTTTTGTTACTATACTTTATACATAGACACAATCTTGTGCGCACCATCTCTCCTCATCCCCTTGACACAATTTAATGAAACTTCACACAAGTGATCAGTAACAACAGTAGTTGTGCACAGGGCATGTTAGGTTCTTTCAGCGACAAAAATTGCAGAGTTATGGGACTTTGTTTCTTGTTAACATACTATGTACATACAGTCTGCATATGCAATCTTGTGTGTGCCTAATCTACCAAACCCTTGTACACAATTCAATGAAACTTCACACAAGTCATCAGTACCAACCCTAGTTGTGCATGGTGCATGTTACATTCTTTTAGATAAATATTCTGCATAGTTATGGGACTTTGTCAGCTCACCTGTCACGAAGTGACAAGGTGAGCTTTTGTGATCGCGCGGTATCCGTCGTCCGTCCGTCCGTGCGTAAACTTTTGCTTGTGACATCTCTAGAGGTCACATTTTTCATGGGATCTTTATGAAAGTTGGTCAGAATGTTCATCTTGATGATATCTAGGCCAAGTTCGAAACTGGGTCACGTGCGGTCAAAAACTAGGTCAGTAGATCTAAAAATAGAAAAACCTTGTGACCTCTCTAGAGGCCATATTTTTCATGAGATCTTCATGAAAATTGGTCAGAATGTTCACCTTGATGTTATCTGGGTCAAGTTCGAAACTTGGTCACGTGGGGTCAAAAACTAGGTCAGTAGGTCTAAAAATAGAAAAACCTTGTGACCTCTCTAGAGGCCATATTTTTCATGAGATCTTCATGAATATTGGTCAGAATGTTCACCTTGATGATATCTAGGTCAAGTTCGAAACTGGGTCACTTGGGGTCAAAAACTAGGTCAGTAGGTCTAAAAATAGAAAAACCTTTTGACCTCTCTAGAGGCCATTTTTCTCAATGGATCTTCATGAAAATTGGTCAGAATGTTCACCTTGATGATATCTAGGTCAAGTTCGAAACTGGGTAACGTGGGGTTAAAAACTAGGTCAGTAGATCTAAAAATAGAAAAACCTTGTGACCTCTCTAGAGGCCATATTTTTCATGAGATCTTCATGAGTATTAGTGAGAATGTTCACCTTGATGATATCTAGGTCAAGTTCGAAACTGGGTCACGTGGGGTTAAAAACTAGGTCAGTAGGTCTAAAAATAGAAAAACCTTGTGACCTCTCTAGAGGCCATATTTCTCAATGGATCTTCATGGAAATTGGTCAGAACGTTCACCTTGATGATATCTAGGTCAAGTTCGAAACTGGGTCATGTGGGGTCAAAAACTAGGTCAGTAGAATAAAAATAGAAAAACCTTGTGACCTCTAGAGGCCATATTTCTCAATGGATCTTCATGAAAACTGGTCAGAATGTTAACCTTGATGATATCTATGTCCAGTTTGAAACTGGGTCATGTGGGGTTAAAAACTAGGTCAGCAGATCTAAAAATAGAAAAACCTTGTGATCTCTCTAGAGGCCATATTTTTCATGAGATCTTCATGAATATTGGTCAGAATGTTCAATTTGATGATATCTAGGTCAAGTTCGAAACTGGGTCACGTGGGGTCAAAAATTAGGTCAGTAGGTCTAAATATAGAAAAACCTTTTGACCTCTCTAGAGGCCATATTTCTCAATGGATCTTCATGAAAATTGGTGAGAATGTTCAGCTTGATGATATCTAGTTCAGGTTCGTAACTGGGTCATGTGCGGTCAAAAACTAGGTCAGTAGGTCGAAAAATAGAAAAACCTTGTGACCTCTCTAGAGTCCATATTTTTCACGAGATCTTCATGAAAATTGGTGAGAATGTTCACCTTGATGAGATCTAGGTCAAATTTAAAAGTGGGTCACGTGCCTTCTAAAACAAGGTCATTAGGTCAAATAATAGAAAAACCTTGTGACCTCTCTAGAGGTCATATTTTTCAATGGATCTTCATGAAAATTTGTCAGAATTTTTTATCTTGATGATATCTAGGTCACATATGCTCAAAAACTAGGTCACTGTGTCAAATAATAGAAATAATGACGTCATACTCAGTTCAACACTGGGTCATGTGGGGATAGGTGAGCGATAAAGGACCATCATGGTCCTCTTGTTTTTTGTTACTATACTGTATACATACAGTCTATATATATGGCCAGATATCATTATGGGTTCCAGAGTTATGGCCCCTGAAAGGGCCAAAATTAGCTATTTTGAACTTGTCTGCACAATAGCAGCTTTACTTATGATTTGATTTTTACCAAACTGGCACACAACTTGTATCACCATAAGATCTTGGTTCCTTTCTTGAACTGGCCAGATTCCATTATGGGTTCCAGAGTTATGGCCCCTGAAAGGGCCAGAATTAGCTATTTTGACCTTGTCTGCACAATAGCAGCTTCATTTATGATTTGATTTTAACCAAACTTGCACACAACTTGTATCACCATAAGATCTTGGTTCCTTTCTTGAACTGGCGAGATTCATTGATAGGTTCCAGAGTTATGGCCCCTGAAAGGGCCAGAATTAGCTATTTTGACCTTGTCTGCACAATAGCAGCTTCATTTATGATTTGAATTTAATCAAACTTGAACAAAACTTGTATCATCATAAGGTCTCGATTCCTTTCTTGAACCGGCCAGATCCCATAATGGGTTCCAGAGTTATGGCCCCTGAAAGGGCCAAAATTAGCTATTTTGACCTTGTCTGCACAATAGCAGCTTCATTTATGGTTTGATTTTAACCAAACTTGCACACAACTTGTATCACCATAAGATCTTGGTTCCTTTCTTGAACTGGCGAGATTCATTGATAGGTTCCAGAGTTATGGCCCCTGAAAGGGCCAGAATTAGCTATTTTGACATTGTCTGCACAATAGCAGCTTCATTTATGATTTGAATTTAATCAAACTTGAACAAAACTTGTATCATCATAAGGTCTCGATTCCTTTCTTGAACCGGCCAGATCCCATAATGGGTTCCAGAGTTATGGCCCCTGAAAGGGCCAAAATTAGCTATTTTGACCTTGTCTGCACAATAGCAGCTTCATTTATGGTTTGATTTTAACCAAACTTATCACCACAAGATCTTGCTTCCTTTTTTCAACTGGCCAGATTCCATCATGGGTTCCAGAGTTATGGCCCCTTAAAGGTCCAAAATTCGCTATTTTGGCTTTTGCAGCCGTATAGAGACTCCATTTATGGTTTTATTTGTTACAAACTTCCAAAGTATCTTCAACAACAATAAATCTTGGATTCCATGACAAATCAGATCCAATCGTAGGTTCCAGAGTTATTTTATATCTGATTACCTCCCCTGATTGTAATCAAAATGGATTTATATCAGTAAGAACTTATAGGACTTATTTGAAATTTCATTATTGTACCCCCACCAAACATGTTTGAGGGGGGTATATAGGAGTCAGTTTTGTCATGTCGTGTCCCGTCCCGTCGCGTCCTGAAATCTATTAACTCAGTTATTACCAAATGGATTTGATTCAAACTTAAAATACATGTTCCACCTTATCACCCACATCATGTGACACAAGGTGCATAACTCTTGACACCAAGTTTTCATGAATTATGTCCCCTTTTACTTAGAATTTAAGCTTAATTTTGATGTATTTTCACTTTATCTCAGTTACTACTGAATGGATTTGATTCAAACTTAAAATAGATGTTCCACCTCATCACCCACATCATGTGACACAAGGTGCATAACTTTGACACCAAGTTTTCATGAATTATGTCCCCTTTTACCTAGAATTTAAGGTTAATTTTGTTGTATTTTCACTATATCTCAGTTATTACTAAATGGATTTGATTCAAACTTAAAATAGTTGTTCCACCTCATCACCCAGATGATGTGACATAAGGTGCTTAACTCTGACATAGTTTTTTTTATGAATTATGTCCCCTTTTACTTTAAATTTAAGGTTGATTTTGATGTATTTTCACTATATCTCAATTATTACAAAATGGATTTGATTCAAACTTAAAATAGATGTTCCACCTCATCACCCACATCATGTGACACAAGGTGCATAACTCTGACACCAATTTTTCATGAATTATGCCCCTTTTTACTTAGAATGTAAGGTTAATTTTGATGTATTTTCACTATATCTCAATTACTACTGAATGGATTTGATTCAGACTTAAAATAGATGTTCCACCTCATCACCCACATCATGTGACACAAGATGCATAACTCTGACACTATTTTTCTTGAATTGTGTCCCCTTTTACCTAGAATTTAATGTTAATTTTGATGTACTTTCACTATATCTCATTTCTTTGGGGTTAGAGCCAAAGGGAAGTAACCTTTTTTTAACCTTTGTACTGAGTTTCTTCCCTTAAATTCCAGGAATTAGTCTATTTTTAGAAATCCTATTTTTAGATTTTCATATTTTAGGTATTTTTCTAACTTTTTTATTATAAGTCCTACGTAAAAGGTAAAAACATTTTTCCGTGGTAACATGGGTCGGTAAGACACTTTTTTGTATTCACTTTTAGTGTATCTCTAATATTAGAGATTTAATATATTTACTAGATCTAGTATTACTATACTAGCATTATACTAGTATTACTTATATGTGGAAGCCCAGGATGAAGTACTTCAAAAGTATTTTTAAGATTCCTTATGGTTGCCATTCTTCTGTGACAAGACCGTATGGTGGGGGTATGAGTCACTCCTATGACAGTTCTAGTTGTTATTAGTTGGACTAAGACAATCAGGGTAGATAACTATGGACTGATTTTATATAAAATTACCTCCCTTTATTTCAAATTAAAATGGGTATATCTCCATATCTATTGAAGATACTGATCTGAAATTTCATTTATGTCAACAGATTTATTTGGCAGATCCTTCTTTTGTTCACTTACAATATTTATTTTTTTTTAATTACTTCCCATTTACGTTACTATAAATAGCTTATTTTAGTAACTTTTTTATTATTGGCCGTAGGGAAAAACAGAGACCACTTTTCTGTGGTACAACATGGATGGTACCTCCAATTTTTAGGTGTATTTTGACATATCTATACCTAAGAATTTTCTCTTTTTTTGGTTAAATTTCTTCGTCCTTTGGACTTAGATATTTTTTCTGAGAACCTTCTTGTCCTCAAGTGCAATGATAACAGGTGAGCGATATAGGGCCATCATGGCCCTCTTGTTTTAATTGATCTTCATGAAATTAAGTCAGAATGATTGCCTTGGTGAAATCTAGGTCGAGTTCTAATATGGGTCAGAAAGTAGGTCAAATCAAAGAAAAACCTTGTGTATGGATAGAAGCTGTATTTTTCAATTGAACTTCATGAAATTTTGTCAGAATGATTAGCTTGATGAAATTTAGGTCGGGTTCGAAAATGGGTCATCTGGGGTCAAAAAGTAGGTCACTAGGTCAAATCAAAGAAAAACCTTGTGTATGCAATAGAGGCTGTATTTTTCAGTTGATTTTCATGAAATTAAGTCAGAATGATTGCCTTGATGAAATCTAGGTCGAGTTTGAATATGGGTCATCTGGGGTCACAGAGTAGGTCACTAGGTCAAATCAAAGAAAAACCTTCTGTTAGCTCACCTGTCACATAGTGACAAGGTAAGCTTTTGTTATCACCCTTCGTCAATCCGTGCGTCCATCCGTCAACAATTTCTTGTCTGCACGATAGTGGTTTCATTTATGATTTTATTTTAACCAAACTTGCACACACAGCTTGTATCACCATAAGATCTCGGTTCCTTTCTTGAACTGGCCAGATCCCATTATGGGTTCCAGAATTATGGCCCCTGAAAGGACCAAAATTCGCTATTTTGACCTTGTCTGCACAATAGCAGCTTTATTTATGATTTGATTTTTACCAAACTTGCACACAACTTGTATCACCATAAGATCTTGGTTCCTTTCTGGAACTGGCAAGATTCCATTATGGGTTCCAGAGTTATGGCCCCTAAAGGGGTCAAAATTAGCTATTTTGACCTTGTCTGCACAATAGCAGCTTCATTTATGATTTGATTTTAACCAATCTTTCACAAAACTTGTGTCACCATAAGATCTTAGTTCCTTTCTTGAACTGGCCAGATCCTGTAAAGGGTTCCAGAGTTATGGCCCCTGATAGGACCGGAATTAGCTATTTTGACCTTGTCTGCACAATAGCAGCTTCATTTATGATTTGAATTTAACCAAACTTGCATAAAACTTGTGTCACCATAAGATCTTGGCTCCTTTCTTGAACTGGCCAGATCCTTTAATCGGTTCCAGAGTTATGGCCCCTGATAGGGCCGGAATTAGCTATTTTGACCTTGTCTGCACAATAGCAGCTTCATTTATGATTTGAATTTAATCAAACTTGCACAAAACTTGTGTCACCAAAAGATCTTGGTTCCGTTCTTGAACCGGCCAGATCCCATAATGTGTTCCAGAGTTATGGCCCCTGAAAGAGCCAAAATTGGCTATTTTGACCTTGTCTGCACAATAGCAGCTTCATTTATGATTTGATTTTAATCAAACTTGAACCGTAGGGAAAACCCGAAACCACTTTTCTGTGGTACAACATGGATGGAACCTCCAGTTTTTAGGTATATTCTGACATAACTTTACCTGATAAAGATTTTTTTTGTGGATTTAGATTTTTTTTTTGTTGGAATTTCTTCCCTTTGTTGTTTCAGTCCTTCAGGCTTCAACAGTCAAGTTCTTTAAATTTTGCTCCCGTCCTCTGATATAACCCTTCAGGCATATATTGCCCAGCTTGGCGCTCTCGTTCAGAATGTTTAGTTCACCTGAGCACATAAAACTTGGTCAGAATGTTTCTCTCCTTGAAAACTGACGAGTTTGAAACTTCGTCATGTGGTGTCAAAAACTGGGTCACTAGGTCAAACATGTTTACAATGTTGTTATGGTGTGTTACTCAGGTGAGCAACCTAGGTCCATCTTGGCCCTCTTTTATGCTTCCCAAAAAAAGGATGTATATATGTCACCACTTCGTCCAAGGTATTTCACAGCAACTACTCACTAGAATTCAGCAGAACTTCAAAAGAGGCTTCAATCCCAAGAGGAGATGCGCATATTATATTCATGTCGGGGTAAGATGATTTTTTACCGAGTTGTTGGCCTTTGATTATTCAACATAAGTACTTTATAGCGCCATTATTGTCCAGAGTATTTCTCGGCAACCACTGGCTGGAACTCTTGGGAAGCTTCAGTCAAAGAGGAGATTGGTGTATTATCTTTTTGTTACGTTCAGATGATTCTTCACTTAGTTATAACACGACATTAGTTCAGTATAGCAACATCCTACTCTGGAGTGTACCTCCGTTGTACCTCTGGCTGAAATTCAGGGAAGCTTTATAGGAAGATTCACTCCCAAGAGGAGACTGCATATGTTATGCATGTGTGTTCACTACAACTACTAGTAGATGACTGCTTCAGACTGTAAATGATACTAGCACAGTAACTTGCCTGTGGTCAGTAGATGACCCCTATTGCTTTTGTGGTCAAGGTCAGCTTTGGACTGGAAAAGTTTCATTATCAATGAATGCAGAATACTTTGGCCTATAGTGGTCAAACGTCATAGGATGACTCGTAACATTTTTGGGGTCAACGTCACGGAAACCTTGAGTTTGAAAACGCTTCTGATCAACAACTTTAGTTTGCTTTGGCCTACAGTGGTCATTTTTAGCTCGACTAATTGAACTTTTTCAAATAGTATATAGCTTTTGTAATCACCCTTTTGTCTGCGTCACAGTTCAGGTTGAAGTTTCGAATGTAAGCAGTTTCTCAGAAACTACTTGGCCAAATGCTTTCAAACTACAAATGTCTTTGACATTATGCGATAACCGTCTAGGACAGATTAGATAACTAGCTTTTATTTTGTCACTCTTTATGGCCCCATTTGAAAAAAACAGTTACATTTGTTGCACCTGTAGGTTGGTATGTCATTCGGCCTGTCCATAGAGTGAATGGTTTCCGCCCAATAACTGGAAACCACTTGACCCAGAACCTTCAAACTTGGCTAATGGAGTATATTACATCTATAGTTTTGGGGGTCTAAAGTCAAGGTCACTAGGGCTTGAACCTTGAAAAACGTTTCTGCCCAATAACTAGAAGACCACTTTTAACTAGGATAGCATGATTATGCTTTTGAAGTAGATGACCACTGTTGTTTTGGTGTTAAAGGTCACAGGGGCATGAACCTTGAAAACGGTTTACCCTCAATAACTTTAGAATCATTTCACCCAGAACATTCAAACTTTATTTCACGATTGGGCATATAAAGTAGATGACCCCTGTTGTTTTGGGGATCAAAGGGCAAGGTCACAGGCGTCAGAACCTTGAAAAACGTTTCGGTGTTATAACCTGAGAACCATTTTACCAAGTATCTTCAAACTTGATAGCATGATTGGGCTTATGCATTGATGACCCCTATTGTTTTGGGTGGGGGTTAGTAGGTCAAATGTCAAGATCATAGTGATCAAAGGTCTGAAAATAGGACAAGCCGTCACAGGGGCGAATTTGTTTTACAAACACCTCTTATTAATTTTCAGTTTTAGGTTAATGTTTTGCAGGTCAGCAGATTTCTAAGAAACTACTTGTCCAAATGCTTTATGCTTCACATATGTCTTTGGCATCACGAGATGACCTCCAAGGATAAAGTCGCATATCTCTGGCTTTTATTTTGTCAAAATTATACCCCTTTTTAACTTAGAATTTCTGATTAGATTTTTACATGCACGCAGGTTTCTCAAAAACTTTCAAACTTCACACATGTATTTTGCAGCATGAGATTAACCTGATATGGCAAGTAACAAATTTGTCACAATGATGCCCCTGTGACAGTTTTGCGTGAAGGCATGTTTCTCAGTGACCTTGCATGGCAAGGTTCATAGCAGTGGTTTACAGTTTAGCAAAATCATGCCCCGTTTTCAAGTTTTGTGTGCATCAGGCGGAAGGGCTTCAAATAGTCGAGCGCGCTGTCATAAGACAGGATTATAGGTCATATGACGACTTTCTCGCATTTGATAGTGGAGGTAGACTTGAGGTGACCTCCAGGTATTATTTCAGGCATAGACTGACCCATGGGTAGAACAGTCGACCTTTCGCATACCAGCCACATGACTTCCTTATATGAAAGAATTGTACAGTCCATGCGAGGTTTCAAACGAACAGCGATGTTAGGCAAGTGATTTCGAAATCAGCAACCTTAACCACTCAGCTACAGTGGCCCTTACAATGGTCAAACTTCAAAGGATGATTGTGTGTGGTCACTGCATTATACCGAACGCTCTTGGGGTCATTTGGTCAATGGTCAACGTCACAGCACTTTTTTCCAATTATTAACTGGTTAGGCCCACAGCTAGTGGTTAAATGTTAGTGTGATTGCGTTTGGTCATTGATATCCACTATTGTTTTCTGAGTCAGATTGATCTCGAGGCAGATATTGTTTCTGATTATTGTCTAGACTAAGAGAATGCTTTGGCATACAGTAGTCAAACAGCCTGCTGTTAACTGACGTGTGTGTGTGTGTGTGTGTGTGTGTGTTTGTGCGTGCGTGCGTGTGTGTGTGTGTGTGTGTTCGGGTTTAACCTCTGTTCAATAATTTTTCAGGCATATATAAACGACGGTGTCTACTTGTAGCAGTGAGCACAATGTCCAACTTTATAGTTCTGCCTCACTGGAATATCACGCCGTAGACACGTGACATATGATACCTCACCCAGTCACATTATACTGACACCGGCCGACAAGTCCTGCACTATCCACTTAATGCTGAGCGCCAAGAGAGGAAGCTATACTAGTACCATTTTTTTACGTTTTGGTATGACGTGGATCGAACCCACGACCTCCCACACTCGAAGCGGGCGCTCTACCACTAGGCTACCGATGCGATCTTGTTAATAGATGACTCTTGTAGTTCGTGAGGTAAGTAGGTCAAGTCCAGTGACCTTCCGACTGAACATGGTTTCCAGTCAATAACTGGCGAATGATTTGGCCTACAGTTGTTAAACCGCATTGGATGATTGTGTTTGCTCACTATAGACGACCTCTATTGTTTTTAAGGTCCGAAGGTCAAGGTGTCAGTAGGTCAAGGTATCTGATCAATAACAAGAGATTGCTTCGGCCTAAGTAGTGATGATTGCGATCAATAGGTGACCCCTGTTGTTTTGGGGATCAGAAGGTCAAAAGTGAAGGTCACAAACTTATACACCTAAAATGGTTTCTGATCAAAGCTTATCCGACTTCACACCGTGATTTTCTCTATGGTCAGCTGATGACCCCTATTGTTAGCATTTGGCTATTAGCACCGACCTTCCAAACATTATAACTGAATACAATAATTCAATTTATATTCATACATCCATATGTTAGTGCTTCAATGAAATAGAATTTGTTCTTCATCAAAAGATAATAATTGTAATAATTAATAACACATTCTTTCTGTTTCTAAGGAATATAAACAATTAAGTACTTTCGAACAGACAGAAAAAATGAAATGATATCTAGCTTTAAGTACATGGTTTAAAGGGATACTCGGGTATGCTTTTTCTAGAAATAGATTCTTGATTTATTTATATTATATTACTCAGTCGAAGAGGCTGTTTTAGCGAATTAAATACTAGTAGTCCTTATATGCCAATTTGTGAAAACAGTCCAATTAATAATCTGACCATAACAATCAAATTTCTTACCTTGTTTATATTAAAAATGAGTTGCACATTACATTTATAGCATTTTCAGGCGTTTTCCAAACCTTTCGTACGTAGGTCAGGTTAGTAAAATCATGAAATTGTGCATTCTCATCACCAAGTAGGAAATACATTGAAATAATCGATCTAAAATAACTTAACATGTAAATACAATGTAAGACATATCGTTCTCATAATAATTATATGGATTTTAATTTTTCGTCCATCATTTCGCATATGTATCCCTTTAATCAAATCATCCGGTTTCACAAGAAATATAAACTTAAGAGGAACTTTGAAATTTATGAGAAATCGTTTAAATGAAAACAAAAGCTATAATAAAATGTATTACTGTCTACTACAAAGCAATGAATGCGTATAAGAATCTCGTAATACGTAAACCTTTTGAAATTTGGTTCCGTGCTTGAGTGCTTCCTGTTGTCTGTTACTTATACCAAGTTTCTTACGTTATCCTGCATTTATACCGAGTTCTTTTACATGATTTTGTTCCGAAACTGAACCTGAAAGAAATAGTTCAGACGAAAGTACCTAGAAAAAAAGATTGCAGTGGTTGAGTCTGTTTAGGAGAGGTAATGGAATGTAGAATACCCCAAGCGCCCTAGCATTCTGTTAAGTGAAACCCTAGAATGGAGTAAAATATAACATGATTCAAATGACTCGAAAGACTGAGCAAGAATTACAGAGGATGAGGGGTGTTGCACATTTCATAACCTCTCACTAACAGACTCGAGCAACCGAGACTTATTTTGAGTGGCTGTGTCTTTTTCACAGGTTCTCCTTAGATTTTATCTATTATTCAAAACTCAAACATAGATGGATTCAAGGCATAGCACTTCACAATATTGTTGTCAATAGTTATTAAAAAAATAAAACTGGGATAAGGATAATAAATGTGTGACTTTTACCAGAAGATGCAATATCTATGAACTTTTTAAACCCTCAGGGCGTTGATCTTACATTACAACATATTCTTACACTGTGCATCACAATCCTGGGATATAAACAGGGACAAATTTCCAACGATTGGTGCATGATAATGACCAACTAAGAAATTGTTATACATTGTATTACAAGACCCTTTTGATCCCTCTTGACCCTGGCCTGGAAGAGCAGTCAATAATTTGACGTAAAATTAAGTAGTGAAATTTCTAACAGCTGAAACGCAAATTTCAAAATCAAACAGACTTGCACCGATTAACGGTTTCAATTAGCACCGAAAACATTGGGACAATAACTTGTTATTTCGCATTGAATCTTACGCTTTTCTCTGCAATTTTTATGATTTCAGTCCAATAGCATCACCTGAGCAAATGCGTAAGAGAAAATCGTTTGCATCTGCTCTCGTGGCTATAATGGTACTAATTTTGCCAATGTCAGATAAACTCACGAAATGCAAGTTATTCACGTGTACTGTTCAAATTCTGAACACCTCATCTGGTTGTCTGGTCATAACAGTTATGTCTTATTTCCCGTGGAGAGGAATTCTCTATATAGCTACACACACGTCAGTCGGTTGACATTACAAATATGACATCTCAATATCCATATGAACTGCTGTTTTACTTTTGTGTTTTTGGAACATGACTGTTCCTATTGCCCTTGTTTTCTAAGTACTCCATGTATGTATTAATGTTTAACAGCATATTCATATCACCAAAATCGCAAAAGTTGCCCCCCTTTAAAGAAAGAATTACAAACACTTGCTGAAAAGTTATGTGAAATGTCTTGTGGTATAGCTATCAGAACTATTTTCATGAAGTTTTTGCGGGGAGGGATGGAGAAGTAGGTCAGCTTAGATTGTAGTGGGTCTAGTAGATAAAGCCGCTCAATCCAGGGGTCGTGGGTTCGAGCCCCACTAGGTTCACGACCATGACTTCTCATATGACACTAGTACTGGTTTTTCAAGAAAGCGGACTCGAGAGTTTCAATAAGCTTGATGCTTTCATCACAACCGAGTTAAAACAAATTAGTATAAACTAACAATGAAGGTATTGTTCTCATTTTACCCAGTATTTACAGGATATTCAAATAAAATAACTAAGATCAAGTCATGTTTTAATAACGATACGCTACAACAGTGTTATGTATAGAAAAAAGTGGAAACTTCACAGGTCGCTCAACACTACAAAAACGAAAATGTTGCAGGCTCGGTTTGATTGAGCCATGGACGGTAGTGGAAATGCATGCTACCGTCCACGCCCTCTAGCCCCGGGTTGAGCAGAACTCAACATTTACACATGCTAAAAGTACAAAATATCTCGAACATACAATTACAGCAACAGCATATTCCATATTAACAAACGGTATTAATGAATGAGACAGTATTATGTTCATGCAAGTATCCAATATGTACTGAGCCAAACTCATTAAACACATTTGATCGGATTAAGATTTTAGTTGTTGCCTTTAGCTATTGTACTTATTTAAGCTCGGAACAGACATGTTCTTGTAAGAGTATGTTTCTTACCAACAAGAAATACTTAAAGGTATTAAAAGTATATCGACGCCCCAGGACAAGAAGGGCGTAAGTGTTAGTTACGCCCTTTCATGAATTATACATTTTTTAAAACTACACACCAAGGGGCATAATCCTATTAAAAACTTTTTGTTACAAACTGCTGTGTTGACCAAATTCGCCTATAATAAAAGGGCGTAAGTAAAGAGTTTTTCAGAATCATAGTAATAGAAGGGCGTATCTGTACTTAAATGTTCTACTAGAAGGGTCCACTTACGCCATTCTGTTACTTCTATTGAACTAGAAGGGCGTATCTGTCATATGTAGTTTTTTCGTTTTGCCGAAAACTATGATTTTCCACTTACGCCCTTCTAATTCTGAGGCGTCGATTTGTTTCTACATTGCAATGAAAATATATGTGTTTATTAATATTATTATTTGCCTCGGAAAAAACACAATTCCCACAGGGGTCCGTAACGGGTATACAATGTATGAAGATTTTTGGAACTTCGGCGAATCGTTCATAGGGTCCTTTTTGACGTTGTCTTAAAATGTCAGTTTATGCCTCAGATGTCAGATATTTTCGTATTTGAGAGCTTCAGAACTAGGCATTTCAGAGATATTTTCAAAATTAATTTCGTGTTATAAATGTTGATTCTACGGAAGCGTAAATGGGCCCCTAGAGGCTAATACGTTTTAGTACGTTACGGCTATGGAAAGGATATATGCTATGAAAATGTGAATGTAAAACATGCTGTAAATGGGAATGGTGGAGCTTATGTTCAGTCACAATGTTCAGCGTAGACATGTATTTTGCAAGTTACATGCTTAGATATTCAAGCATCTTTCAATATGACAAAAGATTCTTGCACATTTGTCCAACTGACATTTGATTCGTTCTTATCAAATTTTGTTGCCGTATTACTATCGCTTATCAGTATTCAAATGCCAAATGTAATCTACTGGTGGAAAGGTCGTCAGTTTTGGTTTACAATGACACCCTGATCATAAAACTGGTTTGTTTCTAGAAGTCGTAGGGGCTTGTTATCATGACTCTGTTCAGGAGCCCAGTTAACAGATTTTTCCGACTTACCTTGCATACATTGATATTTACTATAGAACAGAACATTCCACGTGCGCTCATACTGTTAGTAAACATGACTGGTAATGAACAAATTACTAAATCTTGCATCTAACGATACTATGACTTGATTATACGGGTAATATACCACTAATATATCGCAAGAGAGAACTGGTTATGGTATTACAAGCCTCAGTAATTTTAGTATTTGTTTCTATATTGCACTGAAAATATGTGTGTATTAAGAGTATAATTTGCACTTGGAAAAAGAAAACACAATTCCCACAGGGGTCCGTAACGGGTATACAATGTATGGAGATTTTTGGAACTTCGGCAAATCGTTCATAGGGTCCTTTTTGACGTTGTCTAAAAATGTAAGTTTATTCCTCGGATGTGAGATATTTTCGTATTTGAGAGCTTCAGAACTAGGCATTTTAGAAATATTTTCAAAATTAATTTCGTGTTATAAATGTTGATTCTACGGAAGCGTAAATGGGCCACCAGAGGCTAATACGTTTTAGTACGTTACGGCTATGGAAAGGATATGCTATGAAAATGTGAATGTAAAACATGTTGTAAATGGAAATGGTGGAGCTTATGTTCAGTCACAATGTTCAGCGTAGACATGTATTTTGCAAGTTACATGCTTAGATATTCAAGCATCTTTCAATATGACAAAAGATTCTTGCACATTTGTCCAACTGACATTAGATTCGTTCTTATCAAATTTTGTTGCCGTTTTACTATCGCTTATCTGTATTCAAATGCCAAATGTAATATACTGCCCAGCAAACAAAAGACTTCTTTTTTTGGTTGTTATGACGTCTTTCCGAGACGTCTTTATGACGGTTTTTTTTTGTTGTTTTTGAAAGGTGCGTTCACGTCTTTTAGAGACGTCTTTTTCACGTCTTTTGGTGACGTCTTTTTCCGGTTGTTTTTGAAATGTGCGTTCACGTCTTTTAGACACGTCTTTTTCACGTCTTTTGGTGACGTCTTTTTCCGGTTGTTTTTGAAAGGTGCGTTCACGTCTTTTAGAGACGTCTTTTTCACGTCTTTTAGTGACGACTTCAGAAACTCCCCATAAATCACAGTATGGCATTTGTATCAATATATGCACTTCATTTTGGGAATAAATATGTTTAAACTAAACTCCCCATAAAACATTTAAGAATTAAAACTAGCACAACAGAAAGATAAAACACATGTTGATAAATGTAAATATGGCTTACCGGTACCTGGCTGCTCTTCTGTCATTTAACTTTTTTTTATAACTCGATATATCACAATTCGCCTGGCTTAAATTTCCTCGTTTTCCGTTTAAAATGGCGGTCTACATGTAAACACGTGGTATGCTGGATTTTGATTGGTCCGCACCTAGTTGGAATTTATTTAAGGCATGAGAGGTAAATCGTTATGTACAGGGCTTGTGTATAGTTGCCTTTCTTTGAAAATGTTTACAACGATCGCACTGCATTTCTGATAACAGATTTTCGTTATTTTTTTCAAACAAATTGTGCTGTATTATCATTGCACCTAAGAAGAATAAAAGTTGAATTCTGTTTTTGCAAAAACGTCTTTATGACGGAATAAAAACGTCTTTTAAAAGACGTCTTTTTTGCATGCAGAACGACGTGAAAAACACGTCGTTTTTTGGTCACAGACGTCGCGACCACGAAACAACCAAATAAAGACGTCTTCCAGACCTAGCTATGTCGTGGCAGAAATATGCCACCACATAGAATACACCTTCGTAATCACGAAACAATTATTAGATAGTTGTCATTTCCACGAGATAGCTAGGTATTTATCGCGATACTTAAAAAAATGTTATCTTGATAAAACGAAGTTTTACCTCAGTAGTTGAAAGTTTCCTGAAAAAGTTATTGTGATAGTTTACATTATTATCTGGATACGTTTTGCATATCTGCCCACGGCTGACATATGTATTAGTTAGAAAGTTACCTCGATACTTTCAGAAATTATCTTGATATATTGAAGTTTTCTGTAAAGCTATCTCAGTAGCCTGATGAAAATTAAAAGCATAGGCTATGTTGAAAAATAATTTAATGCGATAATATTTGAAGAAAAGTGCACAACTTTGCAGAAAAGTTTAAAGTATTATCGATGCCAGCTACAAATCACCTCGTGGAAGTTTCAAGTATTAACGCGAAATTTTGTGGAAATAAATGAGGTATCTATAAAATTTTGCTGAAAAGTTTGCAGAAAGATACAAACATTTCATGAAAAGTTTGAAATGTCATGGTGCGTCGCATTTTAAAATCATAATGTATATTGATTACTTTTGAAATATCGTTAAAATTCTGTTTTGACGTGACATTTTCTATTGTAAGTTGTACCATTTTGGACAGAATTGTCTTAGATTGCAATTTAAACTCCATTCGCTATTGAAAGTTATTATTCTCATTGGTTCTTACAAAACTTCCTGGAAATCTTTAGAACCATTATGCGCCAATACCTTCCGACATTTTCACGGCCCAAAACTGTACATAAAAGTCGAATCGTGATGTGTTATAAATTGTAGCTTTTTTTGGACAGCCAGAATATGAAACTCCATTTGTTGCCATTTGCCTTTCCCGCTTTCCATGTTGGAGGAAGACACCCAGGTGCTCCTCCGAGCACGGACGAGCAGGCCCACTTAGGGAAGCTTTATGCCGAATATTTCACAACAAATTAAAATCTTAGCACGACATTTAATATGTTTAATCCATAAAATTTAATGAGATCCTAGGGTATGTTGTTGCTTCATACTCTAGAAATAATTGATTGTTTCTCTGCACCACAAAGCAACTATTTCTAGAACTTCAAAGCATTATGTAACCAAAACAGGCGTTTTCTTTAATCATCTGCTATACTGGTTTCCGGATATTTTCATTCAAAATTTTAAGGTAAATTACTTACAAGAATATAAGCGCTTTCATAAATCATAAAATGTATTCAAAATTTATTGCTACATTCTTACTGCATATGTGAATGCGACTTTTCGGCACACCTTTTGAAATCAGGAATTTCGTTGTTGCATGATTGGTGTATACATATATAATAATAAATAGATATGTAACTCTAATTGTTTTCAAGTACTTTCTGGCAACCCGAGTTTTGGCATAATGTGGAAAAAATACATCACTCTTCTTTTTTTTTTTTTTTTTTTTTTTGATAATATAAAACCATGATTTACATGATGGACTGTCCATAGTGCAATCCTTTTATTGCAGTGACATTCATTCATAACCGAAAGACATGACCAGTAAATAACAATAATGTTTTATTGTTTCACAAAACCCCATGGCCCGACTGCGCATAGCATCTACATGTATACGGTTGTTGGAGAAACATTTTTGGATCAGAACACGAGGTATCACTGTCCTATTTTCTGTTGCATAGACTTTACTAAAACACACCTTAGAACCTATAATAGGATCACTTCAAAATCGACAAAAACACAAGCATACAAATACTTAATGACGACTTCAGACACAGACAAAGCAAATCTATTGAATAACTTTTTATTCACTCGCAAACAGAACTTAACGATAACAATAAAACTCTTCCTAACGCAAACAGAAATATAGACACACCACAGTTAAACAACATTGAAATAATACCACAAGAGGTAACATCAGTACTAAAATCATTATCAACAGGTAAAGCATCGGGTCCAGACTCAATAAACAACAGAATACTAAAAGAACTTTCGCAAGAACTAGCACATCCTCTCTGTCATCTCTTCAACAAATCGTTACAAACTGGAAAAGTACCTTCCCAGTGGAAACTAGCACACGTCTGTGCAGTCTTTAGGGCTTGAACCTTGAAAAACCTTTCTGCCCAATAACTAGAAGACCACTTTAACTAGGATAGCAAGAGTATGCTTACGAAGTAGATGACCACTGTTGTTTTCGTGTTAAAGGTCACAGGGGCATGAACCTTGAAAATGGTTTACCCTCAATAACTTTAGAATCACTTCACCCAGAACATTCAAACTTTGTTTCACGATTGGCCATATAAAGTAGATAACCCCTGTTGTTTTGGGGGTCAAAGGGCAAGGTCACGGGCGTCAGAACCTTGAAAAACTTTTCGGTGTTATAACCTGAGAACCATTTTACCAAATATCTTCAAACTTGATAGCATGATTGGGCTTATGAATTGATGACCCCTCTTGTTTTGGGTGGGCGTTAGTAGGTCAAATGTCAAGATCATAGTGATCAAAGGTCTGAAAATAGGATAAGCCGTCACAGGGGCGTATTTGCATTACAATCAGCTCTTGTTAATTTTCAATTTTAGGTTAAAGTTTTGCAGGTCAGCAGATTTGTCAGAAACTACTTTGCCAAATGCTTTATACTTCACATATGTCTTTGGCATCATGAGATGACCTCCAATGATAAGTTGCATATCTCTGGCTTTTATTTTGTCAGAATTATACCCCTTTTCAACTTGAAATTTCAGATTAGATTTTCGCATGCACGCAGGTTTCTCAAAAACTTTCAAACTTCACACATGTATTTTGCAGCAAGAGATCTAGTTTTCATTTTGTCACAATGATGCCCCTGTGACAGTTTTGCGTGAAGGCATCTTTCACAGTAATTACTTGACCAAATGTTTTCAGATTCTCTGTACATATTTGACATTATGTAGTGACCTCGCACGGCAAATTTCATAGCAGTGGTTTACATTTTAGCAAAATCATGCCCCATTTTCAAGTTTTGTGTGTAATGTAGCATCAGGCGGAGGGGCTTCAAAAAGTTGAGGGCGCTGTCATTAGACATAATTATAGGTCATATGGCGACTTTCCCGCATTTGATAGTGGAGGTAGACTTGAGGTGACCTCTAGGCATTATTTCAGGCATAGACTGACCCATGGGTAGAACAGTCGACCTTCCGCTTGACAGCTACATGACTTCCTTGTATGAAAGAATTGTACAACCCATGTGAGGGTTCAAACGGACAGCGATAACAGGCAAGTGATTTCAAAGTCGGCAACCTTAACCACTCCGCTACAGTGGCCCTTACAATGGTTTTGGTTTTTGTTGAGTTTAACGTCGCACCAACACAATTATAGCTCATATGGCGACTTTCCAGTTTTGATTGTGAAGGAAGACCCCAGGTGCCCGTCCGCACGCTGTTTCATCAAGACCGGGCACTTGGGTAGAACCACCGATCTTCCGTAAGCCATCTCACATGAAGAATTCAACGCTCGGAGTGAGGTCCGAACCCACATCGGTGAGGGGCAAGTGATTTGAAGTCAGCGACCTTAACCACTCGGCTACGGAGCCCCGCCCCAACCCCTTTAAATGGTCAAACTTCATAGGATTATTGTTTGTGGTCACTGCATTATACCCAACGCTCTTGGGGTCGTTTGGTCAATGGTCAACGTCGCAGTAATTTCGACTCAAAATGTTTTCATTAACTTGTAAGGCATACAGTGGTCAAACTTAAAATAGTGTGATTGCCTTTGGTCATTGATATCCACTATATTGTTTTCCAAGTGAGACGTTCAAGGTAAAATTGATCTCGAGGATGCGAATTGGCTTTGGCATACAGTAGTCAAACAGCTTGTTGTTAACAGATGACCCCTGTAGTTTGTGGGGTAGGTAGATCAAGGTCAGTGACCTTCAGACTGAAAATAGTTTCCAGTCTAAAACTGGCGAATGGTTTGGCCTACAGTGGTTAAATCGCATTGGATGATTGTGTTTGCTCACTAGTCGACCTCTACTGTTTTTTTTAGGTCAGAAGGTCAAGGTATCTGAGCAATAACTAGACAGTGAGTCTGCATAAGATGATTGCGATCAGTAGGTGACCCCTGTTGTTTTTGGGATCAGAAGGTCAAAAGTGAAGGTCACAAACGTTTACACCTAAAATGGTTTCCGATCAAAGCTTCACACCGTGATTGTCTATGGTCAGGCAGATGACCCCTATTGTTAGCATGGCGCATCGGCCTTCCAAACAATATAATTGAATACAATAATTCAATTTATATTCATACACACATATGTTAGTGCTTCAATGAAATAGAATTTGTTCTTCATCAAAAGATAATAATTGTAACAATAATAACACATTCTTTCTTTTTCTAAGGAACATAAAGAGTTAAGTACTTTCGAACAGACAGAAAAAATGAAATGATATCTAGCTTTAAGTACATGGTTTAAAGGGATGCTCGGGTATGTTTTTTTTTCTAGAAATAGATTCTTGATTTATTTATGCTATATTACTCAGTGGAAGAGGCTGATTTAGCGAATTAAATAGTTGTTATTTGCCAAATTGTGAACTCGTGAAAACACGTGACAAATTGTCCAATTAATAAACTAACCATAACAATAAATGTCTTACCCTGACTACGTTAAAAATGAGAGATAAAAAGTAAAATATTATTTTTCAAGCGTTTTCCAAAACTGTCGTACGTAGGTCAGGAAAGTGTGCATTCTCATCACCAAGGTATGAAATAATCGATCCAATATAATATAATATGTCAATACAATGTAAGAAATATCGTTCTCATTATTATATGGATTTTATGTTTTCATCCATCATTTCGCATATGTATCCCTTTAATCATATCATCCGGTTTCCTCAAGAAATATAAACTTAAGAAGAACTTTGAAAGTTATGAGAAAATGATTAAATGAAAATAAAAGCTATAATAAAATGTATTACTGTCTACTACAAAGCCATCAATAAATGCGTATAAGAATATCGTAATAGGTAAACCTTTTGAAATTAGTTCCGAGTTTGATTGTTTCCTGTAGTCTACCTATTGCACGTTTCTTACGTGATTATGCATTTATTTCGAGTTCTTTGTTTTTGCCATAGTGGGTATGAAAAATGAAATAAGAATAAGGGAACGATCAGCTTATTTTAAGTACATACGTACGTTTTTCAAGAACGATTATGCTGACGCCGCTTCATGTGATTATGCTCCATAACTGAACTTGAAAGAAATAGAGTTATTAGGAAAAAATATCTGGAATAAAAGAACGCAATAGCATACTCGATGTGGTTGAGTCTGTTAAGAATAAGTAATGGAATGTACAGTACCCCAAGCGCCCTAGCATTCCGTTAAGTGAAACCCTAGAATGGAGTAAAATATGACATGATTATAAATGACCCGAAAGAACTGCTTCAAAGTACTGAGCAAGAAATACAGGAGAATGAGGGGTGCTGCATATTTAACCTCTAACGAACAGACTCTAGCAACAGGGACTTAGCTGTGTCCTTTGTTTTCATATGTTCTTAGATTTTATCTATGATTCAAAATTCAAACATAGGTGGATTCCAAGCATAGCACATCAGAATATTGTTGTCAATAGTTATTAAAGAATAAAACTGGGATAAGTATAATAAATGTATGACTCTTACCAGAAGATGCAATATCTATGAACCCTTTGAACCCTCAGGACCTTGATCTTGAAGACATCACAACGGATTCTTACACTGTGCATCACAATCCTGGGATAGAAACAGAGACACATTTCAACGATTGGTGCATGATAATGACAACAAAGAAATTGTTATACATTGTAATTCAAGACCAATTTGATCCCTCTTGACCTTGGCTTGGAAGAGCGGACTTTACATGTAAAATTAAGTAGTGAAATTTCTGCAAGAAGTTACATAGCTGAAGCACAAATTTCAAAATCAAACAGACTTGCAGACATTAACTTTTTCAAATAACACAAAAAAAAGACATTAGGACAATAACTTGTGTTCCCGGTATTTCGCATTGAATCTTACGCTTTCCTGTGCAACATTTGTGGCCTCAGTTCAAATAACGTTCGATCCTCAAGCGGGGCGTATGTTCTCCGTGACTATTTGATAAACGACATTGTGTCTGAAATCATTAGTCCTCCACCTCTGATTCATGTGGGGAAGTTGGCAGTTACTTGCGGAGAACAGGTTTGTACTGGTACAGAATCCAGGAACACTGGTTAGGTTAATTGCCCGCCGTTACATGACTGAAATACTGTTGAAAGACGGCGTTAAACCCAAAACCCAAAACAAACAAACAAAAATTCAAATAACATCACCTGAGTAAATGAGAAAATCGTTTGTTATGTCTTACTAGTATGTGCAGCATCTGACTCTCGTGGCTATAATGGTGCTAATTTTGCTTATGCCAGATAAACTGACGAAATGCAAGTTATTCACGCGTACTGTTCAAATTCTGAACACATCATCTGGTTGTCTGGTTATGACAGTTATGTCTTATTTCCCGTGGAGAGGATTTCTCTATATAGCTGCACACACGTCAGTCGGTTGACATTACAAATATGTCGTATGTCATCTCAATAGCCATATATAAACTGCTGTTTAGTTTTGTGTTCTTGGAACATGACTGTTCCTATTGCCCTTGTATTCTAAGTACTTCACGTATGTATTAAGGTTATCCTTATCACCAAACCGCAGAAAAGGTGGTAAACGAACGACATCTTTACCAACAATCTACCTGTTCAATATTTGTTTTATTATATTGTCCCATACGCCAGGATACTTTAAAAAAATCTCAAAAAGTTGTCCCCCTTTAAAGAAATAACTACAAACACTTGCCGAAAACTACGTTAAACCTATATATATAAGAGTTATGTGAAATTTCTTTTAGTATAGCTGTATTATACCTGCATTATCAGACTTGTTTTCATGCAGTTTTTGCGGGGATGCGTGGGGAAGTAGGTCACTGGGTTGTAGCTGGTCTTTAGATTTAGATGTTCCTAGGTGTTCTACTTCAACCCAACAATGAAGGTATTGTCCTCATTTTACCCAGGTAATAGTTATGCATTTACAGGATATTCAAATACAATAAGTAAGATCAAGGGCAAACATCCCATAAGAACAGCCATGTTTCAATAACGAAGCGCTACAACAGTGCTATGAATCTCGAACATACAATTACAGTAACAACAGGCTGTATCCCGTATTAACAAAAGGTATTAATGAATGGGACAGTATGTTCATGCATGTATCCAAATGAGCCGAACCATGAGAAAATCAACATAGTGCGTTTGCAGCATGGATCCAGACCAGCCTGCGCATCCGCGCAGTCTGATCAGGATCCATACTGTTCGCTTTCAAACCCTATTACAATTAGAGAAACCGTTAGCGAACAGTATGGATCCTGACCAGACGGCGCGGATGCGCAGGCTGGTCTGGAGCCATGCTGGTTGCAAATGCAATATGTTGGTTTTCTCATGGTGCGGCTCAAATATGTACTGAGCCACGTTCATTAAACACAATTGATCGGATTAAGACTAGTTATTGCATTTAGCTATTGTACATATTTCAGCTATGTTTCTTAGCAACATGAAATATTTGGAAGTAAGTTTATATAACATAGTTATAAAATTTAAAAGTACATTCAATTGTTTAAAGGGCACTTACTCTACAAAATGTCTGTTTACGGGAATTAAAACTACATCTAAAAGTCAACTGATTTGAAGTTTGTAAGTTAACCTACTTTCAAAATAATTTAAAAAGATATGGTTCTATTACACAATTTGTATCAAATTTATTAAATCATTTTTTTTTAATTTTTCACTTAGAGAATTGTCAATTTCAAGATATCACTTTTGAGTTTAGGGCCACAAGTCAATATTATTATGTCATTGAGTCTTCGGACAGTTTCTGATCAATGTACAAATGCCAGTACCCCTCAGTGTGATATGTTTTACATGTGCACTACGAATAATATATAAATTACTATTACTGTAATTGTAAAAAGAAAGACCATGAGAATAACTGTGAAAATGCCAAGAAAAATTATCTTTGTACTAATTACATTATTCATTCTATAGAGAAGCCATTATGTAGACTTAATCAGATCTCTAACTAGCAGGTCCGAGATTCAGAATTAATGTCATAGTTAGATCGCCAGACATATACATCTTGCATCCAACTTTAACATTATTAACATGTCTATGTCTTCATGTGTCCTCGTCGTACAAAAGGAGCTATGGAAATCAGAAACAACTTGACGATATTGAGTAACACTTCATATAACGTGGACATTCAATTCGTCACTTACAATTATTCAATACAAATGTATAACAGCAGATATTTAAGTGACACGATAGTAATTGAATGAGTCTAAAATTGTCAGATTTAATCAATTATATACTGTGTCAGTACAGTTCTATAACAATTCATTGGCCAATATTCGTTTGTTTTATTTCTTATGCTGATACTTGCACATGTATTGATCACCAAAGAAAGCTATTTCACTGGTATTAAATTTAAACCAATAACTATACCAAATACGTTGTGTTCTATGAAAGATTCTTAAGTGATTTTATGTAAACCGAACGGGAGAAATGATTCTCCGCTTCCGTGTTTCTTTTGAGGGTTCATGTTTTCCGGAATGATGCAAGGTAGAGGCGTCACCTTAACACAACTACAATGACATTGGTTTACACAGCACATTACGTACATACATGCACACATACAAGTAAACTACACATGAGAAAAATTTGAAAACAATTCTCCGAAGAACTGTTAGAAGAGAGACAGAGACTTGAAACAATTTTTAAAACATTCAAAAGTCAAATGGAGACGTCCCTGTCCGCTGTTTTCTTACTAATTTTGTCTTCAAAAGACAACTACCAACACATTTCAAAAACTTCCGCAGCGCAATGCAAATTACAAGCCTGCTTCACGTTGGGAGTAAATTCTAGTTTCAAGGTTCAAGTTTATTTTCACATCAGGGCATATACTATGCATCTCTAACAGAAATATTTCACCGGATTTATTTGGAACTAGTTTACTGAACAAACATCTCTTTTACTTGCATAATATTGTAGTAGAAAGATAAATATTATTCAGTAATAGTAAGCAATCTTCAGTCACTTCCTGACCAAATTTCATCAACAAATGCATCACGTGATACTGGACTGTACTTTTCTCCCCATATACAGAATGAATGCATGTATCGTGCAGGATATAATCAAAAAAAAATAAGCAACAGAATAGAAATTGACTGTGTTCTCGCAAAATAATGTTTTGTTACTTCTAGATATTTCAATATTACTTTTCTTTGTGTTTTGTATACATTTGATCTGTCGTTGTGCATGTATATACGTGTACACATACCCCTTTTCCGTCTGAAGTGCTATTTGGGTGGTCGCGTTCTTTGAACTAGACTTTTGTCCTGTTTTACGTCATTTTCACGGGAAAAGGTAAATATTTTTGCTACAAAATCTAAATGTAATAGTCTATTAATTACGAATTAAATCTCTTTTTAAGAATAAAAGTAATAGTTCTTTTAGTATTTTCATCGAATTCATTAAAACAGAATCTTACACTAAAAGCTGATAATAGTAGTAGTATAGGCGTCGGTTTGGGGGTAAACAAACGGGCGCCATCTTGGATGACCTAGTTACTATATATAGTAACTCATTTGCATATAAGAAACGAATTCACTGCACATGCGCGGCGGCCATTTTGAATTCTAATTTTAGAAAGACATCATCTTCCTATTTTAAGAATGACTTTACTCTGCTATTTATATCTCCCGGAAGTATATAGAGCTGACTTATATACCTATCTAGGGCGTGTTCGCGCATATTGAGGGTCAGGTGCTCAGCCCTAGACGGGGAGATAACATGAAAACAAAAACTATATATCAATAATGTTTAATTAATAATCATATAGATTTATCTATAACGTAATATACATTGTATGGTAATCAAAGAACTTATTAATGATAATTTAAAGCAAAACATTTATTCCATTTAAACTAAAACATAAAACATTCTTTAAAATAAGTACATTATAACTTAAAATAAAGTATTACATTTTTGCCAACGATGTTTGCTCCTTGGCGTCCACTGCCAAATGACTCCAATCATAAGCGTATTATTCCTAAATGCGCATGCTCGGATCTATTTTTACAATGACTTCATAAGCTATATTTAGATGAGATCATGAGTGAATCAAACGTGATCATGGTCAGAATGTCTAGCGTGTGTTGATTTAAGACCGGATAGGCGGACAATAAAAAGTAAACATGTCAAAGTTAATCCCTTTAAAGTCACCACAAAGTCTGGCGTGTATTTATTTAAGAGCGGATACGTTAACAATAGCCTATTCAACTGTCAAAGTTAATCCCTTTAAAGTCGCCACAATGTCTGGCTTATGTTGATTTATGGACAGATGCATTAACAAAGGCCTATTGATCTGTCCGAGTTAATCCGTGTATTGAGTACGGGAAGGGAGGTGACATCAGGCCTCTTTCATACCATCAATGATATGATGTTAAAGAACATTTTTCTTAAACAATTGCCAACATTTTTAATGACCATCCAGAGTTTTAGAACCAGTAAAGGGCTTTTTTAAGAAGGTTGTAAAATCATCAAAATAAGACGTTTTACGGTCCATTTTTCCTTTTTGGGTATCTGACATTTTTGAAAAGTCCAAAGGGTGTACTTTACCATAAACTAGGTGCCAACCGGAAATGAAGTCATTAAAATTTCAAAGTCATCGTACAGACTCGGGACCGGTACCGTTAGAAAGATCTTTTCGAGTAGGTTCAGAAAATATGTACAATTACGGGTCTATCTCTAACCGTTTTCCAGATATTGATGTTTAAACCAGAATCATTCATCCGGAAACACGGCTTCATGCCTTTATTATTAAAGATAACATAGGCATGTTGGGTATCTAACCAAAGGTCTTGACTAGTACTATAAGTTGGTACACTCAAACCGGAAGTGAAATCAATCACGCGTAAAATTCACATTTTCTGCGCGTCCCTAGACTCGAACCTGGTCAAGTAAGGTACCATTGGAAAGGTCTTTACAAGACGATTCGATACACAAGTACACACACACACACACGCACGCACACATACACACATACACACACACACACACACACACACACACACGCACACGCGCACACACACGCGCGCACACAAGTACACACTCGCACACGCGCAATCACACACACACACACACACAAGCACACCCACACGCGCATACATGCATGCACGCACACACGTACGCGCCATTAAACAATATATGTAACATCATCAAAATATTCAAAATTATCAAAATCTTTCGTGCCTATTACCCTAGTACACAGATTGTGTCTGCAACTTCATTAACAGGTATCACAATAATATCTTCCTTTGTAACTTTACATTTGTCATCTATAGTTATTACAACAACATCATAGTCTCCGAAATTGAACATGCCAGTTACACTACGTCGTAGATACTCCAACACATCACACAATATTTCATATATATAATTTAGAACATCCAGAATTTTGAATTAACAGAGTATACACTTCAATGTAATCGTACAAGTCTATGCATGAAATTCAACCTTCAGCGGATATTAAGTATTAATATTTTTTGACTTGAGATCGGCTTAAGATAATGTATGAAAGAGAACTGGCCAATGTTGACACTAATACTTTGAAAACTGTAAAAGCGGATTAAATTTCGGTCAGTTTTATGACTTTTAGGGGAAACTTAGAGAAAAGAGTATTTTGTGTTATAAAACTTATATAGTCCTTTAGGATACTGTCTTAAGTACAGATTCTAGGTTCTAGAAAGCCTATTTCGACCATTCTAGGAAATCGTCAAGATTTTCAATAAACATAAATACTGTTAACATTGAACTATCAGTTTTCCCCATTTCGTGACACACTTTCTATTCATCAGTTCTGAGATGTTAATTTCATGTGATAGAATTCATAAAAATCTTTCATTTACATCCCCCATTCTCGATTCGATTTTCAACCGTTATCGAGTTATGACGTAACAGCGATTTTTAAACCTTTCTTAAACTTTCAAATAAACTCTTGAAACAGGTAGCATTGGAAAGACCTCTTCGCATAGGTTCAGAAAATGTATAGATATTTACCTCTATCTTGATCCGTTCTCAAGATATTGGCGTTTAAAGATTGAAGTGACGTCATTGCAAACGTTTTTGAGCGGTAAATTTAAATTTCGCAACCAAAATTTTCAAAATGTAATTTCTCCTCTATTTGTGGACTGATTTTAATGATCTTGGTGTCAGACCAAAACGCTTGACGAGAACTAAGTGTTGGTAGCATACAACCGGAAATGAAATCACTCATGCGTAAAATATCGATTTTCTCCTTTATTACTCAACTGACTATACCCGTGTTTGATATCCTACGAAAGGTTTTGACTAGTACTATTTCATTGTTTGCACTAAAAGAATATGGGGTCACTCACGCGTAAAATGCGTCAAAGTAAGCTTACCTGATCCTTACACTTTGAGATCAAAAATGACAGTGAACGAATTCACGGGGTGAAGTAAAATAAATAGAGTCAAAGCAACGTTGTGATAAGTCAGTATAACTTATAGCAATGCTCTGATTGGCTAGCGATATGACGCATTCTGATTGGTTTAAATTCTCAAAGGAAGGCTAGCTTACATGTTTAAACTTGTCATTTATGCGATAGCTTGGTTCAAAGCTGTTTCTAACTAGAATTTCTATTTTTAACCAGCCAATGAAATCACTCCCTTTTCTACATAAGCCTTGCTTTGAAAATGAGTCCCTTCGAAACGTGTATATTAGAGCACGCTTTTAGTTAGTCAAATCAGTCTGACTTTAGACGTCAACGCTTACAGTATGGAAAACTCTCGCCATTCAAATGTCATCATCAAACGACAAAAAGCAATCATCTTATGCACGATTATACTTATTGTTATATTTACCTTGCCTTTCGCTTTAGCGTTTGCGACTAAGAATTCAACTACACACGTAGATTATGAAATTAAAGTGAATGAAAACCAGACTGCCTGCCACTATATGAAACAGTTCGATATACAGCAAAACGTATATATTACTGTCTGCAACAGAGATAGTGAAATCCTAGTGGATTTGAGACGTTTCATAAATCACACCGCAAGTATCATTGGAATACAACTTTACCTTAAGCAGTGGAAATCAATCATACAACTTCTTCCTAAAATCGACGCAGCCATCATTGAAGCACAAAGCATTCAGAATATTACATATCGACACAAAGGCTAGAAATACTATAACAACAATCATTGCACCACCACCACACCACCACCATTACCTCCTCCACCACCACACCACCACTAACTCCTCTACATCCACATACACCTCCACCACCACCACCTCCACCACCACCACCTCCTCCACCATCACCACCTCCACCACCACCACCACCACCATCACCTCTTCCACCACCACGTCCACCACCACCACCTCCTCCACCACCACCACCACCACCTCCACCACCACCACCTCCTCCACCACCACCACAACCTCTACCACCACCACCTCCTCCACCACCTCCTCCACCACCACCTCCACAACCACTTCCACCACCTCCAACACCTCCACCTCCACCTCCACCACCTCCACCACTACCACCACCACCACCACACCACCACCACCATTACTGACAATAATTCTGACACCAAAATATGTTTTAAAAGCGTAAGAATGGCATTTAAAATTTGTAAGAATACAAAGCAGTGTCTTGTTGTATGAAAATAATTTTACATCTACTTCACAAATGAATAAGTGACCTCTATGTCACCAGTCATTCTCTAGGCGCGACGCCATGCTGAGACATCAACGTTATAAGCATTGGAGTGACAACCGCACTGGGAACTATTCACCATCATTACAAATATTGAACACTTCAAGAGAGACGACGTTTCAACATCCATTTTCTATGGTCGTTTCTGGACCAAGTGGTAGTGGAAAAACTGAATGGACAAGGAAACTGCTATCATCAAATCTTGTAAGACCTCAGCCTCAGCGTATCATATGGTGTTTTGGACAATGGCAACCATTGTATGATGAACTTCAGCGTGAAATCCCCGGTGTCGAATTTGTACACGGTATTCCAGACTACTTGAATGATTCCCAGTATATAAATGTTAGTCAAAGGAACCTGCTGGTCTTTGACGACTTGATGACTGAAGCTAAATGCGACCAAAGAATTGCTGATCTCTTTACGAAGGGCAGTCACCACAGGAACATATCTGTCGTATATCTCACCCAAAATTTGTTTCCTCAAGGTAAAGCCTGCAGAGATATCGCTTTGAATACGCAGTATCTGGTGCTATTTAATAATCCTATTGATAGACAGCAAGTGGCTACATTGGCAAGAAGAATATATCCTTCGTCTAGTAACATCTTTATGAAACGGTTTGAACGAGCGACATCAAGACCTCACGGTTATTTGGTAATAGACTTAAAATCGAGCACCCCAGAACAACACCGTTTACGTGAAAACATTTTCGAGGCAAACACTCCAGAAAAGAGAAAACGAACAGATGATGAATATAAACAAGAAGACTATTTCAATGGTGAAGGGTACTTATCTGATAAAAATGATGACAAAGTTGAAAATGAGGATGAAGATTCTGATGACCATGATGTTGATGATAGTGATGATGAAACAGAAAATAGAAATAATGATACTTTTGTAAAGAAACGATCTTTGATCAAGGGACCTCCAGGTAAACGTAGAAAAGTTGAGATTATAGAAGAGCGATCACGCCGTGAGATATGGGATAAGCGTTTTCAGGATCCTCTCAGACAATCTATTAAAGAACAATTTAAAGCTAAAGTTAACAACTATACAGAACAAGGGCTCTCTTTTAAAGAAGCGTACCGTCGCACTGCTAATGATGAATTGCCTCAATTAAGAAAGAGACTGAGACAAAATTATGCCCGATTTCTAATTGACTTTTATGAGCTACAAAACGACCCTACTCAGCAGCAGATTCTACAGTCGGCTAAAAAACTAAGAAGTCAGCACGGCATGACTGTCAAAGAATCTATTCGGCAAGCCATTGCCCTTAGAAAAGACCTATTTGATGAGTTGTGGCCCGATCATAAAAGCAAAGAAGAATATTCAATAGATGATAATAAAGAAAGTGATGACGATGAAGAATCGGATGATGATGAATGAACGTTGTAAGAAGGATTGGCGTGCTTTAACTTTTCATCATGCCAAAATGGGTTCCATAGAGGTATACGATTATAAACAAGAAAAATGGGTACCGGATAAACCGGACCCGGAAAAATGGATACAACACTTCAAAGACTTGAGGGACGGATATGTGTATCCTGATCATATGGGCCGTTACATCGTGGGTAGCGGTGCTCATCTTAGAAAAATGGCTGAACTAAAAGAGCAACAAAAAAGAGAAGCACAAGAACAAAAAGGGGAAGATCTCCCCGTAGTAAAACTTGTGACACCCGTAGCCCAAGCGGTTGATATTGCTAGGTCGGAAATAAGACGGTCACGAAAGCATAGTGATCTAAAGCGACATAGGAATACATTGGACACACAATGAGTCGTGATTTAGACAGCCCACGACGTAAGAAATATCGCCAAAATATGACCCAAGATACTCTGGATTGGAACACCTATACATTTTAAAATGAATAACTATGAACTCGAGGAAATGTTAAAAGAGTACCCTGTGACAATATGTGCTGCGGATCAACTTCAGATACGTAGAGGACAATACGTCATCTCAAATACAGACACGAGCCAGGGATCAGGAAAACATTGGGTGGCCTTTTATTTTCCAAAAAGGGGACCCGACGAATTTTTCGATTCACTAGGTAATAGACCAGAGCACTACAAAGTTCATTTTGAGCAAGTGTTAAAGAAGCGTTATTGGATGAATTTCAGTCAAATACAGGATACAGATTCAAACATATGCGGGCTGTATTGCGTATATTACATTATGAACCGATGTTCTGGACGAAAAATGAAGGACATTTTAAAACCGTTTGATGTGTATTGCAAGAAGTTGAATGGTGACTTTATTTTGTCTTATTTTAGTTGATACATGTTACCTGTATTAGTGATACAAGCTTGGCAATAAAAGATTGAAAGAACAATATGCATTTGTTATTTATAACCCATTCTTTAGGTCAGCAGCGAAGGGATTAATCATATTCTCGAATACTCCCGAGCTATTTTCCATGATTTCAGTTCTGAGGTCAGAATGATTTTGTCTGATGAATGCGCTATTATATACTTTTCATTCGAGGTATTTTAGTAACAGTGGACATTCTATTAATTTTGATTGGCCGATTAAAAATAGTAATACTGATTTAAACTAGTCAAACTTGAACCATCAAAGAATGGATAATTTGAAAAAAGTACCTTTGTTAGAGGATTAAATCTTTATGTCAATACTTCTATTGATAAAATCAATATCCATTATACTTCGTCTGGCCTTATATCAACATAAGCCAGACATTGTGGCGACTTTAAAGGGATTAACTTTGACAGTTGAATAGGCTATTGTTAACGCATCCGCTCTTAAATAAATACACGCCAGACTTTGTGGTGACTTTAAAGGGATTAACTTTGACATGTTTACTTTTTATTGTCCGTCTATCCGGCCTTAAATCAACACACGCTAGACATTCTGACCATGATCACGTTTGATGCAATCATGATCTTATCTAAATATAGCTTATGAAGTCATTATGAAAAATAGGTCCGAGCATGCGCATTTAGGACTATTACGCTTATGATTGGAGTCATTTTGTCAGTGGACGCCAAGGAGCAAACATCGTTGGCAAAAATGTAATACTTTATTTTAAGTTATAATGTACTTATTTTAAAGAATGTTTTATGTTTTAGTTTAAATGGAATAAATATTTTGCTTTAAATTATCATTAATAAGTTCTTTGATTACCATACAATGTATATTACGTTATAGATACATCTATATGATTATTAATTAAACATTATTGATATATAGTTTTTGTTTTCATGTTATCTCCCCGTCTAGGACTGAGCACCTGACCCTCAATATGCGCGAACACGCCCTAGATAGGTATATAAGTCAGCTCTCTATATACTTCCGGGAGATATAAATAGCAGAGTGAAGTCATTCTTAAAATAGGAAGATGATGTCTTTCTAAAATTAGAATTCAAAATGGCCGCCGCGCATTTGCAGTGAATTCGTTTCTTATATGCAAATGAGTTACTATATATGGTAACTAGGTCATCCAAGATGGCGCCCGTTTGTTTACCCCCAAACCGACGCCTATACTACTGATAATTTTATTTTGTCATTTTTCATTGGAAGATGTCACTGCTGAGTTAAGGGCTACAAAATCAAGGTTATTATAACATTGAGACTTAAAATAGTCCACTACTCCTAAGTGTGATATGTATATGTATTATATGAACAGTTCTGCCTTCTACGAATAACATATAACTTAGTATAAAAGTTACTGACTATTATTGTAATTGTAGAAAGAAAAACCACGAGAATAACTGTGAAAATGCCAAAGGAAAATGATCTTTGTATTAATTACATTATTCAGTCTATAGAGAAGCCATTACGTAGACGTAATCAGACCTCTAACTAGCAGTTCCGAGATTCAGAATTAATGTCATAGTTAGATCACCAGACATATACATCTTGTATCCAATTTTAACATTATTAAGCAAGGAATATCAAAAACAAAGCGATATTAAGTAACACTTCACACAATGTGGTCATTTCATTCGTTACTTGTACAACTATCAATACAAACGTACAACTCAAGATATGTAATTGACACAGTAATAATTGAATGAGGCTAAATTTGTCAGATTCAATCAATTATATACTTGGTCAGTAAACGGAAATAGACCATTTGTTTAACTATACACTGGTCAATACTTTGATTTTTCTTTCTTACGCTAGTATGATGCGAGATTTGTATAGATAAAAAAGGTGTGAACTATTTGACTAGTAACAAATTGTAAGCAGTAACTTTACTGAATATATTGCTTTCTTAATCATTTTTTTTACACAAATTGAGTCAGAAATAACTTTCCTTTGTCATCTTACAGGCCGTCCGCTGCTCCAGACAGAGTATACATAGAAGCAGTGGGCGTCCATGATTCTCTGCCTCCATGTTTCTTGAATGGCTCCTGTTTGAGGAAAATACTTTTGGACAGGAAGAACATACAAACATATAAGGTATACGTTAAACAGATTTACTCAGCAAAAGTAGATATAAAACACGCCCGCTTAGCTCAATAGGGAGAGCACAGATCTTCGGATCTCGGGATCCTGAGCTCGATAGCCGGGCGGATTCATGTGGGGAAGTTGGCAGTTGCCTGCGGAGAACAGGTTTGTACTGGTATAGAATCCATGCAGGAACAAATGCCCGCCGTTACATAACTGAAATACTGTTAAAAATGACGTTAAAACTTAAACAAACATAAAAGTAAATCTTGATGTGTTATAAATTGTAACTGTTTTGGACAGCCAGAATATGAAACTCCGGTTGCTCCTCCGAGCACAGACGAGCAGGCCTACTTAGGGAAGATGTATGCCGAATATTTCACATCAAATTAAAATCTTAGCACGACATTTGATGTATTTAATCCATAAATTTAATGAGATCCTAGGGTATATTGTTGCTTCATGCTCTATAAATAATTGATTGTTTCTCTGCACCACAAAGCAACTATTTCTAGAACTTCAAAGCATTATGTAACCAAAACAGATGTTTTCTTTAATCATCTGCTATATTGGTTTCCGGATATTTTTCATTCAAAATTTTAAGATAAATTACTTAAAAGAATATAAACGCTTTCATAAATCATAAAATGTATTTAAAATCTAGTGCTACGTTCTTACTGCATGTGTGAATGCGATTTTACGGCTAACCGTTTGAAATCGGGAATTTCGTTGTTGCATAATTGGTACATATATAATGATAAATAGATATGTAACTCTAATTGTTTTGGTAACCCGACTTACCAGAAATAAAGGAACAATAGCGTATGATCAACCACTTTCAAAAGTTGTGTATCTGTGGAGGCACAATTCCTACATATTACAGTACAATTACTACGTGTATTTTTGTCCTTTTATCCACAAGATATATATAGTTAGAAATTTATTTGTCATTTACCATAAATAAAAGATGGTGGATTCATTTGCACACCCTATAAACGACTGTAGCCCCCCTCTTCCTCTTGCGAGTGATCAAAACAATAAACAGACACGCGAAAGGTAAGAATCGTCTTCAAATTCATTATTTTGCTTTACACTGTATGTGTTTAACGATAAGTCTAACATAAATATGTGTATATGGTGATATAATAGATGAAACTAACAGGTAATGTTTACAAAATGTTGACTAATCACACTCATTGCATGAAAATTCACTCGACCAAGTCACGAAACTGATAAAGATTACGCCAAATTGATTTGTAATCCAATTATCCATGATGCTTTCTGTAATATGTATGCATACTCCATAAATATATGTAAATAAAATGTTTCGTATTTTTTGCGTTTTTGAATGAAATTGATTTTTTATCTAGTCTGTGTAAAAACATTAACTGTATGCCGACTTGCCAATTTTGATATTTGATCTGAACGCGTATTTGCGAGTGATACTGTATTCCATCTTGCGAGTACAGTAGGCGATTTATGTCCTTTAAAGGCGTCAATGAAATTTTAAATGCAAACAAAATTGTCTCTTTTGATCAGTCGTCATGTTTATAATGTCATTTAATAACTAACCCCTCGTGCGATACTTGTACTAATCCATTGGGGGTGGGGATGGAGTGTCTGTGACTCGCTATCCTACTTAATTAAATAATTAATTGAATGCTTCAGCGTCGTTTACATGCAAGTATTCGGCGTTGGTTTTACACACACATGTCACAAACTGACATACGGGCCTAAATGTATCTGTAGTGTAAATACAGGTATTGCATCATCTTTTTGTAAATTTTTGAGTTATTGAGGTAAATGTCAGATTTTACGCATAAAATACCTCTCATGTTTTTCTGTATTTCATAAGTTAAATTTCCATGTAAATTTTATTAAATTCGGTTCAGTAACAAGAAAGATGGTATTTTATAAACTTCAGTAACTTATGTTTTTATCCCCAAAACCACTATAATGGGCCTTAAATTGTAAATTTCAATCCGCGCCAAAGTAGTCAGATTTCCCGGCTATAATGTGATTCCCGTGAAAATGCAAATAATCAGAGTACACGCATAAGCCGTGAGTCCCATGAAATTTAGTATTTGACGGGACATTACCCTACAAATAGACTGGACTAGATATGCCTAGTGCACACCACTTTCGACATTAGAAGAATTTACATCAAATTGATATTATATTCATGCTAGCTTTTGTATTACGTTTATTTCGCATTACATCGTATTAATTTGTGATTATAAATAATAGCTGCAGTTTATCATTTCCTTATCTATAATTTTTCGTCATAAACTTTTCATATCTTTTCCATACTTTAACTTTAGACTTGTTAGTAATTTTAGAAATAATGGAAGTAATAAGTGACGTTTTCTAATCATGTGACGTATGAACTTAGTAGCACATAATATTTTGTATAAGTAGCACGTTTTATTTATGGGAGCCTATGGAGGTATGGTGTACCCAAAGGAGCAGTTTTATGCCCTTACTTATTTGTTTTGCTATGGTGCTTACCATATGTTATATATTTTAGCTTCTTCCACCAGACAGCTTTTACCTGGTGATGCTGTCACGACCCGGAAGTACAATACCCGAGGTTCATTTGTCTTCACTCGCCTGGATGCGATTTTCCCAGCGCAGAGCTTTTGTCCCATGGTTGTGCCGTAAACTGCAAAGACGATGATTTTTGTGATCCACTGAAGTCAGCTCAGGGATGCAATCACCTACCATCATAGGGAGCTAAAACGGAGTCAACGTATTCACGATTTAAAGGGACTTTATTTGAAGATATTTTGTATTTTTGTGCTACTTAATGTTCAAAGTTAACGGAAACATCTGTGTCAACGAACAGTCAGTGTTAGAACTTTACACTTCACAAAAGAGTTACTGAGCTCAGATTTTTTTCTTTCTTTCTTATAATAAGATTTTTGTTTCACTTTTCATTTATTCATTGTAAATAGTAATTTTTTGTAAATAAATTTGTAAATATTGTAATGTGTGTTGATTTGTTCTGATAGTTAGTGTCCCCGGTACGTCCATCCTGTCACAGCATATACTATCATAAAATACGAATTAGAAACTGAAAGTATAAAACAGGGTCCCTACTATTTCATGCAAGAAATAAACCGACTATTCCCTACGGAAATCACGGTTATCTGACGATTTTAAAATAAATATGAGATGAGACAGGAGGGGACTATAGGTTGACTCCCGTCTGTCTGTCCGTCTGCAACAAAATGATCCTCTGATTTTTTAAAAAAAAAACTATTTCACCCGCAAGTATCCTGCGAATAAACGTATAAATAGAAAAGGATAACGAAAACATTACCGGGAAAGTCGATTAAGTCCTTATTAGTAATTCAGAGTTTACTTCATGGTAAACCAGTCAACATGATTCAAAAGTAGTACAACTATTTTGTCACGAATGGCCTAATGGTTTAACTACCCGAGTCCCCCTTCCTCAATAATAACATAAACATGTTATCGTTATAAATACCGTGCGCGAGTAGTACAGCCGTCGTTATTACTACCTGTCAAGATTTACTGCTATTTCTCAGGTTAGAAATAATTTACATTTGATAGTGATAACACGTCAGGAATCTGTCCTTGCGGATTTGACCTGGTGACCTAGTTTTTGAGCCCTGATTACCCAATATCAAACTCGTCCAAGATTCTATTGATGGTAACATTATGACCAAGTTTCATTAAGATTGGACCAAAAGTGTGACCTCTCAGTGTTAACAGTCGAATTGTTGACGACGGACGAGGACGACGCACACAGGGTGATCACAAAAGCTCACCTTGAGCACTTCTTGCGCAGGTTAGGTTTTCCTCTAATGGCACTTCTGCTTGTAAAATGGGAACTTATTTCATTCGCAGAATGTATTTTCAGTAAAATAAGACAGGTTTCATGTTAAAGTTCGTGTGTTTATGGCAAATACAAAGACAAAACTAAAATAATGCTGTTTACTGTGCGACGCTATCAAGAAAGCGATTCACAAAGAATTAGTAGATTCAGTCTGTCGCCGTTTCACTCCAAATCACCCCATTCACTGTTCATATTTTCACATCTTATTAATTGTAGTTGCGATTATATACTGGTTTCAAGGGTTTGAAATTCTAGAAAGTATAGAATTGTATGCGACACATTGTCTAATTATGGTCTCATGATGGTGAACATTTGTGCCAAGTTACTTCAAAATCCCTTAATGCATAAAGAAGTTACGGCACTGACACAAAAAAAAGCAGACCATGTTTCACCTTTAGGTGTTACTTTAAAAGAAAAAGGAAAATAATAAGATGGACATTAAGTACATATTGCCGATGTTTGTACGTAATCTTTGAGAGAGGTAGGTGTAATAGCATTGAAGTAATTGCACAACCAAATATATGAGGACACATATACAAACAGACCGAACAGACAGACCGCATGTTGACTGCTATATTCCACCCTCCTTCAAACTTTGTTTGCGGGTTATAATTATGAAGAAATACTACAGGACCATAGGAAACGCCGATATTTTATAAAGAAGTCACTCACAAACAGGCATACAGTCTTTCTACGAAGCTCGCAAGGACTTGTACAGTATTTAAGCAAGCACGCATACAATCAGGAAATAACACCGAATCTTCTTTCATTGACGGGTATGAACATATTGGAGAATTTATCAATGATTTTATTTTATTTTACCAAACTAGTATTGTTTCTTCATCCATGAAACTGAAATTAACATGTAGGTCATTCTTCAAGCAAGAAAATAAATACTTTTGACGCCGACAATGTATAATTCTGGCAAAATCAGTGATCAATCAAGTTTTTTGCTATAATTCTACCTGTCATCAGACTAACACATTATATACAGAAACAAATCATGTTCAGCTTCCAATAAAATGTAAATATACATACCTTCAAAGCAAATCAGTCACTTTAATATGTTATTTTTTAACTTTTAGCTGTCAGTTTATTGTTTTGATCACTCGCAAGAGGAAGAGGGGGCTACAGTCGTTTATAGGGTGTGATTTGGGTGGGTGTGAATTTGGCTAGCCATAAAAATGCTTAACCGGCCATTCAGATAATGTGTAAATATGAACGCATAAACATCTGTCGGAGTTGCGACTATAAAAATCCTTACGTAAAATCCTACGTACGTATGTAGTATTTTTCTTCCAAAATCTGTCACTTCTTTTTGTTTGTCCCGCCTTTTAAATAAAATTGAACTAAATTAAATCGAACTAGTGTACAATACAAATACAGGTGACTAAGTTTTTTTTACAATATATGAGTATGTAATAATTACCGATATGTTGTTAGTACCAAGAAAATAAATGGTTTATAGCGGTGGAAGAACAATTCATACGATAATAGTTTGTACTGTTTTTCAAAGAATTTGTTTAAGTTTTCAATGTTTCTTTTTAAGAGTTTTACTTTAGTGTAGACCACAATTACTGTATGTGCTTGTGAACATGTAGAAAATATTATAAGTCTCCTTATAAAACAATGCATTAGATAAGGGGTTTCACATTCTTAGTACATTTTCATATGTTTTTATTGAAAAGGGGAAAATCTGGGTGAATTCGCCAATTTCACAATAGATACACTACTTATTTGGCAGATGTGAAATAAGTACATGCACTTGTTAAAGGACGTGGCTTGAAGATGACGCATAAAATTTTTTGGTATTTGATCTTTTCAAGGAAAAATAAGTTTTCTAATACCGCTTGCATTTGGTCTCCATTAAATGTTCATTAACATTAAGTCACTGTTAAATTTTCATTGGAAGGTAGGTGCATTTTCTTATGGGTGGTGATCAAATATTCATGCATTAAGGTTTTCATTGGACTGTTACATATTTTGTGTGTTTTTGTTTAACATAACACTGACACGAAAATTTGTCATTTCATGATTTTCCAGCCTTTCTGCTACTAGAGGAAGAATCCAGGTGCTCCTCCATGCATGGTACAAGAGGAAAACACCAGGTGCCCCCTCCATGCATGGTACTAGAAAAAGACCTCAGGTGCCCCTCCATGCATGGTACCAGAGGAAGACCCCAGGTGCCCCTCCATGCATGGTACTAAAGGAAGACCCCAGGTGCCCCACCATGCATGGTACCAGAGGAAGACCCCAGGTGCCCCTCCATGCATGGTACTAAAGGAAGACCCCAGGTGCCCCACCATGCATGGTACTAAAGGAAGACCCCAGGTTCCCCTCCATGCATGGTACTAAAGGAAGACCCAAGGTGTCCCTCTATGCATGGTATTTCCATGCATGGTATTAGAGGAAGACCCCAGGTGCCCTTCCATGCATGGTACTAGAGGAAGACCCCAGGTGCCTCTCCATGCATGGTACCAAAGGAAGACCCCAGGTGCCCCTCCATGCATGGTACTAAAGGAAGATCCCAGGTGCCACTCCATGCATGGTACTAAAGGAAGACCCTAGGTGCCCCTCCATGCATGGTACCAAAGGAAGACCCTAGGTGCCCCTCCATGCATGGTACCAGAGGAAGACCCCAGGTGCCCCTCCATGCATGGTACTGAAGGAAGACTCCAGGTGAATATTTATCTGTTAGAACACACATGTCGGTAAAATAACGTCTTGTCAATTAAGCTATTAAAATACAAATACTTAATAAACAAATTTAACATCGCTGTACACAATCTCGTGTGGAGAAAAAATTGTTAATCTCCATATGGGCTAAAAGAAATCTCTCACTTTGTCTTTTCTTTCTACTTCCACTCTCAACTTCAACTTAATCTTTGTCTTTTTTGGTTGCTTAGGGTCACGGTTTACCTCACCCTTACACTATTTTCATACTGCTATAACATAATGTCGATTGACATACACTTGCTCAGGGTGACAGTGGGATTATTCTGTCCAGTCCAGCATAAAATAAAATGAATCAAACGGTTCAATAGCTTTGAACTCGTAACCTAGATGGCTATATATATGATTCTTCTGCTCAGAGGCGATATACATAAAAATCCTGGCCCTATTTCCGAAAGTTCTACTTCTTCTGACTCCTCTTTCACAATCATAAATGTCTTTTCGTTAATTTTTTCTTTGTGCACTATAACGTCCAAAGCTTTCTGAGAAAAAAAGACATCTTAGAAGATGAACTGGATCTCTTTTCTCTCACGGAAACCCGATTATCTGCTACCACGGACTCTGACGCTCTACTGTTTTAAAACTACTCGCCACCCTTTCGTAAAAACATGGGTACTGATAATCATGGTGGTATCCTCGTCTATGTGAACAATCAAATACTGGCCATAAGGAGACCAGATCTGGAAGTACATGGAGTAAAAAGTATATAGATTGAACTTTAACTTAAAATGAAGATAATTCTCTATGGAACTTTCTATCGTCATCCTAATTCTGCTCCCTACGTTCTTACTCAGATAGAAAACTCTATTGGACTCGCTTTTGATACCAACATCTCACACATAGTTGTGGCTGGTGACTTTAATCTTCACATGCTTAAACCTCTCAATTCAGCAAAGGTATCAAATATAACCTCGTCTCACAGTATAACATGACTGAAACAATACAAGAACCCATACATTTGACTGAAACATCAAACTCAATCATAGATCTGTTCCTTGTCTCTTCTTCATATATACGGTTGTTGGAAAAACATTTCTGGATCAGAACACGAGGTATCACTGTCCTATTTTCTGTTGCATAGACGATAACAATAAAACTCTTCCTAACACAGACAGAAATACAGACACACCACAGTTAAACAACATTGAAATAATACCACAAGAGGTAACCTCAGTACTAAAATCATTATCAACAGGTAAGGCATCGGGTCCAGACTCAATAAACAACAGAATACTAAAAGAACTTTCGCAAGAACTAGCACATCCTCTCTGTCATCTCTTCAACAAATCGTTACAAACTGGAAAAGTACCTTCCCAGTGGAAACTAGCACACGTCTGTGCAGTCTTTAAGAAAAACGACCCTACCATAGTTTCAAATTACAGACCAATTTCTCTTCTAAGCACTATCAGTAAAGCTCTTGAACGAATTATACACAAACATGTTTTCAACTTCTTTATTGCAAACAACACTATTACATCTCTTCAATCCGGCATTGTTCCCAATGATTCCACTACAAATCAGCTCATCTCTCTATCTATAATACATTCTGTCTTTCTGAAGGAAAGGAGGCACGTGCTGTCTCCTGTGACATTTCCAAGGCATTTGACCGCGTTTGGCATCGCGGTCTCATTCATAAATTGCAAGAAACAGGTATAGCTGGTGTACTACTTAACAGGATCTGTGACTATCTCTCTGGGAGAAAGCAAAGAGTTGTCCTTCATGGTGTCTTTTCTGATATTCTACCTGTAAACGCGGTCGTCCCACAAGGCTCGAGTCTTGGTCCTCTACTCTTCTTTGTATACATCAATGACATTGTCCATAACATCAACTCTACTATCCGCCTCTTTGCAGACGATACCAGTCTTTACATCATCGTTGACAACCCATATAACTCTGCAATCACATTAAGCTCTGATCTTGATAAAATTCCCAGCTGGGCGAGTACCTGGCTTGTGGATTTCAACCCATCTAAAACAGAATCTCGATTACTATCTCGTAAAGTTCACAAACCTTTTCATCCACTACTTACCATGAATGGCGTTGCAATTCAAGAGGTAGAATCTCATAAACACCTTTGTGTCACTTTTGTCAACGATGGATCCTGGCATGAGCATATTGAAAACATCAAGATAAAGGCATGACAGAGGGTAAACAACATAAGGAGCTTTAAATTTGTTCTGGATAGAAAATCATTGGAAACTATCTATACTGCTTTCATTAGACCCATTCTCGAGTACTCTAATGTTGTCTGGGACAACATTACTGCCCAGGAGGAATTCGAACTAGAAAAGATACAACTGGAAGCCCTTCGAACCATATCAGGGACCACAAAATTAGTCTCCTTCTACAATCTGTACAAAGAGACCTGCTTCCAACCTCTGAAAGAACGAAAAAGGAAACAAAGGCTTATTCTTTTTTATAAAATATCGAACAATCTCGCTACATCTTATCTATCGTCAATAGTACCTAATCTCGTTGGGAACACTACTGCTTACAACCTAAGAAATGCTCAAGTCCTCAGACCTATACATTGTAACACACAACTCTAGTCTAATTCATTTCTGCCTCAAATAATATCTGATTGGAACCGACTGCCCACTGAACATAGACAAGCTCCCAGTCTCAGTAGCTTTAAAGGTACACTTAACACGGATGTCAAAAAGGTACCTTGTCATTACTACTTTGGTGATCGAAAGTCCCAAATTCTCCATACCAGATTAAGAACACACTGTAGCTCATTAAATGAGCACCTCTATTAAAAAAAAAACAACATTATTAACAACCTACGGTGCCCCTAAAGTGACATGTTACACACATTTTTTCCAATTAGGTAATGTGAGACTTTTTTTTATTTCGTTTAAACGAAATCATTTCGTTTAAACGAAATAACTTATTTCGTTTAAACGAAATCATTTCGTTTAAACGAAATATCATTTCGTTTAAACGAAATAACTTATTTCGTTTAAACGAAATAAAAAAAGTCTCACATTACCTAATTGGAAAAAAAGTGTGTAACATGTCACTTTAGGGGCACCGTAACAACCCTCTTTGTCTATGTGGGGAGATTGAAATCTCAAGTGTCCTCGATACCAGTGGCAGCGAACACAGTTACAAGATAAAATTATCCCTATAACAAAACTTTACATTACCACTTCTCCTATTTGGTGATGCAGATAATTCTCATCTTCACTCACGTTCAAGAATACATTCTATGCCATGTCCACAATTTACTAGTATACAGTCAACTCTAAATTCAGAACTTTTAAAAATATTTCAAACTTGAACGTTTTATAAAGAATTGAATGCAAGCATGCATTAATTTTACAATTAATTGTTGTCACTGTAATTTAGTATGTAGATCAAAGAGTTTGTATAAAGCTTATTAGCTTACTACTCGATCCCTTATTTTTGTAACATATATTGCAATCACGTGCTATTTGTTGAATAAAATATTATTTAAACCAAAAAATCCTTACGTAAAATCCTATGTACAGTATTTTTTCTTCCAAATCTATCACTTCTTTTCGTTTGTCCCGCTTTTTAATAGTAGTATAGTTTCTATCTGATTTACCATACACCCAGGGCCAAAGGTTATAAAATAGAAAAGGTGGAAACTCCACAGGTCGCTCAATACGACAAAAATGAAAATGTTGCAGGCTCGGTTTGATTGAGCCTGTTCATGGACGGTTGTGGAAATAAGTTGAGTTTTAAGACCAGTCTCAACTCCAACACTTCATTAATTTATTATGCGGTAAAATTCAAGATTGACCGTTGTTACACTTATCTTGTGCCCGCCAGTGGCAAAGCCATCTGTGGGGTTTAGTATGGAATCAATATACATTTTTGGTCTTCGTACAGGTAAGAGGTAAGAGAGCGTCTTACCTACTTATCGGCAAATATGTGGGGGTGAAGAAATCTGATCTTACTAATTAACTATGAAATTGCTGTTGTCAAACAAATTTGTGTCTTCAGAGGTAAGCTGAGTGTGAATTCCGTCATTTATTTTGTCTGTAATTTGGAGCCAAAACAGATGTGAATGTCTAGCAAAATGACGGACTGTTTTCAGTTTGTTTCAAAGGATTATGTTGAGCAAAGAATTAAAAGAGTCATTTGTTCCCTAGCTAGCTCTTATAGGGAAATGTTTAATTAAATATTTTCACACTTCATAATATCAGTATGTCACTGCATTCCTGTAAAGTACACCACAAATAAATGAGTCTGATAAATAAATTGCCTTTATCACTTGATTGTGGTCTTATCATGACCTTCCCAATTAAACCTGTCAGTTAAAAATTATGAAATAAGAACCGGGTTCTTACTGAATTTTTGGGGAAACATGAAGAACGCACCATTAAGAAGCAGTTTGCCAATAAGTGCATATGGTAACCCAGCCATATAACACAGATATACCAAAAGTATTTGTTATACCCCCTCCATGCTCAGGCGAACATCTTTCAAAACCGAGCTTGAAAATAATAAATATACAAAAACTAGAATGTGTCGGTAGGACACAGGGTGTGCCCCCCACTGGTACATTTGTCACAAATAAGGGGAAATAATTCAAATGTTTGCAGTCTTAATGGGGTATAGCCTCAACAAACATTTTATGAAAAGGATTCATTATTCTAGGTCCTATACTTTTTGAGCTATGAGCATCAAAACAAAAAATCCACTATTTTGGCTATTTCAAGGACCATAACTCTGTAATAAGAGCTAAGATTCTCAAGAAGAATGCCAAGTGTGCAAGGTCACATGATGATAAAGACTCCAGCAAGGTTTCTTGAATTTACATCTAATACCTTTTGAGCTAGGCACATAATTAGGTGAAAAGGTGCATTTTTTACTATTTCAGAGGCCATAACTTTAAAAATACTAGGTGGAGCCAGCCAAAAAATTAGAGGTGTGCAAGTTTATATCATGAGAAAGACTTATGCAAGTTTTCAACGATTTATATTAAACACTTTTTGAGCTAGATGCATCATAAGGTGAAAATGTGCATTTTTGACTATTTCAGGGGCCATAACTCTAAAAATGGGGGGCGGACCCAAATGAAAAATAGGAGGTGCGCAAGTTCATATCATGATTAAGACTCATGCAAGGTTTCATGAATCTATATAAAATACTTTTTGAGCTAGGCATGTCACAAGGTGAAAATGTGCATTTATGACTATTTCAGGGGCCATAACTCTGAAAATAGGGGGCGGAGCTAAATGAGAAATAGTAGGTGCGCAAGTTCATATCATGATTAAGACTCATGCAAGGTTTCATGAATCTATATCAAATATTTTTTGAGCTAGGCGTGTCACAAGGTGAAAATGTGCATTTTTGACTATAATTGTAACAGGGGCAATCAATCTTAAGACTCTCAAGTCATGATAATAAATATTTGAGTAGTGACATGAATGTGATTTGCTATTCGCATAACTTGCAATAGGGGACAAATAGAATAGAGGTGCGCAAGTTCATATCATGATTAAGACTCATGCAAGGTTTCATGAATCTATATCAAATACTTTTTGAGCTAGGCGTGTCACAAGGTGAAAATGTGCATTTTTGACTATTTTAGGGGCCATAACTCTTAAAATAAGGGGCGGAGCCAGACGAAAAATAGGAGGTGCGCAAGTTCATATCATGATAAAGACTCATGCAAGGTTTCATCAATTTATATCAAGTACTTTTCGAGCTAGGCGCGTCACGAACTTCGGACGGACGGACGGACGGACGGACTGATGCACGGACACCCATACGATTCATGTATTGGGTGGTCATTCCATTGTTTGGAAACAATAGAATGACCACTTAAGGAACAAAAGAATTAAGTGGTTACGGAATGAATACAAAGGGTTTCTATTGTCCTAGGCCACACCTGCTACCACCTAAGGTATCAATCGTATGAGCGGACGGACGCACGGATGCACGGATGCACGGACAAGACCAAATCTTTATGCCCCCACCACTCATGGGGGGAGGGGGCACAAAATCCCATTATAAGTGGATTATTTCTTTTACAAAATTGTATTAAATATAAAAACTAATAATACTTATTACGATAATTTATATAACTAATCTGCTGTAGAATCATGCATCCAAAATATGGCCTCACTGTCTTATTTGCTTTTAAGCAAACGTTCTGTATAATTTGCATCATGTACTAATAATCGTGTCTTGTCTGGCAGCCCATTATCCCTTTATTACATATATAAATGCCAAATTATTTCCTCTGATGTAGAATTATTTTGTATCCTGACACATTCCTTGTGCATCTTTGACAAATGAATTACAACGACACATTTATCAGTTAGAACGAACAAGTACAATTCCATATAAATCTACTTTGGATCCAAAGAAGAAAATGTAATTTCAATTTTGTGTCAGTATGGAAACATTTTATTAAAGGAACACACCTCCAGGTATTTTTAGCTCACCTGTCACATAGTGACAAGGTGAGCTTTTGTGATCACCCTTCGTCCGTCGTCTGTGCGTCCGTCCGTGCGTCCGTCCGTCAACAATTTCTTGTTTTGCACGATACAGGTTTCATTTATGATTTTATTTTAACCAAACTTGCACACAACTTGTATCACTATAAGATCTCGGTTCCTTTCTTGAACTGGCCAGATTCCGTCATGGGTTGAAGAGTTATGGCCCTTAAAGATCCAAAATTTGCTATTTTGGCTTTTGCAGCCATATAGAGACTTCATTTATGGTTTGATTTGATACAAACTTCCAAAATATCTTCAACAACAATAAATCTTGGATTCCATGACGAATCTGTCAGATCCAGTCGTAGGTTCCAGAGTTATTTTATATCTGATTACCTCCTCTGATTGTAATCAAAATGGATTTATATCAGTAAGTACTTATAGTACTTATTTGAAATTTCATTATTGTCATTAGTTAGACTGAGACAATCAGGGTAGATAACTATGGACTGATTTTATGTCAAATTACCTCCCTTTATTTCAAATTGGGTATATCTCCGTAACTAATGAAGATACTGATCTGAAATTCATTTATGTCAACAGATGTACAATCAGTGAAGATATATATTGACTGAATTTATGACAAATTACCTCCCTTTATTTTTTATCTAAATGAATACACCTTAGCAGCTTCTAATGAGATTGGTTTGAAACGTTATTTATGTCTTCCATGGTAAGAAATAGTCATATTAGATAACTCTTGATTGAACATTTATCGATATGAATACTTTACTAATATATTGTTGTATAGGCTTGTACTCTGTATCTTCTACATGCATATACCAATGCATGATTACCTCCCCTGATTTTAATAATAAACAAGAGCTGTCCGTAAGACAGCCAAGCTCGACTATTCGAAATATTGTCACAGAAGCAGGAAATTATTACCCAAAATGTTAAATATCGAAGGAGTTTTAAGTTCGAAATGGGACATAATTTGACCAAAATGCATATCAGAGTTATGGGACTTGATGCTATCAACTAGTTTAATAACCCCGAAGAAACATGTTAAGTTTCAATTCCATATCTGCATTAGTTTTGGAGATAGTAACTTGCATGTAAAACTTTAACCAGAATTTTCTAAGTCCAAAAGAGGGCATAATTTGCTCAAAATACATGTTAGAGTTATGGAACTTGACCCAGTGATGTTGGTAACTTACCTAGAAAAAGAATAAATAAGTTTCAAATCAATATGCCTTTTAGTAATAGCTGTATGTACTTGCACGCGTAACTTTAACCAGAATTTTCTAAGTCCAAAAGGGGGCATAATTTGGCCAAAATACATGTCAGAGTTATGGGACTTGACCCAGTGAGGTAGGTAATTGATCTAGAAAAGAAAAAATAGTTTCAAATCATATGCCTTTTAGTAATAGCTGTATGTACTTGCAGCAAAACTTTAACCAAATTTTCTAAGTACAAAAGGGGGCATAATTTGGCCAAAATAAGTCAGAGTTATGGGACTTGTGCTTTAAACACTAAAAAGAAGAAAATTGACGTTTAAATCATATTGCATTTTATATAGCTGATAGTAACTTGCATGCAAAACTTTAACCAAAATTTTCTAAGTCAAAAGGGGGCATAATTTGGCCAAAATAAGTCAGAGTTATGGACTTGGCACAAATAGTTTAATAACTCGAAAAAACATGTAAAGTTAAATTCAAATCTGCATAGTTTTGGAGTGTAACTTGCATGAAAACTTAACCAAGATTTCTAAGTCCAAAAGGCGGCAAATTGCTCAAAATACATGTAGAGTATGGACTTGACCAGTGAGTTGTTAATTGCTAGAAAGATAAAATAATTTCAAGCTAATATCCTTAAAGAACTGTATTCTGACATTCAATACTTACCAAGGTTGGACCTGACGCGTCGCGAGAGGTGAGTAGATACTAGATTTTTCAAATACTCGTTCTTAAAATGGATTATCTCGTAAACTATCTAAGAACTATTTGAAATGTCATTTTGTCTTTAGTGGACTGAGCAATCAGGGTAGATACTATGACATTTATGTCAAATTACCTCCCTTTTTTAATCAAAACGGATTATTCAGCACCAACGAAGATATTGGTTTTCATAATAACATTTATATTTACTGTGACTTACTCCATTAGAGTTATAGATCTAGAAGTAATCATTGTTCTAAGATACAACAAAATGCAGCATTTGCGCCTAGGACCCTCAAACTTGGTATGGAAATTGGCCCTGACTAGGTCAAAAGGGACTGTTACAAGAAAATGTCTATCCTGATGATATATAACGTGTATGCCTATGTGCTCTATGTCGAAACTTGATCATATTATTTTGAGCAATGGTACTCAGGTGAGCGATACAGGACCATCATGGCCTTCTTGTTTCATTCATTTATTCCAACATACATATACAAAAACTTTAAAAAAAGACAGCTTAAAACGGGCCAATGGTTGCCAATCTTTGACTGTCTTAAATGATGGAATGATGACAAAGACTATAATTTTAGGCACTACTTTAAGAGGGAAAAAGTAAAAAAACAAAAACATTCAGGTGCAAACGTTTTCATACCATCAATAATATCCTTTAAATGACGTATATTTCACGAAATGATACTCACTTATTTCAAAGGCTAATGAGCCCCAGCAGAATTTCATTACGACCAAAAGATGAAACTTAACAATTTAATAACCCTTGATAATATGTTTTTAAGCTTTTTATTCGCTTGTTTTGAAGAGACGCAAAATTGTTGTTGCAGCGTTATATACAGACAATAGGTGATGCAACATGGACTCAATGAATGAAACATTTCAGTAAATATGTATCTATTCTTAGTGATAGTGTTTCACCCCAGTGCTCCATCAGTCCAACAGTCAAATATATCGATACCAAACATAGGTCTCAACTTTTTTTTCTTCATTTTAATTCAGAAGATCAAACGATTTACTCGCAATTATTTCGAGACAGAAAATCATCGAACTTCATGTTGTTATTGTCTGTGGTCAGTAGATGACTCCTGTTGTTTTCTGGATCAGTAGGTCAAATGTCAAGGTCAGAGTGACTTCTAGACTGAAAGCGGTTTTCGATCAATAACTGGAGTCTATTTTAGCCAAAGCCTGCCAAACTTCCTAGGATGATGACAGTTGGAAGTAGATGGCGCTCCTATTTTGTTTTGGAGTCAGTAGGTCAAAGATTAAGGTCACAATTGCATTGAGACTAAAATGGTTTCTTATCGATAGCGAGCGACTGCTTGTGCCTTTGGCCATCAAAACCCATAGCACGATTGTTGTCCTTATTGATTTGGAATTATTAAAATTTCAAGGGGCTAACATATTCCTTAAAATTAAGCTCTCCGACAGGACATCATGCGGCATGTATGCGCTTTAACAAAAACACTTGTATGTTTAAATATCTATACATGATCTGTCATACAATGCATACATTTTCACAAGGATCCCTTAGTCTATAAGGAATGCGCATCATTATCAAGGACAGAAATAACTATGAAATGCCACAAATAGATGTTAGTTCTTTTACTAATTGATTTATTCTTTTCTATTTAATGTTATGGAGAAGCAATTGAATAGCTTAAATGGAAACTATACATAACGAGTAAGTCATCATAGGCTCAAAGCGCCAGACAAATAAATCTTATGCTGAACTTTTTTTACACTTACTATGGAAAGCCACAGCTGTCTTGTATGTCAGGCAATTTCATTCTGTGCTGTCCATTCTGGGTCGGATTCTTTCAAAAGCTATATAACTATGTTCATCTTGTTTACGAATAATTTTATCTTGTCCATATCAAAGAGGTATGTTCAGGACATACAGGATATGTCATTATGTCAAACTGCTATATTTTGTTAAAGCCTAGACCTGTCAAAGAAGTGTCATATTTTTCAGATGGCTGTGGCATTCCATAACCTATGCTTCAAGACATCTGCCTGATGTTGCTCTGGACCAATATAAGCATGGAAAATAAGAAACAAGAAAATATTGGGCAACATTAGCACCTCTTTATTGTCCAATAATTAGATTCTTACATGGTTCATATTGGTTATTGCTAAAAGTACATAAAAACATAATAACATATGTACAATATATATTTCTGTAGCATGCACACTTGTTATGCAGATCAAAGCTATCCATGTCTCTATACCTGGCACTCTGCCATCTTTTTTAAAAAGACATTTTTTTCTTAAAGGGACATAGCTCCGTGTTTATTTGAAATAATGAAGTTGTATTCGCATGTAAGTCATTGTCAATAGCAAGAAAACTTATCGTGAGTCAGTGAGTTCCAGACAGGAATTATGTATAAACAAACATGTATAAAATCATTGAAAGGTGTAAGTCATAAAAATATATATATAGTATTCTTTATATTCTATTCATAAAATGGCTTCTTAAAGAATACTGTTTTTAAACAATTAAGACAGAATATGTTGGATGTTGCTTATTAAAATTTTGGTGTTCATTTAGAGACATGTCCCTTTAAACTGTTTCAGAAAGTTAAAAATACACTGAATATCTATGTCAGATACTCGTAAATGTCTTGTTCCACTAATATACATGTAACCATGTATAGTCATGAAACATGATATTCATGGGTATCTCAAGATGAACGAATACCATGATAATGAATAATTCAATTATTCTCGAAATCACTTTACACTGATCGATCCAACTTTCCGCAATGATATGCTTTATCTATGTTGTTATACATGACACTACTGTAAAATCAGAAATTTTGGCATGGGAATTTTTCTCACTATATTTGCAGCATCTGTATTCACAAAAATAAGTACTTGTGAATATGTTATTATTGCTATCTTCATCATTTTATGTCTGTTTGTTAAGTTTGACATATATCACTATTACACAAATTAATTCAAATTTTATACATAACAAACATTAAGTCAGGTAAAATATCTGATTTTACAGTTATTGATGGTTTATGTAATTAAGTGACCAAATATTTCATGTCATTTATTTTGTACTTTATAACCAATTATTACAGGAACCCTTTCACTTATCACACATTAGTTTCTTAAGAACTTTTATACAAAAACTTTTCTATCCATCATTTTGTCTAATTTTCTGACAAAAACATAATATTTAAGTATAGAGAAAATAGTTTTGCATAACTATCACAAATGATAGTAAATATGGTAGCAAAATCTATACTGAAAACAGCACACATGCACACCAAATGTAACATTTATATATATATATATATATGAAATATGAATTTAACAAACAAAATATTAATAAAATACATTTTAGGTCAAACTTTCAACCAATAACAAAACTATCAGCACAGAGAAAACATGTTCAAAAGAACATTAAACTTTCAAATTTATTGTTATATCAAGCCAGTCATCTAAAAGTAAGTATTAAAGATAACAATACTCTTTAAAAAGAAGTATAAGGTACTCTCTACAAAGAAGGAAGAAAAAAGACAGTCTCACAATCTACTTCCTACTGAGCACATGTAATGAACAATTGTCTTGTAAGATACTTATTAAGGTCCAAGAAGTGTCCGGTCTGACAGGTCATTATCCCATTATTGATGATCTGAAATGTCAAATAATTTCCTCTGCTCTAAGACTGCTCTGTATTGTATATCTGGTCTGATACATTTTTTTGCAGTCCCATGACAGTGAAATAAGGTAGTATGTTTTTGTGTACCAAAATTTTAAGCAGACAGAATCAGTGTAAAATTTTTGAATTGTGTCTTATAAACCTGACATCAAATAGAAACATACACCTTTCATGTTGAGAGTAATTCCAGAAATATGTCGTAGCAAAGTTCAGTTAAATAATTTTGAACTCCCTAGATTAATTACCTCCCTTAAAAATACTTTAATGAATCTCTTTCCTGTAAGGGGAGGCTACTGCATAAGAGATTGAAACAACTTCACAGAGACCTTAACGAGTGAAAATAAGATGGTGTATATAGATAAATATTCTATAAAATAACACAGAAGCACCTATTAAAAGTTTCTCTTTGTATGCACACTAATTAATAATAAAAAATAATTACAACACCATGCTTGAACCATTTTTACGAAGTACAGGACAAGGTAGCAATTGTGGTACCCCATTATGTGTTTATCATGAATGTTAGCAAGAATTTTCTGTCAAAATAACACTTCTATCCTAAGATCTTTCTATTCCTACCCACTGAAAACAGATCAGTTATGCAATCGAAAAGTTATCTCAAACAATTTGTGAAAATCTCAGATTCATAAACAAGACATAAATTTTCTTTATATTTCGCCTATTTCCTTTGAAGTCCTATCTTAAATCAATGGAAATAGTTTTGGAAGCATAAAGTGCTCCAAAACAATTGTTTTGATACAATATCAATGTATCATGAGATTGTTTTATGCCTTATCAACATATCATGAGATCTATTCTGACTGGAATATTCACTTAATCTACTTAACTAATGCAAATATCATGTACTATCTACTTTTAATGTTTCAAGTTTGACATTTCTAAAGACAGTCTTAGCATTCACATCATTACCATATTTCAAGAGATACAAAATCTGCCTCGTTTGCATTTTCAAAGTAAAAACGAAAATTTCTCTTAAATCTGCTGAAACTTTTGTTGTATATATAAGTTGCCTTTGGTAAAAACTTTCTTTCATCTAGAAACGGACTTCTAACCCTTACCATGCTAAATTTCTACAATGAACTTGTCAATCTTCCAATTTGGACAGTACAATTTACTGTTAAAAGGGGTGCTTACCAAAAAGATACTGGCTGATTAGCGAACAGTGCAGATCATGATCTGACTGCACGGATGTGCAGATTGATAATGATCTACACTGGTCGCAAAGGCAAAGCATGGTAAGGGCTAAGGTTCACTCGCACATGTTTATATATGATGAATATATCATCTCAATGCATAAAGTTATACTCAACTGACACGTAAGATAAAATAATTCTCTAGAAATAATAAAACCTTATAAAAATGAAGCCCTAGATGAACAATCTCAAATATTACATTGTGAAGAAGGGAATAGTGACATATTCAAGGTGACAGTTCTGTCCTACCTTGATTTCAAAACAGATACAACACTTTGTACTTTACTCAGTGCATTATGTGTGTACTGCAAGATGAAATTACACCATATAATTTTACAAAAGGTCCAATGGTTTGCAGTTTTCATGATTAAAAAGTCAACACCAGTTTTCATCTTTTTTATTTATTTTTTTACTTTTTATTTACTCATTTTTTTTTGAAAATTAGGAGGAGGCAAAATTAATGTAAGAGACCAATAATAGTGTCAACATTGTATTTCACATGCTCCCTGCAAATGTTTGAAAAATAGTCCCAGATGAAAACTATATTTTGAGATCATTTAAATTTTGCTGAAAAAAAAAATGAAAATTCTGGCCACACTTTAAACTAACAAGAAAAAATTATTACTCTCCAAGCTGACAATCTGTATCATAAATATATTACCTAAACTAATGCCAATATGAGAAATAGCGAAATTTTAGTCTCGTGAAAATATCTGATGAAGTATCATTTTTCTGTCAAAATACCGAATATCAGCAGTCACACTGCTAATTGGATTTTTTATACTATAAAAAAATACATGTACTTACACGGTCAGTCTGATAATATATACACTATGCATAATATAACATGTATAACAAATGTAGATATAGTAATCACATATTTGTTACTTAAAAAAAACAAACTATACTTTGAAATCATAAATGTTCATGAGAAACCAATATTTGTGGCTTTAATGTGTCAAATAATTTTTATTTCATGTAATCTTCACACTTTGAAATCCATGAATTCATATGACAAAAACCACAAAATTTCAAGTCCATAAAATTACTTGATTACGCAATAAACACAATAATGAACCAACAAGACCAGAGAAAAATAAATTATGTCATGGTTAACAGGTGTGGATGAACACAATCAAAAGGAGTTTGGTTATACAGCATGCCCCCTAACTAAACTCGTGTCCTGATTAATCAAGGCAGTAGTAGAAACAGGAATGAATTGATCATAAGGTAATCATCAAAGAAAAATGTCATCATAAACGAATATGTTGTCAGTGGCATCATTGTTGTACTTCTGTAATATAGTGCATAGAAAATGATTTCTACTTTACTTAGTTGAGTAAATTTTTATACTGATTAATCAAAAATCATCCCCTTTTTGTATCGATTAATCAACAATCAGGCTATTTTTGATACCTTTTTTGTACTGATTAATCGCTAATTTTTATACTGATTAATCACCAACCAGGCTATTTTTATACTGATTAACTGACAATCATGATATTCTGTTACTGATTAATATTGATGATCTTTAATACTGATTAATCAACAGGCCATTTTTGCATCGATTAATCACTGTAAACAATTTCACTCTTTGCTAATACTTGTACTGACATTTAAATCTTACAAGCATTTTTAAAAATAGTTCAGCTTTTCACATTGCAACTTAAAAATGTAAAAATGACTGTTTTCTATCAATTATTCAAAAATTATGTGAAAATTACTCAAACTACAGAACTTGCAAAAATAGTATTGTATTCAACAACAACTTGTGTCTGAAATTTGGACTTTTAAATGCTAAATATTCTCTTTGTACTGTCATTCTTAAATCAGCATTTATCTTAATAAAACTTCACACGAGGGTGCTTCCTGCAGCTAAAGAAAACAGCAAAGTTTCATCAGTATAAATTTGCCAATTAACTGAATATTTATCAATCTTAAGTGCGAGTTTCAGACTTTTTTTAAAACTTTGATGAATTTGAGCCCTGAATATTCAGCTGCAAAAAAAGAATAAATAAAAAAAATACACTTTTCACACCACAGTTCCTATAAACTTAAATATCAATAAAAATATGTCAATTCTAAATATTAACATGACAAAGTATATTTGTTCAACAAGCTGTATGTACCCTATAAAACCACTAGCGCAGATATTGCATGTGAAGAAAAGATAACATAAAAGTGCTATAGAAAAAAATATGACATTAATTACAACATGTAAATAACAGACTGGTTACAAGCATCATCACAATATAATTGATCATGGTAGAGAACAGTACAAATATAACATAACCATGGTTTTTTGGACAGAAAAAAATCTTTTAACTATGCTGTTAACAGGAAGGGTGATGGTAAGTGGGGTAGAGTTTGGAATACAGAAACAATCCTCCTCTACCTCCATTTCCCCAGCTCAATTTGGCTGAGGCAGACCAGACCCCCATCTCAGCTTTTCCTTTGGTTTTTCCACACATAACAGACGAAATTTCCCCCCACCTAAGCAACTAAACAAAAGTAAAAATATAGTAGCCAGCATCTTTTTTTTTGCATATGTATCTTAAAAGCAAATAAATGTACATCCATCTGGCCTCAAATATATATTTTGAAAAAAACAAATGACTATGAAATTCAAACTGCACATGAGTATTGCTCATTTTCTGGTGGGTTAAATGGCTATTTATATAAAGTATGCATAAAAATGTTTACATCAACATTAGTATAAAGTCCATACCCTAATGTTTGTCAAAACATTCATTTTTTGTATGTGCATTTACAAATGACAGTATGAACTTAATTGCAGGGGTAGTCCACAGACGCCTTTTTGGCACTATACATAAAGTGGCAAGTAATTTTTAGTATCAGTACCAAATACCAAACATGATGCCAACCATGATAAAAAGATTTACAGTTTTGATATTCATTTACAAAGCAGAAATGGAAAATGATAAAAAATTGACTTACAGAAAGGCCCCTTTTGAAAATGCAAAACCCTGGGAGAGAATGGGGTGCGTGCATTTGGTGGTATATGGTCAACAACATTAAAATTTTAGCCAAATGTTGATGACTACAGGCAACTTCATACAGATACAATGAACAAATAAAACGATGAATAAAAATGAGTCGCGCCATGAGAAAACCAACATAGTGGCTTTGCGACCAGCATGAATCCAGACCAGCCTGCGCATCCGTGCAGTCTGATCAGGATCCATGCTGTTCACTTTCAAAGCCTGTTACAAACAGCATGGACCCTGACCAGACAGCACTGATGCGCAGGCTGATTTGGATCCATGCTGGTTGCAAAGCCACTATGTTGGTTTTCTCATGGCGCGGCTCATATATTGCTGGGAATGTGCATAGTTCACAGTCATTTGCAAAGGCAGTTAAGTCTTCCTCTTTCCCATTTTAACACCGTTTTTATTAATAATAACAGAGATGATGAAAACATTTTACCATTTGTTTTGTTTACAACAGCGAACTAATTAATCGTAGTATGTTTGTTACAGACATGCTATAAATAAAGTAGAGCTCAGACAGGATATGAAAATGGTCTGTTTTATCTGAGGTTTCCTAAATAGTTCTTTAATAGTTCTCTCCATCTAACACAAGTTGTTTTGCAAAACATTTTTCAGTCTAAAAGGCACTGTGGCCTTGTACTTTTAACCTTTACCCTGCTATATTTCTAAAATGGACTGGTCCATCATTCAATCTGGGCAGTACCATTTACTATTTGAAGGGGTGTTCAATGAAAATTTACTGAATGAATCGCGAACAGTGCAGACCATGATCAGCCTGCATGGATGTGCAGGCTGATCTTGGTCTGCACTGGTCGCAAAGGCAGAATCAATTGCTGGTTAAGTAATTAATGCAATACTGGTCATAACAAGCACCTCGGAAGTTACCGTATTTCATGGTTAAAAATACACTGAACCTACAGTTCAAATTAAAAAAAAATCTTACATACAGTTATACAATGTATAAATATATAGCAGTAACACGTAAAAAAAAAATCACCGCAAGTAATTTGGAAGAATAACCCTATTTGACCTAACTGCCCCACCTTTTCTGCACTCATGCTTACAAAATTTATACAACAGATAATGATAAATATAATTATATTGTTTGTCTAGATAAAGGCAGCTTGATGACGGAAAATCCAAATGAAATTTCAGAATTTATGTTATAAGTAGAGCCTGCAAAAAATAAAATGAAATCTTGTAAAACACCATGTGGTCACTTTAGGACAATTTTATTCGTGTTTTAATATCTGAAAAAATCTGTGCATCGTTAAATGCTTATTAAATGGGTAAATGTGTAGTAATATCAAAGTTAAATGATGACAATGATGTTATTTCCTTTCAAACTTTATTGAATTATGCATTCTGGGGCCGTGCATTGGTTATGTTGCCCATGGAACACAAACAATTACACTGAAAGGTGTGACAAGAGCAGTAATTTTAAGCTAGAATGGCATATTATTAACATTAAGTGGAAAGTCTGCTGAATATATGATAATATTTTCTGGTGCACCTCTGTTTCCCTGCTCAACGCTATTTCATAATTTGATCCATGCAACTACGAGTACCCATAATCTGATCCATGCAACTACAAGTACCCATAATCTGATCCATGCAACTACGAGTACCCATAATTTGATCCATGCAACTATGAGTACCCATAATTTGATCCATGCAACTACAAGTACCCATAATCTGATCCATGCAACTACAAGTACCCATAATCTGATCCATGCAACTACAAGTACCCATAATTTGATCCATGCAACTGTGTGTGGTTTGCACTAATATTAGTTCAAATCAAGTGTTGATGCCATGGTTTGTACTATATTCAGTCCTTATATGGCATTGATAACACAGTTACCATATTCACTAAAGGCCATAAAAGTTCTAATTTTGAGCAAATTCATTTTGATTACTATTTCTCAGGAATTTCTACCTAAATCCAATGTGTTACGAAGCATGCTTTCAGACTCAGCAATTTATTAATTTTTTTTGATATTGATTAAGTAATCATTGTAATAATACATCAAATATTAAACCAAAGTGCTCCTAAAGACATAAAATACTTCAAAAAACCCTTAATTTGTGGGCAGTCTTGGCCAAAACGGCTATAGTATTTCATTTGAATATTTTTTGTTTGTGGATTTAAAATTTTAAAGATGAAATGAATAAGATGTTGATGTTCAAATCTGCTGAGAGACACAAGTACAAAATCTACAAAAATTAATCCTCAAAGAACATTAAGAATTTCACAATATGTAGAAAAGGTCTCTTCTGCATCAGTTTCACAAGAAAAAACTGCTGTAAAATTATCTTTATTTGACAGATCACTTTATATACATTAATCTGAATATTAATACAAGAGTAACTGTACGATTTCTGATATTTTCTCTGCACTGGTACGTGTTTCGAAACATGGTTTCATCAAGGGTCGAGGGATGGGGATTCTCCCCAGTTATGTGTGACCTGAAGCCCCAGCTACTTTTTCTATGACAAGTGCAGTTCTATACTGGAGGACCCATGGACATGGCTTCTACTTTGCAAATTCCATTGTCAAGTTTTGTAATTAATGAAACCCCTGATAATGTGATATGCATCTGAAAGCATGCCCCTCTCACGATAGTTTCTTTATATACTGAACAGAAAACTGTCTAACTATTACAATATTTTCGGAGAAATTCCAATCAGTTCACAAATTGCCCTCATCCATTAAAGTACTCATGTCTGTTGTGATTTTGTCCATATTGTCCTTGTATTTACCGTCTGGCTTGAAGATTATATCCATTAAAGTAGGATCATTAAATGTTTCAAATATGATATCAATCCTTGATTTCGACTTGTCTTGGAGATGTCGTTTGACTAACTGCTGCAGGAGTTCACGACACTCTTCAACAGAATGAGACAGAAAGTTCTTGTCGTATGTGAAATCTACAGTGTAAAAACTCACCACTGTCATAGATACAGAATGAAACTTCTGTTTGAAAGACTCCGCAATTTTCAACTCGTCTGCATTAAATTGATCATTTCGGTACAAAATGCCGATTTTGACGACTGTTTTGATCACGTATTTGAGAATTTTGTCTGCATCTTTTTTCGCTGGCATGTAATCTTTCAAGATACGATAAGCATTATCAAGCACTCTTGCAGTTGTATCGTCGATGAAAACCTTTGCGATTTTTTTACTTGACATCTTTCCCAGCAGTTTCTTCTGTGCACGCAGTCCAAGACCCTTCGAGTCAAAACCGGCACCCGGCTCTGAAGCCACTGAAATGACAAACAATAAAAACTTGATGTAAGGACATATTTTATAAGAGGACCATGATGGTCCTGAATCGCTCACCTCTTCCCACATGACCCAGTTTTGAGTATGAAGTCGTTTTTTCTATTATTTGACATAGTGACCTAGTTTTTGAGCTCATGTGACCCAGTTTTTAACTTGACCTAGATATTATCAAGATAAAAATTCTGACCAATTTTCAAGAAGATCCATTGAAAAATATGGTCTCTAGAGAGGTCACAAGGTTTTTCTATTATTTGACCTATTGACCTAGTTTTCAAAGGTACGTGACCCTGTGTTGAACTTTACCTAGATATCATCAAGGTGAACATTCTCACTAATTTTCATGAAGATCTCATGAAAAATATGGCCTCTAGAGAGGTCACAAGGTTTTTCTATTTTTATACCTACTGGCCTAGTTTTTGACCGCACGTGACCCAGTTTCAAAACTGACCTAGATATCATCAAGGTGGGCATTCAGATCAATTTTCATGAAGATCCATTGAAAAATATGGCCTCTAGAGAGGTCAAAAGATTTTTCTAATTTTAGACCTACTGACCTAGTTTTTGACCGCAGTTGACCTAGTTTCAAATTTGACCTAGATATCATCAAGATGAACATTCAGACCAACTTTCATACAGATCCCATGAAAAGTATGGCCTCTAGGGAGGTCACAAGTTTTTTTTATTATTTGACCTACTGGCCTAGTTTTTAAGGCACGTGACCCAGTTTCAAACCTGACCTAGATATCATCAAGGTGAACATTCTGACCAATTTTTATGGAGATCCATTCACAAGTATGGCCTCTAGAGAGGTCACAAGGTTTTTCTATTTTTAGACCTACTGACCTAGTTTTTGACCGCACATGACCCTGTTTCGAACTTGACCTAGATATCATCAAGATGAACATTCAGACCAACTTTCATACAGTTCCCATGAAAAATATGGCCTTTAGAGAGGTCACAAGTTTTTCTATTTTTTGACCTACTGACCTAGTTTTTGATGGCACGTGACCAACTTTCGAAACTGACCTAGATATCATCAAGATGAACATTCAGACCAACTTTCATACAGATCCCATGAAAAATATGGCCTCTAGAGAGGTCACAAGGTTTTTCTATTATTTGACCTACTGACCTAGTTTTTCAGGGCACGTGACCCACTTTCGAACTTGACCTAGATATCATCAAGGTGAACATTCTGACCAATTTTCATGAAGAACTCATGAAATATATGGCCTCTAGAGAGGTCACAAGGTTTTTCTATTTTTAGACCTACTGACCTAGTTTTTGACCGCACGTGACCCAGTTTCGAACTAGATCTAGATATCATCAAGATGAACATTCAGACCAACTTTCATACAGATCCCATGAAAAATGTGGCCTTTAGAGAGGTCACAAGGTTTTTCTATTATTTGACCTACTGACCTAGTTTTTGATGGCACGTGACCCAGTTTCGAAACTGACCTAGATATCATCAAGATGAACATTCTGACCAACTTTCATAAAGATCCCATGAAAAATGTGACCTCTAGAGTGGTCACAAGCAAAAGTTTACGGACGCACTGACGGACGATGGACACCGCGCGATCACAAAAGCTCACCTTGTCACTTTGTGACAGGTGAGCTAAAAATTAGGGTAGGTAGGTCGGAATTTTTTTTTGGGGGGGGGGATTTTTTTTTTTATTGAGACTTTTGGAAAATTATTTTTATGTCAAAAAATGAATACAAATAAGAGGGTTATGCCTTTAAAGCATCAGTAAGTTGATTTCTAACATCACTGAGCATGTTTAAAGCATAAAAAGATTAAAAAAAAAATATTCTCAAAGGCCATAAAAACATTTAGGGTCGCGCCAAAAATTTAGGGTAGGCCGGGATACCAGAAACAAACAATTTTGTTTTTGCCTTAACAACATATCTGAAGACAAATTTACACAAGAGCACCGCCTTGCGGGCGCTAACGCTCATCTGATTTTTTTTGTATAATAGAAATATTGTCCTACCCATGATTTTCTAAGTCTAAAAAGGGCCATCACTCTTGCAAAAAGCAGGATAGAGTTATGTTTCTTGATGTATAGTGTCCACTTATGATGGTGAAAAACTGTTGCAAGTTTTAAAGCAATTGCTTTGATAGTTTATGAGAAAAGTTGACTTAAACATAATATTCAACCAAGAAAATGATTTTTCTAAGTCCAAAAGGGGCAATAATTATTGCAAAAAGCAGGATGGAGTTATGTTGCTTGCTGTACAGGGTCAGCTTATGATGGTGAACAAGAGTTGCAAGTTTTAAAGCAATAGCTTTGATAGTTTAAAGGAAAAAGTTGACCTAAACATAAAACTTAACCAAGAAATCTGATATTTTCTAAGTCCAAAAGGGGCCATAAATCTTGCAAAAAGCAGGATGGAGTTATGTTTCTTGCTGTACAGGGTCAGCTTATGATGGTGAACAAGTGTTGCAAGTTTTAAAGGAATAGCTTTGATAGTTTAGGATAAAAGCTGACCTAAACATAAAACTTAACCAAGAAAACTGATTTTCTAAGTCCAAAAGGGGCAATAATTTTTGCAAAAAGCAAGATGGAGTTATGTTTCTTGATGTACAGGGTCTGCTTATGATGGTGAACAAGTATTCCAAGTTTCAAAGCAAAAGCTTTGATAGTTTAGGAGAAAAGTTGACCTAAACATAAAACTTAACCAAGAAATCTGATATTTTCTAAGTACAAAAGGGGCCATAAATCTTGCAAAAAGCAAGATGGAGTTATGTTTCTTGCTATACAGGGTCAGCTTATGATGGTGAACAAGTATTCCAAGTTTCAAAGCAATAGCTTTGATAGTTTAGGAGAAAAGTTGACCTAAACATAAAACTTAACCAGGCAACGCCGACGCAGACGCCGACAACCGCTCAAGTGATGACAATAACTCATCATTTTTTTTTCAAAAAAATCAGATGAGCTAACAAGAGCTGTCAGTGGACAGCGCACTCGACTATTCTCAGTGCTTGATAGTATAATATAAGCAATGAGTAAAACTTTATCATTACAATAAGCATATTCTTAGTCAAAAAGGGGCCATAATTCATTGCCTCCTCCTTTTTACAGACTGGGGTCATGATGGTAAACAAGTATGCAAAATATGAAAGCAATATCTCAATGGACTTTGAAAATATTTGGGGTGGTACGCAAACTTTAACATTTATTTTAAGTCAAAAAGGGGCCATAATTCAGTCAAAATGCTTGATAGAGTTGCCTCCTCCTTTTTACAGACTGGGGTCATGATGGTAAACAAGTATGCAAAATATGAAAGCAATATCTCAATGGACTTTGAAAATATTTGGGGTGATACGCAAACTTTAACATTTGTGTGACGGTCATGCTAACGCTCACGCCAACGCTGGGGCGAGTAGGATAGCTCCCCTATTCTTCGAATAGTCGAGCTAATAAAGTACAATGTTTTACATTATAACCTCTATCAACAACACCTCAGATGAGCAAACATCTCTAAACAATGGCAGATATTTTCTTTTTCCCAATTTGGTAATTTTTTTCTAAAATTTACTTTTACGTAACAACAATCTCTGTAAAAAAAATTAGCCTTCAAAGAGTCCGCACCATGAACATTGCACACTGTATTTACTGTACACCTTAAATAGCTTGTTTTTATAATTGCCACATAATTCCTAGCTATATATTCCTGTTTTTTGTTTTTGTAACAAATATTTCTAATACAATGTTTGTCTTATCTTCATAAGTATATAATTATATATACATAAAATTTAATATAAACTGGTCTATGACATTTAACCAGTAAATATGTTAATTTGAACTTCTTTATGTTTCTTGTTGGTTGTTTTGTTTTAAGTCACATCAACATATTGCAGGTCATTTCCATCTCTCACCTTTTTGATAATGGTACTGGCGAGCACCTGGGTAAAACCAACGACCCTGCATAAGGTATCTGTATGTTCTTTATACATGGCAACATGGGGAAAGTGACTGAACACAGCAACCTTAACAAACAGTTAACAGCCTCATTCCAAAGTTAAGTCTAACAGTATACAGTATTGGTATTCGGAAGTATTTCATTTACAGAACACATTTTTTTCATGGTTTTTACTTTGCTTGCCTCTTTTATAACATGTGAAAGTACAGCACTTATCTCAAATATCAAGCTGTATGATAAGACAGGCAAGTGGAATTCCAGGGAAAATCCCATCATTATTCAGGTTTAATAAACAATATAAAATGATCTCTAAAGATCTCCACACTGAAGATCTCTGCATTCCTGACAAGCCATCCAGATTTCTAAAGACACCTTCAATGTAGATCTTGCCTACTGGCATACATTCATTTCAGAGTCAAATCAAGACAGAAACACATAACTGTTTATTTTAGTTTATTTGTTAGTTTGTTTTGGGTTAAGCACTGTTTTTCTACAGTATTTCTGCTATATAACAATAGACAGTTAACATAACCAGGATTCTGTACCAGTATTAACCTTTTCTCTGCAAGTAAGTGACAACTTCTCCATATGCATCAAAGGTGGTGGACAAATGACCCCAGACACAATATCATCCACTGATATGTCAAGACAGTATAAATTATTGCCAACAACTGCACTATCTTTCACTGACACACACACATAGAAGATATCTGTTTTATAATTTCATAGTAAGTCTGAAATATTTTTTTCCTTTACTTCTTTCAACAAATGAGAAGACTGGAGTACAAAAAACAAGAATTATTTGGCTATAAATGTCTTTTGCACAGTGCATTTAAATGAAATATATCTTGAACATCCCACAGTTACTATCTTTTACAGGTATTGAGAAATAATTTAATTTCACGGCATTAAATGTTGTAGTTTTGGTATAAAAGGTAATTTCATGGGGCCATAAAACCACAGATTCTATATCTATATTGTACACGCATATTAAACTTTTGTTTGAATTTATGAACTGAGCAATCAGAAAATTTACAAAAAATAATCCTCCAAGAATAAAGTGATTTCTGTGTATATATTGACCCTGGTCATGCAGCGATACCAGTCAAAGACCTTAACTCTGGTCTGGCTGAGTGAAATCCAAACGAGAGCACACATGCACAACTCCACATGCTATATAACAATCCTCTACTGTTTTATGACTCTATGTAAAAGTCCATTTTGGGATACATGGGTCACCAACTTTTATGCCCCTAGTGCATATTTTTGACTAAGTCATGGGCCGTAACTCTGGTCTGGCAGAGTGAAATAAAAACAAAGAAACTCAGGTGTACAGAGTCATTTGCTGAATAATATTCCTACATGGTTTCATGATTACATTTGTAACATAAATCAAGGACCATAACTCTGGTCTGACTGAGTGAAATCCCAAACAGAGGGGTTTTTCTCACTATTTTTTTTTTTAGTTTAACATGTGCATTTGATAGATATCAGAATATTTCAACAATCTAAAAATGTGTGTCACTTTGGACTTTATTTATTTCTAGCCTATTTTGTTGCACAACAAAGACAGACAAAGGCAGGTAATAATATTTTACAAAGCTGCATTTCTAATGAATTCTGGCTAAATGTTATGCAAATCTTGAATAAATATGATATAAAAGTTCTTATATCATTCCTTAGGCTAAACATGTTTTTCAAATATATACTTATGCTAAATTTACTTTAACTTGGTCGGAACAACGGGACAGGAATTCAAATTTTAACTAGAAAATGCTTTTGTAAAAAAGCGCATGTCTCCCCAAATGCAAAGTCCTATAGGCAAGAAGTCAATAGGGGTCAGGAGCAAAAGTCAAAGAGACACTGATGGTTGGCTGCAATAGGGATCATCTACTTGGCATGTCCAGTCATCCCGCTAAATTTCAACTCTTGGCCTAGTGGTTCTCAAGTCACTGTTCAGGCTCCTGTGACCTTGACCTTTGATCAAGTGACCTCAAAATAAATAGGGGTCATCTACTCTGCATGTCCAATCATCCTATTAAGTTTCAACATTGTAAGTCAAGTGGTTCTCAAGTTATTTCCAAAAAATGAATTTACATGAACAGGCCACTGTGACCTTAAACTTTAATTGACTGACTCCAAAATCAATAGGGGTCATCTAATCTGCATGTTCAATCATCCTATGAAGTTTCAACATTCTGGGTCAAGTGGTTCTCAAGTTATTGATCAGAACTGGTTATCAATGTTCAGGCCCCTGTGACCTTGACCTTTAACAGAGTGACCCCAAAAACAATAGTGGTCATTTACTCTGCATGAACAATCATCCTATGAAGTTTCAACATTCTGGGTCGAGAGGTTCTCAAGTTATTGATTGGAAATGGTTTTCCATGTTCAGGCCCCTGTGGCCTTGACCTTTAACAGAGTGACCCCAAAATCGTTAGGGGTCATCTACTCTGCATGAACAATCATCCTATGAAGTTTCATCATTCTGGGTCAAGTGGTTCTCAAGTTACTGACCGGAAATGGTTTTCAATGTTCAGGCCCCTGTGGCCTTGACCTTTCACAGAGTGACCCCAAAATCGATAGGGGTCATCTACTCTGCATGACCAATCATCCTATTAAGTTTCAACATTCTGGGTCAAGTGGTTCTCAAGTTACTGACCGGAAATGGTTTTCAATGTTCAGGCCCCTGTGACCTTGACCTTTAATGGAGTGACCCCAAAATCGATAGGGGTCATCTACTTTGCATGTACAATCATCCTATGAAGTTTCAACATTCTGGGTGAAGTGGTTCTCCAGTTATTTATCGGAAATGGTTTTCCATGTTCAGGCCCCTGTGACCTTGACCTTTGATGGAGTGACCCCAAAATCGATAGGGGTCATCTACTCTTCATGATCAATCATCCTATGAAGTTTCAACATTCTGGGTCAAGTGGTTCTCCAGTTATTGATCGGAAATGGTTTTCAATGTTCAGGCCCCTGTGACCTTGACCTTTGACGGAGTGACCCCAAAATCAATAGGGGTCATCTACTCTTCATGACCAATCATCCTATGAAGTTTCAACATTCTGGGTCAAGTGGTTCTCTAGATATTGATCGGAAATGGTTTTCAATGTTCAGGCCCCTGTGACCTTGACCTTTGACGGAGTGACCCCAAAATCAATAGGGGTCATCTACTCTTCATGACCAATCATCCTATGAAGTTTCAACATTCTGGGCCAAGTGGTTCTCTAGTTATTGATCGGAAATGGTTTTCAATGTTCAGGCCCCTGTGACCTTGACCTTTGACAGAGTGACCCCAAAAACAATAGGGGTCGTCTACTCCAGCAGCCCTACAACCCTATAAAGTTTGAAGGTTCTAGGTCAAATGGTTCTCCAGTTATTGCTCGGAAATGAAGTGTGACGTACGGACGGACGGAAGGACGGACGGACAGAGACGGACGGACAGGGCAAAAACAATATGTCTCCTGGGGGAGACATAACAAGAGGGCCATGATGGCCCTATATCGCTCACCTGTTATCATTGCATTTGAGGACAAGAAAGTCCTCAGAAAAAATATCTAAATCCAAAGGACAGGAACAACAAAGGGAAGAATTTAAACAAAAAGAAAAAAAAAATTCTTACAAGGTATAGATGTGTCAAAATACACCTAAAAATTGGAGGTACCATCCATGTTGTACCACAGAAAAGTGGTCTCGGTTTTTCCCTACGGCCAATAATAAAAAAGTTACTAAAAATAAGCTATTTATAGAAACGAAAAAGGGAAGTAATTAAAAAAAAAAAATATATTGTAAAAGTGAACAAAAGAAAGATCTGCCAAATAAATCTGTTGACATAAATGAAATTTCAGATCAGTATCTTCATTAGTTACGCAGATATACCCATTTTAATTTGAAATAAAGGGAGGTAATTTGACATAAATCAGTCCATAGTTATCTACCCTGATTGTCTCACTCCAACTAATAACAATAATGAAATTTCAAATACGTCCTATAAGTACTTACTGATATAAATCCATTTTGATTACAATCAGGGGAGGTAATCAGATATAAAATAATTCTGGAACCTACGATTGGATCTGATTTGTCATGGAATCCAAGATTTATTGTTGTTGAAGACATTTTGGATGTTTGTATCAAATAAAACCATAAATGAAGTCTCTATATGGCTGCAAAAGCCCAAACAGCCAATTTTGGACCTTTAAGGGGCCATAACTCCGGAACCCATGATGGAATCTGGCCAGTTCAAGAAAGGAACCAAGATCTTGTGGTGATACAAGTTGTGTGCAAGTTTGGTTAAAATCAAATCATAAATGAAGCTACTATTGTGCAGACAAGGTCAAAATAGCTTATTTTGGCCCTTTCAGGGGCCATAACTCTGGAACCCATAAAGGAATCTTGCCAGTTCAAGAAAGGAACCAAGATCTTATGGTGATACAAGTTGTGTGCAAGTTTGGTTAAAATAAAATCATAAATGAAGCTACTATTGTGCAGACAAGGTCAAAATAGCTAATTCTGGCCCTTTCATGGAGCATAACTCTGGAACCCATGATGGAATCTGGCCAGTTCAAGAAAGGAACCAAGATCTTATGGTGATACAAGTTGTGTGCCAGTTTGGAAAAAATCAAATCATAAATAAAGCTGCTATTGTGCAGACAAGGTCAAAATAGCTAATTTTGGCCCTTTCAGGGGCCATAACTCTGGAACCCATAATGGGATCTGGCCAGTTCAAGAAAGGAACCATGATCTTATGGTGATACAAGTTGTGTGCAAGTTTGGTTAAAATAAAATCATAAATGAAACCACTATCGTGCAGACAAGAAATTGTTGACGCACGCACGCACAAACGGACGGACTGACGACGGACGAAGGGTGATCACAAAAGCTCACCTTGTCACTATGTGACAGGTGAGCTAAAAATACATCCAGTGAAGCCCTTACATGTATTAAAGTTAAAGTGCCCGTTTGTGTATAAGTTCATATCAAATACATTACTTGACCAAAATTAGATTAACCACCTTTAATAGCAAGTAAATTTACAAAGCGACAGAGAATATATCAGACTAAAGATCTAAATAAAGCTCTGGGCTAAATGTAATATACATATTACAACAACGATGGTCCAGTATAAATATTTCAAATATGCTGACTCGGAAGTTTGCTTCCTGATCAATATCTAACTCCAGTATTGACAATTATTTTCAACCTTCATTTAGAAGGCCATTGGCATCCAATTTCCTTACCAAGAAAAAATAATTTCATTTACAGAATATCATATTGTCATACCGCCATGAGACAAAATATCATCTTTTTTTATTACAGTAATAATTTCTGTTTTGGCCAAGTCTGGAAAGAGATTACGTCTCAAATACTTCTCTATTTCTATGTTTTTAAGCAAATTAATCTTCCGAATGCAAGACCTGTAAAACTAGATAGTTTTGCCATTATGCTATTTCAAAATTTCAACAAGAACCACAACTCTTTATCAAGCAATTACAGAGTTATCCTCCTTTGTGTTCCTAAGACAATAACTTTGTTTCCCCTGTGAAATGCAGGCAAGACAATTAACCTTCAGCCTACTAAATTTTCTAAAATGGACTGGTCCATAATTCAATTTGGACAATACCTTTTATTATATGAAGGGGTGTTCACTAAAAATTTAAAAACCGAAAAGCGAACAACTTGCAGACCATGATCAGCCTGCATGGACGTGCAGGCGGCTGATCTTGGTCTGCAATGGTCGCAAAGGCAGAATCACTTGCAGTCAGCAGACTAAAGTTTAACAAACAATGACTGAGAAGAATAATTATAACATTCGAAACCATGAAGGTTTACATTTTTCAAAACTGACATAAATTTCACAGCCAACTAGCGTCTACATTTTAATGTGGGTTTGTACAAAATTGTTCAGTAATATTGCTGTTTTGCTCACTCAAAAGAATAAATGTTTGTCGCTTTTAAGTGTACAATTAATGTTTTATGAAATAAAATATTATTAACTTTGCATCAAGTAATTTGCACTCTCTCTTCTGCAGAGTAATATTTTACCCATGAAGTACCACAATTTACTGCAGAACTTCTGCATATTTCTCTGATACAAATCTAATAATCTTTAATTTGAAACATTTCATCAATGAATATCACTTAATGGAAGTGCAATGAGCCTTTTATATATTTTTTTTGTTTCTGATTAATGTAAAATAAACCATGAAATCATTATAATTCATGGGGACCAATTTTCATAGATTTTCTGGATGTGTCATTCCACAAGAATAAATCCCAACAGAATTATATAATTCCTATTCATTTTAAGCCATAAAATGTCGAATTCTCAAACCGATGCCCCAACAAAATTGAAATTCTGGTAAAAGGCATATTTTATACCCATGATTAAATGATTTTGCAGTAAAGAAATTAACCTATGACCAGATAAACATTGCACAGTCCACGTCCACTGGTTCAAAATTTGGAGACCATTCTCAAAACGCCAATATCTGATTGGCTGTTTCTAAAAGAACTATTTTTATATTGACAAATGACAACTCTGCATGTTGAGACTGGTCTCCAAACTTACTTTTATTATTCTGAAATACCAGTCTACGAAATGAAGATGACATTTACAACATTTGAATCCTTTAGTGTCTACTATAATCTCTAAATGTAGAAATATGGATGATGGATCATTTGTCTTGCAACTACAGATGCTTAATGCATTTTGAGACATGTGGACCATGTTGAAAATTTGCCATTCAAACTATGTGAAAATGTTTTCTTAAAGGTTGCACAGCAAGTCTGGCAGGCCTGATCCTGGGGATGGAGTCCTGTGGGTCCCATGTACACCTAGTTAACTGAGAAGTGAACTATTCTCATAAAAGTTTAAACCCAAAAATGCATCAGAGGCCATCATTTCACACTTGACCCCATTTACAGAAGAGGGTACCCTCCCCTATGCCTACCCCTAAAAGTTTACCAGCAATGATGTCTGCAGCGAAATTGCTATACGCCTCTCCAGATTGATGTCTCACACAGAGGCCAGTCAGAACAAGAGCTGTCGGATGACAGCGCGCTCGACTATTCGAAGAATTGATTGAAGAATGGGGTCAAAATATTTCCATAGATTTTCAGACTAAACAAAAAAATGGATTAAACAAAAAATGTTCCTGTATTTGTGGATTTCGATTAGTCTTGCACTAAATGGCAATGTGTGACCATGATGGCAAATATGTTAAGTTATATGTTAGGCAAAACATGGACTTATATGAAAAATTTAACTAATTTCTAAGTCCAAAAGGGGCCATAATTCAGTCAAAATAGTTGACAGAGTTATGTACTCTTGCCTAAAGATGGAAATCACGTTGATAAACTAGTGTTAAAAGTTTCAAAGCCACAGTTCAAATAGTTTTGACAAAACGCTAACTTGTAAGAAAAAACTGAACAAATTTGAAAGTCCAAAAAGGGCCATAATTCAGTCAAAATAGTTGTCAGAGTTATGTACTCTTGCCTAGAGATGGAAATCATAATGATAAACAAGTGTTTAAAGTTTAAAAGACATATGTCAAATAGTCTTGATAAAACATGGACATATACAAAACAGAAAACCCGTTTCCAAGTTCAAAAAGGGCCATAATTCAGCCAAAAAAGAGGAGAGAGTTATGTACTTTGCCCATTGATAGAGACTATTATACTGAACAAGATATAAAAGTTTCAAAGCCATATGTCAAACACTTTACACAAATATAAACTGGTACGAAAAACTTAACCAAGATTTCTAAGTCAAAAGGGGCCATAATTCAGTCAAAATGCTTGATGGAGTTATGTACTCTTGCCTACAACTGATATTGGAGGATGGTAAACAAGTTTTGAAAGTTTCAAAGCTTTATCTCATAAGAACTTTGTCAACATGTGGACTGGTACAAAAACTAACCAAAGATTGCCTAAAGTCAAAAAAGGGGCATAATTCAGTCAAAATGCTTGATGCGTTAAGTACTCTTGCCTATAACGGACATGGTATGGTAAACATGTGTTGAAAAGTTTCAAAGCTTTCTCCTCAAAAGACTTTGTCAAAATATGAACTGGTACGAAAAACTTAACCCAAAGATTACTAAGTCAAAATGGGCCATAATTCATCAAAATGCTTGACAACAAGTTATGTACTCATGCCTATAACTGGACATGTGATGTAAACAAGATGTTGAAAGTTTCAAAGCTTTTATCTCAAAAGACTTTGTCAAAATTGGACTGGTACGAAAAACTTAACCCGGGTGTGACGCCGACGCCGACGACCGTGGTGAGTAGAATAGCTCTACTTATTCTTCGAATAGTCGAGCTAAAAAGTCATAAATCACCATCATGATTATTTCATATTCTTCTATTTTTGTGCTTTGATTAAACAGAAACAAACTTTTCTCTGTCTTTTAAAGATTTTATAAAATTTATAACATCATTAATTAATACAGAACACACAACATGATTCCAAGTTAAAATCAATTTTCTGCAGTGTATCGAGAAAGAATTTAAATGCTTTCAATATTTCTATCTAAAATACGTACTGGTTACCATTTGCTCGAAATTCCTGGTAAAACAATTAAAACTCACACTGGTTCATGGTTCGCTTCATAGTTACAGTAAATAATAAACAAATATAATCCCTATCAGATTAAAAGCTGTTACTTAAAAAACTAAATCACTTACTGTATTTTTCATACTCAGCATCAATATCAAACTCATCCATTATTTTCACACTTATTACTTTTTTTCAGTTAAAACTTAAAATCCCATAAAAAGTCATGCAATAATCATACTGTTATTTTTTTTCTTCTGTTTCCTAACTTTGTTAAAATTACATTCCTTTGGTAAAATCCTTTTCCTCTATCGAAAGCACAACAAAAATTTTAATCCATTCCAAAGATCCGGTAGGACAACAAGAAAATTATTAATTCTGCTGAAAGTAACGAGCAAAGTGAGTTATATAAGTACAGACAGACTGCACCCTGATTCTGATTCACTCCGCAGCACTACAAAATGCATGACACACAAACTGAAAATTCCAGATCTACCCCAAAACATTAACAAAAATTTTTCGAAAAAAAAAAAAAAGAGTACTTTATAACAAATAATAGTTTCTACTATGTACTTTGATTGTAAATTTTATAAATAAGTTTGTTTTCTTCTGTCAGAACGATTCTACATTACTAGTAAAAAAGTCTTAAAAACTTATAAAAAGAAAGTAATATTATGTGTATAAATAAAAATGTTTCCAAAATGGTATTACAAGTGTATGTATATACCATACTGTAAATACAGATTTCCGAGAGAGAATCCAATTAATCAATATCTGGTCTGTTTCTGATATTGAAGTTTCTTGATACAGAATGATAAATAACATAGAATTTCTATTTAAAATTCCATCAATCTATCTATCTTATGTACTTAAGAAATTATTAAAACACTTTTATAAAATCATTTGTAAAATAAGTAACTTATGATAATTATACATATGTACATTTTTTTTTTTTTTTTTGGTTTGCATTAATTTTCCTCAAAACAGTGAACCTAACCATTATATTTCAAAACAACAAGTAAGAGATAATTTCATAAGAAAAAGCAATAAAACAACATCCTAAATGCGAAAATATGATTTTTTTTCTCTCATTTATCTCATCATTATCTCTTACACAGCTTAAATCTTAAATTTTTAGGTAACTATCTTATTTTTTTTTTTAAAGTGACAATAAAAATTTCCAAAATTAGGACTGTCTGTTCGAAAAATTCAATGTTTCTTCATTTTTTACAAAATTTTTAACATAATTATCAGCACAATTTTTTTTATGTGCTAAATTTGGATCATATGAAAGATATTAAGACACATGCCATGTACAGTATATACTCCACAATGGTTACATGACATTATAAATCCATGTTCACACTCTTCATGATAAAAAAAAAAGAAACTAAAATTGCCAGCGTTTTAAAGATGAACGCCTGTCACGATTACAATGTAACTATCACTCTCACAAGCTTTAATCCATGTTACAATTTCACGGTCTAGCACTTAACAACAGTGCATCTGGTCAATTCATTTTACTGCACTAAAGTAGCAATAGACATTTTCCAAATAACGAACATTATACGATATAACGATTATTTATTGATAATATTAACTGCTAGAAAGCACGAAAATAGTTATTCACTATTACAATAATTTATTGATAATACTAATTGCGGGTAAGTAATAAAGAGCATTATTCAGCAGATAATTATCCTATAGTCGTTTTTGTTTCACATCTGCAAGCCAACATAAAAGCTTATCGTTGGCATATTTACATCATAACAGTCTCAGAATTCCTGCTTTCGATACTGCAGATAACAGTATACCATTGGGGGGAAAAAACAATAATTACAGGACAATAATAGTATATAAATAATACCCACTGATTAAATAGCTGAATATCAGATGGCATGCATGGTTACTTGAAAAAAATCTACTCCAAATTCTAAACCACTTTTGTATTTCACTCTTACTTCTGACCAATTTTTGGAGAAAAAAAAAAGATTATAAGACTATTAGCTTCAAATTTATTAACCCAAAAGCAAGAAAAATAAAGACATTTAACATCTAGCTATCAGCATTACATACAATATCAGTAATGAAAAAAACGCAACAAATGAAAAACAGAAAAATTAGCTAAAAACGATACTAATTTTCTAGTTAATAGCATAATAATGCCAATGATTTCTTTATTTTGCAACCCTGCAAATTATGTTCAAATTATTGCTTGGTTACTAAAAGATAACTTAGCTATAACTACCATTATTTTCTTTAAATGTCAGGAAATTATCTACCAACTTACAGTAGCTTTCATACCTATGACCACCATATATATAGGTATTTTGACATTTTCATTTTCATGTCCCATACTGTATACAACACTACAAGTTTTACTAGGCAATGAAACATAATATCTCCCCTAGATTCTGTCACACTAAAAGCCTCTACATCATACGGAATTGACCATAAATATGTCTGTTTCTTTCCTGGCTGAGCTTGTAAATTTTCTTTTATAATTCCTGCAGTCTTTATTTCCCATTAGTAGGAACAAGAAAGTTCTATAATTATGAAACAATTATCATTTGCAGGGGGCAGTTCCAATGGGTTAAAAATATGGTAATATAATTATGTCAAAAGGAGCACTCTGGTTAATGCTTGCTTGATGTCTATATTTCATTTTCTGTTCTTCAGATTTTAATTGTACTGACTGAGGTGACCACAAAATGTTGGCTGCTTGGGCGATGGTATGATGAAATGGTTGAATGTAACCAGTGACAGTACAATATGATACATGACAATATGAGGCAATGGTACGACGCGTGACAATACGATATGATACATGACAATATGATGAAATGGTACGCTGTAACGCATCACAGTATGATATGATACATGACAGTAAGAGAAATGGTAACGCTGTGATGAGTGACTAGTAATGATATGACACGCCAGTACAATGAAATGGTACGCTGGTAATAGTCACAGTATGATATATACATGACACTTACGATAAAATGGTACGCTTGATGAGTGACAATATGATAAGATACATGACAATTTGAAGGAATGGTACGCTGTGATGAGTGACAGTATGATATGATACATGACAGTACCAGTATGATATGAAATATGACAGAACGATGAAATGGTATGCTGTGATGCATAACAGTATGATATGACACATGCCAGTACAATGAAATGGTACGCTGTAATGAGTGACAGTATGATATAATACATGACAGTATGATGAAATGGTACGCTGTGATGAGTGACAGTATGATATGATACATGACAGTACGATGAAATGGTATTATGTGAATAGTGACAGTATGATATGATACATGACAATATGATGAAATGGTATGCTATAATGAGTGACAGTATGATATAATACATGACAGTACGATGAAATGGTACGCTGTGATGAGTGACAGTATGATATGATACATGACAGTACGATGAAATGGTAAGTTGTGATGAGTGACAGTATGATATGATACATGACAGTACGATGAAATGGTACGCTGTGATGAGTGTCAGTATGATATGATACATGACAGTACGATGAAATGGTAGGCTGTGATGAGTGACAGTATGATATGATACATGACAATACGATGAAATGGTACGCTGTGATGAGTGTCAGTATGATATGATACATGACAGTACGATGAAATGGTAGGCTGTGATGAGTGACAGTATGATATGATACATGACAATACGATGAAATGGTATGCTGTGATGAGTGTCAGTATGATATGATACATGACAGTACGATGAAATGGTAGGCTGTGATGAGTGACAGTATGATATGATACATGACAGTAAGATGAAATAGTACGCTGTAATGAGTGACAGTATGATATGATACATGACAATACAATGAAATGGTACGCTGTGATGAGTGTCTGTATGATATGATACATGACAGTGCGATGAAATGGTACGCTGTGATGAGTGTCAGTATGATATGATACATGACAATACAATGAAATGGTACGCTGTGATGAGTGTCAGTATGATATGATACATGACAATACAATGAAATGGTATACTGTGATGAGTGTCAGTATGATATGATACATGACAATACAATGAAATGGTACGCTGTGATGAGTGACTGTATGATATGATACATGACAGTACGATGAAATGGTACGCTGTGATGAGTGACAGTACGATAAGATACATGACAGTACCAGTATGATACGATACATGACAGAACGATGAAATGGTATGCTGTGATGAGTGACAGTATGATATGACACATGCCAGTACAATGAAGATGGTGGCGCTGTAGAGAGTGAAAGTATGGGCAATCCATCGGTCAATGACATTGGAGCGATGAAATGTACAGCTGTAGATGATGAGGGCTCGGATGTATGATGGATTGACAGGTATCTTGGTGAGGTGGGTCGAGTGGTACTACGAAGCACATATGATACAGAAATGAGGGGGGTCATAGATAGAGTGTACTGTCAATGCTGACTTATGCCATATTATATAATACATGACAGTACAATGAAATGTATGATGTGAAGAGTGAGAGTATGACATGATACAAGACAGTAAAATGACATGATATGATGTGATGTGATGAGTGATGGTATGATATTATACATGTCTTGTCATACTTTATCATATTAAACTGTAAACAAATTTTGGTTGTTGCTTGCATGTTCAAACTGTACTATTGCATGTCATACAAGTAAAATTACCTTAAAAGAACTTGGTAAATATATTTTTGTTTAATTCATTTTCCATTCCATAAATACTACATATACAAAGCATCTTGTAATGTTGACCTAATTTTGTTCCTGGCACCATTCATGGAAATAAAGGCCAATTCCAGTTCACTTCTGCATATTCAGAGGTATGTCAAGAACAGACAAAATGAGAAATTTTCATGAAGGATTTATTTTTGTTGTATTTGCTGGCTGTTTTCGCTTAAAATAAATACTGTGCTGTTATTGATGTTTACAGTCCTATATATTTCACTAGTTAACCATACAAACTTATTCTTATTTTGACAAGAAACTACTTTTGAAAAAGTGCTTGACCCCATAGTGCTTTGTTTGAATGGAAGTGTTAGTACCTAGGTAATGTTTGGTCATATTTTTGTTACCCTTTATGATATGGACTGGACAGAGAAGATACCCTGATAACATTTGACCTCAGAGTGTGGTTTAGTTACAGAACAGACAGGTAAAAAAGCCCTGTTGATCTTTGATCTCCAATTGAAACTTTGTCCTTTGAGCAAGGAGTCTAGTTTTTGCATGACATGTTGTCTTATTATGGTGGACATTTATGCCATTAGTTATATAAATCCCTTGATGGACGACAAACCCCTGTAAAAAATGTTCTAGAACTAGTATTAAGTTCTTGAACATTCAAGAACTTCTGAAAAACTTAAGAACCGTTCTTGAACCAGCAAAACAGTTCTTAGACTGTGGTTCTAGAACAATGATTCAAGAACTGCAAAAGTTCAAGAACTTATAAAATGTTCTAGAACTATAGTATTAAGTTCTTGAACATTCAAGAACAACATTCAAGAACTTCTGAAGAACTTAAAAGAACTGTTCTTAAACCACAAAACATATATCTTAGACGTGTTCAGAACAATGATGGTTCTGAACAATGTTCAAAAACTTAAAAGTACAAGAACATATAGAACTTTACCAGTTTCTCTGAACAGTTTACTATTAGGTCTAGAACCAAAATTATTCATGAACACAGGTTCATTAAAAGTACTAAAATTCAAAACCTTTTTCTAGTTCAGTACCAGTTTAACTGGTTCTTGAACTCTTCTTGAACAATTCTTGCACTTCTCGCAGGGACAGTAGACTGAACAAGAATTCGGGACAAACAAATGGATGGACAGAAGGACTGACAGATGGATGGATGGATACTCCAATTACTATATGCCGTCCCTAACGAGGGTTGAGAATAACAAAAGCACTGCTGTGCCAAGCCAAATACCCCAACCAATGTGCCTGTCTAGCTTGAGGATCAAAGGTCAAGCATTCTGAGAATACTGACAGGAAACTAAACTGCAAACAGAGAGACTGTTTAGAGGCACAATCGCATAAAAGATTCGTCTGAACATTTAGTGTGACAGTGACCATGACCTTTGACTAGGAAACCTCAAAATCCAAAGTGGTTCATGGTGACTGTATCAACAGTCACTGTGATCTTACCTTTTGACCCACTGACACCCAAATAATGATTGATCATTCTCAGCCCATTAGCTAGGTCGACAAGGTGTTTTGTTGACCCTGGGAAAAGCGATATTGACTGTAAACATAACCAGTGTTCCTGGATTGTCTAAACATACTTATTAGTTCACTTTGAGTGACTGACAATGTTCTGGTTTATCATCTTTTTCAGCAATTTCTTTTGTATCTACTTGTGAGAGTAAGCACAATGCCCAACATAACAGTGTTGATTCACTGGAATCACACACTATAGACACATGACAAGATACCCCACCCAGTCATATTACACTGACACCGGGCGAACAGTCATGGAAACTATCCTTTTAATGCTGAGTGCCCAGCGAGGAAGCTACTAGTACCACTTTTCATGTCTTTGGTATGATGCAGGATGAGGAAGTGAACCCAAAACCTCCCACACACGAAGCCGTATAAGAAGTGCAGATCAAAGATGTAAGATACTCTTACCTTCTGTGAAACTGACACTATTATCAAAACATTATGCCTCACCCATGGATTGATCATACTTCTAGATACCCAGTATTTCGGCTCTGCAGAGCAAAACAAGTGAGCTTTCTCCACGACAGATTCTCATTTATCTTTTTATTACTTTTTTCTCAATAGTTTAACAAGTAGCCTAAACTAAAAGTCTTACCAGTAATTGTGTTAATATTTTTTATTCATAATGGCCTAATGATAGGTATTTTATAGAAGCTTAATACAACCCAGATGAGAATGGTATATAATAAATTAATGTATTAACATCCCCAGCAGTTTTATCCCAATTATCACATTCCTCTAACTATTATCTCTCTCAGTGCTACTGTCTACATTTAATCATCTATAAAAAAAAGTTCTTCCTTTACCTATTCTATTGGAGCATAAACTAGGGGTATAAAACACTTTAAATTTGCACAAACTTTATTCCACAAATTTAGTATTGCCTCTCTTTTAATAAATCATTTTCTGTACTGAATCCAATGCCTGTTTATTTGTCTAGATTTAATCTTACTTGGTCTGTTTATGTCAATAAACTATAATTAAAACTTCATGCACACATGTAACTTTTGATGAACCCCATAACATAAACTAGAAGATGCTTTTGTAGAAAAGAAATGCATAGTAGTAATAGGGAAGAAGTCAATAGGGGACAGGAGCAAATGTCTCAAGAAATACTGTTGGTTGGCTGCAATATGGATCATCATACTTGCATGTCCAAATCATTCCCAAGAAGTATCAACATTCTGGCATATGGTTCTCAAGTTATGATTGGAAACATTTTCCATTTCTGGCCCCTTGACCTTGACTTTGAGTCGAGTGAACCTCAAAATAATTTAGGGGTCATCTACTCTGCATGTTCCAATCATCCTATGATGTTTCAACATTCTAGGCTAACCGGTTCTCAAGTTAATGATCGGAAAGTGTTTTCCTTGTTCAGGCCCCTGTGACCTTGACCTTTGCTCAAGTGACCCCAAAATCAATAAGGATCATCTACTCTGTAAGTCCTATCATCCTTTGAAGTTTGAAGGTTCTGGGTCAAATGGTTCTCAAGTTCCTGATCGGAAAGGGTTTTCCAATTTCTGGTCCCTGTGACCTTGAATTTTTATCAAGTGACTCAAAAATCATTAAGCCCGCCCGCTTAGCTCAATAGGTAAGAGCGTTGGTCTACGGATCTCGGGATCGCGAGTGCGATCCTCGGGCGGGGCGTATGTTCTCCGTGACTATTGATAAACACATTGTGATCTGATATCATCATTGCCCTCCACCTCTGATTCATGTTGGAAGTTGGCAGTACTTGCGGACAGAACATGTTTGTACTGGTACAAATCCAGGAACAACACGTTAGGTAACTGCCCGCCGTTACATGACTGAAATACTGTTGAAAAACGGCGTTAAACCCAAAACAAACAAACAAAAAACAAAAATCATTAGGGGTCATCTACTCTGCACGTCCAATCATCCTATGAAGTTTCAACATTCTGGGTCAACTGGTTCTCAAGTTATTGACCGGAATGGTTTTCCATGTTCAGGCCCATGTGACCTTGACCTTTGATGGAGTAACCCCAATAACAATAGGGGTCTTCCATAAGCCCTACCACCCTATAAAGGTTGAAGGTTCTAGGTCAAATGGTTCTCCAGTTATTGATTGGAAATGAAGGACGGACAGAGCAAAAATAATATGAGGGGGGCTGGGGAGAGACATCATTTGTTATTATTTGAGGAACATCTTCATCCAATTGCCTCGTTTTGTTTGTTTTGTTTAACATTGCACCAATACAATCATAGGTCATATGGCAACTTTCCAGCTTTGATGGTGGAGGAAGACCCCAGGTGCCCGGACTCCATGCATTATTACATCATGGAAGGGCACCTGGGTAGCACCACTGACCTTCCGTTAGCAAGCTGGATGGCTTCCTCACATGAAAAATTTAGTAGAGATATTTCATACAATGTTCTAATAAGCCGTAAGTTTGCAGAAAACAACATTTACCCTAAAATGTGAACACATTCCTTCAAGACTTTTTTTCTTGAAGAACTTAACATTTATTATTCTCTGACAGACATTTATCATGAATTTTACATGGACGTTTATCTACACTATCAAGATAAGCATTATTTAAATGTCTGAATCTACCAAATATTGCAGATAATAATGGCAAACGCCACTCAAGCTTTGTTGCAATTTATGATTAAAACACACGCTATTTCTTATGACAACGTGACAACCTAGACCATTAATTCTATAATTTCCAACATTTACAGGCACAACAAAATGTAAAGTAGCTGTAAATATATGAAATGCCTGTCCAGTTAGCTTGGTAGGTATTGCCCCTATACTCTGTATAGGGAGGTCACTAGTTTAATCTCTGGTAGAGTTACATTTTCTATTGGACGACTTGACAAGATGACCGTATTTTAGTCTGAAGTTATTTGTTCTCTACCTTAGATTCATGTAGGGAAAATGTCAGTTACTTGCAGAAAACTTGGTAGTGGTGGTGCTGAGTCTAGAAACACTTGTGAAGCTAACTGACAGTCGTTTAAACTAACCAAAATACTGAAACAATTGCATTAAACCCAAATCAAACAAATAAAAAATATAACCGTTTTGGTTTTGATTAAGCGCCATTTTTAAACACAATTTCAGTTATGTAACAGCAGGCAATTGACCTCACCAGTGTTTCTGGCTTCTATACCAATTTAAACCTGTTCTCTGCAAGTAACTGCCAACTTCTCCACTTAAACCAAAGGTGGAGGATGAATAATTTCAGACATAATATCTTCTATCGAACTGTCAGAGAATATACGCCCAGTCCTGGGATCAAACTCAGGCTCCCACTATCTGAAGGTCTACACTTCTTACTGAGCTAAAGGAGGGTGGCTTGCAAACAAAATTTTCAATGTCTGCCTCTCTTCCACCAAATAGCACTCCTACAATAACACGAAGGACAGACAGAAGAAAAAGACAAGACAGACAATACACCACACATAACAAACTAATTTACATGAATCTTTTCAGCTTCTCTACTTTCAGGATAAGTGTTTTAATAGTACAGGGAAATTTACGAAGAAAGAAAATATTTTTTTACATACTGAAGAGATCAGACAATGCCTTGAAGTAATCACATACTTAAAATTACCGAGATAACAATTTTAACTCAATTATTAACACTTTTCCCAAGAAAATTATGAATACTTAAGACAAGTGGTTCCTCGAAGAGTGGGATTTTCTGCAGCTGTATACAGAATTTATATCAGTGATGCATTTCAAAACTATGGATTATTTCTCCCACATTTCAGTATTTATTTCAAGAAATAGAATAAAACTGGAACAGAGAAATTGCAAACACATGTTTTAACATCATCCTGTTACATAAGCAGTCTCGTTAGAAAGTCTGCTGTTTTACGTTACATTATACAATTGTTTTTAGCTCACCTGAACCATAGTGTCAGAGTTACTTATTTGTATGGGTAAATGATCTGTTCAGAAGCGTTAGTTCTTGCACAGATCTTTCTCAAAGGTGTTTGATCATGTTGGTAACAAAGGCCATCACTGCTTTTTTTGAATCCGTTTCTTACTGGGCACAAGATGTCTTTAAAAACTTGCACAAACAAATTTGGATAAATTTTTATCAAAACCATCTGATACTAAAAATGAAATTTGTTTTAAATTTCAATGAACACCAAACTATCTTTTATGATAATGAACAATATATTTTAAATGTTCACTGAAAAAAATAATGAATCTCCACGGAATGAAGACTTACAGATTTCAAAACAACTCGTTCTAACATTTTAAGTGATTTTTTTCTCTCTCTCAAAAATCCATAAAATGCAGGTACTGCAAAAATGACCAGTACTACAAATATACTGACATGTGAATTTTGCGGGCTATCCCAATATTTACCAACAAGGAAACAAGGAATCAGTAAAACCGAATGATGCTCCCCTATGCATGTGCTTGTCCCAATATGGGGAATAACGCATTAGAAACCAAAAAAAATTGAGATAATAAAAAGAAGGAAATTGAATAAAGGGAGATAATTTAAAAACTAGGTAAGGTAGAGTTGTGGTTCTGTGATACTGCACTTCCCGTCAATGGCCTCTATCATTTTGAGAAGTTTTAATAAAATGCCATTAATGCTTTTCAAGTAATGCTCCAGACGAACCTTATTTTGTATAATAAAGGAATATAATTAAACAAGAGGACCATGATGGTCCTGAATCGCTCACCTGTTTCAACATGACCCAGTTTTGAGCATGACGTCGTTTTTTCTATTATTTGACATAGGGACCTAGTTTTTGAGCTCATGTGACCCAGTTTTGAACCTGACCTAGATATTATCAAGATATTATCAAGATAAAAATTCTGACCAATTTTCATGAAGATCTATTGAAAAATATGGTCTCTAGAGAGGTCACAAGGTTTTTCTATTATTTGACCTATTGACCTAGTTTTCGAAGGTATGTGACCCTGTTTTGAACTTTACCTAGATATCATCAAGGTAAACATTCTCACTAATTTTCATAAGACCTCATGAACAAGAGGACCATGATGGTCCTGAATCGCTCACCTGTCCCCATATGACCCAGTTCTGAACTGAGTATGACGTCGTTTTTTTCTATTATTTGACATAGTGACCTAGTATTTGAGCTCATGTGACCCAGTTTTGAACTTGACCTAGATATCGAGATAAAAATTCTGACCAAGTTTCATGAAGATCCATTGAAAAATATGGCATCTAGAGAGGTCACAACGTTTTTCTATTATCTGACCTAATGACCTAGTTTTTGAAGGCACTTGACCCTGCTATTCCAAAACTTGACCTATGATGATCCAAAATGCAAGGGTAACAGTTCAGACCATGACTGTTTGCACTGACATTTGATCCATAGGGAAAAGATCATTGAAATAGGCCTCTAGAGAGTTCAAAAGGTTTTTCTATTTTTAGACCTAATGACCTAGTTTTGGACTGCACGTGACCCAGTTTCGAACTTGACCTAGATATCATCAAGGTGAACATTCTAAATAATTTTCATGAAGATCCATTGAAAAATATGGCCTCTAGAGAAGTCACAAAGTTTTTCTATTTTTAGACCTACTGACCTAGTTTTTGAAAGCACGTGACCCAGTTTCGAGTTTGACCTAGATATCATCAAGATGAACATTCTGACTAATTTTCATGAATATCCATTGAAAAATATGGCCTCTAGGGAGGTCGCAAGGTTTTTCTATTTTTAGACCTACTGACCTAGTTTTTGACCGCACATGACTCACTTTCGAACATGGCCTAGATAACATCAAGGTGAATACTCTGACCAATTTTCATGAAGATCCATTGAAAAATATGGCCTCTAGGGAGGTCACAAGGTTTTTCTATTTTTAGACCTACTGACCTAGTTTTTGACCACACGTGACCCACTTTCAAACATGGCCTAGATATCATCAAGATGAACATTCTGACCAATTTTCATGAAGATCCATGGAAAAATATGGCCTCTAGGGAGGTCACAAGGTTTTTCTATTTTTAGACCTAATGACCTAGTTTTTGAAAGCACGTGACCCAGTTTCAAGTCTGACCTAGATATCATCAAGATGAACATTCTGACTAATTTTCATGAATATCCATTTAAAAATATGGCCTCTAGGGAGGTTGCAAGGTTTTTCTATTTTTAGACCTACTGACCTAGTTTTTGACCACACGTGACCCACTTTCAAACATGGCCTAGATATAATCAAGGTGAACATTCTGACCAATTTTCATGAAGATCCATTGAAAAATATGGCCTCTAGGGAGGTCACAAGGTTTTTCTATTTTTAGACCTACTGACCTAATTTTTGATCACACGTGACCCACTTTCAAACATGGCCTAGATATCATCAAGATGAACATTCTGAGCAATTTTCATGAAGATCCATTGAAAAATATGGCCTCTAGGGAGGTCACAAGGTTTTTCTATTTTTAGACCTAATGACCTAGATTTGGACCGCACGTGACCCAGTTTCGAACTTGACCTTGATATTATCAAGATGAACATTCTGACCAATTTTTATGGTGATCCTTTCACAAGTATGGCATCTAGATAGGTCACAAGGTTTTTCTATTTTTAGACCTACTGACCTAGTTTTGGAAAGCATGTGACCCAGTTTCGAACCTGGAAACCTCTAGAGAGGTCACAAGGTTTTTCTATTATTTGACCTACTGACCTAGTTTTTGACCGCATGTCACCCACTTTCAAACCTGACCTAGATATCATCAAGGTGAACATTCTGACTAACTTTCATGAAGATCCATTGAAAAATATGGCTTCTAGAGAGGTCACAAGGTTTTTCTATTTTTAGACCTACTGACCTAGTTTTTGACCGCAGTTGACCCAGTTTCGAACTTGACCTAGATATCATCAAGATGAACATTCTGACCAACTTTCATAAAGATCCCATAAAAAATGTGACCTCTAGAGTGGTCACAAGTAAAAGTTTATGCACGGACGCATGCACTCACGCACAGACGACGGACGCTGCGTGATCACAAAAGCTTACACTGTCACTTCGTGACATGTGAGCTAAAAATATGGCCACTAGAGAGGTCATAAGGTTTTTCTATTTTTTTACCTACTGGCCTAGTTTTTGACTGCAGGTGACCCAGTTTCGAAACTGACCTCGATATCATAAAGGTGAACATTCAGATCAATTTTCATGAAGATCCATTGAAAAATATGGCCTCTAGAGAGGTCAAAAGATTTTTCTAATTTTAGACCTACTGACCTAATTTTTGACCGCAGTTGACCCAGTTTCAAACCTGACCTAGATATCATCAAGATGAACATTCAGACTAACTTTCATACAGATCCCATGAAAAGTATGGCCTCTAGAGAGGTCACAAGGTTTTTCTATTATTTGACCTACTGACCTAGTTTTTTAAGGCACGTGACCCAGTTTCAAATTTGACCTAGATATCATCAAGGTGAACATTCTGACAAATTTTCATGAAGATCCATTCAAGGGTATGGCCTCTAGAGAGGTCACAAGGTTTTTCTATTATAAGACCTACTGACCTAGTTTTTGATCGCAGTTGACCCAGTTTCAAACCTGACCTATATATCATCAAGATGAACATTCAGACCAACTTTCATACAGATCCCATGAAAAATATGGCCTCTAGAGAGGTCACAATGTTTTTTTACATTATTTGACCTACTGACCTACTTTTTGAAGGCATGTGACCCACTTTCGAACTTGACCTAGATATCATCAAATTGAACATTCTGACCAATTTTTATGGATATCCATTCATAAGTATGGCCTCTAGAGAGGTCACAAGGTTTTTCTATTTTTAGACCTACTGACCTTTTTGACCGCACATGACCCTGTTTCGAACTTTACCTAGATATCATCAAGATGAACATTCAGACCAACTTTCATACAGATCCCATGAAAAATATGGCCTCTAGAGAGGTCACGAGGTTTTTCTATTATTTGACCTACTGACCTAGTTTTTGATGGCACGTGGCCCACTTTCGAATATGACCTAGATATCATCAAGGTGAACATTCTGACCAATTTTCATGAATATCTCATGAAATATATGGCCTTTAGAGAGGTCACAAGGTTTTTCTATTTTTAGACCTACTGATCTAGTTTTTGACTGCACGTGTTTCGAACTTGACCTAGATATCATCAAGGTGAACATTCTGACCAATTTTCATGAAGATCTTGTGAAATATATGGCCTCTAGAGAGGTCATAAGGTTTTTCTATTTTAAGACCTACTGACCTAGTTTTTGACCAAACGTGACCCAGTTTCGAACCTGACCTAGATATCATCAAGGGGAACATTCTGACCAATTTTCATAAAGATCCCATGAAAAATGTGACCTCTAGAGTGGTCACAAGCAAAAGTTTATGCACGCAAGCACGGACGACGGACTCTGCGCGATCACAAAAGCTCACCTTGTCACTTTGTGACAGGTGAGCTGAAAACTAGGTAAAGCAGAGTTATGATTCTTTTACACTGCACTTTGTCTCAATGGTCTCTATGATTATGTGAAGTTTTAATCAAATGCCATTAATACTTTTCAAGTTATACTCCCGACAAAAGTGTGACAGACTGACGGATGGACAATGCGGCAACTACCGGTATATGCTCACCCTTCGGGAAGCATGAAAATATTTTAGATGGGAGTAAACCATTGTAACACTTGAAATAATGGTGAACATCAGCAATCCTCCAGCTTTTTTACCAGTATGTAACACTAATTTTCACTAATTTTATCATTTTCAATGCCATATACATTCTATGCTTAAAACTTGTTGGAAATGAATATGTTGAAAAAAATCACCCCTACTGTAGGTGAGTAGCTTTAAAAAATATTTCATTGAAGCACTGGACAGTTATAAAGAGGCTGTAATTTCAAAATAGAGGTGTATCTGTGTGTAGTAAATTTATAAAATGAGATAGTAAACACTTGCTTGAAATTGTGTGAAAAATTTACTCTTGTTTCCAGCCTCTACACATAAATCTACATGTTTACAACTTTTTTCATTTGTAAAGTCACCATTATTGAGTGAAAAATTATAATGTCCTAAACAATGAACCAGCTACAAATTCAAGTGTGAAATTGATGTATTTTTACTTACTGTTGAAAGATGACTGTCAGATAAAACAATGTTGTTGGGATCTGTAGTAGATATGTTTACACTTGTTTAATTTCCTAAAACAGAGAAAACCACATTTAAACATTTCAACCAGATGTAAAGATATAAAGTGCTTCAAGGAAGACACTTTTCTTAGACAACAAAGACAAACCTTGTCAAAATGTCTTTTGAATTTACACATTTTTTGTTTGTTTTTTGCTGTGCAATCTATGTAACATTAAAATAATTTAAATCATATGGCAACTTTCCAGCTTTTATGGTGGATAAAGACCTAAGGTCCACTTCAGGACATTATGTTTAAGCACAGTCCAGCATCTACATAGAGCCGGTCACCGTGGCCCAGTGGTTAAGGCGTCCGCCTCGGGATCGGGAGGTCAAAGGTTCAAGCCCCATGGGGACCGTTCGTCCGGGGGATGTTTGTCATGGGACTCGTTCCGAAAAGGCCGGTTCATGAGCCGCGAGCTAGTTAAATGAAAGGTTACCGACTTCTATCCCCCTGGCATAGTGGTAGGAGTTGGGAGGTAATTGGTACGCACTATAAAGGTGTCTCATAAGCCAAAAAGGCTGGCCCTTTCAATAGGGGTGACACTATAATAAACAAGACCTTTTAGAGCCATCAAGTTTCCACAAGCCAAATTAATAGCATCAAAAAGTTCTACCATAAAAGGGTTTGGAACCTACAGTGGTGGCAGGTAAATGATTCAAAGTATGTGCCCATAAGCATTCTGATACAGTGGCCCAGTATATGACAAAGACAGGAAAAAAATGTTTACTTTGCAGTTAATATTTGTAAATCATAAATCTGTTCAATTTGTAAACAAACAAGACATCTGATAAATGGCATTAATTTCCTTTAAAGGTCAAACACAACCAATGAATCTTAAGTACATAAAGGCACCGGCCTTCAGATCATAGGACAACAAAAAAATCAGGAAATTAATGCTATATTTCTTAAGAATGCTTTGAAACTTAATTATTGATAAGACTATATATTTTACAATAAAACTTGAAGTGTTTTGAAGCGCTTTACTCAAGGTAAACTACCTTCGAATAATAAATGGTGTTGCCCAAATTAAATGATGGACCAGTCCATTTTAGAAATTAAGCAGGGTACTGGGTGTGAGAACATAAGCTGTCAGAGGAGACAGAGTGCTCGACTATTTTGATGCTGGATAGTGAAACTGGGCACATCTGAGGAAGCTGGAGCTGTCACTGGAGTGTTTTATGACTCCAATGTGGATGAAGATATTAGACAATAGCTTGAGTCTGTGTCAAAAGTATTAAGTAATAAGAGAGAAAAAGACAAAGTGTATCAAAACATTCAGTAAGTATACTTCTAAACAAAAATGGGGCATAATTCATGAAATATTGGTGCAAGAGTGATGCATCTTGTGTCATATGATGTGGGTGATGATGTGGAACAACTACTTTAAGTTTGAATCAAATCTACTTAGTAATAACGGAGATAGAGTGAAACTGAACAACTATTTTAAGTTTGAATCAAATCCTCTGTAATAACAGATATATAGTGAAAATGCATCAAATTTAATATTAAACTCTAAGTAAAGGGGGCCTAATTCATGAAAAATTGGTGCCAGAGTTATGGACCTTGTGGAAAATGATGTGGGTGATAAGGTGGAACAACTTTTTTGAAGTTTGAATCAAATCCATTTAGTAATAACTGAGATAGAGTGAAACTGCACCAAAACTTTAACCTGAAATTCTAAGTAAAATAGAGGATAATTCATGAAATATTGGTGCATGAGTTATGGCCCTTGTAGCCAATGTTATGAGTGACGATGTGGAACAACTATTTTATGTTTGAATCAAATCCATTTAGTAATAACTGAGATAGAGTGATCAAAACTTTAACCTGAAATTCTAAATAAAAGGGGGGGAATAATTCATGAAATATTGGTGTGAGAGTTATGGTCCTTGTGTCATATGATGTGGGTGATGATGAGGAATAACTATTTTAAGTTTGAAACAAATCCATCAAGTAATTACAGAGATAAAGTGAAAGTGCATCAAAACTTTTACCAAGGAGTAGAGGTGTAAAGACGCCAACGCCGACGCCGAGTCAAGTAGGACAGCTCTCCATACTTCATATAGTCCAGCTAAAAATGGCAGGTGTAACTGAGGTGTTACTTGCTTGGTGCGAAATAAAGGAAGCAAACAAAAAGAGACTCTAGCTTTATAGTTACCTTTCTATGCAGCTATCAACTTCTGTCACTCAGCTACTAGGACACCCATATCTGCCTGAAATATAATGAAAGTTCCATTGTGCTTGAAAAGGTACAAAATAACATAACTAACTTTCTAAACAAATATGTACTCATTTGTGCCAAAAAATTATTATTATTATTATTATTATTATACCACATTTATATAGCACTCTTTTCATGCACTTGTACACGTTCAAATGTGCTTTTCAGAATAAATTGCAAAATACAAACAAATACGTATACAAAGATAATGCATTCCACATTAATAAAAATCATGAATGAAAACAAGTATAATTTAAAAACAAGATAAAAACATAAATGTATCTGTCAGTTAACAAAATATTGTACAAAGAAGTGAGTTTTGAGCAGGCTTTTGAAAGCAGCTAGCGTGTCAGCTTCCCTGATCTTGACAGGAAGGGAGTTCCAAAGCTTTGGAGCAGTGCACGAAAAGCTGCGATTGCCATACATCATGGTTTTAGATTTTAGCATAACCAGTGACAGCGTGTCTTGTGATCTTAGTGTCCTGACCGGTTTATACACTTCTAGCATATCCCTAATATAGGCAGGGGACTGATTGTGTAAAGTCTTAAAGGTGTGGGTCAGAACCTTGTACTGCACCCTGTATTTCACTGGCAACCAGTGAAGCTCCTTCAGAACCGGTGTTATATGATTGCGACGGGGGGTCTTAGTGATTACGCGAGCTGCAGTGTTCTGGACAAGTTGCAACTTGTTAAGTGTGCTGTTTGGTATACCACTTAACAAGGCATTACAGTAGTCTAACCGTGAAGTAACCAGGCTGTTTATAAGGGTTTTTGTGGCATCACTTGTAAGATACCGTCTGATGTGACCTGTTCTGCGAGTTGTGCATATCCAGCCCAGCACAACGAGTTGACTTGTTGTTCCATATCCATACCGTTGTCCATACTGTTCCAAGATTCCTAACACATTTCGTGGATTTTATCACAGAATCACCGACCTTCACAGAAACGTCATCAATGTACTTGGAGTTACACTTTGATGTCAATAGCATTACCTCAGTTTTATCAGCATTGAGCTTCAGGATGTTGGAATTCATCCACGAGACAATTTCAGCCAGACAGCTCTCAATGCGGCGCAAAGCTTCACTTCTGGCCACAGCCTCTATCGGCTTAAAAGATAGGTATAACTGAGAGTCATCAGCGTAGAAATGATGAAGAAGTGCATGACGTCTGCATATGGCACCCATGGGTTTAGTGTACATGATATAGTTCTTTGGACCAAGCACTGATCCCTGGGGCACACTGTATTTCATCAACATAGGTGTCGACAACTCAACATCAACGCATACAGTTTGATAGCAGTCACTAAGATATGATGACATCCATGCAAGTGCTTTGTCTGTGACTCCAAAATGATGTTTGAGCCGGTGTAACAGTGTTTGGTGATCAATCGTGTCGAAAGCCACAGAAAGATCGAGTAGCACGAGGACTGATACAGAATTTTGATCGAGAGATGTGAGGATGTCATTCTGTACCTTTATCAAAGCTGACTCAGTTGAATGAAACTTTAGCAGACTGCAGTCCCTCATGTAGCTCATTTTCACCCAAGTGCCACTCAAGACGCGCATCTACTACCTTTTCTAAGATTTTTTAAATGAAAGGGAGGTTAGATGCAGGCCTGTAGTTTTTAAGAATGTTTGGTTCAAGACCTGGTTTCTTAAGCAGGGGTCTTATCCTAGCACTTTTAAACTCTTTTGGTACAAAACCTAATTCCATTGATGTATTTATGATGTTTGTTATCAGCGGCATAAGCTCATCGAGACATTTCTTCAGAAGCCATGTTGGTAAAGGGTCAAATTCGCAGGATTTGTTTGGAGATTTTTGTATAATTTATTCTACCTCTTCTATCGTTGTAGGAGCCAAACCAATAAGACAGTTTGCTACTTCTTGGTGTTTTGAACAATGCAAGTCTACTGAATCACGATCAGTTTGGCTATGCGAAATAATATCATTCCTTATGTTCTCAATTTTCTCGATGAAAAAGTCACTAAACTTCTGCGCAAGTTCCTTTGATGATGATTATTTGCATCTTTCCTTAAAATATGTTTTGAAGTACCCTACCAAAATTGTTTTTGACAATAAATCAACTGAAGGTATTTTCAAAATCTTAAAAGTTCCTACTACAGTTGTTTAGAACAATGTATAACACAAGAGCTGTCACAGGAGACAGCACGCTCGACTATTTCGATGCTGAATAGTGAAACTGGGCACATCTGAGGAAGCTGGAGCTGTCACTGGAGTGTTTAATGACTCCAATAGTGGATGAAGATATTGCACAATAGCTTGAGTCTGTGTTAAAAATTTTAAGTAATAAGAGAGATAAAGATAAAGTGTATCAAAACACTAAATAAGTATAATTCTAAGTAAAAAAGGGGGTATGATTAATAAAATATTGGTGCAAGAGTTATGCACCTTGTGTCATATGATGTGGCTGATAAAGTGGAACAACTATTTTAAGTTTGAATCAAATCCATTTAGTAATAACTGAGATAGAGTGAAAGTGCATCAAAACTTTAACCTGAAATTATAAGTAAATGGTGGGGGATAATTCAATAAATTACATTTGTATTTGGTACCAGAGTTATGGACCTTGTGTCATATGATGTAAAAGATGATGTGGAACAACTACTTTCAGTTTGAATCAAATCCATTTAGTAATAATTGAGATAGAGTGAAAGTTCATCAAAACTTTAACCTGAAATTCTAAGTAAAAATGGGGGATAATTCATGAAATATTGGTGTGAGAGTTATGGCCCTTGTGCCAATTAATGTGGGTGATGATGAGAAATAACTATTTTCAGTTTAAAGCAAATTCATTAAGTAATTACAGAGATAAGGAGAAAAAAGAGAAAGTGTAAAAATCTTTTACCAATTAAGGTGGGGACGCTGAAAGATGCCAATGCTGATGCCAGGGTGAGTAGGATAGCTCTCCATGTACTTTGTATAGTCGAGCTAATAAATGGTAGTGTCTTACAGTTCACAAACATTATTACCAAATAGGTGGATCAAACAGTAGTTTAATTTATGTAAGTAGAGATGAAAGACAATAATTTGATTTTATCCTGTTATAATATGTTCCAATGACATTGACTGCACATTTTATGATATTAGTTGTACCATTTTTGTTAAGTATTGTACACACATATAAAGGTAAGAACACTTTCTCACGTTATCTTGCCGGACACGATTGATTCTGCCTTTACGGCCAGTGTAGATCATGATAAGCCTGCACATCTGTGCATTCTGATCAAGACCTGCACTGTTCGCCATTCAGTCAGTATCTTTTTGGTAAGCACCTCTTTTAACAGTTAATGGTACTGTCCAAAGATGGACAAGTTCATTATAGAAATTTAGCCAGGTAAGGGTTAATAAACCAAATTATCGAGTTTTCACTACAACTGATAATTCTTTCAAAATTATAGAATCACACTTCCTACATCACTGTTCACAATTACAATCCGAAAATCATTATAGTCAAAAACTCCTCCCTTGTTTATAGTTTCTATGAAATTACAAAGTGCTGTAGTGTTTCACATCCCATATTTGAAACTTGAGCCTACCAAAACATTTATGATGATTTTTCATAAAAGGAAAAGATAAGATTAAAAGTATATTGTAAATGAATGAAACATGTGTACAATATTTATAGCAATGTAACAGTCTGTTATATAAATGTAGCTAGGTGAATTGTGACAAGCCATGCATGCTTTCCTTTCATCTTGTCACATTTTAACACTTCACCACATAATACCTGACACAAGGTGAAAAACTTGGTTTGATAAGTTTGCAGACCAGTCTAAAACTTCCAGCATCTGACTGGCTGTTTCTGGGCACACTACTGAAAATGACCAATGACATGACTGCATTTTGCGACTGGTTTCCAAACCCTGGAACCAGTAAAACCTATTGGGATTACTCCAGAGAACAGTTTAGAGACCAGTCTCAAAATGCAATCTTGCATTGGCCAATTTCAAGGATGAGTTTAGAATCATCCAATCAGGTAGTGGAATTCTGAGTAAGTTTTTGTTTTGTTTTGGGTTGAACGCCATTTTTCAACAGTATTTCAGTTATGTGACGACGGGCAGTTAACTTAACCAGTGTTCCTGGATTTTGTACCAGTACAAACCTGTTCTCCGCAAGTAACTGCCAACTTCCCCACATGAATCAGAGGTGGAGGACTAATGATTTCAGACACAATGTCGTTTATCAAATAGTCACAGAGAACATACGCCCAGCCCGAGGATCAAACTCACGACCCCGAGATCCATAGACCAACGCTCTACTTACTGAGCTATTCGGGCAGGCTTATGAGATAAGTGTCATATTGCAGCTTTACACCCCAGGGAAACATGACTAAATAGTTCATTATTGAAAGCAAAGTATCTTAGGACTTTAACCCTGATTTCACCCTATTTACCTAAATGACAAGATTTCATAACTGGACATAATGCTGACAACAATATAAGAAAGCTGCGTACTGACTGAAAGATGACAAACAGTCCAACAACAAGTCCAACAACAAGGGCATAAAAATCTTCGGCAGTGACAGTAATTTTCAGTTTTAAAGCTTTTAAATGTCTACTGAACTCTTACTGAGATGTCGCTCTGTCCGCCATTTGCAAATGGAATAGTTAGTTGTTTCCTAAATACTGGATAGATTTTTTCCCTTGTTTTCTGCAACTTATTTTGTATGATAATTTTTGCTTATTATTATTGACATTAACATAATATGAGATGCATCATAATACAACAGGCTATTTTGGTAATTATACTGAATTTCCGTCTGCAAAAGCAGACATACAAATTACACATCAAGGAATGAGTGTTGTAATCAAACAACTTTTGAAGGGGTAAACAAATCAGCCAAAAAATGAGCAAAATAACAATCCTAGACATCTGGGATATATCTTCCCTTTGAATGAAATGAAAAGTTCAGAATGAATGGCAGATTTTTATAGGCTATTGAAATATACAGGGAAACTAAAACAAAACAGAAAGCAAAAAGGAAAGAATTTCAGTACAAAGGAGCCAAGATGTATGAAATGTTTGTTCTATGAGTGTTTTCAGAACAAATTTACAATATCCTAAACTGTTTATTTGCTGTTTACAATTTAGGAAACAATTTATTTGCTATTTGTCTGCCATAAACAACAGCTGACCAAGCCCTACAGCTGTTGCATTCATACATACAGTTCTAGTTACTTTCTCCTGAAAAAGGTCATAAAAATCAAACACAAAAAGACTTCTGTATGTTATACTGAATTTGAATACACATTTAATGATTCTTGTGAGTAATAAAGAGAATTCTTTTGTTCTCTCTTTTTTTTTAAAGATGCACATCTTTCACTAAAATATTTTGTCATTAGAAATTAACTTTAATGACGTAGAAAATCCTCATCGAAACAGTATACTGTGAAATCATTAATATTTGTGAGGGACTAATTTTCGTGGATTTCATGGTTGAGTCAATCCACGAAATTTAATCCCAATGAACAAGTAAAATTCCCATTCATTTTATGTTCAAATGTTGAAATCAACAAATTCATATCCCCATGAAATTGCCATTTTGACCAAAATCACGAAATTTCATGCCCACGAAATTAAATGATTTCACAGTATATGTAGAGCTGCAGTCACTTATTAAAAATCTGCCAGGTTTTTTAGTGGTAGAACGATATCATACTGTGGCTAGTTTGACAAATACAGGTAAATGGAGTGAATTCACAGCCCTAAAATATGATTTTTACCCATTTCAACAAAAAATCTCCTAAAAATTGAGAAAAAAAAATCCTATTTCAACCATTTAGGTAAACCTAAGCATTATAAACACATAGCAATGTGTTTTAAGTTTTGTCATTACTGAACCAATTTCTTCTGAACTGTTACCTTTTTATCAAAAATATCACTTTATTTATATGTGGCAAATTCATCCTTCCGCAAGGCACTGACACCTCCCCCACCCACCTGAAGTGAGAGAAAGAACACTGCCATTTCCCCAAAAATCTTTGATTAACAATACATTTCCCCCCATTTAACTGGAACCAATACCATCCCCAAAATCTGGGTAAAAAATCTGTATAATGAGTAAAACAAATATATTCTGAAAAACTGTACCAAATACTGCCCGTGCAGAAATATTTTCCTGTTCTCTGGAAATCCCAGGAATATCCTGGGATATCCTGGAATTCTTTTAGCAAGGCTGCAAGAAAGTCCTGAAGACAGGACTTTAACACTAAAAGACAGGACTTTTGATAGAAAAATTGTCCTGTTCACAGGAAAAAGACAGGATTTTTTCTAAAAGATACAGATTGAAAGATGGTAATTAATTTGAAACATGATCTTTTAATGGCGTAATAAGTTAATTTCATCCTGGTGTTGAAGACCCATGTTTTGGGAGAAACTGTATCATTAAGTACTTCTGATTGTGGTGTTGTCAGTGTAACAGGAATATATTCTATAAATTGGTGGTAAGTTAGCAAATTATTTCTGTATTAACTTTTAGAAATAATACTAAATGTACTCCTTCATTTAATGATTTTACAAAACAATAAGTTATTTAGAAAAGTAGTTTTCTTTAAAATCAGTCAGAGCATTAAAAAGTGAAATGCGTTACTACAGTTTAGGTTATCTGTACATGCATGTTTGATCAAAAACAATTTCACTCTAGTGAACAGATCATAGAATGATAAGAGCTTTTTGCTCAGTATGAAGCTCATAATTTGATGATTCTAGACTAAATAGTAGTACTTTCACCTAGTTTTTTTTTTGCCATGAGTGCACATATTTGAGCTGATTTAAGGTGTGCCAAGAAATTAATATTTCTGATATGACAGGTTATTTTGTTTCAATGTACATGATGTTTGCCTTTTAACTACAAAATATTTTTTAATGTTAGGAAATGATAATCCTTATATTCTTACTGTAAATAGTATTGAACTTTAACAGTCAATTTGTTAACTGTATTTCCCGCCAAAGAGAATTTCAAATCATGTTTACAAGGTATTCAATTACATGTTCTGGGGTTTCCTGATGACAGGACAATTGTCCTGAGATTTCCTGTCATCAGGAATTGCTGGGATTTCTTGAAGACAGGACAATTGTCCTGTAATTTTCTGACATCAGGAATTCCTGGGATTTCCTGAAGACAGGACAATTGTCCTGGGATATCCTGACTTCAAGAATTCCTGGGATTTCCTGAGAACAGGACAATATTATACTTTTATGTCCTGTCTTCAGGAAATCTCAGGACATGCCTGGGATTTTCAGGATAGTAGGATTGGAATTCTCAGATGTCCTGTTTTTTCCTGTTCATAGGAAAATCCTGGGATTGTCCCATTTAATGGCATGAAAAGTCCCAGGACTATCCCAGGAATTCCTGAGATATTTTCAGGACATTATCCCAGGATAGTCCTGGGACTTCCTGGGATAATCCCAGGATTTCCTGTTCCATTTTCGCACGAGAGGTTCTTACAAATATTCAATTCTGATTTTCATTTCTTTTGTATCTGTTAGTACACATACCCTATCAAATTCCATGTAAACAAAGATTAAACAATTTAAACTGAAATAAGAATGTCAAAATAAATTCTTTTTAATTAACTATCTCGTGTAAACACACATAAACATGTGCAGTACTAGCAACTGTTATCTCATCATACATAATACCGTACATCAAGCGTTTATAATATATATTTTGTATTCAAATACAATCCTGTATCAATTCTATCTTAATACTTAATAATATTTACATAACAATATCCACATTCGAGACTTTGTAAAGACCACCATTTCTTACTAATCCACTTATTTCACATTTCCTGTCTAGTATATGAACAGGTTGAATCATCTATTTGCTAATCGATCCCTCAAGCCTAAACTGTTTAATTTAAAACCTTTAAACTTACTTACACAAAGAAGATCATATACCTATATACATGACATTGTATACTAACATGAAAGTAACTTTAAATGACTTAAACAAAGGTCATATACTTAAAAATATACTTGCATGATAAACTCACACTTAGTTTTGGTTGAAATAGTATAGACAATACCATATACCCATATATTATATAAACATGAATAAGGTCTTAACCATATCAGTCAAAAAAACTTTTTTTTATCTTCTTTTTATCTTTTTAATCAATTTCTACCACAAGTGAATACTAGCTCATTCATTAATAATGGATTTATACTGTTCAGTCACAAATGACTTTAAACCTAACAAACAAAATTCTAGTAACCTTTAAAGTATATTATTCTAATAATAAATTCTTTTGATACAGTTACCCCTGCAGATAGTTCAATACAACATGTGAATATTTAAGGTAAAATAAAGTTTAAAGTAACTTCAGAAAATTTTAATCGAACTGCTCTAAAATCAATATCCCTTGACTTCCATACTTCAAAGCTACCCAAAACTGACACTCTACATTTCTTTAAGAACTCAATGAATTAATTCTGATATCAATCAGCAGGGTTATATAAACTTTAATCGCCAATGAAGTAACTGTAAGCCAGCTACTCAAAACCAAACTAAAAAAAAAATTACAGTAGGCACAGACTAATCTGTCACACCCATAGAATATGGTAGGCACAAACTTAATTGTCATATTTTAACCCAACTTGAAATATTATTGTAGTCATGTATGTACAAACTTTTCTGTTAGACAGACTATCAAACTGCTTTTATCTTCTAATAATCATAATATATAAAATTTATCTGTCCTTGGATGAAACTATTTTTTGCTACTGTAAGTTATAATTATGAAAGTTACTACTTAAGACAGTGTATAGTCAATATAACAATATATATATATATATATACCCATTCACAGAAAAATTCTGTCAAAAATTCTGTCAGTTATTTCACTAAAATATTATTATATCACTTCGCTCTGAGATTTCGATACATTAACACTAAAGTAACTAAAATCGTGAGGTTTTGCTTCTTTATCATTTAAATTCTAATTTCATTTATCATGCATTTTGAGGCCTTATATCATAGTTCAGTCACCTTTTCTACGACACTCTTTTGGTGTCATCTGTCTATATACTTGGGGCTTCCATAGCCGAGTGGTTAAGGTCGCTGCCTTCGAATCTCCTGCCACTCACCACTGAAGGGGCACCTGGGGTCTTCCTTCACCATTTTATAGTTGTCACATAATCTACACAAATGTCGGTGTAATACTATAATCATAATCATGTTCCTAATAAAAATCCTTGGAACAATCTGACAGTAATTCTAAAACACATATTTTATCAAATCAATTTTTTTTTAGCATTTTAGCTTCTAAATTATCTTACATCCTACACATTTTCTAAACACCATTTTTCAACAGTATTTCATTTCTGTAACGGCAGTCTCAACCATCCACAAATAACTGACATCTTCCTCACATGAATTAGAGGTAGAGGAAAAATGACTGTGACGCGCCTTCGTCTTCTGTCAAATTGTCATGGAAATCAATTTCAAACTGCTTTGGCATCAAACCCATCAAACTAATAGTCTTGTGCACTGCCTACTGAGCTAACCAACTGGGTGCATATATTTTCTTCATACATTGGTCCGACATGGTCTTGTGCTCATTCTAATGGGTTTACCAGCTGGCACATATCTCAACATATATTTGTATGACACAGACTTTTAGGCATTATATCAAATACAAAGGAAGAAATATTTCATGCCATCAAAAACATCACATAATTTTTTTCCATACTGACCTTGACCTTTACTTGTCTTCTTAAAATTCCTGCTGCACAAGTTTTCTGTTCCTTTTCACTGTTCAGAACTTTTTCTATATCCTGTCTGAAAGAAGCATATCAAATTTACAAACAATGGATTTTAACAGGAAGCAAATACTAACTATTTATCACTTTAAGCCAACCATATAATCTCTTATATTGGAGAACACCAACTTACTTACAACTAATTGTGTGTTAATAGTTTATACATGTATGAAACCATCAAGAAAACAGGAAATGACAACTTAAATAATTTCCTTGTTGATTGCTGAATGTCCCATATATTCAAAAAGACACTGTACATTTAGGCTTCCCTAAATATTCTTTGTTTCATATTACTGTCAGTGTGCAAATTTACACGAGAAAACTTGTTTGTACAATAACACATAACTAGATGTGTGATCATAGGACACTAGTGCCCGACTTCCTGTCACTGTACGTAGTTTCATAACTCTATTTGAAATATTTTTTTTAAAAAACTGCAACATAAAAGTTATAAGCACTTCATGCGTACTTTTAACTATGTCAAGGACCATAATTCTGGTCTAGATGAGTGAAATCTCAAACAGAACACCAGGTGCACAGCACATGCTATATTAAAATCCTCTAAAGTTTTATGATTTTAGGTTAAACACTTTTTGAGATACATATGACAAAAACTTATATGTCCTTAATGGATATTTTTGACTAAGTCAAGGCCAATAACTCTGGTCTTGCAAAAAAAAACGCGGGTAAACAAATTCTTATACTGATTAATATTCCGATATTGTTTCATGACTCTAGGTCAAATATTGGCTGCAAAAAGATACATGCGACACAATCTTTGAAACACTTAATGCGTATTTTTCACTAAGTAAAGGGTCATAACTCTGTGCTGGCTGTCTAAAATCGCAAAGAAAACTCCAGATGCACAATTTCACATGCTGAATGATATTCCTATGTTCCATAACCCTAGGTCAAATTCTTTTTTAGATACATGCAAAACAAATTTTAAGGCCCCTTTATGCATATTTTTGACTATTTTTTGACAATACGAGGGTTCAACGCAATAAGGGCGTATCTACATATAATAATTATATGTAGATACGCCCTTATTGCGTTGAACCCTCGAATAGCCATAACTCGTGTGTGGCTATGTGAAATCCCAATTAGAATACCAGGTGCACAAATTGACATGCTGAATGACAATCCTGTGAAGTTTGATGACCATTGGTCAAATACTTTTTGAGATATGCACAACAAAAAAATTTGGACAGACGAATGGATGGACAAGAGCCTCTCCCCACAAAAAAATTTTGGAGGGCACAAAAATTCTGAAACAATGTATAATAAAAAATTCTTTGAACTGAGCTAGAGTATAATGTGAAATACTGTAATTTGCAGATTTGGCCAGTGGCCTTTTTTGCTGACAAAAATGCATAGGTCCATGAAGTGAGGATGAAAATTCTTTAACAACTCTGCCCATATTTTAATGCATAATTTGTTTTTATTCACTGAATAATTTAGAAATGTATCATATTTGAATACTCCTATATTAAACAAAGGAATTTCAGTGTGACAACAATTATTTATTAATTTACAGATAATTCAACTGTCAAACAAATTCATGCAATAGAAAATCAATTATTCCAAATTTGGTAAAAAAAAATCTCCCTACATTTTATACAATTGTATACATTAACAACAAAAGTGCCATCCATTGCTGAGTGGTCAAGGCCATTGACTATGAATCACTGTACCATCACCCACATAGGTTTTGAAACCTTCCCCATGGCGTAGAATTCTGTATGTGTCTGTGAGGAAGACATCCAGCTGGTTTACAGAAGGTCTGTGGTCCTAACCAGGCACCTACCTATGCTTGTAACAATGCCTAGTGGGGCCCCTGATGTCTTCTTCAACCATCTAAAGAAAAGTTGCCATTTGACATAATGTGTGTCAGTGTGACATTAAACCAAACAAAATCAAAGGCCTGACTGACACTGAACTTTGCTCAGTGATAGCAAACCTATAGTTGTATAAATGCATTTCTAGTCAAGTGTTGTACTATGATTTTTATCAGTTATCTATGTACTTATTCACTGTTACATTATCTAATCTGTAAGACAGCAAATGCTCGACTATTCGAATTGTTGTCCCAGAAGCAGGAATGTTACCCTAAATGTTAAAATGTCTTAAACAAGAGCACCTGATTTTTTTTGTGTAACAGAAATATTGTCCTACCCATGATTTTCTAATTCTAAAAAGGGCCATCATTCTTGCAAAAAGCAGGATAGAGTTATGTTTCTTGATGTTCAGTGTCCACTTATGATGGTGAAAAACTGTTGCAAGTTTTAAAGCAATAGCTTTGATAGTTTATGAGAAAAGTTGACTTAAACATAATACTCAACCAAGAAAATGATTTTCTAAGTCCAAAAGGGGCAATAATTATTGCAAAAAGCAGGATGGAGTTATGTTGCTTGCTGTACAGGGTCAGCTTATGATGGTCAACAAGTGTTGCAAGTTTCAAAGCAATAGCTTTGATAGTTTAAGAGAAAAAGTTGACCTAAACATAAAACTTAACCAAGAAATCTGATATTTTCTATGTCCAAAAGGGGCCATAAATCTTGCAAAAAGCAGGATGGAGTTATGTTTCTTGCTGTACAGGGTCAACTTATGATGGTGAACAAGTGTTGCAAGTTTTAAAGCAATAGCTTTGATAGTTTAGGATAAAAGCTGACCTAAACATAAAACTTAACCAAGAAAACTGATTTTCTAAGTCCAAAAGGGGCAATAAATCTTGCAAAAAGCAAGATGGAGTTATGTTTCTTGATGTACAGGGTCTGCTTATGATGGTGAACAAGTATTCCGAGTTTCAAAGCAATAGCTTTGACAGTTTAGGAGAAAAGTTGACCTAAACATAAAACTTAACCAAGAAATATGATATTTTCTAAGTACAAAAGGGGCCATAAATCTTGCAAAAAGCAAGATGGAGTTATGTTTCTTGCTATACAGGGTCAGCTTATGATGGTGAACAAGTATTCCAAGTTTCAAAGCAATAGCTTTGATAGTTTAGGAGAAAAGCTGACCTAAACATAAAACTTAACCAGGCAACGCCGACGCCGACAACCGCTCAAGTGATGACAATAACTCATCATTTTTTTTCAAAAAATCAGATGAGCTAAAAATATAAAATGTTATTCCTAGACAAGTATATAATAAATAAAAAAGAAAAACATCCAATGGGTTTTCCTCTATTTGTCGGTAGACAAAAATATATATAGAGGAAAACCCATTTGATGTTTTTCTTTTTTTATTTATTTGTTAAAATATCTATAGAGTTTCAATCCAGTATCTGCATTAGTTTTGGAGATAGTAACTTGCAAGCAAAACTTTAACAATAAGTTTTAAATTCAAAAGTGGACATAATTTTGCCAAAATGCATGTCACCTGGTTTTACATCCCTGAAGACACATTTAATTATGAAGTTTCAACTCAATATTTGCATTTGGTTTTGGAGATAGAAACTTGTATGCAAAACTTTAACCAGGATCAAGGGTGCATAATTTGCTCGAAATAGCTTATAATGGCATGCATAACTCTTTTTTTTGTCAAAATGCTTGTAAGAATATTGAGGAATTGTGGCAACAAACTCAATCTTTACGGTCCGATCTAATATTACTGCCATCAGGGCCTAGCCTAAGTGTTTTATTTAGATTTAGAAGAGCTGATTAACCACCGAGGGTAAGTCACTGCCATTTTAATGAGTTGTTTATTATATGCCTGTAGAAACACAACATCCGGTTGAGCTACTGGAATTTAATGCAGCATCCCAATAACCACTTGTTCTTGCATGGTTATTGGATGTGCATGGTTACAAGAATCTGTTACTATTTAAAGTCAGGTGTATATAATTTTTTTAACATTTATGGTCCGTTTATGTAAAGTCTTGAAGGATGGCAGAGTCTGCTTAATTAGTGCTATCAATTTTCAGTATCTTTTACATCGGAGACCTCTGGACTACAGCTCAAATGGTATGTGTGAAAAATCTTCTTACTGAGGCAAGAGTCAACGCATGAACATACAAACATCCGCCCATACAACAGTCATTATGACACCTGAGATTACGTATACCTGTGTTCCCTGGTAACTTGTCCAGAAGACTGTCAGTTGTAGTGATTCAAGGCTTCTGGTTAACCAGAAGCCCGGTTAGCACAGTTGTAAGAGCACCTGACTTGCAAGCAGGAGGTCGTAGGTTCGTGTCCCACACTGGGAAGGCGATTTTCTCACCAAATTACAACATTGGTGACGAGGCAAATTGTAAAGTGCAGTCCATAGTGGCCAGTTTATGTAGAGCATGTGGTCTGCAGGGGCTGTACTCTGTTGGAAGCTGAGCAGTTGATGCCCCGCTCTATGGTTTGGTTCCATGATAAAATTTAAGCCTTCAACGTGCAAGCAGGGGCTCGTAGGTTGAAGTCCTACACTGGGTAGATGATTTTCTCACCAAATTACAACACAGTCATTTCCGAAGGTACGAGCAAAATAAAGACAAGTTGATGCAATTCCAGACACGTTGCCAGGTGATTGTACACAGCATCCACAAATGAGACACATACTTAGATATTGGCAATTTTAGTTGCAGGCCCGGGGGATTGGGGCAGGCCCAGATCCAGATCCAGAGTCGGGCCTAGGGGGCCCGTGCCCCCCCCAGTTGGCTGAGAAGTGACCTATACTCATCAGCGATGCACCCTACTATTTTGGCAAAGAAATAATTTTTTCACAAAATTTAGACCCAGAAACGCACCAAAGGCCACCATTTCATACCTGTATTTCAAAATTGTCCAGGGGGAGAGACCCTTGCACCCACCAACCCCCTCCCATCTACAGGGAAGTAACCCCTCCATTGCCTCAAAATTTAGACCTAAAAATGCACCAAAGGCCACCATTTCACGTCTGTATTTCAAAAATTTCCAGGGGGAAGAGCCCCTGACCCCATAAAATGAGGGGATTACACCCACTAATAAATGCACCAGAGGACACTATTTTATACCTGTATTTCACACACAAAAAAACAACAATGCATTGGACCCACCCCCACACAACATGGGCAAAGGAACCCCCTACAATACCTTGCTATGCGCCTCGGCTGTGGCGTTTTCGTTCTAGACAGGTGCCCCCTCCCCACCCCCCATCAAAAATTCTGGAGCCGGACCTGTTGGGGGGTGGGCAAGGGGTCAAAGTAAATCCTGGTTACATAGTAGTCTAAGACAGAGTTTAACACTGATGCTCTACTGTTTATTTACTTTATTTTTTTCAGCAAGTTATCCCTCAAAATTCACCTTGATATGCCTGAATGTAACTCAGACCTCCAATACTAAATTGCCCCAGACCCCTCAGAAAACCAGTACTAAACCTTTTTTAAAAAAGGTTGTCAAGCTATGTCCTTGTAACAGGACGTGTATACATATTATAGTTCACTTGACACCTTGTTTAATCATTACATAATTACACATCTTTGTTATTATAGAACGATGTAAATATCGTTCATGACAGTTCCTGAAAAGCATATTTACTTGTGATAAACTTACACAATCACTGATACACACACTGACAACGTATGAAAAATTTGAAATAAACCACCTTGCTAGCGATAATTCCTTAATTAGTCAATTAACACTCGTCTAATAATTGTCTTTTAACGACAGTTTAAACCTCTGTTTCAAAATGCAACCTTACCTTTATCTACTGTAATAATTAAATGGCCATATACTTCACACGTTCGTATTTCAAAAACTTCCTGTACTTTTTCACACACCGTGACTACTTTCAAAGTTAGTCAACTGTGACGTCATTTAGTTTGACAGTCGAGTAAAGTATGGTGTACAAAAGGGTTAAAAATAATAATGCGTTATATCAAAGTAAGTCAAATGTGAAATAATTCAGTTAAATCAAATGTAAATAAAAATTGTGTACAAGGAGTGATGTATGGTGTGCAAGATGTTTACTATACTTTAAACCTTTGACACATAATGGCTACATTTCAAGGTAAGACAAACTGTGAAATTATCTAGAGAGTGTAGTATGGTGTATGATACAGGTTAAAGGGATAACTTATTACTGCCACTTTATAATGTATGGGGTACAGGAAGGTTAAAAAGATTATTGCTAAGCTGCAAATTACAATACATCTAGCTTTATTTTTAAAAAAGTAATAGAGAGTGCCTTCATTTAATATCAGTTAGTAATTTATAAAAATGATTCACTGACTTCAAGGCAGTATATTTTTTATATTTATAAAAATCATTATTTACTAAAGTAAATGGCAATTTTACATGTTCACTGGGAATAAATTTCTTGGATTGACTCGACCTTGAAATCCATGAAAATTAGTGTCCCACGGATATCAATGATTTTACAGTATGTAAAACAGTAATCAAATCTTTTGCCATACAATGGAACTTTGGAATTTAGCTGTATTTTATCTTTCATAGTATTTAAAAATAACAACATAAATGATAATTGATTTATTTTTTAATATTTAATATACATATGTTTAAACCGGAATGTGTGTCCATAGAGCACTGGTGCACTCATCTTCCCCGGTGCACAATTTTATATGCTTCTAGTCTCACGACTCTGTGTCAAAGATGTGTTAAGATACATTAGACATAAGTTTCTATATAGGCTTATTGTGTGACTAAACAAGGGTCATAACTCTGGTTTGACTGAGTGAAATTCCAAACACACCCAGGTGAACAACTTGTCATGCTGAATAAAAATCCTATGTTTCATGGCTGTAGGTCAAATGCTTTCAAGATATTTGCAACATACATGTAAACATTTACATTTATGCATATATTTGACTGTAAAGGGCCATAACTCTGGTCTTACTGAGTGAAATTTCAAAAGAAAAGCCTAAGTGCACAACTGCTCATGCTGAATAACAATTCTATGTTAAATGGCTTTTTGAGAAATGCAAAGCACAAATTTGTACAGGCAGACATGGATAATGACAAATCTAAGAGCCCTGCCTAACCCCACAAAAATAGTGGAAGGAACAAAAATTAAAATTTTGATGTTCTCCTGAAGGTATACCTCTCAAAGAATGGCCTATTTTGTTGAAACTTTACAGGAAGATAGAAAATCAAACAAAGAAAACATTGGTAAGTTTCATGTGTGTAAGAAACAAGGTGCAATACCGTGAAATCATCTAATTTCGTGGGCATGAAATTTCATAGTTTTGGTCAAAATGGCAATTTCATGGGGATATAAATTCATGGATTTCATCTTTTGAACATAAAATGAATAGCAATTTTACTTGTTCATTGGGAATAAATTTTGTGGATTGACTCAACCACAAAATCCACGAAAATTAGTCCCACACAAATATTAATGTTTTCACAGTATATTATTTTTTTGAGTACTGTTAGTCCAGAGTGTAAAACTCTAATTTTCAACTGTTTGAAAAATAAATCAAACGAACTATGGTTATACTGCATCCTTGTATTTTTGCTACTTTTGTGAAAACTATACATTAGAAAGATAGCATGTTGCCTCTTGAATACACAATGGAGGTGATGTCTATGCTGCATAAAAATTTAGACAATCATGAATATTTCAGAGACCACAATCCAAAAATCCACTAAATCTAATTATTCTGTTGAATTTATATATTTTAAATACCAGAAGAACTTTCCCAAATTCAGTTCTATCAGATCAGAGTAGCTGGTCATTATTCAATGTGAAGTATGTGCTACCTGTGGAAATAATTTTCATTTACGAAAGACAGCTCCCTGTATCCACTAGGTAAGTGCTTGAAATGGTGGTTTCCTTGCTTTTGCAGTTAGCTGTCAAACAAGAACTGTCACAGGAGACAGTACGCTTGACTATTTCGATGCTGGATAGTGAAATTGGGCACATCTGAGGAAGCTGAGGCAGTCACTGGAGTGTTTAGTGACTCCAATTGGACAACAGCTTAAGTCTGTGTCAAAAGTATTAAGTAATAGCAGAGATAAGGATTATGGATATATCTGAGTCAAATGTATTAAGTAATAACAAAGATTTAGATGAAGTGTATTGAAACATTAAGTAAGTATAAAAGGCACATAATTCATAGAAAATTCCTGCAAGAGTAATGCACCATTATGACCAATAATGTGGAACAACTATTTTAAGTTTGAATTAAAGCTTTTCAGTGAATAACTGAGATAGAGCACTCGTGCATCACAACTTGAACATGAATTTCTAAGTAACAAGAGGGCATTACTCATTACATATTGGTGCCAGAATTATTGACCTTGGGTCATATGGTATAAGACTAGTGATGATGTGTTACATTTAGTAACAACAGGGATATGGTAAAAAAAGCATCAAAATTAGATTGAAATTCTGGGTAAAAAGGGGGCATAATTGCAGTGAGGTAGGAGGCATGCTTAATCAAAAAATTGTTTTCATGTGTTATGCTCTTTCCTTGGTTACAAATATCTGAGAAAAAGGTGTAGGTATGTAATGAGGAAACTATGCCAGTTTACTGTTTCATTCCTGCAACAGTAGTCAAATACCATAGTTCAACGATAGTTCTTGGATTCTGTCTGACTTGCATGAACTTAGCCAGAGCAGCCACAGTAGCCAGGGTTACAGTAAGGGTTGGTTTCTGGCTACTCTGGCTGTTCTGGTTGCTCTGGCTAAATTCCCACACATTTCTGTCTGGGTATATAAAACTGCAGAAAAATTGCCTTCTATCAAATCATCATGGCTAAGCCTAGCCCTAGAATTAAACTGATAACTACGGTACTCAATTCATAGTCATGTGCTCTACCTGCTGTGCTAACTGGGCAGTGCATTGGCACTACCAAAACAGATTTTTGTCACTAACCACTGCATATAGAACAGTTTTCCAGATCAGCAAAAGTACTCTTGAGGTAGTTTTTTTTTGTCACTTTGGAAAAGCTGCAACTTCCTAGGACAAAGGATAAACTAGAGATGCTTTTGAGAAAAGCGCATGTCTCCCACAACTGCAACATTGAAAAATGTCTAGTTTCTCTCGATGACTTTGATGAATGGACCCCATTGAAAAATGTCTAGTTTCTCTCGATGGCTGTGATGAACGGATCCAATCAGTAATTCAAGGGCCATAATTCAAAAGTGCCTGGGCGGATTTGGCTAGTTATCGAACTTGGCCAAGGTCTTATGGTCAAACACATTTTGTTCAAGTTTGGTGAAGATCAGATGAGAAATGTTCGACATAGAGTGCAGACAAGCTTTGTGACAGACAGACACACAAACACACACGCACAGAGACTGGAGTAAATCAATATGTCTCCCACACCACTGTGTGGTGGGAGACATAATTACCAAAATATTGCCTCTCGTATGGTCAAAATTCTTGAACTGAAAATTTCCCGTCAACTGAGAAATACCATGGCCATAATTTATGTAGTCTAACCTCAGTTAATGACAATCCATACAGAGCAAATACCTCTCTGTATTAACATATATTTTATTTTCCATCATACCAATGTCTTAGCAAATAAACATCTTTAAAGTGAGAATATCTGTAAAATAAACACATTTTACTTGTCAGGCAGTGTTGTTCTAGAGATGTTGTCATGTAATTGCGATTATACTGTATCATTAAGAAACAGAAAACTGTGACAAAAACAGTCATAATTTTGTAACAATTTATTACTTTGATCATGAAATCAGTATAAAAATATATTAATGAATATTTCAAAGAAGTTTTTTTATGGAAAGTGATACAAAACAATCTTCAAAGAAACAGATGTACACATTTATCAGATGATGGTTTATACAGCATGACAGACACAATGTACTAATTCAGCCTTTAGCGAACCAGTAATGACACTTCGGTTACATATTCTAATATGCTTGTTTCTGTTAATACAATTCAACAATAAACCAGTCAACTAAGTGCAATTCAACTAAACTAGTTAATAATACAAAGACAGTCACTTATACATGAAAAAAATTGCTTTGATGCCTCCTCAGTGTATCACAAATATTAACCACAGTGAAAAACAATTGTATATACTTCTTTTATTAAAATTCAGTTACAACAGTTTTGCACCGAGGCTTGTCTATTTAAATCCCACCACTCCCTCAACATGCATACAGATAACTACTTGCACTTTGAATAACACACAAAAACTTCCTGTCTCTCAACATTTTACATTACAGTGAAACCTGTGTTAACAACAATCTTCAAATAGAGGCCACTACTATAAAACCTGTATACACAGGCAAGTGATTCTGCCTTTGCGACCAGTGCAGACCAAGATGAGACTGCTCATCAGACCAAGAAGAGACTGTACATCAGACCAAGAAGAGACTGTGCATCAGACCAAGAAGAGACTGTACATCAGACCAAGAAGAGACTGTACATCAGACCTAGAAGAGACTGTACATCAGACCAAGAAGAGACTGTACATCAGACCAAGAAGAGACTGTGCATCAGACCAAGAAGAGACTGTACATCAGACCAAGATGAGACTGCTCATCAGACCAAGAAGAGACTGTACATCAGACCAAGAAGAGACTGTGCATCAGACCAAGAAGAGACTGTACATCAGACCAAGAAGAGACTGTGCATCAGACCAAGAAGAGACTGTGCATCAGACCAAGAAGAGACTGCTCATCAGACCAAGAAGAGACTGTGCATCAGACCAAGAAGAGACTGCTCATCAGACCAAGAAGAGACTGTGCATCAGACCAAGAAGAGACTGTACATCAGACCAAGAAGAGACTGCTCATCAGACCAAGAAGAGACTGTACATCAGACCAAGATGACACTGCTCATCAGACCAAGAAGAGACTGTACATCAGACCAAGAAGAGACTGTGCATCAGACCAAGAAGAGACTGTACATCAGACCAAGAAGAGACTGTGCATCAGACCAAGAAGAGACTGTACATCAGACCAAGAAGAGACTGTGCATCAGACCAAGAAGAGACTGTACATCAGACCAAGAAGAGACTGTGCATCAGACCAAGAAGAGACTGTACATCAGACCAAGAAGAGACTGTACATCAGACCAAGAAGAGACTGTGCATCAGACCAAGAAGAGACTGTGCATCAGACCAAGAAGAGACTGTGCATCAGACCAAGAAGAGACTGTACATCAGACCAAGAAGAGACTGTACATCAGACCAAGAAGAGACCGTACATCAGACCAAGAAGAGACCGTACATCAGACCAAGAAGAGACCGTACATCAGACCAAGAAGAGACCGTACATCAGACCAAGAAGAGACCGTACATTAGACCAAGAAGAGACTGTACATAAGACCAAGAAGAGACTGTACATCAGACCAAGAAGAGACTGTACATCAGACCAAGAAGAGACTGTACATAAGACCAAGAAGAGACTGTACATCAGACCAAGAAGAGACTGTACATAAGACCAAGAAGAGACTGTACATTAGACCAAGAAGAGACTGTACATCAGACCAAGAAGAGACTGTACATAAGACCAAGAAGAGACTGTACATAGACCAAGAAGAGATGACAAGACAAGAAGAGACTGTACATCAGACCAAGAAGAGACTGCACATAAGACCAAGAAGAGACTGTACATAAGACCAAGAAGAGACTGTACATAAGACCAAGAAGAGACTGTACATCAGACCAAGAAGAGACTGTACATAAGACCAAGAAGAGACTGTACATCAGACCAAGAAGAGACTGTACATCAGACCAAGAGGAGACTGCACATAAGACCAAGAAGAGACTGTACATCAGACCAAGAAGAGACTGCACATAAGACCAAGAAGAGACTGTACATCAGACCAAGAAGAGACTGCACATAAGACCAAGAAGAGACTGTACATAAGACCAAGAAGAGACTGCACATAAGACAGAGAGACGTACATAAGACCAAGAAGAGACTGCACATAAGACCAAGAAGAGACTGCACATCAGACCAAGAAGAGACTGCACATCAGACCAAGAAGAGACTGCACATCAGACCAAGAAGAGACTGTACATCAGACCAAGAAGAGACTGCACATAAGACCAAGAAGAGACTGTACATAAGACCAAGAAGAGACTGCACATAAGACCAAGAAGAGACTGTACATAAGACCAAGAAGAGACTGCACATAAGACCAAGAAGAGACTGTACATCAGACCAAAAAGAGACTGTACATAAGACCAAGAAGAGACTGCACATAAGACCAAGAAGAGACTGTACATCAGACCAAGAAGAGACTGCACATAAGACCAAGAAACACTGTACATCAGACCAAGAAGAGACTGCATATAAGACCAAGAAGAGACTGTACATCAGACCAAGAAGAGACTGCACATAAGACCAAGAAGAGACTGCACATAAGACCAAGAAGAGACTGTACATCAGACCAAGAAGAGACTGCACATCACACCAAGAAGAGACTGTACATAAGACCAAGAAGAGACTGTACATCACACCAAGAATAGACTGCACATCAGACCAAGAAGAGACTGTACATCAGACCAAGAAGAGACTGTACATCAGACCAAGAAGAGACTGTACATCAGACCAAGAAGAGACTGTACATCAGACCAAGAAGAGACTGTACAACCATGCAGGCTCATCTTGGTCTGCATTGTTCGCTATTCAGTCAATAAATTTTCAGTGAACACCCCTTTTGAATAGTAAATGGTACTGACAAAACTGATTGACAGACCAGTCCATTTTAGAAATTTAGCAGTGCAAAGGTTAACCATACATCAAATAAATTTAACTGTGTTGAGAAACCACCTGTAATGAGAGAATTTTTTTCAATTCCCAAGGTTGGTCTTTACAGACAGATTTCACTGTATATCAAACAAATTAAACCTGCTTTCTAAACACACTTCCTTATTATTCAAACAAAATTAAAGGAAGAAAAATTGTATTGCACAAATTAAACTACAAGAAGTTCCAATGAGCCTGATACATCCACCTAAATAAAATAAACAGCACAGAAATAGTACAACAGAAAAAGAGTATTATAATTAGCATAAGGGTATATGGGATTTATGTAAGAAAATGGCCCCCAACTTTTAGAAATTTCATAAGTTAATGACATCATGTATAACAAATTACTTTCATTCATTAATGTCTATTTATTTATTTATTTTGTTTGGTTTATTGTCACACTGACATAATTCAAGTTATATTGAGAATTCTAGCTTCTGACAGTAAATCAGGCCTGCCTTATGGAAGCTAGCCAGATAGTTCCTAATATGAAGAATTCTATACTCCAAACAAGGTTTTGAACCCAAGTAATTCAAAGTCGGCAACCTTAACCACATGGGCAAGAGGGTTCCTACATTGATGTCTAATTGATTAACAAATATCACATAAAGCATGAAAATTACAGTAACAGTTGCAAGAATCTGTTAAGAATTACAGCAAGTCTAGATATTTTCACTGTTTTGTGCTCAAATTGGCCTTTCACCTTCTGAAAGTTCCAAAACTGGGATCCATTCTCTTACATAAATCCTATGTACCCATTTCTACACTTCACATATTATGCCACAAGTGTTGTATACATGTAAAAAGTTAATTCATAGCATGCCTAAGCAAGGAGACCTCCAGGTACACATAAATAATTCTTAGTTTTTCAGAACTAAAAGCATTATAATATAATATACACTTATAAATGGCTCTCAGGTCAGTTGTAAAACAATTGCCACAGGTCTGATTGGCTGAGAGCTAATAGTTTTGACTATTGACATGCAAGCCATTCTATATGTTTTAATTATATGATATAAATATTTTTTTTTTTTTTTACTTATGAGCCCAGTAAGTATGTGTCATAGAGCACAAACTATGGACCGCCACATAATGATATATACTTATTCAAAGGCTTGCTGGTCAATAGTCAAAAAAGTCTAATGCCCTTAAAGGACCAAAGGTCAATAGTTTTGACTAAAGATTGACAAGTCATTCAATAAGTGTTTTATTTCATCACATCAGAAAATAAAAATTCATATAAATTTTGTTTTCTTCAGGTTTTGTCTTTAACCCAACAAAACTGTAAGTGTTGAACCACAGACTGGTCAATAACACAAACTATGAACCAACTATGAAACAGTGACTTATATTGCTAATTATTAGGAGTCATGTAATAAGTATTGATAATCATGGATTAATACTATTAAAGTTGATAAAATTATTTTATGAGTACGATGTAAGGGTCAGCTATATTTCATTCTATTTTGTATCATATTTCTGTTGTGTTTTTTTAAGAGCTTTTCTGCAAACTGACTGCATGGATGATTTTATGAATATTGTCTAGAACACTACTTTTATTTCGAAGCTACAAAATTAATGATCTCATCCTCACATATTTAACTAAAAGAATGTTCATAAATCTTATTTACAAAATAAGTTTGTTGGGTTTAACGTCACACCAACACAATTGTAGGTCATACAGCGATTTTATTTACAAACAAGAGCTGTCCGTAAGACAGTGCGCTCGACTTTTCTCAGTGCTTGACTCTGAATTAGAGCTTTGCCAGTTAAAAAAAATCCAAGTTAAAAAGGGACATAACTCTGTCAAAATTCAAATCAGAGTTATGGGAATTGTGTCTCCTGGTGTAGACTTTGATAGTAAATAAATATTTTGAGTTTCAAGTCAAAAGCTTTGATAGTAACAGAGATAATTGACTTTATCAAAAACTTTAACCAAAAATTCTAAGTTAAAAAGGGGCATAACTCTGTCAAAATTAAAAAATCAGAGTTATGGGAATTGTGTCTCCTGGTGTAGACTTTGATGGAAAATAAATATTTTAAGTTTCAAATCAAAAGCTTTGATAGAAACAGAGATAATTGACTTTATCAAAAACTTTAACCAAAAATTCTAAGTTAAAAAGGGGCATAATTCTGTCAAAATTCAAATCAGAGTTATGGGAATTGTGTCTCCTGGTGTAGACTTTGATAGTAAATAACTATTTTGAGTTTCAAGTCAAAAGCTTTAATAGTAACAGAGATATTTGACTTTATCAAAAATTTTAACAAAAAATTCTAAGTTAAAAAGGGGCATAATTCTGTCAAAATTCAAAACAGAGTTATGGAGATTGTTTCTCCTGGTGTAGACTTTGATGGTAAATAAGTATTTTAAGTTTCAAGTCAATAGCTTAGATAGTAACAGAGATATTTGACTTTATCAAAAACTTTAACCAAAAATTCTAAGTTAAAAAGGGGCATAATTCTGTCAAAATTAAAATCAGAGTTATGGGGATTGTTTCTCCTGGTGGAGACTTCGATAGTAAATGACTATTTAAAGTTTCAAGTCAACAGCTTTGATAGTAACAGAGATATTTGACTTTATCAAAAACTTCAACCAACGGCGATGCCGACGCCAACGCCGACACCGACGCGAGTGCAATAGCTCTACTTTTTCTTCGAAAAGTCAAGCTTAGAAGGAATCCTTAGCCTGCTGGTGGCAAGTGATTCTGCCTTTGCGACCAGTGCAGACCGAGATCAGACTGCACATCTGTCCAAATTGAAAGATAGACAAGTTCATTGTAGAAATTTAGCAGGGTTATGGTTAAGTCTAAAATACAGCTTTTCCCAATTCTGAGTTGAGAACATTTTCAACATACCATATTTACCTGTCTATAGGAAGTTACTTCTATAAAACAGGTTCCATTAATAACTTCAAAGTCAGACTCTTATAAATTGACACATTTATTAGATGAAGCACCACATAAGGTCTCATATTTAAGAAGAAAAACATAGTCTTATAGGTGAGTTAATATGGTGTTTGGCACTGGACAAATATTTTACACCAGTATTTGAATGGACAAAATTTAATAAAATACAGTTGAAATTAAGAAAGTTCAAAGCACTATCTTATGAACACTCAACATAGATTAGCTTCTGCTTTGAGGTGCAATCAAGCAATGCCATTATACAAGACCCCCATTTTTTTAATATGAAAATATTCACATTTAAGGCATAGTAAAAGTGTGAAACATTACTGTAAAATCCTCATATTTCATTGGGAACTAATTTTCATGGATTCTGTAACTGAGTCAATCTATGAAAATTTAATCCTAACAAATTTAATCCTAATGGAGCAGTAAAACTCCCATTCATTTTACATTTAAAGGTCAAAATCCATGATTTTAAATCACCATGAAATGAAGAGATTTCACAGAACCTGAAAGATTTCAGATCTTTCATATTTCAATTAATATCACAGACATTATGGCTTGCATTTCATATATATCTACTACAGCTAATACTTCGGGTTCAAAATCTTTCACAATAACCTGGCATAACTGATTCAATGATTTAGCAATAATCTCCTTTTATGTTAACTTCAGAAGACAATATTTACATTTGAGCCGTGCCATGAGAAAACCAACATAGTGGGTATGCGACCAGCATGGATCCAGACCAGCCTGCGCATCCGCGCAGTCTGGTCAGGCTCCATGCTGTTCGCTTTTAAGGCCTATTGGAATTGGAGAAACTATTAGCAAACAGCATGGATCCTGACCAGACTGCGCGGATGCGCAGGCTGGTCTGGATCCATGCTGGTCGCAAACCCACTATGTTGATTTTCTCATGGCACGGCTCATTTCTCTATTATTATTATGTTATTATATTGCATTTATAAAGCACTCTTTTCATGCACATGTCTGCACATATTCTGATTCAAAAGTGCAAAATAAATATACATACTTAACACATGATATTCTAAATCCATGGGTTTCTGTGAGTTTTAAATTTTGAAATATCATGTACATTTTTTGGGGTGCAATTTGCGCATTATATATTCATACATTAAATTTTAAAATTGGTAATATGTTATAAAGAATATGTATAAAATAATGTGACGTAATTGCTTATTATTATTTCAAAAATATCCAAATTCCTAACACAGTTCCCTGGCCAAGACAAAATACTTTGTAATGCATTTTGCACTTTAATTACGGTAGTTATTGCTTAATAAATTCACGACTGTCCATAGATGGCCCGCCCCTGTCATAAATCAAGTATCAAAATCATGTGTCAAATCATATACTGTAGATTTCTGTTGACAATACTCCAATACTTGTAAATTAAAAATTTTATTATCCAATCAGATTTTTACGTTCTGCTTGGAAAAGACACATTTTACATTATGCCATATGACACCTTAAACTTTTCAAAACAGATGCTTTTTTGATTATACATTTATTTTTTGTCAACAGCCTATATATTTGTTCATATTCATTCATCACTGGCAATTCGTTGGTATCCACTACTCTGTATATCCTTGAGCTGTTTATCTGGTTTTGCGTTCCTTTTCTTGATACACGTAAAAATCCCGCCAAAAATGATGATAACCGCTGGTAGACCAAGCCCGGCGGAGATAATGATGATGACTAACATAGATACGGTATCCATTGGTGGTGTACCATACCCTACAGATCCAGACCTGTGAAAACAACAAAAATAATTTATAGACTTTCTTTTATTTTTCTATCAAAATTAACTTCTGTTTGATCCCCCCTTATCTGTAATCAAATCTTTCTATGATTTCTCTTAAGATATAGGATGATATGATTCATATTAACCCTTACCCTACTAAATTTCTAAAATGAACTGGTCCATCAATCAATTTGGACAGTACCATATACTGTTAAAAGGGGTGCTTACCAAAAAGATACTGACTGAATGGCGAACAGTGCAGACCATGATCAGACTGCACAGATGTGCAGCCTGATCTTTGTATACACTAGTCGCAAAGGCAGAATCACTTGCCGCCAGCAGGCTAAAGGTTAAATTAAATATTATTCTGAAGAAATCCATGTGTGGTAATATAAACTTCATAAATTTTCAAAATATTTTTATTAATTTTGAATCTATCAATTCCATTATATACTTCAGCCATATTGGACACAAGAAAGTTAAAAATTTCAATCCTGATTGTATCTGTTGATAGATTATTATGAAAACTTTCAGGATATCTTAGTTACCACAAAACAGCCTTTAATTAAAAAAAAAAAAAAAAACACTTAATTTTTCAAAATTTATTATGGGCCATAATTTTGCTCAGGTATAATATATCTTTGGCCATATAGATTATGTTACAAATTAATAAAATTCAAGTACCATCCCTAAAGATCCCTAAAGATCTTAAGAATAATATATGATGTACATATGGACCCTGCATAATAAAGCCTTGAAATTTGTAAATTTCTGCATTAATCCGCCGTTTTACACAAAATCCTATCACGGCCGACCAGCCATTGTTGTTTTCGACGTATTTAAAGTTTTGTCACGTGACACTGTCTTCGTTGGTTTATGGAATTCGGCGAAGCCTGACGAGTGCATTAGTGTAAAGCTGGTCATTAATATTTCATGGTTTTATATCCATTCGTATCTCAACAATATTTGGCCATCCAAGTCTAACTAACGGGCGAATTTGTTCATTAGACTGTCTTCTACAAATCTACAAAGTTATTTGCTTTATTTTAACGGTGATTTTTACCAGTATTATAACTTTAAGGAAAAGCCCAGTAAATTTTTCGGAAAAAAATGTAGTTTAAATATTCTTGGTTAAGTTAGTGAACATGAAATGACAATCTGCAATTATGTATTTTCCATAGGCAGTATTAGAATCCTTCAGCCAAAATCCTTCCAGAAAAATATTTTTCATAACAACCAAAGAATGCCGAAATCACATATGGAGAATACCTAATGAATGAAAATTGCCAACTGCTATTATGGCTAAATGAAATCAGTTCACAAAAAATAGTTCCTGTTTCTTTCAAGATCACTAAGTTTTCTCTGAAAATATCTGGCAATAAAGTACTTCCTAAAATAAAACTGAATGTACTGGTAGAGGATATAAAGTTTCTGGTCAAATAATAATTTCTTCTGTAAAGGCAAAATTAAATCTATCTCAATCAAGCACTCTCTGATATCATCGATTAAATTCAATTTTATGGATAGTTTAAAAAAAATCAAATGCTGACTCACTAAACATTTCATTATGAATATCACATTATGCCTTTACAGAAATTCACATAATATAAAATAATAGTCTTTTATCTTTTCTTTTAATACACAGAACTTAATAACATCAACTGTTTGATCCACCTATTCCGTAACAAGCTTTTTGAGTTATATGAAGTGTATCTGAACTATCAGTAAGTGTATGGGGTATTTATCAATGTTATACAAGACCAAAGAAAAATCTTTATATTTTTCATTTAGGTTTAGGTTTCGTTTCCTTATCTTAACATTTGTGTTGCAATCCAATGCGATCTACAAACAAGAACAAATCTGCACACAAACTAGGCGTATACATCCAGTTAGTGACTCCCAGGTATCTGACCTGTTGTTTCTCAATTAACAGAATGATTTCTATAAAATTTTCAACATACTGCAGGAGATAATAACTAACTTGACTAATTTACTGTATTTCATATTTTACAATGTTACAGTGCAAAATATCAGCACAATTATGAAGTGTTACTTTAACCAGTGTGGACACCAAATGGTTTTGAAATTTATATTTTGACTGTATTTGTTGTTGGACTGTTTTAAAGTTCTATAAGGCTTTAAATTTTCTGTTAAAAACAATTGTAAAAGGTGTCCAAATAGATGTTATGCATAATTACATGTTTAGAAACAGGCTAATTCTAATACTGCACCTGAACTGTTAGAATTAGAGCCCAAAAGGGAGGTAATAAAAAATAATAGATTCGATTAAACTACTGTTATCAGTATCTAAAACTTTCAGGATATCTATTTAGCATAAAAGTGACATTCCCACAAGAAAACTTGTAAAGTTGCGAAAAACACAATTTTATAAAGAAATAGTTCATAGGCCAGATTTTAGAAGTGGAAAAGTACATTTTGGCTTTTGATTATAGAACATGAGTAATGTACTGACTCATATCTGATTCTTGTAAAATACAGCCACATCCCCACCCCCCATCCGCCTCTCCCTGCAAAAAAAACAAAACATAATGGATTTGGTAGACCAAACAGTAAACTGCATCAAGTAATAATTCGCAGCAATAGGTTAAATAAAGACTTGAATAAAGAATTAATGTAACTAAAATAACTTTCCTTGAAATAGCTTCTGCTAAATAATTGTTTTTATTGGATTTAAAGGTTTTATTTGCAAGAAATTTGCATTTATATCGTTTTAATAATGCACCAAACTCCACTCTTACCAGAAGCATTGCAGTATGTTTAAAAGACTCATAAAACTCCTTTGCCAAATTCTAAACCTTGTTGTTTTGTATTATTATAAAACTCTGTAAACCACATGTTAGCATTTATCTTAGTTAAAGATTAAAGATATATCATGCCCTAATTTCATATTTCAAAATGTGGATAATTATGATACAGTATTTATGTAAACACAAAATATATATGTGAGTAAAATACTACACAATGATAAATGTATATATAAACACAGTATAAATATGTAATGCCACTAAAAACACTGGAAGTTATTAATATCAAATGACTGTTACTAGATATGGCATTCAGTTGTGACTGAAGCTCTACATATACAGTCAGTTTATACATTTATCAGATTTCAATATCTAGATATAAAAGATTGTAGCGAAAGATGAGCACAGTACATATTTTAAAACAAGTAATATTTCAAATAAGAACTTCACCAGAACTAAATTGATTTGAAGTGGTTCATATGAGTATAAAATACTATAAGAATCTTTCATTGGTTGTAGTGGATGGAAATGTCTGGCTTGAGGGTAACTGTTTAGGCAGTAACGTGGCTCTGCTGCTAGAAAATTTCAATCTGCACCTTCAACTAGTGATAGATTCTTTCTTATTACAGTAGCATATGATTTTATGCATTAATTCATATTTACTTACTTATTTATTTGGGTTTTATGGCGCACCAACACAGTATAGGTTATATGGCGCCAAACAGGACTACAAATTTTGGTTTCACACCTCATTTACATAGAAATAAAAACATGAGGTATGGAATCAAAATTTGCATCGTCCCAGAACCACATGGGGCGCATTAATTCATAAATTTCAGCATGAGTCATCTTGCATCCTGGGGTGTAAAATGAGTTTTTCCAGCATCGGCAAAAACATAGGAAAATCCTGTCCGGCATGCAAGAAATTTTCTTCCATTTTTAACCATTCTTCAGTTTACTCCGAAATTATTTTATTTCAAAATTTCCTTGCTTTGAACAAAACAGGTATTTCATGGGTACTTTATTTCGTGCTTGTCAAAATTAAAGCAGATTTCTGTGTTCAATGGGATTTAACTTCATAGATTGACACAACCATGAAATCCAAGGAAATTAGATGATTATACTGTATACGCATTCCTCAGTTATTAAATGAAAACTGAGTTCTGCATCAAAGTCACTGTGACTTAAAATCTTTGACATACTGACCTCAAAACAGCTGAGGACATTAATGACTAACAGACCTACTGCAATCATCCTATGAAGTTTGACCTCTAAAGGTCCAAGTATTCTCTAGTTATTTACTGTGACCTTGACCTTATGATGGTCATCTATTTACAGTCATAGGACAAAACATTTTTCAGTTTCTAAAAGGAAACTAAGTGGTCTACTGATGGAATGACCAACAGACATGTGTTATGTCAACAACGTAAGTACAACAATGTAAGTCAACTATACAGCTACTCTCTTTAAGAAGAATCATCTCTTTGATGTAAATGTACTAAGTTGCTTCTTTTTAATTAGTAGACTGACATATCCCAGACACTGATTCTGCCACTAAAAATCATTGATTGGTGTTCACGTGTCTGAGAGAATCAATCTGCATCTGAATGGCAAATAATTTTTTTCATCACTGTTTGAAATATATTATTTATATTCTAACATGATCTAAAGGAATATTATTTACATCCTTCATGACAGACATCAAACATTTGCCTGTACTGTATAGTCTTCTTTTCAGGCACGTAGCTACGATGTTTGACACTACGATTTAATAATTGTGGCAAACAAACAGTGATATTGTTGCATAATAATTTCAGTCTTCTTTGTTTAACCCTTACCCTGCTAAATTTCTATAATGAACTTGTCTGTCTTTCAATTTGGATGGTACCATTTACCGTTAAAAGGGGTGCTTAACAAAATGATACTGACTGAATGGCGAACAGTGCAGATCATGATCAAATTGCATGGATGTGCAGGCTGATCATAATCTACACTGGTCGCAAAGACAAATTCATTTGTGACCAGCATGGTAAGGGTTAAAAGGAAAACAAAGTGGGTTGTATTTAAATGTATTTGAATATAATCTCAAAAATAGAAAAAAATGCAATTACCAAGTTAAAACTTGAGTTTTATTATACCCTCCATCTTTTGACAAACCAAATGATAAGTTGGCAGCTTGGCTCATTTGAGTTGTAAAATTTTCTCCATAGTAACCATATGCCAATGTGTCCCTAAGAATATTTTTATTTTCGTCTGTTAGTGCCTGTATCCCATAATGCTTCATTCCAGTAGCCTCACTGCGTGACCTTTCCAATGACTGGTAGCAGACAGGTTTCCACTGTAAGAATCCTGTGTCCCCACCTCGTGTTAGCCAATTAAATATCTGAAAATATCAAGATAGTTAGCTGGTGAATTTAATCATAAGATATATTGAGATGTTATTAAAAGTTATTGTACAAAAATATTTATTAAAATCTGATTCAGAGGTGGTGGGTGTTTGAAAGTACATACATTTTGCAATACCTCAATATAGTTTCTAAGGAAAAATACTGGGTTCACTTTGCTTGCTTATCAGTTTAAATATACTATATAATATATGTAGTATTACAATTATTAGGATGGGGACTTGAATGGTAGAACCACATGTGCCATAAAGTTGGGGTGGCAGAAATATAAGAGTACACCATCTGCAGTATGTTTATTTATATAGAGAGGTTTTAACACTGATGGGAAGAATAGTGTGTGTTTGTTGCAGAAAGGATAGAGTGTGTTTGTCGTAGAAAGGTTTTTACACTGGTGGGAAGAATAGTGTGTGTTTGTTGCAGAAAGGTTTTTACACTGCTGGGAAGAATTGAGTGTGTTTGTTGCAGAAAGGTTTTTACACTGATGGGAAGAATAGAATGTATTTGTTGTACATAGCTTTTAACACAGTGGGAAAGAATAAAGTGTGTTTGTTGCAGAGAGGTTGTAACACTGACAGGAAGAATAAAGTGTTTTTGTTGCAGAGAGGTTGTAACATTGGAGGGAAAGATAGTGTGTTTGTTGCAGAAAGGATGTAACATTGGTGGGAAGAATAGTGTGTTTGTTGTAGAGAGGTTTTAACACAGGCGGGGAAAATAAAGTGTGTTTGTTGCAGAAAGGTTGTTACATTGGCAGAAAAATAAAGTGTGTTTGTTGCATAAAGGATGTAACATTGGTGGGAAGAATAAAGTGAATTTGCAGAAAGGTTTCAACACAGGTGAGAAGAATACATTGTGACTGTTTGTTGCAAAGAGATTGTTACACTGGGGAGAAGAAAAAACTAAACTGTGTTTGTTGCAGAAAGGTTTTAACACAAGTGAGAAGAATAAAATGTGTTTGTTTGTTGCAGAGAGATTTAATACAGATGGGAAGAATATAGTGTGTTTGTTTGTTGTAGAGAGGTTTTTACATTTGTAGGAAGAATTACGTGTGCTTGTTGTATATAGCTAGCTGCTTTAAAGAGGTTAATAAACTAATGAATTAATCTAATAGGCAAGAAAATATAAACAGAGGTGTTCAAACTTCAGAGGTGTTGTTAACAAAGATTACATTATGCCTGCTTGAAATTCTACAAGGACCACTCCATTTTTAGCTCACCTGTCACGTAGTGACAGGGTGAGCTTTTGTGATCACCCTTCGTCCGTCATCTGTCCATCCGTTCACAAATTCTTGTGAACATGATAGAGACCACATTTTGTAACCAATCTTAATCAAACTTGCACATAACTTGTATTGACATAATATCTCAATTTCAATCGAAAACTGGCCTGATCCCATCATGGGTTCCAGCATTATGGTCCCTTAAAGGGCCAAAATTTGCTTTTTTTGGCTTGTGAACAAGATAGAGACTACATTTTGCAACTGATTTCAATAAAACTTTATTTTTGGTTATACTTGAAACAAACTTGCAAGATATCTTTAACAACAATAGATCTTGGATCCCATGATGAATCCGTCAGATCCAATCATAGGTTCCGGAGTTACGGCCCCAAATTGACCCCTGAAAGAGGCAAAATTTGTTAATATTTACCTTGTGAACATGATAGAAGTGACATTTTACACTTGATTTTTACCACACTTACATACAACTTAAGTCACAATAAGATCTCAGATCTTTTTGAAAACTGGCTAGGTTCCGTCATGGGTTCAAGAGTTACTGCCCCTGAAAGGGGCAAAAATTTCTATTTTGGCCCTTTCAGCCGTATAGAGGTTTCACTTATGCTTTGATTTGATACAAACTTGCATAGAATATTTATCTTGATGATATCTAGGCCAAGTTCGCAACTGGGTCATAAGGGATTAAGAACTAGGTCACCAGGTCAAATCAAAGGAAAAGCCTAGAGGTCACATTTATGAATCTATCTTCCTGAAACTTAGTCAGAATGTTTATCCCGATGATTCCTAAGCCAGGTTCAAAACTGGGTCATATAGGGTCAAAAACTAGGTCACCTGGTCAAATCAAAGGAAAAGCTTGTTAACACTCTTAAGGCCACATTTATGAACCTATCTTCATGAAACTAATCTTGATGATTCCTAGGCCAAGTTCTAAACTGGGTCATGTGGGGTCAAAAACCTGGTCACCACTCAAATCAAGGTAAAGCTTTTTAACTCTGCAGAGGCCACATTTATGACTCTATCTTCATAAAACTTGGTCAGGATGTTTATCTTGATGATTCCAAGGCCAAGTTTAACAGATGAGCAATATAGGGGCATTATGACCCTCTTGTTTCTCTTACCAACAATTCTAAGGATTAAGAAAAGAGATTTTAAATAATACTTCAGCAGTATCAGTTTCGGGGGTATATCAAAATACTGTTTTATTTTTTTTTATTATAGTTACTTTTTCTCAACAACTAACTCATGTGTTGCAATACTCCTTTTCTGGCATGCTGCATTTTGCTGCTATTTAAACAATACAGCTATAAGAATTCTGTTGAGATGGCAGGTAAACTTACTGTAAAGACGCCAGGGGTATACTCATCATCGATGGATCGTGTCTCATCCACTTTCATCTCATCTTTCCCGCCACCTAGCATAACCATCTCAATACCAAATCGTGACATGGATAAGTTTGTCCATACGTGATCTATATTTAGATCAAACTGCGTGATGTTCTCTGAGTATTCAAGATGAGGTAACTGTGATTCCCGACCAGAACTGCTATATGCACTTAACTGAAAATAACAGAAAAATTCAATAAAAATAGAATTTATAACCTTTCAGTAATTTCAAGCCAGTTATCTTTTCTCTTGCCATAAAACAAGGAAACGAAAAATGTTTTAGTCTTTTATGATGAAAAGCAAATCCATCAAGTAATTACAAAGATAATCTAAACTTTAAAATGGTTTGCAAGGATCAAATCTAATCGTATTTGCTTATAAACTTTGAGAGTTAAAGAAATTTCAACAACTTTACTTGCAATTTTAATCAACCATTCTTCAGGATTAAAATTAAAATACACGAAGACCTATAGGATAAAAGGAACTGAAAACTCCCATACATTTACTGCTCATATTCTGCACGTAATTTTGAGTGTATGGAGAAAGCTAATGCCATCTTTTTTTCTTTTTCAGCTTACAGTTTGTGACAAAATAACAATCTACCAGTTTCTTCCATGAGAAAATTTTTTTTCTGCTCTAGGAGGTATACAAGATTTACAATCAACACTTTCTTATTTGCCCAGTAAATAAATTCATGAAATATGCATTAAACTAGAGCTGCTTTTGAGAAAAGCGCATGTCTCCCACATCTGCCTAATCATCTAAATAGTAAGTCAGTCTTTATATACTGTTTACTCACTATAAATATACCTTTGAATAGTAAAAAGGCTGATTTTGGGTAATTCAAGGGCCATAATTCAAAAGTGCCTCAGGTGATTTGGCTAGTTAATGAACTTGGCCGAGAGGAGTTATGGTCAAAAACATTTGGTTCAAGTTTGGTGAAGATCGGATGAGAACTGTTCAACTTAGAGTGCGGACAAGAGTGAAAAGGCCGATTTTAGGTAATTCAAGGGCCGTAATTCCGAAGTGCCTGGGCCGATTTGGCTACATGTAGTTATCGAACTTTTCCGGGGACTTATGATCAAACACATTTTGCTCAAGTTTAGTGAAGATCGGATGAGAAATGTTCGACTTAGAGTGCGGACAAGATTTGTGACAGACAGACACACACACAGACAGGAGTAAATCAATATACCTCCCACACCAGTGTGTGGTGGGAGACTTAATAATGACTATATTTTAGATTCATTTATGAGATGTGTTGGTTATATGGCATAGCAGTTGTCCTGAGCCACAGGGAGCAAAAATAATGGTCAAGGAATATAAAGCGAGACTCAGGGCCATTTTTTTGCCATAAAACAATAACTGACATAAGACCTTTCTGTTTGTTTTCACAATGTGATAGGTGAAGTTCAAATCTGATATTCATTAATATTTTTCCCAGTGAATTATTGAAATACAAGGAAATTTTACAGCGAAAAATATATTTGAAATGTATTTTACATAGTCACAGAACTACAAATGGTAACATTTGGTCAAAACCACTGAAAAACCAGTTTGTACATTTTCACTCATAGCCATAGCAACTTGATAAAATATTGCAGTTACAAATATTTCAATATTACACAGAAACAAGTAAATATTCTCCATATAGTAACCTGTATTGAGAAGGTTCCATTGTATTGCCAAAGGTCTGACGGATACTGACTGGATGCTTGCATCTTGATAGAGTTCCCTTTTATATCTGATACAGCAGATATGTTATCCCAGGTAAACGTGCTCAGATCATAAACGTTCCATTCTGTTGATGATTGATCGTAGGTGGACATGTCAGCTTTATCTTTCGTGTCATTGTAATCGATCAACTGGAACATATTAAAAAATTTATGATGTAAATTTATTAAGAAATGTTCAATCAATTAGTGTCAAACATATTATTTCATCAACACAAATACTGGTAAAACTTCATTCAAGTTTTTACTACATCATATATTCCTTTGTCAAATGGTTTGAAATTCCTTCATTATAAGTTGCATTTATAATTATAATAAAGAGACTTCAATAATTATTTCACTACCATACTGCTTATTTTACTCAAAATATACATTAAAAAAAAATTGAGGTGAGTGGGATGGCTTTAACCTTTACCCTGCTAAATTTCTAAAATGGACTGGTCTATCATTCAGTTTGGACAGCCCCACTTAATATTCAAAGGGGTGTTCACTGATAATTCACTGACTGAAAAGCGAACAGTGCAGACCATGATCAGCCTGTACAGCTGATCTTGGTTTGCACTGATCACAAAGGCAAAATCACTTGCCGCCAGCAGTCTTAAGGTTAATTTCACTCAAAAACACAAAACTGAGGTTCATTTTGTTGCTCAACTTTGCTTGTTTCAATGGTTCTAAATAGGCAATAATGTGATACAGAAAATTGTGCATATCAAAAGTATATAGAAAACTGTTTACTAGTACATATACTTCTTTACATGAGTTTTGTTTGGTATTAAGGCACTCTTTTACATCATCTTTTAGTTATGTTAATATGTCAATGAATGATGGAATGTTGTTTCCATACCTATAAGATTATGAATAACATGCAAGCAAACAAAAGAAATTTACCTTTGTGAAGAGAAGTGTGTATGTATAATGAACACCAGCTTTTGGTTTTAGCATGACAGAGTTGGCCTTTTCTGTATGATTGTCTGAGAGAAGCCGTTCCCAGTCAACAGTCAGTTTGACATTTGGAGATGTGTATGCAACAAACACAGAGGGTACACCTGAATATTAAGCAAAATAAAAAATGTCTGCATACAAGCAAAATTCACAAGAGTGCCATGATGGCCTTAGTTCACTCACCTGAATATTGGAGTTCAAACAGGCTAAACAGTGTGCAACTTTAGAAGAGGACCATAATATGCTCCAGGTGTAGAAGGTTCCAGAGGCAGTAGAAGTTGATTACATAAATCAGTGTGAAAGATGACAAACACTTCAAACACTACTGTGAAATCATTAATATTCGTGGGGGACTAATTTTCATGGATTTCGTGGTTGAGTCAATCAACGAAATTTAATCCCAACGAACAAGTAAAATTCCCATTCCTTTTATGTTCATAAGTTGAAATCCACGACTTCTTATTCCCACGAAATTGCCATTTTGACTAAAACCATGAAATTTCATGCCCACAAAATTAAATTATTTTACAGTATATGATTCTTAGGTTTTTAAAATTGGGTGGACAAAACACACACAGACAACTGAAGGCAGACTGAGGGTAATTTGGAAGGTCTTTTCATAACTGTTCTATTTTTACCTCTAGCAGGCCAAGTGCCCCCATTTGCACAAAATTGGGAGAGAAAATTATAATGATGCTAAAGATCATGACCGATTAAGATGCATCCAGTGAGAAAGAGTTGTTTCAAGGTATTTCTGTACTTAGCTTCAGTGGTCCCTAAAAGCTGGGGCTGAGTGCTCCCACCTGATTATGTTTAGAGGAGGACCTTACAATGATGCTACAGACCAAGTCTGGTGAAGATCTCCATCACACTGTTCATGAGAAGAAGCTGTTTAAAAGTATTTCAAATTTTAGCTCTAGTGGCCCCTAAAAGAAGCTAGGTTCCCCCATTTGAAAAAAACTTGGGAGCAAAACTTCCAATGCTGCTACAGACCAAGTTTGATGAAGATCAATCAAGCAGTTCATAAAAGGAAGTCTTTTAACAGTTTCTCTATTTTTAGCTCCAGTGAACTTTCAAAGGGGCCAAATGCCCCCATTTGAGCTAAAATGGAAGAGGACCTTACAATAATACTACAGACCAAGTTTAATGAAGATCAACCAAGTGGTTCAAGAAAGTCATTTAAAGGTATTTCTAGCTCTAGTGAACCCTTATGGTGTGAAAAAGTTTGGAAAAGGACGTAGTAGTGATGCTACAGATCAAAGTCGATGAAGATCCAGTAAGCCATTCCTGAAAAAAGGTATTTAAAGGTACATAATGTATTTCTATTTTTAGCTCTAGCATCCCCTGATAGGGCCATTAGGGGATAGGCACCACCATTTGAATAAAATTGGGAGAGGTCACTATAATGATGTCAATGATCTAGTCTGATGAAGATCTATCCAGTGGTTCATGAGAAAAAGTCATTAAAAGTTAAATCTGTTTCAGCTCTAGTGGCCCAAAATAGGAGTCTGGCACCCTCATTTGTTCAAATTTGAAATAGGATTTTACAATGATGCTACAGACAAAGTTTACTGAAGATCCATCAAGCAGTTCCAGTCTTTCAAGTGACCCTTGATGAAAAACTAGGAGAAAAGAAGGGACCTCTGATATAAAAAAAAGTAGGAGAAAAGTAGGAACAAAAGTAGGAATCTGATGATAAAAGTTGGAACTTCTGAAAACAAACTCGGGACCGGATCCAGAAATATCTGATAGTTTTAGTACACCAGCAAGGTGCACAGTGCCAAGAGGGGGTAGGTATGGGAGGAGAGCCTCTATGTATGTGTGAGGGGGAGGGATGAGGAACTAGAACTCCCCTCATTTTATGATTTGGGGGTTAAGGGGCTTTTCCCCCTTGAAAATTTTGAAATACAGGTACGAAATGGTGGGCTCTGGTGCATTTTTTGGTCTTGATTTTGAGGTATTGGGAGGGGTAATTTCCTAATTTTATGTGTTGGTGGGTCAGGGGGCTGTCCCCCCGGAAGGAAACTTTTGAAATATAGGCATGAAATGGTGAGCTCTGGTACATTTTTTTATTGTAAATTTTGAGGTATGGGAGGAGCTATCCCAGTCCTTTGAGGGGAGCCAGTTAGAAAATTTTGAAAAACAGGTACAAAAATGGCGGGCTCTGGTGCATTTTTTTATCTTAATTTTGAGGTACTGGGAGGGTACTTACCTCATTTTAGTGTGTGTGTGTGTGTGGGGGGGGGGGGGGGGGGGGAAGGGTCAGTGTTTTCCCTTTGGAAAAATTTGAAATATAGGTAAGAAACGGAGGCATATGGTGTACTGTTGGGTTTAAATTTTGAGAAATATTAATCCTTTGGCAAAATAGTTGGGTGCAACTCTGATGAGTATAGGTCACTTCTCAGCAAACTTGGAGGGGGGGGGGGGGGGGGGGGGGAGGGCACCCTCTGCCCAGTCCTGGACCTGGGTCTGAATCTTTTATATTTACACAGCTGGAACAGACCTAAAAAATAGGAAAAGTAGGAAAAAGTAGGACTACTTGAAAGCCTGCAGTTCATGAGAATAAGTCACTTAAGACTATCTACTTTTTAGCTCTGCTGGCCCCTTAAAGGGGCCAAACTGAAACATTTGATTCTGAACAAACTTGATAGAGGATCACCATAGGATGCTTCTGATTAAGTCTGGTGTAATCTGACAAGTAGTTTAAGAGTAGATTTCTTCAGAAGGAAAGTGTGTACAGATGGAGGGATGGCAGATGGATGATGGGTGATCACAATAGCTGCTCACCCAAGCACTTGTGCTCAGTTGAGCTACGGTAACAAGAGTTGTGTAATGATAGCATGCTTGACCATTTACAGCCGTTCCACTTTATACTAGCTTACATGTACATATAAAAACTTTAGCAAAATTTTCTCTGTTGATAAAAACAGTATAATTTTGCCAAAATGTAAGCCAGAGTTATGTAACTTGCCATACATGTGAGGTTATCCCAAGATGCCAAATCTGAAAACATATGGTCAGTTTATGCCTGAAAAGCTACAAATGAAAAAAGGTTGTTTTCGAATTTTTCTGGTGAGAATTGCAAAATCATAAAAAAAACAAGAGTGCCAGACTGTCACAAAATACGCCCGTCATCGAATTTTGCCTAATTCAAGAGCCATTATCCAAGAGCATGCCGGGGCGGTTTGGGTGGTTATGGAACTTGGCCGAGATATTATGCCCACAAACATTGTCAGCAAGTTTGGTGAAGATCGGATGAAAACTGTTTGATTTAGAGAGCGGACAAGGCTAAATTCGCAGTTTTTCGAGTAATTCAAAGGCCATAATCCAAGAGTGTCTGGGGTGATTTGGCTGATTATCGAACTTGGCTGAGATATTATGCCCACAAACATTGTCAGCAAGTTTGGTGAAGATCGGATGAAAATTGTTTGACTTAGAGAGCACACATGCTTTGGACACTGACTGCCCGCTCGCCACGAGTGTTCACATAATACACCCCGCTCTTTCAGAGACGGGCGTATAATAAAATTAGTGTCAAAACATATATACCTGGAATTATAAGGATTATATTATTTTCTGTGTGATGTTCCATTTTTTTTCAGTGTATGCATTATTCGGCAGGGTCTGCACATGCATCAACAAAAGCAAAATTGCAAATATAAATTTTCTATAAAACTCTGTGACATAGAAAATTTCATTTTTTTAACAAGAACTGTGAAAAAATTACCTTAAACCAGCCATGAAATGTTTCAAGTACATATCTAATGCTTGTTAACATAATATTAAACTTGCCTTGTGACATAAGTATCAATGTGTTCTCATTTTGTTTGTTTATTTGTATCTACATTAGCCTGTACATTGTTGTACCTAAACTAGAACATGTGTTTATCTTTTTCATTCAGATTAATGATAATTTGAAATATAAAGAATGGGGAAGTTGACAACTGTATGTGTTAAAAGCAATGTTTTTTATTTGCCTTAGTCTGTCCATCCATCTGAATTTGTGTTTCACATATCTTAAAAAGTATTAACATGTAACCTAGAATCATTAAACCTCACAGGATTGTTATCAAGCACCTGGTGGTGTTTTAAGGATGCTCGCTACAGTTTCGTAATTTTTTTCTCAATAATAGATTTTGATGAAATGTTTTGTATTAAAAGATCATATAATGATGTATTGAAAAATGAAATAAAAATACTAGGTCACCAGCTTTGTTTCAATTTAATTTGCCCCTAGATATGGTGCTATTTTAAACATTTTTCAAAATTTCTGTAATCCTAAAATATCTTTCAGTAAAGTACAATAATCAGCATAAATTTGATTATCTAAGCATTTTTATAACGGAAAACAAAATATCTATTTGAAACATGCTCAGAGAAATCAAAAGAACATGATTTTGTAAAGAACGGAATACAATGTACTTGTTCAGCAGACCCAAGGTCTATTTTTGCATATTTTTGTCAGTTTTAAGTTGGTACTTCTGCTATTTCATTGAGTTTCACATAATAGAATTTAATCAAACTCTGCACATACCTTTGGTTATGTCTACCTAATCTAAAACAAAAAGAAAATTGATAGGTCACCATATTAGATTTCGCTTAAATCAAATTACGAGGTGGGGTGTGGCGGGCATTTATACAACGCAGGTTGGTACGAAATACTCTTTCAGTGTTTGAGCAAATGACTTAGAAATAACATATATATAAAATTATCAAACGGCAGATTTCTTAATAAGCGGATTTTAAGGTGTTTCTGAAGCATTTTGATGGCATAGAACGATGAAAGTTTCCGCCCTTTTTTTTTTAAACAAAACCTATAGTTTACTAATGTACGGTACGGGATTAGAAACAGCTGTGACTCAATGCAGAGTTTGAGCGCTGGTATAAATAACAGACTCCAGTATATGTCGGATTGAAGCAATTTGAACTAAAAGTACTTTAAATGTATATATTTTGTAACCATGGTGATACTTACCCTAACCTTTAGTCAGTATATTATACATTTTGTACATTAAATGCATGTGAACATACAACAATTTGCGAATTTTTGCCGTACGCGACATTAGATAATCACTTCTGGGCATGCGCAGAAGACCGCACCAAGTCTGCAGTGAGCTACATCGATTAGAAACACAACCAAATTGGCACGGGGTTGGGGTAAATATCGACCCGTCCGGAAAAACTGTAGCGAGTGCCTTTAACTGGGATTTCACACAACCAGACAAGAGTTAAGTCCTTAATTTAGTAAACAATATGAAAAGGGTAAAAAAAATTGAGTCATATCTATCTCAAAAAGTATCTGACCTAGGATTATGAAACATTACAGGAAAATTATTCAGCATTGAACCTGCGCACATGGGGTTTTCTTTAAGAGTTTACTGAGCCAGACTAGAGTTATGGCACTTGACATAGTCAAAAATATGCATAAAAGGGCATAAAAGTTTGTGTTGCATGTATCTAACAACTTAATTTACTTATGGTCAAGAAACATTTAAGAAATATTATTCAGCATGTGAATTTGTGCATGTATCTATTTTTGTTTGGATTTCGTTCTGTAATACCAGAATTATGGTCCTTGACTTTGTCAAAAATATGCATCAATGGCCTAAAAGTTTGTGTGTCATGTATCTCAAAAAGTATTTTATGTAGTCCTAACACACTAGAAGATTGTAATTAGACTGTAAAAATGTGCTTCTGGTGTTCTGTTTGGGATTTCACTCAGCCAGACCAGAGTTATTGTCCTTGACTTAAAGAAAAATACACATAAAGTACTTAAAAGTTTGGGTTGCATAATCATCAAAAAAATATTTCACCTGGAGCCATGAAACCATGTACAATGACAGGAAGTGGGAACACCAGTGTCCTATGGGCATACATCTAGTTTTACAAAAAAATTTGTTTGTATCATGATTTGGTTTTGTCGCCACATTTTAACAGCTAACCAAATAGGGATGCACATTTTAACAGCTAACCAAATAGGGATGCTGACGAATGGGTGAGTGGAATAGCTCTACCTGTTCTTTGAATAGTAAAGCTAAAATCTTATTTGTGACACAGATTATATAAAGTCTGCAACGTTCCTGTTGTTAGAAAATGTATACTAACCTATGGTAGTGACAACATAATGAAGAACATCATTGACCCCTACAGCTGTTACATGAGCTAAACTACCACATATAGACGTGTTGGTCAAACAGCTGTGCTGGGTATCAGTAGATACCTGTAAATATAACGTAATATGGTGTACAGAATTACACACATTTTATTAAATTATGTAATGTGTTGTTTATCCTTGTAGCACTGGTTATCAACAGCATACAGAATAAACAGATTTCTATATACAGTTAAGCTACACCAGGTATGCAGAAGTACAGACACTCTTCAGTCCTAATCCAGAAACATCTCTATCTAAACTTTTTTTTCGGTCTGAACAGTTTGGATTAGAGAGGTTCCATTGTAATTTTTTCTTTGGAAATACCTCCAGGCCCTGTATAAGTATGAAACAAATGCAAGACAACATGCTAAATTCATTACTAAAATAAATTCTTCTTAAACATTAATTTCTGATAAAAGAATATCACCTTTTAACACTTTCAAATTTTGATGTTTTATGGCACAGTTTTGCAAATAAGTAGAAAATATCTTTGCCTACAGATAATTACTATTAAGATACATAGTCATTTATAATTCATTAAAGCAAAGGAATTTAAAATTCTGTCCATAAAACACCAGCAGAAGCAGCAGTCTTTCCTTAAAAAAAATGTAGAAGACAGTGTGTTGACTAGTCAACAGCTTCAAAGTCAAATAAGGGTCATAAAAGGGCAACACATATTTAAATTAGTTATTTTATAACAAATTTTAAATAAATTCAGAATGGCTATACAAAGTTGCATGAAAAACTTAACCCAATTTGGTAAGTAAACAAAGTGCCAAAATTTGAATTAAATTCAACAAAGAGATTTTTATGATATGTAACTTGATTTTTTTAATTTATTTCAGTAGGCTTGGCGACTGGGGAGTTTTGTGTGAAGTTTCAATCCAACTTTACATGTAGACTGTAGTTGTTAATGAGATATAGTTTGATTGTTAGTTATATGCAAAACTTAAACCAAATTTTCTATGTCTAAAAGGGCAATATTTTGACTTATATTCCACAAAGGGTTATCTAACTTGGTTATTATAGTAGGTCTGATGACTGGAAGCATTGTGTGAACTTTCAATCCAATACACACATTTGTTTCTAAGATACAGTTTGATACTTACAAAATGTAGTTGCACACAAAACTAACCAAGTTTTCTAAGTAAAAACAAGGGTCATAATAAATTTGAATTAAACTCAACCAAGAGTAATCTAACTCGGCTGTTCAGTAGCTCTGATGACTAGGAAGCCTTGTATAAAGTTTCAATCCAATACATGCAAATCTAATAAAGATATGAACTTGCACTTTAACCAAGGTGTGACCCTAATGCTCGGGTGAGTAGAATAGCCCTCACTAGTCTTTGAATAGTCAAGCTTAAAAGTCTTACACAGTGTGCTTGAGAATCAATCTTTTAAACAAGGAGCTGCGTTCAATAAACGCTTGATGTCCCTGGTGGCATCCTTGTCGATACAAAGCAACCCAAGTCCAAAACGAGGTCAAGGTCAAACTGAGGTCAGGTGATGTTTCAAGATGAGGAATGGTCACAGGTTACATCTGTATTAGTATCAATTCATTCTTGTATGCGGTACTGATGCTAGACAAAACGGTCCCATTTGGTTAACCAAGAGATGGCCCATATAAAGCAACCTAAGTCCAAAATGAGGTCAAGGTCAAACTGAGGTCAGGTGATGTGTGAAGATGAGGAATGGTCACAGGTTACATCTGCATTAGTATCAAGTCATTCTAGTAAGGGGTATTGATGCTAGATGAAATTGTCCCATTTGGTAAACCTCGTACGGACGGACGAACAAACGGACGGACAGGACAATCACTATATGCCTCCCGCATCAGTAGATACCGGGGGCATAAAAACAGTAACATGAGTATATTTCTGCTGAAAGCTTATAACAAGGCAATCTGGTGACAAGAACGTGTTTTCTCCACAGTGAAGACAGAACATAATCTGAATATTCAAAACTATTTATCACAGACAGGTTTCCAGTTTGTTGCAAAATTGAATACATTCTTATTAAAGGGACTGGACTCCAAATTTTGGCTAAAAATTGATATTTCTTTAAAACTGAGGTTTGGTCATATTATGAACATTAATAGAACAACAGGTTTTGTTCTAAACTATCTTAAAAAAAGCAAAATCAAGAACATAAACATGTCTTAGTTGGGAATGGAACACTGTCTGCCTCTGCAATAATAACTTTCTACCTTCTTGACAAATTCATCACGGAGGAATTTGTGACCATTTAATATAAACCTTTATAATTAAGGCAGGTAACATTTATCTCTGGTTCATTGTTACAAACACTCTTCAATTTTGAATGGAAAAATAGAAATAAGACAGCACGCTCAACTTTTCTCAGTGTCTGACTCTGAATTAGAGCTTTGCCAGTAAAACCAAAAAATTCTAAGTTAAAAAGGGATATAACTCTGTCAAAATTCAAATTAGAGATATTGGGATTGTTTCTCCTGGTGTAGACATTGATAGTAAATATCTATTTTAAGTTCAAGTCAAAAGCTTTGATAGCAACACTTTTTACAGATATATTTGACTTTATCAAAAACTTTAACCAAAACTTTCTAAGTTACAAAGGGGCATAACTCTGTCAAAACTCAAATCAGAGTTATGGGGATTGTTTCTCCTGGTGTAGACTTTGACAGAAAATAATTGTTATATAGAAAATAACTGTTGTAAGCAGTCAACTCAATCATTTTGATAGTAACAGAGATATTTGACTTTATCAAAAACTTTAACTAATGTCAACCCCGGGTGAGTACAATAGCTCTACTTTTTCTTCTTTAACTCAATCATTTTGATAGTAACAGAGATATTTGACTTTATCAAAAACTTTAACTAATGTCAACCCCGGGTGAGTACAATAGCTCTACTTTTTCTTCGAAAAGTCGAGCTAAAAACAATTAGTTCTTATATGGGAAAACCGAAGGTTTTTCCGTCTATAGATAATGTGTATGTGTATATGTCAAAGTAAACCTATATACCATTCAATTTGGGAATATGTTCTAATAAATACTATACCTTCACCGTTTCGTTGTTGTTGTTTTTACCCATAATTCCCGGAACTGCTGCTGTGCAGTTTGCGCAATAAATAATTTTCAGGACGACATTTGATAAAATAAAATTGCTTATGAACGATCCGGCGCCACATTATCAAAACAAATTATTCTATCAAGTTGAAAATTCACGGTATTAATGGAAATCGGTGTTATTCGGGTTTTTTCATGTTTATGGATGATTCAAGCGGCCGGCTTTTTGTTTCCAATATTGAATAATAATGTAGGCTACATTACAGCAGTGTTTGAATATTAAATAAAATCATCGTTTATTTATATTTTTTAATGTAGAAAAGCCAATAATTTCAAAAATTTCAAAGTAAAACGAATTTAGGCCCGCTGCCCTAACAAAATTCATTTATATACATAATTTTAACAGTAAATGGCGTAACACTTTACCTTGGTCCAGTGGTTAGCGTACATATTTTCCATGCGCGAGGTTCGAGTTCGAATCTCGTCAGCTGCTTGAAATATTTTTTTTTTTTGCTTAGGCCCAATTTTATTTTTTTTTATTGATGTTTATCACAATTTTTGCAATTATTGGAACAGAAATCAATAATGTGTACAGTTAACCAATGTTCTGCCTGTAAATTTTGGGTCAATTTCATTATTTGATCCAGAATGACTGTTGCAGCATTTTTGGGAAAGTTTCAATATAATGCTATGAGGAAAATTTTGTAAATGGGTGGTTTTCAAAATAATGAAGCTTTTTCTTCTCTCTCACCTTACTGTAATTCAGTTCAGTATTAGAATGTGTTTTGGAGCAAAATATATCCAAATCAATGTACTCAATAAATGTGTGCAATTTTATCTTGATGGCTCAAGCAGTTTTAAAGTTATATTAAATTATATAGCTAATTTTGTCCCCTGTGCACCCAAAAAAGTGTGACATTTTACATGAAGTATAGTTTTCAACTGAGGTTTACTTTTTAAAACCATGATTTATTGTTACAGCTTTGGCTTTTTAATGTAACTTAAACTCTGCACATTTAAATAAAACACTTCTTTTCATTACCTACATCTTATTGTTACCAATATTTCACATCTTGTGATGGAACCCTTTTCACGAAAAATAGTGAAAAAAATACTAAATTTAAATGTTGAACACTACTATTTCATAACCCTATTACTTTTCTAAAGTCTTAATGTTTTTCTAAGATGTTTATCCTTTCAGCTGTGAAGACACAGTATGATTTTTTTTCTTTAATAAATCGACTTTCTCAGAAACTTGATGAATGTCTATACTCCTAAAAATGTCCCCTGTGCACCTTTTCAGTTGTTAAGTGTCAGATTTCTTTTATTCTTTAAATAAAATGGGATTTTACTTTATTTTCCTTGAAAGGGAGTTACAACAGATACAAAAGCAGCCTTCAACTTCACATATTACTGACTGTTAAACATTCACAAGGCCAAAAGTGATGTCCCCTGTGCACCCTTTTTTTGACATATATCAATTATCATAGCGTTACTGTAATTTGTGGTGGCATTTCTATATTCTTAGCAGTGTCTATGCAAAATTTAGGCATTACTTGATAATTTAGCATTATATAAGAAACCCTGGACAATTAAAAATTCATTGTTTGCATTTTTTTCCGAAGTTGCCAATTTTCAAGTTTAAAAGTGGAAATATCAATTTTATTGTTTCTTAAGCTCTTAAGTTTACCTAAATATGTAAATGTTCACTAGTAAATATTATGTAGTTAAAAGAATTTTACTTACCATGAACATATTCTATGAATAAATATTTTGATACAATTTGTCCCCTGTGCACCCTTTTTAGTAACATTATAAAGTATGTATGAATTTTACTATTCCATTTTATCATGCATGGTATTTTGTCATTTTTCTAATATGAATAAGCAGTTCATGTAAATTAAATGATTTCAATTTGTTAGTTATGTATAAAGTCACTTATTTTTCATTTAAAGCATTACATTTTGTTGGATTTTCATGTTTTTGTAGTGAAAATTTTCAATTTTGTACTTATTTTGTGGAATAAACTATTTTTTGATAGTATTTGTCTAAAGTTTATTACCAGTAGTCTTTTTATGAATAGAAAACTAATAATGAATGAATATTACACTGATCTTCAGTATGTGTCCCCTGTGCATCTTTAAAATAACTCAATTTTGAGTAGACAATTCTAGAAATTAGAATAGACCATTTCACGGCAAGCGTCTAAGCATTGGAAAAGTCATTATCGGTAGACGCATTCTAAGCGAGAATTCTCGAGACGCAACGAGATTTGAAAAACTGGGGGCTCTTCAGTTATTTATCGATTTTTGCAACAAAGATTTCTGATGCATAAATTGGTGAAAAAGGGTTTTCACTTCACAAAAAAACCCAATTGGGTCAGGCTACAAGTTATTTCAAATGATCGGTATTTAAGTCCTTCTCACAATATTTAACATTCATCTTTTTAAATGAACATTTTAAACCATTGTTAACAAATACGTGCAATTCAGATTTTAAAATAATTCCAGTTTTGAAACTTCAAATACAAATGACTCTTAAAAATAGTCTTTGTCTCATTCATCCAGTCAAAAATTACCCCCGCCCGGAATGAATAACACACTGGTTGGATCGTTCGCCCGTCAGTCGAGCGATCACATGTTTGGTGTCTGGTACGGCCACTCTATCCGTAAGTATTATTTATCAATGAGACAAGTTTAAGTTACTGTGGAAATAGTTCAGTGCTTGCAAAAAAAAAAAAAAAAAAATAAATAACATGTTGAAGAAAACGGGTGTATAACCCTAAACAAACAATAATTATTCCCTTATAAGTTGGTCGAAATATGCACAATCAAAACGACAAGAAGTTAATGTCAGACGTAAAAATTTGCGGACATGAAATAAATAGATTATTGTACTTATCCATTTGATGTCCATTATTTGTGTTGGGTTTACGCCGTTTCTCAACAACCTTGTCACGGCGGTTTGCTTACACAAAAACTCTCCGTAAGAATTTACATCTTTCCCACTTCATGCAGTGCTGTAGGAAGTCGGGCCCGAACTAACATCTCCAGATTCCGGAGAAAACTGCATTTAGTTATTTATGAAACAGCTGAAACGGGCTTAAACTTAATACGAAAAAATAAAAACAACAAAAAAAAAAAAAAACACTATCTAATAACGCTACAAGCCGTAATATAAAGGCTGCAAATAAATTAATAAATTCCACAAACAGACAATATGAACTTGGTTGGAAAATGCGGGAAAAGACATGTTTAATGTTCCTTTAACTTCCTAATTTTCTTAGCACTGTAGCGTGAAAATGAACCCGGTAGTCAAGGAGTTTTGTTATCTTATTCTATTCAAAAACATCTCGGGGATCATTTTCAGAAAATTTATAAAAATCTATGGAGGAGAGAACGAGCAGTAAAATGTTTAATAAAAAGTATCATTTTTTTATTACGCTTTTTTGGTGTTTGTAACATGCATTCAGGCATACAAGTGTGACAATAAAAATCGGAAAGAAATCGGAGAATTGCTAACAAAATTGAAGTACGCTTAAAATGAAATTTTTGTTGTTGTTTGTATTTTTCCCTAAATCTCGCGTAAAAAGGATGGTAGGGGAAAATTGAAGACAATACAGCGAAAACAAAGTCGGAGACCCCGCATTTTATCTCTCATTTTTCAGTAAAATAAATTTGTATGAGTTTAGTTGTTTTTTTTTAATTCTATGGAATGGTTTTTACACATTACTTAGTCATTCCGTTCAAAAATAATAATTTCGTAGAAAGATTTTGGCATGGTCTTTGCATGAAGTAAGAATTCCTTCGGCGAATAGTCTGAGTACATATTTGAAACTTACATTACCGTATAGGTTTCAACGGTCCTGTTATAATAAATGAAATAAATTTCTTTTTGATTGAAATGGGCGCCCGAAACTAAATTAATCGCTGTAAAAACAGCAACGTCAAAACTATTTAGGCTAAAACGTGATTTTTTTTTCGACGCCATTTGCGTAAAAAGTGTGCATTTGACCTTTTCAATAATTGTACATCGGGTGAAGATCAGCTTTTGCTATTAATTAAACAAGTTATTAAGGACGCAACTTGTGTTTGGAATTCCCGCTCATTACACCTGTCAATAATTTACAGACGCAGCGGTTGGTCAGCTATCGTAAGACATTTAAGTAAAGCGTTCAGCTATACAGACTATTTGATTGTTTAGTCTCAACGTAGTTCGATCCAAAAATGAAGAAAACTGTCTCAAACTTAACACGCTGTACATAACCTATCTATCTATCTCTTAGCCCCCAGTTTTTGTCTTATCGTTTAATCACGTTAATTCACGGATTAACGGTAATCAGTTTGCGCATGCGCATATACTTCGTGAAATGGTCTATTACTGGACATTCTTGAAATTTGGCATGTGGTTTATAAACATGCAACATGTCAGAAAAAAGTTGGTTTTATAATTATATGATAGTTATTTTGCATTCAGCAACAACTTTTCTAGGTAAAGTTTTATTTTCATGTCAAATTTTTGCAGAAAGGGTGATTTTAAAAACCAATGTCCACAAACATATGATTAAATAAGTTTCAAACCATACACATACACCCATTACTTATAATTTATGTTGAAAAAATTACTGTTATACATATTTCCTTGTCATAACACCATGCAACATTTATCACCCACCTTACTGGAAATTCACTGAACTTTCGAATTAAAGGCTGAAATATTTTCTGATTGGCATTTCTCAACACTTCCCCAAAGTTATTTCCTTCAAATTTGAAGTATTTGCTATAATAAAAAATAGGTGACCACCATAAGAAATAAGTTTGAATTTTCAACCCCTATGTCACACTTTTGCTTCATTATTTTGAAAACCACCCAAATGACAAAGTGGTCGAATTTATCAACGTTCGTACAGTCCCCATTTTACATACCCCTTTCAGGCCCTCCTTTCGTGTGAGTTTGCTTACTAAATATAAATTTGAATTATGTAAAGTTTTCAGCAAATGTTAAGCATTATTTTGATACCAACCATTGATAACAATTTGCAGAAATAAAAAAGTTACAGGTACAGGTCATTTTCTGTCCGGGTTTATCATCAGTACCAGTATGGGTGAATTTTGGGACTAGATTCTGTGCACTCAAATATCACTATTATCTTTAACTCATAAACACTATTTTCCATTGTCTGTCTAGTCTTGACACATTTAAAGAAATGATTAGATCTACGTTCATTTAAACAAAACATTTTAAAACATTTTCCTTTGTTAATTTTTATAACAAGAGCAAAACCATCAGGCTTACTGTCAAAACTGAAAATATCAGAAAGAACAATTTATGCAGAAAAAAAGAAAGAATCCGTATGACTAGGTTTTCCTGTCAAATAGGCAGCGTCTAATTTCATATTGTGTTTCTATTAAATCTACATGTATGATATAATCTGTAAATTCTGTTTTAATACCTGGAACAACTGATACGGGGACTGGAAACAGGCATTTATCTTATCTGATGCTGTCGTCCAATCGAAGCGTATGCCGTAGGTTATTCTGCTATTACTCAAACACTTACGCCTTACAGTTTAACTCGTCCTTTCAGTGAAAATCTGGGAAAGCATTTGTTGAATTTTTTGTTGAAAACAAAAGTTCTGCCATGAAATTATTGCCTGCATCTGTTTTTAAATGGAAAATATCTACATTAATGTTACTTTTCGCCCTGTGAAAATGGCTAAATCTAGACTTGTCTTACCCAGAGAGAAAGATGTCGTTTTTTACATGATATTTGCCTTGTTGATTCAGAGTATTTAGAATAAAAAAATTAGGACATATTTTAATGAAAATAGCAAGTCAAAACTGTAAACTGTTGCCTGAAAATATTTGTTTATGATATTGCTCTGTTCTTCACCATTTAAATGCGTGTTAAACCTAGATGATTTTCTGCAGTTTTATTATTATTATTATTATTATATACCACATTTATATAGCACTCTTTTCATATAAAAATACGTTCAAAAGTGCTTTACATAAAAACATTTATATAATGTTCAATAAAAAAATGGGAATTGAACTATTATAGAAGAAATTAAAATTACATTACGGTAATAAGATACCAAGCATTTTAAATTGGAAGGTAGGCCGATCAAAACATGAAACAAAAGTACAATATCATAAAACATTAACTGACCTATCAAAGACACAGGTCAGAGCAGAATAGAACAGAAGATATTTTACATTTTGAACAGACAGAATTAAACAGTATGATGTCTGCGAAATGCATCACAGCATGCAAACCGACCCGGATGACTGGGTCAATCGCTACCTAAACGGCCCGGAAAACATCCATGATACATCCCACAGAAAAAAAAAAAAAAAAAAAAAAAAAAAAAAAAAAAAAAAAAAAAAACACCGCCAACATTATTCTGTCACACTGGAGTTCTTAATTAAAGTAATTAATTGGCCGGCAAAGTACCTACATTATAAATCAGGTAATCAGTGAGATGTTAGTTGCCAAAGAATTGTATGAAATAATGCGTCTTTAGCGCTTTTTTGAAACTTTGCACGGTCTTGCACTCTCTTATGCCAGATGGGAGGGCATTCCATAACCTCGCAGCAGCTGTCTGAAAGCTCCTGTCACCAAATCGTATTGTTCGACATTTGGGCACCACTAGTTTTAACGCATTATTCTGCGATCTCAGATTTCTGGATGGTGTATATATTTCTAGCATGTTCGCTACATAAGCTGGTGATTGATCTTTGAGTGCCTTATATGTATGTGTTATAATTTTGTATTCTACCCTACATTGCACAGGAAGCCAATGGAGTTCACGCAGAACAGGCGTTATATGGTCGTATCTGGATGTTCTGGTTACGATTCTAGCTGCCGTGTTTTGGACATATTGCAGTTTGTTCATTGACCGTTTTGGAATTCCATATAGAAGAGAGTTGCAATAATCCAAACGTGATGTAACAAGAGAGTTGATTAGAGATTTGGTTGCGTTTGCGGTTATATATTGTCTGATGTGACTAATTTGCCGCAACTGTGCATAGGAATTCCTACACACACTATTCACATGTTGCTCCATCCTCATGTTCGAATCCAGGAAAGCACCGAGGTTCCTGACACTGCCTGATTGTTTGATTTCAGAGCCGTCCACTTTCACAGATATGTTTGAAACAGATTGTGTCTTGTGTTCAGATGAAAATATGATTAATTCTGTTTTTTCAGCATTGAGTTTCAACATGTTATTATTCATCCAACTTACTATATCCTTTAAACAACTTTCAACGCGATGAATGGTCTCCTCAATAGACATTTTATTTATTGGTTTGAATGATTGATATAACTGCGAATCGTCCGCATAGAAATGATTGTTCAGTCCGTGCTTTCTGCAGATAGCTCCGACTGGTTTTGTGTACATTGTGTAGTTCTTTGGCCCCAGGACAGACCCTTGGGGTACACTGTACTTCATTAGCACTGGTTGTGATAGCTCGCCATCTATGCATACGGTTTGGTAGCGGTCACTAAGGTATGACATCATCCATGCGAGTGGCTTGCCTGTAACACCAAAGTGACGTTCAAGGCGATGAATCAACGTCCCGTGGTCAATAGTGTCAAATGCTGCAGAGAGATCAAGCATCACAAGAATAGTCACATTGTTCTTATCCAACGATTGAAGAATGTCATTTTGAACTTTTAATAGGGCGGTTTCGGTTGAGTGGAATTTTTTATAAGCAGATTGATTAACTTCATGAAGTTCGTTGTTCCTCAGATGATTTTCAATTCGAACATCTACCACTTTTTCTAAGATTTTAGACAGAAACGGCAAGTTTGACACAGGTCTATAGTTTTTTAGGACATTAGAATCTAGGCTTGGCTTTTTTAGAAGAGGTCTTATTCGTGAATGTTTGAACGCTTTGGGCACATACGCAGCATCTAGAGATGCATTCATAATTGTTGTTATCACTGGTGTTAGTTCGTCAAGACATTCTTTTAATAACCATGTTGGGATAGGATCTAGTTCGCATGATTTGTTCGCTGACTTTTTGATAATTGATTTCACTTCGTCTTCTGAGGCTTGAGTATCTAAAAGTTCGGAATACTAAATGTAACTTCGTTGTCGGCCTTTTTTAAAAAAATATTGTTATTTTAATTTAAATACATTGTATTTTTCACACATCAGTTTTAAGATTAAATTTATTAAACTAATTTTTGGAGTTTAAACAACAATTTCGTTTGAAACATTCCCTACGTTCAAGAAGAATGTTTGTTTCTGTATGTAGAAATCTGACATTATAAACAATAATTATAATTATGGCTCTACAAGATTAAGCAAAGTGTCAGCTTTCTGTTATTTTCCATTTTTTTTTATTCAAATCCAACAAAAATCGGCCCTTTGATAAAGGTTTGAAGTTACGTGGTAAAATATTTCTTCAGGGAAGTGAGCTCGAGTTAATTCATAATAATTAAGCATAACACCACATGCAGTCGCATGCTGTTTTTGCTTCAGAATCCCTTTAGATCAATCTCTGATCATCTAATTATCGCCACTTAACATGTGACTGGTAAACCCTTTGAACAATAAGTGTTATAGCTCCATGATTAACATGAGGTAATATGCTAATTACGCGCTAATCGATAGTGGCGAAAACAAAATATCGATCACTAACGACTGGTCGATATTTACAGGTATGGACGACAGCATAGTACAGATAAAGGTATTGATTTATACGGAGTTTCTACTCCCCGTATTAGACCTTCCTGTTTAATACCGAGTTCCAAAATGAAATTTGCTTTTTCAAGTTTTTGCACCGTTTTTCTAAAATGTACTGCATCTAGAGCTATTCAAATCATATAGATACTACATTATTATATTTATGCATTAAATTTACCTTTCTGTCTGCAAAAACGTAACAAATAAACAGCAAAATAAGAACAAAACACAGTTTCATGGCAGCAGACATTTTGTATCTTTCTGTAATCACATGACTTGTCTTCACGTGATTTTTGTGCTGTGAATAGTTTCATATCTTTTGATAAATGTATAAAAAGTGGCAAAATGCAAGATATTTTATCTTCGTTAAATTTATGTAAGTCCAAGATAGCCCTATGCATTAAACGCATATGCTTTGAATATTGATATACGGGTAAAAAAATAATTGGATTTGCAGTAAACTATTCACCAGTGACTTTTACTTGAAACGGTGTTAAGGTAAGTTTATTCAAGGTCAAGTGTACATTTCACAGAAAAAATGCCGACGCCAAAATCTACTGAATTACCATCTATTAGTACACCAGGAACGTTAAGGAATATTCTTGCTAAGTCACAATTTTTTGGTACAAAATGGTAAGTATCCCGGCACAACCAGTTTTCAACCGCTTAACAAGTTTTCTGTGCAGTTTTGTACAAATGCAAGTCCAAAACTTTGGTTTATTGTCTAACAATTTCTATCAGCATAAGTGCTGTAAAAGCATACCGCAGTGCTCCAGCTAGCTATTTACAGCAGGGCACATCGCCCGTTCCGAAATTCGTTCCGCCCTGTTGCCCCACCAGGCACCCTGCCCGTTTTACAACCATTCATTTCCTTTTTAGCTAAACTTTCCTTTTTTTGCCTCAGTGATTAATGATTATAATAAACTGCATTATGCCCCCTATTTATTGAGCGATACACGCCGGGGGTCATTGACATAATTAGCAAACAATTGCCTGCTGTGCAATCATGCCCGAGGCAGACCGTGACATTTCAGACTGCTCCACTAGCATTAAAATCACTGAACCTTGTTGTTAAAACAGTTTGAAAACCAGTCTGAAATTATTATTATTTTCGCACCACCTGTCAAAGTGTACTTTCGTTTTCAGTAGCATAGTCGTAAATATCCGTTCATACACAACTGAAACTTAAGTTAAGTCAACAGACATTTAAATCTGATTAATTGAAATCGATCAAAATCAAATTTAGATAAAAAAAATATTTTGATTCTATCATTTTACAAGTTTTTAAAATCGAAAGTAGGTTGTCGTCTACTGTATGAAATTGCCGATTTTTCACGAAGATTTCTTTGAAATTAGTTTAATAGGATGTAATGACAGGGTACACTTTAATGTCAGATACTGTAAAATGTTGTTAAACTGTCTCTGCATCATAATATTTTTACGAAAATATTGTTTACACCGGACATTTGGCAACTTTAAGAAAAGTGTAACCATACCCGGATACAAAATTTTGGATACCCAGAATATGTTCTATTAGAAGAGCTAAACTTGCTTTTAAACTGTTTTAAGTTACAAAGTGTGCCTTATTTCATTTATTTATTTATTTGGAAGTTTAAACTTTAGCTTCTGTATGTTGCACTTAGAAATTTATAAATATCAAGTATCCTGTTTTCTCATATTCTCAGGGGCCTAAGGGGTTGTTTTTATTTCCAGTTACAGATTAACCATTTTATAAACAGCATTTGGGTGTTATTTTGTAGAAAAATCACTTGTCTTTCAGACTGAGTCGTAAAATATAACAGAAATTATCCCATTTAATTATTTTGTTACTGTATTTGATACCACCCTCACCCGCAGAAACAGACCAAGAGTTTCTCGTATTCCCGTGGATTTAGATTTGACTTTTCATCACAAATATGTTGTAGAATTTAAAACATTAAAATTACCATTGTGTAATAAAAAGATATATTCTGTAGTAAATACATCAAGAAATATGACAATTAATTGCATAATCAATAATTTATGGCAAATTTGCTAACCCCACCAGAAAAAAATAAGGATTTTTTTGAAAATTGAGTAAAATGCTGGTAATTTCGTCAATATGCGTTCAAATCACTTGAAATTTTCAGTGTGTTAGTTTTGTACCATTCCAGTCTAGAAAATAACAAACATTAAATTATTTGACAACATTAAGGCAAAAAACAAGAATATGAGAAACCCTGAGAATACGAGAAACAGGGATACATGGAGAAGATGTGTACTGAAATTGTAACCAGTAAAATAGTCCTAAAAACGTAGATATTATTTATTCAATATGCAGTTACAAAGAAATGTTAAAAGTTGATAATCAGTGCCAAGTAAACTACAAGTAGCAGAATTTTTAGTTAATAAATAGGTGTATTAGAGATGACAAACATAGCCTATCGAAAGACTAAGTATTCCTTATACCATGCCTAAAGTGTGCAAAATACCATGCCTAAATCATGCCAAATTCCATGCCTAACGTATGTTAAATGCACTAAATGCATGGACCAGTTAAAATTTTTTTTAGGTGTGTGTGAGGGGGGAGGGGGAGCATTCTCTCGGACCGACTTCACTGGAAGTGCCCTTTTCGGTTCCAGCACCCTGCCCATTTTGAATCCTAGCTGGAGCACTGATACCATTTAAGTTTCAGGTTTCTAACTGATCGAATCCCTGGCAGGATGATTTTGAAAGCCATCAGTAGGAAGTCATGCTGAAAATTTACAGCCTAAATTCAACCGCAGGTGGTATTTTCCTTCCAGCAAAATGAAACAGCACTAAACTTTTACTGTAGTTTCATTACAACATTGCAAACATAATACACCCAAAATTCAAGTCTGGCAACAAACACTAAAACCAACATGACAGATCAATATACTGTAGGTACACTTGCCTAAATTGGCACCTAAATTACAGGGGGTAGGGTAAAGTAAATGGCAGCCAAAAGTTTGTGCATTATCTAAAGAACTATATCATGTGCTCAATTACTCCAGAGAACCAGGGTGTCACATCTGCTACATTGATAGCTGTCACATATGACGATGTATTATATAATTGCTAAGCTTTTGACACTCCAAATATTTCAAATTGCTTAGAAAATGAAGAAAACTATTGCAAGGACAGGCATCACAGGGGTCACACTGGGAATTTTTTTCTCTGAGCCACTGCTTTTTCCGAAGATAAAATTATGAGGCCAACAACGGCGAAGCGCATAGCATTGACGTTCTTGTAGGACTACATTATATGTACCAAACTATTCATACTACTTAAGAAATTAATGTTTTTATAACATATTTCTTAGTAACCCTTTAAAAAGCTATTTAGAAAATCAATTTGTGTTAATTTCTAAAATTATCATTTTTATAAACATCTGCCATTTAATAAAAAAATTCTGAAAATCACATTTAAAATAAAGATGTCAAAAAAAAAAAAAAAATGTTTAAAAAAAAACAGTGTTTTATTTTGCACATTGCCTATAAGTGGGTGGGGTTCGATGCCTTATCATGTTTTATTCTTGAAAAATACTTCAAAAAAAGAGGTCCTTTTGCAACAGTTGTCATATTTTTCTTAAAGGTAGACTTTTTATTGGCTTTTTATTAAGATTGCACTAAAAAATCTCGTCAGAAATGACAGAAATATCCGAAAATCACGGTCGCGAAAACGGGTGACAATTTCGGAAAACGTAAGTTGGAATTAAATATTTGATAAAATACCTATGTTTTATTGCTTTTCAATCATCATAGCTATTCAATACTTACATTTTCTGCTTGTCTAAAGCATTTTAATTTGTTTTTGCCCAGACTAACCCTCGGCAATCATACAAAATTTGTCTAACGGCCGACTGCTCATGATGATCATGACTGCATTGTCAAAATAATTTAATAATAGTATGCTTCACAATTCTGGCAGTAAGCATGTGTTAAGCAATAAACATTTTTGCAAAAGATATATAAATACTGATATTGGCTTAAGCAAGAATAGGTAGTAGACTAGGAAAGACGCAGGTTTTTTAGTAGGAAGTGTCTAGGGGTACGGATCCGTACCTCTAGAATCTGATTCTAGAGGTACGGATCCGTACCTCTAGACAAGCCTGTTAGGTGTTTTCTAGGGGTACGGACCTCCGTTTTTCTAGAGATTAAGGGTCATTTACATTTCAAATTTTGTTGAAAATGAAATAACAAATAACATTTCATCAGAATTCACCTTAAACTTGGATCTAAATGGTTTACAGATAACAACGTTCATCCGATTTGTTACATTTTCTTTCGGAACGTAAATAACCGAGGAACACCAAAAAAATCACGAGGATTCGAACTGACTGAAAAAAAAGATATAAAGCTTAAACAAAATAATGTTAAATATGTTGGGGAAAAAACTGTTTTTAATTGATAATTAACCCTTAGTGTATTTATGTTTTTCACACATTTGGTAGCCGTTACGAGATACATTGGGCGTTTTCACAAACAGTTTCTTTTACTTAATGTCGCTTAATTGATTATTAAACAATCAGTTCCGTGCCGATTATCATTATACCTTGTTAAATAACAAAATTAATTGGTGCATATTATTATGCCTGATATTTATTTTTTTTTGCTGAATTTGAAATAGACTTTAAGGGATAGATTCATTCATTAATCTAACTGTTATCATCAGTTTATTTGACAACAAACTAATCGGCACGGAACAGTTTATTCATTTGGAAATCCTCGGTTATTTAGGTTTTGAAAGAGAAGGTAAACAATCGGGTGAACGTTGGTATCTGTAAACCAATTAGATCCAAGTTTTAAGTGAAGACTAGTTAAAACTTATCTGTTATTTCATTTTCAACAAAAAATAAGATATAAATAACCCTAAATCTCTAGAAAAAGGAGGTCCGTACCCCTAGAAAACCCCTAACAGGCTTGTCTAGAGGTACGGATCCGTACCTCTAGAATCTGATTCTAGAGGTACGGATCCGTACCTCTAGACACTTCCTTTTTAGTAATAAGAAAAACCTCAAAACATAGTACTGCTACATAAATGGAATTTATATAATTTTCTAAGTACCAAAACTGAAGGAGAATAGGTTCATAACATGTTCTGTCTCTGTAAACAGTGAAACAATCACAACTGATAAATTTGGCTTGTAAAGATTTTTATCATACAAAGTCCTAGGCGGTTGAAAATAGGTTGTGTTTGAAAATAGGTTGTGTGGGGATATGTAAATGACGGAATATTTGACAGCATTTAGCCTTCTCTGTAAATTTCACGCACAGACGTACACTTTGGGTGTGGAACACCTGCCCCTCCCCCCACTAATACGCGCCTGTGTAACATTCTTCAATGCAGTATATATTTTTCTTTAAGATGATATTCACGATAGTACTGGATTGTCAGTGCTGTCAACAGAAAATTATATGGGAGAAATTCTGCATTTTGTCAAAGAGCTATAAAAATAAATAGATTGGCAACTTGAAAGGCATTTAGAGCAAATCTCGCCAACCTCCCGTGACAAAAAAACGAGATCTCGTTTACCGGAAGTGGCGCTTTCTCCACGCACCATTTTGTATGCGAAAGCAACTATTCATCGGTAAAATAATTATCACAGTATGACCACGCTTCTTTGGATGGCAAAAAAAACCGTGTACTTCGTGTCTTAAGACCATTTCAAATTAAACTAATTTTGTTTTAGAAGCTAACATGTATTTTAAATGTAGTTTTAAAGGTACAAATTGTAACTCCATGCTCGCCGATGTTGTTTTTTAGTAAGATAACGCCGAATCATGCTCTGTCATGAGCTCACGCGAGATTACAGCCAGTTGCCATTCTGTGTATTTTATAATTCTTTGATTTTGTCAAAAAAAATAAAAAAAATTTCAGCTCGCTAGTTTTATTTTTATTTTCCCCGCCAGTAGTCTGAAGTGAACACAAGTGAAAATAAAATCGTAAGCGGCCATTTCATTCATTTCGCTAAATGCACATCTTTCCGTTTAAAAGAGTCTGTTGTGTCGATAATTTTCCTTGTGCATCTGCATGATCAAGATCAAACATGGATTCTGCGGCATACTTCAAAGTCTCTGTAAAGTCTGTTAAAAAACGTTTGGAAAAGAACCAAATATGCAAGATTCCATTACATTATTCGATAGGGTTTTATCTTGGCAAATTTTTAGAAGATAAACATGTACTGATCGGACGGGTTTCCAGCGATAATTTTGATATTGAACTCGATACCCCAGTTGAAGATATTCATGGTATCGGTAAGGTGCATGATATATATTTTTAAAAAGTCCAAAGACATAGCGTATACAAGTAAAACAGGTATGTTAGTAGAGTAGCAGGTGGGTGTACAAGAATTTTCTGGCAAACATTTATATCTTGTGTGTATTTAAGCCATTGAGAGATGACTTATTTTTAAAACTAGCTTAGAAAAGTTTTTCCTCTGTCGTATGGTTTACAAGTGTCTGCATCGGAATATACAATGATGATGAAAAAATGTTACACAGGCGCATAGTTAAGTAGTTTATGGGGGTGCAGGTGTTCCAACACTCCAGGTGTCTGTGTATTCACCAGGCTGGTCACATTGCCCAATCGGGCTTAAAAGCCCAATCGAGTTGTTATTGCCTGATTGGGCTTAAAGTTATGAAAAGTGTGAAATTATGGCCAGATTGTATACAGTGACTTGACTGCAATTTTTGAAAGTCCTAAAATTGGTACATTTTGACAAAATAAGTACATTTATGAGAAAAACATTTTAAAAATTACGTTGCTTAATGCGCAGATAAGTTTGAAAATTACCTTTTTTATGCACATAAACTTATAACAACTAGTCTACACAGCAATATCTTTGCAAATCATATTTCCTAGATTTAGCTATACAGCGAATTTGTGATTTTTCTGGGACCTGTTTATAGGACTAAATTTGCAGATCATGTGTACGAGTCTGTATGACATATATGCAGTCAGGGGCCATTTGTAAAAAATTCTACCATTTACATTCGAAATACCACAGAAATGTCATTCACTACATCTAAGAAGTGTTTATATTAATGGTGCTGAATAGCACTGAACAAGTGTTGGCGGCTGGTAGAGAGCTTAATGTAGGCTCCCGTTTCCAGTTAAAAGCAAAAAGATAAGTGTTAAACTTCCTAAAAAACTTTCCAGTGACAGCGAAAGTACTGTCATTTGGCCGTACTTACCCACCTTTCCTGTGATAAGTTTTCAGTTCGCATTAACTACTGCTTCTTTGAAAGTTATGGCCAGTGTGTACTTCATGAGCATGAAGTTGACAAATGTGTATAATTATTATTTCTTTAATGTGTTTTTTTCTGGAGTACAGCAGGGCCCGCCTTGGCCAATAATTGTCTGTAGCCAAATAAAGAAAAAGTTGTTAAAATCATAAAAAATATGTGCAAAATGGACCATCAAATTTGTAGCCTGTTTTGGACTTTTATTTTTAATTCGATCCAGCATTTTCAGGGGGCATGCATCATACAATGTTAACACCATTCTTGTTGTACATGTATGTGGCATTTAGTTGGGACTGCAACTCTGTAAATACATATTTAGCCCAGTTAAATACCCTTTAATGAGGATTTTCTACATTTAAAGTAATGTTGTGATTAAATGTTTTAGTAAAGGATGAGCATATATCACTTACATGATTAAGATATCTTGACCAAAAGACAGTTGTGTCTTGTGAATGATAGAATATGACTTTATAGAGAGGGTATCTCTCATTTGAGGTGAAGTCTCTGACTTAATTAGCAATGCTTCCTTGAACGACACATTAATGATTTGTTGCATTGCAATCACATATCCCTCAGGCTCAACCCTATGAGTTTGAAACAGCTGGGGGTGTAGAAATGTGAGAAAGTTACTCAGCTGGCTTATGGAAAGACGGTTCTAACTAGTTGTCAGTTCATTTTGTAATGAATTTTGCTATAAAACTTCCGGAAAGAGGGGGCCTGGTGCATAAAGGTTGATGGTCTATGCTCATGAAAATTTGTATTCTTGTGGAATATGACTTTAGTGTATATTTTCTATATTTTACTTTCTTTGTTTTAGGTCAAAAACAGGAGCTGCATTTTGTACAGTTGGAGTTATTGCGGGACTCTATGTGACAGACTGGAAAGTGATAGTTGATAAAATACCTTTCTACAGAAACCAGTTCAAAGAATAACTACAGTTTAAATAGGATTTTCAATGTGTATGTATCTACTTTTTGACTTTTTAAAGGTTTTCTTCTCTGGATGGACTTAGAAAAAAACAAATTTTATGTATACCCGGTAATTAGATAAATATATATTCTGATAAATACTGAGGTGTATAAATTAATATATTGAGAATTATTAAGTTAAACAGGGATTAGATGTCAGTCACAGCATTGTAGACAGACATTTTTAGGATGGCCTTTAATTATTACCCTGCTGAATTTTTAGGTCACCTGAGCCAAAGGCTTTTGGTGAGCTTTTGTGACTGCTCAATGTCCGTCATCCAGCCGTCAACATTTTCTGAAAAACCACTGGACAGAGTTACACCAGACTTCACAGGATTATGATCCTTGGGTGGCCCCCTTCCAAAATTGTTCAAAGAATTGAATTTTCATGCAGAACTCTGGTACTCTGGTTGTCCAAAACCGCAAGGCATAGAGCCTTACTATTTGGCATGTGACATCATCTAATTGTCCTCTATGAACATAATTCAAATTTTGCCCCTGGGGTGAAAAGAGGCCCTGCCCCGGGGGTCCCAAGTTTTACATAGACTTATATAGGAAAAATCGTAAAAAATCTTCTTGTTTAGAACCACAGGACCTAGGCATTTGATATTTGGTATGTAGCATTGCCTTGTGTTCCTCTACCAAAATTGTTCAAATTATAACCCTGGGGTGAAAAGAGGCCCTGCCCTGGCGGGTCTCAAGCTTTACAAAGACTTACATAGGAAAAAACTTTAAAAATCTTCTTGCCTGAAACTGCAAGGCTTAGGCTTTTGATATTTGGTATGTTGCATTGCCTTGTGGTCCTCTACTAAAATTGTTCAAATTATGCCCCTGGGGTGAAAAGAGGCCCTGCCCTGGGGGTCCCAAATTTAACATAGATTTATATAGGGGGAAAAAAATCTTTTTGTCTGAAAGTTCAAGGCCCATTCAGGCCTTTGATATTTTGTATGTAGCATTGCCTAGTGGATCTCTAACAAGACTGTTAAAATTATGCCCCTGGGGTGAAAAGAGGCCCCACCCTGGGGTCACTTGTTTTAGGCCTAACTAATATAAAGGAAGCAGCGTGGGAGCCATCTGGTCTAGTTGCGTAATGACTGCCAGGTATTTGAACACTAATTTTTCACTTGGCATGGGAACAGAGGTCTAAGTTAATGCTAGCTTCTGTTTAAATTTCATTGTGGATGTACTTTTGACATTTTGGTAGGAAAAATGGGAGAGCATGATTGTTGTATTTGGTGAAGTGAAGCTCAATTTTAGTATGAGTAGTACTTCTAGGTCACAGCAGTGTGATTTTGATGGGATTTTACAGTAGTACAAGCAATTAGAGGTCACTTGACTGTGACCTTGACCTACTTTCTTGTTTTTTAAGATACAGCCTTGAAATTTGGATGACATGTACAGTTTTGCACACCAATCTTAAAACTGACTTTCAGTGACCATGAATGTGACCTACTGACCTACTTTATAATATTTTAGCATCAGTTTGCCATTTTAAACATGTGGCTCATATTACTCAGGTGAGAGATTCAGGGTCATCATGACCCTCTTGTTAAATTGGATTGGTCCGTCATTCAATTTGGGCAGTACCACTTGTTTATCAAACAGATGTTCACTGAAAATTTACTGAGTAGTGAACAGTGCTGACCATGGAGCTTGGTCTGAACTGGTCGCAAAGGCAGGATCACTTGCCACCAGTAGGCTAAGGGTTAAAGCACTTGGTGCTGAGCTGGTAATGTGTAAGGCTCATTTATATACTGGTACTTGATTTTGTAGGTCAAGTTCAGAGTGACCTTAAGACTAAAAACAGTTTTGGCTTAGTAACTTAAGAATGATATGGCCTACAATGGTCCAACTTCATTAGATGATTGACTTTGGTCTGTGGATGACCCCGATTGCTTTAGTTCAAATTTTGTGACCTCGAGTGATCAGCGATTTATTTTCAATTTATGTATGATACAACTGTTAAGGGGGCCTCCATGGCGGAGTGGTTATGACTGCTGACTTCAAATCACTTGCCCCTCATCGATGTGGGTTCGAGCCTTACTCTGGGCTTTGAATTCTTCATGTCAGGAAGCTATCCAGCTGGCTTACGGAAGGTTGGTGATTCTACCCTGGGTAACCCAGGTGCCCGCTCGTGATGAAATAATGCAGAGGGGCACCTGGGGTCTTCTTCCACCATCAAAGCTGGAAAGTCGCCATATGACCTATAATTGTGTAGATGCAACATTAAACCCAACAAAAATAAAAATAGATAAAACAATTGTTCAGGACTGTTATTTTTGTTGTAACTTTGGATAAACTTTTCTTTTACAGATGTGTCAATTTGTTTGGAAGAAGTGTCTACTGGAGTAGAATCTATCATTATTTATCATCAAGAAATCTTGGACAGTGCTGTTTTATAAAAGAACTTACACTTGAATTAGACAGAATGTTTGTGAAGTTATTTGATCAATAAACATGTTTTAATTGTTTGGTGGTTGTAATATGTTTTTCTATGAGGCGGAGTAAACAGTTTTACTATATAGTTTATCCTGAGTCAATATTCATCCACATTCTTAGTAAGACATTAAAGGAATGCCAAATATCTGTCTTCTGTAATAGTTTCTACTAAGTCTTCTCACTTGTAATTAAAGACATAAAAAAAATGTAGACAAAAATTTAATAAAAATGCGCCCCTTTGGAGATAGGGTATATTGCTTTGCACAATGTCTGTTGGTGGATCCTAAGAACATTGTGGCCTGCAGTTGTCAACATTCATAGGATGATTGCCTTAGGTCAGTAGATGACCCCTATTGTTTTTGAAATAGTAGGCAAATGGTCAAGGTCAGTACAGAGATCAGTTTCCATTCAGTAACTTAAAGAACTCTTTGGCCTACAGTCCATAAACTTCACAGGATGATTGCCTGTAGTCAATGGAATGTTGTGTTAGAGGTTAGTGTGTCAGAATTCATAGTCACTGAAAATGGGACAGCTCTTATTTGTTTATGCTTGTAGAAATACAGTCGAGACTGTTTTAAGAGACCGACATTGGGAAGCAGCGAAAAAGGTCACATATGACAGGGAGTCTCTTAAAACAGTCTCACTTAACAGGATGACGCTGGTTTCATATATTTTTCCAATTAAAGTACATGAATATTGGATACTTATATATTGGTCTCTTTTAAGGTAGGAGTGGAAAACGATTAAATACTATTTCTTTAATTGCATATTGATAAAATATAAATTTCAAATAATTTGCATCATTCGTATGATGTTGATAAAACAAATTTAAGCTCATGATCTGGCAAGAAAATAAAGGGGAGCAGTAAAATATAAATGTTCCATTTGAACTATTTACACACTGAGGTTTATGATATTTATATTTTTGTGTACTAATTGTTCATTGACATTTATTCGATTATTGACTGCATCTTTAATCTGTGTTTACTTCGTCGTTTCCTGTTAAATACCGCCATATTTTTGTTTCACCAGGAATAAAGTTAATTTATGCACCGACTCCGAATTCATCAGTGACTTTATACGCTGGTTTCCCTAATCGAGCAATTCAAGTGCCTTAACACGCTGTTCTAATGTCAAAACAGTTCTTTTTTACGTTTTTCATCAGCCATCTTTTGTAAACAAATAAGTTCTCGTCTCAAACAACTTCACGCGAGATAAAGAACGGTAACTCTATCGTGTAAAATATTGCGAGGGAGCGTCTCAAAGTCGCTGAAAACGGTCTAAATATCGATTCGGGAGCCTGATTTCACAGTCGCTTGTCGCGTAAGGCAGGGGGTTGCTTAATTCAGACTCTTTTAATAGTAAATTGCGTCCGGAGCATAAAATAGGGTCGCATATGACAGGGAGTCGCTAAATTCAGGGGGTCGTTAAGGCAGTCTCGACTGTATATGGGAAATCTGACATTTTCAAGTGGCTTTTTCACACTTGGATAAAAGGCATTTTGATATAAAGTGTGTGAAAAAACTGGAAAACAAGTATTGTATTTATAGCTTTACGGCACTATTCAACTTGCCATTGCATCAGTGTCTGCCTCCATATTTAGTGAAAGTTTTGATGCACATCTTTACTACTTAAGGATCTGACTAAACATACTAGTGCCTAATCATCATGCACATTATACGACACAAGGGCCATAACTCCTGCATCAATATTTCATCAATTGTGCCCAATTTGTACATAGAATTTCAGTGCCCTTTAAGTCTATCTTTTGTTTGCAAAGATTTATCCAGGGTAGACAGTCTGCATTGTTTATTTACTTGTAGAACAGTTTGTATATCACTTGCCTGTGGTCAGTTGTGGCTTGTGGATCTGCAGGTCAAGGTCACTGTCAGTAAAAGACTGAGACAGTTTCTGATTGTTACCTGTAAGGGATTGAGTTCTATGAATTATTTTTCTCCAATCTGGTCACAGAAGTATGTATACTCTCATCTTTCCTATAAAATAAATTGGCAGTAATATTTACCATGTGATGACAAGTTCAAGAACAGTTTTTAGTGATGATGGTTCAAATTCAAGGTTGTACTGCAGTACCAAAGGTTCACATTAACTTTTTACCCCTTTGAATGATTTTCAAATAAGTTTGTGTAAAACTATGTTATAATGAGACAACATGCAAAGAGCATTTTAAATGTCAGGTCAAGGTTGTACAGTAACATCAGAAAGGCAGTATTTCATGTTTGCTCTATCATTTTAACCCCTTCATGGACCGCCGCATTAGCCTAGTGGTAGAGCCTCCGCTTCGAGTGCAGGAGGTTTTGAGTTCGATCCCTGGCTGCGTCATACCAAAGACATGAAAAATGGTACCAGTAGCTCCCTTGCTTGGAGCTCAGCGTTAAAGGGAAACTGGCCTCATACTCTTGTGGCGATGGATTCCATCAGGAATGAGGTGTCAGGATTGATTAATATAAGTTGTAGAACTTCCTTCACAATCGACCTAAAATAAATTATGTATAAAATAAAAAAAATAAAATTCATGGACCATGGCAAAATTGTTTTCTATAATGAGACAATGCACTAAGCACAACTCATTTTCTTCCATTGAAATGAAGCAGTATGGGAAGACGTGCACATTTTTCAAAAACAATATTTGTGTCGTTTATGAAATGAATTGGTTATTATAACGGACCTATACATAGTCCATACATAGTTTCTTTTTGCAGCAGAAACTACGATTACATACAAAATTTGTATGGACACTTTTGCAGTAAAAAATATTTAGTCTTGTTTTATTGATGCATTTCTGTTACTTAAAATGCATTTCACTTGACACTTACTGATATTCTAGCATAGAACTGCTGTTCTTGTCACTTTTAAAGAACGTTTTATGAGAAAAGTAAGTAAATGGGTGTTAACAGAGAGATTCTCATGCTCACTTGCTATTAAAACACGATGTGTATGCATTTTTCATTGCAAAGCATAAATGTATATTGTCCCTTGAACAGGTAATGAGGTCAACATGCGAACAATGCTGACATTCCTGAGCATGTCATGAATATTTCTTAACTTTTATGGACAATATTCAGTTTTAGTGTTTTACTTGTTTTATGCTAGAATAGCGCTAACGTGTTCGTTTCGGGTTATAACATCTGCCAAATCCTTTGGGATATGTTGGTTCCCTCGCTACACCAAGCTCGGGCACCAACCGATCCCCCAGAGTCTGCAGATGTTATAACATGAAAAAAAACATGCATTACATTGGTGAACAAGCGGCTTTCCTCATGTCGATGTTCATTCGGAATACTTAGTGGTGTCAGTGTAGCCACTAGCAATGGGCCAATGGCAAAACAAAAGTGATAAAATAAGTCTGTGCAGCAAAGTTCGCCAGCTAAATGTAAAAAGCTGCCAAAGATACTTGCAATCATATAATGAGCTCTGACCTGGTTTGCTTTCATCTAAAAAAAATTCATGCATTATACTGAAACTTTGACCACCTTTCTTGGGTACCTAGCGGGGAAAGTATACATTTGTCCGAGCATCTGCCAGTCTTGCCCTAGGTGATGTCACGTACTACTAACACTACTATAATGTCATAAACTATAAAAATAATGCCAGGAAATACCTAAATCCATTTGTCACCACAATCTATTTTCAACACGATAGGCAAGAAAAATGATCTAACATGCCTGTCTATGTAAGACAGCTTTTTTCCCCAACTCTCGGGGGACAGTTTGGATAAAAAACCTTGCTAACACTCGGAATTTTCATTCCACACTGTCCCTCGGGTAGAGAAAAACTCGTCTTACACAGACAGGCATGCAAGATCAATATAGTCTGCACTGTGGTAAAAGTTACTGTAGACAACATGTTGACAGCAAATACTGAATGAAAATCAAAATGGAAAAGTATAACAAAATCAGTTTTATTCACTAAATTCAACAACAGGTCCTTACTACATATTTACTGCTTGACATATTTAAGTGAAAAAATTTGTTCCTAATAAGTGTGAAATTTTTTTGAAAACAAAATTTAAAACAAGTTTTAAAAATGCTTGGTATCCAAAAATCTTTTGAAACAATGTTTGTTTCATCCACTGAGACAAGGTAACACATTTGGTTAAAAAAAAACTGTACCAAGTATCTTTTTTGTACCCCCCGAACAAAAAAGTTGAAAGGGGGGGGTTACGGTTTCGGGTTTTTGTCTGCCCGTCTGTCGTCTGTCCGTAGACACAATCTTGTACCCCCATCCCTCCTCACCCTTGACACAATTAATGAAACTTCACATCCTAAAGTGTCAGTACAAACAGAGTTGTGCAATGAGCTATGTTAGGTTCTTTCAGAAAAATGTTGCATGAGTTACGACTTGTATTTTGTTACTATTACTTTATACATAGAACTATCATTGTGCGCCCATCTATCTCATCCACCTTGACCACAGTTTAATGAAACTTCACACAATTGATCAATAAAAACAGTAGTTGTGCATGGGACATGTTAGGTCTTTCAAAAAAAAATTGTCAACGTTATGACTTTGTTTTCATTAACATACTGTACATACGTCAAATATGAATCTTCGAACCCTGCACACATTTAATGAAACTTCACAATGATCTTACCAACCCTAGTGTGCAGGTGCAGTTATGTTCTTTAGATAATATTCTGCAGATTTGGATCATTTACTGCCCTGTAACATACTATGTACATTACAGTCAGCATATCAATCTTAGTCGCACTAAATTCTGCACACCCTTGCACAACAAATTTAAATGAAAACTTCACACAGAAGTGATCAGTACCAACCCTAGTTGTGCATGGTGCATTTACAGTTCTTTAGTAAATATTCCGCATGTTATGGGAAACTTGTTTTTCGTACTATAATGTATACATATTCAACTATATACATACAGTCACATAATATGCAATCTTGTGTGCGTTCTGTTGCATATGTACTGTGTCAGTGCATGCGGGGGGTAACATTCATCACCTTTAGTGATAGCTCTAGTTTGAAATCAATTTCCGCTTATCTTGCAGTAAAATGCTCAGTCCTTTGAAATTCAAGATACAAATTTCAACTGTAAATGTTCACAAATTGTTGTTCTGTAAAATTACTTGAATTTGTTGGCTTAGAACATTGCTGCTTTGGCAGAAGGAGCTACTTCATAGTGACATAAATTTGTGAATTCCTGATTACTGGTTGAATAAATGCAACAACGAAATTCACAGAATCAGTTCCCTTGTAATAATAATTTGACAGTAAAACAGTTTCACAGAATTTCAGCAAAGTTTCTGTTCTCTATTTAATGCCATTATTATCACAGACATTTGAAGACAGTGTCATGATTATAGAAGAATGAGGATGTGTCAGGTTTCTTCTTTCAGTTTCTGTAACTTTTCTTCTGCTGTTCCCGACAGTCTTTTACATGACGCAAGTAGGTCTGAAATATAAATGATACAGCATTCAAAGTTACAATTTTAATTAGTTGCTCTGGTGATATGTTTGTTTTAGGTGTAACACCTTTTTTTTCAACATTATTTCAGTTATGTAACAGCAGGCAGTTAACTTCACAAGAAGCTGCCAACTTCCCCACAAGAATCAGAGGTGGAGGACGATTTATTTCAGACATGATGGCTTTAATCAAATTGTCCTGGAGAAGATACATGCCGCTCAGGGATCAAACTCACAACCCTGCCATCCGTAGATCTAGGCTCTCTCTATTGAGCTAAGCGGGTGGGCTGCTGGTCTGGTGACACCGTTCTGAAATAAATATCTATAAAGCATTGTTTTCACAGGATTGTCTGCACTGATTCTTGTTAAGACTTTGTTTATTGGTAGGTCCACATTATATCAAAAGCTAAAATAAGAGCTATTGCTTTGAAACATTGCACACAGCTGATGAATCATTAATTAGGTAAAGATCCATAACACTTGCATTTTTGGCTCTTTTTGGATAAGAAAATTAAGAACAACAGTTGCAGTTATCACCTATTTTAGAGAGCGATTTTGACTTGCAGATTTCTTGATCTACATATAACAAGAGATAATTACTTTGTTTAACTGTATATGAAATATTTCAAGTAAATCTTCTCATTTTAAAGCCAAACATAAGCACCACAATGCAGAGCAATATATACGCCTGAAGGTATGACCTTTGAACCCTAAGTGTGACCTTGACCTTGTAGCTAGCCATCCAGAACATACGCTCTGCACATCGTCTCAATGTGGTGAACATTTGTGTCAAGTTTCTTGGATACCATTAAGGGGTTCAAGAGTTACAGAGCGGACATGAAACAGATTCATATGACTATTGACCTCTCAGTGTGACCTTGACCTTGAAGCAAGCCATCCAGAACATGTGCTCTGCACATCGTTCCGATGTGGTGAACAATTGTGTCAAGTTTCTTTGAAATCCTTCAAAGGGGTTCAAGAGTTAGAGAGCGGACACGCAACTGCTAATGGATGGGCAGACGAACAGAGACCGGGGGTATAACAGAATACATCCCTTCGGGCATATAATAAAACAGTTGTTGATTGCTACATGTAAAGCTGTATGTTTAAAAACTTCAAATTTAGTTTTTAGAAGTACACAGTAAGGTGTATGGCTGAAATGTATGAAAATTAAAATACTCAGAATCTTGACACCTCTGACTTCACGTGTGTACCCATGCAAGAATGAAATGTCGCCACTTACCTTCTAACTGCTGTTGTGCATCACCCAGCATAGACTGCTCAAATTTTAAAGATGGCTGCCAATAATCTTCTGGTACCCAAGGTTCAACTGCATATTCCCTCGAGTTCTCCATGTCTGTCCTGTCTGTAAAGAAGATAAAATACTGTAAAGTTGTTATTCGATGTGGACTTATTTTTGTGGATTTTCTTATCAGTTCATAAACTTAAATAAGAACAGAACGAGGCAGTTACTCTTATATATATTTTTTTAAATTTGAAAAAACAATGTATACACATTTATGTTGCCATGAAAATACTGTCTAAAGATACCAGTACAACTTGCATTTTTCTGTTTACCAGTTAAAGGTATAACAAGAGGGTTCTGATGACCCTGAATCACTCACCTGAGTAATATGAGCCACATGGCAAACTGATGCTAAAATATTGGAAAGTAGGTCAGTAGGTCACATTCATGGTCAATAAGTCAGTTTTAAGATCGGTGTGCAAAACTGTACATGTTATCCAAATTTCAGGGCTGTATCATAATAAAAACCAGAAAGTAGGTCTGTAGGTCAAGGTCACAGTCAAGTGACCCCTAATCACTTGGGGTCATCAGGTAATTTTAATTAAATATGATCTGATAATTTCTGAAGTATTTATTCCTATATAACTAATATAACAAATGACCCCCAGGGTGGGGTCTCTTTTCACCCCTGGGGCATAATTTGAATAATCTTGTTAGAGATCCACTAGGCAATACTACATACCAAATACCAAAGACCTAGGCCTTGAACTTTCAGACAAGAAGATTTTATTTTTTTCCCTATATAAGTCTATGTTAAATTTGGAACCTCAGGGCAAGGCCTCTTTTCACCCCAGGGGCATAATTTGAACAACTTTGGTAGAGGACCACAAAGCAATGCAACATACCAAATATCAAAAGCCTATGCCTTGCAGTTTCAAACAAGATTTTTAAGGTTTTTTCCTACATAAGTCTATGTAAAACTCGAGATCCCCCGGGGCAGGGCTTCTTTTCATCCCAGGGTAATAGTTAGAACAATTTTGGTACAGGACCACAAGGCAATGCTACATACAAAATATCAAAGGCCTAGGTCTTAATTGTGGTTTTAGACAAGAAGATTTTTAAAGTTTTTTTCTCTATAAATCTATGTAAAACTTATATAACTCATAAAACAAATGACCCCCGGGGTGGAGCCTCTTTTCACCCCAAGGGCACAATTTGAATACTCTTCATAGAGGACCATTAGGTGATGTCACATGCCAAATATCAAGGCTCTATGCCTTGCGCTTTTGGACAAGAAGATTTTTAAAGTTTTTCCTTTTGGTTGCCATGGCAACCAGAGTTCTGCATGGAATTAAATTCTTTGAATAATTTTGAAAAGGGACCATCCAAGGATCATTCCTGTGAAGTTTGGTGTAATTCTGCCCAGTGGATTTCAAGAAGCATTTTTTTTAGAAAATGTTGACGGATATTTTCAATTAAGCAGAAATATTTAAACAGTCTGTAATAAGCACTTTGTGCATTATACACTTACTTGCAAGGGCTGTATCAATTTCCCGCAATATTCTGAATACATCGCTACCTCTGCCTTTTAATCTTTCACCTACAAAATTTTTCAGTGAACTATGACACTGTACATAAATGTACAAAAAGAAGTCGACAAAAATTAAAACTTCAGTTGTAAATGTAGTCCAAAGCATACATGGCTTTCCATAAAGACGTAGCAAGTATACAAGGATTACATAAATTGTTGATTGTTATTATGGGTCCACTACCTTTAATCAGATTTATTAAAGCTTTACATGAATCAGAAAGGAGACAAAATTGCAACATTTAAAACACCTCAGCTGTAATTTTCGATAGAAATTATGCACCCTGTGAAAATATTCTTGATGACAAACGCCAGTCCAAAAATAAAATTTTCCTTTCATCATTCTATAATAAAAATCCTTAGATGGATGCATATTATCAGTATTTTTATAAAATGGCTAAAATTGATGTTTACTTTATTTTTGAAAAAAAAAAAAGGAATAAAATGAACATTACCATCCAGAGTGAGTAGATTTGGAAACATTGCACATACATCCGATACATAGTTACTGTTCATACATACAGGATTTGACAAGCCCTTAGTGTTGTCACGTAAACGTAAACTTGTCAACTTCTCTAAGCTGGTCAGGCAACGCAGAGAATCAATCCTTCAAATACAAAGAATACGCAAAATGATATCTGCAATATATACCCAGTATATGTTTTTCATGTTACATAACTCTTTGTTCTTAACATCTTTCATTTAGACTGCAGCAGGTGGTGGGGCCTCCACGGCAGAGTCATTAAGGTCAACAACTTCCAATTCACTTGCTCATTATCTCTGTACATTCAAGTAATGCTCTGATCACTATATATGTCAGGGAGACCCATGTCAGGGAGACATCCACCTGGCTAATGGCAGGTTGGTGGTTCTATCTTGGTGCTGCCTGTGCCTGAATTGATGTCCTTAGGAGCACCTGAAGTCATTTTCAATCTGAATCGAATGCATTTAGTAAGAAAAGAGATACAGTGAAAGTGTATCAAAACATAAACTAAGTACGAAAGGGACATAATTCATGGAATATTTCTTCAAGAGTAATGCACCATCTGTCACATCAGGTGGCTATTTTAAGTTTAAGCCAAATTCATTCAGTAACTAGAGCTGCTTTTGAGAAAAGTGCATGTCTCTCACAACTGCCTTTAAAAAACAAGAAAATTAGGAGAGTGGGTCAAGGTAAAGATTATGCAAGATTACTTTTGAAATCTGTAAAAAAAAAATATTACAGGTGGTCCAAATCCTTTTGTTGTTGCTTAGAAAACAAGAATTTATTTATTTATTTGGGTTTTATGGCGCACCAACACAATATAGGTTATATGGTGCCAAACAAGACTACAAATTTTGGTTTCACATCTCATTTGCATCGAAATAAAAACATGAGGTATGGAATCAAAATAGAAAACAAGAAAGTAGGTCAGTAAGTCAAACTGATGGTCAGTGAAAGTCTATTTAAAGATCAGCATGCAAAACTAAACATGTCATCCAAATTTCAAAGCTGTATCTTAAAAAACACAAAAGTAGGTCAGTAGGTCACATTCAAGGTCACTGAAAACCAGTTTTAAGATCAGCACATGTGCAAAACAGTATAATGTCAACCAAATTTCAAGCCTGTATCTTAAAAAACAAGAAAGTAGGTCAGTAGGTCAAGGTTACAGTCAAGTGACCCCTAATACTTGGGGTCATAAGGTAATTATAATTAAACAGTCTAGGAAATATGATCAGATAATTTCTGAAGTATTTTTTCCTATATAACTCATATAACGAGAGGAGCATTGACCCTAAAACGCTAACCTGTACAAGGCTTCAAGCGCATTTGTATAATGTAATGGTACAAGTACAGAGTTAGGTTTCTTCTATGTTATCCTATATCATATACATGTCAAAATAGTTTTAAAGTTTCCACTATATACATATAGGGAAAAGTAACTACGCTCTCTGTTGGCCATGTTTTTTGACAAATCAAAATAATCAGAGGGTCACAGGACCATTTGTGTAAAATTATTTTAAAATCAAATATTGGGAAAAGTGACCAAGCCTCCTGGCAGCCATGTTTTTTGATGAATCGGAATAATTTGAATAATCTTGGTAGAGGGTCACACAAGGACCATTTGTGTAAAATTATTTTAAAATCCCACAAGCAGTTTCACACAAGAAGATTTTTAAAGTTTCCACTATATACATATAGGGAAAAGTGACCACGTCCCCTGGTGGCCATGTTTTTTGACGAATCGGAATAATTTGAACAATCTTGGTAGGGGGTCACACAAGGACCATTTGCTTTAAATCATTTTAAAATGGGGCCAGTAGTTTCACACAAGAAGATTTTTAAAGTTTCCACTATATCAGGGCGTCAAGTGCTTTTGGGAGTCAAAAATATAGGTAGGATCCTGAAATATAGGTATTTGGGGGCCAGAAATATAGGATTATATAGGTTGCTTATAATGAAGAAAACAAGTCAGACAAGTGTTTTATCCTCCTTCACCACCTACCAGCACTCTCTTTTATTAAACATAAAATATAAAGGAACAGAAAAAGTGGCTACTTTTATGATTTTAAACAAATAACATTTTAACATATATCTTACTTTCATAATAAACTATTAATTCACCAACAGACAAAACTTTACCAATACTGGTACTCAAATCAGTTTAACAGGGAATTAGGCAAACCAAGCCATATTGCTAACAACATATATCAGTACATTGTTAATACAAGTATAAAATATTGTGTTGGGCCTGCATTTGTACAAACCAAATAAGGCTTTTGCAAGGTCTTCTGCTTCTTGACCATACTCTTCAATGCCCTTGCTAAATGCATTATGCATGGTATGAAGATTACATGTATCAACATTCAATAGTCCTTCCCAATGAGGTGAAGTTTCTTTAATTTGTTTAGACACTTCCCTAAAAATTGTTTTGTTGACATTTGGTCCATCACTGCCAAGTGCAATTAAATATTTAATTGGTACAGTGTCCCCAAGAAGAGTCCCCTACCATTGCTGATGCAACAGTCTTTCCATCTGCATGAGCAAAGAACAAGGATTTGTAATACCTACACCAGACATCATCATACGTTGGAGACCAATACCTTATTAAAGGTCCATTTGCTTCTTCACTTGAGCCTGAGTAGTTTCATCATTATTGAAGAAAAATAGTTACTTGACTGTCTCACAACTTACAGCAACAGTTTGGTGAAGGAAGGTCCTAACCCATCAGACAAGAGGTATGACAATTTTGTTCGACTCGTACTAAATCCATCTGCTATTGGACAATGAAACATAGCTTTGAATGTTTCTCCAATTCCATCATTGGCTCTAAAGCTTATATTAGAACAGGCACATTTTGCTGCCCACAATACTTCAGCAGAAATAACATCATCTTTAGCATATGAATAGCTTAAAATTTGCTTTTGCTTTGAGGTGGTAGCTGGTGATTCACTAATGCTACCATGGACTGTTCCTTCTGAAGCTGAACATGGGTTTTCATCAGCTGTTGGAGGTTTAAATTTCAGTTTAGCTTGTGTTGATGAGAAAGCAACTTTACTTAATTTCTTGTGTTGAGTGCCTTTTGCATGTTGAAGAATTTGTCTCAGTCCAGCATTATCACACTTTATGTCAGTTTTGCACAATGTGTACAGTGACCATAAGAGTCACTCTTCCCCTTGACACACCATAATTTCAGTTCATGTCCATTGCCATCTACTTCTGATAGCCACCTATCTCGAAACTGACTCTTATTAGCAGGCATTATGAGGCTTAATTATGAAACATTAAGGCTTGTTTATTCTGAAAACAAAATAAAAACATGTGCATTTCCTATTCCTATTTTTATACCTGAAAGCTTTAAGAAATGGAAAATATTCTAATTGAAAAAAGAACTTCCATTACTTAAAGCTTTCCTAAAGCTAGGCTGGGCAGGGTCGCTACACCTGAAAGGAATACATATTTCAATGCCTAAAAGGTAACAGCATATTTATAAACTCAATTATCATAGAATTACTTCTTTTTTAATGGTTTGAATGACCTTTGTATTCCTTGCTTACCACAAAATTTCCAGATTACAGGTATTTATAGGTATTTTGGCAAAATATAGGATTTTATAGGTTATTATAGGTAGAGGGCTAAAATACAGGAAAATATAGGTAAATATAGGTAACTTGACGCCCTGCTATATATATAGGGAAAAGTGACCACACCCCCTGGCAGCCATGTTTTTTGACGAATCGGTAAAATTTGAACAATCTTTTCACCAAAGGAGCATAATTTGGACAATCTTGTTAGAGAGCCACTAGGCAATGATACATACTGAATATCAAAAGCCCAGGCCTTGAACTTTTAGTCAAGAAGATTTTTAAAAGTTTTTTCCTATGTAAGTCTATGTAAAACTTGGGGTTCCCCAGGGCAGGGCCTCTTTTTACCTAAGAGTCATAATTTAAACAATTTTGGTAGAGAACCACAAGGCAATGCAACATACCAAATATCAAAAGCTTAGGCCTTGCAGTTTCAGGCAAGAAGATTTAAAAAAAAAATCCTATATCAGTCTATGTAAAACTTGGGACCCCCGGGATGGGGCCTCTTTTAAACCCAGGATTACAATCTAAACAATCTTGGTAGAGGATTAAAAGGCAATGCTACATACCAAATATCAAAGGCCTAGGTCTAGTGGTTTCAGACAAGAAGATTTTTAAAGACTTTTCCTATATAAGTCTATGTAAAACTTGGAACCCTGGGGTGGGGCCTCTTTTCACCCCAGGGGCATAATTTGAACAATTTTCATAGAGGACTACTAAATGATGTCACATGCAAAATATCAAAGCTCTATGCATTGCAGATTTAGATAAGAAGATTTTTAAAGTTTTTTCCTAGTTAAGTTTTTGTAAAACTTGTATCATGCCAAATATCAAGGCTCTACGCCTTGTGGTTTTGGATAAGAAGACTTTTAAAGTTTTTCCTTTCGGTTGCCATGGAAACTAGAGTTCTGTGTGGAATTCAATTTTTTGAACAATTCTTAAAGGGGGCCACCCAAGGATCATTCCTGTGAAGTTTGGTTTAAATCTGTCTAGCGGTTTTCAAAAAGAAAATATTTTTAGAAAATGTTGACGGACGGACGACGGACATTGAGCGGTCACAAAAGCTCACCATGAGCGTTTGGCTCAGGTGAGCTAACAAGAGCACCGCAATGTGAAGAATATACACCAGAAGTTATGACCTTTGACCCCCAAGTGTGACCTTGACCTTGTAGCTTGCCATCCAGAACATACTATCTGCACATGTCTCGATGTGGTGAAGATTTGTGTCAAGTTTCTTGGAAATCCTTCAAGGGGTTTAAGAGTTACAGAGCAATGGCTTATGACCCCTAAGTGTGACCTTGACCTTGAAGTGAGACATCCAGAACATGCGCTCTGCATGTTATCTCGATGTCGTGAACATTTGTGTCAAGTTTCTTTACAATCCTTCAAGCAGTTCAAGATCTTTGTTCAGCTTTGTTCAGGTAGTTCAACTAACAAGAGGACCATGATGGTCCTGAATCGCTCACCTCTTCCCACATGACCCAGTTTTGAGTATGACGTCGTTTTTTCTATTATTTGACATAGTGACCTAGTTTTTGAGCTCATGTGACCCAGTTTTGAACTTGACCTAGATATTATCAAGATAAAAATTCTTACCAATTTTCATGAAGATCCATTGAAAAAATATGGTCTCTAGAGAGGTCACAAGGTTTTTCTATTATTTGACCTATTGACCTAGTTTTCGAAGATATGTACCTAGATATCATCAAGGTGAACATTCTCACTAATTTTCATGAAGATCTCATGAAAAATATGGCCTCTAGAGAGGTCACAAGGTTTTTCTATTTTTATACCTACTGGCCTAGTTTTTGAACGCACGTGACCCAGTTTCGAAAATGACCTAGATATCATCAAGGTGAACATTCAGATCAATTTTCATGAAGATCCATTGAAAAATATGGCCTTTAGAGAGGTCACAAGGTTTTTCTATATTTTTAGACCTACTGACCTAGTTTTTGACCGCAGTTGACCCAGTTTCAAACTTGACCTAGATATCATCAAGATGAACATTCAGACCAACTTTCATACAGATCCCATGAAAAGTATGGCCTCTAGAGATGTCACAAGGTTTTTTTTATTATTTGACCTACTGACCTAGTTTTTAAAGACACATGACCCAGTTTCAAACTTGACCTAGATATCATCAAGGTGAACATTCTGACCAATTTTTATGGAGATCCATTCACAAGGATGGCCTCTAGAGAGGTCACAAGATTTTTCTATTTTTAGACCTACTGACCTAGTTTTTGACCGCACATGACCCTGTTTCAAACCTGACCTAGATATCATCAAGATGAACATTCAGACCAATTTTCATACAGATCCCATCAAAAATATGGCCTTTAGAGAGGCCAAAAGGTTTTTCTATTATTTGGCCTACTGACCTAGTTTTCGTCGGCACGTTACCCACTTTCGAACTTGACCTAGATATCATCAAGATGAACATTCAGACCAACTTTCATACAGATCCCATGAAAAATATGGCCTCTAGAGAGGTCACAAGGTTTTTCTATTATTTGACCTACTGACCTAGTTTTTTTATGGCACGTGACCCACTTTCGAACATGATCTAGATATCATCAAGGTGAACATTCTGACCAATTTTCATGAAGATCTCATGAAATATATGGCCTCTAGAGTGGTCACAAGGTTTTTCTATTTTTAGACCTACTGACCTAGTTTTTGACCGCACGTGACCCAGTTTCGAACTTGACCTAGATATCATAAAGATGAACATTTAGACCAATTTTTATACAGATCCTGTGAAAAATATGGCCTTTAGAGAGGTCACAAGGTTTTTCTATTATTTGACCTACTGACCTAGTTTCTGATGACACGTGACCCAGTTTCAAACTTGACCTAGATATCATCAAGATGAACATTCAGACCAACTTTCATACAGATCCCATGAAAAATATGGCCTTTAAAGAGGTCACAAGGTTTTTCTATTATTTGACCTACTGACCTAGTTTTTGATGGCACGTGACTCAGTTTCGAACTTAACCTAGATATCATCAAGGTGAACATTCTGACCAATTTTCATGAAGATCTTGTAAAATATATAGCCTCTAGAGAGGTCACAAGGTTTTTCTATTTTTAGACCTACTGACCTAGTTTTTGAAGGCACGTGACCCAGTTTCAAACTTGACCTAGATATCATCAAGGTGAACATTCTGACCAATTTTCATGAAGATCTTGTAAAATATATAGCCTCTAGAGAGGTCACAAGGTTTTTCTATTTTTAGACCTACTGACCTAGTTTTTGAAGGCACGTGACCCAGTTTCAAACTTGACCTAGATATCATCAAGGTGAACATTCTGACCAATTTTCATGAAGATCTTGTGAAATATATGGCCTCTAGAGAGGTCACAAGGTTTTTCTATTTTTAGACCTACTGACCTACTTTTTGATGGCACGTAACCCAGTTTCGAACTTGACCTAGATATCATCAAGATAAACATTCTGACCAATTTTCATAAAGATCCCACAAAAAATGTGACCTCTAGAGTGGTCACAAGCAAAAGTTTACGGACGGACGGACGGACTAACGCACGGACGGACGGACGACGGACGCTGCGTTATCACAAAAGCTCACCTTGTCACTATGTGACAGGTGAGCTAAAAATGGAAAATGTAAGAACAAAAGTGCTGATTTACCCTCCAATTAGATTTCCAGCTAAATTCAATTTCTCCAGATTGTCTAACACTTGTAACCCTTCTGGAAAAAAGAAAAATATTCCATGAAACATCAATGTTTATATATAATCACATGAAAAATTTAGTGTTCATTTAATTTCTAAAAGCAAAGATTTATTAAGGATTTATCTTAGATATGCATTTCAGTGAAATTAATGAAAAGTATGACATAGCCCCATACAACAGGGGTCATCTGCATGTAATGTGACCACTGTAGGCCCAAGCACTGTCCAGTTTTCAATCTCGTGGTCACTGCTACCTTGACCTTTAACCTACCGACCATCAAAAACAAAAGGAGTCATCTAATGACCACAGGCATCCCATGTAGTCTTACAACTATAAGCAACAGCATTCTCTAGTTACTGATCAGATACCAGAATGTGTACCACCAGACAGACATGAACAAAACAATATATCCTCCTTTTATTTGAAGTGGGTATGAAAGTGAATCAGTGAGTTCCATTATGTACTATTTTTTCTGTAATTCATACATTAAGGTATTCGGTCCACAAATAATCAAGTTCTATATAAATATATCAAATATTGATGCCTGGTAAGCACATATAATTTTAGTATCATTTGAAAGTGTATTGTCTACTGAAAAAGAAAATATAAATTACAGGATAAAAATATGTTACAGAATTTTTATATTTTTACTTTATAGTTTTTAACGATTCAACAGAAATCCAGTAATAACAGTGTAAAATTTATCATTTGGCAGTCAAAAAACATGACTGTAGTGATTCTTGCATATTATTATGGTCATATTATTTACTAATTCTTGTTCAGCAGACACAACTCTTTCAAATGATACCAAAAAAAAAAAAAAAACAACAAGGGGTTGCCAGGCATCGAAATGTTATCTATTTATGGATTAAATACCTTAAAACTTTTGAGTTTTAAATTCATTTTGAGGCAAGTCCCTTTAAACTTACCTAGAGAAGAAATTCTGTTTGCAGAAAGGTTCAAATATTGTAGGCTTTCTAGACCAGCTAGTTTGTGTAACTTGGTCAGACCATTATATGATAGATCCAATCTTTGCAATGAGGTACATTCTCCTATACAGCCAAGGTCACTGATCTCTAAAATGTATTTAAAAATCTATCAAGTTCACACTGTAACAGACAGAAAATACTTCAGCCCTTTTTGGGAATTTAACCTGGGACCTATCAAACCTAAGGGCTTAGGCAGACACTCTACCATGTGGCTATAAAAGCTAGCTCAATAGCAAGAAAGAATAAGTGCACCCTTACACTCTATCCTACTACAATACCCCTATATTAAGTCAATCTATACCCAAACCATGTAAGAGGTATAAGAAATTAGTAAGCCAACATTTGATATAATCCAAGAACACAATAAAGACTATTATAAATAACATACTTGTATAATAAACCAAAAAACATGGGGAAATGGTACATGTATGCATATAAATAACGTCCTGTTAATTTTATTCAGATTTTGTCAATGCCAATGATAGGATACAGATACACACACAAATTAAAGCAAAAATAAAAATAAAATGTCTCATTGTTCCAGAGGGAAGATAAACAATAAATACAGATTTCCTTAAAAAGTCTGTTGAATGCAATGAAACAGAATGTTCAGTTAAATATATTGAATTTGGTCAGCTTTAGAGACTTCTAACAGGTCTGTTGACAGCATGCTTGACTATTCGAAGAATTGATGGAAGTATGGGGTCAAAATATTACCTGAGATTTTCAGACAAAAGAAGAAAAACAGATAAGACAAACAATGTACCTGTATAAATTTGCGGATTTGGATCAGTCTTGCACTATATGGCAATGTGTGACCATGATGGTAAACAAGTGTACGAAGTTTCAAAGCCATATATCAAACAGTTTAGACAAAATATGGAATGGTATGCCAAACTTTACTAATTTCTATGTCAAAAAGGGGTCATAACTGAGCTAATGTCCTTGTCCTAGTTATGTTGTCTTGCCTACATAAGTAGACTATGATGGTAAACTAGAGATGAAAGTTTCAAAGCCATATGACAAACAGGTTAGGCAAAATAATGACTGGTATGAAATATAACTGATTTCCATGTCCAACAAGAGCTGTCCGTACGACAGCACATTTGACTTTTCTCAGTGCTTGACTCTGAGTTAGAGCTTTGCCAGTAAAAACTTTATAAAACTTTAACCAAAATATCTAAGTTAAAAAGGGGCATTACTCTGTCAAAATTCAAATCAGAGTTATGGGGATTGTTTCTCCTGGTGTAAACTTTGATAGTAAATAAGTTTTTAAGTTTCAAGTCAAAAGCTTTGATAATTACAGAGATATTTCACTTGATCAAAAACTATAACCAACAGTGACATCGATGCCGATGCGGGATGAGTGCAATAGCTCTACTTTTTCTTCGCAAAGTCAAGCTAAAAGGGCCATAATTCAGCCAAAATTGTTGACATTGTTATGTACACTTGCCTACAGATGGAGATCATGATGATAAACAAGTGTTCAAAGTTTCAAAGACACATTTTGTCAAATACAGGTAGTTTTGACAAAACTCTGATTTGTATGAAAACTGAGCCAATTTCCAATTCCAAAAAGGGCCATAACTCAGCCAAAATAGTTGACAGAGTTATGTACTCTTACCTACAGATGGGCATCATGATGATAAGCAAGTGTTAAAAGTTTCAAAGCCACATGTCAAATAGTTTTGACAAAAACGTGGACTTGAATGAAAACTGAACCAATTTCTAAGTCCATAAAGGGCCATAATTCCACCAAAATAGTTGACAGAGTTATATACTCTTGCCTACAAATGGAAATCATGATAATAAACAAGTGTTCAAAGTTTCAAAGCCACATGTCAAATAGTTTTGACAAAACATGGACTTGTACAAAAATTGTACCAATTTCCAAGTCCAAAAAGGGCCATAATTCAGCCAAAATAGTTGACAGAGCTTTGTACTCTTGCCTACAGATAGAGATTGTTATAATAAACAAGTGATAAAAGTTTCAAAGCCATATGTCAAACAGTTTACACAAATATGAACTGGTACAAAAAACTTAACCAAGATTTGTAAGTTGAACGGGGACGTAATTCAGCCAAAATCCTTGACGGAGTTATGTACTCTTGCCTAAAACTGGACAATGTAATGGTACATAAGTGTGGAAAGTTTCAAAGCTTTATCTCAAAAGGTTTTGTCAAAATGTGGACTGGTATGAAAAACTTAACAAAGGAGTGACGCCGACGTCGTGGCGAGTAGAATAGCTCTACTTATTTTTCGAATAGTCAAGCTAAGAAACAATTATCCAGCATTTTTTTAGGCATGTTTCAAGGCATAGGCAGATATCCGAGTAGACAAACTGATCTGCAATAAGCCAGCTATGTGAGTCTCAAACCTAAAGCAGAAATAAGGAAAGTGATTCTTAATCAGTAACAAACAAATATTTGGTTACCACCTTAGACAGTAACAGATGTGCACAAATTTATAAAGTTTAAAATACATACCATGATCTTTCAGACCAACTGTATGAATACTTTCAAGGTCAAACTCTCCACTCCTTAACTTCAGCAAACTTTTTGTAATAGAACCTAAAATATACAAAAATATAGTATCTGGTAAAACTTTTCCATTGTTTGAATCATATCCCAAACATAAATTACAGTTCTTTTCACATCTTTAAGGCTTCTGACATACACACTCTGAACACAGTGTTACTATCACAGTTGCCTGGAACTTGGTATGAAATTTACTACAAATGCAACTATTACAAGTGCAAGGAAATCCTGTTCAAATCTGGATATGCTTCAGAGTGCAAGTGCATAACAGAAGCAAAAATAAATCCTTGCAAAAAAATGCTAAAGGTCATTTGACAAAAAAAAATTAGTAGGTTGGTACAAAATCTTTCTAAAGTTTTTTTTTACACTTTTTCTTTTTTCTCCTTTTCTGTTTTTTTTTTCTTTCTAATGTTATTTCTAGGAGAGAGTGTCACAAGAAGTATAGTTCTACTATAAATTTTTACTGAATGAATTTAACTTAGAACTGACAGCACAGCAAAGTTTCTTTTTCGAACTTCCTTTAAACATTAGGTTTGGGGCTAAATTTTATGGTTAGTTGGATAAACCTAACCATAGATAATTTTTGTTTAGGAAATGTCAACACATTCTTAATCTAATCTAAATGCCAGTTTTTGTTTTATCAGTTTTTTAAGAGCTGGTGAGCCAGTGGTAACACACTTGACTGCCAATCCAGAGGTCTGGGGTTCGAATCCCGGTCCAGGCACTGGAAATTTCTGGGATGCTCTTGAGTGTCTCCCACCTAACTAAGATGCATGCACTGGTTCTTCCCAGGAAAGACGGCATTACGTGTATTGGTATTATACACTGGGCACATTAAAGAACCAGACTGTCTATTCCCAAAGAGCTCCCTTACAGAAGCAAGCCTCTGTGGCGTACATGCTGCGTATTTGCTGTGTATATGCCGCGAACACAGTAGTACTCCAGAGGAGTACATTTTACATACACGGCATACCGCGTACATGCCGCATACTATTTCGACGAGTACACAGCATGTACGCAGGAGGTCACTAGTACACTTCAAGTACGCAGCACAGACTCTGAAAATTTAAGGAGTACACTGCATGTACGCAGGAGGAACTTGTACAAGAAAATAGTACACTGCATGTACACCGCAGATACTTTGAAATTTGTGCAGTACACTTCATATACGCAGGAAAGACTTGTACAATTTCTTTTGGCATTTATACTTAGTTTTTTTTTATAAGTTAAAGTCTGAAGTAAACTTCATATATGCGGGAGGGACTTGTTCATTTTCTTTTGGTGTTTATACTTTGAATTTTTTTTAGGTAAAAGTCTGAAGTACACTTCATGCAGGAAGGATTTGTACATTTTTTTTTTTTTTTGGAAGCAAGAACTTGATTTCTGAGTAACTTTTATCTTAATAGCATAGAATATTTCAGATTACCGGTATTCTGAACAATGAAAATTTGCCAAACTATTTGCAATGTTCATTTGTGAAGCTTACATCTTAGTGATTTCTGAGCTGCACCTTGCATGCAGTGTAAAAATATATTCTTTTTCATTTGAATTAATCCTGGAGCTTTCTAACTTGGATAATTGAAAGCCTTATTTGAACTTCGTTGCATTACATTTTGTAATACTTGAAAAATTACCAAGATAATGCCTCAACAGCGCCGAATGAGAAGAATTAATAGCTCTCGTGTTCTTTGAATACTCTTAAGCAAAAACAACCATTCTATCATGTTTTATAAAGGCTTTAAGCTCGTTATGTTAATCATTAAGGCCTCACAAATTAAAAAGTTGTTCATAGGATTTGCCGCTCGTTTTATTTCAGAACGTTTTTGGCTAATTGCGCTCGCCCATTGGAAAAATCAATCCAAAATTTTTTGGTGCGCTACTTTTAACGGACGTAAAGTGTAAAATGCTATTTAATTCCAGTCTAGATTGTTTCAGATGATTTTTAATCAAAAATAATACTACACGACACATTCGTCTTAATAAATCATAAACTTATATTAGTTGCATTTAAAGTTGTTTCCCTTGACAGTTACGCCATTTTCTTCGAATGTTTACCAAATACATGCTACAAAAATTGATTTATTTCATTGAAAGTGGATGGTGAAAAGCATAACTAATTTATTTGATAACATCAATCTACATTATTTGGTAAGGGTAAATACTTATTGATGGCATTGTCAACTTATCTTTTTTTGTTTTTTTTTGTCCAATGATCAGCATTTGCATACGTAAAGTTGTGGGGTAAGGATTTACTTATCACAGCAGTTTCGCCACAAGAGTAACAGCATGTATTGCAGCAGGAGTAACTAGCATGACGCGCAGGACTGGGCAGAGTCTTCAGCATGTACCCAGGGTACACAGCATGTACGCGCAGGGTGACACAGCATGTATGCGCAGGGGTAGTAACCGCAGCTCATTTGCATGTAAAAGTGTATGTGTAGGTACATGCTGCGACTATTTCCCGCATTACTTAAATTCCTCCAGCGTCATCTGTGTATATGTAGTCCACAGCATGTACGCAGCAAGTAGTACGCGGCAGAGCTCATTTGCATGTCAAAAGTGTACTACAAACGTACTATCGGTGTATGTGCGGTGTATATCTGTGTACTATTGATTTCAGGTACACATCATGTACGCATCATATACGCTGTATTGTACACAGCAAGAGTACGCAGCAGGCCTTTTTTTCTGTAAGGGCTAGGCTAAGTTAGCCGGACAGGCCTGTATCTGCATATCTGTATCTCTATCTGTTCTGGGAGCTTTATCACACTCTGTCCCTCTGGTCAGATCGCTCTGTGTCTATACTAGAGGATGAATTTCGTGCCCTGTGTGGCTTTCCTATATATGTAAATCACCTTTGAACGTGTTTTAATATCATGAAAAGGGCGCTGTATAAATCTGGTATATAATAATAATAATAATAATAAATAGAGATTTTTAGTCTTTTAAATGTAAATAATTGTTCCTTAGGGCTGTACATGTACAGTATCTTAATCAAATCATGAGTATACTCCTCCAGAGTGAGGTGATTACTGAAAATGATGAATGTTGACGAGGGGCCTCTATATAAACTCCTAGGCTAGCAAGGCTACTTAAATTTACTCTGGCTGAAAAGTCATGTTACCCGACTAGCTAGTCGAACAAATCTGACGCATACAGTTTGTTTTATATTGCGACGGTCAAACTGTAACTGCAAATGTCAGAAATTAAAAAGCAGCCACTCAGTGACAGTACATGTACACTTGTCTACCTGGATGCTATCCCAATCATAGATTACCTGACCCCAATGACCCGATGTGTCCGCTATGGCCATTCCCTAAGTTATAGGTTAATTACTGCAACCACTGACTATTACATTAGTTTTCTTATTTTCCGAGAACAGTGTACCATTGAAACCAACTTCCCCCCCAGTGTCGCCCACCTCCCTACCCTAGAGCAGTTCAGTGCTGCAGTTTGCAGCCTTGAACATACGTCACCCTAGTTAATCTGCAAACTCAAGTTTTAAGCTTTTTATATCACCAAAGTAATTTTTAGTTTCTTCCACTCTAAATTTTTATCACTATATATTCTTTCTCTTTTTGATTTTGACGTGCAAAACGTCTACGTTCCCACAAGGGGTTTGACGTCAACGGAAGATAGATAGATAGAATAGTAGTCCAAATAATAGTATGTTTCGGGACAGCGTGATAACTTTTGACTGTCACTGTTAGAGGGTAGTCCAAATAATTGTACTCGAGAGTTGAATATCGTTATATTATTTTGACTTGTCGATATCCGCCTCCGAGTACAAACCAGAAAAGGTAAAGAATGTGGTAGCACTGTCCTCTTCTTTGCGTAAGTAACACCCAATGGAATCCGTTGGGCGGGAATTATGTTATAATAATGCAACGGATAAAAAAAAGAAATACATACATAGAAAGCCTGTAATTTTTCCTTTTCAATGATGTATATATTACTGAGACTTCTTTAGAAAAATTCAAACTATGGCAGTTAAAAAATTGCCAAGGTTTAACACGAGTGTACTACATATTGGAAAATGGCCGATCACCGGTAAACACATTACTACACGAAGCGTTTTCATTGGTCACGCCTCTGACCGCCATTACATGAAGACGACTGAAACGTTAGAGGTTTAAATTTTTTACAACAGAAATTCTTGATAAATATGTCCTGTTCTTATGTTTTTTATTTACTATTTATGATTTAAAACAACAGGTAAGCAGTTAGGGCTAAAGAAAAATCGTAACTACTGATAAATCGTAATTTCAATTGACCACAGTTTCCACCACAGTTTTGATTGTTTCTGGTTGAGACCTCTAGGTAGACAACGTAAAAATATCAAAATGTAAAATCGGTCTGCCCGAGGTCTCATTATTTAGACTATGTTAGAGGGATGACATCAATCCAAATAATTAGACGTGAAAAAGTTCTCATTTGACGTTCAACATTTAATATTCTGACATTTTACATTTTTACTATCAAAGCCTTTTTCGACACGGAAAATAAAAAAAGTAAAATATATATATATCAATTAAAATGAAGTTATAAAGTGATATGAGTTATGTCAGGTCTTATATTTAGGACTAGGTAGACAAGCTTAGTGTCGCTGAGTTACAGTTTGACCGTCAAAATATAAAAAAAACTGTATATGTTGGATTAGTTCGACTAAGGCCTAGGATGACAAAAAATGAGTAATCCTGATAAACCAAATGTGTAAGGCTACCTGACTAGCCACTGCCTATTGAACTGGAGTCATTTTGCATTTAATGAAGTTTATGAGAATGCATTATTTATCTAAAATTCAACAGAGGGATATGTAAATAAATTTATGCTAAGTACGAATATTTTTGGGTATAAAATAAAGCCCTTTATTTGAACTGTCATGCATTTTTTAACCTACCGTCCGTCATTATTTTGAAGTCTACAAATCGGATGGATTTAAATGAATCATGAAGTAGCTATTTCATTCAAAGTATAGTGAAGCTAATTTCTGTGAGACATTATTTTAATAAAATTTATCGGAAACCAATGTAAACAACAAATAGACCGGAAGTAATCAAAGTCATCGGAAACGCCTGAAAAGGCGCCGAAAACAAAGTCGGCAGTTACCAAACTCTGCAGGTATCTGCTGTTTTCTGATCAATAGCAATCTTTTTTAGACTTGTATGTTTAGAACATTTGGAGCACTTTTAGAATCTGTCCGTAGGTAAAATCTGCATAATTTGCAATATCCAGTACCTGTATGGTTCAAATAAAGTAAGGCTTTTTTATTGTATATTTCATAATGGGGCTGTGCCCCCGATTTCTAACTGGCGAGGAAAATATATCCATGCTACCATATCGATAAATAAAAGAATGCCCAAATAACGAGAATAGCTACGGACAGAATCTAAAGTCTAGCCGAACATTTTTATAGATCAACTTGTTATAATCCTATTGGGATGGAAATTTACAATAATTACCAAACTAAAAAAATATCTCGCTGATTCGTCCTCGATTTTATTCGACCAGGTATTTGAGCTTTGACCAGGTCCCAGAAAATTCACAAATTAGCTATATATAGAAATAACTATAAAACTAATAACAATTGTACAATATATATCAATATCAAATATAAAACAATTATATAATAGTCCAAGCTCTTTGACGATGATGATGATCGTGAGCATTACATTTCCTTTATAAATCAAGATGCGATAGCTAAGACATCGGTCGATTTTAATGAATTTGGTATAATTGTGTAGCGGTACTCATAATGTGTGGCCTTGGTAGCGCAATTAGTAGAGCGTTGGCACAGTAAGCCAGGTCCGAAGTTCGAGTCCTGGTCGAGGCTGCACATTTTTCCTGAGACTGTTACATTTGGGGGCTCGTCCAGGATGCTCACTCTTGGAGCCTATGCGAGGGAAGCAGTTTGGCTGGGGTGTGCATCTGAATTCGGTTAACAGTAAGCCAAAGGTTTGAGGTACAAGTTCTGGTCGAGGCTGCATATTTTTCTTGAGACTGTTACAATTGTAAAACATGAACAGTTATCTTAATTATCCTGACACACTTTGATACAGACAAGATTAGGACTTCTGCCAATATCAGGGGTGTAAAATTCTTTTTCACACCACTCACCCAGCAGGACTAGTAGCTAGTAAAATCTACTCGCCCTTAGTGGACAGTCACTCGCCCTAATAATTGACATTTTTAAAACTCAGGTAGTAAGGAAGGAGTATTATGTACAACAAGCAAATTTCAAACATAACACATAGCTCGTACACTACCTTTCCTTTTTGATTATTCATTTTTGGTTACTCTTAAATTTCTTTTTCACACCAGACATTTTTCTTTCACTAATTTTGTCATCTCCACCATCAAGTTGCTCTCCATAATAAATGCATCGATAGTAAAAATAATCACAGTCTAACCCCTACCGTAGTTTCCCAAAGTGTCAGGAAAGTATTAAACATCAATTATTTTCCTTTTTTCAAGACTTATTTCCCGAAAAATAATTATTTTAAAAAGTGTTCTTAAAATATGGACACAATTTTCATCATCCACCTACCTGTCTTGAAAGCGAAAAAAAAAAAGTTGACGATCATCGGTATTTATTCTGTTGATAAACTAAGTAATTGGCCTGCTTTCATCATCAACTAACATCCACTCAAAGAGCTAAAAGTGTGTCGGCATCATGATATCTGAAGTGGAGATCAAAGCGGTATTGTTGCATGAGATTGTCATGGCATTACATCATATTACAGTTTTTCGCGCCATGTGACCTATTTGCCCTCAAGGAATTTACATTATCGTTTGAGAAGAATATTTTATAAAAAAAAAAATACATGTACAAAGATTCATTTAAAACTTATTAAAAACCGGAACAACATCATTTTGTTTTATTTTAAAACCACATTTCTATTTACGTCCACGAGGTCACGTAACCTATTCCGCCGCACTAACAGAAACCTTTTCACCAAAAAAATCATTTTACTCGATGTATTTAAATTACTGCCGCTTTTTCATTATTTCAGATTTTTTAATTCTGTTTTTTGTTCTTTCTGGTCAAAAGTCCGAATTTTATGCCCATAGTATGTATCGCTTATTTTCTCTTAGAAAGAAATCAGTAATTAAGATCGCGCTGTTTGAAATTTAACAAATGATTATATGAAAATTTGACCGTTTTCATACAAATTTGCTTACATTTCCGTCGATATTTTATTGAAATCTTAGTAGAATTCAAATTGTATTACTTCTCAAGCGATGTTGAAAAACTGAAGCGATAATGTTAAAAAATGAATGCACTACGCGCTTTTTTTTTGTGTACTGGTCGATAAACAAAAGTAACGGAGATGTAAATTTGATATTACGATAGGTCGGACGTGCTCTCGGAATGGAAAATTACCGGCATGATTGAAGTTTTGATATCTTTACGATTCGCGGGTAAATTCCAGTCAATCAAAGTAGCAACTGAACTATCTCAAAGTTTGTTGACGTTTTTCAAGATGTAATTTCTGAATTTCATTAAAGCTACGACGTAAAAACCACTCGCCCGATCGGTCGAGTATACAGCGAGATCCACTCGTCCTATCCGGACTTTAACTCGCCAGTGCGAGCGGTCGAGTGGAATTTTACACCCCTGCAATATGTTCACTGGTCAAGCGGGCCACTAGTTTGGAAATTTTCACTGGTTTGACAGAAATTTCACTCAGGTCATGGGCCATTTGACCACTGCTAATTTCGATGACTGTGTCTTTTTTTCAAGTGTAAAATTGCTAATATGTGAAAAAAAATTAGAGCAGTTTTCACAATATTAACAGTGCATAAATACAGGAAATCTCGACTGATATAAATTAGGGGTGTAACGATACATTGAACTATCGATGCATTGCGATACTAAGTGTCCCGATAGCATGCATCGATAGAAAAGTCACGATCCAATAACAATCGCCGATAGTTCCTTCAACAATCGATAGTTTCGATAGTTTTGAAATTTTAGTAAATACAGAAATAATTTATAATTCATAAACCAAGAAACAGAGCCAGCTTTCATTTGCACCTCGGAAAATGTTTACGTCTCCATTACAATAATTACCCTCACGGAATTAAACTACCATAAAGGACTGAGAAGTCTGGGAGATAATTAATAAATTTAGTTTCTTAGAAACTTTGATTAAATATATTTAAATAACCTGTTAATTTTAGATGAGAAAATGTACTATGGACATGGAGAAAGAAGGCTATTTGTATTATACAGCAAACTGTTCGGTAGGGCCCTTCATTTAGTTCTGGTACACCTTAATCCAATCCGTTCATTTTCGTCTTTTTCGATGCTTTGGGTTATTAAACATGTTGACATTCGCAACAAAATGGCCGATTCGTTTGAGTATACCTTGCATAGGTTTATTGTTTTACTTATTGTTCCAAAGCCAAGGAAGGCAAGAAATATTTAATGTTAGAATTATTTCTGTCTGTTTCAGTTATACAAACATCTCAGTGTGTGTTACAGCAATTAATTATAACAGTGCCGTCTGTTACACTATGTAACAATGCCAGTTGGTAGCTTTACTGTATAAAATATGATGGCCGATAACTATTGCAATAGTATGGCAATAGTAACCTGCAATAGAATAGTATTGCAATAGTTTTTAAGCAATATCAATAGTATTGCAATAGTCAAAATTGGCCTCAATAGTCACCCCTAATATAAATCCTGTTTATAAAGTCTCTCATATATACGAATCAGGTATGTAATAATACAAAGGCCATATTTTAACCTATAGGTACTGTTACTCACAACGACTTGCACTTATCATTGACGCACTTAAAACAAATTGAGAATTTCATCAGACATACTTGTCAAGTTCCATGGACAATTTTCCAGGAGATTTCAGTTGAAAATCCAGGAGATTTTACCGACCAGTATTTTTTAGGAAATTTTTGGTCGAATATAAAACTGTATAACAGATTAGATCTAAATCATTTTCCTTTCCGACTTGATTAACTGATTTAGGCAATGTTTTCAGGGGCTGAAGTTGCATTTTAAAACATTTTAACCCTTATCATGCTGGACAAGATTGATTCTGCCTTTGCGACCAGTGTAGATTGTCTGTGCAGTCTGATCCTGATCTGTACTGTTTGCCATTCATCAGTCAGTATTTTTAGCTCGACTATTCGAAGAATAGTCTAGCTATTCTACTCACCCTGGCGTCGGCGTCGGCGTCACACCTTGGTTAAGTTTTTGCATGCAAGTACATACAGCTATCATTTAAAGGCATATAGCTTTGAAACTTATTTATTCTTTTTCTAGGTCAATTACCAACCTCACTGGGTCAAGTTCCATAACTCTGACATGTATTTTGAACAAATTATGCCCCCTTTTTGACTTAGAAAATTCTGGTTAAAGTTTTACATGCAAGTTACTATCTCCAAAACTAATGCAGATATTGAATTGAAACTTCACATGTGTCTTCGGGGTTATAAAACTAGTTGATAGCAGCAAGTCCCATAACTCTGACCTTCATTTTGGCCAAATTATGCCCCCTTTTGGACTTAGAAAATTCTGGTTAAAGTTTTGCGTGCAAGTACATACAGCTGTTACTAAAAGGCATATAGATTAGAAACTTATTTCTTTTTTTTCTAGGTCAATAACCAACCTCACTGGGTCAAGTCCCATAACTCTGACATGTATTTTGAGCAAATTATGCCCCCTTTTAGACTTAGAAAATTCTGGTTAAGGTTTTCCATGCAAGTTACTATCTCCAAAACTAATGCAGATTTTGAATTGAAACTTCACATGTGTCTTTGGGGTTATAAAACTAGTTGAAAGCAGCAAGTCCCATAACTCTGACCTTCATTTTGGCCAAATTATGCCCCCTTTTCGACTTAGAAAATTCTGGTTAAAGTTTTGCATGCAAGTACATACAGCTATTACTAAAAGGCATATAGATTTGAAACTTATTTTTTCTTTTTCTAGGTCAATAACCAACCTCAGTGGGTCAAGTCCCATAACTCTGACATGTATTTTGGGCAAATTATGCCCCCTTTTGGACTTAGAAAATTCTGGTTAGGATTTTACATGCATGTTACTATCTCCAAAACTAATGCAGATTTTGAATTGAAACTTCACATGTGTCTTCAGGGTTATAAAACAAGTTGATAGCAGCAAGTCCCATAACTCTGACCTTCATTTTGGCCAAATAATCCCCCTTTTTTGGACTTAGAAAATTCTGGTTAAAGTTTTGCATGCAAGTACATACAGCTATTACTAAAAGGCATATAGATTTGAAACTTATTTTTTCTTTTTCTAGATCAATAACCAACCTCACTGTGTCAAGTCCCATAACTCTGGCTTGTATTTTGGGCAAATTATGCCCCCTTTTGGACTAAGAAAATTCTGGTTAAGGTTTTACATGCAAGTTACTATCTCCAAAACTAATGGAGATATCGAATTGAAACTTCACATGTGTCTTCGGGGTTACAAAACTAGTTGATAGCATCAAGTCCCATAACTCTGATATGCATTTTGGTCAAATTTTTTCCCCTTTTGAACTTAAAACTCTTTTGATATTTAACATTTTGGGTAATATTTTCCTGTTTCTGGGACAATATTTCGAATAGTCGAGCTTGGCTGTCTTATGGAGAGCTCTTGTTTGGTAAACACCCCTTTTAACAGTTAATGGTACTGTCCAAAATGAAAGATGGACAAGTTCATTATAGAAATTCAGCAAGGTAAACAAAAAAGTATTGATTTAAATTTATTTAATTATCATTTGAGCAAAGGAATTGGATGAAATTTACTGGCAAGTCTCTTTTATGTGAATAATCTGCAGGTCTTCTTGACATTCCTAGATATTTAGCACATGAGCAGTAGCTAACCAGGGCTTTTTCAGGGGGTTTTGGGAAAAAGGCCCCTGGTCATATTGGGAATTTTTAATGCCGTAAATTGTCAAATTTGGGAAAATATACTGACAAATTAAGTGACTTTTTAATTAATAATATTAGTTTTACTGGTAGACAGTTTCCCCTTGTGAAATTCAGAATACTTTTTTTTCAGAATTGTTTTCCAATATTGCCTAAAAATACAGTAACTCTTCATTTGTCATGTTAAAATTTTTGTTTACAGTTTGTTTTCACCATAGTTATAACTGAAATTATCCAAAAAGTAGAATGGCAAAGTGGGTGTATTTTCGAGTGTAAAAACTGGGTCGCGAAAATATGTGACAATTGATTTTAATGGTGTAAGAACTACCTGTCAACATGTTTTGGGTACTTTATTCAATTAATATTTGTGTTTTTATGCATTTTGAGAGGTTTTTGCATACAAATCATACATTTCTTCAGCAAAATCATGTAATTATTTTTTGCCGAGGGTGCAGACGGTCATGTTACTAAAAATAGAAACGAGTTGGTTTTTCCAACATTTTGTTTGATGTACTTGCCAAACAAAACTGATTGTGCAAAAATTATCTTTGAAAAACAGAAAGTAACTGATTTCAGTTGGGAAATTTTTCATTGGATTGGGAATTTTTTGCTTCAGATTGGGAAAAATAGAGCATATTTGGCATTGGGAATGCCATGGGGCCGAACATCGGCCCCGTGAGATAGGGTGAAAAAGCCCTGCTAACATAGATCGAAAATAAACCTATTTCATTATTTCAAATTCATACTGAAAAGTGATTTTTATGCCCCCGAAGGGAGGCATATAGTTTTTGAACCGTCTGTCAGTCTAACGGTCTGTCAGTCTGTTGGTCTGTGGGTCTGTCCGCAATTTTCCTGTCCGGTCCATATCTTTGTCACCGATGGATGGATTTTCAAATAACTTGGCATGAATGTGTACCACAGTAAGATGACGTGTCGCGCGCAAGACCCAGGTCCGTAGCTCAAAGGTCAAGGTCACACTTAGACGTTAAAGGATAGTGCATTGATGGGCGTGTCCGGTCCATATCTTTGTCATCAATGGATATATTTTCAAATAACTTGGCATGAATGTGTACCACAGTAAGATGACATGTCGCGCGCAAGACCCAGGTCCGTAGCTCAAAGGTCAAGGTCACACTTAGACGTTAAAGGATAGTGCATTGATGGGCGTGTCCGGTCCATATCTTTGTCATCGATGGGTGGATTTTCAAACTTGGCATAAATGTGTACCACAGTAAGACGACTTGTCGCGCGCAGGACCCAGGTCCGTAGCTCAGAGGTCAAGGTCACACTTAGACGTTAAAGGATAGTGCATTGATGGGCGTGTCCGGTCCATATCTTTGTCATCGATGGATGGATTTTCAAATAACTTGGCATGAATGTGTACCACAGTAAGACGACGTGTCACACGCAAGACCCAGGTCCGTAGCTCAAAGGTCAAGGTCACACTTAGATGTTAAAGGTCATTTTTCATGATAGTGCATTGATGGGCATGTCTGGTCCATATCTTTGTCATTCATGCATGGATTTTAAAATAACTATGCATGAATGTGTGACACAGTAAGATGACGTGTCGCGCGCAAGACCCAGCTCCGTAGGTCAAAGGTCCTAAACTCTAACATCAGCCATAACTATTCATTCAAAGTGCCATCGGGGGCATGTGTCATCCTATGGAGACAGCTCTTGTTACTCATAAAAATAAAATACAAAATCATTGCTGTTAAAAAAATGTTTAAACCTAGATCTATCTCAAGTTGTTTCCGCACTTAACAGGCAATCATTACCACTGATGGCATAAGACTTATGCCATCAGTGGTAATGATTGCCATCACTCCAATAAAGGTCGGCTCTTTAAATGTATCCCTAAATATCTTTTCACACTTAAAAAATCTTTCATAAACAAGCTCCTGTCTTTATCACTTAATCATATTAATGTAAACACCACCACTCGCCAATTAACACAATCTAAAAATAGCACATTCACACCTGTTTGCAGAATGTCATCAGTGCGTGACCTTGTTAAACTGTTATCAATAGAGTGATAAATTAGGTCAGGCACGGTGCATGCAGTGTGGAATTAGGGATTTAGTTTGATACAGGAAACCATTAGCTTGGAATTTTGGATTTCCGGGAGAAATAATTGATTTCCATATGTCCGGGAAATGGACCAAAAATTCGTGAGTCTCCCGGAGAATCCAGGAAACTTGACATGAAAGATCAGAGCTGAACATTTCGGCAAAATTGGAAAATTCAATGCTTCAGATTGAGAAATTTCACCTGTTTCTCGGATTGGGAAGCGGTCTAATATTGGCCTCTGTAACAGTTATATAATTAGGTAAAAAAGCACTGAGACATGTACCAATAAAACCTATGGTCAGAATATTAACCTTTAGCCTTCTAACGGCAAGTGATTCTGCCTTTGCAACCAGTACAGACACAAGATTAGCTGCAAGGTTACGACAGCAGGCAACAAACAACATTACATTTTGTATTCTTTCAGTAAATGTTCAGTGAACACCCCTTCAAATAACAAATGGCACTACCCAAATTGAATGATAGACCAGTCCATTATAGAAATTTAGTGTGCTAAAGGTTAAACTGAAACAAAAGACAAGCAAACAAAACAAAACAATTACAATTTCTGTTTCTTTCCAGAGAAAAGTACAGTGCTAACAAGCAGAACAATGAGTAACAATATTACTACAAAAGGGTAAGAAAATAGTTGTTGTTGAATTATCCTCCCAGATTGTTTCAGCTTGAACATATTTTAAGGTAACATGGTTACCATCTATAGTTATTTGGGCAGAACATTGATGTTAAAGATGTATTTGATGAATACTAATTTCATATTAAAATGGTAGTCATATGACTGTAGTCATTTTTGATAAAATTCTACTTGTGAACTATTTTAACTGTCAGTGATGCATTTTTCTGTAATGAAAAACCCATTCTGCCAGGTGAAAACAGCGAGATTTTTCCTTAACAAAATTAGATGAATTCATGGTATATCTCTTTTCAGGAGATTCAAGTTCAAGAAGCCAGGAAGCAGTCTCAGTTTGAATAAGCCAAAACCACCTAGTAATGTGCTCACCACATGTAATACTGTAGGGCTGGATAAACTTTCAAACACTGTACAAGTAAACACTAATAAATCTAACTTTGGAAAAGATGAGGATGTGATGTTTTTATCCCAGACGAAGCCTGCCTTTCAGGCAGACAGATTTTCAAGTAATAAAGTGGAGAATTGCAAACCAAAGAAGGTACTTATCTTTTCATCATGATAACTATATTTTGGAATAATTTGGACATGCTTAATAATTGGTCTAATTCACCTGCCCTTCTGAAAAGTGACAAATCAACGCTAGTAACATAGGATATGATTGTTTTGAAATTCATAAATTCCCGCAATACAAAGTAACCCATTGATGGATCTTCATGAAACTTAATACAGATATAGGTCACTGTAGTTTAGAGATTTTCGCCCCCGATTTGATAAAAAGTAGGAACCAACAAACCATTGCATAGTCCTTTTGTACATGTACATAGCTTGTGTATATCTGGATATTAACATTCACAAAACAACGTATTTTGCAGGGGATACAGATTTATTGAATTTGCTTGTTCATGACTTATTCTGTCAAGCATTTTCAGGGAGCATGTGACATACAATATTGATATTGTTCTTGTTAGCTAAAGAAAAATTGAACTTTCTACACAATGATATACTGATAAACATTAATTGACTACAGACTGATGTTTAATAAAGAAAAATGTTGATGTTTTAGCTAAGTTGTAACTTGATGCAGTTTGAAAATGAATATGTCATAAAACATGAAATTTATTGCAGGCAACTTCAGTTCAGCAGTGTATTACAGCATTTACAACACAAGCAAAACCTAAACCTGTAGCTGCAGTAGCCCCACACAGGTAAATATATATAATGTATTACATCATTTACAACACAGGCAAAACCTAAACCTGTAGCTGCAGTAGCCCCACACAGGTAAACACAGGGATCACTTTTGGCAGATACTATTATGAGATTAATTCCCATTTGCCTTGAATCAATGAGATTTTTGACAAAATGAATGGGATTTTTTCTTTTTATAATGGGATTTTACATCGGCGGACAGCTTTTATTACACTCACTTCTCTGAAAAGCAAACATCTGTTTATTTGTAAGAACAATTATCTTGCAAATAAACAAAACAGTTCCTTTCAGAGACACCTTTTACAACTCTAAAATTCAGTGCCAGGAATTGCTGAATAGGTTGATGAAAGTTGTAAGCAAGTCTTGGGTCCACATGCATTTTCCCCCTAATGATTTTACTTCAAAGCTGCTTTGTCAAAGTTGAAGTTAAGTTATGTATTAATCTTTCTGGACTTGATACACTTCCATTAGGTCAAAACAATTTTAAAGTCAAACTTATTTATAACCCTACCCTCAACCATTTCGTTTGGAAATTCGGGCGTTCAGCGTTTTTTATGAAGGGATTTCACCAGTAGCCCCACACAGGTAAATATATACAATGTGTTACAGCATTTACAACACAGGCAAAACCTAAACCTGTAGCTGCAGTAGCCCCACACAGGTAAATCTATACAATGTGTTACAGCATTTACAACACAGGCAAAACCTAAACCTGTAGCTGCAGTAGCCCCATACAGGTAAGTATACATAATGTATTACAGCATTTACAACACAGGCAAAACCTAAACCTGTAGCTGCAGTAGCCCCACACAGGTAAGTATACATAATGTATTCCAGCATTTACAACACAGGCAAAACCTAAACCTGTAGCTGCAGTAGCCCCACACAGGTAAATCTATATAATGTGTTACAGCATTTACAACACAGGCAAAACCTAAACCTGTAGCTGCAGTAGCCCCACACAGGTAAGTATACATAATGTATTACAGCATTTACAACACAGGCAAAACCTAAACCTGTAGCTGCAGTAGCCCCACACAGGTAAATATACATAATGTATTACAGCATTTACAACACAGGCAAAACCTAAACCTGTAGCTGCAGTAGCCCCACACAGGTAAGTATACATAATGTATTACAGCATTTACAACACAGGCAAAACCTAAACCTGTAGCTGCAGTAGCCCCACACAGGTAAATATACATAATGTATTACAGCATTTACAACACAGGCAAAACCTAAACCTGTAGCTGCAGTAGCCCCACACAGGTAAGTATACATAATGTATTCCAGCATTTACAACACAGGCAAAACCTAAACCTGTAGCTGCAGTAGCCCCACACAGGTAAGTATACATAATGTATTCCAGCATTTACAACACAGGCAAAACCTAAACCTGTAGCTGCAGTAGCCCCACACAGGTAAATATACATAATGTGTTACAGCATTTACAACACAGGCAAAACCTAAACCTGTAGCTGCAGTAGCCCCACACAGGTAAATCTATATAATGTGTTACAGCATTTACAACACAGGCAAAACCTAAACCTGTAGCTGCAGTAGCCCCACACCGGTAAATCTATATAATGTATTACAGCATTTACAACACAGGCAAAACCTAAACCTGTAGCTGCAGTAGCCCCATACAGGTAAATATACATAATGTATTACAGCATTTACAACACAGGCAAAACCTAAACCTGTAGCTGCAGTAGCCCCACACAGGTAAATATACATAATGTATTACAGCATTTACAACACAGGCAAAACCTAAACCTGTAGCTGCAGTTGCCCCACACAGGTAAATATATATAATGTATTACAGCATTTACAACACAGGCAAAACCTAAACCTGTAGGTGCAGTTCATGTTCTGCCATACTGTCCCGTGCAGTGGATACATAAAAGAAATTATTAATCATACATTATACATGGATTTTTTTTTTGGACATATTGACAGGGTGTCAAGTTACCTATATTTACCTATATTTTCCTATATTTTAGCCCTCTACCTATAATAACCTATAAAATCCTATATTTTGCCAAAATACCTATAAATACCTATAATCTGGAAATTTTGTGGTAAGCAAGGAATTCAAAGGCCATTCAAACCATTAAAAAAGAAGTGATTCTATGATAATTGAGTTTATAAATATGCTGAACATTACCTTTTAGGCATTGAAATTTGTATTCCTTTCAGGTGTAGTGACCCTGCCCAGCCCAGCTTTAGGAAAGCTTTAAGTAATGGAAGTTCTTTTTTCAATTGGAATATTTTCCATTTCTTAAAGCTTTCATGTATAAAAATGTGAATAGGAAATGCACATGTTTTTATTTTGTTTTCAGAATAAACAAGCCTTAATGTTTCATAATTAAGCCTCATAATGCCTGCTAATAAGAGTCAGTTTCGAGATAGGTGGCTATCAGAAGTAGATGGCAATGGACATGAACTGAAATTTTGGTGTGTCAGGACTTCAGTATTGTTAATCAGCTTAGTGATGAAGATATTGTCTTGGGAGAAGCACGACAGGAAATATCAAACATGAAATCATCAGCAGCTCAGCACAAAGAAATCCTTGGAATTCGAGCATTCTTCACTTCAGTATCAAAATACTTGGTCACTCGACTTCCTTTCCAGAACAAACTTATAAAGTCATTAGGTTGCCTGTCTCCAGTCAGAAGATTTGAAAAAGGCTCTGTAATTGATGCTGAAATTTTGTCCAGGGAGATGCATTTGATGAAAATATGACTGTTAATATTGTGGATGAATGGAAGGTATATCAAACAGAAGATGATTTGAAAGAAGAAGATAGAATTGACCATTATTGGAGACAAGTGTTTGTGAAGAAGCTTGATAGCGGGCAGCTCAAGTACAGATTTTTACTCCAACTTGTCAAGAAAGCTCTGGTATTACCACATGGAAATTTAGAGGTTGAGAGAAGTTTGTCAGTGAACACTAGTGTAGTGACTAAGGACAGAGTTGCCTTGGGTGAGAAAACTGTTACTGCCATCAGAACTTTGAAGGACATAGTTAAGTTCAGTGATCCTGTAGATGAGCAACCTCACAAAATACCATTAAACAGTGAAATACTTCTGGCAGCAAAAATGGCCCATAACAAGTATAAACAGAGGATTGAGACAGGAAAAGAAGAAAGAGCGAAAAAGAAACAGGAGAGAGAGAAAGAAAGGCTTGAAAAGAAAAGATTGGAAGAACTTGCAACAGAAGAGAATAATAAGACCTCCTCCATGCTTGAAAAAGAAAAAGCACTGCTTAAAAAAGAAATGGAGATTCAGACAAGGTTGACTGTAGCAGAGGAACTGTTAAAAGATGGGAACAAAAAGCTTTCTAAAGCTGTTGAAAGTAGTGACATGAAAGGTGCTTCTGTAGCACAAATGATGATAGTAACAGCCACATCAAAGATAGAGGGTATAAGAAAGGAAATGGACAGGGTACGTGAAAACCAAAGGGAAGTTGAGCAGCAAAAGAGACAGTTACTGGTTAACAGACTAGATAAGTGTAGTTCTAAATCATCAAGCAAAGGAAAGAAACAAGAATCAGCCATATCAAGTTCCAAAAGCTCTGCCACTGCTTCAACAAGAACTTCAAAATCTGAACCAGACAAGCAAGCTGCCTCTTCTTCCAAGTCAAGTCCTTCATCAGAAAAGCATTCATCCAAGAGAAAGAATGAAGATAAAGAAACAGATGCCAAGAAATCCAAGAAGGTCTAATGTAACAATATTATAGGACCCTGGGTCAAGGGACTCCATGTGTTATCATGTTTACAGAGATCATGGTATTCGTAAGTATGAAACTGTTGTTATTTTGTTCTGTAGATGGTTTGATTATAATTGTTTTCTTTTTCATTCATGTACAAATGCAGGCCCAACACAATATTTTATACTTCTATTAACAATGTACTGATATATGTTGTTAGCAATATGGCTTGGTTTGCCTAATTCCCTGTTAAACTGATTTGAGTACCAGTATTGGTAAAGTTTTGTCTGTTGGCGAATTAATAGTTTATTATGAAAATAAGATATATGTTAAAATGTTATTTGTTTAAAATCATAAAAGTAGCCACTTTTTCTGTTCCTTTGTATTTTATGTTTAGTAAAAGAGAGTGCTGGTAGGTGGTGGAGGAGGATAAAACACTTGTCCGACTTGTTTTCTTCATTATAAGCAACCTATATAATCCTATATTTCTGGCCCCCAAATACCTATATTTCAGGATCCTACCTATATTTTTGACTCCCAAAAGCACTTGACGCCCTGTATTGATTTTACAATTTAACACAATTGTGGTAAAACTTGAAATCATTCAGATTAAATCTAAAGGCCACCTCTGAAATCCTGCTGTATGAGAAGTGTGGTGATGACCTTATGGGAACTTCTTACATTAGGGATCAGGGCTAGTATTAACACACCCACAAGGCCTGGTATGCTTAGAGGGTACAACTCGAGAATATGAAACAAAGGGGTCACAAGAATGATCCCTGTGTGACATAAATATTTGTAATGAACTGACAGAACACATTGTATGCGATGTTATTTGACCTCCACTTCAGATTTATGTGGGGAAGTTGTTGAGTGCAGGGAACAAATTAGCATGCTGCTTACAAAATCCAAAACAATTGTTTGGTTCATTAGCTGAAATTGACAAAACTAGATTTCTTTTGAAAAATCTCTTTAAACTGAAACCGTACTTTTACATTCCCATCCTTCAGGTCCCCAGAGAAAAATGAAGTTCACCCAATACAAAGGTCGGAGGCCAAAGTTCAGCCTGTACAAAGGTCAGAGATCAAAGGAATCAAGAGGAAATCGGACGAGATGGAGAATAACTGGCACATGAAGAATGTCTCGGAAATGTTTTCATCATTTAATGATGATTGTGATGATGACTTTGATGATTTTGATGTTAAATCTGGTAAATAGTTTTGTGAAATCTCTTCATGTTACAGGCATAAAATTTGTACTTTCAGCCTAAATTGTGGTTTTATGGGGACAGTGTTTGTAGTTAATGGCATATTAATATTTACCACAGACCACAACAAAAGAAAACTATGAATATTCTGAAGTGATAACAAGTTGTACAAAGGAATTTTGATGAGTTTGTGTTCAGTTATGAATTCGAAATATTGCTCTTTAGCCTTAGAAATGACACTTGTTACATGACCTCTCTAGAAAATTTTGTAATTTGGATAATTTAAGAGTATCACTTTTTTTGAACAAATTTTAATGGCTAATGTTAAATTAAGGAACCTCGGATTTAAAACTTTTATGCTCCAGGTGTTGAAGACTGATTTGTCTGTCTGTCCGTCACCTTGTGTACTTTACTCTTACAGTTTCCATCCAACTGAAATGAAACTTGGTATACTTCTGATATTCTAACATTAAAATAGGACATTGTTGTATGAGTGTATCTTATTAATTGAGTTCATGTGTTCAGCTTTAGGTAGATCACCAATAGTGACAATCAGCAATTTCTATTGAATTACGTTTTAAGTACGGAGGGCTTTTTAACATTCAGAAAGAATATGGAGAATATGTAATTGCACCACAATGGCCGAATGTTGTTACAGTTCCTTTACAGGGGTCTCTTTGGCCAAGTGGTTAAGGTCAGTCAGATCGAACAACATGGCCCTCAACACTGAGGGTTCAAGTCCTATTTGGGTTGTGTTATGATCAAGTCATCAGACTAACCGGCTTGTGTAAGGTCATTACTTCTCTCCAGGTGCTCACCTGTGCCTGATTTGATGCAGGTATGGGTACATTTCCTCCATCACCAAAATCTGGAAAATCTCTGTATGACATGAACTTTAAACCAAGTAAAAACAAAAAGCTATGGTTCTACTACCATAACTAAAATTGAAGAACACCAATATTTTATTTTTCAGGTTCACCAGCATTTAAAAAAAGTTTGTCTGGTAAAAAGAAGGTATATTTTGGTGTTTTACACTTGTACATTGTTACATTCAGTTTCTTAAAAAATGAAACATATTTGGTCAGCCAGACAGAGAAGCATTTATCTCCAGTTTTTGCTTGAAATAGCTAAATATATTTTGTTTATAGACTGTGTCTTAGAATATTTCCTCCTAAAAAGTTAAAATTTTTATAATAATTCAATTTAAAACCCTTTTTAGGTTCATTATAACACTGAATTATTTTTTTAATGGATCGCTACTAAAACGTGTAGGACAGTTTCTGAAAATGTCTGAAAATTTAAGAGAAACTCTTGATAAATACCTAGTTAATGCAATTTTAAGATGCACTTAAAAAGTAAATCAAATCTCCATTTTATTTTATGTTGCTACGGAAACAGGATTACTGCCAATCTCAAAACAGTTTGTCAGTTTCATAACATCTTACTTGTTAGATGGTTGGGATAATATTTTTCGAAATATTGAATGTTTTAAGAAATACTTGCAAAGCACAGAGACTGCACAGTCATTTGAACAATGTTGTCTTTCCCTTTAAAGCAGTTTTTCCTGATATAGTCTCTGAAATTACAGGTAGAAGATGTTGTTGCTGAAAGTGATGACAATGATGAAATGATTGCACCTAAAATGAAGAAGAGACGGACACTGGAGTTCTCTGATGAGGAAGATCAGTGCGCGGAAAAGGAGACCCATGCTCAGATTGCTTCAGGTCTGATTCTTCAGTCAAATTTTTGTGTGTGTAAATGTGTGCACACATGTGCGCATGTGCTAGCACACCCGCATGTGCGCACATGAAAAAGGGCATACTTGCAGATGTACATTATGACATCAAACTTTAAAATGTTAAAAGTAATAATAATCATAAACTAATACCACTACAGATATATGATAAAAATAATGTAAAGAACAGATATATTTCTTCAGTTTAATTGCATGACATGGCAGTGTAAATGAAATTCTTTTGCCTTATTAATAAAAACAGAAACTATCATACATTAAGTTCCAAATTAAAGAGCAAGTCTAGGTCTACCTGAGCTTATAATTCTCTTTCTCAGTGTAGGTTCACATTTTTAGTCCCCTAATGGCAGAACACCAGAGGGGACTATAGGAATGCCGTTCATCTGTCTGTCCGTCTGCAAATCTGGATCCTGCAATTGTTCTAGAAGTATTCAAGCTAGGTTACTAAAACTTGGTATATGATTAGTAGGCAATATGTAGATTATGCATTTACACTATTTAAGGTCAAGTAAAAATTATTTCCGCTCTATAACTTTTATATACAGAAATGTTCCACATGATGAGACAATGTGTCAACACATGACCTTTGCTTGTAAATCAAATTTGAAAGTTTTACACCAGTAGCAGACTTAGTGACCGAGTACTCGGTCACTTATTCATCTTGTTACTCACAGTTTATTTGCTAATAATGTTCTGTTTCTAATATTTAGTGGAAAGTAAAGAAAACTGTCCAAATATTGAATCCATCAAGCATCTACCAGACACAGATTTAGAGGAGTTACAGATAAAGCTTCTGAAAGTCACTGATGAGATAAGTGAGCTGGTTGGTCATCTAACTGTTACTGATATGATGTCATGTTTTAAAAATAACTTTCATCATGTGCAAGACCTTCTTTTAAAGAGGTAAGAATTAGATACAAATCAGCAGGGCTCCGGAAATTTTGATAACTCAATCGGTCCGAAACGAAAATTCTGATATCGGCACTACCCCACCCACTGCATTCTCAATATTACACATTTTGTAAAACGTGATAGAGTAAAGAAATAAGCATGTCATTCATTAAATATGAGTTACCGGTCACCGCGAGTTACCATACAATGAAGACAATTTTCAGTGTCATGAGTGATCGTTACTTTGTTTAAATTTCGATGTTTTTCCGAGAAAATACTTGCAAGGATAAAATTGCCGAGGCACGTAACTAGTCTAAAAGCCAACGCACGTGACTTCGGTACCGTATACACGGCAGATACTTTGTGATGTTTCCTCATTCTTTTACGGAATTCTATAAAATACAATGCGTCAAAGTGAATTACATGACATATATTCTCTGCTAAACAGCCTCAGTATTTTAAGAATACTCTGCCGCGGACCGAATGTGTCCGTTATGTGAACGCTGAGATCGAATTTCCGCATGTACCAAAAGATCACCCGGGTTGGCCACAGATATTTCATTTCACTTAAGCATTGTACTTCAGTAAGCAACTACATTTTATAAAGTTATATGTTCTTTTCTGATGTAAACAAAATTTCATTTTGAAACGTTTTTTAAAAGACCGATTTGATAAACAGCGCCACCCCGGTTTTCTTTATCATTCGTGTTTGCCAGTCCATTTTTTTCTTTTTCTTTTTTGTACGGTCGGGTTGCAAAGACGATTTTCTGCACTTGTTTCAACTGGAGCCCCAAAAAATGAATCATGTAATTTTTTCTAATCAAGTAATTATAGAAATTATTTTTATTGGTTTTCCATGTGATGTCTCATTAAATTAAAGACCTATAATGTACAATTATAGCTCGTTGATTAAATGCAGTGACCATTTGTTTTTTACCCGTGATCAAACATAGCCTTTTGAAATAAGCCATCCGTCGGATTCTAAATAAATGAAGTGGATCCTCGTCGAAATGATTTGGATCCAGTCAGAAACAATTGGAAACCAGTCAAAAATGTTAAATACATTGCAGTTGACTGTCTGCAAACATTAAAGTATGTGCCGCGCAAGCACTGATTGCGTCCCGTGCTAATTACGGACCGATTATCAAAGTGACAATCGGACCGATTGACACGTTTATTGATTATCTGAAGGTGCGACCAACAATCTCCTGCTTGACAGGTGGTCGTGTATTGAGATATCAGACCGAAATTTATACTTTTCTCCATTTTTACCGGACCGATTTTTTTCGTTTTTTCACTTCACAAATCGGTCTGAAAAGTCAAAAATCTGTCCAAAACCAACAAACCGGCAAATTTTCGAAGCCCTGCAAATCAGTTGGATAATTTATAGAAGTCGACTTTTGAATCCCGGTGAATTTGAATTTGTCGTGATTCTCTTTGAGTGTTCAGTAAAGCTTAAATTTTAACCTTTGTTTATATTTTGTTGGGAGGGGGAAGACTACTACTGATAAATGTTTTTCACAAGATGTGTCCAAGCTGGTATGGTTTGACTTAAAATGGAATTTAATGATTGTAATATTTTCATAGTGTGCACCAGTAACAACACAAAAGAATAACAGATTGTTTGTACAGTTAACAAATTTTCAATCTGGCATTTTAGTACATGCTTTTTAGCTCACCTGAACCTTGTGATCTGGCATCCTTTGTCAAAATTTTTAGTTAATCATCTCCTCTGAAATCATAGATAAGAATAGAAAAACCTTTAAACAACTTCGTCTCATAAACAATTTGATGGATCTTCATCTTACTTTGATGGGGCCTCAGTGGCCGAGTGGTTAAGGTTGCTGACTTCAAATCACTTGCCCCTCATCGATGTGGGTTCGAGCCTCATTCGGGGCGTTGAATTCTTCATGTGGGGAAGCCATCCAGCTGGCTGACGGAAGGTCGGTGGTTCTACCCAGGTGCCCGCTCGTGATGAAATAATGCACGGAGGGGCACCTGGGGTCTTCCTCCACCATCAAAGCTGGAAAGTTGCTATATGCCATATAATTGTGTCGGTGCGACGTTAAACCAAATAAAGTAAAATAAATAAATCATCTTACTTTGTCTGTTCTATCCTTTTATGTACCTGTCTCAGGTTTGTTCAAAAGGGGCTGACAAAGCTAAAAATAGAAAATTACCTGTAAGCAACTTCTCATAAACCACCAGATGAATCTTCACAAAACTTGGTCTGTAGTAACCTTTTATGAATGTCTGTCTAGTGTGTTCAAATGGTTCCGCTAGCAGGTAAAAAAATCTTTAAACACCTTCACATGATCATCAATAGACTTGACCTGTAGCATTCTTGCAGGGACCTCTTTCAATTTGCAAAGTCTTAAATAAACATATGACCTTAAATATGGTGAAATAAAAAATGTATAGATCTGTATGCTTGGTTTTGAGATAATTGCCCATGATTAAAGAAAGCTGCGCATTTCAAGCTAATTTTAAGACATTTTTTTGAATTATTTAAATGTGTCAGATGTTTTAATATGATATTTTAACTTAAGATAGACATTAAAGTTGCTGATGTAATAAATTTACCACTTGTTGCCATTAGTTCATAAAATCTGAATCCAAATTTTATTCAATGTTTTCCGGATAAGTAATGTTAGGCCATTACTTCCAATTTATCAAACATGCAGAACTTCTTAAAGAACTCTGAATGGACTTCTTAAAGGGTCAAAAGCAAGGTCAAGTTTCTCCTCTGATAAATATTTGTTTTAGAATATATTTTCATAAGAAATGGAGAATTTTTGGAAATAAGATGCTTAAACATTTCAATAATCTGGGTTATAACGCCTTAGCTTTATATTAAAATCAGTAGTCTAGACTGTTACAGTGCAGAGAATCATTAAGTGTAAACAAGAAAAAAAACTGTACCATCAAAGATCAAATTCAAACTGAAGATACATTGACATTTGCTGTTGATTAAATAATCGTTATAAAACAAGATTTGAGCCACACCATGAGAAAACCAACATAGTGCATTTGTGACCAGCATGGATCCAGACCAGCTTGCGCATCCGCGCAGTCTGGTCAGGATCCATGCTGTTCGCTTTCAAAGCCTATTACAATTAGAGAAACCATTAGCGAACAGCATGGATCCTGACCAGACTGCGCAGGTTGGTCTGGATCCATGCTGGTCACAAACGCACTATGTTTGTTTTCTCATGGTGCGGCTCAATTTTATATTTATTTTTCAGGACTAAACTGAAGCAACAGGTGGGATCAGAAAATCTTTTTCAAAAAGTACCTCATCAGTCTGGTCAGCAGTTTCCTAGGGCACACAGTGATTCATTTAAGATATCTGATGACCCAGGACAATGTAGATTTAAAACTATGACACCTGAAAATGTTAACAAAGCGAGACAGGAACCTATTACCAGCACTGTACAAAGACCATTAGTGTCCTCTCGTTTGTCAAACAGTGGAAACAAATTGGGGTCACCAATTCCATGTGGCGATAGTTTCTTTGAAGATGATGCCATTTTGACTCAAACACATGTTAATTTCATGTCAAGATTTAGTCGGCATTCGGTGAGCGGACCTCTAGACATTTCAAACACCTCTAGTACTACCTCAACCCCGGTGTCTTTTCCAAGACCCAAATCAACACCAGCTGTGCTGCAGAAAAATAGTGTACAAATTTTTTCCGAAAATGTTTCAAAAACAGGTTGTAATAATTCAAACAGTGTTCTGAATATTTCATCAGATACATCAATTATTACCCCTAATCGGCCAAAATCAACATATTTATCTAATGCCTCCAAACAACCAGGATCTGTTGTAAAACTGGGAGATTATGAACCTGATATGTTTGATAGCATTGATGAGGATATGAATCTCAATATGGCAGAAGAATTTAACTTTGGTTACAAACTTGCTAACCAGTCTGTATCATCTAGAAAAACAGTTAACCAGTCTAAAATTGGTACAGTAAAGGAAGATAATACTGTGTTTTCAGAGAATCTTGAGGATTACTCAAAAGATGAATTGATTGATGATTTTGATGAAGATGATGATGAAGATTTTAACCGAATTCTTTCACAGGATGATCTACCTCAAATATCCATACCGAAGAATTCCAGACAATCTACAGGTGTGTTTTATGGTCATTTTAACTGATATTGTTTAAAATAAGGGGAATCTACTCTGGTGTTTAACTTTTTCTTAGTTATGATAATTATTGTCATAGTTTGCCAATATATATTATGGTACAAGGTATTTTAGAGTAGACACACTGTTTCATAATTTCCCTACCAAAGTCAGAAAAGTTTCAGATCTGGAGATATTTTATTTGTACATGTATATAAATACATTGTATATTTAAGGTTCAGCAAGAAACTCAACCAGTCTTATTACAGAGCCTCCTCAGGAACATAGTGAATACTCCGGTTATGCCTTTGAGCACTGCCGAGAAATGGTGAAAGTGTTTAACCAGGTGTTTGGTCTTCAGAAGTTCCGACGTCACCAACTAGAAGCCTGCAATGCTGCTTTACTGCAGAATGATACTTTTGTCCTAATGCCTACAGGTAAATAAAATTTATTTTTAAATTGTTCAAAAATCATTTGAAACAACTGTCCATACCTTCAGTATTTATTTATTGTCACAACATGAAAATATTTGGCTTCAGCAATAACATACATTTCAGAATAGAAAAAAGTCAGTTGACCTAGATTTACAAAAAAGTTGTATAAATATGTACTATCATGTTTGACATTGCGGGAATAATGTCAAAGCTTTATTACACAAGTGTAATACCAAATTTATGTAATGGCTTTATATCACACTCACAACATCAAAGAAAAGTGATAAAAGTATTATCTGCAATAGTACAGTCAAGTATAAATTGCAAGTATTAGAGTTTGTTGCCTAATAGAAAGTATATTTTGATCAAATTATCTGTTCCAGGTGGTGGCAAGAGTCTTTGTTACCAGTTACCTGCCCTTGTTTCTGGTGGTGTCACTATAGTTATCTCCCCTCTTAGAGCTCTGATTCAGGATCAGGTGCAGAAACTGAATTCTTTACAGGTGAGTTTTTGCTGCTAGTTACCTCGTCCCTGAAATAATGCCACTAGGGGTACATGCTGTCATCCTTCAACATTATAAGCATTAGTGTTGCCTTATAACTTGAGCTGTGTTGGTGCGACTTAAATAACTAATACAAATGTATATTAGGGGCCTCCGTGGTCGAGTGGTTAAGGTCGCTGACTTCAAATCACTTGCTCCTCATGGATGTGGGTTCGAGCCTCACTCGGGGCGTTGAATTCTTCATGTGAGGAAGTCATCCAGCTGGCTTACGGAAGGTCGGTGGTTCTACCCAGGTGTCCACTCGTGATGAAATAATGCACGGAGGGGCCACTGGGGTCTTCCTCCACCATTAAAGCTGGAAAGTCGCCATATGACCTATCATGTGTCGGTGCGACGTTAAATCCAACAAAAAAAACAAAAAAAAAAAACAAATGTATATTATGAAATCTTAAACAGAGAAGTTAACTACATTATTTTAGGTACCAGCGGGTCATTTGTCGAGTGATGTATCGCAGAGTGAAGCTGACATGCTGTACAGAAAATTATACAAGAGAGTGCCAGAAATCAGACTGCTGTATGTCACACCTGAAAAAGTATGATAATATTTTCAGAAATAAGATATCTCTTGCAGTATGTGTTCATATATTTCTGTTGTGTTTGCATTGTCTAGCTGTTAACATCACATGTTTAAAAAAATGTTACTGGACGGATAGTTACAGACTTGCACAACAAATAGCTCTAAAAGTTTAAACAATGCAATTTTCTACAGCAGTTTTTGAAATAAAGTTAAAGTCGAGTGGTCTGTGACTTTGAAACTCTTGCCCTTCATTGCTTAGGATTCAAAACATTGTTTTGGGTGCAGAATTCTTTCATGTGAGGATGCCATCAAGCTGGCTTATAGAAGATAGTTGGTTCTATACTATGTGCCCGCCAGTGCTTAAAACAATCCCAAAGAGACTGTTGGAGGTCTTTTTCCATCTTGAAAAGCTGGGAAGTACCCATATAACACATAATTGTAGGTGTGATAGTAAATCTAACAAAGAAAATTTAAGACATACTGATGATAATCTAAATTATTACTTACTGTAATACTACAGTGTTATATTTGTAATATGTGGACTTATATTTTTAGATTTCTGCGAGTGAAAAGTTACTGAGTGTCCTAGAGAACCTCTACAGTAGAAAAGTCCTTGACAGATTTGTCATAGATGAGGCACATTGTGTCAGCTCGGTAAGTAATACCACTTATTTCTCGGGTTAAGTTGTACACGTATTTTCAGTCTAGTTTACCTTAGATTTTTAGCTCGACTATTCGAAGAATAAGTAGAGCTATCCTACTCACCACGGCGTCGGCGTCGGCGTCACACCCTGGTTAAGTTTTTCGTACCAGTCCACATTTTGACAAAGTCTTTTGAGATAAAGCTTTGAAACTTTCAACACTTGTTTACCATCACCATGTCCAGTTATAGGCAAGAGTACATAACTCTGTCAAGCATTTTGACTGAATTATGGCCCCTTTTGACTTAGAAATCTTGGTTAAGTTTTTCGTACCAGTTCATATTTTGACAAAGTCTTTTGAGAAAAAGCTTTGAAACTTTCAACACTTGTTTACCATCACCATGTCCAGTTGTTGGCAAGAGTACATAACTCCATCAAGCATTTTGGTTGAATTATGGCCCCTTTTTGACTTAGAAATCTTGGTTAAGTTTTTCGTACCAGTCCACATTTTGACAAAGTCTTTTGAGATAAAGCTTTGAAACTTTCAACACTTGTTTACCATCACAATGTCCAGTTGTAGGCAAGAGTACATAACTCCATCAAGCATTTTGACTGAATTATGGCCCCTTTTGACTTAGAAATCTTGGTTAAGTTTTTCGTACCAGTTTATATTTTGTGTGAAGTGTTTGACATATGGCTTTGAAACTTTTATATCTTGTTCAGTATAATAGTCTCTATCAATAGGCAAGAGTACGTAACTCTCTCGTCTTTTTTGGCTGAATTATGGCCCTTTTTGAACTTGGAAATTGGTTTTGTTTTATATATGTCCATGTTTTGTCAAGACTATTTGACATTTTGGCTTTTAAACTTTAAACACTTGTTTATCATTATGATTTCCATCTGTAGGCAAGAGTACATAACTCTGACAACTATTTTGACTGAATTATGGCCCTTTTTGGACTTTGAAATTTGTTCAGTTTTTTTTAACAAGTCAGCGTTTTGTCAAAACTATTTGAACTGTGGCTTTGAAACTTTTAACACTAGTTTATCAACATGATTTCCATCTGTAGGCAAGAGTACATAACTCTGTCAACTATTTTGACTGAATTATGGCCCTTTTTGGACTTGGAAATTAGTTAAATTTTTCATATAAGTCCATGTTTTGCCAGACATATAACTTAACATATTTGCCATCATGGTCACACATTGCCAGTTAGTGCAAGACTAATCGAAATCCACAAATACAGGAACATTTTTTGTTTATCCATTTTTTTGTTTAGTCTGAAAAACTATGGAAATATTTTGACCCCATTCTTCAATCAATTCTTCGAATAGTCGAGCGCGCTGTCATCCGACAGCTCTTGTTTATAAAGTTTTAGTATACTCCATGAGTCCAACTTAGTAGATTCAAAACAGGTTTGTTAGACTTTCTGATTCAAGGTATCATCTGTTTGTTGTAAATGTCAAAATGTATGCTTATATTCAACACAGTGGGGACATGATTTCCGACCGGATTACAAGAAACTTGGTGTACTGAAGACGAAGTTCCCTGGAGTGCCCCTGATGGCCCTAACTGCCACAGCCACAATGAGGGTCAGGAAGGATATCTGTCATCAACTACATATGAAGGACCCCAAATGGTGAATAATATTTTGAAAAAAAAAAAAGATCTGTGTAAAATTTTATATATACCAGTCTGCCAGTTTGTTTGACAACTTCTTTTGTTAAAATTATACTATGTATAAGTACAGAACTCTTTCTATAAAGAATGGAAATGATATCAAACAAACTGAATTTTACATCTAGTAGTTACATATTGTAAAACAACCCAGTTTGTTTTCCTATTGAACAAAGAAGACTGAAAATTTTGTATTATTATGCAACAATTTGTAAGTCACGATTATTTTGTCATAGCATCAAATGTCATAGCTACGTGCTAGAAAAGAAACTGACACAAAACAGGCAAATATTTGGTGGATGTCATCAAACATGAACACAATTATCCTTGATAAATGTGTTAGAATCGAAATTATATATAAAATGTGTAAAAAGATCTTTTGGAAGCAAAGTATGCAACCAAGAAGAATAATAGCAGACTTGGTTTGATCGAGTCTGTTCATGAGAGGTAATGAAACATGCAACACCTCTCACGCCCCCTAGCACTGGCTTAAGCAGAACTCTGTTACACATAATATGTTGAATGATCTCCATGATCCCAAAGGACTAGAAAATATAACAACACTGAATCCAGAGATTTAAACAGAGATTTGCTCTTGAATAAAACCATTGTTTTGAGTTCATATGTGAAAGAATTATAGCACAAGAGTGCAGTCGGAGTGATGCTATAATACACATAATTTTATTCAATGAAAAATCACTGTTTTGGAGAAATTATTTCTTAAATAATCACAGACTCGACTTTAACTGCCATCTATAATATTTGAAGATTTACAAAAAGTCTGATCTTAAAATACTGGTAACTGAGAGAGAGCACATCTTTTGATGGTTCTTAGATGTTAGCAAGAGTGCACCAGATGCTGTAATAATTTCTCTTTTTATGCCCCCGAAGGGAGGCATATTAGTTTTCAACTGTCCGTCCGTTCGTTCGTCACGTTAACTTTTTGCATGAAGGAACTTTACTCGCGAACCACTGCACCCAGGACCTTCAAACTTCACATGCTGATAGCACTTATTGAGTACACGACCCCTACTGACATTGGGGTCACCAGGTCAAAGGTCAAGGTCAATGGTCAAGGCACTGTGGGTGCATTTGTCACCATTAGTGACAGCTCTTGTTTTAAATTGGTAACATACCACCAGAAATCTGTAGCCAGTCTGCCTTCTAAAATTCCAAAACCGTGACTAGACATTGATAATTGTATTTATTGTAATAATAGGTTTACATCAAGCTTCAATCGTCCAAATCTCAAGTTTGAAGTTCGTTCGAAGAAACCATCTACAGCAACTAATGATATTATAAAGATGATAAAAGAAGACTTTCCAGGGAAATGTGGAATTGTTTACTGTCTTTCAAGGTAATTTTTGCTTGTAATACATATATTGACAGACGTCGGAGACTGTCATCATAAAAAGTCAAAACTTTATATAAAGACCACACCATAAAGAGCCAAAAAGTCTATTTACAGGTCAGGGTACACTGTGGAAATAAAATATGTTGCTGTTCTAGCAAGGATATCCCAAATTGCAGATGGTCTTTAGCACAGGTTTGTGTATGTTAGAGCTTTATAAATAAAGCTTTTTATTCCACCTTGGTAACTGTTAGGTTACATTGTGGTCACTAGGGTCTTGTGGTTGACTGTTTCTAATCACTTATTCCTCACTGCTATATGTTCTTAACCAAGAGTACATTATTGTTTGGAATTTATCTAGCTGGCTTGAGGTCAGTGTTTCTACACACGAGTCTGGCCTTGCTAATATATGTCACATGGGTTCCTTGGTCTTTTCTTTCAAACTGGAAGGTTGGTGCCTGTGATGTAATTCGTGCTGGTTTGATTCAGAAGCCAACAAAAACAAATAAAATTAGTGTTTTAACTATATACACAATATGTTTTAAACCTTTAGCCTGCTGACATCAAGTGAGTCTATTCAGTCAGTAAATTTTCAGTGAACACCCCGCCGAATAGTAAGTGGTACTGCTCAAATTGAATGATGGAACTGTCCATTTAAGAAATTTAGTAGGATAAAGGTTCATATAAGCTGAATGCTCTTTGTTAACTACAGGAAAGAATGTGATGATGTAGCCAAGGCATTAAGTAAAGCAGGTATATTGTCTGTATCATACCATGCTGGATTGACAGACGGAGAGAGAACTATGATACAGGAAAAATGGATTAAAGGAAACAGATGCAAGGTTAGTGTGTATATATAACATGTTTTTTTCCTGTAGCGTATCTCACTGGACTGACACATTTCAATAAAAAAGGTGGTATTAACAATTGTTGATCAATGTTCACCAATGGCATTAGCTGTGAAATTGATAAACTTTAGTCACTTGATGCTTTTGGACTAGTCAGAAGTCTTTTAACAGTAAGTTGTAATTATTACCATATAAACTTAATTCTTTTTAGCTACTACCGAGCACATGTAATAATATGATGATAATGAGAGGTATTGTAAACTTCGAAAGACAACTAAGTTCATTCTGTTGTTTTATACTTTGTTTAGGTTATATGTGCAACAATTGCCTTTGGTATGGGTATTGACAAACCTGATGTGAGATTTGTGATCCACTACTCGCTGCCAAAGTCAGTGGAAGGTTACTATCAGGAAGCTGGTCGCGCTGGACGTGACGGTCTCCTCGCATACTGTATACTGCTGTATACATACCAGGATGTTAAACGGCTTCGGAGAATCATTGAAAGTAAGGAAATTATTGTATTGCAACTCCTGAATGAAAGAAATAAGTATATACACACATACAAATTATTAAGCCCGCCCGCTTAGCTCAGTAGGTAAGAGCGTTAGTCTACGGATCACGGGGTCGTGAGTTCGATCCTCGGGCGGGGCGTATGTTCTCAGTGACTATTTGATAAACGACATCGTGTCTGCAATCATTAGTCCTCCACCTCTGATTCATGTGGGGAAGTTGTCAATTACTTGCGGAGAACAGGTTTGTACTGGTACAGAATCCAGGAACACTGGTTAGGTTAACTGCCCGCCGTTACATGACTGAAATACTGTTGAAAAACAGCGTTAAACTCAAAACAAACAAACAAATTATTAAAGGTAATTAATCAGATTTTGATCAGTAAACGATTTGGTCTAAAGTTTAACAACTGATCATTTACACTTATTTATGTTCACTGACTGCTTAATACATGTTAGAATTTTGCTGGAGGTATTTTTGAAATTTGATTTTCCTGTCTTGGTTGCTCAACTAAGATGTAATTATTATGCAAATCTGTTTTTCGGCTGTTGGGTGTTCTTTTTACTGTTTTATCACACTTCCAGTGGATCAGAGTGCTACGTACGAATCAAAGCGTGTTCATATAGACAACTTGTTCAGGATGATACAGTATTGTGAGAACGTGGCGGACTGTCGTAGAGCTCAACTACTCACTTATTTCGGAGAGATGGGATTTGACAGAGCCCAGTGTAGCCAAGTGAAACAAGCTATATGTGATAACTGTGTCTCAAAGGTAAACCTATTACTTTCAGTTTTTATTCCCCAGTCATTTAATATGATAGGTGTGGCTGGAGAGCACATATGGTGTTCATGATGGTCTTATAGTACTTGGTTGGTTTTCAAAATAAACTTGGTATAAATGAATGCTACAACATGTGTGGGAGTTCATTAGTTTTTTCCCTGGCCACATCATACCAAAGACATGGAAAAACTTGTTTCACAACAGACCTGAAATAAGTTGGTATAAACCAAACTTTGTTATGAAATACCTTTATGTTCTATTGCGTAGACATTGTAACTAAAAAATTAAAACCGGAATTTTTAACATTTTGACTCCAAATATATATTGCTAAGTGCATCAGATAATATATATACAATATTAAAATGCTGTGTGTTATTTTTTAAAAGAGATATTTACTCTAAAAAATTTAGTCCCCATAGCATTTTTGGAATAGGATAGACAACTCCTGAATGACTATCTCATCAAATTTGCTGATATAAAAATAAACTTGGGTTATTTTCCCGGATACCCTCATTAAAGTCTGTTTCTTCATTTCATTCAGACATGGAATGTAAAAAAATACAGGAACAACTTAACAGTCAAGGACATCAAACAACCTTTTTATTTTCCTTCAGGACAGGTACATATTTTTAGGTCATACTTGTAGTTAATAAACCAAATGTAAAACAATTAATTAGCTCATCAAAGAAAGGGAAGACTAAATAACTTCACAATATTTTATTATCTCCCTTCATTACATTTATCATCTACATTCTACTTTATTTTTATGGAATTCCTCCCTTTATCTCAAATAAGCTTTCTTATATTGAAATTTTAATCAGTCAGTATTTTACCTTAATTCTCAGACAAATAAATTTATATTTTTTTAATCCATGGTAAGATGAAAAGCATAAATTATTTTAAAGAATACCATAAAAGCTTTATCACACAGAATGCAAGGTATAACACAACAAATAATTTGAGCCTTGTTGCCAATGACCATGTTGAAAAATATTAAAGCTCAGATGGCATACAGTGAGATAAAATCTTTTTAAGTTAAGTTAAGTTAATTAATTCCCATATTAATTTATGAAAAAAAAAAATTAAAGTATGTTGTTATTCCCATTTCAGTCCAACATATCTAAAGAAGTAAAATACAAACAAAACTGTATATCATTTTTTGAAAAAAAAATTCCACCAACATATATTGTTCTTTTTTTCTTTTATCTTGATTATGTAGTGAAACTTATCTGGAATGATGAGATATTTGAAATGTATATTTCTTTATTCTCCTGGATGGAAAAAAAATATATAAACAAAACAACCATTTATACCAAACCAAATTGTAAAATACTTAAGTTTCTTTGATGTTAGTAATTATATGTTGAGACATGAAAACAGCATAAAGTATCAACATAAAATATAACTAAAAAATTGTGGTACTCATATGTAGATTAGATTAGACTGTATTATACAAATATTTATTTTGAAAATATGTGACAGCTCTGGTTAAATAGAATATTAGTTAACTTAGGGTTTAAAATGTTGAACTGCTTTAACATTAATCGACAAGTGATGAATGAGTTCATCTTACCATAACTTTGACTTTTAATGTATTATTAAGAAAACTATAACATACAAGAATGACACACAGACTGTATAAGTTGCTGAATGATGGGTCAATCCCGCCAAAATACTATGAAACTTAAAAAGTCCAATTAAATGTGTTTCTTTAAATTAGATTGATCACATTTTAACACTTCTATGACTGCAATTGTTAAATGCTTGCTTCTTACATGCATGCAATAAGGGAAAATTTAAAAAATGATTTAACAATACATGTATACAGTCTTGTCATGAACACATTCTGTACAGATGATAATACATAGGAAAGTCAAAAATATTTATTATATGGGCCCATCTCAGTTTACAGCTGGTGCAGGGCTGTCTTGCACTTGAATATACATCATGCAGCACGTTGGGGTAAATTTCCCCATTTCACATGACAACACACTTGTAGCACTTCTGGAAATACAAATTTAAAATTTTATTACATAAAGAGAATAAAACATGATGTTTTTAAAACAATTTATAACATCATTTTAGACATTTGCAGATATTCTATCTTAGAAATATATTTACAAGCAGCAATCAGATAACTCTACAAATTGACATTTTGTCTATTTCAACTTGTCTAAGGAGTTACCTGTTTTAAGCAGCAAGATTGTGTTGCTACTTGGCTTGCTGCTTTATTAAATTTTACATATACTTAGATCCACTAAATGACAAGTTATTTAATAGGACTGTCTGAAAAGATTGCATATTTTAACTTCAATGTACATATTCAATAAAATGGTGAAAAAAAAAACAGATAATTGATGATTTTTCACCTATATCTCACCCTAAAACAACAACCTACAACCTCTGATTAGTATATGATGTAATAATGTTAAACTACAAAAAGTGCTTTTATATGCATGCAAAACAATGAACTTGAGAACTGCCAAAACTTCACCTTTATGAGTTATATATGATATTTCCCTTGTTAAAAGGTTGTTTTTCTTAAAGCATTTGAAATCATAGATTTTAAATAAGTACAATGCAGACCTCTGTAGAGCAATACCATGTGGGTTTATACAAATTTTTAGCTATTTTGGGTTGTTGTTCTGGAGAAGTAAATTTGATAGTTTATATTTCAGCTTAGGAAATTCTCATGATGTTGTTAAAGAGAGGTTTTTGCTTCAGAGTGAGCAACTCGGAGAGGTTTTTATTGTGAAAATTGCTTCAAACTTCATCTCCTTCAACTGAGCTAAATGAAGAAAAACAACAAAGGATTTTCCCAAAATTTTGAATTTCCTTGTTTACAATTTGAAAATTTAATGTTTGGGAACTATGCAGACATATTTTTATGTGACCCCAATGCTGCCTTTAATTATCTTATTCCCAAAGAAAAAATTGGGCAGTCTTGACAAATCATGTGAAAAATGATCCAGTAAAAAAAAATAACCTAATCATTTTATATATATTGCAAAATCACTTTACAGAAAATCATAAGTGACAAAAATTAAATTCAAATATTGCCTTTGTTGATGTGCAGTACTGGCCATGTCTTTTTATCACAATAGTTTACCTTATTTTTTATCTGTTACTTTTATCATAACTTTTATGTCCTTCTGCACTAACCCTTGTCTTCAAGTTCTGAAATATTGAAACATTAATTAACACACATTTTTAGGATTCAACATTTAAAAACAGTGTCAAAGCATTTGAATATAATTGTTTTAATTATCTTAATACAAAGATACATACTCAAACTTTTCCCTACCAAAACTGAAAATGAAAATTATACAACATTTATTTTTTCTTTATTTTTGTACAAAAGATGACCTATGCATTTAATACAGACTTTTTACATATATTAATATAAATATATTAAAATTAATAAAATATCTTATAACTTCATTGTATGATTAAAATTATAATCATTAATAAACTATATCAAACATGAACCTGAATTGTTCTACTTTATAAAGCTGCAATTAATATTGAAAAAAATGCAACTATTGTATACAATGTATATTAAAAAATATCATGAACCTGATTATAAAACAGTCTGAGTTCAAATGTAATAACACATGACTGTCAGAAAATCAATGTATGTTATACTTTAATGATAAATCATCAGACATAAATGCCATCAATAAACTTCATATATATACAAATTATACCACTATGTCAGTCCCTTTCTTGTTATTTCACAGCTTCCAAAAACAGACTGCAACTACATGTATCAGACACTGAAAGTAAAAAATACAAATAATCATTACACAAGAAAATTTTTCATGTTAAATAAAGGGAGTTAAATTAAATGCAATCTGAGAATTTTTTCTAACATAAAGGGAAAATAATTACAATAAAATGAATGAAGAAAAATGCTATATAAGGGAGGTAATTTAGAAAAAAAACAACAACTTCAAATGTAAGTTTTAATGATAGTGACATTGACAATGACCTATATCAAGTATGCACAACATAAGAAATAGCAAACACTTGAAAAATGCATTTATTTCCTTGCAATATCAAGAATATTTGACTGTAGTAAGGGTCTCTACATGCTGTTATACTGAAAAAAACTTTTGTCTAAATTATAGCTTAGATCTATTTATATCTTCAAAAAAGGAGTCCAAATTTCCACAGCTATTCACAGGCTGAAAATTTTAGGTACTAATATCACAAAGAGGTTGATATCTATACTTTTTAATAACTACGTCAAAGGTAGGGGAAAAAATTACTGGAAAGGCATAAACTTCTGATCTAGTCATTTCAATCCATTTTCAGCCCATTTGCATTATAAGAAGAATTTAACAGAATTCCCCTGTTTCTCTTATTTTCAAAAAAATCTGTAAGATGGATATAATCCAAAACATTCTCCTATGTGTCAGCTATTCAGATATATATTCAACAAAAACTGTCAACTTACCTTGTTTTTAGAAGAAGACAAAATTCCATGGCAACTTTCGCTTCCCCGCAAAACTGTACCGGTGCACACATAAAAAAATCTCAACTGTGATTTTCAAAATAATACAGTCAGACCACAATTATTTCCCTTGAAAATAAAATGCTCTAGTTAAATGCCTATATTGCGTATTGCAGGATTCCTTCAAACTACGAGATGTTACAGAGGATGTTAAAGCCATTATTCAATGTGTGAGAGATCTCACTTCCTCCAGGAGAAATAGTGACTACACCCTTATACACTTTGTGGAGATGTTTAAAGGTATATATAACTAATCACATAGTTTATTAAATAAAGAAGGTCAAGAAACTTACTTTGAAGAATTTTTGTGCTTGACACAAGGAAATTTCTGGCATTGTGTGTATTAAGGAAATTCTGTATAAACGTAAAGTACAGAAGCTCTTAAATTATTATTGATTGTCTGGTATGTAGAACAACATTTTTACATTTTCGCACTAGGCCACAAGGTCAGGCTTGTCTTTAAGCAGTAGAAGTTTAAAGTGAAATAGCCTGTAGAAAAGACAAGGTCACATGTTATAACTGTTTAGAAAGATAGAGATCTTAGTAACAACTGTTAAACATCTTGTTGTCCATCTTTTCTGTATCATAGTCATAATTTAATTTTCACATCTGACAGGCTCAAAGAACTCTAAGATCACAGAAGCTGGCCATGACAGACATCCAATGCATAGTCGAGGTTCTGCGTATAGTAGACAGGACGCTGATCGCCTGTTCCGTAAGCTTGTCATAGATGGTGTTCTCATGGAAGAGTTAAAAATCACGGCAATGGATCATACAGCATGCTACATTAGACTGGGCAGAAAATCTCAAGATGTTTTAAATGGAAAGTTGAAGGTAAGTTTAAGTTTCTTAAAGATTTGATTGAGTAGCTTTGGAACTACTTTCAAATTTGTCTGTAAAGACCGTCCTTGAAAAATGAAGAAATAGCGGATTTATTGATAGGTGGTGTCTCGACACAAATAAATTCATACTACTTTTGGTGAAAAAAGAAAATGGCCGTAATAATCAGGTGTTATAGTAAGAGCTTTTATTTGGTGAACCACTTTAAGCATAGATTTGACTGTTTTTCAGAAACAACTTATATTTCAATTCAGAAATTTAATTTTTAACACACAGAAAAGGAGAAATATGTTGGTGAGTTGATGGAATGAAGTCTGGGTCCAAGATTATATCACTGAATTTAGAGACTAGGCTCATAATGCTGCCTTGCTATTGGTTAGTTTCAAATTTGTGCACAGAAACAACCATTCAGATGCAGGAATTTGGACTGGTTTCCAAAATCTGTTTTATAACCTCAGACTTTGAACTCTTGTTTCTCACAAAAAGGTGTCTGCCCGCTTAGCTCAGCAGGGAGAGCACAGATCTATGGATAGATCCCTGGGCAAGGTATATGTTCTCCATGGCGATTTATAAAAGACATTGTGTCTGAAATCATTTGTCCCTCACCTCTGAATAATGTGGGGAAGTTGGCAGATACTTGTGGAGAATCCAGGAAAACTGTTAGGTTAACTGTCTGCTGTTATATATCTGAAATACTGTTAAAAAACAGCACTTAACCCAAAGCAAATAATAAAAAGGTATCATTTGTTTTACTGCATTTCAGGGCTTTTATCTATGCTTTAATAATTTCAATTCATCCATTAATGAATTTCATCCAAAATTAATTTGGCACTGTGTCCTGCCAAAAGATACCGTTACTTACAGGTTTTGTAAACAGAGTATTTACAAAATTTATATTAAGTCTGACTATATCTTCCACTGAGAAATTATTTGTTTTTATTTTATGTTTTCCATTGAATTATAGAGTTTTCTCAGTGAAATAAAAGTGATAATCCACAGTTTTGAAACAGTAGATTATCATTTTTATTTTTCACTGTTTTTGCCGAACTAGTTCCGTTCCTCCGCTGCGCTTGAAGTCAAATTGTATACCGAGCATTATGAATACCGGGGACCATAATGACGATGACGTCGTTAAAATGACGTCATTTGTGTTATGCTTTCTGCTGAACTTTCCCGCAATTTTCGACATTTTATAAATTACGCAACAAAAGTAGAGTTTTACACATGAAATAAAAAGAAAATTTGTTTGTGTCAGTGAAATATCAATTTTATTTCACTCGTGAGCACCAAAAAAGTCATTTTCACTCGTGGCTTTGCCACTCGTGAAAATATCAGTTTTTGATGCTCACTTGTGAAATAAAATTGATATTTTACTGAAACAAACAAATATCCTCTATTGTTTGCTATAATGAAGTATTGTGGTATCAGTCATAATGGCTATTCTGCAAGGACAGGAGTTTGACAATTTCAAAAGTAACTGTTAGAGAATTTTATTTGTAAGTTAGGATTTAATTCTGTGGTTTGAAATTCACGTAACCACAAAATCATTGAAATTTATTTCTACTCAAATATTAATGATTTGAGTGTATGAATGTCTATTACTTAATAGGAATATACATTATACTTTTGTATATAACAGATTGAGTTACAAGTACAAGAAAACCGTAAGAAGAAGGAAATAAAGATTGGTACAGAACCTGTCAGCGAGAAAGCCAGACTTACAGAAAATTGTTATGAGGAACTCAAGTCATTGGCAGAGGAAATTGGTAAATATTTATATTTTATGTATACCAGTAGGTTGTTAGTTTCGTATTGAGCAATATGCACAAGTCCTGATAAAAGAAATATACATGAACACAACACTGTTCTGAAAAGGAATGAGTATAATTACAGGGCCTCCTCTTGGTTTTTCACACTTGTTGCCAACCTTTTCGCCAATTTGAAAAAGTTGGAGCCACTTTAGAGCCATTTTTGAGCCAAAGTTCTTAGCCACTTTTATTTGTCTTAGTTGGCTGTCATAGTGTGCATAGAGAAATAAAATATTGTAAATAATTTCATTAGGAATAATAACAACTTTTGAAGGTGTATTAGTTTATTGTAGAAGAAAATTCAGTTTGTAGCTGGATACAAATGACACAAATCATTTCCTTAGTTTAAGAATCATATCTGTCCATGTCAGCATTACCAATATTTCAGGACTCATTTATTTTCTGAAAGGAAAATTCGGATTTTTTTCTATTTTACAAAGTCGAGTTGAGCACTCGTCTAATGATTTTTAAGAAGCCATGGTAGCAAGTGATATCTTCCAGTTTCTGAACTTTCCAAAGAAATTAACCAGGTCCAGGATACAAATTGAGGCCATTGTGTTTTTGTTTTCGGATCCATCGTTAAAATCTTTTATGAAAACTGAGGAATTACAAAATTATCTTGCAAAAAGTAACAAAATTAAATGTAGCTTTCGTACTTATTTTTTTTTTTTAAATTTGTCAGTCATACAACTGCATGCCACAAACATGTTGATCTTTTTTGTAAAAATCGCAACACAAAGTACACAGTAATCGGCGTTAATTTTGGTGAATTCTCGGCAGAGGTCAAACATACAAGCTGGCAGATGTTTTGATTACTGATTAATCATCAATTCACACATTATTACGCAATTATCTTCTCAAAGTGTCAACCAACTTCAATAGTCAAATACACCGCCTAGACTGGTTATCGCTTTTATTCACTGCCAGTGCCTAGGTAAACACGTGTATCGGGAACCAAATTCTTGGGCCGCTTATATCACTACAGAAAAAACAAATGCCGAGCAAAATAATTTTGCGCCACTTATTTTCGCCAGTTTGCAAAATTTAGCGCCAAATTCTTAAAATTATCGCAAATGGCGACATTGGCGATCGGCAGCGGAGGCCCTGAATTATATTTTTCTTTGCAAAGCTTATAGTATTTTTATTACATATTCATTTAATTTAATACATTTCACAAATTCTGTTTGTTGGACAGAGTAGAAATTGAATATTATTGTCTTTTTTGTACTTATAATGCCACAACTGTGAGTAAAATGAGTAAATTCACACAGTAGGTATGAAATTTTTATGTGTAATTAAAAAATTGACGTCTGAAGTAACCAGTGTTTAAAAATTGGGATGTAGTAATCTTTGATATATTGCTTGATTATCAGTGTTTAAGTCAAGTCTGAACTTTTTTACTGTCTGTTGAACTCCAACAAAACAAATATACCATGATTGCCAATCATTGTCATAAACCTGAATATGTGTATTGTTTTTTTTTCAGTGAGGGAGAAGTCAGGAACTGTAAATTTTTTCAACATTTTCTCACACAACTTGCTACGTGTTATGTCAGAGAAGCTTCCTACGACAGAGGAAGGACTGTTAACTTGTGAGGGAATGACGACGAACAAATTACGCCAGTATCAAGCAGAGCGATTCCTCAACATAACAAATAATTATGCTGCTTTGATTAATTGTAAGTATCAAGCAGAACGGTTCTTTAACATAACAAATATTTATGCTACTTTGATTAATTGTAAGTATCAAGCAGAACAATTCCTCAACATAACAGATAATTATGCTGCATTGATTAATCGTAAATATCAAGCAGAACAATTCCTCAACGTAAAAGATAATTATTTTGCATTGATTAATCGTAAGTATCAAGCAGAACAATTCCTCAACATAACAGATAATTATTTTGCACTGATTAATCGTAAGTATCAAGCAGAACAATTCCTCAACATAAAAGATAATTATTTTGCATTGATTAATCGTAAGTGTCAAGCAGAACAATCCCTCAACACAACAGATAATTATGCTGCATTGATTAATCGTAAGTATCAAGCAGAACAATTCCTCAACATGACAGATAATAATTTTGCATTGATTAATCGTAAGTATCAAGCAGAACAATTGCTCAACATATAAAATGATTATGCTGCATTGATTAATTGAAGTATCATGCAGAACCCATCCTCAACATTTCAAATGATTATGCAACTTCGATTGATTATTAGTATATAAAATGTGTGAAACACATATAAACAAGCATATCATTTGTCAGTAATGATATAGCTTGTTAGATTTAAGTAATTCAGTGTTGAGATGAGCTTTGGTTTGTTTATTATACATTTTTGACATTTAATCTCATTTAAGAGGCAGTATACCTCTTATTTCAACAAAATGAGGATGATTTATGTCTTGAACTATATATCTTAATATTGCAAAGGCGTTAAACAACATAGAATTCCAGTTTACATTATAATCTGTTCCATAGGACATATTTTACATGAAATTAGAAATAAAAAGAGTTAAAGTGCAACTGAAGAGGCTTTCTTCCCAGTTTCACTTTAAATAAAATAATTACTGTGTAGATTTAATGTTCAACTGAAGTCTGAAAATTATTAGGTCAGTAAATTAATACTTCAATAGGTTAGTAGATTTTAAATAATTAATTAGGTCAGTAGATTAATAATTAGGTGAATAGATTAATAATAAGGTCAGGAGATTAATAATTCGGTCAGTTGGTTGATGCAATGAGAGTTACATAATATATATTTTTACCACAGCCCTACAAGAAGCAGAACAAACTGTTGAGGACAGTGACCCTGAGGAATGGATGACCTCTACAACATCAGACTATTTCCCCAGTTCTAATACGTCAAGTTACTCACGAGGTGGTCGAGGCAGGGGTAAAAGTAGAGGAGGTGGCAATAAAAAGGTTTGCTTGTTGATATTTGTTTACATGCCAGTACTTGTATTCAACAACAATTCTAGAATTAGCTTGAACAGGACATGCTTACAGACTGTAAAAAAATAAATTATAAAGTACTTCAAACATAAATTTTGTTGTAAATAAAACGTAAAATCAAGGTGAATCTGTGAGTTCTTTGGAACAGTTAGTTTTGAAAACAAAAAGTAAGTCTGTAAAATATGTATAAAAGTTGTCAAACAAAAATTTTGATTTTAGCTGTATTCTATATCTTATTCATAAAGTATTGACTTGAATTGGATTGATTTATCATTTTTAGCTCGACTATTCGAAGAATAAGTAGAGCTATCCTACTCACCACGGCGTTGGCGTCACACCTTGGGTTAAGTTTTTCGTACCAGTCCACATTTTGACAAAGTCTTTTTAGATAAAGCTTTGAAACTTTCGACACTTGTTTACCATCATCATGGCCAGTTATAGGCAAGAGCACATAACTCCATCAAGGATTTTGGCTGAATTATGGCCCCTTTTGACTTAGAAATCATGGTTAAGTTTTTCGTACCAGTTCATATTTTGACAAAGTCTTTTGAGATAAAGCTTTGAAACTTTCAACACTTGTTTACCATCACCATGTCCAGTTATAGGCAAGAGCACATAACTCCATCAAGGATTTTGGCTGAATTATGGCCCTTTTTGACTTAGAAGTCTGGGTTAATATTTCGTACCAGTTCATATTTTGACAAAGTCTTTTGAGATAAAGCTTTGAAACTTTCAACACCTGTTTACCATCACCATGTCCAGTTGTAGGCAAGAGTACATAACTCCATCAAGGATTTTGGCTGAATTATGGCCCCTTTTGACTTAGAAATCTTGGTTAAGTTTTTCGTACCAGTTCATATTTTTTGTAAACTGTTTGACATATGGCTTTGAAACTTTTATCACTTGTTTAGTATAATAGTCTCTATCTGTAGGAAAGAGAACATAACTCTGTCATCTATTTTGGCTGAATTATGGCCCTTTTTAGACTGAAATTGGTTCTGTTTTCATGCAAGTCCATGTTTTGTAAAAACTATTTGACATATGGCTTTTAAACTTTGAACACTTGTTTATCATTATGATTTCCATCTGTAGGCAAGAGTACATAACTATTTCGACTGAATTATGGCCCTTTTTGGACTTTGAAATTGGCTCATATATTGTCATTTAGTGCAAGACTTATCGAAATCAAAGTAATACAGGAACATTGTTTGTCTAATCTATTTATTTCTTTTGTCTGAATATCCATGGAAATATTTTGACCCCATTCTTCAATCAATTCTTCGAATAGTCGAGCGCGCTGTCATCAGACAGCTCTTGTTTTAAAGACTTTCTGAACCTTTTCATATATTTCTCAGACATTAATACAGAGGCCAGCCCCTTCAAAATTTATCTTTAAGTTATGCATGTGTTGGCCAGTTTCTTTAAACTCAAGTGTTCAAATATTTTTATATTATGAATATTTAGTCCAGCCCCCTTTAAACTTCAGTGTCCATAAGTTTAGTTTCAGAATGTGGAAGCCTGTCCCTTGAAACTTTAATGTTTTAGTATCGTTATGTTACGACTTTTGGAAGCCAGTTCCTTTAAGCTTTCTTGTTCAGGAGTTTATTTTCTGAATATATAGGCCAATACTTTTACAGTTTTGTGTTCTTGTATCTTTATGTTATGACTTTTTGAATCCAGCCCCTTTACACTTGTGTTTAAGTATTTTTTAGCTCACATGTCACAAAGTGACAGTGTGAGCTTTTGTGATCGCGCAGCGTCCGTCGTCCGTCCGTGCGTAAACTTTTGCTTGTGACCTCTCTAGAGGTCACATTTTTCATGGGATCTTTATGAAAATTGGTCAGAATGTTCATCTTGATGATATCTAGGTCAAGTTCGAAACTGGGTCACGTGCGGTCAAAAACTAGGTCAGTAGGTCTAAAAATAGAAAAACCTTGCGACCTCTCTAGAGGCCATATTTTTCACAAGATCTTCATGAAAATTAGTCAGAATGTTCACCTTGATGATATCTAGGTCAAGTTCGAAACTGGGTCACGTGCCTTCAAAAACTAGGTCAGTAGGTCAAATAATAGAAAAACCTTGTGACCTCTCTAGAGGCCGTATTTTTCACAAGATCTTCATGAAAATTGGTCAGAATGTTCACCTTGATAATATCTAGGTCAAGTTCGAAACTGGGTCACGTGCCTTCAAAATCTAGGTCAGTAGGTCAAATAATAGAAAAACCTTGTGACCTCTCTAGAGGCCATATTTTTCATGGGATCTGTATGAAAGTTGGTCTGAATGTTCATCTTGATGATATCTAGATCAAGTTTGAAACTGGGTCAGCTGCGGTCAAAAACTAGGTCATTAGGTCTAAAAATAGAAAAACCTTGTGACCTCTCTAGAGGTCATACTTTTGAATGGATCTTCATGAAAATTGGTCAGAATGTTCACCTTGATGATATCTAGGTCAAGTTCGAAACTGGTTCACGTGCCATCAATAACTAGGTCAGTAGGTCAAATAATGAAAAAACCTTGTGACCTCTCTAGAGGCCATATTTTTCATGGGATCTGTATGAAGGTTGGTCTGAATGTTCATCTTGATGATATCTAGGCCAAGTTCGAAACTGGGTCAACTGTGATTAAAAACTAGGTCAGTAGGTCTAAAAATAGAAAAACCTTGTGACCTCTCTAGAAGCCATATTTTTCACAAGATCTTCATGAAAATTGGTCAGAATGTTCACCTTGATGATATCTAGGTCAAGTTCGAAACTGGGTTATGTGCCATCAAAAACTAGGTCAGTAGGTCAAATAATAGAAAAACCTTGTGACCTCTCTAGAGTCCATATTTTTCATGGGATCTGCATAAAAGTTGGTCTGAATGTTCATCTTGATGATATCTAGATCAGTTTCGAAACTGGGTCAGCTGTGGTCAAAAACTAGGTCATTAGGTCTAAAAATAGAAAAACCTTGTGACCTCTCTAGAGGCCATACTTTTGAATGGATCTTCATGAAAGTTGGTCAGAATGTTCACCTTGATGATATCTAGATCAAGTTTGAAACTGGGTCACATGCCATCAATAACTAGGTCAGCAGGTCAAATAATGAAAAAAACGTTGTGACCTCTCTAGAGGCAATATTTTTCATGGGATCTGTTTGAAAGTCAAACAATGTCAAATAAACTATGTCAAATAATAGAAAAAAAACGACGTCATACTCAGTTCAAAACTTGGTCATGTTGGGACAGGTGAGAGATTCAGGACCATCATGGTCCTCTTGTTTTTGTTCTGAAATTGGAGGCCAGCCCCTTTAAAGTTTAGTATTCAGGTATCTTTCTGTTCTGAAATTGGAGGCCAGCCCCTTTAAACATTAGTGTTCAACTATCTTTCTGTTCTGAGTTTGAGACAGTGTCTTTGGAATACATCTCATGCTTACAAAGTCCATATTTGATGGATAAAATGAAATTGAGGAAAATAAAGACGTTCCTTTTGTATTGGAATGTTTTTTATTTTGCAGAGTTTGTTTTTATATGTGGTTTAAAGAGAAGAAATAAAACACTATAAGTTGGCTGACCTCATTATATTTTGATTTTCTTAATTATATAGCAATATTTCCGCAAGAAGAAGGCTGCTACAGGGAAGACAGGGGCTAGAGGAGGGTATGGGAAGAAAAAATCTGCCAGTTCTACAAGCACTTCAAGGTACCATATCCTTACATATGTTTTTAATTCCCAACCACTGGTGGTTATAGGAATGGTCTCCATCCGTCCGTAACATTTGAGTCCGCTCTGTATCTCCTAAACCCCTTGAAGGATTTTAATGAAACTTTGGTCAAATGATCACATCAAGACATTGTTCTAAACTCACTAGTCAGCCATGACAGCTTAAGGTCAAGGTCACAACTCGTGTCAAGTGTTTGAGTCTTCCATTTTGTGTCCACTCTGTATCTCCTAAACCCCTTGAAGGATTTTCATGAAACTTGGGTCAGTTGATCACCTCATCAAGACGATATGCAGAACTCATGTGTCAGCCATGTTGGCTCAAGCTCAAGGTCACAACTCAAGGTCAAATATTGAGCCTTCCATTTTATGTCTGCTCTGTATCTCCTAAACCCCTTGAAGGATTTTAATATGACTTGGCTGTAATATTCCCCTTATCAAGACAATGTGCAGAATTCAAAATTCACCCCTGCAAGCTTAAGGTCAAGGTCACAACTTGAATGTTTAATGGTTCCACCCAATGCCATAAACCCTTTCACTATCCATAACATTGGCGGGGGATATTGCTGTCTTTCAGACTGCATTGTTATACCATCATTGAATGAATTACTGTTGGTCATGGGGTTGGTTTGGGTCATGGCAAAAATCTGTAGTTTGACTACAGTAATTACTTTGTCATTAATAAAGGGGTTCCAATGAAATTTCAAACACATGATCACCATGATATGTAGATGTTCTGTACTTTGTCAGGGTCTTTCCATGTAATGCAGAGTTAAGGGCCCTTATATTCACTGACATAGTATAAATGTTTGGGTATTAATCACTTTCAGTCAAATTTCTAGTTTTAAAAACACTGGTTTTTAATTGTTTTAAGACGTAATCTTGACTTTGTTAAAAGTTTAATGAAGTCAAAATTTGAGGGAAAAAAGAGGTACAGAAAGAGAAATTACTCAGAAATGATGTAAAAAGGTATGGTTCTTGTGCTTTTCCAGTCATAGCCATTGTATGTGTACAAAGTAAAAGAATTTCAAACATTTTCAGCTCTGGTTCCGGCTGGTTCTCTAAATCTTCCTCTGGTACCTCACTCAACCAGTTCCAATACAAGACTTCAGGTTCATCCTCATCAGCAGCCCCAAGGAGGCCAGGTACCAGTGGTGGCCCTGGAATGATGCCAGTACCCCAGCCAAAAAGATCATTTCTGTCAAATGTAGGACAGTACTTCTGATGAAAAGCTTTGCAGTAGAAATATTCTGTGAACCTAATTGCAATCTAGAAATAATCTCTGAACCTTACTGCAATGTAGAAATCTTCACTCATCTTAACACAAGAAATGTTCTTTTTAGAAATTTCAACAGCTACTTCTTTGGCCAGAGAAGTGATAGATAATTGTTACCAAGATGTAGTAAGGAGCTGTTGGGAACAATAATCTATATGTAAAATGAACACAAAGGTATGACTTGCTATTCTCAAGGGAACACTGGAACAAAAAGTGTCAGAAACGCACAACAAGGGAAAAAGCTTCTACTTTGTGAGTGATGTGAAGTGTTCATTTAATAGCAGGTTTCAAGTAAGCTGTGCTATAGTGGAATCATATGGCACACTATGTGTTTATGTGAGCACTTAGTGGTGAGAGCTCACCACTTGTGTACTTGAGGGAAAGTTTTTGATGGACAGTAAACAAACTCTTGCAATAAACCGCATGGTTTAAATATGTACAGGAGGAACCATTTTATATAAAAAAAAAATCATCTTAAAATTGCCATTATTTCAAACAATATGGGTATTTACCATAGAACTGCTGCATCAAAATTTTGCTTGGTTTACACTACAAATATAAAACTGTTAGCGTTAAGCTTTGTTTTCACTGAAAACAGGGATATTCATTTGTTTCAAACCTGTTTATGAATACATTTTATCATTTTATTTTGAAGAAGCGGAAGTCAATTACTTTTTATTCAAAACATAAGTGCAGAGTTAAGCAAAAGTATGAATTAATGCTGTATTTAGTCAAAATATATTTAGCAAAATATTTTAGGATAAAATGCAAACTTTCATTTTTATTCTCTTAAAAAAGTCTGAATGTCTGAAAAACATGATAAGGGAGTGTCCGATTAGAATGATATTTTACGTTCTCATTTATTTTTTCTGTGGATGAATTTTACAAAATTTTGTTTTATGCTTTTACTTATATGTACATTAATTATGTGACAATATTTTATCTTGTCAGTGTATTGTTAATTGTTATTAAATGTTTTAAATCGTTGTGTTGTGTATGCTTGAGTATCATGTACCACATTTTTAATCCCCCGCCGTGGCGGAGGGATTATAGGAATGGTCTGCGTCCGTCCGTCCTTCCGTCTTTCCGTCCTTCCGTCCGTCCGTCCTTCCGTCCGTAACAAAATCGTGTCCGGTCCATATCTCCTAAACCCCTTGAAGGATTTTCATGAAACTTGGGTCAAATGATCACCTCATCAAGACGATGTGCAGAACCCATGAGTCAGCCTTGTCAGTTCAAGGTCAAGGTCACAACTCAAGGTCAAAGGTTTGAGCCTGCCATTTGTGTCCGCTCTATATCTCATAAACCCCTTGAAGGAATTTTATAAAACTTGGTCAAATGATCACCTCATCAAGACGATGTGCAGAACCCATGAGTCAGCCATGCCGGCTCAAGGTCAAGGTCACAACTTAGGGTCAAAGGTTTTGAGCCTTCCATTTTGTGTCCGCTCTATATCTTCTAAACTCCTTGAAGATTTTCATGAAACTTGGGTCAAATGATCACCTCATCAAGACGATGTGCAGAACCCATGGGTCAGCCTTGTCTGCTCAAGGTCAAGGTCACAACTCAAGGTCAAAGGTTTGAGCCTTCCATTTTCTGTCCGCTCTATATCTCCTAAACCCCTTGAAGGAATTTTATCAAACTTGGGTCAAATGATCACCTCATCTAGATGATATGCAGAACCCATGAGTCAGTCATGCCGGCTCAAGGTCAAGGTCACAGCTTAGGGTCAAAGGTTTGAGCCCTCCATTTCATGTCCGCTCTATATCTCCTAAACCCCTTGAAGGAATTTTATAAAACTTGGGTAAAATGATTACCTCATCAGAACGATGTGCAGAAATTATGAGTCAACCATGCCAGCTCAAGGTCAAGGTCACAACTAAGGGTCGAAGGTTTGAGCCTTCCATTTTGTGTCCACTCTGTATCTCCTAAACCCCTTGAAGGATTTTCATCAAACTTAGGTCAAATGATCACCTCATCAAGAACTCATGAGTCAGCCATGTCAACTCAAGGTCAAGGTCACAACTGAAGGTCAAAGGTTTCAGCTCTGTATCTCCTAAACCCCTTGAAGGATTTTCATGAAACTTGGGTCAAATGATCACCTCATCAAGACGTTGTGCAGAATTCATGAGTCAGCCATGTCAGTTCAAGGTCAAGGTCACAGCTAAAATCAAAGGTTTACCCTTTCACTATCCATAGCAGTGGCGGGGGATATAGCTGTCTTTCAGACTGCCTTGTAATATATCAGATTACCATTAGTATTAATTTAGGTCCAGTAAAGATCTAAAATCTATTCAGCAAAATTATAAAAGAGATCACTGACTGTATTTGGTATGGAGGGGCATCTGGGAACTTCATCCACCTTAAAAGTTGAAAAGTTACCATATGACCTTAATTGTTGAGCTTCCATTGGTACCAGAGGCATATTGTTTCTGGTCCTGAGAAGCATCTAGGATTGTTCTTCATCTTCCAGTCTATATCTGGCCTTAATTTGGTGTAGATGCGGACACAATAAAACTTGCAGAAGGAATGAAAAAGAGGCGCATGGCGTAGTATTCATAAGTAGCCGATGAAATATGGTGCAATCTGACTGGTCGTACTAAGAACGTAGTAAGAACGCATCGGACATGGTGCACGCGTGAAGATGCACGTGGTGAGAAAGTTAAAGGGAACATGTTAGATGCAGTGAGAACCTGGCAGTGACATTGTAAGGGTGCAGTATGAACTAGAGAACTGTACATTTTTCAAGTCTGACCCCGTCCCTGCCGCATTCATCGAAATTTTCAGGACGCAGTGCGCTCTTTATGGTCTTCATCTGAGAGTGATAGGGGCATAAGTGACTGTACATTATATGCTAATGACATTAAACTATAAAACTTGTTATGGCACAATGTGCTATAATTTGACAAAAAACAGAATATTACAGGAAAATGCAAATATAAATTTGATTAGGCTGATCAAACGGCAGTGACTTTTTCCCAACAGGCCGGGGATGTTAACATGCTCTAGCGCACTAACATAGTTAATAAATTATATAATTTTTAGCTTGACTATTCGAAGAACAGTCTAGCTATTCTACTCACCCTGGCGTCGGCGTCACACCTTGGTTAAGTTTTTGCATGCAAGTACATACAGCCATCAATTAAAGGCATATAGCTTTGAAACTTATTTTTTCTTTTTCTAGGTCAATTACCAACATCTCTGGGTCAAGTCCCATAACTCTGACATGTATTTTGAGCAAATTATGCCCCCTTTTGGACTAAGAAAATTTTGGTTAAAGTTTTACATGCAAGTTACTATCTCCAAAAGTAATGCAGATATTGATTTGAAACTTCACATGTGTCTTCGGTGTTATAAAACTAGTTGATAGCAGCAAGTCCCATAACTCTGACTTTCATTTTGGCCAAATTATGCCCCCTTTTGGACTTAGAAAATTCTGGTTAAAGTTTTGCGTGCAAGTACATACAGCTATTTCTAAAAGGCATATAGATTTGAAACTTATTTTTTCTTTTTCTAGATCAATTACCAACCTCACTGGGTCAAGACCCATAACTCTGACATGTATTTTGAGCAAATTATGCCCCCTTTTAGACTTAGAAAATTTTGGTTAAAGTTTTACATGCAAGTTACTATCTCCAAAACTAATGCAGATATTGATTTGAAACTTCACATGTGTCTTCGGGGTTATAAATCTAGTTGATAGCAGCAAGTCCCATAACTCTGACCTTCATTTTGGCCAAATTATGCCCCCTTTTGGACTTAGAAAATTCTGGTTAAAGTTTTGCGTGCAAGTACATACAGCTATTTCTAAAAGGCATATAGATTTGAAACTTATTTTTTCTTTTTCTAGATCAATTATCAACCTCACTGGGTCAAGTCCCATTACTCTGACATTTTTTTGAGCAAATTATGCCCCCTTTTAGACTTAGAAAATTTTGGTTAAAGTTTTACATGCAAGTTATTATCTCCAAAACCAGTGCAGATATTGATTTGAAACTTCACGTGTCTTCGGGGTTATAAATCTAGTTGATAGCAGCAAGTCCCATAACTCTGACCTTCATTTTGGCCAAATTATGTCCCCTTTTGGACTTAGCAAATTCTGGTTAAAGTTTTGCGTGCAAGTACATACAGCTATTACTAAAAGGCATATAGATTTGAAACTTATTTTTTCTTTTTCTAGATCAATTACTAACCTCACTGGATCAAGTCCCATAACTCTGGCATGTATTTTGGGCAAATTATGCCCCCTTTTGGACTTTGAAAATTCTGGTTAAAGTTTTACATGCAAGTTTCTATCTCCAAAACTAATGCAGATATTGAATTGAAACTTCACATGTGCCTTCGGGGTTATAAAACTAGTTGATAGCAGCAAGTCCCATAACTGATATGCATTTTGGTCAAATTATTCCCCCTTTTAAACTTAAAACTCTTTTGATATTTAACCTTTTTGGGTAATATTTTCCTGCTTCTTGGACAATATTTCGAAAAGTCGAGCTTGGCTGTCTTACGGACAGCTCTTGTTCTAAATGTCACCAGTTCTCTTAGTGTAAATAGACTTAAATGAACACAGCAGCACTAACAAATTCTGAGTCATGAAAACTAATGACAAAGTGAAACACTTGTCATTTATTCACTGATACTTGCTACAGTCAAACTTTGTTTGGTCGAACTTGGATAATTCAAACACCAACCTTCACTTGAATCTATCAGGTCCTGTCCAAATTCGTTTATAATATATTGTTCGATGACTCGAACTACCGATAACTCGAACACATTTTGTCGGTCCCGACGGGTTTGAGTTAATGAAGTTTGACTGTATTTATAATAGTTTACAATTGTAAAGTTCTAGATAGGACTGTTGCCATTTTAATCATTCTTAATATGCCAGTTACCATTTTATACTTAATTCTGACTCACATAAATGCATTCTGATTTTTCTTCTGCTTAATAGCAAATTTGTATAAAAGGGAGACAATTTTTTCATTTTTGTTGGAAGTGCAGTATTTTTGTTAATATAGAATTTATTCCAGCAGGTGATTTTAACTAATTACAGCGATGACTGTAAGTGTCTATATCAGTTTTATAGATAATATTAGATATTTCTTAAAATATATACATGCATGGTGGCCATCTTGGATTTTTTGGCCACATTGGATTTTTTTTGGAGTGGGTCTCGTGCTCATTTTTTGTGTTTTGCCCAAAAGTAATTATATACCAAGTTTTGTGCTTTTCCCATTTTCTGAAGTATTTTTACAGGATTTTACTACTATGGTATGTTCAGAAGAAAGAAGCACCATAAAGTAAATAAAACTACAACAAAACTTTTCACAATTAAAATTTTTTAACTCCCCTGAACTTTGTTAGCTATTATATATATGGATGGTCTGCTGTCTGTTGTCCTGCGTCAACATTTTTATTTAAACATCTTCTCCTTCAAAACTGCTGGTCAGAATTATACTAGACTTAGTCAGTAGCATCTAAGGATAGACCTCTATCAAGTTTATCAAAATAGTTGATATTGGCTCCTTTTAGGCGGCACCAGAGCTAAAAAAAAAACTGTGATCACTACATGTAAGTGTTTGGGGTTGGATAAACCGAAGGCTGCCAGTAATGTGATCACTGCGTGTAAGTATTTGGGGTCGGATACCAAAATCAGCTAGTAATATGATCACTATGTATTACTGTTTGGGGTTGGATTATCAGAAGGCAGCCAGTAATGTAATCACTACATGTAACAGTTTGGGGTTGGATAAATCGAAGGCTGCCAGTAATGTGATCACTACATGTAACTGTTTGGGGTGGGATAAATCGAAGGCTGCCAGTAATGTGATCACTACATGTAACTGTTTGGGGTTGGATGATCTGACATTGGCCAGTAATAATTGATCACTTCATGTAATAGTTTTGGGTTTGATAAACTGAAAGCAGGCAGTAATGTGCTTACTACATGTTAAACAGGATCAGCTGGCATCAAAAACTATGTAATTAGGTCAGATCATAGGAAAGGCTTGTAAACACTCGAGAGACCATATTTTCTTCTTTATGTAGGTAAAACCTGGTAAAGATGTTTGTCTTTATGATATCAAGATCAAGTTTGAAACTGAGTCATCTGGGGACAGAACTATGCCAAATCATGGAAGAACCTTCATGACATCCGAGAGGCCTCATTTTCTTCCTTGTTGAGATTAAACAGTCTAGATATTTTTCTTCTTGCAATTTGATTGTCTAAGAGTCAAAAACTAGGACTGTCACGAGGTCAAGTCACTGTAGTATCATGGTCCACTGGATGGAAGTACATAAACTTGGTCGGTAGCATTATTGTATGGAACACTTAGGTTTGTTGTAATGTTTCTTAATTGAACTTGTAGCATTCAAGGTAAATGTCAAGCAAGCATTTCCTGGCCTTCATGATCCTCTTGTTATTACTATTTTATTTTACATCATTTAAAAGAGTAGAAGAAAAGTGAGTTTGGATCGCACTTCAAGTAAAACTGGGTAAGTGTGATCAAATAATTTCAAAGTTTAACAGTTGCATTGCTAATGATAAAGAATGCATAGTGAAATTTTGATGAAAAAAGTTATAGACACTACACTTACAGTATTCTTTCGTGCAGGCTGATCATGGTCTGCACTGTTCGCTATTCAGTAAGTGTTTTTTCAGTGAGCACAATGGTATCGTCCAATTTGAATTTTGGTTAGTAATTTTTAGCTCATCTGATTTTTGGAAAAAAAATGATGAGTTATTGTCATCACTTGAGCGGGCGTTGGCGTCTGCGTCGGCGTTGCCTGGTTAAGTTTTATGTTTAGGTCAGCTTTTCTCCTAAACTATCAAAGCTATTGCTTTGAAACTTGGAATACTTGTTCACCATCATAAGCTGACCCTGTATAGCAAGAAACATAACTCCATCTTGCTTTTTGCAAGATTTATGGCCCCTTTTGTACTTAGAAAATATCAGATTTCTTGGTTAAGTTTTATGTTTAGGTCAACTTTTCTCCTAAACTATCAAAGCTTTTGCTTTGAAACTTGGAATACTTGTTTACCATCATAAGCAGACCCTGTACATCAAGAAGCATAACTCCATCTTGCTTTTTGCAAGAATTATTGCCCCTTTTGGACTTAGAAAATCAGTTTTCTTGGTTAAGTTTTATGTTTAGGTCAGCTTTTATCCTAAACTATCAAAGCTATTCCTTTAAAACTTGCAACACTTGTTCACCATCATAAGCTGACCCTGTACAGCAAGAAACGTAACTCCATCCTGCTTTTTGCAAGATTTATGGCCCCTTTTGGACTTAGAAAATATCAGATTTCTTGGTTAAGTTTTATGTTTAGGTCAACTTTTTCTCTTAAACTATCAAAGCTATTGCTTTAAAACTTGCAACTCTTGTTCACCATCATAAGCTGACCCTGTACAGCAAGCAACATAACTCCATCCTGCTTTTTGCAATAATTATTGCCCTTTTGGACTTAGAAAAATCATTTTCTTGGTTGAATATTATGTTTTAGTCAACTTTTCTCATAAACTATCAAAGCTATTGCTTTAAAACTTGCAACAGTTTTTCACCATCATAAGTGGACACTGTACATCAAGAAACATAACTCTATCCTGCTTTTTGCAAGAGTGATGGCCCTTTTTAGACTTAGAAAATCATGGGTAGGACAATATTTCTATTATACAAAAAAAATCAGATGAGCGTCAGCACCCGCAAGGCGGTGCTCTTGTTCTTCGAGTTACGGCATGTTGATTTTAAAGTCAGTCATTCACATATTTTAGGTGAAAAGAAAATTCTCTGAAAAATCCATAAAATATTGGTAGTCTGCTTTGAAAGTCACCAATTGCACAATTCTGTTGACATAATTATGATGTGGACAGTATCCTAATAAATAACCAAAAATATTGTACATAAAGAAGAAACCCATTGCAATGCTTTTGGAATGATTGAGAAAATCAATATTCCTCTTTTACCAATATCTAACACTGATTTTGCGCTCATCATTTTTCAGTGTCATATACATTCTATGTCAAACTTGGTGGAAATAAACATGTTGGATAGTTTCACCCCAACTGTAGTCGAGTGGCTTTAAAGCATAATATTTGTATGTTAATTTTTGTCCAGACTTCAAAATTACTTTGCTGAAACTTCAAAGGAGTAATATTTTATAACTGGTACTGTTTTAACCAGTATTAATACTGTGTGCTAGCAACTGTACTAGTTATTTAGAATGACATAACACAGTACAAAAATGAAAGATTATTTAATAACGGTTGTAATTGGCTAGGTGTTAATTGCAAATAAAATTACAGTGTGGGGATTTACATGACCAAAATAATCTATAAACCAAAGTTATATTTTGAATAACATTAATAAATTTCCTACAATGTTAAGATATGAAATTTTAACATAGCCTTACATATGACTAATGAAAATTGTTAAATTATTATGTAGTTAACAATGATGATATATCTCCTGTAATTACAAACACTAAGGAAAATAAGTCTGGGTTTCTTGAAGTGTTCCAGATAATCAGAAGATGATTGTGATTGAAATCTAGGTAGTTTTAGGATGTCTATGTTTATGTTGCCATGTTATAGGCTAGATTTAGAGCGAAACTTGCTTCAATAATATCTCATATTATTTATGAATTTATTTTGGTTTAGAGATTATTTTGACCATGTGATTCCCCATGGTGAAATTATATACATCTGCAATAGAAAATCATCTCCACTCTGTGAATATGTTTTATAACATCAGTCAGTCATTTAGTCTGAAATAAACAATTACTGGTTTATCAAGGGCAGTCTGACATAAAATGATACCATCAGAACATCCAGAAATGTGAGCAAAACATACATTGTCCAAGATCTTGTGAAAACACCAAAAGAAACTTCTGCATTTAATACTGTAGAAACAAGAATTTTAGTTGACCTGTTTCGAAAGAAGTTTGTTCACTTATCAATTGGTAATGATTTCAATGAATTTATAAGGCATAATACACCTATAAATAGATTATTTTAGATTTGCAGAGAAATAATCTTTTTGAAAATGGATTTTGTATTCTTCAAATGATACACTTGTTTTTTATGCCCCTGGCATCTACTGATGCGGGAGGCATATAGTGATTGTCCTGTCCTTCCGTCCGTTCGTTCGTCCGTCCGTCCGTACGAGGTTAACCAAATGGGACCGTTTCGTCTAGTATCAATACCCCTTACTAGAATGACTTGATACTAATGCAGATGTAACCTGTGACCATTCCTCATCTTCAGACATCACCTGACCTCAGTTTGACCTTGACCTTGACCTCATTTTGGACTTTGGTTGCTTTATATGGGCCATCTCTTGGTTAACCAAATGGAACCGTTTTGTCTAGCATCAATACCCCTTACTAGAATGACTTGATACTAATGCAGATGTAACCTGTGACCATTCCTTATCTTCAGACATCACCTGACCTCAGTTTGACCTTGACCTTGACCTCAATTTGGACTTAGGTTGCTTTTTATGGGCCATCTCTTGGTTAACCAAATGGGACCGTTTCGTCTTGCATCAATACCCCTTACTAGAATGACTTGATACTAATGCAGATGTAACCTGTGACCATTCCTCATCCTCAGACATCACCTTACCTCAGTTTGACCTTGAACTTGACCTTGTTTTGGACTTAGGTTGCTTTGTATCGACAAGGATGCCACCGGGGGCATCAAGCGTTTATTGAACGCAGCTTCTTGTTTTAATGAGAAAATTTGTTCATAGAATATTCATGTTTATAGATTTGAATAAATAATCAAATTGATTACAAAAAATGTCAGAAACAAAGTTGACGTTATTAAGAGGTCGCTGGTTTAGACCTGTGTAAGTGCCCTTTCAACAAATGGCCACTAAACAAATATAATGCAAGGTATCAATTTCCAGTATGGTACATTTGTATGAGATGCATTGTTTTTCGAAGTTACACAAATTTTACAGGTCTTTGTCTGTGCAATTTGTAAACATCCCTCATTAAGATCCAAAATGGAGGGTTTTTTTGATGAATTAGAAGTAAATTACTCAGATATGTTGAATTTATATTTTGCTTTGCAATTCTTAATATGAAATCATTGAAAAATCACAATGCAAATTTTACATATTTTGAACCCATTAATGAGAAAAAGTCAATATCTGAAAAAAATGTCCTTTATCTAGTTTTTACACTCTGGTGACTTTATCATATTCAAAACTTGTATCTGTCTAATGATTTATCAGAGTAGATAGAAGCCTATATACTGGGGCATACATCTTGGCAACATTGTTTCTTCCCCTTAGATCTAGACAAAATAAATAATGTCATAAAACATCCACAGCTTGGTCCTCTTGTTTTTAGCTCACATGTCACAAAGTGACAAGGTGAGCTTTTGTGATCGTGCAGCGTGCGTCCGTCCGTGCATCTGTCCATAAACTTTTGCTTGTGACCACACTAGAGGTCACATTTTTCATGGGATCTTTATGAAAGTTGGTCTGAATGTTCATCTTGATGATATCTAGGTCAGGTTTGAAACTGGGTCATGTGCGGTCCAAAACTAGGTCAGTAGGTCTAAAAATAGAAAAACCTTGTAACCTCTCTAGAGGCCATACTTTTCAATGGATCTTCATGAAAGTTGGAATATTCACCTTGATGATATCTAGGTCAAGTTTGAAACTAGGTTACATGCCGTCAAAAACTAGGTCACATGCCAACAAAAACTAGGTCAGTAGGTCAAATGATAAAAAAACCTTGTGACCTCTCTAGAGGCCATATTTTTCATGGGATCTGTATGAAAGTTGGTCTGAAAGTTCATCTTGATGATATCTAAGTCAGGTTTGAAACTGGGTCAACTGCAATAAAAACTAGGTCAGTAGGTCTAAAAATAGAAAAACCTTGTCACCTCTCTAGAGGCCATACTTTTGAACGGATCTTCATGAAAATTGGTCAGAATGTTCATCTTGATGATATCTAGGTCAAGTTTGAAACTGGGTTAGGTGCCATCAAAAACTAGGTCAGTATGTCAAATAATAAGAAAACCTTGTGACCTCTCTAGAGGCCATATTTTTCATGGGATCTGTATGAAAGTTGGTCTGAATGTTTATCTTGATGATATCTGGGTCAGGTTTGAAACTGGGTGAACTGCAATCAAAAACTAGGTCAGTAGGTCTAAAAATAGAAAAACCTTGTGACCTCTCTAGAGGCCATATTTTTTATGAGATCTTCATGAAAATTGATTAGAATGTTCACCTTGATGATATCTAGGTCAGGTTCAAAACTGGGTCACATGCCTTCAAAAACTAGGTCATTAGGTCAAATAATAGAAAAACCTTGTCACCTCTCTAGAGGCCATATTTTTCAATGAATCTTCATGAAAATTGGTCAGAATTTTTATCTTGATGATATCTAGGTCAAGTTTAAAACTGGGTCACATGAGCTCAAAAGCTAGGCCACTATGTCAAATAATAGAATAAAACAATGTCATACTCAGTTCAAAACTGGGTCATGTTGGGACAGGTGAGCGATTCAGGACCATCATGGTCCTCTTGCTATATTTGTCCAAGTAGATATCTATTAGGCCTGTTTTCCTGTGTGCAAAGTTTGGTTCCTGTTCAGTGGTCCTGATAAGGTTGGAAAGTGCTGTTTGCTTGTTACTTTGTCCTCGAAGACAGCCGGAGGTATTGTATTGCAGGATGTACACTTTTCAATGAAATGTCACAGGAGTGATTGGTTCTGAACCTGGTCATTTACCATAGCAGAAAGAAACCTACATATATGGATCCTGGCAGCATTGTTTCTTCCCCTTAGATCTAGAGATACTAAATAACAACATAAAGCATCTGTTGGGCAGTTCTCTTGTTCAATACACTGTCCAAGCAGATTTAAGGCTGTTTCCCTGTGTCCAAGGTTTGGTTCTTGGTCAATAGTCCTGATGAGGCTGGAAAGTGCTCTTTGCTTATCATCTTGTCTCCTAAGATAGCTGTAAGTCTTGTATTGTAGAAAGTACAAGTAAGGGAGGGCATCTACAACTGCCCAGTCCATCCAGTAGTCTGTCCTACCTCCAAAAGCAAGGTCCTCTTGTGTAGATCTGAATATTTCATACTGCAGTTCAGTAGGAATGCAGTTAACTTCGAATGGCAGAAATCTGACACAGAATGCTGTAGCATACTGAAGAGCTAGTTCAGTATGATTGTCACATACTGCATTGAACCCTCCTCTGTGAGCTTGACGGAAGTAGTAGAAGCAGTCACAAGTAGGCTCAACAATGTTAAGGTCATAGTTGCCTTCAATATCTGTGAGCACAATTTCTGTTCTGTGATAATCCTCTATACAATAAAACGAGGATGCTAGCTTCAGTTTATTTGATGCAACATCTGTGTTCAGACCCAGTGAGATCCAGTTGAAAGCTTCTGCTGATATACCATTATGCTGTTGTATGTTGAGAGATACCAGGATAGATCCCAGTGTTGAACAAAACCATGGTGCAAGAAGGCTGCAAGCTGTTTTGTCCAGTCCTTGGGATTGATTAGAAATAATAAGTTTGAAAATATACTTCATCAATGTTTGAATAGCCACTTCATACCTGGTGTTGCGAATAAAAGCTAGACGATAATCTATTTCTTGTTTCAACATAGTTGCAGTTGCTCTTAATAAGTTCCCAGAAACTACTGATATGTCAATTGTTTTAAATGGGCATAAGTTGTATAAGCATAAATGATTCAACTTCAACTGAAGCCTTGCACCAAGAGCATCGCACTTGATCCCTAGTAATGTTGTTCCTTCACTGTTTATAATATACTGTAATATTTCAAGAATGTGAGGTTTAGATTCTTGAACAATTTGTCCTACCATCAAATTATTTCCTGGTATGATGAAATGTGGACAGTTTTCATTCAAAACACTATTGTACAGGACACATAGACACACTGATAGACAAACAAGTAAGTTTGTTTCTCTCCAGAAATTACAATGTGTAATTTCAGTTAATTGGAACAAAACTGTTTTACACATGAAACTTGAAATGGAGTCTTCACAGTGTGGCTTGATGTAAGTTTTTAATATCATCTTCATTAAGACATAACACCGAATCTGTGTGATGTTGAGATTAAACATTAAACACCTTTCTGCTAAAGATGTTGATATTCTCCATTCAAGCTCATGGTTTTCACTGCCTTTGCTTCCAACTCCAACAACAAAACATCCAGTGTTGCTACAATATCTCTTTATATCATTTGAAGGCCACTGACCTACACTTTGCCAGTCTAACCATTGTTTAGCTTGTAAAGACCATGTTTTACAGGGTAAAGCACCAACAATGTCAATGTCTTGAACCCTTTTTCTTTGTTGTGTATATGCTGGACCATGTCTTGCTCCTCCTGTATCATTAGTTGCTGCTATTGTTGTTGCAGTAAATTGAGCTGCTTCAGACATTGTTTTATTCCTTAGTAGTATTCTACCTGTCCTGTCTCTGAAAAAGTATTCATTAGGTACATCATTAGGTACATCATTGTATGGAAGAGGAACATCTTGTCTCAGGCACTGTAGCAAACAGTAACCAGGGGATACAGTGTCATCCTGAATCATCAATAGATTTTGTACACCAGGCTGCCAATCCCTCCAGTCCTGTATCACATTATATATATTTAAACAGATAACTTGGTCAAAGTCAGAACTAAGTCCTAGTGTAGTTGTTCCCTCCGACTGACTGCCTAAATTGTATAATGTATTCTTCTGATCATTTAATTTTAGGAGTGTATTTACTATAGATTCATTCAGCATCCATGTTCTTCTTTTCAGCACAATTCTTTCATCCACTCCTATATCAGCAAGAACCTCTGACAATATAAATAATGGCAAAATGTACCTAATGATGAAATAAGTAGGTTGAATTCAACAACACATCAATGCAATTACTTTGTCATACAAGTCAAGAAATTATGTTTGATATCCCCCTCCCCCAAACCCCCCCCCCCCCCCCCCCACCCACCAGGCCTTTTTTCCTGGAACAGCCCTTATAAATTTTTGGTTAAATGGATTGAAAAAGTGGAAACCACAGGTTGCCTAACAAAGGAATATGAAATAGATCAGAAGTATTGATTCTATATTTAAAATTGATATGCTATGTGTGTAACATTAAGTAGAGTGAACATCCTCTTCTTGGTGATGGGGATGGCAATTATGTACTTACCGGTATTGTAGGGAGTTTGTTGAATTTTGTACAGAAATATAGTTTATCAAATTTGACTTTATAGGCAGGAGACTAGACTACCAGCTTGTTTTCTAATTGTTTATAGGTAAGAGACCTGCTGCCATAGTAAGTGATGTTGCAGGTACCACTAGAGATGTGATAGAAACTCATGTAAATATTGGAGGCTATCCTGTGTTACTGAGTGACACTGCTGGACTGAGGGAAACACAAGATGTTGTGGAGAAAGAGGGAGTAAGCGGGCTGTGAAAAGGTTGAAACATGTTTTTGTTTTATTATAAGTTTCTTATTATAATATATTGTTTCCCGTTTGAGTGATGTTCTCTTTGGGAGAATGGTACATCAGAAAGTTGTTTGTCTGTTTTAAGCTCATCTGATTTTTTGAAAAAAAAAGATCTGCTTTTTGCAAGATTTATGGCCCCTTTTGGACTTAGAAAATATCAGATTTCTCGGTTAAGTTTTATGTTTAGGTCATCTTTTTCTCTTAAACTATCAAAGCTATTACTTTGAAACTTGCAACACTTGTTCACCATCATAAGCTGACCATGAACAGCAAGAAACCTAACTCCATCCTGCATTTTGCAATAATTATTGCCCCTTTTGGACTTAGAAAATCAGTTTTCTTGGTTGAGTATTATGTTTAAGTCAGCTTTTCTCTTAAACTATCAAAGCTATTGCTTTAAAACTTGCAACAGTTTTTCACCATCGTAAGCAGACGCTGTACATCAAGAAACATAACTCTATCCTGCTTTTTGCAAGAATCATGGGTAGGACAATATTTCTATTATAAAAAAAAATCAGATGAGTGTCAGCTCCCGCAAAGCGGTGCTCTTGTTATTTGATGTCTCTGTAAAAGTCTGTTTTATTTAATGGTCATCCACTTTGAAAAGTTCAGCCATTTTAACGTAGGACAGTCCTTTGTCCTATACACCATAATATCCTTAATCTATCCACTAATTCCAGGCATAGACAGGTAGGTAATTGTTGACCATTCTTTTACAAGCTGACATCCCTCAGTGTGATTTTAAACTTCCATTTTTGGAGGTTAATGTCTTAACATCTAGGCCATGGTGTTTCCGTATAAAAAAGAATGTCTGTAAACATCTTCTACATTAAGAGAGTTACGTAGCTCACCTGAACTTTGCTCAGGTTGGGTTTCCAGTATTTATACATCTTAATTAGTATACTAGGACATGATCATGCCAAGTTCAATTGTAGTTACACTCCACCAGTATTAGGAAAGGATGAATGGATGTGATTCATTTTCGGTACACAGGCATATGATTGTAAAGTACATGTCAGACCTGATTTTTGTTACAATCTACAAATTTATGGTGGAGTTATGGCCCTTTTCAACTTGAAATTTGTAAAACATGTCTTTGTTTCATACAGGAGAGCAGTTTTATTTGGATGTTATTTAATCTGCCAAAAGGTTGACAGCTCCAGTAATTTGAACATTTTTGGCAAATGTTTTTGTGATATAGCAGAGAAATAGAGGATATTTGTTTGTTTTTCTGTGAATATGGAATATATATCACTGAGAAGTGCTCAGTGTGAGCTATTGTCGGGCGTCATGTGTTAATATTTGCATTGTTAACACTTTAGAAGCCAAAGTTGTGACCCAATATTTATGAAACTCTTTGTCAGAATGTTTGTCTTGGTGATCTATAAGCCATGTTCAAAACTAGGTCATGTTGGGTCAAAAACTAGCTCAGTAGGCCAGATGAAAGGAAAATCTTGTTTACAATTCTAAGAGTCCACAGTTTAAGTTTAAAAGATTTGGCCAGAATGTATATCTTGATGACCTCTAGGTCATGTTAGAATTTGAGTCATGTGGGGTAAAAAATTAGGAATTCAGTTTTGGTATGCAGTTATGTGATTATTATATAAAGGCCAAGTTTGATTTTGGCTCCACTTCACCAATTTGTGGTGGAGTGATGGCCATTTCCAACTTAAAATTTGTAAAACAGATCCTTGGTCTGTAGAGAAGGACAGCATGGGAGTATTTTTCAGTCTGATAAAAGCTGACAGTTCTAGTATTTTGAAAGTTGTGAGCAAATATTTTCTGATGTGGCACAGAAATAGATAATATTTGTTTGTTTGTTTATTTGTTTGTTTGTTTTGTGTATATGTAATATTCTCTTTCTGAGAAAGGAGAAAGTTTTTAAATTGGGCGCCTCCGTGGCCAGGTGGTTAACGTCACTGACTTTGAATCACTTGCCTGTCACAGATGTTTGTATGAGCCTCACTCACTTCTTCATGTTAGGAAGTCATTCAGCTGGCTTACGGAAGGTTGATGATTCTACCTAGGTGCCCTCCCTTGATGAAATAATGCAAGGAGGGGTACATGGGGTCCTCCATCATGAAAGCTGGAAAAGGTCGCCAGATGAACTATAATTGTTCTAGCGCATGTTAAACCCAACAAAAGCGTTTTTAAAATGTAAAAAATGTCTCTCATCGAGATGAAATATGATAAATGAAATGATATGCATTTTGCAACAATCTTTAATCTTAGTGATAAAAACAGATGTGCATAAATATAAGTGATGACATACATATTGTGACTTTAGAAAGACACACATAACATCAAGTTCTATTTCATTAATTATTTGCAGAATATTGTTAAACAATTCTTACTAAGTGATATTATTTAAATAAAGAAAATACCATAAAAAGACAGCACAAATACAATTAATATAAAATTGCTCAGATACAATGAATTTACATCCTGTTTTTCAGTTTTTACAAAGTCATCAAAAAATAATTAAAAGTGACCATGCTAATTTCATAGGCGTAGCCAGAGCTTTGAAATACTTATGCACAACGAGGCATGTAAAGTGTGGGAGGGGATGTCCCCCTCCCGCTCGTGGGGGTTCCGGGGGACTCCCCTGAGAAATTTTTGAATTTTGTGATCAAATTAACGCAATTCTGAGCCATTCTGTGTAAATAAACAACACAATTTTCAAATCTTTCAACAGTACTTTTTCTTAAATCCTGATGAAGGTTATGGTAAATAACCGAAACTGGCAGATTAAAATTAGTTAAACTTGACTCGGTGTTTGACGTGTTGTTCCTCACTTTTTAGCTCACCAGAGCCAAAGGCTCAGGGTGAGCTATTCTGCTCGTTCACCGTCCGGCGTCCGTTGTCCGTCCGTAAACTTTTACTTTAAACAACATCTCCTCATAAACCGCTAGGCCAATTTCATCCAAACTTTACAGGTATGTTTCTTGGGTGAAGCTCTACAAAACTTTTTCAAAGAATTGAATTCCATGCAGAACTGTGGTTGCCATGGCAACCGAAAGGAAAAACTTTAAAAATCTTCTTCTCAAAAACCAGAAACCCTAGAGCTTAGATATTTGGTGTGAATCATTGCCTAGTGGACCTCTACCAAATTTTTTAAAATCATGACCCAGGGGTCAAAATTGACCCTGCCCCAGCGGTCACTTGATTTTACATAGGAAAATCTAAAAAAATCTTCTTCTCAGAAACCAGAAGCTCTAGAGCTAAGTTATTTGACATATAGCATTGCCTAGTGGATCGCTACTAAACTGTTCAAATCATGACCACAGGGTCAAAATTGACCCCGCCCCAGTGGTCACTTGATTTTACATAGATTTCTATCGGAAAATCTTCAAAATAAATTAAAAAATAAACCAGAAGGCATAGAGCTTAGATATTTGACATGTAGCATTGCCTAGTGGACCTCTACAAAATTTGTTCAAATCATGACCCCCAGGGTCAAAATTGACCCCCACCCCAGGGTTCACTTGATTTTATATAGGAAAATCTTCAAAAATTTTCTTAAAATAAACCAGAAGTCCTAGATCTTAGCTATTTGATATGTAGCATTGCCTAGCAGACTTCTACAAAATTTGTTCAAATCATGACCCCCGGGGTCAAATTGACCCTGCCCCTTTGGGTTACTTGATTGTACATAGAAAAATCTTCAAAATGTTCTAAAATAAACCAGAAGGCCTAGAGCTTAGATATTTGACATGTAGCATTGCCTAAAGGACCTCTACAAAATTTGTTCAAATCTTGACCCCCCAGGATCAAATTGACCCAGCCCCAGGGGTTACTTAATTGTACATAGGGAAATCTTCATAAATTTGCTAAAAATAATCCAGAAAGCCTAGATCTTAAATATTTTATATGTAACGTTGCCTAGTAGACTTCTACAAACTTGTTCAAATCATGACCCCTGGGGTAAAATTGGCCCTGCTCCAGGGGTTACTTGATTGTACATCGGAAAATCTTCCAAAAAAATTATCAGTTTGACATTTGAAACATGTAGCTCATACTACTTGGGTGAGCGATCCAGGGTCATCATGACCCTCTTGTATTATTTCCTTTTTTTTTTTTAAATCTTTCAAAATTTCAAAGAAAATTTTACAAATCTGTCTCTACATACCTATAAATCTCACAAGGCCTAGCTCCTCCGAAACAAAATGAATTTTGTGATCAATTTTTTTTTTAATCATTTCTTTTTTATTTTGGCGAAAAATAAAGATGTTTGTATCGTAATCACTTCTTTATTTAGAATATACCAATTCATGTGTATGGTATATTTTAATTACTAGTATTTAAAACGAGTTCTAAGTTCAATCTGTATCATTGCCAGCCATAGCTTGCTGAAATACAAGGGCAATGAGCCTATTACCTGTTGCATTGAAATCACTGACAACACGGTCAATATTGATGTTTTGACTTCGACAAATATGAAACAAAGTCAGGCCTGTAAGGCATTGCTCCGACTAAAGCTGCTAAATGAACTCTCTGCCGAGGCTGTCGATACCGGCATTGTCAGCAGGATTTTCAAACCAATATGTATATTTGGTAGCAACTGGTAGCTGGCATCAACAACCTCAATAGGCTTTTCAAGTACAAAACCCTGCCCAATTTTGAATTTCCAGAGATCTAGTCTAGTATCAATAATTTAAGGCCCATACTCTTCCTTGATTTCTGCCCATATCGCAGTTATTGTGTGATAGCAGATATACTGGGCCTTCATCCTTGTACTGGCATGACACAGTCTGTCTTCTAACTGGGTAAGTAAATGATCCATAAAAGGAAGAAATAAATTCAAACACCAGTACTCCTTGACTCTGTCCACCGACATATTTAGTTTGATGGGAAGCAACTCTAGGTCGGCTGACTTGCATATTCAGCCAAGTGGCCAGATCTACTGTCTTTCTCAACAAGTCATTACAATTGATCATCAGTGTATTTTACTCTCTTTACATTGACCCAGTGTGGAACAATTTGATCCTGACACAGTAGAGCCTCCCACCACCACCACACACAAACTAGATCTATAAAGTGTTAGAATCAAAATCTGTTGTTCAAGTGCAATTTAATCTTTACTTTGTCAGTTTCTTTTTAGGTTTTACTTTTATATTTTAAACCTGGACTTATTTAATTACGCATGTCACATTAGTGAGAAAAAAGTCAGTTTGTGAAAACAACATTTGTTATCTGGTGTTTGCACTAAGGTGACACTACCTTTCAAAATATTGTTCCTGCCTGGTGATTTACCACAGTAGATAGAAGTCTACATATATGGAACTTGGCAGAATTGCTTCTTCCCCTTAGATTTAGGGATAGAAGATAACAAAGTAGAGCATCTGTTGGTCGGTCCTCTCGTTCCATACACTGTCCAAGTATATTTAGGGCTGTTTCCCTGTGACCAAGGTTTGGTTCCTGTTCAATGGTCATGATAAGGTTGGAAAGTGCTCTTTCCTTGTCATCTTGTCTTCCAAGATAGCTGTAGGTCTTGTATTGTAGAAAGTACAGGTAAGAGAGAGAATCGACAACTGCAAAGTCCATCCAGTCGTTAATTGGTTCTCTTAAAGCAAGGTCCTCTTCTGTAGATCTGAATAATTCATACTGTAGTTCATTTGGAATGCAGTTAATTTCACACAGCAGAAAACTGACACAGGATGCTGTAGCATACTGTAGAACTTCTTCATTGTGATTGTCTGATATTTCACAGAATCCTCCCCTATTATGTTGACGGACATACTCACGACAGCCACAAACAGGCTCAACAATGGTTTGATCATACCTTCCTTCAATATCTGTGAGCACAATTACTGTTCTGTAAAAATCCCCTCTACAGTAAAATATTGATGCTAGCTTCAGTTTACTTGATGAAACATCCGTGTTCAGACCCAGTGTAATCCAGCTCAGAGCTTCTGCTGATATACCATTGTACTGTTGAATGTTGAGGGAAGTCAGGATAGATCCCAGTGTTGTACAGAACCATGGTGCTAGAACGCTGCAAGCTGTTCTGTCCAATCCTTGAGATTGATTAAAAATAGTAACAAGTTTGAAAATATACTTCAGTAATATTTGTATAGCTACTTCATAACTGCTGTTGCTAATATTATGTAGGCAACAATTTGTGTTACCATTTATCATCAGTTTGGTTTCTGTCAATAAGTGTCCAGAAACAATGCTATTTGTTTTGAATAAGGACAAATTATTAAACTTCAGCTTTCACCAAGATCATCACACTCAATCCCTAACAATGCTGTTCCTTCACTGTTTATAATATTTTGCAATATTTCAAGAATGTGAGGTTTAGATTCATAAGCAATATGTCCTGCCATCAAATTGTTCCCAGGTATGATGAAATGTGGACAGTTTTCAATCAGAGTACTGGTGTACAGGACAAATAAACAAAATGATAGACAAACAAGTAAGTTATTTTCTCTCCAGAAACTAGACTGTGTATTTGCAATTAGTTTAAACAGAACTGTTTTGCACATGAAACTTGAAATGGTACCTTCATAGTGTGACTTGATGTAAGTTTTTAATAACATTTTCATCAACACATAACATCTGATCTGTGTGATATTGAGATTAAACATTAAACACCTTTCTGCTAAAGATGTTGATATTCTCCATTCAATCTCCTCATTTTCACTTTGCTTGCTTCCAACTCCAACAACAAAACACCCAGTGTTGCTACAGTATCTCTTTATGTCATCTGAAGGCCACTGACCTACACCTTGCTGGTTTAACCATTGTCTAGCTTGTAGAGGCCATGTTTTACAGGGGAAAGCAGGAACATAGTCTACCTCAGCAATCCCAGGTTGTCCAAGTTGTGTAAATGCTGGACCATTGTGTACACCTCCTGACCTAAGATAATTTGCTCTCAATGATTCTGACATTATTGTATTACTTACAAGTATTCTTCCAGTAAAGTGTTCATTAGGTACATCATTGTGTGGAAGAGGAGCATCATCTCTCAGACGCTGTAGCAAACAGTAACCAGGTGATACAGTATCATCCTGAATCATTAGTAGATTGTGTACACCAGGTTGCCAGCCACTCCAGTCTTGTACTATGTTAAAGTTATTTTTACAAATAAGACAGTCAGTGTCTGATTCAAGGCCCAGTGTAGTTGTTCCTTCTGACTGACTGCCTAAATAGTATGTTGTATACTTCCTATCCTGTAGTTGAAATACACTGTTATTCATTAATTCATTCAGCAAACATGTTCTTCTTCTCTTCAACACAATTCTCTCATCCACTCCTATATCAGCCAGAACCTCTGACAGTCTCACTGACACAGTTTCTGTATAATCTGGTGCTTGAAACATTCTGAAAATAACTGACAGTAACCTACATACATGTAATTACTTTATAGACTGATTCCTGTCAGTTTAATAGTATTTTGCTTGATAATCTGTCAGATAGTTTCTACAGTTCTTGATTTATTTCCATTGGTGCCAAACATAGTTGTTGAACCTTCAGGTGAAAAAAGTGTCAGCTTAGAAGGCATTTTGATATTGTGTGAAATATGATACGATTACAAAAATTACTTATACACTCATAGCTAGGCTTATGATTATAAATTTGCTGTTTTCATTTTGTTGTAAAATTCCCACATAGTTTATTAAATGGCATCATATTAAAAATGTGTTATCTGACGGTACAATGAAAATGACAAGCATTTAAAATAAAAGTTTGAATTCTATAGAAGCAGATACCTTGGTTTGGTAACTTGATTTATAATCGCTTCAAATTCCTTTAAGATGTTGAAACTGGGTAGTAATGATCTGTGTTTGTAGTTTCATGGGTTTTGTTATATTAAATAATCTCCTTATTTTTAATATCCTCATGTTGTTACTTTCCTGTTTCAGTTTTTTAACTACCTGTAAGGAGGATAACTATGCTGTGTATAAGCAGTATTTTTAGCTCGACTATTCAAAGAATAGTCTAGCTATTCTACTCACCCTGGCGTCGGCGTCGGCGTCACACCTTGGTTAAGTTTTTGCATGCAAGTACATACAGCTATCATTTAAAGGCATATAGCTTTAAAACTTATTTATTCTTTTCTAGGTCAATTACCAACCTCACTGGTCATGTTCCTAACTCAACATGTATTTGAGCAAATTATGCCCCCTTTTGGACTTAGAAAATTCTGGTTAAAGTTTTACATGCAAGTTACTATCTCCAAAACTAATGCAGATATCGAATTGAAACTTCACATGTGTCTTCGGGGTTATAAAACTAGTTGATGGCACCAAGTCCCATAACTCTGACCTTCATTTTGGCCAAATTATGCCCCCTTTTGGACTTAGAAAATTCTGGTTAAAGTTTTGCGTGCAAGTACATACAGCTATTACTAAAAGGCATATAGATTTAAAACTATTATTTTTTTCTTTTTCTAGATCAATTACCTACCTCACTGGGTCAAGTCCCATAACTCTGACATGTATTTTGGCCAAATTATGCCCCCTTTTGGACTTAGAAAATCCTGGTTAAAGTTTTACATGCAAGTAACTATCTCCAAAACTACTACAGATATTAAATTGAAACTTCACATGTGTCTTCAGGGTTATAAAACTAGTTGATAGCACCAAGTCCTATAACTCTGATATGTATTTTGGGCAAATTATGCCCCCTTTTGGCCTTAGAAAATCCTGGTTAAAGTTTTGCGTGCAAGTACATACAGCTATTACCAAAAGGCATATAGCTTTGAAACTTATTTATTCTTTTTCTAGGTCAATTACCAACCTCACTGGGTCAAGTTCCATAACTCTTAACATGTATTTTGAGCAAATTATGCCCCCTTTTGGACTTAGAAAATTCTGGTTAAAGTTTTACATGCAAGTTACTATCCCTAAAACTAATGCAGATATTGAATTGAAACTTAATATATTTCTTCAGGGTTATAAAACTAGTTGATAGCACCAAGTCCCATAACTCTGATATGTATTTTTGGTCAAATTATGTCCCCTTTCGAACTTAAAACTCTTTTGATATTTAACATTTTGGGTAATAATTTCCTGCTTCTGTGACAATATTTCGAATAGTCGAGCTTGGCTGTCTTACGGACAGCTCTTGTTCAGTCAGTAGTTACTTACCTTTATTATGTGAACAATTGAAAATGACCTAATCAACACTTTATTGAGATATGTATTTGTAGGTTATTAGCTTTATATCGGGAAAGATGCATGAGTTCTTTAGCGGAAATATTACTTTAGGAGCGCAATATTCTTCCGCTGAAGAACTCGTGCATATTTCCCGATGCAAAGATAATAACCTTTTTATTACATACGCATCTACATGTATAAATACTATGTAAATATCATAAATATGTTCAATAGCCTGAAAAGGATTGACAATACTGAACTAAATAGAAAAATAGTGCAACAGCACACACTGAATTACGTCACACACCCGATATGAAATTCAGGCGCCAGTGTATGGAAAAATATTGACATTTCCAATACCAGTGTAACTTAACGGGGAATAGAAACGAGTATGTAATAAAATATGTATACATTGAGTGCTAATGGCTCTTGCAAGGTGATAACAGCCTGAAGACTTCAGCCCAGCTAGCCCCGTGGCAGTTCTCTTCAAGGGCCATTATGTAGGGATTTAGTTCCTTAAGTTTTAAATTGCGATAATGATTATCAGTCGAAGGCGCCGCACGGCCATGTATATATTTATTGTTTACTACATAGTAACCTATAATAAAGTAAGAAAAGTTTTTGTTTTGGCTACTAGCAGCTACTGACAATAATTGTTGGTATAATAGGCTAGTAGGTTCATGTATTCAAGTTTTTACCTCCACTATTCGGAGAATAGGGGGGCTATTCTACTCGCCCCGGCATCAGCGTGACCTTTCTTGCTTAAAGTTTTTCGGCAACCTTTGTTTTTCTGTCATATCTTTGTTACTATTGCATATATCTTACTGTAACTTCACATAAACATTGTCCAGCATACAAACAAAGTATGTGCAGGGGCTGGGCCCATTATGCCCAAGGTCAAGGTCACCAAGGTGTTATACTTAGGTTATTTTTAGGGTTAAAGGTTTTCGGCAACCTTTGTTTTTCTGCCATATCTTTGTTACTATTGCTTATATCTTACTGTAACTTCACATAAACATTGTCCAGCATACAAACAAAGTATATGCAGGGGCTGGGCCCATTATACCCAAGGTCAAGGTCACCAAGGTGTTATACTTAGGCTATTTTTAAGGTTAAAGTTTTTTCAGCAACCTTTGCTTTTCTATCATATCTTTGTTACTATTGCTTATATCTTACTGTAAGTTCACATAAACATTGTTCATCATACAAACAAAGTATATGCAGGGGCTGGGTCCATATACCCAAGGTCAAGGTCACCAAGGTGTTATACTTGGGTTATTTTTAAGGTTAAAGTTTTTTCAGCAACCTTTGCTTTTCTGTCATATCTTTGTTACTATTGCTTTTATCTTACTGTAAGTTCACATAAACATTGTCCATCATACAAACAAAGTTTATATATGCGGGGGCTGGGCCCATTATACCAAAGGTCAAGGTCACAAAGGTGTTATACTTGGAATTATTTTCATGTTAAAATTTTTTGAAAGCTTTGTTTATAGACATATCTTTGGTACTTTAAAAGATAATGACTTGAAATTAAAATATTTCTTTATAATCATCATCTGCATGTGTGGATACAATCCCCATAACTGTTATTGTATTTTTGATAGAATTATGCCCCTATCATACTTAATGTTTTTTGGCAATCTTTGCTTTCTGGATATAACTTAAGTACAATATAAGATAAGACTTGAAACTTAAAATGTATCTTTATCATCATCTTCTGCATGTGTGGTAACCATAACTCTGATTTGTATTTTTGACCAAATTATGCCCCTTTCATACTTAAAGTTTTTGACCAACTTCGTTTTCTGGACATAACTTTGGTACTATATAAGATAATGACTTGAAACTCAAAATATATCTTAACCATCATTATCTGCATGTGTGGTAACAATCCCAATAACTCTTATTTGTGTTCTTGACAGAATTATGCCCCTTGGTGTATCTTCCTTTTAAAAGTAGAGGTCTCTTATTGAGACACATATTAATTTTACTGTCAAATCGCCGAATAGTGGAGCGCGCTGTCTTACGGACAGCTCTTGTTAATTAATATTTTCAAACTGTGTAAAAGTTAAATGCCTTTACAGTTGTATTTTGTTGCTTATAGAATAGTTATGGATTGAAAAACTACATACAAGTGTGTTACTGGCTGGTATGCATAAAGGAATCTCGGAGAAAGTAATTTGGGTAGCAAACAAGCCCCTAAGATTATGTTCTCGGATATTCTCACTAGCATGACAATACTTGCCTGCAACACATGAGTGTGTATTGTTTAACTAAATTAATGCATGATCAAAATACAGCAATTTTGATTATTTTTATTGCCCGATATTTATGTGATGAGCATATACCGTTGCTGTCGGTAAGTCCGTCAGTCTGTGTGTACATTCGTCACAAAAACTTGTGTGTCCAACTCCTCCCACACTGTTAGTCCAATTTGCTTCAAACTTTCACAGAAGAACAAACTTGATGTGCAGTTGACCATAAAAGAAGGAACTTTTGCTGACTATTTTTACCACAGTTATGGCCCTTTGATAGTTTTGCTATATAGAATATACAGAAAAGTCTTGTGTGTCCAACTCCTCAAACACTATTGAAAGGATATGCTTGAAAGTTTCAAGTGACTATTTTTTCTAGAATTACGGCCCTTTCTTAATTTCACAAAATAGGCCATAGTGAAGAAATTTGGTGTGTTCAACTCCTCATACACTTTTTGAAGGAATGGATTCAGAGTTGCTCAGATGCACAACCTTTCCTGAATATGACCTATAAAGGATGGGCTGTGACCATTTTGAAGAGTGTTATGGCCCATGGCCCTTTGGTATTTTCAGAATAAAGAGTATAGTGAAGAAATTTTGTGGGCACAACTCCTCATACTCTTTGAAGGAATGGATTCAAAGTTGCATAAGTGAAGAACCGTGATACGAAATTGTGCAGTATGTGGATGCATCCATGTCTTATGGACACAACTCTAGTTTAAAAATACTTTTCTTTCTATTGAACATCCTTCAGGAGCACCACAAGGGCAACCTACACAGTGGAGAGGGTGGACACACTGTCTGACTATGAAACATGGGGTCACGAGTTTGAGTCCCCGCTCCAACTAAAATTACTTACACTGGGATTAGAGTCCTGTGTATGGGTGCTTTACACCTGGCATGCAAAAGAACCAGGGAAGCTTCTGGAATTGGATCATCTATCTGGCAGTATCCTTCAACTAAAATACTAACAGTCTTCTGGAAGAGTTGCCAATACGGGTTTCTGGTGGAAGCTGTAATTAAAATTATAAACAAAAAAAACCAAAACATATCAAACAGGGTATGCCACGTTCCAAAAACGCAGCCTCCCCAAAACAAAACCCACAGCATGCAGACATGCACACCTTAAACACACGCACACGCACGCACACATACACACATAAACAAAGCCAACACACGAGGACAAAACAGACAAACAAAGGAACACAGTGGGGCACCGCCTTGAAACGGTCAGTGGCAAAAACACCACTAGGAAGCTTAAACCAGTTTATGGTGCGCACCCAACCTAAGATTACAAACAAACAAACAATACAGTCTGGCAGGATTATGGCCAATCAAAACCAAATGGCGTTCTTTCCCAATTTGATGTGGTATGTTTTGTGCAATACGTTAACTTTTTTATGTTGCATTATGTTTCTACATGTAGTAGGGAAGATATTGGTTTAGTACTGTCTGTCTGCCTGTCACAAGGTTAAGCCTTGTGCATATTTCCTGCATTTTCTGGTTTAATGATTTTGTGCAGAGTTATGGACTTTATGATGGTTTAGCTTCATCTCTTATATTACAAGACATTTTCGATGAGTCATTTGAGTCAAGGTCAATCCATGGCACACATAAACTGACTTTAAAGACGCGCTGTAAAATAACTATATATTTTGTTTTTCCTTGATGGTAATTATACTTGCAACATTAAACAAGAGTGCATTGTTTAATTATTTCAAGCTGGTAATAAATAGTTTTAATTTCTCAGGAGAAAAAAATAGTTTTTTTGTTTATAAATAACACTGTCTGGTAATATTCGTTTGAATATTGTGTTCATGTTAGATACACAATGATTTAGCAAGGGTGACATTAGAGTGTAATCAATGTTAATGTGAATCAGTGTTATGGCCCTTTGGTAATTTCACTATAAAGGGTACAGTGAAGAAATTTTGTGTGCTCAACTCCTCATACTCTTTAAAGGAATGGATTCAAAGTTGCATAAGTGAAGAACCATGATATGAAATTGTGCAGTATGTGGATGCATCCATGTCTTATGGACACAACTCTAGTTTAAAAATACTTTTCCTTCCATTGAACCTACCTCAGGAGCACCACAAGGGCAAACTACACAGTGGAGAGTGGATACATTGATCCAGTGGTAACACTGTCTGACTATGAAACATGGGGTCACGAGTTTGAGTCCCCGCTTCAACTAAAATTACTTACACTGGGATAAGAGTCCTGTGTATGGGTGCTTTACACCTGGCATGCAAAAGAACCAGGGAAGCTTCTGGAATTGGAACATCGTATCTGGCAGTATCCTCCAACTAAAATACTAACAGTCTTCTGGAAGAGTTTCCTGTTAAATGATTTTCAGCAGAGTTATGGCCCTTGATTCATCCAAGTTTATGATGTTTTGGTCACTTCTCTTATATCATTGGGTAGATTTCCACAAAACCTTACAGGACTTATCAGTGCCAAGCCTAGTTTTACATATCAACATGTTCCGGTTCAGTAATTTTTAGCTACCGGCCCATTTTATCTTCTCCAGGCATCTGATCCTATACAACCAGGAGGAAATACATTAAACTTTATAATAGACCTTTTTGGTGTAAAAATGTACAACTATGTACATGTATTATGTAATTCGGACAAAAGTTGGGGGTTGTCTTAAGACAACTACGAATAATGTATCATCGGTTGATATTAATACCATGCACAGCTGAGATTGACCAACCCAGGAAATGGTCTTGTATATCACCATTTTGAATACTGAAGATTCTAAACAAATGAAATATTCCACACGGATCAAATATTTGCCTCGTCTTACACTCGATCTCTAATTTTCGCTCCGTAGTTCAATCGCCCAGTGTGAAATGTTTACACAAATTGGATAATGTAAACTTTGTTATTTTAAATTATCTTTTGTTTCGGGGAATTAATATTAATAAATAATACACAAGTTCGTATAAACTCCAATTTCTATTTATTTTGATCTTTACTAATGTTCATAAATTATATTTCAAAATACTCATATTATTATCAATCTTTCTATTTCTTGTTCATTTAACCACTTCATTAATACAATATATTCCTAAGTAACTCTCAATCTATCAAAACTTAACTTCTGTCTTTCAAAACCTAACTTTAAACTCTCTCAAAACCTAACTAACTGATCTCTCATTCCTAGGCCCTCTCTCCCCTAATTCCAAACATGCCACACCTCTTTACTGACATCATATCTCTTCTCATCCAATCAGCATCCATAATGGCCTATCAGTCATCTCACCCACTAAGCACTCACTCAGGGATTTTCCCCGCTCTTTTCCTTCTTTCCAGTTGGCAGACAAGCTAACACATACATGCTATATTCTTTCATCTACCAAAAACTCCCTAGTAGGTCCAGTCTAGAGCCCTTATCAATTAGTTCTGATAATTTCTGATTAACTAAGGTCTGCTCAGCTTTCTTTGATGACCTCTTATTACACAATCATGTTACTATATAATTATCAATTTCAATTCATATTCCAATTATTAAAATATAAAATAATATAACAATATTCAACTGTCACAATAACACAGTCATGCATCTAACAGTCCTGAAATTGTTTTATTTGATTTTCTCATATTTCTAGATATTTTCCCCATACTTTGACACATATATATGGGTAGCAGAGATCATTCTCTTTCCAGCAATAGCTTTCTCAACATATTTTACCTTGTGAAATTTTGTGGGTTTTAACATTTAAAAAAAAAATGTCTGTTTATACACAAATTTCACCACAAAAATGTCACACTTTCCCCCAGGGCATAAAATGATTTGATCTTTAGATATTTTTCTTTTCAAAGTGCTGACCTTTACAGTAATTATGCATGATTTTTTTGTGCCTAGAGGTAAAAAGTGCATGGTTTGCATGTGATACTATGTACATATCCACCTAAGCCTACAGTAAAGTTTTAGCGGAGTTGTCTTCATTTTTCCAGATATTTTACCCAGGATCTTTTTTTTGTTCAGCTCAAATAACTCTTTTCCAGAAAATGATATCTTAAATATTTTATCAGACTGCATACTTTGCCTTCTTGAAGTTTGTATATTTATTTCCAATGCCTACAGGTTAGGTTTTAACTACCCGCCGTTACATAACTGAAATACTGTTGAAAAAATGGCACTAAAACTTAAGCGTGTTTATAAAATTATAATTGTTTTAATCAGTAATTAAAATGAATTCAAATTTGAAATGATTTAGAGACTTTATATGAACTAAATCACCACCATAGTATACCAGACCAGTTACGGCAAAGCGCCTAGCAGTACAAACGAGCGCGCACATGCCACAGCAAGTCAACTGACCAAAAAAGATTAGTTTTGATGCTGCTTTATTTAGGGCATTTAACTGTCTCAAATATCATCTGAATTTTTATTTCAGTAAATAATGATTTTCTTACTTTGGTTATCAATATTAAGTTACATGGAACAGAAGTCTAATTTAACTGACCTCTGGACACCAAGAGCAGAGACTAGGTGTTCAGTTACCAGACACAAGACATTTCCTATAGGTCATTTGAGTCAGAGTCAGTCCATGGCACACAAAAACTGACTTTACATTAAAGGCATACCACAAAATAACTGTATTCTTTTGTATTTCCTTGATGGTAATTATACATGCATGAAGAAAATGAGAACTAACAAGTATCTAGTTACAAATTGACAGTGATCTATAAGACCAAGACAATGTGTATATAATGTCTACAAATATATTATTAAATTAATGTAGTTGTATGCACAGTACTTGATGTATTAAGGTAAGTTTAGACCACACGTGTAAAATAGTTATTATATATATTCTATGTTAATAAAACTATACTGAGAAGAGAATGACTGAATAATTAAGTTTGCAGATGAAGTTGTGAAAATGCATTTATTCAAGGAGGGCCTAAATTGTCCAACTGTCATCTTGTAAAATAGCTGTATTTATACCAGTATTTAAAATCAGATTGATTTGCACCGAGTTCATGTGGGAGGAAAAAGTAGGTCACTAGGTTGTAGTGGGTCTTTAAACAGGATACAGGATATCATGTTGTTGAATGAATTGTCATTTAGTTGAAGTTCAGCTCAGAAAAGGTACTTATCCATCGACTAAACTCAGGAAATTAAGGGTTTGAAAATTACATGCTTGACCAGGGTCAAATATATGATTAAGAATCATTTAGAATTACTGTAAATGTGTATTACCCCAGATTTATACTAATATGGTAATGAAAGCTAAATATAGCTGCTTGTAAAAATCTAAATATAGATTTCTAGCATGTGACATTGTTTATATCATGTGATTGTGTATCATGTGACATAGCAAAATGGAGTCTTGCTTTAATAATGTTATCTTGCCTACATGGTCATATTGTTCCCATTTAAAGTGTTCTACCGTCATGTGTAAAACATTTCAGTAGGACCTTCTATAATTTAATGAAATATTTTCAGTGTATTTAAACTTTTGAGGAGTTGAGAACAACATTACTAATAATTAGATCTACCTTCAGTAAAAATTTACACAGGTGAGTGCTTTCAAACAAATTATGTAATTGTTATTCATGAAAGGTATTTTCATAATGTCAAACTTGACAGTGAAAATTTTATTGTAAATTGATTGCATAATATTAAAGAAGGTCTAGCAAGCTACAATGTTAATTTACCTGAATTGCAACAATTTAAATCTATGTTTGATACTTTATATATATAACAGATTATTGTACAGTATAAGTGTTGAAACATTACATTACAGTAGCATTGTTGTGACTATGACGGAAACAGTAACATTTTGTAAATTAAGAATTAATGATAATAATTTTCTGAATATATGTAGTGATTTCAAACTTCATTCTTTTGTAAATGCAAACTAGTGCATTATTTATATTATTGGCTGACATAATAAATAATTATTATAGATCTACAAGATTTTACACAATGTGCATCTTGCGGTTTATATATTATATGAATTAAAACATTAATTAACTGCTGTCCTTGTATAAACTGTAAAACAAAAGAAGTAAGTAATAAGTAAAAATAATGAAACAATTAATGCATTAAAGTGTTCATAACTGTGGTCAAAAAATAAAAAGGACTACTTTCAACATAAAACACGTGAACATAATACAGTAAAGTCATAAAGGGAGGTAATCAAACACAATTGATTTGCTGAAATTTGCTACTAATTGTTAATCAATATTGAAACCTTTGACAAATATAGAGGAAATAAATGCTGATGCAAATATAGAGGAAATTTATTTAATAAGAATTTAACATATTTCATGTTTATAACAAAAAATGTGCCAACCACATTTTAAACAAAGACATTATCGACAGTGGCAGTCTACTTTTAATATTGCACATGAACTGTTATAGGTAGAGCCATAAAGGGAGGTAATAAAAACAATAGATTCAATAAAACATTTTAGTATATTCAGCAATATTCAAACCTTTAAAAATGTTAAAGAAACTAATCAGAAATAGAATTTAACAAAAATTAATGTTTTATGTTTATAACAGAAAATGTGGCAGCCACATTTTAAACAAAGTCATTATGAGCCTTTAAACTTTGTCAGAAGCAGGAACAGTTCTGTTATCAACCTGAGTACGTAGTTTTGGTTGATATAAAATGTAATGTTATAAAACTTGGTATAAATGTCCAAAAGTTTAGAATTTTATATCTTATATATTTACACACAGATGAACCTGCATCATGCAGTAACCAAAGTTATAGTAAAATATTAGTGTTTTTTTTTTCAGGAAAAGTTTCATGAATACAGGTAATATTTGTTATCAATAAGCCTTTTTTTTGGTAATGAAATAGTGTCTCTATCTGGACAGGTGGCTGTTTAAAACATAGAGGTTAACATGTATACAGGTTTAACTGTAGATGTTATATTTTGATTTGATCAATAACTGAAATTTGAATTATTAGATTTTTGATATAGTTGTACCACATGGAGCAAGAATACACCAATCTTTCACTCCCAGGAAATATTGTACTTAAGTCATGAGTATATCTGATCACAATGTGTAGATAAAAGGAACACTTCAGTAGATATTTAAATGGTATTGTATACTACCAGGTGACATACCTTAATAATAACAAAGATAATGGGAACATGTTACTACAAAGATATTTGATTATCCAACACTAGCCTATACATAACTTGCATGTAGTCTACCTTGTATAGTAGGAGGAACACCAAACTGAATCAGTTAAGGTCTACTTGATACATTCTGCACACTTGAGTTTAAAATGTGTGCAGACAGGGTGCAGTGTATGTTCTCAATGACGTTTTATGTAGGGTGCAGTGTATGTTCTCTATGACGTTTTATGTAGGGTGCAGTGTAATAATGTTCTCTGTGACAATTTTCAAAGAGTGTGGTGTATGTTCTCTGTGACAATTTACACAGGGTGACGTGTGGTGTATGTTCTTTAAGTGTAGTGTATGTTCTGTGTGACAATTTACACAGGGTGTGGTGTATGTTCTTTATGATGTCTTTAAATACTCAGGGCATAGTGTATGTTCTCTGTGACAGTTTACACAGGGTGTAGTGTATGTTCTCTATGATGTCTTACACAGGGTGTAGTGTATGTTCTCTATGATGTCTTACACAGGGTGTAGTGTATGTTCTCTTTGACGTCTTACACAAGGTGTGGTGTATGTTCTCTATGACGTCTTACACAGGGTGTGGTGTATGTTCTCTGTGACAATTTACACAGAATGTAGTGTATGTTCTCTGTGACAATTTACTTAGGGTGTAATGTATGTTTGACTGTGACAATTTACACAGAGTGTAGTGTATGTTCTCTGTGACAGTTTACACAGAGTGTAGAGTATGTTCTCTATGACGTCTTACACAGAGTGTAGTGTATGTTCTCTATGACGTCTTACACAGAGTGTAGTATATGTTCTCTATGACAATTTACACAGGGTGCAGTGTATGTTCTCTATGACATCTTACACAGAGTGTAGTGTATGTTCTTTATGACATCTTACACAGAGTGTAGTGTATGTTCTCTATGACGTCTTACACAGAGTGTAGTGTATGTTCTCTATGACGTCTTACACAGGGTGTAGTATATGTTCTCTATGACAATTTACACAGGGTGCAGTGTATTTTCTCTATGACATTTAATACAGGGTATGGTGTATGTTTTTGATGATGTCTTACATAGGGTGCAGTGTAATAATGTTCTCTGTGACAATTCACACAGGGTGTGGTGTATGTTCCCTGTGACAATTTACACAGGGTGTAGTGTATGTTCTCTATGACATCTTACATAGTGTGTAGTGTACAGAGTTTGGTGTAATTTATCCTTTACAGTTTGATTGAAGAAATTGTATCTGAATCATTTGTCTTCCACCTTTGATTCATGTGGGGAAATTGTTAGTAACGTGTAGAACACAAGCTTTTCTCATGCAGAATCCAGGACCTGTATTCATCAATGTTTACAGTCAGACAATTACACTTAAGGAACAGCAAATAATCATTATTGTCATATGTTTAGGGAACATTAATATAAATTCAAATGTTTGGCAAAAGTTAATTTTGTCTTGGGAAATTGCGAGGCTATTATGTGTGTTTGATCTGCTGATTGGTCAAAAATGACTGCATGGGTCGTAATATTTTCTAATATTAAAATAGATAAAATGTCAAAGAATATATAAACTTTTGTTGTTTGATTTGTTGAAATAAAGTGTAACTCAAAATATTACCTGTTTTTGAGAAATCTGCAGAAAAATCATACAGAGCCAGTGGTGTCATTCATCCACCAAAAAGTGGCAGAAAAAATATTGACATTAATGAGTTTGCTCTGCAAAATAAAGTGCATTGCATAATTGTATGAGTGAGGATAGTCACAGTGACTCAAAGCATTCAAAAGTAAGTCTATCTAAACTAATAATAGGTCTGTAACCTATATAAATGAAATTTTGCAGCGGTAATTGTAGCTTCAGAATGAATATTTATGCAAAGTCTTAAGTTAACGTTGATGAATATGGGATCTGTATAACTGACGGCCGTTACATAACTGAAATACAGTTGAGGGGCCTCCGTGAAGGAATGGTTAAGGTTACTGACTTTGAATCACTTGCCCCTCACTTCACTCAACACATTGAATTCTTCATGTTAGGTCTGAAGGAAGCCATCCAGCTGGCTTATGGGAGGTAGGAGGTAATAATGCATGGAGGGGCACCAAGGGTCTTCCTCCACCATCAAAGCTGAAAAGTTGCCATATGACCTATAATTGCGTCAATGCCACGTTAAACCCAACAAAAAAAGAAACACTGTTGAAACAAGATGGAAAACCCGGAATAAACAAAATGTATTGTCAAGTGACTGTAAGACTTAATGTTAAATATTAACATTAAAAAGCTAGTCGGGTTAAATATTAAAACATTGAAAATCCTGTGGATACAAAACAGTTGTTGCATGTTAAAATTAATTACAGCAGGATTTACTCTCCTATATTGTTAATTAACACTGTCAAGGTAAATGATTTTCCTTGTTTGGTATTTTAAGATAACAAAAATAGTAATTGTTTATTTCATTTAATGACATGCATACAAATGAGACATTATCTAAGCTGTACTAAAACTTAACATTTTTTACAAGCTTGAGAGGTAGATCTCTTCAAAAATAAACATTATGATAGTAAAATTCTGCAAAATATCAATAAGGTGAAGCTTTTGGTATTGTAGATGGTCTGGCACCTGTCATAAGGCATCAACAATTGATTTGTTAAAACTCTAGAGGTCACAGTTTTGGTCCAATCTTAATGACTGGCCCAATGTAAATGATTTTGGATGTATGATACTGTACTATGTTACCTCGCAAATTAGTTATTTTCTTTCTGTTTTATTTTTCAGTCCGATTTTCAAGTTGTTTTGTCTTATCTACAAGAGGACTGTCTGATGGATAAACCATGATTAAATCAGTACATTTATACAGCACATGATCAGCGTGTGAAGTGAACACTGCACGTACGTGCAATAAACATGCAGCAGATGACTCCAGTTTTCTACTTATTGGAGTGAAAAAAGACCCAGCTTGTACTACAACCTTAAATAAACAAGTCACAAGATTTTATTTACCCGTCAGATATTGCGATACAAACGTTTTATAGTGCAGTTTTAAATAATGCAGATGAAACATTACTTGTTAAGATATACCCTGTCAGATTCACATGACTAAGGTCATTCAGTGCATTTTTTAAGTATGGTTAAACTTAATTTTATTATTCTGTTTTGAAAAAAAAAAAAATGAATGAAACTTGAAAGCAGTTTTCTGTAATTCAACTTGTGTAACAGTGTACATTTATCAGAATTTGTCAGTGAAAATATTGTTGTAAGCACTTAGATTATAAGACTGAGCAAAAAGATGTCGAGTCAAACGGTATCTAACAGAGGGCGCTTGCCGCTTCTTCAAAAGTTTGCGTACAGTGTTGGCCATGTGTTGAACGATCTGACGGCATCTATGTGGTTTACCTACATGATAATTTATTTTCACCAAGTAAAGAAATTTGATAATGCATTAGCAGGAGACTTAGTTCTGATTGGACAGATTAGTGATGCTATATTCACGCCATTCATTGGATATGAATCTGATCGTGTGAAAGGATGCTTTAACATGGGCAAACGAAAAACATGGCATTTTTTAGGTGAGTTTTATATGATAACCAATCTGGAAAAACTAAAATTGTAAGGCTGAAGGATGTATATCCTTGAATACTGGAAAAATGTAAGACTTGTCACAAAGGAGGCAGGTTTGAAGCCCAGAAATGCATCTGATTGTTATCACAGAGGTTGTGGGATGGAATCCTGAAATAACATCTGACTGGACCCAAACGTTGTGGGTTTGAATCTTGGTGCAAGTGAAAATTTGACAGTGATCTCCGTAACTTTGCACTCATTAACCCTTATCATGCTGGACATGATTGATTCTTCCTTTGCGACCAGTGTAGATCATGATCAGCCTGTACATCCATGAAGTCTGATCATGCTATTCAGTCCGTATATATTTAGTAATCCCCCCTTTTAACAGATAATGGTTCTGTCCAAATTGAAAGTTGGACAAGTTTATTATAGAAATTTAGCAGGTGAAGGATTAATATTCATTAGAGACTAATTTTTGTCTATTTAGTGGTTGTAACTTTATACATTGTATTTAGATCACACAAATTCCTTTCCCCACAAAAAAGCCGTTTTTGGCAAAAAAAAAACCCATGAAATTTGAAACTCTCAAAATTGGTTGAGTTCACAGTAATAACTTTCTCTACAATGGATGTGAAATTAATAAGTTTAAACTTAACACACTATAAATGTTGACATCAAATGATAAATCACTTTACATTTAAATTGTTACATTATATTAGTATTAACTTGTTATGTCCATTTTATAGTTGTGTACATCTGGAGTTAACAGCTTCAATACTGGAAATGGCAGCCTTGCCCCAAACTTTAACTCAATATTACTATACTAAGAAATATATTGTACATGAGCAAAGGTTTAAATAGTAAATTTGTAGACTTTTTTCATGGTACAATCATGCCATTGGTTAATTTCAAATTTATGCACAGAAACAAGCAATTAGATGCTGTTTTGAAACTGGTTCACAAACTCTATTTTATAACATTGAACCTTCTGATTTGTGAATAAATCTTTTAAAGTATTAATTTAATCTTGTATTAAATAATGCCATGTTTTATCAATTCTCATATTTACATTTCAGGAACATTATGTGTGATGTGCAGTTTTCCGTTCCTGTTTCTAGGCTGCATCACATGTGACCACGCTCCCGACTGGTCACAGTTTATTTACTTTGCACCATTTGTTGTCATTTTCCAGTTTGGCTGGGCCTCAACACAAATCAACCATCTCTCACTTATACCAGATCTCACGGATTGCACAAATGAGAGAGTAGGTTTAAATAGCTACAGGTATACATGTACTTTCATAAAATTTAAAGTTCTTTATTAGTCAGTCCTATTACGTTTTAGTAAAATACTTAATGTACTGTAAAACCGTAATATTCTTGCTGGGGAGTGGGGATTAATTTTCATGAAATTTGTGGTAACACCAACCAAGGATATACTAACAGACAATTAAAATTCTAATTAATTTTCTCTGGAAAAGTCTAAATCCATGAATTCATGGCATTGCACCTACAACCAGTGACATCTCTATCCATACCTACAACCAGTGACATCTCTGTGCACACCTACAACCAGTGACATCTTTATGCACACCTACAACCAGTGACATCTCTATCCACACCTACAACCAGTGACATCTCTATCCACACCTACAACCAGTGACATCTCTGTCCACACCTACAACCAGTGACATCTCTATCCCACACCTAAAACCCAGTGACATCTCTACCCCACACCTTCAACCAGTGACATCTCTACCCACCCCTACAACCAGTGACATCTATCCACACCTACAACCAGTGACATCTCTATCCACACCTACAACCAGTGACATCTCTATCCACACCTACAACCAGTGACATCTCTGTGCACACCTACAACCAGTGACATCTCTGTGCACACCTACAACCAGTGACATCTCTATCCACACCTACAACCAGTGACATCTCTATCCATACCTACAACCAGTGACATCTCTGTCCAACCTACAACCAGTGACATCTCTATCCACACCTACAACCAGTGACATCTCTGTCCATACCTACAACCAGTGACATCTCTGTCCACACCTACAACCAGACACCTCTATCCACACCTTCAACCAGTGACATCTCTATCCACACCTACAACCAGTGACATCTCTATCCACACCTACAACCAGTGACATCTCTATCCACACCTACAACCAGACATCTGTATCCACACCTACAACCAGACATCTGTATCCACACCTACAACCAGTGACATCTCTATCCACACCTACAACCAGACATATCTATCCACACCTACAACCAGACATCTCTATCCACACCTACAACCAGTGACATCTCTATCCACACCTACAACCAGACATCTCTATCCACACCTACAACCAGTGACATCTCTGTCCACACCTACAACCAGACACCTCTATCCACACCTTCAACCAGTGACATCTCTATCCACACCTACAACCAGTGACATCTCTATCCACACCTACAACCAGTGACATCTCTATCCACACCTACAACCAGACATATCTATCCACACCTACAACCAGACATCTCTATCCACACCTACAACCAGTGACATCTCTATCCACACCTACAACCAGACATATCTATCCACACCTACAACCAGACATCTCTATCCACACCTACAACCAGTGACATCTCTATCCACACCTACAACCAGTGACATCTCTATCCACACCTACAACCAGACATCTCTATCCACACCTACAACCAGTGACATCTCTGTCCACACCTACAATCAGATATCTCTATCCACACCTACAACCAGACATCTCTATCCACACCTACAACCAGTGACATCTCTATCCACACCTACAACCAGTGACATCTCTATCCACACCTACAACCGTGCATTTTCTATCCACACCTACAATCAGACCATCTCTATCCACACCTACAACCAGACATCTATATCCACACTACAACCAGTGACATCTCTATCCACACTGCCACCAGTGACATCTTGTCCACACCTACAACCAGTGACATCTCTATCCACACCTACAACCAGTGACATCTCTATCCACACCTACAACCAGTGACATCTCTATCCACACCTACAACCAGACACCTCTATCCACACCTACAACCAGTGACATCTCTATCCACACCTACAACCAGACACCTCTATCCATACCTACAACCAGTGACATCTCTGTCCACACCTACAACCAGTGACATCTCTATCCACACCTACAACCAGTGACATCTCTGTCCACACCTACAACCAGTGACATCTCTGTCCACACCTACAACCAGACATATCTATCCACACCTACAACCAGACATCTCTATCCACACCTACAACCAGTGACATCTCTATCCACACCTACAACCAGTGACATCTCTATCCACACCTACAACCAGACATCTCTATCCACACCTACAACCAGTGACATCTCTGTCCACCCCTACAATCAGACATCTCTATCCAACCGCAACCAGACATCTCTTTCCACACCTACAACCAGTGACATCTCTATCCACACCTACAACCAGTGCATCTCTACCCACACCTACACCAGTGACATCTCTATCCACACCTACAACCAGACATCTCTATCCACACCTACAACCAGTGACATCTCTATCCACACCTACAACCAGTGACATCTCTATCCACACCTACAACCAGTGACATCTCTGTCCACACCTACAATCAGACATCTCTATCCACACCTACAACCAGACATCTCTATCCACACCTACAACCAGTGACATCTCTATCCACACCTACAACCAGTGACATCTCTATCAGCACCTACAACCAGTGACATCTCTATCCACACCTACAACCAGTGACATCTGTATCCACACCTACAACCAGACACCTCTATCCACACCTACAACCAGTGACATCTCTATCCACACCTACAACCAGTGACATCTCTATCCACACCTACAACCAGTGACATCTCTATCCACACCTACAACCAGTGACATCTCTGTCCACACCTACAACCAGTGACATCTCTATCCACACCTACAACCAGACACCTCTATCCATACCTACAACCAGTGACATCTCTATCCACACCTACAACCAGACACCTCTATCCACACCTACAACCAGTGACATCTCTATCCACACCTACAACCAGTGACATCTCTATCCACACCTACAACCAGACACCTCTATCCACACCTACAACCAGTGACATCTCTATCCACACCTACAACCAGTGACATCTCTATCCACACCTACAACCAGTGACATCTCTGTCCACACCTACAACCAGTGACATCTCTGTCCACACCTACAACCAGTGACATCTCTGTCCACACCTACAACCAGTGACATCTCTATCCACACCTACAACCAGACACCTCTATCCACACCTACAACCAGTGACATCTCTATCCACACCTACAACCAGTGACATCTTTATCCACACCTACAACCAGTGACATCTCTATCCACACCTACAACCAGACACCTCTATCCATACCTACAACCAGTGACATCTCTATCCACACCTACAACCAGTGACATCTCTATCCACACCTACAACCAGACACCTCTATCCACACCTACAACCAGACACCTCTATCCACACCTACAACCAGTGACATCTCTATCCACACCTACAACCAGACAACTCTATCCACACCTACAACCGACACCTCTATCCACACCTCCCAACCATGACATCTCTATCCCACACCTACAACCTGGGGACATCTCTATCCACACCTACAACCAGTGAAAATCTCTATCCACACCTAAAACCCAGTGACATCTCTATCCACACCTACAACCGGACATCTCTATCCACACTACAACCGGGACACCTCTATCCACACCTACAACAGTGACTCTCTATCCACACCTACAACCAACAACCTCTATTATACCTACAACATGACATCTCTGTCCACACCTACAACCAGTGACATCTCTATCCACACCTACAACCAGTGACATCTCTGTCCACACCTACAACCAGTGACATCTCTGTCCACACCTACAACCAGTGACATCTCTGTCCACACCTACAACCAGTGACATCTCTGTCCACACCTACAACCAGTGACATCTCTGTCCACACCTACAACCAGTGACATCTCTGTCCACACCTGCAACCAGACACCTCTATCCACACCTAAAAACCAGTGACATCTCTATCCACACCTACAATCAGTGACAATCTCTATCCACACCTACAACCAGTGACAATCTCATCCACACCTACAACCAGTGACATCTCTACCCCACACCTACAACCAGACACCTCTATCCACACCTCAAAACCAGTGACATCTCTATCCACACCTACAACCAGTGACATCTCTATCCACACCTACAACCAGACACCTCTATCCACACCTACAACCAGACACCTCTATCCACACCTACAACCAGTGACATCTCTATCCACACCTACAACCAGACACCTCTATCCACACCTACAACCAGTGACATCTCTATCCACACCTACAACCAGACATCTCTATCCACACCTACAACCAGTGACATCTCTATCCACACCTACAACCAGACACCTAACCCACCCCAACAACCAGTGACATCTCATCAACCTTAACCAGTGACATCTCTATCCACACCTAAAACCAGTGACACCTCTGTGCACACCTACAACCAGTGACATCTCTATCAACACCTACAACCAGTGACATCTCTATCCACACCTACAACCAGTGACATCTCTATCAACACCTACAACCAGTGACATCTCTATCCACACCTACAGCCAGTGACACCTCTATCCACACCTACAACCAGTGACATCTCTATCCACACCTACAACCAGTGACATCTCTCTCCACACCTACAACCAGACATCTCTATCCACACATGCAATCAGTGACATCTCTATCCACACCTACAACCAGTGACATCTCTATCCACACCTACAACCAGACACCTCTGCCCACACCTACAACCTGTGTCAGACTTTTTTTCTTGCATACATAATTTTACAAATTATAGAAGAAATAAGCACTATGTTTTTGTATCTTTTTCCAGGTATGCTTTTACAGTATTGTCCAACATGATGGTGTATGGTATTGCTTGGTTGTTATTTGATCTTGGACAGAATTCTGATGTTTCTAAACAACTTGGTCCTGATGATTCTTCAAAATTTAGAGTAATTATTCTTATTTTGGATCTCTGCACTTAATGTTAAGCACAGACAGGCATTTGGGTAGAACCACAACCTTGCTTTAGCCCACAGGATGACTTTGTCACCTGAAAGAACTTTACATTCTAGATAGGTTTTGGAATCTACAGTGGTGAAGGCAGAGTGATCCAGTCAGTGCCCTTAACCACTTTGCCACAGAGGCACTGCACCTATAACAACAGTTTAATTTACTTAAATGACCATGATCAAGAGGCTTTTACAACCAGCTTGATATCGTAACAGGGAAATATTTATGTATTTAGAAAGATAAAATTTGTACTTTTTCACTATTTAGTAACTGTATACACACAATGCTCCCTCTCTATAGCAGCCCTCTGAACAACAATTCCCTCCTTGCAACAACTCTTGCTACTGACTCCAAAATATGCTAATTGTTCTTTATTTTACCTCTCTACAACAACTCCATCTGAACAACAATCAAATTTTCTTACTCCCAAAGGGTGTTGTTGTAGAGATGGAGCACTGTATTATACTAAAAAGTTATTACTTACCAATGACTAAATTTGTGGATTTTACCCTTTGAATAGAAATTCACTAATTCATGCCTCCCATGAAATAGCCATATTGAAGGAACTAAGAACATTTATTCTGACCAAGAATAATAGTTTTACAGTAGCCTGAAGGATGTTTGAGGGCCACTGTATGAAAAGCTGTGCAGTCTGATCTGGATAAATACTGTTGGTTTATAAGTTGAACACAAGTGCTGAAATTGATAAACAAACAGTATGGATGTGGGGATAAACAAACAGTATGGATGTGGACATTAAAAAAACAGTATGGATGTGGGGATAAACAAACAGTATGGATGTGGGGATAAATGAACAGAATGGATGTTGAGATAAACAAGCAGTATGGATGTGGGGATAAACAAACAGTATGGATGTGGGGATAAACAAACAGTATGGATGTGGGCATTAACAAACAGTATGGATGTGGGGATAAATGAACAGAATGGATGTTGAGATACATACATACATTTTGGGCATTAACAAACAGTATGGATGTGGGGATAAACAAACAGTATGGATGTGGGGATAAACAAACAGTATGGATGTGGGGATAAACAAACAGTATGGATGTGGGCATTAACAAACAGTATGGATGTGGGGATAAATGAACAGAATGGATGTTGAGATACATACATACATTTTGGGCATTAACAAACAGTATGGATGTGGGGATAAACAAACAGTATGGATGTGGGGATAAACAAACAGTATGGATGTGGGCATTAACAAACAGTATGGATGTGGGGATAAACAAACAGTATGGATGTGTGGATAAATGAACAGAATGGATGTGAGAATAAACAAACAGTATGGATGTGGGAATAAACAAACAGTATGGATGTGGGGATAAATGAACAGAATGGATGTGGGAATAAACAAACAGTATGGATGTGGGAATAAACAAACAGTATGGATGTGGGAATAAACAAACAGCATGGATGTGTGGATAAACGAACAGAATGGAACAAACAGTATGGATGTGTGGATAAACAAACAGAATGTATGTGGAAATTGACAAACAGTATGGATGTGGGGATAAACAAACAGAATGGAACAAACAGTATGGATGTGGGGATAAACAAACAGAATGGAACAAACAGTATGGATGTGGGGATAAACAAACAGTATGGATGTGGGGATAAACGAACAGAATGGAACAAACAGTATAGATGTGGGGATAAACAAACAGAATGTATGTGGGAATTGACAAACAGTATGGATGCGGGGATAAACAAACAGAATGAATGTGGGGATAAACAAACAGTATGGATGTGGGGATAAACAAACAGTATGGATGTAGGGATAAATGAACAGAATGGATGTGGGGATAAACAAACAGAATGATATGGGAATTGACAACAGTATGGATGTGGGGATAAACAAACAGAATGGATGTTGGGATAAACAAACAGTATGGATGTAGGGATAAATGAACAGAATGGATGTGGGGATAAACAAACGGTATTGATGTGGGGATAAACAAACAGAATGGAACAAACAGTATGGATTTGTGGATAAATGAACAGAATGGATGTGGGAAATGACAAACAGTATGGATGTGGGGATAAATGAACAGAATGGATGTGGGGATAAACAAGCAGTATGGATGTGGGGATAAACAAACAGTATGGATGTAGGGATAAATGAACAAATTGGATGTGGGAATTAACAAACAGTATGGATGTGGGGATAAATGAACAGAATGGATGTGGGGATAAACAAGCAGTATGGATGTGGGGATAAACAAACAGTATGGATGTAGGGATAAATGAACAAATTGGATGTGGGAATTAACAAACAGTATGGATGTTGGGATAAACAAACAGAATGGATGTGGAGATAAACAAACAGTATGGATGTGGGCATTAACAAACAGTATGGATGTGGGAATAAACAAGCAGTATGGATGTGGGGATAAACAAACAGAATGGATGTGGGGATAAACAAACAGTATGGATGTGGAGATAAACAAAGAGTATGGATGTGGGCATTAACAAACAGTATGGATGTGGGAATAAACAAGCAGTATGGATGTGGGGATAAACAAACAGTATGGATGTGGGGATAAACAAACAGTATGTATGTGGGCATTAACAAGATGTATGGATGTGGGGATAAACAAGCTGTATGAATGTAGCGATAAACAAACAGTATGGATGTGGGGATAAATAGACAGAATGGATGTGGGGATAAACAAACAGTATGGATGTGGGGATAAACAAGCTGTATGGATGTGGGGATAAACAAACAGTATGGATGTGGGGATGAACACAGTATGGATGTGGAGATAAACAAACAGTATGAGTGTGCACTGATATTGATCCTTAGTAGTCGCAAAGCCGTAACATTTTCATTTGTTTTTAATTTCAGATGTTAGTGCTAATAGTAGTTGGCCTTGGTTTAGTATTCAGTTTGATATTCCATATCGGTGTGAGGGAAAAGACTGCACCTGTCTCGCAGAACAACAGAGAGTCCCTGAACGACTCCTCAGCATTAATAACCATTGAAAAATCTGCTGTGAAACAGTTAGTCATGTCTTGGAAATGTTGGTTAAAAGAACATCAGTTTTATCAAGTAAGGATTGCTAAATTGCACTCATCAGATTTATATTCTAACAAAACTTGTATTGTTTTCTTATTAAACAAAAAGAGTTGAAAGTGTTGCATTATTTATTATACAGTTATTGACTTGTGTTTCGGTCAATATGTGTTTTTACGGACCTGTAAAATATGATATTGACCGAGGACACAGTCTGAGGTCAATATGATTTTTACAGGTCCGTAAAAACACATACTGACTGGAACATAAGTCTATAATTGTTATATTATATGCTCTTCTCAAATGCACTCATTTGACTGGCCTGTATTTCATACATATAAGAAAAACTGATGTCAGAAAATTCATTATCACTTTTGCGGGTCAGTATCACTTTTTGTGGACCAGCGCATGCACCCCTTTCAACCAATCAAATGAGCACATTTGAGAAGGGTATATAATATTATGGGATAAAATCTTGTTTGCATGTCGTAATAAATAGGCTCTTCTATGAATTGACCCTATGTCATGAGGGGTGCTGAAAATGAGTACGTCAAAAGACAGGCAAGTTTTATGGATTTATTGTTAAATTTGAAGTAATGTATTCTAAACCCTGATATTTTCTTTGATTTCCTATGTAAATGCTATTGATTTAAATTTTGACTGAAATACTGTTGAAAAAATGGCGTTAAACCCAAAGCAAACAAACAAAATGATCTAAATTTAAAAATACAATTAAATCTCTTTTTCTTAACACACATCTTAATTACTTTTTAGCTCAACTATTCGAAGAATAGGGGAGTTATCCTACTCGCCCCAGCATCAGCGTTAGCGTGAGCGTCACACAAACGTTAAAGTTTGCATACCACCCCAAATATTTTTAAAGTCCATTGAGATATTGCTTTGATATTTTGCATACTTGTTTACCATCATGACCCCAGTCTGTAAAAAGGAGGAGGCAACTCTATAAGCATTTTGACTGAATTATGGCCCCTATTAACTTAGAATAAATGTTAAAGTCTGCGTACCACCCCAAATATTTTCAAAGTCCATTGAGATATTGCTTTGATATTTTGCATACTTGTTTACCATCATGACTCCAGTCTGTAAAAAGGAGGAGGCAACCCTATCAAGCATTTTGACTGAATTATGGCCCCTTTTCGACTTAGAATATGCTTATTGTAATGTTATAGTATAACTCATAGCTCATATTATACTTTCAAGCACTGAGAATAGACGAGAGCACTGTCCACTGAGAGCTCTTGTTTTGAACATCTGCTACCACTGTCTTTTTTATCTGCTGTATGCACTTGCCTGTTTTGAGGTGACCTTGACTTGTTGGATATTCCATTAAAAAGTCTTAACGGCAGTAAATCTTTTTATTATTTAAGAAATAATGATAGCAAAACCCTGTTTTAACGTTACTGATACACGAAAAGAGTTATACGTCCGTGGAATAATTTCACGAGGGCATAGCCCAAGTTAATTATTCTAACTGTGTATAACCCATTTTGAGTATATCAATTTAAGTAAAACATGATTTTGCTATAAATTAGTTCAGTAAACAGTAAATAAAATATAGTAGTGCTCTTTCTTGGTCGCAACAAAAAAATTGATGTTATCGCACGTAAACGTGACATCATTTTAGTGTGTGTGTTTTAACAGAAATGAATTCATTAGAATTGATTGTAATTAACAAAATCTGACTAATATATTTAAAAAGAAAATGGTATGTTATATTTATTCTAGCATAAAATTGCTGTTCTTGTCACTTTTTTGGGGTGTTTTAACAGGAGAGAAAACGTGTATTAACAGAGAGATTCTCGCGCTCACGTACTGTTATAACACCTTTTTATATATGCGCGTTCTGTGGCAAAGCGTTAAAGCATTACGGCCCCAAAACCAATAATTCAAATGGAAATAACGTCAACGTGAAAAAAACAGCTCGGATATTCCCGCGCATTTCATGGAAATTTAATGACGTTGAGAGATAATGTATTCATTTATTCGTTCTTTCGCGTTTTATGCTAGAATAGCGTTAGCACATGTTATTTTTGTGTTATAACATCTTTTGAATCCCTCGTGATTCTGCAGACATTATAACACGAAAAATCATGCGTTATCCCTACATTAAAATTTTGAAATTTTTCAGGTTGCTGTGATTTACATGTCGACACGTCTTGTTGTCAACATTTCCCAGGTGTATTTACCGATATACTTAGTTGAAACTATAAAACTTGATAAAGTAAGTAATATCTGCATACTTTATTATGGACAAAATACTACAAATCAAGTAAGGTGCTCTATAAATAGAACAGACACTGTATACTGTTTTATATCTGTTTTTGTATTCAGATTACTACCAGTATTATGTTTCTCAGCAGTTACATGTGCTATTTAGAGTAACAAATGAGAAAGTTGTGAACATCAGACTAATAGGTTTTATTTGTTGCCATGTAAACAACAAAAAATTGTTTCAATTGCAATCTAAAAAAAAAAAAAATTGATAAATAAATATATATATAATTATATTGATATATACATGGTAATCTTTGTAGAGATCAAAGAAAAAGTTCCTAATTAAATCATTGAAAACAGAGTTTTAAAGGGCCAAGAGCTGTTGAAGAAGTGTTGCTAAATGTAGCACAAATTAATTATTCATAAGTCTGTGATTATCTTTATTTCAGGATTCTATAGCAATAATACCTTTAATTGTGTATGTTAGTGGTTTTGTCACTTCCCTGCTGATGAAATACATCAATGCTGCTGTCGGCAGGAAGGTTGGTTTATCTCAGTCATTTTTAGCTCACCTGTCACATAGTGACAGGGTGAGCTTTTGTGATCACCCTTCGTCCGTCGTCTATGCGTACGTCGTCTGTCCGTTCACAATTTCCTTGTGAACATGATAGAGACCACATTTTGTATTTGATTTTAATCAAACTTGCACACAACTTGTATGGGCATAATATCTCGGTTCCTTTCGAAAACTGGCCAGATCTCATCATGGGTTTCAGAGTTATGGCCTCTTAAAGGGCCAAAATTTGCCATATTTGGCTTGTGAACATGATAGAGACCACATTTTGCAATCAACTTTAATAAAACTTGCACACAACTTGTATTGGCATAATATCTCGTTTGCTTTCGAAAACTGGCCAGATCCCATCATGGGTTCCAGAGTTATGGCCCCTTAAAGGGCCAAAATTCGCTATTTTTTGCTTGTGAACATGATAGATACCACATTTTGCAATCAACTTTAATCAAACTAACACGCAATTTGTGTTGGCATAATATCTTGGTTCCTTTCGGAAACTGGTCAGATCACATCATAGGTTCCAGAGTTTTGGCCGCTTAAAGTGTCAAAATATGCTATTTTTGGCTTGTGAACACTATAGAGACAATATTTTGCAATCAACTTTTTACAGACTTGCACACGGCTTGTATTGCCATAATATCTCGGTTCCTTTCGAAAACTGGTCAGATCCCGTCATGAGATCCAGAGTTATGGCCCCTTAAAGGTCCAAAATTTGCTGTTTTGGTTTTTGCAGCCATATAGAGACTTTATTTATGGTTTGATTTGATTCAAACTTGCAAAATGTCTTCAACAATCTTACTGAAAATTGGTCAGAATATTTGTTTCCATGTAATCACTAAGTAAAACATGTTTACACTGTTATGGTGTTACACAGGTGAGCGACCTAGGGCCATCTTGGCCCTGTTGTTTTTAAGTAACTTTTTCGAAATCCAGAACTAGATGAAAAGGGTATGCTTCCACTTATCAAGGTACAGTAAAGTCATTGATATTTGTAAGGAATGATTTCCATGGTTTTAATGGTTGTGTCAATCCACAAAAATCTCAGTGAACAGATAAAATTCTAATTTATTTTTGTCTTCAGAAGTTTAAACCCACAAACACATGTCCCCATGTAATAGCTGATTTGGCCAAAACCGTGAAATTTGATCCACATGAAATCAAATAATTTCTCAGTGTTTGCGCTTACCGCTTACCGTACTCAGCTTAATGTAAATATAAAAAATGGAAATGCTGTCAATCCTTTATATATGTTTGAATCAAATTCCTGTCAATTTGAAGTCTTTGCATTACAGAATTTCAGAGTTTGTATGTCGAGGGCTGAACAGAAAACTGTCGTAATTCCTTTATGTAATACTGTGAAATCATTAATATTTTGGGGGGACTAATTTTCATGGTTGAGTCAGTCGATGAACTTAAATCCCTGTGAATAAGTAACACTCCCATATATTTAATGTTAAAAATTTGAAACCCCACAAATTCACATGCCCACTGTCATGATGGTTTTGCCCAAACCACGAAAATTATTTGCCAGCAAAATTAAATGATTCACAGTATGAGTGATGACTGTTTTCAGTTCAACCCTTACAGAAGCAAGCCTCTGTGGCGTACATGCTGCGTATTTGCTGTGTATATGCCGCGAACACAGTAGTACGCCAGAGGAGTACATTTTACATACACCGCATGCCGCGTACATGCCGCGTACTATTTCGACGAGTACACAGCATGTACGCAGGAGGTCACTAGTACACTTCAAGTACGCAGCACAGACTCTGAAAATTTAAGGAGTACACTGCATGTACGCAGGAGGGACTTGTACAAGAAAATAGTACACTGCATGTACACCGCAGATACTTCGAAATTTATAACACTTATATTTAGTTGCATTAAAATTGTTTCCCCTTGATGCAGTTGCGCCATTTTCTTCAGATGTTTACCAAATTACATGCTACAAAAATTGATCTATTTCATTGAAAAGTGGATGAAGAAAAAACATACAATTTATTTGATAACACAATCTACATTATTTTGGTAAGGGGAAATACTTATTGATGCATGTCACTTATCTTTTTTCTGTTTTTTTTTTTTTGTCTAAATGATCTGCATTTGCATAAGAAAAGTTGGTGGGGTAAGGAATTTACTTATCACAGCAGTTTCGGCCACAAGAGTACACAGCATGTATGCAGCAGGAGTACACAGCATGTCGCCACAGGACTCGGGCCAGGAGTACACAGAATGTACGCCGCAGGATACACAGCATGTAGCCCAGGAGTACCAGCATGTACGCCGCAGGGGTAGTACACCGCAGGCTCATTTCATGTGAAAAGTGTATGTGCCGCTACATGCTGGGGTACTATTTTTTCGCATACTAAATTTTCCCCCAGCGTAAAATCCTGTGTACTATGTAGTCCACAGCATGTACGCCGCAAGTAGTACGCGGCAGAGCTCATTTGCATGTCAAAAGTGTACTACAAACGTACTATCGGTGTATGTGAGGTGTATATCCTGCGTACTATTTAAAGCCCTTGATTTCAGTACACATCATGTACGCATCATATACGCTGTATGTACACAGCAAGAGTACGCAGCAGGCCTTTTTCTTCTGTAAGGGAACCCTCAATATTTTCTGTTGTAAATGAACATGTACATATGATTTTTTGATGGGAAAGAATGAATTAATAAAAAAACATTACAAAAATTATTTCTTGTTCCAGGTTACCTTTTTAATAGGAGTCGGGTTTGCAATAGGGGCAAGCATAGCTTTCTATTTCCTGCCGCAAGGGAGCAAACTTGTGTATGGAGCAGCAATACTCAGTGGTATAGGTGGATCAACTATGCTAGTTACCTCCCTTGCCATGACTGCAGATCTGATTGGTGATAATACTGTAAGAAATTATTTCGTTTTACTGCCTTGTTGTGTCACACTGACACAATTTAGGTCTTTAAGTGACTTTTCAGCATTGATGGTAGTGATAAATGCCAGATGTTCCTTCAGGACATTAATTTAGGCTAAAGCAGGTTCTAGGATAGTACTACCAACCTTTCACACAATGCTTCCTTGCATGAAGAAAAATTCTGGGTCCTAAACAAAGTGTCAGCCTGGCCTGACTCTGTAATTGTCAAATCATGCGAATTAGTGAACTGGAGTGGACTTCAAAATACAGAATTTTCACATTTTTTTTTAAATACAGAATTTTCACACTGTTTTGAGTAAGAATTTCATAATACTATATTGAGTAATTTTTTCACACTATTGTAAAATTTGTACACTATTTTGAAAAAAAAAATCTTGCATCTTTATTTGGATTTAATTTTCAGATTGATTCAACCACAAAATTAATGAAAATATGTCACCCACAAAAAAACGATATGATGATGATTTCACAGTATATGTATATTTTTACAGGAGAGTGGAGCATTTGTGTATGGAGCAATGAGTTTTACAGACAAACTTTCAAATGGTGTTGCTATAGCATTGATTCAACAGCTACATCCATGTGGCGCGTATGTATACATGTAGACTATTACTTCTAACAAAACATTGTTTGCTCGAACACAACAGGCTCCCAGAAATTTGTTTGAGTGATTGGTAGTCCTTGTTCTAGCCATACATACATACATGCATACGTACGTACGTACGTACGTACGTACATACATACATTTCAAGAGATAACTGGGTCAAACTGGTAAGAACAGTGTTTATAATTATGCATTTAAAACATTTAGAGAATGTTATGGCATTAAGTCTGTTTAAAACATACAGAAACCGGCCACAGTGAATGCCCATGGGTCTGCTGTTGATGTTGTCTTTCCTCCCTGACCTATTTGTTGGTTTGCTGCCAACTGAAATCTCTTTATTGAAATTTATTTTATTGAGTTTTCTTCAAAATGGAATTGACATAAGTGACTAACCACTACAAGTTTTTACACAATTGACAAAGCCTTTGCTGACAGAATACCCTGTATCCATTTTTTTGGTTGATTGACCATTTTCAAGATACACTGGAGTTTATATCTAAATGCTTTCACCTTCACACTTGTCTTTGGCATCATAAAATGACCTTACAGGGCAAGGTACACAACTGGTTTTGTCAAAATTAAACTTAGATATTTTTTAAGTGCTCCATGTGAGCAGATTTTACAGAAAATACTAGGGCATCACACAAGTTTTTGACATCGTAAGATGGCCTCACATGGCAAATTATATAGCTCTAACTTTTATTTCTTTTGGTGAAAGTTTTACATAATTGAGCCGTGCCATGAGAAAACCAACATAGTAGATTTGCGACCAGCATGGATCCAGACTAGCCTGCGGATCTGTGGATCCATGCTGTTCGCTTTCAAAGCCTGTTGGAACTAGACATACTGTTAGCGAACAGCATGGATCCTGACCAGACTGCGTGGATGCGCAGGCTGGTCTGGATCCATGCTGGTCGCAAAGCCACTATGTTGGTTTTCTCATGGCGTGGCTCATATAAGCAGATTGCTCAGACGCTACTTTACTGAATGCTTTTAAACTCATCACAATCTTTTGCTTAATGAGATGATCTCACGGAACATGTTTGATAACTCTGGCTTGCATTATTTTAGAATTATGCCCCGTTTTAACACAGAAAAAAGGCCTTTTGTCATCCTCCAACATGTGGTTTCACTTAACTGATACTGTAAAATTGTTTATTTTGTTGGCATGAATGTATCATCTGAAAAGACAGTTTCGTTGGAGCATCAGTTTTGTGGTTTTCCAGTTGTATGGATAAAATGAAAGGGAAGTTTATGCTTAAGTTTATTTTGTGAATTGACTGAACCACGAAATCTATGAAAATTAATTCCCCAGGAATATTAATGATTTCACAATACTAGTATGTTAATTTGTATATATGTTCAGGGGTTGCTGTCCATTATGTGCACCATATTATCGGCATATACTGACGTCTGTACCTGGCGGAATGAGTGTGATAGCTGGTATTGCCCTTGCCACATTAATACCCCAAACATTGGGTACTCGAAGGAAAAAAGGTATCAACATTTTAACTTTATAATACAACATAGTTACCTGTGTAACCATTCACTGACATAGCTACACTGGGACAGTTGCTTTGATGCAGTTTTTGTTTTTCGCTCGACTTTACGAAGAAAAAGAAGAGCTATTGGACTTGCGAGTCCAATAGCCCTACCTTTTCTTTTTAAAGTCGAGCTAAAAACAAATACTGCATCCACGAAATTTAATCACGAGAAACAGGTTATATATTTCCATTCCTGATATTTTCAAATTTTGAAATCCACAAATTCATATCCCCACAAAAAAGCTGATTTGACCAAAGTCACAATATGGCAAGCCTATAAAAGTTAAATCCTAAAAGACTTCATGTATCAACCTCATCCTTTCTGTTGCATTTTTGCTGAAAAAATCTATATGTATGTAAGCTTAGATTTTCTTCAGTACCAGCATTTTTCCATTGTATGATTATAATGTTATAAAACTCAGTTTTGAGACTAAACATTGGCATCTGGTTGGTTGATTCTGATAACAATTTGAAATTGACCAATTGCTAAATTGCTCTCTAGACTTGTCTACAAGTTCAGTTTTATAAGCTTGAAGCCTGTAGTTTAACAAAATGTTTTATTTTATTTCCAATTTTTCTTTTTAGCTGCTTTACTGACAGCAGTTACACAGAATGGCAGAAAAAGGGAGGTAATTCCCGAAGTATCATATGAATCTGATGATGAGCAGGAACCGCTACTCCGAGGCAAGACTCACTCAATCCAGTGATTTCTTCTGGTGCATGTGCTAGCTCTAATGCAGAGATTACACGGTATCTATAGTCACACTTCCATGTTGCTTGTATACTTGTTCCTGCACTCCTTCCATGCCCCAATCCCCACACCCTCTGAACCAGACTCTGCAGTAATAGCACAATGTTCAGATATTTTTGAATTACATTCCAACCTGTATTAAGTAGCCAGCCAAGAATATGACACAATATGACTGCCAAATCAGGTGTCTGCTGAATACAGGTGGCAGCTAAAATAGGTGTCTTTTCATCTCTCAAAAACAACATAGAGGATACTGGTATTTGCTTGTTTTAGAATATCGTTCACCCTGAGAAAACCAGACACAAAATGTTCACAAGTGACATAGCCACTTGAGAAAAATCTGGTGTTCAGGAGTGAAAAATATTTTGTTCTTTCATGTAAAACAAAACAAACTTTCTTTTTCTTTCATGTCTTTTACCTATTGGCCCATTTAACTTTTGAAAAAAATATTGTTCACAATGAAATTACCAGATATATTTCACTGTTATATTTAAATAATTTTCTGAAAAGCATGTAATAAAATGTTTTATGTTGGAAATTGTTGAAATGATTTCTTAATTTCAAAAAAGAATTGATAACAAGTTTAAGCATTGGAGTTAATCTTTGTGAATACTTTTCCAGTAATATATACATACTTTGGCATTTGTCAGATCCAGGTATTTTGTTAATTGTTGCTTTTAAAAATGATAAGCTGCTAAAACTTTTTCTGTCTCAGCGTATCTAGATTATCAGTCCGCTTTACAAGTAAGTATGTTAATATTCCAACAAATCATTTAGGACAAAATTCTTTGTCCTCTCTATTTCCCCTCCTGAACAAAATCCCCCGTGCTCAGTTTGAGAAAGGCATACAAAATCCTCCTTTAACTTTGTTTAATATAAACTTTTTGACATAAAGTTTTTAGCTCACCTGAGCACGAAGTGCTCAAGGTGAGCTTTTATGATTGCCCTGTGTCTGTCGCCGTCTGTCCGTCCTTTCGTCCGTCGTCAACAATTTGACTGTTAACACTCTAGAGGTCACAATTTTGACCTAATCTTAATGAAACTTGGTCAGAATGTTACCCTCAATAAAATCTTTGTCGAATTCGATATTGGGTCATCGGGGGTGAAAAACAAGGTCACCAGGTCAAATCAAAGGAAAAGCTTGTTAACACTCTATAGAGGTCACAATTTTGGCCCAATCATAATGAAACTTGGTCAGAATGTTACCCTTAATAAAATCTTGGACGAGTTTGATATTTTGTCATCTTGGATCAAAAACTAGGTCACCAGGTCAAATCAAAGGAAAAGCTTGTTAACACTCTAGAGGTCACAATTTTGGCCCAATCTTAATGAAGCTTGGTCAGAATGTTACCCTCAATAAAATCTTGAACGAGTTCGATATTGTGTCATCTGGGGTCAAACTAGGTCACGAGGTCAGATCAAAGGAAAAGCTTGTTAACACTCTAGTGTTCACATATTTGGCCCAATCTTAATGAAACTTGGTCAGAATGTTACCCTCAATAAAATCTTGGACGAGGTTGATATTGGGTCATCGGGGGTCAAAAACTGGGTCACCAGGTCAAATCAAAGGAAAAGCTTATTAACACCGTAGAGGTCACATTTATGATGATATCTTCATGAAACTTGGTCAGAATGTTAATCTTGATGATCTCAAGGTCCAGTTTGAATCTGAGTCATGTAGGGTCAAAAACTAGGTCATAGGTCAAATCAAAAGAAAAGCTAGTTAACACTCTAGAGGCCACATTTATGACCATATCTGAATGAAACTTGGTCAGAATGTTAGTCTTGATGATCCATAGGTCAAGTTCAAATCTGGGTCAGGTGGGGTCAAAAACTAGGTCACCAGGTCAAATCAAAGGAAAAGCTTGTTAACACTGTAGTGGCCACATTTATGATCATATCTTAATGAAACTTGGTCAGAATGTTAATCTTGATGATCTATAGGTCAAGTTTAAATCTGGGTTAGGTGGGGGTCAAAAACTAGGTCACTAGGTCAAATCAAAGGAAAAGCTTGTTAACACTCTAGAGGCCACATTTATGACTGTATTTTCATGAAACTTAATCAGAATGTTAATCTTGATGATCTTGAGATCAAGTTTGAATCTGGGTCATGTGGGGTCAAAAACTAGGTCACCGGGTCAAATCAAAGGAAAAGCTAGTTAACACTTTAGAGGCTACATTTATGACCATATCTTAATGAAACTTGGTCAGAATGTTGATCTTGATGATCTTTAGGTCAACAGGTCAGGTGAGCGATACAGGGCCTTCATGGCCCTCTTGTTAAACTTAAGTATCTGAAAAAAAAATATGAAGACAGGATGTTGTAGTGTTCAGTCAAATTGAGAATGAGGCATGCCAACCAACACAACAATGTGCACATTACTGTTCACTAGAAATGAATTATCTAAATATTTCTTTGGGACCTCCATGGCTAAGTGATTATGTTTGCTGTCTTCAAATCACTTGCCCCACACCATTATGGGTTCGAACCTTGCTAGGGGTGTAGAATTCTTCATGTGAGGAAGCCATCCAGCTGTCTTACAGAAAGGTCGGTGGTTCTGTCCATGTGCCTGCCTGCAGTGATGATATGCCTGGAGGAGCACTGGGGTCTTCCACCTAAATCAAAAGCTGGAAAAATGAATGTAGCTCTAGACCCAGAAAAAAACGTTTCTTTCTGTTGGTTATGGAAATTAAGTAAGTTGCATGCAGTGTTTTGTACAATACAAGTGCTTGACAGGTTACCTGCTTAAATGGTGTGCTGGACAGCTGTTGGTGCTTAAATGGTGTTTTAGTAAAAGCTTTCAAATTCTCAAATGTTGATTTAACTGAAAATTTCTTATTAAAACTATATAAGGATCTTACATGCCTACTTGTTGTAAGACAGGGTTTTTCCTATCCAAGTAACAACATGGAATGAGAAACTGAGTGATAGTGAGATTTGTTCTGTCTTTAGGCAGTGTTTTTTTTTATAAAATGCATGATAAAATATCTAAATTAGAAATTGAAAAAAAAGTGGTATTTTCATTGAAATATAACAGTTAAAAAAGGAAGGTCATAAATGCATAAAGTGAGCGTGTTGCCTAGTGTCTCAAATCTTTAAGATTTCATAGTTACAGTTTTGGCTGAAAAAGTAAAAAAGAAAAATATGGAATTATAGCTTTGAAATTGGGAAGAAAATAATACTTTTCGCCATTGCGATTGGGGATAAATACCTCTGCAAGGGTTGGGAAAGTAGCTGTTATTCAAAGGCAGACATGTAAGACCCTTTTTCTTGCCTATCATGTTAAAATATATTGCGATGACAAACAGGTTTATTTATGTCATAATATGTTATACTATAGTGTCACTACTTAAATTAAGTGCAAGCTATTTTAGATAAGGTTTCTCCTAAGGGAAAGACAGAATTTTCACTCTAAGGAATGTGATCAGACAATCGTATACTTTCTCCATTAAATAGGCAAGAACACGTGATATTTTGTTCATTTTTGGGGATTATCATAGTGTTAGAATAAAGTGTGAATAATACCTTGTACACAAGTAGTTATTGTACATTATAAAAAAAAATCAGGCTTACAGATAATAATCTTATATTATAGATATTTTTTTTTATGCTATTATGAATTTCAAACTTTCTAAAGTCTTGGTGCTAAATCAGATTAGGAAGTGTGATAAAATGGTAAAAAGAGTAGTAGTAAAAACAAACAGTTTGTATGTAAAACATCTGTTTATTTATGATAAATAACTTTCGATGTTATGTTTTTCAGATTCCTTAGAGAAATATGTGAAGATACAGGATCCCACTGGTGTGCCTGAAATAAATGAAGATAGTAAAGTCACAAGTTGATTCATTGTGTGTTGGTGAAATATTTGGATAGTGTTGTCAAGGCTACCAGAAGAATGCCAGTACTCTTGCCATATTGCTTGAGCTACATGTCTTGCAAAAACTTGTTTCTGTGATCTGTAATATTTTTAATTTGCTGATAGAATTTGTGTCGAGAAACATTATGGACAATTATGTTTCCCTTATTTTAAAGTTGTGGGACACAAACATTTTTTTCTACTGTCGCAAGACTTAGTTTAAAAAAAAAAATAGTTGCAGAAAAAATGTCCCGGACTTTAATGACAGAAAATGTCCAAGAAGTGACAAAAAAATATTTATTAGCTCACCTGTCACAAAGTGACAAGGTGAGCTTTTGTGATCGCGCAGTGTCCGTCGTCCGTCCGTCCGTCCGTGCGTGTGTGCGTGCGTCCGTAAACTTTTGCTTGTGACCACTCTAGAGGTTACATTTTTCATGGGATTTTTATGAAAGTTGGTCAGAATGTTCATCTTGATGATATCTAGGTCAAGTTCGAAACTGGGTCACGTGCCTTCAAAAACTAGGTCAGTAGGTCTAAAAATAGAAAAACCTTGTGACCTCTCTAGAGGCCATATATTTCAAAAGGTCTTCATGAAAATTGGTCAGAATGTTCACCTTGATGATATCTAGGTCAAGTTCGAAACTGGGTCACGTGCCATCAAAAACTAGGTCAGTAGGTCTAAAAATAGAAAAACCTTGTGACCTCTCTAGAGGCCATATATTTCACAAGATCTTCATGAAAATTGGTCAGAACGTTCATCTTGATGATATCTAGGTCAAGTTCGAAAGTGGGTCACGTGCCATCAAAAACTAGGTCAGTAGGTCAAATAATAGAAAAACCTTGTGACCTCTCTAAAGGCCACATTTTTCATGGGATCTGTATGAAAGTTGGTCTGAATGTTCATCTTGATGATATCTAGGTTAAGTTCGAAACAGGGTCATGTGCGGTCAAAAACTAGGTCAGTAGGTCTAAAAATAGAAAAACCTTGTGACCTCTCTAGAGGCCATATATTTCATGAGATCTTCATGAAAATTGGTCAGAATGTTCACCTTGATGATAACTAGGTCAATTTCGAAAGTGGGTCACGTGCCATCAAAAACTAGGTCAGTAGGTCAAATAATAGAAAAACCTTGTGACCTCTCTGGAGGCCATATTTTTCAGGGATCTGTATGAAAATTGGTCAGAATGTTCATCTTGATGATATTTAGGTAAAGTTTGAAACTTGGTCACGTGCGGTCAAAAACTAGGTCAGTAGGTCTAAAAATAGAAAAACCTTGTGAACTCTCTAGAGGCCATATATTTCGTGAGATCTTCATGAAAATTGGTCAGAATGTTCACCTTGATGATATCTAGGTCAAGTTCGAAAGTGGGTCACATGCCGTCAAAAACTAGGTCAGTAGGTCAAATAATAGAAAAACCTTGTGACCTCTCTGGAGGCCATATTTTTTATGGGATCTGTATGAAAGTTGGTCTGAATGTTCATCTTGATGATATCTAGGTCAAGTTCGAAACTGGGTCACGCGCGGTCAAAAACTAGGTCAGTAGGTCTAAAAATAGAAAAACCTTGTGACCTCTCTAGAGGCCATATATTTCATGAGATCTTCATGAAAATTGGTCAGAATGTTCACCTTGATGATATCTAGGTCAAGTTCGAAACTGGGTCACATGCCATCAAAAATTAGGTCAGTAGGTCAAATAATAGAAAAACCTTGTGACCTCTCTGGAGGCAATATTTTTCATGGGATCTGTATGAAAGTTGGTCTGAATGTTCATCTTGTTGATATCTAGGTCAGTATGAAAGTGGGTCACGTGCAATCAAAAACTAGGTCAGTAGATCAAATAATAGAAAAACCTTGTGACCTCTCTAAAGGCCCTATTTTTCATGGGATCTGTATAAAAGTTGGTCTGAATGTTCATCTTGATGATATCTAGGTCAAGTTCGAAACAGGGTCATGTGCAGTCATAAACTAGGTCAGTAGGTCTAAAATTATTGAAATCTTTTGACCTCTCTAGAGGCCATATTTTTCAATGGATCTTCGTGAAAATTGATCTGAATGTTCACCTTGATGATATCTAGGTCAAGTTTGAAACTGGTTCATGTGCCTTAAAAAATAGGTCAGTTGGTCAAATAATGAAAAAACCTTGTGACCTCTCTAGAGGCCATACTTTTCATGGGATCTGTATGAAAGTTGGTCTGAAAATCATCTTGATGATATCTAGGTCAAGTTTGAAACTGGGTCAACTGCGGTCAAAAACTAGGTCAGTAGGTCTAAAATTATTAAAATCTTTTGACCTCTCTAGAGGCCATATTTTTCAATGGATCTTCATGAAAATTGATCTGAATGTTCACCTTGATGATATCTAGGTCAGTTTCAAAACTGGGTCACATGCGGTCAAAAACTAGGCCAGAAGTTTAAAAATAGAAAAACCTTGTGACCTCTCTAGAGCAGGGCTCCGGAAATTTTGATAATTCAATCGGTCCGAAACGAAAATCCTGACATCGGCGCTACCCCACCCACCGCATTCCCAATATTACATATTTTGTAAAACGTGATAGGGTAAAGAAATAAGCATGTCATGCATTAAAACTGTGTTACCAGTCACCGCGCGTTACCATACAATGAAGACAGTTATTCAGTGTTATGTGTGATCGTTACTTTGTTTAAATTTCGATGTTTTTCCGAGATAATACCAGGCATTGACACCGTGTGCGTAACTAGTCTAAAAGCCAACGCACGTGACTTCAATACCGTATACACGGCAGATACTTTGTGATGTTTCCTCATTCTTTGACGGAATTCTAATAAAATACAATGCGTCAAAGTGAGTTACACGACACATATTTTCAGCTAAACAGCCTCAGTATTTAAAGAATACTCTGCCGCGGACCGAATGTGTACGTTATTTGAACGCTGAGATCGAATTTCCCGCATGTATAGTACCAAAACGTCATGCGGGTTGGCCACGGATATTTCATTTCACTTACGTTGTACTTCAATAAGCAACTACATTTTATAAAGTTATATGTTCTCTTCTGATGTAAACAAAATTTCATTTTGAAACGTTTTTTAAAAGACCGATTTGATAAACAGTGCCACTCCGGTTTTCTTTATCATTCGTGGTTGCCCGTCCATTTTTTTCTTTTCGGGTTGCAAAGACGATTTTCTGCATTTGTTTCAACTGGAGCCCCAACAAATGAATCATGTAATTTTTTCAAATCAAGTAATTATAAAAATTATTTTTATCGGTTTTCCGTGTGATGTCTCATTAAATCAAAGACCTATAATGTACAATTATAACTCTTTGATTAAATGCAGCGACCATTTGTTTGTTACCGTGATCAAACATAGTCTTTTGAAATAAACCATCCGTCGGATTCTAAATAAAAGAAGTGGACCTCCGTCGAAATGATTAGGATCCAGTCAGAAACGTTAGGAAACCAGTCAAAAATGTTTAATACACCGCAGTCGGCTGTCTGCAAACATTGAAGGATGTGCCGCGCGAGCACTGATTGCGTCACGCGCTAATTACGGACCGATTATCAAAGTGACAATCAGACCGATTGACACGTTTATTGATTATCTGAAGGTGCGACCAACAATTTCCTACTTGGCAGGTGATCGTGTATTGAGATATAAGACCGAAATTTATACTTTTCTCCATTTTTACGGGACCGATTTTTTTCGTTTTTTCACTTCGCGAATCGGTCTGAAAAGTCAAAAATCGGTCCAAAACCAACAAACCGGCAAATTTCCGAAGCCCTGCTCTAGAGGCCATATTTTTCATGAGATCTTCATGAAAATTAGTGAGAATGTTCACCTTGATGATATCTAGATAAAATTCAAAACAGGGTCACGTACCTTCGAAAACTAGGTTAATAGGTCAAATGATAGAAAAACCTCGTGACCTCTCTAGAGACCATATTTTTCAATGGATCTTCTTGAAAATTGGTCAGAATTTTTATCTTGATAATATCTAGGTCAAGTTCAAAACTGGGTCACAAGAGCTCAGAAACTAGGTCACTATGTCAAATAATAGAAAAAACGACATCATACTCAAAACTGGGTCATGTGGGAAGAGGTGAGCGATTCAGGACCATCATGGTCCTCCTGTTTTTGCAAATTTTGAAAGTGTCTCAATATTAAGGTGTCTCAACATTTACATGTAGGTAATATACCAGTAATACTAGGCTAACTTTGTGACCAAAGCTGAAAAGCAAAAAGTGTGACTTCACAAAAAAAGACAATAAATAGTCAAAAGTATACCAGCCAAAATTAAACCACACGTTTTCTTGTAATACAATACATTAATTCTTTGATTTTTTTAAAATGTTTGCCATCTCACACTTTGAAAACTCATTATCATACCCCCCTTCGAAGAAGCTGGGATATTTTGCTTTGCACAAGTTGGTCAGTCCATTGGTCTGTCTGTATGTCGTTAGAGCGAACAGTTACCAGCCAATAACGCTTGACCCAGAACATTCAAATTTGGAAGGTGATTAAGCTTTTGAAGTAGATGACCCTTATTGTTTTGGGGTCCCAGATCAAGGTGTTAGACATCTTCTGCTCAGTTACTTGAGAATCACTTGACCCAGAATCTTCAAACTTCATAGCACGATTTGGATTGTGAGGTAGATGTCCCCTGTTGTTTTGGGGTCAAAGGTTAAGGTCACAGGGACCTGAACCTGGAAAACAGTTTCTGCTCAGTCACTTGAGAACCACTTGACCTAGCACCTTCAAACTTGATAGTGTGATTAATGACCCCTATTATTTTTTGGGTCAATAAGTCAAATTTCAAGGTCTGGGGGGCCTGAGCCTTGAAAACGGTTTACCTAGAATCTTCAAACTTGATAGTATGATTGGGCTTACGAAGTAGAAGAACCCTATTACTTTTAGGGTCAGTAGATCAAAGGGCAAGTCACAGGAACCTGAACCTTGAAAAACTATTCTCCTCATAACATGAGAACCACTTGGCCCAGTATTTTCAAACTTGATAGCATGGTAGAGCTTATGAAGTAGATGACCCCTTATCAAGGTCATTAGACTGAAAATTGGACAATCCATCATGGGGGCGTGGGGGGACATATGTGTTTTAAAAACAGCTCTTGTTACACTGATGAAACTGTTAGTTGCATCAAAGGTCAATGACTACTGACATTTTTATGAATATGTTTACTTTGAGAGGGACTGAAGAGGGAGCATACATGATTGGTGCTAATAATTGTCTTTTCCTCTATATACATTGTATTATGATTGTTTTGTTTAAACAGCTCCTGTTTATAAGTAATATTTCCCTGTACAGGTTTGTATATATAGTATATTTACAACTGCATAAAAACAAGTTCAGACTACAAACTGGGTATAATTGCAATAACTTATACATGACAGTCATTATGAGGAGCATTAACATACATATACAGTCAATCCTGTCTGTACAGACCACCCTTGGGATTTGAAAAAAGTGGTCTTTTTTGACAGGACTGGTAGTCTTTTAACATGGTTAATTTACAAGAGAAAATAGTGACCTTTATTAGCAGGTTTTATATAGGTAAGTGGTCTTTATTTGGAGGTGGTCTGTATCACAGGTTTCACTGTATATGCATGACCTATCATGAGTCTAATATACCACAAAGCTGTGTTTTCTGCATGTACTATTGTATGTTACAGTAGCTTATTGCTTGTATTAATGTTTTCATTTTTTTATAGTGTAAAATTTGATTTATGAGAAACTTTTTTTGTTATTAAAACAAAATAAAGTATTTAAGTAAGGAAAACCATTTAGAATGCATTTATGAGAAAAGTGAATTTTGATTTTGATTTTTGTTAATAAAAAAAAACAACTTTAAATGTAAATTTTTTTTTTTTACCATTTCTCAAAACTATATTGTATGTTACATGTATGTAGTTTAGGTCTTGTAAAGAGAAAAAGTGCTCTGAGTAGGGTTTACCATCTCCTGTTTTAATTATAAACCAAAAAAGATTTGGTTTTCAACTTAATCTGTTTGTAACATTGTATAATTTGCACATCATCGAGACATTGTCACTGTTTAATGCGCACATCTACCAGATATGTAATTGTTCAACGTGCATGTCCACCAGATATGTAATTGTAATGCGCATGTCTACCAGATATTTAATTGTTTAATGTGCATGTCTACCAGATATGTAATTGTTCAATGTGCATGTCCACCAGATATGTAATTGTTCAAAGTGCATGTCTACTAGATATGTAATTATTCAATGTGCATGCCTACCAGATATGTAATTGTTTAGTGTGCATGTCCACCAGATATATAAATTGTTTAATATGCATGTCTTCCAGATATATTATTGTTTAGTGTGCATTGAGCACATCTTCTAGATAATAATTATTATGTCATTGTTAATGTGCACGTCTTCCAGATATTTTATTGTTTAATGTGCACGTCTTTCAGATATGTCATTGTTTAATGTGCACATCCTCCTTATTTCATGTCTAATTTTGTTTTTCTAGATATCAGATTTATCATGTTGTGTTTGAACTGTGCAATACTCAAAATTTATAGTGCAGATATGAAAAATAAAATCTATATAATTCATGTTCTGCTTGTGTTGATTCTTACTCATTAACAGTAAAATTTTATTTATTCAATTTTGGTAATCTAATCTGTCAGAGATTTTGCTTCAGTCCAACGATGAGCAGCACTCACTCCAAACATGGTCTTTGTCAGATCTGTCTAAAATAATTGTATTTCCCAAAGAGACTATTAATCAGTACTATATGATCCTCCATGGCTCAGCGGTTAGAGTTGCTCAGAGGTTAGAGTTGCTGTCTTCTAATCATTTTCCGCTCGCTCTTGTGATTTGAAACTATGCTTGGGGTGTAGAAACCTTTTGTGTGGAAGCCGTCCAGTTGTTTGCAGAAGGTTGGAGGTTCTTAACCGTGATTTGAAACTATGCTTGGGGTGTAGAATCCTTTTGTGTGGAAGCCGTCCAGCTGCTTGCAGAAGGTTGGAGGTTCTTAACCGTGATTTGAAACTATGCTTGGGGTGCTGTTTGCAGAAGGTTGGAGGTTCTTAACCCTGATTTGAAACTATGCTTGGGGTGTAGAATCCTTTTGTGTGGAAGCCGTCCAGCTGCTTGCAGAAGGTTGGAGGTTCTTAACCCTGATTTGAAACTATGCTTGGGGTGTAGAATCCTTTTGTGTGGAAGCTGTCCAGCTGCTTGCAGAAGGTTGGAGGTTCTTAACCCTGATTTAAAACTATGCTTGGGGTGTAGAATCCTTTTGTGTGGAAGCTGTCCAGCTGCTTGCAGAAGGTTGGAGGTTCTTAACCCAGGTGGCTGCCCATGCTTGAAATATTTCTTGGGGGTTTTCCTCCGCCATGAAAAATTGAATGTTGCCATAAATTATGACCTGTAAATTTGTTAGTGTGACTTTAAAACCAACAAAAAATACTCCAGATTATTACTGTATGCCTTTACTGAATGAACACCATTGTTAAAATAAGGTCATCAGAAAAAGTATGCCATACAATAAACCTTTGATATTGGTAATTTAAAATTTAATAAATCAACAAGAACTACTGTTGACAAAAGCTGCAATGATCTACACACAGTTGTAACCATTTGTAACTTTTTGTCTCCAGAGTTCACATAAATTATTTTTAGATGGGCTTATAAACAGGATCATTATATGGAACAGTAAAAATTTGGGATAATCCCAAGGACGCAACCCTGCTATTTTTTCAAGTGATCCTCAGCTGACATTAACATTTACATATAGTTGTCATTTCTTCTTTAATTTGTGAGTGCATCTTTATCTCTGACTTGTTAAAACCACTAGATACATTAGTTAACTAGCGTCAATCTCTGATTCAGTGTATCCGAACATCCATACCAAAGTATTTCTTTATCATCACCATCATCACCATCTATATAAAAAATTTGTGACAGCACATCCAGATGAATATTTCATCACCAGAACTTGTGACCTGAACAGTGCTAAAGACTTTAGTTAGTTCAATATCTATTACTGAAGGAATAACCAATGTATATCTGTCAAAAATGAGGGAGAATGGGCTATGCATGCATATGAACAGGCATTAGAGGTGGTTAATCAGATTTTGGTCAATTTATGGATTTGTTCAGAACTTAACCATTTACACTTATTTTTATGTTTACCGAGTTCTTGCTACACATCAGATTTTCACCGAAAGTATTTCTAAAATAAAAGATAAGATAACGTTATTTTAGCATAGGTATAAATTATTTAAACATATTTTGCCTATAAGGAATAATACGAATATAAAGGCTACTGTATTAAAGTTGTCTAAGATTTGCATTGACAAGTACATATTTTGCCAAAAATGATTAGAAATGCAAGTTTATTAAATCAATATTACCTCCCTTTGTCTATCTTGATTGTGCAAATGAGACAGATTGAAAATAGATGAATTCCCAAGCTACACACTGTTTTAAAACTTTCCTTTTGTTTTACGTTGTTAAAATATCCCAACATTTATCAAATGCAAATGTTAAACTAAAAATTATATTGAAATCAAAAGAAATAATCCATTTTTTAAATGGTTTTGTATTAAAGGGAGGTAATTCCAAAATTTCTTAAAAAAGTAATAAGATACACATTTCCAATAAGAATCTAACTCTATGTAATGGGTATTTTTGTTCCTGAAATTATTTAAAATAAATCTCTAACAGAATACATGAAAACTGAAAAATGTTGTAAAATGTTGCTCCAATGTGATTGGCCAACTTTAAGTAGCATACATACTACATTTACATGAGTTTAGCATGTATATGTCAATTCAAAATTTTATGATAATTTGTAAGAAAGACATACTTGCATACACATGACACCTTTAGTATAGGTCTTCTCACTTTACAGTCTCTACATGTTTAAAAGTGAATATGAAACCTGGTCAGTGCACGGGAATTTCTTGTTTATGGCATTTTCCAAAATATTAGATTGCAACATTTATCATAAAAGGGGAGGTGTATTGGACTGATGCATGTCACACATCATATCAGATTGACTGTGTATGAAGTCAACAGCTATATAATTGGCATTACAAATGGTATAGAAATATCTAGGTAGAAGTTTGGCTTTAATTCTTCGTTTGATGTGTGTAATAATAAATGAGAGTCTAGAACTTTTTTCATTTTGTTGCAAGTTTTGTGCCTTCACTTTTGCACTCTATCCAGTCATGGTACCGGACAAGCAGAGACGGGATTTAGCATGGTCAAGTGTTTTGCATAATTATTTTATATTTCGGACACCGTATCTGAATTGATTGGTAATTTCTAGAAATAGAAGAAACATTTTGGTCAAATAAACTTGTAATACGCCAAATGTGAGAAAAAAATTGATATCGAATTACAAAAGCTTTAAGTTCTATTTCTTGTTTTATAAGAAACTGTAGAAATTAAAGCGTTTTATACAAATAAGATAGTATTTAATGATTGTCGTCTGCTTTTGAAAATTACTAATCGCACTGCTACAGCAACAACGTAAACAACAGTGCATGTTCGTTCATATTCTGGAAGTTTTATCAGAAAAAGGCGAAGTTAAAGGATAAAGATGCCTCTTATTGTGAAAGATTTTACATGGGAACAGACTGACAAAGTAGTTTTCATTACAGTACCTTTGAAAGGTGTAAAGGCTAACAAAGTAGATATATTCTCGTCAGAAGAATATTTGAAGGTTTGAGGTTTGTGAGGTCTGGACAATTGATAAAACTAAAATATATTCTACAGCTTTTATTGTTTATATTGAAGATAATTGCTGAAATTTTGGTAGTCAGAATATTTGTATTTATATTGCTTTAACAGCTTATCATCTGATAAAAGAAAATTTGTGTAACAGTCTCAGGAAAAATGTGCAGCTGCAATCTGCATTATAAAAAAAATACATAAAACATTAAAATTTTCAAAATCATTAGTTTTTATTGACCTCCCAATAATTAAAACATAATTTCTAGAGAACAAAATAAAAATGGGAGTGAAAAGTCACCTCTTTAAAGAGAATGGGAATGAATAGTCAGGGGAGGAAAAGACTTGGGAGTGAAAAGACCTGTGAGTGAAAAGACTTGGGAGTGAAAAGACCTGTGAGTGAAAAGACTTGGGAGTGAAAGAGCTGACACCCGTTAATTTTTACTGTGTTCTGTTAGGGCCATTGCCACATTATATGAGTTTGAAAGAACAGTACTGTACTGCCATGTTGAAAAGTCAAAATAGCTAAACTACGATGGTGATAACTAGAAAACATTGATAAAACCACGAAACTATGATGGTGAAAAGTCAAAACTACGATGGTGAAAAGGCCAATTTATTTCGTTCTTTAGACTTTTCACCATCGTGGTTTTGCTGTTTCAACTTGTCACCTCAGTAGTTTCGTGTTTCATCATATACGCCAAAAAGCTATAAAAATAGCTTGAAAGGCATATAGAGCAAATCTCGCCAACATCACGTGGGAACTGAATGATATCTTGTTTTACCGGTGTATGAAACAGACAGCAGAAGGATAAAAAATTGTGTTGTGAAAAACTTTCTATCAGATCATTTGTTTATAATGATAACGGTGTTTTTTAATGTAAGTAGTATTTTCTACTTGGGGAAGGAATGAATTTATGATTGGAAGTCAATGAAATCAACAGTAACTGTTGTCGTTTGAAAATTGGACCCGATTTGGTTTATTACGTCGTGGCCGTATCGCCAGTGTATTACTTTTATAAGCATATGTTGATGTGATAAAATCAGCAAACGCTTCAATAAGATAATGCGTTGACACAAGCTTATACAGGATTATCTCCTGTTGCCATTCTGTGTATTTTCTGTGTATTTTATACTTCTTTGTATACACAGTCTGAAGTCATTGACAAAACTACAGTGTTTTTATGATTTGAGATTTTGTCTGCATTTCTTTCATTAGATGTAGTTGTAGATATGCATGTTATTAATAGATTTTCATTCAGACTATGCACATCTCCTTTATCAGTATGTAATGTACTACTGAATTTACCAGTCAAAATATTCATCATATTAAGTATATCTGATAATCTAATAACAGAAATTTTAATACATTTACTTGTACAGCACTTTAATTATTGCCTATACTAGAACTACCTATACAAAATGTAGTTATTCCTTGCAGTAGTGAGTATTGTCAGATGATAACAGCAACACTTTATCACTAGTAAAAATTTTGAATTACATTCAACTCATTATTGCAATTTTTAATACAAATCTAAAAATCTGAATTGTAAAGATTAATTAATTATTTCAAAATGTGCAACAAAATTTCTAATGATTTCTGTTAAAGAAACTATGACTACTGTAGTTCAAACTTCTGTTTTCAGGTAAGCTACCCTCCATACCTGTTTGAATGCTTGTTATATGCACCAGTTGAAGATGGTGATAGTGTTGCTCAGGTTGGAAACGGTGCAGTGGTTTTTAAACTCCTCAAGAAAGAGGGTGACAAATGGCCTCAGTTACAGTCTGATTTGGCAGGTAAGTCAGTGACATATTCTTCTTTGTATATTTGATATTGATAAAGGAAGTGAAAACCAGTAATCATAATAAATAATTGTAAAATGATAGTTTTGTACATTTGATGTTTCAAAAGCTTCTCCGACACTAATAAATATACAAGTCTTTTAGACACGAAAATTTTTGTAATTTAGGGAAAATTTTCATATAGAGAATTCTAATACACCTAAGGCCAGTATGAATGCCAAAGAAAAAGAAATTCTGTGTTTTCATTATAAGGTATGTACAGCAGATTAAGTATGCACAAGGCTGATAATCTACGCAACATCCTTCCATAAGTTCTGATACTTCTAAGAAATAATATGATTATTATACCTCCAGTTACAGACTATAAAGGGGCTATATTAGAGTCTGGCATATCTATGTGTTGATCGTTTGATTGGTCCATCTGTCCATTGTGTCTGCTCCATACGTAATTGATGGGACGATGTGCAGAGGGCATAACTCTGATCACTAGTTCAAAGGGCTAAATCTAACTTAGGTCAAAGATCAAATGGCTTAACTTTTTTGTCTTCACTGTATTGCCTAGGAAGATTTTCATAAAACTATCATCAATTGTTTACCTCATCAAGACCGTGTGCAGAGTGCACAACTCAGGTCACTTAAGGTGAAAGGTCACACTTGGAGATCAAAAGTAAAATAGCTTGACTGTGTTTGACTCCATATCTTCTAAACTGCTTGGAGGATTTTCATAAAAATTGCATTAGTTGTTTACCTCATCAAGAAAACATACAGAGCACATGACAGGGTCCAAGGTCAAAGTCGCACTTTAAGATCAAATACAAGAGCTGTCTCAATAGGATGACACATGCCCCCGATGGCACTTTGAATGAATAGTTATGGCCGAGTTTAGGAGCTTTGACCTACGGACCTGGGTCTTGCGCGACACATCGTCTTACTGTGGTACACATTCATGCCCAATAATTTTAAAATCCATGCATGAATGACAAAGATATGGACCGGACACGCCCATCAATGCACTATCATGAAATATGACCTTTAACATCTAAGTGTGACCTTTACCTTTGAGCTACGGACCTGGGTCTTGCGCGTGACACGTCGTCTTACTGTGGTACACATTCATGCCAAGTTATTTGAAAATCCATCCATGGATGACAAAGATATGGACCGGACACGAATGCACTATCATGAAAAATGACCTTTAACGTCTAAGTGTGACCTTGACCTTTCAGCTACGGACCTGGGTCTTGCGCGCGACATGTCGTCTTACTGTGGTACACATTCATGGCAAGTTATTTGAAAATTCATCCATGGATGACAAAGATATGGACCGGACACGAAATTTGCGGACAGACCGACAGACTGGCATAATAAAAAAAAGCTTATATTTGTGTCCACTCAATATCTTCCACTAGAATAAAATTCATAAAACTAACATCAGTTGTTCACTTCATCCAGACAACATGCAGTGTGTAAACCCATGTCACAAGGTCCAAGATCAAGGTCACATTAAGGTCACATTTATAGGTCAAATATCAAATAGCTCAAATTTGTTTCATCTCCATATATCTTCTTTACCACCGAAAGGATTTCATAGAACATACTCATCAAGACTGCATACAGAGTGCACCACCCAAGTCACTAGGTCCAATATCAAGGTCACACTTGAAGGTCAAAAGTCATGATCGCAACATTTTACTTCCTCTGTATTTAATTTGTGTCTAAGGGTATTAATTGCTTTTGGGGATAGCTCTAGTCATTATCAAAATTGTCAAGTTTGTTACATCTTACGGTTGTCTTATGAAAATTATATTTCTTTTAATACAAAGAGGACAAATCTTCAATGAAAGCAAAAAGAGAGGAAGCATTTGCAAAGGCAGAAGAAAAAGCTAAAGAACGTGATAGAAGAAAAGCGGAAGAAAAGAGGGCCAATGAAAAATATGTGCTAAATGAAATAATGAAGGTAGGTTTATGGCAGATAGAAATGATGTAAACATGCCGTTTGGTCATATTTTATAACAAACATTCAATAATATGAATTATAGTGGTCCAGTGATAATATTCTGGATCATGAAACCAGGGGTTGCGAGTTCAATCCGCAATTCTCGACCTAAACTTATTATGTCTCCCCCAGGAGACATATTGTTTTTGCCCTGTCCGTCCGTCCGGCCGTCCGTCCGTCCATACGTCACACTTCATTTCCGAGCAATAACTGGAGAACCATTTGACCTAGAACCTTCAAACTTCATAGGGTTGTAGGGCTGCTGGAGTAGACGACCCCTATTGTTTTTGGGGTCACTCCATCAAAGGTCAAGGTCACAGGGGCCCGAACATTGAAAACCATTTCCGATCAATAACTAGAGAACCACTTGACCCAGAATGTTGAAACTTCGTAGGATGATTGGTCATAAAGAGTAGATGACCCCTATTGATTTTGGGGTCACTCCATCAAAGGTCAAGGTCACAGAGGGCTGAACATGGAAAACCATTTCCGATCAATAACTAGAGAACCACTTGACCCAGAATGTTGAAACTTCATAGAATGATTGTACATGCAAAGTAGTTGACCCCTATCGATTTGGGGTCACTCCATTAAAGGTCAAGGTCACAGGGGCCCGAACATTGAAAACCATTTCCGTTCAGTAACTTGAGAACCACTTGACCCAGAATGTTGAAACTTCATAGGATGATTGGTCATGAAGAGTAGATGACCCCTATTGATTTTGGGGTCACTCTGTCAGGGTCAAGGTCACAGGGGCCTGAACATGGAAAGCCATTTCCGATCAATAACTAGAGAACCACTTGACCCAGAATGTTGAAACTTCATAGGATGATTGTACATGCAAAGTAGATGACCCCTATCGATTTTGGGGTCACTCCATTAAAGGTCAAGGTCACAGGAGCCTGAACATTGAAAACCATTTCCGGTCAGTAACTTGAGAACCACTTGACCCAGAATGTTGAAACTTCATAGGATGATTGTACATGCAAAGTAGATGACCCCTAACGATTTTGGGGTCACTCTGTGAAAGGTCAAGGTCACAGGGGCCTGAACACTGAAAACCATTTCCGGTCAGTAACTTGAGAACCACTTGACCCAGAATGATGAAACTTCATAGGATGATTGGTCACGCAGAGTAGATGACCCCTAAGGATTTTAGGGTCACTCTGTTAAAGGTCAAGGCCACAGGGGCCTGAACATGGAAAACAATTTCCAGTCAATAACTTGAGAACCTCTCGACCCAGATTGTTGAAACTTCATAGGATGATTGTTCATGCAGAGTAAATGACCCCTATTGTTTTTGGGGTCACTCACTTAAAGGTCAAGGTCACAGGGGCCTGAACATTGATAACCAGTTCCGATCAATAACTTGAGAACCACTTGACCCAGAATGTTTAAAGTTCATAGGATGATTGAACATGCAGAGTAGATGACCCCTATTGATTTTGGGGTCAGTCTATTAAAGGTCAAGGTCACAGTGGCCTGTTCATGTAAAATCGTTTATTGGAAATAACTTGAGAACCACTTGACCTACAATGTTGAAACTTAATAGGATGATTGGACATGCAGAGTAGATGACCCCTATTTATTTTGAGGTCACTTGATCAAAGGTCAAGGTCACAGAAGCCTGAACAGTGACTTGAGAACCACTAGGCCAAGAGTGTTGAAATTTAGCGGGATGATTGAACATGCAAAGTAGATGATCCCTATTGCAGCCAACCATCAGTGTCTCTTTGACTTTCGCTCCTGACCCCTATTGACTTCTTGCCTATAGGACTTTGCATTGTGGGAGACATGCACTTTTTTACAAAAGCATTTTCTAGTTAACATTCTTTCTTGTTTAATTGACATTTTATTTGGATTAAAAGAAATCTTTCATCTTTGTATTTGGTTTATTACCATTGGGTTGATTCTAGGCGGAGGAAGAAGAGAGAAGTAGAATAGAGAAAACTAAAGAAAGTGAAAGACAACAAGCTACGCAGGAACTAGAGGCCTGGAAGGAAGAACAAAGACTAGCTGCAGAGAAGGTAACTCAGATAATTGGTGCATTGGGAAATGTGGTACAGTGTATGTCTCTTTACCTTGAGATAGTAGGGTTAATCTGGATGAGAGCAGTCAGTGTAATTCAATATGCGGGAGAAACTTTTCACTGTAAATACATGTACAGAGTATAAACATTATTAGGAAATATTTTTTGCTTGAACCCCAGTATGGTCACAAGTGCACTGCCTCCTCGGACAGCAGTATTGCATCTTTCCAGGAAATTGCATCAGTGATGATAAGTTTAGCAGTATCCTTTTAGACTGGTTTATTGAGACTGGCCATTTTACATATAGTCAAAGTGCTTTTAAGCAGCCAGCCGAGGGAATGACACAGCCTGGCTGTGTAAGATAAGTTGAAATTAGAATAAAATGTCAGTTAGGGAAGTTAGCTGACTAGCTGCTTAATAAGGTTGCAACTATGGAAAGTTTGACTTTATTTTCATTGTTTGGTTTTCTCCCAAATCCTGGAGAAATTCAGCATTTTGCTTATCGTATTAGGATGTCAGGTAATTAATGTTTTCCTGTGTGAATGAAAATGTGACAGATATTTATTTTGTAATCAGGTAAACTTCAGATCTACATTTTTATATGGTAATGTGATAATGGCATCTTTTAAATGTTTTCAGGAGAAAGAGAGATTGATGGAGGAGAGACGTAAGGAGGAGGCCGCAGAGCGTGAAAAACGTAAAGAACAGGAAAGAATCCAGAGACGACAAACAAGAGGTTGTTTACCGTGTAATATACATTTAGAGAAACTGTTTGATATTTTGTTGACTTTTTTGGTGATATTTTTTGTAAAATGGTGATACATTTAGAGAAACTGTGACTGTTTAGTTCAAACTTGAGGGTAATATGTACTCACATTGCTTTTAATAGCAGAGCTACCGGCGCCGCAAAGCGGCGCCGACAGTGTCGCATTACGGTTAGACGTATGAAAACGAAAATGAATAGAGAGATCTAACTGTGTATACTATCGAGCTGAAAATTCGTGGTACTTTTTGGAATCGGTGTTGTTCGGATTTTTTCAAGTACACTATGCACATAGTAATTAATCAATAAAGACGTCAGTAGACGCTTACTGTTTACGGTTGACAAAAGCGTCTCGCTTACTGTTTTGAATATTGAATAAAAATGCAAATGAGCGTTTGATAATAAGAAATAAGTGTTAAATACATTTTCTACGAAGTAAAAGGAAATAAAATACAATATTTTTAATTTTGAAACGACTGTCGTCACGCTGCCATTACTGAACTTTATTATATATACTTATGTTTGTCATGATGACGTCATAACTCCACAATGGTGCAGTGGTTAACGAGTTCGCGTTGTAATCCAGAGGTCGTGAGTTCGAACCTCACCTGAACCAGTTTTGTTTTTTTAATTTTAAATTTTTTTATTTCAGTTTTTTTTTGTATTATTATGAGTTTTGAAAATATTGTATAACTAAAGTCATTCATGTGAAATTTAACATGTGTTTAGTTTTGATGTCAGGTTCCACTGTAGTGCCTGTGTAGTAGTCAGTAGACATAACTTTAAAAAGTTTTAATAAGAATAACAGAAATTATTCAAATACGTTTTTTTTTCTTTATCTTGGTGCAGATGTTAATCTATACCGAACTTTCTTTTGATTATATACAGAAATTTTTTTGAGTTTTCACATGTCGAGAATTAATCTTGATGCAGTCTAAAACATGCATTCAGAAATCATGAATTATCATTAATACTTATAATTTTAATAGATCTTGAATGTTGAACAGCAAAATTAGAATTTACAAGTTTTATAAATGTATACATCTGAATTATTTTTATGTTGTTCATTTGCACACAAGTATCAAATATCAGCTGTAACTTAAAAAAAAAAATAAAACCATCAATTCCTTTTTTTCTTTTATCCTTACCCAACATATATCAGTTAGTCAACATAATTTTTTTTATAGTAAATCTATTTTGATTCTGTTGCTAAGTTCATCTTCAAAATTCTGTGAAATAAACCAGACAGCTAATAATACTTGAAATGCAGAGTAAAAATATCTTCAAGTTTAAATCAAAATTAACTAAAAGTTTCTAGAACTTTGTCTTTTTACAGGAAATATAGAAAAATTGTGAATTGCTCTTCATTATGGGAACCACAATTGTATATCTTCAGGTAAAAAAGCCAGTATATTTGAGGAAAATGCTGAAGGTGCACCAAAGCGAGAAGTGGGTAAAATTTCTGTATCTTTCACACATAGAGAATTTCCTACACCAGAACGAGAATCTGTCAGACCTAAAGAGGAAGAGGTAATTTTATTGTAAAAAAGTGTGTTTGTTTTCTTTTTAAGTGTTAAAAGTTGGTCAAAGCATGCTTAAATTTGTTTTATATCAGGATTCCCATTGTGTTAGGAATATTAACATAACTATGAAATCATTAACATTCACTGGGGACTGATTTTTGCAGATTTTATATGTGGTGTTAATCAACAAAATTAAGTTCCAATGAATAAGCATATTTTCCCATGATTTTATTTTGAAAATTTGCAATCCGTGCATTTATGTCCTCTAATATAGTCAGTTTTGCTAAAATCATGAAATGTTTTTTTACAACATGAAATGAAATGACTTTATAATATTAAATGGGAGCAAATATGGAAAAAGAAATTTGAAATAGAACACTGATAGTCTGGGAGAATGTTATGAAAACAGAACGTCTTATTGGCCAATACTGTAAAGATTATAAAATGTCAATGACTTTAGTTTCCTGGTTTCAGCGGTAACACCTTTTTCTTTGGGAGACAGATTTGTGAATTTCAAAGTTTTGTTTAGGATTTAACTTTTTTATGATCCTACTGAAAAATCATTGAAGATAAGTCCCCTAAGAATATAAAAAAAAATTCACAGTTTCTCAGCAGGCACTTCATATGTAAACTATGTTGTTTATGCATGTGTTGTGGTGTATATTTCTAGCAGTTGTGTGTATATTTCTATTGGTTGTGTGTATATTTCAAGAGGTTGTGTATATTTCTAGCGGTTATGTGTATATTTCTAGCGGTTGTGTGTATATTTCTAGCAGTTGTGTGTATAATTCAAGAGATTGTGTATATTTCTAGCGGTTTAGTGTATATTTCTAGCAGTTGTGTGTATATTTCAATTGTGTGTATATTTCAAGAGGTTGTGTATATTTCTAGCGGTTGTGTGTATATTTCTAGCGGTTGTGTGTATATTTCAAGAGGTTGTGTATATTTCTAGCGGTTGTGTATATTTCAAGAGTTTGTGTATATTTCTAGCGGTTGTGTATATTTCAAGAGGTTGTGTATATTTCTAGCAGTTGTGTCTGTATTTCCAGTGGTTGTGTGTATATTTCAAGAGGTTGTGTATATTTCTAGAAGTTTTGTCTATATTTATAGTGGTTAAAGAAGCAAGCGGAGGCCAGGCGTATTGTGGAATTAGAAGATGAAAATTTATCAGAGGAGGAAAAGAATCCCATGTGGCTGAGAGATAAAGGGAAGTAAGTGGCTGTTTTCTTTACACCTTTTTCACAGCCAGCTGCTATTATTTATATATTCTTTGTTTAAATCTTTTTACATTGATTGTAGAGAAATTTTTCACAACTTTGTTATCTATGCTCAGTGACTGCTATACCAGTACTTGCACCTTGAAAAAGGGTTGTGGAGATGGTGGTCCAGTTCCACTCCCATCTGGATTCGAACCCACAACAGGAGTTTGTTGCCGTGTCCCTACTCCACTGTTCCTTACTGCCATGTATTCAAATCACTTTAGTCTGTCTCCTTGAAATATCAATATTAGATTCAAGGTTAGTAAATTTGAGTTTGGAGACCAGTCTAAAAAAGTCCACTTTCTGATTGGATGTTACTGAGCACAAATTTGAAATTAACCAATGGCAAGGCTGTATCCTGAAAACTCATTTCCATAACCTTGGAACAGTCATGAGGAGGTGCAGTTGTGACCCCAGAAGGGTTAGCCCATGACCTTCGGGCAGAAAGACTGACACCTTATCCACTAAACCACTGCTCCCTGTTATTGTTTTCAGCTATACATGTATATGGTTTTTGTCTAATTTCAGTGAGTTCTTCAAGGCCGGCAACTTGGAGGCAGCTATAAATGCATACTCTCATGCTTTGAGATTGAATCACACTCTACATTCGTATCCCTTATCTACGAAAATCTGCAGGTTTAAAATGTCAGCATATGACACAGCCTACCAAATGTCAGCATATGACACAGCCTACCAAATGTCATCATATGACACAGCCTACCAAATGTCAGCATATGACACAGTCTACCATAACTCCATAAGTCAGCATGTGACACAGTCTACCGAATGTCAGCACATGACACAGTCTCCCATAAGTCAGCATGTGACACAGTCTACCGAATGTCAACATACTACACATTCCACTGAGTGTCAGCATGTGACAAAGTCTACCTAATATTAACATGTGACACAGTCTAGCAAGAATATAATCAAATGATTTTCATACAACTTAAAATTCATTACCACAAACAAACCATTCACACAGGAATTACCGTAGATACCCATGTATAATGCGCAGTTTTTTGACCCCCGGGACCACCCCCGAATCGTGGGTGTGCATAATACACAGGTATAGACAATTTTCCAACTTCAAAACAAGTTTGTTACCAATGTTCGCCATTTTGGTAAAGGGAAACTACTCCCCGCGCTTACTGTCTCCGCTAAAATCTAAGATTGCCGTTACGTTCCGTAAAAGATCGAATTGTTTATTTTTCTTTCAAAATTAATTTCATATAAATTTAAAAGTATTTTGACGAAAGAAATGTTTACAAATCACAAAAATTATGATACTAATTAAAGATCGAGAATTATCTTTAACCGAGATCAAACTGTGAACAACATAACTGACACGAGGTGACACGTTAATTGCCGGTAATTACTGGCTTTATGATCCTGACAAAAAGACTATCACACCTTTTGTTATCAGTTTGAATTGAGAAGCTCATGTCATTTTGAAAGATACCATTCCGAAATATTGAATCAGTTGCTATTTATTTATTCAAAATAGTGAATTTAAAAAGGTAAAACAACAAATGTAACAATAATTTACTGGTTTTATTTTCGAGAAAACAAAAATCGATAGTACCGTGAGACCGATGCTGCTCGCCACCGCGGAGATAAAATTTATTACCGGTGTCGATGTAAACTCTACTTTCGTTTTCCATCCACCTCAAAATTGACCAAAATTTTTTATTTATTTTTTTCCCCAGGATTTTGGACTAAGATCGGGGGTGCGCATTATACACGGGTGCGCATTATACATGGGTATCTACGGTATGAACTAACAGCTCTCATGCAGTCTTTTTCATTATCTTTTGTGTTTTCCTTAACAAATGTGTTCAGTTGTTTGTCAAACAGAGCAGCATGTCATCTTAAAATGAGGAATTTTTTTAAATGTATAGAAGATTGTTCAAAGGTAAGTTTTGCGTAATTTGATGTACAGTCAAACCTGTGTTAAGCAGCCACCCAAGGGAGTTACAGAATCTGACTGCTTAAGGCAGGTGGCTGCTGAAGACAAGTTGAAATTAGAAAGAAATGTCAATATGGGAAGTAAGATGACTGGGTGTGTAAGGCAAGTGGCTGCTTAATACAGGTTGCAGCTAAGACAAGATCAGCTGTAATAATTTTTGTACCCCCCCCCCCTCCCCCCCCGCCCCAAACAACAAAGTTGTAAGCTGGTTTCAGGTTGTCTGTGTCTGTCTGTCTGTAGACACAGTCTTGTGCGCACCATCTCTCCTCATCCCCTTGACACAATTTAATGAAACTTCACACAAGTGATCAGTAACAACAGTAGTTGTGCATGATGCACATTAGGTTCTTTAAGAAAAAAAAATTGCAGAAGTATGGGACTTTGTTTTTTGTTAACATACTATCTACATACAGTCTGCATATGCAGTCTTGTGCGCGCCTTATCTTCCGAACCCTTGCACACAATTTAATGAAACTTCACACAAGTGATCAGTACCAACCCTAGTTGTGCATGGTGCATGTTACGTTCTTTTAGATAAATATTCTGCATAGTTATGGGACTTTGGTTTTTGTAACTGTACTGTATACATACAGTCTATATACATACAGTCCACATAATTATACACTCTTGTGTGCGTCAAATTGCAGTGTACTGTGTCAGTGCATGCGGGGGGTACATTCATCACCTTTAGTGATAGCTCTAGTTTTGTATACTGTTGAAACTGAGTATCTTGAATTCCAAGTGACCTAGTGTTTAACTTTGATATAATCAAAATTTGTCAGAAAATGATAATTAATGCTGGTGTTTTTGGCTTAATGTGTTTCTATAGCATCATGTACATGTAGAAGTAAACAGGTTGTATACATTTTAGATGCATTTTGAGAGTACTAAGCTTTTTGAAACCTGTTCTTTTTTTTTCATAGTCTTTATATCATTAAATATATAAAAAGTATATAGATACCTAAAAAAGCTTTATTAGAATGTAAAAGGAATCTAAAGATTAAACGATCCAAAATAATAATTTAACTTTTTCCTATTATCAGCATTGTGACCTCATCATTTTGTGTTTGATTTTGCGACATTGTTCTTATAAAGCTTATATGATGTGTTAAAATCTATTTAAAATACATGAAATGAAAATATATTTGTTTGACATGCAAGATTGAAATTTCTTTTACTTGCGAGCACCAGATTTTGAAATATTCACTCATGGCTGTACTACTCATGAAAATGTTGCATCTGATGTTTACTCGATGAAAGATATTTTGATTTTGCAATGAAACAAACAAATACCGCTCTACATCTACAATCACATTTACACATTATATGTCAACACTAGAGTGAAGGTTAGGAGTATAGTGCAGCCTGTCAAGAATGAACACAGCTTGGGAGACTGAAATATATTTGTTGTAAACAGGTTGTTCCTCTGTAGAGATCAGTTTACTAAGAACTCTGAGAAGGAAAAAATCTCTTTTTGCAGAGGTTTTTTTTTCCCCTTAAGCAAATAGAAACTATGCTAAAATTAGTCTTGAACAAAATATTTTGTATTGTGGCAAATATGAACTGTGAGTTTAGGCCTGCCTATCAGTCACAAAATCTGTACTGACTTAATTTGTCACCTTTTGTTGGGGGGAGGGGGAGTGGAATGGATAAATGCATTGAAATAACCTAGCTTTCAAACTACGAAAGTTTAGCCTTCACCGTTAATAGCTATCCTGTCCAAAATTGCATTTTGATAAAACCAACTTTTTCTCTAAAGATCTTGCTTTATTGCATTACAGGCATTGGAACTTCTTGTGCCAAAAGTTCAACAGAATGCAGACAGTCGGCTAAAATGTCACGTAAGACGTGGTACGGCACTTTGTCAGCTGGAAATGTATGTAGAAGGTAAGCATCACTAGAGAAGATTCATGATGAACACATGAACTGTACATTTAGAAACTCTTATGCATGGCAATAAACACCTGCCCAAAACAAAATAGGGTCCTCAAAATTCCATTGAGTGCACGTAAATTACTGCGAAATCATTTGATTTCCTAAGCAAGGATTTTCATGTTTTTGGTCATAATTGCTTTTTCACAAGGATATATTATTTGTTGATTTTAACTTTTTAAGTTGAAATGAATGTGAGTTTGTTTTTGTTTTGTTTGTTAGGGTTGGGGCAGCTGTGGGTAGGCAAATTTATTGGATTGAAATCAGTAAGAAATAGTCCCCCATGAAATTTAATGATTTTGAGCACTCATTTGAAACTCCAGTTTTAGGTTTTACTAGTGATTCTTGAAGGCTAAGTTGTGTGAAATATACTTTTTTCTGAAAAATTATAGAGTGGAATTCTACACATCCAGTAAGTTTGAAACGAAAAGTTATCCCTCACCACGAAGAATACTGTTTTGGCATTTTCTGTCCGGCTGTTTGTTCAACCTATTCAGTAGGGATATAAATTCACTGATTTGCTTGTTTAATATATCGGTAATGGTGCCTCTACCCCAGGCAACTATAGTGGACAATGTTTACACATATCGGCAACTAATTCCAAACAAGAGGACCATGATGGTCCTGAATCGCTCACCTATCCCCACATGACCTAGTGTTGAACTGAGTACGACGTCGTTATTTCTATTATTTGACATAGTGACCTAGTTTTTGAGCACATGTGACCTAGATATCATCAAGATAAAAAATTCTGACCAATTTTCATGAAGATCCATTGAAAAATATGACCTCTAGAGAGGTCACAAGGTTTTTCTATTATTTGACCTAATGACCTAGTTTTTGAAGGCACGTGACCCACTTCTGAATCTGACCTAGATATCATCAAGGTGAACATTCTCACCAATTTTCATGAAGATCTCATGAAAAATATGGCCTCTAGAGAGGTCACAAGGTTTTTCTATTTTTCGACCTACTGACCTAGTTTTTGACCGCACGTGACCCAGTTTCGAACTTGACCTAGATATCATCAAGAGGAACATTCTGATCAATTTTCATGAAGATCCATTGAGAAACATGGCCTCTAGAGACGTCACAAGGTTTTTCTATTTTTAGACCTACTGACCTAGTTTTTGACCGCACATAACCCAGTTTCAAACCTGACCTAGATATCATCAAGGTGAACATTCTCACCAATTTTCATGAAGATCTCATGAAAAATATGGCCTCTAGAGAGGTCACAAGGTTTTTCTATTTTTCGACCTACTGACCTAGTTTTTGACCGCACGTGACCCAGTTTCGAACTTGACCTAGATATCATCAAGAGGAACATTCTGATCCATTTTCATGAAGATCCATTGAGAAACATGGCCTCTAGAGACGTCACAAGGTTTTTCTATTTTTAGACCTACTGACCTAGTTTTTGACCGCACGTAACCCAGTTTCAAACCTGACCTAGATATCATCTAGTTGAACATTCTCACCATTTTTCATGAAGATCGATTGAGAAATATGGCCTCTAGAGAGGTCACAAGGTTTTTCTATTTTTAGACCTACTGACCTAGTTTTTGACCGCACGTGACCCAGTTTCGAACCTGACCTAGATATCATCAAGGTGAACACTCTGACCAATTTTCATGAAGATCCATTGAGAAATATGGCCTCTAAAGAGATCACAAGGTTTTTCTATTTTTAGACCTACTGACCTAGTTTTTGACCCCACGTGACCCAGTTTCGAACTTGACCTAGATATCATCAAGGTGAACATTCTGACCAATTTTCATGAAGATCTCGTGAAAAATATGGCCTCTAGAGAGGTCACAAGGTTTTTCTATTTTTAGACCTACTGACCTAGTTTTTGACCCCACGTGACCCAGTTTTGAACCTGACCTAGATATCATCAAGATGAACATTCTGATCAACTTTCATAAAGATCCCATGAAAAATGTGACCTCTAGAGTGGTCACAAGCAAAAGTTTATGCACGCACGAACGCACGCACGCACGCACGGACGACGGACGCCACGCGATCACAAAAGCTCACCTTGTCACTTTGTGACAGGTGAGCTAAAAACTGCAATTGTAGAATAATGAACAGTAACTGTTACAGTACTGTCTACCATATGCTGTTAAAATACAAGATGATATATTTCAGGCTTGCAAGATTATGAGGCAGCATTGAAACTCGATCCGAACAATGAGCAACTTCGTACAGACTCCGAGAAAATACGACACATTATACAAACAGAGACCGTTAGTTGATGATTAAGAAAAATCTAGTGTTATAGTAACAATTTAGGACCAGTTTGAAAAAAAAAAACAAACTAAAAACCAAGCTGATCACAGCAGTAATTGGCTTATATTTAAGGGGCATGTTTTCAGTATTACGTTTTCCTAATTAAGAAACTACTTAAAAAGTAATTTCTTAAAATGATTTGTTTGTAACTGTGAAAGCAACTGTAAATGTAGTTGTAAAGGGAAAGTGATTAAATAGTTTTATTTGCTGAAACCCATGTAATGTGTTCATTTTATATGTCATTTAGAAAAAATTGATGTCAGTTTAGATTTAAGGTCACTTAAAAAAACTACAAGTTTAAATGATTTTTTTCCCTTAAATTAGGCAAGATTGACGCTAATTTTCAAGTTTGTGATTTACAGTATTCATGTTACATTTTGGATTGGGTTAATTAAAAAGATTTATAAAACTCAGCATTTCTTTTATTACTATTTGATCAACGTAATTCCTAACGGAGGAGTTTTCGTGAATTATACATCACTCTTAAGATTTCAAAGGGTGTTGGTCAGATTTTTAATATTGGAAGGTTAAGGTCACATTGACCTCGAGACCTCAGTAAAAAAAAAAACACTTTGGTCTACTTCCTTCAAACTTCATAGAATGTTTGCCCGTGGTCAGTAGATGACCCCATTGTTTGGGGGTCAGTAGGTCAAGGTCAGCATCACAATGATCTCACAATGGGAAATGCAAGGCCGTCATGGAGGGTAAATGTGTTCTGTTTGCGTATTCTATTTAATTGGCATCATGTTTTATTCAAAGAACTGACATGATATGATTTATGTTTTTCTGCTGTCACTACACTTGTTATATGTATTGGTTTCTATGTCCTCTCTGGGATAGATTTCTTACGAAACACCAAGGAAGAACAATATTGTTTATAATAACAGTTAACACATGCATAATTGACCAATATATTTATATTCATTGTAAATCCTTGCCAAAAAAAGACATTAAATCAAAACAAAATGTCTTGAGTTTAAGCTTTGCACTGCTCAAGTTGGACACACACATGACTAGAATAAATACTACTTGAGCCTCAGCATTTAAACTGTAACCGATTATACCAAAAATACCATGTCAAAATCTGATCTAAATGGTAAAAATGGTCAAACACCTATTTTACCAATGATTTCTTTTGTTATATTCTCTTCAGTGTTATCAATGTCTATATTAAACCCTTTCTCCTGTTTGTCCAAGTTCTCTAGTGTGTCCAACTGCGACTGTAACAATTTTGCTGGCATAAAATGGCCAAGTCTATTGACCAATCGAGTTTCAAGAACATCTCTAGAACCAGTCAAATGAATAAACACAATATCTACTTCCTGTGTATTATACAATTCTGAGTCCTTCTGATGCTCATTATGCTCTTTGGCAGTTTCCATATCTGGTTTTTCAGTTACATGTTCAATTTCAGAATGTAGCAAGGGACTGTAGCCATTTCTCAGAACATTTCTGTAAACTTTCTTCAAAGCTGAGCATGTGACCACACCAGACTGATTATTCTGAGATAACCTGAAAATATAATCAGAATATTCAGATATAATTCAGAAAGTGTAGAACCATTCTGCTGACAGATTTGTTTGAATAGATTCTCTCCCACATAATTTGTATAAGCAAAGAAAAGAGTTGAACTTTTGGCCTTTGTGATAAAAAATCTCAATTTTGAGACCAGTCTGAGAATGTAACCTTGCCATTGGTCAATTTCAAATTTTATGTTAAGAAATAACCAATCAGATGCTGGAGTAATAGACTGGTCTGCAAACTCAGTTTTGTAACTTCCAGGAAGCATTGAACAAACTATCACAAAAGTCATAGAAAAAAGGGCATTTTAGATTGAAAACAAGGTGGGTTTAATTTAGTTGAACTGTAATGACACTCAACAGCTTCTGTGTGATTGTGTATTCTCATTAGACAATATGGCAAAGTTTGGACTTAGATGTTGCTTGATGTACAAATTACTTCTCATTCGGTGAACACATTAATTTGCGAACTGTGATTACAGGTCCAGTATCTTTAACCTTTACCATGCTAAATTTCTAAAATGGACTGGCCCATCATTCGATTTGGTAAGTACCAGTAATTATTCGAAGGGGTGTTTACTGAAAATTTACTAACTGAATAGCGAACAGTGCAGACCATGATCAGCCTGCACTGGTTGCAAAAAGGCAGTATCACTTGCCGACAGCAGGCTAAACTTTAAAAGGTTAAAGAAAATAGATTTGAAAAAGAAATGAGGACACCAGAAACATTCAACAACAATGTAGATACATGTACAAACAAGAGCTGTCACTATTGGTGACAAATGCCCCCAAAGCAGGCCCAAGAATGCCACAGTTGTATGCGCAAAAAATCACATATCATTTTGTGACCTTGACCTTGACCTAAGGGGCCTCAGTAATAAGCGTGACGCATCTCAATATGGTCAACATTTGTGTCAAATTATTTCCAAATCCCTTGATAAATGGCAGAGTTATGGACCAGACAAGAAACACCTTTGACTTCTAAGTGTGATCTTGACCTTGGAGCTAGGGGTCTGGGTCTTGCGCATGACACCTCATCTGATTATAGGGAACAATTATGCCAAGTAATTTCAAAATCCCTTCATCAATGGCAGAGTTATGGACCGGACAAGAAACAGACCATGTTAACCTTTGACCTCTAAGTGTGACCTTGACCTTGGAGCTAGGGGTCTGGATCTTGCTCATGACACGTCATCTCATTATGAGGAACATTTATGCCAAGTAATTTCAAAATCCCTTAATGAATGGCAGAGTTATGGACCGGACACGAAACATACCCTGTTAACCTTTGACTTATAAATGTGACCTTGACCTTGGAGCTAGGTGTCTGGGTCTTGCGCATGACATGTCATCTCATTATGGATAACATTTATTTAAAGTTGTTTCAAAATCCCTTCATGGATGGCAGAGTTATGGACCGGACAAGAAACAGACCATGTTAACCTTTGACCTCTAAGTGTGACCTTGACCTTGGAGCCAGTGGTCTAGGCTTTGTGCATGACATGTCTTCTCATTATGGGGAACATTTATGCCAAGTTATTTCAAAATCCTTTTATGGATGGAAGAGTTACAGCTCGGACAAGAATTAACCAGACGCACGCACGGACAGACAGACAGTGTGATTTTAATATGCCCACCTTCAGTGGCATAAAAATGTACGGTGTCACATGAGGTAATAGCTTTGTGCACTGTCAAAGCAATAGGGGCCAGTATAAAATGCTAGCTGGGAAAATTGCCTAAATACTATACCATGGTATACATATGAAATTTATTTATGTTTTACCTTCTTACAAAGTTGTGGATTGACTGTAACCAAGGCAACCTATCCTGAATAAAGAAAATTAGCAGTTTCAACATCCATGCTTCTTTTTGCATGACTTTGCAACAAGTATTAACACTTCCTTATTGTGTAAATATAAAGATCTTCATAACCATTGCACACCTTAAACAAAATTGTGCAAATCCCATTACCTTATGTATGAAATCTTGATCAGATGAAAGAAGGAATACCACGGACGTTAATAAATACAAGTTATTCATATCCATGGAAATGTGTTGATAACAATCATTATGAGCTTTTAAACACATTATTTTATTAACACAAACTTATCTGAAAAAGAAAAAGAGCCTTAAGAAATCAGACTGCATGATTAATTGCATGCATATCTTAACATGCAAAATAAAACAAGAGCAGTCTAATGACAGTGCACCCAACTATTTAAAGCCCATAAAAAATAACACCTACAAAGAACATCAAAAGTCGTTGGATTGTCATTTGAAGAAAAAAATCAAATTCCTCTTTAATGGGAAAAAAAATGAATTTCTTGAACAGTATTATACCTGATCTGTCAATGGCTGGCCAGCAGACATTTTAATCTTGTTCTCTTCAGAATGGAATTCATCAGCATCAGCAAACTGCCATCCGAGCTGTAAAATATAACAACAGCTGTACGTAACTTGATAAAACAACTTAAATTAACTTTAACCAAAAAATTCTAAGTTAAAAAGGGACTTAACTCTGTCAAAATTCAAATCAGAGTTATGGAGATTGTTTCTCCTGGTGTAGACTTTGATAGTAAATAACTATTTTAAGTTTTGATAGTAACAGAGATATTTGACTTTATCAAAAACTTTATGAACCAAAAAATTCTAAGTTAAAAAGGGGCATAACTCTGTCAAAAGTCAAATCAGACTTCTGGGGATTGTTTCTCCTGATGTAGACTTACTTTGATATAGTAAATAACCATTTTAAGTTTCAAGTCAATAGCTTTGCTAGTAACAGAGACATTTGACTGACGCTGGGGCGAGTGCAATAGCTCTACTTTTTCTTCAAAAGTCGAGCTAAAAAATGTAATTGTGAGATACTTCAGAACAGTCAGGTCTTCCTCTTTTCAACTGATTCCCTTACAATTGAAAAAAAAAGTTATCAGAAAATAGCTCATAAGCTTACATAATTTGTTTTATTGTATCATGCATTAAATAGAATTTGTTGTATCTTGTCAGATTTGGCCAGAAATTAGCAAAATTGTAATTGTACCTCCCCCCCCCAACAACAAAGTTGTAAGAGGGGTATACTGATTTCAGGTTGTCTGTCTGTCTGTCTGTCCGTAGACACAATCTTGTGCGCACCATCTCTCCTCATCCTCTTGACACAGTTTAATAAAACTTCACACAAGTGATCAGCAACAACAGTAGTTGTGCATGGGGCATGTTAGGTTCTTTCAGAAAAAAAAATTGCAGAGTTACGGGACTTTGTTTTTTGTTACTATACTATATACATAATCTTGTGCGCACCATCTCTCCTCATCCCCTTGACACAATTTAATGAAACTTCACACAAGTGATCAGTAACAACAGTAGTTGTGCATGGGCATGTTAGGTTCTTTCAGAAAAAAAATTTGCAGAGTTACGAGACTTTGTTTTTTGTTACTATACTATATACATAGACACAATCTCGTGCGCACCATCTCTCCTCATCCCCTTGACACAATTTAATGAAACTTCACACAAGTGATCAGTAACAACAGTAGTTGTGCATGGGGCATGTTAGGTTCTTTCAACAACAAAAATTGCAGAGTTATGGGACTTTGTTTCTTGTTAACATACTGTGTACATACAGTCTGCATATGCAATCTTGTGCGCGCATAAACCACGAACCCTTGCACACAATTTGATGAAACTTCACACAAGTGATCAGTACCAACCCTAGTTGTGCAAAGTGCATGTTACGTTCTTTTAGATAAATATTCTGCATAGTTATGGGACTTTGTTTTTTGTTACTATACTGTATACATACAGTCTATATACATACAGTCAACATAATTATGCAATCTTGTGTGCGTCAAATTGCAATGTACTGTGTCAGTGCATGCGGAGGGGTACATTCATCACCTTTAGTGATAGCTCTAGTTTTGTTAGATGTCGGGGATCCTTCTTATTTTTACGGCATTCTTCTTTTTCTTCAACACCCTCTCTGAGCAATCACATACAAAGGGGTGGATTGGGTTTAAATCTGGGTAGATTCAGTTTAAGTATTTTAGTTTCATTTAAACAGAATCCATCCATGCGCTGGACCCCTTTCATCATGTCCCTGCTGCTGGGGAACAGTATCATTTAAAAGGATTTAAAATAAGCCCTTTTTACAGCTCTCAATTTTTATACGCCCGTTTGAAAAATGGGACGTATTATGGGAACGCCCCTGGCATCCGGGCGGCGTCCACAGACTTTGTCCGGAGGATTATCTTCTTCATGCATGGAGGGATTTTGATGAATCTTGGCACAGTTGTTCACCATCATGAGACGGAGTGTCATGCGCAAGAACCAGGTCCCTAGGTCTAAGGTCAATGTCACACTTTGAGGTCAAATGTCAAATTCAAGAATGACTTTGTCCAGAGCAAATCTTCTTCATGCATGGAGGGATTTTGATGAAACTTGGCACAGTTGTTCACCATCATGAGATGGAGTGTCATGCGCACAAACCAGGTCCCTAGGTCTAAGGTCAAGGTCGCACTTAGAGGTCAAAGGATACATGAATGAAAACTTTGTCCGGAGCATTTCTTCTTCATGCATGGAGGGATTTTGATATAACTTGGCACAAATGTTCACCACCACGAGATGGAGTGTCTTGCACAAGAACCAGGTCCCTAGGTCTAAGGTCAAGGTCACACTTAGAGGCCAAAGGTCAGATACAAGAATGACTTTGTCCGAAGCATTTCTTCTTCATGCATGGAGGGATTTTGATGTAATTTGGCATAATTGTACACCATCATGAGACGAAGTGTCATGCGCAGGTCCCTTCTTTAGAATTACTTCCCTTTGTTGTTACTATAAATAGCTTGTATTGTAACTTTTTCATTACTAGTCGTAGGAAAAAATCGAGACCACTTTTCTGTAGTACAACATGCATGTTACATCCAATTCTGAGGTGTATTTTGACCTGTCTCTACCTGGTAAGGATTTTTGTGTGGACTTACAATTTTTTTGGGGGGATTTTTTTTTTTTTTTTTTAAGATTAACTTCCCTTATTTGTTACTATAAATAACTTATATTGTAACTTTTTTATAATTGACTGTAGGGAAAAACCGAGACCACTTTTCTGTGGTACAACATAGATGCTACTTTCAAATTTTGGGTGTTTTTTTAAATTATCTCTACCTGGTAAGGAGTTTTTATGTGGATTTAGAAAAACAAAAGAATTACAATAATTACTACCATAAAATTAAAATTCCATTTGCAAATACAGGTGCTACTGTAAAGAAATTTGCTGTGACGGGCGTATATTGTGACATTCTGGCACTCTTGTTCTTGCCTAAAGCTGCTATATACTAAGACCATCAAATGTCAAAAACCAGCACTAAAAGCATTTTTATTAGCTCCACTATTCAAAGATAGTCCGAGCTATTGTACCCACCCTGGAGTCAGCATCATCCTCACACCTTCGTTAAAGTTTTGCATGCAAGTATGCATAGCTGTCATTTAAAGGCGTATGCAATTTTGATGCACTTTCCCTATAATATTTGTAATTACTTAAATTTCCCAAAAAAATGCTGTTTTCAAGGGCAGGTAACTTTTTCAATACTTGTGACCGATGACTTTTATTGCATATCTTTGTTCCTTATACGATTTTCTTCAATATCCAAAGTTTGAAGAAATTCAATCATTGGGAAAAATTTCGCCAATCTCAAATACAGAGACTAGCGTATGCCTTTGATGTATTTGACTCAAACTTAAAATAGTTCTTCCACATCATGGTCCTCAACATAAGACACAAGGTCCATAACTCTGGCACAAATGTTTCATGAATTATGCCTCTTTTTCCTTAGAATGTTAGTTTGATTTTGATGCCTTTTCACCATATATCTGTTGATACTTGGGGCTGTAATACATTTACGTTTTGCCATGGAATGTGCATATATAAAAAGGTGTTTTAACAGCATGTGAGCGCGAGAATCTCCCTGTTAACACGTTTTGTCTCCTGTTAAAACACCCCTGAAAAATGACAAGAATGGCAGTTTTATGCTAGAATATATAAATGAGACTTGAGATACCATGACTACTCATCTATAAGAATGGACCTGAGAATGTTGCAGTGTCAGTCAGTGTTTAAGTTCCATCCGCCCTTTCATACAATTAAGCATTGAAATGCCACATAGAGTATAGACCGTTGTTGCAGTGTCCAACATCATTGCCTTATATATACTCCTAGTTTACACCCTGAAGGCGACAATGTAATTCATTCTGTAGAAATTGTTCAATGGGGTGTAATCTGGTAGACTGCATAACTTTTGTCCTATACATATTATCATCATCCACAATGAAATTATTAAACATTCAAGTGATAGCTCCACATGCTTCACTTTTGCTGCAGTTTGTTACACTCATGCTGTGAACAAATCAAATGGTGAACTTTTAGATCAAGTTTTAGCCCCTTGGGGATCGACATACATGGGTTTTGCTTGGTTTATCCATAACACAAATCTACAAGGAAAAAAGCGTAAAAAATTGTTCCGCGATAAAATATGACAAAAAAGGCAACTTTTTGGAAAAGGACTCACTTTTTTGGCCAGCCTTGACCCAATGGTAGTCCTGAAAATAAAAATTAAAAAAAACATTAACCTAGGTCAAAAATAAGATTGTTTGGGACAGATATAAGTAGTTGAATAGCAAATCAAGAAGACATGTAAAATTAAACAAAGAATTTAAAAATGCTCGTACTTTCCGCAGCCACTAACTCCCATAACAATAATGATCATCCTTTTGCCGTTTTGGTTCTACTTTCACTTTCATTTACGACCTTCAAAACGAAAGTGTCACCTAATCCTCGCGTGCCGTCCTACTTTTCAAAACGAGGCAACACGGAAGTTCAATAATTTAATAATTTACATAATTAATTCAATCAAAGTTAAAGTGTAGCAATTTTATGTACGGTAATTGAACATAATAACTGAAATAAGAGACTGTTTGCTTGTTCATTCAGGGTCAAATTTCCCTAATTTAAGTGCGGGACACCTGCTGATTGACCTTGAACTTTTCAGGAAGTCATGTGATCAAAACTTCCCTTGAGCGGCTAGTCAGAAAACGTTTGATCTAAGCGTCATATTAGCGGTGCTAGTTTTCGAGGATAATTATGACTCTGTTTCGGAAAAGTCGGAGTAAAGGTGATTTGCAGCAGGAATTTCATACAACCGTAAGGTTTTTGGATGATTCCGAGCCAATCCAGTTGCCTTTCACGGTAAGTTTAGGTAGAAATTCCAACACCGGTTATTTTTGTTTTCACCTGTCAAAATGTTGTGTATTCAATGCTCAGTCATGCGCGACATTGTATATTTTTTCTCAATTTTATATATGAATTTTGAACTATATGCAAATTTTGATTGATAGAGTGTGGGAAAAGTTGGCAGCTATGCAGCTTTCACACCTTGTGATCATAGTAGATTCATACAGTTAAATTGGCAAGCACGGACATAATTTATTGAGACAACTTATTTTACTTGTATCTTTAACTGGAACTACTGTACTATTAGACTAATATATACTTATATACTATAAGACCTTTCTGCTTTTAATTAATACCGAGGAATTCTTCATATTGCATTTGATTTATGCACCTACTTTTGTACATATAACATGGCCCAAGTATTTGGGCAGCACGTTGAAGAATGTGACGGTGTCCATGAGATTTTAGACAAGGAAGCATCTAGCTGTCTGGTAACCGGACACCTAATATGTGTTCTAGCCATCCGGTCACTGGACAGCTAGCCTGTACTCTAATGGTTTTCAAGGTATAAGCAATTTAATCATGAATTAGGTATTTTTCAATGAAAGAATTGTGTTGCTAGGACGTTTACATAAAAAATGAAGTTGCTAAACTACGAGGGCTCTTCAAAAATAACATAGACTTTTTCTCTAGCTTTTATATACTTAAATGAAGCAGAACAACTTTCAACAAGAAATATACTATCATGATTTGCAATCATTCTACTAACTGCACTGAAAATTTGACGTGATTATATGACCATGCAATCAGGAGTTACACCTCTTCGAAAACAGTCACTTAATTAAACGGAGCCGGCGCACGGCGATCATATTTCAATGACGTTAACGACGTCGTGCCTTCATTGTGATGATTTCATTCATTGAGATTGCATTAATTCATATTTGTTAGTTTCTTTTATAAATGTCCATGAGTAATACTTAAGTCATACTAAGTTGTTTGGTTAGAATACTAATAATGTATGTACGCTTATGCCACGCATCTCGGACAAGGAACTCAACGCAAGTACTTGGTCTTTAACTATGGCATCATACATTGACTTAACATCCATTCGCAGATCTTCCGTTTTCTCCCTCCATATTCACTGTCTTTAAGCAATTCTGGACCATTTGAGAATCGTTTGTACCACTTGACGATAAAGACACAGATGAATGAACATTGTTTTGGCGTCTGCTTCATTAGTTTATGAATTTAAGTTGCTGTTCGCCAAAATTTCTCCATAACTAAGCAACTGTCTTATCTATGCGAGTGGATGACGACATTACATTAAACTAAATTACATACATTATAAACAGTAATACTCACTTAGTTTAAACGTTGTTTTCTTCCGCCTCCAACGTCGGAATGACGCCATACTCTAGGTGCTTGCCGCCCTGTCATGTTGCTGCACTTTGACATATTTTTGAGCAAACAAGTTTACTATTAGTGTGAACATTAGCGATTGCAATAAAATTGCTACAGATCAAAAAGCGACTGCACCGGTTATGCATAGCTATGGTTATAAAACTGTTCAACATGCTTCGCCCATCAGCAAAAATGTTACAATAAATATATGACCAAATTACAGAAAGATTGCGAATTACAACGATATATTTCACATTGCTATTTACACAATATGCGACATTTGACAGCAAAAGTCTACATTATTTTTGAACAGCCCTCGTACATCTGATCAATATGTAAAAACTAAAAATGCTGCTGATTATAGATGAAGTAACTGTCACCATTCTGTCGTTGTTGTGCTGTAGATATGCCAAGGTCATATACTGACAAAGATAAGATTCTAAGATGATGACAAAGATGAAATGTTTCGTTTTGAGAACATTTAAAATGTCTTTAACCATTTTCAACATTCCTTTCAACAAAATATAGTATTGAAATTCATTCAAAAAGCATGTGCTATATCTATGAATATTTATTAAAGTTGTATAAATGAAGTGTCAATTATGTTAAAACATTAATTAATTCACTTTGCTGAATTTGGGAACTTATTTTTTTGTTTCAATTTCAAACTTTTATCTGTTTCACCATTATAGAATTTGTCACACTTCAGTTTTTACTCTTTGAAATAGTTATTAAACTATCAATATTAGTTAAGTTTTTTTTACTGCCTAGCTTTTAGTTACAGGTAAATATTGCTGTTTTATGCAAACAAAAATGATAATTTAATTAATTCAGTACACTATTCATAAACGAATTGATTACCAGACGCCTAGAAAAAAAACAACAGAATATAATATATGCTAGGCATCTGGTTACCAGACGGCTAGAACGCAGGCTAGACGTCCAGTTACAGGATGGCAAGACACGTCCTTTTGACAAACACAGTTACAGCCATACATGATGTTTTTCTTGAAATTTATCAGTAATCCATCCCAAAGATCATATGACATAGTGTTAATTGTGTGGGTCATAAGACTGTGTTTTAAGTACTACATGATGATTCAGAAGGGTCTAATACATGATGAGTGACCATTTTCACTCACTTCTGTACTGAGATATATGAAAGTGCATAATTGAAAAAAGTTGTAAGGTGATTAATCGTTCATGTCACAAATTAGTTACCAATATGGATGCCTTCCTCCACAAAGTTTTTAACCTTTAGTCTGCTATATTTCTAAAATGGACTGGTCTATCATTCAGTTTGGGCAATACCATTTATTATTCGAAAGGGTGTTTACTGAAAATTTAATGATAGAATAGCGAACAGTGCTGACCATGATCAGTCTGCACGGATGTGCAAGCTGATCTTGGTCTGCACTGGTCGCAAAGGCAGAATCACTTGTCGCCAGCAGGCTAAAGGTATAAAGAGTAGTGGGTGGAACGAAAGATGTCCTAGATCCGTAAGCTTTTTCTTGTTCTTTCAAACTTGTGCAATGTCTTAAACAAATATGACCCATGTGGACAGGGCTTGTAGTCTTTTACATGTGATATAAGGATTTGTTATGTCTCCCACCATGCAGTGGTGTGCGAGTCCTCCACACAGTGGTGTGGGAGACATATTGATTTACTCCTGTCTGTGTGTCCGTGTGTGTGTCTGTCACAAATCTTGTCCACATTTTAAGTCAAACATTTCTCATCCAATCATCACCAAACTTGAATAAAATGTTATGTTTGACCATAAGTCCTCGGCCAAGTTCGATAACTAGCCAAATCGGCACAGGCACTTAGGAATTCATGGCCCTTGAATTTACAGAAAATTGCTCAGGTCGTTGGCATAAATGACTATTATACTATAATCATGTAGAATAGATTATGGGGTCATTTATGCCCCAAGCCTATCATGTCAGACGATTCTTAAGGCAGTTGACTTATACACTACTATTCAGATGATTAGGCAGTTGTGGGAGACATGCAGTTTTCTCAAAAGCAGCTCTAGTTACCCCTGAATTGAAGGCCCTGGGCTTTAAACTTTTTTTTCCATGTCTTCTGTGTCAGATAGATCTGTATTGATTACATGTAATGAACAATATGCCATGAACAGACAGATGGGGAAAATGAATGATGGAGAAAAAGCATGTAATTAATAGACATGAAAAGTATATCTTTTATCTTTATCTTATGTTGACAGCTTCGTCATAAAGTTAGGATGCTGTGTGCTTAAGTAAAAGTATTCCATTGCAAATCTTTATTACTTTCAGAGTCAGTAAGATTTACATTTGTGTCAAAAACTAGTATTTATGGTTTCATTACTAAAATATTTTTACTTTATATGTCACACAAGATTTAACTTTTTGTTTTTATGGCAAATTACAACTGCCAGTGATAACATTATCAAGTCATTTGAGACAAATTTTAAGTTACTAACTAGTTTACAATTTTTTCAATATTAAAACAAATATTCAAAGCCTGTCGGAAAATTCTGTTTTGTTAAAATTATCTCTTTTATCTTTTTAATGATAATCATGAGCTGAAAACTTATATTTAAATAGTTGTTTTTATTGTGATACTGTAATGCTTCAGTTCTCTACAGATATTGTTCAGTATTTTGTTAACATTTTTGTATTCAACACAATAAAATTTGATAGGTGTCAGCCATGCAATTTATATAATCGGTCTTGGTTTTTAGATTTTCATTTTTGTGACATACTTTTGCAATTTAGTTTAAACACAATGTAGGTCTAGTTTGTTTTTTCTCATTTATTCAATATACGTACCTTCAGGTGTAAGATGTATTTTATAAAATTTGAAATTTGAGTACATTGTAATAACAGAAAGATGAAATGAGGTTAAATCTTATTATCTTTTCTTTGATCATTATGATTTCTTTGACTGATCCATGCATATCAAGGCCGATAAAAAAATGTAGGGTAAGCCGGTGATATGCATCCGCAGAATTTTGGTACTTTTTTTTTTAGTTCTTTAGTTCTCTGAAAAACAGCTAGGTTACTAAGGTCCTTCATTGTACTCTAATGGAAGTCTGCAAGGGATGCCACTACATTTTCAATGATTAAGTGTATTTTACATATGAAGACACCAGTCCTCACTCACAGTTTTGTGTGGCTGTGACCCCAGTGGGACTCATACCCATGACCCCGAGGTTGAGTGGCCAACACTCTAACCAACAATTGCACTGCTTGCTAATAGTACACTAATAGAGTACACAAAACATAATTATGTAAATTACACTTAATCATTGAAAATGCAGTGGCATCCCTCGTTAGAACAGTGTTTGCTATTTTTTACGATGTTTCCTTTTTATACGCCCAAAGGGACGTGCAATGTTACGACGCCGGTGTCCGTCAGTCCGTCCTTCAAGGTCAAGGTCACACTTGGGTCAAAGGTCATATCTTCGGGCTTAAATTGCTACGCATTGCAATGCTCTTGTTTTCTATTGTAAATATACCACATAATTTACCTGTGTAAATAATGAGGAATTTAAAGATGATAAAAAATGGTTTGCCCTAAGCTATCAGCTTTATTGACAGTATTTTAACTGGAGTTAATCTAAAAATGTATGTAGGCAGACTCCTACAAGGTGAAATGCTTGACTTGCTTAACCTTAAAATGTTTGTGTTTACTTTAAACATGTCAACTTGGTGTATCTTGACATACTTTTCCGATTAAAAATTTGTTTGTTTGTTTTGTTGGGTTTAAGGCTGGTTTTCAACACTTTTCAGTTATATATAATTGTCAGTTAATTTAATCAGTGATTCTGGGTATGTATGGCCTTACTAGTAATAAAGATGTTCTCTGCAAGTTTCGGTAATGGCTGTCAATTTGATTCAGACCTTCAACTTCCTGTTTCTAAGGCGGGTGCCTTATCTGTTAGATCATGTTACATCTTACGATGCTTTAAATGGCAACTAGCAATTGATATTTTATTAATTAATAATATAGAAGTCTCAGTACTTAATTATGTCCTAAGGGGCTTAAAACAGATCAAAGTTAGCTTCTTTGAAGTTAAAGTAATGTATGTATTTTTCATGTTACTAGCAATTAAAGTAAATGATATTGGCTCCTTTATGCTTGAAAATGTGTGGGAGAAGGCATTGCATTGACTGATTGGTTGATTGAGCTATAAATGTCACATGACTTGCAGCAGATCAATTGAAATGATGCTGACTTTGTATCTGGCAATCAGACCAGAGACAAAATTTCTAAATCTACTTAGAGATCATTGTTCCTTATCATTATAATATGTAGGTGGCAGTCACATTATAAACAAAGGCAGTATGAGCCTTTAACTGTTTCTAATATTGACTGCTGTCCCTACATCTTACCAAAGGACTTAAGCTTTAAGCCCAACATTCACTTACAAGAGATTGTTGTAGCTTCTTGTTCCCTGAGGCACACCTAGGCAACTGCCTTGTTTGTTTTTTCTACAAATAAAAGTTAAAAAGTAGAAGACCCACTTTAAACGTTCCTTCTTGGTGTTTTTGAGGACTGACTTGGGTCTGTCTTTGTATCCCAGAGTGTAAGGGTTATAAAGGAAAAAAAAACTCAAAAACCATAGTTTGGTTAATCTGGTGAAAAAATGGATTCTTACACTGTAACCTACTTACCTAGTGAGTTTCATAACTTTAGACTTACTGTTACCAATGGCACCCTCTTTTTTCAGGTTTTATTGATGTTCTCTTCAACAAACCCTGTTTGAATTTTCTCATTGATGTTTTTTTTTATCATGCTGCAGGCAATGGAGTAGAAGATACAGGAGTTTTTCTGTTTGTTTATTTAGTTTTATTGCAAATTAAACAGATCAGAATGGTACTTCATTAGCTTGATTGCAGCTGCTAAACAGCTACAGTCAAACCTGTATTTAGTAGCCAGTCTAGCAGGTGTCAGAATGTGACTGCAGAAGGTAGATGGCTGCAACAGACAAGTCGATACTAAAAGAAAAAGTAAGCTGCACCATGAGAAAACCAACATAGTGGCTTTGCGACCAGCATGGATCCAGACCAGCCTGCACATCCACGCAGTCTGGTCAGGATCCATGCTGTTCGCTTTCAAAGTCTATTGCAATTAGAGAAACTGTTAGTGAACAGCATGGATCCTGACCAGACTGCGCGGATGCGGATCCATGCTGGTCGCAAAGTCACTATGTTGGTTTTCTCATGGCGTGGCTCAAGTCAGTTTAAGAAGTAAGCGGACTGGCTGTTTAAAGCAGACTATGACGTTTTGATAAGGTGGTAATTAAGACAGGTTCAGCCGTAGACTTTGGAAAAGTAGCTCACATGTCACAAAGTGACAAGGTGAGTTTTTGTGATTGCGCAGCGTCTGTCGTCCGTGCGTAAACTTTTGCTTGTGACCACTCTAGAGGTCCCATTTTTCATGGGATCTTTATGAAAGTTGGTCTGAATGTTCATCTTGATGATATCTAGGTCATGTGCAGTGTTCATTTCAGGCCGCGCCATGGGGCCATAGGCGCGTAATTTACTGTATTGGCGCATAAAAGTTTGCCCTATAGCGCCCGTTGGGCGCACACTTTTTCAGAAAACAGTCCATTTACAATGAGCCGACTTCCAGAAGTTGTGAATCGAATACGACTCTTCCGATGACGTAACGCGCATTTTCATTGGTCGATGTTAAAATAGTAGCCAGTCTCCGGTCGCCTAACAACATACAGCTTTCAATGTTGCTATGCAATGGCGGACAAAAAAAAAACAGTCGCGATTCCAGGGGTCCTGAAATAAGCTGTCCGAGTTGTCCGATTCGTGGATTCCTCGGTCCGGACAAGCAGTTTTTAGAAGCTGGCTTGTCCGGGGATAAGTAAAATTTCCGTGGTAAACATTTTATGAAAACGAAACTAATCGGCGTCATCTGTGATTTCCGCATGCCTAAAGGCACTATCTAATCTGTTTGTGATCATTTATGACCCTTAAATTATCAAAACAAAAATGTATGCAGCCATTTATAGACACGTGGACTGGTTTACTGCATTTAATGATCATTATTGGAAAATTATACCGTGAAGTTGAAAATGAGTGCCAGTCTTGGGATTCCCGTTATCTACTTTCATTTTTGATTTTCAGAAAATCGATTAGCTAGGTTGGCGCTATGTAAAAAAGTTTAGTAGCCAAAATTTGTGGCTTAATTTTTCGAGTCGATTGTTTTGACATTCAACAACTCGGACAGCTTATTTCAGGACCCCTGAAAGACCAGTGCAGTATTCAGTGAATGTTATGGGACCAGGGTAGAAATTCTAGGCATACTGAGATTATTTTTGTCAATGGGCATGTGTTCAAGTGTTTGTAATTATTCTCTACTCACTAAACTTGCTAGTCATAACATATTTTCAAGTGGATGTTCTAGTCACTTAGCTTGCTAGTCGTAACATATTTTCAAACAGATGGTTCTAGTCATAACATAAAAACTTTATATAAGTCAAAATAGAAGTCAACAGAAGTGTATGTTTGTATTATTTGTTTATTTAGTAATGATAATGCTGATCCTTTCCTTTTTTAACTAAAAAGTACGGACAAGTTCTTCTTAGGTACGGACAAGTGGATTTGTGGGCCCAACTTGTCCATGGACAAGTAGACTCTGAAAATATTTCAGGACCCCTGGATTCGGAGTAAAAAGAAATCCAATTTTACGTTTTTCTATAACCGTTAAAAAAAAGCAGACGATGGAAAACAAATTTCCAAAGAAAGATGACATGTTCGAGACCGCTAAACCACTCAATAGCCTAACCGCTTAGCCAAAATCAGGCGACAAACATTAATTTCGTAGTAAATCCGCATTCATGGCTGTCGGACTTTCCGTGGTTAAGTTTCGGTAACGGTCAAAATATTATGACTTGTTTCATTTTTGTCGTGTTGAGCGACCTGTGAAGTGTCCACTTTTCTCTTTGTAATTATGTTTTACGAACCGCGAAAATAATACCTTGAACTCCATGTAAGAAAAGTGTTAAGAATACAGCCTTTCCTTTCATGTAAATCAGTTTTTCTTTCATGGCCCCTATTTTTTTCAAATGTCCCCAATTTTTTGCCATCATGGGGCCCTTTGACCCCACTTAAAAAAATCCTAGAATGAACACTGCATGTGCAATCCAAAACAAGGTCAGCGGGTCTAAAAATAGAAAAACCTTGTGACCTCTCTAGAGGCCATATTTTTCAATGGATCTTCATGAAAGTTAGTCAGAATGTTCATCTTTATGATATCTAGGTCAAGTTTTGAAACTGGGTCACATGCCTCCAAAAACTAGGTCAGTAGGTCAAATAAAAAAAATCTTGTGACCTCGCAAGAGGCCATGTTTTTCATGGGATCTGTATGAAAGTTGGTCTGAATGTTTATCTTGATGATGTCTAGGTCAAGTTCGAAACTGGCTCAACTGCGGTCAAAAACTAGGTCAGTAGGTCTAAAAATAGAAAAACCTTGTGACCTCTCTAGAGGCCATATTTTTCAATGGATCTTCATGAAAATTGGTCTGAATGTTCACCTTGATGATATCTAGGTCAAGTTCAAGACTGGGTCACGTGCGGTCAAAAACTGTCAGTAGGTTAAATAATAAGAAAACTTGTGATCTCTCTAGAGGCCATATTTTTCATGGGATCTGTATGAAAGTTGGTCTGAATGTTCATCTTGATGATGTCTAGGTCAAGTTCGAAACTGGGTCAACTGCGGTCAAAAACTAGGTCAGTAGGTCTAAAAATAGAAAAACCTTTTGACCTCTCTAGAGGCCATATTTTTCAATTAATCTTCATGAAAATTGGTCTGAATGTTCACCTTGATATCTAGGTGAAGTTTGAAACTAGGTCACGTGCTGTCAAAAACTAGGTCAGCAGGTATAAAAATAGAAAAACCTTGTGACCTTTCTAGAGGCCATATTTTTCATGAGATCTTCATGAAAATTGGTGAGGATGTTCACCTTGATGATATCTAGGTCAAGTTCAAAACTAGGTCACATGCTTTCAAAAACTAGGTCATTAGGTCAAATAATAGAAAATCCTGTCTAGAGGCCATATTTTTCATGGGATCTGTACGAAAATTGGTCTGAATGTTCATCTTGATGATATCTAGGTCATGTTCAAAACTGGGTCACATAAGCTCAAAAACTAGGTCACTATGTCAAATAATAGAAAAACGATGTCATACTCAGTTCAAAACTGGGTCATGTGGTGACAGGTAAGCGATTCAGGACCATCATGGTCCTCTTGTTTTTCATAGGAATGTAGATGGTACATGTATATAATAAAGAGACGTGCACAGGTTTAGTTTCTGTAATTTTTCCTAGTTTTTGTAATTTTAGTCTGGTTGAAAGCTTTATCATATGCTGGGTATCATTTTAGTCTGTTTGAAAGCTTGAACATGTTGGGCAGCAGGAGTTTTTTTTCGGCTGTTTTTTTTAGCCGTTATTCGGCTATATTCCCAGTGCCAAAAAGTATGGTTTTTTCCCAAAATGAGTGCAAAAATTCCCAATCTACATTCTGAAAAAAAATTTCATCAAAATTGCATAAACACTGACCAAATTATAGACAGTTTGTTAAAGAGGTCATACAATGTGAAACAAGTGTATGAGAAAGTGCTTAAACACATCCTTAATATATCCTATGGGACTAAATATTTCCCAATTTGGAACATTTATGCGTCAAAATTCCCAATTTTGGAGGTATAGGCTATGTTCCCAAATTAGCTAGAAAAAACCCTGGGCAGTGCTCAGACTTTTAAAATTCAGCTACTGGCGGAGGGAAACATTTTGGCAGTAACACTTGTCATTGGATAAAATTGACTACCTTTGGCAAAAATGTTTTACAAATCGTCACCTGAGTGCAAAACAAAACAACTGGATAAGTGTTTCATTATTTCAATGCCACATGTACACGTTCTGTGCTGAGGTGAGGTATCAACTAATATGAGATTCATACCGCTTTGGAAAATGGGTCTGTACTAGCCTGTACACTCGAAAATTCTGCGAACGATCCAGGTAAATTATGACCTGATGGTATAAACAGATCTAACTCTCAGGATATGTGGTTATAATTAAAACAATCATGACTATACAATGATCACAATCTACCAAAAGTTTTAAAGATAAGATGATTAATGTTCACAAAACAAGTAGTAATAATGATTTTGAGTGGGCTGAAGTTAGTTTTATGTATTGCATAATCAGTTTGAAGTATACTGTAGATGGGTATATTTAGTGCCACTTTTATTTCCACGGTTTAATAGGCGAATGGTAATTATTTGCAACAAATTGGTAGAAATGTTATTGGGCATAATGCTGGTTATCATTCCCGTCTGTTTTAAATTCATAAGTTGCGTTGGTTGCAAATATTAGAGGAAATAAAACCATCGTGAATAGTTACACAGTCTATGGCAATAGTTTGTTGATGAAATTTTATGACTCACACCATTGATCTTACAGTAACTGACACAGTCTAGTGCTTAGTAGTGTTCACGTGTTCTGTTTGTAGTTCTGTATACATTAGATACTTTTTTTACCAGTTCACCATCGATTTCTGTATGGTACATGTATTGTATTTGGATACATGTATCATTACTGTTAATTAGCACTTTTAAAAGCATCTTTTTCTGCATTAAATTTTTTGCCAGTTGATGTTCTGTTTTTTTATTTCCATTTTATTGCATATAATTGTGTCTGCTTCTTTATCTATATACGAGTTACATTAGTTTAGCGCTGAGGAGACAACTACCTGTATGTTACACCTGTTATACATAGCCATCCTTAATTATGGTTTTCAGTTTGGTACATTGGATATGTAGACAGCAAGCTCCTCCCATTTTCCTATTCGTATGTTAATTTGTCCAAATTCAGACATACATATACCATTTACTCACACCTTGAATAAGCATCTACAGTTCGTTTCTGTAAACATCATGTTTGTAAACATTAAAGATTGCGTTTTGTAACCTTAACTCATGGTTCAATATTTTAGTGTGTATTGTATAAGAAACTATAACAAAACAAAGCTTAGACAAAACATAATCAAAAAGTAGAAAAGTCTTTTGCAAGTAGAGAAATTTTGGTTTGAAAACGTGTAAACACGTATGACCTAGCAATCAAACTGTGGTTGTAGGGCATGGTGTGTTACAAAAATTTCTAAGCTAATATAGCTATAAATTTATCTTTTAAATGATAAGTTTTATCATTTGCTTCAGGGGAGGTAACAGTTGGGGGAGGGGAGCATTTATATGAGGAATATGATATGAAGGTTATACCGTATGTACACGGGTATCCTTATAACATTCAGCTTTACTATACAGTGTCACTGTCACAAGGTGTTAATGTCACAAACTGTGGAAAGAAAAAATTTTTATGCCCCCGGCATCTACTGATGCAGGAGGCATATAGTGATTGTCCTGTCTGTCCATTCCTTCATCCGTCGGTCCGTACGAGGTTAACCAAATGGGACCGTTTCGTCTAGCATCAATACCCCTTACTAGAATGACTTGATACTAATGCAGATATAACCTGTGACCATTCCTCATCTTCAGACATCACCTGACCTCAGTTTGACCTTGACCTCATTTTGGACTTAGGTTGCTTTATATGGGCCATCTCTTGGTTAACCAAATGGGACCATTTCGTCTAGCATCAATACCCCTTACAAGAATGAATTGATACTAATACAGATGTAATCTGTGACCATTCCTCATCTTCAGACATTACCTGACCTCAGTTTGACCTTGACCTTGAACTTGATCTCATTTTGGACTTAGGTTGCTTTGTATCGACAAGGATGCCACCGGGGGCATCAAGCGTTTATTGAACGCAGCTTCTTGTTTTTATAAGGAGCAAGGTCCTTTTTTGAGGTTGAATATCTTAATATGTCCGTAGCTGTCTGGGCTTAATTGTTACATTAAATGACATGAAAGGAGAAGAAATCATGATAAAAATAATAAAGAATAATTGATTTTCCTTCTTCCTGTTTGGTACATACAAGCATAAATTTTCCAGTTTTATGAATAGATTTTTAAGGAAAACACGCGCACACAAATTGTATAGAATTTGTTTGATGTTAACACAAGTGAAAGTTAGTGAAAATAAAACTGAACAAAATAAAAATCTGAGAGAAAATTAATTCTTTTGATCTATGGTGAGAAGTTAGGAAAGCCATGATGAAGAAGAAATATATATTATGGTATTATAATTATTATATATACTGGTAGCTGTTATTATACAGTATCAAAAATAGAAATGTGCCTGTTATATAGTGCATACTCGTGGTTTTTCTTTATATGATATACAGTTCATGAACTGGTCATGAGCACATTTTATGAATTTGTTCATGAACAGTGCATGAATAAAGTTTAAAATGTGTTCATGTACAGTTAATGAATAAGGTTAAAAACTGGATATATTCCCATTTTCAGTTCTTGAAACATTCATGAATCTACTTGAGAGGTTGCAGACATTAACAGTTCATAGTATTTTCAACAGAGGAAACTCCATTGTTAAATTGTAACTAAATGAAAAATCAAATATGGTTAAGAAAATAATTGTGTCTGGTTTTTAAAAGCTTTTATCTGTTGTCTTGAGGAGGTAAGAGACGAATCAGTATTGATTATTGTGTTATGCGTGTGTTGGATCTGACGGCTGAGCCTGGGCTTTGAAGTGTTTAATTTACTGTCAGTACATTTAAGTTGTCATTGATCTGTCAACTGGTTTTATTTCATGTATAATAACATTAAATTGTCTATACAGAAAGAAAAGTCTCAAAGCACATGTTGTGTGGTGTCCCAGGTTTATTATTGGTTAACAATATAAGGACCGATAGCATCTCCGTCTAGGTACAAGCTGGGGTTTATCACTGACTGGGAATCATACGTTTGTATGCAAAATATCCTAAGTCGGTCAAAAAGTAGGAGGTTTAATTTTGGCAGAATCGTTATTTTTTGAAGTTGGCAAAGAGACATCAAATATTGTTTACGGCAAGTCTGTACTAAAACTAAGTTTTGGCATACAAATGCCTTTTGTTAATAAAGCTAAAAATATACTAAATATTTTATAGCTGAAAGTGTCCTGAATGCTCATATCAAAAAAGTTTAGTGGAAGAAATTTCATGACATCAAGCCATTTAAGGCTGTTTCTTGCAAAGGGCATGAAATCTAGTCACAAACCTGTTGGTTTGTTTCAGTGATATAGGTATTATCTTGAGATCGACCAATGGCAGGGTTGCATTCCTTGACTGGTCACAAAATTCAGTTTTAACCTCGGAATTAGGTTGGTGGTCCACAGTTTTAGGTTATCAGGGCTTTTTCTAGAGCTTTTGGGAAAAAGACCCCTGGTCAATTTGGGAATTTTTTACGCGGTAAGTTGTCAAAATTGGGAAAATGTATCGACAAATCAAGTGGGTTTTTAACATTTAATTATATTAGTTTAAAACTTTAGTTTCAAGTTTTACTGGTTGACATTCAAATGAATTACACATTTAAGGTATCCCCTAGTGACATTTTGAGAATTTATTTTTTCAGGATTTTTTTCTAAGTTGCTGATACATGTACTATATTGCAAAAATAAAATACAGTAACTATTCATTTGTCATGTTTAAGCTTTTGTTTACACACAGTTTCCACCACAGTTACAACTGAATTTTTCAAAAAAACAGAATGCATGTGTTCGAGTGAAAAACTGGGTCGCGAAAATATGTGACAATTGATTTTAATGGTGTTACGATTAAAGAACTATCTGTCAAACACGTTTTGTGTACTTTATTCAATAAATGTTAGTGTATTTATGCATTTTGAGAGGTTTTTACTTACAAATCATACAATTTTTTGGCAAAATCATGCATTTAATTTTTGCAGGGGTTGCAGACGGTCATATTACTAAAAATAGAAACAAGTTGGTTTTTCCAGCATTTTGTGTGATTTCCTTAGCGAACTGAACTTAATATGTAAAAATTTATATAATCTTTGAATAATCAAAAAGCTGATTACAGTTGGGAATTTTTTGTTTGGATTGGGAATTTTTTGTTTCAGATTGGGAAAAATGGTGCATATTTGGCATTGGGAATGGGGCCGACCTTTGGCCCCGTGAGACAGGTGGAAAAAGCCCTGGTTATTCAAGGCAGAATGAAGTTATAACACCATTTATATACACCTCTGAACCATAGATTCTTATCATATTGTTTAACAACAAAGTTGGCAGTTTTCATAGACAGACATAAAATGAGGATGATAATAGATGGATTCCAATTGGTCACTGAGGAATATACTTATGAATTCTGCATGAAAATAATGCTTCATGTTTGATATAGGATTAATGGGAGTATTGGCAAGCTGTTTTTCACAAATGTGATGCAGAGCATTGTTTTACGTGAAGATCATTTGCGATTAATTTGTTGGATCAATATTGTGTAGCCATCACCATTTGCATCTCAAGGGAACTAAAAAATTGTCATAAAGCAGTGACTTCTCATTATTTTAAACTTATACGTTCTATACCCTGTTTCCTCCACAGGACTTGAATGGGGACACCACATGACACCATCCAATATATTGGGTAGGATACCTCATTTGCATATTTCCATTTTATTCATTGTCCACATTGCCATCTGATCCATAAAACAGCTAGTATATTGACCGGCATATTGTGTAGAATGGCCTGGAGTATGATGTTCATGAGTAGTTTTGTAATATGATAGACTGAGTCCTGGTGTCTGTTCCCCAGCAGATAGACTGAGTCCTAGTGTCTGTTCCCCAGCAGAGGAATGATAGACCGAGTCCTGGTGTCTGTTCCCCAGCAGAGGAATGATATACTGAGTCCTGGTGTCTGTTCCCCAGCAGAGGAATGATCGACTTGAGTCCTGGTGTCTGTTCCCCAGCAGATAGACTGAGTCCTGGTGTCTGTTCCCCAGCAGATAGACTTAGTCCAAGTGTCTGTTCCCCAGCAGATAGACTGAGTCCTGGTGTCTGTTCCCCAACAGAGGAATAATAGACTGTGTCCTGGTGTCTGTTCCCCAGCAGAGGAATGATCGACTTGAGTCCTGGTGTCTGTTCCCCAGCAGATAGACTGAGTCCTGGTGTCTGTTCCCCAGCAGATAGACTGAGTCCTGGTGTCTGTTCCCCAACAGAGGAATGATAGACTGAGTCCTGGTGTCTGTTCCCCAACAGAGGAATGATAGACTGAGTCCTGGTGTCTGTTCCCCAGCAGAGGAATGATAGACTGAGTCCTGGTGTCTGTTCCCCAGCAGAGGAATGATAGACTGAGTCCTGGTGTCTGTTCCCCAGCAGAGGAATGATAGACTGAGTCCTGGTGTCTGTTCCCCAGCAGAGGAATGATAGACTGAGTCCCGGTGTCTGTTCCCCAATAGAGGAATGATAGACTGAGTCCCGGTGTCTGTTCTCCAGCAGAGGAATGATAGACTGAGTCCCGGTGTCTGTTCCCCAGCAGAGGAATGATAGACTGAGTCCCGGTGTCTGTTCCCCAGCAGAGGAATGATAGACTGAGTCCCGGTGTCTGTTCTCCAGCAGAGGAATGATAGACTTGAGTCCCGGTGTCTGTTCTCCAGCAGAGGAATGATAGACTTGAGTCCCGGTGTCTGTTCTCCAGCAGAGGAATGATAGACTGAGTCCCGGTGTCTGTTCCCCAGCAGAGGAATGATAGACTGAGTCCCGGTGTCTGTTCCCCAACAGAGGAATGATAGACTTGAGTGCTGGTGTCTTTTCCCCAGCAGAGGAATGATTATAAGACTGAGTCCTGGTGTCTGTTCCCCAGCAGAGGTGTGTTTGCTGTGCTGATTAACAGAAGGTATTGTGTGTCATTGGTCATCCACCTCTGATTCATGTTGAGAAGTTGTCAGTTATTTACTCTCATGGTGTGGAATCCAGTAAATCTGGTGAGGTCAACTGACCCTCGGTAAATACCTGCAATATGTGATTTTGTAATATTGAAAACCAGTATTTTAACAAACATTTCTATACTTTTTGGATGAAGAATTGTTTATGTGCGTGAGTGGAGCCACGTTCAAACTTGGTTTCCATAAATTATACAATCTGTGTCTATGAACTACATATCTGTAACCTCAACTCCTGAATATGTAGGGAGATGTGACTTGAACTTTCAGTATTATATTACGATCCTTTATTTATATATTTCATAGTTTACTGGTAATCAAAGTGAATTAACATGAGGGATTTAGCACAAAACTTAAATATTCCTGTGTGTATTTCAACATTGTACATTCATTCAACAGATTTTCCACATCAGAGGATATCATTTATAAGATTCTCAAAATATTTTGATGGTATTGGATTTTCGATGAAAAGCGATTACACACTGAGATATGACCCGTAAAAGTGTTTTTATCGATTACACACTGAGATATGACCCGTAAAAGTGTTTTTATCGGCTCAGCATTTTTTGTTTATTTTGTACGGTACATAATAAAAATATCAGCATACCAAGGCAACTTAGTACTACATATTTATATTGATCCTCAGTCGGTCTCCCATTATTTCTGTGACGATGCCAAGTGCAACAAAAAATTGTGGTAAAAGAGTGGCAATATTTATGTAAATTTTTTGCCGGCAAATAGTACACATGGAATAGTTATGTACAGAATTACTTCTCATCAAAGAGTAGTTTCTCACAATTTTTTTTGTAATTAGTTAGCCGAGTGATCATAGCAGTCGAAGTAAACGCATTCACCTTTTATAGCTCGACTTTTCGAAGAAAATGTAGAGCTATTGCATTCGCCCCAGCGACGGCATCGGCGTCACCATCGGTTAAATTTTTTGATAAAGTCAAATATCTCTGTTACTATCAAAGCTATTGACTTGAATTTAAAATAGTTATAAACTATCAAAGTCTGCACCAGGAGAAACAATTCCCATAACGCTGGTTTGAATTTTGACAGGGTTAGGCCCCTTTTTAACTTGGAATTTTTTGGTTAAATTTTTTGATTAAGTCAAATAATTATCTCTGTTACTTTGAAAGCTTTTGGCCTGAAACTTTAAATAGTTATTTACTATCATAGTATACACCAAGAGAAACAATCCCCATAACTCTGATTGAATGTTGACAGAGTTATGTCCGTTTTTCACCTAGAGTTTTTTTTGGTTAAAGTTTATAAAGTTTTTACAGGCAAAGCTCTAATTCTGTCAGAGTCAATCACTGAGAAAAGTTGAGCGCGCTGTCATACGGACAGCTCTTGTTATATCTACATTTTTTAGTTTTCGTTGGTAGAGTAAGTGCTCTGCATGCCAATCCAGTGTTAAAACAGTCATCGAAATCTTTGAACATACGACTTAATGTCTTGCACTCTTCCCTATAAAAACGATTAAACAGTTGTTTCATCACATCTATAGGTCAGTTAAACGGTCTGCACTGAGTAAATTTTCAGTGAAAACCCTTTTGAATAATAATTTAAATAAATGGTACTGCCCAAATTGAATGACAGACCAGTCCATTTTAGAAATTTAGTAGGCTAAAGGTTTTAAGGATCGATTTTCAAATAAAAAATAATTGAACAAATAAAACCTCAAAACAGAAAAGTAGAAGAAAAAACACAGTAAATGACAGCAATAAGATGTATATTCCTGGTGTAGTTTTATAGCTGTTGTAAGATACAGGTAAATTGGTCCAACTGTCCCCTGTTGACAGCCTTGATGACAGTCTAATTATTGAACCTAACAAGTTTGTCAAATAATTAGCAAATATGTTGACAGTTAGTGCATTCATGAATGAATTATTGCCCAATGGCTGTTAAATAAGTCCAGACCATGTCTAGGGGTGGCTACAGGTCACCATCAAAGACCTTTTGGACCGTAAATATTTGCTTTGGCTGGATTGATCATTTTAGAATAATACTGAATGAGGTGTTAATACTAACAAGGTTGTAATAGAAATATTTTAGATAGCACAGATATTTTTACTCCCACAGTATTACCAATTTTTGACCTCAGTATAAACCATCTGATATAATCCATAAGATTTGAAAATTGTATCGAATAAAGGCAGGTTCCATAATTCTGATTTTTTTTATCACCCTATTAGAAAAATGAATAATAATTATGGTCTGACATTGATTGTTTGTCCGTCTGTTCAGTTTTTCATTTCAGGGGTTAATGGGTTGGTTATCAGTCAAATGTTATAAAAAATTTAATACAGTGAAACACCGTTCGCTCGAGGTCGCAAGGGGATGAGCAAAATGCTCGAGTTATCCATGGTTTCGAGCGACCCAACATTGAGCAACATACGAAGAAAAATTGAAGTTTGTTTTACCAATTGTCATCGAGACCATTTGCAGAGGAAGCGGTGATGCGTAATAATAACACACTCGTGACATTTTCAAAAAAAGTATTACAAATGTTATTTATGATAGATCGTAATTGGCGCATGTGAAGAAACAGCTAAGACATTTTTTTTTTATTTGAAATACTGTTATCGAATTCACGATTTTCTTCTCCAAATTAAGATCTCATAATTATCGTCTCAATTTTATGAAAAGGCTATCTTATTTCCTTTATTTGCATGCCAACAACTGTTGATTAAATTATTAAGATTCATAATTATCTTCTCGATCCGCAGAAAAAAATAGTAATTAATAACAATTTTGATTAATAAATTTTTCTTCCACCTTTACAATTAAATATCTCATTATCAGATCAATATACCGACAAACTAACATTTAAGATAGTTGGGGAATAGACCATGCAATTCTCACGGCGTGCGAAAATTTTAATTAACCGATACATTTTGACCGCCGAAGGTTTGTGAAAAATTTTGACACCTTGCTCGAGTTTGCCATAAGCAACAAAGAATAAATTAAAACACAGGGACCAGGTGTCATGCTCGAGCGATCGAGTTATCGATGCTCGACCCAGCCATGGTAATTTCACATAGAAAATAGAAGGAAATCGGCCGGGACCACATTAATTGCTCGAGCGAGCCCGGGTGCTCGAGTCATCGATGCTCGAGCGAGCGGTGTTTCACTGTATTCTCCATATGGTACATTATATCTAGACTAACTAAATGATTTAATGTGCACACGTTTTTTCCTCTTCTGAAATGTTTCTACATTTTAATTACGGTAACAACATCAAACTCAGAAGTGAGTCTTGAAATTATGTTTCCCCGAGTACGTACTGATTTAATACAGATCAAAATCTAGGTGTATATTTTTGTCATTTTGTGATACACTTAGACGAGGAGCTGCACAAGTTTACTTAAATGTTCATTAGTCCGTAAAATGATTTGCCAAAGAGCATTCGGTACACAAATACTATATGTACCTTGAAATCATGTAGTTATTAAAGTAAGCAAAATATATTTTGACTGCTTCGCAGACACAGTTCATGAATTTGTGAAGAAGAAATAAACTGATATTAAATTTGCGTGTGGGTAGGATTTAATTTCAAGGTTTATGCAGCAAGAAGTTTTCCCCACAAAAAATTATGACTTTACTTTCTTGCAGTTTTAAATTAAATATGTTTAGTCGAGAGTAAAAGTTGTATTCAGTCGTAGTTCCTTATGCTGTAAATTTATTGAATGGCTGTAAAATTTCTTGAGAGAGGCACTAAAACTGTATGGTACAAAAAATATTTTCTTACCGGAAGCATTCATTTATATTGCGAAGAAATTGGGCAGAAATTGCATAAATGTAAGATGTTTTCTATATCATCTACAGTATTATGCCTGTATGAATGATTTACCATATCACCACTCCAATCAACCATAAACCTTTCTGAAAAAATCTGTTTTCAAATCATCTGTGGCATTTATATACAAATTTTCTCTGCAGTCAGTGTTTCATGCGAAACTTTCATCATCGCCTTGCAATAAAAGAGATGCACAATCTGATTAGCGGAGGCTTGTTGTGTCAAAATTTTGTTCTTCCATATCGAGGTCATCAAATATTAAGGTGGTTAAAGTTGTGTCATCAAATATTAATGTGGTTAAAGGTGATCAGAAACATTTTCTGATCACCATATAGGTAATGTTTACTTGAGAGTTTGCGGTATACACATTTTAGTGGTGTGCATGCATTTGTTTGTAGTTGTGAACGGAGATGCTTTGGGTAACAAAAGTTCCTGGCACTTGAAGTATCTGGGCTTGTGTCAAGTATTTGGTTGCTGTGATGCTTTTAGTGTGCGGAGCTAAATTGAAATATAAAAATTTGCCCTTTTTATGTTGTGGTATGTTAGATTTAACCTTTAGCAAGTGATTTTGCTGTTGCATCCAGTGCAGACCAAGATCAGCTAAGTTTTGCTTCCCTAAGTATGGGAGAGGTCTTTTCCTAGTGCCCCAAGTGAACGTAAGGTAGAGTCTGTGTAGGGGGTCAAAGAGGATAAAGTGACCAAAGTCCCTTTCCTGACATAAAATGATTTCTTGAAGTTCGAAGAGGTATTAATGTGTACAAGTATTCAGTCAGTATCTTTTTATGGTTAACACCCCTTTTTAACAGTTACTGTCGAAATTGAAAGATGGACCAGTTTATACTTTAGCAGGGTAAGATATAATACCAGATTTTTGATACTGGATTGAAGGTTTTGCAGTATATCACAAAACCATAAAAAGTTTTAGTAAACAAACAACATCTTAATAAACAACCCATCTGTCCAATTCATCTTTACTATTCTGTCCTGTAGAATTGGATACTTAAAATATTCTATAAGAGTTGTCCCCCTTTAAAAAAGAATGCCATTTGTAAAGAAATAAAAGTAAACAATTGTCAAAAACGATGTTTAACCTATTTATGTAAAATATAGTACTCGTACATTGTTGCAAATGCATCGAAAGGAAGACGTGACTTTAGTAACAGCATTTTAAAAATGGTGTGTGTCCAGAAGTGTGGCCCCTTCATGCAGTCCCTTTCCAAAGTTCAATACATATATGAGTAAATTGACAATGGTTTTGTAGAATAATATAAATGTTTTATATGCTGTTTAATTTTCATGTAAAACAGTTCTTTCTTTCTATAATTTGGTGATGTTGGAACTTTTTTCTCCAAAAACATGGACCTAACTCTTAATACTTTGCACATGTAGAGGATATACCGGTATATTTGTAAAATATATAACTTGTATCTCTATAGATGAATGTTGATTCTCTTGGGTCGATTCTCTTTACCCATGTATAGGTTGCTATGCTCCTGCAATTGTGCATTTGACATAATAATTGCCACCTCAACACAAAAGTACATTTTTATTATGCCCCTGCCATAAAATGGGGGCAGGTGGGGGGGGGGGGGGCATATAGTGTTATCCCTGTCCATGTGTGTGTTTGTGTGTGTGTTTGTTTGTGCGCTCGGGAAAGGGTGGTGTTCGTGTATGGGCCATAACTTTGACATGCATGGTCCAATTTAAGAATAATTTGACAAAAATGATAAGCATGGACAGACGATGTGTCATGTGCAAAACCATTTCACTAGGTCAAAGGTCAGTGTCACAGTCCTTGGTTAAACTTAGACAGTTTTCACAACATAAGTGGTCTTCGTGTCCAGGCCATAACTTTGACATGCATGGTCCGATTTCAAAATAATTTGACACAAATGATAAGCATGTATTGCGCAAAACCATTTCACTAGCACAAAGGTCAAGGTCACAGTCCTTGGTTGAACTTAGCCAATTTTCACTACATATACAGATTACTAAATTTTCTGGTTTTCCTACAATATTTTTTTTTGTAAATAAATAGGGCCAAGGGTCTTTCTTTTAGTTTGTGAGCAGTACCATGCCTGTGACCTTTCTCATGTTGCGGGGGCATCCGTGTCTGTGACAAATTTCTGGTTTTTTGTTTGTGCTGATGTGGCAATATGTAGATATTTGATTATTTTGCTACTGCCAACGTAATTGTGGGGAATTTTAATAAGGCAGTTAGTATGTACATTTTACGCCTCGACGTATACAGGGGAATATTATAATTACTGATGTATTAAATTTTGCTGTAAAAGTAGTAAATTTAAGTTTATAAAGTCTATTTTGCAGTGTTAAAAATTAGTTCAATACAGTGAGGTTAAATCTTTACACATTGCAGTAAATATTTCTTATAAAAAGTATAAAAAATAAGTTTTCTTGAGGACTGATTTTGGCAAAATAAAACATTAGCAAAAAATAGTCTCTCACAAAAATTTCTGATTTTGCAGTATAGTAATTAAGAGTTTAATATACATTTGTGTCTTGTACATTCAATATGATGGATATTTTAAATTAATTAAAAATATGATTGATTATGAAAATGTTATGGTTTGCTATAAATCTGCATGATAAAGTTTGAAAGACATTTCATGAAATGTTTGCGATCTTTTCTAAATTTGTCTTTGAATAAATTCTTATAAAACCAGGAATTCCATTTCACATTGAACCTTATAAAATAGTTATGTCTCCCCTAGGAGACATATTGTTTTTGCCCTGTCCGTATGTCCGTCCGTCACACTTCATTTCCGAGCAATAACTGGAGAACCATTTGACCTAGAACCTTCAAACTTCATAGGGTTGTAGGGCTGCTGGAGTAGACGACCCCTATTGTTTTTGGGGTCACTCTGTCAAAGGTCAAGGTCACAGGGGCCTGAACATTGAAAACCATTTCCAATCAATAACTAGAGAACCATTTGACCCAGAATGTTGAAACTTCATAGGATGATTGGTCATGAAGACTAGATGACCCCTATTGATCTTGGGGTCACTCCGTCAAAGGTCAAGGTCACAGGGGCCTGAACATTGAAAACCATTTCCGATCAATGACTAGAGAACCACTTGACCCAGAATGTTGAAACTTCATAGGATGATTGATCATGAAGAGTAGATGACCCCTATTGATCTTGGGGTCACTCTGTGAAAGGTCAAGGTCACGGGCCTGAACATTGAAAACCATTTCCGGTCAGTAACTTGAGAACCACTTGACCCAGAATGTTGAAACTTCATATGATGATTGGTCATGCAGAGTAGATGACCCCTAACGATTTTAGGGTCACTCTGTTAAAGGTCAAGGCCACAGGGGCCTGAACATGGAAAACCATTTCCAATCAATAACTTGAGAACCTCTCGACCCAGAATGTTGAAACTTCATAGGATGATTGTTCATGCAGAGTAAATGACCCCTATTGATTTTGGGGTCACTCCGTTAAAGGTCAAGGTCACAGGGGCTTGAACATTGATAACCAGTTCCGATCAATAACTTGAGAACCACTTGACCCAGAATGTTGAAACTTCATAGGATGATTTAACATGCAGAGTAGATGACCCCTATTGATTTTGGGGTCAGTCTATTAAAGGTCAAGGTCACAGTGGCCTGTTCATATAAAATCATTTTTTGGAAATAACTTGAGAACCACTTGACCTACAATGTTGAAACTTAATAGGATGATTGGACATGCAGAGTAGATGACCCCTATTTATTTTGAGGTCACTTGATCAAAGGTCAAGGTCACAGGAGCCTGAACAGTGACTTGAGAACCACAAGGCCAAGAGTGTTGAAATTTAGCGGGATGACTGGACATGCCAAGTAGATGATCCCTATTGCAGCCAACCATCAGTGTCTCTTTGACTTTCGCTCCTGACCCCTATTGACTTCTTGCCTATAGGACTTTGCATTGGGGGAGACATGCGCTTTTTTACAAAAGCATTTTCTAGTTTTCCTTGTTTTTGTCAGTGTGTTGGGGGGAGGTGGGGGGGAGCGGGTTGGTGTCCATTCTGTAACTCTTGAACCCCTTGAAGGATTTCGAAGAAACTTGACAAAAATGTTCACCACATGGAGACGACGTACAGAGCGCATGTTTTGGATGGCTCGTTTCAAGATCACACTTAGGTGTCAAAGGTCGTATGACTTTGTTTCGTGTCTGCTCTGTAACTGTTGAACTGCTTAAAGGATTTTGAAGAAACTTGGCCCAAATGTTCACCACATCGAGACCACATACAGAGCACATAATTCGGATGTCTACCTTCAAGGTCAAGGTCACACTTAGGGGTCAAAGGTCATACCTTTTCCGCTGTGTAACTCTTGATCCCCTTGAAGGATTTCGAAGAAACTTGACACAAATGTTCACCACATCTATATGACATGCTGAGCACATGTTTTGAATGGCTCGATTCAAGGTCAAGGCCACTCTTAGGGGTCAAAAGTCATATGACTTTGTTTCGTGTCAGCTTTGTAACTCTTGAACTGCTTGAAGGATTTTAAAGAAACTTGGAACAAATGTTTGTCACATCGAGTTGATGTGCAGAGCGCATGATTAGGATGGCTCGCTTCAAGGTCACACTTAGGTCTAAAAACGGTCATACCTTAGGGCGTATATTGATTTAAAATGCTCCACATTGCGATGCTCTTGTTAACCATTTTACCTCTCTCCTCATGGATGAAATCTTCATTTGATCTGCAGTTACAACAAAAAACATACAGTCTTTCAGTTTAAAAATTTGCTTTGAGCAAATATATATAGCCTTCCAGTAGAAAAAAAGTTAAACAGGGGCTAAACTAAACACAACCACATTTCTCATGATCTCTTTAATGTCAGAACTGATATAGTACTGATCAGTAACAATGTACTGATTAATCATGGTGTCAATGAATCATGAATAAATCATGATTGTTGACAATTGTTTTTCATCTTTGTTGAATTTTGATGTTCAAACATGGCTCACAAAAAAGAAAAAATATATATAGTGAAATATTAAGTGTTATATGATATAATTGAATGATCATTTTCTGGTGTTCATGCATGTGCCAAACCTGTTGAATTATGCATGTATTGAATTGAGCTCCGAAGGGCCTTTTTAGCTCACCTGAGCACAAAGTGCTCAAAGGTGAGCTTTTGTGATCGCCGTGTCCGTCGTCCGTCGTTGTTAACAATTTGACTGTTAACACTACAGAGGTCACAAATTTAAGTCAATCTTAATGAAACTTGGTCAGAATGTTACTCTCAATGAAGTCTTGGATGAATTCGATATTGGGTCATCTGGGGTCAAAAACTAGGTCACCAGGTCAAATCAAAGGAAAAGCTTGTTAACACTAGAGGATACATTTTTGGCCCAATCTTAATGAAACTTGGTCAGAATGTAACCCTCAGTAAAATCTTGGACGAGTTCGATATTGGGTCGTCTGGGGTCAAAAACTAGGTCACCAGGCCAAATCAAAGGAAAAGCTTGTTAACACTCTAGAGGTCACAATTTTGGCCCAATCTTAATGAAACTTGGTCAGAATGTTACCCTCAATAAAATCTTGGACAAATTCGATATTGGTTCATCTGGGGTTAAAAACTAGGTCACCAGGTCAAATCAAAGGAAAAGCTTGTTAACACTAGAGGATACATTTTTGACCCAATCTTAATGAAACTTGGTCAGAATGTAACCCTCAGTAAAATCTTGGACGAGTTCGATATTGGGTCGTCTGGGATCAAAAACTAGGTCACCAGGTCAAATCAAAGGAAAAGCTTGTTAACACTCCAGAGGTTACAATTATGGCCCAATCTTAATGAAACTTGGTCAGAATGTTACTCTCAATAAAGTCTTGGACGAATTTGATATTGGGTCATCTGGGGTAAAAAACTAGGTCACCAGGTCAAATCAAAGGAAAAGCTTGTTAACACTGTACAGGCCACATTCATGACTATATCTTCATGAAATTTGGTCAGAATGTTAATCTTGATGATCTCAAGGTCCACTTTGAATCTGGGTCATGTAGGAACAAAAACTAGGTCACCAGGTCAAATCAAAGGAAAAGCTAATTTACACTGTATAGGCCACATTTATGACCATATCTTAATGAAACTTGGTCAGAATGTTAATCTTGAGGCTTTATAGGTCAAGTTTGAATCTGGGTTAGGTGGGGTCAAAAACTAGGTCACTAGGTCAAATCAAAGGAAAAGCTTGTAAACACTCTAGAGTCCACATTTATGACTGTATCTTCATGAAACTTAGTCAGAATGTTAATCTTGATAATCTTTAGGTAAAGTCATGTCAGGTCAAAAACTAGGTCACCGAGTCAAATCAAAGGTAAAGCTTGTTAACACTGTAGAGGCCGCATTTATGACTGTATCTTTATGAAACTTAGTCAAAATGGTAATCTTGATATGCCCAAGGTCCAGTTTGAATCTGGGTCATGTAGGATCAAAAGCTTGGTCACCAGGTCAAATCAAAGGAAAAGCTAGTTTACACTGTAAAGGCCTATAGGTCAAATTCAAATCTGGGTCAGGTGGGGTCAAAACTAGGTCCCTAGGGCAATTGAAGGAAAAGCTTGTTAACACTGTAGAGGCCACATTTATGACTGTATCTTCATGAAACTTGGTCAGAATGGTAATCTTGATGATTTCAAGGTCCAGTTTAAATCTGGGTCATGTCGGCTAAAAAAATAGGTCACTAGGTTAAATTAAAAGAAAAGCTAGTTTACACTTTAGAGGCCACATTTATACCATATCTTAATGAAACTTGGTCAGAATGTTAATCTTGATGGTCTTTAGGTCAGTAGGTCAGGTGAGCGATACAGGGCCTTCATGGCCCCCTTGTTGTTAACTGTGTGCATTAAGGGCAGGGTTCACAAGGGCTGTGTAATAAGTTCTCGCCTTAAAGATTCACAAGTGCCTTTATGTAAAGTTTGTGCTTCACAAACACTTTATGCAAGTTTGTGCTTTAAAGGCATCAGATGTTTCGATATTCCAGTGAGAAAGACAGTGTACTCACTGCTACAAGAAGACACAGTCATTTTGAGAATGAAATATTGTTGAAAAAGAGGCTAAACCATTAACACACAAATACTTGAAAAGTGTTCAAAACCAGAGTAGTAGTAACACTGGCACCAGATCAGAAATAAAATGCCTCCGTACGTGTTACACCCTACCCCTAGGTATTCTATAAGAACCATGGTCATGAACGGGAAAATATACTAACCCATTTCAATCGCGTATTTCATACCTAAAACACGCAGGTCAGTAAATGTGTATTACTGATATTAAACAAGCGATAATTTATCTTCAATCGTGCACCAGTCACCTTGTCTCAATATTCCATATTGCAGAGATGCTCCGTATATTTTATGCTTTAGTCAACGTTACAGAAAAAACTTGCGTGAACTTCCCTAATGAACATCCGGTCTAGAGGTCACGACAGTGTGCACATGTTAAGCGAAATGTAAACAAACAGAAACAGAATGCAATATATTCACAGTTTTACGATAAGACTCGAAATGATGAATGAAATTCATCTTGTATATAGTTTTGAATTTGAAATCATACATAGTTATACATCTATTCTGTTTATTTAATTCATTTTGCACATTTATGCTGCATATAAACATTTTAGCGTACACGTGTAGTAAAATGACGACTGACATACATTTTCACATCAGCCAATCAGAGTGTGTCTATAATCTAGAACGGAACTTCACCAGGGAAGTTCAAGCAAGTTTTTTGTGTACCTGTGAAAAAACTGTAAACTACACGTTCTTTTTCTAAGATAAGAACTATTGAAGAAATGTGACTGGTACACAACGGAAGATAAATTACCACTTGTTTAATATCAATAGTACACATTTACTGAACTGCGTGTTTTAGATATGAAATACGCGATTGAAATGGGTAAGTATATTTTCCCGTTCACGACCATGGTTCTTATAGAATACCTAGGGGTAGGGTATAACATGTACAGAGGCATTTCTTTCTGATCTGGCGCCAGTGTAGTAGTAAAGAAGTTTCATTGTCCAAATATTGAAAGCCATAATGTGATATCGGTGATTTTGTTGATGGTTAATAGACAGCCTTTCTATTTTTGTACTGATTATTAATCATCTGGGAAGTTTTGACTGACTCCATCACTTAGCACATTGAACAGAAATTTAAATTTCTTCCCATGAAAGTAGCATAAAGACTCTAAAAATAAAACCTGAGACTAATTAATATTTATTGCACAGTTTCATAAATATAGCTATTATTCATAATGCAGATACTGAGAGTTGAGAAATGATCTGGCTACCTATGTATCTCCAACAAAGTATGAACTGATTGTACTCTAAGAGCAACGCCCTTGAAATGATGTATTATGTATTGTATACAAACAGTAAGCCTGTAATCATGTGGCGTAAATTACGTTACTTCTTGCAGGTATCAGACAACTGCTGCAACTGCACAGAAACTGAAATAGCAATTAACGTGTCATGCATACCTTGTTTCGATGATGTTAATTTGATGATATAAATTCATTGCAGACTAATAATTCATTTATGTAATTCACTGGCGGGCCTCCGTGGCTCAGCGGTTAGGTCGATGACTTTGAGTCACGTGCCCCTCACCAGTGTTGGTTAGAGCCTCACTCTGGGAGCATTAAATTCTTCTTATCAGGAAGCCGTCCTAATTTAAGCCAGCTTATGGAAGGTAGGTGGTTCTATACCCAGGTGTCTGCCTGTGTTTTGAAATAATGCCCGGAGGGGCACCTGGGGTCTTCATCCACCATCAAAGCTGGAAGGTCACCATATGACCTATAATTGTGTCAGTGCAACGTTAAACCCAACAAAAACAAAAATATATAATTCACTGCAAACTAATAATTCAAATGTTATATAATTTAATTCAATATGTTATATAAATACATGGCAAACTAAAAATTTGTTAAATTTTGAATGTTCTTGAATCTGTAGCCTTGTTGAATAAAGATTGTGACTAAATGAGCATTTTATTAGGTAGCCTGGCAGGTTAGCACATGAGGTAGAGCAGAACACTTCCATTTGTGAGGTATCAGGTTTGAGTCCACGATGCTCCGATTTAATTTTTCAATGCATGTTTATTAGCAAATCTGGTCATTCATTGCTGTTGACTGTATTTACAATGAAAGGAAAATATAATTATAAATGGCTGAATGGTATGCAAAATATTAAAATTACTTTTCATCAGTCAGTGTGAAAGCAAATTTGTTTGTTACATTTTGCAAGTCATAGCTAATTTGCACGCTTTTGTATTTGAAGGTGGTGGGGTATGCCTCAAGATTGATGTAAAAGAGAAGAAAATGAAATTATTAAAGTATTTTCATCTGTGATATTTATCGTTGATAACAAGTAGAAAAACAAGATGTTTCAGTGTGTTGTAGGCAGTATTTTATGAAAACATGGTTGTATAGTGTTGTAAAATTACTACAGTATTAGTCACGTAAAATGAGTTGGTAAAGAATGAATTTACCTGTATTATGAAATATATGATTCTACAAAAAGAAACTGTGCATTAACAGAATCTAAAAATACTGAATATGGAATTCTTGTTAAACCTAGTCTTGTATTATCGATGAAGTAAGTTTAATTAATGGACATGTCATTTCAGGTAGCAATTTCTCTAATGGACAATTTGTTCCAGGGTCAATTTTACCTTCCATAATGATCAGCTTTACCATTATAAGACAATTTTTTCACCAGAATTCCATCTGTAGGAGTGTATATAATGGATTGGTCCATTTTTAGCTTGACTATTCAAAGAATAAGTAGAGCTATCCTACTCACCACGGCGTCGGCGTCACACCCTGGTTAAGTTTTTCGTACCAGTCCACATTTTGACAAAGTCTTTTGAGATAAAGCTTTGAAACTTTCAACACTTGTTTACCATCACCATGTCCAGTTATAGGCAAGAGTACATAACTCTGTCAAGCATTTTGACTGAATTATGGCCCCTTTTGACTTAGAAATCTTGGTTAAGTTTTTCGTACCACTTCATATTTTGAAAAAGTCTTTTGAGATAAAGCTTTGAAACTTTCAACACTTGTTTACCATCACCATGTCCAGTTGTAGGCAAGAGTACATAACTCCATCAAGCATTTTGGTTGAATTATGGCCCCTTTTTGACTTAAAAATCTTGGTTAAGTTTTTCGTACCAGTTTATATTTTGTGTAAAGTGTTTGACATACGGCTTTGAAACTTTTATATCTTGTTCAGTACAATAGTCTCTATCAATAGGCAAGAGTACGTAACTCTCTCGTCTTTTTTGGCTGAATTATGGCCCTTTTTGAACTTGGAAATTGGTTCTGTTTTGTATATGTCCATGTTTTGTCAAGACTATTTGACATATGGCTTTTAAACTTTAAACACTTGTTTATCATTATGATTTCCATCTGTAGGCAAGAGTACATAACTCTGACAACTATTTTGACTGAATTAGGCCCTTTTTGGACTTTGAAATTAGTTAAATTTTTCATATAAGTCGATATTTTGCCTAACATATAACTTAACATATTTGCCATCATGGTCACACATTGCCATTTAGTGCAAGACTAATCGAAATCCACAAATACAGGAACATTCTTTGTTTAATCCATTTTTTTGTTTAGTCTGAAAATCTGTGGAAATATTTTGACCCCATTCTTCAATCAGGCCTAAAAAAAAAATATGTTTGTTTCCTGTAACCCGACCGACCGTAAGTTTTTACCGCCGACCGCAATTTTTTTATGGGCTAAAATTCGAGATTATGATCATATCTTTATTGATTATAGGGATAATTTAGTTGCACCCGACCTCGTCGCGCATAGTCACGAACGTTCCTGGTTCTGTCGACATGAAACAACATGGCGAAAAGCCTGTTTGTCGGTAGACTCGAGGTTCCTGGTTTTCACCCGCGAAAATCGAGAAGTTTTCTTTGATGCATATCGAGTTCAAAAGTTTTGCCCCTAGTCAATCAAAATCTCGGTGAATTTCAATACTGTTCGCCGCCACAAGCGGAAGTATGGCAGTAGGCGGAGCGTCATATACTAATTAGCTACTGACAGATGTCAATCACGCCACGCGCCGACTGACACGTGGTTATCTCGCGGTTTGTATTTAGTACTTCATTATGAAAGGTGTTTATTGATCAAGGTGTAAACGTTAATTGATAAACAATTCGTAGAAGAGCAGTCTATTATCATGTTTGTACCACTTGTTCAGGGGTCACGCTGTCGGTTGCACTTGAGCCATTTGCGACAAAAGATTAATTGTGGCCCCGAAAATCTCTAATTGGCAAAAACAGCCCGAAGCTATGTCTGTCTGCAAAACTATGAACTTTGCCTGTTACACAATGTTTACTGAACGAAAGGAATCAGTGTAGAAAAAATCTTGTATGAACAACATCTGTTATTGAAAGGCGGGAGCAAATTTTCAACAATTTTATTTGATTAGTAATTTAATTTATTATTATACAGGCCTCGACCTTAGCGGTGGACCGTTGGACCAACGCAACCAAAATCGGCAGGTCCACTATCAAAAGTTGGGTAGACCGACGGTCAACCAATTTTCAGTCACGGTCTGCAAATAAAATAAAAATAGGGGTGATGGGGGGTGGGGGATCGTACCCATATCGGCGAATTCACACAACGAAAGTTGATTTTGCCTTAGTACGGCATTCTACAGTTATAAGCATTGGCGAGTTAAAGTCAGGATAGCACGAATGGACTACTCCACCGATCGGGTGAGTGGTTTTTACGTGGTAACTTTACCAAATTGAGTAATTACATCAGGCAAAATTACCTGGATTGACTGGAATTTACCCGCGAATCGTAAAAATATCAAAACGTCATGCTGGTAATTTTCCATTCCACAAGCACGTGCGCCCTATCGTAATACTTAATTTACATCGCAGTTACTTTTGACACAAAAACGCGCGTAGTGCATTCATTTTTTAATATATTCGCTTCAGATATTCAACACCGCTTGAGAACTAATACAGTTTGAATTCTATAACAATTTTAATAAGATATCGACAGGAATGCAGGCAAAATTCTTTTAAAACGATCAAATTTTCATATAATGTTTTGTAAAATTTCAGACAGCGCGATCTTGATTATTTATTTCCTTTTTAAAGTAAATGAACGGTACATACTATGGTAATAAAATTCAGACTTTTGACCAGAAAGTACAAAAAACACAATTAAAAAATCTTAAATAATGAAAAAGCGGCAGCAATTTAAATACATGGAGTAAAACGATTTTTTGGCAAACAGATTTATGTTAACACGGCAGAATAGGTTACGTGACCTCATGAACGTAAATAGAAATGTGGTTTTAAAATGAGGCAGTATGATGTCGTTGCGATTTTTAATAAGTTTTAAATGAGTCTTCGTACATATATTTTTTGACACAACACTTTGTTAGATATTCTTCTCAAACAATAATGTAAATTTCTTGAGGGCAAATAGGTGAGTATCGTTCACGATCTGACACATTTACATGTCAGTTTATTCGGGATATTGCACATTCGCTTTTTAAAAAATTAAAGAAAAAACTTTTTTACTGATTTCTTCTCAACAATTAAAGGAATCGAGAAAGTACGATCAGACAGTGATGTCTTCTTCTTCTTCCCGTTAAGGTACTTCACATTTATTAAATGTATTTTCGTACCGGCGCAAATGTGGTGTGAGGACATCTATTTACAGTGATATATTAAAAGAGTCTCTAATAACAGTGCATTAAAAATTTTAAAAACTAAAAACGCCGGTCTTCTAACGTCGGATTGTGATGGTCTGGATCTGGGCCCTAAAGCTGTCCAATGATGGAGCATGGACCGCTTGTGATGGCAATGAGTTCCAGATCCTAATACCGTCCGGGAAGAATGACTTCTGATACACCAGGGTCCTAGCAAAGGGGACCAAGAATGTGTTCTGGTTGCCCCTGGACGAGATGATTGGTATCAGTGTAGTACTTGGAATGTCTACCAGATGGTAGACAATTCTGTACATCATGACAGCTTTGGCATTGGCTCGCCGCTCTTGGAGTGATGGCCAGTTGAGTTGCAGTAACATGTCTGATACACTGCTGGTAGTTCTATAGTCCGAGAACACCATGCGTGCAGCTCTTCGCTGCACCATCTCTATTTTGGAAATATTGTCCGCTGTATGTGGGTCCCAGATGACACTACCATATTCTGTGAGTGGTCTAATGAGAGTCTTGTAGCATAAGGCCTTTGTTTCTTTAGGGCACTGCTGGATGTTACGTCGCAGGAAGGCTGATGTTGAGTTTGCCTTCTTGGTGATCTGGTCGATGTGGTGGTTCCACTTTAGACTTTTGTGGATATTCATACCCAGGTACTTTGCCGAGTCAACAACGTCAAGTATGTGTCCATGAATGTTGTATGGATATTTAATCAAATTCCTCTTGTTGGTGACGTTTAGGACTTGGCATTTCTTTGGATGAAACTCCATCAACCAGTCATTCTCCCATTGCTGTAGACTCTGTAGATCTTTTTGCAGTTGTATGGCATCTGCTTCAGATTTGATGTTCCTGTATAGAGCACAGTCATCTGCAAACAGGCGAGTTGTTGATCCTTCAGAGACGCAGTCTGGTAGGTCATTAATATACAGAAGGAACAACAATGGACCAAGCACGCTGCCTTGTGGGACCCCTGAATGAACTGGAGATGTTGAGGATGACTCTCCCTCAAGCAATACTTGCTGAGTCCGCTCCTCCAGGAAATCCCTGATCCATGCAAGATAATTGTGCTGGATGCCATAGTAGCCTATCTTGTAAAGAAGACGCTTGTGTGGCACCTTGTCGAACGCTTTAGAGAAATCCAGTAAGATGACGTCTGTCTGCACTTTGAGGTCCATATTCTTGGCAAGGTCCTGTATGGTCAGGATCAGTTGACTCTCGCAGGAGCGTCTCTTACGGAATCCATGTTGGGCATCATTCAGGATGTTGTTGCGGTCAAGGTGCCTCATGATGTTACTGCATAGGATGTGTTCAAGCGTCTTGCACACCACTGATGTCAGGCTGACAGGGCGGTAGTTTTCTGCTTTGAATTTCTCCCCCTTCTTGTAGATTGGAACGACATTTGCAGTCTTCCATTCGGCTGGTATTCTCCCTTGGTCAAGTGATGCCTGGAATAGTAGCTGGAACATAGGTGCTAGTTCCACAGCTAATTCCCTCAGCAACCTGCATGAGATCCCATCTGGACCAGTGGCCTTATGTATGTCAAGGTTGAGAAATAACTTTCTCACACCCTCAGTCCTCACAGTGATCAGTGGCATATGGTTGAAAGGGCTTGGGCCCTTGTCCGGGATGTTATCATCAGCCTCGTCGCTGATGAACACTGAGGAGAACTGTTGGTTGAGAATGTCAGCCTTCTTACCGCCGTCAGAGTGGGTTTTTCCTGTGGAATCCTTAAGTGGAGCTACACCGGATGCATCTGATCTCATACTCTTTATGAAACCCCAGAATCTTTTTGGGTTTGACTTTGACTCTGGACTGATGATGTTTTTGACATAGTCATTATAAGCCTCTTTACATACTGATTTAGACTGCTTCTTGATTTGTTTATATCTGGCTATGTCCTTGTCCTTGTTTGATTTTCTTGCTCTCCAGAAGCTCCTTTTTTTCCTTCGTGAAATACGCTTCACCGCTCTGTTCACCCAGGGTTGAGAGAACCGAGTTGAAGACATCTTGGATGGTACGTGCCGTTCTTGGAGTTGATGGATGCTGGTTTGGATATTTTGCCACATATCTTCCACTTTGCTAGAAAGACTGAACTTCTTCAGGAAAGTGTCACAAATGGCACTACATTCACCCCTCATAGTATGCATGTCTGCCTTATTCCATAAAAAGATCTTGTGTTTGACTGGTTTTGATTTCCTTGCAGAAGCACTGGATATTACTTGTACAATGTCATGATCGCCAATACCTGGGGCAGGCGTACATTTGTCTACAAGTGAAGGCCTGTTTGTAAGGAAGAGATCTAATGTAGAGCTCTGTCGGATAGGAAAATCTACTAATTGCTCAAGAGCACAGTTGTAGATACAGTCAAGGAATCTCTGATTGATAGGAAGACTATTAGTGTTACCTTCAATAGATTGTGTTGACCACTTGATGTCGGGAAGGTTCAAGTCACCTCCAATCCATACAACTGCTTTCTTGAATTTTTGTACAGTAGATTCCATTACTGAGCATAGGCTGTTCATGTAGTCAGTGTTAGAATTAGGCGGTCTGTATAGTGCACCGATAATAAGTTGTGTCGTCTTATCAATGTTTAGTGAGATATACACTGATTCAGAGTCATTGTCATCATTAATACGATTACAAGTTATATCTGATTTTACAGCTATCAGTACACCCCCATACCCATCCTTTCTATCCTTCCTATGTACAGAATAATTGCCTGGGAAGATCTCTGAGCTGTGAATGGACTCATTCAACCATGTCTCGGTTCCAATCAAAACACTAGGGCTGTATGTGTTTAATATGTTGAGTAGCTCAGCCTTTTTGTTTTTAATACTTTGGAAGTTAATGTTAAGAACCACAAAGTTGTTCCATGATTTTATTTTGTTTGTATTGCGTGCTTTAGGTGACGAGCAAGCATCGGGTGGTCCAATCATGTCGGTATTTAGGCTCGAGTCTAGACTGCTAAACGAGTTTGTATGAGTATCAATGGAGTCAAAGAAGCTCGATGTAAATTGTGGCATACCACAGGTGACACAATGCCATGAAATATTATTTAAACAGTTATAAATAGTAGAGTTCATTTGCATACATTTAGCATGGTACCAGAGGTTACAGTCATCACAGGCCACACCTTGTTGTTTCATGGTGACAGCCTTCATGCATATTTGACAGGGGTATTTGGGGGTCCTAGGACCAGGGTTGCTCTCTATGTCTGATGCGCAGGTCATCAGAATGAAACTCAGGTAAGTTAGTGTATGCATCTTACCTCTCCTTATATTTGGATAAGTAGGTAAGGATTTCAAACCTCTTGTCCTGGATACCATCCTGACCCCATTCCTAAGAAGTTTATCAAAACCATTATCATCCACCACTACTGCACCCTCTTGTTCGCAGGATAGCCTCCATATTGACAACATCACAAACAGAAAGTAGAATTTCACACAGAACGTCATGTTTATATTTTTCGCATCGGAAGTTAGAAGAAAAAGTTCCGCTGTTAAAAAAGTTTATTCTATCAGCTTGATGATAAGATCGATTCTGTTGTAATTAAAGATGGTATTGGAAGTTTGGGCATCACAGGGTAGTCTCCATAACGATATCACCACAAGATGAATGTTGAAATTGACACAGGACTTCGGTAATGTTTACATTTTCCCGCACTGGAAGTGAAAATTGGACAACTGTCAGATTATGAAAAAGTTCAATAAATGGCGAAAATAACAAGTTTTGTGTTCGATTTAGATTTCACACAAGTAAATTAACACTTTAGACACTTACAGGGCGTCAAGTTACCTATATTTACCTATATTTTCCTATATTTTAGCCCTCTACCTATAATAACCTATAAAATCCTATATTTTGCCAAAATACCTATAAATACCTATAATCTGGAAATTTTGTGGTAAGCAAGGAATACAAAGGTCATTCAAACCATTAAAAAAGAAGTAATTCTATGATAATTGAGTTTATAAATATGCTGTTACCTTTTAGGCATTGAAATATGTATTCCTTTCAGGTGTAGCGACCCTGCCCAGCCTAGCTTTAGGAAAGCTTTAAGTAATGGAAGTTCTTTTTTCAATTAGAATATTTTCCATTTCTTAAAGCTTTCAGGTATAAAAATAGGAATAGGAAATGCACATGTTTTTATTTTGTTTTCAGAATAAACAAGCCTTAATGTTTCATAATTAAGCCTCATAATGCCTGCTAATAAGAGTCAGTTTCGAGATAGGTGGCTATCAGAAGTAGATGGCAATGGACATGAACTGAAATTATGGTGTGTCAAGGGGAAGAGTGACTCTTATGGTCACTGTACATTGTGCAAAACTGACATAAAGTGTGATATTGCTGGACTGAGACAAATTCTTCAACATGCAAAAGGCACTCAACACAAGAAATTAAGTAAAGTTGCTTTCTCATCAACACAACTCTAAACTGAAATTTAAACCTCCAACAGCTGATGAAAACCCATGTTCAACTTCAGAAGGAACAGTCCATGGTAGCATTAGTGAATCACCAGCTACCACCTCAAAGCAAAAGCAAATTTTAAGCTATTCATATGCTAAAGATGATGTTATTTCTGCTGAAGTATTGTGGGCAGCAAAATGTGCCTGTTCTAATATAAGCTTTAGAGCCAATGATGGAATTGGAGAAACATTCAAAGCTATGTTTCATTGTCCAATAGCAGATGGATTTAGTACGAGTCGAACAAAATTGTCATACCTCTTGTCTGATGGGTTAGGACCTTCCTTCACCAAACTGTTGCTGTAAGTTGTGAGACAGTCAAGTAACTATTTTTCTCTTCAATAATGATGAAACTACTCAGGCTCAAGTGAAGAAGCAAATGGACCTTTTAATAAGGTATTGGTCTCCAACGTATGATGATGTCTGGTGTAGGTATTACAAATCCTTGTTCTTTGCTCATGCAGATGGAAAGACTGTTGCATCAGCAATGGTAGAGACTCTTCTTGGGGACACTGTACCAATTAAATATTTAATTGCACTTGGCAGTGATGGACCAAATGTCAACAAAACAATTTTTAGGGAAGTGTCTAAACAAATTAAAGAAACTTCACTTCATTGGGAAGGACTATTGAATGTTGATACATGTAATCTTCATACCATGCATAATGCATTTAGCAAGGGCATTGAAGAGTATGGTCAAGAAGCAGAAGACCTTGCAATAGCCTTATTTGGTTTGTACAAATGCAGGCCCAACACAATATTTTATACTTGTATACACAATGTACTGATATATGTTGTTAGCAATATGGCTTGGTTTGCCTAATTCCCTGTTAAACTGATTTGAGTACCAGTATTGGTAAAGTTTTGTCTGTTGGTGAATTAATAGTTTATTATGAAAGTAAGATATATGTTAAAATGTTATTTGTTTAAAATCATAAAAGTAGCCACTTTTTCTGTTCCTTTATATTTTATGTTTAATAAAAGAGAGTGCTGGTAGGTGGTGAAGGAGGATAAAACACTTGTCTGACTTGTTTTCTTCATTATAAGCAACCTATATAATCCTATATTTCTGGCCCCCAAATACCTATATTTCAGGATCCTACCTATATTTTTGACTCCCAAAAGCACTTGACGCCCTGCACTTAAATTCCACAAAATAATCAAGAATTTCCAAGTTTTCAGAGAATTATTAATTTTTTTCACGACTGTAAATCGCACGACGTCCTCACACCGTCACATGGCGCGAAAACATGACGTAACGCAATGACAATCTCGTGGAAACTATACCGCTTTGATCTCCACTGCAGATGCCACAATAACCGACACACTTCTTTTAGCTCTTTGAGGGGGTGTTAATTGATGATGAAAACGAGGCCAATTACTTAGTTTATCATCAGAATGATTACCGATAATTGTTGATGTTTTTTTTTTTTCACTTTCAACACTGGTGCTGATTGTGTCCATATTTTGGGACACTTTTCAAAATAATTATTTTTCGGGATAACAGATTGCTACAGTCTTCCATTTTTAATTATTTAGAAATAAGTCCTGTTTCTTTGAGTCATATGAAGTTATGACGTCTACAGCATCACAATTTATGAGATAGAATTGGAGGTCCACTAAAGTCTGAGCAGGTCTACTGGATTTTAGCAGTTGGTGAACCTGCTGGCAACTGCTGAAGAAAGTTAAGGTTGAGGCCTGATTAGGCAGTTAATTGGCGATAATAAGGTTACTAAACAGTTACACTGAAATGTTCTGACACCTACTAAAAAAAAATTAAAAAAAAAAAAAAATTCCCTACCTACCGACCTCTATTTTTTTCAGCATGTTACAGGAAACAAACATATTTTTTTTTTATGCCTCAATTCTTCGAAAAGTCGAGCGCGCTGTCATCCGACAGCTCTTGTTGGACAGACCTTTTCATACTAGTATAAATTTCCTTTAAAATATGAAACTATTAAAAAAAAATGCATAATTCTGAATGTTATTAAGGGTAAAGGGCTTTGGGTGAGGAGGTCAGGATGGGGAGGGTACATGATGGGGGTAAAGGGTGTTAATCATGATTACTTCAGAGGATGAGCAGTTCAGCCTCTGTAGACCCTCTTATTGCAGGGATGGATACACATTCCGTAAGAAGATGTACATTACAATGCAGCCTGGATGTATTGTCCATGTTTACAGATATAGGACTGACCTTGTTGATTTAGCACTTACTTGTCACCATGTTACTGTAAACATTAATATTTAATGTGACAATAATGGTTTCATATCATAGATAGTCATCATACCATACCTGGTTACTTATAGATGATTGCCTTCATGCATTGATAATATAGGTGTGAAAGTTAAATACTACAAAATCATTTAATGTTGCGGGGATGGATTTTCTTGGTTTTGACCAGAACAGCTACTTCATAGAGATATGAATTTCTGGATTTCAAATAATCTGTTATTTCTTTTTAACCTTTAAATTACCATGCTAAATTTCTAATATGGACTAATCCGCTATTTAGTTTGGGCAGTACCACTTCTTATTCAAAGGTGTTCACTGGAAATTTACTGACTCAGAATAGCAAACAGTGCAGACCATGATCAGCCTGCAAAGCCAAAATTGCTTGCTTTCAGCAGGTTAAAGGTTAAGGATTGATATATACATCCATGAAATCAGAAAAAAATAATGTTCCCCACAGATTTTAATGATTTCACGGTATACCATAAATTGGGGTATTTTGGATGTGACTATTGTCTTTTCTAACTTGCCACCCATACTGAATTGGTAAGTTGTGAGTTAGAATCCCAGCAAGGGCTGTATTTGATCCAGGTCTTCACAGTCCCTTTCCAAAGTTAGAGTAATGATAAATGCAGGAATTGTCATCAAGCCCAGTTTGCATGAGTTTTTTTATTCAAGAATTTTCAGCTTGTTTTAACCTTTAGCGTGCTGGCAGCAACAGTGATTCTGCCTTAAATGACCACAGCAGACCAAGCCCTACAGGCTGATCATGGTCTGCACTGTTCACTTCAGTCAGTAAATTTTCAGTGAACACCCCTCTGAATATAAAGTCTCAGATACTGCCCAAATTGAATGACAGACTAGTCCATTGTAGAACTTTAGCAGAATTAAGGATAAACTAAATTACAAACAAATTGAACATCCCAAGTTGTTTAATACTACAACATAATTAAATAGCAAAATGTTACTCAAGCAAAAATTTTTTTTTATGAAATTGTCCAAAATAAGACTGTCAGAATACCCATATATGGTATATTTTATTGAACTGTCGTGTCTGATGGGTAAAATATTACATTTCTTGAAATATTTAAACTGCATGAGTAAGCTCACTCTACCATACGAAAATTTATTAGGCATGACATTTTTAGTCTTGCTTGTTTTTTCTTTGAGATACGAATTTTAACCTAAAAGCCTTTAGAGTCCACTAAGGGAGGGATAGAGAGAATTTTTCACAACTTAGCAGTTTTGGTATCTAGAATTTACCAAGATTGTTGGTGCATTTTGTTCTTTCATTTGAACTTCAATCCATCCATTAGTGATATGTGAGTCATATAAACTTATTTAAATGCCCCAGCCATAAAATGTGGGGGGTGTGGGGGGCATATAGTGTTACCCCTATCTGTGTGTGTGTTTGGGAGAGGGTGGTGTTAGTGTCCGGGTCATAACTTTGACATGCATGGCCCAATTTCAGAATAATTTCACACAAATGATAAGCATGGATAGACGATGTGTCATGCGCAAAAACCATTTCATTAGGTCAAAGTTCAAGGTCACAGTCCTTGATTGAACTTAGCCAATTTTCACTACATAATTTTATACAGATTACTAAATTTTCTCAGGTTTTCCTACAATATTTTTTTTTGTAAATAAATCGGGCCAAGGGTCCTTCTTTTAGTTTGTGAGCAGTACCATGCCTGTGACCTTTCTCATGTTGCGGGGGCATCTGTGTCGGTGACACATTTCTAGTTTATAACACATACTGTCTCCCATGTCTGCCATTTTGGAGGGTCATTCCTGACATAAAGTGTGCCACAGACTCACAATGCTACGATATAAGTTATGTCTATAGTATAATAGTAATTTATGGTATCAGCATTTTGGATAACACCTTTATCAGGATCATTCAAATACAAGTACAGACAATGGACATGACTTAACCTTTACCAAGCTGGTGCTTACCAAAAAGATAGTGACTGAATAGCAAACAGTGCAGGTCATGATCAGACTGCACAGATGTGCAGGCTAGTCATGATCTGCACTGGTCGCAAAGGCAGAATCAATCGTGTCCAACATAATAAGGGTCAAAACTGGCAAAATAACCTCGAATGGTGGGAAAATGTTATCAAGCACATTATAAAAGTGCATATACATATCTATTTATTAAGTACTATCCAGGAAATGAATTTGTCAAAATTTCCTATAATAGAATAATATATTTTCTTGTATTCTTATGTGCGTTATCTTTACATGTTTTAAGGATATAAGTATCCTTATACTTTTACTATATTTTGTTGATTTTATTTACTATATAAGATATCTAAATTTTGACCCCTAAAGTTACTGGCTTCCATTTTTTCAAAAGAGATAAATATTGCAAAAATGGTGAACTGTCTATATACCTGAATGAGCTGAGGACAAGGAGAAAGCTACTTATAAAGTAGCTATTATATATTATTTTCAGACATGCCCATAGATCGATATTCAACTGCTTACAAGGAAACACATCTGTTACATTCCGTCAATATATAACATACCTGTAACATGATTCAGACAGTCTCACTGGGGTCTTAATTGATTATTAATTAATTTACTCTGTGAAAAGTGATGAATTTAGCATGGTAAATAATATGTTGTGATCCTAAGGGAAGTAAGTCTGCTAATATTAATGCTGTATTATTATTGGATTACTTCCCTGGCTCTTGGATGAGCAGACAAATCTTGAAGGAGAGATTATTTTATAGGAGTTTTAGTTGTCTCCCATTACAGGAATTTAACAAGTCGACAGACCTTTGATATACTTAAATACGATGTTGTTGATTAGAAACTGTGAAAGGTCTTACGGCAGAGCCAATTGTACTTCACCTCATGCTGTTTGAATGTAATGGAAATATGGTTTTCTGATACTATCTAGAATTGTCTGTATTAATATACACTTATATTTCAATCTGCAAGCCTATTATAATAGATGCACAAGCTTAACTTTGTTAAAAAAGCCAGTATGCGACCCGTTGTCAATTTAATTTCGTGAAAGTAGTTACTTTAACATGTTATAGCTTTTAGAAAGTTAGTTCAAATGTAATTTTATGACATGAGGATTTGCTTGATTTTACCAGAAATATTTATCGACGCTTGTCTATTACAACATGTCAGAGGGTTGCTCCCCTTTACATATATAATGAGTACGAAAATAGTATATTGGATCCTATAATTATCTGATACAAAATTATTATTTTTTACACTAATTGATTAAAGGTGAATCCTGAAACAAATTCTACCAATTTAGACACCAGTCTCCACAACTCATTCATGCAAGATTTTGAGTTTGAGGGAAGAGCCTGTTCTGTCTGCATAATTCTGAGCATATCAAGGGAGCAACTGGAACCATTTTTCACATCTTCGGTACGCAACCGGGAATCGAATTCACAACCTTCCACACCGTTACCGTTAGACAGAATTACTTCACTGACAGCTCAGTTGTATAGTGTTTGCCTCCAGACCAAGAGCTCTGGAGTTTGAGGCCACTGGAGAGAGAGACAAAGAGACCAGCGAAAAGACTGTTCCTGAAACAGAGATCTTCAGATGACGATAAAGCATTGCATTTGGACCAACGCAGAGAATCAAAAGTTATTCTTGAGGGGATGTCTTCATATTACAATTCAGCACAGCTGCTGGTCTGATGCAAAGAATTTATTCCTTGGCAGGAACCCTTTAATCGGGTTTCTTTTCTTCTTGGACTTTATCGTAGATTTTCATACAAAATTCCTGTCGTAATATCGTCCCGCCGAGGCAGGGCGAAAGCCATTATGAACCTTTAAAGTATATCCATACAAATTTAATCACATGAGATTATAAAATATTCTGAAAGATGCAGTGCGGACTGTATGATGCATATCACACCAACCTGTCTATTCATCTCAATAGCTGGATTGAGAAAAACTCTTTACTTTCCAGTCCGGTAGAATTACCGACTGATATTTTAGAAAGGCACGATCATGCAATTCTATTCTATAGAGATTTACGTGAAGCGATTCGTATTTGCTAGCTTGCCAGATATGCTGCTGTTTTGGTATTCAGTTTTACTTTTCAGTGCTATTAGAACTGACAGTCAAATGATTATTCTTTAGGGTAGACTGGACAAATTTTATGTTTGAGAGAGTCCGAGCAATGTAAGTTTGAAGTACGTAAGAAACAAGATGGAGTATGCAACACTCTGCCTCTAACCTTTAAAGAAATTTGGCTGCAAAAGCGGCTGTTATAGGAAGATACTTTGATCAATATAGGAAATAAGGAAGTTTTTTTCTTTTGTATTCTCCTCTCAGACTGGTTAATTTCCAGCGCTTTATGTTCTTGTTAATTAAATTGTACAAAGGCCATTTTTGGTAACAAATAATTCTCATTTGTCTGTCGCATAGAAATATGTTTAGTAATGAAGTTCTATGAATAATATTGACAACAGAGAGAAGCTTTATTGTTCCCTTACATTTACTGCTAAAAAAAGGTTGATTAGTTGTAGAACTTGATTTGATCAAAAGAATAAAAGACTGTTTATCAGTGCTTTTTTTATTTGTATATGAATTACGTTCAGTCTCTTTGTTGTAGACAGAATATTTTGATGAAGTTTTACAGCTCTCTACGGATTACGGTCATTCTTATACAAACTTGGCCAAGGGTACAAATAAAAGTCATTCTTTAAACAAAAGTGTTGCTGAAATAAAGTAGAAAAAATTCACCTGATCTTAATGAGATTTGGTCAGAAGTATCTAGGTGAGGTTCAAAACTTATTCATCTTGGGTAATAAAAAACTAGGTCACTAGCTCAAACAACAAAAAGTCAGAAACAGCTATTTAGAAATAATATTTTCAGCTTGTCTGATTTTTGAAAAAAATCTACAAGATGTTGTCGTCACTTGATTGTCGGTGTCTGTGTTGGTTAAAATTTTTGTTTAGGTCCACCTTTTCTCTAAAACTATAAGAGCTACTGCTTTGAAACTTTGCACACTTGTTTGTCATCTAGGCCAAGAACCATAACTCTGATATGCATTTTGTCAAAATTATGGCCCGTTTTGTACTTAGAAATTCTGAACTGTGACTATTTTACTAACTGACCAGCACTTGCAGACGAGCAATGGCACCTGTAGGCAGTGCTCTTGTTTGACATAAGCAATCATCACATGCATTGAAAAAGAAGCTTTAATAAGATATGAAATGAAAATGCATTTGAATAAGTATTCTGTGTAATTTTTGATTTCATGATTTTAATGACTCAGTGTTTCTGGAATTGTTCTAATTTTCTCTTTCCTGTGTTAAATGTCATAGTTATGTCACAGAAAAATCAGTGAATTACGTCATATCAAATCTGTAGGAAGCATGTGGGAATGTGAAAAGAAGTAAATGCCAATTTACTGAGTTTCAGCAAAGCAATAAAGTTTAATATCCAATGACAATCTTTTAGAATTAATTCATCAAATTACTGTAAAAAGGCTGAACTATTCTTGGAAATGTTTTGTATGGTTGCTAGGTAATACTTGGGTAAGTTTGAACAGGAATCATGTTCACATCTTGTATTGACAAGGAAAAGAAATTTAGTAGTTTTCAATGAAGAGCTGTAACATTATGGCTACAGAGGAAATGGTTATTTTTATAGAAACACAACAGGTATGTGAGTTCATGTTCTATGATAAATCGGCAGGGATTGCTTCTGTACTCTGCAGTAGCCTGAACTTTTCACCATCATTGCCTCCTCAAAGTATTCTGTCAATGGAGCTTGTATATATTACTTGCAATGACGGTAGAGATAAACTCGTCTTGCTGGAGGCTGAAGCAGTGACCTGGCTTGCTGAAGCAGTGACCTGGCTTGCTGAAGGAGTGACCTGGCTGGCTGCAGCAGTGACCTGGCTTGCTTAAGCAGTGACCTGGCTTACTGAAGGAAAGATTGGTTTCTGAAGGAGTGTCCTGGCTTGCTGAAGAAGTGGCCTGGCTGGCTGCAGCAGTGACCTGGCTTGCTAAAGGAAAGTATGGTTTTCTGAAGGAGTGACCTGGCTTGCTGAAGGAGTGGCCTGGCTTGCTGAAGGAAAGATTGGTTTTCTGAAGGAGTGACCTGGCTTGCTGAAGCAGTGACCTGGCTTGCTGAAGCAGTGACCTGGCTTGCTGAAGGAAAGATTGGTTTTCTGAAGGAGTGTCCTGGCTTGCTGAAGAAGTGACCTGGCTTGCTGAAGGAGTGGCCTGGCTTGCTGAAGGAAAGATTGGTTTTCTGAAGGAGTGTCCTGGCTTGCTGAAGAAGTGACCTGGCTGGCTGCAGCAGTGACCTGGCTTGCTAAAGGAAAGATTGGTTTTCTGAAGGAGTGACCTGGCTTGCTGAAGGAGTATCCTGGCTTGCTGAAGGAAAGATTGGTTTTCTGAAGGAGTGTCCTGGCTTGCTGAAGGAGTGACCTGGCTGGCTGCAGCAGTGACCTGGCTTGCTGAAGGAAAGATTGGTTTTCTGAAGGAGTGTCCTGGCTTGCTGAAGGAGTGGCCTGGCTTGCTGAAGCAGTGACCTGGCTTGCTGAAGCAAAGATTAGTTTTCTGAAGGAGTGACCTGGCTTGCTTAAGCAGTGACCTGGCTTGCTGAAGGAAATATTGGTTTTCTGAATGAGTGTCCTGGCTTGCTGAAGAAGTGACCTGGCTGGCTGCAGCAGTGACCTGGCTTGCTAAAGGAAAGATTGGTTTTCTGAAGCAGTGACCTGGCTTGCTGAAGCAAAGATTGGTTTTCTGAAGGAGTGACCTGGCTTGCTTAAGCAGTGACCTGGCTTGCTGAAGGAAAGATTGGTTTTCTGAAGGGGTGACCTGGCTTGCTGAAGGAGTGGTCTGGTTTTCTGCAGCAGTGACCTGGCTTGCTAAAGGAAAGATTGGTTTTCTGAAGGAGTGACCTGGCTTGCTGAAGGAGTGTCCTGGCTTGCTGAAGGAAAAAATGGTTTTCTGAATGAGTGACATGGCTTGCTGAAGCAGTGACCTAGCTTGCTGAAGGAAAGATTGGTTTTCTGAAGGAGTGACCTGGCTTGCTGAAGGAGTGGCCTGGCTTGCTGAAGGAGTGGCCTGGCTTGCTGAAGGAGTTGCCTGGCTAGCTGAAGCAGTGACCTGGCTTGCTGAAGGAAAAATTGGTTTTCCGAAGGAGTGGCCTGGCTTGCTGAAGCAGTCACCTGGCTTGCTGAAGGAAAGATTGGTTTTCTGAAGGAGTGACATTGGCTTGCTGAGGCAGTGGCCTGGCTTGCTGAAGCAGTGACCTGGCTTACTGAAGGAAAGATTTGTTTTCTGAAGGAGTGACTTAGCTTGCTGAAGAAGTGACCTGGCTGGCTGCAGCAGCGACCTGGCTTGCTGAAGGAGTGGCCTGGTTTGCTGAAGGAGTGACCTGGCTTGCTGAAGTAAAGATTGGTTTTCTGAAGGAGTGACCTGGCTTGCTGAAGCAGTGACCTGGCTTGCTGAAGGAAAGATTGGTTTTCTGAATGAGTGACCTGGCTTGCTGAAGCAGTGACCTGGCTTGCTGAAGGAAATATTGGTTTTCTGAAGGAGTGACCTGCCTTGCTGAAGGAGTGGCCTGGCTTGCTGAAGCAGTGACCTGGCTTGCTGAAGGAGTGGCCTGGCTTGCTGAAGCAGTGACCTGGCTTGCTGAAGGAAAGATTGGTTTTCTGAAGGAGTGACCTGGCTTGCTGAAGGCGTGGCCTGGCTTGCTGAAGCAGTGACTTGGCTTGCTGAAGGAGTGACATTGGCTTACTGAAGGAGTAACATTGGCTTACCGAAGGAGTGACATTGGCTTATCGAAGGAGTGACATTAGCTTGCTGAAGGAGTGACCTGGCTTGTTGAGAGTTTGAATGAGCTTGCTGAAGGAAAGTCAGGTTTGCTGTAACAGGAAGATGGAGACTTGCTTGAAGTACTAGTCTGGTTTGCAGAAGGATAGAAACTAGCTTTAAGAAACATACAGATCGGCTTGCAGAAGTATAATCTGGCTAACAGAAGGATGTAGACTGGCTTGCAGAAGGTATTATATGGCTTGCAGGAGGATAGAGACTGGCTTGCAGAAGGTATTATATGGCTTGCAGGATAGAGACTGGCTTGCAGTTGGATAGTGACTGATTTGTAAAAAGGTTGAAACTGGGTTGAAGCTTGCTTGCTTACAGAATGTATAAACTGGCTTGCAGAAAGTATAATTTGGCTTGCAGAAGGAAAGAGGTTGACTTGCAGAAAGTATAATCTGGCTTGCAGAAGGAAGGAGATTGACTTGCAGAAAGTATAATCTGGCTTGCAGAAGGAAGGAGATTGACTTGCAGAAAGTATAATCTGGCTTGCAGAAAGAAAGAGATTGACTTGCAGAAAGAATGATTTGGCTTGCAGAATTTTGCTCCAGAGTGGAGACTTGGTTGCTGAGGAATTTAGACTGGCTTGCTGTGAAATGGTGACTGGCCTTCTTAAGGATAGAAACTGATGTGCAGATCTTCCTCAATATATATCCTGCCTTGTTCAGAAGGATAGAGACTGGTTAGCTGATGAATAATAAGTGGCTTGCTGAATGTTATGGAATGGTTTGCTGAAAGACAGAGACTGGTGTGCTGGGGAATTGGGACTGGTTTGCTACAGAATTGAGACAGGTTTGCTGAGGAACACACGCAGGGTTTGATCCATCATTGCGGTGGCTTTGTTTGTACTAAAGCTGAATAATTGAAACAGAGATTGGTTCTATTTACTACTGACCATGTACGCCATGAAGTAGTGCCCTTAGAATTTTTAGCTCATCTGATTTTTTGAAAAAAAATGATGAGTTATTGTCATCACTTGAGCGGTTGTCGGCGTCTGCGTCGGCGTTGCCTGGTTAAGTTTTATGTTTAGGTCAGCTTTTCTCCTAAACTATCAAAGCTATTGCTTTGAAACTTGGAATACTTGTTCACCATCATAAGCTGACCCTGTATAGCAAGAAACATAACTCCATCTTGCTTTTTGCAAGATTTATGGCCCCTTTTGTACTTAGAAAATATCAGATTTCTTGGTTAAGTTTTATGTTTAGGTAAACTTAAATTTGTCCTATATGAATATCTACTGAAAATTCTTACATTTTCACAAATCTCAAATGAGCGCACCAAAGTTGAACAAGAGCACCGCCTTGCGGGTGCTGACGCTCATCTGATTTTTTTTGTATAATAGAAATATTGTCCTACCCATGATTTTCTAAGTCAATAATTATTGCCCCTTTTGGACTTAGAAAAATCATTTTCTTAGTTGAATATTATGTTTAAGTCAACTTTTCTCATAAACTATCAAAGCTATTGCTTTAAAACTTGCAACAGTTTTTCACCATCATAAGTGGACACTGTACATCAAGAAACATAACTCTATCCTGCTTTTTGCAAGAATTGTGGCCCTTTTTAGACTTAGAAAATCATGGGTAGGACAATATTTCTATTTGAGATTTGTGAAAATGTAAGAATTTTCAGTAGATATTCATATAGGACAAACTTTGTTTAACCTTTAGCCTGCTGGCGGCAAGTGGTTTTGCCTTTGCGACCAGAGTGCGTACGAAGATCACAGTCTGCACTGTTCGCTGTTCAGTCAATAAATTTTCAGTGAACACCTCTTCAAATAATAAATGGTACTGACCAAATAGAATGATAGACCATTCCATTTTAGAAATTTAGCAGGGTAAAGGTTAATGAATTTTAAAGACTTGTGTTATAAAGATTGTTTTGTGACAGCAGTTGGAAAGAAAGGAGGTTGGAGGTATTTTTATTAAGAAGTTGTAGGTGTTTTCATTTGGGAGGGCTCTCTTATTCAGGGGTTTATGTTTTACAGTTACTCAAAGTTTTTGTCAAAAAGGTATTGGCAGATTAACAAAATTACTCTGTTGATATGATATTGTTCAATGAATTGGAAAAATATGGAACAACCAGCAGACTGATCAATTGCTCTTCACTACATTGTCTCATTAATCATATTTTTGGATGTTATTTGGTTCCAGCCATGAATTTTATTGCTTTTTTATGGCATAAAAATACCAATATGTACTTATATAGCATCTTACATAGCGTGACATCAACATAATTGCAGGAATAAGCAGGAGACGTACTGGTAGTTATTTTTGGTTTTTGCCAAAGTCTTAATATCACCAGTTAGTGAAAAAGAGTCAAAATGAATAAGTAAATATTTCCTTTTATATATCGGTGTCAGAGCAACAATGATGAATATTGAGTTAAGATTGAGAATTTAGTTAATGCTTACTCATCTGAAGATTCTTTGAAGCTAAACGCTTGAATCATTCTCAGTAGAATTGAATTCTGAGACCAGTCTTGAAATGCAGCCTTGCCATTGGTCAATTTCAAATGTGTGCTGAGAAACAACCTGATGCTGAAGATTTGAGACTGGTTCCCAAACTCAGTTTTACAGCCTTGGACCATGATGTCACATTATGAGGCAACAATTGTGATCACATGTGGTTTTAGCCATCCACCTTCTGGTGTACTGGCAGACATCAATAATGAGTTAATATGGTGGATGCAAAAAGTTCAGATAGCATTTGTTTTAAATCCTAAAAAGAAATTTTTAACTAGGTTTTCAAAACAACTGGTAAAATAGGTTGGTGGATGTCATTGAAGGGTGGGCGTCTGTTTCACAGACGTGTTAAGACTAAGGTCTTACATAGATATTGAGTGGCAGTTTAGGATATACGTTTTTAAAATCAATAATAAATTGTGGTATAACAGAAAAAAAGAAAAAGATAAAAGACGTGATGTATACTATTATATTTTGCAAATAGATGTATTAATTATTCCCAAGGTGGATTTCACCTGCATTGATTGCATTCGCACCTCATTTTTTATGCAGAAGAAATTCCCCAGTGGAGTCGTTACATTTCTAAAAATGTCTTTTATTCTGGGTTTATTATGTTGTTATTACTCAGAAAGATCCTGATGCGCATTCAAAGTGGGCTTGTTCATTAGCAGACTGGGTCATCCTGGAAAGTTAAAAGAACATCAAAATCTACCATGGGATTTGAGCTGGTTTTAGTCCTTGGTTATATTCCTTATAAAATCTGTGAGATTTGGTATTGAAATTTAGCAATGTAAATTTATACCTGCAGCCACTGTGGTAAATGTGAAGGTCACAACCATTCACTTCAATGACCCCATGTGACCCTATAGGCATTTAATTTCATTCAACAAGCAGGAACTTGGGTAGAACCAGTTAGCTGGATGGCTTCCTCACATATAAGTACTCTACAACCCAAGCAAGGTTTCAGACTCATAGCAGTTAGGGGGGAAATAATTCAGAGTCAGTGAGACCCCCCCCCCCCACCACCCACCTACCAGCACACTTACTCAAAGTCATTGGTATGGGAGGGTTTAAAGTTTCAAGAATTGTGGGTCTTTCTTTTCATTACCAGAAATATTTAGGCAGAATTCTGATTCTGAAATAAGGCTTATTTGGGTGGAAAAAAAGATTTCCTTTGGTTTTGACCACCATTTTATTATGCCCCCCTACGAAGAAGGAGGGGTAAATTGTTTTACAGATCTCGGTCGGTCGGTATGTAGACCAATTCATTTCCGGATGATAACTCAAGTACTCTTCGGCCTAGAATCATGAAAGTTGATAGGGAGGTTGGTCATCACCAGCAGATGACCCCTATTTATTTTGAGATCTGTATGTCAAAGGTCAAGGTCACAGTGACCCTGATCAGTAAAACGGTTTCCGGATGATAACTAAAGAACGCTTGGGCCTAGGATCATGAAAGTTGATAGGGAGGTTGGTCATCACCAGCAGATGACCCCTATTGATTTTGAGGTCAATATGTCAAAGGTCAAGGTCACAGTGACCCTGAACAGTAAAACGGTTTCCGGATGATAACTCAAGAACGCTTGGGCCTACGATCATGAATGTTGATAGGGAGGTTGATCATGACCAGCAGATGACCCCTATTGATTTTGAGGTCAGTATGTCAAAGGTCAAGGTCACAGTGACCAGGAACAGTAAAATGGTTTCCGGGCAATAACTCGAGGAAGCTTAGGCCTGTTGTCAAGAAAATTGATCATGAGGTTGGTCTTGACCAGTAGATGACCCCTATTGATTTTGAGATCTGAACGTCAAAGGTCAAGGTCACAGTAACCCTGAACAGTTAAACGGTTTCCGGATTGTAACTCAAGATTGCTTGGGCCTAGGATTGTGAAAGTTGATAGGGTGGTTGGTCATGACCAGCAGATGACCCCTATTGATTTTGAGGTCAGTAGGTCAAAGGTCAAGGTCACAGTGACCAGGAACAGTAAAACGGTTTCTGGGTTGTAACTCAAGATTGCTTAGGCCTAGGATCAGGAAAATTGATAGGGAGATTGATCATGACCAGCAGATGACCCCTATTGATTTTGAGTCATTTGGTCGAAGTTCAAGGTCAGATTGGCCAGGAACAGTTAAACGGTTTCTGGACAATAACTTGAAAACACTTGGGCCATGGGTCATGAAAGATGATAGAGAGGTTCATCATGACCAGCATATGACCCATATTGATTTTAAGGTCAGTAGGTCAAGGTTACAGTGACCCGGAACATTTAAACCGTTCCGATACAATAACTTGAGAACGCTTGGGCCTAGGATCATGAAACTTGATAGAGGGGTTGCTCATGACCTGTAGATAACCCCTATAGATTTTGAGGTCTGTAGGCTAAAGGTCAAGGTCACATTGACCCGGAACAGTTAGACACTTTCCGGACGATACCTTGAGACGGCTTGGGCCTAGGATCACTAAACTTAATAGGGAGCTTGATCATGACCAGCAGATGACCCCTGTTGATTTTGAGGTCATAGGTCAAAGGTCAATGTCACATTGAACCAGAACAGTAGAACTTTTGTTTACAGTGAGCAAATAATTTCTGTTCTTTGTGCAATTACTGAATGCATGATCAAGGGGGGTGGGGGGGCATTTCGTGTTCGACAAGCTCTTGTTCTGACTACTGCTGCTATGGCGGCTGTTGAAATATTTGACTGTCCTCCTCTGTGTAACAAGTTGGCCGGTAAAATCAAGCGATACAAATTGGTGGTGCCCACTGGTTTGACTGCACGTTTGTGCAGGGTTTAATGCCTCTAACACACATATTGCTACCTGATCGTTAACTGTAATGCTCTTGTAATTTACCATGATCAAATGATGTTTGTTATATGGCAATGATTAATCTACTGCAACTGTGAGTTTTTAATCAAATATTTGGATATTGAGGCAAACTCTTTAGCAAATTGCATTTCCCTTTCAATTCAGATTTCTTGGTAACTTCAATTAATTGAAAAAAAAAAGAAGAAAAAAAGAAAATAAAAAGACGCAAGCATTTAATGTTTGTTCCCAATCAGTCCTATACAATCACACAACATTGTGATGCTCACAAGACAGACAACTGCCTTTCCTTTTGACCGGGATTGTTTTTTACCTGCGGTTAAACTGACAGTGCTGTTGTCCGTTGAAAAAGTACAGAATATATAGGAGTGGACAAAGTGTGTCACTCTGCAGTTTAGTTTCAAGTTCCAGATTTCTCTGCACAAGGAGTGGACAAACCATGCATGCCACTCTGCACTTTAGTTCAAATTCCATATTTCTCTGCATATAGTATGCATGTTTTGCCAAAATCATGGTTTTTGACGTGTTTAGAAACTTGTATTTTCCAGTGACTTAAATCACTATCAAGTAAGTTATATAAGGTGCTATTATACTCAGACAAATACACCATCTGGATGTTTAAAGGAATTTTGAAACTTCTGAGGCTGCTGTCAAGCACCAGGTCCCAAGGTCCTTCACAACCAAATTTGGAGACCATAGTTAAAAAACACACACATTGACTGGCTGATTTATCTGAGCACAGTTTTGAAACTGCATGCTTAACCTTTGGACAAGTTTTGATGTGCTAAATTTCTAAAAATGGATTGGTCCATCACTCAGTTTGGGCAGTACTACTTATTATGTCCCCCCCCCCCCCCCACCACCACACACACACACTGGGGGAGACATGTTCTTTTTGCCCTGTCTGTCCGTCCATCCGTCCTTCACACTTGTTTCCGATCAATAACTGGAGAACCATTTGACCTAGAACCTTCAAACTTCATAGGGTGGTGGGGCTTATAGAGTAGATGACCCCTGTTGTTTTTGAGGTCACTCCATCAAAGGTCAAGGTCACAGGGGCCTGAACATGGAAAACCATTTTCGGTCAATAACTTGAGAACCACTTGACCCAGAATATTGAAATTTCATTGGGTGATTGATCATGCAGAGTAGATGACCCCTATTGATTTTGGGGTCACTCTATCATAGGTCAAGGTCGCAGAGCATTGAAATCCATTTCTGGTCAATAACTTGAGAACCATTTTACCTAGAACCTTCAGACTTCATAGGGTGATAAGACTTACAGAGTAGATGATCCCTATTGTTTATTTGGTCACTCCATCAAAGATCAAGGTCACAGGGTCCATTTGTCTGCCACATTTCATTTCTGATCAATACCTGGAGAACCATTTGACCTACAGCCTTCAAACTTCATAGGGTGATAGGGCGTACAGAGAAGATGACCTCTATTATTTTTGTGGTTACTAGATCAAAGGTCAAGGTCACAGGGGCCAGAACATGGAAAAACGTTTCTGGTCAATAACTTCAGAACCACTTGACCCAGAATGTTGAAACTTCATAGGATGATTAAACATGTAGTGTAGATGACCCCTATTGCTTTGTGGGTCACTTGATGAAAAGTCAAGGTCACAGGGACCAGAACATGGAAAACAATTTTCAGTCAGTAACTTGAGAACCATTTGACCCAGACCCTTCAAACTTCATAGGATGATAGGACGTAAAGAGTAGATGACCCTTATTTTTTTTGGGTCACTTGAGCTAAGGTCAAGGTCACATGGGCCTGAACATAGAAAACTCTTGCCAGTCAATAACTTGAGAACCGCTTGACCCAGAATGTTGAAACTTAATAGGATGATTGGACATGCAGAGTAGATGACCCCTACTGATTTTGGGGTCCAGTTCTTAACTTGATAACCATTAGGCCCAGAATGTTGAAACTTAGATGATTGGACATGCCAAGGAAATGATCCCTATTGCAGCCAACCATCAGTCTCTTTGACATTCGCTCCTGTCTGGTGATATTCTAGTGAGGCAGCACTATAAAGTTGGGCATTGTACTCACTGCTACAAGTAGACACCATCGTTTATATGACTGAAAAATTGTTGAAAAAGACGTTAAACCTGAACACACACACACACTAGTAATGTTAGAATATTCAGAAAGATGATTGAAACACTAGCAGAGCTGTATCAAACTTTTGTAGCAGAACTTTTGCCTCAACACTTTAAGCATTGGCTGCATTTATACATATTCTGGTTCCGGTTGTTGAGTTTTGATGAAGGTATATTATATAAGCCCTTTGAAAACTTGTAAAATTCGTCTGTGAGGTGTTGTAAAATAACGTCTTCAAGCCCTTGCATTGTGAACACAAAAATCTTTTTGACAAGATGACCTTCATTTCTTTTCGCCAATATAAATCAGGGTTTCCAAAACAGTAGTTTAACCTCAGTAAATGACACCACTGCAGAAACAATACCTTTCTGTCCCAAGCTTCAGCCTTTATAAAACATTGTCTTTCTTTCTAATAGTGTTGTTCTGGAGAGGTTACAGTGTGTCTCAGTTTTAATTTGGACAAGTTCCATCACAAACTCTCTTCAATGGCAAGTTTGATAACAAAACTATGCAGTAAAACACTGCTCATTTCAGCATGGTTTGTTCAAGCACTTGGGGCAGCATGTGAAATTCAGTGTTGTCTTTGATTATTTTCCTTATATTTACCACTTGCCCCCCCCCCCCCCCACTGATGTGGGTTCGAGCCCGACTTTGAGGGTAGAATTCTTCTTGTGCTGGCTTACAGAAGGTCAGTGGTTCTATACAGATGTTCAACCATGATGAATTAATGCCCAGAAGGGCACTTGAGGTCTTTCTCCACCACCCACGAAAAGCTGGAAAGTCACTTTATGATCTGTATTATAATAATGTTTACAGTGTTTGGATTGCTTGACATGCGTTTTTGCTCATTCCTTTGTGACCTTAAGTGATCCTTCAGAAACTTAACCCCAAGCCTGCTGGTGATTCTGCCTTTGCGGGTTAACTTGTTAATCAAAATTAAACCCTGAAAATTGAGAAGTGATGATAAATCAAAGTTATATTGTAACAAGATGTAATTTCATCATACACGACCAGATGCTTTTTGTTTTTTTACTTAAATAGAATTCATACCATATTTGAATAGAAATTCAACATAATTCCTTGATTTCTGTTAATCTGTTAAATAATTCATAATCTTAAATATAAAAAAAGGGCATATGTTATGTTATGGAAGGTAAATTGACATTAATTATTCATATTGATTGACTGACATTGACTACAGAAATGCACCTTCAGGTACAGGTGAGTATTTCAGATTGTATCGGAACTAAGCGATACTGCCGTGAAAGGCCACGTTAGTTTCAGAACCTGCTGTGTCTAATGAAACATACAGTGATAGATTTTGTTTCTGTATCGTTACTGCATTGATTGATGAATTTGTGAACCAATATGTTGCTATGATTAGGAATTTACGAAAGCATAACGCAAAACAAAAAATTGGATAGAATGTTATAGGTTTTCATGAATATTGCCTAATTCTGTATCCCTAATGGATCAGGAGGTTTTGGAAGTGTGATTATATGTGATATGTGATATGGGTGATATTTGATATTTTTCCTTACAAAGAGGAGGTGATTTTCTTTATAGGTTTGGAATTATTGATGAAAATGTTAAAAAAACATATTTTGTATATATTTTCTAATGACTCTTTTAAATATAGGAAAAATAAAATAATAAAAGATATTAAATTTTCCTTTACATGTAATTCTCAAAAAAAAAAATTATTAGTTTAACAAACTTTATTTAATGCAAGTTTTTATTACAATAGAACTTTTTTGAGAAATCATTAGAAATGTCATAGAATATGCTGTAAAATTTAAGTATTTTCAATTTGCAATACATTTAAGAAATACAATCTAGTTGAACAGTAACTGTAGCAAAAACAGTTTTATTGAAAATAATGAAATTTAAGTTATACATTAAAGTTTCCTTATTCATCTAAGCACCCCTACAGGGAAAATCATAATGACAATTAAAAACGCACTTTAATTGACATTAAAAATTGTTATATTGACCTAGTTGTTAAATCAGGAGGCAAGACGGGTTTTCTTGAATGTTAAACTGGTAAATCTGTTGATATTTCCGCAACAAGTCATTAATAATTTACCTGATTACACAGGTGATACCGCATTCCTAGTATAGATATCGATTTGTGAAAATTTTACTATTGGTAAATTTAATTATAAACATATTTAATTTGAATAAAAATTTGATGTAGGAAGACACTGAACGATTTAACCAATGTGCAAGGTGGTCAATGAGATTTTGAAGTGGAATTTTACGAAAAAAAATTTATAGCTGATTATTCATCCTACTGCTTGATACATGAAACTTTTAACCCTTACCCTGCTAAATTTCTATAATGGACTGTTCCATCTTTCAATTTGGACAGTACCACTTATTACTCAAAGGGGTTTTCACTGAAAATTTACTGACTGAATAGCGAACAGTGCAGACCATGATCAGACTGCACGGATGTGCAGGCTGATCTTGGTCTGCACTGGACGCAAAGGCAGAACCATCTGCCGCCAGCAGGCTAAGAGTTAAATTATTTTTTTTTTATTTCGATGTAAATGAGATGTGAAACCAAAATTTGTAGTCCTGTTTGGCGTCACATAACCTACACTGTGTTGGTGCACCGTAAAACCTAAATAAATAAATGAATACAAAACTGGGTTGCCAGACCTTTTCAGCCTAAAGTTTCATAATTACGGTTAGAAAATCACTACTTTCAATACTACTCGTGAACTTACACACACATGCAGTCAGTAATAAAGGGAGGTAATCATAAACAATATGCTCAGTGATATTTACTATTATGTTAATCGGTATTCAAACCTTTGGCAAATACATGAGAAAACAATTTTTGAAAAAAGAATTTAACAAGATAGATACACAATCAATGCTCATAACCAAGAATTTGGCAGCCATATTATACATAAAGGCAAGTTTTAAATTGTTTAAAGAATCACAGGAAATAAGAACAGTATTATTTTATTGGTCAAAATATTTTCATTGACAGCAGTATTTATAGCGGCAATGCAGAAGAAATACAAGTTCCTTAAATTATTATTACCTCCCTTTTGCCTGTCTTGGTAATTCAGCCTGTCTTGATGATGTAGATAAAACAAAAATAGTTCTAAATCTTCAAGCAGTTTTGAGTCTGATTGATGAAATTAAGCAAATTATGCCCCCTTTTGGACTTAGAAAATCCTGGTTGAAGTTTTGCATGCAAATTACTATCGCTAAAACTAATGCAGTTCTAAATCTTCAAGCAGTTTTGAGTCTGATTGATGAAATTAAGCAAATTATGCCCTCTTTTGGACTTAGAAAATCCTGGTTGAAGTTTTGCATGCAAATTACTATCGCTAAAACTAATGCAGATACTGGAGATATGATTTAACATTTAGGGTAATGTTTCTGCTTCTCGGACAACAATTTGAATAGTCGAGCATTGCCTGTCTCATGGACAGCTCTTGTTTTGCTCAGATTTGAGGTAAAAAATAGAACATGGAATTTTTTATTGTTGTAAGATTGGGGAAGAAAGTGTATAAACTACTTCAGCACACTTTTAATGACTTTACCAGAAAATTTATGGAGGAAAATTCTGCAATATTTTACATCTTCGATAAAGTCGTTAGCATTATTACACAATAAATTATTTCGCAGCGATGACATTGCAGATTTAGAGAGAACATTGTTGTATTATTGTGTTTAAAGTGGCTTGTACATGGCAATCTCTAGATTTTTTCCTATAAAAAACATAGATTCAGAAAATGGGTGGGGCTACAGAAAATGGGCGGGGCTACTGTCAAACTCTAGGCCTGAAGGATTTTAGTACAATGTCCAAACATATGGGGATACAATACATCTCTGGACTAACCATTAGCATGCAGCCAAAAAAAAAAACATGGTACCAAAAATCATTAATGCTATATTGGCACTAGGAGGTAGTCCAGGTGTGAATGTAGGCTTATGAGCTAATTACTTTTGATGCACTTCAATGTGTTTTAAAAAAAATTCAATACATACATGTATTTTGCTATTTATGGCAAAGGATACGGCAAGCCAATTAACAGTCATTGTGCGCACTTCTGTGTTTAATACATACATTTATGTATTTTGCTATTTAAGGCACAGGATACGGCATGCCAATAACTGGTCATTATGCACACTTCTGGTTACTGGCATCAGACCATCCTTTAAAAATGATTTTGTTACTATTTATGGTAAGTTATAATTATATAATAATAAAATATAATCATATTATCATACTATAACAAGCGTAATATACAGCTGAATCAATGGCATTCACAGGAATATAGTTTGTTGGCATCTAAGGTGAAGCTCAAACTGTACATAATTAAATTAACTGACATAAAATAAACTTTCTGCGCAGATTAGTTTCTATTCCAGGCACTAAATCTTCATTTTATAATGGGCTTGTAGCATAATGATTTTCTTGATTGAAGCACTAATTTCATGAGCAAACAGATTGTTTTCTATAAGTGATTGGAATAATTTCCAAAACAGTGACATTTCGTGTTATATTTAGGCAGTTTTAGAACAGTTAATCTTTTTATGTTTGCTATTTTTGTATGACTGTTTCTCTTGTTTTGATGACTTCTTCGGAAATGTATTTGTTTGTATGCTGACTTTGAAATAATGTATAATACTGCAGAGAAGTACCTGAGGTTGTCTACCCTTGTCTGATACCTTGACCTTGGAGTTGTGACGGCATTATACCTTCTAATCATGCTTAACATTTGTGTAAAGTTTCACTGGGATTCTTTGCATTATTTGAACATTATGGACAAATTTTAATCCTATAGATAGAAAGGGGAAAGAGCATGTAAAATATATTTTACCCTCGATGGGGTTGTGGGTTCAAGGTAGGACAATATAATACCTAGTGAAATACATATTTGGTCAGCTTATATGCTGAAACTGAAATGTCAAATAACAGCAGTGTCCTGTAAGAATCAATGTTCCCTGTTCACCAAGATGACACGAAAGAAATCATTTACAAAGTATCTGTCATTTCCAGAGAATTTTCTTCTCCCCAGAAAGAATATAACTCAGACGCAGGATATTACTTCTCGATATGGAATCCATTTATCAAAATAGGCATTAGCCTCACATTGAAAGAAAAGTGTCCTATGTCTCAGTTAAATGTTCTTATTTTATGACATAATCTGTATTTCTGGCTTAAAATTTGTTTATGTCAAACCCTAACTAAATTTCTTCCCCCAACCCATCCTCCATTCCCAGGGATAGATATTCCTGTCTTTCCCTAGGGAAAAACCTTGTCTAAATTAGCGTGCACTTTGGTGACGTCACATAGTACTGCAACTATTTAATATGACGTCATGAACTATAAAAATAATGCCAGGAAATACCCAAATCTATTCGTCATCACGATTTATTTTGTGTGATAGGCAAGAAAAATGATCCAACATGTCTGCCTGTGTAAGACAGCTTTTTTCCCAACCCTCGGGACAGCTTGGATAAAAAATCTCGCTAACGCTCATTTTTTCATTCCACACTGTCCCTCTCAGGTAGGGAAAAACATTATTCATATGTAATTACATCAGTCTGGCTCTAATCCATTTACTAGTTAGGTAAATCATTGTCATTTAATAAATTTTATACCTGTCTGAAGTTAAGTACATGATTAGGTAAGAGACCACCAATTCTTTTTCCATACTGCTTGCATTAAAAAAAGTGCAGGAAATGTATAAGGTAAGGCTTTTAAATACAAAGAGTGAAAATTATTCAGAAATTTGACCGCATTACAATACGAAATGCAAGAGTACACTTGACAAAATTTTCTTACGTCATTACTTTGACATGAAGCCCAACAGAAACAAACAGACCTGTCACTTTGTGAGAAATTGGCAATAAACTGTATAGTCTACAGTAAATACTGTTTTTGTCCGATAGTTTTCTAGAGGAGGGGACCATATGTCTTTTGTGCTTGATCAAGCTCTAAGAGCCATTGTTCGTGGCTTAATTAGTGCAAGAAACAATAAAACCCTAACATAAAGCAAACAGATCAGTTTATTGTCCATTACTATCAGAAGCAAAAAGGTTATGTGTCAGCAGTGGTTGTGAGATAGTAAATTTTATTGTCAGCTTGCAAGCAAAGTTTTCTCCTGGGCTCAGATTGTGCTAAATCCTTTGGTATGAGTGGTCACTCATAAATTCACTCTCTTTTCACAAAAATTTGGTCAAAAACTTTCAGAAGCCTGGAGGTATCATAAAGGTGAAGGTCAATGAAGGTGAAGGTCACATTTAAAAGCTCATCTTGACAGAAACTTTGACCTACATGGAGCAAATTTGGCCCCAAGCAAGACCCACTACTGGCCCTTATCTCAAAGGTGAAGGTCTTACATACTGGTGAAATGATTGGTCTAGTATAACTATTTTATCTGTGAAGGGATTTGAAATTATACTCGCAAGGGCTTTAATGTTCAACAGATGAAGGAAACATGTAGCCAAGAGCCAGGTCAATTAATTTCAGTATTGAGCATTAAGCTCTTATAATTTTGGAAAGCATTTTTAGCTGTTTGAAAATATTCTGCACAAATATTTACTTTGATGAGCTGCCATGTTAGGCATAAAAGACCTTTTATCAGCATTTACACTACCCTGGATTGCCCTGAAAACTTCATCATGAGACTGAGTTTTAACAATATCTGTTGATTTTCTTAAAATTAAGAACCCACCCGCTTAGCTCAGTAGGTAAGAGCGTTGGTCTACGGATCGCGGGGTCGCGAGTTCGATCCTCGGGCGAGGCGTATGTTCTCCGTGACATTTTGATAAATGACATTATGTCTGAAATCATTAGTCCTCCACCTCTGATAATTCATGTGGGGAAGTTGGCAGTTACTTGCGGAGAACAGGTTTGTACTGGTACAGAATCCAGGAACACTGATTAGGTTAACTGCCCGCCGTTACATGACTGAAATACTGTTGAAAAACGGCGTTAAACCCAAAACAAACAAACAAACAAATAAAATTAAGAAATTATTTATGAACAAGATTTTGCCTGAAACCAGTATTGACAGCAGTTTGGTTAATCTTGTAATGTTGTTGACAAAGTATGTTCTGTTGTCCCTATTATTTCGCATCTTTTCTCTGTGTGGAACTATTTCTTTGGTGTATAATTATTTTGTTGAGGACAATTTGATTACTGATGTAGCAATTTATTTCATTTTGAGTAATACAATTAAGGACACGATTGTGTAATTATCCCGTAGAAGACAGCGAGAGGATATAGAAAATTGTATGCAATATTTAATTTGGATGCGTCTGTCTATCACTTTTTGCGCTTGAGTTATATTTTTAGAAATTACTCCTTTCTGTAAGTAGTTTTAATCTGTTTTTACAGCCAATATCACAGATTTAGACTGGGAAGTTTGAACATACATGGTATCGTCAGACGTGGAAGAAATGAAATATAATAGTACATTAGTTACAGAATAGATCCTTGTCTACATTTGTCTGTTACACGGAATCTTCGCAATTGATTATACAATAAGTTTTTGATGATGAGTGATATGCCAAGTTTTTTTCTGGCTTCTCGGATGTATATATGGTGTTCACAAAGTTTAACTATATTACAAACATGGTGTGGGTTTTCTTTGTCATCTTTTGACTTAACATACTCATACATGGATATCTATACCAGGTGTAATACTGCCTTAAAGTAATCTGATATAATTTAACATTATAAAATCTGATAGCATTTTACATTTTGATACTGGCATAATTTTACATTATAACTTGGATGCAGTTATAGTAACATTATGGCTCTGATAACTTTTTACATTACTGGGATATAATTACACATGAAAGCTCTGATAAAGTTTTACATTATAACTTGGGTATGATTTTAATTAATAACCCTGGCATCATGTTATAACTGGGATACAATTTTACATTATAGTTCAGATAAATGTTATGTTACAACTTGGATATGATTTTAAATAATAACCATGGCATCATGTTATGACTGAGATACAATTTTACATTATAGTTCAGATAAATGTTTTGTTACAACTTGGATATGATTTTAAATAATAACCCTGGCATCATGTTATAACTGGGATACAATTTTACATTATAGTTCAGATAAAATGTTATGTTACAACTTGGATATGATTTTAAATAATAACCCTGGCATCATGTTATAACTGGGATACAATTTTACATTATAGTTCAGATAAATGTTATGTTACAACTTGGATATGATTTTAAATAATAACCCTGGCATCATGTTATAACTGGGATACAATTTTACATTATAGTTCAGATAAATGTTATGTTACAACTTGGATATGATTTTAAATAATAACACTGGCATCACATTATAACTCGGATATAATTTCTACATTATAGATCTGATATAATTTTAATTTGTAAGTTGGATATAATTTTGAATAATAACACAGACATTATCTTTAAATGGGGATATAATTTTACATTAAAGTTCCAATAAAATGTTATGTTTTAACTTGGATATGATTTTTAATATTTTAATTAATAACACTGGCATAGACATTATTAATTAATGGGATATGATGTTACATTATGAGTCAAGTATCATTTTACATTATAACTCAAGTAATTTTACATTATAACTTAGTTACAATATAACATGACAACTTTATTAAAACTGAACATTATAACTTTGGTATGAATTTTGCATTATAACTTGTACAAAATTTAGTCTCAATGTTTTACCTTACAACATTGATATGAGTTCATGCTATGACTTGGAAACCATCTTTATACACACTGATTCAGTTTTGACTTACTTTTACTTTGACTTATGTCTATGATTAACTGTGATAATAGTCTGTCTTAAAACAAATTTTACTATACATTGTAATTTTTAATTGCTATGATACGACTAAATCAAGGCCTTCTGTGAATGAACTTAGAAAGTTAGTTTTTTTTTTAACAAAAAAAAAAGATACATTTATATTCTAACAGATATTTTATTTCACTAACTGATTTGCGAAACTTGAAGACATGAGGGAAAGACAATTTATGCAAAGATGAAGGGGGACCAAAGAATTACCCGATGTTTAAGGGGGTGCATGCAGTTTGTGGATATTTTAGATTAATGAAATATTTTGTGTTGTCTCAAATATGAAAATAAAGTAAGTTAGACAATGGAAGACAGTGAGGATGTGTATGTACAGGTTGCCAATGGTAACAATGAGAAACACTTTGTTCCAAGAGTTATGTCCCATTGTAATGGGCGTAATGGAATATCAGTAAAATCGAACCAGGAAATACGTCAGGTTATGTCTATGGAAGAAGTTACCTGCAAATTAAAAGGAATAAAGGTGAGTTGATCAGTGTGATGACGTGCTTTATAGACATTTACTGTGAAATCATTAACTTTCATGGATTTTGTAGACATTTAATCCACAAAATTTAATCCAAGCCTAGAAGTGAAGTTCCATTCATTTTATGTTCAAGGACTCGAAATCCATGAATTGATATCCCCATAATGTGAGTCTTTTCGGGCAAAGCTGCAAAAAGGTATAGTAAAAAGTTGTTGGTGATGTATGACCTTGTTAGCTCACCTGAGCCAAAGGCTCATGGTGAGCTTTTATGACCGCTTAATGTCCATAGTGTGTTGTGCGTCCGTCAACATTTTCTAAAAAAATCTTCTTCTTGAAAACCACTGGGCAGTATTTATTTATTTATTTGGGTTTAACGGCGCACCAACACAGTATAGGTTATATTGCGCCAAACAGGACTACAAATTTTGGTTCCACATCTCATTTACATCAAAATAAAGACATGAGGAGAATTACACCAAACTTCACAGGAATGATCCTTGGGTGGTCCCCTTTCAAAATTGTTCAAAGAATTTAATTCTATGCAGAACTCTGGTTGCCATGGCAACCGAAAAACTTTTAAAATCTTCTTGTCCAAAACCGCAAGGCTTAGAGCCTTGATATTTGGCATGTGACATCATCTTATGGTCCTCTATCAAGGGTGTTCAAATTGTGCCCCTGGGATGAAAAGAGGCCCCGCCCCAGGGGTCACAAGTTTTTACATAGACTTATATAGTAAAAAACTTTAAAAATCTTCTTGTCTAAAACCACAAGACCTAGGCCTTTTTTGATATTTTGTATGTAGCATTGCCTTGTGGTCCTCTACCAAAATTGTTCAAATTATGCCCCTGAGGTGAAAAGAGGCCCTGCCCCAGGGGGTCTAAAGTTTTACATAGACGATATAGGGAAAAATTTTTAAAAATCTTCTTGCCTGAAACTGCAAGGCCTAGGCTTTTGATATTAAGTATGATGCCTTTCCTAGTGTTTCTCTACCAAAATTGTTCAAATTATGTCCCCAGGGAGAAAAGAGGCCCTGCCCTGGGGGTACCAAGTTTAACATAGACTTATATAGGAAAAAAAAATAAAGATCTTCTTTTCTAAAAGTTCAAGGCCTAGGCCTTTGATATTTGGTATGTAGCATTACTTGGTGGATCTCTAACGAATTTGTTCAAATTATGCCCCTGGGGTGAAAAGAGGCCCCGCCCTGGGGGTCACTTGTTATAATTATCACTTATATAGCAAAAAATACTTCAAAAATTATCAATCATATTTCCTAGACTGTTTAATTATAATTACCTGATGACCTTAAGCGATTAGGGATCACTTGACTGTGACCTTTACCTACTGACCTACTTTCTTGTTTTTTTTAAGATACAGCCTTGAAATTTAGATGACATGTACAGTTTTGCACACCAATCTTGAAACTGACTTTCAGTTACAATGAATGTGACCTACTGACCTACCTTCTTAATATTTTAGCATCAGTTTGCCATTTGAAACATGTGGCTCATATTACTCAGGTGAGCGATCCAGGGTCATCATGACCCACTTGTTATGTTGATTCACCATAAAATCCAACCCACTCATTTGTACAGAGGTTGTTTGTAAGGGTTAATTGACAAAGAATTTGATACTTTGCCCTTGAATTCACAGAGAGGCTTTTATAAGAATAAGAAAACTTGTGCAGCATCGTATGAGAAGAAAGAGCTTATTTTGCTTGCCTTCATAGCATTTGCTTCCAAACTGTGGGTTCAGTATCCTTCGTCATAGTCTGTGATTCAGCTACATGTATTTAGCACTCCACTAAGATCGGCTTTGGACTTCTGTCATGGTCAGATTGAGAGACTCGGCTTGTGGTTTGCATCTTTAGTAGAACTTAGTCAAAAAAAAATAGATTGGAAGGAATAAATTTATACATTGGTCTGGTGTGTAGATCCTTTGTTAACCTGTAAGACTTATGGAAAATCTCACCAAAGTTTATTTTGTAGAATAACTAATGCAGTTGACTTAATGGGAATATTTTTTTTTCTGGAGAGGTCTATGGTCAGTAATGGATTCCACATTTTGTTGGCTGACAAAATACCATAAATCACCATAAAAGGACTTCGGACACTTTCTATATGAATTTGCCTACTCCAAGAGTGAAAAATAAACCACTAAGAAATAAGTATTTAATTACATATACCATCAAAATACATATTTGAGATTATTTCTTAAAGTCAAATTTTTCAATATTTTTTCATAAAATGGTAATTTTTGCTCTAAATAGAATTACGTACCCTGTTATATACATATAAAAGCTATTTTGCTTTAAAGAACATTGTTCCCCCCCCGTGCATCAAAACCATATTTGACCAGCATATGTAGATATTAATTATACACATTTTCTGTGACTATTGTGTTGATGCAAGGGGTGGAACAGTACTTTTAAACAAAAAATATAACTACAGGGTGTTCCCAAATGTAAAGTAACCAATACTTTTTATATTCATTTTTAATAATTTGATAGTCACATATTTTTACATCTGTTTGTAACTAAAATACTATACAAATGTTTGAATGGGCACATATAGGCATGTTATACATGTAGAGTAGTGAGAGAAGCAAATACTGTTAATTCATTATTATTCATTGGGTTAAATTTTCATTCGCATATCCTGTTTGTTTGTTGTAGTAGATTGGCAAATGTGTGCTGTAAAATACTAGCAACACACCAGGTAATCTTCTGCATGCCCTCCTCGCGACGCGCACACCAGGATGTAATTTGTTTTCCATTTTGTTTTTATTATTTTTTTTTTTTTTTGTATTTTTTATATATTTTTCATTTCTTTATTTCTTCATCTTTTTCTGTGCATTTATATTTATTTCTTTTAGACACATACTACATGTGACACGCATTCATCACTTCATGTTCTTCTTTCAGTAAAAACTGAATTGAAGATTTTCTTTGCGGCGGACTAGGCCTAAACACAACAAAAAAAGGCGCAATATGTGCACAGCATTTTATCTGATCCTGACTATAGTCTATCCAACAGAAATAAAGCTTGGCATTGATATGCCTGTGATGCATAGGTCAAGAACAGTAACTTCTTGGCAGGTCATATCAGTGACGGTTTCACATTCAGTGTGATGCCACGAAAGTGATGTGTCAAGTCGCTTTCCATGCAGATGGCATATACAAATACGGCTAGACGCGAACACGAACTAAACGGTCCAGCCGAGTTTCAGGTGGAACTTTTAAGCAGCGACCTGCTTCAACTTTTCGAATATGTTTTGCCCACAACTTCAGCCCTGAATAGACAACATTATCTATAGATGGGTTGTTGTCAGACTTATCCGGATTTAACTTTTTCCGATCCAGCTTCCTTAGGCAAGCCTCAGGTAGAACTGTCATTTCGGATACATTTTTATTACATGTTTAAGCGAAATGAGCCGTGCTATGAGAAAACCAACATAGTGGCTTTGCGACCAGCATGGATCCAGACCAGCCTGAGCATCTGCGTAGTCTGGTCAGGATCCATGCTGTTTGCTTTCAAAGTCTATTGGAATAAGACAAACCGTTAGCGAACAGAATTGATCCTGACTAGACTGCGCAGATGTGCAGGCTGGTCAGGATCGATCAATGCTGGTGGCAATTGCACTATATTGGTTTTCTCATGGCGCGGCTCAAATATTATGTGTGCCACTGGTACTTATCCTAAACAAAATCCCACCCTACGGCCTTGATAAGATTACTGACTTTTCTTATTATTAATGTTATACATCACACAAATAGCTGCCATCACTTATAACAGAGCTATACAGACATGTACATGTACTTAAATAACTACCTGAACCACTGTAATAAAACTGACCGGTCACTTATACATGTATACCTATTCACACAATGTAATGCGTCAATAACTTTACATTATGAACAGTGTATAGATAAATCAAGTACAGGTTGTTTGGAAAAATATCGTTCCCTTTTTTATTTATTTATAGGATTTTAATCTTAAAATGTTATTTTTTTCCTTAAATAAACAGATTTTGTCACTTTTTTGACTGGAATTAAAATATTTAAAACTTCCGTAAAGTGATGACATTATATTTTCACGGAAATTTAAACATTTTATTTTTTCAAGAAAATATACCCTGGCCCAGATAAAATAAGAAAAACATCTTGATAGGAACAGATACAAATCAGTTTTTGCTGTAATAAATTAACTAATACATTGGTTTATCACTGACTCGAAACGCTTTGGGTATTGATTAAATACTTAAGGAGAAATTTGCATTTGAAATGTAGGCTAGAAGCATATGATAGTGTCCGAAGTCCTTACACTTTCATGTAAAGGATCTACTATATGTAACAGGTTGGCTAGCTATTTATATGCAAATAACTGCCTGCCACTTCCAGAGTCTTTGTGAACCTAATATAGTATTTCTCAGACAGGAAAAATGGGAATATTCCGTTGAGAATATGCTCATCATAAACTGCTGGAAAATATTTCTTGGTACTTTGTTGTGTTATAATTTATCTTGTTTAAGTTATTAGCTAGTCCACTAGGTTAGCTCACTAGATAAGGCACAAGATTGCAGTCAGTAAGTTGCAAGTTCAGTAAAGGTCAAGTGTCATCCGAACTGAAACCAGAACCGAATTGAAACCGGAACCGAACTGAAAAAATGTGAATACATTATGATAAGTGGGCCATTTCACACATATTCGGAAGTGGAATTAAGAAGTTAAATGATACAGAAACAAACATGCACAAAATTTATAGTTAGGTTACAGAATTTGGTCTGAAAAGATGAAAAAGGTCACATTTTTCCACAAGTTGGCAGATTTGCATGATTGTAAGAGGGGTCTATACTTGGTTTTGCTGTATCTCTTTGATTCAAGCAGGTATAGAAGTTTTGATTCCATACCTCATATCATTATTTTAATGTAAATGAGATGTGAAAACAAAATTTTTTGTCCTGTTTGGACTGCTATATGACTTGTAATGTGTTGGTGCATTTAAAAACTTGTAAAATCAAAAACTGTCAATGCCTTCGTGTTGGGAATGATAAATCAAGGATAAAATGATTTTTTGTCTAGAAATAGAAAAGTCAGCTTGATTCACTGATATTTAATATTCCATGTTTTGTGTGTATTTTCAGAAAGAGACGTTAGGCCAGTTTGTTCTGGATAAAGTTTGTGACACGCTGAATCTGGTGGAAAAGGATTACTTTGGTCTACGATTTGTTGATGCTGAAAAACAAAGGGTAAGTACAGAATTTCCTAAGAGGGTAAAATTTAATGGATTTTTAATGCTTATGAACAAATAAATTTCTGGAAAGCGAAGCAATTTTTACAAAGGGTAAGTGAATTTCTGTAAGGGCAAAGTGAATTTTTAATACTGATAAACAATGGGTAAGTGATGTAATTTCTGTAAGGGCAAAGTGAATTTTTAATGCTGATAAACAATGGGTAAGTGATATAATTTCTGTAAGGGCAAAGTGAATTTTTAATGCTGATAAACAATGGGTAAGTGATTTAATTTCTGTTAGGGCAAAGTGAATTTTTAATGCTGATAAACAATGGGTAAGTGATGTAATTTCTGTAAGGGCAAAGTGAATTTTTAATGCTGATAAACAATGGGTAAGTGATGTAATTTCTGTAAGGGCAAAGTGAATTTTTAATGCTGATAAACAATGGGTAAGTGATGTAATTTCTGTAAGGGCAAAGTGAATTTTTAATGCTGATAAACAGTGGGTAAGTGGTTTAATTTCTGTTAGGGCAAAGTGAATTTTTAATGCTGATAAACAATGGGTAAGTGATGTAATTTCTGTTAGGGCAAAGTGAATTTTTAATACTGATAAAAAGTGGGTAAGTGATGTAATTTCTGTTAGGGCAAAGTGAATTTTTAATACTGATAAACAATGGGTAAGTGATGTAATTTCTGTTAGAGAAAAGTGAATTTTTAATGCTGATAATGGTAAGTTTTGTCCATGCTGAAAAAAACCCAGAAAGGTAAGCGAATTTCTTTCACATAAAACTTACTTGATTTGATAAATATAAAATGCCAAAGGGAAAGTGAATTTCTATTAGGTTTCTGCCTAATTTAGTAGTGCTGAAAAAGAAACGCTCAGTTAAACTGTTTTTATTACTATCTGATTTCTTTGTGATGAAAAATCTTGTATTGTTTATGTATCTATCTTATATTTTTTGACAGAATTTCTCCATTGAATAATGTGGTAGGTAATATTGTTTGACATACTTTGTTGAGAAAAAAAGAGTTTTAAGTAGGTGACAAATGGCAATCTCAGTCCTATTTTTGCATTTTACGACCTGTATTAATGTATCTCATACCAAGAATATGTCTTTCCGTATAAGCCAGGAATGCTGTAATTGCACATGGACAAAACGTAATCAAATCATGGATATTGCCATTTGTCCTTATTATGGGGCAGCTACCTTAAATGGATGATGCTTTTGACACAGAGAGCAAAAGGATGGGAATAGTGTAAACTATTTAATATTATTCTGACACTGTTGATGTTTAGTGTTATTCTGACACAGTTGATGTGTAAATATTATTCTGACACTTTTAATGTTTAAAAATCTTCCGACACAGTTGATATTTAACATTGTTATTTACACAGTTGATGTTTAATATTATTCCATAACAGTTGAAGTTTAATATTATTCTGACACAGTTGAAGTTTGATAATTATTATTCTGACACAGTTTAAAGGATTGATATTCTGACACAGTTGATGCTTAATAAAGGAAAAGGAATGCTTCGGTGGATTCTGAAAACTTTGTCAGAATTATTCAGAAAAAAAGAAATATGAAGTATGACATTGAAACATGCTGCAAATAGGGTTTGCTATGCTTTTACTGAGATAATTGAATGCTTAATTGCTCTTATGCCTTAAACTGGAGAAATAAATGATGATTAAATTAATGGTTTTATGTTCAGGCGTATAATTAGATGAATTTCATGATAGGCTTTGCAAAAAAAAAATGGCATCAGAATTTTCAAAGCAGGAAAATACAACAGTTTTTGTTGTTGAATATGTTAGTACTAAGCATTGATTTTAGAATTATGTTATAGACTAGTATTCTATCCCGGATCAATGTTTTTATATCCACACTGCACGATATTTGGCCATTTTTACTGATTATTAATGTTCCGCGGGGAAAGTTATACCGAAAGGTGTTGGTATTGATGATATCTCAAGACCTTTGGCTCCAGGCAGCCCTATAGCCATTTGTTATTTACTTAAAGATTTTTATGTTACTATATTTAGGACATTATGCTAATAAAAGAATGTCTTGTTTATTCAGTAAGTGAATGAATATTGTTCGTATCTTGAACAAGTATTAATAGCATATTTCTTGGGAAAACAGCAATTTGCATTCTGATACTCATTGTGAAATACTTAATGGAGTTTAGGAGATGCAATGTGAACAAAAAAATAATATAAAGACAAAAATTAGAGAAGCTGTCTCAAAAGTATTTATGCTGTTGTAATAAAATTCACCGTATATCTCTGGCATTTACAGGAGATGGTTTGTCAGTTAATGCTTCAGCCTGTTTTAGCTTGACTATACGAAGTATGGAGAACTGTCCTACTCGACCCGGCGTCGGCGTCCTACATCCGCACCTTGGTTAAAGTTTTGATGCACTTTCTCTTTATCTCTGTAATCACTTGATGGATTTGTTTCAAACTTAAAATAGTTATTCCTCATCATCACCCACATAATGTGGCACAAGGGCCGTAACTGTCACATCCAGTATTTCATAAATTATTCCCCTTTTTACTTAGAATTTCAGGTTAAAGTTTTGATGCTCTTTCACTCTATCTCAGTTATTACTAAATGGATTTTATTCAAACTGAAAATAGTTTTTCCATATAATCTCCCACATCATATGACACAAGGCTCATAACTCTGGTACCAATATTTAAAGAATTATCCCCCCTTTTACTTAGAATTTCAGGTTAAAGTTTTGATGCTCTTTCACTCTATCTCAGTTATTACTAAATGGATTTGATTCAAACTTAAAATAGTTGTTCAACATCATCACTGACATCATATAACTCTTGAAGGGCCATAACTCTTGCACCATTATTCCATGAATTATCCCCCTTTTTACTTAGAATTTCAGGTTAAAGTTTTGATGCACTTCCACTATATTTCAGTTATTACTAAATGGATTTGATTCAAACTTGAAGTAGTTGTTCCACATCATCGCCCACATCATATGGCACAATGTGCATAACTCTTGCTCCAATATTTTATGAATTATGCCCCCTTTTTGCTTAGAATTATTATTTATTTAGTGTTTTGATACACTTTATCTTTACTCTGTTATTACTTAATATTTTTGACACAGATAGGGAAAAACCGAGACCAATTTTCTGTGGTACAACTTGGATGGTACCTCCAATTTTTAGGTGTATTTTGACATATCTGTACCTTGTAAGAATTTTGTTTTTCTTTTTGGTTAAATTTCTTTCCTTTGTTGTTCCTGTCCTTTGGACTTAGATACTTTTTCTGAGGACCTTCTTGTCCTCAAGTGCAGGTGAGCGATATAGGGCCATCATGGCCCTCTTGTATGGCTATATCTAATGAACTGTTTTGTTTCTTTCAGCACTGGCTAGACCCAACAAAGACTGTGTACAAACAGTTAAAAGGTAAGTCAAATAGGTTTGACCCCTTCAAGAGAAAATGTATTAATGGGGAAGGAATATCCAATTGTTTGGTAATATTTGAAAGTTTATTAAGAAACCTTTCAGAAGGCTGAAAAGGTTAGATATGGCAGTATGAAATTTAAGAAAATGGCTCATCATGGAGGCAGTTCTTTTAGTGTGTGCACACTTTTGGGTTATATATTTAGCAAATACCCTTTTACATAGATCAATTTCTAACGTTTCTAGAGTTTGTGATATAAAACTTGATAATTTCTTTGGTTGTGGTTGGAAAATGTAGAGAATTTGTTTACAGTATTAAGGAAATACAGTTCATATAAATAAAAGCGAATAAAATCTTGCCAAAAATGGCTGCCTCTGATCTAATATTTAACTGTTCATAACTTCTTCATTTTTAAACCGATTTTGAAAATCATTTCTCTTACTTAAATGAAATAAGAATACCTATCAGACAGAAATAACAATTAAACACCTTTGCTTTTTACTTTAAAATCTTAGTTTTGCTTTCACCATAAAATGCAGTGGATGCTGTGTTATAAAATTGTTTGGAGATCAGTCTCGGAATGATGCTTTGTCATTGGTCTATTTCAAAAATGATCTGACGATCAACCAATTGAAGCTTGAGTTCTGAGACTGGTACCCTAACTCAATTATAAATAAAAAAAAAAACATTTGGCACAGATGTTAAGGTTTATTATGCCCCCCCACCCTAACCACCTGTCCATCCGTCGCACTTCATTTCCTATCAATAACTGGAGAACCATTTGACCTAGAACCTTCAGACTTCTACCTTTACCTATTATCTTTCATAGGGTGGCAGGGTGGAGTAGATGACCTCTATTGTTTTTGGGGTCACTCCATCAAAGGTCAAGGTCAATGGGGCTTGAACATGAAAAACCATTATGATCAATAACTTGAGAACCTCTTGACCCAGAATGGTGAAACTTCATAGGATGATTGGACATGCAGAGAGGATGACCCTTATTGATTTTTGGGTCACTCTGATATAAGTCAAGGTCACAGGGGCCTGAACATGGAAAACCATTTCCAATCAATAACTTGAGAACCAGTTGACCCAGGATGTTGAAACTTCATAGGATGATTGGACATGCAGAGTAGATGACTCCTATTGATTTTGGGGTCACTTTATTAAAGGTCAAGGTCACAGGGGCCAGAACATGGAAATCCATTTCCGATCAGTAACTTGAGAACCATTTGACCTAGAACTTTTAAACTTCATAGGGTGATAAGACTTACAGAGTAGAATGACTCCTATTATTTTTTAGGTTACTAGATCAAAGGTCAAGGTCACAGGGGCCTGAACATGGAAAACTTTTTCCCATCGATTACTTGGGAACCACTTGACCCAGAATGTTGAAACTTCATAGGATGATTGGACATGCGTAGTAGATGACCCCTATTGCTTTGGGGTCCCTTGATCAGAGGTCAAGGTCACAGGGGCCAGAACATTGAAAACTGTTTCCAATCCATAACTTGAGAACCACTAGGCCCAGAATGTTGAAACTTAGAGGGATAGTTGGACATGCCAAGTAGAAGATCCCTGTTGCAGCCAACCATCAGTGTCTCTGACTTTCGCTCCTGTCCCCTATTGACTTCTTGCCTGTTACTGCTATGCATTGGGGGAGACATGCGCTTTTCTACGTTTTGTACATTATTTACAGTTAGGAAGTGTGTGAGGAATTATTTTATTTAATAACATGAAAACATGTTTTTAGCTCCTTAATGCTCATTAGTTTGTCAAAAACATGTCCAATAACTAGGAAGTTTATTGGGTTGTGTTTATTTACAGAACCAAAAGGTGACAAAATCTACACTTTCCTTTGTCATCTTTAGCAAGCCTTAAAATAGAGCTATCTCTTTCAATAAACATGTAACCTGGTGATTGTCGCATGAGAAAATTACATTATTTTTTTTGTGTGTAAAGTTCTCCTTCCCAATTTAGATATGCTAGAAATATGTAACATCCCAACAAATGATCACACCATAAGATAGTTACATTGAATTTGGATCAACATTAATGCAATGGAATATTGAGGTGAAATAAAATTAGATATGAAAATAATTATATTATCTGTTACACTAAGCAAATAGTCACCATCTTGTCCAATAATCTGCCGAAAGTTCTGTTTTGTCTTGCAGCTTTTCCTGTCTTTCTGTCCCATCTGTTCACACCTTCCATCTGCACTGTTTTCTTAATTAACTCAAAAGCAATTGAAGGGATTGAATTAAATGGACATATCAGGTTGATCCTTGGAGGAACTGAACTGTAAAAGAAACGAAATTCTGCCATCTGTACTAATGAGTTATGTCCCTTTCTATTGTTTTGTTATTTTGAGACCAGTCATAAACCCCAGCATCTGATTGGTTGATTTTGAACAGATGTTTGAAATTGACCAATAGCATTGTAGCATGCTGGGACTGGTTTCCAAACATGGATAAGGTCTTTTGTTGATGAAAACCTTGGTCACAAACAAAATCCTAGTTTTTGAACTTATTTAGAGTTTGTAATGTCAGTATGTTTGAGGTGTTAAGTGAATTAAGACTCTCTTCCTTGTATATTAGTCAGGTCTCTTGTGAGAGTTACCAATTACGGTGGACAATACATTTCCGCAGAACCATTTACATTCAGACTTTTAATTATCTATTTTTAGAGCATCTGTGAAACTGTCATGACCAGTTTGCATGACAGTGCTAACTGTCTTATTTAGTTAACGAGTTACTGATTCCAATTACTGGAACTAGCACAAAACTAACACAGGTGACTTTGTTTGTCGATCAGTTGATGGGTATAGATCAATGAGAAGAGATGTATAAACATCTATTCTTCAGTGACAATTATTGGTCTCAACGCTGTATCTTTGGAGAGAAAACCAATTTTGTTGTCTAATAAAACTGTTCGTTTATTTGACACATGGTATTTCTTCCTTGATTAAAATAGTACAGCCAAAGATGGAAATATATTAGATCTATCACTTTTACTTTCTATGTGTTATCAGTTTTCATAATAAGCGGCAGTTTTAAATTTGTGTAGGCTGCCTGAATGTTGACAAGCTGAAATTTAGACATCATTTTCCTGAAAATGTCATTTTTTTGCTCCTGATGGTGGCCATAGCAACCGTATTTTGAATAACAACTGACAGTAGTTTTGTTTGACAGCTTCTGCTGAATATGTCAATTGAAAAGAAGAGAACATTTTGAATTGTCATGGTAGACATAGAATTATATAATTTGTTTCTTATGAACACCTCATTATTGATATGTCAGTCAAAGAGAAGAAAATTGTTGACGATAGACATAGAATTATGTAACTGATGTTTTCAATGAACACCCCATTCTGGATATGTCAGTTAAAAGAAAGAGAAATTTTACATTTTGATTTGTCGTTAAGAGATACGGAATTATATAACATTGGTTCACATCCTGGGCTGTATTTATCCCTAATTAATGCCTGAAACATAGGCTTATAAGAATGGAAAATATTCAAGTTGCAATCATTATGTCTCCCACCACACAGTGGTGTGGGAGACATATTGATTTACTCCAGTCTGTCTGTGTGTCTGTGTGTCTGTCTGTCACAAAGCTTGTCCGCACTCTAAGTCGAACATTTCTCATCCAATTTTCACCAAACTTGAACAAAATGTGTTTGACCATAAGACATCGGCCAAGTTCGATAACTAGCCAAATCGGTCCAGGCGTCTTGGAGTTATGGCCCTTGAATTACCAAAAATCGGTCTTTTTACTCTTGTCCGCACTCTAATTCGAATATTTCTCATCCAATCTTCACCAAACTTAAACAAAACGTGTTTGACCATGAGACCTCGGCCAAGTTCGATAACTAGCCAAATCTGTCCAGGCATTTTGGAGTTACGGCCCTTGAATTATCGAAAAATTGGCCTTTTTACTCATGTCCGCACTCTTAATCGAATATTTCTCATCCGATCTTCACCAAACTTGAACAAAATGTGTTTGACCATAAGACCTCGGCCAAGTTTGATAACTAGCCAAATCGGTCCAGGCATTTTGGAGTTACGGCCCTTGAATTATCGAAAAATCGGCCTTTTTACTCTTGTCTGCACTCTAAGTCGAACATTTCGAATCCGATCTTCACCAAACTTGAACAAAATGTGTTTGACCATGAGACCTCGGCCAAGTTCGATAACTAGCCAAATCGGTCCAGGCATTTTAGAGTTACGGCCCTTGAATTACCAAAAAAATCCGTCTGTTTACTCTTGTCCGCTCTCTAAGTCGAACATTTCTCATCCGATCTTCACCAAACTTTAACAAAATGTGTTTGGCCATAAGAGCATACCCAGCTTCGATAACTAGCCAAATCCACCCAGGCACTTTTCATTTATGGCCCTTGAATTACTGATTGGATCCACTTATCCAGACCATCTAATTGGATCCACTCGTCTAAAACATCTAGAGAAACTAACATTTTTCATCATCTAAGGGGCAGTTGTGGGAGACATGCGCTTTTCTCAAAAGCATCTCTAGTTTTATTTGTACCATTCTGTATACACTGATGAAACTTTACAGAGCCTTTTATATTGGCAGAATGCACAATCATGCAAAGTTTCATTACTGTCTATGCAAATTTAAAGATGACCGAACAGTAAGAAATCTTTCGATGAATACAGGCACTGTGTGAGTTGTATGTTCTCAGTGGTGACTGACTGAAGAAAATTAACTCTAGGTTATCTGCCCTCCACCTCCGTACTTGTACAAAATCACTACTTGGTTTAATTTCTTAGTGCCATGATATAATTGAAATGCTTTGGAAATACTGAATTAAACCCAAGAAACAGAACTTGTCAAAAAAATGTTCACAGGCCCTTTTATTCACATCTACGTTATAGTCTAAAGGTTAAAGTGTTTTTAATGCAAAATATATTGTGGATGTTTTTGCACTGAAAACAAGATTTCAAACTAAAGATGCAAAAGAAAGCCTACAAAAATTTTGTTTGATTGATTTATACGTATCTCGAGTCTGAATTTTCCGATGTAAACTGTCGGAAAGTTGAAGTGTTAGAGCTGGATAAACATTTGTACAGTCTCGTAGGCTGATCGTTCTGTCACGTAGGTCAATAATCAGGAAGATATATAGGGATTTGATCAATTTCAGCAGCCATGTCACTGTCCACTGACGAGGTACTATGATATCTTTGTTATTTGTGGCAGACTTGTTTACATGGTTGTGTCAGTATACGAAGTTCAGTCCCAGTTAAAATGAAACAAATGACATCCATTTTAACTGTAAAAGGTCCAGATCAGGAAATTGAAATATTTTGCAATATAACACAAGTTGAAAAAGAAAGGAACTTTATATTATAATTCTAGGACTGAAAGAAAAACTGTTGTACATTTGTAATTCACTAGATTTAAAGAATAAGATATATGACTGTCTTACAGCCGAGTGTCAGAATATAACACACTTAATAATAGAAATTGCCTAAGAACTTGACTGTATTGGACTTGAGACAGGAAGGACAAGGAATACGGACAAGGAATACTGTTAATAAGAAATATGTAGTTTAGTAGCATCTGAGTTTAATCCTTATTTACTGATTAAATGTATTATTGATAATGGTGTCCATTATCTTTAAAATGTGAAAAGCTGATTTCTTTTAACTTGGAGTCTTTGGTCAATTAAGAAGAACATCAGAACTCCTTGGTAACGAAAGAAAACATGAAATGCATTAACTGTTATCTGTTTTTCCGCTTGCCAAACAGTCTTGCCTTATATAGGATTGATTTTGGATTAAAGACAACTGCTTCCTGATTAAAAAATACTGCCAGGAAAAAAGAACTTTCTATTGCATTTGTTCCATTAAATTGATGAATTGATGAAATTGAGCCCATTTTTATACCCAGGGGTGATTTTAACTTACAGATTGAGATGTTGCATTTCTAGACACAGGGTTAAGCATATTATTACATCAGGAATTATAGCCAGATTCATTCATTCAAGTAGAAAGAAAAACTTGTTTAGGAATAAATGAGTTGAAGCAGTTGTTCAGAAATCTGTCTTCTGTGGAAAAAGGTTAAATTGTTGGAAAATAGGTTGGGAAATAAGATAAACTGTTAGGAAATAGGTTGAACTGTTGGGAAAAAGGTTAAATTGTTGGGAAATAGGTTTAATTGTTATGAAAAAGGTTAAATTGTTGGTTTAGTGAAACCCTGCTTGCTTGAGCATTGATGGATTGACATTAGGGCTCGGACTCAAGTCGATATGGTCCATGGCTGTTTTCCTTATACTTCCTGTAATTGGGTTGTTTAGGATCGTAGATAACTCTAGTATTTTGCTAATCCTTTTGTGTTTTACTGAATTATCCAAACTGGCATGTCTGTTTAAGCATCATATCATCTTCTTCATCAAAATGATTGCAGATTTTGTAAAAGGATCTCCATAAAACATGACATGTCAAAATTTTGTTGGAAGTTTATAAGTTGTCAAGTTCTCTTGGTGGGATGATACCAGTAGCATCCTGTGAAATCATGTTTAGAGGGGAGACAACTTTTAATGGACCTTATTTGCACTGTCCACAGAATTGAATCAGAAGGTACACAGAAATTCTCAGGTAATTTCTCCTAAACAATGGAAAGCCCTAAATTCTTGTCACCACAAAATTTTCATTATGACCAAAGACCATGAAATTTTATGCCAACAAAGTAGCATGACTTTGCAGTATTTTGTTTTATGCTCCATATTACCTTTGAAGTTGTTTTTTTCAGGAGTGAGTCCCTGTGTTCTCTGTTTTCGAGTGAAGTTTTATCCAGAAGACCCCATGAAGTTACATGAAGAGATTACAAGGTACTATACTCACTGTTCGCCAAAATTAAATCCACCACTCCCATGCATTGTGGATAATAAAATCCTATCCAAGGTTGATATTTGTCCCAAAACATGGAAGTTTTTGGACACATCTCAAACAGATGGGATTTCTTTATCCGCAGCTAAATGGGCTATGTAGATTTATTATGCCCCCCCCCCTGCGAAGTTGGAGGAGTATATTGTTTTCCTGATGTCGGTCGGTCAGTCTGTAGACCAATCCGTTTCTGGATGATAGGCCTAGAATCATAATAGGGAGGTTGATCATGACCAGAAGATGACCCCTATTGATTTTGAGATCAGTAGGTCAAAGGTCAAGGTCACAGTAATCCAGAACTGTTAAGCTGTTTCCGGATGATAACTCAAGAACCCTTAGGCCTAGGATCATGAAATTTGATAGGGAGGTTGGTCATGACCAGCAGATGACCCCTATTTATTTTGAGATCAGTAGGTCAAAGGTCCAGGTCACAGTGATCCAGAAGCGGTTTCCGGATGATAACTCAAGAATGGTTGGGCCTAGGATCTTGAAAGTTGATAGGAAAGTTGACTGTGACGAGCAGATGACCCTTGGTCAAAGGTCAAGGTCACAGTGTCCCGGAATAGTTAAACCGTTTCTGGACGATAACTTTAGAATGCTTGGGTGTAGGGTCATGAAACTTAATACACTGTATTAAGGTTGATCATGATCAACAGATGGCCCCTATTGATTTTGAGGTCAGTAGGTCAAAGGTCAAGGTCACAGTGACCTAGAACAGTTAAAGCATTTCCAGACGATAACTTGAGAACACTTGGGCCTAGGATCTTGAAAGTTGACCCTGGTCAAATGTGGTCCGGAATAGTTAAACAGTTTCCGGACGATAACTTTAGAATGCTTAGGCTTAGGATCATGAACCTTGTTAGGGAGGTTGATCATGACCATCAGTTGAACCCTATCGATTTTGAGGTCAGTAGGTCAAAGGTCAAGGTCACATTGACCCAGAACAGAAGAACTTTTTTGCCAAATAACTAGAGAATGCTTTGGACTAACATCACATTTGATATGGAGGTCACTTATGACTTGTAAAATGTCTAGTGCACAGACCAAACAATTTCTGTTTCTTCTGTAGTTACTGAATGCATCAGTGTGGTGGGGGCATTTCATGTTCTACAAGCTCTTGATATTATTTATATATCAACTAGTATTTAACATTAGAGATAACTCAGTTTGAAAAAGAACACTAAAAGGTTCTTTCTTTATAGCTCTCTTGAGCAGGGGTGCTTGCGGTGAGCTATTGTGATCACGCACTTTCCGCTCTGTCAGCATTTTGCTTCAAACAGCGTATCTTCTGAAACCAGTTGAAACTTTAAAAGTCTTCTTCATCAAAACTGCAAGGCTCATCCCTTTGATATTTGCTATGTAACTTTGTCTAGTGGTACTTCTACCAAATTTGTTCAAACATGCCCCAGGGGACCAAATTGGCCCTACCCAGGGGTTCACTTGTTTACATATTGTATGGGAAAAATTGACTAGTGTAAGACAAGCATTATGTAACATTGGTATCTTATTTGGAAAACATTGTCCCTGGTTTTAAAATGGACAGTGGGGTCTCATGGCAAAGTGAGGAAACCATCCAGCTGGGTTGTGGAAGCTCAACAGTTCTACCTAGGTGTTTGCCTGTGCCTGAAATAATGCCTGTAACCCTTACCCTGCTAAATTTCTATAATGAACTTGTCCATTTCTCAATGTGGACAGTACCATTAACTGTTAAAGGGGGTGCTAAACAAAAAGACATTGACTGAATGGCGGACAGTGCAGATCTTGATCAGACTGCACGGATGTCCAGGCTGATCATGATCTACGCTGGTGGCAAAGGCAGAATCAGTCATGTCCAGCATGATAAGGGGTAAAGGCACTGTAAGTCTTCTCCCACTATTGAAAGCTAGAATATGGCAGATTAAGTACGTCACTTAACCATGAGGGCATGTGCTTTAACCCAGTGTTTGTCACAACATTGCACCTTTGTTTCGACAGAGACAAGCTTTTCAAGGAAGTATGATTAAAAATCATCATCAAACTTTCCATAGAACTTCAAAGTTTTTTTTATCACCTTGAGGATATGCTTATCTGATCTGATCAGGCAATCCTTATTATTCAATTAATTTCTCATTTTTCTCTCACTTGAGTATTCAATATTGCATGCTGTTGTGTTACTCATGAACAGTTTCAATTTTTTTTGTTATAAATTACCTTGAAGTGTTATTTGATATGTTGTTCTGAAGCATTTTTGCAACAAAAAGTTCCAAGGCTTCTGAGCAACATGCCTTATTAGAAAATTTTTTAAGTAATCTCTTTAAATTTGCTTGAATTTAGTCAGCTGTATGCAACCAGTAATATCTGCATTGCAGTGAAACAACTATGAAATCATTTAATATTAGTTGCAGAGTAATTTTTAGCTCGACTATTCGAAGAATAAGTAGAGCTATCCTACTCACCACGGCGTCGGCGTCACACCTTGGTTAAGTTTTTTGTACCAGTCCACATTTTGACAAAGTCTTTTGAGATAAAGCTTTGAAACTTTCAACACTTGTTTACCATCATCATGGCCAGTTATAGGCAAGAGCACATAACTCCATCAAGGATTTTGGCTGAATTATGGCCCCTTTTGACTTAGAAATCATGGTTAAGTTTTTCGTACCAGTTCATATTTTGACAAAGTCTTTTAAGATAAAGCTTTGAAACTTTCAACACTTGTTTACCATCACCATGTCCAGTTATAGGCAAGAGTACATAACTCCATCAGGGATTTTGGCTGAATTATGGCCCCTTTTGACTTAGAAATCTTGGTTAAGTTTTTCGTACCAGTTCATATTTAGACAAAGTCTTTTGAGATAAAGCTTTGAAACTTTCAACACTTGTTTACCATCACCATGTCCAGTTATAGGCAAGAGTACATAACTCCATCAAGGATTTTGGCTGAATTATGGCCCCTTTTGACTTAGAAATCTTGGTTAAGTTTTTCATACCAGTTCATATTTTTTGTAAAGTTTTTGACATATGGCTTTGAAACTTTTATCACTTGTTTAGTATAATAGTCTCTATCTGTAGGAAAGAGAACATAACTCTGTCATCTATTTTGGCTGAATTATGGCCCTTTTTGGACTTTGAAATTGGTTCTGTTTTCATACAAGTCCATGTTTTGTCAAAACTATTTGACATAATTATGGCTTTTAAACTTTGAACACTTGTTTATCATTATGATTTCCATCTGTAGGCAACAGTACATAACTATTTTGACTGAATTATGGCCCTTTTTGGACTTTGAAATTGGCTCATATATTGCCATTTAGTGCAAGACTTATCGAAATCAAAGTAATACAGGAACATTGTTTGTCTAATCTATTTATTTCTTTTGTCTGAATATCCGTGGAAATATTTTGACCCCATTCTTCAATCAATTCTTCGAATAGTCGAGCGCGCTGTCATCAGACAGCTCTTGTTAGCTTGACTATTCAAATAAAAGGGGAGCTATCCTACTTGCCCTGGCGTCGGTGTGAGCGTGAGCGTCACACAAATGTTAAAGTTTGCATACCACCCCAAATATTTTCGAAGTCCATTGAGATATTGCTTTGATATATTGCATACTTGTTTACCATCATGACCCCAGTCTGTAAAAAGGAGGAGGCAACTCTATCAAGCATTTTGACTGAATTATGGCCCCTTTTCGACTTAGAATATGCTTATTGTAATGTTAAAGTTTGCGTACCACCCCAAATATTTTCAAAGTCCATTGAGATATTGCTTTTATATTTTGCATGCTTGTTTACCATCATGACCCCAGTCTGTAAAAAGGAGGAGACAACTCTATCAAGCATTTTGACTGAATTATGGCCCCTTTCGACTTAGAATATGATTGTTGTAATGTTAAAGTTTTACTCATAGCTTATATTATACTATCAAGCACTGAGAATAGTCGAGCGTGCTGTCCACTGACAGCCCTTATTGTATTTTGGGGTAAGGGGATTTTATGGCTGCCTCAGTAGATAAAATACAATACATGTCAGCTACATGATATAAAAAATTGTACATCTGAGACATATTTAAACTACATATATATTTTTGTCACAGGTACTATCTGTTCCTCCAGTTAAGAAGAGACTTGCACCATGGGAGATTACTGTGTTCACCTCAGGATGCAAATTTACTTGCCGCATATATAATACAGTGTAAGTGTATATTTCTGTCACAGGTACTATTTGGTCCTCTAAATATGAAGAGATTTGCACCATGGGAGATTTCTGTGCACATCTCAGGATGCAATTTTATTTACTGAATGTGTCATACAGTGTAAGGAGGGCAAAAAAGATGTACTGTATAAAAATAAAGGAGAGGCTCTTGCTTGTTTGTCAATTCTTTATGTTAGTTATGGATGATTGGTATTATTTACAATTTATAGTAATTAGCATGATTTGTTTATTTACAAAGCACAAGACTTAGACAATTTTGAGAAAAAGATAAGGAACAACATCCTGTCACGACCTTAATGCTCCAGTTTTGAACCATTTTTAGCTCGACTTTTCGAAGCAAATGTAGAGCTATTGCACTCGCGTCGGCGTCTGCACTGGTTAAAGTTTTTGATAATGTCAGATATCTCTGTTACTATCAAGGCTGTTGACTTGAAACTTAAAATAGGTATTTTATTTTACTATCAAAGTCTACACCAGGAGAAACTATCCCTACAACTCTGGTTTGGATTTTGACAGAATTATGCCCCTTTTTAACTTAGAATGTTTGGTTAAAGTTTTTGATAAAGTCAAATATCTCTGTTACTGTCAAAGCTATTGACTTGAAACTTAAAATACTTATTTACCATCAAAATCTACACCAGAAGAAACAATCCCCATAACTTTGATTGAATTTTGACAGAATTATGCCCCTTTTTAACTTAGAATTTTTTGTTAAAATTTTTGATAAAGTCAAATATCTCTGTTACTATTAAAGCTTTTGACTTGAAACTCAAAATAGTTATTTACTATCAAAGTCTACACCAGGAGACACAATTCCCATAACTCTGTTTTGAAATTGGACAGAATTATGCCCCTTTTTAACTTAGATTTATTTTTTTTAAAAACTGATAAAGTCAAATATCTCTGTTACTATTAAAGTTTTTGACTTGAAACTCAAAATGGTTATTTTCTATCAAAGTCTACACCAGGAGACACAATTCCCATAACTCTGATTTGAATTTTGACAGAATTATGTCCCTTTCTAACTTGGAATTTTTTTTTACTGGCAAAGCTCTAATATAGAGTCAAGCACTGAGGAAAGGTGAGTGGGCTGTCTTACGGACAGCTCTTGTTATTAGCTCATCTGAACCAAGTCCTCAGAGTGAACTATTAGTATAGGAGGATGGTCAGGCATTCATTGTCGGTTGTCAGCATTTTTACTTAATCAACTACTTGTCAGAATTACACCAGATTAGGTCTGTAACATGCTTACAAGGTCCCCTCTTAACTTTGTTCAAACAGGGGAACTTGGTCTCTTTTTAGGGACTGTTAGAGCTGAAAATAGAAAACCTGCAAACAGCTTGAGCTCCGTTGATGTGTTGCAACATAAAAAATGAATTTATCCTTTTATCATTGGACAAACTGGTCAATGTTTTATCTTTTAAGGCATGTAACAACTTCAACAGACATTGATATAATCCTATCCAGAGATAACCAAATTGATATATATCTGAATTAAACTTACCTAATTATGAACTTCATGCAGTTTTAGCACAGACATATGACCTAAGTACCTTGATTTATTATGCATATTTCATAAATATAATACATTACAAAATCTTTCTAGATCAATTTTTCCAAATTCATAGATTAGGTGTTTTTGAAGTCCTTGTGTGTAACAGAACATTACCCTTTCTTAAACAGAATGTTATGGCGTGGTGCTAAGTTTGAAAACCTGGTTTTAAGGAATTTTCACATTTCTTGTTGTATCCTTATGTTGTTAAAGTAGAGTTTAAAAATTTATACGAATGGCATTTGAAGGGAAGACATTTGAAGTGCTATGAAAAAAATTGATTTAACGATCTGTAACTTTTTGTTGATGTTTAGTTTTTATCATGTTATTATATTGCAGAATGCACAAACTTACAAAAACACCTGTAGTAATTTCTGTTAATAGAGAACTTTTTGCAGAATTATCTTTCAGTTTTGATTAGCACTGCCTGATTGGACAAGAGTGGAAAACCCAGATGATAAAAATCAGGAGAAAATGTTTTCTGTGAAGTAATTTAAATGAAACAGGAAAACCACAAATAAACTTGTTTTAACTGTATGTTCATTTTCAAAAGTTTTCTACTTCCTGTTTATAGCAATCTGAGCCAATCTCTATCCCTCTTTTATAATTCAATAAATACTGGAAAAGGACCCTTTGCTATGCAAAAGAAATGAGGTGAACATGACTGGATTTTGCTGAGGACAGGAAGTGCCTTATTTCGTATTATTTCTATTTCTTACAGCTGAAGTAGGTGACTATGACCCCCAGGACCATCCACCCGGCTATGTGGCAGAGTTTAAAATGTTACCCGGCCAGAACATACAACAAGAGCAACAGATCCATGACCTTCACAAAACACTTGTGTAAGTACCCATATACTTCCTGTAGACTGGTATTTGTTGTTGGATTTCCTGTACACTTTGAAATTAAGGTTTGGTATATGAATTAACTAATTCTTAACTAAATTGCTTTTGAAATGCAAAGTTTATCTCAATGTCATAAAACAACACGCTAGTTGAATTTGAGGTTTTTGTCATTTCTTAGATAAAACAGATACCAGTACATAAGAATGAAGAGTAACTGTTATATCTGAACTATTCACCTCAGAATATTGAGATTAGTTGATGAAATTACCAGATATTTATACCCCCACCAAACATGTTTGAGGGGGGTATATAGGAGTCAGTTTTGTCGCGTTTTGTCCCGTCCCGTCCCGTCCCGTCGCGTCCCGAAATCTATTATCTCAGTTATTACCAAATGGATTTGATTCAAACTTAAAATACATGTTCCACCTTATCACCCACATCATGTGACACAAGGTGCATAACTCTTGACACTAAGTTTTCATGAATTATGTCCCCTTTTACTTAGAATTTAAGGTTAATTTTGTTGTATTTTCACTATATCTCAGTTATTACTAAATGGATTTGATTCAAACTTAAAATAGATGTTCCACCTCATCACCCACATCATGTGACATAAGGTGCATAACTCTGATACCATTTTTTTATGAATTATGCCCCTTTTTACTTAGAATTTAAGGTTGATTTTGATGTATTTTCACTTTATCTCAGTTACTACTGAATGGATTTGATTCAAACTTAAAATAGATGTTCCACCTCATCACCCACATCATGTGACACAAGGTGCATAACTCTGACACCAAGTTTTCATGAATTATGTCCCCTTTTACTTAGAATTTAAGGTTAATTTTGTTGTATTTTCACTATATCTCAGTTATTACTAAATGGATTTGATTCAAACTTAAAATAGTTGTTCCACCTCATCACCCAGATGATGTGACATAAGGTGCTTAACTCTGACATAAATTTTTTATGAATTATGTCCCCTTTTACTTTAAATTTAAGGTTGATTTTGATGTATTTTCACTATATCTCAGTTATTACAAAATGGATTTGATTCAAACTTAAAACAGATGTTCCACCTCATCACCCACATCATGTGACACAAGGTGCATAACTCTGACACCAATTTTTCATGAATTATGCCCCTTTTTACTTAGAATTTAAGGTTAATTTGATGTATTTTCACTATATCTCAATTACTACTGAATGGATTTGATTCAGACTTAAAATAGATGTTCCACCTCATCACCCACATCATGTGACACAAGGTGCATAACTCTGACACTATTTTTCTTGAATTGTGTCCCCTTTTACCTAGAATTTAAGGTTAATTTTGATGTATTTTCACTATATCTCATTCTGATTGGCTTAGAGCCAAAGGGAAGTAACCTTTTTTTAACCTTTGTACTGAGTTTCTTCCCCTTAAATTCCAGGAATTAGTCTATTTTTAGAAATCCTATTTTTAGATTTTCAATATTTTAGGTATTTTTCTAACTTTTTTATTATAAGTCCTATGTAAAAAGTAAAAACATTTTTCCGTGGTAACATGGGTCGGTAAGACACTTTTTTGTATTCACTTTTAATGTATCTCTAATATTAGAGATTTAATATATTTACTAGTATTACTGTACTAGTATTATACTAGTATTACTTATATGATGAAGTACTCCAAAGTATTTTTAAGATTCCTTATGGTTGCCATTCTTCTGTGACAAGACCGTATGGTGGGGGTATGAGTCACTTCTGTGACAGTTCTAGTTCTGATTGAAATGAAAAGCATATCATATCAGTATGTCTCCTATCTCAGGTCATTTGTGGAAATATTTGCATAATTTTTGACAGTAGTCGCTGATGATCTAAGACAGATTGACACTGTAATTTGATACAATCTAGCGTTTATAGTCAGTTTAAACCTTGTTTCGGATAGAGGTCATAGAATGCAATCTTCATTATAAGAAACAGAAAGGGAGGGAGTGTAGTGACTGACCATGGACTCCTGATGCTAAAAATTCCACATCAAAGCCTCTGTTCAACTTAGTTTTTTTTTACCTACTTTTCTATGCAGCTCTATATAAGTTGGCCTCCTGATAACACTCTTCATGGTGGAGAGGCTGGGTATATTGTATATGCTGCTCATAAGATAGGAATTAATATTCAAAATTTTGAAAAATGCCTGGCATGAGGTTGAAAAAAGATCTATTGGTAAACATTAATTTAATTTACCTCAGTTTTAGAGATAGGTCTCACAACTTTTCCTCGCTACATGTGATGACTGCTTCCTAGTTGTCATGTCTTAGAAGGGATTGTAGAGGCTTTGCCTGTCCGGATATGGTTCTATGACCTCCCGATCAGAAGTCAAGACACTTTATCCCTGACACTTTGTGCCTCCCTGTTTTAGATTTATAATTGATACTTAAGTAACATGTGTCGATGGTTAAGTTTTTTGGTTGTCAGTAAAAATATCCCTGTCCAATTAGCTTGAAATTGTAACAGTTTCTGAGCTCATATCGCAGAATAACCAAGAAAAAAATTTCATAAAGATTTGGGCACGGGAAAGGCCATAATCTGAGTGGTGTATAAACGTGACTGCATCGCACTCTCACAAAACATTTTATATTGAATTCCAAGATTTGCTTGCCCACAAATTTATCAGTTGTTTATGGCAGAAATTAGAAAAAAAGCATATCTGGTCAATAGTTCTATAAACTAAAACATTTGCATAATTCTTGACAGATGATCAATTGGCTATGATCTAGCTTTTAAAGATGATGTCTGTGGTTTGTTTAATAGTTCTGCTGTCAGATGTCAAGAAATAAGCTTTCCAGAATTTCATTTTAGCGTCATTCCAAGTCGGGAATAGAAGTGTAACTAGAATATTTACAGATTGCCATTGTAACAGTACAAATGTTATAAAAGACTTTGGCATATGTCAGTGCTAGGTGCATTTTTCATTGCCATTAATGAACAGACTCAATCCAACCTAGTCTGTTGTTAATTTGCTTGCTTGTGTTCTATGCTTCCAAAGAATCTTCTTACAGATTTAATGGGCTTTCATTGCATTTTTGACACAGATCTTATACTCAGTTACTTTATTTTGATTCTAGGGGTCAAGTACCTGCAGAAGCTGAGGCGAACTTCCTCAAGAAAGCAGCGTCCCTCGACACGTACGGTGTGGACCCACATAAAGTAAAGGTGAGCATTTCTGTCTTTTTTCTGCTCCTGAAGTTGGGCATATTAAAATCGCACTGTCCATCTGTCAGTCCATGTGTCCGTGTAAATTCTTGTCCAGACTGTTGCTCTGCCATCCATGAAGGGATTTTAAAATTACTTGGCATAAATGTTCATCATAATGAGACGACGTGTCATGCCCAAGACCAAGACCCCTAGCTCCAAGGTCAAGGTCACAGAGGTTAAAGGTTAACAGGGTCTGTTTCGTGTTTGGTCCATAACTCTGCCATTGATAAAGGGATTTTAAAATTACTTGGCACAAATGTTCCCCATAATGAGACAACGTGTCGTGCACAAGATCCAGACCCCTAGCTCCAAGGTCAAGGTCACACTTAGAGGTTCAAGGTTAACATAGTCTGTTTCTTGTCCAGTCCATAACTCTGCCATTGATGAAGGGATTTTAAAATAACTTGGCATAAATGTTTCCCATATTGAGATGACTTGTCCTGTGCAAGACCTAGACCCCTAGCTCCAAGTTCAAGGTCACACTTAGAAGTCAAAGGTGTTTCTTGTCTGGTCCATAATTCTGCCACTTATCAAGGAATTTGAAAATAATTTGACACAAATGTTAACCATATTGAGGTGTGTCACACTTTTGACCCAGGTCTCTCGGGTCAAGGTCACGAAATGATGTGTGATTTTTTTTTTCGCAGACAACTGTAACATTCTTGGGCACGCTTCGGAGGCATTTGTCACCAATAGTGACAGCTCTTGTTTTTATTGTTCTTTTCTATGCTTCTGGCCTCCTTGGCCAAGTTATTTAGGTCTTCCAATTAGTTGACCCTTACCACAGTGGGTTTAAGTCCTTCAGAGGTTGGTAGTTCTACCTAGGCTCGTACATGAAACAATAACATGAGGGGCAGCTGGAGTCTTCTTCCAACATTTAAATCAGAAATTAAAATACAAGGAAAAGAGAAAACTGGTGTTTATATTCTATCAAAGCTTTAATAACCTTTTTCTGCTTGTTCTTTTTTACATGTATTTGTATCTGTCTTCAGAGTTGAAGATTTATTTAGTTATTTACACAGTACTACCTAAGTAAAACATGAAAGCTGACACATAAAATTGCATTCATGAAAAAGAATTGAAAAGTTTGTACAATTTGACCAGTACGAATTTGTCACTGCATGGAACTGACTGTTAGCACCCAATGTTCTATTTCTATCCATGTTGTTTCAGGATCAGAAGGGTAACCAGATGTACCTGGGTGTGACACATCAAGGTATCATGACCTTCCATGGTAGCAGACGTACACAGATTTATAAATGGTAAGAGATTTTTTATCAAGTTTGTAAAAAGAAATTAATGAAAACACTTGTGAAGAAATTATTGCACAGTAGTGTAATGTTAGTACGTATTGGTTAGGTATTAATTTTAGCTAATTTTATGCTTGCTTTCATTTTGAAAAAATATTTTCTTTTGAAAACATACTTACTTTTATGGGAAAAATTATTGCATACATGTTCTTAGACTGTTTAAAACAATAGCGAAATTTTAGTCACACGAAAAAATGTGAAGTCAAAGTCTTCTTTGAGACTTTTTCACAGGGAACTTCTCTCTAGTCCAAAATAGTTCGTCTTGACAGCCAGCGTGATTTGTGTCTACGGAAATAGTGTAGCAATTGGAGAGCTTGTGTTATGTAGACAGAAAAAGGGAAACTAATACTGATTTACATATATCTGTTTTCTCAATTTTGCAGGTCTCAGATTAAAAAGTTGGCCTTTGAAGGAAAGACGTTCATAGCACATGTGAACATGAATGAGGTGAGATATATTTACTTCTGATTTAGGACCCGCTGTTATAACTTGAAAATTTATATTACATTGTAAGACAGGTTGCCGTGACAACATGTAAGCAGCTGTGTAATAATATTCTTTGTATAACAGTAGGTGTCTGCTGAAATAGTCTGATGAATTTAATCAATTTGCTGTCTGCATGTAAGTCTACATGCTTAAAAACAAAAATTTTCATCTTGCAAGTTGAACCTCAGAAGGTTATTAATAAAGTCACTCCACTTTCAAATTAAAGAGGCAATCTTGCTAGTATGTTGTAAGATTTGGCCAGCAACTACTCTGCAGCTGCCAGGTTAAACTCTTATGGAATGATATCAGATGAAAGGCTTTAAATGGATGCTTTTTAACATTTTTTTTTCTAGAAAAAGGTTGTAAAAATTCTATCTTGTATAATTTGCATTTGGTATGAAATAATTTTCAAATGAATTTTTGCAAAGTAATACTGTATAGTTTTGAAATGTTGAAGAAAAATATTTCCACAAAAAAAGGTTTTTACAAATATTTCATACTAATATAACAGCTTTTCTGCCTTCTGCTGTCTGTCAGTATAAGCAGTACTTTTTATACTCTGAAATCTAAATTTTTTGGGCATGAAATTTCGTGGTTTTAGATGAAATATGATTCCTCGGGATTAAATTTCATGACTTAACTTTGAGATCTATGAAAATTAGTCCCCTACAGATATGAATGATTTTAACTTTTAGTCTGCTGGCGGCAAGTGATTCTGCCTTTGTGACCTGTGCAGACCAAGATCAGCCTGCACATCTGTGCAGGCTGATGATGGTCTGCACTGTTTGCTATTCAGTCAGTAAAAATTTTCAGTGAACACCCCTTTGAATAATAAGTGGTGCTGCCCAAATTGAATGATGGACCAGTCCATTTTACAAATATAGCAGGGTAAGGGTTAAGATATTCCAGAGCTCACTCCAAGTTTTGTTGCAACTGTAAATAAGGGGAGTAGAACTAAATTATAAGGTGCTGGCTGGTCAGTCCAGAGGTCTCATGTTTGAGCCACTATTGTCATTAAAGTGTCTACAAAGTTATGACACTAGTACAGACTTTTTCAGGAGAAATGAAGTGAAAAACACAGATTCTCACTTAGGTGTTGTAATTATCATCTTTTCTTGAAACCTAATATGCCTAATTGTACAGGAGAAAAAAATGTCAGTTAACTCATTTAGTATACTGAAACCTTCCTGTATTATTAGGGGTCATTCCTGGTAAGACAGCCTGTGTTATTACCATTATCGTATATAATCTGTTAGAAGGGAAAGCATCAATTTGCATTCTTCAGACTGTTTTCTAAGTATAACCTATGTATGCCATTTTGAAAACATAATTGCATGACTCTGAATGTAATTTTCTAGTTTTAGTCATTAGAAGAGTTACTGTTGGATCCACGTTTTCTGTAACAAGGCTTTTCTTAAAACAATACCATTAATGTGAAACAACTTCTAGGGAGATAATAGGAACTTCTAAAATTTTCAAAATACAGTTGAAACTTGGTATCTCAAATTCAAAGGGATTGACCATTTTACTTCGAGATACCCAAAGTTCTACTTAAAATGATGTTTTGTGCTCATGTTTTCTGAATGGGACTTGAAAATGTCTTCAAGATAGACAAAATTTTGTGATAAGAGAGTTTGAGGTATTGAGTTTCCACTGTATCTAGATTAGAGTTTTGAATTGATTTTCAAAAAATGATTTTGATGTGTTATTTTCCATTGTAAATATTGAAAACAAAAAAAATCAATTTTGACTTTATTTGTTAATGGATTATTTTAAAACTTTCAGGATATTGGGAAAATTTGGTAATACTAGTGGTATCTAAAAGAATGTTTTTTTTGAAATAATGATTTTGCCATATTTTTACTATAGAAAAAATGTTTTGGCCATTAAATTGAGGTTATTTAAGAAATTTTGAAAATTTGAAAATATCCTTCGTCTAGTCTTGGAGATAGTTAGCCCTTTTTATGCTGGACACAATTGATCCTGCCTTTGCAACCAGTCCAGTCTGATCATGATCTGCACTGTTTGCCAATTAGTCAGTATCTTTATGGTATACACCCTTTTTAACAGTTAATGGTACTGGACAAATTGAAAGATGGACAAGTCCATTATAGAAATTTAGCAGGGTAAGGGTTAGAATGCTGTATTGTTAGTACCTGAATCTGGAAAAATATAGCCACAATTCACAGAGAACCTTGTTACAGGTTTGCAGGATCAAACAGTATGTCAGAAATCTAGAGCATCATTCTAGAAATTTTGAAAATTTCATGTGTAGAAAATTGTTTTTGTGTTGCGTTTTGTTTAGGATTACACTCCATCCGGCCTGAGTTATGACCTAGAAGTTTGTGCTGCGTTTTGTTTAGGATTACACTCCATCCGGCCTGAGTTATGACCTAGAAGTTTGTGCTGCGTTTTGTTTAGGATTACACTCCATCCAGCCTGAGTTATGACCTAGAAGTTTGTGCTGCGTTTTGTTTAGGATTACACTCCATCCAGCCTGAGTTATGACCTAGAAGTTTGTGCTGCGTTTTGTTTAGGATTACACTCCATCCAGCCTGAGTTATGACCTAGAAGTTGGTGCTGCGTTTTGTTTAGGATTACATTCCTTCCGGCCTGAGTTATGGCCTAGAAGTTTGTGCTGCACATATCTCAAAAAGTATTTGACATAGAATGATAAAACGTTAGAGGTTTTTATAGCATGTCAAGCTGTGGTGGGGTTTTGGTTTTGACTTCATACCACAACAACAGAGTTATGGCTCTTGACCTAGTGAAAATACGCATTAAGGGCTTGAAAGTTTGTGTTGCAAGGGTCCAGAAAGGCATTTGACCTGGAGACTTGAACCTTTACAGGAATGTTGTTGATACTGTGTGGTACTTACCCTGCCCCCACCAAACTGCACCTGATGACTCATAATTTAGAATGAAAATTTATTTAGTTTTGCATTGGCAACAAGTAACTTATAGCTGTACTGTGAAAGGAAGTGAAGGCACCAGAGTTGTATGAACACACATGAAGTTGCTTTCTTCATGCAGTAGAATTAGAAATATCAGATTTTGGAAATATATTTTGCAACCTAAATTACATTTTTATGCCCCCAGCATCTACTGATGGGTCCGTCTGTACCAGGTTAACCAAATGGGACTGTTTCATCTAGCATCAATACCCCTTACTTAGAATTACTTGATACTTATGCAGATGTAACCTGTGACCATTCCTCATCTTAAGACATCACCTGACCTCAGTTTGACCTTGACCTCGTTTTGGACTTAGGTTGCTTTATCTGCCATCTCTTGGTTAACCAAATGGGACCGTTCCGGCTAGCATCAATACCCCTTACAAGAATGAATTGATACTAATACAGATGTAAACTATGACCATTCCTCATTTTCAAACATCACCTGACCTCAGTTTGACCTTGACCTTGACCTCGTTTTGGACTTAGGTTCAAAATCTGTCGACAAAGATGCCACTGGGGGCATCAAGCGTTTATTGAACGCAGTTTCTTGTTTTACCATACAGGTGCATGAACAATGATTATAAAGAATGAAAACTTTTGGAAAATCAGTAATTAATTGCTAAAAATAGAAATGGAATTATCGTTGAAAGACTAAATGCCATCATGTATACTAGACAACTTTAGAAACTGGATTGATCCGATATGTAAGAAGTTAATTCTGTATGTACATATTTTATATGTCTTAATTCACAGTGGTTTTTTGCATCGTAAGTGCAGTCCTAAAATGGAAATAAATCTGGAATAAGAAGCTTCATTCTCATTTTTGACAGACTTTACAACGGAAAATGTCTTAACTGTATAGTAGCGATGATCACGTCCATTTACTGGAGTTTTCATTGTCTTGATGATTATATAGAATGTGATAGATTTATATGACAGAAATTTGCAGTTTTCTCTTTTCGAATTATAGCATTTTGAAAATAAATCTGAAATTTATGGGAGAAACACTGGTTGTTATTCATTTATTATCTTTCATATATCATCTTGGGAAATAAATTTTCCATGCTAAACAGTTTTGTTCAGACAGCAAGTCAACTGTTTAAAATAAATGCAAAATAAAACAGAAAAAAATCTTAGTATTAAGGTCTTATATCAATCTCTTTGGCAAGTTGTACTTGAAAAATGAAATTAAATGATTGATTGTCATGATTTATTTGAAATTTGGACATAAGAATGTATAGAAGATTTAAGAAGTTTTATGGGTGATGACCCATTTCATCAGTGCTTTGGAGAGCTGTCTTAGTAGGCAGATAGTCTCTGTTGAGATGGCCTTTGTAGCAGGATGATCTCTATTGAGAGGCACCCTTTATAGTCAGGTATTCTCTATTGAAAGGTGGTCTTTATAGTCAAGTGGTCTCTATTGAAAGGTGGTCTTTATAGCCAGGTTGTCTGTATTGAGCAGTAGTCATTATAGTGAGGTGGTTTCTATTGATTGGTGGCCTTTATAACCGTGTGGTCTCTATTGAGAAGTTGTCTGTGTTCAGAAATAGTCGTTATAGCTTAGTGGTTGCTACTTAGATGGTTTGTATAGTGCAGGTTTGACTGCATTTTAATTTTAGTGTCTTTTTCATTTAAATGCATATATTTCCTATTTCCCAATAGAAGCATTGACTCAATTTTTATTGAAAGGAAAGTTATAAAATACTGTTGTACTTTTTATTTATTGCTCACTTAAATTAGGACAAGGAACAGAGCCACTCCAAAAAGGTGAGATTGTTAATGGATGTAAGACCACGTACAACCAAATATCAGGAGCTGAAACTCACGACACTAACATTGCCCTGTGACGTCCTATCCCATATACTGTCACTGTTCTTCAAAAATCTGTATGTCAGTTTAAGCCTAGAACTTTTTATTCCTGAATTTCGATGGTGTTACTATGTTTATATTATCTGGGAAAATACCAGACCAAAAATGAATCTGAAGTGTGCTTACATGAGAAAATCCTGAATTTTCAAGTCTCCAAAATTATTACTGAAACTTGTACAAGATATTTGACGAACAGTGACAATATACACTAAAAATAACTTTGTTATAATTTTGTTCGAAACTATCAATCGCCCATATCTGTCGGTGTTAAATGTCTGAAATATAGACATAGATTTCTAAGTGCTAAAATTTCCTTTTGCTCAGTTTTTAATTGATTCAGATTGTTATGGAACTTTGTATGAATGTGCAGTCTGCAGCTGAGGATAGCTTGGTAAAATTTCAGTTATATAAATTTGGCACAGACAGAAGCATGGCAAATTGAATATTTGGCATTCTTAAATCTAAGACATAGTTTCAGACATTTATCATTGATGAAAGTATGGACCCAGGCTTTGTAAGCTATTTTAAGTTGGTTAATCAATACTTGCTAGCATGGGTTTCTCATGCTTAACCACAGTGTATAATGCAATAGGTAATAGATAGACAATCCACCTAGAAAAGCATGAACTGACGAGGAGGTGGTTATCTACAGATGCAAGATCATTGTACACATTTTTGCTTTCATGTGTATGATCCACTCTATCAGTGGCTTATGCATTGCTTTACCTTTATTTGCGTTTTATTATTATTTTTTTTTTTTGGTATAAAGCTATATTAGCATAAAATATCTGCATTCTATGTTGCATATAACTACATTCTGTGTATATGCAATCATTACACAATAGAATATGTAAAATGGGTCTTGGTTTCGTGTAAAAGGTTATGGCATTAGAAATAGAAAGGCTTATGCACGGCACATAATTATATTACAATTGTTACGTCATATTCAGTGTTCCATTTTCATGTCTACCCACAACCCTAATTTCTTGACCGTGAATTTCCTTTTTTCCTGGGTATAAATTTGTATGTTCTAAGTGTTGTACCTGGGATCTGTGGTCAAAGGTCAAGTCCATCATGACCTTTTAGAGTGTTTTTTTATCAATATCTGGACGGGGCCGTATCTTTGAGTAAGTAGGTCAAAGGTCAGTGTCACTGTCAACTCGGGTCTAAAAATGCTTTCTACAGAACAGTTTGGTCTACAGCTTCATAGGAGATTGATTATGAATAGTAGATATGTTTTTGGAGTCTTTAGGTCAAAGGTCATTGTATTAGCAAACTCGGATTTCATACCCAATTGAAGCCCAGGCTTTGGGAATTCAATTAAAACTAAACTGGGAACTGGGCATTAGGTACCTTTGAAATTGACACTTGCACTAGAGTATCAACATGAATTGTTCCCTCTAAAAATACCACCAAATGGCACACAACACACAACTCTGTGAATATCCCTTGATAGATTTACACAGCATAGTTTTATTTATATTCATTACATAATTTGTGTAAATACATAAATTAATGATGATTTTTGTGTCTTTTGTCTTTTTGAGATGAAAAATATTGTTGAATGCAGAAAAGTTTAATTTACCTCCTTTATCACTTAAACAATCTGATTTTTATATTAATGGAAATATTTTGTTAATTACTTTATTATTTGATAGTACTGTATTGACCTGACATACTTTACCTCATTGGTAAATGTTCATTACCTCATACATTATTGTATTTTTTTTATATATACATTTATATAATTTACCTCTTTTTGTATTTTATTTACCTTATGTATGTATTACCTCATGTAGTATTGTATTTACTATACATGTTTATTACCTCATATAGTACGTACCGTATTTCATTGTAATGTATTTACCTTATTAGCCCACCATCATCAGATGGTGGGCTATTCAAATCACTCTGCGTCCGTGGTCCGACGTCCGTCCGTCCGTCCGTCCTTCCGTTAACAATTTCTCGTTATCGCATCTCCTCAGAAACTACCAGGGGGATTTTTACCAAACTTTGTCAGAATGATATATTGGTACCCTAGTTGTGTCCCCCTGAAAATCACACTGGTGCAACAATTTTTTAGTAAGTTATGGCCCTTTGTTTATTTCTATAATTTACATAGATTTATATAGGGAAAAACTTTGAAAATCTTCTTGCCCAAAACCACAGAGCCTAGGGCTTTGATATTTGGTATGAAGCATCATCTAGTGGTCCTCTACCAAGATGATTCAAATTATTTCCCTGGGGTCTAATATGGCCCCGCCCCGGGGGTCACATGGTTTATATAGACTTATATAGGAAAAAACTTTGAAAAACCTCTTGTCCAAAACCACAGGGCCTAGGGCTTTGATATTTTGTATGTGACATCATCTAGTGGTCTTCTACTAAGATTGTTCAAATTATCTCCCTAGGGTCAAATATGGCCCTGCCCCGGGGGTCACATGGTTTACATAGACTTACATAGGGAAAAACTTTGAAAATCTTCTTGTCCAAACCACAAAGCCTAGGGCTTTGATATTTGTAATGTAGCATCGTCTAGTGGTTCTCTACCAAGTTTGTTAAAATTATCCCCCTAGGGTCAAATATGGCCCCGCCCTAGGGGTCACATGGTTCATATAGACTTATATAGGGAAAAGTTTTTAAAAACTTCTTGTCAATAACCTACAACATTCAGATTTGGACCACATGTATGGTTTTGAGTGGCAAGATGAACCTTGACATGAGTTGACCTTGATTTTGACCTAGTGACCTACTTTCACATTTCTGTAGCTACAGCCTTCAAATTTGGACCACATGCATAGTTTTGTGCACTGAAATAAACTTTGACCTTGACATTGACCCAGTGACCTACTTTCACATTTTTGAAGGTACAGGCTTCAAATTTGGACCACATGCATAATTTCGTGTTCCAAAATGAAATTTGACCTTGATTTTGACCCAGTGACCTACTTTCACATTTCTCAAGCTACAGCCTTCAAATTTGGACCACTTGCATGGTTTTATGTACTGAAACAAACTTTCACCTTTACATTGACCTAGTGACCTACTTCATCATTTTTGAAGGTACAGGCTTCAAATTTGGACTATATGCATAGTTTTGTATTCCGAAATAAAATTTGACCTTCATTTTGACCTAGTGACCTACTTTCACATTTCTCAAGCTATAGCCTTCAAATTTGGACCACTTGCATAGTTTTGTGTACCGAAATGAACTTTGACCTTAAGATTGACCTAGTGACCTACTTTCACATATCTGTAGCTACAGGCTTCAAATTTAGACCACATGAATAGGATTGTGTACCAAAACAAACTTTGACTTTGACTTTGACCTAGTGACCTACTTTCACATTTTTGAAGGTACAGGCTTCAAATTTGGACCACATGCGTAGATTGGTGTTCTGAAGTGAAATTTGACCTTGATTTTGACCTAGTGACTTACTTTCACATTTCTCAAGCTACAGCCTTCAAATTTGGACCACTTGCATAGTTTTGTGTACCGAAATAAACTTTGATCTTAAGATTGACCTAGTGACCTACTTTCCAATTTCTCAAACTACAGTCTTCAAACTTGATGCACATGCATAGTTTTGTGTACAAACCACTTTGTCCTTGAAATTGATCTAGTGACCTACTTTCACATTTCTCAAGCTACAGCTTTCGAATTTAGACCACATGCACAGTGTTGTGTACGGAAATGAAATTTGACCTTGAGCTAGTCAGTAAGTCTTGAAATTTGGAACACACAAAAATGGCACATTGGTGGGCGCCAAGATCACTCTGTGATCTCTTGTTTATACATTACCTCATATAGTATTTTATTTTCTAAACATGTTCATTACCTCATATAGTACTTACCGAACCTCTTATTAGCCCACCATCTGATGATGGTGGGCTATTCAAATTACTCTGCGTCCGTGGTCCGACGTCCGTCCTTGCGTCCTTCCGTTAACAATTTCTCGTTATCGCATCTCCTCAGAAACTACTGGGGGGATTTTGACCAAACTTTGTCAGAATGATGTATTGTTACCCTAGTTTTGTCCCCCTGAAAATCAGACTGGTTCAACAATTTATGAGTGAGTTATGGCCCTTTGTTTATTTCTATATTTTACATAGATTTATATAGGGAAAAACTTTGAAAATCTTCTTGTCCAAAACCACAGAGCCTAAGGCTTTAATATTTGGTTTGAAGCATCATCTGGTGGTCCTCTACCAAAATTATTCAAATTATTTCTCTGGGGTCAAATATGGCCCCGCCCTGGGGGTCACATGGTTTATATAGACTTATATAAGGAAAAACTTTGAATAACCTCTTGTCCAAAGCCACAGGGCCTAGGGCTTTGATATTTTGTATGTGACATCATCTAGTGGTCTTCGACTAAGATTGTTCAAATTATACCCCTAGGGTCAAATATGGCCCCGCCCTGGGGGTCATATGGTTTACATAGACTTATATAGGGAAAAACTTTGAAAATCTTCTTGTCCAAACCACAAAGCCTAGGGCTTTGATACTTGTAATGTAGCATCATCTAGTGGTTCTCTACCAAGTTTGTTCAAATTATGCCCCTAGGGTCAAAAATGGCCCCGCCCCGGGGGTCTCATGGTTCATATAGACTTATATAGGGAAAAGCTTTTAAAATGTTCTTGTCAATAACTACAACATTCAAATTTGGACCACATGTATATTTTTAAGTGGCAAGATGAACCTTGACATGAGTTGACCTTGATTTTGACCTAGTGACCTACTTTCACATTTCTGTAGCTACAGCCTTCAAATTTGGACCACATGTATATTATTGAGTGGCAAGATGAACCTTGACATGAGTTGACCTTGATTTTGACCTAGTGACCTACTTTCACATTTCTGTAGCTACAGCCTTCAGATTTGGACCACGTGCATAGTTTTGTGCACCGGAAAAATTTTGACCTTGATTTTGACCTAGTGACCTACTTTCACATTTTTGAAGGTACAGGCGTCAAATTTGGACCATATGCATAGTTCCGTGTTTCAAAATTAAATTTGACATTGATTTTGACCTAGTGACCTACTTTCACATTTCTCAAGCTGCAGCCTTCAAATTTGGACCACATAGTTTTGTGTACTGAAAAAAACTTTGACCTTCACATTGACCTAGTGATCTACTTTCACATTTTTGAAGGTACAGGCTTCAAATTTGGACCACATGCATAGTTTTGTATTCCGAAATAAAATTTGACCTTGATTTTGACCTAGTGACCTACTTTTACATTTCTCAAGCTACAGCCTTCAAATTTGGACCACTTGCATAGTTTTGTGTACTGAAATGAACTTTGACCTTTACATTGACCTAGTGACCTACTTTCACATTTTTAAGGTACAGGCTTCAATTTCGGACCACATGCATAGTTTTGTATTCCGAAATAAAATTTGACCTTGATTTTGACCTAGTGACCTACTTTTACATTTTTCAAGCTACAGCCTTCAAATTTGGACCACATGCATAGTTTTGTATACCGAAACAAACTTTGACCTTTACATTGACCTAGTGACCTACTTTCACATTTTTGAAGGTACAGGCTTCAAATTTGGACCACATGCATAGTTTTGTATTCCAAAATAAAATTTGACCTTGATTTTGACCTAGTGACCTACTTTTACATTTCTCGAGCTACAAGCCTTCAAATTTAGACCACTTGCATAGTTTTGTGTACCGGAATGAACTTTGACCTTGACATTGACCTAGTGACCTGCTTTCAGATTTCTCAAGCTACAGCTTTCGAATTTGGACCACATGCACAGTGTTGTGTACGGAAATGAAATTTGACTTTGAGCTAGTCAATAAGTCTAGAACTTTGGAACACTCAAAAATGGCACATTGGTGGGCGCCAAGATCACTCTGTGATCTCTTGTTGTATTTACCTTATTTATACATTACCTCATATAGTATTGTATTTATGGTAAATGTTCATTTCCTCTTATATTACATGGTATTACACACATAGTATATGTTCATTGCGGTATATAGTGCCATATATATATTATAAGTTCATTACCTCATATAGTATATGTTCATTGCCATATATAGTGTCATATACAGTCATGTATATGTTAAAAGTTCATTACCTCATATGGTATATGTTCATTGCCATATATAATGTCATATATATTTTATAAGTTCATTACCTCATATAGTATATGTTCATTGCCATATATAGTGTCATATACATGTATATGTTAAAAGTTCATTACCTTGTATGGTATATGTTCATTTGCCATTATATGATATCATAATTATATATGTTAAAAGTTCATTACCTCATACAGTATATGTTCATTGTCATATATAGTGTCATATATATGTTAAAAAGTTCATTACCTCATACAGTATAATGTTCATTGCCATAAATTATATATTTCCTCAAAAAACATATATTTGTACAAGAACATGTTATGGGAATAGTAGATTGTCTTAGGTTCATTCGCTTAACTTTAGTAACAGCGTAAAACAGCGGCAGGTTACTGTAACTGACATGTTATCAACAGGTCTAACATGGCCCAATTTATTCTATAAAATAAAGAAGACTGAAACTATGACATTATAGTGCAACAAAATCTTTGTTCGATACAATGATTACGTCATAGTGTCACACATCATAGTGGTGTGCTGGAAAAGAAAACCACAAAAAAATAGACAAATATTTGGTGGATGTCATCCAAAATGCAGATAATAACTGTTGATATCATGTTAGAATTCAAATAATATATCTCAGATTGGATAGAATCATTGTTTGGAGTTTCAGATTCCCCCTTGTGTTACAACTCCATCACATCTGAACTCATTACAATGATTTTATTCAATGACAAAGTCCCTGTCTGGTCCCTGTCTGGGATATTATTATTATTATTTCTTAATTATATCTTTAGGAAATTTGCTAGGTGTTAATAGAAACAGTCAGTGTAGAAAAAGCTGATCAATGCATGAATTATATATAAAATATTTTTATTGTGTTAAAAGTTTGTCTATTAATTACTTTGGCGTGAATGAAAACATGAAATTAGACTAGAATGTGTTATATAGTTTTATGTTCAAACTTTGTATTTTGAAATAATTTGTGTTATTGTTCTATATTTAGAAGCATCAGCCGATTGGTTACAAGTGTTTGACAGTCGCAGCCTGCAAGTACTTATGGAGATGTGCTGTTGAACAACAGTTCTTTTTCACGTAAGCTGACGAAAGTAAAATGAGCTGTGCCATGAGAAAATCAATATAGTGGCTTTGCGACCAGCATGGATCCAGACCAGCCTGCGCATTTGTGCAGTCTGGTCAGGATCCATGCTATTCACTTTCAAAAGCCTATTGCAATCAGAGAAGCCATTAGCGAACAGCTTGGATTCTGACCAGATTGCGCGGATGCGCAGGCTGGTCTGGATCCATGCTGGTCGCAAAGTCACTATGTTGATTTTCTCATGGCATGGGTCAAATGAAAGTTCTAAGTAGGAAATCAAACTAACTTAGCATGCAATCATTTATTACCTGAGCCTCAATTTTAATTAATGGAGAAATTTAACTTCATTCTTGTATGATTTTATTCAGTTAGTATAACTCCCTATAGGCACTTTGGGCTTACAGACTATCCTCAGATATCTAGTAGTATAAATACCAGGTAGTCACTAAAAAAATATTCGGGTACAAAGTGTGAATTCCTTTTTAAGTTGGGATTAACACTGCACTGAATGTCATGTGGCGGCCTAACAGCTTTTGATGATGGAGGAAGACCCCAGGTGCCCATCCGTGCATTATTTCATCACAAGCAGACACCTGGTAGAACCATTGTCCTTCCGTAAGCCAGCCGGATGGTTTCCTCACATGCAGAATTCTACGCCCCAATTGAGACTAGAACCCATATCATTGAGGGGCAAATGACCTTAACCACTCTGCCACAGAAGCCCAAACCCCCACCCCAGTAGGACGTTAAAATGACACAAAAAATTTGCAATAAGTCAGTGCTTAAATCAAAATGCTTTCCTCTGATATAACCAAAGAGTCTGTTTATTTGAGTTTTTGCATCACATCATTTCATTGCAGATAACTAAGTAATGATTTGTCCTCTTGACATCTGTGCTTAAATTTTTTTTCTTTACACAGGTTGCAGAGTTCATTTCATACTCCCAAAGTGAGGTCAGGGGGATCTCTTTTCTCTCGAGGATCCAAGTTTAGATTCAGGTACGCCAGGTTTTTAACTATTTCAAGGTTTTTGTCTGGAGTTTAGACCAGAAAATTGCATTTGAATTACCATGAATAATTGATAAAACATAAAAAGGTAATTAGCTGAAATGGCTTTAGTAATTAGGAAGACCAAGTTATGCTGTGTGGTTGGATTACCTATCATTATTTAGTTTAATGGAGATTTGCAGTTTCCTGGAAGTTCTTTTGTACACAAATCTGATGTACATATAATCAAAGGGAAAGGCTTTCTTTTGCTTGCTTGTTCATATAAAAGATTTCTTGAAAGATGATAATTTCACAGAGGAAAAATATTTCAAAACAACATTATAGATAAGTGATACTTGCATGGTACTGAGTAATCTCCCTTATATTAAATTTTTACATAACTTAAATATGTTTTAATTGTACAAGTAGTTATTTCAATATTATTGATACAATTTAGTGGGCGATGTCAGAATGAAGCATATTTGGCAAGTGAAGATATAAAGAGAAAAGAACCAGATTTTCAAAGGTAAGGAATAGGTAAAAATGTTCAGTGTGTGTTTTTTTATATTCAAGTACTCCCTACTATCATCATTGCTATTTCGCTAAAAATCAAGTACAGCCACTTTTGCTAAAGCTTTGCTGTTTATGTTTCTTATTAGAAATTTGTTGTTTCTATGTCTCCATAACAAACTATTTAATAGAAATATTTTATTTAGAGAAACTGTGTTTGTTGATGAGATAGATATAATAAGGAACATATTAAATTCTATTTATGGAAATTTTAATCAAGTTATCATTTTATCACCATGGATACGCTACTTTCAGATATAGCATAGAAAGCTTCATTAAACAAATTCATGGGATTAAACTTAACCACACGTGAGAGTTATTTCTAATTCGTGGATTTTTCTTATTAATTTCTTCTGACAGCAAGCAAAGGCAGGTGTTAATGGGGCATGCTGACAGATTTATGACAATTTAGAATGTACCGGTACTTTCCTTTGTTGGTTCAGGAAGTTCTAAGCAGTCTTATATTAGAACTTCCTAAATCAACTGTTTTTAGCTCGGCTTTTCAAGGAAAAAATAGAGCTATTGCACTTGCCCCAGCGTCTGCATCGCCATTGGTTAAAGTTTTTAATAAAGTCAGATATCTCTGTTACTATCAAAGCTTTTGACTTGGAACTTAAAATTTTTAATTACTATCAAAGTCTACACCAGGAAAAAGAGTTATGCCCCTTTTTAACGAAGATTTTTTTGGTTAAAGTTTTATAAAGGTTTTACTGGCAAAGCTCTTATTCAGAGTCAAGCACTGAGAAAAGTTGAGCATGCTGTCTTGCAGACAGCTCTTGTTTTAAATTCACACAAATAGAAATCCTTTATAAATTAGAAAGAATTGACATAAATATGGAGTTGTGCCTCTTTGATGTAGATGATCTGAAATTCCAGTTGGCAATTTTCATGGGATTACGCATTCGACTGTTACAGAAAAGAGCGTTTTCATATAAACTGCAGAAATGGCACGTGGAAAACATGTAACTCATGGAAAATGCTGATTGTCAATAGTGGTCCGCTACCTTAAATAAAAATATTTGAAGTAGCAGTATCAAAGTTTCACTTTGCTTGTTGTCCTTCTGAAATATGTTTTGTGTATTCTGTCACACTGTGTTACGATATCGATATCGGGTATTGACAGTTGATGGTATTACATATTGCTGTGACACACTGTTACAGCATTTTGTCATTCAACCAGCAATGCTGATATCGTTGCTATGGTGACCTGATGAGTAAAATGCTCATCAGCATTGTTGTGGTTGTTGCTTTGTCCGGTCATGGAAGTCAAATGTTCTCCAGTTTGCCATTTTGTATTTGAAAAAGCAATGCGTAAATGAAATGAAAATGCATGAAAGTAAGTAATACTTGGAAGTTGTCCTGTACAATCCTCTAAGAATTTGAAGGATTTTCATGAAGCTTGTGTCAGTGTGCACCTTGTAAAGATACTATACAGAAGCTTCAGTACCCATATTCATCAATGTTTATAGTCTGAAACTTAGACAAGCCAATATTCAGGTTGTCATAACTTTGTTTAAATGGCTACAGAGTCAATATTCATGCAAAGTTCCATTACTTTTTGTGCTAATTTAAGAATGACAGAATGAAAATTTAGCATTTTAAATTCTCAAGTCTAAATTTTAGATTTTAAATGATGATAATTATGGGTCTAGTAAAATCATGTGAAATGAAACTGGCGACTACTGCCACACTTCACAGTTGCAACTTAACAACCCCTTTCATAATGAAACAAACAACATATTCACAGAAAATACCAATTCATGGAATTGGATCATTATGTAAAGAAACATTTTATCTTTGTCAGCGGAAAAGGTTGAACTTAAATTGGCAGCAAAGCACAACTTCACTTTACAAAACCTCAGGAGAGCGTTTCCAGAAGATTTGAGAATTTTACTTAATTGACAGCACTAATTGTGATAGCATTTAGTAGTAAACTATAGAGATTTCCCCACTTTTCCAGGAATGAATGTAAATTTGATTTTGAATATTGCTGTAAAATCATTAATATATGAGTGTTAATTAATTTTCATAAAGTCCTAGTCAGTCAAGTACTATATGATAATTGTGTTTGTATATTTATGAAATTCGACAACCACTTACAAGGACACAACCAAGAGGAGGTAGGGAGTAGGGAGGGGAGTGGGGAAGGATGGAGTGCAGCTGGCATTCAAAATTTTATGCCAACAGATTAAATGATTTTACAGTATACATTATAAGTCTATAATCATTGTGTTTTCTTCTGAAATATTCTAGAAGGGTTTGCTGGTTATAAATCTGCATCTGGGGACCAGTCTCAGAATACTCTCCTGTCATTGGTCAATTTAAGAATTGTGCTCAGAAACAGCCAGTGAAAAGCTTGGATATTTAGACTGGTTCAAAACTTTAGTTTCATAAGAGCAGTGTCTTATTTCCAGGATGTAGTCTATGTTCAAGTTATTTGTTTTTAAAGCTACTAATTACAGAAAGAGCACAGGTATCCAACAAGTTTTTGGAAATGAAATACTAATTAAAAAAAATAAATAAAGTGCACATGAGTCAAGATATACAAATGATGCATAAAAGTTATGTAATTGTGATTCTGCTAAAATAATATTCTGATTGGCATTTGTATTTTTTTTTTAAGTTTCCATTTTATTGGTTAAAAAATTAATTTTATAAATTCACAGCATACAGCAGATGTTATTGTCCCTATTTGCATGATTGATAAACACTATGCACGTATTTGATCATTTTAGTATGGTTTTTTTTGGCATGCGGCAGTTGCCTTTTATTATTTTTTTTTATAGACAATTTAAATTATTATACTGTAAGATAGACAAAGAAGTGTTAACATGTACTTTTGAAGTTGTCATTTTAACTAAGTAAGCTGCCCTAGGATAGAACACAAAGCAAAGTGTGAGAATCCTTAGTATTCTCCCTACAAGTATCTGTCCAGTTTTCTACCAACTTTAAATAGAGGTATCTAACTTACTTATGAAAGAAAGGGTTGCAGCAAAGTTTAAGTTGAAAACAAACACAAAAAGGTGTTTGGTGATTACTATGCCAAGTTCATCCTAGCCATTTTTGTTTTTATGAGCATCGATATCACCTATACTAACTGAAGCTGTTTTTAAATATTGAAATGTAACTTTCTTACTATATTTTGTTGTTAAACCTTTAACCGGCTGGCAGCAAGTGATTCTGCCTTTGTGACAAGTACAGATTAACCTGCATATCTGCTGATCTTGGTCTGCACTGTTTGCTATTCAGTCAGTAAATTTTCAGTGTATACCACTTCGAATGATAAATGGTACTGCCCAAATTGAATAATAGTCCAGTCCATTTTAGAAATTTAGTAGGGTAAAGTTTAATTTTTCGTTTTATTTTCCAGGACATGCTCATTGCCAAACTTTGCGAGGAAGTCGGACAGTAGGATCCATATGCGAAACTCTGCGAACCTTTCCATTTCGGAGGGTAGGTCTTTAATATGAAGTGTTTCGAAATATTTTCGGTAATACAAACAAATGCATTGTGGTTCACAATATTGCTAAAGCACTTGTGGGAATTATGGGAAAAATTATGACATTGGTTTAACTATACTTAGATTAGATAGATAGCACAGCATTGCTCAAGCTTCTACCACTAAAACCTGAAAGGTACACTTGACACAATTCACAATTCATAACTATCTTGTACTGAAGATGTGTGTCCAGTCAATATTGTCTATTCTGTCATGTTTGGGAAACAATGATTTTGTATTTCATGTGTCTTGCAGCCAACTATATAAGTAATTATTTAACACAATAGTGTATGTAAGTGTTTGTTAACTATTTTGTCTAAAGATAGGTCACTAGCTCACATTAACAAAAAAATGTATGTGATTTACTTCTGCTTTTTCAAAGTTATGTGAGAATAGAGTTGTTATGTTAGCATCTAATCATTGGACAGTGAAATGCTCTAAAGATTTTGATTGGTTGATCAGTCCTGTTGTATTTATAACTATTCTCACTTATCTTTGAAAGCACTGTAGTATGTTGGAAATTAAATGTTGGTCCAGTTTCTTGTTATTTCTGTAACTTGTACTTTGATTCTGTGCTGTTTAGTATTTATAAAGTGAAAATATCCTCCATGCATGCACATCCTCCTGTTTATTCTATTATGTAATCATAGGTAGAAATGCAAATTGACATTGCCCACAAAATTTTCTTATTTAATTGACAAATTCAGCACCTTTTTTTCTATTTCTAAAACTAAAATTAATCCTTTACTGATTTCATACATTCGTTATAAAAGCCTCTCACCAAATTTAATCAGCAGCATCTGCCAGCACAAAACATCTAGGCTTTATTGGTTATTAGGCAGTTTTGGAATCCTTTAATGAACTAGACAGCTGTTTCAGTAAAATTATATCACTAAACTGCACCAAATTTGCACCTATGACCATGCTGCAGCTTGCGAGATTGAATCAACTTTATTTGCAAAAATCTTGTCACTGAATTTGAAAATTTGTAATAGGAGGTAAGCGATGTGTGATCTCAATGTGACCCAATGAACTTAGTAAATTGTTTGAATTTATTTCCTTGCCGGGAAGACTGGTTCCCGGCGCACTAGAAAAGGCTTTTTTGCAGTTACTGTTAAAGTGAACACAGGGAACCAATCTACCCAGCGGTGAAAATTGGGGGTAAATTAAGTTTTAGAGTAATGAATTTTGTTGTTTTTAATATGAGTATGCGTAGTAAACATAGATATATCGCTTGTGTATTTTAGATAAAGGTGGGAAAGGATATAAGGGTAAGTTCTGTTGCCAGGGTAACCCATTTAACCCCGCCTTAAATCTTGCTAGATATTGGTTTGCTGTTCTGTTCTGTTAAATAGCAGACTCATAATGACTGTCAGCAATTTGCATTTGATTATGTCTACTCTGTTTGCAATTTCGGTTTTCTCCAGTTTGTAGGAAAGCTGCATGCTCCTATCTTCAGCTGTTGAATACCGAAAATAGCAAATGAGAATACAAAGTTGCATGGAAATTACCAAACGCCATCATGGGTTGGCCGCCTTAAATTAACAACTTGTTTCTTTTATCTTTATGAAAAGACCCTGAAGAAAACTCTGTAGAAGCCAAAATGTTGGTCTTAAATTAAAATTGTCAACTTAAACCTGCTTCGGTTGTGTCGTTACATTACACTTCGGTGTCTTATTTTACCTTTATGAAATTTAAAATATAAATGAAATTATGACATGAAAAGTAAATCTGTTTGCAAAATTTAACTTTTCTCTGAAGACATAATTGTTTTTATCTTTTGATGTATAAAGATATTTGGACAGGGTTAATATCTCATTTGTGTTAAAACATAAACATAAAATCACTAAAAATAATTGATTTATGAACTATACTTGCAAAACAAAGCAAAAAGAGTTTTTACAATTAATTTTAGATTTTAGCAATAAATCAACAGAATTTGAACTTAAATGATAGGTTTCATTTTGTGTGAGCAAATGATAAATGTCAAGTAAAACATGTTAAATCCTAGCGGATAGATCAGCTGTGATTACATGAGTGTTTTGACAGACTGAAAAAAAAAAATGGAGGAACAAAAAGCAAGGAAATGATGCTCTTATTTTAAGGCAGTATTTGTCATTAAATTAATTTTGTTCTTTCTTTTCTAAACAATATGAATATTTCCAATGTTCAAAATAAGTGAGGTTTATTTGCTGTAGATCTTTGTTCCTACTCGAGGACAGTTTCATCATGACCGCATGATTCTGTAGATGGTGTTATATTTATGATGAATTTTGCTTGTGTTTATGAACACTCCAAAACTTGAATTCATTTGTGAGTAGAAGTTTTATCTCCAAAAATAAAAGCAAAAATAAAAAGCCACTAATTAGCTTATTAGCTGATACAAGTACTAAACAATGCGATTATGTTTTTTGTCAATCAAATTATGAAAAAAAGGACTCGAAAACTTTCCTTTCTTCTATACTTTTTATAGACTTACTTACTGTGACTTACTTTAACTTATACTTCGTCTGTCAGATTTCCTGTTACGGAGATGAAATTTACTCGTGCATCTGCAGTGCATTTTACCTTATTAAGAATGTGTAGTAACTAGAGTCAGGATTCAAACCTGTATGGACATTGGTACTAAGCCAGGCAACAACAGATCCAACCACTCTACCTGTTGTGCTACCACCACAACTGCACAAAAATGTTGTGGAAATAATACCAATAAAACATCTCCAATGATACATTTATATCTGTAACAAGACTAAAACAGTGTTGAAGAAAACAACTTTATTTTTCGGGACAGTGAGTTAAGTCATTTGTATTGAATTCAGAATTTCATATATTTTACTAACTAATTAAGCAACTCTTCATAGTTTAAATAAATTATCAAGGTATTTGGATTTTTTTTTAGTATAATGGAAAAGGTGTATAGAACATTAATATTATATTTCAGATTTTTATGCCCCCGAAGGTGGGCATATTAAAATTACACTGTCCATCCGTGCCTGCGTCTGGTAAATTCTTGTCCGGGCTGTAGCTCTTCCGTCCATAAAGGGATTTTGAAATAACTTGGCATAATAAATGTTCACCATAATGAGACGATGTGTCATGCGCAAGACCCAGACCCCTAGCTCCAAGGTCAAGGTCACACTTAGAGGTCAAAGGTTAACTGGTCTGTTTCATGTCCGGTCCATAACTCTTCCATCCATGGAAGGATTTTGAAATAACTTGGCATAAAAAATTTACCATAATGAGATGATGTGTCATGCGCAAGACCCAGACCCCTAGTTCTAAGGTCAAGGTCACACTTAGAGGTTAAAGGTTAACATGGTCTGTTTCTTGTCCAGTCCATAACTCTGATGAAGGGAGTTTGAAATTACTTGGCATAAATGTTCCCTATAATGAGATGAGGTGTCATGCACAAGACCCAGACCTAGCTCCAAGGTCAAGGTCACACTTAGAAGTCAAATGTGTTTCTTGTCTGGTCCATAACTCTGCCATTTATCAAGGGATTTGAAAATAATTTGACCCAAATGTTAACCATATTGAGAAGTTATGTCATGCTTATGACCCGGGCCTCTTGGGTCAAGGTTAAGGTCACGAAATGATGTGTGATTTTTTTTGCACATACAACTGTAGCATTCTTGGGCACGCTTCGGGGGCATTTTTCACCAATAGTGACTGCTCTTGTTTTAGGTTGTATCAGGCCTTTAATTGTTAAGTGCTAGCCAATAAATTGGGTTCTAATTGATAGATTTTCACCAAACTTGGTGTATAGCTAGTTTGTTACGGAGACCTAGCAGTGGATTATAATTTGGGCAGCTAGGGTTAAGGACACTAAAATGGAATAAATGATTTCTGCAGGATAACTTGAGACTAATATAAGGAAATTTACAAGTTAGTTATAAAGAGGTTTGGTTGGGATTGCATTTGGGACCACAGGAGTCAAGGTCAAGTTTAATAAGAATAAAAACATCTTCCAGTAAACAGCTTTAAATGTTGAGTTATAGAGTCTGACCAGTGTTGGGTGTATAGGGAGCTTATTTGTATGTAGTCCTGGCTTTAGGTTGAAAACCTCTTTTTGTGGTGTTGCCATGTTTCATGTGAAACTTATAATGCAACCAGATGAGAATTATAAAAATATTGAAATATGTTACCAAGATAATGAAAGTCAAATATAGACTTAACATAAGTTTGCAGTAATATCATCCAGATTTGTTAAATAGGTAGAAAACTTTTATAAGTTTGTCTGTTTGTCCAGTATCTTTTTCATTCCTCCTATAGGAATTATATAAGTTTGTACATTCAGTTAATGAAAATGATAGCAGAAATTAACAATAGTAATTTTCATTGCAATGAAATGTAACAAAACTATTGTAAAATATGCAAAATTAAATTATCTTTAATTCTGTAAATCTTTAAATCATTAACTTTTACAGACCATAACTTTTACTTGTTTCTACTATTGTAAATACATAGTTATAAAGAGTTTAAATTTCAATAAATCATAATGGAATATGTAAATATTACATAAATTTACTTACCAACATATTTTCTTGTTTATTCGGGAAAGTGAATAAAGTATTTAATAGTATATCTCTAATAGCATGTATATTACTAACATTGCAGCCGACACATTTCCACGCATGAGTACTGCTACGTCTGCCTCTGCCGAACCTCGGTCTGAGAAACGGAACAAACGACCTGATTCTTTAGAAAAAGATAAAAAAGAAGAGAAGCCTAGGATGGCTCCTAGAGCCTCTGAGGAAAATATTGAAATTGAATTAATTGAGCCAGTCGAGATCAAAGAAAAGTATGAGATCAGGCGGAAAATGTCAGCAGAAAAGAAACCAAAATTAAAAGAAATAGCCCGTCAAAGTTCTAAAGAGGTTATACAGTATACAGAGGTGGAGCAGAGGCAGACGGTCCTTGAAGGTGAACGTGTTGTATCGCAAGCGACTTTCGAGACTAAACCAATGACGACTACCATACAGAAAGTTACAACTGTCCGAGATGAGCACGGTATTTCTCGTCAAGGTAGTGATGAGATCAGTCATAACATCATTACCTCACGCCTCACTTAACCCATTGCACAAAACCATTGGGAAACCATTATCAGCTAACGTTACCACTCATTTTCACCCCATCTACATACATGATTCAGATCAGTTTCTACTCCATGCTACGGTTCAAGGTTATAAACCTGTGGTTATAGACCAATTTCAAATTCCAGCTTCTGATTGGTTGATCTTAGGACACTCAGTTTTATAACCATGGCAGTCATTTTTGTGAGATTCATTCAAAAAGAGTTTTTATGATATTTTTAGCAGCAAAAGTAGGTCAGGTTCGAGCATGAAAATGAGCTCCTTTGCAAATATTTTTTCTTAATTGTTAAAAGCCGTGTTTAAGATTTTATTTCAGTAACAATACAACTTATATTGTTGTATATGAGAAATTTGCTAAAACATAGGTCTAAATGTTAGAAGTTAATTAATCAGTAGGCCTATTGTTAGCAAAAGATGTCACCAAAAGTTAAGTCTGTTTGATTTATTTCTTGTATAGATTTGTAGAATTTCACATAAATTTGTGATCGTCAAAACTGATTTGCGGGAGCATTTATTGATCTGAATCAAATATAAACAGATACTCAAATGCATATAATCCATTTTCAAGGATCATTTTAGCATATATTAACTGAGCTGCTGTGCTATATATACAGGTGCTGGACATTAGTATCTCATTGTTATATAATGTGCTGTCCTGGTTCTTCCCTTACTTTTATTTATTAAAATGACCATTTGTACCAGTTTGTTAATAAATACAGTTATGTGCCAAATTAAATTTCAGGGAATGATTTTTTCCCATAAACATAATGTATTTTCCATAATTTCTCGAAAACTCACATAATTATATTTCCCATAAACTTACCTGTATTTCTCATATCTTTGTTAATACTACTGCAATCTCACCAACATGCATAAAATTCCAACGTTTCCTTTCTTAACTTATATCTCTATTAGGTATATCAGTTATAAAATTTTCCAGAATATATTAAGAAGAAAAAAGTTTTGAACATTCTGACATTCCATTATCTTTTAATTGTCATTCCATTAATTGTTCGATAAATGTTTGTTGTAAAATGAAGGAAAATTTAAGAAAAACCAACTCCAAAGTCTGAAAACTTGCAATACTTAATTTTAGAGAGATATTCATTCAAAGTTCATGTTATTTTATAGCTCTATGTGTTAGATAACAACAAATATATAATTTAATACCCCTTGGATACGAAAAGTCAGAAATGCATGTAGTAAGTCTTTAGGGAAAAAAATCAACTTTTTGTTGTGAATTTAATTTGGCACGAAACCATACTTTTTTTTGGTTTTGTGGATATTTTAAACATGACAGTTTTGGAATGAAACCAAAAAATTTATTGAATCATATCAAAAAGTAGCAAATATATTATTTTTTTACTGAAATCTCAGATTGTATAAGGTTACATTGGTCATTTTATGAAGCTGGCTTATTGCTGGGGTGGGTGCCTTATGGTGTGATTTTGAACAAAGGCTTATTTTAAGATTGTCAAATTATTTAAGCAGCTTATTATTATTGCCAGATTAATCGCTTATTTTGAGATTGCCAGACAATGGCTTCTTGTAAGATTGCCAAAACAATGGCTCGAGATTGGTAAACAATGTCTTATTCAAGATTTTTAAATGGTGGCATGTTGTCATGTGATGTAATGTTGCTGCAGCATTGTTTTTTACTGTGCAGGTGCTTTCTTTGCTTTGCAAGTCTTTGCTGATGGTATTAATCATTATAACATGTGATCATGATCACTCAGAAGCTTCATGCAAGCTCTCTAAAACCAGGCCCTGATTTAAATATATATGCCTTGTATTGAAATACATGACAGAATTAGACATCTCAGAAGCTAAGGTAGCTTGTACCTCTGTTATACAAGTAGCGATGACCAGTTGAATGAAAGGGAATCCGGGTTATCTCCCTGTCTTGTGTAAACTCTAGTAAACAATATTATGAAATCATAATTTGTTGTCCTTACAAGTTATGTAAATTAACAATACTAAAAATATATCACCAGTTTAAATCAGGCCTTTTTGTTCAACATTATTCAAAATGCAAAATTTTCTCTTAATACCAGACAGTTGAACCAGCCTTAGTGGCCAACTATTTTGTGTAGCCACTTGTCTTAAGCTTAGTCTGTTAATTTCCCAAGTTGACTCTGTTCTGATTTCATGTTGTCTAAAGCAGCCACCTGCCTTATGCAGCACCAGATCATTCCCTTGGCAGACTGCTAAATGCTGGCTTTACTGTACAGTGAAACCTGTATTTAACAGACAGTCAAGGGGTGTCACAGCTTGAATTTAGAACAAAATTAAGGGAAGTTAGCTGACTGGCTGCTTAAGCAATTGACTGTTTAATACATGTAGCTACTAATGGAAGCTTAACTGTATTGTCCTTATGACATCTGTTTAAAAAAACTGTCTATACTTCTTTTAGTAAATTTAAGAAATACGTTTAAACTTGTATGAATTTCCGATATTGCTGTTTGCAGTGGCTTTGTTTGCCCTTGTTTCCTCTTATCTGTTCAGTGTGTTAAGTGCTATCATATTTATGCAGATGAAGCTGTCCAAATCCCTACCCAGACTGAAGCCCTCTTGCTATATTTTGTTTTAGTGGACAGAACCTCAGCTGTGATATATAAGAGGTAGAATAAAACTGCTTGCAAGCAGCCTTTGTGGCAGAGTGATTAAGGTCACTGATTATGAATCGCTTACCCTCACCCGGGTTTGATATAGAATTCTTACATGTGCGGAAGCCATCCATCTGTCATTCCAAAGGTCGCTGGTTCTACCCTGGTGCTAATTCTTTCATGAAATAATGCCTTGAGGGGCATCAGGGGCCTCCCTCTGCCAGTATAGCTGGGAAGTTGTATGATGTTAAACCAAACAGAAACAAAAAAACTTGCATCAGTTTTATGCAATAGACAAAATTTCTAAAAAAAAATATTCTGAAGAATTAACATTAGATGTAGACCACAAACATTATGATAGACGGATGGCATTAAACCATAAAAAATGACAGGGGAAGAACAATGTAAAAGTAAGGAGATAAACAGTGTAGGATGGTTTTGTCCGTCTTACCTCGACATTTTCCATGGAGTGGTTTTAGTCCTATTGTTATTGCAGGGTTTTGTCCTATTTTAATCAAGATTTTGTCCTATTGTTGTTGCAAGTTTTTGTCCTATCATTATTACAGGTTTTGCTCTATTGTTATGGCATGGTTCTGTCCTATCTTTATTGCAGGTTTTGTCCTATCATTACTACAAGGCTTTGACCTATCGTTATTGCAAGGTTTTGTCCTATCTTTTTTGTGAGGTTTTGTCCTACATTTATTGCAAAGTTTTGTCCTATAGTTATTGTGAGGATTTGTCCTACCATTACTGCAAGGTTTTGTCCTATAGTTGTTGCAGCTTTTGTCCTATTATTATTGCAGGTTTTTGTCCTATCATTATTGCAAGGTTTTGTCCTATCATTATTGCAAGGTTTTGTCCCATCATTATTGCAGGTTTTTGTCCTATCATTATTGCAATGTTTGGTCCTATCATTATTGCAAGGTTTGGTCCTGTCATTATTGCAAGGTTTTGTCCTATCATTATTGCAGGGTTGTTGCAAGGTTTGTTCTGTTGTTATGGTAGTTTTTGTCCTTAGGTTATTACAAGTTTTTTATACGCCCGTTTGAAAAACGGGACGTATTATGGGAACGCCCCTGGCGGGCGGGCGGGCGGGTTTGGCGGGCGGGCGGGGCGGCGTCCACAGACCTTGTCCGGAGCATATCTTCTACATGCATGAAGGGATTTTGATGAAACTTGGCACAGTTGTTCACCATCATGAGACGGAGTGTCATGCGCAAGAACCAGGTCCCTAGGTCTAAGGTCAAGGTCACACTTGGAGGTCAAAGGTCAAATTCAAGAATGACTTTGTCCGGAGCATATCTTCTTCATGCATAGAGGGATTTTGATGAAAGTTGGCACAATTGTTCATCATCATGAGAAGGAGTGTCATGCGCAAGAACCAGGTCCCTAGATCTAAGGTCAAGGTCACACTTAGAGGTCAAAGGATACAAGAATGAAAACTTTGTCCGGAGCATTTCTTCTTCATGCATAGAGGGATTTTGATATAACTTGGCACAAATGTTCACCACCATGAGGCGGAGTGTCATGCGCAAGAACCAGGTCTCTAGGTCTAAGGTCAAGGTCACACTTAGAGGTCAAAGGATACAAGAATGAAAACCTTGTCCGGAGCATTTCTTCTTCATGCATAGAGGGATTTTGATATAACTTGGCACAAATGTTCACCACCACAAGACGTAGTGTCATGCGCAAGAACCAGGTCCCTAGGTCTAAGGTCAAGGTCACACTTAGAGGCCAAAGGTCAGATACAAGAATGACTTTGTCCGAAGCATTTCTTCTTCATGCATAGAGGGATTTTGATGTAACTTGACACAATTATACACCATCATGAGACGAAGTGTCATGCGCAGTTCCTTCTTTAGAATTACTTCCCTTTGTTGTTACTATAAATAGCTTATATTGTAACTTTTTCATCACTAGTCGTAGGGAAAAATCGAGACCACTTTTCTGTAGTACAACATGCATGCTACATCCAATTTTGAGGTGTATTTTGACCAGTCTCTACCTGGTAAAGATTTTTGTGTGGACTTACAATTTTTTTTTTTGATTTTTTTTTTTTTTTTTTTTTTTTTTTTTTTTTAAGATTAACTTCCCTTAGTTGTTACTATTATAAATAACTTATATTGTAACTTTTTTATAATTGACCGTAGGGAAAAACCAAGACCACTTTTCTGTGGTACAACATAGATGTTACTTTCCAATTTTAGGTGTATTTTAAGGTATCTCTACCTGGTAAGGAGTTTTTTTGTGGACTTAGAAAAACAAAACACTTAGTTATTACTAAACAACCACAAAATTAAAATTCCATTTGCAAATACAGGTGCTAGAGTAAAGAAATTTGCTGTGACGGGCGTATATTGTGACATTCTTGCACTCTTGTGTCCTATTGTTATTGCAAGATTTTGACCTATTGTTATTGCAAGGTTTTGTCCTATTGTTATTGCAAGATTTTGACCTATTGTTATTGCAAGGTTTTGTCCTGTTGTTTTTGCCTTGACATTTTCACTGAAGATTTGTCTGACTTGTAACAAATGCTGGGAGAGGTTACATCTGCAAAAACTACCAGGAAGGATTTTGTCCTTCTCATTCATGCAGATCATGTGTCATGCTGTTTTAAGACATAATTATGCTTTGGAGATTTTGTTAAAAAGTAGAACTTTGTTTAAAGTAGAACTTAAAAATTAGAGGTTAAGGACATAGATATATATATATGGTGTAGATGATAAAAATCTTACTTACATATATGTATATATACATTTTGAAAAATTAGATTTCACTTGTTTTGCCAGCATTCGTTGGATTTGACCTAGAGCTATTTTTGTATCGGTCATTTTCAAAACGTTTCATCTACTTTTTACCTAATTTACAGCCACAGTTCTGAAAGATAACTTTCTTCCCAAAAACATTCTGATGAGTAAATTAATGCTTTGAAAAGTTTCTTACTTATAAATAGGGTCATTATATACTCTACACTATACTTGTGGGCAATGAAGTTTAGCATGTGTGTACTGTAATGTTGTTGATTTTTGTGGGCTTAAATTTTTTTTTATTTTGGTCAAGATGCTCATTTTTCATGGTTTCCAAATTACAAAGATACCGTCACTGTTATGGTCTAAATAATATAAATAAAACCTTTATCATGGCTGTAAAGTATGACAAAAGGCTATAGCCAAGTAAACTACATTTTGCTGGTTTTATAGATCGTAGATGAAGTGGGAGCTGTTTATTTCAGATAATGTTTCATAATTATAATCATATTTAACACTCCTTAGAAACAAGAAAAACAATATAAATACAGTTTTAGAAAGTAAAATATCACTTAGCTTTACCTACTATTACTCAGAAATTTACTTAATATTTTGTTGGCATACAATTTCTTATTTTCAACCAGGACATAAATTTGTGGATTTCAGACTTTAAAAATGACAGGAGTAAGAAATGAAGTTGTTAAAAGGGAACTACAATGTAATTAATGGATTGCAGCAACCATAAAATTCGAAAATGATTTTACTGTACTGAACATACCAATTATCTTTTTAAAAAGCCAAATACCTGTATACCTAATGTAGAGAGAATTAACAGAAAATATGCTGGTTTCGTCAAAATGGACTTGATTTGACAAGTGTATCACTGGCTTGTGTTTCTGCAAGAAGTAAAAAATGCAAAGGTTTTGACTAGTTTTAATTGTTGCATTGCATTAGTAATTTAGCAGATATACAATTGGTAAAACTGTTTCTGTCTGAATTATTTGCTTAGTAACCGTATGTTTATATATTTTCAGAGAATGCAGTGGATGTGCCGCAATCTACAGCCGAAGTTGTGCCAAGTCCCAAGGTAACGTCGCCCGTATCAGCCACTGAAGACACGATTGTAGCAGAGGAAATGACGCAGGTCAAATCATCAAATGTTGAGGCGTGGCGTCCTGATACTTTCAAACAAAATGGTGGCATACCAATAATTGTCACTACAGAAGTTGGCGACACATCCAGGGATGATTCTAGCTTGCCTTACAACCCAGACAATACCGTCTATGACCAAGACGATGAAGATGATAAAATTGCTAAAAGTTTAGAAGAACAAGTCATTGAATTGGAAAAAGAATTTCAACAAATGCAAGAGCAGAATCATGTGGAAAATGTTGCGGAAGGTAGTGTGAAGCCAACAACTCAAAGTAATTTGGAAACCGCTCCAAAGGACACAAAAACTGTCGAAACCAAGAAAGGTCATTGCTCATGTGGTAAAATATTTGCGTTCACTTTCTTTTCACTATTTTTGACATTGACTGTGTCAGCTTGTGTGGTTATGTTCTCGGACATTGATCATCCTGTCATGAATGAAGCACGTGCACATCTTACCTTCCTCGAGCCTACTAGAGATTTCATCCTCGATAAATACCACGAGCTCGTCAACAAGTTGTAAAAATACTTCGCATTCAGGATAATTGTTTTATACAATATATGATTGATATTCATCTATAAAGAATCTGAACTAAAGCATATCCAATAGTTTTATAAGTGTAATTAGTTAGTGCAGATGAATAGGAAAAAGTGGAAACTTGGTAACTTAAATTCTGTCGGTTTATTTAAAGTCTTCGAATAAAAGGAGTGGGAAATTTCTGTAAATGCAATAAATTAATGTAATACTTTTTCAAGAAGCAAGTCAGCTGACAGAGTTTAAGTTCCCAAGTTTCAGCTGTGTTATTTTTTTGTTAGTTGTGAACTTCTGTTGCAGGTTTGCACATTAACTTGACCTAGTAATGGACACTTGTAATGAGCGTTGGTAATTTCTGTGTGATTTCATATACTTATTACGTCCACATGGCTTTTGAACCAGCAAATAAATGCCAAATTGCATTGGGAAATTACATAATCAAACAGAAATTGCTGATTGCCATTATATATATCCACTACTTGTCATAAGTGTATTCCTTTTCCCCAGAATATTTTTAGAACCTTAAACATCATTCAGGATTGTAGTTTGTATCTCTGGACTAAAGTGTTGTAAATTAGAGGTTGTACATTAGTAAGGTTGGGGCAGCTATATCTGTCATTTGATTTTTCTTTATTCAACATTTACCATGGAATAGACAAAAACAGTATTTTTGCAGTTTACATCTCATCCATCTGCCCACATAATCTCACTTTCTGTCTTTAAATTCAAGGTTATTTAATCCATGTTGCAAAAAAGTTATTGCTGTTTTGTTAAGTAGCACTTTCTAAGCTTCTTTTTTTTTTTGAAGCTGCTTATATTATAATCAGGGTTGTAGTAATGCTAATGCTAATGGTAATGCATTAATAATGCATTATTTTTTTCAAATAATGCCAAGTAATGATTAATGCCACAATTTTAGCATTGAAAATAATGCTAATTTAATGCCAAAGTAAGTAATGCTAATGCTAATGCTTAGCATTACTTAGGCATTATTTTTTGTATCACTGGAAAAAAAAATAATACACATGTATGCTGTTATTTATACAGGTTATAGCAGTTCTCTAATAGATTTTTGTTTGATTTTAATAAACTGTCTGATGATATAATTGCCTTTTGTTCAATGTACACCTGAAAGATTTTGAAAAATACATTTAAAACCTTGGACAACTCCAAGGTGCATATTTATTATAGCCATAGAAGTGTGACATAATTAGATTTGTCACCCAAAATATCAAACAGAATCTATTATCTTTTGACACCTTTTTATCAATTAACACTATGCCACTGATAGTGATGTTTAAGACCTTAAGGCAGCTAGCCTTTACAGTCATGTTAAATTAGGCTGTTAGGGAGTCATTAATGGGTACTTGACTTTCTCTAACAATTTAAATGCTCATGCATGCTGTACTCCAACATTTTTATTTTATTTTTTTTTTAATTTTTTTTTATAAAGTAATGGTAATAGAAAAAAATCAGATATAATATAAGGAAGTCATACACGTATTTAACTATTCATGTAGACGACCTAGACCTAGGTAAACTAAAATGATTTAATGAAAAACAGTGCATGTGATAATAACATGCAATGATTCTCAAAAAGTAATGGTAATGCTAATGCTAATGCACCCTATGTAATGCTAATTTAATGCATTATTTTGATAAAAATGAGTAATGCTAATGCTAATTTAATGCCATCTTTTTCCAAGTAATGCTAATTTAATGCATTACTATTGCAAGTAATTATTAACAACCCTGATTATAATATTAAATTATAGTTTGATGCTTCTTCCTGGAATTCTTGTTTGGAAAATAACTTGAATATTCTGAACTACATTTACTTTGTAAGTATTGTTTAGACAGATTTTAAAATAATACGACTATTTATGAAACAGACATATTTTGAGTTAAGGTCAGAATTTATAAGCTCAATTTGAGGACCAGTCTCAAAACTCCAGCATCTGATTGGTAGTTTCAAAGTATCTGCTTGAAATTGACCAATGAGGAGATGGCATTTGGAGACTGGTTTTAGAACTCAAGTTTTACAACCTTATAGTATATTTTATACCCGGTAGTCTGTTTCATCAGTTAGAAATATCTCTGAAGAATACTCCTATTTTTGCATACCGATACCTGCTACTCTTCAAGACTTTTTTCTTTCGCTCTAGTCTCTCTGCCTCTTTGTAGACTTGAATCTTCTTGAAGAGCTGTTAATGTTTGAAAATGTAAAATTCTTTCAAATTAAGTGATGGAACATACTTTAAATGCTGTTCAAATCATAAAATGCGTGCTTTAAGACATTGTATAAATGTTAAAATAGTAGTGTTAGTTATTTGTTTGTTTTTATATGGGTGAAATTTTTACAACAGCCACATTGAGAAGTGGTGTTAATATAACATTCCCTCCTGGGAAGGGTGTAACTTCCATCAGTTACTGTAAGCATTGCATTGTGTGAAAGGACCAGGCATACTTAAAAAGCTATATTTGTTTGACCTAAATGTTGATAAAGTTTCTGAAAAACAAAATTTTTATGTTTGTTAATTTTCAACATTGTGTAGCTTTGCATTTGCATTTAGCTACAATGATAACTGCGAAAAATCTCGGTAAAATCATTTATTTTAGATGTTTCTTTGGTTAGACATAACTGAAAAAAAAATCTTTTCTTCACAATGATGATACCATGTACATGTTATTTGAAACTATGGTAGTTTCATCCCATTTTACTCTCAGTTATCAGACCATATTTTATGTTTGTTTTTGCTCTTTTTTTTCTTATTTTTGTTTGTATTTTTTATGCTGTTGATTTTTTTGTGAAGGTTGTTTTGTTGTAGTCACCACAGACATTGTTTATTGTTGTTTTTTACTATGTTTTATGTTTATGATTTAATTTTTTTCTCTGTATGTATACTGGTAAAATATCACAAATTTATTTATATCCCAGTTGCAATATTAGTGTAAACATGTAGTGATAGTTACCTTCACTGTCTCCAACTGGTAATGCTGATTTGCGGTAGCAGTAATGCCGATTTGTGCTAAAATTAATGCTTTTTTTTGTGGTAATTTTAGTGCCACAGTCAAGAGTTCAAAAGTTACAAGTACTGTACAAGTAAATATATTCACTGGTCAAAACATTAACAGATTTCTGATTCCAGACGTGTTGTGAGCAGAAATATTTCTGAATTAATGGTGATGAATGTGGAAATTTATACTGGCTGGCTGATATTTTTGTGAATTTCTTGAATTCTCAAACATTTCCATTTATACAATATTTTGTTGTCTCAGCATGTAACTTGTATTGTAACTTTATTTGTATAAAAATGCAGAAGCAGATACAATAGTTCATTCTGATGGGAACAAAATCTGCATTTTATAGGTTAATTCTGTCTAAGTCCTATTCAGATACATTTTTGTTTCTGCTCCATTTATTTGAGTGAATGTATGAGTGAGCTCTACTTTGGTACATGAATACCTTGGAAATAACCAAAGTCAGCCATTACTTTTTACAGCAAACTGGTGTAAACGGTTGAACACAGTGTTTTTGTTGTTTTGTTTTGTCCTTCATTTCAATAATACTGACCACTTGGAAGAAGAAAAATGAAACATCAGTTCCCACCACATAATGAGGTTGTAAGACTTTTTCCTCAAGCCCTTGTTTGTTTGGTATTCTTGTTTCAGGGCCATATGCTAAGCGCTTATTGTGACATTGTAATGAGCCAATTCAAAAAACAAAATTTCTTTGCTCCAATATGAATCTCTTTTTCGGCATAGATAACAAGTATAATATGATCTAAATTGTAAAAGTAAAACACCAGTGACACCTTTCTTAAAACCCTGTAAAGGAGAAACAAGTTACAGATTTTCACACCAAAATACCATTACAGGCTTTTAGAATGGTGCTATTGGTACGTGTTATACTATATATTAAGCTTGTTCATATTTTTTCACGTTCACATTGTGTTTGTTCTTGGAATGATTTCTGCTGCCCTTGATAGTGGATGAAATGTACAACCTTGACCCACAACCAAATTTTTTTCCTCACCTTAGTATTTAAGACCTCCTTGTTTTCTTGATAATATATTTGAGAATTTGCATTGCTATAAATGGTACATCAGTCATGTAGTACTGGCTTCAGGGTTGTCAAACTGAGTTTGGAGACCAGTCTGTAAATTCAGCCCTGCCATTGGCCGATTTTTGAAAGTGTGCCCAGAAACAACCAATCAGATGCCAGAGCTTTTTTTAGACTGGTCTCCAAACTCTTGTTTTATGACCTTCTGGCCAGATGTCCGGGCCAGAAGGGTTCATTTCAGTCTGAATATCATATATTTGTATATTCTTTATGCTTGTACTATAATTTCACATACAAAACACATACAAACACATATCATTTTATATATGCAAGATACCCTTTGCTGTAGAATGTCTGGTTCCAGTAAATATACATTAAACTATATATATCATGTTATTGTATGATGTACATCCTTTATTAATAGTTTCAAGTTAATTTAGGTTACTCTGTAATTAAATTGAAGCATGACATGTATATAGGTTGTCGGAAATAAGGGTTACTTAAATTTTATTCTCTTGAATTAAGAAGCACGGGTACCTCAGTGAACCGGGGTAGATAGTTATCCTGCTTTCCAGATGTCTGCCTGTGTCTAAGTATCACCTGAAGGGGGCACCTTGAGGCTTCCTCCAGTACTAAAAACACAACTTAGATTGACTTTAATTACAACAAAACAAATTTGACCAAGGTTATTCTAATTTGTGGCTGTGATGATTGTATAACTTGTAAGTTTGGCCAAAGGTTTTAAAACTGAGTTAGGAGACCAGTCTACTCTTCCCTGCATCTGGTTGGTTGATTCTGAGTACAGTTTTAAAATTGACCAATGGTAGAGCAGCATTCCTAGACTGGTCTCAAAACCCTTTGTTTTATATTTTCATCATCCCTTACAATATTCAAAAAACGTATGTGAACATTTTATGAGACCAAGACTCAACCACACTGAAATAGTGCAAGTTTATATAGTCTAGAGCGGTCACCTCTACTAAGCAGCCACATTTGCTGTTTCTATACTTTTTCAAATTAACCTGTACTTATTAGTGACCCATTTTAAAAGACCCCTCCCTCTCCTTCCCTTAACTGGCTGCTTAAAGGCCTAGATTCACTACTATATAAGTGTCCCCCCCCAAATCCAATATACAGCTCCCATCTTATCTGCTGCTTATCAGCGATTATGTAATAGCAACTGATTAGAGGGCAATTAGCACAGCAGGGACCCCAACTAGACCATGAAGATGTGTGCAGTGGAGTTGAAAGAAATTAATTTTTCTTCAGTAAATGTGGAATGATAATATTAATAATTGTTATTTTGATATTATGTAGATGATAATAACTGTTACTTTAACGTTATAATAATGATAATAATAATAATAGAAATAATCATAATTATTATTATCATTATTATTATGATTATTATCATTATATTATCATTAGTATATTATTATCATTATTATATTACAAATATGATGATTAAAGATACAGTAATAATATTTAAAAATAATAATGATAATAAAACACAAGTATACTGAAAACTTCCTGAGTTCTTTGTGCTGACAAACAATATTTTTCGATTTTGAAATTGATTTTCATGTATTCATGTAATCAACATTATTTGAATATAGAATTGTTGTGTTCCATCTATACTCAATTTTCATTTTCAGTATGTTGACAAAAGGGACTTTTTCATGCTTTGCTTTGTAACTTTGAAATTCACATTCTGTTTTCAATTTAGACAAATGTTATTTACATTTTTCTGCAAGCTTTAGATAAATGAAAGTCACATTTTTCAGAAATATCACAATTCTCCAGACAGTATTTAAAAAAAATAAAAACTTGCATGTTTCTTTAAGTAAGTTTCTCAATATTTCATTATTGTGAAAATAAGTTTCTGATTATTTTATTATTGTGTTTGATCAACAAATATTTTTCTTTACATAGAAATGCCAAAAAAACTAGTATAACTTTAAAAGTTATCATTTATTCATTAATTTAAAATAAATTACATTGTTTCCCCTTCTCACTAATAGATACACTTGTAAGGTAGACTGATTCTCCTTGTTTAACTGATTTTTCAACTACAAAGTCCAGTTCATTTTTATGTTCTTCATCTTTAGCATTAAGCTGCGTCATATCTTCTTGTAATTTTTTTGTAATATTATTTAATTCTGCATACTTTAAATTATGACGGTTGTCAACAATACTAATCCAATTTCGAATTTGTTTTTTAAAGTCATCTATTTTAGAATTAATTTCTTCTTTAAAGTCCTCTAATGCTGTGTCATGATCATCACCTCTTTGTGAAGCTGCCTTTTCCAATTCAGATTTATATTCTGCAAGTTTATTTGAAATTAATTCTAATAAATCTTTATGCTTTTTTTCAATTTCAGTATTTAGTTTATTTATTTCTGTTCTAATTTCTAACTGATACATATTTTGTAACGTTTTTTCAGCTTCAATAATCTTATCTTTTAGCTCTTCATGTTTAATCATACTATCTTTTAATTCTTGAACTTGAGTGTATAACTTTTCAAAATTGGTTCTAAATACTTTTTTTATATTGTCATCTGTCAAATCAGATTTCTCTTCAAGTTCTTTAATAGAATCAGTCATAGCTTTCATTTCTTTTTCAATTTTACCTTGTAATTCAACTATTAATAATGAATTCTTTTTAAAATCTTTTGTCAATTCTTCAATATTCTTTACTTCTGCTTCTAATGTCTGTTTTATACTTTTAATATCTTCAAGATTATAGTCATCTATTACACTTTGAACTTTTTTATACACAAACCGTCTTGAAACTACATCGGTGGATTTATCTGGATTTCCTAGGTTGATTATTTTATTACCTCCCATATCTAATGCTCTGTTCATTGTGTTATCAAGTTCCTTATTTCTGTGAAGAAATGATTCCATGTCCTTTCTAATCTTTTTATATTGTTTTTTAGTAGCATAATCACTTAAATCAATATCAAATTTAACTTTACTTACACTTTCAGGTTCACTTATTTGTTCTATATTATTAAAAACTCCCATTATATATTACCAGTAAAGTTTTTTTTTTAAAAACTTCCTTGGTTTGTCAATATATAAGAAATCATATTTTTGATTTGTTGCATTAGCAAAAGTATCACGATCTATATTTTGTTCATTTACAAATCCTATCATTTTCCATTTTACCTGGACTTTCAAATAAAATATAATGTGAACAGTTAATTCGAATATTTTTGGTGTTTTATTAGTAAGACTGACTTAAATAAATAACACAACAGTTTTTGTGACGTCCTTGAATAAAGTATTTTGTTATTTCATTTTGAACTTTTTTATCTTCACATACGAAATCATCAAATATTACTACTTTTTGTTTTTCTGATTCAAGATTCTCCACAAGGTTCAATTTGGTTGGGATCAGCTGAATATTCAAGTATTTCATTTGGATCTACTTTAATTTTTTTTGCAATTTGACTTAAGTTGTTAATTAAATCTTGATATTTAGATTGTTCTAAGTTTTTAGCATACAAGTATAATTTATCATAATATATAAGAGGTTTTCGAAGTATATGCATTAATGTATTTGTTTTTCCAGATCCTGACGATCCACATATTAACATTCTAAAACATGAATCTGGCATAAAAGGATAAAATTGTTTAAAGTTATTGGATTTATCACTTTTTGTATCATAATTTGGAATTTCCATTTATATAATATTACATTATCTTACATTATCTTACATTATTTTACATTATTTTACATTATCTTACATTATTATATAAATGCAATCAAAACTTAATGAAATGATAATAAGAAAAAAATTAGTTGGGCAAAAGATGAGAAATCTTAGAGAAGAAATAATGAGAGAAAAAATAAGAAAAGCTACAAATCGGGATATGTACACTGAAATTTATAAGCCAATTACTGAAAAAATAGAAAGTCAAAAAGAACAATTATCAAGTCAGTTAAAAGCATTACCTGGAATTAAGGAGCAATTAGCGTTACTTCCAAAAAGTTTTGTTGATAAAATAAAAGAAGTAGAACAACAAAAATTGGCAGAGATAACGGAAGAACCACCACCTCCGGGACTACAAGAACCATTACAACCATTACAGGTATTACCACAAAAACTAGACGAAAAAGAGATTGATAAAATACTGGAAGATTATTATAACAGAGAAAAAAAATTTCCTGAAGATCATATGGGTTTGGATGATGGAGATGATCCTTTTGAAGAACCAGAAGAAAAATCAGAAGAAGAATCAGAAGCAAGACCGGAAGAAAAAAAAATATATGAAGTAGATTTAGATGCTGACTTGGATAATGATGTTTTAAAAGAATATAAATATTCCAAACCGTCTGAATTGTTTGACTTTTTAAATGCATATATACTTGATCCTAATAAAATACATAAAGACAATATTAAAGACACAATAAATGATGTTAATGAAGATATTAAAAAATTAAATGGTCCGATAACAAGCAAATCAAGATCAAAAGATCCAAATAAACAAGAAGAAGCAAAAAAATTAAAACATGATCAAAATCAACTCATAATGTACAAATACCGGTTAAATCAAATTCTTGATGCGGATCGTATATATATAAAAAAGGAAAAGGAATAAAACATCATAACCCATATAAAGTTTTACCAAATGGACAATATGGTAATTTAATTATTAACTTAAATAAACTTTATGGTCAAAATAAGTTAATTGCTAAGGATAGAATAACTGGAAAGGAAGTAATTAACACTAAAGTAGATAATGATTTGATTGATTTGATTAATAAAAGATATAACAATAATAAAAAATATTCAATTAATTCAGGAAAAATATTTAAAGAATTAACAGAAAAATCAGGATTACCTATCAATAAAAGATCTATGAAATTTAAAAAAGTAATTAGAGGACAAGGTTATGACGTTTGTCCATGTAATCCAAAAGAATTGGTTAATGACTTGGAGTTAATTTGTGGTTCAATTGATGCTGGAAATAATAATGAAGAACTAAAAAATGAAGGTATTAGAATAATTGATGAACTATTAAAAATGAAAACATTGTTACCAGAACAACATGAAAAGTTATATAAAAATTATTTTTCTTGAATTTAAATTTTAGTTAAAGTTTTTAGTTAAAAAGATATGTTTGATAATTATATAAATGGAACAAAAAATAGTATTAAGTTCTGAAACAGTTAAAGATAATAAAAATACTCCGAGTGATTTTACAATCAGATTTAGTCGTTCTTTAATTTTAGATAAAAATAAAACTTACGTTGTTGGTTTGGATAGTATTAACACTATGACCTACTCTTGGCATAATATTAGTGATGAATATGACAATAAAAGAATTCGTTATCATAATGGTAAGGATTGGAAAGATATTATATTTACAAATGGTCTTACAGTTACACAGATATTAATAATTATATTAGGGAAACATTAATAAGTAATGATGATTTTGAATTTTAATAAATCAGAAATTGCTCCAATAAGTTTGGAATTTGATTTAAGTAGTTTTAAGATTTTGATTTCAATTACAGATAATTTTGGATTGGATTGGAAATATCAAAATTTTCATACATTGCTTGGATTTGAGAAAAAAAAATTGAGAAATACTGAATGGGGAACTAAAACACCAATATAACTAACTCTGTGGATACAATTTACATTCATTGTGATCTTATTGATAAATTCACTTGTTGATGGTAATTTCAGTGATATTATCTATGCTTTAAGTACTGCAGATTTAACAAGAGCTAATCCATTTACAAAAGAACCACAAAGAGTTGGATATTCTGAAATTAATAAATATATTATAAATTCAATTAGAATATATTACAGATGTATTTGGTAGAATAATTAATTTTAATGAGGTTGAAACAAGTTTTACACTAATTTTAAAAGAAATTAATTAAAACTAAAGTTTTAAAACTTTAATTATGAAATTATAAATTTTAGTTTTTATATAATGTACAAAAAGTTTATGACAAAAATAAAGGAATATTTATTTATGTTGATGCTCACACGGGAAAAGAAATCATACATGGAACAGGTATCTTTGATACTTTAACGAAATTGTTTTCAAGCGGAGTTGCATCTTCAATTGGCACAGCTGGAAAAAAAGCTTTGGAAACAGCAGGAAAAGCAGCACTTGAAAGTGGAACAAAAAGGTTGGAACAGAAGTTGGAAATTTAGCTGCTGATAAAATTGTTGAAAAACTTAAAAAGAAACCTGCTCCGGCAGTTGGTAATTTAATTGCTAAGGAATTACAAGAAAAGAATAATAAAAATAATAATGAGGAGGATATTAATATAAGATTAAATAGATTATTGTCAGGATCTGGAACTTCAGCTCAACAAAAACGTATTAACAGATTAATTTATAAAAACTAAAGTTTTAACTTTAATAAAAAAAAAATAAAAAATAGAATAAAAACTAAAATAAAAAAATAAAATAATATATAATATATACATGTTTAGAACAAAACAATATTGTGAAAGATATGAATTAACTCCTATTCAATTAGATACAGCTTTAATATCTGTCCTGGGAAATAATGTTAAGCAACAAAAAAACGGATATCACTTTACAATTAATGATAGAAGTTCATATTTTGATTGGTTTAATGGTTATTTTGAAGTAAGTTTTAAAGTAAATAAGCTTGCTAATGGTGCTGAGTATGATGGAGCCCAAATCGCTCTAATTAATAATGCAGCTTCATTAATTGATCAGTTAGTGGTTAAACAAAATGGAAAAATTGTTTATGATTGTAATATTTTACAAAGTTAATAAATGTAAAGAGTTTGTTGAAACTATCTGAAGTATTATGTAAAATCACAACTGGAACAAATGAATTTATTTATTTAGATACTACTGCTACTGCTGTCGCTGATAATAATTCGGGTTTTGCTTATAGGAGGTTATTAATCCAGAAAAATAATGAGGTTAATGCTAAAATCCCATTAAATAATTATTCATTTTTTCAGGGTTTAGAAACTAATATTTTGCCTCCAAGTCAAATTCAAATAACACTGCAGCTGACAGATGATGATGAATTAATTTTTAGAGCTAATGCTGCTGATCCAGGTAGGGTAATTGTAACAAAATTAATTCTATGGGTTCCACGTTTGATTTTTAATGAATTTGGGTTTGATCTAATTGCTACTGAAAGATTTACAAAAGCAAGATGGTCATACCTTAGGGAAATGATGACGCAATCAACTGATACACAACAGATTAATACAACTTTTAGAATAACAGCTGGTGTAATAAAACCACAACATGTATTTGTTTATTTACAACGACCTGACAAAAGTAATAATCAAGAAATGAATCCACATTTATTAGATACATTTAAACTTAATGCAGCAGATGATGATTATAATTCTGTTTTGAGCTCCTGTCGTCTTGAAGTTGGTAATGGTGTTTTTTATCCAGAAACAAAACATACAAGTATATCAAGAATATATGATGATGTAATTAATTATTATTATAAACAAAATAACAAAACTACTGGAAGTCTGCTAAATAGATTTAATTTTCGAAGTTTGTTTGGATTTATTCATTTTAACTTGGAATATAAAAAGGAAGTAATAACAGAAGATCCTAAGCAGATTACATTAACAATTAAGTTAACTACACTTCCCACTGCAAGATATCGTATTTACGCAATTGTATTGTATGAGGAAACAGTTGAAATAAATACTATTGGAAATGAACTTGTCATTGTTTAAATAAAATAAATATAAATTAAAATAAATATAAAGTATATAATGTCATCAAATTATATTGAATATAAAATTAACCTTACAGATGGACAAAAGAAAAATTTAGCCCGAGCCTACAACAACAAAATTCCACATACTTTTAGATTAAAACATGAACAATTACATGGAAACTTCCCTTTACTTTTAACAAAAACACAAATTAATCAAATTAAAAAAGCTGTTGCAAATAATAAGGGATTAGAAATTACAATTTCAAAAAGCCAAATGTCCAGTCAAGGTCAAAATGGTGGATTTTTAGGAGCTTTGGCTGGTTTGTTAGGAAAAACAATTCTTCCAATGGCAGCAAAAATAGCTCCAAAAATATTAGCCCCTCTAGGCATTGGTGCTTTGTCTGGGCTAGCCAGTACTGGTGTTAGTAAAATACTTGGAAATGGTATGATTTCAGTAGCTAATGATAAGAGAAATATGATATCACCATATCTTACACCTAATCAAAGAAAGCAACTAGTAGGATCTGGAGTGATTAGATTAACACAAAAACAAAAACAAGACGGTGGGTTTTTAGGTATGTTGGCTGCTAGTCTAGGAATACCTTTGATTACATCTTTGTTAAGTGGGAAAGGATTACAGATTGATTCTCAACGAAGACCTTACAGACGAATTCCTATAGTAAAAAAAAAATAAAATTTATAAACAAACCAATATCTAACTTTAAAATTGAACAATGGGTAAAACAATTAAAAATTAAAAACTTTAGGGGTGTATTTAGTAGAAATAATTTACTAAAATTAAAAGAAAAGGTTGAATGTGGAATTATAAATTTGGACGACTCTGTTGGTCCTGGAACACATTGGGTTTGTTACTTAAATAATATGTATTTCGATCCATTTGGACTTCCTCCACCAAAAGAAGTAATTAAGTATATACCAAATGTAAAATACAACAATGTTCAATATCAAGACAAAACAAGTACACTCTGCGGATATTATTGTTTATTTTTCATTAAAATGTTACAAGATAAAGTACCGTTGTATGATTTATTGTATAAAATACTAAAAATTCATAATCAAAGAGTAAATGAACAAACTATTATAAATTATTTTAACTAAAAAGGACATTTATTTAACTGGAATAATTAATATAATGGGAATATTCAATAATATAAATGAAAAAGTAAATAAAATAGAAAGACAATTAATAAGAAAACCTCCATTGTTTTTAACAAGTTATACCCAAGATACTGATGGTGGATTATTTCAATGGAAAACTGTAAATGCTAGTCCTGGTTTGGTTCAGGGTGGTAATATTGTGGCAATCAAACAAAATTGCATCTTAATTATTCTTGTTGATGCAATTAAATTAGATAAAGGAGAAGCTAAATTACAAATAAAAAGTAAAGAAAGTGTAATTCTTCAAAGTTATCATGTAAAAAATAACAGAAAAAATGAATCTATTTCTATTAATTATGCAAATGAATTTAAAATGGATGATGCTATTTATATTAATTCTTTAAACGTTATGAATATTCAGTTAACAATTTATGGTTCTATAATTTAAGTTTTAATTTAAGAGTTAATTTAAGTTTTAATTTAAGAATAAGCTAATGTATCAATACCATTATCAAGAATATATCTTTTATCGTCATAACATGATAAAGATGTTTTATTTATAACATAACTGGAAAGATTGTGTTTATTAGAACGAATAACTTTAAAGGTGTGATTACTTTGGGTTGAATGAAACAAAGTATCTTTGTAATTTTTATGAACTATTGTTTTCTTAACAACAAGTTTTTTAATTCCTTTACATTTTTTAATGTTAACTTCATTTTCTAATAAATAAGAATACATTTTACTTCTTAATCCGACAAATTCAACAATGGGAATGCCGGCAGCTTCATCTTTAAATTTTCCAATTACTTTTTTATTACTATCAAAATAAAATTTTGAATTACTATCATAATCACTATTATCAAATAAATCTTTGTCCTTATAAAAATCCTCATATGCATCTTTGGTTTTTATTTCATAACATAATGAATCAGTGTCAGTGAATAGTAATTTACAATTACCCTCGTACTTTTCCTTAATGTAATTATAATGAAAATCATACATTAAATATTTTGATAAATCTAGAATGCACATTCCAACATAACAAGGTCTGTTTAATAACAAACTTTCTTTTATTCTATGAATACCAAACAAATTCTTGTTAAACATCGTTGAACTAACAAATGAAGGTTTGGCTATATATTTTAATAAAATATTTTCATCATGTGTTAATTTAATATTAACCCTCTTGCGTAAATTCTCCATCGTCTTACCGAATACAGAATTGTTCATTAACTTAAAAAAGTCCTTTTCAAATGAATTTTTTGCTTTAGATCTTTTTTGAGTATTAAAATCAATATACTTTTTTAACCAAGGAGATGAATCAAAAGTTAATATTTTATGTATTTTTGTTACTTTTAACCCTAATTGTGTATATAGTTCAAGATTTTTAAAATGAACTACATAATTTTGTTTTTTCAATAAAGTTGGAACTAACTTCTTTACATTACTTTTTCCTATTTCAAATTCTATTTTAATATTTTTACTATAATCAGAAAGCCATTGATCTGGTATTTTAATTTTTTCAGGAGCTAAAGGATAATCATTATGTACAGTATGTAATTCTTTTGGATATTCAAGATCACATTCAATTATAAAGTTAGTTTTACCTTTTGCAATTAATTTCTTAAATTGTTTTTCGGATATAAATTTAAAGTTTCCAGAGGGTAAAGGTTGACACATAGCCCAACCGTAAAGGTTATTGGCGTCAAGGTACATAATGTATTTGCTTTCTTCTTTTGAATCATAATCTTTCATATATTTATTGTTTGCTTTACTGTATCTGTTTGAAATATAACTTATTCCTCCTCTCAGTCCCTTTTCAATAAAAAGATACATATCAATATCAGTTATTAAATCTAACTTAATTCCAGTCATTTTTAACATTGCATCCCAAGCTAAACCAGGGCTACTAAAATAATGACAAGGATCTAATTTGTAGTACTCTAAACATATTTTTCTAAAATTTTCAAATACATCAGCTAAAAGTAATACGTCAGTTTTTAAATATAAATCATGATATTCTCCCATTGTTTTTATTTTAAATTTATTCCAAACATTTTTAGCATGTTCATATTCGTTGTCAGATATGTGTGTTTCATTTAAAATTGAATAAAACTCTTCTTTAGAAGGTAATTCTGTTTCTTTGAATTTTTTAAATGAATCCATGTAATCATATGGATAAACACCTTTTGTTTTTAATAAATTAATGCTTTCACAATTAAATTCTTGAGATAAATATTTAAATTCTGGAATATTTTTTACTAAGTTATCCAATGATTGAGACATAAATTGGAATGAATCAATAAAGACCAAGTCAGAAATCATAAATGCCATATATCTTTCCATATTGTTAGGAATAACATTAATTTCTTTTTTAAATTTTCCTATTTGTTGCATAATAAAATGACCGTCATAACCTCTTAAATTATGAAAAATAACAGGAATTTTATGTGTTAGTTTAAAATTAATATTACATTCTGAGTGAGCACTTCCTCTGAATTTTCCTGTTATATGACAGTGATCACGTACTTTGATTGAATCTTTTATATATTCTTTTTCACAAATATGACAAAACTTTTGTTTTTTAAATTCACTTTCATCTTTTTTAGACATTCTTAGTTCTTTGTTAAAGTGCTCTTTAAATATTTCTTTACAATATTCCTCTTCCTCAAGCATTTTTTCAATAAACTTATAAACTGCATTAGGACCTCTATAAATCTGGGTTGGTTTAGTATATTTATCGTCATAACAACAAACAACTTTATAGCCGTAACCACAATCTATATGATTTTGATATGGTTCAGTAAATGAAGATTCAGTTGATGGTAAAGCAGTTAAAACTTTTTTAGTTATTGATTCAAAATCAGCATAAATTACAAAAGGTTCTGCTAAACCTTTATGATAATTTTTAAATTGAACTTTACTTCCCTCTTTTGGCATTTTAACACCTTGGATACCATTAATAGCTAAACAATTTGGAATATGTTCATTTAATATTCTTTCTTGAGTAAAATGTTGTAAACAACTTTTACAAAAGTGTTTTTATGTTGATATTTTGTTTTTTGAAACATTAATCTATTAAAGTCTTTTATCCAAACATAATGTTGGACTACAGTTCTTGAGGGTTTACAGTCATCATCATTTATTTTATCATTAGTAATTAGCAACATGTCACAGTGTTCTTCGTATTGATATTTTGATATGTACAATGGATAAATACTATTTTCTTCATAACCAAATATATTAAATGATATTTCATTTAAAACTTCTATTTTAGGTATTTGATTTAATGTAACAGGAAATTTAATTCCAGTATAATCAAGATCGTTTATATGTTTTTTATATTTTGAAATATTTTGAGGATTTTTTTCAACAGGAAATTTGTAAGCTAAATGACACCATCTAAAACATTCGTTATCATCATTCTTTATATTTATTAATCCTTTCATTGGATGTTGTAATGGTTTTGGTAATTCTAAATAACCTGAAGCAGCCAATGGGCTATACTTATATCTGTTTATATAATGAGCATCAACTGACTCTATTCTCCAGCCACTTCCTTCAGAAATCCAATTACCAATTCTATTTATTATTTCATCAAAAGCTTGATGTAAAGTTTTTTTATTTCGTTTGTGTTAATAATTTCTAAAGCCTTTGATTGAAAATAAGCTGATTTATATATTGTATCAGTTTTATCCATTTTTGCAAAAGTTATTTTTAAAACAACGTTTATTTTTATACCTTTTAAAGTTTTAAGTTCAGATTTAAGTATTTCATAAGAGTCGTTTATAGTTAAATATAATTGATTCTTTGGATCTTGTCTATATGTATTTTAATTTCAAATTTCTTATAATATTGTTTTGTGGATCTCTCGATTTCCATCTATATATTATATTTAGAAAAAAAAATCTTCAAGCAAAAAAGGATTAAAAAAATAATTAAAAAAATAATTAAAAAAATAATAAAATAAATAAAGTTTTAAATTATCTTTAAGAAGAATTAAAATATTTAAACTTATATCTTTTTCCATTAACTTTTGATATTCCACATTTTACTCGGTTTGTCCCTTCACAACACATTTTCATTAACCCAGCATTAATACCAAATTCTTTAGATGCTTTGTAAGTGCTTTTATATGTTTTTTCTTCATTAGTATCACAGTCGGTTACAATTACTTTTTTAGGATTGTTTCGATAATTATTTGGTCTGGGACAATCACATAACTTTTTAAAACTAGAGGTTTTAGTACTCGAGGGTACAGCATTTTCTTCTTCAGTTAATAGACAACCACAGTCCCATTCAAATAAATTATTTTTTAAAAGATAAGGATCTATAACATTTTGTAATTTATCAATGACATGATTTTTATATTCATCGCTAACTATTTGATCAAGTTTTGATTTAATAACATTTCTTCTTTTAAGAACTTTCTTATATGAATTTTTATCTGGATTCATTATTTCTCCTAAAGTGCTAGATAATTTTGACATAATCATTCTATCTACCTTTCTATTAACCATCTATATATAATATACTTATAGAAAAAAATCTTTAAAAACACACGTAAAATTTAATATAACTCTTCTTCTTTTTTACTTTTATATCCGTTAAGTTTAAATTCCTTCATATACGTTTCAAAAGGCATTGAATATTTTTTTTCTTTCTGCATTTCTAATAGTATTGTAAAAATATCCTGAATAACTTGTTTCTCTTCTTCTTTATTTACTTTTCCAGGATCATTAGGGTCATGAACAGCTAAAGCTGCAATCCGTGCTTTTGTTATAAGTTGTTTTATTTTGTGATGATGTGCTTTTAAAATAAATTTCTTGTCGTCAAGTTTTAGTCTGTTAGTAAATATGGTAATTACTGATGGAACAGCGCCAGCAACTGCTACAAATATAGGAATAGCTGGAACAAGTGCTAATGCAGCTGAACAACCAAAGACACCTGCTGTAATATATAATCCGGTACTTACTCTCCCGCAAAATTTATAACTTTTTCTGTAAGCAGCAGCTAGTTTATTTAAGTGATTGATTAACTGATCTAATGTTTCTATTCCATTATTAGAAATTAAATTTTTATGGACCATTTATATAATATATATTTTAAATTAAATTTCTTTCAATTCACTAAATGGTACCCAACTATTAAATTTTTCACTATAACCTTTCCATTTTACTAAAGCTTGTTTTTTCTTATAGTCTCGTCTAATAACTTTTCTATTCTAAAAACTTCTTGTGTAGTAGGTAAAAGTTCTTGTTCATAAAATGAACCTTGAATTATTTCATATTTAAATCTTTAATAGTGTATGTTCTGGGATTTGTATTATTATTTTATAAATTATAAATATTTTCCTCTGTCCAGTTTGGTGTATATCCTTTTTCAAAATGTCTTTTAAGTTTACTTAAGCGAACTCGATCACCAATTTTAAATTTTGTTTTACTTTTTGGTATTTTTAAATCACCATATAAATTAAAGTAAACAGTACCTTTATTTAAGTTTTTACTAGCTTCGGTTGGTGTCATTTTTATACTAGAATGTTTTGTTTTGTTATATTTATCAACCATATCCTGCAAATTATCTAAATAAGTATAAGTATTATTTGCTGTAAAATATTTCCACATTATTCTTTTTTAAACTTCTATTAAATCTTTCTATTACTACAGCCTTTCCTTCATTAAATGTATGGTACATATTAATCTTATTTTTATTCAAAAATGATTCAAACTTTTTATTATAAAATTCTTTTCCTTCATCTACCCATAAATTTACTGGTAATTGTCCTTCTAAAATTATTTTTTCAAATGCTTCAGTAACAGATTCTCCAGTTTTATTCTTTAATGGAATAACCCAAGCATATTTACTAAATATATCAATAACGGTTAACAAGTACTTTACTCCTTTATTATATTTTAAAAAAGCTTGCATGTCAACTAAATCAGCTGACCAAGTATCATCAATATCATTAACAATCACTCTTCGTTTCATAAATTTTCTTTTAATTGGTTTGTGTAATTCTTCTGCTAATTCATCACTCCATGTGATTCCGGGGGTATACTCTACCCCCTTTTCCCGTTTTTTGATTTTTGTCCGAAACCAAGTGTGTATTTCGTTTTGATAGCTGGTTTTACAACTAAATGTTTTGCAATCTTTTCTCCAAATGTTTTTGATTTAGTTTTATTTAAATTGGAAAGCATTTGCTTATCACATGTACCCTTTTTTACACCACTGTCATAGCAAAAGTCATGGTCCATACATACTGCATCCAGTTCATTGACAGGGGGTCCATTATCTAGGGGATTTCCTGGTCCACAATAATTATATCCTGGAAGTGTTAAACCTTTCTTAGGTAATAAAGGTAACATTGCTTTGTGAATATCTAAATTACCCCCTGTACTTTTAACAAACTTTGATTTTATTTTTCCACAAGATGAACAAGTAGCCTTTATCATTTTTCTCCCGTTTTTTGTTATAACATAATGAGGATTTATATTATCAGTAAATCTTCTTTCTTTCAAACAATATATTTTATTCTGTAAACTCATCTATATCATATGTATTTAAAACTTTTTAGTTGGTTTTTACTGGGTTTGAAACCTGTGGATTTTAAATTGTTCGGCATTGGTCAGTTCGGACCAAAGACTAAATCTTTTTTGGTTAAACCAAAGGTTTTCATTCGGTTTAACTAAAGATTTAAAAGATTTTTAGCTTGTATCTTTGATAAAACCTTGTGGGTTTTAAAGTGTCCAGCATTGGATTTTTTAGAATAGGGACAAGGGGTCAGGGGGGGGGGTTAAAATGCCAAAAACGCTATATTTAATACTACTGTGATGTGATTGAGTGGTTACAAAAAAACCTTTGGGCGGAACTTTATTTCATTCAAGACCGATTATGATTGACCACCCCACTCTCCCGACCTGAGCCCGTTAGATTTCTTCTTATGGAAAGACAGGGTCTATAAACCTTCACCAAGAACAACTGATGAACTTAAGGTCGCAATCAAGAGAGAAATCCGTGCAATAAGTAGGGACACCTGCACCGCAGTAAAAACATAGACTTGACGTCGTAACTGCCAAGTATGGGCGTCATTTAGAGCATGTCCTGTAAATTTAACAGTAACTAAGATTTGAAATGTATCCAATGTCTGAAAAGTATTATATACGCGGAATCTTTCAAAATATCTACCACACTTAATTTACCCATCATACAATTTTTTTTTACTATGATAAAACAATTAAGTAAAATAAGAACTGACTTTTATGATCGGTCGTAGAAATATAGCGGTGTGCCGTAACCATTGAAACGGCTTCTGAAGCTGGTAATCTCGGAAACTCAAAAAACTTTCTTGTGTCATATTTCAAAAGGTAATATTATTAGAAACTTGTTTTTTCATATTTTCATTAAATTATGAACACCTTTTGTTTGCAGTGATTATATTCTAAATATCTTATTAGATTTCTTAATTTCAGCACGTGCAATTTTAGTAATTAGCATATGCATTCAGTTGTGAACCAACAATGGCTGATGTTTGGCTTGAAAATATTATATAATACGCATGCAATTTAAATTCTAAAAAATTTGACATCATTTTATATATTAATGCAGCGGATTGCATGCCATATAGGCTATTAATTCGCTCCCTTTTTCAATACACATGGACAATGAAGTTAATTAAAAACGCGTTAAATATCGGCTTGGAATATTTAATGTATATTATATGAAAAACATCAAAGTTTATTTAATTAATTGTTGGAAAAGATGTGGATAAATTGTTTTTGTGACATTGCCTTTTGTTAGCTGTAAGTATTGTATAGATACGCTCACTGGCGCCAGATCAGAAAGAAAATGCCTCTGTACATGTTATACCCTACCCCTATGTATTCTATAAGAACCATGGTCATGAACGGGGAAATATACTAACCAGTTTCAATCGTACATTTCTCAACTTAAACGCGCAGTTCGGTGAATGGGTACCTAGTATATTGAACAAGCGATAAGTTATCTTCCATCGTGCACCAGTCACCTTATCTCAATATTCCATATTGCTGAGATTATCAACATTTTTTGTGCTTTCGTCAACGTTACAAAAAAAAACTTGCTTGACCTTCCCTAATGAACATCCGGTCTAGAGGTCACGGCAGTGTGCACGTGTTTGGCGAAATGTAAACAAAAAAAAAAACAGAATTAAAAAACAAAACAAACAGTTTTACACTAAATCTGGAAATGATGAATGAAATTCATCTTCTATATGATATTTAATTTGAAATCGTAAATTGGTCTTCATCTGTTCTGTTTATTTTATTCATATTGCACATTTATGCTGCATTTGACTATTTCAGGGGCCATAACTCTAAAAATAGGGGGCGGACCCAAATGAAAAATAGGAGGTGCGCAAGTTCATATCATGATTAAGACTGATGCAAGGTTTCATCAATTTATATCAAATACCTTTTGAGCTAGGCATGTCACAAGGTAAAAATGTGCATTTTTGACTATTTCAGGGGCCATAACTCTGAAAATAGGGGACGGGGTCAGATGAAAAATAGGAGGTGCGCAAGTTCATATCATGATTAAGACTCATGCAAGGTTTCATGAATCTATATCAAATACTTTTTGAGCTAGGCGTGTCACAAGGTAAATATGTGCATTTTTTACTATTTCAGGGGCCATAATTCTGAAAATAGGGGGCGGAGCCAGATGAAAAATAGGAGGTGCGCAAGTTCATATCATGATTAAGACTCATGCAAGGTTTCATGAATCTATATCAAATACTTTTTGAGCTAGGCGTGTCACAAGGTAAAAATGTGCATTTTTGACTATTTCAGGGGCCATAACTCTGAAAATAGAGGGCGGAGCCAGACGAAAAATAGGAGGTGCGCAAGTTCATATCATGATAAAGACTCATGCAAGGTTTCATCAATTTATACTAGCCCCCATCACTCATGGGGGCACAACAAAATAAAAACATGCTTCAACCTTTTCATAGCCTTGTTTACTCCCTCTTTCTCCACAACATCTTGTGTTTCCCTCAGTCCTGCAGTGTCACTCAGTAACACAGGATAACCTCCAATATTTACATGAGTTTCTACCACATCTCTAGTGGTACCTGCCACATCAGTTACTGTGGCTGCAGGTCTCTTACCTATAAACAATTAGAAAAACAAGCTGATAGTCTAGTCTCCTGCCTATAAAGTCAAATTTGATAAACTGTATTTCTGTACAAAATTCAACAAACTCCCTACAATAAGAACATTACTGCTACCCCAGTGGTGCTCACCAAAAAAGGGGTGTTCACTCTACTTAATGTTAGACACATAACATATCAATTCATAATATCAATATTTCTGTCCAAAAGACTTTTTCATGTGCCTTTGATGGGCGACCTGTGGTTTTCCACTTTTTCAATCCATTTAACCAAAAATTTATAAGTTGGAAAGGGGGCATATATTTTTTAAAAATGCAAGGTCTAGTTATCGAACCTTTGCAATGTAAGTCAGTTTATCACTGTGAATAAGTGTGCGAAGTTTCAATCTATTGCCATAACTGGTTCCTGAGATACCAGCTTACACACAAAAACTTAACCAATTCGGAATGCCGATATGGACACAAATGCACGGGTGAGTCCAATAGCTCTACCTTTTCTTTGAATAGTTAAGCTAAATAGGCAGAGTTATGGGACCTGCCCCATGCAAATCAGTACGTAACAGTGAATAGGTGTATAAAGTTTCAATCCATTTCCACTAGTGGTTACTGAGATACCAGTTTACATACAAAAACTTTACCAAATGAGGATGCAGACACTGACAAAGCGATAAGTGTAATACTTCTGCCTATTCTTTGAATATTGTGCTAAGAAGCTAAAAAATGAATACAATGTATAAAATTTAATACTCACATATAGCATTAAGTAAACTGCTCTTGCCAACATTAGGTTCTCCAATAATGACAACATGAACACCCTGTCTCAACCTCTCGCCTTGTCTCTTGTCACTGAGGTGATTCTCTATTTCATCTTGTAGCAAATGTATCCTGTCTTTTACTACATCAAGGTAAAAAGAAATAAATGTACCAAGTTTTAACGCTGCTGTTTTGGTCATAAACTGTTACAGAACAGAGGTTGGAGGTTTGAACCCCACTATGAAATTCTCTTGAACCACTAAATTCATCATTGTTTAACTGTTATACATGATAATTTCTCGACCCCCTCCTCCATCTGCCCAAAATCATCAGTATGTCTAGGGGACTGACAATAATTAATGAAGTGCTCGCTATGGTGATACTATTTATATATTTGAACTGCAATCATACAATATTCTGACAAAGTTCAAAGAATAAATCAGATTTAATTTTTGAATCGAGAATGACATATCTCTTACTTATTTTCTGTATGGGGTGGTAATGCAATAAAGTAACCCAACAGCTGGTGCTTAAAGAAAATACTGATAAAGAAATTAATTTTGTCGGCATAAAAGTTTGTGGCTTTTACCAAAATAGTTATTTTGAGTGGATATAGATTTATGGATTCTACATTTTAAGGAATAAAAAGAACAGAAATTATCTTTTGTGGGGAGTTATTTCTGTGGAAAGACACAAACACGAAATACATGAAAATTAGTCCCTAACAAATGATTTAACAGTATGTTTTCTAATTTCTACTTTTGTTCCAAAACTTACCTTGCTGTAGAACATGGTCCTCTATATTCTGATCCTCACTGAAGTCAATAAATGCTTCAAGGTCTGCGGCACACTGAAATTAAGTACACATGTACTGAAATATGTTAGTTCAACTTGCAAGACCAAATATTCTTGTATAGAAAAAACCTACAGATTAATCTCTGTTTAAGATAGTTTATCCATACTAACAGTTGGCAAATCAAAACTTTTCATGCTGGATGCTTTTTATTTACCTTTGTTTTCCAAAAATGGCACCGATAGCCATACAGGGAAAACTAGCTACGGTGAACAAAATTCTACACCGATTACCTACATCTGAAGGAATCTGTAAGGGTGTTCCTGTGAACTTTGCTTGAAACTGGCTAGATGTTTCAGAAGTACATGTTTTTTAACAAAATTTTGGATGAACAGAGGACAGCCATCCAACATTCCTCAAAAGTCCCAACAAGCACTTAGTGCTAAAGTGAGCCGAAAGATTGGATAATGAAGAAAAGCGGTACCTTTATATGTACTCTACTTGCTATAAAGTTTGCCGAGGTCCCCCCTCCATCTGTCGGAGTGCTTGTCTTCGCTGAGCCCCAGAATCAGCATGTATAAGATCTCCTAAAACCGCGACCTCTGTCAGGTCCATCTTTCTATTCATAGAAGCTCTGTGAAAATAAGTAAACATGATTTTTTGTAACAAGATGGATACATGAGTCAAAGATTAACATATAAAACTGGAAGTCTTATACATAAACATGGAAAAAATCTTTGACATCACTTTTCCTTTTTCTAAGTAAACAGAGACTGAAAATATATATGTAATACTGGGTAAATACAAAATAAGTAGATCTACACCTTTTGGTGAATTCGCCAGGTTCTGCCTACCGGCAGCCTGGAATTTTTTGCAAGGCTGTAAGTAAAGCTGAGACCACAGCGGGGCCTCTGTATACTTAAAATTCAACACAATCTTCACCAGTAAAACTATGAGGCCCTGCAATGAGCCAAAAATGTTTCAAACAAAATTTACAAATAAATTCTAAACGGGGCCCTGAAATTATAAAATATTTGTTTAATAAAAAATGTGTACATAATGTAGTAAAATAATTTCTAAACGAGGCCCCAAAATAATCAGATAATATCTGAAACTAAATTTGTGCATATTGAAATAAATTCTAAAAGCAAAAGTAGAAAACTAAATAAATATTAAGACAAACTAAAATAATTATTATACTATGTAATAATAATAATGTTTATAATTATCCTTAATCACTGTAATTCTGCATTTTATTTTATGCTAACAAATGAAATACTGTATTCTATCAGTTAAATATTTTTTTTTATATCTCATCACTTACACCATGAAAATATGAAATCTATATTTTCACACTGTGAGAGATATAGCTCCACCCCTCATTACATTTTGTATGAATTTTAAATAATTTGCTTAAAACAGGATGAAAATTGTAGCCCCATTTTGTTCTTTATATTAGTATATTTCTCGATTCAAACTATTTTACTTAATGAGAATTTCATAACGTTATGCAGCAAAAATAAAATAAAATGCATGTTGTGTGCGTCTTTCTAATGTCACAACACGTCTGATGTCAAGTCTGTTTACGCGCATCTGTTTAACGCGCTGAGATTAAAAATTGTTGCAAAATGCACATCTCAACGTAATTGAGCATAAAATAAAAAGAAAATTGTTCGTTTTTCCTGAATATTGAATATATCTCACCTCGAAGAAAGAAAATGTTCACATTTTCACACACGCTACGCGCTCTTGAAAATATTTGAAATTTCCTCACTTCTCAGTAAGATATATTCCATATTCACTCAAAACAAAATTCAAATATCCTCTATAATATACATGAGGAATAAATGTTAAATAATAAATACTAATAAATAGTACATTGAAACATTTTTTTAATACAAAACAGACTAACTTTTCCCAGTGATTTATTTTTTAACCCTGTGAAATAAAATGTTATGCTACTTTATATTACCAAAACAATGTCTTAACTTACCAGTAGTTACATAACATGAATGATAAGTTAGTTCGAAAGAAGGACTGACAATAAACTTAATTGAAACACATGCATACCTTAAAACACTGTGATATGCCTTTGTCAATGACAACGACAACTCCAGTTTCTGGATGTATCAGTTTCCACAGAGTAGCTTCCCTTGGTACTGGAACATGTTTGAGGGAAACATTCTTTTCCATACAGAAAAAATCAATACAGTAGGTACACACAACTGGTGATTATATAAGCACTGCCTGATCATATTAAAATGTTCATTGAAGCACACATGTAATTCATACTTTACCATGTCCAAAACATTTCGCCCTGACGATAGAAAAAAACCTTTAAATAACTTCTCATGAACAGCTTGATGATCTTCATCAAACTTTGTCTGTAACATCATTATAATGTCCTCTCCTAACTGTGTTTAAATGAGGGCATGGCTTCTTTTAAGGGCTGCTGGAGGTAAAATTAGAAATTCTTCTGAACGACTTTTTTCTCATGAACCGCTGGATGGATCTTCATCAAACCTGGTCTGTAGCATCATCATAAGGTTCTTTCCCATGTTTTGTTAAATGGGGACACTAGACTTAAAGAAAGAAAAACCTATAACATCTTTTAGCACGACTTTTATGTCGTGATACTGGTACTGTTTAGTTTCTCAGCATGGACATTTCGGCCCGAGTGGTTCCAATACTCCCGCTTTCATAGCTTTGGGTATTGTGTAATCTTACCCCTTAGATTTGGTGTCTGCCTTTTAAATTTGTCTTTTTGTAGTTCCTGTAATATACAGGCTCCATAACCTCAGATCCCCTTTCTTAATTCCAATTTGTTTAGTTCTGCCCATTATTTTAACTGGGGATCATACGCCGCTTTTCATGGAATTACACACTAGTGAAGCATTGCAGGTTCTATGTGCACCGCCGTATGAACACATCTACGGATGTCTCTAAATTGTTTTTTGTACTTTAGCATGAGTAAACGTTGAGTTCTGCTCAACCCGGGCTAGAGGGCGTGGACGGTAGCATGCGTTTCCACTACCGTCCATGAACAGGCTCAATCAAATCGAGCCTGCAACAGTTTCGATTTTGTTGTGTTGAGCGACCTGTGGAGTTTCCACTTTTTCTATTTTCTTCTCAGGAACTGCTCAATAGATCTTCATCACACTTGGTCTGTAGCGTTGTTATAAGGTCTCTTTCCAGTTTTATTCAAGTTTGTGACTTGGCCCCTTTAGAGGCCACCAGAGATACAGTTAGAACTTCTTATCATGAACTGCTGGATGGACCTTCATCAAACAAGTTTTGTAGCATCATAATAAGGTCCTTTCACAAACCTTTCAGACATAGTCAATGCAATGATCTAAAATAGAGTGTGCTGGTTCAGGCGATCTACTTGTTGTTTCACAGAATTATGCGCATTTTTTGACTTCGCAGTTTTATCCATCTATAGTTGTACAAAGTGTGTATTTCCTTAAATTAAATCCAAACATTTCAAATTCAGAATGAAAATATGTTGGCAGACAAATTGCACAGCTGTACATATCTATATCGTCCAGTGCTGAAGAATCAGTTATGCCAAATAAGATTGTTTAAAAGTGTTAATTGATATTATGTTATTTTTTCATGAGACTGAATTTATATTAATGGTTTTAACATGACATCAGCAATTACCTGCTGCAGTTTCACGCATTTCAACAACGGGAATATACTCTTATGGACTTCATTTCTTTAAAGTAAATATCACAATAATTAACTTAAAAGTTTCAATTTTAAAAATGTTTTAAGTGATGTTTCTAGTTTTAAGATAAAGTTTGAGATTTTTAACTGGGAATCTAGATTTTGACCCAAAATGAACCAGACTTATGACCCTAGTGTAATCAGATGTAGGTGATTGATGATGTTGAACAATTGCTTTTAGTTTAAATCAAAACCCTTCTGTAATAACAGAGGTATAATGAAAATGCATCTAAATCAACCTAAAATTCTAAGTTAAAAGGGGACATAATTCATGGAAAACTGGGGCCAGAGTTATGAACCTTGTATCATATGATGTGGGTTTCAGATGATGTGGAACAACTATTTAAAGCTTGAATTAAATCCATTTAGTAACAACTGAGATAGAGTGAAACCGCACCATAACTTTAAGCTGAAAGTCTAAGAAAAAGGGGGATAATTAATAAAACATTAGTGCAAGCGCTATGGCCCTCAAGCCACATGGTGATGATGAAGAAGAGGAATATTTATTTCAAGTTTGAAGCAAATTCATCAATTGCAAACTTAAACAAAGGTGTGGACGTTGAAGGACACCACCAAAGCCAAAAATTCTCAGTAAACAAGAAATACATTCTGCATGCCCACGAACAGAATCTCGAGCCCGCTACTTTAGCTTCTGACCTTAGCCCTAGGGACCTGGTTCTTGCGCATGACACTCCGTCTCATAATGGTGAACATTCATGCCAAGTTATATCAAAATCCCACCATGCATGAAGAAGAAATGCTCCAGACAAACTTCAATTTGACCTTTGACCTCCAACTGTGACCTTGATCTTGAGATAGGAACATGGGATTTGCGCATGACACTCCGTCTCATTGAGGTAAACATTCATGCTAAATAAAAATAAGATTGGTTCATGCACGTCAAAGTTATAGTTCGAACAAGTTTCAATCTGATCTCTGACCACCAGCTGTGACATTGACCTTTGAGATAGTAACATGGGGTTTGCACATGACACTCATTCTCATTGAGGTAAATATTCATGCTAATAAAGATTGGTCCATGCATGTCAAAGGTATGGTCCGGACAAAATCAGAAGGACACACGCACGCATGGATGCATGCACATACACCGACCCGCCAAAAGTGACGACTATATTGAGCTCACCGCAAGCATGCTCGACAAAAATAGGACATACTTCATGAAAAATGGTACCAGAGAGGCCATTATGCCATATTATGTGAGTGATGATATCACATTCATTCAGTAATAACTGAGATAGAGTGAAAGTGCACCTATCTTTATCCTGAAATTTCTAAGTAATCAGTGGAAATAACTGCTGAAATATTGGTACAAGAGTAATGATCCTTGTGCCATATGTGGTGGCAGATGATGAGTAACTATTTTTAATGCAACATCTACCAAACTCTCAGCAGTAATTATCTCCCCTAGTGCTACATTCAACACTGCTGTCAAAAATACATCACCCTGGAAATCACATGACTGTTGAAATGAAATTCAAATATTATTTTCTTATTTTCGATTTCACACCCAAATTAGTTTCTCAGGCTTTGAAATATACTCAAAACAACATAAATAAAATCTAGTTTAAAATAATGAAAAAAATTGATTTTCAATATCTTTTATATTATACTTTATTGTAAGGAGAGACTACTCCTAAGAAAACTGCTTATGTACAGGACAATATCTTTATACTTAGCTAATAGAAATGCCTATGAAACAACATTATCGAAGTTGAAATCTTATAGAAATGATATTAAAACAGCAAAATTCCTCCCGCTTTGCATCCAATTTTTCACTGCATGTTTATCACAGTAGAGAACTTTTTGACATAATTCACAGATTTAGTCACTATCATTAACTCAAGTGACCTTCCCATGCACTTTGTCCTAATTGTTTTTTATTTTCCAAGACAGAAGTCTCTGAATATAACATCAAGAATTTCTTCTGATGAAATTCTCCCTGTTATTTTCCCAGTTTCTTTCAATGCACATCTCAAGGCCTCTGAAGCAAGCACTATGTCCCCATGTTCCGTCATGAGGTTATATTCCTCAAGGTAAGCCAGGCACTTGGTGAGGTGAGAGCGGTGACGAGCCTGTGTCAAACTTGGATGACTGCTTAGAGGATTTCCACACCTGGAAAATGCATTAAATGTTTGACTGCAAATTATGTGTATTCCAATACCTTGTTAATGGGATAATGAATGAATGTGACTCTATGGTTAAGAAAACCTATTGCAAGTCATTTTCAGTACAGTTAAATGATTTGGAATGATGCACTTTGGGTGATATATATATGCATGTTTTACCAATGGAGCATTTCAAGAAAACAACAAGTAGAGCTGTCAGAATGTAGCAATGCTCGACTGTCTTGTCAACTGAATGAATACAAAGTCGGAAAAAGGGGCATATTTTTGTACAAATGCAAAACAGTTATGAACCTACAAATCTGAACAGTATTTATCAGCTTATGACTGAGGACAAGTGTGTGAAGTTTCAATCCCATCAGATATTGAGATATACCAGCTTAAATACAAAACCTTAACCATAAAGTTATAAGTAAAGGGGCATTATTCTGTAAAAATGTAAAGAAGGTTTATAGAACCATACACTGCACGTCAGATCATGACAGTGAACAAGTGTGTGAAGTTTCAAACCATTCCCATTTATGGGTACTGAGATACCAGCTTACACATAACAATTTAACCAAAAACAGTTAAGTTGAAAAAAGGGCATAATTTTGTAAAAATGCAGAGTTATCTAACTTATGCAATGCATGTCATATCATTACAGTAAACAAGTGTGTGAAGTTTCAATCCATTCCCATTGTTGGATACTGAGATACCACCTTACATACAAAACCTTAAACAAAAAATTTCCAAAAAGTCCAAAAAGTGGCATAATTTTGAAACAAGAGGGCCATGATAGCCCTATATCGCTCACCTGTTATCATTGCACTTAAGGACAAGTCTTCAAGGTCAAAAGATCAAAATAAAAATCAATCAAAAGAATTATGAGAAAATATAGTTGAAATTTCTTAAAGTAACTTTAAAAACAAGATTTGAAAACTTTTTGTAGAGGTCCACTAGGCAATGCTACATGTCAAATATCTAAGCTCTAGGCCTTCTGGTTTATTTTTAGAAAATTCTGAAGATTTTTCTATGTACAACCAAGTAACCCCATGGGGCGGGTCAATTTGACCCCAGGGGTCATGATTTGAATAAATTTTGTAAAAGTCTGCTAGGCAATGCTACATGTCAAATATCTAAGATCTAGGCCTTCTGGTTTATTTTTAGATTTTTTTTAAGATTTTCCTATGTAAAATCAAGTGACCCCTAGGGCGGAGTCAATTTTGATCAGGGGGACATGATTTGAACAAATTTTGTAGAGGTCCACTAGACAATGCTACAAGTGAAATATCTAGGCTCTAGACCTTCTCGTTTATTTTTAGAATTTTTTTGAAGATTTTCCTATGTAAAATCAAGTGACCCCTTAGGCGGGGTCAATTTTGATCCAGGGGGTCATGATATGAACAAATTTTGTAGAAGTCCACTAGGTAATGCTACATGTGAAATATCTAAGCTCTAGGCCTTCTGGTTTATTTTTAGAAATTTTTTGAAGATTTTCCTATGAAAAATCAAGTGACCCCTAGGGCGGGGTCAATTTTGACCTCCGGGTCATAATTTGAACAATTTTAGTGGAGGTCCACTAGGCAATGCTACATGTCAAATATCTAAGCTCTAGGGCTTCTGGTTTTTGAGAAGAAGATTTTTTAATATATTCCTATGTAAAATCAAGTGACCCCTAGGGCGGAGTCAAGTTTGACCAGGGGGACATGATTTGAACAAATTTTGTAGAGGTCCACTAGACAATGCTACAAGTGAAATATCTAGGCTCTAGGCCTTCTCGTTTATTTTTAGAATTTTTTTGAAGATTTTCCTATGTAAAATCAAGTGACCCCTTAGGCGGGGTCAATTTTGATCCAGGGGGTCATGATATGAACAAATTTTGTAGAAGTCCACTAGGTAATGCTACATGTGAAATATCTAGGCTCTAGGCCTTCTGGTTTATTTTTAGAAATTTTTTGAAGATTTTCCTATGAAAAATCAAGTGACCCCTAGGGCGGGGTCAATTTTGACCTCCGGGTCATAATTTGAACAATTTTAGTGGAGGTCCACTAGGCAATGCTACATGTCAAATATCTAAGCTCTAGGGCTTCTGGTTTTTGAGAAGAAGATTTTTTAATATATTCCTATGTAAAATCAAGTGACCCCTAGGGCGGAGTCAAGTTTGACCAGGGGGACATGATTTGAACAAATTTTGTAGAGGTCCACTAGACAATGCTACAAGTGAAATATCTAGGCTCTAGGCCTTCTCGTTTATTTTTAGAATTTTTTTGAAGATTTTCCTATGTAAGATCAAGTGACCCCTTAGGCGGGGTCAATTTTGATCCAGGGGGTCATGATATGAACAAATTTTGTAGAAGTCCACTAGGTAATGCTACATGTGAAATATCTAAGCTCTATGCCTTCTGGTTTATTTTTAGAAATTTTTTGAAGATTTTCCTATGAAAAATCAAGTGACCCCTAGGGCGGGGTCAATTTTGACCCCCGGGTCATAATTTGAACAACTTTAGTGGAGGTCTACTAGGCAATGCTACATGTCAAATATCTAAGCTCTAGGGCTTCTGGTTTTTGAGAAGAAGATTTTTTAATATATTCCTATGTAAAATCAAGTGACCCCTGGGGCGGGGTCAATTTTGACCCGGGGGTCATGATTTGAAAAATCTTGGTAGAGGTCTACTAGGCAATGCTTCACACCAAATATCTAAGCTCTAGGGCTTCTGGTTTTTGAGAAGATTTTTAAAGTTTTTCCTTTCAGTTGCCATGGCAACCAGAGTTCTGCATGGAATTCAATTCTTTGAATAATTTTGAAAGGGGGCCACCCAAGGATCATTCCTGTGAAGTTTGGTGTAATTCTGCCAAGTGGTTTTCAAGAAGAAGATTTTTTTAGAAATTGTTGACGAACGACGCACGACGGACGACGCACATCAAGCGGTCACAATAGCTCACCTTGTCACGTGACAGGTGAGCTAAAAAGGAGTTACGGTATGTATTACTAAGTCAGTTTCATAAGTGTCTGAAGTTTTAATCCATTCCCACAAGAAGTTCATGAGATACCAGCTTACATGAAAAACTTAATCAAATCAGGACGTGGACGCATGGGCGAGACCAATAGCTCTACCTATTCTTTGAATAGTCAAGCTAAAAATCACTGTCGGACTATAGGTAACAGAGTTCAAAGAGAAAAAAGTGCCCAAAAGTGATGGTTAGCAGGTATATTTCTTGGCCATGGAATTTTTTTTCATCCTCAGCAGGTGGCATCAAAAATGTAAATGTATTAGGAAAGCCCAATAACACAAAACATTACTATGTGGGCCTATGGAAATTTTGACCATGAGATCCATTTATGTGTTAAACCGCTTTCTTTCTCTTTATTAAATAAGCATCTAGGTGTTTGATGTACTGATCACAATGATACATAATTTCACTAGAAAACAGCCAGTTTTGATTCTGTTGTTTATTATTTCTTTGGGAAAATTCATTGCTAAGTACTCAAATCAATTGTAATTAATGGCAACATTAGCAGATAACACAAGTTTGAACACTCCAGTAAAAACATTGCCGATAGTTAACACAGTCTTAGCTTATTTTATACAAAGATAAACATGTTTCAACTTACATGTCAGCTACCATGTTTTTGAGAATGTCTAAAAAGTTGTCCAAACCCTCACCAGTTAGACAAGAAATAAAACACACAGCTGATGACCTCTCGCCTTTGCTAACTCCCATCTGCTTCATACTGTAAAAAGAACCGGATTGTCACAAGCTGCTTAGTCATGTCGTAATATAGTACAACCTCTAGAGAGGATAAAACATTGGAAACTACCCAAATAAGTTCGCTGTGCTGTGGTTGTTGCTCTGGTGATAATAATTTACAGATGCATGTACCGAGAATTTTGTCTCGACAGGAAAGAAAATACCTGGCTTTCAGGAGAGTTTTTTGATCTTCAGAGACGTTGGAAATAAAGTTTATACTGTACTAGTATATTACTATAACTCTTGTGAATGCTCAATGCAAGTTCCTTTTTTGGTTTACAAGGAATATCATCATATTTTCCCAAGTGATTTAGTATCTCATGCCCACAAGTGCTAGTTGTTTTTTTTTTGCTCATGTGATTTTTCTTTATTTCATATTACCCATTCTGATTATAACCATCAGGTATAATTTGCACTGAGGAGTTACATGACATTATTTTCTTGTTATAGTAACCGTTTGCATGACGGCCATTGGGTATTATTTCACAGTGACATCTTATGAGAGATGAGATTATCAAAATAAAATCAGAAAAAGCGAGTACTGTACAATGTATGTACATGGACCTTACACATATTTATATATTTGTTGCTGGTATTCTACTTTATGGTGATATTTAAAAACAAGAGGGCCATGAAGGCCCTGTATCGCTCACCTGACCTATTGACCTAAAGATCATACAGATGGTTTCATTAAGATATGGTCATAAATGTGGCTTCTAAAGTGTTAACTAACTTTTCCTTTGATTTGACCCAGTGACCTAGTTTTGGATCCCACATGACCATGATTCCAACTTGACCTAAAGATCATCAAGATTATCTTTTTGACTAAGTTTCATGAAGATACAGTCATAAATGTGGCCTCTAAAGTGTTAACAAGCTTTTCCTTTGATTTGATCCGGTGACCTAGTTTTTGACCCCACCTGACCCAGATTTAAACTTGACCTATAGATCATCAAGATTTACATTCTGACCAAGTTTCATTAAGGTATGGTTTAAATGTGGCCTCTAAAATGTTAACTAGCTTTTCCTTTGATTTGACCTAGTGACCTAGTTTTTTATCCCACCTGACCCAGATCTAAACATGACTTAAAGATCATCAATTATTAACATTCTGACCAAGTTTCATTAAGATATGATCATAAATGTGGCCTCTACAGTGTAAACTAGCTTTCATTTTGATTTAACCTGGTGACCTATTTTTTAATTCTACATAACCCAGATTCAAACTGAACCCTGAGATGATCAAGATTTACATTCTGATCAAGTTTCATGAAGGTACAGTCATAAATCTGGCCTCTACAGTGTTAACAAGTTTTTCCTTTGATTTGACCTGGTGACCTAGGTTTTTAACGTGGATGACCCAATATCGAATATGTCCAAGACTTTTTTAAGGGTAACATTCTGACCAAGTTTCATTAAGATTAGGCCCAAATTGTGACCTCTAGAGTGTTAACAAGTTTTTCCTTTGATTTGACCTGGTGACCTAGTTTTTGACCCCAGATGACCCAATATCAAACTTGTCCAAGACTTTATTGAGAGTAACATACTGACTGAGTTTCATTAAGATTGGGCCAATATTGTAACCTCTAGTGTTAACCATCAAATTGTTGATGATGGACGAATGACGACGGACGGACGACGACGGACACAGGGTGATCACTAAAGCTCACCTTTGAGCACTTCTTTGGGCATGAAATTTCGTGGTTTTGATCATAACAACAATTTCATGAGGATATGAATTAACTTTGGAACATTAAATTAATGAGAATTTTACTTGTTCGTTGGGATTAAATTTCGTGGTTTGACTCAACCACGAAATTCACGAAAATTAGTCCCCCACGAAAATTAATGATTTCACAGTATGTCGATTTTCTTTTAAATAAATGTTTAAACCCATTTTGTTTTCAGTAAAATAAAATAAATGTTGGAACCGTCAACAGATATACCCCACGGTTAATTCTTCAGTCAATATTTACATTTCTCTAGATGAACAGTTTTCATATTACCCTCTCAGGAATGCAATATTTATATAATATGGGAAAAAACCTGAACAAAAAGGCTTCGAGATTATATCCAACCATTACACACATTAACTTGCAATTCAGTTATGTTAGAGTTACTAAATACATATTTACAGCATTTATATTTGACATATGAATTGTTTCTTCTATGTACACTTAAAACATTAAAATACTAGACTTTTATCGCATATTTTCAGTGAATTATTGAGATATAGCAGTGAAATATATCTGTTACTTTTACAGTGAAAACTATCAAGGGCACAGAACTACAAAATGAGCATTTGGTTACAACTATTGAAAATGAAAAGAAATTTTGTGTGTTTTACATGCAAGATTAAAATATCTTTCACTCCTGAATACCTCGATTTATAAAAGTACTGGATCATATTCTGACGTCCAGTCAGTGAAAGATATTGTAAGATACTGTTACAATAACAAAACAAGGGGGCTCCGTGGTCACTGACTTCGAATCAATTGCCCCTCACTGATGTGGGTTTGAGACTCATTCACTCCGTCTCAAACCCACATTTTTCTACATGTGAGCTAGGAAGCTATCCAGCTGGCTTACAGAAGGTCGGTGGTTCTACCCAGGTGCCTGCCCATGGCGAAACGGTGTATGGAGGGGTACCTGGGAGTCTTCCTTCACCACCAAAGCTGGAACTTCACTGTATGGCCTGAAATTGTATCAGCATGTTAAACCCAACAAAAAGAAATACAAATAGAAATACAATAAAACAAACATTATATACTTTTTAAAATAAAGTCTTCATTATTTGGCCTGTCTTTAAACTAGTCCAACCCAAAATAAATTTAATATCCTAATGTCAACAAGAGGGTCATGATGACCCTGAATCGCTCACCTGAGTAATATGAGCCACATGTTTAAAATGGCAAACTGATGCTAAGATATTAGAAAGTAGGTCAGTAGGTCACATTCATGGTCACTAAAAGCCAGTTTTAAGATCGGTGTGCAAAACTGTACATGTCATCCAAATTTCAAGGCTGCATCTAAAAAAAACAAGAAAGTAGGTCCGTAGGTCAAGGTCAAAATCAAGTGACCCCCTAATCGCTTGGGGTCATCAGGAAACTATAATTAAACAGTCTAGGAAATATGATCTGATAATTTTTGAAGTATTTATTCCTATATAACTCATATAACAAGTGACCCCCAGGTCGGGGCCTCTTTTAATCCCAGAGGCATAATTTGAATAATCTTGTTAGAGATCCACTAGGCAATGCTACATAACAAATATCAAAGGCCTAGGTCTTGAACTTTCAGACAAGAAGATTTTTATATTGTTTTCCCTATATAAGGCTATGTTAAATTTGGGACCCCAAGAGCAGGGCCTCTTTCCACCCCAGGGGCACAATTTGAAAAATTTTGGTAGATGACCACAAGGCAATGAAACATGCCAAATATTAAAAGCATAGGCCCTGCAGTTTCAGCCATAAATATTTTAAAAGTTTTTTCTTATAAAAGTCTAAATAAAACTTGAGACCCCCGGGGCAGGGCCTCTTTTCTCCCCAGGGTTATAATTTGAACAATTTTGGTAGAGGACCACAAGGCAATGCTACATACCAAATATCAAAGGCCTAGGTCTTGTGGTTTAAGACAAGAAGATTTTTAAAGTTTTTTTCCTATATAAGTCTATGTAAAACTTGTGACCCCCGGGGCAGGGCCTCTTTTCACCCATGGGCACAATTTGAACAATCTTCATGGAGAACCATTAGATGATGTCACATGCCAAATATCAAGGCTCTGTACCTTGCAGTTTTTGACAAGAAGATTTTTAAAGCTTTTATTTTGGTTGCCATGGCAACCAGAGTTCTGCATGGAATTCAATTCTTTGAACTATTTTGAAAGGGGGCTACCTAAGGATCATTCCTGTGAAGTTTGGTGTAATTCTGTCCAGTGGTTTTCAAGAAGAAGATTTTTTTGGAAAATGTTGACGGACGGACGACACACGACGGACAATGAGCGGTCACAAAAGCCTCTGGCTCAGGTGAGCTAATAAAAAAAATGAAACATTGAATGTCTTGTCATGTAACTCCTCAATGCGAATTATACCTAATCTATTACTACTTTCTGATATAACGCTTTTGATAAACAAAAGTCAAATGTTAGTTGCTAAAACTTTAATACAATATTTGATATATGTTACTTTCTTTTACTCCTTATAATGAATGTGCACATGATTTGTATTTTGTTGTTTTGTAAAATGTCTGTATGGGCAGGAGGCCTTAGAGCAAATCTAAACTTCTATTCTATTCTATTTTAAACGTGGAGTGAATTAAAAACTTGAAACCATATCATATCCATGGTGACAGTGATGTTGACCCATCTTCTTTGTATGTTGTGGTTTTTATCTCTATATCACAATAATATCTTTTGTCATCAGTGTTTTCACTCATCTTGTGTAGATTTTCTACATGGATTTCAATACAGTCAGTATCATTATCACTTATCTCACTTATCCTTCGTAGTTTTTCTACAGGGATTTCAACATCTTCATTTACATAGTTTTCATTTAAATCTTTTAAATTTAGATCATCAGTTTTCCTTCTATTTGTTTTAGTTCTTTCAACATCATTAAATGCATTGAGAAGCTTTGAAATATTGTTATTTTGTGCTAAATCAACTTTATTAAACAAAATGATAGTATTGGCGAGTTCCTGAATATTTCTTCCAACATTACAATCTGAATTTTCAAAACCTATCTTAGTTCTATTTAGTCCAAGTTCAGTTAAATGATGTGACAAAAATTGTTCTATGTTCATAAAATTCATGACATCCTGGCTAGAAACATCTACAACAACAACTTTGACATCTGCTTCACTGGCTCTGAAACAGAAATATATAAACTGTTTCCTGAGTTTGGTTTGCAAAAAGGGCAACATGCAAAAACACTCACAAATATCAAGCAGCAGTACTTCCAAAATTATGTCCAATATGTCCAACCATGAAGCACTAGAACAAAAAAAGGGTATTATCAACCCTTAATAACAAAAAAGCAATTTTTTTTTTCAGATTTAACCAAAAATATTTTCAATGTATGTTTTCCATCACCCGCACACAGAAATTATACAAGAGCTGTCACAGGAGACAGTGCGCTCGACTATTTTGATGCTGGATAGTGAAACTGGGCACATCTGAGGAAACTAGAGCTGTCACTGGATTGTTCAATGACTCCAATTGCACAACAGCCTGAGTCTATGTCAAAAATATCAACTTAAAGTAATAAGAGAGGTAAAGATAAAATGTATCAAAATACTATATAAGTATATCCTAAGCAAAAAGGGGTATACTTCATTAAATATTTGTGCCAGAGTTATGCACCTTGTGTCATATGTGTGGTTGATGATGTTGAACAACTATTTTAAGTTTGAATCAAATCCATTCAGTAATAACAGAGACAGAGTGAAAGTGCATCAAAACTTTAACCTTAAATTCTAAGTAAAAAGGGGGAATAGTTAATGAAAAATTGGTGCCAGAGTTATGCACCTTGCATCATATGGTGTGGGTAATGATGTTGAACAACTATTTTAAGTTTGAATCAAATCCATTCAGTAATAACAGAGACAGAGTGAAAGTGCATCAAAACTTTAACCTAAAATTCTAAGTAAAAAGGGGAAATAATGCATGAAAAATTGGTCCCAGACTTATGCACCTGTGTCATATGTAATGGTAATGATGTTGAACAATTGTTTAAGTTTGAATCAGATCCATTCAGTAATAACAAAGATAGAGTGAAAGTGCATAAAACTTTAACCTGAAATTCTAAGTAAAAAGGGGAAGAATTCATAAAAAATTATGCCAGAGTTATGCATATTGTGTCATATGATGTGGGTGATGATGCTGAACGACTATTTTAAGTTTGAATCAAATCCATTCAGTAATAACAGAGGTAGAGTGAAAGTGCACCAAAACTTTAAACTGAAATTCTAAGTAAAAAGGGGAATAACTCATGTAAAAATGGTGCCAGAGTTATGCACCTTGTGTCATATGATGTGGGTGATGATGTTGAACAACTATTTTAAGTTTGAATCAAATCCATTCAGTAATAACAGAGATAGAGTGAAAGTGCATCAAAACTTCTAACCTGAAAATCTTAGTGAAAAGGGAGGATAATACATGAAATATTGGTGCCACAGTTATGACCCTTATGTCAGATGATGTGGATGATGATGAGGAATAAGTATTTCAAGTTTGAATCAAATCCATCAAGTAATTACAGAGGTAAGTTGAAAAAATAGAAAGTGTAAAAAAAAACTTTAACCAAGGTTGGGACGCAGAAAGACGCCGACGCCGGGTCGAGTAGGATAGCTCTCCCGATACTTTGTATAGTCAAGCTAAAAATGCCACAACTTAAGGGTCATATCTCTAGCAAAAATCACTGAACCATGAAATTCCAATGATATACCAAACCAGGCTTGGTGGTGATCCCTTCTATTAAGTTTGGTTAAATTCCAACCAGGGACATTAGGAGAAGTAGCTTAGACATCAAAGAATGCGGAATATCAATGGTCAAGACTCCACTAAAAGTCATAAAAGCAGATTATGCCGAATGATAAGCACAGATATGCTTCACACTTATCACTTGTGAGGTTTGATGAAATTCAGCAATATGGTATACTGCAAGCAGTATAAACACTGTAAAATAAAGGAAATCAAGGGCCATAACTCTGATGAAAATCACTGAACCGGAACATGCCGATAATATGCACAATTAGTTGATAAGCTTGGCAATGGAAATTTCTGAAAGCTTTGAAGGGATCTGCACTATGATCTAAGAGAAGTTACCAAATATCATGAAATGTAAAAGTATCCCATAACTCTCCTAAAAATTAATGAACACGAATATTCTGATAATATACATAATAAGACTAGACCATGCCTTGGATATGCATTATTAGGCTTGGCAGTAATCATTTCAGTAAAGTTTGGTGTAATTTCTCCTGGTGGTATCAGAGCAGTTGTGTGGACAAGGTAAAATATGATGAATCAAGGGCCATAACTCCCCTGAAAAACACTGAGCCAGAACATGTTCATAATATGGACATTGAGGCTTGCCACTCATCACTCCTGTGAGGTTTTGCTGAAATACCAAAGAAACTTAAGAGGAGTGGCCATAAATCATAAAAGTTAATGAATCAAGGGCAGTAACTCCATTGAAAATCACAGTACAAAATGTTTTGTTTGTTTGTTTTGGGTTTAACGTCGTTTTTCAACAGTATTTCAGTCATATAACTGCAGGCAGTTAACCTAACCAGTGTTCCTGGATTCTGAACCAGTACAAACCTGTTCTCCGCAAGTAACTGCCAACTTCCCCACATGAAACAGAGGTGGAGGACTAATGATTTCAGACACAATGTCGTTTATCAAATAGTCACGGAGAACATACACCCCGCCCGAGGATTGAACTCACGACCCCGCGATCTGTAGACCGACGCTCTACCTACTGAGCTAAGCGGGCGGGCCAGTACAAAATGTCAACTAGGCTTCCCAATTTGATATTTATCCTCACTTCATTTTTGGCAATGCTAACTCTTGGGAAGTTTGGTATAAATTCGGATGAGCTGCAAGGAGAAACTAGAGATGATCTGAGAAAAGTGCATGTCTCCCCTAACTGTCCCTATGAAAAATGTCTAGTTTCTCTAGATGGTTTAGACAAGTGGACCAAATTAGATGATCTGGACAAAGAGTTATAAAAATAAATAGATCGGCAACTTCAAAGGCAGATAGAGCAAATCTCGCCAACATCCCGCGGCTGCAAACGAGATCTCATTACTGGAAGTTCTCCACGTGCCATTTTGTATGCGAAAGATATGCCACTGTCAATTATTAATTATCACCGTATGACCACGCTTTTTTGATAGTAATAAACTTGTATTTTGCGCTTAAGACTATTTCATATTAAACAAATGTTGTTTTAGAAGCTAACATGTGTTTTACATGTAGTTTTAAAGGTACAGATTGCAACTCTATGCTCGCCTCACTAAGGTAACGCCGAATCATGCTCGGACGCGAGATCACGTGAGATTAAAGCCAGTTGCCATTCTGTGTATTTTATACTTCTTTGGTCTGGACAAGTGGATCCAATCAGTAATCCAAGGGCCTTAATTCAAAAGTGCTTGGACGGATTTGGCTAGTTATCGAACTTGGCTGAGGTCTTATGATCAAACACATTTTGTTTAAATTTGGTGAAGATCAGATGATAAATGTTTGACTTAGAGATCGGACAAGAGTAACAAGAGCTGTCGAAGGACAGCAACGCTCGACTATTCAACAGCCTTGTCGATTGAATGAATAAGAAAGTCGAAAAAGGGGCATAATTTAGTAAAAAAAGCAAAATAGGGTTATGGAACCTGCATAGTGCTTATCAGCTCATGCCAGTGGACAAGTGTGTGAAGTTTCAATCCATTCCCATAAGTGGGTACTGAGATACCAGCTTACATATAAGAATTTAACCAAAAACACCTAAGTTGAAAAAGGGGCATAATTTTGTAAAATGCGATGTTGAGTTATTGACCCTTTGCACTGCATGTCATATTATGACAGTGAACAAGTGTGTGACGTTTCAATCCTTTTCCATTAGTGGATATTGAGATACCAGCTTACATACAAAAACTTAACCAAAAATTTCTATGTTGAAAAAGGGGCATGATTTTGTAAAAAAGCAAAATAGAGTTATGGGACCTACTTTGTGCATGTCAGATCATGACAGTGAACAAGTGTGTGAAGTTTCAATCCATTCCCATTAGTGAGTACTGAGATACCAGCTTACATACAAAACCTTAACCAAAAATTTCTAAGTTGAAAAAGGGGCATAATTTTGTAAAAAAGCAAAATAGAGTTATGGAACCTGTGCAATGTAAGTCAGTTTATCACAGTTAATAAGTGTGTGAAGTTTCAATCCATTCCCACAAGTGGTTACTGAGATACCAGCTTACATACAAAACCTTAACCAAAAAATTCTAAGTCGAAAAAGGGGCATAATTTTGTAAAAAAGCAAGATAGAGTTATGGAACCTGTGCAATGTAAGTCAGTTTATCACAGTTAATACATGTGTGAAGTTTCAATCCATTCCCACAAGTGGTTACTGAGATACCAGCTTACATACAAAACCTTAACGAAACATTTCTAAGTCAAAAAAGGGGCATAATTTTGTAAAAAAGCAAAACAGAGTTATGGAACCTGTGCAATGTAAGTCAGTTTGTCACAGTGAATAAGCGTGTGAAGTTTTAATCCATTCCCACAAGTGGTTGCCGAGATACCAGCTTACATACAAAAACTTAACCAAATCGGGACGCGAACGCCGATTCCGACGCAGACGCGGACGCCGACGCATGGGCGAGTCCAATAGCTCTACTATTCTATGAATAGTCGAGCTAAAAAGACAGATTTTTCGGTAATTCAAGGGCCATAACTCCAACATGCTTGAACCAATTTGGCTAGTTATAAAAGTTGGCTGAAGTCTCATGGTCAAACACATTTTATTCAAGTTTGGTGAAGATTGGATGAGAAATAATAGACTTAGAGTGCAAACAAGAGTAAAACGGCCGATTTTAGATAATTCAAGGGCCGTAATTCCAAAATGTCTAGACCGATTTGGCTGGTTATCGAACTTAGGCGAGGATTCATGGTCAAACACATTTTGTTCAAGACTGGTGAAGATCGGACGAAAAATGTTTGACTTAGAGTGCGGACAACAGTAAAAAGGCTGATTTTTGGGTAATTCAAGGACTGTAACTCCAAAATGCCTAGACTGATTTGGCTAGTTATCAAACTTAGCCAAAGTCTCATGGTCAAAAACATTTTGTTCAAGTTTGGTGAAGATCAGATGGAAACTTAGAGTTAGAAAGCGGACAAGAGTAAAAAGGCCAATTTTTTGGTAATTCAAGGGTCATAACTCAATATGCCTAGACTAATTTGGCTAGTTATCGAACTTGTCAAACACATTTTGTTTAAGTTTGATGAAAATCAGATGAGAAAAGTTCAACTTAGAGTGTGGACAGGCTCTGTGACACACACACACACACACGCACACGCACACGCACACACACACACACACTGGAGTAATTCAATAATGTCTCCCACACCACAATGTGGTGGGAGACATAATTTTGTACCAACAGACAGACGATCAGTACTAAATCAATGTCACCCAAACTGTATATGTGAGACATAATAAGCTTCCTGAATTTTTTAAATATTTCCAAAATGCATTAATTTTGTACAATGTTTTATAGACTTTTCTCATGCAATATCAATTCAAAACATAATTCAAACTTTTTATCTTTTATTCAAAAGCACCACTTTAAAGGCAGATAAATACTAATTTAATATTTGAGTTATCTTCCATTTAAAACAGAAAGAGGAAGTAAAAAAATGATATTCCCATTAACCTATAAATATAGACTAACTACACAACCTTCAAACAGACCACAACTACGCAGTTAAAACGTTATTAGGAATTTGAGGTTATTTATTAATTTGCTGACATCAAACCAAAACAAACTTTAAGGTATTTACTTTCACATGTATCAAAGCTGTATAATTTATTTAAAATATTTTATTGTGGTCTGTTTGATATCAGACAGCACATCAGAAAAGATGTAATCAATTTTGCTGACTTCTTACCAAAACAAAAAAATCTAGATCTACAAGTTGTCTTTATTTTGTGTGTTTAAGTGATCTGTCAGACATTTTAAATTATTTCTCTCAGGCAGCATAGTTTATATACAATATGAAAAAAAAATGGAAAAAATGAAAGTGCTAGTACAATCATGATATTAGATATCTAGGTATCAGTCTAAATCATTATCAAATTATGCAAATTATCAAATGAGATCTGTTATTTTTCACATTGTTTCCTCATACTAAAGACTCCAGCATCAATGTTAACTATGAACTGTAGAATTTCAAGTACATATTAGTCTACAAAGTAATTACATGTATTTAGGTTATGTTATTTTCAGAATGTTTCAAGCACCAGATTATACAGAAACTGTGTCAGTGGGACTGTCAGAGGTTCTTGCTGATATAGGAGTGGATGAGAGGATGGTGTTGAAGAGAAGAAGACTATCTATGCTGGTAGAATCTATGTTTAAAAATGTATTACAAATAAAGGATGAGAAGTATACATTGTACATTTTAGGTAGTCAGTCAGAAGGCACAACTACACTGGGACTTGACTCAGACACTGACTGTCTTATATATCCAAATGACTTCCAGATAGTACAAGACTGGAGTGACTGGCAACCTAGCAATCATCTACTAATGATTCAAGATGATACTGTATCCCCTGGTTACTGTTTGCTACAACTCCTGAGAGACGACGCTCCTCTTCCACACAATGATGTACCTAATGAATACTTTTTCCAAGACAGGACTGGAAGAATACTATTAAGTAATGCGATAATATCTGCAAAAGTAGCAGATTGTCATAGAATGACAGGATGTGTAAACAATGGTCCAGCATATACAACACTTGGCCAACCTGGGGTTAGTGAGGCAGACATTGTTCCTGCTTACCCCTGTAAAACATGGCCTCTACAAGCTAGACAATGGTTAAACCTGCAAGGTGCAGGTCAGTGGCCTTCAGATGACATGAAGAGATATTGTAGCAACACTGGATGTTTTGTTGTTGGAGTTGGAAGCAAGCAAAGTGAAAATGAGGAGCTTGAATGGAGAATATCAACAGCTCTAGCAGAAAGGTGTTTAATGTTTAATCTCAATATCACACAGATCAGATGTTATGTGTTGATGAAGATGATATTAAAATCTTACATCAAGCCACACTATGAAGGTACCATTTCAAGTTTCATGTGTAAAACAGTTCTGTTCAAAGTAATTGCAAATATACAGTCTAGTTTCTGGAGAGAACAAAACTTACTTGTTTGTCTATCATTTTGTTTATTTGTCCTGTACACCAGTACTCTGAATGAAAACTGCCAACATTTCATCATACATGGGAACAATTTGATGGCAGGACATATTGCTCATGAACATAAACCTCACATTCTTGAAATACTGCAGTATATTATAAGTAGTGAAGGAACAGCATTACTAGGGATCGAGTGTGATGGCCTTGGTGCTAGGCTTCAGCTGAACTTGTCCTATTTCAAAACAAGTGCCATAATTTCAGGATACTTATTAAATCAAACCAAACGGTTGATAAATGATAGCATAAATGCTTGCCTACCTAATATTAGCAACAGCAGAGATGAAGCTATACAAATATTACTGAAGTATATTTTCAAACTTGTCACTATTTTTAATCAATCTCAAGGATTGGACAGAACAGCTTGCAGACTTCTAGCACCATGGATCTGTACAAGACTGGGATCTGTCCTGGCCTCCCTCAACATTCAACAGTACAATGGTATATCAGCAGAAGCTCTAAGCTGGATCTCACTGGGTCTGAACACGGATGTTTCATCAAGTAAACTGAAGCTAGCATCCATGTTTTACTGTAGAGGGGATTTTTACAGAACAGAAATTGTGCTCAAAGATATTGAAGGAAGCTATGATCAAACCACTGTTGAGCCTGGTTGTGGCTGTTATAATTATGTCCATCAAGCTTTTAAGGGAGGATACTATGAAATATCTGACAATCACAATGAAGAAGCTCTACAGTATGCTACAGCATTCTGTGTCAGTTTTCTGCCGTGTGAAATTAACTGCATTCCAAATGAACTACAGTATGAATTATTCAGATCTACAGAGGAGGACCTTGCTTTCAGAGGTATTTTGGATGACTGGATGGACTGGACAGTTGTTGATTCTCTTCCTTACATGTACTTTCTACAATACAAGACTTACAGCTATCTTGGGAGACAAGATGACAAGCAAAGAGCACTTTCCAACCTTATCAGGACCATTGAACAGGAACCAAACCTTGGACACAGGGAAACAGCCCTAAATATACTTGGACAGTGTATGGAACAAGAAGACCAACCAACTGATGCCTTACATTGTTATTCTTTATCCCTGAAACTACGGCAAAGAAACAATGTTGCCAAGATCCATATATGTAGGCTTCTATCTACTCTGGTAAATAGCCAAGCTCAGAACTGATCATTGCAGTGAAATTTAATAAAAAAAATGTGCTTCCTAAATACAAGACCTACAGCTATCTCGGGAGACAAGATGACAAGCCAAGAGCACTTTCCAACCTTATCGGGACCATTGAACAGGAACCAAACCTTCGACACAGGGAAACAGCTCTAAATCTACTTGGACAGTGTATGGAAAAAGAGGATAGAGCAACAGACGCTTTACATTGTTATCTATTATTCCTCAGTCTAAGGGGAAGAAACAATGTTGCCAAGTTCCATATATGTAGACTTCTATCTGCTGTGGTAAATCACCAGACAGGAACAATATTTTGAAAGGTAGTGTCACCTAAGTGCAAACACCAGATAACAAATATTGTTTTCACAAACTGACTTTTTCCTCACTAAATGTGTTCAAAATACTGATATACATGCCCAGTAAAACTAGCATGGCCACTTTTAATTTTTTTTTATGATTTTGTAAAAACTGAAAAACAGTTTTGTTTTTTTAGCTCACATGTCACAAAGTGACAATGTGAGCTTTTGTGATCATGCAGCGTCCGTCGTCCGTCGTCCGTGCGTGCGTGCGTGCGTCCGTGCTTGTGACCACTCTAGAGGTCACATTCTTCATGGGATCTTTATGAAAGTTGGTCAGAATGTTTATCTTGATGATATCTAGGTCAAGTTCGAAACTGGGTTAACTGCGATCAAAAACTAGGTCAGTAGGTCTAAAAATAGAAAAACCTTGTGACCTCTCTAGAGGCCGTACTTTTCAATGAATCTTCATGAAAGTTATTCAGAATGTTTATCTTGATGATATCTAGGTCAAGTTTGAAACTGGGTCACGTGCCATCAAAAACTAGGTCAGTAGATCAAATAATAAAAAAACCTTGTGACCTCTCTTGAGGCCATATTTTTCAAGGGATCTGTATAAAGATTAGTCAGAATGTTCATCTTGATGATATCTAGGTCAAGTTCGAAACTGGGTCAACTGTGGTCAAAAACTAGGTCAGAAGGTCTAAAAATAGAAAAACCTTGTGACCTCCCTAGAGGCCATACATGTGAATAGATCTTCATGAAAATTGGTCAGAATGTTTACCTTGATGATATCTAGATCAAGTTCGAAACTGAGTCACATGCCATCAATAACTAGGTCAGTAGGTCAAATAATAAAAAAACCTTGTGACTTCTCTAGAGGCCATATTTTTCATGGGATCTGTATGAAAATTTATCAAAATTTTTATCTTGATGATATCTAGGTCAAGTTCGAAACTGGTTCAACTGCGATCAAAAACTAGGTCAGTAGGTCTAAAAATAGAAAAACCTTGTGACCTCTCTAGAGGCCATACTTTTCAATGGATCTTCATGAAAGTAAGTCAGAATGTTCACCTTGATGATATCTAGGTCTTGTTCGAAATTTGGTCACATGTTTTTAATAACTAGGTCAGTAGGTCAAATAACACAAAAGCCTTGTGACCTCTCTAGAGGCCATGTTTTTCATGGGATCTATATGAAAGTTGGTCTGAATGTTCATCTTGATGATTTCTAGGTCAGGTTCGAAACTGGGTCAACTGCAGTCAAAAACTAGGTCAGTAGGTCTAAAAATAGAAAAACCTTGTGACCTCTCTAGAGGCCATACTTTTGAATGGATCTTCATGAAAATTGGTCAGAATGTTCATCTTGATGATATCTAGGTCATTTTCGAAACTGGGTTACGTGCCGTTAATAACTAGGTCAGTAGGTCAAATAATAAAAAATCTTGTGACCTCTCTAGAGGCCACATTTTTCAGTGGATCTTCATGAAAATTGGTTAGAATTTTTATCTTGATGATATCTAGGTCAGATTCAACACTGGGTGACATGAGCTCAAAAACTAGGTCACAATGTCAAATAATATAAAAAAACGACATCATACTCGGTTTAAAACTGGGTCATGTGGGGACAGGTGAGCGATTCAGGACCATCATGGTCCTCTTGTTTTGTTTTAGGTTTAACGCCGTTTTTCAACCTAACCGAGGTCCTGGATTCTGTACCAGTAAAAACCTGTTCTCCGCAAGTAACTGCCAACTGCCCCACATGAATTATCAGAGGTGGAGGACTAAGGATTTCAGACACAATGTCGTTTATCAAATAGTCATGGAGTACATACGCCCCGCCCGAGGATCGAACTCGCGTCCCAGCGGTCCGTAGATCAACGCTCTTACCTACTGAGCTAAGCGGGCGGACTAACTGAAAAACAGGATGTAAATTCATTGTATCTGAGCAATTCTATATTAATTGTATTTGTGCTGTCTTTTTATTGTTTTTTTTCTTTATCTAAATAATATCATTTAGTAAGAATTGTGTAACAATATTGTGCAAATAATTAAATGAAATAGAACTTTATGTTATGTGTGATCACAATATGTATATCATCATTTATATTTATGCACATCTGTTTCCATCACTAAGATTAGAGATTATTGTAAAATGCATATTACTATTTCATTTATTAAATTTCATCTCAATGAGAGACAATTTTTATATTTTAAAAACTTTTTTGTTGAGTTTAACATGCGCTAGAACAATTATAGTTCATATGGCGACTTTCCAGCTTTCATGATGGAGGACACCATATACCCCTCCTTGCATTATTTCATCACGGGAGGGCACCTGGGTAGAACCATCAGCCGTCCGTAAGCCAGCTGAATGACTTCCTAACATGAAGAAGTGAGTGAGGCTCATACAAACATCGGTGAGAGGCAAGTGATTCAAAGTCAGTGGCGTTAACCACCTGATCACGGAGGCCCCAAATTTAAAAACTTTTTCCTTTCTTGGTAAGAGATATTCCATATACAAAAATCAAAGAAAAAAAAACAAAACACACAACAAATATTATCTATTTCTCTGCCACATCAGAAAACATTTGCTCACAATTTTCAGAATACTAGAACTGTCAGCTTTTATAAGACTGAAAAGTACTCCCATACGATGCCCTTCTGTACAGACCCAGTGATCTGTTTTACAAATTTTAAGTTGAAAATGGCAATCACTTCACCACAAACTGGTGAAGTGTAACTAAAATTAAACTTGGCCTTTATATTATAATCACATACCTGTGTACCAAAATTATTTCAATCCATTTATCACTTTAAAAGTTATCTTAGAGAAATAAAAAATTTGCAAAATATTAAGAAAGAAAAGATTTATAATTCTGCCAAAAATTGGTGGTTTATAACTAATATTTAAATTGGTCTGTATTTATGATCATATCCCTGTGTACTTGAAATAAATTCAGTCCATTCATCTTACCAAGAGGAATTGAAAGGACAACAAAAGTAAACAAGAGGGTCATAATGACCCTGGATCGCTTACTTGAGAAATTGGGCCTAATGTCTCTATGGTGTTAACAGGAGTTTCCTTTTATTTGCCTTGCTGACTTAGCTTTTGATCCCACATGACCCAGATTTGATCACGGCATAGAGATCATCAAGATAAAGATTCTAACCAAGCTTCATGAAGATAGAATCATAAATGCGGCCTCTACAGTGCCAACAAGCTTTTCATGTGACTTGTGAAAAAGCATTGAGTACATACGTTTTTGGTTCTTAAGGTTTGCTTTTTATATATTTATACACGAGCATTTTTGTGTTTTACATGCCATGCCTTTTTGTTTCCATTACGTGTGTTAGAGATTCACCTGGAGGGGATTACTTTTATTTACACTGTCCCATGTCTTTGGAACATGGTGGAGGCAAGAGTGAGGTTGGGTGCGCACCATAAACCGGTTTAAGCTCCCCAGTGGTGTTTTTGCCACTGACCGTTCCAAGGCGGTGCCCCACTGTGTTCCTTTGTTTGTTCGTTTTGTCCTTGTGTGTTGACTTTGTGTGCGCGCGTGTGTGTATACTTATTGTTCGTCTTGTCCTTATGTGCTGGCTTTGAGTGTGTGTGTGTGTGTGTTGTACGTTTTGTCCTGATGTGTAAGCTTTGAGTGTGTGTGTGTGTGTGTGTGTGTGTGGTGCACACGTTTGCGTGCTGGGGGGGGGGGGGTCTTTTTGAGGAGGCTGCGCTTTTGGTGCGTGGCATTCCCTGTTTGATATTTTCCTTTGTTTTTTTGAGCTTGTGATCTAGTTTCTGACCCATCCAAATTCGAACTTAACCTAGGGATCATCGAGATAAACATTCTGATCAGTTTCATAAATATAGGGTCATAAATGTGACCTCAAGAATGTTAACAAGCTTCCTTTGATTTGGGTAGGTGACCTAGTTTTTGACTCCAAATGACTCAGTTTCAAACTTGGCCAAGGGCTCATCAAGATAAACATTCTGACTGAATTGCAATGTGGCCTCTTGGGTATAAATAAGCTTTTTCTAAGATTTGAGTGAGTGACCTAGTTTTTTAATCCACATAACCCAGATTCAAACTCAGCCTTGAACTCATCATGATTAACATTCTGACCAAGTTTCATGAACAAAGGGTCAGAAATGTGGCCTCTAAAGTGTAAACAAGCTATTGATTTGAGCCGGTTAAATAGTTCTTGACCCCACATGACCCAGTTTTAATCTTTGCGCAGAGATCATCAAGATAAACATTCCGATCAAGTTTCATGAAGATGTTTACAATTTAAAAATTGCCCCACATCTTAGTGAGAAATATTCTACATACACAGAAAAACAAACAAATATCTGCCAACTATGTTCAAATTACTTGAGCTGTCAACCTTTCGGCAGATTAAATAAAATCCAAGTAGAACTGCACTTATGTATGAAACAAAGACATGTTTTACAAATTTCAAGTTGAAAAGCACCTTAATTCCACCATAACTTGGTAGACTGTAACAAAAATCAAGACTGATCTGTATTTTATAATCACATCCCTGTGTACCATAAATGAACTAAATCCATTTAATAAATAAAGTTTTAAGTCAGAAAAGGGCCATTATTCTGCCAAATACTGGTGGAGTGTAACTACAAATAAACTTGCCCTGATCATATCACAGTATACTTAAAATGAACCAATTCTGGTAACCCAACTTGAAAGAAGTTCATATAAAAGACTCTCCTATGTCAAAATGGCTGAACTTTTCAAAATGGATGAACTTTTAATAAAACAGACTTTTACAGACACATCAGATAAATACAGACAAACAACTTTTTGATGTACCATTCTCCTCGAACAGGAAACAATTTATTATAATCAGAAACTTATAATAACAAAATAAAAACATGCTTCAACCTTTTCACAGCCCTGTTTACTCCCTCTTTCTCCACAACATCTTGTGTTTCCCTCACTCCTGCAGTGTCACTCAGTAACACAGGATAACCTCCAATATTTACATGAGTTTCTACCACGTCTCTAGTGGTACCTACCACATCAGTTACTATGGCAGCAGGTCTCTGACCTATAAACAATTAGAAAAACAAGCTGATAGTCTAGTCTCCTGCCTATAGTCAAATTTGATTAACTGTATTTCTGTACAAAATTCAACAAACTCCCTACAATAAGTACATTATTGCCATCCCAGTGGTGTTCACCAAAAAAGGGGTGTTCCCTCTACTTAATGTTACACACATAACATATCAATTAATAATATCAATGTTTCTATCCAAAGGACTTTTTCATGTGCCTTTGATGGGCGACCTGTGCTGTGGTTTTCCACTTTTTCAATCCATTTAACCAGAAATTTATAAGTTGGAAAGAGGGCATAGTTATTTTTTAATAATGCAAAATCTAGTTATGGAACCTTTGCAATGTAAGTCAGTTTATCACTGTGAATATGCGAAGTTTCAATCTATTGCCATAACTGGTTCCTGAGATACCAGCTTACACACAAACACTTAACCAATTCGGAATGCCGATGTGGACACAAATGCACAGGTAAGTCCGATAGCTCTACCTTTTCTTTGAATAGTCAAGCTAAATAGGCAGAGCTACGGAACCTGCCCAATGCAAATCAGTTCATCACAGTGAATAAGTGTGTAAAGTTTCAATCCATTTCCACTAGTGGTTACTGAGATACCAGTTTACATACAAAAACTTTACCAAATCAGGATACAGACACTGACAAATTGATAACTGCAATACCTCTACATATTCTTTGAATAGCTGTGCTAAAAAATGAATACATTGTATAAGATTTAATACTCACATATAGCATTGAGTAAACTGCTCTTGCCAACATTAGGTTCTCCAATAATGACAACATGAACACCCTGTCTCAACCTCTCACCTTGTCTCTTGTCATTGAGGTGATTCTCTCTTTCATCTTGTAGCAAATGTATCCTGTTTTTTACTACATCAAGGTAAAAAGAAATGTAAATGTACAAAGTTTTAACGCTGCTGTTTTGGTCGTAAACTAGCTGTTACAGAACAGAGGTTGGAGGTTTGAAATTCTCTTAAACCTCTAAATTCATCATTGTTTAACTGTTATACATGATAGTTTCTCGACCCCCTCCTCCATCTGCTCAAAATCATCAGTATGTCTAGGGGACTGACAATAATTAATGAAGTGCTCGCTATGGTGATACTATTTATATATTTGAACTGCAATCATATAATATTCCTACAAAGTTCAAAGGATAAATCAAATTTAATTTTTGAATCGAGAATGACATATCTCTCACTTATTTTCTGTATGAAGTGGTAAAGCAATATAGTAACCCTTCAGCTGGTGCTTAAAGAAAATACTGTGAGGAAATTAATTTCAAGGGCATATTTTTTTTTGTTTTGACCAAAATGGCAATCTTGAGTGGATATAAATTTATGGATTATACATTTTAAGGAATAAAAAAAAACAGAAATTATAATCTTTTGTGGGGAGTTATTTCAGAGGAAAGACACAAACACGAAATACATGAAAATTAGTCCCTAACAAATAATAATGATTTATCTGTATGTTTTTTGTAGTTTCTGCTTTTGTTCCAAAACTTACATTGCTGTAGAACATGGTCTTCTATATTCTGGTCCTCGCTGAAGTCAATAAATGCTTCAAGGTCTGCGGCACACTGAAAATAAGTATGGTAATTCAAATTCAATTTGCCAGATCAAAATTTTTCGAAACTTAGAAAAAACCTAACAATGGTAGTGTACCCATACTAACAGTTGGCAAATTACAAGTTTTCATGCTGGATGCTTGTTTTGTCAGAAAGGCACGGACAGCCATACAAAGAAAAGTAGCCCCTGCAAACAGGATTTTGCACTGAATACCTAGATTTGAAGGAGTATTCCTGTAAACTTTGCTTGAAACTGGCTAGATGTTTTGGGGGAGATGTTCTTTAAAGACATTGTAAATGGACCGACAACAGATATCTAATGAACCTACAAGTTCCAAGCACTTTTTGCTAAGGTGAGCTGGAAGGTTGGATGGTCAAAAAAGACAAACTATTAATACAGTACCTTTATAAATGTTGTCCGCCATTTGCTATATAGTTTACTGAGGTCCCCCTCCACTGGTCGGAGTGCCTGTCTACGCTGAGCCTCAGAGTGTATAAGATCTCCTAAACCCTCGACCTCTGTCAGGTCCACCTTTCCATTCATAAAAGCTCTGTGAAAAATGTTTTTTTTTTATAACAAAATGACTGTTAAATTAGTCTGCTGTACTTGGCCACCTAATAATCTTGTTATTATATACACATATACATGAATAAATGATGTTGACTTAAAGTCAAAAATTAACACAAAACTGGAATTATTATAGATTAATATGGATTTGTTTACATCTCTTGTTCCATTCTTATTTTAAGTAAACAGAGAGACTGAAAAATATGTATGTAATACTGGGTAAATACAGAATAAGTAAATCTGTACTTTCTGGTGAATTCACCAGGTTCTGCTTGCCGACAGCCGGGTATTTTATGCAAGGCTGTAAGTACAGCTGACACCACAACAGGGCCTCCATGTACTTGAAATCCAACACAATCTTCACCAGTAAAACTATGAGGCCCTGTAATGAGTCAAAAAGTGTTTCAAACAAAATTTACACATTTAAACATAAATTCTAAATGAGGCCCTGAAATGATCAAATAATGTTCAATACAAAATTTGCACATAATGTAATAAAATAATTTCTAATTGAGGCCCCAAAATAATCAAATAATATCTGATACTAAATTTGTGTATATTGAAATAAATTCTAAAAGCAAAAGTAGTAAACTAAATAAACATAAGACAAACTAAAAGAATTATTATATTGTGTAAGAATAATAATGTATATAATTATCTTTAATCACTGTAATATTATTAATATTCAAGAGGGATAAATGTTCATGGGTTCCATGGTTGTGTCAAACCATGAAACTAAACCCCAACGAACAAGCAATATTTCCAGTCTTCAAAGTTTCAATTTGAAATCCGCAAATTGTAATATCGCCACTTAATAGCTGTTTTTGCCAAGTTTGCAAGATTTCATTCAATGAAAGTAAATGATTTCAATGTTCATTGAAATATCTTTTATACAAAACAGACAAACTTTTTCCAGTGATTTTTAACACTGTCAAAAAAAAAATGATGCTCGCCGATACTATCAAAACAAGGTCTTAACTCATCAGTGATTATATACATCAATGATAAGGTAAATCAATGGAATGATTTACCATGAATTTTAAATATAGTACATGATACCTGAAAACACTATAACTATGCCTTTATCATGACAACTCCAGTTTCTGGATCTATCAGTTTCCCCAGAGTAGCTTCCCTTGGTACTTGAACATGCTTTAATTGCCCAATCAATGTGGAAGCCCGTAAAGCACTTGGTCCTGAAATCCTGATTATTGCCAGTCCACATTTACCATGTCCAGATGATAACAAGAATATAGTAGTCCCAGGCTTTTCAGAATTATGTCTTTTAATGTCACTGACGTGTCAAACATAAAGATTTGCACCCTAATGTTTTAAATTTAACACTCCCAAAGTTTGAATATTCATTTGAATTTAAAACTTCAGTGGAAAACTGTTTCAAACTTAGGCTGGATATATACCAAGTGCAGTTACCAGTCCATATTTGTAACGTCCTTCTGTACAATGCTAACACCTGATGTAACCTAGTGCACATTTTTATTGAATTATATTTCTATAGGGATATCCCCTAAGATTCAACTGTCCAAACCTGAAAATATAGCTCAAGGCTGGATTAAAAACAAACTATAAACTGTTCATTGAAACAAGAGCTGTCCGTAAGACAGCGCGCTCCACTATTCGGCGACTTAACCCTAAAATGAATATATGTCTCAATAAAATACCTCTACTTTAAAAGAAAGATACACCAAGGGGCATAATTCTGTCAAGAACACAAATTAGAGTTATTGGGATTGTTACCACACATGCAGATGATGATGGTAAAAAAATATTTTGAGTTCCAAGTAATTATCTTATATAGTACCAAAGTTATGTCCAGAAAGCAAAGTTTGCCAAAAAATTTAAGTATGAAAGGGGCATAATTTGGCCAAAAGTACAAATCAGAGTTATAGGGATTGTTACCACACATGCTGATGATAATGATAAAGATACATTATAAGTTTCAAGTCTTTATTTTATATTGTACTAAAGTTCTATCTAGAAAGCGAAGATTGCCAAAAAACTTTAAGTATGAAAGGGGCATAATTCTGTTAATAAATACAATTAGAGTTATGGAGATTGTAACCACACATGCAGATGATGATTATAAATATTTTTAATTTCAAGTCATTAATCTTTTAAAGTATCAAAGATATGTCTACGAAGCTTTTGAAAAAATTTAACACGAAAATAATTCCAAGTATAACACGTTTGTGACCTTAACCTTGGGTATAATGGGCGGAGCCCCTGCACATACTTTGTTTGTATGCTGGACAATGTTTAAGTGAACTTAGAGTAAGATATAAGTAATAGTAACAAAGATATGACAGAAAAACAAATGTTGCCGAAAAACTTTAACCTTAAAAATAACCTAAGTATAACACCTTGGTGACGTTGACCTTGGGTATAATGGGCCCAGCCCCTGCACATACTTTGTTTGTATGCTGGACAATGTTTATGTGAAGTTACAGTAAGATATAAGCAATAGTAACAAAAAAAAAAACAAACAACAAAGGTTGCCGAAAAACTTTAACCAAAACAGTCACGCCGAATACGAAGCCGACGCCAGGGCAAGTAGAATAGGGGTCACTAGAGCTAAAAATAGAAAAAAACTTTAAAAGACTTCTTTTCAGACTGTTTTAAAGATCTTCATTAAATTTGGTATGTAGCATCGTTATAAGGTCCTCTCCCAATTTTATACATATTGGGGCACTTGGCCTCTTTTACGGGCCGCTAGAGCTAAAGTTTGAAATACCTTTACAACCTCCAGAGTGCTGCATTTTCAAGCATTTGGGTTTGTATTTGTACAATGAGAATGTACTCTTCTGGAAATAGCACAATGATTCAGAAATCAAATATTTACATGTCCTAGGGAATGCTACATGCTACAAAACTTAAAAGTTTCAGTTAATAAGTGATGATTCTAATTTTAAGACATAATTTAAGAATTAAACTGGGAGTCTAGTTTTTGACCCCACATGACCCAGAGTTATGACCCTTGTGTAATATGGTGTTGGTGATGATGTTGAACAATTGCTTTAAGTTTGAATCAAATCCCTTCTTTAATAATAACGGAGATAAAGTGAAAATGCATCAAAATTAACCTAAAATTCTAAGTGAAAAGGGGTCATAATTCATGATAAATTGGCGCCAGAGTTATGGACCTTCTGTCATATGATGTGGATGATGATGTGGAACAACTATTTTAAGCTTGAATCAAATCCATTTAGTAACAACTAAGTGAAAGTGATTCATAAAACATGGGTGCAAGAGTAAGGGCCCTTAAGCCAGATGATGTGGATGATGATGAGGAATAACTATTTTAAGTTCGAAGCAAATCCATCAAGTAATTTAAAGAAATAAAGAGAAAAAAGACAGTGCATCAACACTTTAACCAAGGTGTGGACGCTGAAGGACACCGACACCAGGGCGAGTGGAATAGCTCTCCATATACTTCTCATAGTTGAGCTAAATATATTGACCTTTGACATCCTAGTGTGACTTTGACCTTTGACCTGGGTGTTGTGCATAATAAGTTGTCTCATTCACGGAACAATGGTGCTTAGTAATATCAAAATCACTCGATTAATGGTAGAGTTATGGACCACATCTAGACTGTTCACCGCAAAGTGTGACCTTGGCCTTGACCTTTGTACTAGGGCTCTGGGTATTGCGCATGACAAGTATTCTCTTTATGGAGAACATGTGTGCTAAGTAATATCAACATCCCTTGAAGGATAACAGAGTTATGGACCAGACAGGAAAAAAGGCCTTACTAACCTTTGATTTCCAACTATGACCTTTAACTTTGAACTAGGGGCCTGCGTGTTATGCACGACACATCATCTCATTATGGCAAACAATGTGCTGATAAATATTAAAAGCACTTGATGGATGAAAAAGTTATGGACCAGACCTTTGGCCTCCATAAGTATACATTATTTAAACTGGGGATCATACGCCGCTTTGCATAGAATTAGTGTATCATTGAAGGTTATTATTTTTATACCAGATTTATATAGTGCCCTTTTCATGATAAACACGTTCAAAGGTTGCATGTGCACCGCCATATGAACACATTTGCGGATGTCTCTGTATCTTTTTTGTACCTGTAGCATGTGTAAATGTCGAGTTCTGCACAACCCGGAGCTAGAGAGCTTGGACGGTAGTATCCATTTCCACTACCGTCCACGAACATGCTCAATCAAACCAAGCCTGCAACATTTTTGTTTTTGTCGTGTTGAGCGACCTGTGGAGTTTCCACTTATTTTTTTTACCTTTGAGCTAGGAATGCGAGTGTTGCCCAAGACATATCGTGTCATTATAGGAAACATTTAAGTCAAATAATATTAAAATCCCTTCATGGATGACAGAGTTATGAACCAGACAGGGAAAAAGAATCCATGGATATTTGACCTCAGAATGTTACTTTGACCTTTGAGCTTAGGGTCAGGGTGTTGTGTATGACAGGTTGTCTCACAATGGGGATCATTTGTACAAAGAAATATTTAAATCCTTTAATGCCTAACAAAGTTATGAACTGGACAGGAAAAACTACTGACCTTGACCTTTAAGCTAGGGCTCTGAAAGTTAAGCGTGACACATCTTCTTACTATGGGAACATTTCTGCAAGGCAATATTAAAATCCTTTAATGGACTGTTGAGTTACAGATCTGACAGGAAAAATGTCCTTTTGACCTCCAAGTGTGGCATTGATCTTTGAGACAGGTCCAGCTTTTGCACATGACACGTCGTTTCATTAGCATCTTCCTTATCCCCATAACATATATCCATATTCGGTAACAACTGGTTTTGTACAGATCTTGAAGAAGAATTGACCTCCACTGGAGAGACAACAGCAATATGGTAAAGGTGACTGTTTCATATTGATGATATTGCAATGTTTGTTGCCTCCTGGTAATGTCGCCTATATGACTGGCGTATTATATCAATTTCAAATAATATAATGATAAAACAAGGTGTTCATGCCAAATTGATTGACGTGACACTTTAGTTACAAAGTATATTAATGATGAGACATTTCATAAGAAATAAAACAAATGATTTTTACTTGGACAACATGTAATAAGTAATCATTTGAATCATAGTAAGATAAACATGTTACTTTTTGTAATAATAAAATATGTGTTTTATAGTCAAATGTAACAAAAATAAAGTAAAGAGATGTATTTCTTATTTAGGAACAATATAGTTTTCAAGGAACAAAATTGGATGAAATTTGAAATATAAAAGGTGTTTGCTAAACAGCTAATTTTTAAATAAAATGGTAGTATTCTTAATAATACAACTTTCTGCGAGCAGCAGCATTTGTAACATTATACAAATATTATATGGCAGCGTGTGTGACATTGATATTGTCAACCCGAGGGCAGAATGTCACCCGAGGCAAAAACTTTAGAATTAAATAGAATTAAAAATAAAATTTAAACCTTACCGGTACTTATTTTAACATTCATGACAATCTGACTAACATACCAAATCTTCCTAAATGCAATGCATAAAATCTATAAGAGATTTTTTAATTCAGATTGCATCTTCCAAATAAAAAAGAATATGAGGAATGTTTAGTTTGAACATTAATTTTTGGTCAATTTTGTAAGCAACTATCATATACAATACTGTAAAGTCAATAATTTTTATAGGGGGCAATTTTGTAGATTTTGTTGTTGTGCCAATCTTAAAAGCCAAATCAAATTCAGACAAATACAAATATTCCATTTATATAATCTGAAAAAAATATTGAGTTGAGTTTTTAATGACTCCAAAGTGGATAAAGATGTTGGACAATAGCAAAGTATGTGTCAAATGTATTTAGTAATAACAGGGACAAAGATAAAGGGTATCAAGACGTTAAATAAAAATAAAAGGGATGACGTAATTCATGGAAAATTTCAATGTGTCATATCATGTCGCTAATAATGTGGAACAACTTCTTTAAGTTCAAATGAAATCTAGTTAGTAATAGCTGAGATAGCATCACAACTTGAACCTGAAATTCTAAGTAATAATGTGGTATAACTCATAACATAATGGTGCCACCATTATAGACCTAGTGTCAAATGATGCGAATGAGGATGTGGAACAACAGTTTTAAGTTTGAATCAAATCCATTAGGAAACAACTGAGGTATGGTGAAAGAGAATCAAAATTAAACTAAAAGTTTAAGTAAAATGAGACAGAATTTATGAAATATCGGTACAAGAGTTTTGGTCCCTGTTTCATATGATGTGGATGATGATATGGAACAACTCAATCTGACTTAAGTACTTGATCTTCTAAACGAAGATCTGAGAACGACCCATTCACATACGTCTTCTGTATATTTTGGATTTCCAGTATTGCTGTTTTTATTTTAACCAATCAGACGACTTGTTTGAATGTCGCAGAGTAAGAAAAATGTGCAGCCATTCCAGGGCTCGGGCCCGGGAATCCTTGTTTACAGAGCAAATGGCCTACCGACTGAGCTAACCGGCTATCTGACACATTACGACATAAGAATTGTAAATATCAAGCGTCAAGGCTAAAGGTAGATTTGCAAAATGTTGTAAGTTAAGCTCTGATTGGCTAGCGAAAGGGTCGTCAGAACGAGGCTATGAATAGGTCGTTCTCAGATTCTATGCGTAGCGTAATAGGAGATGTACTTTAGTCAGATTGTGGAACAACTATTCTAAGTCTGAATCAAATCTGTTTGGCAATAAATGAGATAAAGTGAATGTGCATTAAAACTTTAACCCAAAATCTTATCTATGACCTGAATGATGATGTGGAAAAATTATTTTAAGTTAGCATCAAATCACTTTTGTAATATCAGAGATATAGTCAAATGCGTCAAAATAAACCTAAAATTCTCAGTACAAATGGGACATAATTCATGAAAACTGGTACCAGAGATAAGGCCCTTGTGTCATATGATGTGAGTGCTGATGTGAAACAACCATTTTCAGTTTGTATCAAATCCACTCAGTAATAACTGAGATTGAGTGAATGTGCACCAAAACTTCATTCTTAAATTCTAAGTAAGAAGAAGAGATAACTGATGAAATATTGGTACAAGAGTAATGATCTTTGTGCCATATGTGGGAGATGATGAGCAACTATTTTTAACACAACATTTACCAAACTCTCAGCAGTGATTATCTCCTCTAGTGTTACATTCATCATTGCTGTCACAAATACATTTCCATGAAAATCACATGACTGTTGAATTGAAATTCAAATATCATTTCCTTATTTTCGATTTCACACCCAAATTGGTTTCTCAATCTTTGAAATATACTCAAAACAACATAAATAAAATCTAGTTTAAAATGATGAAAAAAAAAATATTTATCAATATCTTTTGTAATGGCAGACTTTATTGTAAGGGGAGACTACTCTGTAGAAGACTGCTTATGTACAGGACAATATCTAGCTGATAGAAAAGTCTATTAAATATCAAAAAATAAAATAAATCAATATTATCCAATTTGAAAATTTATAAAAATGGTATATACAGCAAAATTCCTTCCGCTTTGCATCCAATGTTTTACTGCAAGATTACCACAGTAAAGAACTTTTTGACATGTTTCACAGAATTAGTCACAATCTGTGTCTCAAGTTACCGCCCCTGGCATTCCATCCAACATATCTTTTATTTCCCAATGCAGAAGTCCCTAAAAGTAACATCAAGAATTTCTTCTGATGAAGTTTTCCCTGTTATTTTTCCGATTTCTTTCAGTGCACAAAGCCTCTGAAGCAAGCACTATGTCCCCTTGTTCTGGCATGAGGTTATATTCCTCTATTCCTCAAGGTAAACCAGGCACTTGGTGAGGTGCGAGCGGTGACGAGCCTGTGTTAAACTTGGGTGATCGCTTAGAGGATTTCCACACCTGAAAAATACATAAAACGTTTGATTATAAATAATATGTATTACAATACTGGCATGCTCTAATCTTGCAAATGATGGGATAATCATTGAAGGTGATTTTATGATTAAAAGGCAAGGAATGTCTGACAATAAGTTAACTATATGAAAGCCATCCTCAAGCCTTTCATAACACTGAAAGAATTTGATCACTAATTAAAACAAGAAGCTGCGTTCAATAAACGCTTGATGCCCACGTTGGCATCCTTGTCGATACAAAGCAACCTAAGTCCAAAAAGAGGTCAAGGTCAAGGTCAAACTGCGGTCAGGTGATGTTTGAAGATGAAGAATGGTCACAGGTTACATCTGCATTAGTATCAAGTCATTCTAGTAAGGGGTATTGATGCTAGAGGAAACGGTCCCATTTGGTTAACCAAGAGATGGCCCATACAAATCAACCCAAGTCCAAAATGAGGTCAAAGTCAAGGTCGAGGTCAGGTAATGTTTGAAGATGAGGAATGGTCACAGCTTACATCTCATTAGAATCAAGTCATTCTAGTAAGGGGTATTGATGCTAGACGAAACGGTCCCATTTGGTTAACCTTGCACGGACAGACGAACGGAAGGACGGACAGGACAATCACTATATGCCTCCCGCATCAGTACATGCCTTGGGCATAAACATATGGTAGTTTGAAATTTTAGAAAATGGCTATTATTGAGGCAATCATTTTGATGTGTTTATGACATCATTTACTGCTGAATTCTTCATTGAGCAAAAACCATTTAAATAGATTAGTTTCATATGTTTCTTGAGTGTAAGATGTAAAACATGGAAATTCCTTTCACTATAGCTTAAAAAAGTAGAAATTTTGTCTTGCAGAAATAAGTAAAAACAGTTCAATTATGAACCTGGAAATTTAATATATAAATCCACCACTTTTGATTTTTGTTGCCATGGAAACAAAATGGCTACCATTTTGATTAAATATTTAAATGCTCATAACTCTTTTACTTCTTTAAATGGTTTGTGAAATCCTACCAGACTGAATTAACATAAGAACAACCAAAGAACTATAAATATACACTTTATTTTTATAGCTCTTTGGAACAACATTGCCTTTCACTTTAAGAAAACCTGCTGCAAGTCATTTTCACCACAGGACAAAATCAAAGATCTTTAATTAGTGCAAGAACATATCTAGCAAAATGTCCATAATATGATCCCATATATCTGAGAAAACGCTTTCTTTGCTCTTCACATATAAGCCTCTATGTGTTTCACATGATTGTATTGATCATAAAGATATGTGATTTCAGAGAAATTCGTTGCTAAATACTAATTTTTTTGGTGATAAATGGCAACACTGGCAGATAACAAGAGCACCGCCTTGCGGGTGCTGACGCTCATCTGACTTTCTTTGTATATTAGAAATATTGTCCTACCCATGATTTTCTAAGTCTAAAAAGGGCCATCATTCTTGCAAAAAGCAGGATAGAGTTATGTTTCTTGATGTACAGTGTCCGCTTATGATGGTGAAAAACTGTTGCAAGTTTAAAGCAATAGCTTTGATAGTTTAGGAGAAAAGCAGACCTAAACATAAAACTTTACCAAGAAAACTGATTTTCTAAGTCCAAAAAGGGCAATAATTCTTGCAAAAAGCAAGATAGAGTTATGTTTCTTGATATACAGGGTCTGCTTATGATGGAGAACAAGTATTCCCAGTTTCAAAGTAATAGTTTTGATAGTTTAGGAGAAAAGTTGACCTAAACATAAAACTTAACCAAGAAATCTGATATTTTCTAAGTACAAAAGGGGCCATAAATTTTGCCAAAAGCAGATGGAGTTATGTTTCTTGCTATATAGGGTGAGCTTATGATGGTGAACAAGTATTCCAAGTTTCAAAGCAATAGCTTTGATAGATTAGGAGAAAAGCTGACCTAAACAAAAAACTTAACCAGGCAACGCCGACGCAGACGCGGACGCCGACACCGCTCAAGTGATGACAATAACTCATCGATGAGCTAAAAATGTATCAACTTACATTTCAGCTACCATGTCTTTGAGAATGTCTAAAAAGTTGTCCAAACCTTCACCTGTTAGACAAGAAATAAAGCACAAAGCTGATGACCTCTCGCCTTTGCCAACTCCCGTCTGCTTCATTCTGTTAAAAAAACCAGACTGTCACATGCTGCTCAAACATGTTGGAATACAGTACAACCTCTAGAGAGGACACACCATTAGAAAAAACTCAAATAAGTTTGTTGTGCTGGGGTTTTGGTTTAAAAGGAATGTCAGAACATATTCTCAAGTAATTTTGTATCTCATGCTCGAATGACCTATATATTTGCTTTATCTGTCTATTTCATATCACCAGTTTAGATGATAACAATCAGACACCCTGTCTCATTGAGGCAAACATTTATACCAAATTTTGCAAAAGTTACAATTTATAAGTTATTTATAGTAACAACAAAGGGAAGTGAATCTTTAAAAAATCTAAGTCGAAACAAAACTCCTTACCAGTAGAGATAGGTCAAAATACACCTCAAAATTTGATGTAACATGCATATTGTACTACAGAAAAGTGGTCTTGATTTTTTCCTACAACTAGTAATAAGCAAGAGGGCCATGAAGGCCCTGTATCACTCACCTGACCTAATGACCTAAAGATCATCAAGATTAACATTCTGACCGAGTTTCATTTAGATATGGTCATAAATGTGGCCTCTAAAGTGTTAAATAGCTTTTCCTTTGTTTTTATCCGGTGACCTAGTTTTTGACCCAACATGACCCAGATTCAAACTTGACCTAAAGATCACCCAGATTTACATTCTGACAAAGTTTCATGAAGATACAGTCATAAATGTAGCATCTAGAATGTTAACAAGCTTTCCCTTTGATTTGACCTAGTGATCTAGTTTCTGATCCCACCTGACCCAGATTTGACTGTGACCTTAAGATCATCAAGATTAACATTCTGACCAAGTTTCATTAAGATATGGTCATAAATGTGGCCTCTAAAGTGTAAACTAGCTTTTCCTTTGATTTGACCTGATGACCTAGTTTTTGACCCTGTATGACCCAGATTCAAACTGGTTTTTGAGATAATCAAGATTAATATTCTGACTAAGTTTCATGAAGATACAGTCATAAAGCTGGCGTCTACAGTGTTAACAAGCATTTCCTTTGAGTTGACCTAGTGACCTAGTTCTTTAACCCCTGATGACCAAATATCAAACTCGTCTTACCTTTATTGAGGGTAACATTCTGACCAAGTTTCATTAAGATTGAGCCAAAATTGTGATCTCTAGAGTGTAAACAAGCTTTTCCTTTGATTTGACCTGGTGACCTAGTTTCTGACCTCAGATGTCCCAATATCAAATTCTTCTAAGATTTTATTGAGGGTAACATTCTGACAAAGTTTCATTAAGATTGGGCCAAAATTGTGACCTCTAGAGTGTTAACAAGCTTTTCTTTTGATTTGACCTGGTGACCTAGTTTTTGACCCCTGATGACCCAATATCAAACTCGTCCAAGATTTTATGAGAGTAACATTCTGACCAAGATTCATTAAGATTAGACCAAAATTGTGACCCCTAGAGTGTTAATTAGCTTTTCCTTTGATTTAATCTGGTGACCTAGTTTTTGACTTCAGATAACCAAATATCAAACTCGTCCAAAATTTTATTGAGGGTAACATTCTGACAAAGTTTCATTAAGATTGGGCCAAAATTGTGACCTCTAGAGTGTTAACAAGCTTTTCTTTTGATTTGACCTGGTGACCTTGTTTTTGATCCCAGATGACCCAATACCAAACTCGTTCAAGATTTTATTGAGGGAACATTCTGACCAAGTTTCATTAAGATTGGGCCAAAATTGTGACCTCTAGAGTGTTAAAAAGCTTTTTCTTTGATTTGAACAGGTGACCTAGTTTTTGACCCCAGATGACCCAATATTAAATTCGTCCAAGATTTTATTAAGGGCAACATTCTGAGCAAGTTTCATTAAGTTTGGACCCCAATTGTGACCTCTAGAGTGTTAACAGGCAAATTGTTTACGACGGACGACGACGGACGATGGACATAGGGCGATCACAAAAGCTCACCTTTGAGCACTTTGTGCTCAGGTGAGCTAAAAAATACAAAATAAGCTATTTTTAGTAACAACAAAGGGAAGTAATTCTAGGTTCTTGCACATGACACTTCGTCTCATGATGGTGAACGCAAGTTACATCAAAATCCCTCCATGCATGAAAAAGAAATGCTCCGGACAAAGTCATTCTTGTACATTTTGTATCTGACCTTTGACCTCTAAGTGTGACCTTGACCTTAGACCTAGGGTCCTGGTTCTTGCGCTTGATACTCGTCACATGGTTGTGAACATTTATGCCAAGTTACATCAAAATCCATCCATGTATGAAGAAGAAATGCTTCAGACAAAGTCATTATTGAATTTAACATTTGACCTCCAAGTGTGACCTTGACCTTTGAGATAGGAACCTGCAGGTTGCGCATGACACTCTGTCTCACTGAGGTTAACATTCATGCCAAATATAAACGAGATTGCTCCATGGATGTCAAAGTTATGGTCCGGACAAACAAATCCGGATGGACGGATGCACGCACGCAAGCACATACAACGAACAGCCATTTGGACAACTATGTTTTCGCTTCTGGAAGTGGGCTCGACAAAAAATGAGTACTGTACAATGTTTGTCGTAGATGGATTTATATTTATATATTTGTTACTAATATACTCCTTTATGGTGATTATTTCAATAAATCATTTGACCAATAATGTTGATTTTCTTTTCAATAAGTGTTTAGATCCACTTTGTTTTCAGTATGATAAAATAGATATTGGAACTTTCAACAGATATACAATTCGGCTAATACCTCGGTCAATATTTACATTTCCCTAGATGAACAGTCTTCATATTGCAATAGTTATATAATAATGGGAAAATAACCTTAACAGAAATAATTTCAAACAGTAACTTGCAATTCAGTTATGATAGATTTACTTATTAAAGTATTTGACAGCTAAATTATCAAAAACAACATTTATATTTGAAATTTAAATGTTCCTTAATGTACACTTAAAGAATCAACATTACTAAAGATGATCTAGACTTTTATCACATGTTTTCAATGAAATATTGAGATATAGCAGTGAACTATATCTGGTAATTTCACAGTGAAAAATATCAATCACATTATTCATTGGCAGAGAACTATAAAATGTTTGACATTTCAATATTAATATTTCCAAGGTTTGTTTAATTAAACACACTTGTTGGTAAGGCTCTATGGGTAGGGAAGTGTGTAGTATTTCTTTCTTAAATAGTATATGATGGCACCTTTAACTGGGGGTTTGAACCTTTATATGCAGCTCATCTGGGAGTACTATGCGATGCTTTAACCATTGGTATTCGCAATAGGAGTAAAATGACCTCAAGGGGAGGGTTGCAGTCATGACTGTTTGCTACAATAAGGCTGTTAATATTATTATTGTTGTTATTATTAATAATGTTATAATAATAATAATAATAATAATTATTATTATTATTATGTACAACTTCATTGAATTGTATAAAAATAGGCGCTTAATCAAATCATTCAGTTTCAGTTTAAGTGAGTATTTGGTTACAATAGAAATCTGTTTTATTTACATGCAAGTTTGTAGTATCTTTCACTCCTGAATGCCAGATATTAAATGTTACTCATGATAACGCCATTCATGAAACATCAGATTCTGGTGTTCAGTGAATCAGTGAAAGACATTATACTGTTAAAGTAGTTCTGCACGTTTGGATCGAAATTATTTCTACAATGTAGAATTTGATTAAACTCTGATTTTTCAAGACTTCATACTATACATAGAAAATTGAGCAAATAAAAAGATAGGGTCGTGTGCTCGATTTTTGCTGCACTGATTTGAAAAAAAGGGACCACACGCAATATTTCATAATGGGAGTCTATGGGAAAATCATAATTTTCATAACATTTTCGCGAATAGAAAATTTTCTACAATGTAGATTTTGATGAAACTTCTCGCAGTTGTAAGTAAAGGCATGGCCTATAATTTGATGAAATAAAATGTATAGGTAATTTTTGAGATCTCTGACCATGATTAAAGTAAACCGGACATTTCGCGCTAATTTTAAGACATCATTTTGAATTATTTAACATATGATATGTTTTAATATCATATTTTGTCTTTAAAAATATGGCAACAGTGCCATTGTAATAAATTTACTCGCAGGTTGCGATTAATTCATAAAATGATTTTCATGTCCGTACGCCGAATCCGGTCTTTATTCTACGTTTTCCGGAAAAATGACGTTACGCCATCACTTCCGGTTTATCAAACGTGCAGAACTACCTTAAAATAAAACAAACAGATATATTATTTTTTAATAAAGTGTTCATTTCTTGGCCTGTCTTTAAACGCTGAGTTAATATAAAAAAACTTAAAACCATACCATACCTTAGGTTATTCAGTTTCCAGGGTAACTGTGAAGTGTGACTGTACCTATCTGTAGACTCGTCTTTGAACGTTGTCAAGATCTCTTTCTCTATATCAAAATCATATCTTCTGCTATTAATGTTCTCACTTAAGCTGTGTAGAGTTTCTATATGGATATCAACATCATTAGTTACACTGTTTTCATTTAAATCTTTTAAATTTAGATCATCTGTTTCCCTTCTATTTGTTTTAGTTTTTTCAACATCATCAAATGCTTTGATAAGCTTTGAAATATTGTTATTTTGTGCTAAATCAACTTTATTAAACACAAATGATAGTATTGGTGAGTTCCTGAATATTTCTTTCAACATTACATTCTGAATTTTCTTCCTTATCTATCTTCTTATGACTGCTGTTTAGTCCAAGTTCAGTTAAATGATGTGACTAAAAATTGTTCTATGTGTATAAAATTCATGAAATCCTGGCTAGAAACATCTACAACAACAACTTTGACATCTGCTTCATTGGCACTGAAACAGAAACATAATCTGTTAGTTTTACTACTGGTAATTAAGAAACATTCACCACGATTTTCTGTTCACAAACAGAGCAACATACAAAAACACAATCATGAATAGCAACAGTAACCCCAAAATATGACCAACCATTAGCACTAGAACAGAAAAAGGTATTATTGACCCTTTAATAACAACAATAGGGCAAAAATGGCCCTATGTCACTCACCTGAGTAACACACAATAACAGTGTAAATATGTGTTAATGGACCATTACTCCCAACATCACCATTTTAACTGTTGATTTTGCCCAAAATGAATTTAATCATAATTTCATGGAGACAAATATTCTGAAAAATTATATTAAGATTGGACAAAAAAGCGTGGCCTCTTGAGTGTAAACAAGCTTATTCATTGATTTTTGACCTAGTGACTTAGTTTTTGACCCTACATCACCCTGATAGAAATTCATCCGATATTTCACAAACATTCTGACCAAGTTTCATGCACATCAAATGAACAAGAGTGTTAACAATCTTTCCCTTTGATTTGACTGGGTGACCTAGTTTTTGACCCCATTTGACCCAGTTTCAAACTATTCCTAGGAATCATCAAGATAAACATTCTGACAAAGTTTCATGAAGATGGGATTATAAATGTGGCCTCAAGATTGTTAACAAGCATTTCCTTTGATTAGACCGTGTGACCTAGTTTTTGACCCCATATGACCCAGTTTAGAATCTGGCCTAGAAATCATCAAGATAAACATTTTGAACAAGTTTCATGAAGATAAGGTCATAAATGTGGCCTCTAGGTTGTTAAGTTAACAAGTTTTTCCTTTGATGTGTACTGATGACCTTGACCCAACATGACCCAGTTTCAATCAAGACCTAAAAATCATCAAGATAATCATTTTGTGCAAGTTTGTATCAAATCAAAGCATATATAAACCCTCTATATGGCTGAAAGGGCAAAACTAGAAAATTTTGCCCCTTTCAGTGTCAGTAACTCTAGAACCAATGAGGAATTTAGCTGGTTTTAGAAAAAACTGAGATCTTATTGTGACTTAAGTGGTGTGTAAGTGTGGCTAAAATCAAATATAAAATGACACTTTTACCGTGTTGAACACCAGGTAAAAATTAATAAATTTTGTCTATTTCAGGGGTCAATCAGTGGCCATAACTCCAGAACCTATCATTGGATCTGACAGATTCATCATGGAATCAAAGATTAATTGTTGTTAAAGACATTTTGCAAGTTTGTATCAAATCAAACCATAAATGAAGTCTCTATATGGCTGCAAAAGCCAAAATAGCAAATTTTGGCCATTTAAGGAGCCATAACTCTGGAAGCCATGATTGGATCAGTTTTCGAAAGCAACCGAGATATTATGCCAATTCAAATTGTGTTCAAGTTTGATTTAAGTTGATTGCAAAATGTGGTCTCTATGGTGTTCACAAGTTTTCATAAGGAATCGAGATATTATGCCAATACAAGCTGTGTGCAAGTTTGATTAAAACTGATTGCAAAATGTGGTCTCTATCGTGTTCACAAGAAATTGTGAACGGACGGACGACGGGCGGACGACGGGCAGACGACGGACAAAATGCGATCACAAAAGCTCACACTGAGCTAAAAAGCAGGCCATTTTTCAGATTTAACCAAAAATATTTTAATGTATGTCTCCAAACAACTGCCACGCAGAAATTGTAAACTGTCAATTTTAAGGGTCATACCTCTAGCGAAAATCACTGAACCGTATTTCAATGAAATACCCAACCAGGCTTAGCAGTGATCACTTCTATGAAGTTTGGTTGAATTCAAACCAGAGACATAGGAGAAGTAGCTTAGACGTCAAAGAATGCGGCAAATCAAGGGTCAAGACTCCACTAAAAGTCATAAAAGCGGATTATGCCAATGATATGCAAAGCTATGCTTCACTAATTACTTGTGAGGTTTGGTGATATTTAGCTCAATGTATACAGCATGTAGTATAAACAAAGTTACGCTTCAATAATTACTTGTGAGGTTTGGTGATATTTAGCCCAATGTATACAGCATGTAGTATAAACAAAGTTACACTTCAATAATTACTTGTGAGGTTTGGTGATATTTAGCCCAATGTATACAGCATGTAGTATAAACAAAGTTATGCTTCACTAATTACTTGTGAGGTTTGGTGATATTTAGCCCAATGTATACAGCATGTAGTATAAACAAAGTTATGCTTCACTAATTACTTTTGAGGTTTGGTGATATTTAGCCCAATGTATACAGCATGTAGTATAAACAAAGTTATGCTTCACTAATTACTTGTGAGGTTTTGTGATATTTAGCCCAATGTATACAGCATGTAGTATAAACACTGTAAAATATAAGTAATCAAGGGCCATAACTCTGCTGAAAATCACTGATCGGAACATGCCGATAATATGCACAATGAGTTGCATACATAAGCTTGTCAATGAGAACTTCTGAAATATTTGGTGAGATCTGAACTATGGTCTAAGAGAAGTTACCAAATATCATAATATTTAACAGTAAAGGGCCATAACTCTTCTGAAAATCAATAAACAAGAATATTCCAATAATATACATAAGGCCACACCAAACTGAAACCTGTTCGTCGGTATTTCCCGCACCAATTTGACGAGAAATGAAAAAAAAAAAAAAATTTTTTTTCGACCACCCGCACCTGGCGTGTTTTTTTGCGCTTGGTCGAAATCAGTAGGAACAAAAAAGGAGGAAATTCCAAAGTTTAAACGCACCTTGCTTGTAATTTATCAGAACATCGGAAGCACATGTTCTCTGACACAGCCACTGATCCGACCACGTAGTCTCTCTACCGCACAGAAGGCGTCGGTAGTAACAGTTTATTCGATTAAATTTGTGTAATATTCGATCGCTTTAAAAATCGGGCATAACAAAATGGCAGCCCCCTATGTCTGCAAGTAGGTCTAACTAAACTAAAGGAACCAGCGTGGGAGCCATCTGGTCTATCGCGTAATGGCTGCCAGGTATTTGAACACTAATTTTTCACTTGGCATGGCAACAGAGGTTTAAATTGAAGCTAGTTTCTGTTTAAACTTCATTGTGGATGTATTTTTGACATTTTGGTAGGAAAAATGGGAGAACAGGTTGTATTTGGTGAAGTGAAGCTCAATTTTAGTATGAGTAGTACTTCCAGTTTACAGCAGTGTGATTTTGATGTCAGTTTACAGTAAGCAAATGTGACCAGAGAAATCTCTCTTAGAAGATGATGACCCCTACTTTTCTCTTCAATTTATATCAGTTTTATCATAACTCTTTAAAATGAGGTAAGGATTTGTTCTCTGAAATGGATCTAGCTATGTTTGGTAGCTCTTTAAAAAACGTCAGTTTTATAAAGAATATATAGGAAAAACTATTTACCTAATTGTGACCAGTATTTCCAGCAACAGCTGTTGACATTTCCCCGAGCTGCTGTTTTACAGAATTGTTTAGGGCTGCTGCGCTATACAATAAGATGAATCTTTCCACGTAAACCCCACTGGGCGTATGTGTGTTTCTCAAACGCGAGTTTTGTTTTTGTTGATTAGTTTAACATTCTTTGTTTGGTTCGAGTAATATTAAAGATGATACATGATAATACATCAGGAATTCTAGATATTTGCTTATATGTCACTCAAAAGTGTCAACATTTGTTTTTGTATACTTTGTATAGTTAAACCTTTGAAGTGCTGGATTTTCATTTGATTTCTGACAGTAAACCCAGCCTGCTGTTTTAGTCACTTAGCACGGAATAGTACCACCTCAGATTAGCAGGTTCAGTTGAGTACTGTGTGATCTGTATTTGTAATATACACATGTTATCCAGCACTTTAAGGGTTAAGAGGTCTAATGTCACGAGCAGAGAAAAATGTTAAGTGATATTTGTCACGAGCAGAGAAAAATGTTAAGTGATATTTGTTAAGTGGGAAATAACCCAAATTTCGTTAGATTTGATGAAGTAAGTGCCATAAATCACCAAACCAGAACATGCCTTTGATATGCATTATAAGGCTTGGCAATAATCATTTTAGTGAAAGTTAGGTGTAATTTTTTCTAGTGGTGTCAGAGCAGTTGTGTGGACAAGGTAAAATATGACAAATCAAGGGCATAACTCCCCTGAAAAACACTGAGCCAGAACATGTCCATATATATAATATGAACATTGAGGCTTGCCACTCATCACTCCTGTGAGGTTTTGCTGAAATACCCCAAAAAACATAAGAGGAGTGGCCAAAAATAATAAAAGTTAATGAATCAAGGGCCGTAACTCCATTGAAAATCACAGAACAAAATGTCAACTAGGCTTCCCAATTTGATACTCGTATTTATCCTCGTTTCTTTTTTGGCAATGATAAATCTTCAGAAGTCTGGTGTAAATTCGGAGGAGTTGCAAGGACAAATTTTGTGCTGACAGACAGACGGTCAGTACAGTGTCACCCAAACTGTATATATGTGAGACATAATAGGCTTCCTAAAATTTTTAAATATTTCCAGAATGCATTTGTACAATGTTTGGTGGAATTTTCTCAAGCAATATTAATTCAAAACATAAATCAAACTTTTTACCTTTTATTCAAAAGGTTCATTGTAGAAAGAAAGAAGAGTTGCACTACTTTAAAGGTGAGTAACTACTGACAGGTAAATACTAATTTAATATTTGAGTTATCTTCGATTTAAAACAGAAAGAGGAAGTCAAAAAAATATTCCCATGAACCTATAAATATAGCCTGTAACTACACAGTTTAAACAAAATACCACAAACATAGATCATAATTACGCAGTCAAAACAATTGTAGATTTCTTGACGTTACTTATTAATTCGGGGACTTCAAACTAAAACAAACTTTAAGGTATTTACTTTCACATGTATCAAAGCTGTATAATTTACTTCAAATATTTTAATGTGGTCTGTTTGATATCAGACAGCACATGAGAAAAGATTTAATCAATTTTGCTGACTAATCTTACAAAAACAAAAGAATCTACATCTACAAGTTGTATTTATTTTGAGTGTTAAACAAGTTTTGTCAGACATTTGAATTTTTAGTTTCAGGCAGCATAGTCTATATACATTATGAAAAATATTGGAACAAAATGAAAGTATAGTACAACCTCTGTAGAGCAACACCCTTAGGGAGATACAAATATTAACTGTTAGGTAGAGGTTGTTGTTCTGGAGAGGTAAATTTGATAGTCGGGAAACTTTGATGATATTGTTATAGACAGATTTTTGCTTAAAAGAGGGCCACTCTTAAGAGGTTGTACTGTACTTATATATTAACGATTAGAAGTCTAGCTATTAGTACAAATTATTATCAAATGAGTTTTAGTCATTTTCCGGACTGTTTCCTCATACTAAGACTCCAACATTAATGTTAACTATGAACTGTAGAATTTAAAGTAAATATCAGTCTAAAAAGTAATTACATGTATTTAGGTTATGTTATTTTCAGAATGTTTCAAGCACCAGATTATACAGAAACTGTGTCAGTGAGACTGTCAGAGGTTCTGGCTGATATAGGAGTGGATGAGAGAATTGTGTTGAAGAGAAGAAGAACACTTCTGCTGATAGAATCAATGGAAAACAGTGCCTTACAACTACAGGATAATAAGCTTACATCGTACTTTTTAGGTAGTCAGTCAGAAGGAACAACTACACTGGGTCTTGAATCAGACACTGACTGTCTTGTATGTCAAAATGACTTTAAGATAGTACAAGACTGGAGTGACTGGCAACCTGGTGTACTCAATCTATTAATGATTCAAGATGATACTGTATCACCTGGTTACTGTTTGCTACAGCGTCTGAGAGACCACGCTCCTCTTCCATACAATGATGCACCTATTGGACACTTTTTCCAAGATAAGACTGGAAGAATACTGTTAAGTAATACAATAATGTCAGAAACATTGACAGCAGCAGCAGATTATCTTACAGGAGGTGTAAACAGTGGTCCAGTATATACAACATTTGGACAACCTGGGGTTACTGAGACAGACTTTGTTGCTGCTTTCCCCTGTAAAACATGGCCTCTACAAGCTAGACCATGGTTAAACCAGCAAGGTGCAGGTCAGCGGCCTTCAGATGACATGAAGAAATTTTGTAGCAACACTGGGTGTTTTGTTGTTGGAGTTGGAAGCAAGGGCAGTGAAAATGAGGAGCTTGAATGGAGAATATCAACATCTCTAGCAGAAAGGTGTTTAATGTTTAATCTCAATATCACACAGATCCGATGTTATGTGTTGATGAAGATGATATTAAAAAGTTACATTAAGCCTCACTATAAAGGTACCATTTCAAGTTTCATGTGTAAAACAGTTCTGTTCAAACTAATTGCAAATACACAGTCTAGTTTCTGGAGAGAAAAGAACTTACATGTTTGTCTATCATTTTGTTTATTTGTCCTATACACCAGTACACTGAATGAAAACTGTCCACATTCCATCATACCTGGGAACAATTTGATGGCAGGACATATTGCTTATGAATCTAAACCTCACATTCTTGAAATATTGCAAAATATTATAAACAGTGAAGGAACAGCATTGTTAGGGATCGAGTGTGATGATCTTGGTGAAAGGCTTCGGCTGAAGTTTAATAATTTGTCCTTATTCAAAACAATTGACATTGTTTCAGGACACTTATTAAGGCAAACTGCATGGATGATTGTTGGTAGCATAAAAGTTTACCTATGTTATATTAGCAACAGCAGTTATAAAGTAGATATACAAATATTACTCAAGTATATTTTCAAACTCATCACTATTTCTAATCACTGTCAAGGATTGGAGAAAACAGCTTGTAGCCTTCTTGCACCATGTTTCTGTACAACACTGGGATCTGTCTTGGCCTCTCTCAACATACAACAGTACAATGGTATATCAGCAGAAGCTCTCTACTGGATCTCACTGGGTGTGAACACAGATGTTGCATCTAGTAAACTGAAGCTAGCATCCATGTTTTACTGTATAGGGGATTATCACAGAACAGAAATTGTGCTCAGAGATATTGAAGGAAGGTATGACCAAAACATTGTTGAGCCTGTTTGCCAATGTTACGATTTCGAAAGTCAAGCTCAAAAAAGAGGATTCAATGCAATATCCGACAATAACAATGAAGCAGCTGTACAATATGCTACAGCATCCTGTATCATATTTCTGCTATGTGAAATTAACTGCATTCCTACTGAACTACAGTATGAACTTTTCAGATCTACAGATGAGGACATTGCTTTCAGAGATTTTTATGACTGCTGGATGGACCGGGGAGTGATGGATTCTCTCCCTTACCTGTACTTTCTACAATACAAGACCTACAGCTATCTTGGGAGACTAGATGAGAAGCAAATAGCATTTTCCAACCTTATCAGGACAACTGAACAGGAACCAAACCTTGGACACAGGGAAACAGCCCTAAATATACTTGGACAGTGTATGGAGCAAGAGGACCGACCAACAGATGCTTTACGTTATTATTTTTTATCCCTGAACCTACGGCAAAAACAATGTTGCCAAATTCCATATATGTAGGCTTCTATCTTCTTTAGTAAATAGCCAAGCTCAAAACCAATCATTGCAGTGAAATTTCATTAAAAAAAGTGCTTCCCATAACCGAGGAGACTACTGGATGGACTGGGCAGTGGTTGATTCGCTCCCTTACCTGTACTTTCTACAATACAAGACAATCATTCAGCTCTCTTGGGAGACAAGATGACAAAGAGCATTCTCCAACCTTATCGGGACTACTAAACAGGAACCAAACCTTCGGCACAGGGAAACAGCCCTCATTATTCTTGGACAGTGCATGGAACAAAAAAGCCCGATCAACAGATGCTTTATGTTGTTATCTATTATATACATCCAAGGGGAAGAAACAATGCTGCCAAGTTCCATATATGTAGATTTCTATCCGCTATGGTAAATCACCAGGCAGATACAATGTTTTTAAAGATAGAGTCAACTGGGTGCAAACACTAGATAACAAATATTGTTTTCACAAACTGATTTTTTTCTTATTGATGTGTTCCAAATATTGATATACATGCCCAGCATGCACTCTTTTTAATTATTTTTGATGATTTTGTAGAAACTGAAAAACAAGATGCAAATTCATCGTATCTAAGAAACTTAATATAAATTGTAGTTGTGCTTTATTTTTATAGTATATTTTTTTCATTTAAATAATATCATTTAGTAAGAATTGTATAACATTATTCTGCAAATAATTAAATGAAATAGAACTTTATGTTGTGTGTGTCTATGTAACATCACAATATGTCTGTCATTATTTTTGTATAAGCACGTTTTTTCCCCACACTGAGATTAACAAGAGCTCTCCCTAAGACAGCCAGTGCTCGACTATTCGAAATATTGTCACAGAAGCAGGAAAATATTACCCAAAATATTAAAATATCTAAAGAGTTTTAAGTTCAAAAGGGGACATAGTTAGACTAAAATGTCAGAGTTATGGGACTTGATACTACCAACTAGTTTTATAACCCTGAAGACACATGTGAAGTTTCAACTTAATATCTGCATTTGTTCTGCAGATAGTAACTTGCATGCAAACCTTTAACCAGGATTTTCTAAGCCCAAAATACATGTCAGAGTTATTGGACTTGATCCAGTGAGGTTGGTAATTGATCTTGAAAACGAAAAAGTATGTTTCAAATCTATATGCCTTTAAGTAATAGCTGTATGTACTTGCACACAAAACTTTAACCAGGATTTTCTAAGTCCAAAGGGGGCATAATTTGGCCAAAACGCAGGCCTGAGTTATGGGACTTGATGCTATCAACTAGTTGTATAACCTCAAAGACACATGTGAAGTTTCAATTCAATATCTGCATTCGTTTTGGAGATACATGTAGTAACTTGCATGTAAAACTTTAACCAGAATTTTCTAAGTCTAGAATGGAGCATAATTTGCCCAAAATATATCTCTGAGTTATGGGACTTGACCCAGTGAGGTTAGTATTTGACCTGGAAAAAGAAAAACTAAGTTTCAAAGCTAGATCTATATGCCTTTTAGTAATAGTTGTATGTACTTGAACGCAAAATTTTAACCAGTCAACAAGAGCTGTCCATAAGACAGCGTGCTTGACTTTTCTGAGTGCTTGACTCTGAATTAGAGTTTTTCCAGTTTAAAAAATCCAAGTTAAAAAGGAACATAACTCTTTCAAAATTCAAATCAGAGTTATGGAAATTGTGTCTCCTGGAGTAGACTTTGATAGTAAATAACTGTTTTGCGTTTCAAGTCAAAAGCAACAGAGATATTTGACTATATCAAAAATTTTAACAAAAAATTCTAAGTTAAAAAGGGGCATAATTCTCTCAAAATTCAAATCAGAGTTATGGGGATTGTTTCTCCTCGTGTAGACTTTGATGGTAATAAGTATTTTAAGTTTCAAGTCCAAAGCTATGATAGTAACAGAGATATTACACTTCATCAAAAACTTTAACCAAAAATTCTAAGTTGAAACGGAGCATAATTCTGTCAAAATTCAAATCAGAGTTATGGAGATTGATTCTCCTGATGTAGACTTTGATAGTAATTAACTATTTTAAGTTTCAAGTCAATAACTTTAATAGTAACAGAGATATTTGACTTTATCAAAAACTTTAACCAACGGCGATGCCGACGCCGACACCGGGGCGAGTGCAATAGCTCTACTTTTTCTTCGAAAAGTCGAACTAAAAGGGGGTCATAATTTGGCTAAAATGCAGGTCAGAGCTATGGGACCTGATGCTATCACTAGTTTTATAACCCCGAAGACACATGTTCAATTCAATATCTGCATTAGTTTTGGAGATTGTAACTTTAACCAGGATTTTCTAAATCCAAAAGGGGGCATAATTTGCTCAAATTCCTGTAAGAGTTATGGAACTTGAACAAGTGAGGTTGGTAATTGACCTAGAAAAGAAAAAATAACTTTCCAAGCTATTATATTATGCCTTTAAATGATAGCTGTATTTACTTGCATGCAAAACTTTAACCAAGGTGTGATGCCAGGGTGAGTAAAATAGCTACACTATTCTTCGAATAGTCGAACTAAAAATGTTGCAAAATCCATAATATTATTTCATTTACCATATCTCATCTCAAAGAGGGAGAATTTTTACAGTATAAAAACTTTTTTGAGGTGGGCTGGTGGTCTAGTGGTAACACGCTTGACTGTCAATCCAGAGGTCCAGGGTTTGAATCCCCGTCCAGGCACTGGAAGTTTCTGAGATGCTCTTGAGTGTCTCGCACCTAACTAGAGGCCTGTACTGGTTCTTCCCAGGAAAGACGGCTTCACATGTATCGGTGCTATACACTGGGCACGTTAAAGAACCAGACTGTCAATTTGAAAAGAGCTAGGCTAAGTTAGCCGCACATGTCTGTATCTAAAAAGTTCTTTCTGTCTGTTCTGGGGGCTTAATCTCACTCTGTCCCTCTGGTCAGATCGCTTTGTGTCTGTACTAGCAGAGGATGATTTCGCGCCCTGTGTGGCTGCAGTTGCCGTAAAGCACCTTTGAACGTGTTTATCATGAAAAGGGCGCTATCTAAATCTGGTATAATATATATTTCTTGTTGGGTATAAAACGTGATGGAATAATTAAACGTCATTTGGCGACTTTCCAGCTTTCTTGATGGAAGAACCCTGGTGCCTCGCTTTGCATTTATTCTTCACGGGAGAGCATCTTGGTAGAACCACCGACCTTCTGTTAAACAGCTAGATGACCTCCTGATATGAAGAAGTGAGTTAGGCTCATACCAAAATCAGTGAGGAGCAAGTGATTCAAAGTCAGTGATGTTAACCACCTGGCCACGGAGGCGCCCAGTTTAAAAAAAAATCTTTCTTGGTAAGAGAATATTACAAATACAAAACAAACAAACAAATATTATCTATTTCTGTGCCATATCAGAAAACATTTGCTCAAAACTTACAAAATACTATAACTGCCAGCTCCCATATGCTGCCCTTCTGTACAGACCAAGTTTAAGTTGACTAAAAATGTGTCACTGACATGGATGCCCTCGCAAAATGAGCAAGGTCACAGTCATGGTACTGCTCATAAACTAAAAGAAAGACACTTGGCCCTATTTATTTACAAACAAGAGCTGTCAGTAATGGTGACAAATGCCCCCGCAGCGCTTTGACCTGGTGACCTTGACCTTTGACCTGGTGACCCCAAAGTCAATAGGGGTTGTGTACTCAGTAAGTACTATTAGCATGTGAAGTTTGAAGGTCCTGGGTGCAATGGTTCGCGAGTAAAATGCTTTCATGCAAAAAATTAACATTGGCCCCTGTGACCTTGACCATTGACCTGGTGACACCAAAGTCAGTAGAAGTCGTGTACTCGGTAAGTACTATCAGCATGTGAAGTTTTAAGGTCCTTGGTGCAATGGTTCGCGAGTAAAGTGCCTTCATGCAAAAAGTTAACATTGGCCCCTGTGACCTTGACCTTTGACCTGATGACCGCAAAGTCAGTAGAGGTCGTGTACTTAATAAGTACTATCAGCATGTGAAGTTTGAAGGTCCTGGGTGCAGTGGTTCGCGTGTAAAGTGCCTTCATGCAAAAAGTTAACGTTGTGACTAATGAACGACGAACGAACGAACGAACGAATGAACAGCAGACAGATGAAAACTAATATGCCTCCCTTCAGTATGTGAAGTTTGAAGGTCCTGGGTGCAATGGCTCACGAGTAAAGTGCCTTTATGCAAAAAGTTAACATTGGCCCCTGTGACCTTAACCTTTAATCTGCTGACCCCAAAGTCAGTAGGGGTCGTGTACTCAATAAGTACTATCAGCATGTGAAATTTGAAGGTACTGGGTGCAGTGGTTCGCGTGTAAAGTGCCTTCATGCAAAAAGTTAACGTTGTGACTAACGAACTAACGAACGAACGAACGGAAGGACAGACAGTTGAAAACTAATATGCCTCCTTTCAGGGGCATAAAAAATATTGTAGGAAAACAAGAATATTTAGCATTCTGTGTATGTAGTGAAAATTTGCTAAGTTCAACCAAGCACTGTAACCTTGAACTTTGAGCTAGTTAAATGGTTGTTGCGCATCACACATTATCTATCCATACTTTTTGTTTGTGTCAAATTATTCTGAAATCGGACCATGCATGTCAAAGTCATGGTCCAGACACGAACATCACCCTTTCCCGAACACACACAAACACACGGACAAGGGTAACACTATATGCCTCCCCCCGCATTTTATGGTGTGGGCATAAAAATGGCCATTACTCTACCACAAATTAGTGAAGTGTAATCAAAATCAAACTTGGCCTTTATATTATAATCACATACCTGTGTATCAGAAATGAATTCAATCCATTCATCACTTTAAAAGTTACGTAAGGAAAATCAAACTTTTGCAAAATATTGACAGGAAAGATTTATAATTCTGCCTTTGTAACTAAAAGTGAACTGTATTTTATGATCATATTCCTGTGTACATGAAATAAATTCAATCCATTCATTTTACCAACAGGATTTTGAAAGGACAACAAAGTTTTAAGTAAACAAGCGGGTAATGATGACCCTGGATTGCTCAACTGAGTAATTGGGCCTACAGCCTCTAAGGTGTTAACATGTGTTTCCTTTTATTTGCCAGGGTGACCTAGTTTGTGACATGACCCAGATTCGAACATGGCGTAAATATCATCAAGATAAACATTCTTGTGACCAAGTTTCATGAAGATAGAATCATAAATGTGACCTCTACAGTGTTAACAAGCTTTTCATGTAATTTGATTGTATGACCTAGTTTTTGACCCCACATGATCCAGGTTCGATCTTGATCTAGGGATCATCAAGATAAACATTCTCATAAACTTTCATCAAGGATCATAAATGTGGTCTCAGACATGTTAACAAGCGTACCTTTGATTTGAGTGGGTGACCTAGTTTTTGACCCCACATGACTCGTTTTCAAAACTGGCCTAGGGATCATCAAGATAAACATTCTGACCAAGTTTCAAGAAGATTGGATCATAAATGTGGCCTCTACAGTGTTAACAGCTTTTTCTTTGATTTGAGCGGGAGACTTAATTTTTTATTCAACATGACCCAGTTTCGAACTTGGCCCAGAGATCATCAAGATATACATTTCGATCAAGTTTCATGAAGATAGGGTCATTAATGTGGCCTCTACAGTGTTAACAAGCTTTTTCTTTGATTTGAGCGGGAGACTTAGATTTTGATTCGACAAGACCCAGATCTAACTTGACCTTGAGGACATCAAGATAACATTCTGACCAAATCTCACGAGTTTCAAACTTAAACTGTAGACTCTTAGTATCGTTAACAAGATCTCTTCCTTTGATCTGGTCACTGACCTATTTTTTTCACTCCAAATGATACAGTTTTGAACTTGGCCTAGAGATCATGGCGACAAACATTCTGAAGAAGAGTTTCATTAAAATTGGGTCACAACTGTGGCCTCTAAAGTGTTAACAAGGCAAATGCACATCGCACAATGCCAGACATGAGCAATCACAATAGCTCATCTTCAGCATATCATTTTTGTGTGTGTGAATGTTTACAGTTTAAAAATTGTTAGACTTCTCAGTGCGATATATTCCATATTCACAGAAAAATAAACAAATATCTGTCAACAATGCTCAAATTACTAGAGCTGTCGACCTTTTCGCAAATTAAATAACATCCAAGTAAAACTTCCCTCATGATACAAAGATCTGCTTTACAAATCTTAAGTTGAAAAGGGCCATAACTCCACCATAAATTGGTAGACCGTAACAAAAAAACAAAATAAAAACAAGACTGATCTGTATTTTATAATCACATACGTGTACCAAATATGAATTAAATCAATTCATCCTTTCAAAAGTTTTGAGTCAGAAAACGGCCATTCTGCAAAATACTGGTGGAGTGTAACTACAAATGAACTTGACCTGATCATGTCCCAGTATACTTAAAATGAACCAATTCTGAAAACCAAACAAATGGTTATTGTAACTCTATGTTCATAGATATCATTTTAATATGGAAACTCCATGGCCATGGCCTAGAGGTTAAGGCATCCACCTCCAAAATTGGAGGTTTAGAATCCCACTGAAAGACGTAAGCTTGTAAACAATATTCAACAATTGCCTACCTGTCTAATGCCTGAAATTAGTGGATAGATTAAGGAAGTTAAAGATGTATAAGACAACGGACTCTCCTTTGTCACAATGGCTGAACTTTTCAAAATGGATGACCTTTTAATAAAACAGACTTTTACAGACAGATCAGATAAAACAGACAAACAACTTTCTGATGTACCATTCTCCCAAAGAGAACATCACTCTAACGGGAAACAATATATTATATTTTAATAAGAAACTTATAATAACAAAATAAAAACATGTTTCAACTTTTTCACAGCCCTGCTTACTCCCTCTTTCTCTACAACATCTTGTGTTTCCCTCAGTCCTGCAGTGTCACTCAGAGTAACACAGGACAGCCTCCAATATTTACATGAGTTTCAATTACATCTCTAGTGGTACCTGCCACATCAGTTACTATGGCAACCGGTCTCTGACCTATAAACAAATAGAAAAAAGATGATACTCTAGTCTCCTGCATATAAAGTCAAATTTGATTAACTATATTTCTGTACAAAATTCAACAACCTGCCTTCAATAAATACATTGTTGTCAACCCAGTGGTATTCACTCTGATGAGGGCGTTCACTCTATTTAATGTTACACACATAAAATATCAAGTTATGATATCAACGTTTCTATCCATGTACCTTTGTTTGGCGACCTGTGGTTTTCCACTTTATATTTTGAAAAATTTTCTTTGTGAGTAAGCTTATTTATAAACTTTATTTAAAAACTCCTATAGAAAACAATTAATAATTACAGTGGGAAGATAGTACATTTTTTGTTGGGTTAAACGTCCCACCAACACAATTATAGGTTATATGGTGACTTCCCATCTTTGATGGTGGACGAGGAGCCTAGGTGCCAATCCGTGTGTTATTATCACAAGCGGGGAAACGGGTAGAACCACCAGCTTTCTGTAAGCCAGCTGATTGGCTTCCTCACATGAAGAATTCACTGCCCTGAGTGAGGCTTGAACCCACATTAGTGAGGGGCAAGTGATTTAAAGTCAGCGACCTGATCCACTCGGCCACGGAATCCCCCGGGAAGATAGTACAAAACCTTCAAGTGATGCTTTTAGAAGCATCTTCTTTAGCAATGCATACCATATAAGCACTCACGCTCTTATCCTAATGTTAGAAATTAAAGCTGGAGGAGCAGGGGCTCAAACTCACACTCCACTCATTTTGATAATAGGACAATTAGACATTTATCTGACGGTCACTTCCCTTTGCATCAACATAACAGTATTATGAAATATTTCAATTTTATGGGTTTGAAATAATTCATAAATATAAATTGAATGAAAACTTTATTTGATCATTTGGATTTGGTTTCGTGAAACGATGCAAACTGAAAATCCATGAACATCAGTCTTCCATGAATATTAATGAGTTTGCAATAACTTCTAGACACTTGCTGCTTGATTAAACAAGAGCTGTCTGAGGATTGCAAAGCTTGACACTTCAAAAGTCCTGTCATTTGAATGGCCTTGTTAAATAAATGAATATTAAAGTCAGAAAGGGGCATAATTTTTTCAAAATGCTATAAAAGAGTTACAGAACTGTATAATGCATATCAGCTCATCATAGTGATCATACGTATGTAGCTTCAATCCATTACCCTCAGTGGGTACTTAGATACCAGATTACATACAAAAACTTAGTCAAAATTAGCTAATTTGAAGAAGGGACATAATTCTGTAAATAGCATAATAGAGTTATGGAACCTGTGGAGTGTATGTAAGTTGATCACAGTGAATCAGTGTATAAAGGTTCAATGCAATACGGTAAGTGGTAACACATGTAACAAGAGCTTCCCGTAAGACAGCAAATGCTTGACTATTCGAATTATTGTCACAGAAGCAGGAATATTACCCTTCAGGTTTGAGTAGCTATAGAGTTTCAATCCTGTACCTACATTAGTTTTGGAGATACAAATGTAGTAAATTGCATGCAAAACTTCAACCAGAAGTTTTAAGTTCACAGGGGACATAATCTGGCCAAAATTCATGTCAGAGTTATGAGACTTCATGCTATCACCTAGTTTTATAACCCTGAAGATACAGTAAATTTTCAATTCAAAATCTGCATTTGATTTGGAGACAGTAACGTGTATGTAAAACTTCAACCAGGATTTTCTAAGTCCAGAAGGAGGCATAATTAGCCAAAATTACATGTCAGAGTTATGGGACTTGACCAAGTGAAGAGGGTAATTGACCTAGAAAGGAAAAAATAAGTTGCAGATCTATAGATCTAAGTACTTGAATACAAAACTTTAACCAAGATTTTCTAAGTCCAAAAGGGGGCATACTTTGGCCAGTATAGGTCCAGTTTTTGCACATTTCCTCATTTTATTAGCATGTTCCTTATCCCATACCGTAATCCATATTCGGGAACAACTGGTTTTGTACAGATTATGAGGAGGAACTGACCTCTAGAATGATATCAACAGGACATCGGTATCAGAGGAGACAACAGCTATATGGTAAAGGTGACTAATTGATATTGATAATATTGCGTCGGTGTTTGTTGACTCCTGGTAATGTCACCTATATCATATCAATTTCTAAATTAACGATAAAAAGAGGGTTTTCATACCTAATTGATTGACGTGACTCTAGTTACATAGTATATTTAAGAAGAGACATTTAATAAGAAATAAAACAAATTATGTTTTACTTAGGCAATATTTAATATATTATCATTTGAATCATAGTAACATAAATGTTATGATAAAATATATGTTTTAAAGTCAAAAATAACAACAAAAGGGTTATGAAGACCCTGAATTGTTCACCTGATTAATATGAGTCACATGTTTAAAATGGCAAACTGATGCTAAAATATTAGAAAGTAGGTCAGTAGGTCTCATTCACGGTCACTGAAAGTCAGTTTTAAGATCAATGTGCAAAACATCCAAATTTTAAGGCCGTGTTTTAAAAAACAAGAGAGTAGAACAGTAGGTCAAGGTCAAAGTCAAGTGACCCCTAATAATTCATCAGGTAATTATAATTAAACAGTCTAGGAAATATGATCTGATTTTTTTTTTAAGTATTTATTCCTATACAACTCATATAACAAATGGCCCCAAGGATGGGTCCTCTTTTCATCCAAGAGGCATAATTTGAACAATCTTGTTAAGAGATCTACTTAGCAATGCTACATACAAAATATCAAAGGCCTAGACCTTGAACTTTCAGACAAGAAGATTTTTTCCCAGTATAATTCTATGTCAAAATTTGGACCCCCAGGACAGGGCCTCTTTTCACCCCAGGGGCATAACTGAACAATTTTGGTAGAGGGGCACAAGGCAATGCAACATACCAATATTAAAAGCCTAGACCTTGCAGTTTCAGGCAAGAAGATTTTTAAAGTCTTTTCCTATATAAGTCTATGTAAAATTTGAGACCCACCGGGGCAGGGCCTCTTTTCAACCAAGGGGCATAATTGGAACAATTTAAGTAGAAGACCACAAGGCAATGTCACATACTAAATATCAAAAGCCTAAGTCCTGTGGTTTAGACAAGAAGATTTTTAAAGTGCTTTCCTATATATGTCTATGTAAAACTTGTGATCCCCAGGGTGGGGCCTCTTTTTACCCCAGAGTCAGTATTTGAACAATCTTGACAGCGGACCATAAGATGATGTCACATGCAAAATATCAAGGCTCTACGCCTTGAGGTTATGGAAGATTTTTGAAGTTTTTCTTGTCAGTTGCCATGGCAACAAGAGTTCTGCATAGAATTTAATTCCTTGAATAACTTTGAAAGGGGGTCACCTAAATATCATTTCTGTTAAGTTTGGTGTAATTCTGCCCAGTGATTTTCTAGAAGATATTTTTATAAAATGTTGAAGGACAACACACGACGGATGACGCACATGAGCAGTCACAAAAGCTCACCATGATTCTTTGACTCAGGTGAGCTAAATATTCAAATTTAAACCTTATTTATTTTTTCATTTATGCCAATCTGACTGACGTACTCAATCTTCCTAGATGCAATGCATTAAGTTTATAGGTGATATTTTTATTCAGATTGCGTTGTTGTAAGAAAGTTAAGTTCCACTTGATGGCTGCTTCAGACGCGCGTGTGTGTGTATGTTTGAGTTCAGCGTTTTTTCCAACAACTTTTCATTCATATCAATGGTAGTACTGTTTATTTGTAGTAGCGGGTGCAATGCCTAAAACTAAAAACAATAGGGGTCATCTTCTCTGTAAGTCCTATCATACTATGAAATTTGAAGGTTCTAGGTCATATATTTCTCAAGTTATTGACTGGAAATTGATTTCCATGTTCTGTTAGCTGCGACACTGACCTTTAATAGAGTGACCCCAAAATCAATAGGGGTCATCTACTCTGCATGTCCAATCATCCTATGAAGTTTCAACATTATGGGTCAAGTGGTTCTCAAGTTACTGACCAGAAAGTTTTTCCATGTTCAAGCCCCTGTGACCTTGACCTTTAATAAAGTGACCTCGAAACCCATAGGGGTCATCTACTATACATGTCTAATCATTCTAAAAGGTTTAACATTCTGGGTCAAGTGGTTCTCAAGTTATTGATTGGAAATGGTTTTTCATGTTCAGGCCCCTGTGACCTTGACCTTTTATAGAGTGACCCCAAAACCAATAGGTGTCATCTACTCTGCATGACCAATCATCCTATGAAGTTTTAACATTCTGGGTCAAGTGGTTCTCAAGTTATTGATTGGAAATGTTTTTTTTCATGTTCAGGCCCCTGTGACCTTGACCTTTAATAGAGTGACCCAAAAATCAATAGGGGTCATCTACTCTGCATGACCAATCATCCTATGAAATTTCAACGTTCTGGGTCAAGCGGTTCTCAAGTTATTGATCAGAAATGGTTTTCCATGTTCAGGCCCCTGTGGCCTTGACCTCCACTGGAGTGACCCCTAAATCAATAGGGTTCATCTACTCTGTATAACCAAACATCCTATGAAGTCTCAACATTCTGGGTCAAGGGGTTCTCAGTTATAGATCGGAAATGGTTTTCCATGTTCAGGCCCCTGTGACCTTGACCTTTCATGGAGTGACCCCAAAAACAATAGGGGTCGTCTACTCCATAAGCCCTGCCACCCTGAAGTTTGAAGATTCTAGGTCAAATGGTTCTCCAGTTATTGATCGGAAATGAAGTGTGATAGACGGACGGAAGGATGGACGGACGGACGTACTGGGCAAAAACAATATGTCTCCCCCAGTGGGGGAGACATAATTCAGACAAATAAAAAATGTTCAATTTATATACCTTTTTTTTTAATCTGAAAAGAAAATGTCTGAGACTTTACAATTTCAAATGTAGATGAAGATATTGGACAATAGCTAAGTATCTGTCAAATGTATTTAGTAATAACAGAGAGAGAGAGAGAGAGAGAGATAAAGTGTATCAAAAAGTGTATTTTGTAATAGCAGAAATAGAGATCGTTAAATAAGTATAAAAGGGATATAATTCATGGAATTTTTCAGTGTGTCATATCATGTCGCTAATAATGTGGAACAACTTCTTTAAGTTCAAATGAAAACTAGTTAGTAATAGCTGAGATAACGCAAAAGTGCACAACTTGAACCTGAAATTTTAAGTAGTAATGTGGCATTAACTCATAACATAATGGTGCAATCATTGTGGATCCGGTGTCAAATGATGTGAGTGATTTTGATTTAATCATATCTTATTGCTAATCTAGGACATGCAATACATAGTACATACACATTTTTAACAGATAAAAACAAACAAAGATAAATACATACTAAGTAAATGTTTTATACGCAATTTTTCATATTTACTTTTGGAAAAAACAAAGAAAAAACAACAAAGATAAGCTTTAAAATGAAATATCAAATTTAATTTAAACAAGAGGGTCATAATGACCCTGCATCGCTCACCTGAGTAATATGAGCTACATGTTTCTAATGTCAAACAAACTGATGATTTTTAGAAATTTTTTGGAAGATTTTCCGATGTACAATCAAGTAACCCCTGGGGCGTGGCCAATTTTACCCTGGGGTCATGATTTGAACAAATTTTGTAGAAGCCTAATAGGCAATGCTACATGTCAAATATCTAAAACCTAGGCCTTCTGGTTTATTTTTAGAATATTTTTGAAGATTTTCCTATGTAAAATCAAGTGACCCTGGGGCAGGGCCAATTTTATCCCTGCGGTCATGATTTGAATAAAGTTGGTTGAAGTCTACTAGGCAATGTTACATATCAAATATCTAAGATGTAGGCCTTCAGGTTTATTTCCAGAAAGTTTATGAAGATTTCCCTATGTACAATCAAGTAACCCCTGGGGCTGGGTCAATTTGACCCTGGGGGTCGAAATTTGAAAATATTTTGTAGAGGTCCACTAGGCAATGCTACATGTCAAATATCTGAGCTCTAGGCCTTCTGGTTCATTTAAAAAAAATTGAAGTTTTTTTCTATGTACAACCAAGTGACCCCATGGGACAGGGTCAATTTGACCCCGGGGATCATGATTTGAATAAATTTTGTAGAAGTCTACTAGGCAATGCTACACGTCAAATATCTAAGATCTAGGCATTCTGGTTTATTTTTTGAAATTTTTTGAAGATTTTCCTATGTAAAATCAAGTGACCCCTTGGGCGGGGTCAATTTTGATCCCGGGGATCATGATTTGCACAAATTTTGTAGAGTTCCACTGGGCAATGCTACATGTGAAATACCTAAACTCTAGGCCTTCTGGTTTATTTTTAGAAATTTTTTGAAGATTTTACTATGTAAAATCAAGTGACCCCTGAGGCGGGGTCTATTTTGATCCGGGGATCATAATTTGAACAAATTTTGTAGAGGTCCATTAGGCAATGCTACACGTCAAATATCTAAGCTTTAGGCCTTCTGATTTATTTTTTAACTTTTTTTGAAGATTTTCCTATAGAAATCTATGTAAAATCAAGTGACACCTGGGGCGGGGTCCGTTTTGACGCCGGGGTCATGATTTGAACAACTTTAGTAAAGGTCCACTAGGCAATGCTACATGTCAAATATCTAAGCTCTAGGGCTTCTGGTTTATGAGAAGATTTTTTATTTTATTTATTTATTTTGTTTGGTTTAACGTCGCACCAACACAATTTTAGGTCATATGGCGACCTTCCAGCTTTGATGGTGGAGGAAGACCCCAGGTGCCCCTCCGTGCAATATTTCATCACGAGCGGGCACCTGAGTAGAACCACCGACCTTCCGTAAACCAGCTGGATAGCTTCCTCACATGAAGAATTCAACTCCCCGAATGAGGCTCGAACCCACATCGATGAGAGGCAAGTGATTTGAAGTCAGCGACCTTAACCACTCGGCCACAGAGGCCCCTAGAATATTTTTTAAGATTTTCCTATGTAAAATCAAGTGACCCCTGGGGGTGAGGGGGGGGGGGGGCAATTTAGGTCCCGGTGTCATGATTTGAACAAACTTGGTAGAGGTCCACTAGGCAATACTTCACACCAAATATCTAAGCTTTAGGGCTTCTGGTTTTTAAGAAGATTTTTAAAGTTTTTCCTTTCGGTTGCCATGGCAACCAGAGTTCTGCATGGAATTAAATTCTTTGAATAATTTTTGTAGAGCTTCACCCAAGGAACATCACTGTGAAGTTTGGATGAAATTGGCCTAGCGGTTTATGAGGAGATGTCGTTTAAAGTAAAAGTTTACGGACGCCAGACTCAAGTCAAACTGATGACTTTTAGAATTTTTTTGGAAGATTTTCCGATGTACCATCAAGTAACCCCTGGGGCGGGGCAAATTTTACCCAGGGGTCATGATTTGAACAATGTTTGTAGAAGTCTACTGGTCAATGTTACATATCAAATATCTAAGATCTAGGCCTTCTGGTTTATTTTTAGCAAATTCATGAAGTTTTCCCTATGTACAATCAAGTAACCCCTGGGGCTGGGTCAATTTGACCCTGGGGGTCAAGATTTGATTACATTTTGTAGAGGTCCACCAGGCAATGTAACATGTCAAATATCTAAGCTCTAGGCCTTCTGGTTTATTTTTAGAAAATTTTGAAGATTTTTCTATGTACAATCAAGTAACCCCATAGGGCAAGGTCAATTTGACCCCAGGGGTCATGATTTGAACAAATTTTGTAGAAGTCTACTAGGCAATGCTACAAGTCAAATATCTAAGATCTAGGCTATCTGGTTTATTTTTAGAATTTTTTTTATGATTTTCCTATGTGAAATCAAGTGACCCCTGGGGTGGGGTCAATTTTGATCCAGGGGTCATGATTTGAACAATTTTGTAGAGGTCCACTAGGCAATGCTAAATGTCAAATATCTAAGCTCTAGGCCTTCTGGTTTATTTTTAGAATTGTTTTTAAGATTTTCCTATGTAAAATCAAGTGACCCCTGGGGTGGGGTCAATTTTGACCCGGGGGGTCATGATTTGGACAAATTTTGTAGAAGTCCACTAGGCAATGCTACATGTCAAATATCTAAGCTCTAGGCCTTCTGGTTCATTTTTAGAAATTTTTTGAAGATTTTCCCTATGTAAAATCAAGTGACCCCTGGGGCGGGGTCAATTTTGACCCCGTGGGTCATGATTTGAACAATTGTTTTAGAGGTCCATTAGGTAATGCTACATGTCAAATATCTAAGCTCTAGGCCTTCTGGTTTATTTTTAGAAAATTTTTGAAGATTTTTCTATGTACAATCAAGTAACCCCATGGGGCAGGGTCAATTTGCCCCGGGGTTCTTGATTGGAACAAATTTTGTAGAGGTCTACTAAGCAATGCTACATGTCAAATATCTAAGCTCTAGGCCTTCTGGTTTATTTTAAGAAAATTTTTGAAGATTTTCCTATGTAAAATCAAGTGACTCCTGGGGCGGGATCAATTTGACCCCGGGGGTCATTTTTTAAAATTTTTTGTAGAGGTCCACTAGGCAATGCTACATATCAAATATCTAAGCTCTACGCCTTCTAGTTTATTTTTAGAAATTTTTTGAAGATTTTCCTATGTAAAATCAAATGACCCCTGGGGCGGGATCAATTTGACCCTGGGGGTCATGATTTGAACAAATTTTGTAGAGGTCCACTAGGCAATGCTACATGTCAAATACCTAAGCTCTAAGCCTTCTAGTTTATTTTTAAAATTTTTTTGAAGATTTTCCTATGTAAAATCAAGTGACACCTGGGGCGGGGTCAATTTGATCCCGGGGTCATGATTTGAACACATTTTGTAGAGGTCCACTGGGCAATGCTACACGTCAAATATCTAAGCTCTAGGCCTTCTGGTCTATTTTTTAAAAAAAACCTTTGAAGATTTTCCTATAGAAATCTATGCAAAATCAAGTGACCCCTGGGGCGGGGTCAATTTTGACCCAGGGGTCATGATTTGAACAGCTTTAGTAGAGGTCAACTAGGCAATGTTACATGTCAAATATCTAAGCTCTACAGCTTCTGGTTTTTGAGGAGAAGATCTTTTAAGATTTTCCTATGTAAAATCAAATGAACCCTGGGGTGGGGTCAATTTTGACCCCGGGGTCATGATTTGAACAAACATGGTAGAGGTCCACTAGGCAATGTTCACACCAAATATCTAAGCTCCAGGGCTTCTGGTTTTTAATAAGAAGATTTTTAAAGATTTTCCTTCAGTTGCCATGGCAACCAGAGTTCTGCATGGAATTCAATTCTATGAATAATGTTTGTAGAGCTTCACCCAAAGAACATTCCTGTGAAGTTTGGATGAAATTGGCCTAGCGGTTTATTAGAAGATGTTGTTTAAAGTAAAAGTTTACGGACGCCGGACGGTGAGTGATCCTAATAGTTCACCCTGAGCCTTTGGCTCTGTTGAGCTAAAAAGGAAATAAAGAAGAAGAAAATGTGTGTTCTGTTCGCTCCCCATGCCCCCGATGCAACAATGTTGATTTGTAATATAAATATATTTGCTTCTTGTAAACGACAGCTACTTATGACTTAAATATTAGTCATTGCTAAATCGTCCCGTATGTTTTAAGTAGTTGTGTACTTGACGAAAAATAATAGCGTTGACTTCATCTGTTAAATTATCCCAGCCAAAAAGTAATTTTCTGGTACTTATGGGATGATACTGTCATGTGTTAACAAACAATTGTTGTTGTTGAAACGCCGAATTTGGACATTTAAAAAAATAATGTTCCGCATCTTCATTAATATATCCGCATTCACAGACTGAATTATCTCGTAAGTGGTTTGTGAGTAAGTCTGCATTAAGATTGCTGCATTTATTTCGTATTTGTGCATGATGAATCTGTGGAAATTTCTCCCCGGAAATGAAAAAAGAATGTACTAAATGTAGTTTGAATTTTTCTTTTAATTTGTGCTTGAAGATTGATAAAGAATCGGAGTTGATTATCTGCCAATCAAGGTTATTCCAAAGATTGACAGATGAAGGTATAACTGAATTTGCATAAATTTTAGCTGGCGTGCCACAGTAGCGTAATCTGCATTGTTTCTTAATTAATAAGAATTAGTATGGTATCTGGAAATTGTTCTGTTAAATAATTTGGTAACTCTCCAAGGATATATTTATATACCAGTATTAATTTTTGCATTTGTCTTCTAACTGATAAAAAAAACCCCAGCCTATTTCATGAAGTAATCTTTCAATAGATATGGATCGTGTTAGACCTGTTACAATTCGCGCTGCGTCGTATTGAATTCTATCTAATAAATCTTTTTCGTAAATTGTACAGCTGTCCCAGACTATCGAAGCATATTCAGTAATAGGTCGTAAGTACGAAATATATATTTGATTCAATGTTTTTCGCTTTAGTTTGAATTCCAACATTCTCAGTTCCTAAAATTTTTGCTGCCGATGCCGTTACATTGGAAATATGATCATGCCATGATCCATTATTGCTAAATGTAACCCCTAAATGTTTATGACCATCAACAAAGGATAAAAGTGTGTCTTGGAAGTAAAGCGTGGCTAAACTGCTGTTTTGTTTAGCTAGTGAAAGATACATAACTTCAGTTTTGGCTAGATTAAACCTAATTAGCCATTGTTTTGCTCAACCAGATATAATATTCAAATCTGTATTTATCGTTGTCTCGATGTATTTAACGTCATTAGAACTAACTGCTAAAGAGCTATCGTCGGCAAACAATCTTGTTATACTAGAAAGAGAATCAGCAATATCATTAACGTATATTAAAAAAAGCAGAGGCGCGAGCACTGAGCCCTGGGGCACGCCGGTGTAATGAAGTATTTTGACCCCCATAGAATAACGACCCCCGGTCATTATTCTATAGAAAATGTGACTCCTTTCCTGTAAAATATTGACTCCCCTTATAAAAAACTGACTCCCTTTGAAAACTCTATAGAATAACGACCCCGGTCATTATTCTATAGAAAAACTGACCCCTCCAAGTAAAATACTGACTCCCTAAAGATGACTCCCTTCGAATCTCATAGAATAACGACCCCGGTTATTATTCTATAGAAAAAGTGACTCCTTCCATGTAAAATACTCACTACATTCGAACTCTCATACAATATCGATTCCCGGACATTATTCTATTTCAAAAAGTTACTCTTTTCGTGTAAAACACCGGCTCCTTAAAAGACTTTCGACGATAATATCTATTAAAAAGTGATCCCCACCAAACCTAACGGACAATTTTACTAGATCTACAACCCTAATACACTCCATTGCCAATAGTTAACATTTTGATTGTACTACTACTACTGATGCCGCTACTTCTATTGCTATTACTACATGTACTTCTTCTTCTTCTACTACTACTACTACTACTTTTACTACTACTACTACAACTGCTACTACTGATACTACTATACCTGCTTCCATTAATACGTCTTGTACATCTACCTCTTCTTCTCCTGCTGCTGTTGTTGCTGTCACTTATTCCTCTGCTGCTGCTGCTGCTGCTGCTGCTGCTGCTGCTGCTACTACTACTGCAACTGCCACTACCACTGCCACTACTACTACTACTACTACTACTTTCTATTGTTGCCGCTACCGTACTTTACTGCCACTGCTAAGTATTGCAACTTCTATTAATACAATCTGACTGAAGTACATCTCCTATTACGCTACGCATAGGATCTGACAACGAGCTATTGATGGCCTCGTTCTGACAACCCTTCCGCTAGCCAATCAAAAGTTAACTTACAATATTCTGCAAGCTTTAAAAAGCCTTGGTATTTGATATTAACAATTTTTATGTAGAAATATGTAAGATAGCCGGTTAGCTCAGTCGGTAGCGCATTTGCTCTGTAAGCGAGAGGTCCCGGGTTCGAGCCCTGGATTAACTACAAATTTTTCTTACTCTTTCACATTCGAACAAGTTGTCTGATTGGTTCAAACAAAAATAGATTTGCGAAAATAAAAATAGCAATCTTGGAAATCTAAAATATACAGAAGACGAATGTGAATGGGTCGTTCTCAGATCTTCGTTTAGAAGATCAAGTACTTTAGTCAGATTGCTATTAATACTAAGTTCTATGCTAGCAGTTTCTTGTGCAGTTTTCTTCTGAAGAATTACTTCATACCGAAGTTTGCAGGGATTATTGACACTGGTGTGTTTTGTGAACGTATTGTGAATTGTTATTTTCCTGAAAAAAAAATGTATACACTAAGATACAGCGTCTAGAAATAGAATCCCTTTTCCCGTTGCGGAATGCTCTTATTTCTGTGTCAAGTGACGGTATCAGGGGCTAATGGTCAAACGGAAGGGCGGACGGACGGATGGACAAGGGCAAATCTATATGCCCCTCTCCCCCGAGTGGGGGCATAAAATGCAGCAATTAGGCCTTAGATACACGAGTTATCACTAAATTTGACCAAATGACCGGGGGTCGTTTTTTTATGGGAGTCAATATTCTTCGTGAGGTTCAGTTTACTTCACGTGGGGGAGTCATAGTACTATGATCTGGAGGTCATAATACTATGACCGGGGGTCATTATTCTATGGGGGTCGAAATACTTCATTACACCGGCATTAATAACTCTTTCATCAGAAAATTCTGACCCCACGAAAACTTTTTGCTTCCTACTATCTAAATAACTAGAAATCCAATTTATGATATTGCCAGTCACACCCATTCTCATCCATCAGAAGTTCGTCAAAATCCCGAGACGAACCTCTGATTTATTTCTGTCGTTTATTTGGTGAGCATGCGCACTCGTAATTACTACCGGGAGAAGTTTCAGCCAATCAATGTTCGCCACTCTTTGGCACGCCGAATTGAAATTTCAAACAATATGTAAGCAAGGTAGTTGCTAACGATGGATAAAGGCGATATTCCATGATTGCGATTAATAAAGATTTATTTCTGTTATTCGATGTTAAGAAATTTACCTGAAGAAATAATAATATTCCTCGTAAGTCGGCATCGATATGAAAGGACGCGGTCACGCTTTTCACGGACGATTTTGATTGGTTCGCTACATTTTGTCGCGAAACGACGCTGATTGGCTGAAACGTTTTACCTGTAATGTAACCAAACCACAAATATCGGCGAAATGTGCCAGAGGTTCATCCGGGGAACCACGGTAGACCTCTGGTATGCGAGAATGGTCACACCATATTGTTTTAGTTTGTAAATAAGACCCTTATACCAAACACGATCAAAAGCTTTCCTTATATCGCAAAAAAAAACAATACATGTGAGTGATTCATGAAAAATGGTACCAGAGATAAAGCCCTTGTGTCATATGATGTGAGTGATGATGTGAAACAATCATTTTCAGTTTGTATCAAATCCATTCAGTAATAACTGAGATTGACTGAAAGTGCACAAAACTTCATCCTGAAATTCTAAGTAAGAAGCGGAGATAACTGATAAAATATTGGTACAAAAGTAATGATCCTTGTGCCATATGATGTGGAAGATGATGAGAAGTAACTATTTTTAATGCAACATGTACCAAACTTTAGCATTGATTATCTCCCCTAGTGCTACATTCATCATTGCTGTCACAAAAACATCACCCTGGAAATCACATGACTGTTGAATTGAAATTCAAATAGTATTTTCTTATATTCGATTTCACACCCAAATTTGTTTCTCAATCTTTGAAATATACTCAAAACAACATAAATAAAATCTAGTTTAAAATGATGAAAAAAATTATTTATCAGGCAGACTTTATTGTAAGAGGAGACTACTTTCTAGAACACTGCACATGTACAGGACAATATCTTAATATTAAGCTGATAGAAGAGTCTATGAAATATTAAAAATTAAAATAAATCAATATTATCAAATTTGAAAATTTATAAAAATGGTATTAAAACAGCAAATTCCTTCTGCTTTGCATCCAATTTTTTACTGCAAGATTACCACAGTAAAGAACTTTTTGACATGTTTCACAGAATTAGTCACAATCTGTGTCTCAAGGTACCTCCTCTGGCATTCCTCCCCACATATCTTTTATTTCCCAATGCAGAAGTCTCTAAATATTACATCAAGAATTTCTTCTGATGAAATTTTCCCTGTTATTTTTCCGATTTCTTTCAGTGCACATCGTAAAGCCTCTGAAGCAAGCACTATGTCCCCTTGTTCTGTCATAAGGTTATATTCCTCAAGGTAAGCCAGGCACTTGGTGAGATGTGAGCGGTGACGAGCATGTGTCAAACTTGGGTGATCGCTTAGAGGATTTCCACACCTGAAAAATACATAAAACATTTGATTATAAATAATATGTATTACAATACTGGCATGCTCCAATCTTGCAAATGATGGGATAATCAATGAAGGTGATTTTATGATTAAAAGGCAAGGAATGCCTGACAACAAGTTAACTAAATGAAAGCCATCCTCAAGCCTTTCATAACATTGAAAGATTTTTTTCAAAATTTGATCACTAATTAAAACAAGAAGCTGCGTTCAATAAACGCTTGATGCCCCCGGTGGCATCCTTGTCGATACAAAGCAACCTAAGTCCAAAAAGAGGTCAAAGTCAAGGTCAAACTGAGGTCAGGTGATGTTTGAAGACAAGGAATGGTCACGGGTTACATCTGCATTAGTATCAAGTCATTCTAGTAAGGGGTACTGATGCTAGATGAAATGGTCCCATTTGGTTAACTAAGAGATGGCCCATACAAAGCAACCCAAGTCCAAAACGAGGTCAAGGTCAAGGTCAGGTGATGTTTAAAGATGAGGAATGGTCACAGGTTACATCTGCATTAGAATCAAATCATTCTAGTAAGAGGTATTGATGCTAGACGAAATGGTCGCAATTGGTTAACCTTGTACAGACGGACGAACGAACGGAAGAACAGACAGGACAATCACTATATGCCTCCCGCAAATAACCATTTAAATAGATTGGTTTCATATGTTTCTTGAGTGTAAGATGTAAAACATGGTAATTTCTTTCATTATAGCTTAAAAAGTAGAAATTTTGTCTTGCAGAAATAAGTAAAAACAGTTCTATTATGTACCTGGAAATTTAATATATAAATCCACCATTTTTTGTTATTTTTGTTGCCATGGAAACAAAATGGCTTCCATTTTGATCAAATAGTTAAATGCTCATAACTCTTTTTACTTCTTTAAATGGTTTGAGAAATCCGACCAAGCTGAATTCACATAAGAACAACCAAAGAACTATATATACACACTTTACTTTTATAGCTCTTTGGAACAACATTGCCTCTCCCTTTAAGAAAACCTGCAGCAAGTCATTTTCAGCAGAGGACAAAATCAAAGATCTTAAATTAGTACAATAACATATCTAGCGAAATGTCCCTAATATGATCCCATATATCTGTGAAAACGCTTTCTTTGCTCTTTATATATAAGCCTCTATGTGTTTCACATGACTGTATTGATCAGAAAGATATGTGATTTCAGAGAAAACAGCCAGTTTTTATTCTGTTGATTATTATTTCTTTGGCAAAATTCATTGCTAAATACTCAATTTTTTTGTGATAAATGGCAACATTGGCAGATAAAAATGTATCAACTTACATGTCAGCTACCATGTCTTTGAGAATGTCTATAAAGTTGTCCAAACCCTCACCAGTTAGACAAGAAATAAAACACAAAGCTGATGACCTCTCGCCTTTGCCAACTCCCATCTGCTCCATTCTGTTAAAAGAACCAGACTGTCACAAGCTGCTCAAACATGTTGAAATACAGTATAACCTCTAGAGAGAACACACCATTAGAAAAAAACTCAAACAAGTTTGTTGTGCTGGGGTTTTGGTTTAAAAGGAATGTCAGAACATATTCTCAAGTAATTTTGTATCTCATGTTCAAATGTCCTATATATTTGCTTTATCTGTCTATTTCATATCACCAGTTTAGATGATAACAATCAGACACCCTGTCTCATTGAGGCAAACATTTATACCAAATGAAGACTGACTGCAAAAAGTTACAATTTATAAGTTATTTATAGTAACAACAAAGGGAAGTAAATTTCTAAGTCCAAACAAAACTCCTTACCAGTAGAGATAGGTCAAAATACATCTCAAAATTTGATGTAACATGCATATTGTACTACAGAAAATTGGTCTTGACTTTTCCCCATGACTTGTAATAAACAATGGTCCTGAATTGCTCACCTGTCCCCACGTGACCCAGTTTTGAACTGAGTATGACGTCGTTTTTTTCTATTATTTGACACAGTGACCTAGTTTTTGAGCTCATGTGACCCAATTTTGAATTTGACCTAGATATCATCAAGATAAAAATTCTGACCAATTTTCATGAAAATCAATTGAAAAATATGGCCTCTAGAGGTCGCAAGGTTTTTCTATTATTTGACCTAATGACCTAGTTTTTGAACTCACGTGACCCAGTTTTGAAACTGACCTAGATATCATCAAGGTGAACATTCTCACCAATTTTCATGAAGATCTAATGAAAAATATGGCCTCTAGAGAGGTCACAAGGTTTTTCTGTTTTTAGACCTACTGACCTAGTTTTTGACCGCACGTGACCCAGTTTCGAACTTGACCTAGATATCATCAAGGTGAACATTCTGACCAATTTTCATAAAGATCCCATGAAAAATGTGACCTCTAGAGTGGTCACAAGCAAAAGTTTTTTAGGTTTTTCTATTATTTAACCTAATGACCTAGTTTTTGACTGCACGTGACCCACTTTCGAACCTGACCTAGATATCATCAAGGTGAACATTCAGACCAATTTCAATGAAGATCCATTAAAAAATGTGGCCTCTAGAGAGGTCAAAATGTTTTTCTATTTTTAGATCTACTGACCTAGTTTTTGATCGCAGCTGACGCAGTTTTGAATCTGACCTAGATATCATCAAGATGAACATTCAGACCAACTTTCATATAGATATCATGAAAAATATGGCCTCTAGAGAGGTCACAAGGTTTCCTTTATTATTTGACCTGCTGACCTAGTTTTTGACGGCACGTGACCCAGTTTCGAACTTGATATAGATATAATCAAGTTGAACATTCTGACTAATTTTCATGTAGATCCATTCAAAAGTTTGGCCTCTAGAGAGGTCACAATGATTTTCTATTTTTAGACCTACTGACCTAGTTTTGGACTGCACGTGACCCAGTTTCGAACTTGACCTAGATATCATCAAGATGGATATTCAGACCAACTTTCATACAGATCTCATGAAAAATATGGCCTCTAGAGAGGTCACAAGGTTTTTTCATTATTTGACCTACTGACCTACTTTTTGATGACACGTGACCCACTTTCGAACCTGACCTTGATATCATCATGATGAACATTCTGTCCAATTTTTATGAAGATCCATTCACAAGTATGGCCTCTAGAGAGGTAACAAGGTTTTTCTATTTTTAGACCTACTGACCTAGTTTTTGACCGCACATGACCCAGTTTCGAACTTGACCTAGATATCATCAAGATGAACATTCAGACCAACTTTCATACAGATCCCATGAAAAATATGGCCTTTAGAGAGGTCACAAGGTTTTTCTATTATTTGACCTACTGACCTAGTTTTTGAAGGCACATGACCCAGTTTCGAACTTGACCTAGATATCATCAAGGTGAACATTCAGACCAATTTTCATGAAGATCTTGTGAAATATATGGTCTCTAGAGAGGTCACAAGGTTTTTCTGTTTTTAGATCTACTGACCTAGTTTTTGACCGCACGTGACCCAGTTTCGAACTTGACCTAGATATCATCAAGGTGAACATTCTGACCAATTTTCATAAAGATCCCATGAAAAATGTGACCTCTAGAGTGGTCACAAGCAAAAGTTTACGCACGGACGGACGACGGACGCTGCGCGATCACAAAAGCTCACCTTGTCACTTTGTGACAGGTGAGCTAAAAAGAGGGCCATGAAGGCCCTGTATCGCTCACCTGACCTATTGGCCTAAAGATCATCAAGATTAACATTCTGACCAAGTTTCATTTAGATATGGTATTAAATGTGGCCTCTAAAGTGTTAAATAGCTTTTCCTTTGTTTTGACCCGGTGACTTAGTTTATGATCCAACATGACCCAGATTCAAACCTGACCTAAAGATCACCAAGATTTACATTCTGACTAAGTTTCATGAAGATACAGTCATAAATGTGGCGTCTAGAGTGTTAACAAGCTTTTCCTTTGATTTGACCTAGTGGCCTAGTTTTTGATCCCACCTAACCCAGATTTGATTGAAACCTATAGATCATTAAGATTAACATTCTGACCAAGTTTCATTAAGATGTGGTCATAAATGTGGCCTCTACAGTGTAAAGTAGCTTTTCCTTTGATTTGACCTGGTGACCTAGTTTTTGATTCTGTATAACCCAGATTCAAGCTAGATCTTGAGATCCTAAAGATATATATTCTGACCAAGTTTCATGAAGATACAGTCTTAAATATGGCGTCTACAGTGTTAACAAGCTTTTCCTTTGATTTGACCTGGTGACCTAGTTTTTAACCCCTGATGACCAAATATCAAACCTGTCTAAGATTTCATTGAGGGTAACATTCTGACCAAGTTTGATCAAGATTGGTCCCAAATTGCGACCTCTAGAGTGTAAACAAGCTTTTCCTTTGATTTAACCTGGTGACCTAGTTTTTGACTTCAGATGATCCAATATCGATATCCTGTAAGATTTTACTGAGGGTAACATTCTGACCAAGTTTCAATAAGATTGGGCCGAAATTGTGACCTCTAGAGATTTCCTTTGATTTGACCTGGTGACCTAGTTTTTAACCCCTGATGACCCAATTTCAAACCCGTCCAAGACTTTATTAAGGGTAATATTCTGACTAAGTTTCATTAAGACTGGGCCAAAATAGTTACCTCTAGAGTGTTAACATGCTTTTCCTTTGATTTGACCTGGTGACCTAGTTATTAAACCCAGATGACCCAATATCAAACTCGTCCAAGATTTTATTGAGGGTAACATTCTGACCAAGTTTCATTAAGATTGGGCCCAAATTGTGACCTCTAGAATGTTAACAAACTTTTCCTTTGATTTGACCTGGTGACCTAGTTTTTGATGCCAGATTACCCAATATTGAGCTCGTCCAAGATTTTATTGAGGGTAACATTCTGACCAAGTTTCATTAAGTTTAGGCCCCAATTGTAACACAGAGCGATCACAAAAGCTCACCTTTGAGCACTTTGTGCTCAGGTGAGCTAAAAATTTACAAAATAAGCTATTTATAGTAACAACAAAGGGAAGTAATTCTAGGTTCTTGCACATGACACTTAGTCCCATGATGGTGAACACAAGTTACATCAAAATCCCTCCATGCATGAAAATGAAATGCTCCGGACAAAGTCATTCTTGTATCTGACCTTTGACCTCTAAATGTGACCTTGACCTAGGGTCCTGGTTCTTGTGCATGACACTCCGTCACATGGTTGTGAACATTTGTGCCAAGTTACATCAAAATCCATCCATGTATGAAGAAGAAATGCTTCAGACAAAGTCATTATTGAATTTAACCTTTGACAACCAAGTGTGACCTTGACCTTTGAGATAGGAACCTGCAGTTGCGCATGACACTCCATCTCACTGAGGTTAAAAATTCATGCCAAATATAAACGAGATTGCTCCATGGATGTCAAAGTTATGGTCCGGACAAACAAATCCGGACGGACGGACGCACGCAAGCACATACACCGAAAAGCCATTTGGACAACTATGTCTTCGCTTCCGGAAGTGGGCTTGACAAAAAATGAGTACTGTACAATGTTTGTCGTAGACGGATTTATATTTATATATTTGTTACTTATATACTCCTTTTTGGTGATTATTTCAATAAATCATTTGACCAATAATGTTGATTTTCTTTTCAATAATTGTTTAGATCCATTTTGTTTTCAGTATAATTAAATAGATATTGGAACTTTCAACAGATATACAATTCGGCTAATACCTTGGTCAATATTTACATTTCCCTAGATGAACAGTCTCCATATTGCAATAGTTATATAATAATGGGAAAATAACTTCAACAGAAATAATTTCAAACAGTAACTTGCAATTCAGTTATGATAGATTTACTTATTAAAGTATTTGACAGCTGAAATATCATAAACAACATTTATATTTGAAATTTGAATGTTCCTTAATGTACACTTAAAGAATCAACATTGCTAAAGATGATCTAGACTTTTATCACATGTTTTCAATGAATTATTGAGATATAGCAGTGAACTATATCTGGTAATTTCACAGTGAAAAATATCAAACACATTATTCATTGGCACAGAACTATGAATGAGTTTGTAAATGGTTTAACATTTCATCATTAATATTTCCAAGGTTTGTTTAATTAAACACACTTGTTGGTAAGGCTCTATGGGTAGGGTAGTGTGTAGTATTTCTTTCTTAAATAGTATATGATGGCACCATTAAGTGAGGGTTTGACCCTCTATATGCAGCTCATCTGGGAGTACTATGTGATGCTTTAAGCACAGGTATTCGCAATAGGGGTAAAATGACCTCAAGGGGAGGGGTGCGGTCATGACTGTTTGCTACAATAAGGCTGTTATTATTATTATTATTGTCATTATTAATAATGTTATAACAATTATTATTATTATTATTATTATTATTATGTACAACTCCACTGAGTTATATAAAAATAGGCGCTTAATCAAATCATTCAGTTTCAATTTAAGTGAGTATCTGGTTACAATAGAAATCTGTTTTATTTACATGCAAGTTTGAAGTATCTTTCACTCCTGAATGCCAGATATTAAATGTTACTCATGATAACGCCATTCATGAAACATCAGATTCTGGTGTCCAGTGAGTCAGTGAAAGACATTATATTGTTAAGGTAGTTCTGCACGTTTGGATCGAAATTATTTCTACAATGTAGAATTTGATTAAACTCTGATTTTTCAAGACTTCATAATATACATAGAAAATTGAGCAAATAAAAAGATAGGGTCGTGTGCTTGATTTTTGCTGCACTGATTTGAAAGAAAGGGACCTCACACAATATTTCATAATGGGAGTCTATGGGAAAATCATAATTTTCATAACATTTTCGCGAATAGAAAATTTTCTACAATGTAAATTTTGATGAAACTTCTCACAGTAGTAAGTAAAGGCATGGCCTATAATTTGATGAAATAAAATGTATAGGTTCATGTGCTAATTTTTGAGATTCTGACCATGATTAAAGTAAAACGGACATTTCGCGCTAATTTTAAGACATTATTTTGAATTATTCAACATGTGATATGTTTTAACATCATACTTTTACTTTAGAAAAATGGCAACAATGCCATTGTAATAAATTTACTTGCAGGTTGCGATTAATTCATAAAATGATTTTCATTTCCGTACGCCGAATCCAGTCTTTATTCTACGTTTTCCGGAAAAATGACGTTACGCCATCACTTCCGGTTTATCAAACGTGCAGAACTACCTTAAAATAAAACAAACAGATATATTATTTTTAAATAAAGTGTTCATTTCTTGGCCTGTCTTTAAACGCTGAGTGAATAAAAACTTAAAACCATACCATACCTTAGGTTATTCAGTTTCCAGGGCAACTGTGAAGTGTGACTGTACATATCTGTAGACTCGTCTTTGAACGTTGTCAAGATCTGTTTCTCTATATCAAAATCATATCTTCTGCTATTAATGTTCTCACTTAAGCTGTGTAGAGTTTCTATATGGATATCAAAATCATTAGTTACACTGTTTTCATTTAAATCTTTTAAATTTAGATAATCTGTTTCCCTTTTATTTGTTTTAGTTCTTTCAACATCATCAAATGCTTTGAGAAGCTTTGAAATATTGTTATTTTGCGCTAAATCAACTTTATTAAACACAATTATAGTATTGGTGAGTTCCTGAATATTTCTTCCAACATTACATTCTGAATTTTCAAATGCAGTCTCAGAGTGTTCCATATCTATCTTCTTATGACTGCTGTTTAGTCCAAGTTCAGTTAAATGATGTGACAAAGTTTTTTCTACATTTATAAAATTCATGAAATCCTTGCTAGAAACATCTACAACAACAATTTTGACATCTGCTTCATTGGCTCTGAAACAGAAACATATAATCTGTTAGTTTTACTACTGTAAATTAAGAATCATTCACAACGATTTTCTGTTTTCAGTTCATTACAAAAACATACAAAAACACAATCATGAACAGCAACAGTACCTCCAAAATTATGACCAACCATTAAGCACTAGAACAGGAAAAGGTATTATCGACCCTTTAATAACAACAACAATAGGACCAAGATGGCCCTAAGTCACTCACCTGAGAAACACACAGTAACAGTGTAAACATGTGTTAATGGACCTAACTCCCAACTACACCATTTTAACTGGGTTTTTGTTTTGCCAAAAATGAATTTAAATAATAATTTGGTGGAGACAAATATTCTGAAAAATGTTCATTTAGACTGGACCAAAAGACGTGGCCTCTTGAGTGTAAACAAGCTTATTCTTTGATTTGACCTAGTGACTTAGTTTTTGACCCTACATGACCCAGATAGAAATTCATTCGATATTTCATGCACATAATCATTTTGACCAAGTTTCATGCACATCAAATGAACAAAAGTGTTAACAAGCTTTTCCTTTGATTCGACCCGGTGACCTAGTTTTGACCCCATATCACCCAGTTTCAAACTCTGCCTAGGAATCATCAAGATAAACATTCTGACCAAGCTTCATGAAGACAGGATTATAAATGTGGCCTCAAGAGTGTTAACAAGGTTTCCTTCGATTTGACCGTCTGACCTAGTTTTTGACCCTATATGACCCAGTTTCGAATCTGGCCTAGAAATCATCAAGATAAACATTCTGACCAAGTTTCATGAAGATAAGGTCATAAATGTGGCCTCTAGGCTGTTAACAAGCTTTTCCTTTGATCTGACCTGATGACGTAGTTCTTGGCCCAACATGACCCAGTTTCAACCCAGGCCTAGAAATCAACAAGATAATCATTCTGTGCAAGTTTGTATCAAATCAAAGCATAAATGAAACCTCTATATGGCTGAAAGGGCCAAACTAGAAAATTGTCTCCCTTTCAGGGGCAGTAGCTCCAGAACCAATAATGGAATCTAGCCAGTTTTAGAAAGAAACTGAGATATTATTGTGACTTAAGTTGTGTGTCAGTGTGGCTAAAATCAAATATAAAATCACACTTTAACCGTGTTGACCACCAGGTAAAAATTAACAAATTTTGTCTCTTTCAGGTGTCAATCAGGGGCCGTAACTCCAGAACCTATCATTGGATCTGACAGATTTATCATGGAATCCAAGATTAATTGTTGTTAAAGATATTTTGCAAGTTTGTATCAAATCAAACCATAAATGAAGTCTCTCTATGGCTGCAAAAGCCAAAATAGCAAAGTTTCGCCATTTAATGGGCCATAACTCTGGAAGCCATGATTGGATCAGTTTTCGAAAGCAACCGAGATATTATGCTAATTCAAGTTTTGTGCAAGTTTGATTACAGTTGATTGTAAAATGTGGTCTCTATCATGCTCAAAAGCCAAAAAAGCAAATTTTGGCTCTTTAAGGTCCAAAAACTCTGGAACCCATGACAGGATCTGGTCCATTTTCAAAAGGAAGCGAGATGTTATGCCAAATACAGGTTTTGTGCAAGTTTGATTAAAGTTAATTGCAAAATATGGTCTCTATCGTGTTCACAAGCAAAAAATAGCAAATTTTGGCCCTTTAAGGGGCCATAACTCTGGAACACATGATGGGATCTGGCCAGTTTTCGAAAGGAACTGAGATATTATACCAATACAAATTGTGTGCAAGTTTGATTAAAACTGATTGCAAAATGTGCTCTCTATTATGTTCACAAGAAAAAAGCTCACATTGTCACTATGTGACAGATGAGCTAAAAAAGCAGGCCTTTTTTTCAGATTTAACCAAAGATATTTAAATGTATGTCTCCAATCACCTGCCACGCAGAAATTGTAAACTGTCAATTTTAAGGGACATACCTCTAGCGAAAATCACTGAACCATAAATTTTAATGAAGTACCCAACCAGGCTTTGCTGTGATCACTTCTATGAAGTTTGGTTGAAATCAAACCAGAGACATAGGAGAAGTAGCTTAGATACCAAAGAATGCGGCAAATCAAGGGTCAAGACTCCACTAAAAGTCATAAAAGCGGATTATGCCAATGATATGCAAAGCTATGCTTCACTAATTACTTGTGAGGTTTGGTTATATGTAGCCCAATGTATACAACATGTAGTATAAACACTGTAAAATATAGGTAATCAAGGGCCATAACTCTGCTGAAAATCACTGAACCGGAACATGCCGATAATATGCACAATGAGTAGCATACATAAGCTTGTCAATGAGAACTTCTGAAAGATTTGATGAGATCTGAACTATGGTCTAAGAGAAGTTACCAAATATCATAACATTTAAAAGTAAAGGGCCATAACTCTCATGAAAATCAATGAACAAGAATTTTCCGATAATATACATAATAATACTAGGCATTGATCACTCTTGTATGGCTTGTACCCGGGGCGTGGACGGTGGCATGCATTTACACTACCGTCCATGATCAGGCTCAATCAAACCGAGCCTGCAACATTTTCGTTTTTGTCGTGTTGAGCGACCTGTGAAGTTTCCACTTTTCTCTTTTTGTTTTATATAAGGGAAGTCACCAAAATTTAGTAAGTTTTGATGAAACAAGGGTCATAAATCACCAAACCAGAACATGCCTTGGGTATGCATTATTAGGCTTGGCAATAATCTTTAAAGTATGGTGTAATTTCTTCTGGTGGTGTCTGAGCAGTTGTGCAGACAAGGTAAATTATGACAAATTAAGGGCCATAACTCCCCTGAAAAACACTGAGCCAGAACATGTCCATAATATGCACATTGAGGCTTGCCACTCATCACTCCTGTGAGGTTTTGCTGAAATACCCAAAAAACATAGGAGGAGTGGCCAAAACTAATAAAAGTTAAGGAATCAAGGGCCGTAACTCCATTGAAAATCACAGAACAAAATGTCAACTAGGCTTCCGAATTTGATATTTATCCTCGTTTCTTTTTTTAGCAATGATAACTCTTGGGAAGTTTGATGTAAATTCAGAGGAGTTGCAAGGACAAATTTTGTACTGACAGTCAGATCAATGTCACCCAAACTGTATATGTGAGACATAATAAGCTTCCTTAAATTAATTTTTTTCCAAAATGCATTTGTACAATGTTTAGTGGACTTTTCTCAAGCAATATTAATTCAAAATATAAATCAAACTTTTTATCTTTTATTCAAAAATTTCATTGTAGAAAGAAAGAAGAGTTGCACTACTTTAAAGGTGAGTAACTACTGACAGGTAAATTCTAATTTAATATTTGAGTTGTCTTCCATTTAAAACAGAAAGAGGAAGTAAGAAAAAAATATTCCCATGAACCTATAAATATAGACTGTAACTACACAATTTAAACAAAATAGCAACCTACAAACATAGATCATAATAACGCAGTTAAAACAATTGTAGGAATTTGTTGACGTTACTTATCAATTCGCCGACTTCAAACCAAAACAAACTTTAAGGTATTTACTTTCACATGTACCAAAGCTGCATAATTTATTTAAAATATTTTAATGTGGTCTGTTTGATATCAGACAGCACATGAGAAAAGATGTAGTCAATTTTGTTGACTTCTTACCAAAACAAAAGAATCTAGATCTACAAGTTGTATTCATTTTGAGTGTTAAACATGATCTGTCTGACATTTTAAATTTTACTCTCAGGCAGCATAGTTTATATATAATATGAACAAACTGGAAAAAAAATGAAAGTGCTAGTACATTTATGATTAGATGTCTAGGTATCAGTCTAAATCATTATCAAATGAGGTTTGATATTTTTCATATTGTTTCCTCATACTAAAGACTCCAGCATCAATGTTAACAATGAACTGTAGAATTCCATGTAAATATCAGCCTACAAATTAATTACATGTATTTAGGTTATGTTATTTTCAGAATGTTTCAAGCATCAGATTATATAGAAACTGTGTCAGTGAGACTGTCAGAGGTTCTGGCTGATATAGGAGTAGATGAGAGAATTGTGTTGAAGAGTAGAAGAACATGGATGCTGACAGAATCAACGAATAACAGTGCAAATCAACTACAGGATAAGAACCATACAGCGTACTTTTTAGGTAGTAGGTCAGAAGGAACAACTACACCGGGACTTGAATCAGACACTGACTGTCTTATTTGTAAAAATAACTTTAACGTAGTACAAGACTGGAGTGGCTGGCAACCTGGTGTACACAATCTACTAATGATTCAGGATGATACTGTATCACCTGGTTACTGTTTGCTACAGCGTCTGAGAGACGACGCTCCTCTTCCATACAATGATGTACCTAATGAACACTTTTTCCAAGACAGGACTGGAAGAATACTACTAAGTAATACAATAGCGCCAGGATCATTGACAGCAAATTATCTTACAGGATATGTAGACAATGGTCCAGCATATACACAACTTGGCCAACATGGGAATGCTGGGGTAGACCTTGTTCCTGCTTTCCACTGTAAAACATGGCCTCTACAAGCTAGACCATGGTTAAACCTGCAAGGTGCAGGTCAGTGGCCCTCAGATGACATAAAGAGGTACTGTAGCAACACTGGGTGTTTTGTTGTTGGAGTTGGAAGCAAGCAAAGTGAAAATGAGGAGCTTGAATTGAGAATATCAACATCTCTAGCAGAAAGGTGTTTAATGTTTAATCTCAATATCACACAGATCAGATGTTATGTGTTGATGAAAATGGTATTAAAAACTTACATCAAGCCACACTATGAAGGTACCATTTCAAGTTTCATGTGTAAAACAGTTCTGTTCAAACTAATTGCAAATACACAGTCTAGTTTCTGGAGAGAAAAGAATTTACTTGTTTGTCTATCATTTTGTTTATTTGTGTTGTACACCAGTACTCTGAATGAAAACTGTCCACATTTCATCATACCTGGGAACAATTTGATGGCAGGGCATATTGCTCATGAATCTAAACCTCGCATTCTTGAAATATTGCAGCATATTATAAACAGTGAAGGAACAGCATTACTAGGGATCAAGTGTGATGCTCTTGGTGCAAGGCTTCAGTTGAAGTTGAATAATTTATTCTTATTCAAAACAAGTGGCATTGTTTCAGGATGCTTATTAATACACACCGCACATATGATAAATGATAGCATAACTTTTGGCCTACATAATATTAGCAACAACAGTTACGAAGTAGCTATACAAATATTACTGAAGTATATTTTCAAACTTGTTACCATTTTTAATCAATCTCAAGGATTGAACAGAACAGCTTGCAGCCTTCAAGCACCATGGTTCTGTACAACACTGGGATCTATCCTGGCCTCCCTCAACATTCAACAGTATAATGGTATATCAGCAGAAGCTCTAAGCTGGATTACACTGGGTCTGAACACGGATGTTTCATCAAGTAAACTGAAGCTAGCATCAATATTTTACTGTAGAGGGGATTTTTACAGAACAGTAATTGTGCTCACTGATATTGAAGGAAGGTATGATCAAACCATTGTTGAGCCTGTTTCTGGCTGTCGTGATTATGTCCGTCAAGCTATGAGGGGATTCAATGAAATATCAGACAATCACAATGAAGAAGCTCTACAGTTTGCTACAGCATCCTGTGTCAGTTTTCTGCGGTGTGAAAGTAACTGCATTCCAAATGAACTACAGTATGAATTATTCAGATCTACAGAGGAGGACCTTGCTTTAAGAGAACCAATTAACTACTGGATGGACTGGGCAGTTGTTGATTCTCTCCCTTACCTGTACTTTCTACAATACAGGACTTACAGCTATCTTGGGAGACAAGATGACAAGGAAAGAGCACTTTCCAACCTTATCAGGACCACTGAACAGGAACCAAATCTTGGTCACAGGGAAACAGCCCTAAATCTTCTTGGACAGTGTATGGAACGAGAGGACCGACCAACTGACGCTTTAGGCTGTTATCTATTATCCATACATCTAAGGGGAAGAAACAATGCTGCAAAGTTCCATATATGTAGACTTCTATCTGCCATGGTAAATCACCAGGCAGGAACAATGTTTTGAAAGATAGTGTCATCTGAGTGCAAACACCAGATAACAATTATTGTTTTCACAAATTGACTTTTTTCTCACTAATGTGTTCAAAATACTGATATACATGCCCAGTAAAACTAGCATGGTCACTTTTAACTATTTTTGGATGATTTTGTGAAAGGTGGAAAACAGGATGTAAATTCATTGTATCTGAGCAATTTAATATTAATTGTAGTTGTGCTTTCTTTTTATGGTATTTTCTTTATTTAAATAATATCACTTAGTAAGAATTGTATAACAACATTCTGCAAATTATTAAATGAAATAGAACTTTATGTTATGTGTGTCTTTGTAAAATCAAAATATTTATGCACATCTGTTTCCATCACTAAGATTAAAGATTGTTGCAAAATGCATAATATTAATTCATTTATCATATTTCATCTCGATGACAGACAATTGTTACAGTTTAAAAACTTTTTTGTTGGGTTTAACATGCACTAGAACAATTATTGGTCATCTGGCGGCCTTTTCCAGCTTTCATGATGGCATGATGGAGGACCCCATGTACCTTTCCTTGCATTATTTCATCAAGGGAGGGCACCTGGGTAGAACCATCCGCCTTCAATAAGCCAGCTGAATGACTTCCTCACATGAATAAGTGAGTGAAGCTCATACAAACATCAGTGAGAGGCATGTGATTCAAAGTCAGTGACGTTAACCACCTGGCCAAGGAGGCCCCAAATTTAAAAACTTTCTCCTTTCTTGGTAAGAGATATTCCATATATAAAAAAACACAACAAATATTATATGTTCTCTGTGACTATTTGATAAACGACATTGTGTCTGAAATCGTTAGTCCTCCACCTCTGATTCATGTGGGAAAGTTGGCAGTTACTTGCGGATAACAATGTTCAAATTAATAGAGCTGTCAACCTTTCGGCAGATTAAATAAAATCCAAGTAGAACTGCACTCCTGTATGAAACAAAGACATGTTTTACAAATTTTAAGTTGAAAAGGACCATAATTCCACCATAACTTGGTTGACTGTAACAAAAATTAATAATCATATGCCTGTGTACCAAAAATGAATTAAATCCTTGCAAAAGTTTTAAGTCAGACAAGAGGGACATGATGACCCTGAATCGCTCACCTGAGTAATATGAGCCACATATTTCAAATGGTAAACTCACGCTAAGGTATTAGAAAGAAGGTCAGTAGGCCAAATTCTTGGTCACTGAAAGTCAGTTTTAAGATTGGTGTGCAAAACTGTACATGTCATCCTAATTTCAAGGCTGTATCCTAAACAAGAGGGTCCTGATGACCCTGGATCGCTTACCTGAGTAATATGAGCTACATGTTTTAAATGTGAAACTGATGATAAAGTATTAAGAAAGTCAGTAGGTCACATTAATGGTCAATGAAATTCAGTTTTACGATTTGTGTGCAAAACTGTGTGTCATCAAAATTTCAAGGCTGTATCTTAAAAAACAAGAAAGTAGGTCAGTAGGTCAAGGTCACAGTCAAGTGACATCATATTACTTGGGGTCATCAGGTAATTATATTAAACAGTCTTGGAAATAGGATCAGATGATTTTTTAAGTATTTTTCCTATATAATTCACATAATAACTAATTGACCCCAGTGCAGGGCCTCTTTTAACCCCAGGGGCATAATTTGAAAATTTTTTGTAGAGGACTACTAGACAATGCATCACACCAAATATCAAAAGCCTAGGTCATATGGTTTCAGACAAGAAGATTTTTTTTCCCTATATAAGTCTATATAAAACTTGGGACCCCCAGGGCAGGGCCTCTTTTTATCCAAGGGGTACAATTTGAAAAATTTTGGTTGAGGACCATAAGACAATGCTACAAACCAAATATCAAAGGTCTAAGTGTTGTGGTTTCAGACAAAAAAGATTTTTAAACTTTTTTTCCTATATAAGTCTATGTAAAACTTGGGACCCCCGGGGCGGGGCCATATTTGACCCTAGGGGGATACTTTGAACAATCTTGGTAGAGGACCACTAGATGATGCTACATACCCAATATCAGAGCCCTAGGCCATGTGGTTTTGTACAAGAAGATTTTCGAAGTTTTCTCTATATAAGTCTATATAAACCATGTGACCCCTGAGGGGAGGCCATATTTGACCCTAGGGGGATAATTTGACCAATCTTGGTAGAGGACCACTAGATGATGCTACATACCAAATATCAAAGCCCTAGGCCATGTGGTTTTGTACAAGAAGATTTTCAAAGTTTTCCCTATATAAGTCTATATAAACCATGTGACCCCCGGGGTGGGGCCATGTTTGACCCTAGGGGAATAATTTGAACAATTTTGGTAGAGGACCACTAGATGATGCTACACACCATATATCAAAGCCCTAGGCCCTGTGGTTTTGGACAAGAAGATTTTTAAAGTTTTTGCTTTCGGTTGCCATGGTAACCACAGTTCTGCATGGAATTCAATTTTTGAACAATTTTTGTAGAGCTTCACCCAAGGAACATTCTTGTGAAGTTTGGATGAAATTGGCCAAGCAGTTTATGAAAAGATGTCGTTTAAAGTAAAAGTTTACGGACGGACAACGGAAGACAGACGACGGATGAAGTGCGATCACAAAGGCTCATCTTGTCACTCTGTGACAGGTGAGCTAAAAACAAGAAAGTAGGTCAGTAGGTCGAGGTCACAGTCAAGTGGCTCCTAATCACTTGGGGTCATCGGGTAATTATAATTAAACAGTCTAGGAAATATGATCATTTTTTGATAATTTTTTAAGTATTTATTCCCATATAACTTAAATAAGTGACCTCTTTTCATCTCGGGGGCATAATTCAAATAATCTTGTTAGAGATCCACTAGGCAATGCTACACACCAAATATCAAAGGCCTAGGACTTAAACTTTCCGAAAAGAAGATTTCCCCCCCCCCTCTATACAAGTCTATGTTAAATTTGGGACCCCCAGGGCAGGGCCTCTTTTCAGCCCAGGGGCATAATTTGAACAATTTTAATAGAGTACCACAAGGCAATGAAACATACCAAATATCAAAAGCCTAAGCCTTGCATTTTCAAGCAAGAAGATTTTAAATGTTTTTTCCTACATAAGTCAATCTAAAACTTGAGACCCCCGAGGCAGGGCCTCTTTTCACCCCAGGGGCATAATTTGAACAACCTTTGTAGACAACCAAAAGGCAATGCTTCATACCAAATATCAAAGGCTTAGGTCTTGCGGTTTCAGACAAGAAGATTTTCAAAGTTTTTTCCCATACAAGTCTATGTAAACTTGGGACCCCCGGGGTGGGGCCTCTTTTAACCCCAGGGGCACAATTTGAACAATCTTCATAGAGGACCATTAAATAATGTCACATGCCAAATATCAAGGTCCTAAGCCTTGCAGTTTTGGACAAGAAGATTTTTAAAGTTTTTCCTTTTGGTTGCCATGGCAACCCGAGTTCTTCATGGAATTTAATTCTTTGAATAATTTTGGGGGCCACCCAAGGATCATTCCTGTTAAGTTTGGTGTAATTCTGCCAAGTGGTTTTCAAGAAGAAGATTTTTTAGAAAATGTTGACGGACACACGTCACACGACGGACGAATGACAACGGACATTGAGCAGTCACGAAAGGATCATTATTCTGCCAAATACTGGTGTAGTGTAACTACAAATGAACTTGGCCTGATCATATCCCAGTATACTTCTATTGAACCAATACTGGAAACCCAAACTGACAAAAGTTCATATGAGCTAACAAATGGTTCTACAGTCAAGGAAGAGAATTGTTCTATGTAGCTCTATGTAGAAAATACAACCGAAACACCATGGGCCAGAGGTTAAGGCATCCACTGAGATACGTCAGCTTGTAAAAGCATGGTCATCAATTGCCTACCTGTCTAATGCCTGGAATTAGTGGATAGATTAAGGAAATTAAGGTGTATAAGACGAAGGACTCTCCTATGTCACAATGGCTGAACTTTTCAAAATGGATGACCTTTTAATAAAACAAACTTTTTAAAGAAACATCAAATAAAAACAGACAAACAACTTTCTGATGTACCATTCTCCAAAAGAAAACATCACTCTAACGGGAAACAATATAATATAATCAGAAACTTTATAGTAACAAAATAAAAACATGTTTCAACCTTTTCACAGCCCTGCTTACTCCCTCTTTCTCCACAACATCTTGCGTTTCCCTAAGTCCTGCAGTGTCACTCAGTAACACAGGATAGCCTCCAATATTTACATGAGTTTCTATCACATCTCTAGTGGTACCTGCCACATCAGTTACTATGGCAGCAGGTCTCTGACCTATAAACAATTAGAAAAACAAGCTGATAGTCTAATCTCCTGCCTAACATAACTTAAGCTCATTTTATTTCTCGACTGAGAGAACAGAATTGTCCAAGATTTGTTGAAATAGAATAAAAAACGTCTCTCTGATAGCTGTTCGTTCTGCTGTCGCCGCCAGATCAATACCCAGTTTCCCCACAATGGGCAGTAACACAAGTGAGCAATAACGCGTCACAAACGACAATTACACTGTGTGCAGAACTGTCCAACGAAATTAATCTAATGATTGATAAACTATATTTCTGTACAAAATTCAACAAACTCCCTACAATAAGTACATAATTGCCATCCCCATCACCAAGAAGTGGATGTTCACTCTACTTAATGTTACACACATAACATATCAATTTTAAATATAAAATCAATACTTCCATCCAAAAGACTAGATCTATTTCATATTCCTTTGTTAGGCAACCTGTGGTTTTCCACTTTTTCAATCCATTTAACCAAAAATTTATAAAAAGGGGCATAGTTTTTTTTAAACGCAAGATCTAGTTGTGTAACCTTTGCAGTGTAAGTCAGTTTATCACTGTGAATAAGTGTGTGAAGTTTCAATCCATTGCCACAAGTGTTTCCTGAGATACCAGCCTACACACAAAAAACTTAACCAATTCGGAATGCCGATGTGGACACAAATGCACGGGTGAGTCCAATAGCTCTACCTTTTCTTTGAATAGTTAAGCTAAATAGGCAGAGTTAAGGGACCTGCCCAATGCAAATCAGTTCATCACAGTGAATAAGTGTGTGAAATTTCAATCCATTTCCAATAATCAGGATGCAGACACTGACAAATAGATAAATGCAATACCTCTGCCTATTCTTTGAATATTGTGCTAAAAAATGAATACATTGTATAAAATTTAATACTCACATATAGCATTGAGTAAACTGCTCTTGCCAACATTAGGTTCTCCGATAATGACAACATGAACACCCTGTCTCAACCTCTCGCCTTGTCTCTTGTCATTGAGGTGATTCTCTATTTCATCTTGTAGCAAATGTATCCTGTCTTTTACTACATCAAGGTAAAAAGAAATAAATGTACAAAGTTTTAATACTGTTTTTCTTTAGTCATAAACTGTTCCTGTACAGAGGTTGGAGGTTTGAACCCCATTGAGAACCTCTAATTAATCGCTTGTTTAACTTTTATACATGATAATTTCTTGACCCTCTCCTCCATCTGCTCAAAATCAACAATACATCTAGGGGTCCGACTATAAACAATGCCGTACTCACTATGGTGTTACTATTTATATACTTGATACTCTGATAAAGAAATTAATTATGTGGGCGTAAAAGTTTGTGGCTTTGACCAAAATAGTCATTGTGAGTGGATATAAATTTATGGATTCTACATTTTAAGGAACAAAAAGAACAGAAATTACATTTTAAGAAATAAGAAGAACAGAAATTATCTTTTGTGCGGGGTTATTTCTGTGGGAAATACAGGAAAATTAGTCCCTAACAAATAATAATGATTTAATAAGATGTTTTCTGATTTCTGCTTTTGTTCCAAAACTTACCTTGCTGTAGAACATGGTCGTCTATATTCTGGTCCTCACTGAAGTCAATAAATGCTTCAAGGTCTGCGGCACACTGTAATTAAGTACTGTAATACATTAGTTCAATTTGCAAGATCAAAAATTCTTGTTTAGAAAGAACTAACGTTTAATCTCTGTTTAAGGTGATGTATCCATACTAACCGTCGGCAAATCAAAACTTTTCATGCTGGATTCTTGTTTTTATCTTTGGTTTTTAAAAATGGCACTGATAGCCACACAAAGAAAACTAGCTCTGGTGAACAGAATTCTACAACAATTACCTACATCTGAAGGAATCTGAAAGGGTATTCCTGTGAACTTTGCTTGAAACTGGCTAGATGTTTCAGAAGGAGATGTTTTTTAACAAAATTTTGGATGAACAGACAGAGGCGACCATGCAACATTCCTAAAAACTCCCCAAGAGCAATTAGTGCTAAAGTGAGCTGAAAGATTGGATAATGAAGAAAACGGTACCTTTATAAATGCAGTCCTCCACTTGCTATAAAGTTTACTGAGGTCCCCCTCCATCTGTCGGAGTGCCTGTCTTCGCTGAGCCTCAGTTTCAGCATGTATAAGATCTCCTAAACCCTCGACCTCTGTCAGGTCCATCTTTCCATTCATAAAAGCTCTGTGAAAATATGTTAACATGTTTTGTAATGAGTTGGTTGTTAAATGGGCCAGCTGTACTTGGCTAGCTAATAATCTTGTTATTACATACACATATACATGAATAAACAAATGATGTAGTCAAAAATTAACACAAAACTGGAAATTTTATATCTTGCAGGGATAAAAATTAGCAGGGGCCCAGTAACCGATGGCCCCTAGATTTTGGGCTGGGCTCCTAAATTATTGGAGAAAATGCCCATATACCTAATATTAAACATTTATTTTTGACAGTCTGGGCCCCTAAATAAAAACAGCTAGTTTATATCACTGCCTTACCCCATTTTTATCTTAAATGTGTATGCTAGAATTCCCTGTATATGAGATAACTGTCCTTCAATATCCAATGTTTGAAGAAATTCTATAACTGAGAAAAATTTCACCCCGAATTCTAGCGTGTACCTTTAAGTAAAGAGAGAATGAAAATATATGTAATACTGGGTAAATACAGAATAAGTAAATCTGCACCTTTTGGTGAATTCACCAGGTTCTGCTTGCCGGCAGCCAGGTATTTTATGCAAGGCTGTAAGTACAGCTGACACCACAGCAGGACCTCCATGTACTTGAAATTCAACACAATCTTCACCAGTAAAACTATGAGGCCCTGAAATGAGCCAAGTGTTTCAAACAAAATTTACACATATAAATACAAATTCTTCATGAGGCCTTGATATAATCAAATAAAAATTTAATACAAAGTGTCATCGAGTGGATGTTACAATGAAATTCTAACAGCCAAAATAGTAAACAAAATACAATAAGACAAACTAATCTAATGATTATGAAAGATATTATTTAAGGTAACATCATCAATATTCATGGGGTATATATTTTCATGGATTAAATTTTGGAGTCAAACCATGAAGTTAAAATGGGCATGAACTTAAACAGAGCAGCCAGAGTAGCCAGGGTTAGGGTTAGTATTAGGGTTGGTTTCTGGCTACTCTGGCTGTACTGGTTGCTCTGGCTAAATTCCCACACCCGAAGTTAAACCCCAACAAACAAGTAAAATTCACAGACCCATTCACTTAATTTTCAGTTTGAAATACACATATTGCAATATTGCTACTAAATAGCTTGTTTGGCCAAAACCACAAGATTTCACTCCTAAAAAATAATTTAGGCGTAAAAAAGCAAAACTGTTTCCAGTATTCCGACCTACCCTAAATTTTTGGCCCGACCCTAAATGTTTTATGGCCTTGGAGAATATTTTTTTCAACTTTTTAACAATAAGTTGCAAAACTGCACTTTTTATGCTTTAAACATGGCCAGTAATGTCAGTATGGGGAATCACGTGACCCAAAATGGTACGGAACACGGAAATCAACATGGCGGATTTTTGACTTTTTTTATCAATTTTCAAAGGTAAGTAAAAACTACAGCATCTATTTTACTCTTATTATAGCGCAGTCTATGCGCATTTTAATGCTCTTTCCAGCAATGTATGTGTCTTGTCTACGTTTCTTCTAGTTTCTGAGTTACCTTCGAGGTTTTGACAGAACCGATGATAATTTTCTGTAAAAACACAATGGTACGATACACGTAATTACTCTTTGCACACAAAAATCTATGTAATTTGCTGCTTTTCGAACTTGTTTAAATCTGTAACTGTTAGATCTTTATCATATAGTAACCATGCACAGTGTTTCTTTATGATTTTTCGTGAATTCTTGCAAAAAATAGACAAACTATTGAAATGGTACGCGACACGTGCTATGATACGCAACACGTACTAACTGTTGGCAGTCTGATACGCAACACGTGCATGTGTCACCAACGGCGATTTAGCTTCAAATTTGCGTCACAATTAATCTATTGAACTATTTCAAACGTGGTTTTCAGTTTTTAAGATCGTTCAGAAGCACTGCAATCTTTATTTATGTTTAAAGAGGTCAGCACGCTATGACTTTCATGTTTCAAAATTACATAAAATCTATTAATCTTATTTCAAAAATGCGCAGTTGTTTAGTTTTCTAATCTTGTATACTTTTCTTCTACAGACATGGCAAAACCTAAGAAGAGACGGAGTCTGACACTTGGGAAAAAGAAGTATATAAAAAAAGCAAAACAAGAATATCAATATCAAAGTATCTTTCCAATTGCTGCAATCTGCCAGGAAATCACCAGCGAGAAAACAAACAAAAAGACTGCTTACGCCATCTGAATCTCCTCTACAACTTATATCAAGCAAACTGAAGACAAAAGGCATTTAGGTCACCTGTCGCTTCCAAAAAAACAAACATACAATAACAATTCTCGATTAAAGTTAAAGTCTTCAAGATCACTTTTTGGACCTGTAGAGGAAAACATTGATATGTAAAGACAATGTAGAGCACTTCTTAAACATTGGATTGCAAGTGTGAAGAGCTGCATAATACAGACAATGTAGCCCCCGTTGATGTGACTGATGAAGCAATTAATGAAAATTTATTGTCAGAAGTTTTCTCGGTATTATAAGAGGAAGATGGACTTGATGAAGTAATGATAAAATTTCTAAAATTGGCTAAAGATAAAAAATCCCAGTGAACAATATAGCATTTTTTTTGTGGATGGAGGTTGTTTGTTGGTTTGGGTGCACTAATACAACACAAATGAGATACTCGAACAAAACTAAGATGTTTGGATACTTGGCTGGAGAATGTTTGGAGGACGGTTTATTTGTTTTATGGGCGGATACAAAAATAGGGTAGAGAACGTATTGGGAATGTCAGATCCAGGGCTGGCATCACCCTAATCATCTTTGATAAACTTTGCCGTACCAGATTTGCTAGTGTTCATAACATTTAGTAACAAATAACATCATCTAAAATTTGAACTAATTATTGAACTCTAAATAAATGTTACTATATACCTTTCTGACGCATTTTTAGTCGATAGTTCCGATAGTTTCTTCATGGAAACATTTAACAGAAAACGTTTTTTTGCAGTATCATTGAAAAAAATACTACACTACATTTTGTATATGGGGTCTGGTAAACCTATCCCCCTTGGCCAGGCCAACATTATCTCCTACCCCCTGTACAGTATATTTTAACGTTATGGTACATCCCGAGACATAAAACAATCATACAAAATAAATAGTCTTCATCGGATCACGTTTTAAAAAGTTCACCCGCCACACCATGTTTGCGAAATGGGTGAGCTTTTATATTATGTACGATTGTTTTATTCTCGGAATGTACAATACTGTATATGGGCGTAGCTAATAATGGGGTCTGGCCAATGGGGTATGTTTTTTTTCAGAACCCATGTATCTGTGTGATATTTTGGAGCGAATAAATCGTCTTTGTATATCTGTAATTGTTTTATAATACTCTTCTCGCGATTTTAAGGATTTTGTGTTACTATGTTTAAAGTTGGCATTTTTATGTTTTTATGTGATGGTATCACCATTTTGACATTGTTTCTAGTTTCAGTTTTGTATATCCGTATATATATATATATATATATATATATATATATATATATATACTTGCAATTTGCTCAAGTATTTTTTTATGTGTGAGTAAAGTGTGATTTAACCAGGAGTTCAAGTTAAATAAGTATTTTATATTTACGTACAAAGGATGAACAATTAATAAATAATTATAAAAATTTAAACTGACGTTGTTTTGGTGGCTATATTGTCCACTGAAACAGTATTCCAGATACTTACGAGCGGAAAGAGGCTTTGGAAGAACCAACACAAGATCCTACCTAGTTTTCTCATATAAAGAGGCTGGTATTAGTGGGGCTATAACATAAACCCTCTATCTTTTCAATTTCATAGTGATTAGAAACTTGAATAATAGTTCGGTTACTTCTTTATTGCAATTAAAAACATAATTAAACAAAATTTTGTCACAAAAACATGTGCCAAAAAAAAAAAAAGAACATATCATTTTTTCAATTGACAAAAAAGCTATCAAAGCTCATTTTCATTATCTATACAGAATCTATACAGCAAGCTTCCAACAATAAATTAAAACTTCTTAAAATTTCTTTTTCTCAATGTCATTGAGTCTTTCTATTCCCATTTAGTATGTCAATTTATATCACATAATGCCCTTTTGCATAAAATTTAGCCCCATGATTTTAATCACACTGTTTTCGCATTGTTTACTGAATAAATCAAATTTTCCCTACCATTTACTATTAAAACATCGGTTCTTTCTTCACTCAGTATCTATTTCACTTCCCGTATTTGTTCTCATTTAGCGTATATTTATATCACATTCCCTTTCACATTAAGTACTCAAATAATTTTTCTTTTCTCCAATTGTATTTATATCATCTTCCTTTTATTTTCGGTACTGATATCGTAACTATTTCTTTTCTCGTTCATAAGCACTTCTCAGTCCAGTCCCATCCTCTTCATCGGTAGCATTTTATTTCATCGTCCTAGCCTTCTCCCACCTTATACACAGAGCTCCTTTCTGAACTGCGTTCCTTGATTTACTCACAGCTCCCTGTTTTCTATTCACAGGAAGTCTCTTTCTGCTTGCAGTATAAAACATGCGATTTCTTCACATTTCTTCACACAGTAATTCAGTGTTTAAGAAGTATTCTACATCGCCTCTGGTATCACTGTTTTTCTCTATATGTCCAAAAAGTGATCTTGAAGACCTTTATCGGGCGTTACTGTAAATTGTTTTTTTTTTTGGAAACGACAGGTGACCAAATTCACTATACTTTTTTATTTGCTGTAGATGAGTTGTACAGAGGGGACTTAGATGGCGTAAGCAGGCTTTTTGTTTGTTTTCTCGCTGGTGATTTCTTGACGGATTGCGGCTATGGAAAGTTACTTCAATATTGACATTCTTGTTTTGCTTCTTTATCCACTTCTTTTTCCCAAGCGTCAGACCCGGTTTCTTCTTAGGTTTGGCCATGTCTGTAAAAGAAAAGTATACAAGATTAGAAAACTGCGCCATTCTGAAATAAAATAAACATTTTATGTAATTTTGAAACATGAAAGTCTTAGCGTGCTGACTTCTTTAAACATAAATAATGATTGCAGTGCTTCCGAACGACATTAAAAACTGAAAACCACGTTTGAAATAGTTAGTAAATTAATTATGACACAAATTTGAAGTTAAATCGCCGTTGGTGACACATGCACGTGTTGCGTATCAGACTGCCAACAGTTAGTACGTGTTGCTTATCATAGCAAGTGTCGCGTACCATTTCGATAGTTTGTTGATTTTTCGCACGAATTCGCGAAAAATCATTAACAAACACTGTGCATAGTTACTCTATGATAAAGATCCAACAGTTACAGATTTAAACAAGTTCGAAAAGCAGCAAATTACATAGATTTTTGTGTGCAAAGAGTAATTACGTGTATCGTACCATTGTGTTTTTACAGAAAATTATCATCGGTTCGGTCAAAACCTCGAAGGTAACTCAGAAACTAGAGAGAACGTAGACAAGACACATACATTGCTGGAAAGAGCATTAAAATGCGCATAGACTGCGCTATAGAACGAGGGAAATAGATGCTGTAGTTTTTACTAACCTTTGAAAATTGGTAAAAAATTAAAACTCCGCCATGTTGATTTCCGTGTTCCGTACCATTTTGGGTCACGTGATTCCCCACATTGAATGTTAGAAATCAATTTACTGATGCTCTAAAGGCCTTACCCCCTCATTTGCATTCATTTTTTGACACAAAAATAATTGAAATACCTCTTACACAAGACTTCTTCCAGTGATTTAAATTTTGTCAAAGAAAATGTTATCAAAACAGATAAGGTAATTCAAAGGAATGGCTGACAATAAAGATTATATATAACACAGTGACAGGTATACCTGGAAACACTATGACAATGCCTTTGTCAATGACAACACCAGTTTCAGGGTCTATCAGTTTCCTTAAATTAGCTTCCCTTGGTGCTGGAACATGCTTGAATTGCCCAATCAATGTGGATGCCTGTAAAGCACTTGGTCCTGAAAGCCTGATCACTGCCACTCCACATTTACCATGTCCAGATGATAATGAGAATATAGTAGTCCCAGTCTTAGCAGAATTATGTCCTTTAATGTCACTGCTATGCCGTCTTGTATCCAAAAAACATGTAGATTTGCGTCCAAGAGTTTTAAATTTAACTGTCCTAAACTTTGATAAAAATTCATTTGAATTTAACTCTTCAGTAGAAATATGTTTCAAACTAAGGCTGGATATATACCTACTGAAGTTACCAGTCAATATTTGTAACGTCCTTGTGTATGATGCCAACACATGTAGTCTAGCGCACATTTTTACCGAATTATATTTCTATAGGGATATCCCCTAAGATTCAACTCTTCAAACCTGAAAATATAGTGCAAGACTGGAAAACACATGTTGCAACTATAAACTGTTCATTAATCAAGAGCTGTCACAGAAGACAGCATGCTTGACTGTTTCGATGCTGGATAGTGAAACTGGGCACATCTGAGGAAACTGGAGCTGCCACTGGTGAGTTTAATGACTCCAATGTTGATAAGGATATTGGACAATAGCTTTCATTACATGACTGTATTCTATTGTTTCTCTGAATGGCTGAAAACGGTTCGAAAAGTAATGAGTAAATATCATATCAACTTATCTTGGGTTATAAATAGTATGAAAATAAAAACAGATCAAAGTAGGTGCTTGGAAAGCCAATATCAACCTGATTTGGTCTAAATTTATTCCTTATACTATACATTTACTCATGTAATAAAACAATTACTGACTTTTTCATAGGTTGATATCAGGATTTATCAACCCTCAAAAAGTTATATTCACTGAGCCAAAGGCTCGGTATTAATACCAGAATTTTCTAAGTCCAAAAGGAGGCATAATTTGGCCAAAATGCAGGTCAGAGTTATTAGACTTGATGCTATCAATTAGTTTTATAACCCCGAAGACACAAGTGAAGTTTCAATTCAATATCTGCATTAGTTTTGGAGAGAGTAACTTGCATGTAAAACTTTAACCAGGATTTTCTGTCCAAAATGGGGCATAATTTGCTCAAAATACATGTCAGAGTTATGGGACGTGACCCAGAGAGGTTGGTTATTGACCTAGAAAAAGAATAAGTTTCAAAGCTATATGCCTTTAAATGATAGCCATATGTACTTGCATGCAAAACTTTAACCAAGGTGTGACGCTGACCCCGGCGCCAGTGAGTAGAATAGCTAGACTATTCTTTGAATTGTCAAGCTAAAAAGGGAGCATATATCACATTACTTACTGGTGCAAGAGTTATGACCTTTGTGTCACATGATGTGTGTTATGACATAGAACAACTATTTTAAGTTTGAATCAAATCCTTTCAGTAATAACAAAGACATAGTGAAAATGCATCAACATTAACCTTAAATTCTAAGTAAATAGCAAGACATTATTTAAATTCATGAAAAATTGGTGCCAGAGTTATGGACCTTGTGTTGTATGATGTGGGTAATGATGTGGAACAACTCTTTTAAGTTTTAATTAAATCATTCAGTAATAACTGAGACAGAGTGAAAGTGCACCAAATGCTAAGTAAAATGGGGGAATAATTCAAGAAATATTAGAGTGAGAGTTATGACCTTTGAACATTAAATTTATAAGCTGTGGGTGATGAAGAGGAAAAGCTACTTTAAGTTTGAAGCAAATCTATCAAGTAATTACTGAGATAAAGAGCAAGTGCATCAAAACCAAGGTAAGGATGCAAAAGGACGCAGAGGCTGGGCTGAGTAGGACAGCTCTTCATACTTTGTTTTAGGTAAATTTTGTGTCTGTACAAACTGTACTGTGTGAGTCCGTAGACTTGCTATAGGGACCGTATAACGCTTGCACAAACAGAATGTTGTTGTTTTTTTTTGTCACAACTTTCAGATTTTGTCATTTTCTATCAAAACAAGTTTTTATTTGCAGTTATTTACCCAAAATGAATATTTTATAAGCTTTTTCGTTATTTTACGGTTAATATTTTACTAAAAAATATGGCGAAGTTCAGCAAATGTAGTGTCGATCAAGTGTCATTGTTCATTGTTGTGTATTGCGCTGAATGTCATGCGTTGCATTCTTAGGTTGACACATGGCAACTCAACGTGACACATAACATGAGACACAACATTCAACATGACACACAATAGTCGATACTCGACAATGAACAACAACACTCAATTTTTACTGCAATATTTTTAGCCAAAACCAAGTGTGACAATGAGACATCAAAATGTTAAAAATGTTGTGTGTCGTTGTACATTGCCATGCGTCGTGTTGCAATGTTGTGCGTTGTGTCGTGTGTAGCCCTTAAAGAATGACAGTTTACATTCAAGGTATCCGGACGGTTAGAACGCAGGCTAGGCTTCGGGTTACTGGACAACTAGACACTAGACAGGATTCTATACCTATTATAAATGTTGGGCCCCCTACTTTCTTTTGCATATAGTTTGTCTTATAGTGTGACAGTGCGGTGGCTGCAAATGTCAGAAATTAAAATGCAGCCATTCAGCAACCGTAAGCTTGTCGAAGAGTACAGTTGGCCTACTGTAGATGAATTACAGTAAACTCGTCCCCTAGTCAACTCGTCCCCCAGTCAACTCGTCCCTGATTTGGTCACTTCGTCCCCCTCAGCAATTTCAAATTGGTCATTTCATCCCCCTTTTTCAGCCCCCTTTTTAAAATGTATTTTTGAGAAAAAAAAAATCAAAGTATGATAAATTAAGTCGCTTTTTCTTTTTCTTTCAAATAAGTATATTTAATACTAAAAATATACATAAGTTTTTGTTTGTTTTAAGAAATTTTTGCTTTAAAAATGATTGAGTTAACAAGGAGGATTTTCTGTATTTTGAGGGTTTTTTGTTGTTGTTTTTTTCTGTTTTCTTTTCTTTAAATTGTTTTTGTAAGTCTGCTATGTTGGACAACATGATTGCTGTTTAAATGTCTTGAATAAGATTAAACTTTTTATTAAACTTTTTTTATAACAAGTAAGGTCAAAATATTTATTGGCATAAACATATATACATGTTTTCGCAAAAAACTATCATTTGGCGGTTTGCTTAACAGAAGTAAATTGAAAAGCATAATTTCCTCACTCCAATCAACTATTTACACGTACATTTAATTCTACTAGGGGAAAATTTTGACACATTTCATTCAGTCAATCAACAACTTCTCATGCAATTAAATACAATTAACACTTTCCAATCAACGCCTTTTAATGTGATTAATTACCTTTAACACCTTTCGTATGTAGGTATAGGCTCATTCTACTTTTCTTTTAGAAACCCCACGTCTCCCTACTTTTGATGATTTTTTATTTTAATGACCAAAAAAATGAATATAAAGCATGCTGGTAATCTGTAGTAATAAATATGTGACAGATATTAGTTGTTTATTTATTTCTTATTGTATTTCTAATTAAAACTTTCTTTTATTATGACCAGGGATAAGGATTTATTGCTCTCTCTTTTATTATTATAATTATACCAGATTTATATATATAGCACCCTTTTCATGATCAATTTCACGTTCACAGGCGCTTTACATAGTTCAAATGCAGCCACACAGGGCGCAAATTCATCCTCTACTAGTACAGTCACAGAGCGATCTGACCAGAGGGACAGAGTGAGAAAAGCCACCACGACAGAGAGATCAGAAATCAGATACAGGCTTGTCCGGCTAACTTAGCCTAGCTCGTTTCGAATAGACAGCCTGGTTCTTTAACGTGCCCAGTATATAGCACTGATACACGCAAGGATTTTCTTACTTTAATTTTAAAAAGTTCATTAGATTTTCTATTATATTATATTTTTATTACAAAGGGCATTGTATTTATTTTATTTCAGTTAATTGTCTTATATTTTCAGTATATTTCTTTTATTATTTTATCAAACCTAATTATTTAAAGTTAACCATTTCCAATATAACTCCTTCAAAACTCACAATGATTTTAAATACCAGTTTTTAAAGTCAAAAATATCATAAAAAAAGCAAAAATGCCTAAAATATTAAGGGGGACAAAATTACCAAAAGGGGGACGAGTTGTCCAAATTTTATCATGAGAGGGACGAAATGACCAAAACGGGGACGAGCTGACTGGGGTACGAGTTGACTAGGGGACGAGTTGAGTTGATACCCTGTAGATATCTAGATCTACAGATTATCTAAATTATGTCACGATGTTTGCACATGCAACATATTCAATGATGGTCCAGTAGATATCTAAATTAATTAAGCTGATTTAGTGGTTATGACGAATTTGCACAGAGAATATTCGTCATACAAATCTTTGAATATAGGATGTACTAACAGAGCATTTATTTACCTTTACACCGATGTCACACCTGAATGACTAACAATTATTTTTAACCAATAAGATCATCGCATGCAAGTATCAGTAGTGACACAGTCCCCGGTGAGATCGCTAATTATTTTGCCATAACAGACAGGTAAGTTTTGTTTTTGTAATATAACAAGCATAAATGAACAAAGTTTCTCCAAATTTACAATGTTTAAGTATTTAAAGTCCAGAGCAGTTGATGCAAAAGATGTTTATTTACGAAAGTTTATCGAAACCAACCAGATTTCGCGACGGTCCCATCTGTCAGGAACAGGACTTTGTCAAAATTAACGAATTTTTAAATGCAAGGACATAAAGCCAGTTTTCCTTCATGTTATAAATATAACAGCGTCTGTCACTCGTACTCACTACACCTTGTTAGGCAATTTTACAATGTTGCAATCCCAGCTCAACCCTATCTAATGTCCTAAATAAAAGGTCAGACTTGTCATCTAGCCCAACTAATTGTGCGCAAATGGCTCATTGATATATAGAGACTATAATGCCCTCCGCACACAACCTATTTACCATTCAAAACAGTGTGGAAAGTTTTCCTTCTGTGTGTCTATAACCAGCAACGCAAATCGCATTGCTAACTTTGGAGGCTTCAAATACATATTTACCCAATATTTCACACTAAAAATTACATTGTCAGGAACGCTCATTCCAAATAAAATAATTATATGTCTTAACTAATGAGAAAACCTCTGTTTTATAGGCAAAACACTGTTAAATGCCATGTATGTCAGCGTGTTTTCAGCTAGCTTACAGTTACACCATTAAATTTCTATCTCTGTCATGTAAAGCTGTGTGTGTATCGTTCGGTTTATTTTTAAACCCCATTTGCTTGATTTGTATGTAAAACTGTAAAACATGAAGTTTAAAATGCATCAGTTTGATCCTAACTACTTGAGAGGTAGTGGCAGATGTACGGTAAATGTCCCCCTGTGAAATCGGTCTGTCTTGCAGTCGAAAAATTGAGACTAACCTGTCCTCTATCTCACTCTATTGCCAATACAAAAATCCAGACAAGCTCAGATTTCTGTAAGTATACATTTTTCCCTCGCACTGTTGTCCACTGGAACTTGCACTCTGGGAATATTTGCTTACTCCCTGTGAATATTTTCTTGTGCACCATACCGTCAGTATCCTTGCTATTCAATGGTTAATCTTTCTTACATTTTTATTGGATAAATTATTTAGTGACGCTCTGATTGATTTTACGTCACTTGTTATCTTTCATTGTACATTGTGTACATGTCACATCAGTTACTAAGCATGAAGAAAATTTATTGAAAATACAAAAAATGTAATAATCTGTCACTGGTTTTATGTGCATAAAGGAATACATGTATCTGAGCCTTGTTGATATAACTGCCAACCAATCAGAATCGCGTACTTTAGCGGAACGAAGCGAAAGGTTTAAAATGAAAGGGAAATATTTTTATGCCCCCGAAGGGAGGCATATAGTTTTTGAACCGTCTGTCTGTCTGTCGGTCTGTCCGCAATTTTCGTGTCGGGTCCATATCTTTGTCATCGATGGATGGATTTTCAAATAACTTGGCATGAATGTGTACCACAGTAAGACGATGTGTCGCGCGCAAGACCCAGGTCCGTAGCTCAAAGGTCAAGGTCACACTTAGACATTAAAGGATAGTGCATTGATGGGCGTGTCCGGTCCATATCTTTGTCATTGATGGATGGATTTTCAAATAACTTGGCATAAATGTGTACCACAGTAAGACGACGTGTCACGCGCAAGACCCAGGTCCGTAGCTCAAAGGTCAGACGTTAAAGGATAGTGCATTGATGGGCGTGTCCAGCCCATATCTTTGTCATCGATGGATGGATTTTCAAATAACTTGGCATGAATGTGTACCACAGTAAGACGACGTGTCATGCGCAAGACCCAGGTCCGTAGCTCAAAGGTCAAGGTCACACTTAGATGTTAAAGGATAGTGCATTGATGGGCGTGTCCAGTCCATATCTTTGTCATCGATGGATGGATTTTCAAATAACTTGGCATGAATGTGTACCACAGTAAGACGACGTGTCACACACAAGACCCAGGTCCGTAGCTCAAAGGTCAAGGTCACACTTAGATGTTAAAGGTCATTTTTCATGATAGTGCATTGATGGGCATGTCCGGTCCATATCTTTGTCATTCATGCATGGATTTTAAAATAACTATGCATGAATGTGTGACACAGTAAGACGACATGTCACGCGCAAGACCCAGCTCTGTAGGTCAAAGGTCCTAAACTCTAACATCGGCCATAACTATTCATTCAAAGTGCCATCGGGGGCATGTGTCATCCTATGGAGACAGCTCTTGTTTAAGTATGGAAAGGGTAGGTAGGGAGACCGGAAACAGACCTTTTTTTGCCTCATATGAATTAAGAGATAGGTACTTTGTAATACACTGTCAGTGAATATGTATTTACAGCAGATCGAAACTGAAAGATGTATGTCATGTCCATTTCAGCTTTTGACCTGCCCGCTTAGCTCAGTAGGGAGAGCGCAAATCTACGGACCGCAGGGTCTTGAGTTTGGTCCTTGGGTGGGCCGTATGTTCGCCGTGACAATTTGGTAAAAGACATTGTGTCTGAAATCATTTGTTCTCCACCTCTGATTCATGTGGGGAAGTTGGCAGTTACTTGCGGAGAAACTGGTACAGAATCCAGGAACACTGGTTAGGTTAACTGTCCGCCTTTACATAACTGAAATATTGTTGAAGAACAACGTTAAAACCAAAAGATAATAGGTAAGGGTAGATTTCTCGGAAGCACAGAGCACCAAAAACACAGCCCCAGAGCCACACATTTGCCAACAACAAAAAGAAGCTGTAATGGAAAAATAGTGTTATTTCTCGAGCTCAAAAAGGGCAGGGTGCTGCCTAAAAGGGGTAGGGTACTGTCCGAAAGGGGCAGGGTGCTCTTTTAGACGTGAAAGTTACCATAGCAATAGTTGCATTTCTAGATGTCTATAATTGTGTCTTCCATTTATCTTTATTGCAGTCACTTAAAATAAATGTCACAGATTATAAAGTGGTAAATGATATCTTCCCAAAAGCAGCACGTAACAGAGTTTACAAAGGGTTTTTACTTACTTAAAATTTTGGCTAAACCATTCAAGCCTTTCTCATAAAAAATGTTACCAAGAATGTCAACTTCGGTATTCATATGAATATATTATATGAAATAGTGGACTCCCTTAATATAAGCTTAAGCTTGAAACCAAGATCATGTTGTAAACAACATAGTAAAAAGATCTGTTTCAGGTGACATGTAAACTACTAATTATCAAAAGTCATGTTGTATTGATCAGGTATTTCATCAATATTTCATTAACAGAAAAGTGCTATAACACTTACAGTCTGTAAAAAACGTATACCTGTATATCCAAAATATACTATCCGGATACTGGTACACTTTTGAAATGCTGTCTGAAAGTAGTTTTTACTCAGTTTACTTGACCCACTAAGGTAAACCAGAGAAAGTTCTTCAAATATTGATGTCTCTTATCATAAAAAATACACTGACAGCCAGCTTTTTGAAGGAATTATTGAAAAAATGCATACGACATCGGGCGTAATAAGACTTGAACGGTCATTCTAAAACTTACTTTTGCTTTCGATATTCATTAAAAGTTGTGCACTTTCTAGTTGAAATTACAGTATTAAATCAAACTGCATTGATATTTACTTATCATTATTCTAAACAACGGTCTAATTTAAATTTTGCACAAAGAAATCTTATAGGGCACTTTTCACGTGCTCGCGGTAATCAACTGGCCGCTGACGAACGCCGTTTTGACATTACACAGGACCCATTCTCTTCATCAATTAGTTTTTATTTATTTATTTATTTTGTTGGGTTTATTGTCGCACCGACACAGTTTTTAGGTCATATGGCGACTTTCCAGCTTTAATGGTGGAGGAAGACCCCAGGTGCCCCTCCGTGCATATTTCATCACGAGCGGGCACCTGGGTAGAACCACCGACCTTCCGTAAGCCAGCTGGATGGCTTCCTCACGTGAAGAATTCTACGCCCCAAATGAGGTTTCGAACCCACATCGATGAGGGGCAAATGGTTTGAAGTCAACGACTCTAACCACTCGGCCACGGAGGCCCCCCAATTAGTTTTAACACTTCATTGATTCTCATTACCTGTGTGCACTCGCTGTGACGTAATTTGTTGATAAAAAAATCGACGAGGCGTGTCAACAGGGAAATTGGCGGGATTTAGCAGAAGGGCAGAATTTGAGGCAGGAGGGCATATTTTAAGGGCAGTGTGGCGGCAGTAGAAAAGGGCAGGGCGGGGTGCCCCGTTGCGTCACTCTAGAAATAACACTATAAAAATCAAACAAAACTTAAGCTTTTGTACTTTAAGAACTTTGCTATATATTTTGATCAGAAGTATGGCATTTTTATCAAGTATACTCTCAAATATTAGCTTAAATTCCAATGTCACATGTTGTCAGTATTTTAAGATTGTTAAGACTAATGTTTTCTTATCACTACAGTATTTTTTTACAAAAATACAAATTGGCCTGTGAGAATATTCACGAAAAGTAGATCTGCATGCTTTTGTTTGAAAACAATTTTCAACATTTTAAGTCATCTATCATGATAAGCGTGTCTGTTTCATGGGTTAAATCCATGAAACTTTATCTGTTTTTACCATTTGTTGTGTCAGGCATTTTCAGTTATCTTTCGCTGGAGTTTTCATTAGAAAAAAAAATGCATACCAGCCAAATAGATGGATTGAAAAAAAGTTTGAGGTTTGTCTCAGACATCACTATGTCAGAATTCCTTCTAGTTATACATAAAAATCTCGGCCATTTGAACTTAAAATAGTTATTTTCAATATCATATAAATTGAAGATTTGCTCCTGATGTTTGCTTTAGAATTTGATTAAAATGGTTGTGATTTATGGCCCTTCGAAATATCATACAGCAAACTAAGAAGCAAATGATACTGTCCCTGGTTGGAATTGAGTATGTATTCTCTAAATCTGAGTTTAAGCTTTCAGACAGCTGACAGCAAGTACTCTACCATTGCGACCAGTGCAGACTAAGACCAGCTTGCACATTCTGTGCTGGCTGATCATGGTCTGCACTGTTTGTTATTCATGCAGTCAGTAAATTTTCATTGAACAGTACACCCCTTCAAATAATATATGGTAATGCCCAGATTGAATAATGGACCCATCCATTTCAGAAATTTTGCAGGTAAAAGGTTAAGCTTTTAGGGCGTAATTTTACAATTTAACAAAGTACATGTCCTGTCAACTTGTCTTTGAACAACTCCCTTTGGAAATGAAAAGAGAGCTTTTTGTTGACATGGGGTCTCTCAGAATGGGTAGTTTTGTAGTATTTTTGGTTTATTGGGAATGAAAATAGTGGCTGTTATAAGGCGGTATTATAGTAGTGGCCTTTATTATTATTGGAGGTCCGCTGCAAGCAGTGTATTACTGAGTTATGGCTTGATACGATTTATTCAGAGGCACAATTAGGTTTGGCTATATCATCAGTATTCTTAGAAATTTTGCTCACACCGTATGAAATATTTGGGCATATATGTTGATCAAGAGACTATTTTTGCTTTTCAGTGTTTTACAAGACTATTTTGCTAAAGTAAGAAGTTATATTTCAAAATTGAAGTTTAAGTTTTAATGAGATGTAAAACAATTATCTCATTGGCCACTCCTTCAGCTGATGATCATTCTTGCATACTGGAGACATACACCTTGAGCACATTTTAATGATAATTTCTGAGTTTCAATGTTTACGTTTTTACAGGCCCGTAAGAATTTTAGCTTATTATCAGCATTTTCGCAGCAGTGTCTATTCTTCAAGGAGCATTTGAACAACCAGACATTTTTTGAAATGCAAATTTGCTAGCATTTGTATGACCCAAGCGATTGTCAAATATACATGTTGACTTTACTTTTTCACTTTTGGAGCTTCGGGCCTCCTGAGTTTTAATATTTCAGGGGAAGACATAGCTTATGTAAGGGATGAAATAAATAATATTCATTTTGAAAGGTTTCATGAAAGCTTGAAAACTTCCATATCTGCAGTATTTAGTAGCAATTTTGTCTTTGCAATTATGTAGTGGAAAAACAGATGTGTGTATGTTGATTGTGTTCAAATTGTAAAAAAAGTTGCAAAATCTATTAAAGGGAGATCATTCATCCACAAACTTAGCAAAACAAAAGATAAAAGGGAGATAATTCATTATCATATTTAAGAATATATAGCATACAGACTTGCTTTGTATGGTTGAAATTAATTATATACAAATTTTCAAGGAATGGATCAATAGAATTTTTTTTTTATGTGATTTGTGGAAAATTTCTTATAATTATTTCATATAGATACTCTAAAAGTATGAATTGTGACAAATTCTAAGTGCTTTCATTCAAGTGAAAAATATTTTATACATTAATAAAATGCTTTTATTCAAGTGAGCAGTATTTGGCACAAAATACTTTTATTTATGTAAACATAATTTTATTAACAGCATTAGTCGGAGAGATAAATGTTAAGACATCGCGGAAATTTCTTCTTTAAGCAATGATGAGTCAGCTTTATTATATGAAAGTAGCAGATGTATGTTTTTGCATAATTCAAGATCAAACTAAAACCCCCTGGCTTTGCAAAATCAACTTAATTTAAGCAAATTTTGGTTTCTGTTCAACATACTATAATGAATGGTAAATATTTTCTATAGTAATCAATACATTGGAGTGTGTTTATACAGATTACTCTGATCGGTTGTACTTAATGAAGAATTTTCTCTCAAGGGCAGTGGAATGGACGAGTTGGCGCATGAATTAATCCGTTAACATTCCGTCCCGTTACAGTCCATTTACCACGTCTGTGTTAAAGATTGTCCTTAGAGTATTGATCTATCTACCTGGCCCAATAGTAAAATAACATAAATATTCCATTCTTTTCCGATCATTTCATGTTAACGTTTGAATAAAGCCTTATGTAGGCGGGAGAGCAGCTATTGGTTAGAGGGTTTTTGAATCAATTGTTTCAACTTCAGGGTGCCAGTGTAATGATTTATCTAAATATAGACTTTTTGAGTCATGTTTGTGATCGGGGTGGAATTTAGTACAAACTGTTTTGTAATAGAAATGAAGTACAGGTGTGTTCGTCATCCATTGTCGAATAATTAAATCTGTAATTATACACAGAATATTTTTTTACTTTAACTGGGATAAATTAGATTGCCTATATTGGTAAGTTGTTAAATTTATAGTGTAACAGATATTTTTTATTATGGTTGATTGGACAAGTCAAAATCAATTTTTCACAGGAACCATATTAAGTTTCTGGTTTTCATGAATTTATGAAAGATGTGGGCACTATTACTAATGTATTTTAGTTGAGATGTATGATGGTTAGAAAAGATTGTGTGACATTTGACTTATTTTCAGTTTCAACAATTTAGTACATAATTTTGTAGATTTTAATTCATTAGAACCAAAATGGGAAGTAATATTTTCAAATTAAACAAATATTTACTACATCTATCTGTATATAGCCTGATAACCTGATTGTTTATCTCTTACAAGGAAAGTGATTGTAAAAACCCATATGTTGATCTAATTTGCATTTATTTATGATCTTGGCTCAAACATAGAGGATAAAACAACAATTAACTATAGGTTTTGTTTTTGACAAATAAGGCGTTTAACAGCGTAAGAGTGACAACAAGTAACTGGTACAATGCAGCCTTGTAGGGAACATCACTAGGACGACTTAACAGAATTTAATATACCTGTGTTTAAGTCCGAAAATTGAGGGTCCTGACCCTGTTGGGGTTTTTTTGGGGGGAGTGGGGGCGGAGAATTGTATTTTAGGGATTTTTTTGTAACTCTTGTTAAAATTACTTCATTTGAAGTTTTAGTTATAGTTATATTCACTTTTTATGACATTTCTACATGAATAGGAAGTAAGGGGAAAAAATAGACAAGAAAAATGTCTTTCCACCTATCCTATTTTTAGAAGTAAAGTACACCCTACACAAGGGCTTTTTTTGCTCAGCCTTATTCTAAGGAGCTTTAACTGAACCCTCTGGTATTTTAGGCCAGTGGGGAAGGAAACAAAAAAAAAATGTATAAATATTCTCATAAGTATGTCATTAGAGATCTCTGTTACTAGTCTGTGCATTCAGATTGAATTACAAAATGACAAGTGATTCTAGTTCAGTTTAAAAAATGAAATTTTTACCTCTTTAAGATTTTAAATGCAGTATGTTTGTTTGTAAACATTGACTTCATAATTATGCCTGTATTTTTATGCCCCCCTTAGGTTGGTTGGTCGGTATGTAGACCAATCCGTTTCCGGATGATGACTCATGAACGCTTGGGCCTAGGATCATGAAAATTGATAGGAAGGTTTGTCATCACCAGCAGATGACCTCTATTGATTTTGAGATCTGTATGTCAAAGGTCAAAGTCACAGTGACCCTGAACATTTAACTGTTTTCGGGGCAATAACTTAAGAACGCTTGGGCTTAGGATCGTGATAATTGATAGGGAGGTTGTTCATGACCAGCAGATGACCCCTATTGATTTTGAGGTCAGTATGTCAAAGATCAAGGTCACAGTGACCCAGAACAGTTAAACGGTTTCCGGATGATAACTCAAGATTGCTTGGGCCTAGGATCGTGAAAGTTGATAGGGAGATTGGTCATCACCAGCAGGTGACCCCTATTGATTTTGAGATCAGAAGGTCAAAGGTCAAGGTCACAGTGACCAGGAACAGTGAAGCGGTTTCCGGGCGATAACCCAAGAACATTTGGGCCTAGGATCAGGAAAATTGATAGGGAGATTTGTCATGATCAGTAGATGACCCCTATTGATTTTGAGTTATTATGTCAAAGTTCAAGGTCACATTGGCCAGGAACAGTAAACGGTTTCTGGACAATAACTTGAGAACGCTTGGGCCTAGGATCATGAAACTTGATAGGGAGGTTGATCATGACCAGTAGATGACCCCTATAGATTTTGAGATCAGTAGGCCAAAGGTCAAGGTCACATTGACCCGGAACAGTTAAACCCTTTCCGGATGATACCTTGAGAACGCTTGGGCCTAGAATCACGAAACTTAATAGGGAGGATGATCATGACCAGCAGATGACTCCTGTTGATTTTGAGGTCAATAGGTCAAGGTCAAGGTTACATTGAACCAGAACAGTAGAACTTTTGTTTATAGTGAGCAAATAATTTCTGTTCCTTGTGCAGTTACTGAATGCATCAAGGGGGGGCATTTCGTGTTTGACAAGCTCTTGTATGTATTTCTTTGACATATTTCTTCCTTTTTTTGCAGAGTTGCAGCCCCTTTAAGATCTTATGATATTATCTCAGCTTTTTGAGCCTAGTCTGTTATAATCTTGAACCAAACTCTAGAGATGCATTTTTCCTAGCACCATTTATCTTTACCGACCACCATTTTATAGTCATTCCTGCCGTATTAGCAGTCTTTGTCAGGGGTGAAAATGATAACAAATATCGGCAGTATTGTGCTGTTTGAAGATAGTCTTTATAGACTTGTTGGAAGAAGTTGTCAGTTGTTGCTGAGAACAAAATAAAACTGATGATTAATATATCACTTGGAACTTAAAATAGATGAACTGCAGTGTGTCTGAAGAGTAGAGACAAAAATGATACATTATAGAGTTATGTCCCTTGGAGTTATTATTTTTAAAGTATATTCATGTATCTTATGTTGCAAAAATTCAGAATTAGTGGAATTGATAGGAAATATTTTATAGAAAAATCTTTTAAAATATTGATTTTGTTCCAAAGGATTTAAATTATGTAAATTTGTTTTTGTATTTTACAAGTAATTATGTGTGGTTATATGTACTACTGGTAAGTACATGCTTAACAAAGTGTGAAGGACTTCATTTTGTAAAAGAAGAGTGATAGATAGAATGCTGAGTCATATTGTATAGAATTAGAAAATAAGATATTTGAAGATCTTTACTAAATCTTCTCCTCTGAAACTACTGATCAGATTTATACCAAAAACTTGGCATGGACTCTATAAAAATGTGGTTTACATTGGTCCCTTTTAGGGGACACCAGAGCTAAAAATAGAAGAAATCTGTTAACTACTTCTCATGAATCGCATGATGGATCTTCATCAAACTTTGTCCATAGCATTGTTAGAAGGTCTTCTCATTTGTTTATTCAAATTGGGACAGATTGCAAGTAACTGGTAACTTCTCTGCATGAATCAGAGCTGGAAGACGAATGAATTCAGAAACAATGTCTTTTTTATCAAATTGTCACAGAGAACATATGCCGTGCAGGGGGATCAACTTACAACCCAGCTGTCCGTAGATCTGCGCTTCCGGTATTGAGCTAAATGGACAGACATGGTTGATTTCAGGTTTGATAAGATACCATGATGACATTAGATTTGGTGGGCATGAGATTTAGTGGTTTTTGTCCAAATAAGCTGTGGACGGATAGCTCAGTGGTTTGCACACTGGCCTTCCAATCCTGAGGTCGGGGTTCGATCCCCGGCAGCTACTCAGGAATTTTCAGAAACGCTTTTCAGTGTTTCCCACCCAGCTAGAGGTGTACTGGTCAGGAACCCAGGCAATCCTTGTGTGTATCAGTGCTATACACTGGGCACGTTAAAGAACCAGGCTGTCTATTCGCAACGAGCTAGGCTAAGTTAGCCGGACAAGCCAGTATCTGATTTCTGATCTCTGTGTCGTGGGGGCTTTGTCTCACTCTGTCCCTCTGGTCAGATCACTCTGTGTCTGTACTAGTAGAGGATGAATTATGCGCCCTGTGTGGCTGCATTTGAACTATGTAAAGCGCCTTTGAACGTGAAATTGATCATGAAAAGGGCGCTATATAAATCTGGTATAATAATAATAATAATAATATAATAAGCTATAATTTTGTGGGGATTTGAATTTGTTGATTTGACGATATATTAATCAATAGGGTTTGTACTATCATTTTGTTAGTTGACACAACCAGGAAGATGAGTCCCCCAAGAATACATGTATTAGTCGATTAGGTGCAAGAATGCATGAAACAACTTCATCTAAGATTCGAGCATTGATTTTAGTATATTGTAAATCCATGGTGGTTTAATTTAGGTGCTCAGTTTCAATAATTAAATCAACTTTTATCTGTTCTGCTGTTAGAAATGCTTTCATACAAGTCATTGGTGCACAAATAATTAATGAAGTTTGATGGTACTCCTGATTGTAGGACTTGATGACTGCAGTTGAAAGATAATGTACCCAGCTCCTCTTTGTGCCTGCATGCTTAAATAAAGAATAGCATTTTATTCATTGTCATATATGCAAAATTTAATGCAGAACCAGGGCTACATTCCTTTTTCACTTTTTGTGTAATTTTGCATATTTATGCAGTGATATGTATTGAAACACTAAATTTGAAGAGAGAAAAAGATTAAACCAATTTGTTGCAGTAAATATAGTGAGGCCTATGTCATATTGACACAGTAGAAGTTGTTAAAAAAGACTTCATAATGTATTTTACTTAATAAACCAAATATCTTGTGTATATATATATATATATATATATATATATATATATATATATATATATATATATATTGCACAACCTCTCTAGAGAATTTTGAAAGACTTTTAAAAACCCATGTTATACGAATAAATTGTTTTTAGCTAGACAGAAATTCATATTTGGCTTTGTATGGAGGTAGCAACTCTTTGAAGGGGTACATAATTTAATGGAGGTCAGACTTGGAGCTGTACGTAAAATAGTACTTCTGGTATGACTGTTAAATTAGGCTAAATGGTTGCATAGTGTGGAATATAAGACTGGGATTCTCATTCATATCTCCGACAAAAAGTGATTTTTGCCTATTTTACTGTATAATTTTTTTTTCAGGTCACATTCTGTATGTTAAATCATGATTTTTTTTATCTTTTTATGATTTGAATGAACGAAGATTTCAATTCAAACCTATTGCATAGTTCATTGGTTCTCTTAAAAACGGGTTTACCAATATCCTAGTTATGGAAATCTCTGTTTAAATACAAGTCACAAAACTTGGCAGTCTTGCAAAATACCCGTTAATCATGCAGAATATTTGATCTTTTTGAAAACATGAAAGACAGAATTTCAACTTCAAACTGTGAACATTCAAGGTGGGAACTTCCTCATTCTGACGGATCAAGCTCTCTGAAAACATGGATTTTTATATCAGGTTTAATATACTGTGAAATCAGTTTATTTTGTTGGCTTAATTTTTTGTGTTTTTTTATCTTAATTTCACTGTTTAAAGGGTGAGGAAAACCTGACAATAAGTAATTTTATATGAAAGCCATCATCAAGCCTTTCATAACGCTGAAAGAATTTTTAAAATCGGACAGCTATTGAAAAAGATATGGTACAAGTTTGAAATTTAAGAAAATGGCTGATCATGGAGGCAGCCATTTAAGTGTGCTTATGACGTCATTTACACTCTGCTGAATACTTTATTTAGCAAATAACATTTTAAAAGACTACTTGAGTATAAGGTGTGAAACATGATACTTTCTTTCATTATAGCTGGAAAAAGTAGAGACATTATTTTACAGTAATACGTAAATGCAGTTCAGATGTGTATCTAAAAATTTAATAAATATGCCATTTTATTTTTTGTTGCCATGGAAACAAAATGGCCGCCAATTTGACCAAATATTTAAATGCTCATACTTTATCTTTTACTCCGATTTTGAAATTTCTTTCACTCCTTTAAATGATTCAAGAAATCCCAGCTGACAAAGTACCATCAGAACAGAGTTGCCTTTCCCTTTAAGGTAAAATAAATGAGAAAGTTTACTTCAGTTCATTTCGGATTTACTATTCTTCTTGAGGATTGATGTGACCATGAAAGTTAATGCAATTGCAGAGTTGTAGGTATAAATGGTTGGTGTAGAATGCAGTATTTATGACACATACTCAGGTGTCAAAATGAATCTGATTATCTCCCTTTATTTAAAAGATGCTTTTAAATTAATTCAGACAATAATTTTCTTGTAATAATAAAAGAATCTTGAATTTAATGCTTCATAATGAAATACAGTCACATCTGTCTGAATTTGCGTTTGGTCTGAATTTACAGTTGGTCTGAATTTACAGTTGGTCTGAATAATTACAAGTGGTCTTTATTCACAAGATAAAAATTAATGTTGATTAAAACAGAAACTAAAACTTTAAATAAATAACTTTCTGTATTTACATAATTATTTACATTAAGGATATTGTTCGATATGGTTCAGATCTTTTGTCCAATTGCCTTATGTAAAGGACATTATAATCAGCATAATAAAGTACCTTCGTAAGAAAATAAATGTCTGCCATATGTGTAATACAAGTGACAAACTGTCCTTTCAGTAGTGACTTACTGGTTTTAACCTTTAGCCTGCTGCCGGCAAGTGATTCTGCCTTTGCAACTAGTATGTGCCGGTTGATCATGGACTGACTGTTCGCTATTCAGTCAGTAAATTTTCAGTGATCACCCCTTTGAATAATGATGGTACTGCCTAAATTGAATGATAGACCAGTCCATTTTAGAAATTCAGCAGGGTAAAGGGTAAATTTTTAAAACACTGTTACAAATCATTCATAATAATGACTTATATGATAAAAGTGTCTATTCAATGTTTAAAAGTATACTAGACTTGAAATTATGAAATTTTCCTACATACAGTTCATGTAAACACAAAATTAACAAATTATGACAGTATTAGGTTTCACATAGTACACACTTGATCATGTATAGCTGAAAAGTTAAAATCAGGAAGTGTTTTTTTTTTAAACAATCAACAATACGATATTTAATTATGAATGTATATATACTAAGCTCTGCATACACAATTCATGTATAGTCAACTTAAATACAAAAGATGAGAATGTGCATTTGAAGAGTTTAGCAATATAAAACTGAATCACAGAAATGTGTGGTAAGGAACAACATTTTTACCAATAATCTACCTGTCTATTACGATTGTTTTACCTTACCATTAAATTGGATACTTAAAATATTCTCAAAAGTTGTCCCCCTTTTTATAAAAGAATGCCATTTGTAAAGAAATAAAAGTAAACAATTGTTTAACCTAGTTATGTGAAGTTTAAGCTCTGGGAAATTATTGCAATTGCATCAAAACAAAGACATGTAATGGTGAGGGTTTAAAGGCCTTGAACTGTCCAGAAGTATGGCCCCTTCATGCAGTCCTTTTCCAGAATTCAATACATACGTGAGCAAACTGATGATGCTTTTGTAGACTTCTATATAATTATGTTTTAAATGCTGTTTTATTTTTCGTGTAAAACAACTCTTTTTTTCTATGACTTGGTGATGTTTGAATTTTTTTTTCTAAAATCTGGACCTAACTCTTAAATATTTTAGTGAAAGATGGATAATCTGTTCCTTCAAAATAAATATAAACTTTGAAATGCTTGCATTAAAATTACATGAATGTACCAAAATTATTGAGAATTCTTAAATGTCCATTTTACAAAATCAGTGAATGTTTAGAATTAATAATCTAGCTGATTAAGATATAAAAGTTTTGGTTAATCTTGAAAATTTGCATTAATATATTGCCTTTGAAAAATAAAAATCTTGTGTTATATGTTGGATTCAAAATGTTATCGGAGCTTTTTGTTACTTAAATTGAAAATTTAATGCACTTTTACTACATGTGTAAAAGAATTATGTATAGATGAAAAAGAGTGCTATGTAGATGTGATATAATGATAATATAAAAGCAGGTTTTATAATGCTTTTCTAATTAGAACAGTGATTCATTTTACCTTAGCTTAGATTATACAGATTAGTAAGAAATGACCATACTTTAATAATGTATAAAATAGATCTTGTTATAACCCCCCAGGATTGATGATCCTTAATGTTTCTTTATGCATCAAAAATTGATTTTTCCAAATTAAATGTACTTTTAGTGTAACATAAACTTTTGACACAGAACTATTTGCCCCATCGATGCTATAAAACTTGTATGGACATAATTTTCACTTCTTTTCAGAAGATTTTTATTTAATGTATAAATATTATGTTTGCATTGTGGACATTTTATCACCCTAGAAATGTTTGAACATGTTCAAACATAAGTCAGGTTGGTATGATAGTATTTGAATTTCGCTGATTGTCATTTTAGTTTGTTGACTAAACTTTTAACGCCTTCAAATGTGCCACTGATGGTTCTATTGTTGGACCTCACAAAAGACCCAACAGGTTAAAAACTAGGGCATTATGGTATAATTCTTTTGTTTTTCACAGGAAATTATTAAATCCACCATAATGCATGTATATATAATTTACATCATTATATTTTGTAACAGATAATTTTGGAGACTTTAATAAATCTTTGAAACGGAGGAGAAATTGATACATGAATTGAGGTAGGTTTTTTTTTTTTTTTTTACATTTTTTAAGTAAATTATTATAATGCTTTTCACTGAAATATTTCAAGTAAATTTTTAACTTAAACGTTTTCATTAAAATGTTGCTTGGGATCGTAGCTTTCAAGTGGTTACTGACAGAAAAAATGTTTGTAAATTTGTGTCAGCACCAAACTTCCTTGTGGCTTCTTATCTGCCCAACATCATATAACTGAAATACTGTTGAAAAATGTCACTTAGCCCAAAACAAGATTTCTTTTTTGCTCTGAAACAAACAAATGTCCTCTTTGTATTTTGTACATGTATATACAAAGCTTTATATAATCTCCTCGGCTGTGTTTAATTAGTCTATGTTTTATATTATTCATTAATGTTTCGCAACTAATGCTACAAAATAAGGTACAGCAACTGTTACTATATTACCATAAGTAATCAATACAGATTATTTTTAAAGGCACTCTTCACAACTTGGGTGAAAAAATAAAGATATAAACAGAATGTTCAGTATAAAATGACTTCTACCAATCAAGTAAACAAGGCCTTCCTTTTATTTATTACCTGATATTGGGGTTCATGGGTCAGATGAGCAGGAGTTGAAGCATGAGGGTGTTGGCCCAAGTTGATCAGTTTTCAAGCATCTGAACACTGAACTATGGTAAATAGACAATAAAGCACATGAAAGCCTTGTTTATGCTAAAACTTACTCTGTACACCATTCTTCTGAGTGGTAATGAGCCGGCATCATGCAGCGGTTTCTCTCATCGGTCTGCATTATCACAGATTCTAACACGATCCACAGCAGTTGCTATATAAACATAGAGCGAAATTGCCTATACATGAATCTACGATAAAATATAGCTCCTCCATTCCACCCTACGATTGTAACAAGACTGTGAGATTCTACTCTGCTTCTGTTACATACCGACTAAATACTTGACTTTTTCAGTGCTATGTAGTAGTAATAAAAAGTGTATCAAATTTTCTGAAACAAACAATTTCTACTTTATTAATATTTGTTTATATTTTTACTGTAAGAAAATGTTTCAGCCTGGTATGTTTCAACTTCAACACCAGTGTATCTATGTCTGGTCGTGTGTGTAGTTTACAGTTTCTGCGTTGTATAGTCCGTTTTATTTGACCTGGCGGGGCGGAGTTAATATCTGACTTATGCAAATAATGGTAATCTCAAAAAACAAGCAAAATAGGTTGAGCAATATAACTGTTCAATTTCTTAATCTTCGGTAACCAACGACTAACATTCAACGCTACAGTGGTTACATATACTATGTACCTTGCACAATAATGTAGTGGACCGTCGCAAAACCACGCCCCGCAAGGTCAAATAAAATACACTATAGGCACCACAGATGTCAACTAGATTCTAATTTGACAGTAAATAAATTATAATTCATGTTCCAATCTTCCAGACTCAAGTGTTTACATGTTTATATGCCGTCGCAATGTTCTGGCGTGTAATTTTCAGTGCCATCATGTAGGTGACATGCACTATTTTTAGAAACTGCATAATATATAAATATTGAATGAAGTATTTACTTCTGATTTCTATATCCAACCTTAGATGTCATTGAAAATATCATTTTTACAGCAGTAACTACTTAAAACTTTTTTATTAAAATTTGCTGAATATCGGAAATTTCCATTTTATGCAACACTTTCCATTCGTGGGGTGGTTTTTATAATAGCATATGGCCAGCCGAATGACGTTTCAAGCTAATAACGTAGTTCTGTTAAATGCGAAGAATTTGCCAGGTTAGAATCGAAATAATAAATATGTTCCAATAATTTTATCAGTCAGTCGTTCGGATGCAAATTTTAAATCACTCGTGCTACGCACTCATGATTTAATTATTACGCATCCAAACTCCTGCCCATATTTCATTAACTGATAAAATATAGGCACATATTTATTATTTCTTAAATATCCAACACTTGGCATCTGTCCATGTAAGGAAGTTTTGTTCACAGTTTCAAAAGCGTTTAAATATCATTTTATTACACTGCAGGAATTCTTTATGAAAATTAATAATTCAGTACCGGTAAGTTTATATGGAAGGCTACTTTGACGAAAACAATAATTTATTTAATTTTGAGATGAAGAACTGTATGTCAGCATGCTGCAGCAAATAATATATGAGAGGTGTTCAGAAGAAGTGTAACATGAGATAAACTGAGGATATGGTTACATTACCAGTTCCTCAGCTAGATGTGGAATATTTTGGATCTAAGGAAGGCCATATCAGAATTATTATGGTACACATTGGAAGCCCTCTGGACCAAAACTTCTCCAAGTCCAAATGAAAAGTGCAGTTTTAAGTGATTGTTTTTAACAGTCTGACTTAAGTAGTCTAGGTCTTCATAAATGTAAGAAATCGGATTTTGAATATCACTGTTTTTATTTTGTTTCTATTTGAACCAATCAGACAACTCATTTCAACAAAGGTTTGGCTTAACCTTCAAAATGGCACAAACCTTCAGACTGCACAAAACATATTTATGGACCATGACATGTTATTTCCTAGGCATGGATTCCGCCATATCTACTTCCTTTCATTTTATAATGTTATTATGTCACAATGTAGAAATCACAAGATGTGGTGGTCATACATGTAAGAATTATAAATCTGTGTTAATCACATATTGAAAACTGGAATCCCAGGCTAAATATAGATTTTTTTTTTAACTTCTACTTTCACTTTCAAAATGTTGAAAGCAAGGTTCTGACTGGCTAGTGGAAAGGTAGTCAGAACATGACCCTGTATTAGTTGTCTCCAGATCCTATGTGTAACATTAATAAGAGATGGTTTTAATCAAGTTGGCTTTTTAACTGAAGAGTGGAGGGGTTACGGATCTTTACATTTATACAGTGGTTCCAGTATAGACTGGTTCAGTCAATAAAACAAAGTACTGTCGAGTGAAAAATTAGAGTGTTTAGATTGTGGAATGAAATGCCACTGTCTAGATCACTTATAATAGTAATGCTTTAAAACCATTTTGTGTGTCAGATTCGTTATGTTGTTTAGGATGTTGTAATAGCTCTTAACTAAAATCTTTTTACAGCTTTCAGGTGTATACCTATAAGTCACACTGAGGTGCCAAATATATATCTACATGTACATAGCCATTACTTAACTGAAATTCTTAGAAAAAGGACAGGATCTGTTTACAAAAATCTCAAGGACGAGGGTATTTAATATAATTTACTTTAGACCGATATAAAGTGGTAAATTCATGCTGACTTTTCCATTCTTGCACTTCCAGAGTTACTTGAAGACTTTCCTAGGACATTAAGTTTGTCTCATTTTGTTTCATTGATTGTCCCATGATTCTGAATCTGTAATGAATCTCAACCAAAGCCATTTGCATTTCCAACACAAATAATATATGACTTAGGCCATGCAAATTTCTTCAGAAGTGTATAGATATTTGTCATCGTCGTACACAATTTTTCTATACAGCTCAGGATCAGACTCTTAATCTTAAAAATTCGATATTAATTTGGCCCCTTGATGTTTCCTAAATTCTTCATGCAGTCGCTTATGCCTTACATTGTTGATGGTTTTTCTGAGTAGAAAGTCACCAGGACTGCAGTCTATATGATATTTTTGCACAAGTTTCAGATGGCTTGTGTGATATTTCCCATTTAACATGTATGTCATTTAACATTATATGTGATTGTTATATATCAAATTATAATTATATGGCTTCTTAATTTTGGAACTCCTTTTTCTGCCTTTCGGTAATGGTGGCAAATAAGGCCAGGTTTTAATCTTGTCGTAAAGTTTAATGCGAAATTTCATGAGCTGAAAAAGTGAGAAATGTACATTCTTGAGCAGGTCAGTGTTCAATCAGTTAACACCAGTTGATGCATTTTGATAGATTTGTCTCCTTAATGACAGAATGACTAACATTGACAGTATAATTATAATGTAGTCACTGATACAGTATGGCCATCTCTCTACATATCTTTCTAAGGTTGGGTTAATTGAAAAACTAGTTTTTACATCCTTTACACCTAATAATTTTATGTGCAGTTCATTTACTCAGAAATTTCAAATTGTTGAAATGATTAAATTAAGTATCAAAAGAGAGATACACTATAGTCTTAAAGTGTCTCCCACTTCCAACAAAAAAATTGGGGTTGTGGGGTGAGGTGGGGGGTGGGTGGTGAGGGGAGTGCACAGAAAGTGTGAATTAAAGTAAAAACCAATTAAGACTGATGTAAACCAACAGCTGGAATTGAATTTTGATATTTAATGCTAGAGCGTAATGGAATACTTTTGGTCCAAATGTTCACATCCAGATGCCTGTTTTATTTGTTGAGGAAATGTGGTGCTTTAAAGACCTCAAACCTATAGAATAAATCAGTGTGCCTTAAATAGCTTCTTTTTATAGTACATTTTGTATATGATCAACTGTTCTGCAGACTGATTTTCTGATATTGACTTGTCTTAAACATTTTTTACAGCAATTATTCATTGCTTTTAAAAAATTGTTCCATTTTGAAAATTGATAAAAGTCCAGAGCTGTCATTCTGTAGACGGTATAGATCTAAGTTGGATTAGTTAGTATTAACCAAAAAGTTCTTGGATTCTACAACAGTACAGATGTACAAAGCTGTTAAGCTGTGTTGAAAAGTAACTGCTCCACAAGTAACTGACAACTTTTCACCTCCATGGCCGAGTGGTAAGCTCGCTGACTTTGAATCACTTGTCCCTCACCGATGTGAGTTGACCTCACTCCGGGTGTTTAATTCTCCATGTGAGGAAGCGATCCATTTGGCTTACGGAAGGTCGGTGGTTCTACCCAGGTGCCAGACCGTGATGAAATAATGCATAGAGGGGCAACTGGGGTCTTCCTCCACCATCAAAACAGGAAGGTTATCTCTAATATTCCCTATAAATGTGTCTATACAACGTTAAACCTAATAAATACAAAGACAACAGGACTGCTGGGAGGTGGAAGAAGAGTGACTAAAGACATTGGTTCTGTCAGATAATTTCGAAGAACATGCAGTATGCCTGTGTATTAGAAATATCTCTGTTATGACATTTCATGTGGTAGAAGAAATATCTGTTATGACATTTCATGTGGTAGAAGTAGAAGAAATATCTGTTATGACATTTCATGTGGTAGAAGAAATATCTCTGTTATGACATTTCATGTGGTAGAAGAAATATCTGTTATGACATTTCATGTGGTAGAAGAAATATCTCTGTTATGACATTTCATGTGGTAGAAGAAATATCTGTTCTGACATTTCATGTGGTAGAAGAAATATCTCTGTTATGACATTTCATGTTGTAGAAGAAATATCTCTGTTATGACATTTCATGCGGTAGAAGAAATATCTCTGTTATGACATTTTCGTAGAAGAAATATCTCTGTTATGACATTTCATGTGGTAGAAGAAATATCTCTGTTATGACATTTCATAGAAGAAATATCTCTTTTATGACATTTTACTGAAACATAATACTATTGTTTTGCTTACTTGACTATAAAATATATTTTTATAATATTTGTGTTAAATAGTGCATGATGAGAAAGGAGTAGAGTACAGTAGTTGTATTTCAGTATTTACGAGGAAACCAGACACTTGATCATATAACATCGGGGTATTAAAATAGTTGAGTAACAAAACAAGGTGTGTTTCATTGATAGTTCTGTTTACATTATTGCTTCGCTGTAGGATTATGGATATTTAAGAATGTGCAAGTAAGACCGATTTAATTCAACTTCTTAAAATAACATTAAAAGATAAAATAACAATTACACGTGATTGTGCATGCTAAAAGACTGTCTTTATTTTAACAAATTCCTTTTTGAATACCAAGGATAAAATGTTGCACTGCTAACAAAATTGAATGACTTTCTATCAAAAAGATATAAGTAAACAATACTGTATTTGAAATTTTATGCAAGTGTATGAGCAATATTTATAACCTGAAAGATTTATGCACTAAGTCCATGTTAAGTATACTTGCCTGCTATATTTCTAAAATGGACTTGTCCATCATTCAATTTGGGCAGTATCACTTTTTAGCTCACCTGAGCACGAAGTGCTCAAAGGTGAGCTTTAGTGATCACCCTGTGTCCGGCGTCCGTCGTCGTCCGTCGTCCGTCCGTCCGTCCGTCCGTCCGTCGTCAACAATTTGACTGTTAACACTCTAGAGGTCACATTTTTGACCCAATCTTAATGAAACTTGGTCAGAATGTTACCCTCAATAAAATCTTGGACGAGTTCGATATTGGGTCATCTGGGATCAAAAACTAGGTCATCAGGTCAAATCAAAGGAAAAGCTTGTTAACACTCTAGAGGTCACATTTTTGGCCCAATCTTAATGAAACTTGGTCAGAATGTTACCCTCAATAAAATCTTGGACGAGTTCGATATTGGGTCATCTGGGGTCAAAAACTAGGTCATAAGGTCAAATCAACGGAAAAGCTTGTTAACACTCTAGAGGTCACAATTTTGGCCCAATCTTAATGAAACTTGGTCAGGATGTTACCCTCAATAAAATTTTGGACGAGTTGGATATTGGGTCATCTGGGGTCAAAAACTAGGTCACCAGGTCAAATCAAAGGAAAAGCTTGTTAACACTCTAGAGGTCACATTTTTGGCCCAGTCTTAATGAAACTTGGTCAGAATGTTACCCTTAATAAAATCTTGGACGAGTTCGATATTTGGTTATCTGGGTTCATAAACTAGGTCACCAGGTCAAATCAAAGGAAAAGCTTGTTAACACTGTAGAAGCCGCATTTATGACTGTATCTTCATGAAACTTGGTCAGATTGTTAATATTGATGATCTTAAAGTCCAGTTTGAATCTGGGTCATGTAGGATAAAAAACTAGGTCACCAAGCCAAATCAAATGAAAAGCTAGTTTACACTGTAGAGGCCACATTTATGACCGTATCTTAATGAAACATGGTCAAAATGTTAATCTTGATGATCTATAGCTCAATTTCAAATCTGGGTTAGGTGGGGTCAAAAACTAGGTCACTAGGTCATATCAAAGGAAAAGCTTGTTAACACTCTAGAGGCCACATTTATGACTATATCTTCATGAAACTTAGTCAGAATGTTAAACTTGATGATCTTTAGGACAAATTTGAATCTGCGTCATGTCGGGTCAAAAACTAGGTCACCAGGTCAAATCAAAGGAAAAGCTAATTAACACTGTAGAGGCCACATTTATGACCATATCTTAATGAAACTTGGTCAGAATGTTAATCTTGATGATCTTTAGGTCAAGTTTAAATCTGGGTCAGATGGAGTCAAAAACTAGGTCACTAGGTCATATCAAAGGAAAAGCTTGTTAACACTCTAGAGGCCACATTTATGACTGTATCTTCATGAAACTTAGTCAGAATGTTATACTTGATGGTCTTTAGGTCAAGTTCGAATCTGGGTCATGTCGGGTCAAAAACTAGGTCACGGGGGTCAAATAAAAGGAATAGCTAGTTAACACTTTAGAGGCCACATTTATGACCATATCTTAATGAAACTTGGTCAAATGTTAATCTTGATGATCTATAGGTCAAGTTTAAATCTGGGTCAGGTGTGTTAAAAAACTAGGTCACTAGGTCAAATCAAAGGAAAAGCTTGTTAACACTCTAGAGGCCACATTTATGACTGTATCTTCTTGAAACTTAATCAGAATGTTAATCTTGGTGATCTTTAGGTCAAGTTTAAATCTGGGTCATGTGGGGGCAAAAACTAGGTCACCTGGTCAAATCAAAGGAAAAGCTAGTTAACACTTTAGAGGCTACATTTATGACCATATCTTAATGAAACTTGGTCAGAATGTTGATCTTGATGATCTTTAGGTCAATAGGTCAGGTGAGCGATACAGGGCCTTCATGGCCCTCTTGTTATTCAAAGGGGTGTTTACTGAAAATTTACTGACTGAATAGCGAACAGTAGTACTATGGTCAGCTGATCTTGCAGATCTGCACTCGGTCACAAAGGCAAAATCACTTGCTGCCAGCAGGCTAAAGGTTAAAGCAATTGAAATGCTTATGATAGATTTTGTAGTGATTTCATAAAATTTAATATCACATTTATTACATCCTTTTTAAATTTGACAACCAAGTAAATACCATGGTGGGATATGAGATGTTTTTTTCTATAGTGTTAAAAGAATGATTCTAGGAGTGCAGTAATAATTTTCAAACATTTAACATCCTAAATTACTTATGGAACAACAATTATAATTATATAAATAAAGTGTTAAAAGTGCTGGTTTCTGACAGGCAAATTATGTCTGCAAGTGTTTGACTGTTGAACATATTTTTGGTAGCATTATACAATTGAATTGTTTATTAAATTACAGCAAAATTGTTTGACCTTGAAAGTTAGTTAAAAAAAAAACACTTTGTGATTACACTGAACATTTAATATCCTCATAATTCACATGAGTACTTCACAGCTGCTTACTTGACTTTTATTTCACATGTCAACTTGACAAATAAAAAAACAACAACAACTGAACATTGTATTTAATATTTAATTGCAATCATTTTATAATAATGAAAAAAATAACGTGATTTATATTTACTTAATTTTTAAATATTTTTCTGATGAATAAATTTTTAAGTGTATTTATATTCTGATGCTTTGTAAATAAAGAATGGAGAAAAATTGTTTAAATAAAGACTCTTAACTTATCAAACACATTAGCAGTTAATGGCTTTGACCTTTCAATTTTTACAAATAATAAAACAATTTTGGTTTTCTATATTCTTCTTTCAATATTTAGTTTAACAGAAAACTGTTATTTAAGATTTTCATAAAAATCCCTTATTTTCAGTGGCATAAATTTTTGTGGTTTTGGCAAAAATGACAAATATGTGACTTTTAAATATAAAGATAAATATTAATATTGTTGATTGAATACATCGTGATCTAATTTTTAGGATTGATTACGGCAACTTCGAAATCCACGAAAATTATTCACCCGTGAATATTAAAGACTTCATAGTACTTTGGTTTATGTTCATGTTTCTCTTTTCTGCATTTCAGGTTTTTGAAAAGTCTGAAATAAGAGAACACTTGGTATACCAGTTGATTTCTGGTGAAGTGAAGTCACTGGGAGTCAAAATCAGCACTTAGAAGGATTGACTGTAGTTTGTAGCAACCACTGGACGTCTGTACATTCCAATGTTTGAATTATACACCATTTCCAGTTGACAATTACTGCTTGCCCATACTAATCAGGTAAGCATTTAATTACTTTGACGTTAAAAATCATGTACAACTTTTTAGGAGGTCTTAGCGGCCTCCATAGCTGAGCAATTTAGGTTCCTAACTGTGATTATCCCTTGATCCTCACTGCTGTGGGTCTAACACCTCACTTTAGATGTAGAATTCTTTTATGTGAGGAAGCCATCCAGCTGGCTTATAGAAGGTCGGTGGTTCTACTCAAGTTCCCGCCCATGCTTGAAATAATTCCTAGATGGGTACTTGGGCCATCCTCCACTATCAAAAGCTGGAAAGTCACTATATCCCCTAAACTTTTTTCACAGTTACTTAAAACACAAATAAAAACATAGGTCTAAATAATAGGGCTTGAAGTCAGGTGATCAAGTCTATACTGGTTGCCACCTGTCAGACTGTCAGTTTATTCTTTGAATGTCCTTTTTTATCTACACTGAGTTACCCTTGAGCCAAATATTTCAATCTGATGAAAAATCAAACCAATGAAAGATACCAGCATTATTTCATGTACAGGCAAACTTCGTTCGCTCGAACTTTGATAATTCATACACCACCCTTCACTTGAAATCATCAAGTCCTGGCAAAAACCCTGTATAATGTATTTTGTTCAATAGCTCGAACAACCAATAACTCGAACAAATTTTACTGGTCCCGTCAATTTCGAGCGAACAAAGATTGACTAGTTAGATAATCGTATTCTAAACTAATCAGAAATCTAAGCCTATGTTTCAAGTACAAGGACACTGTCATTAGTTTAAATTCTTTGCGGTAGATAGATCATGGAAAGCCTTGAAAACTGATAAGAAATGCAAGAAGTATAGGTTTAAGTTATTGACCATGGTGTATTACTGAAAAAGTACATGCTTGTACTTGAATAGTTCATAATGCTTATGATTTTATGTATTGTATGATCCAAAACACACTTCTTTTACTAACACATTAAGAGCTATAAAAGGAGGTAATCAGGATGACCTTGATAATACTTTTCACAGTGTTAGAAATATACAAGATATATGTTACAAAGAACAAGAAATAAATACATTCCAACTGCTACATTATAGATAACTGCATTATGAGCATTTAACTTTCCTTGTCTTGTTGGTCTGCTTTCCCTGAGAATCTTATTGTTTATCATTGAGAGACTGTGGACCAACTTATTTCCTCATAGACTTGTTTCTAGTGTACATCAATTAGACTACAGGATTAAAAAACTAATTTTGGAAACCAGTCTATGCAGTGACATTTGCCATTGGCTGGTTTGAAAAATGTGCTCAGGATGAACCAATCAAATGCCAGGGTTTTTAGACTGGTTTCCAGTTTTGGAAATAATTTGCTCATATAATTTATTCTTTCAGACAATGGGTATTTACAGCTTGCTGGATGACCAGACATGGTCATACATTATATTTTTTGTGGCCGTCATTGGACTTGTGTTGTATGGAATGTCAACCTTCTTCATCATCATCTCACAAATAGGAGGGTAGGTCAAATATGTTAACACTTATACCTGCTAAATTTCTATTATGAACTTGTCCATCTTTCTTTTTGGACAGTACCATTAACTGTTAAAAGGGGTGCTTTCCAAAAAGTTACTGACTGTATGGCAAACAGTGCAGATCATGATCAGACTGCATGGATGTGCAGGCTGATCATTATCTACACTGGTTGCAAAGGCCGAATCTATCATGTCCAGCATAATGAGGGTTGAAAAAATTTATACCATGATACATGGTAGACTTTATAAACATGCTCCATATGATAAAAAGATATTTTTAATTCGCATTCTTTAGAACGTTCTTATTTTGCAAATTACTCCAGATGTGTCCTTGATCTTATATAATATTTAATATTATACAAATAACATTTATTGCCTATAAATGAGGTCACAATCTCCTTGGAAAAGTAATATTGATTGCGGGCACAAGGCAACAGTTGTTTTATTATTGTATCCAACAGTTTGCAGGTTATTTGTGGAAAGATTATTTGCTGATATCGGTAGACATATTCTTTGTAATTTGAAACAGTATTCTTGTTTATTGAAATTTGTTGCTTTCACTCCTTGAAAGGTGGAAAAGGCCCTGAAACAGTTACTGTAGATCTGCTTCTTTTCTCATTACGTTTATTTTGAAATTTGGTAGACAATAGACCTATACGTGTTGTTGAGAAATTACGCTCCGTAGTTGTTTCTTCATGAGAGTTTTCAATTTGCGCCTCATTTGGATTGCAGATATTAGTAGAAATCAAACTTTTGTAAATATTACCCAATCTTGTTGAGTTATTAGATTGGGGTATGTCGTTGGTCGGGCGGGCAGGCGGCGTCAAACTGGTGTTTCCGGTCAATAACTTTTGTTTCGGTAAAGATATTTGAATAAAACTTGGTGTGTATGTAGCTTATATCAAGACAAAGGCTTGGATTGATTTTGGGGTTTCTGGGGTCAAGGTCAAGGTCACTGTTACTTAAAATAGAAAAAGGGTTTCCGGTCAATAACTTAACTTAGGAATGAGCTATCATGATGAAACTTGGTGTATAGAAAACTTTTATAAAGTTGTAGCTTGGGAATGATTTTGGGGTTTCTGGGCTCAAGGTCAAGGTCATTGTTACTAAAAATAGGGTTAGGGTTGTGCTTTAAAGTGGTGCACTGTGATTCAGTATACTTTTTTATTCTTATGAGAAGTGTTGAAAACCTGGTTTCGTGGCATTGCCGCGTTTCTTGTTTTTCACTGTTATGGTGTCACTGATGAATTGTACCTTGGCAAGTTGGCTTATCTGAATTTCGCAAAGGTCAGTATGTGTTAAAGCCAAAAAGTGCAATTGATTATTAGCCATGTGAAAGTTTAGACCAATCAGAACTACCTTATTGAAGTGGTATGATAAATTACCTTCCAACCCCTCAGTTGAGAGATCGAAGGTTGGAGTTCTGTCAAAAGTGGGTTTTGTTACTGAAAAAGGATCAGTGATTTGCCATCAACAAGTTAAGTGTGGTAACTGATTGCGTGTCTGCCTGGTGTTTGACATTAAAGAAGTGGGAATCTGGAAATACTGCTGTTCAGTGTTTGCCAGGTGCTTGGCATTAAAAAAGTAGGAATCAGGAAATACAGCTGTTCAGTGTTTGCCTGGTGCTTGACATTAAAGAAGTGGGAATCAGGAAATACTGCTGTTCAGTGTTTGCCAGGTGCTTGACATTAAAGAAGTGGGAATCAGGAAATACTGCTGTTCAGTGTTTGCCAGGTGCTTGACATTAAAGAAGTGGGAATCGGGAAATACTGCTGTTCAGTGTTTGCCAGGTGCTTGGCATTAAAGAAGTAGGAATCGGGAAATACTGCTGTTCAGTGCCTGCCTGGTGCTTGGCATTAAAGAAGTAGGAATCGGGAAATACTGCTGTTCAGTGCCTGCCTGGTGCTTGGCATTAAAGAAGTAGGAATCAGGAAATACTGCTGTTCAGTGTTTGCCTAGTGCTTGACATTAAAGAAGTGGGAATCGGGAAATACTGCTGTTCAGTGTTTGCCTGGTGCTTGACATTAAAGAAGTAGGAATCAGGAAATACTGCTGTTCAGTGTTTGCCTGGTGCTTGGCATTAAAGAAGTGGGAATCAGGAAATACTGCTGTTCAGTGTTTGCCTGGTGCTTGGCATTAAAGAAGTGGGAATCAGGAAATACTGCTGTTCAGTGTTTGCCTGGTGCTTGGCATTAAAGAAGTGGGAATCAGGAAATACTGCTGTTCAGTGCCTGCCTGGTGCTTGACATTAAAGAAATGGGAATCAAGAAATACTGCTGTTCAGTGGTTGCCAGGTGCTTGACATTAAAGAAGTAGGAATCGGGAAATACTGCTGTTCAGTGTTAGCCAGGTGCTTGGCATAAAAGAAGTAGGAATCGGGAAATACTGCTGTTCAGTGTTTGCCAGGTGCTTTGCATTAAAGAAGTAGGAATCGGGAAATACTGCTGTTCAGTGTTCGCCAGGTGCTTTGCATTAAAGAAGTAGGAATCGGGAAATACTGCTGTTCAGTGTTCGCCAGGTGCTTGACATTAAAGAAGTAGGAATCGGGAAATACTGCTGTTCAGTGTTTGCCAGGTGCTTGACATTAAAGAAGTAGGAATCGGGAAATACTGCTGTTCAGTGTTTGCCAGGTGCTTGACATTAAAGAAGTAGGAATCGGGAAATACTGCTGTTCAGTGTTTGCCTAGTGCTTGACATTAAAGAAGTAGGAATCGGGAAATACTGCTGTTCAGTGTTTGCCAGGTGCTTGACATTAAAGAAGTAGGAATCAGGAAGTACTGCTGTTCAGTGTTTGCCTGGTGCTTGGCATTAAAGAAGTAGGAATCAGGAAATACTTCTGTTCAGTGTTTGCAGGTGCCTCATACGCCATACATGACTGGCTTATTTCAGGAGAGGTAACTTTATGATAAATGAAACACGTTACAGTACTTTACATTTATAGATTTTATAATAGAAAATCTTTTGATCTTTTAGACGGATTATTGTACAAGGTGCATGTGAACTTATATGGCATATCGTTTGTACATTTCAGACGTTTCATCTTGTACAAGAAGGAGGATCCGATGACATTAACAGATAATGTACCAGGTGTTTCCATTATAAAACCATTAATGGGTATAGACCCGCTTCTAGAAGTGAATCTTGAAAGTCATTTTACTCTCAATTACCCTAAGGTAAGATATAAGTAGCATATTAAGAAAACATTCTTAAGATAGTATGAGATATATATTAAGGGGTGCACTTGTCTAGCAGTTAAGGTGTCGGTTGTTCAACAACCTGGAGTGGGTCATGACCATACCCCATATATAACACAAGTAATTTTATTTTCAAGAGACTCAAGAGTGATCTAAATAAGCTTATATCTTTCAACACAATTTGTGATTAAAGAAATTAGTATGAGGAAATAAAATATATTTAGGGTATTTATAAAACTCGAGAATTTCTCTATTATCTCTATAATACAATGCTCATCACTCACTGCCAGTAACAGAGATGATTATTTCGGCTTATTGTAATTGTTAAACAAATGTTGATTATGCTGAAAGGATTGTTACGGTACTGCTGATATTGCAGAAAGCGCTGTTACAGTACTGCTGATATTGCAGAAAGCGCTGTTACAGTACTGCTGATATTGCAGAAAGCACTGTTACAGTACTGCTGATATCACTGTTACAGGACTGTTGATATTGCAGAAAGCGCTGTTACAGTACTGCTGATATTGCAGATCGCGCTGTTACAGTACTGCTGATATTGCAGAAAGCACTGTTACAGTACTGCTGATTTCACTGTTACAGTACTGCTGATATTGCAGAAAGCACTGTTACAGTACTGCTGATATTGCAGAAAGCACTGTTACAGTACTGCTGATATTGCAGAAAGCGCTAGCTGTTACAGTACTGTTGATATTGCAGAAAGCACTGTTACAGTACTGCTGATACTGCAGAAAGCACTGTTACAATGCCATTTATATTCTTGAAAGCATTCTTACAATACTATCGATACTGCATAAATATCTCTATGTTCAGGTAGCTTTAGAGACCTGTAGAATGATGTATCACATATATATATATAGGAGAAATTTATGGGGGAAAAAATCCTAATGGATTTGATGGATCAAAGAGGAAATTAAAATAACATTAAACAATTAAATGGAAAATGACTTTTCAGAAAGTCACCATATACTCTGACATGTGACTATGAGAGAAGTTGAAAAAGTCCTGATATGTAGGTCTTTAACTTGTATTAGAGCTATCCATCTAAATTTTGGTTAACATTAGACATAGAAATAGAAAATAATTCAAGATATAAGATTATTTTGTTTGCAAGTTATTAGCTTTTTACATTATACATGTATTAGTCTAGGTGCTGCAAATGCTATGATGATCATGCTACATTTGTGTTACTTTAATTAGGGGTTCATACAGATCTTGAAAGACCCTTGAATTTGATGCAAGTTTTGATGCAAGTTTTTGAAAAAAACGTTGTTGTTTTTTCCAATTTCTATTTTTTAAATAAATAACTATACGAAATTATGTATAAACACTATCCGACGATTTACTTGGTATGTTTGTTTTATTCTTATTATGTTAGGCTATAAACGTATTTTGAATTTATTTAACATTTGAATAATGTAGACCTAAACTATGTATACATTTTACCGCCTTTTTACGCGACATTGTTTTTAATGACGTTACGTCCATTGTTTTTATCGTTATTCTTCCCTGATGAAGGCTTAATGCCGAAACTGACATTAATAATTATCTATGAACAAACACTACACATGTTGTTGTTGATTTTTCCTGTTTATGTATGCAAGTTTTTGAAAACTCTTTGAAAATGATACGAAACTGTACTGGAATTTTGAAAAACACTGCTTGAATTCCACCCAAAACTCCTTATGAAATGTTCTGTTATAAATTTACTTTCAGAAAAGAACAAATTTAAAAAAAGAAATAGAAAAAAAAACAAAGTTAATTTGAATTTCTTTCCATTCCAATCTTGGTATGCAGCAGTAGCCATTATATATATAACTTGGTATGCAGCAGTAGCCATTATATATATAACTTGGTATGCAGCAGTAGCCATTATATATATAACTTGGTATGCAGCAGTAGCCATTATATATATAACTTGGTATGCAGCAGTAGCCATTACAGATACAGTCGAACTTTGTTCACTCAAATATGCCATCCTTCACTCAAACTCATTGTCAGGTCTCGGCAAAATTCAGTTTATTATGTTTAATTTTCGATGGTTTGAACTACTGATAACTCAAACAAATTTTGCTGGTCATGTCGATTTTAAGCAAAGTTCAACTGTACTTCCTTAATGAATGTTTACCATTTCTGGAAATGGTTGAAAAATGTTGTTTGCTCTAAGATTTCAATGCATGGTTTAAAGAAAAATAGTCCTTGAAATGTTTTTAAAAACACTTGAAAAGTCTGTGAAAATTACTGTAGTTTTGTTTTGGATATCCTTTATGAACAATGTTGAATGCCCAGTCAGAGCTCTAAAGTTATTTTCAAGGGCATGAAATTTCATGGGGTTTTGCCAGAATGGCTATTTCATGGGGATACAAAGTTTTCGATTTACACTTTTGAAAATCAAATACATCAAAATTTCATTTATTTGTTCTGTTTTAATTTCATGTGTTGTCATGCATGAAAATTAGTTACCCACAAATATTAATTAAAATTCAATGATTTTACAGTACACAACACAACTTACGGTAGAGCCTAAATATTGTGATGAAACTTTCAGCAGCTCCACAGTACAAGCTTTAATTGAAAATTCCACAGTACAAGCTTTAACTTGAAAACTCCACAGTACAAGCTTTAACCTGAAAACTCCACAGTACAAGCTTCAACTTGAAAACAAAATGTTCAGTTTAAAAATTGTTTCCATTTCTGCAATAAAAAAGACAATGTAATAAAATATGTGCACTGAACTTCAGTTAAATAATTGTACATGTTAAATAGTAAAAGGGTTGCGACATTTGTAACTTTCTGAAAACCCCTCAGATAATATGAATTCTAATTGTTTTAGAATGTCACCTGAAATAGGCTTTAAATTTCAGTGATATGCAGTAATGATGATTTGATGTCACAAACAGAATAATTTCTGTTGATTTAATAGAAAACATTTATAGACTCTAAATATTATCTTAGAGGTCATACTTCAAAGAAGACTGACAAAGCTTTTTTGTTTGGTAAACAGTGGCGGCAAACATAATTTGTTTTTTCATAGAAAGGATAAAAGTAAATCCATGTGATCTACAGACTCACATTTTCATTTAAAAAAGCTTTTAAGATTCTTGAAGAGTTTGCTTATGGTAGAGTTCCTATTGTATTGATGTTTCAGAAGAATTGGAAATACAGCGCGTAAATATTGACAGATAGAAAAAGAAGTTTATTCTGTAGAAATTTTCTCTAGACATAAGAGATATGCAGTATTTGAATTAGGGCTGGGTACCGTCTTGAAAAAAATACCGCGGTATACCACGGTTTTTTCCTTATTACCGCGGTATATACCACGGTATACCACCATTTTTATCGTAAGACTAACAGCTAAGGTAGTGGTCATAAAAATATTGAAAAACTCTCAGAAATACTTAATTTATTATGAGCAACAACGAAGACTAGTTACTTGACTAGAATTAAAGAAAGAAATACACTGGAATATTAACTTGACTTATGACTAGTTAGATTAATGACCCTTAGTATTTTTTACCAGCGTGTATTCATCGGAAGATGCCATATTGTCTCTAGGAAAGCACTGGGTCACATGTATATAGGTCGCGCTTGTTTGAAGTTCGATTCGTGCACCCGCTTGATAAACCAGTAACGTTTACAAATAGTATGAAGGCTTCATCAAATCGTTTTCAAACAAAAAATAATAAATTTCGACTCAAAATTTTCCATACTATTTATTTCTTTTTGAATACATGCAAATACATACCAGGATATTTTAAACTATCATCATTTAAAACAAGAAGTCGTGACTCGCCGAACTTACAAGACTCAAAGTAAAAACAAGTGCGCCCATGACGTCATCCATCTATACGGAATAATCTGGAGGTTTTCCGAGGTTTTGATTGGGGATCACGCAGTCGATCATACATGTTCAATTGTACCATTGGGTGGTTATTTTTGGAAACTAATAATAGTAGCATGGGGATTCCAGAGATATAAATTGGAAAATCATGCATGGTGTCAATTGCTGTTATGGAAGGCTACATAGACAATGTAAATTAAAAATAAGCAGAAGTAGGGATAATGTTGATAAAATACCGGTATTCCCAGATGGTACCGCGGTATCGTACCACGGGAAGATTGTACCAAGGTTACCGGTATACCGGTAATACCGCGCACCTCTAATTTGAATCATTTACCTCACTACCATGTTTTATTGTCATAAATATACTGTATACTGTTAAATCATTTAATTTTGCATGCACAGAATTTCATGGATTTGGCCAAAACAGCTGCTTTGGGGATAAAAATTTGTAAACTTTGACTTTTGAACATTAAGTGAATGGGAATTGTACTGCTTTGTCGGAATTGGATATCATGGATTGACGCAACCTTGAAATCAGTGAAATTTAGTCCCCAATTATAAGAATGCTTTTACAGTGTATCTTTATAATATGAAATCCACAGTTTCATGATGGCCATATGAAACTGCCCTTTCAGACAAAACTACAAAACTCCATGCACACAAAATTGAATTATTTCACAATAACCATTTGTGATTCACGAATTCTTAACATTAAAAATATATAAGTATGAACTAAAATGCTTGATTTATGGTTTCAGAACATTTATGCTGGTCTTTGTCTTATACGGTCAAACCTGAGCTAAAGGTGACCAGTTTTTCATTTCCAGTTGGTGTTCTTTACTGCCAGATTTACCTGTATTTTAAATGTGTCCAGTCCATTTTTTGAAATGTTTGAGTTATGATCGTGTACATGCTTTATATTTTGTTTCAGCTTGAAATTCTGTGTTGTGTACAAGATGACCAGGATCCAGCAATAAATGTTGTAAATAAAATGAAAGAAAGATATCCAAAAGTTGATTGTAAACTCTTTATAGGTAAGTATTTCTTTTTTATTTCAATTTGTAAACTTTACATGTGTATAATGCACAAACCAGTAAAATACGCACCACTGATTTTCACCAAGAAAACTGGGAAAGGCTTTTTCGGTCAGTTTCGAGGAAGACTGTAGCAAAAGGAAAGTAAATATACTTGCAGTTAAATTATAAATACATGTAGTAAGTTTTCTCAAATTGAGAGTGGATGTCAGTAGAAATAAGATACATTATGATATTGAAATTGCTTGATTCTAACAATGTCTGTTAAACAAAGAGGGAAGTCCTACATTGTATATTCTGTGATAGCAACGATTGACATGTGTATCTGGTTTGAGAACATTATGACTTGAAATTGCCATAAGATGTCTGGTTCAGTGCTAACTCAGATTCATATAGTTGTAAAAAAATGCATTTCTTTGAGGATGTTAAAATGAAAATAAACAATTTTCACGTGGTTTATAGTCTGATTTACCATTGTTTACCGTTCAGAGGCAAGCCTTGGATATTTAACCACTTGGGTTAACAATCTTGTGGTTTAATTCCTAATGTGTATCTGATCTCTAAAACATTGTTAATCAGGTGATAAACTTGATTATTTGACAGAAGAATATGGTAGAAGTAAAACCTTGTGAATTTCAAGGCAATGTTTTTAGTAAAGAAAAACCTCAAGGATATGTAAGAACTTTTTTAGAAGAATTCACAGACAAAATTAAAAAAGATCTTCAGCTCGATTAAACTTCAATTGCATTGTAGGTATGCCATTCATGCATGTGTGAGAAATATGTTTGCTTTTTTTATAAAACCGCAAACGTTATATGGTTAGATGCTTCTGTATAATAGAAATTTTATTTCAAGGTTTTCATACTGTCCTTGACTTTATCAGTGTATGAAATACCACAACATTTGAATATTTAAAGATTTTGTGTAATATTGTCTTTTTTTCTCTGCATCTATGCATAGGTTTATTTACATTAAAAATTAGTTTAAAAAAAAACAACAGCAAGTGATAGGAGTATATAATCTGACCATACTGTTGGCTTACTTAAATGAATAGACCATACATTTGAAATATTGTGACTATGATCCAGAAGTCCATCAGTTTGACCATTTGGCTGGATACATCTGTTTGTCCTTGTGAATTTTCATTTGCTTGTCATAGATAATTGTTTTAGCTAAAACATCTGTAACGACTACTCTTGGTTTCTAATGAAGAGTATTTGATAGACTGGTTTACATTTTTCAGGAGGAAAAGATGATATTATAAATCCAATGGTGAATAACATGGCACCAGCCTATGACAATGCTCAGTATGAATATATATGGATCAGTACAAGTAGAATAAAAGGTGAGGCATTTATTTTATACTTGCTTTGAACTTTTCATTTCACCTGAGCACAAAGATTAAAAGTGTAACTTATTGTGATCTGACAAGTTTACTTACAAGTAAGATGACTTTACATGTAACTCAATACTTTGAAATACTTTATCGTAATTTTATCATAGACTTACAATATACTGATACTATTTTATGGAAGTATACAGAGTTTTTTAGATATATGCTGTGAAATCACTAACTATCATGGGCATGAAATTTAGTGGATTTTGCCAAATGACTGTTTATTGATGATATGAATTCATGGATTACAACTTCTGAAGATAAAATGAACCGACATTTATCTTTTTGCTAGGATTTTATCTCCTGGATGGATGCAGTCATGAAAAATGAAATAATTCACAAATTATGCTCTGTGTTTAGATGAATGTCACTGATGTGACTGTGTATCCTGACTCAGTGATATATAAAACTGTTAATTCGGTTTTATATCCAAGGAAACGGTTCTTCTAAATTGTAATCAACTAAACTCTTAAGTGTGCTAAGAACTTTTCATCTTAATGGCATTTAATTTACATATAGTGACTTAAAAATAATTTCAAAATGCAAGTCAAATGTATTTCTTGTTTCAGCTAATACACAGATTCTCATGGACATGGTATGTAAACTACAGAAACCAAATGTTGCCCTGTGTCATCAGATGCCTTTTACAACAGATCATAAAGGATTTGCTCAATCATTAGAAAAAGTAAGTTCTCAAGTTAAGTATTGTATAAAGTTTGCTCTGATGTAAGAAACAAGTGGGGGGGGGGGTGTTAGGGACAAACTCTTTCATGTTGCGAGCTGTCTGCCTTCAAAAGGTTACTTTTGGCTACAAAGAGAACTTTTAACAACACAATGGTAGACTAGTAAATGGCCTCACAGGTAGAATAAAAAGATTATGCAGGCAAAAAGTTATTATTTTATTACTCAAAATAAAAACCAATTATCTCATACAACACTCTTTATTCATCAAGAATAAGCATTGATACTTACAACGATAGTTAAACATACGCATGATACATTTTGTAATAATTTAATTAAATTCAGTAAAAGTATATTGACAATATTGGGAGTTGATCGGCCGCTCATGACTCAACAAGGGTCTCACCGTGTAGAGTCGTTAAAAGCACAGCAAAATCCGTCGACCGAGAGGAGAACAGACGCACCAACCCAAGGCTTGCAAAAACAACGCAACTGCGCAATCCATCGAACTTCGAATTGTGAATCCAACCCAGCCCGGTCAAATGCACAACCCTAGCCAATGTAAAGCGAGGCAATATAAAACAACGGACCACAAGGCAAAGCAATGCAAGACACTTCGTACTTTGTAACAGGTATCACTCAAACAACGCAAAGTAACGCAAGACACTTTGTAACAGGTGTCACTCAAAGGCAAAGCAACACAAGACACTTTGCACTTTATAACAGGTATCACTCAAATGCAAACACACAACAATTTCAATTGAACGTCGAGCTACCATTCCACCCATTTCGGGTTTCACCGAGAATGAGCGAAACCGCAACACGAGTCAATGAAAGGCAAGGCAAGGCAAGGCAAAGTGACACCACTGAGAGCAACGCAACATATGCAACATATGCAACACACGCAACACTAGGAATTGCCAAGTACTAGGGCAAAACCTTTTACTATCCAGTTAACACAAACTGGTAAACATATGATACCCCAAAGTACGCAACTTGAATGCAAACATACAGACACCGTATCCGCTCACCTCACGGCCGACAGAATTTTACCGCCACAATAAATTTATAATTTATCCGCCAAAATTCTACGGCCTTTCAAACTCTTCTTTAAAAAATCGCATCTTTTATGTAATCACCGAAAAACTGTAGTCCTACTTTCTTATACTGTATTCCATCTGACCGAAACAAAATGTGGCATAGCATCAATATCAAGCCTAATTACAATGAATTTGCCACCTGAATAAACTAACTTGCGGTAGGCCATATATTACTAAATCTAATCTTACAACTTCCAAAGCTATGATTTTGATATAACTTGCATCAACAATTAGACAGTACAAGCTCCCCTTTTAAAGATTTGGCTGAAACGGCAGAAAAAAGAAAAAACTGACATTTTACTCCAGATTAATGAGTAGAAGTCCTGAATTTACGATCATTTCTCTATTAATTGAGATAATTAATGCACATACAGAAGACATTTTGTCTGCGCCTATAGAAAAATTTATGTGACCCGATTTCTACTCCTTAATTCTGAAATAACGGGTTTTGATAGATACATATTTCATTGTTTTGAAATTTTATATACGCATATTTGTTCTCAACTACGGACAATTCTGAAACTTGAACAATTTGTATGTTAATCGTTTGCTCACATAAACAAACCAAAGTATGATACAATAAACAAAGTCTAACATATTTTTCAACTCGTATTCCTCGTATATCGTGCACGGGAAGCAGTCGCATTTGACCTTTATTAAAAACTTTGTCGATAGAGCCCGCTTGTCTCGGGTAGCACAATTATTTCGACAGCCGTCTAACAGTTTATTTATGATGAAACCCGTATGCAAATGAAAAACCCGTGCAGTTTGTGAAATTAATTTAAAGCCCTGCTCCCGTCCTACATTTTAACCTTGAATCGTAACTGAAAAAGCATGAAAATCCCGACTATGAACAGTGACACCTGTCAAAATAGAGTCTATTTTATATATAATTCAATATGAAATACCATTAGTTTTGCGTGCAACAGTGTGGTACGTGCCTATTATAATCATGGTTGCATACACACAACAGAATTAATTGAATAGCAGCGGGTTAGGATTTTAAGCCTATAATGTAAGTTAAATTCGTCTTTCACAAAACAACATACACTATAAGAAAATAATGTGATGGGTTGATATCGGTCATTGTTAAAGTAAACAGTAAGTGATTTTTTTTTGATTTTTTTATTTATTTTTTTTTTTTATAATGATTTAATAGCTGTATTGTATGTAACCGAGGTATAAGTGCTACTTTTATTTAAGATTGTAACAATGTTCGAACTCTATGGATCTACATCAGGAGCTGCTTATCTGAATCTGAATAACTTAAACCAAAAATGTCATCGTGACGACCTGGTACATGTTCAGCGTATATAGGAAAGCAATAAAATCTGACAACTACAGGATAGTTTGTACAAGATACTTATTACTGCCCTATTGAGGCAAAAGAGCTTTTAGATTTATTACTTATTATTCAGCAGTTGTTTAATAAGTCTGATCCCCAAACCACAACCGCCGCTAAGATTGGAAACAATTCCGTCAATGTTATGTTTGCTGTAAATCCAAGTCTGTATCATCAATCAAGTCATCAGTGACGGTGAAAATAAATACCAAAATCGGAATATTCACCCGGGTACTATCAAAAGACAAAATTATAAATCTTAGTTTGTAACAGAAAAAACTGAAATCCAACTGATTTTTTTTTTTTGTTGTAAAAATCTTAACATTGTTAAATATCCTAATTCTTGTATGATGATATAGTTTTGTCAGACCAAAAACAGCGAGTAAAGATTGACCGGTAAAAATTGTCCTCGTGACGAACCAGTACAATCTTAGAAATGTGACAATTTATTAGTGTTCAACTTTGATTTATGCAGATTCTAAAATCTAGCAAACTATTCAAATGTTATGTACCTGGTTAAGTTACAAATGAAAGCGACTTTAATTGATATGTCAACGTCCTCGTGTATCTACAAATAAGTTTTAATTTGTGTTGGCCTGTGAATTTAATGTTTTGACATACTTCTATGCTACATAACGTAAACTATTTATAAATGGTTAAATTGAACCTGCTGTGCATGAATGACGTAAACTGAGATCCGAAGTGACCTAATTATTGAACCCATTTATATTAACCGTTAATAAGATCGTTCATTGTATGATAAATGGTGAGTTCCTCTATATTCACCTGAAATATTTTTGTGAAATGAAACATTTTACTGAAATCTTGAAATTTAGCAGTGGGACCGGCTACTCGGTCAGTTTCAATATTATTTTAAATTTGCGTATTGATTATTCTGAATTCTGTGAAACGTATTTAACTATTACTCTTAAAGTGAACATAGCAATTCAATGAAATTAGAAGACAGTTTGTGTAAGAGATAAGATGTTCCAACTGTTATGTTTCCTAAACTGACAGAATCTGAGAAGTGATCCTTTATGAAAGGAAGCTCGAACAAAAAGACGAAAACTTTTGATTACTTAAAGACTTTATATGCGCGTTGAAATTTGTACACTTTACATCGTAAGCAAATTTGCGAATAAACCACGTACGATTACAGAAATTCCAGTCATAATACATATGCACAAAAACTGATGTTAACTAGTTTAACCAGCATGTAATGGCCCATAAATTATTGTTTGACTTAGGCCATGGAGCTGAAGTGCTTTGACGTAAAAGAAATTGATCGTCATAACTCGTGAATGAATAAGTTCTTCTAACGCAATGCGTGATCTCTGAAGTTATACATATAATGCAATATCTCATCATTTTTGTAAGAATACCTGGTATACTGAAATGTAAGTGATGAATTCATTAGTAGATTTCTCAAAAAAAAAACTTAATATTTTTCTGTACATTCTATGCGCTAATAACTATTCAGATTAACTACCAAACCCTTGCAAAATACGGACTTTTGTCTGTGCATTTCGGTTGTAATACCTAATTTATCCACTCGCCTTAACATTTTATTAAAGCTGACCCTGAATCGCTAAGTAAACATCTGTCGAGCGTAAAGTTTGTAAAGAAATGTCAAATACAGTTCTATTACTAGGTCATTCGTACCACAAGTTTTCAAAACAAGTATTTCTCTATATGCAAAATTCTTATAAATATCAAAATATGAAAATCGTAGCTAGGATACAAAAACTAAATCTAATTTTACAAACATGATGTTTACAAAAACGAACTGTTGTTAGACACCTGCTCCAGTTCTACCTTATAACCTTAAATTGACACTGAAAAAGCATGGAAATCATGACTATGAACAGAGACGCCTGTCAAAATAGCGACTATTAAATCAAATTATACATTTGTGTATACAAAACACCTTTGATTTTGCAAGCTAAGTGTAGTACATGTTGCCTTATGTCATCAAAAGTTACATACACAGTAAAATTTGAATAACCGTGAAACCGAGTTTACTGATATTGTATGCCAAAATAGAGTCAAAAGGATAGCGTGTAGACGCGTGCGTAGATATATATTTGCGTCGCCACACCCCATTCGTGAATATTATGAAAAAACCTAAGGCTCTATGTTTGAACAACAAACAATCTACTAAATCTGTGATATTATTTCGACATGCCGGCAGAAGATTGGTAACACCGTCAACAACATTCTCTTCTAAAGCATCTGCACCTAGCATCCCTCTTGCCATTGTCCTGAGGAGCATACTGCAGAATATTTCTGTTGCAAGGATTCCTCCGAAATATCCGTTCCCGCCTTTGACCACGAGGCATTGCAATGATAAATCAAAACATGTAAATAGTTTTGACGTTACCGACGGTGTAGCTAGCAAAATGTGAGAGAACTGCACGAGATATTGGAATTTATATTATATCGACTGGGTACCAGTATCAATAGGAACCAGTTCAGATCAGCCAAGTGTAACAATATCGATGACACGTTTATCTACGAAAACAGACGACAATTTAATAAACTAGCAGACGGTAATTAACGAGCAACAATTTGAGAAAAAATAAATTAAATTATTTTAATTCTAAAATAATTTCCATTAATACTGTATATGGAGTTAATTTTGCAACAGGAAAATGTTTGTAATTTTTGCAATTCAAAATTTTCTAAAAATTAAAACCATGCGAAAGTTTAAGCCAAATGCTTCCTTGAAATTTGGAAAGGTTTCTCACACTTCTCCACCTTGGTCTGGGGATCTGGCAGTAACAGGCTTGACTCTCAACCCAGAGGTCTGTGTTTCGAATCCTGATGCTTTTGGAAGCCCCTGACCTAAGAGGTTTTGTGCATGAAAGATGGCTTCAGGTATATCGTAACAGTGCTACAGTGTTCATATTTGATATTGTAATTGAATGTAATTAATTACAATTTGCAATGTAATTGTAATTTAATTAATTACATTGCTAAATTTCATGTAATGGTAATTGTATATTAATTGGACATTTCTCAATGTAATTGTAATTTAATTAATTACATTTTAAAGTAATTGACCCCAGGCCTGATATCGTTGCTGTACACTAGGCACATTGAAAAACCAGGCTGTCTGTTTGCAAAGAGCTAGACTAAGTTAGCAGAACATACCTCTTCCAAAACATTATTCCTGTTCTGGTGGCTTCCTGTTGCTCTGTCCCTGTGGTCAGATCACTCTATGTCTGTACTGGTAGAGAAAGAATTTGCCGCCTTTAGAGACTGCCTTTGTAAGGTGCTGTATAATTCTGTATGATATAATGTGAAGTAAAACAGTTCGCCTATAGGTGTTGACAGCTTGCAAACTTTTATGACAGCATGTCAAATATTTACCAAATAACAAACCTGGGATCACAGCAATCGGTTAACAGACAAAAAATGACTTCATTTTTTCTTATTTATCATTTTGTAATTTTCTTCTTGCTTGAATGTTCTTTCTTTTTCTCAAGATACTTCAGTTTAATATTCTTATCACAGTCTAATTAAGAAACTGAGAGGAAAATAATTAGAAAATGTCAAACACAGAAATAATGACTAGAAAATGAAAAGCCTCTTACAGCTGCTGTAAATAGATTCGCAGATTTTTCAGCATTACTAAGTCTTGTAATTCTTTTCTTTTTCAGTTTAAAATTCTTATATTGGTCAGTATTAGCAAAGGTCTTTTTATTTTGGTCTCTGACAAGATATCCTAATTAACCTTTAGCCTGCTGGCAGCAAATGATTCTGCCTTCGCGACCAGTGCAGACCAAGGCTGATCATCTGCACTGTTTGCTATTCAGGAAATTTTCAGTGAACACCCCTTTGATAAACAAGTAGTACTGCCCAAATTGAATGATGGACCAAACCATTTTAGAAATTTAGCAGGCTAAGGGTTAAGGAATCTTGTCAAGGTTTTATATACTTATTCATATATCATTTTCATTTCAGACATATTTTGGCGGCGCATTTGCCAGGTATTACCTAGCGTTTAATGTATTGGGGCTGTGCTGTGCTACAGGAATGTCGTACATGGTTAAAAAAGTTTTACTGGATGAGGTGCATGGCCTCAACTGGTACGGCAAATATCTAGCGGAGGACTTCTTCCTAACATATGCACTACATGAAAAGTAAGTTTTATTGTGCGACTTTCTCTAGCAAATACTCAGTCTCAAAGTTGTTAGTTTCTTTCAGTGAAACTGAAAGGTACCACCTTGACGTCCAGAAGCTCAGTAAAGTTACTGTTAAGGAACTGAAATAACAAATTTAAGAAAAGCATTTATCATTACACACATTTCTAAAGAAAATAAAGTGCCTTCACAGCAAAATGTTGAAAGATTTTTAATTTTACTGTATATACTTTTACTAGAGACCAGTGCTTGTTCTGTTATTGAATTTCTAATTGCCTGGTATTGTAATTGAAGTTCTGTAATTGAATCACTAACTGACAGTATCTGTAGTTGAATTTGTTATTGACTTGTTTTGTAATTGAATTATAAATTGAAAGGTTTTGTAATTTAATTACTTATTGACATGTTGTGTAATTGAATTACTAATTGACTGGTTCAGTAATTGAATTACTAATTGACTGGTTCTGTAATTGAATTACTACTTGACTGGTTTTGTTATTTGACTGGTTCTGTAATTTTTCATTACTTTTTTCAGAGGCTACAGACTGGTTCTGTCAGCATATCCAGCTCAACAAAATCTTGCACAAACAGAGGTCATGGGGTACAAAAATAGAATGGTCAGGTATGTATACAGCTTTCATTCTCTTGTGGTGTGAAGTAATTACAATTTGTTGGGGACTGAATTTCAGGGACTTGCAGGTTGTGTTATCCATAAAGTTCAATCCTGATTAATTAGCTTTTTTCGATTCTGTTCATTTTAAATCAAGGAAATCTAATCCAAGTAGGATTACCGTTTTGGCAGAAACAGTGCAGTTTCATTCTATTGATATTTAATAATTTATAGTTTGGAGATAGCTTAATAGAATTAGCTCCTGAAGTATGGTTTTTGATTTCAGTTCCTTGATTTCTTCTATATTTTGAGCACTTGGAGTAATCTCATGTTTGTTTCGAATGAAATCTGTTGTAAATAATTTTTGATTGTGCTGTTTACAATAAAACAACAAGAAATATGTTATAATTGGAGTATTTTGGTTTCAATTCAGTGAAAGAGGGTGCAGCATTTTGAAAGTTGAAGTTACTTTCCTTCAGTTAATCCACTCTGTACAAGTTTTTTGAAAGCTACACGCTTTGAAATGAAATAAAAATATGTTGTTTATTTATGGTTACAGATGGCTGAGATTGCGGTTAAACATGATGCCGTTGGTTAGCGGCTTCCTCGAGCCACTGACGGAATGTATTCCGATTGGAATGTATGCCGCATGGTCACTGTACCATTTTCTTGGCATAAACCCATATATATTCTTCTCCGTCCATATAGTCGCGTGGCTTGTGTCTGACTATTTACTTCTACGCATGGTACAGGTAGGCCATTCGATGTTGAATCTTCCAACACCGACTAAGAGCCAAGGATGCTTATTTTATTATAAAGTAAGCACCTTGAGTGGTATCATACTTTATAGGTAGTTTGCAGTTTGAGAAAAACCTTTTTAAAATTTTATTTTCATATTTCGGACAGGTTTCTAAGTTCAATTACAACCTGCTGTAAAACTAGAAATAGTTGTGGCGTAATAATGAGTTGTGGCGTAATAATTCTTGCAAATTTTGGAGTTCTGATTATTTCAGGAATACTTTTGTCCTTTTTAATTAACAAAATTTATGGTTTACACAAGGGTTAAAACCTTGAGTAATAAGGCTGTTTTCAAATTTCACGAAATTTTGATCACAAAAAATGTTCAAAATTATTAAAAGATACAAATAGTTTCGGAAGAAATTCTTCACTTCAATTCTATTTAGTACTAAAATCTGACTTTCAAAACATATTGAAACGGTAACAGGAGATTAAATATTTCGAATTACGATTACGACTAGTTATATAGTCGTGCTTGTTTGCTTAACAAATCCGTTTGTACTAAAAATAAACTTATTAACATACCTTAGGAACTGATTCGTTAAATGTAATTTTCTGGCATAGAGCTACGTTTGAACTGCAAATTATCTATAGATTTTTTTCAGTAGATGTGGCTTAAATTCTTTTTGTTTTCAAAAGCATTGCTGTAAATTAATATTTTTGTACCTGTGTCTCTTCAGTTATCTGCTTAAGGGTTGAGTTTGAACAAATTATGTAAAGTGGTTTAACTGGTTTTCTTACGCACTACACTTACACACTAAACAGAAATATAATGTAGATACTTTTGCTACATGTATTCTACATGTTGGGGAAAGAAGCTCGATAATGAAATAGATCATAGGTTAGCTGTATTGCTGTTGTATTACTCAGAATCTGATGTCCTGTGTATGGTATCATCCTTAGGGTACTATCTGTCTGACTTGCGGAAAGTAGGTGGTTCTACCACCAGGCCCTCCCTTGACATAAATAATGCTTAGTCGGTTACCTTGTGTCTTCCAACAGAATTAAAGGTGAAAAGTGTCAGTATGACCTGAACAGTGTTTGTGTGACTAAAAACCATAACAAAATATAAGCTGAATGGGTATAGCACAAGACTTACAATCAGTTATTTTCGGAGAACCAGTTAATGCTTGGACGAGGTCCAGTCAACAGACTGACATAATTATGCATCTGAAATACTTCTGAAAAAGGGTACTGTTTAAGCAGAAATTTTGCAAGGGTTTAATTTTTGCTTTATTTGTGAGGCCCTACATCCCATGAAAAATTAATCCTTGCATAAATATTTACCATTAGTATAATTCAGATTAAAGTCAGATACCATTTTAACAATTTCGCGAATGTTAAACCTCGTGAACATACTCAAAATTTCAAATTCGGGAAATTTTGACCCAGCGAAAATATGTGATTTTACAGTACTATCCCCAGCAAAACAGTGATGAAATACAGTTTTATATGAGAAAAAATAGTTAGAAATATGAAAACATGTTCTTCTTTTATTTATTACAGCATGGTAATCCACCATTTTCCAAACTGCAGTATCTGTTTGCATGGTGTCTTCGCGAGTTTCTGGCAGTGTGGGTCTTTTTTGAAGCCCTAATCTCTCCAAGGACAATAACATGGGGCAAAAGAACTTACAAACTGTCCCTTGGGGGTCATACAGAAATTGTCAGTGACAAAGCCAGGGCAAAAGCTGAATTGTAGCACACGGTTGCGTATACCATGTCGGTAACGCCATAAAATATCATCCATGTCAGATCATGAAATCATCATGTAAATAGATGTCAAATGAGATCATGCACAGTGACCATCATGAACCGTGATATTCCAAGTATTTTTTTATTGCGTGAATCAACATAATACATGTAAGATCAGAAGATATAAAAAGAGTTGCAAATGTGACTAAATTGCCCTTCCATACTATGTATTTGTAGATCATGTACACAGAAATTCAGTGGCATGTTACAGCAGACAAGATTTTTGTTGATTATGTTCGAAATAACTGATACTGAACCAAGTATAATTGTGTGATATACCAGGTTGAATTACATGTGATTCATTCGGAGTGTTCATGATCATGGACCAAGTTGAGTAATTGTGTACAAGAAGGTTCATGAACAAAGTTAGGGATATAAAACAAAGTTAAGTTACATTAGATTCATTTACAAGGTTGTTAAAGAAAGACAAGTTTTGAATACCAATACAAGTATGCGTCTTAAGCTATTGACAGACATGAATCGTGCAACAAAGTATAGAGATCAGTTTGGTCACCAACAAGACCATGCAGGAGATGAAAACAGATGTATAATTGAGTCTGGTATAAAGTAGAGGCGATGGAACAGTGACAAGGGAAGCTGTTCTTGCAAGCTTGCATGAAGTTATTCAAAATGGGTGGAAATACAAACCAGTCTGAAGACTCTGGTATCTGATAGGTAGCCTCGGCACACAATTTGAAATTAACCAGTGGCAGGGCTGTATTCTCAGACTGGTCTTAAAACTCAAGTTTTACACCTTTCTGGCCAGTTCTAATAAAAGCATACAGTCTGTTCATTGGATATGATAAAATTATTATGTGGGAGAACAGGGAATTTTTGTAAGTGATATATGAGCCATGCCATGAGAAAACCAACATAGTGGCTTTGCGACCAAGCATGGATCCAGACCAGCCTGCGCATCCGCGCAGTCTGGTCAGGATCCATGCTGTTCGCTAATGGTTTCTCTAATTGCAGTAGGCTTTAAAAGCGAACAGCATGGATCCTGACCAGACTGCGCAGATGCGCAGGCTGGTCTGGATCCATGCTGGTTGCAAAGCCACTACGTTGGTTTTCTCATGGCGCGGCTCAGTTATAACATTTATTACATAGTGATTTATTATACAACTGTATTATTGTATTGCTTATATTGTCAAAACTCAAAATATATCATGCACAATACAGAGTAATTTATATATAGCTGTTGATATTGTACGAACCATATCGTTAGAATGCTGCTGATGGGCGAAATCATAAAAATGTGTATTGCATATGTGTCTATATGTTTATTTGTGTATAAAGCTTGCAGATGTATTGCATTAGTCATTGTGTATTACATGACGTGTAAAGATATATCACATAAGTCTTAATGTAGATTAAGTCTGAATGTAGATACAGTAGAACCTGTGTGTAAAGATCATGTGTAAGAGAGCAAAAAATGGTCATTGTGTAGAGGTGGTCATTACTTGCATGCTTTCTTTATTCACAGGTTAAAATACACTGCAGATATTTGAATTTGAAACTAATCTTATGGTTTTACAAGTGGTGTCTGTTCAAAGACGGTTTTTAGCTCGGGTTTTAATGTAAATGCAAAGGATAAAAGCACAGAGTACAATGTATTTGTGTCTGTTTATATGTGTGCATAGATCTGTGTAGGTGAGAGATTCTATTTTTAGATAACGTGACAATTACATTGATCATAATGTTTTGATGCAAAAATGAACCATTCTGTTACCTTTTCTTCTTAATGTTCTTCCTTGCTTTAAATTTAAAGCTTGATATTCAGATTTTATATAGATTTAGGTGTATAGAATTTTATAAAGATATCACACTGTCATGTTTAAGAATACCATGTTGCCTTACTGATGTACTCGTATTATAAATGGCAAAGGAATAAAAAGGGATGACTTTCATTCAGGCCTGAAAAAAAGACCGGTTGTTTCCCATTACATGACCAAAAAAAAAAATGACAGGGTAGGCAGGTCAGCTCATCTTCTTTATTATATGCCCGAAGGGACATATATGTTATGATGCCGGTGTCCATCTGTCTGTCCCGCCCGTTCGTCTGTCCATCCCTCCGTTAGCACTTTTGTGTCCGCACTGTAACTCTTGAACCCCTTGAAGAAACTTGACACAAATGTTCACCACATCAAGACGACGTGCAGAGCGCATGTTTTGGATGACTCGCTTCAAGGTTAAGGCCACACTTTGGGGTCAAAGGTCATATGACTTTGTTTTATGTCTGCTCTGTAACTCTTGAACTGCTTGAAGGATTTTAAAGACACTTGGCACAAATGTTCACTGCATCGACATGTCATGCAGAATGCATGTTTCTGATGGCTTGCTTCAAAGATCAAGGTCACACTAAGGGGTCAAAGGTCATACCTTCAGGTGTATATTGCTCTGCATTGCAGTGCTCTTGTTCCATATCAGTTTGTCTCTTCCAGTCAGTGTGTTATCTGTTGATGTTTTTTTTTTCGGAAGAATATTGTTAAATTAAATTTTGACTTGTTTGTTTTTGATAAAACATGTGCGTATTTCATTTATAAAGCTTTACAGCATTTGACTCAACATTCCAATATCTTGTCTCATTGGAGCATTCTGTGCTGCATTGTTGTAACCAAGAGGTGCCTATCTCTCATTTAATGTCATTTTTTTGTCTACCTTGCAAGATTATTTTTATCAAATTTCGTCATTAACAATAACATGCTAAAGTATTTTTGTTGTCAAACTTTTTCATCACATTAGAATTAAAAGTAAGAAGGGCACTTGAAGAAAAATAATGAGCAGGGCATCAGAGGAAAATCAATATGCAGGGTATCTGCAGAAAAATCAGTTTCATTTTAAGAACACTCGAGTGAAAAATCATGCCACCAGTCCAGGACTAAAGGGACTAACCCACACATTTAAAATAATTTCACTCAAAACTTCATAAATAGTGAGTACTCTGAAAGTGACAAGTGGTACAATCCTGTTGACATAAGATTTTTGCAGCATATTTTTATAAATAACCAAAAATGGTGTGAGAAGTTAGTAAATTGTTACATTCTTCTTGCATTTTTAACTATATCTTTTTATTTTCATCCACTTTATCGTTTTTCAGTGTCATATATACATTCTATGCCAAACTTGATGAAAATGAAAATTCTTAAAAATTTCGTCCAAACTGGGGGCAAATAGCTTTAAGGACTTAGTCTAGTTTTGTTTACTTTTAAACTTATTTATTTTACGTCAGTTGTATAGAAAATTTTCACAACTATAATTAACATTGTCAGATGACTGCTTTGCCATGTTTTGACCATTTCTCATGTGATAGTAGGGCAGTGAAGATTTCACTTAAATTTCGTTCTTTGCAAGATTCGAACTGACAGTCTTCATGTCAGAAATCCTGATTTATACCTTTGCCTTTCTTAGATCACCTTGGTAAAACAGTGACAGAACATTTGTTTCAGCTCCTGCTATCTATTGCATGAGAATCATTTTGACACCACTCGACAGTTTTCATTTAATCATTTTTTTCATTCGAGTAAAAAAAAACGTCTGTAAGCATCTGTTTAGTGAAGTAGATTTAGTTTTCCAAAGACTTTAAGTGCAAAAGCTTTTAAAGATAATCTGTCTGTGCAATAGTATTTGCTGTAAGATTGTGTTTAGATGTGATTAAATTCATAGCAAGTAGGTGAATGGAATATTATCATAAAAGTCTGTGCTCATTCACTTTATTTCATTTATTGTTAATTTTATTTTCGTAACTTTTTCTTGTATCCCTTTATTGTTACTTTTATCTTAAATCAGACATATAGACGTAAGTACGAAAGGCATATTTTTATATTTAGTAACAAAAGGTTGTTTTGTTTGTCTTGTTTTACTCTAAGCATTCCAAGTACTTCCTGTACTTCATGAAATGAGCCGTGCCATGAGGAAACCAACATAGTGGGTTGGCGACCAGCATGGATCCAGACCAGCCTGCGCATCCGCGCAGTCTGGTCAGGATCCATGCTGTTCGCTAACAGTTTCTCTAATTGCTATAGGCTCTGAAAGCAAACAGCATGGATCCTGACCAGACTGCGCGGATGCGCAGGCTGGTCTGGATCCATGCTGGTCGCAAAGCCACTATGTTGGTTTTCTCATGGCGCGGCTCAAATAAATGCATAAATTTTTCGTGTTTACTGTAAAATCATTTAATTTCGTGGACTTGAAATTTCATGGTTTTGTCCAGGAAGGTATTTCATGGGGATAAGAATTCTTGGATGTCCTCTTTTCCGGTCGTCAGGGTAAAAAGATGGCGATTTTGCTTTTTCACTGGGATTTGACTTCATGAATTGCCAAAGCCACAAAATCCATGAAAATTAGTCCCTCACGAATATTAATGATTCAACAGTATGATTTAAAGCTGACCATTTACTGTAGCAGTTACAACAAATTTTGAATTAAAACAGCAGTTAATCTTGTACTAGATAAAAGGAAAAATGCGATACACAAAATAAAGAAAAAATGCTAAGTACCAGTACCAGGAAACAGAATTTGCTTATCTTTTTGCAACGTGTTCATTTTTGGAATCTCAAATTATCATTTTGTAATGTTTACCACTTTGAAAATATGTGGAAAATGGTTGTTTATGTTTGTTGAGTATCAAATATATCTGGAGTATGGTTGTTTATGCTCGTTGTTAATTTATCAATCAGGTTATATGTTCAAATTTTATTGATTTTTTTTATAATTACTTAAAATTATATCTCATTTAAGGTGGCGAGCTAGCTTTCAAGAACGGTATTGTTTTTTGCAAAGTTAGCATAAACTTTTTATAATCTTTTTACAGATTTTATTAACTTTCACAACAGCAATCTTTAAGTGCCGTGTGGCGGCTGTAAAAAGTCTCCTCATACTTTGATTCAGTGTTGTTATATTTTCTGGTCCTTTGGGATCATGGAGTCCATTCAACATATGTGTAATAGAGTTCCGCTTAAGCCGGTGCTAGGGGGCGTGAGAGGTGTTGCACATTTCATTACCTCTCATGAACAGACTCAATCAAACTGAGTCTGCTATTATTCTTCTTGGTTACATTCTTTGCTTCCAAAGGATCTTTTTACAGATTTATTTAACAGAATTTAATCCCCTTGGTTTGTTTTTGCCAGTTATTTAGTCGCAAGTATTATAACATCCTTCCTTCAAAATTCTTACAATAAATGTAACTTACATTTGAGTACCGCTGTTACAAAATCCATTGTTAGGGTTTTGGGATGCTATGGATCGAGATCACCTTGTGCATCCATGCAGTCTGATCTGGATCCATACTTAACAGTTGCAAACAAGTGCAGAAATTGATAAACAAACAGACTGAGTATGGATGTTCATTGATTGCGAAGCCCTAATGTTGGTTTCCACACAGCAGCCCTCATTTTCCTATCCATTCAGGTTATTTCTGTCTTTTTAATAATACTATGGATTTTAAGATTTTTTTTTTGGTCAAAAAGCAACGCATTGTGCCAGGGCTAGGCCGCCACCTTAATTTTGAATGTAGTATAGAGATAGGCCATGCAGGTATATAGAATAGTTATTTAATAAAGTATTGTGCCTCTATTTTGAATGTTGTGTATATCGGTTGATTGTGAATTATTATATGTTGAATTTGTAATAGATTTTATACTTACGATTTGTACCGATAATTGTATTAAATTAAAAAGGTTATTTTTAGCATGGGTTGGAAATTATTTTGTACAGTTCTAATTATATATCTGAGGTATGTTTCACACAGTTACATGTATAGACTTCATAAAAAAGATTAATTTAAATATAGCTTCAATTTAACAAAGAAGAAAGGTTGAATTAAAAGAAAGGCTTTGTACTGAAAATGCTCAATATTACTAGCAGCAACTATGAGAAATATGTAAATTTTAATGATTTAAGCTTTTTCATCGTTTCCATACTGTCCTGCAATTGGGAGAAAACTAAATCTGTTAACATACTTGGTAATTTTATTTTTAATAAAAGTTATAATTGGCCTAATTCACTGCACTAACTGAGAAGCAAAGTTGAGAAGATTGTGAAGAAATTATAGAAAGTACAGCTATATTTTCCTTTTAAAGTTCTGACTACTTTCTATTTGGTTTAACTGACATTTATCTGGAGGATGCCCCATTAAACTATTTTGACAATTGTCAAGTATAGGCTTACATGATAAGAATCTCTTTATTTTCTTGGTAAAATGAACTTATATAACCAATAACTTATATAGCCGTAAATGTTACCCATTTTTCATCAGACGGAACCATATCATTATTGGTATATCATCTGTTTTTCATTTTTGATGTTAATTATACCAAAAGTAAATCATGTTTTATATTTTTGTTGGGTAGGGAGACAGTTTAGAGTCTTACAGAATGCACATATCTTCACGATTTGGACAAAAAAGTTTGAATGCAACTGGTAGAAATTTGTGAATTTACTAAATTTTTGTCTCTTACCAAAGGTATTTGGTCATCCATTCTTACACATTTATCATATATTTATTCCAAGATTATTACCGGTATAATTTATAGTCCCTGTTACAGGTACCCCAGTGTGCAAGCATGTACAATATTTGACAGGTTTGTATTGATCGGCGCTACTGGCATTCTTGTTTTTTTTTTAACCAGGTCTAATAGGACAGCCTTTAACCCTAACCCTGCTAAATTTCTATAAGGAACTTGTCTATTAATGGTTAAAAGGGGTGCTTACCAAATAGATACTGACTGAATGACGAATAGTGCAGATCTTGATCAGACTGCATGGATGTGCAGGCTGATCAATATTTACATTAGTTGCAAAGGCAGAATCAGTTGTGTCCAGCATGGTAAGGGTTAAGTTCTTATGTCATTGGAATTTTATGGCCTCCACTAAAATGTCAAAGAAGGCTTATACTGGGTAATTTTTTTTATCAGACAAGCGAGATTATGTTGTTGACATGTATTTGATTTAAAAGGTAAAAAGTAATTATGTATTAAATTTGTCATTTAACATTATGTGTTTTCTCAGGTCAGTTTGGAAGAGCTAAGACCTATCATTGGACTGTTATAATGTTAGAAAAACACAGGCTTACTAACATCATTTGATATGCAGTTGCTCTCCACGTCAAATTATTTTGATCCTGAATAATTTGGACACAAAATTATAAAAAGTTTATTTGTTTTTGCCTGCTCTAGGTTGGTTATATATGTGACAGTCATGGTTTTATTTTTGCTAATAAACGTGAACAATTCCACTCACAAATTCAAAATATTCCGGAACATTGATCTGGTTCCTATCCTAAAACACAAACACACTGGCGTTACACAAATTTTTAACACGCTGATACTGAAATGGTTACCAAAAGTCCATGGGGAAAATTACTCAATCTGCCAGCATTGTTTGTTGCAAAGAATAAATGACTTGATTTTAGAGAGGCAATTTTTTTAGCAGATATAATTGATTACTAACAGAAATTATAAGAGGTAAACAAGAATGGAAACAATTAATAATTACTCGGTGATAATGTTTTCATTGAAGCGTACCTTACACATCTGGAGACACATATTCCTGCTTTGTGTTACTGAAGTAGTACTTTATAAAAAAGCCAGCAACGGTTTTAATTAAGAAATAATGTATAGAAAAACCATGTTTTAATGTTATTAATACACGGAAAGAGGTTATACATCCATGGAATAATTTTACGAGGGCATAGCCCAAGTGAATTATTCTGGTGACATATAACTGATTTTTGAGTGTATTAATTTAGGTAAAACACGATTTTGCTAGACATTATTTCAGTTGTAATATGCACACAACAAAAACATTGACGTCATCACACGTTAATGTGACATCAGTTTAGCGTAAGTTTGTTTTAACAAAAACAAGCTTATTAGAATGTTGTTTTAAACACTTACACTACAGAAGGCATTATACCTATATAACTTATATATATATATAATAAGCTTATTTTGTATGTGAAAGTTTTGACAGCAAATAAGGATTTATATACAATATACATGCTTAGTACATGTGCACTCTGTATTTTGCGTATCCTAAACTGTGACATCCAAACCTAGTTGTAAGAATTGTTGTAGTGATGTTTACATGATGAAAAAAATCTGTTTGAGTAATCAGAACACGGATGTTGTTCAATTATCTTGACTATTCAGAATTTTGTTTTACTATTCAGAATTTAATTAAGATTTTATGGATTCGGTGCAACAATTCAGAATGGTTTGGAAAATCCACAAATTGACTTTACCATTCAGAATTTGATTGGACTATTCAGAATTTTATTCAGCTTTTCAGAATTTTGTTTGATATTTCAGAATTTGGTTTAAATATTCAGAAATTGACTTGACTACTCCGAATTTGGTTTGAATATTCAGAAATAGACTTGACTTTTCAGAATTTGGCTCTTCTGTTCAGACTTTGGTCACATATTCAGAATATAGCGGGACTATTCAGAATTAAGCCAAACAATTCAGAGTTTAGCCAAACTATTCAGAAATTAGTTTGCCCAGTAAGAAGTATACATTTTCTTTAAAGGCCACGTCTCTTCAGGCCTTCATTAGTATCACATATTAATATATAGTATATACCTTTCCAGCAAAGTATTAGTTAAAGAAAAGAATGTGTCAGTATTGTTGAAAGAAAAATACATATGAAGTAGTTGAGTAAGATGCAGTTTAACCGTTGTATGTTTACCTGGTTCTGGTTGCTCAAACTGTGAAATACATTCCAAATTACTTGTGATTTGTTTATTTAGAGTCAAAAACTATGTAGCTGGGTTATACAGCCAAAGATATACAAGTCCATCCAAGGTGTATTTTCTGCATGAGAAAATTTTCTAATAAATATGAATAACTAATCAGCTGTAGTCTTCTTTTACATATAATGCCCTCAAACACCAACCATCGTTCAAAGAGGTGGGTTTAGATTGTGTGCGGATATTTGTCCATCATCATCACCATCATCATCATTATCACCACCATCATCATCATCATCGCCATCTTCTTGAGTGATTGCCTCACTCCATATAGGGTATATCCACAGTGTTGGATGGTAGTACTGTCGACCGGTTTGCAGACCGTTTAGTTCTAACTAATAACCAAAATGTACCTCGGCCTATGGTGATAAAACATCATTGAATGATTGTTTTTGGTTAGTAGATGGTCAAAGGCCAGTAGAAGTCAAAGTGACCTTGTGCCTGTCAACAACTGGGGATTGCTTGAGTTTAGCTGTCTATAACTTCTGTGGTTAGTAGGTGATCATGACCCCCTATTATTGTGGGGGTCAGAAGTCTTTAAGGCCTCAAGACTTAAAATGGTTTCTGTCCAACAGTTAAAGAACACTTTGGTCTTTGGACAGAAGACATCATAGTGTAAATGTCTGTGCTCTGTAGATGGTCTCTGTTTTTATGCCCACACACATTTATATAGGGGATGGGGATTTCATATACATGTAGTGTTGCTGCTGTCACACTATTAGCCTGATTTGCTTCAAACTTTCACAGATGAACAAGTTAGATGTGCAGATAGCCATAAAGGAAGGGTTTTTTTTTCTTTTTCTGTGAGTATTTTAACGCAGTTATGGCCCTTAGTTTGTTTTTCTATATTGAATATAGTGGAAAACTTTGTGTGTCCAACTCCCCCGACACTGTTAGCCTGATTTGCTTCAAAGTTTCACAGATGAGCAGGCTTGATGTGGAGATAACCATAAAGGAAGTTGTTTAAATAGTTTTGCTGCAGTTGTGGCCCCTATATAGAGGATGGCACTATTTGTGGCATTCGTGTCCTATGGACACAATTCTTGTGGTTTTATATAGTTTAATTTTTTTTGGTCAAAAGTCAAGGCCAGACCATACTTGGGACTGGAAATAATTCAGTCTCTACCGAGAAGGTGTTTATGTTTTACAAACAAACGGCTTTTATTTTATTTTCATCAAGTTCATAACCAGCTCTATGAAGACTTACATAAACAAGTTATTTACCTTTATTGAGAACGTCAGTTGTTTAAGCTGTTTCATTTCTGGAAAGCTCGGTAATGTTACTGCGGATCAGTACAGAATTTCATATCTTGACTTATTCTCTGCTTGTAAATAACAACTTCTCCAAACAAATCCGAGTTGGAGGACATACGGACTCAGACGTGCTACCTTCAGTAGTATTCGTCCCACTTGAGGTTTCGTGACCATGACCTTATAAGATGTTATAGCTGGAGATTGATTTCAAAACTGAGTTTTATGACCTTGTAGCTGCTCAGTGTGGATGTAGTGATCCAGGGGTAACACTGTCAGACTACGAAACCAGGGGTCGTGTGTTCGACATCCCGCTGTTCCAACTAAATTACTTTCATTGGGATAAGAGTGCAGGGTATGGATGTTTTACACCTGGTACGCTAGAGAACCAGGGAAGCTTCTGGACTGGTATTCACCAACGTTTTCTAGCTCATCTGATTTTTTTGGGAAAAATGATGAGTTGTTGTCATCACTTGATCGGCGTTGGCGTTGGCGTTGCCTGGTTAAGTTTTGTGTTTAGGTCAGTTTTTCTACTAAACCTGCAACACTTGTTCACCATTAACAGCTGACTCTGTACAGCAATAAACGTAACTCCATCCTGCGTTTTTATAAGAATTATGGCCCCTTTTGGACTTTGAAAATATCAGATTTCTTGGTTTTGCGTTTAGGTCAACTTTTCGCCTTAACTGTCAAAGCTTGGGGCAGTTATTTGCCATTAAACGCTGACTCTGCACAGCAAGTACTGTAACTCTACATTGCTTTTTGCAAGAATTATGGCCCCTTTTGGAATTAGAAAATCAGATTTCTTGTTTAAGTTATGTTTTTAGGTTAGCTTTTCTCCTAAACTATCTAAGCTATTGCTTTAAACTTGCAACACTTTTTCACCATCAAAAGCTGAATCTGTACAGCAAGAAACGTAACTCCATACTGCGTTTTGCAAGAATTGTGACTCCTATTGGAGTTAGAAAATATTATATAGAGACAAAAAATCAGATGAGCGTCTGCATCCGCAAGGCGGTGCTCTTGTTGAAATTAAGGACTAAACCTCTAAAAATCAAATTGTCGTAACTCCTTTTTAATACATCTATAACGCTGAATCTTTGCGTAGCTATTTACTGTTGTATATGCCACATTCGTACTAAGTTTTATCAAAATCCATACACGATTAAAACATTACTGGGTCATGGAATCGGAGCGTTTTCTGTATTTTGCAAGAACATTCCGCAAAAATTACTTACAGCCTTCTGGTGGAGTCGCCCATGTGGGTTTCCGCGGGCGACTATAAATAAGTCTAAACACAAACAAGACCTACTCTAAATTGTCACTGACTTTATATTAGCAAATACTTTTGAAAAAAGGAGGAGAACAGGTTATTTTGTTTTATGGAATTTTTACTGAAACCTTCAAGCCATTTGGCGACCTCGGTGCTTTTAAATACTGACAGTATTTATCAAGCTACAGTAAAGCAAAAAACGTACGTTTTTTTCAATCATTATTAAAATCGTATCTGCCACTTACGACCAGGTCATAAGTGGCAGATACAAACAATGTCATCACTGATTTTTTTCTCAAACTAATCAAAAATGGGTCGTAAGTGGTAGATACAACCTTTCATTATTAATGAGGTTCTGCTTCCGAAAATGTATAGGTCGTAATATGTCGTAATAGGTCGTAAGTAACATGTACGACCTTATAATTTCTGCGGCGTCGATATATACAAGAGGTGAATGTAATATAGTGGTTTCCTGAGTAATTTGATTAGTGCATTTTCAAATATTTATGAGGCACAATATTTAACTTTTAGCCTGCTGGCGGCAAGTAATTCTGCCTTTCAAGTTTGCTATCAATACAGACCAAGATCAGCATCAGTCAGTAAAATTTCAGGGAACACTCCTTCGAATAATAGAATGATAGAGCAGTCCATTTTAGAAAATTAGCAGGGTAAAGGTTAAAGGCTCATAATGCCTTTGTTTAAAATGTGGCTGCCATATTTTCCGATATGAACATAAAATATATTAATTTCTTTTTAAAACCTATTTCCAGTAATTGTCTTCACTAATACTTGTCAAAGACTTGAACATAGTAGGAAGTTTTATTGAATCTATTGTTTTTTATTACCTCCCTTGATGGCTCTAACTGTAAAAGTTCATGTGCAGTAATAAAAGTAGCGCTTTTCTAACCATGTTAGTATGCACACCATCTATTTTGACAGCTGTTTCATCTGTTTTTAGAATTAAATTTAAAGTCTTATGGAACTTTAAGGATGTTAACACTTTCATAATCACACAGTTCACTACATATATCCAGTGTAGAATATAAATGAAATTATACAGCTTTTTAACCGTAATGTCCACCAAGTTCATTTTTGTATAAAACATTCCATTCAGAACAATGACAAAGAAATTTGAGAAATTCAATACCCTAGATATATAAATGTGTTTGTTTATGCTAAACATATCGTTTTTGTTTTTGGTTATTGAAAAATACCAATAATGAAAATGATTTATTTATGATAATGTGTTAATGGAAGGAGTATTACTATAATCGGGTAAGTGAAATAGTTGATTTTTGTATTCTATCAAAATATATATGGTAAGTAAGTCGTATATATGAGTTAGTAAGTCGAGCGTAAAAGTAAGTATGTCGTATATAGGATTTAGTAAGTCGTACTTATGACTTATTACAAATCTCTGACGCTTCCATACTTTGTATAAAATGTTGCCAAACTATTTAATTGTTCGACTCTTTAATAGGCTTTGAAAGCGAACAGCATGGATCCTGACCAGGCTTTCCATCTGATCGCAGTCTCTCCCCCTCCCTCTCTCTCCATCCCTCCCTCCCCTGGCGATAAGGTTGGCACTCCGTAACTTTTTTATAAAGTTACGCTACATTTTCTTACACAAATCCCGTAGATGTATGTAAAAAGTTAAAATAACCTTTCATTAAACTGTTTCTTTTCAAAACATCTTATTTTCAATAATATCTATCACTTCGATCGATTAAGTTTTCGCCTGAGTAGATTAATGGATTTATAAAAGGCACGACATGAGAAAGTCAATCAAATTCAAAGCTTCATTCGGAAGAAGTTCAATGTCTGTATGAAAAAGGCAGATTAATGAAGAAACTATCCGCCTTTCATTGCATCTTAACGTGTAACTAGGGATTAGTAATTTTCTTTAAAACACATCCATTAGTGATAAGCCCGTACTTTTCGAATAACACAGATTTTGAGTTAAAGGTGTGAATTCCGCACCGGCTTGGAACATTTTGGAAAAGGGTATCGCGGAATTATATATCGGAGTAAATAAATTGACAAAATGTTTTTATGATAATTTGTCACGAGATGTATTAACTGTTATTTAAGTTTTAGATATGAAATATTACATTAAAGAAGTACTGGCTGCGGACTGTTAGAAGAATGGGTTGCGTCAATTCAAGGACAGCTCCGATAGAAGATGTTGATTACGTAAGCGATTGTCTTATCATGTTTTTCGTTTTTTTGCGTACTCATTATTTCCACTAGTATAATTGGCCCAATATAGGCGCTCTCCTGTTCTCAATATAAAATGAAGTCCGACAAAACTATTGTAATCTATAACCTGTCTTTTGTCGATTCATGAGAAAAAATGGGATTGGGGATCGAGGGTGATGTCTGTATAAAGATATATGTATATTGTACTCTCAAAAAAGATGCGGCACAGTTTTTTCCACGCTAATCATAAATGTAATTATTATTAATCCAGATTTATATTCATAATGTCTCTGGTTGTGCGTTTGTAAATCAAAAATTTAATTAATAAAAAGAAATGATCAAAAAATAAAGACGGTAATATCAAGTTCTTTTCTTTTCCCCTTTTTTCTTTTTTTTTTGCACGTTAACTTTCGTGATATTTGATTTCAATATATTTCAGAAAAATGTTGAGGATACCAATCCGGATTATCCGCCAGCATATATCCCGGACAGCACAAAGGCAGAAATCTACGATAAGGATGTTAACAGAGATATACAACAGAAGATTGCTGCGGTATGTATAGTTCAATGTTTGAGCCGCGCCATGAGAAAACAAACATAGTGGCTTTGCGACCAGCATGGATCCAGACCAGCCTGCGCATCCGCGCAGTCTGGTCAGGATCCATGCTGTTCGCTAACGGTTTCTCTAATTGCAATATAGGCCAATTCAGTTCCAAAAGAAAGTGTGCACTTTTTTAAGTTTAAATATTTCAAAAAATTCCCCGACGTTTTTGTTTCATTTTTTCATACACTAACTCTCAGGTATAACTCAAAATCTAAAATGCACACCAATTTGTTTACGCACTGATTTAAATTTTGGTACCAAACATTATAAGTTTTCATGAAAATAACCGAGAAAAAATAACAGAAAACTAAGTGCACACTTTCTTTTGGAACTGAGTGTAGGCTTTGAAAGCGGCATGGATCCTGACCAGACTGCGCGGTCGCAAACACTATGTTGGTTTTTTCATTTGTATTCGTTGTTGTTTTATAAGTGGTGTTCCCCAATCAAATGTATTTTCCTTTGAAATTATTATATAAAATTTTGTTGTATGCTATGCTATTCCCGTCCGAAAGCGCAAGCTAGACTAATAGAGACGTTTTTACGGCAGTCATTTTGGAACATAACTATTACACCCCTATTGTGAGTCATTTAATTTCCGTTGGTATTATGTATAAAACACACTGCATAAATTTGGTATTATTTTTTTCCTCGAAAAATGTTTGCGATTTCGTACTTTTACGGCAGTCCTTTTGGAACAGAACTATTACACCCCCATTGTGAGACATTTTATTTTCTGTTGGTATTATGTATAAAACACACTGCACAAATTTGATATTATTTTTTCCCTCGAAATATGGACAGCAACCTTAGCAGTTAGCGAGAAAAGAAGTTATGTATTAATATGAGCCGCGCCATAAGAAAACCAACATAATGGCTTTGCGACCAGCATGGATCCAGGTCAGGATCCATGCTGTTCGCTAACAGTATCTCTAATTCCAATAGGCTTTGAAAGCGAACAGCATGGATCCTGACCAGACTGCGCGGATGCGCAGGCTGGTCTGGATCCATGCTGGTCGCAAAGCCACTATGTTGGTTTTCTCATGGCGCGGCTCATATATTTATTTCTTTATTTATCTTTTTAATGTAGATGCCAAAAGGGACTGATGGAACTTATACCTCGCTGTTGAAATATCTGTCCACGGGACTGACGAAAGAAACACACCATGTCACCGGTAAGCTAGCTTTAACCGATTGATACTCAAGTCTGTAAACTTTCTTACTGTTTTTGCAAGAACAAATTATATTTCAATACATCATTGCACAGGCCCTAGGTAGTTGTTTGATTTTCCTCCGACTTTTGAAAAGAAATGCTAATAATTCATTGGAAACTCCCTACAATAAAACAATTGTAAATAGCCTGGTACAGTCGGAAAGAAAATATATGCTTTTAAGGTGTTTGCTCTTTAGAGAATCTGGTAAAAGAGGTAATACTGGACGTAAACGAGCCGGAAGATGCACTTGGCTTATTTTTGCTTACTTTTCAGCAATTTATCTCTGGATGAAGGATCAAGGTTATGACAGCGCCTCGCTTGATATGGTCAAAGATGGAGATACCCCAAGAGAGTATATGAAGATGATTAAAGACGACAGGGGTGATCTCACAACTTTCTTTACAATCTTGTGCAGGTATTGAAGTTCTTTTCTTTTCTTTTTTAAAGATAATTTATATTATTTCTTTGTTTCAAAGTTGGATTATATATTTCAAGTTTAACTGACCACATGACTGAATTGTTTGAATTATAGATTCAAGTTTTTTTTCAAGATTATCTTTTTTTTTAACATTCCATTACCTGTCCGGTTAGCTGAGTGGAGCACATGGTTATAGGTTGCAAATTCCTTTCCACGGCAAAGCAATGTTCTGCATGGCAACAAGTCCAAAAACCACTTCTTGTTCAAGTGGAGTTGTCAGTTACTTACAGAGAAAAAATGCGTTCTTGTATGGAATATATAAATATCACAAGTTAAATAACTATTTGGTTTGTTTCAAGGCGTTCTGGTATTCCATGCAACATAATCTCCGGACTTGGCAAGAACGAGACATACTTCATTGGAGCGCCCGAGAATTCCATGCAGACCAAATGGGCTGCCGTGTTTGCTGATGAAGAGTGGCATCTGATTCATATAGAGTGGTCTATGCAGAGAGGGGCGGGCAGCTCAGATGATGTCGAAACAGAGGTATTTAAAACTAAAAATGTAGGCCTTAGGATGGAAAACATGTAAAAAGTATAAAATGTAAATAAATTGATTTTACGCCAGTCAGCTGTGATGAACTGTATACGACTGAGATAGCGTAAGAGTAGGCTTCAGTGTAAGATCTTGCGTTTACCCATATAGTTTCTGTTGCACACGAATAAAACAGTTGAAAACTCTGTATTACCCTTTAGGCATATGAATAGGTTATAATATATAACCATCATTTGGTAGCTAGTGTAGACCATTGCGGAGAAAATGTCATATGAATTCGAAATTTCCTAGACAAATCTAAGATACAAAACAACACACACACACATTCAAAACAAGGTGATATATGGAACTATAGACCGGCATCGCCGTCTACTGATATAAATATGAAACAGGATAATTTCCACCAAACTAGTAAGTGTCAAAATGTTGAATTAGCTAATAACCTTAAATAAAAAATATATGTTTGAATTGAAAATATGTCAATACATATAATCATAATTGAGTTTTCATATTTTCAGGCTTCCGATTTTTTCTTCCTTACGGACCCGGATGTATTCTCAACCTTTTGCCATCCAGAAGACTTCAACTGGCAGCTGCTTGACCAACCAATTTCCAAGAAAGAATTTCTCAGTTTCCCATATTACAATCCACATTTCTTTCTCATGCATAGTTCTGTTCTGGCGCCAAAATCGGGAACAGCCAGAGCGATGAATGGAAAACTTGATATAGAAATTGCATTTCCCAAAAGACAAATTGACAATATTGAAGTTAATTCTTTTGCATACTTCATTGGTGAATCAAATGAAATTGAAAACAGGAACACTAAGGTAGACATTTTAGATAAATATGTGTTCGTGAACAGAAAGCCTTCAAAGTTTATTTTCGAGGTTACTCTTCCAAAGGCTGGTAGATACCTCTTCGATATTTATGGAGGTTATCGAGATAAAATGGTGGAGAAAGCAAAAACTCCAGGAAAAGGACTTCAACGCTTGTGTCAATTTAGAATTATTTCTGATAAACATTTTGAAGAAGGTGAAGTAGAGGCGCTGCCGGACAGTCAAGAAAATGGTTGGGGACCAGGCCCACACTGCCGCAGTCTAGGTCTTGTACCTCTGACTCATTTTGAAAGCTGTATTTACATTAAACCTGGAGAATACAGAGACCTATGGTTCAGAATGGAACGAGATTTAGATGTTACTTGCCAACTTACGCACAATTATCTGCCAGTTTATGAGCTTGTAGAACAAGTAAGTTACATTTTTGTCAAAGGAAGAAATGTATACATTTCTAAATGTCATGAACCAATACACACTTACTAAATGGTTTGGCGGTCAGTAATATACAACTATATCTATTTACCTTTCAAGTGGTTAAAATAGTTAAATAATTCAGCCAGTGAAAATGACTATTGACCCCCATCAGGAAAATATTGACCGACACTAAGGTTCATAGTTGTATACTATTTTCCCAAGGCCCGATTTTTCATTTCCTGAAATTAAGAATAAAAAAAGTTTCAAAGTTTTTTTTTTCAGTTTATAGTCTCATCAATAAGCACAGTCTATTGACTCACTACTTTTACAAAGGGCCATTACATTCTTGAAAAAAAAAGAAAAAAGAAACTGAAATCATCAATTTTGCCAAATCGTATAAAGTTGGTGTTCTATGTGCATAACTGTTTTATTTTCTAATTTAATGCTACAATTCACATCAACCCCTTCGTACAGACTTTATGTTTGGCGACGATACCTCCTTAAATTGTCTTTGACCGCAGTTTGAACGTTTCCCTTTCCTTTCATATAAAAGGTTCGAGCAACTGCGCGGATGCGCAGGCTGGTCTGGATCCATGCTGGTCGCAAAGCCACTATGTTGGTTTTCTCATGGCGCGGCTCATTTGTTTTTTATACATTTGGTATCTCGAACTCGCTTGTGTCGAAGAAATGTTCAGTCCTGTCCCGAAGACATGAATCACGTGTACAAAGTACATGTGTCAATTCTAAGTCGAATATCTGTTATATCAAAGTACAACGCGCAATCCAGATAATGAATATTTCAAAAGTAAAGATAAATACGTTAAATGTTTACGCTTAAGAGATTCTGCAGCCGAATGCCGAAACTCTTTCTCTACATTGATATTTAAATGGTAACATAATATACATTTTTGTACAAGGTGGAATGTGCAACAGGCGATAATGAGGTTCAAGTGCGAGTTCATGTTCCGGAGGAGGGTCAGTATGCTTTAAAGATCTACTGTAGGGAAGCCGGCTCCAAGGTGTTTCATGAGGCGTGTGTCTATCTTATCAGGCAAAGAGAAAAATCTCGTTTACCAGAGGTATTTCTCATTCATTCGTTCGTTCGTTCGTTCATTTATTAATTCAGTCTCGAATGTTCTTCTTTCAGTCATTTACAAACGTTCTTTGATTAAATGATTGATTGATTGATAATTTGATTGATTGATTTCACTTTTTTCAACGACACTTGGTGGAAACAACATTTCCTTAGTATATCTGAAGGAACTGGAGAACTTATCTCACATAACAGTCTCTCTCAAACGACATCTTAGCACTTTTATCGATGTCGGTTGAGACTGGTTTTACTTAATTGGAAATGGTAAAAGAGATTTATACTTTCTAGTTGTTTGAACAATTTCAAACGGTAGGACTTTTGTACTAATAGAATATTTTAAGATCGTTATGTTTTATTTACATATACTAGTACTACAAAAATTAATTTAAATTCTCAGAATTTTGAAAAAGGAGTACGAAATGTAAGAACATTCACATAAGCACACGTGTTTGAGTTGGGGCTGGTTTTATCACAATAATTATTGAAAGTAATTGCAAAAGTCTTTGCCACTCCTGCAACAGGTAAAGAAAAGCAAAATGTTACCACAGATCACATGTTAGTGCTTTAATTTTCTTAAATAACGTAGTTTTAGGTAAAACCGGTTGTTAACCTTCAGCTTGCAAGATTTCCAAAATGGACTTTGTCCATCATTCAATTTGGGCAGTTTCATTAATTGTTCGAATAGGTGTTCGCTGAAAATTTACTGATTGAATAGCGAACAGTGCAGATCTTGGTCTGCACTGGTCGCAAAGGCATAATCACTTGCCACCAGCAGGCTAAAGGTTAATAAGATTGGTTTTAGCTCAAGTTAACAATGATTTTGACAGTTTTGTGACTTTGTTTGAAAAATCTGTTTAATCTAAGACGAAAAAAAAAAATCTTCCACAGGGTGGCAAAGAATTTTGCGAAGTAAGCACGGAGGCATCTATAGATTGTATCAGGTTGATCAAGTTTGGTGTAAAATAGAAAAATTTTGACTATTTTATAGTGACTGTGAAATAAAAATGTGATCGCCTCGGTCTTAAAGTTTCACATTTTACGGAGGATACGGACAAACCCGATCTTTCGAAAGCATTGCAAGCTATATATAAACATAGATAGAAATATATGTCTGTCTGACATGAACATTCTTTCTGTGATGGTGGTCGACTTTCCAGAAACACAAGGCCTGGGTGTATGGACTAAAATTGTTTGACAACTTATATTTGGAATTATTTCGAATTCAACACAACATACATTTTTTTTGAAGCAATAAATTCATGTAAGCATTAATGATATCTTCTTAAATCGAATACCATGTTTGTTTGCATGGGTTTTGCACGAGTTTGGCGTGTGGTTTTATATTTCAGCGTAATAAACTGCGTATGCAGATTACATCAACATGTATGCTGGTTAAAGAAACTTGTAATACTATTTTTTTTAAGTTTGAGAATTATCTAAATTGCAGTTAAATGTTATACATTTTGTGTTATTAAAATATGTTGTTGTTGTTGATGATAGTTAATATGTTTGTTAATTTGGGTTTCTTGTTATTTATATACCCACTGGTTTCAATATAAGTAACTTGCTAAGTTTGACACAAATATAATATGAATACAGAAATAGGAAACTTACTAAGTTTGAAATAAATAAGATATGAAATACTCATATTTTGTATATGTGTTAAAACGCTTCCTTTATTTAGAATTATTAAATGACTCGGGTAATAGCAAACAGTGCTCCTTTCAGTTATAAAATGAATAATCTTTTATACATTATATACATGTAATACAACTATCTTACACACTTTTTTTACAGAAACATCGAGATAAAATGCTCCGAAATCGTCTCGAGCACAATATAAAAAATCACACATCGGAGAGAGCTCTACAGGATGCCATTGAAGTGTTCAGATGTTACACAGTTCCCGATCATGGTGAAATAAAACAAGGGGAGGAGAAACTGAAACAGTACTGGGAAGTAAAGAAAGGTATTATTTAGATATAGATATAACATTGTTACCGGTCATGGTGAAATAAAACAAGGGAAGTGAGTGAGTTGGGTTTTACGGCGAATCGAACAAGGGAAAGAGAAACTGAAAAAGTACTAGGAAGTAAAGAAAGGTATGCTATAAATATTACACTGTTCATGACTATGGTGAAATAAAACAAGGACAAAACTGACACAGTACTGGGAAATAAAGAAAGGTATGGTTTCAATATTACATCCTTCCAGACCATGGTGAAACAAAATGTGGAGAGGAGAGACTGAATTAGTACTGAGAAATAGTTGAAGTTATGGTAAATATGCACTCTTTCCGACTATGGTGAAATACAACAAGGGAATGAGAAACTGAAACAGTACAGGGAAATATAGAAAGGTGTGGTCCAAATATTACACTGTTCCCAACATGGGAGAAGAGAAACTGAAACAGTACTGGGAAATAAAGAAAGGCGTGGTCCAGATATTACACTGTTCCCAACATGGGAGAAGAGAAACTGAAACAGTACTGGGAAATAAAGAAAGGCGTGGTCCAGATATTACACTGTTCCCAACATGGGAGAAGAGAAACTGAAACAGTACTGGGAAATAAAGAAAGGCATGGTCCAGATATTACACTGTTCCCAACATGGGAGAAGAGAAAGTGAAACAGTACTGGGAAATAAAGAAAGGCGTGGTCCAGATATTACACTGTTCCCAACATGGTGATATAAAACAGGAAGAAGAGAAACTGAAACAGTTCTGGGAAATATAGAAAGGTATGGTTTAAATGTTACATCTTTCCTGACCGGTCTGCAATGGAAAAAAAAGAAGAGGAGAAAATGAAACAGTACTTGGAAATAAAGAAAGGTATAGATTAAATATTACACTGTTCTCGACGGTGGTGAAATAAAACAAGAAGAGGAGAAACCAAAACAGTAAAGGGAAATAAAGAAAGGTAAGATTTACATGTTGCACTGTTCCTGGCCATGATGAAATGAAAAAGGAGAGCTATGGCGAAATACAAGGAGAGGAGAAACTGAAGCAGTACTGTGAAATAAGGAATAATATGGATGATAAAAAAGTTACTGTTTCCGATCATGGTAAAGTAATACTAAAAGAGGTGAAACAGAGACAATACTGGGAAATGAAGAAAATGATTTAAATATTTCTGACAATTCTGTAGTAATTTGGCATGACCAATACCACATTTCGATTGCTTCATCTGAACCACAACACCAAGTTACTAGCATTGTCATTTACATCTGGGCTCAGAGTTTCATTTCTGTAGTAACACGTGTATAACAGGAAAAGATTAGGGTATATATTCTTTTAATTTCTCAAAAATATGAGCAAACAAAGAAAGAGCAGGGTACTTATTAATATACAACCTATGCTGATTTTGTATGTATGTGCCCGTATTAATCCACGTAACGAACAAAATATTTATTTTTCTTTTCATGTTAATAAAGAGCTAAGATCTGCCATAAAAGGGCGAAATATCAATGTTGTTAACAAATGGTTAGCCAGGGCGAAGAAGTCTAAATATCATCAAGATTTGCAAGAGGACATCACGGAGGCGGAGCGCTTGCAAGACAATTTGACAAAAATGAAAGGTAAATATTTATAAAATATATTTTACAATTAGTCAAACTTAATTGGAATTGCTCAAATTTATAAATGTTTATTAGATCATTCTTTGGAAGCATATGACGCAAAATGATAACAGTCTCTGCTAAGGTAGTTGGCCCGGAATCTTCTCCGCAAGTAATTTCGGCATGCTTCGGTTGTTACGGAAACCATTAATTGTATGAGCTACTTTTACGACCGAAGAATTCCGAAATACGAAATCGCACGGACTTTGTCGACAGAGATTATGGGTTCACTACCGTTTTAGAGGAAATGGATACAAAAATACTGTTTGCATCACTTCTGTGTCTGACATTGTTGAATAAAATGTTCAGCTACCATTCATCAATTTATTATCAACATAAAGTGTTGTACATTGCGTGCCTATTTGTATATGGTATTTTATAGTTATGTCACCGATTGACCGATATAAAACAGAACTATTTTTGTTACCATTAACGATATTAAACAGTTTTTTTGGCATTATAAACCTTTTTAAATAATATGCGTTTGAAGGCCTTCGCCTAGATCCTTTCCTGATATTATATGAACGAAACAACAGAATATCAGCAGTAAATGGAGAAAAAATCACCATGACGAAATAATTTTGTTTCTGCTTACATAGGTCACATGCACCCGATGGCAAAGATGGATCCCCACACAATAATAGAAATAAGGAATTACAAACGACCACCTAAAATTGTACACGATGTAATGTCATCAACATACCTTCTACTTGGCGAACAAAGGGACGATCTACAGGTCAGAGTATAGGGATGATCTGTTTTCAAAAGTTACTAGACAAAGTAGATTTTCTCGAGCTGTAAATCAAATGTTTAAGAATACAGAAATGAAAAAAAAAAACAAAAAAAAAACAAACAAAAAAAAATCCAAAAAAAAAAAAGCCCTGTACAACTCACATATTCCGTTTTTATTTCCGTAATGACTTGAACACCTTTCGTATAAATTACACTGTATGATTCGAAAAGAGCTGTATTTGATTCAAAGGTTAAACGTTTTGGGTTGTTGTAGACGGTTAGATCTCGTGAAAGCTTAATTCTTTACAATGATTTCGTTAATATGTTTTGCAGCACAAAAAGGGAGACTGATTCTTTACATTTCTAAACGTACCAAATCACCGATCAGCATCTTTTCTAATTCTGATTACACATGATTCCTTATGAAACAAAGAAAATTTAATAATCAAAACGCTTAAAACGGTCTTAATTTGTAACCTAATTGTAATCAGTTAATGCTTGACTCAAAGTACATTTTTTTCCCGTAACTATTGTTAGGATGGGACATCCGCTTCGGTATATTTCAATTAGATTGTATTTAAATAATCATTACCTAACTTCGTCAGTATTTAAGTTTTACATATAGGGTCTACAGAACTCGTGTCTTGTTTTCTTAAATACTTTTTTTCCGTGCATGACAATAACAAATACAATTTTTCCACCTCATCAGTTTTCTCAAAGCTTTGATTTCTCGCAGGACTGGGAGGAGATCCAGTATTTGATGGGCAAGCAGGGTTCAGAGAGTCTGCAAAAAAGAGTGATTAGTCGACGTCCAGAAGATGTGCATATAGAAATTGCTGAAGAGAGTGATTCTTTGATCCAGCCTTACAGCATAGACAAGTGTAGGACCGTTTCCAATGGCATCTGTACTTTCTACAAATGGGTATTGTTTTATTTTGATGATACACTTTTAATTTGATTATAAACCGCTTCACGGAAGGAAAATTATCAAATCAACTGTTTCACTGACAGGCTGTATTGTATAATTGGATATGATGCCATTCTCAGGTAACATCCATTTACTTCCAAATACTAGCTAGGAGACAGCAATGTAAGAGATAGAGTCACAGAGCGTAGTTAAACTAATAGTGTGTAACATTTCATTTTCATGAACTTAAATCTGTACTTTAGACCCACATTTCATATTTGAAAATATGAACATACCTAAATATAAAATTAACAAATTTATGTGTATTACCAGCAAAATGCGTAGGTTTTATCTCAGTAACCTCGTGTTGGATTGGATTACAACTACACACACCTGTTCAGTATGATTAATTGATTCGATACGCAAGCTTTGCACCTTTACAAAACTACGTAGCAACTTTTTATTCAGTTTTTTATTTGTAATTCTGTTTGCATTTTTACGAAATTATCCATCATTTTCGACTTCTGTATGTATTCATTTAACTTTCTTTAGTGACATGGCTGTTGAATAGTCGAGCGTTGCTGTTCTCCGAAAGCTTTTGTTTTAAAATCATTACAGTTTATCATCGGTCCTACAGATACCTAACTAGTTTCTAAGCCTGATCAAGCCCTTACATGGAGACCATAATCAAATATACTCTTTAAAATTGAAGCCGTTTGCAGCTTCGCAATAGAAATCTATATTAACTTTTGACTTTCTTATATTTCTTAACAAGAAAACCCTTTGTAAAATTTTGCTCAAGACACACACCAAAGATACAATATCTGTTACAGAATAAACATTTCATCAAAGAAGTGAGACAGAGAGATCTGGAAGAGAGACAGAGACTTGAAGCTGAAAGGCAACATTCAGATAATGAAATATTAGATGAAGTCAATGACCTTTCAAGGTCATCACGTCCTAAAAATAGAGAACCAGTTAAATTTGAAGGCAGAGGAGAGCCTTACGAAGTTGAAAAGGAAGAAAATGGTGTAAAGGAAGAAAATGATATAGATAAAAAAGGACATGATACAAAAGGAGAATATGATGAACTAGAGAAGAAACATGAGTTCATAATGAGCCCAACAAGACCTCCAGAGGGAAAACAAAGTTCCCCTGTTTCTTACGCGGGCTGGAAACCAAGCGACATATCCTAACCAAAACTTATGAAGTAACTACAAGGCTTACTGCATAGTTAAACGGACGTCATTTTACGTCTATCATAACAATTTATATAAATTTCTTCGAAGGGGAGAAAAATGTTAACTTACGTTCTAGGATTTTGTTGGTCAACAACTTGCTATTTGTAAATATGTTCCATATACTAGCAGAACAAGTAATGTTTGCATGTTTGACTTAACATAATGAGTTGTTTGCTGTTAAATTTTAAAACATTTTAATTAAAAAAAGGGACAAAGATCACATAGGAATAAAAAAAATCACGTTCTAAGAACGAAGAAGCCTTAAATAGGTGCATGCTTAATGAAATACACGAAATTAAACACAGAAATGTTCGTCGCAAATATTGTAATAATTGTACAAATGTACATAATTATTGCTCTTTTTTCTACTTCTTTAAAACTCTAGCATATCATCCGTCTTGCTATTAATTAAAGTAAAGATCAATTTTACTGAAAACATGGTTGATGCCCACCGCTCCCACCCTCCAGCTTAATGTTTAATTTAGGAGATAGAAAATGGCGACCAAAGCTACTACAGGATTATCAATTTTCCTAGTAAGGCTAACTTTTATTTACACTGTCCCGTGTCTTTGGAACATGGTGGGGGTAAGAGTGAGGTTGGGTGCGCATCATAAACCGGTTTAAGCTCCCCAGTGGTGTTTTTTGCCACTGACCGTTCCAAGGCGGTGCCCCACTGTGTTCCTTTGTTTGTTCGTTTTGTCCTCATGTGTTGGCTTTGTGTGTGTGTATGTGTATGTGTGTACATCTGCGTGCTGTGGGTTTCGTTTTGGGGAGGCTGGTTTTTGGTTTTTATATTGGTTACGTTGCAAATTCCTTGGGTTGATAGTTTAGGTACAATTTGTATTTTTCATCAACTGTTCATTGCCGTCTAATATACACATTGCTGGTATATTCAGATAAAGTAAAACCATTATAAGGAGTTAAACCTAATATATATTGTGATGCGACTTTAGCATCATGTTGCAGACCGCACATTAAAATCTGTCTCAATCCTAAATTTATTTATATATTTCATTTTCTCGTAAATTCTGTCAAAGTTCCATATGTTTAGATGTTTTGATATTATTGACTGAATGTTATAGATATAAATCATATATAAAAATCATCTACAGAGAGACCCGCGGCGACCTTCCTGACTTACACGTAAAACACCCAAGGAAAAACTGCCACGGCCATGAACTGCCTACACTCAACTTTTTTTTATTTAGAACTATAATGGTATAATATAATTAAAACACACAGATTTATTTAAAAAAAAACAAACAAAAAAACTTCGCGATGTCACTTACACCAACGTTAACAATTCTACCAGGTCTTACCGTAAAAAAAAACAAAAAAAAAACACACACACACACACAAAAAAAAAAAACAACGTTTTTCTCCATATTTCAAAATTGCTGCCGTTTTTTTTTTTTATTTTTTAATGTTTTTTTTTTGTAATGATGCCGTAAGATACCGTAAAATCAAGACAGGTTCCCAAGTATTAGTACACACTAGTAGTACATTTGTCAGAATTATTAAGTTAATCAAGCAGTTCAAAACTACGGTGGCATATTTCTGCCACGAGATGGCTAGGTAGCTATTATGATAATCTTGTAAACTTTCCAGGAAGTTGGCACTTTTTTTCTGAAAATATTTCAGCGATAACAATATTTCCTAGATATTGTATTTCTTTCCCGCAATGTTTAGCGCAAAACTGCCACGAGATACATGGTAGCAATACGATAATATTTATATTGTCGCAATAATATTTCCATGGAACTTTGGACTACTGAGAAAATGCATTAATATTTTTAAGCACCGCGATAGCTACCTAGCTATCTCGTGGCAGAAATATGCCACCATACGAAAAAGCTGCAAGACTTTATACATTTCCTTAACCCAAATGCGTGAACTTCCTCAAATTCATATTTCAAAACTACTTTTCCAATGTCTTGTTAGTCTCCTAAATATATGTTTCTGAATTTCATTCTGACTTTTTTGATGTCATGTTTGTCCAATTTACTTCTTTTCTCTTTTCCTTTCTACAACGGTTTTACAATTTTAAGTATAGTGTTACACAATGTTTTGATATAGTGATGATATAAAATCTGATTTTCCATTCCAAAGTTTGACCTGACGTGCAGTTCCAGTCCATATTGGAGAATCCATCTAATTAAGTTGGAGGAAAGTTCAAGATGCAGGTGACATTCAAATTCCAAAAGCTTCCCTGTTTCTTTATCCTGCCAGGTATAAAGCATCTCTAAACGGGTCTCGAGAGCGCGGCTCGAACTCTCGATCCCTGGTTTCGTAGTCCGGTATGCTACCACTGTACCACTGCGACTGCTATACGTTGAAAAGTAGTCGTCTGTTAATACTCTTACTACGAGGACATATAAGCCAACACATTCGTCAAAACATTGATTACAGTATATACATACTGTGTAACAAATTTGGACAACTGTATCACATGTAAACACCCTCGGATGAAGCTAGATTTATTGATTATATTTCTTAAGCTGGCAACCCAAAACACACTAGACAGTTCCAACTAAGACATGTCAGTTTTAATTAGACACTAAATGTTAAGATAAGTTTTATTTTAAGGGCTATAACTGTGGTCTGATTAATAGAATCCCAAATCTGAATAATATCCCTATCGTGTTTCATGACCTTAGATCAAATGCATTTTAAGATATATGCGACACAAACCTAATGCCCTTTTATGCATATTTATGATCAAATCAAAGTTCATAACTCTGGTCTAGCTTAGTGAAATCTTAAACAAAACACCAGGAATACATAACACATCTTGAATAATAGGGGATGAAAATCCCCGAGACGGTAACGTCCGTATATAGTTATTCGTCTTTGTTGTCTGCATATACTTATGGAAGGGAATCTCCGCCAGGAGATGCATGCTGCTAAATGACATTGCTATGTTATTTACTTACATATGCGTTCTGCAACATTGCAACTGCATTTTAGTTTCTTACATTTGCCTTACAAGAAATTCATCTTTAATGCTTCTTAAAGCTAAGAAAACAGTCCTTTCATGAATATCGGTTATTCTTACATGTAATTGACAAGTGCGTTCAACCTTTTTGTTTGCTTACTGCAATATTGAAATGTACTAGTATACTCGTGCTATTACTAACAACTGTATTCTATGTTTTCTTACGCGTATTTGACGTTGTTGCAACTGAATGTAACGAGCTATTAACAACGTTAATTGTGACTTGTGAATATTCGAAATTTTCATAACTTGATTGTTACTGCTTTTTGGAATTAACATTAGTGATGTTTGCAACCACTTGGTTCTTGTTTATATTACAGTTTCCCGGCAAACATAATATACTAAAACACATGGCTTTAATAAATATTTAAACTTGCAGTATAACAAAAATTTAAGCACGGTAGTGCATTACAACATTACAGGGAACCAACAAAAAGCAAAAATTTTAGCGCAAATTAGTATACACAGGAGACCACTCTCGACAGCAAATTCACGTGTTCGGTAGTTTCCGTGGGTTTAAACGGTGAGAGAGTCTAAACTTACCCGTGTATACTTGTGTTGTTTTCGGTGGAAATTACGTCCCTGGACAGCTGAAAATTATGAGTACTTTTTTACTAAAACACCGTTCATGGTTTACTGATTTTACGGAAACTGCCGGAAATTCTGGTTCCCAGCTTTCTACGAATTTCATATTACAAATGTTAAAGTCGCATTTGATTAACTTCGTGCTGCTTAGTGCTTACTTAGCACTGTTTTCGCCTTGCATAAATTTCAATCATTGCAATATTAAGAATCCATGAATTTAAAGTAGGGACCTACATAGAAAAGGTCTACAGCAGGGACCTATATATCAAAAACAAAAAACAACGGGCAACAACTAAATGTTAACATGCATGTGTTAGTTTTATATAATGGAGGAACGATTTAATCAATTTCAGAAAGTAAAACGTACAAAACACTTAGAACTTGTTCACATAAACATTTTAATATGCCACACAATGGATGCATTTGCCATTTACATGCAAGAATATGCGTTTTACATGCAGTGACGAAAGATGCAAGGTATGTGCCACTAACGGATGGAAGGTAACACAAAGATGCATGGATGTTGCATTTAGTTTAAAACGAATAACACAAGGCAACATGCATTTGTCATTTAGCAGCATGCAGGTTCTGGCGGAAATTCGCTAAAATGCAGTTGCAATGTTGCAGAACGCATATGTAAGTAAATAACATAGCAATGTCATTTAGCAGCATGTATGTCCTGGCGGAGATTCCCTTCCATATATACTGAGACAATTTTTTCGATGTTTTCCGGTTCCGATTTATGTACAAAACGCAGACTGGTTGTCTGCAAGAACATCCGAGCACACCGAATCAGTCACAGAAATTCGTAAACCGCGCCAACATGATTCTTTTTCGTAATGAAAACTGTACATGCAACTTCAATCACTTTCAAACAGCGAGAAAGTGTAAAGGCCGCCAAGTTTCTGCGTGGAGTGCAAAAAAAAATCAAAAAAAAATAAATCCTAAAACCAGTGCGAGAACGCGGTGAATGACGTCACCGTCACGGCTTCCCATAAATTTTGCAAAGTATGATATTCGCTGTTAAAGGTATGATGACACTAAATGTAAACTTCACTGTTTAGAGCGAAGTTTCACTTTCTTTTGAGTGTTGAATATTTCTTCGTAAGTAGATATATAGAAAATAACAGGTTACTGTCTTTTGAGAAAGGGTTTCTCAGACGAGGCTTGATATGGTCCTGGAAAGAGCGAGGCTTGCCGAGCTCCTTCCGGACCATATCTAGCCGAGTCGGAGAAATCCCTTTCTCAAAAGACAGTAACCTGTTATTCTATTTATCATGCCATAATTTATTAACAACTTTTATCCTACCATTATGCGAAATAAAGTGCAAAAATAGGGGTTGACCAAATTTTGCTGTTTTGCCGGACTTTTTTTATTTATTTTTCTTCAAAATGACGCCATCTTGTTTTTTAGAATAACTGCTAAAAGACATTTACACCAATATTTTTATAAACGTGCTCTTAATAGGTACGTGAGACCATGCCAATAATGTATAGCGTATGCCTACCATATTTGCAATTACCACAAAAATGTTTTTATAACGGAAACACTCGTAGAAACGGAAAATGACTCATGCAAAGCGTTTGTTCAGGATTTTAGCTCTGTGCATCACAGGAGTCTGAAATTTTATCAATAAGACCATAGAAGTATATCTTTACAAAAAATACGCCCTATATATATATAAAATAAATTTTATATATATAGGGCGTATTTTTTGTAAAGATAATTTTATATATATAGGGCGCATTTTTTGTAAAGATAGACTTCTATGGTCTTATTGATAAAATTTCAGACTCCTGTGTGTGCATTTACATCATGTAATATTGCATCTGGAATGAACTTTCATGGAATAAAATCAACGGTAGATGAAACGGTACTGCCTATTTTTTCTGCCAAGCGGCGTTATGGCGTGTGTATTTAATTCACTTCAAACGTTTGCTTGGTGAGAATGGGTGTCCGTCTAGCAACTGAATTTCGGATAAAATTTCACTAGGGAACAAATTGAAATTATTCTTTCGTGTTCAGCAAAACAGAGATGTGGTTACAAAACACAAGGTTAGCATTTGTTGTTTTTTTCTGCTTTTTTATATTTTGGGATTTTAAAGACCTTTTTCAGTGTCGTATGAGGGCGTAATAATTTTTAAATGCAAAATGGACACAATCTGATATTCCTGGATTTAATCATAGGTTTAAACAGTGCAAAGTGTTCTCAAGTCACTGACCTGAGAAAGCCTGCTTTTCTCAGACAGGCTTTATCAGGCAGTTGCTATAGTAATGGCATGATAAATAAAAGATAAATCCCCCATGCTAGGCAGTGCCTTAATTCATATTATTTCTGTAATATTTCATAATCCTAGGTCAAATACTTTTGGAGATACTAATATATCCCCACTTTACTTATTACCGGTGGTTACCGGTGCAATATCCGAAAATCCCGAATATTTACTTCCTGAAGAGCACTTCCGGAATTCTTTGTTTACAAAGTTACACGACATTCGTCAAAGTGAATCTTCCGTGGAATATGTCCTTCCTAAGGGTAAGTTACTTATTTATTCTGTATGACTTGATGGAATTTCTTTTTTTTTAAAATTTATTTTATTGATAAACTTCAATATCACTCAATGAATAAAGAATGATTCCCGAGAAAAAAATTGACAGAAGGATTCCCCTTCCTGTAAATGACGTCATCGAGCACTGCCTCGCGCACGAGCTTTTAAGCGCCATTTTTTGGCTGGCAATATTCGCTAGACTATTATAACCATATATCGAGTTTTCCACAAAGTTCAACAGGTGCTGAGACTGACAACACAAAATATGATTTCATGCGCAGTTCAAATAGTTCGCCACGTTTATCAGTTTTGCCATAGCGTTGTATAAAGATTGTTAAACTTACCCATTTCATTAGATCCATTTGCTCAAACATGTTATAATAATGTTATTTTCTTACGGTAAATACTTGAAAGATAACATTAGAAATATTACATAATGATGGTAAATTAATTCGCCTCTATGAATGAAATGTCCGTATGAATGGAATTTTTCCGTAACTCAACACTGTTGACCGCTTCGTTGTAGATTATGACCCCGGTCCATAAGTAGCTTATTAAACAAACGCTGGTTCCGAGAAACAGTCGTCCATATTATGGTATACGAACTGGTCCAAAACTCAGAAACCGCATCTTGCGGTTTAAAAGCGCATCATGCGGTTTATAAACCGCAATATGCGGTGCCTAAATCGCAAGATGCGCTGGAACAGTTTTGAACCGCTTGTGCGTGAAATACTAAACCGCATCATGCGGTTTACCCGGCTTTAACCGGATGCAGTATAGTACGTTAGGGTATTGTTTTTCTATCGACCAATGAGAAAACTCGTTATCATTTGAGCGCGATTTGCGAAAGACTGAAAACAACAACAACAGCCAGCTAATATCAAATAATGATAAATTAAAGTACTGGACATCGGAAACTTCCTTGAGCGAGTTCGAGTTGTAATGGGATCGATCAATAGGTCACTAGAAGTGTCACAGTCTCAAGATGCTTTAGACAACGCCATTGTCCGGATGGACGCGTTGATTAGAAATGTCAACAGAATGACTGTAGCCTCTCCCGGATTAGTCCAAATAAATTGTACTCGAGAGTTGAGTATCGTTACACTTTTTTGACTGGTCGATATCCCCCTCCTCTAGGTAGACAACGTGAAATATTAAAATGTAAAATCAGTCTATCCGAGGTCTCATTATTTAGACTAATCCCGGATGTGCAAATATTTTGACTGACTTGTCAGAAGCCATGGAAGTAGTACAACAGTTAAAAAGGTTTGTAGATTATAATTGTTTTTCTGTCAAACTGAATACATGGTGACTAGTAAGAAACCCCTCAAAAATGCCCATCCCTATCCACAAGTGCCTACCTCTAGACCCGGAGTCTAGAGGTCCGGTTACCGGACCTCTAAACAACCCGTACTGGGCAGGCTAGAGGTGCGGTAATCAATATACATGTACTATTATAAACTGTAAAACAGTACCAGCGTATAAGGTAATTGCTGGTAAGGTACTTTCTGGTAAAAAGTATGATTAGTTGTCATAAAGTTGCCTTTATTACGTTTATTTTTGTAAATATAATATATAATAAAATATGTATAATTAGCTCTCACTCGAGTTCGATACATATTGAATATGAAATTTTAACAGCGATTTCCGGTAGTCACCGTTATTTATTTCCTCTTACTGTTATGCATTTTGAAAAAGCTAAAAATCCTATATGACAATGGGAAAATCGGAGTCTTCTATGACAAAGAGTTATCACTTGCAAAGGCCGTGCAGTCTGTAGTTCAAAGCTCAAATTATGATTTCAAAGAAGTAATCTTGAAACGTCATGAGCGTGTTCCTGAGGCAAATAGTACCAAATGACCCATACTGAATTTGCCCGAGTTAAGCAGGACTTATTTGATAGTTTGAGTACCTTAAAGAAGATTGTTTAGTTTATTATATGCTGAGACAGCTAATGTTAACTTAAGAATTTAAAAGGTGTATTGGCACCGAGGCTTCATCCTTTTTACAGGAGGTGCAAAATTGTTGCACAAATTCTTGCACTAAAAGGTCCACGCATACAAATATACATGCACGTACGCACGCACGCACACGCAAAGCAAAGCAAGACGGTGACCAACTAGTTTGTTCTTTGTGCCCACTTGTTTTATTTTTTGTTTACCGCTTTGTTTATGTGTTTCTTGATTATTAGATCCTAAAGTGTGAGGTTGTTCACTGTTCAAGGTTTCTGACCATTTCTAAACGATGTTCCCATTTTCAGCGTGCCTTTTGTCCGTAGAGGTTTATATGTGATGTATATGTATATTGTATTGTGGTGTGCACTGGTATACCGATTCCACGTTTAGATACTGAATTAATTTTAGATACTATTAAACATTTTAATTTGAACATTTGGTAAATTTCGTTTAATTTGGGACCAAAAGAGTAACAACGACTAAGCCGTTTTAATTGCCACGTTTTCATCAACAGGCGTAAGACGAATCCAAAGCTAGGCGTAAACAGGCGTAACCTGGTTATAACAATGAGTACAAGTTGTCAAACAATACATGTTTCTAAAGTAGAAATCAATATATTTTGCTAGAATGTGTTTTGTATAATGATTTATCTGAAAAATCTTAAAGCCGTATTTTTATAAAAAAAAAAGACCGAACATACACAAATCAACTGAATTGAAAAAAATCTGAAAACATAACTTAGGTCATTAAAAATATATCGCGACGTTGAAAACAAAAAGTCTTATGTTTTATTGTTTAACCCAAGATGAGTAGTCTCAATTCAAATTTCATATTTTTTCTTTGTAATTGCACTTCTAACGTACTAGAACTAAAATACATAATCTCTTGTCACAACTTTGCATTTGTTAGGAAAAATTTTGTGAGACTAAATACTAAAACTGCGAAACTATTTGACACAGCGAGGTTTATTTCTCATGAATGTACTATCCGCCATCGACAATCATTTTCAGAATGTGTTGATAATTGTCAAGTTCAAATATATTATGTAACGGGTATAATTATGACTGAATATTGAATAAATTTCTGTCTGCCCATATTACATTTCGGCCCGTATAAGTAAACATATTGCACGAACGGTTGTTTTAATTGTTGAAATGTCCTTTTTTACCCATTAAAATCACAGCATTCGGGATCATTAACTCTTTTTGTTCACTTCATTGAAAACAGAAACTTTTGTAAACGCATCTACCCACTCGGTTGCAAACGACCTTAAGAACATATTTTATTTCGTTTTTCCATACAAATCACAATATTTTACGGACGTATGTAATTTAGAAATATTATATATTTACGGATAAACGCTGAATAGAATCTCTATTTTGCAAATGCGTCTACCCGGATGAAATTTTATTAATTTTAATTCATATTTACCAGTTTCAATAGCTTAAGTGTCTTGCAAACTATGCAAAGCCTGCAATAGCTGTATCATGTAATGGATCTTGAGTATACATGCAATGAAATGTTGATATAAATTAAAACAAATATAGACTGTAATCCCGGTTGAATGAAATATTTTAGAAGAACCTTCGCAAGCAAAGGAAAAAATACCAGATTCGATTTAATTAAGTATAATAATGGGAGGTAATGAAATATAAAACACCCCTCATGCCCCCTTATACTGGCTTAATCGGAGTTTACATTGAATGGAATCCGCAATACTGAAAGTACTCCCACCTTGCGCAACCAAGCAGACATAAAACATACTTGGTTTAATAAATTCTGACCATGAAGTAATGAAATGTTGTGCACAACCCTCATGCACATGAGTAGTGAATATTTTCTTTGTAACAGGGTCTAATATAATGTTCCCAAGTTTTGCAATAATTATCTTCCTTGAAACAAACTAGCAGACATTTTGTGTGTCGAGTTTCTAAATATATTATAGGGATAGTTTACAAAATTAGTCAATAACAAAATACTAAAGATATAAAGACAGTAAGTCTTGGTATAATTCTTTAAGGTTTAGGAGTATATCACCAAAACACAGAAATATCTTATAAACGAAGAACATCGTTACCAATATTTTACCTGACCATTACATGTTCTTCCGTACTTTCCCGTACTTAAAATATTCTGAAAAAGTTGTCCCCCTTTGAAAATGAATACCATTTGTAAAGAAATAAAAATAAACAATTGCTGAAAACTGTGTTCCACCTAGTTATGTGAAATTTCAACGCTCGCACGATATTGCAAATGCATCAAAACGAACATGTGTAACAGTTCCTTGAAAATGGTGAGTTTTTAAAGGCGTTTAACTGTCCGGAAGTGGGGCCCCTTTAGGCAGTCCTTTTCCGGAATTCAATGCTTATATCAGTATACTGATACTTGTTTTGTAGAGTAATATACACGCTATCATTACAAAAACTACAAAACAAGTGTCAGTATACTGATATAAATATTGAATTCCGGAAAAGGACTGCCTAAGGTAATTTTTTCAGAATATTTTAAGTACGAGACAGTACGGCAGAACATGTAATGGTCAGGTAAAATATTGGTAACGATGTTGTTCGTTTATCAAAAATTTCTGTGTTTTGGTGATATACTCCTAAACCTTAAACATCTTAAGATTACATACATTATGTAGTAACAATAAAAGAAACTTATTTAGCAATAAATAAAATTTCATGGCACTGTGAGGAATTTTTCCTATCTTATAATTTAAGGTTAGGAAACTGACACTAAAAATGGAAGGGAAGCATAATGTTGCAGTGAAGAAGCATCTATGCAATGATTTATTCCAGATATTAATTTGTTCGTTTCAAGCAACAACTAAATAAATGTTTCCTAACTGGTTATTTAACTGAAATGTTTAAATTCTTTATTAACCCGAACAAAATACTCTAATGTAATGGATATGAGTCTGCCCTGACCTAGCTGCACGTTTTTTTTTTATCATAAATTGTTACTTGAAACCTTGAAAACATAATATAAAGATGGTAAAGGGACAAAGGGTCGCCTTTATTTATATACGTTAGACCAATTTGAGATGTCGCCATTAAATGTAACATAGGATCCTAGGTCCTTATCTCACTTGATCCATTTAAGCTTTGTTGAACCGTAATTTTCACACAAACGAATTCGTCACACGTGTGAAAATTTCGTACGAATTCCGCACACACTGCGTGACAAATACGTACGAATATGTCACAAGAAGGTATTGTGAAATTTTCGAGCCCCATTTTTAACCACCTCTTAGTACCAACGAAATTTTCACAAATATGTCACACATGTGTGAGGAATTCGTACGACTTTTTCACACATGTGACGAATTTGTGTGTGAAAATTACGGTTCAACAGAGGGTCAGAATAGCAGAATAGCAGAACAACTCCAGCAGAATAGCAGAATAACTCCAGCAGAATAGCAGAACGACAAATTTCAACGGCATATTTGCGGGGAGAGGGGTGAAGGTCAAATTTATTTGTTTATTTATTTAATAGCAACATACTTGGCCGCAAAGAATTGCAACAAGCTTGATATATATATATATATTTCAGAAAGTCGCATATTTGACATTAGAATTAAGCACACATTTAAAATTGGAAAAAGTCCCATTTTTTAAGCTAGACATTTTCCAACTTCTAAAGGTAGAAAAAAAATCCAGCATTTAAAATAAAAAAGTAAAAAAGTCCAATTGGATTTTAGATTTTTAAAAAACAGTTTGTTCTGCCCACAGAGTATTATAATTAACATTTTATGTATAAGAGTATTTATTTAACATATTAATTATCGCCAACAATAAATCTGATTTTTTTCCCTTAAATTTGCAATCGGATTTTTCCCAGCTTTTAAAATGAGATTTCTTTATTTATCGCTGAATTCGTCTCAAACCCAGTCAAAATTACTGTACAACAGAAAACTTAGTTAAATATACCATTTATGTCTTTGATAAAAATTCGGAAAACAATCCAGCACGCCGAAATATGGGGAAAATGTCCAACAGGATTTTCAAAAACTCCGATCGGACACCATGTATCCAATCGGATTTTCGATCGGACAAAATTTTTTAATTGATTTTTTTTGTACATAAATAATTTGAAATATTACAAAACTCATTCATTTATTGCTCAATGGTCCCTAAACTACCATCCAAACCAAAATAGAAGTTCCTAAGTCACTTAGAAATGGTAGTGAAGTTTGCCAAATCCTGGTTTTGCAAAGATATCCTGGTGGCTGTTAATAACTGAATGTGGTGCCAACTGCTTTTCGGCGCCATAAAAATGTAAAAGGCATTCTGACTGGCTGATCGTAAAATTGGTAACATCACCGGAAATGGAAGATAAAAAAAGCCGCATGATGCGGTTTATAAAAAGAACGTGCATACTGGTTCAAATGTATAAAAAGCGTATCTAGGTTTTTTGTTGTTGTTTATTTCATTACAGTTACCAACCATTGGCAAGACTACCAAGAGAAAGCGACTGTATGATACTGGGCTAATAGCAAGGGCATACAAGGATGTAGTCTGTTCTGGGATGTCTGTGTACAAGGCAGCAGCCATGTTATATGGTATACCAGAGTCCACTCTACGTGATAGAACCCTTGGTCTCCAGCCAGTGACAAGAGAGAAAGAAAATCTACCCAGCAGTGGTCCACCATTAACATTTATTGCACAGGAGGAGCGGAAACTAGTTGAACATATCAGCTACATGGCAAGCATTGGGTATGGCTATACCCGTGCTGAATTTCTCAGCTTTGCATTTGATTGGGCCGTAATATTTGGAAGGAAGAAACAGAGTGATCCAGATTTTGCACCATTATGGTACAAGGGAGCACCATTATGGTACAAGGGATTCAAAAGACGGAACTCAGATGTAACTTTAGCCAAACTCCAGAAGTTTCCTGTACTTAGAGCATAGTGTACCTCTGATGAGACCATGGACAGGTAGGTATTTTTGTGAACTGGCGAAAGTGTTAAAGAAGCATGACCTTGAGAACCACCCAGAGTTCATCTGAAATGCAGATGAAACAGGTTTAATGATGGAGCACAAGCCCCGCCATGTAATATGTATGAAGGGAACAACGCCACAAGCCATATCATCAAATTGGGGGAAACCAGTGACAATCATTGCATGTGGAAGTGCAGCAAGCAGTAGATTACCACCATACTACGTATTCCGAGGGATGAGATGGAATCAGGACCTTATAACAGGGGCTTGTCCAGGATCAGCCGGTACAGTAACAGAGAGCGGATGGTCTAATTCTGTTGTTTTTATGGAATACCTAGAACACCACTTCCTAAAGCATGTATCAACCAAGGACCAACCTGTCATGATTTTGTTCGACGGCCACACGTCCCATGTTAACCTTACAATTTCTACATGGGGAGAGACAAACAATGTGGTATTCTTTGTGTTGCCACCACACACCTCGCATGTAACACAACCCCTTGATGTAGGTTGCTAAGGATCACTTAAGAACATCTACCATAAGACGGAACTCAGATGTAACTTTAGCCAAACTCCAGAAGTTGTCTGTACTTAGAGCATAGTGTACCTCTGATGAGACCGTGGACAGATATTTTTGTGAACTGGCGAAGGTGTTAAAGAAGCATGACCTTGAGAACCACCCAGAGTTCATCTGAAATGCAGATGAAACAGGCCTAATGATGGAGCACAACCCCCGCCATGTAACATGTATGAAGGGAACAACGCCACAAGTCATATCATCAAATCGGGGGAAAACGTTGACAATCATTGCATGTGGAAGTGCAGCAAGCAGTAGATTACCACCATACTACGTATTCCGAGGGATGAGATGGAATCAGGACCTTATAACAGGGGCTTGTCCAGGATCAGCCGGTACAGTAACAGAGAGCGGATGGTCTAATTCTGTTGTTTTTATGGAATACCTAGAACACCACTTCCTAAAGCATGTATCAACCAAGGACCAACCTGTCATGACTTTGTTCGACGGCCACACGTCCCATGTTAACCTTACAATTTCTACATGGGGAGAGACAAACAATGTGGTATTCTTTGTGTTGCCACCACACACCTCGCATGTAACACAACCCCTTGATGTAGGTTGCTAAGGATCACTTAAGAACATCTACCATAAGACGGAACTCAGATGTAACTTTAGCCAAACTCCAGAAGTTGTCTGTACTTAGAGCATAGTGTACCTCTGATGAGACCGTGGACAGATATTTTTGTGAACTGGCGAAGGTGTTAAAGAAGCATGACCTTGAGAACCACCCAGAGTTCATCTGAAATGCAGATGAAACAGGCTTAATGATGGAGCACAACCCCCGCCATGTAACATGTATGAAGGGAACAACGCCACAAGTCATATCATCAAATCGGGGGAAAACGTTGACAATCATTGCATGTGGAAGTGCAGCAAGCAGTAGATTACCACCATACTACGTGTTCCCAGGGATGAGATGGAATCAGGACCTTATAACGGGGGCTTGTCCAGGATCAGCCGGTACAGTAACAGAGAGCGGATGGTCTAATTATGTTGTTTTTATGGAATACCTAGAACACCACTTCCTAAAGCATGTATCAACCAAGGACCACCCTGTCATGATTTTGTTCGACGGCCACATGTCCAATGTTAACCTTACAATTTCTACATGCGGAGAGACAAACAATGTGGTATTCTTTGTATTGCCACCACACACCTCGCATGTAACACAACCCCTTGATGTAGGTTGCTTAGGATCACTTAAGAACATCTACCATAGTTACTAGTAGTGCCGGGCTTACATGCGCAGGAACCCGGGATGCAGATCAACCGCTGCAATATAGCAGAAGTCTCCAGCAAGGTATACAACAAAGGAGTTTGTGCAGAAAATCTCATAAGTGCTTTCAAGAAGACTGGTGTGTATCCTCTACAGCGGACACCCATATGAGCTGCAAAGACTACTCCATCCACCATTTACATTGAAAATAATAAGGAACAGCCAATCAGTGAGACTGCTGAGCCTGTATCATTCCTTGACAGCAAAATTTGAAAGTGATTGAGACAAGAAAAGGTAACAGAAAGAGGAAGCCTACCATCATAGGTGATATATCATCTCCATCAAAGAAGTTGCTGATGACTCCAGTTGATCATTCAAAGAAAATTGAAGTCAACAAGAAAGACAAAAAGGAAACAGCATTAGAAGTACCTGGTCCATCTGGGGAGAAGGTTGTGCCAAAGAAAAACACAAAGAGATTCAATAAAGCACCATTGTCATCAATCCCTGGTCCATCTGGTGACAATTACAGTTTTGATTCAGAGGATGACTCCCATAGTGAGATTGCTGAGGAAGACCTTTATTGTGTTTGTGGAAAGTTCACGCCAGAGACCATGAACCTGATGTACACGCTGACACTTGTGCGGTGGGGACAGTGTGATAAGTGTGGTCACTGGACACACCTTAAATACTGCTGTGATGTGAAGTTTTTAAGGAGGCATGATGAGTTCTTGTGTCACCACTGTGTTTTATTGAATGAAAGTGATAGAAGTCTGGTTTATCTGTGACTTTTGACAAAAATGTGACAAATTGCAATGCTCAGGTGCTCAAGTAAGTTTTTGTGATCGCTCGATGTCCGGCGTCTGTCTGTCGTCTGTCGTCTGTTTACATTTAGCTTGTGTATGCGATAGAGGCTGTATTTTTCAACTGATCTTCATGAAATTTTGTCAGAATGATTACCTTGATAAAATTTAGGCCAAGTTTGAAAATGGATCATCTGAAATCAAAAACTAGGTCACTAGATCAAATCAAAGAAAAACATTGTGTATGCGATAGAGTCTGTATTTTTCAACTGATCTTCATGAATATTGGTCAGAATAATTATGTTAATAAAATCTAGGTCAAGTTTAAAAATGGATTATCTGGGGTTAAAAACAAGGTCACTAGGTCAAATTAAAGAAAAACCTTGTGTATGCGATAGAGGCTGTATTTTTTAACTGATCTTCATGAAATTTTGTCAGAATAATAACCTTGATGAAATCTAGGCCAAGTTTGAAAATGGGTTATCTGTGTTCAAAAACTAGGTCATTAGATCAAATCAAAGAAAAACTTTGTGTATGCGATAGAGGCTATATTTTTCAATTGATCTTCATGAATTTTGATCAGAATAATTGTCTTGATGAAATTTAGATCAAATTTGAATATGGGTTATCTTTGGACAAAAACTAGGTCACTAGGTCATATCAAAGGAAAACCTTGTGTATGTAATAGGGACTGCATTTTACACCGAATTTTCATGAAATTTATTAGAATATTTGTCTGGGTAAAATCTAGGTCAAGTTTGAATATGGGTCATCATTATGGAGTCAAAAACTAGGTCACACGGTCAAATTAAAGAAAAACATTGTGTATGCAATAGGGGCTGCATTTTACACTGGATATTCATACAATTTAGTCAGAATGATCGCCTTGATGAAGTCTTGGCCAAGTTCAAATATGGGTCATCTGGGAAACATGTTTACACTGTTAAGATGTGTTTCTCAGGTGAGCGGCCTAGGGCCATCTTGGCCCTCTTGTTTCTCACATTAGATTGTACTATTTACAATTTCAGATGAACGTTTTTTTCAATATCCTCTACTTCCTAGTCCTCCTGAAACGCAATAGACCATAAAGTGTTTACAAGAAAATAACAGCTCATAATGCAAAATGACATTTCATATCCGGGTAGCAACTATTTAATTGATACATACTTCAAAGAACTCATTTGCATAGACATCTCCAATTTTCTTGCCTTGAGGAGAAAATTTATTTATAGTACAAAAACGACATTTTAAACGCCCACTTATTACTCTCTTTTTTTCAACAAATATGAAATCTGTTAAACATCGATTTGCAAAATCAGATTACGCATGGAAAATAAACTTGATTTTTGTTACTTTTACGCATTTCAAACTGAAGTAACACACGTCCATTGTTCAGCATGTTTAAACGATAGTAAGAGTGGTTAAACATTAAAATAAAGATATTTTTTCGAGCAAGATTAAATTCGTAACTAATACAAGTGATTGTGATACAATAAAGAATCTGCAGAAGAATTTGAGAACGTTTAATACAAATAATAATGGCGAGGACGAATGCTTCTTGGACTGGAAGGGATCTAAGCAATGATTTTACAATGGATGTACTTCCGGTGACTGTGTTTATTTCCATAGAAGCATTCATTGGCTTTTTCGGAAATATTGCAATTCTGTTAGTTTACTCCAGTCGATACAAACGGATAAACTTTCGGTATTTTGTCTTGGCGCTGGCTCTTGTGGACCTAACAAGTTGCTGCACTACACTTCCGGGTGAAGTGTTTTCCCAGTTAAACTGGTACGACTATCAGCATGCATGGATATGCAAAGTGAAATCATTTTTCAACGTTTACACGGCTTGGGGCTCAGCATCTATCTTGCTGGTTTTGGCAATTGATAGATACAGAAAGATTTGCCATCCATGTGTTTGGCAAATTCGTTGCCCTGTTGCTTTCAGACTATGTGGATGTTGCTTGATGGTATCGGCGATAGTGTCTATTCCTGTCCTCGTACTTTGGGGTAAGCAGACGTACAGCTACGAGCACGAGGGAAATAATATTACCGTCTCAGTTTGCGAAAAATCGGGGAAGTACGCAGACACAGTTTATCCATTACTTTATATCATAGGCGTTTATGACGTGCCTGTAAGTCTAATGATACTCGCGGCCATGTCTTTGAATTTTTTAACAGCATGGCGGTTGTTTGGACATCACTCAATGAAAGCTGCCAGCATTAAACATCATACGGCAAAAGCAGTTGTCGCAATAACATTGACATCAGAAACGTCTGATGATGGTACAGACAGTGATAGAGAAACAAAAGTTACGACTAGTGACATGTCCAGGGTAGATGAAGAACACACAGCTGAAAACTTTAAAAATGCAAACTCTAATTTCTACATTTCTGCACAAAAACAAGGTAATCAATCATCTAAATTGAAAGGAAAATCATCAGATGAAGGTTATATTGCTGCTGATGAAAGAAAATGTGAAAATTCTCCTACTGACTATGTCAGTGACGACGAAATTACTGATGATTGTAACATCAGAAATGAACAAATTGGGAACAGCTCGACTGACCAAACATCTTCTGACCAGAGCAGATGTACATCCCGTAGGAGCAGACGATCAAAAACGCAAACCTCAAAGTTCCAGCGGAAGAGTAAGACGTTGATAATGCTTATCTTGACGTCAATATTTGCCGTCACGATAGCGATATACATCATACTGACCAGTCTTGTAGCTAAACCGGATGGTATTTTGAAAGATATGCCTGATTCACAGAAGGCAGCGTTCTTCTTCTTCTGGCGTTTATACTTCGTAAACTCCGTCGTAAATCCGATCTTGTACGGATTTATGGACCCCGGATTTCGTTCAGGGTTTATGTTTTACCTGCGGAGAAACAAGCATTCTGTTGCGAGCTCAACGTAACTGGTGTATTCTTGTTCATGACTTGAACAAAGATGGTGTTCTCTTTTACTAGCATTCTTTCTTTGTCAGTTAGGAGATACATAAACTTAAAGTGTATGACTGGTGAATCTGTTAATATTTTCAAAAATAAGATAGAAAGACTGTGGATTAGTAAACGTTATGAATTAGACAAAATATATTAACACTAGGAAGTAAACAAGAAGACCAAATTCTCACAAGCGGGGTTCAGAAATCAGTACCAGCTGGCTTTCATCAACCTTGAAGACGTGGTAAATGGTAAATGACGGACGCCGTTTTTCATTCGATGTTTATGTCGCGCATGTGGGGAAATGAGCAGTTACGACCTAATTGTATATACTGTTTCATTTTGCATTCTATAATTGTAATATGGTGAGCTTTAGATATGACATTTTGTAGCTGAAACAAAAAAAGCAATATTGAAGTATGAAATGCTTGGGGACAAGGGTATTTCTTGAAACCTTAATGCTTTATATATTGAAATTGAAAAGAAAAAAGAAAGCGATATATAGAGTTATGCTCTGATACTTTCAAATGTTGAAATATAGAAAAAAGAGGGTCGTAATAACCCTATATTGCTCACCTTTTAAACCTGGCCTTGGAATCATCAAGATAAACATTCTGATCAAGTTTCTTGAAGATATGGTCATAAACATTGCCTGTAGAGGAATTGAGGAATCATCTATAGAGAGACCCGCCGCGCCCTTCCTGAAACACTAAACACCCAAAGGACAACTACCACGGCGATGAACTTCCTACAGTTTTTATTTAGAACTATAATGATATAATATACATTTGTAATTGAAACACAAATTTATTTATTTGTTGTTTTGAAAAGTAGGGATAATACACGATTTTTTGTGTGTGTATTGACGTCTGCAGAAGCCCGCGGGAATGGTCGGTCTCGGACACAAACATATCCCAAGGGCATCTGCAGACGTTAATACACATAACAAGCGTGTATTGTTGCTATTCTTACATAAAAGCATAACACAACGACTAAATGTATTGTTTTCATGTGATGACTTCACAAGTCCGATACATTTGTAAATTACCATTGTGTTGTTCTTGTAAACGGTAAATATGTTTTAAATATCCATAATGAAGGCCCAGAAATCAAATCAACAACACTACAAAGCAGCAAGTAAATTAATGAAAGTTCTTAAACGACCTTTTTAAATCTCTTGTTATTACAAATGTGACATTACCAATAACTTTTCATATTACTTAAACATTTGGTAAACAGGAGAACAACTTCAAGAATAATAACTTTACATTCGTCTTATTTTGAGTACGAAAACACTTCGAGACGGTTGAGTTCGTGCGTAGTGACAAGCTTCCAAGCTTTATATGTAAATTCTTCGAGAAATTAGATTAAAACATACCGACTGGTACTTACCAAAATCGTTTATATCATTCCTAAAACCAAACAATCGCACAAGTTACACGCGTTTAATAAACATTCGTGGTTACGTTCTAAAACTGAATCGACGTCAACCTCTAAAAGGAGAGTAAACAAGGAGAGAAGCGATTGCAAACATTGTTAGGGCAGTACATTTGGCGTTGGTAACTGATACAACAAAACATTCTATGGATAAGATTGCATCTTTTGTGCAAATCGGAAGAATTTTTCGTGAAAAAAAAAACAAACAAACAAAACAAGAAGCAGATACCAGCTGTCAATTTGCACAAAAATACTTATACGGCCCTTGGAAGCCATTTCAAAAATAAAAATCGGGTATTAACAGCACGTGCATTGCCTTGTTTGCACACGATTTTTTTCCAGTTAATGTAGGGATAATACACAGGTTTTTTTGTGTATTAACATCTGCAGAAGCCCGCGGGATTGTTTGTGACCGAGACCGAAGGTTGAGGTCACAAACATATCCCAAGGGCTTCTGCAGACGTTAATGTCGCTGTTCTTGCATAAAAAACGTTACACGATGACTTTGTGTATTGATTTCATATGTGATGACTTGACGATTCCGGTACATTTTTTTATTTACCATTCCTGTTGTTCTTGGAAACGGTAAACATGTTTTAAATATCAGTATCCAGGGCCCAGAAATAAACAACACCATCAAAAGCACATGCTGAAGGTTTTTAAGCGATTCTTTTATCTCTCGTTATTACAAACATAAAATTACCAATAATTGTTCATATCATTTCACAATTTGGTGGACTTGATCACAGTTTCAAGAATAATAACTTTACATTTGAATTATATTGAGTACGGACACAGTTGGAGTACGGATGAGTACGAACGTAGTGTCAAGCTTCCAAGCTGTTTATATAAATTCTTCGAGAAATTAGATAAAAACATACCGACTGATACTTACCAAAATCATAAATATGATTCCTAAAAACAAAGAATCGCACAGGTAAAAACGCGATTCTTAAACATTCACGGTTGTCTGCAAAATCTGAATTGACGCCGAGTTCTAAAAGGGGAGTAAACAAGGGAAGAAACGAGTACGAACATTGTTGGGGGCAGCGCATTTGGCGTCAGTTACTGATACAGTAAAGCATTCTATGGATTAGATTGCATCTTTAATGCTTCAAGAAGAGGTTTTTAACAAGAAACAAGACGCAGATACCAGATGTCAATCTGCGCAGAAATACGTATACGTCCCTAGGAAAGCATTTCAAAAATAAAAATCGGGTATTAACAGCATGTGAATTGCTTTGTTTGCACACGATTTTTCTCCCGTTAATACATGGGCGGATCCAGTGAAAAAAGTAGTTTTTATGCAAAAATAGTTTTTTATGCAAGAAAGCGCCTACGAGAATGACATCGTATTATTTACGTTCGTGATGTCACGTACGTACACCAACGTTTACAATACACCGCGCCGCGCAAAGTAGGTCTTATCGGAAAAGCATGTTCTGTATCACACTAGGTAACTGGATATGTTCGGCGCAGGATGCTATGTTCTGCGCATGATCGATACATAGATTCGAAAACTTTAGAGGGGTAGTATTCTCCTTATTTTGGTCTATAAAAAACAAATAACCAGTAAAATCACCCCACTAGTCTTATCATATAATAAATGAAGTTTCCAAAGCCGATTTAAAATCCTGATAAGATGTCATTTTAAGAGAAAACGGCGATGTTGTAACTTTAATGTTAAACTTTACGCCAATTTTGACAATTATAAAGTTTATAACCACATTTCTTTCAAAATATTACTAAACAAAGGCATTATCTTTATTGACTACGTATATCTTTCCCCTGTCATCCTTCCAAATTATAATGTCTAAATCGGTGGATTAGAGGAGATTTTTTAGTTTGAAATAGACCATATACATGAAAAAATGCGATGTTTGGCGCAGGATGGAAGTATTTGGGCGATCTTCGGGAGCAGGTTATTGGAAACTTTTTATCACAGATAGCGCAATGACGCTGACAGGCAAATTGTTTATAACGATAATATTCAGCAGTAGGACGTGTATGTGTAAGAATATACAGTAAGTTTTTAGTGATACATCTTTCTGAATACATGTATTGCTGCCTGTAGAAATTCCTCAGATAGGGAAAAGCATGTTTTATAGCCAGGCATGTAAGATCCTTTTATTATTGCTAAGCCAACAAATACTAGGTTAATCTATAGTCATTGAAATTATTGTTATTTTTTCAGATATATTTTCAGTGCTTAAACATGGATGCTGACATATTCACAGTTGATTTATCACCATTAAAGTGTTCAATTTGTATCCAACTTTCCACCATTTTAATGTCATGTCATGCGTGTATCTCATTTGGGACGAAGTTGTGTTCGAAAACTAATCGACAACGTCTTAAAAGAGTAAATAGCTGTAACATTATTTGATAACCTTCCCATGATGCTTTGTATTTCGTACGTAATACATATATATATTGGCATGTCTAGTGTATGCGAGCGGCTTTAGTAAACCTATTTTCATACATACAATGTTTGTTGTTAATCGTATTATGCGAAAATTAACTCTTTAAACATGGTGTCAGATGTAAATGGACTAAATGTACGAGACAATGCTAAGTTAATCATCCGATTCAGAGGACTACTATTACTTATCTTAGCAGTGAATTAAGTAATTAACCACGAGCGCTAATGAGGAAGTACCGGCGGCTGCAAACGCACCGTCTCATAGCTTTACGGCTGTGCCTTCGCTGATACCCTTTCCACAGAAACTGGATATGGACGGTAATGTCGCAACTAATTGGAAAACGTTCAAACGCTCTTGGACCAACTACGAGAAAGCAGCCGGACTTATACATGAATCGGAGGACTTAAGAACAGCTACATTTCTCACGTGCCTTCTTACCTTCTGTATCGGAAAAACAAATGTGACATATGAGCGGTATGTTTTTCACAACTGTTCTCAAAGTAAGTCAGAAACTTTTGACAGCTATTGGACGAAGGTGAGGAAGTTATCTAAAACGTTGACATTGATCAAATGGCATCTTTTTAGGAAGATGTTCAGGTCGTAAAACCTACAGCAGATCGTAAGAAATCTTCATTGAGGAAATCAAAGTGTAAATATTGTGGGAAATTTTGTGCTGCAGGAAATTTTGCAGCTTATGGGATCGGATGTCAAAAATGTGGAAAATTTAATCACTAATCTACGGAGTGTCGTTCAATAACAAAATTTCAAAGGTCGCATGTGAAACAGTAATACAGTCGGAGTCTGAAAGTGATGATGAAGTTTGGCAGTGAATTCATGCGGAAAAGTTCAGGCTAAAATATTTGCAAACATGCTGTTCGTTAATCAACAGAAAACTTGTCAAATTTCAATAAGATAGTGGCGCAACAGCAAATATTTTTTTCTAGATCGCATGTACCGGATGAACTATTAGAACACACGCAGACAACTTTATCTATGAACAATAAATCAAAAATGAAATCCTGCGGAACGTGCGCATTACTGCTGAAAAGACGCTACAAGGTGAAGTTTGTCGTAATTGAGAATGACAGCACACCGTTTTTAGGTTCACAAGCAATTCAGAAAATGAATTCAATTAAGATACAATATCGCAACAATTGTCCCGTGGACTTGGAGAAAACGTCACCTCGATTAAACATGGAGGAGATTAAAACAAAATTTGCGTCAGTATTTGAAGGTGAAGGTCAGTTCGAAAACCACTTACATTTGGAAAAAGATGATACATTCAAACTTGTGACGATGCCTGTACGCAGAGTACCGGTAGCTATGAAAGAAAAATTGAAAGGGCTAAATCAACTTGAAAAAGGGAATAATTGCGAAAGTCGATACACCAACAGACTGGGTTTCGAGTTTAGTAGTTGTCAAGAAAGCCAATGGGAAACTTGGAAACTCGCATCTCCATAGACCCTAAACCACCGAATAAAGCCATAAAAAAACGTCACTATTTGTTACCTGTGGTGGAAGATCTGCTATCAGAGCTAAGTAACGCAAACAGCAAGTGTGATGTTAAAAAATGCATTTTTGCACGTGGTGCTCGATGAAAAATATAGTTACCTCACAACATTTGAAACGCACTCACACAAACAGAGCAAAACTATGCGCAAATCCAAAAAAAAAAAAGAACTGCTGGCGGTGGTGTTTGCTTTTGAGAATTTTCACCATTTCACATATGGTCGGAGAGTTTTTGTAGAAAGTGACCACAAACCACTTGAAATTATCAGTAAGAAACCGCTTTTTTCGGGCACCAAAGCGCCTTCAACAGATGGTACTGAAATTGCAGACTTATGACTATGAAATTTGCTATAAAAAGAGCAAACACATGTATATTTCTGATACGCTTTCTAGAGCCTTCATAGCTAATGGATGTTCTACGCACCTAGAAGAAGTAATACTGACAGACAATGAGAAAGAGATAGAAGCTACAAGTACATGTTTGTCAGATTATTTGGCAGTTTCTTTTGTAAGACAAATTAGAATCAAGCAAGCTACGCTCGAAGACCAGACATTGGTAAAGCTGACTGAGTGTATTAAGAATGGATAGAATAAAGCGCCGGCTGAAGTAAAGCCGTATTATTCTGTCCGGGATGAACTATCGGTAGATAACGGTATTATATTTCGCGGTGATAGATGCATCATACCAAAAAGTATGCGTAGAGAAATTCTAGATCAACTTCATTTGCATATCGGAATTGAAGGTTGTTTAAAAGGCGCCCGTAGCCAATTTGTAACATCGCAAATTAAAGACTTCATTAGCAAGTGTGACACATGTCAATCATTAGAAAGAAAACAGAGTAAAGAACCGTTAATCAGTCACAGTATTCAAGACAGACCTTGGGCAAAAGTCGGAACAGACGTGTTTACGTTTGATGGCAATGACTATTTGGTAACTGTAGATTATTCTTAATAATTTCTTTGAAATAGATCGACTATATGAAACAACGTCGAAGGAAATAATCACCAAGTTGAAATAGCATTTTGCAAGGCATGGAATTCCTGAACATGTGATCTCAGATAACGCAAGTGTTCACAAATCAGAAAAGTATAAATCATTTTCAATGGGATTTTACGCATGTGACTTCATCTGCAAGGTATTCACAATCAAATGGAAACGCTGTAAATGCAGTTAAGACAGCGAAACGTATTATGAAAAAAGCAAAACATTCGCATACAGACCTCATGCCAGCACTTTTAAGTTTTAGGAATACATCTCAACAGGCGACAAGTTACAGTCCAGCTCAGCAGCTGATGAACAGGAAAACATGAACATTACTACCGGAGAGATCAAATCAGTTTCAGCCTAGCATACCGTCAAATGTTAAGACTAAACTTCAGAAAAACAAAGACAGACAAGCCTACTATTATAACAGGAATGCGAAGCAATTAGACTGTTTGCGAGCTGGTGATACGGTGAGAATACAACCGAATGAAAGGAATAAAACTTGTGAAAAGGGAACTGTTGTCGAAAAACCGCAAACGCGGTCTTATAACGTTCTGAGAGAAAATGGCACGGTAGTGAACCGAAATAGAAAACATCTCCGAAGGACGAGTGAACTTTTCAATGAACAAAGGGAGGAGACTGTAGACATAGATCCGAAAACAAACGACCTAGAGTTGTTACCCCAGAACTGAACTGTTTCTCGAACTGAAACGGAATTGAAACCGCAAACAATCTGTCAAACAGTTAATTCAGAAACACCTGCAACACCGCTAAAGCAGACAAGATCTGGTCGTTTTGTGTCAATGCCATTGAAGTAGCTTAGGACTATGTCACATGATGTCCATAATCATTTAACTTATAAACGATGAATTCTAAATATTAACACAGTATAGGCTAAACGTATGCAAGTGTGATTGTTACAGACTTTGACAATGTTAATTTAGAAATGACTTATCAAAAAACAACTAATGACTTCAACTATAACCATAAATACTCATTAGATTAAGCTATTCTGTTCAGTATTATCTTCTTTTCCGTAAAAGAGAAAAGATGTAACAGTATTTGATAACCTTCCCATGATGCTTTGTATGTTGTACGTAATTCGACACCGCCCTGAAGGCGGTGTCGAGTATATGGAATACACTTTTAGGCTGATCACTACCAAATAGAATGTAAGCCTCCGCAGGTCTAGTCACAAGTAGTCCAAATATAAATAGTACTAATCTTTTTTCCTTTCCTAGTGCATTTTCTCGGCAGCAACGTGCTTACTTTTACCCTACCGCGTTTCAGTATGTATCACTTTGCATTCTAATGAAATCGGCATGTTCCTATTGGCTGCTAGATAAAAATGGCGGCGTAAGAATTTAATGTCACGAAAAGAGAAATTGAAAGAAGCGAAAAGTAGTAAAATCAGCGGGTTGTATTTAACGAACTGTAGTTTTCTTATATAAAAGTTAACACCCCCTTTTCTTTTTGTTTTTCTAAAGTAGCGATCTAGTTCTTTATGGGAATATAAGTCTCTGAAAATCTGATATGCTAGAAAATGTCGAAACACCGTTATGAAGTGAGTGGATTTTATATGAAATAAAGAACAGCCGGATTTAGTGGTGTTCAGCCTATAAGGGGCAATACATGTTATTTTCTGAAACCCCTCGAAAATGAATGGAAATGCCATTAATCTATTCTTTATGATGTAAAACGGTAACAAATGGCTGAAAACGCTTAAATTTCTTGTGTTTTTGGAATTTAGATCGAATTTTCGACCAGGTGGCACTATTTTGGTTCGTTTTAGGACCTAGTAAATGTCTTTTCTCGCATTTTAGCACTTCAGTTGTCTAAATAATATTGAAATTAGCATGTTTCTGAATGAAAATGACAAACATCGTAACGATTAAATGGGTGTTCAATGTAAATTCCACGAATAAGGTAAAATTAATTGAAATATTGCTTGCACAGGGCTAAATTTTGCATAATTTTGGGGATGGGGGTGACCTGTAATGAATTGTCATTTCTCTACATTTTCTCAATATTTTGCACCAAAACAAAGCAGAATCATTGTGAAATAGGTGTACCTTGAGAATGAATGCAAATTCATGGAAAAATCAAACAAAAAGTTCTCTTATAGGCTGATCACTACCAAATAGAATGTAAGCCTCCGCAGGTCTAGTCACAAGTAGTCCAAATATGAATAGTACTAACCTTTTTTCCTTTCCTTGTGCATTTTCTCGGCAGCAACGTGCTTACTTTTACCCTACCGCGTTTCAGTATGTATCACTTTGCATTCTAATGAAATCGGCATGTTCCTATTGGCTGCTAGATAAAAATGGCGGCGTAAGAATTTAATGTCACGAAAAGAGAAATTGAAAGAAGCGAAAAGTAGTAAAATCAGCGGGTTGTATTTAACGAACTGTAGTTTTCTTATATAAAAGTTAACACCCCCTTTTCTTTTTGTTTTTCTAAAGTAGCGATCTAGTTCTTTATGGGAATATAAGTCTCTGAAAATCTGATATGCAAGAAAATGTCGAAACACCGTTATGAAGTGAGTGGATTTTATATGAAATAAAGAACAGCCGGATTTAGTGGTGTTCAGCCTTTATTTCGGACCCTGTAAAGATGGTAATGAATAGTTTCGGAGTGATAAACTGAACACAGTGAATAGTTTGTAAAAGGATCAACGATATTGCACAATACATTTTAGTGAATAAACAAAAAATGGCAAAAAGAAAACATAAAAAATGTATGTATTGCAACTTATTATGTGATTTAAAACAATGCTATCTGTCTTTCCTCTCCTTATTTGTAGAGCAGAACATATCTTTTTATTTACAATTTCGTCAAAAATGTTGATCCGATTTATTGATAAGGGAGGTTACTCTGTAAGTAAAGTTTTCTATTTCTATTCTTAGCATGACCTACTTAACTATCTCATTTTCTATAAATAGAACACACCGCAGATATACATGAAACGCGTGAATCGCCTGGACAAGGGAGCGTTCGTGTATTTTACAATAATCTTGCAGTAAACTTCGAAGAGAATATTAAAAAAAATTATGGAAAATTACAATTTGCCTGCATAAAAATTCCTTGGAAAGAAAAACGTATTTACAAAGTAAATAAAGGAATCAATAAGCAGAGATATATTGAAATGAACGAAGGAAGTGCCTCTGTTAACTTATTTTTAACCTTTTTGTCTTATTTTCTTTGTTGATAGGTACAGTGATGTAATTTCAGAATGCGCACACTTTTGCATATTCCTATTTCTATTTGTTTTTTTTTTGTTTGTTTGTTTGTTTGTTTTTTTCTTTTTACACTGTCAACTAAGGTGTGCAATAGGCTAAAGAGCATCTGGCTGAATTTGTCAGTGACAAGTTAATACTTCTTTAAATATGGTTAGATCGAAATATCAAAAGCCATGGGACCATAACTTATCAAAGCATTGAAATATTTTCTACACTTTGGCAATGGGTTATTATGCTTGCTAAATTTCTTGTAATATTAGATTTGAATCTAGACACTGACATACTCCTAGTAACCTTACAGTTCAACGAGGACTTCAAGTTTACCGTTCGTCCGAAAAAAAAAAGAATTCTATGATATTCAAAAGTATATAAGAAAGATTCATGCTTTGTGAATAGGGGCAATATAGAGATTATTTATGTTATATCATTCTTTTCTTGGACAAAATTTTTGGTTGTTTTTGGCAACGGAAACAGTAAATGCTGTGTTTAATCTGCATTCTGAAATCTATAATGTGGGTGACTAAGGTCCATTAAACTTCATCAGTAAATAGAAAACACTCATTACATAACATGATAATAAAAATAATGGTTTCTGTGAACCACAACTTTTCACAGGAGGTGACCTTAGTTAGAGAAATAATTACTTTAATTTTGTATGTAAAGGAACCACCTACTCGCAATGTTATATTCTTCATGTTTATAACATATATTGTTTTATGTGCTAATGTTGATAACTTGTAGCCAGTCAGACTTATAAAGTAATGATTAGGTGATTTCTCATATTGCAATAAATGTACTTCAGACACAACACTTGGCGGCGTCTTTGATGCTTGCATCAACGAATTTCCTTGTGCATATATATATTACACATGCCATGCTGAGTCAGTCCAGTGTATGCGAGCGGCTTTAGTAAACCTATTTTCATACATACGATGTTTGTTGTTAATCATATAATGCGAAGATTAACTCTTTATTTTAGACTAGTGATGTGATCTGTGTCACCTTTTATGAAATTCTCGTATATGTAAATGAAATGATAACAACTGTATTTTTTTTTCAATGAAACTAAGATTTGTTCCAGATACTAAATACATGACAAGCTTATGATATCAGATGACTGTCAATATGAAATTATTCGAGAAATGTAGTTATTAAACTACTGCAGAAGTGTTGTGATCTATATCAGTTAATCGTATGTGTATAGCTCTTAAAATCAAATTATAATAAGTACATTGCTCCAATGAATTACATGAACAATTATCAGACGGATATAAAATGATCCAGATGTATAACATTTAAATGAAATTTTTGCAAGTCTTCTGATTTAATTATTTTACAGAAATATGAATTTAACAAATTATATTTAGTTCAACACATATGGTTAAATTATTTGTTATCCAACGTTATACAAAAAGAATGGAAAAAATGGTCCTCGGGCAACACGTGAAAGTAGATTGAAATTAAACATATATATCAGAATAGATACGCACAGTTTTTCCAAAAGTCTTGATAAGAAGTTTATAAGTTCATATTTTATTCGAATTATAATTGTAGAATACCGTTCTAACATGAATCAATTGAAATGAATATTCTTTAAAATGTTTCTGATTGTAATGAAAACTTAAAACAACAATTTAGATTTTTTGTGTGATTTGGCAACTGCCAAAAAATCCTGTTTTTACCAAAACCGCTCAATTTATGACAGCAGAAAACTATTTTACATGAAAGAGCAGATTTTTCTGAAGAATTTGGTATATAAATCTTATGGTTTGAGGTGCTGTCCATAGTTGATCGTTAACTAAGCGTCTTTTAAGTCTTAAGCCGTTCAGCTATTAAAATATACTTTTATAACAAACGTTTTGTCTGCTGCTATTGAAACCATTTCTTGCACAAGTGAAACTGACCATGTTCTCTGAGTGGGCCAATAACGCCCGGGCTTGTTTTATATTTCGTCCAAAATATTTTCTCCTTTGCAGTTGATTTGCGGTTAATCATTCTCTGTCGCATCACCTTTAATTGTATGGATTTCTTTTGGACTCTGTTCAAAATCTGTTGTTTTTATAGGAAATTGTAATAAATATTTGTTTATATTTGTGTGATATTACAACATTTTTATCCCTTCTGTTTAGGTTGACATGTATTTTGCCGTCCTCAGAAACCTTCATAACATATGATTCTGGTTTTACATTATCGAATAGCTTTGTCTGATACCCCCGAATCTAGTTTCATTTCCTTATATTTTAGACGGTCATTTTGTGACTCTCGCATAAATGATACATGCTAATGCTGAACATTTTCCTGCATCAGCGTATGTATTTAAAACTGTAACATTTCTTTTCAAAAATAGAAATTCATTTTGTTAAATCTTTACATGCTTCGGAAGTCCGAAAACGATCAGGGTTTGTATAACAATAAATGATTTTACTAATTGGCTGATACACCTCTTCTTGTACTGAATTATGGGCAAAGACATATGCATGAAAAAAAAAATAATATAATATTCTGAAGCAATCGGATAAAAACAATATTAAAGCATAATTGCTTGACAGTGTCCAGATTGCTCACTGCACTATATCTGCTAAATATGTATAAAAGAACACGCGTCTTCAAATGAAAACCAGTACATCGTGTACTAAACCGTTAAATACATACAGCAAAATCTATTAGATAAAAAAAATGCTTGACAGCGTCAAAAACGGTAATAACGTTATTTGTGATGAAATATACGATAACCTGCTCCCGAACATCGCCCCTAATTTTTTTTATCCTTCGCCAAACAGTGCATTTTTTCGTGTATATGGTGTATTTCAAACTCAAAAATCACAACTTAACAACGATTTAGATAGTATGATTTGGAAGGATTTCAGGGGAAAGATTGATATATATAGTCCATAAAGATATTACTGGTTATTTGTTTTTATGGACCGGAATGAGGAGAATACGAACCTCTCTAAAGTATTCAAATCAAAGTATTGATCCTGCGCCGAACATAGCATTCTGCGCTAAACATATCCGGTTACCTAGTGTATGTATATGCACTCAGGATGGTCTAATACTAATAATATTCTGATATTTATGAGACTATTTATCAGGCGGTGCCTGACTGTTGCTTTTTCCTGCTTTTGTATGTGCGTGTGTGTGTACTTGTACGTCTGTGTGTCTTGAGCGGTGTTGTTATATCTGTTTATCTATGTTAGTATTTCTCTTTGTGCGTGAGTGTCCGCGCTGCTGTGGTTCACGTTGTACGGTAACTGTGATTAAGGAACGTATCATTCCCACCTTTTGAATATTCATCCTTGTTCCACTTTCCCCGTCAAACCATCTTTTTCAACCCCCTGCCCATTCCGTCCTATTTTTATAGTTTGCATGAGAGTATTTCGTCACCTTAGCGCAAAAAGTGAATAAGTCCTTCTTTAAGTCAATGCAGTTATCCATTTCATGCGTTGAGGTGAGGATTAATCAGGCGTTGCATGATTGTTGTTTTTTCCTGCTTTTTTGTGTTCGTATGTGTACTTGTATGTCTTGGGCGGTGCCCCGCAGTGTCGGACCGATTTCTAATGTTGGTAAACCCTTTTGTATTATCACACTATTGCAAAGTTACCGAATGTATTTTAATGTACTGTATTATTATATGTCTCGATGTAATGTTGGTTTGCTATTGTAGATCTACATATATGCATCTGTATATTATTGTCTTGATGTACATTTACTATCGTGTCTTGTGTGATAATTGCAATAAAATATGATTAAACTAAAGCAAATTTTGCATTAAATTGAAATGTATTCGTTGGATTTTGTAAGCAACATGTCTATAATATTTTTCCGTTACGGTTTCCTTTTTGTTATGGGCCTACTTTGCAAATGCGCGGCTCTGTGGCTTTGTTTGTGGGGCTCTGTGCTTCCGAGAAATCTACCCTTACCTTTTATGTTCTATACTGATCCCGTAGGATACCGGAAAATCAAGCCAGGTTCCCAAGTATTAGTACTCGCTAGCCGTAAACTGGTTAGAATTAATGTGTTCAAAGTTTAAGTTAATCGAGCAGTCCAAAACTACGGTGGCATATTTCTGCCACGAGATAGCCAGGTAGCTATTATGATAATCTTGTAAACTTTTCAGGAAATTTACACATTTTTCTGAAAACCTTTCCGAAATAACAATATTTTCTAGATATTGTATTTCTTTCCCGAAAATGTTTTAGCGCAAAATTTCATTTTAATGCTTGAAACTGCCACGAGATGCAGGGTAGCGATACGATAATATAGATTGTCGCAATAATATTTCCATGAAAATTTCGACTACTGAGAACGTCACTTTTCCAAGATTGTTTAAGCACCGCGATAGCTACCTAGCTATCTCGTGGCAGAAATATGCCACCATACGAAACAGGTACAAAACCTTATACAGTTCCATAACCCAAATGCGTGAACTTTCCTTAATACATATTTCAAAACTACTTTTCCAATTTCTTGTTAGTCTCCTAAATATATGTTTCTGAATTTCATTCTGACTATTTTTAATGTCATGTTTGTCAAATATACTTCTTTTCTCTTTTCCTTTCTACAGTTCACACCAAAACAATTTTAAGTATAGTATAAGTGTAACAATTTTTTGATATAGTGATGATATAAGATCCATTCAAAAGTTTGACCTGACGTGCAATTTCAGTCCATATTAGAGAATCCTCCTTATTTAGTTGGAGGAAAGTTCAACATGCAGAAGACACTCAAATTCCAGAAGCTTCCCTGGTTCTTCATCCCGCCAGGTATAAAGCATCTCTAAACGGCACTCGAGAGCGGGGTTCGAACTCTCGATCCCTGGTTTCGTAGTCCGGTGTGCAACCACTGGACCACTGCGACCGCCATACGCTGAAAAGTAGTCGTCTGTTAATACTCTGACTATGATTTATTAAAGATCATAATAGAAATGTTGTTATGACAAAATGGTTGAGCAAATGCTACACCTTAAACATAAATTGCTTATTAAGGCAGTAAACATTGACATGTAATTTAGAGCACTAAGTAACAAGGTTTTATACTTTATTAAAGTCTCTTCCAATACAGTGTCATAAAATACACAACAAATATAAAGCATACAATACACATGATTGGCAATTCTATGTCGAGAATGACAAGAGTCCAATACAGTGTCATAAAATACACAACAAATATAAAGCATACAATACACATGATTGGCAATTCTATGTCGAGAATGACAAGAGACTATAGATTAAAAATACATTACAAATTACACTATAAGAAATATTTTTACACATACATTACATAGTGCAACAAAATGCAAATTTTATCATAATTATATTTACACGATAAAAGATAGATAACCAATGCTAATCAAAATATAAGAACAGCCATAAAAATTAAGTAGTTAAGACACTGAAGAATGTAAATCGTGGCCCTAATGCGCTTGATAAGAAACATTTTAAAATACCACGTATCATCCCTGATCAGATCAGGGGTGAGCAGATTAGTATTGATTAACTACACTTATAACAAAACGTTACGTTCATCATTCATAAAACATTATTGTGACATTATTCACAAATAAATAAAAGACGACGTTGCAAAATATTAAAACAGGTTTTGGCACTATAACGTATCATTTCTTCTTTGGTGTACAAACATTTCAATTGATCAGTTTTAGACATCGTACTGAAAGAATTATCAACAGTATTTGCCTTTGCACATAATGATTGACGCAAGTCATCATACAAAAAGCAATCAAGAAGAACATGGCTCTTATCTTCAATATTGCTACAGAAAGGACATTTTCGTTCCTGTACGCCTAATCCTTCATAACGCCCAGTTTCAATGCGTATTGGAGCGACGCCACAACGAAATTTACTAAACGCTGTGCGATGTCGTGGAGACATAAGTTTAAAATACCTTTCTGCACGATATTCGCTATTAAATAACCGATAAGTACGCAACTTTTTTCCACCTCGACCGGAAGAACCTGTAGCACTATTCAAAGATTCAAACCAATCTGAACAATGATTGACCTTTAATGTTTGCGTTACTAAGTTGACAACTGTTTGTTTAGGAATAACAACACTGATATCACAATACTGGGGAACACCACAACTAGTCAGCATAGACTTTACATAAAAGAACCAATTTTTACACGACCTATTTGTCCTAGATGCAGACCAAAGTGCAACCCGCTTATTTATTCTACTCTCATGCATTTTGGACATTCTAGCCAAATGGATAGAAATGGACTTCCAATGTCTTACATCTGGGGATACCCAACCCATTTCGCTCGATACCGCTATGTTCGGCATGTATCTACCGACACCTAAAAAGAACCGCATCGCACGGTACTGAACCGCGTTAATACAGGAGTATGAACGGTATCCCCAGACTGCAGAACCATAACTGACTATTGGCCAAACTGCAGAATCTTACAAATGGGTATACACACTAAAAGGCAGGCCGCCAACTGATTTACATTTAGCGATTAACAGATCAAGGGCACGACTTTAACTTTGGTCTACCACTTTTGCAGTTATGTTATAATCCAAGTTTTCATGTAATAATAAACCCAAATACATATATCTATCAACAACCTGTAGTATATCATCACCACACATAAAAATACAAGTAGTTCTGTTAACAGACAATGGTCGAAAATGCACAATTTTACTTTTACTGCAATTTATATACATATCATTGGTGTTGCACCAACCATGAAGTGCATTAATCAAAAGTTGTAAATCTGCTTCATTTTTAGCTAATTAAACAATATCGTCTGCATACAATAGTAAGCATATTTTCTCAGATCCATACTCAACACCAACATTTAAAGACTTTAAAAGATTTTAAATAAACTGCTAGATCTTTTATATGCATGTTAAATAAAAGGGGGGATAATATACAACCCTGACGTAATCCCGACGTAACATTGAACTAGTCGGTATGTTTAGAGTTTACTCTAACACATGAATATACAGAAGTATACAATGATTGTACAGCAGTTGACATTTTACCTTTAATACCAATATCCAATAGTTTCTTCCGTAGTAAATCTCTATTTATATAATCATAAGCATTTTTAATATCAATAAAAGCTGAAAATGTAGACTGTTTAAGTTTTTTCCTTGTATCAATGCTGTTGGTTAAAGTTGACAAATGATCGATTGTACTTCTGTTCTTTCTAACTCCATTCTGCTCGTCGACAATAACGTTATTTCTTACTTTCAGCCCAACTACTAAGTCGTTTGTTTAAGATGTAACAGACTTAACAGGACAGAGTAATTCCCCTGTAAGACAAAGGACTTCTAGGATCCAGACAAGCGGACTTAGGGATTGGGTTGATAATTTAACACTTTGTCCCCAAGCAGTAGGGATAGTACCATTTTTAAAACAAACATTAAACAGAGCAATGCCATGTAAAAATAAAACTGCGGTGTCGTTTTGCAATGCTTCAGTTGGTAGTCCATCAATACCACATGCTTTACCGTGTTTACCATCATCAGCAGCCTTTTTTACTTCAAAAACAGAAATATCACCATTAAAAGTAAGACTATCATCATCAACATTTACAAAACTGTGGTGTTCCCCAGGAATAACTAAAACTGGATTGTTAAATAGTGAACTAAATCCTGTTTTCCATTTATTTAAAATATCTGTAGTATCAGTTGACATAGTGCCGTCATCAAGTACAACCTCATCAGGTACATATTTCTTATTAGCATGTGCAATACCAATTCTACCAATACTTTTCCAAAAGCTAGTTTTATCAACATTACACTCATCCAATATATCCTGCTGAATAGTGTACCAATGACGACGTTTGGCTTTCTGAACTTCATCATCATTAAACATATTGTGCTTTAAAAGTAATTCTATCGGCTCTATTATTATAATGAAGACAGCGCTTTTCTTCTACAGACAAATTAGACCAAAGCTCTGATAGCTGAGTGGTCCACCAGGGATTACTTGGACGATGCTTTCTAGAACAGTTAACACGTCCAATTTTTATACGTTTGTATGGAATATTACTATACACAGCATTTTTAACAATATCACACCATTTATCAAAAGCAGAATTTACATCATTTTGCGTTCGCATACCACGTTCTAAAGTATCAATAGTATTAATAACATCCAGCAATATAGCATCATTGTACATAAAATCATTACTAAAATAACTTATATCAAATTTATCTTATACATCATGAGAAACAATATGTTCAGAATTATTACGTGACATTTTACACAAAATATTCTAAGATAAAAGTGAATGATCCGGTATGGACGACGGAGCAACACTTTTAATATTGCCACACATATTAATAACATCTAAATTAAGACTTACGCAAAAATCTGAAGAAAAAAAAACAACAAACAGTGTATACTATTATGCGGTACCAAAAAATAGTTCACTATAGATCCCCTTTTACAGATACAGATGTTAAATCATTTTTTACAAAGTTTCTACCATTTAATACACAAAAATTAGAGTTTACTAAAAACTCAATAAGAAGTTCACCATATGGATTTACAGTAAAATCTTTTACATCTCTACTAGATAAAGTACCGATATCAACAATGTGATCATCCACATCGCCTATTCGACTATTAAAATCCCCACATATGAACATTTCACCTTGAGGTTGAAAAGTATAAACATCAGTCAGCAATTTATCATAAAAACCATTTACATCAAAATAACGTGACAAATTTTGTGGCGGTAGATAGCATACAAAAGGAAATATATTCAAATTGTCATACTTATGCGACAATTTCAGCCACAAGATACCCTCGAATGAATTTTCAGCTATAGTAATGTCAAATATTTCATACAGAGATTTCTTGATGAAAAATCCAACTACACCTGAGCCATTACCTTACTACGGGGACATATAAGCCAACACCGTCAACACATTGATCACAGTGCAAATTAGTATCACATGTAAACGCCCTCGGGTATAGCTGTATTTTTTTTATTATATTTCTTAAACTGGCAACCCAGAACACACTAGACAGTTCCAGCCAAAACATGTCAGTTTTAATTAGACACAAAATCTTAAGGTAAGTTTTATTTTAAGGGCCATAACTGTGGCCTGACTAATAGAATCCCACAGAAAATCCCAGATGGAAAACTTCACGTGCTGAATAATATTCCTATCATGTTTTATGACATTAGATCAAATACCGTGGGACAATGGCATGCTTTAGATATAGTACTAGAGATCAATCAGTTCAGAATGACACATATTAATCCAGTCCTGCATTTACCTGTCCAACTGCATAACACAAGTTAATAGGAATAATGAAGTAAATGTATGGATAAAAACTTAGTGATAAGTCATTTCATTATAACATCAATTTTCATAGTAAATACAAAAGAGTTTTATTCTAGTTTTTTTTTTATATATATATGATGTGTGATATGTTACAAATAACATTATATCTAAATTTCAGCTTAAATAATGCATTTGAATTTACTTATTAGACTTACCGAGTCTGCTATTATTCTTCTTGGTTACATTCTTTGCTTTTAAGGGATCTTTTTACGGACTTTTTTTCAAACATTTTCTATCAACACACAATAATCATGTATTTGACAACTGTTTTGCATGGAGATAAGTTCTTCCCGCAATAATCCAGATATAACTGGGGATTGAATATTTATCAATGACTTGATAGGTACTATACATGGAACAAAATGCTAAACAAATCTTTAAAAATATGCTTCAAAATGATCAAATCAAAACTTAAGTATTGTATTCAGTCTTTAATGTTACATATCAGCAACCAGTATCAGTTTTTAAATTGTTTTTCAAAATCTTAAAATTAGGTACATCTCTACATGCTTGTTTGGTCATCTTACGACGCATACTAGAGTTTCCAATTAGTGGGATTCATGCCACGGTACGGATTTGGTCACGATAGAGGGGAGGATGTGTCAGTCAGTTGGTTAGCTCAGTCGGTAGAGTACTCGACCTGTAAGCGAGGGGTCCCGGTTCGAGTCCCGGACTGACTGCACACTTTTCTCTTCCTGTTACATATGCATTACACAAATTCGGACGGACGTTCTTACGAACGAACATCTTTTGTTACGAAACACTCAACAAATGACGTAAAGTACCCAATAAGCAGTACGGAATGAACAGAATTTATTTTTGCCTTTTATCATCGTAACCCAACAAATGTCCTCTCAGTTACTCGGGCAGATATACGTACTAGGGTGAATCTGAGCGCCTACACCAGTCCCAAGGGAAAGGAAGGAAAAATGGGAAGGCTTTTAAAGTCAAGTTTTTAAAGAAAAATCCTTGTTTAAAAGAACTAATACATTTATGTATGTTTTCGTGACTTTTCAAAACGGGAGACGGTCGTAAAATGAAAGCAGTTATCAGATATATTCAATTTATGTCTCAATGTCAATTTTGATCATATAATTAGCTAAACGTATGCCAAATTTCAGAAATGTATTTCGATTTGGTTACCTTAGGACTGGCCGTTGCTTGGTACCGTAAAACACTAATAACGGTTTCTTAATGAAATCCAGATAATATATAATAATAAAACTAAGATATCATAAAATAAACTTCATCATACGTTCTTTTGTGATTCCATGTTATTTATAAGGCGCTTGATTATGTGTGTGTGTGTGTGTGCGTGTGTGTGCGTACGTGCGTGCGTGCGTGCGTGCGTGTGTGTGTGTGTGTGTGTGTGTGTGTGTGTCCATAGTTTGCATGAAAAAACGATTCCATTTAAATAGCTTGTACCATATTTGATTGCTATATAGTCGACCCTGTTTGGAAAGACCATGTTTTGGACAATTACACCAAAACGGTCTTTTTCATGGGTTAAAATAATCTGAAATAGTTTAACTAGTGATATTTAGAATTAGATGGTCTCTACTCACAAGCTGTCTTTAGCTGAGGTTTGACAGTATCTAGAATTATTATGATAGTTTTAACGGAAATATGTGAAATATTCCGATTAGATATTACTGATTTAGTTCGAACATTTGTTTTGTTTTATTTTCCGTATGTATAACGTGCATTGAAAAACTATAAATAGGCAAAATGAAACACAATAGCTGCGAACGGAACAACTGTACACAATGCAGAAAGATGAAAAGGGGTACTGATGTCCGTTTCAGACATCAAATATAATTTCTACTGTTTCAATCTACGACTTATAACGAACAAGAATAACCAAATCATTTTAATCATTAAGTATGTATGACACTTCTAATTTATCTCTTTGGACTCCACACACATCTCTTTAATTGTATGAACTTAGACTAACCAATCACTGAAGGTTCATTCATTGTTACCAATATTTACCAGTATTCATCCGTACAGACTTTATTTTATCTCTAAAATATTGGTGTTTCTGAAAAAAAAATCAGCAGTTGCCTTTATTTTATTCACATCTGTCCCTGGCGACATTTAACTCGAAGACATTTGCATAGACGTGCCGGTTTTCATGCATTGAGGAGAAAATCTATTTATAGTACAAAACGACATTTTAAACGCCTACTTACTACTTCTACTTGTTATTATCTAAATTGTATCTTTGCAACAAATATGAAATTTGATAAACATCGATTTGTATTATCAGATTACGCATGGAAGAGGAACTTGATTTCTGTTCCTTTTACGAACTTCAAACTGAAGTAATAATACACGCGTTGAAAGATAATAGGAGTGGTAAAACATTTATAATAAGTAAACATATTTTTCGGGCAGTATTGAATTCATAACTAATACAAATAATTAAAATACAATAAAGGATCTGTATAAGAGTGTGAGATCATTTAATACACATGTAATAATGGCGAGGGTAAATGTTTCTTGGACTGGAAGGGATCTAAGCAATGATTTCACAATTGATGTACTTCCGGTGACTGTGTTTATTTCCATAGAAGCATTCATTGGCTTTTTCGGAAATATTACAATTCTGTTAGTTTACTCTAGTCGTTACAGACGGATAAACTTCCGGTATTTTGTCTTGGCGTTGGCTCTTGTGGACCTGACAAGTTGCTGCACTACACTTCCGGGTGAAGTGTTTTCCCAGTTAAACTGGTACGACTATCAGCATGCATGGATATGCAAAGTGAAATCTTTTTTCAACGTTTACACCGCTTGGGGCTCAGCATCTGTCTTACTGGTTTTGGCAATTGACAGATACAGAAAGATTTGCCATCCATGTGATTGGCAAATTCGTTACCCTGTTGCTTTCAGACTTTGTGCATGTTGCTTGATGGTATCGACGATACTGTCTATTCCTGTTTTCGTACTTTGGGGTAAGCAGACGTACAGTTACGAGCACGAGGGAAATAATATTACCGTCTCAGTTTGCGAAAAATCGGGGAAGTATGCAGACACAATTTATCCACTACTTTATATCTGTGGCGTTTATCTCGTGCCTGTAAGTTTAATGATACTCGTGGCCATGTCTTTGAATTCTATAACAGTATGGCGGTTATTTGGACATCACTCAATGAAAGTTGCAAGCATTAAACATCATACGGCAAAAGCGGTTGTCGCTATAACATTGACATCAGAAACGTCTGATGAAGGTACAGACAATGATAAGGAAACAAAAGCTACGACTTGCAACATGACCGGGATAGATGAAGAACACAGAGCTGAAAACTTTAAAAATGGAAATTCCAATTTCTACTTGTCTGCCAAAAAACAAGGTAATCAATCATCTAAATTCACAGGAAAATCATTAGATGAAGTTTATATTGCTGATGATGAAAGAAAATGTGAAAATTCTTCTACTGATTATTTCAGTAACGATGACGAATTTACTGATGATTGTAACAGCAGAAATGAACAAACTGGGAACAGCTCGACTGACCAAACATCTTCTGACCAGAGCAGACGTACATTCCGTAGGAGCAGACGATCAGGAAAACAAACCTCAAAGTTCAAGTTGAAGAGTAAGACGATGATAATACTAACCCTGACGTCAGTATTTGCTTTCACGATGGCGATATATATTATACTGACCAGTCTTGTAGCTAAACCGGATGGCATTTTGAAAGATATGCCTGATTCACAGAAGGCAGCGTTCTTCTTCTTCTGGCGTTTATACTTCGTTAACTCCGTCGTAAATCCGATCTTGTACGGATTTATGGACCCCGGATTTCGTTCAGGGTTTATGTCTTACATGTGGAGAAACAAGCATTCTGTTACGAGCTCAACGTAACTGGTGTATTCTTGTTCATGACTTGAACAAAGATGGTGTTCTCTTTTACTGGCATTCTTTCTTTGTCAGTTACGAGATACATAAACTTTAAATAGATGATGGACTCCAGGTTTCATTCGATGTTTATGTCCCACATGCGGGGAAATAAGCAGTCTGTTACGACCTAATTGTATATACTGTTTTATGTGTACCAAATGTTTATTTTAGTTATGAACTTAGCAGTCTAGAATTGTAATATAGTGAGCTTTAGATACGACATTTTATTACTGAAACAAAAAAGTACTATGGTTCATTTTAGAAATGTTTCTACACCAAGAATAATTTTTACACTTTTGTTAGATATTGTTCAATGACATGTTTATCTTGGTATAATGTTCATTATTTTGTTGAGTTTAACGTCGCCCCGACACAATTATAGGTCATATGGCGACTTTCCAGCTTTGATAGTGGAGGAAGAACGCAGGTGCCCCTCCATGCATTATTTCATCACGAGCGGATACCTGGGTAGAACCACCGACCTTCCGTTAACCAGCTGGATGGCTTCCACACATACAAATTCAATGCCCCGAGTGAGGCTCGAACCCCCATCGATGAGGGGCAAGTGATTTGAAGTCAGCGACCTTAATCGCTCTGCCGCGGAGGCCCCCGGTATGGTGTTAAATGAACATTTAGATTACTAGTATAATATAATGACCAAGTTCGTTTTTCAAACTGCAAGCAGAGCTTTGAGTATTTTGAAAATATGAAATGCTTGGGGATAATAACACTTCTTAAAAAACTAAACGTTTTGTATAGAAAGAGTTATGCTCTGATACTTTAAGAATATTAAAATATATAGATGTATGTGGAGAATTTATTAGACTTTGTTTAACTGTTTAGATTTCAATGACTCTCCTTTTGTCAAATTTATTGTAACACTTGTTACACTCTTGTCAGATAGAGAGGGGACATAATTGATAGTTTGAGGTTTAGGTAGGATTTTGGAATCTAAGCAATATATACAAAGATTTCATATAAAGTTTTTATATAAACGGAACATTAGTGAATGTCGAAAATGTCTCCACTGCGTATTCAATTTCTTCGTAAACTGAACAATATGTGATAACCTTTTTGATATTTTATGTTGGAATTTTAGAAATTTTATGTGTATACAGTCTTTTACAAATAAAATTTGATGAATGCTATACTATGTCTTATACTGTGTTTGACGTCCGGGATATAGGTCAACACCTTGTCAAAACATCTATCACAGTGTATACATACTCATGACACTGTATGACAAATTTGGACTCCTGTATCACATGCAAACGCCCTCGGGTCTAGCAATATTTATTCATTGTATTAAAAGCTGTCGTCTCCCTTTATGATAATGTTAGGTCATGTACTTAGCTAAATGGCTACATGTCTAAATGGTTTGACGTTAAACTAGGACTCCGTCAGTGTTGTATTTTATCACATGTGTTGTTTAACTGTTTCATAAATGACCAAGTTGTACAAATTAATGCTTCAGATCTTGGTATTGACATTGGAGAGAATAAAAGGCTATCAATTTCAATGTATGCTGATAATATAATGTTTCTTGCTAAAGATGGCTAGTCTATGCTCAGTATTTTAGATCAGTGGTGTAAAGACAATCATATGATTGTGAATTTGTCTAAAAGTAATGTTATACCTTTTTGAACACAGTCTATGCCTAGGTCACTTTTCGTTTGTTTTGGGTTTAACGCCGTTTTTCAACAGTATTTCTGTTATGTTCAGTGTTCCCGGATTCTGTACCAGTACAAACCTGTTCTCCACAAGTAACTGCCAACTTCCCCACATGAATCAGAGGTGGCCTAGGTCACAATATATTTTCAGATACAATGATAATGTATTTTAATACGCAGATAAATATACCTATCTTGGGATAACTTAAAACAAATATCAGGATTATAAGACAGCTGGTAGAGCCTTGATACTCCTTATTGCAAAGTTTAAGAGTATTTGGGGGTGCCTTACCAGGTTTATACTAACTTATATGACTCACTGGTCTGGTCAGTAATTGCATATGGCGTCTCAATATGGGGTAAAAAAGGTTTTCCTATATCGAGGCAGTCCAGAACAGGGCTGTGCGAAGAAGGACGGGTATATTGTTTTGCAGATGTCGGTCAGTCTGTCGGTAAGTCGGTCGGTATGTAGACCAATCGGTTTCCGGATGATAGCATGAGAATGCTTAGGCCTAGGATCATGAAAGTTGATAGGGGGTTGGTCATAATCAGCAGAAAACCGCTATTGATTTTGAGATCATTAGGGCAAAGGCCAAGGTCACAATGGCCCGGAACAGTTAAACGCTTTCCGGATGATCACCCAAGAACGCTTGGGTCTAGGATAAAGAAAGTTAATAGAAACGTTGATCATAACCAGCAGATGACCTCTATTGATTTTCAAATAAGTAGGTCAAAGGTCAAGGACAGTGACCCAGAACAGTTAAAACGGTTTCCGGACGATAAATTGAAAACGCTTGGGCCTAGGATCACGAAACTTAATAGGGAGGTTGACCATGACAGCAGGTGACTCGTATTGATTTTGAGTTTAGTAGGTCAAAGGTCAAGGTCACATTGACCCAGAACAGTAGAACATGTTTTGCCAAATAACTAGCGAATGCTTTGGTCTAAGGTCACATTTTATACGGAGGTCACTTATGACTGGTAAATGACCCATAATTATTTATTTGAGGTCAGTACGTCAAACGTCCAATGCACAGTGTCCAAATAAGTCCTGTTCTTAGTTCAGTTAGTTACTGGAATGTATCAAGGGGGGCATTTCGTGTTCTACGAGAAATATCCAACATTTTTTCCTCACGGTCAAGAACAGGTTTAAACTTCAGATCAAGGTCAGATGTGATTAATGAAAGGCCAATAAATTGTATAAAATTAATTATTAGCCATAAGCTTGTCATTATTACAAAAGCATTAAGATGTTCCCTTGATGTAAGCTTGTCGTTTGCAGGACATGATTTTAATCAGATTTAACCATTAAATAAAACAATATTTTATACGTGACGTTTCAAATTAATTTTAGTCTTGTTATAAAAGAAGATGTCACAACCTTTCTCTATCGAACTACATGCGTACAATGTAATCGTGTTGTTACGTTTCAAATATGATTTTACGGTTGCTTAGAGCCGTTGTAATCCCATTTTGTTGTTTCCACGTCACCAATTTTGAAAACATGACACATTAGTTACTTTTATATCAAATAATTTCTATATCAACTATTTTGATATTCTATAAACTTTATAGATAAACACAATGTTAGTATTTCTTTTTGTCAACAGAATAACGTTAAATGTCATCTGAGAGGAATTGCATTTTGACATTCTGATTCCTTTTCACAACTATTTAACCAATTATTATTTTTATATAAAGAATGTGGTATCCGTTGTTCAGTTCTCATGGTATTACTTTACTTTGACTTCATATTGTTTTAACGCTAATTGTATATGTCTTATTTGAAAATGGGACATATTTTGAGTGTCCGCCTCAAAGCATGACACAAACTTTGTCTCTCTCAGAGTAATTTGTATATTTTGATATATTGATAACGTAACACATAAGCACAGATAGTGCTTGACTCCCTTTTCATGCTATTATTATTGTTGAATTGTTGTTAATAATAGGATTTGGGTCATTTATGGACGATTTGAGTTAATTATGGTGATAGCTGGATCCCAGCATCACACATTATGTTTTATACAATGGTTAAAGGGAACCAACTATTTGTTAAAGCAAGTATCCGTTGTGAAATACTATGTACAGATTTGGACCAATCAGAAACAAGTTCTATAAATAGCACCAATTAAAGCTCACGTCTGCTAAGGTATAAATAGGTAGATAGATGACAGACAGATCATTAGAGCGGATGCAGTGGTCCAGTGGTAACACTGTCTGACTACAAAACCAGGGGTCGTGAGTTCGAGTCTTCGCTCCTCCAACTAAAATTACTAACATTTGGATAAGAGCCCCGTGTATGCGTGCCTTATGCCTGACACGCTAAAGAACCAAGAAAGCTTCTGGAATTGGGGAGTCTTCTGTATCTTGCACTATCCTACTAGTAACATTGCTAACAGTCTTCTGGAGGTGTGTGTGTGTGTGTGTGTGTGTGTGTGTGTTCGGGTTTAACGTCTTTCTCAACATTTTTTCAGTCATATAAACGACGGTGTCTACTTGTAGAAGTGAGCACAATGCCCAACTTTATAGTGCTGCTTCACTGGAATATCACGCCGTAGACATGTGGCATGATACCCCACCCAGTCACATTATACGGACACCGGGCTGATCAGTCCTAACACTATCCCCTTAATGCTGAGCGCCAAGCGAGGAAGCCATTAGTACCATTTTTACGTCTTTGGTATGACGCGGCCGGGAATCGAGTCGCTCATATGGGTTACCGATGGCGACTATAAATAAACTTCTATACACACAGACAGATAATTCTGTATTCAGCGATTGATGTAGATACATCGAGGAGTCAACTAATAATTTATCCCAGTACCTTGATGTGGAAGTTATTGCACCTACACTGTCAGGACGGATAAATTATTAAAAAGAAGACGTTTGAAGTTCATAGACTAAAGAAGAATTGCAGAATTTCAACAAGGTTTCGAGCTATAGGGCCAGCGCATAGGATTTTAACCTTAACGTTAGTTGAATGCTATAGACGTCAGCAAATAAAGGCTGAGCATCGGAAAGCTGAGGTAGAGACATAGTTTTGGTAATCTACTTAGATAGTAGGAAAGTTCAAGTTTATAGACGAGGTTCAGCATTATTGGCGAAGTACAGCCACACCCTTGTTATCCGGATAATACGAAATGATGTGATAATTCTAAATTTCTACAAACTGGAGGAAATGTCAAACTTGGTATGGACATTGTTTTTGTCAATATTTTCTTATTACTCATTCTGATTGTTTAAAGTATTATAACTGATTCAACATGGTTTAGAAGCTGTACTATTTGCACTAAACAATTTGAATATGGGACATATTGTTCAGTATGGAGAGCCACAAACAATGTGTACATTTTGCTTTTGAGAATGAAGTTTGGCGATTCAAAGCGTTGTCAACCTCATTTAATGGACTTTCGGTAATGAAAATTATTTTGCATTATTCAGTTATTATATAAACAATGATATGAACATGTTCAAAAGTTTTTATTTTAGATCAAATAACCCACATTGACAAATATATAAGCATATGTAGTAGTTGATGGATACTGAGTGTTCATAGAAATTTCGAAGATAAAGCCCGAAATGCTATGAGGATAATAGCCAATATTGTAGTTTGAAATTTTGCATATGCTGTTCTAAAGGTACCGATTGTTTTATATTGAAGAAGTATACTCATAAAATGTGGGAACTAATGGCTGTAGCATGCCCAAGGTAATGTTTTATACACATGGTCAGTACCAGATGTTCGTGAAACATTTTATCAAAAGGGTAAATGTCTATATGCTTGTAAAATTCTGTTTTAAAACTCAAGTCCGTTGTCAGAAGGTTCTAAAGCTTACACGCCTGTATCTTTTCTGCTAGATTTTGGTAAAAAATTAAACAAGCCAGAACAGGTAAATTTAACACCTGAATCTAAATGTGCTGAGATTCCACAGGGGGAGGGGGTACACCCATATTTAGAAATTAAGTATGCTAGGGGTCTGTTGGCATTTTAAGATTGTGAAAATAATGGCACTTTAACAGGTAAGTTTTGCATGTTGAATACTGCTGTGAATTCATAGAAGTACATTCCCTTAATCCTTTAACTGATAATAGTTTGATATTGTACTTAATAATTTAGTACACTTGTTAACTTTTCCGTACAAAGCTGTCCTCCTACCAAAATTTCATCTGCAATACAAGACTCGCATGCATTTCCATACTGAAATATAAAGTGTTGGTCCCAGTGTATAGGCTAAGATCTACGTTCATTAACTTAATAATTGTTCAGTATCCCCTTCCCTCTTCATCTGTAAGTTCAATACATTAAGTTGGTGTTATGAATTGTAATTGAGATCAATTTTTTTTGCTTTGTTCCTTGGGCTATAATAACCATGGTATTTTGACTGTTGTTCAAAATCTGTGGTATGTTTTGTGGTGTTGAAAATTCTGGGCATTTCTGAAGACAATAATATACGTCTCGTAGATCTTGGTAGGAAGAAGATAAATTCCAGCCAAACTCCAAAAGCCATTTCTAAAAGAGCTAAAGATCTGTATAGGTTGACTGCCGGGTACCCCCACCAGCACTGAAACAAGCGCCAATATATGGCCATATCTTTTCGGCATTCCTTATCGGGTCTTTATCCAAAGTCATCATTCGGACAATCTCTGTAATTGTAAGAATTACATTCATGGAAAGAGAGTGTTAAAATGTCTTTCCGATAACATATGAGGCAAAACCTCTTAATCTGCGATGGATTTCATATGCTCTACTTATTAGGTTGCTGTGCCTGTTACCAGTACAACAAGAGCTGTCGGAGGACAGCAACGCTCGACTATTCAACAGCCTTGTCAGCTGAATGAATATAAAAGTCGAAAAAGGGGCATAAATTTGTTAAAATGGGGAAAAGGGTTAAGGAACCTTCACAGTGCTTATCAGCTCATGACTGATACTCATGACTGAGTGTGTGAAGTTTCAATCCTTTCCCATTAGTTGATACTGAAATACTAGCTTACATACAAAAACTTTTAAAAACCTAAAACTGCTAAGTTGAAAAAGGGGCATAATTTTTAAAAAATGCAAAATAGAGTTATGGGACCTGCACAGTGCATGTCAAATCATGACAGTGAACAAGTGCGTGAAGTTTCAATCCATTCCCTTTAGTGAGAACTGAGATACCAGCTTATACATACAAAACTGTAACCAAGAATTTCTAAGTCGAAAAAGAGACATAATTTTGTAGAAAGGCAAAATAGAGTTATGGAACCTGTGCAATGTAGGTCAGTTTATCACACTGAATAAGTGTGTGAAGTTTCAATCCATTCCCACAAGTACCAGCTTACATACAAAACCTTAACCAAATCGGGACGCCGACGCATGGGTGAGTCCAATAGCTCTACTTTTCTTTGAATAGTCGAGCTAAAAGTCGTTAACAAGTTCATATCATCATGTTGTTACAAACTCATTCACCAAAACATTTCCACACACACAAACTGGTCAATGTGTAATGGTATGAAAATGAAAGAAGTCAATGACGGCTATTATCCACTTTCAAAGACAACACATGTAGGGCATTATCCATGGTCATTTTCGGCTATTATCCATTTTTCACACAATGATCAATATAAATGGTTTTGACATAAAAATGGCAAACGTAAACAACTTACTCTGAACTATGTCAGAAAGTGAAATGATAGAGCTGTATATACAGTGAATTACAAGCATAAAAAACAATTCTAAATATTTTTTTATGAATTTTCAAACTAAACTTACATGGATTTTGTAAACTATCTAACATACTGTGTATTTTATTCACAAAAATAAAGTAAAATAATCTGAGTTCCATGGAAACAAATCACCATTCGTTCTTTTTACAACATCTGGTGGTTAAAATCTCTTATCAAGCCACAGCAACTTACCGAAAAACCTGAAATTTTCAGAAGCGTTCATCTGTCATTTTGTAGCATTTTGGAATTATCACAGCATTTCGTATTATCCGGATAACAAGGGTGAGCCAAGGCATCGGGGTTATACCTGTATGTTAGTTGAATACTACATGTGATAGCATATAGGCGCTGAGCATCCAGGAGTCGGGGCAAATATATTGAGTTACAGCTTTAATTAAGAGGACGTAGGCTGAGCACTCGTATGTTGTTGATTCAAGGACATTGTCTGACCACAGCCAGGTGCTTGAAGCTCTATAAACGAATATATGTGCAGGTTAGATCTCTTGAAGAGATCGTAGATCTCTGAAAGAGATCCAGGTTGGCAACTTTGCGCCTCGATTCGATTTTTTAAACGGCGATTTTGAAGGCAAATCACATTGGATTTTTGTCCATGATACACCATTCCAAAGAGAAAAAAAATAACTTTTTTACGTACTTGTATGTCTAGGACTCATTTCATGTATAGAATACACATTTTGCATATAAAGTACATAAAATGTTCTGGTATTCGGCCATTCCGTATCCAACTTCCGGTCAGTCGGAGAGAATGTATCGCTTAGCAACAAATTAAGAATCTTTCATCCCAAAATGTCTACGAACAAGGACTAGCAATTGTTCAACTCGTAAAAATTGGACATAGCGTCATTAATACTGGTCGTTGTGGAACAGAAAGAACATTTTTGCTACCCCTGGTTTGAAACATACAGGAATTTGAAAGTGTAAACTGTACAGTACCTGACACATTTTAGAAGCAGAATGTCCGATTTCCGAAGTTAACACGAAAATGTTTTTCACGAAATCTCCAATAACATAGTTATTTCCAAAGTCCATTCAGATCTATCACACTTTATCGCAACTGACATTATAAACATGGCTGCAACTATTTCCAAGTACTATGTATGTGACGTCATTTATTATCTACGTCAGTAATGAAATGAAACCATTGAGGTCCGTCAAGTGTTTATTATTCAGTTTTGTGTATCGTGTGAAAGAAAGTTGATGCTCTGGAAATTATTGTTATTCAGACCGCTGAAATGCATAGCACTGAATTACTTCTTGGATAAATTAACAAGAAATTAGAAATAAAACATTTAATAATTGGAGAGCATAATTATGTAAATGTCATGGTGAAAAATATATAACAGCGACTCAGACGCGTAGCTGGTACCTTTTTCATAGTACGCAGGCGTGGTAAAGAGAGTATAGGTGTATTGTCTTTGCATGAAGATCACTTTTCCCTAAAATTAGTCGAATTTTTCCATGCTCGCAAAAATAATTTAAACAGCCGTACAAAATCGTATAAATGAATGGTACCGATTTCATTATCCGATGCCGACGTAATTATCGTCATCATCCATATCAAGGACATATCTGACTCAGGTATTTTAATATATTTGCGAAGCACTAGCCGATTCGGAAACTTTTTTTTTCAAGAAAACATGTAAGTCGCTAAGAAAACCCACATCATAATATTCCCAACAGACATTCTCATTTATAATTATGGGAAGTCACTAATGTCGCACACAATCATATTTACTGCTGTATTACGCAGAAGTTTTATGTGCTAATACGTGGCCTAACATGGATTTGAACTATTAAACTGTTGCACACGCGGTGTCGAATTGTTCTGTTAAATCGCTTATGTATCAATGCAAATCGCGAACATCAATTTCTTTAAAATACTTGAATGATTTATGTTGAGCATGATGAAAAAAAAACAAAAGCCACGAGTTCATTTGATTTGCAAGGTGAACTTACCTTCTATTAGTTTCAAATCATATTTTGCCTCCAGATTAAAGCAAAAGATAGATAGACCTATCATAAATAAAGTTTAAAGTATTAATGACAAAGCCAGCATCGTAAAAGATTTTTTTTAACTTATTTTACGTTGAAGTAAAAAAAAATATGACTTGCGAAATATTTCATTTCTTTCCCTAAAAATAACCTGCCTAAATTATTTCCGTTATATGTTAAATAGTATCACGGCGAGGATGCGTACACCGGATATTGCCACCAAGTGATAAGGTATTTTCCGAAAACGTGATTATTTTTCGTCAACAAGGTAAGTAAAATCCCGATTTACTATTGTATTATACTACTACATAAGAAAAGATCATTACTTTTCATAACTAGATACCATGTATATGCTTTCACAAGCGTAAAATGGGTCGATCTTAAGTAGAAATGCTAAAATTTTTGATAAAATGACAAGTTTATCATTTGATAAATGCATGCCGTAAAAACATTTGTCCCGATACCATAACATGTTTGCATTGTGGGGAAAATCTGAATCGTACGATTTATTTAGTCACATACAAAGAAAAAATGTGCAAAATTTCAGCTTTGTAAATGTTCAAATTACGGAGAAGTCGGTGATAAATGAGCGTCGATGGTGTACTGTGTATTGAGTTTTCAAAGTAATATTTGTACTGTGTATTGCAGTTTGGTGTACTGGGTATTGATATTGAAAAACGTGCATGTTTTCAGTATTTATGGTCATAAGAAAGACGAGGCAAGTCATTCTATTGGCCTCAATGATGGAATGTCTTTTTCTGTTTGCAGATGAAATTAGACTTCACAGCGAAAATAACAAGCACCAGTTTGAACACTGTTATTACAACTTACAATTACAGCGATATGCCAATATCACTCCGAGAAACTGTCTAAAGACTAGCCACTGCCGAGTAAAGACCCAGCCACAAGTTCAGCCGTGAATTTAAGTTTTATAGTAATGGAACACAGGATATGATGACAAGTGTGGAAAAGGTCTCACCTTATAAGAAGAGCAAACATGAACATATGTTATCCTTTCGCTTTCATACTACAAAGAGACATAAACCTTGGTCAATAGACGACCTTTATCGATTATGGTGTCAATAGTTCAAAGGTCAATATGGTAGGGGCTTTGAACTTTTAAAGTTGTTCCTCCTCAATAACCCTAGACACATTTAACGTCAAACCATCGAACTAGTTTCACTTGAAATTTTCTTAAATAATATAGTCAAAGCTATTTATATTGGTTTAAATGCATTGTTCTGAAAGGTAATTAGCTCACCACTTGCTTCATACGAAACAAAATGGGTGTCATATGCACTGAGCAATTTGTGTTAAAAGTAGGAGAAACAGTGCCATGTGTTATTCTTGAAAGTATTTTGCACACTTTATTTGCAAGATATATGTCATTTCTATGTAAAAAATTCGTTGTCACTTTTATGTGACCAACTTCTCTGTTGACCAAAATTGTATATTTATTGTCAAGGTCAACTTCGAACTATAAAAACGATTGTGAACTCACTTGAAGATGATTTCGATTTTTTTCATGTATTCAAACTGTTGAATGTCAAGTGTTTATGATCTTTGGTTTAAATATATATTTTTATTCCCAACAATATACATAACTATATTTATATACTAACGTTACAAGTACAGTTGGTGGAAAGGATTAGAACGAAAAACAAATCTTGTAGAGTTCTTCTACCATCTGATTATTATCTTTGCTATTTTATGAATTTGTGTTTACGTTTCAAGTTTGTTTAATAAATATTTCAATGTACATGACTTTTTTTACTTCATCAAAGTAAAACATTACTTTTACAATATTACTTGGTGTTAAAATAAATCTGTCACAACGGAACCTATTTCAGTATCAATGCCCAATCTTATGTGGAAGTAATGTACACTCATCACATTTATGCAGTAACTAGCTGCTTCTTTTAATGTCAATGAGTATTCGTCTGTCTTGCTTTTCTCTTTTCTCTTAATTTAGCGTCAGAAATGCGGTCTCTGTTATGCAAGAAATTGTATAATTGTAAAATCAGTGGAAGAGTTATAAGCCTGCTCTTCAAAACAACTTGTAGTCTTCACTATACCTCGTATTAACCAAGTTGTCGAAGAAAACATTTTGCGACGTCAAGAAATATAGGAAACTATAAAATCGAAGAAAACATTTCTTGGCAACTAAACTGATTAAAGGCTATTTATTCATCCATCTATTTTGTCACATTCTTCATATGTGTCTCTAGATTATATTTTTGTACTGGTAGCATGTGTAAATGATGAGTTCTGCTAGATGGCGAGGTAGGTAGCATACATTTCCACTGCCGTCAATGAACAGGCTACTCACCATTTGTCCAAATCAAAGGTTTCTTTCTGTTGCAAATTGGTCCCTTTTATAAGCGGGTTCCTTTTTGAAACAAGTATGTTGATATTTTCTGAATCAACAGTTTTTTTCGGCTTTTTTTTCTCTGCATATGTCTGGTGCAATCTTGTAATTTACTTTTTTGCTGTTTTGGTCGTTAGCGTACTATTATATTCTCGTCATTTGGGTGGTGTTCAACAAAATGACATACAATGGCCTTAAATTCGTTCGTCGAGCCAGCCATAAACACACATAAACAAGTTGGATCTGCAAGGAAAAAAATCACAATATAGTATTTATTAGCAGGACCGGACTATCTGCTAGATATTGAGAGTAAGTCTTAGTGGCATCCCAATGCAAAATTATAAAAAAAATACCTTTAACTGTTTTTGAGATAATTCGTGTAAAATCAACTTAAAAACAATGCTCAATGGAAGAATAGAAAATATATATACATTTACAACTGCTAAACGTAACAAAACACCCGCTGTTGATAATAATGTACATTTTGTAAGATTAATTCTATAAAACTCAGCGATAATGTAAACAATACACAGTACAGTAAAATTTGATACAAGTCAATACTCAGTACATATATTTGCAATACACAGTACACCATCGACGCTCATTTATCATCGATTTCTCCGTCATTTGAACATTTACAAAGCTGAAATTTTGCACATATTTTCTTTGTATGTAACTAAATAAATCATACGATTCAGAATTTTTATCACAAGACAATAAGTGACGATAGCGGGTGAAATGTGTCCCCGACCTGCATTTATCAGATGATAAAGATGCCATTTTATCACAAATTTTAGCATTTCCGCATAAGATTGACTAATTTTACGCTTGTAAAAGCATATACACAGTATCTAGTTATTAAAAACAATGATCTTTTCTTCTATAGAAGTATAATACAATAGTAAATAGGTGTTTTACTTACCTTGTTGACGAAAAATAAACACGTTTTCGGAAAATACCTTATCATTACATGGCAATATCCGGTGTACGCATCCTCACCGTGAGTATGTGGCCAAAAAGATCTCAAGTTGTTACTTTCGACTTTAGCCATGTAAAGGCACTGACCTCGAGATTTTCGCTTTAAGTCTGTTACTAGTACGGTGATATCCGTTAATTGAATTTTGTTCGTCCTGCATATATGCGTAAATCTTGCGGTCATTGTGTGTTTTATGCGCCCAATACACCGATCGCAAGAGCATCGAGCAGCAGCGGGGAATGCCTTTCGTCACCGGATAACTTTCTGTCACAGTTTTTATATACATTTGGCGTCCGTTAACGCTATACGGTGTAGTGTGACTTGCATGTAAGAAGTTAATGTCAATCTATGCCACATTGCCATTTCTTTACAGTGCAGGTCATGCATACTAATAACATACACTACAAATCAGATTGTCATTGTATAACATAGATTCCGCTTTAATATTAGGTTTAGATACTTCTTCAAGATATATTAATGATTTTGAGTTTTTATTTGGTTACAAACATGAAAGAGTTTCCGGAGATATATAGATAGAACGGTCATTATCTTACTTTTCTTACTTCTATTAGTTTTCAAGGGACAGCTGTAAGTACTCGAAAAACCGTCAATTTCTGTAATAATGTCCCTGATGCGAAACCAAGGTGCGGGGAACATCTTAAAATCAGGATTAAGCCTAATTTCCGGAAAAAAGTCTCAATTTTGCATTAAATGTGAAAATGACATACCATGTTTTTCTTAAAATGGTGTTCATGATAAACTACCAGTTTTACCTGGGTCGAAGAAATTTTCACTTTGCGAGTTTTTCTTTATAGGTTAGAATGTACTGAATGTCTGCGCTACTATTTTCAATGTAAAATTACAATCCATAGCGTCTTTTTGTCAGCATTTCCAGCTTTTCATTTCTTGTGAGATAGCCATTGTCTTGCAGGTCTTGTCTAGAGGCAATCAATAAATAACTAAAAAATATTGGGTTTTCCAAATTGTAGTGAAACCATGGTCACCTGACTGAGATGATAAAAACGATAATATTGCGTAGGAAGACATCAGCAGATACCTACATTCACTTTCATTCAACCCAGCAGGTTCTACACAAACTTGGAAAAATATAACATTACGTAGCTTTAAATCATCCACAGACATTCTTCTTTACTCAACAATTATACAAATAGAAAAAGTTGAAGAATAAATAGGACTATAGCATATATACAACAACAGAAAGTTAAAATGCAGTTATCTGGGTATTCACACCGTTATTTCACGCAAGGATTTTTGAGTCTTTGGAACCGTTATACGACACGCCCCTGTCTGAAAGGGTCTGAAACTCGTTGTACACTTATAGCGAGCAATCCTCTCCGTTCATTATGTAGAGCAAATGTTTGGTGTCCCGTGTTGGCGTATAATTGAACAGTTTTGAAATTTCATGAATGGTATCCAGTGAATCTCTCAATACTTTACTTTCACTTTCACAGTCAGGTCAGCTGTCGACTGTGCCCTCTTAGAGTGAGCGTTAGACAACAGTTCTAATCAATGAAATCAGAGCTGATGAACCTGAAGAATTTTTAAATTAATATGTTTGTTTGATGCATTCATTATGAAATGTGCAATTGTAATGCAGTGGATAAAATTTACTCTTTTAGCCTTTGTACAGTGTATCTAATTCTTTTACTCGATAAATTAGTACATATTGACGTTCTTTTTTTAAATTTTATTTTTTTAAAGACATCCTTCTATATGTTGTTTTCTCACCTATTCCAGTCGGCGTGTTTTGTTTTCTTTCCATAGATCTATTTTCACTTATTCCAGTTAACACGTGCAAGTTTCAGTTACCGCCGTCTTGACGTATACCCTGTGCATCTCTCATATTTTGCTTCTTACAATGAAATATCGTGTTTATATCTTAAAGTTGGAACCGCGAAACTGCGGCCACACGTCAACTTGCACAAATATTAGCACCGCCGCCGCGGCCCTTGCGGCCCAGCTCCTATGCCACTGCCTGTACGAGGGGCGTTCAATAAGTATAGATTAATAAATGGGAGAGCGGTGCCTTTGAGTGATAATGGCCCTGGCAAGGTGATAATAGCCCGAGAGCTATTATCTTCTTCCAGGGCCATTATCACTCAAAGGCACCGCTCTTCCATGTATTTACCTGTTTATTACATGTTTACCTATAATATAGTAAGATAAGTTTAGTGTGTCATTTTGATGGGAACTGGCATCTTCCGGCATAATAATTTACAGCTTTTCAGTTTCTATATTATATGTATAAGAGACTGTATACTGTATAACATCCAACGCCTTGAAAGTTGTTCTATGTTGCTATTAGTATAATTCAGGGTTGAAAATAAGTTATATCACGAAGAATATACGACGTTACGCTCAAGAAAATAAAACTAAAACTGAAATATTCGCTGTTTTACCTCAATGAAACGCGATGACGTCATTTCTGTTAACGGACGTTAATTTCCCGCGCTAACGTCAGGGCCATTATCGATAATGGCCCCGGGGCTTATTATGATAATGTGATAATTCATGACGCAATGCGATAATAGGAGAATTTTCAGCACAAGTTTGTTACTATTTACTATTTATAGGTACTCGTGTTACTCCGTATGTAGTTCCGTAACCGGTGGGTATTTTCAAATGCGGTTTTCGGCACATTTTATTGAGCAATTTATTGGAAAAAAAATGCTATAAGAGTGATAAAAGTCGGTAGATTCAAACTAAAAGTATAATCAATTGAGTGAGGTGTACTCATGTATACTGTACCATAGCAAAAATAATTATAACTAAAGTTTGTCCTGAGCATCCAGGGTCGCAGAAAAATAGAATAACTTGTTAAATCACAAAATACTATCCTTTTTCTACGAGGTACAGCAATTTGTTTGAGTTTAAGTTTGTTTTTAACTACTTATTGCGCTTTTTATTTTACAACACAACTAAAACATCTAAACTCGGCGTTGATTCCATCTGGAATGAGTCTCGAGAGCGATAAATCAAAGTTGTAAGAACTTGTTTCGCAGTCGAGAATTAAGAAACTAGTATCAACTTAAAATACAAGAATTTTTTCAACGATGAACATCACGCATGACAAAAGGCTTATTGTATTCAACTTATCATTTTTCGAGTAAAAATATACACACTCCATTTAATACTGTTATCAATTTTTTATTTTAGTTTTCAAATGTTTATGTAAAGATGATGATTTGTTTTAGCTGTTTAAACTGAAAATTGAACTACAGTTCTAGTTGTTGAATAGTAGAATCAAGGAATTGCATATTACAGTCTCATTATTTTGGACATATTTTTATGGTCCAGTATACCTGAGTACACCTCACTCAAATGATTATATTTTTTACTTTGAATCAACCGATTTTTATCATTCTTATGGCATTTTGTTTCCAATAAATTGCTTAATAATGTGCCGAAAACCGCATTTAAGAATAACCACCGGTTACGGAACTACATACGGAGTAACATTATTTATTGAACGCCCCTCGTATATTTTTAAAGACAGTGCTTCGATAAAACGATGCGAAATGTGTTGGCTCATTAACACGATGCGGAGGTTACCAAGGTAGTAAATCTGCGGTCCAATCGAATGTAGTCCATATCAGTATAAAGTACCATTTTCTCGCCAAGTAAAGGCAACGCTCATGCCAGATGGTTGCATTGTATTACTGCCAACCCCATATTCATTTGGTATTTTTGATTGCCTAAAGACAGGCCTTCAAGACTAGGGTAGCATCGATAAAAGTGAAAGGCTGGAAATGCTGATGAAAACATATTATACATTGTCATTTTACATAGCGAAAGCATTTAATACCTTCTAACAAAAAACTCGAAAAAAGAAAACTGGTGTTAAAGTGTGATATTGCTATTCTTCAGGGGCGAAGGGGCGAAAAAAAAAAGACGGCCCTGACAGAACACCGTAATTTTGATATTTCTTAGGCATGATTTTCCGTAACAACCAATATTCACATTCGCCCTATTCTTTTCCATTGAAAATTATGACGTTCATTTCGTATGAACAGCCAAAGTAAAGGCGCAAAAGTAATGTCATCGCTGCTTAGTTAAAACCGACCGCTGTTTTGATGACGTCCACGTATAGTCAGGGAGAACGTTCCTTAGATGACGTCGCCGTTGTTCCGTCTGGTGAAAAGAATGGCCGGGAAGCTGATTTGAATGTTGAATGCCACAAAATATGTGCAATTTATAATATTAGATATAAGAAATGAAACTATTTTTTCGGTGTTCGTGCAAAATGAACGACAGAATAGGATCGGCAAATTAAACATGAATCGCTAGCGCGATTCATGGATTTGCCGATCCTATTCTGTCGTTCATTTCGCATGAACATCGAAAAAAATCATTTCATTTCTTAATAGAATGCCGAAATCGCATACGGAAATTAGATTGTTAAACGGAGATTACCGATTGCAATTTTAAGGACTGTCATGTCTCGAAGAGTCTACAAACGTCTTATCTTATCAGTGAACAATCATTTAATATTTTGCAATGTATTCGTTTGTTGTTACAAGTGTTTTGATATGTAAGATTTTTATTTTAAATAACTTGTTGTTACACAGGAATAAGTTGATTATTCGGATTCGGTCAGGAAATGTATTTTTGTACAAAAAATATAGCAAACATTTCATTTTAAAAGGATAAGATGCTATTGTTTTTTCTATTCATTAGAAAACTATCATCATTAGCATTATCAAAGACAATTTACAATTTATTACTTTCCTTGGCATAATGTTTATATTACCTTTGTTTTGACCGACATTGTTCGTAATGTCGTATAATGAAATAATATTTAAAGGTCCAATACTAAGGAAAGTGAACATTTTAATTTCTTTTAAAAAGCACAGAAACTATTTCATTTTATTGGAAAATGAAAGTTGGTATGTAGAAATTCGAAATAAATCGCAGTATATGTACAATTATTTTTCTATGAAGTATGAAGAAAGTTAAAAAGACCCGGGAGGTCATTCTGTCGATTCATTGAAATTTCAACATAATACACATACATTTCTTTGAGTTCCATAGACCTTCTGTAAATTTTGACCTGCCAATCTTCATTATTTAGTGTCTTGCAGAAGTCTATGCACTGGCTATGAAAAAAATTGCCAACTCACTTTCCCTTAGTAATGGACCTTTAACATGTTTAACCTATATTTGGTTTACAATTATCTTTTGTCCTTTAATTCGACTGAAAAAAAATATGTACAAATATATGACTTGATCTCTTTCATGAAATATTTGCATCCCTCTTTACAATAACAACACAATTTGCAAATCAGTATTATTGTATTTGGTTTCCATCAAAATTCATTTCCTGGACCCTAACAATTCATTTCATTCAGCATTCGTTTCCTCAGACTTCATTTCCTCTGGAATTTATTTTCCATCAAAATTCATTTCCTTCAGATCTCGTTTCTCATAAAGTTCATATTCCTCAGTATTCTTATTTCTCCGAATTCATATTCTTCAGAATTCATTTCCTTCGAAATTCGTTTTCCCTAGAACTCACTTCCCTCATAATTCGGTTCCCTCTGAATTAATTTCCCTTAGCGTAGCCATTACAACTTACACATTCAATCCTCATAGCGCAGTGCTGTTATACAGACATTTCATATCTACAGGTAAGTGATAAAATATACATATATAAATAAATACAAACGTGATCTATATTGACACAGTCAAACCTGTATTAAGCAGCCATCTAAGTGGGTGGCACTCTCTTGCTGCTTAAGCCACTGGGTTGCTTAAAACAAGTTAAACTAAACTGAATAATTTGATTAAACGCCTATTTTTATACAATGATATATTCAATGGCGTTGTACATAATAATAATAATTATTATTACAACAATATTAAAAATGACAATAATAATAATAACAGCCTTATTGTAACAAACAGTCATGACCGCACCCCTCCCCTTGAGGTCATTTTACCCCTATTGCGAATACCAGTGCTTAAAGCATCACATGGTACGCCCAGACGAGCTGCATATAGAGGTTCAAACCCCCGGTTAATGGTGCCATCATATACTATTTAAGAAAGAAATACTACACACTACCATACCCATAGAGCCTTACCAACAAGTGCGTTTAATTAAGGGGAAATGGGACTGTTGCCTATATGTATATAGGCAAAAATTTTCCTACGGGCAGAATTTCTTTAAACTTTGTGTACTGACTGAGAATCAAGTTTAAAATGGAAATATGTATTAAAATCATAGATACCCAGGTTTGATCTAGAATTATCTGCCCTTGAAAATCAGACAATACTAAAAAATCCAATTTTCAAGCGCGGATAATTCAAGATCAAGGCAAACGAACTGTGTATTTTAAATTTTATTTCTGTTTCAGACTTCATTTGCAGTCAGCATACAAAGTTTAAAGAAATTCGGTCCATGGGAAAGACAAGGACTTTGCAGTATCATGTTGTCATGTTCATAGTTAAGAACATTTGCAACAGTCTCTATATTGACATGGGGTAAACTTTTCTTACAGAAGAAATTTCTTCTTTAAACTTTTTTTACTGACAGAGAATCAAATCAAAAACAGAAATATGAATTAAAACAAACCATAGGAACCCAGTCTTGGTCATGAATTATCTGCCCTTTAAAGTCGGAAAATACTGAAAAAATCTACTTTCAAGGGTAGATAATTCAAGACCAAGCCTGGGTACGTATGATTTTTGATACACATTTCTGTTTTAAACTTGTTTCCCGGTCAATACACAAAGTTTAAAGAAATTCTACCCGTAGGAAATTTTTTGTCCTATATACATATAGGCATCTGTGGCATTTCCGCTTAAACAAACCTTGGAAATATAAATGTTAAAATGTAAAACCTTTTACAAAAATTTAAGAACTATCACCTGCTGTTTTCGCATAATAAACAGTTATCAAAAAATTTAAAACAATGCCGCGAAATCTCTGAAATACAGTGTCTTAAGATTTTTTTTTTGAATGTGTCAAGTGATTTACTTTTGCGTAGTTCTAACGGCAGGTCATTCCAAAGTTTTGGACCAATAGTACAGAAACTTCTATCATTGAATGTTTTGCACTTGTTGTATGGAACAACATAACGACATTCAGAATTTTCAGACGATCTCAAACCTTGTCTACTAGGAATATACTCTGTAAACAATTCTGTTAATACAGAGGTGCTCTGCCAGTGTGACAGCTATACATGAAAGAGAGTATCTTGAACTCAATTCTTGCTTTCACCGGCAACCAATGTAAGTGATACAATGCTTGTTTAGATTTGTCAAATTTCCTCCTGTTAAGGACAAGTTTTGCGCACATGTTTTGAATACGTTGCATCTTACGCATCTCACAGTTAGCTACACCATACAGTATGACATTGCAATAATCCAGATGTGAAATTATAAATAGAGACAAAACTAAAATTTTGTTAAGTATTTTCGGATGTTCTTAATTCGTAGGTAATTCAACATGGCTGTACGACATTTGCGATGTACATGATCTTGCTAGTTCAAGGTTTCGTCAAGAAATGCATCGAGATATCTAATTGTGCTTTCACGTTTGACATCATCAACAGCAATGTTAATGGAATTTGTAAAACATTTGTTAAATTGAGGTCTGCTACCAAACATAATAAATTCAGTTTGGAAAGTGTTCAATTTGAGTTTGTTTCTATTCATCCAGTCATTGATTATAATTAACTGCGCACATTTCAAGGTCTCCGATCGCTTGTGATTCTACGGAAACAGATGTAGGACGAAAGCTTTTATTTGCTATATGATCATCAGCAAAACCGTAGACTGATATGGATTTTGGAATAACATCAAAAAGAGTTCCAGCATAGGTGAGATACAGCCACGGACCAAGGCAACTGCCCTGAGGCATACTGCATTCAAGATGGCGGTCTGATGAATATACATTGTTGATATTAATCTTACAAGTTGGACATAGACCAAATAGTCAGGTTTTAAAATTGAATGGCTGTTTAACACAGGTGGTCGTTAAGACAGATTCGTCTGTACATATATTTATAGAACCTTAGAATGGTTATAACGTTTGTTCTCAAACCTGTTTTAAGCAGCCACCTAATGTGGCTGCTTCAGGCAGTTTGGAATTACAACAAAGTTCAATTTGGGAAGTCACCTGACTGGCTGCTTAAAACATGAGGCTGCTTGATACAGATTGCTGCTAAGACATGTTTAACTGGCACTTACACCTAATTAAATTTTAAATGTTCGAACAAAAAGACCGTGTGGCCTTAAACACTAAACAGTTTTAAAAAATGCAATAATTAAATTTCAGTTCTGTCAAATCATTGCCAACTTTCAAGTGCGGATGTTTGCTCATACACCCTAACAAGAGACTGCGCGTTCATTCCAGACGATAAAGCAGTTTGTGGAACGGACGGCATTACATACAGGAACACGTGAGTCTAAATTCTCATGTTATCAATAAACACTTATTTATAGGCAAGCTATTCAATATGTGCTTTATGTGTATGACAAAAGAAATTAATTTTCATATTTTTACTTCAAGTTTTAAATCCAGCCCAGCAAAATTTAGTTTTGAACTGTCAGAAACTATTGACCAGAGACTAATACAAGGATTTATGTAAAATGTAGATTGGTAAAATATGAAGTAATGAAATAGTCAAACTACACCGATTTGTCATTGACAAACTTCAGAACTTAACAGACAGCGCTATATTATCCCTTATGTCTGCTTCTGACTGTAACTTTATATGTCCCGTTTCAAGTGAATCTGGAAGTTCCAATGCATCGGTTGGTAGACGGATTGGTTTCGAGTAAATATTTAAACATGATTTGATATACTAATTGTTGATTGCATGTTACGAGTAGTCATGTAGATTTTTACGGTAAGTAGGTCAAAGATAAAGGTGATGATTAGCTTTAGTTTAAAAACAGGTTTTGATAATTACTGAAGTAACTGAAAAAGTTTTCCATCTAATAACTTGACATGACTTTTGTTAATGGCGTGGTTAGCAAATGAGTTCCTGTAAGCTTATCTACAGTAGGTTAGATATTAAGAACAACTTATTTGAGGCAGGCTCTCAAAGTTAAAGCTTTTCATATATCTCCTATTTACAGGCGAAACATCTAGTTTCAATTTCAAAGAAAATAACACTTTTTTTTTTCTAAATACTACTGGCTAGCGTCCTACAACCGGACACTTTTGGAATATTTTTTACGATAACTCGGGAAATAGATATATCTAGTGGTTGAAATTTCACGTGAACAAAGTTAGGTTCTCCTCCTAACTAAAGAGCTAATTTGTTTACTTCTAAAATTAGGTCAAGTACTTTTTCGAGGCCCGCACAAAGGGCCACCGAATCACGTTATTTTAAGGTCTAACAGTACCATGTTTCTGGACAGCGAATTGTCACTTTATTGATTTTCAATTTACATTCAACATTAAATTAAACTTTATTTTCAACCAATGGAAAGTAGTCGTACAGTGTCCGAGTCCAAGAATTGTACGAATTACCTCTGTTGAATCTATAAATTTGATCGTATCTCTCTCAACCAAATCTTTTAAAATTTCACTTTTCGAAGTGAATATTTTGATATGAAAATGTGTTTAAGGGTGTGTAAAAGTCATGCACTAAATTATCAAAGCTGTATTTCCCCGATATAAGTGTTTACTAAACGTCTCATCTGCTTACCTCAAATTTGCATGGGACCTTTAGATTTAATGGCGGGACCTCACGGAAATACTGCGCATGCGCATCGCGCCACTTCCGACTTCCCCCGACATGTAAACATGCTTCGTGAGTGCAGACGAAATGAAATGTAGCATTTCTTGTAAAATACTTAAATTTAACTATTGTAACTTTGCCCTGTTGTTAAAAATCAAGCATCCATTTGATCTTTAACAGATTAACAAGGTTAAAGATAAAAAAAGGCGTTTACAGGACTGTCCGGTTTGGTGGTCGTCCGGATTTGGTGGTCGCTAGCCAGTAATCATTATGTTGCTACATTCTATTACATTTATCATTTGTATCTGTTGACAGATGCTTCCTTGCTAAAGCATACTGCGCTGACAACAGCATACATAAGGCACATGACGGAGCATGCGCAAAGGCGACGACTGCAGCGATGACGTCACCAAGAACAACAGCTCCAACTATGACTGCAGGTACTTATGTTTATATCAAACAATGTCTAACTCTTAGAATTTTATTACATTAGTCAAATTAGCAAAATTCTGTAAAATTCTACTATCTTAATTTCGATAGTCTTCCTTTTGTACAAAACACTTATCTTTAAATGGAAGTTTCATTATTTTACATCTTTGTCATATTCAGTTATATCTGTGAATAAGTCTCACATTAAATTCATTTACAAATGTAATATTGTATTGAAATACTGTTGACGCGTTACAATACTGTGTTAGATTTGGGGCACTATGCTGTGATCTGTAGTGATCTGCAGAACTTTAAAGCAATTTGTATCTAATCATAATTCCATTTAGTTGTTATGTTGGTACTTGTGGACGGAATTGTGTCCCCTGGTAACCTATGGTAACAATAATGATATTATTTCAATTTATCTCATCATCATATAACCATTCATGCTCATTCATGTATATGGTCTTATTTGTATTATGTATGCACACATCTTGGTTAGAGGTCGAGGTCTTCTGAATAAACTAAACTTTAAACTAAACTAAACTGAACTAAACTAAGCAAATAAGATATATAATTATATACGCATTTTATACATGTAAACATATGTGCGCTATGACTGATGCTTAAGTAACGTCAGCAACATTATTTCACTTCTGTAAATTTGTCAGTTTCTAAATTTCTAACGAATACAAAGTATGTTCAAAGACCTTGTCTTGTGTATTGTTTAGCTACAAGTGACCCCCTGTCTGTGATATGCGGAGTAATGGACCATGTTCACTGTGCAACTGACATAGAACCCGTGTGTGGATCTGATGATCGTACATATGTTAACAGGTGAGTAGTAATAACATGTCTGTAAGTGTTTATCTAGTCATTTTAAGATCGACATTTTTCAAAACTTTCTAGGTAAATCACGACGGTCAATCTGACTTGATGGGTCGTAGATTAGTATCGAAGTCTGCAATTGACATCTACACGTATTACTATGCAAAAATTGCCACGTCTGTCATAAGATAGTTCTGCATGTTCAGCTAAAAAAAATTCGATGTAGAATTTGATCTTACCATGATTTTTTAAAAGTTCAGAATATACTTAGAAATTTCGGTAAATAAAAAAAGATAGGGTTGTGTGCTTGATATTTTTCTAGTCTGAAATAAAACAATGACCTGACACAAGTTTTGGAATGGGAATCTATGGGAACATGATAAATGTTTTGCAAATAGATTTTTTTCTACCATGTAGATTTTAATTAAACTTCTCATAGTTGTTCATAGTTGTTAATAAACCAGTAGTCTATAAAATGCTAAAATGAATGTATATGACCCTATGCTTGTTCTATTGGCCTAAAATGAATAAGATCCACGAATTTCAAGCTGATCTAAAGACAATCGTTTGGAGCTATGTAACGTGTCAGATGTTTTAATGTCATATTTCAACTTTAGAAAGATAGAAACGTTGCCGTTGTAATACATCCACTCACTGGTTGCCGATTGCCCATTAGGAGAGACATATTGTTTTTGCCCTGTCCGTCCGTCACACTTCATTTCCGATCAATAACTTCAGAACCATTTCACCAAGAACTTTCAAACTTCATAGGGTAATAGAGCTTACAAAGTAGATAACCCCGATTATTTTTGTGTTACTCCATCGAAGGTCAAGGTCACAGGGGCCTGAACATGGAAACCCGTTTCCCATCAATAACTTGAGATTCACAAGACCCAAAATGTTGAAACTTTATAGGCAGATTGGACATACCGAGTAGATGGCCCCTATCGAATTTCAATCACTAGGCCAACCATCAGTGTCTCCTTGACTTTCGCTCATTTTCCCAACTGACTTTTTGCCTATTACTAATATGCTTTGGAGGAGACGTCTGCTTTTCTACAAAAGCATCTCCTAGTCCATTGAATGATTTTCCTTTCTGGCGCCGACTCCAGGCTTTATTCTACGTTTTCCCAATAAATGATGTTACGCCATCAATTACGGTTTATTAAGTGCGGAATTTTGCGGAATTCTATTGGAACGCCGAGTCAAAACAGGAGGAGACTTTTAACGGACGCCATACGGCATGGCACAACTTGGATTTCTCGCCCCGCACTAAGTTCAGAATTGTGATTTTGTCAGAATTTTAAACTTTGCCGACATTTTGATATAAAACATCCTTCGTTATAGTTTGCGACCACCCCATGTCCATTTTTTGTCCAAAAAAGTCACCCAACTATAAAGACTACTGTTGTGGTAGTTATTTTAGAAAAATCTATAAAAAGATCCTTTGGAAGAGTAGAAAGCAGACAAGCAAAACAAAATTAACATTAGCAGACTTTGGTTGAAAGGTATGAAATGTGCAATATCTCTCCCCTTTACATTTGTTCTTTAGTCTGAGTTAAGTAGAAAATATTTCCGTTAATGAAGTTTTTGATGCAACAACACACATAAAAATGGCGTCTAAAATGAAGTTACGCATTGAACCTAGTATAAAATTGCACTTCTTTGGTCCTATTGTAAATAACGAACATTAAATAACAAGTGTGTTATTATACAAATTATTATCATTATAATTTATCATGCATGACTTTTTAGTTACAAATCAACACTTTTAATTTTGAATCAACGTGTTTGATACTTCAGTTTATACACAAACAAGTGTTTATACACAAACAAGTGCTTATATTAAGATCTATCCAATTTTACGACACCTTGTTTTGTTATGTCACGTTGGTGTCAATGTTCAACAACGTAATTTATGAAATATTGTTGTGTTGTGCTGTGTTGTGTTGTGTTGTGTTGGCGCGCAAATCAAGACGAAAGTATTAACACGCCACAACGCAACAAAACAAAACATTTTATTTCGTCTTGGCGCGCCAAAACGAAATTCAATGTTTCGTTATCTCGCGTTGGCACGCGTACCACAACGACACCCTAAAGTTCTTGTTCTGTTGCATTGTCGCCATTAGCATATTCGTAATCCCTTTTTGGTTGCGGGTTTATCCCGCTACCAAAGTTAAGTGTATTTCTGACAATCATGTAGCATCTTTATTTGATTCCAAATCAAACATTCAAAGGATGTTCATGTGCTACACAAAGTAGTCCCATTCATGAACAATGCGGATGAATTATCAATGATCAAGCAGTTCTTATTCATCCTCTATCCATTCACACTGGCCATTTAGATTATATAAGATCTGTCAATGATTAGGTATTCCTGCCCATGGTTACATCACTGACTTCCAGCTGTTCATGTAAAGTCAGGCAGAGTTTATCTTAGATATGAGGCACATTAGTTTTGTTTCTTATACATGTATATTTATAGATTGGCATTTAAAATGAAAATAACTCAAGCAAAACCCGCAACCACCAGACATCTCAAGGCTTTGATTTATATGTGATTTTGATGATTTTGATGCTTTATCCTGGCTTGTATTGTTTTACCCAACGTAAAATAACAATCCAGTGTAAAAATCTGCTATCAGTAATTTCTTACTTTCCGCTCCCCAAAAGCGACACTTGACAGAACGAAATTTCAGTGTGTCGTTATGGCGTGCACGCCAATGCGAAACAACAAAACACGAAATAAAGTGTTAGTAGTATTTTCTCTTTCTTTTAGCCGCATTGGCCAATCCGACCAAAGTACATCTCCCAATTAACGCTACGCCAATCAGAGCCTTGCTTTCAACATTTTGAAAGTTAAAGTATAAGTTTAAAAAATCTATATTTAGCCATGTATTTTGTTTTCATTTCAGTTGCGAGTTTCACAAAGAAGTTTGTGTGATGCCTGCCTTAACAGTGAAGCATATCGGATTTTGTTGACCGCGTTGAAATGAAATGCAGACATAATAAAGCAAATTCACTTTCCATTGATGATTTTAGCATACCAGAGTACAACTGCCTCAAGGTGAGCTCACCCGCCCCCGCACCACGTCCTCTATTGACATTTTTTGTGTGCCCAAGGAGAGCCCAGCGCCCGTCCGTCATCATTTTCTTCAAATGACATTTCCTAAACCACTCAGTCAATTTCGACCAAATTTACTTAAATGATCTTCTTTAATAGTTTTCAAAGAAATCTATTCCATGCATAACTTTAGTTGCCGTGGTAGCGGAAATAAAAAAATCGCAAAATGTTCTTTAAGAAACCACTAGCCAAAATAAATTCAAAGAAATATTCCTTTGGTGACCATCTACAATTTAGCTTGTACAAGTCAGTCTGATTCGTGAAAAGATATGGCTGCCAGTTTGCTTGTTCATTCCCACACCCCCTAAATTGCTTAGGTGACCCTCTACAAACCTGCAAAGACTTTTAAATTAATGGGATTCGTCAAGAAAAAAATCTTGAACAGAAAATCCTAAACTGAACTGTTGACTCATTTTCGAAATAATTACTCGCGGATATTCCTCGGGTAACCCGCTACAAATTATTCTGACTGGAAAAAATCATGATCGTTAGAGGCCTGATCAATTTTCTCTGCATGTATATAGCGGGAACGATCGGAAACTGCTGACCTGGTTTGGAAAATCTCTGACAAATAATTCTTGGGTGTCTCTCAACCAAGGTTTTCCAAAACACACATATTCGTCAAAAATCATTGCCAAAGACATCACTGTGTATACAGTTGAAATTTGAAGACTTCTTGTCAAGAACTGCTTCCCGGATGTTAATTTCACGCCGATGTTTTTTTGAGTAACCATTTTCCAAAATTGTTTCAGTTACTGCGATTTGTCAAAAAAGACTGTCAGAGCTAAACTAGAGAACGCAACTTATCTGAAATTATACCACAGAAGTGGTCTTAGGGCGACTGTCTACAAAGACTATAGAACATATTCCTCATTTTCAGTCAAAATTTTTAACTGGCCAATCGGAGAGCTGCATATTGAAGTACCCGTCAATTTCGTGGAGGGTATAACGAAGCAGTTTTACAATAAACATATAATGGCTTCAGAAGTATTTCAAAAAGCAAATTCAGTTTGCTTAGCAAAAAGGCTCTAAAACATGCTAGAAACTACAAAACTTCAAAGTTTCATTTAAAGATTGTTTGGATTTAAAACAAGAGACAAGAGGAGGTTATTTCACTTGTGGAATATATTGCACGCAAAATAAGACAATTTTCATACTTATATTTGCATATTTTCGAGTTGTTTACATGAAAACGAAAGTAGAGTGTTTATACCGGTTTCTGAAATGCGGCAATATTGGGGTACCCATCTACAGTTGACTTGCATTTCACTGCATGACATTCAACACCCCTTTTTTCTTTTTGTTTTTTGAAGGAAGTGTGTAGATGTCTTGTTGAAAATAGGTCTATGACTGAGTGAAAATCTAGAAAATGTAGCAATATAGTCTTGAAGTGACTGAATTTTTTAATGAAACAAAAAACAATATCTTTTATTGGTATATAACCTATACCCCAGTAAAGTAAGTACCGTTTCGCAATGTTCCGGACATGTTAAAATTACGAATATCATCATAATATTATTACCGTATGTCACCGCAACTTCACCGTCTGTTACCGTCGTAGATTTGTGGACGCACCTTCTGTCACCGTCGAGTGTGTGGCCGGGATCACCCGGAACACACCGGGCCAAACCCGGACAGTCCGTTGTGAAACAGGGTTCTACCGGACTCAACCGGGGCTTTGCCAGCATATTCCGGCTATAACCGGGAGTTAATCGGCAAATAAACATGGGCTTACCGTAACTTTCCCTACCACCATCGGTACATGACGGAGCCATACCGTGCTTCGCCTGAGCTTTGCCGTCCCGGGCCGGAGTTCGCCACAGCTCTACCGTGTATAAAGTGATTGCTGGTTACCCCGGATTACTACGGAATATCACGGTAGAAGCAAGGTGAATATCCGGTGTTACCCCGGACATTGCCGGCATAGCGCCGATATTGCACGGAATATGCCGGTTTTGACCATCGTTACCGGTGATTCCCGGTTGTATTAAACATTTTAAAGCATCCGGGGCCGTTTGCCGGTTCGCCAAGGTTCATCAAGGATCTTCCCGGACGTTCACGGAATCGTCAAGGTTGTACGCCGGTTCATCAAGGTTGACCAAGGTTTATCCCGGATCACTTAACCAGGATAAACCGGGAGACCAAACCGTGGCAGTGAAATCGGGGCTTTAACGCCTCGGTGGATTTTAGAATAATGAACACATGTTATGTTCCTTAGGTGAACCTGTATTAAAGCTGTTGAGACCGTCTTAGTTTTGTCAGAAACAAAAGCAAAAGCAAAGTACGATAATAATAATAATAATAAAATTACCCCCCCCTCCCCCCACCCCCACCCCCACCCCCCGGAAAACAATACGGATGAAATTTGGAGGATTAGTTTTCCTTTAAGGCTCGGTAAAAGTTGTTTAAATTTTGCATACAAGTTTCTCACTTGATACAGTATACTGCTGTAACATTGTTTTGAAGATTTGAATATTCACCATTAGATGGGCCATACCTTAACATTACTGAAAGATATGAATGTTCTATTCCCATAGAGCAAGATGAGATTCGGACACTTAACGTATATTAGTTTTGATGGAAAATGTTAATTCGTTTGCCCATAGACAATGATACGGGATTCTGACACTAAACTTACCTTAGTCTTGCAGAAAATGAAGAAGTGTTTACTCATAGACAATGATATGGGATCCTGACACTTGATAGAGAATATACGTTCACTCTTGGAGAATAACATGGGATTAGGACATTCTACGTTTTGTACATATATCTTGGTTTCGCTAGAAAAAAATATTATATTCGCTCGTAAAGAATGGATTGTTTAGTTTATACTAATTTGTTTTAGCTCGATTGTGATGAAAGCTTTAAGCTTATTGTAAGCACTCTCGAGTCCGCTTCCTGGAAAAACCAGTACTGGTGTCATATGAGAAGTCATGGTCGTGACCCCAGTGGGGCTCGAACCCACGACCCCTGGATTGAGCGGCCGACACCTTATCCACTAGATCACCGCTCCCCTTAAAAACTTAAAGAATGGATTGGAATTCAAATAATCAACATTTTTTAATTTTGCTGAAAGTCTGCGTTTTCTCGTTTTTACGTGTCTTTTAGTTTTGCTGAAAAGAATTGCATATGCACGTTTGGGTTCAACATTTGCATATGTACTCAAATCTCTTTTATCATATTTCACAACTCTGTAGAAGCCAGAGAAAGCAAGTTTAAAAGCACCATATACACCATATACACTAATAAATATTCTAACGCACCCTCTCCCCCGACCTCAATATTTTTGTCCATACACTCATGAAAATATCTGAGTAATCCAAATATCTGAGTACTGTTTATGTATAAAATAACGTAATTCATATCCAGATAGTTAAATATAAAATGATTTAGATTAAAAAGTTAATCCTCCTTGGGTGTGTTCCAATCTGTTCTTCTCTCAACACTAGAAACAGATGCAATTCTTTCCATTTATTCAAATAAAATTTTGACGGGGAAAACAAAAGTATACCTACAAAAGCTGGTAGCATTTGCCTTCTTTTATAAAAATGACAAGAATGGAAAATATTAATGGAATTATATTTGTAAAACGTTCATGTTACGAAATATGAAAATGACAATACTGCCATCGGCTGTAACATATGAGAGAGACATTTCTTGTACCAAAGAGCTACCAACACGTTTTTCAGCTAATGCTGGTGACAGCTTATCTGGACAAACTCTTTCACTGATATTTTACCAGACCTCATTGAAATCTTTTGTTGGCATTAAATACTTTTATATTTGGTCAGAAATAGTATTAATGTTTGTTTATATATACTACATTTAATATTTTGTCATAATTCCTAGAATATCTGGTCGTCTTAAGTAGTACTTTATTTTGTCACATAAATATGCTATGTTTTGTCTTAAAACTCTTAGTTGCGCTCATAGGTACCGAAGTAGCATTATTTTGCCATTATTACTACTATATTTTGTCATGAATACTTTTATTTTTTGTCATACATACTATTACTTTTGGTCAGAAGTACTACAACAAAAAAATAATTTACTTAAAGACTAAAATAATTTCTGTTATTACAAATATATCATGCCACCATCATTACCATGGACTAAAATAGAACCATACTTTCAGCACGTGAGTTTGGTTACGCAGAGGTCTAATATGAGTAGTTTGCTATGTTTTGATTCGTTAAATAAATGCCCTAATAAGGTATCTATTTCACTGTACATTTGTCCGTTTTCTGATATAAACGCCTCAATTTTAATTACACACCATAATGTGCTTTTCATACTAAAATGTCTTGCAAAAATATGTAAAACTGTATTCTTTTTCGATGATTGTATCGATTTTTGTATAAAATTATATTTCGATAACAAAATAATTATTCTATCTTTTATTGCGTTAGCTCCAATGATTTCTTGTTCACTCATTTTTTCTTAATGCTTTAACTGACTGAATTGTCTTTTCAAATGATAGTGAATTACGTAATTAATCCTTATATATGAACGACATAGTTCATAATGTGAAAATGTGATATATCAGAAATTGTCGAAAAACCGTTATAAAGTAAGTGGATTTTCTATGAAATAAAGAACAGCCGGAATTAGTGGTGTTTAGTCTTTAGCAAAAACAGGTAACTCCAGAAGATACATTCAGGCATATTTAGTCCTTCATTTATGCGCCTTGGCTGCGAAGCTTGCAGAAAGAATATAGTTATCACAGAACTCGAAAATATGACCAGTCATTTGAGACGACATAGTAGTACAGAGTTTAAGATTTGAATACGTGTTCATGTACGTGTACGTAAGGGAAATTCTTACATATAAAGAAATTTCTTCCAAAAAAAAAGCTAAGTAAATTTACGATCGTAGATGCACAGCTTCTAGAAAGCAAATTAGACTTATGTTGTAAATGTACGTCTTTGCGTCTTATTTAAGCATATACTAGAATTCATACACGTACACATACACGTACAAATATGAAATCTTAACCTCTCGATTAACGTTAACACAAATTGGAAAGCATATCGTTTTAGTATTGATAGCATTCCGTTTAAGCCGGTGCTAGAGGGTGTGAGAGTTGTTTTACATTTCGTTACCTCTCATGAACAGACTTGATCTAACCGAATTTAATATTTTGCTTGGTAGCGCTTTATTATGCTTCCATCTAATCTTTTTACAGATTTTTTCAACTATAACAATACTAGTAGCAGGATCTTGTGCAGTGTAGGGGTGGAGTGGGTGATGCTGTGTATGAAAGTCTCCTTGTACTTAGATTCAGAGAAGTTATATTTTCCAGTCCTTTTGTATCATGGAGTACAATCAGTTTGATTATAATACAATTCCACTTAAACAGGTGCAAAGGGGTGTGAGGGAAGTTGCACGTTTCAATGCAATGCTCTCACGAACAGATTCAGCTAATCCATGTCTACTATTCTTTTGCTTGATTGCTTTCTATACTTCCAAAAGATCTTCTTATAAATTGTATGCAATAAAACATGTTAAACGCAAATAACAACATAGGATCATGTAGTTTAAAGAATGTACGGATTTCGTGTGCAGCTAGTCTTGTTACCAACTAGATAATCTTTTCATTTTTTTGGAAAAATCATTTCATCGATATTTCATGGCTCTGGATATCTATGTTTTGAGACGAAGAGAGACATAATCATACACAATTTAGATAGCCTTAGGATTTATCACCTGTGGACAAAACATGAGGTCTGGACACACACAAGTGTGCATCTTGTTGTGAATTAAGCCGACCTTTACACAAAAGTAATTCTTAAAGGTATTTTTTCGTACTTTTTCATCTCAAGCGTATATTGTATTAAAATTGTAAATAATATTATCAACTAAACTTTGAATTTTCTGAGCAGGTTGTCTTTATACACATGTTCATGTACATGTACACTGCTTCAATCAGAAAAGTGATTAGTGCTTCATACAGATAGCTAGTCTGTGTTCTGAGGTGGTCCTTAAAGATATCCAATGGTCATCTTTCATGAATATATTTTACCTATAGATTTTTATTTCAAACGTATAAAATCCTCATTAAATGTCTTTAACTTTATCAAAGTTAAGTTTGCATAGTGAGCTACATTCATAACTTAATTAAATTAAATGTCGCTTCCTTCGCTTGATGCCATTCAAATATATCGTCGCTTACATCGAATTGCAAGCCCTTCGGGGACGTACTTGGCCGAGTACTTAAGGTCGCTGACCTCGAATGAATTGTCCTTCACTGCGATTTCGAAAGTCGTTTCGGATGATTAATATTAATAAACTATTGAAAAGATTGGGTCTTCCTCCTTTGTTATAGCTTGAAAGTCAGAATATAAGATCTATTGTGTATATTTGACTTAAACCCACAAAACAAAACAAACGTTTGCTTTTTTACAGATTTATTAAAATGTCATTAAAACTATGAATAAGTGAATAATATAAACTAGTAAAGAACACGTTATACAACACCAAAAACAGCGACATATATGAGGAAATAAGGCCAATCATAAATTAACATTGTTTGCCATCTAAAGTTAACGACAACAGCTCTCGTTGTAGTCCTTTATTCAAGACGGGTGTCAAAACCAGTGTTAAAAATCCCCAAATGTTTAAATTTAATACTAATTTTGAGGAGTAAAAATTCACTTCCTACCATAATTCCACTTTTAGGGTGTCTGTTAAACTTGTAAAATGGCAAATTACTGCTGAGAATAATTACTGCTGAGAATAATGACAAAATCAATAACTTTCTCTCTGCCTGGTTGGGTTTTTTGGTTGCAGGTTTATCCCACTACCAAAGTTAAAGTGTATTTCTGACAATCATAGCATCTTTATTTTATTCCGAATCACATCCAAAGGATGTTCATGTGCTACACAAAATAATCCCATTCATGAACAGTACGGATGAATTATCAGTGAACAAGCAGTTCTTATTCAACCTGTATCCACTTACACTGACCATTTAGATTATATGAGATCTATCAATGATGAGGTATTCCAGTCCATGGTTACATCACAAGCTGGGTCAGGCAGAGTTCATCTCAGATATGAGGCACAATAAATTTGTATTTGTTTCTCATTCATGTATATTCATAGACTGGCATTTAAACAGAATATAAATCTACCAAAAAACCCGCAACCATCAGACATCTCAAGGCTCTGATTTATGCTTGATTACGCAGTGTCCATTTAGTTACTTATTTACTGGGCAAATATGGAGGTTATTAATAGTTGCCTACGGTTTTACTTCTTAAAATATCTACTTCACTGAAAGAAAAATCCATATGTAGGTCAGTAAGTAATCTTATAACATAGCATAGCTGGTCAAATGTTTACTTTCACTATTCTCATGTACTGATGTGAAAACGGATATCGTTTTATGTCAACGCTTTGGTCCGATTACCAAGTATCAACCTTTCCGACACACTTGTTAAACCTTCCTTAAACCTTTAGTCAGTATATTGTATCTGCCGAGGAGGTTGGTACTTTTTTGTCTGAGGAAGTTGACATAAAGATTTATCGCTCTTAAAACATAAGTTCAGCAACTACTTCGTTTTCTAAAGAAAACAGTCAATAAATATACGATATGATTAAGTCAGACAGATTTGACGGAAAGATACGGAACATTTCGAGTCTTACCACACTATGCCTCATTTTCTAGTTCTTTCATTTTTTAATTAGGGAACTGTAAATTATACAAATTTAAAGGAAAAATAAATGCACATAATCAAGCCGTCAGAGTTGTGTTAAAAGAGTAAATCATTGTTTACAGAGTTTTAGTCAAATATTACATGTGGTGTTGAAAGTTTATCGCACACTAATTGGAAGTATACGAAAACAATTCCATTTTCTTCTATATTCGTTTAAATGTTAAATATCATTCGAAAGTCAAAACATGAAATATATCTAAAACTATTGCATTTTAAATATTTCAGTAAATTGCAAGCATGCGCAAACCGCAGGGCTGTATTTCCATGGTGAGAATCAGTTTCCAGTATAATGCATTCACACGTCAAGTAGGTTAAGTAAATAGGCTTATAGTGATAACTGAAGGAGAACATCTTGAATTCTGCCAGTCGGATTGTACCTGAAAAAAAAGCAATATACTTAATAACTTTAGTCAAGTACAATGCAGTTCCGTTCACCTTCGCACTATCAAGGATATGGTTAGTTGTGTAGGGAATTACATTTTGAGGATAACTTGAAGTGTTATTTTATTGATACTCTCCATTTAATTTAGCAATAAACAATTGTATGTCGTTTGATATTAGTACCTATAATTTTCGTTTTTCGGTGATGGATGCAAATTAACTATGACTCCGTGTCATTCAAAATATTCCATTGACAATATTGTGTACATGGAGACTTTAGTAACAATTGGTTATTATCTGTGTAATCATGTTAGTATTTGCTATTTAGTCCAATGAGTTTGCTCAATGTGAACACATTCGTATGACATTTCAATTATTTCAAGTTCGATCCTCTTGGGGACGAGGCAAATGTTTGGCTAATAAAGTTTGTAATTTTCTCTGTTTTATTTGTACCTACATAGAAGTCAGCTTGATGCTGGCAAGACAATATCATTTTGGTTAAACGCCCGACCGTTATTTAAATGAAATAATGCATTTAAACAAGAGTTCGTCCAATATGATTGAACAGTTTATTTTAATGGCCATTGTCAGTCAATGCACTAGTTTGTACATATGCAATATGTTTGACTTGAATGTACGTTTGATTTCTTATTAACCAAAAACACTTTTCATGTTATATTCAAGTAGCTTGACCAAATACCTAAATAAATACTTAAATATCATACATTATTTTCAAGCATCTACTTTTTAGTAAATGATACTTTTAATTTTCTATAATAATTTTCATACTGATGTTTTTTTATAATCTGATATTTATTTTGATATGAATTTCAGCTATTTTGGACACGGATTTTACAATTTTGACTTTCTGAATATCCAAGTTGGCATAAAACGTTCATCTTCACGTAAAACTGTTTGAGAAAAAAAACTAATAATCAATCATCAATTTGCATGAGCCGGAACATTCAAATCGTACAGAGGTTCGTCAAAATTACGATACGAACCGAGGGAACCATCACGGTAGACCTCTGGTATGCGAGAATGGAACAGGAATTATTCACAGACTTTTACCAAATAATTGTTATAAATGATTTGGAGATAAAATATAAAGAATAAAAAATATCTATCAAATCCAGAAAGGTCTTTCTATCTCCTATGGAAACGTTTCAATGATGTATAATTCATATTTGGTTATTGAAATATAAAGATTTTTTTTTCGAGAAAAAAAAAAACAACCAGAGACTTAGTTCACTCAACAGCAGGTCTTACCATAAAACTATGTCACTTTTCACAAACAAACTGCCTCGTTGTACTACAATCAATGTCGTTCCATTTGAAAGCCTTCGAACGGATCATATGGACACAATCTTCAGAATGATGGTTATGATTATCATCAGGCTGGCCAGGAGACCACTTTGTAAAAGAGGCTTTGTTCCAAGTGTTCATCCATATCCATTTCCCTTCTTCAAATGAATCGGTCAAGGCAATCCAAAAGTCAGATGGCAGGTCTAAAATAAAAACAGATATGGTTATATGTTACCACATATAGATCTAATATTGCATTTGAAATGTACACGAACCAACAGGAATTCATTATAAACAATATCAGAATGTTTCGAATAACATGTGAATGGACGCTTTTTCATTACACCTTCAACAATAACCGTAACGACAAAAGATTTAATGATTTAACCAGGCGATTGACTGTACGCTTATAAACATTTTTTAATGAAATTTCAAAATAATGATTATGGTATTAACAATGATTTCAATGATTGGTAGACAATCTACTATTGAAGCTTCTTAATAGACCTTTATCACGGACACTGACATGGAAATGTAAACGTACTCTGTGCTTCGGTCAAATTTTGGGGATTTTCACAAACATGTTTAGGAAGCGTGGTAACTTGTCGTAATTATGTGTGTAAGGAGAATTTATATCATTATAAATTACACGCAGTTTTTAAAAAGTATGTACATGGATAAAGGTTTAACCAAATGATGTTGCATGCCGTATAAGCTTGCAGAGAACAGTAAATGCGGTAGAAAAAAATGTAGAAAATTTTTACCTGTTTGTAAGTGAATTAGGAAGGGTTGGTTGTACTAAAACGATATGAAGGAACGCGAGGAATTGAAAAAGAAAGGAATATGAACAGAAATAATTACAAAAATAACTGAGGGGCGGTGTAGGAGTGTATCAGGGGAGGATAGAAGGGTCTTGGTGTTTTGGGTATACTAATTTTTTTTTCAGGCCCCCAGTGAAGGAGTGACACCTAACTAAAATATTAACAGAGGAGGGAGCATAAAATTTTATATATTTGTTGTCGTATATTTTGGTGGTCAGGGTGTTAGAGTCGGGGATAGACTTATGTATTTTAGAGGTGTAACATCGTGGTATTACATGGCCAATATTCAACTTTCTTCATGAAACTCCTGATATCAATGGATAGACTTATGTATTTTAGAGGTGTAACATCATGATATTTCATGGCTAATATTCAACTTTCTTCATGAAACGTCTGATTTCAACGGTTAGACATATATGTTCTAGGGGTGAAACATCTTGATGTTACATGACTAACATAAAGAATTTTCAATCGCTGCGGAATATATATTTTAAGAATATACTCGCGTGATACAACAGCATCCTACATCACCCTCTTTGGTCTGAGTCATTTGTATAACGTGATATATATAGTTAAACGCATATCAAACATAGAAAGGGTTACGGCAGTATGGAGTTAAACCCTCAATTTAAGCTAGCCGTTTTGTCATTGGCATTAATAACCATCTAAATTGGGATAACTGAAATAATAAATTCGTCAAAAAAAATGATGCAGCTTCAATCATTTGATGTCGAGATAGATGAACGGTGTGGACAGTGTCGACGATGGCTCTCAACCATTAATGAATTTTGCTCTCAGGGGATATTCAGATTGACTACAGCATATAAATATCTGCGACATGTAAATATCACTTACTTTTGTGGTCAGCTTGGGACTTCAAGAACTGAAATTCCTTCTCGTCGTTTACTTCAACCAGTTCGGCTCGAATCTCACGGCATTTTCTCTGTAATCATAGAACCAGTCATCTAATGAATAATTCTCATTTTACCAAGTTTGATTTTTCATAAAATATTTTAATCATTTACAAAATTTGATACATTTTATCAGTAATTTGCAGGTGCCGCTTAAGTATATATTTTAAAAATATGAACAACAATTACACAGTATTTATGTAAGCATAAGATATAAAATATGACATATTAATAAATGTGTAAGAAAAGCACAGTATAAATGCCAACAAACAACTGATACTAGATGTAATACAGTTGATACTCGATATCTCGAACAAATTTATCACAAAATTAAGGCTATCTCGAAGATATTTTCAAGTTCCGACTCGAAAACACCTGCACAAAATATCATAAGTCGAATTGCTGTTATCTCGAACTAAAACGCTCGACCCCTTGGAATTCGAGATAACGAGTGTATTTAATTGAGATGCAACGCTTCATACACAATTAGTTTATATATTTTGCTAAATTAAATACATTTGATAAAGATATTTAGTTTAGAATAAAAACAAAATGTAATAAGTATCTAACGAAAAGTGAGCATAGTGCATCTTTAATGAAGCTAATGAGGAGAAGTATTAAAATTGTATAGTTTTTTCTTGCACAAAAACACAAAATACATTACACATACAAAAGCTTCCGTAAACGTGGCTTTTTCTTTGGTGAAATGATAACACGACGTCTCTGAGCATACCCATCCTTTAGCACACTGTTTCACTAAAATAAAAAAATACCCTCTACAACGTATATAATGATGTTTGTTATCATTATAACGGCTACCACCTAAGCAGGATATCTCCATCCGCATAGTCTAATATTCTTTCAACGAGTATAAACAAAATATAATAAATATCATACTACTGATCTTGCAACCTTTTGGTGCCAACACCTGCCCCTGTTATGTTGTGATTCTCCTTCTGATAATATTTGTTTAAGTAAAAATAATATATCCACTCAAAAATTACTGTATCGTGTCCATGTTTATTGTTAAAAATGAGCTGTTTTTGAAATTTTGATTGCCGATTTTGGAAGATTTTTCGATAGACTCTATTTTGTTTGTGGATTTTGGTTCTGACGACAGATTACGTCAGAAATGGCGCGAAAAAGTGTCCCTAGATATCATTACATAAATGTTGTTAGTACGAAAATAAACGAGTTTCTTTCGCTTTAACAAAACACATTAGTATGTTAATTGATAGAATATATTTTGACCATTATAAATTACGTTTCATTCTGAACCGAGGAAAGGCTTAGAATCATGCTTACCACTGGATTTGAGTCTCCATTTCTCAAATATAGATACAGGACCACGGTCGGCGGCATGGGCATTTAGGAAAACAACTACGGCAAGAAAATACTGCAGCAACATGTCTGTTCTTCTCTCTTTGCTGTTCATCACCGTAAACAAAATGAAGACATGCGTAGAAAATCAATTTAAATACATATATAGTTCCATAAGGCTTTAATTTTTTGTTGAAAATAGCTGAAACAGCTATCCCAATAGATGCAATGCATAATCAAATGTTTGGAAAAGCGCACGAAAACTAACTCATAGTAAAGGGGAAAGGATGCCAAAAAAGCGCAAATGCAAGGGGAAAACCACAGTTTCAATAAGACTTCCTGCTGTGTTCATCCATATTCACAGCTTTGACAAATATTACAGAAACCAAATATCGAAAATAGGATTTAACAAGAAATTAATACATTTTATTTCATAACAGAAGATGTGACAGCCACATTTAAACAAAGCCATTATGAGCATTTAACGTATAATAATTATTATAAAATCAAGAAGGAAAGGTCAATGAACTTATATATTTATATATTAGTTCAGATACTGATCTTAGCACACGGAAGTTACATGGTTTAATACAACCGAGAATGTGGTTCGGAAGCCATTTTAATAGTTGTTATTCTATAAGCATACTTCAAGAATGAGAGTTATTCTTGGGAATTTCTTTTCCTACGCATGAACTAGCTAGAACACAAACGTTTGTAATACTTAGCGATGGAATATACTTGTTTAAACTGTGCGAATACAATTTCAGTAATATATTCTTAATAATGATAATATTATATATTAAATAACTAATATGAAAATACCAAGATCGTCCTTTTTCCAACATCAGAGTTCGTTTCGAATATTATTCTGACTTACGTAACCATATACCTTGCTTTACATGGCATAGTTTATTATCGTCATAATAAAAACACGATCAACCAAAATATAAGAAAAACCAATACTCACAAGTTTGGTTAGATACCCTACCTACTAGTGAAAGCCTATAAAGGACTATGTTATATAGCATATCATCCAGGATGAACATGTGAGATGTCATTTTGATAAGATGCTTTCCGCCTCATTTTCAAGTAGCACCACTTAAAAATCAAATTAATTTCTATTCTAACACGATCCAATTTTTCTCATGATTAAACTGAAACTGTATGTTACAATTCATTCTAAAACGACCCGATTTGTTTTCATATTAAACAAAAAATGTTGTGTTATCATGCAATAATTTACTGTTTGTACGTCAAATCTACGTCATAGCGTTTACTTTAGTTTAATCATATTTAATTGCTCCCTGTTTCAAAGGTACATACAATAGTACATACAGTTTTAACACATAACAAAAAACAAAAGGGACGAGCTACGAGTTAACTCTTAGCCTGCTGGCGGCAAGTGATTCTGCCTTTGCGACCAGTGCAGACCAAGATCAGCCTGCACATCCGTGCAGTCTGATCATGGTCTGCACTGTTCGCTATTCAGTCAGTAAATTTTCAGTGAACACCCCTTTCAATGATAAGTGGTACTGCCCACATTGAATAATGGACCAGTCCATTATAGAAATTTAGCAGGCTACGAGTTAATTGAACATCAGCATACAGCCCTTCCCATAGAAACAATGTTATACTCTACTAAACAGATTTAATGTGAGCAAGTTACTTGAGAGCAAAGAATCAACAACAAACAAACTTTTTTTTACAATAACGCAAGAGAAAGAAAAGTATATCAAAGACATTTCTGTAATGGAGCTACTGTATTGTTTCTTGAAGCTGCCTCTGCATCCCGACCGCACCAAAAGAAAGCCATGCTTGATATAAATCCAAACTTTGTTCAAGCAAAGAAGAACATAAACAGACCATTTCATTCATAAAAAATGTATATAATGATAATAATAAATAGAAAAAAAGAATGAAAAATAGATAAGACTTGCATTTTACGTTAATTGAATTTATTGTACTACTTAAACCGATTTGATTGTTGAATAAAATTTCTTCTTCTGTTAGTTCTTCTTTTGCAAAGAGTAATGTATTTGTGTTTGAAGGATGAAATTGTCTTGTTAATTGAAATAATCGAAGTCTTTCCTCAGAGTATCTTTTGCAAATAAAGAAATAATGTTCTGCATTTTCTTCTCCGTTTCCGCATTCACAAATGGCGTCATTTCGTAAGTGATTATTGTAAAGGTCAAGCAAGCTTGATAAACTGCATTTTCTCTTTCTCCAATAAGGAAATACTTAGGTACAATGGGAGGCTTAAATATTTCTTTCAATTTTGCTTTTTAAATATGTTAAGGAGGGTAATTCTCTAATTGAATGTTCTAATTCATTCCATAACTTTACTAAAGATGGTCTTACAGATTTTGAGAATATTTCTGTACGGCGTGCTGCAGTCACAAAGTTGTCATTATTACGAAGTTCCGTTAACTAAAGGTGGGATAAGGTCATTTCAGTAGACTGGTAGTGTTCCGTGCCTACCTTTATACATTAAAATCAGTTTTTGTATTTTACGCCGATCGGATAAAGAGACCAAGCCTATTTCTTTTATTAAATTGTTAATTGAAACTGATCGGGATAAACCGGTCACTATTCTAGCCGCTTCATATTGTAGTTTTTCAATCGTTTCTTGTTCATAATGTGTGCAGCCATCACAAACAACTGATGCATATTCAAATATTGGTCTCATATAAGAAATGTATATTTGCTGAAGAGTTTTTCAAGTTATTTAAATTTTAATGCTCTCATAGATCCTAATACTTTAGATGCAGATTGAACAATATTTGATATGTGAGTATGCCACATTATATAATATAATACCAGATTTATATTATAATAGCAGATTTATATAGCGCCCTTTTCATGATAAACACGTTCAAAGGCGCTTTACATATAGCAAACGCAGCCACACAGGTCGCGAAATTTATCCTCTACTAGTACAGACACAGAGCGATCTGACCAGAGGGACAGAGTGAGATAAAGCCCCCAGAACAGGCAGAGAGAAAAGAGAGAGATACAAGCCTGTCCGGTTAACTTAGCCTAGCTCTTTGCAAATAGACAGTCTGGTTCTTTAACGTGCCCGGTGTATAGCACCAATACACGCGAAGCCGTCCTTCCTGGGAAGAACCAGTACAGGTGGGAGGCACTCAAGAGCCTCTCAGAAATTTCCAGTTCCTGGACCGGGATTCGAACCCCGGACCTCTGGATTGGCAGTCAAGCGTGTTACCACTAGACCGCCGGCTAGTTATTTACTTTGTTTCTTAATTGTTTGTAGAGGATCCAGTCAGACGATATTTTTTTTTTAATTTAGAGCGTTGCGTTTTTGTCTACCTCGCTGACGGGACTTGTGTCTGATTTCTGAGTTATACCACGGCCTACCATTTGGACGAATGGTCATCAAATTTATTGGGATAAACCTTTGGACAAGATAAAGAAAAATGCGTGTAAATGTTCCGTTCGCATTCATTCTGTAACATTATAAAGTAGAAGCAATCGTATGTTCGAATAAGATTATTAAGCTGTCCGAAATTTACGTATTTGTAGTTCCAAACTTTTCGCTTAAAAGGCACTGCAGAATTGATATTAATATATAAACAAGAGCTTGTCGAACACGAAATGCCCCCCTTGATGTATTCAGTAATTGCACAAGGAACAGAAATTATCTGCTCACTGTAAACATAAATTCTACTGTTCTGGCTCAATGTGACATTGACCTTTGACCAACTGACCTCAAAATCAACAGGAGTCATCTACTGGTCATGATCAACCTCCCTATCAAGTTTAGTGATCCAAGGCCCAAGCATTCTCAAGGTATGGTCTGGAAAGGGTTTAACTGTTCCGGGTCAATGTGACCTTGACCTTTAGCCTACATATCTCAAAATCTATAAGAGTCATCTGCAGGTCATGATCAACCTCCCTACCAAGTGTCATGATCCTAGGCCCAAGCATTCTCAAGTTATGTCTGGAAACGGTTTAAATGTTCTGGGTCACCCTAACCTTGACCTTTGACCTACTGAACTTTAAATCAATAGGGTCATCTGCTGGTCATGATGAACCTCACTATCATCTTTCATGACCCTTGACCCAAGCGTTCTCAAGTTATCGTCCAGAAACCATCTTAACTGTTCATGGCCAATCTGACCTTGAACTTTGACCAAATGACCTCAAAATCAATAGGGATCATCTGCTGATCATGATCAATCTCCCTTTTGATTTTCTTGATCCTAGGCCCAAACGTTCTTGAGTTATCGCCTGGAAACCAATTTACTGTTCCTGGTCACTGTGACCTTGAACTTTGACTTACTGAACTCAAAATCAATATGGGTCATATGCTGGTCATGACCAACCTTCCTATCAACTTTCACGATCCTAGGCCCAAGCAATATTGAGTTATCGTCCGGAAACCGTTTAAATGTTCTGGGTCACTGTGACCTTGAACTTTGACATACTGACCTCAAAATCAATAGGAGTCATCTGCAGGTGATGACCAACCTCCCTATCAACTTTCATGATCCTAGGCCCAAGTGTTCTTGAGTTATCATCCGGAAACGGATTGGTCTCCATACAGACCGACCGACCGACCGACAGACCGACCGACCGACCGACATCTGCAAAACAATATACCCCTCCTTCTTCGTAGGGGGGCATAATAAACGGACCAAAGTGATCACTTATATTAGCTGGGGTTTTGAAAATTCCAGAATCTAAAGCTGTAATTCCTTCTGATACTGCTATTAGGTCAATAAGTGTTTGAAAATTTTCAGTTATTCGTTAATTACATTATTTCTGCTATTAAGGTATAACAGTTCTTTGAATTTTCGGGCAGATGGATTCAACTGGTCTTCGTTTACATCACTAACAACAATGAGTTGTGATGCAATTTCGGTTGCCCTTTCGAGGCATATATCAAATCTGCCTCAGATATCATCTTATAATGCGGAGGCCTGTATACCTTACATATAAGATAGATTTTTAATTCATCTCTTACTTCGATCCACAATGACTCTGAGAGGTAGTCTTCAAGTACTGCTACATGTTTAGGATGTAAATATGCTGAAAGATACACAAGAAATCCCCTGGAATGAGCTGTATATTATTTTTACAAAAACAATTACTGTACTCTTGTAGCGCTAAGTAACTATCAGTATGGTGAGTTTCTGTAAAGCAAATAACGTCGAAATCAGTAAAATACAATTTTTGATATACTCTAGCTTGTTAAGGACACTACGAATATTTTTATGAAATATGGACAAACATTCGGTTGGGCCAGGACTTTTTTCTACGTCTCCAGCTAGAAGGATCAATTTCAATAAGGTAAAAATGAAACTGAGCGTTATAAATAAGAGTCGTGTTAACACTTACTATACCAGTCGTTAGATAATGGCTAACACTGAAAGAATTGATAACGTCAAATGCCACAGTCGCAGAAATGTTTATTATTATATCACTCGGGTTGCACCCTCTTGATATAATTCCATTGCATCTGAACACCATTCAATATTCTAACACGACCCGATTCATTTTCCTATTAAATAAAGAAGGCTGAAACTGTTTGTTGTTATACAACAATTCATTTTTCTGATGTGGCAATTATTACGTCATAGCGTCAAACGGCATATAACGGCTCGCTGGAAAAGAAACCAACGGAAAACAGGCAAATATTTAATGAATATCTAATGAATGTGGTCAAGGATGTACTTTAAAATCCTTGGTAACGTGTTAGTATCGAAATAATATATCTCATTTAGCGATTTGCTCTTGAATAAAATCATAATATTTCGTTCAGATGCGCCCTCGTGATATAATTCATTCGCATATGAACTCCAGCGGCAAATAACAAAATGAAATAGATTTATGTTATTTTCTAAATAAATCAATGCTTTTGATATGTCATATTTTATTAGTAATTATAACAAGCCTCGGTTTGATGAACAATGAAGATCAAGCTATGTAAAGTTTGCGAAAAACAACGACTGCGTACCGGCAACAGAGCATAATGGCGGTACTTATGACGTCAAATTTCCGAATAATGTCCGGTTCATTGCTACTTGGATAAATGAAGTGCGGCAACTTTTTCAAAATATTTCAATGAGTCTGTAAGATTTCATTTGAAAATGGTTATGGACCCCGTTATGTTCTAGATGTTAGAATAAAAACAACCAAGGCCTTCCTGTTGTTTATCGTCTAAATTACCACAGTTCATCGTTCAGCTGCTTAGACGTGTAACAGTTCCTGCGTATCTGAAACTCTGAACAGTGATAAAGCAGGTGACAAACCATTTAGAGGCCTTTATTATTTGGTTTAAACATATTTATTCCCAACAATATACATAATTATATTTAGATACTAACATAACAAGTACAGTTGATTAGTAGAGTATCTATAAACATTTGTTTTGTCTCTATATGGGACGTAATATTAATAGATGAATCTTGTATTGCCGTACATATATAGTTTTTGTTATTCCACACATTGTCATTCATAAATAGTAGTGTACGGATGCGTACATATGCAAGTAATTGAAATGTCATTGTCACTCCGAGTAAAGTAATAATTCCAAAATAAAATTTATTTATATAAGCAATATGATTGATTTAGCCGAGACGTTTTTAGATCGATGAACCTGTTTTTATACACCCCTCCCTCGAAGAAAGAGGGGTATATTGTTTTGCAGATGTCGGTCGGTCGGTGTCACGTTCGGTATGTCGGTTTATATGTCGGTCGGTATGTAGACCAATCGGTTTCCTGATGATAACTCAAGAACGCTTGGGCCTAGGATCATGAAAGTTGATAGAGAGGTTAGTCATGAACAGCAAATGATCCTTATTGATTTTGAGATTAGTAGGTCAAAGGTCAAGGTCACAGTGACCCGGAACATTAAAACGGTTTTCGGATTATAACTCAAGAACGCTTAGGCCTAGGATAATGAAAGTTGATAGGGAGGTTGGTCATGATCAGCAAATGATCTCTATTTATTTTGAGTTTAGTAGGTCGAAGGTCAAACGAAACAGTTAAATTGTTTCCGGATGATAACTCAAGAACGCTTAGGCCTAGGATCATGAAACTTGATAGAGAGGTTTGTCATGACCAGCAAAGGACCCTATTTTAAGGTCAGTAAGTCAAAGGTCAAGGTCACAGTGACCCGGAACAGTTAAACCGTTTCCGGACGACAAAATTGTAAACGCTTGGGCCTATGATCCCGAAACTTAATAGGGGTGGGGGTTGATCATGACCAGCTGATGACCACTATTGATTTTGAGGTCAGTAGGTCAAAGGTCAAGGTCACATTGACGCAGAACAGTAGAAATGTTTTTGCCAAATAACTAGAGAATGCTTTGGTTTAAGATCACATTTGATACAGAGGTCACTTATGACTGGTAAATGACCGATAATGATTATAATTGATTTGAGGTCAGTACGCTAAATGTCCAAATAATGATCTACGATGGTGCAAGTCGAAATCACGCAACCACGATAATGAAAACGCGATATCATTTCGCATTTTCACCATCGTTGTTTCGTGTTTTCATCATCGGGATTTCGAATTTCGTCATCGTAGTTTCGACTTTCAACATCGTAGTTTCCATTTTCACCATCGTGCTTTTGATGGTGAAAGTCAAACCTACGATAATAAAATCGGAAGTCGAAACTACGATGATGTAAGTTGAAACTACGATGATGAAGGTCGGAAGTCGAAAGTTCGACGCTGGAAGTCGAAACCACGAGGATGAAAACACGAAACCACGACGGTGAAAATACGAAATGATATTGCGTTTTCATCATTGTGGTTTCGTGATTTCGACTTTCACTATCGTAGTTTCGTGTTTTCGCCATTGTGATTTCCACCTTCATCATCATGGTTTCGACTTCAATCATCGTGCTTTCGTGATTTTGACTTTTGAGGTATTGGGTCCATAGATAAAGATTTCGATGGTCCAAACGGAACATCGTATAAAAGTGTCATTATAAAAGTAGCTAGATCTGGGATTTTGTATCTGGCTCTCGTGGATTTTGGCAGGTCGGATCACATGACATACTTGACCTACTTGTCCGTGCTAAAATTTTCAAATCCGGGTTAAATGCGCTAGCAGATAATCAGTTGCATTGGCCATGAGTACCAGAACCACTCCAGTTTTAGTATGTAACACATTCTCCTAGACGGCTTGCTGAAAGATACAGAGTAAGATAAACTACGCATATGACATACTTGACCTACTTGTCCGTGATAAAAATTTCAAATCCGGGTTGCATACTTGACCTACTTGTGCGTGCTAATATTTTCAAATCCGGGTTCAATACGATGGCGGATAATAATCAGTGACATTGGACATAAGTACCAGAACCACTCTAGTTTTAGGATGTATCACACTCTCCTAGACGGTTTGCTGAAAGATACAGAGTAAGATAATGAAAGATACGTATTTCCCTACTTAAGCTTGACAGTACGTTTTACCACGAAGTGACAGTTAGACCACTTTGGTCGTTATTTTATCATGATACTAAAGGCTCTAAATCTTTATTTCAAAGGATCTTTCTCCTGCAAAACCCTCATATTTAAATCTACGATTACAACAACTGATGTGACTGTTGGCAGCATCATATACGCCTAACCATAGCGCTATCTTTCTGTCTGAATACAGCACTTTTCCGTTTTTTTGTTTTTGTTTTTGTTTCTTCTACTAGTACCCTTTGTAACCTGAAAGCTCTATAAATAGCATAAATAAATGCTTTAATTAGATAGTTTAGTTTAAATATATTTTATTGCTTATTATTATTTACATTTATACTATATATCAGTAAGTGTACATGTACAGCCAAAAAAAAAAGCAAATGGGTCGGGCCACAAGTTCGTGCAACATCAGTAAATGGCCCTTCCCTAACATAAAGTAACTAGGCGGGGAAAACAAATCTTAGATCCATTTAATATCGATAAAAATTGAAGATTTCGTTCAAAAACAAAACAACAAACAAAAAGGTAGAGGGTCAAAAAGGGTCATTATAACAGTAGCTAGATCTGGAATTTTGCATTCGGCTCTCGTGGATTTTCAAGGTGGGATCACACTCGGCGCTTGCGCGCCTCGTGAGATCCAATCTGGCAAAAATCCGCTGGAGCCGAATACAGCATCCCAAATCCAGCTACTATTATAATAATCTGTTTATATCTTTCTTCCCAAGTCGCCATATGTCCTGTAATTGTTTTGGTGTGACGATTTACGCAACGAAACTAAAAAAAATGTATTTCAGCAACCTCCCTTCTCCAGCATTTAGCAGTGATGTTTCCTTTCTAGAATCATGGTTTTTCAAATCAGAAATTTTTTCTTGCATTTTGAATAATTATTTTGACTAAAAACACGCGAGAACATGCGATACTACATTTACTCTGTTTGTAAAATTATTCTGATTTGCAAGTACTGTAGTAAAATTGAACTCGCTTTATATCCAAAATAAAGTGTAATTATTAGTCAGGGCTCGACATTAACACTGGTCCGCTGGTCCGAGGCCAGTGAAAAGCAACAAGGACCAGTGAATTATTTGGAGGATCAGTAACTGTTTCATTTAAAAATTGAGTGCAAACTGCTCTTCGGACCAGTGGCCCAAAATGGTTAGTGTCTAGCCCTGTTAGTTCAGTTAAACAGTCAAGAAGGTGATTAATTTAGTCGGTATTGAGTGTTGTAAAAATTAAAAGTTGTTAAGTTATTCAGTGGAGATTAATTCTGATCAAGTTCGAGTAGATCTACATGCTGACATTATGTAAATTGTATTCCTTCGCCATGATTGAATCTTCGTGTATTTCTATAAAGTTATTTATAATTGTGACAGTAATCACACAATACAAAGAATGTTTGTATGGTATTTACATACATTTACATTTTCTAATTTCGTCTTGGAATAATTTGACCCACGAATGGTAATACAATATTTCAAAGCGACAACAAAACATGAGGATAAACACTTAACCTCGCCTCGCTATTGATATGATTTTATGAGCACTTTACGTACAAGTGTCTCGATTCTTACACCAGTACTTACGTCTTTCATGGAATTGAGATATTCGCCCAGTTCTTCCGACCGAACATCTTATAATAGGATAGGATATCAAAGAAAATTAAAAACAAAATCATTGCCAAACATTGACAGCTTGACTAAGAGCAAAATCAAGATCAGTCAGTTATGACCCAAGACCAATCAGTTATGACTGGCCTCAATGTCGTATCAAAATTTTGTAAATATTACAAAAACGCGATACAAACATGTGCTTAAATACTGTATCATTTTTTTTTAGAAATAACCAGATGTTAACATTTTATAAGTAATAGCAGCAGTTGGCACATTTATGTTGAAATCATACTGTGGCGTATATTGATACGTTAATGCAGCGTTATATGCCAATACGTAGTACTTTAAGAGTTTGGCAACACCTTAATATATTCGTGTGATTGCAATTATCACGTAAAATGAAAACATTGAAATATTTCGTAATGAACTAAAACATTGTGTTCCAATTTCACATGATTAAAACACTGTCACTGATTTTTTTAGTCAAATGGTAAGTCTACATTTTTATTTGAGACATACATTGAAATATAAAACGTATCGACGGTAACATTTCTTAAAATAGATTATTTTAAGTCAGCCTAATATTCAAAGATATTGGTAACGTATCTGAAATACATTATTGCAAGTAAACCTCATATTCAAAGAAATTGGTAACGTATCTGAAATACATTATTGCAAGTAAACCTCATATACAAAGATATTGGTAACGTATCTGAAATACATTATTGCAAGTAAATCTCATATACAAAGATATTGGTAACGTATCTGAAATACATTATTGCAAGTAAACCTCATATACAAAGATATTGGTAACGTATCTGAAATACATTATTGCAAGTAAACCTCATATACAAAGATATTGGTAACGTATCTGAAATACATTATTGCAAGTAAACCTCATATTCAAAGATATTGGTAACGTATCTGAAATACATTATTGCAAGTAAACCTCATATACAAAGATATTGGTAACGTATCTGAAATACATTATTGCAAGTAAACCTCATATTCAAAGATATTGGTAACGTATCTGAAATACATTATTGCAAGTAAACCTCATATACAAAGATATTAGTAACGTTTTTTAAAAATAGATTAGGCTTATATTTAAAGAACTCATATTCACAAAATTTAATAACGTATCTAAAATTAGAAGTTAGCCCGCCCGCTTAGCTCAGTAGGGAGAGCGTTGGTCTACGGATCGCGGGGTCGCGAGTTCGATCCCCGGGCGGGGCGTATGTTCTCCGTGACGATTTGATAAAAGACATTGTGTCTGGAATCATTCGTCCTCCACCTCTGATAATTCATGTGGGGAAGTTGGCAGTTACAGGTTTGTACTGGTACAGAATCCAGGAACACTTTTTAGGTTAACTGCCCGCCGTTACATGACTGAAATACTATTGAAAAACGGCGTTAACCCAAAACAAACAAACAAAAATAGAAGTTATTGCAACTAAGCCTCTAATTCAAAGAAATTAGTATTTGTCTTAAATAAATTATTGTAAATAAACCTTATATTCAAAGAAAGTTGTACCAATTTCAATGCTTGAAAGTATATGAATTCATTGCTAACTAGATCACTCGATTCGCGCTATAGACGTATTAATACATATTTTATTAGTCAATATCTGACATTAAGAAATCCTAAAAGTATATGCACGAAGATTTCAGGATTTCAATAGCTCTACATGATACATGTAAATATGAGGTACCTACAAGTGGGAAATTAATGTCTATAAAATACCGATTACCGCACGAATCGTTTGCGTCAGATACCTGAAACTTAATTTTGTAATAGGAAATCTAATCATCCAGGAGCATTTAATGACATTAAACGGCTGCAAGCTTGATTGATCCAAAAAATGCTGGATATTTAGCTTCATTTAACTTGGTTAAATTTAAAAGGTTTCAAGAAATGAGTCGTGCCATGAGAAAACCAACATAGTGGCTTTGCGATCAGCATGGATCCAGACCAGCCTGCGCATCCGCGCAGTCTGGTCAGGATCCATGCTGTTCGCTAACAGTTTCTCCAATTCCAATAGGCTTTAAAAGCGAACAGCATGGATCCTGACCAGACTGCGCGGATGCGCAGGCTGGTCTGGATCCATGCTGGTCGCATACCCACTATGTTGGTTTTCTCATGGCACGGCTCAAATGTTTATTTTCTTCAGAATCTGTTTCCTTATAATGCAGTGCATGTAAGTTAAAATTTTATTTAAAAAAAAAAACGCCATTTCCTTCTAACAACAGAAAGGATAATGCTGGTTGTTTCAAATATAGACGAAGTCTAAAGTATTATAATTATTTAAACTCTGTATAAACTGGTGTCAGCTAACTTTTTCAAACTTGAATATATCACATCTGCATTTGGCCTTCGATAAATCATTCCTGAAGCGTTTGCAGTAGAGCTATTGGACTAACCCGGGCGTCGGCGTCGGCGTCGGCGTCGGCGTCCGCTGTGTCTTAGTAACCGCATTGAAACTAGACACACTGCAGTGTGATGACCATTGCGCAGATTCCATAAGTGTTTTTTTTTCTCAAAATTATGCCCCTTCAACTTCAGCAATTTTTAGTTAAGGTTTTGTATGTAAGCTAAAGTATCTCAGTACCCATTATTGAATCTTCACACATTTATTAACTGTGAACACCTGCCATGCACTATGTTGATTCCATAACTCTACCTTACATTTTTACAAAATTTTGTCCCTTTTTCAACTAAGCAATTTTGGGTTGAGTTTTTGTATGTAAGCTGGTATCTCAGTACACACCAATGGGAAGAGTTTGAAACCTCACACGCTTATTCAATGTGACGAAAAGTGTGAGAATCTGTCCCAATTTCACGAAAAACCTTAAATAATTACTTAGTCAAGTCTCTGATTTAAAAATTCGTGCTATTGCTGAAGTTATTGTTATATAATGTTGATTTTTCTATAACAATAAATTAGTTATGCTATAGTTAGTAGTGTTTGTCTGCAGTACTTATTTCAGTCACGCAAATATGATATTAAGTATTTGCTTAAGTAGCCTATATTTCTTATTTTTACTTCGTTTCCTATAAATTTCAGAATTGTTGTGAAATAGTCACATACGGTTCTGATATAGATGAAAAGGTCAACATTGAAGTCGCGCAAAGGGCAAAAACATGCATTTGAAATAACAGACTTACTTAAGCAATTACTTAAGTTCTTTGAGAAGTTTTTGTCTGTAAGCTGATAGCTCCATACCCACTGGTGAGAATGGATTGAAACTTCACACATTTGTCGACTTTGATGAGCTGATATGCATTGTATATTTCCCATAACTCTGTTTTACTATTTTTACGTTTCGACTTTTGAAATTAACAACTGTTGAATAGTCGAGCGTTGCTGTCCTCCGACAGCTCTTGTCTTTTTTTAATTGTCACTAGCAGTGGATGGTTTTCAGCAAAGCCCTGTAACGCTCAAGTCGGATTATTCAATCTGCCCTGCGACCGTTGAAATATTCTTATATTATACACACATTTATTTTATGAAAAATTGACTTCGGCAGGGGAAATCTGATTTAGTTCTTTAGACAGGATTTAATAGCATTAAATAGCAGTATGATTGATTCGACAGAAAATTTAATGACATTAATTTTACTTAACGTGATCTCTGTAACAGATGTAATAGATCACTCACGCATATTTTGTTGAGTCAGTGGAAACAGGCATGCTAAAATATCCCAGTCTGCTTTAAAACTGATCACTACAGCTGTGACCAAGTTTCAAAAGCGATAAGGGAAGAAGAGAAGAAGTTACAATTACACCTAAAGATGCATTTAAAATGCATATGATGGAAATAAGCTTCGTTTGTTTCGTGTGAAACTTACTTTTAGTTAACTTTCGTGAACATGTTTTCCAAACGATGCTCATCAGTTTTTCACCGAACCAAACAATATTCTTTGCGTTTTTGCTACTAGTTGCTAAAATTTGGGTCAGGTTTAAACCTTGGATATTAATATGCTACACCATCTGTAAATAGATTATTAATGTGCTTTAAATTGAACCGAAAAACAAATAAAATAGTGCATCTTATCCTCCTTTGCTAATTGTTTTCAGGGGCCTCCTTGGTTTAATGGTAAAGGTCAAATCACTTGCCCCTTAACGATGTACATGTAGCTTCGAAACCTCGCTTTGGGTTACAGAATTCTTCTTGAAAGGAAGCAATCCAGCTGGATTACTGAAGGTCGGTGGTTTTACACTGGTGTCTTCATGCAGAAATTAAACCTAGAGAAGGCACCAGATGACCTGAACTGTGTCGCGTGATTCTTAACTGATCAAAATTTAAAGATTAATGTGGCAAAATCTAGAATTCGGATGAAATCATGACAACTTAGTATGAATATCCATTTGGAAGAGAATTAATTTTGTGGTTGTCAGAATTCGATCGCTTCACTTCTGCGACTGCGTTTTTGGAATTAACACGGTTAACACATATTTACAATGATGCAACTTATCGGATTTACTGCCACTTTTGATGTAACAGACGATAAATTACAATCTCTCCTCAAACATATTTGTTAGAAAGTGTTCTTAATTACTCGCAACACCATTGGCATTATATACCATTCATAAATAGCTTCAAGTACGGTGAAAAGAACTTTTAAAATTTTCAAAAAAATTGAAATAGTCTAATACAATTTTAATAAAGATCTTTTCTGTTGTAAATTGGGGGGGGGGGGGGGGGGGGGGGGGGGGAGGCGGTTAAGATAGCTGACTTCGAATCACTTGTCACTTGCCACTGTTGGTTCAAAACTCCCTTGGGCTATAGAAACATTTCATGCGAAGAAAGTATAAAACTAGTTTGTTTACGACACGTGTGTGGTTTTATTTACCCAAGTGCCATGATATTGATGTATTGATTATATTTAATTTTTGTGAAAACTGGAAAATTCTCTAATGGCTTTTCATGTACAGTAGAGTACATCTTGTTATATCTTTCTAACAAAGCCAAGTGTACAAATATTTAACTAACCAAGACACATGTACCAATGGCTTAGTAACCAGTACCTGTTTTTGTCAAATATTTCAAACAGTTTAATGTCTGTTTCAGCAGCCTCCTATCCTCAGTATTTAACAGCAACGATGTCTTGTTTTTGAAATCGTATTCTTGTTTTCAAACTAGCATATTCTGAAACTCGTATGACATTGCAATATAGTTTTCTTGATCGAAACCAGGCTACAGTTTCGTCTTCTTTTGAATTGACATTCAGAATTTACTGGAAAATATTTGTATTGCAGTATCAAAAATTATTATATTAAATTGAACCTCAGTGTGCCAACACGTGTAATTAATTGGTACTGTCAGATATAGAAGCAGTTGAATTAGACACAGTTTAATTTAGCTTCATGCTATTTCTGTCAGATATTGAAGTGGTTAGAACAAGGTTAATCAAGCTTAAATATACAAGTTTGTTAGATTATTAAAGTTTTTGATTAGGTGGAAATGATTAATGAGAATGTTGGTGTAATGTGTGTTTTTCCCAAAATATTCCGAAGATGTTAACAAAGCATGAAATAAACTACGTGTTCTATTATAAGCAGTTACAAATTTTCTGCACTTTATATTTACTTACCAGTGAAAGACACTACATGTTAAACTTTATACGGTCAAGTATTTTGTCACTTATGTCAGAGTTTATGTAAGCGGAGAATTTCTATTGAAATTATAGTGGACGCAACTTGACCCCGATGGTTGACCTTTGTATTATAATACATAATTAGATACAACCTATTATTGAAAAGGAGTGTATAGTGCATATTATCTGACCTGGCGAAGATATTTTTAGTGCAGGCTGAACCATTAAAATCAGTAGGTAACTTGGTGCATCGGTTTGATTCGTAAAAAATCGATACTTTCCGTATCGGCTTTTCTGGCTGATAATACAAATATAACCCGCTGACTTACAAATGCAGTCATAGTGTAATGGTTTACACAGCGGATTTTTATTGTAAGAGATGTGGAAAGTGATTCGTGTGGGTTCGATCCCCGATGACTCCTAGTTACATATTTTTAATACTATTCCACTTTATCTTCAATTTCTTTTATATGCTTTTTATATTTTAGGTCTTGTTTTTTTCCTTTAATTTTGTATATAATGATTTTTTTTTGATTTTTTCTTTATATCAACAATTCAATTTTACAATGACAATGACAGTAGAACCATTAAAATCTAATCTTCTCCCTCGCTAGCACTCTCGGTTTCGTCACTGTCACTGTCCTCAGCTAAGTCAATGACCAGATTGTCCATCGCAACATCAACAACAATATCTGTCTCCCTATAAGATATTTCTGTTTTTTGAGCATGGACACAGGCTCTCCTCCAGCGATCGGCCCCTATCTCTTCAAATGCCGAATTTGCTATTTGAACAAGGTCAGCAGACCTATATGTAAGGTTTCTGGATGCGATGATGCTCTTCACCTGACTCCATATCAGTTCAATAGGGTTAAGGTCCGGATGATACGGCGGCAATCTTAGAACTTCATGCCCATATCCTCTGACAATGGCATCAATGACATATGCTGGTTCGGGTTTATTTATTTCAGCTAGTGCCAGGAGCTGGGGTCTAAGCAAGGCTGGATCATACTGTATATTGTGCTCCGTCAACCATTTCTGAAATAGAGAAAATAGGTTTGATAAAAAATGGTTATTCTTCTATGTATTGCTGATCTGATACAATGTAATATAATGAATTAATAAATGGAGTTGTGTTTTTAGTATAAAATACCTGTATATCTGCTTTCCGAGTGGAAGAATTAGGACATTTGCTGGACTGAACGGAGTGATAAGATGCATTGTCCATAACAATCGCACTCTTCTTTTTAATATTTGGTAACAATTTTTCTTGCATCCATTTACAAAAATTTTCCCCATTCATTTCATGATGATAGTCTCCAGAAGAGCTAGACGCATTATAGATAAGAAGCGCCCCTGGAACAAAACCCTCATTTGAACCACCGTGCACAATAATCAGTCTTTGCCCCTTGCTCACAGGGGTTGTAACACCATCCATGCCGGGTGCCTGCCAGCAATACTTAGCTGTATGACTTGTGTCTACCCAAGTCTCATCAATGTAAACGAAGTCATAGCCAGCTTCTTCAAGTTGTTTCTTCTTCGCGTAATACTTCAGCCGTAACTCCACCACACTTTGCTTTTCCAATAACACCTTTCTCTGACTGTTCGTTCTCTTCCATCTAAATCCAAGTTCCCTGATAATCTTTCTTAACAAACTTTTACTGCCGATAAAGTCAATGTCTTCCTTCAAAGCTTCGTGCAGGTTCGTTAAAGTTGGAAGTTCGTGCCTAACTGTGTAAAATTCATAAATCTTATTGCGTATGGCACATCTGTCAAAATCATCGACCGTCTTCAGTTCCTTAGGGGATGTCCGCTTCGGCGATGTCAGGGAGCCCGAGTCTTTAAATTCTTTACGGATCCTGCTGATAGTTCTGCTACTAATACCTGTTGCCTCCGCTGTCCTTTGTAAGAACGAGTATTGCGGTATGTTAGATGGTTCTTTCGCTTCTTTCACGAAGTAGTTAGCAACGTTGTTAACTATCTCTTTCGATGTTGAAGTCAAAGCTTTAGATTTTGTGTTCGACATTTTATGCTGGTCAACTGACAGCGACACTGGAAAGCTTAGATCAGTGTGTATTCATTTATATAAAATAAAGAAAAGTTTTCAATTTCCTCGTGAATATCGTGCAATTTTCGATAGTTTAAATACCAACCCTTAAACTATTTGAAGGACATTATGAAATACAAGATAATTTATCTAAGCCGTTGCAGATATTGAAGAAAACAGGTTGTTTTGGTTAAAGAAAAAAAAATCGATATATATCAAGATATATATTTTAATGAAATATATAAAAAAATATAGTAATCCTATCGCGGGATCGAACTTGCGTCCTTTTCAATTCGAGGTAATTGCCATAACCAATACACCAGTCGGTCGGTCATGACATCAATACTCATATTTTGCATTAACACATCTATTCCCTTTTACGGAGAATTCGACGGAATGAAACGAAATCTAACGATGTAGCCGATTACCCTAAACTCAACGATAGAATGGCCCATTTATGACCTTTCTATAAATATCTTCACCAGGTCAGAAAATATGCACTATACGTAAAGTGCTTCAGCTGTTTGCATTCATAAATTTGAAACTGACGGCTACCCTAAGCACCCCATATTTCTACAATAAAATAATCGATATGAATAATCAGCCTAAGGTCAACCATCGCGGTCAAGTTGCGACTACTATATACAGAGGTTGGCTTTACATAAACAGTATACATGGTGTGAGGTTGGCTTGACACAGACAGTATACAGGGTGCGAGGTTGGCTTGACACAGACAGTATACAGGGTGTGAAGTTGGCTTGACACAAACAGTATAACGGGTGTGAGGTTGGCTTCACACAGACAGTATAAAGGGTGTGAGGTTGGCTTGACACAAACAGTATAAAGGGTGTGAGGTTGGCTTGACACAAACAGTATACGTATACAGGGTGTGAGGTTGGCGTGACACAAACAGTATACAGGGTGCGCGGTTGGCTTGACACAAACAGTATAAAGGGTGTGAGGTTGGCTTGACACAAACGGGTATACAGGGTGCGAGTTTGGCTTGACACAAAAGGGTATATAGGGTGTGAAGTTGGCTTGACACAAACAGTATACAGGGTGTGAGGTTGGCTTGACACAAACAGTATAAAGGGTGCGAGGTTGGCTTGACACAAACAGTATACAGGGTGTGAGGTTGGCTTGACACAAACAGTATAAAGGGTGTGAGGTTGGCTTGACACAAACAGTATACAGGGTGTGAGGTTGGCTTGACACAAACATTATACAGGGTGTGAGATTGGCTTGACACAAGCAGTATACAGGTTGTGAGCTTGGCTTGACACAAACAGTATAAAGGGTGCGAAGTTGTCTTGACACAAACAGTATACAGGGTGCGAGGTTGGCTTGACACAAACAGTATACAAGGTGTGAGGTTGGCTTGACACAAACAGTATACAAGGTGTGAGGTTGACTTGACACAAACAGTATACAAGGTGTGAGGTTGGCTTGACACAAGCGGGTATTAAAGTTACTGACCGTTGCAAGGCGGTGTCCCTATTTTCAATTTGTTTTTTCCCGTTCCGTTTTATATGTTCTGTATATTGTCTTAGTTGTTGGAAGTATTATTTCCCTTCATCTCACTTTCTACTTCACTTTTTTATATCCCCAATCCTCTTTACTTGCCCTTTCTACTCCTTTTATCCCAACCCTATTTTATATCCTTCATATAATTAGAATGTATAAGTTGATAGGTATTTTAGCAACCCGTTCGCTATATATTTCCACTAACTACTGGTTGACCTACTTTGCGATGTTTGGCTCTGGCTGTACTTGTTGTGTTCAGTCCTTCTAGGGAATCTTTCCTTACTTTTTTGTTATTCATGGTTGTGATAGGTATTTCTATTGCCAGAAGCGGGTCTACCGCGATTATCATTACGGGGAATTACAAATATTTTGCCAGAATGTTTTCATAACACTAATAAAAAGTGACTGATCTCGTGCGAAGTATACTTAATTCGTTTAAATATTTAAACTAGTAAGGCCTACTGTAGGTTGACAATTGTCTCAAGGTATGTCATGTCATAACACAAACACTTACGTTTATAGAATTTTAACACTATATATGAGATTCCTGGCCATGAAATCGTAAAATAAAGCATACTCAAGAATTTCCCAATCTTCAGTAGTCAAGATTGTGTATAACAAATGAATTTTGAGCTATGTCCAGAACATCTCGGTATTATATATTGGTTTGACAAATTAGTTTGTCTTCATTAATTGGCTTTCACAAATGTCATCACAACAGTATTGCGTTAATGTTTTGATACATTCTACAACATTTACATATATTTACATTTTCTTATTTACCAGAAGAACAATTTAATCTGTTGGTAACCTACTTTCCTTCCAACAAAGTGCCAGGTTTACACCATCAATGTGATTTTTGTTTGGCTGTCACTGCAAGATGTAAGATGTACCTAACACGTCACATGTGTACATGTTTTTGCGGCATAGTGTATTACATTTAACGGTCATTTTCTAAGCAAACAATGTTCCTTCAAGAATCGTCCGGAAAAAATAAAATACTGATATTTATATTTAGAAAAGCAAGGTTTTAAATGGGAATGAAGTTATTACACGTAACAAAAACGCTACTTGTAAGATTTTTGTCCATATAAAATATTATGTCCAGTCACATAAGCTATTGCAGAAAACATTTATAATTATCAAATACAACCTCGAAGCCTCTTAAAATGTTTTTAATTAAAATCTCAACAAAATCTTACAGAACCTTGTATGAAATTGTAATTGTAGTACTAGCCATTATTTTCACAAGTATGTTTTAAGTGCTCTTTATACGAAAACATATACCAGAACAAAATGTTATGTTTACGTGTGTACATGAATAAACGAGGGGATGTTGTAATTTTTATTTGCTTTAATAGTCTACGTTATTTTCATCTTTCCACAAAAATGATGACAGCTGTGCCTTGAGCGGACCGTTCATTCTACAATGAATAAAAGTGCTCTGAAGCAACCCATGTGCGCTCCAATTCGTGTCTACGTTATTTTCATCTTTCCACAAAAATGATAACAGCTGTGCCTTGAGCGGACCGTTCATTCTACAATAAATAAAAGTGTTCTGAAGCAACCCATGTGCGCTCCAGTTCGGGTCTACGTTATTTTCTTCTTTCCACAAAAATGATAACAGCTGTGCCTTGAGCGGACCGTTCATTCTACAATGAATAAACGTGTTCTGAAGCAACCCATGAGTGCTCAAATTTCAGGTGTACGTTATGTTTTTCTTTAGTATTTATTCATAATATTATCATTGTCAGGTAAGTCACCATAAATGAATTTCGTCGGAGAAATATTTCTTACATAGGGTCAGTAGTTTTTATTCACTGGGATGTATTCTACATTTCTGGCAGTTCTAGTGTCTATATATCAAAATCATATTCGAAATACACATATTCTCTTAATTTTTATGTTTAGATTACTTGTACAACAATAAGTTTTCTCTATTTTGATATATTAGCAAAATTTGTGTTTGTGTTTTGAAATTCAAAATCCATTTGGCAATGATTAATATATTTCTACTTTTGACTCCCTTGGTATTAGGATCTTCGAAAATATTTTAAAACATCTGGATAAGGAATAAACATTAGGCAAAATATAAAAACAGACATATTTTGTACAATTTTTCATTAAATGAAAAAGTGAAACTGTGGATTTTACTACAGGAAACAAAATATATCGATGTACAGAATGAACTTCTTATGATTACAGGCTAAATTAAATGTATACATTATCGAGCTGAGTCGTAAATTATACAGATGAGTAGTATATCATCCAGATGAGCCGTGCATTATCCAACTAAGTCGAACAATAACCAGCCGGGTCGTACCATATCAAGCTGGGTTGTGCACTATTCAACTGAGTCGCACAATATCAAGTTTGAGCAGTTCAGTACCCAGGTGAGTCGCATAATTTACCCAACCGAGTCGTACATTATCCAACTGAGCCGTTTAAGTAGCTTGTTTCTGGATAATTTTCGAAGTTTAGTTAATATACCGATATGTTCAAGGAATGTAGTTCGCATGATTGTTGGTATCGTCTGACATTTTGGTTTGCCGTATATTTAATTCGAATTTTGGTTTGGTTTTAACCGTCATTCCGACAAAGTTATAGGTCTGATGGCGACTTTCCAGGTTTTGATTCTGGAGGAAGATCCGAAGTTCCTCTCCAGGTATTATTTTATCACGGGCAGAAACCTATATATGTTTGTTAATATAATCACAGATACATGAAGATTGCTTAAAATATTACACCGCTGAATGCATGAAATGCCTATGAAAAACTTTAAAAAACAAAGATGTTAGGTACATATTAACTTAGGATGTAAACTTCACACATTTTGTCTAGGGCTGATCTGTGTAGTTTTTTTTTTACATCTGTTTAAAAGTTATTTTCGTAAAGGAAATCTGATAAGCTAAAAGCATTTAATAGCTTTAAAATGTAATAATTCTTGAAGGGAATGGAAATTGCATACTATTGATTTCTCTTAACATGATTACATTTTAGAGACTTTGAAACGTACCAGAGCTTTGTGAATGTTCTTCTAACGGTTTGCAATTTCTTTAAACATTTCAAAATCTGAGCCTGATATCTAAGGTAGGACTTTGTGCGTATGTACATCAGAATTGCCTGTTCTGAATACTTTTTTTATCTAATATAAAACATTTATTAGAAATATATATATATATACTTAGTATATAGGAACTTGAATGTTATTACTAATTGTTTCCGAAATACTCAAAACGATAAAAGGTTTTAATACATTTTAAGCCTATTCTGCACTTAAAAGCAATTTAATCGGTTGAATATTTGGTTGATGTATGCTATATAAGATGAAGATGTGGCAAATAATTTTATAATGATTTTATACTATATAAGATACAGATATGGCAAATTTTTTTTATCATCTTTTATAATATAAGTTGTAGATGTGGCAAAGAATCTAAAATGTTCATACACTATATACAATGTTGGTGTGACAAAGAATTATGTCATCTTTTATTATGTAAGATGCAGATGTGGCAAGAATCTAAAATGATCTTATACTCTTTAAGATGTAGATATGGCAAAAATTCAAAATAACCTTAAAGTATGCAAGATACTGATGTGAAAGGAGTTTTAAAATCATCTCATATAAGATGTAGATGTCAAAAAGACTTTCAAAATCCTGTCATATATTCCAAATATTTTTTTGATAATCTCGTATGCTCCCTATAAAATTCAGAATTGGTAAAGACTTATAAAATGATCTTATTATGTAAGATGCAGAATAGGAAAAGACTTTTAAGACGGTCATTTTGAAAGGGGAACAAGACAAATACATCATTTCACAGTTGTTTTACTTCCTTTCTATACAACGACAGTAACAATATACATTGTACCGTCATAATGACATAGCATAAATTTCCATTTATAAATAAAGTAATTTTGTATCTGCCCTGTCAGACTGGCTATTCCCGAAAATACAATATGACTGTTGTCCGAGACCCTTGTAATTTGTCATTTTCAGATTTATCATAACAGTGCTGAGCCTCGTAGAAAAACACAGTATAATTCTTGTATTCGGTCGTTATACTGGCTGCGAATGAATTTATAAAATATTTTATGTCGTATTAAAAGTGCATAAAAGACGAGAAAACAATGAATAAAACAATGCGCCCAAACGAACGTCGTGATAATCTAGTTATCTTTTATAAATTAGGTCGATATAAATCCATTGCGTAACCACTTAGTGATTGACTTCGAATCACTGGCCCCCATCGCTGTGGGTTTAAATTATTTGAACAAGCTTTGTAGGAAGCCACCCTAGGAAAATTTATGTGGAATTATTTCAAATTGAGCCTGCGTTTTATGAGACCATGTTTGAGCATTTTCTATAACAGCTCTGGTGTCCATGGATATTGATATATCAGAATAATTTGAACACTCTTGGTAAAGAAATAATTATGCTAAAAGTTTTGAAATTGGACAAGCAGTTCTGAAAATTTAATACAGTTTCTACGATATCAAATCTGTGGCCATATTTTTAAGGATCCACGCTCTTGGAAGAGAGTCACCTAAGAAAAATTTATGTAAATTTGGTTTTAAATCGCCAATCCGTGTCCGAGAAGAAAATATTTTTAAGGTCCACTAATATGTTAAAGGAAAACTGACCACGCCTTCTGGTGACTATTTGTATTCGACAAATCAGAATTGTTTGAACAAACTTGTTGGCTAGTTAGCGAAGGAAGATTTGTGTAAAAATAGTTTGAAATAGGGACAGACGTTTCAGACAAGAAGAGTCCAACACCTCATAGATATAGTGAAACACGACATTGTCTACTAGTGGCCACATTTTTTCGACGAATTGAAATAATCTTAACAATCTTGATAGAAGGTCACATTAAGAATGTGTTTGTGATTTGTTTTGAAATATGGCCATTTGTTTCTGACAGTAATACTTTTAAGTGTTTGCTTTTAGCTATCAACTATAAATCATCAACCGTAAATTATTTATGAAATTTCTGTATTTCCACTACTACTACCGTTAAGGGTCTGATTTTATTTTGTTCTCCGAGTTGTCTCTTTGTATGTCCTTCTATCAGTCACACTTTCCTTGTCCAGAGTATATTACTCTGAAGTTCTTGCGAGATCTCAGTGTATCTAAGAATGTAGTTTGGTGGCCATAATGGGATCTTGAACCATCATCAAATACTGTCCCTTTTGAATCATGGAGTGCAGTGCACTAGAACTTTGAATGCGGTTTTAATTACCATTCTTGTTGTATTTAAGGTTTCAGATTTTTCAGTTGGTTTGCAAAAGTTGAAAGGAATCTAAATATCATATATATAATGATAGATATAATGAGATAAGTTCAGAGTGCAAGAAGCATTAACCTTTCTCAAGTCAATACAAAATAATCTCCGCTTTGGTAAATACTAAAGAGTGTTGGAAGGTCAATATTAACTACTTACAATGTTTGGAGCCTCCGTTGCTGAGTGGTTAAGGTTGCATCGCTGTAGGAATAACGCATGTTTGTTTCGGGTTATAACATCTAAAGAATTCCGAGAGATTGATAGGTGCACGAGCCCGGTAGGGTAAGGGTAAGGGTACCAACGTATCCCGAGGGATTCTGAATCTGTTATAACACGAGATGAAGATGCGTTAACACTATATTTGGCATAAAACGCGTAAAACTCATAAATGAATATATTGTCACTAAACGTCATTACATTTCCACGAAATGCGCGGGAACAGCAGTTTTATGCTAGAATGTAGGATCGAAGCCTCGTGGTGGGTGTAGAATACTTTCATGTGATGGTGCCGCCAAGCGGACTTCATGAATATCGGTGGTTCTTCCATGGTGTCCGTCCGTTTCTGAAATAATACCGAAAGAGGAAGAGTGTGTTTCGTTGCTGAAAATCGTCAAATGACCTAAACTTCTGTCTGTCTACAAACCCAACAAAAAACTACGAATACCCTTTTTTCAAAGTTGCAGTAGAAGTAATTTCCATTTTATACGTTTGTAAGACTATAACCACTATTACGCGATAAAGCCCTGTTAAGTTTCATAATATGCTTTTTGAATAATAAATTCTTTAAAGGCAACGAAACTGTTGCTTAATGAATTTTACTGATTTCTATGCCCCCGGCATCAACTGATGCGGGAGGCATATAGTGATTGTCCTGTCCGTTCGTCCGTCCGTCCGTACGAGGTAAACCAAATGGGACCATTTTGTCTAGCATCAATACCCCTTACTAGAATGACTTGATACTAATGCAGATGTAACCTGTGACCATTCCTCATCTTCAGACATCCCTTTACCTCAGTTTGACCTTGACCTTGACCTAATTTTGGACTTGGTTGCTTTATATGTGCCATCTCTTGGTTAACCAAATGGGACCGTTTCGTCTAGTATCAATACCGCTTAAAAGAATGAATTGATACTAATACAGATGTAACCTGTGACCATTCCTCATCTTCAGACAGCACCAGACCTCAGTTTGACCTTGACCTTAACCTCATTTTGGACTTAGGTTGCTTTATATGTGCCATCAGTTGGTTAACCAAATGGGACAGTTTCGTCTAGCATCAATACCGCTTACAAGAATGAATTGAAACTAATACAGATGTAACCTGTGACCATTCCTCATCTTCAAACATCACCTGACCTCAGTTTGATCTTGACCTTGACCTCGTTTTGGCCTTAGGTTGCTTTGTATCGACAAGGATGCAACCGGGGGCATCAAGCGTTTATTGGACGCAGCTCCTTGTTTAAATATATTCTCACAATGATCGATCGCTTTTAATGTTTTATTAAAACAAAAGAATTCACATAACACGTAAATCAATGATAAAAAGAACAAATGTTCACCCTTTTACATTATAAAAATACAATATTGTTGCACAAATCTAACACAGAATAACTGCAGGGAAACAGTGTAGCAATTACAGTGTACAGTCTATTTGAGCCGTGCCATGAGAAAACCAACATAGTGCCTTTGCGACCAGCATGGATCCAGACCAGCCTGCGCATCCGCGCAGTCTGGTCAGGATCCATGCTGTTCGCTTTCAAAGCCTATTGCAATTACAGAAACTGTTAGCGAACAGCATGGATCCTGACCAGACTGCGCGGATGCGCAGGCTGGTCTGGATCCATGCTGGTCACAAACCCACTATGTTGATTTTCTCATGGCGCGGCTCATTTATTCTGCTGTATGGTAATACATGCAATATTCTGTCTATATTGCCACTCATTTATCAATCAAAGTTAACTTTATTAGACAAGGCGTCTGTTACACCGAATGTACTGATGTTGGTCATTTAATCTTGTATTGTATAGTTCTAAGACATATGATTTATGTTTCACCTTTGGTTTTATGCGCAATTGTTGGCAGTTTCTGCAGTAGAATAAATTCGGGATACGTTTTACAGCGATAGACATTCCTTTCGTTTATCCTTGGCTCTCAGTGTAAAATGTCTATCGATTCTGTAAATCGTATTTCGTTTATTTGGACTATTACAGATGTCTTTCCGAATTTTGTCGACCTTTGCAGTTTCTACTTTTTCAATTTCGAAGTATGCGCAATAAAATTCTACGAATTTCGACCAGTGCTTTGAATTAAAGTTTGCAAGCATAAACTACAGAGCTGGTTATGTCAATGTTAATATTTTTCAAAAGCAGATAGACATTACTACAGTGTACACTGTTCCGAAAAAACTATAATGTATACAAATAGACTCTTTGTTTCACTACATCTATACCTCAACATAGTGCTCAACGAAAGTCAACATGTAGCATTTTTACATGAGCAGTGTTACTTTAAAAAAAGTCCTGAGGCCGAAATGCAAATAAGCAGATAATAAATTTGCTTTCCACGAGTATCAGAATATTTAAATAAATGTCAGGATATAGATTTTTTCACCATCTAAATGGAACAGCCAAAAAGACCCACCCACGTTCAATTGTAATAAATTCATTTTCTAGTTTTTATTTAAAATAATGTTAAATTCAGTTTTAACCTTTACCGTGATTTTTTATACAAATCTTGGTGGCCTACTTTTTCCGAAAGACGCCATTTTGTTTATGTTTATTTTGTGAATGACGTTAGATTGCGCGTGCAACCTCGCGGAAAGGGGCGTCCTTGATATAATTCCACCAATATTATTAAAATACGAAAATACAGAATTTCCATTCAAAATATACAGTAAAAGTAAATATAGTGAAATAAAAAGTGTAGTATCATTCACAATCTCTTTGTTTATAACAATAGTGATATAAATACATATATATATATATATACCGGTAATATTATTTTTATAAAAGAGTTATTTTTTACAAACGCTGTATGATATTTAACATATGATATCTAATAATGTATCACTCTAAGATGAGATCGTGGTTGTGTGACATTCAGTTCTTTGCTTGTTTGGTCATTCTGTCCGCCGCCCTTTCCATATTTCCATGTCACCGTGTCTTCTCTTGCATCCTGATAAAAAAACGGTATGCCATTTAATAGTAGATATACAGACAACTATGTTTGGAGTTGGGTGATTATTTCGTGACATTTCTATAAATTTTGAATATATCTAAACGAATGACGATTTTATTTTGACAGGCCTCAAAATTCGTATCAATTTTCATTACTTTTTCACGCATACCACTCGCGAATTCAAAATATTCATAAATGAGCCGCGCCATGAGAAAACCAACATAGTGCTTTTGCGACCAGCATGGATCCAGATCAGCCTGCGCATCCGCGCAGTCTGGTCAGGATCCATGCTGTTCGCTAACGGTTTCTCTAATTGCAATATGCTTTGGAAGCGAACAGCATTGATCCTGACCAGACTGTGGGGATGCGCAGGCTGGTCTGGATCCATGCTGGTCGCAAAGGCACTATGTTGGTTTTCTCATGGCGCGACTCAAATATTAATCTTGTTCGAAAATAAGTCTGCTTACCAAGAACTTGCTAAATAAAGCCTTCGCGAAAATTACCCAGTCTGCTATGATATATAACCATGAGTGTCGCTATCTTTATTGATCATGACAACATTTTATTATCGTTTGATTCTTACGTATTGTGCTTAAGAATTATATAAACTATATTAAAATAAATGTATAAATTTTTGGAAGGTATTTTAAATTTTTGATCAGATAAAAAACAAAACTGATCATACAAATTATACTAAAACAAAGCCTAGGTCACTAAAGGGAATAAAATGTTTTACCAGTCATACCATTTGAAAAGGAGCTTTAAAGTGGTGATCCTGAAAATTTCATTCGTTTTATGTTTCATGGTAATGGGAATTTAGAAACAATGACTGGTTTATATTGTTTGACATTTTTGTATTGTTAAAGAGATATAACCCTAAGTCATTACATATTGTAAGGACAGACAATTAATTTCAAACCTTGTCCAGGTATTGGTGTTGAGTAAGATATTCTATTCCTGTAGGTGACTTGCATTTTTTTTCAGTAGTTATAAGCAATATATACTCAGTTCTATTTTATCTGCTTAAATATCTATATGACCTTTGTAAAAATGTATATGTTTATGTACTTCGTAAATATATTGAAATACAAACTTCCGAAGATACTGGCGAATTTTCTAAATTTCCTAAAACCTTGAGATGTATTAGAAAAGGACGGAAAAAGAAAAGCGATTTTTCAAAGTATTTTAAATAGGCAAAACTTTGTTCAGTATCAATATAAATATCAACATAGGAATTAATACATCATTATCATCATTCTAAAGGGACATTACTTTTCAGTCAAGTAGGATTTGGTGTTGTCTCTGGTCCAAAAATTAACTTCAGAGTTCATATTTCCTTCTTAAATAGAGAGGATAATTTCAATTAAAGTATGATTTATCAATTGTAGCATACTATTTCTACTATTACTACTACCACTTCTACTAGTTTAAACCAAAAACAATACTAAAACATGCATAAAGGTAATGAATCAATAATGACTCCCGACAATTCTTCGGACGTAAGTGTTACTGCAAGTGCTATTGGCTTTCCGTTAAAAATAGGAGAGACTGTCACCACGGGTTCTATACCTGAATAAAAGGCTTCTGTAATTGTTGAGGAAGAATCGCCTGCTCATTAGGAGGATGGGTTTAGAAGCCTAACATTCATACATCATCAGGCAATGATTTTCCCAGACATCATACTAATGTGTTACAATTCTTTCAATAGAATGAATTACAAACATATAGTACCAACTGCGCCCATTGAATGTTGTCTTGTAAGTTGGACTTCTGTCCTGGTTGTTTAACCTAACTACATTGTACACGCAAAAATGAAAACTATAATTGTATATATGGACTGTGCAGTGATTAGTTTTAGGATGAATGCGAAGAAAGTCATGCACGATAGTCATCAAAATGTGCCGATATGGTCTATTGCTATAAATGATGCTCGTGCATACCTGCTGTATGATAGTAATTTTGTTGTCAGTTGTACTAGAACAAGGCCCGCACTTTCTCAGAAAGAGGAAGGTAACTGGTACAACTACTGCGATCAGTAGCAGCATTACCCCAGCAATCACCGTACAGTTTGGTGCACCAAGGTGATTGCGTCTCTCATCTGTAAAACAAAAAATAAAAGCCGAACAAAATACACGGCTTATTAAATAAGGAAAGCGAGTATCTACAGCTGAGGAAGCCAGCAAGATTTCTGAATCTGATAAAATGATTTTGAATTAAGACAGTAATTGATGTTCTTCAATTACGGAGGAAGTTAAGGTTTAGAGATGACTGATTATTGTGACAGATTTAATAACAAAGATAAGGTGTGCGATATCTTCGGCGGTCAGGAATGTTTCCCCAAAGTAAAGGCTTTCGTCGGTGGTGTTTTGCAGATCGGTGAACTAAACAGTTGGGATATGGTATGCAAAAATGCTTTCACTTTAAAGTATCTTTAAGGTGCAGAGTTTACACTTACAAGCACATGTGACGTAATGATATATATTATAAAGCAGCCAGCCAGCCAGGGGTCGACATAATCTAGCTATCTAGCTGCTTGGGACAAGTGTCTATTTAAGGCAAGTTGAAATAAATGAAACGAAAAGTTAATCTGGGAAATTAACTGAGTAGCTTCTTAAGTTAAAGGGCTGTTTAATACAGGTAACGACTAAAGCAAGTTCAGCTCTATCAGTTTTTACAAGGTTTAGATTATTTGAAATAATTTGCTGGCTTCCTCCCTAAAGCAATTACATGTACGAACATGCTAACTGATATTTCCGTTGAGGACATAATTACGTACATGCAGTAATGAGTATAGTTAATGGTACCACTATGGCGGTCGTGAGTAAAATGGCGGCGGCTATAACTGTGGTATAAGGCGTGGAACGATACAGTTTGCCTGGAAAGAAAAATACATTGTTAACGTACTCATAATCACCTCGACCTATTAAAGTGACAATATTTCAGGCGCACGTGTCCATAATCACCTCGACTTACTAAAGTCACAATATTTCAGGCGCATGTTATCGTAATCGCCTCGACCTATTAAAGTCACAATATTTCAGGCGCACTTAATCGTAATCGCCTCGACCTATTAAAGTTACAATATTTCAGGCGCATGTTATCGTAATCGCCTCGACCTATTAAAGTCACAAGATTTCAGGCGTATGTAATCGTAATCTCCTCGACCTACTAAAGTCATAGAATTTCAGGCGCATGTGCTCGTAATCACATCGACCTATCAAAGTGACAATAAGTCAAGGGGATGTGCTCGTATTCACCTCGATTTATTAAAGTTGCAAAATTCAGGCGAATATGCTCGTAATCATCTCGGTCTACTAAAGCCACAATAATTCAGGCACATGTGCTCGTAATCACCTCGATGTATCAAAATTGCAATAATTCAGGCACATACGCTCGTAGTCATCTCGATCTACTAAAGTCACAATAATCCAGGCGTCAAAGTCGTAATAATTCTGGCGCATATGCTTATAACTACCTCGATCTTCTAAAGTCACAATATTTCTGTCGCATGTAATCGTATTCGCCTCGACCTACTTAAGTCATAGAATTTTCAGGCGCATGTGCTCGTAATCACATCGACCTATTAAAGTGACAATAAGTCAAAGAGATGTGCTCGTATTCACCTCGAGGTATTAAAGTTGCAATAATTCAGGCGCATATGCTCCTAATCATCTCGATTTACTAAAGTCACAATAATTCAGGCGTCAAAGTCGTAATAATTCAGGCGCATAGGCTTGTATCTACCTCGACCTTCTAAAGTCTCAATAATTCAGGCGCATGTGCTCGTTATTACCTCGACCTCCTAAATTCATAGAAATTCAGGCGCATGTGCTCGTAATCACCTCGACATACTAAAATAATAGTTATTCAGGCTCATGTGCTAAAACTTATCATGACCTATTTAAGTCACAATAAGTCAGGCGCATGTCGTCGTTATTATTTCGACCTAAAAAAGTCACATTACTTCAAGTGCATGTACTCATAAACATCTTTACCTACTGAAGTCACAATAATTAAGGCGCATGTGTTCTTAATCATCTCGACCTACTAAAGTCACAAATTGTCAGGGGGATGTACTCGTAATTACCTCGATACATTAAATTCGCAATAATTCAGGCGTATGTGCTCGTAATCATCTCGACCTAGTGAAGTCACAGTAGTTCAGGCGCATGTGCTCGTAATTATCTCGACCTACTAAAGTCACAATAGTTCAGATGCCTGTGCTCGTAATTATCTCGATACATTAAATTCGCAATAATTCAGGCGTATGTACTCGTGATCATCTCGACCTACTGAAGTCACAGTAGTTCAGGCGCATGTGCTCGTAATTATCTCGACCTACTGAAGTCACAATAGTTCAGGCGCATGTGCTCGTAATCATCTCGACCTACTGAAACCACAGTAGTTCAGGCGCATGTGCTCGTAATTATCTCGACCTACTAAAGTCATAACAGTTCAGATGCATGTGCTCGTAATTATCTCAATGCATTATATTCGCAATAATTCAGGCGTATGTGCTCGTGATCATCTCGACCTACTGAAGTCACAGTAGTTCAGGCGCATGTGGTGTAATTATCTCGACCTACTGAAGTCACCATAGTTCAGGCGCATGTGCTCGTAATCATCTCGACCTACTGAAGTCGCAATAGTTCAGACGCCTGTGCTCGTAATCACCCCGACCTACTAAAGTCAGAATAGTTCAAGCGCATGTGCTTGTAATCACCTCGATCCACTAAAGTCACAATAATTCAGGCGCAATTGCTTGTAATTACCTTGACCCACTAAAGTCACAATAATTCAAGCGCATGAGCTCGTAATCACCTCAACCCACTAAAGTTACAATAATGCATGCGCGTTTGCTCGTAATCACTCGATCCACTGAAGTCACAATAATTCAGGCGCAATTGCTCGTAATCACCCCGACCTACTAAAGTCACAATAATTCAGGCGCATGTGCTCGTAATCACCTCGACCCGCTAAAGTTACAATAATGTAAGCGCATTTGCTCGTAATCACCTCGATCTGTTGAAGTCACAATAATTCAGGCGCAATGGCTCGTAATCACACTAGCTAACTTAACTAACTTAAGTCACACTATTTCAGGCGCACCTACCAGTAATCATCTCTACCTACTAAAGTCACAATAAAACAGGTGCATGTGCTTGTGATGACCACGACCTACCAAAGTCACATTAATTCAGGTGCATGTGCTTTTAATCAACTTTATCTACTAAAGTCATAATAATTCAGGGGTATAAACTTTTAATCCCCTCGGTCTTCTAAAGTCACACTATTCAGGCGTATGTATTCGTAATCACTCCTGTCTATTAAAGTCGCAATAATTCAGGCGCAAGCATTCGTAATCACGTCGACCTATTAAAGTCGCACTAATTCAGGCGCATGCATTCGTAATCACTTTTACCTATTAAAGTCGCAGTAATTCAGGCGCATGTATTCGTAATCACTTCGACCTATTAAAGTAGCAATAATTCAGGCCCATGTGCTCGAATGACCGCGACTGATATTCATTTGTTTTAGTGTAACATCATGTGCAATATTTTCAAGAGTAGTTACCGAGCGAAAGATCATTTTCTTTCTTTTTTATGTCTTTTCACAGATTTTAACAATATTTTGCCCATTTATCGTCGCAATTTTCATTGAAGAAAAGTTTAATAATTCTCTGAGATGTGTATACTTTATTCCATATTACTCGACATAAAATAAGAACATGTACCATTCTTTGTCTTTTATTTATCTCATTGTTATACTGTTAAATGTTTTAAGATCATATAACACATTATGACGAACAAATGACTTAAAATACTTGATTTCTAAATTAATATATTCTACATCTGCTAAGGTAAATGCATCAATAGATCTGAGAAAAACATTGAAAAGTTAAGTTGGCATGTTTTTGGCCGCTCTATCTTCAAGCGAGAGGAGACCAGGCGCAAGCATGAGACAACACGCGATGCGATGACCCCTAAAAACCGCAGACGGCACCCAGCACACGGACCACACCCGAATGTGTGACAGCAGACCTCAGCTCACCACGGCTCCGCACCAAAACGATGCCACGAAGCAAGTCAAGAGCTGCTACCAAACACTCAGTGCTAGAAAGCTGTCTGATATATATCTGTGCTAAAACAAGAACGACAATATTGGCATTAGTGTCCACGAAAACGGCACGCGTTAAATATTCATGAGACAGCCCAATTCTTCAGCTAGTAAAACTAAAATACGGACTGACCGGGCCTACCACACAAAACACCAACTGATGCACCCCAGACACACTTCACCTTGCAAGAAGCAACGCAACATAGGCACCACACAACATTATAGTGAAGCATTACAGACAACGGAATGCAACCAGGGCCTCACCAGTACCATTGTGATGCATTACAGACACTTCATATCGCAAGAAACAACGCAACATAGGCATTACCAACACTATAGTGAAGCACTACGGACAACGGAATGCAACTTGGGCCTCACCAGTACCACAGTGATACATTACAGACACAACCTAGGTTTCGCCAATACTGTAATTATTCACTATAGAAGCTTCACTACACAAAAAAGCAAAGCAAACTAGGCATCACCAGAACCTACAGTGGTGCACTACAACCACTTCACAAGCAACAACGCAACGCAACGCAACGCAACGCAACGCAATGCAATCTAGGACTCGCCAGTACTATAAGGACGAAATCCTAGTGACCAGAAGCAACTTCAGGTCAACCAACCTTAAATAGCAAGGTGCATCTTTTGCAATGAACAACCTTTGGTGCATTGTTTAAGACAATAATGCCCTTGTGATAGGCCCGATAAAGGCAAACATAGCTTCACATGTTAAGTGACAGACGACAACGCTAATTACACTGAACTGTTCCGAATAAAATTCATCACACCAAGCGCATAGATATATCTCTAGTTCGGCGTCTACCGTCTAAATCGCCACAAAACAAACACCCAACCGGTTATTGTTTAGCAATCTAATTAACTCGATATCTCGCCTGATCCCCTCAATTCAACATTATTTGAGCGACAGTCCTAACATTTAAGGTATAATTACCGATTCATAAAAACTACAAAACACATAAATAACTGCCAGTGAGCCTTATCTTTTATCTAGAAGCTAAGATATAAATGAAAATACCTAAGCTAAAGTAATACACAAGTTCATGTAATTTCTTTCCTATATATTCTTTTACAGAAAATGTCTTAAACATTAATTTAATTTCCGATATCCTAAAAAAAAATCACACAGTTCCAGTTAAAAACATTCTAACGAATGCTGTTATTTATCAACACAATACACCTGAATTCCATAAATAGGGAACTATCCAAAAGTTAATTTCCAGGAAGTATCTACGGTACTTTGAAGTTCCTTCGACTTGGCTTCTATCACAGAACATTCATTCGTAACTTCTTTGAGTATGATTATAATTGGGATATCGGAGACTTCACAGTGTACGTTGCACTAACAGCTCACTGACATCTTCAATAAATGCCATATAAGAAATCTGTACCCTGAAAGTATAATACAAAACGCAGCAAATCTGACACAAATTTCTCCAGAATGTCAGGTCTTTCACCAAAAAAACTATGTTAACCATAAAAAATTACTGCATTAGCAACTTTAGGGTGTTGCGGGAGGGTAAGTTTATCTTTACTGAACAACATGTAGAAGAACTGTAGATTCTGTCAGTAAGTGTATAATAACGGTCTATTCGCCCTTTCAGACGCGATGTGAGAAATCTGCACGGGCTTTTTGCTTTTATATCGAACAACTGGCTGTGTTCTCGGCTCGCTGAACATGCAAATCAGTACTGTATTGATAAAACGAAAACCAGTTCAACTAAATAATAAAGGCCGATTAATCCCGAATCCTTAGCAACTAACACACATTTTAAGTCTCGAGGAATAAATGAAATTATTTTAAAGAAATAATTTATATTATTCCATATTACTCGACATAAAATAAGAACATGTACCATTCTTTGTCTTTTATTTATCTCATTGTTATACTGTTAAATGTTTTAAGATCATATAACACATTATGACGAACAAATGACTTAAAATACTTGATTTCTAAATTAATATATTCTACATCTGCTAAGGTAAATGCATCAATAGATCTGAGAAAAACATTGAAAAGTTAAGTTGGCATGTTTTTGGCCGCTCTATCTTCAAGCGAGAGGAGACCAGGCGCAAGCATGAGACAACACGCGATGCGATGACCCCTAAAAACCGCAGACGGCACCCAGCACACGGACCACACCCGAATGTGTGACAGCAGACCTCAGCTCACCACGGCTCCGCACCAAAACGATGCCACGAAGCAAGTCAAGAGCTGCTACCAAACACTCAGTGCTAGAAAGCTGTTTAACAAACACCATGCGTCCCGTCTCCTCTCGATTTATTGATTTTTTCCGCCACAATAAATTTTGCAAAAATTTATCCCCCAAAAAATCAACACAAAGAAAAATTAGACATTTACAATTTTCTATTAAAGCATCTCTGTGACCGCGGCAAATCTCAAGTAAAATGCAATGAATCCGCGCGAAAGAAATTATAGCGAACGCAAAAAATATAGGTAAACATTCAATCCACACGGCCAGCCAATCGCTGGAGTCGAAAATATCATGCGGTGTTACCGAAAGATACTGTAATATTTCTAATACGAATGATCAGTACGTACAGGACAAACTAATTAAGCATATTGTTGCACTTATCCCTAATAGCATAAATCTGAACAACATTTTACCGGGAAAAAAGTTGCTGTGGTATAACACATTATAGTGTGATTTGGTTTAACCGTAAAAATCTTGGGCAAACTAGATCTTAACAAAATAATTCGATGTTAGGTTATTTGTGACGTCAGAACTTCTGAATCACAGTAAGTAGTCATGAAAAGTTATTTGTTTTATTTGCGTGTATACATGGTAAAAGTACATACATAGTTTCAAATCACCAAATATTCGTAATTTCGGATATTGTTTAATAGTTTACCTAAATCAATGAAGAATTGTATCAACTTTTGGCACACACAAGTTTTATTTGAATTTGTGTCCAAATTGTGAAATAATTGTCATAAATTTAAACCACTAGCATGTAAAGCCTCGGTAGCGATGAACATTTTCTCAGAAATTGCTTGAACTATTTGGTCTTTTGAATGTTTGACTCGGGGGATATTGCCCATAAGAAAATAGTATCTTAATATTTCATAGAATCGCATTAAATTAATTGAATTATGGGCAAGCTACCCTGGTTTCGTTTTGTATTTTCAACAAAATAAAATCCCCTTTCTGATTTGTCTTAGAATTTATTAAACGTATAACCAAATACTGTCCGTAAAAGACAGGTCAGCCTCTTCTCTAAATACCGGATCCCACCGACGCTTGAACCTACCAGTACACTTAATTAATCTAAATAGGTGGCCTGCCAAAATAGGCTAATATGAAAACAACTTTAAACATCCTTTATTCGTAGTTATAATAAATCTGCAATAAAACAGGTTTATATCTACCGCCGCAAAAATGAATTTGATTCCGTATGACAACCCTGTAATAGATTACTTAAAAACACTCTCATATAAAAACTAATGAAAAATAATGCTCGTAAGGTATGATAAACTTTGATGAGAACCCTTACACTAAACCATACGTCATGAATAAACATGGTGACGTATTCACTAAGTATAGGCTATACTTTTACCGGTTATAATTGTCGAAATATTTCAAATGCTTTAAAAGCAGTGCTACACATTGTATCAGAGAATCGGTAGAGATTTCCGACCAATAAAATAAAATGTGTATTTTATACTTCTTTGTTCTAAATAAAGAATGTCTTAAACTTTTCAATTCGAAGGCGAAGCAGGCCATTTCAAATGCCATTAAAACGACCAGGCACGTGATTGGTTTTGAATAAAATATTTATATGAAGGCACCAAACATAATCGCCACTGAATTTGATTTCTTTATTCGACAAGTAGGTACCCCAGATAAATGGGGAATAATATAATAGTTCTAGAACAATTCTATCGGAAGTTATGCCACATTTATGCCACGTGTCAGGCAACAGTTTGCGTGACACCAATGACCTTTAATCCAAACCTTCACCCCAAGCATTTGCAGAAAAAACAACTGTTTACCCTGATTGGTAATCCAAAAATAGTCCTGAAAAAAAACGGGTATACCGACTGTAATATCGCAAGAATCCTAGTATTGTTAAATCTAAACAAATCTCAACCCTAATGTGGAGATAGGCTTGCTAAATCAACAGAATGAGTCGGATGAAGCAGAGAAGAAACAATCCACATGCATCTGCAGTCCTGAATAAAAATTATTCTGTGAAACAATCGATGTTTTTTTTTTTTTTTTTTTTTTTTTTTTTTTTTTTTTTTTTAATTTACTTTCTGAAGTGTAGTGGTCAGAATTCGGATCACCATCTGTAGGTCTACAAATCAAGCTCTGAACCCCAAAATTTCAATCATTATTGCTTTGTTCTTTCGATTGCCAACTGCTATCAAATCCTTAAATACATTTAAAGACGCAAAACCACTTCCAGTAAAATCGTCTAGATAGTTCTGCTGTTTGCCCGATTTCATGTTTGATTTCAACACAAAATTCTTAAATGCCCACCACGACCTAGTAACCATTTTTTTTTTTTTTTAACCACGGAAACTTCATGAAAATCATTCTTAAATAACAAGTAATATACAGCCATGATGGATAATTAAGGCCCTTCCTAAAATAAATGAGTTTTACAGCTTCATATGCAAAAACTTATTCAATCAATCTCTTATCATCATAGTTTTAAGAGCATAGCATAGAATGACTACTTTACACTGAAGAAACCAAATGTGTTCGAAATTTAACTTAATGCACTAATTTCTGTACATATTGTTACATTGATTAAATATAGTATTAAGTCAGTAAACACCTTGTTTTGGCCTAATCTATGTCTAATCTATGTCACCGTCAACTTGTTACTAAATACTTGTATATTTCAATCTTTTCATGCAAATCATGTAAAACTACCGTCATGGAAATACAAAAGAATACAGGTATTTTGTGGCGTATATTTAAATCCTAGCAAATTTTGCAATGTTATCCATTCCTCAAAAGGAAGTGTTGTTTCAAAATAAAAACTTTCTGTGTCAGTCCAGTGTTTGTGTTAGTAGAGAAGACTATTAAACGTACTAAACGGTATGCGTTTTGCGTTTTTTGATGACAAGTCCCTTGACCTAGATCTTGACCTATTTTAGAAATTTAGCAGCTGTTATTTTGGGTCAATATCGTCTACTAAGTTAACTATATCGATATATATTTTTTTTTTTTTGAGCTCTGAGACGAAATTTCATTTAAACTTCATCTCCGGGCGCGACCCCAATCTTGACCCCTAAAATGTCTCTGAAATGTTCTACTTGCAAATTATCCCGGGATGTGGGTTTTGATACTTCACTGAAAAGTTATAATGACTGCAGGACACTCCCGAATGTGGAGCGAAGTATGTGCTTTATATGAATAATTTGAATATTAATGAAGTAATTGCACATGCAGTGACGTGTACTCGCCCGAACCGTTTCCTCTGCGTCATTAACCTGCACATATCGCCACCACAAGTCTGTTATGTTTTAAGACCAGGATGCGGGCGATATCACCCGACGCAACCGAAACTGCCCACCCCACACGCCATGCTAAAACTTGTACATGTAACAAAGCATTTTCTGAACTTTATCACTGATTGGTTAAATATGTCGCCGCATAAATAATGAACGCTTTCGACCACTGCATATAGAATTAATCTTGCCCGAGTGTTTTTAGCCTGACCGTCGGTAGACAGTCTAAAATGTCTTTCTTACAAAAAACGTTTTGAAAACTAAATGCCCCCTTTGACCGGCAATAATGCCAAATTGATATATTCGTCTCTGAAAATCTGTTCAAGGGAGAAAGGCAGATGTGCCGCCAATAAGACACTGGTAAGACTAACAGAAGGTATGATTTAATTTGCGCATCTTCCCACAGACTGTAACTTTTTGTTCAATATTAGACATGCTGACCATACAGACGAGCCTAGTATAGATGACCTATACACTTACACCGCCACACCCTCCTTGAAATTTTACCTCTAACCATGACATAGTCTTGTGAAATACCCGAACCATATAAAAATACTTAAAAATCAATAATATTATTAATACACCCACCAGCATTATCTTGTAACTGTCTGTTTCTTCCTTCTCGATATCGTTTGCACAATTACCGGTCCCTCGTGCTCCAAGGTCATGTGGAGGTATCTGATTCCGCACCTCGTACTTGGCCGGCCTTTTGTTCCTCTCCTCTCGTCCTATGGTGATATTCCTGTTGTTGACGATTTTGCTCTTACATTTTGCCTGTGACCTTCGTCCTTCCTTTCCCGGCCTTGTCGTTTAGGTCTAACACGTTCATGCGGCATCTCAATTTAAGATTACTTTAAGTTTATCTTTACTGAACGACATGTAGAAGAACTGTAGATTCTGTCAGTAAGTGTATAATAACGGTCTATTCGCCCTTTCAGACGCGATGTGAGAAATCTGCACGGGCTTTTTGCTTTTATATCGAACAACTGGCTGTGTTCTCGGCTCGCTGAACATGCAAATCAGTACTGTATTGATAAAACGAAAACCAGTTCAACTAAATAATAAAGGCCGATTAATCCCGAATCCTTAGCAACTAACACACATTTTAAGTCTCGAGGAATAAATGAAATTATTTTAAAGAAATAATTTATATTATATACAATTTGATTGCAGGTCTAACCGTTTACAAAAAGCGACAATAACAATAACCTTTTTCCACCAACCGATAATAATTACTATTTTTGCATCAACGTAGTCATTTTTCCAGAATTTAGAGCTTATCAAATAACATCTCATTACTCGAAAATATACAATTTCTTCCTAAGTAAGTGTAAAGATTGGTACTTTTAAAATATTTAAGCAGAATACGGGAACCGCTGTTATATATTTGCAGAACATTTCTTCAATACCGTCATTAATTAGAAACAGGCACATCCATGGTCAGAAGACAAAACAAAATTATAGACCAAGGTACTTGCCTTCTGGGCAAAACATCTCAAACAAAAAGACAATTAATGGGGCACTTAACGGAAAGTCAATTACCGGAAGTCAGTTCCTTTTTTGTCAAAATGACGTCAAAATTAGTCTAAATTAACGCTTAATTCCACATTCAGCCAATTTTCTGTCGTATATCTATATAATGACGATTTATTTGAAATTATTATGGTTTCTTTGCGTAATGTACTACGTTTTATCCTTAGGTGAACCATCTCGTTTGAACCCTCAGTCCTTCATCAAAACGTAGTATATATTATATTGTTTTAGATATTTTTATCACAGACATATTGCTACTTTTTGGTAGTCGAAAATACTCGACTGACACGTTCAGTTGGTAAGGCTTACCTTCTAAACATTATATACTTGTTTACAAAGCAATGACAAGATATTTGAGAATGTAAATGGTGATGACTGGAGTACTAGCACTGTGTTCCTGATTGCAGATCAAAGCCACATCTAAAAACAACCTAATTGTAAAAGGTTTTTTTTTCTATCAATATTGTCGACAGGTTCACCGTCTTCAGAACTACATCATATGTTGTTTTTTTTTTTGGTTAATTTGATGAGATTATTTTCCCAGAAATGCAAAGAGAACATTGTCATTAGTTAGGCTACATTATACAAAACAAAAACAAAAAAAAACAAGAGCTGTCTCCATAGGATGACACTTGCCCCCGATGGCACTTTGAATGAATAGTTATGGCCGATGTTAGAGTTTAGGACCTTTGACCTACGGACCTGGGTCTTGCGCGCGACACGTCGTCTTACTGTGCCACACATTCATGCGTAGTTATTTTAAAATCCATGCATGAATGACAAAGATATGGACCGGACACGCCCATCATTGCACTATCATGAAATATGACCTTTAACGTCTAAGTGTGACCTTGACTTTTGAGCTACGGACCTGGGTCTTGCGCGCGACATGTCGTCTTACTGTGGTACACATTCATGCCCAATAATTTTAAAATCCATGCATGAATGACAAAGATATGGACCGGACACGCCCATCAATGCACTATCATGAAATATGACCTTTAACGTCTAAGTGTGACCTTGCCCTTTAAGCTACAGACCTGGGTCTTGCGCGCGACACGTCGTCTTACTGTGCCACACATTTATGCGTAGTTACTTGAAAATCCATCCATGGATGACAAAGATATGGACCGGACACGCCCATCAATGCACTATCATGAAAAATGACCTTTAACGTCTAAGTGTGACCTTGACCTTTGAGCTACGGACCTGGGTCTTGCGCGCGACACGTCGTCTTACTGTGGTACACATTCTTGCCAAGTTATTTGAAAATCCATCCATGGATGACAAAGATATGGACCGGACACGAAAATTGCGGACAGACCGACAGACCGACAGACGGTTCAAAAACTATATGCCTCCGAAGTCCCTTCGGGGGCATAAAAATACTGAAAAAAAATGATATTATTAATTATGACAAAGCTCAAATGATGAACTCACCTTCAAATTCAACTGTTTTCTGCGTTGCAAGACCACACTGTTGTATCACCCTTTCGTTATCATCTATTGCATTAACACAAATGACGTATTCAGTCGCGGGTTTTAGACCAGTTAGTGTGTAATTTGATATTCCTGGAGTCACAAAAACCTCATTGTATGAGGAACTGTCTGTTATTGAGTAACGTATTTTGTATCCGTATAGATTATCACAGTTAAGGACAGGACACCAGTCGACATACAAGGTGGAGGAATTAATTACTTCAATGAGCATTTCTTCAAATCTAACCGCTGCATAAGCTTGTGGTGACTGCATTTCTATCTCTGTCTGTGTCGACTTCATTGGAGTTGTCTCTGAAAATGTGGTTATGTATAACCGTTCTTAACTAAAATACGATTTTGAAAGCATAGCCCTAAAAATATAAAATCCATGCTCAAGATCACTATGAGGTTAAAAGCACTTGGGTCTTTTTGTTTGAGTGGTGAAGGTCGCTGACTTCATATCACTAACCCCATATATCTGCGGGTTCGAAACATTCAAGGGATGTAGAAAAAATAAAATCAGGAAAGTAGATCCCTTGGAAGCAGCGAGAACATTGCAAACAGTGAAAATTGCAGACTCGGTTGGATTGAGTCTGTTCATGAGCAGTAGAAGTCTTGTTAATAAGGACGTCATTAAGCTGTATAATGAAAGGGCTGTGGTTCTATTCTGGTGCCTGCAATAATGCCTCGAGGGGCATTTGGGATCTTCCTTTTTAAAACTAAAGAGATTACAGTCTTATTGTTAGTCGGTGTTAAATTATGCTAAAATCATTAAGCCAGATGTAGGAATTTTCAAACACTGGATGATTGTTTACGTTATTGTTAACGTTACTGTCTCCTGCTACATGATTTAAGTTAGTGGTTCCGTAAGGACAATCGGCTTTTTCCGTTAGATTACGTATTTCTTCGTACGCGATTTCGGCATTCTCCGGTTATTATGAAAGAAGCAGTTTTCTGTAATTCCCGAAGGATGCCGAAATAGCATTTGAATCGCGCCATGATAAAACATAGTGCGTTTGCGACCAGCATGGATCCAGATGAACAAAACCTGATAACTGATGAGTTTGATGCATGGAGTCTGAATGAATCAGAAAATCATTTCCATTCTGTATTTATTTATTCTTACCACAATCCAAGTCGCCATTCTGTACCCCTACTTCTTTGACGTCATGGTCTGAAAATGTTAAAATACATGTATTACAATATCAAAGTTCACTTATCAATTTCCTCAATTTCAAATTGCATCTTTTTGTTAATGTCAAGTCTTTAGATATATAATGCTGAAGATTAAAAAAACAACAACAGAGAATGTGTTGATATTTGACGATCTTGTGTTAAAATGTGCCATTTTTTGGTAATAGCGGCTAAGGTCTGGATAGTACGTATACCAAGTTAAACTGTATTTTCATGTGGATGAAAGGGTCAAAATATCGAATTTTTATTAAACTTATATAAAACTACCGTACGATTTCTAAATTCATGTATCAAACTTAATATTATTTAGTTCATGGTTAATATAAATTGAAAGTTATAACGTAAAACAAAATGCCTCACACAGTTTTACTGCAGGACTAACGAAGTAGAGAACTATCCGGCATATTTTGCCGTCTTCACGAGATTTCATGATCTCTATATTTTTAGTTTTTGTCTATAATGTAACTAATTATAATGGAAGTATTTTTCAAATTTTAGAACTTAAAACATAAGATAAAGCGAAAGTTGTGAGCCTTTACAAAATCCCAAATAATACTTACCATACTCGATGACCCCATTATGGACGTCTGTGTCCGTTTTCTCGGGATCTGAATAAAATAAAATAATTACGTTACCAGTTATAATTATATTTTTTGTTATACTCTTAAGCTGTGATAGTACTCCTTTTGCCGTCACAGTCACACTGAGCCTTAAAAAATAGTGTCAGTTATTATAATAAACTTTTTTTAGCTGAATACACAAAGATTTTCTTAATTTTAGTTTCCAATAAAGATTCTGAAATATGATAATTACGTTACCAATAACGTTACCTGTCCTGTATATTTGTTAAACTATTAGGCTATGGTAACACATCCTTTGTGCCGTCACACTAATACACGCATAGGATATCTTAATAGATAGCATCAATTACTAAAATAAGCTTTTCTAAAAGCCGCTTTTATTAGCTGAATACACAAAGATTTTCTTAACTTGTTTCCATTACCGACTTTAAAGTCTTGCTTGCCCGTGATACTTCGTACCTAAGTGTATGCGTACCTGGCATACTTAGTAAGTCTTTCACACACACTGATAAAGTATGGACACCGTGTCTCTATCAGGTGTGGTTAAAAAGAACTAAAATCTTAGTTTGCTTTCGAGACAGGTCATTCCAACCTAATTATACCGAAAAACCAACGACTCCCTTTAAAGCAATTATTTTGAATGAGCACATATAAGATGAAATCTTGATTGTAGATATTGTTTTACAAATACTCTTCTCTTAATGAAATAAACATGCAATGTTTATAAGTGATATACACTACTTAACGTTCATAATCGATCAACAAGGCTTTTCGGATATTATACGAAACATATACATGTATGTATAAACATAATAAATAATTTCTTACAATTATCTTATTCAGTATCTTGGCATAAGAAAATAAAAGTTTCATATCATTCAATTTAAACACCTCCAACTAATAAAATGTTACAGAACGACACCCAGTAAGTCAAAGTCAAGATAACAGTAAGTTCAATTGATATCGTTTATGTCGGCAGTCCACATAACCGACAGACAAACGGTACCTGAAATTGACCCATCTGTTATGGATCCATATATTGGTGCAAATCGCATTATCACAGTGGATTCGCAAAACTCACCGTATTTCACTGCTAGAATCACAAAAAAAATGTTGATGAACATCAATGTGCAAATAATCGATAAGTGCTTAAATCCTATACACATGATTTAAAGATAAAGTAAACCCAAATATGGAAAATTACTTCATAGTATCTCTGTAAACATAAAATCAAAATGTTAGTGTGTAGAAACAGTATACATCTAATACATGTAGAGTTAAGCACAGTTTTAAAGTGTTCTACTACTGAAAACTGGAAATAATTTAACAAACTAGAGCTGCTTTTGAGAAAAGCGCATGTCTCCCACAACTGCCTAATCATCTGAATAATAGTATACGAGCCAACCATGCACCAAGACCTCAACTGTCTTATCAGACTTTGAGTGCTTTGATTATCAAAAACAAGTTTCCAGGTCCATAATTCCGAAGTGCCTGGGCCGATTTGGCTAGTTATCTAACTTGGTCGAGGACTTATTGGCAAACACATTTTGTTCAAATTTGGTGAAAATCGGATGAGAAATGTTCGACTTAGAGTGCCGACAAGCTTTGTGAAAGACACACAGTCACACACACAGACAGGAGTAAATCAATATGTCTCCAACACCACTGTGTGGTGGGAGACATGATAACTGTTACACATGGTATTTAATTCTGAATGTAGCTCTATAAACAGTTGTAGTAAATGTATATATTTAGTCTAGTTAAATTCACTTGATGAAATTTTCTACATTTAAAGCTAGTATCCGAAGAAAAAATGAGTAAATTATGGGCAATGGATATCTTATAAGTCATGCTAAATACTTCCGACTTCACATTCTCTGATAAGATGAGGGACCAGAGAGGTATTGTACTATTTATTTGAACTTTCAAAACAGATTAACATGAAAGCCAGAAACATGTTTTTGACAGTTCAAATAAATAGTACAATACATGCTATTTCTAATTCAAACGTACGTTGGCTCAATGAAAACCAATTGTCTGGCGGGTATCAATCTGGATTACGAGCAAATGTGATATTTGTGGGACGTGACTTTAGCTGTAATGGATGTATAGTTGTTCATAAACTTGTCCCCCAATTTAAATTCAAATTGTCCACTGATTGACATTAACTTGCACAATCTAAGGACGGACTTGAACAGTAAAGTATAAAAGTATACATTTGTTGAATGGCTTGACGCTCAACGCTCGAAACTATTGCCCGAGAAAATGTTTTATAGCATGACATCATCAGCACACCAGCGATTTATAATAAGAAACCATGTAACACAAAAATCACTAGGGTCTTACTGAGTTTCATGACAAAGTGGACACATACTTATTTTTAACACTATTTTACTCATAGCTTCAAGTGGGGACAATTTATTTTTGATATTGTATAAATATGCCATACCACTTGTGATACTTTTTGTAGAAACTAGAACTGTCACAGGAGTAACGAATTATGGCAAATTTTAAGTTGGAAAGGGGCCATAACTACATCAAAAATTGGTTATTTGTAGCCGAAATCGAACTTGACCTGTATTTTATGATGTTACACAGGTCTGTGTACCACAAATTATTTAAATCTGTCAAGCCTTTTATGCGTTATTGTCCGGAAACCATGAGTTTGGCAAATTTTAAGTTGGAAAGGGGCCATAACTACATCAAAAATTGGTTATTTGTAGCCAAAGTCGAACTTGACCTGTATTTTATGATGTTACACAGGTCTGTGTACCATAAATTATTTAAATCTGTCAAGCCTTTTATGAGTTATTGTCCGGAAACCATGAGTTCGGCAAATTTTAAGTTGGAAAGGGGCCATAACTACGTCAAAAATAGTGGTTTGTAGTCAAAATCGAACTTGACTTGTATTTTATGATGTTACACCAGTGTACCAAAATTTATTTAAATCTGTCAAGCCTTTCATGAGTTATTGTCCGCGAACCATGAAAACCAACGGACGTACCGAACGATTGACCGACCGACCGACTTACTCCTATATAGCCCCCAAGCTTCGTTTTGTGGGGGTATAATAAATGATTTTTGTCACGGTAAACATATGCATAATACTTCGTGGTTTATATAAAAACTATTTCTGTCGTCAGATTTTTTTGTCATTGCTCAATTTTTCGTGACATGAGAGAATAATATAGAAAAATATATAATTTAGATCAAGTCATAATAACCAAGTATAAATTTCCATACGTAAATAAGGTAATATTGTAGCTGTCAGAATTCGATTGCATCGTGTCTGCGACTGCTATTTTTAGAATCAATACGGTGAAATAAGTATTGACAAAATAGTTCGTTCTTTGATTTACTGTCATTTTTGACATCACAAGCAACAAATTGCATTTGATATAACAGACGACAAATTACAAATTCTACTCACAGATATTAGTTGCATAGTGGTCTACAGTCTGATACATTTGTTAAATAAGATGTTATAAATTTATTTTGCCTGTTTCCATAAGATGATTAACATTGTTTTTGTCTTTTAAAGTCTTTGCTTCTATCAGACGCTACAGTTATCACTAAAGTACATTGGTAGTGCATGCATTTATTTTACTTGCTATTGTTTGAGGCAAATGACACAAAACACCATCAGCATTGTGCAGATACGCACATCGATTTGAAAGGCAGTAGTAGGTTCAACAATTATGAATCAGTCGTCAATGATTTTCCAAATATACTTTAGTCATATTTGGTCACAAATTTCCGAAGAAAAAAAATAGAAATTCCTGAATATATTGGCATTAAAATACATTTGTAGTTGTGTTCTTTTTTTAAAAACAGATATATAAAACTTTAAAATTTGCTTTTCAATTGTTGCCATGAAAACTACATTTGACAATAAGATTAAAAACGATAAAAAAGAAAGAAAAAAATCCCAACTACCACAATCGGAAACATAAAATCTATTTTTGTTCTTGCAAACTTATGGAAATTCTCGAAAGACTCTTTGGTGAATCAAACTGCAGTTTAAAAGGTACAGTTAATGCACTCGGTAATGGCGTTCCGATTTGGTTGAGTTTTATATGTAAGCTAGCATCTTAGCAACCACTTCAGGGAATGAATTGAAACTTCACACACTGATTCACTGTGATTAATTACTTGCCCTTCACAGTTATAATGATTATTGTATTTTGCTTTTTTTACAAAATTATGGCCCATTTTCGACTTAGGAATTTTTGTCTAAGTTTTGTATCTAAATTGGTATCTCAGTATCCACTCAAAATTGAACTGAAACTTCACACAATTGTTCAATGTGGTGTACAGGTTCTTTACTAAAAAATGTTGCCCCTTCTGTACTTGTTCATTTCTATGTTTTCATTACTATAGTCCTTTCTAGTGACAAAGCTTTTGAATAGCCGAGCGTTGTTGTCCTCTTCAAGGTCGTGTATGTAGGAACATGCAACTTAAATTTGGTTATATTTGTTTAACAAAGAAACGTTTACAATACATGCCACATTTTAAAACATTTCTGACAGACAAAAGGACCGTTTTTCTTTCAAGGCTATAAGAATACGTGTTATTCTGTTAGTATTATAGGGCCCGTCTTATCAAGATACTTACGAGAATATTTCTCGTATCTTTCTCGTAAGTCTCTCGCAAGGTTCTCGTAAGTCTGGCAGGTGTCTTATGAAAATTATCGTAGGTACGATATCGTAAGCGCTTTGTTTAGATTATGCCGGTTGTTTTGTTACTAAGCAAGTGCCCGTTTTATTTACACGACGTTAAAAAAGATGTAGACTGCGTCACTGTGTTTAACCAGTTACGAGAAAGTTACGAGAAAGTTACGAGGATTGCGATATGCGGACTTACGAGGACGTTGATAAGACGGTTTGCGAGAATCATAAATATTCTCGTAAATCGGAACTTACGAGAAATGGACCTCGCAAGTTTCTCGTAAAGTTACGATATTGATAAGACGGTCCCATACTTTCTAAACAGCAAAGTTTGCAATTCATATTTCATTAGAATACATTTTTTTGTGATCGAAAACAAGCGATACTTCTGTCTTCGTCTGCAGTGATATTCTGAAATTGTTCAAGAACTTTAACACTACATTATTGGAACCCGTAAGCTACACTTGACATTTCTTTCGGTCCGAGAAAGTTCGGATTAGAGTGGTTCCACTGTATAATTCACTAGTTCTGTTAAATATTGAAGTGGTTACAGTAGACATTGAGGACTGTGATTAATTAGGCTTAGTGTAAACGCTGTAAATGTACACAAGTGGAGAGATTAATTTAGACGTATTTCAGTGACACGCTGATAAAACGCAAATAGGTTTGACTTTTCCAAGGCGGTGCCCGACTGGTTCCTTAACCCTTACCCTGCTAAATTTCTATAATGAACGTGTGTATCTTTCAATTTGGATAGTACCATAACTGTTAAAAGGGGTGCTTACCAAATGGATACTGACTGAATGGCGAACAGTGCAGACCATGATCAGACTGCAGGGATGTGAAGGCAGAATCACTTGCCGCATGCAGGCTAAGGGTTAATGTATTTAAGTTGTCCTTGCTGTCTAGTTGGCTTACTTTATTATGTGTGTTTATTTCTGTTGTGTACACATGCATGCATTGTTGTACTTTCGTTTTGGAAAGCTTAGTTTTTGAAACGTAGTCATGGCTATTGGATCTATGCCCTCGTTTTGAGAAATAATTGCTTAGCCTTAAGTGGATATTTGCCATTGTGATCACTATTATATCTTCGCGTCAAATTCTTTATGCGAGTTGAATTCAACAGATAATATAAAAAAGTTTAAATGATACCTACATGCATTTACATTTTCTTAATATTTCATAGAATAATATCACCTACTAATTGTGATCTATTTCAAAGTGACACCAAAACATTAGCATTATCAAACAACTTCACTCCACATGATTAAATAGCAATTTGTGTACATAATTGATATCTCGATTCCCACTTGACATTTATACCAGTATTACCCTCATTCAAGCAAATTTGATAAGCAGAAATCGGTTAATGGAATCTTGGAATCATGATACTGGGAGATCTGATGGTGACTCTATGAGACATGTACAAACACACAGTAAGAATAGCTTAGTTCAGAAAAAGACACCAAAACAGGAACACCACGGGCCGACGCAAAAACTTCACTCGGGAGTTTATAAAGGTTAATAGTGCGCACCAAATCTTACTCTTTCTAATGATGAGTGTATACATAAAGTATTCAGCATTTAAAAAATGCAGATATTAGAGCTACCATGGACTCTTAAGCTGGAGGAACAGAGATCTCTTAAAGATTTTTATAGGTTGAAAACCCTTGCCACATTTTTCAAAGGTTGCTGAAAGGTTTTGCTAAAGCCTGCATATCCCATTCTTTGATAGCTGTTTTTCACAGTTTATGGAGGGCAGGACAAGCGTGAGGGAAAAGCCGTCTGAAGCAGTCTCCCCTATAATGGTGGCTTATCTTGAGATTTTGTCAACAAAGATCACAGGGTGATATTGCTGGAGGTAGATAGTCAGTTTAGGATTGGTAAAGCGTCCGCACTTTAGATTTTACACGCCAAATTTGGTATGAGCAAGGTTAGTACCGAAAACAGCTGACAGAAGACCAAAAGGCACCCAGGGTGACAATAGCAAAATAACATTTTGAGCGCTTTTGTGATAGAAATAGGTTTTTGAACTGTATCTTCACTGGGGTTGAAATGTTGGTTAACTATAATGAACCCGAAACAAAAGCTCAGTCAAAGCAGTTGAAACGAACTGGTTCCCCACCTCCCAAGAAGTATAAGCTGTCTCTCTTTGCTGGCACAGTTATGTTGGTTGCTTTCTGGGATTCACGTAGAAAACTACTGGCTCATTTCATGCAAAAGGTCAAACTGTGACTGCTTGATATTATTTAGAAGTAATTTTGTAAAAACTCAAAGAATAACGAAAAAGGTTGCGTCCCAGGCTATCAAAATAAAATTGTCCTCATACTGCCTGATCTATAGTATCAACTCCTTCAAGTGGTAATTGTTGGTTGTCCCACAAAATGTACAGCCCAGACCTTGCCCCACCCATTCTCCCTTTCACCCCCCCCTGCGAGTTTTGTTTGTTTCCATAACTGAAAAAAGGCCCGCTTGAACAGAAATAAGACAAGGGCGCTTTAATAACCGCTGTAAATCGGTACATCAGCAGTAGGTCTACTTCATGGGAATACAAAGCTCCGACAAAGATGGCAAATGTGTTAAACGTAGGTGGGAAAAAGAACAGAGAATTTGTGAAAACTGTTAAACGGTTTTTGAGAAAGAGCCAAAAGTGTTCTGATTTGGGACACCTCAGACACTTGCTGAAAGGTATTAAGGAAGGAAACGCTACAAGAACATGTACTCATGCAAGTATTAAAACACAACTTAGACAAAGTCTACACTCATATAAGCCTTCATCCAGTTATAACATGTTTACTTTATATTCTTGAAAATTAATTTCGTTAAAGGAAACCTGATCAAAGACATCCAAGAGAATTTAAAAGAATTAAACGGCCACGTGTCTGATTGAACTAAAATTACATTATATTGATTTTCACTCAACCAAATTACATTAAGAAGGTTTCAAGAAATATTTGTGTTATAAATCTAAATGAAGTAACTAAAGGCGTACGTAAAACTTCATTTTAAAAAGAAAAAATACAGACATCTCAAAGGGTTGTCCTTATAGATTCATACTAAAACATATTCAACACAATATAAACATGAGCCTTCTTGCTTGTGTGGCTAAGGCCGCTGACATTGGATCATTTGCATTTTATTCAACACAATATAAACATGAGCCTTCTTGCTTGTGTGGCTAAGGCCGCTGACTTTGGATCATTTGCATTTTATTTAACACAATATAAACATGAGCCTTCTTGCTTGTGTGGTTAAGGCCGCTGACTTTGGATCATTTGCATTTAAATCGCTGTGGGTTCGAAACCTCGCTTTGGAGGTATAATTCTTTCAGATGAGAAAGCCAAGGAATGTCGGCGGTTCTACCTAGATGCTTGTCTGTTTTCTTAAATAATACCTGTAGGGTCAACTTTGGTCTTCCTTCACCGTAATAGCTGAAATGTTGCAATATAACATATAACTGTGTCGCCGTGACCTTAAATCCAGCATAAAAAGCAGTATAAATATTTATTCTCCTCTTCAGCCTACGTTCTAATTTTAAAAACGGCTTTATTGTCACAAGTGTTCATGTTCGTCAGATCATAAAAAAGCTTGCATTTGATAATCTTTTCTCTACAAATACAGCACATTTTTATCCCCGCGTATTATTCCGGCGGGAAATGCATTAGTGGCTGTCATATTCGGTATTCGTCGCTAAAACTGGAAACGGTAAAAATCCAATTAATCGCTTTTTCAGAGTGATAAATATATTCTGACTGCTATTCTCTAATGACCATTTATTTCACACAAAAGCCATTCCTTTGACAAGAAATGGTATTATGAGAAAAGAATTGCGTTTATAAGGTAGTGGACCCATAATGCCACTCGGCAATTTCAATATTCTCTTGAGACAATGCGGCATTCTTCAGATGTAAAGTAGCTCACCGCGCACATGGCTTTCCGTAAAAAGCGAAAAATGCCGACACCGCATACGGAAAATACGGAATTTGCCGATTGTCAGTACGGGTCATCTTACTTAGAACAGATATTTGTCTCAAAAATAAAATATTTTAGACAACTTATTGTTTCCCTGCATTCTCGGTATGAATTCAAGAGCCCTTTTAGATAAGTGTGAGAAATTAATTTAAACCAACGTCATTTTGCTAAATCATTTGTTAACAGTGATGAAAATGTAAATGGCGGCTCACACGAACTGTATTTTTTTTCCAGTTAAATATTCAAGCGGTCAGATAGTAAAATACTTTGTTGGACGTGGAACATATTAAGTTTGACCTAGTTTCGGGACATCCTGACAATATATCTTAGTTTGATCAATGAATTTGTCGCAATACATTGGTTTTCGTAAATGTCATCTGAGCAGTATTTTGTCATTTCTTTTGTTAGATTCTATATGATATTTGCATATATCTACATTTTCTTATTTAGTCATTGATCGACATTCCGTATTAATAACCAATTTTTATGCAAAAAAAGCGTTGTGTTTATCCGGCCATTGTTTTGTTGTCAGCAAAAGATGTTAGAGGTTTAGAAGATCTGACCATATCTTTATCAATGTTCCGATCCCCATTGGACATTTAAACAAATGTGTGCAGCTTTCATCCTTAGCATGCGGGTGTAATGTTTAACGGTCATTGTCCGAGCATGGAATTGTCATTGCAATTTTCATTTAAGAATTGTCAGGAAAAATAGAATACCGACATTAACATTTCAAAAAGCCAAACTATACATTAAGGGAAATGTGTTTCAAACATGAAAATAAGTTACTATGGTATGTTTATGTGTTTTGTATGTCCAATGAGATGTCAGCTAAACTCCTTAAAGGGGCTAATATTAACACACACATCAACTATTCTCAAGCATTCTCTTGAGTACTGCACTAGATGTTTTATATACTATGTTTAATCACAGATGAAGCTGTTCACAAAGATTTTTATTTATACCTTGTAACAGTTTTAAGTCCATTAACGACAATTTCGACTTTCCAGAAATGCCGGTTTAACATGCAATTCACAGTGCCCATATGTATTTTCCGTTTTCTCTTGGTAGATCACGTTTTTGCCAAACTGTCTGTCTACATTATTTCCCATAAAGACATATAATATAAAGCTCATCTGTTTCGACGGCAAACTAATTAAACCGATTCCATCTTAGTGACAATATATATTAAATTTCTCTATTTATTTTGAACATTAATTGACACATTTCTAAATGTCAAATGTTATATATTATATTAACAATTTTAGTTTTTTTGCCAGAAACAACGGGGATTTACAGTATTTCACCATTTTGATGAGTGGAATACATGTTTTCTTACCAGTTTCGCTTTGATGTGTACTAATTGCTTGTTACTTTGTCTTTAGGCCAGACATCCCTAATGGCAGTCGGTAATTTCCGGGCGATTACGTATTCTTGTATTCCGTTTCGGCATTCCTCGGACAATAATATAGCTCATACAAACGCCAGGCTCCGTTCGTACCGGAGAATGCCGGAATAATGTACGGAAAATACGTATTCGAACGGAAATATTTTCAGAACTGCAGCTTAATATCAGAAATTAGTAATTTTCGAAATGCTCGAAGCAAAACTGAAATATTAAGAATATAACAAGTTATATTTTAGTGTTTATTCTGTGGGTTTGAAATAGTCGTCTAATATCCTAATATATTGCATTAAGTTTAGTTGCATAGACCTAATACATGCGTATGTATTTTCAGCTTAAAGAAAAAAGCAATGAAGTTAAGGGTACACTTTAATTCTGTACAGAAGAATACAAAACTAAGAACTATTTGAATCTGCTCCACCATTTATACAACTTCAACTTTTTTCGGGTTATTTCCCCAGTTAGTGTCTTTAAATCTAAAAGATACACATATTGCAACGACTCTTAACAGGACCATTTCGCAAATGTTCAAAGTTTTATTTTCATTCCCAGTAATACTACATCATGCAAACAATTACATAGCCATACTGACATAATAGCATAATTTCCATGCAGTAATTTTGTATCTATCAAATCAGTTATTCATTGCGCTGAGACGTCTGAAATTTGGACAAAACAGCCATAGATTTCTTACAAATTATTGTCCGAGAAACTTATTATTGTTTCTTCTCTCTCATTATTACTACAGAGCGCGAAAAGAAAAACACGCAAAAGTTTTTTATCTTTTCATGTAATTCGTGCTGTCTAGATATATAGGTTTTGTCTTGAATGCTGCAAGCATGGTTGCATTGTAAGAAGTGGATAAAAGGCAAAAAATGTTCATGAATCAACACAGTTTGTCGCGGAGTGTGTAGTTTCTCACATGGTTTAGGGACGACAACTTGTGCATGAAAAGAACTGGAACCACTATTTTACCATTTCACTATCGTAAGACGCGAGTTATAGGGTATGTACGATTGCTTTTGCTGTATCTCTGTGTTTGCATCATGTATAAAAGTTTTGATTCTATACCTCATAGTTGTATTTCGATGTAAATTAGACGTAAAGCTAATACCTTTAATAATCAAGAAACAGACAGGTAAACAAGTGTTTCTTGTTTCCATTCAGTGCACATGTCGACAGCAGCCAATTCTCTTCGGCTGTCCAATTCCAACTACACTTTAAATGAAAAATTATCCGCATCCTCTATGCCCTTGTCAACAGAAAAAAGAAAAGAGTTTCTTTTAACACCCTTGTGCAAAATGAACCATAGCACTTTACTCTATCCGTGAATTAAAATGAATCCAGTATTTGTTTTGAAAATGACACACATTTTTCCTGGATTGGTATAATTTTAATACATGGCGACCGCATCAATACCTGACTGGCATATGGATATTACTCAGCTGGTATGTAGTAAAAGCTTTAAACATACACTGCGATGGTCCAGATTTTACAGCAGTTCTAATAACTGTCATAATAAAAATAAAGACGGTTTAATCATGATTTCTGGTAGAAAATATTCCAGAGAAATATCTTGCGGAAATATTTTTGAAACTTTTTGTTTTTGCGCGCTGGTATTTGATCACTTGTGTTTTTGTCCGTATTTAGTGCTACTAGGGGAGAACACTAAATATCGTATAAAATGACAAGTACCATATTGTGTGTTATTGTCATAGAAAGCATCCAATAGGAAAAAGTTTTTTTTGTTTAAGATGAATTTTATTTCATCTCGTAAGATTTGAAAATAATAGTCTCACTCATTGCATCGGTCCCTTGGTGAAATGAAATTACATCATACTCTCTCTCTCACACACATACTCACACACACACGCACACATCAATACAATGCTAGGATCCTCTATGAAATACAACAAAACAGATACAAAATGTATTCCATCACATTTATAATTATTCAGGCGACCATATTTGTTATCCCCCGACGAAGGTGGAGAGATATAGATTTGGCGTTGTCCCTCCAGCTGTTTGTCCGTCCGTCCGAAATTGAAAATGCTTACAATTCATTAACACGTACCTTTGCTCATATAGTACGAGTATTATCCCCATTTGACGTAGTAAAAGCAGAGGTTTTCCTTGAAAAAGTAGATTTGGGAAAAATACGAATTTTCGGCTTCATCTATGGAATCTGTGGATGGATCTTTCAAAATAAAGTCCCTTCATTCAGTAAACAACCTATTTTTCTCGGAATATAAATTCACTGAATTTGCTTTTTTTGTGTTTTCTTTCTGCCAGAAATGAGATTGGGCTATAATAACATCGCATAAATTACATTCTTAAACCTGTTTTATTATCGCATGATTACATCACATTGTCTGCGATTCAGGAAAACCTAACAAAGAAATAATTACTTTCAAAAAGGCTAGCTGTTTGATTATCTGTCACAACTGAATAACAAACTACTAATTTTTCGCACATTTTCGTCTGCAGTCAGGTTTATTACACAGATGCACGTGTTTAGTTAAAGTTGTAAATTAATTTATAAGTAACTTTTTTATCAGGAATGATTCAATTTCACAAAAAAAGAAAGGAAAAAAGAAGAAAAGCACAAAAAGAAAGAAAAGAAAAAAGAAAACAAACAAATCCAAAAGGATTACAGTAATAGCATACCATTCCACATATTGTTTTTTCATATACATATTAATAGTTAAATGTAATGTTTGAATAGAAGGCAAGTAAAACAAAGGTGCAGGTTAAACAAGTAACTTGCAAAAAGCAGATATGCTTACTTCAAAAGAAAAAAAGAGGGGGCCTCCATGGCTGAGTTGTTAAGGTCTCTGACTTCAAATCACTTGCCTCTCATTGATGTAGGTTTTCGAGCCTCATTTGGAGTGTTGAATTCTTCATGTGAGGAAGCCATCCAGCTGGCTTACGGAAGGTCGGTGGTTCTACATGATGAAATAATGCACGGAGGTGCACCTGGGGTTTTCCGCAACCATCAAAGCTGGAAAGTCGCCATATGATCTATAATTGTGTTGGTGAGAAAACAAAAATAAAAATCAAAAGAAAGAAATAGCTGTAAGAACTGTCATCTTTAATAATACCTTTTACATGTAATAAAATCTATATTTACTCTCATTAGATGGTCAGATAAACTGATATTTCTTGGAAATTTCACTGAACATTCAATGACCGTCTGATCCCATGTATAGTTCCACAATTATTTATTATGAAGATATACGTTCAACTTGTTACAGCAGTATATAAAGTAAAATATAATCGTTAAAACTGACCATTTTAGAAATTTGCCAATTGATTTTTATGAATCAAGTTGAATCAAGTTGTTGACCGTTTTGTCCCAAATCTTACAACATCTATGTTAAAGGAATGTCATATATGTCTATATAATCTTTTATCCATGATAATTCTGTATAAAATTCGTATCAAAATACGAGTTCCAAACACCAAAATACCTTCTGTTGTTTTCACCAAAACTTCAATCGACATTTCGCCATGTTTCCCTACTAACAGTGAGGTATTAATGTTAATAAACGTACGAAATGCTGTATATTAAGATTTGTATTTAACCCTTATCAAGCACCCCTTTTAACAGTTAATGGTACTGTCCAAATTGAAAGCTGGACGAGTTCATTATAGAAATTAAGCAGGGTAAGGGTTAAAATTGGTATTGTAAGTGTTTTATAGAATATACAGGTTTTTGTCAAACAAGTATTTCATGAAAGTGAACATGTCGGTTTAATTGATTGTATCTAAATAAAAACACCCAAAAACATCAGTATATTCTTGGAGAGAAAACATCAACCTCTTTACAGAAAGAAAACCAATTAACCTCTTTCTCTAGGTCCCACATGGAAAACATTCAGTCATTACCCCTTATGAAGTGTCAAACTAATTTCATTACACAGAGAAATAATGTATTAAATATGTCTGTTTTTATATGTTCCCTGTCAAGTTCTGGAAAGCCAAAACATGCCTTTGTTTTTATTTTTCACAAGCAATTAATGTTTATCACAGCTCAAAGGATTCAAAAGGATTTAATCAAAGTTTGGGGTTTTGTAAAATGCTTTTTTGCCTTTACCAAACGACTGATGTCATTAAAAGATCATTAACGACTTGGTTTTGCCTTGTTCTGTGTCTTTCATCAAACGCTTAAATAATTAAGTCATTAGATTTGTTTCTAAATGAACTTTTTTATCTTTTTTTTTTAGATTTACAATAATGAATTACTTCCCCTTTTCCGAGCAGTCTTGACATTGAATTCCTCATTTGCATGTTGAAACTCTTATATTGTGTAGAAGTAAATGTGCGTTAAGGTGGTATGGAAGATGTTTCTGTGTAAGAACGTATGTTAGCGAGTGAAAGAGAGTCACACATAATACCTTGGTTTCACAATGCCTTTGCTGAAAATAAACTATTTCTATGACAACAAATTTCAGAATTAGGAACATACGTCTTTATATACTTGTTAAAAGTATGTTCGTTTAAGTATACTTCAATTAATGTCAGAAAATGTTAGTTTATCGACATACTATATGTCCATATATTTCAGTAAATTACTGACAAGCATGAAATAATTGGTAGTGCTATTAGAACGTCTGGTTTAACATCAGGACAACTAATATCAAAATAGAAAAAGTGGAAAACCACAGGTCGCCCAACACGACAAAAATGAAAATATTTGCAGGCTCGGTTTGATTAAGGAAGCCTATATATTCAAATTTCCTCAACAACTCAAGAATTCATTTGAGATAAAAAAGAAAAAGAAAAGCTAAACATGGAAATTCAGAGCGATTTTACAGTCTTCGTGTTTTTCTTAGATTTCAGTGGTTTGAAGGGTACATTAAAACTAAAAAAATACTTCCCTATGAAATCAAAATTGGACATAAAGTGTCATCCTTCTATTCCCAACGCAACTGAATGTAAATACTTGATGAAAAGTTAATCGTTTTTAGAAATTACAGAAGGCAGCTTTGATATTTTCGAAGGATGATTTATACACAATGAACATTTTCGAAGTCAAGCTACTAATGCTCCGGCAATTCCAACTAAAATGTACATTTTTAGTATAGTCTTTTCATAAAAATATACATTTGATTAGGCACCTGGTTGTTATAACTGAGACCCTGCATGTTTATTGACGTGTTCGTAACAATAAGGATGTTTATGTTACTGTTTTCTAAAGGTGGCTACCAGTTTAGAAAAGCATGTCTTTACGATCTAACTGGAGACTCCACCGACTAGGAACAATTTTATTTCATCAAATTGAAATAAAGTTCATGTAAGTCAAATTGTTATTTTTGTGCTGGTGCCAGTAGCTTTAGGCACAATATGTTTCCCTCGTTAATGTTATAGAAGTGAATGTCTGAGATTTATTACGTAAAATGCCAGTGAAACGAAGAAATGTAAAACGTTGTACACAAGGAAACATCTTGAGAATATTATGTTAACTAGTCCTTTTAGTTTAGTTTAAAGATATTTATTTCATAAATTTCGTTTATGCATGACAATCGACAAATATATCTATGCATAAAATAGGGAAAGGATTGGAACGATACTATTAACTAAAATGGTTCTTCTCCTTGTTGGTAAGTAACATAAAATGAAAGCAACTGTTTAACATGCGATCATAAAAAAATCACATTGAAATAAGCAGTGTTTTAGTAGACTGGAATATGAAAATTTACTATTACTGATTGTTCTGAATTGGCATTGCATACTGGACTTATGAATTACTTTAACTGGATATTTTGAGCTGCACTGCATACTTGACTATGAAATTACAATAACTGGTTATTTTGAGACTTTCATTTTAATAAACAGACAGAAAAAAAGAATTTTGTAATAAAGACTATACCATGCTAGTTGTAAACCACACCAAAAACGACTTCAGAATTCGCTTTTATTTACACAAGAAAAAATCAAAAAGTATTATAAAAATTATTATCGGAATTAAACTAGTTAAGTGAATTATGCATACGCTATTTCTGCAAGGTTTAATTAATTAAGACAGTGTCTAGGTTCATATAACGAAAGCTCAATTATGACTGATTTTGCTAAATATTAGATATTATTAAAACATTAAATTTTAACTTCTGCTACTGAAGATGACCAATTTGTTCACGTATTTGCAAAATATGCAACAGATTTAAACAGATCTCATTGCACAAGAAAATATTTAAATCTAAATTTAATTGTTCAAACCATTAGAAAATCATTAGAAATGTAGAAATGTAAATTATATCTGGAAAATTTCCTGAAGCATTTCAGTTTGCCAGAACTACATTGTATTTAAGAAAAACATAGGATTGTACGTTTCTACAATAAATGTCTCATTATATCACAATAAATTGTTATTATTTTTTTATAAAACTCTAAATAGAACAACATATATAGTAGCTGTACTAATTTTCATCAGAAAACAAGCCAGATATTCCGTTTCTTTCCAAAACAGTCTGGCGACCACGTGTTTGTTTCCTATTCTTCTTATCAAGACCAAAATACACAACGTGCAATATCCAGAAGCTATGGTTCCTAAAAACAACTTAATATGCACTGTTAATATTAAACAAATCCCAAATGAACATTTATACACGCTCAAATAAAATGAAACAAGTTCCTGAAGCAAAATCAATCTGTTTCTTTACATTAAAAGCTCGTTGAAATCCCAAAAGAATTGCTTTGACTTTTAAGATTCAAGAACAGAAACTTTAGTCACCAGATCGCCGTATTGGTATAAAACAGTGCTTTTTATGATTCTTTCTTAACATTCTGGCGGTGTCTAGGAACTCCGTAATAGAAGTACATACTAATGCTGCAGGACCGTCTTGGTAGCCTAGCGGTACAGCGACCGCTTCGAGAGCGGAGGTCGTGGGTTCATCCCTGGCCGTGTCATACCAAAGACATGAAAAATGGTACTAGTAGCTTCCTCGCTTGGCGCTCAGCATTAAGAGGATAGTGTTAGGACTGGTCAGTCCGGTGTCAGTATAATGTGACTGGGTGGGATTTCATGTCAAGTGTCTACGGCGTGATATTTCAGTGAAGCAGCACTATACAGTTGGGCATTGTGCCCACTGCTACAAGTACACACCGTCGTTTACATGACTGAAAATTGTTAAAAATGACGATAAGCCCGAACTCACTAACTCTAATGCTACAAGAAATAGTAAGTTACGAACCTTATGAGCCAAGTAAAATAGTTGTTCACTGTTTGGTTTGTTGTTATAAGTTAATCTGATTTTGGTAAAGTAATTGTCTAGTTTGACACTACAACATCTGATCACTGTACATACCACTTAATACAAGGTAGATTTTTACTAGAGGCATATTTTTTTTTTTATAATATTTACTTTCTATATTACTCAGTTTCACTGTTTTTAACACGATTTTTATAATCTAAAGAAACGTACACAATTATGGACTTTTTCCAATTAAACCCCTTTGCAACAATTCTTAAGTTCAATTCAATTCAATATATTTATTGCATTAAACATGTTACACACATTTATAGCAACACAATACATTAAATACAATAGAAGACATGGATTTCTTAAACAATATACATTTTTTGCAAAAGAGCATAGATGTTTGTGGATATTAGAAAAAGGTTCTTAGTTTCGTGTCAGATTGGCATAATATATAAATTTACTCAAGTTCTGTATAATTTCCGATTAGTCACTGTTAGTAGGTTGATAAACTTTTGTTTGGTGGGCCAAGTATAACTAGAGCTATCACTAAAGGTGATGAATGTACCCCCCGCATGCACTGACACAGTACATTGCAATTTGACGCACACAAGATTGCATAATTATGTGGACTGTATGTATATAGACTGTATGTATACAGTATAGTAACAAACAACAAAGTCCCATAACTATGCAGAATATTTATCTAAGAGAATGTAACATGCACCATGCACAACTAGGGTTGGTACTGATCACCTGTGTGAAGTTTCATTAAATTGTGTGCAAGGGTTTGGTAGATTAGGCACGCACAAGATTGCATATGCAGACTGTATGTACATAGTATGTTAACAAGAAACAAAGTCCCATAACTCTGCAATTTTTGTCGCTGAAAGAACCTAACATGCCCCATGCACAACTACTGTTGTTACTGATCACTTGTGTGAGGTTTCATTAAATTCTGTCAAGGGGATGAGGAGAGATGGTGCGCACAAGATTGTGTCTATATATATAGTATAGTAACAAAAAACAAAGTCCCATAACTCTGCAATTTTTTTTCTAAAAGAACCTAACATGCCCCATGCACAACTTCTGTTGGTACTGATCACTTGTGTGAAGTTTCATTAAATTGTGTCTAGGGGATGAGGAAAGATGGTGCGCACAAGATTGTGTCTATGTATATAGTATAGTAACAAAAAAACAAAGTCCCATAACTCTGAAATGTTTTTCCTAAAAGAACCTAACATGCCCCATGCACAACTACTGTTGTTACTGATCACTTGTGTGAAGTTTCATTAAATTGTGTCAAGGGGATGAGGAGAGATGGTGTGCACAAGACTGTGTCTATGTATATAGTATAGTAACAAAAAAACAAAGTCCCATAACTCTGCATTTTTTTTTCTAAAAGAACCTAACATGCCCCATGCACAACTACTGTTGGTACTGATCATTTGTGTGAAGTTTCATTAAATTCTGTCAAGGAGATAAGGAGAGATGGTGCGCACAAGATTGCGTCTACGAACAGACGGACAGACAGACAGACAGACAACCTGAAACCAATACCCCCCCCCCCCCCTCCTTACAACTTTGTTGTCGGGGGGTACAATAATAACGTTTTAAATATTTAACTCCAAGATCTCTAAATCTAGGACAGATTAGAAGAAAAATGATACTCATTTTCGATTATTCCATTGTTACAATATATACAATTTCTTTCGTTCCTTGGTACATTGTTGTAACGCCCGCGTTCTATTGCTAAGTCATGTGATGATGTACGGAATTTCGTAAATGATATTCTGAATTTAGGCTCTTGTATAATGTCAAGATATTTTTCTACTTTAAATTCATGCTTAAATAAACAATTCGTTTCAAGACGAGGAGAGTTATTAATTGTTGAGTACCATTGTTGGTTATACATATCTAATTTCTAATTTTATGGGCCCAATTACTGCCGTTGTAAGTGTCACCTGCCTCTGCATCGTTCTTCAACATATTGTATACTTTAAATAATATTGACTGATTGTCTAGAGGTAGTAATTTTATCCAGTATTTATTTAAAAGTATTTTTCTCTGAATAATCATTGGTGTTCTTCCTAATTCTCCATAAAGAGCATCTACGTTTGTGGAGCGTTTAACACATAGGATTTTTCTACAAAATTTAGTATGTACAATCTCAACGTCTGGTCCGGCATGGTGGCCCCACACCTCGGCGCAATAATTAAGGGTTGACGACACAAGAGTATCAAATAAGTATACTTGCTGAGAAACTGGTAGGTCCATCTGGTTATATACTGTAAATATATTATGAAGCGAGAATTGGGCATGTTGTGCTATACGTTGCTGCGTGCGATTCCAATTACCGTTTTTAAACAAATAAACGCCAAGATACTTAAATGACTGAACAATTTCAATAAGTGAATTATAAATGTAAAAATTAAACGATGTATGACGCCCATTTTCAAATATCATTATTTTCGTTTTATTTACATTTAATCGGAGTCCCCATGCATTGCAATAAGTTTCAACATCATTTAACAATGACTGTAATGTTTTGGGATCATGAGCAAATGTGGCCCCGTCATCAGCAAATAGTAGCAAAAATAGTTTTATATCTTCAATACTAACAATTCCATTTATATTACTATTTATATTTTCTAAAATATCATTTAAGAAGAAAAGACACAAGATGCTGCTGGCAGGATCTCCCTGCTTTACCCCGATATATGATGTTATAGGATCTGAGTTTGTAGATTTATAACGGATAACAGACTTAACAACTAGATACATCGATTTAATAGCTGTAACGAGTTTTGTGCTTACGTTTGATGTTATTAATTTTTGCCATAACATTACTCGATCAATCCGGTCAAACATTTTTCCCAGTCTAAAAAAGCAACATAAAGTTTCTTTTTCATAGATAGCGTCTTTGATATAATAGCATGGAGGACAAATATACAATCACTAGTGGATTTCGATTTTTGAAATCCATATTGGTTATCTATTAGAGCTGAATTTTCGTCTGCCCATTTTGTCAACCTAGTAATTAGCATTTTAGAGTAGATTTTAGACAAAATATTATTTAATGTAATTCCACGAAAGTTTTTAGCTTCATGCGACCCACCTTTAAAAATTGGTACTATAATACTTTGTTGCCAACTTTGTGGGAAAACACCATCAGTGAATAGTTTGTTATACATCTTAAGCAGGAAATCGGAAATTATATCAAATGAGTGTTTGAATACCTCAGCTATCAAATGATCAGTACCTGGACTTTTCGAATTATTTTGAGAGAAAACTGCATCTTTTAATTCCGATTCGGTAAATAAACTATCTACTCTATCACTATGTATTCTATCATGTTGTTGTTGTTCATTAGTATTTGTAGTAGGTGTAGGTGGCGCTCCGTATAACTCATTAAAGTGCGTGTACATGTCGTCTATAGTAAGATTGTTTGGGTCCCTATTATTTTGTCTATATTGCGATTTGACGTCTTTCCAAAATGACTTAGGACTGGACTTTGCTAGTTTTGAGACGCGTTTGCCCTCACTTCGCTGAAAAAGTTTTTTTTATGTTTTCGCTTAATATTATTGTACTTTAGTTTTTTTATCCAAATAACTGGTTTTATTTTCCACAGTTTTATGTCTTAAATAATAATTTCTTGCCTTATTAAACTCCTGACGGGCATTATAGCATTCTCGGAATATTTACAGTGATTTGGAATTTGTTAATTGTTCAGTCAAGTAGTGTAAAACAAATCTTGCATTTTAACAAAAATCAACGAACAGTATCAAGACCCTTGAAATTCATAATAGATTTGTGCTCACTGTTGGTCCATTTTAAGGGATTTAAAGGGCATGATCCAGCCGGTCTGTAAAAGACTAAGTGGTAACGTGTCGGCAAAACATTCGCCACCAATTGCACGGCTCAGTAATTTTCCGGTATCATGTGCTTGTAACACATTTATACTAAGCAGATAATTGGTTGAAACAAAGTTTCAAAATATCTTAATAATTTGAAAATTCAGCTGCGAGAAAGTCGAAATAAAACTTGTCGAGTTAGAAAATGCTACAAGTATACTTACAAACTTAAAAAACATCTTCGTACTTTTTTCTTCATGTAATAATAAAGAGGGTATAAAGATGAGTCTTAAAGACGCTGACTTTACTTTATCCGTAACCTTAGCGATTAACAAACAACCGTTTTAATTGCATCAGAAATCGAAACTGTCTTATAATTCAACACTCTCATTTAGCTACCTTCATATATAGTGCCTTTGAAAACAGAAAGTCTCATGTGTAATTATTTAATCTACAGTAACTATAGGCCTAAATACATAGACAGTATTGAAATTTTTATATTTTTCTTTCTGATTTACTTCTGATGTACTTCTACCTTTCTGGAACTAAAATACATAGCCTCCTGTCACAACATTGCAATTGTTAGGAAAATTTTATTATTACATACACAATTTTTAATCCCCGTTTACTAACAATGTAATTTTATACGTCAATATTTTTTTTCTAACTGACGTTCAAATTTCATATTGGTGTGTGACGTCATTTGTGACGACACTTTCATGTATGTCTCGGTGCGTTTGAGGTTTCCTTAACGACGATATTTTCAATTTCACGTAGGCTTAATATCTGATTTGTATCATCTATGTACTAGTTTTAAGCGTGGATGAGTATGTAATAAAAAGATTGTTGGGCTTGCATCGAGAAATATGCACTTGTTCTTTCGCGGAGTAATATTGCGCTTCTATAAGGCCGCGATTTACTGCCAGAAATAAGATACTGTGTTATAGAACTTGTATACTTTGTGTAAACTTCCATTCTTAAACAAGGTTCTATTTTAGCATTAATACTTTAATACAAACTTGGTCGTTGGTTAAATTTACACCGAGATCTTTTAGAAAATTTAAAACAAAATCCATAATTATGGAAAAAAATAATCATTCAAAGTCCATATAACATCATTATCATACCTGAATTTACTTATTTGCTTTGTTAGTGTAAACGCTAGTTTCATAATTGAAACAGAGAAATATTGCTGTTTCATAAAATATATACCCTTTCATTTTGAAGATACAAAGACTTCTTATCGAAGAAGAATGAACATACCAAAAACGTATTATTCAGAGTCCAAGTACTTTATAAAAAATAAAATTTATAAGAAGTTTTTATCGAAGCAAAGAACGCAGCGGCGCAGAACAGAAGCAGACTCAATTTGACTGAGTCTGTTCATGAGAAATAATAAGATGTGCAAGTCCCCACAAAACCGGCTAAAACGGAATTCTATCATAGTTATAAATTGAATGTACTCCCATAATCCCAAAGGACCACAAAATATAACAACCATTTTATGACTTTAAACTTTCATATTGTGCAAATTAGTTTTTTTCTCCCTGTAGATCAGTGCAGGCATGGAGATACAAAGGCTTAATGGCGGATATAATTTATTGATACTTTTTCTTTTCACAAGAGAATTCAGATTGTTCATGTTTGCAATGTGCGACTCGTATTGCGAATGATTGGATTAATACTTCTAAAACGTTCTTCTTTTTTATATCATAGAAACAGTAGTACAATATCTATTTTAAAGAGCGAATACGAGGGTTAATACAAAAGTAATGCCGGTATTTCATTTCTACGTAATGAGTTTTATCTCCTCTGGAAAGCAACAAACTGTAAAACGAACCAAGTCTTTGATGTTTCTTGAAATGAAGACACAAAGCAATTTTCAGGCAATCAATTTCCTTGTGATTATCAGAGGATTGGATAGAATCCCTTAAGGATTATGCTTTGTGTGAGATTCATTTATCAAAGAATTCAGACACAAAGAAAGTTATAAATAAATATGTTCTCTACATTCATTGTTTAGCTCAATACTATGCATAATACTGCAATACTGCTCTGTAATTTCAATATATATATATATTATATCTGAAGAAAAAATAAGCCATCATAAAAGGAAAATTTCTTCCTGAATCCAAAAGAAGAAAATTGCAACATTTCAAGTTCCAGGTCAATTTAAGCATCTCATAAATCGCTGAACTGAAACATTACAAGTGGCGAACCAATTTAAGCATCTTACAAAAAAGATCATAGACATATTACAAGTAGCAAATCAATTAAAGCATCTTACAGAAAAGGCGAACTGAAACATCAGAAGTGGTAAATCATTTTAAGCATCTTAAAAAAAAATTGAATTATTACAAGTGGCAAACAAATCTAAGCATCTCGAAAAAGTAGAACTGAACTATTATAAAGGGTAAATCAGTTAAAGCATCTTACAAAGTGGCGAAGTGAAACATAAGAGGCAAATCAATTTACGCATATTACAAAAATTAAGAAGAACTGAAACATTACAAGTGACAAACAAATTTAAGCATCTTAAAAAGGAGAACTGAAACATTATAAAGGGCAAATCAATTTAAACACCTTACAAAAAAAGGGAAGCGAACCATTACTGGTGGCAAATTAATTAAAACATCTTACAAAAAAAAGAGAACTGAAACATTACAAGTGGCAGATCCATTTAGTTTCTTTATAGCCTTAATCAGTAAGCATTTTGAACAAATAATACGGCGTGGTAGTAATGTAAAATTGGATTTGGGACTTTTATCTTTTCTTACGCTCTTACCAACATTTATCTATACTTTTCGTTGTAATATCAAGGCATTGGAATAGAATTGTTTTAGTGGTTAAGCTAAGTATGTATGTCACGCGCTTCTGTTATCAAACTGTCCAAATGCCCATAAATCTATAAAGAACAAGTGAATGAAGTATTGCCATGCAATACAAAGTCCCCTACTGGAAGGCAACTAATTTTCTCTACTGCAGTATAACATAATGAACTGATATCTGTCAATAATGTATAAACAATATTGTACTATATATACAATATGTTATAACAAAACACTTGGATTAAAATTTGTATGTATAAAAACCTATAGTTTGGCCGATTATCAAAAAGGTATCATATAAGTTATTTATAGTAAAAAAAAAAACAAAACAAAAAAACAGAATGTCACAATATACGCCCGTCATAGCAAATTTCTTTACACTAGCACCTGTATTTGCAAATAGAATTTTAATTCTGTGGTTGTGTAGTAATTATTGTAATACTTTGAATCCACAAAAAAATCCTAACCAGGCAGAGATACCTTAAAATACGCCTAAAATTTGAAAGTAACACCTATGTTGTACCACAGAAAAGTGGTCTTGGTTTTTCCCTACTGTCAATTATAAAAAAGTTACAATATAAGTTATTTATAGTAACAACTAAGGGAAGTTAATCTTAAAGAAAAAGAAAACAAAATCAAAAAAAAAAAATTCTAAGTCCACACAAAAATCCTTACCTGAGGTAGAGATAGGTCAAAATAAACCTCATAACTGGATGTAACATGCATGTTGTACAACAGAAAAGTGGTCTCGATTTTTCCCTATGACCAGTAATGAAAAAGTTACAATATAAGCTATTTATAGTAACAACACAGGGAAGTAATTCTAAAGAAGGGACCTGCGCATGACACTCTGTCTCATGATGGTGTACAATTGCGCCAAGTTACATCAAAATCCATCCACGCATGAAGAAGAAATGCTCCGGACAGTCATTCTTGAATTTGGCATTTGACCTCTAAGTGTGGCCTTGATCTTAGACCTATGGACCTGCTTCTTGCGCACAACAATCTGTTTCATGGTAGTGAACATTTATGCTAAGTTACATCAAAATCCCTCCATGAATTAAGAAGAAATGTTCCAGACAAAGTCATTCTTATATCTGACATTTGGCCTCTATGTGTGACCTTGACCTTCGACCTTGGGACCTGGTTCTTGCGCATGATACTCCGTCTCATAGTGATGAACATTTGTGCCAAGTACTATTCAAATCCTTTTTGCATGACAAAGTTATACATCCGACAGGAAAAATGCCCCATTGACCTTTGATCTCCAATTGTGACCTTGACCTTTAAGTTAGGGTTCTGGGTTTTATGCATGACACATCATCTCATCATAGGGGAAATTTATGCCAAGTAATATCAAAATCCCTTGATGAATGACAGAGCTCTGGACCGGACAGGAAAAAAACCCTATTGATCTTTGACCTCTAATTGTGACATTGAACTTTGAGCTAGGGGTCCGGGTTTTGCTCGTGATATGTCATCTCATCATGAGGGACATTTGTGCCAAGTGATATTAAAATCCCTTAATGAATGACAGAGTTATGGACCGGACACCAAACAGACCCTGTTCATGCCATGTTAACAGCTGTCTGCCAAGTGTGACCTTGACCTTTGAGCTAGGGGTCTGAAAGTCATGCACGACACATCGTCTTATTATGAGGTACATTGGTTCCAAATAATATCAAAATCCCCTTATGGATGGCAGAGTTATGGACCGGACAGGAAAAAAGCCCTCTTGACATTTGACCTCCAATTGTGACCTTGACCTTTAAGCTAAGGGTCCGGGGATTGCGCATGACACGTCGTCTCATCATTGGAAACATTTGTACCAAGTAATATTAAAATCCCTTCATGGATGACAGAGTTATGGACCTGACATGAAACTGCGGACGGACGGAAGGATATTTGGGTATTTATTATTATTATTATTATTATGCCAGATTTATATAGCGCCATTTTCATGATCAATTTCACGTTCAAAGGCGCTTTACATAGTTCAAATGCAGCCACACAGGGCGCATAATTCATCCTCTACTAGTACAGACACAGAGCAGTCTGACCAGACGGACAGAGTGAGACAATGCCCCCACGACAGAGAGGTCAGAAATCAGATACAGGCTTGTCCGGCTAACTTAGCCTAGCTCGTTGCGAATAGACAGTCTGGTTCTTTAACGTGCCCAGTGTATAGCACTGATACACGCAAGGATTGCCTGGGTTCCTGACCAGTACACCTCTAGTTGGGTGGGAAACACTGAAAAGCGTTTCTGAAAATTCCCGAGTAGCTGCCGGGGATCGAATCTCCGACCTCAGGATTGGAAGGCCAGTGTGCAAACCACTGAGCTATCCGTCCACCTTTGTGGCTACTCTTTTGTTCTCTCTATTGTTCTTTTAGCCACGTAAAGGAAAAATAGCCACATAAAAGCCTTACGGAATTTAATGAAATCAAAGAAAAAGTACAGTTACCCATTGTTACTATAGCCACATAAGTATGAAGGACGGAATGACGGAATTGTGGACGGACGGAAGGACGGAATGACAGAATGAAAAGTGCATTCCTTTAGTCCCCGAAACTGGTTTTCAGCCAGTAGGGAACTAATAAAGTGCGTAGTATTAGTAGCAGTAACTTTGGTAGAAAGATTTTTCTTATTTTGATTCATGTATAATTTTATGTGGCAGTTGTAAATTTTCACATTTACTTTACAAATGGTTGCCTTAAATGAAATTTTATATTTAGTGACGATCGTCGATGCATTTTTCTTTTTCATGTATTCACCTACATTCTTTGTAAAGGTTATTTATCTTTTACATTAACGTTCAATACTTAATCATTTTGCTATTTGAAACACAATTACAGAAGCAAATGGGCTGACAGATTCTAAAACATGGTCTGTCAGGTCAATGATTATCCTATTTAACATCATGTTATATTGAGGGGTTTCTAATTTGTTAATTCAGTGAAAAGATTACTTTTAGGAATGTTGAATCATGAAATCCATTCACTTTTTTCAGTATGGCACAGTACCACTTAATCCGATGTTGGCAGGTGAGAATGTGAGTGTGAGATCTTTCATCAATGCTAAAAATCGGATAGATTTGTAATAAAAAGAACTTTGAATGGCATGTTCCTTTTACCGAATAGTTCAGACTTTGTCGAATTTCTCATTTGCTTGCCATAACTCTAGATATGTTGTAGTAAATTAAAGTTAGTGAACTGCAAAAGTTGTATTCCGAATATTTCTTTGTTTCCATGGAAGATCGATAGTTGTTTAATATAAATCATACTATTTCATATAAAGTTTACTAGTATGTTTTAAATACACAAGATTATGTCATTCCTTTTAGCTACTATCTCCTTGATAATTTCTTTGTATATATGATTCATGAGTTAATATAAACTTTGTTATTTGTATAAAGCTTTTTTATATCTTGTGCCTTGTACCTTGGCTACTACGGATTTGTTTGTGCAAACATGGATGAATATCAAAAGTGCTATGTCAAGCAAAAGTGAATATGATATACAGTCTAATGATTGTATTGTATAAGTACACTTTGTATTTCTAAAGGAGATCAACGTTTAGTCATATATGATAAACAGTAGTTTTGTTCAACGGCAAGTCACTGTTTTCTCTGTGCAATTCATGTGTGCTTTGTCATAAAATGATTTCACAAGAACATCTAAAGAATTTTAAATGATTAAAAAACTACGTGAAGAGAACTATAATGAAAATGAACTCTGTGATAAATTAGCCATAATTTTGAGAACTTCATGAGGGATTGCGACCGCCTCGGCAGCCAAGTGGTAGAGCGCCCGCTTCGAGTGCGGGAGATCGAGGATTCCATCCCTGGCAATGTCATACCAAAGACGTAAAATGGTACTAGTAGCTTCCTCAAGAGGATAGTGCTAGAACTGGTCAGCTCGGTGTCTGTATAATGTGACTGGATTTGGGTATCATGTAACGTGTCTACGGCATGATATTCCAGTGAGGCAGCACTATAAAGTTGGGCATTGTGCTTACTGCTATAAGTAGACACCTTCGTTTATATGACTGAAACATTGTTAAAAAAGACGCTAAATCCGAACACATACAACCACATTCATTAGGAATTGTACATTAAGAACAGCTTATTTGAAAAAATAATTGAAATTCTATTTGTATTCATCAGTTAAATATATAGATCTACCAATGGTAAGAAAGGCGAACATTTAATGAGAATTAAGATTGTGACTAATCAAAACTTTTTGCTATAGATCTATATTTTAGTACAGATCAAGCTAAAAAAAAACAACAAAAAACAGCAACATTTCATTGTTCCAGAAAATTGACGCAAACACTTGTGACGTCATGAATATGTCACTATCCCGGGTTGGGATGCATACCATTGACTGAATCACACAAATAATGCAAGGTAAAAGTTTCTGATTTGGCACATAATGTATGTAGCAGATGTCTAGTTTTGAAGTTATGACAAAAGTCTGCGTATCGATTGAACAACCGCCGTATATATGTAAATTGATTCATATAAATGGATGAGACTCAAATAAAATAAAATAAAATAAAATAAAAAAAGTTGTTTTTTTTATTCCCCTTGCTTTGTTCTTTAACTGAGACTAAGCATGGGCTTTTAAGGTTTAATAATCATTTTAAAACAATGTAATGCTGCAAGCCTAGGAAGTATGGATCAATGAAGCTAGTATGGGAGGAGACAACTAGCGGCAATGAACCATTTATTTGATCAAATTCTAACAAAAATCCACAAATTATATTTAAGACAAAATGTTATTTTTGCATTGATGCCAAAATCTTTTATTCCATTATGTTTAACTCGCTAGGTTCAATTACATAGATTTAGCTGTATTGCATCGGTTGAGTAAATTGATAGTAAACCCAAGTTTACTCCACCAGATAGACAGTTAATGTTAGTTCTGCGTGTTTTAGGATCCCTTAAAGAGCAAAAATTAAATGTCTGGTATAAAAATATTTAAATTCAGATTTTGTTCAAACAAGTAAGAATTCATATGAAACGCAGAACTTTCCGATAAGGTAAGATATGTTTATGGTATACTTCTACAGAAAAACGAAAGATCGTACATAGGGTTCAGAGCCCTTACCTGGTCTTTCTGAACCAAAATGATCGTGTTTTATCCCTGCTTGGAGTTAAAGAATTATTTTATGTGACGGAATTCCAAGTCTGTTCAGTGTCCACAAAAATACACATGTCATCCTTGGAAAGCTGCGATTTGACTTGAATCATTTCGATGCGGATTAACACCTGCTTAATACTTAACTGAGACAATATATATAAACAGCATTGTGTGAAGGTTCAATAGGGCTATTTGTTTTGTATTATAAACAAATCAAGCAATTATCAAGATAGCTGTTATTTATACTTTTATGCTTTAAAAACATTATTTTCAATATTACACATGAGTGTATAGTTTTAGATACATTAAGGGAGGTAGATTTGTTTCTTTCAATATTTGCTATTATGTTAATAATTATTCAACCTTTTGGTAAATACATAAGCAAACAGTTATAAAAAAATAGTATATAACTATAAATAAACATGTTTTATGTCCAAAACAAAACAAGTGGCAGCCTCATTATAAACAAAAGCATTTTTAGTTTTTTAAGATTTACATAATTCCACTTTACAACTGTCTAAATTTTCAAAGAGTATGTCATATAGTTATAAAGATTCACGTATTACATTTTGTAAAATATTCAAATTGTCTACGTCATATTCCTTTTTAATATATATAAAGAGCTCTCATTTAAATACCCCTCAAGAATAAATTTGAGAATTTTGTTAATGTAGTTATACTGTATACAAGAGTGAACATGTTGTCTCCAATTGCTAATGGTGAACTAAACCTGTCTAATTCGGAAAGGGAATTGTTGGATTTTAGAGACAGGCGGTTTCTGTTCACAGGATTTCATTTACAAAGGTTTGTCTCCCCCAATGCAAAGTCCTATAAGCATGAAGTCAATAGGGGTCAGGAGCGAAAGTCAAAGAGACACTGATGGTTGGCTGCAATAGGGATCATTTACTTGGCATGTCCAGTCATCCCGCTAAGTTTCAACACTCTTGGCCTAGTGGTTCTCAAGTCACTGTTCAGGCTCCTGTGACCTTGGCCTTTGATCAAGTGGCCCCAAAATAAATAGGGGTCATCGACTCTGCATGCCCAATCATCCTATTAAGTTCTAGGTCAAGTGGTTCTCAAGTTATTTTCCGGAAATGATTTTACATGACCAGGCCCTTGTGACCTTGACCTTTAATAGACTGACCCAAAAATCAACAGGGGTCATCTACTCTGCATGTTCAATCATCCTATGAAGTTTCAACATTCTGGGTCAAGTCGTTCTCAAGTTATTGATCAGAAATTGTTTTCCATGTTCAGGCTCCTGTGACCTTGACCTTTAACAGAGTGACCCCAAAATTGATAGGGTCATCTACTCTGCATGTTCAATCATTTTATGAAGTTTCAACATTCTGGATCAAGAGGTTCTCAAGTTATTGATCGGAAATGGTTTTCAATGTTCAGGCCCCTGTGACCTTGACCTTTAACGGAGTGACCCCAGAAACAATAGAGGTCATTTACTCTGCATGATCAATCATCCTATGAAGTTTCAACATTCTGGGTCGAGAGGTTCTCAAGTTATTGATCGGAAACGGTTTTCGATGTTCAGGCCCCTGTGACCTTGACCTTTAACAGAGTGACCCCAAAATCTATAGGGGTCATCTACTCTGCATGACCAATCATTCTATGAAGTTTCAACATTCTGGGTCAAGTCGTTCTCAAGTTACTGACCGGAAATGATTTTCAATGTTTATGCCCCTGTGACCTTGGCCTTTGACGGAGTGACCCCAAAAACAACAAGGATTATCTACTCTATATAATCAATCATCTTGTGAAGTTTCAACATTCTGGGTCAAGTGGTTCTCTAGTTATTGATCGGAAATTGTTTTCAATGTTCAGGCCCCTGTGACCTTTACCTTTGACGGAGTGACCCCAAAACCAATAGAGATCATCTACTTTACATGACCAATCATCCTATGAAGTTTCAACATTCTGGGTCAAGTGGTTCTCTAGTTATTGATCGGAAATGGTTTTCAATGTTCAGGCCCCTGTGACCTTGACCTTTGACAGAGTGACCCCAAAAACAATAGGGTTCATCTACTCCAGCAGCCCTACAACCCTATGAAGTTTGAAGGTCATAGAACAAAGGTTCTCCAGTTATTGATCGGAAATGTAGTGTGACGTACGGACGGACGGACGGACAGGGCAAAAACAACATGTCTCCCCCAGAGAGGGGGGGGATGGGGGAGGGAGACATAATTCCATAATGTCGATACGAGGAAATCTTATTATCAAGGGGATTCTTGTAACTTAGAATTGTTACTGTCTTTTTCTTTTCTAATGCTCTAACCAATATTTACTGGAACTTTTATTTCGCTGCTATATCAAGGGATCGTAGTGAAATTATTTTTGGCCGTTTGGTTAAGCACGTATGACACGCATACCTGTCATTTCGGATATGTTCAATTCCTTTAAACAAATATCATGACGTATACATGTATGAGTAAGCGATAGACATATACACAAACAAACAGACAAAGTAAACAAATAGACAACAAAGAGAAAACAAACATTAAATTACAAAATTAGTCTTTGAAGACCCTTCTTCTTACGATTTAACAAGAATTCATAATACAAAATTAAATCCCATTTCTTCCCTTCTGGGATAAATACGAAGCTTAGCACGTCGTGGGTTTGTTACACATTAAATGTGTACTGCATACGTCGGGAATGCAATATCTGATAATGTATCTATTTAGAAAGAGCTCAATTAAACAAACTCATCGGTGAAAAAATATGAAAATCAGACAATTAACAAAACATGTAATGAAACTGCATCCACGGTGGACATGGTAACGTGTGAAATTAGAAATGGAATATAAACTTAAAGTATACACATCTACACATAAACTAAGGTTCATATTATGTTATATTCTACAAAATATGATTCTCTTACACCTGAATCACTGATTTACCATATATGGTAATGCTCATATAAAGAAAGAGTGATGACATCACACTGCCCAAAAGGACTGCCGTTTCATTACATAGATAGTACTCAAATTGCTATAATATCTTTCTGTATGTCCGATATCACTACTGGATGCACATACCATTAAACATGGTTTAAAACCCTGTAAAATACCCATTAAAATAGGAAAAACCGTTAATTAACCCCATTAATTCTTGCATCATTTTTTTTAACAGGTTTCACAATATTAATGGATTACATGTTAAAATACCATTAAAACACCCATTTTTTACCATGAATCATGCCATTAAAAATTAAGTTTGGTAGCTAAAAAAGTTAATGGCTTTGAAAAAATAGTGAAATTCTGTATATTTTGAATTTAACAGGATTATTCATGGCCCTTAAAATTGATTTAATGCCCATTAATATTCAGGTTCTGTACGATTTCATTTAAGAGTAAACTTAATGGCCCTTAACAGCAATGTGATGCCCATTAAATCCTTCATTCTGTAAAATGTGATTCGTATATTTTCTTTTTTTGCTTTTTGGCTTGCACTCCCATTGAATGCTTATAATTCCAGTCCCATATTGTTCTAAAATGGACTTTAATCACAAAAAATACATACTATGCACACATCATCTATAATATATCACGATGTTATATTTAGCTGCATTAAAGTTATTTCCCCTTGATGCAGTTACGCCATTGTTTTTCAACTGTTGCCAAATTGTGTTCCTACAAAAAAATCGGATTTATTTCAAAGGAAGTCGGATGAAAACATATTAATTTATTTGATAACATCAATCTACATTATTTTGGTAAAGGTAAATATGTATTGATGCATGCCACTTTTCTGTTTTTTTGTTTTTCCTGTCCAAATAATTTGCATTTGTATAAGAAAAAGGGTGGGGTAAGGAATTTACATTATAAAATGTGCTCAGACCAGTTTAGATTTTCAAATTAATTTTCCAATCCTTGAGTAGAAACTAAGGTTTATAGAGAAGTGAACAGTACACATGATTGTGAAGATTTACAGTCTGACTTAAATTCATTTGGGGCATGGGCAGATCAATCGCTTCTTCGTTCCGATGAATCAAAGAGTGTGGTACGCTTGATTGGGGAGGGGGAACTTGTGATGCGATCCCTCAAACATTTGCTCTTAGCTGTTTAAGTGCATGCACCTGAGCACAAAGTACTGAAGTAGAGCTAAGTTGTGAGTGCCCATTGTGCGCTGACATTATCATCAACAGTTGCTTTTTGAATACACCTGATGCCTAATGTCTGTACCAATAAAAACTTGGTCAGAATGTTGGTCAATATTTTAATGTTGAATAGTTAAAACTACCCACATGGTCACTTGATCTATTAAACCGGTACCTGTAAATCTTTCTCAGTACAAAACAATACAATACAAAATCAATTTATTTTCTCATTTCATATGAACATATGACAGAATAAGGATACAATATGACAATATGTATGAGGCTGTTACATGTGTTTACATTACAAAATAATGAGAGAAAAAAGAAGAAACAAATATTCTTCTAGCATTTTACAAAACAGTACATATGTATAGATACTATTACACGTGTAGTAATACGTAGTTTAAATCAATACGGCAAAAATAAATATGAAGTTGATTATCTTAAGATGTCTAATTCTTATGGCAAATTTTCATGGCCCTTAAAATATTATGAACCCATTAAAATTGAATCTGGCATATTTAATGAGACCATTAACCATTTTTTTAATAATTAACGGGCATTAACAGAGTATTAAAAGAATTAATGGCCCCATTAGTTCTTACTAAATAATGGGGAATTAAGGGGTATTTATTTAATGGCACATTAATTTCATGCCAATTAAAAATTTTCACGGAGTTTTAAGGAGCCTGTTAACTTATTTTAATGGTTTATTTTAAGCAGTTTAACAAGGTGTATTTTACCAGGGTTTTAATATACATATTTCATGGCTTTTTAATGTATTGCATTAAAACTATGGTCACGAAAATCCCATTAAATAGTAAGAACTAATGGGTGAATTTTAATGGTGACCTGTTTAATCTCTGTTAAAAACGTTTGAAAAAATTAAAACCAATTTCATGACCCTTTTAATGGCATGTGCATGCAGTAGTAAATATTCATAATCGTTTGTCAATGGTAATATTCTAGCTACTAGTACTTCTTTCTATTAAGAATTGTTGTCAAATATTGCACATTGCCCTTTAATGCAATGGAAAAACTTGCAATTCTTACAAATCTGATATTTGTCTGACTTTGAATAACATTTGTCACGGAAAGCTCGGATCTGAGCTCAAACTTGTCAGTTTAGCGACAAGACTGGCACTTTACGTGATAAACTATACCTTCTCATGCAGCAAGTGTCAGACTAGACAAGATCCGAGGAAGTAATGTGATTTTTCAAACAGCATGCTACATAATACCTATATTAAAATCTTCTTTTAAACATAGACAGGATTATTGTCTTATTCAATTTCTGATTTAGTTCTAGACGATTTCTTATAAAGTAAGCAATTTGTCTTAATCGGTATAAACTTCAAATATTATGGAAGTATACTTAAACATTAGAATGTCTCCCCTAGTTAAACGCGAGACAACATATTATTCGAAAAGCAAATAATAAGAACTTAAACAGTAAACTTGGCGATACAATTGTAAACTAAAAAGAAAGACAGCGACAAACAAATAATTTTAAAAGGTATATTTTCTAGCATTGGCTTATTTCTTATACTCGTCTTGATGTAGTATTTTATATAGATACTAACAAATGTAGTTTTTACGGGAACATATGAATGTAATTACTGTACGTGAACATGGATGGTCAAATGTTGTAATTATACGCGAATGTATTTTCAAATGTTGTAATTATACGCGAATGTATTTTCAAATGTTGTTATTATACGCGAATGTATTTTCAAATATTGTAATTATACGCGAATGTATTTGTATAGATGTAGTTATTCTTCGGGATTATTTATGTACTGATGTAGTTGATATACGTGAATATATACACGGAAAGATATAGACATATTATGAAGGACACAAAAGTTTGAAGTCAATTGAATTTTATTACTTTTAAATTGAGAAAAACCCTCCATTTTACGTTTGTGTCGTCAAATAAACAAAGAGAATCTATGCACAAGCCTGTATCTTAGAAGTATCGCAACAATAATTTCTTTATGATTTCTACATAAATTCTTATGTAATATTATCTTGTCTTAATTCCCTTTAAAAGAAGTAACGTAGAGATAAAATAGAGATAATAAATTCTTGTTTTAGTAGAAGTAGCATCATTTTTAAAATAATAATAATAATAATAATAACGATAATAATAATAATAATAATAATAAATAATGATAATGATAATAATAATGATGATAATAACAATAACAAGAATAAAAATGATGATAATAAGTAAATGTATAATAATTGTGATTAATTGGAATCTGATAAATTGTTAGAATTTTCCTACAGTTAAAACGGCGATTTTTAAAGTAACATATAAGGTTACTCAGTTTCGCAGGCAGTTTTACCGGTGTAATTGATAGAATATAATTTGTTCTTACCTTTCATAAAGAATATTATTCCTTTCACGCACAATGTCTTAATCCTTATGCTTGTGGGTGTTTAGTTGATTAAGACTAAATGAAGTGAAGTTATTGATTCCAGAACACTAACTAACAACAGAGTAACTCCACACTGGAATTTAGATTGTTCTCGCCCTCTGTAGCTCTTAATGGAAAACAGGATCCTGCCTCTGCTGTACTGTTGGAACACAGCTAGTCATGTCTCTGTAAAATAGAAATATAGAGGATACATTTGTTTGTTTTAGTGTTATATCGAATTATTGTTCAAAAACTGGATAACAAGTCATACTTTACGCCAATAGAGAAAATTGCTAGCCTGTGTTATTTATCCTTTTTTGTACGGTTTATCCTAATTTTACAGTTATTGTGTATGTCCATACGAGTGGAAAGATGTAAATGACATTTTTACACCGAAACTACCAAATATACCGACTATAAATTATTTTATTACATTATTCAAATTTGTATATTCTGGAAAAAAGCAGATCTACCAATATATCAAATTCATGATAATTTATTAAAGCAGTAGTAAAAACTGGTGAGAGACATAGAATAAAAGTTATGTCAAGTTGGCGTATAGTGTTTGGTGAAATTTGATTCATTAAATTCTTCGGAAGCTCTTTTTTTATTATATTTTGAAAGAATATAAACCCGGTAAAATAAAACTGATCATAAGCTTAAGACAAGATATAGACCACTAAAGAGAATAAAATATCTTTTCTATTGTCAACTTTTAAACAGGATTTAAAACTAGGTTAATTACCTTTACCTAATATTTTTGGGGCTCCGTGGCAACGTGGTTAAATTAATCTAAAGTACCCTTACGGATATTATTGCAGACACGGGGAGGCAACTCATGAACACACAGTCAAACTGAGTCAGCTGTTTTCTTCTAACAATATCTTGGCAGATTTTATTGATATGCACAACGACCTTACATAAGCCAGCAGGAAGACTTCCTCACATTACAACACCCTAAGCCAGGTTTCGAGGCTCAGCTGTGGTAGACAACTAATTCAAACTTAGCTTGTAGTATAGCTTTCATCAGAATAATTTTTATAATATCTATCTGGGGGTGGAAGAAAGAGAATGTCACTAGATGGTGACACGGTATCTAAAAGAATTATACTTTCGCTTGTTTGCGTTGTCTGGTCCGCTTTTCTTTGTTTCTTTCCTTTTTGGGGGGGTCTAAATTTAAAAAATGTTGAATTGAAAATCATGAGGTAAGCTTTTTCAGTAGCAAGCGGCAGCAGTGAAAGTCTATCAAATATTTTATTCAGTTGTTATATTTCCCAGTTCTTTGGGCTAATGAAGTTCATGCAATGTACTTTCAAAATAAAGCTCCTCCAAAGTACATGTAAAGGGCGCGAGGAGTGTTATAGATTTGGTTACATTTAATAAACAAACTCTAAAACTGAGTGCCACTGTTTTGCTTATAATGCTTGGTTCCTTTCTATTCTTTCAAAGCATCACCTTATAGGTGTTTTTTTTTGCACGAAAGGCATTACTTTTTCAGCTGACATTCCGTAATAAGTTCAATATTTTATAATAAAACTCATAAAATCTATATTCTTGAATCAAGTTATAATGGCGTCAGTTTGTCAGTTATTGTATTATTATAAGCTAATATTAATACATACGTACGTAGAAAGGTTTGTGACCCGAGGTCTAGGCCCGGACTTTTGGCTTGCAATGAACGCTAGGTTGGTCCCAGAAAGAAAGATATCATATTTTAGTCTGCCACATGCACTTTGCAACGACACTAAGCTTTTGAAAATATGACACTAAACGGGTGGGAAACAGGACACTAAATAAAGTGGCCAAAACGGATATTTCCATTGTAATTACATAATATCATAGTGGTTTCTGATCCGACTATTTTGACCGGGAAGTTTTGCTTGCAGTCAACACAAGAACGGTCCCAAATGACCAAGCCCTAACTAACTTTACGATATTACAGCTTTTACAGCTACCCAAGGGCACTCCGTCTTTAAGTTGTCAATTTTCTTCGGTTAGAGTTCATCCGTGCTTGTATATTTCTAGGAATTTCGTTACGTATGATAAATATATCCAGTATTTAAAGTAGTTATACTTGCATACCATTATCACAACATTTTCCTTTTGTTACCATTGTTAATGTAAGGGAATCATATTGTGCGGAGAATGTTATATTTACAGAGGTCTGTAATTTTGTAGGTGAAAATTGTGGGTAACATTGCTATTTACGATAATTCTACGATGTTTACGCTGTCCTGTAACTTTGGAATGTTGTTCGAACTAAGAATGACGTTTCGGGCACATAAGGGATATATTCTATATTTACACGAATATCGTTGGATCATCATTGGCGTTTGTGTACATTGGGGATAAGTTTATATTTACACTGTCCTGTGACTTTGGAATATCGTGGCATAAACAGTTAAGTTTATAAACAAGGCTGATCGGCTTCCTTGCGTCACACCTTTGTCAGGCGAAATGATGCTAACCACATATAAGTAAGAGGAGAATTTTACGGCCGTCTAACTGCACAAATACCGCGATAATAGTATGATGGTTTGCAGATTTAACAGTCCCGCCGTCGGCAAATTTGTCTCCGAATGAGTCATTGTTTCGAATCTGGCTGATCGAGCAGCAATAAACAACACTAATGATCCAGATGTAATGCAATACCGGCCTATAAACTGTTTTGGTTAGATTTAGTTCAAAGGCTGTTTAGTTTTGTAGTCATTTCATAAGCAATTATAAAATAATCTCCCTGATATTAAATACACGTGTAAAAATATATTGTGACTATTCATCATAAAAACTAAATACACCAATATAATATAGATGTCTTGAATCCAGCATGAACCGTACTCATAAATCTCATGTGATTATGTATCTAAAATACTTTTAGACTACAGAAAGTAATAAGGTAAGATACGTTTTGAAAGTGCATTTAGTAATGACAGAGAATCTTAAGAATGTTATGGAAATTAGAAACATCACACAAATAGAATATCAGTTTAGCCACGGAATTCCGAGAGGAAAAAAACATAGATCACGTTTGTTCTTCAGACTGAAAAAAAATTGATTTGAGCCGTGCCATGGGAAAACCAACATAGTCGGTATGCGACCAGCATGGATCCAGACCAGCCTGCGCATCCGCGCAGTCTGGTCAGGATTCATGCTGTTCGCTAATGGTTTCTCCAATTCCAATAGGCTTTAAAAGCGAACAGCATGGAGCCTGACCAGACTGCGCGGATGCGCAGGCTGGTCTGGATCCATGCTGGTCGCATACCCACTATGTTGGTTTTCTCATGGCATGGCTCATTTATCTTTTACATGCAAGGAAATCTAACGAGACGTTTCTATCCATTTGTTATTATTTGACAATAAATTCTATCTATCTTATGTGACATAGAAACCAAAACAAATCCTGATGATAAAATCTTTAAGATGAATCTTTCAAAGAATAGAATGCACACAAAGCAGGCGATTTTCCAATTGTCCATCTGTTTGTCAATCAGACACAAATGGTCGATAAAATTTAATGTATAAGAGATCTTTAAATTTATAAATGTGGTTCTGGTTTCTGCGGCAACAATGCCCCTTCTGTTGGGGGAATTTTACTGTTTGACAATAATCTTTTTTATTTGGCAGCTATGTCCCTTCCGTTAGGGGACTATTATTGTTCGACAATGGTCTTTTTTTACTGCAGCAATGCCCCTTCAGGTACGGTTCTTTTATTGTTGAGCAACATGCTTATCTTTTTTGCAGTTATGCCCCTTCCGGATTGGGACTTTTATTGTTGAGCAATCGTCTTGTCTATACGGGTCTTCTTTATACGGCATCAATGCCCCTCCCGGAATGTGACTTATATTGTTGAGCAAAAGTCTTGTCTATTTATGGAAGCAATTTCCTTTAATGTAGGTGACTTTGATTGTTGAACAATAGTCTTGTTTTTTATGACAGCCATGTCCCACCCGGTAGGGATCTTTAGTTGTTGGATAATATTTTGTTTCATGCCAGCAGTGTCACTTCCAGCAGGGGACTTTCATTTTGGAATACAGTCTTGCTTTTATGTTAGCAATGCACCTTCTGGAAGGAGACTTTTATTGTTGAACAATATTCATGTTTTAGTGGCAGCAAGACCCCTTCCGATAGGGACTTTTTAACTCATCTATTCGAAGAATAGGTAGAGCTATTGGACTCAACCATTGGTCGACATCGGCGTCCCGATTTTTTTGTATGTAAGTTTTTGCATGTAAACCACTTTTGGGAATGGATTAAAACTTTACTGTAAAAACTGCCTTAAATTGCTAAGGTTCCATAACTCTGGTTTCTTTTACCAAATTATGCCCCTTTTTCGACTTATATTTTTTCAATTGTCAAGATAGAATCTTTGATATTTGATAGTTTGATATTAAAAGAATGTACCTTTTTCTATTTTCACAAAACTATACAATGGCAATTTGCCGCAATTCAACTAACAGTGAGATATAAATGACAATAATATAACAAGCACTTTTTATTAGGATTTGTATGTTATAAGTACATATTTTAAGAGTATGTGCTAGAACATACAGGTTTTTGTCAAACAAATACTTAATGATCGTTAAGCTGTCAGTTTAAGAGATCGTAACTCGGTAAAAGAGAAAAACACCAACCACTTATAGAAAGATAATCAATTAACCTCCTTCACCAAATCCATATAGAAACATTAGGTCAGTGCCCCTTATGAAGTGTCAAGCCCAATGAAATTATGTTTTTGAATACGACTGTTTCATATATATTTCTTATCACGTTGAGAAAAACCAAAATCACGCTTCGGAACCAGTTTACGGTTATCACAACTTGGTATTATATTAACAAATATATTACAGAAAATGGATGTATTGAGCAAAATAAACATTGTAGTTCCGAGTTGCCAAGGAGAAGCAATGGCTTGATAGTTAACGTGTTGTTGCGTTTATAAAGTAGGTTCTTTTTTCTTTTACAAGAGGATTGAGATCATTAAAACAACTTTGCTTTGTTATGTATCATAATGGCATTTTATCAAAAGCTAACGTAATCAAGTATGATAGATTAACTTTTAGATTTTGGACTTTTTGAATGTTTACAATTGTGAATGACTTCCCTTTTCCGAGCAGTTATGTCATCCGATTACTCATGTGCATGTTAAAAGTCTAGTAAAATGTTTAGAAGTAAATGTACGTTGGCGCCTCGGTGGCCGAGTGGTTACGGTCGCTGACTTCAAATCACTTGCCCCTCATCGACGTGGGTTCGAGCCTCGGGTGTTAAATTCTTCGTGTGAGGAAGCCATCCAGCTGGCTTACTGAAGGTCAGTGGTTCTACCCAGGTGCCAGCTGGTGATAAAATTACGCACGGAGTGGCACCTGGGGTCTTCCTCCACAATCAAAGCTGGAAAGTCGCCATATGACCTATGATTGTGTCGGAACGACGTTAAAACTAACAAATTAATGTACGTATGAATGCTGGAAATGTGGTATAGAAGATGTTTCCGTGTAAGAATGGAAATATAACTCCGTGTATTCACGAGTGTAACACAGTTTAAGAAAACCAAATTGTACCAGCTGACTAATACAATGTCACACTTAACGGTGTCACAAATGCTGAAAATATAGTAAACTAATTATATGATACTTATGGATTTCAAATGAAGGGATGCACGTCTTTATATACTTCTTAAATTGATGTTCACTGAAGTATTTGTTAAAATAGATTTCAATTAATGTCCGAAAATGTAAGTTTATCAATATGTAGTTAAGATAATTACTAACAAACATAAAATAACTGATGCTAATGTACAGGAACGTCTTACTAAATATCAAAACCGCTTAAATGGCCGTAGGAAAGCCTACATATCCAATTCTTCTGAACAACTTAAGACTCCATTTGAGATAAAGTTGGCAATATCACGTTGTATTTTCAAAAAAGCAAGGACAGAAGTCCAACAGTCTTTATCTTTACTGTTATTTTCATTTATCATTTTGTAATATTTACATATTCTGACAAAACTGATTGCAGTTGTCTGACTTTAAATTACATTTGCCACGGAAACCTCTGATTAGACAAAAAGCCACAAGGCTGGTCACAATATCAAAAATAAATGATAACATATTCCTTCTCATATAGCAATTGCCAGACAAAAAGAAATGTGATTTATCTAACAGCTTGATATATGATATACGGGTTCACTTTGTTAATTGCATATATATATATAGAGAGAGAGGGTATTTGTTTGTTTCAGTGTAAGATTGAACTTTCTTTCACTATTGAATACCAGATGCAAAATTTATACGAGCGAGTGGCAAATGTAAGATATGGTATTCATGAGTGAAAGATATTTTCATCTAACATGTAAAACAAACATTCTTTTTTTATTTCATGTTTTGACTAAGTTTATCCATTTTATAGTGTCTGACCAGCAAAAACAAAACTATATTTGATATTTTGCACTGTGAAAACACCAGATATATTTCACTCTAATGTTTCAATAATTCTGTGAAAAGAAAATGTAATAATTTCATTTTCATACTTGTTCATTACTTGATTTCAATTACTGGTCACTTTGGATTGTGTATGTGAACGTCCCTTTCATTCAGCAGTTTCCAAACCCAATAGCTTTATCTTGCACTCTTCGTGTTTTCTACCAGGTTATTGTTTAAGATAATTTCCCTATATAAAAGTTACATGTAATACCTTTGATTGAATATTTTTCACAGCACTTTAAACGTTTAAGCCACAGTCACATTTGAGTTAAATTGCCACAACTTCTAAAATATTCGACTTGTTTTATTCGCTGAAATTTATAGCGAAAATAACATATTGCGAATATTACTTTACCGGCGACATCAAGGAGCAAACAAGTAGGCCTTATTCCTTTCAACCTAATACTCAAGTGCAGACAAAGGGCAGCCAAATTACACTCAAATTATATGCTTGGCATCTCTCACATAGCTTTTAACTGATTAGGCTGGAGGGGTACCGGGGATTTCCCCCAAAAAGTCCCATATTATATAAAAAGGTGATTTATATTTGAGAGGTTATAACATTCACCACTTTTCCTCTCTTGAACATAAGATAATAGCGGGAGAAAAGCACTGGCACCAGCCCTTAAGGAAAAAAATGTACATGTTTTACCCTACAACTAGATATGCTATAAGAACCATGTTCATGAACGGGAAAGTGTACTAACCCATCGTTTTTTTTTGTGCGGAATGCGCGATTTAAATGGGCACGCGTATATTTTCCGGTTCATGACCATGGCCCATTTAGTATAGTGGAATTTTCTTTTTGGTTTGATGCCAGTGTAAATGTCATACTTGTTTTTGCTTCGAAATGCTGTTTTTTTTCTTTCTGGCCTGGTGCCAGTGGGGAAAAGTAAGAAGTTGTCAGTTTTACGTTAAGTGAGTAACTTAATACGCATTGTCAATATCAAGCAAATCCCAAATGAACATTTTAACACGCTTACATATTAAAATGAATCATAAAGCTATTTCCTGAAGCAAAACCAATCTGTTTCTTTACATCAAAATACTCGTTAAAATCCTGAAGGAATTACTTTGAGTGTTGGATTCACGAACGGAAACTTTAGTCACGAAATCGCCATATTGGAATAAAACTATGTTTTATGATCCTATTTTAACATTAACTGACAAACTGACAACTCCGTAATAAAATTCCATTCTAATGCTACAAGAAATAGTAAGTTACGAACCGCTTAAGCCAGGTACCTGCTATATACCTATCCGTGGCAATTGTTGCCTTTCTTTGCAATAACAGGTAAAACGGTTATCTCTGTATTAACAAACGTTCTCGTAAAATGCTTGTTCATTGATTAAATTGTATTATTTTGTTGGCTGTTGTAATACTTAAAGGTGGTTAATAAGATCTTAATCAAGTAATTGATTTGTTGGACCCTTTAAGACCTGATCAATGAACGTAAGTGTTCAGTTGAAAAATAGGTAGACTTTTACAAGAGGCATTATTGAAATTATAATCTTAAACTTTCTTTCAATTGAACTCAGTTTCAGTATTTTTTCAACGAGTTTCATACACATAAGCAACTTACACAGTTTTAGACTTTTCCAGTTAGACCCCTTTAAACCAATTGTTCAGTCACGTTGTGGGTAAAAACACACTGCATTATAACAAAAATCAACGATCCTTAAAAAGACCAGTACAGTCAAAAATAACAAATCATTACTTGGTATTTTACGGATGTTTAAACTGATATTTTTCTAATAAAATTAAGGAATCATTTTCTCATGGACGTTTTGAAATTCATGATAGCTTTGTGGTCAATGTTGGTCCATTTTAATGGATTTAAAAGGCAATGATCCAACCGGTCTATAAAAGACTAAGTGGTTACATGGTGGCCAAACATTCACCACCAATTTGCACATGATCTCTGAAACTGAAAGTGGATAATTTGATTAAACGCATATTTCTGTACAATGACATATTCAATGGCGCTGAACATTTAATTTAACAAACCTTAAAATATTTATGATGAAATGTGAAAACTCACATAAAATTAAAAACTTACACCTGCTGGTATTGCATATAAAACACATCAATTTTTTTAAAAGCCATGCAGTCTCTAAAATATAGTCTTGAGATTTTTTAATGTATCAAGCGATTTGCTTCTGTGTAATGCTATCGGCAGTTCATTACACAGTTTTGGACCAATAATACAGAAACTAATGTCGTTAAATGTATTGCACTTGTTATATGGACAACATAACGACATTCAGAATTGTCTGACGATCTCAAACCGTGTCTACTAGGAACATACTCTGTAAGCAGTTCTGTTGAATACACAGGTTCTCTGCCAATGTGATAATTATACATGAAAGAAAGTATCTTAAACTCAATCCTTGATTTCACCGGCAACCAATATAAGTCATACAATGCTTGTTTGGCACTGTCCAGTTTCCTCCTGTTAAGGAAGAGTTTTGTTCCCATGTTTTGAATACATTGCATCTTACGCACTTCACCGTTAGCTACACTATACAGTATAACATAGCAGTAATCCAGATGTGAAATAACTAGAGACAAAACTTAATTTTAAGTGTCTGCTTTGGTTAAATATTTTCGGATGTTCTTAATTCGTAGGTAATTCAACATGGCTGTACGACATTTGCGATTTAACTGATCTTTAAAGTTCAAGTTTTCATCAAGAAATGCATCAAAATATCTATTTGTGCTTTAACGTTTGATATCATCATCATCATCAATGTTAATCAAATTTGTTAAACATTTTTCAATTGAGGTCTCGTACTAAACATAATAAATTCAGTTTTAAGTGCTTATTTTCAGTTTGTTTCTACTCATCCATTCATTGATTGTAACTGCGCACCGTTCGAGGTCTCCGACCGCTTGTGATTCTACAGAAGCAGATGTAGGACGAAAGCTTTATTTACTATATGGTCATCAGCAAAACCGTAGACTGATATGGATTTGGGAATGACATCAAAAAGAGTTCCAGCAAAGGTGAGATACAGTCAATGACCAAGGCAACTGCCTTTGGGCACACTGCATTCAAGCTGGCGGTCTGATGAATATACCTTGTTGACATTAACCTTACAAGTACGATGCCTTAAGTAGGAGGCTACCCATTGAAGAGATGTTTCACAGACACCATACTGTTCTTTTAGGGCATCTAGCAGAATATTGTGCCGCACTTAAGACAATTGCAATAAGGCCCAAGACGTGCTGTTAGAAGATCATTAACCAACCGAAGCAGAGCAGATTTACAGGAGTGATGTTTTCCAAACATCTCTTATTATCGATCACAACACTGCTTTGTTGCGAAAAACGAAAAAAAACATGTCATTTCTACTTTTTATTGGATTATTTCGACATGTGCTTTTTCACGAAATGCGATTGATTTACTACCGAAAAAGTTCCAAAATTTTAATCGAACAGGTTAACAACTAGGTTAACGACGACTGAATTATTTACTATAAAGAGATCCATGTCTCCCTAACAAGTGATATTTCCGACATGCAGACTGATTCTTAGGCAAAAGACTGTTTGGAATTACATGTGTGTTTAATTTGTAAAGAACAACTTTCTCAAAGTTTTGACAGAAATGAAAGTTACCCATAGGACGATCGTTGGAAAGCTCTAGTTCACGACCTGCTTTTTAAGCAAAGGTCTAACAACAGCTTGTTTGTATTTCACAGGGAAAACACCTTGTTGCAATTAGAGATTCACCAATTTAGTGGTACTAGGGAGAAGTTCGTCTTCATGTGATTTCAAAATGCGTGTTGGCAAAATATCTAGCTCTCCTGACGTAGTATTCAATTTACTGCTGAGTGTTTGCACTTCATTATAAGCCAATACAGTAAATTTGTCTAAATTTGGTACATCCCTTACTTTTGGTAATTACTTAGGGACTGACGTATATTTGAGATTTATGCCATGAAAAAGTCAGCAAATTTTTCGACCATTGAATTATTAGACTCTGCTTAATCTGAAATAACACTCATCTGATATATCTTTACTTGCACCATTTAGATATATAACAGCCTTCATTTGTTTTTTTACTCCATATAATAAAAACAATAGAAAATTTGGCAACAGTTAATTCAAAATTAGAGTCCATAACATAACACATGCAAAGTGAAGGGGAAATTGTTTCGTATATGCAAATTCACGAGTATATGGTATAATATATGCGAAGTTAAGGGCACATGGTATGATATGTGTGAAGTTCAGGATACACAGTAGATAGTTACGGGTATACGATATGCTATTCACGGTTAGGTCAATACCCTCTGTAGAGCTCTTGCAATTTGATAATTATTCAAACTACGTTTATTGTTGGCTGTAGATATTTGTATAAATAACCACGACTGTTCATACGGGCTCATTCTAAACACTTGACTTAATGTATCTGAGCCGTAGGCTGAGACGACAGCGTCTCAAAGACAAGTATGTAAATTGTGATTTTCACGACAGAAACATATTAAATGAGTTATCAAGTCTGCATTTTGTACAACGCTGTACGACATTCTTCGATAATCGTACACCGACTGTTTTAATGAGAAAAGTACACATAAACATAAGTTTAGGGTAAGCCCTAGCTATACACCACAGCACGCTCGGGTTTTTCAGGGCAATTACATTGTGTAATTCTTGCCTAATTGAGAATAATTGTTCATCAGACAATCTTTTCTCTTTCACTACGACATCTTTATATACATGTAATGTGACTTCCAAGTGCACTTCGATGGGAAATATCCTAACTCTACGAATTCCAGCTAAAATTTCACTAAATCATATTTTTGAATTTGTCTGTATACATCTGCTATGAAACCATATATCTGTTTGTCAAAATTCATAAACCTCGTTAACTTGTAAACAAACATTCATTTTTCGAGGTATCTACACTGCAAATGACACAGTCGCCCAAACAAATAGTGTTTTTTAAGTGTATAATTGTTTCTATGGAGTCAAGGGATAAAGCAAACAGGGCGAAGCCAATATTGGTAAATTTATTGAGTTGTTTCATGGATTTTACACACAATCTGTGCGCAGTTTTAAATTAAGCATGTCAGAGTTAGAATACAAAGACCACAATTCACATCCATACAATGCTTTTGAAAGAACAACTGACTGGTATATTGTTCTTGCCGCAATGGGATTTATTGCTACTGGATGGATTCCGCAATTTGCGATATTAAGAAATGTTCCCTAAGTTTGATACAAGCATCTTGTATACATTTACTTGTTGACAGAAACTCGTCAGGTACCAGTCCTAGATGGATATAGTATTCTCCTTCCTCGACTATTTCATCTCCAAGTTTGAATACTCTATCAGTTCTTGTCCTATCGGTTCCAGACTCATTAACCTTTAGCCTGCTGCAGGCGAATTTAACAGCCTTTGCAAACAGCTTGGAACCAGATCAGACGCCGATTAAATCGGCGTCTGATCAGGTCCCAAGCTGTTTGCTACTCTGACAATATTTCTTCCAATTTTGGAGCAAATTGAATGAACTTTACAATTTTAGCAGACGACATTTCCAGCAGACGACAATTTATCTAGCAAGCTAAAGGTTAAAGACTATAACACCCCATTTATTAGCATTATATTTGAACCTTAAATGACGTGAGTAACTATAAAATATATCCAGCATCCTGTCAATTCCAAACTTCGAGTAAGACAAAGAACCATATCATAAGCTACTGTTGGGGCACAAACATTCATATTATACATACACAAACCGTAGCCGTTTAATGGGACCGTTGATGAAAATGATATAAAGCAGTGGCGAACTTTTCCCGCCTTGTCGCGTCCCTTGTAATACCGGGAATACTGGCGAATTCAGACCCTTATATTTTACATAGCTGGTAACATTTTTGTACAAATCTTTAAAAGCGGTTAAAGATGTTTCATCGATTTTGCTCTAAATTAATTTGTAAAATAAACCATGATGCCATACATTGTCAAACGCCTATTTTCCATCTAGGTAACATACATACATACATCTTTGACGAATTCTCGCGTGAAAAAGGACACGCTTGCGTAATATGAAAAACGTCATAATACATCCTAGTTTTTCCTGAAATCCGCCTTGTTGTATACTAAAGCTGTCTATTAATGCCTCGTCCATCTGTATATCAATATAATTTCCAAACGTTTTAACATTACAGATGACAGAGTAATAGCACGATAATTATTGGGATCTTCTTTCCAAAGTGTTAAATTATCCCACGTTTTGATGAGTCTGGTATGTATCCAAGACGTAACATGTATTTAAATACGATTGCTAACACACTCGAAACAACATGTTTTACCTAAATTAAATGTTCGTAACATATATCATCATATTAGCTCTCTGAATTATAGTTTTCTCTTTAAGAGGAGCGTGCTTATTCAAGACGTCCTCCATTTCCGATTCAAACTCATTCACAAACTTGTTAATATTCTGTAAATTAACGTTTATTGCACTAAGGTCAGTGTAAAATTTAACTCGTTCAGAATTTTAAAGTTTCTAAGTGATACGCTCCTACTAGAAGTAGTCTCTTTTCTAAGAGAACCCTCACAACACAGTTATCAGTTAAAAATGGCACAGGCTCACATGTTTCTACATGAACACCATTAAGTGACTGAGTTATGTCCAGATCCAAGCTATTTCCTCCTGTATGAGTACTGAAATCAGCATGTTGGTCAAGGCCCATTGATACTAGGGAGTCCTTGAAGTTAGTAAAAGCACTGTTGTTACTATAAATATGCAAATTGAAATAGCCAATTATAAGTAAATTTTCATAATGTTGTAAGATGTTTTCGGTGAAGTTAAAAAATGTCAACAACGAACCGGTTATCTATTGATAGAGCCGGGAATCTATACACGCCCACTACGTGTATAGTCAAATTTTTGAAAACGAGTTTCTAAATACCATATTCAGAGCTTCGAACAGTACCGCGAGTTAACTTTCGCATATTGATCGTGTTTCTACAAGTGATCGCAACACCACCACCTTTTTATTTTTTTTATTAGTAACACTCTATTTATATCCATTCTGGTTCAAGTCAGAAGTTTTAAACTGATGTTGTTTCTTGCCCGAGTACCAAGTTTCAGTCAAAAGAGCGAAATGTATTTTCTCATTCCTGAGGTTTTGGCCAACAAAATCATCTTTATTCACATCAGATCTCCAGTTCAGAGTAATACAGGATACACGTTTGCTTATATTTTTGTACTGATTGCATTTCTAAGGGTATTTCAAATTTTAAAGTTAACACCATATTGTTTAGGTATACCTAGTTTTTACCACCTAATTTACTTCTTTGCCTTTTCATTTACAGGCTATATTGCGTAGGTTTATAATGATACATACCGCAGGATCTAGTTTCCCTAATCCCCTATTATTCGATATATTATATCCAATAATAGGTGTACTTTACAGGTGGACAAAAGTAATGCCTGATGTAAATTCATGAAGAAAATTATCAAAGTTATCACTGGATGCAAGCCACTCAATCACCGAAGATACGGCAACTTAGAAGCATAGAAAGATACAACGTACATTCATATCTATTATATCCAATTTTCAGCAAATCTCTTCACAAATAACAGAGTTATAATGGTAAGATCCAAGAGCAAAGAAAACACGTCTGCCTCTGGCGACGGTGTAAATATTTCCATGACTCAATAGTTTTCTAGTATTATGTGCGTGTAACATATTTATACTAAACAGATGAATGGTTGTAACAAAGTTTCAAAATATCTTAACAATTTGAAAAAAATACCTTTGAGAAAGTTGAAATAAAAATTGTCGAGTTAGAAAAGTCTAAACGTATACTTACAAACATAAAGAACATGTAGTACATTTCCTCTTTTCTTCGTGCTAACGAATATAAAGACTGACCATGTAAATGGTGTGCGACTCTTATTGCGAATGATGGGATTAATACTTACAAAACGTTTTCTGTTTTATATCATAGAAACAGTAATACAATATCTATTAACAACCAAATTGCTATGCAAATACGATGGAAGATCAAAAAGTAATGCCGGGATTTCATTTCTAAGTAATGAATTTTACCTACTCAGCTTACACGGTACATTGAAATAAAGACACAAAGCAATTTTCAGGAAATAAATTTCTTTGTGGTTATCAAAGGATTGGCTAGAATCCCATAAGGTTTATGCTTAGTGTGAGATTCATTTTATCGAGAATTCAGCCTCAAAGAAATATTTCGTGCCGCAAAATATTCCAGTTACAGTTGCAGTTTTAAAAATGATGACGTGATAAATTCATAATTTATCTACATAGTTTAGATGAACGCTATGCATAACACAGCTTCGTAATTTCAATATATATCTGAAGGAAATTAAGCAATCATAAAAGGAAGATCTGTTCATAAAGAAGGAGAACTGCAACATTTCAAGTTGAAAACCAATTTAAGCATCTTAAAAAGTGGCAAATCAATTTAAGCACCTTACCAAAAAGCATACCGAAACGTTACAAGTGGCAAATCAGTTTAAGGATCTTACAGAAAAGAAGAATGGAAACATTCCAAGTGGCAAACCAATTTTTAAGCACCCTAAGAAGGTAGAGCTGAACCATTACAAGTGGCAAACCAATTAAAGCATCTAACAAAGAAGCGAGCATAAACATTACAAGAGGCAAATGAATTTATGCATTTTACAGAAAAGGCGAACTGAAACATTACAAGTGACAAATTACAGAAAAAGAGAACTGAAACGTTACAGGTGGCAAATGAATTTAAACATCTTACATAAAAGGGAACTGAACCATTAAACGTGGGAAATCAATTAAAGCATCTTACAAAAACAAGATAACTGAAACATTACAAGTAGCAGATCGATTTAGCTTCTTCATAGCCTTAATTAGTATGTATGTTCAACAAATAATACGATACAGAAATACTAGTAGTAGTAATGCCAAATCGGATCAGGACTTCTATCTTTCTGACGCTCAAACCAATATTTATTTATACTTTCTTTCTTCTCGTTGTAATATCAAGGGATTGGAGTAGAATTGTCTTAGTGGTTTAGCTAAGCATGTATGTCGCTCGCTTCTGCTATCAAACGGCCCAGATGGTCATAAATTGATTTATTCATATTTAACTTATATTGCAATGTTTAACTATGTAGATTAAGCTGTATTGCATAAGTGGAGTAAATTGATAGTAAACCAAAGTTTATTTCACTAGATTGACAGTTAATGTTAGATCTGCGTGTTTAAGAGTCCTTTTAAAAGCAGTATCAAATTGATAATATATATGTCTGGTATAGAAAAATTTAAATACAGGTTTTGTTCAAACAAGTAAGAATTCATATGAAATGTAGATCGTTTAGATTTTGTAAGATATGTTCATGGTGTAGAATTGTGTTTTAATCTTGCTTGGAATTTTATTATTTTTTCATATGACGGAATTCCAGCTCTGTCCAGTGTCTACAAAATACACATTTTATCCCTAGAAAGTTGCAATTTGACTTGAATCAAATCAAAAAAGTATGAAAGATTCACTTTAACTTCCACGCACATTAATATATTCCCCGACAAATATATAATTATGATTTCGTTTTTGTTTAGAGATATCCATCCCGGCTGTTGTGATTATATCCCTACAAATATTTAATATTGCTTTTCCATGATACCGCTGGAATACAGATTGAAATTTGGTAAATACAGTTTACGTTTGTGATGCAAATATTTCTGTTATTGCATTCTTTTACAAGAAAATAACGATGGTCACGTCAATAATTCAGTTATTAAACCCGCATATACAAATCACTGCAAAAGTTTTCTTATTTAACATTGACGGTAAAACATATATTTCCAAGTCTCGATTTTTTTTTATTGCAACAGATATTTATCTGCATGCAGTCATCTTGTCCCCTATGTCATTTACAGTTGCAGTCTACATGTAACATTTTAATAAATAAACTGTGACATTACATTACTAAAGCTTGGTGGAGAGTTTATAGACTTTCTAAATGCTTCAAAACAGCAAACTAAGCATAAAAATAATTCATTACTGTAATACACGTATTCTGCAGAAAGAATAAACAATGTTATAATAAAGGATTTCTCTTTTAATCCGATAAAATTCAAAACTACATGATTACATGCACTGCCTAAAGCTTCTTTGTAAGCTTAATTGAATAAGCATGTTAACCAGTACTACCTTACAAGAAATGCGAGGAAATCTTATTATGAAGGGGATTCTTATCATTTGGAATTATAACTTTCTTTCATCTTCTAATGCTCTAACCAATATTAACTAGAATTTTTTTCTGTTTTCGCTGTCATATCAGGGGATCTCAGTGAAACTATTTTAATTGCGGTTTGGTGAAGCACGTATATCACGCGTACCTATCAATTAAGATATGTCCATCTCCTTCAAACACAAATCAGCCGGTTAGAAAGTGATAAAGAATATGCCCAGGTAAAACATATTAGAAAAATGTTGCGCATATAAATACTCGCAATAAATATATGTCTGTTCATGAGAGGTAATGGTAATGCAATTCCTCTTAAACTTTTTTTTGAAGCATTTATCAACAAAGAAGAAAAAAGTCATAAATCCAGCACAATGACCCAGTAGGAATAGCTACCTTCCAACAATGCAGGTCTGCCAGATCAAAGCTGTGTATGCATGTACACATGTAAGCGATAGACATACACATACAAACAGACACAAAGTAAACAAATAGAAAACAAACACATGAAGTTACAAAGTTAGTATTTGAAGACCATTCTCTTCTCATCTGTTTATATAAGTTTAAGAAAACTATTTATACGTAACGAGGATCTTTTATCTTCACTTTTCCACAATTCCACAATACAAAGTAAAATCCCACTTTTATCCCTTCTCGAATAAATGTGCGTTGTGATATATGACATATGTATGAGGTAAACACGGCATATGAATATGTACTGCATACGTCTTTGTTTTGAAAGAGGAATATGGAACATCTGATACTGTATCTATTTAAAAAGAGCCTAATGAAACAAATCCATTGGCGATAAAATAAGAAAGTCGGAATATAAAATAACCTTTACTAAACTGAAATTGCAGCCATTTTGGACCCAGTTACGTTATTGTTCTTTTCCGATATAGGCATTATCAGATATGATAATTATGGCAAAATTCTGTGAATTACAATTGAACATGGAACGAACATAAAATTAAGGGATACACTTCTGCACATAAACTAAGGTTCATATTATGTCATGTTCTACAAAATATGATTCTCTTAGCCGTTATTCACTGATTTACCATGGTAAATGCCCATATAAGAAAGGAATGATGACATCACTGTGCCCCATAAGATTGCCGTTTCGTTATATAGATAGTACTGAAATGACTATAATCCTTTTTGTTTGTAGACTGTTTGTCAATAATAATATTTCAGCTAGTTCTTTCTAGTAAGAAATGTTGCGAAATGTTGCACATTCCTCAATAATGCATTTTATTTTATCAGAATGTAAATTTAGAATATTCTTACAAAACTGATGACTTTGAATTACATTTGCCACAGAAACCTCTGATCTGAATACCAACCTGTGAGTGTACGGACTAGATTCAATCTACTCGCACTTTACGTGATAAACTATACCTTCTCATGCAGCAGCTGTCAGACTAGACAAGATCCGAGGAAGAAATGTGATTTATCAAACAGCATGCTATATAATACCTATATTAAAATCTTCTTTTAATTTTTTGTCGTCTTTTTCTATATCTGATTTCGTTCCAGACAATTGCTTAAAGTAAGCAATTTGTTTTTATCGGTATAAACGTTACATTTGAAATAAGAAAATCTATATAATGTATTAGAATCTCCGCTCTAATGAAGATAAAAAGTTAAACGCGAGACATAATTCTAGAAGCAATGATAAGTGTATTGATAAGGCATCTTCTAATGATGAATTAAATAGTACATTTGACGATATAATTGTACAGTAAAAGAAAAGCACCAAAACAACATCAAGATCAAATAAAATTAAGAAATATATTTTCTAGCATTGCCTTATTACTTATTTTTGTCCTGATACATTCATTTATAGAATGGCTTGGTACTTACAAATGTAGTTACATCAATTAGTTATTATACGGGAACATATGTGTTCAAATGTGTTATACAAGATTATACATGTGCACATGTGGTTATTGTACGGGAAAGTATACGTTTAATTTTGAAGTGTGATTTTTAGTACATTAGAAATGAGGAAGCCCCCCCCCCCCCCCACCCACCATCTCTCTTATTAGTCAACGTGGTCAAATATATCAAGCGAGTTTATGTACATGCCTATATTTTAGAATAATTTATTAATATATTATATCATAATAATCATTATATTGTCTTACTTCTAAATAAAAGACTTAATGTAAAGAAAAAGGAAATATAACAAATTCTTATTTAAGTAGAAGTAGTATCACTTTTAGCTCGACTATTCGAAGAATAGCCTAGCTATTCTACTCATCCTGGCGTCGGCGTCGGCGTCACACCTAGGTTAAAGTTTTGCATGCAAGTACATATGACTATCATTTAAAGCTTTGAAACTTATTTTTTCCTTTTTCTAGGTCAATTACCAACCTCACTGGGTCAAGTCCCATAACTCTGACATGTATTTTGGCCAAATTATGCCCCTTTTTGGACTTAAAAAATTCTGGTTAAAGTTTTGCATGCAACTTACTATCACCAAAATTAATGCAGATATTGAATTGAAACTTCACGTGTGTCTTCGGGGTTATAAAACTAAGTGATAGCATCAAGTCCCATAACTTTGACGTGCAATTTTGCCAAATAATGCCCCCTTTAGGACTTAGAAAATCCTGATTAAAGTTTTGCGTGCAAATACATATGGCTATCATTTAAAAGCATATAGCTTTGAAACTAATTTTTTCTTTTTCTATGTCAATTACCAACCTCACTGGGTCAAGTCCCATAACTCTGACCTGACATGTATTTTGGCCAAATTATGCCCCCTTTTGGACTTAAAAAATCTGGTTAAAGTTTTGCATGCAAGTTACTATCACTAAAACTAATGCAGATATTGAAATGAAACTTCACATGTGTCTTCGGGGTTATAAAACTAGTTGATAGCATCAAGTCCAATAACAATGACATGAATTTTGGCCAATTTATGCACTCTTTTGGGAGTAAAAAATCCTGGTTAAAGTTTTGCGTGCAAGTACATTAGCTATAACTTATAGGCATATAGATTTGAAATTTATTTTTATTTTTCTAGATCAATTACCAACCTCACTGGGTCAAGTCCCATAACTCTGACATGTATTTTTGGCAAATTATGCCCCCTTTTAGACTTAGAAATTCTGGTTAAAGTTTTGCGTGCAAGTTACCATCTGCAAAACAAATGCAGATATTATATTGAAACCTAGTTGATTGCATCAAGTCCCATAACTCTGACATGTATTTTGGGCAAATTTTGCGCCCTTTTGGACTTAGAAACTTCTGGTTAAAGTTTTGTTTGAAACTCTATTGATATTTTGACATTAGATTAATATTTCTGCTTCTGTGACAACGATTCGAATATTCGAGCACTGGCTTTCTTACGGACATCTCTTGTTATAATAATAATAATAATAATAATAATAACAACAACAACAAGGATGATAATGATGATGATGACAATAATAATTATAATAATGTTAATAGTAATAATAACAAGAAATATCTTTAAAAATGATAGTCGGCGAATTGTAATAAGGAAAGAAGTTGATGAATTTTTCATCTAACATTCATCTTTCATGTAACATTTTTCAAATTGCAAAACTAAACACCGCACTTTAACAATTTAAATGGTTCTCTTTTAATTTTTCGCAAAGGTTTCGTAGGGTTGCAATTTTGTTTCGTTTATCCTTAGACGAATAATTACAGCAGTAGTTTGATGAAGATTCATGAAGCGGTTCATGAGAAGAGGTCATTAAACGTGTTTATATGTTAGCTAAATTGGTCCCTATCCCCATTTGTAACAAAATAGCAGGAGACCTTATGATATTGTTACACATCGAGTTTGATAAAAATCCATTACATTTTAGTGGTTAATGCGAAAGCTACTTAGCTTGTGTCATAAAGGCAAGTTCTATATAATATTGGAGGCCCTTATAAGTGCTCCACCAATTGACAAGATCCAAGTGTCAGAGAGCTGATAAATAACTGGAAGTAATCCTCGAAGCACGAAAAGCAAACGTGAATTGCAGACACGTTGATTGATCTTTCTGACTATGAAATGCAACATGCACCCCTAACCGCTAAGGTATTATTTATCAAAGAATTGAATCAATGATCCCGAAGAACCAGAACAAATATTCACAACATGAGAGAAGTTAAAGATTCTAAGTTTTAGCTCTGCAGCCCCTAAAAAGGAAACAAATGTCCCGCTGAACAAAGTTGGTGCGGACCTAATAAAGATAGCTACAATCAAGTTTGATTAGAATACTGAGAAAAAAATCAATTAAAGGATTTTTTATTTTATTTTTATTTATTCTAAAAAGGCAATGATCCCGCTTTTACAAATGCATATCGCTATCATGAATCTTGACAATGACGTTCACCTATAAAAATGAAGGCAAGCAAAACAATTACAGTTTTATTATTTAATTATTATTTCTAAAAGCAAAGCTGATCCGTCAATGCATATCACATAGAATCTGGAATGACGTCACACTTAAAGTAGGTAAGCAAATCGTTTAGATTTTTTATTGAAGCAATAGTCGTATCATGATAAGGTGAAAAAGTCTTGTAATGCTTTAAAGTTCTGATTTGCTATATGAAAATGTTGACATATATATAAATGCGTTTTATATATTTGTTATAAAAATATATAATTATTTAACTGATTTATTATATATGAATATTTTTCTTTAGTATGGTATGCAAATATTGAACTCAGTTGAAATCTGTTTTATTATATATGCTATATAATGACTGAATCTCATTACACTGAAATGAAGGTACGCTGCATACAGTTTATCTATGTGATATGACTATGGTCAAACTTTCCTTATGAAACAAAAATATTGAAATAATTACAATTATATGTTTTGCTTGACCTTCACTTTTTTTATAGGTGTGACGTCATTGTCCAAAGATTCGTGAAAAGCGAATATGCTTTTGTTAAAGCGGGATCAGTTGGCCTATTTTAGAAATAAATAAAAATAATAAATAAAAAAAATCCTTTAATTGATTTTTTTTCTCATGTATTCTAATCAAACTTGATTTGTAGCCAACTTTGTTCAGCTGGGACATTTGACCCCTTTTAGGGGCTGCTAGAGCTAAAACTAGAAATGCCTTTATACAGCGTCTCATGAACAGCTTGGTGGATCTTTGTCATACTTGGTCTGGAGCATCATTATAAGGTCCTCTTCCAAATTTATTTATATAGGAACTTGGGCCCTATTAGGGAACACTATAGCTAAAAGTAGATATGCCTTTCTTCGCATTAACCACTAAAATGTAATGGATTTTTATCAAACTCGATGTATAACAATATCGTAAGGTCTCCTGCTATTTTGTTACAAATGGGGATAGGGACCAATTTAGCTAAAAATATAAACACGTTTAATGACCTCGCTTCATGAATCTTCATCAAACTACTGCTGTAATTATTCGCCTAAGGTTAACGAAATAAAATTGCAACCCTACGAAACCTTTGCGAAAAATTAAAATAGAACCATTTAAATTGTTAAAGTGCGGTGTTTAGTTTTACAATTTGAAAAAAGTTAGATGAAAGCTGAATGTTAGATGAAAAATTCATAAACTTCTATCCTTATTACAATTCGCCGACCATCATTTTTAAAGATATTTCTTGTTATCATATTTATTAAACTTACTTATCATTTTGAGATATATCAATATTTTTGCTAAATATACTGAGCCAAAGTTAGCTTTAAAACTGTGAACAGCGTCGTTTAGGATAAACGCTTTGTCTACATTTCACTCAGCGTAGCACAATCAACAGAGTGAAAGAAATTGACACTCTCGTCCAATCAGGCAGAGTGTTGCATAAATCTTCCATTTTGATAAATTATCTATAATGCGTTATCAAGCAGTTTGATTTGCAAACTGAAGTCACGTGGCAAAGGTAACGAAAACGAATTTAGACGGCGTCGCCGAAAAATAATAAAAAAAAGATGACAATTAGTAAATGTAGAATAATTGTGATTTATTGGAATATGATAAATTGTTTGAATTTTCTTACAGTTCAAACAGCGACTTCTAAAGTAACATATAAGGTAACTCAATTTAGCAAGCAGTTTTTCGGGTTTGAATTGATTAATTATGAAGTTTTCTTACCTTTCATAGAGAATTTTATTCCTTTCACGCACTATGTCTTAATCCTTACGTTTGAATTAAGATCGTTTACTTGATTAAGACTAAATGAAATGAAGTTATTGATTCCAGAACTCAAACTAACAACAGTGTGAGGAATGAATTGCTAACAGTTCAAATTGTACTCGCCCTCAGTAGCTCTTAAAGGAAAACAGGATCCTGCTTCTGCTGTACTGTTGGAACACGGCAAGTCATGTCTCTGCAAAATAGAAATATAGAAGATACATTTGTTTATTTTAGTGTAATATCGAATTATTGTTCAGAGAGTGGATAACATGTACATTTGAGCCACGCTAGAAAATGTAAAAGCTTGTGTTATTTTTCTTTTTCATTTGGTTTAACCTACGAGGTTTTATCCATATAGTGTATTTCTGTACGAGTTAAAATATATGATATTTAACATAGCATTTACCAAATATACTTGTCGTAAACTATTTCGCGATAGTATTCAAGTTTTTATATTCTAGAAAAAGGTAGATCTATCAATATATTAAGTTCAGGGTATTGATCAAACCAGTCAAAGTAGTGTATAGTGTTTAATGAAATTCGATTCCCTAAAATCTTCAGAAGTTCTTTTTTATTATATACAGAAAGTACATACACTCGATAAAATACAATGATCATAAGCTTATGACCACTTTAAGATAAGATATTGGCCACTAAAATTAACAAAATATCTTCTGTTTTGACAGGTTTTTTTGTCCAGGATAATTCCTTTTACCTAATACATTTGGGGCCTACTTGTTAAGAGGTATTCAAATACTTCTCCGGGCATTATTGCAGACAAGGTTACGCAACTTATGATCAGACTCCGTCAGCCAAAACTGAGTCTGCTATAATTTTGCTTGGTTGCATTCTATGCTTCCAGGGGTTTTGATACAGATTTTTTTTTTCGTATACTCGATCACCTTTCATAAACCAGCTACATGGCTTCCTCAAATGAAAGAATGTTACACCCCAAGTCTGGTTACGAAGCCCAGCTGTGGGTCAAGTGATTCAGTCACCTTGTAGTACAGCTATTATCAGAATGTTTTTCATACATGCGTAGGGGTTGGGGAGGTTGGGGAGGTGGGAGGTCATTATATGGTGACACGCTATTTAATAGAATTATATGGTCTTTTGTTTGCGTTGTCTGGTCCGCTGGTCCCTACCTTTTTAATCTGCGTCTAAATTAAACAAGAGGGCAAAGATGGCCCTATATCGCTCACCTGTTATCATTGCACTTGAGGACAAGAAGGTCCTCAGAAAAAATATCTAAGTCCAAAGGACAGGTTCAACAAAGGAAAAAAATTCTTACAAGGTACAGATATGTCAAAATACACCTAAAAATTGGAGGTACCATCCATGTTGTACCACAGAAAAGTGGTCTCGGTTTTCCCTACGACCAATAATAAAAAAGTTACTAAATATCAGCTATTTATAGTAACGTAAAAGGAAAGTAATTAAAATAAATTATTGTAAGTGAACAAAAGAAGGATCTGCCAAATAAATCTGTTGATGTTAAATTAAAATTCAGATCAGTATCTTCATTAGTTACGGAGATATACCCATTTTAATTTGAAATAAAGGGAGGTAATTTGACATAAATCAGTCCATAGTTATCTACCCTGATTGGCACAGTCCAACTAATAACATTAATGAAATTTCAAATAAGTCCTATAAGTACTTACTGATATAAATCCATTTTGATTACAATCAGGGGAGGTAATCAGATATAAAATAACTCTGAACCTACGCTTGGATCTGATTTGTCATGGAATCCAAGAATTATTGTTGTTGAAGTTATTTTGGAAGTTTGTATCAAATAAAACCATAAATGAAGTCTCTATATGGCTGCAAAAGCCAAAATAGCCAATTTTGGGCCTTTAAGAGGCTATACCTCTGGAACCCATGAAGAAATCTGGCCAGTTCAAGAAAGGAACCAAGATCTTGTGGTGATACAAGTTGTGTGCAAGTTTGGTTAAAATCGAATCATAAATGCAGCTACTATTGTGCAGACAAGGTCAAAATAGCTAATTTTGGCCATTTCAGGGGCCATAACTCTGGAACCCATTATGGGATCTGGCTGGTTCTACTAAGGAATCAAGATCTTATGGTGACACAATTTTTGTGCAAGTTTGATTAAATTCAAATCATAAATGAAACTGCTATTGTGTAGACAAAGTCGAAATAGCTAATTCTGGCCCTTTCAGGGCCATAACTCTGGAACCCATAATGGAATCTTGCCAGTTCAAAAAAGGAACCAAGATCTTATGGTGATACAAGTTGTGTGCAAGTTTGGTTAAAATCAAATCATAAATGAAGCTGCTATTGTGCAGACAAGGTCAAAGTAGCTAATTCTGGCCATTTCAGGGGCCATAACTCTGGAACCCATAAAGGAATCTGGCCAGTTTAAGAAAGGAACCAAGATCTTATGGTGATACAAGTTGTGTGCCAGTTTGGTAAAAATCAAATCATAAATAAAGCTGCTATTGTGCAGACAAGGTCAAAATAGCTAATTTTGGCCCTTTCAGGGGCCATAACTCTGGAACCCATAATGGGATCTGGCCAGTTCAAGAAAGGAACCGAGATCTTATGGTGATACAAGTTGTGTGCAAGTTTGGTTAAAATTAAATCATAAATGAAACCACTATCGTGCAGACAAGAAATTGTTGACGGACGGACTGACGGACGCACGCACGGACGACGGACGAAGGGTGATCACAAAAGCTCACCTTGTCACAATGTGACAGGTGAGCTAAAAACAAATGACTTAATACTGATAAAGAAAACGTTTGGAATTTTGGCAGCAGTATTAATTTACCAAATATTTGTACTCAGTTTTGTTATACGTTCTAGTTTTTTGGATCATGAAGTTTATGCAATGTATCTCTACAATAAATGTCCTTTTAAGTACGTGCAATGGACACTAGGGGGCAATGGACACTAGGGGGCAATGGACACTAGGGGTGTTACAGGTTAGGTTGCATTTAATGTACGTAGACAATAGCGTTGTTTTCACAAAAAATCTTCACCGGCTTCGAATATTTGCTTGGAATAAAATCTAGGATGATCTCAAATGACCAAGCACTTACTAACTTGACAATATTACAGTAATAAGACAAAAAGTGGAAAACCACAGGTTGCCCAACACGACATAAATAAAAATATTGCAGCCTCGGTTTGACTGAGCCTGTTCATAAACGAAAGTGGAAATGTAAGCTTTTGCCTACGCCCTCCAGCCCCGGATTGAGCAACATTAACATATGTTACAAGTACCGAAATAAAATTTAGAGATATCCGCAGATGTATTCATATGATGATATACATAGAACCTTTAATGATACACCAAGTGCAGTTCCATGAAAAGCTGCAAAGCAGCCCCAGTGCCCTCCCTCTTTCAATGGTCAAATGTTTTAGTTAAATTTCATCCGTGCTCGTATATTTCTAGGAATTTTATTACATAAGGAAAATAGATCCAGTAAGAATCAGAACAACAATTCAGTTTAAAAGTATCTCGTTTCCAGTATTTAATCTATTTATACTTGTATACTTAAAAAACACAATATTCCTTTGTTTTACATGCCTTTTGTTATAATTGTAAATGTATGGGAATCGAGGGGGGTGGGAATTCTTATCTTCCCATTGGCCTGTAACTTTGGAATATCGTTTTGACAAAGAAAGACTACAGGTGCACATTGGGAATAACTTTCATTAACACTGTCGGGGCGTCCGTGGCCGAGTGGTTAAATCACTTGTCCCTCATCAGTGTTGGTTCGAGCCTCACTCGGGGCGTTGAATTCTTCATGTGAGGAAGCCATCCAGCTGGCTTACGGGAGGTCGGAGGTTCTACCCAGGTGCCTGCTCATGATGGAATAATGCACGGAAGGGCACCTGGGGTCTTTCTCCACCACCAAAGCTGGAAAGTCGCCATGTGATCTATAATTGTGTCGGTGCGACGTTAAACCCAACAACAAATTAACACTGTCCAATAATTTTGGAAATACCGTCGGATTACTTGTGACATTAAGTGCACATTGGAGATAACATTCATTGACATTACCCTGTAATTTGAAAGTATCGTTTGGATACAGAATGACTGCAGGTGCACACTGGGGATAATTTTCATTAACACAGTCCTGTAATTTTAGAAATGTCGCTAGATTAACTGTGACATTAGGTGCACATTTGGTATAACATTCATTGACACTGCCCTGTAACTTGAAAATATCGTTTGGATAAAGAGTGACGTTAGGAGCTTATTGGTGATAACCTTCATTCCTGTAATCTGGAAATATCATTGGATTAACAGAGTCGTTTGGGGATGGTTTTCATTAACACTGTCTTGTAATTTCTAAATATCTGTTGTAATTAACAAAGATGTTAGGTGCAAATTGGAGATAACATTAATATTTAAGATAACTTTAAGATTTACGTTTTGGTCACACTGGGAATAACTTTTATGTTTACACTGATCCGTAATTGTGGAATATCGTTGGATTAACAATGACGTTTGTGCACATTGGGGATAAGTTTAATTTATATTTCCATTGTCCTTTTAATTTGAATTATCGTAGCATTAACAGTGAAGTTTGATCCACATCTGGAATAGCTTTTAAAAATATGGTTGATAAGTGTTCCTTGCGTCACATCATTGACAAGTGAAATGTTGAGATCAAGACATAAGCAAGAGGAGAATTTAACGGCCGTCTAACTGCACAAATACTGCCATAATATTAAGATTGTCTGTAGATTTGATAGTCCTGTCTTCAGAAGCTGTAGGTTGTTTTGCAGGTTTGTCTCACAAAGAATGAGTCGTTATTTCAATCTGGCTAATCGAGCAGCAATAAACAATACTAATGATCCAGATGAAATGCAATAACCGGCTTATGAACTGTATTAATTTAGATTTAGTTCAAAAGCTGGCTGTTTAGCTTTGAAGTCATATTATAAGCAATTATAAAATAATCAACATTATATTAAATAGACGTGTACAAAATATAAACTGACTACTCATTATGGAAAATGTATGCATCAGTAGAAATTTCTTGAATCCAGCATGAAACGTATTTATAAATCTCAGTGTGATTATGTATCTAAAATGCTTTATAATTGCAGTTTCAGAAAGGAATAAGGTAAGATGGCCTTTAAAAGTGCATTTAGTAATGACAGAGAATATTGAACATATAATGGAAATTAGAAACAGCACACAAAAAGATCATCAGTTTAGCCAGCGAATATCGAGCGGAAAGAAAGATCACGTTTCTGAAGAAAGATGATTAACACAGCTTTCACACGCGGGTAATATCTCTTATGGCAGAGACAACCTAATAGAAATCCCCTATGACATGTTCTTTTCCATTTTGATTTTATTTGACAATAAATTCTGTCTAGCTTATGTGACATTGAAACCAAAACAAATCTTTCAAAGAATTAGAGACAGAACCTAAACTGTTTAAAGGTAGAAAGACATGAAATAAAGACTAGAAATTGATTTCTATGTCCTTCAAATAACCAAAACTGATATTACAAATGTGCATTTGATGAAAGTTGTGTTTTTTATAAATAACTGAAGTTTTAATATTGAATTCAAAGCTGTGACCACAAAGAGTGACAACTCTTGCCTTAGGCAATTACTTTGAAGCAGAGATATCTACTAGTTTACTTTCCTTGCAAATACACAGTTGCGTGGAAAATGAAAAGGATTTCAGTAACAATATCTTAATTCTTTTGACAACAAAGACAATTAGAATATTTTCAGTGCTTCAAATGTTTTATCAGCTTATTAATGGTTAAAATATTGTTGAAGAAGCTAATAATAAAATCAAATATCACTATTATGGTAAAGAGGATACAGTTTTGCTTATATCAAAATGTCACATTTATGAACAGGTGTTGAAATACCCGACAGGTATTAGTAAAGGTGCAATTATATTGATTTGTATTTCATATGCCTTAAAAAATAGAATGCAACCAAAGCAGGCATTTCTCCCACTGTCCTTCCTTCCGTCTATCAGACACAAATGGTAGATAAATTTAAATGTATAAGAGATTTTTTAATTTAAAAATGTGTTTCTGGTTCCCAGGACAACACTGCCAATTCTGGACTTTTATTGTTGAACAATAGTCTTGCTTTTTATGGCAACAATATCCCATCCGGAAGGGGACTTTATTGTTGGAATATAGTCTTGCTTTTATGGTAGCAATGTCCGTTCCGGTAGAAGACTTTCATTGTTGGACAATATTCTTGTTTTTCATGGCAGCAATGCCCCTTGGAAGTGTTAGACAATAGCCTTATTTTTCTTATGGAGCGGTAGTCATGCACCTTCCGGATGGGGACTTTAATGTTGGACAATATGCTAGATGCTGGTTTATCATCCCACATGAAGTTATAAGTGTCGCTTAAATATTTACGAGACAGATACATGACATTTTCTTTCATGAGATGAATATATTTGTGAGGCATTCTACATTATCTACACGCGCAATTGATCAATGAGATGGATTATGTGATGACATGGAGAAAATAAAACAAACACATTCTTCCAATTACAATGATTGATGTTTTGAAACAAGCAATTCAGGATAAAACCATTTCAAACAGTAGGTTTTCAAATGCATGTCTGAAATAAAAGAATTTTATAAATATGCCACTTTGTAATTAGTTGGCAAACATTAACGCTTTCATCTGCTTATATCAAATACACTATTCCTTGCTTTACACGATTGATAGCAAAAATCTTCAAATCTTTTGGAGAAACGTTTTTGACATAACTATGAACATTTCAAAGTGGTGGATACCAATATACTCTAAGCATTAATTCCTGGCTGGTTGATACCATTTTGGTCTTAACATTTTTCCCAAACTGGTTCAACATTAATCCTAAACATGTTTTTAACTTTAATCCTAAACTGGTTCAAACAATTATACCCTGAACATTTATTCTAATCTGAAAGATACCTGAATATACTTAACGTTAATCCCAATCGGACTGATACCATTATATCCAAAACATTACCCCAAACAGGTTTGATACCATTATGCTCTACGCATTAAACCCGAACTGGATGATATAAGTATGCCCTAAACGTTAATCCTACAGAAGTTAATACCATTATGGTCTCGATATTGGGCCAAAACTTGTTGATACCTTTATGCTATAAACGTTAATCCCAAACTAGAGCTATCACTAAAGGTGATGAATGTACCCCCCGCATGCACTGACAGTACATTGCAATTTGACGCACACAAGATTGCATAATTATGTGGACTGTATGTATATAGAATGTATGTATACAGTATAGTAACAAAAAACAAAGTCCCATAACTATTCAGAATATTTATCTAAAAGAATGTAACATGAACCATGCACAACTACGGTTGGTACTGATCACTTGTGTGAAGTTTCATTAAATTGTGTCAAGGGGATGAGGAGACATGGTGCGCACAAGATTGTGTCTATGTATATAGTATAGTAACAAAAAAAAAACAAAGTCCCATAACTCTGCAAATTTTTTTTCTGAAAGAACCTAACATGCCCCATGCACAACTACTGTTGTTACTGATCACTTGTGTGAAGTTTCATTAAATTGTGTCAAGGGGATGGGGAGAGATGGTGCGCACAAGATTGTGTCTATGTATATAGTATAGTAACAAAAAAACAAAGTCCCATAACTCTGCAAATTTTTTTTCTAAAAGAACCTAACATGCCCCATGCACAGCTACTGTTGGTATTGATCACTTGTGTGAAGTTTCATTAAATTGTGTCAAGGGGATGAGGAGAGATGGTGCGCATAAGATTGTGTCTATGTATAAAGTATAGTAACAAAAAAAACAAAGTCCCATAACTCTGTTATTTTTTTTTCTAAAAGAACCTAACATGCCCCATGCACAACTACTGTTGGTACTGATCACTTGTGTGAAGTTTCATTAAATTCTGTCAAGGCGATAAGGAAAGATGGTGCGCACAAGATTGCGTCTACGGACAGACAGACAGACGGACAGACGGACAGACAGACAGACAGACAACCTGAAACCAGTATACCCCCCCCTTACAACTTTGTTGTCGGGGGGTACAACAAGCTGATTCCATTTTGGTTTAGACATTAATCCCAAAATGGTTGATGCCAATACGCCCACAACGTTACTCCATCCCATACTTATTGATATCATTATACTCTAAACATTATTCCTAAACTGGTTGATAGTTATGATTTTGTTGCTAATTTCTATTTTAAAAAATGGTGTTGTCCACAATAGTTGTTCCTTTTCCATTGTTACAGAAAACAAAGTATTGAAATAATTGAACAAATTCAGTGTTAGTAAAGTCACATGCCTTGATGGTATTTCATCACGTTTTGTCAAAGATGGAGCATCTATTATTACTTGTCCACTTACACATGTTATTAATTTGTCTATAATACAAGGAGCTGTGCCAGACGATTTGAAAGCTGCCCGTGTTGTTAAAACTGAGGTAGGAAACTACAGACCTGTGTCAATTATAATTTCATGTTAATGCATTCTTTTGCAAGAACATAACCATGATCATGCCAATACAATGAGGGGATTCTTGTCAGCTTTCATCTTCTAATGTTCTAACCAATAATTACTAGAATTATTTTTCTCTTTTTCGCTGTCATATCAAGGGATCTTAGTAAAACTATTGTAATTGCGGTTTGGTGAAGCACGTATGTCACGCGTACCTGTCAATTCGGATATGATAAATTCCTTCAAACTCAAATCACCCGGTTCGAAACTGATAAAGTATAGGCCGAGATCAAACATATTAGAAAAAAGATCCGCATGCAAATGGTGCATATAGATACTCGCACTAAGCATGGCAACCACTTTTGATGTGGACTAGTATCTGCTTATTCATCATCTAGTTGCACTTTCCGTGATACTAGTTAACTATAGCTTCTCAGGGACCTTGGCCGAGTGGTTACGTCGCTGACTTCAAATTACTTGCCCCTCACCGATGTGGATTCGAGCCTCACTCAGGGCGTGGAATTCTTCGTGTGAGGAAACCAACAAACTGACTTACGGAAGGTCGGTGGTTCTACCCAGGTTCCTGTCTGGGGTGAAATAATGCACGGAATGGCATCTGGGGTCTTCCTCCACCATCAAATCTGGAAAGGCGCCATATGACTTATATTTGTGTCGGTGCGGCGATAAACCTAACAAATACATTCTCATGCAGCAGCTGTCAAACTAGAAATGTGCTCCCTTTCATTTTAAAAATGCAAAGACTTCGTATGAAAGAAAAATAAAACTATCAAAAAGATATTGTTCATAGTCCAAATATTATACAAATAGTCATAAGAAAAGCTTTAGAAGAATAGAACGCAGTAACGCAAAAAAGGAGCAGACTCAGTTTGATCGAGTCTGTTCATGAAAGAAAATGAAATGTACAAGCTCATTCCTTGGCCCCCACCCCCCACCTTAACTCTGGCTTAAACGAAATTCTTTCATAGTAAATTGAATGTATTCCCATGATCCCAAAAAAGACCAGAACATATAACAACCATATTATATTATGACTGTTGTGTCATATTGTGCAAATTAATTGTTTTCTCCCTGTAGACCAGTGCTGTCACAGAGATTTAAAGGCTAAATAACGGATATAATTTGTTTATACTTTCTCTTTCACAAAAGGATTCAACAAAAAGACTACGAGAAAATATGAGGGTTGATCCAAATGTAAAGCCGGCCTTTTTGGGGCATTGAATTTTACTTCTTAAGAAAGCCTAAATGCAACAAACTATAAAAACCAAGTCTAAGTCTTCGATGTTTCTCTACAGTGCTCACTATAGAATCTCATAACGATTATGCTTAGTGTAAGATTCAATTATCAAAGAATTCAGTCACAAAGGACTACTTCGTTTTTACAGAATACGTTAGTTGCAGTTCTAAAACATAATGCCGCGTCATCAATAAATATTCTATCTCCATAGTTAAGCAGAACGCTATGCATAATACTGCTTTCTAAATTCAATGTATATCTGAAGGAAAAAAAAAGCAACCAGGAAAATGAGAACTGCATCATTTCAAGTGGCACAAATCTCAAGCATCTTAATAAAAGGCGACCTGAAACATTACAAGTGGCAAATTAATTCAAGCATCTTATAAAAAAGGCAAACTGAAACATTACAAGTGCCCGAGCAATTTAAGCATCTTACAAAAAGGCGAACTGAAACGTTACAAGTGTCAAATCAATTTAAGCATCTTTCAAAATAGGGATGCTAAGCCACTTCAGGTGGCAAATCAATTGAAGCATATTGCAAAAAGGTAGAACTGAAATTTCACAAATAACAAACAAGTTTACGCATCTTATAAAAAGTAGAAGTGAAACATTACAAGTGGCGGATCAAGTTTAGCATCTTACAAAAAAGAACTGAAACATTACATGTGGCAGTGTGTATGTACAACAAATAATACTGTACAAGAAATGCGGGTGGTAGTAATGTCAAATAGGATTAGGACCATCATCTTTTCTAACGCTCTAACCAAAATTTATCAATTAATTCTTTCTTCTTGTAATTGTAAGGTACTGGAGTAGAATTGATCTTGTGGTTCAGTTCAGCATGTATGTCAGGCGTTTCTGTTCTGTTATCAAACGGTCTAAATACTCATGAATTAATAGTGTATAAAGTGCGTGGTATTAGTAGCTGCAACCACGGAAGAAAGATTTTGCTTATTTTGATTCACGTATCGTTTTATGTGGCAGTTGTAAATTTTCACATTTCTTTTACAAATGATTGCCTTAAATGAAATTTGATATTTAGTAGAATGATTCGCTCAGCTACGCATTCTTCATTTACATGCTTTGTGTATTGGTAATTTAACTTTTACATGAGTGTTCGATACATTTTCATTTTATTCTTTGGGACCGAATTATAGAAGCAGAATGACTGACAGATCCTAAAGCTCGAGCTGTCCGGTCAATGGTTATCCTAATTAACATTGTAAATATAAGGCTTACAGATCCTAAAACTCGAGCTGTCCGGTAAATGATTACCCTAATTAACAATGTAAATATAAGGCTTACAGATCCTAAAACTCGAGCTGTCCGGTCAATGGTTATCCTAATTAACATAGTAAATATAAGCATGTCAAACTCGAGCTGTCCGGTCAATGGTTATCCTAATTAACATTGTAAATGTAAGTATGTCAAACTCATGCTGTCCGGTCAATGGTTATCCTATTTAACATTGTAAATATAAGCATGTCAAACTCATGCTGTCCGGTCAATGGTTATCCTAATAAACATTGTAAATATAAGCATGTCAAACTCATGAGAGATAACTTTTAGGTATTTTGAATCATGAAGTCCATAGATTTTTTTTATTATGGTACATTTCAGCTTATTAGAATGCTAGCATGTGTGAGTGTGCGTGTGAGATCTTTTATCAAATCCTAAAATAATTGAAGTAGATTAAAAAGGGTTGCCATTAAAAGTATAATATTATGACCACATGTTCGCTTTTACATAACGGTTATGACTTCATCGAAATGTTCATTTGCATGACATATTTTGAAGTAAATTAAGATTAGTGAACTGCAAAGATGGTGTTCTGAATATTTGTTTGTTTCCTTGGAAGATCGATAGTACTTTAATCTAAGTCATAATAATTATGTTATATTCCTTATATGTTTCAAATATACTTAAACACATAAAGTACGTCATTCCTTTAATTGCTATATCCTTGTTTATTTCTTTTATGCATATTCGGAAAATAGTTCATGAGCTAATGTCAAATTGTTATTTGTTTTTGGAGCAAAGTAAAGCTTCTTAAGGACTATCTGTTTTGCAGCCTTGGTTGAACATCAAAGTGCTATGTCGAGCAAAATTGAAATTTATTTACAGTCCAATGTTTGCATTTTTGAAATACACTTTGTGTTTCTAAATGAAATCAACGGTTAGTCAAATATGACAAACAATGATTTTGTTCAACGACAAATCACTGTTTCCCTTAGGTTATCATGTGTGCTCTGGCTTAAAATGATTTCAAAACAATGTCTAGATCTAGAGAATTTTAATCCTTACCTATATTTCGAAAATGGACTGGTCCATCATTCAATTTGGAAAGCACCACATATATATGTAAGATGCATTGTTTCGGAAAAGCAATTTCCTTTCGAACATCATATGTTTCGATAACATTCTTAGCGTGAAAGCTTCCCAAACTATAAAATATATTTTGTGCCACAAAATGTGTCAACAGCAATTATAAAAATTGATGGTTTGGAAATGAGCTACATCTCAAATATATATGTTTCACTTCATATTTTCAAGTCATGTCGTATCATATCGCTATTACACGATGACAGCCAAGAAAAACGAGATAAATACAGCATAATATAATGTTGGCTTTGTCAGAAACGGAAGAAAGATTCACATTAATTTCAAAGGATATTAATTTTCCCGACAATTATATAATTATGATTTCGTTTTCATCCATCCAGATTATTTTGATTATAACCCTACAAATAATAAATATTGTTGTTTTTCATAATACCGGTAGACTACTGAGTGAAATGTTTAAAATTGTGATTTAAGTATTCATGTTATAATATCATGTTTATAAGGATCTTGCATGCCTGCCTGTGTAAGACGGGGTTTTCCATACTCGAGGGACAGTGTGGAATGGAAAACCGAGCGTTAGCGAGGTTTTTTATCCATGCTGTCCCGAGGATAGGGAAAACAGCTGTCTTACACAGACAGGCATGTTAGATCATTTTTCTTGCCTATCATTGTTCAAAATAGATCGTGGAGACAAATAGGTTTGGGTATTTCCTGACATTATTTATAAAGTTTATGACGTCACAACGGACCAGTACTATGTGACGTCACCTAAGTGCACGCTATTTTAGACAAGGTTTTTTCCCTAGGGAAAGACAGGAATATCTATCCTCGGCGCGTGCTCGGATAAATGTATACTTTCCCCGCTAGGTAGGCAAGAAATTGCATTCTTTTGCAAGAAAATAACAATGCTCACGTCAAAATTCTGAGTATTAAATTTCAGTTTCTTAACCCGTATATATCACAAAAGCAATTTATTTATTTCACATTGACAGTATAACATACTTTTCAAAGTTTTATTCTTTATTGCGACAGATATCTGCATTCAGTCATCTTGTCCCGTATGTAAATTACAGTTGGAAAAACTATATTTGACTTTCCATAAGGTATATTGTCAGGATTTTTCAATGAATTTTATCACTAAAACTTGGTGGATAGTAGTTGATAAACTTACAAAATGTCTTGAAATAAATAGTCAATCATATAAAAATGATTTATCTTTTAATCCGATAAAATACAGAGTTAGGATAACATGCACTTTCTACAAGCTTCTTTGTAATCTTAATTGAATAAGCATGTTAACCAGAACTACCTTGCAAGAAATACGAGGAAATCTTATTATGTAGGACATTCTTGTCACTTGGAATTAGAACTTTCTATTCTTTTCTAATGCTCTGACCAATATTTACTGGAAATATTTCGTCGCTGTCTCATCAAGTGATCGTAGTGAAACTTTTTTATGGCGATTTGGTTAAGCACGTATGCCATGCATGCTTGTCAATTAGGATATGTTCAATTCCTTCAAACATAAAGCAACCGGTTAGATGTTGATAAGGAATAGGCCACATACTGCATGTAGGCCTACATAGTGCGTATAATTACTCGTAATATACATATCCGAAGCATGTTGACTGTCAACACATCTTTGATATGTACTAGAATCTGATATTTTATAATAATAATAATAATAATAACGACTTAATGTTATGAGGCTAACACATTTGGATTATCCAATCTTCCATGTGGGCCTCAGTATCACTCTTTTTGCATTGCCAAAGGTCACTCTTTTTTCATTGCCAAAGGTCACTCTTTTTTCATTGCCAAAGGTGCGATGTGATTAACAATATCTTGACAATCTGACGAACTGATCTATTTACAACTAAACAAATGTTTCTGTTTATACTGTTTGTATTATTTCAATAGTAATGACTTTTTTGTACAGCTATCCAAATTTTCGAAATTTCTAATACATATTACAAAGGCCACTTTGATAATTCATATGTAAATTTGTAGTTTGATAATACTTTAATAAAATCTATACAGAGATCCTTTGGAAGCAAATAATGCAATCAAGCAAGATAATAGCAGACTGGGTTTAACTGAATATGTTTATGAGGGTAATGAAAATGCAACACCTCTTTAACCCAAAGCATCGGTTTAAGTGGAATTCTTTTGTATTATAGAATTATTGAATAAATTCCATGATTCTAAAGGACCATAAAATATAACAACACTGAACGCAAGTACGGGGAGACTTTTTCCGGCCGCCACACCGTACTTAAAGATTACGGTTGCGATAGTGAACAAAATTTATAAGAAGATCCTTCGGAGGCATGGAATGCAACCAAGCAAAACGAATGTGTACTGTATATGTCTTTGGTTTGAAAGTGGAATATGCAACATATTTATAAAGAGCTCTATGAAACAAATTCATTGGCGAAAAATATGAAAATGAGAGTCTAAACAAAACTTTTAATGAAACTGCAGCCATTATGCGTACTGTTACATCATTGTTCTTTCCTTTTAAATGCATTACAAGATATGATATTTATTGCAAAACTATGTGAATTACAATTAAATATCGATTATACACATACAGTAAACTAAGATTCCTATTAGGTTATGTCATACAAAATATGACCGTCTTAGTCGTGATTCGCTGATTTCACGGGGGAGGAAGTGTCACACGAAGGATGGAGTTCTTCTGATAACCTGTCATGTTTTCTTCTGATAACTGTTACGGAGTTCCTGGAAAACGTTACAGAGTTCGTCTGATTTCTGAATGACGTGCCAAGGAATCGTAAGAAAAAATGGTAATTATTGATCTTTAAATAGAGAGAATGGGGCGTAAAACTAAAGTTTGATGATCAAGGTTGCCTGATGTCTTGTGCTATGCGTCAGAAAAAACTGTTTAGTCTAATAATCAGCGCCACTACTTTGAAAAGAAGACATTTTGAGTAAAATATCGAAATCGTTTGCTCATTCATACATATTATTCTTCTTATTCACGTTCTTCATCCGCAGCACATGCAATAGAATAATTTTAGTGCAAAGTTGCAAACATATACCACTTTCTAACAATTTTATGCCCGATTTTTCAAATGTTACGGAATTCCGGTGATAACTCTGAAGATGTCACAGAGTTCTTATGATAACTTTTATTACTGCCAGGGTGTTTCTTGAGCTATGTTAAGATACTTTTACCTAATTTTATTATTTAAAAAGGGTGTTAACGATGTTCTAACGTGTATTGTAAGAATATAAGGAAAGAAAGACATCATAAGTTCAATTTTCATAATTGTTTGTCAATGTTGATATTTTAGCTAAAACTTTCTATATAGTAAAAACTGTTGCAAAATGTTGCAAATCCCCTTTCATGCTCTCTTTATGCATCATAATGTAAACTTGGAATATTCTTACAAAACTGATAACATTTGTCTGACTTTGAATTCCATTTGCCACGGAAACCTCTGATGTGAACACTAACTTGTCATTATAGCAACAAGACTGGCACTTTACGTGATAAACTATGCCTTCTCATGCAGCAAGTGTCAGACTAGACAAGATCCGAGGAAGAAATGTGATTTATCAAACAGCATGCTATATAATACTTATATTAAAATCGTTTTTTTTAATATAGACAGAATCATTGTCTTTTTCAATATCTAGACAATTTCTTATAAAGTAAGCAATTTATTTCGATCGGTATACATTTTAAATATAAAGTAAGAATACTTATAAAAAGTTAAACGCGAGACAACATATTATTTAAGTAGGCATCTTTTAAGGGTGAATTAAATAGTAAATTTGACGATATGATTGTAAAAGCAAAACACCAGCAGCATTAAGATCAAATAAGATTAAGAAATATATTTTGCAGCACTTTGTTACTTATTCTTGTCTTTGCCCACCCGCTTAGCTCAATATAGAGAGCACAGATCTACAGATTGCGGGGTCGTGAGTCGATCGTATGTTCTCCGTGACGATTTGATGAAAGATATTGTGTCTGAAATCATTCGACCTACATCTCTTACTCATGTGGGGAAGTTGGCAGTTACTTGTAGAGAGCAGGTTTGTACTGTTATAGAATCCAGGAAAGTTAGGTTACTGCCCAAATACTGTTAAAAACGGCGTTGAACCCAAAGCAAACAAATAAAATTCTTGACTTGATAGTCCTTTATATAGAATGACTTAGCACTTACAAATGCATCATATGAATAGATCATATGAATGTAGTTATTATAAGGGAACGTGTTTATTCAAAAGTACTTATCATATTGGAATAAATATGTATAAATGAAGTTTTTATGCGGGAACATTTATGTTCAAGTGTAGTTGTTATATGGAAACATTATAAGTACATTGTACTTACTATGCGGGAACATATACACTTACAAGTTTGAAGTCATACGAATTTTATTATATCCGAAATGAAAAAAAAAATCCTCGCTTTTACTTTTCCGTCGTCAAATAAATCTAGCGAATCTATGCACAAGCCTATACCTTAGAAAGCATCGTGATAATAATTTCTTTCTCATTTCTAAATTAATTCTAATGTTAAGTAATAATTCGGTTAAAGACCTTATGTGGAGAAAAAATAAAGATGATGAATTCTTATTTTAGTAGAAGTCGTATCATTTTTATAATAATAATAATGATAATAATAACAATTATAATAATAATAACGATAATAATAATAATAATAATAACTGTGATAAAGATGAGTATGATGATTGGAATATGATAAATTGTTAGGATTTTCATACATTTAAAACGACGACTTCTAAAGTAACATATAATGCGCGCAGTATTTTCAGGTTTAAATTGATTGATTATAATTGTTTCTTACCTTTCATAAAGAATATTATTCCTTTTACGCACTATGTCTTGGTTGATTAAACTGAATGAAATGAGGTTATTGATTCCAGAACACTAACAACAGAATGGCGAATGAACTCCGCTAGAATTTACATTGTTCTCGCCCTCTGTATCTCTTAAAGGAACGGGATCCTGTCTCTGCTGTACTGTTGGAAAACAGCTAGTCATGTCTCTGCAAAATAAAAACATAGAAGATACATTTGTCTGTTTTAGTGTGATATTGAATTATTGTTAAAAGAGTGGATAACATTTCGAACTTTACGCCACTAGAGAAAATGTGCTAGCCGGTGTTTTTCTTTTCTTTTGCATGTTTAACTTAATTTTACCCGTAACGAGCGAAAGGCAGTATGTTTCATCACAGCGTACAAATTCCCGAAGCTGATGTATGTCTTCACATGCATTGCAGTTTTGCATGTCATTGTCTTTTAATTACACATTATGTTCAAGTACTCTTTAATTGTAATGTAGCATACCTTTAATGAGAATATTTTAAGAATATTGTTATAGTGTTTTCAGCAGAGCATCTACTTGCCACCAGATTAACTGTTTTCTCCTTAACTGACTTTAAGATTTATCATTAAATACAGTAGTAATAGGTCGCGCATTACATTTTGTAATTCATTTAAGTTTTTAGGTTAATTTCAGCGTGTGATAACATCAATTTTAAGTAGAAGCCAGGATTTGGACCTACATCAACTGGGCAACAGCGACCAACAACAGCAATAAATCTTGCCACTCTATCAACTGGGCTACCACTACAACACCCCCACTCCCCCACCCCTATCCCTTTGCCCCCCAACCCCAACCAGCATCCCTTTGTCATCGAAAAATACATACGCAAATGAGACTGAGCATTAACAGGCCTATAAACTGTTTTGATTAGATGATTAGCTTTGAAGTCATATACGCAATTATAAAATAATCAAATCTATCTTAACTAGACGGGTACAAAATATATAGTGACTACTCATCATCTAAAATATATACATCGATAAGTTTCTTGAATCCATCATCAACCGTACTCATAATCTCTGTGTGATTTTGCATCTAAAATATTTTAAATGGCTGTTTCAGAAAGGAGTAAGGTAAGATTGCTTTTGAAAGTACATTAAGAAATGAGAGAGAACACGTTATGGAAATTAGGAACAGCACACAAATAGAACATCAATTTAGCCGGCGAATATCGAGCGGAAAGGAAAACAAAGATCACGTTTCCGAAGAAAAATAATGAACATGGTTCTTACATGCAAGGTTGTTTCTCCTATTCTACAGACAGCCAGTCAAAGAAATCCCCCACGAGACGTTTTACCCATTTTGTTTTTATTTGACAATAAATTCGCAATTCCTGATGATAAAAGAATGCAACCAAAGCAGGCATTTCTCCCACTGTCCGTCTATTCGTCCATCAGACACAAATGGTAGATAAATTTAAAAGTATAAGGTATTTTTTTTATTTAAAAAGGTGGTTCTGGTTCCTCTTTTTTGGGGCACCTATGTCACTTCAGGAAGGTAACATTATAGTTGGACATTAGTGTTGTTCTTATGACAGCAAATGCCCCTTTCGGTAGGGGACTTTTGTTGTTCGACAATGGTCTTTTTTATTACTGCAGCAATGCCCATTCAGGTAGGGGTCTTTTATTGTTGAACAACAGTCTTGTTTTTATGGCAGGCGTGTCCCTTTGGGTCTTCATTGTCTTTTTTTACATATACCATATGATCATATGGCAGAGATACTCTGCATCCTTTATGCGTTCATCAACGTTACAGAAAAAATAACTTGTATGAACTAGGTTATTCTGATTGGCTGATATGGAAATGTATGTCACTTGTCGTTTAACTACACCTGTACGCTAGAATGTGTATATGCAACATAAATGTGCCATGTGAACTGAATAAACAACACAAGTGTGTAACACTGTATGATTTCATGTTCAAACTCATTTCTAAGATGACTTTCATTCATCATTTCGAGTTTTATCGAATTACTGTGTTTTTGTTCATTTACATTTCGCCTAACATGGTCGTGTCGTCTAGACCTGAAGTCCACTAGGGAAGTTCAACCAAGTTTCTTCTTTAACGTGGACGAAAGCATAACATGCAGAGTGCCTCTGTGATATGAAATATTGAGACAATGTGACTGGCGCACGATTGAAGATAAATTACCACTTGTTCCATATGCATAGTACCCATGTACCGAACATGCGCGTTTAAGGTGAGAAATGCGCGATTGAAATGGGTTAGTACATTTTCCCATGGTTCATCAGCACAAATTTGTGCAGTATTGTTTTTTATTCTACAGTCTACCTTTAAATTGATACAAACGCATATTTCTGGACAAGCTGATGGACTGTAACGATTTCCGATTGAGGCACTGCCTCTCATAAAAGAATGAATCAAATCGAGCCTGCTAGTTTGCTTTTTTGTGTTACCTGCTTTCAAGGGATTTTCTTATAAACTGTATTAGAAATCCCACGTCGTGACTGACAGGTACAAACCCCTCTTTATATGGCTAATTAAAAAAAGATATAGTAGGATATCACTTGAAAGGAAACATTGCAGAATATATCAATAGCATCAGTAGCAGTTTGTATTGTTGTATGGTGGCATAGATCTTTGACTTTTGCTTGATCTTTCTTGATTTGAGCGAGATTTCTATTTGTTTGGCTTTATATCTGTTTATCTATAACAATCTGAGATCTGATCAGCAGTTGTTTGTCTTCAGTTTATAAATCACATTCACAATGTATTCCAGTGCTAATAAAATCCAAGTTCAAAGTAGCATTCCATTTGAAGTGAGATGCTTCCAGATAAATTAATGTGTGTAGTATAAGTACAATTATTTTTTGTGTGGTATCAAATTTCAAATGCCCGATTAATGCTTTTGAGAGTTATGACTAAAACAGTGTTTTATGTCTAAAAATACTTCCAAAACGTACGGAATGTCCGAAAACCTATTTCTGTTGAAATCACTAACTATTGAAAACATTTCTAAAATTTTGACTTAATCTGGAGGCGTTCAGCATTAAAGACTATTTTCAAAGTATTAAGAATATCGGCATTACCTTTAATCAATTAACCTTACTTAATAACTTGGTCTTCAGAACTTTTACCGTGCAATTAATATTTTCCTAATTGTATGCACTGTTTTAGCATCTTGAGTTTAAGTTATTTGCTTTTTGCCTCTAATTTGTTTTGTTTGTGTGTTAGTTGGAGGAGGGCACTTAGTATCCGTATGTGTGTCGTTATCTAAAAAAGTATTTGACTCATAAAGTTTGTATCTACTATTCTGCATGCGAAGTTGTGCACTTGGGTTTCGATATAGGTTTTATTCAGCAAGACCAGAGTTATGGTCCTTGACATAGTCAAAAACAGCATACAATAACATAAACAATTGTGTCGCACGTACCAAACCTGGGATCATGGAACATAAAAGAATTATTATTTATCATGTATAATTATGGACCTTGGGATTTTGTTTTGGATTTCTGTCATTCAAACCACAGTTATGGTCCTTTATTAAATAACATGTATGCATAAATGACATAAAACTTTGTGTCGCAATCATTCAAAAAGTATTTGAAATCTTATCAAACATTAGGGGATTGTTATTTAGGATGCGAAGTTGTACAGCTGGTGATCTTTTTTGGGGATTGTACTCTGCTAGATTAGAGTTATGGTCCTTAACTGTGTGAAAAATACACATACAGTGGGGCACCTGTGTCCTACGGACACACGTCTAGTTTTTATTGGATTTAATGTCACAAAAACACACATGTTGACTTTCCAGCTCCATGATGGAGGAAGACCCCAGCTGCCCATCCGGGCATCATGTGAGACAGGTGCGGGCACCTGAATAGAACCACATATTACATAATTCAGTTTTTCTTCACGTGAAACAGTTCTACAGCCCAAGCAAGGGTTTTGAACCAACATTAGTGTCAAGCAAGTGATTTGATGCCAGCGACATTATTGGCCTTACTTTTTGCTTTTTGCTTTAGAATGTTATTTCATTTAAAAGTCAAGTTTAATAGGAATACGCTGTCTACTTCACTTGGTATATTAAAGTTTCTTTATTCAGACTAAAGGAAGCTTTACTAGTTTAGTGCTATATTAAAGTCGTTGACTCTATATGTACTCATGTAGTCACTTGGGTCATGTCGCGCCGGGCGGTTTAGGGTGCTTATGAAAAAAAAACAGAACGAATAACATTTAGTCACGGAACAGTTATATAAGTGTGAAGAATATTCAGACACAATAACTCTATTTGATAATTTATTCTGTTGCGAGAAATGGAATTTTGCTAATGTCGCTATTCACATACTGAAGTAATAACGAAGTTTGATGTAAAATTTACATAATTATATTTACATTTTCTCATTTGTTAATAGATTGATTTTATCTAAAATAACATACATGGCTATTGTATCAGCCCTGTCACTTTCATGTGAAAGCAATTTTCTTTCTAAAACTGTCTCCATTTAAGGTAGTTCTGCACGTTTGATAAACCGAAAGTGATGGCGTAACGTAATTTCTCCGGAAAACGTAGAATAAAGCCTGGATTCGGCGTACGGAAATGAAAATCATGTTATGAATTAATGATAACCAATGAGTAAATTCATTAAAATGGCACTGCAACTATATATTTCTAAATTCAAAATATGATATTAAAACATATGACACGTTAACTAATTCTAAATAATGTCTCAAAATTAGCGTGTAATATTCGGTCACTTCAGTCATGGTCAAGTATTTCAAAAATAAGCACACGGACCTATACATTTTATTCCACCACATATAGATCATATGCTTTTTTACAACTGTGAGAAGTTTCACCAAAATCTTCATTGTAGAAAAATTTCTATTTACGAAAATATTATGAAAGTTATGATTTTCACATAGATTCCCATTATGAAAAATTGCGTAAGGTCCATATTTTTCAAATCAGCCTAGCAAAAAATCAAGCACACGACCCTATTCTTTTTATTTGCTAATTATTTTGGTATATTCTGAAGTTTTGAAAAATGGGAGTTTAATCAAATTCTACATTGTAGAAAAAATTTCGATCCAAACGTGCAGAACTACCTTAAAGCTTTGTCCGTCACATTTTCCGCGACAGAAGTCCATCAGATTTTCGGTGACAGATTATCTTCATCCACAAAATTTGTGTGTAATGCTGCATTTTTGTTCAACTTATGTATTGTGTTCAAAACAGAAAAAGCATTATAAATTTTACCTATTCACAAACTTCAAACATATCCTGCAATATGGATTTAACTTTTGTTAACTAATATATTGTGGCAAACCAAGTACACTGTAATTTTGTATATACGGGTAAGAAAGTAGTCTATTGGCATATGCAATTGAAATATATTTAAAGGTATCTATGAGATTCTGTCGGCAAAAACGATTTATATTAGTGGTTATAAAACGGGCTTAGACAAGTTTATTTTCGAATACCTCTTTTCTACTTATAGAAAAAAGTATCAAAGTTTCTAATTTTGATGCATGCTATATAAATCCTTTGATGAGTGTTTAAATATAGAGTATGAACTTTGTAAACCTTTCTGAACTTTATAATACAATAAAATAAAACCATAATCAAATTATTTCCAGGAAAAGATGACAATCAAAACACTTGATGGATCCCAATAGGGTTTATATTTAGCACAGGAATTAGTGAAAGAGAGCTTCAGGCACGATATTAATGTCTCTTCACCACAGAAAGTGTCAATTACAGTTCTGAAAATGATGCGTCTTCCATGTCTTACTTCTAGAATAAATGTATTTTGCGGCAAACATGTCACGTCATTTTAACTTTATTGATACAAAAATGCTATTTACTAGAGGATAGATTTGTCGTTTGTACTTGATGAAACACCAGATAACCTCTCATAAATCGATTCAATCAAACCGAGACTGTTATTTATTTATATATTTTTTTGCTTGGTTGTATTATACGTTTCAATGGCATCTTCATGTGTATATTCTTCATGTGTATATGACATACAGTCACGACTGAAGTTTCTAAGTGCCGTAAGTGGTAGTAAAAATCCCCACTGCTTATACTATATATTTTTCTGTCCTTTGGAATCATGGAGTCCATTCTATATCACCGATTGTTTCAACCATATTTTCAATCTTTGCCGGAAAGTCACCATCTTTACTTTTAGTGCTATATTTGGTGGCAATAGAATATTACAATTACATTAAATCGTCATGGGATTTCCTTTCCAGCGATTTTGACACAAGTAAAATGACGATAATATTCATTCTTGTTATATTTCATCCATTACCAAGAGTAAACAAACAACTATGCTTTGAAAACAAACAAATCATTTCTTTAAATTTCAACTACGAAAATAATGAGGAAACACTATTAGCATCGATGTTCTACAAAGTTCTTCAAAACAATATCAGAATTTGGCGGTGATCTATATATTTTGTGACGAAGTGGTCATACTCTAGCATACTTTCCAATTCTCATACATAGTAATATTGCAGCTGTCAAACTCAAATAGAGATATAATTTCTCCACGACGCCTGGTATTCTGGAGAATTAAACTTTATCTTTGACTGCCTGTCTTTTTTGTTATTACACTAGATGACGAATCACCTTTTCTCCAAATTTGCAACGAAAACCACTATGAAAAATCTTAATTGAACTTAAAAAATATGGCCCTTATACAAAAATTTATTGATATAAAACTTGCCCTTATGCAAAATATGCCATGAAAGAAATGAATTTGTTTTGATATTTAAAATAATTACTAAGAATAATATATAGTAAAAAGTAAAAAAACGCATTCGATAAGATAAAATGTTATTGTAATGTAAGAATCTAGTGGATCCGTAATGTCAATCGTCAGTTTCCGTGAGATTTCGTGTTATCGTGTGTTAATTCGGTACTCTTCGGCCAAAAATGTAGCTCATACGAGCAAAGGTTTCCATAACTACCGCAGAATGCCGAAATCGCATCCGCAATTTCTTTATACTATAACAAACATTTCTTTTTTTATTTCTTTTTTTATTTTTGAAACTCGTTTGAATCCTTAAATGTTAGTGTAGGATGTCTGCTTTTAATAAAAAGAAAAAAAAAGCAACAATTGCAAAAATGCACCAATAATTAAAAAAGAAACTGTTAATTCAACAGATCAGGTAAAGCTAAAAAATACAGGTGAAGCGCACGTGATTAGAATTACCTTTACAGTAACTTGCTTACCTAAATGTGATAAAGAACTTTTAGCAAATATTTGTTGAAATAATAACAAAACAATCACGAGGATATCTGGCTGATACGATGGAATGTAGCCGAGAGAGAATGTATCAGGCACCTGGGTGTTAACATTATTGTAATATGCTTTGTATCATAGTCAAGGAATTCGTGTTTATCCTTTATTGGCAATATTGTCTTAAATTTAGATCAATAAACAATAGCCGAGATATCAGGCACTGCACGCCCTCACTATTAGTTAGAACTATCTTTTTGCTTATCTTTTTAGTAAACGGAATGACTGTAGTGTATACGATTTATTCACTACAAGCTCCCTAGTTATCAATTGTTTGTTCATTTACCAGGAATTGTTTGTGCCCCTTCATCCAGTCTCTCCTTGACTTAGTTCGAAACAAGAGCAAAGCATTTATTATTCTATTTTCTGATGATATATGTGGCAGTAAGACGAGGTATTCACTTTTAGTCCATACAAATTACTTGGTAATTTTTATAACATTTTTCCTGCAGTTTGTTTGGCGGAGTTGAATCTAAACTAAATTCTATGAAAGTTCAAAGTTATTTTTACTGTGAATACTAGTAAATGGTAAGTAAACGTACGACTATAAAATTGCAAACACAAGCTCTTGTCACTGAAAAATAATTTTATAAAATCATGTCAAGTTAAATGTTTTAGATTGTTTGATTGGCATTGTAATCTCTGTACAGTTTTTTTTTATGGTGAATACACCACAGGAAAGGTTTCTTACAAAATCGATTTTATTTCTCGTGTAGAAGATTCAATGGAATTCCATACTGTTAATGTTATTCTGACACATGAATATGGAAAGCGGCAGTCACGACATGGCTGGCTCTCCGAAGAAGAAATATCAATATGAATTCATAGCAATTCAACCGAGTCCCGTATAATATTATTCTTATATCAGTAAAATTTACATCATATTTCGTATGGTAAGGCTTTCCTATTTTAAGGTAGTGGACCAGTAACGACAGTCGGCAAAATACGTATTCCCCGTATGCGACATTCGGGTATTTTCGGGCTTTTACGGAAAGTCATTCGCCCGTTGAACTACATTCACGTCACGAGGAAATGGAAAGCCTGATTGTCATTATGGTTTATGTATCTGCATACTAGCCTAAAACAAGGTTAGCGTTTTGTAAAAAAAGGTAGTCAGCGACTCCTTAATAAATATGATCTAAGAAGTAAATATACTGTTGTACCCTCAACAAGTCACCCAAGAGGAAACAACTTTCATTTAGAAGGATTCTCTTTGGGTTAATATAATACAGTTGCTGGTTCTGAGCTTGGCATTGCACTTGCAAGGGCTCACATAGGAAATAAGGTTAAAATTGCCTCCATACTATTCGAAAACTTTGTTTCCTTTGCATTTCGTGGAAATATAACCAATTTCTTTTGTGTATTAACGTCTGCAGAAGCCCGCGGGAATGTTTGTGATCGAGACGGAAACATTACACAACCACTTAATCTATTGTTTTCATATATGATGACTTTACGATTCCGGTACATTTTTTAATTACCATTCTATTGTTCTTGGAAACGGTTCACATGTTTTAAATATCCATAACCAGGGTCCAGAAATCAACAACACTACAAAAAAGCACGCAATTAAGGTTTTTAAACGATCTTTTTATCTCTCGTTATTACAAACATACAGTGTTTATATGGTGTTTTAACAGTGTTTATAAGGAAAATGGTTTGTTTGGGATATTATTGTAAAAAAATCAAAAAGCTGTCAGATCGCGCGCTAAATGAATCATTAAATGAAATAACAAAATGGCACAAATTAGCCACCATATTAATGACTATATTGAATTTAAGAAAACACGTAATAAGATTGTTCAGCGAACGGGGTCATCCCCTTTTACTGAGCAAATATAATGCATCAACTGTTAATAGTCATCTAGCAGTAGTGTTTCTACATGAATACGCATTTTGTATTCTTATATCAAAATGAACAACGTTTCAAAAGGAAATGTCCATCAAAGTTCCAAAGTATATTCTTATAGATTTTAAAATTTTAGATATCATGTGATATGTTTATTTTTGATTTGCAGAACAGCTCAGCCACATGCTATATTTATCCTAGTGTGTATTAGTTCTGGCACTGTGTCAGGATACGTGTTATATGACCCTGGGAAGTGCCTACGCCTTTAGTATCTTGAACAATGAAATGGGTCCAATCGCTAAGGTGACTATGTCTTATACTAGATGACAAACGATGTAGAATGTCCTTTGTTAAAACGTATAGCTGATGAGACCAAATATCTCATACATAAATTTTTCACTGGCTACTTTGCCTAAATGATTCGTGTACCAATGATTCTTAAATGATTTCAATTATGAGCTCGATAATTTCAGGGATCAGGCTAATCACTAAATGTTTCAAACTATCAATCTTCAATTAAAAATAATTTGCTCAAACTCCTATTCCTAGCATTCTGTATAATAAATTGTTCGATTAAAATTATCTTTATTGTGGCAAAACAATTCGTAATACATGTATGATGATTATTTTATGTAGGTTTACATGTTCTTGAGCGTTCTTTTGCCACACTAAGAGTGCATGCACATTAAAATCAAAACATCTGGTAAAAATTCTGGCAACCAATGGCATCGTAAAAAGTTCTATACGCATCAGTATTCTCACTTGAATAAGCATCGAATACGCAACAGTATTATTACTGGAGTACGCATTTGATAGGCATCAGTAATCGTACTTGGAAACGCATTAGTATACTTATCGAATGGGCATTTAATACGCATCAGTATTCTCACTAGAAAACCAATCGGTATTCTTACTTGAATACGTATTTAATGTCCTCACTTTAAAACTCATCAGTATTTATACTTTAATACACGTTAGTACTCGATGATTGCAAACTAGTAAGATAAATCAGTTTTGATAAATTTCTGAAAATGAATGGAAATGTCACGCACTTTGGTGGCATGCCAAAAAAATCTTTTCATATTGGCAATAGCATGTCTTTCAACAGGCAGAACGCATTCGTCACAGCAGCAAGCAAAAAACTTTAAATAGAAACATCTAATTGCCTTTCCGGAACTGAGCAGTAACAGAATTAATGCAAAATCACAGAGCAAGGAAAAAACATTGCACTGATCTTGGCATAAAATGCTGATTTATAGATGTTGTGTGTTGACAAGATAAAATGCTGCCAGAAATGGAAACACATTATGTTCTTATTTTACCCAAGAGATGTTGCTGGTATTATGCATGTCTTATAAAGGTTAACAAAGTTAAACAACCTTTTCAGCGAATATGTACGTTTGTTATCGATTACTCAACAGTTTCTAAAATTGATTTGCAAATGCATTTTGAAGAATATAATCAACGACTCTGTGTCGAGTTTTAGTCAATTTCTTCTCGCTAAATAGTTACAAAATGACCAAAAGATGTCGTTTTGGTTTTTTTCCTTAAAAGTCTCAGTTGTGTTTACTACTCAAAAGTGCCAGGTAGGTGTTATTTATCAACTCGAAAGTAACTTCGACTAACGTAACACAAATTTCGACCAAAAACACTAAATTTGACTTAAGATCTCGAATAGTTACTTGTCTCCTTATCTGCAAATTTTGATTGTTCGTCTGTCTGTCAAATATTTAAAAGGTTAATAGACAGTTTGTTATGACTGCTTCTCAAAAACGCCTGAGCTCCTAATGCATTTTATAGACTCTTAAATGCATGCCAAAATCCAGACTGGTTACATCTTTTTACACATTGACACACTGATAGTTGGAACTTGTAAGGTATCAAGAATACAGGGACCCGAATAAGGGTCAAATTGTATATCGTAGCTTTTACATATACGTTTAATTACCCTACCATACTCGTGTATGTGACACACTCTGACATCTAGAGCTACTCAAGATAACGAAGTTTTGTTTTAAACTATAGCTAAGACCCATACCTATATGTCCGTGAATAGTATAGGTAAATCCTTCTGGCCCGGTAGGGGCTTGAACCAGATCGAAAACATTTCAGGTATTATCAATACAAGTTCGGACAATACCCAATCACCTTCTCTGAACGGCTGTAACCTCTAGATGTACCCCAGGTACCTGATACCGGTCTCGAACGTTCTGTGGCTACATGTTCATGCAGGTAATGCTATACCTCCTTGCAAACTGAGTCGAAATTCTTCCGGAGTTAAAAATGGTGAAACTAATGATATTTTTAATTAAGTGCGAGCACTGACTGGTCGTGTTTGGTGATCCTCTAGGACAACCAAGATACCTGATATTAGGGCCTCCGTGGCCGATCGATCAGTGACATTGAACACTTGCCCTTCAAGCACTGTGGGTTTGGAACCTCGCTTAAGGTGTTTAATTCTTTCATGTGAGGAAGGCATCAAGCTGGCTTACGGAGGGCCGGTACCAGGCGCCCGTCCATGTCTGAACAAATGTTATGTACGATCATCTAGTATCAAAGTGGACATCAGAACATATTCAATTAGTCAAGCAAATAAGATACTAGCAAATATAGTTGATGACATGTTTTGATACAAGTAAATGAATTAAGAACTGAATAAAAATAAAAAATAGTGCATTTCTTCCTTATTTAATTCACTAATTTCTCTGTAATACTACGAAACAAAAAGAAGGTCTAAGTATGAAGCTCGACTGGTAAAAAGCGGTCATGTTTTTGCAAGGAAATAACATTTGCGCATCCAAAAAATAGCTATAGGAAATGAACATTTTACTAGTTCAATTTTCCGTGCATTTTTTTTTTTCATGTCACGCGCAAGTGTTTTTCAACTACTGAATATACAATTACATTATCTGGAATAACTGGTAAGACTTGTTGGGCTCTACCAAAAATGTAAGGATGGTTGGGCTCTACCCAAAAAGTAAGGATGGTTGGGCTCTACCCAAAAAGTAAGGATGGTTGGGCTCTACCCAAAAAGTAAAGTAAGGATGGTTGGGCTCTACCCAAAATGTAATGTAAGGATGGTTGGGCTCTACCCAAAAAGTAATGTAAGGATGGTTGGGCTCTACCCAAAATGTAATGTAAGGATGGTTGGGCTCTACCCAAAATGTAATGTAAGGATGGTTGGGCTCTACCCAAAATGTAAGGAATAGCAAAATAAGCATACTAAGCTCCGACAGAAAAGTACTAAAAAGTTCTCTTTTACGGGAATGTTTAGCACACGAAATAGATATAATTCTTACTCTGACTAGCTACATTGAATGTAATGAAGATTTAGTTCATCTGGCCTTCCAAACGATAATCTAATAAAATGTCATTGTATAGTTGGCTGAGTTTGCTGTCTGTAATCTATTGAGAAAACGTGGGGAAAAATGTCTTTCGACATTATTCTTTGTCATCTAATTATTACTGGTAAAAAGCACTGGGCGTATAAGATTAACCTATCTGTTTGTCTAATCACTGTTGCATGATTTACTGTTTCTTTCTTTCAGCAGTCTGATTTACAACTTCTGTTTATGTCATTGTGTCTCAAATACCTTATATTTTTACACTAGTTCCTCACTTTTTGTGCTCCCCAATTTTTTTTTCAGGTGCCACTTAGAGTTCCGAGCCCACGTTTGCATACTTAGGTTGCTTTGGAAACTATAGGTATCTATACTTTTTCTTTGATGTTATTTATTCAGCATGGCTTTTATGTGGCTATTTTTCTTTTACGTGGCTAAAAGAACAATAAAGAGAACAAAAGAGTAGCCACATAAATACCCATATAAAGGAACGTCCGTCCGTCCGTCTGTCCTTCCGTCCGTCCGTCGGAATTTGTGTCGTTCATATCTCAAAAAGTTTTTAATCCAGAATCACCAGATCTCACATGATTGTTATTCAGCATAGGAAGCTGTACACCAGGGGTTTTAATTTGGATCTCACACAGTAAGACCAATGTTATGGCCTGGACTTAATCAAAAAACGCATAAAAAGGGCTTTACTTTTCTGTCGCGTGTATCTCAAAAAGTATTTAACCCAGTATTAGGAAACATTGCAGAAATATTATTCAGCATGTGAAATTGTGCATTTGGGGTTTTGTTAGAGATATCACCCAGTCAGAACAGTTATGGCCCTTCACTTAGTAGAAAACATGCATAAAAAGGCAAAAAAGTTGTGTCGCACATATCTAAAATACATATGACCTAGGGTAATGAAAACTCGTAGGAATATCATTCAACATGCGAAATCATGCATCTGAAATTTTGTTCCAGATTTTTATTAGTCAGACCAGAGTTATGGCCCTTGATTGTCTAAACTGGGATACAAGTTTGTGTCACATGTATCTCGAAATAATTTCATTTAAGTCATAAAATAGTAAAGGGTTGTTATATAGCATGTGAAGTTGCGCACCTGTTGTTCTTTTTGGGATGTCACTCAGCCGGATTAGAGTTATGGTCCTTGACTTACTGAAAATACGCATAAAGTACTTGTGTTGCATATATCTTAAAACTATTTCACCTAGAGTCATGAAACCATATAGGAATATTATCCAGCATGTGGATTAGTGCATATGAGGTTGTTTTTTTTTTCACTTTGCAAGACCAGAGTTGTGACCCTTGACTTAGTAAAAAACAAAAAAGATTTGCAAATGCATGTATGTCAAAACGTACTTGACCTAGGGTGATAAACATTACAGGATTGTTTATAGCCTATGAAAGTTTGCAACTGATGTTCATTTTGGGATTTTACACAGTTAGGCCAGAGTTACAACTTTTATTTACAATATCCGTTTCATATGCCACTTTAATTTACACTATATACATATATCTGAACACCGATACATATTTATTCATTAAATGTATATTTTCAATTAATGTACATATAATGTGTTCAAACCCTTTCACATATTCAGACACAATTTTTTTAAAGGCATTCCAAATTTACTAAAGTTCTGTACGATGAGCCCAAAATTTCAATTTTAACTTTTTGAAATTTCAGCACACTTCTAAAACATAGAAAGAAAGACGTATTTCTTTTCTAAAAAGAAACGATAGAGACCCATAAGGTTTATATTTAGCGTGAGAGTTAGTCAAAGAAGATTAAGTCACAACATCAATGTTTGTTTGCAGCCAAAGAATGTATTCATTGCAATTCGGAAATTTAAAAAAAAATCATCCATATGCTTCAAGGAAATACGTATTAAACGCTCAGACGAAATTTATTTTTACCATAAGATTTCATCATTTGATAAATGTGAAATATAAAGTATTAACTAATTACGCGGTTTGATTGTATGTTTTGGCATCGTTAAATATCTTTTAGACTGCACGCACTTAATATTCTTGAAACCATGCATCTATCAAAAGTTTTGTAAACTCGAACCAGGAAACGATAAGATTTTATAAGATTAATTGGCAACACAGAGCACAACCAAGCACGATAATAGCAGACTAGTTAGACTGATTATCATGGCGGGAAGTTTGACACCATTTCGCAGAGTCAAAGCATAGCGTCAAATTTTATATCTGATAATTCATCAGTTTACATCAGTTCTTGCTAGAATTTGTATAAACATTATTGTAAATACAAGTCATTCATTTAAGATAGAACAATGTAAAGCATAAGGAAAGCTTCGCGTCGGCTTCAGCGTAGCTGTTACTATCCAGTTAAAGCTTCTCATTTTCACTATATTTTCATTTATCATTAAGTTTGTTCTTAGAAAGGGACAGACATCTTGTCGTTCAAAACAGTATCCGAAAGAACAATGTCACTGGGGTCAAATATTGTAAAAGCGAGCATAGCTCGCGAGCAATTGCGAGAAGCGTGTAGGCGAATATAACAAAGGTGTGCCGAATGGGGCAAAGTGATGTAGCTGAAAAATTTTCCTCTCGTCTGGGCGCCGCCATTTTGGGTGCCACCATTTTGTTCTACTTCCGTCAAAGTCGGGAAAATTGTTTGTTTTTGTTTTTTTTTTAATTTTATATTTGAGTTACAATCTCTATGTTCATTAGGTGTCTTTATTTTTAAAAAAGTTATGTTATGGAAATAATTTCAATTTTGCTTTTATTTACAAAGTGCGTGTCCCTAGAGGACAGGTGCTCGCAGGAAATGCTTTGTTGGCAGTGAATACAGAACTTCATTTGATTGCTGAATATTATCCATCACTCAAAAATAATGCAAGAAAGATTTCCAGTTGTTAGAAAAAAATATGATTTTCTTTTAAAAGATCAAGCATTGGCCAGAAAATGGGATAAAATGTCATAAATAAGCATAAAGCCATAAGAACGCCGCAAACAGGTAATGACGTCACCGTGACACCGGCTTTCCATAAATTTTGCAACGTATGATATTCGCTGTTACAGGTATAATGACACTAAAGTTTTGTTTCTTTTCAAGTGAATAGGTTCTCGGAATTGTTTTAAGCAGTGAATAGTTTCTTTGCCGTTTAAGCTACGCTCGCTCAGAAGCTTTGTCTTTTTCATATTAGTGTTGGTTAAACTTTTATGAAGGATTCTCATTTTCACTGAATCTTCGTATACTTACTCATTATATTGCTTCTTAGTATCGCACAGAATCCCATTCCCCCACCCACAAAAAGTCCGTTAACACCCATTTTCACCACCTCTCTCACTCACTTCCACCAAAACATCAATTTTCGTTACTTCACTGTTACTACCGGAAATTCACATACACATGTCTCTATTATTGAAATGTGGTGGCCTCCGCGGCCGAGTGGTTAAGGTAACTGACTTTGAATCTTTGATTCCTCGCAATATGGGTTCGAGCCTCATCGGGCCGTTGAATTTTTCATCTGAGGAAGCCATCCAGCTGGCTTACGAAAACAGATGGTTTTACCCGGGTACCCGCCCGTGAATAATGCATGGAGGGGCACCTTGTGTCTTCCTCCACCATCAAAGCTGGAAAATCGAATATAACTGTAAGTGAGTCGGTGCGACGTTAAACCCAACAAGGCAGTCTGAAAGACAGCTAAATCCCCCGCCACTGCTATGGATAGTGAAAGGGTAAAACCTTTGATTTTAGCTGTGACCTTGGCCTTGAACTGACATGACTGACTCATGAATTCTGCAAAACGTCTTGATGAGGTGATCATTTGACCAAAGTTTCATGAAAATCCTTCAAGGGGTTTAGGAGATACAGAGCTGAAACCTTTGACCTACAATTGTGACCTTGACCTTGAGTTGACATGGTTGACTCATGAGTTCTTGATGAGGTGATCATTTGACCCAAGTTTGATGAAAATCCTTCAAGGGGTTAAGGAGATACAGAGTGGACACCGAATGGAAGGCTCAAACCTTCGACCCTTAGTTGTGACCTTGACCTTGAGCTGGCATGGTTGACTCATAATTTCTGCACATCGTTCTGATGAGGTTATCATTTGACCCAAGTTTTATAAAATTCCTTCAAGGGGTTTAGGAGATATAGAGCGGACACGAAATGGAAGGCTCAAACCTTTGACTTTCAGTTGTGACCTTGACCTTGAGCCGACATGGCTGACTCGTAAGTTCTGCATATTGCCTTGATGAGGTGATCGTTTGACACAAGTTTGATGAAAATCCTTCAAGGGGTTTAGGAGATATAGAGCGGACACAAATTGGAAGGTTCAAACCTTTGACCCTAAGTTGTGACGTTGACCTTGAGCCGGCATGACTGACTCATGGGTTCTGCATATCGTCTTGATGAGGTGATCATTTGAACCAAGTTTTATAAAATTCCTTCAAGGGGTTTAAGAGATATAGAGCGGACACAAAATGGAAGGCTCAAACCTTTGACCTTGAGTTGTGACCTTGACCTTGAGCCGGCTTGGCTGACTCATGGGTTCTGCATATCGTCTTGATGAGGTGATCATTTGACCCAAGTTTTATAAAATTCCTTCAAGGGGTTTAGGAGATATAAAGCGGACACAAAATGGCAGGCTCAAACCTTTGACCTTGAGTTGTGACATTGACCTTGAACAGACAAGGCTGACTCATGGGTTCTGCACATCGTCTTGATGAGGTGATCATTTGACCCAAGTTTCATGAAAATCCTTCAAGGGGTTTAGGAGATATGGACCGGACACGATTTTGTTACAGACAGAAGGACGGACGGACGGAAGGACGGACGCAGACCATTCCTATAATCCCTCCGCCACGGCGGGGGATTAATAAAAATATTGTAAAAAAAAATGTAAGAGTGTGGATTTGATATAATAATAGATGGTTTGATTGACATTGCGAATTACAGAACATCATCTCTGTAGAATGTTTGTGTTTGATGTACTACAATGACGGGCAAACCAGACGTCCAACAAAATGAATTTTCGTCTTTGCATAGAATAATTAATGGAATCCTCTGCAGTTTATGTTATGCCTGTCACATGAGTGTAAAAAGTGGCTGTCACGATAAAACTGTCTCTATCAATCTGCACTGATGACAGTTTAACAACTTCCTGCTTCGTTTAAACGTTATTCCAGCTTCGTTTAAATTCAGGTTTGCACGAGGAGTACTGCTTTCTCATAATTAGAATGTGCATGCATAGACAATTTAAAACAGTCGTTTGTTTAAAAACCTTAATCTTTCAACAAATGCCAAGACAAGCAGCTCATAATTTAAAATAAATATAAAAATTATAAGTTGGACATTTCTGGTTTGTAAGACGTAACATTCTAATCGGACTGGGGTTTCCATTGATTTCACCGGTGCTGAAAACAGGTTTATAATGTAAAACTGGCTGGCTATGAAATGTAATAAGCTTTAAGTTATCCGAGCCGGATTTGTAATAAAATATTACAAAACTGGTTGTTGTAGCCCTGACAATATTTATTAAGTTATTGAAGTAATCTGCAATATTTGCACTTTCTTTCAATATAATTTTTAATAAAATAAAATATGATCTTCTTGCTTCCCTAAGCGTTTGAAATAAGTAACTAATTTTGATCCCGAGTCCCATTGATTTCTGTAGGAAATGACAGATTTTAAGCTTTACATGGTCTTTTAGAATGATTTATTCTTATATTTATAATCATCTCACAACACTTATTAAGTTATTGAAGTAAACTAGAAAAGTTAATCTTTCTTTCAATGAGTTTATTTTTAAATCATTTTTATGTCTTCTTGCTTCCCTAAACGTTTGAATATCACTGATTTTACTAATTTGGAAAATTTTGCCCGTCACAGTACACGTGTACTGATGACACCGGATAAACTGAATTAGATAGACATGTTAGTCAATCTAATTCCGTGTTTAATGTCATTACTTTGTCAGATTAAATAAAAATAAAGTTATTTTAAATTACATGTTTAAATAAAAATATTCCATTTTTTAACTCATTTAATACCATTTTCACAACTAGAATTATTTATTGCATTAAAACGTAACATAACATAAAGTTGATTAACATATAGTCTAAGAACTACATGTTCATATTTAAACTTGAATATTGTACATGTAAATATAACAAGTCCATTGGGTCGGGTGTAAATTTCATGTTTCTTGTTTGTAAGTATTATAATATTGTTGTTAAAAATTTCTTATCTTATCTCTTTGTAATGATTATATATGTATGATAAAGTCAAATAACGTGTTTGACAATAAGTTAACCGAATGCTGACATATTTCTGTTTATTACCGTTACTAATTGGATTAGTATCTGTTTGCCCCGCGGCCTAAAGGGACAATTATTACAGCTCTTGCATAAACACTTACAATACAATACAATACAATACAATATTTATTTCTCTCATTTCATGGTATACATGACAATATGAGGTACCAAATTATACAAATACATAGTGAGGCATGTGTTATTCACTGTTTAAAAATAGTAAATCGTTACAAAGCGGGAGTAGGACCCGGATCTGAATATTTGTACATATGAAATGTCAATGTTGAAACATCTGTATAATCTCTTTTACAAATAGACAAAACTTTCTATAAAGAACATGATTATTGGTATCTGTATTCATAATTCTAAAGAATGTAATAATATTTGGACAACGAATGAATTGCTGTTTGATATATTTTTTCCTTAACGTATTTAATATAGAACATTCAAGTAAGTAATGAAATTCGTCACCAATATTTGAATTACATAGGGTACATTTTCTCTCATCATATGGAGTTCTATTCCAGCTTCCTGTCTCAACAGGAAGTTTATGGTTTTTTGTTCTGAATTTTATGATATAATTAAGATATCTATGATCTGTACAGGTAAGATATTTTTCAAAACAAAATTCATGTTTGAAAAGTTTATATGTCCTACAGCTAGATGAATTTTCTAAATTTGAATGCCAATCGTTCAAAAAAGAGTCAAATAGCTTTTGCTTGACAGACATAACCAACCATTTAAAATTCGGAAAAGACTGGGACTCAAAAATATTCGACATTCCACAGCTTATAAATATATTCTGAACATTTCTAATCCAAAGAAATTTTCTTGAATTGTTTGCAACTGGATTTGAATACTTATAATGTCCGAACAGTAATAAATACATATCCTTGGTGAGTTTTACATCGTTGCATGATACAATTTTTGCCGAGAATGAAATAATTCTTGTCTTAATATCAATTGCAATAGGTTTTACACCTGTTTCACCATACACAATACTATTTGGCGTACTAGATTTAACCTTTAAAACAGTTTTTAAAAACTTAAGTTGAACACGTTCTATAACTTCAATATTTCCATATCCCCATATTTCACAACCATACAACAATATAGGTTTAATAATGCTACTAAATAGATCGATTTGGGTATCGATAGGTAGACAAAGGGACTTGGCATTTTTAATAAGACTATACATGGCCTTTGTTGCTTGTTTCGCAATTTCTTTTTTCGTATTATAAAAAGAACCAGATCTGTTGAATAAAACACCAAGATATTTAAACTCTGATACTATTTCTATGTTTTCGCCATTATAGGTAAAGTTATAATGCCTTTGTCTTCCTCTAGAGAATACAAGGATTTTAGTCTTACTCGTGTTTAAAACTAATTTATATTGTTCACAGTAAGTCGCATAAACATTGAGTGCTGATTGTAAATCTGAAGCAGATTCAGATAAAATCACAGTGTCATCTGCGTATAAAAGTACAAATAGTTTAACAAAATTTACAAGGTTATTATCTAATATGTGCTTGTCACATCTAACACCATGTACTAGGTTACTGTTTAATATAAATTCATGCAAGTCGTTCAAATAGAGTGAAAATAACAGGGGAGACAAGTTTTCTCCTTGCCTTACACCAACATTGCAAGGGAAGTAATCAGATGTCATACGATTAGAAAAAATACACGACTTCGCTTTGTTGTACATATTCATAATAATACGTAAAAAATTCCCATTTATATTGTTTAGAATAAGTTTTGCCCACAGGCCGTTTCGCCACACTGTATCAAAGGCCCCTTTTAAATCTAAAAAAGCACAAAAAAGGGTCTTTTTACTATGTCTCAATAATTCTATTATAGTATTTAAAACAAACATATTATCAACTGTCGAGTAGTTTTTTCTGAATCCTGCTTGAAATTGATTTATTATATTGTTTTCTGCTGTAAATGTTTCTAACCTAGTGTTTAAAATAAGTGTAAAAACTTTCCCCAAACAGCTTAACAGTGTTATTGGCCTGTAATTGCATGGATTAGAACTATCTCCCTTATTTTTAAAAATTGGTATAATTTTCCCTACAGTCCAGGAGTTTGGAACAATTCCGGTATTAAAAATGATATTGAATAATTTAAGCAACACATATTTTAACTTTGGAAAAGAATACTTGATATGTTCATTCAACAGACAATCAGTACCACTGGATTTATTGTTCTGAAGATTCCTAACTGCCTTGTCAATTTCAAACAAAGTAATTGGTTGATTCAGTACATTGTTTACATCAACAAATACAGCATCAACATTATCATTACCATCGGCGTCTTGTACAAAATTCATTTCTTTAAAGTATTCATACAAATCTTCAAGCTTGGCATTAGTTCTGTTAACCTTTTTCCCATTTAGGATTCTCCAAAACTCTCTAGGTTTTGTACTTTTAATTTTTGAGATTTTCCCTGCATTTTCTCTTTGAAAATTTTTGAAATTCGAATTTAATGTAGCCTTATATGTTTTACTATGCATTCTCAGATTTCTTTTATTTTCATCAGTTTTTCTCAATTTATATAAATGCTTCGCTCGATGAAAGTTTTTTCGTGCGTTTTTACAAGCAGAATTAAACCATTTTTTATTATTGCTGGGGTTAATTGTATTTTCTGAATGTGGTTTACTATATCCAAAAATTTTACCGGCACATTCGATGTATAAAGCCGATAATTCTTCTACAACACTGTTGACATCGTTTTCAGTGACTGAGGTCATACTTTCGATATTACAAAGTTTAGAGTAAATGTTTTCAACTTTAAGTTCGTCCATATTATCTATATACAATTGGCCTTGTGACGCGTTCCAGTATTTGACATGTGTTTCTAATGTTTGTCTATCAACCGTGCTAGTGATACTCATGTTCAAACATAATGATACAGGACAATGAACATCAGATAATATACAACAAAAATCATGTACATGTAATTCATCAATTGTGCAAAACATATTTGAATTACAAATAAAATAGTCCACAAGACTAACATCTTTACACGTGACCGTGCCCTCAAGATCACCTTTCGTGCGTCCATTTAATAGATATAAACCGTTACACTGTAAAAAGTCTATCAACTTATATCCATAATTATTTACACCCTGATCACAGTTATTTCTTTCTAGTCTAACATTTCCTGTTTCGAAACTGTATAATTCGTTTTTACACGAGTTATAAAGATCATCGAGACCAGTTTCATGAAAAATATCGAAGTCTACGTTAACAAAGTCTGGCATTAATTTTGTTCGTGCATTCCAATCACCAAACAGTCCTATAAATGAATATTTCTCGGATAATGTGTTTAATTCAGTCTGAATCTCTAAAAACGGATCTTCAATAGAAAATTCCGAATTATCAGGTGGCAAATATACAACCCCGTACAGAAAATCACCCTTTTTTGTCAATCGTTTTGATATTGCGAACCACAAAACTAATCTACTGTCAGTTTCAATTATTTTTATGTACTGATCTATATTTTTCTTTACAGCGAGAGCTAATCCGCCCGATTTACGCCGAGCAACTGTTTTTCTGTGTTTGAAATAAAGTTTATAATTCTCAAATTCAACAGTATCTAAAGAGTCCATTTTTGTTTCTTGAAAGCCGATAATATCAAAGCTGTTCAAAAAAGAGTTAAATTCGGGAACTATTTGCTTCGATTTCAATCCGCAAACATTCAGCGATAAAATATTTATTTTTAAATGGTGAGACAAATTCTGTTTGCCTGTATTTATATCGCAATATATAGCATTTCTATATTGACGGTAATTTGAATTTTCACTGTTAGTTAACGGGAACTCTCCCTGTCGGGGCTATTGATCACCATTGTTTGAGCACAAAGAAATATTATCTACTGCGTAACTGTCAGAGAGAGGCGCTTCCGGGGTTTCATAATACACCTGTTTCAGTTGAGTTTCGTCCCGCGGCCGCTTTTGTATTTCATCCTCAAGAGGTGATCGAGCTTTCTGCTTGTTCCGAGTCACTGTATCATCGAGATCGCGTAGCTGCTCATACGAATTTGGAGTTCGAAAGTCAATAAACGGAGATCGACTCCGAGACGCTTCTCGTCTGTTGATCCGGATGGGTGGCCTGGACCGATCTATTTGGGATGGTCCTGACAGGGCTGCAGAGACATTTTGTGGCGGCACTGTTGGTGGTTGACTTTTCGGTTTTTCGAATTTATCCAGTTCTAGATTATAAGTCCAGCCATTTACTACCAACTTATCTCTAATCAAAGCGCATTTGTTTTTGCGATTTCGTTTATACTGTCTTAATAATGGGAACAATTTTCGTCTCCTTTCTTCACTTTAAAGTTAAAATCTAAATTATGGATATGGAGTTATAAATTTTGATAATTTATCTTACCGTTCAAAATCCAAATTCACATTATTGTAAAGTAAAATGCATTTATAGGCCACGGATCCATAATATTTAAAAACTTTTTTAAATTGAAAAGACACATTTTCAAGGAGACCCGAAATACACATATATGTCGCCCTCATAAAAATATTTTATAAATTAAAGGGACTATCCTCCAGATCGTTCGGCAACAAGAAAAAATACTTTTATAGATATCTGGAAATAAATGCTATATTTCTTAAGAAGGCTTTAAAACTTAATTACTGACAAAGTTTAACTATATATTACGGAAATACTTGAGAATTTGCTGTTTTTCTACCTTATATGATGAAAATCGAAAAGCGATTGTAACGCTTTACTCAAGGTAAACTGTCTCGATTATAAAAAAATATATATTTTGAAGTCATAATTCACTTATTCCGCTATAGCGCTATTGGTTTCGACGAAATATTTTAGACACAAAAACACATCTTCTAGTATTAACAAACTTCAATTTGAGAGAAAGATTATTTTTAGCCTAATCTGGAGGTCATTAAATACATATTTTAAAAATACGTTGAGTAATGGGAATTATATGCTTCCTGACAATTTTTAAATAAATTCCAGATTATCATTCAAAATCACCAATTTGAAGAAATAAGAATGTTATGTATATGAGGTAATAAACATGCACGTCGATCTAATTCCATCTTTGTCAAAGTAGGTTAAAACCGTTTTTTTTTTTAAATTACATGTTTGAATAAAAATATTTAAATTTAAAAAAATATTTTTTAATTTATTAACTTTTAATTTATGATTCACATATATTTTGCCCTTAAAAGATATAATCAAAAGTTTAAATACATATCTAAAATGGGAATATCCTTCCCGGCTATCAATTTTGAAACAAAAATTCAAAATCACCAAATTGAGGAATACACAGCAAATTGCCTCGGGCAAGGTATAAACTCCGCTTGTGTAAAAAGTTTCACAATGTTGTCGCAATACCCTTAATTAACAAAACTAGTGTAAGGTCAAGATTATCAAGATAAGAGAGATTAACAAAAGTCGATACTCGCGTTAAAGGCCTAGATTTTGGCAGTGGGCCAAGGGATTTCTGTCTTCACCAGCACAGTTGGGGGCTAATGACCATCACAGTATGGTTCCAATAAACAAGGGTCATTGTTTATTGGAGAGTCAGTCTACCTTTCAAGTGTATCAAGTAGTGAGAAGGGGAAACAATGTAATTTATTTTAAATTAATGAATAATTAATAACATTAAAGTTTTACTAGGATTTTTTTTGGCATTTCTGTGTAAAGAAAAATATTGTTAATCAAACACAATAATAAAATAATCAGGACTTATTTTCACACTAATAAAATAATGAGAAACTTAAAGAAATATGCAAGCTTTTATTTTTTTCAAATTCGGTCTGGAGAATTGTGATATTTCAGAAAAATGTGACTTTCACTCATCTAAAGCTGGCAGAATACTACATGTAGATAACATTTGTCTAAAATTGAAAACAGTATGTGCATTTCAAAGTTACAAAGCAAAGCAACATACTAAAAATGAAAATTGAGTGCAGATGGAACACAATAATTTTATATTAATTTGTTTGTCAGCACAAAGAACTCATGAAGTTTTCACTATATTTGTGTTTTATTATCAGTATTATTTTCAAATTTATTACTGTATCTTTTATCATCCTATATGTAATATAATAATAATAATAATAATAATAATAATAATAATTATAATGATTATATTATTATTATTATTATTATTATTATTATTATAACATTAAAGTAATAGTTATTATCTTCTATATAATATCAAAATAATAATTATTATTATTATCATTCCACATTCACTGAAGAAAATTAATTTCTTTCAACTCCACTGCACACATCTCCATGGTCTAGTTGGGGTCCCTGCTGTGCTAATTGCCCTCTAATCAGTTACTGTTACATAATCGCTGATAAGCAGCAGATAAGATGGGAGTTGTATATTGGATTGGGGGGGGGGGGCACTTATATAGTACTGAATCTAGGCCTTTAAGATGGTATAAAGGGAAACAACCAAATTTAACCGATCTGGCTTAATAATCAAGGGACAATACTCTTCAAAACACGGTCTCATTTCTGGACATGGCCCGCTTAGCTCAGTAGGGAGAGCGTTGGTCTACGGATCGCGGGATCGCGAGTTCGATCCCCGGGTGGGGCGTATGTTCTCCGTGACGATTTGATAAAAGACATTTTGTCTGAAATCATTCGTCCTCCACCTCTGATAAATCATGTGGGGAAGTTGGCAGTTACTTGCGGAGAACAGATTTGTACTGGTACAGAATCTAGGAACACTGGTTAGGTTAATTGCCCGTCGTTACATGACTGAAATACCGTTGAAAAACGGCGTTAAAACCTAAAACAAACAAACAAACAAAACTGGTTGTAATAAAACTCTGGTTTTTAAAACCATTCAAGCATTTAAACAAACATTTATATGTTATAAATTCAGTATAATGTGACTGGCTGGGGTATCATGCCACGTGTCTACGGTGTGATATTCCAGTTAGGCAGCACTATAAAGTTGGGCATTGTGCTCACACCGTCGTTTATATGACTGAAAAATTGTTGAAAAAGACGTTAAACCCGAACACACAACCACACACACATTTCACAGCAAGAAGTGAATAACTGCATTGACATAAAGAAACACTTTTCTACTTTTTTTTTTTGCTCTTTATAAAAAATACTACATTACTGTAAAGTATTTTGCCTAATCTCTATGGTGAGGTACTAATATTAGTATACTGAATAAAAAAAAATGTATTTTTGTCGCTCAAGCTTTCAAGTTGTTGGTGTAGTCTATGAATCAGTAAGAGCTTAGAGAAATAATAGTGTGTTTATTTCATTTACATTCATATTCCATAAACTTATATAATAATTTAAAACTTAACATTACATAGTATTGCTTTTAGTGATGAAGTTAAGAAATAAAAACAATTTGAATAAAAGATGAGGTAGCATTTAAATCGTCCAGCCATATCCACACAAACTTGCTGGTGTTACAAATATTTACGCATTTCAGTCTGACATAGCATACACTTCTTGAATGGTTTGCCAGTCAGTAGTCAAAATGTTTTGCCCTTGGTCCGGATGTTTTATTACATGACATCAGAAAAAAAAACATTTTCATTTTTTTCCTTCGAGTTTTGCCTTTAGTACAATATCAGAAACTTTGGACAATAATCATGAAATAATAACATCAATTGATACTTACATACGGTGTGTTCAGTAAGTATAGGTTAATAAATGGGAGAGTGGTGCCTTTGAGTGATAATGGCCCTGGAAGAAGATAATAGCCCGAGGGCTTTCGCCCATGTATTTACCTGTTTATTACATGTTTACCTATAATATAGTAAGAAAATTTAAGTGTGTCATTTTGTTGGGAACTGGCATCTTCTGGCATAATAAGGAGAAAATAAATTATATCACGAAGAATATACGACGTTACGCTCAAGAAAATAAAACTAAAACTGAAATCTTCGCTGTTTTACCTCAATAAAACGTGATGACGTCATTTCTGTTTACGGACGTTAATTTCCCGCGCTAACGTCAGGGCCATTATCGATAATGGCCCCGGGGCTTATTATGATAATGTGATAATGCATGACGCAATGCGATAATAGGAGAATTTTCAACACAGATTTATTACTATTTATAGGTACTCATGTAATAAATTGGTATTTCTCCATTCGCATCAAATTTCATGGTTTAAAGAGCATATTATAAGTAAGTTAAATGAGCTTTCTACCAGAGGACATACCAAACACGAAAAACAAAGGTGACAGTTACTTCGAACAAAGTCTTGATTTAGGAGTTGTAGAGCTGGCTTACGGTGGTTCTCTCCTTCAAAGTTATTTGTACAGTATAGAGAATATGAGGTTACTGTCGATAAATTTAAATTTATTAGGCGAGTCGAAGAAAATTTCTTGCATACCAGACGGGGATTTCCGGTATTTTTACCGGTGCTTGAAAAATCCATCTTACACCCCGGGGTGTAAGATGACTCTCGTGCTTTGAATGACGTATTACGAACTACATATATCTAGGAGATTTATGTAGTTATTTATATTTAATTTCGAAAAACGGAATAAAAATCCAATACCTTGACAGTTCCTCTTTGTTCCTGATAGTATATTTCTCGATTCAAAACACGTTATTTTATCAAAAATTCGTAACGTTACGCTGGAACTGATAAAACAAAACCGGAACTAAACATTGTTATTTGTCTTTGAAACGCCATGACGTCTTTCCTGTTTACGGACGTTGATTTCCCGCGCTTTGTTTAAATACGCTGCTAAAAGAAATAGATCTAAAAAGAAAGCCGTTCGACTGATTTTATTTTTATTATTATATCTTGATATCTGTTTGCAAGAAAAAGATTCTGTCACTGGTTATAGGTGCAGATGGGAATATCCGGCTCTCGGGTAACTGTTTAGGCGGTAACTCGGTAGGAACCTCGTTACCGCCTAAACAGTTACCCTCGAGCCCGGAAATTCCCATCTGCACCTATAACCAGTGAAAGAATCTTATATTCTTGCATACCAGACGGGGATTTCCGGTATTTTTACCGGTGCTGGAAAAATCCATCTTACACCCCGGGGTGTAAGATGACTCTCGTGCTTTAAATGACGTATTACGAACTACATATATGTAGAAGATTTATGTATTTATTTATATTTTATTTCGAAAAACGGAAAAAAAATCCAATACCTTGACAGTTCCTCTTTTTCCTGATAGTATATTTCTCGATTCAAAACACGTTATTTTTTCAAAAATTCATAACGTTACGCTGCAACTGATAAAACAAAACCGGAACTAAACATTGTTATTTGCCTTTGAAACGTCATGACGTCTTTCCTGTTTACGTACGTTGGTTTCCCGCGCTTTGTTTTAATACGCCGCTATAAGAAATAGTTCTAAAAAGAAAACCTTTCGACTGACTTTATTTTTATTATTATATCTTGATATCGGTTTGCAAGAAAAAGATTCATTCACTGGTTATAGGTGCAGATGGGAATATCCGGCTCTCGGGTAACTGTTTAGGCGGTAACTCGGTAGGAACCTCGTTACCGCCTAAACAGTTACCCTCGAGGCCGGAAATTCCCATCTGCACCTATAACCAATGAAAGAATCTTATAATATTAGGCGAGGCTCTGCCGTTGCAATAACTTCTTTGTTTCTGAATAAAACTTTTGATATTACCACTTATTTTCTTAGTTAGAACATTTCCAATACAGTGATAACGAAAATTCGGGAAAAAAGTGTTTTCAAAATTTCTGGCTGAAGTGCTGTAAATGTGAAAAATAGCAACAACTTTTTTGTTTCTGGATAAAAACCTATTATTTGACCACTCATTTTCTAAGTTCAAACATTTCCAATACAATGGTGACGGTTTCAATGCAAAAAAATTGATAAAATATGTGATTTCAAAAGTTCCCGGAAAAGTGATATCTTGACACTGACTAAATAAAGCAAAGTTTATTAGGCAGGCCGATTTTGTGCTATATCTTGTATGAGGGTAGGATAAAATGCAGACAAGTTCAAGATGCACCAAGTGATGAACCAAGGGTCCACTATTCTAAACGAGAGAGCGAGAATATTTTACAATGCTCCTTATCGTACTACCAACAACACCAGAAAACCATTCGTATTTGCACAAGTAACGGAAGCATAAAAAGTTGGAACAGATATCTGTTAATCTCACCGAAATTAAGCAAAAACAATTAATATTAAAAATCAGAGAGCGAGAAAATTATTGCCTGATGCAGGAATAAAATGATGATTTATAGATGTTGTTTCCATGGAAAATAAAGTTGCTGTCAGAGAGGGAGATGACTCTCATTGCTAACACAATGTTACTTTGGAGTTTCAGCTAATATTTCTGTTTGGAACGATTTGACTACTTTAGTGTATTTTAGTGTTGATAAAACTTAATTTGGATATTCATTTAGTTAAACAGCAGTATTTATTTCAATTGTGCAGACATATGCAGACATTCAGATGCATTCTCGTGGATGTACGCACGCACACATACACAACTATACATAAATTCAATTGTACATACATGAGCACAATAAATCTATGATCTGAAATGGTATTCACACTAGACGCATAAATTTCCTTCGACCGTCTTTTGATCCTTAAACGAAATTCGAAACCTTTTGTTGAACTATTTTAGGTGTAAAAAGATCCGTCAAGATTAAATAAATTTTATCTTCACAAAGGACGTAAAAGTATAACAACACCGAGTCCAAGTAGGGTGAATCTTCAAACAGATTTATCATACATTGTATTTAGGTTCGTATGAAAAAATTGAAATACAAATTATGTATTCGGATAAACGAAAAATAGAATTAATGTAATATGTTGGCAAATTAATTAGGAAGGGAGCATGTCAAAAAATATTGAGCCACATTTTTTAGATATAAACTGTCAGCCCGAGGCCCGAGTCGAGTGATTTGCAGCTCGGTCGAGTATAAAATCCAACCTTCACGCCCGACCGCTCGAGTGAATTTCAGGATGACTTTTTTACGTGCGCGCTGCATTAAATTTGACTAGTTCTCGCGAGTCATTGAAACGCTTATAAAATAAATAACGATCGATATATTGAAACGGTTTTAGAATATTGTAGCATATTAATCGTCGTGTTAAATAACTAATCATTAAATAACTAATTAATAACTAATCATTATATTGTACATTATATTTTATTTTATGTGTATGTTTTTCTAAATATGTAACGACTGTAAAAGGTGATCACTCTCAAATCTTTAAATTACCAAATGTATGTGAATGCTATATGTATATATGATGTGACACAGATGTATTGTAAAACTGTGACAGTCATGTAATGTTATGCTATATGACGATGAGCTGTATGCTTAAGTCAAAATAAAACTTCTGTTCTGTTCTGTTCTGTTCTGTTCTGTTCTGTTAACAACCAGTCCGTAGTAACCTTGAAATTGTCGTCGAATGTCAAGCTAAGTAAGAGAACGACAGACGATGTCTTTTTAAGATATTACAAAGGCGCAGCTCCAGGGAAAAACGAAAAAATAAACGCCCAACAACAGTACGAAAAGAAAAGGGTACGTGCATTCCAACAGTCGTGGCAAAAACAAATCGGTTGATTTACGAAGAGGCAAGCGGCGTAATGTTTTGTTCCGCATCTAGAAATCGTAGGAGTTCTGCAGTGCATTTGTAAAGGACACGAACTATATGAGAATTGACGAGATGAATATAATCCGGAAAGTCACATGAAGAGAGTGAACCTCATCAAAAAGCTGTGGCTAGTTAAGTTGCCAAAAGTACCGTTTTTAATGCCGTCTTTATTTGTTTTATTTTCAATTCCTGCAATTAACTGCTAGTATAGTATTTATTGATTTATCTGAGTATTAATTTATGAATTATTTTTTTTCTAACTGCCATTTAAGGTTTTCATCGCATTATATCTTAATAAAATTACATAATTCAAGAAAGAATCATATATGTGCTTCTTTTTATTAAAACACCAACTTATCCTAGCGTGCTTTGCTCTAAACGATATAAAATATATTCTAAAATAAAATTACCGTTCATAAAAGTTATGATAAAGACTTTATCCAATATGCACTATTAAGATCCGTTACCTAGGATGCTAAGCCGCTTTTAGATTGAAGGAAATGAAAATATTGATTCCAGGACACTTGAACACTATGACAACACTGTTGTAGCAATAGCACTTGATGTGGATTATATAAGTTATATTATTTCTCTGTAACGGTGATATTTAAACGAAACAATAAAGAACGTGAAAGCATTTACTGTAGTAAAATATTACTTTGAAGGCTTAAACACGCATAGCATATCTTGAATATGTTTACTAATTCCTTATAGAAATATTCTTGGTATTTGAATATGATGCGAACAACATTACGATGGCACAAGTTAATTTTTATAAACATTTGATGCCATACTCTAATACTTAAAGTAGATCTTCACGCAGACACTGTGAAAGTATAGACACAGAAGACCTAATAATTGCGATGTTCATTACAGGTTCTCAGGCCCTAGAATCGGCTAAAGCTGAACTGTTATGATAAACAATATCGGTGATCACCAAATACATAAATCAAAGCACTGAAAGTGCAGACAGCAAGGGTATCATTGCAGATCATGGATGCCAGTTGGACAAATGTATACACTCTGTAATACCAGCCTATGAACTGCCACTATTAAAGTCACCCCATTTGTTATGTTGGTTTCATGCCAAATTTCAACAGACTTTCAGTAAGAACCAATAGAATGTGAGTCACGACTCGTGACAGCTTTCTAACATAAACAGGTCAATGGTCGCTGCTTTCTTCGGATTAAGCCTAACTAAAGCAAGTGTCTCTGACGAAACCTTTGCTAAAAACAAACTCACCAAATCTTTATGCCAATTGAAATTGCAAGCATTTACTTAATGTACTAGAAAAATGGGATAATATTTGAGAAATAATTTTATGCTATGGAATGGAAATAGCCTGTTAGCTAGAAAATAGCATGTTAGCGTGATGCAAAATTTGAAAATCTTGTTTTCGTGGAATTGCCAACTTTCTTGATTTAGACATACAGTCTTGAAACCATGTACAGTGACCAGAAGAGGCGCTAGTGTTCTTTGGACACACATCTGGTTTATATGTTAAATTTAGAGTAACACCAAGTGAATTTAGGTCATATGGCTTTAAAAGCAGAGGAAGACCAGCAGCCCCTCCAGGAATGGTTTTAGATACAAGTGGCTGCCTGAATGGAATCACTGGCCTGGATGGCTTCCTTACATGAAAAAAAAATGCCATAGGAGAGGTTTCAACCGCACCGGGTAGAGGCATGCGATTTAAACGACCTTAACCATGAGTTCTCGGAGGCCACCGACATCAGTTTTTTAGTATCGGTCGACACTTTCCTTTATAATATGTTACATTATGGTACCGAAGAACTAGAGAGGTAGGTAGAGTTTGAACTGTCCGTATGTTCGTCTGTCCGAGCTCACATTTGCATACTTAGGTGGCTATAGGAACAATAGGTAACTGTACTTTTTCTTTGTTGTCATTCATTCCGTAAGGCTTTTATGTGGCTATTTTTCTCTTACGTGGCTAAAAGAACAATAGAGAGAACAAAAAAGTAGCCACATAAGTATCCATATGTAGGAACGTCCGTCCATTTGTCCGTCCGTCCGCCCGTCAAACTTCCTTGCTTGTGTACTCAACTTCTACAGGTTTTATCCAATTCAAATGAAACTTGGTATACCTCATCCACATGAAAAGGAAATGAAAATTAAGACGGAACTATCATTTCCTTGTATTAGGTTTGAGCTATGTCCCTTTTGACTTTACTGCATTACAACTGCATTTGTATCTTCTGAACTATCTTAATGAAACTTGGTCAGAATGTTTATCTTGATGATTCCTATGCCATTTTCAAAACTGGATCACATGGGACGAGAAACTAGGTCAACCCCTCAAATAAAAGAAAAAGCTTGTTAACACCCTAGAGGCCACATTTATGAACATATCTTCATGAAACTTGGTAAGAATGTTGATCTGAATGATTGCTAACCAAGATTGAAACTGGATCATGTGGGTCACCACTCAAATCAAAGGAAAACTTGTTAACATATTTATGTCCCTATTTCCATCAAACTTGTTCAGAATGTTTATCTTGATAAATGCCAAGGCCAAGTGTAACAGGTGAGCGATATAGGGTCATCATGACCCTCTTGTGTCCATTACAGGCCTACAAAAATTATTTTTTCCTAAATTTCGAAGAAACGAAATTAGATTTGGAGGCGCACAGCTTTAAGAGGAGTTCTATTATTATACAGAAACATTGAATGGACCGTATCAAAAATATCGATAACACCGAGTACAAGAATAGGTCGACTCTTTCACACTTGCGGTAATACTGAATACCAGTACAACATCTAATCAAATTTATTATTTAGAAGAAATCAAATTTTGTCACTGATCCGAAATCTTGGAATCTTGTTTGGTTCCTTTTTAAGCGCGAGATTGGTGCATTAGAAGCTTCAGTCACGATACAACAATTTGTTGCCGCAGACGACAGTGTCAGTTAATGTGATAGTCTTACGTCTTATACTTTTACTTCGTCACGGAATGTAGCCTTGATTCAGTTTAAGCTGAGTGATGGTTTCCATGTCATGACCTATTTACAAAATGGATCAGTGAATTTGTTTTGGCTTACATATATAATACATTGTCTTGGATTCTTTAAGGTGACTAAGTATTTAATCAAGATTTCTTTTATATTAAAAACATGCGTTTCGCAAAAACAGTTAATATTTTCTTGTAGGCTATACATTTTATATTGACAGAAGCTTTATTTTACGCACTAGGAACGGTACGTACAAGTTTCCAATAGAGCTAGAGTCTAAAACTAACATCCAACAGGCGAATTACCACAGTTTAGAAATGCTCTGTAAGATAGAAACGTCGAATACGACACGAGTAGATACGTAATTGAGTTTGTAACTGGGGAATTAAATTTATCCTACCACTATGCATTTTAGCTTGAGCATTAAACAACCATTGCAGATTACACTACAACAACAGACAATTTCCTACCCATTTACTTTAAAACAAAATATTTTCATTGACAGTCTAATGTTACGAATTTACAACATATTTGATAAACATGCTATTGTTGGGTAAATACTCAAAACCTACTTGTTAGGAATATCAGTCCGCAACTTTCAGTGACGTTCAAATTAAGCTTGTTAGTCTAATATGACCACATAACAATCTGATCGCCAAAACATTGGCATCATTTGCGGTTTCGAAAACCAATGTTTTAACATTCATTTGCTGAATACCTAAACATGAAAGGAGGAAGGCATACGTCCGCTGATAGTAGATAATCAAATCAATCTGATTCTATCTATTTAAATTCTTGATTGAATCCAGTATGATATGGTTCGTATGATTCTGTCCTAAAATTGTCTTGTCATGGTATAAAAGCCAAAAGCCACACAGAGCATTACCTATAAGCCAGAAAAGGATATTTTGCTATTATTATGCATCACACATGTCTGTCGTTACTAGTCTCATTGTCATACAGAACATCATCTGTATTTCAATATTAGCATGCATGCATCATATATATTTTGTCCGTTACTCGTGTAATCGCCGCACAGAGCACCGGTTTTGCTCAGACTAGGATATATTCATGTAAGTACGGTTTTACTCGTCGCTTTGCCACACAGAGCATCAATTTTAAAAATACGATGCTTTGATGTAAGAATGCTTAACATTAAACATCATTATTAATTTAATTTATCACATGCTTGACGTTGTTGGAGATTACATAATTTTGATATTACATTAGTGTCATAACATCTTGACGTTGACGTCGTTATAAAATTGACTTTGTCTGTAATTGAATTTCGATGTTCTAGCAGACAAGCTAAAACAATAAAGTGAGAAGCTATTAAAGTGTTTTTCCTCTATACTCAACTGACAATTCCTTAGAAGTCAGACTGTTTATTCATGTCAAAAACATACTTTGAAACAAGATAAACTGACGCTGTTTTGACATCATGCCTAAGCACTTTCTGAACATGCAAGCGACACACTAATTGTGCAAATTAGGAAATAGTCGGTAAGTTAGATTTTAGCAACATCATGTCGACATAGTTTTCCTGATACTGACGTATAAAAACAAGCTTGTTTAATTAACTTACAGTTAACTCTCGACTGTTTTATTGACATACATGTCTAGATAGTAATAATGCATTCTTCTGTTTGAATTTGTAAAATTAATGCTACTATTCCTTCCTCTAATAGTCGGAAAGGTATTACAAAGAAAACAGGAGAGCCATGACATTAAGCCATAAGCACGCTGACCTGGCTATAACCTTTTAACCTTTGATATATGTCTTGACACACTGTATCATTAAATGTAACAATTTTTGGTTGCGGGTTTATCCCGCTACCAAAGTTAAGTGTATTTCTGACAATCATCTAGCATCTTTATTTGATTCCAAATCACATTCAAAGGAATTTGTTCATGTGCTACACAAAGTAGTCCCATTCATGAACAATGCGGATGAATTATCAATGATCAAGCAGTTCTTATTCATCCTCTATCCATTCACACTGGCCATTTAGATTATATAAGATCTGTCAATGATTAGGTATTCCAGCCCATGGTTACGTCACTGACTTCTAGCTGTTCGTGTAAGGTCAGGCAGAGTTTATCTTAGATATGAGGCACATTAGTATTTGTTTCTTATACATGTATATTTATAGATTGGCATTTAAAATGAAAATAACTCTAGCAAAACCCGCAACCATCAGACATCTGAAGGCTTTGATTTTTCAGTGTGAAAATATTTCCATCCCGAGATATAAAAAGTATGGCACTGGAAAGAAAGACTAATATAAGAGGAACAATTTGACAAAGTTAAGCGAACATTCATGAACCAGTTCATAAGAAGTTGTATAAAGGTTTTTTTCTGTTGTAGGTTCAACAGCCAATCAGTGCAATCAAGCAAAACCACTTGCAAATACTTTAAGAGGTTTTCATTCAAGGATACTGCAGTCCAGTGCTGATCACTTATTGAAAATAAGCGGAGTAAAAGTTTGTCTGGCAGCCCTATAAGGAGCTAAACAGAATCATATTAACATCGCTGAAGAAAATATTTTATCATTGAAAGATTCTTATTTGGAGCAAGCTTCTGCGAACCGAATACCTTGTTATATATAGATATCGTTGAATGTTGCTGGGGGGAGGGGGGCAGAGAATAAAGCGTACAGCATATTCAATATTTCTTTTTGTGAGTAGACAGATATGGCATAGGCCTCTTTGTACGATTAATAAACAATCAGGAAAAATGTTTATACGAATGTAGAGAACTACCTTTAAGTAAGTGATGAAAATTAGTAAAAAGAAAAAAGAAAAACAGGCTTTTATATTTAAAAGCAACTTTATTGGAGTAGGTAGCCAAAACTGGTATACGTTTGAATTCTGTCATTTTTGAAAAGAATTTTAGAACATTTTTTGTGTGATTTTAATAAAAATATAAACTAAAAGAGTTCGTCTTGTAAGGAAGCTCAGTGGGTCTTCCCAGGTGACTGCCCAATAAAAACAGCAATGTATGATAGGGTTTGATTATAGCGGGAAGAAATATATTAAAATGTCATTCCTGGAAATATTTATGATAAGCTGACAGAGCATTCAGTAACGAATCTAGGATTTATACCTCTAGGGATTCTTTATCAAGTTTTTGTCTGAACTTTTGACCGAGACTTCAGCTCTTATGTTGCTTAAAAGCTTATAAGAAAGAAATTGAATTCTTGACATGATGACAATGGCATATCGGGAACAGGAAATATTTCAACAGTCCGTCTTCCAATAAGTGTTCATATAAAATATTAGACGGATGCAAGAAACGAATGTATGGCGTATGATGTGTTGCAATATATTGAATGATTTGCTATTGATATGCCATACTTAAATTCAATAAAATGTATTTACATGCTATATTTTTCTTTTTTAGCTCAATATTTTTATTTACATGCCATGATTTGTATTTACATGCTATAAAGTTATATCTATGTTCAATGAAATATATTTGTATTCTATCATTTGTATTTATATAAAATTAATGTTAGTTTTATGCCATATTTTTATTTGGACGCAATAAATTTGTATTTATATACTATATTTTCATTCTTGGTAAACAGTAAATCGTACCTCACGGGGTCAAATTTCTTACAGTGACTTTCATTGGATGACCATCATAGCAAAAAGCGGCACCCATGAAACAGTCTTGCAACTAAGTAGCAAGACGAAACACTCTGGTAAGTAGATGGAAAAGAATAGTGAAATAGTTAAGACTTCTAGAGACTCCTAAGAACAGTAATTTGCAAAAGCAATTATCCAGTCAAAATCATTTTTATGAATTTGACCCCGTGACGTGTTAAACGTTCTACCCACAATGCAATTATAGAAATGAAATCTATATTGAACATAATCAAAAAAGTATAAAGTATAACTAAAATTTTAGTGAATAAAACACGAATACTAGAATATAATTAAAAATGTGGTAGATCTATATAGATAAAAAATATCGGACATAAATATATTTTTGTCGTATATAGATAAATATATATAACAAACAATTGAAGGTAAATAAAAACTATGATTATAACATGTTAATACATTAAACTGTTTCACATTTTTGAGTACGTCTCTGAAATATATCTTCTGATAGAGTTAACAAGCGAATTGCACTATGGTCTATTTTTCTAAATAGCGCATGTCTTGTAAGAATTGTTTTTTCTCTGTTAAAAATATACTAACTGAATGTAATTTAAACAACTACTGTAGTATAATTATTCATGTGTCAACACGAGTTGTTGTAGAATATGTTGTGAAGATACCAATGGAGAAATTTGTACACGATTAGTTATACTCTATTTACAGAATCTTCAGCACATTTGGTAAAGGACGGAACAAACTTAGATATTACAGTGTTCTGTAATCTGGCTTTATTTTAGAAAGTTATTATAAAATGATAATGCCGTTGCAATACAGGCCAGCATTTTATAAGTTTAGCTGTGATGTTGAACCTATAAGGTAGGAAACAGGCCGGTACAAAAGATAGAAAGTGTCCGATTTGTAATGCTATAGAAACATAGAAATATGTAATTCTTAAATGTAGCTTGTATGATGATTTGAGAGATACTCTATTCCACCATGCACTGGATGTTGAACCTAATTTCCTTGCTTTGTCAGAAGCTGAACAATTTAATGTGTTGTTCACATATCCAACATTAGTCAGAAGATGTGCCAAAACCTGTAGTGATATTTTAAGTAGAAGACAATTTTATCTTTGTAAATAATGCTAAGGTGCACTTGTTTACGATTGTTTACCTGTAAAAGGGGAAAATGCTCTTTTATTTAAATGATTTCCTTTTAATTTTTTTACGAAGATGTAGCTGCTAATTAGTTCTTCAGTTATTTGATCGCGATGATAACATTTTTCGTACAACCAAATTTCTAGTATGATAGATTTGGCTGTTTTCTTCTTCTCTGTTTTATGGGCTAACCGCAATAGTATGTCTTAACATTGTGTTTTAAATGTTCCTACTAGGAAAATTTAAGTAATATTGATATGTTTTATTTATAAGTCTCTTATAACTCTTATTATAGAGAGGCGATCATTGATTTTCAACTCATTTAGATTTGAAGATTGAATTCTGCTTAAGCTGGTGCTAGGGGGAGTGGGCAGTGTAGCATTTTCCATTACTGCTAATGAACAGACTCAATCAAACCGAGTCTGCAATTTTCACTGTTGGCCTTGTTCTTGGTGCTTCCGAGGGATCTACTTTCCAGATTCTGTTAACATATTCTTCCTGCATGAAGTGAAAATGAGCTGACATATTTCCCTCTGAGATGGACATAGCTCGAGGTAACCACACTGACACACCCAAATACTGGGGACTGTTGGCAAGGGAAAAAAATGTCTTCGTTCCTCCGACAAAGCTGTGTTTAGTGGTATTAAGCATTTTAGTGATAGCTCTAGTTGAAAACAAAATATGATTGCCCGGACGTATTAGAATCTTAGATTATTGACTTTCCTATTTTTTCCAGTCACATCCCAATTCATAGATATTCCAGTAGAATTGGGAATGGAATTTGCCATAACCACCTGATAGCCGCGGGATAACCGTGCAGTCTAAAATAAATCATAACACAAAGAGCGAGGGCAAATGTGATTTGTTTACATTGATTAAATTGGTCACCATGTTATATTGAGAATTCTCTGTAAGTGTCTGGGCAATATATTTGTTTTGATAATACGGTAGTGAGCTCAGATGACTGTAAATAAAACAATTCCAATAAGCAATATTGAAGCATCCTTTGAGTAAAACATTGTGTCATCATGTAAAAAATATGCATGCATAAACATAACCATAAACCATAAAGCAGTTACCTGGCAGCGGGTTTATGTTCACTTTGCAGTCTACATTCGATTTAATAAATTGCTACGTACTTTATTGGAATCTACATTCTACTAGCGAGATTTCACACCGACACATGAGTTTCTGGATTTTTTTTTTTCATAGTTTTTTTTTAAAGTTTTACTTCTCGGTATTTTTATCATTTAGATTATTTTTTAAATATATTAAGTGTTGACAACTAACTGGCAATCTATAAATGTATGCATGCAGATATTTTACAAAGATAAAAAAAAATAGAGGAACACTGTGTTACAACGTTTTGGAACAGTAAGTGGCAGAAATATCACTGGAGAACTTATATATAACTCTTAATATTACTTTTTTCCAAAGTCACAGAATAGTGTAAATAAAATTTAGCAACAAAAAGCATGACATGTAAAACAAAAAAATGCTCGTAAGTGTATATATAAAAGCAAATATAAACAACCATAAACGCATGTACTCAATGCATTTGCAGAAGACAGAGCAACAAATGAAACAGTAAATATGTTTACAAGAATTCGTATCATATTTGCAAGGTAGAACGTACAGAAGTTTGCAAACCAGAGCCTGTGTCACTGTTCCCTCTCAAACCAGAACAAAAAGCATGTGTCCCTGTTCCCTCTCAAACCAGAACAAACAGCCTGTATCACTGCTCCCTCTCAAACCAGAACAAACAGTCTGTGTCCCTGTTCCCTCTCAAACCAGAACAAACAGTCTGTATTCATGTTCCCTCTCAAATCAGAACAAACAGCCTGTGTCCCTGTTCCCTCTCAAACCAGAACAAACAGCCTGTGTCACTGTTCCCTCTCAAACCAGAACAAACAGCCTGTATCACTGTTCCCTCTCAAACCAGACCAAACAGCCTGTGTCACTGTTCTCTCTCAAACCAGAACTAACAGCCTGTGTCACTGTTCCCTCTGAAACCAGAACTAACAGCCTGTGTCACTCTTTCCTTTCAAACCAGAACAAACAGCAACAGCCTGTGTCACTTTTTCCTCTCAAACCAGAACAAACAGCCTGTGTCACTGTTTCCTTTCAAACCAGAACAAACAGCCTGTGTCACTGTTCCCTCTCAAACCAGAACTAACAGCCTGTGTCACTCTTTCCTTTCAAACCAGAACAAACAGCAACAGCCTGTGTCACTGTTCCCTGTCAAACCAGAACAAACAGCCTGTGTCACTCTTTCCTTTCAAACCAGAACAAACAGCCTGTGTCACTGTTCCCTCTCAAACCAGAACTAACAGCCTGTGTCACTCTTTCCTTTCAAACCAAAGCAAACAGCAACAGCCTGTGTCACTGTTTCCACTCAAACCAGAACAATCAGCCTGTGTCACTGTTCCCTCTCAAACCAGAACTAACAAACAACCTGTATCACTGGTTCCTCTCACACCAAAACAAACAGCCTGTGTCACTGTTCCCTCTCAAACCAGAACAAACAGCCTGTGTCACTGTTCCCTCTCAAACCAAAACAAACAGCCTGTGTCACTTTTCCCTCTCAAACCAAAACTAACAGCCTGTTTCACTCTTTCCTCTCAAACCAGAACTAACAGCCTGTGTCACTCTTTCCTTTCAAACCAGAACAAACAGCAACAGCCTGTATCACTGCTCCCTCTCACACCAAAACAAACAGTCTGTGTTACTGTTTCCTCTCAAACCAGAACAACAGTCTGTACCACTGTTACCCTCTTAAACCAGAACAAACAGCCTGTATCACTGTTTCCTCTCACACCAAAACAAACAGCCTGTGTCACTGTTCCCTCTCAAACCAGAACAAACAGAATGTGTCACTGTTCCCTCTCAAACCAGTACTAACAGCCTGTGTCACTGTTCCCTCGCAAACCAGAACAAACAGACTGTGTCACTGTTCCCTCTCAAACCAGAACTAACAGTCTGTGTCACTGTCCCCTCTCAAACCAGAACAAACAGTCTGTGTCCCTGTTCCTCTAAAACCAGAACTAACAGCCTGTGTCATTGTTTCCTCTCAAACCAGAACAAACAGCCTGTGCCACTGTTTCCTCTCAAACCAGAACTAACAGCCTGTGTCACTCTTTCCTTTCAAACCAGAACAAACAGCAACAGCCTGTGTCACTGTTTCCTCTCAAACCAGAACAAACAGCCTGTGTCATTGTTTCTTCTCAAACCAGAACAAACAGCCTGTGTCACTGTTCCCTCTCAAACCAGAACTAACAGCCTGTGTCACTCTTTCCTTTCAAACCAGAACAAACAGCAACAGCCTGTGTCACTGTTCCCTGTCAAACCAGAACAAAAAGCCTGTGTCACTCTTTCCTTTCAAACCAGAACAAACAGCAACAGCCTGTGTCACTGTTCCCTGTCAGACCAGAACAAAAAGCCTGTGTCACTCTTTCCTTTCAAACCAGAACAAACAGCCTGTGTCACTGTTCCCTCTCAAACCAGAACTAACAGCCTGTGTCACTCTTTCCTTTCAAACCAGAACAAACAGCAACAGCCTGTGTCACTGTTTCCTTTCAAACCAGAACAAACAGCATGTGTCACTGTTCCCTCTCAAACCAGAACTAACAAACAACCTGTATCACTGTTTCCTCTCACACCAAAACAAACAGCCTGTGTCACTGTTCCCTCTCAAACCAGAACAAACAGCCTGTGTCACTGTTCCCTCTCAAACCAGAACAAAGAGCCTGTGTCACTGTTCCCTCTCAAACCAGAACAAACAGCTTGTGTCACTGTTCCCTCTCAAACCAGAACTAACAGCCTGTTTCACTCTTTCCTCTCAAACCAGAACTAACAGCCTGTGTCACTCTTTCCTTTCAAACCAGAACAAACAGCAACAGCCTGTGTCACTGTTTCCTGTCAAACCAGAACAAACAGCCTGTGTCATTGTTTCTTCTCAAACCAGAACAAACAGCCTGTGTCACTGTTCCCTCTCAAACCAGAACTAACAGCCTGTGTCACTCTTTCCTTTCAAACCAGAACAAACAGCAACAGCCTGTGTCACTGTTTCCTCTCAAACCAGAACAAACAGCCTGTGTCTCTGTTCCCTCTCAAACCAGAACTAACAAACAACCTGTATCACTGTTTCCTCTCACACCAAAACAAACAGCCTGTGTCACTGTTCCCTCTCAAACCAGAACAAACAGCCTGTGTCACTGTTCCCTCTCAAACCAGAACAAAGAGCATGTGTCACTGTTCCCTCTCAAACCAGAACAAACAGCCTGTGTCACTGTTCCCTCTCAAACCAAAACAAACAGCCTGTGTCACTGTTCCCTCTCAAACCAGAACTAACAGCCTGTGTCACTCTTTCCTCTCAAACCAGAACTAACAGCCTGTGTCACTCTTTACTTTCAAACCAGAACAAACAGCAACAGCCTGTGTCACTGTTCCCTCTCACACCAAAACAAACAGTCTGTGTCACTGTTTCCTCTCAAACCAGAACAAACAGTCTGTATCACTGTTACCCTCTTAAACCAGAACAAACAGCCTGTATCACTGTTTCCTCTCACACCAAAACAAACAGCCTGTGTCACTTTTCCTCTCAAACCAGAACAAACAGTCTGTATCACTGTTCCCTCTCAAACCAGAACAAACAGTCTGTATCACTGTTACCCTCTTAAACCAGAACAAACAGCCTGTATCACTGTTTCCTCTCACACCAAAACAAACAGCCTGTGTCACTGTTTCCTCTCAAACCAGAACAAACAGTCTGTGTCACTGTTCCCCCTCAAACCAGAACAAACAGCCTGTGTCACTGTTCCCTCTTAAACCAGAACAAACAGCCTGTGTCACTGTTCCCTTTCAAACCAGAACAAACAGCCTGTGTCACTGTTCCCTCTCAAACCAGAACAAACAGCATGTGTCACTGTTCCCTCTCACACCAAAACAAACAGCCTGTGTCACTGTTCCCTCTCAAACCAGAACAAACAGCCTGTGTCACTGTTCCCTCTCACGAATACCATAAAAACATAGATGATTTATGTGCTAAAATACTTCTTATGTATGAGACTGTTCGTACACGTAGTGAATATAATTATGTAGTTTCCAAAATACTAATTATTTACAAGTAATAATTTACTTGCGAAAATAATATGTTTGTAGCCTGTCAATATTTTCCTTTCTTAGACTATATCAATCCCTTGATACGGATCAACATTATTTTCCATTCTAATCTCCGTCAGCCTCTGCGTAATTCCACAAATACATAACTTCATTTCATTTTTGAAGAACACTATATAAACTAAATTCATAGGAACTTCTCGAATGTGAACAGAAAATCAAAAATAAATGTATTTTTGAAAGCTAACTTTATTTCTGTTGGAATTTCAAAGAATTATTTCTGTCAGTTTATATATAGCACTTAAAGCTATAAATAATTAGCAACAATTTTCTCGAGTGCTTGCTTCACAGCTTTTACCGGCAGTCAATGAAATGTCACTTTTCATTCTTCATTTAATGGCATCAGTTTTTCCAGTAAACTAAATACATTGAGCTTCGCACTAAGAATGAAATAGGTGCAGATATATTATTTATTTCTTGTACTTTCTCAACTGTTGTGAGTTACTGACTTGTCTACAAAGACCCCGTAACTACGTTTTCGGCATATGTGATTTCGGCATTTTCTGTTGTTTTTTTTTCTCGTTGAACTATGTCCAAAGAATTCCGAATTGCCTGACGAGAATACCCGGAAATTACTGAGTGTTATTTCGTGAACCAGAGTTACATTTCACAACATCATTATCAGGTCATTTCTTTTTTTAACATGTTGAACAAGGGGACATACAAGTAATAAAACGTTTTATTATACGAAAGACAAAAGAAGACTTTATGTAGAATATATATTTGCTTAATTTTTTCAGGTAGTATTGTTTTTCACAAAAGATAGCTTTTGCGGACACACATTTGGAAATATTAAACGCGACCAAACTGATAACAGACTCGTTTTTCGGAGATTGTTAACGAGAGATTAACATGCGCAACCGGAACTCTGTTATATCCGTCAGAATATTGATTTGACTTAAAATCTCCAGGCACAAAAAAACAACACCGGATAAAGTAGCAGCGACTTCTAAAATTGTGATTTTGGCCTCCCAAATACATACATTATGTCCCCTAAAATCTAATCATAATTATCATTTATTATATGAAATATATGTAAAATAAATTTTGAATCATATTTGGTATAATTCGTATTCGTATAAAAGATAAGGAATAGAACTTTGTTAACAACATTATTATCTTTTTCGCCGCAGACGACACTATCGTCTGTAGTTTAACTGTTGTCTGCTTGATACATAAAATGTAATATTATAGTCAGTCTTAAATTAATGCATCTTAGTGATAGTTTGCATATTATGTCCTATTTACAGAATTAATAAGCGTGAGAAGATTAATTTTATATTTATATAAAACTACTATCGCTTGAGATCAACTAAGTCGACGAAACGTATTAAAACATGCGTATCTCGAAAGGCAACTTTGGTTTATTGTCAGAAACCTTACTTTATGTTCTTAAAGCAATGTGAACTGGCGCCAGCTTAGCATTTCCAATAAATTATATTCTGAAAAAGAAAAGACATCACGCAAGCTAAATGTCACAAAAATAATAAAATATTGTTCTGCATGAGATGGCAACATTGGATAAGAGTAATCAAGTTTACTAGCTGAAGAATCAAACATATCTGAAAATAACGAATCAATAAGCACACCGTTATATACTTTTCATGTTTAAGTGTTATTGAACAAATACTGGATGGAAGCAAGATATCCCCAGTGAAGCCGAAATCCGTTTCTGTTATACTTTATAATGTAAACTGGTAAGACACGGTACAGTTCTTTACGTAAACTGATTCAGTAAGTAAACCAAATGATAATAGGTAAGGGTAGATTTCTCGGAAGCACAGAGCACCTAAAACACAGCCTCAGAGCCACACATTTGCAAAGTAGGCCTACAACAAAAAGAAGCTGTAATGGAAAAATATTACAGACGGGTTGCTTCAAACATTTAACAAGTACATATTAATTTATATGAAATATAGATAGAGGGGAAGAAAGTGGTAAAATGGTGGGGTAGGGGGGGGGGGGGGGGAATTTGAAGGGGAAATGATGAACAAGGATGAATATACAAAGGGAATACTACGTTCCTTAATAACAGTCACAATACAACGTAAACCACAAAAGCGCGTCACTCATGTACCAAAATCAAACATACAACCACACACAACTTAATAACATAGAAAACAGTAAGGAACCGTCTTAGACACACAATCACAACCATATAAGTAGGGAAAAACAAGTGTGTACCGCTTTAGCTGGAACATTAGAGAAAACGTGGACAAAGTGTAATAGAAAAAATTCAAAGAACCTCTCATGGAAATATGAGATTGTTTCTATAGCGACGGTAGCAAGGAGCACATGTATACTAGTTCTTTAAATATCACTTTTCTCTGTTCAACGGTTTTAATAGATAACAATTTAACATTCCTTATTTCTTACTTTTAAACAGATCGATACTTTGTAGTTACATTTACATTGTAGACATCGGAAACGTCTCTTCAAACGTTTAGATAAAGGGGAATAACTCAACTCTAGTTCCATAGCGGTATTCTGCTTTAGCGTTTTTTTTTTCAACAAATTTTCAGTCATATAAACGACCATGTTTATTAGTAGAGCACAATGCCGAACTTTATAGTGCTGTCTCACTGGAATATCACGACGTAGACACTGACTTGATTACCCATCCAGTCACATTATACTGACACCGGACTGACTAGTCCTAATCATATCCTCTTTATGCATAGCGCCAAACAAGACAGCTACTGGTACCACTTCTCAAGTCTTTCGTATGACGCGGCAAAGCAGGAACCCCACGACTTCTCGAAGCGGGTGCTCTACCACTAATTGTCATAAACTGGTTATATTTTAGCTGATAATATCTCTGCCTTAGTGGTTATGAGATACATTAAGTCTATATTAATCTATTTTAGCTGGACCGTGATGAAAGCTTCAAGCTTATTTTAGCCACTCTCGGGTCTGCTTCCTGGAAAACCCAGTACTGGTGTCATATGAAAAGTCATGGTCGTGACCCCAGTGGGGTTCGAACCCACGACCCTCGGGTTGAGCGGCCGACGCCTTAACCGCTATACCACCGCTCCCCTTGACACATATATTAAACAATGTACTGTAACATACAACTCTTCAGGAAAAAAATGAATACCATATATGCATAAGAATATAACTTTTAGTAAAACATTACTTATCTTAGCTGCGACCAGTTTCGTTTGATATTGCCGATTTTATAATTCAGTCAAACCTGGATGTTTATTATCAAAAAGAAGCTATAAATTCAAGATTTTTTTTTATTTCTCAGTTTATACAACTTCCAAATTCGGAATTTATAGGACGAGTAATTAGCAGGATGATGCGAATTACTTTATTTTGATCTTAAGTCTAAGCATGTACGTTTCTTGAGCTTTCCAGCTAAAGTTTTACCTACCTCAGGAGACCGAATAATTTATTTTGATTTGACGCGGAACACACAAGCGGTATACTTACTGTTAAACGTTATCTTATCAATGGACCTTATATAACAGGAAATGACAGCAACCATATATGATATACCACATGCCGAAAATAACAGTTAAAGTTAACAAGAGCTAGTTCTATCATTTCTGGGAAAGCGTCTGTCATACGTTCGTATATCAATGCAAACTATAACACTATTTAGTGGGGAAAGGCTTCCACTTTACTTTAAAGATTTCTCTTGGCAAATGGCAATGTGAGACGATGTTTAAAATGCATATTCTATACAATTTGTATAAAATTCTGAGTTGCCTTTTCAAAAACAAAAAACAAAAAAGAATTGAATTTGTATCCCAGCGAAAAACATTATGCCCAGCGATTTGCACATAAGCCATTTGGGAGTTGCAACTGATATTATAAAACAGTAAGTACTAATTCAACACCCTGTTAACAGGAAAAGCCAACATAGCCTGACATCATACAATACTATGCATGTGTAATTTTGTTCATATTTGTACAAATATTATTCGAGATGCCGTTATCATACCTATAAGGGGCCATGCCAAAATCGAATCTGTATAATAATTATTTAGCTATACAGCCCTTACCCGAAAAACAAATTCCAGTGTACATTTCTAAAACAGAATATGAGTCACCCACGAAAAACGACCTTCTCAAATTTACTTCATAGACAGAAAAAAAACGTGTTTCTGTAACCAATGTGTAACACATTGAAATGCTCAGATTATTACATGAAATACTAAACAACGGAACAAATTCAGGCATGCTGATTATATATAAACATGCACATGTTTGATAGTATATTTGAGACTAACCTTATTATGTATATACCAAATATATATGGACTGAAATGAGGCTTACTATATTCTTTTTCACCATTGAACTTAAAGCGAAGTTTGTTGTTAAGCAAAAAATTCTTATGGTGATTTGCCTAAAGAAAATACAAATTAGAATGACTATAAATAAGAGGTTTGTATATTGGTTAAAAGTTTATAGTATAACGTGTCCAGACATATATAACACATATGTTCATTTAGTGAATTAATTAAATAATTTATCTATCTATATACAGACTATAGAGCGAAATACATACTTCTGTAACAAAAGAAAATATCTAATACTAAAAACCATTAACATTATTTTCACTGACAGGTACGAAGAGCATTAGTGCCAGGTGTATGTTATTTATTAACTCGAAATTTCGAGTTACAAGTTATTAAGTCGAAGTTCGAGTTAATATCTCGAAATTTCGAGTTACGTATCTTGAAATTTCGAGTTACTAAGTCGAAATTTCGAGTTACTAACTATGATTGTTTACGTTGATTTATAGGTCCTGGCCAAGGTTAGGTACCTGGTGTATCTATTGGGTAGCCCTACAGGGTCATATGGCAGCGTTTGTTCATAGAAAATATCACTTTTTAAACCATGTTTCTTTATTCATTGTTGGGTGTAACGTCGCACCGACACAGGCGACGTTGGAGGAAGACCTCAGGTGCCTAAACCATGCTTAAGTCTGGAAGGTTTTCAACCTAGTTTGAGCCCATATGTCAATGAAATATAGACATACCTAAATGAAAGTGTAGTTATGAGTCTAACCAAGATTGGGTACCTGGACGGATCTAGATTTTGAGGAGAGGTCATAGAAGGTGACCGGGTAGTATTCAAACTTAGAATATTTCACTATTTTGACCACATCTGGAAGGTTTCAACCTAGTTTGAGCCCCTAACACATGAACATATCATACATGTAAATGAGGGTATATATCCTGGATATAGTTTGAAATCTGGAGTAGCTCTAGAGGCTATGGTAGGTCATACATTGATATATGGTAGTATATGTTCAAGTCCCTACATGTTCGGTACAGTATATGGATGTGTATAAAGATGATTCCACTTTGAAGAGTCAAAAGTCGTTCTTTACATTTTTGGCCTTTGACAGACGGACAGACGTTCAAATTTTGCGGATAAAAGGGCAAGATAGTAACTCGAAATTTCGTAATTACGTAAGTCGAAAATTCGAGTAAGTAACTCGAAATTTCGGGTTAGTAACTCGAAAATTTGACTTACCTAACTCAAAAATTCGACTTACGTAACTCGAAATTTCGACTTATTAACTCGAAATTTCGAGTTACGTAAGTCGAAATTTCGAGTTACTAACTCGAAATTTCGAGTTAATAAAAAAACGCACCTGGCACACACCTGCTCTTCCGTAGACAGGAGCTTCGTATAACTTTTTCTTTCCTTAAACAAAAGCTCTGTTCACAGAATTTCATAACTTACGTATTGTGCAAGCATTTGCAGAATTTAACAGTTTAATACATTTTGGCATGTTTGGTCTTTTCCAGTGAAACACAGGAACAAAATGTTTCCTTAAGTTATTATATAATTTACATTCCAATACAAAATGATATTCATCTTCTAAAACATCACAAGAAAAGCACTTTTATTCATTTTGATGTGTACTGTTTGGCTGAGTCCATATCGAAACAATCGGTTATACCCCGAATGTATAATTCACCCGCGTGATCTTATTCCGGGGGCGTATAACCGTCGATATGTTTAATTATACATGGTTCTGCTATGTATTGTTTCTGAAAGCAACACAACATTAAAATTGTAAGGTTTGACAAAATTCTTTTACTATCATTTTTTAAAACTATTTCACATTATTTCGATACCTAGTATTGAATTCAGGAGTAGAAGAAAATAAAAAAAAAATGCATTCTTTATATACATTTGGTGTACCAAAGTTTCTTTATTTGAAATAACACTGCTTATCATGAAGACAGGTATGATATACATGGTAGTGGCAGGGGACAATGACGTACAGATAAACTTATACCCCGTGTGGGAACGCTAAATGATACAACTTCGCTAAATGATACAACCAACGTTAAATGATACAAAATCGAGGCTCGCTAAAGTTACAAAACTAACTCTAAATGACACAACATTTTTAGGTTCGCAAAAAGCTACAAACCGTTGACGCTAAAAGATACACATTTTCTATAGGGGTATATGGAGAATGTCTACATTTGTTGACGATTCCACGAAATTATTATCTTAATTTATGCACGACTTGTCACACGGAAATTTAAATACAGATTTGTATTATTCTATTTAAAAAAACATATACATGATCCCAATTGTATTTTCCTAAAGTGTTCGCCAGCGTATATAAACGAAGAACGAAGTGGTATGTATTCGATCTTTATACAATCTCTACGCCGTTATTAATTCTTTTCAGTGGTATAAATTGGAATCAGTGGTACATTTCTAATGTTGTAAGTCCTTAAAATTGAGTTTCAAACGTTTCACAGCCACAGTAACATTATACAAAATGAATACAAATTTAAAGGAAAACCTGTCATATTTTATGTTATTATGTATTTGTCAATACGCATAACTTGAATGAAGAAAATAAACATGTAAAATGACAGGTTAATATACAACTGATGTGAAGAAGTGTTTGATATTTCTTTCATGTATTCCAGATAATGAAATAGACGACTGTTATATTGATATAAATTGTAGTTGGAAACATTTTAAAAAGCAACAATACAATTTGCTTTTAATAAATTGAAAATTAAGAATATACATTCATCGATTATCGATCTGCAGTTATGGGAGTATCAATCATGGATGCCTCGATACAAAATGACCGTTAGGGAAACGTGCTGGGAAACTAATACTGACATTTGAACGCGCAAGAAGTCTCATTTTCTAGGATTCTTTCCAGACCGGGATAGAGAAATATATGATTGGGGGCACAAGCTTATCATCGACAAAGTGCGTAGAGTGGATCCCAATGTGTCCAGTAGATAAAGTAAATCGTGTATATAGCAAATTATGTCAATCATCTACATAATAATTACGTCTATTAAAGTTTTTCAGTGTTGCAATTCATTAAACTCGTCGCTGATAGTATAACCCTATGCATATCCACAACTGCCTTGCTCAAAATAAGCAACTATGACCTAATGCATAACAACTGATGTGTTTCCTAGTCTGCTCTCAAAGTGATTTACTGATGCTGACCCTACTCATCCTGTTTTGAAAGAAAAAAAAAAAAGAAAAAATTAGACAGCTAAAAAAATGGAAGAAAATACCGAAATATTACCGTTTTAATTCTCTTAAACTGACTTCCGACTTCCGATTTCCGATTTCCGACTTCTGACTTCCGACTTCCAACTTCCGAGTTTCGACTTCCGACTTCTGATTTCCGACTTCGCACTTCAGACTTTTCATACTATACGCATATGGAAGTACTAAAGCTTTGGAAAATGCATTCGAGTTATAAGAAGAGATGTCCGTAAGACAGCCAATGCTCGACTTATCGAATTGCTGTCCCAGCATCAGGGATATTACGACTAGTTTGTTTTATAAAAGGTGCAAAAATACATGTCAGAATTATGGAACTTGAACCAGTGAGGTAGGTATTTGATCTAGAAAAGGAAAATATAAGTTTCAAATCTATTTACCTTTAAGTAATAGCTATATGTACTTGCACGCAAAACCTTAACAAGGATGTCCAAAACGGGGCATAACTTGGCAAAAATGTCAGTCAGAGTTACGGGACTTGGTGCTATAACATAGTTTCATAACCCAAAAGACACATGTGAAGTTTCAATTTAATATCTGCATTAGTTTTGGAGATAGTGACTTGCATGTAAAACTTTAACCAGAATTCAAGAAGTCTAGAAGGGAGCATAATTTGGCCAAGATAAATGTCAGAGTTATGGAACTTGACCCAGTGAGGTTTGTAATTGACTTTTAAAGAAAAAATAAGTTTCAAAGCTATATACCTTTAAATGAAGCCATGTGTACTTGCATGTAAAACTTTAACCCCGCCGACACCGACGCCAAGGGGAGTAGAATAGGTAAATTTTCAAAGCAATATGCCTTTAAGAAATAGTAATAATACATGTACTTACACGCAAAACTTTAATCAGTATTTTCTATGTCCAAAAGGGGGTATAGTTTGGCAAAAATGCAAGTCAGAGTTATGGCACTTGATGCTATCATCTAGTTTTATAACCCCGAAAACACATGTGAAGTTTCAATTCAATATCTGCATTTGTTTTGGTGATATTATTCCTACTGTTCACAATCATGGAAAGCATACTTCCAACTTCTGACTTCCGACTTCCGACTTCTAATTTCCGACTTCTGACTTCCGACTTCCAAGTTCCGACTTCCGATTTTCGACTTCTGACTTCCGACCTTTGACTTCCGACTTCTGACTTCCGAGTTCCGCCTTCCACTTCCGAGTTTCGACTTCCGAGTTCCGACTTCTGACTTCCGTATGCTTATAGTATGAGAAGTCAAAAGTGCGAAGTCGGAAGTCAGAAGTCGGAACTCGATACTCGGAAATTGGAAGTCGCAACTCGGAAGTCACCACCGGGCTTTCGTACAAAAGCATTAATCTGCTGGAAGTTATAGCAGTAGCAGCAGTATTACTGCTGTAACTGTTGGCATTTTTTGGAAACAACAGCAGTATTACTGCTGCTACTGTTGGAAGTTATAGCAGTAACAACAGTAGTTGAAAGCAGAACGCGATACAATATGAAATCAATTTTAACAATGCATTACTTGCTGTCGAAAAATAATAAAATCTGTTTTAAAAAGTATTTTTATGTTTTATGTCTCATGAAACGGGCTCGAACACCTCTAACTGTGTAATTCACAACTTTCAACAGAGTCTGAAGATGCACTGGACGACATCGATATATTGTTGGTATGCTTGTTCAAAAGAATGTGCATATTACATTGCCGCCGGATTTTCAGGATACCGACGGCATCGTATTTTTTATAATTTTATGTATCCGAAAATGGCCTTACTAGTAAATTCTTGTTACTACTGTAACTCACAGCGTCTAGGAAGACTTGTAGGTGAATTAAACCATGTTGATATATTGCTGTTATGTATGTCAAAATAAAAGTCCATATTACATTGCCGACGAATTTTCAGGATGCCGACGGCATAAGTCCAAAGAAGGCCTCATCACGAAATTGGAACATGTGTTTGTATATAGTTACTGCTGTATTCTGCACCGAAACGGTGCACTTGAGCCTAGATTTCGCCAAAATAAGTCATTGTTAGGGTCTTCATGAGATACAAAATGAAATTAGTTTTAGCAGTTTATGCATTCTGTGCTGACGAAGAACGGTGCAATATGTTGAAAATCGTATTTTTTGTCATTTTCCAGGTGTTCGTAAATGGGCTCGAATCCTTGTTACTGCTATTATTCACAGCGTTCAAAAGGACATGAGGGTGAATTAAACCATGTGTGTATATTGCTGGTATGTATGTCCAAATAATAGTGCATATTACATTGCCGGCGGATTTTCAGAATGCCGGCGGCCTCATTACGCAACGTGAACATGTTTGGTGCATCAATACTGCAGTGTTCTGCACCGAAACGATGCACTTTAGTCAAGATTTTGTAATCTTAGGTAATCACTGGTGTTTTTATGAGATACAAAACAAAATTTGTTTAAACAAGTTATTCATTATGCGCGGATTAAGAACGGTAATTTGTCTGAAAATTGGCTTGAATTCTTGTAACTGCATTAAATGACGGCGTCCAGGAGGTCTTGGGGATGAATTAAACCATGTGGATATATTGCTGGTATATAATTTTATGTGCAAATAACAGTACAAGTTACATTGCCGACGGGTCTTCAGGAGTTTTTATGAGATACACAATATAATTAGTTTTAGCAAGTTATGCATTATGTGCGGAGGAAGAACGTTAAAATGTGATAAAAAAGTAGTATTATTATTATGTGTCAGAAAATTGGCTCGAACCCTTGTTACTTATGTAATTCACAGCGTCCCAGAATAGAACCATGTGGATGTATTGCAGGTCTGTATTTCCAGTTACAATTATTGAAGTATTTTCTTCAGAGGTACTTCCATTTAATCTGATGAAGCATTTCATTAATTCCCACCAGTTTAAAAAGGAAATATTTTCAAAAGAACTGTATTATTTATAGATGTTTTGAGCCATCAACAATTGTAGATTTTGATATTCAAACATTGCGTTATAACGTATTGTGCAGCTGGTTTAAATGGGTCAGCCGTATTGTTGCACTTAAAGCCCTGCTCCCGTCCTATCTTTTAACCTTGGATTGTCACTGAAAAAGCATGAAAACCCTGACTATGAACAGTGACACTTGTTAAAATAGAGTCTATTTTAAATACAATCTGACTAAAGTACTTGATCTTCTAAACGAAGATCTGAGAACGACCCATTCACATTCGTCTTCTGTATATTTTGGATTTCCAGTATTGCTATTTTTATTTTATCCAATCAGACGACATGTTCGAATGTCAAAGAGTAAGAAAAATGTGTAGATATACCAGGGCTCGAACCCAGGACCCCTCGCTTACAAAGCAAGTGGCCTACCGACTGAGCTAACCGGCTATCTGATACATTATGACATAAGAATTGTAAATATCAAAAGTCAAGGCTACAGGTAGATTTGCAAGATGTTGTAAGTTAGGCTCTGACTGGCTAGCGAAAGGGTCGTCAGAACGAGGCAATGAATAGGTCGTTCTCAGATCCTATGCGTAGCGTAATAGGATATGTACTTTAGTCAGATTGTTTTAAATAAAATTCTATATGAAATACCTGTGGTTTTGCGTGCTAAAGTGTGGCACGTGGCCGTTAACTGCTACCTATTGTAATCATGGGTTGCATACACACAAAAGAATTTGAATAGCCGGGGAGCAGGGCTTTAAAAATAGACTGGTCTGGTTTATAGGATGGTCAGGGCTATGGATATGTATTGTAATATTTCTGTAAAGTTCTTCTTCCCCTTCCGTTTGGATCCATCAATGTTTACAAACACATTTGTTTATTTAATGGACTGTATATACATCGTTTTCAGCTATAGTAATTGCAACTTGACCGCGATGGTTGACCTGAGGCTGATTATTCATATCGATTATTTCATTAGTATAAATAAGGCGTGCCTAGTGTATAGATATACTTTGACCTTCAAAAATGACCTTTGGGCGAGTTCATTAACTAAGGTGGATCTAGTTTTCGGATAATCTCGGCTGATGATTTACGTAAGAAATAGGTATGTAATGTAAGAAATTAACCGAGTTGCGATCAAAGACTGCACAACGTATTGGTAAGTGCGATTGCCCCCGATATATGGCGTGCATGCAACCTGTGGGTTCGAACCCTAGCAGAATTTCTTTTCATTGTACTATGAATTATAATTCAAAAAGTACGTATCATATTTTATTGCCTGGACTTCAATATTTACTGCTTTGAATTATTTTTCTTCATTTTTTCCCATTCTTGCCCACCCGCTTAGCTCAGTAGGGAGAGTGTTGGTCTAGGGATCGCGGGGTCGCGAGCTCCATCCTCGGGCGGGGCGTATACTATGTTCTCCGTGACGATTTAATAAAAGACATTGTGTCTGAAATCATTCGTCCTCCAGCTTTGATAATTCATGTGGGGAAGTTGGCAGTTACTTGCGGAGAACAGGCTTTTACTGGTACAGAATCCAGGAACACTGGCTAGATTAACTGCCCGCCGTTACATGACTGAAATACTGTTAAAACGGCGTTAAACCCAAAACAAACAAATCAGTTTTCCCATACGTTTTCTGTTACTTTTTTTCTCTAAAAATTTATTTCATATCAGAAAAAAAATAAATTCACAAATAAACAAGGTTAATCCTCAGATTCGCTGGCAGTGTCTGTTTCTGAATCGTTCGTTGAATCATCAACGTTAAAAACGTCTTTCGTGAAAAAAGTTGGACATAGTTATCAAAAAAAATTAGTTACTTTTCCGGGATTCGAACCCACACATACACATAATAAATTGCATGCGACGTTCACTCTAACCTACTGCGCCAACGTGACAAGTTCAGTTTGTGCGATTGGTTGGTGCCTTTTATGTATAAAATATATATCCTGTAAACTATAGCACCCCTTTACTTGGATTAGTTCAATATTAAAAGTACATTTACGCCCGAATGCACAACGTATATTTTATATAAGTGGACGCAACTTGACCCCGATGGTTGACCTTTGTATTATAATACATAATGAGGCACAACCTATTATTGAAAAGGAGTCTACGTAAAACATGAGCTGCACGAGATAATGGAAATATAAATTTGTGTAATTATAAGTTAGTGTATTGGAAAGATTTAACTGATCAAATGTAAGTATACATACTTTGATACTGCACTGTATACAAACTAAATCCATATAAAGATATATAGATACCCTCATCACCCGTTATTTCTACAATGAAATAATCGATATGAATAATCAGCTGAAGGTCAACCATCGCGGTCAAGTTGCGACTACTTTTTTTTTATATACCCTTGTATATTTATATGCAGTTATTTTGTATACAATGCACTCCTTTTCAATAAAAGGTCAACCATCGGGGTCAAGTTGCGTCCACTATATAAGATCATCATCATTAGATTATACTCTAATTATAGTCCCTTTCCAGCATGGCAATACTTCATTCACTTGTTTGTTACTTTCAGGAAGGGAATTATGATAACCATATTTTTTATGAAGGGGACTGTGATACTGCTTGCAAAAACGTGGATGGGATTTTGTTACCTGCTTGTCTTTTTTTTTTCAATAAAATGATTTTTGACTGGTCTAAATACACTAAAATTACATAGAAAAAAAAACGACACAATCAAAACATCCATTTTAATTATCTCCTGAAATAATAATGTTGTTACCATCGCCCCAATTACTTACCTAGATTGAAAGCTTACCTAGATATAATATTGGCTAATTTGCGTGCTTTCTACTAAAAAAATGCTGCTGGTACTAATGTCTCTTCAAGAGCAAAGACTAATGATTTGTGCAAAAACGTCAGTATTGCCCGTTTCTAGCAACCATCTGTTAAAGTCAGAAAGTAAGGTTCTGAGAAAGGTTCTCATATCTGTTTCTTTCTCCAGTTCAAACACATTTTCGCAATTTTGTAAGCTATTTAGGTAATTGAAAAGTTCAAATGATTCTTTCGTGTTTTTAAAGTTAACTGCCAGCTCTGGCGATCTGTACATTACAACTAACCCATCACGAAGCTTTTCACATCGCATCAGAAGTTGAGGACCTTCATCAAGAAGCTTAGAAATGACATCAGACAGGATGAGCCTTGTATTCGGCTCCAGTCTCTCCGCAAGGAGGTTGCGTCCAGGAATCATGTAGTAAGGAAGACACATATTTTTGACTGAAACTTGAAGACATCTTAAAGCTAAGAGGATCAATGCTATGAGATTTTCCTCTCGGAAAATACGGGCACTGAGCCGTTCAGATAGCCAATAAGTAATGTTTTTCATAATGTAAGATGATATCTCATTACTTACGCATTTTAAAATATTTTTGGCTATCATTTTCAAAACTATGTACAGCTTAATTTGTGTATCATTCAAACTGCTCGTCAGATTCAATTCCGTCTGTATGAAACAAAATCTCCATTCCTTCCACTGATCACAGCTTCCTTTATATCCTACGGGAACCAGTTGACATACCGCCGTGGATTCATCTTGTATGATATCTGAAGGTGGCCAGTCGTGTTGTCTTTGTCGTGTTCTGAACGAGTGTAATACATCTGCATTTATGCACGGTAAAGCAATTACCATATCGAACATAGTTCCTAAAGGCCCAGTGACTGGTACAGCTGGACCCGATAGATCGTGAAAAGTAAGGAAATCATCACTATACGCCATTCTGTTGAGGTTTGAAACAAACAACGTGCTTGATGCGAATACATCTCCGGAGTTTTCTCTAAATAACGATTCCTGTATCGCAAACGGAGTTGCTTCCTTATTGTAATTGATCATTTTGAACTTCGTGTAACCGGGAACGGTATTCGACCTGTCAGTTTGGAAAGTTGTCATACCAGGCAACTGTAAAAGCGGTTCTACACTGTCTGTGCATATGGCGTTATTTGGCAGGAACATACAGTCCATGTCACTTTCACAAACTGAAGTTATTCCCTCAGCTTTACTTCCAGCAGTTATACAGTTGCAACCGAAACTTTCGTTAAATAGCCTCGTATATTTGCGCCAGTAGTTTCTTCTCAATCTGATTATATCCTGACTATACCCAATATGATCCAGCGTATAACACACAAAGCGGGAAATGTCTTCCATTGCTTTTGGTGAGCCTGAAATAAACAGGTAACAGAAACAGTGTTTTGTGTTGTTTCTTAGTGTCAGATATAAATTATACATCATTCTCATGTCCCTTAAGGTGGAAGAATGAACTTTTTAAATCAAAGATATCTGAAGATATTTAATTTCATTTTCACAGTTATAGTTTCATAGAAATTTCCCTGTACAAATGTTTAGCCTATGACTTCATTTAAAAAATGTTATAAAATGTTCACATTTACGAATTTTATATTTTTGAATGGTTCATATATGTATTCCGCAGCATATCAACAACCGTAGTTTAAATTGTAATGCATTGTATTTGAAAAAAAAAACAAAAAAAAACCACAAAAAAACAGGCTTAAATTTACAAATCAAAGTCAAGACAATAGATTAAAATCTAATCGAGATATCAAAAAATGCCATCATAAGAAGTCTTAATGATATATATGCCATCACTGGTGTTGTTAAAAAACTCGTTACAGAATAGGTGAAACAAACAATAAATTGCTTTAACAACAAAAGAAAAAAAAAACGCTTTATAAAATCAGAACTATACTTTACACTTACAAGGTTGGCTTTTTTTTTTGTAAAAGAACTTCGGTGGCCCGTTTATTAAGGATAACATGGTGTAATAGGCCACAATTTCACCAAAAGTGTACATACAACTTGATAATGTAAGCTTTAAAAATGTCAAACGATAGAAATAAGGTGCATATTGACAAGTTGTATAGTGACAAAAGTTCTCAAAAATTTTCTTTAGATTACCTCCCCTGATAAGTTTAGAGTTCATGAGTTATCTCCCCAGAAAACTAGAAAATATGATTTTCTCTTTTTCCCAACGGGGAATTTTAGATTTTTTTTTTATATTTGTATCAGAATCATACAATGCAGCTTTCTACCGCAAAAGTTTCTCGAAACTCATGTTAAGATTCTCATAATCAAAGAAATTATATATTTCCCATAGGCATCAATGTTAACTTCAATACCGATTAACTCCCCAAAAATGATAAAATTTGAAAAATCTCTCGGTGAAAAGTTTTTAATTTTGAATGTCTTTAAAGTGACCAAATTTCATTTAAATATTACCATCCAGTTACAAGATATGAAATATGGCTATTACACCATGTTATCCTTAAGCTAATGTTCAACATAACTGAGACTGAAAGATCTGTGAAGTTCGTGTTACTGATATACCGCCGACGTGACGTCAGCAGTGTTTTAATAGTATTGGAATTGCTTATTCTACGCGCCCAACGTCGTAAGCGAGTTAGTATCTGAGTTAAACTAACTGAATAACATAGGCCCCATAACTCTTGATTTCCTTCTGATGAATTTTCACGCCCCCTTTTCTATGATAGTACCAACTGAATGACACAGGTCCCATAACTCCTGTTTTCAATTTGTTGAAATTATGCCCCTTTTTGTACTTGGTCCTTTGTTCCTGTTTTTCAACAATATTCTGTTCGGGATTGTCAGTGAGTTAATAACAATTAAACATCATATCTGAATGAAACAGGTACCATAACTCCTGCTTTCAATTTGTTGAAATTATGCCCCTTTTTATACTTAGATGTTTTTCCAAAGTGTTTTCAATAAAATGACAATAATATCTCAGTAACTATAGGACCCATAACTCTTGATTTCCTTCTGATAAATTTATACCCCCTTTTTGTACTTGGTCTTCTGTTTCTATTTTTCAACAACATTCTGTTCAGGATTTTCAGCGAGTTAGTAACAACTAAACATCATATCTGAATGAAAATTCACACCGCTTCTCTATGATAGTACCGACTGAATGACACAAGTCCCACAACTCCTGCTTTCAATTTGTTGAAATTATGCCCCGTTTTAGTACTTATCTTTTTTCCAAAGTGTTTTCAACAATATTCCGTTCGCGATTGACAATGAGTTAGTGTCTCAGTAACTCTAAATTACACATGATATTGCCAACTGAATTACAGCGGTTCAATAAATCTTGCTGCCACAATGATGATTCTTTTTTTCACCAAAATTCTGTTTGCGATTGTCAACGAGATAGTTTCTTCTTAACTACATATACTTTACACTTGTCTCTGCCATCATAATTCCAATGATATGAACTAAGTCGTCATTTTGATAAGATTATATTATCTCCCTTTTATCTCACTTTTTAGACTTAGACATGTTTTATTATACAAATTAGATTTCAAGCTTTTGTTTCTTTTGTCTTTTTTTAAAATATATTTTATTATAATGGGTTGAGTTACATTTGATCTTATTTATAAATGTCTATCAATATTTAGTGTTAATTTACCTACCATTCGGTTCGCCCCCTCGAAACATTTAACCTTTTGTTTTTGCGAATCCGCTCTGCAATCCCGATTTATGACAAAAACGTCTGCATCCAACTCCACGTGACTACCAGCAACGTACTGAAGAAAAAAGAATGAATATCCAACATGTAAAACCACGTTCCAAGAATATAGTGCCACTCTTACTGTGCCTATTACCTCCCTTTAAATTTTAGAACAATATGCTAAATAAGCAATGTTATCAAACATTTTTAAAAAATTGTCAAAAAGTCCTTTTACGGTAAAGATGTTAAAGAAGAAGAATGTTCATTAAAACAACCACTTAATAACGAACTGAATTTCTTAACTTTTCAGCGGAAGAAAAGATATAAGAGGAAACCTCTACATTTTGGATTACATGGAGAATTATATGTTAAATGACACTTGGTTGAATAAATCAATTGCTCTTTTATTTAATAGAACTGATAAAAGGAGACAACACTACACATACTTTCTATTGATGATGAAGAATGTAGGAATCATATTTACCAATTATCGTAAAAAAAATCCTGTTTGATGGAGTTTTACGCAATACTGGCAGTATTGTATTTCAATGTATTTCAAAATTATATATATATATATATATTTATATATATATATATATATGTTACAGTGAAACCGAAATATAATAAAACTTGGTGAACAGATGAAACAAGTGAAAACCAGAATCATGTGACTACGAGGAGGAAATACTTTTTTAAAAGGAAGTTTAAGGGTTCTTAGACTTAATAGCCTGTAAAATATCGTTACTAATTCAAATAATCAAGAATTTCACTTAGAGAGTCCAATTAATATGAATATTTCATCGGTGTATATATAACTGGAAAATACACAATCCTAATACATAAATGGGTTTTTTCTTTTGAAAATGTAATTTTTACAGTGAAATCCGAGCCTCGCTCATGCCTTCGTGAAAATTTTAAATTTTCTTCTTAATCTTTGACAAACAAATGTTCCTATGTTTCTTGCATACCGGACTGGAGTTTCTGCTGTTTTCACCGGTCCTGGAAACCCTGGGCTGTAAGATCACTCTCGGGCTTTGATGATGACTAACGAACGACATTATGCACATACACTTTAGACCTAACCCCAAGTGGCTTTGCATTTATGTAGTACATGTAGTGTATTATTTTTTCTGTTGTTTACATAAAACCCGACAAAATCAGACAAAATTTGACAGTTGCTCTTTTGTTTCTTATAGTAAATTTCTCGATTCAAAAACAAATTATGAAAATAAACATAAGGTTACTCTACAGATAATAAAAGTCTACGATGTTATGTGCTTTTAATTGCCATAACATCATTTCTAATTATGTGCGCTTCGTTTAAATGCACTGTTATACGAAAATAGTGCAAGAAAGAAAGTCAGTCATTTCATTTTCTTTATTATTTGCGGAATAAGGTTTGTATCACCAGTTGCAGTTATGGACAGAAATATCTGGCTCTCATGTCACAGTTTTGTTTGTAAGGAGAAATATCTGGCTGTCATGTCACTGTTTTGTTTGTAAGGAGAAATATCTGGCTCTCATGTCACAGTTTTGTTTGTAAGGAGAAATATCTGGCTCTCATGTCACAGTTTTGTTTGTAAGGAGAAATATCTGGCTCTCATGTCACAGTTTTGTTTGTAAGGAGAAATATCTGGCTCTCATGCTCATGTCACTGTTTTGTTTGTAAGGAGAAATATCTGGCTCTCATGTCACTTTTTGATGGTAATGAGAAATATCTGGCTCTCATGTCACAGTTTTGTTTGTAAGGAGAAATATCTGGCTCTCATGTCACTTTTTGATGGTAATGAGAAATATCTGGCTCTCATGTCACAGTTTTGTTTGTAAGGAGAAATATCTGGCTCTCATGTCACTTTTTGATGGTAATGAGAAATATCTGGCTCTCATGTCACTTTTTGATGGTAATGAGAAATATCTGGCTCTCATTGCACTGTTTTGATGTTAAGGAGAAATATCTGGCTCTTATGTCACTGTTTTGGTTTAGTTTAAACATATTTTATTGCTTATAATACATGTATTTATATCATTACAGCAACATACGGATATTAACAATCAATTGAATTATAGCAATAGGGTCGGGCCACAAGTGCTGCCAACATTAGTAAACGGCCCTTCCCTTGAAAATTAACTAATACATAGAATTAGTTACTTTTACGAATTAAACAGTTATAACATGTATTACAAAAGATTGAATGAAGAAAAGACCAAAGTATGACTGAAACTAAAAAAGAAAAATACAGCTAGTTTAATGTTATATATGATGTTGATATTGTTATTTTTTTCCTCATGGATCTGTTTCCCAGAAGCTAGGCAAGGGCAGGAGTAACTATTCGTTTGCGATAAGTTGAGGTTTGATTAATAATCACTGTTTTGGTGGTGACGAGAAAAATATATGGCTCTCATGTTACTGTTTTGATGGTGAGGAGAAATATCTGGCTCTCATGTCACTGTTTTGGTTGTAACGAGACAAACCTTGATTCGCATAAACAATCAGTAAAAGATTCATGCATATAAAAACAAGGACAAATATCCAGTGGAAATAGTCGCATTCTAAGAACATAGTCTTCAACAAAATGCAGCCTAGCAGCAGTTTACGATATGTAAATGATTGGTATTTACACAAAACACACGTGATAAACATGTAGGCAAAAGGACATAACAAAGAAATTAAAAAAAAAAAAAAAAAAAAAAAACACTGTGGGCACCGCCTTAGAACGGTCAGTGGAAAAAGAATCATTGGGGAGTGCAAACCGGTTAATGGTGCGCACAATTGCAGTTGTAAACGCATAAAAGCTTATCGAACATATATGGACAATAGATAACAGTCTCATCTAAAAAGATACAGGTTATAAAATCTGAAATATTTGAAAACTGGTTGTGGAGTACTTCTTTGTTTTTGTCAGAAGTCGAGCCAGCTTCAAGTGCGGGCGGGAGATCTTGGGTTCGAGTATGGTAGCAGTAGCTGCCTCGATTAACCCTAAGTATTAGGACAGTATACAGTTGTATGACTGGTCAATCCGGTGTCTGTATAATGTGAGTGGGTATCATGTCATATGTCTACGGCGTGATATTCCAATGAGGAAGCATTTTAAATCCGCTACTCCCCCCACCCCAACCCAACATCCCAAACACATACATGCACGCACGCACGCACGCACACGCACAGGCACGCACGCACGCTAACACGCACACACAACAATAACATGCATAAATTTTGTCAGAAACTGCAAGAATTGTAAGTGATTAGTTTTAAATATTAAATGGCTAAAAAAAAAATATAATGTCGGCAGAATTTAAGCAATAATAAAAAAAAGCTCAAAAAGAGTTAGTTTTCTCTCAGGTCTAACACAGTGTAAGAAATCACACGTATAGGACAGGTTTTATTGCTAGTTTACAGAACAGATTATTTACCAGGAAAACATGTTAGAAATATTGATGTAACTTTACATTAACTACAAATCAAATATTGAACCTCAGCTTTAATATACCTTGATCCTAAATATCATATACTGAATGCAATATACTTATCCGATTACACTTTCGTCCTAAATATTAGTGGTGAATGCAGCATAGGTATCCAGTTATAAAACATTTATTCATTGAATAACATATTGCATTTGGGGTCTTAGCAACAGTAATATTTCAAAAGTACGACTACTAGAAGTTTTGCCAAGTATAACCTCGAAGTTTAGTGAACGTTTTGCATGTAAGCAGGTGTCTCAGAAACTACTAGACTGAATGCTTTAAAACCCCATACGAGTATTTGGCATCATGATATAACCTCACAGGGAAAGTCGGCAGGTAACATAACTCTACCTCACATTTATTCAGAAGTGTGCCCCTTTTCAACATAAAGACATTGCTGAGAGTTTTACATGTAAGCAGGTTTCTCAAGAATTATTTAACCAGATGTTTTCATTTTCCATCAAAGTCTTCATCAAAATCAGATGATCTCACAAAGCAGGTTTCAGGATTGAAATATTATTTTAAAAGTATGCTTCTTTTCATCATACAAAAGGAAATTTTGCATGTAAGCATTGTTTTCAGAAAACAAGACCAAGTGCTTTCAGCCTCCACATAAGTCTTTTCATCATCATAAGATTACATGGCAGGTTTCATAGTTCTGGCTTACATATTTTCACAATAATGCCCCTTTTGGACTTTTGGTAAACATTTTGCATATAGGCAAGTTCTTCTCCAAAAGGTAAGGGTAGATTTCGTGGAAGCGCAGACAACAGCAAAAACAGCCAGAACCACACATCTCCAAGTAGGTCCGCCATAAATTGAAACTGTACTAGGATACGTAGGAGACGTGTTGCATCAAACTTCCATTTTAGCTCAACTATTTTATTTTTTTAAATAGTCGAGCCTTTATAATCATCCTTTCGACGGCGCCGACGTCTGCGTCACAAAGTGAAGGTTAGTTTTGCATGTAAGCAGATTTCTCAGCTCAGAAAGTACTAAGCCAAATGCTTTAAAACTTTACACATGTCTTTAGCATTATATGTTGACCTCCCAGGACAAGTTATATAAATCTAGCTGTTATTTTGTCAAAAGGATGCCCCTTTTTAGCAAGTTTTGCGAGTAATCAGATATCATAGAAACTACTAGGCCAAATTCGTTTAATCTTCACACATGACTTTGACATCATGAGATGACCTCGTATGGCAAGTTACTAAATGTAGCTTTTATTTTGTCAAAATTATGCCCCTTTTTAAGTTGAATTTCAGATTAAAGTTTTGCATGCAAGCAGGTTTCTAAAACAATCTACTTGGTCTAATGCGTTCAAACTTCAAAATGTCTTCTTCGTACTTGGATTCAGTATTATTATATTTTCTTGTTCTTTGCCATTCGATAGATGAGTTCCTTTAAGCCGGGGATAGGGCGTGGAGGGGGGGGGGGGCGGGGTTGAGAGGTGTTGCAGATTTTATTTTGTCTCAAAAACAGATTCGATCAAACGGAGTTTTCAAAATATCAAAATAAGTGCCAGAATATTAGCTACGTAATATGAACTGAATTTTGACGGATCTCGCAAGTACATATGAAATGAATTTTGACGGATCTCGCAAGTACATTTGTATTTAGAATTTAGGGATGGGAACGAATGTTCGAATATTCGAATATTCGAAAATCGGTCGAATATTCGAATATGAAAATCAAATTCGAATATTCGTAAATTATTGTGTATTTTTTTTTTTCAGAATAAGTTTCATTGATTTTGGGCAATATGAACCAGACATACAGAATAAAACCATGTCATGTAAGTTTATCACGTATCAAAAGATGTCCAATTAACAAGAAAATAGCAGTGCATAATTGGCAGGGGTCATCGTTACTTATTAACAGTTTGCAACAGGCGTCAATGTGTCAGATGCATGTCAAAAGATGTCCAATTAACAAGAAAATTGCAATGCATAATTACCTGGGGTCATCGCTACAGATTAACAGTTTGTATTAGGCGTAAATGTGATATCTTTTTATCTTTTGTTCATTTTTATTGGCGCCTGTTTTATGTAACAAGTTGTAGATTTTTTTTCGAAAACAATACCAAACTTGTAGATATTGTCGATCTTTTCACAATATTTTGTACGACGTTTCAGAGCATCCGCAGAATCGGTTTTCATCCGCAATCGGCCGTATTCGAATTAAATTTTGAAGTAGTTAATAATAAAATCAAGAAAAACGTATGATTGATGCACAAGTTCATGTTGAAGGAGGTTTAAGTCTGCCTTACTTGCATTTTACACGACGATTTTTACACGCCGATTGAAATTTTTCAAAATGGCGGCGGTAATACAACAGCGCGTCACGTGCTTAAATGGGACGCCCTGCTATTTTTAGATAAAATTGCGACGGTCTAAATTATAATCGTTTTGATTTTTTGTATCATTTCGAAGCTAAAACACTGAATTAGTTAAATATGTTCATGATTATACTGACAGAATCGTGAAATAAAACGCTAGGATCGGCGGGTTTTGCTATGTAGGATCGGGTTACCCGAAACAAACATTTTTTTTTGGCCTTATTTACGATGATCCACGCTTTAAACAAATGAATACGTTGTGTATATGCCAATCACTGAATAAGAGTTTAAAGCTTCCATTAAAACTAACCGAATATTCGAATATATTCGAATATGGCAAACCGAATATTCGAATATTGATTTCAGTATTCGTTCCCATCCCGAATTTAGATATTTTTAAAGAAACTTCTTTAGAAGTGTAAATGCACCTACTTTAAAACCTCAGCCTCCAACTTAAATTTCCTGCACGCTTCATACATGTTCAAAGTAGTATATAATAATAGATAGAATTTATAAAATAGCCTTTGAGTTCATAGAACGTTACCGAATAAAATGCTACCTCATGAGAGGTTTTAAGATTTCTTAATTGCTTTCAGTTTTATAGTACTTTAAGGAAGTGAACCTGTAGTGGCAGTAGACAATTCCCGTGCGACAACGTATTCTTGTTTTGCGTTTCGAAATTCTTCGGACGATAATGTAGCTCATACGAACACCTTTCTTTCCGTTCGTACTGGAGAATGCAGAAATTGCTGTCGGAGTATAATTTATAGCAAATTTCTTTACACTAGCACCTGTATTTGCAAATGGAATTTTAATTCTGTGGTTGTGTAGTAATTATTGTAATTCTTTTGTTTTTCTGAATCCACAAAAAAACTCCTTACCAGGCACAGATACCTTAAAATACACCTAAAATCTGAAAGTAACATCTATGTTGTACCACAGAAAAGTGGTCTTGGTTTTTCCCTACGGTCAATTATAAAAATGTTACAATATAAGTTATTTATAGTAACAACTAAGGGAAGTTAATCTTAAAAAAAAAATAAAAAAAAAAATTCTAAGTCCACACAAAAATCCTTACCTGAGGTAGAGATAGGTCAAAGTACGCCTCAGAATTGGATGTAACATGCATGTTGTACTACAGAAAAGTGGTCTCGATTTTTCCCTATGACCAGTAATGAAAAAGTTACAATATAAGCTATTTATAGTAGCAACATAGGGAAGTAATTCTAGGTTCTTGCACATGACATTCCGTCTCATGACGGTGAACAATTGTGCCAAGTTACATCAAAATCCATCCATGCATGAAAAAGAAATGCTCCGGACAAAGTCATTCTTGAATTTGGCATTTGACCTCTACGTATGACCTTGACCTTAGACCTGGGGACCTGGTTCTTGCGCAAAACAATCTGTCTCATGGTAGTGAACATTTATGCCAAGTTACATCAAAATCCCTCCATGAATTAAAAAGAAATGTTCCAGACAAATCATTCTTGTATCTGACTTTTGGCTTCTATGTGTGACCTTGACCTTCGACCTAGGGACCAGGTTCTTGCGCATGATACTCAGTCTCACAGTGGTGAACATTTGTGCCAATTAATATTCAAATCCTGTTTTGCATGACAAAGTTATACACCGGACAGGAAAAATGTCCCATTGACCTTTGATCTCCAGTTATGACCTTGACCTTTAAGCTAGGGTTCTGGGTGTTGTGCATGACACATCATCTCATCATGGGGAACATTTATGCCAAGTAATATTAAAATCCCTTGATGAATGACAGGAAAAAAACCTATTGACCTTTGACCTCCAATTGTGACCTTGAACTTTGAGCTAGGGGTCCGAGTTTTGCGCATGACACGTCATCTCATCATGGGGAACATTTGTGCCAAGTAATATTAAAATCCCTTCATTTAAAGTAGAGTTATGGTCCGGACAGGAAAAAAGCCCTGTTGATCTTTGACCTCCAATTGTGACCTTGACCTTTAAGCTAAGGGTCCGGGGTTTGTGCATGACATGTCGTCTTATCATGGGGAACATTTGTGCCAAGTAATATTAAATTCCCTTCATGGATGACGGCACGAAATTGCGGACGGACGGAATGACGGACGGAAAAGCGCATTCCTATAGTCCTCCGAAACTGGTTTTCAACCAGTAGGGCACTAATAATGGGTTTGCCCTTAACAAGAAAACAATGGACAATACTAAACAAACTGGAATTCAGAAAGGGGATATGAGGTTATGAAGCACTATTGTTTGTAATAACTTTCCAACGAAAAGGAAGATATAAGTGTAAAAGGGAAGATATAGATGTAAAGATCAGTGGGAAATTTGATTTTCAGCCACAAGATTTATAGATATTTTGGTATTCTTATGAAAGCATGCTCTGCTCTTCAGAATTGGAGATTACCAATCTATAGCAACGTAAATAATGATATGGATCCAAACCTAAAATAGATTTTACAAGTAATTTATAAAACTTGAATATCTAAATTTTGCTAAAGTAGCGATGTCCTAGTTTTGACTGATCACAAACAATAAATGAGCCGTGCCATGAGAAAACCAACATAGTGGGTGTGCGACCAGCATGGATCCAGACCAGCCTGCGCGTCCGCGCAGTCTGGTCAGGATCCATGCTGTTCGCTAACAGTTTCTTCGATTCCAATAGGCTTTAAAAGCGAACAGCATGGAGCCTGACCAGACTGCGCGGATGCGCAGGCTGGTCTGGATCCATGCTGGTCGCAAACCCACTATGTTGATTTTCTCATGGCACGGCTCAAATCAAAATATCTCTAGGAATCCGCATATACATGTACTTTCCACTGCAATGAAACCTCAACATCTCCAACGTTTGTTATCAAGTAGCTAGCATTTAAAACTCATTGTTTTGTGATAGGCAGTACTTATCTGTCATCAGTTTTCCAAGAGGAGGAAGGTATTTCATAAAAATACAGTCAATAATATTCCTCAAGATTCATGGAAGGTTTTATATTCTTTTAAACGAAACCGAATATTTGTAAAACTTTGTTCAATTGATTCAGTTTGACATTTATATGACTGTCGGAAAATGTAATTAGCATTATATTCCTAGAATATACATTCTATATATAAATTATGGTAACATATCGCCACTCCTGAAAATATGTACAATTTTCGTTTGTTTCTTTCAGTTCAATGACACTTTTAGCTCGACTCTTCAAATCTCATGTAGAGTTTTTGCACTCACTGGTTGATGTGTTGTATATAAGTTGGTATAGCAGTAGCCACTTGTAGGAAAGGATTGAAAGTTCACACTCTTGTTTGCTCGCAAAAAGTCTGTTTTGCCTTTTTAACCAGGTTTTCAAAACAAACTGGTTATTAGATTATCGAATGTCGTTGTCAGGGCGGGCGGGCTGGCGGGCGTCGTTAACTTTTGGTTTCTGCTCAATAACTTGAGTTAGTAGTGACCGATTCAAATGAAACTTGCTATAATGTTATTTTGCATTGACGGAGTTTTGGGATCATCAAAAAGCTGATTTCAAGTCTAAAACTTAAAATATAAAAAATGGCTTTGGATAGTATTTTTGCTCAGTTACTAAAAGCAGAAAATTGGTTTATGTTTAATATCTTTAGTTTGGGCGCACCTATTGTAAGCAAATTTTGTGTTTACGTAGCTTTTATCAAAGAATCATAAATTACCTAGGGCAATGACACATGTACTTTTCTTATACCTGTACTCTGAATGGCATGATTGGATACATTCAGATATGTATAATAGAACATGATCATCTGTTGGCTAGATGCAAAGTTTGAAAATCTGGTTTTCGTGGAATTTCCACGTTTTTTCTTACAAAACTATTTCCATGTTTCAACTCAGCCATATTATTTTTTTTTTAATATAAACTGATCTATCATCATCATTAAAAGGAGAATATTACTTTTGCGCAAAATTGTTGCCTCTTTTACGAAGTCGGACAGGTTGTGTTTTTAATTAAAAAGGGAATTTTACATTTGTTTCTCTCTTTTATATTTTCAAGTGCAGAATGTTTTAGGAACGCTTTTGTTTCCTTGAAGAAAATAGTTTCATTGAACGTATTTAATTTGATACTGCTGTTAACAATTTCGTCTTTGCTAACAACCGGAACTTTATGCAAACTTCCCTAATACTCGCATACCAATAAGATTACCGCATTTCTTAACTGACACTGACGTCAGAACCGCCACTTTTCGCAAATGTAAATGAGCCGTGCCATGAGAAAACCAACAGCTTTGCGACCAGCATGGATCCAGACCAGCATCCGCCCAGTCTAGTCAGGGTCCATGCTGTTCGCTAACAATTTCTCCAATTCCAATAGGCTTTAAAAGCGAACAGCATGGATCCTGACCAGACTGCGCGGATGCGCAGACTGGTCTGGATCCATGCTGGTCGCAAACCCACTATGTTGGTTTTCTCATGGCACGGCTCAAATTACTTGTGCAGAAAATCGTCCACCTTTCTTAACATTATGGTAAAAGGTGTTTTAGGAAACTATCAAACATTGATCTTCCACTGAAATGAAACCCTAACATCTCTAACGTTTGTTATCAAGTAGCTAGCATTTAAAACTAATTGTTTTGTAATAGGCAGTACTTATCTGTCATCAGTTTTCCAAGAGGAGGAAGCTTTTACAGTAAAAATACAATGTCTAATATTCCCCTTTAAGTTTCATGGAAAGTTTTATAACCTTTTAAACGAAACTGGACATTTTAAAAACTTTAATTGCTTTTTATTTGATAGTACATTTACAAAGCTCAAGGTAAAGGTAATTAATTAACATTATATTCCTAGAATTTACAGCATAGTTGTCTCATTTCGTTAATACATGTATGTCAGACTATCAATCGTGGTATTAGTTCAGAAAAAGCCAGATATGTAGGCAATTTTTAATATACAAAGTATCCAATAGGGTTAAATATGCACTGTAAATTTCCTACTTCGCCGTTCCCCCCCCCCCTTATTGCATACTTTAAACAACAGCATGGATTACCAACACATGCGTGCGCGTTCTAATTGCATGGCTTGAAGCGAAACACATGTTGGTTTGCGCAGTGTCTGGATCATGCTCAAATGACAGTTGGTTTTCTATGGTGCAATATGCTTATTATCCGGAGTAAATTTTTTGACAAATTTCTGTTAACGTTTTTCACAGTTACTTCACATACTTTCCATGAAACTTGAGGAATATTATTATCTTTGCCAACATAACTCCCCGAAATATTTGAACTAATAATAAAATTATCTCCATTTTTAGACATTTTTTATTATGTAAATTTGATTGTGAGCTTCTGTTCCTTTTATCTTTCTTGAATATATTTTATTATCCCCTGCTGCGAAGCAGAAGGGCGGAAACAGAAAGGTTGTTCATACATATGTGTGTCCGTCCATCAATAAGTCAAAACACACGCATGCCTCCTCACAACCAGTCTACCCAGACGAATATATAAATAAAAATAATTGTGTTTTGATGGTTTATTTGTAGGTTAATCTCATTGAAAGACTGCAAATTTAGGAGGCATAAGTATCTTTGTCTCACTACACGAGGTTTTTGTATTTATACAAATAAAATCTGTAAAAAGATCCTTTGGAAACAAAGAATGCAACGAAGAAGAATAATAGCAGACTCGGTTTGATTGAGTCATTTCATAAGAGGTAATGAAATGTGAAACACATCTCACGCCACCTAGCACCGGCTTAAGCGGAACTCTATTACACATATGTAAAAGACCAGAAAATATAACAACACTGAATCCAAGTACAGGGAGACTTTTTGGTTTCATTACATTTTACGGAGCTCCTACTGGTAAAGAGATTGCGTTCATTTGTTGTATTCGTATGATTAGATGAAGGTAAAGCAATGCAATATTGACTGACTTTTCGTCTAACCATCTCCTTTCCAGAAACAAGACAGTTCGTAACTTTCTCAAAGGAAAGTGGACTGGATATTGAGGGCGGCGTTTCATTATACATACACTATTCCATGATGCAAAAGGCATTCTTAGATGTGATGTGTTCACAGTTGCTACATACCAAAAATAGATTTTTGACATTTTGCATTATTGCGTTAATATATACGAAGTCTTGTGAAATATCGCATACAACAGATTCTATATTTAGAAGTGCCAACAAACGGATGTGCAGGCTGATCATGGTCTGCACTGGTCATCCGTGCAGGCTGATCATGGTCTGCACTGGTTGCAAAGGCAGAATCACTTGCCGCAAGCAGGCTGAAGGTTAAACGGTATAATATTTTTGGATGTATTTAAACATAATTTTGGAGCTTAAAATGTTTAAAACACAAAAAAAATGTTTATTGCGTCATATGGCGGCTTTCCAGCTTTACTGGTGAAGGAAGACCCAATGTGCACCTCCGTGCATTATTTCATCACGGGTGGGCACCTGGGTAGAACCACCAGCCTTCCATATGCCAGCTGGATGGCTCTCTCTCATTAATAATTCAACGCCCAGAGTGAGGCTTGAACCTATATCGATGAGGGAAAACCCAGTTACGAGTAGAGGTGTATACCGGTTCTTGATTATAAATCAAATGCCGTTATTGAAGATTCAATTGATATATCGTATCGAAGGTTGTTGTATTGATCAAAATATCGGATAATTATAAAGAACCAAAACGTACGTGTTTTGGTTCCTATTCGGACGGTCATTCTAGTATTTTCTTGCAAATTGGAATCCACTGTTGGTACCCCGTGACGGTAATAAAGCTTTATGCAAGACTGTGTATGTTTTTACTGCTAACTTCAAAAGCACCTATCAACAAGGGTGACGTGTCATAATTACGTAAATGAAGTAAGCGGCTTAAGAAAACCCGTTTTTCAATGGTTATTTATTTTCATTCACACACTGACCGGAATTTACCTGCGAGTTTACAGGGAAATCAAAACTTCACGCCTATAATTTTCCATTCCAAGAGCATTTGTGACCTAATTAACATATGGAAAAATATCAATTATGCCTAATTCACATTTAACCCGGGCACCATGCGATAAATTAGTCTACAATTTTCCTTGCAGTTTTCCAGGCATCGTAGGTGGCTACAGGTTTCGGCGTATGTGTTCACATATACAAGCAGCGTGTCGTTTTTTGTGCAGACTCTCGGGTGGAAGGCCGGAAGAAATTTGTACGGCTTCCGTGCTGGGGATGGCAAATATATATAACCATCTGAAAAAAATGTTTTACCCATATCCCCATATCAAGGCCCTGCACGATAATGATGCCGCCGCTGTAAGGTTGTCGCGCGATGATTACTCAATATCCGTGTGATTTCTCAGGTACAACAAGAGTAGCAAGCGGCAACCTTGCGTCAGCTGTGCGAGGGCCATGCAAAGGTCCCACGAGTCTACAATCTCCGTACGATTTCTTTTGGGCACCATGTCCACGGAAAACCGTGTGTTGTCTGCACGACCAGCGCGCGGTCTCCTAACGATGCACGTGTGGGGATTGTGCAATGCCACCTGCGACATGTCTACGGGCTAACGATGTTTTGGGTGGACGGATAGCTCAGTGGTTTGCACGCTGGCCTTCCAATCCTGAGGTCGGGGTTCGATCCCTGGCAGCTACTCGGGAATTTTCAGAAACGCTTTTCAGTGTTTCCCACCCAACTAGAGGTGTACTGGTCAGGAACCCAGGCAATCCTTGCGTGTATCAGTGCTATACACTGGGCACGTTAAAGAACCAGGCTGTCTATTCGAAAAGAGCTAGGCTAAGTTAGCCGGATAAGCCTGTATCTGATTTCTGATCTCTCTGTCGTGGGGGCTTTGTCTCACTCTGTCCCTCTGGTCAGATCGCTCTGTGTCTGTACTAGTAGAGGATGAATTATGCGCCCTGTGTGGCTGCATTTGAACTATGTAAAGCGCCTTGGGCGCTATATAAATCTGGTAAAATTTAATGTACAACGCCAGTGAATATACTATGTGTAAAATTAGGCGTTTAATCAAATAAAGCAGTTTCAGTTTTCAAATTTGTATAACTTTTCGCTAAACAAAATTGTAGAGGCTGCGGAGCCCGTGAATCCGTACGAAAATCGCACTGCCGCCTCCTGTCTCCGCACGGAGCCCTCACGGAAAAGAGGATACGGGCAGTCTACGGGTTCAGCAGACGCATCGCAGACCAAATGCAGCATAACACTGGTGTTTTTTTGTTACTTCTAAATATAGAAATATCATATGATATATCAAATATCGATCATTATGTACTGATACGATATCGTGTCGATCATTCCATCCGATACACAGACCTACCTAAGAGTATTTAAATCCACTTTTGATATACAAATGCAGTGAATATAAACAACACAGAAATAATTGATTCCTGGATCTATAAACAATTATTATTTTGTGCATTGAGGGATTTAACTGCCATGGGAACACATAAATTCGACAATAACTTGTAAAACTAAGACAGCCTTGTGACAAAACAGACACCCCAAGACAATACGTTATAACTGTGTTTGAGAATTAACTAGTTGTGAGAATAACAGAGATTCATGCTTAAAAGCAGATTGAGAACTTTTGCAGGACATTAAGTTAATACCCTTTTGTTAGGCTTATTAGCTCACCTGAGCACGAAGTGCTCAAAGGTGAGCTTTTGTGATCGCCCTTTGTCCGTCGTCGTCCGTCGTCCGTCCGTCCGTCCGTCTGTCGTCGTCAACAATTTGACTGTTAACACTCTAGAGGTCACAATTTTGGCCCAATCTTAATGAAACTTGGTCAGAATATTACTCTCAATAAAATCTTAGATGAGCTCGATATTGGATCATCTGGAGTCAACAACTAGGTCACCAGGTCAAATCAAAGGAAAAGCTTGTTAACACTCTAGAGGTCACAATTTTGGCCCAATCTAAATGAAACTTGGTCAGAATGTTACCCTAAATAAAATCTGAATGAATTTGATATTGGATCATCTTGGTTCAAAAACTAGGTCACCAGGTCAAATCAAAGGAAAAGTTTGTTAACACTCTAGAGGTCACAATTTTGGTCCAGTCTTAATGAAACTTAGTCAGAATGTTACCCTCAATAAAATCTTAAAAGAGTTCGATATTGGGTCATCTGGAGTCAAAATCTAGGTCACCAGGTCAAATCAAAGGAAAAGCTTGTTAACACTGTAGAGGCCACATTTATGACTGTATCTTCATGAATCTTGGTCAGAATGTTAATCTTGATGATCTCAAGTCCAGTTTGAATCTGGGTATCGTAGGCTTAAAAACTAGGTCACCAGATCAAATCAAAGGAAAAGTTAGTTAACACTGTAGAGGCCTCATTTATAACCATATCTTAATGAAACTTTGTCAGGATGTTAATCTTGATGATCTATAGGTTACATTTAAATCTGGATCAGGTGGGATTAAAAACTAGGTAACTAGGTCAAATCAAATTTCGAAATGAAGGTTTAGGTCATTTATCTCTTTTCAAGGTTCAACATTAGATCCAGAATATCAAGCGCTGTAAGCAGTACAAAAATCGTTATTTACAGAAATTAATTTGATTCGCAGATGAAACATCATTTAGAGATATTAAATAATGGAGTCTGTTTATACTCTTATCTTTATTTTATCCTCTTTCGTATCGCGTTATCTTGTAATATTCCGTTACCAGTATTCATTTGGGAAAATATATAAATTACTGTTCGTGACCTTAATGAGTGAACTTTAATTAATTTAGTGATTTATTTCAGATACGGAAAATTAATTTAGTGATAAGAGCGATTGCTTTATCCGTTGTGAATACATTTTTGAGAGGAATTACCGCTTCAATATACTCACATTCCATTAAGTAATTTAATACGTTATCAATGTCTTTTTTAACTATTTTTCCTCTATTTTGACTTAAAATCATGGAACAGTTTAAGTCTTCAAGAATATTTAAATGTAAATGAGAAAGTTTTTGTAAAGTCTTGTTTCTAAGTTATAAATTGTACAGAAATTTACTTATATTTTGATAATATATAGTTTTTGTGTAACTTTATTACAAGGGAGGCAAATACATTGTCAGAATAATTTGTATGTCTGATATATTGATAACGTAAAACATAAGCGCATGTACAGATAGTGCTTGACTCCCTTTTCATGCTGTCATTGCTATAATTATTGTTGAATTGCTGTTAATAATAGGATCTGGGTCATTTGTGGCTGATTTGGGTTCATTATGTTGATAGCTGGATCCCAGCATCACAAATTATTTCATATACAATATACAAAAGGGAACCAGATACAGTCAAAACTGTGCTAACGGCCACCTGTAAGTAGCGGCCACCTGTCGACAACGGGCAACCAGATTTCCCCCCGTCGAAATATAGTCATAAAAAGGCCGTGAAAGGCGGCCACCTGCCGACCGCGGCCAGCGGCCAGCCAAAGTCCTTCCCATAGACGGTAATTAGTCTGAACAACGGTCATTTTTTTCATGCGTCGGCCGCTCATAATTTTCCCGCTCATAATTTTCCCTAATCAGCGGTCAAACTTCAAAGTCTTGATAAAGAGGTGCTAAATTGGCAACTGCCCCCCTTATTAACGACATAAAGAGCAATCGGTGTTATTGATTGTTTTTGATCGATTGTTGAACACGTTCTGCAATCGATAATATGGTTGATAATTGAGTTGTTTGTACATTGTAAACCGCTCTTGGTACACCTGCAGTTTTTCACACTTTTTAATGAACGGTGAAGTGCTTGTAATAAATGAGCAATTTCATAAAATATATTCATTATGTTAATATCTCTCATTTGAATTGTGTTCAAAATACCAGTCAAACGTTACTAAATTAAGTGCTTACTTATCATAGAAAAATGTCGAAACGGAACTTTCTTACGTTAGAAAAACGCGTGGAAGTTATAAGACTTAGTGAAAGTGGTAAAAGTGGCAGGGCTATTGCAGAACAAGTTGGTGTTGGCAGGACACAAACATAGACCTACATAACTGAAACGCCTTTAAACAACAATGCACTGGCGTGTTTCACGGCTACACATTTCCGTATTTCTGTAAGGTGAAAAAAATATTTGTTTGTATTCATGCTTAACAATTTACGGTAGTTGGTCGGTGAATTATTTATTTCTTTTTTTCTTTATGGGAAAGTGGGGAGCAGGGCGTATATTTATTTAATGGGACTTTTCGGATTTTTTCATGTCTAAAAATGAATGCAATAGTTGATTTCTATCATCACTTACAATGTTTAAAGCATGGACAGCGCATTTCGCATCCTTTTATTTTTTTTTTTAAATCACAGACAACAGTTGCTTGATTTCGTTTATTTTTTACATTTCAGAGGAAAAGATCAAACCGTTGGTTATCGGGAAGTCGAAAAATCCAAGGTGTTTCAGTGGTATCAAACAGGATCGTCTGCCGGTAATGTACAAATCTAACAAGAAAGCCTGGATGACTGGCGAAATCTTTGAAGAATGGCTACACTGGTTTGACAGACAAATGAAAGGTAGAAAAGTGCTTCTTTTTGTGGACAATGCACCATCCCATCCTCAGGTTAATCTCAAAAATGTCAATGTTAAGTTCTTACCACCAAATACAACATCTCTATGCCAACCAATGGACCAAGGAATAATTCAGGCAATGAAACTCAAGTACAGGAAGAAACAACTACAGTACGTGATCAGTCAAATGGAACTTAAGCAGGGAAAAAGTGGATTTGATCTGTTGAAAGATATAAGTGTGCTGGATGCAATTTACTGGGTTGCACGTGCATTTAAAGAAGTTGAAATAAGCACCATTGTTAAGTGTTTCGCGAAGTGTGGATTTCAGTTAAACAGTGTTGAAAGTGAAAGTGAATGCACAGTGTTGAACGATTCAGAGAGTGATGAAGAGGAGGATGATAACTATTCAATAGCGCTGGAAATGAAAATCTTCTTGGTACATTTGTTGATGCCGAGGGCATTATCACAAGCCAAAAACTTGTAGGGAACACTAAGCAGAGTAAGATCAGTGACTTCTTTGCCAAACGCTGAACATTTCGGGTTACATGTATGTCATATGTGAAGGTCTTAAAATTTATGTGACTGTCACATTTTCTGAGAAATGCATTTAACATGTAATATATAAACTCTTAGTCATATATATTAGATCAAACATAATGATGAATGATGATGATGACCAAGTTTGTGTGCTACCATTACTTTTACTTACAACGATTGTTAAATTCATGTTTTCAGTTTGTATTGCTGTACTGAAGTTGATAAATGTATATGAAAATATGAAAATAGAATGAATTATCTGAGAATACATTTAACATTTAATGACAAATGAATTCCTTTATATCTTTCTATACATCATGCATCCTTGATGAATTATGCCCTGTGGTTCAAATATCCTTAATATCCCTAATATACAATAGACTGTCAAAGTCATGATGATGATGATGATGATAATGACCAAGTCTGTGTGCCACTGTAACATGGACTTAAAATGATTAAGTACATCATGTACTCTATTATACACCTTAAATATCAACACTGAAACGGATTAAAGGCAATAGAACTAATGACCCAAGTTGACCTCCGAACAAAGGTCACCTGTGAACAAAGGCCATTTCTCCCCTCTCCCTTGGCCGGCCTTTGTTCACAGGTTTGACTGTATTTGTTAGAGCAAGTACTCGTTGTAAAATTCTTTTTATAAATACAGACCTATCAGATACAAGTTTTATAAATAGCACCAATTAAAGCTTACGTCTGCTAAAGTATAAAATGGTAGATGGATGGCAGAGAGATCATTCTGTATCCAGCGGTCGAAGAAGACACATCGAGGATTCAACTAATAATTTATCCCAGTACCTTAATAAGGAGGTTATTGCAACTACCCTGTCAGGGCGGATAAATTATTAAAAAGAAGAATTTTGAAGTTCAAAGACTAGTGAATGCTGCATGTGATAGCATATAGGCGCTGAGCATCCAGGAGTCAGGGCAATCATATAGAGTTGCAACTTTAATTAATAGGACTGAGGCCGAGCATCTATGCGATAGGACTCGTATGTTGTTGATTCAAAGACTTTGTCTGACGGGAACTTCAACAAAAAGACCAGTCAAGTATAGAGTCTCCAGTCTATAGGAGTTTGAGCTAATTATTATTAATTAAAGATTGTTAGTTTGAAACATTTAGTGATTTGCCTGATCCCTGAAATTATCTAGCTCATAATTCAAATCATTTACGAATCATTGGCACACGAATCATTTAGGCAAGGTAGCCAGAGGAAAATTCATGTACGAGATATTTGGTCTCACCAAGAATACGTTTTAACAAAGGACATTCTATATCGTTTGTCAGCTAGTCTAAGACATAGTCACCTTAGCGATTAGACCCATTTCATTGTTCAAGAAACTAAAGGCGTAGGCACTTCCCTGGGTCATATAACTCGTATCTTGACACACTCTTGCAACAACAAAAAATGATGCAAGGGAGAAAATATATATGTAGAGACTTTGGCATGGCATAAATAATAAAGTATGGAAATTAATATTTGACTGACTGACTCGTCCCTCCAATAGCAGCGACTTTGAATTTGCATGTGCATTTATATTGTCCCATACTAATGCTGTCTTATTTTATACTGGCATATCAGAGACCTTCAGTTCCACATGTGCCTTACGCTCTTGGATATTCGTCTTTGCTCCCCTTTTCTACCACAAATCCAACTCTGTTTTCTACCCCTTCCTCATTTTCATATTTTGCATGTAACAATAATGTACTTGCTGTTGGCAACCGGTCTGCTTTTACCTTTCCACTACAGTTTCTGATTTCTGCAGTCTTACTTTGCGCAATGTATGGCTCTGATTGTGTTTGCTGTGCTCTGTGCGTCTGGTAAATCTACCCTTCCCTGTTAAACTTTTGTATGTCTTTTTGTCCAATTGGATAAAGAACCTGACTTCGAATTAGTTGTCTCTCACCATTGCTACGAAAACTCGCTTGGGATGTAGAATTCTGTCACGTGAGGAAGCTATCCAGTTGGCTTTCGAAAGGTCTCTGGTTCTACCAGTGTGCCAGTCTATGCCTGAAAATATGCCCGAAGGGACCTTTTGGATCTTATTCAAACATCAAAAGCTTGAACGCCCGATAAGCTTAAATTAATAAACCCAACAAAATGAGAAGGAAAATGTACCAGATGACCAACCGTACCTAAAATATTGACTTTCTCCACCATTTGACCCAAATTTGTGTAATTTTGTACTTGTAGCGTTTTCAAAGGTTACGTTCTGCGCAGACCAGGGGAGAGAAGACATAGACGATAGCTTGCATATGTACTGGATTATTCAAACCGAGCATACAGCGTTTCTTGTAATGTTTTTCGACCTGTGGCGTTTCCAATGTTTCTAATCTATAACACACAAAAATGCCTCTTCAACTGCGTCATCTTATTAATACACCACTGTAGTATTTACAAAATCATGAAATGAATTGAACATAATACTTACTACAATGTATTTCTCGTTGTGAAGTTATCTCTCTGAGAAAATGGTTGTGGTGTGCAATTTTTTGTAAGACGTATCACTGGGGTAACATAGCTGTACATACTTCATGTGCAATCAGAGAAGTGTCACAGCTAAAATACGATGCTACTCTTGTGAGGTACATTTGATAAGAATTTCGTTACGGGAAAACGTATATCTGTCTTTATCAGTAGATATTTGCTCTTCGTTATTAGTCCTGGTTTTACTGTATTGCAACCTGCTTCGGTGATAGAAATACGGTATTTATGCAATTCAGATTTTTTTCAATGTGCTTTATAAACGTGGTCATTTCTTTAACATGAAAATATACAGTAAGTATAAATGTTCACCACAGACTGAGTGCACTAAATGACACAGATAATCTGAATGGGATTTTTGCATTTACATATATTTCCCTTTAAGCAAATGGACTGTTTAGCAGAAATAAAAGATTAATACACGCTGATTGTAATAAGAACGATACTGATGGTATGATAGTTTGCATGTTTAATTGAGAAAAAGACAGTAAGGCGCCACCTCCATTTACAGAATTATAAATTTTCCTTAAACAAACTATAATGTTTTAACATTACAGCGAACAAAATGAGTTGAAATAATAGTTAAAACCAACATTATTCGGATTTAATTGAGCATACAGTATGAATTGGGCGAATTCTAAAACAATTTCCTTGTCGCAATATTTAAATTATTATTTCTTGATGTCATTAAGGATATATGCTTATTTGTATAGAAAAGAGCTGAAAAGCACATTATCTATATCTAATGCACACTAACAGTTTCCGAACTTTTGTTTGCTGGCACCGTCGTCGCTTCCCGGTATGTTGTATTTTAATGTAAGCATGTATCTCAATAACCACAGTCAGCTTGGCTCGTAACTTCACACACTTGTTCATTGTGAATATGCAACATGCAAGGCATGGGCTTTCTAACCCTGTTTTGCTTTATCAAATTGATATGTCCCATTTACTTAACAATGTTTTCATGTAAGGTGGTATCATAGTTATCATGTGTAGAAGTTTAAAGAAGCTTATATTTGTTCACTGTGATAACATGACAGATTTGTCCCATAATTCTGGTCTGTTTGAGTCTAATTTCTTATCTCATTTTACATTGTAAGAGGTAAAGTTTCTCTGACTCTTACTTAGATTAAAGTAAAATTCTGCACCTTTTAATTTTTTACATTTTAACGCTTCTTTTGAAACAAGGCTTTTGAGAAGTTGAGCGTTGCTGTTCTCCGACAGATCTTGTTGTTTACTAATATAAAATACTATAACTTAAAGGTCCAATACTAAGGAAAGTGAACATTTTAATTTCTTTTAAAAAGCACAGAAACTATTTCATTTTGTTGGAAAATGAAAGTTGGTATGTAGAAATTCGAAATAAATCGCAGTATATGTACAATTATTTTTCTATGAAGTATGAAGAAAGTTTAAAAGACCTGGGGGTCTTTCTGTCGATTCATTGAAATTTCAACATAATACACATACATTACTTTGAGTTCCAAAGACCTTCTGTAAATTTTGACCTGCAAATCTTCATTATTTAGTGTCTTGCAGAAGTCTATGCACTGGCTATGAAATAAATTGCCAACTCACTTTCCCTTAGTAATGCACCTTTAAAGTAAAGCATAATAGCATTGCCATTTTAATTAAATTTTCATTTTGAGATATACTGTGCAATTATTACAGATAATTAGTTTTTCTAGAAACGCACATGATAAGAATAGAAGGAATCCGAAATCTGTTTAAATCTTTCTTGCAAATATTACTGAAAGTAGTGAAATTTATAAGAAAATACACTGTAAGAAAAGAATGCAACCAAGTAAATTATTTGGATTCCATACCTCACCCACTGGCACCAGACCAGAAAGAAAATGCCTCTGTACATGTTCTACCCTACCCCTAGGTATTCTATAAGAACCATGGTCATGATCGGGAAAGTGCACTAATCCAATTCAATCGTACATTTCTCATCTAAAACGCGCAGTTCGGTGAATGGGTACCTAGTATATTGAACAAGCGATAATTTGTCTTCCATCGTGCACCAGTCACATTATCTCAATATTTCATATTGCAGAGATGTTCCACATATTCTATGCTTTCGTCAATGCCACAGACAAGACTTGCGTGAACTCCCCTAATGAATATCCGGTCTAGAGGTTACGGCAGTGTGCACATGTTAGGTGAAATATAAAAAACAAACAGAATGCAAAACATTCACAATTTTACGATAAAACACGAAATGAAAAATGAAATTCATCTTGGATATGATTTTGAATTTGAAATCATACATCGGTATAAATCTGTTTTGTTTATTTAATTCATTTTGCACATTTATGCTGCATATACACATTTTATCGTACATGTGTAGTAAAATGACGACCGACATACATTTTCACATCAGCCAGTCAGAATGATTTTGTAATCTAGACTGGAACTCCGTCAGGGAAGTTCAAGCAAGTTTTGTGTGTAACGTTGAGAAAACTACAAACTACGCGTTGTTTTTCTAAGATAAGAAGTATTGAACAAATGTGACCGGTACACATTGATAGATAAATTACCACTTGTTAAGTATCCATAGTACACATTTACCGAACTGCGTATTTTAGGTATGAAATGCGCGATTGAAACGGGCTGGTACATTTTTCTGTTCATGACAATGGTTCTTACAGAATATCTAGGGGTAGGTTATAACATGTACAGAGGCATTTTCTTTCTGGTCTGATGCCAGTGACCTCACCTCGTGTTTTATTTCGATGTAAATGAATTGTGAAACCAAAGTCTTTAGTCCGGTTTGGCGCCATATAACATACGCTGTGTTGTTGTGCCGTAAAACTTACATCATCGAATCAATAAAAATATGGAAAATGGTCTGCATTGACACATAAACTCACGAAGGTAAATGTTCAGTGCTATGAATACCAGGGACAGGAAATCAATTGTCAGCTTTCTTCCAGCAGAGCGTATGAATTACTTAAAAGTTGCACAGAATTGTGCTACAAAACAGAATAAGAACACAAACTGTCAAAGTCCAAATGCGGGAAAATTCTGGTATTGGTGTCGGATTTAACCTTGATGATGAACAAATGAAAGGGGAAACTTTCCTCATACTATCTTTTTGTTTTATTTTTTGACCTAGAGACATGGTTTACGTTGTAAGTTTGATTAATATTGTGACAAACGCCAGAATCTTGGATTAGAAACTATTTACACAATTTAGAAAGAACGTCTGAAAATGCCCTTTTTGCAGAATGAAAATATGCATGGTATACAGTTCGTTTAATATCATACTGTAATTTCGAAATATTACAGACCAAGACTGTTAGAGTTCAAAAGGCTCTTTCGATAAAGAAAGGAAACAAAATCACTCCCTCCTGTAAAATCTCTTTTCATGAACTTTACATGTATCATTCGTTGTTTTCCCGCAATTAGTTATCAATGGCAAAACCGAAGGCTAAATTAAAAGTACTACTGGGAAAACTTTCTGTGTTCATAACATTCGTTTTCCGTCCTTTCCTCCGTGCATAACCTACTCCACCATGTAAGAATATTGATGTGTTTCTTGATTTTCCGTTTTATTTGGCGGGGAAAACTGGACTGGGAATCTGTAACAAGGAGTCTATAGTATTTGGCCCGTGTTTATGTGCAGCTAGTATAAAATCTGAGGCAACCTTATCAATTTATTTTACGTATCCAAATAAACACACTCATACACACATATATAAGGGGTTGGTAACAGATTTGAACATGATATGAATATTTTTATTGGATCTCAGTAAATAACAAAGGCACAAAATTAAACGGAACTATTTGTTAACATTTCAAAGCTTTACAGAAAAAAATAATTTGAGACAGTCACAGTAAATTAAAATAACATCAATATATAGAACTTTCATTACTTATGACGAAATGTCAACATACGATGCGAGACCAAAATGGCGAAGCGTTAGATCACGATTTCGAAGCCCCGAAATTATCTCGTTCTTCCCCATTGTGACCTCGCGTCTTGCTTACTGGTAAAAAAAAACGATGCACGAAGTGCGGGGTCACAACTGCGAAGTGCGATACAATGATGGCGAAGCCAGATATCACAAAACGTACACAAGAACTGACGATGGCCTTAACGGAACACCTAGTAATAATAATGCCCACTTACGTTGACATTACCACGACTTACTTATAGAGACAAGAAACACTGCAAATATATTTAGACTATTACTTTACATGTAAAACACATAAGTTGTTTTAACTTGCGTATAAGACGCTCTCAGAATAATACTCTCTGGTGAACTAATTTTTTGGGACATATTTCCTCTTCGTCCTGTTCAAAATGAAATTGTTTAGATACTCTTCTGCTATGAATTATTTCTTAAACATATGTAAGTTCAAAGAATAACAAGAAATATAGTTAACATTTTCGTCATTCACTAGGATCTCAGCTGCTTCTACACGTGTTCACTGGTTAATAATATTCACGTACACTGTAAGTCAATTTTACTGTAAACGAAACACTTTCAGTTGGTCACTATTACCACCAACATAGACTTCGCTTCTGTCGCTGTTAGAGCATATCGACATCGAGCTGATATCAGTGTTTATCCAAACACTTTGTTTAAAGTCGGCTTGAAGACGACAAATGCTGTTTCTATAGCAACATACAAGCAATGATCCATCATCTAATACCAGCAACCCCTCAGGCTTTCTAGTATTCTTGAACACATTATAGATTTCACCTTTTAAAGTGACTCTCGCAATTAACATATTGTTCCAATCAGTGATAAAGATTAGTTTCTTATCCTGATCAAGTACTATGTAATATGGCACTTCTAAACTTGTATCAAGTGGTATCATTTCTTTGACATCAGTTTTCATATCCAATACAAGAACACTGTTCGGGGACCCACATGCAACATAAAGACAGTTTTTGTCATAGGTAATTCCTCTACATCTGCCTTTGACTTTAATACTGCGGGAAGTTTTCAGATTTTCAACTGTACTTATGATCAATATTTCTTGCTTGTCTGGCAGTTTTCAATTTTTGTTCTTCAACTACTTCTTTCGTTACTGTGCTTACAACTTTCAATTTACTATCTTGAAAGTCTGCCAGAATAACTCTGTCAACAGAGAGGACACTGCATCCTGTGATATTACACGTTGACCGTTTTCGATCTGTTCTTGTTTTGATCTCTATATCTTCTTCGTAGGATAATGCACCGACAAATTCCTTTTTCTGTTGATCACTCGGAAATTTGAAGTTTGTTGCAGGCATGTTGAAAGTACTATCAACACTTAACGAATATTCAGTCAGACGTCCAAAAGTGTCAACTGACAATATGTTCTCTAGGTTACTGTTACATTCAAATATCATTTTTGTCTTCATTTGAGTACGGTTTCAGCTTGCTTTGCGGTATCTGATTTCAGGTTTTGCTTTGCTTGTTTAATGGTAATGAAAAGGTCACCATTTTGATTTGCTGTTTTATGGTCATGTAATTTTGACAGTAGTTTCTTAATTTCCGAGTTGAAATATGTGCATGAGTCAAGGACGACTTTGACCTTTTGCTTTTCTTCTGATATGTAAATATTTGCATCAGTCTCAACTGTTTGCTGTATGTTATTTAAATGGTCATTAATTTCTTTTCGGAATTGAACAATATCTTTAATAAATTCATCGTACCAAGAATCTATTTCCTTATTTCTTTTGGAAGCCTTGTTGATCATAGCATCGGTTTCTCTTAAATTTTGATGAAGTGTCTTCAATGTACTTTTGTATTCCTCACTGTCCCCTATACCCTTGCTTGCTTCAGGTATGTAGTCAAGGTCACATGTCTTATGTTCCATCGTCATACAATCAGTACAGCCAAGTTCTTCATGTTTCGGACAGAAGAATTTTATGAATTCACCATTATTAGTGGAACATTTTCCAGTGCAGACCGACGTTGTATTGGTTGTTACATGTTGGTCTATTTTATCTATGTCCATCAGTTGATGATGCTTAGAGGCTCTTGTTTTCTTGTGACAATGAAGGCAGGTTTTACATAAATACTCTCGGCATTCCATGCAAAATCCGTGAGCTTCTATATATTGACCATCCGACAAACAGGGGACACACTTATGCTCAAAGTCGTCAGCAGAACCTAAAGATACTGAATTTTTTAAGTCCAGTATTTTCTGACCTGAAACCGCCATGTTTTCTTACTTTGGTATATATATTCCACTCGTGTTAGAACAATTGTTTGAAAAGTCTATTTTTACGATCAGATCAGTGTATTTCTGTTGCAATTATTATTCAGTCTGAGAATTATATATAACATACAGCATTCAATATTTATCACATATGCTATTTGTCACAAAGGCTTGCTGTTTCTTTTTTAAATATAGCATGTCTTTTAAAATACACTGTTAGTCCAGACATCCGACTTTAAAATTGTTGAAATTATAGCTGACAATTTAAAATATCTGTTAAATGAAGGGTCCTTTAATAGTGATAAAACGTATTATAGTTGTCTTATAAATTTCAGTGTTTTGCACGAACTTGAAATTTTAATTATATATTTTATTGCTTATTCGTTTAGGTTAACGTCGGCAAACAAATGTATTGAATAGCGAGAATCTTCAACTTGATTATAGGACATGATAAATGCCGTTTGCTTATTTTGAAGGACACTTGTGTAAATCAATGACTTTAATATTTGTTCAATAATTCATAGCAGACTGAAATTTTGTGAGCAAGTATTACAAAATTAATGTGTTATAAAGGCCGCATTATCTTCATAGTAACTATTAAGAATGATAAAAAATACATAAATCAGGCATTTTATGTATCTCTGCCTACAACATAATTTTACCATTATGTAGAGACTACAACCAATAAAGCAGGGCTTCTTGAACGAGTTAGTTTGAATAATATTCCTTATTATATAAACAAATAAATGATTTTTTGCAAAATGATATTTTATATCATTTGCGATTATAACTGAAATGCACATTTATTATTAAAAAATGATTATGCAACAATTTCATCCCCATGCAACGTTAGTCTCCATTTAAGAAATTACAAAATTCACGCATATTTTCCTACGATTTTAAAAGATAGTTTTGAAATAATTTTTCTCGGGTATAACGTCGCAGCAACACAATTATAGGTCATGCGGCGACTTTCCAACTTTGATGGTGGATGAACACCCCAGGTGCCCCTCCGTGCGTTATTTCATGAGCGAGCACCTGGGTAGAACCACCGACCTTCCGTAAGCCAGCTGGATGGCTTCCTCACATGAAGGATTCAACGCCCCCAGTCAGGCTTGAACCCATGTCGATGAGGGGCAAGTAATTTGAAGTCAGAGACATTAACCACTCGGCCATGAAGGCCCCGCAAGGTTTGATAATCTTCAAGAGATACACTATTAAGAAACTGATAAAAAATACTAAATCAAGGGCATTTTCAAATGTATCTCTGCACCCTACAACAACTTTTCCAGTCTAGTAGGTCAGAGACTACCAACTCAAAAAAGTACAGGGAACTTACTTGGAACGAGGTAAGTGTACACCTCGGAATAAGGTAGCGTCTGCGCGTTCTGATTGATCAGTCAAACAAACCCAAGAAGTGATTTTTTTTCAGAATGGAATATTTTTACTTCATTTGCAGTAGTTCATTATACATTTTGATACATTTTGCTACATTTTATGTGTATTGAAAAAAATGTTTCATCAAACGAATTTCTCCCGCCATGACAACGATGTAAACAGGGGGTCATCTCATTCACACGAAAATTACTTAAATAAAGTACCACTATTCGTATGTTTTTCGTCTGATATTTTGGTGGAACTAAGATAGTTCTTGCAAAAAAAATGTGATTAGATATACATGTTTCGATTTATGAAAGGCCGTACGGGCCATAATGTTATAATGGAAGAAAACAAAGACAAATATCAAACAGGGAATGCCACGTACCAAAAATGCAGCCTCCCCAAAACGAAACCCACAGCACGCAGACGTGCACACCACAAACACACACACACACACACACACACACACACACACACACACACACAGATATACATACACGCGCACACACGCAAAGCCAAAACATGAGGACAAAACGAACGAACGAACAAACAAAGGAACACAGTGGGGCACCGCCTTGGAAAGGTCAGTGGCAAAAAACACCACTGGGGAGCTTAAACCGGTTTATGGTGCGCACCCAACCTCACTCTTACCCCCACCATGTTCCAAAGACACGGAACAGTGTAAATAAAAGTAATCCCCTCCAGGTGAATCTCTAACACACGTAATGGAAACAAAAAGGCATGGCATGTAAAACACAAAAATGCTTGTGTATAAATATATAAAAAGCAAACCTTTAGAACCAAAAACGAATGCCTTTTCAGAAGACAGAGCAACAAGAGAAACACCCTTATGGGCCCGACAAAACAGACCAGAAGACAGATATCAAAACAGTTCAGTCCTGGTAGGATTTAAAAACTGCTTATCATAGAGTCCTCCGCCTCTTCCGTCAGACACAATCAAAGAGGGAAGCGTAGTGTCCAACTGTAAACGGCTTGAACACTAAACATGCGGTATGTCTCAAAACAGTTGGGTCGTAACCTCTTTTAATAAAACGTTTTATAATTTTACCAAATACATTTGGAAAATTACCATGACCCAAGATCTTACGAAGTTTGTAAACCACATCCCAATAAAATACGGGTTTAGAAATACCTTCTCAGTCTATGGGAAAACAATTGGTGTTCTCTAACTTATAACAAAAACTGGTCACATGGGGCTAGATCTGGCGAATAGGCTCGATGTTCAAGCATTATCAAAACCTCTTACCTATACATATCCATCATAAATGTTTGAACAAGGCTCACATCTACAGGTAACCTCGTATACCAAACGTTTTACTGTATGTTAACATTATTTGGACATTGAAGGAACCCTGGCACAGATTTGTATGGAAATTGGTTCGTTTAAATGTTATTACATGTATCATTCTTTGTCTAATTAAGGGTAAATAATCCTATGTCACTGCACATACAAGGGAAAAAAAAAATTCAAGACAGGTACATATATTCCCTAAAGTGATCTCTATTTTTGTAGTCAAAAAGCCTGCAATCAGTTTTGTTTTACCCGTTAAAGGGACTAGCCCACACTTTTAAGGCGAAAAAATAATTTCTCTCAATAATCAATAAAAATAATGAGTACTTTGAAAACTACAAGTGGTACAAACTTATTGACATAAAAATTTTGCAAGATATTCTTATAAATAACGAAATATTTTGTGCAGAAGGTAGTAAACCGTTGCAACGCATTTAAATGCAGAAAAGTTACATTCATTTTGCATTTCTACCAATTTCTAACTTTTACTTTTTACCCATTTCATATCATTTTTCATTGTCATATATACATTTTATGCCAAACTTGATGGAAATGAACATGTTGAAAACTTTCACCATAACCGTGGGTGAGTAGCTTTAAGAGGTATTCCATGCCTTTCCGAAAATATATCGGTTTATTTACTTTTTTACATTAATAAAAATACAAACCTTCAAAGTGAATAGAATTTTATAAAGCTTTATATGCCGCCTTAAACACAATGATTTCTAATAAACTTAAAGACTGCGTGTTAATGCTGATAACGATATTGTCGATAATTATGTAAGTTGAGTTATTCTGTGGGAGCGCAATAGATTGGTTCGTATTTTCAGATACATAACTTCCATAACGCATAATAGCTCTGTAGAAAACTAGATGTCTAGAAATTGATTTCTAAGTCTTTCAAATAACCAAAAATTATTTTACAAATGTGAATTTGTGAAAGTTGTGTTTACATCAATTACTGATGTTTTAATATTGATTTTAAATCTGTGAGCATCAAGTTTGGCAACTCATGTTTTAAGCAAGTACTTTCAAGCAGAGATATCTATTAGTTTACTTCCCCTCGCAATAAAGGTTTAGACGCAATATCATAATTCTTAAAGACGTGTTTTTATCAGCTTATTTATGGTAAAAAAATAACTGTTAACAAAATAGAAAAAGTGGAAACTTCACAGGCCGCTCAACACGATAAAAACGAAAATGTTGCAGTCCGATAATAAAATGAATTTCAGTATAGTGAAGATACCTACGTTTTGCTTGCATCAAAATGTAACATTTATGAACAGATGGTGTTATACCTGACAGGTATGTTTAGTTAAAGTGCAATTAATATACTGACCTGTATTTCTTATGCATAGTCTCTGTGGCCGATAAAGCTGGCTCTAAATATCAAAGAGACATACAATTATGTATTTACATCCGAAAGCACTCAATGTATACCAAAACATCTGCTCAAGCGGATATGAGATACGTTCTTATAACTAAAAGAATCTTGTTAAGTTTGACATCCAAGACAATTTGCTTGAATGAATTCTTTTTGAAAACGAAGCACATTTTAGATAAAACAGTCAGAACATCTGACATAATTTTGATGCCAGTACTTTCTTTTAAGTAAATTAAAACTTTAGATTTTATCTCATGTCAGTTATATCACTTGCAGTTAGACACACATTTCTTCACTAAAAAAATGTAACAAACTTCATTTCCTCTTTCGTGTAAATTACCAAACCTCAATTAGATGCAATACTGAAGAAATATATTCTTATCGTAGCGCTGTCAGACATCTAAATTTCCTTTTTTCAAATTACCGGATATGCAATTTAGATTTTCTATTTGCGAGTTGATCACAATAATGTCTGCTGTTCAACCGTAAGTGGCACAAATAAATTAACTCCGATTTGTTTTCTTAACCTGTTTATCAGTTATGTAATTAAGATATGGAAACTGTTTTTCAACTGCTGAGTTAAAAATAATTCCAAAATTTAATTAGTTCAGAGTAGGTTTATTTTTGTTATCGCGGTTTTGAACCCGCAGAGGGATGACAAGAGAAAGTGATTCGAAGCCAATGAACTAAATTACTTGGCCACGGAGGTCTACAAGTTCAAGTTGAAGCATTTGATTTAGGTACTCTAATATATCCGTGAAAGATTTGAAAATAAGGAGATGCTAGATTTCTTAATTAGAATCTGTCAATGGTCAGTATTAATTCGCCCGCATTGGGTTTACGCACGCATTGAATGTACATTATTAAACCCTAACCTATAGTCAGTATATTGTACAGTTTTACTAGAAAACTAATTAAATTAGACACAAAATCATTTAGAAAAGGGAATCTTTGGAGTTTTTGAACTCCAGTGATAGAGTGAGTTTGATTTTACGGCGAATCGACTCATAACTACCATTTAGGGAACACACAAGTTACATTTGTTGATAAATTGATGTTTCTTATTTTATAGAGAAGAGTACTGTAAGTTTACCATCTGTCAGGATTAGATTAGACACATTATCGTAAGCTCGTGTTCATTAAATAGAAATACTCCTTTTTTAATGAGGCATAAGCAATGAGGATATCTGTCAGAATTAAAACAAATTTTGTTGGTGGTAACCAATTCTTAGTATAATGCATCGTCAAGACTAAATTCTTCTGCTGTAGACAGTTGTCGGAAGAAATGGTAACAATGTAAGGTAGTCTTGCACGCTTTTGACCGGAGAATGCGGGAATTACATACGAGGAATAAGTAATTGTCCGGAACCCTTAAAATGACGACTGAAAGATATGATCTATTATCAGACATATTGATTGCTTTTGTATTATACTGTCCAAGTTTATACAATTTATTTTGGAGTCGAGTCTTGGGCTGAAACGCAATCATAACTATAGTCAAAAGAGACAGGTTCAGGTCGCTAAACAATTGCTACGGCTTACGGAAGGTCGTTGGTTCTAACCAGGCGTCCATCAATACCTGAAATAATGCTTGGAGGTACCCCTGGGGTCTTTCTCCACCATCAAAAGCTGGAAAGTCGCAAGTGACCAATAAATGTGTCGGTGTGACGTTAAACTGGCTAACAGAAGGTTGAAGATTCTACCCAGGTGCCCACCTATGATGAAATAATGCACGCAGGGGCACCTGTGGTTTTCTTTCATAAAGTCGCCAACCCATAATTGTGTCGTTGTGACTTTAAACAGCAAACCCGCTATTTTTTACCTTATCTTAACAATTACTGAAAGTAATTTTTTAATTAAGCTTACTATCAGAATAAAATACTGTTAATACACTTTCGAAATTTCAGCCAAATAAAACTATGTTATTATATACACCACCATTGTACAACTTAATTACTTTTTGAAAAGTCACTTTAAACACTAAAATACCTAGAATTTACCACACTCCGAAAAGAAAATGACATAAAAGGCAAAATAGTGTCGTGAAACGGGATGTAGTAATTTTATCTTTGCTTCATTCCATTTTTGTATTTCGATATGTTATTACAGACATACAGATCTAAATGCACGCTTAATTTTTTTAAAAAACCTCCCGGTATTTTTTAAGAAATTTGCAAAATATCACATGATGGGTGGACTGGTTTGTTCAGCATATCAAGATTTATTCAGTCCATAATTAATTCAAAATACCATTATACTGTTCATTTTAATAAACTTCTTTGCAATGAAATATAATATTACTTAAAAGATCTTTAATGACAACTTAGCATAATTATTGTTTAACTTTTGTACAAGACTTATAAGGAATGAGAGTATTCACAGATGAAAATTAAACATTTACGTAATTCGTGCAATTTATTTGGCAGATGAAACCTGACGTTTAAAAGCAGTTCTTGAGAAAATGATTGCCTTATTTTATGCAAATCCTAACGGAAATTGTTTTTAGGAAATTTCTCTTCAAATATGCGTTATTGTTAGTTCCACTTTACAACAGGGAATGTCGTGCCAACTTAGACTTCAGTTTAACAATGCGACACAACTGTGCATTTAATCTGTTTTTCAACCTTTCAAATGAGACAAGGCATCAAGTGAAAAATCGTCTTTGGACTCTTCCGCGTGCCTGAGTATGTCTGGAGACCTTGAAAGTAATTAACAAACTACCAGCAAGTATTATTGAAATGCTAAGAAACCCTAGACATGCGAAAATTAATTTCCGAGAATCTCTGATAACATTTATTGCAATTCACGTATAGTTTTATCTCATCGCAAGTTTGCGTCAATTTTTGAAGAGAAAACATATCCATGGCAAGTACACTGAACTGACTTTTACATATAAACAATTACATGAGTACTTTTGTTATGTGCAATCGTGGTCAAATGGGTGGCCAAATGGTTAAAGCCACTGACTTCGAATTACTTACCCCTTATCGCTGTTGGATTGGAGGCGTTCGTGAATTTCTCATGTTCGGAATCTAGCTGGAATCCGACATTGACTTTACCGAAGTGACCACCCTTGCCGGGAACGATGCCCAGATTCAGCACCTGGGGTCTCTCTCCTAAGTCGAAAGCTGGGAAACAGTAGCAATTATTAGTTATGACAGCAAAATGCCTTAAATATTTGTCTTAACAGTTTGTTTTCTTTGATGTCCGTTTACATCAGTATCCTGTCCTGAGAATAGATTTCAACCATCTTTATATCAAGCCTCACTGCTGGTAATCTATTATACTGGATAACGCAAACAATAAGTAATTCTATCGCCTTAGGATATTCAGTATTGCAGTATTACAAGAACATATGCGTAAGCGGATAAAATGACGACAATTGGTTTACCGATCTGAGGCATCTTTGTAATAAAACAATTCCCTAAACAACTCGAATAAAGAGTATTGAGATATGTTATTTAATGCAAAAAGTGATACTTAGATAATGTCCTACAATAAATGCACTTTTATACAACTACTAGTTGATCTATCTTATCGGTAACTCGGGTTTCTCTTGCTTTCTCTTTAATTGAGACAACTCCATTTATACTATACATCACTTTGACTCCAATGTCGGTAATAAAAACGTTTTATTTTCAAAAGATTTTTATTTTCAAAAGATTTTGTAAGTTTGGAATTTATCATCAATTTTATTGGGGTATTTTTCCATTGTAAAATTTGGACACTTAACAATGTCACAAAATTTTAAGTTTGATTTTATTTGTGAATGGATTGTTATAACACTGTTAGCATAAAAGAAACATTTCTTCTTCTGAAGTCGTGATTTTGTCCGATTTTGTCATACAATTAACGTTATTAACGACATTTTTAAAAAATCAAAAAGATCCTACTACCAATTTGAGACTTGAATGATGTGTAGTTTGCAAAATAAAGGCACAGCCTAAAATAAACAGTACGATTTAGGTCGAATAAAAGATTTGCATTCACAGTTAAAAAGAATAAAACATATTTGCTTTACATTATTCTGTGTTAGTAGCGCTATAATGGATGCACGCAGGCTACACTTAAAATAATTCTTCAAAATGAAAGCTCGGTAAATAAAAACAGCCATTTAATAGATATTCATTAACTAATGTTGAAGGTTTGAAAGCTATTAAGTAGTCTATAGAGTGTTGCATATTAATCGCAGCATAATGCATTATGCATAACCAGGCACAGAAGAATCTCTGCAACTACTTTTTTTCTCAAATTCATATCCGAGATATTTTTCCTAGACGTTTATTAACAATGGCATGATATGTACACGAACTAAAGTCTGTGCAAAGTCTACCACAAAAAGAAATAAAAACAGTTTTATTCCCTATCGAAATCAAAGCATCAGTTTAGAAGATGGATGGGTCTAAAAATGAAGAAAGACAGTATTCTATGATTTCAAGAAATACAAACAATTATTGGGCCAGTCGTTTCACCCAAGCATGGTCAAGTTGGTCACATGAGCGGCAAGAAAACGTATATTCATCTGTTACAGATTTATTCAAGGCAATTACAATAATTGGATATATCATGCACTTAGTTATATGTTTAATAGCAAAACAAGGTGCCTGTATCATTTCAAGATAGAAAGTTTCAAAATAATTGTTTTTCTGTACTTTTATGATTTTGTATAGATTCTATATAATTATAAACATTTCAAAAGAATTTGCCATATCAGTAGTCGAGTTTACATGAAACTGTTCACAACGAAAGCTTTTATTCAGTGAAGTCATTTCATTTTGATATAAACTGTATTTCACTTTAGATTTATATTTATCACACAACATAATGGTATTGATAAACTCATCATTTTAAGTTCTCTAAAACATCTTTTCAAACTCCCAGTAGTAGACAAGCTACATTAAAACTGACATTTTATGCCGACTGATAACTGACGTTTGTAAAAGCTATGATGATTAATTGTAGTAAGTCCTTGAAAACAATATTAACCATACAACATGTGAAACAATTAGTGTGAAATTCATGGGTTTCACATATGGCTTATCCAACTGTGACTGCTATCAGAATATTGTTTAATATAGCTCGAACAGTGAAATTATCTTCTCCGTAACACTCATAAAGATTTTTTTTTATAAAATACAATTATTTCTTTTGTCAGGGCGTTTCCTGTTTTGTAATTAAGCTGTTGTAAATAAAGAAGCTAATAAAGGATCATTTAATAACTGCCTTTAAAGAAACTGATTACCAAAATATTTTCTTTTTCAAACGTTTGCGTAATGATTTTGTCTTATATTGTACACTTCCTTGCTATTCTTTCGAATGTTCCTGTTATGAATGTTCTCAAAATAGCCATCAAAACGCCTTTAACAGTTTATTTTAACCTGTTTAAAATCAAACCTCAGTACTAGATAATTATGGCTGTTTCTGACGGTGACAAAGACAGTAGTATGTGATTCTGAGGAAAGCTAAAAAGAATTGTGCGCCCTTAGGGATATAGATGTTTCACGAATATCTGCTCAAGCGAATAAAAATTTGACAAACGGATATTTTTGTAATAAGACAGATATCAAAGACAATGTGTCTGCACTAAACCTGTTTGTCAAACAAGTACTGGTGAGATATGTCATTAACATTTTTGTTCCAATAGAAATGGCGCAATTTGGCGGTTTTTTACGCATGTCTAGCTTTCGTTTTGGTAAGCGGTCATAATGCTGGTATTAACATCATTCAAATTTAGACAATTTTACTGTGTACTAGTGTATAAGTGATCTGATAGCAACAATCATTGATCTTTTAAGAAGCGATAAAAACTCACAAACCTGTTGGTGCTGTTTTTAACATATTTTCGTACGAAAAACGTGACAAGAATAACAACATTATAACAATTTATGGAAAGATGCTTGGCGAAACTGTTCCCATTGTAGTAATAAAGTATTAATATTCAAACATTCACGGTTGGATTTCAATTCGTCATTTCCAGATGTTTCATCCTTATGTTCTTTTTCATTTACGTTTGAATAAAGCAAATACAAATTTGTTCAATCAACCAATAAAAATCATGTTTTAAAACTAAAAACTAACAGAAAGGGGGTGGGGATGATAGTGTCGCCAGTTAGGTTTTAACTCACGACAAAAGAAAATAAGGCAACGCTGTATCCACTGTACCTCTGAAACTTGTTATTAACATGTCTTGCAATTTTAAGTGAGGTTTTCATTTAGAATTAAACGTAACTACCAGCAAAAAGAGTCGATAGATGTTATAACTTTTTTAAAGCTACTATTAATACTGTGGACAAATAAACGATGAAACCATAAAAATGTTGTACAGAGACATGGGCATGTAAGAATTCAAGATGTACCGTGAGTATGTGGATTAAATCTGAGCAGAGTTGTGAAGTCGCTTCTATTAACCATTCTTAGCGGAAAATATACTTGACATTATGACATTGTAAGTTACACCGTTCCACTGTGAGAGTAAACAAAGGTACTGTTTTGTCCAAGTCGACATCATCCATACTACAGCTTTTGTTGGACTTCGGCGACAAAACGTTTATTTATCAGCCAGACATCCACGACAGTTCGTGAACATTCTTGTCAACCAGCGTCAGATTAGCTTTTTGCATCAACGTTTTATTGTTTAGAAAATTTAGGAAAACAGTAATTCCAAACTAATATGGCTATTAAATGTATTATGATGCACGTAGCTCCACTAATTACAAAGTTTAACCAGTCAATTTTGCACAGACCCTCACTTCTGATCCCATTATGTTCAAAAGTTACAGGACAATGTAAGTAAACGTTAGCCCCGCCAGGAGAATCCATAAACAAAAGCCACAGAGTTGATCATGTATTTTGTACATCGAGAAACGCTAACTAACTATATACACATGTATGTAACGCAGAAACATTAGAAAATATCATTATTCTTTCGACGAATAAAACTGAAATATGAAAGCACTTTACTCCAAGTGGACTTTAAGAATTGCCTATAACCGAGAACAGTTTGAGTCACGCCAAGATATGCAGTATATTTAAGAGTATTTTACAGTCTGGAATCATATCTCTAGATACAAAATGTTTACATAATGTGTACAATTTGTTTTATTGTGGAACGACTTGGATGTGAATGTTATTTCTATGTTATTCTATAACGATTTAACAAAAAGACTCCGATCTTGAAACTTGAAATCATTCAGTCAGTTGTAACAATCTTTCTGATAAAATGACCGAATGCACAATTAACGAAATAGAAAAGGCATGTCTCCCTTTTAGTATATCAAATGCGCATCTGTTACTAAAACAGTTCATTTTTACACCCGTTTGAGTCCAGTTTTAGATTGAAACGCTATCGTTACTATACTCAAAGAGACCGCCGTAGTCGAGAGGTTTAGGCCTCTGAACACTTGCCTCTCACCGCTACGGCTTACGTAGGTTCTACCAAAGCGCCCGTCAGTACATGAAATAATGCTTGGAGGTACGCCTGGGGTCTTCCTTCACCGTCAAAAGTTGGAAAGTCGCGATATGACCAAATAATGTGTTAGTGTGCCGTTAAACCCTAGAAAAACAAAAGTTTTATACTCAAACACAATCAGTTAATAGGCTGATCTTAAACTTCGGGTTTATAGTATTAGGACTATGTCTAAATGGATATCAAACATTTAGTTTAATCATATTTTATTGCATCTCTTCATTACATACATACTATATATACAAAGGTATGAAAATAACAAATGGGTTGGACATTAAGTTATACCAACATTATAAGCAGCCCTTCCCATTGCGTCTAATCATTTTTAGATCAAACTAATGGTGTTTTTTATAATTTAACGAAATGGGGAAAAGCACCGAGGAAAATATGTTTCAATAACACAAACGAAAAGAAAAAGTAGCAATAAAAAGAAAACTACTATGTTTGTATTTCTGTTACAATGCCGCCGACATGACCAAACATTTAAATGGGAACTTCCGTCGCCGCTCGGTTAAGATTGCTGACTTAAAATCACTTTCCCCTTACCGTTGTGGGCTTGAGCAGCTTCGCTCGTGGCGTTGAATGTTTGATTCAACTTTTTATTTTGAGATGTTATTACCAACGTACTGATTAAAATTTCAAAGAAGCGCTCTCAGTAATTTTGAGATATTTGCAAAATAGCAAAAGGCGGGTTGGCTGTTTCGCTCAGCATTTCAAGATTTCTTCAGTCTATAATTCACTTATCAGCAATATAATATTACTTGAATAAACTTTTATGACAATTCTGTTAATTATTGTTAGACTTTTGCACCAGACGTCCAAGTAATAAGAGTCAGTTGTTCGCGAATGAAAATTAAAGTTTTGAAATTACGGTTGAGAAAGCTAAAATCTTTACTTTACAGTTGTCACAATAATAGGGAAACAATTTGTACTTACGTAATTCGTGCGATTTACTTGGCAGATAAAAAACTAAGGTTTTGTCGAATATCGTTAAAAGTGCTCTTGAGAAAATGTTGCCTTGTTTTTTTAACAGCATGGTATATGCAAATCCTGACAGAAATATTCTTTAGGAAATTTCTCTTCCAATATGCATTAATGTTTGTTCCTCTTCACAACATGTAATTTTGTGCCAACTTAGACTTCAGTTTATCAACACGGCACAACTGTGCATTTCATCTGTTTTGTTGTGGGTTTTTGTTTTTCGACCTTTTAATTGAGACAAGGCATCAGTGAAAACAAAATCTGTCTGTTTCATTTCTTTGGACTTTTCCGCATGTCTGGACACCATAAGAAAAAATATCAAACAACCAAGTACCAATAAAATGCTGCGAAACTCTAGATATGCGGAAATTAATTTCCGAGACTGCTTTTATAACACTATACAAGTATGGCTTTATCTCGAGTTTGCAACAGATCCTAAAAAAAGATGATTTACAGTTTTCAGGTATTATCTATATCATTGTAAGATCGGTGAACTTGTTTCTTTACATAAATACTTACATGTATAGTTTTACATGGGCATCCGTGGCCGAGTGGGTTAAGCCGGCTGACTTCAAACCGATGATGCTTTGGAGCAACTCGTGAATTCCTCATGTTGGGAAACGGGCTGGCTTCCATCAGGTCAGTGGTTCTACCAAGGTGACCACCCTTCTCGGAAACAATGCCCAGATTGGGTACATGGGGTCTTTCTCCTAAATATAAAATAAAAGACTTGGAAACAATAGCATTTGTTTGTTCTAACAGCAAGATGCCTTAAATATTTGTCTTTATAAGGTCAGTTGACATCGTCTCCAGTATGCTAGTCTTGATTATAGATTTCAACCATATTTACATCAAGCCTACCTGCTGGTGTTGAAAATGTACAAAACAGTAATCTATTATTCCGGATAATGCAAATAATAATTAATTGAATGCCCTAAGGAAATTTAGTATTTCAGTATTACATGAACATCTGCATCAGCGGATATAAAGTCGACAATTGATTTACTGATCTGAGACCTTGTATTGTAATAAAACAAAACCCAAGACAACTAGAATTAAGAGTACATAATGTATTGAGATATGTTATTTTTGTTTAATATAAAAAAGTGCTACTTGGAGAAGATCTTAGGATAATTAAACGTTTATACAGCTACAAATTGATCCATGGTATCTGTAAATGAGACAAATCCATCAATATTATACATCCGTCTAACCCCAAGGATTTAAATTGTCGAAAGAGTTTTATTAGTTTGGAATCTATCATGCAGAAAACGATTCTGTTGGGGGTATTTTCCATTGTAAATATTTTGACACTAACATTTTATTAAGTTTGATTTTGTGTGTGTATGGATTGTTGTAACACTTTCATGATATCGTAGAAAGCATAAAAGCAACAATCGTGATTTTCTCCGATTTTTACAGCGGAAAATATACATTTTTGACCATGTAATTAACATTATTAAAGACATTTAAAAAAACGTCTTACTACCAACCCACTAGACATTTTGAATGATGTAATAGTACAAGCCAGCGTCTTGCAAAATAAAAGCGCAACTTAAAAAACAGAAACGAATACGATTATGGTTGGATAAAAGATCTGCATTGGCAGTTAAAAAGAATAAAACACAAATGCTTTGTATAATTCTGTGTTTGTAGCGTAATGGATGCACACAAGCCACACTTAAAATAATTCTTCAAAACGAAAGCTCAGAAAAACTAGATATTTAATGGATTTTCATTAACTAATGGTGAAAGGTTGAAAGCTATTAAGCAACCCCTCGAGAATTGGATATTAATTGTAGCAGAATGAAATATGCAAAACAAAAGAAGGTTCACAATAACTATTTTTTTCTCATAATCACATCCAGGGGTTTTCTTGGGTATTTTATTTGGGTATCCCTAGATGTTAATGAAGAATGAAATGATATATACATGAACAAAAGATGTGCAAGGTCTACCTAAAACTGCAATGAAAACAGCTTTATTCCTAACCAAAAAAAGCCTCAGTTTAAAGATGGGTGGTTCCAAAACTAAAAAAGACAGTAATCTACGATGTCGGGAAACATTCAAGACAATTGTACCAGTTCGTTTCGCCCCAGCTCGGTCACACGAGCGGCTGGAAAATCTCGCCGGTCGTTTAAATGCATGAACGCCCCAGCGTGTGATGGTCATGTGAGCTTCAAGATATCAAATCAAAATAGAAAAGTGTTAAGATGTTCTGTAGAGTGCTGTTCAAACGAGTAAAGCGAATTCTTTTTTTGTCACGTGTTTCTACCGTTACTGTTATTTACCAAAAAATCCATGTTTTACGGAACTTGTATCGTGAAAATGAAGTATTTGAAGATAAACAAATTCCGCCAGACTGGCTCTCATTTAACGCCGGGTAGACACGGGCAGCGCTGTGAAGACAAATGAATGCCTTGTCGGTTGCCAGCGACAAAACGGTGAACGCGAACGTGAACCTCATAGTTTCGATGATTATGTGTCTTGAGGGGATAAAAATGTTACACAAGGAGAAAAAGTCGGCAAACGGCGAAATACTCAAACTTAAGAAACTTTATCTGTATTGAATATAATTGTTGAATAAGTTCCGGCGAGATAAACATCTCTAGCACAAATATACATAAAAACCTTTTGTCTTTTAGCGATTTTGTACGCATGCCGTAACCGTCCACAATACAAGCATTAACACATCATTCAAATTAAGAAATAATATATCTCATCCAGTAATTTGTCTTGAATAAATCATTGTTTGGAGTTCAGATGCGAAGGAATTATACAATGATGATTTATTCAAGAGCAAATCACTAAATGAGATATATTATTTCGATTCTAACACGTTACCAAGGATTTTTAGGTACATCCTTGACGACATTCAGTAAAAAATTTCCCGTTTTCAATCGGTTTCTTTTCCAGCACGCCGCTATGCCGTAATAATTGTGACGCCAGAACAGTGATTTGTTATATAATAATTCACTGTTTACTGCCTTCTTTGTTTAATAGGAAAATTAAACGGGTACTGTACACCGTGGGTACTTTCATAGATAACTTTTCATATGTAAAGCCTCTTTGACACGTTTACGTTACTCAAAAAATCGTTACCCACAAAAAAGTGTTTGTTTAAATAGTTCTTTAGTAAATTACTAATTATGAGTTTTGTCGCACAAGACGCTGTTCATCCTGGAAAAGTCAGCGCCTACATTGCCTGATCATTTACTATGTGCAAAAGGTGTCTTTAATATACATATCTATTTATCACGTTACGAATATTACTGATTGTAGAAACTTCAAATACAAACAACCCCTTAAGGAAATACTCTGGAAACGTGTACCAGAGTTTAATTTGAATTCTCCATGAGAGGTAAACGCAAATGAAAAAGTGACTAATGAGAGGGAATGCCTAGTAGTTAGAGTTACGGCTGTACATACGGACGTCGTGGGTTCGAGCTCCACTGGGGTCATGATCACACCCCATATGGCAATATTACTGGATTTTCAAGGAAGCAAACTCAAGACTGATTCAAATAATCTACAAGCTTTCATCGCAATCAAGATAAAATAAATTAGTCTAAAAAATATACCAATGCACCTCACAAAGGCTAGCACAAGCTTAAGTGGAAATCTGTCATACAATATATATATTTATATACTGTTTAACTAAACATTCATTGAACTGCATCGTATACAAAACCATCTATCGAATTCAATACGGCTTGGTTTGAAATTTCAAGTAAATAGTTTTTCAAGTTTATAGAGACTATTTTCATCACAGTGTAGTCTGAACAATTGCGAAGGAAAAGAAACTTTAAATAGGGCTTTTAATACAGAATAGCATTAAAATGACCAGCAACTATTCTTATATTATTTGTTGAGCTGTCAGTAGTATCATTACTATCAACATGGTCAGAAAATCTATTTTTTAGTTTAAGAAATTCAATAGTTTAAGTTCTAAACGTTCTTCTTCTTAGTGCCGGCTAATATCACTCCCTCCTTCTGAAAAGTTAGCTGGAAAGGACCATACAAAACTGGAAATTTCAGGGTGATGCCGTTCAGGATGTAGATACTGAAATCCTTGATATCGTGTAAGAATCAAAACAATACATCTCTAACTATTACAGTGATCTTCTCTGTGATAAGATCCGTTCGCATCTGAAATTCAAACATTACTTTTGTTAACGACATAGTTTATGCTTCTGATTTAATCAACATTTGAACCGCACCATGAGAAAACCAACATAGTGCATTTACGACCAGCACGGATCCATGCTGTTCGCTTTCAAAGCCTACTGCAATTCGAGAAACCGTAAGCGAACAACATGCGGATGCGCAGGCTGGTCAGGGTCCATGCTGGTCGCAAATGCGTTATGTTGGTTTTCTCATGGTGGGGCTCATTTCTTCAGTACAATACTGTTCATGCTTTCCAACTTAACTTTACAACTGAAACAGTTTTGCTTTGGATACAAAAATTGACTGATTATCCAGTTCAGTTTCATCATTAAATGATAACAAAACCTAACCAATTTTGTATTCGTCAGAATCACATGTGTTAATTATATAGAGCTCTTTCTCTCGTGTTTAAGACATTTCAATTTCCTCATGTCAAATACATTCTTATATAGAATTTGTTTTGTTTTTTCTAATTTAATAAGGCAATATCTAAACAGAGAAAAAATATTACATTTATTTTTTCTGTCTGTAATCAAGAATCTTCAATTTAAATTCTGAATTATCTATCTCAGTAAAACACGCCAGTAAATTTGTAACAAATTACAATGATTAGATTTTCTCACTTCATTTGAAGAAATGTAGCTATCGATTATAATGATATTTCCAATTAGGTTACCAACTAAATAAAGATGAAAATTGTACCATTGTATAAAACCGATTTCCACAATCATGTTCGATACATCTGCATACACATGCGAACATTTCCTATTCTGTCTTTCCACCTTGTTCTTGGAGCCAACTCGAGAAATTTAAGCTTAAACTTTAACTTAACTTAAACTTAAGACACGACGGTGTCTACTTGTAGCAGCGAGCACAATGTCCTATTTAATTGTGTTGCCTCAATGGAATATTTTATGTGCCATGATATTCCAACCAGTTACATTATACGGACATCCCGGTTGACCAGTCTCAATGCTGGGTGCCAAGCAAGGAAGCTACTAGTACCATTTTTCAGTTCTTTAAATATTACGAGGCCAGGGCTTGAACTAGACTTCCCACACTAGAAGCGGGCGCTCTACCACTACACTACCACTGCGATAAAACAGTATGTTATATCTATATTTAATTAATACAGGTATCAAATACTGATATTTTTGGTAATGTATCAGGTTATCTTACAAAAATCATATGTCAAAACGTTTATACCATTTGCCATTTTCACAGTACAAAAAAAAACTATGGATTTTTGAGAGAGAAAAGGTGTCTTCTAGAATATGTGAACGAGTCACTTTAAACCCAAAATTAAAAAGGCTGGATCAAGTTCACGACATAATATGTTTAATGAGTGATAACTTCACTTCACAAATAATTGTTTTAGAGAACTTAAAATGATAAGTGTAAAGTTCATGTATGTTTGTGTGATATAGATATATCTAAGGACAAAATATAGTTTAAATCAAAATGTAATGGCTTCGTTTGGTTGTGCCATGAAAACTCGACTCCACTACAGAAATGGCAAATTCTTTTAATTTTTATATCGGAATCCTCTGAAAAAAAAGGAACTTTTAGTCGGTTCCAAACTTGTCCGGTTTAAGGTGTTTCCACTGTATATATACAATATATACATAATGGTAAGACTGTTTCAGTACATAAATGCAATCTATCTAGAAAAAAATCTTGAAGTGGTACAGACACCCTTTTTGTTATTACAAATGTAACTTAGTACATGGGAAATCCAAGTAATGGAATTGCCTTGAATAATTCTGTTTTAAGTAATAAGAACCGTCATTTGATGATGTTTCACGTTAATTAATTGTACAAACTATTAAACCTGTCGAAATTTTGCACATTATGATTAATTGTAGTTTCGTGAATTTAACATAACCTGACAAAAAAGCTTTCTATTATCATAAGTCTCCTCGAGTTTCTTTTATTTTCTTGATATTATGCCTTGTTCATATTCATATAAGGGATGCTTTGTTCAATTGGACTTCTCCAAGGATGTAATGAAGTTTGCTTGAACAAGTCTGTTCAGAATTTTTCGACATGGAAAAAAGTTTTTCTCTTGGGCTCCTCAAAAACTTATTACAAAAAAGATAACATTTGATTGCGATAAAAGCTGTATACTTGCTTTTGACAATTTCACGAAATACAACAAGATAACCTTAATAGTACGAAACCACGCGATGTAACTGTTTAATTTATTGGTTGTGCGTCCTTTCAAATGCGTGAAAAGAATAGGAGCCAAACTACAAGTAAAAACTGGTATGAGTTATCCAAATTTAACTTTGCGTCTAATCTGTAAAATAAATAATGGATATTATGTGAGTCTCTTTTTCATATTGAATTTATTAATCGAGTTGAATAAAACAACTCGCTTCTTAAATTCAGTGTGGAAAGACACAAATCTAATATCATTTTCATCACATGTAAGTTTTTCGTGCTGAAACACCAAAATTTCTTCAATCTTTAATTACTCCCAGTATTGTCCACGCGGCTAACGCGCAAACACACATTTGTATTTGTAAATTTATCAATGAATTGACCCGTACGTTGAATCTCCTAACCAGTCAATTCAAAGTTCATTCATACGTCAAACCTTTATTACAACTAGTGTAATACCAAAATTATTTAATGGATTTGTTTCACTTCCACGATGTCAAACATATGATAAAATGAATATAGGCTTTCAGAACATGTTTAATCCCATTTAGATCACACACGAGTAAATATTATTCCCTATATATTCTATATAAAAATGACATTTTTAAAGAGCTACCAGACATGGCTAGACCCATTTCAGAGAACAAATTCTTACCTCATTTTAAAGAGTTATGATAAAACTGATATATAAAATGAAGAGAAAAGAAGGGGTCATTTATCTTCTAAGAGAGATAGTATCAATTTCATTTGTATAGTACCAATAACATATCTGTATGAAAAAAAAACAAGTTTCAACTTGATTAAATCAATTTTAAGGTTTTATGACATTTTCATTAATGCGTGTATCTGCGTCAATTTTCCTCCAAAATTGATGTCGTGACATAATTTTTAACAAGTTTTTCTAGTCTGAGCTTGTTTTTGTCCTAATTTTTATATCTTTATTATAATTTGCAAGCAAATTACACACTAACACTCTGAAATATACCAAATGGCTTCTTTGAAAGCGTAAATGGGCAACATTTAGTGTGTAAATGTGCATTTAAACAAATACACCAAAAACAGAGACAAATGTGATTTTTTTTTATCAATTTTTGTACCAAAATTTCAATAAAATGCTCATTTTTACCAAAATCTGACCGAACTAGCCCATCTATATCAACATCTGGACAAATCTCAATTTTTGCCCACATTTTTTTATAGGTCACATACCAGTAAATATTATTCCCTATATATTCTACTAGTATATAAAACTGGCATTTTTTAAATAGCTATCAAATATAGCTAGACCCATTTCAGGAAACAAAGTCCTACCTCATTTTAAAGAGTTATGATAAAATGAAGAGAAAAGTAAGGGTCAGTTATTTTTTAAGAGAGGTTTGCTTACTGCAAAATTACATCAAAATCACACTGCTGTGACCTGGAAGTAATATTCATACTAATATTGAGTTTCACTTCACTAAATACATCCTCCTCTCCCATTTTATTCTATTAAAATGTCAAAAAATACATCCACAATGAAACTTAAACAGAAACCAGCTTTTATTTAGATCTCTGTGGCCATTAGTGTTCAAAAAAATGTCCGCCATTACTCGACTAGACAAGATGGTTCCCACGCTGGTTCGTTTACTATGGTTAGGCCTTTACATACTTCGTACAGCGAAATTGTCTTCTCCGTAACACCCATAAATAATAAAACATATCCAATTATCTTTTTTGTCTGGAAGTTATCTGTTTTGTTAAACAAGTTGTTGTAAATGTAGAAGCTACTATCAGTGATTTTAAAGAAACTGATCACCAAAATGTCTTCTTTTCCAAACGGTTGCGTACTAATTGTTTTATATTGTACCTCCCAAGATAGTCCTTACGCCTTTAAAAGGATATTTTAATCTGTTTTACATAAAACCTTAGTTCTAGCAAATAATGCCTGTTGCTGACAATGAGAAATACAGTTGCCTGTGATTTTGAGAAAACCAAAAGAAATATGTGCCCTTAGAGATATAAATCATGTTTCACGAATATCTGCTCAAGCGGATAAAAATTCGACAAAATACTAAATCTGTTTGTTAAACAAAGACTAGCGACATATGCCATAAACATTTGTGGCACAGATGTACATTCGGAGAAGTTCCAATAAAACTTTATGGCGGTTTTGTAGCTTTCGTTTCGGTAATCGTTCATCTTTCATTCCATTTTAGACGATTTCACTGGTTGCACGGGATGCACAATATCTCTAAACTTCCAGTGTATATTGGATGTATTGTTTTGATAATTTTCCATTTTAGTGAAGGCACTCTGACAAATTTACATTACTTAAAATGCACCCCGTAATCTTTCTCTATGGAAAGACGTCCTTATCTGTAAATTGCTATGCTTATTACAGGTTCTCTTCCCATACATAAGGATTGCATCTTGATTCTGATAATGTCATAATAATTCTGGTAATGTCAACGGCAGTGTTTTCTTGTCTTTGTTCGTATATGAGTTTATAAATAACCGCACGGACGTTGCAGATGACATCTCATTTTTGTTGGATTTAAAGCAACCGACACAATTAAGGCCAGGTGGTGAATTTTCACGATATTTTTGGCGGGCATGGAAGGTCACCTTGGTAGGACAAATGACCTTCCGTAAGCCAGTTGGATGGTATTTTAATTTCTAAGATATTCTGATACATAAAGATACCGTGTTGGAGATCATGTCGGGCAATCTCCTTCCGAATAACTGGGATACTTTTAGAAGGATATGAAAATAATATCGTATAATCAGACGACTACAGGCAATGCACATCGTACAGTACCAGAATGTACTTACTGCAGCCGCAACACCCAGAAAACTCCAAGAATTCAACACATCAAAAGTTCAACTCCAAGATGATTCTCGAAGTAATCAGATCTCCAAGATTATAAATTTGCTCAACTCCCAAGACTATCAATGTTTGCAAGGTTTTAAGTTGTATGTTATAGCGTTTCGAAAAATAACGAACAAATCTACAGTTGGCAGCGGGCTACATCAATAACAAATAATATATTTTTTTACGTAATCAATGTTACTTTCTATGTTCACCAGTCTATTGTATATATAATATTTGAGTAAGTGTTTTCTAGACAAAACGTTATGTATTAAATAAATAAGGCTACTAATTAAGAATAGCCATTGTGTCCACTTCCACTAAACAAGAACACAATTTTCAGATATATAGAATAATGTTTTGACAAATAAGGACCATGGGTCCCTTATCTTATTCTTAACTATAAGCTAGAAGACATAATTTTAAAAGCATTTCCATGTAGCTAGGTTGAAAGTATCGAGTAGAATAGAAAAATCTAATTATTTTTTTTTTCAAAATTCAACACGATATCACATAATACACCAACTTTCACAATTCTTCGAGCACGGGTTGTATACTTCTACACATTGATGCGAAATCAGTTTCTAGTTTAGGCGACCCTAGAAATACAATGTATGATGTCACGGCTTAATCATGACACCAATACATTAAAAGTGTTGCAACCCCACTTCTTTAATTCATGGGTTGTTGCCTTTAAACTCCGCTACCTTGTTAAAAAAGTTTCTACAAACGACCGAGCCTGCTAAAACAACAGTAGAAGTCAGTGGATCCAACAAACAGGAAACTAGACCTATCTACCCCAAAATCCTGCTGTTGTTACTTCCGCACAGTTTTCAGATAAAAGAAGGAACTGTACACATGAAACTCGTGTTATGAATATTTTGACAATTAAGGAATACGGATCTTTTCTCTTTCTTTTTTTAGAAGATACATATTGAACTTATATAGCTGCAAGTCACTAAGCGAAGCGCTGGCGGGGCACATGAATGGAATTTCCATTGTAGGGTTACATCGAGAGAAGACGCAAACGCCCATTTGCGATGCTTTGTTTCTGTTTTGCTTAAATGAAATCAAACAGTTTCATTAATCGGGGACACATATGTAGGCCAACATCGAGAAACCTCACATCATGCAAACGACCCCATGTGATATTCTACATAAATAATCACTTGTTATGTACTTCTTTGATTCTATTTTGCTTAACGATCAATTTTAAAGACTCTGTTCTATTAACGTTTCGGCCTCGGCGATATATGACCATTTTGTGTCGATTCGCCTTAAAACCAAACTTACTCACTCGACTTTATGGTCTTTATCAAAATAACAAATTTCGAATAAATTTCTACATAATGGCGTTCTTTGTGTTCAACAACAATTGTAATACAAATCCGGCGTAACGTTGTTAAATGTCATCGTCCAGTCCCGCTAAAATCGAGACTCATTTACGATTTACATGGAATGCCAATATTTATCTTGTAAATAATGAAATAAGTCTATTTAATATTACATATTGAATGAAACATGTAACATAAAAACCGTGCAGATGAAGCACGATTGCATGCATAACATTACATATGTAACGTGTTACTTATATTGGCACATTATCTATCTATTTAAGTTTAATAAGGGTCCATCCGCCCTTTCAGGCACAGTATAGCTTTCGCTATGTAGAGTATAGACCCCCGGCATGTCAGCAGGCATGCCGTTAAAGATGCTTTTTGAAGCCAAAGTGGTGAAAATTTACCTCTACGCAATTTCCGGAGAGTGTATGCCAAAGATAAGTAATTTTGATGCAAAAGTGGGTCACTGTCGCGGCCAATGAGACCTAAATGACAGCTCCCCCATGGTAGCCAATAGACAATATGAGAAGGTGTGGCAAGGGTCGCCCTTAAAAGGGCGATTGAGGCCGCTGGTGCAGGCTATCTCCGTGGTGTTGATGCCCCTCCCCAGTCGCCCCTCACGTTGAGCGTGAAGTTTGAGTAGCTACACGACTGTGCCACCCAGAAGTATCCCGCGAAGATCTGCCGCAGCGTTCTGTTGTTCCTTGCCGTCTATCGCCATGCAGGGGTTCCATCATTACCACCGAGTTGAATGGAGCCGGGTGGCCGAAGCCTTTTTGTTGATAAACAACCGAAGTTGAGTAGGTTGGCTCCCCCGGGTAGAGTCGTTGGAAGTCTGCATGGCCCATCCTCGTCGTCCCAACCTTTGCAGGGCCACTCCCCCAGAGTCCGGATTAGTCAGGACACCGACAGCTGTCTTGGCTCCACATCTGTCGATGCCCTGTGCCTTCTCCGCGACGTGCACGCTCTGGAGGGAAGGAGAAGCAATTCAGTTATTTAAGTTTAATTATGGTCCTTTCAGACACAATGAAGCATATAAATGCCACGTAGAGTATAGACCGCCAGGAGAAGCAATAATGTAGCAATATATACTAAAACTAAATTTACATAAAAATAGTAAAACTTAAACAAATATTTTGACTCAATTTTACATCAATCATGAATCATGAAAAAAATATCAAAAGATAAAATTAAATATAGAAAATAAATAATATGAATCAGTCTTTATCAAAACTGTACTAAAATAGGAAAAAATTAAGAAGAAAGGGGAGTAATTCAAAAATCTAGTCAATTTTTAGACGAAATCAAACAGATTCTGTTAAAGCAAATTCCTGCGCAGTGATCTCCCTTGCCACTCGAAGAACTGCGTAGGAGTCGGGAGGTAGGAAGAATCGAAGGTATATACATGTACAAAAAATGATTCAGATCAAATGCTGTTTTATTACTGATGAGTGCAATATGTTATTTTAAGGCTAAATTAGAGAAATCTTTATAATACGTTTCGAACTATTTTATCGGCATATTTTCATGCGCTTCGGTCACATTCGGGGTTTTCACTTTTCAAATTAGCCATGATCGGTGTGTCAACAGACGTAAAAACATATTTTTCATGCGAAATGACGCATTCTTTTACTTTATTGTATTTACATATGTATGAAAATATCAACGGATTGTAGAACAATGTTCAGAGAACAGTTTATATCAATAAAAATGTCTGTCGATTAGCCAGAAAAACGGGCAAAAACCTTACGGCGGATTAATCTGCCTTCCAGTGAAAACTGTCCGTATGATATTTTTGCAAGCTCCAGAATACGGTAATTATAGGTCATTTCAATCTAAAAACGGCGGTTATTGATGGTCACTTCTTGGGTTATTAGTTTTTCACGTTTGTTTCATTTGAATGCAAGCGTTTCATAAGATGATAAAATAGTGTGGAACTGAGTTATTGCTGCAACAGTTAGACAGGCTAGCCAAAGTTCAAATTCCAAAAATCGTCATATTTTGAAAGTATTATTCTCTGTCAGTAAGGAAATACCATTTGTAGACATGTAGTTTCAAATAGCGTCAGATAGCATTCATATTTTTTGTTTACTTGTATTACCTCGCGGATTTCAGTGAATGTGCTCAATCAAACAGCAATCAGTTTAAAATTATTTCAATTATCTGGAAATCAGTGGTGCTATCCTGTCCGTCCTCTGTTGCAATTAATAAAAAAACGTAATTGAAAACACGAAATGGCTTGAGCAATCTTCAAATTTGTAAGTTTGCAGTTCATTCTCCTTTAAATATTCTAAACAATTTATATATTACGAATCCTTTTAAGATGTTGCTATATCTTTTTCTTTTCAAGTCAAAACCTACACTCACATGCTTTTCTTTCGTTTAGTTAACAGTTTATAATACTCGCTTTAACATAATTCAGTGTAAGAAAATTATACATGTTTTACGGGTTGTCAAACTCTACATCATACATCTGTGGCCGAGCGGTAAAGTCGCAAGGTTGCTGACTTCGCCGCTGACGTTGAATCAATTGTTTCTTACCTATGAGTTTGTGTGTCATATGTCTCGAAGACGTCTTTGACCTAAAGGCGTTAAACTTACTGCTTTTTATTCTTTTTGTAAAGTTGTGCATATGTGGTTTTGTTTTGGATTTCACTCTGCCAGCCAAGAGCTACGGCCAATGATTTAGTCAAAATATGCATAAAGGGCCTCAAGGTTTATGTTACATATATCTAAAAAGTATTTGATCTAGAGAATTGTCATATAGAATGTGAAGTTGAGTACCTAATATTCTGTTTGCGAGACCAGAGTTATTGTCCTTGACTCAAAACATATACCTAAACACCTTTACAGTTTGTATTTGAGGCAGGTATTTGACCTAGATTAATGAAACCATGCGGGAATATTATATAACATGTGAGTTTGTTCATCTTATGTTTTGTTTGTGATTTCACTCTGCAAGACCAGAGTTATGGCCCTTGACCTAGTCAAAAATATACATTAAAGGCCTAACTGTTTTTGATGCACATATCCCAAATATAATTAACCTGTAGTCATGAAACTTAATTGGAATGTCAGTCAGCATGTGAATGGGTTTACCTACGCCTCTCCACAAATAATCAAATAGATAGAAACATATTCTTTGCTCTTTACCCTTATTTTTTATTGTATCCATACCCGACCACAACACCCACCATGATGCTCATACCCCCGTAATGACTCACCCCAACCCAAAGTAATCTGAAAGTCTTCTCCGTATTGTCGCATGTGAATGTACATTTAGAGGCAGTAATGGCACTAGTGTGCTATAAACACATATATCGTTGAGAATGCAACCTGGAAAATGTGAAAATTCCAAATATCAAAATACTGTTAATTTTGTGTCAGTATTGACTGATATAATTTGTTGACATAAGTTTTACATTAGACGCAATTTAAAGTCTTGATTCATTTTTTTTCATGAATAATGTTTATGTAATGAGTGTACTTTGTTTTATTACGGGAATATTTAAACGAGTATTGTTTTTATGTTCTTTTATCACAATGCTTCATTCTACATATCTGAAATCGTTCCGAGAGATGTTAAAAATGAAATAACTTGATTCATACTTGGCAAAACAAGAGAAAGGCCTGATGATCTTGCATACATATTTCACATTTGTACCGCGATGGATCAACTCAGGAAACACTTTGGCATACTTTCAAAAGCACTATCATTTGGCGAATGACAACTGAAGTTTCATTACTACTGGTTAGAGCTATTCAGCAAGCTTCAGAGGAAATTGTTGCTTATTAATTGTAACATAATGAATTATATATAAACTAATAGAAAGGGTTCAGCACAGGGGGTTTGAACTCTGATGTTTCAACATGAAACGAAACCAGCTTTATTCCCTACACATATACAGAAATGACAACGTTAGTATGCAGTTAAAAGTAAATACTGCTTACTGACAATTAGACGAAACACACAAACACTACCTCAATTGAACGAAAGCACGCGGTGGCTCTTTGATGGAAGGTAACCAGGAGTCTAGAGGCCTGGTAATCAATGTATTGAATTGTATTATGGTATTTGCATAAATTATGTATAAAAATGAAATGAAATCTTTTGAGAGTTACAAGGCACTGAAAATTCGTCTTTCAGTAATGGGATTGCCATCCGTTAGAGCGTATAAAGAAAATTGTATATAATCCTGGTGTTTATTACAATTCAATAAAGTTCCTTTCCAGCAATTACCATATCATTAATATTGTCCGAATCTATATAGACCTCAACATATCATCTGACTTAGTGTCATGTTATAAACACGTCTTCTCCATATAGATTTTACAAGTCAAATGGTTTATCTGTTTATTTGTACAAACCGGACAGAAGTTGCGAAATTGTCATTTGTGCAGGAAAGAAGCGTTTACCATAATGTCCAGTACAGGACAGGTATAGTGACCATGCACGGACACAGCCAATTTTCTCAGAGGGGGTCTGATCCCCTGCCCTCCCCCCCCCCCCCCTCCCTGGAAATTTTGAAATTTAGCACTTCATTTTTTGCATTCTGGGACAGTTTTATGGACTAATCTGTTAAATTTGGGAAAATGATAAAATCAAGCTTTCTTGAAGGTAAAATTCTTAGTTTCTTTTAGATAAATAATATGAATTATGTCGGGGTCGTATGTAGCAGCAGCCGCATATACTTTACATGCAGTCCTAATGTTTCCTTTTTCGAAAAACATTTTCTTTCCTTATTGTCTTCTTTCCTTTTTTAAAGATTTTCCAGAGGGGTCCGGATCCCCGGTTCCCACCCCCAGAGCACAATTGTCTGAACAGTGTACAAACGCATTACTGTTTTTTCAGGCAAGGGTGGAAAAAAGTGGTAGACAATGAAAGCAGTAACATTTTTATTAAAAAAAAATAAACAATGAGACAAACATTTCCAACATCTTTGGACGGTTCAAAAATCCCATGTTAAACATACGATAAAGCCTGAAACGCGTGAAAATGTTCCGAATGTAAATCGGGTGAAGTAAGCGCTCTATGTATAGAGTTAGATTGATTAAACTGGGCGAATCTACTTACTTATTACTTGAGGATGAAAAAAAAAACGTGTTTTTTAAATGTTGCTCTTAAACAAGGGTGGCGGTTGAACTACTAAAAGTACAACAACAGTTAATTTACAACAAATCTTACGGTATGTTTTATAATCAGTAGAAGCTAGTCGTATTTACGCTTATGAGACCTGTTTCACCCACAAGTAAAGAATTCACAGGTCCATCATGAAATATTTTCCCCAGCGCGCATATACTTGTCCAATTCAATATGATAGCGGCCTCGATCAATAATTATAATATTTACTGTTTACATGCGGTACAACAGTCACATTCAATTTCAAAGCACCTTGGAAGTCACAACACTACATCAATGTGATATTTGCGGACGTTTGCGACTGCCAACAGTAATTAATTCTGTGACCCAAGGAAACTGAATGTTGCAAGAACTTTAAAAAGTGTCATAAAATGATGACTTTGTCGTTTTATAGATTTATAACTAAAAAATTAAAGACCATTGGTTCAATGCAAACTTATTTGAAAACAAAAAGAAGAATAAAAAACCTTGACCTTCACAAACTTTAAACAACCATGATTTGATTCCTGGCGCATGCATATCTTTGTCTTGATTTTGACATTTTTAAGATAGCTTAGAAATAAAAACTCATATTCTTATGTTTATGATATGACGCAACTTCAATTTTAAAGAAAGATCATTTTAGCCAAAGTGTTGGGTGTCAGTGCCTTTAAAGAGGCACCACAAAATAACTGTATTCTTCTGTGTTTCCATGACGGTAATTATACATCCTTTGCATGAAAAATATGAGATATGCAAGAATTTAATTTCAATTTGACAGTGAGATATATTAGGCCAAGATAATGTGTTTAATGTCTCAAGTTTTTATTGAATTAATATAGCAATCAGTGTATTTAGTTAAATTTCAATCACATTTTGTTTCTACAGTGTAAGACAGTTATTTATCTATATTCTTAAAACTATACTGAAAAGAGACTGACTGAATAAGTTTGCAGATAAAGTTGTGAAAAAAAACATTTATTCAGGTAGAGCCTAAAATGTCCACCTGAAAAGTTTTATATTACTGGTATTATAACAATGATTTTCATGAAGATTTTGTGTGCGAAAAAAGTAGATCACTAGGTCGTGATGGGTCTTTAAGTATTATGTAAACGCTTTTTTCTGTCAACCAACCTTAGTTGTAGCAAATTAAATTGGTACTTAATATATGCACTATATTGGTCTGTAATTCCAGGAACTACAAACAACAATTGCAGTGTTGTTTCCTTAGAGATTTCAGTGCTACAAAAACATTTGCTACAGTGGATATGAATTCGACAGAATTTACTGAACTGAGATAGCTTCACAATAAAACACAGACACCAAAGCCAATTTGTCTATACGAACTAATCATGTTTGACAAAGTAAGGACCGATGATGTCATTAATATTTCTGGCAAAAAGTATATTTTGAAAAATCCAATCAAAGAATGGCTATATATCTACAGTCGCGCTTTCACATCTACTTGTTCGTGTATTTAATGCAAGACAAGTCCAGATTACACCGCACTGATCGATTAGAAATACGTCTTTGACTAAATTATTGTTCTACATTTGCTTCAATTTTGCCTTATAATTAGGAAGCAAGATTCACATCAGATCAAATCAGGAAGAGTAAAAGAAATATTTCCAATCTCTTTTCAGTCTAGAGTGGGAAAATAGTCTGTATTGAAATGATTTTATTAACTGACGATGCATATATTCCATGTAGGAGACCCATTACGTGCAGCATTTGATAAAAAGGGCATTCTATATCCAAATGCCGAAAGCTTTGGTGTACTTTTTATAAGGGATCGATTATATGAGTGAAAGGTATAGAAAAGACATGAAAAGTTTCTATTTCGAACGTTTACTGCTGAAGAAAAACACTTTGCAATTATGATCAATTATGGTGGCACTGTAGCCTATTAAAACTGAATTAAACCATGCTGACCAGTAGGCATCTAACTTTCTTCATGTCAGTGTTTGTTTTGTTTGATTAAACGTCGCGCCGACACAATCGAGCCGCTCCATGGGAAAACCAACATAGTGGGTTTGCGACCAGCATGGATCCAGACCAGCCTGCGCATCCGCGCAGTCTGGTCAGGATCCATGCTGTTCGCTAACAGTTTCTCTAATTGCAATAGGCTTTGAAAGCGAAGAGCATGGATCCTGACCAGACTGCGCGGATGCACAGGCTGGTCTGGATCCATGCTGGTCGTACTTTTTATAAGGGATCGATACATCGGGCATCTTATTCAGTTGACCGATACTTTCCAACATTATTATCATTGATTACTTGAGTGAAAGGTATAGAAAATGACATGAAAAGTTTCTATTTCGAACGTTTACTGCTGAAGAAAAACACTTTTTGTAATTATGATCAAATATGGAGGCACTATAGCCTATTAAAACTGAATTAAACCATGTTTTGTTTGATTTAACACCGCGCCGCCACAATTGAGCCGCTCCGTGCAGTCTGGTCAGGATCCATGCTGTTCGCTAACAGTTTCTCTAATTGCAATAGGCATTGAAAGCGAACAGCATGGATTCTGACCAGACTGCGCGGATGCGCAGGCTGGTCTGGATCCATGCTGGTCGCAAACCCACTATGTTGGTTTTGTCATGGCACGGCTCAATTATAGATAATATGGCGACTTAATCCTTGTCAAAGATATTCGTATAGTCTTACATTAATTTATTTTTGTCGATCTACATATTCTCTCCCTTCTTAGTATAAATTCTGTACATCCAAAATGTGAATGTATATCACTCCATTATTCCGATTTGTCTTTTTAACCTGCTTTGTTCGCTTTTATGTCACTTTGACATGATTTGATTGACACGGGTTAAGGTTTTGATTTTACTTATTTGCGGACGTATTCGTTGGGCACAATGTAATTATGCAGATAAATGTGATATTTAACGCTCTCCACATGGTTGCATCAACTGTACTCACTCCTATTAAAAACGGTATTATTAAATTACAAATTTTCTCAATTTCACAATCGAGTTCACGAGTAGTTTAAAGCAAATTACAACAATTTACTTTTTCATTTGATTTAAAGAAATATCTACTTCAGGTGATGAGATTTAAATTGCTAATTTTCTTCCCTAACTGAAAAAATAGATGAAATTCGCTCTAATAAATAAAACTGATTTGTACAGGCACTTTGTTTCTTTAGCGATAACGATATTCTGTCTATCCTCATTCTTGGATCAAACTCGGAAATTAATTTTGGTCCGTTGCCTTACACAGTTTCTTTTTATCCACAACAATGGACGGCGGTTGTATTGATAATATATGTTTACAGATATTACACTTCCTTATTGTTAATCATGCAGTTTCCAGACTTGTATCGCCAGTGACTGATCTATAATATTTGTAAATTTAGGAATCAATATTGAAGTGGTAAAGCTGTAGGCCAGTTAAGGTTATAACACACTAAATAGTTATTGTTCTTTATTCTATATAAAACTGACCTATTTCTAATGGCCGCAGCACACACCAGGACCCATTTTAAATGTCTGTAACCTACATTTTCTTGAAGAGTTTTGTCAATGCTAAATAAAAATCAAAATCAAAAGAAAAGTGGGGGTCATGTTTGATGCAAGAAAAATAATTTCAGTCAAACACACAAACTGCAAAGTCAGCTAAAAAATGAGACCCCAAATAACTGTGTTGTATGATCTAAGTTTCCATGAAAAATTTTGTCATGTCGTTATTTTATTGTGAAAAATGCAAGCATACATCTGTCATGTAATTTAAGCAAAAAATTGCAAAGAAAATAAGGAAAATAGCTCTACAGAGCAAAAAAAAGAGAACTAGTTGTATCCACCATTTTTTTCGCGCCATTTTTCTATTTAGTGTCTGTATGCCTTAATAGAAAATATTGTTACCCATTACTTACTGAATCATGAATGATTCAGAAACACCAATTAAAACACGTATGCAAAAAATCTCCGGACATCCATTAAGCAAAGATTGTCCTTCTTTATGCAGAGATATACTGTATGCAAACATCCTGTCGAAGTCAAAAATGACAAGATTATTCCAGATTTCATATTTGGAGGAGCAGGCATACCTGTTGGAGTTTCGATATATAAATATTTCAAATAGCGCGTATGTTATCAAAAATATAAAATATTGCAATGCGTGGCAAATTACACTTGCACATATATAAACAACTATAAAATATAATTCTATCGTTAAAACAGCAAAATGCAGAGTAAAATCAGGTGTGACGATTCTGTTTAACGTGCATTGACCAATATTCTGTTGTTTAATAGCAAAAGGCTATACTGTTATATTCAATTTTTTGTACTTTATATGTTTGAATCTTTTATATAAATATATGCAGTTTTACCTGCTTGTTTGCTTTTATACATTATTTGACTTTAAAACTGGGGAAAAATAAAACTCATTGACCGCCATATTGTTCCTTATATAACTGACAAGTAGTTTTCTCAATTACCAAGGCAGAGGTAATTGTCTTTGTTGAATAGTTTCCAGTCCTAAGCTTAGAACTGAACAAATACGTACACGTGTGTACACAAGTCTATACATATACACACTTTCAAATGATGGAATCGTTATTTTTTCATTTATCCGCACGTATTCTTACGTTTCAAAACACCTTTTCTACCATATCAAGTAGAAGAATATATAATAATAATATGGTTTCTCTTCTAATTATTTTTCTATTCATTTTCTAGAAATGCAGCAAGTCGCAAACTTGCTTCCATCGCACATTTAAATTAAATGTGGAAAAACGTGCAAGTTCTGGGACAGCATATTGTCATCCTTTTTTTGTCCCGAAAACAAATAAGCGTTATATTTTACATTTTGTTGAAAACCGCCTTAAATTAATTAGCCATAATGTAAATTTGTTATCATAGAGTATTGCATTTACATAGATTTCATTTTAAGTATATATAAAGTCTTATAAAGAAGAAGAATTAATGTGAGTTTATTGTGAATTTTTGTTTAAAATGGTGCTGATTACATGTGCTATGTGCGTGTTAATTGCAAAGATACGGAGAGTGTGACATGTTATATTCCTCATAAAAATTATCAGTTTTATCACATGGAAATATTAATGTGTGAACATAACAGTTTAAACAAAAAACCTTAAGAATGTAATGTTTTATGTGTAATTAAGTTAGACGAATAGCTACACTACATAATGTATTTGCAGACAGCACAGAAATGTGCAAGGCGGCTACAGTTTTATTTTCTCCAAATACTGCATTATTAAGTTACATTGGAAATATTAGAAATGGTGTGTGTATAACACATTAAGATAAAGGGTAACAAAATAATAACTTTTCATGCGTTAAATCTATATACAAAACATTCATTTATTATGTACATATAAAAACTGTAGATGATTTTTGTCTCACTTTTACAACCAGAAAAAAGCGACGGATTCGGTTTCATTCAGTGATGATAACTTAATCATAAAATATAGTTTGTTTGTTAAAGCGCCGTTTTACAACTGTATTTCGGTAATGTAACAGTGTGGGGGCTGTTAATAACCCGTGTCTGCAGAAGTACTTACATTTTCTTCGCAAGAAACAACCAATTTCTTGAATCAGAGGCGGGGACGAACGATTTCAGAAATAATAGAATATATTATTCAAATCTTCCTTTCTCAAGTATATATTAGTTTTTAGCTCACCTGTCACAAAGTGACAAGGTGAGCTTTTGTGATCGCGCGGCGTCCGTCGTCCGTCCGTGCGTCCGTCTGTCCGTCCGTCCGTAAACTTTTGCTTGTGACCACTCTAGAGGTCACATTTTTCAAGGGATCTTTATGAAAATTGGTCAGAATGTTCATCTTGATGATATCTAGGTCAAGTTTGAAACTGGGTTACGTGCGGTCCAAAACTAGGTCAGTAGGTCTAAAAATAGAGAAACCTTGTGACCTCTCTAGAGGCCATATTTTTCAATGGATCTTCATGAAAATTGATCAGAATGTTCACCTTGATGATATCTAGGATAAGTTTGAAACCGGGTTATGTGCGATCAAAACTAGGTCAGTAGATCTAAAAATAGAAAATCATTGTGACCTCTCTAGAGGCCATATTTTATAGGGGCTCTATATGAAAGTCGGTTTGAATGTTCAGCTTAATGATATCTAGGTCAAGTTCGAAACTGGGTCAACTGCGGTCCAAAACTAGGTCAGTAGGTCTAAAAATAGAAAAACATTTTGACCTCTCTAGAGGCCATATTTTTCAATGGATCTTCATCAAAATTTGTCAGAATGTTCACCATGATGATATCTAGGTCAAGTTTTTAACTGGGTTACATGCAGTCAAAAACTAGGTAAGTAGGTCAAATAATAGAAAAACCTTCTGACCTCTCTAGAGGCGATATTAAACACGGGAACTGTATGAGAGTTGGTCTGATTATTCACCTTGATGATATCTAGATCAAGTTCGAAACTGTGTCAACTGCGATCAAAAACTAGGTCAGTAGGTCTAAAAATAGAAAAACATTGTAACCTCTCTGGAGTCCATACTTTTCAATGGATCTTCATGTAAATTGGTCAGAATGTTCAGTTTGATGATATTAAAATCAAGTTCGAAACTGGGTCACGTGCCATCAGAAACTAGGTCAGTAGGTCAAATAATAGAAAAACCTTGTGACCTCTCTAGAGGCGATATTTTTCATGGGATCTGTATGAAAGTTGGTCTGAATATTCATCTTGATGATATCTAAGTCAAGTTCGAAACTGGGTCAAAAACTAGGTCAGTAGGTCTAAAAATAGAAAAACCTTGTGACTTCACTAGAGGCCATATTTTTCAATGGATCTTCATGAAAATTGGTCAGAATGTTCACCTTGATGATATCTAGGTCAAGTATGAAACTGGGTCACGTGTGTTCAAAAACTAGGTCAGTAGGTCAAATAATAGAAAAACCTTGTTACCTCTCTAGAGGCGATATTTTTCATGGGATCTGTATGAAGGTTGGTCTGAATATTCATCTTGATGATATCTAGGTCAAGTTCGAAACTGGGTCAACTGCGGTCCAAAACTAGGTCAGTAGGTCTAAAAATAGAAAAACCTTTTGACCTCCCTAGAGGCCATATTTCTCAATGGAACTTCATGAAAATTGGTCAGAATGTTCACCTTGATGATATCTAGATCAGGTTCGAGAATGTTTATCTTAATGATTTAAAGGCCAAGTTTAACAGGTGAGCGATATATGGCCATCATGACTCTCTTGTTTATTAGTCCATCCTGGACCGAGGACCAAGTTACTTAAAACCTCATCCACTGGTTAAGCTTTTCGCATGTCTAAGCAGATCGCGGGTTCGTGAGTTCGATCCCCGGGCGGGGTTTATGTTCTCCGTGACTATTTTATCATCATGAAATCATTCGTCCTCCATCTCTGATTCATGTGGGGAAGTTGGCAGTTACCTACGGAAAACAGGTCCGTACTGGAACAGAATCCAGGAACACTGGTTAGGTTACATATCTGAAGACATTTTTACACTTTTACACTAGCCTTAGGTATATAAGACTTTTACTCGCGCTGAAGATGAACAAGAATCCGGGAAATACCAACAGTAATTAAATCTGTGACCCAAGGATATTCAATGTTGCAAGAACATTTGCTTAAGCGGAAATGAACATCCTCTCAACAAAAGAAATAGTCTAGACAAAGTGCCTATACTGACCAATTTTGTTTGGCAAGTAAGGACTGCTGAGAATTGTCATAAACACTTCTTGCGAAAATGCATAATTTATAGACGTCCCATTATCTTTCTGTCTTTGGATGCCTTCTATACACTACATATCTAAAATCTATTTTAGGAGCGAGTGAATGGGACATTGTGTTTGTTGCGGGGGGAAAGGGGAAGGTATTCATTACATTTGCTCTTTAGTGTATTAGATTTCAGAAGACTGCGAACACTTCTCGAGCAGACCTCTGTCATAACAGACATACTTAACCATATATAACTTCATTATTGTGAAGTCTCCTGACTATAAATAGCATCACGCGGAATGGTGTCTTTAACTAAATAGATAGCTGTTTATATTGAGAATCTAGACTCGATGCTGATTATATCTGGAACTGACAGCAATAATATTGTCCAGTGTCCCCTCAGTGGTGTAAATAGTTTGTTTATACATGTATATGAATTTATTTATTACTGACGCAGATATTCTAGATTTGAGGAAAGACTTTTCTTGCATTGCTTGATAGAAATAGCCTAATTTTCTAGCATATCAGATTTTTCCCAGAAAGAACTATATCGCTGCTATAGAAAAACAAAAAGAAAAATTGGTGTTAACTTTTATATAAGAAAACTACAGTGCATTAAATACAATCCGCTGAATTTACTCCTTTTCGCTTTTTTTAATGTCTCTTTTCGAGACATAAAATTCTTACGCCGCTATTTTTATCTAGCATGCGATAGAAACATGCCTATTGCTAGCTCGTCTCGACGAGCCAGTATTACGATAGGATTTTACTATTAGGTCTACCTAAAAGGCAGAACATCTCCTAAACCTGGCTCTCAGCTTTTTACTTTCATTACAAATGCAAGCCAGCAACCAAGAAAACAAAATAGCATTTCCTTTACGAGAAGTGTCCAATCGAAAGCAGGCTTACAAAAAGTGACCAATCGAAAGCTGGTTTACGAAAAAGTCATGTAATCCACATAGGCCGCAACCATCTTATATTAATGAACACAAAGAAGCTCAATGACACGCAAAGGACCAATCTATACAAGTAGAAAATGCATCGATTGCCTGTCCCTTATTGTAGTTGTTGAAATTATGCAGAAAGATTCAGATTGCTCCTTTTCTGGAAAAAATGAATGAATATACGCCTCAGAACTATGTAGACAAGATCTGAAATAGTAATAAGGCAAAATTTCAAGGCGTTATCAACACAGAATACAGTACCCTTCGTTCCTTTTCGGTTCTTCTTGTTTAATTTTTCGTTTTTTCCCTTCCTTCCTTTTCGGCTCATCTCGTTAATTTTTTCGGTTTTATTACGGGAATATCTTAGAAACGAGTATTGTTTTTATGTTCTTTTATCACAATGCTTCGCTCTACATATCTGAAATCGTTCTGAGAGATGTTAAAAATGAAATAACTTGATTCATACTTGGCAAAACAAGAGAAAGGCCTGATGATCTTGCATACATATTTCACATTTGTACCGCGATGGATCAACTCAGGAAGCACTTTGGCATACTTTCAAAAGCACTATCATTTGGCGAATGACAACTGAAGTTTCATTTACTACTGGTTAGAGCTATTCAGCAAGCTTCAGAGGAAATTGTTGCTTATTAATTGTAACATAATGAATTATATATAAACTAATAGAAAGGGTTCAGCACAGTGGGTTTGAACTCTGATGTTTCAACATGAAATGAAACCAGCTTTATTCCCTACACATATACAGAAATGACAACGTTAGAATGCAGTTAAAGGTGAATACTGCTTACTGACAATTAGACGAAACACACAAACACTACCTCAATTGAACGAAAGCACGCGGCGGCTCTTTGATGGAAGGTAACCAGGAGTCTAGAGGCCTGGTAATCAATGTATTGAATTGTATAATGGTATTTACATAAATTATGTATAAAAATGCAATGAAATCTTTTGAGAGTTACAAGGCACTGAAAATTCATCTTTCAGTAATGGGATTGCCATCCGTTAGAGCATATAAAGAAAATTGTATATTTACCTGGTGTTTATTACAATTCAATAAAGTTGCTTTCCAGCAATTACCATATCATTGATATTGTCCGAATCTATATAGACCTCAAAATATCATCTGACTTAGTGTCATGTTATATACATGTCTTTTCCATATAGATTTTATAATATTTACTGTTTACATGCATAACAACAGTCACATTCAATTTCAAAGCACCTTGGATGTCACAACACTACATCAATGTGATATTTGCGGACGTTTGCGACTGCCAACAGTAATTAATTCTGTGACCCAAGGAAACTGAATGTTGCAAGAACTTTAAAAAGTGTCATAAAATGATAACTTTGTCGTTTTATAGATTTATAACTAAAAAATTAAAGACCATTGGTTCAATGCAAACTTATTTGGAAACAAAAAGAAGAGTAAAAAACCTTGACCTTCACAAACTTTAAACAACCATGGTTTGATTCCTGGTGCATGCATATCTTTGTCTTAATTTTGACATTTTTAAGACAGTTTAGAAACAAAAACTCATATTCTTATGTTCATGATATGACGAAACTTCAATTTTAAAGAAAGATCATTTTTAGCCAAAGTGTGTGGTGTCAGTGCCACAAAATAACTGTATTCTTCTGTGTTTCCATGACGGTAATTATACATGCTTTGCATGAAAAATATGAGATATGCAAGAATTTAATTTCAAATTGACAGTGAGATATATTAGGCCAAGATAATGTGTTAAATGTCTCAAAATTTTATTGAAGTAATGCAGCAATATGTACATAAATCAGTGTATTTAGTTAAATTTCAATCACATTTTGTTTCTACAGTGTAAGACAGTTATTCATCTATATTCTTAAAACTATACTGAAAAGAGATTGACTGAATAAGTTTGCAGATAAAGTTGTGAAAAAAAAAAAAAAACATTTATTCAGGTAGAGCCTAAAATGTCAACCTGGAAAGGTTTATATTACTGGTATTATAAGAATGATTTTCATGAAGTTTTTGTGTGCGAAAAATGTAGGTCACTAGGTCGTGGTGGGTCTTTTAGTATTATGTAAACGCTTTTTTTCTGTCAACCAACCTTAGTTGTAGCCGATTAAATTGTTACTTAATATATGCACTATATTGGTCTGTAATTCCAGGAACTACAAACAACAGTTGCAGTGTTGTGTCCTCAGAGATTTCAGTGCTACAAAAAACATTTGCTCCAGTGGATATGAATTCGACAGAATTTACTGAACTGAGATAGCTTTACAATAAAACACAGACACCAAAGCCAATTTGTCTATACGAACTAATCATGTTTGACAAAGTAAGGACCTATGATATCATTAATATTTCTGGCAAAAAGTATATTTTGAAAAATCCAATCAAAGAATGGCTATATATCTACAGTCGCTCTTTCACATCTACTTGTTCGTGTATTTAATGCAAGACAAGTTCAGATTACACCGCACTGATCGATTAGAAGTACGTCTTTGACTAAATTATTGTTCTACATTTGCTTCAATTTTGCCTTATAATTAGGAAGCAAGATTCACATCAGATCAAATCAGGAAGAGTAAAAGAAATATTTCCAATCTCTTTTCAGTCTAGAGTGGGAAAATATTCTGTATTGAAATGATTTTATTTACTGACGATGCATATATTCCATGTAGGAGACCCATTACGTGCAGCATTTGATAAAAAGGGCATTCTATATCCAAATGCCGAAAGCTTTGGTGTACTTTTTATAAGGGATCGATTATATGAGTGAAAGGTATAGAAAAGACATGAAAAGTTTCTATTTCGAACGTTTACTGCTGAAGAAAAACACTTTGCAATTATGATCAATTATGGTGGCACTGTAGCCTATTAAAACTGAATTAAACCATGCTGACCAGTAGGCATCTAACTTTCTTCATGTCAGTGTTTGTTTTGTTTGATTAAACGTCGCGCCGACACAATCGAGCCGCTCCATGGGAAAACCAACATAGTGGGTTTGCGACCACCGCGCAGTCTGGTCAGGATCCATGCTGTTCGCTAACAGTTTCTCTAATTGCAATAGGCTTTGAAAGCGAAGAGCATGGATCCTGACCAGACTGCGCGGATGCACAGGCTGGTCTGGATCCATGCTGGTCGCAAACCCACTATGTTGGTTTTGTCATGGCACGGCTCAATTATAGATAATATGGCGACTTAATCCTTGTCAAAGATATTCGTATAGTCTTACATTAATTTATTTTTGTCGATCCACATGCTCTCTCTCTTCTTAGTATAAATTCTGTACATCCAAAATGTGAATGTATATCACTCCATTATTCCGATTTGTCTTTTTAGTCTGCTTTGTTCGCTTTTATGTCACTTTGACATGATTTGATTGACACGGATTAAGGTTTTGATTTTACTTATTTGCGGACGTATTCGTTGGGCACAATGTTATGCAGATAAATGTGATATTTAACGCTCTCCACATGGTTGCGTCAACTGTACTCACTCCTATCAAAACGGTATTATTAAATTACAAATTTTCCCAATTTCTCAATCGAGTCCGCGAGCAGTTTAAAGCAAATTACAACAATTTACTTTTTTCATTAGATTTAAAAAAATATCTACTTCAGGTGATGAGATTTAAATTGCTAATTTTCTTCCCTAACAGAAAAAAATAGATGAAATTCGCTCTAATAAATAAAACCGATTTGTCAGGCAATTTGTTTCTTCAGCGAGAACGATATTCTGTCTACCCTTATTCTTGGATCAAACTCTGAAATTAATTTTGGTCCGTTGCTTTACACAGTTTCTTTTTATCCACAACAATGGACGGCGGTTGTATTAATAATATATGTTTACAGATATTACACTTCCTTATTGTTAATCATGCAGTTTCCAGACTTGTATCGCCAGTGACTAATCTATAATATTTGTAAATTTGGCAATTAATATTGATGTGGTAAAACTGTAGGCCAGTTAATAGAAAATATTGTTACCCATTACTTACTGAATTATGAATAGTTCAGAAACACCAATTAAAACACGTATGCAAAAAATCTCCGGACATCCATTAAGCAAAGATTGTCCTTCTTTATGCAGAGATATACTGTATGCAAACATCCTGTAGTCGCCTACTAGTCGAAGTCAAAAATGACAAGATTATTCCAGATTTCATATTTGGAGAAGCACGCATACCTGTGGGAGTTTCGATATATATTTCAAATAGCGCGTGTGTTATCAAAAATATATAATATTGCATTGTGTAGCATATCACACTTGAATATACATAAACAACTCACAAATATAATTCTATCGTTTAAAACAGCAAAACGCAAAGTAAAATAACGCGTAACAATTCTGTTTAACGTGCATTGACCAATGTTTTGTTTAACAAATAATCAAGGCCTTCGCGTTGTTTATCGTCTAATTTACCACGGTTCAGAGTTCAGATGCGTAGGAATTGAACCACGAGGGAGTTAGCCCGAGTGGTTAAATACTTAAAGGCCTAGATTTTGGCAGTGGGCCAAGGGATTTCTGTCTTCACCAGCACAGTTGGGGGCTAATGACCATCACAGTATGGTTCCAATAAACAAGGGTCATTGTTTATTGGAGAGTCAGTCTACCTTTCAAGTGTATCAATTAGTGAGAAGGGAAAACAAAGTAATTTATTTTAAATTAATGAATAATTAATAACATTTAAAGTTATACTAGGTTTTTTTTTTTGGCATTTCTATGTAAAGAAAAATATTGTTGATCAAGCACAATAATAAAATAATCAGAAACTTATTTTCACAATAATAAAATAATGAGAAACTTTCTTAGAGAAATATGCAAGTTTTTATTTTTTTCAAATTCTGTCTGGAGAAATGTGACATTTCAGAAAAATGTGACTTTCATTCATCTAAAGCTAGCAGAATACTGTAGATAACATTTGTCTAAAGTTGAAAACAGTATGTGCATTTCAAAGTTACAAAGCAAAGCATGAAAAAAGTCACTTTTGGCACAAACTGAAAATGAAAATTGAGTATAGATGGAACACAATAATTTTATTAATTTTTTGTCAGCACAAAGAACTCATGAAGTTTTCACTATACTTGTGTTTTATTATCATTATTATTTTCAATATTATTACTGTATCTTTTATCATCCTATATGTAATATGATAATAATAATAACAATAATAATTATTATGATAATAATAATAATTATTATTATTATTATTATAACATTAAAGTAATAGTTATTATAATCTATATAATATCAAAATAATAATAATTATTATTATCATTCCACATTCACTGAAGAAAAATTAATTTCTTTCAACTCCACTGCACACATCTTCATGGTCTAGTTGGGGTCCCTGCTGTGCTAATTGCCCTCTAATCAGTTACGGTTACATAATCGCTGATAAGCAGCAGATAAGATGGGAGTTGTATATTGGATTGGGGGGGGGGACACTTATATAGTAGTGAATCTAGGCCTTTAAGCATCTGAACGATGAACCGTGGTAAATTAGACGATAAATCACAAGGAGGCCTTGATTGTTTTCATTCTGACATGCACGTTGATATATTTCAATAAATATCATGTTGGAATTTATTTACGCGAGGAGTAAGTATCGGACGTCAGGCGGCTACATGACGTCAAAATTGACGTCATAATGCTCTCTTACCAGTCCGTGCGTCAATCGTTGTGTATCGCAGGAGAATGTTTCTCATTGCAGAGTTGGTGCAGCCGTTATGCGCAAGCGCGGAATTATTATCAAATGGAACGCACGGCAAAAATACTCATTTTTTTGCATGTCCGCACGCATTTAGTGTATAATGTGCATAATATACTGACTAAAGGTTAGGGTTAGAATAACCATGGTTACAAAATATATACATTTAAGGTATTTTTGTTCAAATTTAGTTAATCCGGTATATACCGGAGTCTGTAATATATCACGGGCGCACCAACTCTGTATTTAGTCACAGCCATCGATCGCAGGATATATTGCGTTTGATTTTCTTCTTTGTTTAACTGGAAATCAATTCGAGACATGTTAGAATGTTTAATTATATCTAAAGGAAAGGCTAAATAATATTTTTGTTCAATATTTTGTACTGTATATATTTGAATAACGTCTTGAGTTTCTTTTATATGAATACAAGTAGTTTTATCTGCTTGTTTGCTTTTATACACTATTACACTTTGAAACTGGGGGAAAATAGAACTCAGAGACCGCCATATTTGTTCCTGATACAATCGACAAGTAATTTTATTCAATTACCAAGACAGAGGTACGTAATTGTCTTTGTTAAATGGTTTCCAGTCCTAAGCTTAGAACAGAAAAAATACGTACACGTGTGTACAGAAGTCTATACATATGCACACTTTCAAATGATGGAATCATTAACTGTTCATTATCCATACCTTTTATACCATATCATATAGAAGAATATATGATATTAATATGGTTTCTCTTCCAATTTTTTCTATTTATTAGAAATACAGCAGGTCACAAACTTGCTTAAATCGCACATATCAATGTGGAAAACGTGCAAGTTCTGGGAGAGCATATTGTCATCTTCGAAAACAAATAAGCGTTATATTTTATATTTTGTTGCAAACCGCCTTAAAATAACAAGCCATAATGAAAATTCATTATCATAGATTATTGTATTTACAAAGATTTCATTTTAAGTATAAAGTCGAATAAACAAGAAGAATTAATGTGAGTGTATTGTGTCTAAAATAGTACTGATTACATGTGCTATGTGTGTGTTAATTGCAAAGATACGGAGAGTGTGACGTGTTATCTTCCTCATAAAAATGATCAGTTTTATCATATGGAAGTATTAATGTGTGAACATAACAGTTTAAACAAAAAATAAATTTAAGAATGTAATGTTTTATGTGTAATTAAGTTAGACGAATAGCTACACTACATAATGCATTTGCAGACAGCACAAAAATGTGGATTTGCAGACAGCACAGAAATGTGCAAGGCGGCTACAGTTTTTTTCTCTCCAAATACTGCATTATTAAGTTACATTGGAAATATTAGAAATGGTGTGTGTATAACACATTAAGATAAAGGGTAACAAAATTATAACTTTTCATGCGTTAAATCTATATACAGAACATTCATTTATTATGTACATATAAAATCTGTAGATGATTTTTGTCTCACTCTTACAACCAGAAAAAAAAGCGACGGATTCGGTTTCATTCAGTGATGATAACTTAATCATAAAATGAGCCGTGCCATAAGAAAACCAACATAATGGGTTTGCGACCAGCATGGATCCAGACCAGCCTGCGCATCCGCGCAGTCTGGTCAGGATCCATGCTGTTCGCTAATAGTTTCTCCAATTCCAATAGGCTTTAAAAGCGAACAGCATGGAGCCTGACCAGACTGCGCGGAGGCGCAGGCTGGTCTGGATCTATGCTGGTCGCATACCCACTATGTTGGTTTTCTCATGGCACGGCTCAAATATAGTTTGTTTGTTAAAGCGCCGTTTTACAACTGTATTTCGGTTATGTAACAGTGTGGGGGCTGTTAATAACCCGTGTCTGCAGAAGTACTTAATTTTCTTCGCAAGAAACAACCAACTTCTTGAATCAGAGGCGGGGGACGAACGATTTCAGAAATAATAAAATATATTATTCAGATCTTCCTTTCTCAAGTATATTTTAGGTTTTTAGCTCACCTGTCACAAAGTGACAAGGTGAACTTTTTGTGATCGCGCGGCGTCCGTCGTCCGTCGTGCGTCCGTCCGTCCGTCCGTCCGTAAACTTTTGCTTGTGACCACTCTAAAGGTCACATTTTTCAAGGGATCTTTATGAAAGTTAGCCAGAATGTTCATCTTGATGATATCTAGGTCAAGTTCGAAACTGGGTTAAGTGCGGTCCAAAACTAGGTCAGTAGGTCTAAAAATAGAGAAACCTTGTGACGTCTCTAGAGACCATATTTTTCAATGGATCTTCATGAAAATTGGTCGGAATGTTCACCTTCATGATATCTAGGTTAAGTTTGAAACTGGGTTATGTGCAAATAAAACTAGGTCAGTTGGTCTAAAAACAGAAAACCCTTGTGACCTCTCTAGAGGCCATATTTTTCATGGGATCTACATGAAAGTCGGTTTGAATGTTCATCTTGATAATATCTAGGTCAAGTTTGAAACTGGGTCAACTGCGGTCAAAAACTAAGTCAGTAGGTCTAAAAATAGAAAAACCTTTTGACCTCTCTAGAGGCCATATTTGTCAATGGATCTTCATGAAAATTGGTCAGAATGTTCTCCTTGATAATATCTAGATAAAACTCTTAACTGGGTTACATGCAGTCCAAAACTAGGTCAGTAGGTCAAATAATAGAAAAACCTTCTGACCTCTCTAGAGGCGACATTTATCATGGGATCTGTATGAAAGTTGGTCTGATTATACATCTTGATGATATCTAGGTCAAGTTCGAAACTGGGTCAAAACTAGGTCAGTAGGTCTAAAAATAGAAAAACCTTGTGACCTCCCTAGAGGCCATATTTTTCAATGGATCTTCATGAAAATTGGTCAGAATGTTCATCTTGATGATATCTAGGTCAAGTTTGAAACTGGGTCATGTGCGGTCAAAAACTAGGTCAGTAGGTCAAATAATAGAAAAACCTTGAGACCTCTCTAGAGGCGATATTTTTCATGGGATCTGTATGAAAATTGGTCTGAATATTCATCTTGATGATATCTAGGTCAAGTTTGAAACTGGGTCAACTGCGGTCCAAAACTAGGTCAGTAGGTCTAAAAATAGAAAAACCTTTTGACCTCCCTAGAGGCCATATTTCTCAATGGAACTTCATGAAAATTGGTCAGAATGTTCACCTTGATGATATCTAGGTCAGCTTCGAGAATGTTTATCTTGATGATTCAAAGGCCAAGTTTAACAGGTGAGCGATATAGGGCCATCATGACCCTCTTGTTTATTAGTCCATCCTGGACCGAGGACCAAGTTACTTAAAACCTCATCCACTGGTTAAGCCTTTCGCATGTCTAAGCAGATCTACGGATCGCGGGTTCGTGAGTTCGATCCCCGGGCGGGGTTTATGTTCTCCGTGACTAATTTATCATCATGAAATCATTCGTCCTCCATCTCTGATTCATGTGGGGAAGTTGGCAGTTACCTACGGAGAACAGGTCAGTACTGGAACAGAATCCAGGAACACTGGTTAGGTTACATATCTGAAGACATTTTTACACTAGCCTTAGGTATATAAGACTTATAATCGCGCTGAAGATGAACAAGAATCCGGGAAATACCAACAGTAATTATTCCTGTGACCCAAGGATATTCAATGTTGCAAGAACATTTGCTTAAGCGGAAATGAACATCCTCTCAACAAAAGAAATAGTCTAGACAAAGTGCCTATACTGACCAATTTTGTTTGGCACGTAAGGACTGCTGAGAATTGTCATAAACACTTCTTGCGAAAATGCATAATTTATAGACGTCCCAATATCTTTCTGTCTTTGGATGCCTTCTATATACTACATATCTAAAATCTATTTTAAGGGAGAGGGAATTGGACAGTGTGTGTGTTGCGGGGGAAAGGGGGAAGGTATTCATTAAATTGCTCTTTAATGTTTTAGATTTCAGAAGACTGCGAACACTTCTCAACCATATATAGCTTCATTATTGTGAAGCCTCCGTGATGCTATAAATAGCATCACGCGGAATGGTGTCTTTAACTAAATAGATATGCTGTTTATATTGAGAATCTAGACTCGATGCTGATTATATTTGGAACTGACAGCAATAGGATATTGTCCAGTGTCCCCTCTGTTGTGTAAAGAGTTTGTTTATATATAAATTTATTTATTACTGAGGCAGATATTCTAGATTTGAGGAAACACTTTTCTGGCGTTGCTTGATAGAAATAGCCTAATTTTCTAGCATATCAGATTTTCAGAGACTTATTTTCCCAGAAAGAACTATATCGCTACTATAGAAAAACAAAAACAAAAAGAGGTGTTAACTTTTATTTAAGAAAAATACGGTTAATTAAATACAATCCACTGAGTTTACTCCTTTTCGCTTCTTTCAATGTCTCTTTTCGAGACTAGCATGCGATTGGAACATGCCGATTTTCGATACAATGCTAAACGCGTAAACAGATACCGAAACGCGGACCGGTAGAGTAAAAGGAAACATTATGCAAATGAGGGAGGGCACGTGGAAAGGAAGAAAGATTAGTACTACTTGTATTTGGACTACTTGTGATAGACCTGAAAAATACTATTGCAGTGTATAGTACTCTAGGGACCAGTACAAGGCTCCTGGATTATCTGCCCCTGCCGCTAAGCAACGTAGGCCTACTGTGGTACGCTGGCTAGACTAGGTACACTGTAAATGGAGAGAACACTGGACGCGTTCATCTGTATTCAATTTTGGAACACTAGATCTACGTGTTATACTCTGAACACCGATGTTCAGTACAAGTGTTCTGTGTACGATTGGAACGCTTGATTTGAACGCCAGCATTCAATACTAGTTCGTCTTCCAAGAAAAGTCTAGACATATTTTACTGTTTTCAGTTTTACTGAACCAGGGGTAAGTTATTTTACCGATATATTGTTAATTGAAGTTTCAGTGAATGCGTAAAATGAAACAACTATATAAAAACAATGACAGGAAATTTGATACGAACAGGGGCATTCAGTGCATGTTCTAAACCGAGAACGCCGGTGTTATATGTCTAAAAATAGATTTTTTCAAGAAAGCGTCCATCAGTACCATGAGTACGTCAGCAACAAGCGTCTCAATTTTGGCGGAAACAGGAAACTGGAAGGATAATCCGGAATAATTTGTTATGAAGTAATTTTTCTGCTATTTGGATACCTTCTTAGCTTGAATACTTTGTTCATAATTTACATTTAAGTTCCACCCGCTATATCTATAGTGTTTACTAAGTAGATATGCCATGTAAATTCAAATAGGCAGCACTTACGTTGTTGTTGATGTTGTTGTTGTTGTATTTTCCGTTGTATTGCAAATGCTGAACTAAAGAAACATGAATTACTTGAACTTTTATTTTAGGTCACATCTTGAGTAGGTGCAATTGGCTGCTTATTCAAACAGTGAAACTGTCTGATAGCTCTAAATAAAGCGTATAACGAGCAAGTAAACAGAAGCTGAAACAAAGTTTGATCGGAATAAGAAGGGCAAATGTCATTTCCAGACTCCTAAAGTGATCACTTAGGTTTGTTTGTTAAAGTTAGATGATATTTCTGTTCTGTTAAACAAACTAGTACGCTAGAATCATTGAAAAATACTGTCATTAAGTGCTAGTGTGATTTTCTGAATCCTTAGCTGGGACTTGAACCTGCTCTAATAAAACAGAGTACCTGGCCTTTGGATGTTTGAGTTGAATTACTGCTTTTCATGAATAAGGTGTATGATATTTTACATCAGCAACAAGCTATTGGCCATGAAATTGTATTGTTACTTCTAGACATATCACACAGGAAATAGTATTAAATCATAAGCGTTTTATACCTAATTTTAACATAAAGCATCATTGCACATTAAATAGGTTTTTACAACCTTCAAATATCCATCTCTGTGCCTATTTTAAAACAGCAAATAGTTGTATTAATGTTCCGGTGTTGAGAACCTTTAAATGCCGTTTATGTAATGAAATCCATTTTTCTTATGCCAGGCTGTTAAAGAACAGGACTTTGAGGTCATGTTGGAGGTAAAAGAAAAACACTCCTCCAAAATTAGTGATATTTACCAGAAATGACAAAGCAGAGACAGCCTATTTAGTAGGAAATTGTACTGCCACAAGGTGCAATAGGGAGAGTCAACTGTTATTTGCAATTCAGTTATTTGCAACATTCTGTGTTTTCGACATTGAATATCCATTCTTAAGCAATGTCTTTAGGATTTTTGCAGCAATTTGTATTTGGAGAACAGTATACAAATGAAGGTTAAGAAAATCTATTTTTTTCTGTGAGAAGAATAGAACCGTATTTAAATAAATGAGTTACATGGTTAAGGTATTGGGAGAATAATAAAATTGGCAATCATTTGCAAATATTTCTTTCTTCTGAAATATCATTCTGGTTTGTATTTTGCTGAAATCAAATGCAGCAGCTCAAGATAGAGAATAGTTTCCAGTAATGCTAATATCAATGAATGGCACCACTGGTCTCTTCTGAGCAGATAGATTGACATTTTTCAAATAATATTACTGGTAGGCCCTACTGGGCTTTTCAAAATAGTATTTTTGTTACTGAGCAGGGACATATTTTACAAAATGAACTTACTGGTACTGAGCAAGTTGATTGACATTCTCAAAATGTTACAATTAGTTGTGAGCAGACAGGTTGATATCTTTTAAATGCAACTGGAACTGAGCAGGCTTTTAACATTTTCAAAATGAAATTGTATATATATATTATTGTATATTACAGTAATTCATAAATAAATGTGTACTTTCTTATGTTCTGAGATGTATGCAAGAATACAATAGTAGTATATTTTTCTATATTATTGTATAAGTCTGTCAAGGTTATGTCTAGTCGAAATGTTGGTTTTATGCCACTGATGAAATAATTTTGTAACTAGTGATTCCAACCTCACCTGATTTATTTGCTTTGGGAAAAAGTCATAGTCATGTGCCAGTGTCCTTTTGTTAAAAAAATATCCTGAATTTTTCTTAAGTACCATTTTATCTTTGAAACTTGGATTATGACCATCGTCTATTTGCAGGAGTACAAAATTCTGTCAATATTTTTTCATTATGGTAATTTTTTACACAGTTTCTAAATGTTTTATGATAGGGAACACTTTTACAGGAAATTATGTTAAAAGCATGGTAGCTTGTTTGTCATGTACTATATTGATCTAAAGTGTTTGCTTTTTTTTCACCCATTTGACGACAGGGTGTTTTTTTACAATAGGCAGATTAAATAAATCATTTTGGAGCAAAGCAGTAAAAACAGTAAGATAAATTTTATTTTCAACTCAAGCAGTTCAGCCATGCGCTTCCATAAAAACAATTACAATATACACAAAAACAGACTGTGTAACAATTAATATACCAAATGAATTTATTGATAATAAGATATTTTGCAGCAGATTAATATCTTCATACGTTTCTATGACAGTTTTTTCAGGTATGTTTAAAATGCAGCTAAAGAACACTATACGTGTGCATAAAAAGCTCATGCTTGTAAAATAGTCAGATTAAATAGTTGCATATGATGTTGGTAGTTTTTCTTCAAAATGTTTTTGAAATAAAATTGTTGTTTTTTTTCCAGCAGTAAATGTTATCATATATAACAAATATCCCTTACAAAAACATGTCTCTTATCCAGTGTTCAAAACTGAATGCAGTATGTTCAACTAATGCTCATATTCTTAACGTCCAAGTCTTTGAACATGTTCTAGGCGTTCAATATCTGTTGCATTGGAATTGAACACGTCCGGAGTTAAACAAAAGAACACCTGGGTTTTCACAGACTGTTCGCTTACGGAACGGTAGGTGTTGCCAATCTGAACACTTAACATTAAAAAATAGAACATGTCTGGTGTTAAAAAAGAACACCTAACTGTTCATAAGGTGTTCCACAACAGAACAGCTGGCTGTTCATCGGGCGTTCTTTCTTTGAGCAGCTAGTGTTAAAAGTTTGAACACTAGTATTAGGATTTTGAACGCAAAGACGCGTTCAATATCTGTTGCAAATTGGCGTCCAAAGCGTGTTCAGTTCCTTAACACTTACATTTACAGTGTATGGCGTATCTTACATTGCTTCTAGTAAGTCGCCTAAATAAAAGAAAATATCGTAATGTAAACTGAATGTCATAGTTTATCATCTGAGATTATAATTTTTTCCCTTACACAGAAGGTATTAAATAAATGTGAGTCTGTGGTGTTAACAATGCTGATTATGTGCTAGATCTATGTGAGAAATTCTTAAAGATACGGAAAGTATGGTGTACTTACAATAAAGCTAATAACAAAATTTCTCATAAAATAATATGTTATAATGTGTTGACATAACAGTTTAAAGAATTGAATCAGTTACTGTTATATAACAGATCAATGTTTTTATGGGTAATTAAGTAAGACAAAGAACTTCTGAGAGAAACGTTATCCAATGTTTGTGCGTAAGTCTTTTTATCATCACCGGAATCTCTCGGTAGTCACAACTGTGGAAATTGTCCATAAACTGCAGTAAGTTAAATTTGTAAAATTATTTATCTATATTTTGAGGTCATAATTGAGCGCTACATGGCTATTGGTTACGACGACGGAAAAATGTCTTTATTGCCGCGGCGGTCCGGTGTTCGATTCCCGACGCGGTCATCTTTTGTTCTTGATTTGGAATTTTAAAATATTTTAGAAACAAAAACTCATATTCTGATTTTCATAATATGACCAAACATCAATTTGAAAGAAAGATTATTTTAAGCCATATCTGGAGGTCAGTGCCTTCAATATTAGGAAACAAAACCAGCTGTCTGTAGAACGGTCTCTGCTCAAAGGCACATGTACTCTGCGGCTGGACACAAAGCTGCTGTGTTGACTACCCGCCGTGATTTGACCGTTATTTCTCCTATTTGAAATCCTTTACGTATATCGTCACCAAATAACCCACAACTTTCGATTAAAATGCTTCTTTGAAATATCCAGAAATATCAAAGTAAATTTCCGTTCAATTTGACTTCTCATGTTTATCAATCATGAAATGATACACGCGCTCACAGACGTCGGAGTAGAATCTACCAAAGACTGAAACGAAGCAAGAAAATTCCCAACAAAATAAATGATACATAATAAAAGCCTCATTAGAATATTATTAAAGCTACTCGCCAAAAGATGGGTTGAACATTTTCAGTATGTTCATATCTGCCAAGTTTGGTATAAAATGTACGCACGACACTGCAAAAAATGATAAAGGGAGAGAAAACAAGAGTTAGATATTGTTTAAAACGCAAGAGGAATGTTGATTTTCTCCATTATTTCAAAATAAATTTATTTGGGTACGTATTACTAGTGTCTGTCAGTTGTCAAGGCAGTCTCCTTTCTTGCTTGTAGAGGTATATGAATACCACTAAATTATTTCTATAACTATGTCTGTTTAATGTTTGGGGATTTCAAGTGAAACGGAGACAATTTAATTATTTCGGGTTAAGCAGTAAGGGTTTATTACAGTTTCAAGATTTTTAGGCATTTGGTATGCTCGTAAACAAGAGGTGAAACTCTCTGTAAACAATTTGGATAATTTAGTTTACTTTGTTAGACAAAAATCTAGAAACTGTAATTACATTTTCAATTACCTACCACGATCAAATTCGCCAGTGATTTGTAACCAATTTACAATAATTTAATTTTTCTACTTCATTTGAAGAAATATCTACTTCATGTGATGATATCTAAATTGCCAATTTCCTTCCCTGAAAGTAACAGCTAGCTGGAGAAAGTAGATGTAAATTGTATCGATAAATAAAAACGGTTTGTGAGAAATGTTTGACACTTTAATGAAAAAAAAAGTTCTCCTCATTCTTGTATCAAACTCAGGTAGTGGTTGGGGAGCGAATGTCTAGTGGTCATCGTGTTGGCCACCCAAGGTCTTGGGTTCGAGCCCCACTGTGATCAGGACCAGTAGTCATCTTTCGATGGCGGACTCAGCAGTGTCTAGCTTTCATCTAGCTTTCATCAAAAATTAGTTCAAACTTAGTGTTAGTACGCTGCTACACACCGATTCTTTTGACTCCTGGCATTGGATAGTGGTTAGATTCACGATATTCGTTTTCTAATTTTTTTATTACCGCGTGACAATAACGAAATCGCCGGCTCTGTTTTGGGTCATCCAGATTCCAGCTTCTTTATGAACGTTTTATTGATAAGTTCAAAGCGGGAGCCAAACAATAGAAAACATTGATGTCCATTATTTGCAGCCACATGAATTATTCAGAAACTCAGTTGAAATGTATCAATTATGAACGGTTTATCTTCCGACACCCATCAAGCGAGAACTGTCACTACCGTAGTATCTCCTGAAAAACTCATCATTGCACGCGAATGTATAAATGTTAGAGTATGTATGGAAACGGGGAAATGTGCTTCATTTCTTTCTGGACCAAACTATCCAGATGTCCTTAATAAATACAACGTCACATCAGTCATAAAAGTGATTAACTGCTTCCTAATGTCAAAGCAGTTAGCCAGTACAAAAAGTGGTTAACTGCATATTTATGACATAGCAGTTAACCAGCACAAAATTTGTTAATTCTTCCTCATTTTCAATGGAGTTAACCAGAGCAAAAAAAGCGACTAACTGATTGTTTATGTCAATGCGGTAGCCAATACAAAAGGTTGTTAACTGCTCCCTTAGTGTCAATGTAGTTAACCAGTCCAAAAACGAGTAATTGATTATTTATTTCAGTAAAATTAACCATTTAGTGGTTAACTGCTTCCTTATGTCAATGCAGTTACTTAGCACAAAAAGAGATTAATTGCGTCACAATGTCAGTAGTTAACACTTGCAAAAATGATTAAATGTTTCTTTATGTCAATGAAATTAACAAGTATAAAAGTGGTTAACAGCTTTTTATGTCAATGCTGTTAACCAGTACAAAGAGAGGTTCACTGCTTATGTCAGTGTCGTTAGAAAGAACAAGAGTGATTTATTGATTTTTATGTCGATGCCGATAACCAGTACAAAAACTGGTAAACTGCTTCTGTATGTCAATGCAGTAAACATGAATAATTTCTTCCTTATGTCAATGCAGTTAACCAGCACAAGAACTGGTTAATTGCTTCTGTATGTCAATGCAGTAAACATGAATAATTTCTTCCTTATGTCAATGCAGTTAACCAGCACAAGAACTGGTAAACTGCTTCTGTATGTCAATGCAGTAAACATGAATATTTTCTTCCTTATGTCAATGCAGTTAACCAGCATAAGAACTGGTTAATTGCTTCTTTATGTCAATGCAGTAAACATGAATAATTTCTTACTTATGTCAATGCAGTTAACCAGCACAAGAACTGGTAAACTGCTTCTGTATGTCAATGCAGTAAACATGAATAATTTCTTCCTTATGTCAATGCAGTTAACCAGCACAAGAACTGGTTAATTGCTTCTTTATGTGAATGCAGTAAACATGAATAATTTCTTCCTTATGTCAATGCAGTTAACCAGCACAAGAACTGGTAAACTGCTTCTGTATGTCAATGCAGTAAACATGAATAATTTCTTCCTTATGTCAATGCAGTTAACCAGCATAAGAACTGGTTAATTGCTTCTTTATGTCAATGCAGTTAACAAGTGTAGGAGTTATTTATTGCTTTTGATCAGCGAAAAAAAGAAAACATTTAGGCGAGGTGTTTGAAAAAAGCATTTAAAAAATTCTGGCAGACATGTTTTTATTTTTGTTTTGTAATTGTTTTTGTTTGCTTAGGAAACACTCGTTTTCACAGTATTCGTCGCTTTCTGGCTCGCCTTTGTGTCGGATTTTTGAAAGATCTTTTTCCTAACGTCGCTATTTTATGTGAGTTACATCCCACGAACAATATCTCGCGAACCAGTTTGTATGGCCGAAAATAAACTATTGTTTTTCTACACAAATTATACGGTGAATACATTTATATCATGTTATCATCTGCAGAATGGAGTGGTATCTGAACCGCTTAGAATTAACATTAACAATTCACATTTATATAAATGGGCATTCCAATATTTTTGTGCATATGTAAGATAGTATTAAAAAAGTTGTTGATAGTTGTGTAAAACTTTTCACAATCAAAATAAAGAATTTTTCTTTTGGTGATAGTTGCTTGATGACAACATGTAGAATTAATTTATTTTATTTTTCCACTTTACGTCATGTGACGATGGGCGACCTTTTACTGTAACATGACTCTATCCTACAAATATTGTGTTCACATTGTATAAATTAAGAATGTCAGAAACATTGCCAGTTATTTCTGGTTCGGGGAATAAACGAGACAGTATTCTATGATTACAGGATCTATAAAAAACAATGAGTTTGTACCCAAAGGAGTTTTAACTTTTCTACGCTCATGCGGCTGTTAACTTCCCAATTGAGAGAACCAGACTGTAACACAGTCACCCGAGACAAACATTTTTTTTTCTGTGGCTCTTGCTTGATAACTAAGAAATAGTCTAAAGCATGAAGATCTGTCGAAAACATTTGCTGGCAACAATATAGTATTTGCAAAGGTTCCAGTCTGTAAAGTTTTAATTAAGCATGCAGACGACTTTAGAACGAACATGACTGCTTGGAAATTCGAACTCAAATGATCGCAGACTAAATTAGCATTTTTATAAATGAGAAAAAATATACCTAAAGAGAAAGTTAACATGCTCGCCGAGGAATTCCTTTCGCATGCCAATATTTACATTCTCCCTATTCCTTCAATTAAAAAAATTACGTTCATTTTGTATGGACTGCAAATGGAAGGCGCCACTGTTACAATAACGCCATTTAATGCTTTTTGCCGCTGTTGTGAAGACACCCGCGTGTTGTTCACTGTTCTTTCTGGTTTGCAGAATAACTAGAAAACTGATTCGAGGGTTAAAATCCAACAAGCTTTGTTTACATGTGGAAAGGAAATATTATGTAGATATAAGAAAATGATTTTTTCGAAGTTCATGAGAAATGAACGACTGAATATGACTGGCAAATCATTTCTTAAATGCGCGAAACGAAAGACTTATTAAGATTTCTGACATGGGCAGCTCGTTTTAGCAAAAGTATGAGAGCTCATTTGTACATATTGTAATCTGATTGTTGTTATTTCCGAAGTTAGGCTGAAATACAGAATCGACTGAGTAGGCTATTTTTTAATAAATGCTAATATTAAATACGATCTGTTCTTCTCAGTATAAATGTCAATAGTTTTTGGGCTGCATATGAATTCGTATATCGGGGTTTTGCCGGTGCGAAATTGACTAGATAAAACTTTTTTGGATAGTGCTTGACACAAGTGACGCTCAGATCCTGAAACAGCTGTGATTCACGAGTCCACTTTGTCCAGGAACTTCGAGACTCTGTTGTCAAAAGGGACAGCTATGTATATAAATAAAATAGTGTACACTGATTTTGGTCACCAAATTCAAGCGGAAAGACGGCGATGTCTTTTAATTAAGGTAAAAATTAACCCTTACCTTGCTAAGTTTCTAAAATGGACTGGTCTATCATTCAATTTTGGCAGTACCATTTATTATGCGAAGTGTTCCTCACTGACAAACTTACTGACTGAATAGCGAACAGTGCAGACCATGATCAGACTGCACGGATGAGACATTTCTGCGCATTACATTTAGCAGGGCAATGGGTTAGCCCAACTAATTGTGTGCGAAGGGCTCTTTGATATATAGACTATAAAGCCCTCAACATAGCAGACATACAGTAAACGTCAGTCTGTGAAATCGGTCTGCCTTGAAGCTAGGCAAGGGAATAAGTAGTGTGAACCTGGGCTGACATTTACTTTGATGATGGATATGTCATTCAAATAAAGGGACAAAACTGTGACATCTTACACTGTTTTATATTCGTGGATTTCTCTACTTTACCTTAGAATAATGGTAATCTAACCCTTACAATGTTGGACATGATTGATTCTGTACATCCTGTACATCCATGCAGTCTGATCATGATCTGCAATGTTTGTTATTCAGTCAGTATCTTTTCGGTAAGCACCCCTTTTTTCAATTAATGGTACTGTCCAAACTGAAAGATGGACAAGTTCATTATAGAAACTAGAGATGCTTTTGAGAAAAGCGCATGTCTCCCACAACAGTTACTGCCTTATCATGTAAATAGTAAGTCGGTCTTCGTATACTGTTTACTAAGAGCATATGCGCATGCGTTAAAGGGACCCTTATACTACTTTTAAAAGTAGTATAGGGATCTTTCTGAGGTCAAAAATGCAAATGAAATCTGAGTTTTTTGGTAATTCAAGGGCCATAATTCCAAAGTGCCTAGGCTGATTTGGCTAATTATCGAACCTGGCAGAGCACTTACTGGCCAACATATTTTGTTCTAGTTTGGTGAAGATCGGATGAGAAATGTTCGAATTAAAGTGCGGACAATCTTTGTGACACACAGACACACAGACAGCAGGACACATAAACATATCCCACACTATAGACAACTGTGACTAAAGTGACCTTTCCTGCGACCTTGGCAATTCACTGTGACTAAAGTGCCCTTTCCTGTTACCTTGTCAATTCACTGTGGCTGAAGTGCCCTTTCCTGTGACCTTGACAGTTCACTGTGGCTGAATTGCCCTTTCCTGTGACCTTGGCAGTTCACTGTGGCTGAAGTGCCCTTTCCTGTGACCTTGGCAGTTTCCTGTGGCTGAAATGCCCTTTCCTGTGACCTCGGCAGTTCACTGTGGCTGAAGTGCCCTTTCCTGTGACCTTGGCATTTTCCTGTGGCTGAAGTGCCCATTCCTGTGACCTTGGTAATTTCCTGTGGCTGAAGTGCCCTTTCCTGTGACCTTGGCAGTTCATTGTGGCTGAAGTGCCCTTTCCTGAAACCTTAGCAATTCACTGTGGATGAAGTGCCCTTTCCTGTGACCTTGGCAGTTCACTGTGGCTGAACTGCCCTTTCCTGTGACCTTGGCAGTTCATTGTGGCTGAAGTGCCTTTTTCTGTGCCCTTGGCAATTCACTGTGGCTGAACTGCCCTTTCCTGTGACCTTGGCAATTCACTGTTGCTGAACTGCCCTTTCCTGTGACCTTGGCAGTTCATTGTGGCTGAAGTGCCCTTTCCTGTGACTTTAGCAATTCACTGTGGCTGAACTGCCCTTACCTGTGACATTGGCAGTTCACTGTGGCTGGTGTCCTTTCCTGTGACCTTCACAATTCACTGTGGCTGAACTGCCCTTTCCTGTGACCTTGGCAGTTCACTGTGGCTGAAGTGCCCTTTCCTGTGACCTTGGCAATTCACTGTGGCTGAACTGCCCTTTCCTGTGACCTTGGCAATTCACTGTGGCTGAACTTCCCTTTCCTGTGACCTTGACAGTTCACTGTGGCTGAGGTGTCCTTTCTTGTGACCTTGGCAGTTCACTGTGGCTGAATTGCCCTTTCCTGTGACCTTGGCCGTTCACTGTGGCTGAACTGTCCTTTCCTGTGACCTTGGCAGTTCACTGTGGCTGAACTGCCCTTTCCTGTGACCTTGGCAATTCACTGTGGCTGAACTGCCCTTTTCTGTGACCTTGGCAGTTCACTTTGGCTGAAATGTCCTTTCCTGTGACCTTGGCAATTCACTGTGGCTGAACTGCCCTTCCCTGTGACCTTGGCAATTCACTGTGGCTGAACTGCCCTTTCCTGTGACCTTGGAAGTTCACTGTGGCTGAACTGCCCTTTCCTGTGACCTTGGCAGTTCACTGTGGCTGAACTGCCCTTTCCTGTGACCTTGGCAATTCACTGTGGCTGAACTGCCCTTTCCTGTGACCTTGGCAGTTCACTGTGGCTGAAGTGCCCTTTCCTGTGACCTTAGCAATTCACTGTGGCTGAAGTGCCTTTTCCAGTGTCCTTTCTGTTTAAAATTTGTGTATTTCTGAAAAAGTACTTTAGTTATTGAGTGGATACGAATTTCATCTGTCCACAGGTAATAATTGAAAACATAACACATTTTTCCAAAACAGTTTTATAAACAGTTAATCATATTTCAAAAATAAAATTACTTTTCTGAAAAACTTAAGATTATTATGTGCCAGTTTCCACCGGGTATCTTTAGATCAGCTACAATTATTATTCTTTCATCATAGAAACAAACCATAAACTGTTTCCTTTACTGTTCACACAACTCAAGTAATCTAACACACTTTCAAGAGATTTTTTCAGAAGTGACAATTCGCAAGACTGTGCTTTGTAGATTATTTTTACATACATACCTTTAGATAGTAACAAGTAGGACGTTTCCTGTTTCTGTATCGTTTGACACATCATTACAAGATCATATCATAATAAGCCTAAAAGCCACTATGACCATGGCATCAACAATTGACACAAGAAATTCATGTCCCTGAATAGACATCATGATGCTTTATAGACTCAAACAGCATAGAGTTCTTTTTTTACATTTTTTACATAAACCATAGCAGTATTTTCTTTTTGAATAAATAATTTCACTAAAAGAAACAAAATACAAATTTTTATCCAGTTTAAAAACATAATTTTGAAAAGAACTGCCAAAGAACACTGGTTTTGCTATTCGAAAATGTTTACAAAGACATTACATGTATTATTATTATAAGTAAGTGAGAGGGGGAATTTGAGCAAAAATGAGTTACCATAAGAGAAATATGACTTACATAAATGTCAGGTATGACAAAAAAAAAACTAGGAATGGAGTGCAGAAGGGATATGTGTGCATGTGTCAAGTAGGGAGACAAGTTAGAGTCAGCGGGGTAGAACATGCGGGTAGGGGTTTTAAGAAGAACTTAAACCAACACTATTAAAAAATCTCACCCCAGCGACCTTGACCTGGCCCTAAACCAAAAGATGACTGCCCCTTACTAAGATCAATCCTTCTGTTAGGTTTCATTATTATAGGGGCTGTACTTAAGAACATATGAGCCGTGCCATGGGAAAACCAACATAGTGGCTTTGCGAGCAGCATGGATCCAGACCTGCCTGCGCATCCGCGCAGTCTGGTCAGGATCCATGCTGTTCACCAACAGGTTTTTTAATTGCAATAGGCTTTGAAAGCAAACAGCATGGATCCTGACCAGACTGCGCAGATGGTCTGGATCCATGCTGGTCGCAAAGCCACTATGTTGGTTTTCTCATGGCGCGGCTCATATAGAGAAGTTGAGAAGCTTGCCACAAGTTGCAATATTCTAACCCCAGTGACCTTGACCTTAAGGACACCTGACCCAAAACTAGCAGATGTTTGCTACTTACCAAGACCAACCCTTGCGTGAAGCATGATGATAAAAAGAGCAGTCATAAAAAAGAACAGTAAAACAAAGAAGCTTGCAATAATTTGGTAAATATTTAGAACACAGGCTTTATGTGATAATGGATACGGGCTGTGATTACAGTCCTTAGGCCTCACCTTACAACAGCCCTTATAACTCAAAGAAACAACCTGCCATCTATTAACCTACAGATGATAAACCTCTGTAAAATTCAAATTTAGCTTCTTAAATAAAAATTTACTAAAATTCAAATTTAACTTCTTAAATTTATTAAAGCCGCATGCCTCCAGATCGTTCAACAACAAAAAAAACATATTTTTTTTAGATATTTTGAAATAAATGCTATATTTCTAAAGAAGGCTTCAAAACTTAATTACTGACAAACTTTATGTTACGGAAACACATGAGAATTTGCTGTTTTTACTACTTTTAACAATGAAAATTGAAAAGCATTTGTCACCCTTTTACTCCATTTAAACTGTCTCCATTATAGGTATCTATATTTTGAAGTCATTATTCACTACTTCAGCTATAGCGCTATTGGTTACAATGACCGGAAAATGTCTTTATTGCCATGGCGGTCCTGGCTTCAATTCCCGACGCGGTCATCTTTTTTTCTTGATTTGGAATTTTTAAAATATTTTACAAACAAAAATTCATATTTTAATGTTCATAATATGACCAAAACTTCAATTTGAAAGAAAGATTATTTTAGCCAAATCTGGCGGCATGCTGCTTTAAAGTCATTCTTAAAACAGTTCATTTTTTCCCTCTCCTGGCTTGAACAACCCGGCTACCAGATTCAATTTTCATAGCAGCAGGTGGTCTATAGTTGAATCCTTTAATTTCAATGTCTGAAATCGGCAATACTTGTGTCACTATTCCTGATATTGTTGTAAGTGCATTTTCACGTACTGTAAATTTTTGGCCTTCACGTACAACCATCGACCTCCTGAATAAAATATTCACCTTCGCAGTCTCCCCTGGCATAACCATTTCGGTGTCTGGTAAAAACCGGACCATGGAGTCAATGTTCCATATAGATGAAAACAAATTTTGAGTGTAATTATTCATTAATGGTTTACTTCGCCCACCCTCACCCTTTGTTAACACATATATCTGGGCTTCAACAAAGTTCGATTGAACTTGAGAATCTGGTGCACATAATGCCATCCCGCGTTTGATGACATCATTTTTTATTCCACGTATCAACACCCCAACATTTTCACCGGCTTTGCATTCTGGGACAGATTTGTTAAAAACCTGTAAATCTGATGCTGAAGTCTTGAAAAAATTATCGTGTCCGAGTAAATGGGCTTCAGCGCCTCTTCTAAGTACTCCTCGCAATAGCGTTCCGATCAAAACCGTACCACGCCCAGGCACCGATACCGACGACTCAACAGGCAAGAAAAATGGAGCCTCTAAATCCCTCTCCGGAACTTGAATATAAGTGTCAATCGTGTCTGCTAATTTCAGTATCGCTCCTTTACCATATTTTGTATCTTTGCCTTGTAATGCCTCCAATGCAGAACCACATATGACTGGAGTTTCTTCAGAATCGTAACCAAACTCCTCAAGTAGTTCTCGCACTTCAAGTTCAACAAGTTCCAGCATTTCCTCATCCACAATGTCAGCTTTATTCAGAAATACTACCACTCTCTGAAGACCTATCTGCCGTGCAAGTAGCAAATGCTCTCTAGTCTGCGGCATTGTACCATCAGTTGCTGCAACCACCAGAATCGCACCATCCATTTGTGACGTTCCTGAAATAGTAACATCCTTATCACAATACTATCACAGCCTGGCAGTTAGCTTTGTAAATCATGTTTTAAAATGATTATTATCATGATTTAAATGTCACATGCCATAACTTGCAAACTGACTTAGTTATCTCTTTTATTACTGAATTGGGTAATCAATGATATACAAGCCATAAACTGACTTTAAAACTAGCATGATTTTATATTTACATCTACTTGATTCCACAGAAATAGAAATAAATTACAAGTTTAATTACTGCGGTCTCCAACTACTTTACCAAATAGGAACAAAGAATGCTGAAAGTTTGCTACACATAATATTCAAAAGTGTAAAACTTATGCAACTAAAATAATGAAATCAAGAAAGAGATAATAACTGTTTCCACCAAGCCCTAAATGTATCATGCAGAAAACATATTAAGAGAAAACAAACCAACATATTTTCCGAAGGGAAAAAATCTTCAGTCAAACAGACTGAAAGCAATGGCAGTTTACACATTTGACAAGTTAACTCCTTTGCATCTTTTCTAAACAGATACACTTTTTCTTAACTCTTATCATGCTGGACACAATAGATTCTGCCTTTGTGACCAGTGCAGATAAAGATAGCCTGCACATCCATGCAGTCTGATCATAATCTGCACTGTTCGCCATTCATTCAGTATCATTTCAGTATGCACCCCTTTTATCAGTTAATGGTACTGTCCAAACTGAAAGATGGACAACTTCATTATAGAAATTTAGTAGGCTAAGGGTTAATCCAACAAACCTGTAATCATATTCTTGATGAAATCTATATGACCAGGACAATCTGTATGTGCATAATGTCTCTTAGCTGTTTCATATGAAACATGTGTGGCATAGATAGTGATTCCCCTCCTCCTCTCCTCTGCCGCTCTGTCTATAGACGCATAGTCAAAGAATTTGTTATCAGGGTTACTTTCAGCAAGGACCTGAAATATATCAGTTCATACAACTCTTGTGCGTGTCAAATTTCAGTTTTAAAGGGAGTGATCTTGATCTTGATTCGAAGCCTTCCGGCCGCAATAACACATCGTTGTCGTCTCCAACCTCGGTAAAAAGTCACAATGTAAAAGTCTCTCAGGTAGTGTTTTGTATTAATCTTGTAACTTTTATATTTTTTAAGCATTAATGTGGAGTCCGGTTGTGTCATCGGTCAGAACTGACTTAACAAATCTTTTTGATTTATCAATATACTGGCTAAGCTCGTCTAATATAACTGGTCTTATGTCTTTCCACTTGTCATTTTCTCCTGAAGTTAGTAACATCTTCAGATTAAAGTCTCGAATACCAGTTCTTAGAATCAGATTTGTTCTCATTGTTTCTCTGTGGTTCTCTGTAATTGGGCATTTGTAATACTATATTTTAGGAAATTTTATGTTACATAAATAGCTAAAAGATACTTCAGTCTTAAAGTATACTGCCCAAAACTAACTTCCGCTACTGTACTACCAACAAAAGTTCATCTATATTAAAAAGGTCTAAAGTGTTGTTAAGATTATTGAAGCAAGGACAATGGTATTGGATACCCATGACAGGTTTCAAACTTGCACAATTTCAAAGAAAATTTTCAAACTTTTGCTTATAATAGATAATGGCTGTATGTATATGAAACAGCAGTAAACTAACAGCATTTTACAGTTACTAAAATATTTGTCATCTTTTTGTGAAGGAAATCTGGAAAAACCAAATTATTTGAAGGCATTATTGCAGTTTTGATTGCCTCTGCATATTGGAGATGAACACTAGTGATTTGAAGCTCCTGTGTAACTACAAGTCTGGTTGGCTGGATCACCCAATATGCAAGCAGGGGACACTAGCCTAATTCATTTGGCCTTCATGTTTAACCCATTTTATAGACTGATTTCCAAGCCTTATTTTTATTCTAGGAAATGCATCAGCTAAACCAACCATGTCTTCAATTATTTGTTTCATTTAAAACAAATAAGAAACTCATTTACCACTTAATAAAGATCATTAGAACAAACATAACAGTAATTTTTAAAACAAGACATTAATTTCTATGTCTTTCAATGTAAAATACCGGTACATCATTGGAATTTACCCTTTAACAGTTTAAAGACCTATTTAAAATGCAACCTTCAATTTTAGCTACCAGTATTTCTGTACAATGTCATCCTAAGCATTCTAACTGAGTAAAGCCCTTTCTGTACAATGTCATCCTAAAGCATTCTAACTGAGTAAAGCCCTTTCTGTACAATGTCATCCTAAAGCATTCTAACTGAGTAAAGCCCTTTCTGTACAATGTCATCCTAAAGCATTCTAACTGAGTAAAGCCCTTTCTGTACAATGTCATCCTAAAGCATTCTAACTGAGTAAAGCCCTTCCTGTACAATGTCATCCTAAAGCATTCTAACTGAGTAAAGCCCTTTCTGTACAATGTCATCCTAAAGCATTCTAACTGAGTAAAGCCCTTTCTGTACAATGTCATCCTAAGCATTCTAAGTGAGTAAAGTTCTCTGTACAATGTCATCCTAAAGCATTCTAACTGAGTAAAGCCCTTTCTGTACAATGTCATCCTAAGCATTCTAAGTGAGTAAAGTTCTCTGTACAATGTCATCCTAAAGCATTCTAACTGAGTAAAGCCCTTTCTGTACAATGTCATCCTAAAGCATTCTAAGTGAGTAAAGCTCTTTCTGTACAATGTCATTCTAAAGCATTCTAATTGAGTAAAGCCCTTTCTGTACAATGTCATCCTAAGCATTCTAAGTGAGTAAAGCCCTTTCTGTACAATGTCATCCTAAAGCATTCTAACTGAGTAAAGCCCTTTCTGTACAATGTCATCCTAAGCATTCTAAGTGAGTAAAGCCCTTTCTGTACAATGTCATCCTAAGCATTCTAACTGAGTAAAGCTCTTTCTGTACAATGTCATCCTAAAGCATTCTAACTGAGTAAAGCCCTTTCTGTGCAATGTCATCCTAAAGCATTCTAACTGAGTAAAGCCCTTTCTGTGCAATGTCATCCTAAAGCATTCTAACTGAGTAAAGCCCTTTCTGTACAATGTCATCCTAAGCATTCTAAGTGAGTAAAGCTCTTTCTGTACAATGTCATCCTAAAGCATTCTAAGTGAGTAAAGCCCTTTCTGTACAATGTCATCCTAAAGCATTCTAAGTGAGTAAAGTTCTCTGTACAATGTCATCCTAAAGCATTCTAACTGAGTAAAGCCCTTTCTGTACAATGTCATCCTAAGCATTCTAAGTGAGTAAAGTTCTCTGTACAATGTCATCCTAAAGCATTCTAACTGAGTAAAGCCCTTTCTGTACAATGTCATCCTAAAGCATTCTAAGTGAGTAAAGTTCTCTGTACAATGTCATCCTAAAGCATTCTAACTGAGTAAGCCCTTTCTGTACAATGTCATCCTAAGCATTCTAACTGAGTAAAGCCCTTTCTGTACAATGTCATCCTAAAGCATTCTAACTGAGTAAAGCCCTTTCTGTACAATGTCATCCTAAAGCATTCTAAGTGAGTAAAGCTCTCTGTACAATGTCATCCTAAAGCATTCTAACTGAGTAAAGCCTTTTCTGTACAATGTCATCCTAAGCATTCTAACTGAGTAAAGCCCTTTCTGTACAATGTCATCCTAAAGCATTCTAACTGAGTAAAGCCCTTTCTGTACAATGTCATCCTAAAGCATTCTAACTAAGTAAAGCCCTTTCTGTACAATGTCATCCTAAAGCATTCTAATTGAGTAAAGCCCTTTCTGTTAAATGTCATCCTAAAGCAATCTAAGTGAGTAAAGCTGTCTGTACAATGTCATCCTAAAGCATTCTAACTGAATAAAGCCCTTTCTGTACAATGTCATCCTAAAGCAATCTAAGTGAGTAAAGCTCTCTGTACAATGTCATCCTAAAGCATACTAACTGAGTAAAGCCCTTTCTGTACAATGTCATCCTAAAGCATTCTAACTGAGTAAAGCCCTTTCTGTACAATGTCATCCTTAAGCAATCTAACTGAGTAAAGCCCTTTCTGTACAATGTCATCCTAAAGCAATCACTGTGAGTAAAGCTCTCTGTACAATGTCAGCCTAAAGCATTCTAATTGAGTAAAGCCCTTTCTGTACAATGTCATCCTAAAGCAATCTAAGTGAGTAAAGCTCTCTGTACAATGTCATCCTAAAGCATTCTAATTGAGTAAAGCCCTTTCTGTACAATGTCATCCTAAAGTGTTCTGACTGAGTAAAGCTCTTTCTGTACCATGTAATCCTAAAGCATTCTAATTGAGTGTTGCAGTGGTTAGTGTTTACTGAATGTAAAATGTACAACTGATACGGATTCTAGTGTCTAGGTGTACAGATCCATACCTCTAGAATCTGATTCTAGAATTATAGATAAGCCTATTATGGGCTGTCTAGGGGTATGGACCTCCCTTTTCCAGATATTGCTTAATTTTACATTTTTAATTTTGCTGAAATACCAAATTAAGATTTTATCAATATTCATCTAAAACTTGAATACAAATGGTTCACAGATACTAGCATTCACCTGTTCATTTGCATTTTCTTTCAAAACGTAAACAACTGAGGAACATCAAATAACTATTCTGTTCCGTGCCGATTAATTTATAGTAATATAGACCAGGGATCAGCCTAGGTCAAAATTTTAGGGAGGAGAATTTAGGGAGAAGTTGAGAAATTTAAGGAGAAGAATCGGCATAGCATTCAGTTTCTTGCCTATATATATCCACTTTCTGTGGGTCTAGCTGTAACTTATAAACAGTAATTATTTAAGGAAATTGATTCTTGCATTATCATTTTCATGAATTTCTAAATAAAGTATAAACTTAACTATGAAAAAGTCACCTTTAAATTTTTATCCGAAATTTACATGTCCGAAATTTGTAAATTTAACAGGTGCACGATCAAAACGGTGTGAAAATTTTCATTAATGTTTCGATTCTCGTACTTTTATAATGCCCGATTTTTGCACCAACTTGTTCAGATTTATACATTTAATTTATTCATTAAATTTTATTTTTTTTTTCGAAAATAATACCAAACTCGTAGTTAATGGCGATCTTTTTACAATATTTTGTACGGCAGTTCTGACGTTCGCGAAATCATTTTTTATCTACAGTACCCCAGCCGTTCATTTACAGAAATTGACCGTAATTATGGTAATTGAAATAATTTTTAAAGTAATCTTTAATAAAATGAAAGAATAACATACAATTGTTGCATAAAATCATGCTCTCGTTAAGTTTATTGGCTTTTTACACGCCGATTGAAAATTTTCAAAATGGCGGCGGCTTACAATATTATTGATTGACACTGTTAGATATTAACGCTACAATTGGCTGAAGTTTGACAGGCGAGTAGGCGGGGTTGACCATGGATTTATCGATAATTTAATCTAGAATATGCATCAAGTTTTGCAACTTTAAGTAAACAGATAATAACTCACTGAAAAACTCGGCGATTTGGATTTCGCCCGGAGGTGATAATTAGGCGAAGTGGCCGACTTTAAAGCAACGATATTGCTCAAATCGCCTTGTAAGATGATCCCTGATAGACTGTTGATAATCATAAAGGATTAGCAAGTGTATCAAACCCTTCAATGAATTATATTTGAAATTCAGCAGGAATAATAAAGCACAAATAAATCAATAAAAACCAAGATTACGATATGCAAATGCATACACACCCACTTCTCTTGTTATTTCTTACAAGAAATTAATTGGCACGTAAGAATTTGTTTCATAATCAATTGACCGCGCGTGCCACAAGTAAAGGAAATTATTTGTGCTCGTAATGGCCACTGAATGTGTGGACAACATAAACACCCTAAATATTGTTTGTCACAACATAATTTGACATTATTTTGTCTAATCTATTTGTGCCAACAAGCCAATATTATTCCTCATGACTTATGTTCCTCATTATTTACTTTTTGAAAGATATTGTAAACTATTGGTGGACGCTAGTACGTGCTTAAATTTGTATCTGTGAACCTCTCAAATTCAAGTTTTATGTGAATATTGAATAAATCTTATAAATATGAAGACTAAGTTTAGACGTGACCAGCCATCAAAAAAATGTTAGCACAGATTGTTGCAAATTTAAATGTTAAACACAGAAATACCCATTCGCTTCCTATCATTCCTATCGCACCCTGGAGGAAGTAGAACTGGTCATATCCTGATGGTGTGAATGTAGCTGGGCAACATTTTTCCACACTTGTTTCTATCTTTTTACTTAGCATCATACATTCTTAGACCGACCTGCTTCTTACTTTATCTTTCAGCTTCTCTATATGCATTCTTTTACTGCCAATTTCAGAAAAGCTCACCGAATGGGTGTTTACATCAAACGCAGGTAGTAAATGACGTAGCTGTCACTCTAGTGATCGGTGAGAGGGTAATTTGATGACGCCTGTAGTTTGCTCCGCCCAAACGTATATTTCTATCGGTCGCAGTGGAAAGCAACCTGGTAAAGTGTTAGTTACAAAAGTGAAATATTGCGGGAGTTTATTTCAGGATAATCCTGCATAATCATTACAATACCGGTATATACATACATGTGCATGTACACATACGCAGCATATACACTTAAAACTATTTACATTATAGGTCTGAACTGTCCGAAGATCGACATTGATTGTATAATTTGTATTTATAGTATCCGCGGATGTCGGTCATGGATTTTTTTTTCAAATGCCGAAAATACCGCTTATTATCGATGTTGTCTTCCACATTGAACTATAAGGTTCATTTACTCATTTTGCTTTCAATTCTGAGAAAACAAACTCGGCAATATTTATTCAAAACTACATGCAGTATCTTGTCAAAATACAACTGAAAGTTTTGTAGCTAGAATTGTGAACGTCTGGTAATACCTAGTACATGTATGTATAATGCCTTTCTTCTCTTTCAACCTTTAGCCCGATTGTGGCAAGTGCTTCTGCCTTTGCGACCAGTGCAGACCAATATCAGCCTGCACATCCATGCAGTATGATCATGGTCTGCACTGTTCGCCATTCAGTCTGTATCTTTTTGTAAGCGCCCCTTTTAACAGTTAATGGTACTGTCCAAATTGAAAGATGGACAAGTTCATCATAGAAATTAGCAGGCTAAGGGTTAAGGGACAGACTCTTACAGGGGAAAAGTTCGCGATAAACAAGCAGCCATTTAAAAAAAAAAACTAATACGCATTTCCTTTCCTAAGATGCGATGTAATCCGGTTGTCGGTAAAAAATACCAAGTGATGTGGTCACTATAATTACACCTCCATCTGAGTCTGATTACCACATCCAGTCTTCCAGGTTTCATGTGGGTTAATTTAGGTTGCTTTGATGCTGTTTATTTCGATCTTTCCAAGTTCGACGCCGAGAATTATCGAAGTCAGACAAGCTTACGATAGGAAAATTATAGTTATGATTTTAAACTAACAAAAGCACATGTGATTCTGATTAAATGCATATTATAGTCAGATGGTACGATCGTAAAGCACATGTTATTCTGATTAAATGCATATTATGGTCAGATGGTACGATCGTTAAAAACTAGTATTTGTGACAGGCAAAGTATAAGCAAGATCACCTTTTACAAACGCTGTGAACATTTTTACTATGATCACAGTTTTAAATCAAAAAAATCTTTTGAGACACTTTAGTTCTATAGAATCTATTTTGTATTTACGACATAATCTGTAAAATACCAAAGCAAAGGATCGACATTGATTAGAATTTAATTGGAAAAGTTTTCAGTATGAAAAAATATACATTATTTCAAAGAAATCCGTCAAATCATTACTGAATGCAGCAGACATGTGGTATGCGATGTCAATACTTATGTCAAACAGATAAAAGTAGAGATAAAACTAAGCTGTCAGTCGATTCCATTGCCCTTAATCAACTTGAGAGTTCTATGTCGACTTCTGCAGTGTGATTTCTAGAATCCAAATTGTAGTACCCATCCATTGTTTGACTGCTCCCGTAGTTGATGGTTAGTCGTTGTCTTGAAATCACTGTAACCTCTCACTGATTGGGGTGGGGGCACAGGTTCAAGCCTTCCTACCACCCATATTTCTTTATGTGATTAAGTTGGCAGTTTCCTACGGAGACGAGAGTCTAGTACTGGTTCTTCCCAGGAGCGATGCTTAATTAAGTAAACTAACCACCCGACATCAAAGAAGAACTGTTGAAATCTGGTGTTAAACCCAAGAAAATAAATTTCCGTTGTGAGCAAGTTTCTTGGCAAGGAGACGTACTTTTTCATGAATCCCGAATCAAGTTTCAATTTGCTATTAAAGGTGGTCAATCACATTTAAACAACATCTGATGACATTTTTTACTTTTTGTATATTCTGGTAGAGAATTATTTAAGGAACAAAAAGACCAATTACATAGAGTTAGATTCCTATCTGAAATGTATATTTTATTATTTTTATAAAATTTTGTAATTACTCCCCTTTAATATGAAAGTATATAAAAAGCTGGGTATTTCTTTTTATTTCGATACAATGTCTTGTTTTACATTTGCATTTGATAGACATATCAACTATTGAACAATCTGAACCAAAATGCAAGTTTAAAAGCTGTGTGTAGCTTCTGAATTCATTTATTTCCAATCTATCTTGTTTGCGCAACCAAGATAGGCAAAGGGAGGTAATAATAATTTTTCAAACTTGCGTTTCTACATTATGTAATGAAATCCATCTAAATACATAATTTTTAATGCAAATATTTTACAAATATATTACAATATGTCTAATATTTATACATTTCCTTAGGCAAAGTATGTTTATCAAATTTATACTTATGATAAAATAACTCTATCTTGGTTGGGCAACCAGGATAGGAAAATGAAATTTTAAAAATACCTCCAGTGAAAATCTAATTTGTATTAAGTGTTAAGTGAACATAAATAGAGAATAATAGGTTAGTGCCGTAGATGAGAAAGTTTATCTGGTGAGGTGGAGGAGGTTATCGGGTGAGCCGAAGGTGAACCTGATAACGTCCGGAGCCGAGCCAGATAAACTTTCTCCATCTTAGGCACTAACCTATTATTCTATTTATCTTGTCATTACTTCATTTTCCGATATTTGGCAATTTATTTTACAAAAATAAGTGTGCGACAACCGTTTTAATAACGTCAAATTCGTAATGACATCACTTATATAATGACGTAATCACCGACAAAATCGCAATAACTTCTTCGTTTTTGAATGAAAGCTCATTATTTGACCACTCATTTTCTTAGTTCGGACATTTTCCAACACAATGGTGATGGTTTCAATGCAAAATTTCTTATGACAATAATATCGATCATAAGGTCACATGATCAACTGACCGTATATCACTGGTCACGTGTCAACTGACGGTATATCAAGAAAGATATACGGCACCCTGATATCAGGTCGAAAATACTGCAAGTGACAGGATAAATGAGTGTAAATGATCAGATGCTAAAGTTTCGAACAAATCCGTTACATGGCCAAAATCTGATTATCCACCTTTAAAGCCAAATGAAGGAACCCATCACTTAAGGTTTTTAACTTCATGTACAGCGGCTACATGACCGGATGTTGAATCGTTGATAAGTAGGACCTAAATACATGTTCAATGTACGAAAAAAAAATCCAGTTAATTCCAGCATGTCTTCAGAATCGCATGTTGCTGGATTACCAAACACAGGAATGCTTTGAACTATTACCTTTATAACTTGAGTAATGTATTTAAACAGGGCATTTATGTTTAAACTAAATACATAATTTTTAAATTCTATACCAGTAGTGCTAAAAGATTAACCATAAAATGTCATAGACTGTTCACTTAGCAGTTCAGTAAATAAAACAGGAGTTTTCGAGAATTTTGGCAAACAGTAATTTTCTCTGGGTAAAATTCTCATCGCTAACTTTTAAAGATGGCTAGTCTTTTGGATTTTGAACAAGCTTTGTACTTGTAAATGATTTTCATTTTCCCATACCAGACGTCTATCATAGCAATATTTTTGCTTTAAAATTGGACACATTCTTCCTTCTAAAAAGAACCGTATCTTTCTTTAGTTCGTATATAGCATATTTGTAGAGTTTTCACATGTCAAGATTTAATCTTAATGCATTCTAAGACATTCATTCAGAAATCATGAATTATCATCAATTCTTAAAATTTTAATAGCAGAGCTACCGGCGCCGCTAACGTCGCATTACGGTTAAAATGAATAAAACTGTGTACAGAATTATACTATCGAGTTGAAAATTCGTGGTACTTAAAAAAACAAGAAGACCATGATGGTCCTGAATCGCTCACCACTTCCCACATGATCCAGTTTTGAGTATGACGTCGTTTTTTCTATTATTTGACATAGTGACCTAGTTTTTGAGCTCATGTGACCCAGTTTTGAACTTGACCTAGATATTATCAAGATAAAAATTCTGACCAATTTTCATGAAGATCCATTGAAAAATATGGTCTCTAGAGAGGTCACAATGTTTTTCTATTATTTGACCTATTGACCTAGTTTTTTAAGGCACATGCCCCAGTTTCAAACTTGACCTAGATATCATCAAGGTGAACATTCTGACCAAATTTCATGAAGATCCATTCAAGGGTATGGCCTCTAGAGAGGTCACAAGGTTTTTCTATTTCAAGACCTACTGACCTAGTTTTTGATCGCAGTTGACCCAGTTTCAAATTTTATCTAGATATCATCAAGATAAACATTCAGACCAACTTTCATACAGATCCCATGAAAAATATGGCCTTAGAGAGGTCACAACGTTTTTTCATTATTTGACCTACTGACCTACTTTTTGATGGCACGTGACCCACTTTCGAACTTGACCTAGATATCATCAAGATGAACATTCTGACCAATTTTTATGGAGATCCATTCACAAGTATGGCCTCTAGAGAGGTCACAAGGTTTTTGTATTTTTAGATCTACTGACCTAGTTTTTGACCGCGCATGACCCTGTTTCGAACTTGACCTAGATATCATCAAGATGAACATTCAGAGCAACTTTCATGAAGATCCATTGAAAAATATGGCCTTTAGAGAGGTCACAAGGTTTTTCTATTATTTGACCTACTGACCTAGTTTTTGATGGCACGTGACCCACTTTCGAACTTGACCTAGATATCATCAAGATGAACATTCAGACAAACTTTCATACAGATCCCATGGAAAATATGGCCTCTAGAGAGGTCACAATGTTTTTCTATTATTTGACCTACTGACCTAGTTTTTGACGGCACGTGACCCACTTTCGAACCTGACTTAGATATCATCAAGGTGAACATTCTGACCAATTTTCATGAAGACTTCATGAAATATATGGCCTCTAGAGAGGTCACAAGGTTTTTCTATTTTTAGACCTACTGACCTAGTTTTTGACCGCACCTGACCCAGTTTCGAACTTGACCTAGATATCATCAAGATGAACATTCAGACCAACTTTCATACAGATCCCATGAAAAATATGGCCTTTAGAGAGGTCACAAGGTTTTTCTATTATTTGACCTACTGACCTAGTTTTTGACGGCACGTGACCCAGTTTCTAACTTGACCTAGATATCATCAAGGTGAACGTTCTGACCAATTTTCATGAAGATCTTGTGAAATATATGGCCTCTAGAAAGGTCACAAGGTTTTTCTATTTTTAGACCTACTGACCTAGTTTTTGACCGCACGTGACCCAGTTTCAAACTTGACCTAGATATCATCAAGGTGAACATTCAGACCAACTTTCATACAGATCCCATGAAAAATATGGCCTTTAGAGAGGTCACAAAAACCTATTTTTAGATCTACTGACCGCACATGACCCAGTTTCGAACTTGACCTAGATATCATCAAGATGAACATTCTGACCAATTTTCATGAAGATCCATTGAAAATTATGGCCTCTAGAGAGGTCACAAGGTTTTTCTATTTTTAGACCTACTGACCTAGTTTTTGACGGCACGTGACCCAGTTTCGAACTTGACCTAGAATTTACCAAGATGAACATTCTGACCCATTTTCATAAAGATCCCATGAAAAATGTGACCTCTAGAGATGTCACAAGGAAAAGTTTACGCACGGACGGACGCACGCACGGACGCACGCACGGACGACGGACACTGCACGATCACAAAAGCTCACCTTGTCACTTTGTGACAGGTGAGCTAAAAAAACTACTTTTTTGGAATTGGTGTTGTTCGGGTTTCTTCCAGTACAGAATGCTCATAGTAATCAGTAAAACTTCAGTAGACGCTTGCTGTTTACTGTTGACAAAAGCGTTTCGCTTACTGCTTTGAACGTTGAATAAAAATGTAAATGAGTGTCTGATAATAAGAATTTAGTGCTAAATACATTTTCTACGAGGAAAAAAGGATAAAATACAATATTTACAATGGGAAATGATTTTCATCACACTGCCATAACTGAAATTTATTATGTATACTTATATTTGTGATGATGACGTCGTACTTCCAGAGTGGTGCAGTGGTTACCGAGTTCGCGTTGAAAACCAAAGGTCGGGAGTTAGATCCTCACCGGAAGCAAATTTTTTTTAATTTCTTTTTTATTTCAGTGTTGTTTGTTTTTTTTGGTTTTTGTTTTTTTTTTATGAGTTTTGAAAGCATTGTAAAAAAAATAAAGTCATTAATGTGAAATTTGACAAGTGTTTTGTTAGTGATGTCAGGTTCCAATGTACTGTGTGTAGATAAAACTTATTTTTTAAAAATGTTTTGGGAACAAAATATACAGTGAGATAATTTCGAGTATCAATACAGATACAGATACAGCCATTAAACTGTGAAAAGCACATAATGCTCTTCTCCCCGTTCACATATATTTCATCCAGAAGCTTAAAATCACTGACCAGAGTTTATTAATAGGAAAACAAGCAAATTTGATGAATTGGAATCCCCCGCCGAAAGGGTCAGAGTTGAGGAACGGCAAAAAAATATATCCAGCAAAAAGTTAAGAATGTTACCAAGAAGCAAATAATTTCATTAGTCAAAATCAAATTAAAAGAAAATGAATGGTTTGTTTGGGTGGGGGGTGGGGTGAGGATACAACAGTTTACATGTTGATTATAAATATTGATAAAAAACGAAAAATGAAAAAAGAAAACGAAAAATGAAAAAAAAAAAAAAAAAAAAAAAATGGGGGGGGGGGGGGGGGGGGGGGGGGGGGGGGGGGTGACCAAGGTAAGGTGGTGACCAGGTGTAGGTACACAACATCACATGTTTATAATAAATGTTCATGGAAAAGAATGGAAGAAGTTTAATGAAATTCTTCCAATTGGTTGGTTTGTTATGTACAGATCTGTGGATTTTTAAACAATTAAAGGGCAATAACTATATGGAAAATTGACCAATCGAAAAAAAACTTGAAGGGCATCGTCACAGTATCTTGGTTCATGTCTATTTCAAGTTTGATGAAATTCTACCTGCTAGTTACTGAGAAATGGCTGCAGACGGACATTTTTCATTAAATCAAGGGCAATAACTCTGAGGGAAATTGAGCTATCAAAAAAAATACTTGAAGGGCATCAGCACAGTATCTTGGTTCATGTCTATTTCAAATTTGATGAAATTCTACCTGTTAGTTACTGAGAAATGGCTGCAGACAGACATTTTTTATTAAATCAAGGGCAATAACTCTGAGGGAAATTGACCAATCAAAAAAAAAACTTGACGGGCATCATCGCAGTATGTTGGTTCATGTTTCATGAAATTCTACCAAGTAGTTACTGAGAAATGGCTGCGGACAGACTGACAGACTGACAGACTGACGGACGGACAACGCCATTTCAATACCCCCCTCCCGATTTCATCGGCGGGGGATAAAAAACTGTTGGCTATGAATTATCAATAAACATCAAAAAGGCTCCTACTACTATTCCTATTCTATACCAGTAGTGCTAAAAGATTAACCATAAAAATGTCATAGACTGTTAACTTAGCAGTTCAGTAAATAAAACAGGAGTTTTCGAGAATTTCGACAAACAGCGATTTTCTCTGGGTAAAATTCTCATCACTAACTTTTAAAGATGGCTAGTCTTTTGGGTTTTAAACAAGCTTTGTATATGTAAATGATTTTCACTCCCCCATACCAGATGTCTATCAAAGCAGTATTTTTGCCTAAAAGTTGGACACATTCTTCCTTCTAAAAAGAACCGTAACTTTCTTTAGTTCGTATAAAGCATATTTGTAGAATTTTCGCATGTCAAGATTTAATTTTAATGCTTTCTAAGACATTCATTCAGAAATCATGAATTATCTTCAATTCTTAAAATTTTAATAGATCTTAAAGAACATACTGTAAACTTCTTAAAACGGATCCATAATTCCAGATAATTCCAGCAGCACTCCTTAAATTTTCAAGGGGCACTGGTAATTTTTCAAGGTAGCTCTGCCTTCTAGGTAGCACCTAAATTCATATTAGATCTTAATAAACATAAACTTCCTAAAACGGATCCATAATTCCAGATAATTCCAGCAGCACTCCTTTAATTTTCAAGGGGCACTGGTGATTTTTCAAGGGAGCTCTGCCTTCTAGGTAACACCTAAGTTCATATTACATTTATGACAGACATTTCAGTTTAACTTGACTCACGTCTTGGGCAGAGTTTATGTAAATGACGGTTACAAAATTAGCCACTCGCGATAAGAAAATCGATATCAGTCAGTGACTAAATGTATATGATGCAAACACTGATTTGGCGCGCTATTCTGAAATTGGCAGTATATCTTTGCGCATCGTCATAGAATTGTCAAGTCCGACAGTATGATGTACAAATGTACATAAGATCAAATGACAAGTCTGAGACACATTTCACAGGATGTGATAAATGATAGTTCTGTCAATTACCTTGGTCAGCGCTGCAGTCAGTGTTGTTTTACCATGATCAACGTGACCTATAGTTCCTATGTTACAATGTTCCTTCTCGTTGGGTGTAGTGTAGCACCTAATCACATATTTGTTTAGCTTACACAAGGAGAAAAGCTTCATGTAATTGTTCTGTGACTTCAGGGTATGATGACAAGATCTTAAATACAAATTTAACGGTGACAGACGTTGAAATATTTTCAAGGAGACAGTTCGCATGGGCGCTGCCATCTTGGATTTCTTTTCATCCGGTGCATAAGAAAAGCACGATCGTATTTTTAATACTTAATGCCCAACTGGGGGTAAAAAATTATACCGTGTTGTTTTTTTTTCAAAGAAAATTTTACGGATGTTCTTATGGCGTATTTTCATTTTTTTTTTTTTTTTTTTTTTTGACAAATAATAAATATTCGGCTATACGGCATACGATTTTGAGCTTACATGGCCCAATCACAGACACTTCGGGGGTACATTTTATTGCAGTGATCGGAATAGTCCAAATAATAGGACGTTTCTGGACAGGGTGATAACTTTTGACTGTCGCTGTCTACGTCACAGAGGGATGACAACTATAAAATATCAGTTCATAAAATAAGTTATCCCGATAAGCCAAATGAGTAAGGCTATGATCGGAAGTGAAACTAACAAAAACATGTTTCATGACAGAGACCTATGCTCAGTTTGTTTTCAAAGGCAAAAAGACATTGGCTGGTGGCGGAGGAGGCCTGCAAGTGTCTGTGACCTCCGATTTGAGTGTGAAAGATCAGGTCAAAGAGCTATAAAAATAAATTATTAAAAAATGTATTTTATACTTCTTTGATCAAGTACGTCACGATTTACCCAAAGATGGGAAGAAATGATACTGGTAGTTCTCTTGCTCAGCACTTAGTATTTGCAAGATTGTGTCAAGACTGCCTAGAAATGAAATAAGCTCAGACAAGTTGACAATCAGCATGGCTTTCGAGCACGTAGATCATGTGAGACCCAGCTTGTGGGCTTTGTTCATGATCTTGTCAAGTCTGTAAAGGAAGGCCAGGTTGATGTCGCTATAATGGATTTTAGTAAAGCTTTTGATATAGTAGACCATAGAAGACTCCTCCACAAGCTTAAATTTTATGGTATCAGAGGCAATGCTCATCACTGGATAAAAGCCTTTCTCAGTAATAGAACGCAGATAGTAGTTGTTGATGGTGCTATGTCGTCTGTAGCCACAGTTGATTCTGGTGTCCCCCAGGGTTCCGTTTTAGGGCCTCTTCTATTTCTTCTCTACATAAACGACCTCCCTACCAGTGTTCGTTCGGATGTGAGACTGTTTGCTGATGACTGTATCATCTATAGAGTAATACGCTCAGCTGTGGACTCACAGACCCTTCAAGCAGATCTGGACAGACTGGCAGGGTGGGAGAGGAAGTGGAGGATGGCCTTCAACGTAGACAAATGCCACATCATGCACATTACCCCACCTAGATCTAAACCAGTCATGACTGACTATTTTCTACACAGCCAACCCTTGTCTGAGGTCAAACAAGCTACCTATCTCGGTGTGGAACTTTCATCTAATCTCTCTTGGTCTCCACACATTAGCAAAATAACAAACAAGGCCAGTCAAAATCTTGGGTTCTTAAAACGAAATCTACATTCTGCCAAACCTGAAACTAAAGCAGCAGCCTACAAATCAATAGTCAGACCTTCCTTGGAATACTGTGCTTCTGTCTGGGACCCTTATCAATTAAATGACAAGCAGAAATTAGAAAATGTACAAAAGAGGGCCGCTAGGTTTGTTACCAACAACTATTCAAAGTCGCCGGGTACTGTAACACAATTACTACAGCAATTACAATGGGAGTCCTTAGAGCGCAGAAGACAGAACATCCGTCTTAGCCTCTTCCATAAAATACATTATGGGCTTGTTGACATAATACCTTTACAATATATGGATCCACTATTAAGAACATCCAGACATCACCATCAACTAGCATATCATATACCACACTCATCAGTTGACTACATAAAGTACTCATTTTTCCCTAGGACAATAGTTGAATGGAACTCACTGCCGGTGCACTTAGTCAGTGCTGACTCAAACGCTGTGTTTAAGTCGGGACTGACTGTGCTACCACACATCCCCTAGACAGTACATATATGCTTTTATCTTTTAACAGTACTAACTCTCTTGTTTCTTCACCATGTACATAGTAGATTATGCAATATATAGGCTTTAAGGGCTTGAGTAGGTTTTTGCACTTTTTTTTATCACATTGTCAATGTCCTCCTGGGTGGATTGAGTAGCTTGGGAGGCTTGATAATCTTTCACTTTACTAACCCCCACGCATGGCCATTATAGTCCAACAGGACTGTTTGCCATTATCAAAGATGATGATGATGATGATATGTTTGTATAGTAGTATGCTAATAAAGGCTTCCTCACGATGCTCGAATGCAGAAAGAAGAGTGCCAAGAAGCTGAAGGAGGTCCACTCAGTGATTAAATGAGACAATAATAAATTCTGTATTTCCATCTTACCCATACTCATGTCTTCTGCGATCTAGGCGGTAGATCTATTTCACTATGTTATCTACTCTTCATGAAACTTTTACAGCTGCCAATATACATCAAGTTTCTGAACCCCAACTGGAATATAAAAGCAGGAAGATAGCGCTGGGGCAGGTTTCTACATAAAATTATATGCATGGTAAACATCAAGTTTCTTAAAATTTGCTCTTCCTGTTGTAATGAAGCGCAGATATACCTGACCGTTTCTACCTATGGTTAGTTCACCTGAGCAAAATGTGATCGAAATGAGTTATCATGTGGTCAGTCCATTTATTTGAAAAAAGAAATAAACCTGGAGTGCTTAAAACTTTCTTATTTTCAAGCCGATTTGAAATTCCTTCACTGCCTTAATTGGTTTGAAAATTAAAATACGGAGAGAATATAAATTATGCAATAGAAAAAAAAAAACGACTAGAGCATGTAAATTCCTGTCACTAAAACAGCACAATAACTTATAAATGTAGCCTTCAATTCAATAGATCATAAAGTGTAAAATAATTTGTAGTCTTAATGTAGTATTTCAAAATCAAAACTGTGACAGGTTTTGATTTGGCATATAGTTTTGATTTGGCCTAGGAACATGCTTAATGCCGATGTAAATTACCATCATTGAAAATTTTAAGTGAAACGGCCGAACGCTGTCTAGCTGTTTCATGCCCAATTGTATCCAAGCAAGAAATATTCAATCAATATTACTATACAAGAATGTACTACTATACACAGTGCAGAGTGCATACGGAAGTATTGCTGGTCAATCATTCAAGTAAAAGAAGTTACGAAATCAATGGAAACGGCAGTTGTGATATAGTGTGTAGATCTACTTTAACAATATTCAGATAAATCGTGTTGCTGCAAAAACAACACTTCATGCACTGTACATGGCCTAATGTGGTGACAACAGTGCATTTCTTAATTAATAATGCATGGTGAAATTTTTACTCTGTGTGCTTCTCTATGAAGGATATGTTAAAACCTAATTGTGAAATATCAAATATGGTTGAATTGATTTACTATGAAACATATGTTACTGATGAAAAAAAACAACTTACAGGCTTTTCATACTAACACTGACAGAAACATAGAATTCTCCTTAACTTTCATCAAAATCAGAATGGAAAATAAAGTTTAAGTAATACTTCGCTGCAAACAAAGAACTTCATACACCAGGTTTACACCATCGGTTGCAGACAAGAAAGATAACTCGAATTGAAATGAAATGAATACAAATATCAACCCACCGTTTGATGAGACGAGCGACCCAGATGATGTTCAAAGAAACCGCAACAAAAATCAGGTACAAGAAGACGTGGATTTTATTAAAAGTGACCTCACCGAGTTACAAGACGTAGAATTACAAGAAGTGGAATATAACTGTGCTTTACCAGACCCGATAGATCTAGTTCTACAGGAAATAGGTGAACAGGTAATATTAGTGTAGGAATTTCTATTCAAATTTATTCTAGCCCAACTGTGAAGACTAACTTAAGGTTATCTGAACCACTATAAAGTCTACTCTCCAGCCTGCTCCAATGTTATAAAACTGAGTTTTGGGTACCAGTCTGAGACTCAAACTCAGATTGAGACTGAAAATCAATCTCAAGTAGTTTTGTGAACACGGGGCCTGAAGCATTCAATCAGACAAGGTTGTTTTGTCAGATTTGTAGAATTCTTTATTGTGAGGATGCCATGTATCTGGCTTATTGAAGGTCAGTGGTTCTACCCAGGTGCATGGAATAATGCACGAGGAGTCACCGTGGGTTTTCCTGCACCATGAAAAGCTGAAAAGTTGCTAAATGGCACACAAACGTGTCAACTCAGCAAATATGTACTGGTTAAAACCTTACCATAGAGAGACCTGTACATATTTTGAGGAGCGAGTAGTACAAAAACATACGAAATATGTTGGATTTCGTCGAAATGAATTATTTCTAATATTTCAGCTTGGTTATCTACTTTTAAAAAGTGTTTGTTTTTCTTTTTTTTCTTGTTTTTCTTTTTTCGTAGTTGTTGTTGTTGTCTTTTTTTCATGCCACTTGTTTTAATCTTACAAAATTATGACGACAGGTTTCTGACGATGATGTTGTAGAAAGACACAATTCAAAGAAGCTACAGTTTTCCGACGATGCTAGAAGAAAAGATGATGATGAAAGGGCAAACGAAGAGTCGTGCAGAAATCCTATTTTTAGATACAAAGTTTGGGACACTATCTTCCTGTTCTGGAACACAACGACAATGGTGAAGAATACATTTTCTTTCTAATAACAAATTTTAGATTAAATTCCAAGTACGTTATTATTATCATGTTTAACAATGTTACCAAATTAAATTCATTATCGCAATTTTTTAGCTCACTTGAACATTGTTCAGGGCGAGCTTTTAGTATAGATGGGCGGTACTGCGTCAGTTACCCGTCGACATGCGTCGATATTTTACGTTAACATCTTCCCCAACCTGCCCCGCCCCCACGACACAACTGGTCAAAACTACACCAAATTTGGTCTGTAGAATCCTGGCGTTGACCTGTCTAAGTTCTATTTAAATGGTTCAGACTGGTCCTTTTAGGAGCTGCCAGAGCTAATAATAGAAAAAATGAAAAAACGTGTGCTGACGGAACTTTACTGAATTTGTTCTGTAGCATACTTCTGTCGGTACCGCCTGACACCTTTTAGGGGCCACCAGAGCTAAACTCAGAAAAAAGCTTTAAACGACATCTTCTCAAGAACCGCTGGATGGATCTTCACCAACTTGGTCTGAAACATCCTTGTGGTCCCGTTTAGGGGCCACTATAACTAAAAATAGAGAAATAATAGACAACATCTTCAAATGAAACACTCACTGGAGCTTTAAATTTTCCCCCGACTACGATAAGAAATAATGACCCTGGGCCCAAGGTTATAAGAAAGAGTTCGGAGGCAGGTGTCAGACATGAAGCTGATTGGTTGAGTGACTCTGCTTAATTTTAAAACTAACCAACGGCAAAACTGCAATCTGAGACTGGTTTCCAATTCTTGTTTATAACCTTTAACCCCGAATAACTGAAGTAATACGTGTATAGTTATTTGTAACATCTAATAGTTATGGAAATGATTATTTGATAGTGGTAGATTCTAATTGCTGTTTTACTATATGTTATCAGGGTTGGGTTTATGGACAAATGGGCCCGGCTCTGCCAGATCTCCAGCTAATAGCACGGGTACCGCTCCAGGAAGCCACATGGCTTTTTACTGGGTTCGCCATTGGCTATCTCGGTGGTTGTTTGTTAGCAGGATCCAGTAAGTAAATTGTAAAGAAATATATATACATGTACTATAAAGCATAGAATACAGTAAAGCAAAATAATAGCAGAATCAAAATGTCGGTTTAAGCAGGATGCTGTTGTAAAATATCATTAAATAGATTCCATAGTTCAAAAGAACCAGGAATGATAACACAATCTTAGCCTCGATTACCTGCCCCTATCGCAACACAACGCACTTTTGCTGCTGGTAGAACCTGGAACCAGAGAAGTACTTGTGACCAGACTAACAAATCACATCTATGAATAGATCCAAAGGAACCGCATTGAATGAACACATGTCACTCTCTCTATGTCAGTATTTTCGTTTCTTATAATTTCTGGATGTAAATACTTGAACTGGTGTGATCGCTTATATAACGCCTGTCCATTGCATTGTTTAGTACGTAATACTTCAGACAATGAGGATTTGCTTGTTTTTAGTTCAGGACAGATTCAATCCACGACTGTTGTTGTTTTTGTACACACTTGGTACGGCGATCACTATAGGTCTGTTGCCATGGATACCAATATTTATTGTCATGGTGATAATGAGAGTCATCAACGGAATCTGTATCGGAGGCCAAGACACGGGTTTGCTCAAATTTTATACACAGTTTACGATTACATATGTACATAGCTTTATCCGCAAAATTTGCCTCTGAACCATGTGTCGTGCAATTCAACATTACATAAACAGCTTTCAAACAGAGGACATACGACTATGTTGAGTCCACGGTAGCCTTTGATTATTGATAATATTAAGTTACGAAAATATATTTTACTTTATACAGATGCTTGTACAGTAGAAACGTGAATGCTTGTTATTGCACGACTCATTATATACGTTGCCCATCAATAGCTAGTAAGTAGTTCTCCAAAACTAAAAGAAATCTGTCAAATGTTTGTTCTAATGTCATGTTATAAAACACTGGATTGTTTGCTGGTGAGTAATTGTATGATATTTATTGAATATCTTACATTAAGAACTTTGCCGGAGATCAACATGTACATATTTTCTATATTTAGGTCTTCACTCCATGTTATTTGCACTCTGGTCACATGACGGAGGTCCATTTATCCAGATGACGCACGTGCTTACTGCTCTAGGTGGAATCATTTCACCCCTTATAACACAGCCTTTCGTCAGAGAGCCAACAGGTAATGTTTTTCATCCAGGGTTGCCTTCACAAGTAGGCTATGTTACGAAATATGCATATATTATAGCTAGTTGTTAACTGTTCAAAATAATGGAAGTAAAGTTGAAATATCCTTCAGGTATCTGACATGTCTACGATATCTCTGTGAAACGCTCTTTTGGTTCTTTAATAATATGCTGGCTTCAAATATAACAGAAATCAGAAACGTACTGTCCTGAAACACTTCTTGCTTTTATTAATCTTTAACGAGAAAAAAACATCAATATTTAGGATTTTGGCTAAGATGGGGCGTATTTTCTAGGGAAATCTGGAGACATTATTTGCATTTGTCATCTTTTAAACTTGTACATTTTCAAAAAAAAGTTTGGCCAAGTTGCTAGCTTTTAAGTAGCTAGCATTTATAGATGTCTCAATTTTGGGCCTTCAAAAAATGTTTGTCAGATTGTACTGGGGTTGGAGACTCCTGCGGCTTGGCTTGACCCCGCACCGCCTCTTTGAATCTGCTCTTAGAACCTTGATTTCTTACTGGTTTAACATTTTTTCTCAAGTGATCGCTGTTTACCTTCTGCTTTTCTTTGCAAGTGCTAGTTTTGTTTTAAGTTAGTTTGATTATTTGTATGTATTTTTTCAGGTGTCCAACAACCTGCAAGGAATTTCTCCTATAAAACGCCAAATACAACTCTGTCAACACTTTCCGACAACACAATCATTACACCTAGAACCATTTTAATTAGTCAGAACTCTAGCGGCGTCACATACCCGAATGTTAATGAAGAAGACACTAATGTTCAGTATGCATTTCTGATAACAGGAGTTCTAGTGTTTACAGCAGCGGTTCCTTTCCTCGTTGCTTTTTTCCAAAAGCGTGTTTTGAAAAAGGCCACGCGTCAGTATAGCAACGAAAGTGTTGATAAAAATAAGCTACCGAAATTGATAAAACAAATAATTCTGTGTATTATGTTCGTAAATTCATTCGTTGCAACCGCTTATATAGATTTGTTTCCAAGTTTCTTGACAACGTTCTTAATGAGTCAGTTAAACTGGACTCAAAAAGCGGCATCTTCAGTTACATCTCTGTTTTTCGGTATGTATGCTGTGGGTAACTTCATTGGCGTCTTTATTTTAGCCTATATTACACCCGCAAAACTGATTGTTACGTCATATATTTCGTCGGGAATTACACTACTCGGTGTTTTACTGAGTGTTTTGTTTGAGCAGACAGAATTGGTTTGGGTAACTGTGGCACTAAGCGGTATCACGATGTCTGGAATATTGCCAACACTCTTCACGTGGACACAGGAACATGTGACACCAATTACAGCTAGAATAGCTTCGGGTCTCCTCATTTCCGGTTCCGTCGGAGTAATGGCTAATCCACTATTGCTTGGGTACATGATGGATGTGTACTCGCCAATGTGGTTTATATATCTCTCTCTGGGAGAGACCGTTGTTTGTTCACTGCTATTTGCAACAGCCTTTACCCTGTCTAGGTTATATTCTGCCCAAAGGATCAAAAAGCAAGAAACTTCAAAAATGGCTCTTAACAAAGACAGAAAGCTCGAAGACTTGGAGGAAATACAGGGTAAAACAGAAATATATCCGCGTGGAACTCTGTATGGCGTCTAATAAAGTGTATTTAAATTTCAGACTGGCTGCTTTTTTGTTATGTAACAGTATATTCATAAACTTTGTCAAATAAATTCTGCAAAATCATTGTTTGCAGCTCGCTATTGATGTTTGAAACTTTCGTTTTAACCTACAATGATATTAAGATAGTGTGACATGTAGGAAATTAAGTAACTAAGAAGCTGTTTGTTTCCGGAACTGCGGAGAGGAGACAACCTTTCTTCCGTCAACATGATTCATTTTATCCCTAATGTTCGTAATAACACAAGATAATTCCCGCGCGATAACGCGCTTCCACGCGCACAAGGCTTTCCGTAATAACCGGAAAATGCCGAAATCTCATACGAAGAATACGTTATTTGCCGAATGTAATTACGGATCCACTACCTTTTATATAAACAAATCAATATACTCTGGAAATGAAGAATTATCAGAAGAAAAAATAGTATACATCTAGCTTTCTACATAGAATATTTTAGAATGGCGTGTTTCTATTAATGAACTCAACAGTTTAAAATTTATATATTAGTTACTTGCTTCAACAGTGTTTCGCGGTCGACTAAAGTTGGGATGCATGTAGCGGCAGCTTTATATTCACATTATAACCGTTTATCCGTGCACTTTTTACGCATGTGAACTTAAATAGATAGAAACAGTCCGCAGACATATCAGGGTTTCACAATGCAAAATTTCATTGTAATCGAAGAACCTTGAAATATATTAGAAGCTTTAGAAGTTTCATGAAGTCTAGATAGCATAGTTAAATACCGCTCTAGATTCCAACATATCTTATGGAGAAAACATGATAAAGCTAAGACTGAAACATAGAAAAAGTTTCCTTTACTGCGGAATGGACCTCCTTGGACATCTAATTAACTGGCACTCACCTCTGCGTTCGAGCATCGTGAGGAAACCTTTCTGCTTACGTCCTATGTGCCCGGCCGTGTCTGGAATAGTGCCCGAAGTGGAAGTCCTGGTCTTCATTGTGCGATCTGTGTTAGTTTAGTTTATACTAACTACACACGTTCCTCCTCGCTATTTTCCTTTGTAAACTTACTGTCCTTACCATTGGACGATTTATTTCATTTTCATTTAAGTGTACTACTTATAGACGTATTTGCTAAGCTATTTTATTTGTAATTGTTCATGTATTGATTTGTGAAATTTGCGTATTTCCACGTTTGCTATTGTATTACAATTTGTATTTTTCACGTACCTGATTTGACTGTTTTATGTTTTTACGTTTTCTTTATGTGTACCAGACTGGTACTATGTCAAATAAATTAATGGAACACAGGACAACGTGGTTACTTCAGTCCGTAAACCCGTTAAATCTACTAAGCGACCCGGGCTGTATTTGTGATATCCCACCCCCCACCTTGTGCTCGACCCCCTCTATTGCCTTCGGCACTCGCGGGACGTCTTTGGCCGTACCACTTTTTCGAAGCCGGCGACGGCCCTGCAAGTAGTCCGTACTTGTTAGCTGATGTCTCAAGCGAGGACACCCCTCAGTGTTACTGATTTAACTGTTCAACAAGCCTGTTAATTAGTTTCTATGTGGTTCTGTTGGTAAATGTTCTGTTATATAATTATGACAAAGATATTTTCTGATCATCGTTGATTGTTGGCCTTAATTATGAATTTCGAAAGGCGTCAAAAATATATGTAGTAAGTTACAAAAACAAGTAGCTTGCCAGAGTAATATGAGCTACATGTTTCAAATGTCAAACCGATGCTAAAATATTAAGAAAGTAGGTCAGTAGGTCACATTCCTGATCACTGAAAGTCAGTTTTAAGATCGGTGGGCAAAACTGTATATGTCATCCAAATTTCAAGCCTGTATCTTAAAAAATAAGAAAGTTGGTCAGTAGGTCCAGGTCACATTCATGTGACCCCTACTTTGGGTCATCAGGTAGTTATAATTAAACAATCCAGGAAATATGATCAGATCATTTTAAGTATTTTTCCTATATAACTCATATAAAAAGTGACCCCCGGGGCGGGACCTCTTTTCACCCAAGAGCCATAATTTGAACAATCTTGTTAGAGAACCACTAGGCAATGCTACATACCAAATACCAAAGGCCTAGGTCTTGAACTTTCAGACAAGAAGATTTATTTTCCTATATAAATGTATGTAAAACTTGGGACCCCCAGGGCATGGCCTCTTTTAATCTCAGGAGCATAATTTGATCAATTTTGGTAGATGATCCCTAGGCAATGTAATATACTAAATATCAAAAGTCTATGCCTTGCAGTTTCAGGCAAGAAGAGTTTTCCTATATAAGTCTATGTAAAACTTGGGACCCCCGGGGCGGAGTCGTTTTTCACCTCAGTGTAATATTTTTTCTTGGCAGAGGACCACAAGACAATGCCACATACCGAATATCAAAGGTCTAGGTCTTGTGGTTTCAGACAAGAAGATTTTTTAATTTTTTTTCCTATATTTTTTAAACGGACCCTATGGAAAATTACATATTAAAGTGCAAAAATCGAATCACATTCGACAAAAATCTAAACGCCCGTAACATTTTTTAAAACAGCTGTTACATTTTTTTAAACAGCATTGACAAAAACGTAAACGGACCCTATGGAAAACTACATATTAAAGTGCAAAAATCGAATCACCTTTGACAAATATCTGAACGCCCGTAACATTTTTTAAAACAGCTGTTACACTTTTTGAAACAGCATTGACAAAAACGTAAACGGACCCTATGGAAAATTACATATTAAAGTGCAAAAATCGAATCACATTCGACAAATATCTAAACGCCCGTAACATTTTTTAAAACAACTTTAACATTTTTATAAACAGCATTGACAAAAACGTAAACGGACACTATGGAAAATTCTGAAATTCTAAATGCCATCGACACTGTAATAAAGTAATCATTAAATTTTGTATTCGCTTTTCAGAAAGAAGATATTTTACATTACACCTTCTACGTTAAACGGTCATTGAAAGAGTGATTCATTTTTTACATACATCAAAAATCTGTAGCGAAAATGTATTTCACGGAGAAAATGTGGCATGAATTTCATAACAAATATATCCGTAATAACCAATATACCGCTAATACATTTTACAATACGCATATTTCCATACATCTTCGACAGATATCGACAAAAAATAAAGTCTCAATCAGAGCATTGCTAAGCTATACTTACTAATCAGAACGTTGCTTTGGCTCTATTTATTATACTTCGCCCTGTAAATTCATTCACTGCCATTTTGGATATCAAAGTGTAAGTTACTTTGGCGTATTTCTCGCATGAGTGATTTGACTTCCGGTTTAAGTTTATTGCCTTACAGTACTTATCGAGACATTCGGTTAGATACCCAACATGCCTAAGTTATCAGAGAAGGAGAGGAGGAAGAGGTGTTGTCGGTATATGCAGTAACGCCTTCTTCCATAACGCCTACAATTTTACGCAGGAGTGACCACGCATTCAAATTCTGTATACAACGCAATAGTCCTCGTCAAAACCTTTCATTTGATACCAAACACTGCTAAAGTCGTTCCAAGTATAATAGAGAAATATTGTACTTTACTTTTTTTTTAACAGATAGGTAAGGTAAGACAACCATCGTGCTTAATTGACTGCCGTGCCAATAGTTATGTTATTCATATATGTATTAAAGAAAAGTAAACATTCCTTTCTATTATTACATTAAAAAATATTGTAAACCGTTAGAGGAAATAAATAAACTCAATAATCAAGCTTTTTAATTCCGTTAGTATTTATAAAGAAGAAAGAGGTAAAAGCTATACACTGAAATTATAAAACGCGCTCAATAATGCGGACAAATGTTAAACTACATGTACGTGCTATCGCTTGTCAAAATTCTGCTTCCTGATTGGTTGTAGTTAGCGAAGTGTTATATACTATACTGAAGTTCTACAGGTAAATATCATCCGGTTAAAGGGTCTGGTAGAGCGTATATCACGGTTTATGCTGTATGAACGATTAAATTAAATATTTCTGTTTCATTTTAGCATCAGGTAAAGTAAGGAAATTAATAACATTTTGCTATAATCATTTCTATACTTATGCATAAAGCGTTAACGGCGCTCTTTAAAACCAATATATATGTAGCGCGGAGTAAAGAGATACGGGTCTTAACCTGTCAGGTTTATTGGAAAAGTGTTACCGCTTGTCAAAATACTGCATTCCGATTGGCTGTTGGTAGTGAAACGATATTTCTATTCAACCATCTACAGTGTGATTCATTAGACGAAATGGTCCGGACTGGTAAGTTGTATGAATAATTTAGTTAATTATTTCTATTGTATATCGTATCGGGTTTATTAAAGAAACTGTAATTATTTCTATAATTATATTATTGCGCCCATAATCGAATCCTGCGCTAAAATCATCGTATTTGTACACTATAGCGCGGTGTACGGGTTTAGGCCTGTCAAAAATATTTTATTCTCTGATCAGTATTCAGACTTTGATTACCGTTGTCATTTGACGGTAAGATGCAGAAGAGAACGCGTGGCATTTAACTGATTGATCATCAAAGACTCGTTTGATTAATGACCACCGCTATGAGCATACATACCTAAAAATAGTTGCACCGACGTCGTAAGTTCATTCTAAAATTAGACTATGAGTTCATTTGAATGACCTCTTGTTAAAACGAATACATAGTCATTTACTTAGTGGACGCCGAGGGGTACACATCATGGACAAAAAAGTAATCTTCAGTAAACTTGCTTCTTTAAACATGTATTTATCTTAAACAATGCCTAATAGTTTAGTTTTAATGTGATGAATATTTTGTTTTAGATTAGTTACTTTCTTTACTTTTTGATATAATCTGTTTTGATTTAAAAGAAATGTATTTGTTCATTTAGGTCTGAGATGAATTTATATGGTTAAATATAATTAATATTCTATTTGATTTTCTTGTAATATTTTATTTTCGTGTTATCTCCCCGTGTAGGGCTGACCTTTAATGTGCGCGAACACGCCCTAGATAGGTATATAAGTCGGCTCTATCTACTTTAGGGAGTCATTTCTATTCATAGAACGTAAAGTCATTTTTGGTATGAAAAATAGGTTTATTACTGTCGTTTCTATCTATAACATTGTAAAGTCATTCTTAAAATAGAAAGGTGATGTCATTCTAAAACTAGATTTCAAAATGGCCATTCTCACGCATGCGCATACCTGGCCCCAAAGAGACCCCAATACTACTCCTGTGGGTTTGGACAAGAAGAATTTTAAAGTTTTTCCTTTCGGTTGCCATGACAACCAGCGTTCTGTATGGAATTCAATTCTTTGAAGTTTTTTCCTGTATAAGTCTATGTAAAACTTGTGTCCCCGGTCTCCTTTCATCCCAGGGGGGTAATTTGATCAGTCTTCATAAAGGAGCATTAGATGATGTCACATGCCAAATATTGAGGCTCTACGCCTCTCGGTTTTGGACTAGAAGATCGTTTCAGATTTTCCTTTCGGTTGCCATGACTCCGTTTCGGTAAACTAAATTTCATTAGAATGTCAGTAAATGATCTATAACCTATACTCTAAGAGACTGAAGAAGGCGCGGTTTAATTAGTTTCAAACAGAGATTTTTATTGCTTTAACTGTTCAATAAAATGAAATGGGGCCTTGTTAACTGTAAGTCGGTTAAAGATCATTAATTGACATTTTAATGCAATTAAGTTTGCCGAAACGGAGTCTGGAATCTCAATAAATGATATATAACCGACTTATAGTTAAAACGCCCCATTTCATTTTATTGAAAAGTTAAAGCAACAAAAATCTCCGTTTTAAAGTAAACTAAACTGCGTCTTCTCCAGTTAGCTAGTCTTTTCTCACTTATCGGACAGAAAAATCTCTATTTTTAGAAGTGCTGGAAAATCTTATCTCACATGGGTTATCCCACACTCCTGTGACGGACTCCTTCATGCGCTGAATATACATATTATTTATGTAAAATAATTAAAAATCAGGTACCTTTATCTTTTCTCTCCGTTCCTTATAGTGTATTTCTCGATTCAAAATTCATTACTTTATGATAAGGACGTACCGTTACGTTACAAACGATAAAACTAAAGCGGAACTTTGTTATTGTGCGTCACTGAAATATCACGACGTCACTTCTGCTTACGGACGCCAATTTCCCGCGTTTTAAGTAGTTTCATATTTTTATGCTTGTTTTTATCGTTTCTGTTGTGGTAAGTGAAAAATAGAATCCATCATTGGTGTTCGGTGAAGATCGGAAATCCCAACCCTCGGGCGCACCGCTCAAGTCTTAAACGAGGGTCGGGTTGGGATTTTCTGATCTTAACCGAAGACCAATGATGGATTCTCTATATCTTCACTCATGATCGAGGAGACCATATTTATTACAAGATCATTTCTTATTTTAATTACAGTTTTGTATTCGCCCAGTTGCTCCGCCTCCTTCAATGTTGATGATTAAAAGTAGGCGTATCTATGTATTCCCATATGACGTCATAACAATGACGTACGAACAGTAAATCAAACTCCCCGCATCGATTACTTCCCTTGATGGTACATTAATATAATTATAATGAACGCAAGGGAAGGTAACCACAGTGAGGAGCATGGTAGTAAATGTGTTGCATAATTAAATAACACACAGTTTTTGTCTTCCTATCAAACAATAGGGAAATTTACCGGGTGTCATTGGCGTAGAAGCGATCTCAATATACATGGAGAAGGGGGACAACGGGGGGCCGGCCAGCTAAACCTATCTTTATTTCACTCGAAATATATTTTGGAAACCAAAAAAATAAATAAAAAAATAAAAAATGTTCTACCCCCTTATACAACAGATATCACACCAAATCCTTAGGCCAAATGTACTGTATACTCAAATACAGTGTTATTTTAGAAAAAAACAGTTTTTGGTGATAAATTTGGGCCGGGGGCAAACCATATGCTGCCCCACACTACCACTCCAGTCTCAAAATTGAGGGGTGGGGGTTGGGGGTTGGGACAGCCCCAACTGCACCCCCTCACACACACACACACACACACACACACACACACTGCTCCTATGCCTATGGATTTTATTAGATTATTGCGTGTGTGTATATATAGAGAGAGGTCATTATTCACTAAAACGGGACATAGAGCAAGTACAAATATATTGTATTTATTTCAGAGACCTTTAGGCCTAAGTGGCTATTTAAATTCATACACCTTTACACTTAGAAAGACAGACAGATATATAGACACACCTGTTGTTCCAAACGAAACAAATCAACAAACCAAACAATACATGATTACATCAAAACGGAATGACAAAATGATTACATACATAAATACTTTAATTAAAGAATTCCCTTGCCGTTTATGTATATAGCATGGTATTAAGTAAGTAAGGTATATAAAATTCGTACAGAGCTACCACAACTGAAAATTTGTTGTTTGGAACAAATAATCTCAGTATCCTACTTCGGTGTTCTTCGGCTATTAACGTTACTCAAACAAATCGACCGTGAAATTCCGTAATTGGGTACGGAAAATTCCGATTGTTACCACAGAGGCTGGATATTTTTTCCATTGTTTCTGGTGTTCGGTTTCACTGTTATGACGTCACACTGATATGACATCACTGCTGAAGGTCAATAGGCTTTTCTTGCTCCGTCCATGTACGATTCAGTACGTCTTTTTTATATTTATCGCGTGATAAATACAGTATAGATATGGTAATAATACCAAACAAAAGGCTATAGGTACCTAGATACAATAATTTGCTTTAAGAATGCTTTATGTCGAGTATGATCTACGAGTTCGCCTTACTAGACGCCATACAGAGTTCCTCGCGGATATATTTTAGTTTTTTCCTGTATTTCCTCCGTATCTTCGGGCTTTGTGTCTTTGAGAGCCGATGTTTCGTGCTTTTTGATCCTTTGGGCAGAATATAACCTAGACAGGGTAAAGGCTGTTGCAAATAGAAGCGCACAAACAACGGTCTCTCCCAAAGACAGATATATGAACCACATTGGTGAAAACACTTCCATCATGTATCCAAGCAACAATGGATTTACCATTACTCCTGCGGAACCGGAAATGAGGAGACCGGAAGCTATTCTCGCTGTAATTGGTGTCACATGTTCCTGTGTCCACGTGAAGAGTGTTGGCAATATTCCAGACATCGTGATACCGCTAAGTGCCACAGTAACCCAAACCAATTCCGTCTGCTCAAACAAAACGCTCAGTAAAACCCCAAGTATCGATATTCCGGACGTAATGTATGACGTAACAATCAGTTTTGTTGGCGTAATATATGCTAAAATGAAGACGCCAATGAAATTACCCAAAGCATATAACCCGAAATAGAGAGAGGTTAGAGAGGATGCGTCTTTCTGAGTCCAATTCATCTGACCCATAACAAACGTGGTTAAGAAGCTGGGAAACAGATCTATATAAGCGGTCGCAACGAATGAATTTACGAACAATATAACTAAAGTTATTTGTTTTACCATTTTCGGGAGCTTGTTTTTATCAATACTTTCATTGCTGTATTGACGAGTGGTCTTTTTAACAGCACGTTTTTGGAGAACGGCGACGAGGAAGGGAACTGCTGCAGAGAAAACCAGAATTCCTGTTATCAGAAACGCATACTGTACGTTCGTGTCTTCTTCGATAACATCCGAGTATGTGACGCCACCGGTGCTCAGGCTAGGCACGGTAGAATTTACAGAGGTAACAGTTGTGTTATCAGAAACTGTCGACAGAGTTGTATTTGTCGTCTCGTACGATAAACTTCTTGGTGATTGCACGTCTGAAATAAATAAGCGAGAGAGTTTTTGAAAAAACACACAATATTTAGCACTTTCTGTCTTGAAACACTGCCTCTCTGAGGTAGGGTTGGGTGATAGAATTGATGAAAAAGAGGTATTTAAAACTAGAATTCTCTGTTCTGGCTTTTATAAAAAGCATTTAAAGCATATAAAAGTATAATTTATTCATATTTCTATGAAGTTATATCTCAAGCATCTGTCGGTCAGGTTAGGCCTACCCAATTCGGAATTTTATGTAAGAAGAAACCTGTATTCTGGACACTAACAAAGAGCTGAAACGTATGTATTACGAAGCAAGGGCAATATGATCAGCGTCCTAGCTATATTTTTACACATAATACAAAGTGAAAGTAGCTTCTGTTGCTGCTATGACACAAATTTGAGTTCGAACTGTGTCGTAACTCAACCAATACATGTACCAGAAATTCGTTCTGAAACCCTACGGTTGAACGTAGTTAGCCACTGCATGGTGGTCAAGATATAAAAAGAAATAATGCGGGAAGAAAAACCTTAAAAGAATATTACCTATAGGCTCTCTAACGAAAGGTTGTGTTATCAGGGGCGAAATGATTCCACCAAGAGCTGTCAGCACGTGCGTCATCTGGATAAAGGGTCCTCCATCGCGTGCCCAGAGTGCAAACAACATCGAGTGGATACCTAAATACGGAAAATATGTTGGTTTTCATTGCTAAAACAAGTCATGTTGTAAACTTTATATACCTGTAAAGAAATAATACCCTTGAACAACGACAATTTATATACTCTACGGTATAGCTACTGCTGAAGGCACTTCCGAAAAATAAAAACCTCTCTATAGCAGACATTTCGTTTCCCAATGGATAACATTCTTAGTAGTTCCAAATATACCCCCTAATTAGCTATAACCCTCTACACAATCGGCCTTCCAAGTGGTGTTCGCTCTAGAGAGGCTGTATAGCATAAACATGAGAACAATAAGCAGCTTTCTGGTCGTCATGGAGCACTGTAACATCTACAAAGGTCACAGAATGCCCTACCAGTAAAACCTGAGATCTGTATAATTTAACCTATTATCAGTACACGTGTTCGTAAGGTCAGTGGGCAAAGGTATAACACATGTATGAATGTAAATATTTGTTGCGTTTATTTCTAGAGTTAAACCAACCCGTGTCTTGGCCTCCGATACAGATTCCGTTGACGACTCTTATTACCACCATGACAATAAATATTGGTATCCATGGTAACAAACCGATGGTGATTGCCGTACCAAATGTGTACAAAAATAACATCAATCGAGGATTGAATCGGTCTTGAACTGAAAAACAGAAAATGATCAATGATTTTTTTCATTTCATACGTGTCATTTCATGTCAATAGTTAATTCGTGTGTTTTTTCGTGTAATTTTGGTATTTTCCGTACTTTGTGGTGTACTAACTTTCACCATGTCCATGACAAATGAAAAATAATCTTGAAAAGCTTTTTTCGCTAACATACATATATTTGAAACACATGCTGTGTAAAAACCTTCACAACAGACGTGTTATGTGGAGACTTAAAGTTACCCCATACTGGAACTCTGTCTGTGAAACATGGCATCGACTCAATGTTATTTCACAACAAAGGTTCGCTTAAGCCTGTGCTTAGACGCGTTGTTGTGGTTCTCATTTTGATTAAACTACTTGATTGAGTTCTTTGCTCCAAGAAATCGCTTGTTATAGATCTGATTAGAATGTACTTACTAAATCCCGCTAACAAACAGCCTCCGAGATAGCCAATGGCGAATCCTGTAAAAAGCCACGTGGCCTGTTGGAGCGGTACCCCTGCTATTAGCTGGAGATCTGGCAGAGCCGGGCCCATTTGTCCATACACCCAACCCTGACAAATCATAATTGATTATTGTAATACATCATTCCAAAGAGATTAGACCTGTTCAAAGAGGTAAATTTGGACACATCATAGTAACCGAATATCTAATAGAAATCAGTAAGAGAAAGCTGCAGGTCTATTTAAATTAACCCGTAGACTGCAATAACTTGTATTTCTTTATTATTGTCTCTTGTGAAATGGGGAACAGTATATATATTTATTTGTATCGTTGGTACTTTATTGTGGAAATGACACCATATTTACAATTCTGATAATACTTGCAAATTTTACAAAAGACAGTTAATGAGACATTCAAAGGCACGCGATCACGTTCATGCCAGCATATTGATTGTACTTTTTGCACATCAAAACCTGTGATTAATCTATAATTAGATTAAGCTGTGCTTTTAAATGAGAGAAACATCATCCTTACCATTGTTGCTGTGTTCCAGAACAGAAAAATGGTGTCCCAAACTTTATATCTAAAAATAGGATTACTGCACGATTCTTCGTCTGCCTTTTCGTTCTTATCTTTTCTTCTGGCATCGTCGGAGAACTGGAGTTTCTTTGAATCGCGTCTCTCACCGGCACCATCGTCAGACTGTTATTAACAACAATATTTCTGGTTATAATTTTTTTAATTTATGAATAGTGATATAAATAACATATATAATATGTACTTTAGTTAGGCTAACACTGTGCGATGTAAAGGCATTAGTCGGTGGCTTTTAAAAAGTTTTATACTAAATGCTCTCCTGACCTATTTTATAGATTTAAGAGATCAGACTGTAGATTGGATACTTTCATGCATTATAGCGATTTTATGGTGGAGGTATTAAAACTCGCGAAATTAGGACATGATTCAGATTAATGTTCACTACTCTTTAGAATTCGAGAGTGCACTCGTGAAAATAAACCATCACGAATACCACCCAGTCTACACTACCCAAAATCAAGTCTTAATAGAAGCTACCATTTTTACCTGTTCGCCTATTTCCTGTAGAACTAGATCAATCGGGTCTGGTAAAGCACCGTTATATTCTTCTTCTTGTAATTCTACGTCTTGTAACTCGGTGAGATCACTTTTGATAAAATCCACGTCTTCTTGTACCTGATTTTTGTTGCGGTTTTTCTGGACATCTTCAGAGTCGCTCGTCTCATCAAACGATCGGTTGATATATGTAACCGTTTCATTTTCGCTCGAGTTATCTTTCTTGTCTGCTACCGAAACTGGTAAATCGATATCATCGTCTGCTGTATTAGAATTAGGCACGGGGCGTTCTTTGTCTGCAGCAGACGACAATGCTGAAATTGTTTGATTATCCGTCTCTAATGCTTTATTTTCCATTTTGATATTAAATTGAAATTGCAGAGAAAATTCCTATATTTCGTTTTCAATAGAATTTGATCACGTGACGCTATTACAAATATTGTACTATTGTTTCTTAGCATCAGTTCCATATGTCTCAATGTTTATTGATCAATATGCAATAAAAAGTCCACACTTGACATTAACATATCCTTTTGATACAAAAAAGACACAGCCTTTAATCGCCTCACAAGTATGCACAGTCAGTCACAGGTTAATCGCAATTTACCTGTTTCATTATGCATACAGAGTGAAAAATGTAGAAGTTCACCTCACGTACTGTACGAAAAAAAACTTCGTTAAACGTTAGTGTGTGATTTATTTGCAGCAGACACTAGCACATAAATGTGTTCTTAATATCCTTTAATTTATTAACGCTTAACTGCTAGGTTAAATATTATATCATGACTGCGGACAGAGGTCAAGCTATGCCGCAACTTGTTTACGAATACATGGTTATTGTACCGGTCAGCAAATACTATTGTAAGCCTGTAGTACATTAGTATCACGTTTAGCGCACAGTATAATACGGTATTGATCGCTACTTCAACTGATTTCTGTTGCTCGGATACTGTTTTAATCAGATAGTGCTTCAGTCGTCAAGGGACCGGATGGTTATTTCATACTATCAACTTGACTAACGTAAAGAGATACGTCATGTTGTGACAACTTTGCATTTGAAGGTTCAAAAATATGCTTGGAATCATTAATGGACCCTGCAGATATATTTTTGTACCTACAGCTGTAATTTTTTCTTTACAGGTACACTTATATACGTGCTGAGAAATGCATTGTAGGTTTAAAAGTTTACCTGCAGAAACTTTTATAAAAATGCAGCAGCTGCATTATGAACAAAGACATTATGACCCTTTAAATTTTTTCCCAATAAGCATCTATTATTTGTCGATTAACTAGCAATTAGCATTTGACTAGTAAGCATTTTGCAGTTCGCTTAGCGCACCGGTCTTCCATAGTTTTCACATACTTTGCACTAATTTGATTGTAAACTTGGTATGTATATGATTGATGTATATGGTTTATTTTAATAAAATCTGTAAAAAGATCCTTTGGCGGCAAAGAATGCAATCAAGAAGAATAATGGCAGACTCGGTTTGATATTGAATCTGTTCATGAGAGGTAATGAAATGTGCAACACCTATTACGCCCCATAGCACCGGCTTAAAAGCGGAACTCTATTACACGTGTTGAATGGACTCCATATGATCCCAAAGGACCAGAAAATATATAAAAAAATATATATATAAATATACGTGACAACACTGAATCCAAGTATGGGGAGACTTTTTACTGCCGCCATACGGCACTTAAAGATTGTTGTTGTGATAGTTAATAAAATCTGTAAAAAAAAAAGGTCCATTGAGGACAAAGAATGCAACCAAGACGATTTGGTTGAGTCTGTTCATGAGAGGTAAAAATAAACTGTTTTGAGTAAGCTTTATATGATTAAGAATGTCAACTTTTAAATGTTTCTATTTAGAACTGTTCTCTGCACGAATGTGTGAACACCACGCCGCCTTATCTTATTCTGTCTCAGACATTTGGACGTAACGATTCTGTAACATTACGTATGTATACGTGTTGTCAAATGTTTAGAATTTATAATACCGTCAAAGATAAATTAAGGATAAACAAGGCCGTTGCGCCATGCAGATTGCCAAATGCCAAATGCCAAATAGAATGCTATTTACCTGATGCTTAATGTCAAGTATTGACTGTCAAACAGACACCTTTAATGTTAATAGCCATTGGCCTTCGTTTATGAGATATAGATCATTTACTCATAATGTAAAAGAATTTGACGATTAGCATTTATCATTTGGCAGTCAGCATTAGCTACTCAACATTAAGCATTTGGCACTGAACATTAAGTGTATGGCATAAAATATGTTGGTATGTAACATTTAACATTAAGTATTAGTCATTTAGCATTAAATATTTGATATCTAGTATTTGACCGTTCGCATGGCGCACTGGTCTTCCATAAAACAAAAGCAAAACATCAGCCTAAAGTAGATACACATGAAAATTCAAATATTGCAAGACATGCATAGTCAAAGGCTGTACCTGTCTTGCGGAATATGGATAAAATCCCCCACCCCTGCTCTTCTACACAGATCCCCATCCCGCTCCCCCTAGACAAAATTGCCCTTGTTAGTTAAAATATATATAATTGTCGACGGTATGTAAGCAAGCACTTTCATGTATTGATTTCATACGGCTATTAGAAAACAAAATGCTCCCGACAAGGGATACTTAAAACAGTTTATTCTAAATAATATTTTCTCTATTTTTCAACTAGAACTATAAATCAGTTATCATGCTCAACATCTAAAACACAAGAAATTATAATGAGACATTTAAATGTCTACATTGTGTTTTGTTTTCACGTCATAATCGCCAAAGAGGCTGCGCCCATCAATTTCTTTGCAGCTTTTGATTGCCGCATCTTTTTTCAGTTGTTGTCTAACTTTGAAAATATTCACGGTTTTAGAAATGGCTGAACAGTGTTATTCATAAAATAAGCTGTTGTGGTTTAAGTTGTATGGTAACTGTGATTATGTAGCATTCCCTTTTGAATATTCACCCTTGTTCCACTTTTTCCCTTCAGTCAGCCCCCCCCCCCCCCCACCCCCCGCCCACCCCCACACTTTCTACCCCTTACCCCTTCCTTTCCCCTCTTTCTATATTTTGCATAAAATTTAAATGTACTTGTTGGATTTTTAAAGCAACCTGCCTGTAATATTTTTCCGTTACCGTTTCTTTTTGTTGTGGGCCTACTTTGCAAATGCGTGGCTCTGAGGCTGTGTTTGTAGTGCTCTGTGCTTTCGAGAAATCTACCCTTACCTATTATCTTTACTTCCTCGAACCTAGAAACTGTATTAGGACACTTTTCATATTTGTTCACACATGTGAAGTTACATAGTAGCAAAGTATTTGAAATTATATTTATTATTCTTATTTTACTGGATAAATGTTTAAGAACATCACGTGTTTGTTAATTCAGTTAAATTTTAATGAAATTATTGACGGAACTATGTTATTAGAATATTCTAGTATGTATTTTTATTTTGCCAGCATATGATTTGATTTACTTCAAATTGACAAATAAAAAGCGTTAAACTTCGTATAGTGGCAAAGAGGTGATATAGATGTAAAAAGTACGCGCGCGTGTAGTATTCAGTAACATTACGCACGTAATAACTACACGTGCCCATGTTATATTAAGTTCGTGCACACGTAATAGCTAATTAAATACGTGGACATGCGATGGTAATTTTCCAATTTGGATAATCCGAGTGAAGAAACATTACTGTATAATTCTTTCATAAAGGATCTAAGTACCAGTTATTGCGTGTACACGTATTATTTGTTATATCAAAGAAGTATAAAATACATTTTATAGCTCTTTGGTTATATGTTGCGCACGTATTAATTAATTTTTGCGCGCGTTCGCCGCCGATTACGTATTACGAGCGCACGTGTTAACTATTATGTGCGCTTACAAGCAACTTATTTCAACTGGGCTACCACGAGTTAAAGCTCACTGAACGGCCAACAGGATCAAGGTAAATCAAGGTAAATGTAGTAACTAATAGATATGCACCCAAATGCATAAAACATTTATGCAAAGAGCTATAAAAATAATATTTTATACTTCTTTGATTTATGTCACTTCTGTGACAATATGTCGAAGTGCGTTTTAAACACACGCGCGCAGGTAAAATGCGTGCCTTGAATGAACGCAACTCGGAGACATTTTACCAAACGACCACTCTAGAAAACTTTTAAGGTTTGGTTAATCGAGATGATGAAACTGATGAAACAGAATATATATCTTAAATTTTTCAATGGCTTCGACACATATCATTTGGTATATATTCTGTAATAAGGGTAATTAAATCTATTAAAACAATGTATCCTTAAGTTAGATGGTGTGCATACGATAATGGAATTTCTGTAAGATAGAGTACTACGCGTCTTAACAGTTCGATCCTTTATTCAATTCTGCATAAACAACTCAACAACATGACGTCAATATCTGACGTCCGACGTATACATAAATTGGCGGCAACGTTAACGTTATCACGACATCCTGGGGGCCGCTAAATGATATATTTTGCAAAACACCATGACATAATGATATCTCTAGTGTCTTTTCGTAAAATGAATGCTCAGATAAAGGAAATATCTAAAAATTTACAAAAAAAATCACATTTAATATCCTGCAGAATGCACCAGTCACGGTTTCGTATTAAGGAATAGTACAACTCTAAACATGCTTGAATTAAAATAAACTTCAAATTAGCGTGTCTTTTTAACTGTCACAGTATATTCGCGAATTTATGAAAATGAACCACTTCGCAATAATAACTAACTATGATTAATGAATCTGACATCTCTTCACATTACACTCGTAATGTTTAAGTGTTTCTATAGTTCACACATTCTAGTGGGTATAATTTCACTATTGGTCTGGTTGTAGTTCCGTTCGCAGTTCTAATTGTAGCAGCTCGGGTACGATCGTCTCTTCCGGTAATTAACTGCTCAACAACGCCTAGTTTCCATTGGTTCCGTGGACATTCATCGTGGATTTGTACTACGTCACCCACGGCTATCATCTGTTCATTCGTTCCTGATTTACGGTGAGATTCACGTAATGCTGTTAAGTACTCCATTCTCCACCGTTTCCAGAAATGGTCAAGGAGCTTTGATTGTAATTTTGCCTGTTTTGTAACCGCAGAATGTTCGTCAAATTTGGATGAATTTTCAAAGTCTAAGGTAGTTGTGTTATACGGAAGTGACGTCAGTCTCCGGCCGTAGAGAAGGTGTGACGGTGTTAGTGGGTCCATGTCATCGACACTTGATGACATCTGAGTTAACGGTCTGTCGTTCAGCATGGCTTCGATCTCCGTAACTACCGTTTGAAGTGTTTCCATGGTAACAAGGGAGCATCCTACAACTTTCTTCAGCGCTATTTTTGTGAGACCTATTAGTCGCTCCCACCATCCTCCATACCATGGTGCTCGTTTGGGAATGAATTTCCATTCTGTGCCTTTTCTGCTTAATGTTTCTCTGACTTGAGTTGACTGGAAAATATGTTTCAAGCTTTCTGAAGCACTTGTAAACGTTGTAGCATTGTCTGACATCATGACCCTCGGAACTGATCTCCGGCTTACGAAACGCCTAAAAGCTAGTAGGAATGACTCTTTGGACAGGTCTGGTACAACCTCTAAATGTAAGGCTCGAGAATTGGCACATGTGAATAAACATATATATACTTTTATTACGCTTCCGGAATGGTCTCTTACGTATAACGCACCTGTGTAATCAACTCCAGTCACAGTGAAAGGTGGAGACTCTTCTACTCTTACTTTTGGTAATGGTGGTGGATCTGGCGCTCTATACGGCTTTCCTTGTACTCGTCTGCATATTGTACATTTCCTGAGGATAGATTTTACGCACTGCCTGGTAGCTGGGATCCAGTACTTCTGCCTTAACTGGGTAGCAGTAGCGTTCGTTCCTGCATGTAACTGGTTCTCATGTGTGTCTAGTACAATCAGGCGTGTAAGTGGATGTCTCTTCGGTAACAAATAGGGGAATTTGGTGACGTCGGATAATGGCGCGTTATGTATACGTCCTTCACAACGAATAATACCGCTTTTATCTACGAATAAACGCAATTGTTTGACAAGTGGTAATCTTTTGGTGGTATTGGACTTCAAACTGGACATCTCATCTGGGTAAGTACTTTCTTGGCAACATTTTAGCCACCTTATCTCTGCTCTTTCGATTTCTGCTGTCGTTAATTCATCGGTAAGTTTTGTCTGTGTATTTCGGCAATTGCTTATGAATCGTAATAAGTAGGCAGTTACACGTAACAGTTTGAAGTATTTGCTGTATTTCTCTATGTTGATTACTTGATAGATGCCTTCATTTGTGCTACACTTTATACTGCATACTACGCTCATCTTTGTGGCATCGGAGGGCAACGAGATATCCGAAACTGTCGTCTGCGTTTTTGTTGTCGTCTGCATTTCATTCTCTGTTGGTTTCCAAACAGGCCAGTTGGACTGGTTTTGTATCCATGACGGCCCACTGTTCCATAGGTCGTTCTGTAAGAGCTGGTCAGCAGGAATACCACGAGTTAGAAGGTCTGAAGGATTATCATATGTTGGACAATAGTGCCATGGGTAATTTTTAGTAAGTGTTTGTATTTCTATCACTCTGTTCTGCACGAACCGTTTCAGTGGTTTAGATGTTGATAACCAATGAAGCACAATCTGGCTATCGGACCAGCAGATGACGTCGGAAATGTTCAAGGATTCTTGTACGTGTTGAACTAATCTGGCGCCGACTACTGCGGCCATAAGTTCGAGCTGTGGTAATGTCATGGGTTTCACGGGAGCTACCCGATTTTTCGCGATCACCAATCTGGATCCATCTGCGTTCACTATGTATACTGCTGCTCCATATGATTTGAGACTGGAATCGACAAATACATGGAGAGTACTTTTTGTTCTTGAATTATTTATGGTCTGTTTATGCTTTGACTGCCGTATGTACTGTCTGGAAAACTCTGTATCTGTAACTGTGTTCAGATCTTCAGCCAGCTTGTTCCATTTATCTTGCACCTCTAGTGGTAACGGTACATCCCAATCAAACTTATCTTTCCATAATTGCTGAAGAAGTAATTTTGCCCTTACTGTTACCGGGCTTAACAGACCTAGTGGATCATAAATTCGTGATGAATATCTTAGAATGTCCCTCTTGGTTACAGAGTCTAACTTTGGTATCTTGTGATGTCTGTATGCCATGGAATCTGTTTCCGGTTTCCAGCACATACCTAGTACCTTGGTTACTTCATCTCTATCTATGACTCCTTCTCGTGTGGCGATAGCTTTTAGTTCGGAGTTGTTAGAAGACCACGATCTTAAGTTCATACTGGCACATTTCATCAGATCACGTGCATCACGGAAATAGGTGAGTAGATCTCTTTTTTCTTCAAAACTAGAGAGTATATTGTCAACATATAAATCTCTCTTTATAATCTCGGCTGCTTTGTTTGTTTTGTTCAATTCCAGGTGTTTGAGAATAGTGGCGTTAAGAATGAACGGTGAGCACGTCGCGCCGAACAACACTGCTTTGAATCGGTATGTGCAAAGTTGAGATTTAGGATCACTAGGATCAGTGAGCCACAAAAACCGGGTAACATCCCTGTCTTTTTCTTGTAGTCCCACATGTAGGAAAGCTTTTTCTATGTCAGTGGTTACAGCGTACTTTTTCAATCGAAATCGCATCAATATAGACGTTAATTCATTCAGCACAGGTGCTGTAGACTCCAGGCAGTCGTTCAGGCTAGGTTGACTAGATGACTGTTTACAACTACAGTCATACACGATACGAATAGGAGTGGTAGATGATTCCTTTCGCACAGGGTGGTGGGGAATATAGTGGACTGCATTTGAAGTTTGTGCAACATCGTTAATCTTTTCTATAAATCCCCGTCTCTCTTGCTCTGATATAATTTCACCATATTTCTTTAGCATATCAGGTTCCTGGCTAAGTCTGCGAATCGTGCTCTCAGTTCTTTTCTTTGTGATGTTGTAATTTGTTGGAAGTGGGTCGTGGTCTAATTTCCATGGAAGGGCTGCAGTGTACTTATCGTCTGTAAATTCAATTGACGTCTGCTGATACTGCACCAAGTAATCCGTCTTCTCATGCTCGTCTTTGCACGGAGTGATACCTATGCTCTCGAGCGACCAGAAACGTTCTATAGCGTTTTCATCTCGTGCACGTGTGGTCATAACGTTAAATATGTGGTTCATCTTACTAGTAGTATTGTTGCAGTATGCATTCACAGGTCCCGACAAAAGATATCCGATCTTGGACTTCACTGCAGTTGGTCCACATCCGCGTATAATATGATCTTCAATGACGTCCCAGTAATGGTCAGCTCCTATCAGCAGAGAAATTGTAAATACCTCATCGCCGCTAACCGGATGTGCCAGGTTCAGTCCTCTCAGGTAAGGTAAATGGGACGCTGTGTTGTGTAGACTGGTACTAATAGGTACTGATATAGTAGGCACTATTAATACATTGATCGGTATTCTCTTTTTCTGGTTTGTAATGAGGTACACCGTTGCGGAATCAACATGTTTTAGTTGTTGTTCTTGGTTACCAAACGTTGCTAAGTGTAAGGTTTCTGTACCGGATGTGGATAGTTGCAATTCTTGTGCTAGCGTCTCGGTGATAAATGACTTCTGTGCTCCTTCGTCAAACAGGATATGAGTATCCCTTGTTATGTTACCGGAAGTCACCTTGCTAATGGCTGTTTTCAGTAAAACACCATGGGAAGTTTCTTGGGTAGATGAATGTAGAACTGCCGTTTCCGGTTTTGATGGCTGTACATCCGGAACATTCCCGCCACTGTTGTGTTCTTTACTCTTGTTGTTACATATGCTAGTATGATGTTTCTTTTTACAGACCAGACATCTTCTTTGTGACGTGCAGTTTATGACCCGGTGTTTTCTTAAACAATTAAAGCACAATTGTTTTTCTTTCACTTTCTGCATTCTTAACAGCGCGTATCAGGAAACCTTGTACAGTCAATAGATTTATGTGATTCTTCACAGAATGCACAAATGATATCATTTGATTTATTTTTTCTGTTTGTATTGAAATCTATCTCTGTTTTGTCTTTATTTTGCTTTCTTCTTTGCTTTGATAACGCTCCAGTGTAAAAAGACGATGTCGGTATGAAATCGTTTATTTCCGGTGTATAGCTTTGAATTCCGACTTCAAGTATCCGGACTTCTTTCCTCAGGGCACTCCTAAGTTCTTCTAACTTCCAGTCATTGTCGCCGTGTTCTCGTGCAAGATTTTTTCTGACCTCTTGTGGCATTTTGTCTAAAATTATTGGCACTAACAGGCTTCCGTAACTTTCTTGATTCTGCCCCATTGATTCTAACCCTCGAATGTACGTTTCCATTTTGTCATGGAACGCTTGTAAACTGCTAAGCGTGTTCAATGGCGCCGGTAGTTGTATCAAGGCCTGCATGGTGGTATGTACAATCTTATGCTGTTGTCCGAACCTCTCTCTAAGTAAACTAATGGCTCTCAAATAATTGGAATTTGTTAAGGCAAAACCGTCTATAGTACGTGCTGCAACGCCCTCTAGCTGAGACTGTAAATATGTAAACTTCTGTACGTCTGTGAGATTGGTATTCAGGTGAATGGTTGATTCAAAGGAATCCCAGAAACCTTGCCATTTAAGAATATCACCGTTAAATTTTGGTAGAGACAACTTTGGCAGTCTATGAAATTGAAATGAATTGTTACTTACATTCTGACTGACGAAAGGATGTGCATTTACATTCAACTGTGCTTGTTGAAAACCGGAAGTGCTCTGTGACGATCTGTCAGTTGTGGACTGCGAAAATTCAGAGGAAAATGTCTGCTGCGACTCCACATGAAGAGTTGACTGACCATCAGTGGGGAAAAACTGCGGTTGTTGTACATCTGTACGAATCTGTTTATCTCTAAAGTCACTAAGGTGTCTCATTTTAAGGTCTAAGTCCAACATATACTTTTCGGTTTGTATAATTTCTTCGTTAATTTCTTCGCTGTCCGTAAGATTTGCAATCTTCTCGTTCATTTCTTCCATTTGTTTCACTTTTAACGCGAGTTTTTCAAATATTCCGTTGAAATCGATCAGTGAAATGTTCTCGGCGCTTTTGGCGTCTTCTATTCTCGCTAAATAATAGTCTATAACATTCTTCTGAGCATTTCTCTGTGCTATATGTTTCTGTAAATTCATCTTTGTTGTTTGGTCACGGCACCAGAAAAATGTGCATACGATAATGGAATTTCTGTAAGATAGAGTACTACGCGTCTTAACAGTTCGATCCTTTATTCAATTCTGCATAAACAACTCAACAACATGACGTCAATATCTGACGTCCGACGTATACATAAATTGGCGGCAACGTTAACGTTATCACGACAGATGGTTTAAAAGCAGCCCTTTTTTAGACAACATATTGAGAATATTGAGTACAATCAAGTTAAAATAGCAACTCACCTAATTAGCCTGTTGTTAATCTATAACGATATTTACTCTATTCGGAAATGTATTATCTTTAACTTCCGTGTTGTGTCAAAAGTCGATTTTCCAGAAAAATACCGTTTTATTTATGATCTTAGTCAAAACATCTAGAATTAAACCATGATTCACAGTCTATTTATCATAAATAATACCGGGTAAGTATTGTTTTCTTATAAACGGTGTAGAAAATATGTTACTGCGACAGATTGTGTACCTACGTCATTTCGGATATAATAATTTTTGGATGAATGGATGGAAGCCGTGGTCTTCCAAGATGGAATGGGATTAGCAAATGCAGTTTTGTGGAAGTTGGTAAAACGAGTATGAATGAGACCTTAAACAAATGTTGAGCATAAACAGAGGGTGTGTTACATATAGTGAGTCTAGTCTAACGTGTAACGTAATTATCACTTTCATTTCATTTGTCTGATATTATGTCCAACTCGGCCACATTCGGAAACTGGCTTAATCATAGTGATTCCCAGTCAAACATAAATTGTAAGTTGAAAAATATAAGAAACATGAAAAACTGTTTCATTTGCTGTAGGTAATATATTTATATTTAATTCTTATGTATAGATAAGTGCTTATCTAATAATCTATCTTCAGATTTTGAGTATTACATAGCTAATTCCACATAAAATCTGTAGAAAAAAGCTATAGAGTATATGAATGAGCATACGGCATTTATCACAGTGTAATTTAAATCATGCTCAATTTGTCCACCAAACTTAATCCACGGTGTTCATGAAAGAACAAGCTCACAAGATTAGATATATATACTGGTAGATCTCTCCCCAAACATATTTCGTTTTCAAATGTAATTATGTCTACCCCAGGAGACATATTGTTTTTGCCCTGTCCGTCCGTCCGTCCGTACGTCACACTTCATTTCCGAGCAATAACTGGAGAACCGTTTGACCTAGAACCTTCAAACTTCATAGGGTTGTAGGGCTGCTGGAGTAGACGACCCCTATTGTTTTTGGGGTCACTCCGTCAAAGGTCAAGGTCACAGGGGCCCGAACATTGAAAACCATTTCCGATCAATAACTAGAGAACCACTTGACCCAGAATGTTGAAACTTCATAGGATGATTGTACATGCAAAGTAGATGACCCCTATCTATTTTGGGGTCACTCCATTAAAGGTCAAGGTCACAGGGGCCCGAACATTGAAAACCATTTCCGGTCAGTAACTTGAGAACCACATGACCCAGAATGTTGAAACTTCATAGGATGATTGGTCATGAAGAGTAGATGACCCCAATTGATTTTGGAGTCACTCTGTCAAAGGTCAAGGTCACAGGGGCCTGAACATGGAAAACCATTTCCGATCAATAACTAGAGAACCACTTGACCCAGAATGTTGAAACTTCATAGGATGATTGTACATGCAGAGTAGATGACCCCTATCGATTTTGGGGTCACTCCATTAAAGGTCAAGGTCACAGGGGCCTGAACATTGAAAACCATTTCCGGTCAGTAACTTGAGAACCACTTGACCCAGAATGTTGAAACTTAATAGGATGATTGGTCATGCAGAGTAGATGACCCCTAACGATTTTGGGGTCACTCTGTGAAAGGTCAAGGTCACAGGGGCCTGAACATTGAAAACCATTTCCAGTCAGTAACTTGAGAACCACTTGACCCAGAATGATGAAATTTCATAGGATGATTGGTCATACAGAGTAGATGACCCCTAATGATTTTAGGGTCACTCTGTTAAAGGTCAAGGCCACAGGGGCCTGAACATGGAAAACCATTTCCGATCAATAACTTGAGAACCTCTCGACCCAGAATGTTTAAACTTCATATGATGATTGTTCATGCAGAGTAAATGACCCCTAATGCTTTTGGGGTCAGTCTGTTAAAGGTCAAGGTCACAGGGGCCTGAACATTGATAACCAGTTCCGATCAATAACTTGAGAACCTCTCGACCCAGAATGTTGAAACTTCATAGGATGATTGAACATGCAGAGTAGATGACCCCTATTGTTTTTGGGGTCACTCTGTTAAAGGTCAAGGTCACAGGGGCCTGAACATTGATAACCAGTTCCAATCAATAACTTGAGAACCACTTGACCCAGAATGTTGAAACTTCATAGGATGATTGAACATGCAGAGTAGATGACCCCTATTGATTTTGGGGTCAGTCTATTAAAGGTCAAGGCCACAGTGGCCTGTTCATGTAAAATCATTTTTTGGAAATAACTTGAGAACCACTTGACCTACAATGTTGAAACTTAATAGGATGATTGGACTTGCAGAGTAGATGACCCCTATTTATTTTGAGGTCACTTGATCAAAGGTCAAGGTCACAGAAGCCTGAACAGTGACTTGAGAACCACTAGGCCAAGAGTGTTGAAATTTAGCGGGATGATTGGACATGCCAAGCAGATGATCCCTATTGCAGCCAACCATCAGTGTCTCTTTGACTTTTGCTCCTGACCCCTATTGACTTCTTGCCTATAGGACTTTGCATTGGGGGAGACATGCGCTTTTTTACAAAAGCATTTTCTAGTTTAATTTTAGATCCTTGTAAAAATACAAATAATATTTCATTAATACACTTAGAATCAGCCTGAGTCATTGTGCACCCCATTATGATTGTGCTATCCAGTACCGATACTTGACAGAGAAAGAAATGAACTAACGGTGTGTAATAAAGCTGTGATGTCACCATTGTTGAAAACGAAATTGATAATATAGGTCAGTGGGTGACATTCTTCAGGTGCTGCGAAGTGCTCATGGCATGACATATGGCTTCCCTACTATACAAAAAACATAAAGCATGAATTTACTATTCAATTCTACTAAATATTTTTCATTATGACGTTAAATCGTCATTATGCTAGCAGTCATGTCTGAAAGACTGAAGTACCTCATTAACATTGATTTTGAATAGCCGTTGCTTCTGAATGTGACTCTGTGGAGGGACTGCCAAAGGAGGTAACTAGAGTCACGGACTGGGAACACATGGTCATATTTGGTTTCTTCCAAGTTAAGGCTACAGGCAAGAACATTTTTTAAAGCTGTTAGTTAGGAAACAATGTGTACTGTGCTAGACTATTGGTGCATAATAATTTGTATTTAATTTAATTTGTTCAATTCAGTTGTTGATATTCTCTGTACCAGGTGCTCCGCTTCAGTGACATAAGTGTCTTGTTATGGTACAATAGTACTAAATTATAGGTAATCAAGCAGCACTTCCAGGCTAGTCAGATAATGGCAGAAAGAAAAAATCCTCAATTTTTTCCCAGTTGGAGTGTCATTTTCATGTTTTATGTAAGCCAGTTCATGTTTTTATTTCATTGTGGACCTATATCTGACATTTTGGTAGCATTTTCAAGAAGATTTTTTGCATTTATAGAAATGTAAACAAACCTTATTACACGTGTTCATACCCACATTTTAGCTGTCAGTTTTGAAGATATTCCATAGTGTTGACCAGTCAAATAAAAAGTCTGTCTTATAAGATACATGAACCCTACTTTTCTTGGTGTTTTTTGTGGTTTATAGGTCATTTAAGAACATAAGGCTAGTAATTCTTTTTTTAAATGGCCCTGGCTGTGTGTTACAGCTCTCAGATGATTTTATATAAAACATATATAGCAAATTTATCTACTACAGTATACCCTATTATAGTATAAGTAAGATTACCGGTACTTCTGCATTGGTCAGTGTTTCAGTTTTATTTTACCCAAATGAACATTTGATTTTACGCAGGAAGAAAGAAGAAGATGAAGCAAATATACAATAGTATGATACATATATACCTTAATGTCTTCAACTAAACTGTCTTACTCTTAAAAGTTTCAAACTGCAATCAAAGAAATATCTACATAAATGTACCAGTGTGCTTAACCTTCTTTATTTACTTTAACTGTACATGTATCTGTACTGTAATGGATGTAAAAGCTTTACTGCCTTTTTGAAAAATGTGTCTTTGAATATTTTTTTTCTGTCAAAATTTAGGCCAAATATAAATGTTGAATCATAATGATATAGCTAATAATGTTCCTTTTAACAAAACAGATTCTACCTGTTGAAAAAAATATTTTTAAAAAACACCCTTATTTTTGGCTGAAATTTGCCTTAATCTGATGTAAGATATACAATGGGGTAGGGGTTGGTTATTTCAGATATCTATTTTAAGTAGGCCATGTTTGGTTCGTCTGATATTTTTCTGACTGATATGTATAATAATAAGCTACAATTGAAATAAAAGTTTTCAACATAGCCCTTTATATTATCTAGGCCAATTTTGATGAAACTTCTCAGGGATGTTGCTTGGATGGTCTTCTTTAAAAATTGTTCAAAGAATTGAATTCCATACAGAACTCTGGTTGCCATGGCAGCCGAAAGGAAATTTTTTAAAAAATCTTCTTGTCCAAAACCACAGGTCATAGGGCTTTTATATTTAGCATGTAGCATCATCTAGAGCTCTCTACCAAGATTGTTCAAATTATTCCCCTAGGGTCAAATATGGCCCCTCCCTGGGGGTCATATGGTTTACAAATATTTATATAGGGAAAACTTTGAAAATCTTTTTGTCGAAAACCACAGGGCCTAGGGCTTTGATATTTGGTATGTAGCATCATCCAGTGGTCCTCTACCAAGTTTGTCAAATTATGCCCCTGGGGTGAAAAGAGGCCCCACCCTGGGGTCCCAAATTTTACATAGACTTATATTGGAAAAAGCTTTAAAAACCTTCTGAAATTTGAGGTGTTCTTGAATTAGAGAAACTATGCATGAAATTTGGAAACCTGTGCATGAAATGGAGAAACTGACAATCTGTGTTTTGGATTCTTCTCTTCGATGTTTTTCCACATTTTTTGACAAAAATTCTCCTCCAGAAAATTATTTTTTAATTCTGACATTTTTCAACTGAACTCTTGGCATGTATGTAAATCATGCTGTTTAAAATGCATGACAATGTGCTTTTGAGTAATTTGATTCCAGATCTTAATATATTCATAAATTTACTATTTTAATTACACCTTCTAATATGTGATGATTTTCCCCTTCTAACAGGCTGTGCCTCAATTCCCCCATAGCAAAAATGCTCACAGAAATCTGGCTTGCTTCTGTTTGCAGAACTCTGATCTGCAATTTCTGCTTCAAAATTCTATGAAACGTTTCAGAGTAGTTCCCTCTTTAAAAAAGGTAATGAAAGATGATCAAAATTCAGAAATTATAGGTTTGAATTGATAAGTGTATATAAAAGTTTGTGTTTCTTCAGAAGTAAACTGAATTATATTTGAAAGCAGTGTAAGTTGTAAAAATGAAAGAAGTATGATAATGTATTGCTCTTTCCTTTCAGGCCAATTTGCAATCGAAATTGGGCACTAATGATAAATATGATATTTCTTTTGTAGCTAAAATTCCTAAAGTAGAAAAAAAATAATGTTTTCTTTACTTTTACAGCCAAGACTGTACCAGTGAAATCTTAAACATTTGAAACAGAAGGCAATATGCTAGCTTAATGCATTTATGACCAATTTTTTCTTAAATGTAAAATTTTCATAAAAAAAATATTTTTTTTATACCAATGCCCAATTTAAATGTTGTATGACAAAATTTTCCCAACAGTAAAAGCCCAGCCACATTCCCATATCATTGAAGAGAAAACTGATGATGTACCAGGAATTCTGATTTAATTGTACGCTTTGTCCATTGCCAGCTATTTTTTCTGAATATTTTTTTTTCCCAATACTGGAAATTATTTATGAAGTATATTCATGGTCTTATTTTTTTATACACTTCACTTTTTAAATATGAGCCACACCATGAGAAAACCATCATAGTGCGTTTGCGACCAGCACGGATCCAGACCAGCCTGCGCATCCGCACAGACTGGTCAGGATCCATGCTGTTCACTAACAATTTCTCTAATTGCAATAGGCTTTGAAAGCTGACAGCATGGATCCTGACCAGACTGCGCAGATGCACAGGCTGGTCTGGATCCATGCTGGTTGCAAACGCATTATGTTGGTTTTCTCATGGCACGGCTCATATAAATTTACATGTATTTGATAGTCAGCAACTTCATTTTTACATTGAAATTTAATTCAATTCAATGTAAGGGGAAAATAATGATTAAAGTGGATGGAATTAAACTGTTAATCTTTTGTAGTGCAACCAGATATGATATAATTTTTGTAAGAAGCATGAAATGAATAGTGATTTAATTTGTTTGTTTCTTTCTTTTTTCAGTGATGTGTTTATGGAAAAGCATTGGAAGAGTGTAATACACAAGTCTATATGTGATTATTTCTTTGAAGCACAAACGAAGGTATAGCAACATGTCCTTTCTTGGTTTCCATAGATATTTTATCACAGTATCATTGTCAAGGCTGTTTTCTTTACTGATTGTCAGAACTACAAGAGGTCTTACTTAATAGTTAGATGTTGTAAAGTGTAGAAGAAGAGCAGACATAGTCACTAGTAGTCTAGATGTAACACTGTCTAGACTACAAAACCAGGTGTATTAACTTTGAGCTTCCCACTCCTCAAAATAGAAATTACTAACACTTGGATAGGAGTTTACTATATGGGTGTTTTACACCTTGCATGAAGGAATTGGAGTGTCTTCTGTATCTTGAACTCTCCACCCAACAACATTACTTACAGGTTCAGCAGACATATAATTATCATGAAAATGCCTAGCACTTTCCATATTCGTTTTGTTGATAAATACCGGTATGAGTGGAGCAGTGGTCTAGTGGTTCAGGTGTTGGCCACTCAATCCAGGAGTTGTTGGTTCAAGCCCCACTGAGGTCGGGGTCACGGCCATGACTTCTCATATGACACCAGTACTGGGTTTTCAAGGAAGCAGACTCGAGAGTGGTTCGAATAAGCTATTAGCTTTCATCACAATGAAGCTAAAATAAATTAGTATAAACTAAATACCAGTATGAGAAATATGGTAAAACAAGGATATGCCGGCTTGTTTTGGAAAACAAAAAGCAGTAGAGCAAAAGAATACTATTTTGTAACAATGATTTTACATATGCAAACCATTTCTGTTACAGGCAGGTTCAGTAGCTTATGTTACGTATGCTAACCATTTCTGTTACAGGCAGGTTCAGTAGCTTATGTTACGTATGCTAACCATTTCTGTTACAGGCAGGTTCAGTAGCTTATGTTACGTATGCTAACCATTTCTGTAACAGGCAGGTTCAGTAGATGATGTTACGTATGCTAACCATTTCTGTTACAGGCAGGTTCAGTAGCTTATGTTACGTATGCTAACCATTTCTGTTACAGGCAGGTTCAGTAGCTTATGTTACGTATGCTAACCATTTCTGTTACAGGCAGGTTCAGTAGCTTATGTTACGTATGCTAACCATTTCTGTTACAGGCAGGTTCAGTAGATGATGTTACGTATGCTAACCATTTCTGTTACAGGCAGGTTCAGTAGCTTATGTTACGTATGCTAACCATTTCTGTTACAGGCAGGTTCAGTAGCTTACGTTACGTATGCTAACCATTTCTGTTACAGGCAGGTTCAGTAGCTTATGTTACGTATGCTAACCATTTCTGTTACAGGCAGGTTCAGTAGATGATGTTCCACCTATTATACCAACACCTCATCATTACCTGATCAACATTTACAGAAACCAGCTCTACTATGTTGCTGTTGTTACAACAGAGGGTAAGTGTCTTTAGGGGCCTCCATCACCACGTTATTGGGGTTTCTGGTTATAAATTACTTTCCCCAATCCACTGTGGGTTTCATACCTCAGTTGGGATATAGAATTCCTTCATATGAGTAAACCATATAGCTGGCTTGAGAAATGGTTTTTGGTTCTATTAAAATGCCTACCCATGCCTACTATAATGTCTTGGTTTATACTGGCTAGCGGAGGGACTTCCTACACCTTTGAACTCTGAGAAAACTTACATGTTTTTCAATTCACACTAAGGTTGTAGATTTCTTAGTCTACCTCGATGGAAATGTGATGGCCTTGTACTAGAGGACAAGTCTTAGTATCATTCTGTACTTCTGTATGTTAGCAACATACTGCATAGTCAAAAACAGTTTTAATTTTGGTTAGTTTTGATACCTGTATTTTAGGCACAGTTTTTGTCAGACTATTTTAAGAAAAAATTTTTTAGAGTCATAACTAGTTCAGGTAATTACTTCTGGTAGCTCTTCAGATGTGATTTTATTTTATGTACTATTTTCCATATTTTGCAGTGCCTCCACTGTTTGTGATAGAGTTCCTACATCGTGTGGTGGACACCTTTGAGGACTACTTTCAGGGATGTAGTGAGAGCATTCTCAAGGAGTACTATGTCATTGTGTATGAGGTACATGCTTTTATAAGGTTACTTAACACTATTCCGTACAATACGACAATATATTTGGAAGAGACCTTTTCAAAAAGATATATTGGACAAGCCAGTAGGTGAGTCCAGTATGTGTTTTGGATTGGTAAGAGTCCAAATATATCCCATATTGTACAGAACAAAGTTGAATGATATTTCTATTTTATGTGAATTTTTCAAAACAATCAGATGGTTTTTAAAGGTATACAAAAAACATCTTGTCAAGCATTTATTGATGTTGAGTTTCAAAGCAGATTCTCTCATTGGTCACTGGTTGTTAGTATTTAATAAACACATCGTCCTAACCAAAGTTGCTGCTTTGTACAATAGGGAATATATTGTATCCAGTGCGGAAGTATATTGGATGGTCACATGGTACAAATATTAACTGCTGGCTTGAAACAAAAAAAGAGAATAAATGACTGTGGTATTATTCAGAATCGTAAAAAATTATCATTTGATGATGCATGAGTTACTGTAAGATCATTTAATTTCGTGGGCACGAAATTTTGTGGTTTTGGCCAAAACGGCAATTTCGTGGGGATATGAATTCATGGATTTCAAATTTTGAACTTAAAATGAATGGGAATTTGACTTGTTAGTTGGGATTAAATTTCGTGGATTGACTCAACCACGAAATCCACGAAAATTAGTCCGCCACAAATATTAATGATTTCACAGTAACCAAATGCTTACACAGAAGAATAATACATTTTTGAAAGACACTGAAGATACTTTTATGAAGTTTGACATATGTATTATGAAAGGTTGCAAAAGAGTTGAAATAATGTCAAAATGTGATTACTTTGTATTTAAGCTCCTAGATGAGATGTTAGACAATGGTTTTCCACTCGCTGTGGAATCAAATATTCTCAAGGAATTGATAAAACCTCAAATTTCCTGAGAACAATCACAGATACTATTACTGGAAAAAGAACTTACAGGTTACTCTTTTAAGTCCTAGTTTAACTTTTGTATTCGATACATGTAGATCTTACAGTATACAGGCCAACATTATATATGCAACAGTTTATAAATGTGGACATGTACATGAACTGGTATTTAGCAGATTGTTTTTGAGGACCTCTCGTTAGTGCCTTGGTAGACCCTTTGAGTGTCGTTAATGCAATGTCTACTGTATTTTGAAAAAGTATCAAATTTTTCATAGAGACTACCCTGGCCTTCGTTACATGGGACATCTGTTTATATAGTGAATCTTGAGTGAACATCGTTTGTAATCCTAATCCTGTCCATGTTATACCAGTGCCCTGAAAAGTTTCTGTCTATGTTAATGCTATGCAGGATAAGACAGTCATGCATCTAACAGTCCTGAAATGATTTCTTTGATTCTCGTATTTCTAAAAATTTTTCTATACTTGATGCATATATTTGGGTTGTATAGATTGTTTCTTTCCAGCAGTAGCCTTTTTCATCATATTGTTACACTTAGGAATTCTCTGGGTTCACTTTTTCAAAAATATGTCTGTTTGTTGCAAATTAAATAAAAATGTACCTTTCCACAGGCATTATGATGGGTCTTTAACATAGTTAGTTCCCTCACGGGGGAGACATATTGTTTTTGCCCTGTCCATCTGTTGTCCGTCCATCGTCTGTCACACTTCAATTTCCAATAAAACGGAGAACCATTTTGACTGACTTCAAACTTGTGGGTGGCGGGTTATGGAAGTGGACGACCCTATTGTTTTTGGGTCACTCCATCAAAGGTCAAGTGTACAGGGGCCTGAACATGGAACACATTCCGAATCAATAACTTTGAACCACTTGACCCAGAATGTTAAACTCTAGGGTGATTGGTCATGCAGTGAATGAACTTTATGATTTTGGGGTCACTTGTTTAAAGGTCAAGGTCTCAGGGCTGAACATGGAAAACATTTCAGTCAGTAACTTGAGAACCACTTGACCAGAATGTTTGAAACTTCTTAGGATGATTGGACTGCAGATTGATGACCCTATTGATTTTGGGGTCACTCTTAGTCTATTAATAGGTCAAGGTCGCAGCGGACAGAACATGAAAATCCATTTGGCAATACTTGAGAACCATTTGTCTAGAAAACTTTAAATTTCATGGGTAGGCAGGGTTATGGAGTAGATGACCCCTATGTTTGGGGGCTGAACATGAAACGCTTTCCAATCAATAACTGAGAACCATTTGACCCAGAATGTTGATACTTAATGGATGATTAGTATGCTGAGTGATTGACCCTATGTTTTTGGGGTCACTCATCAAAGGTCAAGGACAGGGCCTGAACATGGAAATCCATTTCGATCAAAACTTGAGAACCACTTGACCAGATGTTAAAATTTGATAGATGATTGGTAATGCAGATGTAGAGCCCTATTGATTTTGGGAGTCACTCTGTTAAAGGTCAAAAATCAGGGGGTTTAGACATGGAAACCTTTCCGATCAATTACTTGAGGAATCATTTGCCAATGTTTGAAACATAGTGGATGATGGACATGCCAAGTGATGATCCTATTGTCAACCATCAGTGTCTCTTTGATTGGTCTGTCCCCTATTGAATTCTTGCTATATGACATGCTTGGGGGGACATGCGCTTTTACAAAGCATCTTGAGTTTTCTTTCATTTTTATTCCTTGTGGATTGCATGCTTTTTTCTGCTAGAGGTAAGAAGTGTCGTTTGCAGAGGTACTAGGTCAATAGCACCTATGCCCACATAAGTCTTGCGGGGCGTTCAGTTGTCTCCATTTTTCCAATTTTTCCAGGATCATTTTTTTTTAGCACAAATAATTTTTTAGAATGTTTTTTGGTATTTTTTCATCTTGTCACTTTGATGCAGTTAAATACATATATCTTAAATAAATAGTCCTACTTGATTTCCACTGCCTAAATTTAAACATAGAACAAACAAGTTTGCATGTGTAAACAGTACTGTGGTGTTTGGTTTACAATGCTACATATGTGTAAGTACACGGAATATGTAATGCCACTGAAAAGCCTGAAAGTTTTTTTTAAGAAAACATTTGTGATTACAGCTGAACATACACAGTTAGTTAATTTATTGTAACAAGTTAAATGTATTTCACTTGAAGATTTTCTAGTCTGAAATCAATATCACATGATAAAATATATAAGCAAAGTTGGACATAGTATATCTTTAATAAAAGTCAGAGTGATGTGGAATACTAATCCTATTTAAGGTAGTGGACCTGCAGTGATACTTGATATTCCTGTTCGGCAATTTGGCATGTAACTTTCTGTAAAAACTGGAAAATACCAAAATTGTATACGGAGAATACATACTTTGCAGATTGACAAGATTGGTTCATTACCTTAACCCTTATCATGCTGGATATGATTGATTCTGCCTTTGCAACCAGTGTGGATCATGATCAGCCTGCACAACTGTGCAGTAAGCACTCCTTTTAACAGTTAATGGTACTGTTCAGACTGAAAGATGAACATGTTCATTATAAAAATTCAGCAGGGTTAGAGTTAAGGTCATCAGCAGTTTACATGTGATTACATACCCTCTTTAGGCAGTTCAGCAGTATTCAGATGTAGTGCTCAACTTGTACACTGGCTTTTTGTAAAAAAACAAGGAGTGCCGATATAGCTCATGGAGAATATGTAATTTGCCGATTGTCATCACAAGTTCGCTACCTTAATAAAGTATTATACAGTGCATGTAAAACAAAGGCAGTATTTGTGAAAACTATAAGTTATTCCATTACAGTGTTGGAGCCACTTTACCAACAGGTCAGCTGTCAAATGTTCCATGGAGACGTACTGGAGTAAAGTATACAAATAATGAGGCATACTTCGATGTCATAGAAGAGATAGATGCTATAATAGACAAGTCGGGAACAACTGTTATAGCAGAAATACAGGGATATGTATGTATTTTAGTAACAGAATCTGTTACAGTAGTTTAATAACTATATTTACTTGCCCATAAGATGAGGTTTTTCTCCTTAAAAATTAGGCCTCAGTTTCACAAAAAAAAACTGAAGTAATTACTTAGTTAAGTCTGTTGTTTTAAAATTGTGCTTTTACTTAAGTTATTGTTATTTAATGTTGATCTTTTCTGTAACAATGTATTTATAGCTAAATTATACTATGGTTAGTAGTATTTGTCTGCGATACTAATTTCAGTCATGCAAATATGATGTTTCTATTTAAGCACAATATAATGAACTTAAGTATTTGCTTGAGTATATTTCTTATTTCTATACTTCGTTTTCTGTAAAATTCATAATTGTTGTGTTTTGATCTATGAAATAGTCATATACAGTACTGATATAGATGAAAAATTCAACATTGAAGACGCATGAAGGGCAAAAACATGCATTTGAAGTATCAGACTTAGCTAAGCAATTACTTAAGTTTGTTCATGATATTGGGGCCAGATCTAATGTGTTACCTCATTTAATAATTGAGTCAGTATTATTGATCTACTGGTACTGATGATAAACTCGGACAGAAAATGAGGTTTTTTACCTGTAACTTTTTTATTTCTGCAAATTGTTATCAATGGTTGGTATCAAAATAAAGCTTAGCTCTTACTGAATAATTGACGTGATTTAAATTTATATTTAATAAGCAAACTCACAAGAAGTGAGGCCCTGAAAGGGGTATGTAAAAGGGGAACTGTACGAACGTTGACTGATAATAAATTCGACCACTTTGTCATTTAAAAAAAAATCTCCATAGTATTATATTGAAACTTTTCCAAAAATGTTGCAACAGTCATTCCCGATCAAGTAATGAAAAGTGACCCATTGTCAGGCCTTCATGTATTGACAGTGAGCATGTGCAAAAAAAACATCCCCTTCCCCAGTATTTTTGGATAAATATTTTTAAAACAGACAAATGTATGTCATTTATTTATACAGATTATTTACCAGTTTTGTTTTTGTTTACACCAGTTGGTGTTGTTAGTGGTTGCTATTAGACGGCATATTCAATTATATAAAAAACCAATTGCAATTGAATAATTTAAAGGTGGTCGACTTTATCATCTGTTCGAATTTATCATCAGTACCAGTAAAGTATTTAAAAAAGAGTCTATAAAATTCTGCCGATTTTGAAGTTAGTAAAGGAACCTGTCAGAAGGATTGTTTTACAGGTGGGCAAAAATGCAGTATATATGATTAGAATAGCCTTTGATTCCGTTTTCATTTCCAGATATCATCTTGTAAAACACAACTAAGAGACTGGACAGCTTTAGGAATCATTAAAATTTGTAGAGAATTTTTTTATTGATTTTGCAGTGGGTCATTCCATGAATTTAACTCCCAGTGAACAAGCAAAATTTCCATTTATTTTTTCTATAAGAATGTGAAATCCACAAAATAACTGTTTTTGACAAGGTCACTGACTTTGAATCACTTGCCCCTAACGGATGTAGTCTCAAAACCTGGCTAGGGAATTATTCATGTGAAGAAGTCATCCAACTGACTTACAGAATGTCAGTGATTCAACCCAGGTGCCTGCCCATGTATTTGAACAATGTTCAGAGGGGCAGCTGGTGTCTTTCTCAACCATCAAAAGCTGGAAGGTCGCCATATGATCCAAACTGTTTTGGTGGGAAGTTAAACACAACAGTGACAAAATATAATTCAAATGAAATTATTCATGGTATCTGCTGTGTCAGTAACAATTGAGCGGCGCCATGAGAAAACCAACATAATGGCTTTGCGACCAGCATGGATCCAGACCAGCCTGCCCATCCGCGCTGTCTGGTCAGGATGCATGCTGTTCGCTTTCAAAGTCTATTGCAATTAGAGAAACTGTTAGCGAACAGCATGGATCCTGACCAGACTGTGCGGATGCGCAGGCTGGTCTGGATCCGTGCTGGTCGCAAAGCCACTATGTTGGTTTTCTCATGGCGCGGCTCAATTATTCTGATGTATTTTTACAAGCATTTGATATGAACACTGCAGTAAGTAATTTTTATTTTGCATTTCAGATTGACTGTTTAGTGAAGCTGTCAGGGATGCCAGATTTGACCTTGACTTTTATTAACCCTCGTCTTCTAGATGATATCAGCTTTCATCCTTGCATCAGATTTAAAAGATGGGAGGTAATGTGAATTAGTGGTATTTTGACTCCTGTTCCAGTTCATAAATGAAATTCTTGAATACTGTTTTGAAATTCTTGACCACTGTTCCAGTTCATAAGTGAAGTAGGAAATACTTTTGAAAACAGTTAGATTTTAGGTCTTTGTGACAAAAGTCCCAGGTGTTCCATTGTCTAATGTAAACACCTCATTGACAGATCTGTTGCTTTAATTTGTTATTCATTTTACCTATAATAGGGAGTTGTCCCCTAGTTAAAAAGACAAAAAATAACCTGATTGTATTTTTATCTAAGGACTTCCTTTAGAACCCATCTGCTTAGCTCAATAGTGAGAGAGCTGATCTATAGATCACAGGGGCATAAGTTTGATCCCCAGGCTTGACGTTTGTTTTCAGTGATGATTTGATAAAAGAACATTGTGTCTGATGTCATTTTGTTGCCCACCTCTGATTCATGTGGAGAAGTTGGCAGTTACTTGCAGAGAGCGTGTTAGTACTGGTACAGAATTCAGGAATGCTAGTATGGCTTACTGACTGAAATACTATTGAAAAATATCTCTTAACCCAAAATATAAACTGTATTGAGCTTAAATACAACTTGAATGAAGAACTTGCTATTTCTATGACTAACTAAGATGTACATGTATCTTGGTTATTTCAGAATGAGAAAATTTTGTCATTTGTACCTCCAGATGGAAACTTCAGACTTCTGTCATACCATATAGGCTCAAACAAGTGGGTACTTTTCATGATATTATATAATCTTGGGATATATTTGAGCCGTGCTATGAGAAAGCCAACATAGTGGCTTTGCGACCAGCATGGATCCAGACCAGTCTGGTCAGAATCCATGCTGTTCACTAACAGTTTCTCCAATTCCAATAGGCTTTAAAAGCGAACAGCATGGATCATGACCAGACTACCCGGATGCGCAGGCTGGTCTGGATCCATGCTGGTTGCAAAGCCACTATGTTGGTTTTCTCATGGCGCGGCTCATTTGTTTAAGGTAGTGGACCCATAATGACAATGGGTAATTTCCGTTTTCCCTGTGATTTTGGCATTCTATGTTTGTTATGAAAATCATTGCTGGTGGAAGAATCCTGAAATTACAAATGAGAATACAAAATTGCCGATTGCTATTATGCGTCCACTCCCTTAAATGATAAAGTTTAGTATGCAAGCAACATAATAATAGCAGTGTGACTTCAGTAAAAATTGGCCTTGTTTGTGTAATATTTTCTTGTCCTTCAGGATCTTAAGTCCTTTAATAGTCTGATTAAGATGAAGTTAGTGTGGGGTGCTGCTCTTTTGATTATCTCTCGGTCAAATGAAGAAAGCTGTTAGTTTGCCTGGTTGCATTCTGTGCTTTCGAAGGATCTTCTCATTTAATTGATAAAATTAGAAGGAGATAAATATAAGTTGCTCAATTTGTATTTCTAACCTTAAGCCTGCTAAGTGATTCTGCCTTTGCGACCTGTGCAGATCAGTATGTGCAGGCTGATCACGGTCTGCACTGTTTGCTATTCAATCAGTAATTTTTCATTTTCAGTGAACACCGCTTTGAATGATAAGTGGTGCTGCCCGAATTGAATGATGGCCTAGGCTTTTTTTTTTTTAGAAATTTAGCACGCTAAATGAGGCCTGCTGATGAGATATTTATTAGGCAACTTTAGGGGAGCTATATTCCTCCATGACAGAGGGAATGCATAATTCTTAATACATATTCAATAGTTTGTTTATTACATACAAATTTACACTGAATGAATGATACACAAATGATGTCACACAAATGAAGTCTAACAACAAGTATGAAATTTTGCATGTCATTGTAGATGTTACTTGTTTAATTGTAAATAAACAGAGAATGGCAGACATATTTAATACATGTCAAATATATATATTTTGGCATTTAAAATGAAGCTACCAGTTTATGTCTGAGCACTTGATAAATGGCCAACAACAATGGCAGGCAAATTCAAGTTGATTGGTGTCTGCTGCTCATTTTTGAGACAGCAGATTACAATTCTGCTTGGGTCACAACTGAATCTCCTGGTAAGACATCAGTGACAAGTTGTCAAGGTCTGTTGACTTTAAATCACTTGCCCCTTACCTCTGTTGGTTTGAGCCCTGCTTTGGTTATCATCTGACAAAAACGCTCCAGCTGGCTGGCAGAATCTTAACCCTTAGCCTGCTAAATTTCTAAAATTGACTGGTCCATCATTCAATTTTGGCAATACCATTTATTATTCGCAGGGGTGTTCACTGAAAATTTACTGACTGAATAGCGAACAGTGCAGACCATGATCAGACTGCACGAATGTGCAGGCTGATCTTGGTCTGCACTGGTCGCAAAGGCAAAATCACTTGCCGCCAGCAGGCTAAAGGTTAATTATTCTGTCCATGTGCCTGCTTGTGTCTGTTGTAATACCTGGACCTGACTTTAGGACTTTTCTATACTACAAAAGCTAGAAAGTCTGTATGATGAATATTGTGTCAGTGAGTAAACAAAGAGAAATGCAGTATGTGACAGACTTGCAGTGTATGAGATGATTTAAATTTTCACTGTATCTGTGATGAAGCTTTAAGGCAGTATCATGTTAAACTGTATCCTAATATCTTATTTAAGTACCAGAACAGTAGAAGGAAAAATGATAAACTATAGTGATAAGTACGGTATACTGTAAAATCATTAAAATTCCTTGTTCACAAAATTCTTCATGTTTTTAGCTCACCTGTCACAAAGTGACAAGGTGAGCTTTTGTGATCGTGCAGCGTTCGTCGTCCGTCCGTCCATAAACTTTTGCTTATGACCACTCTAGAGGTCACATTTTTTATGGGGTCTTTATGAAAATTAGTCAGAATGTTCACCTTGATGATATCTAGGTCAAGTTCGAAACTGGGTCACGTGCGGTCAAAAACTAGGTCAGTAGGTCTAAAAATAGAAAAACCTTGTGACCTCTCTAGAGGCCATATATTTCACAAGATCTTCATGAAAATTGGTCAGAATGTTCACCTTGATGATATCTAGGTCAAGTTCGAAACTGGGTCACGTGCCATCAAAAACTAGGTCAGTAGGTCAAATAATAGAAAAACCTTGTGACCTCTCTAAAGGCCATATTTTTCATGGGATCTGTATGAAAGTTGGTCTGAATTTTCATCTTGATGATATCTAGGTCAAGTTCGAAACTGGGTCAGGTGTGGTCAAAAACTAGGTCAGTAGGTCTAAAAATAGAAAAACCTTGTGACCTCTCTAGAGGCCATACTTGTAAATGGATCTTCATAAAAATTGGTCAGAATGTTCACCTTGATGATATCTAGGTCAAGTTCGAAAATGGGTCACGTGCCTTCAAAAAGTAGGTCAGTAGGTCAAATAATGAAAAAAACCTTGTGACCTCTCTAGAGGCCATACTTTTCATGGGATCTGTATGAAAGTTGGTCTGAATGTTCATCTTGATGATATCTAGGTCATATTTGAAACTGGGTCAACTGCGTTCAAAAACTAGGCCAGTAGGTCTAAAATTAGAAAAATCTTTTGACCTCTCTAGAGGCCATATTTTTCAATGGATCTTCATGAAAATTGGCCTGAATGTTCACCTTGATGATATCTAGGTCAGTTTCGAAACTGGGTCACATGCGGTCAAAAACTAGGCCAGTAGGTATAAAAATAGGAAAACCTTGTGACCTCTCTAGAGGCCATATTTTTCATGAGATCTTTATGAAAATTAGTGAGAATGTTCACCTTGATGATATCTAGGTCAAGTTCAAAACAGGGTCACGTACCTTCAAAAACTAGGTCAATAGGTCAAATAATAGAAAAACCTTGTGACCTCTATAGAGGCCATATTTTTCAATGGATCTTCATGAAAATTGGTCAGAATTTTTATCTTGATGATATCTAGGTCAAGTTCAAAACTGGGTCACATGAGCTCAAAAAATAGGTCACTATGTCAAATAATAGAAAAAACGACGTCATACTCAAAACTGGGTCATGTGGGAACAGGTGAGCGATTCAGGACCATCATGGTCCTCTTGTTTTGTTCTTTTAACAGCTTGAGGGGATATGTATTTAAGTGGATTTCAACTTTAAAATAGGAAATAAATGAGAAATTTAGCTTGTTCTTGTTGATTAGATTTTGTGGATTGCACGCAATGATCAGTTTCATGAAAATTGGTACCTAATGAATATTAATGATTTTACAAAACATATGTCTTCAACTTACTGTCCTTAAACTCTGATGATTTTATAAACACTATTGTTCTTCATCTGTGACATCGCTCACCTGCAAAGCTTAATAGGGAATGTGCAAATCTTAGGGTTGTGAGTTGGATCCACATGTGGAACATAATGTTCTGCTTGACGGTTTGATAACAGAAATTTTGTCCGAAGTCATTTTGTCATTTACAACCGATTCGTGTGGAGAAGTTGGCAACCAGATAATACTTGTACAGAAATCCAAGAATACTGGTTAGATTAAGTGCCTGACATTACATAGCTGAAATACTGTTGAAAAACACAAGACAGTTGTCTGTCATGTTTTTGTTAAAAGCCATTGTCAGGCTGTCTGAAATTTGAGATCCTGAACTTTGAATGTATTACACTTTAATACTCACTATTGTCCGTAAATGTATATACAAATTAAGTGTTTTCTTCAAAACGTTCCACCATACAGATGATGGTGAGTACTGAATAGAATGCTAGCAGAAAGCATAGTTTATAACAGCAGAGTTCAAACTTTTAACAAAAAATACTTTTAAATGCAGTTTTGAATTTCACAAAGCTTTGAGAATCTTTTAAGAACATTTTAAGAATCTTCATTAATGCAGAGTTCAATTGAAAAACTTTATTCTCAAAAAAAGATTAACAGTAAAATCTGCATTTTTCAGAAATTGAGTCTAAATTAAGATTTAAACCATTGATGAATTAATCATAAGGTATACTGGACTTTCGTTTTTATGTCTTTACTTTTCTCATGCTTTCATAACAGCTGAAATAAACCATATCAAAGTGAATAAAACTCTAGATCTTCTTCCAAAGATGCAAACTATATCTCTTTTTATGCCCCTGAAGGGAGGCATATAGTTTTTGAACCGTCTGTCCGTCTGTCGGTCTGTCCGCATTTTTCGTGTCCGGTCCATATCTTTGTCATCCATGGATGGATTTTCAAATAACTTGGCGTGAATGTGTACCACAGTAAGACGACATGTCGCGCGCAAGACCCAGGTCCGTAGCTCAAAGGTCAAGGTCACACTTAGACGTTAAAGGTCATTTTTCATGATAGTGCATTGATGGGCGTGTCCGGTCCATATCTTTGTCATCCATGGATGGATTTTCAAGTAACTACGCATAAATGTGTGGCACAGTAAGACGACATGTCGCGCGCAGGACCAAGGTCTGTAGCTCACAGGTCAAGGTCACACTTAGACGTTAAAGGTCATTTTTCATGATAGTGCATTGATGGGCGTGTCCGGTCCATATTTTTGTCATTCATGCATGGATTTTAAAATTATTGGGCATGAATGTGTACCACAGTAGATGACGTGTCACGCGCAAGACCCAGGTCCGTAGCTCAAAAGTCAAGGTCACACTTAGACGTTAAAGGTCATATTTCATGATAGTGCAATGATGGGCATATCCGGTCCATATCTTTGTCATTCATGCATGGATTTTAAAATAACTACGCATGAATGTGTGGCACAGTAAGACGACGTGTCGCGCGCAAGACCCAGGTCCGTAGGTCAAAGGTCCTAAACTCTAACATCGGCCATAACTATTCATTCAAAGTGCCATCGGTGGCATGTGTCACCCTATGGAGACAGCTCTTGTTTTTATCTAGAAAAAAAATTCAATATTTCATCTCTAAGAATACAAGGCTTCATTAAAAGCATTATGAAATGCATGCTTTATAAACTGATATACTATACTACAAACATATTTCTAGGCTCTATACTGTTTTAATAAATTATTGCATGGGTTAATTTATGCATATTTTACATTATGCAACAAGGGTCCAAGTTTACGAAAAATGAATTTGGTGACCAGTCTAAGAACTCTAGCAGTTGATTGGTTGTTGCAGAGAGAAATTTTGAAATTGACCAGTGAGTAGCAATGTTCCATTTTGAGACTGGTGAACAAATTCTGTTTTTTTGTCCCAGCCTTGGTACAGAAATCAGTTTGAAAAGATGTTTAAAAGAACTATATCTTTTGTGCTTTTGGACTGACTGCAAGGATTTTTGTAACTGATAAACCTGTATTAGGCAGATAGTCAAGGGAGCAACTCTGTCTGGTTGCTTTAATCAGGTGGCTGCTTTAAGACAAGCAGATACTAGAACAAAATTTTGTTTGGGAAGTAATCTGGCCAGCTGCTTAAGGCAAGTGGCTGCATGCTTAATACAAGTGGCAACTTAATATAGGTGGCTGCTGAGGCAGGTTTTCAATAGTAATATTTTTTTTATTTATTTATTTGATACTTTTTTAAAAAATCAGAAAAATCTCTAGCATTAACATTTACCCTATAAATCATAAAAAGCGCAACCTTACTACATTATTATGTATTTTAAGATTCTTCAAGGTTGGCAGAATGGTATTTGCAGTCTTAAATGCACTGCCTTACTATTGTAAGAGTAATTTGTAAATTTGGCAGAATGGTAACTGCAGTCTTGAAAGCACTACCTTACTGTTGTGTGTTTTTTCTACTTTACAGTATGGTAGCAATTCCAGTGTATGTGAAACATAATATATTCTACAGAGAGGGTAGTTCAGGAAGATTTGATGTTTCTATAGGTGCTAAATCAACCATGGGCAAAACTGTAAGTAATTATATAATTCTGATGTAACCAAACTTTTTCTGTGACTTTTTAACAGTTGTCTGTCTATATGATATGTAAATCAGATTTTTGAAATTTGCAAAATGTAAGATTTTTTATTCTAACACTTTTAAGATTTTCTTTTATATAAACAAAGAAGGATTTTGCCGTGTATTGTCTTGTCGATTAAAGCACGCTACTTTTAGTGTGAAGGGAAGTAATGCGACCATTTACGCCTAAAAAGGATTACAGATTGGTATCCCTTACTGGTGTAATTTGAACATGTTAGAATAGAAACAGATTTTAGTTTTGCGTGCTTTGTTTGCAAATAAAACACGGTTTTTCGTTCAGATGCGTCTTAATTAATCACTCAGGCCTTCGGTCTTCATGATTAGATTACTATGCATCTGAACTCAAAACTATGCTTTATTTGCCAGCAAAACTAAAATCTTTTTCCCAAATTTAGCATGGTATAGGGCATGTAATAATTTGTCACAAATCACTGATTTATATTGGGAAGCTGTTCCTTATTTTTTGTTGAGAACAAGTAAATAATGTTGTTGAAATCCAGAAGAACATGAATCATTGGCATACATAGATTAACAGAACTTTCTGACTGAACTGAAATACTGTTGAAAACAAATATGGCATTTAGCTTCTAACAAGCAAAATTTAAAATAACAGATTCTGGTTAATCATCTTTTAAGACTTTATTTGCAAGACTTTGGACAACTTGAGAGTTGCTTGATAAATTGTTCTAGTTTACCCTTTATAACAGTTTTCTTTACTTTTAACAACAGGTTGAGAGTTTGGTATTGGAGTGTCCCTTCCCAAAGTCTGTATTGAATGTGACCTTGACCCCAAATCAAGGTAAATATACATTTGATCCCACAACAAAGTTGATGAGCTGGGATGTAGGTCGACTAGATCCAACTAAGACGCCAAATATCAAAGGAACAGTAAGTTATATTTGCAGTTAACATTGAGTTACTTTTTCCATTTATGTATGTTACTATAATTAGTTAAAACATTTATTTCTACAGCAGTTTGCAGAAAATATGATTATTTTAGATTTTGTGTACTAAGCTCAGTCATTTCTTCATTGACTTTCAGTAAATTACTGAAAATCATTTAACCTTTGGCCTGCTGATGGCAAGTGATTCTGCCTTTGCAACCAGTGCAGATCAAGATCAGCCTCCACTGCAGGCTGATCATGGTATGCACTGTTTGCTATTCAGTTGATAAATTTTCAGTGAACACCCCATTGAATATTAAATGGTATTGCCCAAATTGAATGATGGACCAGTCCATTTTAGAAATTTAGCAGGGTAAAAGGTTAATTTCATTGGCATAAATTTTTGTGGTTTTGGCCAAAACAGCTATTACTTAGGGGCTTAAATTTGTTGCTGAAAAAAGATGAGTATATAGATTTTTTTGTGTTCGTTTGGATTTAGTTTCCTGGATTGACACAACCACGAATGCCATGAAAATTAGTTCTCAGTGAAAATTAATGATTTCACAGTTAATTGGAATTTGTATTTGACTATTTGTTGGTGTTTAATTCGTTTGACTGACAAGCCCATTCAGGCCAGGAAGAATTAATCTCTATATGAAAAATAATGATTATATACACTCTTCGCTTCATACAACGGAATGTGAAAACTGACAATAAAAAGGTCAAAATTGCTGCCTATAACACCTATGTCCGCCCTCAACTTGAGTACTGTTCAAGCGTCTGGCATCCTTGGGAAAAAACCCTCACTAGCAAAGTCGAAAACGTCCAAAGGTCAGCTGCTAGGTACATCATGTACGACTACAGTTACACCAGTAGTGTTACACAAATGCTGAAAACTTTAGAATGGAATACACTTCAATATAGAAGGTTACACAACTCATTAGTAATGTTTTATAAAATAAGGACCCAGACAGTTGAAGTCGATCAATCTCATCTTATTCCAACTAGAAACCTAAATTACTTAATCCCCATGTCTCACACTCAGTACTTTTCTAACTCCTACTTCCCAAGGACCATCCGTCTCTGGAACTCCCTACCAACTTATGTTAAATCTAGCCCCAGTCTCGGTATCCTTAGAGAGAGGCTGGCGGTGGTCAGTATGTAATTCTATTGCCTCTGCCCCATTTTAACTGTAGCATACTGTCTTTTTTAGCTTTTATTATTTTAACATTGTAACATATCATTTCTTTAACAACTGTTTCTCTGACAGCGCCGCCCAGTGATAGTCGGAAATCGACGGTTGGGTGAAAGATGTAGATGTAGATGTAGATAATATCTCTTGTCTTTTCAGATTAACTTACAGACAGGCTGTCCAGTCCCAGAAAGCAACCCAACATTATCTGTAAGTAATTCCTGTATTATTTAATATACACTTGTTGAATGGCTTGCCAGTCAATGGTCAAAACTATTGACCTCAAGCCATTCAGTAAGTGTTTTATTACATGACATCTTTAGATAATTTAATTTATTTTTACAAGTTTTGATTTAAAACCCAGCAAAATATGGTGTTGCATAGATAGACAAGTCATACAGTACAAAGTGTGGACTGGCAGTTTATATATGGAGTCATGTTATAAATTATAAGACAGTTACATTTTGATCTTTGCAGTATTTTAATCAGGATCTTATTTTTGCTATGGAAGGGAGGGTGGGGGAAATAAGGAATTTTGTTTATAAGTTTGAATAAGTATGGGTGACATTTGCTGTAAATATCTCAGAGGACCATATGACATTCACTGTAAATATTTCAAAGACAGTATGACATTCATTATAGATATCTCAGATGAGTGTTTGACATTCACTATGAATATCTCAGAGAATGGTATGATATTCACTACAAATATCTGAGAGTACATCTTGACATTCACTATAAGTATCTCTGAGAACATTATGACATTCACTATAAATATCTCAGAGAACATTATGACATTCATTATAAATATCTCAGAGGACGGCTAACATTCACTATAAATATCTCAGAGAACATTATGACATTCATTATAAATATCTCAGAGGACGGCTAACATTCACTATAAATATCTCAGTGAACATTATGACATTCATTATAAATATCTCAGAGGACGGCTAACATTCACTATAAATATCTCAGAGAACATTATGACATTCATTATAAATATCTCAGAGGACGGCTAACATTCACTATAAATATCTCAAGAGGACGGTGAGACATACACTGTAAATATGGCAGAGGACAGTATGACATTCACATTAAATATCTCATTGGAGAGTATTACATTCGCTATAATACATATTTCAGAGACGGTATGACATAAACTATAAATATCTGAGAGGATGGCTCGACATTTACTGTAAATATCACAGAAGACGGTTTGACATTCATTATAGATATTTCAGAAGATGACTCGATATTCACTATAGATATTTTAGAGGACAGTATGACATTCACTGTAGAAATCTCAAGAGGACGGCTCAACATTTTACTATAAATATCTCTGAGAAAGGCGTGACATACTCTGTAAATATGGCAGAAGACGGTATGACATTCAGATTAAATATCTCGGAGGCAAGTATGACTTTCAATATACATATCTCAGAGGGCAGTATGGTATTCGCTATAAATATCTCAGAGGACATTATGACATTCAATATAAATAAAGCAGAGGACGGTATCACATTAGCTATGAATATCACAGAGGATGGTATGGTATTCACTATGAATCTCTCCAATGATGATATGACATTTGACATAAATATCTCAGAGGTCAGTATGACATTATATACATCTCAGAGGATGGTATGACATTCACTGTAGATATCTTGGAGGACAGTATGATATCCATTTTAAACAACTCAAGAGGACGGTATGACATTCAATAGAAATAGCCTAGAATATCTTATGACAATTGCTATGAACATGACAGAGGACTATATGAAATTTATCATAAATATCTTGTTTGATTGCAGCTACAGTTTACCATTAGTACTCTGGCAATCTCAGGGATAAAGGTCAATAGACTGGATATGTATGGAGAGGTAAGTATGTTTTGTACTGTAGAACTCTGTGATACGACTACCCCTAAATTGAGATCTACCTTTATTAGGACCACTTATTAGTAGGATTCTGCTGTAATCGTTTACTGGCTCAACAGTCAGATCGTAAGGAGAGCTGAGACTCATAAATTGCAGAGTCTTGAGTTCACTCCCAGGGCAAAGTGTATAATCTCCATGACAATTTGATAAAAAGCATTGCATCTGAAGTCCTTTGTCCTCCACTTGTGATTCATGTGGAGAAGTTGGCTGATATTTTGGTAGAACAGGGTTAGCACCTCGTAACCTGTACAGAATCCAGGAACACTGGTTAGGTTAACTGCCTACCATTACGTAACTGAAATACTGTTGAAAAACGGCACTAAACACCTAACAAACAAACAAAACATACTCAGTAGGTAGAGTACTAGACTCATAGCTTTAAATCCTATTTGTGATCTCTTATTCCTGTAGGGAAGTTGTGAGTTACTTGCCTGTGTATAAAAAGAATTGGAACCACTGCCTTACCCTTGCATGATCGTAAGAGGCGACTAATAGGGTCTCAACACTTGGTTTTGCAGTAACTCTGTGATTCCAGCAGGTATGCAAATTTTGATTCCATACCTCATGTTTTTTTATTTCGATGTAAATGAGATGTGGAACCAAAATTTGTAGTCCTGTTTGGCGCCATATAACCTATACTGTGTTGGTGCGCCGTAAAACCGTATAAAAGATAGGATACTAGTAAGAGATCCAGGAACATTTAATTTATTAACTAACTGCTCTAAATAATGTAAATCTGTTGAAAATCTGCTTTAAACCCAACAAAACAAAACATTCAAACCACTTGTACAGTACTAAGGCTATACCAGATTGGATCTATGTTTATCATTCCCATTTTTTAGCTCACCTGTCACGAAGTGACAAGGTGAGCTTTTGTGATCGCGCGGTGTCCGTCGTCCGTGCGTGCGTCCGTAAACTTTTGCTTGTGACCACTCTAGAGGTCACATTTTTCATGGGATCTTTATGAAAGTTGGTCAGAATGTTCATCTTGATGATATCAAGGTCAAGTTCGAAACTGGGTCACGTGCCATCAAAAACTAGGTCAGTAGGTCTAAAAATAGAAAAACCTTGTGACCTCTCTAGAGGCCATATATTTCACAAGATCTTCATGAAAATTGGTCAGAATGTTCACCTTGATGATATCTAGGTCAAGATCGAAACTGGGTCACGTGCCTTCAAAATCTAGGTCAGTAGGTCTAAAAATAGAAAAACCTTGTGACCTCTCTAGAGGCCATATATTTCAAAAGATCTTCATGAAAATTGGTCAGAACATTCATCTTGATGATATCTAGGTCAAGTTCGAAATTGGGTCACGTGCCTTCAAAAACTAGGTCAGTAGGTCAAATAATAGAAAAACTTTGTGACCTCTCTAAAGGCCATATTATTCATGGGATCTGTATGAAAGTTGGTCTGAATGTTCATCTTGATGATATCTAGGTCAAGTTCGAAACTGGGTCGCATGTGGTCAAAAACTAGGTCAGTAGGTCTAAAAATAGAAAAACCTTATGACCTCTCTAGAGGCCATATTTTTCATGGGATATGTATGAAAGTTGGTCTGAATGTTCATCTTGATGATATCTAGGTCAAGTTTGAAAGTGGGTCACGTGCCATCAAAAACTAGGTCAGTAGGTCAAATAATAGAAAAACCTTGTGACCTCTCTAAAGGCCATATTTTTTATGGGATCTGTATGAAAGTTGGTCTGAATGTTCATCTTGATGATATCTAGGTCAAGTTCGAAACAGTGTCATGTGCGGTCAAAAACTAGGTCAGTAGGTCTAAAAATAGAAAAACCTTGTGACCTCTCTAGAGGCCATACTTGTGAATGGATCTCCATAAAAATAGGTCAGAATGTTCACCTTGATGATATCTAGATAAAATTTGAAACTGGGTCATGTGCCATAAAAAACTAGGTCAGTAGGTCAAATAATAAAAAAAACCTTGTGACCTCTCTAGAGGCCACACTTTTCATGGGATCTGTATGAAAGTTGGTCTGAATGTTCATCTTGATGATATCTAGGTCAAGTTTGAAACTCGGTCAACTGGGGTCAAAAACTAGGTCAGTAGGTCTAAAATTATTAAAATCTTTTGACCTCTCTAGAGGCCATATTTCTCAATGGATCTTCATGAAAATTGATCTGAATGTTCACCTTGATGATATCTAGGTCAGTTTCGAAACTGGGTCATGTGCGGTCAAAAACTAGGCCAGTAGGTATAAAAATAGAAAAACCTTGTGACCTTTCTAGAGGCCATATTTTTCATGAGATCTTCGTGAAAATTAGTGAGAATGTTCACCTTGATGATATCTAGGTAAAGTTCAAAACAGGGTCACGTACCTTCGAAAACTATGTCAATAGGTCAAATAATAGAAAAACCTTGTGACCTCCCTAGAGACCATATTTTTAGCTTTTCTGATTGCTCGATGTCCCGCGTCCGTCGTCTGTCGTCTGTCTGTCAACATTTAGCTTGTGTATGCGATAGAGGCTGTATTTTTCAACTGATCTTCATGAAATTTGGTAAGAATGATTACCTTGATGAAATCTAGGCCGAGTTCGAAAATGAGTCATCTCGGGTCAAAAACTAGGTCACTAGGTCAAATCAAAGAAAAACCTTGTGTATGCGATAGAGGCTGTATTTTTCAATTAATCTTCATGAATATTGGTCAGAATGATTGCCTTGATGAAATCTAGATGAAATCTAGGCCGAGTTCGAAAATGGGTCATCTGGGGTCAAAAACTAGGTCACTAGGTCAAATCAAAGAAAAACCTTGTGTATGCGATAGAGGTGGTATTTTTCAATTAATCTTCATGAATATTTGTCAGAATGATAACCTTGATGAAATCTAAGCCGAGTTCGAAAATGGGTCATCTCGGGTCAAAAACTAGGTCACTAGGTCAAATCAAAGAAAAACCTTGTGTATGCGATAGAGGCTGTATTTTTCAATTGATCTTCATGACATTTGGTCAAAATGATTGCATTGATGAACTATAGATCAAGTTTGAATATGGGTCATCTGGGGTCAAAAAGTAGGTCACTAGGTCAAATCTAAGAAAAACATTGTGTATGCGATAGAGGCTATATTTATGTCTCCCCCAGGAGACATATTGTTTTTGCCCTGTCCGTCCGTCCTTCCGTCCGTCCATCCGTACGTCACACTTCATTTCCGAGCAATAACTGGAGAACCATTTGACCTAGAACCTTCAAACTTCATAGGGTTGTAGGTGTGCTGGAGTAGACGACCCCTATTGATTTTGGGGTCACTCCGTCAAAGGTCAAGGTCACAGGGGCCTGAACATTGAAAACCATTTCCGATCAATAAAAAGAGAACCACTTGACCCAGAATATTGAAACTTCATAGGATGATTGGTCATGAAGAGTAGATGACCTCTATCGATTTTGGGGTCACTCCATCAAAGGTCAAGGTCACAGGGGCCTGAACATTGAAAACCATTTCCGATCAATAACTAGAGAACCACTTGACCCAGAATGTTGAAACTTCATAGGATGATTGGTCATGAAGAGTAGATGACCCCTATTGATTTTGGGGTCACTCTGTCAGAGGTCAAGGTCACAGGGGCCTGAACATTGAAAACCATTTCTGATCAATAACTAGAGAACCACTTGACCCAGAATGTTGAAACTTCATAGGATGATTGGTCATGAAGAGTAGATGACCCATATTGATTTTGGGGTCAAAGGTCAAGGTCACAGGGGCCTGAACATGGAAAACCATTTCCGATCAATAACTAGAGAACCACTTGACCCAGAATGTTGAAACTTCATAGGATGATTGTCATGAAGAGTAGATGACCCCTATTGATTTTGGGGTCACTCTGTCAAAGGTCAAGGTCACAGGGGCCTGAACATTGAAAACCATTTCCGATCAATAACTAGAGAACCACTTGACCCAGAATGTTGAAACTTCATAGGATGATTGGTCATGAAGAGTAGATGACCCCTATTGATTTTGGGGTCAAAGGTCAAGGTCACAGGGGCCTGAACATGGAAAATCATTTCCGATCAATAACTAGAGAACCACTTGACCCAGAATGTTGAAACTTCATAGGATGATTGTACATGCAAAGTAGATGACCCCTATTGATTTTGGGGTCACTCCATTAAAGGTCAAGGTCACAGGGGCTTGAACATTGAAAACCATTTCCGATCAATAACTAGAGAACCACTTGACCCAGAATGTTGAAACTTCATAGGATGATTGGTCATGAAAAGTAGATGACCCATATTGATTTTGGGGTCACTCTGTCAAAGGTCAAGGTCACAGGGGCCTGAACATTGAAAACCATTTCTGATCAATAACTAGAGAACCACTTGACCCAGAATGTTGAAACTTCATAGGATGATTGGTCATGAAGAGTAGATGACCCCTATTGATTTTGGGGTCAAAGGTCAAGGTCACAGGGGCCTGAACATGGAAAATCATTTCCGATCAATAACTAGAGAACCACTTGACCCAGAATGTTGAAACTTCATAGGATGATTGTACATGCAAAGTAGATAACCCCTATCGATTTTGGGGTCACTCCATTAAAGGTCAAGGTCACAGGGGCCTGAACATTGAAAACCATTTCCGGTCAGTAACTTGAGAACCACTTGACCCAGAATGTTGAAATTTAATAGGATGATTGGTCATGCAAAGTAGATGATCCTTAACGATTTTGGGGTCACTCTGTGAAAGGTCAAGGTCACAGGGGCCTGAACATTGAAAACCATTTCCGGTCAGTAACTTGAGAACCACTTGACCCAAAATGATGAAACTTCATAGGATGATTGGTCATGCAGAGTAGATGAACCCTAACGATTTTAGGGTCACTCTGTTAAAGGTCAAGGCCACAGGGGCCTGAACATGGAAAACCATTTCCAATCAATAACTTGAGAACCTTTCGACCCAGAATGTTGAAACTTCATAGGATGATTGTTCATGCAGAGTAAATGACCCCTATTGTTTTTGGGGTCACATCATTAAAGGTCAAGGTCACAGGGGCCTGAACATTGATAACCAGTTCCGATCAATAACTTGAGAACCACTTGACCCAGAAAATTGAAACTTCATAGGATGATTGAACATGCAGAGTAGATGACCCCTATTGACTTTGTGGTCAGTCTATTAAAGGTCAAGGTCACAGTGGCCTGTTCATGTAAAATCATTTTTTGGAAATAACTTGAGAACCAATTGACCTACAATGTTGAAACTTAATAGGATGATTGGACATGCAGAGTAGATGACCCCTATTTATTTTGAGGTCACTTGATCAAAGGTCAAGGTCACAGGAGCCTGAACAGTGACTTGAGAACCACTAGGCCAAGAGTGTTGAAATTTAGCGGGATGACTGGACATGCCAAGTAGATGATCCCTATTGCAGCCAACCATCAGTGTCTCTTTGACTTTCGCTCTGATCCCTATTGACTTCTTGCCTATAGGACTTTACATTGGGGGAGACATGCGCTTTTTTACAAAAGCATTTTCTAGTTTTTGATTGATCTTCCTGAAATTAAGTCAGAATGATTGCCTTGATGAAATCTAGGTCGAGTTTGAATATGGGTCATCTGAGGTCACAAACTAGGTCACTAGGTAAAATTAAAGAAAAACCTTATGTATGTGATAGAGGCTGTATTTTTCAATTGATATTCATGAAATTTCCTCAGAATGATGGCCTTGATTAAATCTATGTTGAGTTTGATTATGGGTCATCGGACTCAAAAAGTAGGTCACTAGGTCAAATCAAAGAAAACCCTTCTGTATGCGATAGAGGCTGTATTTTTCAATTAATCTTCATGAAATTTGGTCAGAATGATTGCCTTGATGTAATCTAGGTCAAGTTTAATTATGGGTCATCTGGGTCAAAAAGTAGGTCACTAGGTTAAATCAAAGAAAAACCTTGTGTATGCGATAGCGGCTGTATTTTTCAACTGATCTTCATGAAATTTTATCAGAATGATTGCATTGATGAAATCTAGGTCAAGTTCAAATATGAGTCATCTGGGTTTAAAAACTAGGTCACTAAGTCAAATCAAGGAAAAACCTTGTCTATGCAATAGGGACTGCATTTTACACTGGATTTCATAAAATTTGGTCAGAATGGTTGGCTTGATGAAATCTAGGTCAAGTTCGAATATGGGTAGTCTGGGGTCAAAAACTAGGTCACTAGGTCAAATCAAAGAAAATACTTATTTATACTCAAGTTTTTTTTGCTCCTATTTTAATGATAATTGGTCAGAATATTTTTTTCCATGAAATCATTAGGTCAAACATGTTTACACTAGCTGTTATCGTGTGTTTCTCAGGTGAGCGACCTTGGGCCATCTTGGCCCTCTTGTTCAATGGATCTTCATGAAAATTGGTCAGAATTTTTATCTTGATAATATCTAGGTCAAGTTCAAAACTGGGTCACATGAGCTCAAAAACTAGGTCACTATGTCAAATAATAGAAAAAACGACTTCATACTCAAAACTGGGTCATGTGGGAAGAGGTGAGCGATTCAGGACCATCATGGTCCTCTTGTTTTCAAAACCAACCTACCAGACAGGAAAAAAGGAAGTGTTTAATATTTTCAGAATTAATTTTTTTTATCAGACAGCTGAAGGCCGATGCCAGTAAACATAGATCCAATTTGGTATGGCCTGAATGGAATAAGATTGTTTATCCTGTGATTATTGGAGTAAAGAATTTAATTCTGTGAAGATCGTTTCCTATGTTACTAAGTGAAATTCTGTGAAGATAGCTTCCTTTGTCAAAAAGTGAAATGAGCCACGCCATGGGAAAACCGACTTAGTGGCTTTGCGACCAGCATGGATCCAGACCAGCCGGCGCATCCACGCAGTCTGGTCAGGATCCATGCTGTTCGCTTTTATAGCCTACTGCAATTAGAGAAACCTTTAGTGAACAGCATGGATCCTGATCAGACTGCGCGGATGCGCAGGCTGGTCTGGATCCATGCTGGTCACAAAGCCACTATGTTGGTTTTCTCATGGCACGGCTCAAATGTTTTATCAAGGAAAATGCTGTTGCTCTATTCATTAGTGCTAGATAGTTTTAAACTTGTTTATATATTGTATGCAAATAGGTTGCCATAGATACCAAAATAGTTTTCTCAAATTTTATTCAAGTTGTCTGCATTTAATACAAGAAAATTATTGCTATTCTTTTAGCATGCATTAAATATTCTTTTCTTTTCTATTTCCAGAAATACAAGCCATTTAAAGGTGTAAAATATATAACCAAAGCTGGAAAATTTCAAGTGCGGACATAACAATAGTGCTTAGGGCTAGTGCAATAGTGAAAATAAACTTACTACGGAGAAATATACATTTTAACGACAGACAATATATGTATTTATTAAAACTGAAACTTCTTGTTTTATATTGTTTTTGGTGTTGAGACAAGTGTTTGAATTGTGACAAAATGAAGAGTCTGAATCTATGAATAATAATGAGCTATAAATAAATGAGTTCTGATTGGTCGGAATGACCACTTTTTGCGCATAATACCACTTGGTATTGCACAAATTTAGTTTGATATTGAAGACATGTGCATCAGATTATGATATTGCGCAGGTCAAACTGGCCATGGAGAATTTATATTTGAGCCACGCAGTCTGGTCAGGATCCATGCTGTTTGCTTTTAAAGCCTATTGGAATTGGAGAAACTGATAGCGAACAGCATGGATCCTGACCAGACTGTGCGGATGTGCAGGCTGGTCTGGATCCATGCTGGTCGCAAACCCACTATGTTGGTTTTCTCATGACGCGGCTCATTTATACTTCATATCTAAAAATAGTTAAAGACATTATTATGATTGACCTGCATTAATGTTTAAATTTTTTTTGATAATTGTAAAAGAAGTTATGAATCATTTGTTGTATATTTCCCACCTTTTGTTATTCTTGTTTTTAGTCTGTTAATTACTGGTGTTATTTTATGACTACTAAATTCTGCTTATCTTATTGGTCAGTAACTGGTCACATGGAGGTCTATAGAAAGTGATATCTACTGCAAAAATGATATTCTTGTAAAACATTAGGGGAAAAAACTTTCCACTTGAACAGAACAAAATGAAATGAAGATCTGTTATTATTAATAAAGGGGCATACCTCCAGGTTTGTGTCAGTTTTTTTCCAAATTTAGAAAACGCTTTTGTTAGTACATTTGTAATTGTATAAAAAATGTAAAAGGAAGTGATGGAGTGAGGTCTTGGCAATATAATTATTTATAAAAATTAAAACGAATTGAATTACAACTTGTATTGTAAAACATGCACTTCTATTTTAAAGTGGTGTACCTGTATTGACAAATCGGCAGGTTAACATATTCTTCATATGCAATTTTGGCATTTTCCTTTGGAAAGGCCTCTGGAAGGCCATGTATGTGTTAAGTCACATTTAGTTCTAAAGAATGAAGAATTGAATAACGAGAGTACATAATCAGATGGAACTTGCCGAGTGTCATTACTGGTGCACTACCTTTGCTAAAAAAAATTCAGGAAACGTCCTGATAATCCTTAGATGTTTCCATTTGTTTAGAAACATTCAGATGTTAACATAGAAGCAAGTTCCTTTTGAAATTAGTTTTTAGGATTCAAAGTACAGTTACCACTCACTCAAGTTGTAACCTTTATCATGCTGGACAAGTTTGCTTCTGCCTTTGCGACCAGTGTAGATCATGATCAGCCTGCACATCCGTGCAGTCTGATCATGATCTGCACTGTTCGTCACTCAGTCAGTATCTTTTTGGGAAGCACCCCTTTTAACAGTTAATGGTACTGTCCAAATTGAAAGATGGACAAGTTCATTATAGAAATTTTGCAGTGTAAGGGTTAATAGTTTGAGCATCAAGGCTGACTCCAGCAATTAAAGTGATCCCTGAACATTTTGCTTATATTTTCTATGTTTGGATCTCTCAAAACACTGTATAACTCGAGCTTTTTCATCAAAACCATGGATAACCCATGCGTTTTACTCAGCCCCTTGGGACCAAGAGTGATTGGTGCTTTACTGTACATTGTATGAAACAAAGGTTGATAAAAAAAAGCATTTTCTTACCATTAAGAAACAGGCAAATACATTTGAATGATATTGTGAGAAGATGATCACTGATGTGAAAATGAAATATATGTAATAATTAAAATTTATAAAATAGAATGTGTTTTTGTTTTTGATCATTTGTCATAAGAATCAACTTTCAAAGGACAAATACTCATTTCATTATTGCTTACTGATGTGAATTAACTTAATAGAAACTTTCTTGAAAATATTTGGCATATTATGTAGTAATTGATTTCTTTTAATTAATTACTTGCCATGCTTGTTTTCTTATCGTGCTTGTTTACTTGTCCTGCTTATTTACTTGCCATGCTTGTTTACTTATCATGCTTGTTGGCTTGTTTACTGGTCATGCTTGCTGGCAACCCATTGTTTACTTTTCATGTTGTGGACTTGTCATGCTTGTTTACTGGTCAGGCTTGTTTGCTTGCCATGCTTGTTAACTGGTCAGGCTTCTTGGCTTGTCATGCTAGTTTACTGGTCATGCTTGTTGACTTGTCATGCTGTTTACTTGTCATGCTTGTTGGCTTGTCATGCTTGTTTACTGGTCATGCTTGTTGACTTGTCATGCTTGTTTACTGGTTAAGCTTGTTTACTGGTCATTCATGTTGGCTTGTCATGCTTGTTTACTATTCATGTTGTGGACTTGTCATGCTTGTTTACTTGTCATGCTGTTTACTTGTCATGCTTGTTTACTATTCATGTTGTGGACTCGTCATGCTTGTTTACTTGTCATGCTTGTTTACTGGTCATGCTTGTTTACTGGTCATGCTGTTTACTATTCATGTTGTGGACTTGTCATGTTTGTTTACTTGTCATGCTTGTTTACTGGCCATGCTTGTTTACTTGTCATGCTGTTTACTGGTCATGCTTGTTGACTTGTCATGCTGTTTACTTGTCATGCTTGTTGGCTTGTCATGCTTGTTTACTGCTCATGCTTGTTGACTTGTCATGCTTGTTTACTGGTTAAGCTTGTTTACTGGTCATTCATGTTGGCTTGTCATGCTTGTTTACTATTCATGTTGTGAACTTGTCATGCTTGTTTGCTTGTCATGCTTGTTTACTGGTCATGCTTGTTTACTGGTCATGCTGTTTACTTGTCTTGCTTGTCATGCTTGTTTACTTGTCATGCTGTTTACTGGTCATGCTTGTTTACTTGTCATGCTGTTTACTGGTCATGCTTGTTTACTGGTCTTGCTTGTCATGCTTGTTTACTTGTCATGCTTCGTGCTTGTCATGCGTGTTTACTTGTCATGCTTGTTTGCTGGTCATGCTTGTTTACTTGTCATGCTTGCTGGCTTTTCATGCTTGTGGACTTGTCATGCTTGCTGGCTTGTCATGCTTGTTTACTTGTCATGCTGTTTACTGGTCATGCTTGTTTGCTTGTCAGGCTTGTTTGCTTGTTTACTGGTCATGCTTGTTAGCTGGTCATGCTTGTTTGCTGGTCATGCTTGTTTACTTGTCATGCTTGCTGGCTTGTCATGCGTGTTTACTTGTCATGCTTGTTTACTGGTCATTCTTGTTGGCTTGTCAGGCTTGTTTACTTGTCATGCTGTTTGGTTTGCCTAACCAGTGTAGAATATCTTTCAGCTGAAAAAAAGCAATGCACTGCAAATGCATAGTAAAGCATAGTGCCGAGCAAATGGTATGTTTTATGTCAACAGTGCTTTAGGGTATAGAGGATAGCTAACGAACTTTTCCTGCATTCCAATTTAAAGAAAATAAATTTAGTAGTTTCTTCTTGTATACCAGAAAGAAAGTGTCCATTCTTTTCAAAACATTCAACATTTAATGAATGTCCATGTGTTTTTTCTCTCCTTGCCATTGTTTACATATGCACTGATTTAGTGTATACATGATAGTTTTGGTAATTTTTCTGTAATTAGTTATAAAAAAACACACCTCAAAAGACACTTTCAAAGTTTTTTTACTATTAATTTATTAGAATAGCAATGTGCACTATTCTCAAAAACATTCAGCTTTTTAAATTCTATAAAATACTTCTCACTCACTACACCCTGATTTAGTCAATACAGGATAGCTTTTATTTTCATAAGATGACATGTAAAAATTAACGCAAGAAGCACACATTTAAAATGTAGCTTACGTCAGACTGTCTGTCTGCAAGCCGGTAAAAGAATGAGATGAACATTTATACAATACTTTAAGTTATCAACATAATAATTTATCCTCTATACCCTAAAGCACTGTATAATATATTTCTTTCTCTTTTTTTTCTATCTAAGGCAAAAAGCAGTCAAAAACAAATGGCAGCCTGTTGAATATGTTCATTAAAATAAGAAAAAAAATCATTCAGTGTTATTTTTGCTAAGAGTAAAGTAAAGGGCTTTCAGTATATTTTCAATGCTTCAAATTCTTGCTTACGGTATCTATAATTGTTAAAATTATCATTCTCACGGTGGGGAAACCAAGAATGCAACGTCATCAAAACCCAGCGCAAATGAGCTGACCACACACAAATTTACGTCGATTCAGGTCAGAAAAGTCGTGTAACTTTTTTATTACTGCAGCTTTCGACTCGAGATAAAGAGCACCGTACCCGGCCTGGAGTATACTATTAGTAGTGTTCCATATTGTACGTATAGCTTGGTTTTTGCTCGAAAACGCGAACAGTTGGCAAAGAGGGTATGAGCTGTACCACGCTTTTGTCTAAGAAAGTGAGTTTTGACCGCATTTTCGTGAAATGAGGACAGATTTGAAGCTCATTTAATATCAGTGACTAGCATAATAGTCAATCATTGTTTTATTTTGCTATTTTCAAGGATATCTGACGATATTTTATTCAAAACAAACAACGTTATTTAAATGAGAACATCCACACTGACGACTTTGTTGGAGAACATCCACACTATCATCATGCACTATTTAGAAAAATCGAGACAAAACCGTTTTTGTTTTAAAATCTGACATGTGAAAAAGTAAAGTAAAAGTGATAAGTTTCACTGCATTCAATCTGCGCGTCATTCGTTATTTTGTTTCAGATGGCAGTATCAGTCAGTTTTTACTTCAAAATCTCCTCTCTCTCTGAAATCTTTGACTGATATGAAGGTCCAGGATATCGCAGATACAGGTAAAGAGATCCCAGGAAAAGAAACGTACAGCCCACACAAACCTATGCCTGATATTGATATTTCAACACAAGGTATCGAAAAACTTCTTAGCAACCTTAATCCCCATAAAGCTACAGGGCCCGACCAAATAAGACCGGTTATGTTTTATAACATCTTGCATAACCAGATCGCCATCCCACTACCGGACTACCTAACACCCAACACTAGATCTTCCAGAACCAGAACCACTCATTCCCAGGCATTCGTTCAAGTTTCACCCTCATCCAACTATCATAAATTTTCATTCTTCCCTAGAACAGTATATCATTGGAATGCCTTGCCCTCAGATGTTGTCAACTCGTCTGGGCCAGTGTTCAGTCAGGCTGTAATCCAGATTGAGCACATCTCACCTTAAATACACCTACCCTATTTTTAACCTGTTTTTAACCATTCTCCTTCTTTCTTTCTTTTTACTACTACCAAAGAAGTATAAAAAAAAATATTTTTATAGCTCTTTGCTACTACTTTTTTTATTCATTTTAACATTCTTGCTAGTTGACGCGCAAAGTCTAGGTCCCCAGCAGGGGTTTGACTATATGGAAGATAGATAGATATTTGTTTCTTTTTATGACATAAATTTAATAATGTCAATTTGAAAATATTGTTGCAATCCGTAGGGCATTTGATCTATATAAATATTTAGTAGTGTAGATTCTACATGAATAAGATCGTGTTATATATAATATATAAATTGGCTAACCTGTTTAGTGTTTAAAATTATTTTTTGTTTACAAATTTAAGCTCTGCGTACAGTCATGATATGTGACTTACCGGGTTAATAAACGACTGAAAGTAAATCTTGATTTACCAAAATTAATTTCCCCATAATTCCAAAAATACTGCAATGACATTGGAGAAAAGTAATTTCAAACACTAAAATGGTGGAAAAAGATTTATGTTTTCTTATCCATTTTTATATTTTATATTATAATTAAAATCAAATGTATAAAACCGTGTTTTTATGTTTGCCTTTATTTTAGTTTATACAGAATTCATTTTAGGTCGATTTTGAAGGAAGTTCTATAACTTATAATAATCACTCTTGACCCCTCATTCCTGATGGGATCAATCGCCACGAGGGTATGAGAGAAGAGGCCAGTTTCCCTTTTAATGCTGAACGCTAAGCAAGGGAGCTACTGGTACCATTTTTCACGTCTTTGGTATGACGCGGCCGGGAATCGAATCCACGACCTCGCGCACTCAAAGCGGACGCTCTAACACTTGGCTATAGACCTTGCCTTTATTTTAAGAGATCAAGCTGATTTAAAGACACTATTTAGAACTATTTAATGTTCAAACAATTTTAATATCATGTTTTATCTTTAGAAATATAATATTGTTGTCATGGGATTGCCATTCAATAAATGAATTTCGGTTCCGTATGCAGAACCCAGCTAGGCTTTAGTCTACGTAATGATAATACATTGTACGTATGCCTTTCTGCCGGTTTATCAAATGTGCATAATCACCTTAAGTGATAATGCCCTTTTTATGTATAAGGTTGGATTGTATTTGATATTTGAAAGAGACTTCCATTTGCTGAAATAAGATTTAAAATATCTAACAATTATAATATTTAGTTAAAGTACTAACTATCCGTCTTTTATGCACTTTGGGATGGATATAGTTCTAAACAAAACAATACAATAACTATTCCAATCCTCTATTTGTTTTTAAACTGTGTGTGCAGGACTGTTATGCGAATTTGTCTTGTTATCTTAAAACAATGTTTTTCCTAAGATGCAATCAATCTGAACACCGTGTCCTTATGCCACACTTTACACAGAGATTAATGTTAGCATAACATGTGCTCAGCCATTGCTATATAATTTGGCAGATCTATTTTAACTGGTCTACAGACTTGCGGTAAATGGTATGAACTGCTGATTGTATGTATAGACGACATTTGTTGTTGAACAACGTAGCTTGACTGCCTAAGACACAGCTTTTAGGAAGCATTACTGCAATAATGGTAATTAAGAGTGTGGATATTCTCCAACAAAGTCGTCAGTGTGGATGTTCTTATTTAAATAACGGTGTTTGTTTTGAATAAAATATCGTCAGATATCCTTGCAAATAGCAAAATAAAGCAATGATTGACTATTATGCTAGTCACTGATATTAAATGAGCTTCAAATCTGTCCTCATTTCACGAAAATGCGGTCAAAACTCACTTTCTTAGACAAAAGTGTGGTACAGCTCATACCTTCTTTGCCAACTGTTTGCATTTTCGAGCAAAAACCAAGCTATACGTACAATACGGAACACTACCGCAGAATAGTATACTCCAGGCCGGGTACGGTGCTCTTTATCTCGAGTCGAAAGCTGCCATTCTATACATAGAGCGTGACGTCACACATTCCGTCAGTGCGACAGTATGAAAGCGCTACCGTAGTGTACACAATGCGAAAGCTGCAGTAATAAAAAAGTTACAAGACTTTTCTGACCTGAATCGACGTAAATTTGTGTGTGGCCATCTGATTTGCGCTGCTTTTTGATGACGTTGCATTCTTGGTTTCCCCACCGTGATTCTGGAAACCACTTGAAGGGCCTCATTCTTGACGGCCAAATATTACGGTTGATATTTAACGTGAACACCGGTTAAAGTCATGTGATTGAACAAAATGGTGGATGTCATTTTGACTGATTTTTCATTGAATTTGCAATTTTGATGTTGATTAAAATCGTAAACATATTTTACGTGCAGTTAATGTCTAAATGAAGGGAAAAAAATCATTGACATGAGAGGCATTATGGTGTGAAGGACCTGATAGATTAGTGTACATGTAAAAGGGTCATGTGATTGACAGATTGTATCTCGCTATCTGCTTCTGCTTCTGCTTCTGCCGTTTCACGTCCACAATCAACATATTGATTACACTGACGTTTTGGGAGTATGCGCAGAAAAAGTTCAGAGTTAAAAGATATACTATGTACAGAGGAAAGTTAAAAATAAGAATAACTTACAGAGATTAGGCAAAGTACTTGGACACCTGGAACTTGAAAGTTTCCAGGGTCCCCACTGACACTATATCCGGAGGTAACCCATTCCATTCCCCGATCGTCCTTGGGAAGTAGGATTCTTTACGATAATCGTTGTTGGGAGTGTGGATTTGATACGAGTGTTCTTGCATACCTCTTGTTTGTCGAGTTGGTGGAATTAGACGATTTCTTTTATCGATGGTTACAATATCATTTACAATTTTGAACATCATATTAAGTCTTGACTCCCGTCTGCGGTCTTGTAGTGATTGCCAATCAAGGTGGTCTAACATTTCGGTCACACTAGATCGATTTCCGTGTCTATGCAATACGTATCTTGCCGCCCTCCTCTGAACTTGTTCGAGTTTAGATATATCTTGCTGAAAGAAGGGATCCCATACCGTTGCGGCATATTCGATATTCGAACGAACCAGACTTTTATATGCTTGTTCTTTCACTTTTGTAGATGAAATGTTTAAATTTCTCTTTAAAAATCCAAGAGTTCCATTAGCTTTAGCACAGATTTTTGCGATATGCTCAGTCCATTTAAGCTCAGATGTGATATAGACTCCGAGATACTTAACAACTTGCACTGATTCCAAGGTGTGACCATGTAATTTGTAATTGTACTTAATTGGATGATGTTTACGAGAAATTGTTATCACATTGCATTTTTCCGGATGAAATGACATTTTCCATCGGTTTTCCCAGATGGCGAGAGTATCAAGATCTTTCTGTAGAGTATGGGCATCTGATTTTGATGACACTGTTAGATATGCTATTGTATCGTCAGCAAACAAACGGACTTTAGATGTTATGCCCTGGGGCATGTCGTTTATATAGTATAAAAATAAGCTTGGTCCCAGGACCGAGCCCTGAGGGACGCCAGATTCAACACTGATACTTTCAGATGTTACCCCTTCTCACGACCACGGATTGTGACCTGCCACTAAGGAAACTTTGTATCCAACGATTAATCTTGCCATCAATACCATAGTGTTCTAGTTTTTTAATCAGTAGGCTGTGGCTAACTTTGTCGAATGCCTTCGAAAAGTCCATAACTAGGACGTCAGTTTGTTTACCAGAATCCATATTTTTGTTACGTCGTCAATAAATTCGATGAGTTGCGTTTCACAAGAGCGCCCCCGCCTAAAACCATGTTGCAAAGGATACAAGATGTTATTTATATCGGCATGTCCCATGATGTGACTTGTAACGCAGTGTTCTAAAAGTTTACAACACACGCACGTTAATGAGACCGGTCTATAGTTCTCAGCTTTATATTTTTGTCCTTTCTTAAAAATTGGTGTCACATGGGCTTTCTTCCAGTCGGTAGGAATGTCTCCAGTTTCAAGGGAGAGATTGAATATTAACACTAGGATAGGTGCAATTTCACTAGAAAGTTCTTTTAGCAACCTTGGTTTAATATTGTCTGGGCCTGGTGCCTTAAATTCATTCAAGTCTTTGAGGAGTTTTTCAATTCCCTTCGTTGTTATTACAAGTTCATTAATTCTTGGGTGTGATCCAGTCATGTTACATCTTGCTTTAAATTCACTGTCTGTTAAGTGTTCGCTATTAGAAAAAGCCGATTTGAATTGGTTATTCAGAATTGTAGCCTTATCCAGTGGATCTGGGTGTAAGATTCCATTACTTTTCAAAGGAGACACTCCACCGCTGTCTGACTTCTTATGTTTTATGTAAGTCCAAAAACGTTTTTTTCCCCGAATAATCATTGTCATTTTCTTGGGGAGTTACTACATCCTCAATATATTCCCAGTATGCTCTCCTGAGCTGCCTCTGAACCAATCTCTTAAGATCTTTATACTTATTTTTGAATGATTGATCTGCACTTTTTTTCATTTTTTTGTAATACCTGTCACGTTTTCTGATTAATTTTTTTAGCTCATAACTAATCCAAGGAAGATTTTCTTTCTGCTTTGCATTTTTATGGGGTATATGTTTGTCAGCACAACTTTCAAGTTTAGATTTAAACAAGTTCCAAAGATCCTCCACACTACTACCATTTGTTTCATTTCCAGTATTTCAGTATGGACTTGATTTAACTCCCCGCGCATGGAATCCCAATTTGCTTTACGATACAAGGCGATTTTTCTTGGTATTTGCTTGAATTTTCTTGGAGAGACATTCACTTCCGTATACACTATGTCATGGTCAGAAATACCTGGGATAACATCAATTCGGGGGAAACTTGATGGAAAATTTGTTACAATTAAATCCAAAGTGTTTGTTTCACGGGTTGGTTCTTCCACTAATTGCGTCAATCCATAATCATCTAGAATGTCACCAAATTTATAGTGATTTTCGACAAAAGTAGTGTTCGGCTTTAATAACTTATTTTTCCAATCCCAACCGGGAAGATTAAAGTCACCACCAGTTATAATAAAAGCATTCCTTGATTGGCACACTAAATTCAAACTTTTTTCAAGTTCATTTAAACTTTTTTCATTTGATGTCTTCGGATTATAATAAGAAGAAATATACAGAGTTCTATGGCCCGTAATCTCAACTTTTGCCCAGACAATTTCACAGTCAGTTTGTAACTCAGGCACTGGTGAGCTTAACAGATCACTACTTATTGCAACTAACACTCCACCGCCTTTCGTTGGTCGATCATTTCGATAAACCTTGAATGAAGGAGGGAAGATTTGATGATCAGTAATAGACGGATCTAACCAAGTCTCTGTACCTATAATAATATCTGGTTTAGTACTTTCCAATAAATTTTGTAAACGACACTGTTTTGACTTTATTGATTGGAAGTTCACATTCAGTATTTTCAAAGGTGATGTACATTTCTCAGCACGATTTTTCATTCTTTCCGGTGTAGAGGTGTGAATAGGTTTAAGGTTTAGATTTTCCACCGGGCTCTCAAGTTTAGTATCCGACAGCACGCTGAACTGGTTAGTTACACTAAGAATGTAATCAAAGCATACTGAACTGTAATTTGGACAGTCACACACAATACAGTCCCATACGACCGAGGAATTTTCAAGTTCGTTGTATGTTCTAGTATGTACATTCTGACAGTCTATGTGGTACCACTGATCACAAGTTTCACATACTATTCCTCTATCATCCCAGGTCACAGGCAAATCACATGTGCCACACGGGTAAATAGTTTCAACAGGTCCGGGATTTACTTCAATGTCATTTGAGGTTGAGAACACCATGAACATGAGATAAGCAAGCATACTGTTCTTTCTAACAACACCTTCAATGAAAAATTGGTTGTGTTTCAGATTCAGAACGAAAGTACAAATACCAGTGTTCATCCGAAAAGGCGATTGCGCCGAATTCAACACGTGTTCGCATGTTTCAGGGCGAGTGGTATAATCCAGGCCTGGAGCTTCCTGGGAAATAATCACTAATTTTACACATATCAATATTATATAGATCCACAACATGGTTGAGTCAAAAGTACTCGCACGTTTATCTTTTTTTTACAAGTTTTTCACAATAAAAGAAAATGGCGTCACTTATTCACCGCTGACCGGAAGTATGATTTACTTTAGATGAAAATAAAAGTTTTCGATGTCTAAGCTCGATTTTCCAATAGTTTCTAGCAGCAATCGATAGCCTGGTATTTTTGCAGTCTATTTACACCAGAAAAGTGCCAGTGGAAGAGGAAAATAAAGAGATTAGGTAGAAATTATCGGTCCGGAAGAAGACAGACAAACCACCGAGACGCATGCGCACTCCCCCTCCATCTGCATAATCTGGGGAAGTCTAATGCGGATATGTGTAAACAACAAGGACGGAAATGAATAAAAACAATTCCTGTTTAGGAACCTTGAATGTTATTTAATACAATTTACATGTAAAGACACTAACTGTATTGACAACCTTTCTGTGTGAACAAGAAATTTGATGACAAATCATTTCATAACTACAACATAAGAGGAAAATGAAAGTTTCTGTTGTCAAGGTTCTTGTGTTATGTGCACTCTTTGTGATGACATTCCTTCTTGGAATATTACCAATAATTCTTGAGAAAATTTTTAGAAAGAAAGCTGACACAGAAAGTCATAAGTCAAAATATAAAACTATCCTTAGTTGCCTAAGTTGTTTCGCTGCCGGTGTATTTTTAGGAACAGGTGTTTTAGACTTGTTGCCATCAGTCAGAGTGGATATCGGAACAACATTAAACAGTTTAGAGGTTTTTACATCATTCCCAGTGGCTGAATTTGTAATGATGTTTGGATTATTTGTTATTTTAATTGTTGAACAGATTGTGTTGACGATCAAAGAAAAACATGCAGATGAATTATCAGTAAGAACACCACTTTTACCATCGAAAGACGTTACAAGGTCATATTCACATTCTGTAACTAGTGAACAGTCAGTGATTGGTGGTATAAGTGACGAACCATTTACATCCAGTTTTCCTGGAGTAGGAACCAGACGCCACTGTGATAGTTGTGAAGAGAGAGTAAGCCGTTCAAACTCTGTTATTGAAGAAGATGAAAATCATCATCATGACGAAGATGACATTTTACCAGAGCATGAACATTCCTCATTAAGATCTATATTGTTACTAACTGCATTATCCTTGCACTCAATATTCGAAGGATTAGCTGTTGGGCTGCAAAACAAGGCTGATGATGTTATAGGAATCTTTGCTGCGCTTGTGATACATAAATCTATTTTAAGCTTTTGCCTAGGTATGAATCTCATTCAGAGTAAACTTTCTCATGTTGGAATGATACGCTCAATTGTTTTCTTTTCACTAACAGCACCTATTGGTATAGGCGTAGGAATCGGCATTATAGACTTGTGGGATTCAAAATCTTCGCTGCTTGTACAAGGAATTCTCACTGGCATTGCCTGTGGAACATTCCTATATGTGACCTTCTTTGAAGTCTTACCCTCTGAGTTTAATACTCATGAACATCGATTGCTGAAAGTTTTGTTTTTAATACTTGGGTTTGCAACTGTCAGTGGTGTATTATTTCTCCATAAAGAGGATGGACCCACTTGTTTCGTTTTACCACCCGCTGCTGGTAAAGACTAACTGATCAGTTCAGGGTCCACGCTTCTAGGCGACGTGAGCGAAGTGGTCGCTTTTTTTCTGATGACTTCGCTCTGTTTGAATAGAAAAGTGAAAAACAAGTCGCCCTAAAATCTGGCGCCCGAGGCAGTTATCATACATGTATATATCACATCTATCAGCTTCTAATCAGCTTGTAAAAACATTACATAATCAATAAGCGAAACTTCTCCCGTTACGGGTTGTGAACTTCACGTGTCAACAAAGTATGCTCTGCCTATCACCGAATATCGTTAGGATGATTTTAATTGGTCGAAACTTTGGAAACACCAATCAAACGAGGCGAAACAAAATTGCCTTTAATTGATTTTGTGCATCACGGATAAAAAGTGTGTGCATCACGTGTGAAAACAAACAACTAAAAACTGTCAAAAGTAGGGTAAATAAAAACAAAAGCACAAGTATGTCGCCGCATGAGTCGCTGATTATAGGATGATAGCCCATCGCAAATTGACCGATAGGGCATAAAGAAAAGCTCTGAATAATAACCAGAGTTGTTCGCAATGTATGGTTTTAATTGCGGCTGCCAGACGTAAATATTCTCATGTTATACATAAATTAAATTGAAATTCAGACATGTATTTAATTTCAATCAGTCACAATCAATTTTAGATAAGAACACATTAGCTTTTATCTTTTTGTTAAAGTTTTTTGAAAACGAAAGTAGGCTGTCAGAATGTCTGCTCGCGGTGACAACTTGCCGGTATTTCATAGACATTTTTCTTAATTTTCTTCAATAAAAGGTATTGTCATTGTAGACTTTGATATTAGATACTGTCCAGTGCCGTTAAATTTTCTTTCCATCATCACAATTTGTCAAATATATTCTTTAGACTCGAGAATTGGGCAATGCTTATGAGTGTACCAGTATCCGGACATAAAATTTTGGATATCCGGATTTTGACCAGCTGGGGTTTGAAACAGGGGTGTGCATGGATAAGAATTGAAAAATAATTTTCTATTGTTAGTTTTGACTGGTGGAAGGAAGATGAGCCCGGCAAATCACACTGTGTTATATGTAGACTGGCAAAATTTGATAATCAGGGTTCGACACTAACGGTGTCCCGGGGGCCCGAGGATCCCAAATTTTGAGGAGGAACACCAACTTCAAAAAGCTGGGATTCCGGCTGGATTCCTATTTTTTTTTTGTCAATGATATCCAAAAAGTAAAAGATAAATACCTGTTTGAAAAATATTTTAACCCTTTCCCACATCGATACGTTTATCACCATATCTATCGATTACCAAACAGAAACGTACTGACCCGTGTCTACCGGTTACCCGATAGAAACGTATAATAACGGCCATTTGAACAGAATCGTTTCATCCCGTGTCTCATAATCAATCGCTCTTTTCCTAAAGAAACAAAGTCCGGATGTTTACTAACTCAAAATATGGGATTTCGTCATCATTATTTACGTACAAGATCATGTGGTTGCTATTTAAATATATCGAGTACTTTGCAAAGAAAGACCGGGTTTTTTTTCCTACATGTGCACGGCGCTACGTCATGGAAAATTACTGAGAAAACTGCTTGCAACTGGCCGGTTCGCGGGACTTTCCTCGTTCTAAAAATAATAACCATTTAACATCTTAGTATTTTTAAATGTGTTAGGTCGTGAAGGCCACGCGTGATACATGCAGATTTTCCCTGAACAACAATTTGTGTTTACGATGGCTTGGAATTTATGGCCTTACATAACGGGAAGTGTTAATCAAAACAGAAGGACCGCGGCTTCCAAATATTTTATGACACCCCAAGAGTTAATTGCAGCGGAAGTCACCCGTGATGTACCGACGTTTGATCATCAAAATATTACGTAATATTATCTAAAAATATTTTAATTTTTAGCACAAGAATACTGTCTCGATCTCAGCGATCTTTCTGCACTTTCAGAAATTTTACGATTCGTTATTTTTGTAGTGTAGTGTTATTCAGTTTGATGGTTGTTTCTGTTTTATAGAAATACTTACCGAGTCCGATTCGGAAGATAAGTCTGTTAACTAGATCTATATAAATCAAGCTTTCAAACATCAAAATGAAATTGTATATGAATTTCAATGTGAAAGTAATCCAAAACAGAATTTTATGCCTAAAAATATAATTCCCTTACTTTAACACTTTATATCTTCAAACCTCAAAGAGAAACTACAATAAATTTTGTATCATCGGAAATATAAATGCCAGGTAATATTAAGATTTTATATTTTAAAATGTATGAAGAGAAGTCAAGAAATTCAAGAATTTTTTTTTAAATTATAATTTTTAGTGGTTGTCACAATAGACTTGACAATGATTATATCTATAAGATACAAGTGTCTCCAAAGTCGAGACCTTGTCTTGACATTGGCAAACATTTAAATTGATATCAGTTTGGATACATTATTCTGTAGTAGTTAAGGTGTCAGCCACTCAGTACAGAGGTTGCGGGTTCGAATCCCACTGGGGTACGACCGTAACTTCTCATAAGACATCTGTTGTGATTGTTTTTATATATCATATTATGAGGGATCCCAAAGCCTGAGGAGGACCCCCAGATTTAAAAAGTAGGGATTCCTTTGGGAACCTTGTTCAAATAAGTTAGTGTCTAACCCTGATAATGCAATGCAAGGGGTCATGACACATGAGCCGAACAACAAATAACACTACACATCCTGTTATAATACTGATGGTGATTTAGTATTATTTATGAATGTTTCAAACTACTGCATAAATACATGCTCACTGTGTGTGTTTGTATTTGAGACTTGGCATTTTGTACTTATTTATAAGTAAAATATGTGTTGTTTTGAAATGTTATTCCTTTGTGCTGTACCATCAGAACTGTAATATATACGGTTTAATTAATGACTGTTTTGACCCGCAGCCTCACTTCTCCCTGTTCTGAGAAAACTTCTCCCTATTTTCACTGAAGGGAGAAGTCACTTCTCCCAATTTTTTTGGGCTAGCTTGAACCCTGCAGTTGAATGCATTTTGAATATAAGGACAAGGTGATACATGTTTTTAAGTATATTTTGTTTTAGTAAATGTCAGCATTCACCCTTAAACAAGCTAAAGTTATTGAGAGACTTTTTATCCCAGTTTGTGGACAGAACTTTATATATTCATTTGTACAAACAATTTTGAACTAAGAACAGAGTTACAAATATACCAAAGATTGAGTAACAATGAAAACTGCAAAGAAATACAGAGGTCATTTGGTATATCATGCAAACATTACTATAACATTTTTATGCCCCTCTTTGTCGAAAAAGGAGGGGTATATTGTTTTGCAGATGTCAGTCTGTTGGTTGGTATGTAGACCAATCCGAAGGCTTTGGTCTAGGATCATAAAAGTTGATAGGGAGATTAGTCATAACCAGTAGATGACCCCTATTGATTTTGAAATCAGTAGGTCAAAGATCAAGGTCACAATGACCCAGAACAGTTAAACGGTTTCCGGATGATAACTCAAGAATGCTTAGTCCTAGGATCATGAAAATTGACAGAAGGTTGGTCATGATTAGCAGATGACTCCTATTGCTTTGAGATCAATAGGTCAAGGTCATGGTAACCCAGCACAGTTAAACCATTTCCGGATGATAACTTGAGAATGCTAAGATTAAAAGTTGATCATGACCAGTAGATGACCTCTGTTTATTTTAAAGTCAATAGGTCAAAGGTCAAGGTCACATTTTCCCAGAACAGTAGAACTTTTGTGTACAGTGACCAAATAGTTTCTGTTCCTTGTGCAATTACTGAATGCATCAAAGAGGCCATTTCATGTTCTATGAGCTCTTGTTACAATCTTAGATAAATATATTATGGTTAAATTGCCTATGGGTTAATTGTCATCTAGAGGTTCCAGATGCTTGAACAGTTTCATTTTCATTAATGGTTTTCAGTTGCCTAGCAACCAAAGAATGCCTGTAAATCATGTTTGGCTACAAGACATTCAAGTGTTCTCATAGGAACACATGATAAAATTTCAATAAATGATTTCTTTCTAAATTGATATGGCAGACCTTTTATGAAGTGAAAATTTATAAGGTCACTGAGTAAGAGTAAGACTAGAATTGCTGTGAATGTTTATATGCAACCATCACCTAGTAATGGAAGAATTTTGAACCAAATTTAAACTTGATTTTTAAATGTAACTGTATTACCAAGCAACATAAAAAATGTTTGTGATTTTGAAATGTAAGTGCTATCAGGCAAACATGAAACTAAACATGTAATTTGTAACTGTTGTTATTAAAAATTGGTCATTGCTAGTTACCTGCTTAATTTTACTATCCACGGTCTTGGTGTATATGTAAATTTTTACACCAAAAAGTGCTGGTAAAATACTAAAGCATGGAATTTGATCATGCAGTACATGGTGATGCATCGATTTTGGACTTATTCTGAAGTTATTCAGTAATTATTAAAAATATTTTTGCAGTTGCATTATTAATTAAATGAGTTTTAAACTATAACGAATTTCCACTGTATCAGAAACTGTTGATTGCTCACAACAGCTATATGAAACTCACAGTACAGTATACATTTTTTATTTCATTCCACTCTATTTCATCGGTTCTTATTTATTTTGCCCGCAATTTCATTTTAAATTCAGCTAGAGTTGTAAAGAATTTCTAAACTTTTGATAACATTTCAGGACTTAATTTCATAACGGCCATGATAGTCAGTTTTAATTATACATTTTGAAATCTGAAATTTGTTTTCTTATATTAGTCAACTGAAACCAGAAAAAATATTTTAAGGTATCCAATGCAAATCTTCATCTGAAACATTATTTTAGATACTAACTTTAAATGTAGAAAATCTTCGTAAGTGAATTTAACTTTAATAAATAAACAAACTTTGTTTGTAGCGCTAAACTTGCAAGTAAGTGTCATTTATAACAGTTTTGTTTTTTCTAGAAAATCTTCCTTTTTTTTAATAATAATATACATTTATACTGTGTTTAGTTTTTTTAGAGGGTAGTTTTCTATTTTAAACCTCACACACTGTACTTTCTACACACATACAAATGTAGGTACTAAGAAATAAGTGCTCATATTTTCAAATATGAATTTTGGTCTAATATATCTTACAGTTTGTCAAAGACGATAAACTCCTCGATATTTTTCTGTTAAAATTAATGTTTATGATCATCATATACATAATTCTGATCTTCAAAATATGTGTTGTTTTTTTTATAAGTACATATTAATAAATTTTAATTACTGTTAAAATTTCAAAGTATTTATACAGTGTACACATAAGATGATGGCATATCATACAATGTACATGCATGTTATTTTCATATTATTACATTGCAGAATAATACTGGTCTATTTAAGAACAGCGATGATTTATTCTGTATTATTTATTGTGGATTTTGTCATTTTATGTTTATTTTATAATTTGCATGGTAAACAGCATATATTAAAGAACAGCTAATAATTTATTCTGCTTTTAATATAATTTCATTGTGGATTTTGTAATTTTATATTTATTTAATTTGCATAGTAAACAATTCCCATGGGAAATGCTATATATCTAGTATTATTTTTGCTACATTGAAAGTGAAAATTTTGGTCAACATTGTAGAAAATATACCTTTCCAAGTCTGTTCAAGGGATGCCTTTATTAGTGTTAATTTGCAAACCAGGGTTTGCACATGCCTTGAAAAGTCATTGAAATGGATGCTAGTCCTTGTCAGAAAATGACTCAGATTTAGAACCTGAATTTTGAAAATGAGTGTTTGAACTCCACACAGAACTGCTTTAGGAATAGTCAGCAACGTGCTTTTGGCAAAGAGAAAAGAAAAAAAGGAAGATAAGTTGAAAAGAAAATATGATATTTCTTCATATATTGATCTCGGTATGCACCAGTTGCAGTGATAAGCAGTGGTCTAGGGTAGCATTTTACTGCAGTTTATACAGAGTGCAATTTCTACTATAACATCATTTTTTGGAAAAAAATGATCAAGTTGTTCGGACCTAGGTCTCAAAAAGTGGTTTAAAGAAAAAGGAGTCATTGAAAAAGAGTATAAAAAAGTACTTGAAAGTCCATTAAAAAGGTACTGAAACTTTGTCTCTGATGAACCATACTAAGTTACTAACAATCCTTAAAATTTACTCAGTTAGAAGTGTGAGTAAGGCCTAAACAAAATTCTTTGTTTCCGGTAACATGCTTAAAAATATTAGGGTAGGTAGATCGGAAAATGGTTTTTTTTTATCAAGTGAGACTTTTCAGAAATTAAAAAATGAATACAAATAAGGGGGTTATGCCTTCAGTGCATCAGTTAGTTCATTTCTGACATTACTGACTATGTTTAAAGCATAAAAAGTGCAGTTTTGCAGCTTTTTGTTAAAAAGTTGGGGGAAAAAAATTCTCCAAGGCATTTAGGGTCAGGCTAAAAATTTAAGGTAGGTCGGGATACGAGAAACAAACAATTTTTTTTAGCGCCTAATTGCTATATATTCTTTCACAATTTTTTTTTTAAGGAGGTAGGTTATCTTCATATTTGTATGTACGCATGTCCAACCGGAAGCTAACGTGACGATTTATGACGACGTTTACGACAAACTAAATGTGTTTGTATATTCATTCTTCTGAAAACAAATCATGAACTTGTTCTCGATCTGATGCTTTATGGTTTAATAATGCAGAAATAATGAATAAATTGCCGCAGAAACGCTTCAAAACAATGTTGCCTTAAAATGACGTCATTGACATCATGACGTTACGTGTCAGTTACCGCGCAAAATTAATAGCTTTTATCTTGAAAGTACATAATTCTGTACATTTTCTTTATTTTAACTATTTTCAAGTAACCATTATTTGCTGAAATACTTTTTATGAGTCTTTTGCTCTGAATAATAATCAATATTTTGATTCTTTTATGTAGTTATATTGAAATGTTATGCGGAATGTAAGAAAATGGATGATGGCAACCGATGTTATTTGGAATATAGTTGGTAACTTGTTAAGGCCATTTTCAAATACAAAGTCTAGCCGTTTGATTTGTAATACCTATTTTTCAGGTTCCGTTGATAATTTGTTACTTATATACTAAAACTAAGATCTAAAATTGTTCAAATTTCAGTAGAAAATTGTGGATTCATGAATTGAATTGATGTTACCATGGAAACGAAGCCCGTGACCTGTGTATCTAAATGTAAAATTCAAAAGCGCTGGCACTGGTCTATTTAAGAAACACAGCTTCGGCTTTTTATTTTCATTTCAACAATAGCCATGAGAATAATAGCAGCACGCTGAACGATTTTTCCATGAAAAATGGCAGACGAGGGGTACTGCTGTACGTATTCTAAGCTGTGAAATTTGTTTGAATAAGCGCAAAAAAAACACGAAAATGTAACTTACGTTAGAAATAATATGTTTTAAAGCTACATCAACTAGAAAGATAATCTTATTCAATATTTTTTAAAAAGAAATTACGACAAACAGCAAGATATAAGCTATTTTAAACATCTCTGTTGCCATGGTTACTTTAAAATTTAAGAAAAATAGAGTACCATGTAAAGTGCTTGGTATTTTGCTAATAATATTACCCAAACATTTCATGTTGGTCATTAACAGAATGGCACTGAAGCCGTCGAAAACCCCTATTTTTATACATAGTTGTTTAAAAATGAGAGAAAATGCATTACCATGGAAACACGAGCCCCGCTACATATCGATGGGTTAGTGCAACACGGTCGTAACTCATTTTTTGAAAACTTTACAGGAGAAGCAAAAAATATTTTTGTATTCAAATGATGTAATGAAAAACAATACAATCTATATTATTTTTATCAAATAACAGTAATAACTACAATACTATGGGAAAAAATGTCAAAAAAATGTTCACTGAGGAGTTATTTGAAAGTTTTCCAGTTACGACCATGTTGCGCTGAAATGTGTGGAAATTTTGTCAAAAACTTAGTGCAACAAGGTCGTAACTAAATGATAACAAATAATTTATTGGAGATAATTCATAACAAAGATGTTTATTCAAAAGACTATTAATTCAATATTTTTAAGCATATCCATTTATCTTTTTCTGTACTTTTATTGACTTGTTTTACTCGCAAAAATGTCAAAAAAATCATATCATATGTAGAAATAAAAATGTACTACTACAAAAACACATTTTAAATTATTTAAAAGTATTTTACAGTAAAAAGACAATAAGAGCTTGACCTGGTCCAAGATATTTGCATATTTTACTGAATGCAGGCGCTGAGAGTTTTAGTATTCAATGTTATTTCAGTATTTTACAGTAAATGGACAATAAGAGCTTGACTGGTCAAAGGTACTTGAATATTTTACTGAATATAGGCACTGGGAGCCTTTATGATCAAACTTATTTCATTATTTTACAGTAAATGGACAACAGAAGCTTGACTGGTCCAAAATATTCACATATTTTACTGAATATAGGCACTGAGAGCTTTTATGGTCAAAGTTATTTCAGTACTTTACAGTAAATGGACAATAAGTGCTTGACTGGTCCAAGGTACTTGAATATTTTACAGTATGTAGACACTGAGTGTCTTTAAAGTACAAGATATTTGCATATTTTATAGAATATAGGCATTATGAGCCTTTAAGGTCTAAGGTATTTGAATATGTCTGTGTTTAGTTATTAGATTTTCATCCAGAAATATGCACCGGTTCTGCAGCATAAATAATGTATGCAACAGGAGCACAATACTATTCTGCAAAAGAACATGTGCATGCTTCTTGATACAAGTCTAAAAGTCTTTTTATTACATAAAAATCTACACTTAAACAATTATCAATGGTATAAATTTGCTCTTTAGCTTGAGTAAAACTAAGAATGTCACAATTAAAGAACATGATAAACACAACAACACAGTCACATGAAACTAACATCAAAAATGATGCCATACACCTGATGTGAAATTTGAATGTCAGTATGGTCTGTTCCTGGAAAATTTTGTAATATATTTATGAAATGGCAGCCTCTGATGCATATTTTTTGTCTAAATTTTCAGGTATTGAGAGGGTCCCCACCTCCTGTTAGGTTGGTCAGGGGAGTCTCCCTTTGGAATATAGGTATAAAATGGAAGCCTCTAGTGCCTTTTTGGGTCACAACTTTGAGGTACATGATGGGATACCTCCCTTCCGTTAAGGGGGTCAGGTGGATCTCTCCCTGGATTTTCTTTTTTAATATAGGTATGAAATGGTGGCCTCAGGTGCAATTGGGTTTAAATGTTAAGGTAGAGAAGGGGATATAAAGGTAGAGAAGGGGTTCAGAGGGTTTCCCCCTAGAAATATTTTAAATATAGTTATGAAATACTGGCTTCTTGTGCATTTTTGGGTCTGAATTTTGAGGTACAAGAGGTTAGCCCTCCCTCCTATTAGTGAGACTCAAGTGAGGAGAGGAGGAGGGGCTCTCCCCTGGAAATTTCTGTAATTTAGGTATGAAATGGTTTCCTCTTGTGCATTTCTGGGTCTAAGTTTTGAAGTACAGGAGGGGATAACTCCTTCCTGTTTGGTATAATACCTCCTTCCTATTTGTGGAGGGGGAAAGGGTCTCCTCTGGAAGTTTTTGAAATTTAGGTATGAAACTAGAACTGCTTTTGAGAAAAGTGCATGATTCCCACAACTGCCAATTCATCTGAATAGTAGTATAAGATCAGACGAGAAATGTTCAAGCGTAAACCCTACTCCCTATATATTCTTAATTCCCAATCAGACTTCCAGTGCTTTGATTATCAAAAACAAGTTAATCAGACTTTCAGAGCTTTGATACAACCCAATCAGACTTATAGTGCTTTGATTATCAAATACAATCCAATCAGACTTTCAGTGCTTTGTTTATCAAAAACCAATGTTTCAAGGGCCATACTTCCAAAGTGCCTGGGCTGATTTGGCTAGTTATCAAACTTGGCTGAGGACTTATTGGCAAACACATTTTTGTTCAAGTTTGGTGAAGATCGGATGAGAACTGTTCGACTTAAGAGTGTAGACAAGATTTGTGATAGACGGACAAACAGACAGGAGTAAACAATATGTCTCCCACCACACAGTGGTGTGGGAGACATAATAATGGCCTCTAGTGCATTTTTAGTTCGACTATTCGAAGAATAGTCTAGCTATTCTACTCACCCTGGCGTCGGAGTCACACCTCGGTTAAGTTTTTGCATGCAAGTACATACAGCTATCATTTAAAGGCATATAGCTTTGAAACTTATTTTTTCTTTTTCTAGGTCAATTACCAACCTCACTGGGTCAAGTCCCATAACTCTGACATGTATTTGAGCAAATTATGCCCCCTTTTGGACTTAGAAAATTCTGGTTAAAGTTTTACATGCAAGTTACTATCTCCAAAACTAATGCAGATATTGAATTGAAATTTCACATGTGCCTTCGTGGTTATAAAACTAGTTGATAGCAGCAAGTCCCATAACTCTGACCTTCATTTTGGTCAAATTAGGTCCCCTTTTGAATTTAAAACTCTTTTGATATTTAACCTTTTTGGGTAATATTTTCCTGCTTCTGGGCCAATATTTCGAATAGTCGAGCTTGGCTGTCTTACGGACAGCTCTTGTTTGGTCTATATGTTGAGGTATAGGAGGGGATACTTCCCTCCTGTTATGGGCTTGGGAGCATCTCCCCTCCTGGAAATTTTGAAATGCAGGCATGAAATGGTGGCCTCTGGTGCAGTTTTGGGTCTATATATTGAGAAAATATTTATTTTTTTTGCCAAAATAGTTGCATGCAACTTCGATGAGTTTAAGTCACTGGGTATAGGGGGAGCACGGGCTCTCTTGGCCATGGCCCTTGATCAGCCAGGCCTTTATGTTGGTGTTTCGCAACATAAAAATCAAGTAAATCATTCATTAAATTTAAATATAAATGCTGGTAAACTTATTTATGTTTTAGTGGTTTAACGACTTATACAGATATTCGATATACCCAACAAAATCTTCTGTATATCCAAATAAAACTTAACGGAATACGAGCTTTACAAGCAGAAGTCATGCTTCACTTATAGCACAGAAAAATTTCCACCTTTAATAATACCATTTTGTATTTTGCACAATTCATGGAAATATGCATACAAAAAGGAAAAATGTTATGCAGAAGACGCCCATTACATGAAACTTGCATAAAGGAAAGTTTATTTAATAATTACAAGTATAAAAAGGTGCCTTTTTTCCTCTTTGCTGAGAAATAGTTAACAGAGTATTTTTTTAACAGAATAAGTGTTTTGGTAAAATCCTAAACATGTTGGTCAATAAATTCTTAACACCACTTTGCATTGATAAAATATGAAATATGGTAACAATATTAATTTTGTAGTATAAATACCATTTTCTAAGTTGTTTAAAAACAAAAATCATCCTTATTTATCATTTAACTATTGTAATATTGTACAGTTTAATGTTAGTTACAACCATGTTGCACAGAAATTTCAAAGTGAAATGGCATACTAACTCTGTGCAACAAAGACGTATGTTGAGTTACGACCATGTTGCACTGACTGAAAGTGTCTTCCTGAGATACAACCTTTTGACAATTTTACTTTTTTCACTTTAATTTTAAGAATGTGATTTAGATATTTTAACAAGTGATGTTTTTATGTTAAATAAGGCAAATTATGTAAAAAAGTGTATTTGTTAAAAAAATCAAGTTACGACCATGTTGCACTGACCCATCGATATATATTTTAAGCTTATATTAGAAAGATAACGTGCATACCAGTAAAATTATTAATTACGCAAACTTCTACGGATCTCAATGAAACTAAAATACACTGAAAAGTGTTAAATATCCATATTTTCCTTCTTCTTTCAATATGAAATACCTTTGGAGGGTCATGTTCTTCAAACCTGGATAAAAATTGAACTTGAAGGGACAGAGACAAACGAAATTGAGATTGTAGCAGTTAAAACTTCATATTACACGAAATACAAAAACATGCTGCGGTTGAACTAATATGAATTTACCCTTGTAACAAGGTAACCTACCTCCTTAAGTAAACTCCTAGATAAGTGTCTTAACAAAATGCAAAGCCATAGGGTACTTAAGTGTATATTTATGGGTATTCTAGCATAATACTGCTGTTATTGTCACTTTTTGGGGGTGTTTTAACAAGGGAGAAAACGTGAGTTAACAGAAAGATTCTCGCGCTCACATGCTGTTATAACACCTTTTTATATATGTGCATTCTGTGGCAAAGCGTAAACATATTACAGCCACAAAGGGGATAATTCAAATGGAAATGTCATCAACATTAGAAAACAGCTCAGATATTACCGCGCATTTCATGGAAATTTAATGACGTTGAGGGAGAATGTATTCATTTATTAGTTATTTTCGCGCTAAATGCTAGAATAGCGTTAGCGCATGTTCATTTCATGTTATAACATCTTCAGAATCCCTTGGGATTCTGCAGGCATTATAACACGAAAAAAAACATGTGTTGTCCCTACATACAAACATCTAAAAAAGTCCTTGAAGGGTTGAGATAGTTATTTTTAAAATCTAATTTTAACCCTTTTCATGCTGGACACATTTGATTCTGCCTTTGTGACCAGCATTGATCATGATCAGCCTGCACATCTGTGCAGTCTGATCATGATCTGCACTGTTCGCCATTCCCCTTTTAACAGTTTATGGTACTGTTCAAATTGAAAGAATAGAAATTTAGCAGGGTTATGGTTAAGTATAATGCATCTGTTGCATACCTTCAGTAAAAGTTTAGTGTAGATCAGTTTCTTTTTGAGCTTATGTTATTGGCAGTACTTTAAAGAAGATTTAGATCTGCTATGGTATGTTTTCATTTACCGCCATATTGACAGTATTTCTTAAAACATCAAAAGAAATGATTAGATTGTACAACTTTACAGTTTTGCTTGATCTTTTATTACATTATATAGTATATTGTATGATGTTGAAGTAGTATGGTGCTACATGTATGTTTGAATAAAAGAGAGTATTTACATTTTATCAAATGTTTGTTTTGCAATTGTTATTTTTTTCTAGCCATATTTACTGAAAATTTGTTGGGCTGATACACACTTACTGGTTAATTACTGTACAGTAGGTAATTTTTTGCATAGGCTGTTTTAGCTCACCTGAACTTTGTTCAGGTTGAGCTGTTAGTATAGGTGGATGGTCAGTAGCATCCTGAATCAAGTTTGTTCAAATGGTTCACCATGGCCCCTTTAAGGGGCCGCCAGAGCTAAAAATAGAAAAAAACCTGAAAAAAAAAAACAACATTTCTCTTGAACCGCTTGATGGTCTGTAGCATCATTATAAGGTCCTTTAACAAATTTGTTCAATTGGAGACACTTGGCTCTTTTTAGGGGCTGCTAGAGTTAAAAATAGAAGTACCTTGAACTAACTTCTTATTAACCCTTTACTCCATACAGATACAATAGTATTGATTATTGATACCCAATACACTCAGTTGCATTATCTGTACACTATCTCCATACAGGTTATTGCAGAAAAATGCAAAATTTATACCTGTGTTACTCAGATGAAAATTAGTCTATGAATACTTGTTTTAACCATTTACTGTCCAACATAATTTATTTTTAGAATTAAATTTCCTTTCTGATGGTATATTTTTCATAATTTTGTGATAAATATTTTTCACAATAAAAAGCTGCAAACCTAAAACCTTAGAATATTATTATACTTTAGCTGTTTTATGCATGTGATACAGCAGAAAAGAAATATTTTTACTGTTACAAATGCACAATTTTATTAATTGGAGGTAAATGAAAGACTAGAAAGGTCTATATTAAGTGATTTTCAAAATAAGCAAGCCCATTTAATTAATCATTAAAATCTACACCCCTACCAAACTTACAGAACTTCATAGATCATAAAATTAATTAATTACATAATGTTTTGATAAGAAGCACTGATCAAAGACACTTTCTATAAAATTTGTTGATCCACATCATAAAATAATGATGCAAACAACACCTTAATTGCCTTGTTTTGACAGCTGTGCACAATAAACAGGCTTCCAAGGGGTCCAGGTCAAGTGATCTATGGATTTTAATGGTTGTTATGGTAACCACACCTTTTATTACACCAATGTTTTGTCTCACTTTTACATAATTTGCCATAGTTGAATGATAGAATGCAAATAATAACTTGTTTTTGGGTCACCTATGTACTTTTCCATCCATCAATAGCTGTCCTAATATATATAAAGTCAGTGTGATTTTCAGAAAATGCCACCTGAATTAAAAGTGATAATTATCAATAAATTACAATTATAACCACAAGTTTTTCTGAAACTGATCTTTTATTAACAGTTTAAACTTCACAAATATGCTTTTGTGGGCTTCATTGCCAATATATTTTATTGGTATTTTGCATTTAAACTATCAGTGTAGTAGAATGCGATAAAAGGAGTATCTATGGAGTAATGCATAGATGCGTTAAAAGGAGTATCTATGGAGTAATGCATAGATGCGTTAAAAGGAGTATCTATGGAGTATGCAGCATGCCTTCAGATTTGGCTAAAAATAATCTTTCTTTCAAATTGAAGTTTGGTCATATTATGAACATTAGAATATGAATTTTTGTTTCTAAAGTATTTTAAAAGATCCAAATCAAGAAAAAAAGATGGCCGCGTCGGGAATCGAACCCCGGACCGCCATGGCAATAAAGACATTTTCCTGTCATCGTAACCAATAGCGCTATAGCTGAAGTAGTGAATAATGACTTCGAAATATAGATATTTATAATCGAGACAGTTTACCTGGAGTAAAAGCGTGACAAACGCTTTTCAATTTTTATTGTAAAAAGTAGTAAAAACAGCAAATTCTCATGTGTTTCCATAACATAAAGTTTGTCAGTAATTAAGTTTTAAAGCCTTCTTAAGAAATATAGCATTTATTTCAAGATATCTAAAAAAATTATTTATTTTTTTGTTGTCAAACTATCTGAAGGCATGCCGCTTTAACTCCTGGATGGATCTTTATCAAACCTTGTCTGGAGCATCATTATAAGGTCCTTTACCATGTTTGTTCATTTAGGGGCAATTGGCCCATTTTAGGGGCCACTAGAGCTTAAAACAGAAATACCTGTAAAGTACTTCTCCTCAAGAACCACTTGATGGATCTTCATCAAACTTGGTCTGTAACATCATTATTAGGTCTTATGTCAAATTTGTTCAAATGGGGGCACTTTGGCTCTTTTAGGGGCCACTGGAGTTAAAACAGAAATACCTTTAAATGATTTCTTCTGATGGTTATGTGTGGGTTTTTTGTGCATTAAAAGTTTAAAACAAAATAGAATTTTATTTAAAATAACTTTTGTTTTAATGAACAGCTTAAATGATTTTCACCAAACCTAGTTAGAAGCAAAGTCAGATGGTTATGGATTTCTTCAAGTGAGCGACTTAGGCCCATTTGGGTCTCTTGTTTAGTGATTTCATGGTTAGAAGCCTCAGTGTTAAGAATTCATTAAACACGAGTGTATTTGCCTGCTCTTCATGAGACCTGGTTAGAATGTGTGTCTTTAGAAAATCTTTTTCCAGTTTGAAATTCGGTCATCGTGGGGCAAAACTAGGTCATATACAATTCCTGTAAGCACACTAGAAACCACATTTATTACTGGACTTCCATGAAACATAATAATAACGTGTGGCTTCTGTATAATCAAGACCCATTTAGAAGCTCTTGTTATTTTGTGCTAAAACAAACCACAGAAAAAAAAAACACTTTTTGGTTGCGGGGTTTATCCAGCTACCAAAGTTACAAGTGTATTTCTGACAATCATATAACATTTTTATTTGATTCCTAATCACATCCAGAAGATGTTCATGTGCTACACAAAATAGTCCCAATTGAATTATCAATGATCAAGCAGTTCTTATTCAACATGTATCCATTTTCACTGACCATTTAGATTATACAAGATCTATCAATGATAAGGTATTCCAGCCCATGGTTACATCACTGACTTCCAGCTGGTAATTTAGTTAAGTTCATGTAAGGTCAGGTAGAGTTCACCTTAGACATGATCGAGGCACATTTGTATTTGTTCCTCATACATGTATATTTATAGATTGGCATTTAAACAGAAAATATCTACCAAAACCTGCAACCACCAGACGTCTCAAGGCTTTGATTTCTTTTGTTCTGCAAGAAACCTGATCGGAATATGTATCTTTTTGATATTTAGGTCAAGCCAAAAACTTGATCATCTCGGACCAAAAACTAGGTTGCAAAGTCAAACATGGTGAATCTTTATTGATACTTCCGTGGATATTTACTACCTGTTCTAGGAATTTGCATTTTTATTGTCGTCAGAAGTGTTAAGTATAAAAGTTTCTCAGATGAATAATCCACCGACCCGCTTTAAACAGCAAAAGCAAATTCTACATAACGATTTAATGGTGACATTGGACGTAAATAGACCAGGAATTATACATATGATATGTACAAATCGTTTTGTAGACGGGGACAAGATTTATTCATTGGCTTCCTAGGTTTTCCAAATCTATAACCCCTGTTTGATTACCATTTATTTACCATGCCTTAATAGCAGTGTGCTTCCAAATGAACATCAAAACTTATTTCAAACCTATTTCAAATATCAAAGGATATTTTACCTGTATACTAAATTCCTTCAATTGTGCTAAGAGCGTTTTTACATATTGTACGTCTGGGACCATTATTTTCATACGCTGGAAGTTTTCAAAATATTTTCCAGACTGTATGAGCGTGTGTTTTAATATGTATTGCACGTGTGTGATTTCGACAATCTCCGGGTTTTACGAAGATCTAGTGCGCATTCAGCTCTATTTACAGCCGAATAATGTCGAATTGTCCAACGATAATCCGTAATCGCACGGAAATTACCGAGTGTCATTCCTTTAAATGAACTTCACGATAGTACTTTTAATTTAATTTATTTTTATTTTGTTGGGCTTAACGTCGCACCGACACAATTATTAGTCATATGGCGACTTTCAAGCTTTGATGGTGAAGAAAAACCCCAGGTGCCCCTCCGTGCACTATTTCATCACGAGCGGGCACCTGGGTAGAACCACCGACCTTCCATATGCCAGCTGGATGGCTTCCTCACATGAAGAATTCAACGCCCCGAGTGTGGCTCAAACTCATATCGATGAGGGGCAAGTGATTTGAAGTCAGCGACTTTAACCACTCGGCCACTTTTAACATTAGAAAAAATGATAAACTCACGAATCGTGGAACTGCACATCAAAAAAGCAACACGAAAATGAAAAAAAGAAACAACCAACAAATTGATTAAATACGAAATAAAAATAACAATAGTTGTTAAACGTTAACACAAAAACTTGCTTAATTAATATCCTTATGTGGATTTTTTTCGCAAAGTTTGAAACTGCGAGTTCCGAGCGTTTAGCGAAGGTAGAGAATCTTATTGGGAGGTTAGTACATTCAGGTGAGACATTGCCTATATGATAAACCACACGTAAATCTTTATTACTCTAAATAAGCTTATTCTGTCTAATATCACAGAGAATGCGTGGATATTACTTATTTTGACAGATGCATCGAGAAACATGTGCAAAATCTGAGCAGATATCCTGCGCACCTTTACTAATATCATGGAAAATACAGGCAAATAAGAAAAAAAAAATGATGTGGAGTTGTATGAAATATTAACAGGTAATAAGTAATTTGAAAAACTTTTAAAGGTGGTGAAAAGATTCTATCACTTACAGATTTGCTCCTCTAGAAAAGTATAATATAGAGAATAGCTGCTATCTCAGTAAAATGTTCTCAAGGGACCAACCCACATATTTTAGCCGAAAAATAATTTCTCAATAAAAATCCATAAAAAGTGAGTACTCTGAAAAAAGATCTTGCAATAACCAAAAATAGTGTTCAGAAGGTAGTAAACCGCTGCAACGCTTTTGAAACAATGCAGAAAATTTACATTCATTCATTCATTCTTACCAATTTCCAACTTTTACTTTCACTCACTTTATACATTTTTCAATGTCATATAATTATACATTCTATGCCAAACATGGTTAAAATGAACATGTTGAAAATTTTCACCATAACCTAGGGCGAGTAGCTTTAAATGCCTGGCGTTTTTTTGTTCTGAAACAGAAAGCAAAACAGTTTACAAATTACAGAATTTTTTCCTGACATAGTTAATGATATAATATAAGGTGATCAATTTTCACAATATTGTCTACTATTTAACATGTTAATATGGACAGAAGCAGTCATTTCTGTTTTGCGAAGATAAAACAATGGGTTTGGTCAGTAGAAATTTCGAATACTCACTACCATACTATTCGTAGATGTATATGTCCTGGCTAAGAATATGTGTTGCCCTTAGGTAGCTCTACTACAGTCATTAAAGATGACAGGGCAATGTTCACTCTTATAATATCATCATTTTAACCTTGGTTTTCGACCCAGTTTGAACCCATATGTCAAGGAAATATAGACATGCAGTACTTGAATGTGTAGTAGTCTGATAGAGATCGGGTAACTGGGTAGCTCAATATTTTGAGATGTCATAGGTGACCGGGTAATGTTCAAACTGAAAATATTTCACTATTTTGACCATACCTGGAAGGTTTTCCACCTAGTTCGAGCCCCTACCGCCGGGACAATCTATACATGTAAATGCAAATATTTATCCTGGATAAGGCACTACATGCTGGGTAAAATATATGGATGTGTAGGTAGATGTATCCACATTTTACTATGAATCAATAAACGTTGCCCATTAGCATTTTTGACCTTTGACAGACGGACACACGTTAAAATTTTGCGGGTAAAGAAACAAGATATCAAGTCAAAATTTCGAATAAATGAATAAAACGCACCTGACACTATAATGCTTTTCTACAGGAATGACGTGTCTCGTTTTTTTGGGGTTTTTTTTTGTGGGGGGGGGGGGGGGGGTCCCCAAAAAATATTTATCCGCCATGTTTATTTCACTTCGAGTTTTCTACTTTTATAGAATATGATCCACCTTCTAACCTAAATAACATACCGGCTTGTTATCGGATATATTGCACAGAACATTAGATTTTTTTTAATGCCAACATTAGTGTGTGCTGAAGAAGACTAGCTGCTGTTTCGGGCTATTAGTCATCTTGGACCACCAACCAAGCCCAAATTCCAAAAGTTATAATTTCCGTAATCTGGAGAAAATGGCTAATATATCATTGCGCCGTTCTTTGCTGTTTATGTGGTTATATTATAAAGTGTCTTAAATTTGTGTTTCGTCAGCTGTAATCATCCCAGCACGAATGGCCATCTAGGACCATCCAAGCATGATATGGAAAGAAAATATTTAGGTGGTCCCAAAATTTGGACAAAAACTCGCGACACCCACTGAGCGAATTGGATATTTTTCAGGAAATCGTTCTGACGTTTCGGTCTGTCAGTGCCCGATCATCTATCATCATTCCGAAATGAGTTGCAAAATAACGACAAGTTTGTTTTGCAGAAAAAAAGTCTGTTTCAGGGACTGTTCTGCGGTAATATCGCGAAGTCTACTTATGTTTGACCATCCTGGACGGAGGTCACAGTATCATATGTTGCAAACAGAATAACTTTATATTGGTCTCAAATTTTGGCACGTTTGTAACATATTTTCAGAGACATCTCTCCTTGTTTGTTTGCATTTCGGCTTAGTTATTTTCCATATATATGAGAAGACTGTTAGTACTTTTAGGTGGAGGATAATGCAAGATACAGACGACGCTCCAATTCGAAGCGATATCCTGGTTCTTCAGCGTGCAAGGTGTAAAACACGCTCGTACACGGGACTCTCATCCGAGTGTCAGTAATTTTAGCTGAAGGAACAGTGGATTGAACTCGTGTCACCTGGTTCCATAGCCAGACGATGTTACCAGTAAAATCCTACAATAACATTCGGCATGCCACCTGCCTTCGTCACTTGTGGCGTTTTGCATGTGTTATCCTCTGATCACATGGGGAATATCGGTCACACAAAGATGTGATTTCTGCCAATCTACGGTTACGATTTTGAGCAGTGACACGGATTTAAGATGACTGCTGGGTTATTTGCCAAAATTTAAAACGAAAATGTTGGCAAAGTTTATTCAAAATTTTCACACTGGCCATAGCTTTATCAGATCAAGTGGTTCCAACGTTGTTTGAGCGGTGAATTTTACACCGATCAGATGGAGAAATATGGCCGATACTACAAATTTCCTGTATTGTAAGTATGATTTAAAGGAATTTCTACCTGTTAAATAACGAATCAAATGAAAACGATGGGTGCACCTGAAGCGCAAATGTGTCTATGTTTTAGCACGTATGTCCATTTAGCTGAGATTTTTGCCGTTTATTCAAACACTTCTGTACAGTCCGGCGGGGGAAGGAGATTTTTTACAGTTTTTGACAATGTCGCCTCAAATATAGTGTTTATCGGGAACAAATAACTGTTCAAACACTTTTCGTGTAAAGGGCTACCTCTTAAAACAAAGCGTGTGTATTTTCATGGAATTATTCAGCGTTGTTTCTGAAAAATCGGCCGAAAACCTAATGCAACGCCGTTTCGAGTGGGTCGCTATGCAACGCAATCAAGTGGATACCGTTTTGTGTCTTACTTGCGAAGTCTTATCCGTCTTAAAAACAGTCATTGAAGCCTAACAATGAATAAATTTAGAGAGTTTTATATCATTTTAATGATCTCGCCATTTCTTATATATTGTACTTTTACATTTTTATGCTCTTAGTATTTAACATATTTTTGAGGACATTGTCATAAAACATCAACACAAAAACATAAAGCTAGGATGAACATCGAACAATATCATTAAGTAAATAATAGTAATAGTTCGTAAAAACAAGAACCAGTTCACGGATATTTATCTCCTCCACGAATGTTACTGAGCAGCATACCAAAATCGGGTTGACTCTTTAAATCAGTTCAGTTACAGTTGGTTACTTTTTAGTCCCATAAAACCAATGCATGCGATTTCATTACTGATTTATTGTTCATTTGAGCTGTTCATACAAATTAAATAAAATTTAGTCCATGATAAAACTATTGATCAGTTGTTTGTACATGTATATATGTTCATTCATATTCCTGGTGTAGCGTTCATTTATTTTCAGAGAGATAAATCACAGAGAACGTTAAAATTGGCCAGGAAAAAGGCAATATTTTATTTGTCCTCCATCATAAAACAGAAACGACGTAATAAACCTCTATGGTCGCCATTCAAAAATGAAGATACAAATGAAATACAGACACCAATGAAAGAAAATAACCGGACCAGCAATACTAACAGAGACGTGTCATCAAGCTTGCAAACGATTAAGAGCGTGTTCTTATAAAAACAACACACACACACAAAAACCCCGAAAAGACTGCTAACTCGAACTTCAAGCACCAAAATATCAAGAAAAAAACCTGTTCACAATAAGGTTTTAAGGAGAGAGTTTTATTTGACGAAATGTTTGAAGAATTAACAGAGGAAGAGACAGATTTTTAGACATTGCAAGCGACAAGGCTATCCTGAGACAACTTTCTGCAGCAAAAGATACATTATTTCACAATATTTTAACTCTTATCAGATCAAATAAGTACCCGTTGGCAAGCATCGCTTTTGTTATTTGGTTAGAGACAGTTAAATCAACTGTGGCACATCTCTATTAGTATTGCTGGTCCGTTTATTTTCTTTCATTGGTGTCTGTATTTCATTTGTATTTTCATTTTTGAATGGCGACCATAGAGGTTTATTACGTCGTTTCTGTAGGGATAACGCATGTTTTTTCGTGTTATAACATCTGCAGAATCCCGAGGGAGTGGTTGGTACACGAGCCCTCGGGTACCAACGATTCCCGAGGGATTCTGAAGCTGTTATAACACAAAAAGAACACGCGCTAACGCTATTCTAGCATAAAACGCGTGAAAATCAGGTAAATGAATATATTGTCCCTCAACGTCATTGAATTTCCATTAAATGCGCGGTAAAGTCTACGTTGTTTATTCACGTTTACGTCATTTCTTTTTTAATTACCCGTTTTGGGGCCGTAATACGTTGGCTGTGACTAAATACAGAGTTGGTGCACCTGTGATATATTACAGACTCCGGTATATACCTGATTAACTAAATTTGAAAGAAAATATCTTAAATGTATATATTTTGTAACCATGGTGATACTAACACTAACCTCTAGTCAGTATATTATGCATTTGATACTCTAAACGCGTGCGGACATGCTGTTTACGCTTTGCCACAGAACGCGCATATATAAAAAGGTGTTATAACAGCACATGATAATCTCTGTGTTAACACACGTTTTCTCTCCTGTTAAAACACCCCCGAAAAGTGGCAATAACAGCAGTTTTATGCTAGAATGTTTTATGGAGGACAAAAAATATTGTCTTTTCCCTGGCCTGTTCTCTGTGATTTATCTCTCTGAAAATTAATGAACGCTACACCAGGAATATGAATGAAAATACGAACAAACAATTGATCAATACTTTTATCATGGATCAAATTTTATTTATTTTGTATGAACAGATCAAATGCACAATAAATCAGGAATGAAATCGCAATGTATTGGTTTTAAGGGACTAAAAAGTAACCAACTGTAACTATACTGATTTAAAGAGTCAACCAGATTTTGGTATGCTGTTCAGTAACATTTGTGGAAGAGATAAATATCCGTGAACTGGTTCTTGTTTTTAAGAACTGTTACTATTATTTACTTAATGATACTGTTCTATGTTCATTCTTGCTTTATGTTTTTGTGTTGATGTTTTTTGACTAATGTCCTCAAAAATATGTTAAAAAATATGTTAAATGTTAAGCGAGTATAAAAATATATTCTAGCATAAAACTGCTGTTTTTGCCACTTTTCGGGGGTGTTTTAACAGGAAAGAAAACGTGTTTTAACAAAAAGATTCTCGCGCTCACGTGCTGTTATAAGACCTTTTTATATATGCACGTTCCATGGCAGAGCGTAAACGCATTACGGCCCCAAAACGGATAATTCAAAATGAAATGACGTCAACGTAACAAAACAACGTAGACTTTACCGCGCATTTCATTGAAATTCAATGACGTTGAGGTACAATATATTCATTTTCCTGTTTTTAACGCGTTTTATGCTAGAATAGCGTTAGCGCATGTTCTTTTCGTGTTATTACATCTTCAGAATCCCTCGGGAATCGTTGGTACTCTCGCCCTAACGGGCTCGGGTACCAACCAATCCCTCGTACAAAAGTACAATATATTAGAAATGGCGGGATCATTATAATGATATAAAACTCTCTAAATTTATTAATTGTTTGGCTTTAATGACTGTTTTAAGACGGATAAGACTCCGCAAGTAAGACACAGAACGGTATCCACTTGATTGCGTTGCATAGCGACCCACTCGAAACGGCGTTGCATTAGGTTTTTGGCCGATTTTTCAGAAACAACGCTGAATAATTCTATGAAAATACACACGCTGTGTTTTAAGAGGCAGCCCTTTACATAAAAAGTGTTTGAACAGTTACTTGTTCCCGATAAACACTATATTTGAGGCGACATTGTCAAAAACTGTAAAAAATCTCCTTCCCCCGCCGGACTGTACAGAAGTGTTTGAATAAACGGTACAAATTTCAGCTAAATGGACATACGTGCTAAAACATAGACACATTTGCGCTCCAGGTGCACCAATCGTTTTCATTTGATTCATTATTTAACAAGTAGAAATTCCTTTAAATCATACTTACAATACTGGAAATTTGTAGTATCGGCCATATTTCTCCATCTGATCGGCGTAAAATTCACCGCTCAAACAACGTTGGAACCACTTGATCTGATAAAGCTATGGCCAGTGTGATTTTCTGATGTTGTGGGGTTTTTTTTTTTTTGCTCCAACAATGTGACTATCATTGAACTGATTAGATAAATAGCAAAAAAAAATTTTTTACATCTGGACAGTCAATATTCTCTTTCTGGTTTCAAATTTGTATGTACTTAATCAGTGTTACCTAACACGAATATTTCGAGATATACCAAAATTCTCTGCTGAAGTAACACGGATGGCATAAACAAATCAAAACAACTGGCATATTAAATGTTTTGATCTACATTGAGATAACCTGCCAAAGCAAATTTTTAAAAATACTATATTTTCTGTTTGCTTCTTGTGCATGGAAACCAACAGTTGTTTCAGTGCTAAACTTATTACAAGTTGTGGCAGTGGAAAATATAGCTGCTTGTGAACATTTTTAGCTCGTCTGATTTTTAAAAAAAAATCTGCGAGGTATTGTCGTCACTTGTCAACGTTGGTTATTTTTTTTGTTTAGGTCCACCTTTTCTCAAATACTGTAAGCCTTGAGCTACAGCTTTGAAACTTTGCACACTTGTTTACCATCATAAGGGGACAATGTTTGTCAAGAACCATAATCCTAACCTGCATTTTGTTAGAATTATGGTCCTTTTTGTACTTAGGAAATTTGAGTTTCTTGGTTGATTTTTTTGTTTAGGTCCACCTTTTCTCAGAAAACTACAGGAGCTACAGCTCTGAAACTTTGCATGCACGTTTACCATCATTAGGGAACAATGCAGGTCTAACTCTAACCTGCATTTTGTCAGAATTATGGCCCTTTTTGTAATTAGAAAATCTGATTCCTCTTTTCTTACATATTGGACTGTCCAACACTTGTAGAAAAGCAAGTCTTTGACCATCAGTTCAATTTGAGGTTTCATTTTAAATTATTTAAAATGTGTTTCTACATCTACATCTACTGTGTACTACCCGACAATCAATTCTGATTATAACTGGGAGGCGCTTGTCTAGAACAGACTGTTAAAAGATGAGCAATCTTATTAGGTGCAAAAATAAAAAAAAGAACTACAATTACTAAGATGAAATACATTGACATAAGTTGCCAGCCTCTCTGTGAATAGAATCAAACTGGGGCTTGACTGTATGTGTAGAACGAATTGTTCTTAGAAAAAAAGGAGATTGAATGGTATTGCGTATGACATTGTGGAATCAAGTAGTCTGCAATAAGACTGTACTTCATTTTTAAAAAATATATAATAAGGGAATTTCTGATGAATACCAGTCGTTTCACCCCCTGGATGTTTCACCCCTAGTTGTTTCACCTCCCAAAACCCTAGTTGTTTCACCCCCCATTTGAATATGAAAAGTATGATTGATTTAAGCTGAAGTTTCAGTTTAAATTATCTAAAAAGAGGTTTAATCCTAAAAAGTATGGCTATAAACATGCAATTTAAATTATGATATATAATAATGTTAGTTGATCAGTTGATTTATGGTGAATAAGCCTTTGTAGATAATACAGCAACTTTTTTGTTGTTGTTTTTAATGTGTCAATAAATTATAAATTTAGATATTTAGTGTTTTCAAAACACTAATTTATAATTAAAATCAGCAACACAAATATAATTAATGACATAGTTTAATCATAAAAGATATATTTGATTGATGTAAACAAATATTTATGTGATATTAAGTATAAAAGTTTTTTTTTTCAAATGTGCTTACATAATTTTATGTCATTGATGATGACTAAGTTCACTTTGATTATATGTGTATAAATGAAAGTGGTGATACTTGTTAAGATATTTATGTGATTTTTTTTCAAATTAAATGCTTATTTTTGAAGGAAAATAGTTTAATAATGTATAATATAATAAAATATATGAAAGTACAAGTGTTTCCTTGTTTAATTCAATAATGAATGAAGAATGACCCTTTCTGTCTTTAGTTATACTTTGTCTGGAATGTACAATGTGTATCAAGTGTCAGCTGCCAATCAGTGACACATTTATTTCACAGGAATTTCAAAAATGAACTGACATAGAATTTCACAGGAATTTCATAGGAATTCACACCTCCCTGAGTAGCCTCTCCCGAACCCAACCAGCAAAACCTTGCCAGTTTATCTTTAACATCCATTAAAATTAGGTATTTTTGGCTTTTTCTTTTAAATTCTATATTCTGAAATAAATATCAAGGAGTAAATGCGAGAGTTCTAAGTGCAATTAAATAAAGAAACACTTAGAACTTTTTCGCATTTACCTCTCAATAATTATTATGCAGTCTTTACATTCATTGAAATAAGTCTTGTTGTGTCTTTCTGTCTTTAGTTATACTTTGTCTGGAATGTACAATGTGTATCAAGTGTCAGCTGCCAATCAGTGACACATTTATTTCACAGGAATTTCAAAAATGAACTGACATAGAATTTCACAGGAATTTCATAGGAATTAAAACCCCCTGAGTAGCCTCTCCCCAACCCAACCAGCAAAACCTTGCCAGTTTATCTTTAACATCCATTAAAATTAGGTATTTTTGGCTTTTTCTTTTAAATTCTATATTCTGAAATAAATATCAAGGAGTAAATGCGAGAGTTCTAAGTGCAATTAAATAAAGAAACACTTAGAACTTTTTCGCATTTACCTCTCGAAAATTATTATGCAGTCTTTACATTCATTGAAATAAGTCTTGTTGTGTAATGATGTTTATTTTTTTTTTTTTTTTTTTTTTTTTAGAAATTAGTATGTAGTCATTTTGTTCTGATAATACTAATTACTTTTTCACTGATTTTTTTTTCCATTTGACTCAAAGTTATCTACACATTTTGCCTAAAATAAACATTCAAGCAAATTAATTTATTGAATAATTTACAAATTTAACTATAATCTGCAACAATTTTTTTTAAATACTACAGAATTATTATTATAATCTTAATAAAGATTATTCTGTAATTCAAGAGGTATGATAAGTTTTCTTAGTTTCTAAATTATGTAGTCTTTTTATTGAAATAAATAACAATTTTTTACTGATTCTTTTTTTCAGTTTGACTCAAAGTTATCTACACATTTTGCTTAAAATAAACTTTCAAGCAATTTTATTGAATAAACAATTTTACAAGAAGGATTATCATAATTTTACCTTTTTTATATATTTTTTTTAGAGTTTTTCTAAAAAAATACCTAAATTATTTTGATTTATTCAGAAATAAAAAATGTATGTACAAAAATTAACCTATTTAATTCAATAGACCTATTAACTGCAAATTTTTTTATAAGACTGCAGAATTATTCTTAAAAACTTAATCAACATCATTTTTTATTTCCAAATAAAGTTGCTGAATATGATGATTAAGTATGTGCTAAAGTTCTGCTGTTATGCTTCTTTGATCTGAGACTGCTCAACACCTACCATTAATCAAAGATCAGTCAAGTATAACAAAAGATCATTTAACACCTATTTAATCACTATAAATAATCAGGGGGTGAAACGTCTAGGGGTGAAACAACCAGGAGGTGAAAAGTCTAGGGGAGAAACGTCTAGGAGGTGAAACGTCTTGATACCTTTCTGATGAGGCGTTGTTCAAGGGATTGCAAGTTGAGATCTTTAATCATTTGAGTGACACTGCTTGTTTGACCGTAGTTGTTACATACGTATCGAGCTGCAGATCTTTTAGTCCAACCCGTTGCGTAATTATCACTTTCATTTCATTTCAGTTTGATATTGTGGAAGGACCGTCAGGGGAGGTAACTAGAGTCACGGATTGTACAGATCTTTATACTCGTTCATTTTTTATGTGAGAGATTTTTGCCTTCGGTCTCGGTCACAAACAATCCCGCGGGCTTCTGCAGACGTTTATACACAAAAAACGTGTATTATCGGGTTACATTAATAAAAGCTATTTAGTATGTTTATACCTTAACCTGCACCACGTGGGAATTTAGTGATATGCTACCTTACATAAATTAATAATCGAATAAGTTCCGGTTCCTGTCGTAGCTCAAAAAATAAAGATAAAAAATAAGTTATATTTCTATGCCGATGGAAGGAAAAGTAAACGTTTTCCGGGGTATATCAGCAGGATTTTGCAGTCCTTCTTTCACTGAAATTCGTAAGATTGTCATTTTGCATTTTAAAATGAAAAAATATGTTTTCGCATTCATACTTCACGTTTTCGTACTTTCGCTTTGGTCTACAGGTGCTTATATTTGTAACATACTGTTTTAATGTTCTACATTTGCTATATACTATTTAAAAACTATATTGGCTCAATAGTAAGATCGATAAGATAAGATCTATTTAAAGCTGGCAAGATATCAAACAAGTACAACTTGGCTAAAAAATTTCAGCTCCAGTGATTTTTTTACTGTTTTTGGCAACAGCCCATGCCTTTTCAATTGGGAATTTTTAGCGCGATAAACTTCAAAATTGGGAAAAGTTAACAAACCTTAATAAAGAAATCATTTTGAAAAGTTTTGATTTTAAGGTAAATTTATTTCATTCAAATATGCACTGAGGTTGAACAGACAGGACAGACAGGTTATTTTCTGATGTCACAGGATCTGATGGCTCAGATAGCTTAGGGTCACCATGAGTTCTGTTGATTTCTGAGGGTCATTTTGTGGGGACTCAGATTTCTTGGACAGATCAATTTGCTTTTCTGACGTTTGATTTGAATATAATTTTTCTTAAACTTTACCAAAAGATGTTCAAATGTCCGGAGTACTGATGGCGTGTTTAAGTTTTATTTTCTTACTATAATATTTGGAATTATGCGACATTTTTCGATAATTTAGGTAAGTTTCTAACAATTTTTTTTCCGACTCATTTTGACGCATGAAAAAGTGTTTAGCGACCGTGATGAAAGTCATACTAAATGCCGTACTATGCCGTGACCCGTTTTATGTAAACAACGCGCTTCGAGTTGGCAACAAAATTCTGCGAATAAACCATAATTAGAGTCGGAATTTTTATGATTATTTGCATCGTTTTAGTTAAACTTTCACAAGAAATCAATCTAATTGGGAAAAATCATCTCGTTTTGGGGAATTTTTAGGCATTTTTGGGGAATTTTGACCATTTTTGTCAGTTGGGAAGACGCCGAATTTCGGAGTCAAATTGGCGCAAAAAAAATCACTGAGCTCAGAGATGTTGATATATGCTGTTACGGATCTCTGTGCTGAAACGAATTCCATACTGAAACCTAACCAGGAATCGTGCCAGAAGTCTGTCACGCTATAATTTCATTAAATGAAATGTAATGGACTCACATTTTCTTTAGAATATTTCTAATCCATTTTTCTTTTGATCTGGCATAAAATAATCCATGCAACATAATTTAAACACAAGTTTACACACAAGTTTCAAATTGGTACCCCTGTCTGCAATATTTTGTCTGCCATTACAGTTGTCACCTGATCAGGGTACTCTTCGTTTTGAAAACCAATGGGCAATATAGAATCATTATTTATTGACCTTTTCTGAGAACTTAAACCTTCTAATCTAAGGTAGGTTTTTTATGAAATTTATCGAAAATGGTTATGTTTATGATTAAATTAAATTCATAAATAGGTGAAATTTTGATCTTGATTTTCAAAAATAACCACGTGCTCTGAACTGTTGCATGACATCATCAGTTTCTCACAAGAGACTGTCCGAGATGTTGCGGTTTGATACTGGCTAGTTAAACAAATGGGGTTTTGCCATAACTTAATGGAAGCGACCATCAGAAAATAATAACAGCGTCACTTAAGTTATGGTAGCCAGAATTAGTACAACATAAGCTCATGTGAGCTTTTGAACCGACTATGACTACTATAGTATATTTAAACTAGTTGTTATATAGTATGTCATAAATTATGCATCTTTTAACCAAAGAGCTATTGTTTTTTAACACTATGAACTGTATTTCATGCTTGCAGTACACATCATGTATTACTTTTATTCTCCTGTCCATTCTACTTCTAAATTTCTTGAACAGGTGCGCAGCTGCATGTAATACTCGAAAAGAGGCGTGATGCAGTATATATAGATAGATAAATAGCTATAAAAATAAATAGATCACAACTTGAAAGGCATATAGAGCAAATCTCACCAACATCACATAGGAATTGAATGAGTTCTTGTTTTAACGGTGTTTTAAACTGACAGCAAAAGGGTAAAAAGTTGTGCCGTGGAAAAACTTTCTATTGGATCATTTGTTTATAATGATAATGGTGTTTTTTTTTTGTTTTTTTGGCAGTGGCTCCGTAATGATAGCCTCTGATTCTAGGATTACAAAGTTCCGTATTCCTAGTAAACCCTATGAGGATAGGCTAGGATTATGGAAGTATTTAAGAGGTATCAAATACATGTTAGGACATACATAAATGTTGTAAACTCACTTATTTCACTTAAAATAGTGGTTTTTCATGCCTGCCATATTATTTATTAATGGCAGAGCGCAGAAATATCGTTGTCATCCTACTTGGTATTAAACATGAGCGTTCAGTTATAGTTTGACAATTATAAATGTGCTGTTGATGAATGATTATGAATGATAAAAGTTAGAATCTTGTTTTAAAATGAAAATATTAATGCTTCCATGTTTACAGAATTGTCCAACTGTATACGGGCCACACCACAATATTTCCGCGCACCACCATTAAATATATATCGTTTCAAATTATACTAAACCAAAATGGTGGATCAATAACATACGGCAGGCATGAACTAAAATTGCTATTTTAAGTGAAATAAGTAAGTTTACAACATCATTTATGCATGCCTTAACCCTTTTCATGCAGGACACATTCTATTCTGCCTTTGCCACCAGTGTAGATCATGATCAGCCTGCACATCTGTGCAGTCTGATCAAGATTTTCACTGTTTGCCATTCAATCAGTATCTTTTTGATAAGTACGCTTTTTATGCCCCCGGCATCTACTGATGCGGGAGGCATATAGTGATTGTCCTAACCGTTCGTCCATCCATACGAGGTTAACCAAGTGGGACCGTTTCGACTAGCATCAATACCCCTTACTAGAATGACTTGATACTAATGCAGATGTAACCTGTGACCATTCCTCATCTTCAAACATCACCTGACCTCAGTTTGACCTTGACCTCATTTTTGACTTAGGTTGCTTTGTATGGGCCATCTCTTGGTTAACCAAATGGGACTGTTTCCTCTAGCATCAATACCCCTTACTAGAATGACTTGATACTAATGCAGATGTAACCTGTGACCATTCCTCATCTTCAAACATCACCTGACCTCAGTTTGACCTTGACCTCGTTTTGGACTTGGGTTGCTTTGTATCGACAAAGATGCCACTGGGGGCATCAAGCGTTTATTGAACGCAGCTTCTTGTTTACAGCTAATGGTACTGTCCAAACTGAGTTTATTAGAGAACTTTAGCAGGGTAAGGGCTAAAATATATATCTGATGCCTCTTAAATACTTACGTAATCCTAGCCTATCCTTATAGGGTTGTTTAGGAATACGGAACTTCCGTAATCCTAGAATCAGAGGCTTAGGATTACGGTACTGTAATCCTAGCCGCTTCCTCTTTTTTGTTTTTAGTGTTGTTAGTATTTTCTGCATGGGGAAGGAAGGAATTTATGATTGAAAGTCTGAGAAATCAACAGTTGTTATTTGAAAATTTGACCTAATTCCGTTTATTACGCCGACCGTATCGCCAGTGTAATACTTTTAACAGTGTCTGTTGATTTGATCACAAGTGATTAAGTCAGCAAATGCTTCAATAAGATCACCGGTGACACGAGCTTACGCAAGATTATCTCCTGTTGCCATTCAGTGTATTTTATACGTCTTTGTTTTAAAAAAGTATTTTACTATATGTAAATAGGAAAAATAAGCATTAAAAAGCATACTAAAGTTGATTTTGTCATATAGACATTGCAAATGAGTTGCTTTTTTATGCAGGGACATGCCCATTCAAAAGTTGGGAATGACTGATTGCCACTTTAAAGCAAAATTGCTGTTACTTTCAAATTTTAGGTGTATTTTAAGTTATTTCTACCTGGTAAGGAGTTTTTTTTATGGAATTAGAAAAACAAAATATTGAAGATGAGTTATACAGACACATTGTAAGAAAATTAAACATACGCTGAATGCTGATACAGTCCCTGGGGGTTCCTGAAATGTGTCAAACTGCCTGACATATTCTGTAAAATGTCAGTTGGTCTGGTGAAAAATTGAACTTTAACAATAGAGGAAGAATCTTGTAGAAGCTAGTTCTCTTTCATGATCTCTGATTAGTATGTAAAAACAAAACATTAAAACAAGAGACCACTGATAATTATATTGATTCACATACTTGCTGTCCAGGAATAAATGGTGCTAAGCTAATGTTGTTTACATAGATGCAGGAGCCATGTAACAGATGTTGACTGTACAATTTTTCTCACTTAAGTTTGCGTAAAGAGCTATTCATTCACTATTGAATGCTTCAGGGTGAACTGCTATAACAATTGAGGAGTGTTGAATAATATTATTTGTCATGTGTGTACTGTAGAACATTTTTGTTATGGCCCCCTATCCCCCCTCCCCCCGCTGTGTACATCTGTGTAAATTCTTGTCCGGGCTGTAACTCTGCCATCCATAAAGGGATTTTGAAATAACTTGGCATAAATGTTCACCAAAATAGGACACATCTCAGACCCCTAGCTTCAAGGTCAAGGTCTCATGCAGAGGTCAAAGGTTAATATGGTCTGTTTCGTCTTCAGTTCTTAACTCTGCCATCCATGGAGGGATTATGAAGTCATAATGAGACAATATTTCTTGTGCAAGATTCAGATCCCTAGCTCCAAGGTCAAGGTCACACTTAAAAGTCAAAGGTTAACAGGGTCTGTTTCCTACCTGGTCTATAACTCTGCTATTGATGAAAGGATTTTGAAATTACTTGGCATAAATGTTCCCCATAATCAGACGACGTGTCATGTGCAAAATCCAGACCCCTAGCTCTAAGGTCAAGGTCACGCTTAGAAGTTGAATGTTAATAGGGTCTATTTCTTGTCCGGTCCATAACTCTGCCATTGATGCGGTTAACAGGGTCTGTTTCCTACCCGGTCTATAACTCTGCTATTGATGAAGGGATTTTGAAATTACTTGGCATAAATGTTCCCCATAATCAGACGACATGTCTTGTGCAAAATCCAGACCCCTAGCTCTAAGGTCAAGGTCACACTTAGAAGTTGAATGTTAATAGGGTCTGTTTCTTGTCCGGTCCATAACTCTGCCATTGATGCAGGGATTTTAAAATTACTTAAACTTACATGTCATGTGTAAGACCCAGACCCCTAGCTCCAAGGTCAAGATTACAATTAGAAGTCACATGTGTCTTTAGGGTTATAAAACTAGGTTAAAGCATGAAGTCCCATAACTCTGACATGTATTTTAACTCTGACATGAATTTTTGCCAAGTTACTGTAAAATCATTTAATTTCGTGGGCATGAAATTTCGTGGTTTTGGTCAAAACGGCATTTTCATGGGGATATAAATTCGTGGATTTCAACTTTTGAAAATAAAATGAATGGGAATTTTACTTGTTCGTTGGGATTAAATTTCGTGGATTGACTCAACCACGAAATCCACGAAAATTAGTCCCCCACGAATATTAATGATTTCACAGTATGTCCGTTTTTGAACAAAAACTTTCTGGTAAAAGTTTTGCTTGCAAGTTATTATCTCAAATACTAATGCAGATACTGGATTGAAATTCATAGCTATTTTACATTTAGGGTAATGTTCTTGCTTCTGGGACTACTGAAACTGAAACTGTTTTATTGTCGATCCCGCTTGCGGAAGCGAAGACATAGTTGTCCAAATGGCTGTTTGGTGTTTGTGCGTCTGTGCGTGCGTAACTTTGACATGCATGGAGCAATATTGTTTATATTTGGCCTGAATGTTAACCTCAGTGAGACAGAGTGTCATGCGCAAACCGCAGGTTCCTATCTCAAAGGTCAAGGTCACACTTGGAGGTCAAATGTTAAATTCAGTAATGACTTTGTCCGGAGCATTTCTTCTTCATGCATGGAGGGATTTTGATGTAACTTGGCACAAATGTTCACCACCATGAGACAGAGTGTCATGCACAAGAACCAGGTCCCTAGGTGTAAGGTCAAGGTCACACTTAGAGGTCAAAAGTCAGATACAAGGATGACTTTGTCTGGAGCATTTCTTTTTGATGAATAGAGGGATTTTGATGTAACTTAGCACAATTGTTCATCATCATGAGACGGATCGTCATGCGCAAGATCCTAGAATTACTAATTCGTAACTTTTTTATTACTGGTCGTAGGGAAAAATAAAGACCACTTTTCTGAAGTACAACATGCATGTTACATCCAATTTTCAGGTGTATTTTGACCTATCTCTACTGGTGAGGATTTTTGTGTGGACTTAGAATTTTTTTTTTTAAGATTTACGTCCCTTTGTTGTTACTTTAAATAACTTATATTGTCACTTTTTGCAATCTTTTTTTTATTTGGCATAAATGTTTGCCTCAATGTGACAAGGAGTGTCATGTGCAACTCCCAGTCCTTTTGACAGCTGGCGGGCTTGACATGTTGCCCGTGGGCATCTAGTTTGTATATGCTGTGTCAGTATGAAAAGTATGATGGCTGATTTCTGCCAACGTCCGCTTTTCATACTGTCGTCTTTTTTGCTTGCTAAAGGTATGTTTTTGTCCTCCTTTTGTCCACGAAAACATGTAAAGATGATAATTTAATGCAAAAGATAGAAAAGAGTATAGTTACTACTTGTACATATCATCAATGCTGTATTAGATCATTCTGTGTTTTTGCATTCTGGTAAATATTATTAATTTATTATTATACTATTTATATAGCACCCTTTTCATGATAAAACATGTTCAACATTTTACATAGCACAAAGGCAGCCACTCGGAGACCAAATTCATCCCCTACTAGAACAGAGTCAGAGTGATCTGACCAGTGTGACAGAGTGAGACAAAGTACCCAGAACAGAGAGAGAGAAAGAGAGAAAGAGAGAGAGACAGAAATTCGTAGATAAAGGCCTGTCTGGCTAACTTAGCCTAGCTCTTTGCATTATAGTCTGGTTATCTAATGTGCCCAGTGTATAGCACTGATGCATGTGAAGCCATCTTTCTTGGGAAGAACCAGTACTAGCCTCTTAGTTAGGTTGGAGACACTCAAGAGCATCTCAATATTTCCAGTCAGCACATCAAATTTAGCAAAAATCAGCCACCATAGGTAAGTGTCTGCTAAGATTTTGTAGCTCATTTTGACCAAGTTGAATGATACACTTGTATCTGCATATTTAAAGGCGTATGCTAGATGGATTTGCTTTGAACTTATAACTTATAAGTTATTCCTCATCATTTCCAACATCTTGTGTTTTAGCCAAAGCTAAAATTTGAAAACCCTTTCAACACTTCTCATGAGCCACTGGATGGATCGTCACTAAACTTGATATGTAGCATCCTTGTAAGGTCTTCTCTCAAAATTTGTTCAGCTTGACTGATTAAAGGGGCTGCCAGAGCTTAAAGTGGAAAGAACTTTTATATGATTTCTCCTCTTGGACCCCTGGATGGATCATCATCAAACTTGGTCTAAAGCATCTTCTTTTATTTTCTTTTGATCTGGTTCAGCTTAACTAATGGGCCACCAGAGCTAAGAATAGAAAACCTTTGAAATGACTTCTTTTGCACTGCATAATGGATCATCACTTAACTTAGTCTGTAGCATTGGTGCCACAGTAAAAGGTAGAGAGACCTTTTAATAAATTTTGATGAACTACTCAATGAATTTTCATCAAACTTGATCAGAAGAAAGATCTAAAGGTCATGGTCCTCCTCAAGTGAGCGAATTAGGCCCGTTTATGCCTCTTGTTTTTCTTGCAAATTCCTAGGAAAGTAAACAGAATTTTCAAGGCTTTGATTTGGAATATCAGTCACAATATTTAGCCCTTACCCTTCTAAGTTTCTATAATCAACATGTCCATCTTTCAATTTGGACAGTAGCGTTTACTTTTAAAAGGGGTGCATACCAAAAAGATAGTGACTTAATAGCGAACAGTGCAGATCATGATTAAACTGCACGGATGTGCAGGCTGATCATGATCTGCACTGGTCGAATAGGTAGAATCAATCGTGTTCAGCATGATGAGGTTTAACCTATTAAAAATCCAAGATAGGAAAATTTAAAATACATGTTGCTGAGACCAGCATGACATTGGAATTGATATTGTAGTGAAAATCTCTGGCCAAATGTCATTTCATGGCTTGAAGCAAATAGGAATGTTAAACATGATTGGGAAAATGTAAAATCCCATTGATTTTCCCTGTCTGCTAGATTGCAGTCGTAATGAATTTGATTTGTCACGAAATGAAAACTAAATATGTCTACTGGTATGCGCGGAATTTGTTTTACTGTTTAATATAAAGTAAAATCTTATCAAAGATAAAATATAGCTGTATGAGGTAAATTTGAATTGCCCTAAGTCACAAACACAGACAAGGAACTACTTTACTGTTTTTATTCAATTTTGTTGTTAGTATTTATTAATGTAGTATAGATTTGGATATAAATTGCATAATTTTATACAGCAGCTGTCTGGTTTTTGTAAGAATTTTTATATCAGTGATGGTTTAAAAAATTAGTTTTGTTAATTTCAATATTTATTAGTAGAGTATAGATTGGATATAAATTGCATGATTCAGTTTTGCAATTTGGTAGTGAACAGCCGTCTTATTTTTGTAAAAATTTTAGATTTGCAGTCAGTGATAGTTTAAGAAATTAGTTTTGTTAATTTCCATGACATTTTTAGCTCGACTATTCAAAGAATAGGGGAGCTACATGTATCCTACTCGCCCCGGCGTGAGCGTGAGCGTCACACAAATGTTTGCGTACCACCCCAAATATTTTAGGAAGTCCATTGAGCTATTGCTTTCATATTTTGCATACTTGTTTACCATCATGACCACAGTCTGTAAAAAGGAGGAGGCAACTCTATCAAGCATTTTGACTGAATTATGGCCCCTTTTCGACTTAGAATATGCTTATTGTTATGTTAAAGTTTTACTCATTGCATATATTATACTATCAAGCACTGAGAATAGTCGAGCGCGCTGTCCACTGACAGCTCTTGTTTATCCCCCCCAGCCCCACCCCCCCACCCCACTGTGAAGAAGGGAGTGTGTGTGTGTTTGGGTTAAATGCCTTTGTCAACATTTTTTCAGTCATATAAACGATGGTGTCTACTTGTAGCAGTGAGCACAATGCCCAACTTTATAGTGCTGCCTCACTGGAATAATTCACGCTGTAGACACATGACATGATATTCCACCCAGTCACATTATACTGATATCGGGCTGCTGAGTCCTAGTACTATCTTGTTAATGCTGAGTGCCAAGCGAGGAAGCTACTAGTACCATTTTTTTACATCTTTGGTTTGACACAGCCAGGGATTAAACCCTCAACTGCAGGCGCTTTCCTGCTAGGCTACCAAGGCAGTCCTTTGAAGAATAGGGACATATCGCTTTTGTTCAAATGTCATTACTGATTAGCTAGATGTGTCTGTCAGTTAGTTTGTTTAAGGTCAGCAGCTTTAGATTGCACTTGGTATGTATAATACATTGTAGTTAAATTTCATACAATGATTGACTGTTGTCAGGTGACCTCTATTAGGTCAAGGTCACAGAGACAGTAACCATAAGACTGGAAACAGTTTCCACTCAAAACTTTAAAATGCTTTGGACTTAAATTGGTCAAACTTCATAGGATGATTGCTTATGGTCAGTAGATGGTCACTGGTCAGTATTGTATTGTAGGTCAAGGTCACTGTGACCTCAATTTCTGATCAATAACTGGTGAATGTTGGAGTTATGTCTTCATAAACTTCATAGGATGATTGCCTATAAGTCAGTAAATGACCTCTGTTTTGTTGCAGATCTGTAAGGTCAAGGTGACAGTAACCCATCGAAACTAAATTTGTTTTATCATCAATTACTGGAGAAAAGTTTGGTTTGCAATGGTCAGCCAATGTAGGGTGATTGCCAGTGGTCTGTAGATTACCCCAATATAGGAGTTGATCAGCAGGTCATAGGGCCTAAATTAAAATTTTATTTGTTTGCCGCTTCCACCCAACCCACTAGAATTGCGCCGGTCCAAAACATTTTTTGACCAAAAAAGTATGATATTTTTTTTTTTTATTTCTGTTCATTAAATATTCTTTTTGTCACGTATCTTCTCGTTGATTTTAAGTCTGGATCATGCTTTAAATTTCATTGAGAGCGTCGTTGATCGCTGAAAGAATTATGTCAATCAAGATGTCCTTACGTAATTTACTGTATCTTGCACTTGTGTAGATGTCGATAAAATCTGTGGAGACCGATTGATTCTTCCATTTTCCCGCCGTTTATTCAACTGGCACGTGACGTTTATAATACATTTACCTCGATAACGATAATCATTGAAAAAACAATAAAGTACATTTATTAATTAATATCGCATGAGCAGATCCATTTCGTTGTAGGATCGATTCCTCTGTGTTACCATATCATTCCGTATTTCATGACAGGAAAATTGTCACGTTTTTATATTTTTATATTATGATTTTCGTTCATTTTCATGAAAAACTATTCTAATATTCAACATTAATATTCTTCTTCATGCATAATAGTTCCTTAAAACCGTCCTATGAAATGTCGACTAAAATTTTCAGGAGTTGGACAAGTGTTTTGTTCATTAAACGGACTGTCACCTGTACACAAAAAAAAATAAAGGTAATGTGGATACATTTACATTACATAGAATTAAAATTGATGGTCTGAGCTGAATTCGAACCCATGGTGACGTGCGTAAAAGCTGGAGAGCTAACCATTACGCCAGCATGCCACTGGTTAACAAATTTATATAGACTTCGGACAATGATTTCATATACTTGTAATGGCCGTTTCGCATACGCACCAAAACTGAACAAGGAAAAGAAATTGAATGCACTGCAGCTAACGAGAGTTCCAGAATTGAAAACAAAGCTGAAATGAAAACGTGCTTGGATTGAGGACAAATTCTCTGTATGGATTCACTTTTCCCTAAAACTAGTGGAATTTTTCTTTGCTCGTACAAATACCATGTAGTAAAACAATTTTATAGAATCCTCGTGATTTGTATGTTTATAAATCACATGTACCCATTTCATTATCCGGTGGCAACGTAGTGCCTTTGTATCAGGAACATATCATCGTCATCCATAGACACAGGAACTTCTTCTATATATTTGTGAAGGCACTAGCTGATTCCAAAACGTTTTTATAAGAAAATTTATGTCGTTAGGAAACCCCGTATACAGTCCTCTATAAAACAGCAAACTTACTGACTGCAGTTTTACACTCGTTTTCTTTTCAAAGCTGTGGCACGAAATTGCTATCCCAACATGTATTTTAGCTGTTGCGCACGTGTTTTGTCTGTTTTTCTGCAGAATTGCCAAAATCAATACGGATCAATAAGGGTATGTATCAGTGCAGAGTTTGAAAAATTCTAAAAACCGCGAACATCATTTTTAGCTCGACTATTCGAAGAATAGTCTAGCTATTCTACTCACCCTGGCGTCGGCGTCGGCGTCACACCTTGGTTAAGTTTTTGCATGCAAGTACATACAGCTATCATTTAAAGGCATATAGCTTTGAAACTTATTTATTCTTTTTCTAGGTCAATTACCAACCTCACTGGGTCAAGTCCCATAACTCTAACATGTATTTTGAGCAAATTATGCCCTCTTTTGGACTTAGAAAATTTTGGTTAAAGTTTTACATGCAAGTTACTATCACCAAGTCCTATAACTCTGACCTTCATTTTGGCCAAATTATGCCCCCTTTTAGACTTAGAAAATTCTGGTTAAAGTTTTGCGTGCAAGTACATACAGCTATTACTAAAAGGCATATAGATTTGAAACTTATTTTTTCTTTTTCTAGATCAATTACCTACCTCACTGGGTCAAGTCCCATAACTCTGACATGTATTTTGGGCAAATTATGCCCCCTTTTGGACTTAGAAAATCCTGGTTAAAGTTTTACATGCAAGTTACTGTCTCCAAAACTAATGCAGATATTGAATTGAAACTTTAAATGTGTCTTCGGGGTTATAAAACTAGTTTATAGCACCAAGTCCCATAACTCTGACCTTCATTTTGGCCAAATTATGCCCCCTTTTGGACTTATAAAATTCTGGTTAAAGTTTTGCGTGCAAGTACATACAGCTATTACGAAAAGGCATATAGATTTGAAACTTATTTTTTCTTTTTTCTAGATCAATTACCTACCTCACTGGGTCAAGTCCCATAACTCTGACATGTATTATGGGCAAATTATGCCCCCTTTTGGACTTAGAAAATCCTGGTTAAAGTTTTACATGCAAGTTACTTTCTCCAAAACTAATACAGATATTAAATTGAAACTTCACATGTGTCTTCGGGGTTATAAAACTAGTTGATAGAATCAAGTCCCATAACTCTGACATGTATTTTGGGCAAATTATGCCCCCTTTTGGACTTAGAAAATCCTGGTTAAAGTTTTGCGTGCAAGTACATACAGCTATTACCAAAAGGCATATAGCTTTGAATCTTATTTATTCCTTTTCTAGGTCAATTACCAGTCTCACTAGGTCAAGTTCCACAACTCTTAACATGTATTTTGAACAAATTATGCCCCTTTTGGACTTAGAAAATTCTGGTTAAAGTTTACATGCAAGTTACTATCTCCAAAACTAATGCAGATATTGAATTGAAACCTAACATGTTTCTTTGGGGTTATAAAACTAGTTGATAGCATCAAGTCCCATAACTCTGATATGTATTTTGGTCAAATTATGTCCCCTTTCGAACTTAAAACTCTTTTGATATTTAACATTTTGGGTAATAATTTCCTGCTTCTGTGACAATATTTCGAATAGTCGAGCTTGGCTGTCTTACGGACAGCTCTTGTTTAAAAAAATATTTACACAAGAAAATATTTCCATGATAAAAAAAACAAATTGATTTGCAAGGTGAACTATTCTGTTAGTTTGTCGCCAGATTAAAGCAAATGATAGGTAGACCTGCATTTTTTTTTTACTTTAAATTATTATTGACAAAGTCAGCTGTTTTACGATGTTGTAAAAAATCGATGAGACTCACGAAATACTTGTTATCCTTTCCGAAGCTTTATCTGTCTTATGAATTTCTGTTATTCTTTAAGTAGTAAGTGGCCAATGTGTTATTTTCGCAATTTAGCCATGTTTTATGTTTTAAAACATGTTCTGCGTGATATCATTATTCTAAAACATCGTATCTAATTTTCGATAAATCATGTCCGCAGAAATGACAAACTTTGTCGGAGTGGGGACATGATACATGTATGTTTTAAAATAAAAATACCCTTGACCCAACAGGATTTTTCCAAAAACCGTATTTCTGTAGAAATTGTGCTAGATCGATATATAATCGTATATACATTTTCGTAGGCAGACTATCCGAATATTTGGTTGAAAGTGTGCGTAAGTTGTAAGGAGACAGCCTTAACAAATGAACACGACTTAAATATGTGTAAATATCGGTACATCTTGTATACGCCATAACGGATTTCCAAAATGGAATGGGAAGCAGACGTTTCTTCAGTCATTTTGGCGGGAAAACTGCACGTGCCTTCCATGGTGCTACTTTGGTCTTGACCGTGGGTTTACAGAAATTTAGAATTTGCGTTTTAATTTTGTAATATCGGACCATGTAATGCGCCATATTGGATTTCCAAATGAAACGGGAAGCAGACATTTCTTCAATTATTTTGGCGGGAAACCTGCAACTGCCTTCCGTTTACAGAAAATTTAGTATCTACCTTATATTTTCATGTCAGCAGCTATTTTGAATTTTCATGGAATTGTAAACAAAATGTTCTACAGCCAAATGAAAATGCATGCTTCAAAGCTTGAATTTATTTCGTTTCTGTAGGCCAGTGGCCGTCTCTGAATTAGTTGAGTTTATATTTTTCATTCCAGATCTTAATATTTCATTGATGTGTTCAGTTTCCAAAAACTTTGGAAAGGATTTTATTGTTTAAACAACAACAGACTGATAATCATGATTCTTTCACTTATTTTGAAAAAAATAATATATTACCGACCTACCGACCCGGTCCTTGAAGTACCGGGTCGGAAGCGGCAAACAAACATATTTTTAAGGGTGGCCTAGGTTAAAGTCACAGTGACCTTGATACTCGAACCTGTTTGTGATCAATTGCTGATTAAAGCCTTGGTCTAAAGTGGTTCATCTTAATCTTGATAGAATGTTTTAGGTCAGTAAAATGACCTATAATTTTTTGGGGGGTCAGTAGGTCAAAGGTCAAGGTCACAAGGCCTCTAGACAAAAAATGGTTTACAAAGCTAGAGAATGCTTGAGCTTTCCACAATCAAATTTCAAATTATGTGGGTGTAATAGAATCAATGTTATGTGTTATGCAGAACAAAATATTTTGATATATACATGCAGTAGCTCATGTCCTATATTTTCAGCTGCTAAAATGTTACTATGTGAGAAAGCGGGATAGTGTGATATTAACTTTATCATTTACTGATTAGGTGTTGGAATAGAATGTTCTTATACTGTACAAAATATTGATAGATGCATGTTTGTTTGTTCTTTTTCGGTTGAGCCCATTTTTCAAAAGAATTCATTTATGTAAGAGCAGGCAATTAACTTGATTCTGTACTAGAAGTAATTTGTTATTCAAAGGTAAACAGTTTTAACTGTCGACTTCTCCATAAGAATCAAAGGTGGGAGGATAAATGGATGAATGATTTCAGATATAGTGTCTTCTATCAAAGCATCATGGAGAAGATACATCTTGCTCTGGGTGTTGGGGGGGGGGGGGGGGGGGGTGATGCAGGGATATAAAATAGCTAGTATTCTTATTTAGGGGCCCAGACTGTCAAAAATAAATGTTAAACATCAGGTATATGGGCATTTTCTCCAACAATTTAGGGGCCCAACCAAAAATCTAGGGGTCATGGGCTACTGGGCCCCAGCTACTTTATATCCCTGATGATGACACTTAATGACCTATACCCTAAAATCTTTTGTGAACTAGCTGCACAAGCATGATAAAATAAATGATGACACATACTAACACAACAGCAAATTACAATGTTGAACCTATCCTGTTTTACTTTGATATTAGATACTGGTAATTGGATGTTGCCGGGTGTCAAACAATGACACCCCCTGAGGATTTGACAAAATAACAGTGTACCTCTTTCTCTGTTCAAAGTGTCCAAAAATAACACATTAGAAATGTAGCAATTTCCTACTTGTATGGGTATACCTAGTGTTGAATTTCTTATTTATTTCAACAAGCATCATTACACTTTATTTTGAATAATTTAACTGTGTTTCATTACCTTATTGAAATAGACAAATTTAATTTCTTTTGAGTTTTAAGAAATGTACATAACAATTTATTACTGTAGAAAAAGTGCTTAAAAAGTTAAGAAATCACAACAGATTTGCTCTAGCTATAGGGAATTTCCCTAGTGATTTACTGGAATTTAAAAGGTTTGTGTTGCTTAACTTTATGATCATTACACATATAGACATTTTTGTAATGTACCCACTGTAGCAGTTACATGACAGTGTTGCATTGTGTTATATATATATTGTTTGAAATATAGACAGTTTTATGTTTTAAATAGTAGTAAAGTGAAAGCCGACAATTACTGTGAAATCATTGATATGTGTGGGGGACTTCTCAGTCCGTCCATCCATCCATCCGAAGGTTTTGACACGCCTAGCTGAAAAAGTATTTGATTTAAATTGATGAAACCTTGCATGAGTCTTTATCATGATATGAACTTGCGCACCTCCTACTTTTCGTCTGGCTCTACCCCCTATTTCCAGAGTTATGGCCCCTGAAATTGTAAAAAATGCACATTTTCACCTTGTGACACGCCTAGCTCAAAAAGTATTTGATATAGATTCATGAAACCTTGCATGAGTCTTTATCATGATATGAACATTCATACCTCCTATTTTTCATCTTGGTCCACCCCCTATTTCCAGTGTTATGGCCCCTGAAGTAGTCAAAAATGCACATTTTAACCTTGTTATGCGCCTAACTAAAAATATTTCATATAAATTGATTAAACCTTGCATGAGTCTTTATCATGATATGAACTTGCACACCTCCTATTTTTTGACTGCCTCTGCCCCCTATTTCCAGAGTTATTCCCCCTGAAATAGTCAAAAATACACATTTTCACCTTGTGATGCATCTAGCTCAAAGAGTTACAGCCCTTGAAATAGCAAAAATAGTGGATTTTTTGTTTGTGATGCTCATAGCTCAAAAAGTATATAGCCTAGAATATATTTGTGACAAATGTACCAGTTGGGGCTCACCCTGTGTCCTACAGACACATTCTAGTTTATTATAAAGCCTTGGATGATTTTGATTCTGGGTCACGTGGGCCAAAATACTAGGTTACTAGGTCAGATCAAAAAAAAAAAAGCTTGTATACACTCTAGAGGCCACTTTTTTTTATCCAATCTTCCCGAAACTTTGTCAGAGTGTTTGTTAGTATGGAATCTTAGACAAGCACGAATCTGGGTCATGTGGGGTCAAAAAACTAGGTCACTTTGTCAAATCAAAGAAAATGCTTGTTTACATTCAAGAGGCCACATTCTTGGTCCAATCTTAATGAAAATTGGTCAGAATATTTGTCTCAATGAAATCACTGGGTCAAACATGTTTACACTGTTATGGTGTGTTTCTCAGGTGAGCGACCTAGGGCCATCTTGGCCCTCTTGTTTTGTAGAACCAGAAGTGTTTCAACGATGCTGATTATCAGACTATGTATTTTCTAGAAACCCTGGGAATGACAGGTCAATAATGTCCACTTCTTAGAATGGAAAATGACGAGATGAAAGAAAACCAAAAACAAGCGACAGCATACCTAAAAATAAACAGAATTACTAATCTTTTTCTCAAAGAGAAATCAATGTCTTCAGAGGTTTTACATATGCCAGCATGTTTTAATAATCATTTTGTTTGCCTGTAGGAATTCTGCTGGAATTTATTCTGTGACATATTTGGATGCCTTTGGGTAAAATTGACCTTGCTGTTGAATATTTTGAATAATAATGAATATTTAAATCTATGTTTTTGTTACTTAATTACATATTTTTATGTGTAAGGTTTATAGTGTGTATGTGTAAAGATAATTTACTATCACTTTAGTATTAAGGAGGTCTCCGTGTTCAAGTGACTTAATAGAATCACTTGCACCACACCAATGTGGATCCAAAACCTCATTTGGGTTGAAGAATGTCGAGGGAAGCTTTGATCCTCGGCCTTCATCAAAAGTTAGAAACTTCGCCATAATTATGACCTAAATTGTGTTGGTGTAACTCTAAATGCACTGTAGATTGGATTAATTTCATGTAGGTTTTATGGAGTTATTTCACGGTAGCAGTAGTCTGTGTCCAGACCCTATGTTTTGTTAACAGGAGATAACTCATAAGGTTATTCAGATTTTGTATAATTATGTCCCTTTTCTTCTCAAAACATTGGATAATCAAAGCAAATGAAGATTGGTCAGAATATATAAGAATTATGATTGAAAATATCATGAAGATTGTCAAGTCAGTAGCCAGACTAGGGCAACAGCCTTATTCTCTCAGCATTAAGAAATCCAGTTTTGTTTGGTGAATTTGTGTTTTAGGACATGATACAGATTAATGTTCACAACTATTTAGAACTCACGCGTGATATTATTCGTGAACATTAGCAAAATAAAACAATTCCGAATATTACTCAATCTACCATATATTGATATCTGTTGCAGTATAAGTAAATCAGTTGTCAGTATTTTTCTCTTACTGTTTCAGCAATGGTAAAGGGAGATGGTGCTTTCGCCGACACAAACCCCTAAATCAGGGGAGGGGTCAGTGGTTTACTCCAGGGTGGACCGCCAGCTCAGTGGACAGGTGGGTACTGTTGGTTTGTTTGTACTCGGTATTCAGACTTTCTCGTAACACCATCACTTGTTAAAGGCTTCATGAGCACATGTCTCTTTGCCTCGGCGTAAAACTATTGTATGTATGTGATCAAAGAAGCAAATACAACAGTTTTACGCAGAGGCAACCGTAGGTAGACTACTTACAGTAGAAATCACACTAAAGTCTTGTGAAATAAATCCACCACCATTGAGGTATAAGAAATTGCAGGAGCCATATTTATGGCTGAAGATCAAGCTAAATTGTGACAGCAGAGTTAGAATATGACAAGAGAGATGTTTGCCCTAAGTTTGGGGAAAATATATTTATAAGGGATGGGGATATGAGGTGATGTATGGGGCTGAATTAAAAATGTTGAGTACAATACATGGCCAATGAGAAAGCCAAATTAAAAGACAGAAGGGGGCCTCCCTTTCTGGCTGGTTAAGATTGATTACTTCAAATCACTTGCCTTTCATATGGCTCTGAGATTGAAACCTTGCTAAGGGTGTAGGATTGTTTCATGTGAGGAAGCCATCCAGCTGGCTTACAGAACTACCTAGGTGCCCATCCATGTCAAAAATAATGCCTCAAGGGGTACGTAGGGTCTTCCTCTACCGGGAAAGCTGGAAAAGACGCCATAATGACCTAAACAAAAATAATGCTGGGGAAGGGACACCACCAGTCACCATATATCTTTAATTTCATTGCTGTGACATTAAACAAAAAAAAATTGGAAAGGCATAATGTATGTGAAGGGTGGTGATGTAGGCTTTTGAATTTGTGAAGAAATTTATAGAAAATTTTGGTAAAAATGTCAAAAGGTAACATTAGAGCTAACAAACTTTTCTGTAGAGGACGTAGACGTCTGTAGGGGAGGCTGTAGTTATAGTACACATATGTTTTTATAAATTGCACATTTCACTGTAATAGTTTAGAATTTTGTTAATATTGCACCTTCACTGTTTTTACCTGTAGATCAAATTGCCTTTCTCAAGGTCGGACTCGGAGGTGAGATTCTAAGTTTTGTACACTTCCCAAAGTAGTCAGCCTAAATTGCTTATGAAGCGGTACAAACAATGAAAATGATTTCTTTTATAAATGACCAGATGTAGAAAAAAAAGAGAAACATAACTGCAGTGTTTGTAGGTGCTTTCAGATTTTAGTTTCTACATGTTCTTGTTTTTAGCTCACCTGTCACAAAATGACAAGGTGAGCTTTTGTGATCACGCAGCGTCCGTCGTCCATCCGTCCGTGCGTGCGTAAACTTTTGCTTGTGACCACTCTAGAGGTCACATTTTTCATGGGATCTTTATGAAAATTGGTCAGAATGTTCACCTTGATGATATCTAGGTCAAGTTCGAAACTGGGTCACATGCGGTCAAAAACTAGGTCAGTAGGTCTAAAAATAGAAAAACCTTGTGACCTCTCTAGAGGCCATAAATTTCACAAGATCTTCATGAAAATTGGTCAGATAATCTAGGTCAAGTTCAAAACTGGGTCACATGCCTTCAAAAACTAGGTCAGTAGGTCAAATAATAGAAAAACCTTGTGACCTCTCTAAAGGCCATATTTTTCATGGGATCTGTATGAAAGTTGGTCTGACTGTTCATCTTGGTGATATCTAGGTCAAGTTCGAAACTGGGTTATGTGCATTCAAAAACTAGGTCAGATGGTCTAAAAATAGAAAAACCTTGTGATCTCTCTAGAGGCCATACTTTTGAATGGATCTTCATAAAAATTGGTCAGAATGTTCACCTTGATGATATCTAGGTCAAGTTCGAAAGTGGGTCACATGTCATCAAAAATTAGGTCAGTAGGTCAAATAATGAAAAAACCTTGTGACCTCTCTAGAGGCCATATTTTTCATGAGAGCTTCATGAAATTTGGTCAGAATGTTCATCTTGATCATATCTAGTTAAAATTTGAAACTGGGTCATGTGCGGTCCAAAACTAGGTCAGTAGGTCTAAAATTAGAAAAACCTTGTGACCTCTCTAGAGGCCATATTTTTCATGGGATCTTCATGAAAATTGGTCTCAATGTTCATCTTGATGATATCTAGGTCAAGTTCGAAACTGGGTCACGTGCGGTCAAAAACTAGGTCAGTAGGTCAAATAATAGAAAAACCTTGTGACCTCTGTAGAGGCCATATTTTTCATGGGATCTGCATGAAAATTGGTCAGAATGTTCAAATGGATGATATCTAGATTAAGTTTGAAACTGGGTCACGTGCGGTCCAAAACTAGGTCATTAGGTCAAATAATAGAAAAACCTTGTGAACTCTTTAGAGGTAATATTTTTCATGGGATCTGCATGAAAATTGGTTAGAATGTTCATCTTGAAGATATCTAGGTCAAGTTCAAAACTGGGTCAGGTGCGGTCAAAAACTAGGTCACTAGGTCAAATAATAGAAAAACCTTGTGACCACTCTTAGAGACCATATTTTTCTTGGGATCTATATGAAAGTTGGTCTGAATGTTCATCTTGATGATATCTAGGTCAAGTTTGAAACTGGGTCAACTGTGGTCAAAAACTAGGTCGCTAGGTCTGAACATAGAAAACACTTTCAGGCTGTCTAGCGTCCCTAAAATTCCTACTTTTTCCTATTTTTTTTCAATTTGGCTAAAATTCCTATTTTTTTAAAAAAATCAAAGGAAATTCCTAAAAAGGCCCTATTTTTTCACAAAGATTCCTAATTTTTTAACGTTTTTGCAATGATCAAAAAGAGAAAATGTTTTAAATGTTGTTTAAAAGTTCTTCTAATTCAGAAAAAAACAATTTAGCACAGTTCAAAACAGTGGAAAGCTAGGAGACGTCTTTTCTGTAAATAAAGCACTATTTCTGAGTTACTTTTATGTCAATCACATAAAGGTAAGCACATTACATGGTCTTTAAAGTCCATATTTTGATTTGAAAATTCCTAAATTTAGCCCTAAAATTTCCTTAAAATTGTACCAAATTCCTAATTTTAGCCCTATTTTTTTGTACAAATTGCCCTAAAATTAGCCCTAATTTTTTGTCGGGGTATGCTAGACAGCCTGCACTTTGGACCTCTCTAGAGGCCATATTTTCAGTGGATCTTCATGAAAATTGGTGAGAATGTTCACCTTGATGATATCTAGGTCAAGTTCAAAACTGGGTCACATGCGGTCAAAAACTAGGTCAATAGGTCTAAAAATAGAAAAACCTTGTGACCTCTCTGGAGGCCATATTTTTCATGAGATCTTCATGAAAATTGGTGAGAATGTTCACCTTGACGATATCTAGGTCAAGTACAAAACTGGGTCACATGCCTTCAAAAACTAGGTCATTATGTCAAATAATAGAAATACCTTGTGACCTCTCTAGAGGCCATATTTTTCAGTGGATCTTCATGAAAATTGGTCAGAATAAACGACGTCATACTCAGTTCATGTTGGGACAGGTGAGCTATTCAGGACCATCATGGTCCTCTTGTTTAGGCGTTTGTAATAATTATCCACTATTGATGTAAAATCATGGTAAGTGACTTAGGCCCATTTGGGTCTCTTGTTCTATAAGCCTTAGGCTGGCTTTGTTACACTTCAAATTTTATTCAGTTTGGGTGTGCATTTTTCATGTATATGACTTCAGTTTGAGACCTGAATGTATGTACTAGCATGTATTAGAATGGCTGAAATCTCACAATTATATTGTTAAATGATCGTAAGACATCTGGCCAATAGGCAAAATCATGGCATTTACCTAATATATGTTAAACACAATTTTAAAGGTGACAAGTCAGTTTTTGAGGCCTGCATAGAGATAAATGTTTGTTTCCTTTAACTGGTAAGTTAGAAGAATTTGTTTGGAATGTTATGACTACATAGTTATGGTTTTAATAACAGAAATTAAATTTCTGGAACGTTCTTGTGACCTTCCATTCTTCCCTGCAAAAAAATGCATTAACTTAAAATTGTAAGTTCAATACTTTGCATGTAAAACTGTTGTGCAGGGCCTCAAACTTGAGTACTGGTTTTACCTTGTAGGAATCTGTATATCCAATAACATCATATGAAAGGTATTTATAATTTAGCAATAGTGCCGTCACACCGGAGAGGCGTCCTTACTGCGATGCTACGGTGATGGAAAATGGGTCGAAAGCGTGTTATGGACGACATAAGCGTGGTGGGAACGCCAGACATCGTATTGTGGTCACCAATGATCGCTGAGTCACGGTGTTTGTTTTGGACATGTTCAAAACAAACGCCAAGGTACAGCGATCCGTTATGAAACGCGTTGAGAAAGCGGTGGAATCGTGAAGGTCGTTAGACAAGCGTCTTAACATCTCCATGAACGTATTATAAGCGCAGTACACATGTGGCAAAGACGCTGCAAAACGGTAACATTTGCAACGGCAACTTCATGGCGTCTGCACCATGACACTTGGGTTTCTGACATGACCCCACTATGCGTTAGGAGTCCTTATGGCGTTGTTAGGGCGATCTTACTATAATTTCACCACTGTTATGTGATTGCACAAGTCCTCTTGGGGCTCCCAGTGTGCATATTGCATTCTCATGGGGTTCCCACTGCGTTTATGGAGTTCTTTGATACGACTGGCGAGGTAAAGCAAGCTTGCACTACGCTCCTATGGCGACCATGCTTTTCATGTGTGACCTGCTATAAAAACTGCTGTTCCAAAGTTCATACATCTGTGTGTCTGTTGTCTTCATCGCGTGCATGTCACGTTCATCATTATGGCAGAAGATATCCAGATATTGCTTTAACTACAACAATTGATTATTGTGCAGCAGCAGGCAGACAATGATGTTGCAGCTTATTAGACGACGACCATGAAGGAGGAGGGCAAGGCGAAGACGATGTTGGGTTAGACCATGGCTATGTGAAGTTTGAAGATCTCAGTGTAGGCACTTAAACCGCCTCATGCCTGAGTTGAGGCACGAAGATCCTGCATCTTTCCACAATTTCCACAGAATTCCACCAGATGTGTTTGATGAGCTGCTCACCAGACTTGCTCGGGTAGCTTGTTTCTTCGGCATCGTATTTCTAGTCGCCATGATCACGTGATAGAAATATGTGAGGTCACCGTGCAGTCGTGATACACATAGAAGACGCCTGGTAAGAACCCCATAAGCGTGGTGAGAGCGCCCAAGATCTCCGGTGAATGCTGTTACCAAGTCCATAGATCTCAATAGAAACTCCATAAGCCCGTATTAGTGCTCCATGAGAACGCTGTATTATCGCATAGGTTGCGGTAAGAGCGCAGCTGTTTTAGAGTTTGTATTTTTGGGGGGACTTTTTTCTTGCGTTTTCTTCACGTTTGCCGGCCAAATTGTACATTTTCTGGTCGCCATAAGATCGCGAATGGTTGCAGTCCAGTGTGATGGCACTATAAGTGTATAATTTGAATATGTTGAATTGAAGTCTTTAATTACGTTTCTTATATGAAAAAATGCTCTTTTGCGGGACATGAACAGTTACTGAGATTTAAATTTTTCAGCAAAGAATGAGGGTGGTTTTAGGGGGAGTGGGGGAGGAGAGGGGCAGAGCATTTATTTATGCCTTGATGTTTTAGTTTCTAGATTTTTGCAAATCTGAAATCCACAAAAAAGATCAGCCACATAGATCAATGATTTTACAGTATGAAATATACGGACAGGATAAAGATATTGTGGGAGGAGTGCTGAAAAACTGATAAAAATAAATGAATAGAGGAGTAGATGTAGGCTCATTTTGAAGTTACGGGGCTTAAATAGCCTTTACTGACATGGTAAAGATTTTTGGAAAAAAAGAATTTCAGAAATATATTTTACACTGAAGAAAGATGGGTCAGAGAAGGGGGTAAATGATTGGATGTCTTTTGATACTATGCATGTTGAAACTTTCTAAAATAATTCTGTTTTCATGAATCTTATCATTACTTACAAATGGAGAAACAAATTTATAATAATTACCTGCCCAGAGGTGAAAAAATGCGGCATTATTTGATTTCTTCATTACATTCTATCAACTGCTTTTCAACTCCAGATGGTGAGCTGAATTGATGCTTTACCATCATTTGCTACTATGCACCCTTTTAACAAATAATTAGTGTATAAACAATTTTAATTTGCTCTTTGTACAGTTTATATATTGCATGAGTTTTCCTTGTGCTTTTACCAGGTGTTTAGTTGATTGAATTGAAGCTTTTCTCAAGTTTCATTATAAATTGTTTTCTAATTAATTATTATTCATGATTTAGTTTTAGACTTACTGTAAAGTCTTAGACAAATGACAATATTTTATGCATGTTTTATGATTAGTGCTTTAGAGAAATTTGAAATTCCAGCAGGCTGCAAGCGTATCAGGCTGATGTGTATTTGTCAGCAAGGACAGTCAATCTTGATGACCAGAGTATACTTTTCAGCATTGATTAACTCCCTTGGATTGAGTCTTGTGCCTCTCTGGTGTAATGACATTATTTTGCCAAGTACAAACAAAAACCTGGCAATATAAATTCTCTTGGAGATATTTTAAGAATAACTTTCTATATTATCAGTTTATAATGTCATACAAATAGCAGAAAATAGCTTTTATAAGGAATATCAGGAGATCTTATGACCGGACACCTATCCATAATTTGTGCTGGTCTGTAGTTGAGCTTGAGTCAAAACTTGGAAAACAACTGTGAAATTTATTTCTGATGCAATTTAATTAAACTTTTACTGGAATTGAGTAGATGCCTGTATAATGATACAAACCTGTTGAATGGCTTGCCAGTCAATAGTTAACACTTTTGCCCAAGGTCCAAAAGACAGAGAGTCTGATCTAGGGCCAATAGTTTGCATTTTGACTGGCAAGCCATTCAATAAGTATTTTATTACATGACATGAAAGTGAACAGGTGTTGAATATAGACTGGCCATATAGCATAAATTATGGACATGCAATTTATAGGAGGAGTCAGGGAATAATTTTGACTGTTGATTTTCAGACCTTGGGCAGTAGTTTTGACTTTCTGAGTGGCAAGCCATTCAGTAAGTGTATATTGTAGTTCCTGTAATAGACATTCGAAATATTTTTAGAGTAGGGTAATAAATGGCTACCATCTAAATGAAACACTTTAAAGATGAACGAGTTTTTACTACAGGTGACTGTGTATGTCAGGTGACCACTAACTCAGGTTCAACTTACTTCGCTGTGAACGATGTGAACAATAACCTTGTCTGTCAGGATTGTCTTATAGTATTGGTAATACTTCATTAGGATATAATAGGACGCTAAATTGAATGACTTTAAGCCTGGTGAACTACTTACTTTAGCAAATTCAGACCCGTTAGTCCTGTTGCTTAGCATTTTCTAGGTAATTTACAGGGGTTTTTTATGCCCCCACTTTGAGGGGGGGCGGGGGGCTTTTTTATTTTTTTTAAAGATTTGCCCTTGTCCGTCTGGCTGTCCTTCCGTTCTTCTGAGAATGTTGTGTCGCGCCTAGCTCCAAAAGTATTTGATGTAGAGCCACAAAACTTTACAGGAATGTTGGTCAGCATGTGTAGTTGAGCACCTTGGGTTTCATGTCCGGATTCATTCAGTCATGTAGGAGTTATGGCCCCTGACTTTGTAAAAATTGGTCGTTTTAGTGTTGTGGCTCGCTTAGCGCCAAAAGTATTTGACGTAGAGTCACAAAACATTACAGGAATGTTGGTCAGCATGTGTAGTTGTGTACCTGGGGTTTCGCGTCCTGATTCATTCAGTCTTGTAGGAGTTATAGCCCTTGACTTATTAAAAAATTGGTCATTTTAATGTTGTGTCGCACGTAGCTGCAAAAGTATTTGACCTAGAGTCACCAAAGTTTACAGGTATATTGGTCAGCATGTGCAGTTGTGCACCTGGGTTTCGCATCCGGATTCATTCAGTCGTGTAGGAGTTATAGCGCCTGACTTAGTTAAAAATTGGTCATTTTAATGTTGTGTTGCGCGTAGCTCCAAAAGTATTTGACCTAGAGTCACCAAAGTTTACAGGAATGTTGGTCAGCATGTGTGGTTGTGCACCTGGGGTTTCGCGTCCGGATTCATTCAGTATTGTAGGAGTTATGACCCCTGATCTAGGAAAAAATTGTCATTTTAATGTTTTGTCGCGCGTATCTAAAAATCTCAAGAAAGCATATATGTTTGTATGTACATTATATATGGTTATTTTTTGCATTTTTTTTAAATAGCAACATATTGTTTTCCGAAAGTTGATCTGTGTCCTTTGTCATGTAGTGAGGGCATCTGTGTCCTATGGACACATTTCTAGTTTATCAAAGAAAAAGTTGTCATAATCTCAATTAACTTAATTCTGCTAGCCACAGACTGATATCTGTGCTATATTTTTATTATTGAATTTTCTCCAAACAATAATCTGCTGTGAAAAGGAATAGTATGACAGTAAATCTCTATAAGTGACAAGGAAGGGTATACTGTAAGAAAATTGATTTGTTAATGATTCTGAAATTATCTTCTCAGCTGGAGGAATAATTAAGCTGCATGCTTACTGTACCTTATGGTGACAGTGATGGGGATTATTCACAAATTGCTTCTGTCTTTTTTGCATTTTTTTTTGCGGAATCATTTAACTTTTTGGACATGTAATTTCATTGTTTGGGCCAAAACAGCCATATTATTGGGATATGAATTTGTAGATTTCATCTTTTTAGCATAGAATCGATAGGAATTCCCCACCACTTACCCATGTGTGGAATCTGGTACTTTCATGTGGAGACTTACCCATTTTGGGAGAAACACTGATAATGTTAATAGACCATGATATATACTGTAAAACTGATAGTATTCAGCAGGGATTAATTTTAATGGATTTCATGGGTGCGTCAAACCACAAAGTTAAATCAGATTTTCAGTTAATCTTCATAAGAAGAAAGTCAAATTCATATCTCTGCAAAAATGACAGTGAAATTTTATTATCTTGCAAATGAAGTGATGTCACAGTAAGTTATAGATCGAGTTTATGAAGTGAATTCTACGTGAAAAAGAAACTGATATGGAGGGAAACTGTGCGTAGCTGAGTAACCGACCAAGGTTTCTTTTTCTCGAAGAAATCTCCTCATGGACTCTATCTGACATAGTGTGAAATCTACCTTTAACCAATCAGAATTGCAGTCAGTCGTTTCTACCTTTGACTGACATCTCGAAGTAATAAAAACGTGTCGGCTTCCTTTGACATACGATGAAGGGGCTGTCATTGGTACGCATGCGCATTCAGTCAACGCTCTTCAGCTAATGTAGAGCGGTACTTCAAAAATTATTGCTACAGTCACATTGGTCTTCAGGAATAAGAAGCCACATTTTTTGATTGGTCAAAAAAGTAGGTTGCACACTATGTGAAAAATTGTTCATGTTAAAACAAACATAGTCTATAGTTAATTTTCACTTCTGTCTGTCTTAACTTAATTTGTAGTAAAATGTATGCAAAGCAAATTTGCATTGTCAATTTGCAAAGACTTCATAACATTTTCCTTTTTTTTTGGTAGTTTGCTCACAGTAATAGCTGCCCTTCAGGTGTTTTGCATTTTGCAACATTTGCAAGGATGTTTTATAGTAACAGTTAAGAAATGTTAATGGCTCTAGAATGCTCATTAAATATCGTTGAAACAGGTATTAATAATTATAAGTTATTTGATTTTGTATCCAGAAATGTGCGCAAGTTCCACAGCAGGAATTACAGAAGATTTTAGAAATGCAATATTGTTCTGTGAATGAACAACTGAAGTACATATTTCTCAAATCTTGTCTGAAAATCTTTGTATTACATTTGCACCTACTTTTATGTTTGAAATAATTATGTTATAGTTTATCCTACTTTAAGACAGAAACATAATGTTAAGTAATTTAATAATATATTTCATTTGTTTTATTTAAATGTATGAATAACAGTTATGGAGATCTATTTTCATGAAATATTACCTGAATAGCCTTTTATGGAAATTGTGCAAATATATTAATTATTTTGTTGCATGCAATGTATCAATTTATTTATTATACCTGTCTAGTTGTCTCCACACTGACATTTAGTTGACAAGTTATGACCATATGATTTAGGTAAGCTCTGACAAGTGGCTACACTTGTTTAGCCAGGTTCATGTAACCAGAATGTAAGCAGTCCACTTGTACTTAGGTTCTTGGTTAAGCCTAAAAAATTGTTTGTTTCCAGTATCCCGACTGGTCCTAAATTTTTGGCCTGACCCTAAATGTTTTTATAGCCTTGGAGAAATTGTTTTTCCACATTTTAACCAAAGGTTTCAAAACTGCACTTTTTATGCTTTAAACAAGGTAGGTCAGTGATGTTAGAAATCAAGTTACTAATGCTCTAAAGGCATAACCCCCTTATTTGTAATCATTTTTTGACACTGATAATTTATGAAAAGTCCCACTTTACTAATAACCGCCCCCTTCCCCACCACCAAAAAAAAAAAAAAAAAAATAAAGATTAATACCGATCTACCTACTCTAATGGTTTTAGCATGTTACTAGAAACAAACATTTTTTGTTAGGCCTTATAGTACTTGAGTTTGGAGACCATTCTCATACTGCAACATTGCCATTGGTCAGATTCAAGAATTAGCTTAGATTTAACCAATCATCTGCGAAAGTTTTCAGTCTGGTCTCCAAACTTATTATTATAACCTGAAGTGCTGACCTGAGGTAAAAAGCTTGAGTATGGAGACCAGTTTGAAAATGCAACCTTGCCATTGGTCACTTTCAGGAATGAGCTCATAGTCAACCAATCAGATGCTAGAATTTGTAGACTGGTCTCCCTAATCTGGCAAGACTTAGTGTAGCTGTTTAAAATTGTATAATTTTATAGAAAAGGGCATTTGAAGTTGTTTGCCCTGACAACAGTTATGTTACCAGACTAAACCATTTATTACCGGTCAAAGATGTGTAATTTTCATAAAAACTGAAGTTGAAATAATTATAGTGTTGTCCTACCATAATTGACAAAGATTAACACAATTTGATTCAAGCATTAAATAACTGTGGTATGTGATTTCGTGAAAAAGAGGGAGCCCTGTAAATTAGCGTATAAACTGAAATAGAGATCTTTAAAAAAAGAACTCTGCTGACCAGTATCCTCAGGGAGAAGACTAGCTGTGGAAGGATGAAACCATTATTTCCACCCCAAGTATATGCATTAAAGCTATGGCCAGTGTGAAAATATAAGAAATAAAGAATTAGACATGAAACGCCTGTAAGAAGAAGGAGACAACCAAAGTACAAAAACAAACCTAAACAAAAAATGTTTACTGAGATACTGGGGATGGGATATGACGCTGCGACAACAACCTGTCATCAGCCAAACAGAATGCTGAAAAATTATTTCATTATCAATATACAATTATCGACTTTTTCATAGGTTGATATCAGGATTTATCAACCCAAATAAAGTTATATTCACCGAGCCAAAGGCGAGGTTAATATAACTTTTTGAGGGTTGATAAATCCTGATATCAACCTATGAAAAAGTCAGTAATTGTTTTATTACATGAATAGATGTATTGTCAGTCTCGTTATTACTATTGTATTCTCATTAAATTGGAAGATTGAAATTGGAAATATAGCCGTCTATTTTTAGACCAAATCAGGTTGATATTGGTTTTCCAAGCACCTACTTCGGTCTATTTTTATTATCATAATATTTATAACCCAAGATAAGTTGATATGATATATACTCATTACTTTTCAAACCGTTTTCAGCCAATCAGAGAACCGATAGAATACAGTCATGTAATAACACTTATGATCATGGAAAACAATTAACTGGAAGAGTAGTAGATTTTAAAATTGCCGATTTTGTCATGGAAAAGTCGATCATCGAATTTCTCAAAAATAGCTTTAAATTTAGAAATGCTTCTATTAAAAGTACAATAGATGATGAAAAAGTAAATAAAGAAGCAGGATTTTGAAAATGCCTGTATTGCAGTTTGAATGATCTTGTTGTCACTATTTGGAAGTTTATTTTTCTACTCTGTATTTGTACTTTGGCTGCATGTAAATAAGTCTTGATGAAAACTGAAGAAATGGTGATAGAAAAGTTGTGAAAAAATAATTTTGTCAACTTAAGTCAGTAGTGCCAGGGGTAATGTAATGGATTATCCGTAGAAAACAACATTTTATAAGCATAATTAGGTTGCTAAAAGTGGAGGTCTTCTAATGAAGTATTTACAAATGAGTGCTGCTGCTTGTGAATAGCAACAATCCAGGTCAGTGCATATCCCTGCTGTTTTGTTTATCAATTTCAGGACTGAGCAGACAGTAATATTCAGCAAGGTTGAATGAAATATATGTGTTTGTTTTTCATTACAAGAATGACAGTATTGTTAGGGCGCGATATTTTGTTGACAAATATTTGTTATAGTTTTCTGAAAATTGTCACATGATAATGTTTCTGAGGTTATTGGTAAACATGATGCATATGCTGGAAGTTATGCAACTTTATATCTGTAAGGTTCCACAAGGCTAAACAGCTGTCAAAATAATGTTAATTAATAATAACCTGGTTAGGAAATCACTACTTTCAATACTATAAATGAATTTATACAGTTAGGGCCATAAAGGGGGGTAATCTTAAACAGTTAATATGAAAATATTTTCTACTTTGTTAATAAATATTGAAACCTTTCGGGAAAAAATGAGAAACAATAATGGATGATAGGTTTTAACAAGAAATAGACATAATTATATATTTTTGTAACAAAAATTAGTGTTGCAGCCACATATGAGCCTCACCACGAGAAAACCAACATAGTGGGTGTGCGACCAGCATGGATCCAGACCAGCCTGCGCATCCGCGCAGTCTGGCCAGGCTCCATGCTGTTCGCTTTTAAAGCCTATTGGAATTGGAGAAACTGTTAGCGAACAGCATGGAGCCTGACCAGACTGCGCGGATGCGCAGGCTGGTCTGGATCCATGCTGGTCGCATGCCCACTATGTTGGTTTTCTCATGGCACGGCTCATTATTATAAACAAATTTATTATATACCTATATGAATTCAGTCAAAAATACGTCTTGTATTCTACAAGTAAATACGAACAGGCAGAAAAAAATATGTATTGTACCTTTTGTATTGCATGTTTGCATGTGCAGGTATATAATAAAACGGTCGCTAGATCTAGGATTTTGTATTCGGCTCTCATGGATTTTGCCAGGTGCCTCCCTCGGGGCATTGAATTTTTCATGTGAGGAAGCTGTCCAGCTGGCTTGTTCTACCCATGTGCCTGCCCGTGAAGAAGTAATGTACAGAGGGCTCCACCATCAAAAGCTGGAAAGTTGCCATATGACCTACAGATAATTGTGTTGATGTTATTTAAAGGTAGTTAATCAGATTTTAGTCAACTTAAGGATTTGTTCAGAACTTTTAACAACTAATCATTTACACTTACTTGGGTTCACTCTTAAATTCATTTTAGATTTCCAGTGGAAGCATTTATATGCCCCCCTTCAAAGAAGGAGGGGTATATTGTTTTGCAGATATCTGTCGGTCGGTATTTAGACCAATCTGTTTCCGGATGATAACTCAAGAACGCTTGGGCTTAGGATCATGAAAGTTGATAGGATGGTTGGTCATAACCAGCAGATGACCCGTATTGATTTTGAGATCAGTAGGTCAAAGGTCATGGTCACAGTGACCCAGAACAGTTGGACAGTTTCTGGATGATAACTCAAGAACGCTTGGGCCTAGGATCATGAAAGTTGACGGGGTGGTTGGTCATGACCAGTAGATGACCCCTTTTGATTTTGAGATCAGTAGGTCAAAGGTCAAGATCGCAGTGACCCAGAACAGTTAAACAGTTTCCAGATGATAACTCTAACGCTTAGGCCTGGGATCATGAAAGTTGACAGGGAGGTTGGTCATGACCAGCAGATGCCCCTGTTGATTTTGAGGTCAGTAGGTCAAAGGTCAAGGTCTCAGTGACCAGGAACAGTTTAACAGTTTCCAGATGATAACTCAAGAACACTTTGGCCTAGGATCATGAAAGTTGATAGGGACGTTGATCATGACTAGCAGATGACCCCTATTGATTTTGAGGTCAGTAGGCCAAAGGTCAAGGACACAGGCCTGGAACAGTAAAACCATTTCCAGACGTTACCTTGAGAAAACTTAGGCTTAGGATCACGAAACTTAATAGGGAGGTTGATCATGACCAGCAGATGACCCCTATTGATTTTGAGGTCAGTAGGTCAGAGGTCAAGGTTACAGTGACCTGGAACAGTTAAAATGTGTCTGGATGATAACTTGAGAATGCTGGGGCCGAGGATCAAGAAACTTGATAAGGAGGTTGATCATGACCAGCAGATGACCCCTATTGATTTTGAGGTCAATAGGTCAAAGGTCAATGTCACTTTGACCAAGAACAGTAGAACTTTTGTGCACAGACCACTTAATTTCTGTTCCTTGTGCAATTACTGAATGCATCAAGGGGGCATTTCGTGTTCTATGAGCTCTTGTTAAAATTCGATTTTTTCTATCCTGGTTGCCCAACCAAGATAATGTTATTGAGGCATAAGTATGAATTTAATAGACATATTTTGTCTAAGGAATAATATGAATATAAGCACTATTGTATAAAATTTGTCTAAGAATTGCATTGACAAGTATATTATATTTTGCCCAAATTCTTTAGAAATGTAACTTTTGTCTCAATATATATGAAATGCAAATGTAAAACTAGAAACTGTATTGAAATCAAAAGAAATACTCAACTTTTTAAATACTTTCTGTGTTAAAGGGAGGTAATTAAAAAATCACAAAAAATTAATAAAATATATGTTTCCAATAGGGACCAGACTCTATGTAATGGGTCTTTTTGTTCATTAAATAAATCTCTGATAGAATATATGAAAACTGAAAAGTGTCATAAAATGTTGCTCAGATGTGATTGACCCCCTTTAAACTCAACAAAAAACAAAACAGAAAACACCATTGCAGTAGTAAAACAAGGCTCTGTTGTGCAAAAACATTATACAGCTCATTACAGGTAGTCATATTTTGTGTTGGAATTGACAACATTTACTGCCTTTTTATTTATTCTGTAGTTTCTACATTATCAGTTTCTGATCATTCCCAATTATTCTGTTTTTGTTCTCTGTCATTTGGCTGAGGAGGAATGCTGATAAACTGCAAAATCGATAAATTGTGGGCAGATTTTTCGTGCATTTGATCCAACAGCATTTTGTGGGGATTAATTGCGGATTAAAATTGAAATAAATTTTATGAAATGTACACGTTGTTGGATTTATTATTGATTGACATACCCATGAAATATGTCAACTAAGTTTGCCATAGAATATTAACGAATTTTACATGTATGAGGACTTTTGTTAAACATCTCAGTTGGACAAATTGATCATCATAATATTGTGTCAGTAGTTGGCACTAGCTTGCGATTACTCTTGGCACCTTTTTTCTGGTCACGATATAATATTCAATTTGATTATTAACGATTATGGGATAAAGTTTTGTGATTTTTGGTTACTGTAATCGAGAAAAATAAATCCATAACAAATAAGAATTCCATCAATGGTGTTTTTTATGTTCAGTCTATATGTTATTTTCAACTATGGCCATATTGTCCAAACTACAATTTGATGACACAAACATTAACGTTTGCAGTACCTGTTTCTGTCATAGGCACTTTATTGAGTCACAAATATAATAGAGCATGGATATGTAGCCATGCATATATTTTGCCCCACTTATTGGTTTCTGTCCATAGCTAAATATTTTGGTCAACTTTATAGGATGATTACCTGTGGAAAATAGATGACCCTAGTGTTAAGTCAAGGTCAAGGGTCAAGATCAAGTGACTCTAGACTGAATACATTTTTCTCAATAACTGACAACCTTTGGCCTATGGCACAAAGTGATTCAGACTGAAAATAGTTTCTTTCAAAACTGAGAACCCTTGGCTATAATCATCAGACTTATAAGACTGCATGGTCAGTAGGGGACCTTTTGTTGGAGGCAGTTATCAAAGTCATGACATAGTGATTTCAGAACTGAAAAATTGTAGAGAGGTATTCATGAGGGGCATACAAACTTGTTTGCTTTGTATGGATGATTTACTGTAAACAGATGGAGATAGATGGAGCAGCTCAACATCCAACTGTATATATGACTGAATGAGCTGGTCAAGGTTGCACTTAAGCTTTAACCTTGGCATTTGATAGAATTTATTTGTGTATTTGACCTTAAAAATCAAGGAAGATTGCAAAGATTTTGAATGTAATGTAGAACAAAGTTTTAGCTAAAATTTGTATACAGACAGCATAAATGTCCAAATTAAAGGTAAAGGTCAAGGTCATTTAGAACAGAAATCTTGCTCTTTCCTGAGATGGAAAAAAGAATTTTCGGTCTCTTTCCAAACCAGGATAGATACATGTATTAGTAACATGTTACATAGTCTGTTATTAGATTGACAGCTAGATTGCTGACGAAATGTTACACAGTGTTTTATGTAGAAAATGGTAATGGAATATTTGTGAAGCGAAAATGTCCATTTAATGGTTCATTACAAAGGCAGTCATGGGAAATGAGACTGAATGACCATTCCTTGATGTGTGGCTGTAGCATTAAATTGAGATAAAATTAGATCATTAGGGCCAAAGAAAAAAGGAATTACCAGGAAAGCATTTAATAAGTAAACAGTTCTAAGATGCTATTGTCTAGTTGAGTTTTTGGGCTGAGAGAAATAAGTGAAAAAAGATCAGTCACATTTCAGTAAGCTGGTGTGTTTGCCTGTAAGAATTCATTAATTCATTAAAGAATTAAGCAGAATCAGATTGAAATCATCAACAAGAACGAAAAATGCAACACAAAAAGGCTTTAGTCATCTAAAAAGCAACAGCGGAATTTATTTGATTTCGATATTAAGAAGTAAATAGAAATAACAGAAGTGGAATGTACAACACATTTTTCTGAAAAATCGTAAAAAAACCCGGAGCATCCCAAATAAATATGGTGTTTGCATTCTTCCTTTACTGAATAAGACATATAATGCCCAAGAGTTACCGATTATAGGCATTGTCAAAGGTCAATTTCACACTTGGAGGTTAAAGATCAAATAGCTTTATTTTAATTGTTTCCAGTTTTCTAAACTTCTTGAAGGATTGGTAGTATCAGTTATTTACCTTATCAAGACCATTTTCAGAGAACTTCCCTTCATCAAAGCAACATCTGGGGGTATTAATTTTCTTCAGTGATAGCTCTAGTTTTCAGTAAACTAGGAATTTGGAATTATATTACTAGTCTGTTTAGGGATTCAACTTTTAAGCTTATTTGACCTTTAGCCTGCTGTTGGAAAGTAATTCTGCTTTGTGACCAGCATAGACCAAAATCAGTTGGCACATCAGGCTGATCGTTGTCTGCACTGTTCGCTATTCAGTCAGTAAATTTTCAGTGAACACCCCTTCAAATAATTAATGGTACTGCCCAAATTGAATGATAGACCAGTCGAGTTTAGAAATTTAGCAGGATAAAGGTTAATATCAGGCTGCTCTTGTGTGGCATACCAAATACTAGATTATTCCAAACATAGCAGAAATAAGCTTGGTTAGTTGGATACCCATTTTGTGGCTGATAAATTAATTATATAGATTTCTCATCGGAAGTGAAAAAGAAAATAGATGTCTAATTCATTAATATAACTGTCCCTGGTCAGATGAATTTAATGAAAAAAATATTGATTATTATGAGATATACTTATCTTGGCAAAGAATGATTAGGAAATCAATGAAGCTCTATACCACCGATTGCGCAGTCGAGTCTTCAATCGAAAAAGACTGGGAGACTGTTGTGCATGAATAAACATGAGACTAACCAGAATTGGTTTGACAACTTGTGACATATATTACCAGTGAGTGTCACAGTACATCATTAATAAACATCAAAGTCACAACAACTCTCACAACTGTCTGTTGTTCTCTACTTGTTCCTGGCAAGTTTTCTTCTTGTGAAAATATGATATTTCTTGCTGTTCTCTGTGGAGAAAAGTTCTTATTTTACTGACAAGTTGAAAGTAAGCTGTGAAGTTCAGGGAAAAGTTTTTGTGTGTCAAGGGATGGATTAAAGTGATTTATCATTTTGGAGATTTTTGAGATTCTGTTTTTTCAGTAGGTGTACTGCAGTAGGTGAAATAGTATTTTTTAGATTTTGCGTAAAACAAATTTTGTAGATACTGCGCAGTAATAATAAGTGACAGCATGTATGGATCTAATGCACTGAATTTGAAGAGTTAACCTTTCTTTTGTTCTTTTTTTGTAAAGAATATTTTTTTCATACTTGATGGTTGTACGAATTTGAAATTGTGTGAAAGATATTTTGTATTTTTCAATGAAGATTTGTCATTTTTTATACAATTTAAATCATTAAACTATAAATTGATACAAATATTAGAAAAACAAAAACAGCAAAACATGAAATATAAAAAAAAGACTTAAGTGAATATCAGTACTTAAATTCATATGGTATACATGTTAAATATAAGTTGAAATTATTTATAAAATAATTAAAGTTAATATCAGTCCTTAAATTCATATACATATTAAAAAAAGTTAAGATTTATTATGTCTCCCACCACACAGTGGTGTGGGAGACATATTGATTAACTCCAGTCTGTGTGTGTGTCTGTCACAAAGCTTGTCCGCACTCTAAGTCAAACATTTCTCAACCGATCTTCACCAAACTTGAACAAAATGTGTCTGACCATAAGACCTTGGCCAAGTTCGATAACTAGCCAAATTGGCCCAGGCACTTCGGAATTATGGCCCTTGAATTACCGAAAAATCCTCGGAGCGCATGCTTTTTCGTGCACCCAAACCGTACCCTATACTACTTTTATTAGTAGTATATGGTACGTTTTGGGTGCAAGAAAGGGCATGCACAAGTAGTATAGGGTACATTTTGGGTAAAGCGCAGACTGACTTACTATTTAGATGATTAGGCAGTTGTGGGAGACATGCGCTTTTCTCAAAAGCATCTCTAGTTAGTATATAAGTTTACATACTAATTATAAATAGAAGTAGATAGACTTAAATTTATATAAATATTAAAATTAAATTTTAATTATATTTGTATCTTTCTTAATATTTTAATATTTTTATTCTGCATATTTGCTTGTATTGTCAAGGAAAATTAAAAATCGTAAAGGTTAATTTTGTTACTATGTTATTTGCTTACTTAGCCATAAATTGATTCTAAATAACCAGTGCTTTTAGGTGAACTATTCCATTAGCATACCAGTTGGTAGATTATTTCAGAACAAGCTATTGCCCATGTTATACTTGAAGCCTGTAATTATAGAACATTAATATAACTATCCTGGGTGGAATTGAACAAAACAATTATCTTTCTTATAACCCCTGCGAGGAATTCAAGAAATAATTCTTGAACAGTTCTTGAATCTAATTCTAGAACAGTTCATGAACATTAAATGGCCGTTCTAGAACTAACAGTTACAGAACTTTTTCTAGAACGAAACCTAGAACAAATTCTTGAACTTCTAGTTCTAGAATGGCAATAAAATGCTCTTGAACTATCCAAGAACTAGTTCAGATATTAATTGTGCAATGATCTTGAACAGTTCAAGAACTTCTAGATATGATTACAGAAGTTCAATATAATTGAGTCCCTTCCTTTGGCTATTCAAGAATAAATTCAAGAACAAAATTTAATTCAAGAACAAATTCAATAACCCATGTTGAAAATTTCATGAATTGATATTGGCAACTGTTTTACAGAGGTCAAGGACACTGAGTTGTAGCCTGTTTTATAGAGGTCAAGGACACTAAGCTGTAGTTGTATTGGTTTACAGAGGTCAAGGTACTGAGTTTAGTGTGTTTTCATAGAGTCAAAGACACTGAGTTGTAGGTCTGTTTTACTGAGGTCAAAGGTTCTGATTGTATTGTGTTTTACAAAGGTCAAGGATACTGAGTTGTAGTTTGTTTACAGAGGTCAATGACACTGAGTTGTATTGTGTTTTACAGAGGTCAATGGTACTGAGTTGTAGTGTGTTTTTATAGAGGTCAAAGACACTGAGTTGTAGGGTCTGTTTTACTGAGGTCAAAGGTACTGAGTGGTAGTGTGTTTTACAAAGGTCAAGGATACTGAGTTGTAGTTTGTTTTACAGAGGTCAAGGACACTGAGTTGTATTGTGTTTTACAGAGGTCAAGGGTACTGAGTTGTAGTGTGTTTTATAGAGGTCAAGGACACAGAGTTGTAATGTGTGTTACAGAGGCCAAGGACACTGAGTTGTATTGTGTTTTACAGAGGTCAAGGGTACTGAGTTATAGTGTGTTTTACAGAGGTCAAGGGTACTGAGTTGTAGTGTGTTTTTATAGAGGTCAAAGACACTGAGTTGTAGGGTCTGGTTTACTGAGGTCAAAGGTACTGAGTTGTAGTGTGTTTTACAAAGGTCAAGGATACTGAGTTGTAGTTTGTTTTACAGAGGTCAATGACACTGAGTTGTATTGTGTTTTACAGAGGTCAAGGGTACTGAGTTGTAGTGTGTTTTTATAGAGGTCAAGGGTACTGAGTTGTAGTGTGTTTTTATAGAGGTCAAGGGTACTGAGTTGTAGTGTGTTTTTATAGAGGTCAAAGACACTGAGTTGTAGGGTCTGGTTTACTGAGGTCAAAGGTACTGAGTTGTAGTGTGTTTTACAAAGGTCAAGGATACTGAGTTGTAGTTTGTTTTACAGAGGTCAAGGACACTGAGTTGTATTGTGTTTTACAGAGGTCAAGGGTACTGAGTTGTAGTGTGTTTTATAGAGGTCAAGGACACAGAGTTGTAATGTGTGTTACAGAGGCCAAGGACACTGAGTTGTATTGTGTTTTACAGAGGTCAAGGGTACTGAGTTGTAGTGTGTTTTATAGAGGTCAAGGACACAGAGTTGTAGTGTGTTTCATATGTAGAATTTTGTTGTTAGAATTTAATATACAGAATTTCATATGTAAATCTCTTTATGAAGGATTCCATTATGTAGAATTTCATAAACAGAGTGAAATATGTAAAATGTAATATGCAGAATTTTATATGTAGAATTTCATTTGATGAATTTTTTATGCAGAATTGTATTCGTAGTATTCTATATGTAAAACTTTATGTGAATTTCATATAGAAAATTTTATATGACAACCAGAAAAAGTAATAGAATTTCATATGCAAAATTTAATATGAAACATTTTGTATGACAAATTTCATATGCAGAATTTCATAATTATGTTGAATTTTAAAATCAGACTTTTTATAGCCTTTGATTAACCTTACATGTAAGAAATACATGTGTTATTAATGATATTAAATGCAAGTGCATTCAAATTAAATTTTATGTGTGCTTTAATTGTTTGAAATTTCTCAGGATTTAGGTTTATATCTGAAGAAATCTAGGCAGTTACGTAATTCAGTGTTAATCATGAAACAGATGTAAATTGTTCTGACAAATTCAGATTAATTGAAAAAAGACACAGTTAAAATTTTCCCTAGAACTGTAGTGAATGAAATAAGATTAAATAAGAACGCTTTATACCAAGAATAAAGGTCCCAGTGGTAAAATAGTTCTAAACTGAGAGAGCTAATTGGAGACCTTAATTGTTGGAAAATTGAATAGCAACTGTTATTGGTGGGATACTTCTGTTCCTGGACAATTTTTGAAACCTTGTTAGAAATTTGTGTTATTAAATACATTATACAAATGTATATATCAATTTTTATGGCAAATTGTATTTACAAATTGTAGATAAAAGAAAAGTGAAAAAGTGTACCAGTGGCATATTTTCCGGATTTTGCAGTTAACTCACATGAAGTGTAATTTGGGCATTTTCTTCTCCTGAAAGTATTCCCATATTCTAATGAGAATAAAAGATGAAACATTTTATAGACAAGATAATAAACGGCATGAAATGTCAACAGTTAAAGCCCTTGAATTACACCAGGCAACAGCCATTATTCCACTGACAGTAATGGTGTAGCCAGTGTGTCAGCATTTTGTCTCCTGAAACATTGACTTGCCTATATCTCGATGGTTGTCATAGTGATAAACAGTCAGTCATCAGCCTGTACCTCTTTTATCAAAAGGGAGAGCTCAGATCTATGAATCGCAAGGTTGTGAGTTTGATTCCTCAAGGGGGCATAACTGTTCTCCATGATAATTTGATAAAAGACAATGTGTCTGGAATCATTCGTTCTTTCACCTCTGATTCATGAGGGGAAGTTAGCAGTTACTTGTGGAGAACAGATCTGTACTGGTACAGAATTCAAGGATAACTCTGGTTTGGTTAACTGCCCGCACACATAACTGAAATACTGTTTAAAAACGCCATTCAACCCAAACAAACATACAGACAAATGTATAAATCCCGCACGATAACTCAACTGATAACGTGTTTGATAATTTATGATTTTTCTTCATTAAAATGTTTCAATACAGAAAATATTTTTGTATAACATTAAAGTTTGCACTTAACTTCTATCATTGACAACTTTTTTGAGTTCAACGATGCATGAGAACCATAACAATCAAACGATAATATAAACTTGCTGTTGTTTAAATTATCCTGCGGAAGTAGTACCTCTTTATAGCCCCTATTCCTTATTATGCCCCCCTTCGAAGGAGGGGTATATTGTTTTGCAGATGTCGGTCAGTCTGTATGTAGACCAATCCGTTTCTTGATGATAACTCAAGAACACTTGGGCCTAGGATCATGAAAGTTGATAGGGAGATTGGTCATAATCAGCAGACAGCCCCTATTGATTTTGAGGTTAGTAGGTCAAATGTCAAGGTCACAGTGACCCTGAAAGTTAAATGGTTTCCAGATGAAAACTCAAGAATGCTTGGGCCTAGGATCATGAAAGTTGATAAGGAGTAGGTCATGACCAGCAGATGACCCCTATTTTGAGGTCAGTAGGTCAAATGTCAAGGTCACAGTGACCAGGAACAGTTTAATCGTTTCCGGATGATAACTCAAGAATGTTTGGGCCTAGGATTATGAAAGTTGATAGGGAAGTTGGCCATAACCAGCAAATGACCCCTTCTGATTTTGAGATCAGCAGGTCTAAGGTCAAGGTCACAGTGACTGTGAACAGATAAAATGGTTTTTGGATGATAACTCAAGAATGCTTGGGCCTAGGATCATGAAAGTTGATAGGGGGTTGGTCATGATCAGGAGATTACCCCTATATTGATATCGAGGCCAGTAGGTCAAAGGTTAAGGTCACAGTGACCAGGAAAAGTTAAACAGTTTCTGGATGGTAACTCAAGAACACTTGGGCCTAGGATGAAATTTGATATGAAGGTTGGTCATAACCAGCAGCTGACCCGTATAGATTTTGAGGTCAGTAGGTCAAATGTCAAGGTCACAGTGACCCTGAACATTTAAACAGTTTCTGGATGAAAGCTCAAGAGCACTTGGGCCTAGGATCATGAAAGCTGATAGGGAGGTAGATCATGATCAGCAGATGACCCCTATAGATTTTGAGGTCATTAGGTCAAAGGTCAAGGTCACAGTGACCAGGAACAGTTTAATCGTTTCCGGATGATAACTCGAGTATGCTTGGGCTTAGGATTATGAAAGTTGATAAGGAGGTTGGTCATAACCAGCAAATGACCCCTATTGATTTTGAGATCAGCAGGTCTAAGGTCAAGGTCAAAGTGACCATGAACAATTAAATGGTTTTCGGATGATAACTCAAGAACGCTTGGGCCTAGGATCATGAAAGTTGATAGGGGGGTTGGTCATGACCAGAAGATGACCCCTATATTGATGTTGAGGCCAGTAGGTCAAAGGTCAAGGTCACAGTGACCAGGAACAGTTAAACAGTTTCTGGATGGTAACTCAGGAACACTTCCCTGTTGAGAAATTCATGAACAGTTCATGAATAATCCTTGAACTATTCCAGAACTTTGTTCATGAACAGTTCACGAATAGTTCATGAAAGTTCATGAACTACAAATGGGACTTTTTACAGCATCAAAAATTCATGAACTGGGCGTGGTTCATCAAGTTCATGAACTGGACTGGTTCATCAAATTCATGAACTGGACTGGTTCATCAAATTCATGAACTGGATGTGTTCATCAAAGTTCATGAATTGATAGGTTCATGAATTTGATGAACCAGAAATTCGCAGACTTGATGAACAGTTCATGAATAATTCTTGAACTATTCATGAACTACTCATGCACAGTTCATCAACTACAAATGGGACTTTTTGCGGCATCAACTATTCATCAAGTTGATGAATCATAGTTCATGAACCAGGGGTTCATGAACTGAAAGTAACAAGATAAATGGAAAGTTGATGAACCCAGCTGAATTAGAAACAGTGATTTTGACAATAGTGACATTACTATAGCAACTGCCTGATAAAGCCTGTCTGAGAAAAGCAGGCTTTCTGAGGTCAGTGACTTGAGAACACTTTGCATTGTTTAAACCTGTGATTAAATCCCAAGGACATCCGATTGTGTCCATTTTGCATTTAAAAAGTTTTATGCCCTCATACAACACTGAAAAAGGTCTTTAAATTCCAAAATATAAAAAAGCAGAAAAAACAACAAAATCCCAAGTGAAATTTTATCCAGAATTCAGTTGCTAGGTCTAATTTACTTTAATCTCAAGACTGACATTCAGATTAGATACTAACTTTGTTTCAGGGTCGTGAAAACATGTGACATTTTAACAATTTATGACAACACCATAATTACTTATTTGATATATTCAGTATACTCATGTTCCTTTTAAACCATTCCTTACTGTAGTATGATAAATATTTCCTTCTCATTTGCTGCACAAACTTCTAAAAAATTGCTGAATCACATGTGCAAAAAATTTCCCAGCATGCAACAAATAATGGAAACTGATCATGTGACATAAATTTAATGTTCATGAACATTCATGAACAGTTCATGAACTTATTCATTTATTGTAAAAGGAAAACCTAAGTTTTATGTTTAATGAGTGAACAGTTCAGAAACTCCTTAAACAGCTCATAAAATGTTCATCATTTTTTTCAAGAATTTTTCTTGAATTCTATAGGTATATTGACATTCATGAAAAAATCTTGATTCATTCGTAAACAAGTTCATGAATATTTCAAGGATTTCTGGTATGAAATGAAAGACATCAATAAATTCACCAACCAAGTATCAGTGTACACCATTATTCTTTTCCAGTGACATTTTCTAAATTGCCAAATAATGATGAAACTTCTGTTAGCTATCCCCAAGGTTTAATCAAAATTTTGTACAAATTGCAGACAACATAAAATACAAAATACATGTAGTAACATTCCTAGTCATATGTATGTTATCAGTAATTCTGGTATTAGCCTTCAGCTGTAAATACTAGAAGCTTTTACAAGTAACGGATCCTGTTTATGAATTTTATGAATTTCAGACTTGATTGATCAATTCATTAATTTGAAGTTCATGAACAGTGTATGAAGTTCAGGTTCATGAACCATCAGCATAAGTGAAATAAAGTCAAATACTGCACTGGAGTTCTGAATGAAGTCACTTTTTTGATTACTGAACTTATAATTCGTGAACTTAAAATCATGCACCAAAGGTGAAATTTTTGAAGAACCAGTTCATGAATAATTCTTGAACTTTAGGTTCACAGACAGTTGGTGAACTTTTTCAGGAATAGTTTCATGAACAATTCATGAACTTTTGGTTCGTGAACAGTTCACAAACTTTTTGAGGAACATTCATCGCATTGTTCACGAATGGTTCAGGAATGTTCACGAACAGTTCGTGAACAGTTCATGAATGCTCATCAGTTCATGAACTACAGCTCAACAGGGTTGGGCCTAGGATCATGAAAGTTGATAGGGATGTTAATCATAACCAGCAGATGAACCCTATTGATATTGAGGGCAGTAGGTCAAAGGTCAAGGTCTCATTGACTCAGAATATTTAAACCGTTTCCGGATGAAAAATTCAGAACGTTTGGGCCTAGGATCATGGAACTTGATAGGGAGGTTGATCATGATCAGCAGATAACCCATATAGATTTTGAGGTCAGTAGGTCAAAGGTCAAGGTCACAATGACCTGGAACAGTTTAACAGTTTCCAGATGATAACAAATTGAAACAAATTATCAAAAAACAATACAAACAGTAAATCACAGTACAAATATAACGTAATTTTACAGATACATTGAACTAATGAGTAACTAAAACATTTATACTTTTTAGCAGTGTTAATTCCAACCAGAGAACTTCCAGTGTATCGATATACCTTCTTTTAAATTCTTCTAATGTGTTTATGCGTCTGAACTAAAAACACTGCTTTTTTTTGCCAACAAATCACACAAAACTAAAATCTGTTTCCCATGTACATGTAGAATGTTTGTTGCCTTCATGAGTTTTTCAAAAGATGGTCCGATTTGATTTTATTGCTTATAGGTGTTTCATGAATTTGTAAGCCTAAATATTGAATTTCAGTGTTTTCCACAAGTATAGGAACAACTCAAGTGGGTGACAACATTCTACTAAAACTTTGAATATTCCATGTTTTCTCATTCAGATCATAATGTTACATTGATCTTTTTTTTTTTGAACATCAGTCAGTAGTTATCAATAATAGCTAGAAAGCTTTAGAAATTTGAAATGAATTGTAAGATAAGAATCTTTATGTTTACTAGGTTAGGAATAAATGAGGTTTTCTTGTAGTCTTTTTCTTTTATGCTGTTTTAGTTACATTAAGATGGAACTGATCAGTAGGCAAGTCTGAGAGTTCTTGCCAGCGTTTTATCACAGGTTACACAGGGTGCAATTTTCTACATTTTTGGAAATAGTTGTAGCTAGGTGAAGGTTTCAGGACATAGTCCTTGAAAAAGTGGTTTTGAGAAAAATAGTCATTGATCTTGAAAAAGTGGTTTTAAGAAAAATAGTCCTTGAAAAAGTGGTTTTGAGAAAAATAGTCACTGATCTTGAAAAAGTGGTTTTAAGAAAAATTGTCCTTGAAAAAGTGGTTTTAAGAAATAGTCCTTGAAAAAGTGGTTTTAAGAAAAATAGTATTTTAAAAAGTGGTTTTAAGAAAAACTATCCTTAAAAAAGTGGTTTGCAGAAAAATAGTCTCTTAAAAAGTGGTTTTAAGAAAAATTGTTCTTGAAAATGTGGTTTGCAGAAAAATAGTCTCTTAAAAAGTGGTTTTAAGAAAAATTGGTTTTAATAAATCATCCTTGAAAAAGTGGTTTTAAGAGATATAGTCCTTGAAAAAGTTGTTTCTAGAAATCGTCCTTGAAAAAGTTGTTTTTAAGAAAAATAATCCTTGAAAAACAATTTGAGGTTGAAATGCTTATTATTTACAGAGTGACATTTACAGAGTTCATTTACAGCCCTAACATTAATTAGCAGTTTCCTTAAATTACATTGTACAAGGTCTAAATTAAAGACATGATCAGGCTCTGCAAAAATAACAGTTAACTTGGAGGATATTGGAGAAAGGGATAAATTGATTAAAAAATGTTTCAAAATGTTAGCACCAACAAAAAATGACTCGCTTGTTCATGGAAGTATTTAAACACCTTTTAACCAGATCTGACCTGTTTAGTCTTCAACTTTTAAATGGAGTTTGTAACCCTTGAAACAAAATGAATGTTAAAGAAAAAAAACAGCTTCTCTCAAAAGCAGGGAAAATTATGTTAGGTTAAGGCTGTTGATAGCTACAGAAAAATAATGTTAGTTTAAGGGTGTTGTTAGCTGAGGAAGAATTATGTTAGTTTAAGGTTGTTGTTAGCTGAGGAAGAATTGTGTTACTTCAGGCCAGAGTTTTTTTATCTTTCGTTTTACGGGAGATTTTTGAAAAATGAGCAGGGGGAGGAGGGAATAAAAATAAAAATAAAAAGCTTGAAAGTCAGCTTCTCGGAAAAAAATAAAAATAAAATAGAATTTTTTAAGATTTTTTTTATTTTGATGAACTTTCGTTTCAAGTTTTGTTTACTTGTGTTGTGTCCAGTATTTAATATGTGATGTATTGTATGTTTTAAGACTATAAGCATTTATACAGGATGAACATTGAATAAGTTTCATGCATACTTGTAATAAACTGCTTCAGGCACTGTAACTACACTGCAAGTCTTTAAAATTCAGAAAGCTTGTTTTACTTAATTTAAGTGGAGACAAAATTTTATCTGTTCAAAGCCACAGTAAATTTCAGTGACAGCAAGTAGAGACTAAACGTCTGGTATAAAGTGGCTTAGTAGTATAGTAGTTTGACAGTCTGTTAAATGTTTTTGTATTTGCATCTTTGCTGTGTAACTCTAGTCTTTTTATACAATAATATTTACTAATGTAATTTTCACCAATATCACTTTAAAGAGCTAACTTTACGGGTATTATGCAGTATAAATAATATGGATTGTTTTATCAGCAAAATAAAGTAGTTTAGTATCTTGAATAACAGTCAAAGCGTAGCTGAGATGGCAAGTCATTTTTCTCATGTGATGTAAGGAACAACGATTTAATTGCTAGAAAAAAATCAAAAAATTTCTCTTAATCATTGCACCTTTTTATAATACACTTAGTTCAAGTACTGAAGTTGCTTCTGTAATTTGCACCTTTTTATACTACACTAAGTTCAAGTACTGAAGTTGCATCACTTTTTGTCAAAATATTGTCTCCAATAAAAAGTATTCTTTATTATTCTTTATACACTTATGAATTCTATTGAAGTTACAAAAGAAATGGACCATCTGTCTGAGATTTTGCCAACACTACCAGCTGCTTTATGCCAGACAGTCCCAAGCCTGTGTAAAGTGTGAGGGGTCACCATTGAAATAAAAATGTAAAAAAAATCTGCTGTTACAAACATTTATTTGTTCTGCAAACAACTAATTAATGTTTTGAATAAAATTTAATGTCAAAGCACCTTGATATACCTTTGAAAACAAAATGTGAGTAAGACAATCTTTAGACAATTAATACTTTTAATATTGTCACTTTTATGAAATGAGTATTATGTACAATAGTATTATTTCCCGAAAAATATATATTTTGAAAAGTGTCTAAAAAATTTTGGACACAATCATCGTCCATCCACCCGTGTAGAAAGAGAGAGAAAAAAACGTTAAAGATTATCGGTAATTATTCAGTGATAAACTAAGTAATGTTGACCTTGTTTTCATGATCAATTTACATCCCCTCTAAGAGCTAAAAGAAGTGTGTCAGTATCTTGACATCTGAAGCGGAGATCAAAGCGGTATTTTTGCTCGAGATTGTCATGGCATTACGTCATGTTTTCGCGCCATGTGCATGTATCACTGTCTGATTGTACCACATCGGTTCTTAAAATTGCTGAGAAATAAAAATCAATAAAAAATTTCTTCTTTAATTTGTTATCAAAAGCGAATGTGCTATATCCCGTATAAAAGGTAAATGTCTCAAACGATAGTTACTATAGTGGATATCCTACCTCTGTGACCTATTTGCCCTCGAGGAATTTACATTATTGTTTGACAAGAAAAACTTTTAAATTGTTGGTCAAAAAATACATGTACAAAGATTCATTTAAAACTTATTAAAACCCGCAGTGACGTCACATTGCTTTATTTTAAAATCGCATTTCTACTTACGTTCACGAGGTCACGTAACCTATTCTGCCGCACTAACAGAAATCTGTTTGCCAAAAATTGTCTTACTCCATGTATTGTAATCGCAGCCGCTTTTTCATTATTTAAGATTTTTTTATTCTGTTTTTTGTATTTTCTGGTCAAAAGTCTGAATTTTAAGCCCATAGTATTCATCATTTATTTACTTTTAGAAAGAAATAAGTAACTAAAATCGCGCTGTTTGAATTTTTACAAATGATAATATGAAAATTCGACCGTTTTTATAGAATTTTGCCTACATTTCTGTCGATATCTTATTAAAATCATTATAGAAATCAAAAAGTATTATATCTCAAGGGGTGTTGAAAACTTGAAGCGAAAATATTAAATAATGAATGCACTAGCACGGTTTTTGTGTACGTGTCGATGTAAATTAGATGTTACGATACTAAGGTCACACGTGCTTGTGGAATGGAAAATTACCGGCATGACGTTTTGATCTCTTTACGATTCGCGGGTAAATTCCAGTCAATCCGGGTAGCGACTGAACCATCTGAAAGTTTGTTGACGTTTTGTAGATGTAATTTCTAAATTTTGGTAAAGTAAGGACGTAAAAAAACCACTCGCCCGATCGTCCGAGTACACAGCGAGGTCCATTCGTCCTACTCAGACTTAACTCGCCAATGCGAGCAGGCGAGTGGAATTTTACACCCTGTTAATGCCGATAAAAGTGCGGCAAAACACGATATTTTGCACGCGTTAAACTCCCTTCCTGTGAAATTATGTCCAGGTGAATACACTAATTTTATTTTCTTTGGGGCTGTAAACAGCCGACCGGCGGAAAAAATAAAATAAAACTCGGGAAATTGAATTTTAATTTTATTCCACTTTTGCAATATTTAGGACCGGCGCTCCCGTAAAACGAAAAATAAAAAAACTCTGGCCTCAAGGTTGTTGTTAGCTGAGGAAGAATTGTGTTACTTCAAGGTTGTTGTTAGCTGAGGGTCAGTTATATTCTTTTTAAAGTTGCTAGTTGAGAAACAACTGTTTTAGTTTAAGGTTATTGTTAGCTTGGGAAGGAGGAATAATTGTTAGTTAAAGGTTGTTGTTAATTTAATGTTGTTGCTAGCTGGGGAAGGAGGAATAATTGTTAGTTAAGGAGGTAGGTTACCTTGTTACCAGTGTAAATTCAAATTCGTTGAACCGCAGCAATTTTTTGTATTTTGTGTAATTTAATGTTTTAACTGCTACAATCTCAATTTCGTTTATCTCTGACCCTTCAAGTACAATTTTTATACAGGTTTGAAGAACTTGACCCTCTAGGTATTTTATGTAGAAAGAAGGAAAATACATATATTTAACAGTTTTCAGTGTATTTTGGTTTCATTGTTATCCGTAGAAGTCTGCATAGTCAATAATTTTATTAGTATGCGCGTTAGCTTTCTAATATAAGCTTAAAATGTATATGTTGCAGGGCTCGTGTTTACATGGTAACGCATTTTCTCTCATTTTTAAACAACCATGTATGAAAACGGGTTTTTCGATGGCTTCAGTGCCATTCTTTTAATGACCAACATGGAGTATTTGGGTAATATTATTAGCAAAATACCAAGCGCTTTACATGGTACCCTATTTTTCTTAAAGTTTTAAGTAACCATGGCAACAGAGATGCAACTTTAAAACATTTTATTTCTAATGTAAGTAATATTTTCTTGTTATTTGCATTTATTTAAACAAATTTCACAGCTTAAAATACTTACAGCAGTATCCCTCGTCTGACATTTTTTATCGAAAAATCGTTCTGCATGCTGCTATTAATTATTATGGATATTGTTGAAATGCAAATAAAAAACCGAAGCTGTGTTCCTTAAATAGACGAGTTTCAACGCTTTTGAATTTTATATTTAGATATATAGGTCACGGACTTCGTTTCCATGGTAACATCAATTTAATTCAAGAAACCACAATTTTCTACAGAAAATTGAACAATTCTAGAGCTTAATTTTAATATATAAGTAACAAATTATCAACGGAAAGTGAAAAATAGGTATAACAAATCAAACTGCCCAAGTTTTATTTGAAAATGGGAGTATAAGTAACCTTTCACCCAGCTATATTCCAAATAACATTGGTTACCATCATCAATTTTCTTACATTCTGCATAACATTTCAATAAAACTACATATAAGAAGCAAAATATTGATTGTTATTTAGAGCGAAAGACACATAAAAGATATTTCAGCAAATAATGGTTGTTTAAAAATAGTTCAAATAAAGAAAATTCACAGAATTACGTATTTTCAAAATAAAAGCTATTAATTTTGCGCGGTAACTGACGCGTAACTTCATGACGTCAATGACGTCATTTTAAAGCAACAAAGTTTTAAAGCATTTCTGCGGCAATTTATTCATTATTTCTGCATTATTAAACCATTAAGCATCATATTGGAGACAGGTTCATGATTTTTTTTTCTGAAGAATGGATATACAAACACATTTAGTTTGTGGTAAACGTTGTCGTAAATCGTCACGTTAGCTTCCGGTTGGGCATGCGCACATACGAATATTAAGGTAACCTACCTCCTTAAAGGTTGTTGTTAGTTTAAGGTTGTTGTTAGCTGTGGCTAAAATTTTAACAATTTGTACCTCAAGATTAAACTCACCAAGCGAGTTTGAAATATGATAAGTAATATAACATAAAGGATATAAATTTTTATTTTTCCATGACCTGTTGTTTCTTGGAATTCATGATTAATGATGTGACAACAGAATTGCATTATTTTAATGTTAAACATGAGGTTTACCAAAACATCAAACATTTGTAGATCATGCGCATGTCATTAAACAGATGCAGTTTTCCTGTTTCATAAGATTGAAGACAATGTTGTTGAATTATTATGGTATCTTTCTTATAATGCAAATTTTAATGTATAATATATTTATAATCTTTAAGGCTGTTTTTAGTGCATGTTTTCATTAATTGATTTAGTGAGACAAACTAAATTAGTATAAAAATGTAAAGTAATTAAATATACAATGTAAAAATGATTCCACTTAGAATAATAAAATATAATTTCAGCATAAAAAAAACACACACACAAAAAACAACAAAAATGACAACAGTAACAAGTGTTGATAACAATGATAAAATAGATGATGAAAGGTATTAGTAATAATTATAAGTAATTATGGTATTAATGATAAAAAATAAAAATGATGATGATGATGATAATAATGATGAATATGATTATGAAAATAATAATAGTAATAACAATAATGATTAAAATAATAATGAAAATATAATAATGATAATAAAAACAATAATAGCCGTGATTATGATAATGATGATAATAAAGATAATAATGATAGTAATGATAATAATGAAAGTAATGATAATAAAGATAGTAATGATAATAATGATAATGAAGATAGTAGTGATCATAAAGATAGCAATGGTAATAATGATAGTAATGATAATGAAGATAGCAATGATAGTTATGATAATGAAGATAGTAATGATGATAAAGATAGCAATGATTATAATGATAGTAATGATAATAATGATAATAAAGATAGTATTGATAAAATAAAAGTAATGACAGTAAAGATAGTAATGATAATAATGAAAATAATGGTTAATGTTTTTGATGTCAGATAACTTTAACATCATTGTAGTAAGGATTAGAAACCTTGCTTCGTTTATATGAGGAAGCCATCATAAGCTAGCTTTACCATACAAGTTGTAAAAGTAGCCATATGATCTAAACCAAACAAAAACAGAGAAAACTAAAGTACCATTAAAATTATGTTGATGATGATTTCAGCAATTACAATGATGATAAGGTTTATGATAATAATCATCGATATATTAAAGTAATGATGATGATATTATTATACTAAAGATAATTTTAATGATGATGATGATGAATGTGAATGAGAATGAAAACAGGAATTTGAAATAGATATTGAATTAAGGCAAATGTGTTTAAGGAGGCTATGATGGTAGACCATGCGGAAATTAATATAGGTAAAGTATGAATGGGATGCATGTTGATATGTAATAGTTTTCCAGGCAGATTATTTCAGGTCAACTTCTTCTATAATTATACCATATATATAATAAATGATAGAAATAGTCACATAAATGTTTCCTATTCAATATTCAGTTTATGAGTAAATCTGCTGTGTACTATAAACATGACTTCAGTTATAGTCCATAAAATAAACAAACGTGTTTGTTAAGATGGACGGATCCAAACGGAAGGGGAAGAAGCATTTTATAGAAATATTTCGATGGCAAAATACAATACACATCCGTAGCACTGACCAACCTATAAACCGGGCCAGTCTATTTTATAAGTACAACAACACCGTTGACCCATTTAAACGAGTTGTAAGATCATGAACAACCAACAAGGGCAAGCCTTTAAAGAAAAATAAAGATTTAAAATGTAGAATATATTTAGAATATATTTTGCTAGTTTTGTTCTTTCTCTATTACCTTTGATTATGTACTTAGAAGAAACTCTCTGCAGAAGATTTAATCAATACACTTACATTTCATTTTACAGCTGAGAATAAAGAAAAGATGTCAATTATTGAATTGAATTTATTGAAGGATGTGTTATGATTTGAACAGCTTCCGAATTGTTGCATTGATTTTATCAGTTCTTGTCATAGTGTTTGCAGTATAGATCTGAGTGTTTATAAAACCACTACTTGTGTGGTTTTTTTATGTCGGTAGATATTTATATTAATGGACCATTTCAGAAAAATGTAATATGTATAATATTTAATTGCTTAGGTGAAATTTATGTTTACGTGTAAATTAATGCTTATATTAAATATAGGGAAAAAATAAAAACAGATACAGGACTAATGAACTAGGAATTTCTTTGTATTTGCCATGTGTATTTTGAAATTGGAATTGCACGACAGCTAAATTTTTTTGGAATTAAAAGTATTAAAAACGGTTTAAAAAAAAGAAAGAAAATCGATTAATTATATTGTAAGGAAGTAGTAAGCGAGTAAGAATGGTATAAATAAAGCAACAGTTTCATCAATGGAATTTGTCAAATATCTTACTGAAATTGATTTCTGTTGGAAAGGCAAATATCTATTGGAAGGATTTTTCCGTTCTATCTGCAGCTTGTATTTATGCACAATAAAAATTACTCTCAGGTATTAAAACAAAGAAAATGCAAACAAGAAAACTATGCTAAATGTAAATATTGACGGAAGAGAAAAACCTAGTTTAATGTGGAATATAATGCAGCGTGAGTAAAGAAGACACAATACTGAAAAATAATTCAGAGTAAATATTTTGTTATTCTTTATATGGATTACTAAAGTGGAAACTTGGATTTAAAGCAAATGAAGAAATTAGCGAATCATTTCACGCCGTCAAATGGAATGTTGAAGGTTCAGCACGATAATGACACTCATCATTCTCGAACCAGTCTCGCCTCGATCTTCGAGGATTTGGCGAGTATACGTAAATCTATACTCGGCAGCGGCTCTCATGACAATTCGGTAAGTTTATATTCTGCTTCATGATAGATTCATGAATTTTTAGTTTACTTGAAACAAAACATTTTGAACGAGGTTACTCATACATGTGATAAGTTCAGAATCCCAAAACTGGAGGTTTGCCATTTTTCAGCTGGAGTTTGGGTCTCAAAACTGGAGGTTTTTTATCAACATAAATTAAGCACGCGGACACAAAACCTAGAGACAAAATCCAACATTTTAGGTCTCACAATAACGCATAAGTCTACACCAGAAGAAACAATCCTCGCAACTCTTGATTTGAATTTTGACAGAGTTATGCCACTTTTTAACTTCATTTGTTTTGTTCAAGTTTTATATAATGTCTAATATCTCTGTTACATTCAAAGCTATTGCCTATTATGCCCCTTTTACTGGCAAAGCTTTAATTCAGAGTCATTCACTGAGAAAAGTCGAGCATGCTATCTTACTTGTTCTAATTTTAAACTTTCTTAACAGATTAAATTTGTAGAAACAAAGTCTCAGTTCAGGTTTGAAATGAAGATGAACATGCATTAACATTATTCTACTCTAGGACTTAAAAAACGAAGCTCTAAATTGGTCTGAACACAACTCATAAATTATGTAAATTCCTTACCCCACCCACTTTCGTATAAAAATACTGATGATTTTTGACATGAAAAAAATAGAAAACAGAAATGCATCAACGTGTATTTACCCTTACCAAAATAATGTAGATTGATGTCATCAAATAAATGAGTGTGTGTTTTCATCCAGTTTTCAATTAAATAAGTCCGATTTAGTAGCAAATTAATTTGGTAAACATTAGAAGAAAATGGCGTAACTCCTTAAGGGGAAATAACACTCTTGTTCTAAAAATAGTAATGGGTTGGTTTTTCCAACAATTATTTATGTGATTTTATTAAAGAGCAAAATTTTTCTTTGAATAATCAAAATTCATTTCAGTTTGGAATTATTTCTTATGACTGGGAGTTTTCTTTTGCTTCAAATTGGTAAAAAATGGAGCTTAATTTGCATTGAGAATGGGCAGATATTCGGCCCCGTGAGACAAGTGGAAAAGACCCTGCTTGTCTAATCCCTTATCAAAACAAACAATTAATTATTCACCTGTGAAAAACAATTCTTTCCTCCAGCTACATATGTGTCAAACATGTATAATACACAACAATCAGTGACACTTCGATTTACTGTGTAAACATGTTTGGCACTCCTCGGTAATTATCAAACCAGTCATAATACTGATTTTTTTTTTTTGAAAAGCGGGAGGAATATGGTTTTGGTCGGGAGACGGGAGGCAAGGTGAAAAAATCGGGATTTTGACCCTCCCGCGCGGGAGATCACATGTATGGGTTACTAGGTGTAATAACTCTTCTGGGAATAAGACCTAATTTGCTTTGTTTTTAAGTTTTGTATTTTGTAGTATAGGCATTGCTCTTTACAGTATAAAGTGTACTCTAGAATGTTGCTTGCGGGAAATCGCAAGGGGATAAACAAAATACTGGAGTTACCCATTGTTTTGAGCAATTCACATAAATTATAAATAGTAAAATGTAAGTAAAAGAGACTTGGAACTTGTGTAATAGCATTTGCATGCTTTCAAATTCTTTATTATTATTTGTATGTTGTGTAAATGCATGATACGTGGTTCATGTATTCTGAACAAAAAGATTTAAAGTGCCAATGGGCACTTTGCTAATATCTTAATCAAAGCCCTGAAAGGACTGATAGGCAGTGCTTATTGAGTGATATTTCAACTGATACACCTGAACAATCAACATTTTATTGTGCATATAGACCGAATGTTAGTAGAAGTCCACTAGACAATGCTACATGCCAAATATCTGAGCTCTGTGCATTGTGGTCCAAGACAAGAGGATTTTTAAAGGTTTTCACTAGGGTTGGATATCGTTAAGGACGAAGCAGTCCGATACCGATACCAACGAAACGATACGGTATTTTTAATGATACCGATACCGATACCAAGCTTTGAAGTAGATCACATAAGTAATGATTTGGTTAGTATTAAATACACCCTTTTAAGTAGTTATACAGGAAAATTTTCTTTGATATATAAACATTTTAAGTCTTTTAATTTGATGTTGTACTAGAACTATGAAAGAGTAAAAAAACAAACATATCTTACAAACTAGTTTTCCAAAATAAAAAAAAACAGAGTAGATACGTTGCTTACTGTGCAATTTAAATCTCGGACTCACTGACTGTGGTAATGCTTGCTCAGCACTGACGAGAACTGTTCCCTTATGAAAAACCTTCCCTATTGTCAGTGTGTGGTCAGTTTATGTCCAGTGTGTTTCCAGTCAATAATACTCTAAAATCCAGTTACTTGCCAGCCTATTTCCAGAGCTGAAAATTAACTGATCCAGTGTGTTGCCACTTAATAACCATCATGTGTCCATGTGCTTGTCAGCTTATTTCCAGACCTGAAAACCAGCTGTAAAATTTAACTTCCAGTCTGCTGTCAGTTTATATACAGTTTGTTGTCAGTGATGTTTGTAATGACGTTTTAACAAAATTTCATTGATTTTTCATATAAAACTATTTGAAGGAGCTAAATTATATAGAGGTATCTGGAAATAAACACTGACAACAATCTGGCAACAAACTGGTATGCAATGTCAATCTGACAACACACTGGATACACAACTGACAACAAGCGGCTTTTTGGACTTTCCAGTCTGTTGCCCTTGTATTGTCAGTGCACAGCCAGTCAACTGGAAATATTTTTCTGACAACACACTATGTTGTCATTGTATTGTCAGTGTATAGTCAGTCACAGCATGCCAGGCTCTCTTACATGGACAAGAGAAACACTTTAGCAAACTGGAATCATTATTTAAAGTTTTAACTAAATTCCTTTATGCAGTACAAAGTTATGAGCACTTATACATGAGTGTTTTTTTGTTTTGGGTTTTAACGCCGTTTTTCAACAGTATTTCAGTCATGTAACAGTGGGTATACATTAGTGTGGCAGATGGACTAGTTTTGTTTGTTTGTTTTGGGTTTAATGCTGTTTTTCAACAGTATTTCAGTCATGTAACAGGGGGCAGTTAACCTAACCAGTGTTCCTGAATTCTGTACCAGTATAAACCTGTTCTCTGTAAGTAACTGCCAACTTCCCCACATGAATCAGAGGTGGATGACTAATGATTTCAGACACAATGTCATTTATCAAATAGTCACGGAGAACATAAGCCCTGTCCTAAGATCGAACTCGCGACCCCATGTTCCGTAGATCGACGCTCTACCTACTGAGCTAAAGATGGACTAGTATCCCAATATACCGCTTACTACTCAGTGTTACTAATTTTTTTATTTCCCCCTAGGAAAATTGTCTTTATTACCATTGTATTGTCATAGCATTGTCAGTGTATGGGAAGTTTGTTTCCAGTTTAGTGTCAGTATATATTTTTTTCTATTTATCCTTATTAATTTTTAAAATATGAATTTTAATGTGGCTTAAAACCTTCATTTGCTTGTGACTCAATTTTAATATAAATTCAGATTTGCAATATTTCAGTTATCAATAATATAACATTGAAACCAAAGGAAATGGTAAATCTGCAAGTTTAATTTTACTTTACTAAAGGGTAGCGAAAATACATGACTTTTAAAATTTCTGTATCTGTTTAGCAAAAATACTTGTTGTGGACAGAAACTGTGTTACAATGAAAACAAGTAACTGTAAAATGATGAAAAATTACCTTTACAATGTGCCCATCAGTGCTGAAAACTATTGAAAACTGAAAATAGTTTTGGAGGGAAAAATGCAACACTTGGCCATTTTGATAAGGTGTCTTGTAATATTTGTTCTGCTGTGAAAATTGCTAAGATGGGTATATTGCCAGTGTATTGCCATTGTGTAGCCAGTGCATTGTCAGAATCTGCTCTGAGTAAATTTATATCCAATGTACTGTCAGACAGACAGCCAATCCATACAATATTGTCACTTATGTAATTTTTATCTCGATTATTCAAAGAATAGAAGTTATTGGACATGCCCCTATGTTGTTTTTTTTTTACAAAATTATAGATTGAAACTAATTACACACTTGTTCAATGTCATGACCTGATATGTACTAAGCAGGTCCCATAACTATACTTTTTTCCAAAATTAAGCCCGTTTTTCCACATAGCATTTTTTGCTTAAGTTTTTGTATGCAAGCTGGTATCTCAGTACTCATTCAATTCGATTATAGAAATTATGTTTTTTATTTCCAGTTTCTTGCCATTTTCCTGTCAGATTTCTTCCAGACACTGGAAACAAGCTGACAATATTGTCAGTGTGTTTACATGCTGATTGTTATGAGCCAGTTTATTGTCATATAGTTTGCAGATTATTCCCAGAAACTGGAAATAATATGGAAATAGTGTCCATATTATTTTCAGCTAAACTTTTTTTCTTGGAAGTTTGTTCCCATATAGGAGTCAGATTATTTCCAGTTACCTTTTTTTTTTGACAGACTGTTGCCAGATCATTGACAGTTACCTTGCAGCTTAATGCCAGCTTGTTTCCATATTTCATTTTCGTAAGGGTTAAATTCAACACTTACTAGCTTTCAAATTAACCCATTTAACAAGTCAGGCTCATTGTCACTCATGATATATCTTCAACCAGGTTAACTAGTAATGTATTTAAAGTGCAACATTTTTTTCAACACAATTTTCATCGAAAAATAACACTCAAAACGCATGAAACAACCAACAATAACGTATTTCTATTAGTTCGCAAAAACCGTTGACTTGTTTACGTAGGTTACAGCTTAGTTTCGTAACTTTTTATTCAAATCATTTTTTTTTCATTTATTTTGATAGAATATGACAAAGAGTAAAAAATGTCATATTATATTTTGCAATTAAGTATGATTTACATAGTTTAAAACGACGGGAAAAGAAGTTTTTATAATAATATTTAGCATACGAAATTATTCGCAAGGCCAGCTCTCCATGTTACTTGGAGCGGTGTCACAGTAAACAATGTCAATCGTGTTATTACTGTGTTTCAAATACTATTTGCTTATTTTCTGCTTTCTTTTGCCGCCGATTTGATAATTATTTTGTTTATTTACTTTTATGGAAATACCGAAATCGGAACCGGTTCTTTACGAAATTGTATATACCGGTACTTTTCGAAGTGATTATTCGGTACGGTACCGATACCTGGAACCGGTATCCAACCCTAGTTTTCACTATAATACAACTCTATGTAAAACTAAGTTTGCCCTAGGATGGGGCCAATTTCAACCCAAACCCTAACCTTAAACCCTAAACCCTAAAGTCCCTATTACTTAGAGTGGAGTGATTGAGACTGAATATTTCGAATGTGAATGTAAAGTTCATATTTATTCTAGAATCAGTTGCTGCTTGTTTTTGTAACAGTAGTCCTCAGTTCCTCACACACTCACATAATACAAAGATTATGAAAAATAAATATGGGACTATATTTTTACACGTCCAGAACATTTGTGTGATGCGGTCACATAGAAATAGAAGGAAAACTCAAACGAAGTTGAAACTTGGTAGTTGATTTAGAGCTATAGCCAGTTGCTAAAGCACTGGCTAAAAATTACTGAATGACTGGTAAGTTGTTTTGTTCAGTATATACAGGAAACAGAACAAAACAATTAAAAGTATCGAGTATCATGTTTCATTGTGCAGAATGAAATGCCAGCATGACTTTATATTGTACCATTTTAGAAGATTGTTTACATTCCAGGAATTTTGTTATATGCTGTTTTCATTGCAATTGGAAATTGTTTTTATGACAGTTTGTTAACTGAATTGCAAATATGCTTGCCTTTCCATTAATATTTTGTACTTCAAGAAGATGTAATTTAGCGCATGTCAGTTTTATGTTCGGTAGTAATTTGCATTCACTTTGCAATAATCTGTGTTCATTTCGAGTTGAGAAGGGTACAATAGGAACAGGATTGAAAAACTGTCCAGTATGAATTTAATCAGTAGTTATTCAATTGAGTTTGAAGCTTTCTTAAACAGGTGGTGGCAGCGGCTGATAAAACCGGTGAGGCAAGTGCGTCAAGAAAAAAAAAATGATTTGGAGTAAAAAACACTTTCTGCCAGTCTCATAACTGCATGATGGCATGAAGAAGCATTTTAATGTCTAACTTGAAACACAAATAGCTTGTAAACATGCAAGAGGCTTAGATCTATCTCAGACAAACATTTACGAATTTGTTGTCATTATTCAAATTATTAATGTTTAACTTTTGTTAATAGTTATTCATAACTAGAATTAAATTAAGGAAGCAGGTTAATTTTAGTTAGTAGAATATCAATATATTGCCATTTTTGACCCCTGGAGAGAGTCTTGGATTAAACTAAGTTTTCTTATCCATACCATTTTAATATTTTTTTCAATGATTTATTAAAGTAACTCAAGATCTCTTCCTTCAGATTTTATTGATAATCTATTTGAAGAGGAAATGCAATTTATTTACATAGAAACATGAAAAATAGCAGAAATTTAGTGGTAACACCTTTGTTTTTGGCTTATTTTCAGATAGGAAATTCAATGTATACAACTCTGTTATTCCTGTATTATCTATAATTGAATTTTAAATTGATACTTATGCCATGGTGTGTGGATTTCAACAAAGATAATGAAGCAACAATATACTATCTTATACTTCAGGAACAAAAGAAAACCCATTGATGATGTTATGATGCATGTTTGTTTAGATGGAAATTAATTGCATGAAGCACCTATTTGTGAAAGTAGAAAGCTTAAAGTCAGTTTTATGAGGGAATCCACTGTGGAAACTTATAAACAGTTTTCTTACAGGATGTCTTGTTGCTGGTCTATAGTGGGTGTGATTTTATAGGGGGTGCAATGGATTGGTCTATAGTTTAATACATAATTTTGCTTGGCTGAAGTAGGAACTTGAAGAAACTTAGCAGATATGCTCACCACATCGAGACAACGTGCAGAGTGCATGTTTTGGATGGCTCTCTTCAAGGTCAAGGTCACACTTGTGGGTCACACTCAGGGGTCATAGGTCATACCTTCAGGCGTATATTTCTCCGCATTGCAGTGCTCTTGTTGTCTAAATGGTAACAATCAGTTGATTTATAATTTTATCACTTGTTTGTTTAGGGATTTGACTTGAAGCTTAATTAATAACACTTGTACTTTACTCTTGCTAGATTATTCCAAACACAACAAAAATAAAGAAGAAAATAGAGTGTAATGCTAAATAATTGAACTGAATACAGTGAAAAAATTCTCATGATTAGGTATGAGATATACCAAACTTTGGCAACAAGAAATTAGGAAAATCAATGAATTTAGTTTGTCAAATTAAATCTTGGGAATACCAGCGTATATGAATAAAGATGAGAGGCTAACGAGAAATGGTGTGACAATTTGTGACATATATTACCTATAGTGTCTCCGTACATCATTAATATACATCAAAGTAGCAACATCAACTATCACAACTGTCTGTTGTTCTCTAGTGTTTAATTGTGGCAGGCTGTCTTCCTCCTCATTTGAAAAAAAAAGATCATTCTTGCTATTCTCTGTGGAGAAAAGTTGTTTTTCATACTGTCAAGTTAATTCTGTTTTGAAGAGTAAGCTTTTTGTGTGCATTTAGGCAGGAATTAAAGTGATTTATCATTTTGGATATTTGAAGATCATTTTGTCAGAAAATGCTGCAATTGTTGAGATATATATATATTGCAGTGTTGTGATTATGTTTTCTGTGACATTTAGGAAATTCCAGGAATAGAGTTGCTGGATTTCAAGAGAATTTTTTTTATTTTATGTGAGTGGAGCAATTAGAGATATTTAGAAATTCTAATTAGAAATTAATTTAGAAATAGTTTTTTTTGGACAAAGGTTATTTGAGAAGAAATTTACAAGGTATTTAGCATTTTAAAGCTCCCTGTCTATTCTTGAAAGAATGAAGGATAGTTGTTGATCATAAAATGGAAAGATTGTTTTGTAAAAATCTGAAATTTTGAGAAAGATATAATATTTAGTAGATCTAGTAGTACAGAACATTATAACAGATCAGGAACTTACTAAATTTTGAAAGAAAAAAAATAATTTAACAACATCTTATTTATCTGTGATGAGTAGATTTTCACAATGTTTTACATAATTTAAGTTAGAGTTCAACTTAAATTGATAGAAATATAAAAAAACTCCATAAAACTTGCATACATTAAAGTGATAGAAATTAATATACTTAGATATACTGATATACTTAGATATAAACATATTAAAAGATAGAAAGAAATTAGAAATAAACTTAAATTGATAAAAGTATTTAAGATAAACAAGTATTATTTTTAAGATAAAATTAAATTATATAAAAATGTCATTATATTAGTATTTTTTGTACTTTGCAGAATTAATAAAGTCAGAATTTAACTGTTTTTTTTTTATATTATATCATTGATATTGACTAATATTTGTATTTACCGCTAGCTAAATTGTTAAGGGGTTTAGAAATAATAGGGTGCTTATTGTTAAGGGGTTTAGAAATAATAGGAATTGCTTAATGTTAAGGGGTTTAGAAATAATAGGAATTGCTTAATGTTAAGGGGTTTAGAAATAATAGGGTGCGTTTGTTAAGGGGTTTTGAAATGATAGGGTGCTTTTGTTCAGGGGTTTAGAAATAATAGGGTGCTTTCAGTTGCTTTACTCAGATAGAATACCAAAAGCTAGATTATTCCAAACAAAGCAGAAATATGCTTTGTCATTCCAATACCTATTTTATAGTTAATCCTTGATGTGACTGATAAATCAATTACAGAGCCTTCCCTTCTAAAATATGTCTAACCATTAATAAAACTGTCCTAGGGCATTGGAATTTCTACAGAAAAAATCTCTTGATTAAGTATTGGATTTAATAAGGAGGATAAGGTATGGGATATAGAAATGTTGAAGTATGGGATATAGTGGGGATATAGGAATGGTAAGGTATGGGATATAGTGGGATATAGGAATGGTAAGGTATGAGATATAGTGGGATATAGGAATGGTAAGGTATGGGATATAGTGAGGATATAGGAATGGTAAGGTATGGGATATAGTGGGATATAGAAATGGTAAGGTATGAGATATAGTGGGATATAGGAATAGTAAGGTATGGGATATAGGAATGGTAAGGTATGGGATATAGGAATGGTAAGGTATGAGATATAGTGGGATATAGGAATGGTAAGGTATGAGATATAGTGGGATATAGGAATGGTAAGGTATGGGATATAGTGGGATATAGGAATGGTAAGGTATGGGATATAGTGGGATATAGGAATGGTAAGGTATGAGATATAGTGGGATATAGGAATAGTAAGGTATGAGATATAGTGGGATATAGGAATGGTAAGGTATGGGATATAGTGGGGATATAGGAATGGTAAGGTATGGGAAATAGTGGGGTTTAGGAATGGTAAGGTATGAGATATAGTGGGATATAGGAATGGTAAGGTATGGGATATAGTGAGGATATAGGAATGGTAAGGTATGGGATATAGTGGGGATATAGGAATGGTAAGGTATGGGATATAGGAATGGTAAGGTATGGGATATAGGAATGGTAAGGTATGGAATATAGTGGGATATAGGAATGGTAAGGTATGGGATATAGTGGGATATAGGAATGGTAAGGTATTGGATATAGAAATGGTAAGGGATAGGACATATGAATGGTAAGGTAGGGGATAAAGGAATGGTAAGGTATGGGATATAGAAATGGTAAGGTAATCAGGAACGGTAAGGTATGGGATATAGTGGGATTTAGGAATGATAAGGTATAGGATATTGGAAGGATAAGGTATTGGATATAGAAGTGGTAAGGTAACCTGCTTTATTTATGCCCCTCTTCGAAGAAGGAGGGGTATGTCGGTCGGTATGTAGACAAATCCGTTTCAGGATGGTAATTCAAAAATGTTTGGGCCTAGGATCATGAAAGTTGATAGGGAGAGTGGTCATAACCAGCAGATGACGCCTATTGATTTTGAGATAAGTAGGTCCGTGGTCAAGGTCACAGTGATCCAGAACAGTTAAACGGTTTCCGGATGATAACTCAAGAACACTTAAGCTTAGGATCATGAAAATTGACTAGAAGGTTGGTCATGGCCAATAGATGAACCCTATTGCTTTTGAGATCAATAGGTCAAAGGTCAAGGTCACAATGACCCAGAACAGTTAAACACTTTCCGGATGATAACTCAAAAACGCTTAATCATGAAAATTAGCAGGAAGGTTGGTCAAGACCAGCAGATGACCCCTATTGATTTTGGGATCAGTAGATTAAAGGTCAAGGTTGCAGTGACCCAGAACAGTTCAACGGTTTCCGGATAATGACTCAAGAATGCTTTGGCCTAGGATCATGAAAATTGACAGGGAGGCTCTTTATGACCAGCATATGAAGCCTATTGATTTTAAAATCCATAGGTCAAATGTCAATGTCACAGTGACCCTGAACAGTCAGAACGGTTTTTGGATGGTAACTCAAGAACGCTTGGGCCCAAGGTCATGAAGATTTATAGGGAGGTTGTTCGTGACCAGCAGATGACCCTTATTGGTTTTGAGGTCAGTAGGTCAAAGGTCAAGGTCACAGTGACCAGGAACAGTTAAACCATTTCTGGACGATAACTTGAGAAAGCTTGGGCCTAGGGTAACGAAATTTGATAGGGAGGTTGATCATGATCAGGAGATGACTCCTATTGATGTTGAGGTCAGAAGGTCACAGTGACCCGGAACAGTTAAACAGTTCCCAAATGATAAATCAAGAATGCTTGGACCTAGGATCATGAAAGTTGACAGGTAGGTTGATCATGACCAGCAGATGAACCCTACTGATTTTAAAATCCATAGATCAAAGGTCAAGGTCACAGTGACCCTGAACAGTCAGAACAGTTTCTGGATGATAACTCAAGAATTCTAAGACCTAAGGTCATGAAGATTGATATTATCAATTGAATGACCTTAGGTCTAAGCGTTCTTGATTATGGAGGTTGGTCATGACCAGCAGATGACCCCTATTGATTTTTAGGTCAGTAGGCCAAAGGTCGAGGTCACAGTGACCCGGAACAGTTAAACCATTTCCAGACGATAACTTGAGTACTTTTGTGTACAGTGACTAAATAATTTCTGTTCCTTGTGCAATTACTGAATGCATCAGGGTGGGCATTTCATGTTCTACGAGCTCTTGTTCTATAATGAACTTGTCCATCTTTCAATTTAGACAGTTCCATTAACTGTTAAAAGACGTGTATTCCAAAAAGATACTGACTGAATGGCGAACAGTGTAGATCATGATCAAACTGCATGGATGTGCAGGCTGATCATGATCTACAGTGGTCACAAAGGCAGAATCAATCATGTCAAGCATGATAAGGGTTAACAGAGGTAGTTTTGTGTTTTACAGATATCAGGTACTGGTAGTGTGTTTTACTGAGGCAAAGTACACTGAGCTGTAGTGTGTGTTACAGAGGTCAAGTCCACTGAGCTGTAGTGTGTTTTACAGAGGTCAAGGGTGCTGAGTTGCAGTATGTTTTACAGAGTCAAGTACACTGAGCTGTATTGTTTTACAGAGGTCAAAGGCATGAGTTGTAGTGTGTGTTATAGAGGTCAAGGTTACTGAGCTGTAGTGTGTTTTACAGAGGTCAAGTACACTGAGCTGTAGTGTGTTTTACAGAGGCAATGTACACTGAGCTGTAGTGTGTTTTACTGAGGCAAAGTACACTGAGCTGTAGTGTGTGTTACAGAGGTCAAGGACACTGAGTTGTAGTGTGTTTTACAGAGGTCAAGTACACTGAGCTATAGTATGTTTTACGGAGGTGAAGGACACTTAGTTGTAGTGTGTGTTTACAGAGGTCAGGTACACTGAGCTGTAGTGTGTTTTACAGAGGTCAAGTACTCTGAGCTGTAGTGTGTTTTACAGAGGTCAAGTACTCTGAGCTGTAGTGTGTTTTATAGAGGTCAAGAACACTGAGCTGTAGAGTGTTTTACTGAGGCAAATTACACTGAGATTTAGTGTGTTTTATAGATGTCAAGGACACTGAGTTGTAGTGTGTTTTATAGAGGTCAAGGACACTGAGCTGTAGTGTGTTTTACTGAGGCAAAGTACACTGAGCTTTAGTGTGTTTTATAGAGGTCAAGGACACTGAGTTGTAGTGTGTTTTATAGTTGTCAAGTACACTGAGCTGTAGTGTGTTTTATAGAGGTCAAGTACACTGAGCTGTAGTGTATTTTACTGAGGCAAAGTAAACTGAGCTTTAGTGTGTTTTATAGAGGTCAAGGACACTGAGTTGTAGTGTGTTTTATAGAAATCAAGGACACTGAGTTTTAGTGTGTTTAATAGAGGTCAAGTACACTGAGCTGTAGTCCGTTTTACTGAGGTCAAGTACACTGAGCTGTAGTGTGTTTTACTAAGGCAAAGGACACTGAATTGTAGTGTGTTTTATAGAGGTCAAGGACACTGAGCTGTAGTGTGTTTTACTGAGGCAAAGTACACTGAGCTTTAGTGTGTTTTATAGAGGTCAAGGACACTGAGTTGTAGTGTGTTTTAAAGTTGTCAAGTACACTGAGCTTTAGTGTGTTTTATAGAGGTCAAGTACACTGAGCTGTAGTGTATTTTACTGAGGCAAAGTAAACTGAGCTTTAGTGTGTTTTATAGAGGTCAAGGACACTGAGTTGTAGTGTGTTTTATAGAAATCAAGGACACTGAGTTTTAGTGTGTTTTATAGAGGTCAAGTACACTGAGCTGTAATGTTTTTACAGAGGTCAAGGACACTTGAGTTGTATTTTGTTTTACAGAGGTGAAGGACACTGAGTTGTAGTGTGTTTTACAGAGGTCAAGGACACTGAGTTGTAGTGTGTTTTACAGAGGTCCAGGACACTGAGTTGTAGTGTGTTTTACAGAGGTCATGGAAACTGAGTTGTAGTGTGTTTTACAGAGGTCAAGGACACTGAGTTGTATTTGTTTTACAGAGGCCAAATAGGCTGATCTGTTGTGTGTGTTACAGAGGTCAAGGACACTGAGCTGTAATGTGTTTTACGGAGGTCAAGGACACTGAGTTGTAGTTTGTTTTACAGAGGTCAAGGACACTGAGTTGTAGTGTGTTTTACAGAGGTCAAGGACACTGAGTTGTAGTGTGTTTTACAGAGGTCAAGGACACTGAGTTGTAGTGTGTTTTACAGAGGCCAAATAGACTAAGCTGTAGTGTGTGTTACAGAAGTAAAGTACACTGAGCTGTAGTGTGTATCATCATTGTGTTTTAATTTGTTAATGACAAATTGTAGTGAGTTTTACAGGGTTCAAGGAAATCATCACACTAGTTGCGAAATGTTAAGAGATCTAACTTTTAAGCTGTTGCACAGAGGTCATGAAGACTATAGTAAGTTCAAAGAGGTAGTACACTGAGCTTGAGCTGAGCTATAGAATGTTTAACAAAAGTCAAGGACTATTTTCTTCAAGTGTTTACCAATATGTCAGTAATGGAAGGACAGGAGATTATTTATTGTGAAAATTCTCAAGTATGTCACTGATTTTCTCAGAAAAGAATAGTCCCAATGGAGCAGTAATCTGTACTCTGTCTTTTTTGACATCATGGACATTAGATGAGCAAGTTTGTTTGGACAATAATGAGGTGCTTGGTCTCTTGAAAGCTTTTCTTGATTTTGATTATAGCAATGATGGAAATTAAATAAGTGAGCCGCACCATGAGAAAACTAACATAGTGGCTTTGCGACCAGCATGGATCCAGACCAGCCTGCGCATCTGCGCAGTCTGGTCAGGATCCCTGCTGTTCGCTAACAGTTGCTCTAATTACAATAGGCTTTGAAAGTAAACAGTATGGATCCTGACCAGACTGCCCGGATGCGCAGGCTGGTCTGGATCCATACTGGTCGCAAAGCCACTATGTTGGTTTTCTCATGGCGCAGCTCAAGTGTTTTATTGTTTTTGCAAAAGATTGCCTTGTGGGATAAAGCTACCAGTATATAGGGTTACTGTTTCTAAAAACTGAGACTATGTCTTAGTTAGAAAATAAAAACAACAAATAAAACACAAGAAAATATCATGGTATTTAAAAATGCAACAAGTTTTTAGAGTTTTGTTTTTCTTATAAGTTGATTTGGATTCCAGATAAACATACCCCTCCTCCAAAGGCTTCACCCCTCCATGCACCCCTGATCTTAATTTGAGGAGGCCCTATAACCTCTGTTTTGTGGAAAACAAGCAGGATTCTCTTTAAAAATGTGCAGTTTTAGAACTGTTTTCCCAAGAATTGTGTCATAAAATGCGTGATGTAATTTTACCACCTTAAAATTTCACCATTTTAAATCCAAAAAAAGTGGTTTTGAAAAAAATGTAAAATCCTTCAAACAACATTCAGTTAGGAAATGTAGAGATTTATATCACTTCATATGGAAATTAAACATATTTCTGTTTTTCCCAATTTTGGGCATTATCGCACTTATTTTTAGCCCATCTGATTTTTTGAAAAAAAAAGATGAGTTATTGTCATCACTTGATCTGCGTCAGTGTCGGTGTCAGCATCGGCGTTGCCTGGTTAAGTTTTATGTTTAGGTCAGCTTTTCTCCTAAACTATCAAAGCTATTGCTTTGAAACTTGGAACACTTGTTCACCATCATAAGCTGACCATGTACAGCAAGAAACATAACTCCATCCTGCTTTTTGCAAGAATCATGGCCCCTTTTGTACTTAGAAAATATCAGATTTCTTTGTTAAGTTTTATGTTTAGGTCAACTTTTCTCCTAAACTATCAAAGCTATTGCTTTGAAACTTTCAACACTTGTTCACCATCGTAAGCTGACCCTGTACATCAAGAAACATAACTCCATCCTGCTTTTTGCAAGAATTATTTCCCCTTTTGGACTTAGAAAATCAGTTTTCTTGGTTAAGTTTTATGTTTAGGTCAGTTTTCTCTAAACTATCAAAGCTATTGCTTTGAAACTTGCAACACTTGTTCACAGTCATAAGCTGACCTGTACATCAAGAAACTATTCCATCCTCTTTTTGCAAGAATTATTGCCCCTTTTGGACTTAGAAAATCAGTTTTCTTGGTTGACTAATATGTTTTGTCAGCTTTTCTCCTTTAAACTATCAAAGCTATTGCTTTAAAACTTGGAACACTTGTTCACCATCATAAGCTGACCATGTACAGCAAGAAACATAACTCCATCCTGCTTTTTGCAAGAATCATGGCCCCTTTTGTACTTAGAAAATATCAGATTTCTTTGTTAAGTTTTATGTTTAGGTCAACTTTTCTCCTAAACTATCAAAGCTATTGCTTTGAAACTTTCAACACTTGTTCACCATCGTAAGCTGACCCTGTACATCAAGAAACATAACTCCATCCTGCTTTTTGCAAGAATTATTTCCCCTTTTGGACTTAGAAAATCAGTTTTCTTGGTTAAGTTTTATGTTTAGGTCAGTTTTCTCCTAAACTATCAAAGCTATTGCTTTGAAACTTGCAACACTTGTTCACAGTCATAAGCTGACCCTGTACATCAAGAAACATAATTCCATCCTTCTTTTTGCAAGAATTATTGCCCCTTTTGGACTTAGAAAATCAGTTTTCTTGGTTGACTAATATGTTTATGTCCGCTTTTCTCCTAAACTATCAAAGCTATTGCTTTAAAACTTGGAACACTTGTTCACCATCATAAGCTGACCATGTACAGCAAGAAACATAACTCCATCCTGCTTTTTGCAAGAATCATGGCCCCTTTTGTACTTAGAAAATATCAGATTTCTTTGTTAAGTTTTATGTTTAGGTCAACTTTTCTCCTAAACTATCAAAGCTATTGCTTTGAAACTTTCAACACTTGTTCACCATCGTAAGCTGACCCTGTACATCAAGAAACATAACTCCATCCTGCTTTTTGCAAGAATTATTTCCCCTTTTGGACTTAGAAAATCAGTTTTCTTGGTTAAGTTTTATGTTTAGGTCAGTTTTCTCCTAAACTATCAAAGCTATTGCTTTGAAACTTGCAACACTTGTTCACAGTCATAAGCTGACCCTGTACATCAAGAAACATAATTCCATCCTTCTTTTTGCAAGAATTATTGCCCCTTTTGGACTTAGAAAATCAGTTTTCTTGGTTGACTAATATGTTTATGTCAGCTTTTCTCCTAAACTATCAAAGCTATTGCTTTAAAACTTGCAACACTTGTTCACTATCATAAGCTGACCATGTACAGCAAGAAATATAACTCTGTCCTGCTTTTTGCAAGACTTATGGCCCCTTTTGGACTTAGAAAATATCAGATTTATTGGTTAAGTTTTATGTTTAGGTCAGCTTTTCTCCTAAACTGTTCAAGCTATTGCTTTGAAACCTGCAACAGTTGTTCACCATCATAAGCTGACTATGTACATTAAGAAACATAACTCCATCCTGCTTTTTGCAAGAATTATGGCCCTTTTTGGACTTAGAAAATCATGGGTAGGACAATTTTTCTATTATGCAGAAAAAAAAATCAGATGAGCATGACAGCACCCGCAAGGCGGTGCTCTTGTTTCAAGTTCAGCGGGCATAGGCACCTTTATTTTTTTCCAAAAAAATGACAAATAAAAAAGTTACATGATGATACAGGAATGCAATAAAAATAAAGATTAATTTTGCATTTAAGTTTATGGGGAATTTTGTAATTAAATCTACAATTAATTTATAAGTCAATGTATAATTTAATGTATGTACATTAAGCAATATCATACGTTCGGCAATAATAGATCGAGGATACAAATATTCATTTTGCCATAAACTTTATTTTCTTGAAGTTCATTATTTAACACAGTATGACAATGTCTTAAACAAACTTTAATTACACAAGTGCATAATTTTAATGTTAAACAAGAAGTTTGCAGTAAACATCAAACATTTGTAAATTTTGTGCCTGTCACCTAACACATGCATTTCCTTTTGCAAAAGTTTCAGGATGAGGTGTTTTTGAACTTGTGACATATATTAATGTATCAGTTTTTAGTTTATAATACATGTTTTAATGTAAATTTATAATGTTTTAGGCAAATAGAAATTAATTATGGGTTTCATTTGCCTGTTACCATTCTTTAAGGATTTGCAGAGACAAAGTAAATGAAGAAATTATAATGAAATATAAATTTAATAATGCTAACTTGCTGCTGCTGCTGCTGCTGCTGCTGCTGCTGATGATGATGATGGTGGTGGTGGTGGTTAGAATAACAAAATCATTCCAGCATCAAAAATAGCAGCAGTAACAACAGTAATGTAACTGGCTAATTCTGATAGTAGTGTAAGTCATAAATTATTGATGAAATGATTAGAAAAAATATTTAATGATGGTAATTATAGTAATAATGATAATAATATCAATCAGAATGATGATTTCAATGTTGAAATTGATGATAATAATAATGATGATAATAATAATGGTTATGATGATGATGATGATGATGTGAATTATAATAGTACTGATAATGATGAAAATGATAAAAATATTTGTCATGATGATTTTGATGAATATGATGATGAGTATGATTATATAAATTACCGTATTTTCCCGTATTAAGGCCCCCCTCTAATTAACGCCCCCCATTTGTTTTGGAGGGGAAAAAAGTCAACAAGAACGAAAAAAAAAATCACCTACCTCATTTTTATAAGTCAACATAATAAGTAATTTACAGTATGTATCCAATGTATTAAGAAATAAACACACTTTTAAACAGTCCATGTACCGTAAATCCAAAACGTTTATACTAAGTACGGTACGTATCCAATCATCAAATAGAAAATTAAATGGTAAATCCATTTTTGATTTGTTTTTGCACCACCCGCGCACAAGCTTCCTGTCGACTTTAAACAAATTTGCGGCAAAGTGTTAACCTTTTCTTCGGCAGTTTTAATAACTTTTAATTTAAAACCTGGCACATAAGCAGCGTGTCAAACCACTGGCATTGTGTATTGCTACCCGCATGTACTAAGGAAAATATTATCGGAGTACACAGCTGTTTGGGTATGATGACGTAATGTGTAATGTCGCGAGCGTGTCACGGAATACATGAGGTACCGTATTTAAATGCATAATTTTAAGACACACTGCATTAAATTGGATGCCAAATAATTACGTTTTGGGGGAATTAAACAACACAGAAACACTTTACAGTTGGTTTGAACGATGTTTTTAAGTTTTGTAAAGATTTTCATTTTTTATTTTTTTTACCTCAAATGAACGCCCCCTCTTTGGAAAATGTAACGCCCTCGGGGGGCATATATTCGGGAAAATACGGTATGAAAGTAATCATAATAATTTCAATAATAATACTAATGATGATGATGATAATTCTTGATATTAATTATGATAAAACATAATAAAACAAATTAAGTTTGGTTAAACATTCATTACATGAAAAATCATTTAATAACAAAGTCACCAACAAATGCAAACAATGTTTTTTATTATGTTACCAAAAAAGAAGTGAGACTTTGTTCTAAGGCAGAGTACCTGTAATAACAATCAGCAAATTCTGCTATAAGTTCGTGAGTTCTCAGTATGCGATTTCGGCTTTCTCCTGTTGTCATGAAAAATCATTTTCTGTTCTGGTCGAAGGATGCTGAGCTAGCTTATAGAGGATACATAAATGCACAAAAATTGCAGATTGTCATTACGGGTTCATTATACCTTAATTTAACCTTTTCTGTTTTGTTACCTACATTTTATAACTTTGCTGAGAATAAAGGAATGAATTGAATTTATGGAAGGATGTATTATGATTTCAACATCTTTTGTATGGTTTTCATTGATTTTATCTGTTCTTTCCATATTGTCTGCAAGAAATATCATTGTTTATCAAATCAATGTAACCTTTGTGAAACTCTGGAGATGTTTTTTTTTTTTCACTTTTCCGTTTTTGGTAAAATATTTATGATGGATATTTTTGGAGAAAAATGTTTGCATGATATTCTTTTTTGTGAAAGTTATGATTTTCTGTCAATCTGAAATGACTTAGTAACTATTACATGCAAGGAATGATAATCTAAGCATTTCTTTGTATTGTCCTTAAGATATGTATATTAGTAATACTTAATTATAATGTGAAGTAATTAGCTAGTAAGAAAGAACTTAATGAAAACTGTAAAAATTGTTGCGTTTCTTTGAAATACAGACATTGATACATGTCTGAAACAGTTCAATATTTCCTGGAATGATTTTTTCTGTTCTATCTGCAGCTTGTATCATGCACAAAGTATATTATTCTCAGGTATGAAAACATTTAAAAAAATGGAAACAAGAAAATGCTATTTTATGTAAATATTAAGAGAGGAAAACACAAAGTTAAGTGTTTAATTAGACAATGTAAATAAGGGAGAAACAGTATCAATAAACTTTCTCAGCAAATATTTTGTTATTCTGTAAATGGATTACTGAAGGGGAGATTTGGATTTAACACAAATGAAGAAAGTATCGAATCATTTCACGCCGTCAAACGGAATGTTGAAGGTACATCATGATAATGATAATCATCATTCTCGGACCAGTCTCGCCTCGATCTTCGAGGATTTGGCGACTATACGTAAATCTATTCTCGGCAGCGGCTCCCATGAAAATTCGGTAAGTTTATAATGTTAGATTCATGAACAAAACATTTTGCTGAACTTGAGCCATGCTTTCTAGGTGGAATTATAAACCAGTTTTGAAATAAGATATTGTTAAATTATAATTTTTAGCTCATCTGATTTTTTGAAAAAAAATGATGAGTTATTGTCATCACTTGAGCGGGCGTCGGCGTCGGCGTCTGCGTCGGCGTTGCCTGGTTAAGTTTTATGTTTAGGTCAGCTTTTCTCCTAAACTATCAAAGCTATTGCTTTGAAACTTGGAATACTTGTTCACCATCATAAGCTGACCCTGTGTAGCAAGAAACATAACTCCATCTTGCTTTTTGCAAGATTTATGGCCCCTTTTGTACTTAGAAAATATCAGATTTCTTGGTTAAGTTTTATGTTAAGGTCAACTTTTCTCCTAAACTATCAAAGCTATTGCTTTGAAACTTGGAATACTTGTTTACCATCGTAAGCAGACCCTGTACATCAAGAAACATAACTCCATCTTGCTTTTTGCAAGAATTATTGCCCCTTTTGGACTTAGAAAATCAGTTTTCTTGGTTAAGTTTTATGTTTAGGTCAGCTTTTATCCTAAACTATCAAAGCTATTGCTTTAAAACTTGCAACACTTGTTCACCATCATAAGCTGACCCTGTACAGCAAGAAACATAACTCCATCCTGCTTTTTGCAAGATTTATGGCCCCTTTTGGACTTAGAAAATATCAGATTTTTTGGTTAAGTTTTATGTTCAGGTGAACTTTTTCTCTTAAACTATCAAAGCTATTGCTTTGAAACTTGCAACACTTGTTCACCATTATAAGCTGACCCTGTACAGCAAGCAACATAACTCCATCCTGCTTTTTGCAATAATTATTGCCCCTTTTGGACTTAGAAAATCATTTTCTTGTTTTAGTATTATGTTTAAGTATACTTTTCTCATAAACTATCAAAGCTATTGCTTTAAAACTTGCAACAGTTTTTCACCATCATAAGTGGACACTGTACATCAAGAAACATAACTCTATCCTGCTTTTTGCAAGAATGATGGCCCTTTTTAGACTTAGAAAATCTTAGGTAGGACAATATTTCTATTATACAAAAAAAATCAGATGAGCGTCAGCACCCGCAAGGCGGTGCTCTTGTTATATAGACAGAACTATTTTTCCTTTTAATATGATGAAAAATATATTGGGTGCAATTGACACTTTGACATGTTTGACAATAGCATTCTCTTAATGATTATTCCTAAGTTTTTAGTTTGATTGAATGAAGAAATTCAATAGTCTAGCTATTCTAATCACCTTGGCATTGATGTCGGCTTAACAACTTGGTTAATGTTTTGCATGCAAGTATATATAGCTACAGTCATGTCTGACATGCATTGGCCAGATTATGCGCCATTTGGGACTTGCAAAATCCTGGTCAAAGACTAATGCATCTGATACTGGATTGAAACTCTATAGATATTTGAGCCGCGCCATGAGAAAACCAACATAGTGGGTATGCGACCAGCAAGGATCCAGACCAGCCTGCGCATCCGCGCAATCTGGTCAGGATCCATGCTGTTCGCTTTTAAAGCCTATTGGGATTGGAGAAACTGTTAGCGAACAGCATGGAGCCTGACCAGACTGCGTGGATGCGCAGGCTGGTCTGGATCAATGCTGGTCGCATACCCACTGTGTTGGTTTTCTCATGGCACGGCTCATTTTAACATTAAGGGTTGCATGTTTCAGTTGCATACAAGTACAGACATTGATAAGTGGACTGTATGGAAACAATATGGATACACACTGATCTGGATTCATGCTAGTCCAAAGTCCTATCGTTGGTTTTTACACAGCAACAGTCATTTCATTTTGCGGTGTCATTTTGTGTATTTATTCAAGGTCGCTTAAACCTATAAAATTTAGTCCACCATGAATACTTATTATTTCACAATGTAAGCAAAATTAGAAAATACAGAATGTGATGATGTATAAAATATCTGGCTATTTCATGACTGTAATAAACTGGAGTAACTGTTGTAGGTCGCGTCACTCTGAATCGCAAAATAATCAGAGGAATTGAAAATTCATTGCTTTTGTCACACCATTGTCACAGAATTTCTGAGAGCCTGTTAACAGGCAGAAGCACATTAACTATGTATTGTATTGTAACTTTATGTATTGTATTGTAACTTTATACAGTAAGAATGTTGATTTGGTAACTATGTGATCGGTAGTTTCATTTACAGATATTTTGACTGACAACTGGAGATTTCATATCAAAACTTAGATCGAAGAAAGTTTTTATGCCCCCGAAGGGAGGCATATAGTTTTTGAACCGTCTGTCGGTCTGTCGGTCCGTCGGTCTGTCGGTCTGTCAGTCTGTCAGTCTGTCCGCAATTTTCGTGTCCGGTCCATATCTTTGTCATCGATGGATGGATTTTCAAATAACTTGGCATGAATGTGTACCACAGGAAGACGACGTGTCCCGCGCAAGACCCAGGTCCGTAGCTCAAAGGTCAAGGTCACACTTAGACATTAAAGGATAGTGCATTGATGGGCGTGTCCGGTCCATATCTTTGTCATCCATGAATGGATTTTCAAATAACTTGGCATGAATGTGTACCACAGTAAGACGACGTGTTGCGCGCAAGACCCAGATCCGTAGCTCAAAGGTCAAGGTCACACTTAGACGTTAAAGGATAGTGCATTGATGGGCGTGTCCGGTCCATATCTTTGTCATCCATGGATGGATTTTCAAATAACTTGGCATGAATGTGTACCACAGTAAGACTACGTGTCGTGCGCAAGACCCAGGTACGTAGCTCAAAGGTCAAGGTCACACTTAGACGTTAAAGGTCATTTTTCATGATAGTGCATTGATGGGCGTGTCCGGTCCATATCTTTGTCATTCATGCATGGATTTTAAAATTACTGCACATGAATGTGTGACACAGTAAGACGACATGTCGCGCGCAAGACCCAGCTCCGTAGGTCAAAGGTCCTAAACTCTAACATCGGCCATAACTATTCATTCAAAGTGCCATCGGGGGCATGTGTCATCCTATGGAGACAGCTCTTGTTTCTAGGTTGGAATGATATTTGCAATGAAAAAACACAAATTAAAGAAAAATTAGCTGCAGCAGCATTTCTACCACATATATAAGCAGCTACTGATCATTTAGGATAAAGTGTCATTTAGGCAGTTCAGTATAACATGTTTATTATTTGATATGACTGAATCAGTTATCATCAAGAAAATATTTACATTTGGGTACATTCTTGCAAATTATTATCAGACTGTTAGTTTCATTCTCCCATATCAAATATATAAACCTGTTTACCGGTATATCAGTCAGTTCAGGTGAAATGTTATCTTAAGTGATTAGTACAATTAAGAGCAAAATTTAACTCCAAGCAAACATTAAACCTGCTCTAACCTTAGAATCAGAATATCCTTTAAAACACCCAGTGTATGGCAAAAAAAAATGGTATTTTGCGTGATGTTTTGTAGCTGTATTCCGCTATGTATGCTTTTCTCTTGTTTTAGCATGTCTTCTCATTATTCAGATTTTGTAGTATTTGCATGTCATGCAGATGCATAAAATGCATTGCATTTGTAAGGAATACAATACAAAGTAATACAAACAAGAAATATCTTTAAAAATGATGGTCGGCGAATTGTAATAAGGAAAGAAGTTTATGAATTTTTCATCTAACATTCATCTTTCATCTAACATTTTTCAAATTGCAAAACTAAACACCGCACTTTAACAATTTAAATGGTTCTCTTTTAATTTTTCGCAAAGGTTTCGTAGGGTTGCAATTTTGTTTCGTTTATCCTTAGACGAATAATTACAGCAGTAGTTTGATGAAGATTCATGAAGCGGTTCATGAGAAGAGGTCATTAAATGTGTTTATATTTTTAGCTAAATTGGTCCCTATCCCCATTTGTAACAAAATAGCAGGAGACCTTACGATATTGTTACACATCGAGTTTGATAAAAATCCATTACATTTTAGTGTTTAATGCGAAGAAAGGCATATCTACTTTTAGCTATAGTGGTCCCTAATAGGGCCCAAGTTCCTATATAAATAAATTTGGAAGAGGACCTTATAATGATGCTCCAGACCAAGTATGACAAAGTTCCACCAAGCTGTTCATGAGATGCTGTATAAAGGCATTTCTAGTTTTAGCTCTAGCAGCCCCTAAAAGGGGTCAAATGTCCCAGCTGAACAAAGTTGGCTGCGGGCCTAATAAAGATGCTACAAATCAAGTTTGATTAGAATACATGAGAAAAAATCAATTAAAGGATTTTTTTATTTATTATTTTTATTTATTTCTAAAATAGGCCAACTGATCCCGCTTTAACAAATGCATATCCGCTATTTATGAATCTTTGGACAATGACGTCACACCTATAAAAAAGTGAAGGTCAAGCAAAACATACAATTGTAATTATTTCAATATTTCTGTTTCATAAGCAAAGTTTGATCATAGTCATATCTATCATATCACATAGATAAACTGTATGCAGCGTACCTTCATTTCAGTGTAATGAGATTCAGTCATTATATAGCATATACATAATAAAACAGATTTCAACTGAGTTCAATATTTGCATACCATACTAAAGAAAAATATTCATATATAATAAATCAGTTACAAATAATTTGTAACAAATATATCAAAGCAAACAAGTACTCATTTTAATATGCAATCTGAATAAGTCACAAAAGCAAGAAACCTTTTCATATACAGACGACAATTGTAACAAGGAAAATCTTTTAAAAAGCACTTCTGTACATAAAAGACTCTTATCACACCCTTATTCATGTGATACGCAGACCGTATTCAGCTCTTTCTTTAATTTGATATATGTTGGTATTTGGACAGGTTTTTATCATATTTATTAAACTTACTTATCATTTTGAGATATATCAATATTCTTGCTAAATATACTGAGCCAAAGTTAGCTTTAAAACTGTGAACAGCGTCGTTAAGGATAAAGGCTTTGTCTACATTTCACTCAGCGTAGCTCAATCAACAGAGTGAAAGAAATTGACACTCTCGTCCAATCAGGCAGAGTGTTGCATAAATCTTCCATTTTGATAAATTATCTATAATGCGTTATCAAGTAGTTTGATTTGCAAACTGAAGTCACGTGGCATAGGTAACGAATTCGTTCTTAGACGGCGTTCACCGAAAAAGCTTAATATCTGTTGTTCAAAACAAAAAGTTTAAAGTTACTATGTTGAGCAGTTTTAGAAGATTGCTTACCTCTCTGCAATTTTATAACCCCCTTACATTCCTGCTACTTGGTTATCCCCCTTATTATCCCCTGCAGTTTATTACCATCTGCAAAGAAATTGGGGGATGTCTGTCTATTTATCCATCTGTCTGTCCTGTATGTTTGTATTTTGTAAGTAGCAGTTACCCTGCAGTCTTTTAGCAGGTTCAGGGTGAGCTATTAGTAGGCATCCCACATCCATCAACATCAATTTACATAACCATTTTCTCTGATACTATGGGTCAGAATTACATCTGACTTTGTCTGTAGCATCCCCAGTCGAAATTGACGGTTTATTACCATGGTAATTCATGGTTTACCATGGTAGTTCATGGTCATGGGACAACGGTTTAACATGGTTGACAATGGCTGTGGTAATTGGCACCACAGTCATAAAACATGGTATCAGACTATGGTTAAAAACCATGGTCGACCGTGGTGATTATTGACTGTCAAAAACTGTATAAATATGAATTTGAAAGGGTCGTGAAAATACATGACTATTGCAGTCTGTATCTATTTTTACCAAGTCAGTCATTTATTTGCCATAAAATTGCTAAGATGACAACAAATTATAGTGAAAACTATTCTATAACTAGGAAAACTTTTGGAGCCGAAATGCAGCAGTCAGGTGTCTTTGGTGCATTGTAAAACTTGATAAGTGTGAAAATTACTAACACGATGGTGGTTGAAAAAAGTCGACCACAGTAGTCTGGTCAAACTGTTGATCGTCTTTTCTGACCACGGTCGACCATGGCCAATCTTATCTCACCATGGTCGACCATGGCCGACCTTGCTCTGGACCATGTTTTCACCATGGTATTTGATGGTTGACCACGTTAAAATATCAACCATCAAAAACCATGGTGGCCATGGTCAACCATGGTCATCATTTCGCCTGTGTTCTGGTCAGGTCCTCTCTCAAATTTGTTCAGATGAGGGCACTTGGCCCTTGTTAGGGGCCTCTAGAGCTAAAAATAGGAAAACCTTTAATTAGCTTCACTTTAAGATCCTCTCTCAAATTTATTCAGAGATTGCACTTGGTCTGTTTTAGGCCCCTTTAAATGACATCTTCTCATGAACTGCTTCAGACTTAATTTAATTACTGGGACCCAGGGCACTTAGATTGCCCTTGTCTAGCTGTCTATTTGTCAGTCTGTCTGTCTGTACTAACTTGCGTTCTACATATCTCAAAATGTATTTGACCTAGTAGTCGTTATTAAACCTCCTGACTATGTGGAGTTTTATTTGGGATTTCATACAGCTAGAACAGTGTTATGGCCTTTGACTTAGCCAGAAATTTGCATACAGTGTCAGGAACTGGGGGTGTCAGATTCCTATGGACACACATCTAGCTTTTTAACTGATTGGCAGTAGAGACACATTCTGCAGGGGATAATTCTTCATTGGATTTGTCTAATTAATGCTAATTTCATTATATCTGATGACGGTTTTAGTAACAATTGAATTGCAAATTAAGATTTCATTACTTTTACGTTTGGGTAAAAACAATGCTTTAATTTGGGTACTCTTTAATGTTGTCCTGTAATTGAAATTGATACGAGTTTGTTAGTAGAAGGAATAGTTAAATATGTACTTGCCAACAACTGAACATGCCAGATTAGTTATTTCAGCAAACTGTATATTGGAGCCACGCCATGAGAAAACCAACATAGTGGCTTTGTGACCAGCATGGATCCAGCCCAGCCTGTGCATCTGCGCAGTCTGGTCAGGATCCATGCTGTCTGCTAATGGTTTCTCAAACTGCAGTAGGCTTTGAAAGCGAACAGCATGGATCCTGACCAGACTGCGCAGATGCACAGGCTGGTCTGGATCCATGCTGGTCACAGAGCCCCTATGTTGGTTTTCTCATGGTGCAGCTCATTGCTTGATGGTATGTTCTCAAATGATGAGTTACAGTGTCTTCACATGTTTACAGGCCTTTAACAGAGTTTGCCTCTATAACATTTCTTTAAGTTCCACACTTAAAATCCTTTGTCATGTTTGAGATTTGCAAGAATATCATATTGCTGAGGTGAGTGTCTTGTTGCTTAGTCTTGTATGGCTCTCTTGATCCGTTGATAACTAATTATCATTCTTTTAACTTACCTGAACCAGAGGGAGCATGTTGAGCTATTGTGATAAGTCTGTCATCTGTTATCCTGGTGTTAGCTTTTTAGCTCACCTGTCACATAGTGACAAGGTGAGTTTTTGTGATCACCCTTTGTCCTTCTTCCGTGCGTGCGTGCGTCAACAATTTCTTGTCTGCACGATAGTGGTTTCATTAATGATTTTATTTTAACCAAACTTGCACACAACTTGTATCACCATAAGATCTCGGTTCCTTTCTTGAACTGGCCAGATCCCATTATGGGTTCCAGAGTTATGGCCCCTGAAAGGGCCAAAATTAGCTATTTTGACCTTGTCTGCACAATAGCAGCTTTATTTATGATTTGATTTTTACCAAACTGGCACACAACTTGTATCACCATAAGATCTTGGTTCCTTTCTTGAACTGGCGAGATTCCATTATGGGTTCCAGAGTTATGGCCCCTGAAAGGGCCAGAATCAGCTATTTTGACCTTGTCTGCACAATAGCAGCTTCATTTATGATTTTGTTTTAACCAAACTTGCACACAACTTGTATCACTATAAGATCTTGGTTCCTTTCTTGCACTGGCGAGATTCCGTTATGGGTTCCAGAGTTCTGGCCCCTGAAAGGGCCAGAATTAATTATTTTGACCTTGTCTGCACAATAGCAGCTTCATTTATGATTTGAATTTAATCAAACTTGCACAAAACTTGTGTCACCATAAGATCTCATTTCCTTTGTTGAACTGGCCAGACCCCTTAATGGGTTCCAGAGTTATGGCCCCTGAAAGGCCAAAATTAGCTATTTTGACCTTGTCTGTACAATAGCAGCTTCATTTATGATTTGATTTTAACCAAATTTGCACACAACTTGTATCACCACAAGATCTTGGATCTTTTCTTGAACTGGCCAGATTCCATCATGGGTTCTAGAGTTATGGCTTCTTAAAGATCCAAAATTGGCTATTTTGGCTTTTGCAGCCAAATACAGACTTCATTTATGGTTTTATTTGATACAAACTTCCAAAATATCTTCAACAACAATAAATCTTGGATTCCATGACAAATCAGATCCAATCGTAGGTTATTCTATATCTGATTTAATACCTCCTCTGATTGTAATCAAACTGGATTTATATCAGTAAGTACTTATAGGACTTATTTGAAATTTCATTATTGTCATTAGTTGGACTGAGCCAATCAGGGTAAATAACTATGGACAGATTTTATGTCAAATTACCTCCCTTTATTTCAAATTAAAATTGGTATATGTTCGTAACTAATGAAGATACTGATCTGAAATTTCATTTATGTCAACAGATTTATATGGCAGATCCTTCTTTTGTTCACTTACAATAATTTTCTTTTTAATTACTTCCCTTTTACGTTACTATAAATAGCTTATTTTTAGTAACTTTTTTATTATTGGCTAAAAGCGAGACCACTTTTCTATGATACAACATGGATGGTACCTCCAAGTTTTAGGTGTATTTTGACATATCTGTACCTTTTAAGAATTTTTTTTTCTTTTTGGTTAAATTTCTTCCCTTTGTTGTTCCTTTCCTTTGGACTTAGATATTTTTTCTGAGGACAAGAAGTGCAATGATAACAGGTGAGCGATATAGGGCCATCATGGCCCTCTTGTTTATTTTTAACAACTTCTTCTCATGAACTCCTTGATGGATTATCACCAAACTTTGTCTGTAGCATCCTTGTAAGGTCCTCTCTGAAGTTTGTTCAAATGGTTGCAATTCACTGATTTTGGGGGTCATCAGAGCTAAAAACAGAAAAAACACAACATTAAATGACTATTCCTCATGAAGTGTATGACGGAATGTCACCGAACTTGGTCTGTAGCATCGTTGTACGGTCCTCTCTCATATCTGCTTAAATGTTTCCATTTGACTGATTATAGGGGCCAGCCAGAGCTAAAAATAGAAAATCTTTTAAACATTTTTTTTTTCAAAACCACTTGATGGATCATCACTGAAATTGTTATGCAGCTAGCATCCTCCGAAAATCCTCTCTCAGATTTATTCAGATGGTTCTGCTTGACTGATGCAACCAGAGCTAAAAAATGACAATTATCATGATGAATTTGGTATGTAGTATCCCCTGCATTTGTTTAAAAGGTGTCACTGGCTGCAAGAGCTTGAGATGATAAAATCCCTCTACTAAACACATATGTAACCATTCATGTGACAGTGTGTCATACATATATTCAAGGTCAAATTGTCAGTTTAAGGTGAGCAACACAGGGCCACTTTATTCATCTTGTTTCAGTGACTTGATATATATAGTCTGTGTGAAGAGGAAATTGGAAAAATAGATGAAATTAGAAGCGACACCTTTTTTTCTTTTTCATCATCATAAATATCCTACAATTGATATTAGCTTGCTATTTCTCAAATATCTAAAACTTAAATTTTTGTTGTTTCTCAATAAGGTAAAAGATAAGGTAAAAATTGAATTCTTGTACACCAGAATGTGCAAACTTCAGCTTGTAATAGAAACAGGGAACTAGGAAGTGTTAAAAAACATATGGAACAAAAATAAACTGATTGATTAGTCTGTGATGTATGCTTGTTTATTGTCTGCAGATTGTTTTTCTCTTTAAAGACAGAAAAATATTAAGCACCTAAACCTGATGGGAAATTTATACAGTCTGGTAAATTTAACAACTTGCAGGCACTCTATTTTTCATGGAATTGATGATAGAGTTTGAAGCAGGTTTCTATAATTAAATGGTGAAGATTATTGACTGATTAAAGTTCCATAAGGCTTTTCATTTTTTGTTAGAAACAGATTAGAGATATTTTATGAAAGAACATGGCTTTCGAAAACTCACGTATAACCAGTTAGGGCCATAAAGGGAGGTAATCATAAACAGTAGATTCAATATTTCCTACTTTGTTAATCAGCATTTAAACCTCATATAAAAACAATAATGTATGTGAGAAAACAATTATCGAAAATAGAATTTAACAAGAGATAGACATATCAAACATTATTAATGAAAAGAGATAGACATATTAAATATTCATAAAGAAAAGATATAGACATATTGAATATTCATAAAGAAAAGATATAGACATATTGAATTCATAAAGAAAAGATATAGACATATTAAATAATCATAAAGAAAAGAGATAGACATATTAAACATTCATAAAGAAAAGATATAGACATGTTGAATATTCATAAAGAAAAGATATAGACATATTGAATATTCATAAAGAACAGAGATAGACATATTGAATATTCATAAAGACGAGAGATAGACATATTGAATATTCATAAAGAAGAGAGATAGACATATTGAATATCCATAAAGAACAGATTTAGACATACAAATATTCATAAAGAAAAGAGATAGACATGTTAAATATGCATAACAAAAATGTAAGCAAAAGCATAATGAGCCTTTAAATGAATGAACAGAAACTCATATAATTCAGTGAGTTTATTGGGGAACTTGAATATTATGATTTTCAAATTCAGTTTCTTTTAAAAGGGTGGCATATAGGTAACATTAAAATATTATTATGCTTCCTGTCAGCTTGAAGTAATAGAAATAATTCATATAGCTCAACCCTATCTGTTATTGAAGTTAAAGATAATGAAGTTGTTAAAATACTGGAAACAGAATTTGGAGACCAGTCACAAAGCTGACTGGTTATGGTTTTGCACAAACTTCAAATTGACCAATGACAATGCTGCACCGTAAGATTCAATTTGTGTGAAGTTTTTAGTGGAGAGATAGAAGAAAAGAAAGATCTCTTCTTTGTATGCTGTGATCTGCTTATAGCCATTTTCATTCTGTATTCTGGCATCATAATTCATTTGTAAATGTGTGTCATTTTAGGACATTATAATGTCTTTAAGTACAGAAGACCGTGATTTCCCCATGGTTCAGCAAGAGGGAGGTATTTATGGTGCGATGAATATCCTAGAAGTGTTTGGTACATGTGCACTGGTTATTGTACAATGCCCAAGTAAATAGTGCTGCCTCAATGGAATATCAGCATGTAGACAATGGCATGATACTCGATCCAATCCAGTCACATTATACTGACACTGTATAGAGCATTTATAGAACTTTCCTCTTTTGTATGACACAGCCAGTGAGTGAACCCACAGCCTGCCTCACTGGAAGCGGGTGGCCTTTACTACTTAGCTAATGAGGCAGCCAGTGAGTGAACCCACAGCCTGCCTCACTGGAAGCGGGTGGCCTTTACTACTTAGCTACTGAGGCAGCCAGTGAATGAACCCACAGCCTGCCTCACTGGAAGCGGGTGGCCTTTACTACTTAGCTACTGAGACAGTTTTCAGCTTGTTTGTGTCCTGTTAAACCATTTATCTCTGTCACTGGTCTTCAAGAAATTTATAAAATTTCACAGTTATTTCTTTGGAATTACTATGATAAAAAGTAAAAAAAAAAAATGCTATGATTCAAAGGGAAATGCGTAGTACCAGAAAAAAAAAGCTCTCTACCAAAATGAAGAACCCGAAATGAGAAGCACTGTGTACCAAAAGCATTGACAACCTAGCTTTTTGTCACATTTTATATGGGTTTTACAGGATGCAAAGGTTTTTCTCCATAATATGTGTTTGGTTTGTCTAGACTTAAATCAAATATTGATGTAACTAGTGCTCATTTTAAGGAATATAAAATATTCATCAGTTGTTGACAGCAACAAGACAGGGCCATTAGGGTTTTACTTTGTTTTTCCATTTACTTCTGTGAGTCTGACCTGGGGAACATAAATAGAACTGGATAGGCTTGATTTGACTGTTGAAGTCAACACGATCATTGCGCCAAAAGAACAGCCAGGTCATATTTATGAATAATCTGTGTATTTTTAAGAGAGAAAGGCTAGACATCTAGATGTTTTCTTTACAGAAATGTCGGAAAGAAAAAGCTTAACTATAAACTAGTAGTTTCTCATTCAGGTGACAGTTAAATAATGGACAACCATGGTGAATGTCAATTGAACCATACTTTCATGATGTTTTGGACATGGTTAATAATGAGCCATGTTCACCTTTCCTACTACAAAAGCAAAAATTGGTCCTGTTTATTTTCATGCATAATATGTTCCTTTTCCTACCATAAACCAATATTGGCCTGTGATAAAGCAAAAATTCAGCCACTCTATAACAGTTTGCTGTAACATAATATTACACAGTAAAATGTGTTCGCAAGTTTTTTACTTTTATTATAATGGCAAATACAACATAAACCAAAATAAAACGATCCTGTTTTTTGGTAAATGTCCAGAATTTGACTGCACAATAAAATCATAAAGTATGGTATTTAGATGTGGAATGTTAGAAAACAGAGTGATATTTCTGTTTGTGTATTTGCAGAGTCAGAGATCATGGATCGAGAGGACATTTATGAAGAGGGAGTGTTCAAAGTTCATACGAAGCTCTCGAGATCCTGGAAAGTAAGTTACTGCAATAACTAGCACAGATAATAGAAGGTCGTCATTATTCATAGGTTACTTTTCGGCACACAGCATAATGTAATCAAATCTGTAAGTCTCGAATTGTAGTTTCTGCTCTTACTGAAATATCACCTTCTTTTCTGATACAGGTTGTAGTAACATTGAGAATGTTTGGTAATTGCACTATAAAAATGCTGTGGAACAGACTTTATCACTATGTTGCAATTAAAGGCTTATTTCAAAATTTTACTGGAAGAAGGCATTAGCAGAAATATAGTGCGGTTTTAAAAGTGATCCCATTTGGAATCATAAATATTTGAATAGTGTATAACATATTTTGCAACTGGTTGAAAATTTTGACATTTGTACAAAATTTAATAATGAGCTGATTTGTTATACAAAAATTTGCCTACAAAACGGCAACTTGATAAGAAGTGACGGCTAATTTTTTAAGCCCGTTACGTAGAAGTAATTACGATTCTTTGACTAAACTTTGTTAAGTTATTGTGAAGACATACAGTGTGTCATCCCAAACTATTCATTCTTAAATAGCAAGTGTACTAATATGAACTCCCTAATGTGCCGTGACAAACGACCATTACTTCACACAGAATTTTTATTTACCATTATATGTCTGCTTTCTCTGACATTTATTAACAGTTACAGACTCCTGTGAAATGTCAGTCCATTTTGGGACAGTCTGAATATGTTCCTTGTCACCAAAGGCAATTGAAAGAAAATATTTAAAAGAAAATATTTGCCTAACTGAATGATCTTTAAATTGAAAGATTCTCATGCATTTCCTCAATGTTTAGAAGATCAGTGGATACTGTGAAATCATTAATATTCATGGAGGACTAATTTTCGTGGATTTCATGGTTGAGTCAGTCCACGAAATTTAATCCCAACAAACAAGTAAAATTCCCATTCATTTTATGTTCAAAAGTTGAAATCCACGAATTCATATCCCCACGAAATTGCCGTTTTTACCAAAACCACGAAATTTCTTGCCTATGAAATTAAATGATTTTACAGTAGTTTTTGGCCTGCTTTTACTGCTCTTACAGGAAGCTGAACCAACTACCATGTCAGTTCGGCTGAAAGAGAAGCCTGTCTGCTTCAGAACTGATTTTTTAGCTCACCTGTCACAAAGTGACAAGGTGAGCTTTTGTGATCGCGCGGTGTCCGTCGTCCGTCGTCCGTCAGTGCGTCCGTGCGTCCGTAAACTTTTGCTTGTGACCTAGAGGTCACATTTTTCATGGGATCTTTATGAAAGTTGGTCAGAATGTTCATCTTGATGATATCTAGGTCAAGTTCGAAACTGGGTCACGTGCCATCAAAAACTAGGTCAGTAGGTCTAAAAATAGAAAAACCTTGTGACCTCTCTAGAGGCCATATATTTCACAAGATCTTCATGAAAATTGGTCAGAATGTTCACCTTGATGATATCTAGATCAAGTTCGAAACTGGGTCACGTGGGGTCAAAAACTAGGTCAGTAGGTCTAAAAATAGAAAAACCTTGTGACCTCTCTAGAGGCCATATTTTTCATGAGATCTTCATGAATATTGGTCAGAATGTTTATCTTGATGATATCTAGGTCAGGTTCGAAACTGGGTCACGTAGGGTCAAAAACTAGGTCATTAGGTCTAAAAATAGAAAAACCTTGTGACCTCTCTAGAGGCCATATTTCTCAATGCATCTTCATGAAAATTGGTCAGAATGTTCATCTTGATGATATCTAGGTCAAGTTCGAAACTGGGTCACGTGGGGTTAAAAACTAGGTCAGTAGATCTAAAAATAGAAAAACCTTGTGACCTTTCTAGAGGCCATTTTTTTCATGAGATCTTCATGAATATTGGTCAGAATGTTCACCTTGATGATATCTAGGTCAAGTTCGAAATTGGGTCATGTGGGGTCAAAAACTAGGTCAGTAGATCTAAAAATAGAAAAACCTTGTGACCTCTCTAGTGGCCATATTTCTCAATGGATCTTCATGAAAATTGGTCAGAATGTTCACCTTGATGATATCTAGGTTGAGTTCGAAACTGGGTCATGTGCGGTCAAAAACTAGGTCAGTAGGTCTAAAAATAGGAAAACCTTGTGACCTCTCTAGAGGCGGTATTTTTCAATGGATCTTCATGAAAATTGGTCAGAATGTTTACCTTGAAGATATCTAGGTCAAGTTCGAAACTGGGTCACGTGGGGTCAAAAACTAGGTCAGTAGATCTAAAAATAGAAAAACCTTGTGACCTCTCTAGAGGCCATATTTTTCATGAGATCTTCATGAATATTGGTCAGAATGTTCATCTTGATGATATCTAAGTCAGATTTAAAACTGGGTCACGTTGGGTCAAAAACTAGGTCAGTAGGTCTAAAAATAGAAAAAACCTTGTGACCTCTCTAGAGGCCATATTTCTCAATGGATCTTCATGAAGATTGGTGAGAATGTTCAGCTTGATGATATCTAGGTCAGGTTCGTAACTGGGTTATGTGCTGTCAAAAACTAGGTCAGTAGGTCGAAAAATAGAAAAACCTTGTGACCTCTCTAGCGGCCATATTTTTCAAGAGATCTTCATGAAAATTGGTGAGAATGTTCACCTTGATGATATCTAGGTCAAGTTTAAAAGTGGGTCACGTGCCTTCAAAAACTAGGTCATTAGGTCAAATAATAGAAAAACCTTGTGACCTCTCTAGAGGCCATGTTTTTCAATGGATCTTCATGAAAATTGGTCAGAATTTTTTATCTTGATGATATCTAGGTCACATATGCTCAAAAACTAGGTCACTATGTCAAATAATAGAAATAACGATGTCATACTCAGTTGAACACTGGGTCATGTGGAGATAGGTGAGCGATTCAGGACCATCATGGTCCTCTTGTTTTACTACCTTGTCTTGTCTACTAGATTATTACTGCATAGCATTTCTTATGCTTAATGGTAGCTTTACTCATGTATTCAACCTAGGTATTGGGACACTGTGTTTTTAGCACAAATATACAAAGTATGGAGAGCTGTCCTACACAACCTGGCATTGGCGTCTGCGTCCATCCGTGTCCGCACCATGGTTAAAGTTTTGATGCACTTTCTCTATATTTTCGTAATTAATTGATGGATGTGATTCAAATTTAAAAGTATTATTCCTCATCATCATCCGCATCATAATGCACAGGGGTCATAACTCCTGTTCCAGTATTTCTTGAATTATTCTCCCTTTTTACTTACAATTTCTGGTTAAAGTTTTTGTGCACTAAGCTTTCACGCTTTCTCAGTTAATACAAATGGATTTGATTCAAACTTAAATAATGGTGGATTATATAGTTGGTGAATATATTTCCTGACTTAAATCTTTTTGGGTTTGAAAATTTGTTCAGAGTGTAGAATTCTTTTACATGAGGTAGATGATCCAGCTGGCTTATAGAAAGTCAGTGGTTCTACTGGAATGCCTGCCTATGAAAGCTTGAAATTCGCCAGATGACCTTTCTTTGTGTAAGTATTAAGTTAGATTCCACAAATACATAAAAAATATTCTGAGATGGTCTTGAATAATGCAGGCTGGACTGTACTGAGTATGAACTAATGCCTGTTTGTCTTAAAAAATATACTTGTCATAATTTTTCATTTACGTGACACTTCCGCAGTTTTCTTCTTATACTAGTTGACGAAAATTTATTATAATGATAATAGTTTGCCTTGAAAATTAATGAATCTCCACAATATGCAAATGAGCGGGAGATCCTCATTCACTGACATGACGGCTGGAAATTACTGCTCGTAAAAACATTGATGAATAATGATGAAGAACACGTCATATATTTTTTATCAAAATATTAATTCCTTTTTAATCCACAAGCCAAATGTATTCTGAATTTTTGTTTTTAAGCAAAGGAGATAGGTTTTCTGACTGCTGTAAATATTGAGAAACTGTTGAAGGACAGCAGTAAACAAAATAACAGAATCCAATGTCAAGCTTCTCATACAATTATGTTTTTTTTGTTGTTTTTTTGCCAGATCTTTGCCAAAACATCCTTTGTAGAACCTTAAACTCTCAGTGTTTGTTACAGTCAAGAGTCAAACATTCTGGTTTAGGCTAGTCAAAATAATTGGACGGTCAGATTGTTTTATACTTGTGACGGGCAGTCTTACTGTCAAAACTTCGAAGGACAAAAATAATTGAGGATGAATCACAGTACACTGTCATGTAAAGTTATCACTTGCTTCAGTTTAGGCCAATTCAGAGTTGTTCCCCTTAGATTTTCTTGGGAAGGTACCATCTCTAAATATTTCCTAGGATCGCATCAAATTTGTTGGACTAGGTTTAGGCCTGTATTTATCCATGTTTAAGAGTCTAAGAGTTAGACGTAGGAAAACAAATATTCAGTTTTTCATGATTGAAAAATGTACACAAATGGAATTTGCCTGGGGTGTTTGTAGCAATTGAACGCACCTTCACGCAAAGTTTTGTCGCAATTTGAATAAACGAAAATGACCATGCTGGAAGAAAATTAAGAATTTCGAAGTTTAAGACTTATATAACTTTGATGAATGTGGGTCCTGATATCTTAGCATCCACAGCAATGACATTGTACTTCCACTGTTAACCCTTAGCCTGCTGGCGGCAAGTGATTCAGCCTTTGCGACCAGTGCAGACCAAGATCAGCCTGCACATCCGTGCAGTCTGATCATGGTCTGCACTGTTCGCTATTCAGTTAGTAAATTTTCAGTGAATACCCCTTTGAATAATAAATGGTATTGCCCAAATTGAATGATGGACCAGTCCATTTTAGAAATTTAGCAGGCTAAGGGTTAAATCTCTGGGCTTTGATGTTATCCACATCCAAAAGAAAATTAACTTAAAGATAGCATCTTTACTGTTATCCATTTTCTTTGGTATTGCTTAAAGAGACTTCCTATAGTTTTTTTCCTTTCATAGATTTTTTTTAAATTCAAATATATGATAGGAAAATTTGTGCTGAAAACAATGAACAAATAAAAACAATAGGTCACCAGGCTTGTTTTTGTGAAAAATTGTTTTGAACCCACCCACTGTTGCTGAAACTGCCAGCGATTTTTCAACATTTTCATAATTTTCTGCTTTTTTATAAATACCAACCAAAATATACATCCAGGCAGCACAATACGGTTTTTTTCTTTTTACAGATTTTATTATATACTTATTTGATATCATAGTCATATTTGTAATACTCTATCCTTACAATAATGGGTACAAATGAAAAAAAATATTGTTTCATATTTACTTTTGTGAACTTTTTCAATGAAAAATACCCATAGTGAAGAATATTTTTTTTTAATTTTGAAAAAACTCTTTCATAGAATTTTTTCTTTTTCTTCTTGTGTATAGATAATAGTATTGTGAGCATAAAAATGGCTAAAAATGTATGGGTCACCAGGCTAGATTTTATGTCAAGACCGCTAGAATACAACACCTGTTCGGACGGAAATGGCGCGAACCTGGCCAAATTGATTACATGTATGTCTGCTAAAAGTTAAAAAAAAGTTTTAAAAATTCTTAATTCTTTCTATAATTGAATACTAAATAATCTGAAAGGTGGTATTGTCTTATCAGTACTAAGTCAATTATCTTACATTATATGAACAACACTGTCTTTGTACTAAAATGCGATGTGAAAACACAACCACAAAAATAGCAAGATACCTGTCAGGCATGATACTTGTCAATAGAACATAAGACAGTATCAACATTTGATTACTGATATAACTTATCAAAAATGTTTTTTCATTCAAAATTTCTTATATTTAAGATTGTCTGTAACATGTTTCAACAAATGTTGACTTCAGTTTAGTTTTCCATAGAAAGTGTCGGCTGCGCAGAAAGATGCGCATAAAAAGCTATAGGAATTCCCTTTAAGCGATGTCTGACATTTCCCGGAATTCTAAGCTTCAGCTTATCTTGACATTTTGTGGCTTGCACTTCTAATTGGGGTGATGCCTTTAGTGATTGGCATAATTAAAAGAAGACTTTTTTTGGTTTATTGGCTTTTGAAGTTTTTGCTGCTCAGTCGCACACTGCCAGTATGGAAAGGTTATAAATAGTTTACCATCAGTCATATCCCTTAGCAAATATGGCAGCCATTTTTAGATGTCAAAATACATGAAATATATAGGCAAAAAATTGTTGCAAATGTTAGTAAACATATTAACAAGCAAAAACCCAACTGTGACTTATGTACTGGGCAGCAACAAAACTTTCAGCTACAAAAGATAAAGGGTAGGATAGATTTCACAGAAGCACAGAGCCAAAGAGCCATGCATCGCAAAGTAGGCCCACAACAAAAGAAGCTGTAATGGAAAAATATTGTAGACGGGTTGCTTCAAAAATCCAACATCAAGAACACCATAGCATATGCAAAATACAGTAAATGGGGGTTGGGTGGTAAGGCCAAGAGGTAGATCAAAGGTTTGGATGTTGGGGGAAGGTGGAGCAAGGATGAATATTACACCGGTAAAATTCATTTCAATGTGAATATGATTATAGTCTTAAACTGAAAAACAAACATGATGCAAACATTATATCCAGCTATACCTCCTCAGCCTATGCATTATGTGCAATAGTTAACTTGAGAAGACTTCGGCCTAAGGATCATGACAGTTGATAGGGAGGCTGGTCATGACCAGATGACCCCTACTGACTTTTAGGTAAGTATGCAAAGGTCAAGGTCACAGTGACTCAGAACAATTAAACTGTTTACGGACGATAACTTGAGAACACTTGGGCCTAGGATCATGAAACTTTATAGGGGTGTTGATCATGACCAGCAGATGACCCCTTTTGATTTTGAGGTCAAAGGTCAAGGTCACAGTGACCCCGAACAGTTAAACCATTTCTGGATGATAACTTAAGAACGATTGGGCCTAAGATCTTGAAACTTAGTAGGGAGGTTGATCATTACCAACAGATGACCCCTATTGATTTTTAGGTCAGTAGGTCAAAGGTAAAGATTACATTAATCCAGAACAGTAGAACTGTTTTTGCCAAATACCTAGAGAATGCTTTTGTCTAAGATCACATTTATTGGTTAAATTTGCAAAATAACAAATTGGGGATGTGTTGTAGCACATGTTTCAGACACACTGTTTGGATCATCTCAAGTAACAAGTTGCCCATTTTGGAAACATACATGCAGAAAAACAGCATTATTTGTAATCCTGATTGACATTCAGAAAAGTTCCGAGACTGCCACTATAAGTCTTGTATAATGCAGACAGCCATCCAAAGTCACCCACTTTACTGAATATAATTCTAAAAAGCGTTCTCAAATAACATTCGTAGCCTGATTCTCTTTTTCAAGTCTTTTTAGCTCACCTGAGCAATGCTCAGGTGAGTTTTTCTGATCGCTCGATGTCCGGCGTCCGTCGTCCGTCGTCTGTCGTCTGTCGTCTGTCAACATTTAGCTTGTGTATGCGATAGAGGCTGTATTTTTCAATTAATCTTCATGAATATTGGTCAGAATGAGAACCTTGATGAAATCTAGGCCGAGTTCGAAAATGGGTCATCTCGGGTCAAAAACTAGGTCACTAGGTCAAATCAAAGAAAAACCTTGTGTATGCGATAGAGACTGTATTTTTCATTTAATCTTCATGAATATTGGTCAGAATGATAACTTTGATGAAATCTAGGTCGAGTTCGAAAATGGGTCATCTCGGGTCAAAAACTAGGTCACTAGGTCAAATCAAAGAAAAACCTTGTGTATGCGATAGAGGTGGTATTTTTCAATTAATCTTCATGAATATTGGTCAGAATGATAACCTTGATGAAATCTAAGCCGAGTTCGAAAATGGGTCATCTCGGGTCAAAAACTAGGTCACTAGGTCAAATCAAAGAAAAACCTTGTGTATGCGATAGAGGCTGTATTTTTCAATTCTTCTTCATGAATATTGGTCAGAATGATAACCTTGATGAAATCTAGGCCGAGTTCGAAAATGGGTCATTTCGGGTCAAAAACTAGGTCACTAGGTCAAATCAAAGAAAAACCTTGTGTATGCGATAGAGGCTGTATTTTTCAATTGATCTTCATGAATTTTGGTCAGAATGATTGCCTTAATGAAATCTAGGCCGAGTTCGAAAATGGGTCATCTCGGGTCAAAAACTAGGTCACTAGGTCAAATCAAAGAAAAACCTTGTGTATGCGATAGAGGCGGTATTTTTCAATTGATCTTCATGAATTTTAGTCAGAATGATAACCTTGAAGAAATCTAGGCCAAGTTCGAAAATGGGTCATCTGGGGTCAAAAACTAGGTCACTAGGTCATATCACGTAAAAACCTTGTGTATGCGATAGAGGCTGTATTTTTCAATTGATCTTCATGAATTTTGGTCAGAATGATTGCCTTGATGAAATCTAGGCCGAGTTCGAAAATGGGTCATCTGGGGTCAAAAACTAGGTCACTAGGTCAAATCAAAGAAAAACCTTGTGTATGCAATAGAGGCTGTATTTTTCAACTGATCTTCATGAAATTTAGCCAGAATGATTACCTTGATAAAATCTAGGCTGATTTCGAAAATGGGTCATCTGGGGTCAAAAACTAGGTCACTAGGTCAAATCGAAGAAAAACATTGTGTATGCAATAGAGGGTGTATTTTTCAATTGATCTTCATGAAATTTGGTCAGAGTGATTGCCTTGATGAAAACTAGGTCGGTTTTGAATATGGGTTATCTGAGGTCAAAAACTAGGTCACTAGGTCAAATTAAAGAAAAATCTTGTGTATGCGATAGAGACTGTTTTTTTCAGTTGATATTTATGAAATTTGGTCAGGTTGATTGCCTTAATGAAATCTAGGTCGAATTTGAATATGGGTCATCTGAGGACAAAAACTAGGTCACTTGGTCAAATCAAAGGAAAAACTTCTGTATGTGATAGAGGCTGTATTTTTCAGTTGATCTTCATGAATTTTGGTCAGAATGATTGCCTTGATAAAATCTAGGTCGAGTTTGAACATGGGTCATCTAGGGTCAAAAACTAGGTCATATCTAAGAAATGCTTGTTTTTATCGCAAGAGACCAATTTTTTGGTCCAATCTTAATGAAATTGGTCAGAATATTTGTTTCCATGAAATCACTAGGTCAAACATGTTTTACACTGTTATGGAGTGTTTCTTAGGTGAGCGACCTAGGGCCATCTTGGCCCTCTTGTTATATAAGCAGTGGCTGTTTTCTTTAATTATTCGGAAATCCTGTCAGGATATTTTTCCATTAATGTCTAAGAGATTTTTGTCTGGAAATATATTAGCACATTATAACCTAGAGATGCAAATACTGTTGTTTGTAATGGTGGCTAAATACACAAAAGACATTTGTTTTCCAAAGAGCTTGTAAGTCCTAAGTTTTGACACAATTTCGGGTAAAGACAAGTAATGGAGATAGATTTATGTTGTATGTGATGTACCCTTTAGTAATCATGCTGGATGCAACTGATTCTGCCTTTGTGACCAGTGCACATGATCAGCCTGCACATCCATGCAGTCTGATCAAGATCTGCACTATTCGCCATTCAGTCAGTATCTTTTAAGTAAGCACCCCTTTTAACAGTTAATGGTACTGTCCAAATTGAAAGCTGTTGGTTCATTATAGAAATTTAGCAGGGTCGGTTAGATTCAACAACGTGTAAGGGGGGCTGTGTTGGAGAATGAATAGTTAAGGTCACTAACTTGAAAATTACTTCACTTCAGCAGCTTGTACAGGAAGACTGTATACTCTCATGGCAGTTAACAAATTTATTTCTTCTTCAGTTTTCCTTCTGTTTTCTTTTTTCATTTCTGTTAAAATAAGTGCGTAAATTCTTGAGAAATTGTTAAATAGAGTGCTGCAGATAAAAGTTCTCAAAATCAGTCAGTTTGGTGGATTACATTTGACAGATATTCCTCACAGATAAGCAGGTACACTCCTTTTGTCATATATATATATTCAGAACACAGACTTAATTATAACTTTCATTTGTCCCGATACATGTATTGACGTACAAGATAAATTTTCTGCCACAGTAATACAGAACGCGGCAGCATGTCAATCATGCTGTTGAATAACTTTGAGTACAGTTGAGATGAAACATGGTTTATGTGATTGTCTTGTCAAATCCTTCACTTGGTAAGACTATGTATGTGTGATCATTTCTTTAATATTCCTGTAGTGTGAGAGTTTTGCTTTAAATGTGAAAGACCATATTTTTTCTCTCAAGAGACATTTTTCTTGAACTACATTTGAACATGATTATCCATGTCAGTCACGCCATTTAAAGACTTCAGTACAATTCTGAAATATCAAGATTTATGAAATTGGCTTGTCAAACCCTTCAGACAAGTAAGACTGCTTAAGCAGCCGCTTTTTCTGAAATCTGCTGTAGTCTTTTTTCTGACAATGCAAAAGATCATTTTTCTCTCCGAGACAGTTTTTCAGAATCTTTATTTGCCAGGACTGTGTAAACAGCAACAATTTCTCAATACTTCCTGTAGTCTCGGCTTTTTGTCTAAAAGACAAAAGCTTATTTTTCTCTCTTGAGGCGCTTTTTTCTGGAACTATATTTGCACACTATGACCTAAAGGTGCAAATACGGAAAAATGTCATTATGTTTCTGATGAGAGGCTAAATTGGACCAATTCCAGTGTTTTAGAAGACAAATATCGAAGATAAGAGCTGGTACTTAAAAAGACAAATATCGAAGTAGTAGGACTGTATTTGAACAATCAAATAGATTCGACATCTTGTTTCCAATTAAATACAACACGATTCTATGGCCCTTACATCACTGCTGTATTTAAGAAGAAATTAGCTAGTAAATGTGCTTCTAACATGCCATGCTTCTATGTATGAATGTTCAGGGGGCCTATTATTTGGAGGAAAAATAGGTGCATATCTGGGCAAAAGGGAATAAAAATCAATTTTAAAGGAAAACTGCTTTATTTAAAAGAAATTTCCAGAGGGGAGGAGGGCTATAAATTGCCCCTTATTATAGAAGAAAAAAACTGATGTTACTTTTTACACCCGTAAATTCAGGCATGATTAAAAGTTGTAGTGACAACTTTGGAATATCTGAAATTTCGCAGAAGTGTTAAGTATGATGATAAAATATGTTGCACACTAAAATCAGGTCTGTACATCCAAGGTCAAGGTCATAGGCAAGGGAAAGTTACTTGGAACATTTTCGCCATTTACGTGTGACGTCTTTGGTTCTCTTCAACAAAAATCTTTTGCAGATATAAGCTTTTAAATTCCCTTCATTCAGTATTACAGGTGGCACTAGATCCTCTTTGTGCCTGTAAGGTAATAAAATGAATTAGCAACTGATGGTCCTTTCATGCTTCCATAGAATCAACATTTATTACACGAAAGTCATTTTGAAAAAATGGCTGAAATTTATAGGTCAGCAGCTCTCAAATACAGAAATATCTGATAACTAAGGCATATTCTGACTTTTAGACAACATCAAAAAGGGCCTTAAGAACAATTTGATGAGGTTGGAAAAATCTTCATGCGCATAAAAAGGGTGACCCCTGCACATGAACCCTGAATGTAGACCAATACAAATGTGACTTCAAGTTTAGCCTGTGAGATTTCACTTTCAGTATTTCCAGGAAAAGATGAAAGTCATCTGCTGTCATTTTCTGTGTTGTCAAAAACGCATTGATGCCTTGCAAATGCGTAAAAATGTGTCAGGACTGGTGTCCAAGGATATAAGACAACACAGTGATTAGGTTTTGGTATATTTGCTGAGATTAGATTGGACATAAATGTTTGGTATCTTTAATCAGTATGATTCTTCCTTCCAACAGATGCTGTTGTGGGCGACCAGAGAGTTGGCAAGGACATATACCACAGGCCCTGGGGGTCCCCATAGAGGAGAGATGGCACCCGTACAGACACACAGAGGCCAAACCAACTGATGCATATGGTGTGCTGGAATTTCAGGGGGCTCCCCATCCTAGTAAAGCACAGGTAAGTGCCAGAAAAAACAAGTTTCATAGTAAAGATATATAAGACAAGGGCATTGTGAAGGTTCCTAGTGAGGCTAGACAAACTAACACAGGTGGAATGCTTGAATTCAGGCTGCTATCAATCCTAGTAAATATTTGACCGTTAAATTTTTATGCACCCTATAAGACTTCGAAAAGTTTCACATATAATCTCATGTTAAGTCTATACTGGAAACGTTATAATAAAATTTAAAAGAAAATATTGGGAGATAACCATGAAATTAAAATAATTGAGTTTAAAGTTTTTTTGGTTTTTTTATGGCATTTTTACTGGTTTCTGAGTAAGATAAAAGCCTCCAAACAAAAGCCAAAATTTTAGGTTTCTCATTGCAGTTACACTTCAGACCTTGCTCTGTATTTCAGTATGTATATGCAGTACAGTCTGTATTAAGCTGCCAGTCAGTAGAGTGATGCAATTTGATTGCTTAAGACAGGTGGCTGCATAAGGTAGGTACTTTTTAAAGGTAGAATTAAGAACTAAATGTCAGTTTGGGAAGACAGCAGACTTACTGCTTAAGCCAGGTAGTTCTGTAATACAGGTGGCACTTAAGGTAAGGTCAACTGTATGATTGAGTTAATGTTTATTTTCAGTATGTGCGCCTTAGTAGTTATGACTCCAAAGCTGACCAGGTGTTACAGTTACTACAAAACCACTGGGGATTGGACTTGCCAAAGTTGCTTATTACTGTACACGGTGGTATTCTGAACTTTGACCTTCAACCGAAACTGAAGCGAGTGTTTAGGAAGGGACTTTTAAAGGCAGCAAAAACCACAGGAGCTTGGATCATCACTGGAGGAACTAATACAGGTATTTTTAATTACTTAGATCTTATTTTAAAAAAATGTGAAGAAATATAATGTAGAAGCAGTGGCTGGTAGAGTGACTGACTCCCAACCTGCAGGTTGCATGTCCGAGTCCTAGAGAGAGCAGGATTGGACCACAGTCCCTCAAGTAGTCACAAGTACTGGTCAGAAGTCTTGAAGCAGTCTTTTAAGACTTATTGGTCTGTACAACCGTATAAAAATAAATATTATTTAAATTATAAGGTAAAAATGCTTCTTAACAACTTCCTTACTCAACAGTGCATATGCTATAGAATCTCTTCATTGGTTTTAGGAAAATTGAATTTCCGTTGTCTGCTCTACTTACCATATAAATTTAATTTGTTAAGGTTCAAGTAACGTACTGTCTTATCTCCTACATAATGTATAAACAATTTAGGGCATTGCTGTTTGTAATTATGTAAATCAAGGGCCAAAACTGAGAACTGTCAGAACTTCTTTGATATGGGTTACCTCAGTTTGCCATTTATTAATCAAGTACTTTAAGCTATCTCTGACATATCATTTTTTTTTTTTGCAAAATATATTATCCTTGTAATAGTATAAAATATATTTCTCATAGTAGCACCTTTCAACACATATTTATTTCAAATGATTATGAAAATTGCAAAATGTTTCTCCGTTTCAATCATAATCATTTTATTGTCAAAAACACATGTTAAAGAATATTGATTTGGAATAAAAAAAGTTTTTATTGTCTTTAACGCTGCAGTGATTCAGGAAAATATTTATGATACAGGACATTCATATTTACAACCAATCCAAGGTATATATAATTATCTCCCTTTATTCTTGGCAGTAATTATCTCCCTTTGGTTGACAGATATTTATATATACCTCTTTCTGAGCAACATTTGTAAGGAATTTTAGTTTCCTGTTTTGGAATTTTTCTATTTTCATTTAATTCTGTGAGAATGTGTAAAGAAAACCTTGTAGAAGCCACTCATCTATGGTATTTATCAGTTAAAAGGCTTTGAATATTCATTGAAAAGTACCTGTGTTGGAATTTATTCAATTCTTATTTAATTTTGTTAATAAAAAAGATAGGAAGAATACTTTGTGGAATCAGCTGATTTGAGTTCATAGGGCAAGAGTATTAACAAAAAAAAGGCATTGAAAAGTCCTTGAAAGTCCTTCATTGTTTCCTCTAGAGATTATATAATAAAGCATGTTAAAAAACTCTTTTCTCAATTTAAGATGATTGATAAAAGCATGGTAGTTCTATTTTAGTTCATTTCGGTCTTGTGATGTATTAGGAAGTATTCTGCAGAGTGTCAGAATTGTATTATGTGCTCTGAAAAATCATGGCATTTGATAGATTGCAGAAGGAATGTTCCTTCAAATTTCAATTGATACTATTATCATTACAAAACCTGCTTTTATACCAGATTTAATTTACAGACAACATTGATGGATGAGCATGTACAGTATCGAATGGTGAAAAAAAAACACTGAAAAGTTATCACTGAAATTGAACAGTGCTTTGGGATGTTTTTTACTCACTAATAAAGTTAAATTTTCATAGAACATGTAAATGCTGTAATGAAATTTATGTCTGAATGAAATATTAAAACCAAGAGCAGCACCTGTGGCCTTTCAGCAATGTTGCCATATGGTCTGGACTGTGTTGGTTTGGCATAAAAGGTTTGAACCTAAGAACAGCATCAAAATTGATTAACGGAACATCTTTTTAACCTGTCTTCTTTGCAAAAGCAAAATTAATGAATATATATCAATAGACTAAGAACAATTAAAATGACAGTTCAGTTTATCAATATGACATCTTCTTGACAGCAGAATAGAAATGTTGATGTCTGTCCCTGTCAGCACTTTAATTTATCTGTAAGCTGCCAGGTGTTATGAAACTATGGCACTAGGGAAAAAATTTAGTCATTTGAAATTATAAGGGAATTGTATTGTGTTACAGTGTTATATCATACTGTATGAACTAAAAATGGAGCGGAAACTTGAGTGGAACACTCAACCACAGGCATAGAGCTTTTATCACAAATCATGAATTTGTAGGGGTTTTTTTACCCAAAAATTTTGGAAGATGAGCTTGGGGAATTTAAGCAGTATTTTGGTAAAAATTTGGGAAAAAAATTCAGTCATCTACCTGAGAGCAGCATAATATTATCCCACAGACATAGTATGTTTCTTTACAATAATTTGCATTTTGCTGACTTACCTTTTTTTCTGTACTTTTTCTTTGCTCTTATTTTTTGTAGGGGACACTTTGGAACTTTGCTCTGAAATTTGCCAGAAAAGATACTCTGTTTTTTCAATTAGAATATGGCTCAATAACAAAAAAAAAAGTCAACAGAAACCCCTGAAAATGTGTAATGAACGAATAAAAAAAGTATTTTTATTGTTTAATAATTATATATTTATAATACGTATAGTACACATTGTTGATATTCTCAGAACATCAAAATTACTTGGAGTTGTATTGTTTGAAGTCTAGTAGTGTGATAAGTAATATGGAACACATACATCAGGTTTATATATAAAAAAAATTCTTGAATTTTTCTTCAGACATGTTTACAGTTACTGTTTAAGTGCTGAATGATTTTACAAAATTATTAAGAAAAGTCCTATGTTCATTACTGTACCAGTGACTCCCTCCATACCAAGTGTGGTTAATTAATGCACAAAAGAGCAGTAATATTTTCTTCCTAATGCATTTCATTAAATGAAGAAAATTACAAGACAGTCTTGTCGAATACTTGTATATAAAATAGGTTTAATTGATTTTTAGCAACAGAAAGCTTCAAAGAATTTAATTAAGACAGAAATCCCTGCAGAAAATTGATGTTCTGATTTTATATAGACATTTCTTCATTTCTTTTACTGTCATTTGTTTAAAGCTACACCGTGACAGTTTGTGTAATTTTTTTCAACATGTTTGATCATTTTAACTTTGGCATAAATGACACTGAAAAATGATGTAGTGAGTAAAAGTTAATCCTCACCATGCTGGACAGGGATGATTCTGCCATTGTGACCATTGTAGATCATGATCAGCCTGCACGTCTGTGCAGTCTGATCAAGATCTGCACTGTTTGCTATTCAGTCTGTATTGTTTTGGTAAGCACCCCTTTTAACAGTTAATGGTACTGTCCAAATTGAAAGATGGTCAAGTTCATTACAGAAAAATTTAGCAGGATAAGAGTTATTATTACATACTCGTTTCTATTCCCCGTTAAGTTACACCGGTACCGGAAACGTCAATATTTTTCCATACACTGACGCCTGAATTTCATATCGGGTGCGTGACGTAATTCAGTGTGTGTTCTTGCACTATTTTTTTCTATTAGTTCAGTATTGTCAATCTTATTCAGGCTATTGCACATATTTATGATATTTACATTATATTTTATACGTGTAGATGCGTATGTAATAAAAAGGTTATTATCTTTGCATCGGGAAATATGCACTCGTTCTTCAGCGGAAGAATATTGCGCTCCTAAAGTCGCGCAATATTTCCGCTGAAGAACTCGTGCATATTTCCCGATACAAAGCTAATAACCTATAAATATTGATAAAAAAGCAAGAATTATAAATGTTGATTTTCTCAGTTATTTGAAGTGTTACAAATGGCTTAATCCATTCTGCACAATTTGTTAATTTATTAGGATATGTTGCAAAAATCATGTCAGTATAAGTTTGTACAAATGATCACTTTCACACTACCTATATTTTATTATGTTCACCTTAAATATGTGAACGAGTTGCTTTAAAGGCGTTTTATATCTACATGGAGCTTCATTTAGATCTAATATGAAGTCGGCAAAATCAATTGATGCTTCCATCAGATTGGAGATTATTGTGGCAGTAATAGTAAGATTCAAATTTTAGAATAGTTGCAAGTCATTTCTGAGAGGATTGTACAATTATTGTAATGTTGTATTGACATTTTGGTGTAATCCAGGTATATGTTTGAAATACCACACACAAAACTTCATTCAGTTCTATCATTTAAAGATGACTATGTGTCATAGCTAAGTTCAAAACCAAAATAATCTGTTTTTCCTTTTGTAGAAACCACTGAAGTTTTTAGAATCATGACAGTTTTGTTTATTTCTGCAGTGTGGGCAGAATAGACACAACTTGGTATTTAGATTCTGTTGAGTGATAATAAGGAGATTTTGATAAGGATGTCCCCCCCCCCCCCCCCCCCCCCCAAAAAAAAATTTAAAAAAATGACATACCCCTCTGCTATAATATCTGTTAATATGAAAATAACGAAATGAAGACGTCATTTTGCGATAGTTTCTGTATCGAAACACTGTTAAAACTGAATGCTTTTTATAGAAAAATTACATTGAACTGGTATTTTTGTTGAAAGCTTGTATGAACATGGGTTTGTCTGGGAAATGCTTAGACAATCTTGGAAGAAGTCAGGAGAAATGCTTGCCAGAATGTGAGAGTTTGACATGATTTTTTTTCCAGATCAGCTTGATTAATGATTGTATAAGAACTGTAGATCATTCATTGATTGTAAAGGCCCCTGTAAATTATGATAAAGAAGTAATTTGTTCCTAAAGTTGTGTCTGGCCGTCATCAATAAATATTACAGTCAAATAGAGGAGAGTCTTGATTACTGGCCATTTTAGTACAGCACTTCTCCTAAATCTTGGGTTGATTTGGTGAAATATTTCATGTTTATAAAAGTGTCTTTTTGTGCAGCATTTCATGTCTGTGAACTAAATGCTATTAGGCTATTTTGAGTGCAGCAATTCCCAAGATTGATAGGCTATTGTAATGCAGCATCTCATTAAAATTAGATGAATTGCTTTCTATTTAAGTGCAGTTTAAAGACTTTAAGTAGGGCAGAAATGACAGCAGTGCATTTTATTGTCACATGCTTTACCTTCGGTGTTGTCAAGGACAATTTCTGTTGTTTTTGTGTCAAGGAGTACAGCATTAACACCATTAAAGGCTAAGTTTGATCTTCTATTCAGAATTTCGAAAAAGAATAAATTGGTAATCGGCAGTTGCTTAGAGTTGTAGAATAAATTATGCTTTCACTTAGAAGGGGGGTACATGCTTAAGAAACTGCTAGAATATTAATTAAAATCAGTTGATCTGTACATTTTTAAAGGAAGACAATTGTATTTGCTATAGGCATTACATTCTGGTTAAAGTTTTATGGCAAACTTCTTTCTTTGTTTTGGTAACGTCCTGTTAATTTAGGGTCAGTTTTCCTGAAGGTCAAGGTCACTTTGGTCAAATGTTGTAATTATGTGATGGTTAACATTTTATGGCAAACTGCTCAGTTTCAATATCTTCTTAACTACTGCACACATAATCATCAAACTTCATACAAGGATTGAAATATTTTGGTTTAAAAGGGCCAGATACCCCAAAGGTCAAGGTCACTAGGGTTAGATTTTGTAATAGTGCTGGTTAAAGTTTAATGGTATGCTTCTCATTATAAGACTGGGACGATTTCAAAATTTTGAAAGTGGATAATCACTTACATGTATATGAAATTGAATCAAACTGGTTAATTGATCACCAGTATGAAAGTACACCTTTCTTCTCTGACGGTCTTATCTAGGTTCTTCCGGCAGCTGACTTCAAATTCAACTTTATTGTTTGTTAGCTGTCATAAGTCATATTTTGCTGACTTTTATCATTCAACTTTGTTAAAATATAACTGCACGCAAATCGTGGGCTACTCTTGTAAAAAATAAAGATACTGATTATACATTGTAGGATGCTTATTGTTTGAGGGTGATTTTACTATATAATAGGTTTTTCGAAACTGAAACTGGTTTCACCCACTAATCCAATTGGATCTAATTGTTCCAGCCCTACTTCTCATAGAAAATTTGCGAATGTTACAAACTTGTACAGTAGTGGAAACAGTTCTAAGATGAACTGAATATACTTTGTTTACTATCAGCTTGGAGAACAGAATTTCAGATAGAACTCAGCTGAGCATGAAAAAAAAATTATGTATGATAGAAATTTTTGACATAAGATATTTCGTTTTTATAATTGCTTAGTAATTCTCATAACAAGGTTCCTCCAAGGGAGTAATCTATTTTCTAACATAATCTGCTGATCATTTTGTCAAGCTAATTGTGGAAGGAAAATCTTGTTTTTCTGTTTGATTAAGTGGGAACTATTTTTATAGTGCATTAACCTGTTGAGCTTAGTGTTAGACTTTTTTTATTCCTAGTTTTCTGATGGCATTTAAAAGAGGATGGGGTAATCTTTGCTTTTGATTATAATATGTATTAGTTGTCAGTAAATTGCAATCTGAATAAATTACTTGATGTTCCTAAAACTTATATCTGATAATGGCCCATTCAAATTTATCTTTCTGTATACTCAAATTTCCGGTATTGCTATTTTTATTTCCAACAATCTATTTTTATTTGAACCAATCAGATGACTTGTTTCAACAAACATTTGGCTAAAAGTGACTGGAATACAGTCCAACCTGTACTAACGGTCACCTCCGATCAGCGGTCACCTCTGTTTAGCGGTCATTTTATGACGCCCCCGACGGATTTTCCTCCATTTCATCACTTTATTCAGCGGCCACCTCCCGTCCACGGCCAGCGGCCACCAAAATTGCCTCCCGACCGCCAGATTTGACCCCTTTCAGCGGCCATGTTTCTTTGAAAACAAATTATTTTTGGGCGATGATCGCCGACGATACCCGATTTTTGAGAAACACGTGATTGCTTAGTCTCGCGTGACTTCACCACAGAAACTCCAAAATGACATGAGCTTATCAATTAAAACTGATAATCAAAGGTGTGATCCCCTTTTTGTTCCGATCAAATGGCCAGTAATTATCGGCAATTAGCGTGTCACCTCGTGTCAATTTTGTTGTTCACAGTTTTATCTCGGTTAAAGATAATACTCTATATCTAATTAGTAGCATACTATTTGTGATTCTTTATATTTCTTTCATCAAAACGCTATTAAATTTATTCGAAAGTTATTGTGTTTGAAAGAAAATAAACCACTCGATCTTTTACGGAACATAACGGCGATCTTAGATTTTAGCGTAGACAGTAAGCGCGGAGAGTAGCTTCCCTTACCAAAATGGCGAAAATTGTAAACAAACTTGTTTTGAAGTTGGAAAATTGTCTGTAACAGTTTTGTTGTAAAAAATCACGCTGGAGTTTTAGATTGCATAGTAGACAATTCGTATTGCGAAGGCAAATGCACGTCAAGTTATCTTGGTAAAATAATAATAGAAACTAAACAAGAAATGGGCCTAAAGGCTAAACTGGTCGGAAGTCTGAAAAATACATATACTGGCTGCAACTCCGATCAGCGGTCACCTGTCTTCAGCGGCCAAATTGGCTGCTTCCCCTTGCTGGCTGCTTAAGACAGGTTGGACTGTATACACTTTGGCTAAAATAGTTTTTTTTTTGAATAAAAGTTTCGTCATATTATGAACATAAGAACATGAGATTTTGTCGCTGAACTATCTTTAAAAAATGTGAAATCAAGAAAAAATCATGCCAGAATTAGGAATCAAACCGGGCTGCAGAGGCAGTTTAAATATCTCTGCACTTTTGACCACTACACCACAGAGAAATACGTCCTTATAAATGGTTAAATATAAAGCTTTATAATTCAAATTAAAGGCATTGTACCTCGGGGTACCGCATTACAATTGCTTGAAATAGTAGGAAAAACAAACTCATTCTTATGTGTTTCCATAAGGTTTATTATTTAAAGAAAAAAACACAAGGGGACAGCCATAAGAATTATAAACCCGTAATAGTTGAAAACTGGAATCCCAGGTTAAAAATAGATATTTTTAAACTTATGCTTTCACTTTCAAAATGTTGAAAGCAAGGCTCTGATTGGGGAGTTTCATTATTAGCCTGTCCTCAAATCCAATGTGTAGCATTATTAAGAGATAATTTAAATCAGATTGCAGTAAATTGCTGACCTAGTTAAATTGGGAAACAGAATGCTAGCTTTCTAATTGAAAGGTTGACAGATTGAAAGATTTTCCTTAAGCCAGTATCAGTTATCAACCTCATAAAGATGACATGCAGAGCACACAACAAGCCAGTAGGTCTAAGATAAAGGTCACGCTTTGAGGTTGAAGGTCAGATAGTTAAACTTTGTGTCTGCTCCATATCTTCTGAACTGCATAGAAGATTTTCATCAAACCAACATCCATTGTTAACCTCATGAAGACTACTTGCAAAGAGCAAATCTTTGCAGTGTTCGAAATTCACAGTAGTCCGACAGCCCGTGGCTACCAAATTTCAGCTCGGGCTACCGATTTTCCACAGGTACAAGCCTGACTGGGCTACCGAATTTTCCTCATTTGTTTAAAAAAACATGCTAATTAAACGAGTACTGCATCGTGATTTTCCAGACTGAGAAACGCTTATGGAATTATTGGTTTTTGCACTCTTACGTGTTGACAATCAAACACAGTGTCAAAGACGTAACCGCAGCGCTAATTGGCTGAATACAATCACCTCTAGTGTAACGGATAATTTGATTAGCTTTCACACTTCTCGCGAAAATCTCACAAGTACCTGCAGTAGGCGGAGCTTAAATTATGCTGTGTAAATGTGTAACCAGCACTCGGTATTACATCTTACAAATTGTCAACAGTCCGAGTTGCAGTAATTGGCGAGTGCGGATCCTAAAAAATCGGGCATAACAGTTTAGATTTTGTTTTGGCAAGGAGTGTCATGTCCGATGCTTTTGGACTCTGACGATGCTGATCTGGACTGGAGTATTTCGAGTTAAAATTTTTCAAAAACATGGCAAACATGTACAGTATGTCTTTTTTATTACTTCAAACATGCATAGAGATGTCTGTAAAACAAAATGTTATATGGTGCAAAAATTATGTATTTTAAGGTGTTAAAGTTCGGGCTAGTGAAATTGGTGTCGGGCTTGGAAAAGTTTTAATCTGGTAGCCCGAACGGGCTATTGGATTCAAATCTGAATTTTGTACACTGTCTTTGTCCACTCATAAGAATGATTTTCATAAAATTAGCATCAACTATTGTGCAGAATGCACATTTTATCCATGTCATTAGGTCCAAGGTCAAGGTCATACTAAGAAGTCAAAAATTAAAAAGCATAATTTTATGTCTGCTTCATATTCTTGTAACAGGTGGAAGGATTTTCATAAAACTAGTGGCACTTGTTGACTTCATCCAGACAACATACATAGTGCACAACCCAGTCCAAGGTCAGAGTCACAGTTATAGGTTAAAAGTTGTGATAACGGCATTTACCTGTGTCAACATGGCTTCTGAAGATACTAAACTCATTTAGTGATAGCTCTAGTTTTACTTGAAGCTGTTTTGTATTGATAGGAAATAAAGGAATACTGGTATGGTTACTTGCCTCAAAGATGGCAAGCATTTACTTACAGTATTAACCTTTAGCCTGCTGGTGGCAAGTGCCTTTGCGAACAGTGCAGACCAAGGGCAGCCGGCACATCTGTGCAGGCTGATCATGGTCTGCAGTGTTCATTGTTCATTCTGTAAATTTTCAGTGAACACCCCTTTGAATAATAATGGTACTGTCCAAATTGAATGATGGACTAGTCCATTTTAGAAATTTAGCAGGCTAAAGGTTAATCCAGTCAAAGGAAGGACAGAATCTGGCTGCTTAACCCTAATACCATGCTGGACACCATTGATTCTGTCTTTGCGACCAGTGTAGATCAAGATCAGCCTGCACATCCAAAGAGTCTGATCAAGATCTGCACTGTTTCGCCATTCAGTCGGTATTTTTTTGGTAAGCATCCCATTTAACAGTTAATAATAGTGTCTAATTAGAAAGATGTACAAGTTCATTACAGAAATTTAGCAGGGTAAGGGGGCAAGTGTTTAATACAGGGAGCTACTGAGGCATGTGAATCAGGTTTACACATTCGGAGAGTATTTTGCATGACAAAGCACTATGTTAACCGTCTTGTTTTGTAAAAACAAATAAAATTTGTCCCTAGGGCCATTATTTTTTTATTTTTTGGTTTAAGAACCGCCAGGATGACACATGGTCGTAGGAGGAGGGAAAAAAAATAAAATTAAAAAACAGAATCAGAATTTTTCTTCTCCGTAGGAAACGGACCTTTGAAAGGAATATGGGTAAATTCTACATAACATCACACAGGCTGCATGTTATAATCTTCTTTCCCACTTTTGATGCTTTTTCCTGCAAATATACCTGTGACCTTGGTTATCTTTGATTAAAAATGAGCCTTGGGGCTTGTCATAGCAGCTTGAGAAAAAATTTTGTCTAGGTATTTCTGTGAAATTACATTAATATACAGCTGGGCAGGTAGCTGTAACATTTTTCTTGAAAGGACTGTACTATACATAAAAACTGCATAGTATTCTCACAAACTAAATGATTGGAGACATAGAAGTCATATGTTAAACACTGACTGAAATTAATACCTTCTGTTAAAACAAGGGATGGAAGAATCTAATATTCCCCACATTTGAACAACACTGTCAGATCTTAAACCCATGGATATATGACTTTACACTCAGCAGCTTTCAAGCATCTTGGCTGTTTATGGACCCAGTCTGAAACTTAGGGGTACAGCTATATGACAACATACACTGCACTGTGCCTAATAAGCAATTATCTTTTTAAGTGTTAGGAATAGGAAGTGTCTAGCCATCTGGTAAACAGACACCTAGCCTATGTCTGTTAACTGGAAGCCTTGCCTTTCCTCATATGGTTTTCTTGGTATTTGTTAATTTATTTTATGAATAGGCCATGTAACACAACAGTTCATCTTTGCAATGATCTTTGAAAATTCTGTTAGTCAGTATTTGTCTTGCCACATCTACTGCACAGCTACATTGGAAAAGAAAGTAATTACATCTATAATGAACATTAATCTGATGTTAATATATAACGTACAATAATTTCATTTAAAATACGTAATTCATAACTTATAAACAAATAGATTACCGGACGCCAAAAAGCTGTACAGGCTAAACGTTTGCTTACCAGGCCTTACAATTACACAGTTTTAATGTCCCCTGTACCAGTTTATATCATCAAACAAAAGTACTGTCATCATTGTGTATTTATATGATATTTTTTGGGGAAAAATGCTGTCAAGTTTGCGTAATAAGTGGTGCATAGAATCACCGTAATAAGCACTGCGCTATTGGAACGACAGTTACCATAAACGTAGTTGTATACTAAATACAGACTGCATATCACCGACAATTGGCCATTTTTTCAGGAAAGCACTACATCGCAACTTTGAATGTTCTTGCATTTTCATTAAAATTACTTCAAAACTTTGGAAATAATACAGCCTGGGCGCAGCCATTTTTAAACGTTTCGTAAATTGCGTAACAAGCATGCTGATTGGGCGCAGTATATATCGGAAATTTTAATTGGACGTTTACGTCATGCATAAGATATGAAGTTTAAAAATAGAATTATAGGAATTCCTAATGTTGATTTGACTCGTTTGCCGTGACGGATATTCGAAGAATGAGACTTTTTTTTCTTTTTGGAATACGCGATGCATTTTTTCTTCTGCAAGCTTTCATGTCATAGCGGAGGAAATAAAAAAATCACGTTTTTCCAATTTTATTTTTTTTCTGAAAACACTTTTTTTGAGCGGCGGTTCCGTAAACCAAAAGATCAAAAATAAAAGGCCTAGTGTAATTTTTCTATTACATGACATGCAGTATCCAGTTTTGTTAATCAATATATTGTACTGTGATTGATTGGCAGAATTCAATGTTCAATACAATTTTACCATGAACAGTCTTTTATATTGAACTGTGACATCAGTTTTCACACAGACTGGAATAATGTAGAAATATGAAAAAGAACATGTCACAATCAAATTACTTGTTATTAATAGCTGCTGGCATTCACAGTTGAGTTGAAACAGTTCAAAACTTTGTATTCTGACAAAAGAAATATATATTACATATGAATAATCTGTTTATATCTAAAAAGGGTAGCCATAAAGTCAGGAAACCCCATCAAAAGCATTGTTTCTTCAGTCAGGTCACAGGTATTGTTTTTGCTCATGACATTGTATTTATCCATTTTCAGTAAATTAGGAATATGGACAAAAATCCTACAATAAAAAAGATATTAAAATCATAATTGTTAGTAAGGCCATTTTAACAACAACAACAAAAAAACTGAGATGACAGATTTTTGACAGAATCCCAAGCCTGCATGTTTGTTACTGCACAATGTTCAGTAAAATTCATTTTGACCCAGGAAAGGTGAAATGTGATTTAGTCTTACTTTGCCAAGATCTAATTTTTTACATGTCTGTATATATGGCTATATAGTAAAATATGGTCTGGACAAGCAGCTGATTTCACTACCCCTGTGATCAAAGGCCACTTTAGTTATAAAGTATGAAAGACACAATATTCTTTTTTTTTTTCATAATTATTTTAATCTGCAGAATCCCGAGGGATTGGTAAATGCCCAAGCCCAAATAGGTCAAAGACACCAACATTTCCCAAAGAATCTGCATACACTTCAACATGAAACAAACACTGCAAAAATAATTTTATGTAGATTAATGTGCCAGAATTTCATGAAATATGCCAGAATATCTTAATATTGTTTCCTTTTGAATTAAGAATTATATTGCTATAACATGTTAATGTTCTGCTGTGAAGAAGGACACATCCAAAAACTGGATGTGTTAACAATGTGTTTGCGTAGGCTTACTGTCCATGTTAAAACACCACTTGAAAATGACAATAAAAACAGCTAGATATTTTAAAGATAGGAGTGTTTTCTAGCAACATTAGAAAATTATTGATTGATGGGTATTTTGTCATAGATTGTAAGTTTCTTTTATTTCTTGCCAAGTCTGGCACAAAAAAATAATGTGAGTGCATCATCTGTTGATTTGGTGTATCTCCAAGAGTAGATTTTGTTACATTACCACTGGCTTAATGCAAAATAATTCGGGCCTGGGATTTTTCAGCACTAGTCCTCAAGATATCAGACTTTTGACTGTCAAAATTTCATGGTATAATCCCGTTGAAGCTTTAGAATGGGCAGTTTGATATCTTATGTGGGTGTTCATATTTTATGCATGAATGGAGAAACTTGTAACTCAGTGAATTTAAAGAACAAGTGAGAACAGTTTTCCATTCAGCCCTCAGAATTTAATTATTTACAGCATTTGTGATTTCATTTGACAAATGTGCAGGGGCACTTAGGATTATTGTGGTAAATCTCTGTCCATGACGATAAGGGTCTTTAATGAAATCATTAATTTTGTTTTAGATATATAAGGTTGCTTTTACATAATGCTGTTGAGAGTGCTCATTTAAAAAAGGGAGTCTGTGCAGATTTACAGACAGTATGAGTTTCATCCCCGGGTGAGGTGTATGTTCTCCATGATGATTTGATTACAAGACATTGTGTCTGAAATCATTTGTCTTTGAAGAACCCTGACTCATAAGGAGAAGTTGGCACTGGCTTGTGGAGAATATATAAGTACTGGTACACTGGAATGCTAAGTACTTGCCGTTATATAACTGAAATATTGTTGAAAAATGGCACTTGATCCAAAAACATATGAAATGGAGTTTGTAAAGCTGTAGTTTATATTTTACTTGTTATGTTCTGAATTTTGACTGCTTGAAAGTTTATTGAAACAAAACTTGAAATCTTACAAGTATGGGTACTCAATTACAAGTACAATATCGAAATCACAAACTTTCTACTGTAAGCTTTGAAAGTGATGATTCAGATAGTGGAATGAACACATATTATGCTGGATATGATTGATTCTGCCTTTGTGACCAGTGTAGATCATGATCAGCCTGCACATCTGTGGAGTCTGATCAAGATCTGCAGTGTTCACTATTCAGTCAGTATCCATTTAGTAAGCACCCGTTTTAACAGTTGATGGTACTGTCTAAATGGAAAGATGGATAAGTTCATTATAGAAATTTAGCAAGGTAAGGGTAAGTATGTATTTGCTTTCATAACGGGTTCAGTCATAAAAAATGATTTAAGTAATATTAACTGTTTAAAGGGGTGATTACCCAAAAGATACTGGCTGAATAGCGAACAGTGCAGATCATGATCAGACTGCATGGATGTGGAGGCTGATCATGATCTACACTGTTTGCAAAGACAGAATCAATTGTGTCCAGCATGGTAACAAAGGGTTCAGTGAAATTTCACCTACACTTAATGACATCTCTGTCCTGAACCAATTAATTTTCAGCATACATCAGAGACTGATAAGGTGTAGGACGACAGTGTAATTAAAATCTACAGTTATTTATTACCAATTTGACCCATCACTTTGGTGACATAATGATGTTTTTTATTGTGATGTTTTATGACACATTTCACCCTTTTGGTCTGTTTGTACCTAATTACTGATGTTAATCAACAAAGCCGACTCAGCGAAGTAGACTGAAGCAGACTACAGTTTACGTAAGCAAACGTTATTAGACCTTATCTCCTGTCATGAAAGACAGCCCAGCTTTTACTAATAATACCATTTACAGCAGGATCATGACAGTCCTTTTCTAATTAAGGCCGTCACAATTTTCATTTTTGGTTTCAGTCTTGCTCTATTTTGCTTTTGTTTTCTTAAATTGAAGCGGTCGAAGTTATGTAATTGAAGCATGCAGTGACTGCGGAACCTGGGGGTTCCTAAGTTTAAGCCCATTGTCTTCACTAAAAGTACTAATATTCATTATTCACTCTAGATTATAAGTATGCTTAAACACACACAAGTAAATTCAGTATGGGGTCTTTAAAATTTCAAAAATGAAAATTTATTTATGGTTATTTTATTAGCTTGTTTAGATTTAACTGGATTAATTATTCCCAAGAAAATTGAGTACCTGAAATACATTCATTACATTATTTATGTTTATACTGATTCCTACCTATATACCATTTGGCAGATGTTTAGGAAGTACCGTAGTATGTTCAAAATATTTTTGAGATTGGGAAAATATTTACTTGGTACTTGAAGGCACGGAAACCAAATTTCCAAACTTTCGCATTTTGTATATCCTTAATGTATACATAAAAAAAATGCAAGCTTGCAGACTTGGTCCAGTAACTGTCTGACATACAAGACAGATAAATTAAGTTATTTAAAGACAATGTCAGTAACCCTCGTTTACCCCTTCAGGGATGACAGTATTCATTTTAACCTTGTCAACAAAGACATTAATTATGTTTGCCCTGTGACAGTCGGATTATTTAAGGTTCTAACAAGACAAAAGAGAGGCTGATTTTTAATTTTCTGTTTACCTGAAATATTCATACTGTGATTCATTACACTTAAATAAATATAATTTTGTACAGGATTAAAAATTGAAGACATAGATTACTCAAGTTTTTTATACAGGTGTACATGCACAAATTCCATTGTAAAGAAAACATATTGCTAACACGCAGAGTTTCATTTTAAGAATGTATAGTTAACATATTAGCATGTACTGCCTGATACAAATTCCCATATTAGCACATACTGCCTTATACAAATTCCCATATTAGCATATACTGCCTAATACAAATTCCCATATTAGCATATACTGCCTAATACAAATACGTAATAAAACGTATAAGCGTCTGATGGCCCTTTCACGCTTCCATAGAATCAACATTTATTACACAAAATTCTTTTTGAAAATTTCTGAAATGTCTAGGTCTGCAGCTCTCAAATATGGAAATATTTACATCAAGGATATACTGACATCAGAAATGGACCTAATTTGAGGTATACTAAGTCAAAAATTCTATTAACCTTGACTCCATGTAGGATCCTGTGGATTTGTTTTGTTTGTTTGCATTTTGGTCAGTTTTTCAACAGTATTTCTCGTGTTTATTTAGTTCAATATTTTCCTTAATGAATGTAGCTAAAGCAGGTTTTAAACGTAGTTGCCACTAGCATAGTCATGTCCATTAGATTACCATTGAACTATTATATGAAAGTCACTTCTTTTTCAGTATAACTGTTACTTTCATTTTTTTTAATGTGCGAATACGAGGTCAATGACGTCATTTTTTTTTGTCAAATTATATCCATCCTGCTGATTACATTAAAGGCTGTGTCCTAGATATAACACACATTCTAGATGTATAAATTTATAATGCTTGTAGCAGCTCAGTACTGACTCAGTACTTCTCTAATTGTGTTTGAATATTATTTAAATTCTCTGTAACTATCTTGCACTGTTTATTGATTACCAATGTAATTTGGAAATTATTCTATATTTCATGATTAAAATATGTGCCCATGTTCATGTTGTGAATTATGTGTGTATAACTTATCATATGTCCAATTTCTACTGGGCATTAGCTGCCATATTATTATTTTCACCATTTTATGAGATTAGCTGCCCGAATTTCTGAAATTGGAGATTTGTCTAATCAGATGGTCAAATTAGTAAATTTTTACTAGCTATGGACTATGCCATTTGTGTTCATACTAACGATATTGGTAACAGATGTAATCGTATTACAGTAAATATTATTTACAAGGATCAAAGGTCACGGCGGACATGACTGTGTTACGGTTAATCCAGATGATAACTTGTAGATCAGCGATTGGTTATGGATCACATTTTGTACATCCAGGATTACTGTACATCAGTAAATGACTTTGAGGACGTAGACTAAGTCAAAAATCTTAATATACCACGTTATGTCCATGATAACGAAATCCTGGCTGGATTGAAATTTGATATTGTTAGTTTGGGTTAACCGCCAGTTTATTTTATCAACAGTAATCACTGTGCGACATTCTAGTTGAATTTTTTTACCTGGGTGTAGAAAAAGAGTTGACATGCAGGCTAAAGCCCGGTATTTTTCAACGTTGAGTTGCCCAATAGGTCAAAGTCAAGATGTCCATGTGCATACATTTAAACCGTTGTACCCGACAATAATTATAATGCCAAAGATACTCGATTTCATAGTTTTACCTGCTACTATTCATTTATAGTATAATTCCAAGAATCAGCTTGAACTGATTAGTCGATGACGTCATTTTTGTTGGTCATATTTATACCTATGCCTGCATATTGCATAAAATGTGCCTGGTGTCCTAAGGATATAAGCACACACTGCATTGTACAAATTTACATAATGCTCTGTGGCTGAGTAGTTAAAGCCGCTGACTTCAAGTTACTTCCTCTTAACTCTGTGGGTTTGTAAACTCACTTAGGTTTAAAATTCTTCCATGTGAGGAAGCCATCCAGCTCGCTGGGGCTCCATAGCTGTTTTACTTTTGGAGATAATGCTACCCAATGGTGACATGACTTGGAGATTATGCTGCCTAATGTTCATGACTTTAAAGAGATTATGCTGCCCAATGTTCATGACTTGGAGATTATGCTGCCCAATGTTCATAACTTGGATATTATGCTGCCCAATGTTCATAACTTGGAGATTATGCTGCCCAATGTTCATTACTTGGAGTTTATGCTGCCCAATGTTCATGACTTGGAGATTATGCTGCCCAATGTTCATGACTTGGAGATTATGCTGCCTAATCAGGGGTCAAATTTAGCAACATTTTCTACTAGCTAAAAGTAGCTAGTGCCCTTTTTGTTCACTAGCTTAAATGAATATGGTACACAGATGTAACATCATGAAATACAGGTCAAGTTTTACTTTGAGGTCAGTAGGTCAAAGGTCAAGGTCACAGTGACTAGTAACAGTTAAACGGTTTCCAGATGATAACTTGAGAACGCTTGGGTCTAGGATCATCAATTTTTGTACACTGGTGTAACATGATAAAATACAGGTCAAGTTTGACTTTGAGACTAGTAGGTCAAAGGTCAAGGTCATAATAACACGAAACAGTTAAATGGTTTCCGGATGATAACTTGAGAATGCTTGGGCCTAGGATCATGAAAATTGATATTGAGGTTGGTTATGACCAGCAGATGACCCCTATTGATTTTGAGGTCCGTAGGTCACAGGTCAAGGTCACAGTGACCCGGAACATTTAAACGGTTTTTGGAATTTAACTTCAGAACGCTTGGGACTAGGATCACGAAACTTAATAGGGAGGTTGATCATGACCAGCAGATGACCTGTATTGATTTTGAGTTCCAAAGGTCAAAGGTCAGAGTGACCCTGAACATTTAAACCTTTTCCGGACAATAATTTGAGAATGCTTGGGCCAACGATCATGAAACTTCATAGGGAGGTTGGTCATGACCAGCAGATGACCTCTATTGATTTTGAGGTCAGTAGGTCAAAGGTCAAGCAAGTTCAGCTTTGACACTGGCTTAGTTCTGTGACAAGACTTTATTGTGGGGGTATAATTCGTCACTCCTGTGACAACTCTAGTTTTAATTGCCAAGTAAGCCTGGGTACTCAAACCATTGATACTCAAACAAAAGTTGTTTCACCAGCAGTAAAAACCTGTTTTTCAGTGATATACCTAGAACATTTTTTTTATTTCCAGGTGTGACCAGACATGTCGGAGATGCAATAAGCGACCGATCACTCAAGGCAAAGAATAAGATCGTTGCCATTGGTATAGCTCCGTGGGGCATTGTGGAAAACAAAGATGACCTTGTTGGAAAAGACGTAAGTTTTTAAATTAAAGAAGTATTAGATCTCAGTATGAAAACAGCAGAGCTCAGTATAAAAACCACAGAGTTGAATGTGAAAATAATTGAGGTCAGTATGAAAACAGCAGAGCTCAGTATGAAAACCACAGAGCTGAATGTGAAAATAATTGAGCTCAGTATGAAAACAGCAGAGCTCAGTATGAAAACCACAGAGCTCAGTATAAAAACCACAGAGCTGAATGTGAAAATAATTGAGCTCAGTATGAAAACAGCAGAGCTTATGAAAACAGCAGAGCTCAGTATGAAAACCACAGAGCAGAATGTGAAAATAATTGAACTTAAAGTGAAAATAGAAGGTAAAAATAATAGTTCTGTGTGAAAATAAAAGTGGCCAACATGAAAATGATAGATAAATTAAAAGAACTCAGTGTGAGCATATGTCACTAGATCCAAGGTCAAGGTCACACTTGCATCTCAAACATCAAATAGCTTTAGTTCTTGATCTTCAAAGTGCTGGGCGGAATTTTTATTAGTAGGACAGTGTTTTGCAGAGGCCACGATATCCCGATTAATTTCACGTAAAAGTCACAAATGTTGCAGTAAAATTGGTCCAGAAACGCTAGTTGTTCCTTTGCGAAAATTCTAGAATTGAATTCGCATATGGGACGACTGGAACTGGGTACGAATTGTTAATTTCTCTTCTGCCTTTGAATAGAAGAGTTTCCCGCAAAAACGTCATTTTGATCCACCAGCAAAGAAACATCTGCCGACAACAAAAACATTCAAACTAATGGTTAATGGCCTAGTACTTTATGTAGCTTCTGTTAAACGTTCTCCAACCAATGTCTCTGCAGGTGAAATTGAAAATGAGTCGGCTTAATATCTGTCGACTGTTTCTCACTAATTGTCTCCAAAACTGAGAGTGTGTCACAAAATCAAACCACAGAGTACAGAAAATTTGGATAAAGTCAAAAAGAAAAGTGACTCCAAATTTCAGGAGAGTTGGTTTAAGGAGTATCAGTGGTCTGACTTGTAACAATAAAGACTTCCATTGTAGTAATATTACTGATTTATTTGAATGAAATATGGTCAAAAGATTTTGAAAATGTCCCCACATTTTCCTTAGCAAGGGGACATGTGACATGTGTCCGCACCATTTTTGATCCCTGGCAGAACACTGGTAAGACCTATTGTACATTTGAGAGCTATCTATGATTAGTATGTCTGCAGTATTGGTATCACAACTTGGTTGACATTTTGTGTACAAGGTCATATCTCAGTAACCACTGCTTAAATTTGATTATAACTTTATACAACGCTTCCTAGTCATCAAATCAACTTACATATTTATGTTCAGAAATTGTTTGAATTTGATGTGAATTATGGCCCTTCTGTGACTTAAAAGATTTGTTGTTATGCAAGCTTCTTTCAAGTCGTATCTGTGAAACTAATGCATATTTTCATATTTGATTTAAACTTTACAAAAAAGGCTTCAAACGAGCTTACATAACTAAGTTTGATAACTCAAGAATGAATATTTTTCAAATTGTGGCTCTTTTTACTTAAAGTTTTAGTGATTTCAAGCTGCACTTCTGTAGCAACTACATACTAGGAACTCATGAATATTGATAGGGAACTATTTTTTGTTGGGTCAATCTGCGAAATGTCTGCAAACATGAAATTCCCAATTAATGTAGCTTTGAGATTTGCAATCCGTGATTCATTCCCGTATGATATAGCCGTATTTGAAAATATGATTATGCCAAATCATAGCAGCCTTATTTACATAATTCTGGAGACACAAATTTATGGTTTTGAATTCTGTCTGTTCTGATTTGTCATGATATAACTCTGAATTCATAAGTGACCTTGTCCCTGTTGAAATAACTGATTTATTGCCTTATTTGATTTCCGAAATTTCTCGGTATTGGATATCGAGTTTTAGTTCTAAAGAAAACTGATCTATGTTAGTTGATACATCAGTTACCAGGACACAGTCAAACACTAATGTAAAATTGTGTACTTTTGCATATCTTTGCATTATATAAAATAGTTCATAGGAGAACATAAAGTAAAAACTATTCTACTCTGAGACAGAGTTGATAATATAAGTAAGAAATAGACAAATTACTATTTATACTTGAATGTAATTTTTTTCCAGGTTATAGTACCATATCATTGTGTATCTTCACCGAAGACAAACTATTCAGTGTTGAACAATAATCATTCCTATTTCCTGTTGGTCGACAATGGAACTGTTGGAAAATATGGCGGCGAAATCATCTTCCGGAAGAGACTGGAGAAATACATCGCTCATCAAAAAATCTGTATAAGTAATTGTTTATATTCCCAAATTTACCCAAAATCTATAAATAATTGTTTATATTCCCAGATTTACCCAAAATCTGTATAAGTAATTGTTTATATTCCCAGATTTACCCAAAATCTGTATACGTAATTGTTTATATTCCCAAATTTACCCAAAATCTGTATAAGTAATTGTTTATATTCCCAAATTTACCCAAAATCTGTATAAGTAATTGTTTATATTCCCAAATTTACCCAAAATCTGTATAAGTAATTGTTTATATTCCCAAATTTACCCAAAATCTGTATAAGTAATTGTTTATATTCCCTAATTTACCCAAATACGAATTCTTATAATTTTACCCTATTTGAAAAATTAAAAGTTTGCCCCATTTGAACATTTTCTTTTCCCCATTTGAAGGTTTACCCCAGTTTTAACCTAGTATGAAAGTTTTCTATTTTACCCACATTTGAAAGAGCCTGCCTGAATAGGTTCAATAGGGAGAGTTCATATCAATGGATCATGGGATCATGAGTTTGATCAATGGAGGAGGCATTATGTTCTCCATGATGATTTGATAAAAGACATTGTCTCTGAAGTCTTTCTGTTCTCCATCTCTGATTCATGTGGAGAATTTTGCAGTTAGGTGCACAATTTTTTTTACATGGTAAAAAATCCAGGAACACTGGGTAGGCTGACTGTCCACCATTATATAACTGAAATACTTTGGAAAAAATGGTGCTGAATTCGAAACAAACAAACCTCTTGAAAATTTTGAATTTTGCCCAATTTGGAAGCTTTTTGTTTTCTATTTTACTTTGGAAAGATATCAGTTTTGCCACTTTTAAATGTTTTCTATTTAACCTAATTCAAGTTTTTCAATTTCACCACAAAATCATAAGTGTTCTGTTCTAGACAGCTTGAGAGCTTTCTGTTCTCCCCATTTGAAAGTTTCACATTTTGCCTTGCTTCAGAATCTGTCTATTGTACCCCATTATAATTTTTTATCATTTTAGCGCATTTTCTGTTTAGGTATGTGAAAAAAGTTAAAAATATTATTTTCTCCATACTGAGACATTTTGAGAATTGTTAGTTAATTCAAGTGTGTTGCCAAGTGGTTAAGGGCCTGATTTTGAATTCACTTACCAACCACTGCTTTGGCTTCTATGTAGAATTTTTCATTTGAGGAAGTCATCCAGCTGGCTTTTGGAAAGTCGGTGGTTCTACTAAACTGCCCATCCACTGCTGAAATAATACCTGGAGGGGCACTTGAGGTCTTCCTCATAAATGAAATTTTTGAAGGTCACCATAAAAAAATTATGACCTATAATAATAATTGCGTGGATGTGACCTTAAAACCAGAAAAAAAAAAAAAAAAACTTTAATGAACAAGTTAAGTATGAAAAGCATAGATACAATTATGTCCCTGTTATAATGTTAAAAATGACACTTGAAATTCCATCTACACGATGAAAAGATATATGTGATAACTGTACAATTAATTCTAAGAAAAGTTCTGAAATATTTGTCTCATAAACATTTTGTTATTACTGTTTTACTGGAAAACACCACCTATATTTAACTACCCCCATTTCAAAAAGGAAAAAACACACAAAAATACTAAAAGGAAAAAAACTGTTACGGTTCTTAAAATGTACATGAATTGATATGGGAAGCTTATTGTTCCTGAAATACGAACATTGTGCTCTCAAATTTCAAAGAAAGCTAGAAAGCACAATTCATCTTATGAAATTATGCTATTTATATAGCAAATGATTATAGGAAGATATGAGACAATGCCATTTTCTGCATACTATTTATGGAAATAGAAATATAATCTCTTCATATACGATGCTAAAACAGAGACGCAGAAGTGTTCTCAAGAATATTATAATACAGTCAGACTTGTATAAAGCAGCCAGCCAAGGGAGCAACACAATCTGGCTGCCTAGCAACATAATCTGGCTGCTTAAGGCAGGTGCATGCTTAATACAGGTGACAGATAAGGCAGGTGCATGCTTAATACAGGTGACAGATAAGACAGGTTCAACCAAACTGTGATGGTTAATAAGTTGCGGATTGTATAAAAAAAATTCTGTCCCCTGATACAGTTTCCTACATATTTTTACTTTTTCTTATGTGGAATTCAACAAAATTCAGTTGGAAAACTAGTGTGCTGTAACATGCTAAGATTGCAAACTCTTTAAACTATAATGCTAAATTTGATATTTTGAAACTGTCCTCTGAAAATGCATAAATACAGAGAGGATTTTTGTTTAGGTTAATATAAACCATATAGGACTGTGTGAACATTAGATGCAATATTTTGATGTGTGGCATCTACTTAAAACTTTAACTTTAGTTTTCCAGTGTAAAGATGTTGTAAAAAGCATTAAAATTTGAACTGAGTTTGATCTCATTTCAGGGGTGACCTTGACCGAATATGTAAATACTGTCTCATGAACTTCCGTTCTCTTATTTTTCAGCCAATGGTGTGAAGGGGCGTGGTGTACCTGTGATATGTGTTGTGTTGGAGGGAGGGGCTAACACAATACGATCAGTATTGGAATATGTGACAGACTCGCCCCCTGTTCCTGTGGTTGTATGTGATGGGAGTGGTCGGGCGGCCGATCTTCTTGCATTTACACATAAATACAGCCTGGAAGATGGGTAATTCTTTTTCATGTTTTGATAATACTGTATCTGGTATTATTTGCAAAGGTTTAATTTTTTTTCAGATTTAAACAACATAGCCAAACTTGCAAATCAGTTTTGAATATTCAGCAGCATTAAGTGTTGAGGGTGAGCTTTTGTAGTATCCCTGTGTGCATTATGCCGCATCGGCAATTTATTGTTCACAAGTTTTGCACAATCTTAATTGAATTTGATCATCATATATCTTTTGTCAAAATGTTTGTCTGTGAAATATATGTAATTTTCAAAATATGGTTACCTGAGGTCTTAAACTAGCTCACGAGGGCAGCTGTTAGGATAACTGAAACATTTGAGAGGCTGTATTTTCTGTTTGATCATCATAAATCTTTGTCAGAATGTTTGTCTCTATGAAATCTAGTTTGAGAAACTTAGTTAATTAGATACCTGATTCACATAAAGCATGGTCAGACTGTTTGTTTTAATGAAACCTAGGCAAATTTAGAGGCTGGGAAAAGAATTAGGTCAGGTGATTGTTACAGGGAACCTGTAATCTCCAAAAGTATAGGGAATTCTTGACAAATATCAGTTGTTGTCAACATCAGCATAGCTTTTGTAGATCAGATCAAGAAATTAGGGTGACAAGATAAATACAGTAGTCTGAATTTCTGCTGACAGGTGTTGCTTTTTCAGAACTATTTCCAAATTTTCCCTCGTTATTGTTGGGAGAAAGGGTCATTATTTGACAGGAGTAAAATCAGTCTCAAAAATCAGGCTGAATGGGTTTGGTATATGCCATTTGTGTGTAGATCAGAAAGAGATTTAAAGCAACTGCATGTAGTAGCAGCCACTAGGGAATAAATATTAACAATGCTCGCTGCAACAGTAAAACATTATATCTGATAAATGCAATTAATACATTAAAGATCAATAGGGTTCTTATATAGGAATTAATGGCCTTGAAAATAATTCCATAAAGATAATTGCATTACATGATGTCTTTGAAAATAAGTCCATAAAGGAAATGCTTAACATGCCATATCTCTTTGACTTTTTATCAGATATTGAAAATATTATTTTTCATTCTCCATGCTTAAAAGACGTAAGGCGGCTTTAAAGTCTGACTTGATTGTTTCCATTCAGGAAAGGTCATTCTCTAGTGCTAAGAGGATGACAGAGGGCACAAAGTTTTGAGTCTTTGCTTAAATATTTCCCAATTCAATAAAGAGTAACCGTGATGTCTAACAGATTAAAATCCTATAGATACAGTTAGCACATTTTTTAATTGCATAAATCTGATCAGTAGGTAAAAGGTCATGGTTGTACTTGTGAGGTTAAAAGTCAAATAGTCATATTTTATGTCATTTCATACCATTTAAACTGCTTTAAGGATTTTCATAAAACTAGCATCAACAGTTAACTTTATCAAGACAGTGTACAGAGCAGATAACTTCCATTACTAGGTTGAAGATCAGGTTCACACCAAAGGTCAAAGGTCTTGAGCAAAAACTTTTACTTTCCCAATTGCAAACGAGTGTCTGGATATATCAATCACCTTCACATTTGTGAAAGAAAAAGGGGTCCATGTGAATAGATAATTATATACAGTCATTTCAGAACTGTAAGATATTGAATCCTGCTGATGCAATAACAGAAGAAAAATCTGCTAAATTTTTATAATGAACTTGTGCATCTTTCAATTATTTCAATTCATTTACTGTTAAAAGGGGTGTTCACTGAAAATTTACGGACTGAATAGCGAACAGTGCAGACCATGATCAGACTGTACAGAAAGGCAGAATCATTTGCCGCCAGCAGACTAAAGGTTAAATAACAAATGTTTAACTTCACGTTTGTTGTAATTTTATACTGATGAAAAATAATTTTCTGGGGAAAATGCATTACATGCTGTCTCGTTTATTTTGATTGCGCAAATTAACACTTCTTCATTCTAAAAGACTTGAAGGCCGCTTAAATTCAAGTTATATGGCTTCCTCTCATGAAAGGATTTCAGCCTGTTATAGAAAAGCAGCAGCTCGTTAAGACGGAAACCTTTCAAGCTAGCAATCTGTTACACTTACACAAAGTCACTATAGGAGGAAATATTTTAACCTTTATCTTGCTAAATTTCTAAAATGGACTAGTCCATCATTCAATTTGGGCAATACCACTTATTATTCAAAGGGGTGTTCACTGAAAATTTACAGACTGAATAGCAAACAGTACAGACCATGATCAGAATGCACGGATGTGCAGGCTGATCTTGGTCTGCACTGGTTGCAAAGGCAGAATTACTTGCCACCAGTAGGCTAAAGGTTAAAACCTTGTAGTAGATGTAAAATACAGACAGAGTGGGTAATAGGGACATTACAGATCAATAGAGCAGTAGACAGTATGACTTTTATAATGCATGTTTGTCATACTTAATTTAATAGACATGGGAATAATTCTCTATAGAAATCTGGTAATAAAACATGCACAGTTTGCTGTTTCATTGATTCTAGTTCTAAAAGTATACAGCATCATGTGTTGTTGCAAAAAATATCGCCAATTTCTCTATTTCCATTGATGTAAGTTTGCAGGGTTGTCCATGATCTAAATATAGCGATCTTTTTGGATGTCCCTGTTCTAATATAGCATTCCCTTAGGATGTCTGTAATTTAAAAGTAACTATCATTTTCAATGTCCATAATCTAAAATTATCGTACATTTCATAATGGCCACATTCTCAAATAGCATTCTGTTTAGATGTCAAATTTTATATAAATAGAAATAACCATTAATTTCAGACGTCCATATCAAATAAAAAGCATTTTGGATGAAGAAGGTCTAAAGTTTAACAACAGTTTATTTGCTAACTGAAGTTAGTTTGTTTAAGGAAAATAAACTTCTATTTATCTAATATGGAACGTAACTGCTAGTAGTTTTTATCCTAGACAGTTAGTGATGAGATAAGTTTCCCTTTACCGGAATGGTGAAAATTGTAAACAATCTTGTTTTGAAACTGGAAAATCGTCTATACCTGTGGATAAAATGCACCTACGATTCAGGGGTTGCCCTGGGGGAGTTAAGAAACTGTGCATAATACATTAGTATTATATGGTATGTAACAATTCACAGATAATGGTAAATATTTTGAAGATATTTCATAGATTATGTTCAATATTTGTGTGTGATATTTTACAGATTATTGTTCACTTATCAAGATTATGTTTTATTCTTTCAGAACCATGCCAGAGAGTTTACGAGACCAGCTGATCTTAACTATACAGAAAACATTCCAATACACACAGGAGCAAGCAGAAAAGCTTTTTATAGAACTCATGCTTTGTGTGAAGAAAAGAGAACTGGTAATTGGTTTCATTTTGCATTTTGTTGTAATTTTATTACTTACCAGTTTGCTTAGTTTATAGAGAGAGCATATATCTATGGATCTCTGAATTGTGTTAGGAAGGTGAAAGTTACTTTCGGAGTACAGGTTAATACTGGTACAGAATCCAGGAATACTGGTTAACTGCCTGCTGTTACATAACAGAAATACTTTCGAAAATTGGTGCTAAACATAAAACAAAAAGAAACAGACTTTTATTATAGTATTTTACCTATTCTCTATTCACCTGTCCTCTTGTTGAGTATGCTTTCCAAATGGGTACTTGTCCAGGTATCTTATGGAATTGTAAAGAAATTTGTTAAATGACCTGATATTAATGTATCATTTTTGGAGCTATGTTGAGTAGCTGTCTTTGTTGACCTTCACCTTCTGCTAACAGTTGTTATTATTGCAGATCACAGTATTCCGTATGGGAGAAGGAGCTCAGGACATTGATTTAGCAATACTTACAGCTCTACTCAAAGGTAAAGTTTATTTAGCAATATTTACAGCTCTGCTCAAAGGTAAAGTTGATTTAGCAATACTTACAGCTCTGCTTAAAGGTAAAGTTGATTTAGCAATACTTCCAGCTCTGCTCAGAGGTAAAGTTGATTTAGCAATACTTCCAGCTCTGCTCAGAGGTAAAGTTTATTAAGCAATACTTACAGCTCTACTCAAGGTAAAGTTGATTTAGCAATACTTCCAGCTCTGCTCAGAGGTAAGTGATTGCATACTTTCAGCTTACTCAAAGTAAGTTGATTAGCAATACTTCCAGCTCTGCTCAGAGGTAAAGTTGATTTAGCAATACTTCCAGCTCTGCTCAGAGGTAAAGTTATTAAGCAATACTTACAGCTCTACTCAAAGGTAAAGTTGATTTAGCAATACTTCCAGCTCTGCTCAGAGGTAAAGTTGATTTAGCAATACTTCCAGCTCTACTTAAAGGTAAAGTTGATTTAGCAATACTTACAGCTCTACTCAAAGGTAAAGTTGATTTTGAGTAAAAAATATTCATAAATTGTGTCTCTAAGGACTAGAACATAGCATGCAAAATAATTATAAAAAGAGTTTGAGTTAACCCTTATCATGCTGGACACGATTGATTCTGCCTTTGCGACCAGTGTAGATCATGATCTGCACTGTCCGCTCTTCAGTCAGTATATTTAGCTCATCGATTTTTGAAAAAAATAGAGTATTGTCAATCACTTGAGGTTGTCGCGTCTGCGTTCGGCGTCAGGCGTCTGCGCGCATTGCTGGTTAAGTTTTATGTTTAAGGTCAGCTGTCTCCTAAACTATCAAACTAATGCTTTGAAACTTGGAATACTTGTTCACCATCATAAGCTGACCCTGTATAGCAAGAAACATAACTCCCTCTTGCTTTTTGCAAGATTTATGGCCCCTTTTGTACTTAGAAAATATCAGATTTCTTGGTTAAGTTTTATGTTTAGGTCAAATTTTTCTCCTAAACTATCAATGCTATTGCTTTGAAACTTGGAATACGATGTTTCACCATCATAAAGCAGACCCTGTACACAAGAAACATAACCCATTATGCTTTTTGCAAGATTTATTGCCCTTTGGACTTAGAAAATCATTTTCTCCTGTTAAGTTTTTATGATTTGGTCAGCTTTATCCTAAACTATCAAAGCTATTGCTTTAAACTTGCAACACTTGTTCACCATCATAAGTTGACCCTGTATAGCAAGAAACATAACTCCGTCCTGCTTTTTGCAAGATTTATGGCCCCTTTTGGACTTAGAAAATATCAGATTTCTTGGTTAAGTTTTATGTTTAGGTCAACTTTTTCTCTTAAACTATCAAAGCTATTGCTTTGAAACTTGGAATACTTGTTCACCATCATAAGCAGACCCTGTACATCAAGAAACATAACTCCATCTTGCTTTTTGCAAGATTTATTGCCCCTTTTGGACTTAGAAAATCAGTTTTCTTGGTTAAGTTTTATGTTTAGGTCAGCTTTTATCCTAAACTATCAAAGCTATTGCTTTAAAACTTGCAACACTTGTTCACCATCATAAGTTGACCCTGTATAGCAAGAAACATAACTCCGTCCTGCTTTTTGCAAGATTTATGGCCCCTTTTGGACTTAGAAAATATCAGATTTCTTGGTTAAGTTTTATGTTTAGGTCAACTTTTTCTCTTAAACTATCAAAGCTATTGCTTTGAAACTTGCAACACTTGTTCACCATCATAAGCTGACCCTGTACAGCAAGCAACATAACTCCATCCTGCTTTTTGCAATAATTATTGCCCCTTTTTGGACTTAGAAAATCATTTTCTTGGTTGAGTATTATGTTTAAGTCAACTTTTCTCATAAACTATCAAAGCTATTGCTTTAAAACTTGCAACAGTTTTTCACCATCATAAGTGGACACTGTACATCAAGAAACATAACTCTATCCTGCTTTTTGCAAGAATGATGGCCCTTTTTAGACTTAGAAAATCATGGGTAGGACAATATTTCTATTACACAAAAAAAAATCAGATGAGCGTCAGCACCCGCAAGGCGGTGCTCTTGTTTAGGTAAGCACTCCTTTTAACAGATAATGGTACTGTCCAAATTGAAAGATGGATCAGTTCATTATAGAAATTTGGCAGGGTAAGGGTTAAAACCAAATACATTTTAGACTTAGTGAAATAAAATAAACAGCCACTGACTAAAAAACAGAGCTAATTAACAAACTCTGATGCCTACATTATATAATTTGGCTCCTTCTATTGATGATGGACCAAAGATATTTCAAGAAATTTTCATATTGTCTGCCAGGAAGAATAATTTTATCTTTCTACAATGGAAATGTTACACTGTGAATTCATTTAAATTCGTGGCCATAAAATTTTGTGTTTTTAGCAAAAAGTGGATTTTTACATGAAAACATGTATGTGTGGATTTTAAACTTAAACATGCAATAATTGGGAAGTTTGTTAGGATAAGATTTCACTCAATTGGCATAAAGTATTGACTCGAGCACAAAATCCGCAAAAATGAGTCCCCAAGGAAAATTAATCATTTCACAGTACTTGACAAAAAAAAACAATTGTTCTAAAGTCATTTCTCTTCTTCCTGTGTCTTTTGTCATTACCTTGATAAGAACATGGAATTGCTGGGACACTGGATAGCTTAACTGTCTGACAAAAATACCACATTAAACAGTGTTGCATAGTTAACCTAATCAAAGATATTGCTTTCCTTAGACTGATCTAACTGTTTTATACTCCTGCTTGTCTATATTTAGCTACCAGGTGTCTGGGATGTTATTTATCACATTGATTTAGCAATATTCTTGCAGACATTTTTAAGCGGACATCAGGGAAAACTTACGTTGACAGGATAGCTTAACGAAATTGAAATATTTAAGACTTCTCACTGACGAGGCATTATCTGGTTGTGATATAATACGTAGTTAGAATTTAGACAAGCTCAGACAGTTGCAGTTTTGAGAAATTTATTTCTACACTGTAGCACTTATGAATATATTTATAGAGGGCCTCTGTGGCCAAGCGGTTAGGATTTCTGGCCTTGAATCACTTGCCTCTTACTGTTGTGGGTGAAACCCTGCTGCAGTCATCATGTGGGAAGCTGTCTAACTGGCTGGAGGAAGATTGGTGGTTCTGCACAGGTGCCAGCCCTTACCTGAAGGGTTACCTGGAGTCTCTCCACCATAATATGTTGTAAAGTTGCCATATAACCTGAACTTGAAACCCAGCCGAAGAACAATGTCAGTGATGAAAAGGGTGATAAAAAATCATTTTTGTGAAAGACATTGCTGTGGGTTAAAAAAGGTTTGTTTGGAATGAGGAAAGATTTGTTTGTGTGAGGAAGCCGTTCATCTGGCTTAGTGAAGGGTAAATGGTTCTACATAGTACTTGCACTTGCATCTTAAATATTGTTCAGATTACCTAATGTTTTCAGCTGTCATTAATGCAGAAAAATTGATGTATGACTAGCATTATATATTTTTAATGTAACAAAACCTAACGAAATTTTGTACTTATTTAATATATTTCAGGAACGAATGCTAGCGCCCCAGATCAGCTCAGCTTGGCCTTGACCTGGGACAGGGTTGACATTGCCAGAAGTCATATTTTTGTTTATGGACAGGAGTGGCCTGTAAGATATATGTTTTTTTTTTTTTCATGTTTATTGAACAAATAGCAACAAATCTTGAACTAGAGCATAGTTAGGCAGAACTGATATTACTGACATTAAGTATATTGCAAAATGGTAAAAAATATTGTTGAAGCATGGATGATGTTTTATCCTGTTAACATTAGGTGATCGCAGAACCTTTTTGCACGTGTGAACCATTCCTCATAATGACAAAAGGAGGAAATGTAGAGAATTGTGTTTTTGACAGTATCCAAGAGAAAGATTCTGATCCACAGAAAACCGTCTGTTGATTTCTCACTTATATAACGTATTTTTGTTGTGCTGCTGCAGAAAATTGGAGCTCATTGATCACGTGGTGTAGTTACACTGTTTGAAATGTGATAAAATGCTTTCTTGGTGCAAATTATCGCCAGACGGCTTTTAAGGAGTTTATCATGCAATTTTTGGTCGCAGAATTAGATTTACATGCATTTATAGTTCCGTTTCTTGCATAGGAAACAATTTAATGTTGCATCTAGGGACAGCTGGTTTTCAGACAAGAAATTAGTGAGCTTTTTCTGTATTTGTTCAAATTCTAGTATTTTTACATATCTGTATTATATAATGTGTTTTGACAGGCTCTTTGGGAGAATTGAGATAATTTGATCTAATACTTTTCTATTTTTATTGTTTGAAAAGCGAGAAAATTCAGTAATAGACACAAATTATCCCATTTTGGGATGAGCATCATGAGAGTTTAAATCTCAATATTAAGACAGTCACGAAGTTCCCTTGCAGCGGCTTGTGTAGAAAAGTGTTTAATGTTGCATCATGGGAAATGAAGTCTCAGACAATACAGGCTGCATACTTGTTTCGTTATTACAGAATCAAAGTATTTGCAAGAGAATAATGCACATAGGTATTTCTGCACATGTGAAACGAAAAGCAAATGAAAATGATAGGGAATTGGCAAATTCGATTTTGATGACATTTTTACGAATAGAAAAAAATATACAATGACATTTGATTGTTTATATTCCAGGAGGGATCCCTAGAACAAGCAATGATGGATGCATTAATCAACGATCGTGTTGACTTCGTCAAACTTCTGTTAGAGAATGGTGTACATATTCAGAGCTTCCTCACAATACCACGCCTCGAGGAACTTTATAACACAGTAAGATATTAGAGCTTTAACTTCCTCACGAACTTTATAACACAGTAAGATATTAGAGCTTTAACTTCCTCACGATGCCACGCCTCGAGGAACTTTATAACACAGTAAGATATTAGAGCTTTAACTTCCTCACGATGCCACGCCTCGAGCAACTTTATAACACAGTAAGATATTAGAGCTTTAACTTCCTCGCCATGCCACGCCTCGAGCAACTTTATAACACAGTAAGATATTAGAGCTTTAACTTCCTCACGATGCCACGCCTCGAGGAACTTTATAACACAGTAAGATATTAGAGCTTTAACTTCCTCACGATGCCACACCTCGAGGAACTTTATAACACAGTAAGATATTAGAGCTTTAACTTCCTCACGATGCCACGCCTCGAGGAACTTTATAACACAGTAATATATTAGAGCTTTAACTTCCTCATGATGCCACGCCTCGAGCAACTTTAGAATACAGTAAGATATTAGAGCATGATCAAGGGTAAAACAAATGGTATCTTGGAATAGTCAGTTACAAAAACCTCACTAAAGACTGTAAACTGGTTTACGATATAAACCAAACATCTCTCTCAAGCCCCCTCCATATTAAAAAAATCACAGGACAGTGTAAATAAAGATATCCCACGATGTGAATCCCTAACACATACAGTAGTAACAAAAAGGTATGATATGTAAAACACAAAAATGCTCATACAAAAATATATATAGAAAACACATCAAAGGAACTGAGTACATGTACTCAGTTCCTCAGTTGAAATTACTTTTGTTGTAGAAGTACTTTATGAATATTAAGTGGGAGTCTCTCTCCACCACCAAAATCTGGAAATATAATACATGACCTGGAATTGTGAAGACGTCATTTCACACACCAAGAAAAAAAAATATGACAAACCCTTAACCTTTAGTGTGCTGGCGGCAAAAGATTCTGCCTTTGTGACCAGGGCAGACTAAGAGCAGCCTGCACTTCTTTGCAGACTGATTATTGCCCGCACTACGCTTTTTAGTCAGCAAATTTTAAGTGAACATCCCTTTGAATAATAAATGGTACTGCCCAAATTGAATGATGGACCAGTCCTTTTTAGAAGTATAGCAGGGCAAAAGTTAAGTTTGTTTAACATAAAACCAGTTACCTAATTTTACTCCCCTTAGAACCTGAAAGTAGGACCCTATTGATAGACATAAAATCACTTGACATTTCTCTATTACAGAGGCAGGGACCATCAAATACTCTACGTTATCTAGTCAGGGATGTGAGAAAGGTAAATAGTACAATTTATATGTTATACACTCTATTTTCAGCATTTGTGCACTTAAAACAATGAAGGATAACAAATAAAATTATTTGACAAGAGTGATAATTTGATAAAGGAAAATCTTTATTTTTATAGTAAGGATACAACTTGTGTGAGAGTCTTAAAAATGTTTGTTAAAAAAAGGGAAAGAAAAAGATGAAGGAGAAAATAATTTTTGAAAATAAACGATAATGATTAGAAGAATTGGAATACAGACAAAATTCCCAGCTTAGTTTGACCAGAACAGACAATTTTATCAAAATATTCACTTGTCATCATTCGTCATTTTAAAAATCAACAGTTTTAGTTTAAGTTTTATGTTGAATTTTAAGTTTCGATTTAATACAATGAAAGGGTTGTCAGCCTCGGACAAATTGAGCAGGAGGGATTTTGTTGGATGGGCAGGGGTGTGCGTGATTAAGATTTTGATAGAATTTGATGTTAGAACTTCATTGTAAATATGTGAATTATTACTGAAAGATGCTGTCTTTAATGTTATTTTAATCTTACAAAAATTGTAAGATTAATCGTTCAACTCTTCAGTGTTAAAGGCGTTTTCAATTTGTGAAAAAAGTCAAGTTCAGGAAAAGTTTAGAAAAAGTAAGGGCACAGGCAATCTGTGCAGGGTTGTTAATGCATTTATGAGAAGAAAAAATTTTTTTTTTAGTTAATAAAATGTTTTGCTTTGTTAATATTACCTATACTTTGGTGGATACTAGACCTTGTAAAATTCATTTTTGTAAACACATTTCAAGATGACTTTAATAAGAAGTAAATCATTTTTGTTACAGAAATTTCTTATGGTATACAGTGTTTGTTTTAGATATCTTGTTTGCTGTGAACTTATATACTAGAGTACTGTGAAAACATGAATATTCATGGGGGACTATTTTTTGTGGTCAATTCATACTGGTTTTGCCTTTGCCGTCCGTCCGCCCGCATTAAGCTTGTCTGGCTTTCAAAAGTCAAACTGCTGGCCGGATTTTAACGGAACTTTTTAGGAGTGATCAGTACCAACCCTCATTATACATATTGCCAACATGTTCCGCTTCGCTGCACAAAATGGCGCCAGAGCTAAAAATAGAAAAATCTTGTCCGGCTTTCACAGGTCAAACTGCTGGCTGGATTTCAACGAAACTTCACGAGAGTGATCAGTTATCTAATTGTGCATATCGCCAGCATGTTCCAATTCGCTGCACAAAATGGCCACCAGAGCTAAAAATAGAAAAATAGTGTCCGGCTTTAACATGTCAAACTGCTTGCTTGATTTCAACAAAACTTCACAGGAGTGATCAGCACCAACCCTTATTATGCATATTGCTGTCGCGTTCAGCTGCGCTGCACAAAATGGCCGCCAGAGCTGAAAATAGAAAAATCTTGTCCGGCTTCAGAGGTCAAACTGCTGGCTGGATTTCATCGAAACTTCTTAGGAGTGATCAGAACCAACTCCAATAGTACATATCGCCGACACGTGCCGCTTCGATGCACAGAATGGCTGGCAGAGATAAAAATAGAAAAATCTTGTCCGGTTTTCACAGGTCAAACTGCTGGCTGGATTTCAACGAAATTCACAGGAGTGATCAGTACCAAGCCTAGTTGCGCATATCGCTGGCACGTTCTTTTTTGCTGCACAAAATGGCCACAAGAGCTAAAGGTATACTAGGGGGGAGACATATGTTTTTGTGACAAAAACACCTTCTAGTTTAATCTGAATGAACTTGAAAAAATTCATTAATTTTATGACCAGAATTTGAACTCCATGAATTCATATCACCATAAACTAACCGTTGTAGCCCAAACCATGAAATTTGGTGAACATGAAATTATATGATTTCACAGTACTACTAAAAAGCTTTGATAATGTGGCAGTTGAGTCCAGTAAGTCCAGGGGTGTTCAATGATAATTTGTCATAGATCCATTGTAAATCAAATATTAGATTTACCTGTATCGGAAAATAAACAGTGTCGATTGTATTTAGGTCAACTGCCACATTATTGAAGTTTATTAATATAAAATACTGTCACCGTTTTATTAGAGGTCCCATCCTTGAATGGAAGCCTTGTTGTAAATACACTTTGAAACCATCCATTTGATGGTGATTATAACTGTATACTAACAATATATAGACATCCTAAGTAGCTACATTAGGATTTAAATACCACTGACCTATCTGCAAGGTCAAGGTCAGAAAGGGTCAGTGTTGTACTAGTACTTCCTTGTCTACGACACGTTTTATTACCCATGTTCCAGTTTTGTTTCAACTAGGTAGAAATATATATCTCGACATTGCACTGAATAGTCTAGTTTCTGTCTGGAAATTTTCAAATTAAAAATCTAAAGGGGTTAAATAAAGTCTTGAATACTGTGCTTTCTTCACGAGGCCATAACTTTGTTAAGGTCCTAATTTGTCAAAGTATTTATGGCCAGACTTGGTGAGCTCACGGATGGTCAAGGTTATAGTCAGGTGGGATTAAAGGGTACTATTTTCTCGATAACTGTTTGTTTATACTCTGTCTATGATTGACACCAGTATTTGATTATTACAGGATTGTGTTGTGAAGTTCACAATAAGAGTGCTTCCATTTTCAATATAAAAAGTAATAAACATAGCAGCTGTCTAGACACTTTTGTACAAACTATAGTGCTGACTTCTAGCAACAAAGACATTTGTCTTCAATATGATTTGTATTGCATTAGATACAGGAACAGCACTTCTGTACAGAACAATAAGCAGGCGGTTTTTCCTGAAGTACACAGTCATGGAAATGGTAGTCCTCTGTAACTGCTACTTGTATCAATATGCTATGGAGGTTTTAATGCTTCTCTCCTCGCAGTAAAATTACTTACATTTTATTACCTGTTACTTTAACCCAGCATCCTGTGTGTTGGCTTTTTACACTAGATAAACAGGAATCTGCACACAACTATAAATTTAAAATGACAAGTTTTTGGTTGTGTAACTCTAAGTCAGCCTGGCTAAAATAACTTGTACTTTTCTGATTGTGTGGCACTATGTACACTACTAGAATCGGCCGCTATAAGTCTGAAATGATTGTGTGGCACTATGTACACTACTAGAATCGGCTGCTATAAGTCTGAAATGATTGTGTGGCACTATGTACACTACTAGAATCGGCCACTATGAATCTGAAATGATTGTGCGGCACTATGTACACTACTAGAATCGGCCACTGTAAGTCTGAAATGATTGTGTGGCACTATGTACACTACTAGAATCGGGCACTATAAGTCTGAAATGATTGTGTTGCACTATGTACACTACTAGAATCGGGCACTATAAGTCTGAAATGATTGTGTTGCACTATGTACACTACTAGAATCGGCTGCTATAAGTCTGAAATGATTGTGTTGCACTATGTCACTACTAGAATCGGCCACTATGAATCTGAAATGATTGTGCGGCACTATGTACACTACTAGAATCGGCCACTGTAAGTCTGAAATGATTGTGTGGCACTATGTACACTACTAGAATCGGCCACTGTAAGTCTGAAATGATTGTGTGGCACTATGTACACTACTAGAATCGGGCACTATAAGTCTGAAATGATTGTGTGGCACTATGTACACTACTAGAATCGGGCACTATAAGTCTGAAATGATTGTGTTGCACTATGTACACTACTAGAATCGGGCACTATAAGTCTGAAATGATTGTGTGGCACTATGTACACTACTAGAATCGGCCACTATAAGTCTGAAATGATTGTGTTGCACTATGTACACTACTAGAATCGGCCACTGTAAGTCTGAAATGATTGGTGGCACTATGTACACTACTAGAATCGGCCACTATAAGTCTGAAATGATTGTGTGGCACTGTGTACACTACTAGAATCGGCCACTAAAAGTCTGAAATGATTGTGTTGCACTATGTACACTACTAGAATCGGCCGCTATGAGTCTGAAATGACTTATACTTTTGTTGTTGTGACTTACACTTTTCTGTTTGTATAGCTCTAGTTACACAACTGGAATCAGCCTCTAAAAATCTAAATTACTTACAGTTTTCTGTTTGTATAGCTCTAATTCAGCCTCTTTAAAATCTTAAATGACTTACACAGTTTGGTTGTTTGGTACTACATGCAGAACTGGAATCAGCCTCTTAAAGATCTAAATTACACTTGTTGGTTGTGTGGCACTAGGTAGACAGCTGAAATCGGCCACTTAAAAATATAAAATTACTTACACTTTCCTGGTTTTGTGGCAACATGAAGCTGACTTGCTTTGCCTTTGTGCATTTCTTTCACCCCTTCAAAACATAAACCTTACTAATGAATCATTCTTCTCTGTTTAGAAAACTGACTAGGTTCTTCTAGATCTGAAATATTAAAAGTAGAGATAATAGTTTTATGTATAATTTTATTTTATATATTTTACCGATCCAAAGATTTGAAAATATTTAAGATTATTAGATTTTAAAGAGAAGCTGAAACAGGAATTTTTACTTTGTCAAGGAAGAATGCAGCAGAAATTTTAGTCGATTTTCAGCTCAGTTTCTTTCATCTTAAATCTAATAAGATAATTATATAAAGTTTGTAACAGAGTCTTCCATATGAAATAAGTATAGTTTCCAGTCATTCTGATACAGTCCTACCTGTATTTAAAGGTGGCTGTTTGAAGAGTCAAAACGATCTTTATAGGCAGGTTGTCTGTACTCACATGTTAAAGATATGCTCTGCTCACATTTTGCTAAAATCTTGTATTGTTACACATTTATTGAAATCTAGAAAATCCTTGTCAACTATATTTAACTAGATATATAAATTAACTTTGTATGCTGAGCTGCCACCATAATTAAATGTTCTCTATTAACAGCTGTTTCTTAAAAAGATTTCCAGATTTTTTTAATGGCAATACATATTCATGCTTATTTATACTTGTGTAGTATTTTAAATGTAATGTCAGTTCTGTTTATACACAAAACCAAGTTTATTCTATGTGTACATAAATTTTGTTTAGTAATCATTCACTTTTTTCAAAATTTGGGCATACTTTGTCTTTAAGTACAATGGGAATGTATAAGTAGGGAGCCAGACAAAATCCCTCCAGGACAAAACCCCTCCCACTGATATTACACGAAGCAGTCAAAACCTCTCCCATACATTTAACAGAAATATGATATATGAGCAAATTATTCATGAAAATATCTACAACTGTGTACAGATACTTGTCTTGAAAATATGAAAAAATAGATAATTCAGCAGGAGTGGTTTTGCCAAGGAGGGGTCTTATCCTAACCTCATTCAGGTAAGAAATTACACTACTATTACACCAAGTTGGTCTTTGTTGATTATTGCTATTAACCTTTAGCCTGCTGGCAGCAAGTGATTCTGCCTTTGCAACCAGTGCAGACCCAAGATCAGCCTGCACATCCATTCAGTCAATAAATTTTCAGTGAACACCCCTTCGCATAGTAAATGGTATTGCCAAAATTGAATGATGGACTTAAGTCCATTTTAGAAATTTAGCAGGCTAAAGGTTAACATGAATGTCTTTTGATATTTTATAAGTGATATTTCAGATTTATGAGTCTTTTTGTATGTCGTAATAAGCTTCTCTTGCAACAGACTATTGGTTTTGTTGACCTTGAATGTTTGTTGTTATTTTCCAGCACTTGCCAAGCGGGTATCGCTATACACTGTTGGACATTGGTCTAGTCATACAGCATGTGATGGGTGGGGCATTCAGGGCGACCTACTGCAGGAAACGATTCCGACAGAAATATAATGCTTTGAAACGAACAGTAAGTACTAAATTCCTATAAAAAGTCTTATTCAAACAAAAAATACCATGCTTGAAGTATTGAATTTTGCAAAATCTAAATCCAGAAAAAATATGTAATGCTTTCAGGGGAAAATGTTAGTACTAAATTTGTAAATTCCTCTCTGAAGCAAAAATATATAATGCTTTAAAGCTATTTATTATGTCTCCCACAACAGTGGTGTGGGAGACATATTGATTTACTCCTGTGTCACAAAGCTTGCCCGCACTTGTCGAACATTTCTCATCCAATCTTCACCAAACTTGAACAAAATGTGTTTGACCATAATACCTCGGCCAAGTTCGATTACTAGCCAAATTGCCCCAGGCACTTCGGAATATGGCCCTTGAACATATTTACCAACAACTACTGGTGCAGCATTGTAGACCGTTACTCCTTTACCGATACAGCATTGTAGACTGGTTACTCCAACACTACCGACACAGCATTATATAGCGGTTACTCCCAACATGTGAATACCAATAGACCACAGACAGACTTACTATTCAGATGATTAGGCAGTTGTTGGAGACATGCACTTTTCTCAAATGCACCTCTAGTTAGGTACTGAATTTGGCAAAATTTAAATCCAGAATTTTTTTTTTTGCTTTCATAGGAAATGTTATTAAATGAAATGAGTTTAATTTGGCAATCCCCAATTAAGAAAAAAATATGATAATCCTTTTGAGCAGACTATAGGTTCTGAATTTGGCAATTTCAAACAAGCAGCATATTGAAGAGACACCAACTCACAATTATTGATCTATATAGATTAAAACACTAAATAGCTGTTCTTCTTTACTCTATATAAAAATGACATATTTTCAATGGCTGCAGCACACATCAGGACCCATTTTAAATATCTGTAACTTACACTTTCTTGAAAAATATTGTCAGTGCTGAATAAAAATCAAAAGAAAAGTGGGATCATATTTGATGCAAGAAAAATATTTTCAGTCAAACACACAAACTGCAAAATCAGCTAAAAATGAGACCCCAAATTGTGGTGGTGGTGTATGATTTAGGTATCCATGACAAATTCTGTCATATTATTATTTCATTATGAAAATGCTACCTACATGTCAAGCATAGATCTGTCATGTGATTTCAGGTAAAAATTGCATAGAAAGTAAGGAAAATAGCTATACAGAGCAAAATAAACAGAGGACTATTTGAATCCGCCATTATGCGACTGCCATTTTTTTCTGCCTCATTTTCCTTTTTAGTGTCTGTATGCCTTAAAGATGCCGAAGATCAGTTTATAGAACATTCCTATAAGGTCACAAATTGTTGTTTATTGCCAACATTCATACAGATATGAGAGAAACCAGTGGCAGATTAAAAACTTTGTCTGGAATAAATCTTTGCCATTTGAATACAACATTCAATAAAAAGGGGAGTTAACATTTGATGTGTTTCTTTGTGTGCTCATGAGAGTAGTCATTCTTAGTATAAGAGACAGTATGGTTTGTTCATTCTGTTAAAATAGTTTTTAGCTCGACTATACGAAGTATAAGGAGAGCTATCCTACTCGCCCCGGCGTCGGCGTCTTTCCACGTCCCCACCTTGGTTAAAGTTTTGGTGCACTTTCACTTTTTAACTTATCTCTGTAATTACTTGATGAATTTGATTCAAACTTGAAATACTTATTCCTCATCATCATCCACATCATCTGACATAAGGGCCATAACTCTGGCACCAATATTTCATGAATTATCCCCCCTTTTTACTTAGATTTTCAGGTTAAAGTTTTGATGCACTTTCACTCTATCTCTGTTATTACTGAATGGATTTGATTCAAACTTAAAATAGTTGTTCAACATCATCGCCCACATCATATGACACAAGGTGCATAACTCTGGCACCATTTTTTAATGAATTATTCCCCCTTTTTACTTAGAATTTCAGGTTAAAGTTTTGGTGCACTTTCACTCTACCTCTGTTATTAGCCCACCATCATCAGATGGTGGGCTATTCAAATCACTCTGCGTCCGTGGTCCGACGTCCTTCCTTCCGTCCGTCCGTCTGTCTGTCCGTCCTTCCATTAACAATTTCTCGTTATCGCATCTCCTCAGAAACTACTAGAGGGATTTTTACCAAACTTTGTCAGAATGATGTATTGGTACCCTAGTTGTGTCCCTCTGAAAATCACACTGGTGCAACAATTTTTTAGTAAGTTATGGCCCTTTGTTTATTTCTATAATTTACATAGATTTATACAGTCGACATTGTATTAAGAGACCACGCAAGGGACTGCTAAGAAGTGGTCTCTTAATGGAATGGTCTCTTAATGGATTTCAGTCAGATGAAAAGAAAAGATATTTTTAACTGTTATTGTAACTGTATTTATTATGAACATACATGTATGGTTTAAAAATCTATTTTAACATCGTGAACACATTTCCAAGTCCATAAACAGTATAAATTATGGCTAGATTGTTTGTCAGTTTGACTGATACAAAGGTTAAATGCATTCAGTCACGTGCAAACCATACTCGCTAATTACACAGATGAAGAAATGTCTGGTAGACTTTGGTACCCGGTCGCTTAATAGATACTTTTGTCGAATATTTTAGCTGTCGGGACTTCATTAATGTGGTCGCTAGTCGTTTAATAAAAAAGTTGTTTAATGGAATGAATTCATGTACTGAAAACGTTTGGGAGGGATTCTGACCGGTCGTTTAATACAGAAATGGCTTAATAGAGGTGGTCGCAAGTACGATGTCGACTGTATAGGGAAAAACTTTGAAAATCTTCTTGCCCAAAACCACAGAGCCTAGGGCTTTGATATTCGGTATGAAGCATCATCTAGTGGTCCTCTACCAAGATGATTCAAATTATTTCCCTGGGGTCTAATATGGCCCCACCCCGGGGATCACATGGTTTATATAGACTTATATAGGGAAAAACTTTGAAAAACCTCTTGTCCAAAACCACAGGGCCTAAGGCTTTGATATTTTGTATGTGACATCATCTAGTGGTATTCTACTAAGATTGTTCAAATTATCCCCCTAGGGTCAAATATGGCCCTGCCCCGGGGGTCACATGGTTTACATAGACTTATATAGGGAAAAACTTTGAAAATCTTCTTGTCCAAACCACAAAGCCTAGGGCTTTGATATTTGTAATGTAGCATCGTCTAGTGGTTCTCTACCAAGTTTGTTAAAATTATCCCCCTAGGGTCAAATATGGCCCCACCCTGGTGGTCACATGGTTCATATAGACTTATATAGGGAAAAGTTTTTAAAAACTTCTTGTCAATAACCTACAACATTCAGATTTGGACCACATGTATGGTTTTGAGTGGCAAGATGAACCTTGACATGAGTTGACCTAGATTTTGACCTAGTGACCTACTTTCACATTTCTGTAGCTACAGCCTTCACATTTGGACCACATGCATAGTTTTGTGCACTGAAATAAACTTTGACCTTGACATTGACCTAGTGACCTACTTTCACATTTTTGAAGGTACAGGCTTCAAATTTGGACCACATGCATAATTTCTTGTTCCAAAATGAAATTTGACCTTGATTTTGACCCAGTGACCTACTTTCACATTTCTCAAGCTGTAGCCTTCAAATTTGGACCACATGCATGGTATTATGTACCAAAACAAACTTTCACCTTTACATTGACCTGGTGACCTACTTTATCATTTTTGAAGGTACAGGCTTTAAATTTGGACCATATGCATAGTTTTGTATTCCGAAATAAAATTTGACCTTCATTTTGACCTAGTGACCTACTTTCACATTTCTCAAGCTATAGCCTTCAAATTTGGACCACTTGCATAGTTTTGTGTACCGAAATGAACTTTGACCTTAAGATTGACCTAGTGATCTACTTTCACATATCTGTAGCTACAGGCTTCAAATTTAGACCACATGAATAGGATTGTGTACCGAAACAAACTTTGACCTTGACATTGACCTAGTGACCTACTTTCACATTTTTGAAGGTACAGGCTTCAAATTTGGACCACATGCGTAGATTGGTGTTCTGAAGTGAAATTTGACCTTGATTTTGACCTAGTGACCTACTTTCACATTTCTCAAGCTACAGCCTTCAAATTTGGACCACTTGCATAGTTTTGTGTACCGAAATAAACTTTGATCTTAAGATTGACCTAGTGACCTACTTTCCAATTTCTCAAACTACAGTCTTCAAACTTGATGCACATGCATAGTTTTGTGTACAAACCACTTTGTCCTTGAAATTGATCTAGTGACCTACTTTCACATTTCTCAAGCTACAGCTTTCGAATTTAGACCACATGCACAGTGTTGTGTACTGAAATGAAATTTGACCTTGAGCTAATCAGTAAGTCTTGAAATTTGGAACACACAAAAATGGCACATTGGTGGGCGCCAAGATCACTCTGTGATCTCTTGTTACTGAATGGATTTGATTCAAACTTAAAATAGTTGTTCAGCATCATCACCCACATCATTTGACACAAGATGCATAACTCTGGCACAATTTTTCATGAATTATTCCCCTCTTTACTTAGAATTTCAGGTTAAAGTTTTATGCACTTTCACTCTATCTCTGTTATTACTAAATGGATCTGATTCAAACTTAAACAATTGTTCAACATCATTACCCTTATCATATGACACAAGGTGCATAACTCTGGGACCAATTTTTCATGAATTATTTCCCCTTTTTACTTAGAATTTTAGGTTAAAGTTTTGATGCACTTTCACTCTGTCTCTGTTATTACTGAATGGATTTGATTCAAACTCAAAATAGTTGTTCAACATCATCACCCGCACCATATGACGCAAGATGCATAACTCTGGCACCAATTTTTCATTAATTATTCCCCCTTTTTACTTAGAATTTTAGGTTAAAGTTTTGGGGCCTCCGTGGCCGAGTGGTTAGAGTCGTTGACTTCAAACCATTTGCCCCTCATCGATGTGGGTTCGAAACCTCATTTGGGGCGTAGAATTCTTCACGTGAGGAAGCCATCCAGCTGGCTTATTGAAGGTCGGTGGTTCTACCCAGGTGCCCGCTCGTGATGAAATAGTGCACGGAGGGGCACCTGGGGTCTTCCTCCACCATTAAAGCTGGAAAGTCGCCATATGACCTAAAATTGTGTTGGTGCGACGTTAAACCCAACAAAATAAAATAAATAAATTAGGTTAAAGTTTTGATGCACTTTCACTCTGTCTCTGTTATTACTGAAAGATTTGATTCAAACTTAAAATAGTTGTTCAGCATCATCACCCACACTATATGACACAAGCTGCATAACTCTGGCACCAATATTTAATGAATTACGCCCCTTTTTGCTTAGGATATACTTATATAGTGTTTTGATACATTTTATCTTTACCTCTCGTATTACTTTAAGTTGATATTTTTATGCCCCCGACGGGAGGCATATAGTTTTTGAACCGTCTGTCAATCTGTCGGTCTGTCGGTCTGTCAGTCTGTCCGCAATTTTCGTGTCCGGTCCATATCTTTGTCATCGATGGATGGATTTTCAAATAACTTGGCATGAATGTGTACCACAGTAAGACGACGTGTTGCGCGCAAGACCCAGGTCCGTAGCTCAAAGGTCAAGGTCACACTTAGACGTTAAAGGATAGTGCATTGATGGGCGTGTCCGGTCCATATCTTTGTCATCGATGGATGGATTTTCAAATAACTTGGCATGAATGTGTACCACAGTAAGACGACGTGTCGCGCGCAAGACCCAGGTCCGTAGGTCAAAGGTCCTAAACTCTAATATCGGCCATAACTATTCATTCAAAATGCCATCGGGGGCATGTGTCATCCTATGGAGACAGCTCTTGTTGACATAGACTCAGGCTATTGTGCAGTATCTTCATCCACAATTGGAGTCATTAAACACTCCAGTGACAGCTCTATTTTCCTCAGATGTGCCCAGTTTCACTATCCAGCATCGAAATAGCCGAGCGCGCTGTCTCCTGTGACAGCTCTTGTTGATGATATGGGGACATTTTAGCTTTAATGTTCCAAGATAATCCTTTGTATGTTAATTCTGACATGGGCAGGCACCTTGGTTGAACTACTGACTTCTGCAAGTCAACAGAGCACTACGAACCTACGAAGGTGAAGGGCAAGTCTGTATCGTCAGCAGTAACCACTCTGCCACAGAGACCCTATTTGGCTGTACCGATATATAAACACCAATGTAATGTTATTATCATTTGTACATTCATTATTTGACAGGGTACATCAGCAATAAACTTAGGTCAGTTAGTTACTACACTGCCAACACTAGTCAATACGAAGCAGGCTGAGGAACTGTTCCCGTACCCCTTCCACGACCTCATGATCTGGGCAGTGTTAATGAAGAGACAACAGATGGCGCTGTTTATGTGGCAGCATGGAGAGGAAGCGATGGCAAAGGTATTTTTATTATAGAAATTTATTTCACTAACAAATCATGGGCAGTCATCACGTAGCGACAACAGATGTCACTGTTTATGATGGAATGTTCCATTTTTGTAAGAAGCAGTGGTTAAGGGAATGATTAAACAGTTAAGCATTGACTGCTTGTACTAAGAAGGAGGTGACAAAAAGTGCACAAACTTTCTAAGGTTTCAAGTGATCCAAACATAGAAAATATTTAGAAACCAACAGGGTTTCATATTAATTGCTGGAATGAGCAAAGGTGCTGGAGTCAGTGCTGTTGCTTCAATGCATACGTTCTTCCTCATCTAGATTACTGTTGCACTATCTGGGGAAACTGTAACTCTGAGCTTTTGAATGATATGTACAAATTCCAAAAACGTGCAGCTCGTATTATTTTAGATAAAGACATTGACACACCAACAGATGATTTATTTACTCAACTTAACTGGATGAAATTTCAAGATAGAGTTAATTATAAAAAAGCCATTTTAGTATACAAATCTCTTAACAACCTTCTCCCTAGTTACATGAAGCAACTATTTACATATACTGAAAATAGTTCACTGAGATCATATGATCAAAGACTGCTTTTAGTTCCAAAACCTCGGCTTGAATTCTGCAGAAAATCATTGGCATACTCTGGTGCAAAATTATGGAACTTACTTCCTTATGATATAAGAACATCAACAAACTTGAATGCATTTAAAGTCAATTATTTAAAATGGTGGTTCTCTAGTGGGCATCAACCACATGAGAGATATTATATTATTTGATATCAGAAGTACTTATTTAAAACTGTAAATAGTAAACAAATGACTGTATATTGTGTTTCATAACTTTTGCTTTCAGTGTAGCCTTACATAAAACCATGTTGTTCATTCTATTACCTTCCTTATGTAAATTTTATGTAATCCTCTTATATATGCTATTTTGCATTGTAATCCCTTCATGTCTTTGTTTACTTTTGTTAATTTGTGTTTACTGTATATATGTACATTTGAGGCTCACAGGGAAGACTGGGTACACCCAACTGTGTTGCCTCATTAAATAAAGCCTTTATTATTATTATTATTATTATTATTATTATTATTATAATATATTGATATTTAAAGTTTACCCCTCAGATAACCAAATAATTGTGATCTGTGTAGGCTGTATGTAGTGCAGTAAATTTAAAAGCATATGTGGTTTAGACTTTAGAATGATGAAGGTAATGAATATTTGTAATATTTGTTGCAAGTAGGTGGATGCACTGGTCTCAAGAAAAAAAGCTTTCATGCAGTATATGGAGCCCTCGAAACTAGAGCCGCTAAAAAGAGGAAAAAAAAATCCCTTCAAATTGTACAACTGTCTTACTCTGAACTTCCCTCTGTATATAACAACACCTCTAAAAATGAGAAAATTTCTTTAAACTGAACTTTTCACTCGGCTGCAAGGCTATTCAGTTTAGAGAGTGTGTTGTGTTTTCAGAATTTCTTTTCTCCGCTTTTAAAAGCAGTTTGGTTCTTTTCAGGGACATAACTTCTTTAACTGTAACTTTATTGTTAAGATGATATTAATGATGGGTTTTTCCCCCTGGACATTCAGATGTCCAGCATGATGACTTGTAACTGTAATTCTTGATAAAAACACTTAGTATAGGACTTGTATTGAGGCATAGCATGGATAGCAAGCAAATTTCGCCTTGAGTCTCTTTCGGCTAATTGTGAAAGTTAAGCTAGTTTTCAGCTTCCCAACTGCTTACAGTACAAGAAACAAAGTGGGGGAAAAAATGTCCATCGTATTCAACAGTGTCAGTGTTTTTTGTTGCTTTAAACAAAAATCCTGTAAAACCATATAAGTGATAAGATATATATGACAGCTTTAGGATTAACATAGGTCTTCTTTATATCAGAAAAGATAATTACTGGAAAGTTGGGGTTTCTTTTAATTACATACAGTTCATATTTGGCATAGTTCTTGTACAAATCTATATTATAATCACTTAACTTTTTGGTACAAGAACAGCTTGCAACACTACTTTATCTTCACATTTTAGTCAGAAATGTCAAACAGACTGAGAGAAATACATTGTATCTGTTATTATTAAAATGAAAAGTATCAAAGCGATTGAATTTAGCTTTCAGTGACATAAAACAAAATCTTTACAGTACTCTGTCATTACAGTCTTCAGAAAGTTTTACTGTCATTTTTTATTAGCTAATCAGTTCACTATAGTAAATTTGTGTCAGATTTTTTGTCTATTTGGTTGTACAGATCCCTTATTGTAACAATGTTCTTTTTGACAATTTTATCCTGAGCTTATTTTTCTTTTGTCAGCAGCATGTTTTTCCATGTAAATAAGTTAAAATGTTGAAAAATGCCACTTTAGCAAACGATAAACCCGGACAGATGATAAAGTCGAACACCTTGGAAATATTCGATTGCAATCGGTTATTTATAAAATTGAACACACCATCTAAAAGTTTCCACTTACAACACCAACTGGTGTAAACAAAAACAAAATTGGTAAATATTCTGTATAAATAAATGACTTACATAAATTTGTATTAAAAAAAATTATCCAAAATTACTGGGGAAGAGGGTGTTTTTTGCGCATGCTAACTGTTGAAACATGAAGGCCTGACATTTGTTAACTGTTCATTACTTGATCAGGAATGACTGTTGCAGATTTTTGGGGAAAGTTTCAATATAATACCAAGAAAATTTTGTAAATGACAAAGGGTTTGAATTTATCATCAGTCAACGTTCATGAAGTCCCCTTTTTGCATACCCCTTTCAGGTCTTCACTTCGTATAGTTTGCTTACTAAATATAAATTTGAATTATATAAAGTTTTCAGCAAAGGTTAAGCTTTATTTTGATACCGACCATTGATTTCAATTTGCAGAAATAAAAAAGTTACAGGTAAAAAACCTCATTTTCTGTTCGGGTTTATCATCAGTACCAGTAATATTCAACGATATTGTAAAATCATTAATATTTAGCCTGCTGGCAGCAAGTAGGTCCGCTTTTGTGACCAGTGCAGACCAAGATAGCCTGCACATCCATGCAGTCTGTTTATGTCCTGCACTGTTCGCTATTCAGTCAGTATCTTTTTGGTAAGCACCCCTTTTAACAGTTAATGGTATTGTCCAAATTGAAAAATAAACAAGTTCATTTTAGAAATTTAGCAGGGTAAGGGTTGATTTTCCTAAATTTCAGTCACATGTCTAGTTTGCCCATTGTGAATAAAGTATTTTTGTTTTTACAGCTATTCAGCTCTGTTTGACCTAGTTGTTCTGTATAGCTGTTGTGTTTACATACATGATTCTTGTATGTAAATGATGCTGTAGGTGTATGAGTGTAAAACTGTTGTGTCTACACATAATGTTTCTTGTATGTTACAGGCTCTGATGGCGTGTAAGTTGTATCGAGGGATGGCACATGAAGCAGACCAGGATGATCTCGAAATTGAGATTCCGGATGAGTTACGAAAATACGCACTGTAAGTTTGTAAAGAGGAACTTATATAATTATACGGTATTGAACCCTTAATGTAGAGACTTACCCTAAGCCTTCTTTACACAAGGGAAACAATCCGTTTATATAGTGAAATTGTTGAGTGAACACTGTTTCTTAATCCTAATCCTGCCCATGTTATATCAGTGCAAAGGAAAAGTAACCTGTCTAAGATAAATACCATGTATGATTACACAGGTATGCATCTAACAGTCGTGAAATTGATTTCTTCGATTTTCTCATATTTCTAGATATTTTTCCCATACTTTGACGCATATGTATGGGTAGTTGAGATTGTTCTCTTTCTAGCAGTAGCCTTTTCAACATATTTCACTTTGTGAAATTCTGTGGGTTTTGACTTTTTAAAAAATATCGTCCGTTTATTGACAAATTTTACCACAAAAAATGTCCTACTTTTCCCAGGGCAATCAATATTTGATCTTTACATAGATTTGTATTCAGGTTGCTAATCCATGTGACAAGTATGCATGCTTTTTTCATGGTAAGAGGTAAAAAGTGCATAGTTTGCATGAGGTTCTAGGTCAATAGTTACCTAAGCCTATCATAAAGTCTTTGTGGAGTTGTCTCCATTTTTTCCAAATATTTCATCCGGGATCATTTTTTTCAGCTCAAATAACTCTTTCAGGAAATGATATTTTAATAAATTTTTCAGTCCTTGTATTTTGATGCAGTTAAGTATACATATATTTAATATAGATAGCTCCTACTTGAAGTTTGTATTTTCAGTTACAATACCTACTTAATGACAATACACGATTTTTGTGAAATGGCATAATTTTGTACGCTTTTTCAGCATCCTTCAGCCAATAACAGAAAATTGCCTTTTCAAAACAACTGCAGAAACTTTTATTCAAAATGCACATCATTATTAGGGGTCCACTACCTTAATATATTTATAGGCTTTAACTTTGACATGCATTGAACTAGATTAAAAGTATTTTGCTTAATGAGATGGCTTTTCATACAACTTCCAAGACCTATATCTTGTAAGTGAAGGTCACATTATGGGTTGTGGGTTTGGGGTCAGAGACTTAAGAGTCTTCTTCTACTGTACTCACAGTTTTGCCAACCGTCAAGTGATTTTCAAATAACTGGACCAGAATTTTTTCCAGAACACTTGTTTGTCATTTGGAAAATCTAAGTTGAGGTCACTTTCTAGGTAAAAATTTTGATTTTGTCTGGTGTGTAACTTTAATTTGCATTTAGCTGTTTGTAACTTATTTGGGCTGAACATTTTTTTTAGTGTATGGCATGCAAGACATTTTGTTGCACTCCTTGTTCAGTTTTTCATAAAATGAGTTTAATTTACTATAGCAATAAACAGTTGGGATTAATTAAGTAGTCAACTAAGGGCGGGACATAGTCTGGTTGCCTGAGACTTGAGGCTGCTTAAGACAAGTTGAAGTTGGAACAAAAAACAAATTTGGGAAGTTAGCAGACTGGCTGCTTAAGGCAAGTGGCTACTTTGATGTAGGTGACCACTGAAGCAACTCAGTAGCCTAGTGGTAGAGCGTCCGCTTCGAGTGCGGGAGGTCGTGGGTTCGATCCCCGGCCGCGTCATACCAAAGACGTAAAAATTGGTACTAGTAGCTTCCTCGCTTGGCGCTCAGCATTAAGAGGATAGTGCTAGGACTGGTCAGCCCGGTGTCAGTATAATGTGACTGGGTGGGGTATCATGCCACGTGTCTACGGCGTGATATTCCAGTGAGGCAGCACTATAAAGTTGGGCTTGTGCTCATTGCTACAAGTAGACACCGTCATTTATATGACTAAAAATTGTTGAAAAAGACGTTAAACCCGATCACACACACACACTGAAGCAACTGTATTTTAGATGTGAAAGTGAACTTGAAAATTTTGTGTGAATGTTTTTCTCTTCTTTTTTTCTCAGGGAGTTTCAGACATTGGCCTTAGAGTTGTTGGAGCACTGCTATAAGATAGATGATGACTATACCCAGCAACTGCTCACATACGAACTGAAGAACTTCAGTGACCAGACGTGTCTCAGTCTGGCCGTTAATGCCAACCATCGTGAGTTCATTGCCCACGCCTGCTGTCAGCAACTGCTCAATGACATGTGGATGGGAGGGCTGCGGATGAGGAAAAGCACAAGTTTAAAGGTGAATTGGTTTCCTGGACTTACAGTTTTGTATGCAACAATGAAAATATCTTAGCTTTCTATTTATTTATACATGTTGCCAGGGATATTTTTATCTCCGTATATCATAGCTCTGGAGTTTAAATTATCCTAGCTCTTTATTTATTTATAGGTTTTGCTAGGGATATTTTTACCTCCATATATCATAGCTCTGGAGTTTAAAAGTAAAGAAGAGTTGCAGCTCATGCCACAGACCATGGAGGAACATTTAGACGAACTGGAGAGTGAATGTAGTGACAATGAAAACTTGTCTGTTAGCTCTTTTGAAGACGATCAGGTAAGTGTTTCAGCATGTTATTCTTTGCTTTTTTCTTGGCGTGACTAGAGGATAAAGTTAACAATTTACACATGTTTTTTATTTCAATAATAATAGATGTAAACTTAGCTTTGTCAAACAAATTCGGACATAGATCTATGTCATTTCAAGCAAAGACTTTAACATGCATGGAGCTTCCCTGGCTTAGTGGTTTATGTCCCCAAATTCATATCACTCAGCGATTACCAAAGTGGTTTCAAAATCCGGCTTTGGTTGAAGAGTTCTTTCATGTGAGGAAGGTATCCCACAGGCTTGTGCAATGTTGTTTACTTTACGAAAGTACCTTCTAGCTCCTGAAATTTTGTATGCTGAGGGAGTTGTGGTCTTCCTTCACCATCATAGATGTAGAGTTGCCACATGACTTAGATTATGTCTGTAACTAAAACCCAACACAACATAAAAATGACACAAAATTGCGTAAACATAAAATACTCTTGTTAAGTGTTCATATATAATGTAATGTTTTAAAAGTATTAAATTAACATAAGATTGAATTTATTATAAAGAATCTGCTAGATTATAAAGCATGAAGTTGAAAATATAATTAAATAGTAATTATTGTCCATTGAATACCAACCATGTACTTTTTCAGAATGCTTATGGTGATGAAATAGAGTCAAGTTTTGCCTCATATGCGGTAAATTCCAGCACGGTAAAGGAGAATGGTATATATATGCCTGACAACAGTATGTACTCCAACCATGTGTACAAAAAGAAGAAAAGTCCACTACGTCTCGGCAAAAAAATCTATGAATTCTATAACGCACCAATCACTAAATTCTGGGCAAACACCGTAAGTTATTCTATTTAATAAAGAAGGTAACACATAAAGACATGTTACAGGTCTTAAAATACACGTATATTTAAAATCTTTTAGTTTCAGTGTGGCCTTTTGTTTAAAAATAGAAAAATGAATAAATTAAAAGAATAAATAAATAATGTTTTTGGATTATAATGAAAAGCAGGAGAAATCTACATCATATAAAATCAGACACTACATTTATTTTTGAGAAACATTCCATTAAATTTGATATAAAAAAAAAAGCAACTTTTTTTATTGGTTCACTAAGAAATCTCTCTTTCTTCTGTTAGATCATATATTTTGGGCCAGATAAGAAGAAAAGTATTCTTTAAAAGTTGAAATTTAATATTAAGTTCTTTTAACATATTTTGCTTTATTTTTGAGAAATAAATGATTGTGAATGAAATGCAAAGACGATCTTCAGTTTATAATACTGTAAAATTATTCAATTTTATGGGCATGAAATTTTAGGTCTTTTACAAGGACAGATATTTCGTGGAGATTTGAGTTTGTGGATTTCAACTTCTGATCATAAAAAGAAATGGGAATTTAACATGTTTACTTAATTCTGTAGATTGACTTGACTATGAAATTTAGGAAAATTAGTCCACCACGAAAATTAATCATTTCAAGGTATACAGTGTATAATGCATGATATGGTATTTTAATAAAAAAGGGACCATCTTGTTTTTGCAAAATGGAAATCATTCATATTTTCTTTATGCATTTCAGTTGTTTTACTTTGTCTTCCTGTTTATGTACACGTATATTGTGTTGGGACAGACATTACCTACTCCCCGCTGGCAAGAATACTACGTCATGGTCTACATAGGCACTCTCGCTATGGAAAAAATCAGACAGGTAAATTTATTAAACTACTGTTGATGGCTTTTATTAAGGCGAGGGTTCTGCCATGGTGCGTGCATCTTTGCACTTGCTCATCTATAAAATGTGGATTACAGAATTAGCTGCCAGTAGGACTTCAAGAAGGAAAATGACATGAAATACAGAGCAGTTTGAAATTTGGTTTGTCCCTTTACAAAAACCACTTGCCCAAGTGCAATTTTAGTGTTGGTCATAAAGAAAGACTAATTGCTAAGACTTCAGTTTGTTTATTCCTTTCCATACAAATATTCCTTTTTCAGCTTATTCACCCCAATGCCACCCCAACCAAAAAGAAAACAAATATGCAAAACATTTTCTCAGTTCGACGATCATTATTATTTCATGTGAGGAAACCATCCAGCTTGCTATGAAAGGTCAGTAGTTCTGCTCAGGTGGCTTAAATTGTGCCCAGAGGGGCACCTGGGGTCTCCACCATCAAAAGCTGGAAAGTCGCCCTATGCCCTATGATTGTGGCTAAGTTACATTAACACCCTCCACACCCCCAAAAGAGAAAAAACTATTTCTATAGTAGTATCATTTTCCCTCTGCTTTTGATGTACCTGATCTGTTATGTTGGTTAGTCTAGGTAGCGCCTTGAAAATAATGCAGTTGATAGTGAGAAATAAACCAGGAAATTGTGCCTGGAACAAAAGGTTCCCACTTTACACTTTCATAAGAATTATTTTCTATGGAGATTCAAGAATTTAAGGTGACCTCATATAATTATGAAGATTCAGCCAGTTTCACGTGTTTATTTCATGATATGCTAATCAATAGAATTTTTCATTCTAAATATAGCAATAAGCATGCACTAAGGCTTTTGGTATTGGGTAAGTCAGTTTAGAGAATTTCTATGTCCAAACCAAATTTAATTTGCAAATTGTTGCGACTGCTTAAAGGCAACATTTGCCATTGATTTTAGTATAAAAGTATATTGATATAATTAGTTCAGTATAGATCTGGACCAGATGATTTGGACAAACTTGCAAATCGTAAATCTGGAAGATTTATTCTAAGCTAATCTTGTGTGGAATGATCCTACTAATGAAAGATTTTAAAATTTGTTTATATTTATATTTGGTACTTTCTGATATTTTTGGTTTTCAGATGCTAACATAGTCTTAACTTAACATGTAAATATTTAATTACAAACACAAGGCATGCTTTTGTTATTTTCTATATGGATCTCCCAACACCAGTGCAGATAGAATGATTAAATACCATCACAAGTTACTATTTGCCTGATTTTTTTTGGTCTGTATTTTTTTTTGTCCTTGTGCTAAATAAATTTTCTAACGACAGGTTTTGATATGAGCGTTACTTTGCTGTACTTAGTCAGACCCGAGATAATGTCATTAATGTGCATGTTGTTTCAGAACTGCAATGCAAGCTTAAATTACTATAATTGTGTGTTATTATATTTCCATTTAGACAAGGTTTGTTGTCTTATTTTATATAGATACGGTAAAACATGTATTAAGCAACCAGACACGGGAGTGACAGGCAGGTGGCTTTTTAAGACTTAAGTTGAAATTAAAATATAAAGTCAGTGTGGGAAGTTAGCTAACTGGCTGCTTAAGGCATGTGGCTGTATAATACAGGTGAAGACTTAGGCAGATTCAACTGTAACTGTCTGATTCTGTTCCATCATTTCTATTTAAGTACACTCAAAGCTGTGAGTAAGACCACCTGTAAACAGATACCTTCTAGACCTAAAGATGTACAGTTTCTTTTCCATTATAAATGTATATTGTATAAATGTTTATTTAAACATATAAATAAAGACTACAAGGTGGGACTGTTGTGGCTGAGTGGTTGATGTTGCTGACTTGGAATCACTTGCCCCTCACCTCTCTGGATTTGAAACTTGTTTGGAGTGTAAAATGGTTTCATATGAAGAAGCTAATGGCCTGATAAGGTTGGAAAGTGCTCTTTGCTTTTCATCTTGTCTCCTAAGATAGCTGTAGGTCTTGTATTGTAGAAAGTACAGGTAAGGGAGAGAATCCACCACCACCAAGTCCAACCAGTAGTCAGATGGGTCTCTGATTTCTGTAGATCTGAACAGTTCATACTTTAGTTCTTCTGGAACACAGTTAATTTCACATGGCAGAAATCTCACACAGAATGCTGTAGCATATTGTAGAGCTTCTTCATTATGATTGTCACATATTGCATTAAATCCTTCTCTCAGAGCTAGATGAATGAAATCGCAACATTTGCAAATAGGCTCAACAATGTTAAGGTCATAGTGTCCTTCAATATCTCTGAGTACTATTTCTGTTCTTTGAGTATCCCCTATACAGTAAAACATGGATGCTAGCTTCAGTTTACTAGATGCAACATCAGTGTTCAGACCCAGTGAGATCCAGCTGAGAGCTTCTGCTGATATACCATTGTACTGTTGAATGTTGAGGGAGGCCAGGACAGATCCCAGTGTTGTACAGAACCATGGTGCAAGAAGGATACAAGCTGTTCTGTCAAGTCCTTGACATTGATTAGAAGAAATGACTAGTTTGAAAATATATGTCCGTAATGTTTGTATAGCTACTTCATAGCTGCTGCTGCTAATATCATGTACATTTGTTATTATACTAAAATCAATTATCTGTGCATTTGAGTTTAACAATATTCCTGAAACTATGTCACTTATTTTGAATGGGCATACATTATATAAGTATAAATTATTCATTTTTAGCTGAAGTCTTGAACCAAGATCATCACACTTAATCCCTAGTAATGTTGTTCCTTCACTGTTTATAATGTACTGCAATATTTCAAGAATGTGAGGTTTAGATTCTTGAACAATATGTCCTACCATCAGATTGTTTCCTGGTATAATGAAATGTGGACAGTTGTCATTCAACACACTGTTGTACAGAACTGAAAGACACAATGATAGACAAAGAAGTAAGTTATTTTCTGTCCATAAATTAGCCTGTGCTTTTGCAGTTAAATGAAACAAAACTGTTTTACACATAAAACTTGAAATAGTATCTTCATAGAGTGGCTTGATGATTTTTTTAATATCATCTTATCACACATAAGCACCAAATCTGTGTGATATTGAGTGTTGACATCAACACCTTTTGCTAAGTAGATGTTGATTTCTCCATTCAAGCTCCGGTTTTCACTTTGCTTGCTTCCAACTCCACATCAAACACCAGTGTTGCTACAATTCTCTTCATATCATCTGAAGGCCAATGTCCTACACCTTGCTGGTCTAACCATTGTCTAGCTTGTAAAGGCCATGTTTGACAGGGTAAAGCAAAAACAGTATCAAAGTCATGAAACCCAGATTGTCCAGTTCGTGTATATGCTGGACCATGTCCTACTCCTAAAGCTGGACCATAAGCTGATACTTCTGCTGCTGCTGCTCCATCTGCTGCTGCTGTTTGTGCTACTTCTACAGACGGCAATGTATTCCTTAATAGTAATCTCTCTGACCTGTCTGTGAAATGGTATTCACTAGATACATCATCGTATGGAAGAGGAACATCATCCCTCAGAAATTGTAATAAACAGTAACCAGGTGATACAGTGTCATCCTGAAGCATCAATAGATTTACTACACCGGGTTGCCAGTCACTCCAGTCTTCTATCAGATTGAAACCAGTAACACAGAAAAGATTGTCAGTGTCTGAATAAAGTCCCAGTGTAGTAGTTCCCTCAGACTGACTGCCTAAGTGATACACTGTTTTATTTATATCATTTAGTGCACTGTTACATATAGATTCCATCAGCATCCATGTTCTTCTTCTTTTTAGCACAGTTCTTTCATCTACTCCTATATCAGCAAGAACTTCTGACAGTCTCACTGACACAGTTTGTGTATAATCAGGTGCTTGAAACATTCTGAAAATAGATTAACCTACAAACATGTAATTGCTTTGTAGACTGATCCCTGTCCATTGTATAGTATTTTCAGATAGTGTCTGCAGACTGATCCACAGTTCTTGATTTATTTCCCTTGGCAACAAATATATGTGCCTACAACTTCAGGTTAGACTTCAGGTTAGAAGTGAGAAAAGTGCTGCCTTAGAAGGCATTTAAGTATAGTATGAAATATGACAAAATTTGATACTTACACTTCCATTTTCTTATAAAATTATTCATATTGAATGTAAAACATGCTGTCTGAGAGTAAAAGCAGATCACATTAACCCTTACCCTGCTAAATTTCTATAATGAACTTTCCCATCTTTCAATGCGGACAGTACCATTAACTGTTAAAAGGAGTGCATACCAAAACGATGCTGACTGAATGGCAAACAATGCAGATCATGATCAGACTGTGCAGATGTGCAGGCTGCTCAAGATCTGCACTTGTTGCAAAGGCAGAATCAATCATGTCCAGTATATAGGGGTTAAAAATTTAAAATGAATTCAATTTAAATTCTATGAAAATAGGTACCTTTTGTTTTGTTGTGACGTCAACAAATTAATTATAAACCTGTTCTGATGTGTAATTATAGTACAGCAAAAATGTCAAACTTACTTAAATTTGTTTAAAATAACTTCAGCTGCGATAATATGTGAAAGTACCTTTGGCATGGTGTGAAGTCGTAACTTCTTCAAATTCCTGTGAATGCTTAAATAAACTGTTTAGTTACGGTCTATATTTGTAGGTTGATACTTGCTCTTTCTATTTTAACTGGAGAATAACTGATATTTGACCAGGTAGTAGTTACCTTTAGAATAGCGCAACGTTATCGTTTTTGAGATAAATAAAAGATAAAAATGTTTATATATGTGTTGAATTAAAATATGTACAGTGCAATCTGAGAATAACAAACACCTTTTGGAGAGAAAAGTTTGCCTGATTTGCATAAATGTTTGGTATTGTCAAATGCTTGCTTGATCTCTATTATAATAGAAAACCTTTGAATAACATTAATGTACCAGTTGATGGATCTTCATCAGATTTGGTCTGCAGCATAATTACAAGGTCCTCTTCCAAATTTATTCAAATGGGGGAATTTTGCCAATTTTTGAAGTCACTAGAGCTTAAAGTCTTGACCTCCTTGATGGATTTTCATCACACTTTGGTCTGTAACATCATTGTAAGATCTTCTCCCAAATTTTTATATGCCGAAGGGACATATTATGTTATACCCCCGGTGTCCGTCTGTCTGTCCATCCGTTAGCAATTCAGTGTCCGCTCTGTAACTCTTGAACCCCTTGAAGGATTTCGAAGAAACTTTACACAAATGTTCACCACATCGAGACGATGTGCAGAGGGTATGTTTCAGATGGCTTGCTTCAAGGTCAATGTCACACTTGGTGGTCAAAGGTCATATGAGTTTGTTTCATGTCCCCTTTGTTACTCTTGAACTGCTTGAAGGATTTCAAAGAAACTTGGCACAAATGTACACCACATCAAGATGACATGCAGAGCGCATATTACAGATGGCTTGCTTTAAGGTCAAGGTCACTCATAGGGGTCAATGGTCATATGACTTTGTTTTGTGTGTATATTGCTCTGCATTGCAGTGTTCTTATTTGGCAGATCCCTTTTTTGTTCACTTACAATAATTTTTATACGCCCGAAGGGACGTATTATGTTATGACGCTGGTGTCCGTCTGTCCGTCCGTCTGTCCGTCTGTCCGTTAGCAATTTCGTGTCCGCTCTGTAACTCTTGAACCCCTTGAAGGATTTCAAGGAAACTTGACACAAATGTTCACCACACCCAGACGACGTGCAGAGCGCATGTTCCGGATGTCTCGCTTCAAGGTCAAGGTCACACTTAGGAGTCAAAGGTCATATCAGTTTGTTTCGTGTCCGCTCTGTAACTCTTGAACCCCTTGAAGGATTTCAAAGAAACTTGACACAAATGTTCACCACACCAAGATGACGTGCAGAGCGCATGTTCCGGATGACTTGCTTCAAGGTCAAGGTCACACTTAGGGGTCAAAAGTCATATCAGTTTGTTTCATGTCCGCTCTGTAACTCTTAAACTGCTGGAAGGATTTCAAAGAAACTTGGCAGAAATGTTCACCACATTGCAACGATGTGCAGAGCGCATGTTCCGGATGACTCGCTACAAGGTCAAGGTCACACTTAAGGGTCAAAGGTCATATATGACTTTGCTTTGTGTATATTGCTCTGCATTGCAGTGCTCTTGTTTTTATTTGGCAGATCTCATTTTTTGTACTTACAATAATTTTTTTTTGAATTACTTCCCTTTTATGTTACTATAAATAGCTTATTTTGAAATTTTTTTATTATTGGCCGTAGGGAAAAACCGAGACCACTTTTCTGTGGTACAACATGGATGGTACCTCCAATTTTAAGGTGTATTTTTACATACCTGTACCTGATAAAGATTTTTTTGTAGACTTTGAATTTTTTTTTGTGGACTTAGATTTGTTTTTTGAAGTTTTCCTTTTGTTGTTCCAGTCCTTTGGGGCTTCAACAGTCAAGTTCTTAAAATTTTGCTCCTATCCTATGATGTAAGCCTTCTGGCGTATATTGCCCCGCTTGGCGGCGCTCTTGTTTTTAGCTCACCTGTCACAAAGTGACAAGGTGAGCTTTTGTGATCGCGCGGCGTCCGTCGTCCGTGCGTGCGTGCGTGCGTGCGTGCGTAAACTTTTGCTTGTGACCACTCTAGAGGTCACATTTTTCATGGGATCTTTATGAAAGTTGGTCAGAATGTTCATCTTGATGATATCTAGGTCAAGTTCGAAACTGGGTCACGTGCGGTCAAAAACTAGGACAGTAGGTCTAAAAATAGAAAAACCTTGTGACCTCTCTAGAGGCCAAATTTTTCATGAGATCTTCATGAAAATTGGTCAGAATGTTCACCTTGATGATATCTAGGTCAAGTTCGAAACTGGGTCACGTGGGGTCAAAAACTAGGTCAGTAGGTCTAAAAATAGAAAAACCTTGTGACCTCTCTAGAGGCCAAATTTTTCATGAGATCTTCATGAAAATTGGTCAGAATGTTCACCTTGATGATATCTAGGTCAAGTTCGAAACTGGGTCACGTGGGGTCAAAAACTAGGTCAGTAGGTCTAAAAATAGAAAAACCTTGTGACCTCTCTAGAGGCCATCTTTCTCAATGGATTTTCATGAAAATTGGTCAGAATGTTCACCTTGATGATATCTAGGTCAGGTTCGAAACTGGGTCACGTGGGGTCAAAAACTAGGTCAGTAGGTCTAAAAATAGAAAAACCTTGTGACCTCTCTAGAGGCCATATTTCTCAAGAGATCTTCATGAAAATCGGTCAGATTGTTCACCTTGATGATATCTAGGTCAAGTTTGAAACTGGGTCACGTGCGGTCAAAAACTAGGTCAGTAGGTCTGAAAATAGAAAAACCTTGTGACCTCTCTAGAGGCCATATTTTTTAATGGATCTTCATGAAAATTGGTCAGAATTTTTTATCTTGATGATATCTAGGTCACATGTGCTCAAAAACTACATCACTATGTCAAATAATAGAAATAACGACGTCATACTCAGTTCAGCACTGGGTCATGTGGGGATAGGTGAGCGATTCAGGACCATCATGGTCCTCTTGTTTTAAGATTAACTTCCCTTAGTTGTTACTATAAATAACCTATATTGTAACTTTTTTATAATTGACCATAGGACAAAACCACGACCACTTTTCTGTGGTACAACATAGATGTTACATTCAAATTTTAGGTGTATTTTAAGGTATCTCTGCCTGGTAAGGATTTTTTTGTGGACTTATAAAAACAAAAGAATTACAATAATTACTAAACAACTACAAAATTAAGATTCCATTTTCAAATATAGGTGTTATTTGCTAATTTGCTTTGACGGACTTATATTGTGACATTCTAGCACTCTTGTTAGGTGTATTCTGACATGTCTGTATCTGGTAAGGATTTTTTAGTGGACTTAGATTTTTTTTTGGAATTTCTTCCTTTTGTTGTTTCAGTCCTACAGGCTTCAACAGTCAAGTTCTTTAAATTTTGCTCCCATCCTCTGATAAAGCCCTTCGTGTGTATATTGCCCCACTTAGCGGAAGTCTTGTTTATAATTGTGGGGGAGGTATTTTGGCCCCTTGAAGGGGCCACTAGAAGTAAAAATAGAAAAAAACTTTAAACATTGAAACAGCTCTTCTCAAATACTAGTAGCATTTGATGAACCTTCCTGGTATGTAGTATCATTATAATGTCCTGACTTAAATTTATTTAAATGGGAACACATGGCACTTGTTAGGGGCTGCTAAAGGGGCTGTTATAGCTAGAATTAGAAATAATTTAAACAACTTCTTCTCATGAACCCTATTATGGAGGTTTTGTAGCGTCATTATAAGGTCTTCTTGCAATTTTATTCACACGGAGACATTTGACCCCATTTTGGATCACTAGATCTTAAAACAGAAGTACCTTTAAACAACTTCTTCTCATTAAGTGTTTGATGGGTCCTCATTAAATGAGCAGGCACCTGTATTAAGCTGTCAATTGCCTTAAACAGCAAGCCAACATCCTTTCCAAATTGACTTTTTGTTCTAATTCAAACTTTACTTCAGCTGCCACCAACCACATACAACCAGATTGTGTGGCTCCCTTGGCTGGCTGCTTGATATAGGTTTCACTGTATTATAAATGTCACATGATAGAAACAAATAGTCCTCCAACATGTGACCAGATTTACATCATTCAATTGTTTTACTATCAGTATTAAAGGCAAGCCCAGATATATGACGGGGCTTACATCATTTCATTGTTCTACTTTATCATGAATTAGTGTTGAAATATGTCTGATTGTCCCAAGTGTGCCATTTGAAAAATTCCATTGGCACCAGACACCTCATTGTTTAAACTCATTGACAGCATGATGTGACAGTTGAACATGCTCTAACATTGTAAAGTGCATTTTAAAGCTAATTGCGTTGTACCTGTCTGAACCCACTCAGAATTGAATCCTTGTTTAAAGAACAATTTAAATATTCATGATTATTTGATGCATAAATAGCTTATTTATTGTCACAGTAAATGCTCCATTGTCTTAGATAACTTACTTTGCTTTGTTGTATTTGATAATCAATACTGTTCCTTTGTCTTTGATATTAGGTTGCTTCCATTATATGAGAAAATGGTAAAAGAACTTGCCTGTGCAATTAAAAATTAGGAGTAAATTTATTTCAAATGGAGACAATGATTAAATGATAAAACCGTCCTGTATCAGGTTCTGTCCACCTCATTATATTCTGTTGCTGCCAAACGTGGATACAGAATGTATAAATTATGTTTACAAAGTCTTAGACAAGTTTGATTACAGCTAGAGGTATGGCTCCTGAATTAGTACAATATCAGTAATACAATGTCAGATATCTGAAATAAGAATTAATGAATGTAAGAAATAACAAAGAATTAATATATTTAATATTTGTAACAAAACATGTGACAGTCAAATTATTAATAGTGGAATTATGACCCTCTAGTCAATGCTTTGAGCTTATAAGGTATATTGCAAAGTTTGTAAGTACATGTTGTTTCTAAATAATATTGTGTTTACATGTCTGGTCCTTTTCTTGGTAAGGAAAGTCACATGTAACTTATGCTTTCCATGGATTTATGCCTCTCAACATTATAACAGTATATGATTTACCTAATGCCACTTCTGTGGATTTATGCCTCGCAATGTTATAACAGCATATAATTTATTCAATCTTATGCAGCTTTTCCTTGGATTTATGCCTCGCAGTGTTATAACGGTGTATAATTTATTCAATCTTAGGCCACTTTCCCTTGGATTTATGCCTCACAGTGTTATAAGTGTATATAATTTATTCAATTTTATGCAACTTTCCCATGGATTTATGCCTTGCGGTGTTATAGCGACATATAATCTATTCAATCTTATGCCACCTTTTCGTGGATTCGGTCTCTTAAGGTTAAATCACCATACATGCATTCCACAAAATGCAATTAATGAAAATATATCTGTTTTTGACAGAAAGACTGTTTCCTTCTAAAAGAAAACAACAAAAATACCAATAATCATATATACAGCAAACAGCAAAATATTTTCTGGAAACAATTTCAAATTGTTAGAAAGTGCTGAAAATTGACTCCTCACCAGCAAAAGAACAAAGAAAAAGGAGAAAAAAGAAGTCCACGCGCATGCATTTAGATGGGGTGACCCCTGCATGTGAACCCTGGCTTTTGACCAATGCAAATGCGACTCGTTTTCAGGTTTACCCTGTGTACTCCCATTTTCTTTACTTCGGGAAAAGCTGAAGGTCATCTGACTATCATTTTCTGTGTTGTCAAAAACAAACGAATGCCTGGTGAGATTGTGTAAAAATGTGCTGGCCTTCCTAAGGATATGCATTGATGGATTATCTTAGTACTACAAACAAACATTCCCCACAATGAGACAATTTGTCAACGTATGATCTATACTTGGTTAAAGTATGGTTAAAGGTCAAGGTCACTGTTCAAGTTCAAGTAAAAATTTTGTTTCTGCGCCATTACTGGTAATTGCATTGAAGAATTTTTTCGTACTAAAATGTTCCCCATGATAAGACTATGTGTCACACACATGACCCATCGTTGTTGGTCAAAGGTCAAGGTCACTATTGAAGGTCAAGTAAATTAATTTTTTCATCTGTAGAGGACTTCTGTATTGCCAGTTCTTAATACAGGTGGCCACAAAGGCTGGTTCAGATGTATTCATGTAGACTTTAGTCTATATAAAGTAATGTTTAACTTAATACAAAGCTTTTGGCAGCTAGATATGTGTAAACAGTGGCAGAACAAAATGTTGACATAAGAATTATACAATTTTTTGGGGGTAACACTTGTACCCACAGAACATACACAAAAGTTAAAAGAGGGTTCCTGTTGGACAAAGTGATAACTTTTTCACTATCTTTTATTGTAAACATTATGAATTGATTGCTCAGCACTTCTAGTGAGATGGGACTATTTCCTGAACAAATAAAAACACATTAGCTGTAGGATATTTGTTCTGAAAATATCAATATTACAGAAAATAGTCCTTTCTGTTGTCATAATTCCTAATGTTATGTCCATATTGTTCTTTCTGAATAGAGCACTTAGCTCCCTTTTGAAAAGCTTTTTCAGTAAGTACAGTAGAAGAAGGGTTGGCTTTGTGGCATTGAGCGACTTTCAGTTCTCTTGTTTATAACCAACAGATTTCAGATAATTAAATAAAATGCTTTTGACTGGTTGTCAGCAAAATTTCTTGGCATTTGTTAATTGTTCTATTGTAATTTGGTCACCTGGGTGGGTTTCATCATAATACTGTAAACAAGGGTAGGGGGAGTCATTTTTAGCTCCACTTTAAGGAGAAAAGGGGTGCTTTTCTACTTGTGTCGGCATTGGTGTAAGCTTTCTTGGTTAAAGTTTTTCGGCAACCTTTGTTTTTCTTTCATATCTTTGTTACTATTTCTTATATCTTACTGTAAGTTCACATAAACATTGTCCAGCATACAAACAAAATATGTGCAGGGGCTGGGCCTATTATACATAAGGTCAAGGTCACCAGGGTGTTATACTTGGGTTATTTTTAAGATTAAGTTTTTCGGCAACCTTTGGTTTTCTATCATATCTTTGTTACTATTGCTTATATCTTACTGTAAGTTCACATAGACATTGTCCAGCATACAAAAAAGTATGTGCAGGGGCTGGGCCCAGTATACATAAGGTCAGGGTCACCAAGGTGTTATACTTTGGGTTATTTTTAAGGTTAAAGTTTTTCGGCAACCTTTGGTTTTCTGTCATATCTTTGTTACTATTGCTGATGTCTTACTGTAAGTTCACATAAACATTGTCCAGCATACAAGCAAAGTATGTGCAGGGGCTGGGCCCATTATAGCCAAGGTCAAGGTCACAAAGTGTTATACTTGAATTATTTTCATGTAAATTTTTTCCAAAGCTTCGTTTTAGACTATTAGGTACTTCAAGGTATGACTGAAGTTAAAATATTTCTTTATAATCATCATCTGCATTTGTGGTTACAATCCCATAACTCTAATATATTTTTGATAGAATTCTGCCCCTTTCATACTTCAAGTTTTTTGGCAATCTTCGGTTTCTGGATATAACTAGTACAATATAAGATTTATCATCATCATCTGCATGTGTGGTTACAATCCCCATAACTCTGGATTTGTATTTTTGACCAAATTATACCCCTTTCATACTTAAATTATTTGACAAACTGCGTTTTCCAGACATAACTTCAGTAAATTCATTTTACTGTCAAATCGTCTAATAGTGGGGCGCGCTCACACAGTCTTACGGACAGCTCTTGTTAAAATTGATATTTGATATTTTTTTTCCAAAAATATATTTCATTTTTCACTGAAATTATTAGGTATACAGTCAAACCTGTGTTAAAGACCACCTCTGAACAGACACCACCTGGCTCTAAAGACCGCATGTTTTGTTTCCTATTTTAACATTAACAGTGTATTTTAACCTGTGAATAAAGACCACCTCCCAATAAAGACCACATTTTGGCTCTTCAAAGGGTGGTCTTTATAGACAGGTTTGACTGTATTTCACTTATTATAATTGCCTGTTTAGTAAGTAATTGGTTCCTGTAATGAATCACATTTGTACTATAAATAATTGAAAACTGAACTAAATAATACACAGAAGATTTCTTGTTGCAATGTTTCAGGCGACAGTCTAAATTTTGAGATTGAAAATGAATCCTAGGCTGTATTACATGATGGTAGCAGACTAAAATCCAAATATTTTCTTGTTCAAACTCAACATTTATGGTGTAATTTAAACTTCTGATAGTTATCAATCACATGTTTTTTTCCTAGATCTACTAGTCATAAAGTGATAGAAAACTTAAGCTCCAACAAGAAATCTTGTTACTTGGCCTTCTCTACTGCAGAATAGGGTTGTAAATTTTGTGATAACAGGATAGGTCAAACTGTAACAGAACTACATCCTGTTGAGTATCTTGTGATGTCACCTGTGATGATCTTGTGAAGAATGTTTTAAAAATCCTCATTTCACATGAGCAGTTGAAGACTTGAAATTATGTTGTAACATGTTATTTATCCTGTTGTAACATGTGTTTATCATGTTGTAACTAGCTTACATTCTGTTGTAATGAGCTAGTAACAAGTTTTGTTTAACACATGTGCATTGAAAAGAGTAATATTCTGTTGTTACAATCTTTCATGCTGACAGATTTTATGTGGTAACAGATGTAGTGTGGAATCATCTTGTTGATTGTCTTGTCATGTTGTAGGTTGTCTTGTGGTAACAAGAATGAGAGATCACCATCTTGTTGAGCACTGGCTGTCTTGTTGATTATCCTGTCATATTAAATGTCATCATGTAGTAACAGGAGTTAGAGGAGACTATCTGGTTAAATGTAAACAAGTCACATCGTTACCAAAATTCAAAGACACGGCCTTGTTTATACTCTTAGTACTTATAGTAGTAAGAGGAAATTACTTTGATGATTTCAGCTTTATCCTGTGGTAACTTGAATGAGAGATAACTGTCTCGTAGACTGTCTATTTGTTGAATATGAAGTAAGAAACTGTCATTTTGATTGTTGTCCTGTTGAAACAGAAGTAAGAGATTGTCTTGTTGACTGCTGTCAAGTTGTAACAAGAGAAATAGGAGACAGACTTGTTGGCTGATGTCATGTTGAAACAGGAGTTAGAGGAGACTGCCTAGTTGATGGTTCCTCAGTTCTTGTACAACACAAAAATCCTGCAAAACAGTGAAAAGTTTGAAAATGATAGCCTTGCTGGTTAATTAATTGAATGCAAATGCAGTCTTTAGTGCTGTTAACCTAGTTCTGTTAAGATGACTATCCTAGTTTATTTATGGTAACTCAGGGTTGAGAAAATGATTAAGTTTGAGCTTCTCTAGCTCATCTTACAGCTTTACTGATTCCTTTTTCCATACTTAGAAGTTTTCTTAGTACATAGTTATAGGGTAATTATGAAGGAAACAAGCATTTTAGGCAGAGTGAAAATGTAACTGAGGAGGGCATAATAATTATGATGCATTGAAGTAAGATGGTAGAAGAAAATCTAATATTTATTTAATCAAGAAATAAGCAGCTTTTACAAGGTCATTAAGGCAGCATTGAAGAGAATTAATACTTTAGAAAGGAAAAGGATACTTTCTACACAATCACAAGAAAAATATATCATATCTAAAGATAGTTGCCAACTAAGAGATAAACATCACACTAGCTAGTAAGAGTCAGGAAGTAGGATTAAGTTTTGGTCAAACACATGAAAGCTTGTGCCCATGACATTAAATTATCATTATAGCAACATAATTGTGATTGTATATCTAAATATATATCAAAACAAAATGGCAACAAAAGATACAAAAAAATGGTGGCTGATCCAAAAACGATAGTATGGTCACATGATTTAAAAATATCTCGTAAAATGGTCAGATATGAATTTTAAGAAAAAAAAACATACCTATGCTTTAATTTTATCAAAAATATAGGTGCAACCTGCCCATTAGTTGTGTAGAGGAATTTTCGTCTTTTGCCTTTATCAAGATAGACAGAATTTCCTGGGGAGCCTCATCTGCAAATATATTTTTTTTAAGAATTTAAAGCGATTTTTTTCACACAATTTAGGCCTTACCCTGCTAAATTTCTATAATGAACTTGTCCGTCTTTCAATCTGGACAGTACCATTTACTGTTGAAAGGGATGCATACCAAAAATATACTGACTGAATGGCGAACAGTATAGATTTTGATTAGACTGCACAGATGTGCAGGCTGATCATGATCTGCACTGATCGCTAAGGCAGAATCGATCATGTCCAGCATGATAAGGGTTGGGCATTTATTTTTCTCTCATAAACCAATTGAATGTGTGGATGCTGTGGAAGTAACCAGTAATACAAACTTACTGAAATTTGAATTTATAAATTACTAAACATATAGTGCAGAAGGTTGTAAACCATTGCAATGCTTTTAAAATAATGGAGAAAAACAACATTCTTTATTGTTTTTTTATGCCCCCGAAGGGAGGAATATTAGATTTCAACTGTCTGTCCGTTCGTTCGTTAGTTCATTCGTCACAACGTTAACTTTTTGCATTAAGGCACTTTACTCGTAAACCACTGCACCCAGGACCTTCAAACTTCACATGCTGATAGTACTTATTGAGTACACGACCCCTACTGACTTTGGGGTCACCAGGTCAAAGGTCAAGGTCACCAGGTTAAAGGTCAAGGCGCTGCGGGGGCATTTGTCACCATTAGTGACAGCTCTTGTTTTACCATTATCTAACACTTATTTTCAATCATGTTTATAATATCATTTTTCAGTGTTATATATACAGTCAAACTCGCTTTATACAAACTCATCCGGACCTAAGAAATATGTTCGTATCAAACGAAATTCGTATTAATGAATGTATGACCAGATAATTTGTCCGAGCAATTTGGGCAGTATCACCAGTATCATCGGTGAATAGTTTCCAATATTATGATACATGAAAGTAGTTAATAGTTTTAAACTGATTAAGTTAATTCATTCAGATAACATTGAAATTACTCAAGAAACATCATACTTAATCAGGTAAATCTGTATTGATTTAAATTTTAATGTGCGGTCGAGGTCAAGAGCGCCAAATTATATCCACCGCCAATATTGAAGCTTGTACTAAATAACAAGCATTCTAAGAGGTATAAAAGTTTGTATATTTTGGAAGACACAGCCTACCCGTATTGACACTAGAACGTCAATAATGTGTTTAAAATTATTTACACCTCTTTAAATCTTGACCTATTAATTGATTAAATTATTTTATATTGACATGATACACAAAGGACCGAGTGTTTGTTTGTGAATATGTGTGAACTAATCCATTGTCCAATTACCAAGTGGCACAAGCTTGACCATATTATTATTTTCAACACATTTTATAACGGCCCCAACTTCTAAAATTAATTCGTATCAAAAGATGGAAAAGTATAATATTTAAGCTTATTGGAACTTCCAAAATGTGTTCGTATTTACAGATTATTCGTATCAAGCGAGTTCGCTATTACTGAAATAATGTTACAAAGAAAATAGAAGGACTCGGCCGGGGAATTCGGACTTTGTTCGTTTAATCCGAAAATTCGTATCAAGCAAGTTCGTATTAAGTGGACTGGACTGTACATTCTGTGCCAAACATTTTTGAAAAATTTTAAGCCTTCTGCGGGCAAATAGCTTTAAAAGAAGAATTTGATGGAGATGTAAATATTTAATAAGAAACTATTCCTGAAATGGGAAGGGAAATGATTCATTGTTCATAAATAGAAAAACAGGATAGGAAGTCATTTATGAATAGATTTTAATCTCAGGTGTGATATCTTTATTAGATTTTTTGAAAGGTGGTTTATTAAAATTTGATGAGTTTATTTCCTATCAAGAAATTCTGCTGTCTTGTAAAGAATAGGCAAGTATGCATTAGTAGTCTCCTAGGTACTGTTGCACTTAAGTAGTTTTAGACCTTAAAGTTGAACCTGTTTCACTGGCCATCTGTATTAAGCAACCTCTTGCCTTAGGCAGCCAGTCAGCTAACTTTCAAAATTGACATTTTGCCCTAATTTTAGCTTGTCTTAAGCAGTCAGATGATGTTGTTCCCTTTAGTAGCTGCTAAATACAGGTTAGACTGTAATTGTAAAACTCTTTGCCATTAAAGAGTTTGGTTTAGTAGGTTTAATTATAAAATTAATTTGATACCTTTCCTGAGAAATACAAATCTGCACTTTACATGTATATGTAGACCCTAGCTGTATGTCTTTACCTCAGTGCAAAAGTGGATAAGCCCTTCTTCCTTTTAATGCACTTAACCATTTTTTGCGCTTAGGAAACAAATAGTTTCTTATTATGTATTTAGATGATTTTGATATTAAAAGTGGCATATTGATAAGAAATAAGATAAAAAAAAAAACAACAACAGATGGATGAAAAGTCAAGAAATAAAGTTGTAAAACTATGAAAGGCAGGAGTGTTTAAAGACAGACAGATTAGTGTTACAAACTACTTAAAGGTAATACCAGCAAATTCCTTTGGAAGAACAGAATGCAACCAAAAAAAAATAAAAGCAGACTTAGTTTTAGTACTGATGAAAAGTGCAACATTCCTCATGCCCTCTAGCAATGACTTTCATAGACCCTGTTATGAACTTACTTTGAATTGACTTCATAGTCACAAAGTATAAGTGATAATAAGAGCAGCATTTTTTGAGTAACAAAAAGTGAACTTACTTCGCACCACTATGGGTTCGAAACCTTGCTTGGGATGTGGAATTCATTCAAGTGAGGAAGTCATCCAGCTGGCTTGGGGAAGGAATTGGGTGCCTGCCTGTGATGAAATGATTCCTAGAGGGGCACTTGGGTTCTGCCTCCACTATCATAAAATGAAAAGTCGCCATATGAATTATGTCAGTGTGACATTAAATCCAAATGAGAAAAGAAAGTAAGAAATGAAGCAGATGTGAGAAAGATGCTGCTAAAATAATATGCTACATGCCTCAAGTAGAACGAGAATATGAGGAAGTTGAATGACTAGTCTTACTTCCACGATTCCCGTACATATTCTCCATCAACGGAAATACCGTCTCTTGTCCACTTCCACTTCGGCTTGCTCGGAATGTTAGTCTTGGTTTTGGTTTGCGTCGCTTTCGGCATGTCCGACACACTATCTTCATAAATTCTCTTCTGAATGCCTGGCCGGTAATACAGTATAAGAAGAAGTTTATGGAGTGATTGATATACATGAAAATATAGCAGATAACTTTGATTAGAAAGAAATTAGCAGCTTTTGTCACCGTGTCACCTTTTAGAGGTAAGACAGTGTACAGTGCGCTAGGCGTCGTCGTTATAATCCATACAAAGGAGATGCAAAGCAGTGTTATAGCCAGTCGGCGATGATTATATCTTGTTCGTTTGTCCGCTCGTGTCATTTGACTAGAAATAATCTGTCTATGTTTGATTAAGCTTATTATTATTAGAACGTTGAAAACTAACAATGACACAAATGGTACAAACGAATAAAGTGTTAAATGCACCCATGGTAAAACCTCTTCGTACAGAAATCTATTATTTTGTAACATTGCGCATGTCTTGCGCCCACTTTTTGGGTCAGTAATCAGATCTGCTGTCCAGAAGAGGTGAGCGTTCAGTAAGAAAAAGCCCAGTCCAATCCCAAGAGTTGTAAGTTTGGCACGCTTTGCACTACATATAGATGTCGCTTTAAGAGGAAACCACACAACTATAAACCTCTCGACTGTCACTGCGACTATAAGCCATGCCGACATGTGAAGGCTGAAATACGTGAGGAATGTAAATAATTTACAGCTTGCATCAGAAATATGTAGCATTTCAAATCCAGAACACAGCCGAAACCAGGTCTTAAACGCACTCATAAATAGAACGATTGTATCAGCAATGGCTAAAACAGCAAGGTAGAAAAATGTTGAAGTTTGTCGCATTTCTCTTTGTAGCATCACAATAAAGCTGAAAATATTTCCAATTGTCCCGACTGTTATAATGATAGGCAACAACCACATAAGTAGTCCCAGTGCAAGCTTGTATGTTGGGTTAGATAACAGGCTGCCTCCGCCATCTGGCTGTGTAACATTGTGGCTGTCTTGCAAGCTGCCTTGACCAGATGAATTCGTTTCTGAGACATTGTAGTCTAAATTTGTTATATCATCCAAAAGTGTGTAGTTTCCTATACTTTGTGTATTCATGATCCTCATAAACGCTTTAATGAAATTAACAAAAAAAATTCATAATTAACTCCTGATTGTGATAACTAACAAAAACTCTGTTACAATTTGAAATAGTGTTCCACTGCATGACACTGAAGAAAACCGATTCCATTTGTCATTATACAAAAGTAAATCTCTTGTTAATTGGAAATTATTTCGCAGGGTGTTTCGTAATCTGCCAGTAAGAGTTCTATACTCTGTCTCTGTCAGTATCCACTGTGTTATTGGCATTCTTACTGTCACTTTGACCAATAGTGCGAGGAGACAATATCTTATTGTATTTGCAGATTGATATGTCTCCATGGTTGTGGGAGATAGTACCATGTGTTCCTGATTTCTTGTCATGGCATTCCACTTGACTGAATTTTAACAGAACTTCAGAACTTAAGAATTTTATCATTATTTTGGTGTTGTTAAAGCTACTTGTAGGCGTAAGTGACAGACTGACCTTAATATATACACAGTATTGAGACTAAACTGCTGTGCACTAGGAGCCTTGTGTGGCTGAGTGGTTAAGGTAACAGATTGAATCCCTTCCCCCTCACCATTTTAGGTTTGAGTTCTGCTAAGAACTTGGTCTTTACTGTTTGCAACCAGTCAGTAAATTTTCAGTGAACACCCTTTTGAATAATATTAGTGGCACTGACCAGTCCATGTTAGAAATATGGCAGGGTAAAGGTTAAAACCAGTTTACCTGTGAATATCATGCACCCTCTACTTAGGTGTCAGTGGTTATGCCTAGGTGCGTACCCATGCCTGAAATATTACTTGTAGGAGCACCTGGAAACTTCCTGCACCACGAAATGTTGTAAAGCTGTTGTATTGTTATAATGTCCACCTTAGCACAAAAACTGGCTAAGTGCTTCTTTATTTCTATGCATTTATTCACTTTTTGCCCTGAGGTGTCAGTCAGATTGCCCAGCAAAATAATGAAATAAAACTGTGTGCTAAAAGAATCCACCGTACAATATTCAGACCATCGCAGTCTTTCAGACCACACAGGAAGAGGTTGAGCACAAATAAATAAACCTTGTCTGCTTTAAATGGAAATGCAAGAAAATTCCTCTGTGATCTCGTTTCTTGTTTAGAAAAGGAATCAGATACAATAGATGAACAAACATCATTTTATTTGCATTGTTACATAATTCACATTTTCTAGTAATTTATTGTATTGTGCTAACTTTTATTCTTGGAGATCTAATGTTACAGAATAAAGGATTAGCTCTGACCAGGCTGCACGATAAACATGGCTTATACATTAATTAATATGCGGAAAAGGAGAATTGAGTGAGCTAAGCTGGGATTGTAGAAATGGGGGTGTATCTATTTTCATAAAGAAATATTACAAACCGAGAAGTATAAAATTCTTTACATCAAAAGAAAAACGTGATGAAATTGTTTACCCAAACGAAGTGAATGTCGTAATCCATGTTTATACAGCACTTACATTATTTTATGTGGGAGGGTTGACGTATAATGACGTGAATATTGATAATGTAAAGAATTGATTTAAATAATGGATGCGTTTCAGCATCTCGACAGCACACTATCAGTTCATCCTTTAAGGCTGGTTTGCATTTTATAAAAAAACTGTAAATTTGTTATTAGTTGCATTACTACTATTTTGCAGTTCGCTAGATGACAGCAATTTAAAAATTTGTGATTCTTTTGAAAATTAAGGCTACCACGTTTATGCGATTAAATGAGTCAGTGTTGGGTTTGATTGGTAGACGTTTACCAAACTTATACCCAGTTAAACGAAAAATCACCATTCAAACCATCAAAGTCTTAACTTGTTCATAAAACTGAACAAAAGAAATGTTTTTCTTTTTTCTGCCTGTTAATGGTATTAGGTGTCTTTTCACAGAAAGCCGCCATATTTGCACACTTGTTTGATAAGGATTAAATTCCATTAACTGGACGGCTGTATACAGCACTGAATTTGATTTGATTGAAATCAGTTGTTGCACTTTACAGTGAAATCGCATGAAATAGTGCCAAATATAGTGCTGAAATGTCAAAACAGTCTCAACTTGGAACTTTGAATTTGTGATAATTTTTCCTGTTAAATTAGAGAAAAAAATGCTTTTACATTTACAGAATGGAAAAGGCCATCCAGAGTCATGTCTGAAGGCAATAATTGAAGGCCTTCTGATCATGCAAACTTTTACTTAAGTAAATGTGGGAGCCTTACTTCAATTCATTGGCATAAGATTATATTATACAGTTATGTTCAAAACATCTTCTGCACAGGCACCTGAATTTGTGGATTCAGTAAATAGACTGGAATGTTCTTTCTTTGATTTAGATTAATGGATTGACACATGAAGAGTGATGATGTACACCATGTTGTTTAACATTTTTATGCCCTCCCTTCGAAGAAGGAGGGGTATATTGTTTTGCAGATGTCTGTCGGTCGGAATGTAGACCAATCCGTTTCCGGATGATAACTGAAGAAACCTTGGGCCTAGGATCATGAAAGTTGATAGGGAGGTTAGTCATCACCAGCATATGACCCCAATTGATTTTGATATCAGTATGTCAAATGTCAAGGTCACAGTGACCCTGAACAGTCAAATGGTTTCCGGATGATAACTCAAGAACGCTTAGGCCTAGGATCATCATAGATAATAGGGAGATTGGTCATGAGCAGAAGATGACCCCTATTGATTTTGAGACCAGTAGGTCAAAGTTCAAGGTCACAGTGACCCAGAACAGTTAAACGGTTTCCAGATGATAACTCAAGAATGGTTGGGCCTAGGATCGTTAAAGTTAATAAGGAGGTTGGTCATCACCAGCAGATGACCCCTATTGATTTTGAGATCAGTAGGTCAAAGGTCAAGGTCATAGTGACCAAGACAGAAAAACGGTTTCTGGATGATAACTCAAGAATGCTTGGGCCTAGAATCAGGAAAATTGATGGGGAAATTGGTCATGATCAGCAGATGACCCCTGTTGAAATTGATGTCATTAAGTCAAAGTTCAAGGTCACATTGGCCAGGAACAATTAAACGGTTTCCGGACGATAACTGAAGAATGTTTGGGCCAAGGATCATGAAAGCTGATAAAGAGGTTAATCATGACTAGCAGATGACCTCTATTGATTTTGAGGTCAGTAGGTCAAAGGTCAAGGTTACAGTGACCCGGAACAGTTAAACCATTTCCGGACGATTACTTGAGAACGCTTGGGTTAGGATCATGAAACTTGATAGGAGGTATTTCATGACCAGTAGATGACCCTTATAGATTTTGAGGTCAGTAGCCCAAAGGTCAAGGTCACATTGACCCAGAACAGTTAAACCCTTTCCGGACGATAACTTGAGAATGCTTGGGTCTAGGATCACGAAATTTAATAGGGAAGTTGATTATGACCAGCAGATGACCCCTGTTGAATTTGAGGTCAATAGGTCAAAGGTCAAGGTCGTATTGAACCAGAACAGTAGAACTTTTGTTTACAGTAAGCAAATAATTTCTGTTTCTTGTGCAATAACTGAATGTATCAAGGGGGGCATTTCGTGTTCTACGAGCTCTTGTTACTGCTTGCTACTGGTGAATCAGAATATGTCAAGGGGTAAATTGAAAACTGGTATAACTGACAAGATATACAGAACAAACTAGAACAGTTTTGTGTTGAATGGTACAAATGAATAAAGTGATAAATGCACCTATGGTATTACACATGGGTATTTGTTTAAGAAGGAATGATTCCATTATAATCGTTTGTAAAGTTGTTTTCATTGTCTTCCGTGTAGCCTATTCTGCAGGAAGTGTTTATCTGTTGATGTACTTTAAGCATTCTGGTGATTCACCAAGTTAATTGACTGTTAACATTGAATCTTAGTTTGTGAAATACAAAACAACCCAACAACAGAACAAGTTTTTCCTAACAGGAATACATTATCATTTCCATTAAAGGCACTCCTACTGAAATTACTCCATGCAAAAAACTTCTTTTCATGGAGACAAGGGTTGGAGGTTATAAAACCTAAGTTTCGAGACCAGACTTAGAATGCAGTCATTTCATTGATCAGTTCTAAAACTGAGCTGAGCTCTGTTCTGGACTCTCTAGACTGGTCTCCAAACTTCTGCTTTTTAACCTTGCACCCTGACTCTTATTAAACTAACCTCTCCATAACTACATTCTTTAACCTGCAAAAACCTGTTTTAGTCCTCTGTTTATTGTTGACCAGCAGTTTAAGAGATTTCAAGATTTTCTACATTTAGCCTTGTTTTTGATCTACAGGGATTGCACTGTAACTAAATGGACAGCTTGCTAGGCTACAAATTGAGTTGAAGGTCTTCTAAATAAAGCCATCTTTCATGGAGCTATTGTATAGCTGACAGAAATAGACATGCACAATGTTATAGTGTTTAGACTTTCCCGAAAACGCAACAGAGCTGCTTGTTTTACAATATATTTTCTCTACTTGCAGATTATAGCATCCGAGCCAACCAGTCTACTAGGGAAGGTCAAAGTGTTCTTCAGCTCAGTATGGAACATCTGGGATACAGTGTCTATATTGTGGTTTTCAACTGCTGTGATTGTGCGATTTCTGCCTGTAAACCATCGTGCTGCACGAGTTCTGTATGTGATAAACATAACCTTCTGGTACCTGCGTATCTTGGAAATACTCAGCGTTAACAAGTACCTCGGACCCTACCTGAAGATTATCGTTAAATTGGTAGGTATATTTTCAGATTAAAGAGAAGCTTTCGTTTTCAGTACATATGTCTATACATATGTGTAGTAAATCTATTTATTAGCCCACCATCATCAGATGGTGGGCTATTCAAATCACTCTGCGTCCGTGGTCCGTCGTCCTTCAGTCCGTCCGTCCGTCCGTCCGTCCTTCTGTTAACAATTTCTCGTTATCGCATCTCCTCAGAAACTACCAGGGGGATTTTGACCAAACTTTGTCAGAATGATGTATTGGTACCCTAGTTGTGTCCCCCTGAAAATCAGACTGGTTCAACAATTTATGAGTGAGTTATGGCCCTTTGCTTATTTCTATAATTTACATAGATTTATATAGGGAAAAACTTTGAAAATCTTCTTGCCCCAAACCACAGAGCCTAGGGCTTTGATATTTGGTATGAAGCATCATCTAGTGGTCCTCTACCAATGTGATTCAAATTATTTCCCTGGGGTGTAATATGGCCCGCCCCGGGGGTCACATGGTTTATATAGACTTATTTAGGGAAAAACTTTGAAAAACCTCTTGTCCAAAACCACAGGGCCTAGGGCTTTGATATTTTGTATGTGACATCATCTAGTGGTCTTCAACTAAGATTGTTCAAATTATCCCCCTAGGGTCAAATATGGCCCGCCCCGGGAGTCACATGGTTTACATAGACTTATATAGGGAAAAACTTTGAAAATCTTCTTGTCCAAACCACAAAGCCTAGGGCTTTGATATTTGTAATGTAGCATCATCTAGTGGTTCTCTACCAAGTTTATTAAAATTATCCCCCTAGGGTCAAATATGGCCCCGCCCTGGGGGTCACATGGTTCATATAGACTTATATAGGGAAAAGCTTATAAAAACTTCTTGTCAATAACCTACAACATTCAAATTTGGACCACATGTATGGTTTTGAGTGGCAAGATGAACCTTGACATGAGTTGACCTTGATTTTGACCTAGTGACCTACTTTCACATTTCTGTAGCTACAACCTTCAAATTTGGACCACATGCATAGTTTTGTGCACTGAAATAAACTTTGACCTTGACATTGACCTAGTGACCTACTTTCACATTTTTGAAGATACAGGCTTCAGATTTGGACCACATGCATAGTTCTGTATTCTGAAATAAAATTTGACCTTGATTTTGACCTAGTGACCTACTTTCACATTTCTCAAGCTATAGCCTTCAAATTTGGACCACATGCATGGTTTTGTGTACCGAAACAAACTTTGACCTTTACATTGACCTAGTGACCTACTTTCACATTTTTGAAGGTACAGGCTTCAAATTTGGACCACATGCATAGTTTTGTATTCCGAAATAAAATTTGACCTTGATTTTGACTTAGTGACCTACTTTCACATTTCTCAAGCTACAGCCTTCAAATTTGGACCACTTGCATAGTTTTGTGTACCAAAATGAACTTTGACCTTAAGATTGACCTAGTGACCTACTTTCAGATTTCTGTAGCTATAGGTATCAAATTTAGACCACATAATTAGGATTGTGTACCGAAACAAACTTTGACCTTGATATTGACCTAGTGACCTACGTTCACATTTTTGAAGGAACAGGCTTCAAATTTGGACCACATGCATAGATTTGTGTTGTGAAGTGAAATTTGACCTTGATTTTGACCTAGTGACCTACTTTCTCATTTCTCAAGCTACAGCCTTCAAATTTGGACCACTTGCATAGTTTTATGTACCGAAATAAACTTTGACCTTAAGATTGACCTAGTGACCTACTTTCAAATTTCTCAAACTACAGTCTTCAAAATTGATGCACATGCATAGTTTTGTGTACAAAGAACTTTGTCCTTGAAATTGATCTAGTGACCTACTTTCACATTTCTCAAGTTACAGCTTTCGAATTTAGACCACATGCACAGTGTTGTGTACGGAAATGAAATTTGACCTTGAGCTAGTCAGTAAGTCTTGAAATTTGGAACACACAAAAATGACACATTGGTGGGCGCCAAGATCACTCTGTGATCTCTTGTAGTAATAAGAGTGTCTTCTTATACTTGTATGTGCACACATGTGTGCAGTAAATCTATTTAACATGATTGTGTGCTGTAAATCTATTTATAATGATAGTGTGTGCTAAAAGTTATGCTATAAATACAATCAAGTTGTCTGCTACACATAAATTTACACAATTTAATCTTTAGATGTAGGTTTTAAAGGGACTTATTAAATGTAAAAACTGAATTGTGCTAAGATTGTAATGTTCTGAGTTGTGACATCTTGGGTACTTTTTAGTTCATCTGATTTTTTGAAAAAAAATGATGAGTTATTGTCATCGCTTGATCGGTGTCAGCGTCTGTGTCGGCGTTGCGTAGTTAAGTTTTATGTTTAGGTCAGCTTTTCTTCTAAACTATCAAAGCTATTGCTTTGAAACTTGCAACACTTGTTCACCATCATAAGCTGACCCTGTACATACATCAAGAAACATAACTCCATCCTGCTTTTTGCAAGATTTATGGCCCCTTTTGGACTTAGAAAATATCAGATTTCTTGGTTAAGTTTTATGTTTAGGTCAACTTTTCTCCTAAACTATCAAAGCTATTGCTTTGAAACTTGCAACACTTGTTCACCATCATAAGCTGACCCTGTACATACATCAAGAAACATAACTCCATCCTGCTTTTTTCAAGAATTTTTGCCCCTTTTGGACTTAGAAAATCAGTTTTCTTGGTTAAGTTTTATGTTTAGGTCAGCTTTTCTTCTAAACTATCAAAGCTATTGCTTTAAAACTTGCAACACTTGTTCACCATCATAATCTGACCCTGTACAGCAAGAAACGTAACTCCATCCTGCTTTTTGCAAGATTTATGGCCCCTTATGGATTCAGAAAATATCCGATTTCTAAGTTTTATGTTTAGGTCAACTTTTTCTGTTAAACTATCAAAGCTATTGCTTTGAAACTTGCAACAGTTGTTCACCATCATAAGCTGACCCTGTACATCAAGAAACATAACTCCATCCTGCTTTTTTCAAGAATTATTGCCCCCTTTTGGACTTAGAAAATCAGTTTTCTTGGTTGAGTAATATGTTTGTCAGCTTTTCTCATAAACTATCAAAGCTATTGCTTTGAAACTTGCAACACTTGTTCACCATCATAAGCTGACCATGTGCAGCAAAAAACATAACTCTGTCCTGCTTTTGCAAGACTTATGGCCCCTTTTGGACTTAGAAAATATCAGATTTATTGGTTAAGTTTTATGTTTAGGTCAGCTTTTCTCCTAAACTTATCAAGCTATTGCTTTGAAACTTGCAACAGTTGTTCACCATCATAAGTTGACTATGTACATCAAGAAACATAACTCCATCCTGCTTTTTGCAAGAATTATGGCCCTTTTTGGACTTAGAAAATCATGGGTAGGACAATTTTTCTATTATACAAAAAAAAATCAGATGAGCGTCAGCACCCGCAAGGCGGTGCTCTTGTTGAAATAAAGAATGCAGTCCAGTTCTTGTGTGTGTACCCTCATATCTGTGAATAGCATCTGCTCTAATATTGCAGATATCTGCACCAAAATAAAACTTTTCATTCGAACAATCCGCCTAGCTCAGTAGCGAGAATGCAGATTTACGGTTCACAAGGTCGTGAGCTTTATGCCCAATTGTGGCATTTATTCTCTATATCAGTTTGATAAAAGACATTGTGTCTTAAGTCATTTTGACCTGCTTCTCTGATACGCATAGAGAAGTTGGCAGTTACTTGCTGAGAACAGGCTAGTACTGGTACAGAATCCAGGAACACTAATTTGGTTAACATCCCGCTGTCAAATAAATGAAATACTGTCTAAAATGATGCAAAAATCAAAATGAACATTAATTTTGATTTCAAAATTGCTGGTTTGAATCTTGAAATGAGTGAAATTTGAATGCAGCCTGTACCTTTCCTTATATAGTGTACAAAAAAATTGAATGCAGTCTCCACCATCATCGTCAGTGCAGCCTCCACCATTCCTTATTTAGTGTACAAAAAAGATTGAATGCAGCCTCCACCATTCCTTATATAGCGTGCAAAAAAATTGAATGCAGCCTCCACCATTCCTTATATAGTGTGCAAAAACATTGAATGCAGTCTCCACCATTCCTTATATAGTGTACAAAAAAATTGAATGCAGCCTCCACCATTCCTTATATAGTGTACAAAAAAGATTGAATGCAGCCTCCACCATTCTTATATAGTGTACAAAAAATTTGAATGCAGCCTCCACCATTCCTTATATAGTGTACAAAAAATTTGAAAGCAGCCTCCACCATTCCTTATATAGTGTACAAAAAAGATTGAATGCAGCCTCCACCATCATCTTCAGTGCAGCCTCCACCATTCCTTATATAGTGTACAAAAAAGATTGAATGCAGCCTCCACCATTCCTTATATAGTGTACAAAAAAGATTGAATGCAGCCTCCACCATTCCTTATATAGTGTACAAAAAAAATTGAATGCAGCCTCCACCATTCCTTATATAGTGTACAAAAAAGATTGAATGCAGCCTCCACCATTCCTTATATAGCGTACAAAAAATTTGAATGCAGCCTCCACCATTCCTTATATAGTGTGCAAAAAAGATTGAATGCAGCCTCCACCATTCCTTATATAGTGTGCAAAAAAGATTGAATGCAGCCTGTACCATTCCTTATATAGTGTACAAAAAATTTGAATGCAGCCTCCACCATTCCTTATATAGTGTGCAAAAAGATTGAACGCAGCCTCCACCATTCCTTATATAGTGTGCAAAAAAAGATTGAATGCAGCCTGTACCATTCCTTATATAGTGTGCAAAAAATTTGAATGCAGCCTCCACCATTCCTTATATAGTGTGCAAAAAAGATTGAATGCAGCCTCCACCATTCCTTATATAGTGTGCAAAAAAGATTGAATGCAGCCTGTACCATTCCTTTTATAGTGTGCAAATCTTGTCTGGAGTGAATTTGAATGCCTCCACCATTCGATATTTTGAGTGTGCAATTTCTAGTCATCATATAATGTTGTCCAATCAATATATAACCAGTTTACGATATTTACTCCCAAAAAACCTTAAATTTTAAATCTAATGTGTTTCCTTGTGTAATTTTAAAGTAAGTCAGTGTCATTTGCCTGAAGTATTTTGTAAGAGTCTGCATATTCATGTAGATTTTAAAGTAATTAAAGGACTCCATCTTATAGGAGGATTGTCTAATAGATGTCAAATATGATATGCTTAGATAATGCCATAGACTTGGGACATTTATAGGCAGCCGGCATGCAATATTATATACTAAGATAATTGATTTTCACAAGCTTTTCAAATATTGAGATGTTTTAGATAGTAAAGGATGGCCAGCAGACAGATATTAAACCTTTTGCATGAAAAAATACTGTCGTTGCAATAAATTTTAGCTATTTACTTTTATACTATGCAGACAAAAAGCGGTGAACATCAGATTCTGTTACATTTGGACCTTGATATTAGTCCGTGGAGGAATAAGATTAACAGTCTCGACTTTGAAAGTATTTTTTCAAGAAATAGATCAATTACTTAAAGGAAAAAAAAAGGTCATTTATTAGCTCATCTGATTTTTTGAAAAAAAAATGATGAGTTATTGTCATCACTTGAGCGGTTGTCGGCGTCGGCGTCGGCGTCGGCGTCGGCGTCTGCGTCGGCGTTGCCTGGTTAAGTTTTATGTTTAGGTCAGCTTTTCTCCTAAACTATCAAAGCTATTGCTTTGAAACTTGGAATACTTGTTCACCATCATAAGCTGACCCTGTATAGCAAGAAACATAACTCCATCTTGCTTTTTGCAAGATTTATGGCCCCTTTTGTACTTAGAAAATATCAGATTTCTTGGTTAAGTTTTATGTTTAGGTCAATTTTTCTCCTAAACTATCAAAGCTATTGCTTTGAAACTTGGAATCTTGTTCACCATCATAAGCAGACCCTGTACATCAAGAAACATAACTCCATCTTGCTTTTTGCAAGAATTATTGCCCTTTTGGACTTAGAAAATCAGTTTTCTTGGTTAAGTTTTATGTTTAGGTCAGCTTTAATCCTAAACTATCAAAGCTATTGCTTTAAAACTTGCAACACTTGGTCACCATCATAGGCTGACCCTGTACAGCAGAAACATAACTCCATCCTGCTTTTTGCAAGATTTATGGCCCTTTTGGACTTAGAAAATATCAGATTTCTTGGTTAAGTTTTATGTTTAGGTAAACTTTTTCTCTTAAACTATCAAAGCTATTGCTTTGAAACTTGTAACACTTGTTCACCATCATAAGCTGACCCTGTACAGCAAGCAACATAACTCCATCCTGCTTTTTGCAATAATTATTGCCCCTTTTGGACTTAGAAAAATCATTTTCTTGGTTGAATATTATGTTTAAGTCAACTTTTCTCATAAACTATCAAAGCTATTGCTTTAAAACTTGCAACAGTTTTTCACCATCATAAGTGGACACTGTACATCAAGAAACATAACTCTATCCTGCTTTTTGCAAGAATGATGGCCCTTTTTAGACTTAGAAAATCATGGGTAGGACAATATTTCTATTATACAAAAAAAATCAGATGAGCGTCAGCACCCGCAAGGCGGTGCTCTTGTTTTTACTAAATCTTGCTACTATAGCAGCTATGTGGCAGTATGTGAAGGTGCAAAAAAGTGACATATCATCCTATCAGGAATTTCACCAGTATGCTCAAATTACCTTACCTTCTTTCTCCATGGTACAAATGAGTAACATTAAAGAAGAAAAGTGGAAGTGTAACATTTGATAGTAATTTCCGAAGGTTATCCTATCCTTACACGAGATCAGGTTAGCAAAGTCTTGGGAAATTTTCCACCATGTTCTCAGAGGAAGAAAAAAATGTGTCTTCTTTAATTAAGCAAGTCAGTAAAATGTAAGAATGGTCATTTGAGCCGCACCTTGAGAAAACCAACATAGTGCATTTGCAACCAGCATGGATCCAGACCAGCCTGCGCATCCACGCAGTCTGGTCAGGATCCATGCTGTTCGCTTTGAAAGCCTATTGCAATTAGAGAAACCATTAGCAAACAGCATGAATCCTGACCAGACTGGGCAGATGCGCCGACTGGTCTGGATCCATGCTGGTCGCAAATGCACTATGTTGGGTTTTCTTATGGTGCGGCTCATTTCTGTATCAGACAAAAGTATTTCAAATTTTCATACACTTTTCTAACAGTCTATCTCTCTAAATAGACAGTGCAGGTGCACTATTTGATGTCTTGTTTAATTCCCAGTACAGTTTTTGCATAATAATTCAGAGAATGAATTCTCCAGAAAATAAAAGCATAAATAATCTCTGGGTTATGTTAAAAGAACTTCTCATTGAATTATTGAATTTTGAAAAAAAAAAAAAGGATTTATTTGAGATTTTGGTATTCTGTCAGACCCAATCTGATTAAAATCGTCTCCAATTAACACTATGCATTGGATCTGAAGATAGGCTATAGAGGGTTATGTTTAGACAACCTTTCTGCTAGCTAGTCAGAGATTTGCTTTCAACGTTTTGAAAGTGAAAGTAGAAGTTAAAACATCTGCAATAAGTAAACCTAAGTTTTCAGCTCACAATATTTAATGATTTCACAGTATAGAATGATTAAATCAAATACCGGTAAATTGTTGGCTTAGTTTGAAACTGTTGTAACTTTAATGAAATAAAGGAGATTCGCACCAAGCCCTTAATATATACAAATAAAGCCTTGAATTTCACTACATCCTTTTTGCACCAAGCCCTCAATATATACAAATAAACCATTGTACTTCAGTACATCTGTTTTGCACCAAGCCCTCTATATATATATATATATAGATAAACCATTATATTTCAGTTAAGGGAGATGTGTTACTTCCTGGTAATTTTGTTGATAGTCGTCGCTGCCTTCGGTGTTGTTAGACAAGCAATACATTACCAAGACGAGGAGCCAAGATGGTTTCATCTGCGAAACGTTTTCTTTTATCCGTACTGGATGATATATGGAGAATTATTTGCTGATGAAATTGACAGTAAGTGCTTAGAATTATCTATGTGAACATAACATTTGTCGAGCAAACACCTCCCTTTGAGGGGTAATACTTTTTCCTTAAAATAAAATTTTTGGTAAATAAATATTGTTTGCTCATGTAATTGACAGTAAATACTCAAAAATATACAGTATAACCTTTTATTAAGGACACCATTGAAATAAATATAATTATATAAAGGCAGATAAAGATCTTCATAAATACAGTATACTATGAAATTATTATTTAATTTCATAGGCATGAAATTTTGTCGTTTTGTTTGAAAATGTTATTTTTGCGGGTATTTGATTTTGTAGATTTCAATTTCAAAACATAACTTGAGTGGAAATTTTCCTTTTTAGCTCACCTGAGCACAAAGTGCTGAAAGGTGAGCTTTTGTGATCGCCCTGTGTCCGTCGTCCGTTGTCGTCTGCCCGTCCGTCGTCCGTCCGTCGTCGTCAACAATTTGACACTCTAGAGGTCACAATTTTGACCCAATCCTAATGAAACTTGGTCAGAATGTTACTCTCGATAAAATCTTGGATGAGTTTGATATTGGGTCATCTCAAGTCAAAAACTAGGTCACCAGGTCAAATCCAATGAAAAGCTTGTAATGGTGGACAGATAGCTCAGTGGTTTGCACACTAGCCTTCCAATCCTGAGGTCGGGGGTTCGATCCCCGGCAGCTACTCGGGAATTTTCAGAAACGCTTTTCAGTGTTTCCCACCCGACTAGAGGTGTACTGGTCAGGGAACAGGCAATCCTTGCGTGTATCAGTGCTATACACTGGGCACGTCAAAGAACCAGGCTGTCTATTCCCAACGAGCTAGGCTAAGTTAGCCGGACAGGCCTGTATCTGATTTCTGATCTCTCTGTGGTGGGGGCTTTGTCTCACTCTTTCCCTCTGGTCAGATCGCTCTGTGTCTGTACTAGTAGAGGATGAATTATGCTCCCTGTGTGGCTGCATTTGAACTATGTAAAGCGCCTTTGAACGTGAAACTGATCATGAAAAGGGTGCTATATAAATCTGGTATAATAATAATAAAATAATAATAAACACTCTAGAGGTCACAATTTTGGCCCAATCTTAATGAAACTTGGTCAGAATGTTACCCTCAGTAAAATCTTGGACGAGTTTGATATTGGGTCATCTGGGGTTAAAAACTAGGTCACCAGGTCAAATCCAAGGAAAAGCTTGTTAACACTCCAGAGGTCACAATTTTGACACAATCTTTATGAAACTTGGTCAGAATGTTACCCTCAATAAAATCTTGGACGAGTTCGATATGGGGTCATCTGGGTTAAAAAACTAGGTCACCAGGTCAAATCAAAGGAAAAGCTTGTTAACACTGTAGAGGCCACATTTATGACTGTATCTTCAAGACACTTGGTCAGAATGTTAATCTTGAAGGTCTTAAGATCCAGTTTAATCAGGGTCATGTAGGATTAAAAACTAGGTCACAAGGTCAAATCATAGGAAAAGTTAGTTATCACTGTAGAAGCCACATTTATGACCATATCTTAATGAAACTTGGTCAGAATGTTAATCTTGATGATCTATAGGTCACATTCAAATCTGGGTCAGGTGGGGTCAGAAACTAGGTCACTAGGTCAAATCAAAGGAAAAGCTTGTTAATAGTCTAGAGGTCACAATTTTGGCCCAATCATAATGAAACTTGGTCAGAAAGTTACCCTCAATAAAATCTTGGACAAGTTCGATTTTGGGTCATCTGGGTTAAAAAACTAGGTCAACTGAAGTCAAATCAAAGGAAAAGCTTGTTAACACTGTAGAGGCCACATTTATGACTGTATCTTCATGAATGTTAATCTTGATGATCTTTAGGTTAAGTTTGTATCTGGGTGATGTGGGGTCAAAAACTAGGTCACCGGGTCAAATCAAAGGAAAAGCTAGTTAACACTTTAGAGGCCACATTTATGACCATATCTTAATGAAACTTGGTCAGAATGTTAATCTTGATGATCTTTAGGTCAATAGATCAGGTGAACGATACATGGCCTTCTTGGCCCTCTTGTTTATCGATATTTATATGATTAATCTACCAAAAGCTGTTCACTTAAGGGAAGTTGTACTTTATTTTATAGCCTACAGAGGGTAGAGGTGTTATATAGCTCACAAAAACAATAATGTTTGTACTTGTATCCAGTATTGTGTTTCCTGAGACAAAAATGTTATTGATGAGGTGTTTGTTTCTGGCTGCTGTTATTTCAAACAATACAATTTGTCAAAATTGATATTTATGAACTAATGAAAAGAGTTTATGTTGCTTATCTCGGTAGGGAAAGCACTGGTCTACGGATGGCAGGGTCGCAAGTTCAATCCCTGGGTGAGGCTTGTGTTCTCCATTACGATTTGATAAAAGACATTGTGTTTGAAATCATTGGACCTCCACCTCTGATTCATGTGGAGAAGTTGGCAATTACTTGCAGAGAACAGATTTGTACTGGTACAGAATCCAGGAACATTGATAAGGTTACATCCAGCCATTACATAACTGAGATACTGTTGAAAAATGGTATTAAACCCAAAACAAACAAAGCAAATTACATAAACAGTTTTTTGTATAGAATACTGGGCAATCATTTCTTAATAATTAAAATGGCCTTTTTCTGGTGTCCTGAATTTATAGATTTCTAAATATAAAAAATGGACTGTTTTATATTTGTTGAGATTTAGTCTTCTGTTTTGAAGCAACCATTAAATTCACAAAACAATGATAATGATTTCATTATTCAAATTAGCAAGATAATGTTACAGACAGTTCAGGGGATATGTTTTGTTTGAATTTGCAACTAATGAACTATTTATTTCAGCATGTACGGATCCAAAGCGACTAGAAATGGTAATGAATGGCGAGATAGAAGACCCCTGCGTATACGGGTCATGGGTCGCACCGTTATTTATGTTTCCGTTCCTTCTCATGGCCATAGTGCTCATGGTGAATCTTCTTATTGCTCGATTCAAGTAAGTAAGCGGAAAAAATTTTGTACCTGTAACCCTTTTCTCTGTATTTCAGCATGCACGGACCCCGTCCGAATAGAGATGTTCGAGAATGGCGAAATAGATTCAGTTTGCACATACGGTTCTTGGATAGCTCCTCTATTTATGTTTCCCTTTCTTCTTATGGCCTTTGTTCTTGGTGTCAATCTTTTGATTGCTCGCTTCAAGTAAGTTTGAAACGTTGACACAGTCTGAGACTATATGCACGTATGTAACACTGTCTAGAGAGTAACAGTCTACTTGGTAACACAGTCTAGTGGGTAACAGTCTAGCTTGTAATGCAGTCTTAATGGGTCATATAGTGGGATAAAGGAAAATTCATACCTAGTTGAGTCATTCAAACGCAATTCAAGATATTTGATTATTTTATACATTTTTGCTAGAAGATGACATAACTTTTTATTTTTAACATAGGTAGTGACATTACTCTTTATAGATGATTGGCCTTTGCATAAAATATTTTTAGGAAAACTAAATTTTTTTCCTGTACATGTCCAAGGCCCCCGAATTCTGAGGTTTAGTCTTGATCTGACTTAGTCTCTTTCTTGAAAATAGTACATATCTAAATGTTAATTAATTTAATGCATTATATGGTAATATAGCATTTGTGTTATTTCATTTCCTTTGTCCAAAACATGTTAAAAGTGGTCATGAAAAAAAAACAAAGGGGAAAATCATTGGTAAAGTGGAGATAAATCTGCCCCTCATGATATTCCTTTCAATCTCTATAGTGAGTTATCTTCCCTTGTGTGTATAGTCTATAGACTGTGTATGACAGAAATCTATTCAAAGAATGGTGGAGGAAAACAGGTTTTGGGGAAACAGACTATATTAGCAATGAAATATGTAGCTTTGTTTAATATTAACTTTTTGAAACAGAAGATATATTAAATAGCTTGTTTTGGAGAAAAAGAAGAATGCATGCTGTAAAGACAACTGTAGGTACAGGAAGAGTAATTTTCACATATATCTCAGTATTTAGTGTCCAAATGGGTTTCCTTTATATACACAGCTGTTGCATAATTGTACCTATAAATCTTTTTACCACAAATGTTGAACATTTGTGATTGGCTTTCATTGTTTACAGAAGTTGCATTGTCGTGTGAAATAACATGCATTTTACTGAATGTTTCCAATAAAAAAGATCATGTGACAAAGTTTACATCTAACAGCTGCCAGTAGTTAACAATTTTATCCTTCCACAATCTGTATCTAAAAAAAAACAAAAAAACTTTAGATTGACTAATACATTGCAAAAGAAAGAGAAATATGTATAAATTGTATCACCGTTTAGTAATTTCCAGTTTGGTTTAAAATACATGGTTGTATTCAAAGTACCCCTGCAGGCCTTTAGCCTTCACACATTTCCTATAAATTTTCACAATTTTAGGGGTAATTTTGGGGTGCATCTTATAATCAAGTCCTTGAAACAAGTGGTATTATTTTTACATTTGAGCCATGCCATGAGAAAACCAACATAGTGCATTTGCAGACATCCCAACTTTTTCTGAATGCCAAATGAGAGCCGTATGCGCAGGCTGGTCTGGATCCATGCTGGTCGCAAATGCACTGTTGGTTTCCTCATGGCGCGGCTCATTTTATCACAAAAGTGAGCAATCTGTTGAGTAATGTCGTCACATTTTAATCCATTTGTAAGACTTATTTCAGACAAAATGTAAAATGATTATATGTTTGAGAAAATAATGCATTTCTACATTTCCTTTCTGATGTCATTTATGTGATCTGATGTCATTGATGGGAAAATATAATCCCACTGTATGTGAAGGTCCGTTCAAAAACCTGTAGATCGTCAGTCCAAAATTTGGTGCTTGTCTAATTTTAAGCAGTGTATCATATTGGCGAACATACATGGTATATATTTCATACCCAAATTAAAACAACTAAACCAAGATTTATTCCCGGAGTTAAGTAAGTTTTCAGAAAAGGTCAGAATTATCATTTGAATTGTTATACATTCCAAGTGGTTATTTTTCATGTAAGGATAGATCTTTTATGTTAAGGCATTGTTTCTCCTCTGTCATAAAGCATGTGAAATGAAGACAGTCAAAATATCTATTATTGTTTTTATGGCATGTTTGATAGGTTTTATTATAGCGCTGATGGGTTTTTTACGTCATAGCTTTTACTGGTGTTGGATCTTTATATTGTATTGTTACACTAAGTTAATGGAGTTAAGGCATAACAAATAGTTATGTGTTCAAAGAATGCTGTCTGTCCCACAGTATAAATGGCATATCGCATTACATAATTTCATATTATTGTGAAAATTCAATAAAGTATTGAGTTACTGGAGACAATATATTTTTAGCTCACCTGTCACAAAGTGACAAGGTGAGCTTTTGTGATCATGCAGCGTCTGTCGTCCGTCCTTCCGTCAGTCCATCCATCCGTGCGTGCGTGCGTAAACTTTTGCTTGTGACCACTCTAGAGGTCACATTTTTCATGGGAACTTTATGAATATTGGTCAGAATGTTCATCTTGATGATATCTAGGTCAAGTTCGAAACTGGGTCATGTGCGGTCCAAAACTAGGTCATTAGGTCTAAAAATAGAAAATCCTTCTGACCTCCCTAGAGGCCATATTTTTCAATGGATCTTCATAAAAATTGGTCAGAATGTTCATCTTGATATCTAGGTCAAGTTCGAAACTGGGTTACGTGCCATCAAAAACTAGGTCAGTAGGTCAAATAATAGAAAATCCTTGTGACCTCTCTGGTGGTCATATTTTTCATGGGATCTTCATAAAAATTGGTCAGAATGTTCATCTTGATGATATCTAGATCAGGTTCGAAACTTGGTCACGTGCCTTCAAAACTAGGTCAGTAGGTCAAATAATAGAAAAACCTTGTGACTTCTGTAGAGGCCATATTTTTCATGGGATCTGCATGGAAGTTGGTCTGAATGTTCATCTTGATGATATGTAGGTCAAGTTTGAAACTGGGTCACGTGCGGTCAAAAACTAGGTCAGTAAGTCAAATAATAGAAAAACCTTGTGACTTCTGTAGAGGCCATATTTTTCATGGGATCTGCATGAAAGTTGGTCTGAATGTTCATCTTGATGATATCTAGGTCAAGTTGAAACTGGGTCACATGCGGTCAAAAATTAGGTCAGTAGGTCAAATAATAGAAAAACCTTGTGACTCTTAGAGGCCATAGTTTTCATGGGATCTGATGAAAGTTGGTCTGAATGTTCATCTTGATGATATCTAGGTCAAGTTGAAACGGGTCAACTGCGGTCAAAAACTAGGTCACTAGGTCCAAATAGAAAGAACCTTTTGACCTCTAGAGGCCATATTTTTCATGGGATCTTTCAATGGGAATGTTCATCTTGATGATATCTAGGTCAAGTTTGAAACTGGGTCACATGCGTTAAAAACTAGGTCAGTAGTCTAAAATAGAAAAACCTTGGGGCTCCGTGGCGGTGGTTAGAGTCATTGACTTCAACCATTTGCCCTATCGATGTGGTTCGACTCATGGGGTGATTCTTCAGTGAGGAAGCATAGCTGGCTTGAGAAGTCGGGGTTCTACCAGGTGTCGTGTGATGAAGTAGTCACGGAGGGCACTGGGGTTCCCCACCATAGCTGGAAGTCCAATGACTAAATGTGTGGTGCGACGTAACACAAAATAAAAAATAAAAGAAAAACCTTGTGACTCTCTGGAGGCCATATTTTTCATGAGATCTTCATGAAAATTGGTGAGAATGTTCACCTTGATGATATCTAGGTCAAGTACAAAACTGGGTCACATGCCTTCAAAAACTAGGTTATTATGTCAAATAATAAAAAACGTTGTGACCTCTCTAGAGGCCATATTTTTCAATGGATCTTCATGAAAATTGGTCAGAATTTTTATCTTGATGATATCTAGGTCAAGTTCAGAAGTAGGTCACATGAGCTCAAAAATTAGGTCACTGTGTCAAATAATAGAAAAAAACGACGTTATACTCAGTTCATATGGGGGCAGGTGAGCGATTCAGGACCATCATGGTCCTCTTGTTATTATGAGTTGCATGTTATGTAAGAAAATACCATATTTGTCCTTCTATAGAGCTATGTACCCAATCAAATTTGTACTCTGGGCAATTAGGAGAAACAGTTGCTATGAACCCATTCAGAAAATGAAAAATTTCATGTATGTTTACCATTTTGAATGCGTACTTTGTTAAACATAGTCAGATTTTTATATGCCAAGAGGGTCATATTATGTGATAGAACAGGTAGTCAGTATGTCTGTCTTTTAGTATTTTTTTTTCTCTCAGTTGCAATAGAATGCTTAAGAGTAGTGGATCAGATTTTTTATATGATCATAAACTGTATTTGAGATCATTTGGTTAGAGGGCAAGGTCACAGTGGTTGCAAGTACAAAAGATAAAAGGTATGGGTAAATTTCTCTGAAGCCAGAGAGCACTACAAACACAGCCACAGAGCCATGCACAGTTTTCACTCAATAACTGAAGACTGGTTTGACCTGTGACCCGCAAACTTGATAAACAGCGGGCAGGAGGTGAACCAATTGACTTTAAAGTCAGTGGGTCAGAGGTTGAGTTCACAAAGACTGTTAATACAGAAACATTTTTGGCTCAATCTTTATGGTCAAAGTCACAATGATTGTTATTACAAAAGCCCTTTCAGCTCTGTAACCGGGGCAACCCTAGGCCTGTGAACCACTTGGTTGTCAGATATATTGCCTATGGGCAGTGGATGACCAGTTATTGATATTTAGGGCTTTCGGTCAAATGTCAATGCCATATTGACTGATTCATTCTAGGAAGGTTTCCTGTTGTTTTTTTAGATCTATTTGACATGAAATGCTTAAAATTTGCAGGCACATTGCCAATTGAGTAGATTAACAGCAAAGGTTAAGGTCACAGCAGCTGTAAGTACAAAAACGGTTTCCACTCAGTATTCTAAGAATGACATGACCTACAACCATGAGAATGAATGAACCCAACTTATTTTGAGGCTAATGGGTCTCTAAAGTTAAGGTTATAGTGACTGTTAGTTTAAAAGGGTCATTCCTCATGTTCCCTCTTGATTTTCAGGTTTCATAATCAGTTGTCACAATCACCTCCATGTGGAGTGATGGATAGATTAACATATGATGGTGCTGGTCATCTATTCATCTGTTTGCAATTGAGTTTCTGCTTAATAACTTCAGAATTCTTAGAGCTTGGATGGCTCATTGCCTAGGCATATCACACTGAACACAGCAGTGCTGTAGTTGAACACTTGGTACAGCGGTGAACAATTTTGAAATACTAAATGCACATGATAAATTGGATGTACTTTTCCCAGTTCCACATCCCCTCTCCAGGTTCATATTTTACTGGAGCGTGGTGTGTTAATAAGGAAAAATAAGGTATAGTCAAAGATAAAAGTACAGGATTGGAGGTATAGTCAAAGATAAAAGTACAGGATTGGAGTGGATTTTTGCTGTATTGTATAATATGTTTTAATTTTGTTTATTTATATAATCCATTTGATGAAACCATAAAATCCATAAAAAATATTCCTCTAAAAAAATGAGCAAGTTTACAATATTGATTTTACTCCCAAGAATTTTTATGCCCCCACTTTGTGGGGGGCATATAGATTTGCTCTTGTCCTTCCGTCAGTCTGTCCGTCTGTCCTTCCGAAAATGTTGTGTCGCGCGTAGCTCTGAAAGTATTTGACGTAGAGTCACAAAACTTTACAGGAATGTTGGTCAGCATGTGTAGTTGTGCACCTGGGGTTTCGCGTCCGGATTCATTCAGTCATGTAGAAGTTATGGCCCCTGACTTTGTAAAAATTGGTCATTTTAATGTTGTGTCATGCCTAGCTCCAAAAGTATATGACCTAGAGTCACAAAACTTTACAGGAATGTTGGTCAGCATGTGTAGTTGTGCACCTGGGTTTCGCATCCGGATTCATTCAGTCGTGTAGGAGTTATGGCCCCTGACTTAGTAAAAAATTGGTTATTTTAATGTTGTGTTGCGCATAGCTCCAAAAGTATTTGACCTAGAATCACCAAAGTTTACAGGAATGTTGGTCAGCATGTGTAGTTGTGCACCTGGGGTTTCGCGTCCGGATTCATTCAGTCATGTAGAAGTTATGGCCCCTGACTTTGTAAAAATTGGTCATTTTAATGTTGTGTCGTGCCTAGCTCCAAAAGTATATGACCTAGAGTCACAAAACTTTACAGGCACGTTGGTCAGCATGTGTAGTTGTGCACCTGGGGTTTCGCGTCCGGATTCATCCAGACATGTAGAAGTTATGGCCCCTGACTTAGTAAAAAATTGGTTATTTTAATGTTGTGTCGCGCATAGCTCCAAAAGTATTTGACCTAGAATCACCAAAGTTTACAGGAATGTTGGTCAGCATGTGTAGTTGTGCACCTGGGGTTTCACGTCCGGATTCATGCAGTCATGTAGAAGTTATGGCCCCTGACTTTGTAAAAATTGGTCATTTTAATGTTGTGTCATGCCTAGCTCCAAAAGTATATGACCTAGAGTCACAAAACTTTACAGGCACGTTGGTCAGCATGTGTAGTTGTGCACCTGGGGTTTCGCATCCGGATTCATCCAGTCATGTAGGAGTTATGGCCCCTGACTTAGTAAAAAATTGGTCATTTTAATGTTGTGTCGCGCATAGCCCCAAAAGTATTTGACCTAGAATCACCAAAGTTTACAGGAATGTTGTTCAGCATGTGTAGTTGTGCACCTGGGGTTTCGCATCCGGATTCATTCAGTATTGTAGGAGTTCTGGCCCCTGACTAATGTCATGTAGTGGGGGCATCTGTGTCCCATGGACACATTTCTAGTTTTTACTAGATTACTTCAGGTAGATGGTATATCTAAGCAGAGAGGTAGAGAGTTTTCATTGTATAATATAGGGGTAGAATGGTTTAAACAAGCACCATGGAGACCAAATTAAGACCATTGCAAATTTTACCATTCAGATGAACACCTTCAGAACAGTCATTAAATCTTATTTTGCTGTTTTAAAACCATGCACATTTTGCCTTTGAGCAGGCCAGTTGATCAGACACTTTTTAGCAGATGTTTAGCAGTAGTTAATATACCAAAACATAAAATGGCTGCTAAAGGAAATAGGTCTGATAAAAGGTCTTTTTGTAGTTTCACCTAACTGTAGTATCGCCTAACTTGGTCTTTTTTGTACAAATCTACCTGCTTCTACTTCTGTCTAGGCAACTACTTCCCATATATTTGTTCAATTCATTTTCAAACATAAAACGTTTTTTTTTTTTCAGTGCAACTTTTATACGGATCAACCCACACACAATAAAACTGTGGAAATTTCAACGATGTCAGTTGATCGTAAACTACGAGCTTCGTCCAATTTTACCTCCTCCCCTGATCGCCATCAGTCATATATATCTGGCATTGAAGTTCATAAAACGCAGGTGCCAAGGAAAGAGAGATATTGACTCAGGATTGAGTAAGTACTGCTTCTAGATACTGTAGATTGGATAATATTGGCGATGTGTTTTTTTCAAACGGACTTACTAAGTGATGGGGCGTTCGTCTGTCTGTCTGTCATATTTCTCATCCGGAACATAACTCAATAACCATTGAAGGTATTTACTTTTTTTTTAAACTTTGCATGTAGGAAGGTGGTGATGAGACAATATGCAGAGGGCATGAACCAGATCGGTAGGTCAAAGGCCTCCATATTTGGTGTCAAGAGCATAACTTAATAAGCATTCAAGGTATTGTTTTCGAAGTCTGTATGTCAAAGATCAAGGTCGCAAATGGAGCTTAAAGATCAAATTTCACCCTTGGGCTTTACTTGATAACTATTCAAGGTATTGACTTTACAAGAATAATTATACCTGATACAATTTTTTTTTTTTAGATTAGGTAATAATTAACCAGGTTTAACCAGGTTTTCGTAGAAAACCAGTAATTAGATTGGGTTATATGGTCATCGGGCGGGCGGGCGTTAAACTTGGTTTCCGCACAATAACTTTAGTTTGGAACAAGCTATAGACACCAAACTTGGCCTGTAGATAGATGATAAGGAGACGAAGCTTGGGATTGCATCTGGGGTCATTTGGTCAAGGTCGCTGTTGCTAAAAATAGAAAAATTGGTTTCCGCACAATAACTAGTTTTCATTGATGTTTTGAAATTAAACTTGGCCTATGAGTAGATTACAGAAAAACAAAGGTTGGAATTGTATATGGGGTCAAGTTCAAGGTCAGGATAACTTATTTAATTGTCACACTTAGAAAATTCCACTGGCCTGCCGGTCTAGAGCGTTGGGCCAAAAGCTACTTTTTAGTCAGTGGGATGGAAATTCCACAGTGGCGCAGTGGTCTAGAGCGTTCGGCCAAAAGCTACTTTTTAGTCAGTGGGACGGAAGGGCGTCGGTTCAAATCCTACTGTAATCCAAGAATTTTTTTTTTCTTTTTCTCTTTTGGTCAAGGTCCAGGTCACAGTTACTAAAAATAGATTTTTTCTCTAAAAACAGATTTTTTTCTCAGTGTGATCATCAAAAAGGTGGTTTCTGCTTTATAATTTTAGTTTGGACTTTCTTACTGCCACCAAACTTTGCGTACAGCAAGCTTATCTGAAAAATTAGCTTTGAATGATATTTGGGGTCACTGTTACTAAAAATAGAATAATGGTTTCCACTCAATATCTTTAGTTTGGGTACAATTATTGCCAGTATACTTGGTGTGTAGATAGCTTTTATCAAACACAAAAGGTTTGGAATGTATTTGAGGTCACTCGGATCAGGTTCAAGGTCAGTGTAGCTAAAAATAGAAAAATGGGGTCATATTTGAAATAAAAAATAGTTTTTTATGCCCCCGAAGGGAGGCATATAGTTTTTGAACCGTCTGTCGGTCTGTCAGTCTGTCTGTCCGCAATTTTCGTGTCCGGTCCATTTCTTTGTCATCATTGGATGGATTTTCAAATAACTTGGCATGAATGTGTACCACAGTAAGACGACGTGTCGGGCGCAAGACCCAGGTCCGTAGCTCAAAGGTCAAGGTCACACTTAGACGTTAAAGGTCATTTTTCATGATACTGCATTCGTGTCCGGTCCATATCTTTGTCATCAATCGATGGATTTTCATATAACTTGGCATGAATGTGTACCACAGTAAGACGACGTGTCGCGCGCAAGACCCAGGTCCATAGCTCAAAGGTAAAGGTCACACTTAGACGTTAAAGGTCATTTTTCATGATACTGCATTCGTGTCCAGTCCATATCTTTGTCATCAGTGGATGGATTTTCAAATAACTTGGCATGAATGTGTACCACAGTAAGACAACATGTCGCGCGCAAGACCCAGGTCCATAGGTCAAAGGTCAAGGTCACACATAGACGTTAAAGGTCATATTTCATGATAGTGCATTGATGGGCGTATCCGGTCCATATCTTTGTCATTCATGCATGGATTTTAAAATTATTGGGTATGAATGTGTACCACAGTAAGACTACGTGTCGCGCGCAAGACCCAGGTCCATAGGTCAAAGGTCCTAAACTCTAACATCGGCTATAACTATTCATTCAAAGTGCCATCGGGGGCATGTGTCATCCTATGGAGACAGCTCTTGTTGTGCTTTGGAATGAAAGGGTGTCTGTTCAAACTGCACAGAGATCAAAAAAAAAAAAAATTCTTTTTTCGTTTTTTTTTTTTTTTTTTTTTTTTTTTTTTGACAAAAAGGTCATTTTAATGCCATTGGGTAACTAAAAATAGAAAAATATGGTCATAGTTCTAATAAAAAATATATGTATAATAGAATATGACCAATTTTTTAAAGAACCTGTTGGCATGATGCAATTGAAAACCTGGTTTTCGTGGAATTTCCATGTTTCTTGTTTCTGTTGTTCTTATTTTTAGTTTTGTTTTTTGAAAAAAATCTATGAGGTATTGTCGTCACTTGATCGTTGGCCTAGGCATTGTCGTCACTTGATCTTCGGCCTCGGCATTGGTTTAAAATTTTTGTTTAGGTCCACTTGTTCTCAAAAACTGTAAGAGCTACGGCTTTGAAACTTTCCACGCTTGTTCATCATCATTATTTGACTATATGTAGGCCAAGAACTGTAACTCTGATTTGCATTTTGTCAGAATTATTGCCCTTTTTGTACTTAGAAAATTTGAGTTTCTTAGTTAAAATTTTTGTTTAGGTCCACCTTTTCTCAAAAAACTAAAAGACCTACAGCTTTGAAACTTTGCACACTTGTTTATCATCATTAGATGACTACATGTAGGCCAAGAACCATATTTCTAACCTGCACTTTGTCTGAATTATGGCCATTTTTGTATTTAGAAAATCTGAACTATAACTCTCTTTTTCCTACATATTGTCCAGCACTTGCAGACGAGCGATTGCACCTGCAGGCGGTGCTGTTATTCAGTAATGTTACGGGCGTGATATTGTGTGGTTAAAGTTTGTTTGAAACCATTTGGGAAAAAAATACAATGAAATAAAAGAATATTTGTTTGTTGTACTCATCTCAGTGAAAGTATCTTTCACTAAAGAATATTAAATTTTATATTTACAGAAAATATCTGTATTGTATCTGATGTTCTCTCGTGGAAAGGTGTTCTGATCATATATCCTCAATTTCATAAACACCAAGTTGAACTATTTCTACTCAATAGCTTCAGAAAATCTGTTTGTAATTTAACTATTCTGATATTAGAAATAAGTTACAAAACATATATTTAGATTAAATTGGCATAAAGAAAATACAGGGAAAGGTAGGAATTTATGTTTCACATTGGTTTCCATGGCAACAGGGATGTAATGTATTCTTCAGTGTTTTTTGTATTCTCATGATGACACAAAAAGTTATCAGTGGAAAACAAGAAATCATACAAGTTTCCATGACAGTGTTAATTTATTTTTCAGAATTGTTCTTGTCTCACGATGATATGGAAAAACTACATGATTTTGAGGAGGAATGTGCCGAGGATTATTTCAGGGAGAAAGAAATACTGCTGCAGTCATCATCTGATAAACGAATTCAAGTTATCAATGAAAGGTACACGAAATGAATCTGATAAACATACATAAGTTTTTTAAATAAAGGTAACACTAAATCATACATGTGATAAGTTCATAATCCCAAAACTGGAGGTTTGCCATTTTTCAGCTGGAGTTGGGGTCTCAAAACTGGAGGTTTTTTATCGACATAAGTTAAGCGCGCGGACACAAAACTTACAGAGACAAAATCCAACATTTTAGGTCACACAATAACGCATAAGTCTACACCAGAAAAACAGTCCTCATAACTCTTGATTTGAATTTTGACAGAGTTATGCCACTTTTAACTTATATTTTTTGGTTAAAGTTTTATATAATGTCCAATATCTCTGTTACATTCAAAGCTATTGACTATTATGCCCCTTTTACTGGCAAAGCTTTAATTGCCCCTTTTACTGGCAAAGCTTTAATTCAGAGTCAATAACAGAAAAGTCGAGCATGCTGTCTTACAGAAGCTCCCTCTTGTTCTAACTTAAACTTTCTTAACAGATTTAATTTGTTGAAACAAAGTCTCAATTTAGGTCTGAAATGGTGGTGAACATGCATTAACATTATTCTACTTGAGGACTGAAAAAAAAGAAGCTCTAAATTGGTCTGAACACAACTCATAAATTATGTAAATTCCTTACCCCACCCACTTTCATATAAAATTACTGATCATTAATGATTTTGACATGAAAAACAGAAAACAAAAATGCATTGACATTTATTTACCCTTACCAAAATAATGTAGATTAATGTTATCATATAAATGAGTGTGTGTTTTCATCCAATTTTCATTGAAATAAGTCCGATTTTAGTAGCAAATTAATTTGGTAAACATTGGAAGAAAATGGCCTGCATAAGGGAAAATAACATTCATGTTCTAAAAATAGTAATGGGTTGGTTTTTCCAACAATTATTTATGTGATTTTATTACCGAACAAAACTTTTCTTTGAATAATCAAAAATTCATTTCAGCTGGGAATTATTTCTTATGACTGGGAGTTTTTTGCTTCAAATTGGTAAAAAGATGGAGCCTAATTGGCATTGAGAATGGGTCGATATTCGGCCCCATGAGACAGGTGGAAAAGGCCCTGCTTGTCTAATGTGTGTCAAACATGTATAATACACAACAGTAAGTGACACTTTGATTTACTGTGTAAACATGTTTGGCACTCCTCGGTAATTATCAACCCAGTCATAATACTGATTTTTATGCCCCCAAAGGGAGGCATATTAGTTTTCAACTGTCAGTTCGTTTGTTTGTTTGTTAGTCACGTTAACTTTTTGCATGAAGCCACTTTACATGCGAACCACTGCACCCAGGACCTTCAAACTTCACATGCTGATAGTACTCATTGAGTACACGACCCCTATTGACTTGGGATCACCAGGTCAAAGGTCAAGGTCACAGGGGCCAATATTAACTTTTTGCATGAAAGCACTTTACTCGCGAACCACTGCACCCAAGACCTTCAGACTTCACATGCTGATAGTACTTATTGAGTACACGACTCCTACTGACTTTGGGGTCACCAGGTCAAAGATCAATGTCACAGGGGCCAACGTTAACTTTTTGCATGAAGGCACTTTACTCGCGAACCACTGCACCCAGGACCTTCAAGCTTCATATGCTAATAGTACTCATCGAGTACATGACCCCTACTGACTGGGGTCACCAGGTTAAAGGTCAAGGTCACAGGGGCCAATGTTAACTTTTTGCATAAACACACTTTACTCTCGAACCACTGCACCCAGGACCTTCAAACTTCACATGCTGATAGTACTCATTGAGTATACGACCCCTGCTGACTTTGGGGTCACCAGGTCAAAGGTCAAGGTCACAGGGGCCAACGTTAACTTTTTGCCTGAAGGCACTTTACTCGCGAACGACTGCGCCCAGGACCTTCCAACCTCACATGCTAATAGTACTTATTGAGTATACAACCCCTATTGACTTTGGGGTCACCACGTCAAAGGTCAAGGTCACCAAATCAAAGGTAAAGGCGCTGCGGGGGAGCATTTGTCACCATTAGTGACAGCTCTTGTTTTTTTTTTTTGCAAAGCGGGAGAATTATGGTTTTGGTCGGGAGTCGGGAGGCAATTGAAAAAATTGGGATTTTGACCCTCCCGCGCGGGAGATCACATGTACGCACTAAATAAGTCTGATAAATGTATGCAAGTTATTAAAGAAAGGTACACAGTATAAATAAGTTGGAGAAACATCAAGTAATCAATGAAAGAGGCACAAAATAAGTCTGATAATTACATTCAAGTAATCAAAAGTATACAAAATAAATATATTCTTCTGCTTATACGAGAAGCTGAGACATATTTTAATGTTTGATTGACCTTTTCTCTAAACAACTTCTTGGTTATTTAGTTTTTAGCTCGACTATTCAAAGATTAGTCTAGCTATTCTACTCACCCTGGCATTGGCGTCTGTGTCACACCTTGGTTAAAGTGTTGTATGCAAGTACATACAGCTATCATTTAAAGGCATATAGCTTTGAAACTTATTTTTAGCTCAACTATTCGAAGAATAAGTAGAGCTATCCTACTCACCACGGCGTCGGCGTCACACCTTGGGTTAAGTTTTTCGTACCAGTCCACATTTTGACAAAGTCTTTTGAGATAAAGCTTTGAAACTTTCAACACTTGTTAACCATCATCATGGCCAGTTATAGGCAAGAGCACATAACTCCACCTAGGATTTTGGCTGAATTATGGCCCCTTTTGACTTAGGAATCATGGTTAAGTTTTTCGTACCAGTTCATATTTTGACAAAGTCTTTTGAGATAAAGCTTTGAAACTTTCAACACTTGTTTACTATCACCATGTCCAGTTATAGGCAAGAGCACATAACTCCATCAAGGATTTTGGCTGAATTATGGCCCTTTTTGACTTAGAAATCTGGGTTAATATTTCATACCAGTTCATATTTTGACAAAGTCTTTTGAGATAAAGCTTTGAAACTTACAACACCTGTTTACCATCACCATGTCCAGTTATAGGCAAGAGTACATAACTCCATCAAGGATTTTGGCTGTATTATGGCCCCTTTTGACTTAGAAATCTTGGTTAAGTTTTTCGTACCAGTTCATATTTTTTGTAAAGTGTTTGACATGTAGCTTTGAAACTTTTATCACTTGTTTAGTATAAAAGTCTCTATCTGTAGAAAAGAGAACATAACTCTGTCATCTATTTTGGCTGAATTATGGCCCTTTTTGGACTTTGAAATTGGTTCTGTTTTCATACAAGTCCATGTTTTGTCAAAACTATTTGACATATGGCTTTTAAACTTTGAACACTTGTTGTACCCCCCGACAACAAAGTTGTAAGGGGGGGTATACTGGTTTCAGGTTGTCTGTCTGTCTGTCTGTCTGTCTGTCCGTCTGGTCGTCTGTCCGTAGACGCAATCTTGTGCGCACCATCTCTCCTTATCCCCTTGACAGAATTTAATGAAACTTCACACAAGTGATCAGTACCAACAGTAGTTGTGCATGAGGCATGTTAGGTTCTTTAAGAAAAAAAATTTGCAGAGTTATGGGACTTTGTTTTTTTGTTACTAGACTATATACATAGACACACAATCTTGTGCGCAACATCTCTCCTCATCCCCTTGACACAATTTAATGAAACTTCACACAAGTGATCAGTACCAACAGTAGTTGTGCATGGGGCATGTTAGGTTCTTTTAGAAAAAAAATTTGCAGACTTACGGGACTTTGTTTTTTTTGTTACTATTCTATATACATAGACACAATCTTGTGCGCACCATCTCTCCTCATCCCCTTGACACAATTTAATGAAACTTCACACAACTGATCAGTAACAACAGTAGTTGTGCATGGGGCTTGTTAGGTTCTTTCAGAAAAAATTTTTGCAGAGTTATGGGACTTTGTTTTTTGTTACTATACTATATACATAGACACAATCTTGTGCGCACCATCTCTCCTCATCCCCTTGACACAATTTAATAAAACTTCACACAACTGATCAGTAATAACAGTATGTGTACATGGGGCATGTTAGGTTCTTTCAGTGACAAAAATTGCAGAGTTATGGGACTTTGTTTCTTGTTAACATACTATGTACATACAGTCTGCATATGCAATCTTGTGCATGCCTAATCTACCAAACCCTTGCACACAATTTAATGAAACTTCACACAAGTGATCAGTACCAACCCTAGTTATGCATGGTGCATGTTACATTCTTTTAGATAAATATTCTGCATAGTTATGGGACTTTGTTTTTTTGTTACTATACTGTATACATACAGTCTATATACATACAGTCCACATAATTATGCAGTCTTGTGTGTGTCAAATTGCAATGTACTGTGTCAGTGCATGCGGGGGGGTACATTCATCACCTTTAGTGATAGCTCTAGTTTATCATTATGTTTTCTATCTGTAGGCAAGAGTACATAACTATTTTGACTGAATTATGGCCCTTTTTGGACTTTGAAATTGGCTCATATATTGCCATTTAGTGCAAGACTTATCAAAAACAAAGTAATACAGGAACATTGTTTAATCTATTTATTTCTTTTGTCTGAATATCCGTGGAAATATTTTGACCCCATTCTTCAATCAATTCTTCGAATAGTCGAGCGCGCTGTCATCAGACAGCTCTTGTTTCTTTTTCTAGGTCAATTACTGGGTCAAGTTCCATAACTCTGACATGTATTTTGAGCAAATTATGCCCCCTTTTAGACTTAGAAAACCCTGGTTAAAGTTTTACATGCAAGTTACTATCTCCAAAACTAATGCAGATATTGAATTGAAACTTCAAGTCCCATAACTCTGACCTGCATTTTGGCCAACTTATGCCCCCTTTTGGACTTAGAAAATCCTAGTTAAAGTTTTGCGAGCAAGTACATACAACTATTACTAAAAGGCATATAGATTTGAAACTTATTTTTTCTTTTTCTAGATCAATTACCAACCTCACTGGGTAAAGTCCAGTAACTCTTTTGGGGAAATTATGCCCCCTTTTGGACATTGAAAATCCTGGTTAAAGTTTTACATGCAAGTTACTATCTCCAAAACTACTACAGATATTGCATTGAAACTTTACATTTGTCTTCAGGGTTATAAAACTAGTTGATAGCATAAAGTCCCATAACTCTGACCTGCATTTTGGCCAATTATGCCCCCTTTGGACTTAGAAAATCCTGGTTAAAGTTTTGCGTGCAAGTACATACAGCTATTACTTAAAGGCATATAGACTTGAAACTTTTTTCTTTTTCTAGGTCAATTACCAACCTCACTGGATCCAGTCCCATAACTCTGACATGGATTTTGGGTGAATTATGCCCCCTTTTAGACTTTGGGACGATGTGAAATCAACTTGCGTTTTGGTCAAATTATGTCCCCTTTTGAACATAAAACTTGTGGTTAAAGTTTTGCATGCAAGTTACTATCTCCAAAACTAATGCAGATACTGGATTGAAACTCTATAGATATTTCAACATTTAGGGTGATAAATTCCTGCTTCTGGGACATTAATTCGAATAGTTGAGCATTGGCTGTCTTACGGACAGCTCTTGTTAGCTGGACTGTTGAAGAGCAGTAAGAACTGTTCTACTTACCAGAGTGTTGGTACATCCCACCTTAATTAAAGTTTTGCTTTTAAAGTCATATATCAGTAACCACCTCATGTATTGTATTGAAATAAAATGCAAGGATTCCTGTCAATAATCAAGTTAGGTAACTCTTGGCTGAATTTGAATCAAAATATTCCCTTTTGTTTTGACTTGGAAAAGTTGTGTGTTCAGCTATGATGCTGTAGCTGAGTTGTATTAGACTGGAAATTCACACAATGGTTTCCAGTCATCAGACCTACTTACAGACCTAAATAATATTTACATGGACACACTGTTAAATGTTTTGAGTCACACTGATCTTCTAAATTCTCACATACACAAAAATTCAGTAAAATTTTATATCTAGTCCATAGGTTTCTACCTCTTTTTGGTGGTTGAATGATTGTCTGCTGCATGTGATTTTTCTGCGGCCCTCTCCAAAACTGGCAGCATTTTTAATTATCCATTATTTCAACAAATTATTAAAGCCAAAAGTGTTTCACCATGTTTGATAAATTCTCTGATAATTTATTTACTTTATAATAGAAAAAAGTTATACACACAGAAATTTTTTGATTAATTAGCTGATCAGACACACATAAAATTCTCGCAGGTTTGCTAGACAAATTTAGTTTTGTCGAACTTTAGTCATTATAGGACTAACCAACTGAAATAACCAAGCTAGGTAACTCTTGGTTGATTTTAATTAAAGTTTTTACCCTTTTTCAATTAGAAAATTTAGGTAGACTTTTGTGTGCATCCAGCTGTGTTAAGCTGTTTGTCAGTAACTGCTAAAAACTTCACACAATGTCCGTCTCATCCAACATCCATTCATAACCATGTTAGAGAATTCATGCTTGGAACTTATTCAGACTTTGGCCCTTTTTTGACATAGAAAATTCAGGTGAAGTTATTGCATTGCCTTAATAAAATTTTGATATTTAATGAATTACAATAAACACAGAATTATGAAAATCTTGTCAAGTGATTGCCCTTGTTTCATTGTTAAATAGGAGCCTTTGAAAACGACTTATTTGCCTATAAAATTAAATAGTTCTAGATGTCTTCAAAATTGAAATTTATTAAAACTTGTGTATAACTAACATAACATGAAATGCCTATAAAACATGTTACGGAACTGGTAGATCAACTGTGTGTAGTGCAGAAAGTTCACCTATACTGTGTTGGTGCGCCATAAAACCCAGATAGATAAATAAATCACCTTGAGCTCATTATTGCGTTTTAGTCTCCATTTACTGTTAAGTTGCAGTACAACAAATGATAAAATCTCGGTTGTCTTTGTTATATGTTTGTCTGTATAAATGTCTAACTTCAGTGCACACAAATTTAACAAATTTTATTATACTTTCACGTTTTATTTTCCAGAGTTGAAAATATGACACTTCGCATGGACGACGTAAACCAGAAAGAGAATGCTGTCAAGTTATCAATGCAGACATTAGACTATAGAATGTCAGTGCTTGAGGACCTAGCAGTACATAATATTGATGTTCTCAGTCAAATCAAACAGATGCTTTCACAGTTTGATCTAAGGTCGAGAAATTTCAGTTCGTCAAGTAGAGGCAGCAGTAGGATGCGTCTTGACAGCGAGGATTCCGGAAACGATCAGGTTGACATTCAGCAGTACGAGGACCAACTGGCATCTCAGAGCGATCAGTCCGCTGCTCAGAAACGGCGGCGAGAATTTTCTCTTGGTGCAGAGAGTGAGAAGTCACTGACTCCGGAAGTTAACGCCACTATGAAAATGATGCCGTCCCCAATTCTTATACATTCGCAAAAGCCTGTAAGAGATGAAAATTTACAAAAATACACCGATTTCTCTAAATCTTCTCCAAAACCTTCGCCAAAACCTAGCACTTCTCTCGGAAGGCGTCTTGAGAAACAGTCTAGTGTCAAAAAGCGGAGATCACTTCCTAAACTATTGGAAAGAAGTCCAGAGTTGGAAGCTCGATCAAGCAATAATTCTTTACTGGAACGGCGCCAAGGGAATATAGAAAAACTACGCCTCAACACAGGTGAAACAAGTTTAGATGATTCGAGCACGCATGTTCATAAAGATATCAGTATGAATGCTAACACTGCCATGTACAGTACGGCTCACATGGATACAGCAACTTCAGTGTCAACTACGCAACCTGCACAAATCGAAACAAGTGACGAAAGCAATCAGTTAAATATTACAAGAAGTATACCTTCTGACCAATACGATCACCTCCACATCGATATTCCGACCCCAGAAATGCATGATGTTCCAATCCATGAGGCTTGTACATATACTAAATCAGGGCATACAACCCCTTTTACTTCTATTTTAACTTCACGCTCTGCTGAATATACAACGATAACAGATGAAATTGATACATCGTGCATGATGAATCGATCACCACCACGAAGCCCTACTTCAGCCATTCCATATAGTGCCGCTGCTTCTGAACCACTCTGGGAGGATGTCAAAGATGAAAATCCAGCCTCTAAATTCGAAAAAGCTGCGTTAAAACAAGCAGAAGAAATGGAACACAAGAGAATGGAGAAAGTTATCAGGAATCGTCTACGACAAATATCAATGGACGAAAGTGACAACGCTGCCGAAATAGCTATGATGGTGATTAGCGAAATGGAGACTGAATATACGCATTCGGATCATGAAGATGATGATGATATACATGGTTCATCAGAGAATGTAAGTGTTACTAAAGAAGAGAACGTGGAAGCTGAAAAAGCAGATAGTGTTGAAAATGAACCAATAACATTTGAGGCAGCAGCAAATGTTGAAATTAGAATTCGACGTGCATCGACTTTAGAGGAGGAGCCTGCTACTACACCAAATTGTTAAGTTTTTCATTTTATACAGTTAATTTACAGAAATGTTCAGTGGCATTTTTATTACTATATAAAGAAGTGATATTTAGCAGTCATAAAGTTAGGCAGTCTTGGATAAAGCTAGGTACTCTAAAAAAAAAAATTAGACATCCTTTGATAATCTTACATAAAGTAAGGCAATATTGGGTTGCCAAGAAGATTCTTACTGGGGGTTATTCTAGGTTTTAGCTGTGATAGATTATATCAGAATTGTACATAGACATTGTGAAATTAGAAATAGAAATTGCTTGTTACTTTGTCAAATAAATGGATGAGAGGAAGTTGTTTGATATATTTCCAGATAAGTTTTGGATCGTTTTAACTACCATACCTAGATGAATCTTAAACAAACCCAGTTCTCATCTTGAATTCAAAAAATCTTTCAATTTATCTAAAAACCAACCAAATTGTTTTCTAAAAAAAATGAAAGATTTGATGTAATTCTCACATGTGTATTGCAAGATTGTAGCACTGATTATATTGTAGTATCAAGTGCTTGTGATGAGCTAGTGTGGCAATAGAAGATTATTTTTTTTATATATGAAAAATGAAATAGATGTAATATTTGCTTGCTAAAGTATTTTTGTGATCAGAGTATTTTTTGTTTGAGATATGTAGCTTGTGTGAACCAAGAACATTGTTTGTTAAAGTGTTTGAACTATTTCATACAGGTACTTGCATAAAGTGCTGATAAATTATGTTAAGAAATATATAAATGCCATAAATTATGCTAGTTATTACTTATTCTCAGATAAATATTTAAGAAATTTTTTACAGTCTGACTTACTTTTGCTTTTTTTAATGTCACTTGAATAAGTGCCATAGTATTATGCAGTGTTGTTGGTATACTTTTTAACTGTAAGGAGATGACTGGCCTGAGGCTATAAAATTAAGTTTGGAGACCAGTCTAATAGACATCAAGTGTCTAATTGGTTGTTTCTAAACACAGATTTGAAATGGACCAATGGCAACACAGCATGACTCTGAGACTGATCTACAAAGTCGGTTTTGTACCTCGGCCCAGCACTGCTGAGGCATTCAGGAATAAGTCTACAAGCCGGATTATTTGTAGTTGCAAAGACTTTGTTTGACCATTTAAAAAGGTTGTCTGAAAATTATACTGTGCTCATGATAGTTTTTGCTAGTCAGACTTGGTTGAGATACCACATCTGTTAAAGGTCCATTACTAAGGGAAAGTGAGTTGGCAATTTTTTTCATAGCCAGTGCATAGACTTCTGCAAGACACTAAATAATGAAGATTGGCAGGTCAAAATTTACAGAAGGTCTTTGGAACTCAAAGAAATGTATGTGTATTATGTTGAAATTTCAATGAATCGACAAAATGACCCCCCAGGTCTTTTTAACTTTCTTCATACTTCATAGAAAAATAATTGTACATATACTGCGATTTTTTTCGAATTTCTACATACCAACTTTCATTTTCCAATAAAATGAAACAGTTTCTCTGATTTTTAAAAGAAATTAAAACGTTCACTTTCCCTAGTATTGGACCTTTAAGAAACCACTTGCATTAAGAGACCACCTTTCAGTTCCTTTGTTTGTTGTTGATAAATTACGCTTTATTAAAAGACCACTTCTGTTAAGAGGCCACTGTACTGCATTGTGTAAGATTTTTGTACTTAGATTACTAGGTCAGTTTAAGTACATACTTGTGTTCAATTTTCTATTCTTGCCAAATTCATATTACAAAGCTAAGTGCTATTCAGTTTAACGCCAGTCGCTGGAAGTCTCTTAACGAGATGAACCAAATCATAGACTTATCCAGGGTCATGTAGAAAATGTAAGGAAACGAGTACCAGTAAGAGCTAAAGAGATCTAAGTGCTATATATATAAATATATAAGAAGCAAATAATACACTTCTTCCGGTATCTCACCCCATTCATGCTCAAGCGAGCGATGTATCAATGTGGTAATTTTTATGCTATTGATAGGTAATTGTATTATAGTATTAAAAGCACATTTTTGTATGAAATTATAAGTCAAAAAAGAAGCACAAAGGTACTTTGTTATTTATAAGTCAGAATAAGAACAATGTGATTTGTTAGAAATTATAAGTCAGAATAAGAACAATGTGATTTGTTAGAAATTTTAAGTCAGAATAAGAACAATGTGAGAACAATGTGATTTGTTAGAAATTATAAGTCAGAATAAGAACAGTGTGATTTGTTAGAAATTATAAGTCAGAATAAGAACAATGTGATTTGTTAGAAATTATAAGTCAGAATAAGAACAATGTGATTTGTTAGAAATTATAAGTCAGAATAAGAACAGTGTGATTTGTTAGAAATTATAAGTCAGAATAAGAACAGTGTGATTTGTTAGAAATTATAAGTTCAATGTAGAACAAAGCATTTTTTGCGGGTTCTAGAAAGTGTTCTTGTATTATTCAAAAATACGCATGTTGTTTGTAAACAATGCTGAAAAAAACTCCTAAAAGCATTTAATAGTAACACAGTAATCATATTAATTAATGATATTAAATAAAGTGGAATGTCTATCATTTTAGTTTGAAAAAGTAAAGAAATAATTGCCATTATTAAGGTAATGAAGTTCAAATAAATGTCTATGAATAAATCAGATCTGCCATTTTGTTTGATGTTGCCATGGAAACAGAGTGGCTGCCATTTAGATAAGATATTAAGATAGTCAAAACTTTTTCATTTTAAAGCCTATTTCGAAAGTGTTCCAATGCCTTAAAAGGGCATATCAGTAGCAATCAAGATGGCTAGAAAAACAACATTGCCTTTCCCTTTAAGTTGTTCTAAATGTGATTAAATAGTCTTTTTGTTCTGGTATTAATGAGTGGGTGAATGTATGTTTTGTATTGTTGACAACCAGGGTTTTGGCCTTAGCTCATCGACATACTCTGTGATATTATTTCATAGACACTGTCTCTTTTACCCATTTTTCTTAGCATTAAGCTAGTAAATGCGACAGTCTAGAGATGAAAATTCTCCTCCCACATGATCATGCAGAATGTATACTTGATATGTTAAAGTTAAAATATTCCAGTTCTGTTAATATGCTACAACAGATTAAAGTTCAGTCTGATCTGTTCAGTATGGTAAACTGATTTAATGTAATGGACCTATAATGAAAATCAGCAGTTTCCATTACATGTTTTCTGTTTATGATTTCGGCATCTTGGCTGGTATGCATAGCCATGTGCTCATATGAGCAGCTGGAGTGACTGAAAAATGCCCAAATAGCATTCAAGATGATGAAATTTCTCTGAAATTGCTAATTGCCGTTACAAGTTCCACCATATTAAGTATTGTCTTTTTTTTTAGCCTAATAGAATCCCTCTGAATTTTTTACCTAGTTTTACATTTTTGCGTTAAGTTTCTTTTTTTTTTTCTTTTTCTTTTTGTTTTGAACAACTTATTTAAGTTTTGTTCTTTTAACAAATATGTCTGCTTGTTAGTTTTTGTGCCATTTGTTTTAATTTTTAGCTCATCTGATTTTTTGAAAAAAAATGATGAGTTATTGTCATCACTTGAGCGGTTGTCGGCGTCGGCGTCGGCGTCTGCATCGGCGTTGCCTGGTTAAGTTTTATGTTTAGGTCAGCTTTTTTCCTAAACTATCAAAGCTATTGCTTTGAAACTTGGAATACTTGTTCACCATCATAAGCTGACCCTGTATAGCAAGAAACATAACTCCATCTTGCTTTTTGCAAGATTTATGGCCCCTTTTGTACTTAGAAAATATCAGATTTCTTGGTTAAGTTTTATGTTTAGGTCAACTTTTCTCCTAAACTATCAAAGCTATTGCTTTGAAACTTGGAATACTTGTTCACCATCATAAGCAGACCCTGTACGTCAAGAATCATAACTCCATCTTGCTTTTTGCAAGATTTATTGCCCCTTTTGGACTTAGAAAATCAGTTTTCTTGGTTAAGTTTTATGTTTAGGTCAGCTTTTATCCTAAACTATCAAAGCTATTGCTTTAAAACTTGCAACACTTGTTTACCATCATAAGTTGACCCTGTATAGCAAGAAACATAACTCCGTCCTGCTTTTTGCAAGATTTATGGCCCCTTTTGGACTTAGAAAATATCAGATTTCTTGGTTAAGTTTTATGTTTAGGTCAACTTTTTCTCTTAAACTATCTAAGCTATTGCTTTGAAACTTGCAACACTTGTTCACCATCATAAGCTGACCCTGTATAGCAAGAAACATAACTCCGTCCTGCTTTTTGCAAGATTTATGGCCCCTTTTTGACTTAGAAAATATCAGATTTCTTGGTTAAGTTTTATGTTTAGGTCAACTTTTTCTCTTAAACTATCAAAGCTATTGCTTTGAAACTTGCAACACTTGTTCACCATCATAAGCTGACCCTGTACAGCAAGCAACATAACTCCATCCTGCTTTTTGCAATAATTATTGCCCCTTTTGGACTTAGAAAATCATTTTCTTGGTTGAGTATTATGTTTAAGTCAACTTTTCTCATAAACTATTAAAGCTATTGCTTTAAAACTTGCAACAGTTTTTCACCATCATAAGTGGACACTGTACATCAAGAAACATAACTCTATCCTGCTTTTTGCAAGAATGATGGCCCTTTTTAGACTTAGAAAATCATGGGTAGGACAATATTTCTATTACACAAAAAAAATCAGATGAGCGTCAGCACCCGCAAGGCGGTGCTCTTGTTTAAAATTTCATGCCAGTGTGTTTTGTGTCGTGTTTTGTTTCATTTACATGAATCTCTCATTTAAAAAAACCCGATGAATTGTTTTATTTATGGTCTTTTACATATCACTGTGTATTGTCTTGCCTAAAAATAGAATCTGGTATGTTTTTTGCATACATATATGACACATCAATTGTTTTGCCTGAAAATTGAATCTGATATATTACTTAAATATATATCATATCTGTTTTATTGTTTAAAATAGAGTTTTATGTAATATTTGCATATAGATATCACATCAATTTTATTAAAAGTATGTAGATTTTTATTAGTAAATATTTACATTTGTCCTATTCTTTTCCATTGAAAATTATGACGTTAATTTTGTATGAACAGCAGAAGGAAAGGCGCCAAAATTACGACAATGCTGCTTAGTGATAACAGGCCACTGTTTTGATTGTTCAGTTTGGTGAACAGAATTGCCGGGAAGCTGATTTTAGATGCAACAAAATGTGTGCAATTTATAATATAACATTGTTTACAGATGGAAAGGAAATACAATATAAATATAAGAAATGGATCAATTTTTTTTCGTAGTTCATGTGAAATGAATGTCAGAATAGGCTCAGCAAAATAAACATGAATCACTAGTGTGATTTGTGGATTTGCTGATCCAATTCTGTCATTCATTTCGAATGAATTCTCGAAAAACATATTTCTTTATTGAATAATGGGATTTGGATTTTATCATTTATAAATCAATCAGCCTCAAATCTTCATACCTCATTTTTAATTATTTTGTATTTTAATTTGTGCAGATTTGTTGTTACCAATAGTATGTTGGTGTAATGCCTAACCAGAGTGTTCGTGCATGCTTGCATTTTATCAGATGATTTATATATATAAATTTGTTGAAACAATATAATTCCATGTTGTTTGTAAACTAAGTGTAATATCGCTGACACAATAGTTCTATGCATTGATAAACCTAATGTGTAATAACTTCTCCCCTTTTGTCCAAATTTTATATGTAATAACTTCTCCCTTTTTATCCAGTTACCCAAATGTTCTGAACATTATAAACAAATTTAAGTCTTTATTTTTTTTACACATATTTAACAGTCTTGAGTATCAAGTCTTTTAGTGAGCCTGTACTACATAAGAGATTCTGGAGACAGTTTTTAGTTGATATTTAAAATATCATTTGACTTAAGGTCCGGTCATATGACACCTAAACAAAGTGTTTAGGATTTGAAATCCATATAATTACAAACATCAAGTTAATGATCACAGAAGGGGATACCATATATCCATGGATAAATGCCCCAAGAGTTGTTTATAATTATAGGAGCTTCACTGAAAAAGAAAGTTCATAAAAGAATTTAAATAATAAATCCACTTTTGTAAAACACCATTTTATTGTTTTGGTGCAACTTAAATTGTTTTTGTAGCTTGGAAAAAAAAAATTGTTTGGTTTGATTTAAAACAAAGTAGAAGCAGATGTGAATAATGACAGGACCCTTTGATCATATACCATACTTATGGAGTGCTGGGTTACTCCCATCTATGGATCTATGGGAGGTAACCTTTGAAAAAAAAGATACTATAGTAAAGAAAGATATATAAATATGTCATTTTATGGGGGTCATATTTAGTGTAGCCTATAGCTCATATAAAGTTTTCTAAAAGGGTACATATATACTATTCTAAGGGTATGGAGAACATAGAATTTCACCAAACTTAATGAATTAGTTTTTACATGTTCATATGATTTTACCCATGTGGATATTTTATCGAAAATTTTATCATAGACTGATATTTTGTTTTACAAGAAATTTTGATTTAACCTCATCAATAATGAAATACATGCACTTGTTATTATATCAGATATGTTTTTATTATGTTACAATGTATTGAAATTGCAAGGCTATCAAATATGCATATATGAGCCGTGCCATGGGAAAACCAACATAGTGGGTGTGCGACCAGCATGGATCCAGACCAGCCTGCGCATCCGCGCAGTCTGGTCAGGATCCATGCTGTTCGCTAACAGTTTCTCCAACTCCAATAGGCTTTAAAAGCGAACAGCATGGAGCCTGACCAGACTGCGCGGATGCGCAGGCTGGTCTGGATCCATGCTGGTCGCAAACCCACTATGTTGGTTTTCCCATGGCACGGCTCATATTATTTTATTGTTAAATAATGTACAACATTATTGTTTGGTTCTGTTTATACAAATGCACGCATTTCATAATGAACAAATTTGCTCCTTTCATTTTAGTGTTCTCATGTAAATATGTAAATTTCTTGTCAAAGGAAACGGGTTGTGGGTTTATATATGTGAATGTATGTTTGTAGTTAGATAGGTACTCCATAATTTTATTGTCTTGGGGGTGGACTTGATTGTTCATGTTGGTTTACCCAGGTACATTCATTGGCTCCAATTTCAGTTGGGCTGTTGCATATTTTCTACAGAAAATGCCAAATAGTGGAATCAAAACAATTGGGATGGCAAGAAAGCTCCATATTTAGTTACGTATACAGACTAAATTGAATATGTTTGCTGTCCCACAAAAAATGTACTTGGAAAAAGTATTGAAATGAACTAAGACACAAACTGTATATGAAGGTAAATCAAAGCATACAATCAAGCCCCGCCTCTTGGGCATGTCCTGAAGTTGTGACGTCAAAAATGAAAATCTTCAAAATGTGAAGAACGACACAAAGTCTAAATATGTATGAATTACAAACATGGGTATTAATGAAAATCTAGTCTTGAATACCGGTCTTCATTTAATTTTTTTGTATAAAAAGGTCTCAGAAGGTGTGCATCGGTTGAAAATAGGAGCATAGTCTCCTTACTCTGAAATGCAGTGTTGACTGGTGCTATTGATAAAATGTAACAGTTGACACCTGAAAGGTCAGTAGTTTTAGCTATGTGCTCGCCTATGTCTTGAATAGCAGTCTAGAGTGGCACCTTTGGTTTTTCCTCTTCCATTGAAGCCAGAATGACTTAATTTGTTCAACTTACAAAAGTAAATAAGGAAAATTTCACGGTGCTTAGTGACGTCAAGGGATTAAAACTCTTGCTCTGTGCCATGAGATTTATCATATGTAGAAAAAAATGTCTGAAAATTCTCCCACAAGTGTCTTTTTTATATGAACAGTTGTTACAAAAGTCATGTTATTTTTCTCTCAGAACTGAATCCAAGTTGGTTGTTGTAAGAAAATGCAACACTTATATCATGGGCTGTCTGGAAACAGTCAAAACTGTTGTTTTGTGGTATTCTGGACAACATTTAAAACTACTTCCCCCTGCGCAATGGACTCTTAAAGCTGTTTCCTTAACCCCAGCAAGAATAGTTTTGACTGTTACCCTAACACCCAAGAAAAATTTGATGAAAAAACTTTCATATTTGGTAATCTCCAACAGTTGTTTATCTAGATGTTACATTGTTATATGTACTGTTGTTAAATTATGTTTGCGGTGTCCTCAGTGTGACAAATATTGACCAATGATCTGACATTTACCTGGTTTTTATGAAGCAATAGATTATTTGTTGGTATATATGTCTTGCTTTCATTATTTAATCCATTTCTGATTGGCATTTGTGTTACCGTTTGTCTGCTAACTGCAAGTGTTTCTGCCTTTGCGAACAGTGCAGACCAAGATCAGCATGCACATCCGTGCAGTCTGATCATGGTCTGCATTGTTCACTTTTCAGTCAGTAAATTTTCAGTAAACACCCCTTCAAACGATAAAAGGTATTGCCCAAATTGAATGATGGACCAGTCCATTATTAGCCCACCATCATCAGATGGTGGGCTATTAAAATCACTCTGCGTCCGTGGTCCGTCCGTCCGTCCGTTAACAATTTCTCGTTATCGCATCTCCTCAGAAACTACTTGGGGGATTTTGACCAAACTTTGTCAGAATGATGTATTGGTACCCTAGTTGTGTCCCCCTGAAAATCAGACTGGTTCAACAATTTATGAGTGAGTTATGGCCCTTTGTTTATTTCTATAATTTATATAGATTTATATAGGGAAAAACTTTGAAAACCTTCTTGTCCAAAACCACAGAGCCTAGGGCTTTGATATTTGGTATGAAGCATCATCTAGTGGTCCTCTACCAAGATGATTCAAATTATTTCTCTGGGGTCAAATATGGCCCCGCCCTGGGGGTCACATGGTTTATATAGACTTATATAGGGAAAAACTTTGAATAACCTCTTGTCCAAAACCACAGGGCCTAGGGCTTTGATATTTTGTATGTGACATCATCTAGTGGTCTTCAACTAAGATTGATCAAATTATACCCCTAGGGTCAAATATGGCCCCGCCCTGGGGGTCATATGGTTAACATAGACTTATATAGGGAAAAACTTTGAAAATCTTCTTGTCCAAACCACAAAGCCTAGGGCTTTGATACTTGTAATGTAGCATCATCTAGTGGTTCTCTACCAAGTTTGTTCAAATTATCCTCCTAGGGTTAAATATGGCCCCGCCCCGGGGGTCAATTGGTTCATATAGACTTATATAGGGAAAAGCTTTTAAAATGTTCTTGTCAGTAACTACAACATTCAAACTTGGACCACATGTATATTTTTGAGTGGCAAGATGAACCTTGACATGAGTTGACCTTGATTTTGACCTAGTGACCTACTTTCACATTTCTGTAGGTACAGCTTTCAAATTTGGACCACATGCATAATTTTGTGCACTGGAAAAAACTTTGACCTTTATTTTGACCTAGTGACCTACTTTCACATTTTTGAAGGTACAGGCATCAAATTTGGACCATATGTATAGTTTCGTGTTTCAAAATGAAATTTGACATTGATTTTGACCTAGTGACCTACTTTCACATTTCTCAAGCTACAGCTTTCAAATTTGGACTACATGCATAGTTTTGTGTACCGAAAAAAACTTTGACCTTGACATTGATCTAGTGACCTACTTTCACATTTTTGAAGGTACAGGCTTCAAATTTGGACCACATGCATAGTTTTGTATTCTGAAATAAAATTTGACCTTAATTTTGACCTAGTGACCTACTTTTACATTTCTCAAGCTACAGCCTTCAAATTTGGACCACTTGCATAGTTTTGTGTACTGAAATGACCTTTGACCTTTACATTGACCTAGTGACCTACTTTCACATTTTTAAGGTACAGGCTTCAAATTTGGACCACATGCATAGTTTTGTATTCCGAAATAATATTTGACCTTGATTTTGACCTAGTGACCTACTTTTACATTTCTCAAGCTACAGCCTTCAAATTTGGGCCACATGCATAGTTTTGTGTACCGAAACAAACTTTGACCTTTACATTGACCTAGTGACCTACTTTCACATTTTTGAAGGTACAGGCTTCAAATTTTGACCACATGCATAGTTTTGTATTCCGAAGTAAAATTTGACCTGGATTTTGACCTAGTGACCTAGTTTTACATTTCTCAAGCTACAGCCTTCAAATTTGGACCACTTGCATAGTTTTGGGTACCAAAATGAACTTTGACCTTAATTTTGACCTAGTGACCTACTTTCACATTTCTGTAGCTACAGGCTTCAAATTTAGGACCACATGCATAGTTTTGTGTACCGAAGCAAACTTTGACCTTGACATTGACCTAGTGACCTACTTTCACATTTTTGAAGGTACAGGCTTCAAATTTGGACCACATGCATAGATTTGTGTTGTGTATGAAAATGAAATTTGACCTTGAGCTAGTCAGTAAGTCTTGAAATTTGGAACACTCAAAAATGGCACATTGGTGGGCGCCAAGATCACTCTGTGATCTCTTGTAGAAATTTAGCAGGCTAAAGGTTAGAAGTGTTTTGTGCCCTCCAGGTTAGCTTACAAGTTCTCGATTTCAGTCCCTGGGTAAGTTGCATTAAGGGCCGAGAATGAAACTGTTGTATAAGAAATTTCTTTATCTGTATGCAGTTAGACTATTTTCTCTCTGACCCCTTGTTATATTCAGTTTCGTTACAGACAGAAGAAAGTATTTGGTCCTCTACCTCTGGTTCATGTGAGGAAGTTGTCAGTTATTTACAGATATTAAGTTAGTGCTAGTACAGAATCTGCAAACAATGGGTAGGTTAAGTGATCTACTGTTGATCATAATTGGCAGAGTGAAAGTCTTTCAATAAACTGAAATTCTTATGTATAAAAGAAATAATTCATAGAACACTCCTGCCTGCGTAACATATCTTGTGTCATAATTAGGATGTCAGTGATGATGTGGAACAACTTTTTCATATTTGAATTGAGTCAATTAGTAATTACCTACATAACATGAAAATGCATCACAATTTTTAACCTAAAATTCCAAGTGAAACGGGTGCAAAATTAATGAAATATGTAAGCTGGAGTTTATGGACCTTGTATCATATGATGTGGGTGATGAAGTGGGCCAAATATGTTAAGTTTTAATCAAATCCATTCAGGAATTAGAGATATAGTGGAAGTGCATCATAATTAACCAGAAATTTAAGTAAGAAAGGGGCATAATCCATGCAATACTGGTGCCAGAGATATGGCCCTTGTGTACCATGGAGTAGGTGAGGAAACCATTTAGTTTGAAGCTATTCCACCAAGTTGTAGAAGTATAAAGAAGGTGCATCAAAACTTTTCACCAAGGTGTGATGCTTGGTCAAGTAGGATAGCTCTCGATATCCTTCATAAAGTCCAATTTAAAATCTCTGTTGAAGTAATTCAATTTATTGAAATAATATCCTCAGTAAATCCAATATTCTGATAATATTGCTTTTATACAAACTTAAACTGCAATTGAGCTCAAAAGATATTAGATTTCATTCAAAAGATAACCAAATGAAGAAAATGTTTCCTTTACATAAATTGCATGGAATAAAATTCTATGCCCCATGTGGTGCCCCAATGTTTGATCCGTTCCACAAAGTATAAACAGCAATAAAAATAAAGCATTTTAAGTAGTTTCTGTCAGCTTCCATGCAGGATTAGTTCTTCTAAAAATTTCTGTTATTTAGTTAGAAAAGAAGTTACTGAAAATTTCAATATTTCTGTATGTGGAACAATAGGAGATTTCTAGACCATTCTTTTCAGATGTAGTGAAATTAATCCTAAAAATAGACCGAGGAAAACCATACTTAATGCAACTGCATCATTATATTTTGAAGATGACAATGCAATGGAAATAAGAACAACATACAACTTTGTATAATTTAATTCACGTACATAAATGTCGCGCAAAAACTGGCCAAGGCAGCACTACTCTGCAAAACAGCATACTTTTATAGTGTTACAACACCAATCAATTTTTAGACCAAGACGACTATTCTGCAAAACAACATACTGATATACAGTGATGCGAGACCTGATATCTTCTGATCCAAATGACAAGAGGGCATTATTCTGCAAAACAAATACTCTGATATAGAGCGTTAAGACCCACATGACATTAATAATAACATCAGTTTAATGTTAGTGAGCCTCCTATAAAAAATCTGGGTCTAAGAGCCTTGGTCGACCATCCCTGTGTCATTAAGCTATATCAAAAGCCTTGTGTCAACGAGCACTGTGTTGTGAACCTGTATCAAGAAGCCCAGTACCATTGAGCCCTGTGTAAGTAAGCTGTTTCAACAATTCAGGTGTCGACAAGCCCTGTGTAGGAAAATTGTATCAACGAGCCTCGTGTCGATGAGCCCTGTGTAAGTAAGCTGTTTTAACAAGCCCTGTGTTGTGAACAGGTAGTATCTCTCTATGATATAGACAGGCAGGTTTTGTATGGTATTGCAACTTCTGTATCTTATACACTATAAAGCACAACATTTCAGACTTCCTGGTGTCTAATTAAAGAGACTTCCTTGAATCTGAAGGCATTTTTTTCTCGAAGATATATTTTTAATCACATTTTCTGGCTTCACTTCTGAAGTCTATAGTGTTCCACCAGAAGCAACAACTCTAGTGAGATAACCTGCTTTACTGCTGAGAGCATCCATTGTTCACAGACTTTCCTGATGACAGGCGACATCTTCATATGAATGAATCAAACAGTTTCAACAAATGTGACTCGATCGTTTGTTGAACTGAAAATAAACAAATGCCTTTGTTAATACCACAGTAGCAGGAAAGCAACCAGTTGTAATTCATAATGTCGGATATAAAAAAAAAATCAAATTTCGAAAGTGAGTACGAGATTTTTCTTTCAGCTCTGAAAGCGCCTGGCTGCAGTCAAGCATGAACATTCAAAACAAAACTTAGAAAGGTCCATCCAAAACCATGTTTGGCAAAGATCTTTCAAACAGTTCATTACAAGTTGTGTATAAAGGCTTTTTCTATTTTCACTTCTAGTGGCCCCTAATAAGTGGAATAATCTAAACAAGAGGGCCATGATGGCCCTATATCGCTCACCTGTTATCATTGCACTTGAGGACAAGAAGGTCCTCAGAAAAAATATCTAAGTCCAAAGGACAGGAACAATGGAAAGAAATTTAACCAAAAAGGAAAACAAAATTCTTACAAGGTATAGATATGTCAAAATACACCTAAAAATTGGAGGTACCATCCATGTTGTACCACAGAAAAGTGGTCTCGGTTTTTCCCTACGGCCTATAATAAAAAAGTTACTAAAAATAGGCTATTTATAGTAACGTAAAAGGGAAGTAATTCAAAAGAAAATTAATGTAAGTTAATAAAAGAAGGATCTGCCAAATAAATCTGTTGACATAAATGAAATTTCAGATCAGTATCTTCATTAGTTACGGAGATATACCCATTTTAATTTGAAATAAAGGGAGGTAATTTGACATAAAATCAGTCCATAGTTATCTACCCTGATTGGCTCGGTCCAACTAATGACAATAATGAAATTTCAAATAAGTCCTGTAAGTATTTACTGATATAAATCCATTTTGACTACAATCCGGGGAGGTAATCAGATATAAAATAACTCTGGAAACTACGATTGGATCTGATTTGTCATGGAATCCACGATTTATTGTTGTTGAAGATATTTTGAAAGTTTTGTGTATCAAATAAAACCATAAATGAAGTCTCTATATGGCTGCAAAAGCCAAAATAGCCAATTTTGGACATTTAAGGGGCCATAACTCTGGAACCCATGATGGAATCTGGCCAGTTTAAGAAAGGAACCAAGATCTTGTGGTGATACAAGTTGTGTGCAAGTTTGGTTAAAGTCAAATCATAAATGAAGTTGCTATTGTGCAGACAAGGTCAAAATAGCTAATTTTGGCCCTTTCAGGGGCCATAACTCTGGAACCCATTAGGGGATATGGCCGGTTCAAGAAAGGAACTGAGATCTTATGGCAACACAAGTTTTGTGCAAGTCTGATTAAATTCAAATTATAAATGAAGCTGCTACTGTGCAGACAAGGGCAAAATAGCTAATTCTGGTCCTTTCAGGGGCCATAACTCTGGAACCCATAATGGAATCTGGCCAGTTAAAAAAAGGAACCAAGATCTTATGGTGATACAAGTTGTGTGCCAGTTTGGTAAAAATCAGATCATAAATAAAGCTAGTGCAGACAAGGTCAAAATAGCTGATTTTGGCCCTTTCAGGGGCCATAACTCTGGAACCCATAATGGGATCTGGCCAGTTCAAGAAAGGAAACGAGATCTTATGGTGATACAAGTTGTGTGCAAGTTTGGTTAAAATAAAATCATAAATGAAACCACTATCGTGCAGACAAGAAATTGTTGACGGACGGACGCACGGACGGACGCACGGACACACGACGGACGACGGACGAAAGGTGATCACAAAAGCTCACCTTGTCACTATGTGACAGGTGAGCTAACAAAACAGATAGGTCCATGTTAATGCTATGGAACAGGTTTGGTGAAGATTCATTCAGCGGTGTCACAAGAACAGGCTGCTTGAAGGAATTTCTTTTTTCAGCTCATGGTATTTTAAGGGGTCAAGGGGAACAATCTGAACAAAGTGGAGAGATAAGAGGTCCATACAAAGATACCTGTTTTGTGTCCCTGACCTACAGCAAGGTCCATTGCTGTGTAACCATTGTCATTCTGCAGTGTGATATCAGCACCATATTCCAGCAGAAGTTTGACACAACTTGTGTGGTTGTTGTATGCTGCATACATCAAACTGCTGCTATATGTCTGCAAGAAATGTGACAAAACATAATAGTAATAACTGCATGCATACACATACTGTGAAACTGTTCAATTTGTGGGCAGTTTTAGCCAAACAGCTATTTTATGGAGACACTAATTCGTAGAATTTGGCCACTGAACATAAAATGAATGGGCATCTTATTTGTCGCGATTTAATTTTACAGACTTACTTGTCAGGCTTTAATTTTACAGACTAATAATATCTGTCATGTGTTTACGAATCGGATAGAAATATCTGTCCCGAGGGCACCTGCACATTGGGCGGTAATGAGGCTTGCCGAATTACCGCCCATGCGCAGGTGGCTGAGGGACGGATATTTCCATACGATTCGTAAACACATGACTGATATTTTTTCTTGCATATCGTATACATGTAAGCATTTTATTCTGGCAGATTATTTTTCTTGCATACCATATTTTACAAAAGGTAGAAATAGTTTCTTTTTAGCACTCTTTCTTAAAGAAGAGAATGAACAAAAAGCGCAGGAAATTAACGTCCGTAAGCAGAAGTGACGTCATGATGTTTTGCGTTACGCACAATAACAAAGTTCCACTTTAGTTTTGTCGTTTGTAGCGTAACGTGATGTTTTTATGGTAAACTAACGTATTTTGAATCGAGAAATATACTGTAAGGAACGGAGAGAAACTATCAAGGTACCTGCTTTTCCCGTATTTTACATAAACAATATATTATCAGTGCATGAACCACTAGTTGTCATTAACAGCACGAGAGTCATCTGGCATGGGGGGTGCCAGATGGGTTTTGCCAACATGGGTAAAATCACCGGAAATGCCAGTCCGGTGTGCAAGAATTATTTGTCAGGATTTAATTTTACAGACTTATTTGTCAGGATTTAATTTCACAGACTTATTTGTCAAGATTTAATTTCACAGACTTATTTGTAAGGATTTAATTTCACAGACTTGTTTGTCAAGATTTAATTTTACAGACTTATTTGTCAGGATTTAATTTTACAGACTTATTTGTCAGGATTTAATTACACATATTGAATCAACTATGAAATTCATATGAATTAGCCCCGCGAAACAAATACTAATGATTTCATAGTATAGAGAAATTGTATTTAAAAGCAAAATAATTCTATCTGACCTTTGTTTTCAAAGTGTGACCTTTGACATACTGACCTAGATAGTGCACTCTGCACATTGCACTACTGAGGTTAAACAACTAATGCTATTTATCTGAAAATCTTTCCACTGGTTTAAAAGATATGAAACAGACACATAACCTCAAATGAGGCATTGATCTAGTGACCTTGCTTGTGTGTGTTGAGCATTTATGTGCAGTTTGAAAATTCACTGAACACTTAGTACAGATTCCTCCAGCAAAGAACGACAGGTGGACCCGACTAAACCCAATATAGCCATCATATACTTTTTTATCTTAGGTATAAGAAATTCAGAAGGATTGAGAACTGCATCCAAATACCTTGATTCTTTTTCATTTTGTTTTTGTTAGGTTTAGCGTCACACCAACAAAACTTATGTCATAATGTGACATTTCCAGGTTTTAATGGTGGGTTTGGTGGAAGACTACCTGGGTGTTGTTGTGGTGGTTAAATGTGTAAAGATATTTTCAAATCAAACAATGCTCCACAAAGTTGTCCGCCAGACACAATTTTGTGCACACACACAGAGATACACTGACACAAAGAGAGGGGTAATACTATATGCTCCTCACTGTCATTTTCAATGGTGGGTACATAAAAGGGAAATTTCTTCAGAGGCATGACTACAAACAGAAAAAAAAATTACCTCATCTAAAAAGTTGACATTCATACCAAGCTGTAACAGTATCTTCACAATCTCTGAGTAACCATAGCAACTGGAAAAAAGTAGAGCATTTTCACCATGGTTACCCATAATGCCAAGGTCAACATTCATATCCAGCAGGTATTTTACAGTAATCAACTGGCCATTGGCACATGCCCACAACAGTGGAGTCAAACCAAAGTCATCCGTTCTGTTCAGATCAGTTCCTGTTGGAAAATACGAACAATAGAATATTTATACAAAATTTTATTTGTATCAACAATACATGCATTAGTCAGTTAGATCAAATGTATATTTAAAAGGAATGTTAGATATGTAAAGGGTATCAGTAAACATGTGCTTATCTAACAGCACTAAAATAAAATGCAATTTCTCCAGCCGTAAACCACAGAAGAGGTTTAGTTACCTTAAACCATCAAACAATTCCTATACTCAAAGAAATTTCCTACATTTATAAGGCCAATTATTTTCCTAATTTTATGATGCTTGATAACTTTGTACCACAAAACATGCACAAGTTCTGTAGTGAATGTATTGCAAGCCCTTAACAGTGCAATATTACTCTGAGAAAGAATTATCAAATAATTTTCCACTTTGCCAGGCTGAATCATTACTCTGATCATTTCAGTTGAGTCATTTCTCATCTGACTGTAATGTAAAATTCATTGTTTTCTGCCTTTTTATCCACAGATGTCATATAAATAATGTTTCCAGAATACATTTTGAATACCTTGTTCAACTTCTTGTTTCAGCATGTTCAACTCTCCCTGTGCTGCCATCTGATGGACTGTTATGCCTGAATTACAGATAAACATGGCGTTTGAACTTTCAAATTAAATTATTACTGATCCACAAGTCATTTTTTTTATTAACTGACTACAATAACACTTTTTAATTTACCAGTAACTTCCATTTACCTCAGACTTGGACTTACCGAGTTTCACACTGGAAATAAAGTGTTTCACATTGAAAGTAAGGTGTCTCACATTGGAAATGAGGTCTTATTTGGAGTAGGGTGTTTCACATAGGAAAGTTAAGTGTTTCACATCAGAAGTAAGCTGTTTCACACCGGTAGTTAGCTGTTTCACAATGGTAGTTAGCTGTTTCACATTGAATGTAAGATGTTTCACATATGAAGTAAGCTGTTTCACAATGGTAGTTTAACACATGTTTCACACTGAATGTAAGATGTTTCACACTGGAAGTAAGGTGTTTCACATTTAATATATGGTGTTTCACATAAAAAGTAAGGTGCTTCACACTGGCAGTCAGGTGTTTCACATTGGCAGTTAGATGTTTCAAATTGGTAGTTAGATGTTTCACATTGGTAGTTGGGTGTTTCACATTGGTAGTTTGATGTTTCACATTGAAAGTAAGCTGCTTCAAACTTAAAGTAAGGTTTGAGTACATGTAATATCAGACATTTTCACATGACCAAAATTTACAAAGTTTAGGTTCAGCCTAACCAACCATATTTTATCTTTACTTAATAAGTTTTTTCGCTAAAAGTAATGAAAATCCAAAATTTTGTGAAATAAATGAAAAATATTTAACCTACAGACTTTAGAAGAAACACTGCACAAAATCTTACTTTGAAATACAGGTGTTGTCGTCTGAACATTTCCCCTCTGGACATTGGTCATCACAGTTGCCGGCTGAAAATAAAATTTACAAATGTATTGAAAAGTATATCTTACAACAAAAGCTGTGTAATGACGTCTGCTTGACTATTTGAAGCCCTTCCAACTTATTTGCTTACACGCAAAGTTAACGCTTTAGCAAGATTTTCTAATTTGGAAAATGGGCATAATTTTGCTACAAGAGATCACAGAGTGATCTTGGCGCCACCAATGTGCCATTTTTGAGTGTTCCAAATTTCAAGACTTATTGACTAGCTCAAGGTCAAATTTCAGTTCCGTACACAACACTGTGCATGTGGTCCATGCATGTGGTCCAAATTTGAAAGCTGTAGCTTCAGAAATGTAAGTAAGTAAGTAAGTAACGACTTTATTTAAAGTGGATAACATATACGGCATTGGATACATTTTTCAAAACCGATTAACAATATGGTCCACTGTATACAATGTATAACTATGTACAGAACATCAAACATACATGTAATAAACTATATACAGATATAACAAACCTGAAAGGAGAACATTATAATATGGAAAGAAGTAAAAGGCAATGACAATGAATCAATTTTATGTAAAAATGTACAACCTAAACATATAAAATATACCAAATCAAGAAAAACTTAAAATATGACAATATGTGACTATTAATATTGTTTTGTATTCTAATTATATATAACAGAGAAGTGCCACTGAAGATATGATCTTTTGAATTTTTCTAACGTATCTAAGGAGCGTATATGTATAGGAATGTTGTTCCAAATTACAGCTCCAGAGTACTGTAATGATTTACGAAAGAATTCAATTCTTGGCTTTGGTACTTTAATTTCATTGTTTTCATTTGATCTAAGTTGGCGATCACCTGTTTGTTTTTCAATAAATTTTGAACCAAGGTGTTCAGTAGAGTGATCTTTAATGGATTTATAAACAAGGATTGCCTTTTTATACTTTATTCTTTCAGAAAAAGTCATCCATTTTAATTCTTTAAACAATTCAGCTGATGGAGCATTATATTCTTTGTCAAGTATGATTCTTGCGGCACGTTTTTGAAATTTTAAGACAGATTCTAGAAGCTCATCAGTACAGTTCCCCCATATAGTACAACAATAATCAAGGTGCGGTAAAATGTAAGAATTGAAAAATAGTTTTCTTGAATGTAGGTTCAGGTAAGATTTTATTCGTAAAAGAAGATATAAATTGGAATTGCATTTTTTCATAGTTTGTTCAACTTGGATCTTCCAGTTCAGATGTTCATCAACATGTACTCCTAACAGCTTTTCATGTGATGAATATGATAGGGGCTGACCCTGCATTTGTATGCTATTAGAACTGATGTGATTTTTAATTTTATTGTTGTTATAAGAGGCTGTGATATACATAGTTTTAGTTTTAGATATGTTTGGAAGCATTGAGTTTTCTTTGCACCATTCATCTACTTTGTTAATGTCAGATTGCAGGGTGTTGTGTACTTCAGTCACAGTTTTACCAAATGCAGACATTGTTGCATCATCAGCAAACATGTCAATGGATGAATTATGTGTGTGTAAAGGAAGGTCATTTATATATAGTATAAAAAGTATAGGTCCAAGAACAGAGCCTTGTGGAACTCCCGCAGAAATTTCTTTGGGAGAAGAAAGCTGTCCAGATACACATACTTGTTGAGAGCGGTTCTCTAAATACGATGATAACCATTTAACAGAGGTTTCACTGAACTTATACAGGTATAATTTTTCTATTAACAAGGAGTGGTTTACAAGGTCAAACGCTTTTGTTAGATCTAGAAATATAGTGCCAACAAAAGAGTTTTTATTAATGGCATTAATCCAGTCATCAATTATATTTGTAAGTGCAGTCTCACAGGAGTGATTTGCTCGAAAGCCTGACTGTTTGGAATGCAGAAGATGATAAGTTTCCAAGAAATCCTTTATTTGATTTGAAACATGCCTTTCAATAAGCTTAGATAATATTGGAAGTATTGATATTGGTCTATAGTTAGATTTGTCAGATTTTGAATGCTTTTTATAAATTGGTGTTATTTTGGCTGTTTTAAACTTTCCTGGAAATTTGCATTGTGTTAAACTTAGGTTAATTATCTTTGTGAGAGGCTGAGCTATTATTTGATGACTTATCTTTAATATTCTGGAGCCTATGTCATCTAACCCAGTTGCCTTCGATTCATCTAGTGATTTTAATTCCTTTAGTATGAATTCTTCAGTAATGGGTTGTATTTGAAATGAGTTATTTTCAACTTTACTTTCAACAAATTCTTTAATGATTTTTTCACTTTCAGGTGTAAGATGTTCTGGTGGATTTGGTACTGTTTTAAAAACATTTGCAAAAAAAGTGTTAAATACTTCAGCAGTTGCCTTTGGATCTATTATTGGGTTTCCATTATCGTCATTAATGTAATTGGTTTGATAATTTTTACTTTTACCAGATAAGTCTTGGAGATGTTTCCATAACTTCTTAGTGTCTTTCTTACTGTTGTTGATATTTTGTGAGTAAAATGACTTTTTTGCCTCTTTGGTAAGAGATTTTACTTTTTTTCTCCAGAACTTGAATTCACCTTGGTTTTTGACCTCTTAGCTTGAGTTTTTGAGTTTATTGCATTCTTGATTTCTGGGCTAAACCAGTCTGGTTGTTGTTTATACTTAACCCGACGCTCTTTCTTGGGCAGATGCTGATTCATAACTTCAAGAAAGATTTTAAGAAATGTGTCTAGGGCATCATCTGCGTCATCATAAATGTCTATCACGGACCATGGTTGCCTTTCTAGGTCATGTAAAAATTCTTGTTCTTTGAAGTTTTTATAAGACCTGTATTTAATTGTTGAATGTAATGGGCCATTTCTTGATTTGTTTGAAAGCTTGCGAGTAAAACAGACAGGAAAGTGGTCGCTAAATGCAAGCGGTGGTATTTGTATGTTTGTTATGTTTGATGGGTAATTTGTATAAAGATGGTCAATAATTGTTGAAGATGCATTCGTGACTCTTGTTGGTTTATCTACTAGTTGAGTGAGATTGTGTGCATTTACTATGTTGTTCCATTCACTATTTATTGTTCTGTTTTCAAAACAGTTATAGTTAAAATCTCCAAGAAGAATTGTTTCTTTATTTTCTGAATATACTATCTCTAAGGATTTTTCAAATTCTTTATTCCATGACTGGTTTGAGGAAGGTGGTCTATATACGTAGCAGAAAAGAAGAGATTTTTGGTTAGTAGAACTTTGTCCTTGAAATTGATCTAGTGACCTACTTTCAGGAACAAAATATCAAAGCCCTAGACCCTGTGGTTTTGGACAAGAGGTTTTTCAAATTTTTTCTCTATATAAACCATGTGACCCCCGGGGCGGGGCCATATTAGACCCCAGGGAAATAATTTGAATCATCTTGGTAGAGGACCACTAGATGATGCTTCATACCAAATATCAAAGCCCTAGGCTCTGTTGTTTTGAACAAGAAGATTTTTAAAGTTTTTCCCTATATAAATCTATGTAAATTATAGAAATAAACAAAGGGCCATAACTCACTCAAAAATTGCTGAACCAGTCTGATTTTCAGGGGAACATAACTAGGGTACCAATACATTATTCTGACAAAGTTTGGTCAAAATCCCCCTGGTAGTTTCTGAGAAGATGCGATAACGAGAAATTGTTAACGGACGGAAGGACGGACGGACGACGGACCATGGACGCAGAGTGATTTGAAAAGCCCACCATCTGATGATGGTTGGCTAAAAATGTCAGCAAGGGTAATGAAATTTGCCATGTGAGGTCAGCTCATGATGCAAAAGAAGTGTGCAGGATCTGGAAAAAACTTGGTACAGTTATTCCTGAGATAAACTAGAAGATGCTTTTGTAGAAAAACGCATGTCTCCCCCAATGCATAGTCATATAGGCAGGAAGTCAATAGGGGACAGGAGCAAATGTCAAAGCGACAATGATGGCTGGCTGCAATAGGAATCCTCTACTTGGCATGTCCAACCATTCCACTAAGTTTCAACATTCTGGGCTTAGTGGTTCTAAAGTTATGAAACATGTTCAGGCCCCTGTGACCTTGACCTTTGATCAAGTGACCCCAAAATCAGTAGGGGTCATCTACTCTGTATGTCCAATCATATATATAGTTTCAACATTCTGGGTCAAGTGGTTCTCAAGTTAGTGATTGAAAAGCGTTTTGTACGTTCAGCCCCCTGTGACCTTGAATTATGATGGTTTTCCCCAAAAAACAGTAGGGGTCATCTACTCTGTAACTCCTATCACCCTATGAAATTTGAAGGTTCAAGGTCAAATGGTTCTCAAGTTACTGACTGGAAATGAATTTCCATGTTCTGTTCATTGCGACCTTGACCTTTTAAAGAGGAGCCGCAAAAACAATAGGGGTCATTTACTCTGTAAGTATTATCCTTTGAAGTTTCAACATTCTAAGTCAAGTGGTTCTCAAGCTACTGACTGGAAATGGATTTCTATGTTCTGTTTACTGCGACCTTGACCTTTAATAGTGACCCAAAATTCAATAGGGTTCATCTACTCTGCATGTCAAATCATCCTATGAAGTTTCAACATTCTGGGTCAAGTGGTTTTCAAGTTACTGACCGGAAATGTTTTTCCATGTTCAGGCACCTGTGACCTTGACCTTTAATAGAGGGATCCCAAAATCAATAGAGGTCATCTCCTCTGCAATCTTTCTATTAAGTTTCAACATTCTCGGTAAAGTGGTTCTCAAGTTATTGATCGGAAATGGTTTTCCAAGTTCAGGTCCCTGTGACCTTGACCTTTATTAGAGCGACCCCAAACGCAATAGCGGTCATTTACTCTGCATGACCAATCATCTTATGAAGTTTCAACGTTATGGGGCAAGTGGCCCTCATGTTATTGATCGGAAATGGTTTTCCATGTTCAGGCCCCTGTGACTCTGACCATTGATGGAGTGACCCAGAAACAATAGGGGTTGTCTACTTCAAAAGCCCTGCCACCCTGTGAAGTTTGAAGGTTCTAGGTCAAATGGTTCTCCAGTTACTGATCAGAAATGGAGTGTGACGTACAGACGGACAGGGTCTCCCCCAGCAGAGAAGGTGGGGGTGCGGGGGTGGGGGGGGAGAGACATAATGCCTATGTGCATAACTGTCTCAAAATTTTTGGCAAATAAACTGCCAGTTACGCAATGTGAGGTCATCTCGTGATGAAGGTCACTTGTGCAGTTTGAAAGCATTTGACCTAGTTTGAGAAGCCTACATACATGTAAAACTTTTACATGAAATCGGAGTTAGAAAGAGTGACATAATTTTGACAAAATAACAAGAGCTTTCCATAAGACAGCCAATGCTCAACTATTCAAACTGCCGTCCAAGAAGCAGGAATATAACTAGTATCCAAAATGTTAAAATATCTATAGAGTTTCAATCCAGTATCTGCATTAGTTTTGGAGATAGTAACTTGCATGCAAAACTTTAATTAAAACTTTTAAGTTCAAAAGGGGACATAATGTGGCCAAAATGCATGTCAGAGTTATGGAACTTGATGCTAACCCCAAAGACACATGGGAAGACCTATTCCGAGAAAGATAACTGACTTACACAATGCTCCTTTGTTGTAAATAGCCCAGGTTGGTTTCGGGTTTATAAAACATTAGTTTTAAGTACATATAACTGAAACAAATACATAAAAAAAGGAAAAACACCATGTGTTTAAAATGGTCAAGTACTACAAATGCCCGACTTTTTAAGCATCTGTAAATATACAACATTTTTATTGCATGAAAATCCGTGCACATTTGATAGACATTGTGATGATTATAGGTTAGCAATGTTTAGTCAAACACATCCTTTCATAATACAGATTCTTCAGGATATGACACAGATATCATTTTGTCACATTTTTTGAACATCTTTGAAGTAACTGTAAGTTTATTTATTTGATAGTGTTGTATATAAGTACATGCATTAAATAGTTTTATCATTACATTATAACAAGATCATCTGGATCACATGGTGCATAAATCAATCAATCTCTTGTATATTCTAGCAAGATAATCCGATGTCGTGTAACATTTTGATAGTTTATTTACTCAATAAATTACCTCGAACTAGGTATATATATGTGGGTAATTTAAGGACAAAGGTTTGGATAACGTTTTTACTAACTTTGACAACTTTGTAAGACTTGGTCTTTCTTGAACAAGCTATATTTTTTTATGTCTCCACCATTAAAAATGGAGAAGAGAACAAGGCATATAGTGTTACTTGTGGACGTGAGTCTATGTGTACGCAAAAAAATGTCTAGCTGTCTGAGCATTTTCGGATTTTGAAATGTGGCAAAATAATTGCCAAAATAAGAGGACATGTCACTGGCAAAATCTAGACCCTTAGGTCAGAGGTCAAGGTCACACTTGGAAGTCATTAGATGTGTGTGTGCACAAAATCTTTTCTTGCATACAGCATTTGCACCTTGTCAGATCTTGAAATTATATGCTATAAGTAACCACTATTATAAGATGAAAAGCAACTAAATACATGTACTACTTTCCAGTTCATTACCCACAGGCCCAAACATCACATAATACAACAATTCTTCAACTGCCCCCGTAGGCTATTAGACGTTATACATTAGACAGGTATACATTTTTTTGGCAGTTTCCTGCATTACATGGAATATTACAATGTGATTATAAGTAATTATGTGTACAAATTTACGTATTTAACATGTTATGGAAGTAATTATACTGACACGAGTTTCCATATTAAATATATATTTTTACAGAACAAAGGTGTATTTAAACTATTTATAAAGTTATATAAGCAATTATTTATTCAATAATTACAACAGCAGAGAGAAAATTGAGTTTAATGATTCGGGAATGTCCCATCTTAACTTGGACATAATAATTATTTTCTTATTTGAAAAGGAAAATAACCCCAGTGTTATAACAAGCTTTCCTCATGCAATATAATTATCACGGCTGATATATTTGTACAACTGTTCAAAGTATTTGAGAGGGATGAGTTGAATTTGCACAATATTTTATTTGTACTCGTGGATTTTTACCCCTACAAATCTACCTCCCATAAAAGGAGGCAGTCCCAAAGCAAAAAAGTATGTTTTTTCCCAATTATGAATCAGATTCCCACAAGGATGTTAACTTTCAGGGTTCTTGCTGTTCTAAAATAGTTTTACTAGTTTATCGCTGTTCATTTTGGTTACATAAACAACAGTTATAATATTCTACAACTGAAAATATTGCACTGAAGAATATCACCTTTATATACATTTTGATGATTCATAATTTTTCCGATTTAAGACAATATCCCAGAGCATTTTCCCAATTCCACCGTAGTTGGTGGCATTCCCAAACTGATGGGAAAAAGGCCTTGTACTTTCACATTTCAGGTGGAAATTTGAACTCTTACCTGTAATATGATAGTGTAACCCTGCCTAGTTATTTGTACTGCCTTAATATTTGTACTGTTGTTGTCTCCTAATTTTTATTCAGAGCCATTTTTCAAAACATATTCAGTAAAATAATCACACTGATGTTACATTAAAGTGTTAGTCAAAAGTAAAGTAAATTGAATTCCGTTACCTACATGACACAAGTTCGGCATGTTCAAAGGTGTAACTGGGGGGTGGGGGGGCAGGGCCCTTGACCCCAATTTTGAGGGTAGTGTCCAGCATATGGTTTGAACTTTTTTTCAAAGTTTTGTCCCTTTTTTTACTTTGCATTTTTGGGTTAAGTTTTTGTATGTAAGCTGATATCTCAGTACCTACTAATGGGAAAGGATTGAAACTTCAAACACTTGTCCATTGTCATGAGCTGGTAAGAGTCACAAACTGATACAAATGGCTCTTGTGTGACTTTCTCTCAAGTCTGTTCAAATTATACCAATTTGTCAAAAAATATGGCTCTCAGGAGGCATGGTCTCTTTTCACTATATGTACATGTTCCATAACCTGTTTTGCAATTTTACAAGATTATGCCCCTTTATCAACTCTTATATTCATTCAATTGACAAGGGTGTTGATTAGTCGAGCATTGTCCTCCGACAGCTCTAGTTTTTATAAGAAATGCTTAAGTTCATTATTTTCAACCTTTTGCCGACTTGCATGTATTAATGGTGTGTCGAACGTTTTCAAGAGCTGCATGCCATCGCTCCAAATTACACAAAATGGTTTTAGGATGCATTAGACAGCATCAAGTTGTAATGAATCATTTCATTTTACAATGCACATACACATGTTTCATTAATCGGCTTCACATTGGGCTGCATGGCACCAAACTTTATATGCCTCTCCAAGTTACACAAAATGGTTTCAATACGCATTAGATGGTATCATGTTTAAATGAAACCTTCCATTTTACACTGCACAAATTCATGTTGCGTTTAAAGTTTTCACATTGGACTGCATGCCATGGTATCAAGTTTTTATACGCCGCTCTGAATTACACAAAGCGGTTTCAATATGCATTAGTTGCATCAAGTTGTAATAAATCATTTAATTAACACTGCACATTCTCATGTTGGTTTAAACAGCTTCAAATTGAGCCGCAACAAGTTTTTCAATGCATCGTTTCGTGTTTCGATGGGTTGCATGAAGTTTTGTTTTAAATGGTTTCAAAATACAATGCGCTGAATGCAAATATATTAGACAGGATGGAGTTTTAGACCAGACGGCGTTGAAATGCACTGCACTGACTGACTTGTTAATGGATGGATTGTATATTTGCTCATTCTGGCGGTAATCGCTGCCCATAGCAAACTTACAAAATAATGGATATTTGCTGAAATTATCAAACGTTTGTTTGTTTTTTTATCAGGTAAGTGGGTTTCTATGGTATTTTGAACTCTAAGGATATGTGCATGCATCAGTTCTATGTCTATGTCACACTCGGTTTTGCCTTTCAGCGTTGTAGATTTCAAACTGACAAAGTTATGGAATGTATAAAATGCTCACGTCTATGTTTTGATATTTGAATGGGCTCGTTTCTTGCCGTTTTTAACTCTTATGATCAAACCAGCCTGTTTGGGGCCCTTACATGTGACAAAACAACTAATCAGGAAGAATGTCATAGCAATTTGGTTCTGCATGTTTAAAAGATGGCTTTATACTTAAATAAATCTTGTTCAAGCTCTTTTTTTGTTGCAAACTTGTACACTTCACATCCTGCTCCTTGAATGGCATAAGTCAAATAGTTTAACCATTGTAAAATAAAACAAATCATGGGCCATACCTCTGCTGAAAATCAATGACCTTGAACATGCCAATAATATGCATAATAAAGCTTGGCAGTGACCATTTCTGTATTTGATACCTCCACAAAGTAGGCATATGGTAAAAAAAACACAAAATTTCATGCCCTCAAAATTAAACGGTTTCACAATATATATTTTTCCTACCCTGACTGGTGTTTCATGACGTTTTGCTTTTGTTGGAGAGACTGATCCACCTGCAATACAAAAACAAAATATTTTGGTATAATGAGTCATAACTGACCTTTTCAGAAGTTTTTTGTTTTAAATGTGGCAGCCACATTTTTGGTTTTGACCATAATATATATCAGTTTCTTTCAAGCTCATGTTTATTTGTTTGTCTTTTTAACTCAAAATAAATCTTATCTAAATATTCCCTTTCTCTAGTACCTGTTGTCAAATGTTTTTCATAGGGGTCATCTTAGTCTACAGTGATTCATTTTGCCCTGCGTCTTGCGTCAAATACGCACATTTTTTCTGAAGGACGCTTACAATCCATAATTGTGTGTCCTCAGTACGCAACAAATTCGGGCAGAGGATAATATTACTCAGTAGTAGCAGTACGATACACCAGTAGCAAAATGTATGTACACGCGATTGGAAGCTGTGTTTGTCAAATCCCCGGATATAAACACGATGCCTCTGAAAAAAAAAAGACCAAATTGGATCCGAACCAACAGAGTTTGGCAGGTTTTTTTGGGGGAAATCAGCAACACGTTTTACAAAAAAGGCAGTGCGGACATACATTTTGCTACTGTTGTTGTACTGCTACTAGTACTACCGAGTACTGGAGACATAAGATAGCAGGCATGGTTTCACCGAGTCTAGCCATGAGCACTGGTGAAAACTACTCCAGTGGTACTCTATTTTCACAATTAACATGCACTGAAGACTAGGTGCTGTGAGGCAGCTCTAAATAGTCTTTAAAACTGGAAAAGCCTTTTCAACATAGTTTTAAACCTTTGAAACTAGTCATTTGAACTTTTTTCTAGTCAGTAATGTTTCATCTCTAAAGGAACTAAACATATAAAAATGTGTAAAGGTGAAGAAACCCCTTGTTGTATTTAATGATTCAAAATCTTTGGGACTCATTAATTTTGGCTTGGGACTCATTGTTTCAAAATATGTGAGTCCCAAGGACTCGCAAATTTAAAGTCAATCTCAAAATGAATCACTGAGTCTGTATATAATAAATAACCACAGACAATCATCCTGTGAAGTTTGACCACTGTAGGCACAGGCCTTCTTTAGTTAGTGAGAGGAAACAGTTTCCAGTTTAGAGTTCAATCTGAGGTAACACATTCTGGGGGATCATGACATAGGATTTTAAGAGACAGTATCAAACAGTTTCCACCACATACATATTGGGAAAAGTGACCACACCCCCAGGTGGCCATGTTTTTCGAGGAAACAGAATAATCTGTACAATCTTCGAAAATGGTCACCCAAGAAACATTTGTGTAAAATTATATCAAAATTAGGCCTGCTGTCTCTGACAAGATTTTTAGTGTTTCCATGGTAGAGGGTCACACATGAACCATTTGTGTGAAATTATTATTATTTCACACTGGCCAGCAGACAAAGTTTTATGAGGATCCATTAAACAGTTTGGGAGTTGTTGAAAGATATTTCTTTTTTTAGCTCTAGTGGCCGTTAAAATGGGCTGAACCTCTCCATATGACTAGAAGTGGGAGAGGAACCTGACAACAATGCTACAGACAAGTCTGATGAAGATCACTCAGTGAACTAGGGCTCCGGGCTTAGCACATGTCACATTGTCTCATTATGAAGAGCATTTGTGCCAAGTAATATTAAAATCCCTTGTAGATGTCAGAGTTATGGATCTGACATGAAAATGCAGATGGAAGGAATAATGAACAGATGGAAAAGCGCAATCCTATTGTCCCTGAAACTAGTTTTCAAGCAGTCCAGTATGGGACTTATAACATAAAACAGCAATATTTATAAATAAGATTTTCCTATATAAAATTTTTCTATTAAAATACTGTTGCATATTTTAGATAATCAATTTCTTATGTAATCTATCAATACTGGTTGGCGAGCTAATGTTGCCGCTAATGTTGCCGCATAGATAGCCTCGCCGTTTTGAAATAAAATTGATTAAACTCTTGATCCCTTAAAATCAAGTTCATCATCAGTCAAAAACATTCAAAATCTATAACTACTGAACATCTTACCAAAATCGAAAAGTATTTAATATATTTACAATTACTCAGAATTTTTCTTTATAAAAATCCTGTCAAAATGTCTGGGGATTCCGCTTCCGATGTGCAAACTGTTGTACTCCGAGTCAAAAAATATGCACTTCCAACTCGGCAAGCAGACATCAAACACAGAGTGGTAAGAAGGAAGCTCAGGTAAGCTTAAAATGATACTTATAGAATTAAATGAGTGATTTACTGTTGTTTTTCCATCTAAAACAGTTACCTGACCGAGTGTTAGTATGCCATTTACCAATGTTTACCTTACGAGTATATACATTGAACCACAGGAACCTGAAATTCTATCCATAAGCCAACACAAGTCTATATAAAAAGTGACCTCCTCTATATAAAACAAGAGCTGTCCATAAGACAGCCAATGCTCGACTATTCGAATTATTGTTCCAGAAGCAGGAAAATTTTACCCTAAATGTTAAAATATCTATAGAGTTTCAATCCAGTATCTGCATTCGTTTAGGAGATAGTAACTTGCATGCAAAACTTTAACCAAAGTTTTATGTTCAAAAGGGGACATAATTTGACCAAAATGCATGTCAGAGTTATGGGACTTGATGCAATCAACTAGTTTTATAACCCCGAAGGCACATGTGAAGTTTCAATTTAATATCTGCATTTGTTCTGCAGATAATAACTTGCACACACAACTTTAACCAGAATTTTCTAAGTCTAAAAGGGGGCATAATTTGCACAAAATACATGTCAGAGTTATGGGACTTGACCCAGTGAGGATGGTAACTGATCTTGAAAAATAAAAAATAAGTTTCAAATATATAATGCCTTTAAGTAATAGCTGTATGTACTTGCATGCAAAACTTTAACCAGGATTTTCTACGTCCAAAAGGGGGCATAATTTGGCCAAAATGCAGGTCAGAGTTATGGGATTTGATGCTATCAACTAGTTTTATAACCCTGAAGACACATGTGAAGTTTCAATTCAATATCTGCATTAGTTTTGGAGATAGTAACTTGCATGTAAAATTTTAACCAGGATTTTCTAAGTCCAAAAGGGGGTACAATTTGCTCAAAATACATGTCAGAGTTATGGAACTTGACCCAGTGAGGTTGGTAATTGACCTAGAAAAAGAAAAAATAAGTTTCAAAGCTATATGCCTTTAAATGATAGCTGTATGTACTTGCATGCAAAACTTTAACCAAGGTGTGACGCCGACGCCAGGGTGAGTAGAATAGCTAGACTATTCTTTGAATAGTCGAGCTAAACAATACCAGGAATGCAATGCATTCACACCACACCCGCCACATATGAAAAAGAAAATTTCAAAAAAACAGAATGTGGGTGTGATTGGGTGGTGTAATTATCTAAGGGCAACTAAAATATACACGGAACTGTGCTTACTTGTCGCAGTCACCCTACAGACTAACATAAAATCAACAGTTTCAACAACATTTTGTTCATCGTCTAAGCCATTGCATGACGTCACAGGTTAACTCCCTGAGGCCGATATCGTAACATACCTGCTGCGGCAAGATAAGAATTACCACCTGACGTCGAATAACATTATCTGATCTTATCATAATCACACTCGCATATAGTATAGTCAATTGAAATCATGCAGGGAAACATTATTAACTTGGGTGAAAATTAAAATAAATTTACAAAATATTTGAACAAATACCCAATTTCGTCCGTAGTTAATATCCAAATAGAACAATATTCTCATTTCGAAATATTCACAATTTTAACACACCTATTGCGTTTTATAGAAATTTGAACATTTCTGATTTTCTTACTTTTTTAACATGTTAACACATTAAATTCCAATAAATAAAAATACATCATTAACAAAGAATATTTACATCAGCATTACTGAAAATTTACACCTGTTTGTTTGTTTATTTTGATGTATAACACCCGTTTTTGTGTTTATTTTGATGTATAATCTATTTCTAAAGTAAAACATGTATATTAAGTTGTAATATTTACATCCATCTTTGAATAATTATTAAATTTACAAACGAGTTTATTTACACATATTTTTTATATTTTATGAAACATGTTTTGTGTTATTTGTTATCCATTTGTATCGTATGAGCTGTAAGTGAACCAATATTTCAGCCTTCTAAAACTTAACATTTTCCGACCATTCATTTCACTGATGGAATTTCATCGTCGGAATCATCATCCAACGGAACTGATATGACAGAATCAGCATGATAATAAAGATTTTCTTCATTTTAAGAAAGATCTCTGGCCGACGACATTATTTTACTCATTTGAAATACAGTATGAAGTTAGAACGAAACACAGCGGAGTTCGTCTTTTTTATTTCGTTTACATGACTGCATAATTACAAATTAGTAATTATAACATCTAAGAAATAATAGCCAGTATGCAAAATAATTTTGCTTTTGTCAGGATTATCAAAAATGAACAAGTACGTGATGCAATCAGCATGACCTAGGTGCTGCGACTATACTCGTCAATCGCCGTCCTGGTCAAACTGAGGTCAGATGATGTTTGAAGATGAGGAATGGTCATAGGTTACATCTGTATTAGTATCAATTCATTCTTGTAAGCGGTATTGATGCTAGATGAAACGGTCCCATTTGGTTAACCAAGAGATGGCCCATTTAAAGCAACCTAAGTCCAAAATGAGGTCAAGGTCAAACTGAGGTCAGGTGATGTCTGAAGATGAGGAATGGTCACAGGTTACATCTGCATTAGTATCAATTCATTCTAGTAAGGGTTATTAATACTAGACGAAACGGTCCCATTTGGTTAACTTTGTACGGATGGACGAACGAACGGACGAACAGGACAATCACTATATGCCTCCCGCATCAGTAGATGCCAGGGGCATAAAAAGTGTATATAGATACTTTTATCTTACTCTTGAAACTATTTATTTATTTTCTCTGAGGCAAAATATGTGACGTCACACAATGGTATCGGCGATGAATGAAATGTTGTTAAAACTGTTGATTTTGTGTTAGTCAATACAGTGACAGTGACAAGTCAGCACAGTTCCAGGTTTATTTTCGTTGCCCTTAGATAATTACACCACCCGATCACACTCGCACTTCTGTCTTACGAAATTTTATTGTTTTCATGTGGTGGGTGGGGTGTGGATGCATTGCATTCCTGATGTGTGTGGTTTTTTTTTAATATAAAGGAGGGTCCTTTTTTATATACTGGGACTTGTGTTGGCTTTAATATGGATAGAATTTCAGGTTCCTGTGATTGAACTAAAATACTGAGTCAAGTTACCTATGCTCGGCCATTTTCATTACATTATTGCTTATACTGTTTTACTTAAGTTCTTCAGTTTTGTTCAGATGCGAGTGTTAAACAGTACACCACTGTAGAAAGTAAGTCAAGTAATCAAGCGTCTGATTGATCACAGATTTTGGAGTAAAATGGGTGCGGTGCAACTAAGATCAAACACCACTAATTTCACTAGATACGAACCAATGCTCGGCCACCCATTTATAAAGCTTGTTAAAGTTAAGTGCTTTGTTTTTATTATATTTTCATGTTATTAAACATGATTCTTAAATAAATTATGAATATGATAATAATATTTCAGTATTTCGATATAGTTTATCACGTACTGAACCTACATGTATTTCAATTCTTACAGTTTTCTTTCATTCATGCTAAATCACTTTATAATAGTTATCAAGAATAATACAATAGAAAATGCTTTTAAATATGTGAATTTAAATGAAAAAACAACTAGTTAAACTCATAATCGCAACGTGCGGGTGTGGCGCATGCGCGGTGTGGGCTATTATTTACACTGGCAACACCTATGGTGCCGACGATAGAAGGCGCTTTTAGCGGTAAAAACATATAACTTTCATATACTTTGTATATAAATCAATAGAGTATATATTTTAGCAAATATTTATGTAAAAATTACCCAGTTGAACATTTTTTATCATATTGCAATTATCGAAACTCCAAAAAACGCTAAATGACAGCTGTTATTATTGATCGTTTTCGTCTGCAACAGAAAAGCAAGCACCTGGCTGACACAGATTTGATCCCATTTTGAATTGGCATCCATAACCCGAAAAGTAAACGAACACTGAAAGCAAGGTTTTCAAGTTACATTTTTGATTAACAATAAAGAATATTATGTGGCGGAGCACTGGACTGGCCGAGCATAAGTAACTTGACTCTAGGAATAAAACCGCTATTAACATCTTATTGCCACTCAACAGAATGTAAAAGGAGACAATTATCAGTTGTGTTCATTAAACTATTCATTTATGAATGAACCACATACAAACCTTCAGCTAGAACAGAGGCGACTTCCAGGTCAATGAGTTCCTGATCGCTGTCAATAGGCGACACCAGTCTTAAAGCACTCAGTTTTTTCACTGGTGACATCAACAGGCGTCGTGTTCTTTCTGGAGACAAACGTTTGACATGTTTTGGTGACTTATTCTTCGAATCCGTTGGTGAAACAGAATTATCCATTTCCATTGTTTGTTGCACCAAATGGCGGTGATTGGTATAAGGGGGATAACTATGTATAAACTTTTTTGGTATATCAGGAAGTGGTTAAAACAAACTGTGAGTACGCCGAGTTGCGACCAAGAGAAGTCTATTAAAATAAACCAGAATTTGGTAAAAACGATCCGTATTGTAGTAGATCTATTTGTACACTCATGGGCAAAATTACCACAGTACTAAGGGGGTCCCAAATAGACCACGAAGATGTGTGCAATATAGTTGAAAGAAATTATATTCCTTCAGTTAAATAATAATAATAATAATAATAACAATAAAACCAATATCTACAAATATCATAATAATGAAATTTAAGTCAAAACAGTGAATGTGCATGATCTAACCTTTTTATCTTTTTACAATAATTAGATCTACAAAAAAAGAAACATATTATATATTGAGATAAAATCAAATTATCTGGATCTATACTGAATTTCTAATATCAGTAATAATGCAAAAAGTATACCCCTTTTCATGCTTTAATTTATTTTACAAACATTGAAATGCACATGGGGTTTTCAGTCAGTTAACAATATTCCAGGTCTTACTCTTAAAGATAAGTTGAAAGTTACTGAGTCTTGCATTGTCAAAAACTTAAATCTGACCATAAGTTTGGCTGTCGTCGGATTGGCCAGTAAATTTACCCGTTCCAAACAAATGTAGATTTCTACTCTTATGTTGACGATGGTATTGGGTATTACAGGCCGATATTTTCAAATTTTAGTACAAAAACTTTCATTGATTCGAATAAGGAAAACCTATATAAAATCTTTTTTCTGGTCCAGATGTCCAAAGCTGTAACTCTGATTATCAGACGCCAACATTAACCTTTTGGATGTGTGCACGCATTGTGCGTATAATATACTTAAGGTTAGGGTTAGGTTTAACCTAGCGGGACGGTTCATAGTGGGTTAAAACTATATTTGTTTATTTCTGATATAATCCCAATCTGTCACTCTACGTTCCCCACAATACAGAAATGCAACGAAAGGGATAAAGATGCCACGTGATGGACTATTTCCAATACTGTCTACATTCTAAACATCACGACAGCTGGTGCATAGATAAAATTTACAAAAAAAAACAACAACAAAACATAACACTGTTTATTTGTTTGGTTCAAAGTCACACCGACACAATTTTCTCAGGTCATATGGCGACTTGTGGAAGAAGACCCAGGCATTATTGCAGGCAAAGGCGGAACATGCTTAAACTAAGCAACTCTTGTTCCAACTCTTATTTTAACAAAATGTTGAATGCGAAATGCAGTAGCGTTGGCGAGGATCATGAATGAAAAATATTTAGGTCAGCTAATGTAACAAATATATGAAATATACTTTAGAAAACGACTAACCAGCCACTTGTTATTTTGCCAATATCTAAAATTATCCAAAGTACTTTTATTTTATTGATAACAATGCAGAATCATTACCATATAGATCTAAGAACGAACTTACCGTAATTTTTAAAATACTAACTGGAAAAATAGCAAATTGCGGGAAAGTTTTTTATCCAGTGTATAAAGAAGAAAACAAGCAAAACAACTGGAAAAACGCACAGACAGTGTGAACTGACTCGCATTTTCTCAATAGCCGAAGTTTGTGGTCTAGTGTAAATCTAGTTTTGTTGGATTTAGAGTCACGCCGACGCATTCTGGGTCATACGGCGACTTTTCCAGCTTTTGACGGCGAAGAAGTCCCCAGGTGTCTCTTTGGGAGTTGTTTCATGCCTTGGTTAGCAATTAGCTATAACCCCCGACCTTCTGTAAGCCAGTTGGATGTTTTCATTTGTCTTTGTGCTTGTTCGCTTATTGCATAGCCTTCAACTGTAACCAATATGAGCGGTTCTTCCAAATGTTAAGTCATTTCAGTTGGAGCATATTGCAAGATACTGAAGACGCTCAAACACCAGAAGATTCTCTCGTTTACTGGCGCGCCAGATGTAAAGCACCCATCAAAAGAAATCTTTTCCGACCGACATGTTATTTTAGTTGGAAGAGCAGGAGATCGAACTCTTCACAATTGGTTTCGGTATCAGTGTTTGTTACAAATAGACTACTGCGTCCGCTCTAATATGCTTTCAACTCAATCTAACGAAAAAGAAACTTTAACAAGCCTCTACTTGTTAGTGTAGGATCATTTCAAGGTATGTGTGCCCTATGTGTGCCCTAATAAGATGAATTGAATGTTACTTTTTAGTTTGTCAGTTTTGAGTATATGCTCATTTTTATATGCCCAATGAGCAACAAAGGCAATATATAAATTGTGATTAAATTTACGGTTAAACACTTAACGAAACTTCTAACATTCTTCAATATTCTACAATAATTACGTATGTTTCTCAGACAATTAGTATAGGTTATAGATCATTTATTGAACTTCTAATGCAATTAAGTTTGCCGAAACGGAGCGTAGCGTAGTGGAGGCAAAACTTAATGCATTTAGAAGTTCAATAAGTGTATCTATAACCGGCTTATAGTTTAACGCCCAGTTTCATTTAACTGACAGGTCAAAACCGCAAAAAGTTCCCTGAAGTAAACTAACCACGCCTTCTGTTAATTCATTGGCTAGTCTTATCTTCACTCATGGTGGAGAAGTACATGTTTACTACAACTCTATACAAGGTCATTTTAGTGCCAACCTTTAGCAAAACAGCGGTTGATCCAGTGCTGGATTTTAATTTAGTTTATATCATAAATACATCAGTCTTATCGAGTAGTTTGTGGAACACAATTTTATATTCTTATTCAATGGAAATATAATATGCAGGTTTAACTCGTAATGATCTAACAGTACAATTCAAGCAACTACATGTATAAATAAAACAAGACAAAGTAGAATTTACGTGCACCCTGGTTTATTTTTAGACCAGTAGAGGTAGTGAAAGGTTCAGAAAGGTCAAACTTGAACTATACTGACGAGATAAAGAAACGCCTCATTCAAACTCGGTATACAATTTTTCGTTAACCGTGATTCAAAATTAGAAAAGAACAATTCCATTCGCAAATTAGATGCTTTACAAGAATTTATGGTCAATAAGAAATCATTTTATTGTCGCATTAAGCTTAAATCTTGAATTTTAATAGCCCGGTCGGAGAAATTGCATTAGAAAAATCAGTAGCGCGTGTGGCCACCTCTGCTAGCAACCACAGCAGCAAGGCGACGCCTCATAGAGCCGCACCAGTTGCGTAACAGATACCGTGGGATTCTGGCCTACTCCTGGTGCAGCGCTGCAACCAGTTCCCGGACGTTTGCTGGCTGGGGTTGACGTTGGCGTAACCGCCGTCCAAGATAATCCCACGCGTGTTCAATCGGATTGCAGTCCGGTGAACACGCCGGCCAAGGTAAAACATTAATGTTTCTAGCCTGTAGAAAGTCCCTGGTGACGCGTGCAACGTGAGGTCGCGCGTTGTCGTGCTGATAGACTAATCCTTGACGTTGACGGAATAAAGGGACAACTACATGACGTAATATCTGGTCGATGTAACGCCTGGCTGTGAGATTACCTTGGCAAACGACGAGTTGGGACTTAAACCTATGGTTGATTGCTGCCCACACCATTACTCCACCTCCACCGTAACGATTGTGCTCCAAAACGCAATTGTTTGCGTAGCGTTCATGGCGTCGTCTATAGACACGGATACGTCCGTCGGCGTTCCACAAGTTGAAACGCGACTCGTCACTGAACACTACGTTCTGCCAACGCTGGCCGCGATGGTTGCGGGCCCAAATAAGACGTTGGTGACGGTGGCGTAACGTTAGAATTAGACCGCGGTAGGGCCTACGACAGGTAATTCCGCGTTCTCTGAGTCGATTTCTCACTGTATGTCGACTAATTGGACGTCCACGGTTACCTACAACTATACGTGACGTAGATTGCGCCGTCACAAATCTGTCACGTAAATGACGTTGACGTATATAATTATCCTGTCGTATTGACGTTACACGCGGTCTACCTGAACGTGGTCTATCGATAGACGTTCCCGTGTCTCTAACACGTCGAATAAGACGCACAATTGTCGAACGAGAGACGTTAAAACGTCTAGCAACTTGTTCCTGCGTTCGCCCACATTCAAGCATAGCCAAAACCTGAGCCCTCTCTTCAGAATTCAGCCTCGGCATTACGAAAACTAATATTTTTTTCAGAGAATAGCTGAAAATATGGTTGTGTGTCGTATTACACATGTACATGTGCAAAAATCGTTCAATCAAACCACATGGTTTACATGCACGGACTGCACGAGGAAATCATGACCAGGTACATGAAGTGAACAAATGGCTGAATGAAATCGCGCGAGTTTTTGTTCACTGTGTTTGTCGGTCAGAGTACATGTAGATTTACTACATTTCACAACAATTAAAAGCGTTAGGAAAAAAATAACGCCAAATTTCAATGAGGCGTTTCTTTATCTCGTCAGTATATGAATATTTGAGCCGCGCCAGACGTCTGGTCAGGATCCATGCTGTTCGCTTTCAAAGCCTATTGTAATTAGAGAAACTGTTAGCGGATGCGCAGGCTGGTCTGGATCCATGCTGGTCGCAAACCCACTATGTTGGTTTTCATATGGCACAGCTCCTTTATCTATTTGGTCCGTTTATTACATAGACACATTACTTATATGCAGTCCCTGCTTTGGTAATTGCTCCGCCTCCTAGAATGTGGGAAATCCATAATAGGCGGAACAATTAATACTCATTAATTTTGAACTACTTCATGATTAAGTGGATCAGATTCTTCAGTTATGAAACAATATGAAAATAAGTTGGTTACTTTTTTGAAAATCGCTCGTTTGGCATTGGATAAAAACAATGGTTGAACTATAATATACAGGGCGCTTTTGTTTGTAACAAACTCAGTTCGGTTTCAAACCGGTTTGCCAAACTTTCGATTTGTTTTGTAAAACTGGTTTTGACCTCGAAAAGGTTTGTGTCATTTGTTTTCAAAAACCGCTAACCGGTTTGTCAAACCGACCAAACTGCCCCCGGAGGCGGTTTGTTCGGTTTGTTGTATCCGAAATTTATTGCAGTTCGAGAACAAATGGCGGACCGTGTGGACCAAAATGGAAACGAGTAAGGAAAAAAAATAAGAATTAGTTCATTTCTGGAGGAAACCCGTGGTAATCTTTATGCCCAGCCGAATTCATTTGTCAATAATTTGTCAATAATTACTTCTGAAAACATTCTCTTTGATTGGCATGTATACATCGTTATAATCAGTTTCTCTTACCATCGAAATATTCCATTAATTTCGTTCCAAGATTATTCGACCTCCGACAGTCCAAAATCTAATTACTGTTACAGTATAAAGTTTTAATTTATAGCAAATGTGTCTGTTTCTGAAGGATAACATACATATGCAATATTTTGTATCTAAATAAATGTCTCTGTTGCTAAGCAAGGGATCACTTCTTGTAGTGTAAAGAAACACACTTACTTTTGTAAGAATTCTAGGTTCAAGTCCTAGCAAGAAGCCCTATGCACATTGACATAACTTTATATGCACATAAACATCATTAGTATATAAATACATATGCAAAGCAGTTCCCTAGTCTGACTAAATTTTAAGAGCAAAATGAATATTTTTTTTTTTATTTTCATGCATACAACTATTCATATCAATAAAATTTCAATTTCCAATTAATTTTTCATTTTTTTTTATCCCTGACAAGATATTAATTGAAAATGATTTGACTGACAGCTCTAGGACTTGTTAACATAAGCAGAAAAATGGCCGTAAAACACTGCCAAGTCATACATACTTGTGAAGGACTAATTTTCATGGATTTCATAGTTGTGTAATTAATTTCTAACAAGCCATAAATACCATCGTTTTTATCTTCAAAAGGTGAATTCTATAAAATCGTGTCCTCATGAAATAGCCATTTCAATATAGACAAAGCAGTTATCAACAAAAATAAAATGACTATTAAGTCTGTAAAAAGAGCTGATCCTTGTTGTCAAATGTTGTACAATTTATTACAATGCTAATTTCGAAAACAAGTTTGCACAAGTTTGTTTCAATTGATAATGCATTGTCTCATTAGTGCCTTAATGATGGTGACTTTCCCCTTGTGACTCACAGGTTCTGTTGGTTGTTCTGACTGAGCTCCTAACTTAGCCAGTTTGTCTTCATTGCCTGCAAGTCCACAATGGGATGGAATCCACTGAAGTGCTACTTTGCATGTTATACTCAGGCGCTGCATTCTCCTGGCTAGCTGCGGAGCTTTATTCTTGATAAGAGCTTCCATGACAGACAGTGCATCTGTAACAAAGACGACTGAGGAACTTTCTTCTCTGCCGAGTTGTCAATCATTGAGACGGCCTTCATGAGTGCTTCAGTCTCTGCCTTGTAATTGCTGTAGTGTTTTCCTGTGGCTGCGTGTAGTGTAGAGAAATTTCAATTCACCGAAATACATATAACTATATACATAAGTATCAATTATGTTTAATAATGTATATCCATGGTTTCTGCCCCCCCACCCCAATACAGTGACATAAAAGTTCAAAGTATTAAGTATTATCTGATCAAGTCAGGGGTGTCATTGGATGCCATCCAACTCATTGTTGCCAGATTTTGAATGTACAATGCGTCATCAGAAAAAATGTCAGAGATTAAATATGTCAACCATTTTTGAAGAATCTTAATTAATATTTATTTAAACATGTTTTTGTGAGGTAAGATACACTCGCTGGCCTAAAATACAACTGTTTACTTAAATCAGCCCAGCACCAGAGTCAGGGTATATGTGCTTTGCTTGAACCTTGAGTAGTATAACGTCATCTATTTTTGCACATTAACTACATCACAACTGTCAAACTTTGCTGAGTGTGTCTAAAACAAGGAAACAGCAATGATTTCAATTATCCCTGTTACAATTTTCATCAAACTGAAATAAAAAAAAGTCTGCTGGATAGTGGATACAGTTATATGATTACATCCCAGTCTTAGTCTTTGTGGCCGGATGGTTAGGGTAGTTGATCTTAAATTATTTGTCCTTCACTGCAGTGTGTTCGGAACCTTGCTCAGGGTGTAAAATTCTTTCATGTGTGAATTTCTAAGTAATCCAGCTGACTTAAAGGACAGTGGCTTAACCTAGCTGCACGCCCATGCCTTAAATATTGCATTGAAGTTGATATATGACCTATAATTCTGTCAGTCTGACATTAAACTTAACAAAAACTATCATTTGTATTCACTCAATTGGTCTAATGTTCTTGAGTGCAAAAGGAAGTGACTCAACTGTCTATGCCATAAGTAGCCTTGCTATGTTAAATAGTGGCGTCACATGAGGAGTAGTAATAGTAGTACATGTTATTTAATATGTTTGGCTCTTAGATACAAAATCTGTCATTTATCTCCATTTAGAATAAATTTAATCACTATTTTTTAGGGATGGGAACGAATACTGAAATCAATATTCGAATATTCGGTTTGCCATATTCGAATATATTCGAATATTCGGTTTGCTTTAATGGAAGCTTTCAATTCTTATTAAGTGATTGGCATAAACACAACGTATTCATTTGTTTACAGCGTAGATCATCGTACGTAATAAGGCCAAAAAATGTTTGCTTCGGGTAACCCGATCCTACTTAGCAAAACCCGCCGATCCTAGCATTTTATTTCACGATTCTGTCAATATAATCATGAACATATATAACTAATTCAGTGTTTTAGCTTCAAAATAATACAAAAAATCAAAACGATTATAATTTAGACCGTCGCAATTTTATCTAAAAATAGCAGGTCGCCCCATTTAAACACGTGACGCGCTGTTGTATTACCGCCGCCATTTTGAAAATTTTTAATTGTCGTGTAAAAAGCTAGTAAGGCAAACTTAAACCTCCTTCAACATGAACTTATGCATCAGTCATATGTTATCTTGATTTTATTATAAAAGTTAATTCGAATACGGCCGATTGCGGATGAAAACCGATTCTGCGGATGGTCTGAAACGTCGTACAAAATATTGTGAAAAGATCGGCAATATCTACAAGTTTGGTATTGTTTTCGAAAAAAAAAATTCTACAACTTGTTACATAAAACAGGCGCCAATAAAAATGAACAAACGTTATAAAGATATCACATTTACGCCTAATACAAACTGTTAATCCGTAGCGATGACCCCAGGTAATTATGTATTGCAATTTTCTTGTTAATTGGACATCTTTTGACATGCATCTGACACAATGACGCCTGTTGCAAACTGTTAATCCGTAACGATGGCCCCTGCCAATTATGCATTGCTATTTTCTTGTTAATTGGACATCTTTTGATACTCGTTAAAGAAACATGACATGGTTTTATTCTGTAGAATTAGCATGCTCATATTGCCCAAAATCAATGATACTTATTTTGAACAAAAATATACAATAATTTACGAATATTCGAATTTGATTTTCATATTCGAATATTCGACCGATTTCCGAATATTCGAATATTCGAATATTCGTTCCCATCCCTACTATTTTTTCTAGATTCGTCATTTTGTTCATACAAACCGCCTGTTTGTTCAAAAACTCATTTTAACCGAAACCAGTTTAAGTTTATCATTATTTTATATCCAAACCAAAACCTAAAACCCAAACCGGATTTTTGCAAACAAAAGCGCCCACAGTCAATGACAATATCAAACTTTCAACAAAATCTAGTAATGCTATATAGTTTTATTCATTTTACTACCTCTACCCATGTTTAAAAATCCACAAATACATTACCTGTATTGAACGAACACGAGCGAATGATACAGAGGCGTTGATATTGAATTTTCTCTGACTTATTAGAGATTTTCAGCTTACTTCGACGCGTACTGCGGATCACGGACTACGGACTTACTGTAGGGGTTTTCTCAAACTGTATATGAGGAAGTTATGCATAACTGAACAGTTGCATATTTAGCATCCGGTTCTAATGCCGTAATACTGTTTTCATTTAAAATATCTGAGAAAAGACAGCTATAAGATTTATCAATATCCGTTTTATTGTATATGAATTACCAATATATTTTCTTAACAGTGTGGGGGCATTTTTAAAATTGTTCACCCTTTTACCTTTTTATATCGCTTTTTGGTTAATGTATATATTCAAATATTTCGACTACCGTATTTATGAACAAGATCTGTATCGCAAAATTCTTTTTTATTTGAAGTGCTGCAACTTATTTATATGCTTGCTGTCAATTTCGTGAGGTTCTAGCTAGTATTCGCTAGAAGTGAAAACGGCTGTTGATTCAACGATCAACATACCCTATAAACCAGAATTTGAACCAATGACCTTCTGGTGAGGAGAAAAACACTCTTCCCCTGCGCCGCAAGAGGTTCACTGACCCTTACGGTAGGGGATCACAACAATATTTTTGGTATCAAAAATGTATATAGTGTATATGGAGCATGAGCTTTCGTATTATAGCACGCGCGACGCTGAAATGCTATTGTACGACGCATAGTTTTGAATATGCACGGTACGATGCGTGACATTGTAATGCATCGCGGTAAAAATATGCCGCGCGTGGTATTATATATTCTTAAACATTTAAAACCCTACAAATTCAAATTTATACGATACTGAATTCATTCAGTATTCCCGTTCACCCTACACTGATATTCATGATGGCTACATAATGAATTTTTAAACCAATATAGACCTTGAGTTTTCATGAGTTTTCATGAGTTTAAATCTTTGTTAAAGTTCCCTGAAGACAAGTATCTGCACATACCCCTTTTTTGCACGTGTTCGACTAAAAGGCTTTGTAAATAATGATAAAAGACTAAAAAGACTTTGTAAATAATGATAAAAGGCTAGTCTCGACTTCAAAGCTTGTTGTATCAAATGACCACACAGAATTGCTCAAATGGCGTCATAGGAGTTGACTAATTCAAAAATATAATCTCGTTGACAATTCTATGCATTAACTGGCCATAAAACATTTGGAATATGATCGGAATTTTGACCCTTGACGCTTCACAGGCCCTTTCTTCGCAAAACAATTTTCGGTCTCAGCTGGGTTTTATATTGAAATGATGACAGCTAGTTTTGATGATACTTAAAGATTAAATTCCAGTTGAGACTGACAATCCATACTGAATAGTCACTTGAAAATAGTCATGAATTTAAATCTTAAATTTTAACATGCAAATTTGATATCAATAACAATGTTTCATTATCAAACTCAACTGAGACCCAAAATGTTTTGAAAACAGAAGCCCGGGAATTCAGTCTTGGCGTGATCTCAGTAATCAAGATCGAGCCTGTCTTGATCATTTTTCAAAATCTGATATCAGATTATGTTAATATGAAGTGGATATTCTTTTCTTTAATTTTCAAACATGCTGATACATAACTAATTCAGGATGTTGCCGCTAAATTATGGTAATATATCGGATCTCGTTTCGACAGGGATGAAAGATGCATGTATGAGAACTTCCCGTATGTTTTGAATAGTGTGACACTAAATCATTTAAGATATTTCATTAAACTTCTCATGATTTTATGTAACATTCTACAGTTATCAAAATTAATGAAAAACAATGACTTTTTCAGTACAGAAGTCTACGAGAACACGGTATTTATACTATGCAACACAAATTAAACGGACGTTTGTTTTATTCAAAATGTATCAATTTTTTTCGCAATAATATTTTGTACTGCCGTTTTTCTTATGTTGTTGCTAGGAAATACAAGTCTAGGAACCGTATGGACGAACACAAAGTAAACCCAAACTGTTGTTGTTTTTTTTTTTAATAGGAATCGCCGTTATCTTCAAATCCATGTTTCAAGTTGACTTTTTTAATGCATGAACATATTAATTAAGGTGAAGTATTATCGTTGCACTGGGGATTCGAAGTCGTTAGCGTCGCGCAGAAAAATGTCTCAATATCAAAACAAAATGTTAAAGCATACGGATATTTGAAGAACATGCAAAAGGCAAGTAAAATGCGACAGAGTACCGGTATTAAGCTGAATCTAGAGGCATCCTACATGTAGACATTTATGTGCCGACTCGTTTAAATGTGACATAAACTAAAAATAATAGAGTATGACATCTGAAAATTGCGATTACATGTGTTAGATGTAGCCTGTTCACTATCCATATATTTTCAAACGTATGTATTGTATTAGCAGATAATTATATCACAATACACTAATTTCTACAATGAAGGCAAAAGTAACTACACATATAGGTAAAAGAAACATATATACCATAAGTATCTTTTTTCTTGCGAACCTTTAAATATTTTGATAAAACCCCTACTGTAAGTACGCAGTCCGCTGTCCGCAGTCCGCGTCGAAGTAAATTGAAAATCTCTATTACTGAGTCAAGCAAATTTAATGTTTCCACAAAACATTTAATGATTTTTGGGATTTGTTTAGAATTTGATTGATGTAGTAAATTGAATAAACATTATTTTATCATTTTTGAAATTATACATTATACTGAAAACGTATTCTAACAAAAGTATGAGAGAACTAATTATTCTACTGTTAGTAATATTAAATATGTTGTTAAGATACCGGGGGCGGGGGAGAGGTCAGAAGTTGTGTCAAGTGTATAATATTGTAAAATTCTTTCCATCAATTTGTTTTTCGGTTTATATGTTTGTTTAGCACCGTTTCAACAGTATTTTAGTTATGCACAACGGGTATTTAACCTTACCGGTGTCTCTGGATTCTGTTATACTACTAATCTGTTCTCCGCACGTAACTGTCAACTTCTCCGCATGAATCTGGTGTACAGGACGACTGATTTCTTTTACCAAATTATCATGGAGAACATCACTTCGTCCGGAGATCGGACTAACAACTCCGCGATCCGTAGGCCTGCGTTCTTCCTACTGAGCTAAGCGGGTGGGCTTTTCCACCAATTTAAAAGCTATGTAGTTGTAACAAGATGGTTTTTGTTTCGAGAAAACAGAGCGAAAAAGTCGAAGACACTGCCAATAGAATAAAAAAATACTACCACGTATCATTTATTTCTCTTTAATTCTGCGTTTGCAAACATTGATTGGGTTACATCAACTGAGTCCTAAACATCTGTTCCATGTAAACATTAAAAACTGCTCAATAATTGCTGGGGCAATAACACTACCTGAGCTTAAACCCAGATCGTTTTTTCTTTTGAGGCATCTTGTTGTCAATATTAGCTATGATGTGTCACTAATGCTGCGTAGAATTTTCTTTCAATTACTAAATGTGGTTGCCACGAAAATGCCACGCTCAATATACGCTAATATTATACGTAGACAACGTGTATGATCCCAGATAATTAGATACCTCTGTAAGGTCCGCGCGACAGCTTTCTTCATTCTGATTAGTCATCTTATGATGTAACCGATCTTTTGATTGGACCATGGAGCATGTACTCGTGGCCTCTCAGTTGGATAAAGATTACCTTGTTTCTTTGAGTCGTCCACTTGGTTTCAACTTGCTAGCAGGAAAACAACACGAAAGGTAAATGTACAGTTAATATATTTTATATATTTCATGTTTATTTTTTAATTAAAATGATTTTAACTAGGGAATTGTATTTATTGTGAACGAATATTTATTTAAATAGCGTCAATGCCTATAATAAATATATCTAATCACTTTTGTAATAGCGATGCATCAAGACAACGTTTGCTCTTTTATATTTTGCTGAACTCAGTCGAGTTAACGTTTGTGTTTAATGGTATGTCGTTACAGACAATATTTAATTGCTGTATATTTTAAGAATAAATGTCTTTTATCAGTTGTCTACAGCCTAAAATATAAAAAAGTACCTTAATCATGTTAAATAATACTCACTTGTGCTGTGTGTTATGAATGAGTGTTGGTAATTTAACTTAACTTATTAACTCAAATGCATTTTGTTTATATACGCCATGCATTTCTTTTTAAAATACAATAGAACTTGGATCAGTTTGAAACTTTCAGAACGGCCCGCAAGATTATTTCTTTGCAAACATTAGCAAAACTTTAAAGGGGGATTTATAAAAAACGTATTACTTGATGGTAAAGGAGATGAAATCTATCAAGTATTTAATTTGGTCAATTTAATATATTCTACAATTATTGTTCGGTTTTCAGGTCCAACAAGATGGCAGCTTTGTTATATGTAAGTTTATTCGCCGTATTTAGTCTTGGTTACTGTGGTAACTACACCGTCTCAGAGGAGGTGTGGTTTGATGTGGAAGTTAGGGATCTTGATGGACCAGGAGAGGACTACAGGGGACGGTTTGTCATTGCTCTGTTTGGAGACACGTGTCCAATGACCGCCATGAACTTTGCCGCCATTGCTAAAGGATTCAAGCGCGGAAGGGTAAGCACCATTTTTTTAACAAACTGACAGGCGCTTGTATTTTATGATTCAAAACATTGTGCTGTAACATACGATTTGTTTGTCTCCGAGTAAAGTCTTGTTGTCTAATGTTCAACGTTTTGTCAAAGTGTAAATAAAATGCTGCGAAGGGATTCAAGTTCCGAGTCACGAAAACAATATGACAAAAAATGTCGAAAACTGAAGCTAAAAATAGCATATTTTTGATATTTTTCATATAATGAATTGGCTTTTTTGGTACAAAATCTGAGAACATTTTCAAATGGGATATCTTGTCTTCCATTAAACTTCTTGCATTTTTTTTTAAAATTTAATTCAGTCTGCTGGATAAAATGATCATTTTACAAATGTAATTTACATCGTTGTCAGCTTACTTTTTTTTTGCTAATCTCAATACCGAAAACTGTATCCGATACTCAAGATTTTTTGTCCTGAAAAATGAAATAAGATTAAAATAAAGATTATTTCTTTTTGTCGGTAATTACATCATTTTATATGATCAGCCTACGCAACAGCGTATGGTGCAAAAAATTGATTGCATTTTGTAGATTTAAATGAGCTATGTAAATTCAGATGATGCATGTTCTGTGTATATTCATAGCTATAAATGATACAGAAATTAGCATCACTAATCGTCATATTGTCCACGTATAATTAATCAATTGATAAACCCTACCTTTTACTTTATACAGCCGCTCGTCCCATTACCCCCAGCGTAACAGATGTTACACAGACAGCTTCCTTTTCTGAAAAGGATTATTGACTTAGGACTGTAAAACTTCAATAATCGCAACGTGGTGCCACGTTTTTATGTGTATCAATAACGCCACATAATACAGAGCTAATTTGTTAACAGTTGTCATTATAGTTAAGAGGCAATAAAACATAGCCTTTACTAATTACTAATTACTTTACGAAGTAATTTGCCAAGGAGGTTGTTTTAAAAACTGTTTAAGATGTAAACTAAACTCAGTTATTTGAACTCAGAGGTACGTCAAAAGTTTTAGGTTATGTTTATAGTCATGAGAAAATACTTTGAAATAAATGAAAAATATAAATAACATGATGCAGTTAGTCCCATACAATTACCCTCGTGCCGTGTCAAGACTGCGCCAACATTCAGTCGCCCCTATTGGATGTACGCACGCATTGAGCGTACAAGTTTAACATAGGTTTAAAGCAGCATGCCTCCAGATTTGGCTCTTTCAAATTGAAGTTTGGTCATATTGTGAACATTAGAATATGAATTTTTGCTTCTAAAATATTTTAAAAGTTCCAAATCAAGAAAAAAAGATGACCGGGTCGGGAATCGAACCCCGACCGCCGCGGCAATAAAGACATTTTCCCGTCCAATAGCGCTATAGCTGAAGTAGTGAATAATGACTTCGAAATATAGATATTTATAGTCGAGACAGTTTACATGGAGTAAAAGCGTGACAAACGCTTTTTGATTTTCATCGTAAAAAGTAGTAAAAACAGCAAAGTCTCATGTGTTTCCGTAACACAAAGTTTGTCAGTAATTAAGTTTTAAAGCCTTCTTAAGAAATATAGCATTTATCTCAAGATATCTAAAAAATATATTTTTTTTGTCGAACGATCTGGAGGCATGCTGCTTTAATAGTGTACATTCAATGCGTGCGTACACTAAATGCGGCAGAATTAATGCCGACCAGACTGGTGTTATTTGGCTTCTACTCAGTGGTCTTCCCTGACATTAAAGAGGCCTTTGAGAGACCATTTTCACGAACATATTAATCAATATTTTGGTAAATCGATTCTTCATCATTTGATATAACATTTGTTTTGAGTGTTTTTTTTTTCAGAGATCTAATGCTAAGGTAGGTGACTGAATGAAAATAATCGAAATTCAGATTTAGTTTTAATGGTCCTGTGATTTTTATGGTCAAAAGACGGCAGTGAATAAAGATGATCCCTGATGGGAGTTTGGGAATAAAAGCTGTGCCTTTGCTCACACTCCTAAAATTTCATTTTGACAAATGTTAGTGGAAGAACGACAACTCTGTATTGAACACCGTTCATACCGATTATCAATCAAAGAGTTGCCGTTCCTTACCTCACTGAGTAAGGCTAAGAACAGTACGTGGAAATACGACAACTCTGTGTGTGAGAATGTCCGATCATAGATTTTTTTTTGCAATTTTGTCAGTTTGGTAGCATTTTCTAACGTATATATAGATTTCTCGAATGTTTGCATAACTCCGTTACTCTTTTCTTGACGTACAGGAAACCCTCACATTTAAGGATACGAACGTCCACCGTGTCGTTCCTGATTTCATTATCCAGATGGGAGATGTTACTGTAGGGGATGGCACAGGCGGTAGGTCACATGACCATCCCAAATATTTACGTATATACTCATACCCATCATATTTCCCGCCCTGTACTCAGAAAAATGGTGACTTAAATCATCTGCACATAATCTGCACAATTATCATTATTTGCACCTATATTCTGTTTCAAAAAGTAAATTTGTAAGGTTCTGATATATTCTTACAGAAAAAAAATGAAGATTTTAGACCTTTACAGGAGATACCCGGTATATATCATTCATAAAAGTACAGTTTTTTATCAATTACAGGTACAGGTATGTAGAATTGTATTTGAATGTAAGGAAATGATGTGCCCTATAATAAGCCTCTCAAATTATATCAAATTATAGACAAATATCAAGTTGGCTAACGATTTCCGCCTCGCTAGTACTTGAAATGCGCAGAATTATTTAGAGTAAACGATGACTCCCCTAACCCACCTTGCCTAACACACGTTTATAATTTAAACACATAATCTTGTGCATTATTTGTCTCATGAAGATTTGTAATAATGAACAAGTTCATATGAGCCGTGCCATGGGAAAACCAACATAGTGGGTGTGCGACCAGCATGGATCCAGACCAGCCTGCGCATCCGCGCAGTCTGGTCAGGCTCCATGCTGTTCGCTTTTAAAGCCTATTGGAATTGGAGAAACTGTTAGCGAACAGCATGGATCCTGACCAGGCTGCGGTCGCACACCCACTATGTTGGTTTTCCCATGGCACGGCTCAAATTGTTCATATGTTTTGTTTTTTTTCAAGTCGTCACTGTCGTTTAAGAACACTAAAATCCACCGAGTTGTGCCAGACTTCCTAATTCAAATGGGAGATGTCACCGTCGGCGACGGTACTGGTGGTAAGAAATTGAAATCACAAACAGACGGACGGCTTTTACAAACAGAATACATAGTAGCTTGAAATGGCTTTGGGATATCTTTTCATATTCACTCCGGAATTTTATTTCTGAATCTGATCTGTGTTACAATAGTTGATTTTTTAAAGTTCTGCGACTGATCTTTAAGTTTTCTTAATATTCTGTCCTAATTAGAGTTACATTTGTAATAGACCATACTGTAATTAACATTTTAACGTGCCCCATTTAGTCACAGACATCTCAGTAAAAACTGAGCATTGTGGTTTACTTATAATTCGAGTAAAGACAACTTCAATGACCAATATCAAATTAACTATTATTGTCGCTGTCATTGTCAATGCGGTAAAACACCACTTGTTCGAGCATCAATGGCTCGTGCATCTGGGTTTACTCGAGTAATGAAAACAAAGTAAATTTCGACAGGCAAGCTATACACTGAAATAAACATGTTTGATTAATAAAAGCATGCTATGGGGCGTCTTTACAATATTTGAACATCAACAAACAAAATCGTATTATTTGTTTAAGCAGGTACTTGAAAAACAAGATTTTATCATTAAAAGTTTTGTCATTAATGTTCGTAGATGTTCAGATTTTTTCAGATCACCAAATGAAAGACTTAGAGCTTAATTTGATAAGAAACACGTAAAAGCAAGAAAAAGAACAAATGAATTTATATTTTTACCAAACGAAATCCAAACTTTCTCTATAAATCGTGATGTTTTCATATAGCACTGTGGGTTGCCGCCGACAAGGACTAATAAAATCCTTTGATTTGATTATTTACACTGACCAACACAACCTTATTATACCGCTACACTCCGACCCCTCCCCTCTCTTCCTTCAGCTGACCAATACTCTAATTACTGTTCATACTTATTGCAACCACTTTGAAGGTAGATAAACATCTTGAAGGTTCATTCATATTATAAAAGATGACTTAGAGACAACCTTCTTTCAAATATAAAAATGTATGTTTGTTTAAACATGCTAAATAGCCCAGTGAGACATATTTGCGTAATTATTGCTATGCCCCTGAAATATCCATGACAATTGTCCCCAAGCGACTTCTCTGAAATTAAAGTTTGCACTGACCAATTTTCAAAATTCTTTGCTTGAAAAGTTTAAAGTCCCCTGTTTTTTCATAGTTGAGAGCAACTACGTAAACACTCGAAGCGATTAAAAATGTCGTTACGCTTTTACTCTCAATAGTCTTCTTGGAAATATAAATGAAGTTTCGTCCCTTTTACCATAGACAATATGCGAATTACGTGCTGGTCAAATTTCGACCGTATACTATTTTATTTATTTTTTGTCATTTCTAAACTCTTATTTAGACAAACTGAAACTTTTCTAATTTTGCATGATTTGAAAGAATTACGGAGAGGCTTTTGACTGGCTTTTCTTTTCTATCTGGTGATGGTGCAATAGTTTCTGGAATGTTGACATAGGGTCATGGATCTGTAATGTCGGTCGGCAATCTCCGTATCGACTGTTAATGTAGCTCGAAGAAGCACATGACTTTTCGTACCTGTCGGAAAAAGTACGTAATCCAACGGAAATAGCCGATTGCTTTACAAGTCCACTACCTTAAATATTTTTGAAAATTGTTCTATTTAAACTACCTGGACAGTGGTGTTGGTGTGCTGGTGTTACATTCATTTGCTCAAATGGTTTAACCGTTTGCTTGTATTCATTCATTGTGTGTTCGTCAGAAATTACAACACGAAACATAATGTTAAAAAATGTGGTTGGTTACCTGAATAAGAAGCTATAGGCTATTCTTCACGACATTCATCACTTAAAACAAATTAAATTAGTCCGTAATATTCATATATTAAGATAAGCTGGCTCATTAGTAGTAATGAAGTGATCTGTGCGAGCACTTTCTCTTTAAAACTAAATACCTATCTAAAAACAATTCTTGTTTATTTTTCTCATTTTTACAACTTTACCATTACAGGAAGAAGCATTTATGGGGATAAATTTGTTGATGAGAATTTCATACTGAGTCACCGTGCAACTGGAATGGTTTCCATGGCAAACCACGGAAAAGACACAAATGGTTCCCAGTTCTTTATTTTGCTCAACAAAGCAAGATGGCTTGACGGCAAGCATGTGGTTTTTGGAAAGGTTATCAAGGGAATGGTAAGAACAACTGGTATATGTTTGTTTTTCTCGCCAGAATTGAAAAATAAACCTGATCATGTAGGCTGACGGTTTGCAGCATTTAGCACAAAGTCGGTCGTGTAATTTTGCAGCTAGTGATTTTTATATAAAAGCTAAGAAATCTGTTCACAGGCGGCCTTTAGCACAGACAAGAAAATGATGTATTTTAGTTATCACTGATATTTTTAGAGATTACTTAACAATATCACATGATGAGTGTTTTATTTTTAGTGATATTTTATGTGTAAATACATTGTAATTTCTTATCTATATCACATGTTTTTTTTTTCATATCACAGGATGCTTTTTCTATATCAAAGGATGATTGTTTTTCCATATCAAAGGGTGTTTTTTTCCATATCACAGGATGGTTTAAGTTTCCATATCAAAGGATGATTTTTTTTCAACATCACAGGGTGATTTTTTCCATATATTACATGATTATTACTTTTTCTATGATAATTTTGTTTTCTACAGGATGTGGTGAAGACCCTAGGAGAGGTACCTGCCGACCCTAACACCGCCGTACCTAAGAAAACTATCAGAATCATTGACTGTGGCGTGAATGGTTTGGAGAAGAAGTATGACCTAACACCAGAACAAGTAGACAGTGAAGGAGATATCAACGAAGAATAAACAAAATCCTCCATATAGACAATTGTTTTAATACTTTTGTTACCGTAGAATGCGTCTTACAAACTCAATTTTAATCAATTTTATGTCATTTGTCATTGTTTAAAAATATGCGAAATGTTCATGTTTCGATAATAAACACTTGAAGAATTTCTTCAGCAACATTTACCGCAACAGCTATTGTAGAGTTTAGGTTTATAAATGAGCCGTGCCATGGGAAAACCAACATAGTGGGTGTGCGACCAGCATGGATCCAGACCAGCCTGCGCATCCGCGCAGTCTGGTCAGGCTCTATGCTGTTCGCTTTTAAAGCCTATTGGAATTGGAGAAACTGTTAGCGAACAGCATGGATCCTGACCAGACTGCGCGGACGCGCAGGCTGGTCTGGATCCATGCTGGTCGCAAACCCACTATGTTGGTTTTCTCATGGCACGGCTCAAATTGTTTCTATATACATTGTGTTGTATATTTATACTATTTGTCGATGTACCCACCCGTAGTTTTAGCTGTGCCGTATGTATTATATTGTCTTTACGCATTCATTATAGTGTAAACAACTCCCGCGCAAAAATGCTACTTAAAGTCCAAAATAAGAAGTACTTTCATTTTGAAAGCGTGAGAATTGCACATTAGACAATCATGCATTTCTGTAAAATTGAGAATATATAGCACGGACACATTGAACTGTCGTATAAAGTCATTTTTATATCAAATGAACGTGAAAATATTTTCATTTTTTACTTCCCAATGATTTGAAAATTCCTGTACTTTGATACAAGGACAGTTCAACCTGGATGGTAGGGATGTGAATGTGTGCGTGTACGTGATAGTTTGTTCTATGCATATTGTGTATTATCTGATCTTAAATAAATATTTTACAAATAGTAATGTTCTCGATGTAAATAAAAGATTGCAATGTTAACTCTCTTCTTTGTTTTACTGCACGAAAAGCAATGGATATGCGGATCCAGAGGTAGAAAGATATGGCTAATGTTCCGCCTTAAATTTGTCCAATTTACATTTTTTGCAAGTTTGAACTGTTAATGCATGCGATACTGGGTAAATAAAAAATAATGTGAATGAAAGAGAGCCCAGAAGTTCAAGCTTGTGTAATTTCAATTTTGATATATTTGCAGTTAAAATGTGTTTCCCTCGATCACATTGTATATAGCAATTACAGTCAATCCTGTATTAAGCAGCAAGCCAAGCTGCGACCCAGTCTGGCCAATTACATTGAAATTAGAACAGCTCGTCCATTTAAGAAGTAAACTTACTGGCCGCTTAATGCTAGTTGCTGCTTAATACGGATGGCCGCTAAGACAGGCTCAACTGTACATTAAAATCCGTTGATCGTAAACACTCTGGAGAATATATGTTCCAACATAAGTCATGTCTCAAAGACAACATGTGACAACATCTCAGTTTTTCTGGGGTAAACGTACGATCGACACAACATCGACACGATTCTATCTAAAGGTCATTATGCGACTTTTTAGCTTTTTATGATGGAGGAAGACCCAAGGTGCCGCTCTGAACATTATTTTTATACGGACGGACACCTGGGTAGAGCCAAAGACCTTCTGCAAGCCAATTGAACGGCCTCGTCACATTAAAAAGTTTAACACACAAAGTTCTGGTACTTGGCGAAGATTCAAACTCACCGACCTTAAGTATTCGATCACGGAGGCCTCTACGTAATAACTAATACGTAGGAACGGTGTATAAAGATTTATTTCTCTGCCACTGTAAAACGTCCCTTTCAATGTTTTTTTGTTTTTGTTTGTTCGGAAGTTTTAGTAGAATTTGGTAGAAACAAATCCTATTACAAATGTTGTAGATGCTATAGTAAGCCCATAAGAAGGTCCTTTGGGTCCGTTGGTAGAATATCTAACGCAACCATCACACTGCGGAAGTACAACAGATTAGCTCAGTACATTTGTGATGTAAAAAAGCATTGGTATGTAGCGTACTTAAAATATTGATTAATCATATAATAATAATAATAATAATAATAATAATAATAATAATAATAATAATGATAATGATGATGATGATGACGATGACGATGATGATGATGATGATGATGATGATGATGATATTTGATGCTAGTCGTTTTCTGCTTATAAAAGTTCAGAGATTGATGTCATATGGAGATATGAAAAGAGATAAGGGCTTGTACTGCACTTGAAGTTCATTCAGTCCATTCGCGGCGAACAAAGGTAACAATATGCTTATGCTGGCTCGCTACGGCGTAGCACGATAGGATTTTACTATGAAAAAAAAAACTACCTAAAACGCCGAACATCTCCAGTTCCTGGCTCCCAGCTGTTTCCTTCAATTACATAAAGCAAGCTCCTCCCTAATTCCAGAAATGAGCTAACTTTGGGCAACTGACCAATTCAGCACGTATTTGAAACAAATTCCATTAGGATCTCACCAGTGAAAATATTTCAGGGACTTGATACATTACATTTTTAGGCAGAATGATTTAAAATTGCTTAGATTAATCACTCTCGATCCCTCATTCCTGATGACATTCATCGCCGTGAGTATATGAGAGATCGGACGCCTGCTTCCTTTTTAAAGCTGAGCGCCAAGCAAGGGAATTTCGTATACCATTCTTACGTATTTTGTATGACGCAGCCAGGGATTAAACGCACGACATAGAGCACTTGAAGCGGACACACAACCACTGAACTATCGAGGCAGAACTATAAACGTTCATTGGCATATCACTTTGAGCTTCATCCCTGCCCTTTTACAACAAGAGCTTTGCTTCAGTCATAAACCGTTTATATTATTGCTTTCGTCGTCTTTTTAGCACATACCGATTAGAGCGTTTCATTTTTTAATTTTTTTTTTAAATTTTATACACGTGATGTATGGTTATTGCACGTGTTTTCACCATTAGCTTAATAACGTGTGTTATTGCGAACAAAACAAAACACAACGAAGTTGTTGAAATCATCGCAAATCAAGACTATTTAGCTTGTTTAACAGGAAGGAAGTCGACCGTTGTGCAGTTGAAAATCATTATAATTCTTTTACAAAAAATAAAAATAATTCTGAATAAAAATAACTGTATAATATTAAATTTCTGTGTTGAAACTTCATAGTGTACATTTTTATTCAGCTTTTTTTGTAAAAGAATTATACTGATTTTCAGAGTGTTGTGCAAATGAAAATCAGTGTAAATACTTTATAAAAATATATGAATAAAAATGTATACTACGAAGTTTCAACACAGAAGTTTAATAGTATACGTTTTTATTCAGATTTTTTTGTGCAATATGCAAAGGACAAGGTAATAGTTATTCAAGCAAACTTTCTTTTTTTTCTGTGTTCAAACGAAACGAAAAAAATGTCAGTTTGTGATACGACTTTTTTGCAACTACTTTTACATTAATTTCCCTATGGAATTCAAACTCAGTATTTGTGGTCTTATAACATTTTGAAAAAAGTGAGTAATGACAGCTTTCCGTTCAACCCTCGACATCTTATCTCGTGCGCACGACATCTTATCTCGAGCGCAGGACAACTAATCTCGATCGTTCCACATTTTATCTCGTGCACACGACATCTTATCTCGAGCGCACGATATCTTATCTTTATCGCTCGACATCTTATTTCGGGCGCACGACATCTTGTAATGCTGAAATAATGAATAAATTACCGCAGAAACGCAACAAAAATAGAAACAGTGGAAACTCCACAGGTCGCTCAACACGAGAAAAAAAAAGAAAATGTTGCAGGCAACGATGTTTTTTTCCACATCGTTGCGTTAAGATGACGCCATCGATGTCATTAAGGTACGTGTCAGTTACCGCGTAAAATTAACAGCTTTTATCTTGAAAAAGTTGCACAGATGCTTGCAAATACTTTATGGATAATGGTAGTAGGTCACAGGACTAAATTAAAGAAAAAATGAGCTTCCATGAATTGCAGTTTGGAAAGAAAGAAAAGAGAAAACAGACATACTGTAAATTGCAAAATGTTCAGAGATTTAAGCAGTTTGATGAGTTTTAAAGTTTTAAAAAGATTGCCCTCTTACGGTGAATATCACATCATATTCAATGGCTCAACAGTCAATAACTGTTTTATTATATGAACAAATAATTGTTGCAACATATTTATTGCATATTTAATGTTTGAAAGTAACATTAACTATATAAAACTTCAATTGTATTTTTAGAAAGTCATGTTTAATGGGAAAAACCCACTAACCATTTAATATGAAATATATTTTGAAAAATGATGAGCGGTTTCGGCCAATGAAATTTAGGTTATTTTTAGAACATATAATTGCCACTGACCGTTCCAAGGCGGTGGCCAACTGTGTCCTCTTGTGTTTGCCTTGTATGTGTGTGTGTTGGCGTAGTGTGCGTCTGCGTGAGTTTCGCCTTGGGAAGGCTGCGTTTTTAGAACGTGGCATTCCCTGTTTGATATTTACCCTTGTTGTTTTCAATGTGTTTGTACGCGATAACACACGTTATTATGAAGATGCTGAAAACACGTGCAACAACCATACATCACGTTGTATAAAATCCAAAAAAAGAAAGTGTTAATTTATCTTCAAGTGTGTACCGGTCACGTTTCTTCAATATTTCTTATCTTAAAGAAATAACGCATAGTTTTTACTTTTTCAACGTTGCGGAAAAAATTTGGTTGAACTTCCCTGGTGAAGTTCCGGTCTAGATTACAAAACTATTCTGATTGGTTGATGTGAAAATGTATGTCAGTCGTCATTTAACTACACGTGTATGCAAAAATATGTATATGCAGCATAAATGTGCAGTATGAGGTAAATAAACAGTATAGATATACACAAATGTATGATTTCAAATTCAAAATCATTTCTAAAATGAATTTCATTCATCATTTCGAATTTTATTGTAAAACTGTTCTGTTATTGTTTGTTTACATTTCGCCTAACATGTGCACACTGCTGTGACCTCTAGACCGGATGTTCATTAGGGGAGTTCACGCAAGTTTTTTCTGTAACGCTGACGAAAGCATAAATTATGTGGAGTTCTCTGCAATATGAGATATTGAGAAAATTTGTTTTGTGCCCCATGGAAGATAAATTACTGCTTGTTCAGTATGCCTGGTACCCATTCACCGAACTGCACGTTTTAGGTGAGAAGTGTACGATTGAAATGGGTTAGTGCACTTTCCCGTTCACGACCATGGTTCTTATAGAATACCTAGGGGTAGGGTATAACATGTACAGAGACATTTTCTTTCTGATCTGGTGCCAGTGAACTTAATAAACGAAAACTAACTGCCCTAAGTCAAAATACGTTTGTCATGGAAAATCCCACTTTTTCTCGCTTGTTTGTTTGTTTGGTTTTGTGTGTGTGTGTGTGTTTTTTTGCCTTCGTACATTCAAACAGGGTTGTTATATTTCGATCTTCTCAGATCGTTTAGCACGACCATTATGTCGTGTTATTGGTACTGTTTAGTTTCTCAGCTCAAACATTTCGGCCTGGGTGGTTCCAATATTCCCACTTTCGAAGCTTATATTAGACTTTTGTCAGTTTCTGTAATATGCAGGCTTCAAAACCCCAGACGCCCTTTCTAAATTCCAGTTTCTTTAGTTCTGTCCATTGTCTTCTCGTTTATGGCAAACCCATTAGTTTAACTTGGGACCGCACGCCGCTTTTTAGTCTAGTAATTCTAGTGTCAAAAATGCAAATAGATGAAAGAAATTGCGAAGAAATTGTTTTTGTGTTTTCATGTTCTACAACATGTGCTGATTCAACATTGAAAAATCTACCAAAATCTAAGTACGCAAAATATGATTTTCTGGGGCAAAAAAGCTGGAAACTGTATATAAAACTGCGATATTCTGGAATATTGATAATACCTATAACTATGAGTGAATTGGAATTTTGACGCTTAAAAATGTTGAAACTTATCTTGTACACTGTTTTCAATGACTTCTTAACATTACATGTATGAAAAGTTACATTAATACCACTGATACCATTTTAAGTGCATTTTAAAGTACTTTAACTGTGTTGCAAATATTTTCATTTTAAATCTGTGAATTAAATTTGTCAGAATATCAATTTCTTTAATTTAAAGAATAACTTTATATAAAGACAAGTAAGCATGCGGATAAGAATGCATTCTTTGCATTCTTTCATGGATTCCCTTGTCTAACTTACATAATTACTTCCCTTATCATTTGAATTAGCCATTTTAGTGCAGCCATATGGTGACTTAATTTCATAAAATTGTGCCATTTGTGGGAAAAACATCAAACTTGGTGCAGCTGTTACTGGCTATTATCTGTACAAGGAAACGAAAGGAATTAATATACAAGATGGCCGGCTAGGCGGCCATTTTCTTCCAATAATCTGTTATCACGCCAATATTTATACAGTATGATCTTTAGGGCTGCATGCTGTATTTGTTGACATACACTTGATGCTACTGTGTTATCAAAATGGCCGTCGAAAGTAAAATGGCCGCCAAAAATATGAATATAAAGTAGTGATTTATTTCATGAACCGAACCATCATTATAACGTAAATTAAGAACATACTGATCATAAATATAAATTTTAAATAGTTATAATTAAGAACAAATCTTGTCAAACCTATATGGGAAAAGAACACTACTTAACGAGATATATACATATTTGATTCCTACCAATTAATGTTTATCCATACACTTTGAAAATGACTTTTGCTCTTTGCATGCATGACTGCCTTTGAACACTGAACAAAGATTTAACAAATAGCCAATTAACTGACTGCATGAAGTGCAAAACAAATACCCTTATGCATCTTTATGAAATGATACAAGTGTTATTTTGTGTTCAATTATCTTAATAGATAGTATATGCGAGGCCTTTTAGAACATATCCTGATTATAAGAAGCCATTGTGCTAATCAAATATATATTCAATATTCAAAAGATACCCAGATAAATGATATAATGTTGGAAATATTGATGCAACTGAAAATCTAAATAATACGTGTGTGAAAATATCTGAACAAGGGAGATAACCCCACTATCAAACAGACTATGACATTGTCTGATACGTTGAAAATAATATGATTTAGAAATAAATGTGTTTGCATAAAACGTATTTCTTTGCTATATCATAATCTTATAAACACAGATAGTGTAATTGCGATAAACATTGACAAAATAAATATAGAACCCTTAAATATAGCCCTTGCCCATCAGCTTGCCGTAATACAACTATAAATCTCGGGTTTTGGCGCTTGTTCTTGCCCATCGTCTTGGCGAAATACAACTTTATATTTGCTAAAACATAATCTTATAAATATGGACCGTACAACTGAGATAAGAATTGACAGAATAACAATAGGACCATAAATCGCGCCCTTGCCCATCGGCTTGGCGTAAAACAACAATAAATCTTGCCCATTGTCGTTCGCCCTTGCCCTCAGCTTGGCGTAATACAACTATATATTTGCTAAATGATAATCTTAGAAATATGGGTAGTGCAATTGTAATAGAAATTGACAAAATAACTATAGAACCATAAAACTCGCCCTTGCCCATCGGCTTGGCGTAATACAACAATAAATCTCGCCCATTGGCGTTCGCCCTTGCCCTCGGCTTGGCGTAATACAACTAAATATTTGCTAAATCATAATCTATATAAATATGGATAGTGCAGTTGCGATGAGAATTGACAAAATAACTATGGAACCATGAATCTCACCCTTGCCCATCGGCTTGGCGTAATACAACCATAAATCTCGCCCATCGGCGCTCGCCCTTGCCCTCGGCTTGGCGTAATACAACTATATATTTGCTCAATCATAATCTTATAAATATGGATAGCGTAATTGCGATAAACATTCACAAAATAACTATAGAACCATGAATCTCACCCTTGCCAATCGGCTTGACGTAATACAACAATAAATCTCGCCCATCGGCGCTTACCCTTACCCTCGGCTTGGCGTAATACAACTATATATTTGCTAAATCATATAGTACAATTGCGATAAAAATTGACAAAATAACTATAGAACCATGAATCACACCCTTGCCCATCAGCTTGACGTAATACAACAATAAATCTCGTCCATGGGGGCTTGCCCTTGCCCTCGGCTTGACGTCATACAACTATATATTTGCTAAATCATAATATTATAAATACGGATAGTGCAATTGCGATAAAAATGACGAAATAACTATAGAACTAAAAGCTCGCCCTTGCCCATCAGCTTGATGTAATACAAAAATAAATCTCGCCTATCGGAGGATTCCCCTGCCCTCGACTTTGCGTCATACAACTACATATTAGCTAAATCATAATCTATAAATATGGGTAGTGCAAATGCGATAAAAATTGACAAATGACTATAAAACCATAAATCTCGCCCTTGTCTATCGGCTTGGCGTAATACAACAATAAATCTCGCCCATTGGAGGATTACCTTGCCCTCGACTTTGCGTCATACAACTTTATATTTGCTAAAACATAATCTTATAAATATTGATAGTGGAATTGCGATACAAATTGACAAATAACTATAGAACCATAAACCTCGTCCTTGTCCATCGGATTGATGTAATACAACAATAAATCTCGCCCATTGGAGGTTTCCCTTGCCCTCGACTTGGCGTCATACAACTATATATTTGCTAAATCACAATCTTATAAATATGGGTACTGCAACTGCGATAAAATTGACAAAATAACTATAGAACTATAAATCTCGCCCTTTCCCATCGGCTTGACTAATAAAACTTTAAATCTCGGCCATTGGCGTTTGCTCTTGCCCTCGGCTTGGCGTCATACAACTATATACTTGCTAAATCATAATCCTATAAATATGGATAGTGCAATTGCGATAAAATTTTACAAAATAACTATAGAACCATAAATCTCACTCTTTCCCATCGGTTTGGCATAATACAACTATAAATATCAACCCTAAGCATACGCCGCTCTTCATTGACGTCGGGCTGCTTAGTCTAATCGCATCTTAAACTTAAATTACATAAATCGTAAAAACAATACTCATCTTTTACATAACGTTAAGCCTACCTCTGAACCATATGGATAAATTTGTCGTCGGTCAGCCTATGTCTCCTTACTCTTTGTTTAGACGGTGTCTGACACTTGACTCGCCGTAAATGATTTCTCATCTTCTCATCCTTGACTATCATACTGATGTACCGAGTTCTTGTCTACTGATTTCATCAGCAATTTCAACAAGTTTACCACTGTGACAGTCTTTGTTACAACTTTGGGTAGATCAAACTCTAAAAAATGCAATTTTTCACAAACATCTAGCTAATATGTAAATGTTGACGAGCATTAGCTGTCATTCAATTTCTTGAGAATGTTCACTGAAGCTGGTTAAACCCTTTCACCGGAATCAAAGTTCTTTCGGCTCCACTGCAACTAAATTTGCTACCGAATTCCCATGTGGTCGTTTGTTCACCAGACATTATAATCCATTTTGTATACACGAAATGTGTTAGGAATCTTGGAGCAGTATTTGACAGCGGTATGGATATGGAACAACAAGTCAACTCGGTGTGCCGGGCTGGATATGCACAACTTCGCAGAATAGGTCACATCAGACGGTATCTTACCAGTGATGCCACAAAAACCCTTATAATCAGCCTGGTTACTTCACGGTTAGACTACTGTAATGCCTTGTTAAGTGGTATACCAAACAGCACACTTAACAAGTTGCAACATGTCCAGAACACTGCAGCTCGCGTAATCACTAAGACGCCCCGTCGCAATCATATAACACCGGTTCTGAAGGAGCTTCACTGGTTGCCAGTGAAATACAGGGTGCAGTACAAGGTTCTGACCCACACCTTTAAGGCGTTACACAATCAGTCCCCTGCCTATATTAGGGATATGCTAGAAGTGTATAAACCGGTCAGGACCCTAAGATCGCAAGACACGCTGTCACTGGTTATGCCAAAATCTAATACCATGATGTATGGCAATCGCAGCTTTTCGTGCACTGCTCCAAAGCTTTGGAACTCTCTTCCTGTCAAGATCAGGGAAGCTGACACGCTAGCTGCTTTCAAAAGCCTGCTCAAAACCCACTTCTTTGTACAATATTTTGTTAACTGACCGATACATTTATTTTTTTTTATCTTGTTTTTTTTTCTAAATTATACTTGTTTTCATTCATGATTTTTGTTAATGTGGAATGCATTATCTTTGTATACGTATTTGTTTGTATTTTTGCAATTTATTCTGTAAAGCACTTTTGAACGTGTACAAGTGCATGAAAAGAGTGCTATATAAATGTGGTATAATAATAATAATAATAATAATGTAAGTTGTGTGGTTTGTGTTAAGCAATGCAGACAACCTGAACCTCGAATGATTTAACTGACTATTCAACTCAGCTATATACCAGCTGAAATTTGCACGAAATAATCGTGCAACCAACACTTCAATAACTTTTCAATACAGTAAAATCTCGATTACTTTAATACCCCAGTCACACATACGGCGCGGATAGCTACGTCTTGCCACGGATAGAAACGTAGTAATCCGTATCGATCCGTATCGATCCGTACCTGAGCCGTACCTTAAAGCAGTAATCCGTATCAATCCGTACCAATCCGTACGTATCGGTACGAATTACTACGTTTCTATCTGTAGCTAAACGTAGCTATCCGCGCCGTATGTTTGACTGTGGTATTAACCTAGAATAAATACATTTATCACTTACACGATAGACAGTGATTTATCTGGTAAAATAAAAACAATGATTTAAACTTCTATCCGACAAGTAGTGTATACAATATTGAAATGTATATCAAAGTAGCGAGCAAACTTTTCATGCATGTATATATATAAATGTGTGTGTGGGTGTACTTGTCATATTTGTAGTAACCCAACGAAAAAGCTTTTGTTGGCCACACCATCTACATAATTAATCAGCAGTTTATGTCATTCGAGTTACTTTAAAAAATGTTTAACACAGGAAATTGTAAGATAAGCTATTTGTTATAGCATAGCCACCTGAAGAATATATCTTTGTCCGACATACACTAACTATATACAATTGTAATGTACACTATACAAGCGACCACACTTTTTTTCATGCGTGTATATATAGCCAAAAATTTAAATGCTCTTAATGTTGACCGCACCATGCGCATAATTAATCTACGTCATTTGATCTACTTGATGGTAATTATTTGTTATAGCAAAGCTACCTGCACTGTTTATGTAACTGGCTTTATTGATATTGCAGGTGATATTGAGTTACAATAAGTTATGCAGTCCTCGTAAAACGTAACTCACCACTATCTATTGTGTTTTATTGTATTATCAAAATGTGTATCAAAGGCTGAAGAAAATTATAATTACCCCCACCTATAAAGATACTGTTTTAGGACCCAGGAGGATTTTGCCAGTAATATTACGTTCGCTTTAGTTTAATACACGTCAGGAATATTATATACCAGTAAAATCAGAACAAATGATTCACCAAAACAGTGATATACCTCCATCTGGCATAAACTTCAGCCTTCGGTACGTCATGATAAGTTTGTCGAATATTTTTGTTTGAATGCATCTTTGTTTACCCGTATATTTATAATGTTTTTCTTCCGCAGTACGCTTTCAGAAGCGAATCATTTTTGAACACTCCCAGCTTCACATTGTACACATGCGCCCAGTTAGAAATGTCATTTCACCACAGAACATGTATCTTTAACTTTTGTTCTTCATTCTTTTGCGTTTATGTGAATTCTCTAAATATTGCTATACTCGGCACGATATATCTATACCCGACGTTTAAGTATCGCGCGCTCCGTTTACAAAGTAACAATGATATTGAAAATATGCACATTCAATGTTAAAGGCATTTCTGATATGAAAAAGCGAATGGTTCCGTGATAGTGAATATAATATCATTATGCTACAAGAAATACACTGTAAAAATCAATATTATATAAAATGGGAACGAGAATGGGGCGCTAAAGCGGCAGATTGCAATATCTGGCATTATCAGTATGTGAATTTCAGATACTTCTACTAAATATATATGGTCCTAATGTAGACGACAGTACTTTCATTGAAAATATAGAATCTTTAATTGCAAATAATGATGATAAGTCCATGGTCGTAGGAGGCGACTTCAATACTGTCTTAAATTTAAAAATCGACAAGAAAAATAGTTATATCGAAACTCACAAAAAATGTAGAAGTAAATTAAACGCAATAGTCAATAATTAATTACGAACTTGTAGACATATGGCGACTAAGACATCCTGAAAAAAGACCATTTACGTGGCATTCTAACGCGAAACCTACAATATTTTGCCTTCTTGACTACTTCCTGATATCTTCCAATCTAATCAAACACACAACAAACTGTAATGTAACAAGTGGAATACGCTCGGATCATTCAATGGTATTTATAAGCATAAACATAAACAAATTTAGTAGGGGACCAGGTTACTTTAAGCTAAATAACTCCATTCTGTTTGATGATGAATATCGACAAAAAATTAGAACATCCATTAGAGAAATAGTTCGGATTAACGAGGAATCAAATGCAAATACATTATGGGAAATTATCAAAGGTACAATCAGAAATGAAACAATCAAATATTGCTCAGCGAAAAAGAAAGAAACCTCAAGAACCGAGAAACAACTTAATGAAGAAATCGATAACTTACAATGCCAAATAAACGTTGATGATGCAAATAGCATAAGTCTAGAAACATTACTAATAGAAAAAAAAAGAAATCTTTAGAAGATATCACATTCTTAAAGGCACAAGGATACTACATAAGAATAAAACCTCAATACATATAAGGTATGGAAAAAATACAAAATATTTTTCTAACTTAGAAAAGAAAAAGAGTGATCGAAAGACCGTTTCAAAATTAGTTATCAACAACGAAACTATTAAGGGTCCTAAAAAGATATTACACGAAACCAAATTATCTTATGAAAACATTTACAAGAATAATTCGTCAGTAAACACATTGCATAATTTTTTCGACCTCGAATCAAAAAAGATCAATCTAGTTCAAAGAAACTCTTGTAAAGGAGAATTAACAGAAATTGAATGTGCTAATGCACTTTTAAAAATGTAAAATAATAAAAGTCCCGGATCAGATGGTTTAACAACAGAATTTTACAAAATCTTCTGGAACGACATAAACATTATTATATAGCGTCAGTTAACTTATCATATAGAAACGTCAACTTGACTCAAATGCAAAAACAAGGGATAATAAATCTAATTCCAAAGAAAGATAAAGACACGAGTTCATTAAACAACTGGAGACCTATATCTCTGCTAAATATTGATTATAAAATAGCAACTTAAGCAATTGCTAATAGATTAAAACCTACACTAAATGACATAATTGACCATTCACAATCAGGTTTCTTAAAAGGAAGATACATCGGAGAAAAATAAGGCTTAAAAGTGAAATTATTGACTTTTTGCATATAAATTATAAACCTGGTATAGTTGTATTTGCTGACTTCGAAAAAGCGTTCGATAGTATAAGTCATAAATTTGTCTTTGATTCACTAACATTCTTCAACTTCGGACCTTCACTATTACATTATTTTACAATGATATGCAGAGCTGTGTAACCAAGAACGGCCACCTTTCGGGGTTCTTTTAAAATAGAACGTGGAGTTCGACAAGGGTGTCCCTTATCTTCTTACCTATTTATAATTACTGTCGAGATACTTTCCATAGCAATAAAAAAGAATAAGAATATAACAGGCATAATAATTAATGGAACTGAATTTTAAGAATCACTCTTTGCGGACGATGCAACCTTCTTTACTAACGGAACAGAGAAAACACTAAATAATCTTTTAAACATGATAAATTATTTTGGAGATTCTTCAGGCCTCGAGTTAAATGCCAAAAAAAAACTATATTACTACGGGTTGGATCACTACGAAATGACAAGAAAATATTCTGTAAAATGAAACAATTCAAGAAAACAAAAGATATTGCAAATTTCATACTTGTAATGGCCAAACATTTCTTATATAAATGCAAGCTGAACAAGCACAAACCACATATTGCAAATTTCCTATCAGAAATAAAACAACGAAAACAAACTGAAAGTACCATAGCACAAACTAAGAATAAACTAGCTACGCATAATGCTAAATGGAGCGATATAAATATTTAAAGAGAACATATACATATAAATACTCGTTTCGAAACACATTAAAAACGCTCAGACTAGAAATTCACATAAACGCAAACACTCTTCTACTCTCCTTTCCTAATTCTTGTATTGCTTTTCTTCTTTATTCTGTAAGCAATGCCGGCTTCAATATTTTTCTGTCAAATAATAAGATTGGTATCCTCGTTTTGTACAACAGTGTACAATGTGTAGAATATTGAACTTTGTGTATTGCTTTGTATATGCGAAATTTAAAAGAAAAAAGAGAAAAAACATGGCCACAAGAGGGCGTGGTGACTTTTCCCTATATGTATATAGTGGAAACTTTAAAAAATCTCCTTGTATGAAACTGCTAGCCCGATTTAAAAATAATTTTACACAAATGGTTCTTGTGTGACCTTCTACATTTTTTTTCAAATTTTTCTGATTCGTCAAAAAAAAAAAAACATGGCCGCAAGAGGGTGTCACTTTTCCCTATAAGTATATAGTGGAAATTAAAAAAAAATCTTGTGTTAAACTGCCGGCTGGATTTTTAAAATAATTTTACAAAATAGTCCTTGTGTAACCCTCTACCAAGATTAAATTATTTTGATTCGTGAAAAAAACATGGCCGCCAGAGGGAGTGGTAACATTTCCCGATATGTATATAGTGGAAATTTAAAAAAAATCTTCTTGTGTGAAACTGCTAGGCCGATTTTAAAATAGTTTTATACAAATGGTCATTGTGTGACCCTCTACCAAGGTTGTTCAAATTATTTTGATTCGTGAAAAAAACAAGGCTGCCGGAGGGCCTGGTCACTTTCCCCTATATGCATATAGTGAAAACTTTAAAAAATCTTCTTGTGTGAAACTGTTAGCCCGATTTTAAAATAATCTTACACAAATGGTTCTTTTGTGACCTTCTACAAATACTGTTCAAATTTCTCTGATTCTTCAAAAAACATGGCCGCCAGAGGACGTGGTCATTTTAATCAACAATTTCTTTAAACAATATCTCCTCCAAAACCACGGAATGGATTTAGATGAAATTTTACACAAATGATCTCTTGTTAGGTTTCTTTCAAAGTTGTTCAAATTGTTCCGGTTCATTGAACATATGGGTCTTCTTGGTTAAAAAAAAAGGTTTTCAGCTATCAGACTTCAAAAATCCTTTTTTTCTTACGAGCTTTGATATTTTTGTTTTGTTTTTGAAGCTGTAGCAAAGAAATTTGTTCAAGCAAGCAACTGAACCAAGGTGCGCGATATAAGGCCATCACGGCATCTTGTTTGGATTTTATTGAGATAGGAAACACACATACCTTTCAATGACTTTTAATAAATTCCAAATATTCCAAATTCTAACTGAACAGCAATTTTAATAACCAAGCGAGAATTTTGAATTCCTGTATTATAAACTCGCCATTCGGCTATTTATATAAATTTTTCCCGCCTAAAATCACAAGATATTCAAAGAACCAAAAACATCAAGGACATTGTGAAAACAATTTCTGCAAGGAAATTCTCTACTCATAAATAAAACAACGGGCTGAGACATAAGATAACAACAGAGTCCACTAGCTAAAACATAACACATAGAGTCTATAAAAACACAAACAAAAATAATTCGCAAATCTGCGACACTCCCAAAGGAAGAAAAATATTAACTTTTAGCAAAATTATAACCTTTAACATGAATCCAATGTCTTTGGTTAAAACAATAAAATATACTATTTTCCGCTGTTTGAAAGTCTATTTTTCACTTAAGATGTGTTTCATTTAATTTTCATAGTATACATGTAGAAGTCATCTTCATATTTTACTGTACTGAATATTGGCTTTCCATCTCTGCAAGTCACATAGCGATATCCCGTTCTTGTCCGTACTTCCACCTCGGTTCTTAAAGTTCTGTTCCCATTGAGCTAGACATCTCCTCTGGCTCTTGATTATAAAAATATCATACAGCACATCATCAGCTTCAGCAGTACACTCGTAATCAACAACACTCTCATCTCATCATCATCCTTTTTATCATCAAAGATCTCATCTACATCAAAGATTTCAGGTTCACTTTCAATAATATCATCACGGAACTCTATCTCACTCTCATCATAATACGCCGAGTCACCGTCTTCTTCATTTTTTTCACCTGAATTTGGTTTACTATTTCCCACAGAAACACTATCATCATCATTTTCAGTAGAATTATCAAACTATTCTCCCGTGTGAAAATATATCATTATTTTCCAATAATCAGTATCACTTTCCACTAAACCAATCCCTTCCTTTGCAAAATCATCTAAGAAACTACTTTCCTCACTCCTTTTTGAATCACAATCACTAATGCTTTTACTGTTGTCATTGTCACTAGAATGCTCAACTGAACTACTGCTGGTACTTTCATAATCCTTTTTATGCATATTGTCTATAATCCGTCACCAAAGAATCATCTAATACACCCTAAACCTCCGTTAACGTTAGCTCCGGCATCTCCTCGTCGCTAATGTCTTCAACCTCTGGGTAGTATTTCCTGACGTCATTAATCTTTTCTGATGGTGATGATTCACTATAAGTATTTCCACTGCTCATCAATTTTCGGACTGCATTTACTTCCAGTTTGTGGACTTTCAAGAGATAAACTGTTAGATATCCACGTCTAATAAATTCTTTGTTACAATCCTCAAATGCACAAGGAAAATATTTCATATCACTGTGTTTTTCTTTTATATGTCAATTCTTCTTGTATGTATATTCCCTCCTACATTGATCACAGATATGTAACATTTTCAAACAATTTCGGCACAGCAATTATACGTCCTCTTTATAAGATATCAATTTTTAACTGACAAGAAAGCGTGCAAATAATATGTGGTTTCAGTGTTTGAAATTTGGGTGACATGTACAGTTTTGCTCACTGATCTTAAAACTGACTTTCAGTGCCCATGAATGTGACCTACTGACCTACTTTCTTAATATTTTAGCATCAGTTTGACATTTGATACATGTAGCAGATATCACTCTGGTGAGTGATCCAGGATCAGCATGACCCTGTGTACGAAAAAGCCTTGACTTGAATGACATGTACAGTTTTACACATCGATCTTAAAACTGATTTTCAATGAACATAAATGTGACTTGGAAAGCCAACAGCCCCGGTGGGAATTTATAAGACTGTTGTGTTGTCTATTCTGAAAGCAGACTTTCTTATTTTTACTTGAATTTTAAAATAAACTTTTCTGCTGGGAGTCAAACTTTAAAATTTAAACAGCAGCACCCTTTTGGTGAGGGATGGATGCCCCCACGCCAAAAATGGTATTAAAGTATTTACTACACACTCTTTGGGCAAACATTTGCTTTAATTTTAGCTCACATTAGCACAAAGTGCTCAGGATGAGCTATTGTGATCGCTCACCGTGCGTCGTCCGTCCGTCCGTCTACACTTCTCCTCCTAAACCACCAGGCCAATTTTGATGAAACTTCACAGGGGAGTTTCTTAAATGGTCTTCTTTAAAAAATATTCAAAGAATTGAATTCCATACAGAACCTAAAGGAAATACTTTAAAAATCTTCTTGTCCCAAACCACAGGTCACAGGCATTTATCTAGTGGTCCTCTACCAAGATTGTTCAAATTACCCCCTAGGGTAAAATATGTCCCCGCCCTGGGGGTCATATGGTTTACATAGACTTATATAGGAAAAACTTTGAAAACCTTCTTGTCCAAAACCACAGTCCTAGGGCTTTTATATTTATATGTAACATCATCTAGTAGTCCTCTACCAATATTATTTAAATTATCACCCTAGGGTCAAATATGACCCCCGCCTCGGGGTCAAATAGCTTATATAGTCTTATATAGGGAAAAACTTTGAAAATCTTCTTGTCCAAAACCACAGGTCCTAGGGCTTTTATATTTATATGTTACACATCTGGTAGTCCTCTACCAAGATTATTAAAATTACATGGTTTAAATTGACTTATATAGGGGAAAACTCTGAAAATCTTCTTGTCCAAAACCACATGGCCTAGGGCTTTGATATTGAATTCGTAGCATCATCTGGTGGTCCTCTTCCAAGATTGTTCAAATTATATGGCGCAGCTCCGGGGGTCAGATGGTTTATATAGACTTATATTGGGAAAAACTTTGAAAATCTTCTCGTCCAAAACCACAGAGCCTAGGGAATTACACGCCAGTGTATCATTGAAGGTTCCATGTGCACCGCCGTATGAACACATCTGCGGATGTCTCTAAAAATATTTTGTACTTTTAGCATGTGTAAATGTCAACCCGGGGCTAGAGGGCGTTGACGGTAGCATGCATTTCCACTACCGTCTATGAACAGGCTCAATCAAACCGAGCATGCAACATTTTCGTTTTTTTTTTTGTCGTGTTGAACAAACATTCCATTTCAAATTGGTAAGAAAATAATAGAAAAAAAAAACCTGGTGAAATGCTCCATCATGTAAAAGAAAAGTAGTTTTGAAAGAAAAATGCGTATTATTTTACTTGCGTCTATGGTACATACCAGCTTCTTATGTTGAATATTTATACAAAGTTACTTAAATATCCATGAATACATGAGAAAGACTAAGACAAGACAAGAAAGTAACATAATTTTTTTACAGACGACAAGAAAATCCGATGTTGACTTTTGACTTCAAAGTGTGACCTTGACCTTTGAGCAAGGGATCTTGATGTTGTACATGACAAATTGTTTCATAATGGGAAAAACTTTTGCCAAATGATATTAAAATCGCAAAGGGAAATCAAAGGCCTGAAGGGCCTGGGAGTCGGCTAATGATTGATATACTGGTAGTACAGTCTACCAGTTTCAGTTTGTTTTTTAGTTTTTTTTCCCAACTGAATAGAGATTTTGTTACAATAGATGAAATTGACATTCAATCGATGCCTAGTAAAACTTTGATTGATTATACAAGTATTTAAACCCAATATATTTCTCTTAAATTGTAGATTGGTTCGCAAAAATAAAAATATTGAAAGTACAAACTACAATTTTACAGCTGACACTAAGATACTGCCCATGACTATATATATTTTTCCAGTAAACATTTGCCTCCGGCATTACCAAAAACAGGCAATTATCGGCTGATATATATTCGCACATGATAAAATTTGAATATGACAATTTATATCTTGAAATTCATAAGTTACAGCGCGGATTGTCACATACAATTTGTAACGGATGGACGAAAGAACTGTTGAGATATTTTACAGATAACTGGCCTGGCGATAACCGTGTCACACTCTAGGTATTGTTCAATCATATTATAAGTGATGTGAATTTAAAGTATACTTACTTTTGCGTTTAAAGATATGTAAATGTTGCTGAGTGTCAATATATAGTGTCATGAATGTTTACACTGACAGGAAAAATTGCGCATTCAAAACTAAAGGAAGTTACTCAGACTAGCTACCTATTTCGGAAAAGATAGCCGATATTAATATATATATAGTTCTTTTTTAGTTAAAACTATCATTTATTCTATTTCAGACATGTTAACCCCTTCAAAACCATGTCAGTAGTCCCCAAGTCCATGCACTTTCAATTATACATTTTGATTCATGTAGACAGACAGGCCCAGACTGGGCTGAAAAATGTTTGAGCTATATTACGTGGTCGGTAGCAGGGTGGGTGTAGGGAGGGGTGTTGCTTCCCGCTTTGAACTGCAGTCAGATTTTGAAAGTGGCAATATGAGGGTAGGATGTGGGAGGATACCCCCTCCTGCAAGTAGGGTTTGGGGTATCACCACAAGAAAATTTTGAAAATGTAGACCCTTGATGCAACCTTTGGTGCGATTTCTAACTGAAAATTTTATGTTTCCTAGATTCTTTTTAATATTACAATATCCAAAGTATGAATGACTGTCACTTCATATTTTTACTTTCAGGTCATGCCTCAGGACAAGTCTGGTATAGATTCTATGTATGTGTTATAAAAGTAAATTCTAGAATCATTTCTGTTACAATAATATCTATCATGTCTGTTACTTGAATGTTAAAATTTCATAACACAGCTCGATATTTACCCAAATATTATATCCGGATACAATTACACTTTTCTTTATATCGCCAAAGTCTCCAGTGTCAACAATATGTTTTACAAATTGTGATGACACAAAAGACAGTTTAGCAGCAATTGGCAGTATCTGACATTGAAGTTTACGGTGATATTACCTCTTATTTAAATCATTTCATAAAAAAAAAAACTGTTTCGTTTCGTCAAAGCAGTCTAACATAGACGATCTACTTTCGATTTCAAATTCTACAAGAAAATACAATTTAATGTTTCGCCGATTTGTTTATTTCTCGAAAAATAAGAAATAAAATCATTTTTAAAATCAATAGTAATTAAACAAACCAGTAAGAGCTTCTTTTCCCGATAATTTATCCGCTTACTGACTGCAAAATTCAACCCATATGTCATCATGAAACGCTGAATGGATGACGGTTTCATTTTTTTGCGACCTGAATCGTAAGCAAATTATCCGAACCAGAAATCAAACCAAAATTCCAGAAATGTTACGATTTAGAACGAAGTTGTATGTAGACGTTTGCATTTTTCGTCACTCGCGATTTTGCATCATTTTGATCTGGCCGATCTTCGTAGTATTTTTTCGATGAACCGAAGTCCGTATTTTCAAGCCAAAGTCGTAGAAGCGTTGTTATAAACAGGTCACGTGTGTTCGCCGACAAGTGCTCAGAATGTAATTAGGATTCATCCGCGAAGTCTCGCGGAAGAATTAACGTACTGCACATATCTTATTCGGGCCACTTAAAATGAAGCTGTCATAATTTAATTGCACCGATGTGTTAAACCCTTTGATAAGAGACATTCTAATGCTTTCAGAGGTACCCCACACAATAGAATACTAGCAGTATGTTCTGGAACTACATTTTGTCTTTCGCTGGATGTTACGCAAGCTTGGTAAGCCTGCGCAATTCATGAAATGCACAGCGCAATAAATTTGTTATTTGAGCAGTGATTTTAAAGATTATTTTTTGAAACGGACAGGGTAACAAATGGATAATTTGTCTAATAAGTTAATATGCAGTTTTTATTTGAATTTGTGAATATCATAATTGCTATTTTGTGACAAAAGGGCATAAAATTAGTCACCATAATCATATGCAAATGTATTACCAAATCCCGCAGAATCGTTATGCGTGTTTATGCTTAATGAGTTACCGCGGAAGAAAATACGTGGCTTTATTCGGGTATTGCACAATTACACTTCATAAATTTGACAGATTATATCGTATATTTGTCATAGCAAATGGGATTGACATAACTGAACTTCATCCGATCAATGAACTCTTTGAAATTAGAGACAATCTAATGGAACTACATCTATTCGCTGTGTTGTGAGGCCATTTAATGAGAATGAGAAATCGGGCGATAGCAAGGACTCGTCAAACGCTTTCAGCGTTTAGCCGACTGAAAAACTATTGACCTTTGACCTTTAAGTGTGGCCTTGACCTTTGAGCGTGAAATCTGGGTTTTGCACATGATATGTCATTTCTTTCTTTGGGGAACATTTGTGCCAGATAATAATTATTGAATCCTTTGATGGATGTCAGAATTATGGACTGGACAGGGAAACAAAAACACACAAAACAAAGCTCAGGTGAAGAACATACTGAATAATATTGCGACATGCTTTCATAACCCAGGTGAAATGTTTTCAAGATATATGCGACACAAACATTTAAACACGTTATGTGTATTTTTCTTTTAGTCAAGGACCATAATTCTGGTCTGTCTGAGTGATCCTCCAAACAAAATACCAGTGCACTACGTCATATACTATGTAACACCCCCCCCCCCCCCCCCCAACCACCACCTCCACCCTCATTTTCATAGCTCTAAGTCTTGTTATATATTCGACAAAATCTTGAACACGCTCTATGCGTATATATTTTTGACTTAATCAGGGGCCTTAGTCTGGTCTGATTGGGAGAAATCCCAAACAAAACTCAAGGTGCAAAGCTTTACAGACTGAATAATATTTCTATGGTGTTTCATGACGCTTACACTAAATACATTTTAACATATACTAGTATGCGACACAAACAAAAAGAGTAATTTATTGAGACATGCGTGACCAATTACTGTCCACAGTTGGTCTTAAAAACGCTTTTTGATTGTTCTAAACTGTGAATCAACGTGTACAATACTTAACATCAATGGTTCAAGGTGCAAAATTCCGCCGTTTGAACTAATTTCGAGTTTCAAGCTATCGGAAAAAGGAACATCGACGTTGAATATGTGTTACCCTTTTGAGTTGTTATAATAGCTTGACCGGTTACCGGTTAGTTTCAACCTAAAGTCGACTCGACCCAAATTAAATATCAACTTTCTATTTTGAGCTAATTCTACGCATTACAACAAAATATCAGCCAAGGCTATTTTCATTTCACATTTTTTTACTTTTCAGGATTTCGTCATCAAACAACAGAAACTGCCATGCGTTACATAATAAACTCAAGAAACAAGGTTAGCTTTTTGTAAAATCTAGTCAATGCAATTGCCGGTTCTCAGCTCAACTTAGCATTTGTCATTGCTCGCACAGAAAATGGGGTAAAAAGCCACTATGGAATCTGAAAGCTTCACATTCATCATAATCTTAAGTTTCAAATAGCCTTTACTTGTACAATAGTGTTTAGATTATAAGAATTCATTTAGTCTTGTTAAGGGCTGGGTGATGTTATTCATATAAGATCACAAACGTATGTGGCATTTCATCCCATTCAACATTCAATCCTGTAAATTAATTAGTATCTCAACATCCAATCCAACTTTATAACGAAATCCCTAACACTCTTCCCACATGATAATTAAAATTTACAACACTCTCCTAGCTGTTAAGGAAATTTCACAACACACTACTGTCGCCGGCTTCCAGTTAGTGGTTTGGTCGGGGGTTGGACGTGACAACGGAAGAGGAACTCCTCATATTTGTTGTGACATGTATTGTCTCAAACCAATATATATAATCAATCAACTGAAACATATACAAAATACCATAATAAGTAAATAGCTACTGATATAAAAATACAAGTACTGTATTGGGCAATACAAGAAACATATTGATGGTCAAGCAATAACTGGATCGCGATAAATCCGTTTACATAGACAATTGAAATAATATCAACAATTTATCGGACCATTGCTACAATTACCAATACATCAATCGACTACAGTATCATCAATATAGTTAATCAGTTTATTTATTTGCAACCTATGACACTACTAACTTCAACATAAGCTTTATTTTCTGAGGGAAAGTCACGAATTGTCTTCTTATACGCTACAGCAAATAAATAATACTTTCAAGACATTATTGTAGCTGATATATTATAACATTTACACTCAATTAATCGATGATGTAGCGATCTCTTTGTCGATTCCAAACACAAGTGTTACCTTGCTCTGGACATGTTCAACCAATTTAGTATGTGAATCCTGTCTGACAAATTAAACATTTTTTTACATATCAGAAAAAAAAATACGATAATCAAGGTATTGGTCCCGTCAAGACACTGCGAAATTTCCAGTCGATTATTTATTCTCATATGCGTGCTGATCTACATTAACATCCGAAAATTGCCGAAATGCTTAATGAAAACACGTCATCACGCAACAATTGCCGAGTGTCTCTATGGGCCAACTTCACTAACATTAACTAAAGGTAATACTAAATGTGATCCATACCAATAAAAGCATTGTTTAATATGGTTATAATGGTAATGTTCCTGCATACTGCTCACTGTACCTTTTGTGTTCAATCTGGGAGAAAATTTTATATTTATTAAAGAAAGAGTTATGGTTCTTGTGCTGCTTTTCAGTTAATTTTATTGTACCTATCTTTGTATCAAGCTACATGGAGGTCCCATCTTTAGTTTAAAGTTATTATCTTGAATGTAAACATATGTAAATTAGGCAAATCAAATATCTATTACTCCTTCGTTTTATCAAATTTTAACTATTGCCCCCTTACTTGGCATTTTTGTGATGAAACATACACTAAAAACTAGAAAAGATCCAGGAAAGAGCGTTACGTTTCATCTATGACGATTATGTATCAGATAACGACTTACAATTAACCAAATCTAAACTTCCGACATTTAAAAATATGGAGAATCAAAACTACGGCACAAGAAATTCATAAAATTATTCATAAACCAAAGACGGCCTATTTACAAGATCTGTTAATATTAAAACACACTCTTATAATTTTAGGTACACAAATATAACCAATATTCCTCAGGTAATAACAATATTCCTCAGGTAATAACAACCAGTCATGGTAGCAACTCCTTCCGTTCCTATGCACCTAAGCTTTGGAACTCATTGCCACAACACCTTAGAGATGAGGTTAATGACAAAAACTTATAAAAAATGATTGGTGCATGGAACAAAGAGAGCTGATCATCTTCATGGACCTGAATAACCTAAGCTTGTGTTTAATCTGCTTTATTAGTCCCCTACTGGTTGAAAACCAGTTTCGGGGACTATAGGAATGCGCTTTTCCGTCCGTACGTCATTCCGTCATTCTGTCATTCCGTCATTTTGTCCGTCCGCAATTTTGTGTCCGGTCAATAACTCTGTCATTCAGTCAGGGATTTTAATATTACTTGGAACAAATGTTTCCCATGATAAGACGACGTCTCATGGGCAAGACCCGGGCCCCTTGCTCAAAGGTCAAGGTCACAGTTGGAGGTCAAATGTCAACAGGGTTTTTTTCCTGCCCGGTCCATAACTCTGCCATCAATCAAGTGACTTTAATATTACTTGGCACAAATGTACCTGATAATAATACAATGTCTTATGCACAACGTTCAGACCCTAACTCAAAGGTCAAGGTCACAATTTACATGGCATGAACAGGGTCTATTTCGTGTCCGGTCCATAACTCTGTCATTCCTTAAGGGATTTTAATATTGCTTGGTACAAATGTTTTCCATGATCAGACGATATGTCAAACGCAAAACCCGAACCCATGGCTCAAAGGTCAAGGTCATAATTGGAGGTTAAATGTCAACAGGGCTTTTTCCTGTCCGGTCCTTAACTTTTTCATTTATTAAGTATTACTTGACACAAATGCTTCCAATGATCAGAGGACGTGTCATGCGAAAAACTATGACGCCTAGCTCAAAGGTCAAGGTCACATTGTAGGTTAAAGGTCAATAGAGTTTTTTTCCTGTCCAGTCTCGAACTCTGTCATCCATCAAGGGGTTACAATATTACTTGGCTTAAAAGCTTCCCATGATGAGACAACTTGTTGTGTTCAACACCCTTGACCCTAGCTTAAAGGTCAAGGTAACACTTGGAGATCAAAGGTCAATAGGGCTTTTTCCTGTCCGGTCTATAAATTTGTCATGCAAAACAGAATTTAAATATCAGTCGGCACAAATATTTCTTGGAAGAGACGACGTGTCATGCGCAAAACCCGGGCCCCTAGCTGAAAGTCATGGTCGCACTTGGAAGTCAAAGGCCAAAAGGGCTTTTTCACTGTCCAGTCTGTAACTCAACAATCCTTAAAGGGATTTTTATATTACTTGGCACAAATGTTCACCACCATAAGACAGAGTGTCATGTGCAGGAACCAGATCACTAGGTCTAAGGTCAAGGTTACACTTAAATGCCAAATGTCAGACACAAGGATGACTTTGTCCGTAGCAAATCTTCTTCAAGATTGAGGGATTTTGATGTAACTTGGTACAAATGTCCATCATCATAAGATTGTCATATGCAAGAACCAGGTCCCTAGGTCTAAGGTCAAATGTCACACTTTGAGGTTAAAGGTCAAATTAAAGAATGACTTTCCGGAGGACTTCTTTTTCATGCAAGGAGATTTGATGTTACTTGGCACAAATGTTGATCACCTTATGGCATCCTTGTTTTTAGAATTACTTCCCTTTGTTGTTACTTTAAATAGCTTATGTTGTTGCTTTTTTTATCACTGGCCGTACGGACAAATCGAGACAACTTTTCAGTGGTACAACATGCATGTTACATCCAACTTTTAGGTGTATTTTGACCTATCTCTACCTGGTCAGGAGTTTTGTGTGGACTTATATTATTTAGAATTAACAACTGTAGGTTTTTGTATTAGAAATTTTAATCGAAGTAAATCTCATTGACAGATACCAGTTCATTATGTTATTCTGCAGTAGAGGTTATTAGGTGTCTTCCAGTAGGGAACTTTGTATCGCATGACAATACTAGTACTTTAGTCGCTTGTTTATTCTCTTATTTTCCTGTGTCTGAGTTTTCAGTTGTTTATCATAAACAAGCTCAGTCAAACCGAGCCTGCAACATTTTCGTTTTTTGTCGTGTTGAGGGACATGTGTAGTTTCCACTTTTTCTATTTTCTAATATTTAATAAGTGCTTTTTGGGGTTTGTATACTACATTTATTTTCTTAGTTAGCAAACTGCTTGCACTTTATTTTAAGCTCTTTTTTTTACCTATTTCTGTCATTGCATATGCTTGCTGTATTTTTATTTTTTTATTTATTACTTATTATATTTATATATTATTTAGTGAACCTATTGAATTAAATTATCTTATTTTAATTCTTTTAACAAGCACTACTTATTACTACTTGTCTTTCAAGATGTATTATGTCTATCAGTTCTTAAATTATAACAAATAATGGTATTTTATGTAAAATGTGTAATATGTAAGTCAAAAGCTATACATAGCTTATGTTTATAATTTTATATTATTTACCGACAATAAAAAAATATTGACTTGACTTGACTTGAATCGAAAATGTTAAAAGTAAGAACAGAAAGTGTATTGTATACAACAACAATAGTTACATCAAAAACAGTCTTGTCAGAGTACCTGTTCGTCTAGTCGTCGTCGGTCTGTTCAATTTTCTCTTTCACTATGTAATGTGACAGTAAATTCCCTTTAGTAGAGTCAAAGGTACTGTCAAAGAAAAATAAAATGCAAATTTAAGTTGGATTCAATCATCGCAATGACATGTATCATTGTACGAATTTATAATAAAATCCCCTTTATCAAGTACCATTATAAAGGGAAACAGTTAAAAAATCCGCCAGTGTGATGGAATTTGCTATGTTCACTTATCCTCCACAGTGCTAAAGTCACATTAGTTTGCATTTAGTGGTGAATTATTCCTTAAATGTTTAAAAACTAAGTAATGGGTCTTGATGCCTCAACTTTCTCATAAGCCAGTAGATTTCTGTGAAGTTCAAAGAAATACCTTCACACTGAGTTCAAGCTACGTGTATTTACAGAAAATAATGATTTTGCTAATATTTCCCTTAAAGGAGGTTGTATATCTTAACCTTTGTATATGCGCATGCCAAACCGGAAGCTTAAGTGAGTATTTACATCAACGTTTTCGACAAAAGAGATTTGTTTGTATATTCATTCTTCTGAAACAAATTCCTTGACCTGTTTCTGATCTGATGCTTAATGTAATGGTTTAATAATGCTGAAATAATAAATAAATTATAGCAAAAACTCTTCAAAACATTGTTGCGTTCAAATGACGTCATCGGTGACATGACGTTAGGGGTCAGTTACCGCTTGAAAATAATAGCTTCTATCTTGAAAGTACGTAATTCTGAGCATTGTTTTATTTGTGCTATTTTTAAATAGCCATTATTTGCCGAAGTATTTTTATGAGCCTTTAGCTTTGAATTATAATTAATATTTTGCGGCATTTATGAACTTATATTGAAATGGCATGCGGAATGTAAGAAAATGGATGATGGTAACTGATGTTATTGGGAATATAATTGGGTGCAAGGCTATTTTCAAAGAAAATTGGGCAGTTTGATTTGTAATACAATTTGTTTTCGTTTCCATTGATAATTTGGTGCTTTTATACTAAAACTAAGCTCTTAAATTGTTCATATTTCAGTAGAAATTTATAATAATATCTTGAATTAAATTAATGTTACCATGAAAACGAACCCCGTGACCTATATATCTAAACGTAAATTTTAAGGCGCTGACGCTGGTTTATTTAAGGAACACAGTTTCAGATTCATATGTATATTTCAACAATATTTTCGAAAATAAAAATTGCAAGCACAATAGTTTTTGCATAAAAAGTCATATTAGAAGTTCTACTGTAAGCATGTTAAGTTTTGAGATATAAACAAATGCAGATCAATAAAACGAACATCTTACTTACTTTAGAAGTAAAATGTTTTGAAGCTACATACAAATTTATGTAATATTTTTCTAAGAACGCAAACTTTACCTTATGATTCTAACATCCATTGTAGTTTTGATGTTAAATGTAGAACCTTCATTGGTTTCAAAGATTTTCATTGTACACATAATCAGACCTCTGCCTTGATACGTGATTTGTCATAATCAATAGGCCCCAGAGTACAATTAATTTCTCATAGAGTTACATACAAATACATCAATGCAATGCAATGCTTTGACACAAGGTTCTGGAGACAAAAGCAAATATCTCCTCTTAAGAAATCTATCTGAGAGAAACACAAAAATCCCTATTAAGTGATATGTTGACTCAGAATGGATAATGTATTGCATTTAACTAGAGTGAAGCGGTCAAGCCTACTTTTGTACGAATCCGCTGACAGTCATTTGCAAAAGAAATCACGGTTTTCTTAACCCTTACTCTTCATTCACATCAGCTCTGTAAATTTGGTGACTTTCAGAAGCTCAGGATATCTATTTTCAAACAAATCTATCATGAAATGTGAGACCTCTTTCCTCTCGGATACACTTTCTTACGTTGGGTAACGAGGGGAGGGTAACTGTATCTTATTAGCAATAACCTTTACAAGTTATGATATCTGCACTTATTTTACATCATATTATAACCACTAGTATTAACCTTCCGCCATGTATGAAGTAAATACATCGTTTTTATACAGGGAGAAGTTTCCTTTCGTACTTGCATTATGTTGTCCTATTTTTGAAATGTAATCGTGTTATTTTCGAAATAAAATGTTTAAATCAACAATTTTGCTCCATTTTCTAGGTAAAAAGGTAGAAGGATTTTGACAAAATAAAAAGCATAGTTAACAGTTTCACTGAAATACATTATTAGTTATCAAAAATATCAAATGAAATGTCAATTCTGGACATTTTTAGAGTGATTAAAAAGAAAATTTTGTTAAAATGGAAGTCAGAGTTATGGGACCTGGCATGTGAGTTTGCGTCCTAATGATATCTCTTTTGGCTATGTATTTGTCAGGGCATCATTAATAAACGATGGCATTGATATTACACATATGCACATATGTCGAAAGAGCAAGTTCTGTTTTTGGTGGAACATTCACAGTTGATATAAAGTGATACATATTTTAACGGGATTAACAAGGCGATTCACGTGCTGTTAATACATGAATTTTATATTTGAAATGCTTTGCCAGGGACGGATATTTATACATGCGCAGATGGACATCTTTCTTCTTCCATAATAATCTGTTTTTGTTTATAAAAGATGCAATTTAAGAAAGACAAATTTTAGGCACCTCTTTCTAGACCCCTTAGTAGAACATTTCCCGTTTCTAGATATAACTTGGAAAAGGGACTTGTGCAGAATTGTGAAATATTTAGACAGATGATTAAAATACCAGTATGCAGACATGGTTCCTCATTAGATACAAACATACTTTGAGGACGTTAATATTGGTAGCTTAATTGCGGACAAGAAGGATTGTAATCACTATTGTTCACGGACAAAATACACACTGGAAGAAAGAATTAGCCCAGACCATTCTATTCAGTATATATTGGCACATTAAGCTATCTTCAAATTTTGATAAATGGTAAATTGCATAGTATATACATGTGCAGCTTTAAAAAATTGCACAAAGGTAATTTTTCAATAAAATATTTCATCACTTATAGAGACTGATTTAAATCTTGAAAATCCTCATCAAATATAATTAACATGACTAAATATATGCACTTATTGTGTAGGAAGGGCTGCACTTACAGTTACATGACAGCTGTTTGTTAAAAAAGACTGGACGTTTTTTTAGTGACATTACATATTCAAACGTTGCTTATCGTTTGAAGTATTTTAAATCTAACATACAGTGCCGCTTTTAACGCAAACATGTTTACTGTATATTTACATACATACTGTGTCGAAATTGTTCATATTACCGAACAACACATTCGAGCATGAAATATCTTTAATCATTTCAACTCAATTGTAGACGATGTAAAAATGTCATTCGAATCTTTCTCGAGCCTGTGTCAATAAAGATACCTGTACCAGAATCTTGCAAAAGACATTAGAAGATAAATCTAGGCGAGTTCGAAACCAAAACCTCCAGGCTGAATGACAGGTACCTTGATCATAATACAATCACTCCCGTATGAGCTACAGCTTTACAGAACAAATTGTTGCGTTGATTCATAATTGCATAAGCATGGTAATAGATATTGCAATCCGTCGAGACATCTTTTTAACAAATTTAATCATATGAGCCGCACCATGAGAAAACCAACATAGTGCGTTTGCGACCAGCATGGATCCAGACCAGCCTGCGCATCCGCGCAGTCTGGTCAGGATCCATGCTGTTCGCTAACAGTTTCTTCAATTCCGATAGGCTTTAAAAGCGAACAGCATGGATCCTGACCAGACTGCGCGGATGCGCAGGCTGGTCTGGATCCATGCTGGTCGCAAACCCACTATGTTGGTTTTCTCATGGCACGGCTCATATTTTAATATCAGTCATAAATATTACTGCGAAATTCCTCCTTGAGGCAAGCAAATTGATTTTTTCATTAAACATTAAACATAATTTTAGTGATTTTGCCAGATTCAGCTTGGTAGGCAAAACACCTGTCACAAGAGACACAGCTGAATATTAAATATCAAAAGTGATAAATAAATATGACAAGTTTTTAATCGATTTGAATCTCACTAGGAATTTTAACTGTTGCCAGGAAACACTCAAGTGAGAGAATTATGACCAAATGTCAGGATTAGATGCCAGCTACAAAATGTTATTTAATAAGAAATTTCAACAGAGTTACCCGGATGTCTCCCGCTAAGACCATTTTGCAGGAGATCGCGATTATAAAATCTGTGCAAAGATCCTTTGGAAACATAAAACGGATTCAAAAAACGTTATTGTATACTCAGTTTGATAGCGTCTGTTCTTTAGTGGTAATGAAATTTGCAACAAACCTGACATCCTCTAGCGGCTGCGCAAAATATTTGCTTGTAGTTGAAAAAAAAAATTAATCTGTTCCCCTGTCCTATAATGGTTTCCATTCGAAATGGCTCTCATTATTACTTTTTTCGGAGTTCGCTGAGGATCAGTCTACCAAGAAACACACCATTTACACTTTTAACGTTCAAAAGGTATCTTGAGATTGCAGAGACTGCTTCTGAATGGTGAGGCACAACATCTTTTACTGGGTCATATAAAAACCATAGTAATGTATGGCATATTATACCTGACACAAACTTTCTGTCATGGGTTTTAGTACATGTTTTATAACAGATAAACAGAAAAAAATATATATGTAATGGACAAATACATACCTAAACTCGTTGAAAAAACAAAAAATACAACAAAATATATCTTTGATGCACCAACTTCAAGGAATGATGTTGGAAATGTTGAATATCAGTAGAGGTACAATACAATTTTGTTTTAAAATTAAGGATAAAGATTCAATAATATGTTCGTATCAAGAACATAGTCCCTTTAGCAGTGTATGCATGAAAGTATAAATGACTGACATTAAAAACAATAAGACAACATGTGACAAAACAAGTGTATAAAATCACAGTAGGGCACCGCCTTGGAACAGTCCACTGTGGAGGTTAAACCGCGCCAACCCTGACAACCCTAATTATGTTTCAAAGTTATAGGACAGTGTAAATAAAAAATGGATCCCTAACACACATAATGGCAAACGGGCAAAAAAATAAACCATAAGAATGGTCGTGTAAAATAAATAGATTCCGTTTAACATTGAACAAGTCATTTTTAAAAGTTTCATAAGACTTTATCATGTTATAAACAGATAAAATGTATTCAATCAAACTTTCTACCATGTTAATCAATGCTCGAATATTCGGGAAACATTAAAGAAAACAAATATTGAAAATACTATTTAACACAAATTGCATATTTTTATGCTCCCAACAAAAATTTGGCAGCCACATATCAAAGGCAATATGAATCGGCCCATGATAATTGCATGACATCAACTTAGGCTACACTTTTTGTTTTCATTTTAACATGTGAAATCAATTCCCCTTGCCTTCACAACATCCTTGTTCATAGTATCATAGATCATTTATGGTACAAAAGTTCATTTGAAAACAAAGCAGCCTGTAATCGTCATAGTTCGCCTATTTTTGTGAAATCTGTTTTGCTTGATCAGAAACAGAAAGGTACTGGCTCAGTAATGGAAATCGACAGTTTCATTTGGGTTGCATACTTTCGTATGTTATTCCAGCATTTCTCGGCAGTTAATGTAAGTCATTCAGATTTTTTCCTTACTCCTTACATTTGATATTTTCAGTTTGTTTATATAACCTTCAGCATAACAAAATAATACCGACTTCACTTCAGACAAAACGTTTAATGTAATAATTTTGTTTAATCAGCATCAATTTGTCACGTAAACAAGGTATAGTTGAGAGTAAATGTATATTTTTTCGTAACCTGAAAATAGTTTAATGTCAAGACATTATGTCAAATTGTAAACGCTAGAAACATGTTATTGTATTAATTTGTTACCTTTAAAACAGATTATTATGTTTGGCTGTTTCTGTTCGAAACAGGTTATTATGTCAAGTTGTTACCGCATGAAATAGGTTATTATGTTAAGCTTTTACCACTTGAAACAGGTTATTGTGTTAAGTTGTAAACGCTTGCAACATGTTATTATATTAAATTGTTACCACATGAAATAGGTTACTACAATAAGCTGTTACCACTTAAAACAGGTTTTGTGTTAAATTGTTACCCCATGAAGCAGATACTTAGAATAAGTTGCTTACGCTCGGAACAGGTTATTATATTTAGTTGTTACCATATGAAATAGGTTACCATGTTAAGTTGTTACCACTTGAAACAGTTTATTGTGATAAGCTTTTACCGCTAGAAACAAGTTATTGTTATTGTGATGAGCTGTCTACGGTTAAAACAGGTTATTTCGCTAAACTATTACCACTTGAAACGGTTTATTATTTAAGAATTAAATGCAATTATGTGTTTTTAGACGTGTATAAATCTCACCCGGACTTCTTTAAATACCGATCCTTTGGATGATTTGCAAGAAGCCGTCCCAATCAGTCTAAACTCTAAATGCACAAAAATAGAATCAAATTCCTATATTTACATTTCGCACAGTATCTAGCCACAAAAATAAGTAGCTAGCCTTCCACGAGTATCAGAAAATTGAACTAAACATCAGGATATCGGTCTTTGCAATATCTAAATAGAACAGGCAAACAGACATGGCATTAAAATTGTAATTCGCCTTCCAATAAAGGGTTCCTGATTTTCAATTAGATATTTTTAAATCAGGAAAGAATAATACAGCCATATCGCTTCAGTTTTGATTTTTACCGTCAAAATAGTTTTTACTATGATAAAATATTGTTGTTTTTTATAAATTATGGTGTCCAAATTTGAAAGATGTTTTCGGACGACGCCATTTTGTTTTATGATTTAATGTGATCACGCATACAGTCTCTCGGAAAGGGTCTACCATGATATTGTTGCACCAATGTAGCTTATACGAATTCTTTCTAAGCATAATTGTTTACAAGTGAAACCGGTTATTAATTTAAGTCGTTTACGCTTAAAACGGGTTATTGAGCTTGAAACATGTTTTTTGTTAAATTGTTTGAACTATAAGCAGTTTAATACATTTGGTGTTAAATTGTTGCCTTTGAAATAGGTCTATTCATACCAAATACTTTTTGTTTTTTATTTCTGCACTACTTCGTTCCTTTTAAATTTTAGTATGTAAGATTACATAGAAACGCTAAATTCTTATTGTGATATTCATATTACGGAAAGCCATTTAGTGCGTGATAGATTTCTTTGACGTCAAAGCTTTTCAGACTTAGAAGTGTATTCCTAGTGTGGACAGGTTCTCTAGACAATTTGATTTTCTATAAATGAATTTGGATTTACCATGATCCGCTTGTTTGCAAATGTGATTGATGTTTGCTCGTGCGTGGATCAACAGATACGTTGATACCATTCCTAGAAGGTTAAAGTACTAAGCAATTGTATACACAGGAGTATTTCGAGTTTCTCAGGCCTGTGTTCTGCATTGAAAGAGGAACTGGATTCTTGCTTCTTTTAGCTCATACCCAGGTGGCGGTAGATGTCATCCGGAAAGAGGTGACGAGAGTATTAGATCTTAATATAGGCCTAAGTTAATGAGACTAGATTTTTTTAACAATTGACCTAAAATGTTAGCGCAATACTGAGAGTGAAGATGTATTGATCGATTTGATTTGATAAAAGACAATGTGTTGGAAAGCGTTCATCCTCAACCCCTGTTGACGACTTTTCACATTATGCAGGTGAAAGAAGACAACAGGTGTCCCTCCGTGCATTACTTTATCACGATTTGGCATCTGGGTAGAACCACTGATCTTCCATAAGCCTCCTGAATGGCCTCCTCACACGAAGAATTCAACACCCCGAGCGAGGCTCGAACCCACATTGGTGAGAGGCAAGTGATTTAAAGTCAGCGACCTTAACCAGTCCGACACAGAGGCCCCTTCCTCCACCTCCCGACACAGAGGCCCCTTCCTCCACCTCTTATTCATGTGGAAAAGTTGGCAGTAACTTGCGGAGAACAGGTACTGCTAGGACTAGGACAGAATCCAGGAACACCGGTTAGGTTAATTGTCAACTGTTTTGTAACTGAAAACCTGTTGAAGAAGGGCGCTAATCCCAAAACAAACAAAAACAAGTACACACTGAATAGCTACTATTATTGCAGTTACTGTTTCGCCTTCACCTAATTATGATTTCCTAAACTCAAATAAATTAAATTTCGAGATTTGTTCCTCTGACTGTGTTTAAATTACCATCGCGCCCGTATTGCGTCTGTGAGTCAATCCTCTGGTATCTACATTTTCCTTATATGTTCTTTAACATTACCGAAAAAATATAGACGATTCCATAATTGGTTAGGGTTTGGAACATGCAGTAAACGTGCATCGTTGCCGCTTGTTATTCTTGTCTTTATATCACTTCATGCCGAATCACTTCATGTCGAGATACTCCGATCACTTTATGACACTGCAGCAATTACTTGTACCATTTTAGTCTAAAACGTGTCACAGTGCAATAAATTTTATTTTTCAAAACAAGCACTATTGCTTCCGGCATTATCTAGCCAGCATTTCGATTACATAGAATATCATTACTGTCTATTTGTTGACATATACTAATTAAATGCCCTTTCGTGATTACCTGTTAATAAATCGTTTTAAAACTACTCGTATTATAATTCGTTTTAAATAAACAGGCTAATTGCTGTTGGGATAAGACCACAGTTATTTGCCATTGACTGTTGGGATAAGACCACGGTTATTTGCCATTGACTGTTGGGATAAGACTAGTTATTTAACATTGACTGTTGGGATAAGATCACAGCTATTTGCCATTGACTGTTGGGATAAGACCACAGTTATTTGCCATTGATTGTTGGGATTAGACCACAGTTATTTGCCATTGACTGTTGGGATAAGACCACAGTTATTGCCATTGACTGTTGGGATAAGACCAGTTATTTAACATTGACTGTTGGGATTAGACCACAGCTATTTGCCATTGACTGTTGGGATAACACCACAGTTATTTGCCATTGACTGTTGGGATTAGACCACAGTTATTTGCCATTGACTGTTGGGATAAGACCACAGTTATTTGTCATTGACTGTTGGGATAAGACCACAGTTATTTGCCATTGACTGTTGGGATAATACCACAGTTATTTGCCACTGACTGTTGGGATAAGACCACAGTTATTGGCCACTGACTGTTGGGATAAGACCACAGTTATTTGCCACTGACTGTTGGGATAAGACCACAGTTATTTGCCATTGACTGTTGGGATAAGACCAGTTATTTGCCATTGACTGTTGGGATAAGACCAGTTATATGCCATTGACTGTTGGGATAAGACCAGTCATTTGCCATTGACTATTGGGATAAGACCACAGTTATTTGCCATTGACTGTTAGGATAAGGCCACAGTTATTTGCCATTGACTGTTGGGATAAGACCACAGTTATTTGCCATTGACAGTTGGGATAAGACCAGTTATTTACCATTGACTGTTGGGACTGTTGTTGATAAAGGTCATTTCCATGCCAGATATAAGCTTTAATGATGCTTAATTGTAAAGGAGAATGTCTGCTGATGAGTTTAAGCTACGTTATATGCTTCTAAGTTTGGGTAAAATGAAAGTAAAAGTAGGTATGTCTACCTACGCAATATTAGCGTTTTCATCACGTGTCTGCAAGGTTTCATCGCAGTATGGTCGACCCCAAATTTTTTTTGTTGTATTTTGTATTGCTTAAGGACAGATCTTTAAGAAAGGGTAGTCTTACAAGAAGTGAAAGGCTGGAAATTCTGGTAAAAACTTGGTAAATGTTGTTTTTACATAGAATACAGTAACGGAGGCATTTAGTACCTTCTAACCATAAGTGGTTGCCTCATGTAGTGGACTGTAATGACACTCGGCAATATACGTATTATTACGTATCCTCCTAAGGCAATTCGGCATTCTTCGGATATTAAGCGGCTCAGTACGTATGTCACTTTCCGAAACAGCCTGAAAAGGCTGAAATTGCGTACGGATACGTTATATTTTTACGTTATATTTTGCCAGTTGTCATTATATGTCATTTACCTTAACTTATTAAGTGGCAAATCATGCGTATTCTTGTTTGGTTAAAGACAGAATTGCTTCTTAGTAGGATTTTTCAAATTTACTAAACTTTCGAGAGATTGTTGTTCATTTTGAAATCAAGGAAATTATATGAGATATATACGAACAGTTAGCTGGCATATTACATTAAATCTAAACGGATTGAAATGCAAATTGGATGGGAAACACGGCAAAATGGAATCTTGGAACACGGCAAAATGGAATCTTATTTTCTAAAAGAGTTCATTTCAAACGACATTTATCAGATTAATCTAAAGTTCACTTTTCATGTAAAATATAAAAAAAAATCGAATGCTTTGAAAAAAGTTTTACAGAACTGTGTGTGCGTGTGCGTGCGTCCGTGCGTGCGTGTGTGTGTTCGGGTTTAACGTCTTTTCAACAATTTTTCAATCATATAAACGACGGTATCTACTTGTAGCAGTGTGCATGATGCCCAAATAGTGGTGTCTCACTGGAATATCACGCCGTAGACACGTGACATGATACTCCACCCAGTCATATTATACTGGCACCGTGCTGACCAGTCGTAGCACTATCCTCTTAATGCTGGGCGCCAAAAAAGCGAGAAAGCTGGTAGTACCATTTTTTACGTCTTTGGTATGAAGCGGCCAGGTATCGAATCCACGACCTCCCGCATTCGAAGTGGGCCCTCTACAACTAGGCTACCGAGGCGGTTCTACAGAATATAAAATAAAGCAAGAACATGTAATATACTTATGTCTTAATGCCTTTTCTTGTGTTGATGTCGGAAGTGACGTTATCTTAATGTAAATGTGGGTATTAATTGGAAGAGGTCATATGTACACCAGTCAAAAACAAGAGCTGTTAGAGGAAAGCAACGTTCGAATTTTCAAAATAAAAACGTGGAACACCACAGGTCGCCAACACGTCATAAACGAAAATGTTGCATGCTCTGATTGAGCCTGTTCACGGACGGTAGTGGAAGTGCAAGGTAACGCCCACGCCCTATAGCCCCGGGTTAAGCAGAACTCAACATTTACACATGTTATAAGTACCAGAATATAATTTAGAGACATCCGCAGATATATTCATACGGCGGTGCACATGGAACCTTCAATGATGCACAGAGTGCAGTTCCATGAAAAGCGGCGTATGGTCCCCAGATAAAATAATGGCTCTTAAAAACCTTGTTACTTAAAATGTTTAAATAATGAAAACATGGACATAAACCAGTATGAAACGGGCAAAATGTTTGAATCATAAATATTTTTTACCTCTTTTGATGGTTAAGTGAATTAAAATATCACTACAATGAAGTCGAAAGAGAGATATAAATTTGTGAAATAGCAAAATAGAGTTATGGGGTCTGTGTATTTTATATCAAAACAGAAGAATAAACAGGTTTGTAAAAATGAATTCTATTTCCACAATGGTAACTGGGATATCAGCTTACATACAGAAACATTTGAATGTCGAACACAGGCTTTTGTAGAATGAAAAACGTGCATATTCTATGCCAGGTCATCACAGTGAATATGTGTCTCAAATGCGGTAGCTGAAAGAAACAAAAAATCGAAAAAGGGAATTACCATAATGGCACTGTAAAAGCTACAATGTATATAAAAAGGTTATGCAACCTGTGTAGCGCATTTCAGATCATCAAAGTGAACATTTCAATTCGTATTTGCGAAGTCGAAAAAAATAGAGCTACAAACCTGTACAGTACATGTCAGGTCATCACAGTGAACAAGCGGGAATTGATGGATTTTTAAACAATAACTCTGTGTTGAATTTCATGAAGATCCATTTCGGGATTATTTTGTTATGTGGGAATTTATGGATTGTTAAATAACTCTGAAGTAAATTAAGTTATCCTGATGAAAGGCACGCATGCACAACGGCCCTATAGTGTAAAATTTCAAAAAGATTCATCAGTAGGTTACTTAGACACATTCAAAAATCCCAATCTTTTACCAAATCAAGGGGAAAACTGTTTTACGGATCAAGAGACATGACGTTATATATGTCAAAGACCATGTGCTAAATAATATTTATGCGAGGTTTGGCAATTCTAGTTAGAATACTTTTTTGAATTATAAGCATTCTCAACCTTTCCCCGCAAATCAACGGGAAAAAAACTCTGCTGTTACTGGGTCAATGGCAATGATACTTCATGTGAGCAAAGGTCATGGGCTAACTAATAGTTATGAGGTTTGGTGATTCTAGCAAAAACAAAAATACGTTTTGAATTCAATTTCGGATAGGCGGACACACGCATGCACGCATGCATGCGCACACGCACAGACGAACAGCCGGACGTACGCATGCATGAACAATATCCCCCCGCCTTCGGCGGGTGATAATCAAAGGAGATAATTAAAAAGTTAGCAAGGTAGTGTTATTGATCTTGTACATTGTACTTTCTTTTAATGTTGTTCTGTGTTGCAGTTTGAATGAAATGACTTCACCACTCAAAGAGGTATGCCTCAAACAGTTTAATTTAGGGAGATTATTAAAAAAAGTAAGCGATTGTCTTTTACATGCACTTCCTCTCAACGCTCGCTCTCACTGTGTAAGGTTTTGACAAAATGCTTTTCATAGTTTTTGGATTGATCCTCCGGAAAAAAAGTGTCATGAGTAAATCAAATAAATGGTGATCAACATTACAATAAGCAAAATACAGTTATTATTCGTGTGCATTACAGTTTGTCCTTTATATAAAGGTTTAACAAAATACATTTAATAAATTTGGAGTTGTGATCTGGACAAAAGTGTAACAAATGAATAAAGGGCAATAATTCAAAGTCAGAATGTGAACACTTATGACTCTTGCACACTGCATTTCATCTCGACATCCTTTTTCATTGTCTTTAACAAAATTTCGTCAATAGTTTTCGAGTAACGCTCCAAAAAAAAATTGTAACGAGTTAATAAAAAAACTGCGATTCAAAGTAGATTTATGACCCTTGTACACTGCACTTCCTCTCATATGCCTTCAAATTCTTGGAATAAACCATATCATGTTCTAAACTAAAACAAAAACTGAAATTTCGAATTGGTTTACTTGATTTTGTGCAACTTGGTACATTAAAATTATCCTGTTTTAACTCAAATAAAAACTAAATCTTCGAGATCTTTTTCTCTGATTCTTGTCTGAATCGCTATAAAATCTATAGGAAGTTTATATTACACAAACACCGTTGCGTGCATTTACCAGCATTTTCATTGTGTGCACTTTCTACATAATTTGCTGTAAAATATAGAACATTCCATAATTCATTCAACATGCATCAGTGCCGATAGCTCTTCCTGTCTGTAAATCAGTGCATGTTGAAACACTCCTATCAAATCATGACACAGCAGCAATTACTTGCGCCATTTTAGTTCAGCACGTGATTAAAAGCGACACGTGATTAGTTTCGTATTCTAATTCAATGACCTTTCGTGACTGGCTTTTTAACCCTTAGCCTGCTGCAGGCGAATTTAACGGCCTTTGCAAACAGCTTGGAACCAGATCAGACGCCGATTAAATCGGCGTCTGATCAGGTTCCAAGCTGTTTGCTACTCTGACAATATTTCATCCAATTTTGGACCAAATTGAATGAACTTAACAATTTTAGCAGACGACATTTCCAGCAGACGACAATTTATCTAGCATGCTAAAGGTTAACACCACAATCAATGATTGCTTACCATTTGAATGTACTTTAAGGTCTAGATATTTACAGTTCTTTGAAAATGGTGAAGAATTGTCCGAGAGTGTGGCCCCTTTATGCAATCCTAAACCGGAATTAAATGTATATATCAGAAATCTAATAACTGTTTTGTAGAGTTATATACATATATTATATTCTGTTTAATTTTTTATGTGAAACAACCCATTTGGTGCTGTTTTATATTTTTCTCAAGATGTAAGGTTAAGAGTTAAGACTAAGGTTAGTCGTATATTCATAATATTGACATAAGACCACAGTTACTCGCCAGCTATTGACCACAAAAAGGTAGCTGTTGCATGAAAAATAGTTCCTGTGCTAAATATTGGTGAAAATGTGAGGGATAAATATACAATAAAGGGTATAATTCAAGAGATGAGATATAAAATAACAGATACACGTAAAATTCAATAAAGTTCTAATATCAGATTATGTATACCGCGACATTACGTAAAATCGTTACGATTAAAAGGCCACAATGTCTTTAGCTTGTAACATGTCTGCCATATTATTTGTCATGACTAAAAAATATGATAATTTCCTATTGAGTCCTGTTTTCGCTAACTTTTATGTCATATATTTGTCAAAGGTTCGACAGTATATAATCATAGCAGAAACAATTTTTAAGGCAGTTTTCATTACACCCCTTTATGGCTCAAATAGTAGAAGTCCATTTGTAACATTAAAGTAGTACTAATCTCATAATTAAATTATGCTTATTCTCTATTTGGACTGCCGATTTATCTATTTTAACATAAAATTTAAAAATACCCTGGAACTTTAATACAGCTCAGACTGTTTACTGAATAATACATTTGCTATTTTGCTAATATCTGAATAGCGATTTTCCCGTGGGATTTATTTTATTTAAATTATCTTTACTTTTCTATCCAACAGCACATAATAAATTTGATAAGGTCGTTTACGGCAGATCGGTCGATATTTCTGAAGCATACCAGTAATGCGAAATGGGTGAAAAATGGCAGATACGACCTTTTATTAACGACAAAATATTATTTTTGTTACAATAAACAGGGTCAGACATACACGATTTTATGTAAATTTCATTATGATACTAAATGCAGTTTCAGAAAATGCATAGTTACCTGCACGCAAAATGTACTATAATATAGAATTGCAGAATTATTTTGTCATATGCGAATAGGTAGTAAAGATTATTCAGTTTCTTAGAAAGTATTTTCCTCTACAAATACACCTTCATGACTTATTTATACAAAATATTCCCAACGGAATTCCTCCTCTTGGAAATATTTCCCATTGGAAATGACTCCCATAGTAAATACTTCCCATGGGAATAACTTAAAAGTCTTCCCGTTGGAAATATTTCCCATCCGAAATGATTCCCATAGAAAATACTTCCAATGGCAAAAATATTGGAACGGTTTCCCATGGGAAAATAAAAGTGTTAAAATGATAAGTAACTTTTCCGAAAGACATGTTGTGATGTGTCTGGTGTAGAATAAGTCAATAAAATAATGATTTATCATTTTAAGAAATATTTATATTTACCACATTTTTCCCATGGGAAAAGACCGCATTCCTATCGGAAAATGGCATTTTCACGGGAAAGTTAAGTTTTCAATCTGGATTTCTGCTTTGTTAGTGGCATAAAATGAAACTAAAAAGTATGGCGTGTTAGAGGATTTTATGTACTTTACTTCCGTGAACGATTTTTTAAGATAGCATGTACAGAAGTATTTGCTGTTTTTGCCACATATTGGCGTGGGAAATTAAAATTTGCGGCCATTATATTTGGATAAATCTCTTGTTACTAGTTACTTATTAAAATTTCAAAATTATGATTATCGGCTTAAGCATAACCTATAGTGTTATTCATTTTACCGTTACACCGTATTTTTAAAAAGTCACAAAAATACACATGAAAGTTGTTTTTAAAAAGGGGTAATACCGTTTTCAAGATTACAGAGGTGTAGAGTTTGATTTTTTAAATGAATAATGGTTACATATCAAACAAATATTAAATGCTGTTTCTTGAATGGTCGTTGGGGTTAGGGTTGAAGGGCTGGTCGGTTCTATACATGTACATTTTCTTTTTAAAATTTAAATGATAACTATAATGTTACATAAGGCCATCAATGTCCAATCAGCTTATCATTGGTAATCAGATGTTGCCATTATCAAAATTCTCAGTAGAAATTGAAACTATTGATAAAATATGTTAAATGGCCATAGATGATGTATGTCATATGGTATGCCAGCTTTAAATGGTGGGGAGATTCCCAGACTTTTTATTTCAAACATGAGCGGGCATTTTGGTAGAACCACCGACTTTCCGTAAGCTATATGGATGACTTCCTCACATGAGTTCTGCTTCCAAAGTGAGGTTTCCAACAGCAGAAAGACGAAGCCCTGCGATACTAACCATTAGGCCACAAAGGTGCCCAAAATATAAATGAAATTACACAGATAGAACTGTTTTTCCAAAATTATTATCCGTGGTGATGAAAACATATAGTCTAAAATTGTCGGCAAAATGTGTTCAAAGTATTCGCCGAAATAAAAACAGAACGATTATATTATTATATGAGAAATACAACGTTAAAAGATACAGAAATGTCAACTTCTCACAGCAATAAATGATTTTGACAAATTTCAGACACATTCTGATCGCATTTGATGTACACAAATACGTTTATCGCGCAATTACATCTCTGTTGGGGGAGTTACACCATTTTTCCGATGCCAAAGGAAGCGATTAACCTATACATAATCATATTACTCGTGCTATAACGGAAATAAACCCAAAGGCGAACTTGCTGAGGCGGTAAATCACACTGTTGAAAAACCATCGCTTATATTCTTGAAAAATAGATATTAACTCAGCAATAGAAATAACAAAGAAAAAACGCCAAAAAAATAACATATAGGGAGAAAAACAAGAAAGCAGTAGGCGCTCGAGTTGTCCTTATTCGAATAGATTTTACTAGTGAATATTTTTCAGAATATATGTACTATATTTATTATTGTGTATTCCAACTTACAGGATGACCTAAGAAAATATATTTCATGGTTCACACTCATAGCATTGAAACAAATAAACATGGATCAAACACAACAGTTAAAAAGTAAACCAGGCATTTGTTCTTAGGGTATAACTCGAAAGGGTAAAACACTTTTCGAAAAAGCAGCGGCAACATATTGCAACTTCAAAGCAGTATATGTATGGATGTGTTTATGATTAAAGTGTATGTGTTTGTTCGGGTTAGGTGTTTTTTTTCAACAATTTTTCAGTCATATAAACGACGGTGTCTAATTGTAGCAGTGAGCACAATGCTCAACTTTGTAATGTTGTCTCGCTGGAATATCACACCGTAGACACATGACATGATACCCCACCCAGTCACATATATACTGACATCGGGCTGATAAGTCCTAGTGCTATCGTCTTAGCGCCTAGCTTTGATATGACGCGGTCAGGGATCAAACCCATGACCTCCCGCATTCGAAGCGGGCACTTTTCCACTAGGCTACCGAGTCGGTTCTTCATGATTAGAGTAGTAGACACGTAATGACTCACGGTAATTTCCGTGTGATGACGTTTTTTCTATAGGCAATTCGGTACTTTTCGGGCTTAAAAGAACTCAACGCGCGCATAAATTTCCGTACAAACCAGAAAATGCCATAATCGTATACCGTGAATACAAATTTGCCATCCACTATCTTTACAGATACACATATTTTTTCGACATAGTAAACATTTAGACATCAGGGATACAAAGACCGTATAAACAACCTTGAGCATTAGTCATCTCTTACTCTATTATCATATGCAAGTTAAACAAGAGAGCCATGATAGCCTTAGATCGCTCACCTGAGTTTCACAGGTTGATCGAACAGCTTTGATAATGGACCATTCAAGCAAAATATCTGTGAAATTATTTAAAATAAAGCCAGTGTTTTCTGACAAGAAGTTATTTAATGTTTCTATTAAATAAGAACGGGTGGGTAATGACATTATGTGTTTGTTGTGGGTTATTTTGGTGCGGGGGTGGGGGCGGGGGGATAATATAGGATACTAAGAGACAATATGAAACAAGAATTTCCACTCATGCAAACAGAGAAAATTTATCACAACCCCTGGCGGCCATATTTTTGACGAAACTGAATATGTATAATATTCGTAAAGGGTCACCAAAACCATTTTTGAAAAATTGTTTTAAATCGGGCAAGGAGGTTTTTAAAATTCCCACTATATAATGTAGGGAAAGGTGACGTACCACGCTCCCTGGTGGCCATACTTTTTTGACGAACCGGTGTAATTTGATCAATCTTGGTAGAGGGTCACACAAGGACCATTTGTGTGAAAGTATTTTAAATTCTGGCCTGCAGTTTCTGACGAGATTTGTGGGATTTCAGTTGTATACATAGAGGGAAAAGTGATCACAACCCCTGGCGGCCATGGTTTTTGACAAATCGCAATGAACTGAAAAGTTGTAGTAAAGAGTCATACAATGACCGTTTTTTGTCAAATTAATTTAAATCATGCCAGAAAAAGAGATTTTAATGTTTCAACTATAAACATATAGGAAAAAGTGACCACGCCCCTGACGGTCATGTTTTGTTTTGGCGAATCGAATAATTTGAACAATCATAGAACGATCATTTGTGTAAAATTGTTTCAAAATAGTACTAGTGTTTAAGGAAGAGATGCTGTTAGCAGATCCTATTTACTTTTAGCTTTCAGCGGCGGCCCCTATGTGAAACCAAGTGGAACTATTTGAACAATTTTGGAAGACAACTACCCAAGAAACATACAGGCCAAGTTTCATCAATTTCCATTTCTTGTTTGAGGAACAGTGGACGAACGGACTCATATATTCAGGTGAGCTAAAATCACTTCATTTTTACGAAACGTTAATTGATTAAGTTTTGGAATTTTACCTCCTCTGAGAAATGACAATCATTACCAACTTTTAGTAACATCGATCTATCGGAAAATCGATAAATTTGCCTATATAAACAAAGAAGGAAAAAAATACTTAAATTTAAATAGAAAAAGTTCTAAATGGAAATCAAAAATTCGATACCCCACAAATTAAAGTTTAATTTATTCCGGATATTATGAATATTTTTTAAAAAAAATATTTTAATATTTGGTTGGTCCTTTTTGACTTTAAACAGACCCACCTCAGTTCATATAGACTCTGTAGGAAACGGGTAAAAAAAACTGACTTTTTCAAATATAACAGATAAAATGAGATATTTTCCGCAAATAATCAAAAAATCGATACCCCTAAAAATGTAGAAAAATTATTCAATTTTCGTTATGTGTAATTTGTTTTAAATTTTATAATGGTTTGTTTGGTCCTTTTTGCATTTTAGTGTGTACAGTGAACATTTCTTAAAAGATTCCGGCTTTTCCGCCGTTATCCGTAAGTACTTGGAAGCTGTTACGGAAAATATTGTCGTCTGCTAGTCTGACTTTGTCGGTACAAATTGTTATAGCTCAAAGCCTATGAATTGTAGGCAACTTCACATTGAAAAAAACAAAACAAAAAAAAAAAAAAAAATCTGAGATTGTAATTTGACAAATTAAAACAAATTAATTGTTGAACTCAGAAACGCCGAAACCTAGATCCGCTGTCGTTTAAAATAACGCTATGGAGGATTTAGTGTTCAATTCGCATTCAGTGCAAATGCTTTTAATTTTCATCGCAAAAAATACTTAAAGCAACTAATTCTTACGTGTTTCCTTAAAATATAGTTTGTCAGTAATTGAGTTTCAAAGTATTCTTAAGAAATATAGCGGTGATTAATTTCCAGACACCTATATTATTTTTTGCCGATCGATCTGGAGACTTTTTTATTGCCGCGGCGGTCCGGGTGCGATCTCCGACGCGGTCATCTTTCTTTCTTCATATAGGATTTTTTAATAATTTTGAAGCAAAAAAAAAACATCATTTTCTATTCTTCATAATATGACCAAACTTTAATTTGAAAGATGAACTGATAATTCTGCTTCTTTCCGAACCTACTTTGTATTCTTAAATTAATGCATGTTTTTGGTACATTCTTTAATCATTCGTTTTAAAAAATTGCGATATCTATTATTTGTTTTAGTCTCAAGATTGCACGGGATTGCACAATCACATTAAGCGTAAAATGATTTTATTGTAACAAATATCTTAATACCCTTTGACTTTTATTGTGTATTACAATATTGCCTAGGGGTAAACAATATCCGGTCAGTGTTGTTTCAAGGCGGGTTATAAAAGATATGTTACCCCACTTACTATAAGTGATAGGTATTTTTAATGTGCGTGAAATTAGCCAGAGCAGCCAGAGTAGCCAGAGTAGCCAGAGTTCGGCCAGAGTTCGGCCAGAGTTCAGCCAGAGTAGCCAGAGTTCAGCCAGAGTTCGGCCAGAGTTCAGCCAGAGTAGCCAGAGTTCAGCCAGAGTTTAGCCAGAGTAGCCAGAGAAGTCAAAACTCTGGTTACTCTGGCTAGCCAGAGTAGCCAGAGTTCAGCCAGAGAAGACATAACTGTGGTTACTCTGGCTGGCCAGAGTAGCCAGATTTCAGCCAGAGTAGCCAGAACTCTAGTTACCCTGGCTGGCCACGGTAGCCAGAGTTCAGCCAGAGTAGCCAGAACTCTAGTTACCTTGGCTGGCCAGAGTAGCCAGAGTTCAGCAAGAAAAGCCAGAGTTTGTAGGATGTTAAAATGTTCTGGCTTCTCTGGTCAGCCATAGTATCCAGAATAGCCCGAGTCACCTGGATTTTATTTGCTTTGGTTAGTCTGGCCAGAGTAGCCAGAGTTTCTAGGATTTAAAGAGCAGGCAGAGTAACCTGGTTCACAAAACATTTTCCGTCTTAGCTGAATTTGATTATGAAACTTAATATGTAATTTCTATCTAAATAGCATGTTTAAACTGAATTTCAAGTTAAATACTATTTTTAAGTGGCTATTTAGAGTAGCCAGAGTAGCTAGAACTCTGGTTAATCTAGAGGAGCCAGAGTAGCCAGAACCCTTGTTACTCAGGCTGGCCAGAGTAGCCAGAGTTCAGCCAGAGTAGCCAGAGTTCAGCCAAAGTTCAGCCATAGTAGGAAGAGTTTCTAGGATTTTAACATGTTCTGACTACTCTGGTCAGCCAGAGTAACCAGAGTTCTGGCTTCTCTGGCTACTAAAAATAGCCAACTGAAAATAGTTATTAACTTGAATTTCAGTTTTAAACATGCTATTTAGAAAGAAATAACATACTAAGTTTCAAGATCGAATTCAGCTAAGACTGAAAATGTTTTGCGAACACGGAACCTGATTACTCTGGCTACTCTTGCTGACCAGAGTAGCCAGAACATGTTAAAACTCTAGAAACTCTGGCTACTCTGGCCAGTCAGAGTAACCAGAGCTGCTTTAATTAACCATTTGAAAATAGTTATTAACTTGAAATTCAGTTTTAAATATGCTATAAATGACATATTAAGTTTCATAATTAAACTTAACTAAGACTGAAAATACATGGTACCTGGTTACTCTGGCTACACTGGCTAGTCTGGCTGATCAGAGTAGCCAGAACATGTTAAAATCCTAGAAACTCTAGCTTCTCTGGCTGAACTCTGGCTACTCTGTTAGAAACAGCCAGAGTGACCAGAGCAAATGATATCCTGGTGACTCTGGCTACTGTTGCTACTTTGGCTGAACAGAGTAGCCAGAACATGTTAAAAATCTAGAAACTCTGCCTACTCTGGATGAATTATGGCTACTCTGGCCAGCCAGAGTAACCAGAGTTCTGGATACTGGATGAACTCTTGCTTAACTCTGGCTACTCTGGCCAGCCAGAGTAACTAACCAGAGTTCTGGCTACTCCTGCTGAACTCTGGCTACTCTGGCTAGCCAGAGTAACCAGAATTATGGCTACTCTGACTGAACTCTGACTACTCTGGCCAGCCAGAGTAACCTGAGTTATGACTTCTCTGGCTGAACTCTGGCTACTCTGGCCAGCCAGAGTAACCAGAGTTTTGACTTCTCTGGCTGAACTCTGGCTACCCTGGTTAGCCAGAGTAACCAGAGTTTTGACTTCTCTGGCTACTCTGGCTAAACTCTGGCTGAACTCTGGCTACTCTGGCTGAACTCTAGCTACTCTGGCTGCTCTGGCTAATTTCACGCACATAATTTTTATGGTTTTATGGTTTTTGCGTTGTAATATATGTCTTTTCCCTTTCTTTCAGGATTTTTTTTTACGACTTTTACTCTTATTTCATGAACCGTATGACAGTAGGAAGAATCAGTACAAATTTAGAATTCACATCGTTAATAGAGTTGTTCCGTACATATTTGCTGAGTAAAGATCCTGGCCAAAATTTCACGAAAAATCTTAAGTTATTACTTAGTTAAGTCAAAGAGCTATAAAAATAAATGTATTTTTAGTTCTTTGGTTAAGTCTGCTATTCTAAAATTGAGATATTGATGAAGTTATTGTTATTTAATGTTGTTTTTTTCCCTGTAACAATATATTTATAGTTAAAGTTTTCTGTGGTAGTAGTATTTGTCAGCAGTACTTATTCAAGTCACGCAAATATGATATTTCTATTTAGGCACGATATAATTAAGAAACTTAATCGTTACCATGCTAAATTACAATAATGAACTTTTCTATCTTTCAATTTGGACAGTACTATTAATTATGAATTACGGATGTGCAGGCTGATCATGATCTACACTGATTGCAAAGGAAGAACCAATCGTGTCCAGCATGGTAAGGGTTAAGTATTTCCTTTTAAAAGTATAAGTCTTATTTTTATACTTCTTTTTCTTTAAAGCGACCGGCCTGCAGATCGTTCGACAACAAAAATACTTTTTAGATATCTTGAAAAAAAGCTATATTTCTTATGAAGGCTTCAAAACTAATTACTGACAAACTTTATGTTATGGAAATTCATGTTAATTTGCTGTTTTTACTACTTTTTACGATGAAAATCGAAAAACGTTAATGATTCAGAATTTTGAAAATATTTTAGAAACAAAGCTCATATTCTAATGTTCATAATATGCGAAAAAAAAAGCGCGTATAGAGGAAGTATATTCGCTTTCTAAATATTTTAGATAAAACATTCATATTCTTGAATATTTATTTTATTTACAGACAGTATCTTGTACGTAAATATTTCTTTTCTGTACATAGGTATACGTTAGCATGATGTTTCATGTATTAAAAAGAAAGTAAATCTATATGTTCGATGTATAAAATGTAACGATTTCTAAATATTTTAGACAACATATTCATATTCTTAAATATTACTTTTATTTGACAATTAATAAAGTATTATATAAATTTTCGACTTGTTCCGATTTTCACTTTAATAATTATCTAAACTTCATTCAATTTAAGTAAACCTGCATCAGATAATGACTAAATTTTAAGCTGTTAATTATCGATTTTCCCCCGTGTTACTACAACAACAACAGTTAGTACGGAAATCAACGAATTCGTCCGGTAGCGATGATATCGGATTATTGGTATTATTGATTTTTATGATAGGTAGATCTGTCCCGCTTTATCGGTTTCGAGATGTTACTAAAAGTTGGTAATGGGAGATAAACACAGTTAAAATACTATTGGCATATTACGCTCCCGCTAAGGATGTATATTCATATTGTATATTCAAACTGCAATATAAAGAGATAGCAACAGATTGTAATAAACGCATGATCTAACTTTGTATAGCCTCTTAAGTTCCAATCCATACTTTGCTCTGGTTTGCTTTTCACAACTGAAATAGTAAAATATGTCTTTCTAATCTACTATTGTTAATTACTTGGCTGTACATTTGTCTAGTTATGTGTTTTATTTGCTCACATTTGTTACTTGATCACATTCTTATTTTATTGCATTTGTTATTTTTGTATGAAGAGGTATATTATCTAAAGTTACCAGAATTTAAAATAAAATTAAAACAAATATTTTTTCGTTGTTTATTCCTTTTTTTCCCTTTGTATTACTCTCAATCAGAGATATTTACATGTACTTGTTACAAGTTGATACTAAGTATCACATTTTCTTGTTTCCATACTTAACTTTAGTTACGACATCAGATACCCTAGCTTACGGTCAGAGTCCAGTCGTAAAAAGGAAGCACCCACTTTATAGTACAAAGTTTCATTCAAACAATTTGAAAATATAATTAAGCAAGCTGTTGACTGTTTCTGTGCCAATGTATGTGACAAAATCTAAATGTACTTAGTGCATTACCAGACCGCCGTTTTTCTGAAAATAAATGGGCTCAAACCGAAATCGTTATAAGGGCATTATATCACGTCGTTACAGGACAGCGTTACAAGACATGACATTACAAGATATGAAGCAATAATAAAAGACTGTAACAATAAACTGGGTAACTACAGCTTTAGATAAAACCGTCTGGTTCGACTTATATTTCTCTGCTGCAGATCTCGTGCATATTTCTCGGTACAAATATAACAACCTATAAATATGGGATACAAACTTGCATTAAAAACTAAACTGAGACTAATTTCAGGCCTACATGCAATTTGAACTATAAATCATGCAATTACCAGTCTATATACTGCCTCAAGGAAATGTTACCAATGTAACCAAAGACATCGAGCATAATTCCAATTTCTACCGACCGCAGCGGGCAATATTGGCCATATTATGGCTATACCTTATGCATAATGCTTTTGCCAAGATCATAATTTCAGTTGTTATTAACTTGCAGACAATACTTAGATATCTGCGTGGACTGCGTTCACAAGAAAACAAACATATTTGCCTTCAGATCATGTGTTTCAGGCTTGTGTTTCTCTTCAGTTTCTGGTAAGTCCATTTTTGACCTTGCGTTTCGCAACTGTTTTGACACTTTTCTGTAATACTTTTTTGTCGTCAATGATTATATCGGAGATATCTGACTATTAATTACTGAACATTTTATGCTAAAAATATTTGACTCGGGTCATTTTAAAGGGATATATTGGTAAAAATTTTGACGAAAAATTAGCCTGCAAAGGGACTAACCCACACATTTTAAGCGAAAAATAATTTCTCTCAAAATCCATAGAAAGTGGGCACTCTAACAGTGACTAGAAGAACAGACTTATTAACATAAGATTTTGGAAGATATTCTTATAAATAACCAAAAATATTGTGTAAATGGTAGTAAACCGTTGCAACGCTTTTGAAATAATGCAGAAAACTTACATTATTTTTGCATTTTTATCAATATCTAACTTTATTTTTACCCACTTTATCATTTTTCAGTGTCATGTATACGTTCCTTGTCAAACTTAGTTGAAATGAACATATTAAATAACTTCATCCAAAATATGGACGAGTAGCATTAAATCATTGAAAAAACGGCATTATACTTAACGGATTTTTTCATTTTGACGATGTGTATCCGCAATGTTTAGGCATTTGCTTATTTGACCTACGTATGTCTGGTTAGGATGACACCTGCAATCGTAGTGAAATATGGTATTCTACTTTTCTGTTTTGACGTTTTTCATTTTTTAGCATGGACAAGGTGAAATAATTATAGTTTGTCATATTCTTGGGACGATATGTCATATGTTTTCGCAGTTTCATTTATAGTCATATAGCGATTACTGAAACAGCAAGAATTAAACAAACAAAACAGCCTCTGTTTATTTCCATTAACTGAACAAATGAAATATAATGAATAAATTATTGAAGTAATACATGAAAAAGTAAATGCGCATCCCTTTAAACTGTCAAATAAAATCGAAGTTTTATTTACAGGTGTGCATAGAAATATCAAATATTCTTAAAAACATAGACTTGTCAATAATCTGTTAAAAACCTAAAGTCACATTTTATAACGTAGATACACACAATGCAGCTGAATTGTCCTTTTAACGTAAAATTAACGTTTTTGATTCATTTCTACAAATAATTGTGACTTCTTCAATTCCATAGGGTTTTTAATTCTATTTAAAAGGCAACTGATACATGAGATATCCATATAGATAATATCAAAATAACATCGTCAGATGAGCACTATTTAAATTTCTTTTGATATCGCACATAAACTTGTACTGTCAAAACCATAAAATGGAGTTAATACAAAAGATGAATTCAATAATACTTTCTAAATGTTAATTAATATTCAAACCATTGACAAAACTATGAGAAAACCATAAATGCAAATAGAATTAAACACGAAATTAATACATTTTATGTACAAAGCAAAAGCTGTGGGCCACGTCTATTTTAAAATCACTTGCTTTAAAAAATTTCCTTTCCTTTCTGTGTTGATAAAGAACATAGCAATTTCAAGAGATCAGTTGTGTTAGAATGCCCCTTTCCCCCATTGTCCTCCCTACCCACAACCTTAAGGTGGCGACAGGTGTATTAATACAAAATGTACTGTATCAGTATTATGGTTAGCACAGTAGCAAAATATACAAAAAATGTAATAAAACATCATGTAAATTGAAAGAATGCGTCATTTATTTATATCGTTTACAATAGTTCTATATAGGATAACCTTAATTGGAAATTATCACTTGCGAATAGAAAGTCGCGCATCCGAACTCATTTCAATTACATTCTTGTCATTTACAATATATGTCACTTGGTCATTTAACTGTTCTAGCTAAAGACCAACACTCACCTTTCGTCCTGAGAATCATTCTGGTACAGCTGTACTACAAAATGATAGGTGAACATTTTAGGCCCTTCTTGAATTAATGTCTTTTCAAAACTTCATCGGCTAACTCATTAAGTCAGTCTGTCTACTGTTTAGTTTTTAAAAACATTAATAAATAACTATCTATCACTTTATAAATAAATGTGGTGCAAACTGAACTAAATACATACTGCTACATTACTCAATAAAATGTTTTGACATTGCAAAAAATGTCGTACCTGTCAATGTATGTAGATACTATTTCTCAATTTGTTGATGCAAATCATGTATAAATACCGTCACGGAAAAACAAAAGAATACAGTTACTTGCGTTGGAACTTCAAAGCATTGGACCTGTACTGCCATTCGGCAATATTCGTATGATTACGTATTCTCGGAAGGTGATTCGGTATTCATCGGAACGCGCACCTTGCGTAAAAACGGAAAATGCCGAAATAGTATACGGAAAATACGGGAACTGCCGAATGTCAAAACGGGTCCACTTCCTCAAAGCATTAGACCATGAATCTCCAAAAAGTGAATATTTATGATTAAAATGTATTAACGAGAGTTTCTCGTTCATTGGAAAAGTAAACGATATCGGAAAAAAACTCACAAAGGCGGTGTTACAAACCTGATGTGGGCATTGGAAAACTGACGCATCTAAGAGAAAGAAAGAATCAATTAAATACGAAAGCAAAGGTGGTGATAAAAGACTTGCCGGTATAACAAACAAATATAATGTAGAACTGAAAGACACTGGACACAGGACATACCTAGTCAAAAGTATATATCTGCACTGGATATTAATTTTGGCATAGTAACGTTTGGATATTTTACGACACTATAGACTGAAAAGAATTTGACAGAAAAAAAAAAAACATTTTTAATTTTTTTTCTTGCAAAAAAAAAAGTAATTGCGTGAAACATTTACATTTGTTAATCAGATCTGGATTATGTTTTAATGTTATCAGATTTTAACAGGCATGGTACTAAAAGGAACAGATGCATTAAAGATGAAAATGTAAGTATACGTATGACAAAAAATATTTAAAAACGAGATAAAAAATGAATAAATAAAATACATAATAGGGCCCAACGCACAATCTAAAATTAGAAAGAGTTTGTTGACTCTTTTCTATTTGAATTGAATAAATGACGTTTCAAAAGTGGATAAAATTCTTTTATATACTTAGGGTAATGGTAAAATGGTATCTATTCTTACATCAAAGCCACAGAAAAAAGTTTAATCAAACGAAAAATCGAAAGAATTTTTATCATATATATTCAAATTGATTAAAAACTTACAATCACCGTTTCATTTGGCCAATAGATGATAACATTTATCAAGAAAGAAATACTTCTATAATCCTAGATGTTTATATATTTCTGTTATAAATACAAAAAAAATATGTATGCAAGTTTAGGTAACATGGCATTAGGCACAGTTAAATAGTATTAAACACAAATTTAAAGTGAATATGTTTATTCCAGACTTCAATTTAATTATTTAAAACTCTGGTACACACTGTATGCTTTCTCGTCTCTTATATATTTAGTTTCTTAATGATATAGATGAGGAAGGGAAAGCGACAAGCAAGTTATTCGCAGATCTTTTTTTACACTGTAGCATATCTTACTATATTCTTCGTTCACACATTGACACTAAATCTTACCATGATGGACATTTTCTTAAAACATTTCACGAATTAAGATACTGATTTAATCGTTCACAATTGTCTGTTATAAATACAAAACAACTATAAGAAATGTCAAATTAATAACAATACGATTGTTTGAGACCTAGCTGTACAATCAAATACCCCATAGCTATTGTGAATGTGATGTGAATGAGAAAACGCGAAAGTTTGCTATTCAGTTGTAGGTAATGTCAAAACTATTAATTTTTGTCAGTTACAACTTCTGGCAAAATCCTAGATAAAAAATAACAATTACAAGTTGTTTTATTTTTTGGTATGTTTTTCAGTCAGTAAGTATGATTTCTGTTCTTTGTTCACCACTTTACCGCATCATTTGCTGAGATCCGCATAAAGATAAATGTTTGTCGCCGTTAACAATTTAAATTAGAAAATCATGTTTCATTTGCAATGTGAAATTAATATAAAACGGAAGGGATATGTATAAACTGTTCTAATAACAGAAATATCAAATGAATTGTGACTATTGCTACTTTCTTGCAAAAGAATGCAATAATTTGATTATACCAAAATTACATTACTTTGCAAGCAAAAACTGCCATGTAGGATCTCAATTTACTAGGTTAATCATTATTTCCAGTAGCATCGTTAGAAAATCATTTAGGCCTACTTTTTAGTAGGAATACAATTTGAATAGGTGGGAAATAATACTGATTAGTTACCAATGATTTATTTTATGCTTTTCAGTGAAATACTAAAATTTATCAGTGAAATAAAACTGATATTTTCACTGCTTCAAACAGTGAAAATATCAATTTTATTTTTCACTGGTACGGAACTACACTTGAATGCGAATGAATATGAATTATATATAATCGTAATTCCTTGCAAAATATACTTCAGTAAAGATATAGACGTATATAAATACTTAGGGGATCATAAATATATACGTTCCATCGTAATAAATTAAATCTGAATGAATTTGGACGTTGCTGTTTTTTTTTTATAAATATATAGATCTATAAACATTTCTCATAATTTCATCAGAAAGTATAAAAATAAAAACTGATATACCAGTATTCTGAGGATTTTAGACTGATGTGCTTATATGATTAATCTACAGATAAGACTCGTTCTACAGTGGATTGCTAATTCGAAATATAATCTTGTTACTTGCGATCTTGTTTAGACCGGAAGTGATACGGCGATGACTGACGTTAAAATACACTCTTTATTGGGTTAGTATCTAGATATTCGTCGTTTCTTTTCAAAATGTGTCATTTTGGTCGAGAAAAAGGTTTATACTGATCTCCCCTATATAACCGCTGGTAAAGTAACTGACAGAGTGTCTCAACCGTAACGTACGTTATTCATATAATGATTATTGCATTATTTGAACTAGATGTTAACCTGATCTGGTATAAGACACAATGCAAAATACGCAACAAAACATTATAATATGAATATAGGTTTGATTTAGACCTGTCCATATGAGATTATAAATTGTGGAACACCACTCACGCTCCTTAACACGTGCTTAAAAGCCAAAACATCAAATATCTGTACGTTTTACTTTCCAAGAAACGTCGAAATGTCACAAATACTTCCCTCGTTCATAAGTAACTGTTTTGATATCGGGCTTTAAACAATAGTCTTGTAAATTTTTGCTTCCGGTCATTTATATAATTTTGTGCCGATTTGTGGTTTATTCTGTTAAAGCCATGTTAACAATAATTAAAAAGAACTGAATATCCATTTTGAAACGTGCAAATTGTATAATATTATTTCTAACAGCTACTCTTCGCTTGCAAAATGTAATATACACGGTAAAATAACAAAAACGTGCGTCAAGTCAGCGATAAGGCAGTCTTGAATAAATATATGTTTGCCGACATTAACAAAAACATAAATTGGCAAGATCTGTAAAACTGCAGTCTAAAAGTTGGTTGGGTGTTCCTTACTAAATTTTTGAGAGTTTTGATTTGACAAATGAACCTACATTTCATTAAATGTATGCATACATTTCAGTTTTAGAATGTTGGTTGTAATACTAGGATGCTCAGCCGCGATTTAATTTACATTTTATTTCTGAAGTTAACGCTCTTTATTAAAAAAAAAAATGAAACAAATCTGCTGAAACTGACTTTTCTGCACGTTTTTTTTTCATGTAAATGATGTAATTCTATAAAATCTTATTTTTGCTGCAAATGAATTCATGTTCCTGTTCATTTGATGCTCAAACACAGTAACGGTTTCCTACGAATTTTAGCTGTAACAAATCAAAGAGCATAGCATTTTATAACGAAAACTCCCCAGTGACTGTGGCGGGATTCCGACCCGAGTATCTCGGGTGTTAGTCCAATGCTCTAACCACTAAGCCAAAGAGTCGACACCTTGACGCAGTTGTAAGAGACTGGCTTTAAACGTAGCGACTGTCATAGGTTATCTTTTTTCAAAAGTGACATGTTGGCTAGTACTACGTAAATGCTGTACTGCAAATGGCATTTTTGTCTTAATTAATCACTTATATTGCTCGTAAAACATAATGTCAACACCTGCACTGAATTTAATAAAAATACTGTTCAAAGGTATTAACTTAAAGGTATTAACTTAATCACGTAATTATTTGGCTATATGAACTTTGCGATATTGAAAAAGTAAAACCACGAAACGAGCAACAAAATATTCCTCGAAAAAACTAGTTACATTCCTCAGACACACCATATCGCGTGTAATACGTGAAAAACGCCGCTTTTAAAAAGAGAGTAGAGTATATAGTATGTCTGAATTGCTTGATTTAGTTCATTTGAAAAAAAAAAGATGAAAAAATGTTAGTAGAGCCCTTGTTTCGCATTAAAGACAATAGTACTGTATTGAAACAATGTAATATGATTAATATATTGAAATTAATAAATTCATGCACAATAATATGAGCCGTGCCATGGGAAAACCAACATAGTGGGTGTGCGACCAACATGGATCCAGACCAGCCTGCGCATCCGCGCAGTCTGGTCAGGCTCCATGCTGTTCGCTTTTAAAGCCTATTGGAATTGGAGAAACTGTTAGCGAACAGCATGGATCCTGACCAGACTGCGCGGATGCGCAGGCTGGTCTGGATCCATGCTGGTCGCAATGCCACTATGTTGGTTTTCTGATGGCATGGCTCATTTTATATTTTAGGACATTTACTTCAGATGTATAAAACCTTCGTCAAATGTTTTTAACTTAACGAAAATTGTAAATCAAGTTTGCATATAGAGCTACACTCATAATTAAATGCCATTCACTAACATTTGATTGTTTAAAAAAAACAGCCAGTTTTATAGTGGTAGTACACATATATACTGTGTTTATCTATACATTTCTTGCATACCAGACGGGGATTTCCGGTATTTTTACCGGTGCTGGAAAAACCCATCTTACACCCCGGGGTGTAAGATGACTCTCGTGCTTTAAATGACGTATTACGAACTACATATATGTGGAAGGTTTATGTAGTTATTTATATTTTATTTCGAAAAACGGAATAAAAATCCAGTACCTTGACAGTTCCTCTTTGTTTCTGATAGTATATTTCTCGATTCAAACCACATTATTTTATCAAACATTCATAACGTTACGCTGCAACTGATAAAACAAAACCGGAACTAAACATTGTTATTTGTCTTTGAAACGTCATGACGTCTTTCCTGTTTACGGACGTTCCTTTCCCGCGCTTTGTTTAAATACGCTGGTATAAGAAATAGTTCAAAAAAGAAAGCCGTTCGACTGATTTTATTTTTATTATTATATCTTGATTTCGGTATGCAAGAAAAAGATTCTGTCACTGGTTATAGGTGCAGATGGGAATATCCGGCTCTCGGGTAACTGTTTAGGCGGTAACTCGGTAGGAACCTCGTTACCGCATAAACAGTTACCCTCGAGGCCGGAAATTCCCATCTGCACCTATAACCAGTGAAAGAATCTTATAGTATACAGTGTCTTTAATCAAATTATTTCATATTGGCTTTATGGTAGTCGGGCTGGCTGGAGGCCGAATGCCGAAGACCAGTTTACTATCAAAGGACAAACAAGGTCAATGAAATAACTTCATTAGTTGTATTTTCATTACTGAACTCCGTTTTCTGTCCGCTCAATTTAACACATCAAAATGTTTGAATCCCGCATTGGCACGGATGTCTTGTATTGGTCCTGATAATTTCCATATTGTATTGGCCTTGGTTTTATCATACTGGCTCAGATGAAATTGTTATTGGCTCAGTCTGTTTCATATGATATGAATAGTTTATCTTATAGTGTGTCAAATATTGCATATTTATGTATTATGCATCTTTATTAGTATTCAAACGAGTCATGATAGGTTTTTTTTCTGCCAAGTCAATAGCAATACTTTAACACTCAACAAATTTAAAACGCCCCGTCAATGCATCCAAGAAGATCTTCGTAATGCATATATTTATGAAACATGCAAAATATATAATGGTACTGAGATGGTAATTTTCGGATTTTATTCGGATATTAAGAGATTCGGTTGTCGACGTCGGAAAAGAATGTCTATTTAAGTCGTTACATTGTTACAAATAAATAGATTGACTAGTTTTTCAAATGATGACAGGTTAAATTGTTGCTGTTTTTACGTTGCCAAACGCTAATGCAGGCGACATTAACGTATTTCTATTACGTTTACGTAGCGATGTCAAACGTAGAACCATAGAGCCGCAGCCTGTCCAATATTTCGATGACCGAAATAAGTAAATGGTGTTAGATATTGTCGCTTGATAGCGTTTCAGTAAAATATTTTGAGAAGAATAAAAGTCTATACTGATTTTAATAAATAGATCCTTAATTAAGTTAAAGTCGGGAAATTTGGGGGAAAATGGTGGTTCATGAGTTTGCAATCGAATCATTTAATTATTGTAAAGGCGCACTGTGATTTTTGTCTCTAGTATGACGTGAATTACACGTGCACAGGTGACAAGTTTAATAAACGAAACCACCAAATTAGATCAGGTTTAATTAAAACGATATTAATAGTAAGTGAATATAAAAATACTTTAATACAAGTTGCAAAGATGAAATAATTGCTATATACGGAAGAAGCGTTTTTACAGTCCTTGAGTGTATGTTATTAGATTTGTATCGAGAAATATGTAGGGGAAATATTGCGCAGCATCAGTAAATTATTCCGCGTCAGAGACTAATAATCGTTTGATTGCAGTAGCACTGAATAATTTTCGCTTAAATGAACGTTAAAACTCGACGACATACGTTGAAATGATGTCACATGTTACGTAACGCACCCGATACTAAATCAGTGTCCTATTATCAGTATTTGGATATTGAAAATATGTATGTTAAAATAGTTGGGTTTTTTTCGCTTTCTCTGACTAACTTTACTGTTAGTCACCATCTTTTACTTAGATCATTTGATTTGAACAAGCACATGGACCTGTTTATCGTAAAATCAAAAGTCAGATTGTTTTTTTGTTTTTTTTTGCCCTTTCTGCAAACATTCTGTATTTGCCAAAATTTGTTGTTTATATAAATAACGCTATATATATTCTAAAGACGGTCATATATCTAAGATATTATACCTTGCCAGCCGATTTGAATTTTGTCAAACGTTTAGAATCGCGAAAATATATGACTTTACAGTACATGAAAATTACACAACATAATACTCCGAATTACTCTACTGTGGTAATGACTAATGAATAGAATAGAATAGGTGAAATATAGAATAGAACAGAACAGAACAGAATAGCATAATTATAGAACAAAATAGAGTAAAATGTAATAGAACTAAATAAATAGAATATATTTTGTCCATCACACATTCAGAAAATTATCTAAATATATATAAAATTACATTTTTGTTGAGTTTAGGGTAATACTGACACAACTAGGCTTTTATTGTAGCGGAGGGAGATATTATTTAAGGCATGTTAGAGCACCTGGTTCAAACCAGCCAACTGGATGGCTTCCACACATGAAGAATTCTACACTCTGAGTGAAATTTCGAACCCTCATTAACGAGGGCCAAGTAAGCTAAAGAAAGCGACCTCAACCACTCGGCTATGGAGACTCTTTATTTAATTACAAAAGCTGATACATTTTGCAAAAGCATAGTCTATTAACTTGACATTCAAGTTTTGAAAAAATGTATGTACAACGTTAGAAACAAAATATTAATAATATTAAACGACTCATTTGCCATTAGGCAAATTGATTTTTCCTTTGATGATAGAAATGATATATTATTATATGTATCCTATTCTTCTATAACGAAAATTTGGATAACGACATCATAAATATTTCAATTGAAAAACATGAACATATAGAGGATATTTGTTTGTTCAAAGCAAGATAAAACTGCAAAAGTTTCCAAAAATTATCAAGCCTAAAATGTCCTGACTTTTTCTGACATTTCCCTTACACAGGGCAGTTTCTATGAAGATTCATCGCATATTTTCCACAACTGTTTATTTCTTGCTTGATATGAAATTAAAAGCAAAGATATGACGTCTCCAAGACTTTTTGTTAAAGGGCAGGTGGTTTGATTTTGCAAGTACTGTTATCAAAAATCTTTAACAAAAGTTAAAACCAAGTCATTATTCTACAGAAACAAATTTTTAAATGTCTGCCTGGAATCACCCCTACACTCAGTCTTTTAGAAAATTGACCATACGCGGCCATGTAAAATAAGATTTCCTGACATCCTCCTGACATTTTTTCGTTTTTTATTTCTTCGTTTTAAAAACTCTATGGTCAAAAAGTAGTTCGGTTGCTCACTTCTTTTAAAGTACTCTATAGTTCTCACTCAGTTTTATTAACGTTTCGGCCATAAGGCCTTTATCAAAATGACAAATTCCGAGAATTACTCTACATCATGGCGTCTCATAATATAACAACATTTGAAATACAAAACCGGAACTGACGTAACGTTATTAAACGTTTTTAGCGGAATTTGACGTTGACTCATATACCTTTTGTAATATTACTTGGTTCATCCCACCAAGGGCGTAAAACCGAAAACTCACTTTATCTGAGGTCACCAAAAACAAACGTTTTTCACTGCCCTCAATGCCATATTAACATTAATTAATAATTGTAGAAATAATTCACTGCCGCTGTCATATTATCGCTCTTAGAAAATAGTCCTGGTGTGCAAATTATTTTGAAATATTCTGGGATTAGGACTTTTATTTTTGATTCTACGGTTTATCATGAACTGCCGCTCAAGAAAATGCGTTTTTACATTGGAAAAAAACGTATTTTTTTATTTATAGAACCATGAAGAACACGTGCTCTGAGTAGAAAAAAACAGCCTTGTTCTCCGAATACCATAAGAATTAACTACCGTCTCGGCGGCCGAGTCGATCTTCCAAAACAATTGGGATTTCCTATCATTCTATTTTTAAACTTCATCTTTTATGACCAATTAAATTTTCGATTATATACTACGCCCAATTAGCATTCTTGATACACAATTTAAGGAACGTCTAATGGTTGCGCCTACAAAATATTCTGGCAATTTTGTGGAGTAATTTTGATGAAATGCAACAGCATTCAAAGTTGTAACATAGAGCTTTCCTGGAAAAATAGACAATTATCGTTGAAATGCGGTCTGAGATTAGGTACGGCCGCGTGGACGGTATCAGGTGTCCCGGTAGCGCAATAGTTTTTGCGCTAACTTTTTAAATCTAATTACAATACTAATATCTTAAATTTAAACGGAAATCTAGGCGTCCGGTAATCAATTTGTTTATAAATAAAATGTTTTAATGAAATTATTATACTTTACATAATAAGTTGATTACCTACATCAGATTAATATTTGTATTTACCCTTATCATGCCGGATACGATTTATTCTGCCTTTGCGTCCAGTGTAGATCATGATCAGCTTGCACATCGCCATTCAGTCAGCATCTTTTTGGTAAGCACCCCCTTTAACAGTGAATGGTACCGTCCAAACTGAAAGATGGACAAGTTAATTATAGAAATTTAGCAGGGTAAGGGTAAAAAGTTTTGCTGATTATAGCTCTTCCAATGTCCTCTATGCAATGTTGTTGTGTAGTAGGTGTGCGAGGACAAATATTGACAAACAGAAGAATCAAAGATGATGACAATGATGGTCTGTTGTGCTAGACTTTTCATAAACAAATTGATTACCCGATATCTAGAAAACTCTTAAGGGAAAGGCTAGGCTTCCAGTTACTGACCTATTAGAACAAAGGCTAGGCGTGCGTTTACCAGATGGCTAGACACTTCCTAGTTGTAAACTGATTTTACTTATTACAGAACATTTATGTTTCAAGCTAAAAAGACAATTTCTTATTAAGTACAGTACAATGTATGTTGTCTATAGTTGGACTCCTAACTTTCAGGCTGGGTCCATAAACTTTGGAAGTTATGAGTGTTAAATCATATTAATGGTTATGTGGCTCAGATGTAGTGAATTAAATTTTCCTATCTGTTGTATTCGTACAAGGTATTAATTCCATCTGTCTTACATACTTGGTCTATTATAAAAATATCGTTTAATATAAATGCGTCTGAGAACATCAAAGCATGGACATTTACAAAGAAAATGTAGTTCATCGCCTATATCATTTAAATTGCAGTACATACAAAGACGTTCATTTCTAGGTATTCTATTTGCTCCGTATCTGCCTGTTTGAATTCTTAATGAATGTGATGACACTCGTAGACGAACAAGACAATTCCTAAGATCAGAAGGTAGTTTATCAAGATAGCTTTCATAACCAAACATGTCCTGAAAATGATCATATAAATAAAGTACAGAGCTAGAAGACTTACTATTACACCATTCTTGTAGAAAACAATCGACCATTCTTTGTTTGACATTGTCTAAAAATAGCCCCATGTGGTTCTGGGACGATCTATGTATGAAAAGAATTGGAACCACTGCCTTACCCTTGCATGATCGTAAGAGGCGACTAATAGGGTCTTAACACTTCGTTTTGCAGTAACTCTGTGATTCCAGCAGGTATGCAAATTTTGATTCCATACCTCATGTTTTTATTTCGATGTAAATGAGATGTGGAACCAAAATGTGTAGTCCTGTTTGGTGCCATATAGCCTATACTGTGTTGGTGCGCCGTTAAACCCAAATAAATAAATAAATAAATTAATAAATAAATTGCCTAAAAATAAAGTTTTAGTCACAATCGATCGATTTTCAAATACGAAATCACATAAAAACTTTTTAACACTTGACACCCAGTTTTTCTTTTCATTTAGACAACCTTCATATGACATATTATGAACAGTTTTCAAAGTTATATTATCTGTTTTAAGTACTTAAAACACGTAGATATCTTGATATGTATAGGGGGCATCGCCCCAATTCTGCATATTCTGCTGCATTTGATGTACTCATTTTGACATTAAGAATTTTCTTTAATCATTGTAGATGTATTCTTTCGATTTCTTTCGATTTACTAAAGCCCCATATCTCAGTTGAATAACTTAGTATGAATCCAACAAAGGACTCAAATAATTATAACAGTATTTTAGGTTTCATTTTAAATTTTCTACAATTTATTACTAAAACATTTAATGCTTTTAAGGCTTTACCGGCCAACTGCTGTTGATTTAATGCAAAACTACCAGTATAATTAAAACATGTACCGAGATACTAGTAGTTAAAATCATTAACTACTTCTAACTGGTTTCCGTTAGGCTATATTTAAAAACTTCATTTTCAAGCAGACCATCTCGTTTCCGAAACACCATAGCTTTGGTTTTACGTGCATTAACCCCTAGGCTCCAAGTTTTACAATACGTACACAGCAGTTCTAGACTTGTATTTATTAATTCAGGAGACTTGCCAAGAATACCTAGCAAATAACAGTGAGATAAGTATAATATCATCAAAAGAATGACTCGAGTTTATGTCATTTTGGATAAATAATTCTAAATCTTCAACAAACAATGAAAAAAGCACTGGTGATATTACCTCCCCTTGACGTAATCCTACTTCGTATTAAAAAAGTCAGAGTATGTATTACATGATCGAACAAATGATTTAACCTTTTAAACATATTCTTTTTATTATTCTCAATATTTTACCATCAATACCAAGCTTATTTTCTTTAAGCCAAAGTGCATTTCTATTAAAAACAGTCATACACCATTTTTAGGTCCACAAAAGCACAGTAAAGTCTTTTATTCTCATTCTTGCATAAAACCTTTGTTTTTTGCCGATTTTGGGCATGCACAAACAGGGAAAAAACGTGTACAAACAAGGAGATTCTCGTGAGCACGCGCTGTTGGTGAACGTTTTGAATATGCTGTTGTGGGTCCAACGTAAGCAAATTATGGATCCCGAATCAATTTTGGCCGAAGTCGAAAGGTCCGAGATTTATGAAATCTTTTCATCTGCATATTTATTAAAAATATCATTTTTCAACCTAACTTTACTTTAACTTGTAATAAGCGCTACCTCTCTTGATACGCGACTGAATTGACGTTCCTTATTATTGTATTATTACGCGTATTAGACTCAAAGTAAGTTTACACGCCGCGATTTAATCCCTGAAAATGATAGGCAAACAACAATTTACAAAAATACAATTTCGTTTTCCAAATTAATTTGAGTCGAGAAAGTTGACATGCTAACTTTAAATCTTACACTAAAACTTTTAAAAAATGTTTGTGTCTACTTTACACATCTATGCAGTCTACTGATAGTGATGGTGTGTAATGTAAAGCATAAACATGACGAAGCGTAAAGTTTAAAGGATTTTTCCACAGTTAATGAACATTTGATGAACAGAAGGTATTTATTATATATTTTTCAATTTATTTGTAGATCTCACCAACCATGTTTGAGTTTATAAATCCAATCTAAGTTGATTATATCGATGTTGGAAAAATTCAAATTTTTGTGTTGATCAAACTTTGATCGCGATGGGGTGGGGTGCAAAGCAAAATTTTCTAGTTATAGGCCTAGAGATTTCATTCTTAACGACATGAAGAATATAGGTATTGATACCAGTTTCTATTAAACGATAATATTTACATTTAAAAAGCGTAAGGGGCAGACTATTAATTTAAACCAAGCAGAATTGTGTTCTGTCAGCACCTCACCTGCAAATTGTGTAAAGACAGGATGCCGTGTAGGGTTATGGCCTTTTCTCATAATTCCGAGCCTCTAAAGCTAAAGTTCCTACCAATATATCGGAAAAAGGGGAAGTCATGCTTATTTTACATATATTTAATATTAAAGAAATTACCACAACAAGAATGTCCGTTCGACATGTATAAAATACGCACTGTTTCTGTATGCCCTGGAAATGCATAAATAAAACATGTGTCCATAACAACCTGAAACGGCCGACTTCGATCGGCTAATGTCAGCTGGATAGTCTTGTTTTTTCGATATTTCCAGCACTTAAGTTGTGTTTTATGCAAGAAAAGCGATAACGCACGTTTGTTTCGTGAAACAACATCTGCAGAATCCCTCGGGCTATGTTGGTGCACTCGCCCTACGGGCTCGTGCACCAACCAATCCCTTGGGATTCTGCAGATGTTGTTACACAAAAAAAACGTGCGTTAACCCTACATTCAGATATTTTTTGTACTAGATTCAAAAGTATAAAAAGAGCATCAACTGTAGAAGGATATGAAGAAGAGTACTGGTCCATTCCAAGAAAAATGTTACTGCCAAGCTGTATTCTACTGTAATTTTGCCGAAATACAAAGACAAAAATATTTTCTCTAGTATCTACGACAATAGTACAAGTTCATGTGTAACATTGAAAGTAGTGCTGTTCTAACCTTGTAAATACGCATATTTCTATTTGGTAGCTGCTTTAACATATATCAAATATAATCAAAAACTCTATGGAAACTTTAATACAAGTCAGCAAAAGATACACGAAAATTATAGAGCAGAAATAACCAGACATACTTACATAGTAAATACAAAGACGCATAATTTTGAAAACATTCAAATCATAGAAACCCTTGAAACCAAAGGAGAATACAAAAAAAAACTTCACTTATTAATAAGTACATGGTATACTTTACGGCAATTCATAACATGAAACGTATCGGAAAACACAAAAGCAGAGTACTTGTCCAATGATAGGCATTGGAAAATGAGAGAATTACTGCAGGATAGTCTATTTGATAAAAATAATTGTGATAATATAAGGATTGTTTCAAACACAGGATATAAACTGACAATCAAACTTGCAGGAGACATTCATACTCTCGAAGTCAGAAGAATAATTGGTTTAGAAATTTTATATGCCTACTTTCAGTTTGGACACTTGCACGCATTTTTGAAACTTCATCAAACTTTTTGTGAGAAAAAGTCAAGCGTAACAATTGCAATTGCTTAAAAATGCATGTCAATCTGGGATAATTTTACTGTTCTGAAACACAAGTTACTTAAAGCAATTAATGTAGAAATGATGACTTTGTAAGTATTAATACTTTCCTTATTTTTACATATTTTATTATGGTGTAGGATTTTTTTCTACACCGATTCACTCTTCTGTATACGTGTGTGTTTTATTTTTTGCATTCTAGAAAGAGCGGATGGGAGTCGAATAAGTTACAAATAAATCAAATGGCAGTTTGATTTGATAACCTTTCAAACATTGTTTTCACATAAGCGATGCAAACTATCTAAATGATATGAAATAACATTTGAGCCGTGCCATGGGAAAACCAACATAGTGGGTGTGCGACCAGCATGGATCCAGACCAGCCTGCGCATCCGCGCAGTCTGGTCAGGATCCATGCTGTTCGCTAACAGTTTCTCCAATTCCAATAGGCTTTAAAAGCGAACAGCATGGAGCCTGACCAGACTGCGCGGATGCGCAGGCTGGTCTGGATCCATGCTGGTCGCACACCCACTATGTTGGTTTTCCCATGGCACAGCTCATTTGATTAATTTTCAACCTAAGTAGTGTATGTTATTAAACCTTAAGCATTAAATATTAGAATAATGGTTTCGTGATGATATATAACATATTTGATATAAAGAAAGCAAAAAATTGATAGTAGGTCTATCAGCATATTTAACAGTTACATTTAAGAGGCATTGCAATATGCAATATTTGTTCAATTTACTACACAAACAATAGTGAACAGCATTTGATTATAGAAGGGCTTCAGATTTCCACATGTCAGCGCAAGCTAGAATAATTCAGTTTTCGAGGGGTAGGCTTGGCAGAGTATGATTTTATTAGTCTGTAAATGGTCAACATGTCGTCTGCGTATGGGTGTTATAAAGTAAATGAGCGCTGTGGTATGCAGAGTTATCTGAAAGTCAGTAAACGAAAACCAACGTTAGGCGTGTTTTTTTTTTGTGATAAGTATGGATCTAAAACAGCATAAATATCCGTGTTGCTGGCTTATCAGTCGTATATAAATGCTGTAATCGATAAATTGACAGCACAGTTGTAGAGATAAACGAACAGTATGGTTATGCACTAATCTAGATCCTTGCTGACCGAAATGTTGGTTTTCAAACAGCGACGCTCATATGTTCTTATTTTATATGTACTTGACACATATAATTATAAATATAACGTAACGATGTTTCTTTTATGTTTTCACAAAATGGGAAAGGTCATAAAGAAATTAAAAGAAAACAGTTTTAGCAAATTCCACAACAATAAGAATAATTAGCGTTGTTGACATGGGAACAGATGGAAAATTAAATGTTGTTAATTGACCTTTATATGAGTTGCCATATAACAATATCAATATTTAGTGTGGATAATTTTTTACCTTTAGATGTGTTAACAAATTAAGTCTAGAACTACTTTTCTATAATTTTGCTCTTCTTTTCATTACAAAAAAAAATGTGTTTGCCTTATTTCACTTAATGTGGTGGACTAGTAATAACAACCGGTTATTTCCGTTTAATTACGTTTCCTCCGTATGTGATTTCGGCATTTTCCGGCTGTCACCGGAACATTCAGTCGTATAAGCTACATTTACGACCAAAGAGTGGCGAAATTACAGAAAAGAATACGAAATAGCATTGATATTGCTGAATGTCATTACAGTTCATTGCCTTAAGACTTATTAAAGCCGCGCCATGAGAAAACCAACATATTGCATTTGCGGCCAGCATGGGTCCAGACCAGCCTGCGCATAGGCTTTGAAAGCGAACAGTATGGATTCTGACCAGACTGCAGGCTGGTCTGGATCCATGCTGGTCGCAAACGCACTATGTTGGTTTTCTCATGGCGCGGCTCAATATTATTTCTAAACTTATCAAAATGCTTTACATTAAATTGAGTACATTTAAATGCCAGAATAGGGAAAACTAGGAGTATTTCACGGGGTATATAAATACTCTCCATGTTTACTGACTGGAAAGGATCCAGGCTTATGTCTTAAAGATTTGTTTCGCTTTTTTTCAAAATTTTACTTCTTTCTTATGCAGTAAGGTCGAAATCGCACGTAGTAGTCGTTTTACTCTTTCGTTACTTTTCTCGAACTGCATGTATCACTTCACAGAAGTCAAAAGACAGTTGGAATGTGTCTTTAAAAACAAATAAAAACGCATTTGATCAAATACATAGTACTGTCATGTAAAAACCTTTACAATATAACAGTGCTATTACATGTTATTTAGTCTTGTCAAAAACGAATGCAAGAACGTCGATGACGTTACAAATACAAAAAAGACGCTTTTGAAACGCGTGGTTCTAATCTGGGAATTACTGCATATGTGGGGTTCCAATTTCTAATGTTGCTGAATGATTAACACGTTAACATTGCCAATAAAAACAACACAAAATCTCGGAATAAACAGTTTTTACTCGTGATTTATTCACAAAAATACCCCCAAAAGTGATGTTCCTTCAGCTCTAAAAAGACACAGAAGTTCAAGTTGACATATCACATTCTAATCATCCGTGTCACTTTCAGAATTAAAGAGCTTTTTATTGGAAATGTCGTGTCTCAATCTGCTTTTCAACGCAGGAGAAATTGCAACAGAATTGCTCCTTTGGTTATTTTTTTGTTCTTCTTTTCACTAATGCTTTTCATTCATTTAAATTTTGATTCCTTGCAAAACTAACACGTAACACTTGAGTGAAAAACTTAAATTCTAAATTTTAAAGAGAAATGAAAACCAGTGCCGAGGAGATTTTATAATCTCTTTTTCATTTTAGAAGAATTTGGTTAATTTAATATTTAAATTGAGTAATTCTAGATTATCTTAAAAACTCTTTAACAATCTTTTGGTATTATTTGATAATACATGTTATCATGTAAATGAAGTAAAGCTATATAATCTGATTTCTTCGCTAAATAAAAACATCATTTGATTTTATTTCATGAAATCAAAATTGATTCAATAAAGTGGCAAAAATAATGGCAAACGCGATAGATGACACACTGATTTGTAGTTGAAACACCTTCATCGTTATGAAATTCTTTAGTTAGAATATTGTCATTTATCATGCTAGAATTACAAATTTTGATCACAATAAAGAAGTAATATCCAGTATTATGAGTTTTGATACTTTCATTTAGAAAACGCGCAAGTAAAACCCGTGAACTTACCAAAGTATTTGTATCTATATATAGAAAATACATCAAGGATTCCAACTTCCACAAATTAGAGCGTGAATAAATTATGAATACATTTGTTTCATGCATTTTTAATTATGCAAACTGAAAGTATATGACATTAACTTTGAAATATTGGCAGATATCGTTATCCAATACAAGAAACAAACATTTTTTAATAATCGTTTAAGCGTGATAATAATTTTGAATATAATAGGAAGTGTACAAAACTATATCTACATTATAAACTTTGTTGTAAGAGTTTATTGACATTTACACAATGGAATGCGTCTGTTCAATAAAATATGACACATTTGTCATGTTTTTAAAGCATAAGAAATTTTCATCCATTTCAACCAAAATAAATACTTCCATTATCATCATAGTACCTATGTAGATATTGTTTGGATCATAATCTTTAAATCATGGTTAGACAACACCGAAAGTGTTAAAAGTGGCTTTTACGAGTATCATATTACGATAAAAGTCTAGTTATAGCTATTGCAATACGTACAGTATAACAGAAAAAAAGTGTTAGAGGTGAAAAATACTAGAGATTATGGTATTTCACTGGCAGGAAATGTACATTTTTATCTCGTAAATTATATATTATCTTGTTAAAAATATATTATCTTGCAAAATATACATTATAATTTTATAAAACATAATATTATGCATAAAATACAATGTTTGTCTTTTAAAAGTATATATTATTATCTTGTACAATGAACATTAGTTTATTGTAAAATATACATTATTGTATTGTAAATTACATTATTGTATTGTAAATTACATTTTTATCTTGCAACATATACATTTACATCGTGTAAAATATACCTTTTATCTATAACTCTTGGAATACGGTATATGTTGCGGATTAATTGATCCATGCGTGGTAGAAATACACGATTATATCATGATCAGATTCATTAAACAACTTTTAAACGCCTTCTCCTCCCGGAAAAGTCGTTCAGCAGTGATGATTACATGCTGTTAATTGCATTGTAGTGTGCTCAATGAATTCATAATTGTTGCGTCTATTTTGTTACGATGGTAATTGATATTTGATGTGGGTGGACTCGATGGCGTCAGATAGAGTATCCCTGTTTGCCCACAATGCATTCCGGCTACAGACAGACTATTCTTTGTTTGAAGTATCACCTAATTAACACGAAAATATTAAAAGCAAAAAATGGCTGCAGGACTGCCATTCTTATTCTTACTTCTAGTCATTGATTAATGGCACTTTCTGAAACATACCACGGCTTGTTAGGGAAATGTCAAAATGTTTGAAATGACAAAGAAATGTACAACTATACATCTGAGTATCGCTTTCTGCAAACATATGTCATATGTTCCTACTACATTCCGTTTTAATTAATAACTTTCTGATGGTGAGGACACGCCGACCTCCTTGAAGTGACTTACACATGTGACGAACTATTTTATTTAAAATGTGTTAATCTATTTACATATAGCAACTACGCCCGAATGAAAATATTCCACAGGGTGTGTAACATTTTCGTATCGTGCTTAATTCAATTAAAACACGTTAATAAAACACAATAATTATTTCTTACAATATGTGAATTATCTACATTTAATTTTAAAATTGTAGAGACAATGATAAGTAGATGACAAACATGATATAAGGAAGTCATTGCCAAAAATTGTATATTTCATAAAGAATAAAACGGTTTTGATATTTATATAGTTTGCCTTACTATGTTCTCTTTATTTGGACTACTTTATTTTGAAGACTTTAAACAACTCACTGGAATTCAATTAACAGTCCAGTGGAAGTTGCGTTTTAACAACTTGAACGATCTGCAATGCTAACTCTCCAAAATTTAATCTGAATTTTAACTAATAAAAATTCTAAAGCAGTTCGTTTAACAATTTCAAGCAGTTGTAAAGAGTAATGTAATCATTACCAATCTCGCACGCAAAACATGTTACGGTACAAGTTGGCGCAGACAATATTCATTAGTATAATGACAGACAAATATGATTCGGAAATGATATGAGAAACAGTGAGCTAGTTTAGGGAATACATAGGACAAGAGCCATTGTTTTAATGCACATGGGCATTCTTGACCTTTTTACATACAAACAGTATGTACATCACGTGAAGATGTTCCTACTTTTTCCTCTAAAATTAGGCAAAACAGCTTCCAAAATTTCCCCGAAAGATTGTCTCTTATGCCTTCAGAATCTTAATAAACCCTGGTTTATTTATATATTTGCTCTTTGATTAAGCGATCGTGCAATAAACTTATTGAATGGCTGTCGGTTATTCGGGCAATAGTTTTGACCATTGACCGGCGAGCCATTCAATAAGTGTTGTATTACATGGCATCGGAAATAATTTCTCACCATTTTTTTTCTTCAAATGTAACTTGAGCCCAGCAAAATTAAGTGTTCAACTATTGACTGGCCAAATGCTCAAACTACGTACCGGTCATTTATTTAAGGAGTCATGTAATTATTTATATAGGCTCTATTTTTATGTATTTTTTCATGATGTACATATCCATACATAAACGCTACTACAAAATTTTAAGATATATAAACAGTTATTAGTACGCATAACACGACTTCATATTTAAATCGGCTGTATTCAAGAAGTGTTTACTGGGCTAGAGTCAAAGCTTGAAAAACTTCTATTGTTAATTTATAAAACATTTATTGAATAGTCTATTAGTCAATAAGTAATTGGGCATTGTCCGGAATGATATTGCCTGTAACAGATATTGGCACATATTTAAATTTGTAACGTGCTTTCAAGAACAGTCTGTACAAAAACAGATTTTCTATTGTCGGAAATTGACAATGCATATTGTGTGTTGTAAGCTAATCTATGGGAAGTTATCCTCCAGCAGTAATGTCATGGCTAATTAGCACACGGCTTATATTGTCCTTCTGGGCAAGTTGGTCTCAAATGAATGATGGAAGCCAAGAGATGGATATTCTTTCTTTTTTTCAAAAATAGTTTTTGTCTATAATTGGATTAACATTTTTCGTCTTGTTATAGTTTTTCTGATGTCACCTTTATCAAGACTTTTTTTTGAAATTCAGACCAAGAACTCTAAAGGGTTTTAGGTGCATCTTCATTGTTGAAAGATTACAGACTTTTTTTGTAATTAGAAGAAATATCTTTTAGTACAATTCCTAAAACAACTACAAACATTTGATAAAACTAAACACGTGAAAATCAAAGTCGTATGAGTATGTAAGGGTCTTCTACAGAAATGAGTTTGATACAAAATTTTATCACTTGAAATAAGTAAAAAAAGCAGTGGCAAAAATATCCTTTAGAACTTGATTTTATTGATTCTGCACAACATTCTTAGAATATGATTTCCTACAAGTATACTATATAATCATGATAAAGATATGGCTGTCCTTTATATTTTCAGGTTGTGATGTACAAATACAGAAAGCAGACAGTTTCAGAAGCTGGTTAACAAACTATGCCTATGGTGGAATTCATATGGGTATGCACTTTTCACTGTTAAATTCTCTTTTCGTTACTTAATGCATTTTTTGGCTACTACATTGGTGTTTAAAATAACATTAACTTAACAACATACTTCAAAGGTAAAAAAACAGGCCAAGGACGCATGTTTATTAATCAATTACTTAAAAAACTACTTGAGTCAATAGTCTATCGCATACCTATAAAGACCAAAAATGCTTATTTAGTTAGATATGATACTTGGATATGTTTAAAACAAACCTATACAGGCCGAGAATTCATATTGATCAATAGATTACTGTTTTTAAGTGCCCTGTTCTTGAGGATCTACCTATCCGATATGTTACAAAACAAATGGTGAATACTGATTAATAACTTAACGTGGGTAATTAATGAACTATCTATCTGATAGGTTTAAAACAACACAATAAATGTACATATTTCAAGCGCTGCTGGTTAAAAGCGTACTTATTAAGTTATCATTTATTACAGGTGCTATTGGGGTTAATGGTATATCTGTTGGGTGCAATTGTCCAGGCCACACACACGTCACTGTTGCAAGAACTACTGAATCCTGTTGATAATAGGTATTTATAGGTGGATTTCTGTCCATTTCACAGACTTGATATGTTTGTTCACTATTTAACTATTTTTATTTTCAAGAAATGTGTCTTAATCTTTGGAAACGACACTTTTAATTTCCAAATCAATAAGCAGACTAAAGAAGACGCCATTCCACTACCTTCGTTAGTAAATGCCTACTTGCGGATTTTGACGAGTAACCGCACTGAAGTAGAAGTGCTATGCCTCGCAGATAGAAGGTGTTGTTTCCAAAGGTTATGACACGGGACAAAGGTCTGTATGGCTATCCCTTTTTAATTCAAAGTTCATCAGACTCATAAGAGGTTTGAAAGCTACAGGTAAGGTAGAAGATTAAGCATATACGGGTTTAAAACGAGAAAATGAATCTGTCAACTTTGACTATTTAAAGGTAAAATGTTTGCCGAAGACAAACGCCATTATCCTGGGTATTATTCTGTCACACAGCTATCACTTATCATAAGAAATAACACTATATCACCAAAACTAAGTTAATATTGAACAAACATACCAATTCTTTGAAATTCCGAGCTATTTTCGTTTTCGATAACGGTAAAGAAGACAGAAAACGTCCGAAAGCCGTGGCACTTTGCTCAGAAATCCGTTACCAATGCTCGTCCGCAAATATTTCTTCGTGTGACCGATATCCCTAAGCATGAAAACAATTGTAAAACTGTCCTGAGCACATGTCGCATATCTTGTAAATGTTAATAATGCATAGTTTAATGGTACTTAAAACTAAACAAGGTACTACTATATCTGAGCTACTGGCCATCTTATTCATCAACCCTTTTATAGAAAAGGTAGTAACTGACAGATGTAAATAAGGTATATGATGTTCCGTAGACTTCCATTAAATCCTAAATTTCACAGATTCAAAAGACAGGGAATAAATTTTACATTAATTTAGACACTGGTTTGTTCTTTCAATAAACGAGGGCTGATATCAAATTGATATTTTATCTGTCAAAATGAATATAGAAGGGATGGTACCATATTAACACAGTTCTAGACTAAGGGGTAAAATTGAAAATTGTTTTACTCTATTCTATGGCTGTCAATTATCGAAGTTTACATTGAAATAAAAAAAAGTGTGCCAAGAAAGAAGGGATAGTATCACATAAACGGAGTTGCTAGAAAACTATTTCTCTTTATTATAATGCCATCAACTATCTAAACTTACACTGAGATAAAACAATTGTGCCAAACAAACTTAGATGGTTACAAAGGTTGAAAATTAAAGATCTGCCGTTGCCGAGCAACATTGAAAACTCTCTCTACTTTAATCTTCAATGGAATCTTTTCAGATCGACAAAACACAAGGTTACTTTGAAAATAGCCAGTCAGAAGAGCATCTTATGACAAATAAATTATGATAAATGAGCGCCGCTGTGCGGAAACCAACGTTAGAGCTTTACGAGCAGGATGGACCCAGATCAACTGGATTCATACTATTCGATACAAGTGCTGAAATTTATAAACGATGCACTGATCTGGACCCTTGGTTTTAGCACAGCGGCGCACATTATATATTTCGAACAAAAAAATCAACTATAGTTCAATGCAAGCAAGTATTATGCTTTTAGTTCTTCCTTTTGGTTCGAATTACGCAAAGAAATGAACAGAATAAAAAAAATCATTTAATTAATTAAGAATCTTGGCGTCAAATATTTAAAAAAGTGATAACCGCTGACAAAGCAACATCGGGAAATTCGTTGCAGTTTCCTACATTCAATTCATACATATCTGCATTTACAAAACGAGTAAATGATTGAGACAAAAGATAAATTTACCGAGACATTCGGCTTGTATTTTTAATTACTTATGGTTACCATAGTGACGATTTTTTAATCCTTTATTGTTAATCCTTTATAAGTGCTTTCATTTACCACACCGATTATCCATATTTCCACGAAATGTTTAAATACTCTACAACCATTGTGGTCATCAAATTAATAAATTATGTTTCTGTTAGGTGTTGAAAAGTACTCTAGCCTGTTAAAGACGGCAATCAATTTTGCAATAGTTCATAGTTCAAAAGAACTGTTTACCTACAAAACAAAAGTAAACAAAACACTGCTACTCAAAATATTTATATGGTAAAAAGATGTGTACATTTTATAAATATCACTTTCATTTTCAGATTAATGTATGATCAAAAACGTTCACATCACAATGGACATTCTGGAAGGGCGCATGAAGCGAGTTTTCCCTCAGAATGCTGCCCTACAGTAACACGTGCAATTGCCCCGCTTGGAGGTCTTTCAAGGGACAATTCTTTGTTACAGTTATTTCGGGACTCGAACACTATACAGAAATTTTACGAGACCACCTGTGCACATGGTGTTAAAAATCGCCCCTGTAACTTTGTTGACCAGTCAGAATGGAGGTCCGTCTGTGAACAAAAACATACATATACGTATGCCATAGTGAAGGATTTCAATGTTACGGAGCCCTACAGGATAGACTATATGAAAATAAATTCCGGATGTTCTTGCAAGATTATAGGACCCGCTAGACCGCCGTCTGTCAGTTTAGAAGAGGAAATTTTTAATGAACTTGAATCTGGACTTCTTGAGAAAAAGTGATATTCCTAGAATTATAGAAAAAAGTATTAGATTATATTTTACTGCAGTTCTTACAGAATCATTTCAGTATAATAATACTATATTTTCATGCCTTCTAAAGTGGGCATATTAAAATCGCAATGTCCGTCCGTTTGTGCGTGCGTCCGTGCACATTTTTGTCCGGGCTGTAACTCTGCCATTCATAAAGGGATTTTAAAATAACTTCACCATAATGATACAACGTGTCATGTGCAAAACCCAAACCCCTAGTCCAAGGTCAAGGTCACACTTAGAAGTCAAAAGTTAACAGAGTCTGTTTGTGCCCAGTTCATAACTCTGCCATTCATTAAGGGATTTTAAAATTACTTGGCATAAATGTTCCCCATAATAAGACAACGTGTCATGCGCAAGATTCAGATCCCTTGCTCTAAGGTCAAGATTACACTTAGAGGTTAAAAGTTAACATGGTCTGTTCTGTTTTTGTCTGGTCCATAACTCTGCTATCGTTGAAGGGATTTTAAAATTGCTTGGCATAAATGTTCCTTATAATCATATGACGTGTCATGCACAAGACCCAGACCTCTAGCTCCAATGTCAAGGTCATACTTAGAAGTCAAAGGTTAACAGATTCTGTTTTGTGCCCAGTTCATAACTCTGCCATTCATCAAGGGATTTTAAAAGTATTTGGCATAAGTGTTCCCTATAATAAGACGACATGTCATGCTTAAGATCCAGACCCCAAGCTTCAAGGTCAAGGTCACACTTAGAAGTCAAAGGTTAACATGGTTTGTTTCTTGTCTGGTCCATAAGTCTGCCATTTATCAAGGGATTTGAAAATAATTTGACACAATGTTAACCATATTCAGAAGGGGTGTCGCGCTTATAACCTGAGTCAAGGTCACAAAATGATTCATACCTAAACTATTCTGGCATATTTTGCGCAGACAACTGTACATGTAGCATTCTCGGGCATGCATCGGGGACATTTGTCACTATCAGTAACATCTCTTGTTTTCGTGTATAATTTCACTTCCGATTTTGTAAACTGTTAAAAATCAAAAGAAATTTTAGGTTCTGTCATTTCAATAGAAACTAAACTACGACAGCTGCTAATAAGGTTTTGATGTTCCGGTTTATTTAAAGTACATTTATTCCGCAACTATGCCACCGTGTCAAGAAAAAGTAAAATGTTATTTACCCTTATCATGCTGGATACACGACCGAGTGTAAATCTGTACTGTTCGCCATTCAGTCAGTATTTGTAGTGTGAGCATCCCTTTTAACAGTTAATGGTACTGTCAAAACGTTTATCATAGAAATTTAGCAGGGTAAGTGTTAAATAATTTTAGTATCTGCATTATTGTTTACATTCCTTTGAAACATGCAATTATTACAGTTCATATTAAAAAGCTGAAATATATTGTTTTAACGCTCTTAATCATTATTATCTTTTGAATAAGAAATGTTCAATTTTATTTCGTTTCGTTCTTATTCTCACAAGAGTTTACAAGTATGTCAAAGAAAAAAAAAATAAGAAAAGGCTTAAGATATTTTATCTACTTGGCATGTTACTAGTCGTAAATTAATTGATTTCCTCATATCTTCTCTTAGACGTCGACTTAATTGATATCGTCATACATTTTCTTAGCCTTATATATATACAATCGGTATCTTCATACCTTGTCTAGGACAATGTTGTCTATACATATGTTGTTTTCGCTCAACAATGTGACTGACTCTGTCTAGCCTCTGAATGAATTGAATGTTTCCAGCAAACTGTTGACTATTAAAGTTTATGTCAAATTATGTTTTGTTCATGTTATGATTTCAGGACAAACTGCTATTCCTGACTTGTTGTTTTAGCTTTAAATTTTATTGGCATATCAGTAAATAACTTGCCTTTGACCATTTATACTGTAATAGAATAGGTTAGCATATATTTGTTATATCATTAGTTGTACCCGTCTTCAGGACGGAAATGATATTGCTTGTAATATTTTCTGGTCCTTAAGGGACGTGAAGTCCATTCAATATTTCGGTACAATATAATTCTGTTTAACCCGATGAACAGACTCGATCGAACTGAGTTTGATATTATTTTTATCTACAAAACTTAGAGCGCAAACAAGCATAATAATAACACAACCGGTTTGATAGAGTACTGATATTAATAATATCTGTCATGTGTTTACGAATCGGATAGAAATATCCGTCCCGAGGGCACCTGCCCATGCGCAGGTGGCCGAGGGACGGATATTTCCATTCGATTCGTAAACACATGAGTGATATCTTTTCTTGCATTTCGTATACACGTTAGCATTTTATTCTGGCAGATTATTTTTCTTGCATACCGTACTTTACAAATAACAGATAGAAATACTTTGTAGCACTCTTTTTTATAGTAGAGCGCGGGAAATTAACGTCCGTAAGTAGAAGTGACGTCATTATGTTTTGCGTTACGCACAATAACAAAGTTCCACTTTAGTTTTATCGTTTGTAGCGTAACGTTATGTTCTTACGGTAAACTAACGTATTTTGAATCGAGAAATATACTATAAGGAACGGAGAGAAACTATCAAGGTACCTGCTTTTTCGTGTTTTTACATAAACAATATTTTGTCAGTGCATGAACAACTAGTTGTCATTAACAGCACGAGAGTCATCTGGCATGGGGGGTGCCAGATGGGTTTTGCCGGCATGGGTAAAATCACCGGAAACGCCAGTCCGGTGTGCAAGAAATAGTATTCCTTCTTCCGAAAAAAAAAACATAGCAAAATTATCTCCAGGTTTGCTCTATACATTTGGCAGGTTAATTATTGAATTGCCTTGAAGTTAAACGAAATTAAATCAATCCCCATGTATAATATTTGTCAATAAACATTCTTTGTAAATGCTGTGCAAGCGAAATATCGGAAAATTCATTTGTCTGATCAGAACGTGATTGAAATCGAATCATATACTTGATTTGAATTTAAAAGGAGTGATATTCACTGAGATCCCTCAAAGTCATCCATTTGCGTAGGTTTACTCGTGCAGTTATAGATTTGCGATGCATACAATGTAGCTGTGAAAGACAAATCATTTGAGGGAATTTTCGGCCTGAATAGAAGGTGATTTTGTTGTTTTCTCCTGTTATCTCTCCATCTCCTCCCCCCCCCCCCCCCCCCCCCCCCCCAACCCCAGAAACTTCAACAAGAGGCCGTAACGCTCAAACGTTTTTCTCGTATGTTTATAGCAGCCGATTTGCCCGAATTTGGGTCGTTGTCAGATATCTTACGTGGTAGTGATTCGATACCGGAACGTAGCGTGATAGATAAATACGTTAATCAACACGGGCATGAGTTTTTGGAATTTTTAAATGACTGGAAGCTCTGTGTTTTAAATGGCCGCTTTGGCAGTGATCGAGACAATTTCTGAATTTTAAAACTGTCACGGCAGTAAAACGATAAATGCCGTTTACGTTTGGTTTATATAATTGCTTGCTAGAAACTCATTTGATAAGCTTTTAAGGCAGTGTGAACGTGCCCAGAGACGATCCCAAGCGTGACATATAGAGGAAATGTCTACAAAAAGCCCGAATAAATTCTGGCGTGAGATATATCATCTTGGACCGCGAAAGGACAAAAGTATTCCGATCATGATCGTTTACAGTCAAGGGAATACAGTCTGTGACGAGCATTTAGTTTTGAGCGATGGACACAAGATTTTTATAATTTAATCAGTGATGGGGAAACCGGTAATTTCGACAAAAAATCACAAGGTATTGCTAGATAACAATATCAGTGACCCCTTGTACGAATTGAATACGTTACTGAATTCAAACATAATATTAGAAGAAATATCTTTCATTGTTGGAAAAGCAAAACGTGAATCGGCCAGCGGAGTTGATATAATACCATAAGATATTTTAAAAAATCCAGCAGTAATAATTACATTACAACATCTGTTTCAGTTAATATTTGCCAGTAGAAGTATACCTTCTATATGGCAAAAACCATAATTTGTCCAATATTGAATGATTCCAGTTCTGATGGTCGCATCCCAATGAACTACCTAGGAATTAGCCTTTTGTCTATTATGTAAGCCTTACTCTGTACCTTGAAAATAATGACATTCTAACTGAGGAACAAAACGGTTTCAGGAAACAACGCTTGTAAGAGGAATATGTATTCACAGCGTAACAAGAAATAACAAAGAAGTGTTTACAGCGTATATTGACTTAAAACATTGTTTTGACTATACTGACAGTGACATGCTTTTGTACAAATTGTTGATTAACAATATTGACGGGAAGTTGTATAACTCGATAAAAATGTTTACACCAGTTCAGGATCTTGTTGTCCAACTCGTGATGTAATTATCACCTTCATTTCATTTCAATCTGATATTGTCCAACACGTGACATAATTATCAAGTTTATTTCATTTCAATCTGATATTGTCAAGCTCATGACGTAATTATCAACATCATTTCATTTCAATATGACATTGTCCAACTCGTGACGTAATTATCACCTTCATTTTATTTCAATCTGTCAAGCTTAGCCACGTCGAAAACAGGCGTAATCATTAGTGATTAGCATTCAATCATAAATTATAAGCTTCACAGCATGAAAAACGAGAACAATATTTTAATTTGCTGTAGGTAATACATTCATCTCGTGAACAGAAACGTTATTTGACATGTTCTGGCATAAAACCTATAGAAACACTGAGCTACTAAATATATGCATGAACTTACAGCATTAGAACAGTGTGAAAAAAAAACAAAGACAAATATCAAACAGGGAATGCCACGTACCAAAATCGCAGCCTCCCCAAAACGAAACCTACAGCACGCAGACGTGCACACCACAAACACACACACACACATACACATACACATATACGTGCACACACACACAAAGCCAACACACGAGGACAAAACGAACAAACAAAGGAACACACACACATACACGCGCACACACACAAAGCCTACACAAGAGGACAAAACGAACAAACAAAGGAACACAGTGGGGCACCGCCTTGGAACGGTCAGTGGCAAAAACACCACTTGGGAGCTTAAACCGATTTATGGTGCGCACCCAACCTCACTCTTACCCCCACCATGTTCCAAAGACACGGGACAGTGTAAATAAAAGTAATCCCCTCCAGGTGAATCTCTAACACACGTAAAGGAAACAAAAAGGCATGGCATGTAAAACACAAAAAAGCTCGTGTATAAAAATATAAAAAGCAAACCTTTAGAACCAAAAACGTATGTACTCAATGCCTTTTCAGAAGACAGAGCAACAAGAGAAACACCCTTAAGGGCCCGATGAAACAGGCCAGAAGACAGATATCAAAACAGTTCTGTCCTGGTAGGATTTAAAGGCTGCTTATCATAGAGTCCTCCCCCTCTTCCGTCAGACACAATCAAAGAGGGAAGCGTAGTGTCGAACTGTAAACGGGTTGAACACTAAACATGCGGTATGTCTCAAAACAGTTGGGTCGTAACCTCTTTTAATAAAACGTTTTATAATTTTACAAAATACATTTGGAAAATTACCATGACCCAAGATCTTACGAAGTTTGTGAACCACATCCCTATAAAAAACGGGTTTAGAAATACCTTCTCGCAGAAGTGTCTTTAAATTACTATTGAATTTTAAAACTTAATCAGAATTACGATAGTAAAATTTAGCAAAATATTTACGCAATTTGTAATAACGGTAGCCTTGCTGAAGAAGTTTACTTGTAATATATAGATTACGTTCATTGAAATTCTTGACATGACTACACGCTCTGGCAAACCGAATTAATTGAGAAATATATACCCCATAAGATGTAGCCTGAGGTACATCCCCATCCAATTTGGGAAAATTTACAATACTAAAGTTAGAATCATCCCTCTTGTCATAAATTTTGGTATGTATAATATTGTCATAAATAGAGAGATGTAAATCTAAAAACGAAGCATCAGTATCCGACTTGTTAGTTTTAATTAACTGAAGCTCCCTAGGATAAATAGTTCCAACCAACTGACCAAAAAACGGATTATCCATATTAAGAATATCATCCAGATAGCGTGATGTATTATTAAATGCATTTATAATATCTGCCTGCGTATCTGGAGAAAGGCTCAACATTAAGCCTCTTTCATAACAATATAAAAACAAATCTGCGACAAGGGGTGCACAATTTGTTCCCATGGGAAAACCAACTACTTGTCTAAAAACTGCATTCCCAAACCTGATGTAAATGTTGTTCAATAAAAAGGGAAGAGCTTTACAAACTTCGTCACAGGTCCACATTGTATAATGTTTAATAATATTGCTAGTAAAAAAAGCTTTATCAAAACTGCAAGCGAGATGCATTCTCTCTGGCAAAAGTCTTTTGAATTAGGGCAGTTAGTTTGTCATTTATTAAGTTATGTGGTAAAGTGGTATACAAAGTAGAAAAATCGTATGTACTGACTGTAGATACCTTGTAATTATTAATTTTAAACGTACACAGGATTTCGCCAGAATTTTTAATCGACCAAAATAAATGTTTACTAGAGTTTTCGTATACTTTATCGCAGTATCTTTCCACGTGGACTTTCACAGCAGTTAGACATGATGTTAATAGTTTTGAAATATTTGTAGTTGTACAAGAGTTTGAATTAGCGATGAAGCGGGCTTTATATGGTTGTTTATGCAATTTAGGAATCCAGTACATGGTTGGTAGTTTAATTTGTTGATCGTCTATACGGACTTTTAAATTAGAAACGTCAGTGATGTGATCAGTGACCAAATCATTTTCAACAGAAGGACTGAGTGTATAAGTTTTAGTGCTGTATAGTTCCTTTTGTAAAACATTAATATAATGTAGGCGTCAAATGATGATAATATTGTTGGCCGCCTTGTCTGCTGGAACTAAGACATACTTAGAATGAAATTCTTGGATTTCCTTTTTCAAAAGTCTTAAAGTAAACTTGGGTTTTGGTGGAAGTAGGTGTTCATTAGTTTTATAAAATTTTATTCGAGAATCAACAATGTTAAAAATATTTCGTTTCCAAGACGTTAAAGCATTGGGATCAGCATTCTCACGACGACACCATTTAACACAAAAAGTTTCGATGGATTCCGCAATCTGACCACGACAAGCATCAAAATCAATAGTTTGTCTTTAATAATACCAAATTACCAGTGATGACCTGACCGGCATCTGAATAGCAAAATTTTGAGTTTTTACATTCGCAGTAAGAAGGGGTATTTGTATGAATATCTAAGTTGGAAACAATTTTATTGTAATTGAATATAACATTTCTTACAGGTGTTTTATATTTATAACAGATAATAGGAACTTCGGAGTTTCTGAAAATATTTAGGCACAGAATCAATGACACGTTTATCACGAAATATACTGGGTACATCGATGAAGTCAATACCTTTATTCATGAAATAAATTTTAAGAAAATGTCTCTCATGGTCAGATTGGGTGTCAATATGTGGAAGGAGAACGTGTTGTGTGTAACTTTGAATAAGATATGGTACAGTGTAAAACGGATCTGTTTGAATAACATACTGGTCCGCTTCCTCGTCTAGCTTTTTAAGAGACTGAACAGATAAAGGTGTGAGGCGAGAAAGCATTGAATGTCTACCAAAGTTTGAAAGAATTAAATCCAGGTCTTCAACAGATATATTGACTTTAGATTTGCGTTTAACATTACCATTTCGTCTAATTCCATGAGACCTAGATTTACGTTTCCTAATATTTGCACAAGCACATGAGAATAGATGTCTCCCCAGACCTAGTTTGTTTTCAAATGTTGTAATTTAACTTTAGATACTTGTAAATATACAAATAATATTGCGCTTATAAATACATTTAGAATTAGCCTGAGACGTTGTGCTTCCCATTATCTACTATCCGTTACAGGCACATGACGGTGAATGAAATGTACCAATAGTTACGTAATAAAGCTGTGACGTCACCAGTGGCGAATAACAAATTGAAAATATAGGTCAGTTGATGACTTTCTTCAGGTATTGCGAAATGCTCATGACATGTCACATCGCGTATTACACAAACGACAAACACAAGAATAAATTTTCTATTCAGAAATACTTTTCTTTTCGCCATTAAAAACACATCTGACAGTTTTCTATATGTATATATAGGCAAAACTTTTCTTACATACAGAATTTCTTTCTGAGTATCAAGTTTAAAACGGACATATGTAGAAATCTATTAAAAATCATAGGCACCGGTGCTTGATCTTTTTGAGAAAATGTGTCATAACCTTTGAAAAAGAACACTTGTAATTTCAAAATAAACAAGCAGACTAAAGAAGACGCCATTCCACTACCTTTGTTAGTAAATGCCTACTTGCGGATTTTGACGAGTCACCGAATTTAAGTAGAAGTGAGGAAAAAGATAATCTATGCCTCGCAGTTATAAAGCGTTGTTTTCAGAGGTTATGGCATGGAACAGAGGTTTGTAGGGCTATCCCATTTTCATGCAAAGTTCATCAGACTCACGAGAGGTTTGAAAGCTGCAGGTAAGGTAAAAGATTAAGTATATATACGAGTTTGAAAAATGAAAATGAATTTGTCAACTTTGACTATCCAGAGGTAAAATGTTTGCACGAAGACAAAAGCCATAATCCAGGGTATTATTCTGTCAAACAGCTATCACTTACTATAAAAATAAAAATAAGTTAAAATTGAACAAACATTTCAATTCTGTGAAATACCGAGCTATTTTCGTTTTCGATAACGGTAGATAAGACAGAAATCTCCTGAAACTGGTGACACTTTGCTAGAAAATCCGTTATCAAGGCTCGTAGGCAACCATTTCTTCGTGTGACCAATATCCCTAAGCATGAAAACAATTGTAAAACCGTCTTGAGCACATGTCGCATATCTTGTTTCTGTTAATAATGCACAGTTTAATGTACTTAAAACTGAAAAGGTAATACTTTATTTGAGCTCTTGGCCATTTTATTCATTAACCCTTTTATAGAAAAGGTAGCAATTGACACAGGTAAATATGCTACATAATAATTTCACAGATTTAAAGAACAGGTCATAAATATTACATTAATTCAGACACTTGTTTGTGCCTAATCAACAAACGAGGGTTTTCCACTTTTTCTATTTTTTGATATCAAATTAATATGTTATCTGTCAAAATGAATATAGAATGGGTGGTACCTAATAAACACGGTTCTAGAAGAAGGTGTCAAGTTGAACAATTTTACTCTTTATTCTATGGAGGTCAATTACCGAAGTTAACATTGAAATAAAAAATGTGTGTCAAGAAAGAATGGATGGTATCATGAAACGGAGTTGCTAGAAAACTATCTCTCTTTATTATAACGCCATCAATTATCTAAACGTGCACTGAGATAAAATAAATGTGCAAAACAAACCTAGATGGTTACAATGGCTGCAAATTGAAGATCATTGTCGTTGCCGAGCAACACTGAAAACTCTCTCTCTACTTAAATCTACAGTTGTATCTTTTCAAATCGACGTTACTTTGAAAATAGCCAGTCATAAGAGCATCTGACTTATGACAAATAAATTATGATAAATGAGCGCCGCTGTGCGGAAACCAACATTAGGGCTTTGCGAGCAGGTTGGATCCAGATCAACTGGATTCTTACTATTTGATTATAAGTTCTATACAAGTGCTGAAAGTTATAATAGAACAGTATGGATATGCACTGATCTGGACCCTTGGTTTTAGCACAGCGGCGCTCATTACATATTTCGAAAAAAAATCAACTAAATTTTAATTGTAAGCAAGTATTATGCTGTTAAATCTTCCCTGTCCTTTAGAATTGCACAAAGTAATTAACAAAATAAAAACATTTAATTAATTAAGAATTGTGGCGACAAATATTATAAAAATGATAACCGCTGACAAATCAACATTTTACGGATATTCGTTGCAGTTTTCTACATTCCATTCATACATATATGTGCATTTACAAAAAAGTAAAGGATTACAACAAAAGACAAATCTTACTGAGATCTCTTGCTTTGGTTTTTATTTACATATGGTTACCAAAGTGACGATTTGTTAATGCGTTATAAGTGCTTTAATTTACCACAGCAATTATCCATATATCCACGAAACGTTTAAATACTCTACAACCATTGTGATCATCAAATTAATAAGTTATGTGTCTTTAAAGTGTTGAATAGTACTCTAGACTGTCGTTTTATGATAAGACGGCAATCAATTTTGCAACCTCTCAAAGTTCAAAAGAACTGTTTACGCACTAAAATAACATAACAAAAGTAAACAAAACACTGATATACAAAATATTTATATAGTGAAAAGATGTGTACTTTTAATAAATATTATATGTTAATAAATATCACTTTTATTTTCAGATTAATGTATGATCAAAAACGTTCACATCACAATGGACATTCTTGAAGGGCACATGAAATGAACTTGAATCTGGACTTCTTGAGAAAAAGTGATATTCCTAGAATTATAGAAAAAAGTATTAGATTATATTTTACTGCAGTTCTTACAGAAAATTTTCAGTATAATAATTCTATATTTCCATGCCCTCAAAAGTGGGCATATTAAAATCGCAATGTCCGTCCGTTTGTGCGTGCGTCCGTGCACATTTTTGTCCGGGCTGTAACTCTGCCATACAGAAAGGGATTTTAAAATAACTTCACCATAATGAGACAACGTGTCATGTGCAAAACCCAAACCCCTAGCTCCAAGGTCAAGGTCACACTTAGAAGTCAAAAGTTAACAGAGTCTGTTTGTGCCCAGTTCATAACTCTGCCATTCATCAAGGGATTTTAAAATTACTTGGCATAAATGTCCCCCTTAATTAGACAACGTGTCATGCGCAAGTTTCAGATATTACACTTAGAGGTTAAAAGTTAACATGGTCTGTTCTGTTTTTGTCTGGTTCATAACTCTGCTATCTTTGAAGGTATTTTAAAATTAATTGGCATAAAAGTTCCCTATAATCAGATGACGTGTCATGCGCGAGATCCAGACCCCTAGCTCCAAGGTCAAGGTCACACTTAGAAGTCAAAGGTTAACAGAGTCTGTTTTGTGCCCAGTTCATAACTCTGCCATTCATCAAGGGATTTTAAAATTGTTTGGCATAAGTGTTCCCTATAATACGACGACATGTCATGCTTAAGATTCAGACCCCAAGCTCCAAGGTCAAGGTCACACTTAGAAGTCAAAGGTTAACAACGTTTGTTTCTTGTCTGGATCTGAAAAATAATTTGACACAATGTTAACCATATTGAGGTGTGTCGCGCTTATAACCTGTGTTTCTCAGGTCGAGGTCAAGGTCACAAAATGATTCATACCTGAACTATTCTGGCAGACAACTGTACATGTAGCATTCTCGGGCATGCATTGGGGGCATTTGTCACTATTAGTAACATCTCTTGTTTTCGTGTATAATTTCACTTCTGATTTTGTAAACTGTTAAAAATCAAAAGAAACTTTAGGCTCTGTCATTTCAATAGATACTAAACTACGACAACTGCCAATAAAATTTTGATGTTCCGGTTTATTTAAAGTACATTTATTCCATAACTATGTCACCGGGTCAAGAAAAAGTAAAATGTTATTTACCCTTATGCTGGATACACGACTGATTCTGCCTTTGCGACCAGTGTAAATCTGTACTGTTCGCCATTCAGTCAGTATTGTGAGCATCCCTTTTAACAGTTAATGGTACCGCATAGAAATTTAGCAGGGTAAGTGTTAAATAATTTCAGTATCTGCATTACTGTTTACATTCCTTTGAAACATGCAATTATTACAGTTCACATTAAAAAGCTGAAATATATGGTTTTAACGCTCTTAAACATTATTATCTTTTGAATAAGAAATGTTAAATTTTATTTCGTTTCGTTCTTATTCTCACAAGAGTTTACAAGAATGTCAAATGAAAAAAAAATAAGAAAAGGCTTTAAATATTTTATCTACTTGGCATGTTACTAGTACATAAATTGATTGGTTTCCTCATATCTTCTCTTAGACTTAATTGATATCTTCATACATTTTCTTAGCCTTATATATATATACAATCAGTATCTTCATACCTTGACTTAAACTCAATTGTTATCTTCATACCTTGTTTAGGACAATGTTGTCTATACAAATGTTGTTTTCGCTCAACAATGTGACTGACTCTTCCTAGCCTCTGAATGCATTGAATGTTTCCAGCAAACTGTTGACTATTAAAGTTTATGTCAAATTATGTTTTGTTCGTGTTATGATTTCAGGACAAACTACTATTCCTGACTTGTTGTTTTAGCTTTAAATTTTATTTTTATCTACAAAACTTAAAGCGCAATCAAGCACAGTAATAGCGCTACCGGTTTGATAAGAGTACCGATACATAGTATTCCTTCTTCCGAAAAAAAAAACCATAGGAAATATTATCTCCAGGTTTTCTCTATACATTTGGCAGGTTAATTATTGAATTGCCTTGAAGTTAAACGAAATTAAATCAATCCCCATGTATAATATTTGTCAATAAACATTCTTTGTAAATGCTGTGCAAGCGAAATATCGGGAAATTGACAATTTGACATTTATCGGGATTAAGAGTTATGTCATATTGAAAACTGTGGCTCGGAAAAAGAAAATCTATATGTGGAAATTAATTTTTTTATAAAAGCTTACAGTTTCATCTGGAAATGTTATTCCTTTATAACAAATTATATCTTAAATGCATCCAGTAATGCTACGCCTTTGTAAAAAATAATAACTTAAGGGTACTGGCCTCCAGATCGTACGCCAACAACAACAACAACAACAACAAATATTTAGGTATGGTATCAGGAAATTAATGTTATATTTCTTAAGAAGGCTTTGAAACCTAATTACTGACAGACTCTATGGTGTGGAAAGACATCAGAGTTTTTACTAATTTTAACATTAAAAACTGAAAGCGTTTGTAACGTTTTACTTGAGGTAAACTGCCTTAACTACAACTGTCTATATTCAACAGTTGTTAATTACATATTCATCCGTGATGTATTGGTAAAGACAGCCGGAAAGATTTTATTGCCGCGGCGGCCCGAGTTCGATTCCCGACTCGGACATTATTATTCTTGATTTGGCATTTTTAAAGATAGTTTAGAAAAAAATTCATACTCTAATGCTAAAAAATGACCAAAATTCAATTTAAAAGACAGGTCATTTAAAGCCAAAATCTGGAGGTCAGTGCCTTTAAACGCGAATCTACAGTTTTAACTAGTAATGCTATTCTGCTATAACAAGTGACAACATAAACGCATATCTACACGTCCACTAGTAACGCTATTCCGCTTCCGTAGAAATATTCATCAAAGTAAACCTAAACAAATAAATACAACTTCCTTCTGCAACTCAGAGATACTGTTCTTGGCTTACATAGTCGCATTATGATGTTAAACAAGTGTACAAAGTTTTATATTCATAACTCTTATAGTATTGAAGTAAATTGACTTAAACAAAACTCATTTCCACGAAATATCAATTATTATTTATGTACAAGAAGGACCGTAAATTTGACAAAATGCAAGCGAAAGTTAATGTTCTTTGCCAACATACTTCTTTCACAATGAGAAACAATTTTGCAATGTTTCAAAATCATTGATTTAATAGTTTTTAAGTAAAGTGAATTTAAACAAAAGATAAACAAGTAAACAAGAAATTCAAATGTTCTAAGTTAAAAAGGGCCATATTACAGACACTGCACAAATCAGGGTTTTGTTTCATGGCCAATAAACTCAATATATGATGATAACAAGTTTACAAAGTTTCAAAGCTATTACTCTTAAAGTTTGTAAGGAAAGTGGACCAAAACAAAAACTGTAACAAGAAATTCCAATTTAGGGTCATAATTCAGACGAAATGCACGTGAGAGTTGTGGTAATTGGCCTTAACCTATAAATATAAACAAGCATGCAAAGGTTCAAAGGTATAACGCTTGTTGTATGCGAAAAAGCGGACCTAAAAACAGCTACATGGACAATGTAATTTTAAAGTAAAAAATTATGATAATTCTGAAAAAAATGCAAGGTAGAGTGTGGATCATAGTCAAGGTACTAACCTCCTAATGATAGGTGTGTAACATTTCAAAGCTACAGCTCTTGTAGTTTTTAAGAAAAAATGGTCCGCCTTTTGTTGTTTTTTAAATGGACTTAAACAAAAATCGTTCCCGACGCCAAAGCTGACGCCAGCGAGCAAGTGATCCTTGGTGTTTTAAAAATAAGACGGACTAAAATCAGAAGGTGGCAGTACCTTGGTGACTGTATTGCTTAGTGGACAGGAATGGGCAATTACTTCGGTCATTAACTTTGGGTTGACCCTATCATTAAAAAGGGAAGGGATATTAGCATGCCTTAAACAGATATTATATACAACATTTCCAGTTATTGTAAATATGTAGGTGTAAGTAGTCTGCGATTATGATTAATGAATTTCCTCTTACATGTGTACATACCATTCTAAAATAAGTTTATAGGAAGTAAGTATAGTTTGGAACATTTTAACCCCACAATACAATTTTTAATTAAACATTCATAGAGACTAATCAATTAGGAGTTCATTGACCAAAAATATTGCAATAGCGAAACTTTTCGTTCCGTGTGATCAAAGTGAAGAATACAAGATGGCACCGGCGAGAAGCTGAAAGAAATGTCAGCGTTATAAATCATTTTTGTATTAATTTCATCTCAAATATCTCCAAAGACTGCCCAACTTGCTGTTAAAACACATATATGTATGTTTATGTTCTTTCGTAATGCTTGGACAGATGAGAGGAAATTACCAGAACAAGTTACTTTTTACGTTTGATAGGAGTCAAAGAAAAGCACTTACTTTAGTTCTTCAATGTGATAGCTTTTCGACAAAAAGGACCACTTAAGTGCCGGAAAGAAAACCAGAAGGAAATCGTCCGTGTTTGGGACGCCAAATGCAGTTACAATCTCTAATTTCTGTTAATGCGAGGCAAAGCTTACACAGCCGAAGGAAACAATTTCATCGATTCAAGCAGACATTTTATATAATGACGTAATATCAGTATAAAAAACTATGGCAGAATTCAGAATGCAAGTAACCGGAAGTCTTGACAGTTTAAAAGCATACATCAATGACCTCAAATTAAGTTTTTTTATGGACACGTTAGATAGCCTTTTTTATCATTCTCCTCATAATGTTTTATTGAAATAGCCATTATGCATCAAGCGAAATTGAAAATCACTGGGGAAAAATATCATTTATTAAATAAAACAAGAACTCCAGTTGAACCACATCCCATATCAGTAGCATAAAGATAAAAACCCAAAACCAAATAATAGTGTAGAAATAATGATTAGGTGACGGTATCACCGGAAACAAATAAAATTTATAGCGATAAAAAGAGCCATATAAGTCTACAAAAACACCGGAAATTTCATACAGTGAAAATAAGAGGAGCTATTAGCTGTGTGTGGGTGGGGAGGGGGTGGAGGGAGGAGGGGGTTGCAGCAACGTCTACTATTCCCGCCCCCCCCCCCTCCCCACCTTTCTAGACACTTTTTCATAGGTATCAAATTGTTTGGAAGGATCAACTCTTTTAAAATAAAAATGTTCCCACGAATATTCTTTTGAACTACATATGATGCCACTGTTTCCATGGCAACTGTTCATTTTTGGATACGACATATTCACGGGGGAGGAAGTGTTACACGAAGGACGGAGTTCTTCTGATAACCTGTCATGTTTTCTTCTGATAACTGTTACGGAGTTCCTGGAAAACGTTACAGAGTTCTTCTGATATCTGTATGACAAAACAAGGAATCGGTCGACAAAATGGTAATTATTTATCTTTAAAAAGAGAGAATAGGGTGTAAAACTAAAGTTTGATGATCAAGGTTGCCTAATGGTTTGTGCTATGCGTCAGAAAAAACTGTTTAGTCTAATAATCAGCGCCACTTCTTTGAAACCAAGACATTTTGAGTAAAATATCGAAATCGTTTGCTTATTCATACATATTAATCTACTCATTTACGTTCTTCATCCTCACCACACGCAATAGCCTAATTTTAGTGCAAAGTTGCAAACATAAACCACTATCTAACAATTGTGTGCCCGATTTTTCAAATGTTACGGAGTTCAGGTGATAACTCTGAAGATGTCACAGAGTTCTTATGATAACTTTTGTTACTGCCAGGGTGTTTCTTGAGCTATGTTAAGATACTTTTTAGCTAATTTTATTATTTAGAAAGGATGTTAAACATGTTCTAATGTAAGATGTTTATCCACGGCACAGTATTGTGGTTATATAATGTATGATATGAGTCTTTTGAAAAGTTTAAAACTACGTGCAGTATAATGACATATATATAGTAAAATACGAATAGGTAACAAATGCAGTAAATTGTATTGTTCGTTCTATCAGTGTTCTTGAACAACGGTTTAGTGGATTCCGTTTGGATTAATCACTGAATTAAAATTAAATCCTTTATCTCTAATTTTAGGGTACATCTAAATGCTGAATTTGCAGAAGCTGTTTTTTTTCTGAAGTGGTTTATTTGCATTACTATGTATGACTGCTGTTGTTATCTCATGCGATTCAATTGCTTGTCTAATCCTTCATATAGCAGAATTTTAAAAGTAGTACAGTCACAATGCGACATTACAATACTACCGCTTCATGTGTCATCTATTGACATGAGTCATATGATGATATAGCGTATTTACCACAGACTCAAGGTAGATGACCGACATGTTCGTATTTGGTGACTTTAAATGTGACTGGCGTAAATACTGCGATAAAACTTAATTGGTATTGTCATAACATCGTACAGAATGCATATAATTTTCATTGCGCTGAATACTGCGTACCAAAAAGGGGGTTGTCATCCTCATACATGCATATACTATTTGTCTTAAAGAATATCATAATGCGTGAATAATGTGAATTTTAAAGTGCTGTCTATATCAATCCTTCACCAGAAACGACCTTTGCTTGCCAAAATGCTATAAGATGAATAGAAGGGCATTTTGAGTTTAGTTGGAAATATTGTAAAGTAAGAGGATTCTGCACTTTCTTACAATAGAATACACAATGTAATTTCCAAGCCAATTAAATGAAAATAAGAATATATTTCTGTAACTATTTGACACTGTACATCATTTATGTACAATTTGTATTTCAAACATTCAACATACTTAGCTAGATCATCATTATGAGCGTACACAGTCCCTTTAAAAGTAACATCGAGTTAGAATAAGAAATATAACACAAAACAGTTATTATTGGAACTCAAAAACACACATACCATACATTATATAACCACAATACTGTGCCTTGGATAAATATCTTACGTTAGAACATGATTAACACCCTTTCTAATTAATAAAATTAGCTAAAATGTGTCTTAACATAGCTCAAGAAACACCCTGGCAGTAACAAAAGTTATCATAAGAACTCTGTGACATCTTTAGAGTTATCACCTGAACTCCGCAACATTTGAAAAATCGGGCATAAAATTGTTAGATAGTGGTTTATGTTTGCAACTTTGCACTAAAATTAGGCTATTGCGTGTGGTGAGGATGAAGAACGTGAATAAGTAGATTAATATGTATGAATAAGCAAAACGATTTCGATATTTTACTCAAAATGTCTTGGTTTCAAAGAAGTGGCGCTGATTATTAAACTAAACAGTTTTTTCTGACACATAGCACAAAACAGTAGGCAACCTTGATCATCAAACTTTAGTTTTACACCCCATTCTCTCTTTTTAAAGATAAATAATTACCATTTTGTCGACCGATTCCTTGTTTTGTCACACAGATATCAGAAGAACTCTGTAACGTTTTCCAGTTATCAGAAGAAAACATGACAGGTTATCAGAAGAACTCCGTCCTTCGTGTAACACTTCCTCCCCCGTGATATTTATGAATATCAATGAAAATGTTACAAAATGACAAAATTCTATTTAAAATAACATTTTTCTAAAAATCAATTTAAATGAATGAAATAATTTTGAACTGGTGTTAAATGCTCTCAGTGTTTCCTAAAATATAATTTTGTTACTCTGATGGTACATTTTTCACTCAAGACTAGGTATGTTAAGCTAATTTGCATAAAATGAAATAATGCCAGGCAGCAAGATATCACTAAAACTGAATGAAATGATATAATAAATTTTTATCAATAAAATAATGATAATGTGAGCTACATTATTTGGAGATATAGTGTAGACACTTAATTGAATGAGCAATCAGTATGTAATATACTTTACACATGTAACGTTACCGTTTCAATAGCATAATTGAATAGAGAAGATGTGAAATAGTAGGTACATGTACAATTTGACAGAATGGGAATGTCAGAATATGCATAACATGACTTTTTGATAGGGCCAGTTTTGCCTGTTTGTGGCCATCTAAAGTATTCTTCATACGCATGTGATTTAGTTCAAAATGGTGAAAAAAAGAGCCGGTTAACCCCACGTTTGTTCAGGCTGGAATTTTTTCCCTTGAATAGTTCTATTGAGTTCATGTATTTTAGGGGGTTTGGAATGCATGCAAAATTGCAATAGTGTCCAGTGTCTATATAGAGCATTTAATAAAAATAAATGTGGTCTTTTACCGAAATAACTCAGAAAGTCAATGTTTTTGTTACTTTTCATTCTACATGGCTGTAATTTTGACAGTGAATGGCTGGTAAGCATAGAAATCTGGTAAATATTGGGATTAATCATTACATTTGCTGAAATGTTTCAGTTTGGGTAAAAAGTATACATGCACTTGAAAAATGTGATAAGTCTTTCAGTTTACCTATTTCTGGAAAGTTTCTAAATTTGCAGGTTTTTATGCATTAAATGCATTTTTATAAGTTCTATGTTTGAAAGTTTTTGATGCATTGAGGTGGTCCGTATTATTTATCACTTACGGGATAGGTTAACAGCTGCACCTTTAAAGTATTTTGTTTTGAATGGTCAGTTTACAACTTCCGTTATATAACTACAAATGAATGTAAACAACAACAATATTTAGTCATTTGGTCCTCTGTGAATTGCATTATTAACTATAATGAACCGCATCTTTACTAAAAGTAGCCAGCAAAATTTCGATTTTATTTTTAGTATCATGCGAATAAGAAGTATTCGTTATGAAAGCTGGTCAAAGATCAAATTAAAACAAAGTTTTTGACGGCAGTCTGCCCTATAAGGGCATTAGAGAATGTGTAAAATGATTTAATTCATCTCTGCGTACCATTGTCTTAAACACCGTGTTTAAGCAAATATTGCTTTTGCTCAACGGCGTGACTCTTTCTAACTGCTGAATGCGTTGCATGCGTCCAGCATACTGTTGACTATTAATAAAATTGATGTCAAATGATATTCTGTTGCTGTTACGATTGAAAAAGAAATTAACGAAATCATATATGTATTTAATGCTTTAGTTTTTTCGTATCAACATGGGCTGAACATACATTAGTTAACCTCAGTGAGTTTTGAGGACAAATGAGATTTTCTTAGAAGACACACCAGTATTTTTTGTCCCTTTCTAAGTTACATTTTCGCTTTCAAAACAAAATCTGTATGAAACGTTGTACGCGTCAGTTATATTTTCCAACACTTTTTAACTCCTTAAAATCCCCTTTTTTAAGTTATGGCGTTGCTATTAATTAAATTCTATCTTAATTTCAATCATTTTAATAACAATTATGCTCATACCTTCTTGCTGATTTCCTACACTACATCTTATTTCAAAATTAATCAAACTTATGTGTATTACAGTTATGTACCTCTCGATTTGTTGTCTACATACCCTGCAAAACTTTATAAACACTTTCAAATATATCATTCTTAACAAAAGAGCTTCAGTGACATTCTTTTCATAATGATGTGTAATGTATAATTATTATGTTGTTTCAACATATACTTTATGTTATAAGCATTATATCGCTTTAGTGCGGGCGTTTATGGTTCTTTAGGTTTCAGTTTCTATATACTTTTACACGAGAAGCTTTTATTTTGACAAAGCTCGTGCTTTTTATTCCTATAACGTGTGTAAGGGATTCGTCGCAAAATGGTGGGGATTAAGCGTTAGCCCTTCTGCAGTTAACTCTGTGGTATTTTTGCAATTGACCGTTCCAAAGTGTTCCCCCACTGTTACCCCTTATTATGTATCTTATTTGTTGTTTTTGTTGTTTCTTTTTATTTCGTCTGTTTGTGTACTTTTGTGAAATCTTTATCGTGTACATATAAATACGTACACTACTCGAGGGTTTTCTTAAGGCTATGTTCTTGGAAATCGCTAATGTAAATCTTTGTTGCATACAAAATACTTCCGTAAAATGTAATAACTGTAACAAAGTACAGTTTGTGACTTTATGTATCGGTCTAAAGAAGAATTTGAAATACCACATTTTTTCAAACCAACTGTAAGAAGGGCCACATTTTTGTTCATCTCGTTTATTTTTCATGTCGAGATTTTCAGTAGTTAGGGTTAGGGTTTAAGCCTAAACCTCAGATCCCCTTTCTAAATTCCAGTTTGTTCAGATCTGCCCATTGTTTTTCTTGTTTAGGGCAAGCTCATTTTTTTTTAAATAGGGACCATACGCCGATTTCATATTATAGCATTCGACTGCCGACTATAAATAGACTCAAACAAACTGAGCCTGCAATATTTTTATATTGTCATGATGGAAGACATGTGAAGTTTCCACTTTATCACAACAGTTTTGTTTGTGCCGTGTGGCGGCCGTAAACATTCAATTAGAACTGTTATATTTCGACCATTTCAGATCGTTCAGCACGACATTCATGTCATGTCAGTGGCACTGTGTAACATTTCGAAGTCAGTGATTTTAGGGGCCACGACTAATTATTAGGGGAAGATGATTTTATAGAAAACGTAACAAAATTACATATCCATTGCTTGGAGTTGGCATAACAGGAATTGATTTTACTCTGTTAATGACCATCCCTTGTTGTTTCATTCATACTGGGTTGGGTCTTTTAATATTTGAACAACAAAAGCTTGAGGCATAATATGAAGACAATTTTACTAACACAAGGTGTGTACCCTTATCGTCACATTTTAATGTCAACAATAACAATATTTCAAGGTCGTTGTTCAAGTTTTCCTGAATATTTTAGGTTTAAATTTTGGCCCGAAGACTAATTTGAGCTACTGCCCATGCGGCATTGCCGATTTCCTTTTTTGTTTCTTGTATTTATTTCTAATGATACCCGGTAATTCCTTCTAATATTTGTAAATCCAGATTTGTTATGATTTAGTATTCGTCAAAAGTTTACAAAGAGAGCGATTGGTTCGTTTTTATGCAGAGCTTTTCAGTTGAAAAAAAAATATATTTAAAGTTATACGCATCTGAATTTTACATTATTCTTCTATGGTACAAAAAAAAAACAGGCTGAAAAACAACGACTTCTCAAAATGACATTTTTTAAAGACATTAAATCTGACTTAACTCCGTGATGTATAGGAAACATGGTGCTAAGCACTGTGCTAAGCAGCCGTATGCATTATTCCTAAACAAACCATAAATAGAGCAGGCTGCAGGAATGCAGGCATGCTCGATCGGAAAGTTCTGGTAGAACAGGAAGGATTACAATCGGTTATACTGGAGTTCAGTTGCCGTGCCATTAAAGGTACTGACTTTCAGATCGTAGAACAACCAAAATAGGGATGTTTTTAGGTATCAGGAACTTATTGCTATATTTCTTAAGAAGGCTTTGAAACGTAGTTACTGACAAATTATATGTTATCACATGCGAATTAGTTGTTTTTACTATTTTTTCCATTCAAAATTGAAAAACGTTTGTAACGGGGTACCGGAGGTAATCTTTCTTATATTTAACGATCACTAAGTACGTACTCCTCTGTGGTGTACTGCCCAAGTTCGATTTCCGACTCGTTCATGTTTTTGTTGTTTGTTTGTTTGTTTGTTTTTTGCTTTTTTTGTGCGTTTTTTGTTGTTGTTGTTGTTTTATTGTTTTTTCTTTCTCATGTTGTTTCAATATGGCTTAGAAACAAAACTCATGTTCCAACGTTCTTAATATGACCAAACTTCAATACAAAGAAAGATCATTTTTAGCCAAACTCTGGATTCAAGTACTTCTTACATAGTTGGTGTGAATGGAATTGTCGCACTTTGTCAGACTGGGTAAAATTTCCAGTTTACAGAGAATTATTTTTGATTCAAGAAATGTTTATTATTACATTCTCTTGCTGTTTTGTTCGATTGATAGCATTTCATTTGTTCATGTAATTCTAATCGATTGGGTAATTTTATCTACTATTTAGAATTTAGTTTCGTCTAAGTTTCTACACGCCACATGTCCAAAGACTGACATAATGGCGTTCAATGACTAAATAGCTCCGAAAATGTTATTGCTCTTTGATTGTTTAAAAGTTCATAGTTTCCACAAAAAGTAATCAACTGATGGATCTTCATTAATTATAGATCACTATAAAGGTAAAGGTAAATTTTATTTATTGTCGCTTTGTGAAACAATGAACAAAAGCTCTGAAGAACTTTTGAGCGACCCTTTTTTAAGAGAAAAGTTAACACCAATTATACCTTACGCCCAGCAATTTGTTGGTACCCATTTATAGCTGGGTTGACTGAGGCAATCTATAGAGCAGAGTTTTTCCACTAGATTTTGTAAAAAAAAATACCAACAAACTGTTGCACCATTCTTTTGTACATAACATGTGTATATCTATATCTTGAAATAATATATCTTTCAAAATATACTCCCGTCATTCACAAAATAGCTTATTTTGCACGGGATATAAATTCACTGAATTTACTTGTTCTTTCTACTTGCTAAGAAATATAAGAACATATTAAATTCGAAGTTATTTTAACATTGTTCAGTACAATACTGTATATATATCGGCTTGTCCAGTTTACAGCAGAATACTCGTCCACATATATCAGAGCAAAGTTTAATAAACTAATACACTTCAACATTCTGAGCTATCATTGCCCCCGTACACCTTAACGTGATTCTTTCTACTACATCAGTCAATAGCCGAATCACAGGTCCTTCAGACCTTTGATTTAGTATCAACATGAGCTGAATATACATCAGTTAACTTCAGTGAATTTCGATGACAAATAAGATTTTCTTAGAAGACACACCAGTTTATATACCCTATTCGCCTTCAAAATATAATCTGTATAAAACATTGAACTCATCAGTAAACACTATAAATTACTTACAATTTCATTTTTCTTAAGTTATGGCGTTATAATTCAATTAAATTCTATCTTAATTTCAATCATTTTAATAACAATTATGCTCATACCTTCTTGCTGATTTCCTACACTACATCTTATTTCAAAATTAATCAAACTTACGAGTATTACAGTTATGTGCATCTTGATTTGTTGTCTACATACCCTGCAAAACTTTATAAACACTTTCAAATATATCATTCTTAACAAAAGAGCTTCACTGACTTTCTTTCCTAAATGATGTGTAATAAAAAATTATTATGTTGTTCCAACATATACTTTATGTTATAAGCATTATATCGCTTTAGTGCAGGCGTTTATGGTTCTTTAGGTTTCAGTTTCTATATACTTTTACACGAGAAGCTTTTATTTTGACATAGATCGTGCTTTTTATTCCTACAACGTGTGTAAGGGATTCGTCACACAATGGTGGGGATAAAGTGTAAGCCCTTCTGCAGTTAACTCTGTGGTATTTTTGTCATTGACCGTTCCAAAGTGTTCTCCAACAGTTATCCGTTATTATGTATTTAATTTGTATATTTCATTTTACTTCGTCTATGTGTGTACTTTTGTGAAATCTTTATCGTGTACATACAAATACGTACAATGCTGGAGGGTTTTCTTAAGGCTGTGTTCTTGGAAATCGCTAATGTAAACCTTTGTTACATACAAAATATTGACTACAACAAAGTACAGTCTGTGACTTTATGTATGGGTTTAAAGAAGAATTTGAAATACCACATGCTTTCAAACAAACTGTAAGAGGGCCACATTTTTTTCATCTCATTTTTTTTTCTTTTTCATGTCGTGATTTTCAGTAGTTAGGGTTAGGGGTTTAAACCTCAGATCCCCTTTCTAAATTCCAGTTTTTTCAGATTTGCCCATTGCTTTTCTTGTTTAGGGCAAGCTCATTTTTTATAAATAGGGACCATACGCCGATTTCATATTATAGCATTCGACTGCCGACTATAAATAGACTCAAACAAACTGAGCCTGCAATATTTTTATTTTGTCATGATGGAAGACATGTGAAGTTTCCACTTTATCACAACAGTTTTGTTTGTGCCGTATTGCGGCCGTAAACATTCAATCAGATCTGTTATATTTCGACCTTTTCAGATCGTTCAGCACAGCATTCATGTCATGTCAGTGGCACTGTGTAACATTTCGAAGTCAGTGATTTTAGGGGCCACGACTAATTATTATGGGAAGATGATTTTATAGAAAACGTAAATAGTATTTTTCGTAACAAAAATATACATCCATTGCTTGGAGTTGGCATGACAGTAATTGATCTTTACTCTATCGATGACCATCCCTTGTTGTTTCATTCATTTTATTATTTGAACAACAAACGGGGGCATAATATGAGGACAATTTTACTAATACAAGGTGTGTACCCTTATCACAACACTTCAATAGGGAAGGAAACGAGCACCGATTTTTGTAATCGAGTACTTGCCGAACAGCGAGTCCTGGTTAACCGTTGCAATCCCTACATTTTAGTGTCAAAAATAACAATATAATACCACTAGCAAAACAACAATTGCATTTTACCGTCGCATCATTATTTTCACTGAACAAAACTATCATTATTATTATTATACCCGATTTATATAGCGCATTTTTTTATGATAAACACGTTCAAAGCCACTTTACATATAGCAAACGCAGCCACACAGGGCAGGAAATTCATCTTCTACCAGTACAGACACGGGGCTATCTGACCAGAGGGACAGAGTGAGATGAAACAGGCCTGTCCGGCTAACTTAGCGTAGCTCTTTGCGTATATAAATTCTGGTTCTTTAACGTACCCGGTGTATACATAGCACCGATACACGCGATGCTGTCTTTCCTGGGAAGAACCAGTACAGGCCCCTTTGTAAAGTTCCCATGCTTTGCTATAGTATATGTTGTGTATCTAAATTTACAGTCTGGGCCAGTAATGACACACGGTTTTTTCTTTGTGATTACGTGTTCTCATTGGGTAATTCGGCATTCTTCGAATGTAAAGTAACCAAATGTACACATAGCTTCCTGTAAAAACGGAAGAATGGCGATATCACTATTTACAAATGTATCTATTGTCATTATGACTCCACGACCTTACGAAGCAAGTATACATAATAAAATGAGCCGTGCCATGAGAAAACCAACATGGTGGGTTTGCGACCAGCATGGATCCAGACCAGCCTGCGCATCCGTGCAGTCTGGTCAGGATCCATGCTGTTCGCTAACAGTTTCTCCAATTCCAATAGCTTTAAAAGCGAACAGCATGGATCCTGACTAGACTGCGCGGATGCGCAGGCTGGTCTGGATCCATGCTGGTCGCAAACCCAGTATGTTGGTTTTCCCATGGCACGGCTCATATATTTTCACCAGGGTTGCTTTGCCAATATGATAAAATATAGCTAATCATATACATGATTGATATGTCAAATCAGATGTACCTCCCGATAAATATATATTAACATCACCAACTCGCAGGTATCTATTTCGTCTCCAATCGCTGGCTTGATGATATGCCGACCATTATCATCTGGAGGCAAAATGCTGAAGACTATACAGTGTTCGACTCATCTGTCCTAGCTCTACATAATTACGGTGAAAATTATTTGTTTTGTTAGCTCCATTTTTATTGGCCACATTTTATAAGCTAATCGCCTATCATACCATTATCTTTTGTCCCAGGCTTCAATGCGGAGAAGTTGTAAGGCATGTACTTCCCTTTTTGAAATATTTAGATTTGTATCTAGCTACCATGATTAAACGGTGTCATGAAAGCGTCTTACTTACTTGAACAGGAAATATTTTCGGAGCACTTTAGTCATTGAACGCCATTAAGTCAGTCTTTGGACATGTGGCGTGTAGAAACTTAGACGAAACAAAATTCTAAATAGTAGATAAATTTACCCAATCGATTAGAATTACAAGAACAAATGAAATGCTATCAATCGAACAAAATAACAAGAGAATGTAACAACAAACAGATTTTGAATTGAAAATAATTCTCTGTAAACTGGACATTTTACCTAGTCTTTATCCATTTTCAGTGCGACAATTCCATTCACGCCAACTATATAAGTAGGACTGGAATCCAGATTTTGGCTTAAAATGATCTTTCTTTGAAGTTTGCTCATATTAAGTTCATTGGAACATGAGATTTGTTTCTAAAAAAAAAAGATAAAAAGGTAAGAGTAGATTCCCCGGAAGCACAGAACACACAAAAACACAGCCATAGAGCAATGCAACGTAAAGTAGGCCCACAACAAAAGAAGCTGTCTCGGAAAAATATTGTAGACGGGTTGTTTAAACATCCAATAACAAGTATATTATAAATATATGCAAAATACAGAAAATGGGGGTTGGATGATAAGGGGTAGATAAAAGGGTCGGATGTTGTGGGAAGGCGGAACAAGGATGAATATTAAACAGGGAAAACCACGTTCATTAAACATAGTATTCATACATAAAAAAAATAACAACAAAAAATACAAAATCGAACGTGAAACGTCGTGGCAATAAAAACTTTCCTGCATCCTAGACCAGTACATCACAGAGAAGTAAGTACTTAGTGACTGTTAAATATAAGGCAGATTACCTCTGGTATCCCGTTACAAAGGCTTTTCAATTTTGAATGGAAAAATAGTAAAAATATCTAATTCGCATGTCTTTCCATAATATATAATTTGTTAGTAACTACCGGTACGTTCCAAAAATTTCTTAAGAAACGTCGCAATAATTTCCTGATACCTAAAAAATCTCTATTTTGGTTGATCTACGATCTGAAAGTCAGTGCCATTAAGGAGATAGTATACCTTGTTACCAGGGTAAATTCAAATAAGTTGAATCGTAGCAATTTATTGTATTTCGTGTAATTTAATGTTTTAACTGATATTATCTCAGTATCGTTTATCTCTTTTCCTTCAAGTAAAATTTTTATCCAGGTTTGAAGTACATGACCCTCCAAATGTATTTCAATTTCATTGCTATTCGTAGAAGTCTACTTAGTTGATACTTTTATTAGTATGTACGCTAGCTTTCTAATATAAGCTTAAAATGTATATGTCGCGGGGCTCGTGTTTCCGTATTAACTTTTTTCTCTCAATTTTAAATAACTACGTGAGAAAACGGGTTTTTTTTTCGAGGGCTTCAGTGCCATTTGGTTAATGGCCAACATGAAATATTAGGGTAATATCGTTAGCAAAATAGCAAACACTTTACATGGTACCCTATTTTTCTTAACGTTTAAAGTAACCATGGCGACAGAGATGTTTAAAATAGCTTCTGTCATGCTTTTTATCATAATTTTTTAGAAAAATATTCAATAAAATTATCTTTCTTGTTAACTTCTAAAGTAAGTAATATGTTCGTGTTACTTGCATTTATTTAAAGAAAGTGTAAGGCTTAAAATACTTACAGCAGTACCCCACGTTTGACATTTTGTATGGAAATATTGTGCTTGGAATTATTATTCTCACGGATAGTGTTGAATTACAGATAAAAAGCTGAGGCTGTGTTCCTTTACTAGATCAGTGCCAACGCTTTTGAAATTTTCATTTAGATATATAGGTCACGGGCTTCGTTTCCATGGCAACATTAATCTAATTCAAGAAACCACTATTTTCTACTGAATCTTGAACAATTTTAAAGGTTAGCTTTAGTATATAAGTACCAAATCATCAACGGAAACTGAAAAATATATATTACAAATCAAACTTCCCAATTTTTATTTAAAAATGGCCGTAATATGTAACCTTTCTCACTACTATAGTCCCAATAACATCAGTTTACCATAATCCATTTTCTCACATTCCGCATAACATTTCACTATAACTACATAAAAGAAGCAAAATATTGATCATTATTCAGAGTGAAAGACTCACAAAAATATTTCAGCAAATAATGGCTGTTAAAAATAGTTCGAATGAAAAAAATGCTCAGAATTACGTACTTTCAAAAATAAAAGCTAATGTTTCAAGTTTCAAGTTTATTTATTTAGCCATGGCATATTACATGCATGAGACTATGACAACAGAATACAAATAAAACAGCAATATGGAATACATATGGTTGCTACTCACAGCATACAATTGGTATAAGCATTAACTATTTCAATAGCTACTAATAGTCATACTGATTTCAATGACTAATTAGGTTGCAAAATGTGACATTTGTCAGTAAGTAACAATGTAGGATATGCGAGGGTTGATCCAAAAGTAATGTCACTGCGTCCATGGTGCGTTTATTCATCAAAGTATAATGATAAAAACATATCAAATTGTACAAAAAATCAATTCTGATAAAACGGCAAAATCTTTACTTCCGGCGTTTTTTCGTTTAAAATGCACATGAATTAAAAATGTACCACTGACGCTTTGTCGTCGCACGCTGAAATATTATTGGTTTCATTAATAAAACTGTCAAAGGCAGCCACTGATCTTTATCAAAATAACTTGCTAAATCATATGAATTTTTTACAACGTGATGTCACGTATCTCTGCCGTCTGCTGATGAAATTTTATTGACGGCATCGCTCGTTGAAAATATCTATGCAGTGTTAACGCATATTAATGCTGAGAGCAAATATGTCGAATTCTGACAAAACACCGCGGCGCGCTGTTAAGCATTTTTGTTTTAAGTTAGGAAAATCACCGTTAGAGACCATGCAGCCGATAAATAACGCATATGGACAAAACATCTCTTTCGAAGGACTGGTATGTTGATGCTTTCCGTAAATGGGTAAACAAATATGAGCGCTGTATAGAAAATCAAGGACAATACGATGAAAAAGGATTGAATATTGATAGCAGTAAGTAAGTAAGAAATGTCGTATCGGACGTCAATAACGTCAGTGACGTGCGGCGACCGCTGCAAGCATGCCTTCCGTATATGTCGATATCGTTAAAACTATGCAACATATCTTATCGACATTTTTAGACTATTTGCAAATAGATAAAGGTACTTCGGTATGCATTTTTGTTTATTTCCTTTCTTTATACACGATTCTATAGCTACAGTGACATTACTTTTGGATCAACCCTCGTACATACGGATAATACATACAGTGCACAATCTGCATGACTATAAAAATCTATATATATACTTATACATGCAACTGACAGGGATTTAGTCATGATAAGTATTGACAAGTCTAAAAGTATGAAGATATGCCAAATTATGCTTTACACGGAGAATGAGCTGTATGAAATGAGGCCTAATACAAGTATGTTATCTAGCTAACTAAAACATGACATAATGGATTTACAGAACATAGCAAGTTTAACAAGTGAAGGTTTGTCATTGCAGTTCATGAGTTTTTTTGTTTTTTTTTTCAAATTTGAAGGTATTTGGACTATTCCAATAGTGTTGTTCCAAATATTTATTTCTGACATTTACAAATAACTGGCATTCCATAATGTAATGATACTCGTCACAGAGGCAGTTTGTTCGGACATAAACCACATAGGCGTTGATCTCTTTTAATACCCCAAAACCTGCCTTTTTCAATATGCAGTCTGTGATTTGTAGTACGAAACTTACAAAGTAATGGGAGTAAATTTGTAGGTAACATATCAAGATACTCTTCAAAGCAATGTTTCTGCTTAAAAATACGGTATGAAAATAATGAAAAGGCTAAATAAAAAAGCTAAAAGCTGAAACTGAAATGCAGACAAAGTTTTGAAAAAAAAACACAATAATTCAAGAAGGGTCTTAAATTGTGCAACTGTCAAACTAAACTTGTGTTATAGTTGTATCATTAGAATGATTTTCATGAATTTGATGCTGAGGAAAATGTAGGTCAATAAGTTGTTTTGTAGGTCTTTAACTGCCTGTAATTTCGGAAAATAAAATTCATGTTATATTAGTCACCGTAAGTTTGTGTCTATGATGTGCATATGTGCTGAATCTTCCTGAGGTACCTCTATGTGCAATAATACCCCCTTTTGTGATTTATATATTATACCAGATTTATATAGTGCCCTCTCAAATAAACACGTTCAAAGGCGATTTACATAGCGCAAAGGCAGCACTCAGGGCGCAAAAGTTATCTTCTATTAATACCTGACCAGAGGGACAGAGTGAGACAATGCCGTCCAGACCAGAGAGAAAGAAATCCTGTTTAGTTACCGGCTTGTTCGGCTAGCTTAGTCTAGCTCTTTGCGAATAGACAGTCTGGATTTTAAACGTGCCCGGTGTATAGCAGCGATCCATGTGAAACCGTCTTTCCTGGCTAGAACCAGTACCGGCCTTTTAGTTAGGTGGGAGACACTCAAGAGTAGTTGACATCTTACGGAAATTTCCAAAAGACCAACCAGAGAATAACTATGATCTAGTGTGTTTCCGTGATGGGAATTACATAAGACTGGCATGAAAATTGAAAAATATATTTACTAGCACAAATTTAAGGTGACATCTTGGGGCCAACTATTCATAAGTTTTATTGGAAAATATAGCAGTATGCATAGTACGTAGTACTTAGTTCAGTTTAGACCACACTTTAAGATATCTATTTTACAGTATTTTTAAAACTTCCAAATATACTGAAAAAGATGGACAGAATAAGAAAGCTAGCTAAATCAATTTGGAAAGTTGAAAAAAATAAAGTAATTCAGGAAGAGCCTTTCATCTTGTATGTAGCTTAAATATAGTCGTATTATAAGGACGTGCTTATGACAATGTATACCAAAATTCATCTCAGTTGGATGAAAACTCAAGGAGGAGCTGAATATAGAAGAAAGTGTGATGGACCAACGAGCTATATTTCAATTACAATTATGCCTGTCGGGTCTTCGACATTGTGGGCAAAAAAAGCATAATGATATTTTATTTGTACATAAACTTATATACAAAAATTAGCTCGAATCTATCATGTTAAGGCAAGTACTAAGTGCAGCCTTTTAAAAACAACATTACAAGCAATGCCGTCACATTTTTAGAAAATGATCAAAAAAGTAGTCATTTTGTTTTCATGGCAACGTAAAATAATTGGAAGTTACAGATTACTTTCATATGCGCACAGAGATGCAATTAGCATTTATTTACACATTAAAAAGATTTTCACTACCATTTAGGTCAAAGAGTAAGAAACTATTGACTTTATGATAAGAGAAATTGTTAATTATCACACTGGGTTAGTTTCACAACTTTAAAAGTTGTTAAACTGAAAGATATACATGTTACAAAACATTACTTCTTCATCAGGTCTACTGTTATCATAAAATTTGAAAATATTTGGCTGATTTTTACCACCGTAATTCTGAACTTCAAGAAATCCAAAGACTTGTCTGTGACAAAAATATATAAAAATCTGATTTTATTTAATTTACAAACTATTTTCAATTGTAATTCACATAAACTGTTAAAAGTCTTATTGGAAGACTTATGCAGGTATTGCTCTGAAAGAGACTGCATGTTTAGTATTCAGTCAATAAATAGCTGATTACTATGTGTGGGGTGACGGGACAGGTTGTTTCAAAAAACGACAAAAAGCTTTTTTAAAGACGAACTGGTTTGATAATTTTCCCATGTCTGCTTTGCTCTTGCTAGTTTCTGAAAACCGTCAGGTTTGTTGTCATCGCAGTCATTTATGTATGTGTTCATGAGTTAAGTCGTCTGAGTGCATATGTATATTTTCACGAATTATCGTGTTACAATGGTAAATTTTATAAACGTTGCTCCGTTCTTTCAATCTATTGTTTTTTACTGATTGACTTTTGTCTTGATAACAAATTATATTAATGATTGCTGCTCACAAGATCCGCCACTTGTCATCAGATAATTTGATTTTAAAGATTATGTTTGAAATGTTATGAAGACTAGTTTCAACTGCACTGTATTTGTAATGATACTTACATTTCCCTTGATTGCACTTGAAATAAGACATACATTTCCCTTGATTGCACTTGAAATAAGACATTCATTGCACTTGAAATTAGACATTCATTTCCCTTGATTGCACTTGAAATAAGACATTCATTTCCCTTGATTGCACTTGAACTAAGACATTCATTTCCCTTGGTTGCACTTGAAATAAGACATTTATTTCCCTTGATTACACTAATAATTTGACATAAAAATTAAATAAAATACAATATCTACTTTGTTTTTACAGATATTAGTTCATAGTGACATTTCTGAGCTAAGTAAAAGTGTAACTAGTAATTGATGTATTTAGTTATGTTTTGATTACACTTTGTTTCTGCGTTGTAAGATATTCATTTAACTGTAATATAAAAAAAAAAACATTAAAAATACCAAAAAAAGCTGACTGATAAGAAAAAGCTTAAATTAGTTTGCAGACAAAGATGTGAAAGGACAATACTGTCATATTAATCCTGTGTTTTATCTTTAACAATAGACTGATTCTCATGTATTTGGAGGAAAATGTAAGTCACTATGTGCTTTTGTGGGGCTTTAAACTGTCTGTAATTTCAGAAAATAAAACTCTCGTTATATTCACCTTATACAGCTCTATGTATATAAAATATGTTGGTTGCCTTGTATCTATGATGCACATTTTACAGAATCTTCCTAATTTACCTCTATGTCTAATAATAGCCCCTTTGGAGGTCTCACATTTGAAACCACAAGCAAATAGTTTTGACCCCCACCATAGAAATACTGGGATCTATTGTGTTTCCATATTGGGAATTACATACGACTTTCAGAAAAAATAAAAAAGTGACATCTACTAGCACAGACTTATGGTGACATCTTAAAGCCAACTATCCATGAGTTTTATTGAAAACTATAGCAGTTTGCAAGGCACGTAGTATTAAGTTCAGTTTAGACCACACAATGTTTCGACTGTTTAAAATATCTTTTTTTCTGTATTCATAAAAAGTCAAATATAGTGAAAAAGATGAACAGAATAAAAAAGCTAAATCAATTTACAAAATTGGGGGACAAAATAACTCAGGAAGAGACTATCACACTGTATATAGCTTTTATTATAATTGTATTATCTGAACGATTTTCATAAATAATATGTGGTAAAGCCAAGTAGGTCCCTAGGTTGTGGTAGGTCTATAAACAAACATTCAATCATGTTAGACACAGTACCTTATTTCTTTCAGAGAAGAGACATAAAGCTTTTAGCTTATATAAAATACTAACGCCTATGGCAGTCTAGAAATCTTTATGAATTTTATAAGCCAGTGCCTTATGTCTGTGAGATTATAAGTATAGCAGCTCCGATACGTTTGTACACGTAGTGTCAGTACATATTCATAGAGTTGAGTACTAAAGACATCATATCTTTGCCAGATGAACAAATTGACTGACTAAACATGCATTTGAAAAGCACTCGGTGTATATAGTAAGAAATACTTGGAAATGATTCATGAGTTTATAAACATTTTTGATATGATCTAACGACACTTATTGTAACAATTCTGTATCTAATGAATTAAAAACATCAGAAATTTGGAGTAAAAGGCACGGTATTTTTAGGAAGTCCCTTTACTTATACAGTTTTTGAGAAATTTCAACAAAATGGCTAAACCTAGGAAATTATTAAAAATTTAAGACCGCGTGAAAGCCTGATCATATTGCTGAACGCGGTCATTTTCTTTTTAAAGTACACATTGTATTTTAACAACTAGTTCATCATAATGATCGCATAGCCCTTTGCTCAAATAAGATAATATAAAGACACTATCGGAAGAAAATGTGCTAAAAGGTTTAGACTTTTATCATATCTATCACCTAGTGACAACAAAAATGACATTTTCTTTGCAAACAGGCTGGCATAATTTCAGCTGTAAAACTAAATCGCTTTGAAACACATGCAGATTTTCAGAGAATTGAAACTGAATATGCTGTTATCACCATAGAAAATGGTAAATGGTAAAACGATTGCTTCAAGATAGTCGCGTTGCTTGCCTTCTAAGTTTTAAAAAAGAACAGGAAGCGTGCATTTCATTGCGTTAAACACTGAAAATTTGGTCGAAACATACAAAATAGCCTGTTACTTTTGCAGTAATTACGAAGTATTGATTCAAATTTTCACTTGACTTTTGTTCAGGTAGTCGTCTTTTTATTTACGCAAGAAAGGAATTCAAACGTTGGTACAATATTGTTCAAGCTTTGCCATTTTACTCAGTCTATTCATAGCACGTCCTGCTGTCCTTGTCAACTTTTGTATCAGATACGAAAACTTAACAAAGATTGAGCAAGGATGTGTATTATCAGAATAAGACGTTGAGTGAATAATTCTACTTTGTTCAAAAAATCAGTCGGGATTTTACGCCGAGCAAAATCCAACCAGTCCTCAATATAAATCCATTTTGTCTTTTAATTATTTTTACTAGTAATTAAATTGATGGTACATGCTGCATTCTTAAATAACATATTTGCAGATCTAAAAAATTCTACCAAAATAAATCGGTCGAGAAAGTAAATAAAATAGCCATTGTTGATATATAATGAAACCAGATTCTCTGAACCAATATACTAGAAGCATATTTTGTATAGAATTTTTTTCAGTACAAGTTATTACTCTTCGACAACCATTTTTGGCTGCATCTGTATGAACATACCCTCATATTGGATGAAATTCGGACAAACAAAAACATTTGATGGCGTTTTGGTCAGACATAACCTCAATTATGATAGCATCAAGGTTGAACACACCTTAAAATTAGATTAATTTCGGACAGGCTGAAACTATTGATGACTTCATGGTCAGACAAAACTTAAATGTGATAGCATCAAGGTTGAAAACATTCTCAAATGTGATGAATTCGGACGGACCAAAAATGTTGATGGCTTCGTGGTGAGACAGAACCTCAAATATGATAGCATTAAGGTTAGACCTACCTTCAAATATTATGAATTTTTGACCGACCAAACAAGTTGATTGTTTCGTGGTCAGATAGAACCTCAAATATGACAGCAAAATTGAAAACACCCTCATATATGATGAATTTCGGACAGAACAATAAAGTTTATGATTTCAGAGCCGTAAAAGAAACCCTTCAAATATGGTGGCTAAGTGGTCGGACATATCCTTCGATAGTTTGATACAAAAGTGATTAATTACAGGAGTCAACTTTTTAACCATGTTACCTTTCAGGAATACTGACGTTATAGCAATCATGAAGGTCCGGCTATCACAGCCTAAAATTTTGATATACAATGTATTTCAAAGTTGGCTTTGTGTTAGATCTGTCGAGATTTTAAAATCTACGACTTTTAAATATATAAAATATGCATTTTCGCTCATTTCTTTACCAACGAAATCTTTCCGATTTCAGTCTACTTTTCTTGATTAATCAATATGTACTTTTGCTATAGATCTTTTGCATCTCTTTCTTTTACCTTGAATTCAAATGTACACGTTTCGTTTTTACAAGGTAACAGTTTCTTGCGCTATCGTGGACAAGAAAAGAGGGGGGTGAAGAAACAAAAGTAAACATCCTATTTTAATTGCTTCTTAGCAGTCTTTCGTTTGTAATTGCAACAATACTTACGTGTATTTTGTCACGTGGATTACGAATTAGTCACTAGATTTAAATGTCATCTATAGGTACTAATGTGACAAGGAATATAAACAACCTGATTTTAATGGAAATGTAATTTACATTTACAAACTTCTTACAATTCTCAGACAAAGCTATTTCTGATTTTTGCTTATCACAATTGTCAAACGTTTTTCTTGAAGAAGCTATGAATGCAGTGCTCTGCCTGTTACAGCTGATCGTTTAGCTTTCCTGATTCATTACGGTGACAATAACGGTGGGCGGGGCGTGGAGGTGGATTATATGTATTGGCTCTTAAACCCCTCACTCCGAGGGACTTACTGGTTCGATAATTGTCCTCTACCCTGCATCGCTATGTGTGATTTTCTCTTGGTTCTCTGGCTTCTGTAAAGCTATTGAATTCATTTGTTTACGGTGTCATGGGCTTTGCTTTATGTCGTTACTTTAGCATGCTAGTGTTTCACAAAGTGTTTTTTGTGGTTGCTTTTACGTGAGAATTCACCTACCGGGGGTAGTTTCATTTTCTTTGTCTTTGGGGATGGTGGTGTTAAGAGTGAACATTGGTGCTATTTAGCCGGTTTAAACTCCTAAGGGGTGATTTTGCACATAACTCTCCTTTTGTTATGTACATTTTTGTTACATCTGTATTTTATGATTCCATTGATATTTATATGAATATACACAGTATGTGTGCGGGTGTATATACATGAGGTGCGTTGTATTGCTGGTTGCGTAATTTGAATATAGCTTCTTCTGTTGGACTCAAGTCCTTGTTTTCTACACGCGAGGATAATGAATCACTTGGGGAAAAATGTGTTCCCTGTCTCCAAGATTTAGCTAAATTTGAATTTTACAGCTACAATTCACGTTGACATGTTTATATAAGTAATAATTCTTTATTATATCGTTATTGCATGATGAACACAAAAGCACTTCCTTTCTGTTATAGCAATAGACATTGCCTGGAGCAACTCAGTGCGTGACAGAATTCTTGTCGCCATAGCTTTATAGAATAAGGAGCGTTTCCTAGTGTAGAAGGGTTTTGCAGACAATTTGATTTTCTGTAAACTATTTTGGAATAATATAATCAGTTTGTTTCCTGGGTAAAACTTAATCCCTCGTGCAGAAATCAAGGTTATTTCAATTCAATATAAAAGGAGAGTTTCAGTCACATATTAAAGAAAAAAGTAATAAATCTCAGAAATTTTTCCATTGAAAAAGAACACAAATGATAGATAATAGTCCCTTTTTCAACTAAAATAATTTTATTATTTGCACTGAGTCAATATTCCTAATCACCATAATGTATGATAATACATATATTTGTTAACTTTTTGTATCACTACCAGTAACGATATTAGAATTACATTTATTGCTTTTGAGGGAGTAAAGATGCGCTTTGTGACTCATTATATAGACATGGATCAATCAGTTGAGTAATTTTTAAAGGAGATTAATTCATTCTTGTTTTTGTAAAGATCTATTATTAACTGGTAAAGGCAAAAATTCTTCAAGGTGACGTTGATGATGTACACCTTTTTTCTTGCCAAATCTATTTTTTTTTCTCACAAAAGCCATTTTTTCTTCTTTTTTTTTGTCAAAGATATTGTGAAAGTTCATCAACACTTTAACCTTAAATTCACAGTTAAAGGCGGACATAATTAATGAAATACTGATGTTAGAGTTGTAGCTGTTAAACAACTTTTTTTAAGTTTGAATTAAATGTATTTAGTCGTAATAGAGATACAGTGAACGTGTCTAAAAGCCTACGTAGTAAAAGAACATAATTCGTACATTATGGGTGCGAGCGTTCATGTGATGCTGATGATAAAGAAAACAACTGTTTTAAGTTTGAAGCAAATCCATCAAGTAAAAGCACAGATTAGAAAATGAAACATTAGGCTAGACTTTCCGGAAGCAAAGAACATCCCAAACACAGCCAGAGAGTTTTAGCATTCGGTCGATAGGCTCTTGTTTAGAAAGAATTGCTAGACTCAATTTTAGGTCTACAAATGTATTTAAAAAACTTGTACTCTAACAACTCATAATTTCTGTTCGGACATATTTATCAAATCAGTTTGATTTAATGTTATGATTTTATTATCCGTATGATGTTACATTCGATATAACGTGATATTTGTATGATGTCATATCTATGTCATACACATGAGATTCTATCTCTATCCCATTTCATGACATATATATACGAAATATTTCAAAGGAAAAATCTACAAAAGCTCAAAAAATCACAGTCACATAAAATATGATGAAACGTCGCATTGACTACGTAAGGACCAATAAACACGTCTTTAAGTGCCTTTTGACGGCCGTGCAAATACTCAATGTACCTGGTCTCGGAATAGTTATACTGTCTCGGCCTTTGGGGTCCTGAAATCAATTCAACCTTCATTTATAATAGGGTTCCGCTTAAACTGATGCTAACAGCGGGGTGGGGGGGGGGGGGGGGTTCAGGGAGGAGTGGGAGTTTAAGGTGTTGTATATTTCATTACCTTTCCTGGACAGACTAAATCAAATTCAGTCTACTGTCACTTAGCTTGGTTCCAAATGATCTTCTGGTAGAGTCTATTCGTTTCTGCTCTACTAATTAAGATTCCAGAGAGCATCTCAAGTGCGTTACAGATTGTTTCCACCAAGCTTTAGAATTAATGACATGTGCCCAAAGTAGACATATTCTTTACACAGTCTGATATCCTGAAAACCATTTTAGAATCAACCTGATCCGTCTGTTGGCTTTCTTGATTGATACCTATACGTGCTTGGATAAGATGCACCACTTATATAAGATTTTAAAGGTTATAAAATATGCATATTTATTAAAATAAAAATCTTATGTAACAACAGAACAACGGAACTTACAGAACGTTGGACTGATGACAGATATTCAGCGATTCTCAACGCAATTTTTTACATTCATTCTTTACAGCTCATTCTCTTTGAAACAATACTTTGTAATAAACGAAATAAATAGCATTTTATGGATGTTGAAACACAATTGCTAGTGTTAACCTCAAATACCAAAGACGTAAGCGAATAATCATGAATATAATAAAAATGTCTTTTAAAGTATTCCATATTGCTTTTATTCATTCGCTACCGTTCATTCTCCTAAACACAATATCTTTTTTAATTAAAAATTAAATCCCACCAACAGCAATTTCTTGATGCTAAATCAAAATTAATATTCCTAGCCTTATGCCATAGACAAAAATGATTAATCGAAAGGTCGACAAAACATATCATTGAAGAATTCTGACGTCATAAGTTTTAACGTACTAACAAAACAAGCTAATTACATTTTAACATTGTTATAACAAAGATAGGTTGTTTGAAACCAAATATTGTCCTATGATAACAAAAAATTCAGAATACAAGTAAAAATAATGATAATATGTAATTTATGCAAAAACTGTCTACTTACTGAGGCGAAGTCGTGTGGTAAATCATTTAATGAAAGAAAACGTAACGTACCAAAACAGTATTGAATGTCTAAAAGTTGATATTTTTGAAGCCTGGGACGCAAAATGGTAACAGAGGCAGTGTGACCAATGGTAGCAGACACGGTGCGAACAATGGTAGCAGACACGGTGTGAACAATCGTAGCAGACTAGGTGTGACCAATAATAGCAGACACGGTGTGAACACTGGTAGCAGACTCGGTGTGAACAATGGAAGCAGACTCGGTGTGAACAATGGTAGCAGACTCGATGTGAACGATGAAATCTATAAGGAGATATCTTTGAGGAGTAGAACAAAATTACCTACAAGAATAACTAGAAATATTTACCTTCTGCCAAAGTAATTTAAACTTGCTTTTTCTACCCGAATTATTAATAGTACCTCTTCCAGTACAGAGTATTTAATACTGCCACTGGCCCTGGCTTTTCTGTAATACTCGGTGTTTGGCAGGCTTTTTATTACCATAGCATCGTAAAGTTAGAATTAGGATGTCCTTTGTAGTCTGCTGTAACGAAAAGATCGAAAATATCCAGACGCAATAACGGAAAGAAGGTATAACCGGTAAAACGAATTTGGAATTAGCAAGATCCTTCCGTTTGCATTCTTGACTTACGCCCGTACGTGCTTGAATCAGCACAAAGTTTTGAAAATTCTGAAAGGAGCTAGTTAATATAAAACAATAATGACAACACCATGTGCAATATCAAATAGAAATTGCTATATGGAAGGCGTGTTTTTTTCAGCTAAATGAAACGCTGGTTTACCGAATATCCTTTGACGATATTAAAGGTATTTCAAGCCATTTAATAACGTTCATTTTCCATCAAATTCAAGTTTATTGGATATAGATGAGTCGTACAGATTAGTTTTATAGGACAATACCTTATGCTTTCAAATGTCAAAACTATCCACACCTTAAAGGGAAAGAGATGAATATCTAGGTGTATGAGGGGTGCCCAATAAATTCCTGGGAAAGTGCTCTCATTTCTTCATTTCTACATATATCACCAAAGTCCCATTTCATATCTTTCCGTAATGGACCGTCACTTGCTTAATCCTTATTTTTCAAAGTACGTTTTCTTCAATCCGGTGAAAATTTATGTGAAATGTTAGCGTTACGCCAATCACACCAAATTAATATGTGACGTTACTAAAATGCTAAGCAGGAAGATTATGTTGGTCATCGCCTGAACCACATTGTTGTATGGAGATAGGCAGTAGGAAATCAAGGGTCAAGGAGAAAGACAAATATCACCCTACAATGGAAAATGCCCTAAAGAGAGCACCTTGTTTACAGTAGTGTAGGAAATTTGAAAGTGGTCAGGAGAGTATCGCTGACGTCTCGCGTTTCAGACGTCAGAAGACAATAACGTTTAGTCACTTTCTGAAAATTAGGAATCTCCTTGATGTAAGCAATATGTTGTTATCTATCATGTTTCCAAATTTGAACTAAACAGGACGTTATTAGAGTCCAGTACGGGTATTTATTAAAACAGTATCGTAATAACGTAAACGTTGTACATATCCAGGTGTAATATCGGAAATGTTGGATGTATCGAGGCGTTATAACGGAAATGTTGGACATATTTAGGAGTTCTACCGGAAATATTGGGCATGTCCAGGCGTAATATCGGAAATGTTGGACATAATTAGGCGTGACATCGGAAATGTTGGAGATAACCAGGCGTAGTATCAAAAATGCTGGACATATCCAGGCGTAACAATGGAAATGTTGAACATATCCAGGCGTGATGTTGGAAATATTAGACATATCTAGGCGTATTAACGGAAAGAAGGATTTATTTATTATTTGTATTTGCAGTTATTAGAACGTATGATGATTCCATCAAAGGGATTCATTTCTTGCAACCGAAAATTTCAAACGAATGCTTTAAAAAGCAAAAGATCCGGTAAACAAACGCATATGCTTTTTATGAGACAACAAACGGCAACCAAATTCTTTGTTGACCTTAAAATTGCTTGTCTGCCAGTTTGACATGTTGGTAATTAAATAATATTTCATTTTCATTTAACGAAACATTATAAAGAAATAACATTAAACGGCTACCCTGTACAGACTGTGTCGAAAATTGCTCTATCAATCGGTTTGGAATATTCTCAAAGTTAAGGAAAATCTAACGATGTTTCCATGCTATTGACCAAACGCTTCGCATTTTTCATTTCAATTGAAATATGTATATCTTTTTTGTTTCACATAAAAATTGAACAGCATATAAAACATGTATATTATGCTACAAAACAATTGTCAGTTTACTGATATAAATATTGAATTCGGACAGGGGCCACACTTTCAGACAGTTCAGCGCCTTTGAAAAAACACCATTTTCGAAGGGCTGTTTCTTATCTTCGTTTCAATTTATTTTCATAACCGAAGACTGCCGAAATCACATACGGAGAATAACGGAGAATAATCGAAGAATGCCGAAATCGAATACGGAGAATACGTAAACGAACGGAAATTGTCGATTGTTATTACGGCTCCGCTAATTCAATACATTTACAATGTTTCCATTGAGCGTGACATAAATTTCTAGAAAATATTGAACTGCATGGCTTAGAGTGCTTGAAAGATAACATAACAACAATGGTAGTGGGGTATAGGACTATAGATTTCTCCAGTAAAAGCACTGCAGAGTGCACGTCTGGGAGGAGCACAGTGGTGTGCAACCTTTCTACTTTCGTCGACAGATGGATTGTAGCATTCAGAACAATTCAGAAAAACATCAGTAGCCATGATAGGTACGTTTCTTCTACCAAACCAAGTCTGCAGCAAATCCATTTTTTCTTCCTACGAGTCCTGTAAGAGTTTCAACTGGTACAGAACAATTTCTGATATATATCGCTTAAGTGATAAACTTACAACAGTCTAATTGTTATGTTGACCTGTTATTCTTGATGTTACCAAAGACATATGATCGGGTACACGCGAATCGTTTCCTTCAGTTTAGAAAATGATCGGTATTATGTCAGCGATCCATTTCGGCTTACAGAAAGTTTCATTCAACTGAGTCGGCTTTGATAAAGGTGCAGAATGACATCCTCACATCTCTCGATCAAAATTCTGTAACAGTTCTCGTGCTACGCGATCTTTCTGCGGCTTTCGACACGATTGATCACCAAACACTGTTACACCGGCTCGAACATCATTTTGGAGTCACAGACAAAGCACTTGCATGGATGTCATCATATCTTAGTGACCGCTATCAAACTGTATGCGTTGATGGTGAGTTGTCGACGCCTACGTTGATGAAATACAGTGTGCCCCAGGGATCAGTGCTTGGTTCAAAGAACTATATCATGTACACTAAACCCGTGGGTGCCATATGCAGACGTCATGGACTTCTTCATCATTTCTACGCTGATGACTCTCAATTATACCTATCTTTTAAGCCGATAGAGACTGTGGCCAGAAGTGAAGCTTTGCGCCGCATTGAGAGTTGTCTGGCTGAAATTGTCTCGTGGATGAATTCCAACATGCTGAAGCTCAATGCTGATAAAACTGAGGTAATGCTATTGACATCAAAGCGTAACTCCAAGTACACTGATGACGTTTCTGTGAAGATCGGTGATTCTGTGATAAAATCCACGAAATGTGTTAGGAATCTTGGAGCAGTATTTGACCGCGGTATGGCTATGGAACAACAAGTCAACTCGGTGTGCCGGGCTGGATATGCACAACTTCGCAGAATAGGTCACATAGGTATCTTACCAGTGATGCCACAAAAACCCTTATAAACAGCCTGGTTACTTCACGGTTAGACTACTGTAATGCCTTGTTAAGTGGTATACCAAACAGCACACTTAACAAGTTGCAACATGTCCAGAACACTGCAGCTCGCGTAATCACTAAGACGCCCCGTCGCAATCATATAACACCGGTTCTGAAGGAGCTTCACTGGTTGCCAGTGAAATACAGGGTGCAGTACAAGGTTCTGACCCACACCTTTAAGACTTTACACAATACGTCCCCTGCCTATATTAGGGATATGCTAGAAGTGTATAAACCGGTCAGGACCCTAAGATCACAAGACACGCTGTCACTGGTTATGCCAAAATCTAAAACCATGATGTATGACAATCGCAGCTTTTTGTGCACTGCTCCAAAGCTTTGGAACTCCCTTCCTGTCAAGATCAGGGAAGCTGACACGCTAGCTGCTTTCAAAAGCCTGCTCAAAACCCACTTCTTTGTACAATATTTTGTTAACTGACCGATACATTTATCTTTTTTATCTTGTTTTTAAATTATACTTGTTTTCATTCATGATTTTTGTTAATGTGGAATGCATTATCTTTGTATACATATTTGTTTGTATTTTTGCAATTTATTCTGTAAAGCACTTTTGAACGTGTACAAGTGCATGAAAAGAGTGCTATATAAATGTGGTATAATAATAATAATAATAATGTCCACGTGATTAACGTGCTACAGTTATACGCTATAATACATACACATGCAATGTCTAGATACATTAATTATGCCTTATAAACAATACAGGGTCATGGCATTTCCCACTCCGTATGCAGTATATACATTTCTTCTTTTTTTTCGTAATACATTATTTTTTGGTGGAACAGAATCACACTGCTTCTACGTGTCCATTGATCATATATTCTCCATCGCTGTGTTTCAGACGTAGAAGGAAAATCAATATTAAGAAAATTTCTATTTCGACTCATTTCAATCTTAAGAAAGTGCGAAAAAACTGTGACTCTACACAGACTCATTTCAATCTTAAGAAAGTGCGGAAAAACTGCAACTCTACCCAGGTGCCATCTAACCTACCAAATGAAAAAATAATAGCCGGAGAGGCACCTGCGGTTTTCCTTCACTACGAAAAGCTGGAAAGTCGCTATATGAGGTTAAGAGTGAACGTTGGTGCTAATTACCCGGTTCAAACTCCCCAGGAGTGATTCTGCACACGACTTCTTTCTTTATTTCATTGATATTTGTATGAATGTACACAGTATGTATGCGTGTGTATATACATTTCGATGAGGTGTGCTGTATTGGTGGTTGCGTTCTTTGAATGTAGCTTCTCCTGTTGGTTTTCTATAGACGAGGGTAATGAATCACTTGGGAAAAGTGTTCCCTCTATCCGAGATTTAGCTATATTTGAGTTTTACAGCTACGATTCATGTTGACATGTTTATATAAGTAATAATTCTTTATTATATCGTCATTGCATGATGAACACAAAAACACTTCCTTTCTGTTATAGAAATAGACATTGCCGGGAGCAACTCAGTGCGTGACAGAATTCTTGTCGCCATAGCTTTATAGAATTAGGAGCGTTTCCTAGTGTGGAAGGGTTTTGCAGACAATTTGATTTTCTGTAAACTATTTTGGAATAATATAATCAGTTTGTTTGCTGGGTAAAACTTAATCCCTCGTGCAGAGATCAAGGTTATTTCAATTCAATTTAAAAGGAGAGTTTCATTCACATATTAAAAAAAAAGTAATAAATCTCAGAAAATTTTCCATTGAAAAAGAACACAAATGATAGACAATAGTCCTTTTTTCAACTAAAATAATTTTATTATTTGCACTGAGTCAATATTTCTAATCACCATAGTGTATGATAATACATACTTGTTAACTTTTTGTAGACGGAGTGGGTATATTTAACGGATATTGGAGAATGGAATCACTACTAGTAACGATATTAGAATTACATTTATTGCTTTTGAGGGAGTAAAGATGCGCTGTGTGACTCATTATATAGACATGGATCAATTAGTTGAGTTATTTTTAAAGGAGAGTTAATTCATACTAAAAATTTAATAATGCAATCCGTTATTTGTGTATATTATTCACACGTAAACATGCCCTGTGGACTGGTGTATGTCCTTTGAAATTGGTTTTCCTGTCTGACTCATATCCTTTTTTTTTTGTAAAGATCTATTACTAACTGGTAAAGGCAAAAATTCTTTACGGCGACGTTCTATTTTATTTCTTAGGAAAGCCATTTTTTTTCTTCTTTTGTCAAAGATAGAGTGAAAGTTCATCAGAACTTTAACATTAAATTCACAGTTAAAGGCGGACATAATTCATGTAATACTGATGTGAGAGTTATAGCTGTTAAACAACATTGTTAAGTTTGAATTAAATGTATTTAGTAGTTATAGAGATAGAGCGAACGTGTCTCAAATCCTGAGTAGTAAGAGAACATAATTCGTACATTATGGGTGCGAGCGTTCTGACTCTAGTGTCATGTGATGTGGATGATAAAGAAAACAATTGTTTTAAGTTTAAAGCAAATCCATCAAGTAATAGCACAGATTAGAAAATGAAAGATTAGGGGGAATGGGCGTTTTAGATGTTGTATATTTCATTTCCTTTCATGAGCAGACTGGATCAAATCGAGTCTACTGTCACTAAGTTTGTTTCCAAAGGATCTTCTGGTAGAGTCTATTCGTTCCTGCTCTACTAATTAAGATTCCAGAGAGCATCTCAAGTGCGTGACAGATTGTTTCCACCAAGCTTTAGAATTAATGACATGTGCCCAAAGTAGACATATTCTTGACACAGTCTGATATCCTGAAAATGATTTTAGAATGAACCTGATCCGTCTGTTGGCTTTCTTGATTGATACCTATACGTGCTCGGATTAGATGCACCAATTATATAAGATTTTAAAGGTTATAAAATATGCATATTTATTAAAATAAATTATCTTATGTAACAACAGAACAACGGAACTTACAGAACGTTGGACGGATGACAGATTGGGTATTCAGCGAATCAAAATTCTAATTTCTAAGAGATCATCGCAAAATATTTTTATTCATTCTTTACAGCTCATTCTCTTGTAAATAAACGAAATAAGTCCAATAAATAGCATCTTACACAATTGATAGTTAACCTCAAATGCCAAAGACGTACGCGAATAATCGTGAATATCATAAAAACATGTCACTTTAAAGTATTACATGTTGCTTTTATTCATTCCCTACAGTTCATTCTCCTAAAAACAATATATTTTTTAATTAACAAATTAAATCCCACCAACAGCAATTTGTTGAAGCAATTTGTTGATGCTCAGTCAAAACTAATATTCCTAGTCTTATGCCATAAACAAAGGTGTTTAATCGAAAGGTCTACAAAACATTTTTGAATTGTTCATGATGTTTTCATCATTGACAAATTCTGACGTCGTAAGTTTTAACAAAACAAGCTAATTATATTTTAACATTGTGATAACAAAGATAAGTCGTTTGAAACGAAGTGTTGTCGTATGATTTCAAAATACACTACTGGATTCACATACCATTAAACATGGTTTAAAACCCTGTAAAATATCCTTTAAAATAGGAAAAACCGTTAATTAACCCCATTAATTCTTGCATCACTTTATTTAATAGGTTTCACAATATTAATGGGTTACATGTTAAAATACCATTAAAACACCCATGAATCATGCCATTAAAAATTTAGTTTGATAGCTAAAAAAGTTAATGGCTTTGAAAAAATAGTAAAATTCTGTATATTTTGAATTTAACAGAATTAATTATGGCCCTTAAATTTGATTTAATGCCCATTAAATGTTCAGGTTCTGTACGATTTCATTTAAGAGTAAACCTGATGGCCCTTAACAGTAATGTGATGCCCATTAAAACCTACATTCTGTAAAATGTGATTCGTATATTTTCAGAAGCACAATTTTGTTGTTGTTGTTTTTTTTTTTTTTTTGGCTTGCACTCGTCCCATTGAAAGCTTATAATTCTAGTCCCATATTGTTCTAAAATGGATTTTAAACACAATAAATACATACTACGCACACATCGTCTATAATATATCATGATGATATAATTAGTTGCATTAAAGTTATTTCCCCCTGATGCAGTTACGCTATTTCTTTCAAATGTTTGCCAAATTGTGTTCCTACAAAAAATCGGATTTATTTCAATGAAAGTCGGATGAAAACATATTAATTTATTTGATAACAGCAATCTACATTATTTTGGTAAGGGTAAATACGTATTGATGCATGCCACTTTTTCTGTTTTTGTTTTTGTTTTTCCTGTCCAAATAATCAGCATTTGTATAAGAAAGTGGGTGCGGTAAGGAATTTACATTATAAAATGTGTTCAGACCAGTTTAGATTTTCAAATTTTCCAATCCTTGAGTAGAAACTAAGGTTTATAGAGAAGTGAACAGTACACATGATTGAGAAGATTTACAGTCTGATTTAAATTCATTTGGGGCATGGGCAGATCAATCGCCTCTTCAAAAGGTGTGGTACGCTTGATTGGGGGGAGCTACTTGTGATGCAATCCCTCAAACATTTGCTCTTAGCTGTTTGCATGCACCTGAGCACAAAGTACTTAAGGAGAGCTAAATTGTGATCGCCCATTGTGCGCTGACATTTTCATCAACAGTTGCTTTTTGAATACACCTGACGCCTAATGTTTGTACCAATAAAAACTTGGTCAGAATGTTTGTCAATATAAAAATGTTGAATAGTTAAAACTACCCACATGGTCACTTGATCTATTAAACCGGTCCCTGTAAACCCTTCTCAGTACAACACAATACAATACAATATCAATTTATTTTCTCATTTCATATGAACATATGACAGAATGAGGATACAATATGACAAATGTTTGTACGAGGCTGTTACATGTGTTTACATTACAAAATAATGAGAGAAAAAAGAAGAATCAAGTATTCTTCTAGCATTTTACAAAACAGTACATATGTATAGATACTATTACATGTGTAGTAATACGTAGTTTAAATCAATACGGCAAATATCAATATGAAGTTGATTATCTTAAGATGTCTAATTCTGATGGCAAATTTAAATATTAAAAATTAAAATATTACGAACCCATTAAAATTGAATCTGACATATTTAATGAGACCATTAATCAATTTTTTTTTAAAATTAACGACCATTAACAATGTATTATAAAAATTAATGGCCCCAATAGTATTTACTAATTAATGTGAAATTAAGGGGTACTTTTTAATGACACATTAATTTCATGTCAATTAAAAATTTTCATGGAGTTTTAGGGAGCCAGTTAACTTATTTAAATGGTTTATTTTAAGCAGCTTTTCATGGCCATCAAAGTCATTTTAACAAGGTATATTTTAACAGGGTTTTAATATACTTATTTCATGGTTTTTTAATATATGGCATTAAAACTATGGTCATGAAAATCCCATTAAATAGTAAGAAGTAATGGGTGAATTTTAATGGTGACCTGTTAAAACTTTGTTAAAAACGTTTGAAAAAATTAAGGCCAATTTCATGACCCTTTTAATGACATGTGCATCCAGTAGTGATAATCAGGCTACCAGTGAAATAATGACAATATGTAATTTATGCAAAAACTGTCGACTTACTGGGGCGAAGTCGTGTGGTAAATCATTTTATGAAAGAAAACGTAACGTATCAAAACAGTATTGAATGTCTAAACGATGATATTTTTGAAGCCTGGGACGCAAAATGGTAGAAGAGGCTGTGTGACCAATAGTCGCAGACACGGTGCGAACAATGGTAGAAGACACGGTGTGAACAATGGTAGCAGACTCGGTGTGAACAATGGTAGCAGACTCGGTATGAACAATGGTAACAGACTCGGTGTGACCAATGGTAGCAGACTCGGTGTAAACACTGGTGGCAGACTCGGTGTGACCAATGGTAGCAGACTCGGTGTGAACAATGGTAACAGACTCGGTGTGAACAATGGTGGCAGACTCGGTGTGAGCAATGGAAGCAGACTCGGCGTGTGTCAGAATAATTTGTATGTTTGATATATTGATAACGTAACACATTAAGCAGAGATAGTGCTTGACTCCCTTTCCATGCTATCATTGCTATAATTATTGTTGAATTGCTGTTAATAATAGAATTTGGGTCATTTGTGGCTGATTTGGGTTCATTATGTGGATGGCTGGGTACCAGCTTCGCACATTATGTCATATACAAAAGTTAAAGGGAACCAGATATTTGATAGAGCAAGTACTCGTTGTAAAACATTATGTTTAAATTTGGACCAATCAGAAACAAGTTCTAAAAATAGCACATCTGCTGGGGTATACATAGGTAGATGGATGACGGAGAAGGCATTCTGTATACAGCGGTGGAAAAAGACACATCGAGGATTAAACTAATAATTTATCCCAGTACCTTGATAAGGAGACTATTGCAGTTACCCTGTCAGGGCGGATAACTTATTAAAAAAAAGAAGACGTTTGAAGTTCATAGACTAAAGAAGAGTTGCAGAATTTCAACAAGGTTTCGAGCTATAGGGCCAGCGCATAGGAGTTTTACCTTTATGATAGTTGAATGCTATAGACTATAGCAAATATAGGCTAAGCATCGGAAAGCTGAGACAGAGACCCATAGTTTGGTAATCTACTGAGATAGTAAGAGAGTTCCAGCTTATAGACGGTTCAGCATTACTGGCGAAGTACAGCCAAGGCATCGGGGATATACCTATATGGTAGTTGAATGCTACATAATTATATTATGATAGCATATAGGCGCTGAGCATCCAGGAGTCAGGGCAATCATATAGAGTTGAGAGGACAGAGGCCGAGCATCTATGCGATAGGACTCGTATGTTGTTGATTCAAAGATATTGTCTGACGGGAACTTCAATAAAAAGACCAGTCAAGTATAGAGTCTCCAGCCTATAGGAGTTTGAGTTAATCATTTTAATAGAAGATTGTTAGTTTGAAACATTTAGTGATTTGCCTGATCCCTGAAATTGTCTAGCTCATAATAGAAATCATTTACGAATCATTGGTACACGAATCATTTAGGCAAGGTAGCCAGAGGAAAATTCTATATATGAAATATTTGGTCTCACCAGCTCTACGTTTTAACAAAGGACATTCTACATCGTTTGTCAGCTAGTCTAAGACATAGTCACCTTTGCGATTGGACCCAAACCATTGTTCAAGATACTAAAGGCGTAGGCACTTCCCTGGGTCATATAACTCGTATCCTGACAGCGTGAACAATGGTAACAGACTCAGGCGTGAACACTGGTGGCAGACTCGGTGTGAACAATGGAAGCAGACTTTGAGGATTAGAACAAAATTACCTTCTGTCACAGTAATTAAAACTTGCTTTTTCTACCCGACTTATTAATACTACCTCTTCCAGTACAGAGTATTTAATACTGCCGCTGGCTTTTCTGTGATACTCAGTGTACTTATTACCATAGCATCGTAAAGTTAGAATTAGGATGTCCTTTGTAGTCTGCTATAATGAAAAGGTCGAAAATATCCAGGCGTAATAACGGAAAGAATGCATAACCAGTAAAATGATTCTGGAATTAGCAAGAACCTTCACGTACGCCCGCACGTGCTTGAATCAGCACAAAGTTTTGAGAATTCTGAAAGTAGCTAGCTAATATAAGACAATAATGACAAAACCATGTGCAATATCAAATAGAAATTGCTATATGGAAGGAGTGTTTATTCAGCTAAATGAAACGCTGGTTTATCGAATATCCTTAGAAGATATTAAATGTTTTTCTGGCCATTTAATAATGTTCATTTTCCATCAAGTTAAAGTTTATTGTTCATACGTGAATCCTAAATATTAGCTTTGTAGGACAATACCTTATATTTTCAAATGTCAAAACTATCCACGCCTACAAAGGGAAAGAGATGAATATCTAGATGTATGAGGGGTGCCCAATAAATTCTTGGGAAAGTGCTCTCATTTCTTCATATATCCCCAATACCCATTTCATGTCTTTTCAAAATGGACAGGATAACATCACTTTCTAAAAAAATTTTTTCAAGCTAGATTTTCTTTAATCGGGTGAATATTTATGTGAAATATTAGCGTTACGCCAATCACGCCAAATTATAAATGTGACATTCCAAAAACACTTGGCAGGCAGATAATGTTGGTCATCGCATGAAACTCTGTGTTATAAGGAGACAGACAATAAGAAATCAAGGGTCAAGGAGAAAGACAAATATTATCCTACACAACATTTAATGGACAATTCCCTAAAGAGAGCACCTTGTTTTCAGTGGTGCAGGAGATTTTAAAGTGGTCAGGAGAATATCACTGACGTCTCGCGTTTCAGACGTCAGAAGACAATAACGTTCAGTCACTTTCTAAAAATCAAGAATCTCCTTGATGTAAGCAATATGTTGTTATCTATCATGTTTCCAAATTTCAGCTAAACCGGACCAGAAATTAGTTTGTATAGGAACTGCTGGACACATCCAGGCGTAATACTGGAAATGTTGGACAATTCCAGGCGTAGTATAGAAACTGCCGGACATATCCAGGCATAATATTGGAAATGTTGGACATATCCTGGCGTAGTACAGGAACTGCTGGACATATCCAGGCGTAATATTGGAAATGTTGGACATATCCAGGCGTAGTATAGAAACTGCCGGACATATCCAGGCATAATATTGGAAATGTTGGACATATCCTGGCGTATTACAGGAACTGCTGGACATATCCAGGCGTAATATTGGAAATGTTGAACATATCCAGGCGTAGTATAGGAACTGCTGGACATGTCCAGATGTAATATTGGAAATGTTGGACATATCCAGGCGTAGTATAGGAACTGCTGGACATGTCCAGATGTAATATTGGAAATGTTAGACCTATCCAGGCGTACTACAGGAAATGCTGGACATATCCAGGCATAATATTGGAAATGTTGGACATATCCTGGCGTAGTACAGGAACTGCTGGACATATCCAGGCGTAATATTGGAAATGTTGGACATATCCAGGCGTAGTATAGAAACTGCCGGACATATCCAGGCATAATATTGGAAATGTTGGACATATCCTGGCGTATTACAGGAACTGCTGGACATATCCAGGCGTAATATTGGAAATGTTGAACATATCCAGGCGTAGTATAGGAACTGCTGGACATGTCCAGATGTAATATTGGAAATGTTGGACATATCCAGGCGTAGTATAGGAACTGCTGGACATGTCCAGATGTAATATTGGAAATGTTAGACCTATCCAGGCGTACTACAGGAAATGCTGGACATATCCAGGCGTAATAATGAAAATATTGAACATGTCAAGGCGTAATATTAGTATTGGAAATGTTTGGCATATCCAGACATAAAATCTAGTAAACAAACGCATAATATTTTGCTATTTACCAGACAAAAAGCGCCAACAAAATGACCTTGTTGACCGTAAAATTGCGCGTCTGCCAGTTTCGTATACTTGTTATTCAATATTATTTTCATTTAGCGAAACATTATAAAGAAATAATATTAAAACTGTTCCCATGTACAGACAGTCGAAAGTTGCTCTATTATTTTCGAAGTTAAGGAAAATCTACTGCTGTTTCATATTCCATGCTATTGAGCAAACGCTACGCATATTTCTATTTCAATTGAAATATGTATATCTTTTTATTCCACATAATAACGCTTATGTACGAAAGATCGTTTTGACTGATGAAAGTGAAATTTGTAGAATTTGTAGACTAATTGAGAATAAATCGTTGAAATAAAAATCAACAATTTCTGTAAGAAATTAACAAGCTTTAATGGAATCTAGACATTAAATTTCTAGATATTGTTAACTTAAAAGCTTGATATAACATAAAGAACTGACTCGGCAGAGCCTCGTTACCGCGTAAACAGTTACACTCAAGCCAGATATTTCAATCGCACCTTCAACCAATGAAAGATTCTTATAGTCTAAGAACAGTCTGGCTGTTTACGGCCGTTGCATGGCACTTAAAGAGTAATGTTTTCAACATTAATCAAATTATTACAAATATTGTGTAACACCATTACATAAGTTTCTGAAGTGTACCTTCAGATGGATCAAAACAAATTCTATCCAATTTTAACAGAAGGTGAGAAATATATGTAGAATATGTCGGTCATCTCTTAGTGCTAATGTCACCAAAACCCACGCAATTGACATTTAACAGCCAAGCTGAACTTGTTTTCTGATTCAATCATACATCACTCGTACTTCTTATGAAACTGAAGTATACATTTTTAGATAATCTTATAAACGATATTGCTGGCCACAATGACACTTTTCACAGTAAACTTATATTGTGTTCAAACCATACCTCCCCGTGGTATTCTGAAATTATCTTGAATTGTTTCATCTGGTATGATAAATGTATTTCAATAACGAAACCATGGAATTTGTTTTTATTTCTGTATTGAGTTCTTATTACTGCTGATAGAAATCAGACAGTTTTAATTTAGATATTGTCGAGATAGCTTTTATTGTCAAATGCCGAAAAATAATTGAAACAAAAAAAAACTAATAAATATTTCTTCATCATGGAAGTTAAGTTCAAAATCCTTTATTTGTCCAATACAATATTCCAATATTTAGCCGGTATTGTTTCAGCGACCAAACAAAAAGGTCATATATGGCATAAGTCTTTTACAGTATTTTTACTACAGCAAAATGCTAAATATGCAGTCAAATAATTTTTACATTGCAAATTACCGCCAAAAACGTGATTTTGTGAGATTTAGTGCAGCCAATAAAAACTTGTTTGTCTCTCACCAGTCATTGGTTTAAGATTTCAAAACACCAAAATATCACAAAATGTAACACTATAAAAATTTCACTGTGATGGAGAATAAAATCAGCTTTTCGTCTCATAATGAGAAAAATCAAGTTTACATTGTACATCTCCAAAAATGAAATATCAGGGTAATAAGTTAAGAATTTCTCTGCTTATCGCAATAAACTTGGCTGGTGTCTTTATCAACAAATTTAACCTATGCGTCTTTTAAATACAAGTATTGTTCATTTTCTATAGTGAGTTTTCACCTGTTCTAGAATAAATGACATTGTTTCTAAATACAGTTTTGACATCGCATACTGTTTAAACAACATAGACATTGCAGTATAATTGCATGCATATATGATGAAATCATTTTAAACTGCATGACTTAAAGTGCTTGAACGATAATATAACAACAATGGCAGTGGGTGGGGTAAGGACAATAGATTTCTCCGGTAAAAGCACTGAAGACTGCACATCTGGGAGCACACCTTTCTACTTTCGTCGACAGTGGATTGTAGCATTCTGGCTTTACCCAAGAGAACAATTAAAAAACATCAGTGGCCGTAAATGTATGCAACCTAAGGGATAGGGACGTTACTTCTACCAAACCAAGTCTGCAGCAAATCCATGTTTTCTTCCTACGAGTCCTGTAAGAGTTTCAACTTTTCCTATTCTTCTCGTAGAAAACGATTCCGGATATATTAGCTGATTTGACAGAACCATTTCTGATGTATATCACTTCGGTGATAGACTTACAGCAGTCTAATTGTTATGTTGACATGTTTATCTTGATGTTAACGAAAGACATATGACCGGGTACACGCACATCGTTTCCTTCTGTGTAGAAACTGATCGGTATTAGATACGTGCACGTGATTAAGGCGCTACTGTTACATACATATGCAATGTCTAGATACTTTAAATATGCCTAATAAACAATCCAGGGTCATGATATTTCCCACTCCATCTGCAGTGTATACATTTCTTCTTTTTTCGTAATACATTGTTTTGTGGTGGAACAGAATCGCACTGCTTCTACGTGTCCAGTGATCATATATTCAACGTCGCTGTGTTTCATAGACGTAGAAGAAAAAATCAACATTTAGAAAACTGAAATTATGGTTTTGTATTTCGACTCATTTCAATCTTAAGGAAGTACGGAATGACTGTTGCTCTACCCAGGTGCTCCCCAACCCTCCCAATGAAATAATGGCCGGAGTGGCACCTGCGGTTTTCTCCACCACGAAAAGCTGGAAAGTCGCTATTTGAACTATAATTGTGTCGATGTGACGAAAACATAAAACACAAAAAAAACTTGCATTAAATCAATATACCACAGATTTCCGTCAAAGTCAAAAGATCCTATTTGAAGAAATTGTATGTATAAAAAGGATGATTATTACACATATAAGCGTGGCGCCTATCACTCCGATAAGGTTTTGTGAAAATCCTTCTATTTAGTTCTTTGTCAAGTGTCCTTTAAAATGAAGAAGAAAACCAAGTTCTTCAATCATGGTATAAGTGTTTACTTTCTTATGGTTTATAGATCCAGAAGGAAATACCACGTTACACGAACGTAGCTTGCGCAATAAGAACCTTTACAGAAATAAAGATACACTTCCAATACTAAAGCTTGCAGAAGTGTATATACGGATATGTAAATGTCTGACATTTACAAAAAGGTGCAAAGACCCAGTTCCAGTACGAACCCTATAGAAGTGCATGTACGGATATGTAAATGTTTGACATTTACAAAAAAGTGCAAAGACCCAGTTCCGAACGAAACCCTAGAGAAGTGCATGTACGGATATGTAAATGTCTGACATTTACAAAAAAAGTGCAAAGACCCAGTTCCAGTACGAAACCATAGAGAAGTGCATGCACGGATATGTAAATGTCTGACATTTTCAAAAAATGTGCAAAGACCCAGTTCCAGTACGAAACCCTAGAGAAGTGCATGTACGGATATGTAAATGTCTGACATTTACAAAAAAAGTGCAAAGACCCAGTTCCAGTACGAACCCTATAGAAGTGAATGTACGGATATGTAAATGTCTGACATTTACAAAAAAAGTGCAAAGACCGAGTTCCAGTACGAAACCCTAGAGAAGTGCATGTACGGATATGTAAATGTCTGACATTTACAAAAAAAGTGCAAAGATCCAGTTCCAGTACGAAACCCTAGAGAAGTGCATGTACGGATATGTAAATGTCTGACATTTACAAAAAAAGTGCAAAGACCCAGTTCCAGTACGAAACCCTAGAGAATTGTATGTACAGATATGTAAATGCCTGACATTTACAAAAAAAATGCAAAGACCCAGTTCCAGTACGAAACCCTAGAGAAGTACATGTACGGATATGTAAATGTCTGACATTTACAAAAAAGTGCAAAGATTAAGATACTTGGTGTCCCGTTTCTGCCAATATATATGATATCTGGAATCTAAATGCTCTTGAAATATTACAAAAATGCCGGAATATATTAGATATTTGGGCAAAAAGAAAGCTCACCCTTTTTGGGAAAGTAACTGTGTTAAAATCTATTGTTTTGTCAAAGTTTGTCTATATATTTATTGCACTATCTGACCCATCTGTTTATTTTATTAAGGAACTGGAAACTATTGCCTATAAGTTTTTATGGAACAACGGACCTGACAGAATAAAAAGAGTAATTGTCACAAAGAATATAGAATTTGGGGGACTGAACATGATTAATATCAAATCTTTTATTCAAAGTTTGAAAATTAGTTGGATTTGGAGATTAGCTATTTTTAACTGTAACACTTGGAAATCTCTGTTTAACGTTTTCATTTGATAAAATTATCTCTTTTGGCTCGCAATATGTAAAAGTACTATTAAGAGAAGTACATAATCCATTTTGGAGGGATGTACTCAATAGTTGGTGTAGATTTGTTGAATGTTGCGAAATCAATGATTTAGAAGATATTTTATACTCGCCTTTATATCATAACCACCGTTTCAGAATAAAAACAGAATATTCAGAAAACTGGTACCGGAAAAACATCATATATGTTATAGATTTACTCGACAATAATGGGAATTTTTATAACTTAGAAGATCTTGAAACCATTTACTCGGTAAGAGGAACTTTTATAGATTTGCACCGTGTTTTTTCAAATATACCAATTGAATGGAAAAATATAATGAGGCAAAACGCAAATGAGGTTATCAAATATAAGACAAACATGTTTTTGAATCCGTATTTAAAAAATGTAATAAAAGATAAAAAAAAAAGGTAGTAGTATTTTTTACAATACAATTACAGATTCAAAGAGTGTCGTGGTACCAAACAAATGGGTACAATCAATGGGGATTTCCGATGACGAATTTAAAGATTATTGCAAAAACTTAAAGACAATAAAAGAAATAATGTTAAAAGATTTTCAATTTAAGATAAATCATCATATTCTTACTACAAACTCATTTTTACATCTCATACATAAAATAGATAATAATTTATGCTCTTACTGCAAAAACGAGCGAGAAACAATAGAACATGTCGTTTTTTTTCATGTCCAATTATTTATAATTTTATAGTAAGCATCAAACAGTGGATGAGAAGTGAGTGTGAAATAGATTTGAACATACAAGAAAAACAATTTCTTTTCTCATTTGATAACGATAACTCTAAAGGAAGCTTTATTTCTTTATTGCTTAAGTATTACATCTTTAAATCAAAATTTAAAGAAAATTGTATACAACTTCTAAATACTCCATCGTTTGTTTTATACTTAAAACAAAAAATCATAACAATGAAGTATATCGCCAAGATAAACAATAATCTTCATAACTTTGAGGAAAACTGGTCAATTTTGTTACAAAAACTTGATATATGATTACTAACCATTACCCTGATTAAGAGAAAGAAATTATAATATCCATTATTGACAAAAAGTTAGATGTAAAATCCAGTGATAGTAGGAAAAGGGCAGCACTTTTTTCAGTTTTTTTTTTCGCTTGTATTTCTGTCAGGTTTTTTTTCTTCCTTTGTCTTTCTTGGGGTCCGTTTATTATCTTAAATTAGAAATATTATCAACTGTTTTTATAATTTGTTTCCTTTTTTACATCAAAAGCATCATACATTTATCACAAAATTGATTTTATGTGCCAGAAAAGATACAATTAGTGAATATCATCAACTGTTTGTAAAAATGATATTATGTATGGTACTGTGTATGCATGTAGTAACTTTTATTATATATCTAAATATTTAAATGTATTGGATATTGTAAGGTTAATAGGCGGATGGTTCTCCGACCCCTATTATACCAGTTACGGAGATAATAAACGGGGTTACCCACACGGGCCTCAAAAAAAATTAATAAAAAAATGCAAAGATCCAGTTCAAGTACGAAACCCTAGAGAAGTGCATGTACGGATATGTAAATGTCTGACATTTACAAAAAAAGTGCAAAGACCCAGTTCTAGTACGAAACCCTACAGAAGTGTATGTACGGATATGTAAATGTCTGACATTTACAAAAAAGTGCAAAGACCCAGTTCCAATGCAAAACCCTAGAGAAGTGCATGTACGGATATGTAAATGTCTGACATTTACAAAAAAAGTGCAAAGACCCAGTTCCAGTACGAAATCCTACAGAAGTGTATGTACGGATATGTAAATGTCTGACATTTACAAAAAAGTGCAAAGACCCAGTTCCAGTACGAAACCCTAGAGAAGTGCATGTACGGATATGTAAATGTCTGACATTTACAAAAAAAGTGCAAAGACCCAGTTCTAGTACGAAATCCTACAGAAGTGTATGTACGGATGCATAGATGTAACTAGTCGCTCGTGAGGTTTGATGAAATTCAGCCCAATGGTTAATAGTAAGAAGGGAAAACATTGTAAAATGAAAATAGATGAACTGGAACTTGCCGATGATATGCATAACCATGCTTGGCACTCTTGTGAGGTTTGTTGAAAATCTGCCAACTGTGTTACTTTTATGAAGTTTAGTGTAATTCATCCTGGTGGTGTTGAAGCAGTTACGCTGACAAGGTAAATTATAACAAATCAAGAGTCATTACTCCGCTGAAAATCATTGAATTCAAACATGTAATATGCACAATTAGGCTTGGCACTGATCACTCCTGCAAGGTTTGGTGGAAATATGCCCAATAATAATAACATGAGGTACGTGGTAAAAACCTTATGAAATTTTATGAATCAGGGGTCATAACTCCAATCACTGAACTGGAACAAGCCAGCCTAATGCAAAACTAAACTTGGCAATAATTACTTTTATGAAGTTCGCTGTAAATCCGCCTGGTGTTGTCATAGGAGTTGCATGGATGAGGAATTACGACAAAAATCTGGGGCCATAAATCAGTCAAAAATAACTGAACCGGAACATTCGGATAATATGCACATTTAAGCTTGGCACTGATCATTCCTGTAAGGTTGGTGGAAAGCCTTCTAATGATATAAGAGAATGAGCAAACAATCATTAAATTTGACGAATCAAGGACGATAACTCCACTGAAATCAAAGAATCAGAATATGCCGACAAGATATATAACTACGCTTGGCAATGATAACTCTTGTGACGTTTGGTGAAAATATGCCTGGTGGGGCCGAAGAGGTTGCGTTGACAAACTTTGTAAAAGACAGACAGACTGCCACATAGGCGGACATCACTAAATCAATATATCTACCCCCACTACATGTGGGAGACATTATATGCATATACTCAATATCTTTGCAGTGGACAGAGCAAAAAGAGAAACACCATAAGGGGCCTGACCGTAAAGTACGTTTCAATATTTTTTAAGATAATATTTATTCATAAGACACAAAATGATATTTTACCATTGAAATTTCTATAGTACAATCTCAACTGCATTTCCTCCAAGACGCCACATTTACTTGATCACATGCCAAACAGACAACAATTTCAGAATTTTCATGACGATTTGCTGTTTGTGTAGGTTTTAATTTAGTTTTACATACTTTAAGAGTACCCCGTCCTCATGACAAGTGATCCAATAACTCCTACGAAGAAAGAAAGGGCTTGGAAAATCTGATGTCAAATAAACCAGTCAAACATATTGATTTAAAGTAAGATGAAAGGATTTTCTCCTCACTTGTACATTAACTTACATTTTACCTCAGTTAATTATATGAAATAGAAAGAAATGGTTTTCTCAAACTAAAGCTTGCCAACAATAACCCTGCTTAACTATATAGGAGACCGCGAAAATATATATGACAATAAAAATTTACCATTAAACCTTACAAGTCTAAATTTGTGGGCACCAAACAACTAAAAATAACAACTGATACCAGTTTATTATGATCCCCGAAAGGGGAAGCATATATGTCGCCACTTCGTCCGTCTGTCCGTCCTTACGTCCCGCATTCTTGTCCGGACTATTTCTCAGCAACCACTGACTTGAATTGAGCGAAACTTCATTGGAAGCTTTACTCCCAAGAGAAGATGGGAAATTGTTTTGTTTTTTTGTTCCGGTTGGATGATTTTGCACTGCGTTATTAGGCTCTGACTATTCAACATTAGCAAACTACGACACAGTTTCTTGTCCGGACTATTTCTCAGAAACTACTGATTGGGATTCAGGGGAACTTCATAGAAAGCTTTACTCCCAAGCGAATAGGAACACATGAAATAAGCAAATATGTATCATATGTACTAAATTTTACAAAAATATCGCAGATTAAAGTGAAAGAGCAAAGGTAAAGAATAACCAACTCAGGGAAATTCACAATCTAAATCATATACTTTAAGACACTAGAAACAGTTCAAACTTAAGGTCATGGTGCTTTAACCCTTACCCTGCTGAATTTCTATAATTAACATGTCCATCTTTCAATTACAGTACCATTAACTGTTAAAGGGGGTGCATACCAAAAAGATACTGACTGAATGGCGAACAGTGCAGGTCATGATCAGACTGCACGGATGTGCAGGCTGATCATGATCTGTACTGGTCGCAAAGGCAGAATCAATCGTGTCCAGCATGATAAGGGTTAACTCCAAAACTGGTTAAGACGTTTCAACAAATATATGGTGTCGACGAATCTTGAACAAGTTTTTCAGCGCGAAAAAGTACTTACAGAAGAAGTTATTTTAATATATGCTTAAGCAATACTTCCTGGCTATAATGGCCTGTATCAAGAAATACTGTGGATGCATTATCACTTGATGTGGTGTTCAAAACTTCCAGAACCGTTTTCAGTAAAATATATATATTCCAAAAGGAAATAAGGTTTAGATATCATTATATTTTATTTCTTACCAACGGTTTAAATGTAAAGCATATCTAGCACCAGGTTTCTTCAGTGTCTTATCATTCAAAATCTAAAGACAAATTAAATTCAAGATTGCCTAGACAAAAGAGCAATTGAAATTATATTTCCCAAAATAGTTTTGTCTACTACAGTTTTTTTAATCTACGCAAATCAAATAAATATAAAGACATATAATTTTGGAGCCATATTGGGATCAGCCACAGGAGAAAACGCAATTTGTCTTTATTTACATAAATTGATAAAATGGATATTTATTTCTGTAGACTTTTAAGGCACTGACCTATAGATTTTGGCTAAAATGGTCCTTCTTTAAAACTGAAGTTTGTTCATATTATGAGCATTTGAACGTAAGTTTTTTTCTTAACTATCTTATAAATGACTAATCAAGAAAAAAAAAAACATGCACGAGCTGGGAATCGCACCCGGGCCAACTCGGTAATAAAAGCTTTCCCGCGCTTTTGGTTTAGCTTATACTAATTTATTTTAGCTCGATTTAAGCTGGTTTGAACTACTCTCGAGTCCGCTTCCTGGAAAACCCACTACTGGTGTCATATGAGAAGTCATGGTTGTGACCCCAATGGGGTTCGAACTCACAAGCTCTGGATTGAGCGGCCGACAACTTCACCATTATACCACCGCTCCTGCGATTTTGATCAATACACCAAGGAGGAATACGTACTTCACTGTCATTAAATATAAAAACTTATAAATTCTGTCTAAAATCTGGATTGTATTTCAAGTAAATAGACAAGGCAGAATAAAAATCCGTATTTTACCTAATGTATTGTATGTTGCCGGACTATTTTCATTGAATATGCATGACCTGGCACAGTTATATAAATAGCGCACACAAAAACATCACTTATTTCATTTTGATATCAACAAACATTTAAGATTTCGTTCCCTTACAAATAAACAATCAAAAAGGTGCAGGTATATAACAAAAGAGTCATTTCAACAGAAGCTAGATCTGGGATTTTGTATTCGGCTCTCGTGGATTTTGCAAGGACGGATCACACTCGGCACTTGCGCGCCTCGTGAGATCCGATCTGGCAAAATCCACTCCAATCCAATATAACATCCCAGATGGCCCAGATTTTCAATTTTTAATTAAAAATTAGTTAAAACAACTAATTCTCACGTGTTTCCATCACATATAATCTGTCAATCACTAAATTTCAAAGGGTTCTTAAAAATATAGCAATAATTTCCTAATATTGATTTTTTGTTGTTGTCGTACGATCTTTAATGTTATTTCTCAGCAGAGTTAAATATAAACGGTAGACGGTCACAAAAACTTGGATTCAGGACTTCTCAACTAATGTCTAACGCAAACAGAGAAACATGAGTAATGAATACTTATGTTTTTGCTCACACACTATCATGTTTGGATTGTCCCAGTATCAGCTGTATGAACTGTTACAATATCATATATGAACTTTCACAATATCATATATAAAAATAAACCAAGACTAGCTTGTTCAACTTTACTCTGACTGAAACCCACCCGCTTATCTCAGTAGGTAGAGCGTCGGTCTACGGATCGCGGGGTCGCGAGTTCGATCCTCGGGCGGGGCGTGGGTTCTCCGTGACTATTTGATAAACGACATTGTGTCTGAAATCATTAGTCCTCCACCTCTGATCCATGTGGGGAAGTTGGCAGTTACTTGCAGAGAACAGGTTTGTACTGGTACAGAATCCAGGAACACTGGTTAGGTTAACTGCCCGTCGTTACATAACTGAAATACTGTTGAAAAACGGCGTTAAACCCAAAACAAACAAACAAACTCTGACTGAAATATTTGTGAAGTATATACTGGTATACTATAGAGCAGCTACACAAATAGGAAACAACTGTCATTTAGAAAGAGTCTTTGGGGGGGGGGGGGGGGGTTTATATATTACATTAGCTGATTCTCAACTTGCCACAGCATTTGCAATTTGTTCGCACAGAAAGAAAGGTAAAAAAGACTCCATGGGAATCGTACGCTTCGGTATTTTTCGTAATTTTTAAAACAAAAATCCAGTCGAGACGGGCCGGAATGAAGTTAGCAATGTTCTCTAACGCGTTAGCGTGTCTATGTGAGGCAGTTAATGGTTTATTTGTACATACCTGAACATATTGCGCTTTGTCTGCTACATCATTTAATTGTTCTCTAAAATGCCATCACAGCTATTGTTTTCCCATAACTCTTGAAACGAAACAAGACAGAACACGATAACAATCTACCTTTTTAACTATTTCTATATTTAACACGCTTTCAACCAGTGCTTGCTAATTTTGTCCAAAACGTTTTACTTGATATTTAATTACGAAAAAAGAAATAATTGATTCCATTCTTAGAAGCACACAGCACGCAATGACTAATTTCACCGACATACAATAATTAAGACAAAAATTGTACATTCAATTACAATTGTTTCATTATATGTTTTAACATGTGACATTTTTTGGTTAAAGGTGCACGTTGACATTATCTTTGTAAGGTAAAAGACACTTGTTTTCTGTGGTAAAAGATGTACGTTGATGTTATATTTATTTCATATGGTTACTGGCGCACGTTTACGTTATTATTGTTTACAATTGTTAAAGTCACACGTTCATGCTGTAATGACTTTTTAGGTTAGAGACGACCGACTGTTTTCCAATTGACTGCCATTATACATTATTGCGTATACGGATATTCATAAATCGAAACATGAATATCTATTCATATTTTTTTCATAAACTATCTAAATTCCATGTTTTTCATGTGAATGATATGAACCCCTGTTTACATCATTGGCATATATATAGGAGAAAACTGTTTTTGTTTTTTGTTGTTGTTTTTTTTTTTTTCAATGCTCGTCAAATAGAGTAGATATTGTAAAAATGTATAATATAATTCTGTAAATGCTCTAAAAAGGGTTCAATTTGGTAAAAAAAGTTCTTGGTTTATTTACATTACTGACAATCAAAACTAACTAAAAATACCCTATTCATAGTTATACGATTACCTTATTCCCAATAAGTTCCTTGTACTTTTCAAAATTAGTGGTCTCCGACCTATAAAGAAATGTTTCTTGTCATATTTTCCCATTTTTAGCGGATTTATTATCAATGATAACACAATACGAAACATTTTACGAACTTTTATAAAAAAAATCAGTTTTTACAGATAATTATATCGACATTTTTATTCCCAGTAAGTTTCCTGTCACATATTACATTGTTGAATTGGTGGTCTCATCTGCATGGTTAAAGGTTCACGTTTAGATTAGAAATTAAAAAAACATCTGGCAATTCTGTAACTCGAAAGCTACTGGATGCAAGAAAAAACATCTTAAAGACCAAAATGCATATTCGAAAATATAATTACACACCTAATACATAATATGAAATAAGGCACTGCCTCAATCGGGAATCGATCCGACTGCCCATATTTGTACTGATGTGCAAGACGTTGTGGTTCGGACAAGTTAAGAGGACCCTTATAAGGCACAAGGAAAAAGCGTATTCTTCCAAAAAATCCGGAGTCAGACGCTCTTTGCACGTGCCAGAAGGAAACATTTTTTAATTTGATAGTAAATATCTCATTTGGTATATCGCATGCTACCGTAGAGGGATCGATCCCGATTTTCGTCGCTTTTCTATAAAGAAAAAAAAAACAGTATAATTGTGTCATAGAAGGTTTTTTTTAAACAAATGAGTGTTATACATGACCTTTTGCAGTGAATGTTTAACTCTACAAACATATAGACAAATGAAATCCTTTTAATGATGATTTCATACATTGCAATATATTTTCCGACCGGAGATACTGAAAGTTGTTTCATATGTCCAAGATGGTCTGCATGAGCAAGCGAAATGCATTTATTTTAAGCTAATATGCTACATTTTGTTTTGTGAGTTATATGTTACAAATACTATTAACATGTATGAAAAGATTTTGCCGATCCAAGGTCCTGAAAGTTGATTCGATTTTTCGAGTTTACTTCACGAGCATGGTGCTATTATGATATGCTGATATGCTTAATTTTAAATTGTTAATTAAATGTTACAAATACCACTATTAAACCGACCTACTGGCCTAATTTTCGACTTCTCTTGGTGTATTGTGACTCCCATAATGGAGAAATTTTTATTAGTATCATGTCAATTTAATGTTACATTTTGCTTTCTGAGTTATATGTTACAAAAACATTACCTGTTTGAAGAGGTTTTACCCATCTTAGGTCTTGAAAGTCGATTCCACCTCTGTCCGCTGTGACTACTATACAGGAGTTGTCTTCAATAGCATGTTGTTGTTGTGCTAATGGATCACATTTAAAGCTAATGTTCTGCAATTTGGTCTGTGGGTTATTTTTGTTACAAATTATACTACACGTATGGAAGTCGGTTCAAGCTCAATACACTGTGACTTACATACAACAGTCTTTATGATGATTGTGCCTCTGTCAAACCATTGTCCCACACATTAAGCCGATTTGCTACATTTTGCATTTTGATCTATATCCTGCAAGTGCATCTAGAGCTACATGTATGAAGAGCTTTTGCCGATCCGAGGTCCTGAAAGTTGCTACGACATCGATACACTGTGTGTCACGTACAAGTGCCATTGCCAAGCGAAATGCCCACACTTCAAGCTAATATGTATTGTTTATAGTTTATACTTACTCATTTTATGCCGATTGTGAATCCATCGCCACGAAGGTATGAGAAAGAGAAGCCAGTTTCCCCTTTAATGCTGAGCGCAAGGGAGCTACTGGTACAATTTCTCACGTCTTTAGTATGACGCGGTAGAGGAACGAACCCAAGACCTCCGGTACTCGAAACAGACGTTCTACCACGAGGCTATCAAGGCGGTTATGCATTTTAAGTAATAAGTTACAAATACTACTACATGTTACAAAGATTTCGTCGACCCTCGATCCACTGTGACTCACATACAGGAGGAATTATCTACGTGAGCATCGTGTCATTTTCATGTTAACCCTTATCCTGCTAAATTTCTAAAATGGTCCATCATTCAATTTGGGCAATTCCATTTATTATTCAAAGGGGTGTTTATTGAAAATTTACTGACTGTACAGATGTGCAGGCTGATCTTGGTTTGCACTGGTCGCAAAGGCAGAATGACTTGCCGCCAGCAGGCTAAAGGTTAATGTTCCATACTTGAATCTGATATGCTACATTTTGAACTGTAATTTTAAAGTTACAAATACCATTAAATGTATGAAGACATTTTGCCAATCCGAGATCCTTACAGCCGATTCAATTTCTGTCCACTTTGACTCACATTATCTCCATCTTCGTAAGTATGACGCTAAAGTCCCACACGTTAAGATGATATACTTTAGTTTGCATTGAGTGTTATATGTTACAAATACTGCTACATGTATCAAGAGATTTGGCAACCTGAGATCATCTCGAACGTCTATTTGAACTCGACCCACTAATCTCCATTATCATTCTGCAATTGTAAAGCTGATGGGTTACAATTTGCCCTGTGAGTTACATGTTACGAATACTTACACCTTTGAAGAAACTGTACAGACCCAGGTGATGCAAGTCGAATTGTGACACACATCATGACTGCAGATATCTAATGAGCACGGTGCCATCGTCAAGTCAATGTCCTAAACTTTAAGCTGAAATGCTTCATTTTGCACTGTAAGTGATATGTTACAAATACCAGTACTTGTTTGAAGAGATTTTGCCGACCCGAGGTTCTGAAAGTCGATTCTACTTCTACCCCGGTCCGCTGTAACTCACACACAGGAGTCAACTTCATTGTCAAGCCAATGCTCCACACTTCAAGCTGATATGCTTCATTTTGCTTTGATATTTAGGTTACAAATACTACTACGTGTATAAAAGATTTTGTTAACCCAAGGTCATGAAATGTACTTCGACCTCGGTCCACTGTAGCTAAGATTAATGTGTTCGCCATGAACATGGTACAATTGTCAATCCTATGCCTCGCGCTATAAGCTGATATTCTATATTTTGCATTGTAAGTTATATATTACAACGAGTACTACATGTATGAAGAGATTTCGCCATCTGGGATCCTAAAGGGGGTGGGGTTAGATCCCTGTCGTCAGTGACACACGCACTGGTGATATCGTCATGAGCGTTGTGCAGTTGTCAAGCTAATGTCAGACACTTTAAGCTGGTATGCTACATTTTGCATTGTGAGTAACACGTACTACTACATTTATGAAGATTTTGCTGACCCAAGGTATTGCAAGCTGATTCAGCCTCGGTCCACTATGACCCACATTTACACCACTATCAGCACAAAGCATTTCAATATAAATGAAGACATTCAATGATCAAATGATTATTTTATTGATTAATTTAATATATCTATGACAAATAAGTTAAAAAAATATCTGGAAAACCAATTATTACATTTATGAAATATAAAAAAAAGTATGCTCTAAAATTATATTTATTCATTAACGTTATATTATTTATTATAATCTCTTTTATCGTAAAGTGTCAACATTGCAGCTGTCACTCCCACCAGAGGTCGCTTCTGTTCCGGAAGTGTTGTCCACATAAGGGTTTCTGTGTCGAAACATTCTACTTCATTCGGGCGCTTGCTTGTATTCCAATTATATCCACCAACTATGAAGATTTTCTCCTTCATGTGGGTACATCCAAACTCAGACCTAGGGGTCCTCATTTTGGCAACAAAACTCCATTGGTTAGTGTCTGGCGAGAACCTGATAAAGACGTTAAATAAAACGTTAAATCAGACTGAGATATCAATTTGCGCCTCCGATTTTAGAGGGGGTGCTTTTTATTTTTTACAATATGTCTGTAAATCTTCCGAAGGGAAGTATAGTACAAATCTGTGTTGATATTTTACTCTTTATTTCGAATTTTCGGACACTTGTCCTTTTTCAAGAATATGGAAATATTTTTCTGACTAAGTAATATCCATGTAACATTTATATCACAGGAAATGAATAACATATTATTCATTTCCTGTGATATAAATGTTACATGGATATTACTTAGTCAGAAAAATATTTCCATATTCTTGAAAAAGGACAAGTGTCCGAAAATTCGAAATAAAGAGTAAAATATCAACACAGATTTTATTTTTTAGTTTTTCATTTATTTTTAACATTTTTTGTTGCGTTTAACATCTCACTCGCACCATTATAGGTAATATGGCAACTTTTCAGCTTTGATGAAGGAAAACCCCAGGGGTCCCTTCATGCATTATTTCATACCGGGCGGGCACCTGGGTAGAAATACCGGTCTTCCGTAAGCCAGAAGATGGCTTCCTCATATTATGAATTCAACGCCCAAAGTGAGGTTCGAACTCACATTGATGAGCAAGTGACTCGAAGACAGCGACTTTAACCACTCGGCGACGGAGCCCCGCTTTACAATGGTTTGTCATTTGTTTATGCAGGAAGGCACTTTTAACAAACAGGCATTTTGCTTCTTTTTGCGATAACTTTGTATCTTTAAAAGCACGAAAGAGATGCTTTCAACACTAAGATTTTAAAGGAAAGAATTTTTATGGTATTGGAAACGCTCATTTATTATTTACTCGGGGCCTTGCACTATCAAACTGAATACCCAAATAAATGTTGTGAGGCTTTTACCCTTTCTTTAACAAAAAGCAACAGATCACTTTACTTTTATAAGTCAATAACATGTTACGCCTAGAAAAGAAAAAAGGACTTTCAAACAATCACCTTTCAATTTCTTCTGTACACATCAAATTTCCTTGTTCGTCAATGGCAGCTCCTCCAACAAGATAAAGATATCCGTTAATTGGCAGAAGGTGTCCGAAAAAACGGGGCGTGTTTATAGACTTCAGAATTTCCCATCTGTTTTCTGCTGGTGTGAACCGTTCCACACGGCTTAACAAGTACTTATTTCCTGTGTTGAAAAAAAAGAACCAATGCAATGACAAGGAAAACAAAATTATCAATGCCCTAAAGCCCAGTTTATACACGTCTGTAAGAACATTCATTGTGTAATTATGCGAAATTGCTTACAGCACCAATATTATCATGTGAACGCACTTACGTACTTGAATAATTTTTATGCCCCCAGCATCTACTGATGCGGGAGGCATATAGTGATTGTCCTGTTCGTCCGTTCGTTCGTCCGTCCGTACGAGGTTGCTTTATATGGGCCATCTCTTGGTTAACCAAACGGGCCCGTTTCGTCTAGCATCAATACCCCTTACAAGAATGACTTGATACTTATGCAGATGTAACCTGTGACCATTCCTCATCTTCAAACATCACCTGACCTCAGTTTGACCTTGACCTTGACCTCGTTTTGGACTTAGGTGCAAAATCTATCGACAAGGATGCCACTGGGGCCATCAAGCGTTTATTGAACGCAGCTTCTTGTTCTACATATCTTAGCTTGCACCTAGTGGGAATGCAAATAATTAGTTTCTGCTATATACAAAGGCAAGTTGTGTCGCAAATAGTCATATGACTAAGACTGATAATCAATCATATTACAGAGATATATAAAAGTCATGTTACACCATAATACAGTCATGTTACACCATATTGCAGTAATGTTACACCATAATGCAGTCATGTTACACCATAAAGCAGTCATGGTACACCATATCGCAGTCATGTTAGCAGTCATGGTACACCATATTGCAGTCATGTTACACCATAATGCAGTCATGTTACACCATATTTCAGCCATGTTGTTAGAATTGAGCAAACATTACATTTAGTAAATAAATATGAACATCAAAGCAACAAATGTTAAAAAGGCTTTGGAATCATTGCATTATCTAGGTAAAAGAATTCCGCTTAAGCCGGTGCTAGGGGCGTGAGAAGTGTTGTACTTTCCATTACCTCTCATGAACAGACTCAATCAAACCGAGTATGCTATTATTTTGCTCTTTTTACAGATTTTATTCACTATCACAACAGCAATCTTTAAGTGCCGTGTGACGGCCGAAAAAAGTCTCTCCGTACTTGGATTCAGTGTTGCCATTTTTTCTGGTCCTTTCGGATCATGGAGTCCATTTATTATCTTCATGTAATAGAATTCAACTTAAATCGGTCCAAGGGACGTGAGAGGTGTTGCACTTTCCATTAGTGACCTCTCATGAACAGACTCAGCTATTATTTTGCTTGGTTGCATTCTATGGTTCCATAGGACCTTTTTGCAGATTTTATTGTAAAATATCAACAGTTACTAAATGTTTATTAGCCCAAATTTGATATTTGAAAATATTAACGATTACTACGGCTAAATATCTTTGAAAAAGTAAAATAAACAAGTGTGTATTTGTATAACGTATACTTCCTGATAAGCTTGAAATAAAATACACTGATAGATGTATTCTGTGAAATTATTTCATTTTGTAAGCAAATAATTTCGTGATTTTGGTCAAATTGGCTATATCGTGGAGATAATGAATCCATGGATTTCAAATAAAGAACATTAACTGAAAGTGAATTTTACCTCTTCGTTTGGATTCACTTTCGGACGAAATCCAAGAAAAATAGTTCCCTGACGAATATTATTGAACTCACAGTAGGTTAAACAGAGCAGCTATTTAATGCGACTAAAATCACTAGAATTCTTTTAAAAACTGTTTTTCTATTACTATATATGACATTTAGTTTTAAGTACAGCTCTGCTTACACAGTCAGGTTATATTTTTAGCATGGTTATTTTTTTTTCTAGACTTCGTTCAATATCTGTTGATACCTTGCTTGAAAGATGGGCATAGTATATCTTTAAGTCAAACATATCTCGCAATATCATCTGCCAAGTGAAATTGAAATATACATTCTTAATTAATCTCATAAATTATATAACCATTTCAATATTATATTGTAGTCTGTATAAGCAATGTTCATGTTACATGTTATATTTTGCCTCAATGCATATGTCAATATAAATGTTGAAATCTTAAAAAAATTGTAATCTTTATTTTTCAGCACGATACTTTAAAAGTTCATAAAGATAATAGATATATAAGAAAATCCTTAGGAAGAGTAAAATGCAATCATCAAAATTTTAACTAAGTGTGATCATCAGATTAAATGAAAATTGCAATGACCATCACGCACCTCCATATCCCAAAGCCTTACCCTTTCCCTCTTACCATAGGCTTAAGCAGAACAATTCAATAACATTGATTCTAATATGCTTGCCTCTGTTAAAACACTCTTAAGCTAGAATGACGTCACGTTAACGTGCTGTGACGTCAAAGTTTTTGTTGCGATAAAGAAAGTGCGCTTCTATATTTTATCTACTGTTTCAGATTAAGGGCATATTAGAATCGAAATAATTTATAGCACAACCGCTGCGCCCTCGTGATATTATTACGGCCGACGTATAACCGCCCATCGTGCATAAATAGTCGGGCTGCGCCCTCGTGATATTATTACGCCCCACGTATAACCGCCCATCGTGCATAAATAGTGATAAAACACTCTTTTGCTATAAATTATTTCTTAAATGGAATCAGTTATCCCAAAGGACCAGAACTATTACAACAATGAACTCTTGTATAATGCACCTGTCAATATTTTGCCCGCCCGGGGGAGCGGCGGGCATACACGGGACTTTAGACAGAAGACAATTCCCGACAGGCGGGAATCTGACAAACATTTGATGTACCAACCAGGCTCTAGGGTGGGATTTAGACAAAAAAGGTTTCCTCTAGGTTGGGGATTTTGACAACAAAATTTTTGAAATGTCAAATTCCCCTGGGTCAGCCCGCCGCCCCCCTGGGCGGGCAAAATATTGACAGGTGCATAAGTATTTGGCGTCCTTAAAAGTCATTTCTCCGTTTGTTTGTTTTTTCACATCTGTTGTATGTGAATAAAGATGTGGATTGTATTATAATAACGAACGAGCAAGGCCAAAAAAACAACAAGCATTAAACGATACCTTTTTATTATTAAATATCGATATCCAATACTTGTTCCCTTGGTATGATTTATATCAAACTTGTGTCAGACTTGTATATTAAAGATATACCATGCACATCTTCAAGTAAAATCTTTTAACGTTAGATACCAATTTAAATCTAGAAAATTCTGACTGAGTACATTTAACTTTGCAAGCTATATAAAATTACTGTGTATACAGGCATTACATTTTAATGTTCATTAAACACTTTCAGTGGTATTACGTATTCATGCTTTGTTTACATGTATGTTAATTTATTTCAAACTAAACACATATCACTATACATACACACAAACATTTTATGTTTGCTTTTGGTCTGGTAACAATTGTTTTCACCCTTATGTTATATATATATTCATTATATTATGTTGACAATTTTTCTTCTATATAACTTCTGAAGAAATTAAGCTCACCAGATCCTCCTACAGCATACAGTTTTCCGTTTATAACGCCGACGGCTGCACATCGTCGGGGAGAGCAAAGTTGTGCCACTTCTTCCCACTTGTCCAATGACGGATCATAGCGTTCCACTGATGCTAACGATTCATTTTTGCTTACCCGACCACCTGTAAAATGAAACCAATACCGGTAAAAATAATGGGTTGGACTAAAAATGTTAAGCATAGATTAACACCGGCAATACATTTGCTTGCTGAATTGTATACATTTTGTATTCCCACAAATACATTGGATATATGATCATGTACACGTGAAATGCTTCCGGTTACATGGGAAAAATGTGTTAGGGCATAGATTTTGATCATGTGATAAACATGGTACTATTAATTCAAAATGTCAACATGTTTTCCTCGATAACTTTATATTACATTTTGTACAATATATTGTTATTTGCTGTACTAGAAGTGGATAGAGATCAACTTTTTCCCGGTGTTCACTCCAATGTGAACTCTTTTTTATTGATATGATGTACTATTGATGATTTTTGTGTATTGTTTTGTTTTGGTTTCTTTCAATTTTATTGATCTATCTTTTGTTCTTATCCTTTCTGGTTGTTTACGTTGAGTAGTTTGTTTTCAATTTCAAGTATATTTGTAAAACTTTTACAATATAACAAAACTATTTAATTTCTGTTAACACTAGATTTGTGCCCATAGGACATAGGTTCCCTCACTCCCTTTCACTGTAAATGGTTTCATGACTCTAGGTAAAATATTTTTGTGCCCCCACCCAATTTATTTATTTATTTTTAGGGGGTGGCACTTACAGTTGCCATTGTCCGTCCGTCTGCCCGTCCGTCCATCCAAATTTGTGTAATACATATCTCAAAAGGTATTTGGCCAAGAGTCATAAAATCTCACAAAATTGTTATTCAGCACGAGATGTTGTGCATCTGATGTTTTAATTTGGATCTCACACAGTCAGACCAGTGTTATGGCCCTTGACTTAGTCAAAAATAGGCATAAGAGGGCATAAGTTTGTGTTGCATGTAACTCAAAAAGTATTTGAACCAGGATTATGAAACATTACAAAAATAATATTCAGCATGTGAAGTTGTGTACCTTGGATTTTGTTAGAGATATCGTTCAGCCAGACCAGAGTTATGGCCATTGACTTAGTCAAAAACATGTGTAAAGGGGCATAAAAGTTTGTGTCACACATATCTCAAGAATACGGCCTAGGGTCATAACTCTGGTCTGGCTTAAAGAAATCTCTAACAAAACCCCAAAAATTCACATGCTGAGTAATATTATTCTTGGTCAAATACTTTTTTGAGAGACATGTGACACAATATTTTAGGCCCTTTTATGCATATTTCTGACTAAGCAAGTCAAGGACCATAAATCTGGTTTTGCTGTGTAAGATTCAAAATAAAACTCCAGGTACACAAGTGCTGAATAACTATCATTTGAGGTTTGGTGACTCTCGATCAAATATTTTTTGAGATATGTACGACACAAATTCGAATGGGCGGACGGACGAATGGACGGACAAGGGCAACTCTCTATGTGCCCATCCCCTCTCGCTCCTCACCCCCCCCCCCCCCTCAAAAAAAATGGGAGGGGGCTCAAAAAGTAATGATTTCCAATACATTTTTAAGTTTTACACTGACATTGATAAGCGATGAGAGTTAAATTCAAACCATACAATGCAAAGGTGGCGAAGACGATGCCGAAAGTTCATATATACAATACCCAAGTTAACACGAAATTTTCAAAAAGCTTGTGGTGCGTAGTTAGAATAGAATACGTGTAACTACAGACTATGAATTAGAACTTCCAATAAAGAATGACCGTATCTTAATAAATTACGTTTATAACCACATATATATTGATTGTTGAATAAACGCCGCTGAAGATATCCGTTAATATATTTAGCAGAGTTTAATACATTCCACGGTGATTTTTTAAATTATAAGTTCACATATAATTATGAAGTATTTCTCTACTGATAATATCGTGCAAATATAATTTCACTACTGATAATATCCTGCAAACATAAACCAATCTACAGAGTGATATGATAAGATAACATAAGACAAGATATGTTAATTATAATCTCACTCTGTACGAATACAAATATAAAACAGTTACATTTACACACAAAATATTCAAGCAAACCTTTCTTAAAAGAAATATGAGAGACTATGAGAACATATCGAGGGTTGAACGCAATACTATAGTAACACCTTAAGGACTTATGACAGTATTGCGTTCAACCCTCGATATATCTTTTACAGAATTAACCTTGACCTTGGTGGGGAGGACTGTTTATATATAATGTTGGCATAACTTTAAGTCCAGCCCATTTACTGTTCTTATCATTTCAATACATGATTATTTATTTTGCATGTTATATACATATGTAGAAATGAAAATTATATGCAATAAAGTACGATTAAACCAAACAGAACTAAAACTTTAAAACGGTTTTATCTTAATATTCTGTTATTAGAACTTTTAAATGATTCACAATCTAAATGATTCACAGTGAAATCTCCACCTACTAAAATGCAAAAATGTAGATACATACAAATGCCTTTAGCCCTTGGAAACAGACAAACTGTATCAGGCAAGAAGAACCTAAACATGGTATATATAACAGTTTAAATAAAAACCTGGAGACTGGTGGTATGCTTAAATGTAGTCGAAACAGACCTAAAACAAACTGAAATACATTCTTTGAAATGATCTAGAAAATCTTATCACAATATATAGGTTATCATAAGCCTTTAATCATACCATGCTTAAATTGTTAATATACATATCCCACTAGAGAAAAGAATAATTAGTGGCACAATTATTAAATGTAACCAGGACATCCAGTGAAGAGGTGTGGGGTGAACCGAAGTATGTAGGGACACAGGGTGTACTAGAATGAAATGAGTTGTTGAGTGAGACATCAAGTGAGTGTAGTGGATTGCACTGAAATATTTAATGAAGCAGAGTGTATTAGGCTAAAGTGAGATATTGAGTGAAAATTGAATGAGAGCAGTATAACTAAACTGAAATTGTATGGTGTACAAGTGCAGAATAAAGCAGTTCAATTGATTGCAACAAGTCCAAGAGTGGGACCTTGAATGCATGTGTTTTATAGGAATTATGACTGACGTGTTTTTTTGTTTTTGTTGGGTTTAACGTCGCACCGACACAATTATATGTCATATGGCGACATTCCAGCGTTGGTGGTAGAGGAAGACCCCAGTTGCCCCTCTGTGCATTATTTCATCACGGGCGTTCACCTGAGCAGAACCACCGACCTTCCGTAAGTCCTAACATGAAGAATTCAACGCCCCGAGCGATGCTCGAACCCACATCGGTGAGGGGCAAGCGGTTTGAAGTCAGAGACCTTAACCACTCGGCCACGGAGGCCTCTCACTGATGTGTAGATAGATATGTATATGCATGAAATATTTTAATAAAAAAACAAGGAAAACAATTTTCTATGAATATAATATAAAATGTTACACAGTATATAATTTTCCAAGGACCAAATGCATCATTACTTTACGTTCAACCATACCGTACTATGTTCCTTCTGTTTAAGATATCAAAACATGTTTTGGCACATAAAAATACAATGTCTGTGCGCATAAAAATACAATGTCTGTGTTTGAGAGTAAAATCCCAACTTTATCTGTATCAGTAAGGTCTGTAAAATTGTATTCAAGTGTGAAGCTATTTTTATCACTTCTGCTCGAATAGAACTATACAATGGACAATGTAACAGAACATGTATTTCATCCTCAACGGAATCTCTACAGTGAAAACAGGTTCATTCCTCTGCCGGTAAACCATTATATCGTCCTAGCTCAATACTAGTTGGGACTGTGCCACTTCTGAACTAGGTCAGAGCACCCCTGTTGGATCTATTAAAGACTGTTGTACAATATTGCTCTGCATAAAAAAATTGTTTGAGTATGTTCCTTCTGTTTAAGATATTAAAACAGGTTTCGGCGCTAACAATAAAGTTGACTAAATACCCAACTTTATCAGTATCAGTAAAGACTGTTGTACAATATTGCGTAGCATAAAATTATTTTTGAATGTTTTATATAGTCTAAGCTTGTTTCTTCCGATTTCATTCCATTCAGCATCACGGTTAACATCTCTACTCCAATCTTGTACAGAATCATCAAGAATTCTAGGGAGCATGTTACTAAATACACCAACTTTATTAAATGGTGCTTAAATATTACAATATATATATTAGAGCCATACTGTTTAAACTGTTGACAGACTTTGTAACTCTAATTCTTACATCTAATATTTGATATTCTATCACAGTACTCAAATGTAATGGTCATGGGTGACTTTAATCTTCACATCCACGATGACACAAATGCAGTAACAGAGTTCAATAATTCTTTGTACGCCATGGGTTTACAATAACATGTACAATTTAGTACACACACTGGTGGTAACATTCTTGATTTGGTCCTTACGGAAGTCGTAAATGGTGTTGAAGTAGTTTCTTGTGAACAGGGTCCATATATTTCTGATCACTGTGCAGTCAAAATTGTGACAAATGTTAGAAAGGAAAATATAACCAGCGAGGTTGTGCTCTTTAGAAATTTCAAAGACATGGATACGAACACTTTTTCAAGCGATCTGAGAAAAATGACAATCGAAAGTGATAATGTCGACCTTTCTGTTGAAGAGTTTCAGACAGCAGTAGAAAATATTTTGAGCTCACACGCACCATTTATAGAAAAAACAATCATCCATCGCGCTCCAAAACCCTGGTTCACAGAAAAACTTCTTCACCTTAAAAGAGTGGCTCGCAAATCTGAACGTTTGTGGAAGAAACATAGACAATCACATCTGCATGAAGCCTTCAAAACAGCGCGTAAAAACTACGAAAAAGAACTCAAACATGAGAAAAAATCATCTCTGAGTGAAAAAGTTCTTAATGCAAAAGGTGACTCGAAAAAGCTTTATAGTTTTGTATCTGAGACAACAGGCACTAGGTCGGAGAACCCTATGCCAACTGGACATGACAGTACACTGGCTGAGAAATTTGCAGATCATTTCATGAATAAAATCGAAAAAATTCGAGAATCGTTGAAACATTTCGATAAGTTTCAACCATGCGAAAAAGATATTCCTTGTTTTGACAGTTTTAAAGATCTGAACGAGGAAGAAGTTAGAAAAATTATAAACCAACTACAGACAAAATCATGTGAACTTGATATTCTACCAACAAAGGTGCTAAAATCATACTTGGATGAGCTGTTGCCTGTTATTACTAAATTGGTTAATTTGTCGTTGCGCGACGGCATCTTTCCAACAAATTGGAAACAGGCAATTGTAAGACCTTTGTTGAAGAAAATGGGACTGTAACTTGAATTCGCAAACTACAGGCCTGTTAGTAATCTATCGTTTCTGTCAAAATTAATTGAAAAAGCAGCTCTGTTCAGGCTCAATGATCATGTAAACAAACACAATCTTCTATCAAAAAACCAATCTGCTTACAGGAAAAACCATTCTTGCGAATCAGCACTGTTACGTCTTGTAAATGATTTACTGGATGCTATGGAGAAGAAAGAAGTTACGGCGCTAATTGCCATCGATCTGAGTGCCGCTTTTGATACTGTTGATCATGACATTCTTGTTGATGTGTTAAACAAGCAGTATGGCGTTCGTGGAACAGCACTGAGCTGGGTTGATTCCTATCTGCGCCCCAGAAGTTGTCGTGTAAGTGTCAATTCAACCATGTCATCTCCACGCCAATTAAATTGTAGCGTTCCACAAGGGAGCTGCTTAGGACCGTGGCTATATTTGACATATGCGGGGACACTGTTTGATGTTATTCCGCCGTCGATTTCAGTTTACGGCTTTGCGGATGACCACACTGCTAATAAACGCTTTAAACCATCATCTCCAACAGTAGAATCCCAGGCAATACGAGAACTCGAACAATGTGCTAAAACAATCAACAACTGGATGAATGAAAATAAGCTGAAAATGAACACTTCCAAAACCGAGTTCATCATGTTTGGTAGTAGGCAACAGCTCTCTAAGTGTTCAACTGACAAAGTATGTATTGTAGGTGATGAAGTGAAATCAGTGAGCTTTATTCGATATCTAGGTGCATTCCTGGATGAAAACTTGAATCTAAAAGAGCATGTAAAACGAAAGTGTAGAACAGCAATGCTCAACTACTTCAGAATAAAATGTATCCGGAAATATCTTACCAAAGAGGCTACCGAAACCCTTGTACTGTCATTGGTGATATCCCATTTAGATTACTGTAATGTCATTCTATGTGGTATTGCTCAAAGCGAAGTAAACAAAATGCAACGAATTCAGAACATGTGTGCAAAACTTGTCCTAAATCGAAGAAAATATGACAGTTCCAAGCAAGCGTTGTATGACCTTCACTGGCTACCAATCAAAGCCAGAATCACATTCAAAATGCTCACCTACATGTATAATTGTTCAGTTGGAAACTCTCCAGAATATCTTTCTGAACTTCTCGTAAAACAAACCCAGACAAGGAACTTGCGTTCTTCAAATTCCGTTACTGGGTGTTTCGTTGTTCCTTTCAACAAGCGCAAAACGTTCAGCGACAGAAGTTTTGGTACTGTTGGACCTAAACTCTGGAATGAATTGCCTCTCGAAATAAGGAACTCAGACACAATAGATGTTTTCAAAAAGAAGTTGAAAACTCATTATTTTGGAAATTACTGTGCACTATTTTAGAAACTGTGACTGTATTTTTTTAAGAGATTGAAGTAACGTGAACTGGATGATTTTATTGTGTAAATACATTCGAATTCTTACTTGATAACAAACAGCTGTCTTACCGTATCTTAATGTTCTAATATTTTATTAATCTTATCTGATGTCTGATCTTTTTTTTTTAATGCTTACTAAATAGTTTATTCACAATGATATTTATGCTCATTTATGTTATATGTCATTAAATATCTTATTTTTTGTCGTATTTTTATGTATTTGTAAAACGCCATTGAATATGTTTTCCGTAAAAATAGGCGTTTAATCAAATAAAACAGTTTCAGTTTCAGTTTATTCTGTCTGATCAAACAAATATTTTCTTATTCAATCTTTACTGATTTATACTACTAAGTGTAACCAATAAGCAAACACAGATTTCCAACAATTATGAAATAAATGGCACCCGACCTATATCATCACAAACTTTGGGTTGTACCTACCTAGATTTAGGAAATACCTAGCAGCTCTATTTTGTACTGCAGTGATGCATGAAAAAGTATCACATCCTCGTACGGATGATGCATACGTGTTCATATAATTTCTTTATTATGATGTGAATTGTATGCTTCTCGTCTTATGGTGGAATAAAAGATATATCTATCTATGTACTTTATTACTGGTACAATTTTTGTAAAAGCTTCTAAATGCTTTGGTCGGGCAATTAAAATACCAAAACTCCTATTTACAGACAGTGCAACTGTTTTTGCACTAATTGCACAATTCAAATGTTGGGATTTGTTTGTTTGTTTGTTTGTTTGTTTGTTTGGGCTAACGCTCTTTTTCAACATAATACTGTAACAGTAATCTTTTTATTTCAAACGCTTAGAACTACTTTTATGAATAATTTCAAACGCTTAGAACTACTTTTATTAATATAATATAATCTTCAAAAGAGCAGTTCTAAGCGTTTAAAATAAAAAAGATTACTATCTTTGCGTCGTGAAATATGCACTCGTTTATATAAATATATATTTAGGATAAAACTAATAATTGTTAACGAACTTTTTCACGCGACGACACACATGAAAATGACGTTACAAAGTAATATTATTACAAACTTAAGATATATCTGAGCACTCTGAACGAAGATACCAGAACTAAAATATGACACTTAACGCAAATGAGAATGTTTTCATTTACATATGATTTTGTTGTAATTTTATCTAAACATACATAGAACAAGCTTCCAGCCATAATCAAGTCCTAAATTGTTTTTGGTCCTTGTAACAGGTGTAAATGGTGAGTTCTTAGAGGGCGCGGACGGTAGAATGCATTTCAACTACCGCCCATGAAACATTTTTCATTTTTGTGGAGTTGAGCGACTTGTGGAGTTTCCACTTTTTTCTATTCTAGTAACACAGTAGAAGACTAAAGCAAATCGATGAAACAATGCTTTCCCACGCATGTTCTTGTATTTGTGAAGAGATTAATAATTAACAGGTAAGTTGCCGAACAGATACCAATTTGCAAGCACATGTTCTCTAAATTGACAGCCATTTAATTGCTCTTAAAATGCTATCACAGGGATTGTTACGCATAACTCTTGACGCAAGTCGAGTGTAAAACATGATAACAATCTGCCTTTTTCACTGTTTCCATATCTAACACGCATTCAACCATAGGTTCTTAATTTTGCTCTAAACGATTGCATTTTTTTTGTGAAAAACCAATCATCGATTGAGATGTTATATTAGCCTGAGTCACGAAAAAACAGTTTAGATATTTATAAAACTAATTTTGTCACTTCTCAAAACGTTTGAACTAAAATGGCGCACATAATTATTTCCTTGTCACTGACAAGTTGTCCCTTTTTCACATACATAAATGAAAGACGCGCTGACATGTGCGAAGTTTTTGTGCGAATGGTAACAAGGGAAAACAAAACATTCCAAACATGTCAGGTGAAAATATTTGCTGCTCGACAAAAGGACATTACATATCCTTAGCTATTTTTGTACTAATATCTCAAGATATAGAGCAAAGGAAATAGACTAACGACCTGCTAGCATGCGAAGAGCGGTGAAACCGTATGCTGCCGAAAACAATGTCAGAAGAAAATATGACATTACAAAACCTTAGCTAATTGTGTATTGATATCCTTGATATTCCCAATATTTAAAGAAGGAAAATACATGAATAATCCATATAGGCCAGAAAAAAATAATAGCATGCTCCATTTGATTAGCATGGCACAAGTTCTGTGTGATGATAAGATAAACTTGAAAATGTAAAACATGAAATAAAATTGAATTAATTAGCCCAAATATTTACAAAATGGAGTCAGGGGATAATTATGAAATCTCACTTTAAACACGATAACAATCTGCCTGTATTATTGCTTCCATCACTAGTATACATTCAACTTTAGCTTGCTAATTAATTTTGTTCTTAACGCTGGTATGTTTTAAAAAAATGAGTGCAATATTGTATATTAGCCGATGTCACGAAAGAACAGTTTAGATATTCATAAAACTAATCTTGTCACTTTTCAATTCTTTTGGACTAAAATGGCGCAAATAATTTTTTTTTGTCACATGATAGTAAAAAGTGCTACCTTTTTCACATACTTAACTGTGAGGGGCTGCCATGTAAAAAATATAGATAGTGAAGGTACAGATTAAAAAAAAGTATATATAATAAAACATCTTAAGTAAAGTAAACTATCTAACATTATCATAAAGTTGCGTTCTAAAGACCTTCTACATGGAGGGAACTGCTATACACGTCAGAAGAAAGTATAGCATATATAACCGTATATTTTGTGTGTGTATTTATATCCCCAAGACAGGAAATACAAACAATGTAGCCCAGAGAATATCACAATATCAGTTCCATTTGATTAGCTTGAAACTAGTTCTGTTTGATGATAAGTGAAATTAAAGTATTAGTTTTCGGTACTGCGATGATGTTGCGATTATGTTTTCTAAGTTCGAAAAGTGCAAATGCTTTTAAGTTAGCACAGAGCAAATAGGTCATTCAGGAGGCTTTTCAAATTGGTCATGCAGGAGGCTTTCAAGTCAGCACAGCGCAAATAGGCCATGCTACAAATTCTTTAAATATAAGCATCCACCTACACAACAAGATCAAATTTCTCATGTAAATAGCTGTAATACCCGTGTAATTATTAAACACGGAAATTATATTATTTTGAAATCAGCATACTAATACATTATTGCACTTTGGATTCATTAAAGTCGTATCTTATGATAGAAAAATTGCAACTTCTTTTTTTCTCTGTAAACAGTTTTTCATCTTACATAGACTAATAACGTGTAACTGGACAGAGCGTTGTAAACAATTTCGTATCATAGTAAGATATTTCGGCATCCTTCGGCTAGAACTGAAAATTGCGTCGTCATAACAACGGAAGAATGCCGAAATCGCATTCATACGTTATCAAACAAAAGAATGCTGATCGTCATTACTAATCAACGACCTCAATTTCAAGCGAGACTACACTATAAAACCAGAACTGTAACTTGTTCATGTACGAGCTACTAGTATTTCAATTATATACACTCAGCTTGGGAATCTGGATGTCACATTTTTGAACTCTGAACTTTTTAAATTTAGCATTTTTGTTGCTATGTTTTCTGGTCAATTCAATGTTAATGGATAATAAAGTTCCGCTTAAGCCGCCGCTAGAGGGCGTGAGGGGTGTTGCACATTTCATTTCATCTCCTCAAACCAAACCGAGTCTGCTTTGTTGTGTTCTATGCTTCCTAAAGTATGCTCTTATAGATTTCAGCCGCGCCATGAGAAAACCAACATCATTATTAATGCTCATCGGGAAATAGACGTCATGTTCACCTCTAAACCTTTTGAATGTAAGTGTGTATAATTATGAAATCAGAACTACGGCTTATTCCTACATACAGATATGATTATTTTTTTAAATTAAGATTAATAAATAGCTTTTCAACTGCATTTCAAATAACATAACATTAATGTCCCTTCTTACTTCGAAGCAGTAACATTTTACTGATGCAGTATCTCTAATGTGTTATATGCCTGTAATAAGTTATTCGCATCTCTGCTTTTTTTTGTTTGAAAGGGTAATAAACGGGTCGTGTTAGAATTTTCAATAACATCTATGACTGCCACGAACTGGAAATGGCTATTGGTGCCTTGGATAAGCTCAATATTTCCATGGACTCAACTTCAGCTGGTTCATTTTCCTAAACAAACCTATCAAAAATGAACTAATACATTTTACTGGTAGCAGTCTAAAAGTCCTTTAACAATAGACAAACAACACTCTTCAGGCGCTCGTGATGTCATTGTTAAACAATAACTAATTTATGGGTGCCATGTTGGAAAGATTCCAATTTGCCAGCGTATTTTTCTGGAAATTGACTGTCATGTACTTGTTCTTTCTAAATATCGTCACAGCAGTTAATGTCGCATTACTCATACAGTAAACCAAGGTAAACACGACATGCAATCTGCCTGTTCAACTGCTTCCTTATTTGACACGCTGTCTGTGTAAAGGATTCACCTGGCAAGGAGAAATTTCAATTACACTGTCGTGTAATATAGGAACATGGCTGTGGTTAAAGTGTCTAATTGTGGTTTTCCAACCGACTATTCCAAGGTGGTTCTCTGTAGTGTTCCTTTGTTTGTTTTGTTGGGTTTAACGTCGCACCGGCACAATTATAGGTCATATGGCGACTTTCCAGCTTTGATGGTGGAGGAAGACTCCAGGTGCCCCTCCTTGCACTATTTCACCACGGGTGGGCACCTGGGTAGAACCACCGACCTTCCGTAAGCCACCTGGATGGTTCCTCACATGAGGAATTCTATGCCCAAGTGAGGCTTGAACCCACATTGATTAAGGACAAGTAATTTGAAGCCAGGGACCTTAACCACTTGGCCACGGGGTCCCTTACTGTGTCCGTTTGTTCCTTACCTATTATGTGTTTATTTATAAAAAGCAATATAATTAATTCCTATGTAAAAACACAAGTGACGAAAGGACAGTTTAAATAACTATAAAACTAATTTTGTCAACATTTTGGGCTACTATGGCACATTTTATAAATTCCTTGAAATGTTATTGAGAGTGTGTGAAAAGTGGTCTGTTTTCTGATACATATTGAAAGTAACAAACAAAAAAAAACATCTAAAGTAAAGAAACTATTTTACACGATCATAATATCTAGTTCTAAAGACGTTTTTTGCACGCACAAGGCGGTCAGAAGATATGCTACCAAAACGTCAGAAGGAAAAGGGAAATTCTACAACCGTAGCTTTGTATTAATACCCTTAGATTTAATGTAGAGGAAATGTTAACAATGCAGCCCAGCAACACACCCTATAAACGACTGTACTGCCCTTTTCCTGTTGCGACCGATCAAAACAAACAACTAGCAGGCCGAGTTAAGAAATCGTCTTCAGATTAATTATTTTGCATTACATGGTGTGTGTATTTAAATTTTACGATAAGTTGAACATAAATATGTGCATGTAGAGATATAACAGATGAAACGGACAAGTAATGTTTACAAAATGCTGACTGATCACACTCATTGTACAGAAATTCACTCGACCAAGTCACGAAACTGGTGAATAACATGTCAAATCGATTTGCAATCCATGTTTTTTTTAAAATAAGCATGCATACTCCATAAATATATTTAAAAAAGATGTTGCATAGCTGTTCATCTTTAACAGAAATTACTTTTTATCTAGACGGTAAAAATATCATTCACTGTATGCCAACTTGCCAATTTTGACATTTGATCTGAACTCTTATTTGCGACTGACACTGTCTTCCATTTTGCGAGTTATGTATGCGACTTACGTCCTTAAAGGGCATAAATGAAATAAAAATACATACTGAAGTGTCTCTATCGATCAGTCTTCATGTATATAATGTCTTTTAACCCCTTGTGCTATGCATGTACTAATCCATTGGTGGATTGGGGGTGGAGGTCTGTGACTACCAAATTATATAATGCAACTGAATGCTTCATGTAAGTATTCCGTGTTGGTTTTACAGACATATACTCTCATAAAATACAGAATTAGAAACCGAAAGTATACACAGCGTCCCTAGTATGTCACGCAAGAAATTGCCTTCTGTCGATTCCCTATGGAAGTCAAGCGAAGAAATGTTTCCTGCCGACTTCAAAAAGTAGATGAGGTGAGACAGGAGGGGACTATAGGTTTACCCACGTTCGTCTGTCCGTGTGTCTGTCTGTCTGTCCATCCGCAAAATCTTCTAATTTCATATTTTGACAACTTATTAAGTGTTGTTTGCGATGATAATTATATGGGTTTCAATGGGTTAAAATTTTAGAAAGTATAGTAAATGGATCTAAACTGTGGCGAATTTACACTAGAACCATATTGGAAATGTTTCACTGGTATATAGCCTCTAGAATACCGCGCATTCTCCATTCATTATGTGTAATAAACGTAGGAAAAGCACGCCTATAAACCGTTTTTCTATCTGACTAGAAGCTAGAGCTGCCGCCTAACGGTCGCTACATTATACCCCTGCTTCCGCCGCCCTGGACCCATTCATAATGGCAATCATTTTTTTAAAGATTGCTATGTACATGATTGATTGATTTGGGTTTTTCGGCGCTCCAACACGGTATAGGTTATATGACGCCAAACAGGACTACAAATTTTGGTTTCACATCTCATTTACATCGAAATAAAAACATGAGGTATGGAAACAATAATTGTATATACAGATGCGTGAATTCAAGTAACATAAGTTACGGTACGGACACGAAAAATCAACCCTATATTTTTATTTTGTGGTCTTGCCCTTGGAGCAAGGGACCAACTGGGGCCAGTCTTATCAAACATCTTATCGTATCTTCAACCAAAATTTTGTCTGAACACTTGTTGATACCAGTAACAAAACACGTTACCAATTTCATGTGTTCAAGATTCTATGTATAGGCCTACGGGCAGAAAGCATGTTTTCTGTATAATGTGTCTACTTCCAAGAAAACAGATATCACAGATTTGACCTATTTACTATTTTGATAAGACGTGTCCTTGTGTCTTATGCGCTACACATCGACTCATGATGGCAAATATTTTAACAAGTTATTTCAGAATCCCCTCATGCATAAAGACGTTATAGCCCGGACACGAAAAATGAACCTACCCTATTTTTGAAATTTGACCTTGACCTTGGAGCTAGGGAACTGTGTCATGTGCGCGACACATCGTCTCATGATGGTGAACATTTGTGCCAAGTTATTTCAGAATCCCTTAATGCATAAAGGAGTTACGGCACGGACACGAAACTTTTACCTTTTTTTTTACCTTTGACCTCTTTTGTGACCTCGACTTTAAAGAGAAAAGAAAAAGAAGAGGACGGGCATTATGAGAGAGGTAGGTGTAATAGTATTCAAGTAATTGCAGGACCAAATTTATGAGGACACACATACAAACAGACCGGACAGACAGACTGGTGACTCCCTCTCCTTCAATCTTCGTTTGTGGGTTATAATTATGTAGAAATATGACAGGAGCAAGGGAAACGCCGATATTCAATAAATAAGTCAGTTGCTAACAGGCATACAGTCTTTTTTACAAAAATCGCAAACTTTTTTACAGTACTGCAAGCAAACACGCATACAGTCAGGACATCACACCAAATCGTCTTGCATTGACGGTTATAAATAAATTGGAGGTTTTAGCAATGATTTTATTTAATTTTACCAAACTAGCATTGTTTCTTTATCCAAGAAACGGTCGGTTTTACATGTAGATCATTATTCAGGCAAGAAAATATGTACTTTTGACGCCAACAATGTGCAATTTCTGGACAAAATCAGTGATCAATCGAGTTTTTTTTGCTATAATTTTATCTGTTATCAGACTAACACATTATATAAAGAAACAAATCATGTTCAGCTTCCAATGAAATATAAATACACACACCAACAAAGCACATTAATCAATCTGTTAATATAGGTTTTTCCAAATTTTAGCGGTCAGATTATAGTTTTGATCGGTCGCAACAGGAAAAGGGGGAGTACAGTCGTTCATAGGGTGTGAGCAACATAATAATATCAAGTTCCGTTTCATTTTACACAGGTTCTATTTCAAGATCAGCTGAACTTTCGAGCAAAGGTTTATAGATTGCGAAATGCAAAATATTCGTGCTGCATGCTTAGAGCAAGACGTTTTCACAAAAATTTGCATTTCTGGACTAGATATTATTACAAATTATGTATTTATTGAAAACAGCAAATTCAAATTGATATCTTCAGATAAAAATACTGGTACATTTTGGTATATTAATAACAGAAATAAAATAATCTTTCATCTGATTATATTGACAATAGACGTACCGAGGATGGCAGTTTGGTTCCGTTGTTTTGAAACTATCTCCGTTTACTTGAGTCTGATCATGAATTACAGGTATTGAAATGCGCACCACCACACACCATCGGCTTAAATGCAGCTCTGTTAAAACCCGTTATGACTTTCGTCACTTTACACTCGACTTCGAAATTCTCCCAATGCTGTTTCGTTATTCTTCGGCTGCTTATGTAGTTAAACCAGCTGGAGAATGCCGGAAAATGCCGGAAAATGCCGAAATCGCATACAGAGAATGTAGGGATAATACACGTTTTTTTTTTGTGATTTAACGTCTGCAGAAGCCCGTGGGATTGTTTGTGACCGAGACCGAAGAGCTTCTGCAGACATTAATACACAAAACAAACGTGTATTGTCGCTATTCTTGCATAAAAAACATTACACGACGACTAAATGCATTGTTTTCATATGTGATGAGTTTACGATTCCGGTACATTTTTGATTATCATTCGGTTGTTCTTGGAAACGGTAAACATGTTTTAAATATCCATAACCAGGGCCCAAATATCAACAACATTACTAAAAGCACATATTGAAGATTTTTACACGATTTTTTCATCTCTTGTTATTACAAACATGAAATTACCAAAAATTATTCATATAACTTCAACATTAATTTTGGTAAACAGGGGTCCAATTTCAAGAATAATAACTTTACACCCGAGTTTTTTTGAGTACGGACACATTTGGAGTACGGATGAGTACGAACGTAATGTCAAACTTTCAAGCTGTTTATATAAATTCTTCCAGAAATTAGATAAAGACATACCGATTGATACTTACCAAAATCATAAATATGATTCCTAAAAACAAACAATCGTACAAGTTACATGCGATTCTTAAATATTCACGGTTATCTACAAAAACTGAAACGACGCCGAGCTCTAAAAGGTGAGCATTGTTGGGGGCAGCGCATTTGGCGTTGGTAGCTGATACAGCAAAACATTCTATGGTTTAGCTTGCATCTTTTATGCTACAAGAAGAGGTTTTTATGAAAGAAACAAGACGCAGATACCAGATGTCAATCTGCGCAGAAATACATGTACGTCCCTGGGAAAGCATTTCAAAAATAAAAATCGGGTATTAACAGCACGTCAATTGCCTTGTTTGCACACGATTTTTCTCCCGTTAATACATGGGCGGATCCAGTGAAAAAAGTAGTTTTTATGCAAGAATACGTAATTATGCCGACTTTGACGAACGCCATTACGGGTTGTATCGGGCAGTTAATTACAAAACGTAATCAACAAATTTCCCAATTTTCACAATATTTGTATTCTGACGCATTCTTATAACCGCAACCGTATATCCATATGGGCTACTTTCAGTGGGAGCATAGAGCAAGATACAAAAGACACTCATATTCAAGAAGCTTCCCTGAAAAAGATGTAAGTCAGCCATACTTTTTAGTTGGTGAAACCGTGGATCAAACTCATGATCCCTGGTTTCGTAGCTATCCAATGTTACCACTGGACCGCTGCGTCTCTTAAAATGGTATCTATAATGTACGACCTCATATTGGATTATTTTTCGCAGCTGTTCCCCGAGGCGATTATATATTTTTTACTTTTACGGAGTTTGATGGAAAGTGTGATTTTTATAGTCGATGTTACAATTAACGACCGTCAAACAATTGGTTTAGTGGTCGGATCGTGTGTTGCTCAGTGCCACCAACATGTCGATGCGCATTCAATTCATGGAATTCAAATAATTTTTATTATTATTCAACTTTACAATATTACACACTGTATTAGATCAATTGCAAGCATCATATGAAACAGACAGAGCTAATACAAAACGTAACTGAGCCAATATGAGAAAAACAGGGCCAATACGAGAAAAACGGGGCCAATACGAATTCAAGCATTTTGATTGGTTCAAAAGAGAGGGCCAATACGGAGAAGCCACTTCCGTTAGATTTTTAAATGACGACATTTTGTTTTACATCAGAGTTATAGATTACATTTTTTTTCACATTTTGACAAAAAAAAAATCATCCAACATGTTCATTTAATAACCGAGTATGACTGAGCGGGGTGTACGTCTTCAGAGATTACAACGGTACTTTCGCTTATTCGGTAGTGTGTAAAATGCAAGTGTTTCCTGTCAGAAATTCTGACAGTTGGCAAAAGGCTTAAACCACCCTTTGAAACAATATCTAGATAAATGTAGAGAAGAGGAAAAGGTCAATGTCATTTCATCAACACCCGTAGGAAAAATGTTAATGCAAGTATCTGAAATGGAATCTCACTGAAACTAATACCAGAAGCATAGAGCCTGAGCTGTCCTACTTAGAATTCCTCCAACCAAGTAGACGCCGTCCAACATACTGGAACAACCTAGGTTCATCAAAGAACAGAACAGCTGAACAACAAATACAAGCTAGACAAGCCATCAACCAGCAATTACATGACATAAACCCAGATGCTGCTATAGCTTTTACTGACGGATCATGCAGAGGAAATCCTGGTCCATGTGGTGCAGGATCTTGTGTTTTTTTACCAAGTGGTGAACGGATGGAATTAAAGCAGCCAGTTTCTAAAATGGCTTCAATTCTCCTTGGTGAGCTTATAGCTATCAAGATCCCATTAGAATTCATTGTAAAGGAGCAAACAAAATACAGAATACCTTCATTACACATATTTTCAGACAGTCAGACAGTAACTGGGATTTTGACATTAGGATGGGAAAACAAGTTACATATTAAGGCTGTTCAAGAAGTTAAAAGTATCTGGAAAGCAACTGAAAAGGGTGGAACCACTATAAAACCTGATTGGTCACCAGGGCATGCCGCAATTGCTGGAAATGAAATAGCAGACAGACTAGCTAAGGAAGCTGCACTACAGGCTGAAGAAATGAAAGGAGAGTCACAAGAACCCATCACTCAACGGGGTGTAAAGAAGGCAGCCAAGGAAACAATTGCAATGTTGTGGCAAAAACGATGGGATACATCAGGAAAGGGAAAGCCATTGTATAACTTGAAGCCAAAAGTAAAACTGAAGCAAATGGATTACACCACAAGTACAAATCAAAGAATTCTTATACAAATTACAGAATGGCCACTGCAATTTAAAAAGCATAGACACAAGGTTGGACTGGACAGTAACCCTCATTGTGAATGTGGTGACCCAGAATCAGTAGAACATTACCTTCTGGAATGCCCAATTATTGAGAATCACAGAGAGATAATGAAAACAAATTTGCATCTCAGAACTGGTACATGTAATCTGGATCTCAAATTGTTACTTAGTCCAGGAGAAAACGACCCATGGAAAGACATAAGACCCGTTATTTTAGACGAACTTACCCAATATATTGATAGGTCAAAGAGGTTTGTTAAATCAGTTCTGGCCGATAACACAACCGGACTCCATATAAATGCTTAAATGTAAAAGTTTAATTTCAAAACACTACCTGAGAGACATTTACATTGTAAGACATATTTACCGGAGATCGAGACGACAACGATGAGTTATTGCGGCCGGAAGGCTTCGAAATCAAGATCAAGGAAAATAATAAGAAAATATGGAAACTCAGATTAATTAAAAGGATGAGACTTATCTTTAACAGACATTTTGATAGTGTTGACTATTTGTGCAATGATAAATAGCGATTCAAGTGCTGGAAGAGCCCGCCCGCTTAGCTCAATAGGTAAGAGCGTTGGTCTACGGATCTCGGGGTCGCGAGTTCGATCCTCGGGCAGGGCGTATGTTCTCCGTGACTATTTGATAAACGACATTGTGTCTGATATCATTAGTCCTCCACCTATGACTCATGTGGGGAAGTTGGCAGTTACTTGCGGAGAACAGGTTTGTACTGGTACAGAATCCAGGAACACTGGTTAGGTTAACTGCCCGCCGTTACATGACTGAAATACTGTTGAAAAACGGCGTTAAATCCAAAACAAACAAACAAACAAAAATCAAGTGCTGGAAAGTGGATGAATAAATTGGTGACCAAGAGTGTCAGTTGTGAACTGCAAACAATTTCGGATAAGAATTAAACGAGGCATGGGACTATATAATATGTGCTTGGTTGGTTGTTTTATCTTGATCAACACATATGTGTATAATTTTGTGTCTCGTTGCTTGCAGCCTAAAAGGAAATGACTTTTAAAGCAGTTTAATCACAGTTCAAATGATAAGATACTCCCTAAAGTAAATAAATAGGAATTCCAAAAAAATAAGGTAAGTTCTAATTACTCTTGATTTTGTCGCATTAAAAATATCTCTTAAAATTATTCTCAAGTACATACATACAACTCATTCTGTTTTACTGGTGAAAATGATCATGATTTCTAAAATACGTCTAAACAACTTGCCAAGATTTTTCACCTGAACGGGCATAGCTGTCATAAGGTAACTCACAGAGTTCTTATACTGTTACCGCCAACAGTTGAAAGTTGAATAATAATATTATCATTAATCAAGCGATTTCATATTGGCCTAGTTATTTGTCCTCGGGCAGTCGTATTGGCCTTGGCCTATGGTCTCGGGCCAATACGACAACCCTTGGACAAATAACAAGGCCAATATGAAATTGCTTGATTAATAACATTATATTATTGATTTTCTCATGCAATGGTTGTTATAGATAGCTTGTCAAATGAATAAAATTATGCCCTCGATATAAAAGTAATTGTATTGTTCGAACATTAATGCAGCCAATTGGTATTTTGTTCTGAATATATGCTAGGATATGAGAGAGAGAGAGAGAGTGCGAGTGTCTTAATGTTACACTAAGATGATAATATTCTTATTGCTGCTTTAGGAGTTTAATTTTACGAAATTTAAAGACGATCGCTCTTAATGCGTTCCAAGAGAATATCAAGATCAAATTAGAATCATATCATTTCTTCGAAAAAAAGCAAACAAACAAACAAATAAGAAGCGATGTGTTTTTGGAAGTCATCAGAAAGAGAGAATTAAGAGACTGAGAAAGGTGGTGTTTATACCTTTGTTTGAAGACATGTGTCATTTCTGAATAAGCAAACAAAAATGTGTGATATTTTGGTAAGAAGCTACTGGGTGTGCAGGTGTTGATATGTCCATTCAGGAGAAGTCGAATTGAATTAACCATTTCTTCGCAAACAATTCTGAGAACACCGGGGTATAACTGTATTAACTGAAACCCACTATTATTTTAATTTCATGTTTGTGAAATGTAATATTGTTAAATATCAACATTTTCTATTTCCTGTGTGAAACTTGGTATTATTATACACCAAGATTTGACTAAATGGAAGGCAATCCACATTACACAAGTTAAATCGTCTATATCACATTTTATTTACATGAGAATTCAAATCACCGATGACATACATTTATAAATCGTCCAAATGCGCATATATACAGCTGATGCAAAACAATTCCCATGAACGGTTTTAAACGAGGAAAATTCCAGAATTGACCAGGCTCGATTGTATATTCTTGCATAAAAATTACTTTTTTCACTGGATCCGCCCATGTATAAACGGGAGAAAAATCGTGTGCAAACAAGGCAATTCACGTGCTGTTAATACATGATTTTAATTTTTGAAATGCTTTGCCAGGGACGTATGTATGTATTTCTGCGCAGACTGATATTTGGCATCTGCATCTTGTTTCTTCCATAATAACCTCTTCTTGTAGCATTATAGACACAATGTGATCCATAGTATGTTTAGCTGTATCAGTTTCCAACCCCAAACGTACTGCCCTCATCTATGTACGCACTAGCTTCTCTTAGAGTTTACTCCCTTTACAAAGCGTCTGTTCAGTTATTGTAAATAACTGTGAGTAAATAAGTATCGCGTGTTACTTGTGCTATTGTCCGTTTTTAGGTATTATATTAATGATTTTTGTTAGTATCAGTCGGTTTGTTTTTACCTGATTGTTCGCAGAATTCATATAATAAACCTCGAAAACTAGTCACTAGCTTCGTACTCATCCGTACTCTGTTTGTTCGTACTCAAAATAATTCGAATGTAAAGTTGTTACTCTTAAAATAATTGTGTTCCTGTTTATCAGATTTTTAAGTTATATGCAAAATTATGTGTAATGTAACGTTTGTAATAACTAAAAATAAAAATAAGATGCTCAAAAACCTTCAAATCACGCTTTTAGTAGTGTTGTTGTTATGTGTGCCCCGGTTATGGATATTTAAAACATGTTACCGTTTCCAAGAACAACAAGAATGGTAAATAAAAAATGTACCGGAATCGTCAAGTCATCACATATGAAAACAATGCATTTAGTCGTCGTGTAATGTTTTTATGCAAGAATAGCGACAATACACGTTTGTTTTGTGTATTAACGCCTGCAGAAGCCCTTGGGATATGTTTGTGACCTCGACCTTCGGTCTCGGTCACAAACAATCCCGCGGGCTTCTGCAAACGTTAATACACAAAAAACGTGTATTATCCCTACATTGTATACGTCACTTCATGGAAAGCAAGTTAGTGCAATTTGATACGACAAGGGAACATATCTGCCGTTTGTTGACAGTTTTGTTGTTCCAGCTATCTATTACTTTAAAACTATGCAACATAAAAAATTTGGATCGAATAAATCAATGTCTGAAAAAGAGGAAATAAAATAATTATAAACGGCATATAAGTATTTGCTTTAATTTACCGTCTGTATGTAAAACACATTGGGCCATTTAAAGCATGAATTGAGCTTTTTAAAGCATGCCTTTGACCTCCACATGCTTTACACAGACAAATGTATTTTATATCTACATTGTAATTAGGTACATTCGTAAATGGATCTTAAACTCCAACAGAAGTTCTGTACTCGCAGAATGCATTAAATTTCTAATTGTAAATGTTTACGTGCAGTATTGAAATAGTGCCTTTCTGTCCTTATAATAAATTATGCATATAATCTATTTTGGGATCTGTTTCATCTGTTTTTGACATAAAATTTAAAGCCTTATGGATCTTTGATATGCATTGATAAATCTTTGTTTGTGCGTCCAAGCAAAACACCAAGATATGTTTGCTGAAACATTATAAAGCTCCTTCAGCCTCATTTTATGTTTCTGTTGTGTATCATTTATACATAAATGCAAACAAATAATTAGAAATATTAAATGTCATTGCTGCATGGATTAGTTATGTAACTTGTACATAAGGGGGTTCCTAATTCATTTAATAGACCGGTTTACTAGTGGATACTATGTTGTTGACGGGTTGCCTAGCAATATCATAGCCACATGCGGTCTTCCTAGACAATTTTATCACTTTTTTTATCAAACTTTTTTATCAAACTTCCGTATACATATAAACACTTTTCTGATATGAGAGAAATTATTAAAGACATTACATAAACAACGTTTCTTGCCAAATGTTGTGTAACAACGTGCATTTGGCAAAATATCAATTTACTTCGTAGAAGCAACTTGTCAGTGCAAATGTTCAAATTGTGCATAGTTTGTAAACACTCACCAACGGCGTAAATAGCACTGTTCAAAACCCCAAGTTGAAAACTCTGTCGTGGAGTGGACATGTGAGCTGTCTCCATCCAGGTGCCGTTCCGGGGATCAAACCTGAACATAGTTTTCGAAGGCGCTACGGCACCGTTGACCTCCTCTCCTCCGGCTACATACAGGAACCCGTTCAGTACTGCAACTGCACATGAAAATAAAATACATAAGGATATAAGGTACAACACAATTGACTTTTACTGTTACAGGAAAATTTGGGGAAAATATAAAAAACAATACTATATTAACCAAACTAATTCCTAAATGTATTTTGTATTCATATTCTACACAATTTATGCTAATGACAGCAAATGGAAAAAGGGTACTGGGAGATGGTATCTGACCAAATAAAAAAAAAGTAAGGAGTAATTAAACGATTCGATCGTTTATATATGGTGGCTAAGTTGTGTCATTTTTTGTTATTTCGCTCTGCGACACCTGCGATTTAGGAGTTTTAAATGGCGGGGCAGAACAAAAAATCGCTAAACTGAGCAGTCGTTGGACGATAGCACGCATATCAGCGTCGAGATAAAGTAAAGATTTAAAGACGTAATGACGCTGCTTTTACGAGTTTTTGCTCAGCGACCTCCATTTAAACTCTGGAATCTCGATTTTTCGCCCCGATACCTTACAACATTGATGATAGTGACCTTTGCTACGCGTTCCCGGAATTCAAAAACTTCTTAAATCTCGGGTTTTCGCGTGGCGGAGTCGCGGGGAGAAAGTAAGTATGGCACAAACAAGCACCATATTTATATGATATTTTTTCAAACAAAAGAAAACGTGAAAAAGGCAAAGCTATTGAGATATAGTTATCAAACAACTTTCAAATTTATATGATACAAAATAAACAATGACTTCAAAGGATCAAATATTGCCTCACGATTACTAATTGGCGATTATTATATTAGCAGTTTACTGGCGCAATATGTAAATGCTTTCGTCATTTCGCACAGAAAAAAAAACTCAATGTTTGCAGCTGTGTGAGGAAAAAAACGGATTATTATAAAAGTACATTGAGTTAATGCAATACATGCTGTTACTGAGACAGAAAATTCACAGGTTGATTAACAGTCCACGGATGCAATTCGTTTATTTTTGTGTGTGTGTCTTATTGGGCATACACTTATTTGTGGAATATAATGAGATACTTATTCCATTCCATTCCATTCCAGTATCTCATTCCATTCCATTCATTTTGGTAATGTCCCAGAATATTTAATTGGAATCATGCATGTCAAGGGCAAACTAGCGTACTTAGAGTATGATGCAGTCTTGACAAGTAGTCTGAAGCTGTGGGATCTAATCTTGTCATACTATTTTCCGTGTCCTCACCTACACAGTACTCTGTATAAGTTCAAATTGAATAAAAATGTCTGGCTTTGGATCGAAATGAGTTGTGGTTTGTGTTTTGGAGTTTAACGCCCTGATTCAACTTTTTTTCATTCATATCAATACGATTAGTTTAGTGACATACCGTTTCTGGGCAAGCTACCGCAGTTTACCAGCACTTGGTGCACAATTTCCTATACGAAGTAACAATTTCCCTTATTGGAACAGAGGTAGGGGGTGAAGAAACTCCCTGACTAAATGCCATGGGAAATGCTCCGACCCGGATTAGGAATTGAACCCCCCCCCCCCCCCCCCCCGCCAGGAGGGACCAGCGCTCCAAATGAACATCAGAATAAATAACTTGGCCCTATTTTTTAATGTTTCAAAGCAAAACAAATAATCCATTCTGATATCACTCGATCCCTATTCCACCCCCATCCCCCCCCCCCCCCCCTAATCAAATAAAATCAGACCCAAAAAAGAATCTAATGACCTTGTTATTTCTGGCAAAACAACAATAATATAGCCATCTGAATAATTTCAAATATAACAATAAGACAATAACTGTGAGATAAATTTCTGCAAGAGATATCCCTTGAGATTGTGCAACAGTTTAATGAACCAATTCTACCTAAAGTTGAACTTTGGTTTGTCAATCTGTTACAAATGGCAATGAGATATGACCTAAAGATGTAAACAAATCAGTATATTTTGGAATGGAATGGAATGGAAGGAGATAGTGAAATGGAATGGAATGGAATAAGTATCTCATTCCATTCCACAAATAAGTGTATGCCGTCTTATTGCCGTATTCTCTGAAAGGTCGTGGTTATCGTCTGTAAGAGGCTGATTATTCAGAGTGTATGACGATAAAACTAAGATATTTGCCTATGTTCGACAAGGTTAACCGGAAAAAAAGAATCAAGTTATTCCTAGTCAAAAATGTTGTCAGTCATAAAATTAGACATACCCTTTAAATATTTTTGTCTTGAAAACTAAAAGTCTCTAAATTGGGTATGTTCTTTATTCCCTCTCAACAAGAACAAATGTTTATCAAACTGCATGCTGCCTTCTTTTACTTTTAAAATAGAACATATTTGTTTTATATAAACTGTGTTGTATTATTCACGGTTTTTATGGATAGATATTTAGACTATATTACTGGATAATACAATTTATCGATTACTTTATGTTTCAGGTCCTTATATGTTTGTATTTACGTCTATCTGTTATCTTGCAACGCAAAATCCTGCCACAAATGGTCTGTGTCACCTTTAATATGACCGTACATATTCCTGCCCCTCTACGGCCTGTATTCAGTATTAAAACATAAGGTGAAACACTATGAAATAAACTCTTTTCAGTGCATGATGACTTATCATATATAGAGGACGCACTTCAATTATTTCTGTCAGTGCGATGCTTTTCTGTAGCAAAACTAATTCAAAAGAAAGTGAAACTCGCACAAAAAGATGAGAGAAAAACAAACTCTTCTGCAAGTCTAAGAGACGCTCTGAAGTGTATTTCCAAAAAAAGTGTCAACCAATGATTGAAAGTTCAAAAGACAAGTGACAGTAAAATAAAATATTTATCGACGCATGACTTTTCTTACATACAAGAATTACAACTGTAATAATTATGTGCCTTTGTTACACCTCAAAATGGTAGCAACGCATTTTGGTAGTCACTACCAAAATTCGGCCGAGTTTTGGTAGCGACAATATGCGTTGCAAGGTTACATATGATGTGTTAAGGATCATGGAATGGAGCCTTTTTTGGTAGTTTTTTCTACATCAGGGGCTGCGCTCATTTTTACATTACGCACAAAGGAGGGAATGTCTCTTATAAAAATGGTGGGAGAGGGCTCCCAAGATAAAGTTTTTGTATAAAAACAACCAAAATGTAGATTCCTGAGCGTGTGAAAGGGGTCTCAAACGACGCTTCCTATGCAATAACACTGTATTGTTTTGTTGTTTTAATGTGCTAGTGTTGTCGAAGGGATATTCCAATGAGATTTTCAGAGCACGAAAATGTTGAATTCTGTAAAACGAAGTATAAATGTGAGGATGGCACGTGGGTCCACCACCTAGATATGTTTTAAAACATTCCACATAAACATAAATGGTAAAATTTCATGTGGCAGACTTGTGTCGAGTTTGAAAGCATTTGGTCAAGTTGTTTCTGATTAAACTGTTAAGATGTAAATCTATAAACGGACGCCAACTTGGACGCTGGCACCGACGCCACCAAAAGGGTGACAACAGTTCTTCTCTTTGGAAAAAACATAGTTGAGCTACAAAACTCTATGGAGGTCCTAATGTGATATATGGTTCTCGTTTCAAGTCGCATAAAGTATTTATTCTGAATATTCAGTTATAATAATAAGGTTCATGTTTCCAAGGTACCAACATTTAGTCGAGTAATGGACCGTGAGACACTTAACAAAATATGCCACTAAACCTCAACTTTAAAACATGTAACAATTTAGGAATGTACATTTGTGCATTCAGCCCAACGGCAATCCTACACCCCTGGGTGTAAGAAAAGTTTTTCCAGCACCAGGTGAAAGTACGAGAAAGTCATGTCCGGTATACAAAAATACGAGTGCCTGATATTTACTTGACCAACCTCGGTAATTCTCGGTGAATAAATTAATCGGTAACCCTCGGAATTAAATTCACTACCGGGTTGGATCATTTAATTGTATTTCACTATGTTAAACAACATTGAAATGTTCTAAAGATTTTTGGTGGATAAAGGTTGCATGTCTGTCTTGCATATACTTTTAAAGTATAAACAACTCGTCTTATGTGACATTTCTCGTAAATGTCCTGTATTTTAATCTCAGTCTATACTTACTTATGGGCGTTTGTGAAACCTGATCGGTGTCCCAAGGTCATGCGAATGACGCATCAAATAATTGTGGTGAACAGTTGTGCCAAGTTCCTTCAATATCTCTCGATGTATGTCAAAGTTTCATGGACCTCTCTCACGTGTGTTCCAATGGTTATATTTTCAAGGTCAAAAGGTCAAGGTCGGGTGAGCGACTAAGTTCCATCATGACTCTCTTTGAAATAATATTGTCCACTCGTCACAAAATATTCTTTTTGCAAATCATGAGATTATTATTAATACCGTTATGCGTTGGATGTGTACATATCCAACGCATGTTGGTACTACATTTTTGTAAACTCGGCCGAATTTTGGTTGTGACTACCAAAATGCGTTGCTACCATTTTGAGGTGCTCAAAGTTAAAAAGTATACATTTAATGAAATTTGTTTGGATAACAAGAAATAAAGCCCAGAAGAATTTGGAACATGTCTAATGTTTCTAATTTACATACTGTAGCAATAACCGTTTCAGAATATCTCAACCTGTTACAACTCTCATTTTGTAAAATTTCGAGAGAAGATTTTTTAACACATTTCCATATGCCTGAAGATTACACAGGGAAACAGGTATTTCTGGTCAGAACTACTTTATTTGAGATACCTGTAAAATTCACAAAGATCTTTGTTCTGGAGTGTAAGCACGCATCGAATGTACACGTTAAACTGTGCGTAGGCGAATTAATCTTGGCGATAGAGCGACCTTCGAATCTATGGAATTTGCAAACTGTACGAAAACCCCTGTTACGAACTTGATAGATCAAACAATGACATAAAAGCATTTTCCAGAAAGAGTGGGCGCAAAGTCTAAATGAACATGGATCGTAAATAAAAGAAAGTTCATCGAAAAAGAGAACAAAGTTTTGCGTTGTAACAGACGTGTTTAATACAATTGATTAATTAATTTGTTAGTATTTCTTGTCATGTTACAGAATAGAGGTTCAAATGACATGCAAGGTAGGGAGAGTCGTACTTATTTTTAGCTAAATGATAATTGTCCAGGATTCATTAACCATTTCATAATTGTACGTAATTGACCATAAACCATTTGCAACATGAGTCCTTTTGAAACGCTCCCTCTCGCTGCATATATCAATGACGAAAATCTAGAGATAGCATCGGACGGGAGCGATTAAATGAAAGATCTTTTGAGTTATCCAATTCATCAAAGCCTTAATTATTTCGCGTGAGTAAAGGCCATAACACTTAAACAATTGTTGCATAGACATAAATAGAAACTGGAATCACGAACGTTGCTTTACTGTGTAGATTAAGACGTCATGGAGTAAATCACGTAAAATCTCGCTGAATCTCGGTGAACTAATTGGTATGCTGTCAATGTGTTGGAAGGTGATATCCAAAGAATAAAATCCGTTCCATGAAAAGGTTAAACTTTGCTTATAGTTTTTGAAGACAGGCTTTTCTAGACATTAAATTTAGATATATCGCAAGGCACAGTCTTAAGTATGAGATAAACTCTGTGTTGGAAAACATGCGAAGAAAACGATCCTGTCCTCCACGTTTTGGACAAAATAATTATGAAGCATAGTGGCTGTCACAAATTGACATACGGGCCTTATTTTATCTGTAGTGTAAATGCAGGTATTGCATCATCTTTTTGTAAATTTTTGAGTTATTGAGGTAAATGTCAGATTTCACGCACTAAATACCTCTCATGTTTTTCTGTATTCCATAACCTAAATTTCCATGTAAATTTCATTAAATTCTGTTCAGTAATAAGAAAGTTGATATTTTATAAACTTCAGTAATTTATGTTTTTATCCCCAAAACCACTATAATGGGCCTCAAATTGTCAATTTAAATTCGCGCCAAAGTAGTTAGATTCCCCGGCTATATCGTGAATCCCGTGAAAATAGAAATAGTAAGAGTCCACGGCTTAGCCGTGAATCCTATGAAATTTAGTATTTGGCGGGACATTATCCTTTAAATAGACTGGACTAGATATGCCTTGCGCACACCACCTTACGACTTTATAGACGAATCTATGTCTGAATTATTTTCTTGCTAGAAATTTATGCTCGATCGAGGTAAGAAATTTATTTGTTAGATTTTTGTATGATTTTTGCATTACGATTTTTATTTGGTAAATTTTTGTTCATTCTACAGAATTCTGTAACATTTACTTTTCGGCACATGATTTTAGCTAGTTTCGGTATGTTAGGATAATTTATTAAATTTTTCAGACTTTTGTAAATTATTTAGAAAGAGGAATCTAAAATGTTTCATTTATGTAAGATGTTAAATTTGTACTGAAATTTGTAACATGATATTTATAAAGTACTTTGTTTCAAAAACTTATGTCAAACATTTTTGTTAATTATGGAACGCCATTACTGCATTGCATTGTTATGTATAAATCTATATGGCAAGTCTAGTACTGTGTATGTAATATATTATTGTAATTTGTAATTGTGTGCCAGTCTATAGCACATCTAATTAATGTCCGTTGTAGTGTACGGCATTAGATATTATATGGATGCCAACTATGATATAACGTTTGATTTACATTGAATTTTGTTAATTTGTAGTTGTAAATAATAGCTGCAGTTTATCATGTCCGTATCTATAATGTTTCATCATATACTTTTCATATCTTTTTCATACTTTAACTTTAGTCTTTTAAGTAAGTAATCTTTGTAATAATGGAAGTAATAAGTGACGTATTTTAATCATGTGACGTTTGAACTTAGTAGCACATATGTTTTGTATAAGTAGCACGTATTATTTATGGGAGCCTACGGAGGTATGGTGTACCCAAAGGAGCAGTTTTATGCCCTGACTTTTTGTTTTGCTATGGTGCTTACCATATGTTATATATTTTAGCTTCTTCCGCCAGACGATTTTTCCTGGTGATGTCACAACCCGGAAGTACAATGCCCGAGGTTCACTTGTCTTCACTCGCCTGGATGTGATATTCCCAGCGCAGAGCTTTCGTCCCATGGTTGTGCCGTAAACCGCAAAGACGATGATTTTTGTTATCCTCTGAAGTCAGCTCAGGGATGCAATCACCTACCACCATAGGGAGCCAATACGGAATCAACGTATTCACGGTTTAAAGGGACTGAATTTAGAAGCTATGTTTTGTTTGTGCTACTTAAAGTTCACAATTAAATTAAAGACCTGTGTCACGTCAGATTAGAACGGACTATAAGAACTTTTGTATCTAGAGATACTGAACTTTTTTTTTTTCTTTCTTATAATCAGTTTTTTTTTCTTTTCATATCTATTCATTGTTAATAATCATCTTATGTAAATAAATTTGTAAATATTGTAAAGGGTGTTGATTTGTTCTGATGGTTACTGTCGCCGGTACGGCCTTTCCTGTCACAGTGGCCAAAATATAAGCTTGTACGAAACCACTCGAAATCTTCTAAAGCAGCAAATATGTATTTGATTTCTTAACTGGCACTTATTAAACTCTATTCATATTCAAAACAATCCATTGTTAACTATAGATTCTTCTTCACGAAAAACATATTTTCCACACCAATTAATAGGTAGATATTGTAAAATTCCACAAAGTAACGGTCATAACTCCAGGGAAAACACTGAACCAGAACATTCTAACAAAATCTGGCAGTGGAAACTCGTGTGAAATTTGGTCGAATTCCAACCAGTGGTATAGGGGAAGTAGAAGAATCAAAGAATATGACATATAAAAGGTCATGACTGAAAATCATTAAAACAGAATATCACGATGATATGCACAATTAAGTTTCGCACAAATCACTTGTAGGGTTTGGTGACATTCAGCCTAATGATATACAACAAGGAGTGCAAACTCTGATACAAGGACCACATCTTTGCTGAAAGTCATTGAACCGGATCGTGCTGATAGTTATGCATAATGAGGTTTGGCACCATATTATATATTATTAGAGAAGTGGCCAAAGCATCATAAAACTTTACAAATTATGGGCCATAACTCTGCTTAAAATCACCGAACCGGAGCATGCCAACGATATGCACAATTACACTTGGCAGTAACCACTTTTAAGAAATTTGGTTGTTGTGCGGACGAGGTAAATATGACAAATCAAGAGCCATAACTCTATTGAAAATCATGAATCTGAACATGCCGGCAATATGTACAATGAGGCTTGACACTGATCACTCCTGTAAGGTCTGATTAAAATCCACCTAATAATATAGGAAAAGTGGCCAAAAATCATAAAAACTGATGAATCAAGGGACATTACTCCTCTGAAAAATACTGAACCAGAAAATGCCGACGATATGCACAATAAGGCTTGGCAATGATCATTCTTGTGAAGTTTGGTGTAAATCCGACTAGTGGTGTCGAAGGAGTTGCTTGGACAAACTTTGTGACATATAGACAGACTGACAGACAGGCGGATAGCACTAGATCAATAAGTTTCCGTCACTACATGAGGCAGACATAGTAAAATGTCAAAATTACAACAAAATCAAATTATGCAATCATCAAATGCTATTTAAAAAGTTGCAAAACCCAAACTGATAGATAAATTGCATAAAGTAACTCGTATTTTTTGTTATTAGGAGAAAAAATTGCTTTTAAATGCATTTTTGGAAGTGACATGCGAAAAAAATATGCCGACACGAGTTTCTGGAATCTGACCCCGCTAAGGTCAAAATATTTCAAAATGCGAGTGACTCATCCTAAAATACTTTAAAAAGTATGAATAAAATAACATTTGCATAAGTTCGATTATTGTTTACAACGGGATTTTGGTTATTTTATTATTTTCCATTGTCCGAGGTTATTTCTACATCAGATAACGAGTTTCAACATGTTCATTTCTACCAGTTTTGACATGGAATGTATATAATGACACTGAAAAATGATAAAATGGGTGAAAATAAAAGTTAGATATTGGTAAAAATGCAAGAACTGTATATTTTCTGATCTTTTTTTTTCCGAAAGCAACGGTATACTACCTTATGCACAGTATGTTTGGTTATTTATTAATGATATCTGTCTCATGTTTGTCAATATCTCGGCCACCTGCGCATTGGGCGGTAACGAGGCTTGTCCCTCGGGACGAATATTTCTATCCGATGCGTAAACACATGACTGATATTTTTTCTTGCATAATGTATACATATAAGCTTTTTTATTTTCACATATTATTTTTCTTGAATACCGTATTTTACAAATAATAAATAAATAATCAAATAGAAATACTTTCAATATAGCACTCTTTCTTATAGTAGAGTTTATCACATTTACAAGATAGGAAACGTTGGTCAAATTGACTTGTTTATAATAGTTACAGAAAGTAGATTTTACATGTTTCTGTTTCAACAGGAAAAACTAACATGTGATAAAAAGAATATTACATTTGTGACTTTCCACACTGAATTTATAAACTCGTTGAATAAAATTGATAAAATGCTCGGAAGAGCCTCGTATTTTATTACAGCGCAACCTCTGTAGAGCAATTCCCTTTGGGAGATACAAATGTTGACCATTATGTAGAGGTCGTTGCTCTGGAGAGGTAAATTTGATAAAAGATTTCAGCTTAGGGAAATTTTGATGATGTTGTTATAGAGAGGTTTTTGCTTAAGAGAGGGCCGCTCTGGAGAGGTTGTACTGTATTTTATTCAACTCGTTTAATAAATTCAATGTGAAAAGAAAAAGACACTCATGAATGTAATTCCCTCTATCAGAAATGACGTCATGACGTTTCAGTGACACAAAATAACAAAGATCCACTTTAGTTTTATCGTTTGTAGCGTAACGGTATGTTCTTACCATAAAATAACGTTATTGAATCGAGAAATATACTATAAGGAACGGATAGAAATCAAGGTACTTGATTTTTTCGTATTTTACATAAACAATATTTATGAATCGCTAGTTGTCATTAACAGCACGAGAGTCATCCGGCATAGGGGGGGGGGGGGGGGGGGGGGGGTTGGACGGGTTTGGACGGCATGGGTAAATCACCGGAAACGCCAGAAAAGAATATCTCGCAAGAAAATAATATCTTGCAAAAATCTAATAAGTTAATTTGTACCACAAGTCACTTTCAGAGTACACACATTTTATAGATTTTTGAGAATAATTACTTTTCGTCTAAAATGTGTGGATTAGTCGCAGTAAAGGAAAACAGGATGCTACTGAGAAAGGGCACGAGGGAAGGAAGGTGGAAAATGGCCTATATTTGGACTACTTGTGACATAAAGGCGTAGGCTTACATTTGATTTTGTAGTGATCAGTTTATTTCCTATCAGGTCTTTTCATTTTATAGATATTAGAACTTACCTCCATGATGTTGTCTCGGAGCTGGTAATTTGGTGGCTAGCTCCCATTGGTTAGTGTCGGAATTGAACCTCATGACGTCATCACATAACGGCTCAGTCTCCAGTCTTGGGGCGCCCCCAATAGTCACCAAACATGCGTTCGCCTTCAGTCTTGGAACTGTTCTTGGAGACTAAATTGTGAAAAGAGAGTACATGACATATATCTAGAGACATGTATGTGGATTATTATAAAATCTAACATATTCACTATATTAGTATCTTTGTGTTTTACTCTGTAATCACAGAAATTCATTTTCTGACATATTAAATTCAGCATATAAAGTAATCTGACTTGAAAATATGATATGCATGCTACTCTACATAAACACAAAACAGCAAAACTGACCCATGCTGAATATCTTGTTTCTTTGTACCTTAATTTGTGACGTATGACTCTAAATCCAACCGCAAAATCAAATTCAAAATACCTAATTAAAGCAATGCTAAACAAGGAGCTGCGTATCATGCTATCGAGTGTATGACATAAGATGTTGGGTTTTTTTTAGTTTTTAAGTTTACAGGTGAAAATCATATTAAGGTCAAGGTCATCTGCATATAAGTCAGTTTGTAGGTCTTGCCACAAGGTTTATTGAGTGTAAGTATGGACTAAATTCGGTCATTTATGTGGATTATAGGACCAAAAATGTTGTTTATTAAAGTTTTAAGTTTGAAGGTGAAGGTCATATGAGAGCCATGGTCATTTATATATAAGTCAGTTTGTAGGACTTGCTATAAGGATTGTTGAGTGTGAGTATGAATTAAATCGGTTTATCAATGTAGGCTGTAGGCAATCTGGTTCGTACGGACAGACGGACAAACGGACAAACGGTTCAGTCGCTATATGCCCGGGGGCATAAAAATCAACCGTTTCATTTGCCAACCTCAAATCTTTATTTGATTATTATATGAAATTTATCTATGAAATCTGCGTTCACGAAACATTGAAAGGAAGGAGATGTTTAATTATTTACAAATATATAACTTGTCACTTAATCGTGCAATTAAAATATATGTCCTGGCAAACATTCATATTAATATCACTTTATTTTCCTCAAATACATCTTGATATGTCCAAAACTGTTCCATGTTTTAAATGACCGCAGAAGTGGTGATGTTATGATATTTATTTGGCCTTTTTTTAAAAAAATGCACAGAACGTCTAGCTACTTCGATTGTGTCACTACTATACTTATTAGAAAAATAACTGATAGTATGAAAATTATATTTGTTGGGCTCGTTTGTATACCGCGATTTCGCCATGTACACGGATTTGGTCCGATTAGCACCTGTTTCAGTCCTGCTCGATTCGCGGGCATCAATTTGGTACGCCTCTGTCCGTCTGTAAAATCCACTTTTAGAAAATTACAAACGTTTTCTTTGTTGCCAAGTGATCTCTCTGTTCAGTCTTAGCCTTTATGGTAAATCGAGAACATAAAATGGCGACCTTTATAAACAGGTTATACAATAGTGGCCTTTATACGGAGGTTATCTTTAGCGCAGGTTTGATTGTATATACATAACACGTTTCTAAAACACTTGGAAATCATTTTTGTTACAAATGCTGAATGTTAATTCAGGACGAAAATTACATCTGACCAATTCACTAACGATGAATGTATGTCCATTTTTTTTCTTCTAATCAGTATAACACATATTTTATATACAGTTAAAACAATATAATAGCAGTGATGAACTTTAAGAGGCTGTACGTAGTATACTATAAATACTATAGTCACAGTGAAACCGTTTGTCATTCTGAGGCAATGTTGTGTGTTACTTACTGGTTTCTTTTCTGACTTGACTAAATAGGCCTACAGTTGCTTTAATCCCCTAATCCGTGTATGCTATCATGTTGTTGACATTTGTTATAAATATTTAATTTATTTCTGTTACAAATGCCTTCGTAAATCTTCTATCTTAATCAGTGTTTAGCTTTACATAACTCCCACAAAACGTCATTGTTTTACGTAGGTAGCCTGACAATTATACCTTATTTATGCCTATTCAGTTGAACTCTACCACATAACAATTTTCCTTAATTCTTTTGGCTTTGTATGAAGGAGCAAAATGTTAATGTTGGTGTTTCATCTTGATAAAGGACTTTCCATATTTCTTGTAATATCAAGTACTCGTATAGGCCTGATTACACCAAACAGGAAGTGACTACTCAGTGTTACAGTGAATTTGTTCAAAATGTAGTTCCCTGCTGTTGATGAAATCTGGTATAATGAGTGATATGAGGATGTGGCAGTTATATTTTTTGCTTAGTTTCATTGGTTATTGTATTGAGAAAAGATCTAGTCCATTTTCATTGTGATTTTCCAGGTATTATATATATATATAGTTTTATTCTTTGCGAAAAGTGTCTACATACGCGTAATTGCTAAACGGGGGCATTTTCATGGGAGCATTTTCAGAGGGTGATGTTTTTTCAGGACAGATTATTTTTCTTAAATATATCATAATATGTCAATATTTTTCTATTTTTGATAAGAAGAAATGACATACTAAATGACCATATATGGTTTTCATATCATTGAAATGCTCTAAAGTACTGAAAATGAGATATTAAGATTGCATCGTTTATAGTGAAATAAAGAAGGTACTGAATTGGTATAGTGTAACCTATAGATGAATTTACACCTGGCGCGTTCGTAAGCAACGAAAGTAAAATTTCGCGAATGCGCACCCTACGTAGGGCAAAAAGAGAATACCGCACAACATAAACTACGTTAAGTTATTTCACATCTCAATCAATTTGGTCAATATGAGTCTGTATTATAATGAATTACCAGTGCAGGACAAAGGAAAATATATGTTATCCTATACATCTACAACTGCTTTGCTCAAAATGAGATACTTCGACATGAGAAATATATTACGTATTTTCCTTAAGTAAATAAATTCCAGTTGTAATTTAAATCCTCGATATGATCAAGATCTTACAAATTTAGATTTATATTTCACTACTAACATTATTTTAAAAAGAAATATCCATCAAAGTTCCGGGGGATATTCTTATAGGTTTATACTTATAGATTTCGTGTGATTATATGAATATTTTTGATTTACGAAACAGCTCCCTCACGTGATCTACTAGTCCGAGTGCGTATAAGTGGACGCAACTTGACCCCGATGGTTGACCTTTGTATTATAATACATAATGAGGCACAACCTATTATTGAAAAGGAGTGCATTGTATACAAACTTACTGCATATAAAATACATGGATACCCTATGCACCCCTTATTCATACTAATGAAATAATCGATATGAATAATCAGCCTAAGGTCAACCATCGCGGTCAAGTTACGACTTCTATACTAATTATAACCATCGGTAAATGATAGTATGCATCGCCATACTAACCTGAGCTCCACCGCTTCCGGCGGCTAGGTATTCGAGCATTGCACGGGCTCAGGTTAGCATATCGGTGCATACCTCCATTCCAGTCAGTATCTATTACATCAAAATAATACATGATTTACGATTATATATTGTATATTATTTCTTTTGTTTAGCTAAATAGCTAAAACTGAATGAACAGCTTCGGATTCACACGCATTCATTTTCTGAACGCGTGAACTATATGTTTTATTGTAGATAAATATGTTTATGATTCATATAGATTTCCATGCAGCTCTTGAATTAATAAATTGTCTGAAAGATGACTAATGGCTTTTCATAGCATGAAGGCATTTTGTGTTATTTTCATATTTTTATATGCATTATAATTACCTGCAATAAGCACTGTCTAGCCGGCATGAGATGGTAGTGTAGGCATTCTTTCACCATCTTCTGACACGCTGCTACTTCCATCAAATACTCATAACATTCAACTTTATCGATTACTTCTGCTGGGTTCAGTAATGGCAGACGAATGGTTGCCAACAGTTCAGCCGCATGTTGCAGACGACAGGACTTGTTTTCTTCAATCCAGGAACGCACGCGATGAAATGCCTGTAATTCGTTGTCAATGTCAAGATCATTCCTTTTAAGTATTGATACTAAATGTTCTACTGGCAAATTACGGAATATAGTCTTTTGTTTTGAGACAGTCTGGAAATTTTGCGCAGCAATTTCTAACGCCACATCCGTAAGACGATTGAGGTTGTATTTTGATGCGGTGCCAAGCAACTGCAAACAGTTGTCTTTTGAGGCATGCTCCAACAGGAACTCTTCACACGCGTCTATTACAGAATACATTCCAATAGCGATAGCAGACGACAAAATGTCGTCAACATTGCCCGCTTCTACTTTTAATCGTCCTGTATACATTGCTTCCAACAAAATTTCAAGAACACTGCCAGAAATATAATCTAACTCAATCATGGAGTATTCAGTTGATGCAGAATTTTGACTTTCAATAAAAATATCATAAAAATAATCACAGCATGTTGAAAGCACGAGCTTGTGAGCTCTGAAGCGCCGTCTGTCGTTAGAATATAATTCAACGTCACATAAAAAATTCTGTCGCCACAAAACCTCCATGCCAGTGTGAATAGTTTCCGGGAGTTTTTGGAGTGGTTTGTATCCTTTTTCGTTTCCTTTGAAAGAGTTCTGCAGACATTTTCTTCGTATAAAATCTATTCGGTATCCTTCTACGTTCTTGCTTGATAAATGCTTTTGTTTATGATTCATAATCAAAAGACTATGTTACATCCATTTTCTTGGATGCCTTTGTTCCAGTGATACGGTAATTTTGTTTGACGTTGATCACATAACAACAACGTAAAATGCTGACGTCCACAATTTTGCTGTATACTAAACGTCATGACGTTAAATAATCTTCGTTAGCTTTCATTTAACCTTGAAGTGTATCATCTTTAAAAGCAAAATCCTGTCTTCAAAGGCAGTTATGAAACAACATCTAGTCGGTTAAAAAGCTCAGTCAGAGCTTATGTTGTATTGTTATATGTCTTGCCGACTTAAAATAAACCTTTCCCTGCCCTGCCCCTGCCCCTGCCTTATCTTATCTTATATTATCTTACTTTAGACACCCCAACCATCTATGGGAAGCCGGAGCTGTTTACTTTTGTGTTTCATTTTTATGTTAGCCTAAATATGTTAGTTTAGACGGTGTGTGTGGGTGAGTAGAGGCTTTGGGGGAGCAATGCTGATGAACAAACATTTTAGTTAAAATATCGCAGTGCCGACCGCCAAAATTAAAGGAAACACAGCTCGGCATGAATTCTTAACGGGTATATTTTCAGATTTCCACTGCACCTTTCCGTAACATAATGTTGCATTGTTTGAATTTAATTGAAACACTAGATTCATGATACAACTGAACAGACTGACGGACCACTGCGTTTCATAGTTTATTTCTTAACTGAAAGGCAGGAAGAAATGTAACCTGGTTGAACTGCGATGCAAACATAGCAAACATATTTACATCACAACAGTCCTCCTTTATACTTCTTTATTAGTATTACATTTTACGAATCAGTTATAGTCATTTTATCCCATGCCGGAAAATTCCTTCTGTCCGTAAGGCGGCACATGTATAATGCGTAAACTAGAAGAAGGCGCTTTTTATTAATGCAGCTCTATATTCAGATTCAACCGTACGTACTTACGTGTACAAACTTATTTACAATCGCCACTGGTAACCCATTTTAGAGGGGTTAGTGCAAGACACAGAATGCTCCTTTAGCCTGGTTGTTAGTGTGTCAGTAGTAAAGCACCACTACTCTGGACTCTTATCCGAATATCCATTTTTGAGTCGGCTAAACGCTGAAAGCGTTTGACGAGTCCTTGCTATCGCTCGATTTCTCATTCTCATTAAATGGCCTCACAACACAACGAAGTGATGTAGTTCCATTAGATTGTCTCTAATTTCAAAGAGTTCATTGATCGGATGAAGTTCAGTTATGTCAATCCCATTTGCTATGACCAATATACGATGTAATCTGTCAAATTTATGACTTGTAATTGTGCAATACTCAAATAATGCCACGTATTTTCTTCCGCGGTAACTCATTAAGCAAAAAGACGCATAACGATTCTGCGGGATTTGGTAATACATTTGCGCATATGATTATGGTGACTAATTTTATGCCCTTTTGTCACAAAATAGCAAATATGATGTTCACAAATTCAAATAAAAACTGCATATTAACTTATTAGCCAAATTAGCCATTTGTTACCCTGTCCGTTTCAAAAAATAATCTTTAAAATCATTGCGCAAATAACAAATGTATTGCGCTGTGCGTTTTATGAAATGCGCAGGCTCACCAAGCTTGCGTAACATCCAGCGAAAGACAAAATATAGTTCCACAACATACTGCTAGTATTTTATTGAGTCGGGTACCTCTGAAAGCATTGGAATGTCTCTTACCAAAGAGTTTGCCACATCGATGAAATTGATTTATGACAGCTTCATTTTAAATGACCCGAAAAAGATATGTGCTGTACGTTAAATCTTCCGCGAGACTTCGCGGATGAATCCTAACTACATTCTGGACACTTGTCGGCGAATACGCGTGACCTGTTTATAATAACGCTTCTACGACTTTGCGTGGGTTGAATTTTGCAGTCAGTAAGCGGATAAATTATCGGGAGAAGAAGCTCTTACCGGTTTGTTTTATTACTGCTGATTTTAAAAATGATTTTATTTCTTATTTTTCGAGAAATAAACAAATCGGCGAAACATTAAATTGTATTTTCTTGTAGTTTTTGAAATCGAAAGTAGATCGTCTATGTTTGACTGCTTTGACGAAACGAAACAACATTTTTTATGAAAAGATTTAAATAAGAGGTAATTTCACCGTAAACTTCAATGTCAGATACTGCCAATTGCTGCTAAACTGTCTTCGTATCATCACAATTTGTAAAACATATTGTTGAAAGTGGAGATTTAGGAAAGTGTAATCGTATCCGGATATAATATTTTGGGTAAATATCGAGCTGTGTTATGAAATTTTAACATTCAAGTAACAGACATGATAGATATTATTGTAACAGAAATGATTCTAAAATTTTTTTTATAACACATACATAGACTCAGTATCAGTCTCATATTCTAGTCCTGAGGGATGATCTGAAAGTAAAAATATGAAGTGACAGTAATTCATACTTTGGATTTTGTAATACTAAAAAAGAATCTAGGTAATATTTAGAAATTGAAACATAAAATTTTCAGTTAGAAATCGCACCAACGGCTGTATCAAGGGTCTACATATTCAGAACTTTCTTGTGGTGATACCCCAAACCCTAGTTGCAAGAAGGGGTATCCTCCCACACCCTCCCCCCATATTGCCACTTTACAGTTTGATACATTTGCCCTTTTACCACCTGTCACAATGCCAATTTCAAAATCTGACTGCAATTCAAAGCGGGAAGGAACACCCCTCCCCATACCCACCCTGCTACCGATCACGTAAAAATGGCTCAAACATTTTTCAGCCCAGTCTGGGCCTGTCGGTCTACATGAATCAAAATGGATAATTGAAAGTGCATGGACTTGGGGATTATTGACATGGTTTTGAAGGGGAAAACAGGTCTGAAATAGAATAAATGATGATTTTAACTAAAAAAGAACTACATAATTTATTAATATCGGTTATCTTTTCCGAAATTGGTAGCTAGTCCGAGTAACTTCCCTTAGTTTCGAATGCGCAATATTCCTGTCAGTGTAAACATTCGTGACACTATATATTGACACTCAGCAACATTTACATATCTCTAAATGCAAAAGTAAGTATACTTTAAATTCACATCACCTACAATATGATTGAACAATACCTAATGTATGACACGGTTATCGCCAGGCCCGTTATCTGTAAAATATCTGAACAATTTTTTCGTCCATCCGTTACAAATTGTATGTGGCAATCCGCACTGTAAACTTTTAATATATGAATTGTCATATTCAAATTTTATAAAATGCGAATATATACCAGCCGATAATTCCCTCTTTTGGCAATGCCGGGGGCAAATGTTTACTGGAAAAATATATATAGTCATGGGCAGTATCCTAGTGTCAGCTGTCAAATTGTAGTATGTACTTTCAACATTTTTATTTCTGCGAACCACTCTTCAATTTTAGAGAAATATATTGGGTTTAAATACTTATATAATGTCAGTCAAAGTTTTGCTAGGCATCGATTGAATGTTCATTTCATTTATTGTAACACAATTTCTGTTTAGTTGGGGGGAAAAGCTAAAAACAAACCTAAACTGGTAGACTATACTACCAGTACGTCAATCATTAGCCGACTCTCAGGCCCTTCAGGCCTTTGATTTTAGTTGGAGGAGCAGGGTATGGAATTTGCGATCCCTGGTTTCGTAGTCAGACAGTAAATACAAACCACGAATCCGCACTTGTCTACATATTTATACAAAAAGCCAAGTAGCTAAAATATGTAAAATGGAATACATGTACAACATGAAATCGGAGTTGCCAATGTTTTTGAGAGATTTTTATGGGTACACTGATTTTGTATTTTGGCATCACTTACAGCGCAGCTTCTTTTTTTATCTAATGTCCGTGCTTATTTTGCCTTATACTGGGTTTTAGTTGGGGTTTGGTTTTCAGAACTACTGCGGAAAGTTTATCAATAGGAGGCAAAAATCTAGTTTTTCATCATGATTGTCATAGTTACAACAGTACAAAGGTTTCCTGAGGTCGTGTGTGGTTGACTAAAAAAATTTGTTTCTAGCAAGATTTTTTTTTTCTTCTTCTGGTTGTCATGGTAACATTTTGTCAGTTTGATAAAGGCTCTCTCTGTGTGGTAATTTCTAAGAAGATGACAAGTTTTTATATAGGTTATCTAGAACATTGTTACAATGACTAGAGTTTTATACAGGTTATCTAGAACATTGAAATTTATTTATTTATTTATTTATTTATTTGGGTTTTACGGCGCACCAACCGTGACTGTATAGGTTATATGGCGCCAAACAAGACTACAAATTTTGGTTTCATATCTCATGACTAGAGCTTTTGTAAAGGTTTTCTAGTACATGGTAACCATGTTTTCATATAGACTTTTAGTTTGTCAATCAAATCAAGAATATATGCCGCCTTCTCATAATTCTGAGCCTGAGCCTTCTCAATTACGCAAGCCTTTCAAAAATTTGCGCTTGCAGCTAATCACTGTTTCAAAAATTTACACACATTGTCGCAAACTATTTGACAATTAAAAAGGAGTAGACATGTTTAGTATTGCTCACATCAAAAACAAAATAAGTACAGCTGAAAATTTTTGCACATAATTTGCTTATTTCAAATCACTGGGATAATGCAACTACCACTTACTGTAAAATTCACTGTACTGAATATTTTCAATAATTGACAAAATAAGTCAGTCAAAGCACTGAAGTACTGAAGGGGCGATTTTCTTGTCGGTCTGAGGGAAATTTTAGGTTCAAACCCCGCTACCAACCGGACTGTTAATGATTATGGTCTAGTCCTGTTCCTTCCCTTATACGATGGTTAGGAAAACTGACGGACCCGTAATAGTGTACCTCCTTTTTTGAAGAGTATTCAATTCCTACCATAAACCTACTTTAACTAAGTTTTCAGGAGGACGTAGGTTCAAGCCCCACTAGGACCAAACGTTTTTTTTTTTCATTATTATTTCGTTTATCTAGTAAGATAAACTGTTTTTTCAAGACTTATTATTGATTTGTTGTACAAAAGCGGAAATTTTTCATTTGATTAGCCATTTCTTGCTGTTTAAAGTGAATTTAACCCCTGATACAGAATGGTGAAAGTTTAGACATCTTTGAAAATACCGAGTTACATGTGGTAAATGTTCTTTATTTTGCATTTATTCTTTAGTTTACATACTGTGGAAGAAATGTAGGTAGGTTTTACTTCTGACCTATGGTTTTTGAATTCAGAGAGCAAGGCCATAATTTTTCAGTGTTGGAGCGTAATTTCTATCCAACTGAATCCGTTTACTTGAGGCTCCCCAGAAAAAAATGTTATCGACAGTTTTATTTTGTGTTTTGTAATTGTTACGCGATACTTTGAGGTTTCTTTTATCAAAATGTTTTAACTGGATCAAACTGAAAATGTAGTGTTAACAAGGTTTTTTCTTGGTTTGACCTAGTGACCTAGTTTTTCACCTCAATAACATGTAACCTTATTTTAATCTCAACCCTGATTTCATAGAGACAAACATTCTGAAAATGTTTGCAGAAGATCAAGATGAAAATGTGGCATTTAGAGTGTTAACAAGTTTTCCTATCATTTGATCATGTGATCTTGTTTTTGACCTGAGCAAACATTTTGACAAAGTTTCATAACGATGAGGTAGAAAAAGTGACCTCTGGAGTGTTAAAAATGTTTTCCTATTAACTGATCCAGTGTCCTGTTGTTTTTTTTTACCCTAAATGACCCATTAGCAAACTTGACCAGGATTTACTGAGGATAATGTTCTGATCAAGTTTCATTAAGATTGGTTCAAAATTGTGACCTCAAAGCAAAACACAGGGTGATCAAAATAGCTCACATTGAGCACTTTGTGATTAGGTGAGCTAAAAATATAACACCATTTTTGATTTGTTTTGTCTATTTTGGAAGTAGACAGTACAATACAAAAATATTAACACTTCTTTGTCCAGTGAGAATCCTTGCAAGGTTCAAGGTCATCTTTCCAGTTCATACAAAAGGTATGAAACATTATATTTTTATTTGTTACAAAGATACAGGTATTTCTGCTGAAAAAGGTAAGCTGGTAAAAGGTAGCAAAAGAATGCTAACCTGTTGTTTAAGTCTGACCTCACATGTAAGTAATACAACAATTTGGGGATAGGAAAATGCGACCGATTTGGAATTGCAAAGGCTCATCAATTTACTTAGGTAATGATTAAGTGCAAAATCTTTACAACAAATATGTCTTAATATTGACTTTATTTGAAATACAAGTACATCTAAATGACAAGAAAATACCATACAATACTTGTAATAATGTACACACATGTAGTAAATATGTAATCATTCACGGTCTGAGTAAATGCAAATAAGCATTTCAAACAATTATTTCTTCAAATAATTAATAAAAATACAAGAACATTATATCAATAAATTTTGGACATTACACAAAGTGCCTTTTTGATGCTGAATTTATTAAACAAGTTGAATAAGATGCGTGGCTCTGCAAAGCATTTCATCAACATTATTAAAGTTTAATAAATTCAAGGTGGAAAGACACAAATGTAATATTCTTTTTATCTAATGTTAGACATCAAAAATTTATTCTTTCTTTACCTATTACAGTCAAAGTCCATTTGACTGAGGTGTTATTACACTAGTGTTTTACCAAAATTATGTAATGGCTTTATTTCATTCCAATGACATCAAATACGTCAAAGTATTATAAAATGACTCCTTATATAAATGGTGGGTCAATAGTTTGCTACAAACAGGTCTATAGTTCTGCAGTAGATTTTGTTGAGCTACAGTCAAAATTTGGAAGAAAAACAGATATGAAAATTTATTTCTGATATCATGTAATAAAACACTCATTGAATGGTTTACTGGTTAATAGACAAAACTTGTGACCTGGAAGTCATTTAATAAATGCATATCTTTCCACAATCAATTCTGATATAAATCACCAGCGTATATATGTTTTATTGACTGGTTCATAGTTCAACAGTTAATTTTGCTGGGCTAAATAGGAAAATTTGTACCAGTATATGATGCCATGTAACTAAACATTTACTGAATGCCTTGCCAGTCAATAGTCATACCTCAGGCAAATAGTTAAGATTACTGACTGGCAAGTCATTCGGAACGTTTGTAATACCAAACTTCCTACTAGGCAGTATACAAATGCACTTAAATTTGTTTCCTTAAATAGTCCAAACATATTAAGAAATAACACTAACGGTAATAACATATAAATACCCTCAGGCAGTATAAAAATGCCATTTTAAACACGATTGTGGTCCCCATTTTATTGTAATCTCAGACTAATATTCTGTAGCATAAGAAAATAGCTTACAACTATATACCTTTAAATTGGTCAATGAGCGAAATTATTCAGCCAAGGAAAAAGGACTATTGACCCTCATAAGAAAGCTATTGACCTAGACTAAGTGAAGGTCTATAGTTTACTGATAAGGGTGATGATCTGTGATCATATATTATCCATGTTTTGGAAACTGCTTTACATGTAATATAAAATTGTCTTACAACTTAGACAAACTCAATAAATTATCTTTACATCACTTTTATAGTTATTTCTGTGAGGTTATTTTTAGAATAAAAAAAAAACAACAATAAAACATTAAATAGTCTGATGATACAGTGCAGTATCATTCAGTATTTAATGATTGCAGATACCAATATTGTACCTTGAATAAATCTATGCGCAGACGTCTGATATTACATCACAGAAATAACTAGTTAAGGTGCAACTGTATTTGATCCCTAGTATAATCCACAGATGGAAGTAACATATCTAGGATACAGTGTGGGTCCATGAGCCATATACACTTAAATTTATTACAATGATAATGTTTTCTGAGATAAAAATGCACTATTTTTAACTGGCATGGTGTGCTTGCAGGTGTGCTTAAGGGGGAAGTGTTTGATGATAAAAATATGTGAGTTTTATTCGGGTAGAGAAAAAAAAAACTAATGTTGCTCGCTCGTTGTGCCTAAATGGTTTGCAACTGGGCTTTAAGTAAGATTTTTCTTAAAGATTATTCACTTGCCCCAAAGATGGCCAATCACTGATACAGAAATATTTTTTTGAAAAAATGCTCCTGATCACCCTTCTAATGGCTCATTGTCACAGGGGCCAAAAATTTTCAAAATGACTTTTTGGCATTTTTTTCTCAGAAAATATTATCACTGTAATAATTTTAAGCGTACATGGCTCATGGACCCATACTATATCCTAGATACGTTACTTCCAACTATGGTATTATCTTAAACTGCACACACACAATGCTGACCAGAACAATCTTTCTAAGCAAATTCTAACACAATGCAAAACTAGGAACGTGTCACAGACACGGATGCCCCCGCAACATGAGAAAGGTCACAGGCATGGTACTGCTCACAAATAATAAAAAGAAGGACCCTTGGCCAAGGGAAGTTGATCTTAAAAAAAAAAATCTAAGTCCACAAAAAAACTCCTTACCAGTAAGAGACAGATCAAAATACATCTCAAAATTGGATGGAGCATGCATCTTGTACTACAGAAAAATGGTCTTATTTTTCCCTACGACAAGTAATAAAAAAGATACAATATAAGCTATTCATAGTACCAAAAAGGGAAGTACTTCTGAACTAGGGACCTGGTTCCTAAGCATGACATTCTGTCTCATGATGGTGTACATTTGAGCCAACTTACCTCAAAATCCCTCCATGCATGAAGAAGAAATGCTCAGGACAGTCATTCTTGTATGTGATCTTTGGCCTCTAAGTGTGACCTTGACCTTAGACCTAGGGACCTAGTTTTGCGCAAGACACATTGTCTATCCATGCTTATTATTTGTGTCAAATTATTTTGAAATCGGACAATGCATGTCAAAGTTATGGACCGGACACAAAGACCACATTATCAGTATATATGTAGTGAAAATTGGCCAAGTTCAACCAAGGACTGTGACCTTGACCTTAGACCTAGGGATCTGGTTTTTGCGCATGACACATTGTCTATCCATGCTTATCATTTGCGTGAAATTATTCTGAAATCAGACCATGCATGTCAAAGTTATGGCCTGAATACAAACACCACCCTTTCCCAAACACACAAACAAACACACACGGACATGGGTAGCACTTTATGCACCCCCTTCCATTTTATGGCGGGGGCATAAAAAAAGACATAAATGGAGGACATTTGAGTTCAAATTCAGATAGGAGGAAATCTTTTTCTAGAACTCAAATTTCTTGTTATTTTATTGTCCTTAGAAGAAGGAAAATTATCACTACTCTAATGTAGCAGTTTGAAATGGGGCATCTTGTAAAAATGCCATTAGTACCTATGTGTACCATATATATCGATCTAATTCGTAAAGTTGTGTATATTCTGATGATCTTGCATTTTCTTCAGGTTCTCGAGTCCATCCCACCATTTGAACAAGAAATGTTTACATATCAAGTGGAACCATGGTGTTAATATGACCTTTCCCGATTCCGAAGATGTCAGTAGTTCTTGAAGTTGGTCCTTATTAACATATCTCACACACTTCACTTCATTCGGATTTATACTTAAGTCAACATCTTTACGAACAATGAGCACATAGTCAATTTCATTCTCCCCAAACTTCCCGTCTTCTGGAATATTTTCTGCTTTATACTGGATTCGAGTCAAGTACTGAAATATGTTTAGTGGAATTTGATCTGGTGTGATACCCAGCTCATGGAAAAGTTTACGCTGTGCTGCACGTTTCACCCCCATTGCATCTTTCTCGTCTCTCTCCAAATCAAAGTTTAACGGATGACTGCAGCAAGTGTTAGTAAACAAGCCTGGAAATGTGATCTTTGCGTCTGACCGTTGTTGAAGCAGAAGTTCATTCTTACTGTTAAAGAGGAAAACACTGAATGCTCTATGTAACATACCACTGTTTATGTTACCAAGGAGATGGCATGATTTCTTTGATGCTGTTCCAATAACCTCATCCTTTTCATTTACAAGAATACATGGCTCTTCCATCAATCTGACTTGTTGATCATCATAATCCTTTAAAAGCTTGTCTTCCATTGATGAAGAACTATGAAACCTTATAAATGATAGAACAGGTTTCTCTTTAAAGCCTGACCTGTGAACAAGGAAATTCGAGACTAAAAATGCCTTCTTCAACAGCATTCTATTTTTTTTTTTCTTCAAAAAATGATGCCTGTTTTCTTACAAATATTCTGCCTATGTTTTTAATGAAAACAAACCTTAAAAGTTTTCGCAGAGCAGTGCACCAATATGAAATCACTTGATTTATATTCTCTCGCTACTAACATAAAATACAAAATGTACATGAAAATAAAAATAATCCAGCTTTCAATCCTTCCCTGTTATCAACAGGAAACAGCAAAAAAAAATTCTGCCAATTTAAAATTGTCACCAAGGGAGATTACTCTGAGTTTCTAGTTTTGTGTACATCAAGGCAGATTACTCCTTGAATTTCCAGTCTTGCCTACACATGGGACAGAGCTGATGAACTTGTTGTGAGTTGAGCCACTTGACAATACAGTGTATATGGAAGCAGTGCGAGCATTCACCCCAAACTGAAAATATAAACAATACATTACAGAAAATGTGTGTCCCTATAAGTAATATTCCTTCTTAGGACAATTGTTTAATCATGGTTGTTAATGAGGCTCCCACTTTTACCTGTTTTAAGGAACATAACTTTAGAAAGTACACGTATTGTATTCCATTATCAATTTTTAAAAATCAACCATTCCTTAAAACACTAACAAGAGGGTCATTGACCCTAAAGCACTCACCTGTGTAAAAAGGTTTGTATAACCTAGTGTACAGAGTTAGGTTTATATAAATATCAAGGCTCTAGCTATTATGGATTCAGAGAAGAAGATTACAAAGTTTCTTGTATATAAGCCTATAGCAAGTACATGTTACACATAGGGGCGTGGCCATTTTTTGACACTATGACATTAATTTGAACAACTATGGTAGAGAGTCAAACACTGATACAACATGCCAAACAGAAATGGAGATTCAGAGAAGATTTTCTTATATATAACTTATACGCATATAGTATTTACATCACACTAAGGGACGTCGATATTTCTGACCCTAGGACAATAATTTCAACAATAAGGTAGTGAGTCAAACTCTGATATCACAAGCCAAATCAATTTATCTATTTTATTGGGTTTAACATCACACTGACACAATTATAGGTCATATGGCGACTTTCCAGCTTTGATGGTGAAGGAAGACCCCAGGTGCCCCTCTGTGCGTTATTTTATTACGAGCGGGCACCTGGGACCCCAGGTAGAACCACCAACCTTCCATAATGCAGCTGGATGGCTTTCTCACATGAAGAATTCAACACCCCGAGTGAGACTAGAACCCACATCGATGAGGGGCAAGCAATTTGAAGCTAGCGACCTGAATCACTCGGCCACAGAGGGCCCTGCCAAATATCAAGATTCTAACTACATGTATTACCGCTTCAGGGAAGATTTTTTAAAGTTTGATAGCTGTGAACCTATGTTTAAGTTTAACCAAAGTGACCTGTATCTTCAATGAACCATAACCATTTGACTAACTTTGGAAGAAGGTTGTAACACATTTGTGTAAAATTTTATCAAAGTCCATTCCGTGGTTTTGGAGGAGAAGTCATGTAAAGAAATTACTGATGGACACAGATGGATAACAGACACAGCATGATCAAAATAGCTCACCATGAGCTCTTGGTGCTCAGGTGAGCTAAAAAGTTCAGTGTGTCACAAATGCTGTAGACACTTTTTCCTATATATTAAAAGGTTACTATATGAGATAAAATTCAACAGTAATTTTAATCCCTGTCCTTTTTATAAATTATTTGTTCAGAATACATTACAATGCTTCATGTTGATAGAAACCTGTATTTAAAAACATTTTTAACACAGAGCTGTATGTCTACTCTGATATCAATGTTCAACTTTGCTACATGTATCAATTGGCCTTGAATTTTCAAACAGAGTCAAATTTTCAAAAACAAGTCAAATTCATAAGCTGAATCCAAGATGAAATAATTAAACTGTCAATGATATCTTCTTGCTCAAGAATATGACTGACTTGATTCTTGAAAGGAAATTTTATTAAAATTTAACAACTCTCGCAACATGCTTTATTTCACCTGCATACCTAATGGGCAATCATCGCCAGGTAGTTTACAATCAGGACAGCAACCATCAAATGCCATACGACAGATTCCACAATTGTCGTCGTTAGCAACCCATCGCCAGGTAGCAACAGCTGTCCAACTGATGAAAAGAAGAAACAGAATTCTAAAAGTAGTAAATTCAGCAGTATTCTCAGTTCTTATACTGACATACATTTTTGTATCATAATTATTTTATGTTACACAAAAAATGTGTTGATCAAATTCTCACAGCCAAAAAATGCAATGTTAAGAGTAATGGCCTGTAAGCTGTGAAACTTACCATGTTTAAGATATGTAAAATGCTTCATTGGAATTACTCCCCATGATGGGCCATCTTTTAAAACTTACAGCTAAGTATTTGGAATGAACAGTTGAAAAAAACTATCATAAACAGATAGTGCCATCACCTCCGTTTTGGGGTGTATATCTGTTTTGAAAACGCAATGAGATTCTATTGATAAATGATGGTGCCTTACAACAGCAGGCAGCACTGAGACTGAGAGTATGATGGTGCCTTACAACAGCAGGCAGCACTGAGGCTGAGAGTATGATGGTGCCTTACAACAGCAGGCAGCACTGAGGCTGAGAGTATGATGGTGCCTTACAACAGCAGGCAGCACTGAGGCTGAGAGTATGATGGTGCCTTACAACAGCAGGCAGCACTGAGGCTGAGAGTATGATGGTGCCTTACAACAGCAGGCAGCACTGAGGCTGAGAGTATGATGGTGCCTTACAACAGCAGGCAGCACTGAGGCTGAGAGTATGATGGTGCCTTACAACAGCAGGCAGCACTGAGGCTGAGAGTATGATGGTGCCTTACAACAGCAGGCAGCACTGAGGCTGAGAGTATGATGGTGCCTTACAACAGCAGGCAGCACTGAGGCTGAGAGTATGATGGTGCCTTACAACAGCAGGCAGCACTGAGGCTGAGAGTATGATGGTGCCTTACAACAGCAGGCAGCACTGAGGCTGAGAGTATGATGGTGCCTTACAACAGCAGGCAGCACTGAGGCTGAGAGTATGATGGTGCCTTACAACAGCAGGCAGCACTGAGGCTGAGAGTATGATGGTGCCTTACAACAGCAGGCAGCACTGAGGCTGAGAGTATGATGATGCCTTACAACAGCAGGCAGCACTGAGGCTGAGAGTATGATGGTGCCTTACAACAGCAGGCAGCACTGAGGCTGAGAGTATGATGGTGCCTTACAACAGCAGGCAGCACTGAGGCTGAGAGTTTATTTGTTTATGAGTACATGTACTTGTTAGTGTAGCCTTTTATTTCATATTTCAAAGAGCGTCTCTGGGTAAATTTTCAGACCAATGCAATTTTGAACAAAATTAGATGTACATATATCTATTTTTCCATTCAAAACAATGTGCATTAACTTGAGGTTATGCACTGGTATAATTGTATGAAGATTCTACAGGGTGGCCACCAAAAATCTGAAGTAAATTTCCCTGATAATTCCCTGAATTTTCCCTGACAGGATAGTCAGTTTCCCTGATACTTTGTTCGGCGTAACAACAATTGTGAATATAAATGTAGTAATATTATGGCCTCCATCCTCCCCTTCTAGCCATACCTTCTCCACCAATAAACTTGTTTATTTTACATCTATTTTATATACATATGAAATTATATTTATTTATTATATTTTGAAAATATATTCATTATTTATTTTATTTTCAGAATCCTGCTTGAATAATCAATTATATACTAGGTAATTTAAGATCTCATTGAGCAACTTCAGTAAGAGTAGTAAGCATGGTAAGTAACAACTCAAAACAACTCAAAAAAGAAAACTTCAATACTTCAGCAGCAATGACTTACATTTCACATACATGTACATACCATTATTTATTTTGTAACTTGTTGTGATACTAATTCCAGTGTCTTTTATTGCCTATAACATTGATTATTCAAATCAACAATGTGATTACAGCTTTAAAGGTGGTCAATCACATTTAAACAACATTTAAAGACTTTTTTTACTTTTTGTATATTCTGGTAGAGAATTATTTAAGGAACAAAAAGACCGATTACATAGAGTAAGATTCCTATTTGAAATATATATTTTATTATTTTTATTAAATTTTGTAATTACTCCCCTTTAATATGAAAGTATATAAAAAGCTGGGTATTTCTTTTTATTTCGATACAATGTCTAGTTTTACATTTGCATTTGATAGACATATCAACTACTGAGCAATCTGAACCAAAATGCAAGTTTAAAAGCTGTGTGTAGCTTCTGAATTCATTTATTTCCAATCTATCTTGGTTGCGCAACAAAGATAGGCAAAGGGAGGTAATAATAATTTTTCAAACTTGCGTTTCTAATGAATTCCATCTAAATACATAATTTTTAATGCAAATATTTTACAAATATATTACAATATGTCTAATATTTATACATTTCCTTAGGCAAAGTATGTTTATCAAATTTATACTTATGATAAAATAACTCTATCTTGGTTGGGCAACCAGGATAGGAAAATGAAATTTTAAAAATACCTCCAGTGAAAATCTAATTTGTATTAAGTGTTAAGTGAACATAAATGAGTGTAAATGATCAGATGCTAAAGTTTCCAACAAATCCATTACATGGCCAAAATCTGATTATCCACCTTTAATCAGTTATCATGTTTTAATGTAAATGAACTGAGCCTGATTTAACATTCTCCTTTACAATGCCACAAAGACACTACAATTTTCATAATCATACTGCATATTAAAGCAGAAGGTTAAAAATAAGCCTTTAAGCATTACAAATCTATAACTTTCTAAACATTATCAATGTTCTACATCACAAACATTCTAGCCATTCAGGTTTCTAACAAGCTATACTCACAAAACTACCAGTAACTGCAGTTTTCACTTTGAATTTTAAACACTATTAATGTTAGTACAATTATGTAAATCAAAACAGGATGTTACATATACATATAAACAATCCAGCACTTCAGTTTCTAATAGGAGGCAGTGGAAAATAACTTTTCCTGCAGTTTTAACTTTTTAACTTAAAAAGAAAAATATTAAATCTAGACAAAATTAATTAATGGTCTTCAAGATTTGACATAAAAGTTTCTTCGAAAATGAATTAGTCCACTAAATTAGCATACAAATGTCAACACCTCCTTGCATTCATAAGAACAATTTCATCTCACTGGTAAACTGAGTTTAAAACTCAAGTCATGACATGGGACACCAGCATAATGACTTTGTGGCCAGTATGGATTAAAAAAGCCTGTACTCTCTGATCAGGAACCATCCTGTTCATTTTAACTTTAAAGACCTACAGGGCTCTCCCTAAAGTTTGAAGTATGGCTGGTACAGTTAATGAGCACAAACAAACAACATGGATCCTGATCAGACTACAGAATGTACAGGCTAGTCTTGATTCCATTACTGGTTTCAAAGCCAAAGAGTTTTCTCATAAGTTGCTAATTTTATGGTTTTATAATACATTTCATAATTATGCTATTCAAGACTAATGTAAATGTTTGTTAATAACTAGCAAATGTCTAACAAGCAACTACTACCAATACACAGGTACTTCTAATGCATGATTCAAATGTTGGTATACATTTTGTTAATGTCAGTAATATATTGACACTCAATTCATTTTAGTTTCTAGTTGTGTAACAACTTCTGCTTGCTTTCAAAGTACAATGTATTAGTATTTGAGCTCTGGGGCAATGGTTGCTCAATTCCATTTTAGCTTCTCTCCATTTTAGAAACAAAAACATATCTCTTATAGTTGATGAATAACAGTTTTCGGATCATCAAACAGTGAGTGCATTTGCTAAGTATAGTATTCTGTATTATATAAAATAAATGTAACTATTATGAAGAAGAGAAACCACCAGTAGCCAAGACATAATTATACAGTCTTTTAAATTTTTTCTTTCAATTTTTTCAAAATTCCCTGATAATTCCCTGATTTTTTCAAAATTTTCAAATTCCCTGAAATTTCCATGCAGGGAATTTTTTTTAGACCTTTTCCCTGTTTTCCCTGTTTTCCAGAGTCGGTGGCCACCCTGTTCTATGCAAGCTGGGTGACTTCCTTGATTAACAACCTGATCAGGGTTCAAACTAACAGTTGTAAGGGGTAAGTTAGCGTAAATGACTTGAAGTCAGTGACCACAACTACTCTGCCATGTAGGTCCCCCCTTCAAAAGAATTGGGCACTTTCTTTTCAATATTATAACAGAAATCACTGTGAAAACACAGTACAAATATACTTGAACAAAAGAAGATATTAAATAAGAACTGCAAAAATGCAAAGAAAATTTTCTTGATTTTAGTTCTAAAAATGTCATCAAAACAAATATCAAATGATAAAAAAAAATAAAATATTTATATGCACAAAATACACTACATGTAGGTATTAAAATCATTATCAACAACTATTATATGATATATGAACACCCAACAATTAATGCACAGAAAAAAACTTAAATCAAACTTACCCTGAACAAACAAAGGAGCACAAAGATGGTGGGCAACAAATATGAAAGAAATAAAAATAATGTGTCAACATAATGAATACATGTCAATTTTTATCAAGTTATCTGCACTCAAATTTGCATAGGATCTATAAATTTGTGTCATTAGTAACCAAAGGCATTTAAGTTTGGTAGATTTAAGATACAGCCTTTCCTAGTTAATATTTTTACCATTCTTGAAACATTTCCAAATGGATTTCATTGGAGATTTTTAAACAGACATAATTATGCAGATTAAGTTTGGATGTGGATGTTCAGCGCTTCTGAACGTTTATATTATAGATGAAAAGAGCGCTATAAAATCTGGTAAATAATAATAATGTGACGGGACCGCGACATTCAAAGGTTATCACTCTGTCCCGTAATGTCCTATAGGAGAGATCGCCGTGACATCACGCATTTACAACTGTTTATCTGGTGGTGGGCAAAAAAACAATTGGATCAGCAGAATTTTTAATTTCTAATAATTTTTTCGCTAATTTATGGATTTCCAAAATTCAAAAAGTTTTGAAATACTTACATTTTTCATACTGAAATATCTTTTTAAAATGAATTACCATTTTAAATGCCATATAGTTTTAATAGTGGTGTAGTGGTGTTCAAAACTAAAAAAAACACTGTAAGTTAAGAATTCATATTCAATCCATTTTATTTCGAAAATAACAATTAAAAGTAATTAATAAATTGCTTGTTTTATAACCTTTCTATTGATCAAAAAATTATTGATATAAGGTTAGGCAATTAGAAAAACATCACTATTATTTGGTCTAGGCTAGACACTGCATTCAATAATACCAAATTGATATATAAAGTTGAGTGAGAGAATAAAATCAAATATAATGCAATCATAAATAGCTATAGAAGTAAGTTTGAAAATAAAATAAAGATCTAACATCTAATCTTAATCCGTCTCCAAGTATCCGAAAATAATTTTGACCGAAATATGTATATTACGCTATTTCAAATTTTACTCAATAAACATTGGAATAAGACTTAAAAGTATCATTACAGAGAATCATCAAATGTTAAACATCATCAAAAGTTACACTTTAATGACGAAAATTTATAGAAAACCTATAAATTTTACTTTTTAGTTTCACTTTCATGTTGTTGTTGTACTCGGCATTTTTGGGAGAAGCAAATAAATAATGGACACGCCATTAGTCCCAAACAGTGCGTAGCATACAGCTCAAATGGTATTTGGATCAAAATGAATTTTCTTCTATGAAAATAATATAAATGTTTCTGTTAGTTTTCGGGGCATAAAAAATAAATGTATCTGAATGAAGAAAACAAAACAAAACAACTGATCCCTAAAGCAAGATGGCTGCGCCCATGCAGCATGAATTTGGAAGTTTTTAATCCAGGACTACACTCTTCTGAAAGAAGCCTATATTTTTCATGTAACAAGCAGTTTACACAATATTCAGATGTATGTACAAGAATTTCAGTACAAGACCCAGGTGCAGACCCAAGTCCTGTATAAAAAGTACAGATTGAGTTTGACTAAAAAAACACAAGTTTGTCTGCTGTAAAAAATCACTGGTCCAGATTTTCAACATTAAAACTTGAATGAAACTGCCAATATTTATCCTGGCACAACCAGTTTTCAACCGCTTAACAAGTTTTCTGTGCAGTTTTATACAAATGCAAGTCCAAATCTTTGGTTTATTGTCTAACACTTTCTATCAGCATAAGTGCTATAAAAGCATACCATTTCAGTTTCAAGTTTCTAACTGATCGAATCCCTGGCAGGATGATTTTGAAAGCCATCAGTAGGAAGTCATGCTGAAAATTTACAACCTAAATTCGACCACAGGTGGTATTTTCCTTCCAGCAAAATGAAACAACACTAAACTTTTACTGTAGTTTCATTACAACATGGCAAACATAATACACCCAAAAGGGAGACAATCAAAATCCCCTCCACTGAAAAATGACAGGGTGTTACAAAATCCCCTTCATACTTCTGCAGGGGGTATCATAATCCCCTCTGTGATTTTTACTTCTTTCATCAAGTTCATATATAACTTAAAAGTCTATTGCATAAAGCACGTAAATACAATGCCTTTAGCAAACATAATATAATTTGGAGCACTCATATCTATATATCTATAATGTTAATCACAGAGGGGATTATGATACCCCCTGCAAATGTGCGAAGGGGATTTTGTAACACCCAGTCATTTTTCAGTGGAGGGGATTTTGATATATACACTCCACCCAAAATTCAAGTCTGGCAACAAACACTAAAACCAACATGGCTGATCAATATACTGTAGACTGTAGGTACACTTGCTTAAATTGGCACCTAAATTACAGGGGGTAGGGTAAAGTAAATGGCAGCCAAAAGTTAGTGCATTATCTAAAGAACTATATCATGTGCTCAATTACTCAAGAAAACCAGGGTGTCACATCTGCTACATTGATAGCTGTCACATATGACAATGTATTATATAATTGCTAAGCTTTTGACACTCCAAATATTTCAAATTGCTTAGAAAATGAAAAAAAATGTTGCAAGGACAGGCATCATGATTGCATTGTCAAAATAATTTAATAATAATATGCTTCACAATTCTGGCAGTAAGCATGTGTTAAGCAATAAACATTTAGTGCAAAAGATATATAAATACTGATATTGGCTTAAGCAAGAATAGGTAGTAGTCAAGGAAAGATGCAGGTTTTTTAGTAATAAGAAAAACCTCATGAAAACATAGTACTGCTACATAGATGGAATTTATATAATTTTCTAAGTACCAAAACTGAAGGCAAATAGGTTTCTAACATGTTCTGTCTCTGCTGTAAACAGTGAAACAGTCACAACTGATAAATTTGGCCTGTAAAGATTTTTATCATACAAAGTCCTAGGCGGTCGAAAATAGGTTGTGTTTGAAAATAGGTTGTGTGGGGATAATTATTTCGGACAATATGTATTACTGTAACTGTGACAAAAAGTAAGCTATCAACATTCTTTACACTGCTGAAGTTGCATCGGTGAGGTTGGGGATCATATGAGGGATCTTTAGCTCGACTATTCATAGAATAGTAGAGCTATTGGACTCACCCATGCGTCGGCGTCCACGTCCGCATCCGCGTCCCGATTTGGTTAAGTTTTTGTATGTAAGCTGGTATCTCAGCAACCACTTGTGGGAATGGATTGAAACTTCACACACTTATTCACTGTGATAAACTGACTTACATTGCACAGGTTCCATAACTCTATTTTGCTTTTTTACAAAATTATGCCCCTTTTTCGACTTAGAATTTTTTGGTTAAGGTTTTGTATGTAAGCTGGTATCTCAGTACCCACTTGTGGAAATGGATTGAAACTTCACACACTTATTTACTGTGATAAACTGACTTACATTGCACAGGTTCCATAACTCTATTTTGCTTTTTTACAAAATTATGCCCCTTTTTCGACTTAGAATTTTTTGGTTAAGGTTTTATATGTAAGCTGGTATCTCAGTACTCACTAATGGGAATGGATTGAAACTTCACACACTTGTTCACTGTCATGATCTGACATGCACAAAGCAGGTCCCATAACTTTATTTCACTTTTTTACAAAATTATGCCCCTTTTTCAACATAGAAATTTTTGGTTAAGTTTTTGTATGTAAGCTCAGGTATCTCAGTATCCACTATGGGAAAGGATTGAAACTTCACACACTAGTTCACTGTCATGATATGACATGCAGTGCAAAGGGTCAATAACTCAACTTCGCATTTTACAAAATTATGCCCCTTTTTCAACTTAGGAGTTTTAGGTTAAATTCTTATATGTAGGCTGGTATCTCAGTACCCACTAATGGAAATGGATTGAAACTTAACACACTTGTCCACTGTCTTTAGCTGATAAGCACTATGCAAGTTCCATAACCCTATTTTACTTTTTAGCTCACCTGTCACAAAGTGACAAGGTGAGCTTTTGTGATCGCGCGGTGTCCGTCGTCCGTCCGTGCGTCCGTAAACTTTTGCTTGTGACCACTCTAGAGGTCACATTTTTCATGGGATCTTTATGAAAGTTGGTCAGAATGTTCATCTTGATGATATCTAGGTCAAGTTCGAAACTGGGTCACGTGCCATCAAAAACTAGGTCAGTAGGTCTAAAAATAGAAAAACCTTGTGACCTCTCTAGAGGCCATATATTTCATAAGATCTTCATGAAAATTGGTCAGAATGTTCACCTTGATGATATCTAGGTCAAGTTCGAAACTGGGTCACGTGGGTTCAAAAACTAGGTCAGTAGGTCTAAAAATAGAAAAACCTTGTGACCTCTCTAGAGGCCATATTTTTCATGAGATCTTCATGAATATTGGTCAGAATGTTTACCTTGATGATATCTAGGTCAAGTTCGAAACTGGGTCACGTAGGGTCAAAAACTAGGTCATTAGGTCTAAAAATAGAAAAACCTTGTGACCTCTCTAGAGGCCATATTTCTCAATGGATCTTCATGAAAATTAATCAGAATGTTCACCTTGATGATATCTAGGTCAAGTTCGAAACTGGGTCACGTGGGGTTAAAAACTAGGTCAGTAGATCTAAAAATAGAAAACCCTTGTGACCTCTCTAGAGGCCATATTTTTCATGAGATCTTCATGAATATTGGTCAGAATGTTCACCTTGATGATATCTAGGTCAAGTTCGAAACTGGGTCATGTGGGGTTAAAAACTAGGTCAGTAAATCTAAAAATAGAAAAACCTTGTGACCTCTCTAGAGGCCATATTTTTCAATGGATCTTCATGAAAATTGGTGAGAATGTTCACCTGATGATATCTAGGTCAAGTTCGAAACTGGGTCATGTGCGGTCAAAAACTAGGTCAGAAGGTCTAAAAATAGGAAAACCTTGTGACCTCTCTAGAGGCGATATTTTTCAATGGATCTTCATGAAAATTGGTCAGAGTGTTTACCTTGAAGATATCTAGATCAAGTTCGAAACTGGGTCACGTGGGGTTAAAAACTAGGTCAGTAGATCTAAAAATAGAAAAACCTTGTGACCTCTCTAGAGGCCATATTTTTCATGAGATCTTCATGATTATTGGTCAGAATGTTCACCTTGATGATATCTAAGTCAAGTTCGAAACTGGGTCACGTGGGGTTAAAAACTAGGTCAGTAGGTCTAAAAATAGAAAAAACCTTGTGACCTCTCTAGAGGCCATATTTCTCAACGGATCTTCATGAAAATTGGTGAGAATGTTCAGCTTGATGATATCTAGGTCAGGTTTGTAACTAGGTCATGTGCGGTCAAAAACTAGGTCAGTAGGTCGAAAAATAGAAAAACCTTGTGACCTCTCTAGAGGCCATATTTTTCACGAGATCTTCATGAAAATTGGTGAGAATGTTCACCTTGATGATATCTAGGTCAAGTTCGAAACTGGGTCACGTGCGGTCAAAAACTAGGCCATTAGGTCATATAGAAAAACCTTGTGACCTCTCTAGAGGCCATATTTTTCAATGGATCTTCATGAAAATTGGTCAGAATTTTTTATCTTGATGATATCTAGGTCACATGTGCTCAAAAACTAGGTCACTATGTCAAATAATAGAAATAATGACGTCATACTCAGTTCAACACTGGGTCATGTGGGGATAGGTGAGCGATTCAGGACCATCATGGTCCTCTTGTTTACTAAATTATGCCCCTTTTTCGACTTTCATATTCATTCAAGCAACAAGGCTGTTGAATAGTCGAGCGTTGCTGTCCTCCGACAGCTCTTTTTTTTTTTCCGGTATCCCAACCTGCCTTAATTTTTTTGCCCAACTGAAATGTTTTATGGAGAATATTTTTTTCAACTTTTAAACAAAAAGTTGCAAAACTGCACTTTTTATGCTTTAAACATGGCCAATGATATTAGAAATCAATGTACTTATGCTCTAACCTTGAAAAGGCATAACCCCCTTATTTGTAATTATTTTTTGACACAAAAATAATTTCCGAAAACCTTCACCTAATAAAAAAAAAAAAAAAATTCCGACAGACCTACCCTTTTTTTTTAGCATGTTACCGGAAACAAAGAATTTTTTGTAGGCCTAACTAATATGAGTCTTTCGATTTAAGACATTTTTTCCAGGTGAAGTCTTCGACCTGATACAGTATATGACTATATGTAACAAAATGCCATGTCCGAGCTATTGTCTGAATTCAGAAAATACGGACTATTGAAACATTTCCGAGTTGTCAATGCTTGTTTTGAATCATACTTGCGACCTCTTTGTGCTTTTGATTTTTGTTTTTGTCTGACTTTAAACTCCCACAAAAATTTTTGGAAACTCACTAATGGCCTTAATATATGCATATTAAAATATATCAATTAATTTCAAGCAAAATTTTTTATGTAGTTCATGGAGTGTGTAGAAAAATAGTGATTTTCATCACAGGGACCTGACAAAAATAAAAAACAAATACATATTAATATTTCAGAAGAAGAAATGGAGACGGACAGCAGCCAACCTTCATTCAATTTCCCATATCAGTATGGTAAATCTGGAAAGAAAAGGGAGCTGTTCACTGACTATGGAACAACCAGTTTTACAGATGTTGATAAAGATGGTGAAATCTTGAGTCAAAGGTCCAAGGGAGATAACCATGATAGATACTCGGCAGTTCATCCAGTTCTGCCCCTTTCTTCTACAGCGGAGGAAGGTGCATGTACACACATCATCTATGTTTTGTTTTGTTTTGTTTTGTACATTGTTCATTGATTGTGTAAAAGTGTAGGAATATAGGGATTGTTTTATAATCTCAGTATTATTCAGAATACAAATGTACATGTAGTTACATTATATTTGAAATATACTCCAAATTTAGGTTTAACATTAATCTTAACCTGTCGGGAATAATGTATACATTAAAAAATTATGATATCTATTTATGTCCCCGAACCTGTTCACAGTTGTATTAGACATTTTGTTACAAGAAATCAAATATAGATAAAACTGAACAGAAAAAAAAAATTAATAGATTTATCAAATCTCTTGGACTTAAAAGAGATCTTATCTGATAATTTGTATTAAGTACCTCTGCCAGCAACTGCAAATTATGATCCAATACCTGACCGATAATTGTTTGAGAAAAGGTTTGGAGTGACTGTAAATTAAAAAATAATATATTCGAAACAATGATTTTGTCATTGAATAAAGTCAGCTGTTTGGAGTAAAGGTGCAAAAGAATTACATCACAACGTTGCGGCCCAAGTAATAAAATAACATGCCTCTGATAGACAAACAGTGATTTTATTCAATGACAAAATCCCTTTTTAGCTCATCTAATTTTTTTTTTAAAAATGATGAGTTATTGTCATCACTTGGTCGGTAATGGCGTTGCCTGGTTAAGTTTTATGTTTAGGTCAGCTTTTCTCCTAAACTATCAAAGGTATTGCTTTGAAACTTGCAACACTTGTTCACCATCAACAGCTGACCCTGTACAGCAAGAAACATAACCCCACCCTTCTTTTTGCAAGAATTATGGCCCCTTTCCTTTTGGTCTTAGAAAATGTCAGATTTCTTGGTTAAGTTTTATGTTTAGGTAAATTTTTCTCCTAAACTATCAAAGCTATTGCTTTGAAGCTTGTAGGACTTGATCACCATCAACAGCTGACCCTGTACAGCAAGAAACAAAACTCCATCCTGCTTTTTGCAAGAATTATGATCCCTTTTGGACTTAGAAAATCAGATTTCTTGGTTAAGTTTTGTGTTTAGGTCAGCTTTTCGCCTAAACTATCAAAGCTATTGCTTTAAAACTTGCAACACTTGTTCACCATCATAAGCTGACCCTGTACAGTGAGTAATGTAACTTTGTTCTGCTTTTTGCAAGAATTATGGCCCCTTTTGGACTTAGAAAATATCAGATTTATTGGTTAAGTTTTATGTTTAGGTAAACTTTTCTCCTAAACTATCAAAGCTATTGCTTTGAAACTTGCAACAGTTGTTTACCATCATAAGCTGACTCTACAGCAAGAAACAATAACTCCATCCTGCTTTTTGCAAGAATTATGGCCTCTTTTGGACTTAGAAAGTCATGGGTAGGACAATATTTGTAATATACAGAGACAAAAATAATCAGATGAGCGTCTGCACTGCCTTGCGGTGCTCTTGTTATATATATTACTTACTGAATAGATTCTAACACAATATCAAGGGTTACTATCTTATCTACATCTTCTAATGACAGATGACCTTTTATTAAAGGTGACTGTTAGCAAAGATTTGACTGTTTAAACATAGAGGAATATTACATTAAGTCAAATATTTTCATCTTTATTTGTGGTGAAAGAGCCATTGAAGGACAAAATTATGGTGATTGTTAGCAAAGATTTGACTGTTTATTCATAGAAGTCAAATATTTTCATCTTTATTTGCAGTGAAAATACCAGTAAAGGACAGAATTATGGGACCTACCATAGAAAGGAACAAGAAGTTGAAGAATTTTATTGTAAGACTTCAAAAGTTTAAAAGTCTTGGAAAAGTGAGTATAGTATGAAATGTATGCAGTTACCTGTAAAGTAGGTGACAGCTTCATGTCAAGACTTTTTGAGAAAGGAATGGAAAATTACACTTTGAATAATACATCATAGTACATCTTATTTGTTTATAGATATTACTATGAAGTCTTATTTCATTGTTTTGATCAAAGAGAATATATATACTCTCTCTTTTACTTTTCGAAGTTTGCAAAGGACCAGTCTATGCCCGAGTTTACTCATTCCTCTCGCATTGTTCACGTTTATCATTGAAATATCCCCAAGCCAGTAATTCAGTTATTGAACAAAGCAAGATGTTGTAAGTTTAGTTTTTTTTAAATGCAGTGAAAACAATTCTACAGTATTGTTAGTCAAAGTACAATCCAAACTGCTGGCTGGTAAGATTTAATTTCTAAAGCAGCAAGAAAAATAAGTGAATGGCATGTATGAAGTAGAACTTTCAAAATATCAAAAGAGTCAAATAGTTTTTAGCCAGACTTGAGTATAAAAAAAGATAAATGCCCCTAGTGAGGCTCAAAGGGTTTTGATGTTCTTATTTTTCAGTTTTGTCAATAGATTTTTTTTCAGAAGAAGGATAGAAAATTATGTAAACAAATGTACCAACTCAGTTAAGAATCTCTATCCTTTGATTGTAGTAGCATTAACAGAAGACATAAAATCTGAATATAAATGAGCCGTGCCATGAGAAAACCAACATAGTGGGTGTGCGACCAGCATGGATCCAGACCAGCCTGCGCATCCGCGCAGTCTGGTCAGGATCCATGCTGTTCGCTAACAGTTTCTCCAATTCCAATAGGCTTTAAAAGTGAACAGCATGGAGCCTGACCAGACTGCGGGGATGCGCAGGCTGGTCTGGATCCATGCTGGTCGCAAACCCACTATGTTGGTTTTCTCATGGCACAGCTCATATGTCACTTTTGGTAGTACTATTTCATAGCAATTGATAGGACAGATAATATACATTCTTGTGAGTCCAAAAATAAACTCATAAGATGCCAGTTCTGGCAAATTAATACTGTGTCTGTTAGTACGAATTTTCAGTGCCTATGTCTGAAACTGGATTTTCACGTTTTTATACGCCCATCTATGAAAGAGCGGGGCGTATTATGTGAACACCTGTGGCGGCGGACAGGCAGCATCCAAAGCATGTCCGCTCACTAAGTCGAATAGTTTTCATCGGATCTTCACCAAACTTGCTGACGATGTTTGTGGGCATAATATCTCGACCAAGTTTGATAACCAGCCAAATCGCCCCAGGCACGCTTGGATTATGGCCCTTGAATTACTCAAAAAACAGTGAATTTAGCCTTGTCCGGTCTCTAAATCGAACAGTTTTCATCTGATCTTCAGCAAGCTTGCTGACAATGTTTGTGGGCATAATATCTCAACCAAGTTCGATAACCAGCCAAATCACCCCAGGCACAGTCTGACACTCTTGTTGGGATTTATCATGCTATATTTCACCCTAAAGAAAGTCACTGGTTGTTTTGAAAAATATAGAAAGATCACTAGTGGTATTGATCAAATGGGACACTGACCTGTGACCTCAATATGAAGGAGCTTTTTAATTTTCAAACTATGACTGAATGTTATTGTCTTCTGGTGTCTGAATAGTGAGTCTTAAGCGATACTTTGACATCTGAAAATTACTTTCTCTTCATGACATAACAGTTTCATCAAGTTTTGACGATATGTAAACAATTTATGCAATGGAGTGCAATTTTCCTGGTATTTATTGAACACCCCTTGATGTTAGTTAACCTTACTTATCACCTCCAAAACCGCTGAGTGGATTTTGATGAAACTTGGACCTGGATGTTCCTTGGGTGGTCCTCTACCAAAGTTGTTCAAATGGTTTCTTTTGAACAAACATAGGGGTCACCAGAGCCAAAACTAGAAATACCTTCAAACAATATCTCCTAAACCACTGGTCTGATTTTGGAAAAAAATTCACACAAATGGTCCTTTTGTAACCTTCTACCTAGATTGTTCAAATTATTCTGATTTGTCAAAAAACATGGCCACCAGAGGGTGTGGTCACTTTTCCCTATATGTATTACAGTGGAAACTTTAGAAATTTTCTTTAATGAAACTACTGGCATGATTTTAAAATAATTTCACACAAACGGAATGTTCCTTGTGTGACCTTCTACCAAGGTTGTTCATATTATTTTGATTTGTCATAAAACATGGCCCCCATGCATTCACACCCTTATGTCTTACATTTCCCAGATGCCTTTTTAGATCATATAGTATTGCATATAAACCAAACTCTGTTCTTGTACCATTACGTTATACAAACAAACTTGAAGCCTTTTACACAGGTGAGCACTTTAGGGTCAATGACCCTCTTGTATTTAATATGTTGAGTTTATCTATATGCTGAAATATTTTACAGAGATGGGGTAAAACAGATCAGGTAGAGAAGATTTTTTCTGCAATGCAGCGTTATAAAGCTAAATTTGGAGACAAGAGTCTGTCAGACTGTGATGTGGAAACGTTTGAACGGATTACCGGAGTACAGATACAGCCCTGGTTCCTTGATATGCTCAACGAATATACAGAGTTACAAGAATCTGCTGTACCTCAGGTTTTAACTAATTATATTCTGTACATAGGCTATGTAAAAAATATTGTTATGAGATGTACATTCAGTACTGATATTTATCAATGTTTAAAAGTCTGAAATCTAGACTTAAGAACAGCAGGTATTAAGTTTGCCATAACTTTGTTGACTTGGTTGTTTGTAGCTGTAAAATGCTCATTCTTGAAACATTTCATTACAATCTGAAGCAAGAATGACAGAGCAAAAATAAGTTTTAGCGTTATCAAGTCTAAGATTCACACTTAAAATGTTTATGAATACCGGTATGTGCACAGGGTCAGTATTCATCAACATTTTTAGTCTGAACATGGACTCATGAGGCATTTATTGCAAATATTTAATTTTCTGCAACCATTTTTTCCCCAAACTTACACTTACTAAATTTGACTGAACCAGAATGCACATTCATGCTGTTTCAGGACAGGCTTTTCTAATTTAAAAATGCAAAAAAGAAATTTTAGCGATTTGAAGTCCGTGACTAAGATTCAGATGTAAAATGTTGATGAATACGTGTCCCAGGCTCATGCTGTTGGTCACTGCTTAAGCCATTTTCAGCATAAAACAGACAATTACAAGTATTCAGACAGATGTATAGACACAATTAGTTTAGATGACACTGGAGGTTTCATTGTGTCTGTGATAGTTTGAATTTATTTTAATACGTTATATTGTTTAAGTTTCAGTTTTATTTCAATATTGGTTATAAATGAATAATCATTATTTCAGTTTAAGAATTACAAGTTTACAGGAAGATGTATAGACACTGTAAATGACACATCTACTTTATACATAGGGGCCTCCATGGTTGATTGGTTAAAGTCGCTGACTTCAAATCACTTGCCCCTCACCACTGTGGGTTTGAGCCTCACTTTGGGCGCTGAATTCTTCTTGTGAGGAAGCAATCCATCTGGCTTACTTAAGGTCTGTGGTCCAACCCAGGTACCTGCCTGTGATGAAATAATGCACTGAGAGGCATTTGGGGTCTTCCTCCACTATCAAAGCTGGATAGTCTATTTTGTCGTGTAACATTAAACCCAGTGAAACATTTATATTACAGTTGCTTTAATTTCAGTTTAACAACTACATGTATACAGGAGGATGTATAGACACTGTTCCTGTCAGTGACACTCATTGTTACATTACGTCTGCTGTGGGCGAGAATTTTAACAAATTACGTATCCTTTATCATGTGCCTTTTGTGTGTCAGGGTTTGAATTTAAATGCTTTTTGCGAGTACAAAAATTTCAACTTGTAAAATATCAGTCTTACTCACAATTTTATTCAACTGCTTTTAGATAAAACTTTACACGTATATACAAAAATTTCTTGGAATCACAGAAGCTTGATTGGCATGTTGCCAGGTCCATAAACATTGTTTCTCTTTATAAATTATCAATGTATGGGTGAGAATTGAAAGTTAAAGAAATGAAAACCTCTGTTATTTTTCATATGCAAAATTTTGCAAGTTTGGACTAAAATCACCATCATAAGCTGACCCTGTACAGCAAGAAACATAACTCGATTCTGCTTTTTGCAAGATTTATGGCCCCTTTTGGACTTAGAAAATATCAAATTTCTTGGTTAAGTTTTATGTTTAGGTCAACTTTTTCTCTTAAACTATCAAAGCTATTGCTTTGAAACTTACAACACTTGTTCACCATCATAAGCTGACCCTGTACATCAAGAAACATAACTCCATCCTGCTTTTTGCAATAATTATTGCCCCTTTTGGACTTAGAAAATCAGTTTTCTTGGTTGAGTATTATGTTTAAGTCAGCTTTTCTCATAAACTATCAAAGCTATTGCTTTAAAACTTGCATCAGTTTTTCACCATCATAAGCGGACGCTGTACATCAAGAAACATAACTCTATTCTGCTTTTTGCAAGAATGATGGCCCTTTTTAGACTTAGAAAATCATGGGTAGGACAATATTTCTATTATACAAAAAAATCAGATGAGCGTCAGCACCCGCAAGGCGGTGCTCTTGTTTTATAAGCTCTAACCCACAGCAAAAGGAAATTGAACACATCATTGTTTTATTACCTCTAACCTTCAGCAAAAGAAAATTAAACTCATCATTGTTTTATAACCTCTCGCCCAGAGCAAAAGAAATTTGAACACATTGCTTTATAACCTCTCGCCCAATGCAAAAGAAATTTGAACAGTCATTGTTTAAACCTCAACTGCTGACAGGGTTAACTTTTGTGTCAAAGAAGGCCGATGGTCTATTGCAGTCGTTCAGTGCAGAGGAAATAGATCTACCAAATACCATATACGGAGTCAGACACCGGCAGGTTCAAGGTCAAGGTAAAGTGAACATTGATTTGAGTAACTGTAGAACACGAGTGATGAAAGCTGAATTTGATCAACATAATTACTTAATTAGCCATTGAATAACATGTGTACAGTTTTAGTTAAGAACTCCTTTCATAACAGTATATATCAGTACCAGTATACAATGTCTATCGTTTTAGTCCAGAAAATCCTGGGTACTGTTACTTCAAGTCAACACCCCTTGGATTATCAGATTAACATTTTGATATTCCAAAAATTAGTATATTTATGATTGTATTGTCAAAAAAACTAAAAACCTGTAGAATATTTTTTCTTCTTTATTCATGATAGTCCATGTACATGATTGTGCTATGTGGAACCAAAGGAATTATACTTGATAATCTCACTTCTAACACGTGTTTGGAATCATTAGACTAAAATAACACTGTGTCAAAATTTTGATAAAACATAAGTGTAATAACAGTTGGTGCTGACACGATTTCAGTTGCATTGTATATGTTTGGTTTAACAATACACCAACATAATTATAGGTCATATGGTGACTTCCAGGCTATATCTGGTTTAAGAAAACCCCAGATACCACTGTGAGCACTATTTTAGATAGAGGAGGGCACCTGGGTAGAACCACTGACCTTATATAAGCCAGCTGAATGACTTCCTCACATGAAAAAATTCTGCACCCAAAGTGAGCTTTTAAACCCCAGGGTTGAGTGGCAAGTGAATCTGAATCTAAACCACTCAGCTACTGAGGCGATGATGTTTCAGTTATAGAAAAAAATGATATTGACTGTAATAGGCAAAGAAAGATGAAAACAGATCATTATTAACATGTGATAAAAAGAATATTACATTTGTGTCTTTTCACCTTGCCTACATTAAACTTGTCAAATACAGAATGATGAAATGCTTGGCAGAATCTCACATGGTATCATTTTATTAACCTTTACCTTGCTAACTTTCTACAATGGACTGGTCCATCATCCGTTTTGGGCAATACCATTTATTATTCAAAGGGGTGTTCACTGAAAATTTATTGACTGAATAGCGAACAGTGCAAACCATGATCAGGATGTGCAGGCTGATCTTGATCTGCACTGGTCGCAAAGGCGAAACCACTTGCCACCAGCAGCCTAAACGTCAGACTTGTTTAATAAATTCGTTATGAATTTACATGCAAGTTGGAGTCTGTATATTTATCTGAAACTGTTACATAATCTAGATAAAATACGTTGTGAAATTCTTTGGCTTAGATCAACTGCTACATTTCAGTAAAAATATAAAAATAGTAAATAAGATTTTATTTTGATTGCTAGAGTTGATGGTTTGTTTCAGATTTTATCACAGCAAGGACAGATGAACAGTGTTACTTGTATAAATTTACACCAGACTCGCAGGACGGGAAACTGTGTATGTTGCAAGGTCCAGTGAATCAATGTTTCCAGTCTGTGGATATAAGGTATTTCTTGTAACTAGAAATTGTCTAAAATGCTTTCAGCAGTTTGAACATGTACTGGTGTTGTCCTCATGCCAAGTATTAATGACTTAATTTCTGCTCTCGACTATTTGAATAATAATGAGAACTAATCAGCAGTCACCATCATTGTCTGTATCATACCTCGATTAAGTTTTGCGTACAAGTTCTTGTCTCAGTAATCATTGCATATATTGCACAGTGCTTTCTAGTCATTAAACCTTCTGAAATAACCAAGTTAGATAGCTCTTGGTTGAATTTTTTTACAAATTATGGTCCTTTTTCAAGTATTTATTGGGTTAAACTTTTCACAGTGCTTCCTATTTATCAGAGCTACTGAAATAACCAACAATCAAGCTGTACCTTGGTAAACAGCCGGTCTAGGTCAAAAGTAATTAAAACACTTATTTGCTCAAAAGTCAGCTAATAGTCTAAATCCAAAAAAGTCAGTCCCAGTCAAAATCAGTTTGTCCCATTGATATAAGAATCTTTCACTGGTTGCTGGAATATCCGGCACATGGGTACCTGTTTAGGCAGTAACGAGGCTCCTGCCGAGTTAACGCCTAAACAGTTACCCAAGTGCTGGATATTCCCATCTTTACCCGCTGCCAGTGATTGATTCTTTTTCTTGCATGCCTTACTCTTCTATTCGTAGAAGATGTAAAAAAAAACGGAAGGTTTTTCTTTAAGGTGCTTTTTTGTTATAGTAGCATATGAATTTACACATCCATTCATAAATTATAGCACATGAGTCATCTTACACCCCTGGGTGTGTAAGATGAGTTTTTCTAGCACCGGAAAAGCACGGGAAAATCCTGTCCAGCATGCAAGAAAAAGCATTTAAAACATTGTAGTTGGCAAGCCACAGGCATTAAAGGATGTACCTTGTGAAAACTGTTGCAACACATGCTAATTCCAGACCGGTTACTAAGGTGTAATGTTTGACATGATCTGAGGTGGCGATCAACAATTTCTTGCTGGCTTTGTATTGACATATGATCAAAGTTTTATACTTTATATCATTCTGGGTTTTTCTCTGGACAGATTTTAGCTCACCTGTCACGTAGTGACATGGTGAGCTTTTGTGATCGCATTTTGTCTGTCGTCCGTCGTCCATTCACAATTTCTTGTGAACACGATAGAGACCACATTTTGCAACCAATTTAAATCAAACTTGCACACAACTTGTATTGGCGTCATATCTCGGTTCCTTTTTAAAACTGGCCAGATCCCGTCATGGGTTCCAGAGTTATGGCCCCTTAAAGGGCCAGAAATTTTTATTTTTTGCTTGTGAACACAATAGGGACCACATTTTGCAATCAACTTTAATCAGACATGCACATAATCTGTATTGGCATAAAAATATCTAGGATCCTGTTGAAAACTGGCCAGATCCCATCATGGTTTCTAGAGTTATTGGCCCTTAAAGGGCCAAAATTTACTATTTTGGCTTGTGAACACGATAGAGACCACATTTTGCAATCAACTTTAATCAGACTTGCACACAACTTGTATTGGCATAATATCTCGGCCCTTTCGAAAACTGGCGATATCCCATTATGGATTCTAGAGTTATGGCCCCTTAAAGGGCCAAAGTTTGCTTTTTTTGGCTTGTGAACACAATAGAGACCACATTTTGTAATCAGCTTTAATCAAACTTGCACACAACTTGTATTGGCATAATATCTCAGTTGCTTTTGAAAACTGGCCAGATCCCATCATGGGTTCCAGAGTTATACCCCTTAAATGGCCAAAATTGGCTACTTTGGCTTTTGCAGCCATATAGAGACTTCATTTATGGTTTGATTTGATACAAACTTGCAAAATATCTTCAACAACAATAAATCTTGGATTCCATGATGAATCTGTCAGATGCAATCATAGGTTCCGTAGTTACAGCCCCTGACTGACCCCTGAAAGAGCCAAAATTTGTTAAGTTTTACCTTGTGAACACAATAGAAGTGACATCTTATATTTGATTTTAGCCACACTTACATACAACTTAAGTCAAAATAAGATCTCAGTTTCTTTTGAAAACTGGCTAGATTCCATCATGGGTTCTGGAGTTACTGCCCCTCAAAGGGGCAAAAATCTCTAGCCTTTTCAGCCATATAGAGGTTTCATTTATGCTTTGATTTGATACAAACATGCACAGAATGATTATCTTGATGATTTCTAGGCCTGGATTGAAACTGGGTCATGTTGGGTCAAAAACTAGGTCATCAGGTCAAATCAAAGGAGAAGCTTGTTAACAACCTAGAGGCAACAACAACCATTTATGACCTATCTTCATGAAACTTGGTCAGAATGTTTATCTTGATGATTCCTAGGCTAAGTTTGAAACTTGGTCATATGGGGTCAAAAACTAGGTCACCTGGTCAGATCAAAGGAAAAGCTTGTTAACACTCATGAGGCCACATTTATGATCCCATTTTCATGAAACTTGGTCAGAATGTTTATCTTGATGATTCCTAGGCTAAGTTTGAAACTTGGTCATATGGGGTCAAAAACTAGGTCAACCGGTCAAATCAAAAGAAAAGCTTGCTAACACTCTTGTTCATTTGATGTGCATGAAACTTGGTCAGAATGTTTGTGTGCATGAAATATCGAATGAATTTTTATCTGGGTCATGTAGGGTCAAAAACTAGGTCACCAGGTCAAATCAAAGAATAAGCTTGTTTACACTAAAGAGGCCACATTTTTAGCTCGACTATTCGAAGAATAGTCTAGCTATTCTACTCACCCTGGTGTCGGCGTCGGCGTCGGCGTCGGCGTCACACCTTGGTTAAGTTTTTGCATGCAAGTACATACAGCCATCAATTAAAGGCATATAGCTTTGAAACTTATTTTTTCTTTTTCTAGGTCAATTACCAACCTCACTGGGTCAAGTCCCATAACTCTGACATGTATTTTGAGCAAATTATGCCCCCTTTTGGACTTAGACAATTTTGGTTAAAGTTTTACATGCAAGTTACTATCTCCAAAACTAATGCAGATATTGAATTGAAACTTCACATGTGTCTTCGGGGTTATAAAACTACCTGATAGCAGCAAGTCCCATAACTCTGACCTTCATTTTGGCCAAATTATGCCCACTTTTGGACTTAGAAAATTCTGGTTAAAGTTTTGCGTGCAAGTACATACAGCTATTTCTAAAAGGCATAGAGATTTGAAACTTATTTTTTCTTTTTCTAGATCAATTACCAACCTCACTGGGTCAAGTCCCATAACTCTGACATGTATTTTGAGAAAATTATGCCCCCTTTTGGACTTAGAAAATTCTGGTTAAAGTTTTACATGCATGCTACTATCTCCAAAACTAATGCAGATATTGAATTGAAACTTAACATGTGTCTTCGGGGTTATAAAACTAGTTGATAGCAGCAAGTCCCATAACTCTGACCTTCATTTTGGCCAAATTATGCCCCCTTTTGGACTTAGAAAATTCTGGTTAAAGTTTTGCATGCAAGTACATACAGCTATTACTAAAAGGCATATAGATTTGAAACTTATTTTTTCTTTTTCTAGATCAATTACCAACCTCACTGGATCAAGTCCCATAATTCTGACATGTATTTTGAGCAAATTATTCCCCTTTTTGGACTTAGAAAATCCTGGTTAAAGTTTTGCGTGCAAGTACATACAGCTATTACTAAAAGGCATATAGATTTGAAACTTATTTTTTCTTTTTCTATATCAATTACTAACCTCACTGGGTCAAGTCCCATAACTCTGGCATGTATTTTGGGCAAATTATGCCCCTTTTGGACTTAGAAAATTTTGGTTAAAGTTTTACATGCAAGTTTCTATCTCCAAAACTAATGCAGATATTGAATTGAAACTTCACATGTGCCTTCGGGGTTATAAAACTAGTTGATAGCTGCAAATCCCATAACTGATATGCATTTTGGTCAAATTATGTCCCCTTTTGAACTTAAAACTCTTGATATTTAACCTTTTTGGGTAATATTTTCCTGCTTCTGGGCCAATATTTCGAATAGTCGAGCTTGGCTGTCTTATGGACAGCTCTTGTTTGGTCTAATCTTAATGAAAATTCTTCAAAATATTTGTCTCCATGAAATCACTAGGTAAAACATGTTTACACTGTTATTGTATGTTACTCAGGTGAGCGACTTAGGGCCATCTTGGCCCTCTTGTTGATTTTATAAATTGGTCTAAAAAGTTAAAAATCATTCTAAAATGGAGAATCTGGCAAATTTCCTTAGCCCTGGCAACAGTTCATGAAAATGTGTTCACTATACTTGATACTTGTTTGAGAGTTCCAGCCGTCTGTGATTCAAGATAAAATAACATATTTTGTATTGAGATTTTCCAGGGACCAGATGGTGGGTGGAAGGGTAGGGGAGATAGTGGGTGGGGGAGGGTAATAGACAAGATGAGAAAATTGGATGGCAATAACTAACTGTATGCAGAATACTTTTATTATAAATTTTCCCTATTAATGAAGATGTTGTTGTGAGGTTTTCAGATGTTTATGTTTTAACAATTTTATGGCAGTTTTACTTAGAGTGAATATACATTTTGTTTATTTTAGTCCATATATTCCTGGTGAATGTGTATTGGTAGATGAGAATGGTCAGTGCTGTCTATGGTTTGGAAATAGTTTTGACACCATTAGTGCATGCGGAGTGCCACGATTCCAGGTGTTGGATAATTGGCGTCACATTCAGTATGGCAGCCATCCAAGACAGGTGATATATGCTGACCAAACTGCAGTCCAGATGTTTGATCTTAGGGTATGTGCATATCTCTTCTTTAACAAGTTTCCAGTGTTTCTATTGGTCAAAAAATAGGTCATGATTGTCTGATAATAGATTTTGATGAAAGCATGATGGCTATCCCAGAACTGGATAGTGTCAGTAAATTTAGAAATGCTGAAGTAAAGAGTAGTTGACAGAATAAAATCATAACATGGCTTGAGTTTAGATAGGAAATACCTGATTCAGATATCCTTGACATTGTGTAAGCTTTATTGAAAGAAACATATATGGACTGTAAACATTTCTTCTTGGATAATAATACACACACTTTATCCTTTCAGACACCTGAAACTGAAGGCCAGGATCTTTTCTCATTGCCCAGTAAGTTGCTGCACAATCGAGAACGTATCCGAGTTTGTGATCGACATCCAGCGTCAACATTCTATCATCTGGTAGCCACCGATTACAACCTCATGATAATGGATGAGAGATATCTCAAATATCCAGTAAGTTTTACACCGTGCTTTGTAAAGAGAGAAATTTCAAAGGGTGAAAGGGATAGAGGGTTGAGTGCATATAAAAATAATTGAATATATATACCTCTTTCTATCCGCTTCAGAATGGCCATCTAGAGCAGCTTGTCTCTCTCCACTCTGGGTTTGAGGGGCCTCCATGGCCAATTGGTTAAGGTCACTGACTTCTAATCACACAACCAAAAGCAAGACACATGTGAAAGGAATAGACAAATATATATAGTTCCGTATCTCAAATTCCAAAAGACTGAACATCTAAATTGTAATGGTCTATCAATTTAGACAGTACTATTTATTATTTGAAGGGGTGTTCACTGAAAATTTACAGACTGAACAGCAAACTGTGCAGACCATGATCAGCCTGCATGGACGTACAGGCTGATATTTGTCTGCACTGATTGCAGAGGCAGAATCACGTGCTGCCAGCCGGGTAAATGTATATCGGGTGAAAACTCAGAGGATAATTATTCTTTACATATTCAGGTATTGAGATGGGAACATATGCTATCCACACCTCCTCAGTACATTACCAGTGTCTGTGGATCTGGCATCAACTCAGATGATAACTTTATCTACCTTGCGAGTCAGTATCCAGCAGATGTTCATGCATTCAGGTTTTCTGCTAGAAATGGTCTACCACCCCTTGGAGTGTCACAGCCTCATAGAGCAGCAAAAATAACGTGAGTTATTAGTATATTGTGAGTTATTAGTATATTATTGGTTATCAGTATTACACGAGTTATAAATATAGTTAGTTATAAGGACATCATGAGTTGATATTATATCATAAGTTAATGGTAATTCGTACATTATTTGTTTATCGTATTTATTATTTTAGTGTGAGTTATTACAGTATCATTGCTTTTCATAAAATGAAATTTTTCTTCTTTTACCAAAGAAATAAAAAAAATTACTATTTCTAGTTTCAACACTGTTGGCCATGGTTTTTCGGGGGGGTTTTTTTGGGGTTTTTTTTTTGAAGAAGAAGAATTTGAATTATATGGATGGTCTTGGTAAAGGGTCACTTAAGTAGCATTTCTGTGTAAATTATGCATGACGCTTATCAATTTATATAACACTCACTAGCTCTGTTAATAGTCTAGATGCTAATTAAGTAAAGTAAATTGTAAGGTCATGAATTCTTGCAGAATCTCTTCAGAGCAAGAAACATCACAAAGCATTTTTAAAAAATGTCTTGAGTATGATGCAGGACTGTATTTTCAAATAATTTTTAAATTTCTGATCATATTACAGGTGAACCAAAATATTATTTTACAATTTCAGGGATATTTCTAAATGGCCAGTGTTTGTTGACAGATGTCCAAATACAGATCTGTTGTATAAAAGACTGAATACATCTTTAGCTGGAATATCTACATCACCATGGCAACAAGGACATGTTGTGTTCCAGGTAAGGCCAGAAATTTTTAACTGACCTGAGCACTGGTAATAATTTAAAAGAAATGTTCCTTGGGTGACTTTGTACCAAGATTGTTCAAATTATATTTGGATTCTTCAAATGACCATAACAGCAAGGGATGTGGTCTTTTTTATACGCCCGTCTGACAGATGGGACGTATTATGGGAATAAATGTTCACCATCATGAGAACCACGTCTCTATGTCTAAGGTCAAGGTCACACTTAGAGGTCAAAGATCAAATCGAAGAATGACTTTGTCCTGAGCATTTCTTCCTGCATGGAGGGCTTATATTGTAACTTTATTATTACTGGCCGTAGGGAGAAATTGAGACCACTATTCTGTGGTACAACATACATGTTACATACAGTTTTTAGCTCGATTGTTCAAAGAATAGTCTAGCTATTCTACTCCTGTCGGCATCAGCATCACACCTTGGTTAAAGTGTTGCATGCAAGTACATATGGCTATCATTTAAAGGCATATAACTTTGAAACATCTTTTCTTTTTCTAGGTCAATTACTAACATCACTGGGTCAAGTCCCATAACTCTGACATATATTTTGGGCAAATTATGCCCTCTTTTGGACTTAGAAAACTTCTGGTTTAAGTTTTGTTTGAAACTCGATTGACACTGCTTCTGTGACAACGATTTGAATAGTCCAGCACTGGCTGTTTTCCGGACAGCTCTTGTTAGCTTGATGAAATGATGACTTGAAATTAAAAATATTTCTTTATAATCATTATCTGCATGTGTGGTTACAATCCCCATAACTCTAATTGTATTTTTGACAGAGTTATGCCCCTTTCAAAAAGCCTAAAGTTTTTTTTGGCATTCTCGCTTTCTGAATATAACTTTAGTACAATATAAGATAATGACTTGAAACTTAAAATGTATCTTTATCATCATCACCTGCATGTGTGGTAACAATCACCATAACTCTGATTTGTATTTTTTGACCAAATTATGCCCCTTTCATACTTAATATTTTTTTTGATTGAGGCATAATTTCATATTACTGTCAAATTGCCCAATAGTGGAGTGCGCTGTGTTTTGGACAGCTCTTGTTCTTTTTCTAGGTCAGTCACCAACCTTACTGGGTCAAGTCCCATAAATCTTACATGTATTTTTGCATCCTGGTTAAGGTTTTACATGCAAGTTACCATCTCTAAAACTAATGCAGGTAATGAATTGAAACTTCACATGTGTCTTCAGAGTTATAAAACTAAGTGATAGCATCAAGTCCCATAACTCTAACATGCATTTTGGCCAAATTATGTCCCTGTTAGAACTTAAACTTTCTGGTTGAAGTTTTGCATGCAAGTTACTATCTCGAAAACTAATGCAGATACCGGATTGAAGCTTTATAGGTATTTCAACATTTAGGGTAATATTCCTGCTTCTGGAACAACAATTCAGTAGTTGAGTATTGGCTGTCTGACAGACAGCTCTTGTTAGGTGTATTTTGACCTATTTCTACCTGGTAAGGATTTTTTTAAATTCCATATGCAAATACATGTGCTAGTGTAAAGAAATTTGCTATGACGGGCATATATTGCGACATTCTGGCACATTTGTTCCATGTTTGTATTCAATTTTTACTTTAAAAATCTTCTTATCAAAAACTGCTAACCAAAGGATCTTTAAGTGACCCCCTTACAAGATTGTTCAAATTACTAAGAATCATCGAAAAACATCACCACCAGAGGACAATGTCACTTTTGCTTATTTATAATGTATACTGAAAATTTTTCAAATCTTCTTGACAAAAACTGCTAGCCTGATTTGAAATTAATTTCACAAAAATGTTCCTCAGGTGACCGTCTATCAGGATTACTCAAATTATTCTGATTGGTCAATTTTAACATGGTCACATAGTAGAAATATAGTTAAATATCATTGACAGAAATTGTGCTGGCCTTGAGTGACCTAGATAATTAGCTCACTTGAGCACAAAGTCTGATCTGCCTGTATTGACTTCATAAGTTATGTTTTTAGATTACCAGCATATTAAATACATTTTTTCCAGCTGGACAGTCATGGAGAGATCTTTCACCAAGTATTTTCTTCCTCTCAGTCAGCAGAAGATATCACATTTTCTGCGGGACAGGGGTCACATGACATGAAACCACTTCCTGTAGCAGCAGAAAGGGCACGCTCCTGGGTTAAATCGTGGGGAGAAATGATGAAACAACAGCTGTCTGGCAAGATGAAGACAAGGGAGGTACAGCCAGCCTTACTAGGTAATATTCAATTACATTTCTCAATTGAGGGGCCTGTTTGGACAAGTGGATAAGGTCTCTACTTGATTTAGGTCCAAGCTTCACCCGTGGTGTTGAATTCTTTCTGTGAGGAAGCCATCCAGCTGGCTTACATAAGGTTTGTGGTTCTACCCAGGTGCCCGTCAGTGATGAAATAATGCATTATCATAGGTGAAAGTTGCAATATGACCTATAATTGTGCCAGTGCAACGTTAAACCGAACAACAACTAAAAAAAAACAACATTTTCTCATTTCTCAAATTAATAGCATCAACTAAGAACTATCGCTGACTCTTTTTTTTATACACCCCTTTTGAAAAAATTGTGATGGCGTTTGTGTTTGTCTGTTTTTCCGTCATAATTCGTGTCCAGAGCATAACTTAATACCAATGAGAGATATTGACTTTAATCTTGGCATATAATTAGATGGTAAAGATGGCAATAAGAGTATGTGCAGAGCACTTGAACCGGCTCTGTAGGTCAAAGGTCAAGGTCACAAATTGAGCTAAAATGTCAAAACTGTCCACAGACCATTTCTAACGAACCATGAAAGATATTGACTTCAAACTTAGCATACAGGTAGGTGGTGGTGATGACACGTTGTGAGTGCATGAACCAGGATGGTAGGTCAAAGATCAAGGTCACAGCATGGTCAAATCTGCCCATCATGTTTCGTGTCCAGCGCATAACTTAAAAAGTATTAAATGTTTTGACTTGAAAATTGGAAAATAGGTAGATGGTGATGAGATGATGTGCAGACTGAAACAATCTACATTACATGCCCCCCCCCCCCCCACCCCCCACCCCAAAAAAATAATAAATTAAATTTCTTAGCCTTAAGTATCCTGTGACCACCATCCCACAGACACAGCCTGCATTCCCTCCCCTCTCTCCACTCACCTCTGTTATAACCCTTCGGGCACATATTGCCCCACTTGATGAAGCTCATGTTAACTCCTCGTAAAAAAAAACTCCCCACCCTCCTTGTGGGCATTTTGCTAAAGGGAAGCATTTATTAAGATGCCAAATTTCCAGAAAGTAAGTCAATACATTTGTCACCAAAATGACAATAATATTCACTTTTATGAGGTAAAAATATGGTGGGGATTAGTGAGGTACAGGGGATAGGGAAGTGTTAATATAGGCAATTCATAACTACATGTAGTTCAAAATAGGATTAAAATAATTACAGACATATTTTATTAATATAGACATGTATATTTACCATAAAGCTATGCATGCTTTAAATACAAATGACTCAGTTTTTCAAGATAATCTACAACATTGCATCAATAGATTAGACAAAATAGTGTGAATTTAACATGGCTGTCAGTCATAAATACAGCCTGTACTTTGATAGGATCAGATATGTAACATAAACTTGCATATTGAAATAGAATAGAAACTACTAAATTGTAACAAGTAACAACGTATCTTGATTGATAAAAGTTGGAAACGAAATGTACAAATACAGCATGCATTTAAGAAAATACAGAATTGAATAGTTGTTGTCCCCCTGAAATGTGACTCCTACTTTTTAACAACAGAAAGAATTTTTATACAGTTCTTATTCATGAATTATATTTGAGTATGAATGTTTTGTTTGGAGCAAATGTGATAAGAGCAATTAAAACATTAAGAAAGAACTGTTATAACAAAAGAATAGCCTCTTATCAACTGTTTATGGGGGGAAAAAAATAGAATAATTGTTAATTGAAATTTGAACCCGCCCATTTAGCTAAATATGGGGAGCACAGATCTTAGGAGCGAGGTGTTGTAAGTTAAATCCACAGGCGAGGCGTGTGTTCTCCATTACAGTTTGATAAAAGACATTGTGACTGAAAATTGCGGAGAATTAAATTGGTACTGGTACAAAATCCAGGAACACCTGTCAGGTGAACTGCCTGCTGTTACATAACTGAAATACTGTCTGAAAATTGCTGTTAAACACAAAACAAACAAATAATGATTAAAATCAGAGGTTTAACTCCAACATACATGTTTGACTTTACTGTCTTCCCATAGCAGATAGAAGCCTACATAAATGGATCTTGGAAACATTGTTTCTTCCCCTTAGTTCTAAGGATAAGCAGCTGTAGGTCTTTTCTCTTGTTCCATACATTGTTAAGTAGATTCACAGCTGTTTCCCTGTGTCCAAGGTTTGGTTCTTGGTCAGTGGTCCTGATAAGGTTGGAAAGTGCTCTTTGCTTTTCGTACTGACTGCCAAGATAGCGGTAGTTCTTGTATTTAGGAAGCACATTTTTTTATCAAATTTCACTGGAATGATCAGTTCTGAGCTTGGCTATTTACCAGAGTAGATAGAAGCCTACATATACGGATCTTGGCAACATTGTTTCTTTGCCGTAGTTTCAGGGATAAAAAATAACAACGTAAGGCATCAGTTGGTTGGCCTTCTTGTTCCATACACTGTCCAAGCAGATTTAGGGCTGTTTCCCTGTGTCCAAGGTTTGGTTCCTGGTAAATGGTCCTGATAAGGTTGGAAAGTGCTCTTTGCTTTTCGTACTGACTGCCAAGATAGCGGTAGGTCTTGTATTTAGGAAGCACATTTTTTGATCAAATTTCACTGGAATTATCAGTTCTGAGCTTGGCTATTTACCAGAGTAGATAGAAGCCTACATATATGGATCTTGGCAACATTGTTTCTTTGCCGTAGTTTCAGGGATAAAAAATAACAACGTAAGGCATCAGTTGGTTGGCCTTCTTGTTCAATACACTGTCAAAGTAGATTTAGGGCTGTTTCCCTGTGACCAAGGTTTGGTTCCTGGTAAATGGTCCTGATAAGGTTGGAAAGTGCTCTTTGCTTGTCATCTTGTCTCCCAAGATAGCTGTATGTCTTATGTTGTAGAAAGTACAGGTAAGGCAGAGAATCCATCACTGCACAGTCCATCCAGAAGTCCAAAATACCTCTGAAAGCAAGGTCCTCTTGTGTAGATCTGAATAGTTCATACTGTAGTTCAACTGGAATACAGTTTAATTTCACTTGTCAGGAATGTGACACAGAATGCTGCAGTATGCTGCAGAGCTTCTTCAATATGAGTGTCAGATATTTCATTGAATCCTCTTACATTTATATAACCTTGCTGGGAAAAATGACAGTTACAAACTGGCTGAACGATGTTTTGGTCATACTTTCCTTCAATATCTCTGAGTGCAGTTTCTGTTCTGTGATAATCCCCTATACAGAAATACATGGATGCTAACTTCAGTTTACTAGATGCAACATCTGTGTTCAGACCCAGTGAGATCCAGGTTAGAGCTTCTGGTGATATCCCATGGAACTGTTGAATGTTGAGGGATGCCAGGACAGATCCCAATGTTGTACAGAACCATGGTGCAAGAAGTCTACAAGCTGTTCTGTCAAATCCTTGGCATTGATTAGAACTACTGACTAGATCAAAAATGAATTTCAGCAAATTTCGGATAGTTGCTCCATTATCATTGTTTCTGATTACACAATGCTGTATGCTTACAAAAACAGATTGTGCAGTTGTTTTTAATAAGATCGCTGAAATGATATTACCTGTTTTTAATGACCTTAAATTATTAAACTTCAGCTGAAGCCTTGAACCAAGATCATCACACTTAATTCCCAGTAATGCTGTCCCTTCACTGTTTATAACATACTGTAATATGTCAAGTATGGAAGGTTTGATTTCAGTTGAAATCTTCGCTCTCATTAGGTTATTATCAGGTAACAAAAAATGCGGACAATTTTCATGTAAAATGAAGTTGTGGAGGACTAGTAATTGTAATGATAAACAAATAATTAAGTTATTTTCTCTCCAGATGTCGGAATATTTGTTTGCAATACAGTGAAATAGCACTGTTTTACACATGTAGCTTGAAATAGTGTCTTCAAATTGTGGCTTGATGTAAGTTTTTAATATCATCTTCATCAGCACATAGCACCGAATCTGTGTGATATTTAGATTTAACATCAAACACCTTTCTGCTAGAGATGTTGATATTCTCCATTCAGTCTCTTCATTTTCACTTCCCTTGCTTCCAACTCCAACAACAAAACATCCAGTATTGCTACAATATCTCCTCATGTCATCTGAAGGCCATTGACCTACACCTTGCTGGTCTAACCATTGTCTAGCTTGTAGAGGCCATGTTTTACAGTGGAAAGCAAGAACAAAATCATTGTCAGGAGTTGCAGGTCGTCGTTGTTGTGCAAATGCTGGACCATGTCGTACTCCTTCCCCTAAAAAAGAAGCTACTAGTAAATAGGGTTTTCCATTCCATAATAGTATTCTCCCTGTCCGGTCTTTTACAAAATATACATCAGGTACAAAATTGCATGGAAGAGGAGCATCATTTCTTAAACGTTGTAGCAAACAGTAGCCAGGTGATACTGTTGCGTCCTGTATCTTCAAGAGGTTTACCATACCAGGTTGCCAATCTTTCCAATCTTGTATAATATTATAGTTATTATTACATATAAGTAAGTCATAGTCTGAACTGAGTCCCAGTGTAGTGGTCCCCTCAGGCTGACTGCCCAAATAATAGTGTGTAACTTTCAAATCTTGTAGTTGTAGTGATCTGTTCATTACAGATTCACCCAGTAGCCATGATCTTCTTCGCTTTAGTACAATTCTCTCGTCCACTCCTATATCAGCAAGAACCTCTGACAGTTTCTCTGACACATTCTCAATATAGCCAGGTTGTTGAAACATTCTGAAAATGATACAAAGTAAATCTTCATAATAATGTAGACTGATAGCTTCAGTGGAACATAATGAGTGTTTACTTCAGCGGATACTTTTATACAACTGTACAACTCTTGGCTACATGCTTATCTTGTTGAACCCTAAGATGTAAAGTACATTTGAAACTATAAAAAAGATAATATTCAATGTTTAAAAAAAAGATCCAGTGAGTTTGAAGCTTTGTCTGGGGAGGCCATCCATTGGGTTTATGGTAGGTTGGTCTTGTAGAATGTGCTGGACGAATTTACTTGGTCTATTATAGATAAAAAAGAAGAAACTTCTATGTTTCAGCAAGAAAGCTTACATGTGATAAAAATGAATATTACATTTTTGTCTTTCCACATTGAATTTATTAATCTTGTTGAATAAAATTGATAAAATGCTTGGCAGAGCCTCGCATTTTATTATTCTATTCAACTCATTTGATATATTCAATATAAAAAGACACTGGTGTAATATCATCTATATACAGTGAATATACCTTAAAATATTATTAAATATTTTAAAAAGTACATACCTTTATTTTGATATGAAGTGAGCAATGTATTATTCTCCTTATTAAAAGTTGAAACTGCGTATTTATGTTTGTTTGGTGCTTTATGAAATTCCCTTTTTACTTTCATCATTTTAACCTTTTGACGTCCTCTTTTTAATTTCCTCCTTTTTGTTTCCTCTTAAAGGTGGATAATCAGATTTTGGCCATGTAACGGATTTGTTCGAAACTTTAGCATCTGATCATTTACACTCATTTATGTTCACTTAACACTTAATACAAATTAGATTTTCACTGGAGGTATTTTTAAAATTTCATTTTCCTATCCTGGTTGCCCACCCAAGATAGAGTTATTTTATCATAAGTATAAATTTGATAAACATACTTTGCCTAACGAAATGTATAAATAGACATATTGTAATATATTTGTAAAATATTTGCATTAAAAATTATGTATTTAGATGGAATTCATTAGAAACGCAAGTTTGAAAAATTATTATTACCTCCCTTTGCCTATCTTGGTTGCGCAACCAAGATAGATTGGAAATAAATGAATTCAGAAGCTACACACAGCTTTAAAACTTGCATTTTGGTTCAGATTGTTCAATAGTTGATATGTCTATCAAATGCAAATGTAAAACTAGACATTGTATCGAAATAAAAAGAAATACCCAGCTTTTTATATACTTTCATATTAAAGGGGAGTAATTACAAAATTTTATAGGAAAAATAAAATATACATTTCAAATAGGAATCTAACTCTATGTAATCGGTCTTTTTGTTCCTTAAATAATTCTCTACCAGAATGTACAAAAAGTAAAAACTGTCATTAAATGTTGTTTAAATGTGATTGACCACCTTTAATGCACATAAATATTCATTTTGTTTGGTGGTTTTTTTAATTCTCTTCTTTTCTCACTTACCGGACAGAAAAATCTCTATTTTTAGAAATGCTGGAAAATCTTATCTCACATGGGTTATCCCACACTCCTGTGACGGACTACTTCATGCACTGAATATACATATTATTTATGTAAAATATTAAAAATCAGGTACCTTTATCTTTTCTCTCTGTTCCTTATAGTGTATTTCTCGATTCAAAATTCATTACTTTATGACAAGAACGTACCGTTACACTACAAACGATACAACTAAAGCGGAACTTTGTTATTGTGCGTCACTGAAATGTCACGACGTCACTTCTGCTTATGGACGTCAATTTCCCGCGTTTTAAATAATTTCATATTTTCATGCTTGTTTTTATTGTTTCTGTTGTGGTAAGTGAGAAATAGAATCCATCATTGGTGTTCAGTGAAGATTGGAAATCTCAACCCTCGGGCGCACCGCTCAAGTCTTAAACTCGGCACAGCCTCGTTTAAGACTTGAGCGGTGCGCCCTCGGGTTGGGATTTTCTGATCTTAACCGAAGACCAATGACAGATTCTCTATTTCTAACAGGAGTATAAGTTCAAATTTAAACTGTATTTTGTTAGTCAGAAGTTACTTTCATTTATAATCTGGGAAACAGATTTTAGTTTTGCATGCTTTGTTGGCAATTTACATAAAACACGGTTTTTCGTTCAGATATGTAGTAATCTAAACATGAAGGCTGAAGGTCAGAGTAATTAATTACAATGCATCTGAACAAAAAAAAGTGTTTTATTTGCCAACAAAGCACGCAAAATAAAAATTACACCAGATAAGGATACTAATCTGGAATGCTTTTTTAGGCGGAATAGCAAAAGATAGGTCATTTTGTGAAACATGTTTTAATCGACAAGACAATACACTATAAAATCCTTCTTGTTTATATAAAAGAAAATATTAAAAGTGTTAGAATATAGTATATAATTTGATTGGCAGAAGATACAAGTAGTGTTTAGTTTTAGAACAGTTAGTTTACCATGGAAGCTAATTATGGTCTGCACTGTTCATTATTAGTCCCCTACTGGTTGAAAACCAGTTTCGGGGACTATAGGAATGCACTTTTCCGTCATTCCGTCCGTCCGCAATTTCGTGTCCGGTCCATAACTCTGTCATCCATGAAGGGATTTTAATATTACTTGGCACAAATGTTCCCCATGATGAGACAACGTGTCATGCGCAAATCCCGGACCCCTAGCTCAAAGGTCAAGGTCACAATTGGGGGTCAAAGGTCAACAGAGTTTTTTTCCTGTCCTGTCCATAACTCTGCCATCCATGAAGGGATTTTAATATTACTTGGCACAAATGTTTCCCATGATGAGACGACGTGTCATGCGCAACACCCAGTACCCTAGCTTAAAGGTCAAGGTCACACTTTGAGATCAAAGGTCAAGAGGATTTTTTTTCCTGTCCGGTCTATAACTTTGTCATGCAAAGCAGGATTTAGATATCAGTTGGCACAAATATTCCCCTGGATGAGACAACATGTCATGCGCAAGAACCAAGTCCCTAGGTCTAAGGTCAAGGTCATATTTAGAGGTCAAAGGTCAAATTCAAGAATGACTTTGTACGGAACATTTCTTCTTCATGCATGGAGGGATTTTGATGTAACTTGGACCAAATGTTCACCACCATGAGGCACCCTTGTTTTTAGAATTACGTCCCTTTGTTGTTTCTATAAATAGATTTTATTGTAACTTTTTTATTACTGCCGGTAGAGAAAAATCGAGACCACTTTTCTGTGGTACAGCATGCATGTTACATCCAATTTTTTTTTTTTTTTTTTTTTTTTTTTTTAAAGATTAATTTCCCTTTGTTGTTACTATAAATAACTTACATGATAACATTTTTATAATCAGCCAAAAAAATTCAATATGAAAACAACTGTGGGTTTTTATATATGCACATTTTAATCCAAATGTGTTGTTATAACATATTGTATATGTAGTACAATATTGTTTATACATCATTGACAGATATCAGTTCATTATGTTATACTGCAGTAGAAAAAATTAGGTGCCTTCCAGTAGGGGACTTTGTATTGCATGGCAATACTTCATTCACTTGTTTAGTCAGTAAAGGACCATGTATGATAAGGGGTGTTTTGGGCCCCCGATCCAAGTTTGTTTTTGAATGCATCATTAGATTATAAAATATGTCTATTTTCTTGATTTAGTTGCCAATTATCTGAATAAAGTCAGTATTTTTTTTTGAAAAATACTGATTTATATATGTATGCGTCCAAGTGTGTGGATATTTGGTTTATGAGGGGTATGCTTAAAAAGTGCAATACTGAAGTTATTATTTACTTAAATTAGAACTTGACCTGTTCATTCATTGCTAATACATTGCAATTGCTGTACAATTCATTTTGACATTTAATACCCATTATAATACTTGAATAGGAAAAACAATATAAAGGGAGATAACTCTTCTTTACTCAAAACAGCTGAAAACTAAGGTAAAAATTGTATTTTTTCAATTCTCCAAAATAAAGACACATCAAGAAATGTTTATTGTTTTATATCTATTTTATCTTATTTTGTAAGTTTAGAACTTGTCATGGTTACAAATCTAATTACTTGTTACCATGGTAACAGATTCATTTTTTATGCATTGTTTTTTTTTTAAGCATCCATTATTTCGCCTCAAATGCCTGTAAATGACCTTGTCAAATCGGTGTAAAACAAACAACAGGTTGACCTGATACTATAAGATTTTCAGTAAAGCATTTGTTAAAGTGAGCCATGAGAAAAGTGTAAGCTGAACTTGGATATGGAATTCAGTTCTTCCAAGTGTCAAGTTATCCGCGTCAAAAGAAGGAAATAATACCACCTGCATAATACATTACTAGAATATGTCGTCTCAACAGAATACCTTGTCGTGGATATCTCAAACGATCTGTCGTGGGACGCCAATATAAATAGGTCAACCAAAAAGACAAATCAAACTCCATGGCCTATCAGACCCTCGTCAAACCACAGCTGGAATATAGTTCCGAAGTATTGTCTCCATACACACAAATCAAAATAGACCAAAATAGAAGCAGTCCGAAGACGGGAAGTACGTTGGGCTATGTCTGACTTTTGCTGCAACTCCACTGTCACTGACATGCTATACAGTCTAAAAATTCCGCAGGCTAGATCTCCGGCGCCTTTACACCCGACTCTCTCTAATGTATAAAGTCTCAAATCAACTGGTTGCATTCCCCATGGAAGATTATCTCATCCCCTTAACAAGGCAATAACGCCATTATCATTAGCTGTCTTACAGGGTAATCTCTGTCACCACTGACAACTTCCAATATTCCTTTTTCCCAAGGACTATAGTCCTGTGGAATAATCTGCCACCTGACATTCCCTCCCTTCCAACCCTTGAGCAGTTTAATGCTGCTGTTTGCAACATTGAACACACTTCACCATAACCTTGCTCTTCATCCCTGTTTTTATTTTTTTAATCACTAACACATGTTTCTTTCCCTTTTATTTGGCTCGATTTTCTTTTATTTTCTACTAACAGATTTTTTGGGGGCTTGACGCGCACGGAAGTGTCTACGTCCCTGTAAAGGGTTGGTCAGTATCGGGAGATAGATAGTGTCTGAAAATAGTTTGTATGAGCGGTTAGAACAGGACCTGACAAAAAATATGAAAGGAGTTCATGTGACTTTAGCCCAAATTCGCTCAAAACACAAATCCAAGGGTACAACAAGATCTTACATAACAATTTTAACTTTTCAAAACAGACATAATTAAACAGTCCAAGCCCTTTGCGCTGTGTAGTTTTATAAAATGAAAAATAAGACAGGAAAGGTTTACAATATTAGTAACAAAGTACGAAATATATTTTGTTTTCTGTCTATTATACATTGAAACTCAATAATTTACTATGAACTATCTAACAAACATACATAAACAATATGAGATTGAAACACATCACTTAAACACTTGACCAAGCTTGGGGTGTAAAATAGCAAAATTATGTACGTTACCATTTACTTCCTGTTGCAATTCACGTTTAAGATAAGTGGTTGAAACTAGACAATTTGCTGTAAATACATACAGCATTGTCTTCATTTTATTCAAGTGCACAAGAAGTCACTCTGTAATTGTACTCGGGAACTGACTCATGAAAATTAGGAAAAAATTCATAGTTATTTTTTTATATAGCAGTTTCACTCATTTGATGATCATCAATTAGGATCAGATTAAGTTTCATATATACATGATTTTTGAAACTTTGTTTTATGTTGAAAGGCTTTCCTAACTGGATACCTGCCCTTGTTGTTACTGACATACATTGAATCCCACCAGGATTGTATTAATTCTGTAATCTATTATTTATTTTATTATCTGTTATTTAGGATTTCAATAAATAATATGATTTGTAAAAGATAAAACGAAAATGTTTATTCCCATCCCAACGCGTAAGTATTTCAATTTATTTTTAAGTATATTTAATTGTTCAAATTTCTTCTTAGAATACCACACTTCCTTGTACTATTTGTCATTCTTACAGACAATTAGTCCATACGGACATTTGATATAGGGATAGGACACCAGCACTTGAGATTCATTGTGTTTAAAAGCCGTCTTCTTAGAATACCACACTTGTCTTCCTTGTTGTACTATTTGTCATTGTTAAAGACATTTAGTCCATGCGGACATTTGAAATAGGGACAGGACACCAGCACTTGAGATGCATTGTGTTTAAACGCCGTTACTCCCAGTTAATGATCACGAATTTTTGGAAAGAAGAAATCCAAATTTAGTGGATAGTTCTCGTTTAAAGTCAATTGAGATGATTGTTTTCCTTGAACGGAACAAGGAACTTCTAAATTACGTATTGGCTTTTGAGGCATCGCATGTTGTAAAATATTTTAATATCTTTTTCCTGATATAAAGATGCAGAAGACTTTTCGGAAGTAAACTAGTTAAATACTTATTAAAAGTCTAATTTATAATTGTTGCTGACACCACTTGACTTGATTATTTATATTATTATTTACTTTTGTTTAAACTGTTACGCCCCGAAATACATTTTTGTAACACCGATCATTTAGTTTTTCAGTCATTTGAAACTTAGCGATGTCTGTATCTTGATGGCCAATGGAATGCCTAATGGCCAAACATTTGGAATGTGAAATGTTTTCTACAGGCAAAAAGTTATCTATATGTACAATGTATATATGAAGAGATTTTACATACTTTGTTATTTTACTCTGACATCATTCTGTTATAGCATATTGCATCAATAATAAATCACACGTTATCCTTATTTTCGACTGATTAGTATACTTCATACTATCGTGGCTGAAACCGACTTCTTACCAATCAACCAAGCTTTCAAGGACATCTGCCAAAGTACTGTGTTAAGAGGTGGTAGGGTATGGCTTATCAAAAGTGCTGCCTTTCTAATTTAGTACAGTTTTCCAGATTTATTGCATACAAAATATAAATGACTTTCTTTTGTCTGTTAATTAATTATGAAGCAACAAAGAAAGAAAACAAAAGTGTCATGATGACCCTGTATCGCTCACCGGAGTATATTGAACCCCATGTTTCAAACTGATGCTAAAATAGCCCGCCCGCTTAGCTCAATAGGTAAGAGCGTTGGTCTACGGATCTCGGGGTCGCGAGTTTGATCCTCGGGCGGGGCGTATGTTCTCCGTGACTATTTGATAAACGACATTGTGTCTGATATCATTAGTCCTCCGCCTCTGATTCATGTGGGGAAGTTGGCAGTTACTTGCGGAGAACAGGTTTGTACTGGTACAGAATCCAGAAACACTGGTTAGGTTAACTGCCCGCCGTTACATGACTGAAATACTGTTGAAAAACGGCGTTAAACCCAAAACAAACAAACAAATTAGAAAGTAGATCAGTAGGTCACATTTGTGGTCACTGAAAGACAGTTTAAAGATTGGTATGCAAAACTGTACATGTCATCCAAATTTCAAGGCTGGATCTTAAACTGGAGTGGTCACAAGGAAAAGTTTACACATGGACACACGGACGACGTAGACCTGCTGACCTAGTTTTTGACCGCAGTTGACCCAGTTTCGAACTTGACCTAGACATCATCAAGATGAATATTCAGACCAACTTTCATACAGATCCCATGAAAAATATCGCCTCTAGAGAGGTCACAAGGATTTTCTATTATTTGATCCACTTACTAGCTTTTGATGGCACGTGACCTCGTTGTGAACTTGACCTAGATATCATCAAAGTGAACATTCTGACCAATTTTCATGAAGATCCATTGAAACATATGTACTCAAGAGAGGTCACAATGTTTTTTTATTCTTAGACCTACTGACCTAGTTTTTGATCGCACGTGACCCAGTTTCAAACGAAATCACTTCCGTATGACGTCACAAGATGTTTTACTTACCTTTACGCCAAGCTCTTCAAGTAAAGCAAAAGTTTCGTCCCTTTATATGGCTACTTTTAGAGTAAAAATGTCTGGAAAAAAATACTGTATTTGTTCAAAATTTACTATGAGCGCACCTTAGAACAATTTTCTTTCATGTATCATTCTCCGTGTTTTTGTAATCCTCAACACATATCCAAAAACTAAAATTGTTCTCCCCTGTGCCCATATCGTACTTTGTTGATAAAGTGCATGAAAACATCTAAAAATGTACAAAATCTGTGTTGATGACATGAAACTAGACCATGGATCATGACTTTTAACGCAAAACTGATACATTTTTTTCTTCAAAAAATGCAAGATTAAGCCTTTATCTTTAAAATAATCCATATCGTTGAGATGTATTTTTACTTTCATTTTCTTTGAAATTTGGGGGCTAAAACTGTGCCTTATCATATATGGTCCTTTCAGTGAACTCTTTTCTCTATTAAACGACCATTTAAAATCCCTCCTGAATGTTTTCACAATATAAGTTAATTCTATCAAACGATTTTTTTTTCTTATGCAACCAGCGGCCACCGAAAATGTGTCTTGATCTGCAAAGATATATCAGAGACGGGGTTTTAAGTTTTACGACCAATCTTCTTTTAAGGCTTTTTAGACCTGTCTAAAATCAGCAGGTACGTTCGCACTGATACATTGTATAATTTTGACGATTAAATCCCACTTTCAAACCAATCTGACTAAAGTACTTGATCTTCTAAACGAAGATCTGAGAACGACCCATTCACATTCGTCTTCTGTATATTTTGGATTTCCAGTATTGCTATTTTTATTTTATCCAATCAGACGACTTGTTCGAATGTCAAAGAGTAAGAAAAATGTGCAGTCATTCCAGGGCTCGAACCCGGGACCCCTCGCTTACAAAGCAAGTGGCCTACCGAATGAGCTAACCGGCTATCTGATACAATATGACATAAAAATTGTAAATATCAAAAGTCAAGGCTACAGGTAGATTTGCAGGATGTTGTAAGTTAGGCTCTGATTGGCTAGCGAAAGGGTCGTCAGAACGAGGCAATGAATAGGTCGTTCTCAGATCCTATGCGTAGCGTAATAGGATATGTACTTTAGTCAGATTGCTTTCAAACCATCACAAACACAAGCACTATCAACTGGACATGGAAAAAGCTGTTCATCATAAGAAAAAATATTTTTTGATGATTTGACAAAAATGATTAGTCATCAGTAACTTTGTGACGACCAAACAGTGTTATCATTTCCGGTTCTGAGTTATGGAATATGTTTTTCATTTTAAAAGAAAATTAAGGGTATTAAGTCATACTTAAATAAAATTAATTTACTGACGTTTTAGGGCCACTGATTATTGAGAGAGTCTGGCTATTGCATCAGACTTGGGAAACATGCAGACAAAGATAGAAGACTTTTTAGCTTGACTATTCAAAGAATAGGTAGAGCTGTTGGACTCACCCATGCATCGGCGTCCCATTTTGGTTTAGTTTTTATTATGTAAGCTGGTATCTCAGTAACCACTTTTGGCAATGGATTGAAACTTCACACACTTATTGACTGTGATAAACTGACTTACACTGCATAGGTTCCATAACTCTGTTTTACTTTTTTACGGAATTATGCCCCTTTTTTGACTTATATTTTTGGTTAAGTTTTTGTATGTAACCTGGTTGAGGTTTTATATGTAAGTTGGTATCTCAGTACCCACTAATGGGAATGGATTGAAACTTCACACACTTAGTCACTGTGATAATCTGACTTACACTGCACAGGTTCCATAACTCTACTTAGCATTTTTACAAAGTCATGCCCCTTTTTTGACTTGGGTTAAGTTTTTGTATGTAAACTGGTATCTCTGTGCCCACTAATGGGAATGGATTGAAACTTCACACAATTGTCTATTGTCATGAGCTGATAATTATGCATTGTACAGATTCCATAACCCTGTGTTGCAATTTTACAAAATTATGCCCGTTTTTAGACTTTAATATTCATTTTAATATGCTTTTTTCTGTTAAAATACTCTTACGCTAGAATGACGTCACATTAACGTGCAGTGACGTCAATGTTTTTGTTGCGACCAAGAAAGAGCGCTACTATATATCATCTACTGTTTTAGATTAAGGGCATATTAGAATCGAAATAATTTATAGCAAAACCGTGTTTTAACACTTTTTATACACTCGCGCGGTAATACATCGTACACATAATTTCACTCGGGCTGCGCCCTTGTGAAATTATTGAGCCCGACGTATAACTACCCATCATGTATAAATAGTGTTAAAGCACTCTTTTGCTATAAATTATTTCTTAATTCAATAGACAAGGCTGTTGAATAGTCGAGCATTGCTATCTTCCGACAGCTCTTGTTTTAAGAAAAAGTAATTGTGATTAATAATTATGATTGATGATGAATGGTTAATTCATGCAAATAAAACCTTTATTTTGCAGAACTGTTTATTTGAAAAACATTGTAATCAAGAGTATAATAAATGTATGATTTATAGTATACATAGTTAATTAAAGGCACTCGCTACAGTTTTTCCGGACGGATCGATATTTACCCCAACACCGTGCCAATTTGGTTTCGATGTAGCTTACATGCCAGGAAGTGATTATCTAATGTTGCTTACAGCAAAAATTCGCAAATTATTGTATGTTCGCATGCATTTAATGTACAAAATGTATAATATACTGACTAAAGGTTAGGGTAAGTATCACCATGGTTACAAAATATATACATTTAAAGTACTTTTAGTTCAAATTGCTTCAATCCGACATATACTGGAGTCTGTTATTTATACCAACACTCCAACTCTGCATTGAGTCACAGCTGTTTCTAATCCCATACCGTACCCGTACCGTACATTCGTAAACTATAGGTTTCGTTAAAAAAAGGCGGAAACTTTAATTGTTCTTTGCCATCAGAATGCTTCAGAAACACCTTAAAATCCGATTATTAAGAAATCTGTCGTTTGATAATTTTATATATACTTTCTAAGTCAATTGCTCAAACACTGAAAGAGTATTTTGTGCCAACCTGCGTTGTATAAATGCCCAACACGCCCCACCTCATTGTAGTTTGATTTAAGCGAAATCTAATATGGTGACCTATCAATTTTCTTTTTGTTTTAGATTAGGTAGACATAACCAAAGGTATGTGCAGAGTTTGATTAAATTCTGTCATGTGAAACTAGATAAAATAGCAGAAGTACCAACTTAAAACTGACAAAAATATGCAAAAATAGCCCTTGGGTCTGCTGAACAAGTATTCCTTTCTTTACAAAATCATGTTCTTTTGATTTCTCTGCGCATGTTTCAAATAGATATATTGTTTTCTGTTAAAAAAATGCTTAGATAATCAAATTTATACTGATTATTGTACTTTACTGAAATATATTTCAGGATTACAGAAATTTTGAAAAATGTTTAAAATAGCACCATATCTACGGGCAAATTAAATTGAAACAAAGCTGGTGACCTAGTATTTTTATTTCATTTTTCAATACATCATAACATGATCTTTTAATACAAAACATTTCATCAAAATCTATTATTGAGAAAAAAATTACGAAACTGTAGCGAGCGTCCTTAACAGTGCAAAAATACCGGTTTTCTTGTGTAACTAAAAATTCTATTAACCCTTACCCTGCTACATTTCTGTAATGAACTTGTCCATCTTTCAATATGGACAGTACCATTAACTGTTAAAAGGGGTGATTAACTGTTAAAAGGGCTGCGTCCAGGATATTTTCATGACAAATGTCATAGTTTCTGAAAGCTCTTTGTTTTCATTTAGTGGTAACTATTTTCAACTTAACTCACACATATGAATTTAATCATTGTATAATCAATGAACCACACTTCTTACATTTGGGGAAAGTGGTTCTGTTGGGCCTTTTTTCATCATTTTTGGAAAGCCACCAGTACCAGTGGAATTCGGAAAATGCTCTTGGAAATTGTCTTAATTGGGGAAATTTGCAAATTACCAAAATCTGTGTAAAGATATTTTTTGTGTAAATACATATAGATTGCATTTCGGTAATTGTTCAACTGTAAGACTATTGTTTTAATAACCAAAATATATGTTTTTGTTTGTTTGTTTTGGGTTTAACACAGTTTTTCAACAGTATTTCAGTCATTTAACAGCTGGCAATTAACCTAACCACTGTTCCTGGATTCTGTACCAGTACAAACCTGTTCTTCACAAGTAACTGTCAACTTCCCCACATGAATTATCAGAGGTGGAGGACGTATGATTTCAGACACAATGTCTTTTATCAAATCGTCATGGAGAACATACGCCCTGCCTGGGGATTGAACTTGTGACCCTTCGATCCGTAGCCCAACACTCTCCCTACTGAGCTAAGCGGGCGGGCAAAATATCCATAGAAATTAGCAAAACTATTTTTAAAACAGCAAAAGCCCTAAAAGGTAACAATCATTTGAGAATTTTAAATTCAGAATTGGAAAAAGAAATATACTTATTGCTTTAAGATTACCTGTTAGGAGGTAGATTCATAAGGGAAAAAAGTCCTAGTAAAGTTAATATCTAATGATAAAATATTTTAGTATAGTTTCACCATACCAGAAAGTACCTAAAATGCCTACCTGGATTACAGAAATGGTTGTGCTCCTTTACAGATATCTATTCATAGAATAAACCAGTCGTAATTTAAGGAGGAAGCACCATGAGGCATGGGCCAATCTTTCCTGTCGTCTGCCATAATATATTTACAAACATGAAATAGCCATTTTGGCCCAAACCACAAAATTTGATGCACAGTTTCACCTAAACTGCAGTACCTTAGGTGGCATCTTACCGTACGTAGTTAATAATGTATCATGCTTTTTTCTCAGGATAGGCTAGTATTATAATCAGATGGTCACGTTTGGATCAAAATTTTCTACAGTGTAGAATTTGAATAGACACTGATTTTTCAAAACTTCAGAATATACTTAGACAGTACAGCAAATAAAAAAGATAGGGTCGTGTGCTTGATTTCTTGCTAGACCTATTTGAAAAATTAGGACCTCACGCAATTTCTAATAATGGGAGTTCATGGGAAAATCACAATTTTTATAACATTTTCACGAATAGAAAATTTTCTACAATGTAGATTTTAATGAAACTTCTCACAGTTGTTAATAAACATATGGTCTATAATGTGGTGAAATAAAATATGTAGGTCCGTTTTGCTTATTTTTGAGATATTTGATTATAGTGAACCGCACATTTAAAGCTAATCTAAAGAAATTATTTTTAATTATATAACGTGTCAGATGTTTCAACACCATATTTTGACTTTAGAAAGATGGTAACAGTGCCATTGTAATAAATTTACTCACAGGTTGCCATAAATATATAAAATGATTTTCATTTCCTTAAGCCGAATCCAGGTTCTATTTTATGTTTTCCGGATAAAATGATGTTATGTCATCACTTCCAGTTTATTAAACGTGCAGAACTACCTTAAACACCTTTTTCTCTGAAACTACTGGTCAGAATCACACCAAACTTGGTCTGTAACATCCTGGCAAGGTCCTCTTTCAATTTTATTCTAATGGGGGCACTTTGTCCCGAAAAGGAATCCTTGAGTTTAAAAACATAAAAGTCTTTAAATGACTTCGTCACATGAACCACTGGATGGATCTTCATCAAACTTTGTCTGTAGCATCATTATAAGATCCTCTCTCAGTTTATTCAGATGGAGTACTTGGTCTTTTCAGGAGTCACAGAAGCTAAAAATAGAAAAAAACCTTATAATGACTGCTCATGAACCTCTTGAAGGCTCTTCATAAAACTTGGTCTGTAGAATCATAGGAAGGTTCTCTCTCAGTTTGATCAAATAGGAGAACTTTGCTCCTTTTAGGGGCTGCTAGAAGTAAAGATTGAAAAACCTTTAAACAAATTATTCTTATGAACCACTTGATGGATCTTCTTCAAACTTTGTCTGTGGCATCATTATAAGCTCTCCTAGTCTTGTTCAAATGGGGATACTTGTCTTCCTTTAGGGGCTGCTAGAGTTAAAAATAGGGAAATCTTTAAAATGTTTTTTCCTCATGAATCGCTTGATGCATCATTATAAGTTCCTCAACCAAATCTATTCAAATGGAGGTGAGGACTTGACACCTTGTACTTGCTGCTAGAGCTAAAAACAGAATACCTTTTGACAACTTTTCATGAACCACTTGCTGGATCTTCATCAAACTTGCCTGGTATTTAGCTTTTCCTTAAGGTCCTCTCTTCATTTTGTTCAAATGGAGGTACTTGGCCCCTTTTAGGGGTACTAGAACCAAATATAGAAAAACATCTTTTTTTTTAAAACTTAATACAACTTCTTCTGATAGAGCGCTTAATCTTGTGTAATCTGGCATGATATAAGGGGCTACAAGATTTAAAAATAGAATACCTTTGAATAAATATTTCCCTTCGCCTGGCAGATCTTCATTAACCTTGGTCTGTAGCATCCTTGTAAGATCCTCCAACAAATTGGTTCAAATGGAGACACTTTAACTGTTTTATATTTTTATATGCTAAATACAGATGTTACCATTCATGATTCAGTGTATCACTCGTACAGATAACAGATTAATTGTTGAGAATTTATCATCGAGGGTCAGCTGGCAGGTATGTTACTTGAAGATTATGGTAAAACATACATATATTCAAGGTCAAATAGTCGAAAGTCAGGTGAGCTACTTAGGGCCACTATGGCCCTCTTGTTGCTGCTAGAGTTGGTGTTGTTTATTATCGTAATTCCAACAGCAATCCATGCCTTTGTTACTGTGTCTTTGGTGATATATCAATTACTAATCTATTGTTCTTTATTTTCTTTATTTCAGGCATATATTTCTACAGAAACCCCCATCCAGCATGCTGTGTCTGTCGTCCAGACCTCAGTAACATCCCGGGAGGTATAGAGATATCCAGGGAAACAGAATATTGTGAAACTTGTCTAATGCAGCTGCAGGAAGGACAGAATCTTGTAAACTCTGTTCAAAAGGTAAGATGCTAGAATGTTGGAATTAATGTATTTGTATTGAAGAAAACACTAATATTTGATCATCTGGGTAAATGCTTACAAGTCAGTAGTTTTACTGATTGAGAACAGGTTTGTACCGGTACAGAAACCAGGAACACTGGTTAGGTTAACTGCCCATCTTTACAAAACTGAAATACTGTTGAAAAAAAGGCACTTAACAAAAAAAAAAAAGCCCTTTATTTAACCGTAATCAAAACTTTGCTTAAAAAAAAACTGAGTAATGTCACTCGGCCATACCAGAGTTATGGCCCTTGACTTAGTGCAAAAGTATGCATAAATGGCCTAAGTATTAAAAAAGTAGTTGACCTAGGGTCATTTCTCCTTGTAGGAATTTTATTCAGCATGATAAGGTCACCATTTGGGGTTTTGTTTGAGATTTCACATAGCAAGACCAGAGCTTATGACTGAGTAAAATGTATACATAAAAGGCCAAAAAGTTTATGCTGAATGTATCTCAAAAATTATTTGCCCGTATCATGAAACTTCAAAGGAATTATGTTACTGAGCATGTTAAGTTGTGCACCAAAGGTTTTATTTTGGATTTACCCTCCCCAAGTTGGATGTTTTGACATGCCACCTGAAAGAACACTAATGATTTTTGTAAAGGAATGCCAACTTTGATAATGTGCATTAACCCTTAGCCTGCTGCAGGCGAATTTAACAGCCTTTGCAAACAGCTTGGAACCAGATCAGACGCCGATTAAATCGGCGTCTGATCAGGTTCCAAGCTGTTTGCTACTCTGACAATATTTCTTCCAATTTTGGAGCAAATTGAATGAACTTCACAATTTTAGCAGACGACATTTCCAGCAGACGACAATTTATCTAGCATGCTAAAGGTTAAGCATCAAGCTGAAGTGCTAAGACTTTATGCTGATGACACTAGGATCTGGTAACAAGTTAGTAAGTATTTTGTGTGCATGTATTTAAATTGAAGTAGATTAATGAATTAATAAAATTTTAGTCTCAGATTTCTAGAATTAGAATTTTTTTTTGTATTTCAGGATGGAGTTACGGCTTCTACTTCAGGGATAAGACCAGCAAAGTTGAAGGATGTGGAAGATGTTCCGAGGGATAATGCTTTAAGTCTGTTACTGATGAAACATTGGTTTGGAGATGAAGAAAGTAGTACTGTAGAAGATATAATGAAAATCTGGGTAAACTTCTTGTCCATTGATATAATGGAGTAAACACAATGCCAAAGATTAGTACCTATAGTACATAATGTGTTAATTATTGGTATGGAGGTAAGGAAAGTAGTTCCATTGATGATATGCTTAAAAATATGAGTGAAATTCATACACTGAAAAAAGTCTGAAAAGTCTGGAGTGCAGTAATATGTTATACACGTATACATTATAATGTGATCAAATGAATTCTAGGTATTAGTTGTATATTGTTAAGATAACAAAAACAGTAAGAGTAGTCTCCCCTGGAAGTATTGCACACACCAAACAGAGTAGTCTCCCCTGGAAGTATTGCACACACCAAACAGAGTAGTCTCCCCTGGAAGTAATTGTGCACACCAAACAGAGTAGTCTCCCCTGGAAATACTGAACACACCAAACACCAAGAGCGACACATCACAAAGTAGGTCATCTGATATAAACTGTAGGGGGAAAGATACAGCAGACAGATTGCTCATAATACCCATCAACATATCTAATTATATGAAGTTTTGTTGGTAAAAGATAGGGGAAAGGGTAAGTAAAAGGGAAGTGGGGTATAAAAAGGGGGAGTAGAAAGAAAGATGAAGGGAAATATTCACACAGAAACTGCCCACCTGCTTAGCTCAATAAGAAGAGCGCAGTGGATAGTATGGTCATGAATTTAATGTACAGGCAAGGCATAACAATCTGGTAGAAGACATTGTGTCTCTGAGTTATGTGCAGAAAATGAGAGTTACTTGTGGAGAACAGGTGAGCACAAGGGCAGAATCAAGAAAAACAGGTTATGTTATTGCCTGCCAACACATAACTGAAATACTGTTAAAAAAAAAGAGGCACAAAACCCAAAACTAGCTAACTAACAAATATAAACTATTGCAGAAAATATAGTGGACAGGTTGTTTCAAATACGAAGAAGTATATGAAAGATATGAAAAATGGGAATGGGGTAAACAAAAAAAGGAGCTGGGAAAGGTAAGTAAAAGAAGGGGGAAGGGTTGAAAACAGGCAACACTTTGTTGGAAAAGTCATCTACTGTGTTAGCAATGCGTTAAATATTATGTGTAAAATAGGTGAAATGTACTTACTTTGCATATATCATATATAAATTTCAGGATAATGAGGTGATTGAGAAAAGAAGTGCAAAGAAGCGAGGCAAAGGTAGAGATTTACCAGGCACGTCAGAGTCGAGTTTAATGAACAGACTTCTGAATAAAGTTTCTACACCTGCTGCTTCTAGTCCTGTGCATTCGAACACTTCAGCTAGGAGTGAAAACTGGGAACCAAGCACAGCATCTAGTACAGATGACCTTGATGAAGGTCAAAGGTCAAGGAAACAGAAACAGACATCTGAAAATTTACAAAATGATGAGAAATTTAGTCAAAAATCTTCTGAAAAATCACAAACTTATACAAAACAACGTTCAAAAGATACTCAAAGAGAGAAAAAAAGGAGAAGAAAGGAAAGTAGTGTGAATTCAGAAGGAATCTCTACATGTAGCGAACATGTGGAATCTATAGTCTTAGGATCAAGTGATTCAGCTATGTCTGAAACTTTCAGAGAGAGAAGCAATACAGGTCTACCTATGTTCACTTCAGTATTAGCAAGTCTTTCTAAATCAAGACAGCAGACAACACCTATTCCCACTCAGTCACAGAAGCAGACGACACCATCTCAGTCTAAGAAACTTCCTAAAACCTCTGAACGAACTGGATCATTGACCTTATTCTCAAGTCCAGAGTCAGAAACTAGTGAAAGTACAGTTTTTAAGATACCTACCTCGTCTAGTAAAAAGAAATCAAGCAAAAGACATAAAAAACAAAGTCCATCTGAATCAAGTCTTTCAATTAAAACAGTAAGTGAAATATCAGCAAATGCTGGTTCAGAAGATCTCTTTGATGATTCATCAGAAGGTGTACTTGAAAGTGACGCTGATAGAATAAGTCCAGTGTTGTCTGTAGCAAGCTGTAAGGGTTTATTAGAAAGTCAGGTGTCAAAAAATATATCTAGACAATTATTTTCAAGTCAAAAATCAGACGGAATGGCGATAAATGGGACAGCAAGTTCATCAAGGAAAGATATTGCTGGTATTTCACCAAGAAAACCATCACATAGAAAACATTTAGCAGGATTTTAAAATCAATGTGTTAGCCAGGGTTGTAGCTCTTAAAGCTGATCCAAAATATCAACATACATTAATATCTTTATTGAAAAATATTTGTTTTGGAAACTGCTGGTCAGATATTTACTAAATCTAATGTTTCAGCTTAATATTAATTTGATTTTATCCCATGTAGATTTCAATGCTTGTTTAATAAATAGCATTGTTCAGATAGCTATTATTTTGATGATACGTAAACACATTTTTGTTAAATTAGTGTTGTTGGTGTTTACGGATGCAAAAAAAACAGTGTAAGCTATGTATTATTGGTAATCTTGATAAGACCACAGTTCAATATAACTGAATCTCTTGATAGACCTGCAGTTACCTTAGGTCAAAAACTAGGTCACTGGAACAAATCATATAAAAACCTTGTTAACACTGTAAAGGCCACATTTTCCATTTGATCTCGACAGGCTGTCAAGCACCTTTAAAAGTCCTACTTTTTTGTGCCACCCCACCCCATGAGTGGTGGGGGCATATAGATTTGGTCTTGTCCGTCCGTCCGAAGTTCTTGACACGCCTAGCTCAAAAAGTAATTGATAGAAATTGATGAAACCTTGCCTGAATCTTTATCTTGACATGAACTTGAGCACCTTCTATTTTTCGTCTGATTCCGCCCCCTATTTCCAGAGTAATGGCCCCTGAAATAGTCAGAAATGCACATTTTCACCTTGTGACACACCTAGCTCAGACAGTATTTGATATAGATTCATGAAACCTTGCATGAGTCTTAATCATGATATGAACTTGCACACCTTCTATTTTTCATCTGGGTCTGCCCCCTATTTCTAGAGTTATGGCCCCTGAAATAGTCAAAAATGCACATTTTCACCTTGTGACGCGCCTAGCTCAAAAAGTGTTACACATAAATTGATTAAACCTTGCTTGAGTCTTTATCATGATATGAACTTGTGCACCTCCTATTTTTCATCTGGCTCCGCCACCTATATCTAGAGTTATGGCCCCTGAAATAGTCAAAAATGCACATTTTCACCTTGTGACGCACCTAACTCAAAAAGTATTGCATATTAATTGATTAAACCTTGCATGAGTCTTTATTATGATATGAACTGCGCACCTCTTGTTTTGTGGCTGGCTCCACCCCCCTATTTTTAAAGTTATGGCCTCTGAAATAGTAAAAAATGCACATTTTCACTGAGTTATGTGCCTAGCTCTAAAAGTATTTGATGTAAATTCATGAGACCTTGCTGGAGTCTTTATCATAATGTGACCTTGCACACTTGACAATCTTCTTGAGAATCTTAGCAACGCTTATTACAGAGTTAAGGCCCTTGAAATAACCAAAATAGTGGATTTTTCGTTTGTGATGCTCATAGCTGAAAAAGTATATGGCCTAGAATAATGAATCCTTTTCATAAAATGTTTGTTGAGGCTATACCCCATTAAGACTGCAAACATTTGAATTATTCCCCTTATTTGTGACAAATGTAACGGTGGGGGGCACTGGGTTCCATGGGTTCAGTCTGTGGCTGGATGACAGAGGTGTGAACTTCTATATTTTAGTCAGAATTCTTAATTTCAGCCCACAAAATGTCAACAATATTTGAGCCCTATTTTTTGTTTAAAATTGCCCAATTATTTGACCTAAATATTTGTCAGAAGGTGCTGAACAGCCTATAACCATAAAACTTTGTAAAAATGTTTGTTTGCATGAATTCTAGGTTAAGATAAAAAATTTAAGTGATAGCACAGTTTATGTGAATGAATCCAGTTTTTGGGATAAGGATCTGACTTAGCCTTATTTGAAAAACTACTAATTTTGAAAATAAAACTCAAATATTTAAGATTGTATCTAGTGTGGTTAGTGTCACAGAATGCTAATTTAGTCCAAATATGCAGAAGTATTAAACAGTGGATTTGATGAATTTTGTTACATGAACCAATTCCGCACCTTTCAGATAAATGTAAAATTGGAAAATTCATAAAAAAGATTATTTTGAAATGAAAACAAAAATTAAAAAAAGTGAGGTTTTTCAATAAAGGACTAAGTCCAAGTTACGATGTCACTCCATTTTTGTAAAGAAATAAATCAGCTTGCGACATTTGCATACAATGCACATGCTCAATTTTGAAAACATAGAACATTTTATCAAAAATGGCGGAGAATTTTAACTGAACTCCCCCCCGTCTATTTTCTCTATTTTCCATCAGTATTAACTCAAAAAGGCTTGTTTCAATACTCCATCGTTTTCCATCGATTTTTCAGAGGAAAACAATGGCAGATTTACAGAAGGGAAGCAAATTACAGCTTCAGACCCAGTTTAATGAAGATCCATCGAGTGGTAAATGAGAAGAAGTTGTTTAAAGGTTTTTCTATATTTAGCTCTAGCGGGCCTTAGGTTCAGTTGCCCTCATTAGGGGATCTTGCCAATGTCTTTGCTTCCGTTAATATTAGACCAAATTTTAATAAACAAACCCCACATAAAAACACCTTTCCAAGAAAGCAAAAACGGAGCATTTTAAAGCATACATTAACACATCCAAAGCAGACATTTTAGAAGGCAATACGTCATTATAAGGTAGAAAAGAATTGGACAAGCTTTAAACACAGGCGCTTGATGCTCTATCAATTTATGCATTACCATATACCACCCACCTAATATACTATGAAATAGTGTATCATGGACAAAAGTCCAATTCCATTTGCCTTCAAAATCGCCGTTCAAAAAATCGAACCGAGGCGTGAAGTTGCCAACCTGGATCTCTTTCAGAGATCTAACCTGCACATATATTTCATTGATAGAGCTTCAAACACCTGTGCTTTAAAACATCCACTCTGGCATCCAAAATATTTACCAGTCAAAAAGATAGGCAGTAAAAGATCCCTGTCTTGGCTTACTAAAGAAATATAAAAGCTGATTAGTGCCAGGGGTAAGTTTTACCAGAAACTTCAGAGACACAGGTTAAATGACTCCCTACACAAGGAAATTCAATACAAATCCCTCGGATTAAAAGTTGAAGAAAAATGTCACATGAGTCATACATAGAAAACTTAATTGACATTGCACGGCAAGAAAATAGTAGCAGCACTTTCTCAGAAACTTTCTCTTCTAAAAGGCTATACAACCTCGTGGAAATCACTAGGCATCATTCATCCCACCCCACTTTCCGTTACTCTTCAAACTTTTAGGTACTATTCAATCGGACAGTGTACAGAAGGTTAACACAATAAACGGTCAGTTCCAGCCTGTCTTTTTTATACATCTCCCCTGTCACAAAGTCAGTCCTGCCTTTGTAAAATAAAGTCTCAATTTTCAGGGCAAACAAAATATCCACAGATGCCAGACATCATCATAAACAAAAATGGTATGGTCACTATCCATAAGCTCCTCTCCAGCGTTAAAGTGGATAAAGGTGCTCGTCCTGACCTCATCAAACCGCTGTCTTACGAGAACTGAGAGGAGAAATTGCTGATGTTGTCTGATTTTTCAGAACTCCCTATCTATTGGTTCTTGTCCATTAGATTAGACCAAAGCAAATGTTACACTGCTGTTAAAGAAGGGTGACACCAGCGACACAGTAAATTATAGGCCCATTTCCTTGACTTGCATTCTATGCAGGCTTCTTGAGCACGTTGTCTTATTTAACCGTTCTTCTCACTTTACCAGGCATAACATCCTATGTATATGCATGGATTCCGTGGCAGACTTTCTTGTGAAACTTTACTCCTTGAACTCCTTGAATCTCATAAAATCATTGAGTGAGGCCAAACAAACTGATCTTATCCTTCTAAACTTCTCTAAAGATTTTGAAAAGGTTAATCATCTAAAACTTATGTAAGCTCCAAGGGCATAGTGTCTGTCCCAAGGTAAACTGGTAGAAATATTTTCTTCTTGGTCGTTCTCAAGCTAATGTTCTCAATGGTAGATCCTCTGAGGAAGTACCTGTTACACCACAAGGCTCTGTTCTTGATCCTCTTCTTTTTCTGCTCTACGTCAATGACCCCCCTCGTTCTGTTACCTCTCCGGTGCGACTCTTTGCTAATGACATGACAGTTTATGTCACCATCAACTCCATTTCCTTCTGCAAAACCCATCAATATCATCTCCAGCTATTATAAAAATTGATATTGTGGGGCATGTAGTTTAACAATGTCAGGTCATACATATTTCTAGAAACCTTACACTTATAACTTTTAAATACGAACTTCACGGAGAAATCTTAAAACCAGTATCAAATGCAAAATATGTAGGGGTAGACATTTCTAAAGACTTATCTTGAAACACACACATCAATAAGTCGGCACAGCAGGCAACAAAACATTTGGATTCATCCGCAGAAACATTGTTACTAAAAAATTAGTATGTCTGTTCTCTTGCTTATAAAATTTAATTTAGGTACATATCAACCATTTGTTCACCTCACTCTGAAACTTGAGATAGAGCAGCGCCGTGCAATACGATGTGTAAAAACAATACTCCACTAACGCCAGTGTTTCCCAAATACACTTAAGTTTAGGTTTGAAATCCCTAGAACACAGTAGAAAGAATGCTAGACTTCTTATGTTTTATAAAATTTACAATAACTTGGATGCTACACAACTTCCCCCTCATTCCCAGCCTCTTATTAGGATTACCCGTCATATAAACAGGGATCCGTCACGTGCTATGGTAGAGTTTTAAATGTTTTTTATGCCCCCGGCATCTACTGATGCGGGAGGCATATAGTGTTTGTCCTGTCCGTCCGTACGAGGTTAACCAAATGGGACCGTTTCGTCTAGCATCAATACCCCTTACTAGAATGACTTGATACTAACGCAGATGTAACCTGTGACCATTCCTCATCTTCAGACATCACCTGACCTCAGTTTGACCTTGACCTTGACCTCATTTTGGACTTAGGTTGCTTTATATGGGTCATCTCTTTGTTAATCAAATGGGACCGTTTCATCTAGCATCAATATCCCTTACTAGAATGACTTGATACTAACGCAGATGTAACCTGTGACCATTCCTCATCTCAGACATCACCTGACCTCAGTTTGACCTTGACCTTGACCTCATTTTGGACTTAGGTTGCTTTATATGGGTCATCTCTTTGTTAACCAAATGGGACCGTTTCGTCTAGCATCAATACCCCTTACTAGAATGACTTGATACTAATGCAGATGTAACCTGTGACCATTCCTCATCTTCAGACATCACCTGAACTCAGTTTGACCTTGACCTTGACCTCGTTTTTGGACTTAGGTTGCTTTGTATCGACAAGGATGCCACCGGGGGCATCAAGCGTTTATTGAACGCAACTTCTTGTTTTTTAATGAAATTCAAGAACTTGTATGTTAAAAAAATACACACATAAAACATACATGTATTGTGTGATTTTTTTTTACATTTAAGTTCTTGAATTTCATTAAAAAAAACATTTAAAACTCTATCCTAGCACGTGACGGACCCCTGTGGTCTTATGCACCCTTTTTGTCTCCACCAGTTTCATTTTGGCATAGATTATTTCAAATCTTCCTTTTTTTTCAAAATGCCACAGTACTCTAGAATTTTCTGTCTTATCACATTAATGTAAGAGATGTGAAAAGTGTTAAAAACATACCTTGCTGACCAACTAGTTTAATTTTGAGACAGTCTAGCTTCTTTAAAGTAGACTGTCTCAAAATTAAACTATTAGGCCAGTAAGAGATGTTTTTGATACTTTTTACTTCCTCTTATTTTATCTTACTTTACACATAACATAATATGTTTTTATTTCACAATCTCACTATCTACTAGGAACTTTTCTAGTGGTGTTCTTATATATTTCTCCTTCAACTAACTTCGGCACATACTCCTCTCCATAACCGGTGTAACAGTACATTGAGTAAACGATTGGTAGGTAGGTAGGTAAATTAAAAGCCTTATCTTATCGAACAGTAGTTTTCAGTCAGCAGTTTGCTTCCTCTTATGACAGAAAATACCTGCCTTTATATGGAAGCATTTGTGTTTGCACAGTTGCCATTTACATAAGATCACCGACACAAAGCCAGTCATATGGCGAGTTTTTCAGCTTTTGACGTCAGTTGCCCCTACGAGCTTTGTTTCAAGAATGAACATGTACCTACTACCGTGACCAGACTTGGTGAATTTCTTACATGAAAGATTCTACACCCCAAGTGAGATTTCGAACCAACTTTGGTGAAAGGCTAGTGATTCAATGTCAGCAATCTTTACCGGCCTTTTAGCTCACCTGAGCACAAAGTGCTCAAGGTGAGCTTTTGTGATCGCCCTGTGTCCGTCGTCTGTCCGTCCGTGGTCAACAATTTGACTGTTAACACTCTAGAGGTCACAATTTTGACCTAATGTTAATAACAGAATGTTACCCTCAATAAAATCTTGGACGAATCCGACATTGGGTCATCTGGGGTCAAAAACTAGGTCACCAGGTCAAGTCAAAGGAAAAGCTTGTTAACACTCTAGAGGTCACAATTTTGGGCCAATCTTAATGAAACTTGGTCAGAATGTTACCCTCAATAAAATCTTGGACGAGTTCGATATCGGGTCATCTGGGGTCAAAAACTAGGTCACTAGGTCAGATCAAAGGAAAAGCTTGTTAACACTAGAGGTCACAATTGTGGCCCAATCTTAATAAAACTTGGTCAGAATTTTACCCTAAATAAAATCTTGGAGGAGTTTGATATTGGGTCATCTGGGGTCAAAAACTAGGTCACCAGGTCAAATAAAAGGAAAATCTTGTTAACACTGTAGAGGTCACATTTATGCATATATCTTCATGAAACTTGGTCAGAATGTTAATCTTGATAATCTCAAGTTCCAGTTTGAATCTGGGTCATGTAGGGTCAAAAATTAGGTCACTAGGTCAATACAAAGGAAAAGCTAGTTAACACTCTAGAGGCCACATTTATGATCATATCTAAATGAAACTTTTTCAGAATGTTAATATTGATGATCCATAGGTCAAGTTCAAATCTGGGTTAGGTGGGATCAAAAACTAGGTCACCAGGTTAAATCAAAGGAAAAGCTTTGTTAACACTCTAGAGGTCACAATTTTGGCCCAATCTTAATGAGTTACCCTCAATAAAATCTTGGACGAGTTTGATATTGGGTCATCTGGGGTGAAAAACTAGGTCACCAGGTCAACTCAAAGGAAACGCTTGTTAACACTGTAGTTGTCACATTTATGACCATATCTCAATGAAACTTAGTCAGAAAGTTAATCTTGATGATCTATAGGTCAAGCTTAAATCTGGGTCAGGTGGGGATCAAAAACTAGGTCACTAGGTCAAATCAAAGGAAAAGCATGTTAACACTCTAGAGGCCACATTTATGACTGTATCTTCATGAAAATTTATCATAATGTTAATCTTGATGATATTTAGGTCAAGTTTGAATCTGGGTCATGTGGGGTCAAAAACTAGGTCACCGGGTCAAATCAAAGGAAAAGCTAGTTAAACTTTAGAGGCTACTTTTACTACCATATCTTAATGAAACTTGGTCAGAATGTTGATCTTGATGATCTTTAGGGCAATAGATCAGGTGAGCGATACAGGGCCTTCGTGGCCCTCTTGTTTTGTTTTTCTTTTTGTTACAGCCCAAAGTCTTATATGCATGACATTTGGTATAGGCGGTCTATTTTCCTTAACTGTGTATTGTTTTAGTTCATGGCCAATTAAATCGTTTAATCCGTACATTTTTGCACATAAAACTGCCATTCAGTGTATCTAAACTCTATTTGCACAATAGCTTCTGGCCACAGTTACCCACTACCTTGAGAGCCTACAGTGCATAATCATGCTAAATAAGTAAAGCAAGAACCAAGCACTGATAATTCATCTCCACAATGTGAATGACAAAGAATACAAATTCTGTACTAACAAGACATAAATGACTAAAAGTCTCGTAAAATGAAATGCGTTTCTTTATGAATAAATGAGCAAAATAAATATAAAGTAACCATAACAACAATTAAAGGTAAAAAAATTATTTGTATCTTCATAGATTTGGCGATACTCTCGACTGATGACGATCCGGCTGTTGCTAGGAAACTGCACACACTTTGGATTTAGGCGGTTTCTTTGACTCGTTCCTGAAAAGAAAAGTTGTTTATTTGTTAATTCTGTACTTGTTTAGTCAATGTTCCACCTTGGTTATTTTACACTCATCCTACATTACAAAGAAGTAGTTGCACGAAGCATTAGGCTAGGCAAGTAAAATGGTATTCTGATGTAGATTAACCTGGTTTGCATCGTATTTTCATTAAAAAACGTTGCTATGATTGTTCCGTTTACACATTTTATTCATTTACCATTTTCCCAAATCGTGTACACATTATGGTATACAAGTCTTGGATATTAAAAAGGTAGCTATCATCAATTGCAAGATACACAAAGATGTCTGCTTCGTGTATTGCAATATGAAAAAGACGCCTTTTTCACGTTAACAACGTGGATATTTTTCTATTCGTACAATAAGTCTCCAACCAAGCCTTACGTTAAGCTACAAAGTATCACTAAATTCGCCATCTATTTTATATTCTTTTTCTTTCTCGGTGTTTCACTTATCGGATTTTTATGTATTATATCTTAAATTCAACATTACTTTCGATTTTCAAGTTCTCTCTTCCTATTTTTTGTTTCATGAATCGTCATGTGTTTCCTGGCCATGTTTTTCTAGTCCCGACATTAAAGATGCTACCTGCAATCCATCCCTACCTTTTGCTGTCCTAATTTTTCTCTACTTATCTTTCGCCGTTTTTTTTCTCTTTTTTTTTTTTTTTGCCTTGTTTCATCAACTTTTATTACTTGTCTTAACTAAATCTTTAATGTTCTTTCTCTAATTCAATCTTACCTTTGGTTTTCAAGTTTCATTTTCTCCAATTCTATTTTTGCCATCTGCTCCTCATGCCTCATTCTCTCTCGATGTTTCTCTTGCTCCATTTTTAAATGTTCCAATTCCAGTTTCTTCTGCTCCAGGTGTATTCTCTGTGCTTCGTTTTCTTGCTCTTGTTTCTTGTGTTCCAGGCCTTCTTTCTGTAAGTTATGTTCGCGTTTTTTCCTGAAAGAAAAAACATAGTTGTATTACGGTATGGGTTCAATAGCACGTTTTATTTTTCACTACTGTTTGTGCATTATTGTAGTTTTAATGACCATTGCAGAATATGTACCAAGAACTTCGATTATCATTCCTTGCTATCTGCATTTATATATATAAATACGAACAATTACATCATAGTACCTTTGTAAACATAAATGATTAACAAACAATGTTGTGTGTTAGGTTTAAGATAGTACATACATAATACATGTATAGCTCTGTACAGTATAAGTATATACTGCTACTAAAAAACAGTAAGCTTCTTAAATGGTCCGAGAGCTCACGGACTTTTATTGCAACAATTGAGGCCAAAAGAAGTTTATACATTTATGGAAACAATATTTCATATCCTCCATGAAACCCCATTTCTTAAGTGTCAAAGCCGTGCCTATCTATATTTTGTTCACTTATGTTTGTGATAGGGGAGGTAAAACTCACTTGTAAAAATTTAGGGGGTAGGGTAAAGTTTACGTCTACCAGCGTTTTCACTGTTTAATTACAGTAACTATCTTAATGTCAATAAATGTATATATGTCATCCAATGTCAGCAAAAAGAAATTCGTCAAAAAATAATGAAGGGCAAACTTGATATTTAAGGTCAATGTCAAATTTATGTACAAATCACAAAATTGGCATATTTGAAATTTATTTTTATTCTTAAAAATTAGTTTGTTATCATAAGTCACTCAGTTTTACTTATGTAATGTGTATATAACAGCCAAAGTCAGAAATGCAAATCTTATTGCAAAACGTCAAAGTCAACCCTGATAATTGAAGGTCAAAGTTCATTTTCATGCAAAAATGTGAAAAATGTTACCTTTACGTTTTTCATCTGTTTAATATGTATTCACATTATTAGTCACTGAAGTTAATTTGTTTTAATGTCTGTATGCCAGGCAAAGTCAGCAGTGCAGATGTAACCCCAAAACTGCCAAGGGTAAGGCTTATATCAAAGGTCAAAGGTCAAATTTGTGTGAAAAATTGCATGAATAGCTTCCTGTTTGAAATATAAATGCTAATTCTAATCATTATTAGTAATTGCTCGTGATTTATTTTAATGTATATATGTCCCACAATGTCAGTAATAAAGATATCGTCTGAAATCAGACAAGTTAAAACGTGATATTAAGGGTCAAAGGTCATTTTCATGTAAAAGAATGAAAAAATGGCTCTTTAACTTTTCTTCTTGTTGATAATATTCGTCGATATTAGTCAACGATATCAGTTCATTTTAATGTATAAATGTTAGGCGATGTCTTGTATGCACATATAATTTCAAAACATTCAAGGTCAACCATAATATCAAAGGTCAAAGGTCAAAAAAGTGAGTAAAATGTTGCAATAATATCACCTGTTTGTAATAATTTTTATTGTTTAAAAGTATTTGTTTTGTCATTTTAGTAACAGATCGTTGTTCATTTTACTGTATATATGTCAGACGATGTCATGGAAGAGAAAATAAGTCAAGGTCAAACCTGGTATTGGAGGTCAGGGGTCACTTTTGTATAAAAAATAACAAAATTTACCAAACTTACTCATTACTTTGATCAAAAATAGCTTGTTGTTATAATTCACTGTTAGCAATTTATTTTAATGATTACATATCAAGCAAGGTCAGCAATGTAGGTCTTATTCTTATAAGTCAAAGGCAAACCTATTATCAAAGGTCAAGGGTCAAACTTGTGTAAGAATTCGCAAAATGACTAGAATTTTGCAATGATTTTTCTTTATTGTGTAGGTTATTTTTGTCACTACTAGTTAAACTGATCAGTATTCATTTTAAAGTATATACAACTGACAATATTACTGTTGAAATAATAATGAAAAATAAGTCAAGGTCAAACCTGACATTTAAGGTCAAATGTCATTTTCTTGTAAAAATTCAAAATACAGCATTTTTAATTTCTTCTTCGTTACATATTATCTTGTCATTTTGTTCATTGAAAATAATTTTGTCTTATGTTTATTTGTAAATCAATGTCAGCAATGCAGATCTAATTTCAAAAACAGTTATTGGTAAAGGATATCGAAGGTAAAAGGAGAAATTTGCGTGAAAGATCGCAAAAAAAAGCATTTTTGCAATATTTTTCATTGTTTAAAGGTATTTTGTCATTATTAATATCTTGTGGTTATTCCTTGAAGTTTCATACATGTATATCAACAAAGATGATATCCTAAGTCATGAGTGTAGATCAGCCCTGATGTTAAAGTTTAAAATTCAGTTTTGGGTAATAAATTCAAAAGATAACACTGTTATTTTATTTCTTTATTCAAACATATCTTGTTATAACTTGATGTTAATTCATTTTAGTGTTAACCTTTACTTACTTACTTCCTTACTGCCTTCCATCTTCTTATGGCCGTTTTATATTATTATGATTAGATGCGGCAATGAACTGCACCGTATTCTGCAGGTCGCTGGCATCTCTCCACGGCTTGGTCTCAGATGGGATGTCTGTTGGCCAAACTTTCTGGCGTGCCTTTTCCAGATAGGAACAGCTCTGCAGAATGTAAAACGGTGTTTGTTCCTCTGATCCGCACTGACATTTCGCTTTCTCTGCAACTCCCAGCTTCTTAATATGTTTTCTCAGGCCACAGTCTTCAGTGCGCAGACGGAAGACAGTTAATTGGCTGTTTAGCTTGTGTAGACAGTCCTGATTTGGCAGGTAACCTCCATTTATGTTCTTCCAGTCTGGCGCAAAGCTGTTCTTCCATAGAGTCTGAGCTTCTCTGTATGAAGTTGGAGGTTGGGGCTGTATTTGCCTGGTTGCTGTCTTTGCAAGTTTGTGCGCAGCTTCATTTCTAGCTATGCCCACATGTGCAGGAATCCATAGAAATGCTACATTGTTGCTCTCAGGCAGGAGATTGATGTTTTTCAACAGATGTCTAATTAAGTTGTCTGATGGAACTGCTGAGAGAGCCTGAAGAGCTGACTTGGGGTCTGTTAGGAATATATTGTCCCTTTTCTCCTCGCTCATACAGTTCGAGTGTCGCCGATGTGAGGGCATGTATCTGGATCTGGATCTGTTGTTGGAGCATCTCTTGCCGACTGGATGAGAGAGTATGAAGGAGGAGCTGTCTGAAAATTTGATGTAGGCACCACTCCCAGCTTTCCGAACTGCCCTTTCCACTGATCCATCGGTATATGCTTGGATCCAAAAGTGTGCTGGATAGCGGTTATTGATCATTTCTAGCGTAAGAGATTGTTGGTAAGCCTGATGTTGCTTTCCCTTTAATTCTACTCCTGGCACCTCCAATCTGATCTTGGGAGCACATTGTCTAGGAACCCATTCATTGGGGGCTCGAGCGGCTCTTCCTCTGTGTCCAGTGCTGCTGCTTTCCCTTTTTGTAGTTTTTGACGATATGGTTAAGACTCTGTCTTTTCAGTCTGTTCTTGGTTCTGCTCTTGTGTTTTGAGTGGAGTGGTAGTCTCTTTGCCTTCTCTGCATGCACAAAAGCTTTGCACTCTCGCCTTGTCTCTTATGGCTCAGGGTTGGCTGTCTTTTCCATTTATTTTATTGGAGTTGTCTCATTGCCCCGGGATTATCCTCAAACCTGACATTTAACCGTGTCCAATTTATCTTTACTGGTTTTGGAAGCAGTTACCCATGAGGTTGATGCGTACTCTGCTATGGGCCGTACGTTGCCTGTGTAGACTTGCAGAGAATCTTTGCATTTACTCCCCAACTTGTTCCAGCCAGTTTTTTCATAATTACGAGTTTTTTAAGGCCCTCTCCTTTGACCTTTAATGTCAGATTTGACCTTGACTAATTTTTTATTATTATTTCAAGAATGATATCATCTGTTATATATACTTTAAAATGAATAATAATAAGTTAATAGTTTTGAAATACCTCAAAAAATAATGAAAAATCATTGCAAAAATACTGATTTTTTTGGCTAATTTTCACGCAAATTTGACCTTTGACCTTTGATAATAGGTTTGGCTTTGTCTTATTTGGATAAGACCTACATTCCTTACCTTGTTTGACATGTATACATTAAAATAAATTGCTAACAGAAAATTCTAACAAGCGCTTTTATTTTTGAACAAAGTAATGAGTAAGTATGGTAAATTTGATCTTTTACACAAAATATGACCCTGACCTTTAATGCCAGGTTCGACCTTGACTTATTTTCTCTTCCATGACATCGTCTGACATATATACAGTAAAATGAACAACGATCAGTTACTAAAATGACAAATCAAATACATGTAATTTTAAACAATAAAAATTATTACAAACAGGTGATATTATTGCAACATTTTACTCACTTTTTTGACCTTTGACCTTTGATATTATGGTTGCCCTTGAATGATTTGAAAAAATATGTGCATACCAGACATCGCCTACTTTTTATACATTAAAATAAACTAATATTGTTGATTAATATCGACAAAATATCATTAACAAGAAGAAAAGTTAAAGAGCTATTTTTTCATTCTTTTACTTGAAAATGACCTTTGACCCTTAATATCACATTTTAACTTGTCTGATTTTAGACGATATCTTTATTACTGACATTGTGGGACATATATACATTAAAATAAAGCACGAGCAATTACAAATAATGATTAGAAATAGCTGTTATATTTCAAACAGGAAACTATTCATGCAATTTTTCACACAAATTTGACCTTTGACCTTTGATATAATCTTTACCCTTGGCAGTTTTGGGGTTACCTTTGCACTGCTGACTTTGCCTGACATACAGACATTAAAACGAATTAACTTCAGTGACTAACAATGTGAATACATATTAAAAACGTTAGAAAAAGTAAATGTAACATTTTTCATATTTTTGCATGAAAATGAACTTTGACCTTCAATTATTAGGGTTGGCTTTGACATTTTGCAATAAGATTTGCATTTCTGACTTTGACTGATATATACACATTACATATATAAAGCTGAGTGACTTATGATAACAAACTAATTTTTAAGAATAAAAATAAATTTCAAATATACAAATTTTTGTGATTTGTACATAAATTTGACCTTTGACCTTAAATATCAAGTTTGCCCTTCATTATTTTTTGATGAATTTCTTTTTGCTGACATTGGTTGACATATATACATTTACTGACAATCATATAGCTACTGTAATTAAACATTGAAAAAACTAGTAGACGTAAACTTTACCCTACCCCCTAAATTTTTACAAGTGAGGTTTACCTCCTCTATCACAAACATAAGTGAACAAGATATAGATAGGCACGGCTTTGACACTTAAGAAATGGGTTTTCATGGAGGATATGAAATATTGTTTCCAAAAATGTATAAACTTCTTTTGGTCTCAATTGTTGCAATAAAAGTGCGTGAGCTCTCGGACCAAAAGGGACAGGCCTCCAGATCATTCGACAACACATATTTATTTATTTTTTTTAGATATCTGGAAATAAATGCTATATTTGTTAAGAAGGCTTTAAAACTTAATTACTGACAAACTATATGTTACGGAAACACATGAGAATTTGCTGTTTTTACTACTTTTAACGATGAAAATTGAAAAGCGTTTGTAAACCTTTTTACTCCAGGTAAACTGCCTCGATTATAAATATCTATATTTTGAAACAAAGAAAAATATCAAACAGGGAAGTCATAATTCACTAATTCCGCTATAGCTCTATTGGTTACGACGACGGGAAAATGTCTTTTGGTTCGATTCCCGACAAGGTCATCTTTTTTTTTTCTTGATTTGGAATTTTTATGATATTTAAGGAAAAAAACTCATATTCTAATGTTCATAATATGACCAAAGTTCAATTTGAGAGAAAGATTACCTTTAGCCAAATCTGGAGGTCAGTGCCTTTTAACAAATAACTGTTGCACATGTCATTTAGTTGTAAATGCAGCTCTATTAAATGTGTTTATACATGTATATTAAATTTAGCCAAGTAAATTTCATTTGAAGAGGATTTTCTACATCTAAAGTTAATAAATGTATCTGAAAATTATGGTGGTTGATTTCTGCCATTTCGTGTTTTCGCCCCGCGACCCCGCCGAGCGAAAATATGAGCATTAACAAGTTAAAATGGCGAAAACAAGATAATAAGCGCTACTTAAACGTCAAGTGCACCGCGCCCCTACTTTCCAGTTACTAAATCTCACCCCCGACCCCGCTAATTATCGTGTTTTCGCTCCGCGCCCCCGATAAATAGCGAGTATTCGCCCGCGACCCCGCCGAGCGAAAACACGAGAATTTACAAATTAAAATGTCATGGGCGCGGGGCGAAAACTCCCTATTTAGCGGGGACGCTGATTGAAAACACGATAATTAGCGGGGTCACAGGGCAATATATTTTGTAACTGGTATGTCGGGGTCGCGGGGCGAAAACTCGCTATTTAATGGGGGTGCGGATCGAAAACACGATAATTAGCAGGGTCGCGGGGCGAGATTTAGTAACTAGAATGTCGGGGGGCGAGGTGTGAAAGGTGCGCTAATTATCGTGTTTTCGCCCCGCGCCCCCCGACATACCAGTTACTTTATCTCGCCCCGCAACCCCGCAAATTATCGTGTTTTTGCTCCTCGCCCCTGCTATATAGCGAGTTTTCGCCCCGTGTCCCCGCCATTTTAACTTGTTAATTCTCGTGTTTTCGCTCGGCGGGACCGCGGGGCGAAAACGTCAAATGGCAGAAATCAGCCACCATAGAAAGTAAACTATTTTAGTGTAAAATACGCATTGGACATCTTTATTATCAAACTTGAAATTTCTTTGAAATAGTCGTTTTATAAATACTAGCGCAGTAGAAGAAAAGACTCCAGAACTCACAACAGAATTGTAAGAAAGACAACTCTGTATGAAATATAAAAAGGATTAAAAAGTAACGTTGCTAACTTTTCTTCCTCCATATTATTGCACTGGATGACCTCTGTGTCAGAACTGTGGCTGTGGCCGAGGTTACAGTAATAGTAACCCATAATCAGGTTACGCGCCATTTTTTTCTTCAGTACTTGAAGGTTTCAGAATCAATTCTGAAAAACAAAAACATACATGTATAACCATTACATTAGACAAATGAAGCATGAATCTTGAGCGGTTAAGCCGAGCTTTATATAGTTTCGCAAAATCATAGAATTACAGATGAAACATGGATCTTGAACGGTATCCAACGGTTAGGCCTAACATTTTAATATAGTTCCGCCAAATCATAAAATTACAGATGAAACATGGATCTTGAACGGTTAGGTCGTACATTTTAATATATAGTTTCGCCAAATCATAAAATTACAGATGAAGCATGGATCTTGAACGGTTAGGTCGAACATTTTAATATAGTTTCGCCAAATTATAAAATTACAGATGAAGCACTGATATTGAACAGTTAAGCCGAATTGCTTAATGAACTTTCGCCATATCTATTTTTTCAGTACTTATCTCGAATATCTTGGATTTGAAATGGTTTTAATGATAACACGTAAAGTTAATGTGAAAACTATTTTACTGAATTTAAATGGAAATGTTTTAAAGGCTAGAAAGTTTGTGACACATTTAAATAGAAATAAAAGTATTTTAACCAATTGTCAACATTCGCTTTAAATATCGTGACTTGTTACTTTGTCTTAAAATTTTCAAAGTACAATAAAACTTGTGTTAAAGACGGGAACTGCTATAAAACCTGATTATAAAGGTCACATGTACATTTATCTGTATTTAGAAAGCACCTGTAAACAAACGTAATTTCTTTCATTTACCAAGGGTGGTCTTTACAGACTGTAGATATGTACTGGAAATTTCGCTTTCTTTAAGATGTTTGAAACCTTTGAAATATTAAATATGACTTATTAACTTTATGTTTAAACCGAAACAAACGAACTTCATAAACATTTTTATAAAATGCATGTATAAGGAAAACTTACATTTTTGGTCCAAAATAATTCCGTAAAATCCATTTCTGCGAGACAAAAAAAAATATTTATAAGCAGTACGAAAAGTTTGTATGTATATACATTCTTTGATAAAGGAAATAGTTTATATCCGTGTCTACATGCTTAAAATGCATTCAATACAAAGCTAAATATAACACAAATACAGTATCGATTAAAAATCAGATGATCCAAAATCGATTTTACGTATAAATGTGACGACCAAAACGGGTGGATCAGGTGTTCAGTCTTAATAATACAAAATTCAATGTATCAGAACATCTTCTTTTAAATTTTGAGTACATTTCGAAATTGCCAAAATTAATGAAATTAGACCGTTCCGTATGTAGGCGATGCCACCCACTAAAAGGTTTACGATGTTTCGCGTTTGGTAAACGAAAACTCTTGACGTTAAAGGACGAGAAGACTCAAACGATGGAAATAATATCCTAAAGCGCGTCACGTTATAACAGTTAGCCCGGGCCTTACGCCCTAATGAAAGCTGCCATAGTGTACTTATTAAGTGTTTATAGGAGCACTAGGGTAGAGTTTAAGAGTGCACTGTTTGAGCTACGCGGTAGTGTCCGCCTTATGTGTGAGAGGTCCCGAGGTCGATTCCAGGTCTTCAGTCTGTTACAATGGCGCTCAACGTAAAAATTCACGAGTAGATATAAATGGACAGTGTAACGTCCCAAAGAGGTTCAAATTCAAGATTCTAAAATGGACAGGGTGAATTAGTATGTGCATTTATACTGCCTATTTCAACATATTTGTTATGAAACAGGGATACTAGTAGTATAATAAAGCAGCGACCGAACTTTGTGACGTAACGGTCGGGTAGATGTGACATTAAAGTATCACAAAGAAGACAGTATCAGTCTGATTATTTTCACAGCCACGAGAGGGATTATTTCAATTATAATCGAGATGAATTATTTTCAGTGAAGCAGCTACCCAATAAATCTGACAAGGGAGAAGGATTGTTTTCAGTGAAGCAGCTACCCAATAAATCTGACAAGGGAGAAGGATTGTTTTCAGTGAAGCAGCTACCCGATAAATCTGACAAGGGAGAAGGATTGTTTTCAGTGAAGCAGCTACCCGATAAATCTGACAAGGGAGAGGGATTGTTTTCCGTGAAGCTGCTACCCAATAAATCTGACAAGGGAAGGGATTATTTTCCTTGAAGCAGCTATCCAATAAATCTGACAAGGGAGGGGGATTGTTTTCCGTGAAGCAGCTACCCAATAAATCTGACAAGGGAGAGGGATTATTTTGCCTGAAGCAGCTTCCCAATAAATCTGACAAGGGAGAGGGATTATTTTCCGTGAAGCAGCTACCCAATAAATCTGACAAGGGAGAGGGATTGTTTTCAGTGAAGCAGCTACCCAATAAATCTGACAAGGGAGAGGGAAGTTTTTCCTTGAAGCAGCTGCCCAATAAATCTGACAAGGGAGGGGGATTATTTTCCGTGAAACAACTACCCGGGCTAGGACATGGATAAATGACATGTTTCGTTAAAGCAACTTCCCAATAAATCTGCCTCGAGATATGGATAGTTTTTCGTGAAGTTGTTTACCAATATTTTTTTAAGGACGGGGAAAAATAAATCTGAAAACGACGACGAATAATTTTCTTTGAAGGAGTACACGATAATTCTGACAAGGGCGTGGGACTGTTTTCCTTGAAAGGAGCTCCCTTATCAATTTTATAAGGATGAGGGACTGTTTTCCTTGAAAGAGCTCCCTTATCAATTTTATAAGAATGAGGGACTGTTTTCCTTGAAAGAGCTCCCTCATCCATTTGACAAGGGTTAGGGTGAGGGGCTGTTTTCCTTGAAAGAGCTCCTTTAGCAATGTTATAAGGGTGGGACTGTTTTCCTTGAAAGACCTCCCTTATCAATTTGACAAGGGTGAGGGACTGCCTTCCTTGAAAGAGTTTCCTTATCAAGTTGACAAGGGTGAGGGGCTGTTTGCCTTGAAAGAGCTCCTTTATCAATGTTATAAGGGTGGGACTGTTTTCCTTGAAAGAGCTCCCTTATCAATTTGACAAGGGTGAGGGACTGCCTTCCTTGAAAGAGTTTCCTTATCAAGTGGACAAGGGTGAGGGGCTGTTTGCCTTGAAAGAGCTCCCTTATCAATTTTATAAGGGTGCGGGACTGCTTTCATTGAAAGAGCTCCCTTATCAATTTGACAAGGGTGAGGGACTGTTTTCCGTTTTCCTTGAAGGAGCTCCCTTATCAATTTGCCAAGGGTGAAGGACTTTCCCTTGAAAGAGCCCCCTTATCAATTTGGCAAGGGCGAGGGACTGTTTTACTTGAAAGAGCTCCCTTATCAATTTTATAAGGGTGAGGGACTGTTTTCCTTGAAAGAGCTCCCTTATTAATTTGACCAGGGCAAGGGACTGTTTTTTTGAAAGAGCTCCCTTATCAATTTGACAATGGTGAGGGACTGTTTTTCGTTTTCCTGGAATGAGCTCCCTTATCAATTTGACAAGGATGAGGGACAGTTTTAGATTTATAAGAGTGAGGAACTGTTTTCCTTGAAAGAGCTCCCTTTATTAATTTGACAAGGTTGATGGACTGTTTTCCTTGAAAAAGCTCTCATATCAATTTTATAAGGGCGAGGGACTGTTTTCCTTGAAAGAGCTCCCTTATTAATATGACAATGTTGAGGGACTGTTTTCCTTGAAAGAGCTCACTTATTAATATGACAATGTTGAGGAACTGTTTTTCTTGAAAGAGCTCCCTTATCAATTTGACATGGGTGAGGGACTGTTTTCTTTGAAGGAGCTCCCTTATCAATCTGACAAAGGTGAAGGACTTTTTTCCTTGAAAGAGCTCCCTTATCAATCTGACAAAGGTGAGGGATTGTTTTCCTTGAAGGAGCTCCCTTATTAATTTGATCAGGGTTATGGATTTTGTCTTGAACGTTTGGTGGATTATTTACCAAATAAAGCTGAAAAGGGTGAGGAATAAGTTCCGTTCAGCAGCTACCTAATCTTTCAACTGTTAGGGACAATTTTCCTTGAAGCAGTTACCCAATAAATCTGGCAATGGCGAGGGATAAATTTCCTTGAAGCAGTTACCTAATAAATCTGTCGAGAGCGAGGGGTAATTTTCCTTAAAGCAGCTACCCAGTAAATCTGTCAAGTGTGAGGTATTGTTTTCCTTGAAGCAGCTACCTAATAAATCTGTCAAGGACGAGGGATAATTTTACTTGAAGCAGCAACCCAATAAATCTGTCAAGGACGAGGGGTAATTTTCCTTGAAGCAGCTACCCAATAAATCTGTCATGGGCGAGGAGCAATTTTCCTTGAAGCAGCTACCCAATAAATCTGACAATGGCGAGGGATAATTTTTCTTGAAGCAGTTACCTGATAAATATGTCAAGGGTTAGTGGTAATTTTCCCTGAAGCAGCTACCCAATGAATCTGTAACGGATGAGGGGTATTTTCCTACCCAATTAATCTTCAATGGTGAAGGGTTATTTTCTTTGAAGCAGTTACCCAATAAATCTGTCAAGGGCGAGGGGTAATTTTCATTGAAGCAGCTACCCAATAAATCTATCAAGGGCGAGGGGCAATTTTTCTTGAAGCAGCTACCCAATAAACCTGGTAATGGCGAGGGGTAGTTTTCCTTGAAGCAGTTACCCAGTAAATCTGTCAATGATGAGGTATTTTTCCCTGGAGCAGCTACCCAATAAATCTGACAATGGTAAGGGATAATTTTCGTTGAAGCAGTTACCGAATAACTCTGCCAAGGGCGAGTGGTAATTTTCCTTGAAGCAGCTATTTAATAAAACTGTCAAGGACGAAAGATAAATTTTCCTTGAAGCAGCTACACAATAAATCTGGCAATGGCGAGGGGTAATTTTCCTTGAATCAGTTACCCAATAAATATGTCAAGGGTTAGGTATTATTTTCCTTGAAGCAGCTACCCAATAAATCTGACAATGGTAAGGGATAATTTTCCTTGAAGCAGTCACCTAATAACTCTGTCAAGAACGAGTGGTAATTTTCATTGAAGCAGCTATTTAATAAATCTGTCAAGGACCTATGATAAATTTTCCTTGAAGCAGCTACACAATAAATCTGGCAAGGGCGAGGGGTAATTTTTCTTGAAGCAGTTACCAAATAAATGTGACAATGGCGAGGGGTAATTTTCTTTAAAGCAGCTACCCAATAAATCTGGCAAGGACAGCGGGTAATTTTCCTTGAAGCAGCTACGCACTAAATCTGTCAAGGACGAGGGGTAATTTTCCTTGAAGCAGCTACCCAATAAATCTGTCATGGGCGAGGAGCAATTTTCCTTGAAGCAGCTACCCAATAAATCTGACAATGGTGAGGGATAATTTTTCTTGAAGCAGTTACCTGATTAATATGTCAAGGGTTAGTGGTAATTTTCCCTGAAGCAGCTACCCAATAAATCTGTAAAGGATGAGGGGTATTTTCCTACCCAATTAATCTTCAATGGTGAAGGGTTATTTTCCTTGAAGCAGTTACCCAATAAATCTGTCAAGGGCGAGGGGTAATTTTCATTGAAGCAGCTACCCAATAGATCTATCAAGGGCGAGGGGCAATTTTTCTTGAAGCAGCTACCCAATAAACCTGGTAATGGCGAGGGGTAGTTTTCCTTGAAGCAGCTACCCAATAAATCTGACAATGGTAAGGGATAATTTTCGTTGAAGCAGTTACCGAATAACTCTGCCAAGGGCGAGTGGTAATTTTCCTTGAAGCAGCTATTTAATAAAACTGTCAAGGACGAAAGGTAAATTTTCCTTGAAGCAGCTACCCAATAAATCTGGCAGTGGCGAGGGGTAATTTTCCTTGAATCAGTTACCCAATAAATATGTCAAGGGTTAGGTATTATTTTCCTTGAAGCAGCTACCCAATAAATCTGACAATGGTAAGGGATAATTTTCCTTGAAGCAGTCACCTAATAACTCTGTCAAGGGCGAGTGGTAATTTTCATTGAAGCAGCTATTTAATAAATCTGTCAAGGACGAAAGATAAATTTTCCTTGAAGCAGCTACACAATAAATCTGGCAAGGGCGAGGGGTAATTTTTTTTTGAAGCAGTTACCAAATAAATTTGACAATGGCGAGGGGTAATTTTCTTTAAAGCAGCTACCCAATAAATCTGGCAAGAACAGCGGGTAATTTTCCTTGAAGCAGCTACGCACTAAATCTGCCAAGGGCGAGGGGTTATTTTCCTTGATGCAGCTACCCAATAAATCTGGCAGAAGCGAGGGGTAATTTTCCTTGAAGCAGCTACCCAATAAATCTGGCAGAAGCGAGGGGTTATTTTCCTTGAAGCAGCTACTCAATAAATCTGGCAGAAGCGAGGGGTTATTTTCCTTGACGCAGCTACCCAATAAATCTGGCAGAAACGAGGGGTTATTTTCCTTGAAGCAGCTACCCAATAAATCTGGCAAAAGCGAGGGGTTATTTTCCTTGAAGCAGCTACCCAATAAATCTGGCAGAAGCGAGGGGTAATTTTCCTTGAAGCAGCTATCCAATAAATCTGTCAAGGGAGAGTGGTAATTTTCCTTGAAGCAGCTTTCCAATAAATCTCTCAAGGGCAAGGGGTTATTTTTATTGAAGGAGTTACCAAATAAATCTTGCAGGGGTGACTACCTAATAAATCTCTTAAAGGGCGAGGAGTTACTTTCCTTAAAGCAGTTACCCAATAAATCTTGCAGAGGCGACTATCCAATAAATCTCTAAAGGGCGAGCGGTTATTTTCCTTGAAACAGCTACCCAATAAATCTTGCGGAGGCGACTACCCAAAATATCTCAAAAGAGCGAGGGGTAATTGCCCTTGAAGCAGCTACCAAATAAATCTCTCAGGGGTGAGGTATTATTTATTCATTTGGGTTTTACGGCGCACCAACACAGTATAGGTTATATGGCGCCAAGCAGGACTATAAATTTTGGTTCCACATCTCATTTACATCGAAATAAAAACATGAGGTATGGAATCAAAATTTGCATACCTGCTGGAATCACAGTTACTGCAAAACCAAGTGTTAAGACCCTATTAGTCGCCTCTTACGATCTTGCAAGGGTAAGGCAGTGGTTCAAATTCTTTTCATACACAGATTGTCCCAGAACCACATGGGGCGAGGTATTATTTTCCTTGAAGCAGTGCCTAATAAATCTGTCAAGGGTGAGGTATTATTTTCCTTGAAGTAGCTACCAAATAAATCGTTCAAGATTATGGATAATTTTCCTTGAAGCAGCTGTCCAATAAATCAAACAAGGGTGATGGGTAATTTTCCTTGAAGCAGTTACCCAATAAATCTGACAATGGTGAGGATAATTTTCCTTGAAGCAGCTACCCAATAAATCTGACAATGGTGAGGATAATTTTCCTTGAAGCAGCTACCCAATAAATCTGACAATGGCGAGGATAATTTTCCTTGAAGCAGCTACCCAATAAATCTGACAATGGTGAGGGATAATTTTCCATTAAGCAGTTACCTAATAAATGTAACAAGGGTTAGGGATTATTTTCAATGGAGATGCTACCTTATGACTCTGACAAAAGAAAAAAGGAGTGTTTATTTACTTGCATAGAACAAGTACTTACTTTTACTGGTAAAGAAACCAAACACATAGGTCGCCTTTTCAAATCGAAATACATCTGACAAATGGTGTTATTGGCATATAATTGTCAGACTATGGCAAATAAAAAATACAAAGATATTGTTTCATAAAAATGTTTATTCTAATATATTGTACAATTTTCTAGAACTGATCTTTTGTTGATACAGTAATAACATCTATACAATTTTACAACATAAATTTTGAACTGGCATGCATGTAAACTTAATAGAATAAATATATCATGGACGAAAATATAACTACACCTTCCAGTGTCATGTCTGATGTATACAACAGAAACGACCAGAGATCCGGTACCGTTCTGCAGAAGGATGATCTAGAGGGTACCTTTTAAATGTAACGCCTGCTGTATAATTAAGGAAAGGGCTCAGATTCTCGAAGGTTCTGCCAACTTATGGTCAAGAGAACTGGTACCGGATCTCTCAGGAAATGGCTAAGGATCCGGTTCCATGTTTCGGCAGAATAATGATATAGAAAACAGTTACCCGATCCCTAGCAACTTCCTATTAAAGAACACAACACTGCTAGATTAGTAAGTGTATTAAATGATTTTCAAATCGTATATTAAATCACAAGTTTTACATATACATTTAGAATTCAAATGGTACATGAATCATGAAAATATCGAAAGCCGTGATTCGAATATATACTAGGATAATGTGATGGCAAGTTGGCTACTTATTGCACTGGTTTTTTTTAAGATATGTTATATAACATTTGAGTCGAGAAATGGTTCACTGATCATCCCTGCTAGGAATTTAAAAGTAGTAATAACTGTTCCTGTAAATTTATTTATTTATTTATCTGGGTTTTACGGCGCACCAACACAATAATCCTCGGTATCAATATTGCATAGTCATCACTTGTTTATTTTATTTATTCCCACATATTTCTCATTTTTCCACACTTATTTAAGCCAGATTTTTTTCTTGATAAAAAAATTCTTATATGCCTTAATGGTACACTATATTTGTAATTTATGGCCAACACTTGTTATTCATTGCTTACATTTGTAACTCATGACTTACAATATTAATTCATGCCTTACAGTAATAACTCATGGTTCAGAATTGTAATCCATAGCTTACAATTTTAAATTCATGACTAATGCTAACAGCTCATGGCTTACAATAACAATAACCTTGTGCTTTATTTTACAGTTCCCACTAAGAAATATACAAAGTAACCTTTGAAGAAAAAATAAATTCTTAACAAAATTTTATCAAAAACTGCATACATTTTTTTGTTCATTTACTGTAAATATATTTTTCTCAAATGCAGCAAAAAAGACAGTGTATGTATGTAAAATTTGAAATCTATTACATATTAATACGAGTGAAATTACTAAGACTAATGTATATAGTAATATGCATATTGAAACATGTCTAATGAACGCCAGCTATTCATATTGTACTTCTACAATGAAATTAGCGCTTTAAACATTTGCATAGAAACAAAGTGAATTCTTTGTAATACACCGAGTGCATTACCTTTTGTATAGAATAAAAAAACGTGTATGAAAGTACTACATAGCATGCTTTTAACGTTAAATACAAAATAGTGCTATACTATTTACACTTCTTTGGTACAGACCTAAGTTTTCAAATAAAATTTCCTTATAATAATCCAGATCATTCTAGGACATATTAAATTTACATATACTTAAACACAAGTTGGATATAACATTAGGAGGGGTCAGATCAGAAGTGGTCTAAGTGCATATATTTGCCGCACCATGAGAAAACCAACATAGTGCGTTTGCGACCAGCATGGATCCAGACCAACCTACGCATCCGCACAGTCTGTCAAGATCCATGCTGTTCACTAACAGTTACTCTAATTGCTATAGGCTTTGAAAGCAAACAGCATGGATCCTGACCAGACTGCGCGGATGCGCAGGATCCATGCTGATCGCAAACGCACTATGTTGGTTTTCTCATGGTGCGGCTCAATTATTATATATAAATGTAGATCAAAAAGCACTTAAACAATTTCGCTTTGCTTAATAAAGGATTAGTCAGTTTGATATTTATCTATTTGGCAATTAAGAGAAATCATTCCAGCTGCTTGTTCCCTTGGATTCCATATAATTCTTTAACGCTGAAATAAACTGTTCAGTTTCATCTGCTGTAAGGGCAGATCACTATGTGGATTTGTTTGTTTGTTTTGGGTTTAACGCCGTTTTTCAACAGTCATGTAACGGCGGGCAGTTAACCTAACCAGTGTTCCTGGATTTTGTACCAGTACAAACCAGTTCTCCGCAAGTAACTGCCAACTTCCCCACATGAATTATCACAGGTGGAGGACAAATGATTTCAGACACAATGTCTTTTATCAAATCATCATGGAGAACATACGCCCTGCCCGGGGATCGAACTCGCGACACCGCGATCTGTAGACCAACGCTCTCCTTACTGAGCTTAGCGGGCGGGCATAGATTTGGATATTTTTTCTTGCCACAGATAACTTCCCTTTGCAGTACCAACTGTAGTGGGATATCATTATGTGGAAGATCTGATTATTTTCAAACTCTCTGTAGTGACTACCTCACATAGCAGTCTCTACTGTAAAGGAGGATTTGGATATTTTCAAACTCCCTGCAAAGATTACCTCCCCTAGTTGTTTCTACTGTAAGGGGAGGTCACAATGCAGGTTAGGATATTTTCAATGAAAACTTTTATCTGTACCTCAATCTTATTTACATGAGATAATATTATGAACACTGCATATTTTGACTTGAAAATAGTGAAATAATTACATATTACAAATGTACTGCTTAGGCAATGGTCAGTTTGTAAGATTTTTAAATTTTCATTTGCATAGCAAATTATTTACAAATGTTTAAAATGGTTATATTCATTCAATAAAGGTGTAATAACATACTAAAGCTAAGAAGATTTCTTGCATTCCAAATTTCTTTTCCATTCTGAAATTCATAAACAAAATTCCTTTTATCAAAAATTTACTCCCAAAAACAATGATCTGGGAAAGAAAAAATTCAAAAAGTCATTTTTATCCAGCAATGTTATAAATGATAAAATATTGAGCTCTAAACAAAATCTCTATGTACACAACAAAAAATGCAGAGACAAGATTGCAACACTTAAAATATCAACCTGAGTCTTTTGGCACTAAAAGTAAACAATACATAGTTGAAAACACAATGATAACAAACATGTACAATATGTGCATAGCTTACATAACAAAAACATAAATTAATATATCTGCATATTATACTGCCTTAACTCCACGTTACTGCCTAAACTCCACGTTACTTTACTTGAACACAGCCCGTGAGCTGATAAAATTTGTCTGACTGCATAAACATGGTGAGCACTTTTTAAGGTACATTTTTGTAGCAGACCCCTAATGAAAATTGGTAATTTCCATTTGATAATGTATTTTTGTACAATTATAGCATTCCTCAGCTTGAAGGATAAGTCTTTTGTGCGTATAAGTTACATCTATGCATACAAGAATATCTAATCAAACAGAAATTACAGACTGTCAATACAGGCCACTACCTATAAATATCACTAACTTCAGGAAACATTAATTGAATAACATGTTCAACATTTTTGAAAATCCTTATTAAATGCAATTGTATTTTTAAAAAATAAATCCAGAGGTACAAAAATGCATTATTATTCAGGTAGAAGTTGTTTCATGCAGATGGTTATCTAAATTGAAAAAAGTTTTTAAAAACATCGGCTCCAGTATCAAATAAGTGCCAACTTTTTGAAAAATGATTATCAGTAGCTCCAATGGGTGATAATATATATATTATAAATAGAAAAAGCAAAACAAGTTAAACTAGATCTCTTAGCTTTGAAATAGGTACGATTTTATTTCAAAATAGTATTAATACACAATGTATACAACTTGCATAATTTGAAAGGGTATGAAATTTGTCTACCTAAAGACGCCAAAACACAAACTTCCATTCTGAGTTAATTGCATAATTGTAAATCAGGTGATAAAATTATTACTGGCAGTAAAATAATACTGTTACAAAATGAAATTGCATAATAATACACATGTTTATAATAGCACATTTCGTGTGTTAATTAGTAATATGTATGTAGCACATAACATATAAAACTTCTATACTGTATTGCATAGCTCTCACTGTATAAACTTGCCTGTAAGACAAGGATTTTTTCCTTAAAAATTTGATCTAATGTGTTGTCCTGTCAAATAAGTTAATAAATGTCCTTGACCTAAGGTATTTATAAAACAGGCTGCAAAATACTGACAATTTTGAAGTAAATGAGGTACCCCGTCTTATAAACAGATAGTCTTATAGATGGGTAAATACAGTAACTGAAACTGTGAATTGTATAAATAAGTCCGAACCATAAATATCACTGTAATCTATAAAACTTTTATACATCAAGAAAAAAGCAGTGACATAATCACTGAACACAGCTCACCAAAATGTTTACAAAATGGTCCACAATTATACTGCTTAATAAGAAAATCATTCCTTAAAATCTGGTAGGCTGACTTTGAGCACAGTTTTAAAACTGACCAGTGGTAAGGTTTCTAAAATCAGTTTTATAACCTTTCAGCTAATTGTTTTGACTAGCTGGTTAAAAACTAGTTGAAAATTCATGCATTTTTATGTCCAGTTTTTTTTTCCATTTATAATGTAACCAAGCAACAAATATAAATTCACAATACTTAAGCATCAAAAGATATTCTAAAGATAGAAAATACTACAAATGTTGATAATATACTGTTACAACATGTACTAAATATATCAAATATTACTTCATTGCACATACTGGCCCACTAATGCTAAAAAATTACATCAAATAGCAAAATTTTCAAGTTTGTGCCTTTTTTTCATCACAGAATGAAATTATTTTTGCACTAAAGTTTTTTTTATGCCGGAGTATTTTTTGACAAAATGTATATATATTCATTCAAATTCATGAAATAAAAATTAAATCAAAATTTCAGGGTTGTAATGCAAAAAGGTGCTATCTACTTACATTAGAAGACAGACAGCACTTTTTTTGCTTTAAACCTTCACAGTGAATGCCATGGCTTAAGACTTAAATTTAAGACTTCACGACAGTACCATGCCAAGGCATAAACTCTGTACTAAAAATAACGTATGCTTTACACTATCAGAGCCTTGTCACTTGAGCCAAGAGCTTTATGGAAGCCATCATGACCCATTTGTCGTCTGCTTTTTCTAGTGGTAGGAGAAACTTTATCTAAGCTTTTCGCTGCAGCAGAGACATTATCACTTGCATGTTTCAAGTCAATATGTTTTTGCAGTGTCTCTTCATCAGCAAAGTCCGTGTCACATATATTACATGTAGCTTGTTCACTATCAGCATGTGATTCATTATTAGTTCTTTCGTCATCATCATCAATGCCATTTTCTTCTTCTGAGACTTTAACTTCAACATCGTTTTTCTTCATATCATAGTCATTGTGATTATTTTCACCATTTGTTAAACTTTGATTTTTCAACTCCTTTTGGTTACAGTTCTGATTTTCATAAAGTTTTTGAATGATGTCGGCTCTAAAATTCTGATTGTCATCCGCATCTTCAGTTGACATTTGTTCCTCCGTTGTAGACAATAACTTGCGATGTAAGTTCAGGTTTGAACTGTGGCGATCTCGACTTCTCTTTGAAGGGAACGATGCACTACAGCCATCAACTGTGCATGTGTGCATCAATTTTAAATGCACATTTTTGTAATGTATTTTTAAACCAAATATATTTAAAAATGTCTTACCACAAGAGACACACTGTTTTGGATTCTCTTTGTCAATAGGTATTTCTCCTTCACTCATAATTTCACCATTACTTTTTGACATATCTACTGAATCATTTGATCCCATAGACGTGTTTGAATCTTGTCCAGATGCATTTAAAAACTGTTCTGAGTCCATTCCTTCTGGCATATGCATAGCAAAGTCTAATACCTCACCAGTATCTTTTCCATTTATATCTTCATCATCGTCTTCATCATCATCATCATCAGAGTTATCATCAATAATCAGTTTATTTTCACTTTTATCCATTGATGCATCTTCAACATCAGAACTATTACTGTCAATATCATCTTCATTATAATGTTCCCCCTGTTCCTTTTCGTTATCATTTGGTACCCGATTTTCTTTGATGTGGTCAATTTCTTTGGAATCATTCTCATTATGTTTATTTTCATCAAGTGTACCCTGTTGATCCTTCTGGTCCGCTGATTCAACATAGGAGTCTGATGGTTGTGCACAACGAATTGGGATGTTCTTTCGTCTACTTTGTGATCGTGCAGGTCCTGCTAAATTGTTAGATACCATATCATTCATTTCTGCTTCTTTTACGTCTTCTAAGCTCTCTTTCATGGCATTCTGATATTCTTCTAGCATATGTTCAGGGACAAGAGACAGACTGGCATTTCCAGGACTTGTTTCTCGTGAATTCTGTCCACTTTTCAATAATGGCAGACTTAGATCTTTGGGCCCTTCATCATCGCTGTCTAGTTTAAGTCTTTTCGCTGCAGTGGGGAATACTGGCATCTGAATATTGGGATCAACATAGAATGGTCGCTGATTTGGACTTTCGGCTAAACTGACTGGACTGCCCGATACCCCTGAAGGGGAGATCATCATGGATGGAGGTGTGGAGAGTTGACGTTTTTGTGACTGACTTGATCCATCATCAATAAGTCTAGCACCATCTGGTATTTTTGGTCTTTTCTGCGGCATATGAAGTTTGGGGTTCGGGTTTGCACTGTGACGGTTACGACTGCGCCTAGAGCTGAACATCATTGTGCAGCCTTCTACTGAACATTTGTGCATTTCTTTCAGATGAACAGCACTGTAGTGTATCTTTAAAGCCCCTTTATCACAAAATGTCTTATTACATGCGGAGCAGAGCACACGCTTTTTACCGTTTGGTCCGATCATGGATGTTCCGAAGCTTGGATCTGGTATCCAGTTCCTTTTGATTGGATTAGATGATTTACGTAAATGTTTATTTTTTCTGTCACTATATAAAGAGTCTTGGTCCTCTTTGAGAGAAAAGTTAATGACACCCTCGTCACCATTGTGATGTCTCTGAAGCATAGGAAGGACCATAGCAGGACCTCCCATACTGACTGACGGTGGCATGATGGGCAGATGATGTGTTAACGGAGACTCTATGTCCGACATTTTATGAGGTGTGTATGGCGTATGAGGTGGTGTAGACTGTGCAGATGTTATGCTTAAATTTTGTGGGCTATCACTCTTGGGAGATCTTGACTGTTGTTTTTCACCAGGACTTACTGAAGCTGGACTCGCAGATTCGCGTCTGTAATCAAATGGTTGCATAGTCTGAAGACGGCCTAGCGGTGAAGTAGCTATAGGACTTGTTGAGGTTACCGAGATCAGTGGGGGACGAAGATCTCTAGGACTTGATGATGGTGTAGAAAATCCTGGGAGCGGCGGGCTAAGCAATCGGCTTCCTGCTGGTCCAATGAATGGAAGCCGGGCACCAAACAGATTCCTTACATCAAAAGGACGAATCAAATTTTGCATAGACAGGTTACTTCGTTCAATAAACTTTTTAATCTCAGATTCATTTCTGGTAGTTTGTTTGATGTAGTTATCTTGGCGCTCTTTCGTATCCTGCAGAATTATTTCCTGAGCTATAGATTTGGTTTCCCCGAATCTCAGAAACTGTTGCATAATGATGAACTCCTCTTCCCTTGTCGCACAAATCCACTTGTCCAACACACGACCCGAAGTCTCCTGAAAAGAATGAGAAAAATGTTTAAGTAGAACAAGTTTTTAAAAACATTTCTAAAACAAGAACTGTCACTATTAGTGACAAATGCCCCCGAAGCCTGCCCAAGAATACTACAGTCTGCGCAAAATATGCCAGAATAGCTTAGGTATATATCATTTTGTGACCTTGACCCGAGAGACCCGGGTCATAAGCGCAACACACCTTCCCAATATGGTTAACATTTGTGTCAAATTATTTTCAAATCCCTTGATAAATGGCAGTTATGGACCAGACAAGAAACAGACTGTGTTAACCTTTGACTTGTGTGACACTGAACTTAGAGCTAGGGGTTTGGATCTTGCGCATGACATGTCACCTCATTATGGGGAACATTTATGCCAGGTAATTTCAAAATCCCTTTATGGATGGCAGAGTTACAGTCCTGACAAGAATTCGGACCCACACATGTACACACACACACACACTCGGACGGAGAGTGTGATTTTAATATGCCAAACTTTGGGGGCATAAAAAGAAAAACAATCGTGAAACAAGTTTGTAAAATGTTTCTAAAATTAAAAACCATTTTTATTCATCTATTATTATCTAAGGGAAGAAACTGCCATTTTCATTAGCATGTTTTTAAATCCGGTTATCTCCCTTTAAACAGTAAATAATTCTCATCAGGATGCATGTTGTTCTTCTGTCCAGAAAATTTTACTCTATTCTGAAAGTCAGGACCTAATTTTCTTTTGGAAATATGGATGAAGATGGTGCAAAAATCTGAAAACGTCTCATTCTAACAGACTCTGGTCAACTGGGCAAAATATAAACATTTATCATTTATTTGACAGCATCCCCAAAAAAGTGAATTCTCGTTAGGAGAATGCTTTTAAATTTCAAAATAAGATGTGCCATGTAAAAATAATTCAAAATAAAAAAAAAATTGCTTCCTTCAAATGACAGGTAAATCAACACTTAGCATACCACTTCTAACTATAAAAAAGTCTCACAAACATCTTAAATCTTGTTGTTTTTTTTTTTTTTTCAAAAGATTCAAAATCCAGAAATCTTAGAGCAGCATCCCTTATGTTGTTATAAGTTCCTTTGATACTGAACAAAAGTGTCTAAAACTAAGGTAGAGTCGATAAGATATCAAAAAAAAACCTAAGAGGAACTCAAAACACATTTCTGTCTCTTTGATACCAATGTTTCTGTACTAAGTTAGAGCCGATAAAAATGTCTCTGAGAAAACGTGCAGTCACAGAATGCTAGAATCCATATAGCATGAAAAATTTCATCAGCCGCACAGTGTACAGTGTCAAAGCTTAGATTAGGTTTGGTTGAGACAATTTCATCTAGCAAACTATTAGTTAAAGCAATTCAATTACGCAGCCTTGTCCCAAGTTGCGACACATTTGTAGAAAATTCAGCGTATTATATTGGTCAATTGACACTGTGACCATCATATCATAGATCAAAAATGTGAGTAATTACCAATAGTCTTGTCACAGCAGTTAGGACATCAATTGAAAAATATTGTCTTGTCGGGGCTTCAGGTGCAACCAAGGCTGGTCACGTGATGCTGCCATAAAAATTCATTAAAAATGTTGCAGACGTGTCAATTTTGTCCCCATTTAATGACATCTGAGTACTAAGATTCTGTATTTTGGTTTGAGGTCCGAGAGGAGTTTAAAAAAATTTTGTGCGGGTTAATCAGCATTTTTTACCTGTATACTATTAAACATGTTTTTTCTTTAAAAAATGAGGTCATGATTTACATCAATGTAAAAATGACAAGGCACCCTAATCATTGCTAAAAAACAAGGCCCACATTACTGTAGGAGAATATAAAATGACGTTTTACTTTGCTCAACAGGAAAATATTCTGTTATTACTGGAAAAACTATGTGATCGTCAAAAATTTCCTTAAGTTTCAGTCATTTCAAAAATTAATTTGATAAAATTTTGTCTGGCATAATTTTCCACCAAAACACCTCCATCTCGTTATCCAAAATGACTAAAACTACCACTTGAAACAGGGAGCAATTATTATTTACCAGATTCTAAATGTAGACTTGATTGACATGATTGACACCAGTATCTGTTCACAAGGACTGCTCCCCTAGCACATGTGACTGTCAATGAACCGTGGACACACTATAGCGGCCATGTGGTTGTCATAACAGATAGCAGACTGATTGTAAACCAGCACACAACATGTATCTAGTCTCTATATCTTACAGAAACAATCTTGGAAGTGATTTTAGTCTCCTTTCTGTACTAGTTAGCTGAATGCATCTGGTGAGACAATTTGTATCAGATGCCTTTATTGTAATAACTACAAAATTAGCCTCCTTGTAAGAGCCTGTTTTGTTTTGTTTTTAAGTCAATCTAACAAAATTCAAGGTCATGTGTAAAGGTTATGTTGACACAATTCAAGGTCATATGTCAAGTTCATATTGACACAATTCAAGGTCATATGGGTACAAAAATTCAAGCTCATATTGACACAATTCAACGTCATATTACCATTCAAGGTCACACTTACAAAGGTCAAGGTTATATAGAGACTTTCCAGAAAGACCCCAGATGGAACAACTGACCTTTGGCAAGACAGCTTAACGGCTTCGTACTTACAACCCGCAAGGCTTTACCCACATAGGTAAGACTAAATATTTAAAGTTCACTCAAAATGGAAATGGAGGTGTCTGGCATATTGTTCTGATTTTTTTGCAGATCCAGTACCAAAAGTTAAATTAAATTCATACCCACAAACATGCAAAACAAATCAATGTGAAGAAATTGTTCATGCCAAAATTTTCTGCCAAATATTATACAGGGTACATGTCAATACATTCGATCAAGTCTTAAATTATGTGAATAAATTTCAATGTTCTGAATCTTACATCCCAGACTCTTCACAAAAAAAAGCACAAAATTCTAAAAAACAAAGCATACTCGTAAAATTATCAAATTTAAACTGTAATACCTGTAAAATATATCCTCGTGCATAGTCTTCATATGTCCATCCAAACCCGTGCAACACCTGAAGAACCTCCTCGTGCTGGAGAACACTGAACAACCGGTCAAGCAGGATTTTTAGCCGGATGGGTGTGGCTTGTGCACCATATAGCATAAGGGAAGCGATGTCGAACACAATATTTGGTTGAACGATTTCCACTTGTAGGCCTACATTGAACACATGGCGGTATCCAAGTTTGTCCAAAGCTGAAAATATACAAAGAGAAAAGTATGATACTAATGTGTTACAGGATAAATTTTTGTGTAAAAATTATCTCTGTATTGAGCTTTCTCAAGATTTGTCTTTAGAATACGCATGAAAAAATATGGACCACATCATCTAAAAAGTGTATTTTTTAAATAATTATCACTGTCTGCATTTCTATTACTGTAAAATCATGAACACTTGTGGAGGATTTATTTTCATGGATTTTGCTGCTGATTTCATCAACGATAATCCAACTCAGTTTATCTTCAAAAGTTGAAGTCCATGAATTCATACACAGCATGAAATAGTGTTTTTGACAAAACCATGAAATTTCATGCATGCAATATTTACTGCTTCCGCACATTTTGTTTAGATGTTATTTTCTCTTTGATATTAGACATAGATTTTAAAACTATAAAAATATAGAGAAATGTAGAATAAAATCAACGGAAGTACTTTGTATGATATAATGATAAATATAAGTGAACAGCCTTTTTGTCAACAGAAATTTAAAACTTCCACATTATCATTATCATTATTATACCAGATTTATAATGGTATATTATATATTCCCTTGACAAAATTCTCCTGTAACATCATTTATATCTGCGAATAGGCCAAACATGAGTAATCATGGAATTAATTTAACATATAATTAACAGAGTTCTGCAAAAATCACAGAAGTGACAAGATGAAGAGATATTTGTGGAGAAGTCGTTATAAATAACATTTACATATTCCTAATTAATCAGAAAAGCATATTACTGAAACCCTGGCAGAACCTTCCTCTGTTATGACATATAGCTCATCAATAAACAGGGGCGTGGAGGACTATCACAAAGTTCAAAAGAGACAAAACTTGTGCTGATAAGCCATCATGTCACATTCATTATTTCTTCATTACTGGTTGCCATGGCAACATGGCAACTCTCAAAAGCTAATTTGCTTTTTGTCCCAAAAACAAAACTTATGATGAAAATACCTGTCTTTCTGTCTTCTGTTCATATAATAATATTACAGTAATTACTTTATAACAGGGAGTGTGAAAAGAAACTTTGAATTACTGTACAGCTGCATGAAAAATACAGTTTAAAGAAAATTCATTTTAATTATTTCAAGTATAGGGTTATAAAAAGAACAATTCAAAATAACAGTGAATTACTTCAAGTGTAATTACAGGTCAAAGAACCTTTAAATTACTTCTTGTACAGGGCGTTTTAAAAGAAAAGTGCATCATTTTTGAAAGAGTATGTGAAAAATACACTGCTAAGAAGTTTTGAATCCTTTCTGATCCCGAGTGCATGAACAAATCAAGATTTTTATATGTGTGGTCTGCACTGGTCACAAAGGAAGGCAGAATCACTTGCCGTCAGGAGGCTCAAGGTTAGAATGCTACATTTTCATTTTACTAATTGTTAAAATATGCATTCATCATCTGGCCTACAGTAATGATGGTTCAGCAGTATTTTGGTAGTATGAACAATCCTATAGACAAAGTTATGGAAAATTGAATATTAGCCATTTTTAAGTGTAAGTTTCATAAAACTTTGATGAATATGAGCCGTGTATACACAGCAATCCTGAATGGAATTTTTGCAGCAGTCTGAGAAACCAAAGAGACATAAATTATCAGCATTGCCTCAATTTATACGTTACGTGTTGCTCAGAAAACTTATTGTTCTGTTGTAACATGTGACATACAACTTACTACAGGCTTAGAGAAGATTCCATAACAGACATATGCACCTAAACCGTCCTTGGGGACACATGAAAATGAATATACAACATGGAAACTAATGACATTTGACACAGCGGAATTCCGCGGGGACACCCGCCAGCTATCCTGTCGCCATTGTTATATACCATCTGTGACAAAACTGGCAGATACATACTTTTTGAAAAAGCTAAGAACAAAAAGAAAAGTAATTTATTAAAAGCACATGGCAGAAACAAGTTAAATGATGCATTTTCCAGCGGTACAATGGAATTCTTATTAGGAGTGTGCCCTCTGGTAATATCTGTTTGGGCCATTGTAACATTATCATAAAATACTTTCAGTTGTCAGGATAAACATGTTACAGTAGCAGAACACGCTTATCAGACAACTTTTTCGCTAATAAGACTGAAAAATTAAGTGATAAGAAAATGCCAAAATGATCATTTTTTTCAATGTCGAAGTTACAATTTAGCTGAAAACCTACTTTCAAAACATCTTGCAGACAAAATTGTAAAATAACTTTATTTTGTGGGCAAGAAATTTTGTGGTTTAGGTCAAAACGGCTATTCCGTGGAATTTAATTTTTTTGTTGTTATTTCATGAATTTTTGCAACCATGAAATCCATGAAAATTATTCTGCCACGATTATTAATTATTTTACCATAGTTTTACAATGAAATAAAGAGGAAACTCTAATACTATTTCATTACAGCATTTAGCTACAAAATGAACATGAAAAATTAGAGGATTTTAAAGGCATAAATTATTTGCAAAAAAAGCACTTTTGAAAGCCATCTATATTTAATATAGATTTTAGACTTAAAGATGGTCAGTTATCTCCCCTGATTTGTTATTCAACATGTACATATAATCAAGGTTTGGGTAGGTAATTAATGTTTGAATTTATTCCCATTTCATTTAAATCATATCTTTATAAGCCTAGAAAAGAAAGCATGTGAACATGTAAATTTCTTCCAATTTTTTTTACCTATGTGCAATGTCTCATTATAAAACATTAATTTTTCATTTTTTTTTTTTTTTTACAATAAGCAACTGAAACTATAAACATTGAAAACCATACAACAATATTTTTAAAGTCAAATAAATCTGCCTTGATGTATTTTATCACTGCTTTTTACATTTTCTAAAGCAATTGCAAACTTATGAAGCATTTCTTAAATTTCAGAACAAAAACTGACAAAAGTCCCAAGGCATGCCCCGTTAGGCACATGCCTAAAAACTTGAATAATCTGTAGGTTTAAAAATCAAATCGAAAGGGTATAAATGCATTTCTTTTTTCTCCATAAAACAAATTCTCCAGCAAAATGAGAACAGAGGAAGATAGAACAGACTATAACCGAAAATCAAACTAAACATTTACAAGAAAAGACCCGTCTTTTCCAAACAACGTTAAAAACCATCTCCGTCAATAAATCTTTTGAAAACATCAAGACTGTAAACAAGAAAGAGATACAAATCATCGTTTTAAGTGGAATCTACCCAGTAATGTAAGTTTAGCATGTTGGAAATATCTGTCCGAAAATGAGCCATTGCAAGTATGTTTCTTAGTGTCCCGAAAGGCCATTATTATTTTAGGATTACGTCTCTCGGGTTGTTTTTGACAAGAAACAGAGAACGGTTCCAGTGTTTTCTGAAGTATAAGAAAAATAATGGCCACTACAATATGTTTGTAATATAATTGTTAATTCCTTGAGGACGACCTTTTGTTTCTATATGCATGCAAGACATCTCGGATAACTCGATTTGGACACAAGATTTTCATGTGCTCCCTCGATCTCCGTGGGTTGAGGATCGGTAAGAATTTATGTCTCGACAGTCCCTAAAACAGGACCTGGTTATCATAGGCAATTATCGGAATTTTGAAATAATTGTCATCAAGGGACGACGCGGGGTAATTACATTTTACCAATTTTGTAACCAAAAGGGACAAACGGCTTTCATTATTGTTCCATATCATGGCATGTTTGTACACAGTTACTTTACATTGTAATTTCTACAATAAAGCAAGACAGTATCTCAATTTAAACTATCAGACTGTTTTATTAATTTAAGGAGGAGAGTTGATGTTACTCTGTTTCATATTGCAATATTTTATGCACATATCATCACTTGATAAAATGCTGAAGTACACAACCTGAAGGATTTCAAGATATTCCATGAAAATTTATTTATTTTTGATATTATCAGTGCAGAAATAATACTTGATTCAATTAGGAAGTGACTAGTAAACAAATACTTTTTAATTCCTTATGCATATAACTATAAAAAGACACCCAGGTGTAATGTAGCCACACAATCAAAGCAGGTTAAGTTTAACAATTTATTAACTAGACTGAGGTTTCGGCTTTTACAGAGCCTTCATCATTCCTTATGCAGAATAAAGCATTAGCAGATGTAACCAGTAAGTGACAATAGCCAAAAGTAAGTGATAATTGCCCGAAGAAAGTGACAATAGCCAAAAGTAAGTGCATGACAATAGCCTCTTAAAATGAGTGCTATTGCCTGATATGTTTTGTTCAAAGGACAGAATTTCTGTGGCTATTCAAATTTTGTATAATTATGTCTCTTTTCTTTTTAAAACATACTGGCTAGATAATCAGAGCTAAGAGAGAATTTACTGAGATAGTAAAAGCGAAAAAGTAGAAATTTAGAAAAAAAATAATAAAAAATTAAGAAAAATTTGTGTAGTCGGTAGCCAGGCTAGGTGTGGGTTTGGATTTAGGATTAGGGTCAATACTTGTGACACTGACCTTGGAGGTGCAGACCAGATTCTCATCTGCAATCCCTTCAATTACTTGAAACCTATATCTCAAGTGTTTCATACAGACAGACTCGGGGAAAAGTGTGATTACCATATACCTGTCTTCTGGAACAGGAAGAGGTATAAGTCGGTGACAATTTACCTACAGTTATGCAGTATGTATCCGAGGCGTAATAAATGCATACCTTTTGTTTTTCACGTAATTATGATTTCAGTCTTTTACCCAGAAAACACATGCAAGCTGTGACAAAGACATCTGGAAGCTGCACAATGCATAATAAATATTTTGTAACGCACATTTCAGTGAGAACAATCATCACAATCTAGTTTTATGTCACAGAAATTCCGTCACAGTGGAATCCAGTAGTGAGCTTCTTCAAAAATAAAACAAAGATCTGCTCTTAATAGGCATGATAATGTACTGTATGAAAGACATAACCATTATATAAACTATAAAGTGTATGCAAGTTTTTGGAACACAAAAATATAAGATACATATTAAACACAAGTATAAAAGTGGTAGCCATTTTGTTTTCCTAGCAAAACATCAATCCCTAATAGAGCACTGACTTCAGAGCACTAACAAGTCACTGCAAAGTTTTGTGGCTCAAGGTTAGTCTGGCTACCGACTAGATAATCTTTTTTTTTTTTTTGTGAAAAAAATAATTCTGTTATATATTCTAACTTCATCAGTCTTGGCTCTGATTTGAGAAGACAAGGGACATAACTATACAAAATTTGAATAGCCTCAGGAATATCTCCTGTGAACAATACACAGGATCTGAACACAGACTAGCTCAAGGTCACTGTTACTTAATTTTTTTACCGTCTGACTTCAATACAATAATGGTCATCTACTGACCACAGACAATCATCTGATAAAGTTTCAAGAGTTCTGCAGTTTAATATAGATCAGAAACAGAATGGTCTGCGGATAGGCCAAAGGACAAAGCAAACACTACTAGCAAAGTAGTATACCCCCTCTTCTTTAAAGATATGATATAAAAATGGTATCAAATCAAACAAAAACAACCAAAGATGTTTCCCACAACCTCTTTCACACTTACATCACACTTTCCACAACCTCTTCCACACTTACATCACACTTTCCACAACCTCTTCCACACTTACATCACACTTTCCACAACCTCTTCCTCACTTACATCACACTTTCCACAACCTCTTCCACACTTACATCACACTTTCCACAACCTCTTCCACACTTACATCACACTTTCCACAACCTCTTCCACACTTACATCACACTTTCCACAACCTCTTCCTCACTTAAATCATGTTTCCACAACCTCTTCCACACTTACATCACACTTTCCACAACCTCTTCCACACTTACATCACACTTTCCACAACCTCTTCCACACTTACATCACACTTTCCACAACCTCTTCCTCACTTAAATCATGTTTCCCACAACCTCTTCCACACTTACATCACACTTTCCACAACCTCTTCCTCACTTACATCATGTTTCCCACAACTATCTCCACATCTGAATCATGTTTCCCATAACCTGCCCCTCATGTGTCTCCTCCTCACCTAAATAGTAATTTCCCACCAGTTTCTCCCTCACATAAATCGTAAAAGAACAATCATTCAGACAGTCAAAGAAAGTCATGATACTGAACAATAAAATTTTATTTCCGACCTTAAAAACAAAAAACAATATGACAGTCTATTATACCTGTAATTATTTCAATTTTAAAACAAAAAACAAGAGGTTTGTAGAATTCATTGAGGAAACCAATAAACAGTTTCTTGTCAGCACTCGGATATCAGGGCAGGGTGAGGTGATTTTAAAGGATCTCAAATTTCATTATAAAGGGAGGGACAGACAGATTTGCACAATAAATTTGTCCTATCTCCTGAGGCATAATTAACAAAGATTTTATTCAAATGTCTAAAACAATTAAACCTGATGGAGTCAGACAGCTTACGCTCTAATCAGCCACTCATAATTTTACAATTTTATTTTTTGTTTTGTACTGCCAATGACGTAAAGAACATTCTGAATTGCATTTTAAGTCTTTACATAAAATTATATCTTTCATTTAGATACTGATTCAGTAATTCTTTATACTTATACCTATTCAGTATTTTATTTTCATACTGATTCTTTGTTCTAAATCTATAAATTATTAATTTTCATACTTTATCTAGAAATCCTCTATTCTTACACTGATCAAATAACATGTTTTCATTTTATACTGATTCAGCAAAACCACTTTTCTTTCATGCTGAAAAGTCAACAGTTTTTCTTTATTCTAAATACCAATTCAATAGATTGCCGCTTAGAATCACCACTCACTTTGACTTATTATTTTAATTTTCTAACATACCAATTTAATTTTTTCAGCAATTCCTTTTACACAAAATATTGTGAATCAATAATTAGTCAGCAATGCCTTTACAGATATTACCAATTAATTACTTGTAATCAATCCCTTTTACAGATATTAGAAATTAATCAGTTGTCAGCAATTCCTTTTACACTGATATTATTAATCGATTACTGGTCAGCAATACCTTTTACATTTATATTATGAATTAATTACTTGTCAGCAATGCCCATTACAGATAGTACAATTTAACTACTTGTCAGCAATTCATTTTACAATGATATTATGAATCATCAGCTCTTTATAATAAATTATTGCCATAAATTGTCAGCCATTTACAAAACTGACAATTCCAGACAAAAATGATGGACAAATGGCTCATAATATTACCTTAATGTCTCAAAACAATATCTTTAGCACCAAGCAATTTTGCTTTTGTCTTAATTCAGTGGAATTATTGTTTTACTTAAGTTAATTGTAGCATAAAAAGAATTTTTCATCAATTTAACCATTTTATGGTGTATAGATAATAAAATATTGTTTGTGGGGTCTGAAAAACACAAGAGTGTCATTCTGTAAGGATTTATAGTGGATTTTATCACCTGGAAGATATCAGTAGATCACCACAGGCTTATCAGTGACTGCTGTTTGAAGTGTTTCAAGAAGTCCGGTAATGTTTCATCAAGGTTTGGCACATCTTCAAGTCAACAGGTACAGATACATCACAGTGTCTGGCCTTTTACCTTTCCAACTTGACAGTAATAAGACAAGTTTCCTATCTTCTTTCCTGGAGAGTTTATGAATCTTGATGGAATTTAAGGTGATGGTGAAATTCAGAAAAAGTGCCCCCTACCCCCCACCAAAAAAAAAAAAAAAAAAGGAAAAAGGAGGAGAATAGTTTCATTATGTATTAGCATGAATTTAGAAGAATTGTATGGTAACTGTTGTGAAAAATGCGATTTAGTCAGTCTAACAAACAGTGGGTTTATAGTCAGTATAACACAGAGTGGGTTTATAGTCAGTCTAACAGTGTGGGTTTATAGTCAGTATAACAAAGTGCAGGTTTATAGTCAGTATAACAAAGAGCAGGTTTATAGTCAGTATAACAAAGAGCAGGTGTATAGTCAGTATAACAAAGAGCGGGTTTATAGTCAGTATAACAAAGAGCAGGTTTATAGTCAGTATAACAAAGAGCAGGTTTATAGTCAGTATAACAAAGAGCAGGTGTATAGTCAGTATAACAAAGAGCGGGTTTATAGTCAGTATAACAAAAATGTCTAATGTATCTGGTATGAGCTTACGACCTAACACATTTTTCAGTTTGGGTTCAAGATGAGAGAATTCAGAACATTTAAATCTTAATAAAATACAGCGGAACATGTACAAGTGAAAAACGTAAGTTTGCGGCTCAGAGACTATAGACTGTTGGAGAGAGCCATTTGATTAATAATTTAATATATCTGGCAATTTCTGTCATCTACGTATATTGCTATATAGAGAAATTTTCTATACAAAGTGGAATTTTCTAAAAGTTACATTTTTAATTTTAACAAAAACTGCAGTTAGTTCCCCTTGTGAAACCGTGGGAAAGTGAGAAAATATTTCTTTCTGGCAAAGATACCTTTAAAATATGGTAAAACCTGATGCTGTTTATGCGATTATCATGTAATGTTTTGCAAAATTTAAATTTATTACAAAATTCTTTTTAAAACATATTTATACATAAATTTAAGAATTACAAAACATGTATCGGCAAAATATGTTTGAAAAAAGAAAATCATAACTGCTCACAGAAAAACATCATAACATTAAAATCTTATTGTCTACATAATTTTCAATTTACTCGGGTATTATATTCTCAATTTATAAAATTTTACAAGCGCATTTAGGACAGTAAACTGTAATAAAGTACAATTTCAATATGAACAAGATGATCCTGTGTAAAAATTAATGTTTTACAGATCTTTTTAATATAGGGAAGATTTTCTGTATCGTAATTTAAAGTTTAAAACGGGACATAAAATTTTAATTTTGTAATCGCGTTTAATGCCATACAGATGATAACCAGCAGGCCGTCATTTGATAAAGTTGGAATTACGCCATTTTTATCTTATTTTTTTATATAAAATGATGAATGATCACATGATGTTTAATTAATCAAAGTTTTCAAAGGAAGGACAGGTGATCCATTGCACTGAAGAAAAATATATTATGTAATATTTTTCGCAAAAAGTCTAACATAGCAACAGGCTATCAGAGGATGTTCATTTCTGCGTTTCTTTAAATTTAAACCCAAATATTTCTACATCATTGTTGATGTGAACATGGCTTTTGTATTAAAAAAACATTGTTTCACTTTCAACATTTTTTCTAAATTTACATTAATTCATTTCCTAATTTTTCATTTAGCATAAATTGTACATTTTACAGAAACATATTAATTTTGGAATCTAACATCAAGGTGTGACTTACTGAAATGAAATGGAAATAACTTCATAAAATGTTGAAAAAAACAACAACAACTTAACAACAAATCTCTGTTATATTTCAAATATGTAATAAAATGTATTACGGCACAATAAATTCATATTATTATTGCTTCAGTTACAATGTCTCTATCCTTAAAATGAAGAAAAAAAGTACGACATGTATTTGAAACCGGCTGTTCGGCAAGCCCACCTGTGATATTTACAAAACAGTCCTGTTTTTCTAGTCTACGATTGTGTGTGCCATTCATTTCAAGGACATAATTGCAGCACGGAAATATAAATTGATTCCGGAATATGTTTTCCACAGGTGAGCGAGAGATAACTAACAAATGTAATATTGTGCCGTCAAGATCTCCGAAAAATTCTTCAATATTTTCTGAATATCTTCAAATATCTTCAAAATTTTATGACCGAAAGTGACGCAAAAAGCATCTAAATGTCCCTGAACATATGCTCTGACAGGAAAATACTTGAAAACTGATCAAGTTTTTGAAGTAGATTTTTTAATACGGCACGAGTCAGGCTAGGCCATCTGTATATCATTAGTCGAAGTTTGTTGTTTTAATTTTAGTGAAACTCGTCAAGATGCAATTACTTAACGAGAAGTGTTGTAAGAGTTTGTAATTAACAGGAACTGTCTCACAGGAAGTGCTCTGACTGGTTCCAAATTTTTTCTTACGTAGACAGACTGTGTTCAATCTTTTTTTTTGCTTAGACAGACTGGTTTCAAATCATCACTCTCAATCAAGCATTAAGAAAGCTTGACAGTTGTTTCTTTCCAGTTATATCTTTACTTTGATTTATTTGCCAAAATATTGTTTCAATTAAGTTTAACTGTAAATCTACCTTTTTTCTCAAAAGAAGTAGGGAAGCCACCAGAGACAACACAAAAGTGCAATCACCAATACTGAAATAGTAATGTATTAAATTTTTGGAGACTCAGCTGATGACTTAGGAAACTAAGTTCTGAGAAAATTTGTTTCTCCATTAATTCGATGTGGCTAAAATGACTTTTTTTCAGCAATATGTCTGACACAGATGTTAAACATTGCTTGGAAAAGGAGTACTAGGGCAAAACTCCCTACATCTAGTAATAGTAACCCCAACTTCTAAGGTAAAACCAGAAGCTACCCGGGTAAGGTAAAACCAGAAGCTACCCGGGTAAAACTGGAAGCTATTAGCACTGAAGATGCTACTGAACAAGTTAACAAAGCTAGGACACTGTGAGAAAATTTATGGCTAGGCGTTAATGACCAGAAGCATGGCCTGTCTTATCATCCCCATCTAAACTTTCCCAGACAGAATCTTTATGTATCAGGACATGTGACCATGTCAGAAGATCTGGAAATCTCTCATGCTTTTTCCCTCTACTTCTTTCCAGCATGTTTGAAGGATCTGTTACAAGATCTGTTTTAAGATGGTATTAAACTGTTCCACAAAAAGTGGCAAATAATATTTCTTGTGAACCCACATTTTGACTGCAGTATGTCTCAAAAAGAGTTTAGAAGCTTGAAAACATGTGACATATATATTGATATAATGAATAAATCGGAATATGGCCAGTACTCGTGAGTAACTGAAATCAAATAGTGATGCAAGTGTCAAAGCCTGTATTTTCCTTGTTTCAAAGAATAAATTAATTTAGCTGAATAGCATAGTTAATAATTTGGCTAAAAATTAACTAGTAATGTTCGATAATGAAGTTATATAAATCTCAGGAAAGAACTTTTTACAAAGTTGCTATTAAAAAACTTGTGGTTTATAGACAAAAACCACTACTACTTATACAAAACTTTTCATGTTGGAAGAATGTAGGTTTGTCAAATATATTACAAGACAATGGCTTATCAGTCCTGGGAAAAAAATCAGAGAAAAAGTGTAACATCATAAAATTTTCACAGAACTGGACAGCTGTCGACAGTTGAAAACAAAAATGGCAGAGATGAGCAGCAGCTGTCAGGTTTGTTGTATGATGGAAGTTAGACTGATTGACAACCAACACATTTAACTCTCTACTCAAGGAGGTAAGATCACACTCCTATTATCTGGTCTGACGTTTTCCTTGATTTCTCTAAATACAAGACAGTACCATTCATATCATGTACTTTCCTAAAATACTCCAACAAAATGTAACAGATTTGGTCCATCAAACTATCAGCTCAAAATTCCGGACTCTCATTTTAAAGATATGAAAATTCATATCAAAAGTACCGGTATATATTCTCTTTGATAAAAGGAGGCCATATAATCATACGTTCCACGGCAGATCACAAAATTTGTATTTGCAAAATTTACGATTTTCCAATTTCGACTATTGAAGCCGTTACCTTCTCTTTAAAGAGTACCAAAAATAAACAGGTCTTCCAGACAATTAAACACTAAAAATATTTAGTTATTTCAACAAAAATACCCTTTTTTCATTGCAATTTTGTCTCAGATAAGCAGGCAGACTGACCAAACAGACAGATATTTTTGCTATTCTTGCAAAAATATACGTTAAAACATCATCTGTGTCCAATTTATGGAACAACATCAGGTTCTTTACACACACTGCTATTTAAAATCATTGACTTACCTTGGCAAAAAAAACATGTCACGTAAACTTTTGTAATCTATAAACATTTTCTCTCAGCCTATAAACAAAGGTGCTGACTTCTTTCAGAAATGTTTCCAAAAGCCATGAAACAATCAAAATCTTGGGCAAACTTTCAAAAAAACAGAAGCCTCAAGACGTGTCCTTTGGAGTGGTTTTAATTAGGACTGTCAGCTGATGTACCATTACAAACAATAAATTCAAACGGAAGGAACTCTGAGGATAATTAAAGGTGGCTTGGAAGCACAGCGTTCTTTGTAAAATTGGGCCATTAAGAGGTATTTATCTTGAAGAAATGCTGCAAATTATGTCCGCAAGTGACTTAGTCAAAGATCATGGGGATAATGTGAAACATTAGCATGATAAAAGTTTACGAGCAGAATCAAGTGTGATGGAAACCGACTCAAAAGACATGTGTATAATAAAGTATAATGTTAGATTTTCTGATACTAGAGTGCTCTACCATTATCAATAATTCTTTGCCACATCCATCATATTCATCAGGAAATTGTAAGGTAAAAAATACAGGATTTTCTAGCCCTATGAAGTTAAAGAATTTTGCGAAATCTGATGTTTTTATTCAAATAATGAAATTTTCTTCATGTTGTCTATGTAATAAAACATAGGCAGATTGTCCGCATGTACAACATTGGTGTATAAGGCTATCCTAATTCTGGCATCACTGAAATTTAAAATGGGAGGGAGGAAAACAAAATGGACTATTTTCAGATGTCTTTATTGCAGTGTTTTAATGTTATAAACATTATTTTATTTTGTGGGTTCAAAGTTCACTAATATGTCTTATTCGTATAGACATGACATTGTTATAAAATTCTAAAAATAAAAGAGATTTATTTGTTCACTGCCATTTAATTGCCTTGAATGACGGAATCCGAAAAATTCATGAAGATTAGTCCCCAACAAATAATAATGATTTTGCAGTTACCTACATCATATTATAAATATTTCTGCACAAAAAAATCACAATAACTATTAACTTCTGATTTACCTGCCTAAAAAAAATAAGAGATTACAGGAGCAGAGATTATTTAAACAATCAAATAGGAGTAGAGATTATTTAAACAATTTGACAACACTACTAATAACTGACAAATCTGTGTTACATTAGTGTAACATGCAAATGAAAATTACAAAACCAGAAAGTATTTCTCCTTATTACAGTTTCATATCAGGTGATTGTGGTATAAGTGGAGAATTACGAGAGTTAAACACCTTTCCACATTCCCTTGTCAACGCGAGCATCTCATAAACATAATCTGTTGCAGCCTTAGACAATTCTCTTATGATTTTTTGAAAATATGCTTCCCTCATTTTCTATGTAATAGGGAATAATGGAAAATAATTCCTGAGCTCTTTTTACTCTTGTTATGAATATGTAGCTGCCAGACATTTTGGGAACTGGAAAATAAGAACACTTCCTGGTTCTAAGTATTCCAGGAGTCTTCCTTTTTGATCCTGTGTCACAGACATTGTTCTTTCATTATATCAAGTATTTTATCAAGTAGTCCGCTATTCAAGCCTTGTTCTTTCTCAAGCCCTTTTTCTTTTGATAAGTCCCTTGAAGAAACAGCTCTAATCAACAGCAATTCCTTTGTCACCATGGAAACATTTAAGCACTGAAGTTCTTCCCATTTTCTAGTTATGAGCAACAGTGATATCCATTTCTTTAGGTCATCACAATGTCCATTCCTGAAGGCCAACATGATTTCTGTCTATTTTGGCCAGCAGCTGGTACATTTATTTTAATCACTGTGTTGAACACCCCTTAAGGAACTCTATACGCTGTTGTGATGTCTACCAAGGTAGGCAGTTGTGATGCTGACCTCTCATTCATAATGCACATTACTTTAAGCCACCTTGAACCATTTGGTTTGGTCATTAATAATGACCACTTACCCCTTATGATGTCCACTTGTTTAGGCTATTATGCTATCAATGTTAATTTCTTTATTTCATGCCCCTCATGATGACCACTTAATTAGATCACCATGCTGTTCATTTCTTTAGGCCTCATACAGTCCACATTCAGACCAATTTGCTTAGGCTTTCATGCTATCCAATTCTTTATTCCATCTTTATGCCATCACCCTGTCCAGTTCTTTATTCCACCTTCATGCCATCACCCTGTCCAGTTCTTTATTCCACCTTCATGCCATCATGCTGTCCAATTCTTTATTCCACCTTCATGCCATTACGCTGTCCAATTCTTTATTCCACCTTCATGCCATTACGCTGTCCAATTCTTTATTCCACCTTCATGCCATTACGCTGTCCAATTCTTTATTCCACCTTCATGCCATCACGCTGTCCAATTCTTTATTCCACCTTCATGCCATCACCCTGTCCAGTTCTTTATTCCACCTTCATGCCATCACCCTGTCCAGTTCTTTATTCCACCTTCATGCCATCATGCTGTCCAATTCTTTATTCCACCTTCATGCCATTACGCTGTCCAATTCTTTATTCCACCTTCATGCCATTACGCTGTCCAATTCTTTATTCCACCTTCATGCCATTACGCTGTCCAATTCTTTATTCCACCTTCATGCCATCACGCTGTCCAAGTCTTTATACCATCATGATGACCAACTGTTTATGCCTTTATGTTGTCTGGTTTTTTTTATGCCATCTTTATGCAATCATGCTGTCCAAGTCCTTAAGCCGTTACGCAGTCCAATTCTTTAGGCCAGTTTTTATGCCATTCTTATGCCATCATGCTGTCATCCTTAAGGCCATAACGCTGTCTTCTTTCTGCCATTATGATGTCCATTTCTACGACCAACCATGCTATGTATCATAATTTTGGTAACTTTTGGCCATCATATTTTTTCATCTATATGGCCATCATGTAAATTGTATTTTAAGGTTATCTTCCTGTCCTTCACTGAGATCATCATTTTGCTCCTTTACTTCTGCTGTCTTGCTCTTAAGGTGTTTTGTCCCTTTTCTTCCATAGCATGGCATAGGAGAAATCTTTTAAACAGCCACTCCTTTTTTGTTCAAAAGACTGTACCACTATACAGCAAACATGGTACGACAATATTCTTTCTTCTTGATTGACTTCCTTCAAGAGACGCCAATCATCAAATTAGTCAGGTTTGTTAGGATCATTTTACACTGTTACCCTTCACTTCAAACCCATTACTTCGCATTACAAGACAAAGCGCCATTGTACCGATGTTGAGACATTCCCGATTAACAGTCCCACTACATGCGACACTCCAATTTCTTTATTGTGTCATTTTTCGGAGAATTTAATTACCTGAAAATCTTGAGTAGCGGGATAAGCAGATTCGCGTGTTTTCTGTCTATTTCTTGATAAATTAGCCGATTTTAAATCAAATTGTCCAAGTGACAATACCAATATTACCAATTTTAGACAAACGTAAAACAATACGCAATTCGTTTTGATGCAGATTTTATTAAATTGTACCCTGATTGTCTTCTGTCTTAGTAGAATTTTCATTGACAGGTCTTGAATTTGAATTAGAAATTAAATTTGCACGAATCACAAGTTAGGGAATAAAACCAATGACTTTAAAGTTGACAGACGTGGAAAAAACGCTGTTCTATATTATATCATAAAATGCAAGATATTTTCTTAAAGGTTGGTGAAAGAGAACTTGTTAGCAGACTTCTGAAATATATTTTATAGATTAAAATAGGTACAATAAAATAACGATAAATTGTTTTCTTGTTTCAATGACCTTAATACTGTACATTGGCTCTTTGATGGAAAAGAGGACATGGTTCTAATAAGTTCAGAGCTGCCCTTGCCTTTAGTATAAGGGTCTTTGACTCAGAGCTTTGAAACAATGACCTGACTTGTATATATTAAATTATACACCGCCATGCTAGACATTTGTGTAATTTCAATGGAATCCCTTGACTTCTTTAAAAGTCGAAGTATTTGGGGCAAACTAACGCACGCTTCTAATGCCTTCGTTATTTTTATCCTTAGTGTCGTCTACTGATGTAGACAGTAACCAGGAACCAGTAACCAGGAAATGAAAGAACAGTTTGAAGTGTAAAAAATAAAAGAGAGAAAAAAAAACACCAATTATCACATCAACAAAAGGCACAGGAGGGACAGATTGAAAGAATTTTACCACATTCCAACCTGTAGCCAATTAATTGTAATTTACTGTTAGTCTGAAGACCGTTATTGCTATGATAGACATCAAAGCACTAACTAAGACCTTGTACTTTGGAGGACACAAGTTAACTTCTCTATGCTGACGCTGTTATAATTAGAGTTACATCCCCTTAATCCTCACAAGATGTTGCCAAGGATAAAGAAGATGAGGGAAGAAAAGCTTTAAGTCGTAAAATTCATTTTGCAAATATATTGAAACCAGTCATCGTAAAAGATGCTTAATACTGCAATAATGGTACATTTTCTGAACTTGATCAATTTTGTGTTCTTTCGAAAAATTAGAAGTTGTCCTGCATGCCAAAATGCGCAAATGTGTTTAATCAATTACCCATATAACATGCGGAGTTAATTTTTGTCTTAAAATTATTTCAGTAATTCATATAATGGTAACAATCAGATGTGGGTGTCCCATTGAGCACAAGCTATATTGTAGATTTACCCATCAAAGTTTTTTCTAAACTTCCTGACGCTAGGCGGATGTCTTTGATTCACTGTTTGCCAGTGAGTATACAGTAATTAGTAAATTAAACGTATGGCATCTTCACAAAGGAGGTAAAAAAGACAGAGATTAACAGCTATGCTATAAACATAATCCTGCACTAGGATTGCTAACGATCACCTAAATTTGAATGAAAAAGAATTTACACATTTATGTAAGCTACTAAAAAGTGAAAATGATGTTTCAACTTTTGAGTATTAATCCCTCATATGTATAAGCATTTTTTATTTCAAAAACTGGTTTCAATCAATGTTTACCTGAAGGGCGAACATGAAAATATAATTAAAATACCTTGCTAAGCTTCTGCTGTGTTTGATAGCGGACTGGGCGGCAACAAGAATTTTGACTATCTAAACAAAAACTCCAAAGTGGTTGTGACTTCCATCATATAGATCATAAAGAAAGAAAGACACTAAACAATAACGGAAGACGGAAGGTATATGACAATAGGGGAATTTTTTCGAAAAACCGGACTCTTCTTTCTGCATCAGTGTACAATCCATGTAAAACAAATTGTTTCCTTTTCTCAGAAAATCTGATTTTTATTTTATATACCAATTTTTGTCGGTCATTTTTGATATACTTATTGAATACAGCCATATAAAAGAAATGTTTGATGGCATTATTACCAAAGGCACTAACAAGCTTATAAGTCAGCTTCTAAGTGCTCCTTCAAAATGATGCATGAAAACACTGTCAGTGCTGTATGTGCAGTGAGCACAGATAAATAGCATTTGTTATATAAATCAAACACACCCTGTTCAAAAGACTAAAGGGGCTTACTTGATTGAAGTACTCTGCCAGAATCAATTCCAATAATTAACAGCATCTTTGTACACTTGCTAGTCTTGTTAACATGTGAACTGATCATGCTGTTCTGACAATGAAAAAGAGACCAACGTCTATCAAGTTCTGAATATTTTGCTGGATTCCATGTCAAATTGTTTGAAAATACAGCCAGATAAATAATACAGTAACAAAAGTTTCTAGACACAAGGGAAATACTTCTTTTTTTTATAATTATATATTTCATATCTGTAATTTTTTTATGTGATATCAAAGCAACAGCTTTTGAAAAATGAAACCAAACTGCAAAATAAATGCAATTTTACAAAATTTTAAGAGTGTCAAAATTAGACTAAAGGGGAATCACTCTCAAATCATTTTACAATATGCTGGAACCACTGAAAAGTTCTACTTGAATATCTGACAGAAATATGAATAACATCAATAGGTGACATCATAACTGAAAAGAATGTGGAGAAACTAAAAAACACAGTACAATAAATACCTTAAAATTTTTCTCCGAGTCTTTCTTGATTTTCTTGACTAACCTTCATTACATTCATAGAAATACACAAATTTTGTTGCTCCAGTGCTAAACAATCTCGAGGGCTCAATGGAAAACTGTCGAAACTTCTTACTTTTTTATGTTATTACAGTTTTTCATTAAACCCTTAAATTGTAACTTCTATAAACAGAGATACAGATACAAAATGATTCTTCTGCCTCAGTGGCGGAATAATTTTACCAAAGGTAAATAATCATAATAAAAGCAAACAACAAAACTCATGTAAACGAAGTGAAAAGACAAAAATAAAAGGAACAATTACTCTAACATAAAAAAAACAGAAAGAAGTGGCTAAAACTTACCATATGCATCTGATTGTATAGCTAATAGAAGAAAATATTCTGCATTAAAAATAAATTGTAAATGTGAACACGACATTCTAACAAATCACATTGTGAATGAAGAAAAAGCAAAGTGAACAAGAGCACCGCCTTGCGGGTGCTGACGCTCATCTGATTTTTTTTGTGTGATAGAAATATTGTCCTACCCGTGATTTTCTAAGTCTAAAAAGGGCCATCATTCTTGCAAAAAGCAGGATAGAGTTATGTTTTTTGATGTACAGTGTCCACTTATGATGGTGAAAAACTGTTGAAAGTTTTAAAGCAATAGCTTTGATAGTTTATGAGAAAAGTTGACTTAAACATAATACTCAACCAAGAAAATGATTTTCTAAGTCCAAAAGGGGCAATAATTATTGCAAAAATCAGGATGGAGTTACGCTGCTTGCTGTACAGGGTCAGCTTATGATGGTGAACAAGTGTTGCAAGTTTCAAAGCAATAGCTTTGATAGTTTAAGAGAAAAAGTTGACCTAAACATAAAACTTAACCAAGAAATCTGATATTTTCTAAGTCCAAAAGGGGCCATAAATCTTGCAAAAAGCAGGACGGAGTTATGTTTCTTGCTGTACAGGGTCAACTTATGATGGTGAACAAGTGCTGCAAGTTTTAAAGCAATAGCTTTGATAGTTTAGGATAAAAGCTGACCTAAACATAAAACTTAACCAAGAAAACTGATTTTCTAAGTCCAAAAGGGGCAATAAATCTTGCAAAAAGCAAGATGGAGTTATGTTTCTTGCTGTACAGGGTCAGCTTATGATGGTGAACAAGTATTCCAAGTTTCAAAGCAATAGCTTTGACAGTTTGGGAGAAAAGTTGACCTAAACATAAAACTTAACCAAGAAATCTGATATTTTCTAAGTACAAAAGGGGCCATAAATCTTGCAAAAAGCAAGATGGAGTTATGTTTCTTGCTATACAGGGTCAGCTTATGATGGTGAACAAGTATTCCAAGTTTCAAAGCAATAGCTTTGATAGTTTAGGAGAAAAGCTGACCTAAACATAAAACTTAACCAGGCAACGCCGACGCAGACGCCGACGCCGACGCCGACAACCGCTCAAGTGATGACAATAACTCATCATTTTTTTCCAAAAAATCAGATGAGCTAAAAATGGTAACTTTTGACATGTGTGTTTTGTGACTACTGTAAGAATGAGTTCTACCTCCACAACATAGAAGTGTAAGTTAGCCTTAATGCTACAAGTGATATTTCTTTTTTTTTCTTTTTTCTTTTTGCTTTTTCTATTAATGATGAAGTCAATGAAGCTCAATACAGCTGATTTGATAATACTTGTGACATTTTTATTTTTGCCGATATTTACTGACAAGAACATGTATATTTTTAATACTTGTGAATAGCAAGCATTGGTCATCATTTCTAAAGTATAACCTGCAAGCAAAGTCTAATAAACAGAGATAAAATATTTATTTTTATGTCTGTGTAAAAGTGATGTTAAAGTTATAATACATCCACAGTAACAGGTTCTGATGCTGTTTTCCCACCACCTACACTTATAAAAAGGAAATTTCTCTTCGTAACTCTGGGCTCTAAACTTTAGTTATAGTCTAATTTGACATGCATAACTCCCCGACTAAGTATTTGTAAAGACAATATAGCTTACTACGCATATAACTTTTGTTTGAAAAGTTGTTCAAATAAACCTGTTTACATTCAGAACTGCACACAGCATTTCTACTCTTTGTAATGCTCACACTTCTTCTGTTCACATCAAATTTTACTGTTTTACCAAAAATTCAAAAACATCAATTATTTTGGTGTGACAATTCTCAACATGTAATGCACACTTGACATTTTTGTTTTTATTTTAGTACCAACAAAGCAACAGTCCCGTTTCAGAAGTGAGAATATTTCCTACAGCAAACCACCTATTTTGACAAGTTTTGTTGGAATTTTACCATCTCTCAGACAGTTTTACTACAAGGTCTTTTAATTACCTTTATTCTGGTCGACCATTGTCATCCAATAATGCCTTTATAAAGTGTCTCGCTGGGCTCTCAATGACAAAAGACAGTATTGTCAATATTGACAGAGCCGTAATGTCATAAAAAAACTTTATCTCCTATCCCCCTAACATAATTCTTCCAGGGAGCACTTTCAGGACATAACTTGGCAATATTTACCAAGCTTACGCTAAAACACGATATGCCAGAATACCTAAGGTCCTCGTAAAACAGTTTGCTCTATCTATGAAAGTCTATTATGCAAATTACTGCTTGTGTACACTGGTGACAATATCAGTCGACGATAACTTCAAACGGGGCCTGATATTGTTTGATCGTCGCCCTGAGACAGTGATACGCTAACAATGTTATACTGCGAAAGCACGTGGGTCCCTGGACACCCGTCCCAATGATGATAACAGCATTGATGTTAGTAATAATCATAGAGTATTAACTGCACATGATAAGTTTTGTTTCGCTAATGACCTTTATGATGTATTCTCAGCAGAGACATAATTTTGATGACAAATGTCAGAAATTGACAAACTACAGTTTCCATACATACAGAAAGCCTAGGGGAACGCATATTGCATAAAACAATAAACCAGCATCGCCAAAACATGATGACTTCACAGAATAATATACGAAGCCAATTTAATTAGAAACAAACTGTAACGTTTTATGCACTAGTATTATACATACTGGGGTATGAAATTCAACTTTCTGTTTTTCTTAGATTTATAGGATAAGGTCATTACATAGTGACATTATGATCGAGTATTTCCTATATACACCTTGGAACATAATATATATAGTAAAAATGAAAGTGAAATATGTACACAAAACCAGAATGTGAATTTCTATATAGTGATGATAAATGTGAAAGTTATAAGCTAATAAATGTGATTTTCCTACCAAATTATTTGTCATTCTCTAGGAGCATTGTCAGAAAGAACAGTTTCCATACTTATCACAAGTAGCAAATATGAAATATGTTCAATAAATTAGTCCTTAAACCCTTCTGTTGCACATTGCTCATTTTATAATCTGACATGTGCAATTTCCAAAAGATTCTTAGATCTCCTCCTAAATGACAAACTTGCAGTAAGTAGATCTATCCAGTAAGTTTTTCCGCTACCTTCTCAGAAGTTAACTTGGGGACAGGTGCCCCCTTAATTGGTTTCTTCCTGGTCCTTATCAGCAGAATATCTTCTGGAAATCAAGTTGCTACTAATCAAGCAGATACTGAATGATTCTAATCATAATCTGAGACCATTACAAATTAATAGCCAGATTTCTCATATAACTGCTTTTAACTGATGAAACTTGCAAATGTTGTACTTTTAAATTTTAGTCCAGTTGTGAAAGAATATTTTTTTTTACAGAACATGAATGCAATGCCTTGACAGCTTTGAAATAAATGTACAGTAATAAGAAGACCAAATATACTTTCTTGGGTAGATGTGCAATAATCTAAAAAATACAAATTCTTTGACAAATATAAATGTTTGTTTGTGGGGTTATTAATTTGTGGTTTTAATCTTTGGAATGAAAATGAATAGGCATTTTACTTGTTCGTTGGGATTTAATTTTGCGGAACTGAATCGACCACAAAATCAATGAAAATTATTCCCCCATCAACATTGATGCTTTCACAGTAAAACAGATAGTAATGATTTGGCTGCAATCTTTAAATACAAGTTTTGCTACATTTTTCAAAGTAAAAAACCTGCAACCATGTTTTATACATATGAGCCGTGCTATGACAAAACCAACATAGTGGCTTTGCGACCAGCATGGATCCAGACCAGCCTGCGCATCCGCCCAGTCTGGTCAGGATCCATGCTGTTCGCTAACAGTTTCTCCAATTCCAATAGGCTTTAAAAGCAAACAGCATGGAGCCTGACCAGACTGCGCTGATGCGCAGGCTGGTCTGGATCCATGCTGGTCGCACACCCACTATGTTGGTTTTCCCATGGCACGGCTCATATACTAAAAAGGTCATTTAACAAATCAACATTTATTGTAATTCTGTTGTAGACAATTAGTGGAGTTCAATTTCTATTATAGACCTTACATTAGAAAAAAAATTCCAAAAGATTTTAATGGGACAGAGGGAAAACTATTTTAGTCACAGGGTATGCTTCATTAACAATTTATTTACTGAAAAGCACTTAAACATGACACATTTTGTCGAGAAAACTACAGAAATAGACAAAACAATACTTTTTGAAAATTCTTGTGACTAAAGTCACAAAATTCTTGGCAAGATTTCTTCCCCATACGAGAACCTCAAAAAAACATAGGCTGGCAGCTGTCTGTTTAGTTTCATCTTTCCTGTCTTGCCACAAGTTTGTCAAAAGTTCATGTCGATTCTACACTCCTCTCTAATCTATCAAAATGTACCTGTGCCAAAAATCACCTGCTTGTTAAAACCAGAGACAAGAGTGGCTTGGTTCAAGGAATATTGTTCCAATATACTGACATGATCTTCAGCTTATTCTAATAATCAAGTAAACCAGTTATTCCTAGGGCAGACTGACAATTTGAGAAAATATTTAATGTATAACAAGTACAACCACTAAAATGTTAACATTTGAATACTTTTTTTCTAGAGAAAAATCATTTCTCGTATAAATCTCAGACAAATAAAGTAAAATTCTGCCATGCACCATGCATGAAAATGTAAATTTGTTATGTTATTCACCACCAAACAAACTAGATGTCATAGTTCCTTGAAAAATCAGGGTAAAATAAAATTCTACTTTATTTTTTTTTTAAAAATCTGAAAGTGCATTAACTACCTTATGGGTGGGTAAGAAAAAAACAAATTAATAATGTAAAAGGTTAAAAAAAAACACTTAAAAATACAATCAATGTAAGTTCCAGTGGGATGCCAAACTTACATAGATAATCGGAATGTGAGTGTGTTTTTTTGTATTTCACTGAACTAGTTTCTGTTTTTCCAATCAACAGTTGTTTGGGACATCACCTCAATGGCAAAGATATGATATGACAAATTTCGTATCTACCTTTACACGTCACTCATACAGTTTTTGATTATTAAACCAGATGACTTCCTCAAAATACCATAGTTTCCTCATTCAAATGTGCTCTTTTAATGTAATGCTTTGGAAAAGTCATTAAGCAGATGTACAAATTGACAATTAGTATGAAAACAGTCCTCCGCGTCTGCTGTATTTATATTGTTGAGAAATAATAAACATAAATGTATCAGGTTAAAATTGCGACTCACTGTTAATAGGGAAATTAAAGTGTTATCATATGTTTTAAATAATGTAATAAATGAAATGCCAAGGAAGTTTTCACACCCCTGATGTTTCCAAAATTTTGAGTACCTCTGTAATGAAGAGTACACCTAAAATGAAGAGTACTCTGTGAAGCTTCCATGGCAGCATCAATCTGTGCTTAAATTGAACAAGATAACTTGTATCACATGCATTCCTAATTGCTACAGGTGCTAAATGTAAACAAGAAAGGTGTTCCACACTTATGACACCAATCACAGCTGAATTTCCTGTTATGTTGTATATCAGCACACTCTTGAAGCTAAAAATAACAAGAGAAAATTGTCTTTTTCATCAGAAAAGGTACTATTCATCTGACCTTTAACCTTCTGGCAAAAATTGCAACAAATTATCAGTTTCAGTAAGATACCGTAGATACCCATGTATAATGCGCATCCAACATTTTAGCCCAAAATCCTGGGAAAAAAACATTTTTGGTCAATTTTGAGGTGGATGGAAAACGAAAGTAGAGTTTACATCGACACCAGTAATAAATTTTACCTCAGCGGCAGAGAGCAGCATTGGTCTAGCAGTACTAATGATTTTTGTTTTCTCGAAAATAAAACTAATAAAATATCGTTATATTTGTCGTTTCTTTTTTTTTTTAAATTAAATATTTTGAATAAATAGAAAGCAATTGTTTCAATATTTGGGAATGGTATCTTTCAAAATGACATGAGCTTCTCAATTCAAACCGATAACAAAAGGTGTGATAGTCTTTTTGTTACGATCAAATGGCCAGTAATTATTGGCAAATAGCGTGTCACCTCGACATGTCAGTTTTGTTGTTCACAGTTTGATCTCGGTTAAAGATAATACTCGATCTTTAATTAGTATCATAATATTTGTGATTTTTTAATATTTCTTTCATCAAAATACTTTTAAATTTATATGAAATTAATTTTGTTTGAAAGAAAAATTAACCACTCAATCTTTTACGGAACGTAACAGCAATCTTAGATTTTAGCGTAGACAGTTAGGGCGGAGAGCAGTTTCACTTAACAAAAATGGCGAAAATCGTAAACAAACTTGTTTTGAAGTAGGAAAATCATCTATACCTGTGTATAATGTGCACCCACGATTTGGGGGTGGTCCAGGGGGTCAAAAAACTGCGCATTATACATGGGTATCTACGGTATTTTTTTCCCCCCCAGACTAACAGAGCAAGGTCTGGACAAGAAAAAAAGGATGAAAAGGTGGGATGGCAGACAGACAGGTAAAAGGACTAATAAAAAATGAATGTCTACCAATCAGTTCAAAGAACTTTAAGGCTCCCAGGTTTACATGTTTAAATGAGTCTGTGTCTAGTTTGACTGGTAAACATTTACAACATTTCTACCTGATTAAACGAAACGATCACCCAACCATCATATTCTTTCTCTGCTAAAAAAACTGTTTTCTGCCTGTTAACAATATTAGATGTCTCTTTTTTGGTAAACAATAAGTCGCTATTTTTGCACACGTTTGATAAGTGATAAATTCCTTAATTGGGACGGACTTATACCATGTAAGAAGGCATACAGTGCTAAATTTGATTCTATCAAAATAAATTTTGCAATGGAATCGCATCAAAAAGTGCCAAAAGTAGCAAAGAAACGTCAAAACAGCCTGAACTTGCAAAAATGTTACCATAAATTACCTTAAATTGTTTATATTTTTTTCTGTTTAATTTGATAAAATAATGCATTTATGATTGTGGCCCGCCCCCCTCCGTTATGGAAGGGAAAAATCCAGCCAAAGTCATGACAATATTGATTGTCGTTTAAATGGTATTATTTCGAGTTTGAAAGATCATGTAAACGTTTATAAAATCCTGTAAACAGAGCCTTATTTTAAACTGTTCAACACTTCTGTACATCTTTGATCATTTCAGTTGATTCCACACTATTTTCCAAGAAAATGTCAGAAATATTTCCTTGATTATCACCAGCAAGCCTTTTAATAATGTCGCTCTCTCTAGTGAATTGAATGATATTACAGGACAATACCTAAACAAGTGAAACTAATACTAATTTGTTGTATGCAGTCCCCAGAAGGCAGTTTATGGCTAAACTAAATGACTCGTAATAAGCTCTGTGTATGACAATTGACTTTCGAGTCCTTAACAACTCATTATGAGAAACTCTGAAGAACTCTTGAAGAGCATTCCAATAAAATGTCATTGTTATACAAATTAATCTGTTTTGAAACGTTTTCCTACAAACTGGTCATTTCTTTTTTCCGTGAAATACGGCTTTGTCAAATTTTGTATGAAATGTGATCAACGAGGCGACTGAGGGATGTGGAATGATATCGCAAAAGCAGTAATAAGAGAGGAGGAAGAAAAATTGTCATAATTAAGGCTGCGGTATAACTGACGGTTAATGTGGAGCTATGAATCGAAAGTCGTTACCGAAATATGACAGTTTTGGATAAAAGTTCACATCGAATCACTTAAGTCGTATCATTCAAAAGAGACATTATCGAGACAAATATACCCCATGATATTGATGAATAATTACTCTGACAGAATTATGGAAATTCTGTAAAATATTGAGGTATAGAGGTCAGCGATGATGTCGTAAGAAAATTTACGACATGACAGGCTAGATCACAGTCTTTCCACAAATGGAAGTCAAAATTATCAATTTGTCATATTAACACTATTGGGCAAGTAGGATGGCTGATTACAAATCAGTTATTTGTCATGCAAACGTAGAAATGGAGAAAAAAAAACAACGCGAGTCTTATTTTTTTCTGTCATTGTCAGTGCCAATTTATTATTCATAAGCAAGGATTAGTAAGTTCAATCACTTTAAAAGATTCCATTTGCATGTCATCTGCTGATTTGATAATCTTCCTGTGCAATTTTCTTACGAGGGTACGATTAATACCATTAAAATTTTGACTGAAGAATGTATTAAAAAACATTTCTTTTTATGTCGTCTGCCAATTTGATAATCTTTATGTTCAATTTTCTTTCGAGGTTACGATTAACATGATTAAAATATTAATTGAGTAATAAAAAAAAATATGCCTTCTAACATAAGCCATCTACATATCAAAAATGCATATGATCCTATTAAAACTCTTTTTTTTCCGCCACAATTTTTCTAATATGACAGCTATCTTGTATTTTTTTGATATTAACAACGTGATATGATTTTTATGGCAAGTCCTTCAAGACGCAGGCTGGTACCGAGATACCATCTTCAGAGACAAGATCTGTATATCTGTATATATTATATTTATGATATAGTTGCCTGAAAAGCCTTCTAAAGTGTTTATGCCTGTAGGTACAGTCCTCTGCCAAATGACCTGGCACCAGCTGATAAGCCCAGTGATAAAGCCAGAAGCTAACTGAATCTGATACTGTCTCTGTGTAAAACATTCTTCAATCAAGTGCACACAGCTTCTGTAAGTATAGACTGGCCCATAGGTTGTGCTTGTTTTTTTTTCTCTGACAGACTTTTTTTTCTACTGATTTGTTCCTATGCTGAAAACAGGTGTGGAAGTGTTACAATTGATAATCCACATGCCGGAGAGTTTAAATCCTATAGGAGTAACAGTCATGCCTTTCTATTATGACAAGACTTTTTCCTAGAAACCATGAGTTACTATAGTAACTGTATACTGAGTAAAATTTGTAATAGTTTTATTTTTGTAGATATCCATGTACAGTGCAACTTTTGAATTTAAATCATCTATATATCAAAGAATATAACTGGTTGTATAGCACAAATTTTCAAAGCATATACTGTATTTGCTTGCCTACAAAACAAGGCTTTTCTCCTTAAAATTCTGACCTAATATGTTGCCTCATTTAATGGAGGTCAGTGTCACTGACTTTAGTATTTATAAAAGAGTCTGTTAAATACTGCATATTTTAAAGTAATTAAAGGTGTACGCTAGAGTCAAAGAAATGCCATTTTCAAGGGCAGATAACTTTTTTTCAGTACTAGTGACCAAAAACTTTTATTGCATATCTTTGTTTTTTTGATGACTGTCCTTCAATATCCAAAGTTTAAAGAACTTCTATTATTGGGAAAAATTTCGCCCATCTCAAATACAGAGACTCTAGCGTACGCCTTTAAGGAACCCGTCTAATGGAAGGATCTTCTTGTAAATGGGTAAATACGGTAATGCTGCCTACTATCAAGTCACATAAACTCAGTCAATGAAACATTAAGCGATATTGCAACTTTCTTTACAGAAAAGTTACAGTAAGCGATATTTCAATTTTCTTTACAGAAAAATTACTATCATAATATATGAAGTAAAGGTGAAAATTTAAATATCTGCATTTCTTAATGGGACAGTTGTAAATGTCAGTAATTAATCTTATTTTGGAACTAAAAATTACTCCCATTTAGAAAAGGAAATATATATCATTCTTAAATAAGTTATGTCTAGATGCAAATTTAAATACAGTATAATTACCAGTGCCATACTACATAAAGTTTAAAAGTACAACAATCCTAGCTTATGTATTCCCAATACTGAAGAGCATGTAAATCTTACGTATCTCCAATATTGAAGAGCACACACAATTTGGAGAGTATCTAGAGCCAGTCTTTGTCAGAGCGCCTGTCTTTTATCAGTCAGATAAGGTAGCACATAAGCCCAGGACATTTACCAACTTCTGTTTACCTGAACCGAAAATGATGGCCGGTTGCCAGGGAAACCAAATGTAAACATAATTAGGACTTCCTGATAGAAATTTTTAACACATCCCAACACATGTTCCAAATTCTTGATGGCACAAATGGCCGGGAACATAATTATGTTTGACAGGGAATTATCTATGTGATTTTCCTGCAAAACTTGAAAAACACGTCTTCCCAGAATGCCAGAATTTGAAGGTGCTTAAAAATATGACATACAGGAATGAAATATTCAAATGCCAATGTTCAGAAAGAACATGCAGAACTTGTAAGCATTACTTTTTTAGAAAGTCATTATGGTCTAAACTGGCATATCTCTCTCACTGGTAAAAACTGTGTAACAATCAATTAAATTTACTAGATATCATATTGGAATGCATTTAATTAAGTGCATTGGCCTTAAGAAGCAGTTATCCACTTTTTTTGCTATGGTGACAAGTTATTTTGATGTGTGAAAGCCTGTAATGCTTCATTATATTAAATCTGAACAGTACAAATTCAAGTGACCCTCATTTGGGATAAAATAACCAGACCCAGTCTTAGACACCTTTAAATATTGTAAGTAAGTGGACAGATACTATTAGCATCAACTGAAGTTTTCTGAAAATTTTGCCGCATTCTGTACGGCAGTGTATATTTGTGTTAATTCTGTGCACTGTTCACTGTTCGTCAGAAGTCTGTGACATTAGAGTCGTCCGCTGATCTAATCTTGTTGAAGCGATCAAATAAAACACAAATATGGCCAAAATCTTCGCGAGTCCTTAATGAGACTGTCAAACTGTCTGTAAGTTTCGCCACAATTTCAAGTTGTGTTTGATCGTCTGATACCAATATGTCGCACAGTGATCAGTGAAGTGTAAACAAAAATGACGATTAAGTTCCGTCTTCTACTCTATAACTGGATGACGGATCATTTTATGATATTGGCACAGAAGATAGGGGTACAAGACAAATATAATTGGACGGCAACTCACAGAAATTGATGATCCAGCCGTCATCGTTTGGTCAACGCATTTATCACTGGACTCCTGATGCCAATAGTCAAGTGACGGTAAATATCTAACTTCAAGTCAACGAATTGACCACGATGTCTTTAACGCTATATTGGAATTTTGCAAATAATGTATATTTCTGGATGCATAATATTACTTTCAACATTCAAGTACAAAAACCAAAGCTGTTTACCAAAACAAGTTAGAGCTGCAGATTATTTTGAATGTGATAAATTAATTTTAATCTTAAATACTTAAATTGGGTCTCTCATTACCATTTTCAAAATTTATCAACTCTCATCATAAATCAACAAGAAATCATTCAGTATTTATATTTACTTTTTTTAACGATGGAATCTCTCAAACATTATTCAATTATTGTATGACAAATAAGTCCTTTGATACCAGCAATCTCAGTTTTGTTTACCAAGCTTCACTCAATTTTTCTTGTTACATCGCATGCCAAGGGCTAATAAAATCGCGGAACAAATGAAATTTCCTCAAGTTGTATTATCCAAACTGTCCCTTGTAAAGCAATCTCCCATCACCGAAATGAACAAAAATAACATGTGTCACCTTGGTATGATAAATAATCTTTTACTATTGATCCGCGACAATTTGTGATAGGAAATTAGGGTCGAGGAAGAAACGCCGGACATTAATTTAACTGTCGCAGTATCGCAAGACATTCATATGATTCAGGAACATAAGTATTGACAATTTTAATTGTGTTTGCCCAAATACGGACATGAATTATACCATGTGACAAATGATAAATTCCGTCAGACACTTCAATGATTGATTTTTTCTCAAGATGCAAGGGAAAATAGCAAGTGTCGCAAACATTTTTTTATACCATTCAAGCAGGCCTCTACAATAAATCGGAACTGTTTGATTTTTATTTTGTCTTTGTGCAACTCAGTGGAAAATCTATTTTCTGGACCATGTCTTTTGTCCCTAGTGAGTTTAGAACCCATTTACAGAAGCAATTGTTTGTCAATTGTGATAGCGGCTTTATCTTTTATATTTATCAGAAGACCAGAAAACAAGTCTTGCAGTTCGTTAAATGTCACATGACATGAATTGACGAAAAAGAAAATGTCTTTTTTTTATTGTCTTTTATTAGTTTTAGCTATTCTGTCACAGGCAGCGGAGGCCATAAACTTTTAAGTAACAATTAATTGTTTTGACGATACCCTTAATTGAACAGAGAGCGTTAGAATAATTAAAGTCATTTACTTTGCCAGCGTAATGTGATCAGCAAGGGTATAATTGTATTGGATGACTGTCACAATGTTTCTTGACAATTAATTGTTCAACAGAGAAAATGAGACAAAATGCCAAATGTGAGGAACAAGATGATTTTGTATACAATGTAGGTAGATTTTAGTTACACAATTATTGTGCAGCATTTCTTGAATGAATTTCAAATATAATACAATTATTTTTATAACCTAAATTGGTCCCCTAAAATTATATTGTATTTATTGTTGGATATGTCAACTTTGGATCATACATCATTTTACTCAATTAATTTTCTTAATTAAACTACACATTTAGCACTTTTTCACTAACATTGCTATAAGACTAGGTTATAAATTTTCAGAGCTTTTCAGCAGTCAGAAATTAAGACTTATGAATGAGTATTTACTAAATTTAGAGAAAATCCTGATATACCCTTGTAAAGATATTTACAATATGATTTTAATTTATTATTTGAAACTTTTTAGAAAGAAAATACAAATCAAAAACACACAGATGTGCACATGAACCTTTTCCAAAATTGATTTCAACCGAGAATATAAACTATTAATTTAACATACCAAAACTTTTCAAAATATATGAAACAACATCTGACAACACATTGATGAATATGTCAGACTTTTTGATGACAATGTAAGTTTATTTTTAAAAACTGTTATTTTATCTGTAAAGTAACTTTGATATCTGAAAAAACTTAAAATGCCGTTATTCTTACAGTATAGCTCATACTTTATTCAGACAAACAAATACTTTTGGCCTATGACACTACAGTTTGTCGTCCTTAAGTAATGGCTATGTGTATTTATTACGCTATTTCCTACTGTCTCAAGGCCCGTTGTCTGTCCCAAAAGGAAAATATTTTTACGATGCTTTCTATGTGCAGTCATCACTGGAATATTGAGAGGGTAATGAAACACGATGAATTCCTCAATCTTGACATTGTACCGTCACAAATTGAGAGCGTGGCAGCAATTTATGACGATCTGCGACAACTAAATGTCCTAAAACATCCTTTATGAATTTAGTATTCCATCCTACTCGAGGTGAGCCCATAAAATCCATGTAAAACTACAAATTACGCCAAACTTTCCTCTCAAAAATGTCCGCTATGTTTTTCATATTGATCTGAGTATTTTAGAGGACTGTCATTGAGCGTCATTTGTCTGACTCAGATTATAGTGCAGGCGCGGCAAATCTGCCAAATTATATCTTTCTGGTCCATATATGTACGGGTTCTGTCTAATAAATATAGGGACACAAATGGGTCTTAAGCATTTAAGTAGAGATGGCGTTTATAAATAAATGTTACAATGACGTGATGTCCCAGTACATAAAGAAATTTCACCGTAATAGCTCGCTAGTGGAACAAGTTTTATAAGACAGGACTAAAACGCTGACTTTTTCTGGGGGCGGGACTGAATTGGTACATTAATTTTTCTAAATATGCTTTTCGGAAAATTATGGCTTATGATAAATGCTGATGGTATTCCATCTAAAAGGCTACGATTATAACCCTGTATCATGCGATATTACGGAGCTCGCTTTCTAAACAAATCAGCATTCTTTATATGACTTCTGTAAAAGGAAAAAACAGACCAGTCAAAGATTGTTATAACCCGACTGGTCATTTAAAAAGAATAAATGTGTAAGGCTACAAAACAAAATGTTGGGGAAATCAGGATTTTTTTTTTCACAAATAAATCTTTTGTATCATCAGCATCTTATAAAATTTATCAAAATACCGTTTTCACTGATTATGTAATGGTTAACTATTTTCGAAAAGTAACCATTTCAATTAATTCAAGGGAATTAAGAAATTTCCAAAAAGACATTAAGCCTAAGGTTGCAAAGATTCAAAACCCTTCCCCAGCAACCCAACCACCAGCTCCATCCCACCCAAAATGCTGGTTTAAATTGGACTAAGGCAGACAAAATTTTGTCTTTCTTACATTCAAGCAAAAAATTACAAAAACTTTTAATTTTAACTGTAAAAGTTTTGTAACTTAAATCATTTGAAATCTGAAAAACCAAAGTCTGCTTAGCAGAAAGTAAGCAGTGGGGATTTTGTGTATCTGCACTCCATCTTCCAAGTTACCGGTATTTTTGTATGTATAGGTAACTTAAATTTTATTGTTTTTTTTTCTTCTCATAAATAAAACAGGATTCTGCTAAATACTGATAATTTAAGGCCTAATCAGGGCTAATTAAATATAATCATTTTAAGCAAAGCAAAACTTGGTAATCTTTGACTGTTATCATTTACTACTCTAAACATTCTAATCACCAACATCTACCAGTACTGAGTTTATTTGCAGATGGGATCAAGGATAAACAGGGTATGGTGTCAATTTTTGTTGACAAGTAACAGTTTACACTGAAAGTGTCATGTTACCGTTCACACAAGCCCCAGTGGGATTTAATGGTAATCTGATGACACAACATGCTTCTGTGGGATTTATCATCATCCAACTGCTACATCTGGTAAAAATTCTGCAAATACTTTATACAAAACAGTTGACTTTCTAATATAGTTTTACTTTTTCCCTGTATTCAGGCCCCCCCCTCCCCCAACCACCGTGTTTAGTTTTCATGGGAGATAAATCCAGAAGCTATTTAATACTATTATGCCCCTTTTCTTACAAAACACTAATATTTTGATAAAAGCGAAATTATAGAAATTAAGGCTTTCCTTTAAAAATTTCAAAAAAGGTGGACAATATATTTTTTTGACTTTTTTTTTTAAAGAAAAGTCTTAATATATATATTAAGTTCCTAAAATATGTATTTTTCTATCATTTCCAACAACAAATCTTTTTTTTTTTACTTTTGAAGTTCTTTTTTTCAGAAATTACAATATTCCGAGCAAATTAATTTTACAAATCTATAAATATAAGCAAAAGTGGTCTAACTGCGATTCTATAAAACAGAGAAGAATTTTCACCCCTTCAAAATAGGTATCATAAAATTAACCCTTAGCCTGCTGGCGGCAAGTAATTCTGCATTTTGTGACCAGTGCAGACAAAGATCAGCCTGCACGGATATCATGGTCTGCACTGTTCGCCATTCAGTCGATATCTTTTTGGTAAGTACCCCTTTTAACAGTTAATGGTATTGTCCAAATTGAAAGATGGACAAGTTCATTATAGAAATTTAGCAGGGTAAGGGTTAAATACAAGACCATGCTATCAACTTTCAGTTAATTTAGGTTTCCTCATAGAAATTGATTTTTTTTTAATTTTAATTGAAATATGCCATAACTTTGTGATTTACAGGCAAAATCACCAGTTCAGAGCAATCAAAATATTGAAATGGAATATCTCTTTAAGATAATTATTTTGTACTCAAATCCTCTATAAAATATCAACTGATTAATTAATTAATCCGATCTTTTGCATAGTCCCTATCTTTTCTATTTCCTTATAAAATATTCAATCCTGGTTTGTGTAAATATATAAAAAAAATATCTCACTCATTTTCTGAGACAATTTCAATATAAGAAGACATCACCTTATTGCAAAAGTGGTTAACTTCACTGATAACAGGAAGCAGTTAACCCCTTCTTGTACATTAAGAAGCAGTTAACCCCTTTTTTGTACATTAAGAAGCAGTTAACCACTTCTTGTACATTAAGAGGCAATTAACCCCTTTTTGTACATTAAGAAGCAGTGAACTCCAATTTGTTCTGTTTAACTGCATTGACATTTAGAAACAATTAACCCCATATTGTACCAGCTAATTCCATTGACATAAAACAGTTGTTAACCATGATTTTTTGCACTGGTTAACTACACTGACATTAGGAAACAGTTAGCCACATATGTACTGGTTAACTGTACTGATGTAGAGAAAAAATTAACTACTTTTTGCACTGAAGTGACAGTTGAATTATTAGTTTTAGTGTCATATGACCAATCATGCTAGTGTGTGCCAATCATGCTAGATGGCCAATTTTTACCTTAGGATAATCTTAATTAAGGTATCACACCCACTGATGACAATCAGAAATTTCTTTGCTCCATATATGTGATTTCAGCATCCTTTGGACATAACAGAAAATTCTTTAAATTAACTGCTGTATATAAGAACATTTTAGAATAGAACAATATGTACAAAACGAAGACTTAATGGCAACAGACAAAGTTCCTTTTATTTTTGTTGAATATACACTTTTAGCATGACCAAAGCTACTAGCATGATTTGCAGAAGCAGGTTTGGACTTGATATTCACATAAAATCTAATCATTTATGTAATTATTAAAAACATTTTTGTTGAGAATAATGAATTGCCCATCAACAACTTTTTTGTCATCTTTTTTTATTTTTCAGACTTGCTTACCAAAGGGCACTTTTTCAGAAGTGCATTTTAATACCTACCTTCAAATATTTCAAAATATTGCTTTTTTAGACAATCATAAATACAACAATAACGAATTATCTTACGAATAATAAATAAGACTACTCACCATGGGCAACCCAGCCATGCTTGCATGATTCACACGTGCGTAGACAGCCCTTGGATGGCAGGAAACACTCGCATAGACAGCTAGGTGTCGTGCATCGTATTGCCTGAAAAAAAAGGCGAGGAGGGGTTGATGAAATGTACTGTAACACTCGCCGATACCGCTCGCTCTTTGCAAGATCATGTATTGAACTTTGTGATGAACCAGTTTCCACCATTTTTATCTGAATATTTCGAGTTTTTCTGATTTCTTTGAAACTATCTCATTTTCTGCGATGATGTCAAAGTTATAAAAGCAATCACAAGAGTTTCTTCAAAGAAATCATAAAGTCCACATAAAATCACAAAGATCCATTTTCTATACACCCATTAATATTTTATTTTCACCAGTGAAATGCTCTCAACTGATAAGCCATTGGCTTTTTTCAACTGAAAATCACTAATCTTTATAGCACTTTTGAAGTAAATGCTATTATATTAAAGTTGTTTGAACTGAAAGTATCAAAAGATGTTTTAATTCCTTCACATGTTCACTCCCAATTGTCTTCAACAAGATCAGCTGTTCAGAAGGCTTTCAAGCTTTTTCAAGAACCAGATTTCAAGCTTCTGGCGTCAATGAAATTTTGTAAAATATAATTGCATTTTTAAGTAATAATCATTAGGATTTTTTTCCTTAAAAGAAATTTTCAAACTTGTCTTTTTTTGAAAATAATATTTTTTGATCATTTAACAGATTTTTTTTTTCAATCTGTTTCTAAATAAGTCACTCTGTTCAGCAGATGGATTGATTTTGATCCAATTTCTTCCTGGCATTAATCTATAAATCCTACTTTCTCAGAGTATATCTTTTTAGTGAAAACACTTTCACCATTTTCTTATCAGTCTTTTATCTTGTACACAAAAAAACAAACAAAATACCCAAGAACAAAATTTTTTAAAACAAAAAACATGTGAGCATTTTAATGACCCTCAACCTCTGCTCTGCAACCAATAGTATCAGAGCATCTTACGAGTTATTTCCTCTGTCAGAACAAGCATTCCGTTACATGTCTTCTGGCTTCTTCTAAACCGTTAAACAATTAACATAATCAATTCACATTTACAAAAAGCATCTTGGTGGGAAGCACTCGCTTTACAAAATGGGTATATAATATGAACATTTCATTACGTGCTAACATTAAGTGGCTAAAACACTTACGATAATAATAAGGAAATCAAAACTTGTATAAATATATCACCAGTGAAATAAGAAATAATTTTAATGCATAACAGTCATTTATGAAATTAAACTTCTAATAGAAGGGTAGTATAATGACAAACACAAATATTTTATTACTAACAATGTTAAACAATACATTTTACTCTTAAAATCAGTCACAGATAAATTGATTTTTTCATTAAGAGAATGATTTAAAATTGTGATAAAATAATAATTTCTTTTGGTTTATTTAATAAAATAAAATAAAAAGCACATACATTAAATATTAAAGCAAATCATTTTCAAAAAGATATGAACATGGGCTTTTTTTATCAATTATCATTGTTATAAAGTACTACTTAATTTTTTATATCAATGATTAAATACAGAAAATAGTAATGAACTTTATGTGTTTTTACCTTTTTACAAGATATAGCATCCATGGAAAACGTTTTCTCAGGCATTGGTGGCGGTATATTTTCCGAGAGAAAAGTTCAGAAACACATTTACTTGTCTAAAGCCAGGTATGCTGATAAACTACAGGTTATGTTTATTCTTTAAAGACATCAATCATACTCCGTACCCAATTATGATAAGCCCCCTCTCCTTTTTTTTTCCAGTAGCAAAATGTCTCCCTTACTCTTATGTATTAAAAACTTGCCACTTAATCACCTTCATTAACAAATTATCTAAACAGTTCCTAATTAACAAATTTTTAAGATTTTTTTGTGTGTGCCAAGTGTTAGTTATCATAAACCTGGTCCAATAATCCAAAATTGTTCCTTTGACAAATAGTTACATTGCACGTTTGTCAATCAAGCACACAGGAACCTGCCCCAATCAATCAAACACAGCCAACTGTCCCACATGTGCTATGGATATAGAGGAAGAGTAAGCCTGATAATATCCACAGATGTCATATGTTAATTATTTATCATCTCCAAACACTGTCCTTGCTGTCCAATAGGAGCCATCCTCTAGTGTTTATTAGCCACAGGCTGGGCTACAGCTTATCTTTCTTTCATCTCAGGACTAGCTATTTTCTCTCTAAGAATTTCCCTGCTACCTTTCGTGTCACAGCAAGGGGTATTGGACAAAAATCAGACTGTCCCATACACTGAAACTTTTCTCTTACTGTGTGTATAATATTGGAGAAAATTTCAAAGACAACAGTGTCCTCTTTGGTATATATATTATGGCCAATAAAAGACCCCTTTTCCCGAATTAAATAAGATAAGTTATTCTATTACACTTCATTATAAGCAAGTTAATGGAACCATTGAATTTTAAAAGTCATAAACTGATTGTCTCCCTTTACTATGATAATGGTTAGCACAGGGAAACAATGTCTTATACTTTTATTACAGGGAAACAAGACTTATTTTCAAATAAAACAATGAAGAAAAGAAAGTTAACACTATGGCAACCATTCAAACGATCATTTTAAGATTCAGTTCTTGTTGCATCAGCTGTTTGTACACCAGGTATACATTAATGAATACAATGAAATGAAACAGTTATTATTTTGAACTGAAACTGTTCCCCCCTCTTATTTCTCTCTTTCAATTTATGACGAAGTATTTATTATTTAACGAAGTTACATAATGGGCTTATTTTGGACTTGGAATGTTTAAATAGTCCCTGTTCACCATATGGTAAAAGTCTAAATTTGCGAGCACTTTGATGAAGCTAGGCCCAGTGACAATTATTTGTTGCTAGCTCAAATCACCTGATTATTAAAATCAGTACCCACTTATAAGATTTTTTTTTTGAGAATACTTTCTAAAACACGTCAAGGCTTCTTATTTGGATTATGAACATTTTCTTAATATCCTAATGATAGCAAACAGAACTTTTTACCATGGCTTTTTTTTTTTCTCAGACAATATGTCAAAGTGATATCAATTTTATTTTTAAGCCAAGGTGTGACTATGCAATTCATTTTAGGCAAGAGTAATTAATGATATTTTCACTTTTTACAAAGTGTGTATTTTTTCAGAGAAGTCAAGGTACTCTAATGATATTCACTTCATTTTTTTTTCAGGTAAGGTGTTGTTGTTCAAAACAGTGAAGACCATGATAAAAATTCTGACACAGGTTTCAATTACAGCAACCACTAAAAATTCTAGAAAAAAAATTTGTTGGACTTTTCTTGAAAAAGCAGGATATGGTGTCTAAGAATGTCAGTGAACCCTGGAGGAATGTTTTGAGTACTTTCAGACCTACCACTGTCTTTGTCCACAGATATCAGTAGAGACATGTGATCCATTCTAACTGATAGATGACCTCCATATGTGGACTCCCCAGGGGTCAATCTTGGGTCCACTTTTCTTATCACCATAATGGCATTTTACAAACAACTTTGACAAAATTTGTTACTAATGGCAACTGGCATGCCCTGCTGAAGAAATAATTCAAAAATATCATTTTGAATATTAGGAACATGACAGAAAAAATTCTTATCAAATCTGAGGGAATCTGGAAATTATTGTTTTACCTAAAAAAATCTTTTTAAACTGTACATCACAGAAAATATATTGTGAAATCATTTAATTTAATTTTGTGATCATGAAATTTTCTGGCTTTTGTCACAATTTCTTTTTAATGGCATAAGAACCTGCGGATTTCAGACTGTGAAGATTAAACAAAAAGGAATTCTATCTTTTCTTGTGGATAAAAACCCACAAAATCCACGAAAATAGCCACCCACAAAATTTAATAATGATTTTTAAAAGTAATACAGAAAAGAAGATGACGAGATTCCAATATTTCTGTAGTTTAACATCAAAATTTACTTCACTAAAAATGATTTTTTTAATTTAAATCTAACAAAAAATATATTTTAGTAACAGTATTCCCTCATATTATTTTTTGGAATTACCATCGATTTTGTCCTTAAAACCTTTTTGTGGGTACAAACGCAATGAAACCAAAATAGGACTTTTTGTTCCTTCATCCTTTTTTTCTTTGACCATTTTAGTGGGAATAAGCAGTGGGTGCATTTTTACACAGTTCTGACAGTAAGAAAAAAGTCATGTTTGATGTCTAAGTGTTGACCAGATAATTCATCTGTAACCACCTTATGAAGTTCATCATACAAATTACATGACAAAACACTGCAATTGAAGACACCGGAAATATTGCTGTCATAACCTCAAATTATATTTATGAAATGACGATGAAAGGGGAGACGCTGTGTCTCCCTATTTCTGTACACTTAATTGTTTTTCTCAGATCATGTTTTTCAACGATAGCAATTACGTGTCTCGGAGGATTATTGGTCTCTTTCGGAAAGTTTATTCTAATGCATGCGTATTAATACAAGACTCGTATGCGACCCTCGTGTAATCGTGAAGGTGTGGCAATAAACACGTGAAAAATACGTTTGTAATTGACACAGCATGATGGCACGAAGTCGGTACCATGAGTGCCGTATTTTCATTGGTACTTTATGGCAGAGCATTATATTTGGATAGACAAATAATGCAAGATGGGGGAGATATAAAGACAATAACCTATTTGAGCTGTGTAACTGTTGCCATAGGAGTTGAAAATGATAAAATATAATAAGATTTGTCAAAACTTATCTCAGAACAATGTCTGCCCTACCATGACTTACAAGGCCCAGAGGACATTCTCGAAGCTGGAACTGGTACAAAACATGAAAGGTTTCAGTCTTTTCAGCAACAATACAATATGTCTATTGCTATTTTTTGAAATGAGCAATTTACATAGCAATCTTACTGGTAACAAGTTTTGTTTTTTTGGAAATAATTTATGACTATCCTATAATGAAGTCATATCTTAAATTTTAAATAACCACATGCATGCAGTGAAATCACCCAAAATGGATAACGATTATGGTGCGGTTATCACCATAAAAAAAACAACAATAAATTCAGAAGTAATTCAAAATGTGGCACTACTGTTTGTTTGAAATGTCTTCAAGTTTGTCTTTTCGTTTTTCATTTTATTCCTCTGATTATAAAAGGAGTTTGGAGTCTCCGATCGCAACCTTGCCATTGGTCGATTTCAAGACAGAGCTCTGGATCAACCAATGAGAAGCTAAGATTCTGAGACTGGCCTCCAAACTACTGTAAATTTTACACCAGTCTTCTGACTGTTTTATTAGTTTGTCCTTTCTCTTACTTTACAGTGTGTTCCCAGATTGTTCTTGACTTTGTAAACAAATAAACTGACAATGAGTACAGTGTGTGTCATTAATTAATGTATTACTGCAGGACAATTACACATATGTTTGTGGTGAACTGAGAACCAATCATGTCTTCAAGATCAGTACAATCAGTAGAGTCACCTCTATTACTAACAGATGTCACAAAGATCTGAATGTCTTTTAGTCCACAGAAGTGACTACTTTCTATAAAATCCAATTATCTGTATCTTGTGGAGACTGCTCTTCAATATTCCTTGGAAAAAACTGACCCTAGAGTTATAAAACTGCATCAGGAGACCATGCAGTCTTAGATACAGCCCTGTCATTGGTCAATTTAAAAGCTGTTCCCAGAAACAACCAGTTCAGAAGTTGGAGTCTGAGACTGGCATACAGACTGATATGGAAATATTCCGCTTGGTTCTTTATAATAAACTATTTTTAAGGCAGTGGACCCTAAACAACAATAAGCAGGGGCCATTAACCATTATAATGCTGGACATGATTGGTTTTACCTTTGTGACCAGTGTAGATCATGATCAGCCTGCAAATCTGTGCAGTCTGATCAAGATCTGCACTGTTTGCCACTCAGTCAGTATCTTTTTGGTAAGCACCTCTATTAACAGTTAATGATACTGTCCAAACTGAAAGATTATTATTATTATTATTATTATTATTATACCAGATTTGTTTAGCGCCCTTTTCATATGGAATACAGTCTAACCTGTCTTAAGCAGCCAGCCAAGGGAAGCAGACAATTTGGCCGCTTAAGCCAGGTGACAGCTGATCGGAGGTGCAGCCAGTATATGTATTTTTTTCAGACTTCTGACCAGTCTATAGCCTTTAGGCCCATTTCTTTTTGGGTTTTCCATTATTATTTTACCAGGATACAATGACATGCATTTGCCTTCGCAATACGAATGGTCTTCTTAGCAATCTAAAACTCCGGCGCGGTTTTTTACCACAAAAAAATTGTTACAGACAATTTTCCAACTTCGAAACAAGTTTGTTTACAATTTTCGCCATTTTGGTAAGGCAAGCTACTCTCGGCGCTTATTGTCTACACTAAATCTAAGATTGCCGTTACGTTCCGTAAAAGATAGAGTGGTTTATATTTTTTTTTCAAACACAATTTCGTAAAAATTTAATAGTATTTTGATGACAGAAGTATAAAAAAATCACAAATATTATGCTATTAATTAGTTATCGAGTATTATCTTTAACCGAGGTCAAACTGTGAACAAAAAAATTGACACGAGGTGACATGCTAATTACCGATAATTACTGGCCATTTGATCATAACAAAAGGGGATTACACCTTTGGTTATTAGTTTTAATTGAGAAGCTCATGTCATTTTGTCGTTCTTGTGGTGAAGTCACGTGAAACTTAGCAACCACGTGTTTCTCAAAATCGGGTATCTTCGGCGATTATTATCTAAAAATAATTGGTTTTGGAAGAAAAATGGCCGCTGAAAGGGGTCAAATACGGCCGTCGGGAGGCAATTTCGGTGGCCGCTGGCCGCAGAATAAAGTGATAAAATAGAGGAAAATCCGTCGGGGGCGTCATAAAATGGCCGCTGAACGGAGGTGACCGCTGATCGGAGGTGACCGTTAGTACAGGTTAGACTGTATACGTTCAAAGGCGCTTTACAGTTAAACATGTGACACATCGCAGATATGTAGGGAAATAACAAAAACATGACATATGCAATCACAAAACTGAAACTGAACAATTTGATTAAACGCCTTTTTTATAAATGATATATTCAATGGCGTTGTACATAATAATAAAAAATAATAGTTATTACAACAATATCATAAATGAACAATGATAATCACAGAAAACAAGGCAAGGATGAGTAAACTATAAAGATGGACAAATTCATTATAGAAATTTAGCAGGGTAAGGGTTACATGACAAATGACAAGGGTATCATGCACATCCCCTACTCCCTAGATAATGTAGCTTATGAGAGCATGTGGCTTTCTGTAAAGGCAGGGAAAGCATATATCACATATAGAAAATACAAAATTAAATGGAGAATACAGATTGTCATTACAGGTCCACTACCTTAAACCCACATAATTACCCAGAAATGACCAGTAACAGGAAGTAGCAGTATTTCTTTTTTCTTATTCCGTCACACAGAGGACTAGGTATAGAATAACAAGATACTGTTGTTTTTTTTCAACAAACATTGCATGCTGTACTTAATTAAAGGTCTCTGATCTTTCTAGCCTTAATCATTTAGCACACACTTATGTCAAAGCCACTTGATTCATGTCCTTTGTGGCTGGAAATCACTGTGCTATCACAATTAGCCTGTGATTATTGTGAAATTGGATTAACTTTTACTGCAGGGACAACTGATCATTAAAGATTAACAGGTTTTCTCTCATTTATAATGTATATGGTTTCTTCCCTGACTGTGATTTTTGAAATGTCATAAAGTTAGGGTAGTTGGCAAAGTTTGGCAGTACTTCTTGTCATTAAACATGCTCTGTGAACACTTGTGTGATCAAGTGTTTAAGGCCAGTCAAAAAGAAATAATAGCTTACTCACCCTTGCCTTGTTTTCTGTGATTAAAGTTAAGGTAGATGAAAGTGTTTGGTGGTTATAAGTTTCTTTTCATTAAAACATGCTCTGATCAATTTTGAAGGACAATATTAATATATCCTTTCTTAAGGTAGTGGACTGTCATTAATAGTAGACGGTAAATAACAATTTCTATTGGATTATGTTTTCTTGTATGTTGTGTCTTTTTTTCAATCTTTGAATGCTAATGTAGCTTATACTAGCACCTGGCTTTCCATTCATACCAGAGATTGCCGAAATCGCATAAGTAGAACAAGTAGTCAAATGGTAATTTCTGATTGTCCTTACAAGTCCCCTACCTTAATGACACCTCCAAGGAACAAACACCTCTCTACAAGGACTGGCATTTTCCTTTCCAGAATTCCTTAGTAAATTAACCTCTACAGTGCAACATCCCCTGTACAACAAACATGTTTCAGTCTTCCAAGCTGTGTTAACTCGAAAGAGGTTGTACTGTTATTTTATCCATACAATTTTGACAATATATATATGCTTCAAATGACAGGTTGAACTGTAGTTCAAAATGAGCTTTCTCTGTCATTTAAAACATGCCACCTACGATATGTATGGTCACAATTTTAAGGCAAACTCGTGAAAATATTTATTTTTCTAGAGAAGCAACACAATCTACTTCCAGCAGATTTAGGTAACCAATTGACACTGTGTTGACTGGAAAACAATAAATAAATGATTACTTAAGGCGGGCCTAAGGTAGGTTTTTATTGTTAACAAGAGGATTATCTCCATTTCCTGATGGCTTCCACTAAGTGAATTTTTCAACAGGCATCATAACCCATTTGGGACTACTTGCTTCCAAGAATCTTTGAGACAAATGATTTCTTCAACTTTCTTATGCAAGAAATCATTTCGGACTATTTTTATTCAGTGACAATTAAACACTTCAGAGATATTCCCACTTTTTTTTATTGCTGTTGTATGAAGTTGGACCAAATAACTCAGTCAAGTTTTTACGGAAGACTTTAAAAGTTCAGGACATAATCATAATAAGATAATTACAATGTTCACACATTGTTTGCTACAAGAATGCTTATATTCTATACTGAATTTCGAGGTTTTGTAATTGAAAATATGTTATTGTGTTCAGTATGTCATAGAGTAGTTCCTACTACACTATGATATTTTCTTAATTTTAATATTTACAGTTGTGAATATACCCAGTCTATATCGTAGGTCCAGTATCATAGACTGATAATATCAGAATCAGTCCATTCAGAAAATCTGAAAATTGTCAGGCATTTGTCACTGTTACATAAAATAAAAGAAAATTTACAAAAATCTGCAATTTTGTGACAAATTTCTTATTATCAGTCTAGTGGCTAGCCTAAACATGTCACTGAATATTGCTGAAATCACAGAATTTCACACTGGCATTTTTTACCATAATATCTTATAACAGTAATGTTGAAGGGCCAAAGAAACATTTTGACCATAGGTCCAGCTTCCTCCACAGAATTTATAGTCAACATTTGGTTGTGGCCAACAGCTTTCTGGTTTCCCATAGTCATAATGTTTAGAGTTTTAATTTACTTTCAACATTTTCTCCAATACTGAATAAGTTAAAATTGCAAATTATTGCACAATGCAATTAGTAGATGAAAGGCAAAATGGAATTTGCTCCATTTAGAGACATTCAGTTTTTAGGCCATTTTTGGGCAAAAATGAACCCCCTCCTTTGTCTTATGAATCGAATCTACTTTTTGTTTCACCTAAACCTACAATTTTTAAGAATTCAGGTTTAGTTCTAACAAGTACATTTTAAATGTGTACCAGCAAAAATGTGTAATGTACTGAATTTTAACACCACAGATCCTTACTGAAATACAAGATGAAATGCTGAATGTGTATGTAGTACCTGTATGAATATTGAATTGCAACCTTTATATTTTATCCAGGTGAGCATACTTGGGTCAATACTGGTGGCCTCCATGGCCAAGTGGTTAAAGCTGCTCACTTCAAATCACTTGCCCCTGGTGGATGTGGGCTCGAGCCTCACACTGGCGTTGAATTCTTCATATGAGGAAGCCATCCAGCTGGTTTAGAGAAGATTGGTGGTTCTACCTAGGGGCCATGAAATAATGCACGGACCTGAGGTCTTTCTCTGCCATCGAAGTTGGAAAGTTGCCACATGACCTATAATTGTGTCGGTGCAACATTAAACCCAACAAAAACAAAAAACAAAACAAAAACTTTAGTTAATACTGCTCTCTGTTTATCTTATAAATTTTTGCTACCCTGCTTTTAAAATAAACAGAATGGAGACTATTTGTTTAACAAAAAACACGTTTTCTCAAGCAGCCTGTATTAATTATCGAGATTTGGTAATTACTTTGTCATATAGTTTTTACAATCATCTCCTTCCTCCCAGACGAAGATTGTTTCTATTTCATTATCGAAAATGAGATTAAAAGTTTAAATCTCCCAGAAATCTTCAAACTGAAATGTCAGCCGAGACGTCCCTTAAGAGATTGTCTTTCAAAATTTGAACATAGAAAAATCAGCCGATATCCTTAAACTATCAAACGTAAAACTGGATTTATGTCAATACTTCTGACTAAATAAATGTTTTCTGTTTTATTGTACTTGAAATATGTGCTTGTCAACTCCGAGAAATAAATTTAAAAGAAAATTTTATCGTTCCTGGCAATATAGTTTTGCGCAATTTCTAAAAATCAATGAAACGCATTTAATTCTAGCACGCTAAATTCGTCATCGATAGGTCCTTTACGCGACACTGAATTATTCTCCATGGAGAAAAAGACATTTAGCGTTTGACAAGTGATTTTCTTAACTTGTTTAAAAGCTGTAAAAACAATATGATGCATTGCATAATGACACAAAATTCGAACTTACTCGAGGAGACCCGTCTTTGAAACATGTGTTATATCAGAATTTAAAGGGATATCAAATGGAATAATGTTCCGAATTGATCAATTTACTTTGAGTAAGGAGCTATTACTGTGCACGTAATTATACCATACCATCATGATAAAGGACCAAATTTTCTTTTTCAAACAATAGGGAATAAATCTTTTTAAACAAGAAATAGGATAAATGCCGCTATAATTTTGGGACAACCTATTTTGGTAATATTATGGGACAAATATTCAGTTGTATGAAACATGACTAAAAGACACGCATTTTACCTATAATATACTGTTTATTCAATGTATTTTGTTCCAAAGAGAAGAGATAATTTCGAAAATCTCAAGAAGTAAAAAGTTACATTAAATCTTCTTTTATCGCCTTTCTCGGAATTGTTTCCCAGTAAAAGTTACGCAATACACAGTTTATATCTATTCCAAGAAGGAATGTGTTTGTCACTTTTACAAACTGAAATTTTATATCTCCAAAGTTAGAAACACTAAATATTGAGTCTAAATCATAGAGTATTTTGTTTAGATGCGTAAGTAATTCTGTTGTATGATATTGTTTCCCATGAAATTTTTGGTATGACCACTGACCAACCCTGAATAATTTCAATGAAGGGTCAAATGTTGTAAAACTGAATTTGGAAGACCAGTCCCAAAACACGAGCATCTGATAAGTTGATTCTGGGCACAGTCTTGAAATTGACCAGTGTCAAGGTCCAAACTCATTTTAACCTTTACCCTGCTAAATTTCTAAAATCGACTGGTCCATCATTCAATTTGGGAAGTACCACTTTTTATTCAAAGGGGTGTTCACTGAAAATATACTGACTGGACAGCGAACAGTGCACTGGTCGCAAAGGCAAAATTACTCATTGCCAGCAGGCTAAAGGTAAAAAACCTTGGAACTGGTTCTGGTATTATGGCTAAAGCATTTAGTTGAAAGGCCAACTGTTACACTGTCAAAGGTCTTTCCCAGAATACAGATATATTTTTTATTGACAAGTATAGCAGACAAACTCTAAGAGTAACTCGCCAAGTATCAGCTATTGACACTGGTTAATATATTTATTAAAAGGCTAAGTAAGAGGGCAAAAATAGCATTTAATTTCCGACAAAATACTACAGGCAGACGAAAACATTTCTTTTTACGTTTCAATTATTCAACAGTTTTCTGCCGAGCAAAATGATCGTTTCTTCACCTTGACTGGTTTATGTCTAATTCCTAGCGATTGCATTTGACTTTAAGTCTCCATTTCTGGATGCTGCAATCAGATTATGGAGCAAAACGATGTGACATGTGACACATGACAAAGCCGACTAGCGCACTTTGTCACCCAAGTTCACACGGAGTGGTAAAAAATTGATTCCAGCAAACATGACTTAACATGGTGACATAAACTAAAAGCATCCCAAGAGAAATTCTGTGTAAAAATTATTTGGGGATATATAGACGAAATGCATTTTTATAACTTATTTATCAGAATCTAGTGCCAAATTAATCCTAAAGTCACCACTTTGATAGAAGAAAAAATTGCAACAGTACAATTTTATGAAACCTTTTAGTTGTTCTATCACATTTCAAATGCTGGGGCGTACAAGGTGCAGACTTCGCATATGGGGTGGTCAATGAAGAAGGTGTTTATTAGCTGTTTCCAATAAACAAAATGAGCTAAAGGGGTGGTCATTATAAGGGGTGGTCAATAAATCAGGTTTGTATATATGAATAGTCAATAAATCTGGTATCTGTAAGAGTATAAAATTTTGTCTGTATATAAGGGACTACTAGTAAATCCGGTGAGTGTGAATATGACTGGTTAATATTAATCTGTTCTGTATATAAGGGGTGACTGATAAATCCGGTGTATGTTTACAATTACAAGGGGTGACCAACAAATGCAGAGTGTGTGTCTCTACATAAGGATGGACAATTAATGTGGTCTGTGGATAAACCTGACCTGTATACAAGTGTTGTGTATTTGTGTGTGTTCAGCATCTTCTTTAACAATTTTTCAGTAAAAAAAAACAATGGTGTCAGCTTGTAGCAGTAAACAAAATGCCCAACTTTATAGTGCTGCCTCACTATAGTAACAGACTCGTGACATTATACCCGATCAAGTCACACTGACACGGGACTGACTGGTGCTGCAACTTTCCTCTTAAGCTGTGAACCAAACGATGAAGCTACTAGAACCATTTTTCATGTCTTTGGTATGATGCCGCTAGGAAGTCAACCCAACACACCTGAAGCCTGTCTGAAGAGGTTTCTATACATAGCTTGGTGTACATGTCACTGCAATCTCATCAAACCTATTTTAGTTCTATTAAATAAAGAATACTTAAAGACTACTTTTTTATTTTTTCAACTTCTTCAAAAATTATTTTGTTGTGTCCTTCCCGTGATGTAAAGTTCTTGTTTTCTTAAATAAGAAAATCCTACGTAAGGTTTGGAGGGGGGCTGTAAATCGGCTGTAATGATTTTTTTCTCTAATTTCCATACCATTAAGTTTCCTGTACACAAAGGGTAAATTGTTTTAAGGGGGAAAAAACTAGTTCTAAAGAGTTTACGAGCAAAATGATCAGTTTTCAGATCAAAAAGGATTATCAAATATGTATCATGGGCCGTATTGTTCGGCAAGTGCCCAAGTCTTGATGAAAATAGCGCTAAAAATGGCATAGACAAGTTTTACGCATTCTTATTTCTCATTAGCTATTCCTTTGCAATAAATTGACACGGTGGAAAATGTTTTCATTTCTCATCCCTCTGATATCGTCTGATTTCTTTTTTGTCATAACAGTTTTGTATCCTCTGACAGAGATAAATGAATTCTTACGACTTTGTCATAACCGTGGAGACAATTTCATCAAAATTTTGTCCCACCGAACAAAAGAATCCCTGAATCATTTCAGTTCAGAATGGGACTCTGATTTAATCTTGAAAAGTTTTTGGTGTCTCGATTTAATTGCCACGATTAAACAAGACAAAATTCCGAAACATCAATAGCTTCGCACAAAATTGTAACATGATGCCATAGACGCTTGCAATCAATAGAATAAAGCTTTTCAATGACACAGGACAAGTTTAGAGACTGTTCAGATTTGGAGGAGAATATAAGACATTTTCATGAGTAAAGGGACAAAAGAATATAAAGTATAAAATCAGTGTTTCAATTATCTCAATGACATAGTAGTGAAGTGATAGATACATCCAGAGTAGCCCGTCTCTCAATTGTCACATAAATTGAATCGAAAAATTTGGAGACATCTTACGCTACATAAAAGTGTCCCAAGAAACACATAGAAACACCGAAGTTGATTAATTTTATCGGGGAAAAGTAATAGCGTGGAACAATTTGTACAGTCCCTGCGCTGCATTGAACAATAACGCAAGACATTCGTTTCTGAGAAAATGTCACCGCAAACGTTTCAAATAAAACCAATGACAGAATTAATTTTCTTTCCTGATCACTAAATGGTAAAAAAATAAATCTCCAAAAAAAATAGATCAAACAAAGTTTTCTCGGAGTAGTAGAAATCATCATTCTGAAAGGAGATGACTTAGGTACAGTTTCTATATCTGGTTATTCATAAATTGAGTACAAATTTTGCAAGATAGCTTTCAAAGTCAATTGTTTTGTCCAACCTGTGCAGAAGTATTATGGAAACATGGGTCTGCTAGATCTTACACTTATGTAATATCTGACAAAATTTTTCATCATTTTTTTTTTATAACATACTACTTTACATAAAATACTGATTTAACTTCATTTATATTGCTTGTGAAAAATCTTAAAGCCATAACGAAATTTACAATATCTCTGTTGCATCTAACATTATATATATAACATTAGATGCAATTGAGATATTGAGATCACTTATGTGTTCGGGTTATAAAGACTAGTAAGTGTCACATGCCCCCAAGTGGTCTGTGGAATCAACCTTTCTTTTTAAAGGTAGGGTGTTTGAGTGGGATGATAACGGGAGATTTAAAACTGAAAAATAGGTATGTTAGGTATAGTCCTCTGTTGCTGTATGCAATTTTCATAAATTCCCTACAGAGTTATGTCCTGACAAGAAAATTCAATAAAGGGAGATAAGTAGAAAAGTAATGAGGGTAGAGTTATGGTTCTTGCAAGTGACACATCAATATGTTCTGCATAGGTGCTAAGTATTTTTAAATCAATCCACAAATGATAATATTACAGACTGGGCATGATATCCCGACAGACATTCAATAAAAGGGAGACAATTCAAAAAGTAAGAAGGGTAGATTTATGGTTCTTGTATACCACACATTGTCATGTCATGCTGATCAATCCATGAATGGAAGAGGCATAATAAAAATCCACTTACAGTGAAAAATATCATATTAAAATTATGCGTAAAATAACAAAAGGCAATAACTTTTGTAAAACTGAGTAAAAAAAAAAAGAGCTTAAATTAAGGAACAAATCTTCATAACATGCAAGCAAATAAAGTATCCATAAGATGTGTTTATTTCTTTGTCTTAGTAAATTTTGCAAAAACAACCTCTTCTGCAAATGCATTTCACTATTATACAGCAAGATTTTTACGTTACAATTAAACTCATATGGTACAAGTTGATTTCATTACAGCAAATAAAAGAAAATAAAGTTAGACAAGACATGTTAGTGTTCCCTGCAATCATATTCAAACTGTCATTTATCACTGGAAGATCACAACACTGTCAACCATTTCCATATCGAGAAAATTGCGACGGGGACTTATCAGGCACCTCCGACCATGTACATACATACATTTTCCATTTAGATGCTATTTTCAAAACTGTCCCATGAAATTAAGCGCTAAATGGAATTTTTGCACTGTAAGACTTTGCATGTTCTGAAGGAACGTCCCAAAACGGTTGACACTTTTGAATCAATATGAGTAACATGAACACGCAGGCCATTAATTTGATCAATATAATCTATTACATTAGCCATTTTTTATTCTTGAGTAATTTGTGTGGGTAATATATTTGGTCACCAGAGAGCAAACTTTGTCATTCGCAGTAATGTGTCCCGAGCTATTTATCGTCTTTGATCTTTAGTAGGGTTACAGAAAACCCAGTACCAGATGCTTTCAGAAAAGCAGAATGCTGTATTAAATTTTATTGGCTGATTATGCGTACAGATTCTTGTTTGCTGTTGAAATCAAAACCAATTTTCTCCCTCCCTTAAATCAAAAAGTCTCTACATTCTTAAATGTTTAACATCTATTTATTTCAAACTGTAAGTAGTTGGTCAACAAATTATCACTTTAAAATTAAAAGCATTGTAACCAAGAGAAATGTGTCTACAGGATTACCATTATGTAAAAGTGAATTTTAGCTGAACAATGTCCATGGATCTTCGATAAAAGCTAACCAAACAATGAACATGGATATAAATTAATAGAACTGTTAATCCTTCAAGTTCCATGGCTAAATGAGAACAGTAAACCAAACATTGCCTATATAAGAATAATTAATGCAACATTGCCCATTAATATACCAGAACGGCCAACACAACAATGTCCATGGATATATGAGAACAGTTAATCCAGCATTGCCCATTCAAAATATTATGAGAACAGTTAATGCATCATTGTCCATGGATATATGACAACAATTAACAGCAATGTCCAAGGATATATGAACAGTTAACACAACCATGTCCATGGATATATAAGAATAAATAACACAACAATGTCCATGGATATTATTGAGAACAGTTAATCCAGCATTGCCCATTCAAATATTATGAGAACAGTAAATGCCATCATTTGTCCTGGATATAAGACAAATTAACAGCAATGTCCAAGGATTAATGAAAAAGTTAACACAACCATTCCATGGATATTTAGAATAAATAACACACATTCCATGGATATAAGAACAGTTAATCGCAATGCCCATTCAAAATATTATGAGAACAGTTAATGCATCATTGTCCATGGATATATGACAACAATTAACAGCGGTAGAGCGTCGGTCTACGGATCGTTGGGTCGCGAGTTCGATCCTCGGGCGGGGCGTATGTTCTCCGTGACTATTTGATAAACGACATTGTGTCTGCAATCATTAGTCCTCCACCACTGATAATTCATGTGGGGAAGTTGGCAGTTACTTGCGGAGAACAGGTTTGTACTGGTACAGAATCCAGGAACACTGGTTAGGTTAACTGCCCGCCGTTACATGACTGAAATACTGTTGAAAAACGGCGTTAAACCCAACACAAACAAACAAACAAAAACAATTAACAGCAATGTCCAAGGATATATGAACAGTTAACACAACCATGTCCATGGATATATAAGAATAAATAACACAACAATGTCCATGGATATGTAAGATATATAACAGTTAACCCCGCATTGCTTATAGAAACTTATATTAGAGCAGGTAACACAACATTGCCAATAGATATATCAACAATATTGGTCTTGGGTATATAAGAAAAGTTAACCCGTGTCCACAATTACATCGATAAGCCATTTACTTTTAATTATTCATTGGACAACCATATTTTGGAACATGTGAAAGAAAACCCTTATCTTGGAATAACAATTAGTGATAATTTGAAATGGGCTACACACATCAATAAAATATGCAACAGAGCAAACTCAACTCTTGGATTTATACGAAGGAATCTGAAGAACTGTAACAAACAATTCAAAGAAACAGCTTATATTTCACTTGTAAGATCAGTACTGGACTATACATCTACAGTATGGGATCCATATCTCTCAAAAGATATAACGCGCATAGAAAACATTCAACTTCGTGCAGCGCGTTTTGTTCAAAATGACTATTGCCGTACAAGTAGTGTTTTACAAATGATGAACCAACTTGGCTGGAAACCATTAAAAGAACGAAGACGGGAACAAAGACTCACTCTCCTCTTCAAGATTGTCAACGACCTTGTAGCTATCCCCGCCGATCACTACATCGAGTTCAACCAACGCACATCATGTAATAAACATCAGAAACAGATTAAAATCAAAAGAGTGCCAGATACAGACATATTTAAATATTCTTTTTTTCCGCACACATTTATTGATTGGAATAACTTGCCAGAAAGTGCAGTGAACTGTGACACCATTAATAGTTTCAAAGGGACAATTTCTTGTGACTAAAAGACCTAAGCGCACACACGTTCCTGGATGATTTTTGCTCAGAGACTGAGTTCCTTTCCAGTATTCAACAGATACAGATATATAGATACAGACAGATAAATGAAAACAGTTAAAAACACAATGTCCATGAATAAATGAAAACAATTAACCAAATGATGTCCATGGATAAATGAAAACAGTAAACCAAACAATAACCATGAATAAATGAAACTAGTTAACCAAACAATGTCCATGGATAAACATGAAGTTAGCGAAACAAACATGTAAAACATGTGGAGAATGAATCACGCGTGGACACACTTTCTGATCAAGTAAACAGAACACAAAAGACGTAATCATTTGAAGAGACACACCCAGAAAATGCAAGAATATTGTGACTTCTACAAGCACTTGAGCAATCATGCATGCAGTCATACAAAAAAAGAAACAACTGAATTTTAAGAACTCATGAATAAAGTATCAAATAACAAAGCTGGTAGGTAAAAAAATGAAATTTTGTTGACCTGGTAAATTAATTGTTGACAAGTTTGGTATTATCACAACAGAGCTTACAGTTCCATTTATCAATCAGGACAATGACTGTCTTTAATTTTGCAATTACAAAGAAACAATGATATCATTTAATCAGCCTGCCACATGGAACAAGACAGTGCTCTAGTGTTAGGAACACTATAAAAAATATACAGTTTGAACAGTTTCCTAGTATAATCACCCCATTGTTACAAGCACTTGAACTCCAGTGGAACCAGAAAACTCTTCATTTATGGAGGAAGGAAGATCACATCAGAGACTCTTCATTGTGAAGGAAGAGATCACATTCAGTGATGAAAAAAAAAGACAACATCACAGAAAGCTGTATTTTGGAATGTTTCAATGACTTTTTGTGGAGCAACTGTTTATAATGGTAGATTTACTGCTTCTCCTTACATGCCACATACTGACTTCAGAAGTCTTTCAAGTCTCATAGCTCCAGTTATAAAATTCAGGTATTTTAAACAACAGCCAGGTAAAAACCTCTGCCATACTTCTAAAACCTCTACCTTACTGTAACAGTAGCCCGCTGACAAAAGTGTGATCTGTCAGTGATGTCTGGCAACTGTTTGCCTTGTTTTTTTTAGTCTGGCTTAGGTTTACAGTGCGACTTGCAGAGCTTTGGAAACATCAAATTCAGAAGTTCTTAGGCCTTCATACATCAGAGACATTTGGCGCAGAAATATCAGTTTGTAGATTTATGACATTTTCTGTATTCTGCATGCTACTGCAAAGTCTTTGAAATAAGCCATAGCCTATGTTTCCAATAACGCTAGACAGACAGCCAATGGTTTACTTTGTTTAATGAAATTATTTTCTTTTTAAGTTCATGCCAAATGAACATTGTAAAAACGAATTTCATTTCTTACATCTAAATTATATTTCCTTTGCATTTGTTAACAAGGTGCTTTTCTTAATTGTACATATTTTTGTGTATTTAACACTAAAATCTGCTTCCCTGTCATTCCGTCCACCAGTTAGAATAACTTGTGACGTCATCTAAGGAACTTTCCTCCTGACTGCAGTACACACCAGCATTGTCAAAACAGCAGCACATTATCAAGAAGTAGCATAATCATACTTTTGGCGCCCTTCCTGTTGCAGTTCATACAAAATGAACTTCAATATTTTCAATGAATGTTTATATTGACCAGTTTGATATTTCCAGTAAAACCTGTGAACAAAGACCACCTGACTCTAAAAGTTTCCCTGTCAAGTTCAAAATTTACAGTTTAATCTGTGACTTAGACCACCTGTCCAGCAAATAAAACTCATTGTTGACACCCTCTCCTGCCCTGTATTCAGACAGACGTGACTATGTGTTTTCTAACTTGGTATAGAGATTTTCAATGAATAAAATAAGGATATTCTAGATTTCATTTTTAGCTCGACTATTCTACTCACCCTGGCGTCGGCGTCACACCTTGGTTAAGTTTTTGCATGCAAGTACATACAGCCATCAACTAAAGGCATATAGCTTTGAAACTTATTTTTTCTTTTTCTAGGTCAATTACCAACCTCTCTGGGTCAAGTCCCATAACTCTGACCTGTATTTTGAGCAAATTATGCCCCCTTTTGGACTTAGAAAATTTTGGTTAAAGTTTTACATGCAAGTTACTATCTCCAAAACTAATGCAGATATTGATTTGAAACTTCACTTGTGTCTTCGGGGTTATAAAACTAGTTGATAGCAGCAAGTCCCATAACTCTGACTTTCCTTTTGGCCAAATTATGCCCCCTTTTGGACTTAGAAAATTCTGGTTAAAGTTTTGCGTGCAAGTACATACAGCTATTTCTAAAAGGCATATAGATTTGAAACTTATTTTTTCTTTTTCTAGATCAATTACCAACCTCTCTGGGTCAAGTCCCATAACTCTGACATGTATTTTGAGCAAATTATGCCCCCTTTTGGACTTAGAAAATTTTGGTTAAAGTTTTACATGCAAGTTACTATCTCAAAAACTAATACAGATATTGATTTGAAACTTCACTTGTGTCTTCGGGGTTATAAAACTAGTTGATAGCAGCAAGTCCCATAACTCTGACTTTCATTTTGGCCAAATTATGCCCCCTTTTGGACTTAGAAAATTCTGGTTAAAGTTTTGCGTGCAAGTACATACAGCTATTTCTAAAAGGCATATAGATTTCAAACTTATTTTTTCTTTTTCTAGGTCAATTACCAACCTCTCTGGGTCAAGTCCCATAACTCTGACATGTATTTTGAGCAAATTATGCCCCCTTTTGGACTTAGAAAATTTTGGTTAAAGTTTTACATGCAAGTTACTATCTCCAAAACTAATGCAGATATTGATTTGAAACTTCAGTTGTGTCTTCGGGGTTATAAAACTAGTTGATAGCAGCAAGTCCCATAACTCTGACTTTCATTTTGGCCAAATTATGCCCCCTTTTGGACTTAGAAAATTCTGGTTAAAGTTTTGCGTGCAAGTACATACAGCTATTTCTAAAAGGCATATAGATTTGAAACTTATTTTTTCTTTTTCTAGATCAATTACCAACCTCTCTGGGTCAAGTCCCATAACTCTGACATGTATTTTGAGCAAATTATGCCCCCTTTTGGACTTAGAAAATTTTGGTTAAAGTTTTACATGCAAGTTACTATCTCCAAAACTAATGCAGATATTGATTTGAAACTTCACATGTGTCTTCGGGGTTATAAATCTAGTTGATAGCACCAAGTCCCATAACTCTGACCTTCATTTTGGCCAAATTATGCCCCCTTTTGGACTTAGAAAATTCTGGTTAAAGTTTTGCGTGCAAGTACATACAGCTATTTCTAAAAGGCATATAGATTTGAAACTTATTTTTTCTTTTTCTAGATCAATTACCAACCTCACTGGGTCAAGTCCCATAACTCTGACATGTTTTTTTTGAGCAAATTATGCCCCCTTTTAGACTTAGAAAATTTTGGTTAAAGTTTTACATGCAAGTTATTATCTCCAAAACTAATGCAGATATTGAATTGAAACTTCACATGTGCCTTCGGGGTTATAAAACTAGTCGATAGCAGCAAGTCCCATAACTGATATGCATTTTGGTGAAATTATTCCCCCTTTTGAACTTAAAACTCTTTTGATATTTAACCTTTTTGGGTAATATTTTCCTGCTTCTGGGACAATATTTCGAATAGTCGAGCTTGGCTGTCTTAGGGACAGCTCTTGTTTTTTTTATATTCTCTAACGGTTGAAAATGTCGTTTGTGAAAACGTTATTTCTTCTTATTTAGAACTAGTGACAACAATAACAAAATACCTTTATCTTCACAGCCAGAATTACAGTATTATTTTCGAAATAAATTAAAAAGTTTACCATTAACCCTTAGCATGCTGGACATGATTGATTCTGCCTTTGCGACCAGTGTAGATCATGATCAGCCTGCACATCCGTGCAGTCTGATCAAGATCTGCACTGTTCGCTATTTAGTCAGTATCTTTTTGTTCAGCATCCCTTTTAACTGTCAATGGTACTGTCCAAATTGAAAGATGGACAAGTTCATTATAGAAATTTAGCAGAGTAAGGGTTAAGATTACAGCATCAGCGAAGATATTAAACATGAAATTTTAACTGCACTAGTTGCATACAACTCGCAGTTCCTGAATATTTTGACATATTCTTGCACTTTTATTTTCTGTGTCTCAATAGCAAGTGAAATGATATTCCAAGCAATGCTCCTTTGCAGAAGTTAAATGCCATATACTCATATATCTGCTGTGTAAAATGCACCAAAGGTGAGTTGTAGTCATTGTACATTTTATATTTTTACTTAAATTTTCAAGAGAGAGGAATTGTTTACTTCACTATTCATATTATGCATTTTTTACTCTCCAAACAATACCAAAACCACTGCCCAAGGATACTAAACAGTTCCAGCGAATTGATGAAAATGAAGAAAATAATTTTCACTGAAGTGGCAATTAATACAATGAAAAAATGCTTTATATTTCCATCAGTATTTCTCAATAATTCTTGAGAAAGTATATAAAAGAACCATTTTGCATTTAGTCCCCTCACTTCAACACCCATCCCTGCTCCCCTCCACCCTGCCCCAAAGAATCTTTATTCTAGTAATGATATCAATTGGTCTAAATATATTTTGCACACTCAGCATTCTTCTAATATTTTCTGGTTATTATTTTTTTCTCTCATATTTTTTCTCTCTTACTGAATCATACTGTCAACATTATACATGTGCTGGCCTACATTTGTCTCATATACTGCTGATTTCTCCCTTTGTGGTTACCCCAACATCTGGTTTTACTCTAAACACCACTTGTCTTTTTGTCATAAGATCTTTCTTGTGAAAGAGTATGTCACTAAACTAAAGTCCCCCCATTCAGAGTCACATAAACAAGTTGCGATTTCTGCAAGCTTGTTGCTAAGCAACCGCATTAATTTTCAACATTTTTCAAAATAAACTTAATATCAAAATTACTTTCCAAAACATCTTCAATATTATACTGTATAATAAAAAAAATTAATTAGAAGACAAAAATCCATATCATTTGTTTTAAAAATTATCATGTTTATGAATATGATGTTCCCACGGAAACAATTTTTTTATGAATATGAATAATTTTAAAGTAGTCACTCTGCAGTAACTGCTGGGACATTAGTTCTTACTGCCTGATTCATACTGCTGATAAGCCATGGAAACATGTCATTTGGGTGTGGAATTCTCACAGAAGCAGTTTTTTGCTTGTTCACATGTAAAAAATGACAAGTCATGTGACTCCACAGAGTTCACACAGTTAGTGCTCATGTGTGTCGGTTTCATGTTAAAAAGGTCAACATCTGAATGAAAAGCTTTGACGATAAGCAAAAAGGCTGTGTCAGGGTTTTTTTTCTTAGATATGTCTTGAATTTGTGTGAAATGTTGAAACCTAATACAAAGCACTTCACTGTTTAGCACTTTTTTGTTTGATAAAAAGGACAAGAGGTGAACGGCACATGCATGCTTCAAAGGGTGTATAGTATACTGCTTTGTGGTTTCATTCTTTAAGTTTAATCAGCAAGAAACAGATGAAATTAAAATACAAAAATCAAAATACATAATTTTAATGAGTGATACGAAACACAAGCTGTTAATTTTTTCTTCTTATTGTATTCAGTGTATAAAGCACTGTTACAAGAGTTATTCATACATATAATTTATTTTTTGTTGATTTTATTGCATGTGAATATAAGAAAATATGGATTTACTTCTTTTTGCAAAGAATTTTAACTTGTGTTTCTAACGGAAATTAAGTTCAGTAAAACACAAATGGCTCACGGTCTCAAGGGAATGAGCAAAATAAAAAAAGTTATGGAAGGTTTTGACCAATCCGAACACAGAAAATAAAAATAAAAACGGCTGGGAACCTCATGATTTGCTCGACTGAGCACGTGCACTCGAGTCATCGATGCTCAAGCAAGCCGTGTCTAACTGTATATAACTCATTTGGCAAGATATTTAAATTTCAGCATCTTTCAGGAAATGCATCCAAAAATTATGAATAAAGCTAAGTTCCTTCTATTTTACAATAAACGTTTACTGTGTGATTAACACAGTAGAAAGCTACTTTATAAATGTCAAAACCTTAACTATAAATTTGAAGTCATTACCAAAATGTTTAATAACTTTTGGCCTTTCTCAAGAAAAATGGACACAGAATCTTTAATGTCTCCCCCATCCCCACTCCCAGCCCTCACAAACACAATTCCTTTTTAAATATAATCTGAAGGGTCCTTTTATATTGCCTCATCCTTTGAAGTAGCTACAGGTGATCTGATGCAGAGAGAGGAGAGATAATCCTCAGAGATTAACTAAATTACTGCTCATTCCCAGTATGGGACCATACTATGTCTATCTGATGTCAGTCCACAACAGATTCCTTCTATCAAAAGAGACACTGACTTCCTGAAATATTTACCTGGTAAAGACCTAATTAGCATAATTTATTCACACCTGTGCTACTGTTTAAGATCGACCAATCAGTGACGAGCTTCTTTCAGGAATATCGAAATACCTATGGTGGGACATTTCTCAACAGTTACTATTAAAAAGCCAATTTAGGTTCATCTGACGAATGCATGACACATTCTGAATATACACTGAATGTCTGTTTCTTTGTCTTTCAAACAGGGAAAGGCAGGTTTGTATATCATTCCATTATCATATACCATGCTTACAAAACAACTGAATTTCTTATTGTCAACAATGGAAACGTAATATTAATTTAAAAATCAGCTAGCAGAATGAAACGCAGTAAAAATATTCCTACTTTTCTTTAAAGTTTTAGTATCTGTTATTAATCATTTCATAAAAATTTGCAACCTATTCTTTTCTTAAACAATTCATACAGATTTAGACAACTAATTTGACATATATGCAAAGTTACATGCTATATAATTTATCTTGCCAAAATCGGTACAAAGTTCCAAAACTTCAAAACAAAAAGTTATCTTCTGATAAAAATGATACATAAAAGATCTTATAAAAAAACTGAACTTCCAGACAAACTCAACACAAAACCATGACAACCTCTTGAATTTCCTCAAGTTTGACATTTTGACATCAACTTCCTCCTTCCCTTGACAAAGTTCCAAGTTTTTTATTTACCGAAAAATGGAACATTTCACTTTTTTAAAATACATTTTTACTTAAGAATACAACTTTATTATAATTTTCCTCTAAATATGTTATATTATTTTACAAGAAAAAAAGTTTTTAAAAGTTTTTAAAGTTTTGAAATTCCACCATTTTGAATACTAATCAATACAGATATTGTATTTAATGTCACATATTGACAGCTCTGTGAAATATATATACAGAAATAATTCAATAAACAACAATTTGATAACCAAATCTGAAAAAAATAAACTTGCTTACCTCTAACGGTTTCATGATGACAAATTCTCATACATTCCGTTCTGTATGTCACAGGACAAAACTTGTATGTGGCACTCACGACTCCAGAAATGTACAGCGCTATGACAACCAATCAACTTCCAGTCTTCCCCACACCTCTGTCAGGAAGAAATGTACACAAAACTTGTTACTATTTTTAGAAATCTATGGGAGTAAACTTCAGAAATATTTTTCTGCTACTGTGGATTTTGGTAAAGCCTGACAAAGTACAGAGATAAGGAGGGTCGGTGTCTTGAGTTCTGTTATGGATGCTCTAGTCACTGTCAGGGTACAAGGAAGATGCTGCTGTGACTTATCAACAAACATTTACAATCTCTGCTTTACTTACTTCCACTGTATTTACCTGGCTATAAGACGTTGGCACTGTATCTAAGGTAGCGCTCTTTTACAATCCCGCTATATCTCAGACACTCAGATCAAAACATCTTTATTAATGTGCGTGTGTGTGCTTTCCTCCCCACTGACTTTTAAATGTCACTTGGATCTTTTTTTTCTATTCTCCACATACATTGTACAAAACAGTATGTTTAAGAAAATAATAACATATCTTATACCAGACAGAGAAAAAAAATTGTATGATATACAAAGATTGTTTAAATTGTACTAAAACAGAATGTGAAAATGATATCAAGCTTGGAACAAATCTTGAACAAAATTGCTGACCAATGAGTGACTGATAGTTACATATGGTTTAAAAGTATTACTTCCCTTTGTTTTCATGTTCTTTGCATTTGTTTTTATTGACTTTTTACATATTTTATTCATCTCTGTGTTTACACTGTTTACCAAGCTTTACTATGTAAATTCGATTGTTTCCTTGCATTTCAGTTACTATTTGATATAGGATTTATCAACAGAACATTCTCATTACAAAAACCAAATAGAAAGCATTTAAAATGCCCGTTTTTACACTTATTATCAAATTGGTTCATTAAGTTTTACTCAGCAGTTTTTGTTTTTGTTTTAATAACTTCAAGACTAATACATTCAGAAAGTGTAAATGTAGTGTTCCACGTTTGGAAGGTGTAAATTTATTTTGTAGCATGGTTCACCCTTGCGGAGAAGCCTACCTTTAGTAGATGTAGTTCCATTTTGACTAACATGTTTCCATTTCAGATTGTTCCAACATCATTCAATGGTACAGTAGCTGAAATACAGATTTTAAAGACTTTTACACAATACACTGTAAAATATATCAACAAAGGAAGTCTGTGTTCATGATTACATGCATTGTGTCCTTGTTATTTTATGAACAACAGTTGTCAGTCGTTTTTTCCAACGTCTCTACTTTTACTGTATTTTATGTACAAGATGAAAAACCAAAAGCTCACACATTAAGTAAAGCTTTACCACAAGTTCAAGTCAACCCAGTTCGTGAAGACCCAAAAGGTTTCATTTACAAGCAAACTTTATGCAGAAATATGAAATCTAAAATGAAAACAGTAGTCTGTAGAGACAGGTGTCTCTGTTCAGAGGTGGTCACTATTTACAGGTGGTTACTATTCACAGGTAGCCTTAAGAAGGGTTAGACTATAGAGAGTATAAAGGATAAACATGTATTGCTTCAGTACCTGCTAGACAAGATGTTTTCCCTTCCAGATTTTGTGTTTTGCAGAACAGGTTTCTGTTGGCTGCCATACTGGTGACTTGTGAAGCTCGAAAATGCCTGAAACATGTATAAAAACATACCAGCTGATAAGCCACATGGCTGGGTGGGAATATCAGTGTTGTATGATTGCTGGAATGTAAGGTAAAGAACAGTTAACTGTTGTCATTTGATCTGGCTACTGGAGGCAGTTTAGTTAAGATTTATCACCAGACTGGTGTCTTTCAGCTGTGCTTGATGAAGTAAACAGAGAAAGAATCAAAGGGTACCAGCCTATGTCCCATGTGCCTGACTGCATCCACATGTTTACTGGGAGAACTCATTAAATGGCAACAAAAATAAATTGGACAGATAGCCAGAGAACCTGCATCACTAAACTGAGGCTCAAATGGGAAAAATGCAATTATTTTTTAATTCCAAAAAAAAAAAAAAAAAATATAATAATCATAAGTATAATTCATGCCAAATTTTCAGATTTATAATTAGAATTTGTCCAACATATACATGTAAAATGACATGTAAATATTTAAAATGACTGAAATTTTGTAAGAAATTACTTTCAGTATCAAAGTTTTAAATGAATGAAATGACCTGCAATTTATACCATTTGTACAAACAACTTCCCCTTCACTTAATTTTCAGAAGTCAGTTTTCTTTGTAAGAAAATAACATTCTGTTTACTTTTGACATTTGCCCTTAATATGAAAAGTCATCATCTTGACATGTTTAATAATATATATAATAAACTCCATTATTTTTAACAGGAGCCATTATATTTATCTAAATTAATCTAGAGATACATGTATGTTTATAATTCAAAGCCAGATGTCTTCCTGCTACATTAAAATAATGCTGAAAAAAAGTTACCAGGTGCAGTTTTTGCACAGGTTCGATAAAGAAAAAGAGTCTAACCCAATGTTGAATAGTAGCAGAACAAGCTTCTTTCTACTGCTGTGAACTTCATTTCTACTGCAACAACTATGTTGTTTCTACCACAACAAAAGGGAACAGTTGAGTTGTAATGAAAGATGCTTTACTTCTAATACAACAGTTGCTGACAGCAAAACATGCTTCATTTCTGCCTCAACAACTGTGAACAGTTGCTGACAACAAAACATGCTTCGTTTCTGCCTCAACAACTGTGAACAGTTGCAGACAGCAAAACATGTTTCGTTTCTGCCTCAACAACTGTGAACAGTTGCAGACAGCAACACATGCTTCGTTTCTGCCTCAACAACTGTGAACAGTTGCAGACAGCAAAACATGCTTCGTTTCTGCACCAACAACTGTGAACAGTTGCTGACAACAAGACATGCTTCATTTCTGCCTCAACAACTGTGAACAGTTGCTGACAACAAGACATGCCTCGTTTCTGCCTCAACAACTGTGAACAGTTGCAGACAGCAAAACATGCTTCGTTTCTGCCTCAACAACTGTAAACAGCAGCTGATAACAAAACATGCTTCATTTCTGCCCCAACAACTGTGAACAGTTGCTGACAACAAAACATGCTTAATTTCTGCCTCAGTAACTGTAAACAGTTACAGACAGCAAGACATGCTTCATTTCTGCCTCAACAACTGTGAACAGTTGCTGACAACAAGACATGCTTCATTTCTGCCTCAACAACTGTTAACAGTTGCAGACAGCAAAAATGCTTCGTTTCTGCACCAACAACTGTGAACAGTTGCTGACAACAAGACATGCTTCGTTTCTGCCTCAACAACTGTGAACAGTTCCAGACAGCAAAACATGCTTCGTTTCTGCCTCAACAACTGTAAACAGCAGCTGATAACAAAACATGCTTCATTTCTGCCCCAACAACTGTGAACAGTTGCTGACAACAAAACATGCTTAATTTCTGCCTCAGTAACTGTGAACAGTTACAGACAGCAAGACATGCTTCATTTCTGCCTCAACAACTGTGAACAGTTGCTGACAACAAAACATGCTTCATTTCTGCCTTGGTAAATGTGAACAGTTACTGGCAACAAAACAATGTTCCTTTCTGTCCCAACAACTTCGAACAGTTGCTGACAACAAAACATGATTCTTTTCTGTCCCAACAACTGTGAACAGTTGCAGACAGCAGAACATGCTTAATTTCTGCCTTAACAAATTTGAACAGTTGCTGACAACAAAACATGCTTCATTTCTGACTTGGAAACTGTGAACAGTTGCAGACAATAAAACGTGCTTCATTATGCCCTTAACAACAGTGAACAGCTGCAAACTACAAAACATGCTTCATTTCTGCCTTGGTAACTGTGAACAGTTGCTGACAACAAAACTTGCTTAATTTCTGCCTTGGTAACTGTGAACAGTTACTGACAACAAAACATGCTTCATTTCTGCCTTGGTAACTGTGAACAGTTGCAGACAACAGAACATGCTTCATTTCTGCCTCAACAACTGTGAACAGTTGCAGACAACAAAACATGCTTCATTTCTGCCTTGGTAACTGTGAACAGCTGACAAAACATGCTTTATTTCTGCCTTGGTAACTGTGAACAGCTGCAAACTACAAAACATGCTTCATTTCTGCCCCAACAACTGTGAACAGTTGCAGACAACAAAGCATGCTTCATTTCTGCCTTAATAACTGTGAACAGTTGCAGACAACAAAACGTGCTTCATTTCTGCCTCAACAACTGTGAACAGTCAAAGACAGCAAAACATGCTTTATATCTGCCTGAACAATTGTGAAAGTTGATAAAACATGCTTCATTTCTGCCTGAACAACTGTGAACAGTTGACAAAATGTGCATTTCTGCCTCAACAACTGTGAAAGTCAAAGACAGCAAAACATGCTTTATATCTGCCGGAACAATTGTGAAAGTTGACAAAACATGCTTCATTTCTGCCTGAACAACTGTGAACAGTTGACAAAATGTGCATTTCTGCCTCAACAACTGTGAACAGTTGCAGACAGCAAAACATGCTTCATTTCTGCCTCAACAACTGTGAACAGTTGCAGACAGCAAAACATGCTTTATTTCTGACTTGGTAACTGTAAACAGTTGAAGACAGCAAAACATGCTCCATTTCTGCCTCAACAACTGTGAACAGTTGAACACAGCAAGACATGCTTCATTTCTGCCTCAACAACTGTCAACAGCTGAACACAGCAAGACATGCTTCATTTCTGCCTCAACAACTGTCAACAGTTGAAGACAGCAGAACATGCTTCATTTCTGCCTTGGTAACTGTGAACAGTTGCAGACAACAGAACATGCTTCATTTCTGCCTCAACAACTGTGAACAGTTGCAGACAACAAAACATGCTTCATTTCTGCCTTGGTAACTGTGAACAGTTGACAAAACATGCTTTATTTCTGCCTTGGTTACTGTGAACAGCTGCAAACTACAAAACATGCTTCATTTCTGCCCCAACAACTGTGAACAGTTGCAGACAACAAAACATGCTTCATTTCTGCCTTAATAACTGTGAACAGTTGCAGACAACAAAACGTGCTTCATTTCTGCCTCAACAACTGTGAACAGTCAAAGACAGCAAAACATGCTTTATATCTGCCTGAACAATTGTGAAAGTTGACAAAACATGCTTCATTTCTGCCTGAACAACTGTGAACAGTTGACAAAATGTGCATTTCTGCCTCAACAACTGTGAAAGTCAAAGACAGCAAAACATGCTTTATATCTGCCTGAACAATTGTGAAAGTTGACAAAACATGCTTCATTTCTGCCTGAACAACTGTGAACAGTTGACAAAATGTGCATTTCTGCCTCAACAACTGTGAACAGTTGCAGACAGCAAAACATGCTTCATTTCTGCTTCAACAACTGTGAACAGTTGCAGACAGCAAAACATGCTTATTTCTGACTTGGTAACTGTAAACAGTTACAGACAGCAAAACATGCTTCATTTCTGCCTGAACAACTGTGAACAGTTGAACACAGCAAGACATGCTTCATTTCTGCCTCAACAACTGTCAACAGTTGAACACAGCAAGACATGCTTCATTTCTGCCTCAACAACTGTCAACAGTTGAAGACAGCAGAACATGCTTCATTTCTGCCTCAACAACTGTGAACAGTCAAGACAGCAAAACATGCTTTATATCTGCCTGAACAACTGTGAACAGTTGACAAAACATGCTTCATTTCTGCCTCAACAACTGTGAACAGTTGAACACAGCAAGACAAGCTTCATTTCTGCCTCAACAACTGTCAACAGTGGAAGACAGCAGAACATGCTTCATTTCTGCCTCAACAACTGTCAACAGTTGAAGACAGCAAAACAAGCTTCATTTCTGCCTCAACAACTGTGAACAGTTGACAAAACATGCTTCATTTCTGCCTCAACAACTGTGAACAGTTGCAGACATTAAAACATGCTTCATTTCTACCTCGGTTACTGTGAACAGTTTGCAGACAGCAAGATTTCATTGATATTTAAGAAGTTCCCTTTTGCTTTTAAATCTCTTTAAAAGCACAAAAGTATCATTTATAACCGGGTAATTTTTAAAAAGATACAATATTGCAAGCTTCCTTGCTTATTTAATTTTCACTCTTTGGGTATATTAAACTGCTTTACCTTGTTAATAGTATGTTCCTTCTTCCCAACTCCAACACAGTGTTACTTCCCCTTATCGGTACAGTAGACACTGCCACCACTTACAAATTGGGCTGAATTTCAGATGAGTTATATTTTTCATTATTTTAATTTTGTTGTACAAAGTTTTTATCTCAGTAGTTAAATTTGCTTGTAAAACGAGCAAAAGACTAAAAAATAATGCAGTTATACTAAAATAACTTCTTTTTCTGATGTTGTGACTTGCACCTGCTTAAAATGTAAACAATGCAATTACTTGACGGTATTCTGAGTACAGTAAGAGAATTTGACGAATGGCACACTGCAAAATATATATGCTTTAAATACTATTATTATGTTTTTAAAGGTATGACATAAATGTCAATTTGCCTGTAGATTACGGCAAGCATTTGATTTACCAGGCGTTGCCAAGAGTGTCGCCGTTTTAGGATCACATGGTTGTACCATCGTCACGTGATTTGCCTGAAGGCAGGGATGATTGTTTGACAATATTCCTGCGCGGAGGTTGGCTTCTTCCCAGTTTGTTCCCTGGAACTTTTTCTTCCATTGGTTATCTCTGACCATAATGTAAATACCTGTAAATTTTCATCGATCTTGTACCTGAAAAAGGTGAATTTCATGAAATTTGAAGATCAACCTTTACACCATATTATATCTGAGACATTTTTGACAAAAGCAAAGTACACCTGTACAATATTCACAACTGATCTTAAAGCTACTTGCCCACAGGTTGGCTGAAAATTTTCAATCAAGTTTGGCATAGAATGTATATATAACAGTGAAAAATGATAAACGGATTGAAATAAGTGTTAGCTGTATGATAAACTGATTGAAATAAGTGTTAGCTGTATGATAAACTGATTGAAATAAGTGTTAGCTGTATGATAAACTGATTGAAATTAGTGTTAGCTGTATGTTAAACTGGTTGAAATTAGTGTTAGCTATATGTTAAACTGATTGAATTTAGTGTTAGCTGTAAACTGATTGAAATCAGTGTTAGCTGTTTGATAAACTGATTGAAATCAGTGTAAGCTATTTGATAAACTGATTGAAATCAGTGTTAGCTGTATGATAAACTGATTGAAGTAAGTGTTAGCTGTATGTAAGAAAGCAAGAAAAATGTTGATTTTCTCCACTTTTTTGAAAGCGTTAAAGTGGTTTACTCCCTTCTGCACAGTATATTTGACAAGTTATTTCGATATATTGCAAAATTCATATGTCTGTAACTTTATAAATACCATTGCCACTGGAAAGTTTCACAGCATCCACCTTTTACTGATTTTTGACAGAAAAAAATGTTTGAAAAGTATGTGAACAACTTTACAAGTCACTTTAATTTCTAATCTGACTTCAAAAACGCCCTAATATATGACTTTCAAGAACTTGGCAGTCTGATAACAAAATAATTCTTTAATTATTTTCATAACTTTATAATTAATTAACTGTTAAAATTCATCACTTGCATCTATAAACTGACAGCATGATACAAAATTCAGTTTGTTTCAATAGGTAATTAATATATGCATACAAAATTGAGAGCACCCAGCTGTCAGATGTTTGAAAATTACTTCAGTTCTTTGTCCCATATCTCTTTGACAGTGAATAGTTTATATTTTGTGCCACAGAGTGCCGAACTGTCACAAAATATGCCACTCTATCAATAATCACTAATTTAAGGGCCATAACTCTGTGAATATTAATACCTAAAATGACTGAGAATCAGAACTGATCTAGATTTTATACAGCTTCATAGTCTGTAAAAGTATGGTAAGGATCAAAGAGAAAATACTCTAGTTATTAAGCAAACAGAAAATGCCAATTTTTCTCATTTTTGATAAATACAAGGGCCATAAGTGTGGAGATACTAATTCTATCTGGCTGGCTAATAAACTTGACATAGATATAAATTCTGAATACATATGGATTTGTTTCAAGGCAAAATATTCTATTTTAATAATTAAAGATACCTATTTCCTATGCTGTTCAATTTTCATATAAAACAACTCTTCCTTTCTGGAAGAGTGATTTGCAAGTGATGTTCAAGTTTTAGAATGTCAAATATTCATCGAAACCTTAAATATTGCATAACAGGCAAACCTTCTATATAGAATATCTATGATGCAAATGAAAAATTGTGCATTTTCTAACCAGTGGACTCGCAGGTAAGATTATTGGTGACAGGGAATGGGGAAGAAAGTGATGTTCTTCCAAGGGAGATTATAGATATAACTTTATTCAGAGGTCACAGATCTTCAGAGAAACTTTGACTGAACTGCAAAACTATTGTTTGATCACAGCTCACTAGAAATGATACAAAGTCTTTTTTTCTGACATAGTTATTTAAGAAATAATAAGTGTCAAAATTAGGTTTATCGTAGATTCTAACACGATCCGATTCATTTTCCTATTAAACAAAGAAGGCTGAAAACAGTGAATTATTATACAACAAATCAGTGTTCTGACGTCACAATTATTACATCATAGCGTCAAACGGCATAGCGGCGCGCTGTAAAAGAAACCGATTGAAAACGGTCAAATATTTAATGAATGTCGTCAAGGATGTACTTAAAAATCCTTGGTAACATGTTAGAATCGAAATAATATATCTCATTTAGTGATTTGCTCTTGAATAAATCATTGTTTGGAGTTCAGATGCGTATTATTATATCACTCGGGCTGCGCCCTCGTGATATAATTCCTTCGCATCTGAACTCCAAACAATGATTTATTCAACGACAAATCACTGGATGAGATATATTATTTCTTAAATAACCCCAGTTTGGAGTTCTTATGCATATGAATATATCACAAAATACTTATTATTTCGATTCTAACATGACTTACTTCAAATAACGTTAGATGAGAATCAGAGGAGTGTTTTCATCAAACATAAATTACAACTGCATGCTACGCCGCAGCATTTAGCCAAAACACGGTGCACGTTCAGCATAGTTCAAGGTCAGTTTATTGCAGAATAACCCGAGATAGATTTTTTGCTCTACAAGTATGTAGGTTATTAGCTGGTGGTGTTAGAATTATGCATAGGTTATAACTAAACTTTGCACAAATGTACCTTCTGTTGCTAAAAATAGCTTGCAGCATAAAATAATTTTTGTTTTCCCCTATCGTATATCTGGTGTTCTTTAACCAAAGTCTAAATTTGAAACTTTAAATGTTGATGAATATAATTAAATATTTGTTCAGGACTTTCACCTGGCCTAACCATCCTGGCCTATTGACGTAAATTCTTTTCTTTTTTCTTTATATAGCTTATTGTTTGTTTGTTTTTCAAGAAATAGACAGAATTATTCCTAGATTTCAGGGCTACAGGAAACATAATTTCTGGCCTAAGTCCTTACTGTCTATTTTACCTGGTGTAAACAACATGGAAAAGCAGACAGGTTGTATGAAGTGCCAGTTAATTAGTATATTAGGCACAACCCACTTGGGAGATGATAAAACCTTTTGTACAAAGACAGTAGAAGGGACATTTCATGCCATCTTGAATAATTAAAGAAAAGAAAGTCAACCCAGAATAGAGAATGGCTAAACTAATTAGCATGAATATTTGATGTAGATAACAAAGATAAGTGCAAGTCACACCAACTGAATATTGTCAAAAGGACAGCATTGTCAGGATATCACAAAGTCTTCCATTCTCAAGGGTCTTCTATAAGATACCAGTATAATTAAAGATAAGAAATAAAGATATAAAATGCACAATGCACACTTCATTATACAAAAAGTAGGGTGAATTAAAGGGGCACAACTCTTGATTAAAGTCAATTTTGGTTATATACCAATAGAAGAAATTGTTCATTGTTTCATATAAATTTCAGCCATTTATACTGTTCCTAGATTTTCACTCCGTCATGGACCTATTTTGCACAAAACATCTTGAAAAGGAAAAGGAAAAGGGGTGTTAATAGAATGCAGTGTGCAAGTCAGGGTACACTCATATTACTACATTTCAGAAAGCGGTTGATAAAATAAACACCCTTAACTTTTTTTGTTTGACTGGTAAACAGCTCAAAAACATTAGAATATAAGCATGAAGAGTCTTATTTGCTGTAAAATATATTCAACAAGTGACATAGGCCTATTTGGCTGCACTGGTTTACACGCAAGTGCGCTAAAAATGGAAAAATTGGGATCTATTTATTCGGGGCTTTTTTTTGACTACACCAAGAAAGCATATTTTTGACCAAATTAAAACTATATGTAACCTTTTTTTTTCAACATTTTAACATTGGATATTCTAAACTGATTAAATATACAACACACACTTTATACAATATGCTGACAAATTAAAGGGGCGTAATTCCAGATTTAAGTAAAAATTTTCAAAAAATGTTTTAAAATTTATATTTAAAGCTTTTTAAAATTAGTTTGGAAAATGTGAATAAAGTATGAAACTAAAGTGATTTCTCCGAGTTCAGGGCAACTACTTATTTATAAAAGCACTTGTACACTGTGTCAAATATGTGAAATAACACCCTAATAATCATGTAATAGATATGTATTCATTTAAAAACTCAGTTAACTTTCAATGGAACCTGAAGTGTCAATAATTATTTTTCCATATTGATGTTCAAATTTCATATGGAGTGTGTGATGTCATTTGTGACATCAGTTTCATGTATGCTGTGGCATTTTAAAGTTCTTTAACAACCATATTTTCAATTTCACTCAGGATTAATAATAAGTTTGAATCTTTCATATAATAATTTTAAGTGTAGATGAGTATGTAATAAAGAAGTTGTTAGATCTGCACTTGTTCTTTCGTGGAATAATAACGCGCTTTTAAAGTCGCTCAATATTTCCGCTACAGAACATATTTCTCGATATAACTCTTAAATAACCTATAAAGGTAATACAGATGTACTTAAATTGTACTTGTCAAATATCAGCTTAAATAATATTGGTCAATGAATAATGTATTTCAAACAATGATTTGTCCTCAAATCAAATCATTGTTTTGAGTGCAGATGTGAAAGAATTATATCATGAGGGTGCAGCCTTAGTGATATTATACTTCCCATAATAAAAAATCATGAACTACAAACAGTGATTTTATCAAAGTCTCAGATATTTTTTTGATTCCAACACATTATGTAGGACCACTATCTACATCTGTGAAGATATCACCAAACACTTGGCTGTTTTATGTGGTTTTCTTTTTCAACGCACCTTTGTGATGTTTTAACACTCTGACATAATTGTGACCTGTTAGAATGTTTATTATAAATGATATACATTGCTGTGTACTTTTTTTAAAGAAAAAAGGATTTTTTTTTTACATCTGGTGGAATGCCCCTTTAATCCAGAAGTAGTTCTTTGAATAATACAATGATCCACGAGTACTCATGCAAGTATAACAAATATGGGGTTAAATTAATTCATGTGCATTCTTCAAACAAGGATGTGCAAGTCCATTAAGTCATGTAATTAGTTTTTGTCAGAATGCGCAAGTCATATGAATATCATATGATTTTTTTTTGGAACACAAAATTCTGTCTATAGCCAATAATGTCTTACACAACGTTGACAGATCCCATTCTCAGAAAACGCTGTCTTAACTTATTCATTTTTTTCGCAAAATATACAACCATCGGAATTATTGATATATTTATGACTGGGTTTATAATCAACACGTCTTCCACATATTGTCAAAGGGCAGGAAATGAAATTCATTATCTCTCTAATAAATGACAAAATGTTATTGAAATGAATTGGAAATGGTTGATAGCTGCAACACAAACTCAAGACGTTCTGTGACAAATGAAACTGTTACCATAGTAACGCTGTATCAATTTCATTTTCTTGCCGTCTTTGGCTCCATGAGGACAGCCCGAAACAAAAATCATAATTTCCTTGTATGTCAAACTTCGAACCAAGTTATGAATTTTGGTGTCACATTCCACTGATTCTATGAATATTTCCTTTCTGTTTATATTTGGAACTTTTTTAAAGTTATTTTTCATGAATTCTATGCAAAACTTGGGAGTGTTATTTCTCTTCGCTCATTTCTTTCAGAAAGAAAACAGTCAGAAATAACATGGACAATGATGATGATGATTATGGTGATGGTAATAACAATGATGACCAGGATAATGATTTCTTTTAAGCTATCAGTGTTAAAGTGGAATACCTCCATTGAGGAACACAGAAATTTCATTATATATGAACACAGTCATACATGTAGGAGCAGGGGTTTGGGAAGGACCAAATTTCAACAGTGGGGTTGCCAACATATGTTTTGCACCCCACCTCCCCACCCCAAACACACTGCCTAAACCTTAATTTTTGCAGAAAAAAAGGTCTGTTAAAAAAAGGGGAAAAAGCATGGAAGAAAAGAAGACTGTTTTTTTCTCATTTCTGGGTAAAAACACACAATGTCTGTGGAGATGCCAAACCCCAAACTTTGAAATTGCTCTAAACCAATTGATGTGTTGTACATATCTAGTACTACTTGACATATATTTTAAATACTTTTTAGAAAGGTGAAAAAAAAGAAGAAAAGTTGGAATCAAGTATAAAATTTAGTCCAATAGTAAAATTTTAGGTGTGCCATAAATTGGACCATCAACATTTTTATTCCTGAACCACATACCTTTCGAAATCACAAAACTGCAACGATGATGAAAGTGGAAACCACGATGATTTAAGTCGAAAGTTTCATGGTGAAAGATGAAAACATGAAACCACAATGGTGAAAATGTGAACTGATACTGTGAAATCATTATTATTCGTGGGGGATTAATTTTCGTGGATTTCGTGGTTGTGCTCAATCACGAATTTAAGTCCCAACGAACAAATTATGCCCACAATAATTTTTAATTGTACGCAAAGTCGCCAAAATTGACACCATAGCCGTTCGATCTGATCCGTAGTTGTATGCATGTGGCGGTACTAACCTGCAGCTTTCGTGTAGTTTATGGAATCTCCATCAACGATAAACATAAGTATGCGTGGAAACAAAACCGACTATTTCATTTAGAAATGTACCCGTGGTTTGTTTATGACATGTTTGTCGATGTGAAAGTAGATACTAAATAAAGAAGTTTGACGAAGCGTCACGTGCCAACTACACTATAATACGGCTGTTATATGATTTTTTACGGCCCCGCTATGCAATGTATATACACTAGCCTTTATTTTAATGACATGTAGTAAAATACTACGACATTGGAACTATTAAATATTACATATTAATTGTAAGATTTGTATCCGATGCATTTATACCTAATTCAGATTACACGTTTCTCGGCAGGAAATAACGCATGTGCACAAGTTCAGCAGCTTGTAATTTTCGATGCAGACGCGCATTCCTTTTGCCAGAAAAAAGTCGGACCAGTTTATAATAGTTTATGTAAGAATTATTATGGTTATACTAGCACTACATTGTTTAAATCTTTAATAGTATGTTTTAATTTCCGGTAAAATAAGTAGTTCTTGTTTAAAACACGATCAAATGATCAACTTTATATTTGTTTCGGTTATGAATGCTACTTGTGCAAGGTGCTACGGTTTTGACACTTTTTAATTGGCGCCAACTTTTCTCATTGAATATTTCACAGTTCTAAAATGTTTTTCAAATTAGGGTTCGTATAATTATAGATAACGCAGTTGTTAATTGGCACATGATCACTCGCTAATCTCCCTCGGCGTTGATTGCAAATTCAGTAACCATGGTAGCGCTGTTTGACACGTGTAGGTTTCACATGTAAGGACAGAAGTACAAGTAGATCTATTCCTGTGGAAATTACGATTTCTTTTTGATTTTTTTTTCTCAAAAATTGAAAATCTGCGAATTTACGTCCCCACAAAACAGCCGTTTTGGTCAAAACCACGAAATTAAATTATTTCACAGTATCGTGTTTTCATCATCATTGTTTCATGATTTTGACTTTAACCATCATAGTTTCCCTTTCTGTGCCATCATGATTCCGACTTTTGTCATTGTAGTTTGTGATTTCAACTTTCAAGGTATTGGTTCAGAAATAAAAATCTTGATGGGCCAAACGAAATACCGTAAAATTTTGTCTTTAAGTATATGGAACACAAAATGAACATATTAAGGTAAACACCTCTCTCAAACTTTTTAACATCTTTTGCATTATTTTAGATCTTTGTCAGTTTCATAGAAGTTAAGATATTTAGACAGCATACCTTGTATTAATTTAGAATTTAAAGCTCTCTTTAAATTAATTAATGCTATCTATACACTTAGTCATTTGAGGGAGGTTGAAATATTTTAAAAAAGTTTGGATAACCGCATGCAGCTTTCTGTAAATGTACTCCTTAGTTACATATTATGGAGACACAGCAACGAAATTGATGTTTTTAATACAGTTGCATGCGCACATATAGTTTGTTATACAGTATGTATTAGAAATAACTTATACAGCAGAGACGACAAAGATGTTTTTATACTATTGCTTGTGAATCTATCAGCTACTAAATCCAGTTTGAGACTGTAATAACTGTGTAACTAATGTGTGCTCAACATCTGTCACCTCTCCGCCACACTGCAGATTCTTCTACTCCTAGGTAATACTGACAATTATACTACCAAAGGTTAGTACATCATTAATGTGTAGACTGTTTACCGCTTGCATAATGAACTTGACACGTGTTCCTGTCAAACTTTCCCGCCAAATGTCAACTTTATCGTTAATGTCGTTAATTTGTTAAAATATTATTTTTACGATAGTTGTAAGAAAATAAGACAAAATGATAATATTTTAACTTTATTTTAAAAGTAATTTGTTCGTACATTGTAATTTAATGTTTAGTTATTGTTTGTTTACGTTTTACGACATATTAATGGCGCTTTACGACATACCCGGGATGTTGAAATATATCGGTATATTTTCGTTAAATTTTGCAGTTTATCCTCCAAAATAGAAGTTAACATATACTGTGTATGAAATTCCAATATTTTTCTTATATTCTGCGCATTAAAAAAGTTGTCATTCATTCGCAATGCTACAAAAAATAGCCAGAGGATTTCTGGAGTCATGTTCAGTCTTGCAAAAATTTCGATGGGTGGGGTAAGACAGTTTGTAAGAATCGAAGTTCACAGTTATCGACGGAATTGTCAGGTATCAGTTGATCAAGGGCAGCAGCTGCATGATGTAAATAAACATTAATAAGTTAATTTTAGTTTTAGATTAAATAATCCTACCTAGTTTTGGTCATTTACAGCAAAATTATATTATAGGCATTATCTACACTTTCAAATTATGCCATAATTTATGGCAGAAATGAAGTACTCTTCACTGGATAATATTGTTAATGGGAAAAATATACTACAATATAAAACACAGTAGACTTGACACTACTGACATGTATTAATTAACCATCATTATTGAAAGTTAAACTTTTACTAACTTACTAAGATAGTAAGGCTCCCAGGTTTCAGATTTTTGTAAACATTTACATGATCTTTCAAACACGAAACAATACCGTTTAAACATCAATCAATTATTGCAGAATATTGTCACCAGTCATGACTCGGGCTAGCTTTTTCTATTCTATAACGGGGGCCCATAATCGTAGTGTTTTTTCTAGAGCGACGCATCGGGGCACCCCGCCCTGCCCCTTTTTACTGCCGCCACGCTGCCTCTAAAATACACCCTCCTGCCTTTGATCTTCTGCTAAATCCCGCCATTTTCCCTCCGTGCAAAATTTAAATTAGACCGTTGTTTAGTATAATAATAAGTTTAATATCAATGCAATTTGATTCTGTTGTAATTTCAACTAGAAAATGCACAAATTTTAATGAATATCAAAAGCAAAAGTAAGTGTAGAAAGTCTGTTCACGAGTCTTATTACACTCGATGTCGTATGCAATTTTTCCATAATTCCTTCAAAAAGCTGACTGTCAGTGTATTTTTTATGATAAGAAACATCAAAATTTGAGGAACTATCTCTGGTTTACCCTAGGTAGTGGGTCAAGGAAACTGAGTAAAAAACATAAAAACTACTTTCAGACAACATTCCAAAAGTGTACCAGTCTCCGGATAGTATATTTTGGATATATATGTTTTTACAGGCTGTTATAGCACTTCTGTTAATGAAATATTGATGAAAGGCTTGATCAATACAACATGACTTTTGATAATTATTAGTTTACAATGTGACCTGAAACAGACCTTTTCGTTATGTTGTTTTCAACATGGTCTTTGGATTCAAGCTTAAGCTTATAAATATTAGGCCTTCCACTATAGACATATAGAAATGCAACTACTGCTACTATATATTGTTAACAGGCAGTAAACATTTGTTTCATTCAGTTTTATGAACAGAGAAAGACTTTGATGGTTGGAAGGGTGATCGTCTAATTTAAACGGGTATAAATTTTGTAAATGTTTACCAGTCAAACGCGACACAGGCTTGTTTAAACGTGTAGTGTGTTCCACTTTTCCTAGTTTGATGTGGAAGATGAGTCAGGGCTTGACACATCCACTTGCCCACTTGCAAATACAAGTAGAAGTCGACTCCAGACAAGTGGAACTTTCTGTAGTACTCAACGGTCAACCTACAAGATGAGTGTGAATTTGACCAAAAATATATTTCAGTTCCTTGAACACAGATCAGTAAGAAAATCAAAGCAGTTGGCAACAGAAGTTTATGGTTTTTAATTATAAAATACAACCAGTTCAGTTATGTATCTTCATTATGATTTATTAGCCACAGTATGGATAGTCCAGAACACTATTCCATCTAGTATCGGTACTGTTTTCGACAGACTTCAAATAGCTCCCGTAGATACTTCTTTATGATTTGCAGGACAGGTAAAAATTGCAGAAGGACATATAAGTGAAATTCTTAGCAGCTCATTCTGCAGAACTATTTACAGTCAAACAATTTGTCGAGCTCTGTGTGCTACACAGGACCAAAAAGGATTCTACAAAACCTATATAGATACGAGTACACAGAAAACATACAGATGAATAAGAGTTTAGACATGCACCTGATAGCATGATTTGTACTTCTATGATTTAAAAGTTCCATGCAGTTACATACCAAAGAAATTGCATAAATAATTAACATGAGTAACTAGAAATTCAAAAGCTCAGTGTCTTCTTTCAGTTTCGGGCATGGGGGGAGGGGTTGGCTGGGACAATTGATTATCATGGTTGTAAGTTCGGTTTTACGTAGAATAAGATTGACAGTGACTATTAACTGGAAATTTCTGGAAGTCTCGAGTACTCCTTGTCTTGATTTAAAAAAAGCCTCAGGACTATTTGAAAACCAGAACTAATTGCAGAAAAAATATACTGAGAGCACTGAATAAAGGAAATATTAATGTTTGATGAAAATAAATAAGTCGTGTACAAGTAAAAGGAAATACAAATGTTAAGATGATTTCTGCACACTCGAGCAAACCCCATGGTAATTGGGTATAAGCTAGTAAAGGCTGTCTCGTATAAAGATTGAATGTTCAATTATTAGTTAAAAGTAAAATGTATTTTGTTTTTGTAATTTCAGGATAAAATCATGTGAATGTTGAAAACAGTCAAGTTTTCACCATGGTTACATTATCTTCAGGTAAGTAATTTATTGTATTGTGTGGATATGTTTTTGTGGAAATCTCAAAATCATGCCCGGGATATGTAATTTTGAATCAGACTCATCTTTGACTAAAAGTGTATATAAAGACAAATTAGCAAATTTTTTATGTTATATTATATTATGGAATCTTGAAAAAATGGTTATGTAACGTGGGCAGTTGTTTCTAGATTCTGTACCAGTACTAACCTTTCCTCCCTAAGTAACTGCCGACTTCTCCACATGATTCAGAGGTGGAGGAGGAAATGACTCATGACACAATGTTTATTATCAAATGGTCATGAAGAACATACACCTTGCCTGAGGATCAAACTCACAACGCTGTGATCGATAGATCTGCGCTCTCCCTATTGAGCTAAACTGTCTAAGAACTTGAGCCAGGAGGTTATGCACTTAGTGAAACATTTTATTTTACTTACCGGTACTTATTTACTTATTTCCTTATCTGTCTGTCTGTAGTTTGATTTAACATTTATCCTGCTAAATTTCTACAACGAACTTGTCCATCTTTCAATTTGGACAGTACCGTAAACTTAAAAGGGGTGCTTACCAAAAAGATACTGACTGAATGGCAAACAGTGCAGATCTTGATCAGTCTGCATGGATGTGCAGGCTGATCATGATCTACACTGGTCGCAAAGACATAATCAGTCGTGTCCAGCATGGTAAGAGTTAAAACCTGAAGATTCAAGGTTTTTTTTTCTGTATTTGAAGAAATTTTAAAGTCCCATAAGGCTTTTAGTTCTATGTTAAAAACAGATACATAAAGAGTATGCATTATGACATGGTTAGAAATCACTGCTTCCAATATTGCGTAAATTCATGATCTTACATGATCAGCATCATAAAGGGAGGTAGGTACAATATTGAATAATACTTCCTACTAACGGAACCAGATATTCAGACCTTTGACAAATATTGAGAAAACTATTATCGAAAATATGACTTTTACAAAAAAAATATTGTTTTTTTTTATGTTCATAACAAAATGTGGCAGCCAAATTTAATATAAACAAAGTCATTTTGAGCCATTAATGAAATTTAAATCCGAGTTATTGCCTTGAAAGTGATATTTAATAATCAAGTAGTGTTGGCAACACTCGAGTACCTTATATCTAATTTGCTTTGATTTTAAAGGAACACACTACTAGATTTATGTCTTTTTTTCTAAATTTAAAAAGTATTTTCATTATAGTAATTTATGCTAAATGATTCAGCAGTTTCTAGACAGTATTTACTCATGAAACACACTTCTGTAGTCTGTAAATATGTAAAAACAGCCCGCTGCATTATTTGAATAGTAATAAAAATGATCAGTTATTGAATAGTCCACCCACTCTGAGCTCAGTAGGGGAAGAACATTTCAGTGGATCACTGGGGTTTTGAGTTTGATCCCAGGTCAAGGAGTACATTCACCACGAAGACATGATAAAAGATGTTTTATCTGAAATCATTTTGTCTCCACCTCAGAGTCATGCAGAGAAGTTGACAGCAATTTGCAGAGAACAGGCTAGTACTAGTACAGAATAGAGGAACACTGATTAGGTTAACTGTCCACAGTTGCATAACATCAGTACCGTTAAAAATGATTATGTATTGGTTCAAGGGGACTTGACTTTTGGACTGGAGGGGTAATTCCTGTTAAAGGACAATACAATTTATTATCTTTCCTGTCTTTCGTGTCTATTTTTTAGAAAAAAAATGCCAGAAGTTAGCAAGTATTAAAATGTAACACCTTTTGTAATTTTCTGTGTCCATTATAAATCTAACATTACCCTGAAATAAGTAAGTTATCACATAGAAAATATCATTGGTGATTATGTCTGCTGCTGTGATTACTGATTGTCACACGGAGGTGTGAACGTTGACAAGTCCCGGTCAGTCTAGGGCACGGATTGTCACTGTAGCTAAGAATTTTTGTTCTATTTAGCTCGTAGGCAGTGTTAGGGTTTAATTACGGGGACTATTTTCTCAAGCAGTTTAGAGATGTACAGTCCACTGTCGGCCATAGATCAGCATTCCTACGCCCCAGTTTCCTATTAGTTATTCAACTAATTTGTCCATTACTGAGTCCCCTTAACAATGGGCATGGCATCCCATTGCTTGAAAGATATCCTCGTTTGATTTATATGCTTTCCTGTATTTTTTACCTCCCTTTAGTTGGGAAAAATCACCAACCTTTGGAAAATCATACGAAAATTAAAGAGACATTATGCCCAAACTTCATATTTAAATTTTAGGAACACTTGCTGCATGGTGTCTTTAAAACATCAAATAAACATGTTAACTGTTTGTGAATAAACAGACACATGGGCTAGGGATAAAATATTGCACAATAGGGCAAACTCAGTGGGAATGTTTTTTTTCATTAATGAATGACTGTTATTTGATATGATTTTATTGTGAATGCTCAGATGCATGTATACGCGAAGTACTTTAGTTTATAAAGTAGATAGATATATTTGATGAGGATTTTCTAGATTTAGATCAGTATTTAATGATGAAATATTTTAGTGAAAGATCAGCAAAATATATCTTTAAAGAATATTTCTGTAACTTACACAAATTGTTAAAACAGGGGGAAAAATTCTATGCAAAATTAGTGTTTTTACTTATAACAAAGTACATGTACGGTAAATAACAGTAACATACTATACTTAAGGTGTTGATTAAAGTGTTTATGTAGATGCTAAAACAAACTGACCTATCATTTTATTACTTACGGTCAGCTTCAATTCGAGAGAAAAATACAAGAACATTTCATTAACGCACGTCCTGTCAGGCTTCGGGTCTTCTTTGAAGACAAGAACTTGTTGAAAATCATAGGCAATGTATACTATGACAAGTTCTAGACAAATACTCGTCGACAGATTGACAATTTTTATTTCTTCTTCAAACACCCTTTCCCTCCGTGCAGAATATTTAAGTTCACGTCACTAAGAAAGCCCCCTAATTGTTTTTGTTGACCAATAATGATGTTACGAACACTAATTTAATGAGAGTCTCCCTGAATGGCACTTGATGCATGTACTAATGTGAAAATTATAACGGCTTTAAAGATTGTTTGTTGACTTCTCTATCAAAATGGGGAAATTGAACATGGCACTGTCTAGGGATAGAAGTCGCCAAATTGGTTGTCGGAAAATTGTCTGGGTGAACATGTCGACTTTTGTTTTATGTTTCATAGATTAACCATTGAATTATCTATACTTGTTATTGGGCAAAACTTAATTTAGTTTCTTGTTTCAATTTTCCATTCTTCGCTCTAAAGCAGTGAAACCGTTTACTATACTTATTGCAATTCTTCGGGGTGTCTCAAAAATAGGTTTTCGTGAAAAATACAGAGTTCATATAACTTAACTGTATTCAGCCGAGCTTTATATGGGGTGAAATCTCATGTTTCATTTTTACAATACGGAGTATTTGCTCAAAGAGTGAAGTGTCCTATGATCCTCATTATCTGCTTTTCCTGGTAAATAGAGAAGAGATATAGTTGAATCTGCATTAGCAGACTCCTGTTTTAGGCAGTCAAATGTCTTATGCAGCTAGTAAGCAAACATTCCCCAATTGACTTTTTGTTCTAATTTTTGACATGTCTGTTTTAACCAGCCACCTGTCTTTAGCAGCCAGATTATGCAACTACCTTGACAAGTGCTCCAGCTAGGATTAAAAAAGGGCAGGGTGCTGGCACTGAAAAGGGCACTTCTGGGGTGGTGGTCGGTCTGGGACCGTGCTCCCCCGGGAAAAAAATATAACTGGTCCATGCATACAGTGCATTTTAATATATTTTAGGCATGGAATTTGGCATAATTTAGGCATGTTTTTTGGCACACTTTAGGTATGGTCTTTTAATAGGCTATGTCTGTCATCTCTAATGCACCTATTTATTAACTAAAAATTCTGCTGTTTGTATTTTACTTGGCATTGATTTTCAACTTGTAACATTTCTTTGTAATTGCATACTGAATAACAATATCTATGTGTTTAGGCCTATTTTACTTGTTACAATTTCAGTACACATCTTCTCCATGTAGGCTACTTGATATTTATAAATTTATACCTGCAACATATTATATACAGAAAATAAAGTTTAAACTTCCACTTAAATAAATGAAATCAGGCAAAGTTTTTAACTTACAACAGTCTAAAAGCAAGTTTAGCACTTGTAATAGACATATTCCGGGTATCCAAAATTTTATATCCGGATATGGTTACACTTTTTTCTAAAAGTCGTCGAATGTCCAGTTTAAACAATATTTTTGAAAAAATATTATGATGCAAAGACAGTTTAACAGCATTTCACAGTATCTGACATTAAAGTGTACCCTGTCATTACATCTTAGTAAACTAATTTCAAAGAAATCTTCATGAAAAATCGGCAATTTCACAAAGCAGACGACAACTTACTTTCGATTTCAAAAACTTGTAAAACGATAAAATCAAAATATTTTCCTAATTAAATTTGATTGTGATCGATTTTTATTAATTACATATAAATGTCTTTTGTCTAGACTTAAGTTTCAGTTGTGTATAAAGGGGTATTTACGACTATATTACCGAAAACGAAAGTACACTTTGACAGGTGGCGCGAAATGATAATGATTTCAGACTGGTTTGCAAACTGTTTTAACACTAAGGTTCAATGATTTTAATGCTAGTGGAGCAGTCTAAAATATCACGGTCTGCCTCGGGCACGATTACGGCAGGTAATTGTTTAATTGTTTGCTAATTATGTCAATGCCCCCCCCCTACCCCCCGGCGTGTATCACTCGATAAAAAGGGGGCAATAAAGCAGTGTATTATAATCACTGAGGCAAAAAAGGGAAGTTTGGCTAAAAAAAAGAAATGAATGGTTGTAAAACGGGCAGGGTGCCTGGCAGGGCAACAGGGCGGAACGAATTTAGGAACGGGCGATGCGCCCTGCTGTAAATAGCTAGCTTGAGCACTGTTGACTGTGTGCTTAATATAAGTTTAACTGTATAATCAAACTCTTGATGAAATTAATTTTAAGCTCACTTAGACTTTGTACAGGATGAGCTATTAGTTATAGTTGGATGGTCCTGTATCTGCATTTTTACTTAAACATTTTCTACTCCGAAAGTACCGGTCAGAACTACATCAAACTTGATCAGTAACATTCTGGCATGTGCCTATATAAATCAAATTTATTTAAATGGTTCACCTGGGCATTAGGTGCCGCCAGAGCTTTAAAAAAAAACATATATACAATTTCTTGTGAACCGCTTGATGGATCTTCATCAGACTTGATCTGTAGCATCATGGGAAGGTCCTCTCCCAAATTTGTCCAAATGGTGCTTGGCCCCATTCAGAAGCCGCAAGAGCTAAAATGAAAATGCCTTCAAATGAAGTCTTCTCATGAATTGCTTGATGGATCTTCATTAGACTTGGTCTGAAGTATCATTATAAGGTCCTCTCCCAAATGTTTTCAAATGGGGGGCTCTTGGGCCACTCACGCTATAGATAAACATACCTTTAAATGACCTCTTCCAATGCGTCTGGGTTTCAGCCTCTGAAGATAAAATGAAATGGAAGTTTAATTGTTCATCTGAGATTTAATTTCACAGATAGACTTAACCATGAAACCCACAAAAAATAGCCCCAAATGAAAATTAATGATTTTACAGTTCTACATAAGAACAAATAAAGTTATATAACAACTTCAACAGTCTTTTCAGTTTTATTTACCTGATATTTATTTATTTATTTTTGCTAGCTTCCGATCGTGAGATTAGCAGATTGTTGGAGGAAAACCGCCAGCTTTCACAGGAGCTGAAACAGAGTCAGGTAAGCACTGGAAATTATCTTCGGATTAAAAATTTTCTTTATCTTTTTCTCAGCCTGTTTCAACTTGATTCTGTTCACCCATTTTGCGCATTAGGAAGAACACAGATCTACAGGGTAGTGAGTTCATCACCCGGAAGGTGTGTATGTTCTCCATAAAGTTTTGCCTGAAGTCATTTTGTGCTCCACCTCTGATTCATATGCAGAAGTTGGCAGTTTCTTATGGAGAAAAAATAAGTGAGATACAGAATCAAGTAACACTGGTTAGATTAATTGCAGTCCGTTATATGACTGAAATGAAAAATGTGCTAAACCCAAAGCAAACAAATGTTTGCTACATTTTATAAATACAGGGGGCTAGTTTTGGTGGAATTTGTGGTAAGGTCCGTTGATGGAGTTAAATTTCAACAAATGAGTTAAATTCCCATTCATTTTAAGTTGGAAAGATGAAATCCATGACTGTGTCTAGTGAAATAGCCGATTTGGTCTAAACCATGAAATTCAGTGCCCTCCAAATTAATTGATTCCACAGTATAATTATTATGTTAAAATACACTACAAGTGATTCAGCCGGAAAATAAAACTGGTGGTCTTTTAGAGTCATAAGTTTGACTATATATTCCTTAGGACATTACTTATAAGCCTTATAATTGCTCAGGATTATGGAGCTTTAGTGACTGAAATGATTTTTAGGATTCCTTAGTGCATACTTCTGAGCTGATTTTGAGGGGCTTCTAGGGCTTAAAAAGTCATATAAAAGTTATACTAGTTTCTGTTTTTTTCAGGCTGACAAAGATTTTGTATGGTCTCTGTGGAAAAAACTTCAGGTGTCTAACCCAGATGTAACACAGTCAGTGGGTCTTGTTGTACAGAGGTAAGCTGATTTTTGAAATAAAACATAAACAATTTTATATTGCTATCATGTAAGCAATTTTATGTTGTCATCTTGTTGCTATCTTGAAATCATGTTGTGGTCTTGTTAACAATTTTATTTTGCTGTCTTATAAACAATTTCATGTTGTGGTTATGTAAAGAAGTTCTTATTATTGTTGTATTATCAATTTCATGTTGCTTTCTTGCGAACAATTTAATGTTTACGAAAAGTTTTATATTGCTGTTATATAATCAATTTCGTGTTTTCATCTTGGAAACAATTTTATGTTGTCCTGTAAATAATGTCATTTTATAGTGTTGTAAACAATTTCATAGTGTCACTTTGTTAACAATTTTATGTTGAGGTCGTGTTTTGGTCTAAATTGTATCCAAAATGACAGAAATCCTTTACTACGGCAAATACCAAATCAGAGTGGACTTTTTTCAGTGATTAATTCAAAACTAAATTTTTTTTTGCAGAAAAAAAATGAAAAATTTCCAATTAGCAACCTGGAAGTGTTTAGAATTATGTACAGTATCAATGTTTTCTGAAATTGTTTAAAAAGAAATTTATAATTAACCTTTAGCCTGCTGGCGGCAATTGGTTCTGCCTTTGCGACCAGTGCAGACCAAGATCAGCCTGCACATCCGTGCAGTCTGATCATGGTCTGCACTGTTCGCTATTCAGTCAGTAAATTTTCAGTAAACACCCCTTCAAATGATAAATGGTACTGCCCAAATTGAATGATGGACCAGTCCATTATAGAAATTAAGCAGGCTAAAGGTTAACCTTTTCTTAGTCTAAGTGGATCAAAGAGGAAGCCTGAGATTAACATAAAATCTGTCTGTCAGCAAGTATTCTCTATTAATTGAAGACCAAAGTACAAATCATTAGAAATGACCTTACACTGTCTTATAAATAGCTTAGTCGTTTTAACTCCGATATCAAAACTTGCCGTTAGATATTTATTATTTATACCCGCTAGGTTCTATGTTTCCTGACATTGTATAGTTAAACAATCAAATGTTACCCAATCAGCATTATTCTGTATACATTGTCAAGTAAATAATCGAATTAATGTTAACCCGTGACATCTTGCATTGGCAATAAATTGTTCAACTTCATTAAGAATTGAAACACAGGGTCGTTCGGTATCGGTGAAGATGTCACTTTGTCATGCTTAAAGAAAGTTTGTCAACACCTAAAAGTATTAATGAAATAAAGGATTGGAGTAGGTTTGAGGAGTGTAATTGACAGTTAAAGGTATATGCCTCCAGATTAACATCAAAATTTCATTATTTTTTAAACATATAGCAATTGGTATTACATATCAAAAAACCATAAACCAGCGTTGCTGAAGTAGATATTTTAACATATGTCATATAAAGTACTGCTCAGTTCTTTTTATTTCTTATCAGATTTCATCAGCCTTGTGAGACTTTTATTTTATTGATTGAAATACTGGTAGTAGTTTTTTGTTTGTTTTTTTTTTAAATAAAAAGGTTCGAAAGTGCACATAAACTTGCTATTGCAATACCTAAGTGAAGACAGCATTTTTCTAAATTTGGGATTGTTAATGATGAGGGACTCTAACTTCCACATTTCATAAATTGTCAATTTTTTGGGGGGATAAAAGTTTAGAGATAAATGTTGTTTTGATATCCTATGTTTGATGACATGAGGCTTATTTCATGAAGCCTAAATTAGAAATAGTTAAAAATTTCATGAAAGCTGTGTCAAGAAAATCATTTAACACTTATCATGCTGGACACAATTGATTCTGCCTTTGCAACCAGTGTAGATCATGATCAGCCTGCACATCTATGCAGTCTGATCATGATCTGCACTGTTCGCTATTCAGTCAGTACATGTTTCTATTTTTTAAACACCCCTTTTAACAGTTAATGGTACTGTCCAAATTGAAAGACAAGACAATTTCATTATAGAAATTTAGCAGGGTAAGGGTTAAGATAGATTCATTCAGTATTCTGCTTAAAACTACCACTAACCCTTTTTGGAGAATTTTCAAATTGAGTGTAATAGTTATGTTTGTACATCAATTAAATTAATTGATAGTAATTGATCCTTGGTCAAAGGTTATAAAAACTTGGATTCAGAACCAGTCTGATTATGCTGCTTTGCCATTGGTCACTTTCAAAAATATATTCACAAACAGCCAATCAGATGATAGAGTTTTTTGACTGGTTTCCAATCTCAATCTTATGGTTTTGGACCCATGTCTAGATATTATTGGAATAGAGAAGCAGTCTGTTACACAAATAGCTCTTGTTTATGTAACTATGTTACCAGTATACAAGTTTTATGGGACATTCATTATTTATAGTGCTTCCAGTATTTTCATAGTAAACTTCAATTTACATTTAACTTAGGTAGTGTTTTTTGCAATTTTGATAAATTCAGAATGACAAACTTGATGGTTTTTAGTTACACTATGTAGCCACGAATAAGATTATGCACAGAAAATCTCAAAAATGCCACGATGTCAGTGATCTTATAATAATTGAGCCGCGCCATGAGAAAACCAACATAATGGCTTTGCGACCAGCATGGATCCAGACCAGCCTGCGCATCCGCGCAGTCTGGTCAGGATCCATGCTGTTCGCTAACAGTTTTTCTAATTGCAATAGACTCTGCGGATGCGCAGGCTGGTCTGGATCCATGCTGGTCGCAAAGTCACTATGTTGGTTTTCTCATGGCGTGGCTCATATAATCTTGGCAAATATTTGTTAGAAATTATGGTTTGATGCTCGTAAAACAAAGGCATAATAATTGAAATGTTGCAATAGTTTGTCCGTCTACTCTTGGGAAACACATCACACCTGGGGTGGAACCTTTAAGCAGTTTAAGGGTTTCCAATTAAACTTTACACAAATGTTAAACTTGAAAAAAAAGGTGTGTTACACGAAAGATTCAGATTTGTACCTCAAATGCCAACAGACAAGGGCCTTCCACTTACTATCCTAATGAACAAACAAAATTCCAAATTATTGTATCTTCAGAAATTGAGATCCATGAATTCATGTCCCCATGAATCACGAAATTTTATGCCCACATAATTAAATGATTTTACAGTAGAAGGAATTTAGTAGCTTTTGTACCAAACCCATAAGTAATAATGATTTATGGTATTAAATAAAGATTACTTTTCTGTTTAAAAAAAAAAGAAAGAGAAAATTACATTCAACCGACGGTGTGCCCTGTTAAACTACATAAATTCATGATGGCACTTTCTCTTATGCGGAGACACTAATTGTCAATTTCTTACGGTTAAAATGCAAAGGTGATGGACGGAGCATATGTTCTAACATTTTTGTTCATTTCGTTTTTGCATGTTTAAATATGTAATTGTGATAATTTGTCATATTTGGTCGCTTTCGTTACAAGCAAAAGTCTGAGAATGGAGCGCCGAGGACGGTTGTATAGTGGCGTTCACAAGTTTGTGACAGTTTGACTTTAATCTTGACAAGGGGTTATTCATTATGCATATGCAAATAATTTTAAGAAATTGCCTGACTGTGCTTTGGACACATATGGTTTTTGTTCCTTTCTCGGAATAACAATTTACGTAATTGAACTTTGTCATGTCTGAGGTAAAATGTTTTAGTCTTTTTGACGCCAGAAAATCAGTAAATTTAAACAATAAAAGCTTTGCTATATCAAGGCACTTCATTGTACATGTATGTCATTTATACAAAATTTAGACTCATTTTTTAGCTCACCTGTCACAAAGTGACAAGGTGAGCTATTGTGACCGCTTGATGTCCGGTGTCCGTCGTGCGTCGTCTGTCAACAAGTTGTAAAAAAATCTTCTTCTTGAAAACCTCTGGGCAGAATTACACCAAACTTCACGGGAATGATCCTTGGGTGGCCCCCTTTCAAAATTTTTCAAACAATTGAATTCCATGCAGAACTCTGGTTGCCATAGCAACCGAAAGGAAAAACTTTAAAAATCTTCATCTCAAAAGCCAGAAGCCCTAGAGCTTAGATATTTGGTGTGAAGCATTGCCTAGTAGAGCTCTACCAATTTTATTCAAATCATGACCCCGGGGTCAAAATTGACCCCACCCCAGGGGTCACTTGATTTTACATAGGAAAATCTTTAAAATTTTCTTCTCAAAAACTAGAAGCCCTAGAGCTTAGGTGTTTCACATGTAGCATTGCCTAGTGGACCGCTACTAAAGTTGTTCAAATCATGACCCCGGGGTCACTGGATTTTACATAGGAAAATCTTCAAAAATTTTCTAAAAATAAACCAGAAGGCCTAGAGCTTAGATATTTCACATGTAGCATTGCCTAGTGGACCTCTACAAAATTTGTTCCAATTATGACCCCCCGGGGTCAAAATTGACCCCGCCCCAGGGGTCACTTGATTTTACATAGGGAAAATATTAAAAAATCTTCTTCTCAAAAACCAGAAACCCTAGAGCTTAGATATTTGACATGTAGCATTGCCTAATGGACCTCTACTAAAATTGTTCAAATCATGACCCCCTGGGTCCACCCCAGGGGTCATTTGATTTTACATAGGAAAGTCTTCAAAAATTTTCTAAAAATAAACCAGAAGGCCTAGAGCTTAGATATTTTACTTGTAGCATTGCCTAGTGGACCTAAATAAAATTTTTTCAAATCATGTCCCCTGGGGTCAAAATTGACCCCGCCCCATGGGTCACTTGATTTTACATAGGAAAATCTTTAAAAAAATTCTAAAAATAAACCAGAAGGCCTAGATCTTAGATATTTGACATGTAGCATTGCCTAGTAGACTTCTACAAAATTTGTTCAAATCATGACCCCCAGGGTCAAATTGGCCCCGCCCCATGGGGGTTACTTGATTGTACATAGAAAAATCTTCAAAATTTTCTAAAAATAAACCAGAAGGCCTAGGGCTTAGATATTTGACATGTAGCATTGCCTAGTGGGCCTCTACAAAATTTGTTCAAATCTTGACCCCCCCCCCCCCCCATATTCAAATTGACCCAGCCCCAGGGGTTACTTGATTGTACATAGAGCAATCTTCATAAATTTGCTAAAAATAAACCAGAAGGCCTAAATCTTAGATATTTGATATGTTACATTGCCTAGTAGACTTCTACAAACTTTGTTCAAATCATGACCCCGGGGTAAAAGTGGCTCCGCCCCAGGGGTTACTTGATTGTACATAGGAAAATCTTCGAAAAAAATTCTAAAAATCATCAGTTTGACATTTGAAACATGTAGCTCATATTACTCAGGTGAGCGATCCAGGGTCATCATGACCCTCTTGTTTTAGAGTTTTTACAAAATTTTGACTGTCATTTTAAAATTTTAGAAGCGCTTTCATTAGGTTTTAAAACTTTCGTAAATCTCTTGCTTACTTGGAATGACATCCCTACTGATATCCGTTCTGTAAATACATTAGAACAATTTAAAAGATGGTATATACACTGGAAGTTCTCTGGTTGAAATTAACACTGCTTAATAAAAATGTTATTGTTTTAGTAACTCAGTAGCTCAATTGTTTCTGTAAAATTATCTTTGTACTGTGATTTTAATATTTGTATTGTTTTTTGATAATTTGTTGTAAATATTGTATGTAAATTGTGTTGTGAGGCTCATTATGAAAGATTGGGCTTGTCCAAATATGTTGCCTCATTAAATAAAGACTTTATTATTATTATTATTATTAATTGTTATATAATAAAAAAAGGGAAAATAAAATGATTCCATGATTTCCGTACAGTTTTTAAAAAAGCATTGTAAAGCTTTAATCATGCAATGGAAAGGGGATATAATCTTAAAGTAGTTTAGCGATCCTTTTTAAAAGAATATCGATTTAAAATGTATTGATTTATGATTTTTGTGTAAAAAAACAAGTTTTGAAAAATTGATATTTGTCTTGAGGTATGCTCATTAAAGTTTGGCCAGTGTCAAGTTCCGCAACTGATAGCTTTGTGACATCATTTTGCCCTGTTCTCATACAGCTGTGAAATGGGACATATTAAGGGAACACCAGTCCTGTAGCAGCTGTTGGAAGCCTCTGAATTTGTCCGCTCTCTACTTAAACTGTTCTTATTCAGTGTTTTCCAAACATAGTCAGAATGCACTTGGGCATATTATTTTGCAAGTCAAATAGTCTAGGTCATGTAATAGTTATGGCCCTTGAATTTGTGAAAATTGAGTACTAGTCTGCTTAGTAAGTGGAGTATTTTTACAGTCAAAAGTAATTTGCTGTGTTAGGCTTATGTTGTGAATGTTTCAAACATTTGTTTTGCTCTGTTTTATAGAGAACGAGAGAAGGCTGAAATTCGGGACCGTAAAGTTCTTGAGATACTTCAGAGGAAAGATGAACGTATCAGTGAGCTCCAAGCCAACCTGGCTTACAAGGCGAGGGAACTTGGAGAGTCAACTGTCAAGTAAGTTAACATTTCATAGTTTATACATGTATGTCTGAAAATTACGTCCTCCCAAGTGATAGATAGCACTGCTTTTGTTTAATGCCATATCCTACTTTTGCATGAGGGGTAATTACCTGTCCTTAAGTATTTACATTATATCAAGATGATATCCAAAAGTTTTGCTTGACCTCGAAAAATGCTGCCTTATTATTGATTTATTTCAAAAAGTACATTAGAAATAGCCAATCAGATTATCCAGTTTTGACCAGTCTTGAACAGTACCTGCCATTGGTCAATTTCAAAATTTAGCTCAGAAACATCCAATCAGATGATTTAAGTTTTGAGACTGGACTTCAAACTCGATTTTATAACCTTAGAAAACTGGAGTAAATAAAAGTTAACTGAACACCATCATATATTTGAAATCTTGTGTGAAAATTATTTTGTATTTTACAGACAAGCTGATGTGAGTGATGAGATAGTACGGTTACAGAGGCTGGTAGATACCTTACAGGACCGTAATTCTACTCTAGAACTTCAGGTAAATGGTTGAGAAATTTTTTAGTAGATGCTTTTTTCTTGGCTAAAAAAATCCTGAAAAAAATGCAGATTAGTTCACAAGGATGTGTCACTGGAAAGGACTTATGGTTGGCCTGTTATCTTTTTGTAGCAAAAATGTGGATCCTGCTAAAACTTTGAAAGTATTATGTTATTTTTTCATGAGACCTGGAGCAGGACATTTAATACTAGGCAGTAGTCTTCTTTCATATGCTGTTGTTAAGTTTTTGAATTATCAATATCTGCTGTAGTCCAAACTTCATTGCTAGGCCTTATAAGTAATGAAATATTTTAAGAATACAGTTATCCATGTTGAAAAAATGAGGTGAAAAGTAAGGGTGTTTGAAAAAGAGCAAAATATCATACTTGTTATATTATTGTTTTAGCTTGCTTGGCTTGTAAGTATTTAATATTGTAAGACAATTATGTCCTTCTATATCTCTTTTAAGTTATATACATGTATATATTATTTACTAAAACAGTATGTAGAAAATAGTGTGGATAGGGCAGTAACAATATTATATCTTACTTTGATGAGCTGGGCTGATATCTTTCTGTAATGATTGGAAAGCCAATATATTCTATAGTTTCTGTTAGCTGTGACTCTGTCTCAAAGTGAAACTCTTAATGACTGTAGTCAATTGGAGAAATGTTCATTCCATACAGAAGTACTTTACACATAGTCTTTGTATTCTTATTGATGATTATAAAAGGAATTTTTATAAAATACATTTACAAAAAATCAGTCTTTTACACAAAACTTTGGCTTTAAGTTTTTTCAGGGGCAGTAATGGAAAGAAAATCATGGATGTCATAACTATGCTGTTTAATTTGATCGCTTAAAAATGTTTGAAGGGAAGTGACATCAGGCAATGTTAACGTTCAGCTCTATTTTGTTTGATGGGTTGGCATTATTTCCTTTTAAACAATGTTAATTGTAATAAAAATGGAGGAAACACATCAAGGATACTTATTGTCACATAATGTCTTGTTCTAAAAATAGAATTATGTGCTTACAATAGATTTATATTATGCAAAAAATAGTTACACACATGATATCAAATTAAACAGCGAAAAACTCACAATATCCAAGATTTATTTTATTATTCCATTGAAGAAGGCTTAAAGTGAAACAGAGGGATTTTTTGTGTAATTTACAAATATTCAACTATCAGTTACTAATGGCCATGTAGTCTAGTGGTAACGCACTTGAGTGTCTCCCACTAAACTAAGAGGCCTGTACCGGTTCTTCTCAGGAAAGACGGCTTTGCATGTATCGGTGCTATACACCGGGCATGTTAAAGAACCAGACTGTCTATTTGCAAAAAGCTAGGCTAAGTTAGCCGGACAGGCCTATATCTAAAAAGGATTTCTCTCTCTCTGTTCTGGGGGGAGGGGGCTTTATCTCACTCTGTCCATCTGGTCAGATCGCTCCGTGTCTGTATTAGTAGAGGATGAATTTCGCGCTCCGAGTGGCAGCGTTGTGCTATGTAAAGCCCCTTTGAATGTGTTTATCATGAGAAGGGTGCTATATAAATCTGGTATAATATACTGAGTTTTCCCTATTTTGTAGTTAAAATCTAAATCTCAGAATGCGAATAAAGCAAGGTCTCCTCAAAGAGGAGGTAATTCACCTGTTAAGAGTGCCTCTTACAAACAAGACAACACTAGAACCACTAACCAAAACAAGGTAATTCTCTTACACATACACTCTGGCACATGTAAACACATTGTGTTTCTATGGGAAAATGACAGGTTTAAATGAACACATGGGATTTGAGCACATTGTATTAGTATGGGAAATTGGATACATACACACTGGTTTATGGGATGACATGGGATTTGAACACATTGTATTAGTATGGGAAATTGGATACATACACACTGGTTTATGGGATGACATGGGATTTGAACACATTGTGTTTGTATGGGAAATTGGATACATACACACTGGTTTATGGGATGACATGGGATTTGAACACATTGTATTAGTATGGGAAATTGGATACATACACACTGGTTTATGGGATGACATGGGATTTGAGCACATTGTGTTTGTATGGGAAATTGGATACATACACACTGGTTTATGGGATGACATGGGATTTGAACACGTTGTATTAGTATGGGAAATTGGATACATACACACTGGTTTATGGGATGACATGGGATTTGAGCACATTGTGTTTGTATGGGAAATTGGATACATACACACTGGTTTATGGGATGACATGGGATTTGAGCACATTGTGTTTGTATGGGAAATTGGATACATACACACTGGTTTATGGATGACATGGGATTTGAACACATTGTATTAGTATGGGAAATTGGATACATACACACTGGTTTATGGATGACATGGGATTTGAGCACATTGTGTTTGTATGGGAAATTGGATACATACACACTGGTTTATGGGATGACATGGGATTTGAGCACATTGTGTTTGTATGGGAAATTGGATACATACACACTGGTTTATGGGATGACATGGGATTTGAGCACATTGTATTAGTATGGGAAATTGGATACATACACACTGGTTTATGGGATGACATGGGATTTGAGCACATTGTATTAGTATGGGAAATTGGATACATACACACTGGTTTATGGGATGACATGGGATTTGAGCACATTGTATTAGTATGGGAAATTGGATACATACACACTGGTTTATGGGATGACATGGGATTTGAGCACATTGTATTAGTATGGGAAATTGGATACATACACACTTGTTTATGGGATGACATGGGATTTGAGCACATTGTGTTTGTATGGGAAATTGGATACATACACACTGGTTTATGGGATGACATGGGATTTGAACACATTGTATTAGTATGGGAAATTGGATACATACACACTGGTTTATGGGATGACATGGGATTTGAGCACATTGTGTTTGTATGGGAAATTGGATACATACACACTGGTTTATGGGATGACATGGGATTTGAACACATTGTATTAGTATGGGAAATTGGATACATACACACTGGTTTATGGGATGACATGGGATTTGAGCACATTGTGTTTGTATGGGAAATTGGATACATACACACTGGTTTATGGGATGACATGGGATTTGAACACATTGTATTAGTATGGGAAATTGGATACATACACACTGGTTTATGGGATGACATGGGATTTGAACACATTGTGTTTGTATGGGAAATTGGATACATACACACTGGTTTATGGGATGACATGGGATTTGAACACATTGTGTTTGTATGGGAAATTGGATACATACACACTGGTTTATGGGATGACATGGGATTTGAACACATTGTGTTTGTATGGGAAATTGGATACATACACACTGGTTTATGGATGACATGGGATTTGAACACATTGTGTTTGTATGGGAAATTGGATACATACACACTGGTTTATGGGATGACATGGGATTTGAACACATTGTGTTTGTATGGGAAATTGGATACATACACACTGGTTTATGGGATGACATGGGATTTGAACACATTGTATTAGTATGGGAAATTGGATACATACACACTGGTTTATGGGATGACATGGGATTTGAACACATTGTATTAGTATGGGAAATTGGATACATACACACTGGTTTATGGGATGACATGGGATTTGAACACATTGTATTAGTATGGGAAATTGGATACATACACACTGGTTTATGGGATGACATGGGATTTGAACACATTGTGTTTGTATGGGAAATTGTTACTTACACACTTGTTTGTGTGAACACATGGAACTTGAATACATTGTGTTTGTATCAGAAAATGGTTACCTATACACTTATTTTTGTGAACAGACGGAATTTTCACACATTGAGTTTGTATCAGAAAATGGTTTACACACTCATGTTTATAGTAACACATGAGATTTCAACACATTTAGGTTGTATTTGAAATGATTACGCATACACACTTTGGTTAATGTAAACACATTGGATCAGAACACACTGTGTTTGTACTGGAAAATGGTAACATATGCACTGGTACTGTGCTTTTATCGGTAAATGGTTATGGAAAAAATTAACAGATTAACAGTGTTGTACATAATAGCTATCTTCTTGGTGTTGGAAATTTAGTTTTGTTGAATAAAATTACCTTGATGAGTTGAACACATAGCTGCTGGAACAAGATCAGGTAGAAATTTTCAGTGAAAGTCAGTTATGCCTCATTTAGTCAGATAAGCTTACACATACAGTTAATTGAAGAAAATTCAAATAAGGGGTCTTTTCTGTGGTATTTATAGACTTAAGTGTGAGTAAATCCAAGCTTACAGGAAGGGGATCTTAGCCAAATGATTAAGGTTGATGGCTTCCAGTCTCTTTATACCTTACTGCTGTTGATCATTGCCTATGCTTTTGGAATGTAAATTATCTAGTGTGAAGAAGGGCCTCTGTTACTTATAATCACTTGCCCCTTACCACTGTTTGCTCAAAACCTCAATCGGGATGTTGAATCCTGCTGGCATAAGAAAGGTTGGTTGTACCCAGGTGCCCAGCCATGCCTGAAATAATGCTCAGAGGGGCACAAGGGATCCTGCAACATCAGAAAAGCAGGGCAGTCACCACATGACCTTGTGATGTATAACTCAATAAAAACAGGAAAAAAAACAAAAAATTCTGTAGTGAGGAAGCTGCCAAGCTGGATTTAAGAAGGTCAAATGCTTTATCCATTTGCATGTTGATGCCTTAAATTATATCCGTTCTTCTTTGCCCATTTTAGTTTGAAAGAAGACACTAGACTTACTAATGATTTTAACAGGTAGACTCGTAGTGCTGTTATACTTTGGTAAAATGGTAGTTTCCTGGGATAGGGTCTTTCCCTATTTCTGGTGTATTAGTTTTAAGGTTTCTATGATAAAAATGTTGTATAAACTGGATATGTAACATTTAACTATTGTTATAGTTTTGTTTGACATATTTATTAGCTCCACTATTTGGAGAATAGGGGGGCTATACTACTCGCCCCGGCGTCGGCGTCGGCGTGACCCTTCTTGGTTAAAGTTTTTCGACAACCTTTGTTTTTCTGTCATATCTTTGTTACTATTGCTTATATCTTACTGTAACTTCACATAAACATTGTCCAGTATACAAACAAAGTATGTGTTGGGGCTGAGCCCATTATACCCTAGGTCAAGGTCACCAAGGTCTTATACTTAGGTTATTTTTAAGGTTATAGTTTTTCGGCAACCTTTGTTTTTCTGTCATATCTTTGTTACTGTTGCTTATATCTTACTGTAACTTTACATAAACATTGTCCAGCATACAAACAAAGTCTGTATAGGGACTGGGCCCATTATACCCAAGGTTAAGATCACCAAGGTCTTATACTTAGGTTATTTTTAAGATTAAAGTTTTTCGGCAACCTTTGTTTTTCTGTCATATCTTTGTTACTATTGCTTATATCATACTGTAAGTTCACATAAACATTGTCCAGCATGTGAACAAAGTATGTGCAGGGGCTAGGCACATTATACCCAAGGTCAGGGTCACCAAGGAGTTATACTTTGAATTATTTTCATGTTAAATTTTTTCGAAAGCTTAGTTTATAGACATATCTTTGGTACTTTAAAAGATAATGACTTGAAATTAAAAGGATTTGTTTATAATCATCTGCATGTGTGGCCACATACCCCAGAACTCTAATTGTGTTTTTGACAGAATTGTGCCCCTTTTGTACTTAAACTTTTTTGCAATCTTCGCTTTCTGGATACTACTTTAATGCAATATAAGATAAAGACTTGAAATTTAAAATGTATCTTTATCATCATCATCTGCATGTGTGGTAACAATCCCCATAACTCTGATTTGTATTTTTGACCAAATTATGCCCCTCTTATACTTAAATTTTTTACAAACTTTGTTTTCTGGACATAACTTTGGTACTATATAAGATAATGACTTGAAACTCAGAATATATCTTTATCATCATCATCTGCATGTGTTGTAACAATCCTAATAACTCAAATTTGTGTATTTGATGGAATTATGCCCCTTGGTGTATCTTCCTTTTAAAGTAGAGGTCTCTTATTCAGACATATATTCATTTTACTGTCAAATCCCCGAATAGTGGAGCGCGCTGTCTTACGGACAGCTCTTGTTTCAAGTTTTCTATTTCTGAAACAAAGAAGTTAAATAAATCTCATAACTTTAATATTTTTGTTCAGCTAGACCTTCTTTTTGTACAGAAATCTATCTTAACATATAACACCTGAGTGCACCCAAAAATAATTGAAGGATATTTTATCCCCACCTCCTACCCTGCCCTTAAGAGAGACATGATTATAATAATCACCCTATCCGTTAGTGTATTGACCCATCTATAAGGTGAAACTTCCATTAGACAGATCCTTTAACCCTTACCCTGATACATTTCTATAATGAACATCTGGACAGTACCATTCACTGTTAGTAGGTGTGCTTACTAAAAATATACTGACTTGGCAATAGCTTGCAGACTCTTATAAATACCTTTGGTAAGTGTGGCATTGACTCACTAATTAGACAAGACAGCACATATTAGGTTTGATTTTTAAGGAGAAAAACATAGTCTTGTAGGTGAGTAAATATGGTACATTTTCATTTTTCAGCTTATAAACGATTCAAGGGATTTCCATGAAACTTCATGTTGAGCATGAAGGTCAAGGTCACAGTCAAGAATACTTAACCTCTTGAGCATTATTCACTTAGTAGCAATGTCATCTGTGTTTCAATTCTGCTATTCTCACAACTATAGACCTCAAACATCTTTCTGCAATTTCTTAAATTGTCTTTGATCAATAACTTTACTTTCAAATAAATAAATCTAAATATGAGAAAATTTTAAGGCTTAAATTGCCTTTAATAGTCTGTTCAATAGGCATTTTGAAGGTTATGTAATTTTTTAATGTGAAATTCTCAGTAAGGAAAGCTATAGATTTTAAGATGAGTGGATATCTTTGACCTACAGAATTCTGTAAGCGACATCAGGTTTTGAATATAGAGTCCTTCTGGGATAGGAAAACGTGATGGCAGTAACGGAGTTCTATACATTCAAACCTTTGTTAAGCAACCAGTCAAGGTAAAATGCCAAATTGGTTTCTTAAGACAGGTTACCACTAAGAGCAACAATTTTTAGGAGTACAAATATTTCCTCTTGAAAGTGTAATACACAACCATAAAATGTGCCAAAGTTTGAATAATGTTATCAGTTATTACTGAATGAAAGATATGTTTGGTGTTTTAGGGTTGAGAAAAAAAAGATTGTTCTAGAGTAGAAAATAGTAGTAGCTTGACCCTAAATGGGGTAAGAAGATGCTTTCCATAATGAAAAAATGGCCACTGACTGCATAAAGCAAGCGACCTATTAATACAGTAGTTTAAAGAAGGAAATTTGTTGGGAGAATTACAGGAGACCATTAATAGCAGGTGACTGCTTAAAAAGGTGACCATTTTCACAAGTTAGCATGTATTGTCTAAACTAGCAATGTCATGTATTGGCAAAGCTACTGAGCATTTCATACTTTCAGTTTATGCAGTCTGCATTGGAATAAGGGCCAGACAGATGTTTGTGATCTGTATTACAAGAGAGTTAATAAATCAGATTATCTATTTGTCCATTTACACTTGTGAATACAGTGCAACTCCTCCAGAGCAACACCACATGGAAATTTGTTTTTCTGTCTACATTTGAATGAAGTGTAACTTCTCCACAGCAGCACCACTTGGAAATTTGTTTTTCCCTTTACATTTGAATATAGTGTTACTTCTCCAGAGCCACACCACATGGAAACATGTTTTTTTTCCATTTACACTTGAATACAGTGCAACATCTCTAGAGCAATATTATGGAAATTTGTTTTTTCCATTTATACTTGAAAACAGTGCAACATTTCCAGAGCAAAACCACATCGTAATTTGTTTTTCCATTGACACTTGGATACACTGCAGCATCTCCAGAGCAGAGCTTCGTGGAAATTTGTTTTTCCATTTACTCTCGGATACAGCACAACATCTCAAGAGAAACACCACATGGAAATTTGTTTTTCCATTTACACTTGAATACAGTGCAACATCTCAAGAGTAACACCACATGGAAATTTGTTTTTCCATTTACACTTGAATACATTGTTTTTCCATTTACTCTCTAATAAGCACAACATTTCAAGAGAAACACCATATGGAATTTTTTTTTCCATTTACATTTGAATATATTGTTTTTTCATTTACTCTCGAATACAGCACAACACCTCAAGAGTAACACCACATGGAATTTTGTTTTTCCATTTACACTTGAATACAGTGCAACATCTTAAGAGTAACACCACAATCATGGAAATTTGTTTTTTCTATTTAAACTTTAATACATTGTTTTTCCATTTACTCTCGAATACAGCACAACATCTCAAGAGTAACACCACAAGGAAATTTGTTAATCCATTTACACTTGAATGCAGTGCAGCATCTCAAGTGTAACACTACATGGAAATTTGTTTTTTCATTTACAATTGAATACAGTAACATCTCAAGAGCAACACCACATGGAAAACCAACTCTGAAATATGTTTGTTGTTGAGATAGTCTTTGAAAGTGTTGTTGTCAAGAGCTTAGTATACTAAGATACGAGTTTTTATTGTCTGCATTTGAAGGGAAGTATGTACTTTTCAGAAGTATGAGTAATATGGTTTAGATTGTGCATATTGTACATTGTGTTATTGTATGGTTATGTAAAGCACTTAAATGCCTTATATATGTACAGTCAAACCTGTATGAAGCAATCACAGGAGTGACAAAATGTGGCTACTTAAGGCAGGTGGCTGTATAATTCAGGTTGGAATCAGAATTGAATATCAGTTTGGGAACTAAGTCAGTTGACAAGTGGCTGCTTTGTACAGTGATGGCTAAGAATGGTTCATCTGTTTTTATTTGAATGAAGAGTTCAGGAAATTCTAAATTTACTAATTGTTTTTAGAGATTGTCTGAAGTTAACATGTTGATGCGACAGCGCCAGTATAGATTAAAGGCAGTCTTGTTTCTTAAGTTATGCTATATATGACAGTCTTTATTGGCCTGTCTCCTATTTAAGATCACTCGTCATGTTGCATTGCCGAATATCGATAAACTAGTACTCGCAATCGAAAACATGATTGATTTGTGCCAATGACGTGGGATAACCAATTAATGTTTTGACAAATACTCAAATTTGTCAAGCACACTGATTCCCGGGAAAGGTCACCAGTTTTATAAATCCCCTACGGATTCGGCAAATCTCATATATTGGTCCGATTACATTTCTTTTGGAAATTGGACATCAGGAAAACAATGTTAATAGTCACAAGTGATTTATATGGGTTTTTACATTGAGATGCTTCTATTTGATGTATGTACCAAGTATGACATGAAATTTCAAAAACCGTACAACTATTACTGAAAAATATATTGGGGCGGAAATTGGATTTTTCAGAAATATGATGTAACTGTCCGTCAGATATTGCACTTTATAGAGAAAGTTTAGTCACTTGTCTTATTTCATTAAGGTAGTTTAGCATTTTTGAATGAATTTATTTTGTACAAAGTAGAATTTAATTGAATCTTGGAAAAAAATAGGGTATGTTGTGTGCTAGATTTCTTGCCAGAATGCTTTGAAAATTTGGATCTCAAGCAAGTTTGCTCACTCGGAAAAAACATATTTGTTAGTTGAATATTTTTATTTAGTGACACTTCTCGCAGTCCTAAAAGTTAGTAAAGTTGTATTTTTTATAAATGAACAAAAATTAATGCTTTGCTATTCATTCATTCCAAGCTTAATTCTAGTATGTTTTCAAAATTGATGATGTAATGTCCTTCATTCCAATTATCAGGTGTGTAGACTCACCTTAAAAAGAAATTGTTTAGATTAAAATAGTTTTGTTAAGCTAATATGTATTTTTTAAAGAATAATTATCATAATGGTGTATTATTAAACGACTATTTAAATACGGTAGTCTGATTTCTGTAAGTTATGTTACTACATGGCTTTTGAGCAAAATATTAAGGGTGCAGTTTAAAATAATTCCAGTATCTATTTATTCAAACGATTTTATTGGTTTAGTCAAGACATTTACACATAGATGGACCACTTTGCTTATCATATGGCAATAACTTGCTTATTTCTGCGCTAAAATTTATCAGTGTGAGCATTCATTTTCTTAGTTAGATCATTTCCTATTCGATGATCATGGTTTCGAATTAAAATTTAGTAAAAAGTTATTTTCCAAATTTTTAGTACGTAGAGTAAAATCATCAAAAAACAAAAACTCAGTACAGAAACAAGTTTTCAAGTAATTATTAGGATTAAGTTGTTTTTTTTTTGGTGTTAATGTTTTGTTGTTTTGTTTTTGAAGACATGATAACTAACCTGACCCACCCATTTAACTTAAAAACGAAATTACTTGAATAACATTTTTTTAAAAGTCAGCCACTTTTACAAATTAATTTCACTCTGTCATAACTAAGGAGAATGATGATCATATTTGTGGAAGTGTTGAGCTTCAATTTTAAGAGGAATAAATCTTTTTCAGTGAATAATTCAAGAACTTGTAATTTCTAGATTTCAAGTTTTATGATAAAGTGACTTAAGCAAATTCCATAAAACTGCCAAAGTAAATCATAGTTAGCTTAGCTATTAGTTTGTCAGTGACACGAGACGTTAACTTGTTTCCCGATAATTTAAATGTCCAACTAATCCCGAACTAAGTAAAGACACTTTCCCGTGGGGACAGAGAGATAGACAATGTCGTGTAAAAAACATTAGCGGGCAACAAGTTTTGCATGACGCTCGCCATATAATGCAAAAACGTGTCCATCATTTGTTTAAAGTTGCCGATACAGAGGACATTATATAAGAGTCGGTTACCCCTAGTTGATACTTAGTCGTATAGATGATATGGCATTTTATCAAAATAGAACCTCACGGGATTGGAATTGCAGCAGAATGTTGAAGTAGAGGAAATGTTCTATATGTCACTTAATGTAAATAGGAAAATATAATGGGTCCTGGGGTATTTGTTGTAGCATTATATACAACACACAGACAAAAACTATACCAGTATATCTGGTTTTGGTAAATTATTTAAATAGGACTGACAGTTTGACTATATAATAAAAGTAACATGCTCTGTGTGTTAACATAATTTGAAGGACTTGCTGAAGCAGAATAAATTAGTATTTGAGAATTGAACGCAAAACTATCACAACTCCCTATTAGATAAAGGAAAACAGTAGTTTTGTATTCAATGCTAAAGATGTTATTTTCAACGTAAATCTTCGACAAATGTAATGAAATTTCAGTGTGATACTACATGCAGGGGTAAATTTGTATTAAAATGCTTTTGGTTGGGCACTTTAGTTGAGCAACCAGGGATGGAAGACTATCATATTTTTAAAGTACTTTGATCTGTAAGTGCTCATTGTACATTATCCAGCTGACCATCTATGAAGGGGCTAGGCTCCAAATTTAAATAAAATTTTTCAAAATTTACATAATACTTTAATTTTCTAGTAATTGTAAATATAAAAGTTACACTGTATTTATGTAATAAACCACTTTTGTTGACTGTATTTATATAAAAATCACTTTTGTTGACAGTTAATATGTATAGAAAAGCTATTTTTTGCAACAGTCGCATGGTAAAAAATTTCTGTTATCATACGAAAAATAGAAAAAGTTAAGTGGTACCTCATATCATTCATATAAAATGTCACCTTAAGTTGTGCTAATTTTTAATATTTTATATTTCATTGTGATCTATTTAAGTATGTGCACCTATAATGACTGTGGGCACTTCTATTGTGGTTATGTATTCTTGTTTGGCAATTCAACATTCTTTGGTCGTAAATGTAGTGAAATGCTTGCATGGTTTCCCTTAAAAGCCAGAAAATCGCATACATACAATTTATAATGTGCCAATTGACATTAAAGGTCCACACCTTAAAAAAAAAATTATTAGGCATGCCACTTCAGTCAAAAATATTGTAAAATACACATGAAATCCATGGAAAGCAAGAAAACGCCAAAATCGTATACAGAATATACGTAATTTGCCATTGTTCGTTACGTGTCCACTTCTTTAAATAGAGTTTTGATGAGGCATGTCCCTCCAGTCGTAAATGTAATTTGCTGGTTATCATATAGGGTCCAATACTTTGAAAAAAAAAAAAATTAGACATGCCCCTTTAATGTAAATATAGTCAAACGAACACATGGATTTCCATTAAAGCCAGAAAATGCAGAAATAACGTAATTGAAAATATGTAATTTGCTGAATGTAATTGCATGTCCACTATCTTAAAAAATTGTTAGCTCGACTATTCGAAGAATAGTCTAGCTATTCTACTCACCCTGGCGTCGGCGTCGGCGTCGGCGTCACACCTTGGTTAAGTTTTTGCATGCAAGTACATACAGCTATCATTTAAAGGCATATAGCTTTGAAACTTATTTATTCTTTTTCTAGGTCAATTACCAACCTCACTGGGTCAAGTTACATAACTCTAACATGTATTTTGAGCAAATTATGCCCCCTTTTGGACTTAGAAAATTCTGGTTAAAGTTTTACATGCAAGTTACTATCTCCAAAACTAATGTAGATATTGAATTGAAACTTCACATGTGTCTTCGGGGTTATAAAACTAGTTCATAGCAGCAAGTCCCATAACTCTGACCTTGTTTTTGGCCAAATTATGCCCCTTTTGGACTTAGAAAATTTTGGTTAAAGTTTGCGTGCAAGTCATACAGCTATTACAAAAGGCATATAGATTTGAAACTTATTTTTCTTTTTCTAGATCAATACCTACATCACTAGGTCAAGTCCAATAACTCTGACATGAATTTTGGCCAAATTATGCCCCTTTTGGACTTAGAAAATTCTGGTTAAAGTTTTGCATGCAAGTACATACAGCTATTACTAAAAGGCATATGGATTTAAAACTTATTTTTTCTTTTTCTAGATCAATTACCTACCTCACTGGGTCAAGTCCATAACTCTGACATGTATTTTGGGCAAATTATGCCCCCTTTTGGACTTAGAAAATTCTGGTTAAAGTTTTACATGCAAGTTACTATCTCCAAAACTAATGTAGATATTGAATTGAAACTTCACATGTGTCTTCGGGGTTATAAAACTAGTTCATAGCAGCAAGTCCATAACTCTGACCTTCATTTGGCCAAATTATGCCCCTTTTGGACTTAGAAAATTTTGGTTAAAGTTTTGCGTGCAAGTACATACAGCTATTACCAAAAGGCATATAGATTTGAAACTTATTTTTTCTTTTTTAGATCAATTACCTACATCACTAGGTCAAGTCCAATAACTCTGACATGTATTTTGGCCAAATTATGCCCCCTTTTGGACTTAGAAAATTCTGGTTAAAGTTTTGCGTGCAAGTACATACAGCTATTACTAAAAGGCATATGGATTTAAAACTTATTTTTTCTTTTTCTAGATCAATTACCTACCTCACTGGGTCAAGTCTCATAACTCTGACATGTATTTTGGGCAAATTATGCCCCCTTTTGGACTTAGAAAATTCTGGTTAAAGTTTTACATGCAAGTTACTGTCTCCAAAACTAATGCAGATATTAAATTGAAATTTCACATGTGTCTTCGGGGTTATAAAACTAGTTGACAGAATCAGGTCCCATAACTCTGACATGTATTTTGGGCAAATTATGCCCCCTTTTGGACTTAGAAAATTCTGGTTAAAGTTTTACATTCAAGTTACTATCTCCAAAACTAATGCAGATATGGAATTGAAACTTAACATGTTTCTTCGGGGTTATAAAACTAGTTGATAGCATCAAGTCCCATAACTCTGATATGCATTTTGGTCAAATTATGTCCCCTTTCAAACTTAAAACTCTTTTGATATTTAACATTTTGGGTAATAATTTCCTGCTTCTGTGACAATATTTCGAATAGTCGAGCTTGGCTGTCTTACGGACAGCTCTTGTTTTTATGGTGCATGCCCCTTGAAGAATTATTTGTATTCACAATATGCTTGGGAGACAACAAATAACTTTACCAGTAATGGCCTAATATTGTCTCCGATATGAAAGACAATTGTTTATTTGAGGCTTATTGTCTTATCTGGCGACAGTTTTAGCAAGACATATTCCAAAATGACGTTAAAAGATAGAAAACAGCTACCAAGTCTTTTATTTTTATTGGTCATTTTGTGTCTAGGGTATTGGTACAAGCCATTGAAAGAGGTCATCAAAGATTGGGTCGCACGGTTGATTAGGTTAGTAGCTAAGCATGTTATGATTAGATTAATTTCGTTGGACAGTTCTGCACACAGTGTAATTGTCGTTTGTGACGCGTTACTGCTCACTTGTGTTACTGCCCATTGTGGGGAAACTGGGTATTGATCTGGCGGCGACAGCAGAACAAACAGCTATCAGAGAGGCATTTTTTATTCTATTTCAACAAATCTTGGACAATTCTGCTCTCTCTGTCGAGAAATAAAATGAGCTTAAGTTTTGTTTGTTTATTCTTAAGGATTGTTTTATGTTATTTAAGTCTCGTTAAGACGATAAATGTGCATTTGAGTATTTCCAGTACACCAGTTAATTTAAAAGCAGTTGAAGTAGAATACAATATTTGCATTAATGTTGTTTAATATAGGAAGTAATTTTAACAGTTTTTTTCATCTTTGTGAGATATTAAAGGAATTTGATTGAAGCCATGAAATTTTTTAGAATCTCTAGATGTCGCTAGATGTTTGTGGTAAATCTTTGAATATATATAGGAAGAATTCTTTTTTCAGTGTTTTATTTCTAAGATACAGTTGAACTCGCTTTAGCAGTCATCTGTATTGAGCAGCCACTTGCCTTATGCAGCCAGCCAGAACTCTAATTGACTTTTTGTTCAGATTTCAACTTTTCTTATGCAGCCACCTGTCATAAGCAGCCAGATTGTGTTAGTTCATTGACTGGCTGTTTCACACAGGTTTAACAGTATGTCATTCTGTCAGTACCGCTTACTCAAAGCAGTAGTTTACCCAGTGAGAGAAACTGAGCCCATTTAGGTAAAAATCAATGGTTGCAAGTTTAATCGCTGGGTGAGAGGAAACATTGTGTTGAAAGTTGTTTTTTCCTCCACCATTTTGTGCATTCATTCTTTTGCATGGGCATGAAATTTCAATGTTTAGGCCAAAATGACTTTTTTTGTGGGGATATGAATTTATAGATTTCAAAGTTTGAATATAAGATGAATTGGAAGTTTAATTGTTTGTTGAAATTTCGTGGATTAATAGAAAATAAGTCCTCATAATATTAATTTAACTTTTACCCTGCTATATTTCTAAAATGGACTGTTCCATCATTCAATTTGGGCAGCACCACTTATTATTCAGAGGGGTCTTCACTGAAAATTTACTAACTGAATAATGAACAGTGCAGACCATGATCAGCCAGCACAGATGTGCAGGCTGATCTTGGTCTGCACTGGTCGCAAAGGCAGAATCACTTGCCGCCAGCAGGCTAAAGGCTAACAGCATTCATGTGTTGAAGCTGTGAGTTACTTGCGGAGAACAAGGCAACACTGATACAGAATCTGTGAATAAGTTAGATATATTGACCTTCCCCCATCCCTCCGATAGATTACTGAAATACTGTTGAAAAAACAACTTTCAAACAGACAAAGCTAGTTACCACTCTGTATCGAAACTAATTCGGTTTCAACCATGCTCCTCTATATGTTACAACATCAGTGATTTTATACGGACAGTCACCCCTGTATTAAGCAGCTTGCCAAGGTAGTGACACACAGTCTGGCTGCTTATGGTAGATAGCTGTTTTAGACAAACACAATCTGACTAAAGTACATCTCCTATATTACGCTACGCATAGGATCTGAAAACGACCTATTCATTGCCTCGTTCTGACGGCTCTTTCGCTAGCCATTCAGAGCCTAGCTTACAACATCTTGCAAATCTACATGTAGCATTGACTTTTGATATTTACAATTCTTATGTCGTAATGTATCAGATAGCCGATTAGCTCAGTCGGTAGGCCACTTGCTTTGTAAACGAGGGGTCCCGGGTTCGAGTCCTGGAATAACCGCATATTTTTCTTATCCTTTGACAATCGAACAAGTCGTCTGATTGGATAACAAGTCGTCTGATTGGATAACATAAAAATAGCAATAATGGAAATCCAAAATATACAGAAGACGAATGTGAATGGGTCGTTCTCAGATCTTCGTTTAGAAGATCAAGTACTTTAGTCAGATTGAGACAAACAGAAATTAGAACAAAAATCAGTTTAAGAAGCAAGAAGACTAGTGGTTGCTGTATACAGGTGACTGTTTAAGGCAACTTGTTGCTGCTAAAGCAGGTTGAATTTTAAATATTGCCTGAAATTCATTTGATTTTTTTTTTCTTTTTTTGTTTGCAAGTGTTGAATTAAAGAAAATACTTTCTTTATTATAACATAAGTCCGGAGGGGTTTGACACTACATGCTTTTATGTAAGTCTCTCAAGATTTTTTTTTATTGTTGATGTTGTTTTTGTTTCAGAAAATTTAATGTTCCAAACTAGGAGAAATACTTTTCAAAAACAAACGCTGGCTCGTAAAACTAATTGTCAATGTAACGTCATTGTTTTGTAATTAATGGCGCGTAATAAAGATGAAAAGATATGTTGCATGCTTTCGTACAACTTATCCGCAGTATTTATCTAAGTGTAATTGATTCCACATTTCCATGTATCATCGCAACAAACAGTACAATGTGTCCCTCGTGTATACACTTTTCACTACAAGTCCTTATAATTTTTGACAGCCGATAATATTGTCTCCGAAGTTATAACGACACTTCTGCAGCCTCTTGTCAAGAAGAAACAGTCCACATTGCGGAGCCGCGGGGACGATAAAGACTAGTATTATTGTTAAAACATAATTGAATTTCTCCCTCGTTGATAGTCTTGAAATAATGCGGTAATTTATTTTCATTAAATATCAATAATGATTGTCGCAGGAGGCTCTCACTGAAGCCAGAAGGATATAGTTGACAGAGTAACTGCCGTGCGGATTCCTGTATTTGTCTAGAAAGCTATGTATACGATGTCAAAGTAATCTATTGATATTAGTGAAGAAATTGTACAGAAACTTGTAGAATACAATTCTGTTCTAAGCTTTATACATTCGGTTTAATATTTGGTACAGTTATCTCAGTGAATCAAGATACTTGTAATGTGATTTGATTCCCAGGCATAGTGTATGTTCTCTGTTGACTATGTCTCTTAATAATTTGTTTTCCACCTCTTACTAATGCGGGGTGGTTATCAGTTACTTGAGGAGAATAGCTCAATACTAAATCCAGGAACACTGGTTAGGTTAACTCACAGCAATACCATACTTAAATACTGTTCAAAATAGCTTTAGACCTGAACAGACAAACTGTGTTCAAGTATTGAAGATATTTTTTCCCCCAAAAGTTAGAATATAAGAAACTATACTTACGTTAATTAACTTGAAAAAATTAAGAAGAGAAAGATTTATTTTCAAGTACAGTCTTGGAAGACCGAAATTGGTTTGTTTACAGATGTTGTTGCTCTTGAGATCTTGTTTTGTTGTTATAGACAGATTGTTGTTATACACAGAGTATTGTTATAAAAAGGTTGTTGATCTAGATAGGTTGTTGTTATGCACAGGTTGTTGTTATATACAAATTGCTTGTTGTACACAGGGTGTTGTAATACAAAGGTTGTTGTTATACACAGGTTGTTGTTTTGTACAGGCTGTTGTTGTACACAGTGTTGTTATACAAAGGTTGTTGTTATATACAAGTTGTTGTTCTTGAGGAGATGTTGTTATACACAGGTTGTTGTTTTACACATGTTCAAAGGTTGTTGCTCTGGAGAGATTAATGAAATTAGAAATTTCATTGAATACGAAAGAAAACATCTGTCTTTGTAGAGGTCTTTATAGAGAAATGTTTTGCTCTCCCAGCTGTGATACTGTCTTCTTTGCAAAAGCAGAAATGATCTCTAAAGTCAAGGGAGTAACACAATCATGTTGCCGAAGTTAGGCGGCTGCTTAAGACAAGCTTAAAGTAGAACATTAATACAGTTTGATAAGTTACTTGATTGGCTGCTTAATTGAAAGTTGCTAGTTAATAAGGTGACCACTAATTGAACTTACATGTGAACTTTGTTTCAGCGAGAAATATGATTTGTTTTTTTCCAGTTTATAGACAGTATTTGTTGTAGAATTGACTGCAGTTGTGATTTTACAATGATGCAAATATTTTAAATAACATGAAAAAAACAGTACCACTTGAGACAAACAGTAATCAAAGATGTCTGAAATATTTGTTCTTTATATCTTTCAGTTGCGGAATATTGAGGGACGTGAAAAGAATCTTGAGAATGTGCACAGCGGTACAATACAGGACTATGAACGAGAGAAAAGAGGTATGTCAACAGATTTTGCCAATGTTGTAAAATGTTGTTTAAAGTGTTTTGATAATTGCTTTCAAAACTAACCTCAACACATCATAAACTGTTAGCAGTTGCAGTTCTCTTTGTTAATTTGACATTTCTCTTCACTTTTTGATGTTTGACTTCCCTTAGGCTCTTCGTGAATTTGAGATTTCCCTTTACACTTTGTTGATTTGACTCCCTAATTGCTCTTTGCTAATTTGACATTTCTCTTCACTCTTTATTTGACATTTCCCTTTGCTCTTTGTTGATTTGACATTTTCCTTTGCTCTTTGTTGATTTGACATTTTCCTTTGCTCCTTGTGAATTTGAGATTTTCCTTTTACTCCTTGTTGATTTGACATTTCTCTTCACTCTTGGTTGATTTGACATTTCCCTTTGCTCTTTGTTGATTTAGTATAGATTGCTCTTTGTTGATTTGACATTTCCCTTTGCTCTTTGTTGATTTGGTATAGATTGCTCTTTGTTGATTTGACATTTCCCTTTGCTCTTTGTTGATTTGGTATAGATTGCTCTTTGTTGATTTGACATTTCCCTTTGCTCTTTGTTGATTTGGTATAGATTGCTCTTTGTTGATTTGACATTTCCCTTTACCCTTTGTTGATTTGTCATAGAACTCTTTTTGTCTTTGTCAATTTGATATTTCCCTTTGAACAGCTGTTCCCCTTTGTTAATTTGATATTTCTTCTTAGTTTGCTCAGTGCTATTTGGTGGTCTCCTTTGACCGTTTCCTTTTGTTACTTTTGCTCTTCGATCAATTTTGCTCTTTGTAAATTGGTTGTTACTTATTGTTCTTCATTTATAAGATGTTTCTCTTTTCCATTTATTATTCTACTGTCATTTGCAAAGAAATTACGAGCAGCAGGAACTGCTTATTGCAGGTTAGAACTAGGATGTAAAATGACAGGTTTTTAGGTTATAAAACCTTCTTGAGTCCAGTCTCAGACTGCAGCTATGCCATTGGTTGATTTTAAAATCAAGGTCAGAATCAACCAATCAGATGTTGATGTTTTGGACTGGTCTTCAGACTTACTTTTATAACCTTGATGCATGGTTTCCTTGCATAATTGAACTCAACCTGAGAATGGTATTGTACACAGTAACAGATAAGAAATAAATAAGTAGTTAGGAACATTTTGTCAAATTTATTACAACTAAACCAAAGTTTGACATTGTAGTTTATCTTTAAATGTTAATGAGAAATTATTTCCAGAAATATCTGGTGAGAACACTGTAATTATTATTGAATGTTGTGCTATATTTTTGTAGAGATGTCACAGAAAATACATAAACTTACGACAGAACTGGAGAAGTCACGGTCAGAGAAAGCAGATGAGATGGCTCAACGGGTGCAGATGGAAAGTAAAGTTAGGGTAAGTAAAGCTGGATTAAAGGATAAATGAAGGTTGTTGGGTTCAGTAAAGTTAAGGTAAGTAAAAGTAGGATAAGTAAAGTTAGGGCAAATAAAGTTAGGAAAAGCCCAGGTAGTGTATAAGGTAGTGTATAGGAAAAGCTAGGGTAACTAAACTTAGAGTAAGTTAAATTAGGGCAAGTAAAGCTAGAGTAAGTTAGGGTGATAAAAGCTAGGGTAAGTAAATAAAGTTAGGTTAAGTTAGAGTAAGTAAAGCTAGGGTAAGTTAGGGTGATTAAAGCTATGTTAAGATAAGTTAGGGTAAGTAAATAAAGCTAGGTTAAGTTAAGTTAGGGTAAGTAAAGCTAGGTTAAGTTAAGTTAGGGTATGTAAAGCTAAGATAAGTTAAGATAGGATAAGTAAAGCTAAGATATGTTAAAAACGAGTAAGTTAAACCAGAGAAAGTAAACTAGGGTAAGTTTGAAGTTTTGAAATCTGGGTTTTTTGCTGTTTTGCAAACAGTATTTCATTTATGCAGTGTTGTTCATTTAACCTGACAAGTGTTACTGGATTTGGTACTGGTACTGATTTGTTCTCAAATAATTGATAACTTCTCCACATGAATATGAGGTGAAGAAAAAGTGACTTAAGAAACATTGTCTAAGGTCAGATTTTGGCAAGAAGATGTACTGTTAACATGGATCAAACTTGCGACAAGTCAGTTCATAGTCTTGTGCTATAACTGAAAAAGTAGTGCACTGATTTTCTTTCTATAGGAATAAAGACAATGTTGCTTGTGTCAGACTGTTAAGTTCCTTGTATGTCCTCAATTGGCAAGTATTTGGGGTCAAAAAAATGTATAAGGAGTTGCACAGTTCATTTAGCCTGTGAAATATCTTGGATTGGGCATTGTAAGTGCCCTTTGTCTGGCTATGTGTGAAGGATATGATATCATAACTAGTGGTCATTGTCTTACTGACCTGGTCTGGCCTGTAGAAAACATCTGAATTATTTAACCAGATGTTACTGTGAAACCATTAATATTTGTCGGGGGCTAATTTTCATGGATTTTATGGTTTTGTTAATCAACAAAATGAAATACCAAGTGACAGATAAAAGTCCCTATCCTTTTACCTTATAAAGTTTCATATCCCCTTGAAATTTTAATTTTGGTCAAAACCACAAAATTTCATGACCATGTAATTAAATGATTTTACAGTATTTTGAAAAATGGAACTTGAAAAACTAATGACTACATTAATAGACATGATGATATATTTAGCTGAAGTAATTTCGTCACATTAATTTGCAAAGTAACAATATTTGTGTTTGTTCTTGTCGCTAGGTGATGGACAGAGAGGTGGAACAGAAGATAGGAAAGTTTGAGGAACTAGTCAAAGAGGTAATTTTAGCGTCTGGACAAGATTTCTCTCCCATCCATCCATCCATCCATCCATCCATTTTTAGCTCCCATTGGTCCAAAGTGCACAAAAGAGCACACTTCATCCATCATTGTCCACTGGTCAGCAGTTTTGCTGTTAACACATTGAAGACCTCATTTCTTAAGTAAGCTTCATGAGACTAGTACACAAAGTATATTTATGGTCTTAAGATCACAGACAAGTTTGGGCATTACTTATTGAATAACATGGTATACCAGAGTTATGGCCCTTGATTTAGTAAAAAATTCTGTATTTCACTCAGAGTTGCTCAAGAGTTCATATCTGATAAATTTGAAAAAAAAACTTGTACAAGTAATTAGGTGGGCAATTCAAGGCCATCATGACCCTCTTGTTTTCTATGAGCAGTTTTACATTCCTAATTTCATAAAATAATTTTAAAGCAAGCAATATGTTATCTACATGTTTTTGTTTTCAGTTATTAGTATAGAGGGATCTAAGAAAAAGAATATATAAGTACAGTTGAACCTGTCTTAACAGTCACCTGTATTAAGCAATCACTTACATTAACCTTTAGCATGCTAGATAAATTGTCGTCTGCTGGAAATGTCGTCTGCTAAAATTGTAAAGTTCATTCAATTTGCTCCAAAATTGGAAGAAATATTGTCAGAGTAGCAAACAGCTTGGAACCTGATCAGACGCCGATTTAATCGGCGTCTGATCTGGTTCCAAGCTGTTTGCAAAGGCTGTTAAATTCGCCTGCAGCAGGCTAAGGGTTAAGCAACCAGTCTTCTTACTTTCGCAAAAATGGCTTTTGTTCTAATTTCAACATGTGTTAAACCGCTTGCTTTAAGCAGTCAGATTGTATTGTTACCTTGGCTGGCTGCATAATACAGGTTTGACTGTATTTGTTACTTATCAAAAGTAATTTCCAGTGTTTAAGAAATAAATCCTCAATGATGACAAAATTTATCCTGATGAAACACTGAGGGTACTTCATATACTACACTCACTTTACTCAAATAAATCTCATTAGTTTAAGTCTGAGAGGATTGTGCTATAAATCTAAGTTTGTCACAGTGGTTTATTTCAGTATTGGGGGAATATTGTACCAAAATTACTGAAATAGGAGGAAAATCATGCTGTGAAAATCCCATTATTTTTCGTATGTTTGTTACATTCAAAATAAAAATGACTGATAAGGTATGGTTTGCATAATTAGGTCGATCTTCTAAGAAGAGTTTGGAATAGGTAACAAAAAGGTAAAATAAAATGATGGAATTTTTTGTCAAAAATGGAGAGGGGAGGAATTTTATTTTCTATTACACAAATATTTTTTTACATCAAAAGTTACTGAAATAGTATCCCCTTTAAGTTAGTTGTGCTGTCTTCAGTTCAAATACTAATGCCTGTAAGTCATGAAATTTAAGTGTGTAGCAGTTTAAAACAATCAAAATTATTTACTACATAAGTTGAGAGATGTCAAATATGGAAATAAAAGCTTGCTCTTAAGCATTTGAATTCTTTAGATTGTTGAAGTTGATTGTTTTTTATTCACAGTTGGAGGAGGCTCGATCACTTTTGCGCCGGTTTGAATCCCAGGCACGTCAACAACAGCAAGATCTGGAATACAAGAACCATGAGCTTGAGACTGTGCGCAAGGAGCTGGCAGAACTCTGGTCTACACATAACCAGTTAACAGAACACTCGAGTCAGCAGGCAGACCTTATCCGACAGATACAGTCGCTGCAAACAGACACACAAAAAAGTAGGATTTAGATTTATAATCATCGCGAAATTTTTATTTACTTATGTATTTGAAAGTGTTGCTATACAATACTGCACAGTCATTTTAATTTGTTGCAACAAAATTTTGTGGATTTGGCCAGAGTAGCCATTTTGTTGGATTTGTAGATTTCTATTTTTTCGACATAATTTGAATGGGCATCTTACTTGTTCATTAGGGTTAAATTTGATGGATTGAGTCCGCTACTAAATTCACGAAAATTAGTTCCCCAGCAATATTTATGATTTCACGGTATGGGCTGCTTTACTACTTCTGGTAAAAGCAGGGAAAATATGTTTTTAGATAGACGGAGATTTCAGACTTGTTTAGGTTTGCATGTTACAATGATTTGAGGTGTAATAATTCCTAACATTTCAGTTTTTACACATTCATAATGTACTAGTTGCACCTTAATCTGAAGTCTTAAACAAGTTGAGTTTTGTGTAGTGAGCAACACTATTATGTCTTTTGGACACATTTTTGCAGACTCAGTATTCGATATAGATATTTACTACCATTACACTTATGTAGACATAATACAAGTATGCAATTGCAGCCTTCATTTATGATACTGTAAAATCATGAATATTTGTGGCATGCTACTTTTCATGCATTTGATGGTAGCATAAATTGTTGAAATTAAATCCCAGTGGACAAGTTAAATTTCCGCTCATTTTATCTTCAGAAGTTGAAATCCATGAATTGCTATCCCCATGAAAGAGATGTTTTTACCAAATCCATGAAATGTCAGGGCCATAAAACTGAATGATTTCACGGTATAACAGTTTTGTTGCTTAGAAAAGTATTTTGCATCTGACGCTAGTTCCGGGAAAGTTAAGAAAATTCTGGTACATAGTTTCTACTTTATCCTTTATTCTTTGCATGTAAAACAAATTTAAGAAAATATTTGATAAAAAGATGACTGAATTTCACTCTTTGATCAAAGTAGGTTTTTTAGCCTTCTGGCGGGATTCTGGTATTGTGACCAGTGCAGACCAAGATCAGCCTGCACATCTGTTCGCTCCACTGTTCGCTATTCAGTCAGTAAATTTTCAGTGAACACCCCTTTGATAAACAAGTGGTACTGCCCAAATTAAATGACAGACCAGTCCATTTTAGAAATTTAGCAGGGTAAAGGTTAAAAAAAAAAGAAAGTAAAAACACATTGAAAAAAGAAACAATCTATTTACTCCCATTGCAAATGCAAAGATTATTCAGTTAATAAATTCAGTGGAATATTTTCTAGAATTCAGTTTTAAAATACTGCTTAATAATTTCTATAAATGTGAATATTTCGTCCATAAATAATACCCAAATGGACAACTTATTCAAGTATTAGAAAAAAATCAAAACTTCCTTTCTGAAATGTTGACTGGCATATCAAGTATAGGGTATTAGTACAAAATTGTCTTCTGTAATATAAAGTTAATTTGTTTTAACTTGAAATTGAGAAAAATACTAGCAAAGGACAATATAGTAGAATTTGTTTTACATCACTAAACTAAAAGTTTGTGTATTTCATTTAAGGAGGGTGGCTGATATTACCAGAAGTTGTTATTTTTTTTTTGGTAATTTGTTACAGATAAAGGACAGTGCCCTGCTGTATCTTTAGGAAAAAAATGGCCAGGGCTTTTTGAAGAGGGAATGTTCATAGGAATTTCTGTAAAAAATTGAAATGGTCATAAAATAGTTGTTGATAAGACTAATAAATATTTTTTCATTTTTGTCCCTAAGTTGTTTTGCACGAAAAAATGTAATCCTTTAACCAAGCATTGAAGTCAGAATTTTTATTTTGAGCTTTCAACAGGGATTTTTAACAGCATTAATGAGGATTGGAGGGAAAAGAGAGTATATACACTGATGTGGAGTGACTCAAGTTTGCTCCCCACCTCTATCCTCCAGAACAGATGTGTGAAGAGAGACAGACTGATATAGAGTAAAAAGTCATCAGTTGAAGAATGAATGATTAAACAAATCTTTGTTGTATTTCAGTGATGAAGAATCAAGAAGAAGCATATTCTCTAGAGAGCAATTCCATACAGCAGGTAAGAGTTGTCCCCCTTAGTTATATTGTAGATTAGAAAACAGTCGCGAGGCTAGGGAAGACGCAGCGGTCCAGTAGTAATATCGCCTGTCTATGAAACTGGAGGTCATGAGTGAGCCACTGTTCCTCCAACTAAGAATTACTAGCATTGGGATAAGATTCCTGTGTATGGGTGCTTTACACCTGGCATGCTAAAGAACCAGGGAATCTTCTAGAATTGAAGCCTCTACTGTATCTTGCACTATTTTCCCACAAACATATGTAATAATCTTTTTATCATCTGACCTGAACCAAGTCCTGTGGGACTGTTTTAAATTTTGCTCACTTCATTCAAAAATAGCCTTGGGGCTGAAGTAAAACCTACCTACATTTCTTCCATAATTTGTAATCTAAAGAGAAAAGGCAAAATAGAGAACTTTTACTGCATGTAAGTCAGTATTTTAAAGATGTCTAACTCTGCCCCCTTCTATTTCAGAGGTAAATTCACTGAACAGCAACAAGAAATCACTTATTAAATGAAAAATTTCCACTTTTGTACAATAAATTAATAGCAAGTCTTAAAAAGAAGTAAAAACTTACTAGAAAAAAAGGAATATTAGGAAATATTAGGTCCCGTTGGGACTTGAATCTATGCCCACCTGAAAAATTCAAAGTAGGTTTATGGTAGGAGGTACACTATTATGGGCTTACTACTTTAACAGAGTTGAAAAATGAATTAAGAAATAATAAGCATCAAAATTTGGTTTATATTATGAAGGCCAAAGGCCTGAGTAATATTTCTACGCATAAGAACAACAAACGAGGGTGATTCTACGATAAACCTAATTTAGATACTTATTATTTCAATTCTAACACGACTTACTTCAAATAATGTAAGACGAGAATCAGAAGAGTAAAAAACGTAAATCAAATGTAAATTACAACTGCGTGTTATGCCGCAGCATTATTTACCTGGAATAGCCTAAACTAGGTGCACTCGCAGCATAGTTCAAGGTCGGTTTATTGCAGAATAAACTGAGATAGATTTTGCTCTACAAGTATATAGGTTATTAGCTGGTCATGTTAGAATATGTAATAATTTCTTTCATAACATATTTAACATAGAATCATGAGTTTTTAAGAACATACATAACAGGCCATAACAAAATTTAAAGTGTTTTTTAACAGATACATTTCAAACTTTCAGATGTACACAGAACTCACATCTAGATACGACACAGCAAAGAAAGCTGAATCGGAACTGAGGTCAACTGTACTTGCTCTGAAAAAGGTTTGTTTTTGGTTTAAACAAGTTCATTTGACATTGATTGCAGAAAAAGGTCTTGATGCTGATGTTAACTACACTTGATGACCATTTCCTTGAAAATATTGAATCCTGCCTTACCATTGGTCAATTTCTGATTTATGTTCAGAAAAACCGCATGTTGAATATTTGAATGCAAGCTTACCATTGGTCAATGTCCAGTTTGTGCCTAAAAACAGCCAATCACATGTTGAGTATTTGAATGCAATATTACCATTGGTCAATGTGCAGTTTGTGCTTAGCCAATCACATGCTGAGTATTTGAATGCAACCATACCATTGGTCAGTGTGCAGTTTCTGCTTAGCCAATCACATGCTGAGTATTTGAATGTAATCTTACCATTGGTTGGTGTGCAGTTTGTGCTTAGCCAATCATATTCTGAATATTTGAATGCAACCTTACCATTGGTCAGTGTGCAGTTTGTTCTTAGCCAATCACATGCTGAGTATTTGAATGCAACCTTACCATTGGTCAGTGTAGGAATATTATCCAGCATGTGAATTTGTGCATCTGAGTCTTTTAGTTTCATTTCACTGCAAGACCAGAGTTATGGCCCTTGACTTAGTCAAAAGGTAAAAGTTTATGTCCCACGTGTCTCAAAATGTACTTTACCAAGAGTCATAAAACATTAGATGATTGTTATATAGCATGTGAATTTGTGCATCTGATGTTCTCTTTTTTATTTCATTCAGCTAGGCCAAAGTTATGGTCATTTGCTTAGTGAAAAATACACAAAAGGCTTTAAAGTTTTTGTTGCATATATCTTTAAAAATATTTCACATAGTCATGAAACCATGTACAGTGACAGGAATGGGGGGTACCTGTATCCTGTGGACATGCATCTAGTTTAAATATTTTTTGTAGCTTGCATCATGTCAAAACTGTTCATTCATTGTATGTTATTGTTAATTAGAATTTGCACAGTTTGTAGTTAAAATTCATGACCCCCACCCTCTGCGTCTTGATTTTATTCTAGAGTGAATAAATTACAGCCAGCCAGCAGATTCTGTGTGTTTTAAATTCATTGTTATACACAGCATTCTATTTATTTAAATGTATTGAATTAGTTAAAATGCCAGAAAATTTCCCTTGAGATTAATTAGTCAGTGTGGAATTATGTTGAGATAATTTATGGTCTTAAAATTAAGTGATAACCAGAACTTCAATTAGTTTAAAGGGACACACATCTAGAATTATGTCAATTTTCAATAAATTTAGAAAGCATTTTCATTAGGTAGTATTTTTGAATTTAACATAGAAATGAAATGAGAGGGTCTCTGTAGTTAAGTGGTTAAGGTTGCTGTCTTTGAATCAGTTACCCCGTATCACAGTGGATTCAGAACCTCACTTGTGATGTAGTCTGCCCGCTTAGCTCAGTAGGTAGAGCATTGGTCTACTGATCGCAGGGTCATGAGTTTGATCCCCGAGCGGGGCGTATGTTCTCCGTGACTATTTGATAAACGACATTGTGTCTGAAATCATTAGTCCTCCACCTCTGATTCATGTGGGGAAGTTGGCAGTTACTTGAGAAGAACAGGTTTGTACTGGTAGTCTGGTACAGAATCCAGGAACATTGGTTAGGTTAACTGCCCACCGTTATATGACTGAAATACTGTTGAAAAACGGCGTTAAACCCCCCCCAAAAAAAAAATCACTTGGGATGTAGAATTCTTCCATGTGTGGCAGCTATCTATCTGGTTTATGAAAGGTTGGTGGCTCTACTGGTGTCTGAAGTAATGTACATAGGAGCATCTGAGGTCTTGAAGGATTTTTATGAAACTGGGGTCAAATGATCACCTCATCAAGACGATGTGCAGAACTTATGAGTCAGCCATGTCGGCTCAAAGTCAAGGCTACAACTTGGGGTCAAATATTTGAGCCTTCCATTTTGTGTCTGCTCTGTATTTCCTAAACCCCTTGAGGGATAATCATGAAATTTGGGTCATATGATCATCTCATCAAGACGATGTGCAGAATTCATGAGTCAGCCATCTCGGCTTAGGGTCAAGGTCACAACTCAAGGTCAAAGGTTTGAGCCTTCCATTACATGTGTGCTCTGTATCTCCAAAATCCCTTGAAGGATATTCATGAAACTTGGGTCAAATGATCACCTCATCAAGACCATGTACAGAACTCATGAGTCAGCTATGTCGGCTCAAGGTCAATGTCACAACCCGAGGTTAAAGGTTTGAGCTTTCAATTTTGTGTCCACTCTATATTGCCTAAACTCTTTGGAGGATTTCATGAAACTTACAACTTGAGGTCAAATGTTTGAGCCTTCCATTTTGTGTCCACTCTGTATCTTCTAAACCCCTTGAAGGAATTTCAAGAAACTTGGGTTAAATGATCACCTCATTAAGATGATGTGCAGAACTCATGAGTCAGCCGTGTCAGCTTAAGATCAAGGTCACAACTCAGGGTCAGATGTTTGAGCCTTCCATTTCCTAAACCCCATGAAGGATTTTCATGAAACTTGGGTCATTTGATCATCTCAACGAGACGATGTGCAGAACTTATGAGTCAGCCATGTTGGCTCAAGGTCAAGGTCACAACTCAAGTCAAAGGTTTGAGCCTTCCATTTTATGTCTGCTCTGTATCTCCTTAACCCCTTAAAGGATTTTAATATGAATTGGCTGTAATATTCCCCTTTTCAAGACAATGTGCAGAATTTAAAATTCACCCCTGCCAGCTTAAGATCAAAGTCAAAGACCGCCTTGTTGATATCTTATGTTTGATATTCATTTTTTTAAACTGAAGTATTGCAGTTCAGGCAGCAGAGGCATGCCCCTTTAAAGAATTCCAACCGAAATTTCATGCCCAGGAAATTAAATGATTTCAGAGTGTGACATTTCTTAAATCATAATAATGTTTGCTAATAAGATAATTTTCATGTGAAAATATACTTTGAAAGGTCTTTTTTCTACAGCAATTAAGAGTTACTGTTTTGGAGTTTAATACATAGGCTGAAAAAGGGATAGATTACTGTGAAATCATTCAGTTTCATTGGTTTGGGCCAAAATGACTATTTCCCGAGGACGTGAATTCATGTATTTAAACCTTTGAAATGAATGAGAAGTTTGTTGGGATTTAATTTTGTGTGGATTGACATAACTGTGAAAGCCATGAAAGTAAGTCCCCCACAAATATTTTACAGTATAAGTAGGTCCTTGGTTTGATGAAAGAATTATGAAAGGCTGGAAATAGATATCTAAACATATCTTAGTATAAATTTAATCTTTGACATTGATTTGCCCTTGCATTTATCTTCTCTATACGTTGCCTTTCCAGTACCTGCCTTTCAGTACCTGCCTTTCCAGTACCTTTATCCTCCCCCATACAATGATTTTGGTTAATGTTGACCTGCCTTTGAATTTTATTACCCCTTACATTATTTTTTTTCTTACTTTTTTCTTTCCTTACATTGATCTTACATTTATCTTCCCTTACATTTATCTTTCCCATATATTGATTTCCTCTTACATTGATCTTCCCTTACATTTATCTTCCCCATATATTGATTTCCTCTTACATTGATCTTCCCTTACATTTATCTTCCCCATATATTGATTTCCTCTTACATTGACCTTCCCTTACATTTATCTTCCCCATAATATTGATTTCCTCTTACATTGATCTTCCCTTACATTTATCTTCCCCATATATTGATTTCCTCTTACATTGATCTTCCCTTACATTTATCTTCCCCATATATTGATTTCCTCTTACATTGATCTTCCCTTACATTTATCTTTCCCATATATTGATTTCCTCTTACATTGATCTTCCTTTACATTTATCTTTCCCATATATGATTTCCTCTTACATTGATCTTCCTTACATTTATCTTCCCCATATATTGATTTCCTCTTACATTGATCTTCCCTTACATTTATCTTTCCCATATATTGATTTCCTCTTACATTGATCTTCCCTTACATTTATCTTCCCCATATATTGATTTCCTCTTACATTGACCTTCCCTTACATTTATCTTTCCCATATATTGATTTCCTCTTACATTGATATTCCCTTACATTTATCTTCCCCATATATTGATTTCCTCTTACATTGATCTTCCCTTACATTTATCTTCCCCATATATATTGATTTCCTCTTACATTGATCTTCCCTTACATTTATCTTTCCCATATATTGATTTCCTCTTACACCTTTCCTTACATTGATCTTCCCCATATATTGATTTTCTCTTACACTGAACTTTCCTTAACATTATTTTCCCCATACAATGAACTCCCCTTACATCAATATTTCCTTACATTCATATCTCTGTACATTGGACTTACTTTACATTGGTATCAATTTACCTCACATTGATATCACTCTGCATTGATTCCCTTTTTATTGGAACCCACTCTTCCCTTACATTGATATTTTCTTACTCTCATCTTCCTTTATATTTATCTTCCCTTATACTGTATTCCCCTTACATTTATCTACCCTTACATTGATATCATCCTACATTGATCCTCTGTTACACTGATCTTCCATTTACCTACGGAATACCGAATAGTGACGATTTAACAAAAAAACCAAACATTTTATGAGGCCTGAAAGTTTTATGATAAATTGAAACAACATGATTGGAAAATTTAGTTTTTGTTGTTTTGTCTTTTGTACAACAGATTCATCATACAAGTTCTGTATTTTATTTCCCCCTTTGGAGTTATTAGGACATAAAGCTAATTACTGATTTTTTGTCTCCGTGAAATTGAATTACAGTTTCTAAATTTCATATTACAAACAATGTATGATTTTTACAACGTAATTACCATTCAGTGCGATCGTAATTTACAGCGCCTCCTATGGGACAGATCTGAACCTGATTATTACGGAAATTGCTCAGTCCAAACGACACTAAAATATATTTACGTCATATTTTTGACGGCAATAGTAAATAGTCGGAGCAAAACTTGTCATATTAAAACTGCGCTTAATCAAACTGCATAGTAATTATTTGCTTGCCGTTTGACATCGATGATAAATATCGGGAAGAAAATGCGTCATTTTAAAGTTGGGGTCTTGTGAAAATTGAGATAGCTTCAGAAAAAAAAGTGTTATTAATGAATAGTATTAAAATTGTGACCCAGGAGAAGGCACGTTACTGAAGATGGTGTTCTGGATGATTAAGTTGCATTTCTTAGGCATTTATAACAATAAGTTTTATATGTTCCTAAATATGGAAATTTATATAAATGACTAGCGAATATTAGAAGAAATTTTGAAATGTTGCAGATTCTGGCATGAAATTTTAGTAATTAGAAAATGAATAAAAGTTTTGCGTGCTTGAGATGTTTTTAAAGCTATGGAATTTTTCTGTAGTGGTTGAAGCATTTGTCTGTTAGTCTCTCTGCCCATCCATCCATCCATCTGTCCATCCATCCATCCGTCCATCCGTTCCTGCTATCAAATGAATACTTCTGTAAATCTGTTAAATCCTTTGCTCTTAGGTGGTAACATTCCCTTACATGGCTAAAAGAACAATAGAGTATACAAACGGGTAGCCATATGAGTAGAAACAAACAACCTCCATCATCTGGAAATGAAAATATGATTTTCATCACAATTTTCTCTCAGCTGCATATGAATTTATTCATTCATTCATAAAGTAGTGCCTTATGATAACATTTACAGTACGCCCTAGGGTGTAAGACAAGTTTGCCAGCACTGGCATAAAATACTGAAACTTCCATCTAGATTGCAAGAAATGATATTAAAAATTGATATTTTTGTTCATGTATATTATAGGAATTACTAGACAAAGATGATATCATAGCAGATCTGCAGTATAGACTGGACAAACAGAGGAAGCGTGCACAGGACCACAGTGGAAGCTTCCTTGATCCGGAAAAGGTATGGTTTAGTTATACAGGGGAACTTCAAAACTTAACAGCCCTGGGGACCAAGAGAAGAATAAGTTTTAAAAGTGTTGTCAGATTAAAGTGGTTCTTTTCAATAGAAAGAACATACTCCTAACAAAGATGATTATTCAGTTAAGAGGGGTTTCTGTTTTGGTGTTTCAGTAAATTGAAATTTTCTTACAAGAATACCTGAATGAAACTTGGATGCAGATGAATAGGGCTGTAGCTTGTAAATTGCAAGGGTTTGCTTATTTGTATTATGTGACACATAATAATGAAGGGCTTAGGAAAAGTTTGGACATACTTCTTTTATATACAGTTGAAAGTTGATCTCTCAAGCTCCCTTATCTCAAAATTCCAGCAATCTCGAAGACATTTTCAAGTCCCAGCACAAAATATTTTAAGTTGAACTTCGGTTATCTCCAAATAAAACGCTTGATCCCTTTGAATTGGAGATACTAAGTTTCAACTGTATATGATTTCACTTGTATTCTTTCCTTTACAATTACTGGGTTAGTGTGACTGAAAAAAAAAGCAAGAAAATCAACGAAATATTTCTGATTTTGCAGGTTGAACCAGTGTTGGATCTAGAATTCAAGGTGAAGTCAATGCAGAAAGAGATTGATAACCTGCGGAGACAACTTGTGGAGAAAGAGGGGTAAGTGGAGCTTCCATTTGCTCATAGTGAAGAAGTTGTGAATTTTGATATTGTTTGGTTTTAGGAATTTGAGCTTTATTCTAGGTCTTAGTTAATTTTACCCATTTATGAAATAGAAAGTGATGATTATGCTTTTGCTTAAAGGAAATGCTGCTTTCAAATTTCTTGTATAAAATTATTTCATCAAGTGAATAACTTGTGTATTTTATATAATAATTGATGTAAATACTTGATTGCAGACATATAGAACAACTTGAGGAAGATGCTATTAACCAGACAATTGAGTTTGATGTTGCACGTCTGAACAGACATGAGAGGACACATTCCACGCCATCCAGACAATTCCGCAGTATTGGTCTCAGTCCATTGAAAGCTCAAGATGAGAAACCAGAAAGGTCAAATAAAGGTCACAGGTCAAGGTCAATGTCACCGACAAGACAACAACAACCTAGACAAAGATTACATATACAGAAAGACTTAGAAGATTGTAGAGCCATCTTAAAATTGAAGGTATATTGTAAAATGGTTAATATTCATGGGGGACTAATTTTCATGTATTGTATCTTGTGGCGTCATTCCATGAAATTAAATCCTTTGGAAAAAAAGCTTTCATATTCATTTAATATTCAGTAAGTCAAAGGTTTGATTTTGTGTCTATTCAGTAGTCAAGAAAAGAACCTACGCTTTCAGATCAAATGTATTCATATGCCACAAGTAGTAAGAATTTTTTTCAAAGAGAATTAGTAAACGATTATATTTCTTAAATGAAAAACTTTTTTTTTCAGCTTCGCGAATTAGCAGAATTAAAGAAAGCCCATCAAAAGAGGCTGGAGCGGCTTAAAAACGTGCAGGAAAATTACAAAAATGTGAAAGAACAACTGAAAACACTAGAGGCAGAATATTATGGGTATGGTTTAGATGCTTATTAAGTTTATAGTTTTGTTGCTACTTTTTGTGCCTCCTAAAACTTGGTTAAATTTGCCTTTGTCCCTTCATTTTTCAATCTGTCCATTTGTCCGAATTTGTGTCATGCATATCTCAAAAAGTATTTCAACCAGAGTCATCAGAAGTCACAGGATTTTTATTGAGCATATGAAGTTATGCACCTGGTGTTTTTAATTGGGATTTCACACAGCCATACAAGAGTTATGTTCCTTGACAGTAAAAAAATATGCATGCATGTTGTATCCTATATATTTGCTATCTTTAAGGCTACTATCCTTAATATGTAGAACTGTTTTGAATTTATGAGTTGCTTTGTTTGGGAATGTTGGTATACCGGAAAACAGGATAATGGATTCTCAAATATTACCCAGGCTCCTGTTTGAACAGATAATCGAAAAAATGTTTCACATTGATTAAAATAATCCTAATTTCAGGTCTAAAAAGAAACCAAAGAAAGTGAAGCGTGCTGATCCAAAAGAGCTACGACATGAAGACAGTGGGGCAGTATGGAATGAATTGGCTTACTTTAAGAACGAAAATAGAAATCTTGTTGTAGAAAGGTATTTGATTTCTATACAGTTTAAATGGCATTTGTTGTTGCGTTAAAACTTAAGAAATTGGTGTTTGTTATAAAACTTAAGAAATTGGTGTTTGTTGTTCCTTTTATATTGCAAACTTAATAGATTTTGCCATACCTTTTGTAGCAAGAAAAAGAAAAATGAACACACTATCCAATCACCTTCCGTTTTCTGAATCAGCAACATAATGCACTTACCATAGGTATGACTTAGGTTACTGATAGAAAATTGAAAAAAAAATACAGTCAAATAAAGTCAAACCAGTCTATGAAGGCCACCTGAGGACAACCAGTAAGTGGTCTTGTGCAAGTGCTCTTTTTTACAGGTTAAAATATCTACTGTAAATGTAAAAAAAATCAACACAAGTGATTTCTTGGAGCCTGGTCGTCTCTTCACAGGTAGTCTTTAACACAGGTTTCACTGTTCAAGATATTCTCTAATAGAGGTTGTTTTGAAATTGACAGGAGTTATCTCACCTTTATATTTGTAGGATGGCATTAGAGGAAGAGTTAGACAGTCTACGTGTGAAGGCGAGTGAAGATGCAGCAACTGTTCATGAACTCAAGGTTACCATAGAACAAGAGAGAGAAGGTGTGATGTACTTTAAGTATTTACTCTCTCAGAAGCAAAGTTTTGCTAATTTCTTGTGAAAATGTAAATAGTTGAAAAGGGAGTACTGATTTCATTTAAATTTTCCAGCCACAACAGCTGTGTCATGGGGACTTGAGTTCATAGATTTCATATATTAAAGATGAAATAAGTAAATGTTTACCTCTTTGTTACGATTTAATTCTGTGGATTGACATAAGCCCAAAGTTCACAAAAGTTAGTCACCCACGAATATTAATGATTTAATAGTGTTTAAAAAGGAAGTACATGCTTTATTATATACTGTTGAATTATTTAATTTCATTGGAACAATATTTGTGTTGCAGCCAAATCTGCTTTTTTTGTTTTCCCAGTTTCCATTTTAAAGATTATATTGTGAATTTTATTTGTTATTTTTGATTTGATTTTATAGTTCGTTGCAGCCTGAATATTAGTAAAATTAAGTCCCCCATAAATAATTATGATTTTACAGTATACAGGTTTTCAAAAACTGAAATTGCTACTTATGTTGAAATTTAAAGTTTCAGTCCCCTTGACTTACAACTTCTGAATCAATATATTGATCTAAGAATCATGATCTGCCTTCAGAATGATAAGTTGTCAAGATTTATTTGTATTCTAAAGCTAGTGATTGTGTTGTTATAGAGAGAATTTATGAAAAGAAGAAGACTGAGAGAAATCTAGAGGGTGTGGCCACACAGAAGTCAGAGATAGTTCTTCTCAAGTCAGAGGTAGTGTCTGTTTTTGTTAGCATGCAAGTACATACAGCTATCATTTAAAGGCTTATAGCTTTGAAACTTATTTTTTCCTTTTTTAGGTCAGTTACCAACCTCACTAGGTCAAGTCCCATAACTCTAACATGTATTTAGCAAAATTATGCCCCCTTTTGGACTTATAAAATCCTGGTTAAAGTTTTGCATGCAAGTTACTCTCTCCAAAACTAATGCAGATATTGAATTGAAATTTCACATTGTGTTTTGGGAGTTATAAAACTAGGTGATATCTAGCTAGGTGTATTCTTGAGATGACGTTTTGATATTCTTCAAACCCATACCCACAGAAGTAAGGGGAAGTGATTTTAGGTCTTCCACATAGGGATATGTTCAGAAATATAATCTCTCAACATTAAATATCATACTTACTTTGGAAACAGTATGTTTATGTATTGAAACATAGGCATCTTTTCTGGTGGCAAAAAAAAGGAGAGCAAAATTTGTGTTAAATAAATAATTGTATAGTCCAATAGACATATTCTTGCAAGAGCGACACACTGGAAATGGAGTGAATTGGTTTAGAAGTTCCCATGATTACAGGCAAATGTTGTAGTACAGCTATACTGTAATTATACTATATAATTACAAGATATCCCTGCATTTTACATATATAATTACTGTTTTGAAATGGAAACTTTGGTGAAGGGTGTTATATTTGAAGCTAGCACCTTAGAGCAGGTGCATTGGTCAAGTGGTAACACTGTTGGACTACTAAACTAGGGGATACAAGTTTGAGTCCCCGCTTCTCCATGTAGAATTTTCAAACATTCAGATAAGAGTCCCGTATATGATTGCTCTACACACTTAAGAACCAGAGAAGCTTCTGGAATTGGAGCATATTCTGTAAATTGCACTATCATCCCCATAGAATTTCTAAGTCTAGTTGAGGAGTCGCCCATATGGGTTAAAGGTGGAAACTATAAATAAGAGCTTTTTGAGTCGGCTAAAGGCTGAAAGCCATTTGACGAGTCCTTGCTGTTCAGCGATTCTCTAAATGGACCGAATAACACATGAAGGGATGTAGTTCCATTAGATTTCTCAAACTTCAAACAGTTCACTGCATGAATGAAGTTAAGTTGTGTCAATTCCCTTTGCTATGACCAATATACGATGTAATCTGTCATATTTATGACTTGTAATTGTGCAATACTCGAATGTAACTCATTAAGCATAAATGTGCATTTAAAGAATTGCGCAGGCTTACAAAGCTTGGGTAACATTCAGCGAAAGACAAAAAATAGTACAGGGCTCCAGATAAGATGCGTATTAGCGTAAATTACGTATAAAAATAATACAAATACGCATGTCTAATAATTTCTAAACCCGCCCGCTTAGCTCAGTAGGTAAGAGCGTTGGTCTACGGATCGCGGGGTCGTGAGTTCGATCCTCGGGCGGGGTGTGTGTTCTCCGTGACTATTTGATAAACGACATTGTGTCTGAAATCATTAGTCCTCCACCTCTGATTCATGTGGGGAAGTTGGCAGTTACTTGCGGAGAACAGGTTTGTACTGGTACAGAATCCAGGAAGACTGGTTAGGTTAACTGCCCGCCGTTACATGACTGAAATACTGTTAAAAAACGGCGTTAAACCCAAAACAAACAAACAAAAATAATTTCTAAGCGTATAAAAACGTATATAAAATTACAGAAACGAACACAATGTTTTTTAAAAACAAAATCTGAATCGTCTGGATGCGTTAGGTAACATAGCCGATCAGCCTTAATTCTCCCACATTGAACGTAAACTCGCATCGTATGATTTCTATAAACTTTGCGTGGGTTGAATTTTGCAGTCAGTAAACGGATAAATTATCGGAAGAAGAAGCTCTTACTGGTTTGTTTAGTTAATACTGATATTAAAAACGATTTTAATTCTTATTTTTCGAGAAATAAACAAATAGGCGAAACATTAAATTGTATTTTCTTGAAGATTTTGAAATCGAAAGTAGATCGTCTATGTTTGGCTGCTTTCACGAAACGAAACAACTTTTTTATGAAAAGATTTAAATAAGAGGTAATTTAACCGTAAACTTCAATGTCAGATACTGCCAATTGCTGCAAAATGTCTTCGTATCATCACAATATGTAAGATATATTGTTGAAACTGGAGAAAAGTGTAATCGTATCCGGATATAATATTTTGAGTAAATATCGAGCTGTGTTATGAAATTTTAAGAAAAAAACTAAAAACAAACTGAAACTGGTAGACTATACTGTCAGTACATCAATCATTAGCCAACTCAGGCCCTTCAGGCCTTTGATCTTGAAGTGTATTTGAAGCCAGTTATATGATTATGTTTTTTAGGTGCAGAATAAAGATGTTATTGTAGCACGTTTAGAGAGAGATATAAATGATCTCCGCGGTGATAGAGATGCTGCTGTTGAGGAAAAAAGGTGAGTTATTCAGTATCTGACATGTATATTGTTAGGCCGTCCAGCTGATCTAAACACGATTAGTAACCTGAAACTTGTACATGTATATTTTTGATCGCATAGAACCAGAAGTTACATCAACGTTTTCGGCGCGCGTATTTTATGTCAGACCTAAACCACGGTATTAATCGATAGCCCTACCTGTTCTTGATCAATCTATATCGGTGATCCGCTCGGAATACTGTTATTTAGAAAGATATGCGAGAAATACTTCGCTTATATCGGTCTTTCGCTCCGCGACATTGTTTACTTCCGGTTGCTCCAGTGTCACCGTACGTTTTATGTAACGTCGTTTTCGATTGGACAGTAGCTATCTCCACGTACGTCACGTACCGTTCACGTACCGTTGTCATATGCGGAGCTGTGCTAAAACTATAAAAGGCCCGTTTTTCGGCTCCTCATTTGTCAATCTTTCCTCCACCCTGAAGACAGTAACCCCTATGTTAAATGCATAAAAATCGGCTCCACAAATGTCAATTTATCCTGACATAAGCATACTGTATAATAGTCATAGAACAGTAACTTCTGGAGATATGTGGAATTTATGAATACTCTGTAAACTACTGAATATTTTATACTTGGAACTGCTAGAACTTTATATCTGAATAAAAGATGTGTGACTGAACACTGATTTTGCCTCTTTACTAGAGATATAGGTACAATGTCATCACTCTTTGTCCGAACCCAACTCAACAACTGTTCCCGGTCCTAGGCAGGAGTGCCGGCAGAACAATATAGTACTGTCACACATCCACTCACAGACCAACTGTGAATAGAGACTACCTGGCTTAAAACACAAATAGTTACGTTTCCAATTCATGTATTTGCACTGGTTTTTAACAAGTGAATAAACATACCATGTACGTCGCACGCTATTTTGCACAAATGCGTAACGTCAGTTTGAGGTACAAATTACTAATTGAGAAAATAAATAGCAAAAATGCGTTGAGATAAATCTGCATATTCTTTAATGGTATCGTAATTTACAGTTATTGCTTTGAACACATTGTTATTGTTATTATCAGTATTGTTTTTTATCATTAATTATTACCGCCCGTTTCTTCAAATTAACTATATATGCATTTTAATCTGCAATTAATTTTATCATGTTGTACCGTGTTGATCGCAAACATTTATATCAACCTCCGGACGTTAACAAACCTAGCATCAACAGCGATCAGGATGATTATAACCCACAAAGAGGCAGTGCTGTCGCACGAAAATATTTGAAAAAAAAAAAAAAATTTTATTAAACCGTAAAGCAGTTAATTTTAGAAAAAAATTATGCATTTAAGAATATAACAGGTCCTGTGGATTTAAAACTTTTTTCATGCTAAATTCAGTTTTGTACTCTGACTTTTGTCTAAAACAACACCAAAAATTTAATTCTAACACGACCAACAAATAACCCTACAAATAGAAGAAAATCAGACAACGGTTATTTTGCGATAATCCTGCGCGTGCAGTGACGTCATCCGATCCTGGTGCGTAGCACGGTCGTAAAACGTAGTTACCATTTTTTTCTAACACTGTTGATAATAGCATGTCTCGTTAGAATCGAAATAACAAATTCGCAAGTGTGATTTATCATAGAATAACTCTAATTTTTCCTTCTTATGCGAAACAATATATCACTCAGTATGAACTGTGCCATGAGAAAACCAGCATAGTGCGTTTGTGACCAGCATGGATCCAGACCAGCCTGCACCTCCGCTCAGTCTGGTCGGGATCCATACTCTTCGCTTTCAAGGCCTATTGAAATTAGAGAAACTGTTAGCGAACAGAATGGATCCTGATGCGCAGGCTGGTCTGGATCCATGCTGGTTGCAACCGCACTATGTTTCTTTTTCACGTGGCGCGGCTCATATATTCTTATGCATACGAAATCAAAAGACGTGTTATCCTACGTTAAACAACGATTGGGAAGTTATTATTTCATAAAGAAATTATTTAGGCCCTATAACCAGTTCTCAACCAGCTTAAGTACCGTTTAAATAACACCTTTTTTATTCACATCATGTGCGACACTACAAATGAAAAATGTTTCGTGCTCAAAATGAAATAAAATGTTAAAAAAAAAAAAGTTTAATAATCTCAGCGCTTTGGACAAACTTACCTAGATCTATAGACATTGTGTGCACTATCATAATAATTTAATAAATAACGGCGTTATCGATTAAATTTTGTTTATTGTCTTTACTAAAGACCGCGTATTATAAGCAGGAAAAAAACATAGTTCAGTATCAAAGTTTGATGATTTCTTTATATCTATTCAAAATACATGTAAAGCATCAAAATGTCACATCAGCTTTTTATATTTTATATTTGTGCGGAAAACCTTGAACCTTCACATCTGATACTAGTCACAGTTCACGTTTCTGTTCAAGTGGCCGTTTGTTTCTGTGCTTTTTAGCTCACCTGTCACAAAGTGACAAGGTGAGCTTTTGTGATCGCGCGGCGTCCGTCGTCCGTGCGTGCGTCCGTGCGTCCGTAAACTTTTCCTTGTGACCACTCTAGAGGTCACATTTTTCATGGGATCTTTATTAAAGTTGGTCAGAATGTTCACCTTGATGATATCTAGGTCAAGTTCGAAACTGGGTCACGTGCCGTCAAAAACTAGGTCAGTAGGTCTAAAAATAGAAAAACCTTGTGACCTCTCTAGAGGCCATATATTTCACAAGAGCTTCATGAAAATTGGTCAGAGCGTTCACCTTGATGATATCTAGGTCAAGTTCGAAACTGGGTAACGTGCCTTCAAAAACTAGGTCAGTAGGTCAAATAATAGAAAAACCTTGTGACCTCTCTAGAGGCCATATTTTTCATGGGATCTTTATGAAAGTTGGTCTGAATGTTCATCTTGATGATATCTAGGTCAAGATCGAAACTGGGTCACGTGCGGTCAAAAACTAGGTCAGTAGGTCTAAAAATAGAAAAACCTTGTGACCTCTCTAGAGGCCATATATTTCAAGAGATCTTCATGAAAATGGGTCAGAATGTTCACCTTGATGATATCTAGGTCAGGTTCGAAAGTGGGTCACGTGCCTTCAAAAACTAGGTCAGTAGGTCTAAAAATAGAAAAACCTTGTGACCTTTCTAGAGGCCATATATTTCACAAGATCTTCATGAAAATTAATCAGAACGTTTACCTTGATGATATCTAAATCAAGTTCGAAAGTGGGTCACGTGCCATCAAAAGCTAGGTCAGTAGGTCAAATAATAGAAAAACCTTGTGACCTCTCTAGAGGCCATATTTTCCATGGGATCTGTATGAAAGTTGGTCTGAATGATCATCTTGATGATATCTAGGTCAAATTCGAAAGTGGGTCACGGACCGTCAAAAACTAGGTCAGTAGGTCAAGTAATGAGGCCATACTTGTGAATGGATCTCCATAAAAATTGGTCAGAATGTTCATCTTGATGATATCTAGGTCAAGTTCGAAAGTGGGTCACGTGCCATCAAAAAGTAGGTCAGTAGGTCAAGTAATGAAAAAACGTTGTGACCTCTCTAGAGGCCATATTTTTCATGGGATCTTTATGAAAGTTGGTCTGAATGTTTATCTTGATGATATCTAGGTCAAGTTTGAAACTGGGTCAACTGCGATCAAAAACTAGGTCAGTAGGTCTTGAAATAGAAAAACCTTGTGACCTCTCTAGAGGCCATACCCTTGAATGGATCTTCATGAAAATTGGTCAGAATGTTCACCTTGATGATATCTAGGTCAAGTTTGAAACTGGGTCACGTGCCTTAAAAAACTAGGTCAATAGGTCAAATAATAGAAAAACCTTGTGACCTCTCTAGAGACCATATTTTTCAATGGATCTTCATGAAAATTGGTCAGAATTTTTATCTTGATAATATCTAGGTCAAGTTCAAAACTGGGTCACATGAGCTCAAAAACTAGGTCACTATGTCAAATAATAGAAAAAACGACGTCATACTCAAAACTGGATCATGTGGGAAGAGGTGAGCGATTCAGGACCATCATGGTCCTCTTGTTTTTTCTTTTGGCGGTACCACTCTCACCTCTCCGCAATGCTCAGACAAGGGTGGGGTGGGGGATGTGGGGAGGGGGTATCACACTTCATTTGTGTAAATATCAATAAGATAGAGTAACTAATCATTGACAAAATTTATAACATTTGTATATCAACTATGTATAGATACTGACTGACATAATCTCTAGTAATACAGACAGATAAACGGACATACTGAAGAAACAAATCTTTCAGGCTAACTAAATGAATGATCGAGTAAATAATTACCAACTGGTCATGAATTCATGATACTCATCGGCTATTCGACTGCAAAAAGACACGCGGATGGATTGAATGGTCGACTGAATGTTGCGTTTCATTATTTGTTATGTATATTCATTTATACCGATTATTATTACCACAGTAAATAATACACAATTTGCACATTTATTCGGAAAAAATAGAGCGAAAAAAAACGAAACACTAAAAATTGGACGGCTATAGTTAAAATTCGGACACTAAGCTGTGTACGAACTTTTTCGAATTTTATATTAGCAAACGAAATATACAACAATGGAATGATATATATAAAGATAAGTATGTCAAAACATACTTTAATCTAGGTTATATACTTACGAATGAAATTTAATATACAATTTAGCTGCTTCAGGTCCTTTTTTGATACAGTTTCTAGTTTTTCACTCCGTTATAGACCTATTTCCAAAAAGACATTCATGAATATGCTTTAAGAAAACGAAAAAGAAAAAAGGGTGTTGATAAGTTTGCAGTGGAATACAAGTCAACTGAAGATAAGTACCCTCATATTGCCGCATTTCAGAAAGCGATCCGCAGAATAAACACCGTACTTTCGTTTTTAGAGTAATAAAAAATCAAAAAGAAAAAAAAAAAACAATAATGAAAGGTATCTTTTTTTCCCGGGATTACGCGCAAATGTGCTAAAATGAAAAAAAAAACTCCATTTATTAGGGATCTTTACGACCTCGCTACACTGCGGAAGCATATTTTTGACCGAATTACTGCTGTATAACATCAAAAAACAGCAAAATGACCTACGTAAGGGAGCGAGGGAGCAGTTATTGTGTGACCATGTGAGTGAAGGACTGTGGAAGAAGCAGACTTCTTTTCATTTGAAATTTATCAATTAAGACACCATGACTGTGCCTAATGATTTTTATTCTTTTTGTGTGCTCATTAGAACATAAAAGTATATTTTCCCCTCTTTGATTTATTATATTAGAAAAGTATCCAAGAGTGACTGTTCTACTTTTGAAAGCTGTATAATTATGATACATAAATACATATGCGTATATGATATGATATGATATGATATGATAAAATCATGTAAAATCGACTCCGAGCGAAAATGCAAAATGAAATTGTCCTAACTTAAGTGTAGATAAAAAGTATTACTTTTATTTATTTAAACTTCGTAGGCTAACTGATCGCCTTAATTTTATCACGGTATTACAATGCCTGGAATGTAATGCATTCATGTAAATTACCACTTAAAACACTGGTTTTTATGAAAAACTAAACAAGAAACAGAACATTTGATTAGTTCATAGATGGTAGGTCTGTAGGAATATGTAATATAAATTCGTTGAGAAAGTAATTTAAAAATACTTCCATTTTCGTGGCACATCAAATAAAATGATGCTTGCCATGCAATTTTCTTTTTCTTTATAGGTCCAGTACAATTTTCTTACAGAACATTATTTTTTTGGACTGGACCTTAGATTTAAATGTAAAAGTGATTTGTTCAAATGATCATAGATGAGACGTTCATACTTTAAGTTTACTTCTAGACACAATGTTCAGAATAAATTATTTCGAAGATACTGAAAATATAGAAGAAAGATAATAAAGATCTATAATATGCGTCACAAATTTGTAAAATGAACCAAATACTTTAAAGTTATTAAATGGAAATCGAGCTAATAAAATCATCAAAAACGTTGCGTTTTTATGTACAGCAAAGTGAAATTATACGACGTAACGTTATGCAATCTAATATTTGCAGCTTTACTGTAAACGATGTAATATTTTCACAGAATGATGGTTCATGAAAGTTTTATACTAACAAGATAAGTCAGATATCTTTAGAAAGTTCATACAATGCACTTTTAGCCATCTATAAAGATCAATGCCAACTTTCAATAATAACTCGCATAAAATGGGGAAACTCACTTTTGAAATGGACTTTTTGACGTAACATTTTCAGTATAATTTTTTAAAATATACCGTAGTCGTTTAATACTTGTTAATGATTATTGATTTAAAAATGTACATAATTGTTAATGTATGCATTTTATGATAGTATAAGTTTTGGTATTTTTTCCCATAAATTATTACAGTATAATTGAATAAATACGCACCAGGATGACGAGCGTAACGCTTGTAGGAAAAGCCGTCAAGGTTTTGTTAAAGCGAGTAAATACGGAAATGACGTTAAATAAACTCATGGAATGATGCGCGGCAAAATTCAATGTCGTGTGCTGGTTATTTTGTCCAGATATCTTTAAAATTGACAGATTTATCGTCCAAAAACCGACTGCCGTACTAACATCTTGTTACGCGTAACGTTACATTTTTCGTCATTTTTGTTGATGATAATTCGATTTTTTATGTATTTTATGATTATAAATTCTCTAAAAATGAAACGGGGAAAAATGTAATTTAAATCTTATAATCACTGTAGTAAAAACATACATGGACGTCAGTTACTCATAATTTAAATAGCTGCATACACATCAACATGTATCTCGAAATCGCCTATGTGTAAAATAGCGTGCGACGTACGACCAGCAAATCAGGACTATTCTCTGCGTCTCTCTTTCTGAACTTGGTCTGTCTCTTAAGTACACACTATGTAAGTTAAAGACAGGTACAGCTACTGTTTGCATTGAGTTAATGCATTATTTTGAAACATTTCCATTAGCAGGTGGATACATTAACAAAATTAAGATGTAAATTTTTTTAGCTCACCTGTCACAAATTGACAAGGTGAGTTTTTGTGATCGCGCGGTGTCTGTCCTCCATCCGTGCATGGGTCAGTCCATAAACTTTTGCTTGTGACCACTCTAGAGGTCACATTTTTCATGGGATCTTTATGAAAGTTGGTCAGAATGTTCACCTTGATGATATCTAGGTCAAGTTCAAAACTGGGTCACGTGCTGATAAAAACTAGGTCAGTAGGTTTTGAAATAGAAAAACCTTGTGACCTCTCTAGAGGCCATATATTTCACAAGATCTTCATGAAAATTGGTCAGAATGTTCACCTTGATGATATCTAGGTCAAGTTCGAAACTGGGTCACGTGCCTTCAAAATCTGGGTCAGTAGGTCTAAAAATAGAAAAACATTGTGACCTCTCTAGAGGCCATATATTTCACAAGATCTTCATGAAAATTAATCAGAACGTTCACCTTGATGATATCTAGGTCAAGTTCGAAACTGGGTCACGTGCCGTCAAAAACTAGGTCAGTAGGTCAAATAATAGAAAAACCTTGTGACCTCTCTAAAGGCTATATTTTTCATGGGATCTGTATGAAAGTTGGTCTGAATGTTCATCTTGATGATATCTAGGTCAAGTTCGAAACTGGGTCACGTGCGGTCAAAAACTAGGACAGTAGGTCTAAAAATAGAAAAACTTTGTGACCTCTCTAGAGGCCATATATTTCATGAGATCTTCATGAAAATTGATCAGAATGTTGACTTTGATGATATCTAGGTCAAGTTCGAAAGTGGGTCGCGTGCCATCAAAAACTAGGTCAGTAGGTCAAATAATAGAAAAACCTTGTGACCTCTCTAGAGGCCATATTTTTCATGGGATCTGTATGAAAGTTGGTCTGAATGATCATCTTGATGATATCTAGGTCAAGTTCGAAAGTGGGTCACGTGCCTTCAAAAACTAGGTCAGTAGGTCAAATAATATAAAACCCTTGTAACCTCTAAAGGCCATATTTTTCATGGGATCTGTATGAAAGTTGGTCTGAATGTTCATCTTGATGATATCTAGGTCAAGTTCGAAACAGGGTCATGTGCAGTTAAAAACTAGGTCAGTAGGTCTAAAAATAGAAAAACCTTGTGACCTCTCTAGAGGCCATACTTTTGAATGGATCTCCATAAAAATTGGTCAGAATGTTCATCTTGATGATATCTAGGTCAAGTTCGAAAGCGGGTCACGTGCCGTCAAAAACTAGGTCAGTAGGTCAGATAATGAAAAAACATGTGACCTCTCTAGAGGCCATATTTTTCATGGGATCTGTATGAAAGTTGGTCTGAATGTTTATCTTGATGATATATAGGTCAAGTTTGAAACTGGGTCAACTGTGATCAAAAACTAGGTCAGTAGGTTTTGAAATAGAAAAACCTTGTGACCTCTCTAGAGGCCATACCCTTGAATGGATCTTCATGAAAATTGGTCAGAATGTAAACCTTGATGATATCTAGGTGAAGTTTGAAACTGGGTCACGTGCCTTAAAAAACTAGGTCAGTAGGTCAAATAAGAAAACAACCTTGTGACCTCTCTAGAGGCCATACTTTTCATGGGACCTGTATGAAAGTTAGTCTGAATGTTCATCTTGATGATATCTAGGTCAAGTTTGAAACTGGGTCAACTGCGACAAAAACTAGGTCAGTAGGTCTAAAATTAGAAAAATCTTTTGACCTCTCTAGAAGCCATATTTTTCAATGGATCTTCATGGAAATTGATCTGAATGTTCACCTTGATGATATCTAGGTCAGTTTCGAAACTGGGTCACGTGCGGTCAAAAACTAGGCCAGTAGGTATAAAAATAGAAAAACCTTGTGACCTCTCTAGAGGCCATATTTTTCATAAGATCTTCATGAAAATTAGTGAGAATGTTCACCTTGATGATATCTAGGTAAAGTTCAAAACAGGGTCATGTACCTTTGAAAACTAGGTCAATAGGTCAAATAATAGAAAAACCTTGTGACCTCTCTAAAGACCATATTTTTCAATGGATCTTCATGAAAATTGGTCAGAATTTTTATCTTGATAATATCTAGGTCAAGTTCAAAACTGGGTCACATGAGCTCGAAAACTAGGTCACTATGTCAAATAATAGAAAAAAACGACGTCATACTCAAAACTGGGTCATGTGGGAAGAGGTGAGCGATTCAGGACCATCATGGTCGTCTTGTTATTTTTTCTCACCTAGGTTATTAAAGCAAGAAATAATGGAATTGAAACAGGAAGCATCACAGCACAGAATGGACCAAGCTGATCTCAGACGGGATATACAAAGGTAATATATCCCATGAAATAATTTCATGGGCATGAAATTTCATGGTTTTGCTACAGCTATTTCCTTGATTAATTTTCATGGACTGATGCAACTATGGAATACACAAAAATGAGTCCCCCATGAATATAGATGATTTTACAGTACATGTTTTTAGCTCATCTGATTTTTTGAAAAAAAATGATGAGTTATTGTCATCACTTGAGCGGTTGTCGGCGTCGGCGTCGGCGTCGGCGTCGGCGTTGCCTGGTTAAGTTTTATGTTTAGGTCAGCTTTTCTCCTAAACTATCAAAGCTATTGCTTTGAAACTTGGAATACTTGTTCACCATCATAAGCTGACCCTGTATAGCAAGAAACATAACTCCATCTTGCTTTTTGCAAGATTTATGGCCCCTTATGTACTTAGAAAATATCAGATTTCTTGGTTAAGTTTTATGTTTAGGTCAACTTTTCTCCTAAACTATCAAAGCTATTGCTTTGAAACTTGGAATACTTGTTCACCATCATAAGCAGACCCTGTACATCAAGAAACATAACTCCATCTTGCTTTTTGCAAGATTTATTGCCCCTTTTGGACTTAGAAAATCAGTTTTCTTGGTTAAGTTTTATGTTTAAGTCAGCTTTTATCCTAAACTATCAAAGCTATTGCTTTAAAACTTGCAACACTTGTTCACCATCATAAGTTGACCCTGTATAGCAAGAAACATAACTCTGTCCTGCTTTTTGCAAGATTTATGGCCCCTTTTGGACTTAGAAAATCAGTTTTCTTGGTTAAGTTTTATGTTTAGGTCAGCTTTTATCCTAAACTATCAAAGCTATTGCTTTAAAACTTGCAACACTTGTTCACCATCATAAGTTGACCCTGTATAGCAAGAAACATAACTCTGTCCTGCTTTTTGCAAGATTTATGGCCCCTTTTGGACTTAGAAAATAACAGATTTCTTGGTTAAGTTTTATGTTTAGGTCAAGTTTTTCTCTTAAACTATCAAAGCTATTGCTTTGAAACTTGCAACACTTGTTCACCATCATAAGCTGACCCTGTACAACAAGCAACATAACTCCATCCTGCTTTTTGCAATAATTATTGCCCCTTTTGGACTTAGAAAATCATTTTCTTGGTTGAGTATTATGTTTAAGTCAACTTTTCTCATAAACTATCAAAGCTATTGCTTTAAAACTTGCAACAGTTTTTCACCATCATAAGTGGACACTGTACATCAAGAAACATAACTCTATCCTGCTTTTTGCAAGAATGATGGCCCTTTTTAGACTGAGAAAATCATGGGTAGGACAATATTTCTATTACACAAAAAAATCAGATGAGCGTCAGCACCCGCAAGGCGGTGCTCTTGTTTACTTCTGTTTTACTGTCTCATCTTGCCAGAGTAGCTCAGTAGGTAGAGCAAATGACACTGTAAGTTCAGAGGTCACATGTTTGATATTCAGGGTTGGTGTAATGTGGAGACATTGTCAGTTACATGTGGATTACAGATGATATCAACTTGTACTGGTACACTATCCAGGAACACTGGTCAACTGACTGTCAGTACTTAAAGTGTAACACACATACATTTGATATTTGAAAAAAAAAGATGGTATCAGATCCAGCCGTTCTGATTTAGGAGAAAGCATGGAAAAGACAGTTACTACAGTAATGATTCAAAAGAGCTGTTGACCCTTTTTGATGAAAAAAATGATTAGGCCAGTCAAAAAATATGTGTTTAGGTTCACCCAACCAACCCTAAAATGAAGCCCTCTTCCTATTAATTTTTTTTTTCATCTGGAAAAAAGAGATTTATTTTCTGTCAGAAAAGAATTTTAGAGACAGTTTACTTTATTATGACACAATTTCCATGAAAAATAAAAATTAAAAAAAAATTGCTTACATATCTACACTATTTTATGAGGTTAAGTAAATCTGAACATGTATTTATACCCCCACCAAACATGTTTGAGGGGGGTATATAGGAGTCAGTTTTGTCGCGTCCCGTCGCGTCCCGTCCCGTCGCGTCCCGAAATCTATTATCTCAGTTATTACCAAATGGATTTGATTCAAACTTAAAATACATGTTCCACCTTATCACCCACATCATGTGACACAAGGTGCATAACTCTTGACACCAAGTTTTCATGAATTATGTCCCCTTTTACTTAGAATTTAAGGTTAATTTTGTTGTATTTTCACTATATCTCAGTTATTACTAAATGGATTTGATTCAAACTTAAAATAGATGTTCCACCTCATCACCCACATCATGTGACATAAGGTGCATAACTCTGACACCAATTTTTTTTATGAATTATGCCCCTTTTTACTTAGAATTTAAGGTTGATTTTGATGTATTTTCACTTTATCTCAGTTACTACTGAATGGATTTGATTCAAACTTATAATAGATGTTCCACCTCATCACCCACATCATGTGCCCACATCGTGTGACACAAGGTGCATAACTCTGACACCAAGTTTTCATGAATTATGTCCCCTTTTACTTAGAATTTAAGGTTAATTTTGTTGTATTTTCACTATATCTCAGTTATTACTAAATGGATTTGATTCAAACTTAAAATAGTTGTTCCACCTCATCACCCAGATGATGTGACATAAGGTGCTTAACTCTGACATAAATTGTTTATGAATTATGTCCCCTTTTACTTTAAATTTAAGGTTGATTTTGATGTATTTTCACTATATCTCAATTATTACAAAATGGATTTGATTCAAACTTAAAATAGATGTTCCACCTCATCACCCACATCATGTGACACAAGGTGCATTACTCTGACACCAATTTTTCATGAATTATGCCCCTTTTTACTTAGAATTTAAGGTTAATTTTGATGTATTTTCACTATATCTCAATTACTACTGAATGGATTTGATTCAGACTTAAAACAGATGTTCCACCTCATCACCCACATCATATGACACAAGGTGCATAATTCTGACACTATTTTTCTTGAATTGTGTCCCCTTTTACCTAGAATTTAAGGTTAATTTTGATGTATTTTCACTATATCTCATTCTGATTGGCTTAGAGCCAAAGGGAAGTAACCTTTTTTAACCTTTGTACTGAGTTTCTTCCCCTTAAATTCCAGGAATAAGTCTATTTTTAGAAATCCTATTTTTAGATTTTCAATATTTTAGGTATTTTTCTAACTTTTTTTATTATAAGTCCTATGTAAAAAGTAAAAACATTTTTCCGTGGTAACATGGGTCAGTAAGACACTTTTTTGTATTCACTTTTAGTGTATCTCTAATATTAGAGATTTATTATATTTACTAGTATTACTATACTAGTATTATACTAGTATTACTTATATGTGGAAGCCCAGGATGAAGTACTCCAAAGTATTTTTAAGATTCCTTATGGTTGCCATTCTTCTGTGACAAGACCGTATGGTGGGGGTATGAGTCACTCCTGTGACAGTTCTAGTTTTTTTTAGTTTGACCTTGACTTTAATTATGATAATGATAAAAGAATTCTTTGAGACTGTAAGGGTAAACAAGAGGCAGATTACTGCTCACAGAAAAAGTGTCTAGAATGACACCTTTGGTCTAAACTGGAAATTTCTAAATTACTTAAACTTCTTTGGATATGCCCTAAAAACTTACCAATGATTAGAGTTATTTCTTACCTAGCACTTGCATTTCAGGTTAAAGAGAGAGTTGGAGGAGGAGAGAGCTATAAATAGACTGAAAACCAACAAGGCTACACAGCAGAAAACTGTTATCATAAAACCATCGGCAAAACCTCGCAGAAAAGCTCACAAATCTAAAAATAATAACTTTAATGTTAGTGCTAGTAAAAAGGTAAGAAAGTTGGATATGTCATTCGTACGACTTTAAGTACTCTAGATTGGAGATCTCTCATGTTAATTTTATTTCCTGATTTTTTAAGTGGCAGTTTTTAGTAAGTTTAATTGGAGAAATGGGAAGTATTCAACCAGAGAATCTTGGTTTTGTACAGTGTGTAATATACCAGTATGTATATTTTTCAGTTTGAAGAGTTGATTGAAGAAGGCTGGGAAGAGATGTCTGGGGACTCCGACATTGAAGAGTTAGTATTTGTTTATTACTGCTTTATTATGTCCCCACACGTTTATGTTGGGGCATATAGCGTTGCTGCTGTCCGTATATATGTCTGTACATGTACATCCGGGCAACTGAAAAGGAAGAGAGGGCCATCTAACAGTAAAGAGAACAAAAGAGAACAATAGCTTCAATCCGTTTACAATAGATTAAAGGGTCAGGGCCCCCTAATCAAACAAAAGAAAATAACTAAAGAAATGGCCCTCTCATTTCTGTCGGACGTCCGTCCGTACGTCTTGTGTGTCCAACTCCTCCCACACTATTAGTCTGGTTTGCTTCAAACTTTCACAGATGAACAAGCTAGATGTGCAGATGACCATAAAGGAAGAAATTTTTCTGTGAATATTATTCCTGCAGTTATGGCCCTTTGATAGTTTTTGCTATATAGAGGATGGCACAGTATGTGGGGGCATCCGTGTCCTATGGACACAATTCTGTGGCTGTTTGGTGTATGTGCGTCCGTGCATCTGTCTCTTCAGATTTGTTTGTCCAGACCATAACTTTGACATGCATTGAGCAATCTTATTTATAATTGACATGAATGTTAACCTCAGTGAGACTGAGTGTCATATGCAAACCCCAAGTTCCTATCACAAAGGTCAAGGTCACAGTTGGAGGTCAAAGGTCATGTCAGATCTTGTCCGGCCCATAACTTTGACATGCATTGAGGAATCTTGTTTTGTATTTGGCGTGAATGTTTAACTTAATGAGACGGAGTGCCGTATGCAAACCCTAGGTTCCTATCTCAAAGAACAAGGTCACAGTAAGGGGTCAAAGGGCGGGCTCGACATGTTGCCCATGGGCATCTAGTGTTAGTTTGTTAGCAATGTTTCCAGATAAATATCACACTTTGTCAGCCTTTTAAGATGGAAGGTGTATATATTGAATTTTATGCCAATATTTTTTACATATGCAGAGCACTTGTTTTCTATATTACTCTATAATTTCAAAATATTTTGCATAGATCTGGATGTATGTCATTTTAATTATGACTATTGTTAATTTTGCTAGTACTTCTTGAATATCAGCTCTTTAAATATTTAAAAAGTTCTTTTTACTTTATTTTGATATTTCCGTTCAAAGTGATTCAGTTTATTAAATTTTCTCTGATATTATTTCAGCTGGCTATGGTAATGCCTAAAACAAATGGTTACTCTGTAGTGATATTATTGTCATCTTATTATATGGAAAATTTAGCTGTTGTTAGTTACTGTAAAGCAGAAAAATGTTGGTGTGTGTTTCTTTCACTGGTGCACTAAGTAAAAATAAAGTACGATGTTTAAATTTTTCTAACGTCTGTCAATATACTTGTATAGTTTATTTTTATACGCCCGTCTCTGAAAGAGCAGAGCATATTATGTGAACACTTGTGGCTGGCGGGCGGCATTATGGCGTCCAAAAGCATGTCGGCTCTCCAAGTCGAACAGTTTTCATCTGATCTTCACCAAACTTGCTGACAGTGTTTGTGGGCATAATATCTCGGCCAAATTCGATAATCAGCCAAATTGCCCCAGGCACTTTTGGGTTATGGCCCTTGAATTACTCTAAAAACTGCTAATTTAGCCTTGTCTGCTCTCTCAAGTCAAACATTTTCATCCAATCTTCACCAAACTTGCTGATAATGTTTGTGGGCATAATATCTCGATAAGCAGCCAAATCACCCCAGGCACTCTTGGATTATGGCCCTTGAATTACTCGAAAAACTGCAAATTTAGCCTTGTCCGCCATCGAAGTCAAACAGTTATCAACATTATTACCTTTATGATGCGTAACTGAATATTTAGACGGGCGTATTTTGTGACAATCTGGCACTCTTGTTTGTAATATTTAATAAATTTCATACCAAGGACAAGAATGGGTTTGCAACTACTAATCTACCAATAGATATATTCTAAATTCCCATTTATAAGCTGCAATGCTACTTTAGACAATTAATGGTAAAATTGTTACATTTGCCATGGACAATTTAGTTTATCGACAATAATCAAGTCAAGTTCTAGGGCTTTGACTTTCTGTTGTAAAAATCGTGATTTCTCTCGAGAGTAGTTGAGATTTTTACAGTAGGTAGATCGGGAGTTACCTATTCATTTTGATTCAGGATCCATGGTAATTCTACTTGTAATTTTAACAAATGCAAACATTTTGCAGATGAATGAAAAAAAGAAATAAATGTGAAAAATGAAGAAAAAAAAAACACCCTCAAATAAATCTGCTCTACAGTTATTTATTTAGTATGTTATTTTCTTTCTTGATATTTATACATGTTACATTGTAGTATGAACTTATTTCTGTGCTTTCACTGAGGCTCAAGCAAATATTTCTGCAGTAGTTCTTTTCTTTGGGTTGTAGCTCTTGTATAATTATTTCTGTCTCCGATAATAAGTTCTAATCTATATATTCAAACCTTTATTATGCAGTCAGCAAAAGTAGCATCATAATCTGGCTACTTAAGGCAGGTGGCTGCTATAGACAATTAGAATAAGAACCAAAAGTTGATTTGGGAAGTAAGATGATTGACTGCTTAATGCAAGTGGCTGCTTAATACAGCTGTCCATTAAGGCAACTTCAACTAAAGTCAGGTTTTGTATGTTGGAGCAGGGCATTATCTTTTGCAAGATGATTAAATTTGAGCAAATTTTGGAGAGTTTTAAAAAAAGGTAATTAAAAGTGTAAAATTGCTGAAAAGAAAGTTTTATTATAATTTAGGATTTTTTATGTTATTGTTTTTGAACAGATGAGAAGATGTCATTCAACTTCAGACTATTGATATATGCAGTAATATAAAAGGCAGTATTTACAACATGTAAAGAAATTATTCCTTATATTACTGTTGAAACAAAGCTTGATAATGTTTGTTTCCAGGGAGACTGAGACAGACACACTAGGGAGAAAGATTGTTCAGGGTGCACAGCATGGTCAGGGTGACAGCACAACCCCAGACTCAAGCATGGAACCTCCTGGCTACAGAATGAGACGTGTATGTATTGTACTTGTTAAAATTATTTATATAAATGATTTAAAATTTACACATTGGTAATATTGAAAATTTCAGGTTCCATTGTCAATTAATGGAGATTTAAAAGTAGTATGTTATGATTTATGTTATTCACAGAGTGTCCCTATGAAGCAGACGCTTCGAGCGAAGCATGCTGCAACAAAGCATGTAGAGAGATTCCAGGAGTTGCCTCCCCCTGCTCGACACACAGAAGCACGTGCCCAGAAAGGTTATACCTTTTTCTAAAAATGACAAGATTTAACCTGTTATTAGTAACATCAAACTAATCTGATCAGTTGATGTACGTTTTCAAAGAATTTATGGTAAAATCTGATAAAGGACAGCGTAGGATTTATGTAAGAAAAAGACCTCTAATTTTAATAAAGAATAAAAAGTTATAGACAGTATACAAAACACGTTGATTACATTTGTGCCTTATCTTAATAAAATTGACATGTAAAACATAAAATCTTCATTACTATTACATGTACCATTTCCGAATTACCAAAAGTTTATGTTTTTGCCACTTTCATTTAAACCCGAAAATTGGACTCTCCTCAAACTGCTTTGCTTTTCAAGAATTATAAGTTCTCAACTTACATTCAAATATTTTGTGACGGAGAGCTCCCTTTAAATGATCATCTGATTTAGGCTCTTTTTTTAACCAAGATTTTAAGCTTTATGTGATATTTTATGTTAGACAACAGTGTTATAAAAGCAGGTAATTTTACCTGTTGTTATTAACTTTTGAAATCTCCAAAAAGTGTAGGCCATTTTGTTAATGTAAATCCCATGTACATTTTTCAGGAGGAAAAATCAGTGAAAAAAAATCTTTCAAATTTTACTGTATAATTATTGTTACTGTTTTAGCTCATGCTGCTATGTACAGAGATATAGCTACCTCACCTATAGCACCAACACCAATAAGAGAGTCACCAGGTCAGAGGAAATCCCCAGCATATAAAGCTGTGGTTCGACAGTTACAACCCATGAAACAAAGAGTCGGTTATCTTCAACAACAGGTAGGGTCCCCCAATTGAAGGTATTGTCAGAACAGCTCCTCTCAGAGTAGGAGGTTGCTTTACCTCCCGTAATTTGAATAGCATGGCTTTTTCCAGAATAAAATACAAATGTACATTTTTCCTTTGTTTGAAAAGCATGCCCTTTTCATTAACTTATAAATGATACCCTTTCCTTAATTTGAAAACAATGCATTTTCCCCCAATTTGAAATCTTTCCATTTTCACCTCCAGTCATGCCCTTTTTAGGAAGTTGAAAGTATTACTAAATGGTCTTTTTTATGATCATTGTATAATGTTTCTATCTAAATAAGTTAGTAAAATTTTAATACTGAATTTCTCTTAAATTCATCTAAGTAGGTGTGGTAAGTTTTGTGCTTTTAGAGGGAAAAACCTGAAATAGATGTAACATGATGAAGTTGAAAGACTGTGAATGTTGAGAGATTTTCTGATTCCATTTATGATTATGTCAGATATGTTTTAATGTCATAGGTGATTACATTACGTGAGTCCAGAGCTGCAGCTTTGAAGCAGGTAGATGAGCTGAAGGAGTCAAACACACAACTGCAGGCTGACCTTAACCTTGCCAACCAAAGACAAAGGGTTTCCAAACAGAGTATACAGGTCAGTAGGGGTTTGTTTTAGTTTAAAAGCTAAAACGGCCTCCACGTCTCCGTGACTACGGTCACCGACTGAGTCACTTGCCCATCACTGCTGGGAGTTTGAAACTTAACCTATGATGTAGAAGTCTGTCATGCGAGGAAGCCATCCAGGTGGCCTGAGAATGCTAAATGGATCTACCTGGGCGTGCCCATCCCTGAAAAAATCACCCAAATCAAAAATAAATATTTTAAAAAACTATAATGTGTAGAATGGTTTAATGTCTATTTCCCATTAGATTTCCCATTAAGATTTCCCATTAGATTTCCCATTAAGATTTCCCATTAGATTTCCCATTAGACAAGACTGACAATTGCACAGCCTTGCACTTCTTAAAACTGTTCATAATTTTGCTACTTAATGTTACAGTTGTTCCTTTAATTATTCAGTTCTCTCTAAACAGTTAAAGGCCATAATGCCTTTATTTATAATGTGGCTGCCACATGTTTTTTATGAACATAAAATATGTATATTTCTTGTTAAATCCTATTTTCAGTGATTGTTGTGCCCCCCACAACAGAGTGGAGGGGGCATATAGATTTGGTCTTGTCTGTGCCTGCCTCTGTCTGTCCGAAGTTTGTGACGCACCTAGGTCAAAAAGTATTTCAAATAAATTGATGAAACCTTGCATGAGTCTTTATCATGATATGAACTTGGGCACCTCCTATTTTTCCGTCTGGCTTCACCCTGTATTTCCAGAGTTACGGCCCCTGAAATAGTAAAAAATGCACATTTTCACCTTGTGACACGCCTAACTCAAAAATATTTCATATCAATTGATGAAACCTTGCATGAGTCTTTATCATGATATGAACTTGCGCACCTCATATTTTTCGTCTGGCTCCCTATTTCCAGAGTTATGGCCCCTGAAATAGTAAAATATGCACATTTTCACCTTGTGATGCGCCTCGCTGAAAAAGTATTTCATATAAATTGATGAAACCTTGCATGAGTCTTTATCATAATATGAACTTGGGCACCTCCTATTTTTCCGTCTGGCTTCACCCCTTATTTCCAGAGTTATGGCCCCTGAAATAGTAAAAAATGTACATTTTCACCTTGTGACAAGCCTAGATCAAGAAGTATTTCATATAATTGATGAAACCTTGCATGAGTCTTTATCATGATGTGACCTTGCACACTTGGCATTCTTCTTGATCAGTATTCCTAACTTTTAAACAACTGTAAATTAAACTTTTAAGCGTACAATTTGAATTTACAACTTACATGTATTTTTTTTTTTACAGAAATTGAACAATGACCTTGACAAACTTCATCAGGAAAAGAAGGAAATCGAGGTGAAAGTTACCCAGAAAATGGACACCATGGAGACAGCACACTCTGAACATGACTGGAAAATACTGGACTCCAGGCTGAAGGTGATTAAAAACAAACAGTTAGATTGTGTATAGCATATAGAACCTTCAACCTGTCAGGTGGTCATATTCACATCAGGGCATGGTGTATGCTCTCTGTGATCTTTGACTTGAGGCTGACATGTCTAAGGTCATTTGTGTTCCACCTCTGATTGTGGGGAAGTTGTCAGGTACAGGAACAATCTATTATTGGCTAGCAATCCAGGAACAGGAGGTTCAATGACTGTCATATATACTTCAGAGTACTGTAAAAGCAGAAATTTTCACGAGGGTTAAAATTCCGCTATATTCGCAAGACCCTACATATTGCGAAAATTAGTAGGATACTATTTTTACAATTTCGCAAATATTAAACCTCGCAAACATTCTCAAAATTTCAAATTCACGAAATTTTGACCCAGCGAAAATATGTGATTTTTCTGTAGCAAGAAAAGTAACAAATTAAACAGTCACTTTGGAGAAGACTAGATCATGAGTCTTAAGCAACCACCTGCTTTAAGCAGTCAGATTATGTTGCTCCTTGACTGTTTACTGTGAGTTGTATGTTTACATAACTCATTGTTTACTGTGAGTTGTATGTTTACATAACTCATTGTTTACTGTGAGTTGTATGTTTACATAACTCATTGTTTACTGTGTAATTTATTTATCTTTTGCGATATATTTGGGCATTTGATTGTTAAACATTTGATATAAGTTTTGAAGGTGTATGTTTACCTTGTGTCAGTTTACAAAGTGTTTTGTTTCCAGTGTTTGTAATCTATGATTGTATTGTATGTTTACAGAGTTGCAGCAATGAGTTATCAAGACAGAACACCGTCGTACGACAGCTGAAACAGGAAAATGAGCAACTCACTGATCAAGTTAAAACACTTCAGGACAAGTATGACAATTCTATATGTATTTCCTGTATTAAACCTTTACCATGCTAAATTTCTATAATTAACTTGTCCATCTTTCAATTTGGACAGTACCATCGACTGTTAAAAGGTGTGTTTTTCAAAAAGATACTGACCGAATGGTGAACAGTGCAGATCTTGATCAGACTGCACAGATGTTTCCAGCATTTGTATTGGTGAAGGACTGTCATGTGAGACTTGATATATTTCCATATTTGTTAAAAAATCTGATTTAGACAGAAGAGCTGCCACATCAAAAGTCTGGTCATTGCAGCAAATACTAGCAGATGGTAGTTGGTTCTTGCCCTTGCCTGATACGGATATCTCTGACAGCATATATTGCATATCCAGTCAGCAGCAAACTGTGTAACTAATACTGTGATATCATATAATTTCACAGCATGAAGTTTCATGGTTTTGGCCAAAATGACTTTTTACAGGGCAAGTTGAATTTGTAAATTTTAAATGAATAGAAATTTTGTTTATTCTTTGGTATATAATTTAGCAGCTTTAAGCAATCATGAAATCCACGGTAATGAGCCTTCCATGAATATTGATGATTTTACGGTTTTACAAATCATAGCAGCAAATGTAATATCTTCTACTATTTCATTATGTTTAATTTTACATTTGGACATTTTACAGAGTAAACAGAGCGGAAAGGGACAGTAGCCAGAAGAGAACATTGTTAGAAGATCAGAGGTCAAGGGTCAAGCAGGCACTGGAAAGTGCTAAAGCTGATGCAGAATCTCTAGTAAGTTGTTTTGTTATTATATCACAAGAGTGCTTTCCGAATGATTTAATGATACGCAACAGAAAGACAGTGATTTTATTCATTGACATAATCGCTATTGGAGATATATGTAGATTCTAACAAAACATCATGGGTAACTGTTCACATTATTCGCATTATCCACAATAAATGTGCCAGTTTTGTGTCATGTTTATATTTGGCATACTGCTATGACATTTGCTGCTAAGGAATAATTTTATGTGACATACAAATGAGCCGTGCCATGAGAAAACCAACATAGTGGGTTTGCGACCAGCATGGATCCAGACCAGCCTGCGCATCCGCGCAGTCTGGTCGGGATCCATGCTGTTCGCTAACAGTTTCTCCAATTCCAATAGGCTTTAAAAGCAAACAGAATGGATCATGACCAGACTGTGCGGATGCGCAGGCTGGTCTGGATCCATGCTGGTCGCAAACCCACTATGTTGGTTTTCTCGTGGCACGGCTCAAATAGCAATTATGTTGCATAATAACCTCATGGTGTCTTCTACCTGTATTCAATAAGAAAACAAGTTAGGTTATGTTAAAGTAATATTTAAGTGATGGAATTTTCATCTTTAAATTCAGTATCTGTATGTCATAACTTGCTGATACTCGTGCAAGGATTCATGGTTATAAGAACGTATTTGTATGTCATTGTTTACAGAATATAAATTAAGGTTGAACCCTGGGCTATAGGGCATGGGCAGTAGCTTGTATTTTACTATTGTCCATGAACAGGCTCCAACTGAGCCTGCAACATTTTAATTTATTTTCTTTTTGGATGACCTGTGGTTTTCCACTTTTTCTTTTTTGCCTCAACTGTCTGTTACAAGATTTCACTTACTATGTATTAAGTTGTTGACATATGTTTTCTTATTTCAGGAACAACTTGAAACTAGAATGAAATTGCTTCAGGACACAAATGAGAAACAAAAAATACAGGTAAGATTTAAGTTATAGTTTCGCAGAGCATCACTTAAAAAAGCATTTTAAATGATTGTTCCTGCTACTGGCTGGACTTCTGATTAAAATTACTAACAGACTTTAGGATAGGACTCTAAATCTAGCTGCGGTTTAAGGTGTAAAGAACCATGGAGAATTAGAGCATGTTCTGTATCCTCCAAATGACCAGTATTTTCACGAGGATTTACCTACAAGGGCAGCCAGAGGCACCTGTGAATAAACTTAGATACAGTATGTAAGCTCAATAATGTTACCTGAATAAAGAGAACTTCATTTTTTTTTGTTATTTAACTCGTAGCTTGTGGAAAAAATAAAATTCTTGGTGTAGTTTACAGTCCTTGATATAAACTGCAGATGTCTAATTGTAAATGTTCAAAGAATACACAAATGGTGTAGTTTACAGTCCTTGATATAAACTGCAGATGTCTAATTGTAAATGTTTAAAGAATACACAAGTTGGAAATACAGTTGAAATTCAGTGTCTCAAATTCCAAGGGATCAAGTATTTTACTTCAAGATAATTGAAACTTTACTTTAAAGTATATTTTGTGCATGTGTTTTTGGGACAGGACTTGAAAATGTCTTCAAGACAGCCAAAATTTTGAGATAAGCGAGTTTGAGATATTGAGTTTCAACTGTATTAGAAAGATTGAAAATGCTTTAAAAATGGAAATGTTAAAAAAAATGCAATGGTTCAAAGAACAACTTATGACCTTTTATTCTTAGTCATTTCCAGTTAAAGAAGTCTGCTGTGTGATATTTGTGAAATTTAGCCTGATCTTGTAATTTAAAGTCTTAATGAATAAAGGTCTGTTTTTCTGATTGTACTGAAGATGTTATTTGATGTGTTACAGATTGACTCCTACAAGAAGAGGCTTGGAGCTGTTACCAGGGAGAAGAGAGAGTATGAGGAAAGATTCCTGAAACTTACAGCAGAACTTGACAAAAAGGTAATAGAATACTTTTGAAACTTACAGCAGAACTTGACAAAAAGGTAATAGAATACTTTACAAACAAAACAGAGGGCTTTCGTGGATTAGACTGACTCCGAATCACTTGTCTCCACTGATGTGGGATCAAGTATCACTCGGGACATAGAATTTTTTATGTGAGGAAGCCATCCAACTGGCTTACGGAAGGTTGATGGTTCTACCCAGGTGTCCGCCCGTGATGAAATAATGCACAGAGGGTTCCTCCACAATCAAAGCTGACCCATAATTGTCTTGATGTGACATTAAACCACCAAAAAAACACTAAACAAACAAAACAGATAAACAGTTGAAATTTGTTTTCATTTCCAAACAACTCACACATGCTTTAACATATAAGTATTTTATTAGTAGTAATTTCTATTTTTTTGTCTTGCTGAATAGTTAGGACTGTGAATGTTCTTAATTACTGTAATGGTGGAGATGGAAATATAGCATGTTTTTGCTTAGATAAAAAAAGTCAGGGTTTAGTTTGAAAAAAACTTCTTTGGTCATGTTACTGAATCTGAATTATTTAGTGACAGTAGGAAGTGTTACGGAAGTTTTTGATAGACAACCAATCAAAGAACCTGGAGCTAGGGATGTTGCTGTTGGACACAGAGAAACTCGCAACACAACATATGAGAATTCTGGCAGGAGCTCACAAGAAGCCTCTTGTTTTTGTTGAAATTGAGAGAAAATTGTTTATTATTACAGAACAAGGTATTAGTAGACAGCCAGATGAAGAAACAGGAGCTGGAGACGTCACTGTCAGACATGGAGAAACTAGCCACACAACAGATGAAAAGCCTGGCAAGAGAAAGCGAAGAGGCGCTAGAAACTGCCAAGGATAAACTCCGAGAGATACATGAAATATTGCAGGCATACCAGAGATTTGTACGGGTAGGAAAACCTTTTGTCTTAGTTTTGAAAACCTACATGTAACTTCAGATTGGTACTGTTCACTGGACACAGAAAGGTCCAGTTGGAAAAAAAAGCAATTCTGCTTGTAGGTAAAGGATATTGAATGTTTTCGGCATTCAGAATGATGAATTTCGAAAAACAACTTTACAACTATGAAGTAACGCATATTGAAGAATCAAAGCTGTAAAATTGATCATGATTGAAAAAAGTGACTGTTATTTTGTTTAGCCAGAGATGTGCTCTGTAATATTTAAAGTAATATTGAGAATAAGGTAAAAAAAATTGTGACAGGTGTTACTTATTGCATATGAAATATTGCCCTATGTACTAAATTGAATTTTGAGATATTTTCTCTGTAGAACCTGGCCCAGGAGATAGTGCGGCGCACTCAGCAGACGCGACTCACAGTGAAGGAGCAGGATCAGAGGAAGTCAGGTACAGATAAATCAAACGCTTCCATGCAGCGCGCCCAGAACCTTGCCAAGGATATATTGAACCTCAGTCAGTCTGACCTCGACGAAATTATGAGTGCTGACGGAGAACACACTAAAATGGTAATACAGGACTTTTGTATATTGAGAACTATTTTTAAGGTACAAATTAATCAGTTTGTATAAAACCTGCTCACTGTTAAATCACATTAATCATGTAAGCATGGAATCTCATGGCTCTAGCCAAAACAGGTTTTTAGCGGAGGACTTGAATTTGTGCATTTCAACCATTGAAGATTAAATGAATGCGAGTTTTTTCGTTGTGATTTTATTTTCATGGATAAATGTAACCGCCAAATCCACTCTCGCAAATGCCTGTAATTTTTGCACATCAAAATGATTTGAGACAATAAACCACACAAAAGCCTTGATAAGTACATATATCATTACGAAAATTGTCCACTTATAAATAGCATCACTGTTTTTCTTGATAGGAATCTGAGCTTGAAGCAGAGAAGAGAAAGGACAGGAAGTGGACCAAGAGAGTAGAGAGGACGCAAAATAGCAAGGTAGGGATATAGATTTCATAGGGGCTCAAAATTACCACTATATAAATACAAGCTATCACCTGTATTACCTAACTTTCCTTCTGTCCCAGTATTTTCACATAGGTCTACAGCAGGTTCACAGTGTAATTTTTCCTTACTGTTAGGCGATTGTATTTTTTCATTTGTTCTCTACAGGATGACTTTGCTATGGCATTAATGGACTTGTTCCTACAGAAGATGGAGGAGAGGGTGGAGCTTACTACCAGACTGCAAGCTAAACACAGCCAAACAGAGCCGAGTTTACAAGTCAGCTGACCAATAGCATAATCTGTGACACATTTGAAAGAAAAATGATATTATTCCATATGTGCATTCCTTCTTTTTTGTCATTTTGTCTCATAAGCAGATGTCCGTCCATGTTATATTTATTTATTGTATTTTCAAAGAGAATTTTTGTTTGGGGTATGTTGATTGATTAGTTATAATTATGACAGATCTTTCACAGTATTTAATCAGGGATGTATTTAGAATGGACAGCTTTGAAACTGAACTATCTGAGAGAGAATCTTGATCCACGCATTTAAGTTAATTCAAAGGATCGCGGATATAAAAGTATTTGATTTTCTGTCTGAAAATATTCTTCAAAATGACAAACTGGCAAAGGTGTTTAATAAATCAGTTTATATTCAGTGTTCATAAGCATTAAATGAATCTTTGCCTCGAGTCAGACCCATGTTATTGCAAAAATTTATAATTTACACAAAATGTCTGTGATATATATTTGTACACTAGATGTATGATTATATTTATGTTTAGTGTAGATATATTCGTGTTAAAAAGGTTTCTGCCTTGTTAGGGAAAATGTATACAGATTTGCATTGGTTCAGTCTTACGCATAGCCATGTAAAATTATCACATTAAAGGGACCATAATAATGATCTATCATTGAAGGGCCAATATAATTAGCTTTCATTGTAGGGGCCAATATAATGACCTATCTTTGTAGGGGCCAATATTATCAGTGCCGTAGCCAGACACAAATTTTAACCGAGGCAATCTAGGGGATCCGGGGGCATATCCTCCTCCTGGAATATTTGTCCACAGGAAGGCTCTGGTGTGTTCTGGAGCCCTCTCAGACTGTGTTATATAACAGTAAAAATCGTCCTTTTAGCCCTGTTTATCACAATTCTACTTACATATTTTAAGAAAAAATTATATTGGTAACAAGGATATTTGGGGAATTATATGGTCGGATTCAATCATTTTTGTAACTAAAAGGCAATAAAATCAGAAAACCACCAATAAAGACATACAAGAACATGCTATATTCATCTTATTAGTTTATATAGGCCGAGATGGGGTAGGTACGGGAGGGAGCTCTATCCGTGTTGTGGGGGACGTGGAGGGGATCTCCCCATAGAATTTTTTGAAATATAGGTAGGAAATGGTGGCCTCTGGTGCCTTTTTCGGTCTAATTTTAAGGCATGGTGGGGATTTCCCCCTCATTTTAGTGGGGCCAGTGAGCTTTCATCCTGGATAATTTTGAAATACAGATTCGAAATGGTGGCCTATGGTGCATTTTTTGTCTTGATTATGAGGTACTGTAAAGGATCCATTTTAGAGGCCTCTCCCGCTGAATAGAATTGAAATACGGGTATGGTCTAAATTTTTAGGTATGGGAGGGTGTTCCCCCATCATTGTATTGGGGTCAGGGGGCTCTCTTCCTGGAAAATTTTGAAATACAGATACGAAATGGTGGCCTAGGGTGCATTGTTCGGTAGTGGATGGGAAACCCTCTCGTGATAGTGGGGTTAATGGGCTCTCTCACTGGAAAAAAAATGAAATACAGATATAAAGTGGTGGCCTCTTGTGCATTTTATGGTCTTAAGTTTGAGGTATGGGGGTACCCTCATTTTAGTGGGGTCGGGACTCCTCCCCTGGAAAAATTTGAAATATCGGTATGAAATAGTTGCCTCTAGTGCGTTTTGGGTTTTAAATTGGATAATGATAATAAACAACTGGGTTTAACTTTCACGAGTATAGGTCACTTATAAGCAAACTGGGGGTGGGGCAAGAGCCTGGCAAGGCTATCAATATGACTGCTAGGATTTCTATCTCACCTTGCCTCAAGGATGTCATGAGGCAAATGATATTCTGATATATTCTATTCATATTAATATACTTTTTTGAATTTTTGTAACTGAATTTTTCATCAGTGTGATAGGCCTACTTTTTAAAAAAAATTTTTTTGGCTCCTCAAATTTTAACCGAGGCAGCTGCCTCGGTTTGCCTCAGTGTGGCTACGGCGCTGATTATGATCTATCATTGTAGAGGCCAATATAATGACCTACCATTGCAGGAGCCAATATAATGACCTATCATTATAGGGGCCAATATAATGATAAGTAATTGTGCATAAACTCTCCAGTTTTATTTTATCAGAAATCTTTTTATAAGATTTTATTATTTTTCAGCAGTTATGCTGAATAAAGTGGCTTAAATATTTTTTGAATCTCTAGTTCAGTACATGTACTTTTTTTTATGTTTCTTTCATTTAGAAATTTGATTATTAAAAAAATTGGACTGTTTTTCAGTAAAAAATGAATTACAACAGTTTATGTAGTTAGACATTTTTCAGTAAATAACAGATCGTTTCAGTTTTATCAGCATATTAAACAGAAATGTAGTTCATTAGTTCATTCAGCAGTGATACCAAAGAAAAATTACGCCTAAGAAGACTTTACTGAGCTTTGAAAACCATCCATATCGCCCCTTAATGCAAAAAGGTACCATGAGCGTATGAATAAAGAAGGCACTTAGTACCTTTTTGCATTAAGGGGGCGATATATTCTTGATTCTACTAAGAAATTTCTCATTTTAAATTGCATGTTTTTGCATTAGAAATTCCATCGGCTGTAAAAAATTTTATTTCACTGTGTTATGCCAACATTAAATTTTAGTAAAAAAAAATACAACATGCAGTACGGAAATATACCAATTGAATCTCTGTCTAAACTTAACCATGTATTTCTGGAATTGTATTAAGTCTTCACTGAAAGCAGCTTTATTTATATTTTGTATTAATACACAATTAAAAATTTCAAATGAAGATTGCTTTTGTTCCCATTTGTTCCAGCCATGCAATCCAGTTTTTGCAAATTCATTTTACATGGAAATTAAAATATCACTTTCTTTGCCTCAGACTGATTGTTTCACTGTATGCCGAGACTTCATACTGTTGCATTAGGGCCTGTCAGACTGAATTGAGTCTTTCATGACTGAGTGGTTATGGTTGACCATTACCAGTGTGAATTCAAAACTCCGCTTTAAACTGAGATTTCATTCGTAAAAGGAAAATACAAGTGTCTTGCAGCTGGTTGTTGCAGGCCTTCAAGCGTTCCTACTTTTTTAAATGCCTCCTTTTTCCTACTTTTTGATGAACACCTACTTCTACTTTTTTGCTTGACATAGAAAGGAAAAAAATAAACACCATTTTCAGTAGTTTGCAGATGATGGACTCTGGTGTTGCTGGCAGTTTCTGGAGCCATTTGGTGCCTCCTGCAATACATTGCCTCATATCAAGGTACCTATAATCCTACCAAACCATATGGGCACACTGACTCAAGCACAGAAACTGCCAGTCAAGACATCTGGGGTCATCATTTGGTTGCCAGTGTACAGGCCCAGCCCAGTTGGCTGAGAAATGACCCAGGCCTCTTAGTGAAACCTTTAAAAACCTTTAATTTCAGAGCAAACCTTTAAAACCTTGAAATCTTCTGAAAAAAACCTTTAAAATAGCCTGTAATTTTCACTGTAAAACATATATTTTTTGTTCAGACTGCTTGCCGTGCCAGTTTAAAGCAAGTAATGGTTATACTACTGTATTTCTTCCTCCCTTTCAAGTGTTGTTATTAGGATACTGCTTGTGTATCTTTCATCTTGAGTTTTTCAGAATGCTGTTGTGTTCACCAGACCACATACATGTAGATGTTTTTAGTAAATACCTATATATATATTATGTGTTTTCAACGAGAATTCTGACAAAAATAGCCTTTATTTACTCTTTATTTATTAATATTTTACACTAAAAGGCCTTTATTTTCATAGATTGGAGCCTTTATAAAAACCTTTATTTTTGTTCAGGCCTGCTAGGAGGCCTGAATGACCTATACTCATCAAAGATGCACCCTAATATTTTGGCAAAGGAATTTTTTCTCAAAATTTAGACCCAGAAACGCACCAGAGGCTACCTGGTATTTCAGAATTTTCCGGTGGAGAGCCCCCTGACCCCCCTAAAATGAGAGGTGTACAGCCACCAGTAAATCCATGACACCCCTCCCCATCAAGAGGCGAGTAACCCCTCCATTACCTCAAAATTTAGACCTAAAAATGCACCAGAGGCCACCATTTAATGTCTGTATTTCAAAAATTGCCTGATGGAGAGCCCCCTGACCCCACTAAAATGAGGGGTGTACAGCCACCAGTAAATGCACCAGAAGCCACCATATCATACCTGTATTTCAAAACAATTCAAGAGGGAGAACCCCCTGACCCCCCCTAACATGGGCAAAGGCACCCCCTCCAATATCTACCCACTCTCAGCGCTTGCTGTGCCCTCTTCATTCTAGACTGGTGTCCCCTACCCCTCCCCCCAGTCAAAAATTTCTGGATCCAGGCCTGTTGTAGGTGTATTAACAGCTATTAAGGTAAGCATTGCAAATTTTATGTTAATAACCTACTTTTCCTACTTTTTTGTCCTCGAACCTGTTTTTTCCTACTTTTTTGTGTAGGGATCTCCTACTTTTCTTCTACTTTTTTGCAAGGCCATGCCGGAAGGCCTGTTGTTGGTCCTACCCAGATGCCCACTAGTGCCTTAAATAATCCACAGGGGCATCTTGTTCCTCCTCCTTCATACACCACAGGACCTAAATTGTGATTTAAAGACAAAATGAACAGACTGCCGGAATATGGACAAGAGTATATAACAAGGAGAAACAAAATTGAGATTCAACATTTTATTCTCCTGTGTACAAGTGAAAGCGATTTCCTCTTGTGAAAAATGGTTAAAAAAATACTGCTGTTGTTCCATACTCCTATGAGTCCACCCTCTATAAATAAATAAAACAACAGCTGTCTATAAGTCAGCCAATGCTCGACTATTCGAACTGTTGTCCCAGAAGCGGGAATATTATCCTAAATGTCAAAATATCTTTAGAGTTTCAATCAAGTACAGGTGACATTGTATTAAGAGACCGCCCAAGGGACTGCTAAAATGTGGTCTCTTAATGAAATTCAGTCATGTGAAGAGAAAAGATATTTTTAACTGTTAATGTAACTGTATATATCATGAGCATATATATATGTATATAAATTTCACAAACTGAAAATTATAACTTGATTGTTTGTCAGTTCGACTGTTACAAAGGTTAATTGCATCCAGGCAGGTGCAAAATGTACTTGCTAATTACACAGGTGAAGAAATACCCAGCAGGAATTTGGTACCAGGTTGCTTAATAGATACTTTTGTTAAATATTTTACCTGTTGGGACTCCATTTAAGTGGTCGCTGGTCGTTTAATAAAAAAGTCGTTTAATGGAATAAATTTATGTACTGAAAACATTCGGGAGGGATTCTGACCGGTCGTTCAATACAAAAATCGCTTAATGGAGGTGGTCGCAAGTACGATGTCAACTGTATCTGCATTAGCTTTGGAGATAGTAACTTGCATGCAAAACTTTAACCAGAAATGTTTCAAAAGGGGACATAATTTTGCAAAATACATGTCAGAGTGATGGGACTAAATGCTTTGACCTAGTTTTATCAAGAAATGTGTGAAGTTTCAGTTCAATATTTACATTAGTTTTTGAGATAGAAACTTGCATGCAAAACTTTAACCAGGATTTTCTCAGTCCAAAAGTGGGCATAGTTTGGCCAAAACACATGTCAGAGTTATGGGACTTGATCCAGTGAGATTGGTAATTGATCTAGAAAAAAACTAGATGTGTGTACATAAGACACAGGCGCCCCCACTCCTGTCACTGTACATGGTTTTATGACTCGAGGTTTAATATTTTTTAAGATGTTTGCAACACAAACTTAATTTTCACTTAGTAAAGGGCCAAAACTCTGGCCTAGCCATGTAAAGTCCCAAAGACAGCACCTGATACAAAACTCCATAGGCTATAAAACAACTCATTAATGTTTAATGACTAGGTCAAGTATGACTTGATTTGTTGGGTTTAACATCGCACCGACACAATTCGGGTCATATGGCGACTTTCCAGCTTTGATGGTGGAGGAAGACCCCAGGTGCCCCTACGTGCATTATTTCATCACAAGCGGGCACCTGGGTAGAACCACCGACCTTCCGTAAGCCAGCTGGATAGCTTCCTCGCATGAAGAATTCAACGCCCCAAGTGAGGCTCGAACCGACATCGATGAGGGGCAAGTGATTTGAAGTCAGCAACCTTAACTACTCGGCCACGGAGGCCCCGACTAGGTCAAGTGCATTTTGACATTCATGCAGCACAAACTTTTATATTTTGACTAAGTCAAGGGTCAAGCAAATTGAAAAAAAAATAGGTGCACATATTCACAAGCTGGATAATATTCCTACATGATTTCATGACTAGGAGAATTTTTTTAAGATCTATGCAACACAAGCACTTTGTGTAGTTTTCATACAGTCAAGGACCATAACTCCAATCTGGCCAAGTGAAATCCCAAACAGTACACCAGGTGCACAACTTCACATGCTATATAACAATCCCCTAATGTTTTATGACTCTAAAGTCAAATACTTTTTGAGATACAACAGACACAAACTTGTATCCCATTTATGCATATTTTTAATCATGGGCCATATCTCTGATCTGACTGATCAAAAATTCCAGAAAATTGTCCCATGTGCACAACTTTACATACTGAATAATATTCCTTTGACATCTCATGACCCTATTAACTTTATCATGACATCACAATACAATAAGTTTGAAATTTTACACAGGGAGTCTATGTTAAAGTCCGAGTAAAATGTAATCAATACCCAAGTGAAATTAATATTATTTCGCAATGTTTTGGACATGTTAAAATTATGAATGTAATATACTTTTCTAGATATGTGCGACAACTTTTATGCCTTTTCATGCATATTTTTTTACTAAGTCAAGGGCCATTAGTCCGGTCTGAGTGGGTGATATCTCCAACAAAACCCCAGCTGCACAATTTCACATACTAAATACTTGTGTAATGTTTCATAATACTGGGTCAAATACTTTTTGAGATATGAATGATACAAATTCGGACGGACAGAAGGATGGAAGTTCCTACATATGGGTATTGATGTGGCTACTCTTTTGTTCTCTCTATTGTTCCTTTTAGCCATGTAAAGAAAACTAGGCACATAGACATCAAAGAAAAAAGTACAGTTACCTATTGTTCCTATAGCCACTTAAGTATGCAAATGTAAGCTCGGACGAACATTGGCAACACTTATAATGTGAATTTTTTTTGTGGGTGGGGCGGGCACAAAAAAGTTTCAAGGCTATATGCCTTTAATAGCTTAAGGTGTGACGCCAACGCCTGGGTGAGTAGAATAGCTCTGAGATAAAAAATAGCGGAGCTAAAAAATGGTAAAATGAAATACATTTTTTTCAATAATACTGTCAAATTTGACTGATTAATAGACAACAACGAATTGGCTATTAAAATTGTGAAAGAAAATAGCAACCAGGCCATTAATATTGTGATAGACAATAACAAGTGGGCCATTAAAATTGTGATAAACAATAATAAGATAGTAGACTCCTCAACAATTGTATGTCACAGGGTCATGGCTGTATGTCTGTAGTAACTGTTGTAGTCGTGTATTCAGGGTCACTGACTAGGTGGGTCTTTTCTGTCCTTGTAATGCATATCTGGTAACTCCTTCAGCTTTATTGCTGCCTGAAATAAGTATATTAGGAATTATGCTTTTATTTTTTATTTTATTTTTTTTTGGATTTAACGTCGCACCGACACATGATAGGTCATATGGCGACTTTTCAGCTTTAATGGTAGAGGAGGACCCCAGGTGCCCCTCCGTGCATTTTTTCCTCACGTGCGGGCACCTGGGTAGAACCACCGACCTTCCGTAAGCCAGCTGGATGGCTTGCTCACATGAAAAATTCAACGCCCCGAGAGGCTTGAACCCATATCGATGAGGGGCAAGTGATTTGAGTCAGCGACCTTAACCACTCAGCCACGGAGGCCCCCGAATTAAGCTTTTAGGTTTCATACCAATATTATGATATATTATATAACTCTAGCATATTTTTTTGAGGCAACAATTTTTTTTGCGAATTCTGCAACTTTGCTACAATGTTGAATTAAGGTTGGTGCCGGAATTCTACATTTAGGTGGGATTCGCTTGTGTCTTTAGATGTTTGTCGATAACATTTTGCCAAGCAAAACTCTGGTTCATTGACAACAAAAATTTCAGCCTTAATCTTCACAGTACTTTGATAACAACAGAAGTTTCAGCCTAAATCTTCACACATACTTTGATAACAATAAAAGTTTCTGCCTAAACCTTCACACATACTTTGATAACAACAAAAGTTTCAGTCTAAATCTTCACACAACTACTATGATTATAAAAGTTTCAGTCTAAATATTAACAGGTACTTTGATGACAACAAAAGTTTCTGCCTAAACCTTCACATGTACTTTGATAACAACAAAAGTGTCAGTCTAAATCTTCACACGTACTTTGATGATAACAAGTTTCTGTGTTTCAACCTAAATCTTCACATGTACTTTAATAACAACAGTTTCAGCCTAAATCTTCACAGGTATTTTGATAACAACAAAAGTTTCAGAGGCCAATATTCTTAGGAGTTTACACCAAAACCTATAGATCTAGTTTATCCATAATGCTGGAACATGTGAGTGTGTGTGTGCACAATGCCCAACTTTACAGTGCTGCCTCACTGGAATATCACACCATAGACATGTGGAATGATACCCCACTCAGTCACATTATACCGACACCGGGCTGACCAGTCCTAGCACTACCCTCTTAATGCTGAGCGCCAAGTGGGGAAGCTACTAGTACCCTTTTTTACGTCTTTGGTACGATGCGGCCGGGGATCGAACCCACCACCTCCCGCACTCGAAGCAGACGCTCTACCACTAGGCTACCGAGGTGGTCTATGTGAAGGTAAATTTTGGGATTAGGTTTTATTTGACTAATTTAAATTATTTTGCAGTAAATTATAATATCTGTTATAAATTTGGCGTTTCAGTAGGGGTGTAAAATTATATCAATTACCAACATGTTCAAAATACGATCATATCTTACCATTTCTGGTGTAAGATCACGCTGTGATGTAGCTAACATTTCGTAACCGACCATAAATTTCCGGACAGTCGCTGATCTCAGTAGCGGTGGGTAATACACTGCATGTAGTTGCCAATGACTACAGTCCTCATGATGGTAACTTCCTGTCGGAGCACCTGAAAAAAAAATATAAAGATATAGATTAACATCTTTGTGCAAAATGAACACAGAAGAAGTTTATTCTAAACTTAAATTTCAAACCAAAATTTAACATCTGTTAGCAGAAACAAGACTTTTCTCAGTTTTATCATGCACACACACAGAGTTCTGCTTGTTTCCTTGGAATTAAATTGATAACAACACATATTATGTTACTTGGCAACCTTCCACATTTAATGTTGGAGGAAGACAGCAAAGGAAGACCACATGCCCCTCCAGGCACTGTTTCAGGTACAGGCAGGCACCTGGTTAGAACCACCGACAAGCTAGCTGGCAGGCGTCCTCAGTTTGAACCAACAGAGGCTAGCAACAAGTGATTTGAAGCAAGTGACCTTAACAGCTTGGCCACAGAAGCCATACATTCAGAAATATAAAACTTAATATCTAAAACACTTGGCTTGAATGAACAACAAAAGTACTGGCATGATCTTTGTCTAAAGGCCCCTTGCACTGTTTATCATTAAGCTGGGGGAAAAATGACCTTACATACTAGTTTATAAGTCTTAATTACAGGTATTCATATGTTTGACGTCATGGAAGAGAAATAAAGCCGTTACATAATTTTGATAATACACTAGTGTAATAAAGCTTTGATGTTAATGTTGTTTTTTTATAGGAGACGTTGGTTGAATTTACTTGGTCTATAATAGATAAAGAAAGAAGAAATTTTGATGTTTCAACAGGAAAAGCTTACATGTGATAAAAAGAATATCACATTTGTGTCTTTCCACATTGAATTAATTAAACTTGTTGAATAAAATTGATAGACTTGTTTAATAAATTCAATATGAAAAGACATTCATGTAATATCCTTTATGACTATCACTTACCATGCCACCCCATTGAATAAGGGAAGGACACTTCAAACAGATTGTCATATTTGATCAACAGGCGTTTCATGATATCCGCCAGGTCTGAAATCAGAAAGAAGTTGTCAACTTTAATATTAATGACCATTATTTAGGAAATATATTTCTTTTAAATATTAAACTGATTTTGCTCTGTATTTTTTAGTTAAGTTCTTACATTCTTTTTTTTGTTGTGAATTCAAATCTGATGAATGTTTTCCAGGATTTCAGGTCGGCATTTATGTAAGGTGGTGGTGCATGTGTTCGGATTTAATCTTTTTCCACATTTCTTTTCAGTCATAGAAGCAACATTGCCTACTACAGTAACACAATGCCAAACTTTATAGTGCTGCCTCACTGGAGTATTATGCCGTAGACATGTAACATGACACCCCGCCCAGTCACATAATACTGACATCGAGCTGACCAGTTCTAGAACTATCATCTTAATGCAGAGCCAAAAGCAAGGCAGCTTCTATACTATAGTACCATTTTTCACATATTTGGTATGACAAAACCAGGGAGTGAACCCTTGACCTTCTGCACTCGAATTCGGCACTAGGCTTCTGAGGCAGTTACTCATGTAGGGCAGTCAGTGAGATGGTCAATATAGAATTTAAAATGAACTGTTTATACAATAAAGGAGACAGTTTTTAGACACTCCCAATAATTCATTCAGGCTTTATCCTTACAGAATTATTCCACTGACTTTTATCCTCAATGTCATGTTTAAATATATCCAAATGCAGTTCTGCTAATTTTTTTTATATTAATATAAGATACATCTCACGTAACACATATTTATACATTTTACTTCTAAAAATCAAATTTCATTTCAGATAAACAAATAATCTTTGGAAGAAAGCTCAGATGAGTATTGCCTATAATGCTCAGTGAAACAAACCATTTCTTTGAGATTCGGTGAGATCCTCTAAACGTAGAACATGAGATTTTGGAAGCAGCATTGTTTCATACGGCCACACTGCCCAGTATGGAACCAGCCATACCCAATGTTCATTCTCTAGGATCACACGTTCCTGAAGACAAGAATATGCTAAAATCAGAACATCATTTTCTGATGTATTCATAAAAGATTAACATAAGTTACACAATTCTATTTTGAACTGCTACTGTAACTAAGCTTCCAAGATAGTACATACGAATTCCAACCAACAAGTTGAAGCTTTGTTACCCAAACAATGTGTACTTAGCTGATTAACTGAAGACAAAATGTCTACAATCATATATGAATCCTTAACCTTTACCCTGCTATATTTCTAAAATAAGACTAGTCCATCATTAGATTTGGGCAGTACCATTTATTATTTAAAGGGGTGTTCACTGAAAACTTACTAACTGAACAGCTGACAGTGCAGACTATGATCAGCCTGATCTTGGTCTGCACTAGTCGCATGGGCAGAATCACCTGCCACCAGCAGGCTAAAGGTTAAGGTGCATTTCTAAACGAACATAAGTAAATAAATACCAGTAAAATTTTTGTTTGGTTATAAGTCACACTGACAATTTACTTTGTACATCAACTTTCCAGCAAGACCCTACATGCCTCTCTGGACATAATTTCAGGCACAGGTGGGTGCCCCAAGTAGAACCATCGGTCTTTCTCTAGCTAGCTTTATAGCTTCCTTTTCATAACAACCCAAGCACAGCTCAAACCCAGAGATGAGGGACACGCCATTCAAAAACAGCTACCAAAAACACACAGCAACCGAGACCCTGAAGTAAATCAAGTATCCAAATCTAGGTAGATTACCGTTTAGTCACCTTTTTCTGCAGTTCTTTGTTGACGTAGTCAATCAACATTGGAGACTTATACTTGCTGAAATAGTCTCGCTGTGTTCGGTGTTTTACTGATGGTTCATTTGGGAGAAACGAGCTTGCCCAAACCTGACAATGTGGGTGGGGATTAGAACATCCCATAATTGCCCCTCGGTTCTCAAATATCTGTTATAAGGAATATACAGAAAGAGTAACGCATACATATATTACCATAATTACTAATCTATTAGATAATCCTTCTTTAAGACGGTTTCCATTAATTACTTTGGAATCGGCAGTATTTTGCAAACTTCTTTACAAATTCTTTATGTCAATGACATTGACTCGTTTATTAAAGAGGCAAAAATTACCGTATATCCCCGGCCATACGTCGAGAATTTTTGGTCAGAATATATGTTCTGAATTCAAGGGTCGACTTATGGCTGCATAACTAAACGCAGTCATTATCCTCTTTCAAATTTTGGGACCGAACGCAATGCATTCTGAAGTTTGTGTACGATATTTTCGCCATTTTGGTGAAGGGAAACTGCTCTCCGTGCTTATTGTTTAGGCTAAAAATTACAATTGCCGTTACGCTCCGTAGTTACCCTAGTTAAACAAAACTAATTTTGTATAAATTTAATAGTATTTTTTATAGTATTTTGAAGAAAGAAATATGAAAAATCGTAAATCTTATTGAAATAATGAAGGATTGTTATTTTTTACCGAGATGGAATTGTGAACAATAAAACTTACACAAGGCGTTTCGCTAATTGCTGATAATTAATGGCCATTTGATCTGTAAAGTTAAAAAGATCGTAACAAAGGCGATTATTGGTTTGAATTGAGATATTATTATTGTGTGTTAATCGATTGATACATACCAGGGGTATACATAATGCTACCACCTATTGTCACAATCGGCAACAATTAATAACCGTTTACTCAAACTGATCCGATAGCAAACTTCAATCTCGCTATTCAAAGCTAATTCAAATCAATTAATTGTAACTGTTTATAGCTTTCAAATGTATAACTCCCCTTTGCTTTGAAAATCCGCCGCTTCGAAAGACTGTCATTGTCTTGACAAGGTGTAAACAACATTCATTCAACAAGGATTTAAGTGAGAAAAAAACGCGCACCGCAGTGATTCCTGCTGGAACAACGTCAGTTTTACAGCCGCTTGATGTGTCACTAAATAAGCCATTCAAAGTAAATATGCGTCACCAATGGAATCAGTGGATGGTAGATGGACCGCATGAGTTCACTAAGCATGGAAACAGAAAGCGGCCGGACTTAGTGACTGTGTGCACGTGGATTTAAATGCATGGGACGGTATAAGTGATGAAATGGTGATCAGATCATTTCTCAAGTGTGGTATATCCAATTCGTTGGACGGAAGTCAAGATGATGCTTTGTTTGATGAGTTTATTAGTGGTGAAAGTGCTAACTTTCATAATGATGTTCAGATTTCCGAAGGAGATGACAATGAGGGTCTTGATCCCTATGACCCCCAGATTTCACAGGCCGATCTACTTTCATTATTGGCAGATGACAGTGATTCCGATAGTGAGTTCGAAGGATTTTAATGACTGAGCAAAACGTACGTAGAATACCGGTAACTGTTTGAAAACAAATCTTGTGTGATTATATCCGTAATTATTATTGATGAAATTACATGACTGTATTTTTTCGTGCTTATTCAATGTACGCTAATGTACGGTAATTAACAAAATATTTGTCTATTTTATATGTTATAAACACATTTTTTGGTGACTTAATAATGGTTGAAATAAAAGAAAATCATGATCGTTTATTAAGACTGAGTTATTTTTCACGCTTATTAATGTACGCTAATTAACAGATGTTTGTCTATTTTATCTGTTTAAAAAACTATTTTGGTCACTTAATAGTGGTTTGAAAAAAAAATCATGATCGATTATTATGTCATGTAATAAAGAAATAAGTCTTTTATTTTTGTTTTTTATTTTTGTTTGTTTATGTATGCCTTGACTCTCAAACTAACAATACATTTTAACACTATTACGGCACAAATAATTTATCGCGGAAACGTCACAAAGATGGTGCGCGGAAATATAACAGAAAACAAAAAAGATAATTTGCTGGAACCAATGTTTTTTTACATTATTTTGTGCCATAGTAGTCGTTAAGAGGCATTGTTGTTCCTCCCTAACTTTCCAAAAATTGTCCATTAACGATGGTGAGAAGAAGAAAACAACTTTGCCCAACGTTGACAAACTGCAAAATAAAAAATCGCTTGCATAATTTTGCTACCAAACCCAAATGTTTCCAGCATTACACTTGACAATTTCAGCATTTATGATGCCAGGTGATCTAGATCGATCTAACCCTCGACTTATGGTCGGGGCAACTCGAAAATCTTAAGATTTTTATCCAAAGTAGACCCTCGACTTATGGCCGAAGTAGACTTATGGCCGAGAATATACGGTAAGTAAGATTTTTTCAGAAGAAAAACCTCGTCTTACAGGCAAGTAAATATGGTAAGAAGCGATAAGCGTATATCATTTTGGTTCTCATATACTGTGTAGTAAAGCTGAGGCTTTGACAGCTTTTCACATATTACAAAAACAACGAGATCATTAATAATCCTGGGGCGGCTTATTTTTGTGGTTGAGACAATCTTTGAAATTACCCGGTAAATCTCAACAAACAGTAAAAATACCCATTCCCTGAATGTTCGAAAAACTGAAATGCAGGAATCCATATCCCCATAAAATAGTTGTTTTGGCCAAAACCATGAAATTCTGTGTCCAAGAAATAAAACAATTTCACAGTATTTTAAAAATTCTGTAACTAAATACTAATGTTCAAAAACTGAAATCCAGCTGTTTTGGCCAAATGACAAAATTTTTTGTCCTCAAAATAAAATGATTTCGCAGTATTTTTAAAGATTCTGTTACTAAATACTTACTTAAAATCTCTTTAATTTCACTCTTTTTATCTACAAATACTAAGAAATAAAGCTTTTACAGTAGTTCAAACATGCAGACTTGTGGATGGGTACACTTTAAAGTCCTTACCTGTACCCAAGAATATTTTTTTCCAAGATCAACATTTATTTCTGCCCATTTGTCAACAACTTCTCGTATATCCGACACTGACATTCTTGGTAACGTTATATCAGACCAAGGATGGAAACACATCACCTGGCACGTCCCCTTAGCCTCGCTGCATCGAAATAATGGGTCATCACTTTCATCTGGTTAAATAATGAAAAAGTGCATGAACTTTTTATCTTAACTTATTCAGTCCAAACACTTAAATAATGTGTTCATTTAAGGAGGTAGGTTACCTTGTTACAAGGGTAAATTCAAATTAGTTGAACTGCAGCATTTTTTTGTATTTCGTGTAATATGAAGTTTTAACTGCTACAATCTCAATTTTGTTTGTCTCTGTCCCTTCAAGTTCAATTTTTATCCAGGTTTGAAGAACATAACCCTCCAAAGGTACTTCATATTGAAAGAAGAAGGAAAATACAGATATTTAACACTTTTCATTGTATTTTAGTTCCATTGATATCCGTAGAAGTCTGCATAATTGATCATTTTACTAGTATGCACGTTAGCTTTCTAATAAAAGCTTAAAATGTAGATGTCGTGGGGCTCATGTTTCCATGGTAACGCATTTTCTCTCAGTTTTAAACAACAATGTATAAAAATAGGTGTTTTCGACGGCTTCAGTGCCATTCTGTTAATGACCAACATGAAATATTTGGGTAATATTATCAGCAAAATACCAAGCACTTTACATGGTACCCTATTTTTCTTAAATTTGAAAGTAACCATGGCAACAGAGATGTTTAAAATAGGTTATATCTTGCTTTTTGTTGCAATTTCTTCAAAAACATATTGAATAAGATTATCTTTCTAGTTGATGTAGCTTTAAAACATATTATTTCTAACGTAAGTTACATTTTCGTGTTATTTGCATTTATTCAAACTAATTTCACAGCTTAGAATACGTACAGCTTTACCCGTCGTCTGCCATTTTCATGGAAAAATCGTTCAGCGTGCTGCTATTATTCTCATGGATATTGTTGAAATGAAAGTAAAAAGCCGAAGCTGTGTTTCTTAAATAGACCAGTGTCAACGCTTTTGAATTTTACATTTAGAAACATAGGTTACGGGCTTCGTTTCCATGGTAACATCAATTCAATTCAAGAAACCACAATTTTCTACAGAAATCTGAACAATTTTAGATCTTAATTTTAGTATTTAAGTAACAAATTATCAACGGAACCTGCAAAATAGGTATTACAAAACAAACTGCTAGACTTTTTATTTAAAAATGGCCATAAAAAGTAACCTTTCACCCAACTATATTCCAAATAACACCGGTTGCCATCATCCATTTTCTTACATTCCGTATAACATTTCAATATAACTACATAAAAGAAGCAAAATATTGATTATTATTTAGAGCAAAAGACTCATAAAAATATTTCAGCAAATAATGGTTAATTGAAAATAGTTAAAATAAAGAAAATGTACAGAATCACGTACTTTCGAGATAAAAGCTATTACTTTTGCGCGGTAACTGACACGTAACGTCATGACATCATTTTAAGGCAACATTGTTTTGAAGCGTTTCTGCGGCAATTTATTCATTATTTCTGCATTATTAAACCATAAAGCATCAGGTCGAAGACAGGTTCATGATTTGTTTTCAGAAGAATGAATATACAAACACATTTAGTTTGTCATAAACGTCGTCGTAAACTGTCACGTTAGCTTCCGGATGGACATGCGCACATACAAATATGAAGGTATCCTTCCTCCTTAAAGAAAGCATTACAGAAATTAAATAATATGTCAAGTTGTGGAGCAGCATAAGATTTCATGTTAACCTTTACCCTGCTAAATTTAAACAAGAGCACCGCCTTGCGGGTGCTGACACTCATCTGATTTTTTTGGTATAATAGAAATATTGTCCTACCAATGATTTTCTAAGTCTAAAAAGGGCCATCATTCTTGCAAAAAGCAGGATAGAGTTATGTTTCTTGATGTACAGCGTCTGCTTATGATGGTGAAAAACTGTTGCAAGTTTTAAAGCAATAGCTTTGATAGCTTATGAGAAAAGCTGACAAACATAATACTCAACCAAGAAAACTGATTTTCTAAGTCCAAAAGGGGCAATAATTATTGCAAAAAAACAGGATGGAGTTATGTTTCTTGCTTCACAGGGTCAGCTTATGATGGTGAACAAGTGTTGCAAGTTTCAAAGCAATAGCTTTGATAGTTTAAGAGAAAAAGTTAACCTAAACATAAAACTTAACCAAGAAATCTGATATTTTCTAAGTCCAAAAGGGGCCATAAATCTTGCAAAAAGCAGGATGGAGTTATATTTCTTGCTGTACAGGGTCAGCTATTGATGGTGAACAAGTGTTGCAAGTTTCAAAGCAATATGTTGGATAGTTTAGGAAAAAAGCTGACCTAAACATAAAACTTAACCAAGAAATCAGATTTTCTAAGTCCAAAAGGGGCCATAATTCTTGCAAAAAGCAGAATGGAGTTATGTTCCTTGCTGCACAGGGTCAGCTTATGATGGTGAACAACAGTTGCAAGTTTCAAAGCAATATCTTTGATAGTTTAGGAAAAAACCCTGACCTAAACATAAAACTTAACCAAGAAATCTGATATTTTCTAAGTCCAAAAGGGGCCATAATTCTTGCAAAAAGCAAGATGGAGTTATGTTTCTTGGTGTACAGGGTCACCTAATGATGGTGAACAAGTGTTCCAAGTTTCAAAGCAATACCTTTGATGGTTTAGGAGAAAAGCTGACCTAAACATAAAACTTAACCAGGCAACGCCGACGCTGATCAAGTGATGACAATAACTCATCATTTTTTTTTCAAAAAATCAGATGAGCTAAAAATAGACTGGTCCATCATTCAATTTGGGCAGTATCACTTATAATTCAAAGGGGTGTTAACTGAAAATTTACTGACTGAATAGCGAACAGTGCAGACAAATATCATCAATCAATTAATTTAACGGCTGCCATTTCCTTATATGGACATTACCAAATATTATATTTATGGCAAAATTATGTTAAATACAATTAAACATGGAGCTTAAATTTAAGGTATACTTTTACAGACACATTAAGGTTCATATTATATTATGGGCCACAAAATACGTTTCTCTTACTTGTTATTCACCAATTTTCTATATATGGTATTGCCCATCTAAGGATGTCTCTGTGCCCAAAATGGCTGCCATTTGAGTGCATAGTTAAATAGCTATATCTTTCTTGTTTGTAGTCAGATTTGATACTTTTTTCGTTAATGTTAATGTTTCACTTAAATCTTTCTAATAAATAGAGGGTATTTGTTTGTTTTGAGTGAATATGGAATATATTTCACTGAGAAGTGAGAAAATTTCAAATATTTTCACGAGCATGTAGCGCGGGTGAAAATGTGAAAAAATTTTCACTTCGAGGTGAGATATATTCCATATTTACGAAAAACAAACAAATTTTCTTTTTATTTTATGCTTAATTACGTTGAGATGTGCATTTTGCAACAAATTTTAATCTCAGCGCGGGAAACAGGCGCGCGTTAACAGACACGACGTCAGATGTGTTGTGACGTTAGAAAGACGCACACAACATAAAGTTCCATTTTATTTGATTTTTTGCTGCATAATGTTATGAAATTCTCATTAAGTAAAATAATTTGAATCGAGCAATATACTATAATGAACAAAGTGCGACTACAATTTTCATCCTGTTTTAAGCAAATAATTTAAAATTCATACACAATGTACAAGTAGATCGGAGCTATATTTCTCACAATGTGAAAATATAGATTTCATATTTTCACAGTGTGAGTGATGAGATATAAAAATATTTAACTGATAGAATACAGTATTTCATTAGTTAGCATAAAATAAGAAATGTTGCCAGATGTTGAATATTCCCCTTAAATATTGAAGAAATGTTTAGCTGGCTTTGAAAAGATGCGTTATACCCAGCCCTACTAATATCACCTGCAATTAGTCCCAGATTATAACCAATATTGTGCTATTTTTTTAACCTGTCAAATGTGCATACATAACATGCTCTGTGCATTTGATATTATAATATTCGGCCCAACTTCGGTGCTATCCGTATGTTTTATGGAAAGAAATTTTGGTTAAGTGTCCAAATTTCATTATTAGTACTGGAAGTGAAACACGTACTCGTCATTCGTATCTGTGGTTCAGTGGTTACAGCACATGACTCAAATGCTGGAAATCGCTGGTTCGAGCCCATTAGGGAGAACATCTTTCTTTTTCATTTTTAATTGTTTATATGATTTATATGACTCCGATGACAGCAGTACCGACACCGCGAGCAAAACTGAATGATGAATTTAGCTAGATGTAATTTATATGTATGAAATTTATAATGTAGTGAAATGAACTGTGAATAAAAATAACATAAACATATATTTAAAATGAGATATTAAAAAACAAGAGCTGTCTCCGTAGGATGACACATGCCCCCGATGGCACTTTGAATGAATAGTTATGGCCAATGTTAGAGTTTAGGACCTTTGACCTACGGAGCTGGGTCTTGCGTGCGACACATCGTCTTACTGTGTCACACATTCATGCATAGTTATTTTAAAATCCATGCATGAATGACAAAGATATGGACTGGACATGCCCATCAATGCACTATCATGAAAAATGATCTTTAACGTCTAAGTGTGACCTTGACCTCTGAGCTACGGACCGGGGTCTTGTGTGTGACACGTCGTCTTATTGTGGTACACATTCATGCCAAGTTATTTGAAAATCCATCCATCGATGACAAAGATATGGACTGGACACGCCCATCAATGCACTATCCTTTAACGTCTAAGTGTGACCTTGACCTTTGAGCTACGGACCTGGGTCTTGCGCACTGCACGTCGTCTTACTGTGGTACACATTCATGCCAAGTTATTTGAAAATGATTAAATCCATCCATCGATGACAAAGATATGGACCGACACGCCCATCAATGCACTATCCTTTAACGTCTAAGTGTGACCTTGACCTTTGAGCAACGACCTGGGTCTTGCGCACTGCACGTCGTCTTACTGTGGTACACATTCATGCCAAGTTATTTGAAAATCCATCCATTGATGACAAAGATATGGACCGGACACGAAAATTGCAGACAGACCAACAGACCGACAGACGGTTCAAAAACTATATGCCTCCCTTCGGGGGCATAAAAATGAGATAAAAACATAAAAAGATACTTGTGAAAGTACAATGAAGGGAACAGTGCATAAAAATGTACATGTACAAAGTGTTATTAGAAATTTGTGAAAAAAAAGAAAAGAAAAAAAAAGAAACAGACTCTGAACGGTTTCGATCTTAAGGTCTCCAGGTTTCAAGCTATTGACGATGACCACTGAGCTATGGTGACTTGCGTACATGCGTATGCACGCTTTAAATATAAACCATTTTAATTCCTGGTTACTTTCCGTATACTATATGGAATGTACCGAAAATCAACTGAAGATTAAAATATTCTATGCACCGCCCATGTAATCAATTTGCATTTGACAGTTCAATAAAATAGTACAATACAAGGCTGCAAACTATTAAAATGCAAAATAAAGCAACATATGTTGATTTTTTTACCTACCTGGGACAGGGCCTTCCTCTAACAGAGCTGGGAAATCATTGGTAAACAGGTATGTGCTCTCATAGTCTGGATTTACCTGCAAAAAGTATGGTAATCAAATTAAACAAACATCTACAATACACTGTAATCAGAATACAGACTGTAAACCTCGTTAACTTGCATTTCTTTTTTATGGGGAAGTAGAATTAAATTGAAAGGGGAAACTTGATCATTGCAAGCCATAGGCATAAGCGCTGCTAGTTTAAGGGCTGCCAACCTTGACTTTTTACTTTCTGAGCTAGAAATATTGGCTGACATAATGCAATCTGATGGTCAAATTTTGTATGATACACACCTCTGATTCAGGGGTAGTCCTTTGGATCAAACGGGTACACAATAATTATATACACAAGTTTCTATGGTACTGAAGTATGAAAGAATTATAAACTTGAACAGTTATTACTTGGTGATGGGTAAAATAAAGTACAGAATGTAAGATACCTTCCCATTTGGTCTAGTATTTCCAGGACACAGAGGGTTTTTGAGGTCATGTCTCGGTATATCTTCCTCCTCAGGTTTCTCAACATGACCTGCCCAGGGTCTCTTCATTCTGTGAGGGCATACCAATACCCAATCATCACGCAATGGATTGTAACGTAAATGCTGATGATCTGTATATAAAAACATTAATATATGGATCTGTCCGTCTACATTCATAAAACTAGGCCATGAATTTGCCTCCTAATCAAAGGCACAGATAAAGAATATGAAGTAAATTTTACAGATGTAAAATGACAAAAGAAGAACAACAAAAGCAAACAATTTCCTGAGATCACTATAGCACGGTTTAAATTCCAGTAGATACAATGATATTAATTATGTTGGGTTTTTTTTCCCAGTAATTTGAGAATATGACTCATACCTTTTGCACTGGGAATTTTATTGGCAGTTTAGTCATTATAAGAAAAATTTAATCCATCTAATGAGAGCAAAATATTTTCCAATAGACATCTGTTTCTTAAGCAATTTTAGATAGGCACACTCACTAAATGCAAGTTCAAATTCAGAACAGCATGTAGCCTTAAAAAGTACTTACATACTTTGGCAAGTCAATAAAATATACAGCAAATGTCAAAATTCAGAAGAAAACTTCACTGAAAATAATCGAAGTTACAAATGCAGTTTCACTTGAATCTTTGGTGACTATTGCAAAAACAAATTCAAACAGCTGTATGACAGTGTTTCCAAAGTAAATCATTTCGGAATTCTCTGACATATACGTTGAATGGTAAATGATGTTATTTGGGTGCCAAGGGCTCTGACTGGTCCTTAAAATTGAAATTAGTAACTATAATTGGACAACTGGAATCCAAAAAACATCAGTGTCAATGACTAAATTGTCACAGAACCTTACGAACTTTGGAATCCCAAAATATTAGTGACAGTGACAAAAATGTAGCAAAAATTTACGAACTACATGTATCATAAAACTGAAAAGGTCATTGTGCCAAGAAAACTAAATAACCTGGAGAAAAAGCCAGTAACTGCCAGCCTCAAACTGCACATCTGCACAAAATTGCAATGCCGAACTTAAAATGGTTCCGGATGTTCCCACAACAGCGACTCAGATGGCTTATTAACTAGTCCAAACAATAGGACGTTTCGGGACAGCATCATAACTTTTTGACTTTCGCTGTCCTGTCACGTATAAACTTATTTTGCATATTTCTGTTAGGAAATCACCAACGAAATTCATCAGGAATGTTTTCTGGTACATTTACAATGTATTTGTTCAGATTACATCTCTGATAATAAATTTCTGTTGAAACATTACAGCATAAATTTGACCTGTTGACCCCTTTTAATGCATATTTTGTTAACAGAAAAATCCCTTTTTTAAATTTAATCTAGTAGAAAATATTAATAACTTTGTCCCCTGTTCTTTCTAATGTCATTGACCTTCCTACATTGTAGTCCTTAACTTAGTGTTGTATCCAAGATGGAGAAAGGGCAGGAGGCTAGGGAAATGTTGAAATCATGAGTGCCATTTCGCGCAATTTAGAGGCATTCTGTGTGTATTTGTGTGATGATGTACCATTGTATTTTATTGTATTTCACTCTAATAATGCTTATTTATAATCTTTTATATTAAAACACATTATTGAAAATATCTGATTGCGTCTTTCTTAACAAAGGCAATTGAATGAGATCTCTGAATCTCTGTACGATTAATGGTTCTTACATGCTAACGTATCAGCACCATCTTCAGTAATTACATAATAGCATCCCTCAAGTTGAGTATTCTTGTGATATCTTGTAACTCTTTACCTAGTCTCTGTTTTTAAACACAGTGGATAAAATATATAAAACAATATATAACACAATAGTGACAATACATTTTTATTTATTTATTTATTATCAGGGTTATCCCTAGCCGCGCTCTGCAGAATTATAGCCGGGTACACTTTTTAGCGGTATATCGCAGTAAGCATTTAAGTCAAATGAGATGGTAAATTATAGGAATGATATGAAACAGCTTGTGAAAATGTAAAAAATATTTATCTATCTAAGGAGCTTAAGTTAATACCTCAATAAGAAATCAATGAAGAATCATTACATAATATTTTCTGAAATTGGGGATATAAGAAAACATGTATTGTGAATTTTTTTTGCATTAATTAGGTTTTATTGAAACATAGCCGTTTTGTGAGGAAACAATAACAATCAATTTGATTTTGACACAATGTCCTTACACATTCTATATATCTTTTAAACCCATCAATAATATTGTGTTTCATGTTTTAGTTGAATATGCACATGAAAGAATATTCGAGTTAAAATTTATTTAATCAAATAACTGCAGCTTTCTACCTTCTCTGACACTGTGAATTGACTTATCTGAATGTGTCATCCGGAATACCCTACAGTTTCGGGTACGATTTTTGCCGATTTTTGCCGATTTTCGTGCATAGCGGTTGTAATTTCGTATTTTTTGCAAGTGCTTTGAATGAAATAGCCAAGCTGCTACTTGCTACATATGGCAAAAGACAATAGTAATGGTTCAACATGTTCTACCAGCGTCCGTTTTACTTAGTTTCAACTGAACAGATTCGTCAATAATTTTCTGCCAGCCGATTTGAAATTCGTTTTTATTAATGCCAAATTTTATTACATGCAATAAAAAAATTTGTTTGTATACACAAGTATTTGAACCCCAATGTATTTCTGATGAAAATGAAATGTGGTTTGCAAAAAAAATATGCTGTGCATGAAAACGAAAGTACAATTTGACAATTGGCAGTAAAGTTAGCTGATACTTTGTAACACTGTCTGTGATTACATTCCAGACTATAATATTATCGATTTTGCCTCCGGGCATGATCAAAACAGTTAATTATCAGTTGTTTATTTTTACATGTGATAAGATGTGTACATGACAATTTGTATATTGAAACTGTATAGCCAGGTGCTTGCCAACATGACAAAAACAATCTGTAATTAAAATTTTTCCCGACTTTTTTTTTTACAATTGGTCGCTTTTTTTCTGTGAAAAAAACAACAATTATCCCAATCAATTTTGAAAACACATAACACACCGCTCACCGCACATACATAATTGACTCATGAACCTCCCACCTGTTTAATGTAGTACACAGTGGATCAATACACACAGACACACACAGCCTTGATTACATAACACAACTGTGTGTTTATTCACTAGCAGTAGCAATAAATGGCGGATTGAAATGTTAAATTGCTTGTCGATCAATCACAGTTTTGGGGCGTGATCAGTGGAATAAGGCGGGCTTCAGGGCAGGAGGGTGCAAGAAAAACAGGGCGGGGCACCACACCCTTCTAAATCTCTCCGATCAACACTATAACTACTAGCCTTACTTACTTTGCTTATCGGGATGACTTACCGTACTTTATGATCTGATATTTTATCGTTGTCATCCCTCTAAGCCTTACCTGTATGCATTTTAATTTTAGGAAAACAAAGTAGGGATATAAATTAGCAGGGGCCCAGTAGCCCAAGACCCCTAGATTTTGGGCTAGGTTGGGCCCCTAAATTGCTGGAGAAAATGCCCATATACCCAATGTTAAACATTTATTTTTGACAATCTTGGCCCCTAAATAAAAATAGCTAGCTCATATCCCTGCAAAGACATTAAAAAATCCAAAAAAGTCATAATATACTGGTCAGACTTACAGTACTTGCTCTAATTCATTAGACATTAATATTCATGTAGAAACTTCAAATAGGTTGAATATAACTCATAATTTCAGATAAGAGACTTAAATCTTCAAAAATATGATGTGACGGGTGCCAGGAGATGTCTACCCTGCTACTGGTTTCAATACACAGCAGACTGCCGGTGACACTAAACTGCAGAAACAAAACACAAAATATATGTGTAATATAGTTTTATCCAATTGTGAATATACTCCATTTGGAGGGAGGCAATTACTGAAGAAGATGATGATGATGATACATTCTTAAAATGTCAGTGAAGCAAGTTTAAAGTTTATGCTTTAATGCCAACATAAATAAATTCATTACCAAAGACGTAATCATTACAAATACTTTATACATGTACCAGAAAATGTTCCCAATGGATTGCCTAACAGAAATATGCATAATAAGATTCATAACTTTATCATGACATCACAGTACATTAGGGGTTCTAATTGACCAATCAGAGAGCTGCATTTTCGAGTACCTGCCAGTTTCCACTTGGGTATGACGAAGTATGTTTACAATGAACATATAGTGACTTTAGCAATTAATATCATACTATTGTAGAAATCAAATTAAGATTTTTCACTGCACATGCTCCAGATGATGCTACAAACAATCAAAACTTTGAGGTTTCATCAAAATATCATATTGATTTAATACCTTTATTTTAGTTAAAAGTTTGAGATTTTACACAGGGAGTCTATGATAAAGTCCGAGTAAAATATAATCAATACCCAAGTGAAATTAGTATCATTCCACAATGTTTTGGACATGTTAAAATCATGAATTGGACGTGACGGGACAGCGACAGTCAAAAGTTATCACACTGTCCCGAAACATCCTATTATTTGGACTAGAAGACTGTAGTGACAGAACTCTTGTTAAATTTCAAAAAATTTCAAAGATATTCATTGTATAATATTATTAACATGTTTTCAAAGACAAACAAGCAACAAAAAGGTAATATTTGACACGTCACTATACAATTCATTGCAATGGGATTCTGCGCATGCGTCGAGAACAGTTCACAACTTTTTCGTAAACTATACACAAAATAATAATTTACTTAAAACTTTCTTACAATACCCTTAATTTGTATAACTGGTGGTGGTAAGATACTTATTAGCTAACCAGCTGTGTAGATAATTCTTATTATCTTCCCAGCTTATTGGATGTTTTTGACTCGTACTGCAACTATACAATTTTCGGATAATTACACAATTCGGACAAAGAGTTACTGGTTGGTCTAGAATCATACTAATCCAGCAAGGATGGAACTAAGGCTGACATTGTTATGCCTTTTCATCTTTATAGTTGCACATCATATTTTTCCCTGCTCAGCAAATCAGAGTAATTTACTGTGCGACCATTTCCCTCCAAAATCCAGTATTGTTGGTATCTCAGTTGCCAACGTCCTCAAAACAGTAATACCATCTAGAAAGCACAAAGAGAAACCCAGTGCTAGTAAGACATCCTTATTATTTCTTTTTTGTCTTCTGGCATGTCAGACCCCAGACATTGAACCAAACCCAGGCCCGCCAGGCGCTTCCTGTCCTACCCAGTACCCGTGCGGGATATGTTCCCAAAATGTGTCCTGGTCACAAAAAGGCATCCTGTGTGACAACTGCGAAACTTGGTTTCACACAGACTGCGAAGGCATTGGCAGTCATACTTACGACAAACTCTCAGACTCAAAGTTCAGCTGGTACTGTCAACAGTGCGGCTCTCTAAACCACTCAAGTTCACTGACTGAATCCCTAGATACTCTCAGTGACACTTCTTACTATTCCCCTCTAAGTCACGACCACAGTAAAGTAAGTTTCAGCTTAAATAGCTCTTCTTTCCTCCATGAGCCTCCAGAAACCCCAAAGGCCTCATCTACCCCAATCCCTAAAAAGAAAAAGGTTACTCCCAAACCTAAACTAAAAACATCTGAACGTCTCACAGTCCTTAACATTAATTGTCGTTCTGTCAAAAACAAAATCCCTGAATTACACCTAGTTATTGACCAAATTAAACCAGATGTTATTTGCCTTACAGAAACATGGCTTAAGCCAGACATCAGTTCTTCCGAAATATTTCCTGATAATCTTAATTATAAGGTATATAGGGATGACAGGAGTGAAGGTCAAGGTGGAGGAGTGATGATAGCTATATCTAACTCACTGATCAGCCAAGAACAACCAGACCTCAAGACTTCATGTAACATAACCTGGGCCAAAATTACCATCACTGGCCTTAAAGATATCTTTGTCGGAGCCTACTATAAACCCCAAGAATTAGATGCCGACTCCCTATCCCAACTCTGGTTATCCCTTAGTAAAATACCCAAGGGCAGTATAGTATGGCTACTTGGAGACTTCAATCTCCCCGACATTGACTGGTCAAAAGAGTCCCCTAAACAAACTTGTAAAAACAGATCCTTTTATGAAGAATTTATTGAAAGATATTCCCATTATAATCTTGAACAAATAGTTAAGATCCCAACTAGGTTATCCAACACCCTTGATCTCTTCTTTACAAACCATCCATCCCATGTTCACTTGGTTAAATCCCTACCGAGTCTAGCCACCTCGGATCATGATATTATATTTCATGAATTGAATCTTAATAGGGGCCGCCCAACCCAACCTAGACGCCCTATAAAACTCTACACGAAGGCTAATTGGGAAGGGCTAAAATCTGACATGAAGGCTTTTGGTGCTAGCTTTCTCACCGAAAACCATTCAGACCCTGAAGTAGCGTGGAATTCATTCAAGGACTGCCTTAATGAATCCCAGTCAAACACATTCCATCTAAAATGTCTAAACCCCGTGCCGACTTGCCATGGTTAACCCCGAGAATTATCAGGCTTATACATAAGCGTGATAAACTGTACCAGAAACTACACAAATCTCCCTCCTCAGCCCGCCAACAAAGATTCAAATCCCTTAAGTCTTCTATCCAGAAGCAAATAAGAGCCCAATACTGGTCATATATGGAAAGTGTCATATTTGACCATGACTCACAACCTGGTAAAAACAAAAAGTTTTACAGCTTCATCAAGCACAACAAAAAAGAAAATGTCGGCATTGCCCCCCTTAAATCAGATGGTCTTACCTACACAGACCCCATCCAAAAGGCTACTATCTTAAACAAACAATTTGAATCTGTCTTTTCCCCTCCCCAGCCCCTTAGTCTGAAGCATATATGTTCCAACGTCCTCTCATCCCCAGTCTCCATGATGAATAAGATCCAGGTCACCACTGAAGGTGTGGAAAAACTGCTCTATGGCCTATCCCCACATAAAGCCTCAGGACCTGATGAATTATCCCCACGCATCCTAAAAGAACTCCACCATGAAATTGCTCCTGTACTTGCCCATATATACAGGTTATCTCTCGAATCTGGCCTAGTACCCAGTGATTGGAAAAAAGCCACCGTAGCCCCCGTATTTAAAAAAGGTCCCAAGTCTAAACCTAGTAACTATCGCCCAATTTCCCTAACTTGCATTGCTTCCAAACTCCTTGAACACATTGTTGTTTCCAATCTTATGACCTATTTTGACAAGCATAAGCTACTTAGCCAGTTCCAGCACGGCTTTAGATCAGGTCACAGTTGTGAGACTCAGCTCATTAATTTCACTCAGGAACTTTACAATAACACTGAACAGGGTCAACAAACAGATGTTATTGTCATGGACTTCTCCAAGGCGTTTGACAAGGTCGATCACATTAGACTAATTTATAAACTACAAAGCCTTGGTGTCAACCCACAAATTACCAAATGGGTCAAATCTTTCCTGTCCAACCGCTCCCAGAAAGTCGCTGTTGATGGTCATTTTTCCAGTGAACTTCCTGTACTGTCTGGAGTTCCCCAGGGGTCTGTTCTTGGGCCATGTCTCTTCCTGGTATATATCAATGACTTACCAGATTCCGTCAAATGTAACGCAAGAATGTTTGCAGATGACACCATAATATACCTTACCATCAACTCCATTTCAGATAGTATATCTCTGCAACAAGACCTGATTAGCTTAGAAACCTGGGAGAAGACATGGTCCATGGAGTTCAACCCGGACAAGTGTGAAGTCCTTAGAATTTTTAGAAAGAAAAATCCTGTAGTCTACCCCTACAAACTTCACAACATAGAGTTAAAAACTTGTGAGGCAGCTAAATACTTAGGCATAACCATTTCCAAAGATCTAAACTGGTCCAAACACATTGACAGTATCACTTCCAAAGCAACTTCCACTCTTCGCTTCATACAACGAAATGTCAAAACTGATAATAAAAAGGTCAAAATTGCTGCCTATAACACCTATGTCCGCCCTCAACTTGAATACTGTTCAAGCGTCTGGCATCCTTGGCAAAAAACCCTCACTAGCAAAGTCGAAAATGTCCAAAGGTCAGCTGCTAGGTACGTCATGTATGACTACAGTTACACCAGTAGTGTTACACAAATGCTGAAAACCTTAGAATGGAATACACTCCAATATAGAAGGTTACACAATTCATTAGTAATGTTTTATAAAATAAGGACCCAGACAGTTGCAGTCGACCAATCTCATCTTATTCCAACTAGAAACCTAAATTACTTAATCCCCATGTCTCACACTCAGTACTTTTCTAACTCCTACTTCCCTAGGACCATCCGACTCTGGAACTCCCTACCAACTCATGTTAAATCTAGCCCCAGTCTCAGTATCTTTAGAGACAGGCTGGCGGTGGTCAGTATGTAATTCTGTTGCCTCTGTCCCATTTTAACTGTAGCATACTGTCTTTTTTAGCTTTTATTCTTTTAACATTGTAACATATCAGTTCTTTAACAACTGTTTCTCTGACAGCGCCGCCCAGTGATAGTCGGAAATCGACGGTTGGGTGAAAGATGTAGATGTAGATAGATGTAGATGTCTTCATTATCCGACCACTATGACACAATGTCTTCGTGCAGTTTTACAAATTCCTCACAGTAAACATCCGTTTTCAAGAGATCATGTGAAAGATCCCTTTTGCTCAATTCTAACTAGATCATGGCAAAATTAATTCAATCTAAGTTTAGATGAAAATACATTAATATCTACCTTGAGGGTCAAATGACATGTTGATTTGTTGTTGTTGTCAGGCGTCCGACTGATCATGATTTTTTATTGTTGTTGTTGTTGTGTCCGGGTTACAACACAGGTGCTTGTCCAGTCTTGGTGTCAATATGGGTGCCGCCCCCCTAATAAAAAGTTAAGAAAAAAAACAATATAACAGTATAAAGGAAAAAAAAATTAGTTTTCGGATCAAAACAGTGTTTTTTTTTACGTATTTTAGGGGGCGGCACCCATATGGGCACCAAGACTGGACGGGCACCTGTGGGTTACATCTACATCTACAGAGATACTCCCAACAATCAATATCTGATCATAACTGGGAGGTCGGGGCAGTAGTTAAAAAGCATGTTGCTATGTTACATGATACATGATATTCATGTTGTTAAAAGAGAGAGCAGTAATATATACAGCTTGTTAAAAAAATAAAAAAAAACAAAAAAAAACAGGATGATGACATTAGTACATATACGAATTAATCTAGGTCAGATGTGAAGCACTGAAGGTTCACACTGTCCTTGATGTTATAAGGTAAGGTGTTCCAGTATCTGATTGTGCGGGGAAAGAAGGAGTTCATATGATATTGTGTTCTTGAAGATGGAATGATAAAGTTTAAATTTCTATATGTTGTTAGGTTGTTATGATCTACAGAGACGAGGTTGTGTGATATTTTATACAACATAATTAAAGATGCATATATTCTTCTTTGTTCTAATGTCTGCCATTTAAGAGTTTCAAGCATTGATGTTACGCTGCTTTGGTATGAGTAGTCATTCATAACATATCTGGCTGCAGCTCTTTGTACCTTTTCTATTTCATCAACACACTAAATAGCTGTTCTTTATTCTATATAAAATTGTTGACATATTTCCAATGGCCGCAGCACACATCCGGACCCATTTTAAATGTCTGTAACTTACATTTTCTTGAAGAATATTGTCAGTGCTGAATAAAAATCAAAAGAAAAGTTGGGGTCATGTTTGATGCAAGAAGAATATTTTATGTCAAACACACAAACTGCAAAATCAGGTAAATAATAAGACTCCCAAATTGTAGAGGTGGTGTATGATCTAAGGTTCCATGACATATTCTGTCCTGTTATTATTTCATTATGAAAATGCTACCTACATGTCAAGCATAGATCTGTCAAGTGATTTTAGCAAAAATAAATAAATAAATAAATAAATAAGGAAAATAGCTCTACAGAGCAAAAATCTGAGGACTATTTGAATCAGCGATTATGCGACCATTTTTCGCGCCCTTTTTCTATTTATTTAGTGTCTGTATGCCAACACGCACGTGCACCTTTGAAAACCTTGGTTTTTGACGCTGATAAGACGAATTAAGTAATCATCTGAGAATTTCATCAAGAATATTTAATCAATCGGAGATGCATGTTTTTACCGGTAGTCTACATTGCATTAAATTACAAAACATTCGTGAATACACAAACTTGCGCAGTGGATAATTGCACGAGTGTCTTTTCACATAGGCGTAGCAGCGGGGGAGGTGGGGTGTAGGGACAGCATATTGTTTGCCCCCCCCCCCCCCAAAAAAATAACAAAAAAACATGTTTTTCTCAGAAAAAAAAACGTTCTTGTTTTTTCGGTTGTACGAAAATTTTCAGGAAAAATCTGGGTGGTGGCTAGCCTACCTATTGCTTTCCCTGGACCTGTCTATATGATGGGGAATGCATATGGCGAGCCGTTTTCATCGGGCGCCCACGGTATGGGGCGCCCAAGGTATGAAGGCAATTGGACATCAACTCTGCAAAAAAGTAATTAATCTTGTCTCAGTTTGTCTATCTCCTAGCCTGGTTCCTGTACACCCAAGTTCGTTTCTCATACAGGGTACACTGTCGTGATATGAATAATTATTTTTTAAGCCAGCAGACGGCTCTGCATTGGACTTTTTCAACTTTATCAATATTATACTGGGTGCAAGTGGACCAGACAGATGAAGAATATTCCAATTGCGGTCTTATAAGAGTCTTATAGGCAAGTTGCTTGGTCTTGATTTTTGTGATGATGTATCCGCGAAGAAAACCAAGAGTTTTGTTAGAGTTTCATTTATGTGTTTGTTCCAAGAGAGATTATCAGGGATGTCAAGGCCTAGGTAGTTTGCATCCTGAACTGTTTCTTTTTTGTCCATGAAGTATAAATTGAACTTTTTTCCTTATCTCTAGAAGAGTTTAAGACATTTAAGTGCATTTACTTGGGTTGAGCTTCATTTCCCACTTTTCTTTCCATTTCTTAAAGCTTTATTAGGTCTTCTTGGGAATCTTGAGGGCTATGAATAGTAAGGTAAACAACAGAGTTATCTGCAAATAAACGAATATGGGATTTGAGGGCTTCGAGGAGGTCATTTATATATAATAAAGATATTAATGGGCTTAGTACAGACCCCTGTAGCACTCCAGATGTAACAGCTACTTCAGCTGATTTTTCACCTTCAAGAATAACTGACTGTGTGCGACCTATAAGAAAGGATTTACTCCATAATAAAGTAGTGTTGCTGATGCCATGTTCTTGCAGTTCATATAGTAATTTTGGATTTAGATTATTGAATATTCATCCTAAAATATAATTTCTAGATCAGTTTGACGGCCTTCCGTGAGGTTTTTTTCCAATGTCATCAACAAGCTATAGTAGCATGTTCCCATAGGAGCGACGTTCCCTGAAGCCATGCTGTAAATCATAAAGAATATTATATTTAGCAAAATGGGAAGAGATATCGACGCCCCAGAATAAGAATAAGAAGGTCGTAAATGTTAGTTACGCCCTTTTATGAATTATACATTTTTTGAAACTACATACCAAGGGGCATAATCCTATTAAAAAGTGTTACTAACAGCCATATAGTATTTACTAAATCAAGTGTATTAAAAACTGAAATAATAATGTTATCAATGTTAAGAAAGGGACTATTGAAGTAAAATAGCAATTAAAACATTTAAAAACGTATTTAAAAACTATGACAAGTGCCTATCTAAGATGTCACTTAAAGTGGGGATGGGGATAAATCACAGAAAACTGTAATAAAAAGATTGTTACATAAAAGTATTACAGTTAGTGTAACTGGTTGTATTTGTTGAACAGGAAGACGCATGGGGTCATGTTTGCAATATATTGGCCGATATCATAGTTTGCAACACAAAAATACAAAAGCAAACAAAATACATAAGCAGGTGCAATAAAAGCAAAAACAAGAAGAAAATTCATTGACTGCAAGTGAAAATAAAGGAATTTTACTATGTCATCATAAACAGCACAATTTTTTAAGTGTCACAATTTATAGAAACACAAGCACATAGCACAAATGCATAAAGAATCACAAGTAACTGAGTAGAAAGCAAAGCAAAACTAGGGCAGTCTATAGTTAATACAAACATAGAATGGTAGACACAAGCATCACAACATGGAAATAATTTACAATACTACTGAGCTTCATAGCAGCAGGCTTGAAAACACAAAAAAGTAACATAGGTAGGAAAAAGCAACATGCAAGAAGAAACAAAATGAACAGCGAATACAAATACATACATAGCTGAACTTTATGTAGGCCCCACCAGTGCTGTAGGAGCTCACTCAGTCTGGTTTACAAGCAATGCACTCTGCCATCACTCCAAGTAGGTATCAGGCTTCTGAATTGGTTGAAGCTGAAACAGGTCCTGAAGCATGGTTCGCTAAGTATTTGCCGGCAGGTATTTACCGGTGGCATTTATGTATACCGCTAAATACCAGCATGACAAATACCACTAAAATTAGCATAAGCGACAAATACCGGCATCTACTTAAAAAGCAATCAAATATAATGGAAACTAAGTTTATTTCACAGAAAATCATGAGAAAGTAGAACATATTTACAAATATTTAAACAATACTAGACATGGTGATTACTCAAAGTCATACAATTAATAATCACATTCAATAAGTCACCACTACTTTCCCTTTGTCTTAAAGATGCACCACATAATAACTGTATTCTTTTGTATTTCCATGATGGTAATTATACATGCTTTGCATGAAGAAAATGAGAAATAACAAGTATCTAGTTACAAATTATCAGTGACATATATAAGGCCAAGACAATGTGTTTAATGTCTAAATATATTAGTAAATTAATGTAGTAGTATGCACAGTACTTGATGCATTAAGGTGAGTTTAGATCGCACTTTGTTTCTACAGTGTAAGATGTTTACAAAACTATACTGAAAACAAAATGACTGAATAAGTTTGCAGATGAAATTGTGAAAACACATTAATTCAGAGAGGGCCTAAATTGTCCACCTGTCATCTTCTAGAATAGCTATATTATTCCAGTATTATCAGAATGATTTGCACGAAGTTCATGTGGGAGGAAAAAGTAGGTCACTAGGTTGTGGTGGGTCTTTAAGCATTCTGTAGTAAAACACAAGTTTTGCTGCATTGTCTACACCAAGTCTATTTCTCACTTTAGTTTGAATCATTCCAAAGTTTGAGAATACACATTCTATGCCACCTGAACTTGCTGGCATTGCAAGAAGTTTTCAGGCAAATTCACATAGTTCTAATTTCATTGTCTGACACGTTTCAACAGACATCCACCACACTGCTGACTTGGTATTGTTAATCGTAGCTTCATGCAGTAAAGCTCTAGGAAGTTCAACACTGTCTGTCATGAATTTTAACAACTCTGGCATTCATTCTGGGGTGATATTCAGCAACTAGTCCTGGGCTTTGATAACATGATCTGGACTCAGTTTTTTCTCTCAGTATTTAGGATGGAAGATGTTTGCCAGGAAATGGGCGATTGTCAATACTTGTGAAAATCTCTTTGCAACAGAGTTTTTATGTGGCTCCAGGTCAGCCGACTGAGTAAGGTTCAGCCGCTGTTCGCAGGCATCAGCTATAGAAGTTAATTCTCCCTGTGAGCTGTCCAGTGTTTGTGATATTTATGATATTGGGCTCAACTATTGCACAAGGTATTTTGCCTCATTTAATAAGTCCATGTTATGAATGAGTTCGGATACGTTCATCATGACATCTGTGCAATACTAGTAGATAAATGCATAAAAGGTCTGTTCTTCAGAAATGTTTCCACGCACTGCAAATGTCTATTCCAACGAGAGTCTCCTGGCAGTTGTAGTTAAACAGATCCGTCAATTTGCACAAGTAGGGCACCAGGAAGATGGTGATGTCTTAAATATATGTTTATTTCAACAATTTGAATGATAACTTGGGAAGAAGTCACATCCTGGCCTAATAAATCAAGCCAATGAGCTAAACAACCATTGGTGAAAATATCTGGTCTTGATTCTCTGATATTGTTCCTCATGATATCCATTTTTTCATTATCAGTCACTACAGCAATTACTTTGCAGTTACATTCTGTTTCGGCTTGTTCAATAGTTTTCATTGCAGTGCTTGTGTCAAGTCTTTTGTTGGTGTCCATACATGTATTGATGATCAAAGTGTCACTTACTACACAACAACCAAACGATTAAATACACCTGTTGGTATCACCTACTTACACCATAACCTAAAAATACAATGATATCTAATATTGATGAGTGGGTAAGGGAATAGTATTTAGGCCCTCTGTATATGTCAGTAAATGCCGGTAAATACAAGTAAATGCCGGTAAATACAAACAAATGCCACCGTCGTGTCAAATACTGCCGGCATTTTGTCAGCCCTGCCCTGGAGTGTTCTGGAAGCTAATTCCACAGTACTGGCGCAGCATACGTGAATTAGTTCTAACCATAAGAAGTTGTACTAACAGCTGGCACCTGTAATAAATTTGAATACCTAAAATTAATACCTGTAGATTTTTAACAACAAGATCAGACAAGACGGGTGGTGCAGTATTATGAACTATCCAAAAAGTTTATAAGGCCATGGTTCGCATTCTGCGTACATATAATGTAAGTAAGTTTGCTTTTTCAAGTAAAACTGCAGATGAGGAAGAATAATCATTGTACACAAATCTTAGAGCTCGCTCTTGAAGCTTTTCCATTTTCTTGGTATTAGTTTCGGAGCAAAAATACCAAGCTAGTGAATAAAAGTAAAAATTTGACAATACAAAAGTGTAGAATATGGTAAGCCTATTTAGTTTACTTAGATTACATCCAATTATTTTTAAAACCGTTACTTGCTGTGCAGCCTTTTTACATATATTACTATATGAAAGTCAAACTCCAGCTTGCAGTCAATAATTGACAACTTCATCACAAGAAATGTGCGTGTTTCCTAAATTAATGAACAGGAGAATTGCTGATAATTTTCTTGCAAACATCAATGGCCTGAAATTCGTCAGGGTTGACTTGCATGCAATTAAAATGAAACCAGTCAATGAGAATTTTGCTTTCATCTTGAGGAGAACTTTTACTAGTTCATCAAACTCAGATGAGTGGACAGACAGCGCGTTATAGTCTGCATAGTTGTAAAAATGTGCCTCTCTAAATAAAACAGAATATATCATTTATAAATACATTATAAACAACAGGTGTCCTAAGATAGAGCCTTGAGGAACACCCTTATGTAAATCTGCCCAAGTACTTACAGTTAGACCTATTTTAATTTGTTGCTTTCAGTTTGATAAATACGATTTTAACAGTTTCTAAATTCCAGTTTGTTTAGTTCTGCCCATTGTTTTCTCGTTTAGCCTTTTATAATTATTATTATTACTTATTTTCAGGGTGTATCACAATTGAGTGACTTGAAAGTTGATAGTCATACCACCTACGAGCACAACACCAGCATTGGCGAGTTCCAAGACTGTCTAGCTGATGTACTGAGGGAAGATTTACTTGTTAAGGTGAAACAATCGGGGATATTCAGTTTGATGTTTGATGAAAGCATGGATGTTTCTGTGCATCAAAATTTGATAAGCTATATTAGAGTGTTAGAAACCAATGATTTTGGGACAGTAGAGCCACATACCTACTTTTTAGGCATTAACCAATTAAATAGGGCAAATTCTGAGAGTATTTTTGGTAAGGTTTTGGAAATGTTGGGCAAAAAGGGGATTGACATTTCAAATTTGTGTGGAGTCAGTACTGATGGGGCAGCTGTTATGGTTGGGAATAAATCTGGGGTTGTCACAAGGTTAAAAAATCATGTTCCTGGGGTTCTAGCCACCCACTGCATTGCCCATCGCTTGGCTCTTAGTTGCAGTACTGGTGCAGACACCATTCCCTATTTGGTCAAGTTCCAGGAGATTTTGAATTCTATTTACAAATACTTCAAATACTCCCCCAAAAACATGTCAAGTCTTTCTGCTATTCAGTCTATCCTTCAAGGTCAAGCCAAAAGGTTTCAGGAAGTGTTTCATACCCGTTGGTTAAGTTTTGAAGGGTCTGTAGATGCCCTGGTCACAAATTACCCAAGTCTCATTTCTGTGTTCCTTGAAGAGAACTCTGGGAAGGCCTTGAGTCTCTACAAGCCTATCACTACATACAAGTTCTTGTATGTTGCCCACTTCCTTTGTGATGTCCTCAAGCCTCTGGCCATCCTCTCCAAAATGTACCAGAAAAAGGACTTGCAGTATTCTGAGGTTTCACCCTTACTTACCTCTCCCATTAGCATGCTTGAGGATCTTCGTGACTCTAAGTCTGGGGAAAGGTTACAAGGTTTTCTTAAGGTCGCCCCTGCAGAGCCAACCCTTGACTCTGATGGTCTCTTTACCTTTGAGTTTGAAGGTCATACAATTAGGGACAGTGAAAAACAAAGAACAGAATCTGTCAATGTGTGTGATCAGTTTGTTGACAGAATGGTCAAAAGCTTAAATGATAGGTTTTCTGATAATGCTGATGGGGCTATTCTCACATCAATGAGCAACATGTTCAATCCCTTGCTCAAGGCCACAGGTCTTTCCAATGATTTAGAAACAATCAGTGACTACTTAGGCTCTGTAGGTATTGAGGGTTCCAAGTCTGAATTATCAGCTTTTGTTCAATTCGCAAGGGCTACCCATGACAGTGGGAACAGATCTGTGACTGACACACACTCTTGTGCAAATTTAGCAATCAAAAACAAATCAGTGTTCCCTGCTTCAGCTGAAGTAGCGGAGAGGTTTTTGGCACTACCTGTATCCACAGCAGACTGTGAAAGAGGATTTAGTAAGCAAAACTTAATTAAAACTTCCCTGAGAAGTAAGATTTGTGAAGACAATCTGGAAAATCTAATGATTTTAAGTGTAGATGGACCAGAAATCAGTAAATTTGACTACAAAAGAGCATTCAACTTGTGGGGATCTAAGAAACAAAGAAGGATTTTAAAGTGACATTGTGTAAGAATCAAAGACAAATACATACGTTTTAAACAGTGTTTACAAAACAGTAAAGATTAAAGACTATGAAAATGAATAAGTTGATGGAATCATCTTTATATTATGATCATGAATCAATACATGAATACATGTCTCATTAAAAGATATAACTTAATAAATGTTTGTTTTTGCTTCATATATTTTTAACATGTTAAGTTTGTATGCCTTTTTCAGCATAGTATTAATTTGAAATATAATTTCATGACAGATGTTTCTCTCTGATTCTGTCATGGAATTATATTTTAAAGTTAATAATATTCTCTTAAAGGTATAAACACTTGCATCCTTGTATACATACACACAGTGTATTAACTGCATAGTCCATGGCATGGAAGATAACAGTTGCTGTTAAAAAGCTTGTCGCGCCGCGTACGATTTTAGGCGCTTGGCAAAAAAGCAGTGGCTCAGAGAAATTTAAGGCCAGTGTGACCCCTGGTTTAGGGCAAACCCATTATTTTATTTGGGGACCATACGCCGCTTTTCATGGAATTACACGCTTGTGTATCATTGAAGGTTCCATGTGCACCGCCGTATGAACACATCAGCGGGTGTCTCTAAATTGTTTTTTTTTTTTGTTCATTTAGCATGTGTGAATGTTGAGTTCTGCTCAATCCGGGGCTAGAGGGCGTTGACGGTAGCATGCATTTCCACTGCCGTCCATGAACAGGCTCAATCAAACCGAGCCTGCAACATTTTCGTTTTTGTCGTGTTGAGCTGTGGAGTTTCCATTTTTTCTATTTTATCAGTTACCCAATAACATGACAACTTATGTAGCAAAATATCATGGGGAAATTCAAACGCTTTAGGTAAGTCTATAAGAATGGCTGCTAAATATTCATTTTAGTCCAAAACAAATTTCCAGTCTTCAAGCAATGGACAGCATCGCCCGGCTATTCAACAGCCTTGTCAATTGAATGAGCATAAGTCAAACAATGGGCATAATTTTGTAAAAATGCAAAACAAGAGCCTGTACAATGTAAGTCAGATCATCAGAGTGAACAAGTGTGTGAAGTTTCAATTCATTCCAATTAGTTGTTAATGAGAGATTCTTTTTCTTTCTTTTTTTGAAAAGAGGGACATAAATTTGCAAAAAAGCTGAGTTATGGAACCTATGCACTGATCACCATTAATTGCTGATACAGATTTCATAAAATATTATTCAATATAGTATAACTTACCCTCGACATCGTTGTTTGTCCTAACACTCTGTCCAAACCTAGGTAGTGGACTGTATCCAAGTAGCTTCGATGTAGTCTAGTAGCGGCGTTACATGATCAGCAGAGTTCAAGTCAACCATCATATTGAATGTCGGCACATTGTGCTCAGGTGGAAGAAACGGTAAGCACATCAACTTCCGTATGTAACAGTACGTTTCAGCGTGTTCTGTATATTCTGTAGCGAGTCCCAGATCCTGTAAAGTACATGATTAAATTACGTCTAAATCATTTTTATTCACAAGTTCCCTATATGTAAAGAACAGTTACCTTTTAACAATGACTAGAACAGGAATGATTTTATCCGTTTTTCCCGTTTAATGTTTTGACATAAATCAATCAAATTCCTTTAAGGACAGAAATGGACACTATTGTAACGTACGCTGACATGGCGCCAAATTGGCTGAGCCCAGTGGAAGAAGCAGCCCCGGATGGGGAAGATGGACTTGCGCAGAGCTTTACTCCCCGCTGGATGGCCTAAAAGAAAATACATACAATACATATTCATATTACGGTGATTTACATTAATAGATGACACACATTTTCTTGATCGAGTTTACATCTATTATCAGTTTACAGGTACCACACAAACAAATGTATGAAAATGAACATTACAATGTTTTAATTGTCTGTACCTAAAATCAGTGTATATTTATCATGCAACTATACCTCAAAGACTGTAGTAGTCGTTGTCTCGTTTACCAGACATGAAGACATACAGCAATGGAATCTGCTTGCTGCACTCACCCTTCCGCACAAACGCATGGATTTGTGTCCTTTTGTGTTCATTTTTGTGTGTGGTGTGCGAGAGTTGTTCGTGTGTGTCTTTGGGGAGGCTGCGTTTTTTGAACGTGGCTTTCCCTGTTGGATATTCTTCCTTGTTTTTTTTTGAGAACAGCAACACAAATTGAGGTCTCACTACCTGTAGAAATAGGTTAAAACGGAGTACATTTAAATATGAATGAAATGGCTATGCAGCATTTTGTATGTATATTTGTCTAATTTAAATTTCTGTCATGAAATGACATAAAATGCTTTTATGATTTATAAGTGAAAATAATGTACTTAACTTAAAGGTACCTTTTAACTGCACATCATTTTGTATGCACATTGGTGTAATTTAAGTTTCTGTTATAAAATGACATAAAATGCTTGTATGATTAATAAGTGAAAATAATGTACCTAAAAGGTTCCGTCCAGATACCATTTAGCTGCTTGCTTCAGAAGGGTAAGCTGTTCATTGCTGGCGAATATGAGGTGTCGACGTCCCTCATCAGTAACCACTTCCTTTCGGTAGAAACTTTGTGGCACTGCAGACTGGTCAATCTGAAATTAAAACATATTAACATAAAATAAAAGATTAACCTGACCTGCTGTTGAAATATTGTTGCTGAACTGAAAAGATTGCTTCATATGTTAAGAACTGTGAACAATGTAAAGTGACTAATAGTTACTTTCTACTATTGTATCCAGTTGCATCACCATCGTCATCTTCAGTAATTGCCTCACTCTGCAAGAGTATACTTGCAATTCGGTTAAAACTTTGCACACATGCGCAGCAGGCATGTCTCTGTGTACACCTGGACTGGCTTGGCCCGTGTAATAAGAATTCTCTATGTACATCAGATTAAAAACTGGTAAAACGGTAGCTGGAGTTTAGTTGTTGTACTAGCAGGCCAAGACCGACTTGAAGCCTTCCAGTTTTGTCTGGTCAACAACGACTTGAGGCAGTGAGTTCGAAAGAATGACAGTAGCGGGATAGAAGCTTTGCTGGTAGGTCGATGTGCGAGCTCGGATTTGGCAAAGACGTTGGTTGTGCCCTCTGGTGGATCTGGCAGGAACAAGTGGTGGGTCTGGCGTGATGTCGACTAAGTTGTGTAAGATTTTGAAGAACATAGTTGTTCTTGCAGCGTTTCGCCGGAGTTGTAGTGTGTCCCATTTCAGGTCTTGTAACATGCTGGTGACCCTGCTAGTCCGAGCATAGTTGTTGAACACGAATCTAGCAGCTCTTCGCTGAACCATTTCAAGTTGATGGATGTGACTTCCGGAGAAGGGACACCAGACTGGTGATGCTTATTCCACAGTAGGGCGGAGATAGGTCTTGTATGCATTGCCTTTATCACTGACCGGACTTGAACGGATGCTTCTACGGAGAAAAGATAAGGTCGAGTTTGCTTTCTTGGAAATATTGTCGACATATTTTTTCCAGGAGAGGTCGTTTGAGCGAGTGACGCCAAGATACTTTGCACTAGGTGTAGTTTTCAGGTTAGTTCCATGTAGACTATAAGTTGTGATGATAGGGTTTCTCTTCTTTGTAATGTGGATAACTTCACACTTCTCTGGATTGAGGTCTATCTGCCAGTCCTTCTCCCAAGTACTGAGACTATCAAGATCTGCTTGAAGCTGGTGTCCGTCATCCTGAGATCGAATGTTCTTGTACAGCAATGAATCATCGGCAAATAGACCGATGCTGGATTTGACCTTGGAAGGTAGGTCATTTATATAGGCCAGAAAGAGTAGAGGCCCAAGAACACTGCCCTGGGGGACGCCAGAAGTGAAAGGAGAGATAGAGGAACAAGTGCCCTGGATGATAACTTGTTGAGTTTATGACGACAGAATGTTTTCGATCCAGGCATGGATGTTACCGCGGATGCCATAGTGGTCCAGTTTCTTGAGAAGTCGAGAATAGGGCACTTTTTCAGAGGCTTTGGAAAAGTCTAATAGGATAACATCAATTTGTTCGTTGTTGCCTAAGCCTTCGGCGAGGTCGTTGATGGTGTTGATTAGTTGGGTGTCGCAGAAACGTCTCTTCCTGAAGCCATGCTGACAGTCAGTGAGAATGTGATGAGCATCGAAGTGCGACATGATATTGCTGAAGATGATGTTTTTGAGGATTTTACAGGAGACAAAAACCAAAGAGATAGGGCGATAGTTGGATGCAGAAGAGCGGTTTCCTTTTTTGAAGACAGGCGAAACTGTAGCTGTTTTCCAGTCGTCTGGAATTTTACCGAGATCAATCGATAACTAGAACAGTTTGGCTAGTCCAGGGGTGAGTTCTTCTGATGCTAGCTTCAACAATTTGGTGGGGATCTTGTCTGGCCCTGCTGCCTTATGTGGCTTCAGATTGTGCAGAAGTTTTTGGACACCCTTTGGCTCTACATGTATGGCACGGACTGTGGAAATGGTACCAGTTGACAGAGTTGGACGACTAGATTTGTCTTCATTTAAGAAGACCGGAGAGAAATGGTCGTTCAGTATCTCTGCTTTCTGTTTCGCATCAGAGTAGGTTAGGCCATCTTTCTTTAGAGGGGACACGCCAAAACCTTCTTCCTGGATTTGATGTAACTCCAGAAAGCTTTTGGGTTTTCGTGGTCGTCGGTCAGCATGTCAGAGACGTGTTTGTCATGGGTTGAGCGGCATAGGCGCTGGGGTCTACGTTTAATGTCCTGGTGTTTTGCCCATGTGGCAGGATCATTGGACCACTTAGCACGTTTGAACCAGCGTTTCTTCAACCTTGTGGCGCGGCGTACATCTCTATTGATCCAGGGCTGATTAAATCTGGAAGATGTTATGCCTGAGGGGACCTCATCGTCGATGATATGCTGACAGCCGTCCCTGAAGTGTTGCCAAATGTAGTTGATGTCCTTGGATTTTTGGAAGTTTCTCTTGATGGCCTTCCCCCACATGTACAGGGTTCTCTTGGGTGGCTTTTGACGTGTAGCACACATGTTGGTGTCAACAGATACGGCATGGTGGTCACTGATGCCTGGGATTGATGTGCATCTGTTGACTAGGGCAGGTCTGTTTGTGAGGAACAGGTCAAGGGTGTTGTCTCCACGCGTGGGGAAGTCTACTGCTTTGGCAAGGTCAAGATCCGGTTCAAGAAGAAGAAAATGGTCATTGATTGACTTTCGATATTGATGTCCGCAGATAGTGTTTGATGACCAGTTGATATCAGGAAGGTTAAAATCTCCCGCAATCCAGATGGTAGAGTTCTTGAATTTCCTGCATATGTAAGAGATGGCATTGAATAAATTGTTTGCATAGGTCTCATCATTGTTATGTGGTCTGTACCCAGTAAACACCTGACGTCGTACCGACGTTGGTTAGACGTTGAATTTTGGTCGCGACGTCGGCGACCTGAATCCAACGTCTAACCAACGTCATATCCACGACGTCTAATAGACGTCAGACTTAGACGTCTAGAAGACGTTGGAATTAGGTTGGATAGAAAGTCTGATAAAATGTTTTTAGTTATAAAACTAACTGGTATAATTTTGCTAGCAATCTGACTGAAGTACATCTCCTATTACGCTACGCATAGGATCTGAGAACGACCTATTCATAGCCTCGTTCTGACGACCCTTTCGCTAGCCAATCAGAGCCTAACTTACAACATCTTGCAAATCTACCTGTAGCCTTGACTTTTGATATTTACAATTCTTATATGGTAGTGTGTCAGATAGCCAGTTAGCGCAGTCGGTAGGCCACTCGCTTTGTAAGCGAGGGGTCCCTAGTTCGAGCCCTGGAAGGACTACATATTTTTCTTACTCTTTGACATTCGAACAAATCGTCTGATTGGTTAAAATAAAAATAGCAATACTGGAAATCCAAAATATACAGAAGACGTATGTGAATGCGTCGTTCTCAGATCTTCGTTTAGAAGATCAAGTACTTTAGTCAGATTGATTTTGCTAGTATAGTTTAAAGATATTTACTTGTTTTGATAAAGGCCTGGACATGCGCTTATTAATAATAGTTCATTCTCACAACAAATATTATATTAATTATGTTACAATATCGCATGAGATTGTCTATTTTCGGAGACGGATTTTTTCATGAACTTTAAACTGTTCAAGATAAAAATGCATTCTATACACATGTATACATTATTCTAAATTCACATAGATCTTCTCTTCTACACATGTTGTCTATTAGTCACACATTCGCGAGATAAGCCTGCATCGGTTTACACAGTCTTCCTGTAATTTGATATTTATTGGGATAAGATAGAGCAAGTTTATAAATACTTTACACAAAGGGAAGGATCCGCAACGTGAGTAACAGATTTTTAAAAATTATACTTATTTTAAAAGTTATACTGATTTATATTCCGTATTTTTTTTTAAAAAATTGACTTATTTTTGTTTGTTACTTTAAAAAGCAATTGCATTTAATTACATTTTACGAAGTTATAGAATATTTTTTTCATAGAATTTAAAATATTACATATTTGTTTGGCACGTATTAATTATGCTCTTAGTAATAGCATTGGTATATTTGTATATGTTAAATAATGAAACTGTCAAATTTTATACATTTCAGGTGAAAATGTAGGCGGAGTTGAAGAATCATACAAAAATGACGAAACTTGAAAGTTTCAATTACCGCATTACTTTTTGGACTTATTGTATTAGACTTACGTCGCCATAATATGAAATAAAGATGATAAAATACATGTGTTGATTACTTGTTTGATTGCAAATTACGTTGAAAATTTGGTCAGATTTTGGTTGAAAAGTGGTTAGATTTAGGTTGGAAAATGGTCGGATTGCGACGTCTAGCCAACGTCAGGATCCGACGTCTAAACGGTTTGCAAATCAAACCAAAATCCAACGTTAATCCGACGTCGGGGTCCGACGTCTATACGACGTCTAACCGACGTCAAATGCCTACTGGGTATGCGGAACCAATGATGACGGATTCTTTGTTAATGCATTTCAATCTTCTGAAAACGTATGTCACATGTGTCAACTTCAACTGGTTCACTGATGATGTTGTCCTTGACAAGGATAAGACTTCCTCCATAGCCATCCGGTCTGTCCTTTCTGAAGATGTTATAGCTGGAATTTGGTGTAAAACCTCAGCATCATGGATTAATGGTTCAGCCAGGTCTCGCACCCACAGATGACTTCACAATCCACTGAGTCAAGGAAATTCCAGAAGCTTGCCTTTTTTTTGGAACTGGATACACTTTGAATATTCAAACTGGCTACCCTGATGTTGTTTATTCGAAGTTTGTGTTGATGTATCAATTTTGGACTTAAGCAGGATGGACGAAAGTGTTTGTTACTAGAAGTGCTGCTGGTTGTCTTCGAGATGCTAAAGAAGTTGGACATGTCGCAGCTAGAAATGCTTTCTGGATCTGTTCTGTCACTGCTGAGTATTGAACGATAACTCCCTGGTGGGATGGGATTGCCAATGTCTGACACGTCAGCCTGATCAGGATGGACATAAACGGACTCGAAGAGGCTTGAGGAGAATTTCGGAATACCACAAGCGTAGGTTCTGATTTTCGACGTGCGGGAGGAAAACTTCATTAATAAGGTTGACACAGTTTGAGTGGTACCAAGTCTCACAATCGTAGCAGCAGAGGCATTTCTGGTTCCAACGACACCCCTTTTCACAAACCCCACATGGAAAGCGTTTTACGTTGGCATGGACCGGGATTAAGCTGGGTGTCAGACGCACGCAGGATGAGAAGAAAGCTTAAATAACAAAGATTTTTTTTGCGTCTAAAGTAGATGTTACTACCACAAACTGCTTGGACTGCATCAAGAGATGGAATGATGCATGTCACATTTGAGTTTACGTACGGCGTGGCTTCTATAACTAGAGAGTCCCTAACAGCAAACCGGAATGAGAAATCTTCCTGGACGAACGGTCTGTTGGTGGTAGCTACAACAGTCAAAACGAAAGCGAAATTCATGCATCAAATGATTCATTGAAGTCAAGTAGATAGCTTTTATCTATTTACCTCAAAGTCTATGTCTTCATAGTCCGACTTCATCTCAGTGTTGTTATATTTTCTGGTCCTTCGGGATCATTGATTTCAACTCATTTAGATTTGAAGATTGAATACTGCTTAAGCCGGTGCTAGGGGGGCGTGGGCAGTGTTGCATTTTCCATTACTGCTCATGAACAGGTTCAAACAAACCGAGTCTGCAAATTTCACTGTTTGCATTGTTTTTGGTGCTTCCGAGGGATCTACTTTCCCGATTTTATTTAGGCTCATCGGGCCGCATGTAGTCTTCACTGATTGGCTCGACTGTGTCTGAGTTCCCTACCTCCATCTTGGCATCTTTGACTATGGCTCGTGCTGACCGAAACCTATCTTGCCCCGCCATCTCTTTAGCCTATTCAATTCAATTCAATTCAATTCAATATTTATTTATTGTCGGTAAATATTATAACATTACAAACATAAGCTATGCATGGCTTTTGACCGCCTATGAAATGATTTGGTTGATAATTATAGACATATGAATGAAATATTATTTATGGAACAGCAAAAGAAACTATCCAGATGTATAACTGGTATATTTTTTAATTAAAAATTAATTTTTCAAATTTGAATGGTCTCTTCATACCAAAATTACACTTGAAGATCTTCACGTGATAAAGTTTTAAAAATCAGTCAACCATGAAGTCAGTAGTCACACAATAGCCGTTTGAAAGGTTGTATCTTCTGCGCGTCAGTTGCATTGTAACATCCCAATTGGGCGCTCGCGCTAAATTTGATTCAGTCGTGCGGTGCAACCAACAATATTTTTTAAACATTATGATGTTTTTCAGTATATAATAAATACATTGTAAAAACATATTTATGATACCTTATAATTATTATGACTATAGACATATCATAAAGCGTTACAATGATAAATTTCTCACTTCTGTACGAGAAGTGAATGGGTCGCTTTAAGGAAAACATATATATTCACATGTTTCCAAACGTTGGCAGTGGTGGCTTTGGTTGGATCAGGTGCATGAATGTGATCAGCAGGGTTTCTGGTGAATACTCCATTGCACTGTTCATACTGCTGTAGAGGCCACCTATGAATTAAATCCATATAAACATAAGACGTTTCTGACGGCCCTTTTCTTCTTGTTCTCCCAAATTTTTATCAGCAACAACTTCCGTATATATGATACACCATCACATACGTTTTACACATATAAACTCATAGTCATCATAATGTCACAACGTAACTGATAGCAACTGGCCTTAAATTGTATGGAAAGACCCACCCAATGTTTGTTCAGATGCGCTTTTAATGCATATACTGAGGGTTCTGAAACTACAGTATCAGGTAATTCATTCCAGGTATCAATTACTCTCTGAGTGAAATCACTTTTTCTCAATTCAGAGTTAGTTCTCTTCTTATATAGTTTATACCTGTTACCGCTAATTCTGTTATGACCTAACAAGGAGAAAAACTTTTCACTATTAGCTTTATCGTACCCATGGAGGATCTTGAACACCGTATCATGTCTCCCATAAGCCTCCTATATTCCAGAGTAGGTAAGCCTAACAGCCTCAATCTTTCACAATATTCCATATTGCCTAAATCTGCTAAAAGCCTAGTTGCCCTTCTCTGGACATTTTTTATTGCAATCTGATCTTTCTTCAATTTTGGATTCCATACTACAGACGCATATTCCAAATGAGGCCTAATTAGTGCCTTATACAGGAACAAAAACATGTCTATATCCATATATGTAAAAGTCCTGAAAATGAGACCTAAATTCCTATTTGCCTTATTCACCTGTTCATTGATATGAATAGAAAACTTCATATCTACATTAAAAACAACTCCAAGATCTTTCGCACTCTGTACCTGACTGATTACAACTATCTGATTGTTATTACTATTCATGTAAAAAGTATCAGTAATTTCCCTCTTCCCAAAGTGCAAATGCTTACACTTCTTACTATTAAATACCATTTGCCATTTTGTGCCCATTCACATGCACTAAACATACTGTCATGGAGTACTAACTCTTGCACAGAACTGGAGTATAGTTTTGTATCATCAGCAAATAATTTGGTCACACATTTCATTACGTCTGGCAAATCATTTATGAAGATCAAAAACAATACAGGCCCTAAGACACTTCCCTGGGGTACCCCACTTGCAACTTTTTTCCAGGAACTCTTTGACCCATTTACCATAACTCTTTGCTGTCTATTGCTAAGAAAATCTTTTATCCAAGCAAACACTTTTCCTCTTATACCAGAACTCCAGAACTTAAGGAGGCGTTGATGAGTCACCTTGTCAAATGCAGCCTTAAAATCCATATAAAGAACGTCTACATCTTCGCCTTTATCTAATGCATCTGACCAGACCTCTACACATTCAAAAAGTTGGGTCACACAGGAGTAGCCCTGCCTGAAACCGTGTTGGTCAATCGTCATTAAATTGTAAGACTCCAGCTGCTTAACTATTGCCTCTCTTATTATTCCTTCCAGTAGCATACAACAAGTAAAGGTACCACTTATGGATCTATAGTTTTCTGGTTTACTTCTTTTACCACTCTTATACAGTGCCGTCACGTTGGCATCCTTCCATTCAGTGGGTAATTTCTCCTCATTTAGGGTCTTAATCAAATAAATATTCTCCTCAGTAAAACTGATATCGAATCGATGCATTTTTTTTAAACTCTAGGGTGTATCCCATCTGGTCCTACCGCCTTTTTGGGATTTAATTTATGTATATGCTTTTAACATCGTCCTCACGTATGATGATCTAAAATTGTATGACAGGATCTATCCTCAAAATTTGGAATGTTATTTTCATCTTCATCTGTAAAAACAGAACAGAAACAGAAAGCTTCCCCATGTGACCTGAATTCCTTCATCCAAACTTTCATTTCCGATAATTTCATTCAACCCATGAATAATTTCAAAGTAATTTCCTCTGTTGAAATTTCTACGCATAATTTTTTATTCAACATTTTCAATATACCAGTTTAATTATAAGATAAAACTAGATGATCACTTTTGCCCAGACCTGGGTTGTACACCACTTCTTCTACCATATTAACTTCATTGGTTAATATTAGGTCCAAAATTGAAGGTTCATTGCGCAAATTCTCTTAATAATGTCATGAATCAGAGAGATGTCATTTTGCTTAAAGTTATCGACATGACGACCAAAAAGAGCACAACCAGAAGTATCCAACATCCTAAAAGTATAGTAAACTGTGTTCTTTTGACATTAATCTGTTGCTGTTGTTGTCGTAACAGTGCCTAGATCCTCCGGATAGTAATCGTAAAACTGAACAAATGCTGTGTAGAGAAGTTCATATGTGATTGTATCTGCAGTAATACGCAGTCCACCACCTGTATTTTCATAAGTAACTTTCTCACTACGTTTAGATGTACTTAACTTCTTTTTTAGTAATTTATCAATATTCAAGTCTTAGTCTTTTTGTGACACAATGCCAATGTAGTTAGGGTGAGTCATGTTGCTCGCTGCGTCCAGCAAATCCCTACACGTTGCCATAATTGTTTTATAGTTTGAAAGACAAAAACAACTAGAATACTGGTCGTAGGGGTGGTCTAGCCCTTCCGCACCTTCTATACGTCTTTGTTTAACTTAAATAATGCCTCATAAAAGCCATTTAAACTCATCGCACTGTCGCATAAGCAGAAGTCCCAGAAAAAAAGTGAGCTCTTCATACTGATACGAAGACCGTCACAAGAAGGTTACAGGTAAAAAATACACAAAGTTATCTCAAATAAGATTCGCTATCAATTATCCTTGAATTCTCCATCTAAACCAAGATTTCACTCGAGCAGTCGAAATTTTAACAAATTTCGTCCCTCAGAATTTTTCCTGCGCTCTCGGGCTCTCCAGGAATATGTTTTATATCAATCAATGTCTATTGTCTTATTATTGGTGCAAGATCATTTATTTTTCGTTTGTAAGTGTGTATTGGTAGAATTAATTTAGTAATATAAAACAATTCATCAAATTAAAGATACAGTATAGCTTATTTTCGTAAACATTTCTTATTTTCGCGAAAATAACCTTATTTTCGCACTTCACGCTTACCGGGCTATCGCACCGATGCGCATGCGTTAGTAAATAGCTTCCTATGTTTCAAGATGGCAGAAAAGTGCATTTTGCTGCTAGGGAAAAATGTTTATAGATTTTATCTTTAAAAGATATTACTTTGTCAGAGATAATATGGCAGTCTTAAAAGGTGTTCAGAAATGTGTCCACCGTGTATCACATTTTCTCCATAATGTTTAATAGTGCGAGAAACAGAGAATTAAATCAAAAACAGGTGAGCATTTAGAGAAATAGTCAAAAACTTGAAAATTCACCTTTGACTTTGCCAACTTCTGTCATTCAATCTTTATATCTTCCTTCATCTTCCAACTCTTTACATAGTCCAAATAATTTCACATCAGAACATTGACAACATCACCAAAAAAGCAAATCAAACATTGGTCGAGAGGGCTAAGACGCTTTCCTACGGAGGAGAAGGCCCCTGGTTCGAATCCTGGCTACTCCCATTGCGGTGTGTCCTTGGGCAAGGCACTTTATCACGATTGCCTCAGTCGACCCAGCTGTAAATGGGTACCAGCAAATTGCTGGGGGTGAGATATAATTGGTTTTAACTGTTCTTAATATAGGGTCGCAGAAAAGCTCTATATGCCCTTTTCTCGTTATTCCGAGCCCCTAAGCCGGTTTTTCAGTGCTGGTCAGTAGAAGATTTAAGTTTCAAAAGAGTTTTTGCTATAGTTTGGTACTCCAACATCTAAACTTATAAAATCCCCATGAAGAAAAATTCTAAGGATTTTTGTAAATGAATAATCTAGGCTTTCACATGATGACCCTAACCCTCTGAAACAGCCAGATTCTTTCTCATTAAAACCGAGACTTGCAATCATTTGTACTAGTTCTGAAAAATAAAGGCTTTTTTGAAAAAGTTCTTTGTTAAAATTAAGAACAGATATATTATTGTGTTAGCGGACAAAAAAGTTTTAAAATAAGTGCTTTCTGTTTTCTGTAAGAAGGTTATATATTACCCCAATGATTTTAGATAAGCAAATTTTGTGCCAAAATTTTCTGTTGTGTATATTTCTATTTTAATGCAAGTAATTCTGTTTTCTTTTTACTTTTGTTTATCTGTCATATGATTTTTTGCAACATACATAAAATTTAGAAACAGGAAATAGCTGCAAGTGCAAATTTTCCAAAGGCTCGGATCAATTAGAAGGCTCGGAATTACGAGAAAGAGGCATAGAGCTTATGTTAATTGTTTCACCAAGCGACGGTAAATAAAACTTACCTTTACCTTTATTGGGTTTCCTAAGACTTAACATCAAAGTGCACTCAGAAGGGTTAAAATCACAAGCATACAAAACACTTGTACAGCCCCAGCTGGAGTACAGTTCCAATGTGTGGTCCCCCCACTCTGATACTCTGATTGATCAGCATGAGTCTGTGCAGCGCAGGGCTGCACGCTGGGCCAAGCATGATTACAGCCATACATCCAGTGTAGACAACATGCTGACTTCACTAAATTGGCGATGCCTTGCACTCCGTCGCATTGACCAGTGTCTGCTTATGTTTTATAACATCTTGCATAACCAGGTCGCCATCCCACTACCGGACTACCTAACACCCAACACTAGATCTTCCAGAACCACTCATTTCCAGGCATTCGTTCAAGTTTCACCCTCATCCAACTATCATAAATTTTCATTCTTCCCACGTACAGTATATCATTGGAATGCCTTGCCTTCAGATGTTGTCAACTCGTCTGGGCCAGTGTTCAGTCAGGCAATAAGCCAGATTGAGCACATCTCACCTTAAATACACCTGCCCTGTTTTTAACCATTCTACTACTTTTTTACTTGTTTAACATTCTTGCTAGTTGACGTGCAAAGTCTAGGTCCCCAGCAGGGGTTTGACTATATATGGAAGATAGAAGATAGGTGCCGAACCGAAATGACCGTAACTGGAATATTCATCTCCTATATGGAATCCCCAACAACAAACCCAGATAAAACAGATTGAACAAGTACAACGTAATGCAGCGAGATTTGTCGCCAACAAGCCATTTATTCCCCTGAAACCAGATAGCGTCTCTTCAATCATCACAAACCTTCATTGGTCATCATTACAACAACGCCACCAGCGCTTTGACGTCATCCTTCTATAGTCCATGGACTTATTGCAGTGCCTGCTTCATATTTACCTACTAAAGCAATTATTCGAACCACTAGACAAAGTAATGACCACAAGTTCTTGCAGCCTTACTGCCGTGTAAATGTATACCAACATTCATTTTTCCCATGTACCATACCATTTTGGAATGCTCTACCTACCGCTGTTGAGCCCAGTGGTCACGAAAGACCCTGAAAATTCACAGGGCAATCGGTCTGGTAAACACGATTTTTTTACAGGACCGAATTCTTTTAAATTAATTTGATATCTGAATTTTTAAAACTGGTATTTATACATAGTCTATATAGACAGCATTACACAAATTACATCCCCTAAGTTTATTTTCACATATTAAAGATTTCAGACATTAAGTTTTCATATTCATTTTCTATATCATCGCTGTCTTTTCCCCCACAAAGTTCATTTATGTAGTCTATTGTTCACTTAAAACATGGAGTCACGTTGATATACTTAAACAATGAAATCATAAAACAGAATAAAACTGAATCATTTTATGGTTAAAACATAACAGTAAAACACGTTAAGGCCTAAAAAAAATTCTTTGTTTCTAGTAACATGCTCCAAAAAATTAGGGTAGGTAGGTCGGAAATTTTTTATTTTTTTCATTTTTGTTTTATTAAGAGACTTTTCGGAAATTATTTTTATGTCAAAAAATGAATACAAATAAGGGGGTTATGCATTTAGAGCATCAGTAAGTTGATTTCTAACATCACTGACCATGTTTAAAGCATAAAATGTGCAGTTTTGCAACTTTTTATTAAAAAGTTGAAAAAAGGATTCTCCAAGGCCATAAAAACATTTAGGGTCGGGCCAAAAATTTAGGGTAGGTTGGGATACCAGAAACAAACAATTTTTTTATGCCTAATAAAGCGTAAACACTATATGTTTCATTTGGCTACCTCACTGTATTTACATGTTCGCCATTACCCTCAGTACAGCTGACAGTGCAGATTGGTCGGTATCGATCATGTGACATGAAGCGGAGCCATGTAAAATGTGTGTAAACTTAAGGTGCATTGTTTAAAACAGTGACAAATTTGTGTTTTGCCGTTTATTCACATAAACATCAATTGAATGGAAAGTAAAAATGAATATTCTTTCCAGGTATATTAAAATTTCACTAATACTTTTGTTTTTTAATAGTTAAATTGTGATTTAAAAACTGCCGCGTAGAATCGTCGCGGAAGGTTTGCCACAGAAAAGGTCTTTCCTATGTTGTACGTAGAGGTGAGATATTGACCTGTGCAAAAATTATCACAATATCGCAAGTCACGCACAATTAGTTGGGACTACTCTTTACAGGGACGTAGACACTTTTGGCATGCCCCATTGTACCATAGCATTATCATATGTTATTTTTAAGAAAAAAACAAGTAGTGCACTACTGTTTTCCTGCTTACATCTGTCCCTTAAACCCTTAGCAGCTGCCACCTACAATACTTTTCATATAAATATGTCAAAGTAACCACATCAGGCTTTAACTTGATGGGGGGAGCGCACAGTAATTTATTACTCTGAATTTTAAACTTAAATCCTTAAATGGTACCTGATTACACTCAAGTGGCCCGATTGTTGTTTTTTTTATCCACATTTGCTAATTACAGCAATCCAGACTGTTGACAATTTGCATGGTGTCAGAATGAGTTGAAATTACATGCAATGGCATAATTTAAGCTCCGCCTTCTTCAGGTACTTGTGAGATTTTCATGAGAACTGTGAAAATGAATCATGTTATCTGTAAAATCAGAATTATGCAATTATATTTGGCCAATCAGTGATGTGGTTACATCTTTGACACTTTCCGCTTAATTGTCAACATGTGCCTGTGCTAAAACAACATTTTATGATAAAATTGTTGATTAACCAAGCCATGAATTGGCATTGCTACACAGTTATTGGTCTCCATTATAGAAGAACGACTTGTAAGCTGCTTGTTTATAAATATTTACAAAGTAAAACTGACTGGTTGCGGACTGACTTTCATCGATTAGTTTTCTTCAATTTACTTTTCATTGTTATTTGAGTTCAATACTGTTCATGCCAAATTGATGGCACAGTGTTAATAATATTGAAACTCTTACTTCTTATTTTGTGCGAAATATAGCACAAAAAAAATGTTATAACAAATTGATGGGTAAGAGATAGAACATTTTGCCAAGTTACATCAAAATCATTAAATCCCTCCATGCATGAAGAAGAAATGCTCCGGACAAAGTTTATGGACGCCGCCCGTCAAGTGCGTTCCCATAACATTTCTTGTCTTTAGAGTCAGTTTATTAAGAAAAAAAATGGTTTAACCCTTATCATGCTGGACAAGATTGATTCTGCACTGTTTGCCATTCAGTCAGTATCTTTTTGGTAAACACCCCTTTTAACAGTTAATGGTACTGTCCAAATTGAAAGTATACAGGTTTAGCAGGTTAAGGGTTAAAACACAAAAGTTACATGATGAATGACATGGAGTGAAAACACTGGAACAGACTGGTATTTATGGAGAATTCTTCACATGGACAGATAGTTGAGAATGATGACAAAATTTTATATAGCCGGGTAGAAAAATATTTGTATTACTTTATTGGATTGCTATATTAAGATTTTTCACAATTATTTCTTATGGTGTTGTATACAATGGTTTATATTTGTGCTGGAATCAATGCAATATTTAAAGTTGCATGTAATGTTAGAAATTGTTTAAAATTTCTGTTAAATTCACCTAATCCATATCAGGGTTTTCCATAACAAAATCAAACCCTAAGCCAATAATAATATTAATGAATTTTTCACAAAAACTGATGGCCAAAGTGGCTGAAATTTACAATAGAAGATACCCTATCAGAATTGCTTTTACAATAGATGCAAAAACTGATCAAGATATTTTGAAAAGTTCAAAAAGTTCCTGTTACCACCTTCAGAGCTCTGGAATGTTGTATAATGTAGATGGTGCTGTCTTATATATGAAGAAAAATCAAGAAAAAATCTTGTTATGGAAAATGTGGCTCAAACAGTGGGAATGTCTATAATGTTCACTTCATAGTAAGGGAAATTTCAATAAAAAAAAGTATATGGATTTTTTAAGAGTATAACAAATCAGTTATAAGAAGGTATAATAATGCATGAGATGATTAAAAGATATGAGTTCTTGAATTATCTCCCTTCCACAGATTTATTTCCTTCACAGCCAGAATTTATGCCAGTGTGTGTTTAAAAATGAAGTTTACCTGAGGTACTATTATAGAATTTGTATTATTGCTGTGACATACCTGTCAAGCTTCACACATTGGGCGTGAGAGTCACACATTTCAGGTCCGAATCACGCTCTCACACACTTTTTCACACTATCTCAACAAATCAGAAAAAAATATTTATTCAATTAAGAGCTGTACTGAAATGATCAAAATTGATCTATATTTTGAAGTTTTCAAACGTTTTGAAGGCTACATGATCTATTAAAGGAATGGATGTCTTTGATTGTTTGTTCCCTAAATGTTTGCATCCTGAAATAAGTATCTTTGTAGTCCAAATGTAGTGCTATTTTTATGAAAAATAGCCAAAATCAATCTCTCGGCGTCTACAGCTTCTGTGGACTTTCGTCCCCCAGACCCCATGACCATGGGGCCACCACCTCTTGGAACCCCATCTCACTCCTATACACCTTAAGGCCTTGACAGCTATGCTGTGAAGTCATTTAATTTTGTAGGCACAAAACTTCATGGTTTTGGTCATAATGGCTTAACTTTACCAATTGACCATGAAAATTAGTCCCTAATGTTACTGATTTCATAGTGTATGTATTTGACATAACTATTTTTGATAAATTTAAGATTGAAGCAAATTCCGGAGACATGGCTAATGTTTTGACATGATACCTGTCCTTTACCTACATTGTAATAAATAATACAACTGACCAGCTCCTGCTCTCTTTGGTCAAAGTGTATGCTGTGCTCAACAAGGTATCTTTTCATTCAGCTGATGTGCCTACACTAAACTAGCAAAAAATCTTAGATTTGTTATTTGTAGAATTGACAAAGTACATGTACATAGTATTCATATAGCTGTTATGTAAAAAGTTGTTTGTTTTTTACTTTCAGTTTATTGCGAAAGAAGAAGTGATTTTCTGTCCGACACAGATTTCTGGAGATTTTCCCATGAAGCGTTACAACCAACAAACTCCCGACTTTCCTGTTAGCCATCTTGCAGGTATTTACTCAATGTTTCCTTGTCGTTATTGGATAGCTAAAACTAGACATTCTTTTCAGATTTTCTTCATTTTTATTTTCAAGCACTTGATTGAATTTGGAATGGATGTTCTGCTTAATGTATGGGCCATCAGAGCTAAATATAGAAATATTTTGAAATGAAATAATTGCCCCTTAACTTCTGATCTAATTTTAAAATCCTTTCACAGAAATGTTTTTTGGATGACCGGATCATGACCACCTTGCAATCTTGCTCAAATGCTTCAGATTGTTCAAAAGCCTTGGATGCTAGATGGCATAGTCGCATTTTAAATAGGTATATATATTATATATAGTAGATTTTCCAATAAAACCATGCAATTGGCAGACACCTGACTTTTTAGTTAGCCATCGTTCAGGTATATATACTGTACAACGTCCTGTAAACAACACCTCTGAGCAGTCACCTCTCTACAATGACAAGTATTTTCTTTCTGTGTTTTTTTTGTTTTTTTTTTGGATATGTTAATTATTTGGCACCTGTATTTTTTGGATATATGTTAATTATTTGGCACCTGTATGAAAAATTTCAAAATTATCTGTAAGCTAACCATTAACTTGCTTTTATGATAAATCTGTTCCGAAGTGACAGTAATTTAGGGTTGAGCATTAAACAATATACAGATACAATAATTTTATGCTCAGTTCAGATTATTAGATATGTGCCCTAGCAGAATAACAAATATCCTTTGTTTCCCTGTCTGTATTGGAGTTCTTAAAAGTATTTATGGTCAAAGATGAACTTATTTGCATTGTTTAATGTTCATTTCACACATACAAGCATGTCTGTACTGAATCTCTGCTGCAAATTGTTGGAATAAGTTGGTTCTAATGGTCACTGTATTCATCCATCCTTGTCAGCTGAATTATACAGATTTCCAGGAGTGGCATTTATACATAGGTCGTAAAAATATTGACTTGAAACTTAAGAATCTGATAGCCCAGAGTAGCAAATATTACACTGTTAAATGACTTGTCGGAAAAAAATTGGAAGTGTTTTTTAGCACCCAGGGGATGCCTTTTGTCCCTTTTATGCTTGCAGTGTGTGACCTATGTGTCAAACAACATCTGACCCCCTACCCTTGAACAGTCTATTATAATCAGTGTCAGACATATATATGTATATAGAGAGAGAGAAGAATGCTAATAATTAAAGCTGGAAGATAATGCAAGAGACAGACGGCACTCCATTTCCTGAAGTTACCCTGGTTCTTTAGCATGCTAACATAAACACAGGACTTTTCTCTCAATATTAACTTTAGTCGGAAGTGTGGGGACTCAAACTCACAACCTTTGATTTTGTCCATCATATATCATGTAACTAGAAATTTATAATTGATAAAAAAAAATCTGTTTGTTTTGAAAGTTAATGTTAACTTCTAAAACCGTGTTCTAAAGTCTACTTATTTATTTTATAAGAAGATAGACTTGAAAATCTGTGCAAACAATATTTTGAATAATGACTATTAAAAACTGAATAAGACATTTACAAACACTTGAGTGTTTGATAGAACACTTAACATTTAATATAAATTCAATATTGAAGAGAAAGCCTTCATTAATATCTTAATGTCTGTATAACAACTAAGCATTTAGTTTCTTTAACAAAATAATATTCTCCACTTACATATTCATATGCTTGAAAGTGAACAAATCGACTAGAAGAAAAAATTGTCTTTTTTTTTGTGATACCTTATTGGAAAATTGAGGTTTAAAGCTTTTTTGGATTTAATACATTATGTAAAAATTTGCATAGTTATGGAAAAATATAATGTGATATAAAAAATTATGGGAAAAGAAGTTTATCTTGTTTGAGCTATGGAAAAACATCTTCCGTAAGGGATAGTAATACTGAAGAAATTACATATAAGGTAAGGTATGGGAAAAAACTTATGTGAGATAAGGAAAAAATAATTTTATCCATGATATGGAATAACGCCAGAATGTGTGATTTGGAAAAAAATCTTTATGTGGTATAATGGGAAAGAAGACGTCTAAATGAGATATGGAAAAAAAACATCTGTTTGTAAGATAATAGAAAAAACTGAAATGTAAGACATGGAAAAAAATGAAGGGCATATAAGTAGCAGAAATCAAGTGACTATTACAACTGTGGTACGCTTGCCTGTTGGTAGGAAAGCATTGTTTCTAGGTTGTGGTAGGTATCAAAATTATTTTTTTCTTTATAATGATCCACTTTCATTTTCTTTTTTCATTTGCTTACTACCGAAACTTTCATCTTTTGTGGAAGAAATTGGGTGGTGATTTTTAGTGATTGCCCCATGTCAGGTTCAAAACATTGTCATCTGGTATCAAAAAGTAGGTCACTAGGTCAAATCATAGAAAACCTTTCTAACACTAGAGGCCATATTTTCTACCTGATCTATATGAAGCCATATTTTCTAGTAGATTTACATGACATCTAGTCTAAATGTTTGTCTTAATGAAATCAAAGGCAGTTGTAAAACTGGGTCTTCTTGGTATAAAGTCTTTGGTATAAGGTCAAATAAAGAGAAAAAAAAATCACATGGTACAACTCTGCCAGAAGAACTATGTGCCCCACTTAGGCCAAATAAAAAATACCAGTGTTTATGGTTATCCAAGCAACCCAAATTTTGAGTGCCAATTCTAACGTCGTTTTTTTTTTACATTTTTTAAGGTTGAAAAAAAAAGGCGAAAAGAATGTGTCTTTCTTTACTGTCAGAACTGAAAGTTAGAGATATAAGAGAAAAAAATATTTGTTAGAATTTATTCATAAGAAATTTGATCAATAACTATATTCACTTTCTAAAACACTTCATTAAATTAAAATTGGAAAAGCAATTTAATTAAAATTATCCTACCTGTGTACCATTTGTTTTCTTCATCATGTTACCCTAGAAACATGTATTTTTTGTGTGGCATTACATATCACATTGGCTTTTAGTTAAACATATTTCTGTTACTTAAAAGAATTATATACAAACCATGGGTAATGAGGACAATAGAGTAAAAGTGAAGGAGTCTAGACCATTCTGTATAGGGTTGTTTCTTCTTCAAAATTCTTTAATCTGCCAGGTGGTAATAAACAACCCTATTTAGGCTATTGAAAAACATTAAGCTGCCAACTCCTTTCAGACTTTAGGGACTTCTGTATTACAAGGTGTATTTTTTCTATCGATTTGAAGTTTTTTCCAAGAGCAAAAAAAAGAAATACCTTTAAATGACGTTTTCTTATGAACCAATGAATGGAACTTCATCAAACTTTGTCTTTAGGATCTATATAAAGTCTTACTCCAAATTTATTCAAATGGGTGCGCTCAGCCCCTGTTAAAAAGGGGTTGCTAGAGCTAAAAAATAGGAACACCATTATTTGACTTCTTGTCATAAACCACTTGATGGATCTTCATCAGGTCTGGTCTGTAGCATTATTTTTAAGCAGTGTTCCAGCCAGGATTTGAAATGGGCAGGGTGGTACTGGTTGAAAGGGCACTTGTGAGTCGCGAAGTGACGAGCAGGGGGAAAGTGTGAGAGAAAATTTTGAAAAACAGAAGGCTAGAGAAGGCCTCAGATTCATTTTCAGTATGAACTATTGTCTTTTATGTGATCCTGTTTTGACTGGAATCATTATGTGTCATGGACAAACATAAATCTGTCAGTGCAGTTTCATTGGTGTGTGTGGTTGTCATATATGTCCTGGACCTATGGGGTTTTTACAGCCTCCATGGTACCAAAATTCTAAATTGTTGTCATTTTTTTGTGGGAGAGGTGGACCTCAGTCTGGGTAGGATGTGTGGTGGTGTAAGGCGTGTTTCAGTAAAACGTATTTCAATTCCGTAGGGTTTAGTTTTTTTTTTGTTTTGTTTTTTTGATAATTTAATTTTGTTCATTGGGTTTTATATCAGACGAACTTAATGTCCGTCATGAAACTTTCCAGCCGAAATTATAATAACTTGTTTTCTAAGTAATAATTTTCGCAAGCATGCACAATCGATGACCAAAAGTATCCTCAGAAGTTACAAACATAAACAAGAGGTTCTTGCAGTTTTGTATATTATATATTTTTTGTAGTTCATTACCTTTTTTTTTTTTTATTAAGAACAGACAACAATGTTGCAGCAGACGACTTCAACTGAACTTTGTTAATCAATGGATAGTGTTCACCAAAATGTTTGGGGTTCTTTACGTGCGTTCAAATATTTTCAAAGTTTAATGGTGTTATTTGTTTGTAACTTTTGCGAAAAGCCGCCAACGTATTTTCAAAGACTAAGTCTCACCTTTTTAGCTCGACTATTCATAGAATAGAAGAGCTATTGCACTCGCCCGTGCGTCGGCGTCCGCGTCCGCGTCCTCGTCCCGATTTGGTTAAGGATTTGTATGTAAGCTGGTATCTCAGTAACCACTTGTGGGAATGGATTGAAACTTCACACACTAATTCACTGTGATAAACTGACTTACATTGCACAGGTTCCATAACTCTATTTTGCTTTTTTACAAAATTATGCCCCTTTTTCGACTTAGAAATTTTTGGTTAAGGTTTTGTATGTAAGCTGGTATCTCAGTAACCACTTGTGGGAATGGATTGAAACTTCACACACTTATTCACTGTGATAAACTGACTTACATTGCACAGGTTTCATAACTCGATTTTGCTTTTTTACAAAATTATGCCCCTTTTTCGACTTAGAAATTTTTGGTTAAGGTTTTGTATGTAAGCTGGTATCTCAGTACTTACTTATGGGAATGGTTTGAAACTTCACATACTTGTTCACTGTCATGATCTGACATGCACTAAGCAAGTCCCATAATTCTACTCTTTTTTTTTCAAAATTATGCCCCTTTTTCGACTTAGCAGTTTTTGGTTAAATTTTTGTATGTAATCTGATATCTCAGTATCCACTAATTGGAATGGATTGAAACTTCACACACTTGTTCACTGTCATGATATGACATGCAGTACAGAGGTTCAATACCTCTACTTTGCATTTTACAAAATTATGCCCCTTTTTCAACTTTTGTATTCATTCAATTGACAAGGCTGTTGAATAGTCGAGCGCTGCTGTCCTCCGACAGCTCGTTTTAATTACTATACTTACATCTAGACAGTGACTGCTAATTCAAAAGTTTAAATTGCCTCTAATAACGATAATTACGAAAGTGATGCTCAAAAAAAGATCCCGAAAATAGTTTGAGTTAATTATCGACTTCGCATGTTGATAGAAGTGTAGCACGTGCACAGTCCCGCCCTCGCGGCATCTAGCTTGACAGATGTAAAACAAAATGATGCTTTGAAATTGCGGTGTGGGGCAGACCTAAAAGGCGGTCACGTGGTATACGGAAGCGACCTTGAAGTTTGGTGACAGGTGTAATATAAAAGTGATGTTGTATATTGCATAACGGAAGCAGCTCTTGCAGCAGGAGATGACAATAAACAGGACACATGAGGCTTTTTTTTACACTAAGGCATATATTTACTGGACTCAAAAGGACACAGGGTGCTATTAAAAATGACAGGGCGCTTTGAGAAAGGGGCAGGGCGCCGCGCCCTTCTGTTCCGCGCTAGCTGGAACACTGTTAAGGTTCGGAGTGTCTCAGTTTCATTCAAATAGGGACCCTATTCAGTGGCTGCTAGAGCTAAAAATAGAAATGCATTTAAATGACATCTTCTCATGAACCCCATCAGTATAAACTCTTCTTCCAAATTTATTCAAATGGCAGCACTCGTCCCCTATCATATATAAGGAGCTGCTAGAGCTAAAAATAGAAAACCATTAATTGACATATTCTCGTAAACTACTTGATGAATCTTCATCGCATTATTTTTAAGGTCCAGTCCCAGATTTATTCAATTAGGGGCCTAGTCCAGGGACTGCTAGTGCTAGAGATATAAATGCATTTAAATGACTACTTCTCATGAACTGCATGATATAACTGCATCAAACTTGATCTGTAGCATCATTGTAAGGTCCTCTTCACAATTTTACACAAACATTCTCCTCTGGAACTACTGTTCAGAATTACCCCAGACTTGCTCTGTAGTACCATGGCAAGATCCTCTCTCGGTTTCTTTTGACTCCATTTAGGGGCCACTTGAGCTAAAAATAGAAAAACCTTTAAACAACCTCACGTCATGAATGGCTTGATAAATCTTGTGTTTCACGGCTACTAAACGCTAGCGCCACCACCAAATTGTGGTGATAAGGAAAAGAGCTATCGACATTTCCGTGGTGCAGCTATCGCCCGTTTTTACTTGTAAACACGTGAGTAAAATTTATATTTTATCTTATATTTTCATTGATAGAACTTTTTCCGAAAATCGGAGAATGTAGTTCTGTGTAACAACACTTTTACTACAGGTTAGCTGTAATTTCATTAAAATATTATGCAAATTGTGGTGCCAGGAGCTTTTCTCCCGAATCTGACAGTGGCATATTTTCATATCGGCCAACATTTGAACACAATTCCGATGATTAGACACACTATAAGAACATACCTGCTCATGCAAATGATGAAGAAATGAATTACACATATTCCCATACACCAAACAATTACGAAAAACGCAGTAAAAAGTTAAAACACGACTATTTTTGAAAGTAGTGGTGCTATCACTCAAGTGGTGGCGCTATACAGTAGTGGTGGCGCTGTTGTATATGATTAGTGACTGATATATTCACTTTTAATATATGAAAATGTCTGTCTGCAAGCCACGGCTACAATAATCGATGTTATCAACCTATCCCACACTACACCCCAGTTACGTTACTAGACAAAATACATGTAGTAAACGATATATGATCACAAAATAATCTACATGGATAAGGATTCAGATTGTACATCTAAGCTCTATTGATTAATCATATTTAATCGATTGGAATTGAAAATTTACTGTACTCACTTTTCAGAAAGGTATTTTGTTTACAATGACATGCAAATGACGTATAAAAACAAAGGGGAGTAACTTTCAGAATCTTAATATAACAAATAAATTCTACACTATCTTCAAATTATTTCCTGGACACAAATCTTTATTTGAAATAAAAGTGTTGCTACTATTTTTCTTGACCTGAATTTAAAGTACACTTACGTTTGTATTTAAGTAGAATATTTAAAGGTTAGAAATAATTCTACATTAACATTTTAAACAAAGGAAAATATTTACTTTGACTACAAGAGTCCCAAGGGTCTGTGAGTATTTTGTTCTCTTTTTTTTTTGATAGAGAATGTTTCATAATGGTAAGTAAACTATGATCGTGTTTTTCTTTCTTTAATAACATAATTCCTTGCAGGAAAATTATCAATTAGAGAATATTGGTGTTTGTTTTGTTCCGGATGCGTCAGCAGTTCGTATTATTGAATGCCATAACAGCGCCACCACTATTGTATAGCGCCATCACTAGAGTTATAGCGCCACCACTTTTAAAAATCCTGGTTTATTTCTTCTAACCAGAGATTCTTTTATTCATGATGTGTGCGTATATAATTATTTATCATTTCTACACCATTTGCATGCGCAGGTATGTTCTTACAGTGTGTCTATTCATCGGAATGATATTCGAGTACTGGCCGATATGAAAATATGCCACTGTCAGATTCGGGAGAAAACCTCCTGATACCACAATTTGCATATTATTTTAATGAAATCACAGCCAACCTGTAGTAAAAGTGTTGTTACACAGAACTACATTCTCCGATTTTCGAAAAAAGTTCTATCAATGAAAATATAAGATAAAATATAAATTTTACTCACGTGTTTACAAGTAGAAACGGGCGATAGCTGCACCACGGAAATGTCGATAGCTCTTTTCCTTACCACCACAATTTGGTGGTGGCGCTAGCGTTTAGTAGCCGTGAAACACAAGACAATTTGCTCACTGAACACATTGATGACCATTTTTCTTATATTTTAGATAGTAACGTAAATGTCACTTTCATATTAATTCCCAATTTGGGTGTGTTATGTTGCATTATTCCCAATTTAAAGGCCCCGACCCCATTCCCAAACCAGTGGAGAAAACACTGCATTAATGTTTAGCAGTATATCACAAAACAACAGAAATTTTTAGTAAACGAACAGCATCTTGCCAAACAACTTATCTGTCCAATACATGTTTTATTGTTCTGTTCCATGGAGTTGGATACTTAAAATATTCTAAAGGAGTTGTCTCCCTTTAAAAAAGAATGCCATTTGTAAAGAAATAAATGTAAACAATTGTCAAAAACGATGTTTTACCTAGTTATGTCAAGTTTAAACACTGGTACGTTGTTGCAAATGCATCAAAACGAAGAGATGTAACAGCTTTTTAAAAATGGTGAGTTTTTAAGGTATTTCCGCAAATTGAAATTAGAAATTCATCTGAAAAAATCAGAACCCTCGAAACAGCTTTCGAAATGCAAGGACACAAAAAATGTATGATAAAAGTTGAAAAGATATATCTGTAGGTAAACTTGCGAGCATAAAAGCTACGCTGAACCCTATCTCCACGGTGCTTTGGAAGAAAATGAGTGAACATTTTTGGTTCCAAATTTTGTATCGTATGCAACCTAAAATGCTATAAAATATTTATTTTCAAATCAAAGAAATGCCAAAATAGTGCACACGAGCGTTACTTTTTCAAGAAAATGTCGTATAATTCTAATGCCAGGGCTCCAGATAATTTTTTTGGCCTAGGAGTAATTACTCATCATAATTCTTGTGAATGAGTAAAATGGTAAAATCTGAAATTGACTAGGAGTAATTTTAACGCTGAAAAAACATAAATGAGAAAAAAACAACACAAAACAGTCGGGCCCTTAAGGGTGTTTCTCTTGTTGCTCTGTCTTCTGAAAAGGCATTGAGTACATACGTTTTTGGTTCTTAAGGTTTGCTTTTTATATATTTATACACGAGCATTTTTGTGTTTTACATGCCATGCCTTTTTGTTTCCATTACGTGTGTTAGAGATTCACCTGGAGGGGATTACTTTTATTTACACTGTCCCATGTCTTTGGAACATGGTGGGGGTAAGAGTGAGGTTGGGTGCGCACCATAAACCGGTTTAAGCTCCCCAGTGGTGTTTTTGCCACTGACCGTTCCAAGGCGGTGCCCCACTGTGTTCCTTTGTTTGTTCGTTTTGTCCTTGTGTGTTGACTTTGTGTGCGCGTGTGTGTGTATGCTTATTGTTCGTCTTGTCCTTATGTGTTGGCTTTGGGTGTGTGTGTGTTGTTTGTTTTGTCCTGATGTGTAAGCTTTGAGTGTGTGTGTGGTGCACGCGTTTGCGTGCTGGGGGGTTCGTTTTGAGGAGGCTGCGCTTTTGGTGAGTGGCACTCCCTGTTTGATATTTTTCTTTGTTTTTATAACTATTAACATATTTATTGGGTGTAACACCCATGACTTATGTCAAGTTTTTGCTTTTTATTCACAATCAGTATCAATCAAAATTTTACTTTCTGTCATATAGTCTTTCAAAGACATTTTGGTTGCATTTTGATGGTCAGTGGAATCACAATGCCTATCTATAGTAGACTTTTGGAGGTTACTAGAACCAGTGGACACAAACACATTTTTCATTTTACACTTTAAGCATAATGCACATTTTAATTTAGTTTGTATAGGATTGCCAGAATCAATAACATTCCAAGGATATAATTCTTTCCAAACCGCATGCGTTTTCTCCGAAATTGAAACATGCTTCGGCTTCATACTCACTACGGTATCCAAAAGATTAGCCAATATACCTTTTATGATGTTTTTTTTTTTTTTTTTTTTTTTTTTTTTTGATCATTTTTTTGTAGGTTGAAAGAAAGACTAAAGCGTTTTTTCACCTTTAGAAATTAGCAGTCTTGGAAAGAGACATTTTGTTTTTGTTTACTTCACACCGGAAGTTGATGATTTAAATCGACACCGCTTTTAAATACACTACCGTACCATCAATATTAGTTAATACACGCATTGAGTGTATAGTTTAACCTAGGTTTATAGAGATCATACGATGCGTGTATACGTTCAATGTGGGAGAATTAATGCTGATCGGCTATGTTACGTAACGCATCAAGACGATTCAGATTTTGTTTTTACGCTAGTAAAAAAGCATTGTGTGCGTTTCTGTAATTTCATATACGTTTTTATACGCTTAGAAATTATTAGACATGCGTATTTGCATTATTTCTATACGTAATTTACGCTAATACGCATCTTATCTGGAGCCCTGTAATGCGCAAAACACGTGCACAGTTTTTCTAAAATATTTCGCCGCCATGTTTATTTCAAGGAATAAAATATATGATTGTTCTTTTACCTGAGATTTCCTTACTGAAATATGTATGTCTCCTTATTCATGGTTAGAGATATCCATTTAGTATAGTTTTTCACTGTCCGATCTCCTTAACCTGTTACCGATCCTTCACATTTAAAGAATAAACGCAATATGTAATGATAGTTTTTCGCTTTACACACCTCCCTTGGACAAGAAAGCCGTTTCACTTAAAATTTGTAAGCATCTGCTGACAAAATATTACTGAAAGATCGAAACTTTTTCTTAAATAAAGTTGAATTTCAATCATTTTCAAAAACTGGAAATACTGCACATTGTGTTGAATTTATAAATAAAACAAAAATCCCCAAAATAAACCATTTTAGATCTTTTCCGGGAACTATACGTTTCAGCTGAACAACACATTTGAAGATGACACAAAACTGATTTCTCTTCATAAACAATGTCAAAGTTCACCTGAGGAACATTGCTGAAAAAGTAAAAGTGCTTACTTGTTTCAGTTTTACGTCCTGTAGAAAACAATCAACTTTCAATTTTAAATGCATAGATGTTCTATAATTATTCCAATATAAAGAATCGTCCGATCTTTTCCGTGAGAAATAAAACGAAGCAAATTTAACTATTTGTTTACACTTCAACCATGTGAAATTAAAGGCATGTATTATCACGAGACTCCCGTGCATTTTGAACCTCGTGGTGAATAAACTGAATTTACTTTAAAGTATGGTGTCTCAGCTGAGCCAGTTATTTGTTCATTTCAGACATATATTAAAGAAGTGTTTATGAGATTACAGGCCTCGATCTTAACCTACTTTTGCTGGTAGCCAGCAGGGCTACCAACTTATGAAATCAAGTAGCCCGACCAGGTTTCTGGTAGTCCCGTTTTGGAAAAGAGAAAAATATATTACAGTCTTCACCTTAATTTTTTTTCAGCATTTGTCCTTTCGGGCAAGTAAGTTAAAAAACCATTTGCCAGAAAACAATTTTAATTGCCCGAAATCATTTTGTTTATAAATATGATGTATTTTAGTTTATGCTTGATTCAACATTCAGTTATTTAAATGGTAGGCAACAAACCTACCCACACTATCCATGGGCAGGCTAAGCCAACGTAAGTGGATAACCATGTTACAATATTCAAGTAACTAGCAGACAGAAATTATGGGAGAAAACTGTAGAAAAAAAGTAAGACCTATACCAGTATCTAGTTATATGCCAGGCGTGGGGTTCAAATTTTCACTACCCTTCTAAAACTTACTTTTTTAGCCAGGGCCTTTAAAATATAGTGTAGCTGTTCAAATTTAACTGCAATAATGGATCAGCCTGGTTAGCCCCCCCCCCCCCAAAAAAAAAAATGTTGTGTTTCTGGTGGCATGACCAAAAAAAAGTAGGGTCGGTATTTGTTTTGTTTTTTTGCATTATGATCAAGTAAATGTAGCCTATTATCACAGTCAGGGGCGACGTGGACACAATAATCATCATCAACCCACCCGTGTTTAAAGCGGAAAAAAACATTAACAATTATCGGTAATTATTCTGTTGATAAACAAGTAATTGGCCTTGTTTTCATCATAAATTTAAACCCCCTCAAAGAGCTAAAAGAAGTGTGTCGGTATCATGGCATCTAAAGTGGAGATCAAAGGGGTTTAGTTGCCCGAGATTGTCATGGCATTACGTCATCTTTTCGCACCCTGTGACACATCACTGTCTGATCGTACGGCCTCGGTTCTTTTAATTGCTGAGAAGAAATCAGTAAAAAAGTATCTTCTTTAATTTTTTTTAAAAGCGAATGTGCAATATCCCATATAAACTGACAGGTAAATGTGTCAAACGATAATAGTAGATATCCTACCTCTGTGACCTATTTGCCCTCAAGGAATTTTACCATATTGTTTGAAAAGAATATCTGACATAGTGTCGAGTCTAAAAAGACATGTACAAAGATTCATTTACTTATTAAACTTATTAAAAACCACAGCGACATCATACTGCTTTATTTTAAAACAATCATTGTTTTTATTTACGTTCACGAGGTCCCGTAACCTATTCATCCGCACTTGCAGAAATCTGTTTGCCAAAAATCGTTTTACTCGATGTATTTAAATTGCTGCTGCTTTTTCATTATTTAAGATTTTTTAATTCTGTTTTTTTGTACTTTCTTGTCAAAAGTCTGAATTTTATGACCGTAGTACGTATTATTTATTTACTTTTAGAAATAAATAAAAAATTAAGATCCGATGTTTGAAATTTTACAAATAATTGTATGAAACTTTGATCGTTTTTATAGAATTTTGCCTAAATTTCTGTCAACATCTTATTAAAATCGTTATAGAATTCAAACTGTATTATTTCTAAAGCAGTGCTGAAAATTTGAAGCGATTATATTAAAAAATGAATGCACTACAAGCGTTTTTTGTGTACGTGTCAATATACATTTAAGTAACGGCGATACGATAGGTCGCACGTGCTCTTGGAATGGAAAATTACTGGCATGACGTTTTGATATCTTTACGGTTCGCGGGTAAATTCCAGTCAATCCAGGTAATTTTTAGGGATGTAATTTCTGAATTTTGTAAAGTTACTTTATATATTGCAAATCTGAAGTCATCAATTCATGCATAAATATACGACAGCTAGTATTTAGGATGTACATTTCAGATTCATGAAGTTCTTTTTTGTAATTATTGTGAAAATTAAGGGATTTAAATTTCGGAAAAATGGCCGACCGGTGTTATGCGGACCGAAAATATCGTTGTCATTTAAAAGGAAACATCAGATAAATTGGTGAAATTTCACGCTTTTATTATTAACATGTTTGAAAACCTAGTAGCCCGACGGACTACCCAGCTTGGGAAATTCAGTAGTCCGTCTGAAAAACTGGTAGCCTCGGGCTACCGGGCTACCGTCAAGATCGAGGCCTGGATTATGCATGTGTACGAATATTTACTAGTCTACTTTATATTAACGACGATAGAAAACAAGTGTGCACTCGGCAAATAGCAAGTCTATCATTTTCAGCTGTATACTGAACACTGATCACAATGTTCGTAATTTTCAGATAAAGAACTCGTAATCCTTGGTTTCGTAGACAGTCTTAGTACTGGACCACTGTTTCCGCTGTCAACACCGCAGTAATGTAAAGTCAGTGTCCATTTCTATGCCGGAATTTCAATGCACATTTATTATCTTTAAATCTATGAAAGTGTGAAAAAATATCATTGTTTAACGAAACCAAGATGCAGAAAAGTTACTTTGAGACATTGCTGATTTAATCATCAGGTTTTCGCGTGACATTGTTCAAATGATTGCATTTTGTAAATGTTTCGTAGCTATATACAACTGTATACAAATTGTATTACCTCCTAACATATTTGGCTGTACATTTTTTCTGGGATTTATTCTCACTGTGTTTTCAAAAACATGCTGCATTATTCTCATATTGTTTAAAAAGTTGATAGATCAAAATTGGTTAGTTATGAGTGAGAAAGTTACGTTAAGTAATTTCGGTAGTTACCGCAGGAAGTGCCGAAAATTCCATTTCCACCAAATTTTCCGTGAGGTAAGCAGCGCGTAAGTACATAAATTCCACTATAATAAATTAAACCTTTCTTATACTTGCACTATCCTTGAAAAGAATTTTGGATCGTTGCCAAATCTTGTTCACATTAAGTCTGAGACTTGTCTTACAATTTTAGGCAGTCTGGTACACCATATGTTACGCACATTGCACTATTTTTATGTATGCTGAAAATAGCAATATGTACAGATTTATTTTCATTTTAGTATATGAGGTGGTCAGATTTGAAAACAGATTTTGTAATAAGTTTAGTTCTATTCAGTAAGACAATTCTCCTATGCACTAATTGAAACTTTGAACTAACTTTTGCCATTCATGAATTTTTAATAAAGTATTTTGAAAGGATTTATAAATCTAACCAAAAATTTGGAAAAATACAGGTAAAATATCTTCTTTGTTTATTTCCAAATTTTAGTTTTACTTTTTATACAGCTACTTTTAGTTCAGGTCTTGCAAACTGAGCTGTTTTTGTATTCTGGAACAGCTGCATTTGAAAGCTTTTGTTCACTATGTTTTCACACTTCAAATGAAGGTCACTCTAAATTCAAGATGGCGGAAGTACCTTAAAGGCACTGAACTGTCCCTTCATGCAGTCCCTTTCCGGAATTCAATACATATATGAGTAAATTGACAATGGTTTTGTAGAATAAATGAAATGTTTTATATGCTGTTAAATTTTCATGTAAAACAATGCTTTCTTTCTATGATTTAATGATGTTCGAACTTTTTTCTCCGAAACATGGACCTACCTCTTAAGAAAATTAGAAATGTCTCAAGAGATTTGTAGCAATCAAAATGCAGTATAATTATGAACCATAATTCATGCGCAACATAAAAATTGCCTCACAAAGCGTAAATTACGTAACTGTAGACTCGTAAAAAAAAATGGGTAATTTATGACTCTGTTATTGCCATTTTACAGTAAGTGCATTTTTGTACCTGATGTAATTTATTTGTGTTTTATGTGTTATCTTCATTTCAATCTTAAACACAATTAGCGTGCCGAAAAATCCCGCCCCTCAACCCTGCAAGGAAAGTCTCTTCAGTTTGCTTGTTTATAAAGAGCTCATGCCTTATCAGTGCTTAAAAATGAAGTTTATCGCTTAGAATTAAGTTTATCGCTCAAAACTGAAGTTTATCGTTTATTCAATGTCTGATTGAATGTTTCGATTGACATTTCTGTATTTGTAGGTAAGGCCTCTTGTGTCATAAAGAAAAGTTTGCAAATATCATGACTCTGGTTTATTTGTTCTTTCATTTCTTACTTTGACAATAACATGATAGCTGTGTATATTTAAAGATAACTTGTGTATACAGAAATGATATATTCCCTGTCAAGTGTAGTCTTTTGTTGTTCTTTGATTCAGCAATAAATTACAGTATGATACTTCTATGTGTAAGAAAGATAGATTTGTGATTTTTATATTTACTGTAAATACTCAGTCATAAGTCTGATCATTTGTCCTGCAAGAAACACTCATGATGTATAGTAGTAGACTTATTACTGAGACATGTCTAAAAAGAAAGGTCCACAATGCATTTCTGTATATTGAAGTAGTGCCCTATGGGTTTTGTCTTTGGGGACTATAGATTGACTGCCCATCAGTCTGTCCCTCATCTCCTGCAATAGCTTGATATGTGCCTTAGATATTTCAATGAAACTTGGTATGGTGATAAAGGATCATAAGGAGATATTCATGTCTTTTTATTTTCTTACGTGCAAAAATCTTGTTGCTATGGCAACAGGTAGGAAAAAAACTATGTCAAAATGTCGATCCTTTGCTAATTTGAAAAGTACAAGTTTCATGAAATATGTGTTTGTCTGCCCATTCATACATTTTTAGCTCGACTTTTCGAAGAAAAAGTAGAGCTGTTGTACTTGCCCCGGCGTCGGTGTCGGCGTCGCCGTTGGTTAAAGTTTTTGATAAAGTGTAATATCTCTGTTACTATCAAAGCTATTGACTTGAAACTTAAAATAGTTATTTACTACCAAAGTCTACACCAGGAGAAACAATTCCCATAACTCTGATTTGAATTTTGACAGAATTATGCCCCTTTTTAACTTAGAATTTTTGGTTAAAGTTTTTGATAAAGTCAAATATCTCTGTTACCATCAAAGCTATTGACTTGAAACTTTTAATACTTACTTACCATCAAAGTCTACACCAGGAGAAACAATCCCTATAACTCTTGATTTGAATTTTGACAGAATTATATCCCTTTTTAACTTAGAATTTTTTGTTAAAATTTTTGATAAAGTCAAATATCTCTGTTACTATTAAAGCTTTTGACTTGAAACTCAAAATAGTTATTTACTATCAAAGTCTACACCAGGAGACACAATTCCCATAACTCTGATTGAATTTTGACAGAGTTATGTCCCTTTTTAACTTGGATTTTTTTTTTATTGGCGAAGCTCTAATAAAATTATTCAGTGTCAAGCACTGAGAAAAGCCGAGCACGCTGTCTTACGGACAGCTCTTGTTCTGTCTGACAGTCATTCTCAATAGATGGATCCTGATCCTGCCATAGCTTTAGAAGTACGAGAGTTCTTTATATGGATTTAAAGAAATATTTTGAATATTAATATGTACGCCACTTTATTTTTTCCATTAAATTTTGTAAGTCTCTTGTAAATTATATTAGTGTTACTTAAAATCCGACAAAAATAATTATTATACATATATAGATACAGGGCTCAACAAATCCACTTGTCTGCTCATAAATATGAGTAGAAATCGGCTCCGGGCGTGTAGAACTTGATGTAGTACTCGTCCTACAGGACGAGTGAGCTTTGATTATCTCCAAAACTAATGCAAATACTGGATTAAAACTCTATAGATATTTTAACATTTAGGGTAATATTCCTGCTTCTGGGACAACAGTTTGAATTGTCAAGCACTGGTTGTCTTACGGACAGCTCATGTTATAATTTGTGTGCACGTGCATGTATAGGTACACACAAATATAGATATGCACACATATGTAAATATTTACGCATACACTTATACTTCAGTACATGTATATATATCTTTTAACCGAAGTTGTACATCATAGTTCAAGTATTTAAAAAAGGTATTTCTTATGTTAAACTAAAATTGAATCTTGATTACTTCAAAATCAAGTCTATCACAAATGAAAGACATTATGATATGTTGTATGAAATATAATTTAAGATAGCTCAAGTGCAGTCATTTGTTGTTTTCAACTGTTACAAAAGACTCCTTTTTCGCAACCTAAATGGGGTTAAACCAAGTTTAATTAAACGTCTTTCAGTTTCTTAAGATTTGAAAAAAACTTTCTTGATAATAGACTGTAAACCAGATGTACATAATTGTACTCTTTATCAAGTGCTTTTTCATTTTCATATTATTGACTCAATGTTTAAGTTTTAATTGAAGATTTTTTCGCTTAACAAGCCTTTAGTGATAGGCTGCCGAAATATAGTATAATGTATTAATGCAATGTTGAATAATTCCAAATGGATTAAATGAAATTCGTTGTTGGGCCATAGTTTTCACAAATTAATCGTGGTTGTTTTTCTGTCATGCGATTATATAATGACGACTGTTTGTTATTTGAAATAAATCTTTATGTTCATGACTTAAAATTTATGTAAATTAAAACATGCACTTTGAACGCAGCATACATAAATGGAAATGTTGAGATGTTTAACTATCGTTAAGACTTGTGGCTAAAAGGGTTAGGATTAAAAGTTTATTTTTAAACAAAAAATTTCTTATATTTATTATTGGACAGGATTAGCATGACTTTAAATTAAAAACAGCATGATTTTGAATTAAAAAAGTGCACTTTAATTTGAATGCATCGTAAAATTGAAATTTTGGGATGTTTAATATATATTGTATAGATTTGTAGCTGAAAGGAATGGATTAGAAGAGTTTATTTGTAAATACGAATTATCTTAACATTTCTTTAAAGTGATATTTGTAAATGAATTTTAATAAGGTTGATGAACGATTTTTAGAAAGTTTAATAAAGTGTTGGATATAGATATAAAATTCTGTCAGTTAAACTTGTTTTCAGAGGAAATTAGAAAAGACAACTATATGGACTAACATGTGAAAGATGATTTTAAGTTTTAGAGAGTTTTTTCAGGGATCAAAAATAGTAGAAGATGTGTATTTAGAAATAAAACATGAAAATACAAAATCTTATTTGTACATGAATTAATTTATTGTTTTTCTTGAGAATTTTTAAGTTTCATTTTCAGATTATAAACATCGCATAGAGTTTTTTTATTTGTAAAAAATTATGATGGAGAATTTAAATATTCTTTTATCTGATAGATCATGGAAGAGGACAATTTTGTGCTAGATTAAATGATTGAAATTTGAATATCTATTGTAATGTGCATGTCAATAAAGAATGAGGTACAATAGTTTAGTGCATTACCTGTAAAAGATACTTATGAACAAAACAAAATTAAAAAAAAAACAGCTTATCAGTTAATGTCGACTTGCATAAATTTGTTAGGAATGTAAACAGTCATCTGACTTTGAAATGGCTAAAACGGTAAAAAAGCTGCCTGGTCGGCCTTCCACTGCACCTTGCAGAGTTACTCCCCTTGGTAACGATCATTTGGTACCTGCAGCACCCTTCTTTGTAGTTTGGGTGAAACATCAACCAGACAAAGGTATATACTTCTATTTTATAAATTATTTTGTTTTTTCTGTCAACAAATAACAAAATATTTGAAATTTAACCCTTATCATGCTGGACACGACTGAGTCTGCCTTTGCGACCAGTGTAGATCATGATCAGCCTGCACATCCATGAAGTCTGATCATGGTCTGCACTGTTCGCCATTCAGTCAGTATCTCTTTTGGTAAGCACCCCTTTTTAAAGTTAATAGTACTGTCCAAATTGAAAGATGGACAAGTTCATTATTGAAATTTAGCAGGGAAAGGGTTAATTCCAGTTGAAATTAAAGGTTTCAGAAATAAACTGAATTCATAATTTTATACACTATTTTAACAATACTAGAAGTACTCTAGCCACACCTGTCATAAGCAGCCAGTCAAGAGAAGGGGCAAAAGTGACCTTTTAAGACAGGTTGTTCACTAAATACAGGTTATTTACTGCTTACACAGGGCTGCCTGCTGTAGTGTCTTAGCCAGAAATTAATATTTACAGTTCACATGGTATGTTTCCTTTGTAGAAAACTTAGATATTACATAATAAACAGTGATGGTACTTTCAGTTCCTATTAATTATACTAACTTCAAAATTGCAGCAATCCCAAGGTCTCAAGCATTTGTTGGCTGAGTGTTTGTTTGATGTGTTATTTATATTGTCATGTAAAGACTGGTTAATTAAAAAATAATGATTATCATGGAAAATTTGTATTGTGATGTGGAGCCAATATGCTATTATATCTAAATGTACTGATGACTCTCAGCTTGCAACAACTAGGGTTGTTTGATTTTTTTTTTTTTCATTTTTGTCAAATTTTTAAATGACAAAATTCGCTGTGAGATCAGTTAAAATAATTTGAATGTAAATGAGACTGGAATTCTGTGTGTAATGATATGGTGTGTCTTTTAGAGTGTTGTGTATGTAAGAGATTGATTTTTAGCTTGACTATTCGAAGAATAGTCTAGCTATTCTACTCACCCTGGCGTCGGCGTCGGCGTCACACCTTGGTTAAGTTTTTGCATGCAAGTACATACAGCCATCAATTAAAGGCATATAGCTTTGAAACTTATTTTTTCTTTTTCTAGGTCAATTACCAACCTCTCTGGGTCAAGTCCCATAACTCTGACATGTATTTTGAGCAAATTATGCCCCCTTTTGGACTTAGAAAATTTTGGTTAAAGTTTTACATGCAAGTTACTATCTCCAAAACTAATGCAGATATTGATTTGAAACTTCACATGTGTCTTCGGGTTATAAAACTAGTTGATAGCAGCAAGTCCCATAACTCTGACTTCATTTTGGCCAAATTATGCCCCCTTTTGGACTTAGAAAATTCTGGTTAAAGTTTTGCGTGCAAGTACATACAGCTATTTCTAAAAGGCATATAGATTTGAAACTTATTTTTTCTTTTCTAGATCAATTACCACCTCACTGGGTCAAGTCCCATAACTCTGACATGTATTTTGAGCAAATTATGCCCCCTTTTAGACTTAGAAAATTTTGGTTAAAGTTTTACATGCAAGTTACTATCTCCAAACTAATGCAGATATTGATTTGAAACTTCACATGTGTCTTTGGGTTATAAACTAGTTGATAGCATCAAGTCCCATAACTCTGACTTTCATTTTGCCAAATTATGCCCCTTTTGGACTTAGAAAATTCTGGTTAAAGTTTTGCGTGCAAGTACATATAGCTATTACTAAAAGGCATATAGATTTGAAACTTATTTTTCTTTTCTAGATCAATTACTAACCTCACTGGATCAAGTCCATAACTCTTACATGTATTTTGAGCAAATTATTCCCCTTTTTGGACTTAGAAAATCAGGTTAAAGTTTGCATGCAAGTACATCAGCAATTACTAAAAGGCATATAGATTTGAAATTATTTTTTCTTTTTCTAGATCAATTCCAACCTCACTGGGTCAAGTCCCATAACTCTGGCATGTATTTTGGGCAAATTATGCCCCTTTTGGACTTTGAAAATTCTGGTTAAAGTTTTACATGCGAGTTTCTATCTCCAAAACTAATGCAGATATTGAACTGAAGCTTCACATGTGCCTTCAGGGTTATAAAACTAGTTGATAGCAGCAAGTCCCATAACTGATATGCATTTTGGTCAAATTATGCCCCCTTTTGAACTTAAAACTCTTTTGATATTTAACCTTTTTGGGTAATATTTTCCTGCTTCTGGGACAATATTTCGAATAGTCGAGCTTGGCTGTCTTACGGACAGCTCTTGTTTTCCACATTGGAAGGTCAGATAGATTTCAAAATTCAGTTTTTACGATTGCACCCCTAGAAGTTCAGTAAAACATTGGTGGGTCAAGGTCAGAAGGGAACTTGAGTGTTCCAGGGTCTCGAGCAGTCTAAACAGAGATACGGAATATAAGGAAAATGGTGGGGGCCACATGAACTTGCTTTAGAGATCCTGGGTACTCTTGCCAATGATGTTAGAGTGTGTAGTGTTTTACTGTAGTAGGACACATTGCATTGGTTAGGGAGTGAGTGGTATTCATGATGTTGGAGTTGCATGAATTCCTTGCACGTTGTTGCACAATATATATTTGTATATTAGAGTAGTGAACAGAGCTCAAGACACATCTCTGAAGTTAGGATTGTACTATAAGGGAAGTTACAGTATACATACTGCTGTCTGATCACATGGTTTGCAAAAAAAGCATCCCTTGTTGGAAAGTGCAGTTTAGTTGCGCATATTTTTTTTAGATTTTAGCTTCAAGAGTTGTTGTAAATTTAGAGCTGTTTTTACATATGTGATTCTGGAAAGTTGTCTTTTTTCCAAGTTTAAAGAATTTTTTATATCAAGAGTTCTGCAAGCCATCTTTTCCAGATAAGAGCTTTTTCATGTCAATGGTTGTTGAAATCACCTTTCCATTATTAAATTTAAATGTCAAGTCTTTAACATCTCCTCTGCTTAGCTTCTGCAGTCTTATTTTCCTCAACCTAGAATAGCTTTCTGCTATATTTTAAATCTTGAGCTCTGAAAAAGTAGTTCCTTTCAATATTTGATGTCTGCACTATTTTCTTTACAGAGAAGCTACCTATTCACTACCGTAGTAACAATAAGTCGAAGCAGCAACAAATAGTTCCAGTTTCAGCTGCCAATGTGCATGATCTCTCGCATGTTCCAGTTGACTTATTGTCCGGCGACGATGAAGATGGCCGCCACTCTAGAAGCTCCCTCTTCTCACCAAAACAACAAAAAACACCCGCATTTCTACCAGGTTGGTGACGGGCTGCACTAAATGTTTGGGTTCTTATGAGCAGATCCAGGATTTTAGTTTTTGAGATGGTACATCAGAGACTTGACTCCAGGGTTATAAAACTTGAGTTTGGGAAGCAGTCTCATAGTGCATCATTGTCATTGGTCAGTTTCAAAACTGTAATCAGAAACAACCAATCAGATGCTAGAGTTTCTAGACTGGTCTTCAAATTCATCTTTATAACATTTGACCCTGATGTAAGTCAAACTGGTGCAAAAGATTTAATCTGCATAAATGTCTAGAACCATGAATAAATACATGTTCAGTAAAAAGTAATGCTATTTAGAATTACTGCCCACTGTTTTTGTCATCTTCTGCATAATTATAAACAGTTCAAAATGGCAACATGCAGTTACCAAAATATTACAACCAAGTTATATTTTACTATTGAATTGGGTAATAACTTTGGATCTGCTTATACTACTAACTTTAGAATCATATGTACTAACTCAAGGTTGTACTAATATTGTTGCAGTTAGAATTTAGTTTTTCACTGCATGGTGACAAAAATCGTCTTGAAAATATTTCTACATGCTTCTGAACAATACGGGTTGATCTCCTTGCATTGTAGAACGTCCTCAAAGATTCTTTTCCATTATAGAAGTTTTTTTAATCCACAGAGAAAGTGTCTGGGACAGAAAAAGTATTTAAGAATGCTTTTCTCGTCTGTCATGGAAAAAGTTCCGTACCGCTCGGTAAGAGTAGAATAGATAGAAAATACATTATTTATATAGCAGAACTGTTTGTTATAGCATCTGTAATCTTAGAAACAGACTATATAACCAAGATGAAAGGTAAAGGTGACACTAATAGGCTAACGAATCTTAGAAACAGACTATAGGCTAAGGTTGAGGAAAAATATACTTTAGATGTCCTGTTGTAAAAGTTTATTTAGCACTCAAACTGTTAGTTTTTCTTTCCAGCCAGTCCACCAGTCCAGGGTCATGCTCATATGTCATACCTGTAATACCTAGAATTCACTTAATTTGCAGGTCCCTAAATTTCAAGCTGATCCCTAAATTTACTTGCTGGTCCCCTCAAGTTTTAGCTGGTTCTTGATAGTGCTGTTAGATATTATTCCTATTTAATTTAAATTTCTGAGTCTCTACTAAAAAGCTGCTTTGCCATTTTCTACCCTCCTTTACTAGAACTTAGACTTATCATCAGTTTTAATATATACACTTGTAATCATTCATAAAATATAAGGAATTTAAGAAGGGAAGTAAATCTTTAAAAAATATATGATTGTGTATAAAACACAAGGTTGAGTTTGCTCCCTTCAACTGTTCAGATAGATTTAGGTAAGCCTTGATCAGACCTATGTAATAGAATAAAGCTGTGTCCAGCACATTACAATGTTTGTTGGACAAATTGTGTCACATCATCATCTAAGATCTAACATAAATGCAAAATATCACACACTTTTCATTGTCAAAACATCATTACCTTCGTACCATAATTGCCAGTAAAAAACTCTGACCATAAAAGTGAAGAAAACCAGTCAAAGTTTCAGAAAAGATAATTATGTAAATGTTTATCCCGACATATCTGGAGCTTTTCTGTCGATTTTCAATTTTTATTTTATGCATGAACTTTAAAAAAAAAACACTTTATAAAGGTAAACAAACTTGCATGTTTCATTATCAGCCAGTCACATTTCACCATGGTCAAGTATTCTGTAAGTTCCCTACACAAGACTGACTGATTCACAAATTTAATGAAATGTTGTACGTATTCTGACCGAAAATAGTTTTCATCAGTAAGCCAGGCACAGTCTTTTGCTTCTGGATTTACAAGGATTTTATTTTCTCAGAAATCTAGATAATTTAGTATGCTTTAAAAGAATGTCAGATTTTCATCTCAGTGCAAAAGGGGGATAACTGCTTTGACATAATGAAGCACTTATCCAGTTTTTTGTGCTGAGGTAATGATACATAGAATTTAGAAACAGAAAATACGATTTCTTTGTTTTTCAGAAAGTGGTACGGATGAATAGTATCATCAATTAAAATTCCTATAATAAACATTTGTTATAGTTTCAATGAACAAAACAAAAATAAATTAAACAAAACTATCATGTGTAGGTAAAAAGGACTAACCATATTTGTATTTTATCATATCAGAACCAAAATGATGCGAACGTTCCCAAAATGGTTACTTCACCACAAAAGAAAAATACCTTTTATATTATAACGAATGTTGTAATTATGAAATGAATGAATCAAAAGCAGGCTGTTATCTAGTCATTTATATGTGGCACAAGTTTTCCATGAATGCGTTTATTGTAAAGCTGCAAATCATATTCTGAAGGTAAATGATACCTTTGTACAAAATAAATTGCTCTGTCTCCAACACAGAATCAATTTTTTACTGGTTTATTAATATTCCTTTTACTGTTGCTTTTCAATAATTAATCACTCGATTTGATGAAAAGGTGTAAAAAGATTATATTCAGTGGTTCTAACAATATGTAACTTCAGATTGTCTAGTATTCATGAAAATAAATGTAGCATTCCCTCAAAAGAATTTTTGCTAATAATAGTTACAAAATTCAATCTATGATACTTTGACAGAATTTCAGACTGTGATAATAGTTACGTTTTATATGTAAAATAAATGGATTGAAAATTAGATAATTAGTTTGTACAGAAGCAGACACATGTTTTAGATTGAAACTACTTGGAAAGTGTTATAAAGTGTGGATATTTCTTCTGTGGAAGGAAATTGTACAATATAGTTCACTTAGAGAAATTACATAAATATTCTAAAAATGAAGTGTTTTAAAGTGTTCCAAGGTCCGTACACAGGTGCTTACTCGACAACAATAGATCTTGTAACTAGTAAGTTTGCAAACACAAAATTTAATTATGTACAGGTTAAAAATTATGAATATGGTTAAACTTATGCTTCAGGCACAAATTATTTTACAAAAAAATGAGGAGAAAAATATTAATTGCCAGATGTGCGGACATTTTCTTTCTTTAAAGCAACTTGAGTTTTGTTCATAAGCTGTATAGAATTATAAAGGTAACAAAAAGCAACGATGACATGACATATTCTGTCTTAATAAGGTAAACTATTCTTCAAGTCTTGAGAAATTGTTGGTCTGTTAATGAGGTTTTAATTTCATTAACCATTTCAGATTCCAGAATTTCGTAGCTTTAATAGACAGCATATTTCTATATTATTGTTTGGAAACTTTATTGTTCTCCCTAGATTTAATTTAGAGCTCTAGAGTCATCAGCAGTGGTGTGAGCTTGTGAAATATTGTTGAAAAATTCTGCTTTGATGCTTGTACAACAGTTTTTCTATCTTTTAGGGGACAGAGTGATATTTGCTGAGAGCCCCTCAGCCCCAGGAATCCCTGTAGTTTATAGAACACCAGAGGAACGGTCTTCCAATCCCGACAGACTTAATCTTGACAGGTTAGAATTTATTTGTTTGTTTGGTATAAATTGGTTTACTTATGGAATTTTGAGATTGATTTACGTTATTTCTTTGTCTGGGAAACAATGTTGAAACAGGAGAAATTAATTAAAACAGAAGTAACTCAGAATTTTAAATCAAAGTTAAAAATTGGTAAAGTCTGATAATTTTAAGGTAAAAGATTATAAAAATTTGGGGACCAGTCTAAAAATTCAACCTTACCATTGGTCAATTTCAGATCTGAGCACTGAATCAACCAATCAGGATTCATTTTCTAAAACATGAGTTTGGACTCAAGTCTCAAAATGCAACCTTTGCCATTACCGGTAGTTATTTTCAAGTCAGAATCAACCAGTTAGATGCCTGAGATTCTAGACTGGTCTGTTAACTCATTTTATATAATCTTAGGGTCTATTAAACAATTTATTGTTTCTGAAGTGGACTGGTATTACACCCAAGTATTTTACTTACAGACGGAAGTTGACAGTATGTCCAATCTTAGAGGGGGAGGAGCAGTTGCGTCTGCTAAACTACCAGCACAATCAGATCACAAAGATCCAACATCTCGGCAGCCTGAAAAGACTTATCTTCTTGGACCTGTACGACAATCAAATAGAGGAAATATCTGGCCTTGGTTCACTTAAGTCACTTAGGGTACTCATGTTGGGTAAAAATAAGTAAGTAGGAATTGTCTGGCTGTAGGCATTTTATGAATAATACTGATTTTTTTTACACTTTGCAACAGTGTGTGAATTATTGTATGATATAAGGAGGTTTTTGTTCAATGTAAGCTTGTTAATTTTAGACAGCTAGAAAATTTGTAAGAAAACCTTTGCAATAAGTGATAATTATAACTAAAAATAAATGAAATGTGGACTTACGGTTACTCAGAAATATATGTGAAATGCAGTTGAAACTGCATTAATATGTAAACATAGAATTGGTCACAGAAAATACTGCTGTCGACATTCCAAACAGAAAATTTAATGTTTGTAGGAAATACAGCTGCTGGGACTTAAACATAGAAATACTGCTGTTGACATTTAGAAAGACAGAAATATTCAAACCTGCCCACTGAGCTCAATATTGAGAGCACAGGGTTGTGAGTTTGATCCCCAGGCGGGGTGTATGTTCTCAGTGACAATTTGATAAAAGACATTGTGTCGAAATCATTTGTCCTCCACCTCTGATTCATTTGGGAAAGTTGTAATTTACTTGTGGGGAACAGGTTTGTACTGGTACAGAATCCAGGAGCTTTGGTTAGGTTAACTGCCTGCCATTACATAACTGAAATACTGTTGAAAAACGGAGTTAAACCCAGAACAAACAAACAAAATTAAAGGGAATACAGTTGTTTACATTTAAACATTGAAATATTGGTAGGAAATATGGCTGTGGATATTTAAACATAGTAAAATCGTATGAAATACAGCTGATGACATTTAAATGTTATAATATTTGTACTAAGTGTTAGTATATCTCCATTATATTTCAGGTTGAAGAAAATAGAGAATTTAGAGGCTTTACAAAAACTAGATGTTTTAGATCTGCATGGAAATCAGGTATATTGTCATACTAACAAGTATCTGTTGAGATTACCTTGGTAACCCATTTTTGTCCTACATTTAAAAATTAAAAGAATTTCTATGAAACAGATTTTCGCTTTAGACTTAAATGTGTTTTTAACTCACTTTACATCTTGGAAATTGTGTTTAATAACCAGTCTTGTGAAATTATTTACCTTGGAAGTTAAAATCCACCTACTACTTAGTAATTGCATGGTCTTCAAAATCAAAACATTTTTCAGTCATTTCAGTCAACACTTTACATTTATGTCAGTGGAGAAACAGGTCTTAAATTGTTGTCAACATTGAAAAACTGTCCCTGCTCCCTACAATAGCCATACCATTTCCTGTCTATAGTGACTACATACCCATACCATACTGTCCCTACTGAATTCTTAACCATACCATACTGTATCGATAATATCAAATAGAAACACTGTTAAATTCAATAATTATTTCTTTTTCCGACAATGTATGTTTCATTTCACCCTGACTTTTTAGCTCACCTGAGCACAAAGTGCTCAAAGGTGAGCTTTTGTGATCACCCTGTGTCCGTCGTCCGTTGTCCGTCAGTCGTCCGTCATCAACAATTTGACTGTTAACACTCTAGAGGTCACAGTTTTGGCCCAATCTTAATGAAATTTGGTCAGAATGTTACCCTCAATAAAATCTTGGACGAGTTCGATATTGGGTCACCTGGGATCAAAAACTAGGTCACCAGGTCAAATCAAAGGAAAAGCTCGTTAACACTCCAGAAGTCACAATTTTGGCCCAATCTTAATGAAACTTGGTCAGAATGTTACCCTCAATAAAATCTTGGACGAGTTCAATATTGGGTCACCTGGGGTCAAAAACTAGGTCACCAGGTCATATCAAAGGAAAAGCTTGTTAACACTCCAGAGGTCACAATTTTGGCCCAATCTTAATAAAACTTGGTCAGAATGTTACCTTCAATAAAATCTTGGACGAGTTCGATATTGGGTCACCTGGGGTCAAAAACTAGGTCACCAGGTCAAATCAAAGGAAAAGCTTGTTAACACTAGAGGTCACAACTTTGGCCCAATCTTAATGAAACCTGTTCAGAATGTTACCCTCAATAAAATCTTAGAGGATTTGATATTGGGTCATGTGGAATCAAAAACTAGGTCACCAGGTCAAATCAAAGGAAAAGCTTGTTAGCACTCTAGAGGTCACAATTTTGACCCAATCTTAATGAAACTTGGTCAGAATGTTACCCTGAATAAAATCTTGGGTGAGTTCGATATTGGGTCATCTGGGGTCAAAAACTAAGTCACCAGGTCAGATCAAAGGAAAAGCTTGTTAACACTGTAGAGGCCACATTTATGACTGTATCTTCATGACTCTTGGTCAGAATGTTAATCTTGATGGTCTCAAAATCCAGTTTGAATCTGGGTCATGTAGAATTAAAAACTATGTCACCAGGTCAAATCAAAGGAAAAGCTAGTTAACACTGTAGAGGCCACATTTATGACCATATCTTAATGAAACTTGGTCAGAATGTTGATCTTGTTGATCTATAGGTCAGATCAAAACTGGGTCAGGTGGGGTCAAAAGCTAGGTCACTAGGTCAGATCAAAGGAAAAGCTTGTTAACACTATGGAGGCCACATTTATGACTGTATCTTCATGAAACTTAGTCAGAATGTTAATCTTGATGATCATTAGGTCAGATTCGAATCAAGGTCATGTGGGGTCAAAAACTAGGTCACCGGGTCAAATCAAAGGACAAGCTAGTTCACATTTTAGAGACCACATTTATGACCATATCTTAATGAAACTTGGTCAGAATGTTAATCTTGATGATCTTTAGGTCAATAGGTAAGGTGAGCGATACAGGGCCTTCGTGGCCCTCTTGTTCATGAAAAAGATTTGGTCTACTTAATTCAGACATTTTTTAAAGTCAATGGGAATAACTTTTAGATTTTTTTGAACTAAGGATGTAGTAGAAGATTTGATGTGAAACTGGGATCATTATTATATGCAAGGTTCATTATGTATAGGTTTTAATGATGTCCCATTTATGTTAAGGCTTCTCCTTATTGTACTATGTAAAGGTTTCATATAATTGCACAATGTATACTGCCTACATGTGTAGTTTGACTATTTTGTTTACAGATATCATGCATAGAGAACTTGAACCACTTGTCAGAGTTACGAGTGTTGAATCTTGCCGGGAACCAGATTAGTCATGTTAGCGGGCTCACAGGGATGGACTCGCTAGCGGAGCTTAACTTGCGGCGGAACAAGATTCGTACAGTTGTAGAGGTGGACTCTCTAAGTAGTCTTCAACGTCTGTTCCTCAGCTACAATGATATTCAAAGGTATTGATTCATTAGCTTGACTATTTATAGAATAAGAACAGCTATTGTACTCGTCCTGGTGTCGACATCGCCCATTGCGTTCTTGTAAAAGTTTTATGGCAAGCTCCAGTGTTTCACTATATCTTAGTAAATACAGCCCTTATTATCATCATCAAAGTTCATATAAGGGTTCAGACCATCTCCCCTACTTCAAAAAAGTGTTTTTTTGCATTTCTTTCAAGTATTTATACTTATATTTCAGTATGATTTCTTAGTAACTGTCATTCACTTTTCATACACCCGAAGGCGGGTATTATGTTATGACACTGGTGTCCGTCTGTCTGTCCATTAGCAATTTCGTGTCCGCTCTGTAACTCTTGAACTCCATGAAGGATATTCACCAAATTTAGTCAGAAGCAACCTTTGACAGACCTTTCTCAAACTGGTTAAGATCGTTTGACTTGACCGCACTTAATTACCATAAAAAAGCTAAAAATAGAAGAAAAAACAAAACGTTTTTCTGTGACCAACTTGATGGATGTTCATCAAACATGGTGAGAAGCATCCACTTGTAAAACTTTCTCAGATTTGTTTGAATAGTTTCACTTAACTGCTTTTAGTAGTCCCCAGAGCATGAAATGGAAAAAAACTTTTAAATGACTACATTTCCATTACCATCAAATGCTTTTTCAACTAAATTGGTCTGTGATATCTTAAGAAAGGATTGTTCTCAAATTTGTTCGGTTGGTTTCATTTGACTGCGCTTCATAGCGACAAAAGCAAGAAATAAAAATATCATTTGAGCAATTTTTTAGCCTGTCTGAGCACACAGTACTCATGGTGAGCTATTGTGATCACGCTGTGTCCGTCGTACATGTGTGGGTGCGTCCGTCCGTCTATCCATCGGCAACAATTTTCTTTCAAACAGTTCACTTGGTTGCACATAGGGGCCGCTAGAGCTAAAAGTAGAAAAATCTTTAAACGACATCTCCTAAACTGCTGGTCCGATTTTGAAATAATTTCACACAAATTTAATGGTCCTCATGTAACATTCTACCAAGATTGTTGAAACTATTCCGATTTGTCAAAAAACATGGCTGCCAGGGGTCGTGGTCATGTGTATATAGTGGAAACTTTAAAAATCTTCTTGTGTAAAACTGCTGATTTAAAAATGATTTTACACAAGTGGTCCTTGTGTGACCTTCTACCAGGATTGTTCAAATCATTCTAATTAATTCAAAAACATGGTCGCCAGAGGGTGTGGTTACTTTTCCCTATATGTATATAGTAGAAACTTAAAAACTGTTCTTGCATGAAACTGCTGGCCAAATTTTAAAATAATTTCACACAAATTGTCCTTGTGTGACCTAAAAAGATTGTTCAGATTATTCTGATTCATCAAAAAAACATGGGCACCAGAGGGCATGGCCAGTTTTCCATATGTAATATTCCCAAATACCCCCAGAATGAAATTATGAACTGGTTAAATAAAATCAAGTTTTTTTTTTTTTGAAAGACAGCTGTACCAACTGATAGACACATCTTCAGCCATCAAAGCTGTTACAAAAGGTGTAAAACAGAGATTGACATCAAATAGATAATTTACTTGTCATCTTACCATTCCATGTGTTTCGCAGTATAGCCCCTACAATAATGTGACATTTATATCAGTCTGTACTGTGTGCCATTTTTGCACACTTGTTTGATAACAGGATAAATTCTATTACAAGGATACTATACCATTTAAGAAGGCTGTGGTCAGCCCAGTGTCAGTATAATGTGACTGGGTGGATATCATGTCACGTGTCTACTGGGTGATATTCCAGTGAGGCAGCAGTATAAAGTTGGGCATTGTGCTCACTGCTACAAGTAGACACTGTCGTTTATATGACTGAAAAATTGTTGAAAAAGACGTTAAACCTGGACACATTCACTCCTAATACAGTATAAAAAAAGTACAAGGTCAGGTGTAAAGGTAGGGTCGTTGTAGCACAAAAGTAAAATCCTCAAAAGACAATTACGCTGGCTTCTTGATAAGTTTCTTTACTATTCTAACACATTTTCCCAGCTCCATTACATACTGTTCTCATGAAAAAATGACTATTTATTGCCGTTTCTTTGTAAAGGAATTAACAAAACCTGTAGTTCTTTTATGCTCTTTGATCAGAAATGTCTTAAAAGGTGGTCAGTCAGATTAAGCAACATTTTATGACAATTTTTAGTTTTCATAATATACTGTTAGAGATTTATTAAAGGAAAACAAGATAGACTACAAAGTTTGATACCCGGCCCCCACCACACACACAACACTTTAATATGAATGTATTTTGAAAATTTAAATAGACTGATAGAACACATTGGGAGGAAGTGCAGTGTGCAAGAACAATAACTCTACCTTGCCTATTTTTTGAGTTATTCACCTTTATCATATTTTCTTTAAAAAATTTGTCCGAAGTATATCTTTTTCATGCATGGAGGGATTTTGATATATGTTGGCATAAATGTTCACCACCATGAGGCGGAGTGTCATGCGCAAGAACCAGGTCCCTAGGTCTAAGGTCAAGGTCACACTTAGAGGTCAAAGGATACAAGAATGAAAACCTTGTCCGGAGCATTTCTTCTTCATGCATAGAGGGATTTTGATATAACTTGGCACAAATGTTCACCACCACGAGACAGAGTGTCATGTGCATGATCCAGGTCCCTAGGTCTAAGGTCAAGGTCACACTTAGAGGCCAAAGGTCAGATACAAGAATGACTTTGTCCGAAGCATTTCTTCTTCATGCATGGAGGGATTTTGATGTAAGTTGGCACAATTATACACGGTCATGAGACGAAGTGTCATGCACAGTTCCCTTCTTTAGAATTACCTCCCTTTGTTGTTACTTTAAATAGCTTTTATTGTAACTTTTTCATCACTAGTCGTAGGGAAAAATCGAGACCACTTTTCTGTAGTACAACATGCATGCTACATCCAATTTGAGGTGTATTTTAACCAATCTCTACCTGGTAAAGATTTTTGTGTGGACTTATAATTTTTTTTTTTTTTTTTTTTTTTTTTTTTTTTTTTTTTTTAAGATTAACTTCCCTTAGTTGTTACTATAAATAACTGATATTGTAACATTTTTAGCTCATCTGATTTTTTGAAAAAAAATGATGAGTTATTGTCATCACTTGAGCGGTTGTCGGCGTCGGCGTCGGCGTTGCCTGGTTAAGTTTTATGTTTAGGTCAGCTTTTCTCCTAAACTATCAAAGCTATTGCTTTGAAACTTGGAATACTTGTTCATCATCATAAGCTGACCCTGTATAGCAAGAAACATAACTCCATCTTGCTTTTTGCAAGATTTATGGCCCCTTTTGGACTTAGAAAATATCAGATTTCTTGGTTAAGTTTTATGTTTAGGTCAACTTTTCTCCTAAACTATCAAAGCTATTGCTTTGAAACTTGGAATACTTGTTCACCATCATAAGCTGACCCTGTATAGCAAGAAACATAACTCCATCTTGCTTTTTGCAAGATTTATGGCCCCTTTTGGACTTAGAAAATATCAGATTTCTTGGTTAAGTATTATGTTTAGGTCAGCTTTTATCCTAAACTATCAAAGCTATTGCTTTAAAACGTGCAACACTTGTTCATCATCATAAGTTGACCCTGTACAGCAAGAAACATAACTCCATCTTGCTTTTTGCAAGATTTATGGCCCCTTTTGGACTTAGAAAATATCAGATTTCTCGGTTAAGTTTTATGTTTAGGTCAACTTTTTCTCTTAAACTATCAAAGCTATTGCTTTGAAACTTGCAACACTTGTTCACCATCATAAGCTGACTCTGTACAGCAAGCAACATAACTCCATCCTGCTTTTTGCAATAATTATTGCCCCTTTTGGACTTACAAAATCATTTTCTTGGTTGAGTATTATGTTTAAGTCAACTTTTCTCATAAACTGTCAAAGCTATTGCTTTAAAACTTGCAACAGTTTTTCACCATCATAAGTGGACACTGTACATCAAGAAACATAACTCTATCCTGCTTTTTGCAAGAATGATGGCCCTTTTTAGACTTAGAAAATCATGGGTAGGACAATATTTCTATTACACAAAAAAAAATCAGATGAGCGTCAGCACCCGCAAGGCGGTGCTCTTGTTATAATTGACCGTAGGCAAAAAACAAGACCACTTTTCTGTGGTACAACATGGATGTTACTTTCCAATTTTAGGTGTATTTTAAGATATCTCTTCCTGGTAAGGAGTTTTTTTGTGGACTTAAAAAACCAAAAACAAAAGACTTACAGTGATTACTAAACAACCACACAATTAAAATTCCATTTGCAAATACAGCTGCTAGAGTAAACAAATTTGCTGTGACGGGCATATATTGTGACATTCTGGCACTTGTGTTCCCTTTTAGCTTTCCATTCCTTCTTTTTACAGTAGCCATGTAGAAAAACATCATAGCTTTGCTGTTCATGAAAATTAATAAAATTGAGCAGTAAATCACCTCACCACTGACTTATTCTTTCTTCCACATCTTTAAAACCCCTGATGCGGACCACAACTAAATGGTTCTTCAAAGCTTTCCCCAAAATTAATACTTTCAGACACTAACTTGCCAGGAACTTTAGCCTTCAATTATAATATGCCCGGCGGGGGGATTGGCCATGTCTAACATGGCTCTTGTTTCAACTTATCTCTGTAATTACTTGATGGATTTGATTCAAACTTGAAATACTTATTCCTCATCATCATCCACATCATCTGACATAAGGGCCATAACTCTGGCACCAATATTTCATGAATTATCCCCCCTTTTCACTTGGATTTTCAGGTTAAAGTTTTGATGCACTTTCACTCTATCTCTGTTATTACTGAATTGATTTGTTTCAGACTTGAAATAGTTGTTCAACATCATCACCCACATCATATGACACAAGGTGCATAACTCTGGCACCATTTTTTCATGGATTATTCCCCCTTTTTACTTAGAATTTCAGGTTAAAGTTTTGGTGCACTTTCACTCTACCTCTGTTATTACTGAATGGATTTGATTCAAACTTAAAATAGTTGTTCAGCATCATCACCCACATCATATGACACAAGATGCATAACTCTGGCACAATTTTTCATGAATTATTTCCCCTTTTTACTTAAAGTTTTAGGTTAAAGTTTCATAATTATGCTCCAAAGTGCAGTTTACTCTACCAGATATTTCCTTATTAACGCTCATCTCTCTAATAACCACCCCCTGTCTTATTTAAAAAAAAAGGATCTTTATGAAAGTGCTATGATCATCAAATTCATACATTACAAGTTTTAAGTATAAAAATGTAAAAAAAAGAATTACCTCCACCCTCTCATCAAAAACTTATAGTACCTGTCGTTGGAATTAAATTTCTAAACTTCACAATTGATTGATACGTACAAGGTTTCTAAGTCCCTTCTTACATCCTGTTGTTCCTGTTTGATTTCATTGATTGCTATCTCCACCAGTTCACAGCAGTTCTCCGCTGGTGTTGGAGCCACAGAGCTTTCTGTAGGTGTGACTGTAGTAGCAGCCTGGAAATCATTAATAATTAATATAAAAATAGAATATAAGGATCTTACGAGCCTGTCTTTCCTGAGAGACAGCTAGGTGAGAATGACAAGATATTTTAGATTATTTATCAGCTTTGGAATGACCTGTGTAAAAAGTCATTATCTTAATGTGGTGTCACTTTGTGCTCCTGTAGCTAGGTAGACAAGAATAATCGAATGGTTTGCCTGTCATAAATAAAAAAGAATTGCTCAATGTAGCCTTGCTTTTAATTTTGGAAATTGTTCATAAATTCAGATATGAAATTATATATATATAGATATAAATTCAGATACTTGGTATATAGCATATTGCATATTTATAATAATAATACTTACAATAATAATAATAATAATAATAATAATAATAGTAACTTTATTTAAAGAGGATGACATATTTAGCTATAGTCAGTCTAACATATCGTCCTGTAACGCAATAATGTAAAAATTCATCCTGAGTATGTAACATTGACAGTGAATACGAACAAATTAATCCTTATTGGCATAAACAGTATGCCACAGTACAATGAAAACTGTTTTAAGGTATTAACAAAATGCGATAACTGTAGCTTTTGTTTACCGGATCAACCCATAACAATGAAATAGGGAATCAGGCGGAAACATTACATGACAAATATCTTATATATCGCAAAACCGATGTAAATAGCGACGTGGTCTAGTGGTTAACACGTATGATTTGTAAGCTTACGGTGCTGGTTCGAATACGGGACGAGCTACTTTTTTTAAGTTTTTAACATGTTTTTATCTGGAGAAGAATGGAGGTAAAACTATTTGTATCATGATTTTCTTGTGCACTTATACTAAGTACATATTAATATTTTTCACAGGATCTCATATTACAATCGATATTAAATCTATTAACATTGCAAAATGAATAGAGAAAACTCTTGCACGAATGAAAGCAAAAATAAATACAAAAGATGATATAAAAAAAGACCTGCAAAAATAGAATTAGTAAAATCATTTTTAAAAAGAAGGACTCGAACCTACACCATACAAACATAAAAAGAATGGAGGTCCAACACACTATCCACTAGACTACAAATCTTTTATGGAATGACGCATCGTGTCTAGAGTAAAGAATACTACAATATACAAATGAACACCACTTATCGGAAAATACATCTGCTTTACCTGTTTTTGGATTTTACCAAGTACCGTTAAAATAAAATTATCGCAATCCATTAATATTAGATGCCTAAAAGTAATGTTTACAAAATGGCATATGCTTGGTATATTCTTAAAGGTGACCGTGTTTCGCAATGTTAGGCAATTTTTAAACAACTTTTACCGTGCAGTTTTTAGCTCATTTAAAGTGCTCAAGGTGAGCTTTTGTGATCGCCCTGTCCGTCGTCCTCTGTCGGCGGTGGCGGCGTCGTCGTCAACAATTTGACTGTTAACACTCTAGAGGTCACAATTTTGGCCCAATCTTAATGAAACTTGGTCAGAATGTTACCCTCAATAAAATCTTGGATGAGTTTGATATCGGGTCATCTGAGGTCAAAAACTAGGTCACCAGGTCAAATCAAAGGAAAGGCTTGTTAACACTCTAGAGGTCACAATTTGGGCCCAATCTTAATAAAACTTGGTCAGAATGTTACCCTCAATAAAATCTTGGACGAGTTTGATATTGGGTCATCCGGGGTCAAAAACTAGGTCACCAGGTCAAATCAAAGGAAAAACTTGTTAACACTGTAGAGGCCACATTTATGACTGTATCTTCATGAAACTTTGTCAGAATGTTAGGCTTGATTATCTATAGGTCAAGTTCAAATATGGGTCAGGTGGGGTCAGAAACTAGGTCACTAGGTCATTTCAAAGGAAAAGCTTGTTAACACTCTAGAGGCCACATTTATGATATATCTTCATGAAACTTAGTCAGAATGTTAACCTAGATGATCTTTAGGTCAAGTTTGAATCTGGGTCATGTGGGGTCAAAAACTAGGTCACAGGGTCAAATCAAAGGAAAAGCTAGTTTACACTGTAGAGGCCACATATATGACCGTATCGTAATGAAACTTGGTCAGAACGTTAGGCTTGATTATCTATAGGCCAAGTTAAAATCTGGGTCAGGTGGGGTCAAAAACTAGGTCACTAGGTCAATTCAAAGGAAAAGCTTGTTAACACTCTAGAGGCCACATCTATGACTGTATCTTCATGAAACTTAGTCAGAATGTTAATCTTGGTGATCTCTAGGTCAAATTTGAATCTGAGTCATATGGGGTCAAAAATTATGTCACAGGGTCAAATCAAAGGAATAGCTATTTAACAGTTTAGAGGCCACATTTATGACCATATCTTAATGAAACTTGGTCAGAATGTTAATCTTGATGATCTTTAGGTCAATAGGTCAGGTGAGCGATACAGGGCCTTCATGGCCCTCTTGTTTAACTGATCTTCATGAAATTTGGTCAGAATGATAACCTTGATGAAATCTAGGCCGAGTTTGAAAATGGGTCATCTGGGGTCAAAAACTAGGTCACTAGGTCAAATCAGAGAAAAACCTTGTGTATGCGATAGAGGCTGTACTTTTAGCTGACCTGAGCACAAAGTGCTCAAGGTGACCTTTTGTGATCGCCCAGTGTCCGTTGTCCGTCGTCAACAATTTGACTGTTAACACTCTAGAGGTCACAATTTTGGCCTAATCTTAATGAAACTTGGTCAAAATGTTACCCTCATAAAAATCTTGGATGAGTTTGATATTGTGTCATCTGGGGTCAAAAACTAGGTTACCAGGTCAGATCAAAGGAAAAGATTGTTAACACTCTAGAGGTCACAATTTTGGCCCAATCTTAATGAAACTTGGTCAGAATGTTACCCTTAATAAAATTATGGATGAGTTCGATATTGGGTTATCTGGGGTCAAAACCTAGGTCACCGGGTCAAATCAAAGGAAAAGCTTGTTAACACTCTAGAGGTCACAATTTTGACCCAATCTTAATGAAACTTGGTCAGAATGTTACCCTCAATAAAATCTTGGATGAGTTTGATATTGGGTCATCTAGGATTAAAAACTAGGTCACCAGGTCAAATCAAAGGAAAAGCTTGTTAACACTCTAGAGGTCACAATTTTTGCCCAATCTTAATGAAACTTGGTCAGAATGTTACCCTCAATAAAATCTTGGATGAGTTCGATATTGGGTCATCTGGGGTCAAAAACTAGGTCACCAGGTCAAATCAAAGGAAAAGCTTGTTAACACTGTAGAGGCCACATTTATGACTGTATCTTCATGAAACTTGGTCAGAATATTACTCATGATGATCTCAAAGTCCAGTTTGAATGTGGGTCATGTAGGATCAAAAACTAGGTGTCACCAGGTCAAATTAAAGGAAAAGCTAGTTAACACTAGAGGCCACATTTATGACCATATCTTAATGAAACTTTGTCATAATGTTAATCTTGATGATCTATATGTCATGTTTAAATCTGGGTCAGGTGGGCTCGGCGATATATGACCACTTTGTGTCGATTCGCCGTAAAACCCAACTCACTTGGTCAGGTGGGGTCAAAAACTAGGTCACTGGGTCAAATCAAAGGGAAAGCTTGTTAACACTAGAGGCCACATTTATGACTATATCTTCATGAAACTTAGTCAGAATGTTAATCTTTATGATCTTTAGGTGAAGTTCGAATCTAGGTCATGTGGGGTCAAAAACTAGGGCACCGGGTCAGATCAAAGGAAAAGCTTGTTAACACTAGAGGCCACATTTATGACTGTATCTTCATGAAACTTAGTCAGAACGTTGATCTTGATGATCTTTAGGTCAAGTTCGAATCTGAGTCATATGCAGGGGTGTAAAATTCCACTCGCCCGCTCGCATTGGCGAGTTAAAGTCTGGATAGGATGAGTGGATCTCGCTGTATACTCGACCGATCGGGCGAGTGGTTTTTACGTCGTAGCTTTAATGAAATTCAGAAATTACATCTTGAAAAGCACAACAAACTTTGAGATATTTCAGTTGCTACTTTGATTGACTGGAATTTACCTGCGAATCGTAAAGATATCAAAACGTCATGCCGGTAATTTTCCATTCCGAGAGCATGTGCGACCTATCGTAATATCAAATTTACATATCCGTTACTTTTGTTTATCGACACGTACACAAAAAACGCGCGTAGTGCATTCAATTTTTAACATTATCGCTTCAGTTTTTCAACATCGCTTGAGAAGTAATACAATTTGAATTCTACTAAGATTTCAATAAAATATCGACGGAAATGTAAACAAATTTGTATGAAAACGGTCGAATTTTCGTACAATCATTTGTTAAATTTCAAACAGCGCGATCTTAATTACTGATTTCTTTCTAAGAGAAAATAAGTGATACATACTATGGGCATAAAATTCAGACTTTTGACCAGAAAGAACAAAAAACAGAATTAAAAAATCTTAAATAATGAAAAAGCGGCGGTAATTTAAATACATTGAGTAAAACGATTTTTTTGGTAAAAAGGTTTCTGTTAGTGCGGCGGAATAGGGTACGTGACCTCGTGGACGTAAATAGAAATGTGGTTTTAAAATAAAACAAAATGATGTTGTTGCGGTTTTTAATAAGTATTAAATGAATCTTTGTACATTTATTTTTTATATAAAATATTCTTCTCAAACGATAATGTAAATTCCTTGAGGGCAAATAGGCACATGGCGCGAAAACTTTAATATGACGTAATGTCATGACAATCTCGTGCAACAATACCGCTTTGATCTCCGCTTCAGATGCCGACACACTTCTTTTAGCTCTTTGAGAGGATGTTAATTGATGATGAAAACAGGCCAATTACTTAGTTTATCAACAGAATAATTTCCGATGATCGTCAACTATTTTTTTTCGCTTTCAAGACGGGTAGGTGGATGATGATTATTGTGTCCATATTTTTAGGACACTTTTCAAAATAATTATTTGTCGGGAAATAACCCTTGAGAAAATGAAAATAACTGATTTTTAATACTTTCCTGACACTTTGGGAAACTACGGTAAGGGTTAGGCTGTGATTATTTTTACTATCGATGCAGTTATTATGGAGAGCAACTTGATGGTGGAGATGACAAAAAAAATGAAAGAAAAATGTCTGGTGTGAACAAAAATGAATAAATCAAAAAGGAAACGTAGTGTACGAGCTATGTGTTATGTTTGAAATTTGCTTGTTGTACACAATACTCCTTCCTTAAAACGTGACAGTATTAAAAATGTCAATTATTAGGGCAAGTGACTGTCCACTAAGGGCGAGTAGATTTTACTAGCTACTAGTCCTGCAGGGCGAGTGGTGTGAAAAAGAATTTTACACCCCTGATATGGGATCAAAAACAAGGTCACTAGGTCAAATCAAAGGAAAAGTTAGTAACACTTTAGAGGCCACATTTATGACCATATCATAATGAAACTATCTTGATGATCTTTAGGTCAATAGGTCTTGTGAGCGATGCAGGGCTTTCTTGTTTATAAATTTTGTATAACTTATGGTATCTCCTCAAGCTCAAGTAGAGACAAATTTCAAAGTGATGGCCACTATCCAAAACGTTTGCAGGGAACTCATTTTTAATCCCCCGTCCTTCAGTCTGTCCAGGTCAAGGTCACAACTCAAGGTCAAAGGTTTGAGCCTTCCATTTTGTGTCCGCGCTATATCTCCTAAACCCCTTGAAGGATTTTCATGAAACTTGGGTCAAATGATCACCTCATCAAGACGATGTGCAGAACCCATGAGTCAGCCATGCCGGCTCAAGGTCAAGGTCACAACTCGAGGTCAAAGGTTTGAGCCTTCCATTTTGTGTCCGCGCTATATCTCCTTAACCCCTTGAAGGATTTTCATCAAACTTGGGTCAAATGATCACCTCATCAAGACGATGTGCAGAACCCATGAGTCAGCCATACTGGCTTAAGATCAAGGTCACAACTCAAGGTCAAAGGTTTGAGCCTTCCATTTTGTGTCCGCTCTATATCTCCTTAACCCCTTGAAGGAATTTAATAAAACTTGGGTCGGATGATCACCTCATCAAGACGATGTGCAGAACCCATGAGTCAGCCATGCCGGCTCAAGGTCAAGGTCACAACTGAGGGTCAAATGTTTTAGCCTTCCATTTTGTGTCTGCTCTATATCCCTAAACCCCTTGAAGGATTTTCATCAAAATTGGGTCAAATGATCACCTCATCAAGACGATGTGCAGAACCCATGAGTCAGCCATACTGGTTTAAGATCAAGGTCACAACTCAAGGTCAAAGGTTTGAGCCTTCCATTTTGTGTCCGCTCTATATCTCCTTAACCCCTTGAAGGAATTTTATAAAACTTGGGTCAAATGATCACCTCATCAAGACGATGTGCAGAACCCATGAGTCAGCCATGCCAGCTCAAGGTCAAGGTCACAACTGAGGGTCAAATGTTTTAGCCTTCCATTTTGTGTCTGCTCTATATCCCTAAACCCCTTGAAGGATTTTCATCAAAATTTGGTCAAATGATCACCTCATCAAGACGATGTGCAGAACCCATGAGTCAGCCATGCTGGCTGAAGGTCAAGGTCACAACTGAGGATCAAAGGTTTTAGCCTTCCATTTTGTGTCCGCTCTATATCTCTTAAACCCCTTGAAGGATTTTCATTAAACTTAGGTCAAATGATCACCTCATCAAGGCGATGTGCAGAACTCATGAGTCAGCCATGCCAGCTCAAGGTCAAGATCACAACTCAAGGTCAAAGGTTTTAGCCTTCCATTTTGTGTCTGCTCTATATCTCCTAAACCCCTTGAAGGAATTTTATAAAACTTGGGTCAAATGATCACCTTATCAAAACGATATGCAGAACTTACGAGTAAACCATGCTGGCTCAAGGTCAAAGTCACAGCTTAGGGTCAAAGGTTTGAGCCTTCCATTTTGTGTCCCTAAACCCCTTGAAGGATTTTCATCAAACTTGTGTCAAATGATCACCTCATCAAGAGCTCATGAGTCAGCCATGTCAACTGAAGGTCAAGGTCACAACTCAAGGTAAAAGGTTTGAGCTCTGTATCTCCTAAACCCCTTGAAGGATTTTCATCAAACTTGTGTCAAATGATCACCTTATCAAGAGCTCATGAGTCAGCCATGTCAACTCAAGGTCAAGGTCACAACTCAAGGTAAAAGGTTTGAGCTCTGTATCTCCTAAACCCCTTTAAGGATTTTCATGAAACTTGGGTCAAATGATCACCTCATCAAGACATTGTGCAGAATTCATGAGACAGCCATATCAGTTCAAGGTCAAGGTCACAGCTAAAGGTCAAAGGTTTACCCTTTCACTATCCATAACAGTGGCAGGGGATTTAGCTGTCTTTCAGACTGCCTTGTACCATTTAGTTTAATAAAAGAGACATCAAACTGTTGATAAACAATTATAAAACACAATAAAAATGTCAATATAATTTTTTCTAGGGTGCCTCAAGTAAACGGATTTAATGAGACAGAATTCTAACTTCAACATTAAAAAAAAACAAAAAAAAACTCCAGGAATCATTACCCTCTTTTGCACTTGGTCAGAATTATGTTCCTTTAAAACTAAAAATTGATAGTTCTGTTTTGAAAACTGTAAGAGCTATAGCACTGGAATTTTGCACACCTGTTTATTATTATGTCTCCCACACCACAGTGGTGTGGGAGACATATTGATTTACTCCAGTCTGTGTGTCTGTCTGTCTGTCACAAAGCTTGTCCGCACTCTAAGTCGAACATTTCTCATCCGATCTTCACCAGACTTGAACAAAATGTGTTTGACTATAAGACCTCGGCCAAGTTTGATAACTAGCCAAATCCGCCCAGGCACTTTTGAATTATGGCCCTTGAATTACTGAGTGAGTCCACTCGTCCAAGCTGTCTAACTGGGTCCATTCATCTAAGCCATCTAGAGAAACTAGACATTTTATTAGGGGCAGTTGTGGGAGACATGCACTTTTCTCAAAAGCATCTCTAGTTAGTATATGAGTAAGCAGGATAAGAATATTCATTCTTACTTTTATTTTTATCCAAATTCTGGCTTTTCAGTGCTCCTGTAATGTTTTTGTGTGAAGCGTAATGTTTAATTACAGATGTAATTCCTTGATTAATTCCACATTCCTTTTTCACACTTCCTAGTTCTGCTTGTGTTGATGCCAGTTCGACCTTTGTTGATATCAATGCCTTACGTAACATGGACATTTCTTCATTTATGACATCAATTTTAGATGCCAAGATAGAATACGCTAAGTCAGTGTTAAAAAGAGCTTCTGTAACCACAGACATATGGAACAATATCAAAAACTTTAACAAAACCTTGAAAAACATTTTCTTTCTTTTTTAAATCAGTGTTTTAAGCCAACATATCCTTGCATACTGACAGAGATGAAATATTCATATTTCCTGTAAAACAAACAAAGGGTGACGCACAAATATTTTTAGTTCATATTTAATTGTTGGTTTCTTAAACCATTACATTCCCTCTTTTTTACAAAAATGTGAAAATGCAAACATATGAAAGCATATGGATAAAACCTTTTATTGTAATGTATATTTTGTTAGAATTCTTCATATAGAAGTATATCCTCTTGGTAGCCTAGTGGTTACTAAGAGCTCTGGCTTCAAGCGCTTTAGGCTGTTGGTCGCGTTTAAGCAAAAACCTGAAAAATGGTACTAGTAGCTTCCAGTGCTTGGCACTCACACACAGTTATAAAGAAGCTCTGAGATGCTGTTAGACTTCCAATTCCAATTTACTTTTACAGAATAAATAAAGAAAAGGTGAGACTTGGAAACAGAAAATAAATTTAAACATTTCATCAAAAGATCTTTTTGTTTTTAAAGCTGAAAGAATGAGAAAAGAATGTCTTTATGTAATACAAGTAAGGAAGTTGCTGTTTATATATTCAGCTTTAAAAATGCAGAATTTTAACTTTAGAGAAACATTTGAAAATCTTTTCATAAACCATTTGATGCTTTTTCATTTAATACTCTTATAATTACTTGCATGGAAGTCTTAATTATACCCCCACAAACTTTAAGTTTGGATGGGGGTGTATATAGGAGTGAGCTTGTTGGTTGGTCTGGCTGTCAATCCATCAGTTTTCATGGTTTCCGGACAATAACTCAGATTTAACATAGTTAGATAAATTTTTGTACACATGTGTAACATCATAAAATGCAGGTGCCATGGAGTTCAACTTTACCTACAAAACACCAATTTTTGACGTAGATATGGCCCTATTCCAACTCAAAATTGCCAAATTCATGGTTTCCGGAACAATAACACATGAAAGGCTTGACAGATTTAAAAATTTTTGGTACACAGGTGTAACATCATAAATTACAGGTCAAGTTTGACTTTGGCTACAAACCACCAATTTTTATACGCCCGTTTGAAAAACAGGACGTATTATGGGAACGCCCCTGGCGGGCGGGCTGCATCCACAGACTTTGTCCAGAGCATATCTTCTTCATGCATGGAGGGATTTTGATGAAACTTGGCACAATTGTTCACCATCATGAGACGGAAGAACCAGGTCCCTAGGTCTAAGTTCAAGATCATAGTTAGAGGTCAAAGGTCAAATTCAAGAATGACTTTGTCCGGAGCATTTCTTCTTCATGCATGGAGGGATTTCGGTGTAACTTGGCATAATTGTTCACCATCATAAGTCGGAGTGTCGTGCGCAAGAACCAGGTCCCTAGGTCTAAGGTCAAGGTCACACTTAGAGGTCAAAGGATACAAGAATGAAAACTTTGTCCAGAGCATTTCTTCAACATGCATAGAGGGATTTTGATATAACTTGACAAAAGTGTTCACCACCACGAGACGGAGTGTCATGCACAAGAACCAGGTCCCTAGGTCTAAGGTCAAGGTCACAGAGACCAAAGGTCAGATACAAGAATGACTTTGTCTGGAGCATTTCTTCTTCATGCATGGAGGGATTTTGATGTAACTTAACACAATTGTACACCATCATGTGATGGAGTGTCATGCGCAGGTCCCTTCTTTTGAATTACTTCCCTTTGTTGTTACTATAAATAGGTTATATTGTGACTTTTTCATTACTAGTCATAGGGAAAAATCAAGACCACTTTTCTGTAGTACAACATGCATGTTACATCCAATTTTGTATTTTGACCTATCTTTGCCTGGTAAGGATTTTGTGTGGACTTACAATTTTTTTTTTTGGATTTTTTTTTTTTAAAGATTAACTTCCCTTAGTTGTTACTATAAATAACTTATATTGTAACTTTTTTTAGCTCACCTGAGCACGAAGTGCTCAAGGTGAGCTTTTGTGATCGCCTTGTGTCCGTTGTCCGTCGTCGTCAACAATTTGACTGTTAACACTCTAGAGGTCACAGTTTTGGCCCAATCTTAATGAAACTTGATTAGAATGTTACCCTTAATAAAATCTTGGACGAGTTCGATATTGGGTCATCTGGGGTCAAAAACTAGGTCATCAGGTAAAATCAAAGGAAAAGCTTGTTAACACTCTAGAGGTCACAATTTTTGCCCAATCTTAATGAAACTTGGTCAGAATGTTACCCTCAATAAAATCTTGGATGAATTTGATATTGGGTCATCTGGGGTCTAAATCTAAGTCACCAGGTCAAATCAAAGGAAAATCTTGTTAACACTGTAGAGGCCACATTTATGACTGTAACTTCATGAAACTTGGTCATAATGTTAATCTTGATGATATTTAGGTCCACTTTGAATCTGGGTCATGTAGGGTCAAAAACTAGGTCACAAGGTCAAATCAAAGGAAAAGCTAGTTAACACTCTAGAGGTCATATTTATGACCATATCTTATTGAAACTTTGTCAGAATGTTAATCTTGATGATCTTAAGGTCAAGTTTAAATCTGGGTCAGGTGGGGTCAAAAACTAGGTCACTTGGTCAAATCAAACGAAAAGCTTGTTAGCACTCTAGAGGCATCATTTATGATTTTATTTTCATGAAACTTGGTCAAAGTGTTAATCTGGATGATCTTTAGGTCAAGTTTGAATCTGGGTCATGTGGGATCAAAAACTAGGTCACCGGGTCAAATCAAAGCAGAAGTTAGTTAGCACTTTAGAGGCCACATTTATGACCATATCTTAATGAAACTTGGTCGGAATGTTAATCTTGATGATCTTTAGGTCAGCTTTAAATCTGGGTCAGATGGGGCCGAAAACTAGGGCACCAGGTCAAATCAAAAGGAAAAGCCAGTTAACACTGTATAAGCCACATTTATGACCATATCTTAATGAAACTTGGTCAGAAAGTTAATCTTGATGATCTTTAGATCAAGTTTAAATCTGAGTCCGGTGGGGTCAAAAACTAGGTCACCAGGTCAAATCAAAGGAAAGGCTTGTTAACACTCTAGAGACCACATTTTTGACTGTATCTTCATGAAACTTGGTCAGAATGACCTTGATAATCTTTAGGTCAAGATTGAATCTGGGTCATGTGGGGTCAAAAACTAGGGCACCGGGTCAGATCAAAGGAAAAGCTTGTTAACACTCTAGAGGCCACATTTATGACTATAGCTTAATGAAACTTGGTCAGAATGTTAATCTTGATGATCTTTAGGTTAGTAGGTCAGGTGAGCAATACAGTTTAGGTAGTTACGGCCCCTTTCCAACTTAAAATTTATCAAACTCATGGTTTCAAGACAATAACTCATGAAAAGCTTGACAGATTTAAATGAATTTTGATACACAGGACTGGTGTAACATTATGAAATACAGGTCAAATTTGACTTTGCCTACAAACCACCTTTTTTTTAGCTCACCTGAGCACAAAGTGCTCAGGGTGAGGTATTGTGATCGCTCACCGTCCGGCGTCCGTCCGTCCGTTGTACGTCCGTCCGTTGTACGTCCGTCCACACTTTCCTTTAAACAACATCTCCTCCTAAACCAACAGGCCAATTTTGATGAAACTTCACAGGGATGTTCCTTGGATGGCCCCCTTTCAAAATTGTTCAAAGAATTGAATTCCATGCAGAACACTGGTTGCCATGGCAACCAAAAGGAAAAACTTTAAAAATCTTCTTCTCAAAAACCAGAAGCCCTAGAGCTTAGATATTTGGTGTGAAGCATTGCCTAGTGGACCTCTACCAAGTTTGTTCAAATCATGACCCCGGGGTCAAAATTGACCCCGCCCCAGGGGTCACTTGATTTTACATAAGAAAATCTTAAAAAATCTTCTTCTCAAAAACCAGAAGCCCTAGAGCTTAGATATTTGACATGTAGCATTGCCTAGTGGACCTCTACTAAAATTGTTCAAATCATGACCCTGGGGTCAAAATTGACCCCACCCCAGGGGTCACTTGATTTTACATAGGAAAATCTTCAAAAAATTTCTAAAAATAAACCAGAAGGCCTAGAGCTTAGATATTTCACATGTAGCATTGCCTAGTGGACCTCTACAAAATTTGTTCAAATCATGACCCCCGGGGTCAAAATTGACCCCGCCCCCAGGGTCACTTGATTTTACATAGGAAAATCTTGAAAAAAGTCTTCTTCTCAAAAACCAGAAGCCCTAGAGCTTAGATATTTGACATGTAGCATTGCCTATTGGACCTCTACTAAAGTTGTTCAAATTATGACCCGGGGGTCAAAATTGACCCCGCCCTAGGGGTCACTTGACTTTACATAAGAAAATCTTCAAAAGTTTTCTAAAAATAAACCAGAAGGCCTAGAGCTTAGATATTTCACATGTAGCATTACCTAGTGGACCTCTACAAAATTTGTTCATATCATGACCCCCTGGGTCAAAATTGACCCCGCCCCAGGGGTCACTTGATTTTACATAGGAAAATCTTCAAAAATTTTCTAAAAATAAACTAGAAGGCCTAGAGACTAGATATTTGACATGTAGCATTACCTAGTGGACCTCTACAAAATTTGTTCATATCATGACCCCCTGGGTCAAAATTGACCCAGCCCCAGGGGTCACTTGATTTTACATAGGAAAATCTTCAAAAATTTTCTAAAAATAAACTAGAAGGCCTAGAGACTAGATATTTGACATGTAGCATTGCCTAGTGGACCTCTACAAAATTTGTTCAAACCTTGTCCCCCGGGGTCAAAATTGACTCCGCCCTAGGGGTCACTTGATTTTACATAGGAAAATCTTAAAAAAAAAAATTCTAAAAATAAACCAGAAGGCCTAGATCTTAGATATTTGACATGTAGCATTGCCTATTAGACTTTTACAAAGTTTATTCAAATCATGACCCCTGGGGTCAAATTGACCCTGCCCCATGGGGTTACTTGATTGTACATAGAAAAATCTTCAAAATTTTCTAAAAATAAACCAGAAGAGCTTAGATATTTGACATGTAGCATTGCCTAGTGGACCTCTACAAAAAGTTTTCAAATCTTGTTTTTAAAGTTACTTAAAGAAAATTTCAACTATATTTTCTCATAATTCTTTTGATTGATTTCTATTATGATCTTTTGACCTTGAAGACTTGTCCTTAAGTGCAATGATAACAGGTGAGCGATATAGGGCCATCATGGCCCTCTTGTATGTAGTTAAGGTTCCTTTTCAACTTAAAGTTTGCCAAATTCATGGTTTCCAGACTCATGAAAGGATTTAAAATTGGTATTCTATTTTTTCTATACACGAAATAATTGGTATTCATTTTTGGCTAAAAACATTCAAAAAATCATTGTATGTGTCAAATAAGTCTATTAAATTTAACATTAATCAATAATTTCCAACCTTAAATATTTTGCATGCTAATAAAACAAAACATTTATGTAACTAACTGTATAATAACTGAAATCATTGTCTAATTATAACACTAGGCTCTTTCACAAACACTCGTTTCAGTTTTTTAGCTCACCTGAGCAATGCTCAGGTGAGTTTTTCTGATCGCTCAATGTCCGGCGTCTGTCATCTTTCTGTCATCCGTCAACATTTAGCTTGTGTATGCGATAGAGGCTGTATTTTTCAACTGATCTTCATGAATTTTGGTCAGAATGATTACCTTGATGAAATCTAGGCCGAGTTTGAAAATGGGTCAACTGGGGTCAAAAACTAGGTCACTAGGTCAAATCAAGGAAAAAACCTTGTGTATGCGATAGAGGCTGTATTTTTCAATTGATCTTCATGAAATTTTGTCAGAATGATTACCTTGATGAAATCTAGGCCGAGTTCGAAAATAGGTCACCCAGGGTCAAAAACTAGGTCACTAGGTCAAATCAAGGAAAAACCTTGTGTATGCGATAGAGGCTGAATTTTTCGTTTTATCTTCATGAATTTTGGTCAGAATGATTACCTTGATGAAATCTAGGCCGAGTTCGAAAATCGGTCATCTGGGGTCAAAAACTAGGTCACTAGGTCAGATCAAGGAGAAATCTTGTGTATGCGATAGAGGCTGTATTTTTCAACTGATCTTCATGAAATTTTGTCAGAATGATTACCTTGATAAAATCTAGGCCGAGTTGGAAAATGGGTTATCTGGGATTAAAAAGTAGGTCACTAGGTCAAATCAAAGAAAAACCTTGTGTATGCCATAGAGGCTGTATTTTTCAACAGATCTTCATGAAATTTTGTCAGAATGATAACCTTGATGAAATATAGGCCAGTTCCGAAATTGGGTCATCTGGCGTCAAAAACTAGGTCGCTAGGATATATTAAAGAAAAATGTTTTGTATGCGATAGAGGCTGTATTTTTTAATCGAGGTTGATGAAATTTAGTCAGAATGATTGCCTTGATCAAATCTAGATCAGATTCAAATGTAGGTCATCTTAGCTCAAAAACTAGGTCACTAGGTCAAATTGAAGAAAATGCTTGTTTACACTTAAGAGACCACATTTTTGATCCAATCTTAATGAAAATTGGTCAGAATATTTGTTTCCATGAAATCACTATGTCAAACATGTTTACACTGTTATGGTATGTTTATCAGGTGAGCGACCTAGGGCCATCTTGGTCCTCTTGTTTACCTTCAAGTTAACTTAAATTGCACCTTCATTTCTTTCTTATGGTTGCCATGCTTCTGCGAGAAGGCTGTATTGAGGGGGTATTATTTGTCACTTCTGTGACAGTTCAAGTTTAATCAGTCCCCCGCCATAAGTGGTGGGGCCGGGTTATAGGATTGGTCCGCCCATCCATCCGTCCGTAACATTTTGTGCCCGCTTTGTATCTCTTAAACCCCTTGAAGGATTTTCATGAAGCTTGGGTCAAATGATCACCTTATCACGATGATGTGCAGAACTGATGTCGGCTCAAGGTCAAGGTCACAAGTCAAGGTCAAAAGTTTGAGCTTCCCATTTTTGTCTGATCTGTTTCTCCTAAACCCCTTGAGGGATTTTTATGAAACTTGGGTCAAATGATCACCTCATCAAGACAATGTGCAGAACTCATGAGCCAGCCGTGTCAGCTCAAGCTCAGGGTCACAACTCGAGGTCAAAGGTTTGAGCCTTCAATTTTGTGTGTGCTCTGTATCTCCTAAACCCCTTTGGAGAATTTTCATGAAACTTGGTTCAACTCATCAAGACGATGTGCAGAACTCATGAGTCAGCCATGTTGGCTCAAGGTCAAGGTCACAACTCTATGTCAAAGGTTTGAGCGATATATCTCCTAAACCCTGTGAAGGATTTTCATGAAACTTGGGTCAAATGATTGCCTCATCAAGATAATGTGCAGAACTTATGAGTCAGCCATGTCGGCTCAAGGTTAAGGTCACAACTCAAAATCAAAGGTTTCAGTCTTCCATTTTGTGTGTGCTCTGTATCTCCTAAACCGCTTGAAGGATTTTCAAATTCATTGATGTCGTCATACATGGACTGTAAAATATACTTAATAATGTCAATGCTTCAACCCAATACCATCAACCCTTCCACTATCCATGACAGTGGCAGGGGATTTAGCTGTCATTCAGACTGTCTTGTTAAACTATGAAGTGTTGCTTTAACAAGAAAATTTTTATGTGTCTGTAAATTTAGGTTTTTCCAGCTGGATGTTAACAGCAAAATATAGATCTCTTCTTATTTTACAAACAGATCTTGTTTCATCTAAAACTGCAGTTTGAAAAGAGTAATTTCAGCACAATAAAATATTTGTTTGTTGTGTTTGCTAAGAATACAACGTAATTCTGACCCGTCATTGCTTGGAAATCAGGTGAGACAACATTTCAAAATTTAAATCGTAAGGACTTCCTTCTCAATACACAGGTTTAGCTTTAGATTGAAAATGTATTTGTTCAGGTTCTTCGATACAATATGTAGCATTTCCTGTACGTGCATGGCCATCAAAGGGGTATTTTCTTAACAATTGGTTTGACTGACTGTTCAGCAGATTTAATAATGGTTGTTATTTTAAGGATTTTGTACATAGATTGTTATACTGCGTAAAATTGACATATTAGAAATAAATATTTGTTGTAAGCTATTGTATTTTACTTTCAATAAAGTCATTCGAATATACTTTCTGCATGAGAAATGAAAAAGATTTGATAATTTGGCGAATTAAGTTAGTAAATATTTGTCATTACTATGTATATAACTAGAAAGGATTATATAACAGCATTTCTTTTTGAAATTTTAGGAAATGAATGTGGAATGCCGTTTTTAAATGAAGATTTAAAATTAGTGATAAACTTTTGCATTATTTTACCTAGGAATATTTGTGTTTTTGAAATATAAGAATATTAATAAAAAAAAATAATAGAATTCAGGAAGTTAAATTTTACTACTACGGAGAGTGGAAGGGCTTATTTACAAAGTGTTTATTACATTCCATTCTAAAAATATATCAGTTTATTGTTTTCTAAGTTTCACTAAATAAAAGAAGAAGTAAAAGTTCAAGGTAAAGTTACCAAAATCGTATTCATAAAGTAATCATGATTACAGATTATTTTGCAAGTGTTATTGGTGAATCTAAGATGACACATAATCAGAAAAATGGCTTATTACTATTACAGATTACTTGTAATTACCTAAATAATTGTAATCAATTACAGCTGACTACGATTTCTGATTAGGGTTTTGACTCCAAGTTTGCTTATTATTAGTTTTTTGTTAATTCTCTTGAAAAACAACAATTAGTTCTCCTTTTAAATCCCTCTTTTTTTGTTTGTAATTTTTTTTAAAATATGTTTATAATAATAGAATTAGTACATTCTCCAGTCATGGGGACTTATTGAAGGTCAATGCAGTAATCTTTTTTTTAAATCTTTTTTGTAATACAGTTTCGGCAGTTTTTTAAATATACATTTCAATGAATTAAATAGCTGGTTCATTCAATGTATATATAAGTGGTTCATTGGAAGTATAAATTAGATTGTTAACTTTGAAATGGCAACCTTCGTTCATATTAAACAAATATTTTGATAAGCAATTATTGCAGAAACTAAACATGACACGGTTTGTATTGTGTGCCCGACATGTATAATCAATAAATACAATCTATTAATGATCTATTGATACAAGATCAGGTCTAATTGATGATTATCTATAATGCGTATGTTCAAATTCCATTTAAATCTTTAAACAGAATTTTGCAGTTGTTTTATTGTTGAGTGGCAAAATTATCTTTTTCCTTTTAGCTTCTGATGAGCAAATTATTTACTGCGGAAATGTTGGATTTCTATTTTGGATTTATCTCAACAATTGATGGTTATTGTTTCTTTTTGTTTTAAGACATGTGTAAGATTATGTGTAACCTGTTCAGATTATAGAAAATATGAATGGAATTTTACAGAATTTCACTTTTGTCAAAAGCTGCTATTTGGTGTAATATTTTGTCATATGGTTATTCACAAAGATAGCTAGCAAGTGTTTTGTTAAAAGAGCATCATTGCTTTTGGATCAGATTTCAATCAAATTTGGTAGGCAGTATCAGTATTACGCCAGGCTGAATGCTCTAGCCAATATTATTTAAGTGGAACTTCCCTATATTTTCTTATATTTTATTCAGTTTTATTCAAATTAGAAATGATGAGAATTGTTCATTGTATCGACTAAATTCCCACAATTTTGTGTGCAATTAAGTGTAAATATCTCAGTTTCCTAATTGAGAAGTTAGATTTTCAGTTAGGGAAGCTTTTAAATTTAACCTTTACCCTGCTAAGTTTTTTAAATGGAATGGTCCATCATTCAGTTTGGACAGTACCATTTATTATTCGAAGGGGTGTTCAATGAAAATTTACTGATTGAATAGCGAACAGTGCAGTACATGATCAGCCTGCACGGATGTGCAGGCTGATCTTGGTCTGCACTGGTCGCAAAGGCAAAACCACTTGCCACCAGCAGGCTAAATTAATAGATTAAATTAATTATTTGAAAGTTTAATAAAAGATTTATCAGGACATTAAAACAAGGAGTTGAATGGTAGAAATTTAGAAAATGTCTTTCAGGTACGCAATGATATATTTAATGAAACCTTGTACGTTATTATGCACTGGGCCTTTTGAATGAAGCAAGTGGAAAATGGTGGGTTTGCTTCTTGAACAGGAAATTAGTATCTGACATTCCTGTTTGGAAAATAGGGAAAAGCTAATGGGAAGTGTCCCCTACTTTTAATGTCTTTATGTCTTTTGAACAAAAATGACCGAGGACACATATTCACTATAGAAGAAAATTTTATAATACATTTGGATCTTATCTGTACTATTGAATGATAGATATATTCTATGTTACCCTTTAAAAACATTTACATTTAAGCCTTGGTCCACACATTGTCAATAAAATTTTATAAATTAGTTAATATTAAATATATCTTAATTGGTGTTGCAAATATTCGCATTTCAATTACACGCAGAAAACTTTGGATTTTATACAAAGCTAAAGACATTTTATTTGAACAATTGAAAACTATTAAAAGTGACTAAGAGGATCTTTAAGTTTTATCGTTAGCCCCTTTTTCAAGGTATTTTATGCAAATGGAGGGCGAAGAGCAGGGACCAGTCTAATAACGCAGCATTGCCATTGGTCAGATTCAAGACTGAGCTCAGAAACAACCAATCAGATGGTGCAGTTGTAAGACTGGTTCTATATCCTAGTAATTAGTTGGAGATGAAAGAAAAATCAGAAAAAAGAGGCTTTGAGTCTGCTGCATCAATTGATCACTTGCTGTTTGATTGGAAGCAGTGCAGTTGTTATGCAGTCGTTATGCAATTAAGACTTAAAAGGATGTAATAGTTTCTACTGATTAGCCATTTTGTAAAATTTCAAGTTGGATTGATTTTCTGTTTCTTTAATGGATTGTGTAAATTTTATACAAACTTGTGATGATAGTTTTCTGATATTTTTTTTTCAGCTTAATAAGCTTTGAATATTCTTTTTCTGGAGTCTCTATGAGTCTCAGTCGGGGCAGCCTATTTCGGCGTATGATTTTGAACTTTTACACATTGGAGGAAACTATTTGCAGGGTTTTGTGTCTGTGGTGTGTTTAAATTTCATTTTTAGCTCGACTATTCGAAGAATAGTCTAGCTATTCTACTCACCCTGGCGTCGGCGTCGGCGTCACACCTTGGTTAAGTTTTTGCATGCAAGTACATACAGCTATCATTTAAAGGCATATAGCTTTGAAACTTATTTATTCTTTTTCTAGGTCAATTACCAACCTCACCGGGTCAAGTTCCATAACTCTAACATGTATTTTGAGCAAATTATGCCCCCTTATGGACTTAGAAAATTTTGGTTAAAGTTTTACATGCAAGTTACTATCTCCAAAACTAATGCAGATATTGAATTTAAACTTCACATGTGTCTTCGGGGTTATAAAACTAGTTGATAACACCAAGTCCCATAACTCTGACCTTCATTTTGGCCAAATTATGCCCCCTTTTGGACATAGAAAATTCTGGTTAAAGTTTTGCGTGCAAGTACATACAGCTATTACTAAAAGGAATATAGATTTAAAACTTATTTTTTTTTCTATATCAATTACCTACCTCACTGGGTCAAGTCCCATAACTCTGACATGTATTTTGGCCAAATTATGTCCCCTTTTGGAGTTAGAAAATTCTGGTTAAAGTTTTACATGCAAGTTACTATCTCCAAAACTAATGCAGATATTGAATTGAAACTTCACATGTGTCTTCGGGGTTATAAAACTAGTTGATAGCACCAAGTCCCATAACTCTGACCTTCATTTTGGCCAAATTATGCCCCCTTTTGGACATAGAAAATTCTGGTTAAAGTTTTGCGTGCAAGTACATACAGCTATTACTAAAAGGCATATAGATTTAAAACTTATTTATTCTTTTTCTAGATCAATTACCTACCTCACTGGGTCAAGTCCCATAACTCTGACATGTATTTTGGCCAAATTATGTCCCCTTTTGGAGTTAGAAAATTCTGGTTAAAGTTTTACATGCAAGTTACTATCTCCAAAACTAATGCAGATATTGAATTGAAACTTCACATGTGTCTTCGGGGTTATAAAACTAGTTGATAGCACCAAGTCCCATAACTCTGACCTTTATTTTGGCCAAATTATGCCCCCTTTTTGACTTTGAAAATTCTGGTTAGTTTTGCGTGCAAGTACATACAGCTATTACTAAAAGGCATATAGATTTGAAACTTACTTTTTTCTTTTTCTAGATCAATTACCTACCTCACTGGGTCAAGTCCCATAACTCTGAAATGTATTTTGGCCAAATTATGCCCCCTTTTGGACTTAGAAAATCCTGGTTAAAGTTTTACATGCAAGTAACTATCTCCAAAACTACTACAGATATTAAATTGAAACTGCACGTGTGTCTTCGGGGTTATAAAACTAGTTGATAGCACCAAGTCCTATACCTCTGACATGTATTTTGGGCAAATTATGCCCCCTTTTGGACTTAGAAAATCGTGGTTAAAGTGTTGCGTGCAAGTACATACAGCTATTACCAAAAGGCATATAGCTTTGAAACTTATTTATTCTTTTTCTAGGTCAATTACCAACCTCACTGGGTCAATTTCCATAACTCTTAACATGTATTTTGAGCAAATTATGCCCCCTTTTGGACTTACAAAATTCTGGTTAAAGTTTTACATGCAAGTTACTATCTCCAAAACTAATGCAGATATTGAATTGAAACTTAACATGTTTCTTCGGGGTTATAAAACTAGTTGAAAGCACCAAGTCCCATAACTCTGATATGTATTTTGGTCAAATTATGTCCCCTTTCAAACTTAAAACTCTTTTGATATTTAACATTTTGTGTAATAATTTCCTGCTTCTGTGACAATATTTCGTATAGTCGAGCTTGGCTGTCTTACGGACAGCTCTTGTTATTTCACATTTTAATTCAGTTCATTCGGTGTATATGGCTGTGCATAATCAATGTATTTGGTTGGATCAAGTTCATTTTTCCTTACAAAAACCATGATAAATACATTGATAAAAAAATATGCATAAAGTTCTGAAATCTATTCTTTACTTACTTTGAAGCTTGACAGAAGTTTTAAATTTTAACATTGTCATCAGAAAAAATCCCTGACGTCTAATTTCGAAGATGGAATGAGGTATATTATCTCAAATCGGGGTGTAATTTTCAAATATAAAGGTGACAGCTATTTCATTAGTTGGATAATCAATAATTTATGCTCCTAACATTTCCGCATTATATCGGAATTTCTGAAAGTTGAGTATAATTGTTTTTCAGTGCAGACTTTGAAAAAGAAATAGTATGTCTATTATTTATAAGAATGAAGATGTTTTAGAAATTAGTGCAAATAACTGTATCAGCATAAAATTTAAAAGTGAATAAGTCCTTTGAAGCCATATGTGTGAATATTTATGGACTTGTTTCGCATGCTGGAATACAAAAACTGAGAACAAGTTCACACTCGGAACACTTGTTGGATTAAATCAAGCAGAAATGTTGTGGTTAATTTTTAGGAATATTTTTTATATTAAAGCAAAGAATGTCAGAATTATGTTAAGTGGAATTGTGTGAGGTAATTTTTGGGAGTATTTGTAATAGTGAGATGTGAAGACCATCATGTATATAGAGCCTGCATATTTCTTGGAGGAATAGTGCAACGTTAACTATAGGGGTCAAGATGAATATGTACAGATGTAAAACTGAGTTAGACTTTTGTGTTGGAAATAAAGGTCGTGATAGATGCGAGACATTTATCTCTAGTAAAACAAAGTCCGCTAAGGAGAAGAAACAAGTAACGCGTCCAAGACGACCAAAATCCCATCTTCCTGTCACCAAGAAGGATACAGTGCTTGTGAGGTAAATTCATTCTTTAATTGTCACTGTATGTTTGGATTTCATTATAATGCATCAAATAAAGGGATTTTATTTTCATATTGTCAGTCAGTTTGTACATTCAGGCTTGGTCGCCTGTCCTTATGTCATAACTTGTAGAAGTACAGTATGAAACTTTTGCCAAATATCCATCCTGTCGTGACAATGTTTCAGAACCTTTCTACAAAGTCAGGGTTACAACTCTAGGTGAAAGGTTTGAGCCAGGGATATCCCCTTAGGTCTGTATCTCATAGACCTATCAGAAGAATTCTATGAAATTTTGTGTCGATCGTTCATAAGATGTGCAGAAAGCATTGCCAGCTACATGAAGTGAATGTCAGGGTCACAACTTTTGGTCAAAATTTTAAGTTGTACATTTTTTGTCAGTTCACATGTTCTAAAACCTTTAAAAGAATTTCATTCGGTCAAATGTCTACCTAATCAAGATGATGAGCAGAACTCATTCTAACTGCATGTGTTCAAGGTTATAGTCACAACTTTAGGTCAAAGGTTTGAGCTTAAATTATGATATTGTTTCCATCATATTCATCAACAACTTAACATTCACATCATTATTGTGAAGTTACGAAAATAAATTAAATCAGTTTAGGATATTCTTTCATAGCATTAGTTATTATTTTTAGGTTTTATTCGGCAGGAAAATAGATGAAATTGGCTTCGATAATCATTTTAAATCATTATTTTTGTCTTCCTATTGATAAAACTTTAAATATTAGAGATAATCTTCACCGATTACTGTCAGAAGTGATAAATTAAACCATGGTCAGGGTGTTATTGATTGATCAGGTCACGATCAAATAATTGCCTCTCTTTGACTTCATTACTGGAGAGCTACTTGAGACAGTATTTGATTTGGTAATTTTTTACTTCATTTTAGGAGAGCAATTTGAATGGTATTTTTGACTTCACTATAAGAGAGCCTCTTAAAATAGAGTGTGACTAAAAACAGATCTGTTGTGCTTGTGATATATTACAAACTCCGATATATACCAGGTTCAAGCCATTTAAATTTTTTTTCTTTAATGTATATGTTTTGTAACCATGGTAATCCTAACCCTAACTGTTAGTCAGTATACTATATATATTATACACTAAATGTGTGCAGACATGCTAAACTTTGTGTACTTTTGCTGTGCGCTCCGATGATAATGATTTTGTGACATGTGCAGAATGACTGCACCAGGTCTGTAATGAGGAACATCGCTTGAAATAGGACTTCTTTTGGTAGTTTTTAACTTCATTATAAGAGAGATACTTTAAATAGTATTTGATTTGGAGGTTTTCTTTAAGTCCTGTAAAGGACTTGACTTTGCATTGTCCATAGTTAATTTTATGGTAATTTAGTGTTGTCATACCCAGTTGTGGAGCCGGAAGACATTAAAAATAATCTGATACGTTTTTCTGTGTGTATGCTTGTATACCGGCCTGCTTGACCGTCTGCATAAACTACTTCATTGATAGTTATAGCATAGTTATAACACTGTAGAAATCTTTGACAGAAAACTTTATGCAGAACCTTTATGTATATGGTTTATTTAGAAAGGTCTGTCTCATTTCTTCCCTTAACAATGCCCACTTGGTTCCTCAATAGCCTTGTTATGCCCCATTTTGAAGAAGGAGGGATATATTGTTTTGCGGATGTCGGTCGGTCTGTCTGTTGGTCCATAGACCAATCGGTTTCCGGATTATAACTCGAGAACGCTTGGGCCTAGGATCATGGAAGTTGATAGAGAGGTTGGTCACAACAAGCAGATCTATGACCCCTATTGATTTTGAGACCAGTAGTTTAAAGGTCAAGGTCACAGTGACCCGGAATAGTTAAACCGTTTCCGGACGATAACTCAAGAACGCTTGGACCAAGGATCAGGAAAATCGATAGGGAGGTTGGTCATGACAGCAGATTGATTCTGAGATTAGTAGGTCAAAGGTCAAGGTCACAGTGACCCTGAACAGTTAAACCGTTTCCACACAATAACTTGAGAACACTTGGGCCAAGGATCACTAAACTTAATAGGGAGGTTGATCATAACCAGCAGATGACCCATATTGATTTTGAGATCAGTAGGCCAAAGGTCAAGGTCACAGTGATCCGGAACAGTTAAACTGTTTCCGGACAATAACTTGAGAACGCTTGGGCCTAGTGTCATGAAACATAATATGGAGGTTGATCATGACCAGCGGATGACCCCTATTGATTTTGAGATCAGTAGGTCAAAGGTCAAGGTTACAGTGACCTAGAACAGTTAAACTGTTTCCTGGAGATAACTTGAAAAATAAAACAGAATACTGAATGCATCAAGGGGGGCATTTCATGTTCTACGAGGTCTTGTTCGTATTTGCCTTGATGTGCCATTTACAGAATTTAATTTCATGAAACTTTATACAGCAATTAACCAGTTGCCAGCTGCCAGCCAAGAAATCAGAATATAGTGAAAATTTGATAATTTCAAATGAAAACAAGAAAGGTCATAGTAGTGATTACAAAACAAGGATAAAATAAGTTTGTGATAAACGTTATTATGTCTCCCACCACACAGTGGTGTGGGAGACATATTGATTTACTCCTGTCTCTGTGTGTGTCTGTCTGTCTGTCACAAAGCTTGTCTGCACTCTAAGTCAAACATTTCTCATCCGATCTTCACCAAACTTGAACAAAATGTGTTTGACCATAAGACCTCAGACAAGTTCGATAACTAGCCAAATCCACCCAGGCACTTTTGAATTATGAGCCTTGAATTACTGATTGGATCCAGTTGTCTAGACCATCTAGACAAACTAGACATTTTTGATAGGAACCATTCGTCCGAACAATCCAGACAAACAAGGCAGTTGTGGGAGACAAGCGCTTTTCTCAAAAGCATCTCTAGTTGGAATATAATGTAACTTCTTGTGTTTCATCAAAACTTACTTCTCCAACAACTATATGGACAATTGGTAGTTTAAGAGATTTGCAACTTTTAATAATATGCAACACCGATGTAAATGTAAGTGAAAATAAAGTTAACAATATAAGATAATATATAAGATTCAAATTGCAGTTTTTGGTCTTCATTTGGGTTTGAAATGCTTTGGTTGTGTTTCAAGTATACGTGGTTTCCTTTGACCACATGCCGCTGTGTTTTATGCCAAAGTGAAAATTACAAAAAGTACATTTCATTAACGAAAATGTTTGCTTTGATCAATTTCAAGCAGTTCTTACAAAAAGTGAAAAATTCTATGATGCACATTTTTCACTTCTCTTACTTTTTTTTTTTTTCGTATCAACTTGTCACAGGTATAAAACATTATCAACATAGCACATAAATTGGGATTAAACACTTACAAGGAGATAATCTTCAAAAAGACATTAGTTTGACAAATCGTTTATCAAGATCTTACATAAAACAAATAAATGTTCCCACATTTATGAACCATTACCGATTATTCAAAATTTAATTTTGATCACCAAATCTATTTGAGTAATAATCAGCTCCTATTTTAGGGTCTATCAAAATATTCTTTGACCTCGATTTTTTTAGGTATCGAGGACCTGCGTTAAGTTTTAGATCATGAGAGCAGGCGTTATAATGTTTTAATGTTTTAAGATTTAAATCTCGCCTGACTCGGCACTTTATTTTGGGATCATCTAATTTATTGTGATTTGTACTTGCCAAACAGTGTAGGAATTTTAAATCGTGAGAAATATTTTTTTGAAAAAAAAAAGTTTATATGGAGAATATTGTCGTAAGAAAAAGTGCAAATATATTTACATAATAATGACTTAAGCGATGAATTCTTTTAATATCGTATTCTTTCAAACAATTAAAGTGGTGTAGTGTTCTGCAATATTGCATTGTTCTTTTATATGTGTCAGTGGAATATAAATTGTTTTGAAGTATAAACCCAAATATTGTTGAAGAAATACTTCGTTAAAACTTTGTTGTAACTTTTTTCTTTTGGAAGCGATTTAGTGTGTGAAAAATAGAAGTTCTATATTTACATGTCAGATAGATTGATTTTTAATTGCATTTTAAAAGCGTGAAGATAAAAAGATAGAATTTTAATTGCATTTTAAAAAGCTTAAGTTGGATAGAGTAATGAATTACACAATGTATGGACTATAGGTTATTGTCTAACTAATATACGGCAAACATGAAATGTTTGGACTTTATTGTACATAAAAACACGCTACAACCAATTTTATCAGTAAAGATTTGAAGAAAGTATTGATGAATTGGATAAAAATGTGACCGAAATCAATTTTAATCGTCAGTGGTAGGGGGTCTGGAGCTATTTCAAAGTGAGCTGGATACGAACTCCTATTATCTACGTCGGAAGTTTGTTTAATTATCTTGTCTGCAAACAAACAAAAATGTGTTCGAACGGCTGTTTCATGTTGTTTGATATACGGAGAAAAACGATGTTGGATATTATGTAAATTATTATTATAACATTGATGTCGGATATATTTAAGAAGTTCAGAGATGTATAGTACTTTAATGGTAGTGTTTTTGTGTTGAAATTGGGGTATAGATACATCTCTGTGGCATTGTAACAACCACGTAACAGATAGCAGCTTTGTTGGCAAGAACACTTAACTTTGAGGATTAAATTTGTTGAAATGTTCTTCATGTAGCTATATTACTGGATGTAGATAAACTGAACCAAACTTTTAGATATAATGTGAATTTTAATATAAGGAAAAATGATCAGGACGACATAAAAATATAGCATTCACATACTTTGCATATATTCTTAGTTCATGATATACATTGTTATGTGATAACTGCATCAAACATGGGATAACTGGAATATTGTATGATATAAGCATATGATAATTACGTGGAGTTTATATATTGAATATTTTAACTGAACAGACTGTATCAAACATAGGATAACTGGAATATTGTATGATATAAGCATATGATATGTGGAGTTTATATATTGAATATTTTAACTGAACAGACTGTATCAAACATGGGATAACTGGAATATTGTATGATATAAGCATATGATATGTGGAGTTTATATATTGAATATTTTAACTGAACAGACTCTATAAAACATGGGATAACTGGAATATTGTATGAACTGGGCATAAAATGTATGGAGCATATATCGAATACATGTACTGAGTGCTTTATAAACAGAATGTTGGCAGGGTAAAGCCTAAAAGAATTGTTTTGGGAGTTTGTGCACAGTACTGTATGTTGATCATGAATGAAGATTTTGATGGAAAATTTGGTGTAGGAGTATTTCCATTGTCGAGACTTTTACAGGGAAATATGAGAGTAAACAACAGGTAAAAAAAATGTTGTCAAGAACTATTTTTTGTTGGTAGGAAACCCCAAAGGGGAATTTAAACTTCATGAATATGAAGTGATTACAGGTGGCTTGCATATGATAGTGGTTCTATTTGCCTAAGTATTCCTGTCTAAAACAATACTTAGACAGGCAATACTGGTCGTCATATGAGTTAGATGGTGTTTGCATGACTTGAAACCCAAGGCCTAAAATAAAATAATGTTTGGTCATTTTATCAAATAAATGAAAGCAATATTATTTTAGGATGTATGGTTCTTTCTAATAAGAAAAAAAAATCTAGTTCAGGCTGATTATAAAGATTTCTGTTATAATTGATATGCAAGAAGCACAAACTGCCATGGTTATATTTTACCCATTATCTATTTTAGATGTTTGTTAATTGGAAAAGTATTAAACCAAAAAGAATTCTATAAAAGATATTTTCCCTGTAACCTACCTACTTAACCAGCCTTTTAGAACATGGACTTTTGGACGGTAAACAAATTTGCCCGACAAATTAAATTAAAAAACTTTTCTCATAATTGTATACCTCTTGAAGCAGTCGTCATTTTGAAAGCTATTATACTTGACTTAAATAAGTTAAGTGCTTAACTGACGACATATTTTGACAATAAAACTTTACTATCTTATGTTCTTTCTAGTCCTCTTATCAGGCTTATATCAAGTTAGAAATAGTTTAGAATATACTTTTGTAGCCATGCCATCTGAAGCGTCATGACATCATAAGACAAACAAGAATTTCCTGTTCTTTTTTAACATTGACAAGGGGGCCTCTGTGGCAAAGTGGTTAAGGTGACTAACTTCAAATCACTTGCCCTTTACAACTGTGGATTCTAAAACTTGCTTGTTTTGTAGATTTCTTTCATGTTAGAAAGCTTTATCACATGTTTGCAAGAGTGAAATAAAGCCATTCCATAAATTTGATAATAAACTGGTGTAATATACCTTCGACGTTGACGTCGTTTATTTATAGGAGACGTTGGGTGAATTTACTTGGTTGATAATAGGTGAAGAAATTTTAATGTTTCAACAGGAAAAGCTTACATCAGTAGTGGAAACTTCCTGTTTGGGAAGTCAGCCACTGGGTTTTTCCTTATTTCCCTAACAGGAAACTTGATTAAATATAGTTAAATCATCCTTTTCAGCTCACCTGTCACGTAGTGACAGGGTGAGCTTTTGTGATCGCCATTCGTCTATCGTCTGTCCGTCCATCCACAATTTCTTGTGAACACGATAGAGACCACATTTTGCAATCAGTTTTAATCAAACTTGCATACAACTTGTATTGGCATAGTATCTCGGTTCCTTTCGAAAACTGGCCAGATTCCATCATGGTTTCCAGAGTTATGACCCCTTAAAGGGCCAAAATTTGCTATTTTTGGCTTGTGAACATGATAGAGACCACATTTTGCAATCAACTTTAATCAAACTTGCACGCAACTTGTATTGGCATAATATCTTGGTTCCTTTCGAAAACTTGCCAGATCCCATTATGGGTTCCAGAGTTGTGGCGCCTTAAAGGGCAAAAATTTGATATTTTTGGTGTGTGAACATGATAGAGTCACATTTTGCAATCAACTTTAATCAGACTTGCACACAACTTGTATTGGCGTAATATCTCAGTTCCTTTCGAAAACTGGCCAGATCCCGTTATGGCCCCTTAAAGGGCCAAAATTTGTTATTTTTGGCTTGTGAACACGATAGAGACCACATTTTACAATCAACTTTAATCAAACTTGCACGCAACTTGTATTGGCATAATATCTTGGTTCCTTTCGAAAACTTGCCAGATCCCACCATGGGTTCCAGAGTTATGGCCCCTTAAAGGGCCAAAATTTGCTATTTTGGCTTTTGCAGCCATATAGAGACTTCATTGTACCCCTCGACAACAAAGTTGTAAGGGGGGGTATACTGGTTTCAGGTTGTCTGTCTGTCCATCTGTCCGTCTGTCCGTAGACGCAATCTTGTGCGCACCATCTCTCCTTATCCCCTTGACAGAATTTAATGAAACTTCACACAAGTGATCAGTACCAACAGTAGTTGTGCATGGGGCATGTTAGGTTCTTTTAGAAAAAAAATTTGCAGAGTTATGGGACTTTGTTTTTTTGTTACTATACTATATACATAGACACAATCTTGTGCGCACCATCTCTCCTCATCCCCTTGACACAATTTAATGAAACTTCACACAAGTGATCAGTAACAACAGTAGTTGTGCATGGGGCATGTTAGGTTCTTTCAGAAAAAAAATTTGCAGAGTTATGGGACTTTGTTTTTTTGTTACTATACTATATACATAGACACAATCTTGTGCGCACCATCTCTCCTCATCCCCTTGACACAATTTAATGAAACTTCACACAAGTGATCAGTAACAACAGTAGTTGTGCATGGGGCATGTTAGGTTCTTTCAGCGACAAAAATTGCAGAGTTATGGGACTTTGTTTCTTGTTAACATACTATGTACATGCAATCTTGTGCGTGCCTAATCTACCAAACCCTTGACACAATTTAATGAAACTTCACACAAGTGATCAGTACCAACCCTAGTTGTGCATGGTGCATGTTACATTCTTTTAGATAAATATTCTGCATAGTTATGGGACTTTGTTTTTTGTTACTATACTGTATACATGCAGTCTATATACATACAGTCCACATAATTATGCAATCTTGTGTGCATCAAATTGCAATGTACTGTGTTAGTGCATGCGGGTACATTCATCACCTTTAGTGATAGCTCTAGTTTATGGTTTGGTTTGATATAAACTTCTTGGATTTCATGATGAATCTGTCAGACTCAATCATAAGTTCCGGAGTTATGGCCTCTGATTGACCCCTGAAAGAGCCAAAATTTGTTAATTTTTACCTTGTGAAGGCGATAGAAGTGACATTTTATATTTGATTTTAACCACACTTACACACAACTTAAATCACAATAAGATCGCGATTTCTTTCGAAAACCGGCTAGATTCCATCATGGGTTCTAGAGTTACTGTCCCTGAATCAAAGGAAAAGCTTGTTAACAACCTAGAGGCCACATTTATGACCCTATCTTCATGAAACTTAGTCAGAATGTTTATCTTGGTGATTTCTAGGCCAAGGTCGAAATTGGATCATATGGGTTCAAAATCTAGGTCACCCGGTCAAATCAAAGGAAAAGCTTGTTAACACTCTTGAGGCCACATTTATGACCCTATCTTCATGAAACTTGGTCAGAATGTTTATCTTGATGATTCCTAGGCCAAGTTTGAAACTGGGTCAATTGGGGTCAAAAACTAGGTCACCCGGTCAAATCAAAGGAAAAGCTTGTTAACATTCTTGTTCATTCGATGTGCATGAAACTTGGTCAGAATGTTTGTCTGCATGAAATATTGCAAGAAATTTTATCTGGGTCATGTAGGGTCAAAAATTAGGTCACCAGGTTAAATCAAAGAATAAGGTTGTTTACACCCAGGGGGGTGGGGGTGGGGCACATTTTTTATTCTATCTTCATAAAACTTGGTCAGAATGTTTGTTATTATAAAGTCTTGGATGATTTTAAATCTGGGTCACGTGGAGTCAAAAACTAGGTCACTAGGTCAAATCAAAGGAAAAGCATGTAAACACTTTAGAGGCCACTTTTTTGCTCCAATCTCCCCGAAACTTTGTTAGAATGTTTGTTTTCATGAAATTTTGGACAAGTTCGAATCTGGGTCATGTGGGTTAAAAAACTAGGTCACTAGGTCAAATCAAAGAAAATGCTTGTTTACACTCAAGAGGCCACATTTTTTGGTCCAATCTTAATGAAAATTGGTCAGAATATTTGTCTCCATGAAATCACTAGGTAAAACATATTTACACTGTTATGGTGTGTTACTCAGGTGAGTGACCTAGGGCCATCATGGCCCTCTTGTTTGACTTGTTTCGTTCAAAACGTCCGGTGCATAAGAATATAAATGATAACATTAAATGAAATACACCATTGTGAACTTCAGAAATAGATCTAAATTTCTACCGTTCAATTTTTTTTTTAAAAATATCCAAACAAAAGTTTCATTTAACATTGAAATTACTTAATTTCAAAGTTTCCCAATTTGGAAACTTAATTTCTCAATCGGGAAGCTCATTATTAGATTTATATTAAATTACTTGTCTTTCATAGAGTACTTAAATTTACACAAATAATACAGATAAAACACTTTTTAACATTGCTCTTCTTGATGACTGCTAAAAGAAAATAATATTTCCAGTTGCTTTGAGAAACACTTTTTTCTGAGGAATACACATTTTATACTGATACACTTGCAGTTCTTGTTGCTTAAACTTATACTGACCCAAACTGATTTATGCAATTGTATGCATCATTAAAAGCTTTCATATGGACCTGTACAAAAACATAAAAACAAAGAAAAACTTTTTGATGGAAAAAGTGTCATAATTATGACTGAAAGCAATTCAATATAAATGTACACATCTGTGTTTCCTGATGGGGACGTTACGTTTCCTGTTCAGGTAGCTTTGAAATTAAGACATTTAAAAGTTTAATAAAAATTTTGTTAAGGTTTAGGAGTATATCACCAAAACACAGAAATATTTTATAAACGAACAACACCGTTACCAATATTTTACCTGACAATTACATGTTCTGCCGTACTGTCCCATACTGAAAATATTCTGAAAAAGTTGTCCCCCTTTGAAAATGAATGCCATTTGTAAAGAAATAAAAATAAACAATTGCTGAAAACTGTGTTCCACCTAGTTATGTGAAATTTCAACACTCGCACACTATTACAAATGCATCAAAACAAACATGTGTAACAGTTCCTTGAAAATGGTGAGTTTTTCAAGGCGCTTGACTGTCTGGAAGTGGGACCTATTTAGACAGTCCTTTTTCGGAATTCAATGCTTATATCAGTATACTGACACTTGTTTTGTAGAGTAATATACACGCTATCATTACAAAAACAACAAAACAAGTGTCAGTATACTAAAATAAACATTGAATTCCGAAAAAAGGACTGCCTAGAGGGGCCCCACTTCCGGGCAGTCAAACGCCTTCAAAAACTCACCATTTTCAAAGAACTGTTACACATGTTTGTTTTGATGCATTTGCAATAGCATGCGAGTGTTGAAATTTCACATAACTAAGTGGAACATAGTTTTCAGCAATTGTTTATTTTTATTTCTTTACAAATGGCATTCATTTTCAAAGGGGGACAACTTTTTCAGAATATTTTCAGTACGGGACAGTACGGCAGAACATGTAATTGTTAGGTAAAATATTGGTAACGATGTTTTTCGTATATAAAATATTTTTGTGTTTTGGTGATATACTCCTAAACCTTAAGACATTGAAAAAAAAATCTGAACGTTAGAAATTTAGATAAAGGTTTAAATTGGTATATTTCATTTAATGACACCATGTATACTCTTTTCATGGAAACAAGTCAAAATATGATGATTTTGCTTCCCGAACGGGAAACAAGTTACTATATTTAGTAACAAGTTTCCTGTTTGTGAAGTAAGGAAAAACAGTAAATTGATTTTCTGAACGAGAAGTTTCCCCTACTGTACATGTGATAAAAAGAATATTACATTAATTGTGTCTTTTCACATTGTATTTATTAAACTTGTTGAATAAAATTTATAAAATGCTTGGCAGAGCCCCGCATTTTATTATTTTATTCAACTTGTTTAATAAATTCAATATGAAAAGACACTAATGTAATATCCTCTATGTCTAGCTGCCATACGGGAGGTTGGTGGTTATGTCCGGGTGCCTGCACATGCCTGAAATAATGTCCAGAGGGGCGCCTGGCACCTTCCTCCACCTGGCATCTTCCTCCGCCTGGCACCTTCCTCCACCTGGCATCTTCTTTCCCCCTCATCTTCCTCCACCTGGCATCTTCCTCCGCCTGGCACCTTCCTCCGCCTGGCACCTTCCTTCGCCTGGCACCTTCCTCCGCCTGGCACCTTCCTCTGCCTGGCATCTTCCTCCGCCAGGCATCTTCTTCCGCCTGGCACCTTCCTCCGCCTTGCACCTTCCATCGCCTGGCACCTTCCTCCGCCTGGCACCTTCCTCCACCTGGCACCTTCCTCCATCTAGCACCTGGCACCTTCCTCCGCCTGGCACCTTTGCCACCAACAAAAGCTATAATTTTTAATCTCCATATGACCTGTATATTTGTATCGATGTGACGTTAAAACCCAACAAAATAAAATAAATATTTAACATTGACAAATTTTTTGTTTTAGTTTTGAAGACATATCATGCCTCGGGGACTCGACAAGTCTGTCAGAGATCTCACTGGATGGGAATCCCTTGACGTCCGAACAGTATTACAAACAGATAGTGCTAAGACATATGCAGCAACTAAAACAGCTGGATATGAAACGTGTCTCGGTGAGTATATGTATTACATACAATGAAACACACTCATTCAAGCACCTTTGGCTCAACCACCAGGTATCAACTGTGTATGGTTCCCAGTCGTTTTTAGCTCACTGGAGCATGAAGTGCTCAAGGTGAGCTATTGTTACCGGTCATTGTACGATGTCGTGCATCGTCTGTTGTCCATCCGCATTTGCCTTGTTAACACTCTAGAGGCCACAGTTGTGACCCAGTCTTTATGGAACGTTTTTCACAAAATTGTAAACTTCTAAGGCAGAGGGATATAGTTCTGTTGTTGCCCGTCCGTCCGTCCAAAGTCATATCTATGACATGGTTTCGGGGATTTAAATGAAACGTGACAGAAATTTAATTGCTATAGGGAAATACCACCCTGCAAGTTTTGGTCATGTTGCTTGAATAAGACAAGATTGATGGCCCTTTGTTCATGTATATATATGCATAATTATGTAGTGTTTTATTCCATTTTCTGCCCGTCCGGAGTGATATCTCAGACATGGTTGGAAGGATTTCAATAACACATAGTAGAAATGTTAACTGATATAGGGCAATTTAGCTCTGCAAGTTTTATTCAGATTAGTCAAGACAAGATTTATGGCCCTTTGCAGATATATTTATAGTACATAGAGTTTTTATTTAGAATTGGTTTGTAGGATTTCAATAAAATAAATAAAATAAAACGAGTAATGTTGGCACTTTCACATGCTTTCATGCACATGATTTAACACAAATTCTAATATGCTTTTCACTGTTAAAACTCTTACGCTAGAATGACGTCTCGTTAACGTGCGATGACGTCAATGTTTTTGTTGCGACCAAGAAAGAGCGTTACTATATTTTATCTACTGTTTTAGATTAAGAGCATATTAGAATCGGAATAATTTATACCAAAACTGTATTTTAACACTATTTATACACTCAGGGGGTAATACGTCGTACAAATAATTTCACGAGGGCTGTGCCCTTGTGAAATTATTACGCTCGACGTATAACCACCCATCGTGCATAAATAAGTGTTAAAACACTCTTTTGCTATAAATTATTTCTTAATTATTTCATTTCTATGATCTTTAGTTTATTAATTCACAGATACAATAAAAAGAAAACGTATAATGTCATCATTAATATTTACCAAATACTAGACGATAGTAGACTTATATTTACTCGAGATATTATTCGAGAGGTACATGTATTAGGTATTTCACGTTAACAATTGAACAAAAATCGGTCACAGTCACGGTCACCAAACCTTGGGATTTAAATATTGGTCATTATTGTCTCATACTATCCTAAATGAGTGTGCTAATTATGTGTGATTAACAATGGTAATCAGTCCAGTTTACCAAATTTCCAGTTGTAAAAATTATAGCAGGTGCTAAAATGGACATTTTATAGCAAAACTATAGGTATAATTTACACTTTAATCCCGTATGTATTGTTTTGATTTTGCTATATTAATGACAGTTTCTCCTTTTGTAGATTTGAGTTCTTTACGATATTTCCCTTTTACATGTACATGACACCGTATGCAAAAATAAAAATTTGAACATTATTTTATATAAGTATTGATGCCTATTCACATAACATGCAGTCGAGCAAAGTAATGGAGTTCCCAACCATTCTCAGTATATTTCAAAATTTGCATTCAATGTAAATTAGACATTTAACTCAGATTATAAGACATAGGAAGATACCATATTCTCAGCCAATCTCAATATTTTTCAGAATTAGTATTCAATGTAAATTAGACATTTAACTCAGATTGTAAGACATAGGAAGATACCATATTCTCAGCCAATCTCAATATTTTTCAGAATTAGTATTCAATGTAAATTAGACATTTAACTCAGATTGTAAGACATAGGAAGATACCATATTCTCAGCCAATCTCAATATTTTTCAGAATTAGTATTCAATGTAAATTAGACATTTAACTCAGATTGTAAGACATAGGATAATACCATATTCTCAGCCAATCTCAATATTTTTCAGAATTAGTATTCAATGTAAAACAGACATTTAACCAAAATTGTAAGACATAGGAAAATGCTGTATTCTTAACCAGTCTCAGTAAATTTCATAATGTTAAGCATAAATGTAAAATAGACATTTCAACCCAGATGGTAGTCTGTAGGAAAATGCCAAATAGTAACCAATTTCGGTATATGCATATAAAATAAACATTTAACGCAGATGGTACACAACATATGAAAATGCCAAATTCCTCAACCAGTCTCAACTGCATTTAATTTAGGCAATAATATTATGCATGTTTAATTGACATTTAAAAACATAATCTGGCATAAATCCATTACATTTATCATCCAATCAAATAATTACTGTTTTGGTTCAAGCCTGACTAATTTCATTAATTATGATTGTTTTGATGTTTGATTTATAAAGAAAATTATATATTTATTACTGTGACGTAATCTTATTTAAATGCAAAAGTAACATGCAGGTTCTCTTTGAAAAATGAACTTGTGGCCTGTAAACTAACATCACATGATAATTGTAAACTGAAATTCCATGGAATATGTAGACAGTTAAACTGAAACTATATGGAATATATGTAAACTGAAACTACATGGAATATGTAGTCATGTAAACTAGAATTACGTGAAATATATAAACTGAAATACCACAGAATAAATAGATATCTAAACTAAAAAGTACAAGGAATATAATGTTAACGGAAGTACCATGAAATCCTCAAAACTGAAATTCTATGCAATATATGAACATAAACACAAAATTATGTGAAATGTCATGTAAACTGAAGTTGGAATATGTAGATGTGTGAACTAACATTACATGAAATTACATGGAATATGTAGACAGAAGAAAATATATGATAATAAAAATATATGAGCATGTAAAATGCTTTCTTGAAAGACAGAAGGATTTTAGGTAAAGTTGACACAGCTGTTGCAACTCCAAAATAAGGAGAGACGATCTGTGTATATGGGGAAAAAAGAAATCCGAATAAAAATGATATAGCAATATGTTTATATTGGTAATCATCTAGACATGATACTTCAGTTTTATTTGCAAATTAAACTCTTATTTTCAGAAGAACTTTTTAAATATACTTGTGTGCAAGAATATAAAACCACATAATGCTATTGATATGTTACAATATGGATGTATTGAATTGTGAAACCGAATTCAAACTTTTTATCAGTTGTCTCTCTTCAAAGGGATTACTAGCCCTCCACTAGAGCAATTCGTTTTCTATTATTGTCAAATCGCCTTAAGTTATTTGATCTGCATTGGTTCATTGGAATGTGCTGCATCAATGTCTGACAGCAAAAACAAAAACTGATGGTACATGCATTTTTGAAAGTGGCAAAAAACATCTGTAAAGGATTATCTGCCTTATTTGATCATATTTATCTATATAGAACATCCACAAAAAACAATGTCAGATTTGTATACCAATGTTATTCTTCAATACCAGGAGGAAGAGCGGAGGATTGCGCTTGTCATGGCTCGCAAAGAGGAAGAGAAGAAAAAAGAAATGAACAAGCTCTCTGTGATGAAGGTAAAAAAATTATATTTATTTTCAAATTTTTCTGTTTCTCTGTTTGTTTGTTATTGCTACAAATAAAAATAGGAAAGTTAATTGTAGAACTTCAGGGTAGAATTTTTATTGCACTCTTCATATTTTACTGTCACCTATAATAATCTGTATTAGTTAATATTGTCACTAATGGAACTATTTTGTGTTACGTGACAATGCTCAGTATTTTCAATATTTCAAGGTTTATTTCACAATTCATGAAAGGAACAGTATTATGTTTAGTATGTTGTCTCACAATAAGCCAGTACAACAGTTTTAAGGATATTTTGGTGACAGAAGTGACTCTTGCCACTTTTATATTTGATTAAGGTTCATGTAAGGTGTTGGGTTATCTCTACTCCAGTGAATTTTCATTTAGGAATTTAGTAGTTTATAGAACACGGCTAACAAGGGGAGGTAGCCTTTTTTCTTCACTTTAAATTTAAAAAAAAATAGAGGCTGAATGTGAAAAGAAAATAATTTTCTCGTTTGTTCTTCTGAAGGTGTACATGCAGCCTTTTATGGGTAAAACTTTAGGACAGAAGGTACAGTGGCTGCACGCCATGTTGCTGTCAATGTGCCAAGATAGCTCTTACTGTGTTGTTGTTTAAGGTGTCTAGTGTGCTAAGAAGGTTTTGTCAGTGTTTAGTATAGAAGTTCCATCCTCATTATCTGATGAAAGAGGGCTTTCTGTCGGATAGTTGGATAGTTTGATTTGCACAGGTGCTCTTGCCATACATGTCCCAACACAGAAACAGTAAAAGAAACTTCAGTCTACCTCAGACCTTCAAGGCTTATTTAACTAATTAATTGTGCGAAAAATGGCAAAATCTTTTCCCTATGTTTAATAATACTAGTATTACATAGAACATAAAATGGCTTGGTCCAAGTGAATTACTCTAAATTGTCTGAGGTTCTTGTGTATTTGTTGCTCGATTTATTGGTGTCTCACTCAAAATATTTTAGAATTGACACTGACATTGTCTTCTGCACAGTACACACCTTTAATTGTACCAAGTCCTGTTTTTGTCCTTTCAGATATAAATCAAAGTACAGTTCATTTTTGTATTTTTTTTTTTTTTTTTTAATTTTCCTAAGGCCTTAGTTTTGTTTCAGTTTGTTATAAAGATTTGGTTATTCCATGTCTCTATGCATGTTTTAAATGTCGGAAGTAAAGTAACATCGAAAAAGTCAGTTTTATGTTGAATTCATTTTCAGGGCCATTGTGATATTTGATTTAATTAGATAGAAATGTCAGCCCTTTTTGTTTTAAAGGAAAATAGATTGGATCGTGTAAGAATGTTAATTTTTTTATTTTTTTCAAATATGAAGTTTGAGCAGAATCTGTTCATTTTGAGCAAACTGATAGCAAACAAAAACACTATGTTCAAATTTGAATGTATAAAGTACCACTAAAAAAACTTAAGGTGTCTACAAGTTTGCTTTGGCCGAAGCTGCTTTCTTGAGCTGCTGCTCCTCGCTGATTGTTTTGTGTTTTATGGCTTGTTTCAACATTTTTAACAATATTTTTAAGTCTTTTAATGTTCTATAGTTTGTTTCAACATTGGTGACAATAAACCAGAGATGAGTTTTAATAGCTTGCTTCAAAATTTACATCAGTGTCCCTGAGTCAAGAGTTTATAGTTTGTTTCAATATTTGGAATGTCAAAATGAGCCTTATTGTGCTTTATGGCTTGTTTTAACATTTGAAACTTAACTCAATACAAGCAGGCTAGTTCAACTTTGTTTATGGCTTAAGTATTGTACGTTTTGTTCCAGTGTTTTGTGACTATTGAAAAAATCAGAGTTGGAACTTTGCTGGGAGGGTAAATTGCCTTTAGTCTGAAATATGATACATTGACTATTTTTAAAGATGCTCAAAGAACATAGACAAAAGTACCTGTTGTGTTCTCCAAATTCATGAGAGATGTGTGTTCAAAATTCATGAGTGCCATGACATGTATTCAAAATTCCTTATGCGAGACATGACAGTATGTTAAAAAAAACATGAGAGATATAATTATGTTGAAATGTCATGAAAAACATTTTTTCAAAATTCATGAGAAGCTTTATGTATTTTAAAAATCAATGAGTGACATGACATGTGTTCAGAATTCATGAGAGACATAATTATGTTGAAAGATCAGGAGATACACATGTTCAAAATTCATAAAAAAAAACTTTTTCTAAGTTCTATTTTGCTGTATCCTTGTTTATCCTTCATAGGAATGGCGATGTTATAGAGAAATATTTTCTGTGAAGACTTTTTGGAATACAAATAACTTGATTTTAACTGATGTGGTGCTGTTTTAGCTCACCTGAACCAGAGGCTCATGGTGAGCTCTTGTGACCGCTCAGTGTCAGTCGTCCATCGTGGGTCATCCATCAATCAACAGTTTCTAAACAAAATCTTCTTCTTCAAAACCACTGGGCAGATTTATACCAGTCTTCACAGGAATGACCCTTGGTAGGCCTCTTTTCAAAATTGTTCAAAGAAATGAATTCTACATAGAACTCTGGTTGCTTTGGTAACCGAAAGGAAAAACTTAAAAAAATCTTCTTGTCCAAAACCACAAGGCGTAGAGCCTCAATATTTGGCATGTGACATCATCCATGGGTCCTCTGTAAAGATTGTTCAAATTAAGCCCATGGGTTGAAAAGAGGCTAGACTGTTTAATTATAATTACATGATGACTCTAAGTAGTTAGGGGTCATTTGACTGTGACCTTGACCTGCTGACCTACTTTTCTGTTTTTAGCTCGACTATTCAAAGAATAAGTAGAGCTATCCTACTCACCACGGCGTCGGCGTCACACCTTGGTTAAGTTTTTCGTACCAGTCCACATTTTGACAAAGTCTTTTGAGATAAAGCTTTGAAACTTTCAACACTTGTTTACCATCACCATGGCCAGTTATAGGCAAGAGCACATAACTCCATCAGGGATTTTGGCTGAATTATGGCCCTTTTTGACTTAGAAATCATAGTTAAGTTTTTCGTACCAGTTCATATTTTGACAAAGTCTTTTTAGATAAAGCTTTGAAACTTTCAGCACTTGTTTACCATCACCATGTCCAGTTATAGGCAAGAGCACATAACTCCATCAAGGATTTTGGCTGAATTATGGCCCTTTTTGACATAGAAATCTTGGTTAAGTTTTTCGTACCAGTTCATATTTTGACAAAGTCTTTGAAGATAAAGCTTTGAAACTTTCAACACCTGTTTACCATCACCATGTCCAGTTATAGGCAAGAGTACATAACTTCATCAAGGATTTTGGCTGAATTATGGCCCCTTTTGACTTAGAAATCTTGGTTAAGTTTTTCGTACCAGTTTATATTTTGTGTAAAGTGTTTGACATATAGCTTTGAAACTTTTATCACTTGTTCAGTATAATAGATAGTCTCTATCTGTAGGAAAGAGTACATAACTCTGTCATATATTTTGGCTGAATTATTGCCCTTTTTGGACTTGGAAATTGGTTCTGATTTTATACAAGTCCATGTTTTGTCAAAACTATTTAATATATGGCTTTTAAACTCTGAACACTTGTTTATCATCATGATTTCCATCTGTAGGCAAGAGTACAGAACTCTGACAACTATTTTGGCTGAATAATGGCCCTTTTTGGACTTTGAAATTGGTTCATACATTGCCATTTAGTGCAAGACTTATCGAAATCCACAAATGCGGGAACATTGTTTGTCTAATGTATTTTTTTCTTTTGTTTGAATATCTGTAGAAATATTTTGACCCTATTCTTCAATCAATTCTTCGAATAGTCGAGCGCGCTGTCATCCGACAGCTCTTGTTTAAAATACAGCCTTGAAATTAGGATGACATATACTGTTTTGCACACCAATCTTAAAACTGACTTTCAGTGACCATGAATGTGACCTACTGAACTACTTTTTGTAATATTTTAGTATCGGTTTGACATTTGAAACATTTGGCTCATATAACTCAGGTGAGCGATCCAGGGTCATCATGACCCTCTTGTTTCATTTAGCAGATTGTACATGTTTTATTTTTTTATCCAAAAATACAGAATAGCTTTACAAGCCCAGTCACCTTTTCAAATGACTTGGTATGTTTATCAAAGAAAGTTGTAACATTTGATGGAAAATGGTCAAAAAATTGAAATAAGTTTTGGCTGTGCAAAGGGTTATCTTCTGTTATATAAACCTTTCACCTTAAAGTATCGGACCTGAAATGACAATCCGTAAATTCTGTATTCTCTGTATATATTATGGGTTTCACTGGAAGATCGGTCAAAGAGAATTAGAATTTAGTATTTTATAGTTATGTCGAAGGAACCGCACTTGTTTAAGAAATTATTTTAAAGTTAATATAAGTCTGTGAATAAATTCTTTTGACTAAAAAGTGATGGTAATGCAGAATAGAGAGACAAAATTTAATTATTTTGCGTGGATGGTAGATTTTTTTTTTTATGCCCCCGAAGGGAGGCATATAGTTTTTGAACCGTCTGTCAGTCTGTCCGTAATTTTTGTGTCCGGTCCATATCTTTGTCATCCATGGATGGATTTTCAAATAACTTGGCATGAATGTGTACCACAGTAAGACGACGTGACGCGTGCAAGACCCAGGTCGGTAGCTCAAAGGTTAAGGTCACACTTAGACGTTAAAGGTCATTTTTCATGATAGTGCATTCGTGTCCAGTCCATGAATGTGTACCACAGTAAGTAAACATGTGGCGCGCAAGACCCAGGTCCGTTAAAGGTCATATTTCATGATAGTGCATTGATGGGCGTGTCCGGTCTATATCTTTGTCATTCATGCATGGATTTTAAAATTATTGGGCATGAATGTGTACCACAGTAAGATGACGTGTCGTGCGCAAGACCCATGTCCGTTGGTCAAAGGTCCTAAACTCTAACATCGGCCATAACTATTCATTCAAAGTGCCATCGGGGGTCATGTGTCATCCTATGGAGACAGCTCTTGTTTTTTTGTTGTTTTTTGAGAAAAATGCATTTGTGTATATATATGGGGGATGGGGGGACAGAGAAGTAGGACTGCAGGAATGTAAAATATATAATTATTAAAGTTTGCTTACCATTTTCCATCAATTGATCCAATTTTCAATATTTATAATACCAACTAGTGATGGTCTAATTGTAACATAGTGGTATAAGAAGTTCTAGTAGCCTGATAGTAAAGGTAATCTGTGTTTTCTTATTTAGTGTGAAATTTGCTTATTTAATATAAATTCTCTAGGCTGATGTGTTGTCTTTCATTTAAAATTCATCTAAAGCTGTATATAGATTAGGCTAGTAACTGGAAACTTCTTGGTGGGTACCTAGTACTGTACTCTTTTTCATTATTTCTATGGTTTGTAATTAAAGAAACTATATCTCAGTATGTAAACCTAATAAATGATGTTAGAAACAGTATGTCAGTAGACAGACATAAATAATGATGTTAGAAACTATGTAACAGTAGCTAAAAAGGCGTTAGCTAAAAATTAAGTATGATATTAGAAACTGTTTCTCAAAAAGTTGGTATGAGCATGGAGAAATGCTGTATCAGTAGGTAACGTAAGTTCTGTTAGAAACTGTCAAAATGTTAATATTAGCTAGGTTATGTTAAAAATTGTATATCAGTAAGTAAACATTATAGTTGATGTTAGAAACTGTAAACATGAATTCAGATGTAGAAGCTGCATGTTTAACAATCTAAGCATGATGTAATACAATTATAACTGCATGTGTTGTATGTGCCAGTATCAGCTACCTTTTGTTCTGAAAATTTACCTACCTGATATTTTAATTGTGTCTATAGATAGATTCTTATCAGTTAAACTTTGTAGTGAACAAGGATGTCTGGGATCAGTTTATCCTGGACGCAAAATATGTCATGATAGAATGGAAGTGGCAAATAATATCTCTGTTTTCTCTTTTTAAAATTCTGGGTCTTCTGTTAAAAGTTATATTTGCTTATCATAGATTTTTTGTCTTTTAGATGAAGAGTAACCTATATATCTGATTTTGTAAAGAAATACTTGTATTGGCAAAAGGAATATATTTTTCTGGAATCCCCCACCCCACAAAGACAGTTTGCTGTGAACATGTCATTATGTACCCCTCACTATCAATATTTTTGTAGATGGTGTATGTTTGTGATACAAAGAAGTTGTTTTATATCAAACACTGTCACTTGAAAATCAGATGCTATATTTCTTGTTTTCCACTTGACAATCTTAACATCAGAGGTCTTCAGCATACATCAAATAGGGGTCTTCCACATACATGATGATCTTATCATACAGAGGTCTTCCACATACATGATGATCTTATCATGCAGAGGTCTTCCACATACATGATGATCTTATCATACAGAGGTATTCCACATACATGATGATCTTTTCATACAGAGGTCTTCCACATACATGATGATCTTATCATACAGAGGTCTTCCACATACATGACGATCTTATCATGCAGAGGTCTTCCACATACATGATGATCTTATCATGCAGATGTATTCCACATACATGATGATCTTATCATGCAGAGGTCTTCCACATACATGATGGTCTTATCATGCAGAGGTCTTCCACATACATGATGATCTTATCATACAGAGGTCTTCCACATACATGATGGTCTTATCATGCAGAGGTCTTCCACATACATGATGATCTTATCATGCAAAGGTTTTCCACATACATGAATGATGATCTTATCATACAGAGGTCTTCCACATACATGATGATCTTATCATACAGAGGTCTTCCACATACATGATGATCTTATCATACAGAGGTCTTCCACATACATGATGATCTTTTCATGCAGAGGTCTTCCACATACATGATGATCTTATCATACAGAGGTCTTCCACATACATGATGATCTTTTCATGCAGAGGTCTTCCACATACATGATGATCTTATCATACAGAGGTCTTCCACATACATGATGATCTTTTCCATGCAGAGGTTCTTCCACATACATGATGATCTTATCATACAGAGGTCTTCCACATACATGATGATCTTATCATGCAAAGGTTTTCCACATACATAAATGATGATCTTATCATACAGAGGTATTCCACATACATGATGATCTTTTCATGCAGAGGTCTTCCACATACATGATGATCTTATCATACAGAGGTCTTCCACATACATGATGATCTTATCATGCAAAGGTTTTCCACATACATAAATGATGATCTTATCATACAGAGGTATTCCACATACATGATGATCTTATCATACAGAGGTCTTCCACATACATGATGATCTTATCATACAGAGGTCTTCCACATACATGATGATCTTATCATGCAGAGGTCTTCCACATACATGATGATCTTACCATGCACAGGTCTTCCACATACATGATGATCTTATCATGCAGAGGTCTTCCACATACATGATGATCTTATCATGCAGAGGTCTTCCACATACATGATGATCTTATCATACAGAGGTATTCCACATACATGATGATCTTTTCATGCAGAGGTCTTCCACATACATGATGATCTTTTCATACAGAGGTCTTCCACATACATGATGATCTTATCATGCAGAGGTCTTCCACATACATGATGATCTTATCATACAGAGGTATTCCACATACATGATGATCTTACAATGCAAAGGTCTTCCAGATAATTTATCTTAACATATAAATGTTTTCCAGATAAATAATGATCTTACCATACAGTGGTCTTCTGCATAAATGATCTTACCATACCAAATATTCCACACAAAAGATCTTACCATACCAAGTATTCCTACATACATGATGATCTAACCATATCAAGGTCTTTCATGGAAATGATCTTATCATATCAAGATTCTCCACAGAAATGATTTTATCATACCAAGGCCTTCGACATAAATGACCTAACCATACCAGTCATCACATACATAATGGTCTCATCATAAGAAGGCCTTCCATACTACTGATCTTATCATATGAAGATGATCCTACCATACAAAGATCTCCAGCATAAATTATCTTACCATACAGAGGTCTCCAGCATAAATTATCTTACCATACAGAAGTCTCCAGCATAAATTATCTTACCATACAAAGGTCTTCTGCATAAATGATCTTACCGTACCAGGTCTTCCACACTAAAGAATTTACCTTACCAAGGACTTCCACATGCATAATGATCTCATCATACGAAGGCCTTCCATACAAATGATCTTATCATACAAAGACCTTCGACATAAATGATAATCCTACCATACAGAACACTTCCATATAAATTATGATCTTACCATACAAGGCCTTCCATATAAATGATCTTATCATACAAAGACCTTCGACATTAATGGTCTTACCATATGAAGGCTTTCCACATAAATGATCGACCAATTTTCTTTGATTTTGTGGTTGTTTTATTCCATGCAATTTAAACTCACACTTACTTCATAAAATTCCCACACAAGAAACATTTCCACAATTGCCATTTTGGCCAAAATTAAAAGATATACCAAACTATAATTATGATCTCTCTTGGCAATGGTCAGATTTTGTAGATCTATTATTTAATTAAATAGCAATAGTATTATAGTGAATCCAAGATGTAGCTGAATATAGTCATAGTGTCTAGCTCATTCTCTGATATATCTTAGGGGAGGAGTCTGTGTGTCTCCTTTCAGCCCTTTTCCGGAGGGGAAAAAATGAGTAAAATTAATAATGTAAAATAAGTTTTAATTGTGCCATGATTGAGTTCTTAATTAATTACATGGGTGAAAATATTTTGACCACAATTGCTTAATTATAAATTGAAATTCTTCAGTTACAGGGTTTTCTGTAACTTCATTTAGAATTGTATTTTACATGTTTGCTACTTTTCTTAGCACATGCCTTTGTTCCAAAAAATAGTATAGTCAACCTCTCTTGTGCGAACACTTCACCAAAATTTAAAATGTGTTTGATATACAGAGGTTTTTGCTCTGGATTGTTTAATTTACTAAGAAATTCATCTATTTGTAAAGGAAGTGTCATTGAAGAGAGGAGTTCACTCTACAGGGGTGTCGTCATAGAGGGGTAACATTATGTAGAGGTTATATTGTATTTTATTTTTCTGTTATAGGAGAAGAGACGTCTTGCCATCAACAATGCAAAGAGACAGTGGGAGGTCATGCAGGGGTCATTGATTCAGAAGACCTCAAAGATGACACGAACCCCAGAACTATACGCAAACCATATTGGGTCAATACCAAACTCGGAGGTGGTGACACCAGATAATGATGGAGAAGAGAGTCGAGATGAGTCAGAGTCAATTACCAGGTACTATGATTGGTTATTATTGTGAAATCACTTAATTTTGTAGTGGCAGGAAATTTAATGGTTCAGGCTTAAACTGCTATTTCATTGGAACATAAATTCGTGGATTTGGACCTTTAACCTTTAGCCTGCTGGCGGGGAGTTATTCTGCCTTTGCGACCAGTGCAGACCAAGATCAGCCTGCACATCCGTGCAGTCTGATCATGGTCTACACTGTTCGCTATTCAGTCAGTAAATTTTCAGTAAACACCCCTTCGAATAATAAATGGTATTGCCCAAATTGAATGATGGACCAGTCCATTTTAGAAATTTAGCAGGCTAAGGGTTAAATATTAAATGAATGGAACTTTACTGCATCATTTGGATTGTATTTTCAGGGTTGATTTAGCCATACCATGAAATCCATGAAAATTAGACCCCACAAAAATGAATGATTTCACAAAATATTGTTCAAATGAGTATGTTTGAAAATCTTGTATAATTCTTGTATCTGCTGTCAGAACTTAAAGAAATTAAAGGATTTACTCAGTACAAAAATTGCAATTCTGGCTTTCTATAAAGTCTATAACAGTTTGACTCACTGGAAAGTCGGAAATGAAATCTTTTTCTATCATTTTATGTTCAATTTTCTATTTCTTAGCCTGCTACTTAGTACATGTTTAAGAAATTCAGTTTTGTATATTACCTATACAAAAGATTTGAAGTAGTTAATTTGGAAATTAGATACATGCTAGATTCTTTAAACTTGTTAGTAGTCTAAGATAATGAAACTGTATTGGAGACCAATCTCAGTCATTGGTCAATTTTAAAATTTTACGGTGGATTAACCAATCAATTGCTATAGTTTGGAGACTAGTATTCACTAAGATATACAACTATTATTTTCAGCAAACAAAGTAGCCGTGCAAACAGCCGACCAGGAAGTGCGCACAGTATGACACTGGATGGGGGTGACGCAAGGGAGAGACCGAGAACCGCTAGTCAACAAGCCAGACGCCCTGAAGCAAAACAACCAGGCTTGTACAAGGAAACCATGATGTTTGGGTAACACAATATTTAGGCTTAACTAAGAGATGCTTTTGAGAAAAGCGCATGTCTCCCACAACTGCCCCTATGAAAAATGTTAGTTTCTCTAGATGTTTTAGACGAGTGAATCTAATTAGATGGTCTGAATGAGTGGATCCAATCAGTAATTCAAGGGCCATAAATCAAAAGTGCCTGGGCGGATTTGGCTAGTTATCGAACTTGGGTAAGATCTTATGGCCAAACACATTTTGTTCAAGTTTGGTGAAGATCGGATGAGAAATGTTCGACTTAGAGAGCGGACAAGAGTAAACAGACGGATTTTTTCGGTAATTCAAGGGTCGTAACTCTAAAATGCCTGGACCGATTTGGCTAGTTATCGAACTTGGCTGTGGTCTCATGGTCAAAGACTGATTTTTGGTAATTCAAGGGCCATAACTCCAAGACGCCTGGACTGATTTGGCTAGTTATCGAACTTGGCCGAGGTCTTATGGTCAAACACATTTTGTTCAAGTTTGGTGAAAATCGGATGAGAAATGTTCGACTTAGAATGCGGACAAGCTTTGTGACAGACACACACACACACACACACACACACACAGACACACACACACTGGAGTAAATCAATATGTCTCCCACACCACTGTGTGGTGGGAGACATAATAAGTTAGAAGTTAGGAAATGTTTATAATATTGATGTTTCACAGGATAATAAGATAAAATTAAGTGAAAAAATTCAAGCCTGAACATGAATATTTTGTATCCCTGCCATATTGCTTCAAAATACACTCAAACTGGTTTGTAAAGACCACTCTTTGAAAATGAAACAAGTTGTCTTTGGTCAGTGGTGGTCACTCAACACCAATGTTGGCAAAAAGCCGGTCAGTATGAGTATTGACCGGGCCGGCGGTCAATACTGGTTAAAACCGGTCAATACTGGTCAATACCGGTCAATACTGGTCGATTCAATACTATGGTCACTTTGGGTGGTCAATACTGGTTTATTCAACACTTTTACATAATGCACATTCACAGATTGGCACAGGCTGTGATAGTAATATAAAAATAATAAAACAATTTGAATAATATAAAATTTTGTTCATTAAAAAGTATAGTGGTCAATACTGGTCGATTCAGTTTTGGTCTGTGGCAATGTGTCCTGGTCAGGCTCAGTTTTGGACAATATATTTAGACTGGTCAGTGGTCAATACTAGTTTATTCAATGCTTTTAATTAGTTTTATCTTCTTACAATAGCCTTTATTTTAAATTAATTAAAGATTTTATTAATATAAATTACACTCATTGAAATGGACAGTACTGGTCAATTCAAATTCTGGTCCTACGCAATATTCCTGATTAATACATATAGTGGTCAATATTGGTCAGTTGAATACTTTGATTGAATGACTTATTTTACCATGTTTAAGCATCTCAATAATACAGTGGGATTATTGATCTTGACAGCTAATTAGTGACTAGATAGACAGGTCTGCAACATCTATTGTATAGTGTAAGACATGGTGTCAATTAGGCAATGTGACAATTGCTATCATAACACAATTAAACCACTTCCATGAAAGGGTCCAGGTGTTTTGCAGCAGTTTTTCATTAAATTATTTATACCGGCTCATTTATACCAATATAAAAAATCATTAGATTTATCACTTGTGAATCAAACACTATTATTGCTACAGTTTATGAAATACTTTCTACAAATGAAGTTCAGCAAAACTATATATCTTTGTAATCTAATCTAACAGAAAATGTTTAATAACCAGTATCAATCAGTTTTGACCAATCAACCACTTCTGACCATTTTGGGAGTATTGATTTGGTTGCTTTAACAAAATACTAATGCCTGCATTTACCATAATCAAGCCCCAGATGTTCTTAAACAGTCATTATTTAATTGTTCATAAACTTTGCAAAATATCTTAACAGTCAGTATTGACTAATTGACCAGTATTGACCAATTGACCGGTATTGACCACTTCAGGGAGTATTGACCGGGGCGGTTTTAACCGGTTAAAACCGCTGGTTAAAACCGGGGGCGGTTTTAACCGCCCAACATTGCTCAACACAGGTAAACTTACACACATGTATATTGTTTTAAATGGATAGAGAAATTAGTGACTTTTATCAGCAAGTGTTATAATAGTAACCTTTATTTGGAAGTGATCTTCAACACATGTTTGACTGTATATATGGAGAAGGAAATTGGTTGTGATATAAGGGTAAATTATTGAAATATTTATTTTGACAAGAGCTTTATATGTGCTGATACTTATAAGTATTGAAAATGATTGGGTAAAGCACAGATACAGTTGTATCTAGTGGTGCTCATGGCTGAGCAAAGATATGCTTTTGTTGGAGGAATCTTGTGTGAGATCTTGTGCAAAGTCTGTTTTCTTCATTATGACTGAAGACAATACAAATAAGGTCATTCATCCTCCACCTAAGATTTATGTTTGAAAGTTATTTGCTGAGAAGTGTTTACTACTAGTTATGAATCCAGGAACACAAGTAAGGTTAACTGACTGCCCTACATAATGGACATACCAGAGAAGGGAGGGAAAACCTATAGAAAAATTTATTTCAAAATGGCGATGTAAAATTTCAGGACGGACAATAAAGCTTCCAACTTAAACAATCTGGCAGACTTGGAGGGTGATACATTAACCCTGTATGGGCCTCCATCTCTTGAGGCCCTGGACAGGAACTGGGGTATGCAGGCAGCAGGGGCAGTAACTGTGATCATATTTAAATTTATAGACTTTGAGGAAATTAGTAAACATCTACAAAAAATCAGGACAAGATTTCCTGCAACACAGGTAAGTTTCGTTGTACAGAAAAAATCTGCTTTTATAACACTTAAGAAGAGAAAATGCTGTACTACAAATAGTATAAGAATTTATCAGTGGACGAAGGTGTGTGATGAAATATCTGGCTCATGGCTAATTGTTTAGTTAGTAACGAGGCTCTGCCGAGAGCCAAATATCCTCATCACTAAATAGTGATAGGCCTTTGTCTTGCATACCATATTCGTCAGAAGAAACAAAATAAAACTTCTTTAAAGCACTATTTTATTTATCCCCCCACCAAAGGTGAAGGGGATATTAGAAATGCTCTCCGTCCGTGCGTCCGTCTGTCCGTCCGTGCGTCCGCAACGATCTTTGTCCGGACCATAACTCCAAAAGTACTTGAGGGATTTTCTTCAAACTTCATACACTGATAGAACACATTGGAGGAAGTGCAGTGTGCAAGAACAATAACTCTACCTTGCCTATTTTTTGAGTTATTCCCCTTTATCTTATTTTCTTAAAAAATTTTGTCCGGAGCATAACTCCAAAAGTACTGGAGGGATTTTCTTCAAACTTCATACACTGATAGAACACATTGGGAGGAAGTGCAGTGTGCAAGAACAATAACTCTACCTTGCCTATTTTTTGAGTTATTCCCCTTTATCATATTTTCTTAAAACATTTTGTCCGGAGCATAACCCCAAAAGTACTGGAGGGATTTTCTTCAAACTTCATACACTGATAGAACACATTGGGAGGAAGTGCAGTGTGCAAGAACAATAACTCTACCTTGCCTATTTTTTGAGTTATTCCCTTTTATCATATTTTCTTAAAAAAATTTGTCCGGAGCATTTCTTCTTCATGCATGGAGGGATTTTGATATATCTTGGCACAAATGTTTACCACCACGAGGCGGAGTGTCATACGCAAGAACCAGGTCCCTAGGTCTAAGGTCAAGGTCACACTTAGAGGTCAAAGGATACAAGAATAAAAACCTTGTCCGGAGCATTTCTTCTTCATGCATTGAGGGATTTTGATATAACTTGGCACAAATGTTCACCACCACGAGACGGAGTGTCACGCGCAAGATCCAGGTCACTAGGCCTAAGGTCAAGGTCACACTTAGAGGCCAAAGGTCAGATACAAGAATGACTTTGTCCGAAGCATTTCTTCTTCATGCATAGAGGGATTTTGATGTAACTTGGCACAATTATACACCATCATGAGACTAAGTGTCATGCGCAGTTCCCTTCTTTAGAATTACTTCCCTTTGTTGTTACTTTAAATAGCTTTTATTGTAACTTTTTCATTACTAGTCGTAGGGAAAAATCGAGACCACTTTTCTGTAGTACAACAAACATGCTAAATCCAATTTTGAGGTGTATTTTGACCAGTCTCTTCCTGATAAAGATGTTTGTGTGGACTTGCAATTTTTTTTTTTTTTTTTTTTTTTTTTTTTAAAGATTAACTTCCCTTAGTTGTTACTATAAATAACTTATATTGTAACATTTTTATAATTGACCCTAGGGAAAAAACAAGACCACTTTTCTGTGGTACAGCATAGATGTTACTCTCCAGTTTTAGGTGTATTTTATTAATTTTATTATATATAAGGTATCTCTACCTAGTAAGGAGTTTTTTTGTGGACTTTAAAAAACAAAAGACTTACAATGATTACTAAACAACCACAAAATTAACATTCCATTTGCAAATACAGCTGCTAGAGTAAAGAAATTTGCTTTGACGGGCATATATTGTGACATTCTGGCACTCTTGTTCCCTGTTAGCTTTCCATTCCTTCTTTTTACAGTAGCCATATAGAAAAACATCATAGCTATACTCTTCATGAAAATTAATAAAATTTAGCAGTAAACCACCTCACTACTGACTTATTCTTTCTTCCACATCTTAAAACCCCTGATGCGGACCACATCCTTCAGTTATGATATGCCCGGTGGGGGGATTAGCCATGTCTGACATGGCTCTTGTTGTTGTACGCCCGTTTTGGAAAAACGGGGTGTATTATGTGATTGAGCGTGGGTGTCTGTCTGTCCGGAGCATACCTTTATAACCATTAAAGATATTGACTTTAAACTTGGGATATAGGTAGATGGTGATGAGACAATGTGCAGAGCGCTTAAACCGACTGTAGGTCAAGGTCACAAATTGAACTAAAAGGTCAAAACTGTCCATCTTTTGTGTCCAGAGCATAACTAAATAACCATGCAAGGTATTGACTTCAAACTTGGTATGTAGGTAGGTAGTGATGAGACGATGTGCTGAGAACATGAACCTGAGCTGTAGATTTAAGGTCAAGATCACAAATTGAGCTCAAAGGTAAAATCTGTCCATTATATTTAGTGTCCATGAACCAGGGTGGTAGGTCAAAGGTCAAGGTCACAGCACGGTCAGATCTGCCCATCATATTTCATGTCCAGAGCATAACTTAAAAAATGTTAAAAGTATTGACTTGAAACTTGATATATAGGCAGTGGTGATAAGATGATGTGCAGACTGCTAGCATCTACATTACAACCCCTCCCCCCCCCCCCCCCCCCCCCCCTCAAACAAAAAAAAATAATTTTAGTTTGTTGCCCTTAGTATCCTCTCACCACCAAAGACAAAATATTTAGATTTTGAAATTTTTCTTTTTCTTTAAATTGCTTCCTTCAAGCATATATTGCTGTGCTTTGCAGAGCTCTTGTTGTAGCATATGAATTTACACGTTGATTCATTAATTGTAGAATGAAAGTCATTTTACACATTAGAATGTAAGACTAGTTTTTCCAGCATGATGTAATATACGAAAGGCCAATTTCTTAGTTAACATAACCCCTGAAGAGCAACTGTCTCTATTCAACAAATAAATTTCAGTTTCTAGGTGGTGCTGTTCTTCTGAAACTGCATAAAACTATTCATTTATGTTATACTTCAACATTTATTTTAAATCATTAAATTATGATAAGCACTTGTACAAGTTCTATTCCAAAATAAAGTCATCAGTATTAAAATGAAATTTAATTAATTCAGATTATTGAAACAGACCCTTTTTGCAGTTTTTTTTTGGACATTCTGTATGTACTGTTTCATGTATGGAAGTTTCAAATTTTCTGTAGGCTAACTTTTGATCTCATGTAAAAAGATGTTGTTCTCTTTCTATAGGCTGTTTTTTTCACCTCCTGTGAAAAGATGTTCCTTTTTTTACTAGTATAAGCTGATTTTTCTTTTCTTGTGAAAAAAATGTTGTTGTTTTTTTGTTTCAGACTCTGGTGTTCAGTTCAACAAATATTTGCAGTTTTGTACAGATAAATGCACTAACAAATGTTCGACGATTAGACAATCTCGTTATAGAACTAGAAGGCAACCCAATAACAAGGTTTACACTGTGGAAAAGTTATATTCTCTTCAGACTGGCCCATTTTGCTCTGAAGCGAATCAATAATGTAGAGGTATGTTATTGTTTTACTGTCAGATTTTGTCGTTTCGGTCAAAACAGCTATTTCATGTGGTTATGTTTGTGTAGATTTCAACTTTTTACATGTTTGCTAGTATTAAATTTTTTGTGGATTGGCTCAACTGAGAAATCTGTACAAATTAGTCTCCCTTGAACAGTATACTGTACAGTCGACATTGTATTAAGGGACCACCCAAGGGACTGCTAAGAAGTGGTCTCTTAATGGAATGGTCTCTTAATGAATTTCAGTCAAATGAAAAGAAAAGTTATTTTAAATGTTAATGTAACTGTATCTATTAGGAACATACATGTATGGTATTTAATCTGTTTTAACATCATGAACACTTTTCCAAGTCCACAAACCGTGAAAATTATGGCTAGATTGTTTGTCAGTTCGACTGATACAAGGGTTAATTGCATTCAGTCACGTGCAAAACGTACTCGCTAATTACACAGATGAAAAAATTCCCGGTAGAATTTTGGTACCCGGTCGCTTAATAGATACTTTTGTCGAATATTTTACCTGTCGGGACTACATTAATGTGGTCGCTAGTCGTTTAATGGAATGAATTTATGTACTGAAAACTTTCGGGAGGGATTTTGACCGGTCGTTTAATACAAAAATTGCTTAATAGAGGTGGTCGCAAATACATGTCGACTGTATTTAGTTGAACCTGCCATAGGGGCCACCTGTATTAAGCAGCCACTTGCCTTAAGGAGCCCATCAGCTTCTTTCCCAACTTGACATTTTGTTGTAATGTCAACTTGTCTTAAGCAATCACCTGCCTTAAGCAGTCAGATTGTATTGCTCCCTTGACTGGCCGGGTAATACTGGTTAAGCTGTGATGTGAGGGCCTCTGTGGCAGAGTGGTTCATGTTACTTACTTCAGATCACTTACCCCTTACTTCTGCTGGTTTGAACCCTTGCAAGAGATGTAGACCTGTTTTCTATGCAGAAGCTATCCAGAAGATTGGTGGTTTTACCCAGGTACCCACTCATGCCTGGAATAATACCTGATCTTTGCCGTGGAATGCTGGAAAGCAGCTGTATGATCTTCAGTTTAGTCACTGTTATTTAAAACCCAGCTTAAAATTTATTTATTTAGCTTCTCTGTTTAGTCTACTTTTAACAAAGAAATAAAGTGCTTTTATCATATAATTTGCAATTAAAGGTAATATTAAAAAGATATGAGTAGATAGGATAAGAGACTGGATTTGTAACCTAGAATTAATGGTATGCATTCAACTTTTTTAATGACATTTTATTAATAGTTTTGATACTGAATCTTGCAGGTGACAGCATTAGATATAATGAATGCTGAAAAACTGTTTGGTGCCATATCTAATTTAACAACGTCTCAGCTACCTCATACTAGACTTCTCTCGTTGCTAGGGGAAACAAGGTAAGGATGTTTGGTGTCATATCTAACTTAACCACACCTCAGCTACCTCAGACTAGACTTCCCTCATTGCTAGGGGAAACAAGGTAAGGATGTTTGTTGTCATATCCAGGTAATCCATCTCACCTACCTCATACTAGACTTCTCTCGTTGCTAGGGGAAACAAGGTTGTTTGGTGTCATATCTAACTGAACCTCAACTCCGCTACCTCATGCTAGTTTTCTCTTGTTGCTAGAGAAAACAAGGAATGCATGTTTGGTGTCATATCTGACTTAACTATGTCTCAGCTACTTCAGTCTAGACTTTTCTCGTTGCTAGGGGAAACAAGGTTAGGATGTTTGGTGTCATATTTAACTTACTGTAACCACATCTCAGCTACTTCAGACTAGAATTACCTCATTGCTAGGGGAAACCAGGTAAGGATGTTTGGTGCCATATCAAACTTTACCACATCTCAGCTACCTCAGACTAGACTTCTCTCAGTGCTGTGGGAAACAAGGTAAGGATGTTTGGTGTCATTTCTAACTTAACCACGTCTCGCTTACATCATACTAGACTTCTCTCCTTTGCTAGGGGAAACAAGGTAAGGATGTTTGGTGTCATGTCTAACTTAACCACGTCTCAGCTACATCATACTAGACTTCCATCCTTTGCTAGGGGAAACAAGGTAAGGATGTTTGGTGTCATGTCTAACTTAACCACCTCTCAGCTACATCATACTAGACTTCCATCCTTTGCTAGGGGAAACAAGGTAAGGATGTTTGGTGCCGTATCAAACTTATCCACGTCTCAGCTACATCATACTAGACTTCTCTTGTTGCTAGGGGAAACAAGGTTGTTTGGTGTCATGTCTAACTTAACCACGTCTCGCTTACATCATACTAGACTTCCATCCTTTGCTAGTGGAAACAAGGTAAGGATGTTTGGTGCCGTATCAAACTTAACCACGTCTCAGCTACATCATACTAGACTTCTCTCATTGCTAGGGGAAACAAGGTAAGGATGTTTGGTGTCATGTCTAACTTAACCATGTCTCAGCTACCTCATACTAGACTTCCATCCTTTGCTAGGGGAAACAAGGTAAGGATGTTTGGTGCAATATCAAACTTAACCACGTCTCAGCTACATCATACTAGACTTCTCTCGTTGCTAGGGGAAACAAGGTAAGGATGTTTGGTGTCATATCAAACTTAACCACATCTCAGCTACATCATACTAGACTTCTCTCGTTGCTAGGGGAAACAAGGTAAGGATGTTTTGTGCCATATCTAACTTAACCATGTCTCGGCTACCTTATGCTAGACTTCCCTCATTGCTGGGGAAACAGGGTAAGGGTGTTTGGTGCCATATTTATCTTTGTCACATCTCAACTACTTCAGACTAGGACTAGACCTCTGATTTCTAGGGGAAACAAGGTAAGGATGTTTGGTGCCATATGTAACATAACCACATCTCAACTACCTTAGGCTAGACTTCTCTCATTGCTAGGACAAAGCAAGGTAACAATGTTTTGTGCCATATCTAACTTAACCACATCTCAGCTACCTCTTATGATACTTCCTCCGAGTTAGGGGAAAAAGGGTAAGAAAGTTTAGTTTCATATCTAATATAATCATATCTCAATGACCTTTGACAAACCTTCTTTCATTGCTGTGTGAAACAAGCTAAGGATGTTTGATGCCATTTAAACAAGCACATTTTGGATTTCCCACTTTTCTAGTGAAAACAAGGTAAATATATTTGTTGTCATATCTAACATAAACATAACTCGACTACCTCAGAATAGGCTTCTTTCATTGCTAGGGCAGTCAAGGATATGTCATGCCATATCTGATATAAAAACATCTCAACTACCACAAGGTAGGTCTTTTTAATTGCAAGGGGAAATAAAGTATTTGGTGAAAGGAAAATGATTTTGGAGGATGTCAGTTCATTAATATGATTTCTTTTTGTCGGAGGTGGTGTCAGGTCCAAACAATACTTGCCTATATTAATGCAAATAAATACCCATTATAACAGTATTATACAAAGCTTTTCATTGTGTTAGGGTAAATGGCTGTTTAAGTCATACATTAGTCATAACTAAAATTAACTGAATAATGAATTATAAGAAAATGTGTATAAAGTCTGAGGGAAGCTAGAAATGGAAAACATGGAAATTATTTTTTGATGTCTAAGGGAAGCTAGAAATGGAAAATGTGGAAATTATTTTTTGATGTCTAAGGGAAGCTAGAAATGGAAAACATTGAAATTATTTTTTGATGTCTAAGGGAAGCTAGAAATGGAAAACATGGAAATTATTTTTTTGATGTCTAAGGGAAGCTAGAAATGGAAAGCATAGAAATTACTTTCTGATGTTAGACGGGAAGCTAGAAATGAAAAGCATGAAAATTACTTTCTGAAATAAGATTGTAAAGATTATTCTGTTCCATTTATCCATCCAACAAATTTGACCAATTCCATGTTCATTCATTTACACAGGCCATCACAGCTCTGTGGTTAAGGTTGCTGGCTTTGAATCATTTGCCCTTCACTGATATTGGTTTAAAACCTTGCTTTGGTTGTAGATTTCTTTCATATGAGGAAGCCACCCAGCTGGCTTAACAGAGGGCTGATGGTTCTACCCCGAGTGTCTGAAATAATGCCTGACGGGGCACCTGCAGTCTCCACCACAAAGTGCTGAATTGTTGCCAAATGTCCTATTATTGAATCTGTGTGAAGTTAAACCTATCATTACCAGAAAAAAAATCACTCATTTTATTCAGATAGATTTTTTTTTCGAATCAGTTTTTATTTATTTAAATCAGTTGTGGATAAATGGCTTTTAAATACCTTGAATAGTGTGATATAATACATGACTAGTTTAGTGGGGTTAATAGTATAAACTGGTTGAGAGGCTTAAACAAATGGTCTCATTATGTCCATAACATTATTGGGAAAAAAATAAATCTTTACTAAAACTTTACTGGCCTTTTGTTAATAAAGTTTACCTCGAGTATAGACACGAGTTGTGGGGTAAACTTCACTGTTAATCTAGTATTTGTACACAATTATTTTAGGAAATAATATCAATTGTTGCGATTTATTCGGGGGATTGTTAACGACTTGGTATTTCGGTTGCAGATTTTACAAAAGAAATATTTGCTTCTTAATTTATAGTGTTATTTGTTTCAAGTCTATTGGATTGTTAATGAGATACTTGAAAAATTTCAAATACTTTGAACTTGAAAAGCGTGTGTCATGTTGCTTTGAAAGTTTCATTTAAGAGTGTTTGGACTTAACTAACGAGCTTCAGACCTTATCAGATTTTTAATACATAATTAATGATTTTGTGATGGGCATAGGTTTCACTTAATTGAGAAGTATTAAATGGAGACTTGTTCCCATAAAATTTGTGATATTTATTATAGTCTCATCGGTTCAGCAAAAAATGTAATAATATATTAATAATCTATAAGAATAATATATATTATAATAAAGCAACTTTTATGTTCTTGTAACTAGATTGGCACATTTAAGCTAAATTTTGCTGACTGAAATTTTCGTTGTTTAAGCCAAAATGTTTTTTTATTTATGGGGATATGAATTCAAGGATCTGGAAATTTAAAGACAATATTTTGTTTACTAAGATTTTATGTTGTGTATTTTAGCAACCATGGTATCAAAAAAATTTAGTCCGCTAGAAAGAGTATTGATCTCACAGTAATCGGAATTATTCCATCAGATATTGATATTCTTAAATACTTGATTGGAATTTACCGGAACTGTCATGCAATGAGAATGGCATTAGCTTAAATCTTGCATCCTTAATTACAGGCGACATTCTGGTGAATAAATACAAAAAAAAAGTGTTGGATTTAAATCTAAAATTTGATGTAGATTATAAATTCAATGTGGATATTTATAAACAATAAAAAATGAATAGTTTCTGCCCAGAGAAAAGTTGATCGAACAAATTTAGTGATAAACAATAAAACATGAATGGGGGCTGTTCAGGGTAAAGTAGACGAAGCAAATTTAGTGATAAACAAGGAGTCGTCATTCTTAAAGGATATAACCATGGGGAACCAGTCCAAAAAGGGATTTAAGTTTGTATCAGTGCCCACAGCAAACCATGTGAAAAATGGAGCGTAAGTACATCATTCCTAAAAAATAGGATTGTAAAATAGTAGCAATACTATTAACAACACTACCTTAACTTAACCTTTAGCCTGCTAAAATGGACTGGTCCATCATTCAATTTGGGCAGTACCATTTATTATTTAAAGGGGTGTTCACTGCACATTTACTGACTGAATAGCAAACAGTGCAGACCATGATCAGACTGCACGGATGTGCAGGCTGATCTTGGTCTGCACTGGTTGCAGAGGCAGAATCACATGCCGGCAGCAGGCTACAGGTTATAGGTGCAGATCCATCCTGTTATGCAGAAATTTGTTGGTAGATTTGATGCTGTAGAATAATTTAATTCAAGGGTTCCTACAGAATTTGAGAAGACCTTGAATTTGATTCCAGTCCTTGAAACTCCTTGAAAATGACTAAAACCCCAAAACACCTGAAAAAAAAAGTATTTGAATTTTGAAAAATGCTGCTTGCATTGTGCCTAGAACTCCTTGAAAAAAGACTTATAAGCAACTCTAAATCTAAAAAAGTTTATAATTTGTCCATACCCAGACTTGATTAACCTTTTGAATTATCATACATTTCATATCAAATAATGAGTAAGACATCTTTGAAATAGTTGATAGTTCAGAATTAGATTTCAAGCCCCCTTTGCAAGAAAAATAGTCCCTGAAAAAAAGTTAAAATAGTACTTGAATAGCCCTTGAAAATCACTCTTTATTAACACTATCAGAGTCTGATGTTCTGTATGAACCATGAATTTGAATTCTAGAAATTTCATGGTTTGGGCTGCAATGGCTATTTTGTGGGAATATGAAATCATGGATTACAAATTCTGAACATAAAATAAAGGTAGTTTTGTACATGTACTTTGGTATTTAATTTTAATGACTGACTTAACCATGAAATCCACAAAATTTAATATGCCATGAATATTAATGATTTCACTTCATATGAAATTGTTTGTGCTTTTGTTTGCTTTTATGTTTGGTATGACATTGTTATTTTAGCTGTATCTCATATTTGAGCTGCGCCATGAGAAAACCAACACAGTGGCTTTGCGACCAGCATGGATCCAGACCAGCCTGCACATCCATGCAGTCTGGTCAGGATCCATGCTGTTCACTTTCAAAGCCTATTGCAATTAGAGAAACCGTTAGCAAACAGCATGGATCCTGACCAGACTGCGCAGATGCGCAGGCTGGTCTGGATCCATGCTGGTTGCAAAGCCATTATGTTGGTTTTCTCATGGCGCGGCTCATTTATCAATATTCTTCCACAGAATTGGTCATTTAGCAGGAAAAGCTGTCAGTATTTGTCAATATTTTAGTGAAAACCTCATGTTATTGGACTTTTTTGTCAAATTTGACAAAGGCTGAACATTGTTATGCTGATACAAAGCAGTAAAATCAGTTTTATTTAGAGATTATTAAACAGTTGGAGATTTATATATATATATATATATATATCCTTGTATTTTAGGCGGAAACAGTTGTTAACGATGAGTGAGGAGAAATCACGTAAAATTCTGGATGGAACGATGAAAATAGATAAAACCCAGGGCGAGTTTGTTGGTCGTGCAGGACTTACATATCAGCAAGACTTAAACAGGCAGCAGGTTGGTACCTTAAATATTTTCCTTAAAATTTACTAATTTTTCATCTGTTATAGAAAGAATTCAAACAACTGCCTGTAAAATGATTAGTTTTTGTGGATTTTCGTCAAAACTGCCATTTCATGGGCAGATAAATCTTGCATTTTTTTTTTATTTTAAAGACAGAATTTTTGAGAGTTTTATTAATTTTGTTCTTATGGGTTTAACTTTGTTTAACTTTGTGTATTTATGCAACAATGAAAAATATATAAATATTGATTTCTACACACTTTAGTTTCTTCCTGGTCTTCTAGTCAAGTATTCACCAATGTTTTAAGTCTGGAACTAAGGACTTACAAATGGCAAATATTCATTTTGTTATAACTTTGTTTATAGTGTACCTTTTATAATCAGATTTTGCAGAATTGTCTGTAGCTACACAGTGAATATTGATGCAAAGTTTCAATACTCTGTGTGCTAATTTAACAATGCCAGAGCAAAAAGAAAATTTAGCATTGTAAAGTCTTAAGTTTTAGACTTCATATGTTGGTGAATGTGTGCCAATTCCAGTGAGAGAGGCTGTAGTGACTGAGGTTGGACTTACTCTCTGACGGATTTTAAACCAACAATCTGTAGTCTAGAAGAATTACACTCTGTCACTGCACTTTGATGCCCAGAAATCAGCACTGGGAAATTTATTAAAATTGTCTAGAGCATCATGTGAACTTTAACCCTTATCATGCAGGACGTGATTGATTCTGCCTCTGAGACCAGTGTAGATCATGATCAGCCTGCACATTTGTAATCTGCACTGTTTGCCATTCAGTCAGTATCTTTTTGGTAAGCACCCCTTTTAACAGTTAATGGTACTGTTCAAATTTAAAGATGGACAAGTTCATTATAGAAATTTAGCAGGGTTAAAGCATTTTTAAGTGTTAATGAAACTGGGTATATTGCTTGATTACATGCTTCCATGTGTATTGAGAAGTGAGGACAACTGAAAATGAAGAAAATGATTAAATTTTCATTCACAGTTGGTTATATACTGTAGAATGATTGAATTTTGCAGACATTAGATTTCGTAAACTTGACTGAAAAGGCAATTTTATGGGGATGTGAATTCATGGATTTCAAATTTTTTAGACCACATTAATGAGATTTGTATTTGTTCTAAGACTTATGGAATTAATTTTGTGAATTGATGCAGCCACAGAGTTCATAATAAACAGTCCCCATTGAATGTGGCAGACTGGGTGATACTGGCATAGGCTTTATTGAGGGATTACATGCTTAGTACCCTTAATTGTGGTATTAAGAATTCAAGAAAAGTGGTTGTTTGTGTTTTAGGATGTGATATAGATTAATACAGTTGACACTCAATATCTCAAACTGTCTTAGCTAAAATTCTGGCAGTCTCAAAAGACATTTCTAAGTCCAATCTCAAAAACTTGTGCATAAAAAATACATATTTCGGTTGCCTCAAAGTAAAACGCTCAATCCCTTGAAATTTACAGTACCAAGTTTCAATCAATGGTATTTGCGAATACATGCATTTTGAATTCATGAGTGGTATTTTTGGTAAAGATTAGCAAAAATAAAAACATTGCAGGTATAAATGATTTTCACATTATATCTTCATGACTCATCAATTAAAGAGTTTGTCATTAATCTGTACAAAGAAGATCCTATATTCTTGAATATTACTGAAGAGAAATTTATGCATAAATTCATACATATACACAAAAGAAATAATACCAGTTATTTTTGTATAAAGATTTTGAGTACCTTATTGTCATTATGAACATAAACTGTGTATTGAATTTGAGAAGACAATATCATACTGGGATCCATTCTTTATTTATTGAGTAGTGCTCATATTTCACGCCTTTGTAGTGGACAATTTACCGTGAAGTTATCATTGATTTAGCTGCTTGTTTCCAAAAAGGCTTTTGTTTGTATGAAGGTATTGGAAGATTCCTGCTAAATTTCTATAATGAACTTGTCCATCTTTCAATTTGGACAGTGCTATTAACTGTTAAAAGGGGTGCTTACCTAAAAGATACTGACTTAATAGCAAACAGTGCAGATCTTGATCAGACTGCATGGATGTGCAGGCTGATCAAGATCTACACTGGTCGCAAAGGCAGAATCAATCGTGTCCAGCATGGTAAGGGTTAATTGTCATCTGGGGCTCAGTTGTTTAAAGGCTTTCAATGTCTGGTGTGGTACCTGAGGTACTTTACCATTTTAGTCATATGATTTAAGTTGTGTCAGCATGAAATAAAAATCTGGGAGATAAACAAATGGTTGGTTAAAAGCTGCATGAAAATGATATCACTTTGTCTTATGTGGGGGATAGCACATTTGTTCTACTTAAGGTAGTGTTGCACATTTGCATCCAAATTTCTTCAACAATGTGGACTTTGAATAAAGTTAACCCTGATTTTTTCAAACTTCTGAATATCCTAAGAAACTTTGTTACATACTAAAGACAAGGTCATGTGCTCAATTTTTTGCAGGACTTTGAAAATACTTTACCAGACACAAGTTTTCATATTGGGAGTCTATTGAAAAATCACATTTGCCAATGATTTAAGACATCTGCAACTTCAACTAGATTTGAAGGCATTAATTGGATTAAATTCACATGTCCATTTTTTCTTGTCAGTTTTAATCTTTAGAAAGAAAGTAATGCCTGTTTCTGGCTTTATTTTATGCTATCCACATAAATTCAGTGAATCATGATTTCCAGTTTATCAGACATGCAGAACTACCTTAAAAATGGTAAGCTTACAGTTTAATACCTCTGAAAGTTTGAATTGAATGTTTTTTTCTTCTGTATTTTCAGGACTTACAAGGAAAACGGACATTTGCAAGAAGTTATATAAATGAAATGACAAAAGAGGCCATATTTGTAGACAGAAAACGAAATGAACTGAACAAAATTTGGCCTCAGATATTCTATGAAATGGTTTACTCTGCCGTATCAGACATGTCAGACTCCTCTAGTTATATGAAAAAATGTATGGAAGATTTAGATAAAAGTTAGCATTAGCTGTGAACCAGTCTTGGACTGGTACTCCATAATGTAATCTATGAACCAGTCAAAATTTTTGACTGGTACCCAGAAATACTTCACTGGTACAGTGCAAACTTGATAGGAACAAGGGAACCAGGATCAACAAGGCGAGACTGGATACAATGTGACAATGAAAAAACAATGAAAAGATGGAGGTTTTCAGAAAACCAGGGTCAGATACTTGCTGTTTCACTGTAGCATGTGTTTTGGGGTGAAGTTTTTTTGAAAATACACAAAATGTGAATGTATAACTAGTCCCAATTCTTGTGACTGTTCTTAAAAAGTGTTATACCAGTATATACAATATATCACAGTAGTTTGGTATATGTTCATGGGTTTGGTATAGTTTGTTACACTACTGTAGCACTACCAAGCATGTTGGTGTTCTGAAATGTATATTTTGTTTTGAATAAACTGTCTTATCTGTATTTTCAAGGGTGTTTAAGAACACAACTCGTTAGAATGAGTCTTTGGAAATACTTTAAAGTTGTGAAAAAATTACTACAATTACTTGCCTGTAAGACAAGTTTGTCTAATAAGTGAGTCAGTGTCATTGACCTAGAGTATTTGTAAAAGAGTCTGCAAAATACAGCCAATTTTGAAGTAATCAAAGGATCTGTCTTATAAATGGAACATCTTAAGATTAGTAAATATGGTATGACAATGAAAGAAAATATTGGTATGGATATGATATGGAAGAAACTGGTAGTTTTTTTGTTTTTTTAATCTAAATTTAAACCTAATGGTGACCATCACTGTTTCTCCCTTATATAAGCACCACCTTTTATGGAAAATCTATAAATCAAAAATAAGATTATTATTATCATGTATTAGGTCAAAATGAAGTTTTAATGTTACCTACTTTCGATTTTACATAACATGATTTTTTCATAGATGCCATGTTGGGTGTTGACTATATACGGAGAAAAGATGACTATACTATGCCTTAAATGGCTGCCTTTTAATTGCTTAGGTATTTATCCAAATAGCTGTTTCTGTTTTGTCTGTAGCTTGATTGTTCTAATTCATTTCCATCAGTTTTAATGTTTCACCAAGCTCTATATATTAATAGTAGGGGCCTCCATAGCCAGGTGGTTAAGGTCACTGACTTCAAATCACTTGTCCCTCATCTATGTGGGTTCAAGCCTCACATGTGAGGAAGCCATCCAGCTGGCTTACGGAAGGTCGGTGGTTCTACCCAGGTGCCCGCTCATGTTGAAATAATGCATGGAGGGGCACCTGGGGTCTTCCTCTACCATCAAAGCTGGGAAGTCGCCATATGACCTAATATGAAATTAGGTGCTACCTAAAAGGCAGAGCTCCCATGAAAAATCACCAGTGCCCGTTAAAAATTAAAGGAGTGGTGCTGGAATTATGGATTCGTTTAGGAAGATTATGTTCTATTAGATCTATTAAAATTATAAGTATTAATGATAATTCATGATTTCTGAATGCATGTTTTAGACTGCATCAAGATTAATTCTCGACATGTGAAAACTTCAAAAAAATTCTGTATATAATCAAAAGAAAGTTCGGTATAGATTAACATCTGCACCAAGATAAAGAAAAAAAAACGTATTTGAATAATTTCTGTTATTCTTATTAAAACTTTTTAAAGTTATGTCTACTGACTACTACACAGGCACTGCATTGGAACCTGACATCAAAATTATAAACATTTGTTAATTTTTACATGTATGACTTTAGTTATACAATATTTTTAAAACTTAAAATTATACAAAAAAAAAAGACTGAAATAAAAAAGGAATTAAAAAAAAAATCTGGATCAGGTGAGGTTCGAACTCACGACCTCTGGATTTCAACGCGAACTCGCTAACCACTACACCACTGTTGAGTTATGACGTCATCTGGACAAACATAAGTATTTATTGTAAAGTTCAGTAATGGCAGCGTGACGAAAGTCGTTTCAAAATGAAATTATTGTATTTTGTTTCTTTTTTCTTCGTAGAAAATGTATTTAGCACTAATTTCTTATTATCGAACGCTCATTTATATTTTTATTCAATATTCAAAGCAGTAAGCGAGACGCTTTTGTCAACCGTAAACAGTAAGCGTCTACTGACGTCTTTACTGATTAATTACTATGTACATAGATCACATGAAAAAATCCGAACAACACCGATTCCAGAAAATACCACGAATTTTCAACTCGATAGTATACACAGTTAGATCTCTCTATTCATTTTCTTTTTCACACGTCTAACTGTAATGCGACGCTGTCGGCGCCGCTTTGCGGCGCCGGTAGCTCTGCTATAATTATTATGTCATACGTTAAAAAATTACATAAATGTGGAGACACGCCCCTTTAAAATTTTACAGTCAGGTAGATTTTTATGGTATGAGGTGGTAGCATTTTAGCCAATTTACAGGCCACAAATACATCCTGTAGTTCCATTTTCAGTAAATATCTTGTCTGTTTTCATACCATACAACAAAATATAACATACAAGATGTGTGCTTGTGCTTAGTTTCAAAGTTTCTGTGGTGCTTTATGAGTTATACCAATGAAATTATTATTGTTTTTAAACGTATTTAAGAGAATCAACACCTTTCCATTACGGTAATGGACCTTTAATGACAATCACCATTTTCCGTTTTGATTACATATTCTCGGTATGTGATTTTGGCATTCTGTGGTTGTTATGAAAAGGAATTTTCTATTATGACTGAAAGATGCAGAAATCGCAAGCAGATAATATGAGAGAGTACGCTACTACATGGGAATTGCCGATTTTTAGCTCGACTATTCAAAGAATAGTCTAGCTATTCTACTCACCCTGGCGTCGGCGTCGGCGTCACACCTTGGTTAAGTTTTTGCATGCAAGTACATACAGCCATCAATTGAAGGCATATAGCTTTGAAACTTATTTTTTCTTTTTCTAGGTCAATTACCAACCTCTCTGGGTCAAGTCCCATAACTCTGACATGTATTTTGAGCAAATTATGCCCCCTTTTGGACTTAGAAAATTTTGGTTAAAGTTTTACATGCAAGTTACTATCTCCAAAACTAATGCAGATATTGATTTGAAACTTCACATGTGTCTTCAGGGTTATAAAACTAGTTGATAGCAGCAAGTCCCATAACTCTGACTTTCATTTTGGCCAAATTATGCCTCTTTTGGACTTAGAAAATTCTGGTTAAAGTTTTGCGTGCAAGTACATACAGCTATTTCTAAAAGGCATATAGATTTGAAACTTATTTTTTCTTTTTCTAGATCAATTACCAACCTCACTGGGTCAAGACCCATAACTCTGACATGTATTTTGAGCAAATTATGCCCCCTTTTAGACTTAGAAAATTTTGGTTAAAGTTTTACATGCAAGTTACTATCTCCAAAACTAATGCAGATATTGATTTGAAACTCCACATGTGTCTTCGGGGTTATAAATCTAGTTGATAGCAGCAAGTCCCATAACTCTGACCTTCATTTTGGCCAAATTATGCCCCCTTTTGGACTTAGAAAATTCTGGTTAAATTTTTGCGTGCAAGTACATACAGCTATTTCTAAAAGGCATATAGATTTGAAACTTATTTTTTCTTTTTCTAGATCAATTACCAACCTCACTGGGTCAAATCCCATAACTCTGACATGTTTTTTGAGCAAATTATGCCCCCTTTTGGACTTAGAAAATTTTGATTAAAGTTTTACATGCAAGTTATTATCTCCAAAACTAATGCAGATATTGATTTGAAACTTCACATGTGTCTTCGGGGTTATAAAACTAGTTGATAGCAGCAAGTCCCATAACTCTGACCTTCATTTTGGCCAAATTATGTCCCCTTTTGGACTTAGCAAATTCTGGTTAAAGTTTTGCGTGCAAGTACATACAGCTATTACTAAAAGGCATATAGATTTGAAACTTATTTTTTCTTTTTCTAGATCAATTACTAACCTCACTGGATCAAGTCCAATAACTCTGGCATGTATTTTGGGCAAATTATGCCCCCTTTAGGACTTTGAAAATTTTGGTTAAAGTTTTACATGCAAGTTTCTATCTCCAAAACTAATGCAGATATTGAATTGAAACTTCACATGTGCCTTCGGGGTTATAAAACTAGTTGATAGCAGCAAGTCCCATAACTGATATGCATTTTGGTCAAATTATTCCCCCTTTTGAACTTAAAACTCTTTTGATATTTAACCTTTTTGGGTAATATTTTCCAGCTTCTGGGACAATATTTCGAATAGTCGAGCTTGGCTGTCTTACGGACAGCTCTTGTTAATTACATGCTCACTACCTGAAACTAACGGAACTTAATTATTTTGCAGTATGCTGTCAGGGTTTCACTTTTTGAGCTGATCGTTACTTCATTGGCTGTACTATGATCATGAAATGAAATTGGATACTTTGATTCTGTGTGATCCACCTAATCAGTAACATGTTGTTTTTTTGTGTTTTTTTTCATGAATTGCTGCTTTATTTTGCAAGTTCCAAATATAAACTACCACACAGTTCTAAAGGTCTCTGAGAGTGGAAGTAGGATCTTTTTGAATATTAACATATTTTTAATAATGTCAATTTTATGATCAAAAATTTATTTTTTCCATTGTGTTAATTTAACGTGTGATGGTCATCTTGTCTGAAGAATAGAGAGGTCCAGAAGGATGCCTATTTTCTGAGCAAACTTCTCCCATAATGGAATTTTGAAGAAATCTTGTAATGTTTAAATTCAATAAGTTACTACTTTCAGAAAATAAAAAAAAATCACTTTGTGATCAAATATCTGTTTTATTCATGAATATTACGCGCATGTCTTGTTTGTGAACTTTGAAATAGACAGTTGAAGCTAATTCAGTGCCATTTATATACTGTATTATTTCTAAGAAAAAAAGTCAGGGTAAATTTATTTGTATGCTTGATGCTTTAAAGTGCTTATTTACAGTATTCAGATTATTCAGGCCTCCTAGTGAAACCTTTAAAACTTTAAAAACCTTTAATTTCAGAGCAAACCTTTAAAACCTTTAAATCTTCTGAAAAAACCTTTAAAACGGCCAAGTAGCCTGTAATTTTCACACAAAACCAATATTTTTGTTCAGACTGCTTGCCGTGCCAGTTTAAAGCAAGTAATGGTTATACTACTGTATTTCTTCCCCCCTTTTAAGTGTTGTTATTAGGATACTGCTTGTGTATCATTCATCTTGAGTTTTTCAGAATGCTGTTGTGTTCACCAGACCACATACATGTAGATGTTTTTAGTAAATACCTATATATATTATGTGTTTTCAACGAGAATTCCGATAAAAATAGCCTTTATTTACTCTTTATTTTTTAATATTTTACACTAAAAGGCCTTTATTTCCATAGATTGGAGCCTTTATAAAAACCTTTATTTTTGTTCAGGCCTGCTAGGAGGCCTGGATTATTTCTTCCGCTTAATTGGAATATGTCAAGGTATGGAGAATGAGTTCAGCTTCAGACAAATTTGTCCAGAACAGGTCAATGAACATTTGGGTTTGACTCAGAATAAATGGGGCCATACCAAAACTCATTACCTGTTTATATGGAAAGATTTTCTGGCGAAGCATTTAAATAGAACTTGCTCAGTTTAACTGTTCTTCTTGACAGTTTGATTGTCTTTATATATCTGTTTCTGTTACGTTGAGAACAAGCAGGGATAATCTCCCTTGTCACCATATCAATCACTGCTATCTAGAAAACAGCATGTCCATGGAAATCACAAGACTGTTACAAAATTTCAAATATTGTTTTCTCATTTTCGATATTATTTTTTTCGTTGCATCACTTCTGTTAGCATTTAATCCCTGAAAAATACTGAAAAATTGCAATAACTGAAAATCTAAAGTTAAATGAAAAAGGTGTAATTTATCAAAAATATGATAAAACTGTGTTTTGGTGGCAGATATCTCTGTACTGTAAGGGGCTGCATTGGAGATTGAAGAACAAGATGCTACTGTTTGAAATTAAGTACAGTCAAAACTTTGTTTAAGACTACCTGTGAATAAAGACAAAACTGGCTGCAAAGACCGCTAGCTTCATTTCTAGTTTAAAACAATAACAGTGTATATCAACCTCTGAATAAAGAACACTTGCAAATAAGAGCCACTTCTTGGCTTATGTATGTGATTATTATTAACAGGTAGTCTTTATAGACAGCTGATCTTTATAAACAGTTGTCTTTAGACAGGTGATTTTTATAGAAATGTGTTTTTAAGACTGGTTGTCTTTATAGACTTGTGGCCTTTATAGACAGGTGATCTTTGTAGACAGATTGTCTTCTTACAAAGGTTGTCTCTAAAGACTAGTTGTCTTTTAGAGAGATCGTCTGTTGGTTGTCTTTTAGACATGTTGTCTTTATGGACTGGTCGTCTTTTAGACATGTTGTCTTTATAGACTGGTTGTCTTTTAGACAAATTGTCTTTATAGACTGGTTGTTTTTATAGACAGGTTGTCTTTATAGACTGGTTGTCTTTTAGACATGTTGTCTTTATAGACTGGTAGTTTTTATAGACAGGTTGTCTTTATAGACTGTATATATAGAAAAAGGGATAAGTGTTTGCTAAACTTTAATCCATTTGCTCACTACAGGTAAATCTACACATTTAGTACTTCAGATTTCAGTTTTGAATGTTTATCTCCTTAAATTTTGATCCACCATAGATGTTAGAAGCAAAGAATGGAATCCACACCTATACATATAAAGTCACAGCCTCTCTATTATGTCATGACATGATTGGAACTTTATGAACGTTTTGCAGAATGTTTCATTCAACCCAGATATTTTCGGTATAACATTTTTCTATCAGCTTTCAGATATTGTACACAAACTGTATTGTGATATTATTTAATTTTATGATTATATTAATGATTATGTTTTTGCAGAAAAAATGTTGAAATATATCTTTTTTAATAAAAAATTTGCAACTTATAAGTACCGGTATTTGTTGCTTTCTCTATTAAATGTTCCCTCCTGTTTTACTTAACGAGTTGACATCGTTAATGGTCTGGTTACTAAATGTTAAACCAAACAGAAAATGATCATAGAAAAAAATGGTATGCATTTTGCAATCTTACCGGATATAAATTTATTTAGTGTCAATGAAATTTGTTCTGCTGGGGTTCATGTAAGGTGATGTTAGTTCATATATCGTGTTTGGTTACCTTCCCTCCAGTGATTTTTCATTTTTAGCTCAACTGTCACATAGTGACAAGGTGAGCTTTTGTGATCACACTTCGTCCGTCGTCAGTCCGTCCGTCCGTGCATCAACAATTTCGTGTCTGCACGATAGTGGTTTCATTCATGATTTTATTTTAACCAAACTTGCACACAACTTGTATCACCATAAGATCTCGATTCCTTTCTTGAACTGGCCAAATCCCATTATGGGTTCCAGAGTTATGGCCCCTGAAAGGGCCAAAATTAGCTATTTTGGCCTTGTCTGCACAATAGCAGCTTTATTTATATTTTGATTTTTACCAAACTGGCACACAACTTGTATCACCATAAGATCTTGGTTCCTTTCTTGAACTGGCCAGATTCCTTTATGGGTTCCAGAGTTATGGCCCCTGAAAGGGCCAGAATTAGCTATTTTGACCTTGTCTGCACAATAGCAGCTTCATTTATGATTTTATTTCAACCAGACTTGCACACAACTTGTATCACCATAAGATCTTGGTTCTTTTTTTCAACTGGCGAGATTCCTTTATGGGTTCTAGAGTTATGGCCCCTGAAAGGGCCAGAATCAGCTATTTTGACATTGTCTGCACAATAGCAGCTTCATTTATGATTTGAATTTAATCAAACTTGCACAAAACTTGTGTCACCATAAGGTCTCGGTTCCTTTTTTAAACCGGCCAGATCCCTTAATGGGTTCCAGAGTTATGGCCCCTGAAAGGGTCGAAATTAGCTATTTTGACCTTGTCTGCACAATAGCAGCTTCATTTATGATTTGATTTTAACCAGACTTGCACACAACTTGTATTACCACAAGATCTTGGTTCCTTTCTTGAACTGGCCAGATTCCATCATGGGTTCCAGAGTTATGGCCCCTTAAAGGTCCAATATTGGCTATTTTGGCTTTTGCAGCCATATAGAGACTTCATTTATGGTTTTATTTGATACAAACTTCCAAAATATCTTCAACAACAATAAATCTTGGATTCCATGACAAATCAGATCCAATCGTAGGTTCCAGAGTTATTTTATATTTGATTACCTCCCCTGATTGTAATCAAAATGGATTTATATCAGTAAGTACTTATAGAACTTATTTGAAATTTCATTATTGTCATTAGTTGGACTGAGCTGATCAGGGTAGATAACTATTGACTGATTTTATGTCAAATTACCTCCCTTTATTTCAAATTAAAATAATGAAGATACTGATCTGAAATTTCATTTATGTCAACAGATTTATTTGGCAGATCCTTCTTTTGTTCACTTGCAATAATTTTTTGTTTTAATTACTTCCCTTTTATGTTACTATAAATAGCTTATTTTTAGTAACTTTTTTATTATTGGCCGTAGGGAAAAACCGAGACCACTTTTCTGTGGTACGACATGGATGGTACCTCTAATTTTTAGGTGTATTTTGACATATCTGTACCTTGTAAGAATTTTTTTTTCTTTTTGGTTAAATTTCTTCCCTTTGTTGTTCCTGTCCTTTGGACTTAGATATTTTTTCTGAGGACCTTCTTGTCCTCAAGTGCAATGATAACAGGTGAGCGATATAGGGCCATCATGGCCCTTTGTATAAATTTTTAGGGTAAGAATATTTTGTTTTGTGTAATATTTTGACACGTTTATTTGACTTGTGAAATATCAGTGTACTTTTATCCTCGGGGCAGATTAAAAAGATTAATGCAGTGAAAAAAGATTGAAACTGAAATTAATATTTGTTTGTATAATTGTTTGAGGAATTATGATTGTATTAATAAATTCACAACTGTTACATATACGAAATTGACAGAATGATATCATCTTACGATCAGTCAAATGGATGATTCTATCTTTTGTGATGTGTGACAAATCCATTTAAACAAAAATATAATTATATTTCCCCTCGATTTTTCTCACATTTTTAGTTCACCTGTCAGAGTGGCAAGGTGAGCTTTTGTGATCGCGCAGTGTCCATCGTCCGTGCGTGCGTCCGTGCGTAAACTTTTGCTTGTGACCACTCTAGAGGTCACATTTTTCATGGGGTCTTTATGAAAATTGGTCAGAATGTTCATCTTGATGATATCTAGGTCAAGTTCGAAACTGGGTCACGTGCGGTCAAAAACTAGGTCAGTAGGTCTAAAAATAGAAAAACCTTGTGACCTCTCTAGAGGCCATATATTTCACAAGATCTTCATGAAAATTGGTCAGAATGTTTACCTTGATGATATCTAGGTCAAGTTCAAAAGTGGGACACGTGCCCTCAAAAACTAGGTCAGTAGGTCAAATAATAGAAAAACCTTGTGACCTCTCTAAAGGCCATATTTTTCATGGGATCTGTATGAAAGTTTGTCTGAATGTTCATCTTGCTGATATCTAGGTCAAGTTTGAAACTGGGACATGTGCGGTCAAAAACTAGGTCAGTAGGTTTAAAAATAGAAAAACCTTGTGACCTCTCTAGAGGCCATACTTGTGAATGGATCTCCATAAAATTGGTCAGAATGTTCATCTTGATGATATGTAGGTCAAGTTCGAAAGTGGGTCACGTGCCTTCAAAAAGAGGTCAGTAGGTCAAATAATGAAAAAACGTTGTGACCTCTCTAGAGGCCATATTTTTCATGGGATCTGTATGAAAGTTGGTCTGAATGTTTATTTTGATGATATATAGGTCAAGTTTGAAACTGGGTCAACTGCGATCAAAAACTAGGTCAGTAGGTCTAAAAATAGAAAAACCTTGTGACCTCTCTAGAGGCCATATATTTCACAAGATCTTCATGAAAATTGGTCAGAATGTTTACCTTGATGATATCTAGGTCAAGTTCAAAAGTGGGTCACGTGCCCTCAAAAACTAGGTCAGTAGGTCAAATAATAGAAAAACCTTGTGACCTCTCTAAAGGCCATATTTTTCATGGGATCTGTATGAAAGTTTGTCTGAATGTTCATCTTGCTGATATCTAGGTCAAGTTTGAAACTGGGACATGTGCGTTCAAAAACTAGGTCAGTAGGTTTAAAAATAGAAAAACCTTGTGACCTCTCTAGAGGCCATACTTGTGAATGGATCTCCATAAAATTGGTCAGAATGTTCATCTTGATAATATGTAGGTCAAGTTCGAAAGTGGGTCACGTGCCTTCAAAAAGAGGTCAGTAGGTCAAATAATGAAAAAACGTTGTGACCTCTCTAGAGGCCATATTTTTCATGGGATCTGTATGAAAGTTGGTCTGAATGTTTATTTTGATGATATATAGGTCAAGTTTGAAACTGGGTCAACTGCGATCAAAAACTAGGTCAGTAGGTCTTAAAATAGAAAAACCTTGTGACCTCTCTAGAGGCCATACCTTTGAATGGATCTTCATGAAAATTGGTCAGAATGTTCATCTTGATGATATCTAGGTCAGGTTTGAAACTTCGTCACGTACCGTCAAAAACTAGGTCAGTAGGTCAAATAATAAAAAAACCTTGTGACCTCTCTAAGGGCCATACTTTTCATGGGATCTGTATGAAAGTTGGTCTGAATGTTCATCTTGATGATATCTAGGTCAAGTTTGAAACTGGGTCAACTGCAATCAAAAACTAGGTCAGTAGGTCTAAAATTAGAAAAATCTTTTGACCTCTCTAGAGGCCATATTTTTCAATGGACCTTCATGAAAATTGGTCTGAATGTTCACCTTGATGATATCTAGGTCAATTTCGAAACTGGGTCACGTGCGGTCAAAAACTAGGCCAGTAGGTATAAAAATAGAAAAACCTTGTGACCTCTCTAGAGGCCATATTTTTCATGAGATCTTCATGAAAATTAGTGAGAATGTTCACCTTGATATCTAGGTAAAGTTCAAAACAGGGTCACGTACCTTTGAAAACTAGGTCAATAGGTCAAATAATAGAAAAACCTTGTGACCTTTCTAGAGACCATATTTTTCAATGGATTTTCATGAAAATTGGTCAGAATTTTTATCTTGATAATATCTAGGTCAGGTTCAAAACTGGGTCACATGAGCTCAAAAACTAGGTCACTATGTCAAATAATAGAAAAAACGACGTCATACTCAAAACTGGGTCTTGTTAGCTCGACTATACTTGGTTAAAGTTTTTTTACACTTTCTCTTTTTTCAACTTATCTCTGTAATTACTTGATGGATTTGATTCAAACTTGAAATACTTATTCCTCATCATCATCCACATCATCTGACATAAGGGCCATAACTCTGGCACATATAGGTCAATTTCGAAACTGGGTCACGTGCGGTCAAAAACTAGGCCAGTAGGTATAAAAATAGAAAAACCTTGTGACCTCTCTAGAGGCCATATTTTTCATGAGATCTTCATGAAAATTAGTGAGAATGGTCACTATGTCAAATAATAGAAAAAACGACGTCATACTCAAAACTGGGTCATGTGGGAACAGGTGAGCGATTCAGGACCATCATGGTCCTCTTGTTGATTTTTTGTACTCCAAAATATATATAACATACTGTTCAGGAGAAGTAGGAAAGACTATATTTACTAATACAGCAACCCTCATCTTTATCTACTCACGTTATGAATTCTTACTAAGTGTTTCTTTTCTTTTTTATGTGTAAACTTAAGAACATTTCAGTAATTCCACTTTATCCCCGACTACCCTAGTTTAGAAGTTAAATAAAATTTGCAAGAAGATCCTTTGGAAGCACAGAATATAACCAATCAAACTAATAGTAATAGCAGACTGTTTGATTGAGTCTGTTCATGAGAGGTAATGAAATATGCGAAGTGCCTCACGTACTCTAGCACTGGCTTCAGTGGAAGTCTATAACAAAGAATGAACTTCATGATCCAAAAGGACCGGGAAATGTAACAACACAGTGCAAGTATAGGGAGAATTTTTACAGCCGCCTCATGACACTACTGCTGTGGCAGTTAGGAAAATCTAAAAGAATATCAACTGGAGGCATGGAATGCAAGCAAAATGCTTTACAAAAGAGTGGGGGGGGGGAACGCAATAAGCAGCAAATTGTTTGCAGGAACTGCATGTTGTGTCAGTATGGACTGTTAAAAGACAATGTAGTCTGTCTCAAGCTTTTATATTTTTAACTTCAATGACGCAAAACAACAAATACATAATCAAAATTCGCTGCAATTCTTTCTATTAACTTCACTGCAAATTTGGTATGTCGGTTCGTTACCATCCATCTGTATATCGTATACTGCTGTTAAGAAGTTAAAAGATTTATTGTGCAGATATAAATGAAGGGAAACATGTACCTGAATGAAATCATGGGGCGATAAACAGAAAACTTAAGGATTACAAATGAGGTTCATGCACTCTCTATGTCGTGTCATTACTATATATATCTTTAATATCCATTAAACAGTTGTAGAATTCCAGCAAACATCTGAAAAGGTAAGTACAAAAAGGGAGATAATCAAGCACAAATTAGAATTAGATAAGAGTATAGTTTTATGTGTACTTCCTCTACTTGCCATCAATCATTTTCAAGTGGCCAAAGGCATTTGACAAGACATCATCAAAATTTCCAGACGAGGATCTCGATATCTCCGAACATCCATGCAAGGACTAGTGGACCGGAAACTACACACCTTCACCACCCTGATCTATTCTGTTGGGAAGGAGAGGTTTGGGCTTTAATTCGAAAGCATGAAAGGAGCCACCAAAATGGAACCGAACAGATGGCAAACCTGCAAGGTGAACCCGAGACGAGAACTCAGAGAGCTGAGGCGAAGATACATGAACAGCTTGCCATCCAAGCAGTTTGAACTGTCTCAATTTAAGAGACACAGTATTGTCACAGCTGACCTCACTGTGGAAGGCCGAGAACACGAGAAGGAAGAATCGGGGAAGGGGAAAGAAAAGCAGCATTCACGGCCAACCCATACAAGTTTGCAAGATCCTTGCTCGACAAAGAACGATCTGGAGTATCAGAAACACCAATTGAACAGGTTGAAAGATACCTACATGACATACACTCTGATCCCATTCGAGAGAATGCACTAGGGGCCTGTGACCAAATAGACCCAGCAAAGTCTAATGAAAAGTAGCTAGTTGTTACTGAACCAACACTGGAAGAGGTGAAGAATATCATCAAGAAGGCAAGATTTGGTTCAGCACCCGGACCCAATGTCATACTGTACAAAGTGTACAAGATGTGCCCACTACTTCTCAAACGGTTATGGAAGCTCTTGAAAGTTGTCTGGAGGAAAGGAGATGTCCCAGGCAGAAGGAGTACTTACACCAAAGGAGAGGAACTCTTAAAACAGTGAACCAGTTCCCAACAACATCGAGGGGAAAATATTCTTTGCTGTCCTTGCAAGAAGACTGACATCATTCCTGACAGACAATGCTTACATCGACACTTCAGTCCAGAAGGGAGGAGTTCCCGGTTTCTCCGGCTGCGTAGAACATACAAGCGCCATCACTCAACTGATACATGAGGCGAAAGCTGGCAAGAAGGACCTCACAGTAGTCTGGCTCGACTTAGTCAACGCCTACGGATCCATTCCACACCAGCTAATCTACACAGCCCTCTAACACTACCATGTGGACCGACACATTCAGAAAATCATCACCAGCTACCTGGATGGAATCAAGCTCCGGTTTACTGTTGGTGACCAGCTGACCGACTGGCAGAAGTTGGAGAAAGGGATTGTCACAGGATGCACAGTTTCCATGGTACTCTTCATCATTGTGTCTGAAATCATTAGTCCTCCACCTCTGATTCATGTGGGGAAGTTGGCAGTTACTTGCGGAGAACAGGTTTGTACTGGTACAGAATCCAGGAACACTGGTTAGGTTAACTGCCCGCCGTTACATGACTGAAATACTGTTGAAAAACGGCGTTAAACCCAAAACAAACAAACAAACAAAATCATCATGGGGATAAACCTCCTGATCAACGCTGCCAGAGAGACTCTTGGACCAAAGACGGAATCAGGGATCTATCTCACATCTAGTCGAGGCTTCATGGACGACCTCACATTGACCACAACAAGTCACATACAAGCTAGATGGATGCTGACAGCTCTGACAGATGTTGCCTCATAGGCAAGAATGAAGTTCAAGGCTGCTAAATCCAGATCTCTCATCATCAAGAAGGGGCAGATGACAGAGACGTTCAAACTTCAAGTACAGAACGAGGAGATCCCATCCATAGTGAAGACCCCGATAAAGTGCCTGGGCAAGTGGTTTGACGCTAGCTTAAAGAATAGGGACAATGTCAAGAAGCTTGCGAACCAGGTAGAGGACGGATTGAAGAAGATAGACCATTTCGGACTTCCCGGCAAGTTTAAAGCCTGGCTCTACCAGCACGCCCTACTCCCAAGGCTGATTTGGCCATTGATGCTATACGAGGTACCCAGCGCAACAGTGGAAGCCCCCGAGAGACTCACCAGCCAACACCTGAGAATGTGGCTGGGAATACCCCCAAGTTTCACCAGCATAGGACTGTATGGAAAGAGCAACAAACTACAGCTCCCACTGTCTTCACTGGTAGAAGAATTAAAGACAGCCAAGACAGTCTGCGAGACTTTCCGGACGAACTTTTCCAAGAAGCAGGGATTGTATCCCGTACTGGCAAGAAATTGTCAGCAACAGATGCGGCGGGCCAGGTAGAGAGCTCACTCAAGCACAAAGACATTGTCGGAATGACTGCTATTGGACGTCAAGGTATCGGTGCTACCAAGACAGTACTGTGGAGTAGATCAGACCAGAAAGAGAGGCGAGCCATGATCCAGTCAGACGTCAGGAGAGCGGAAGAACATGCCGAAACACGCGGTGACGGCAGACTGATAATGTTGGTTGAGGAACAGTCTACAGTCCATAACAGGTACAATGACTGTATTCCTACACGCCTGCTTTAAAGTCCATCAATGAAATGCAGAGTTACTTGCATACATGGAGGGCAGTAACTCAAAAATTATTGCAAGCAGAGTAATGGTACTTGTGTCCTGCACTTCCTAGCATCGCCATCAATAATAAAGTTTCATTACATTCCCTCCAGTGGTTTCGAAGATTTTTTAAAACAAAAAACAATGTAATGGACAGGAAATGTGACAGATAGTATTACAGACAGACTAACAGACAGACACAGAGAGAGGCAGGCAGGCAGGCATGCAAGCAGATGATGAACTACATTCCGAAACCCGCTTCCACAGTTGGAGAAAATAAACCTACTTAATTATATAACTGCAGCAAGACCAGTCTAGTATAACTTGTCTGCATAATTTAAACCTCCATAAAAGCTTAGTGTAAGGTCCATAACTTCTCTTAAAATCATCCAATTGCAGAAGCTAAGTGCAAGGTCCATAACTCTACTAAAAATCAACAAACGTAAGAAGCTAAGTGCAAGGTCCATAACTCCACTAAAACTCATCAAACGGGAGAAGCTAAGTGCAATGTCCGTAACTCCACTAAAAATCTTCCAATGGGAAAAGCTGCGTGCAAGTTCCATAATTGCACTAAAATCATTCAGTGGGAAAAGCTAAGTGCAAGGTCCATAACTACACTAAAATCATCCAACGGGAAAAGCTAAGTGCAATGTCCATAACACCACTAAAATTATCCACCGGGAGAAGCTAAGTGCAAGGTCCGTTTCTATACTAAAATCATCCAACGGGAGAAGCTAAGTGCAAGATTCATAACCCCACTAAAACTATCCAACGGGAAAAGGTAAGTGCAATGTCCATAACTCCACTAAAAGTATCCAACGGAAAAAGCTAAGTGCAATGTCCGTTACTATACTAAAATCATCCAGTGGGAAAAGCTGAGTGCAATGTCCATAACACCACTAAAATCATCCAGTGGGAAAAGCTGAGTGCAATGTCCATAACACCACTAAAATTATCCACCGGGACAAGCTAAGTGCAATGTCCATAACCCCACTAAAACTATCCAACGAGAAAAGCTGAGTGCAATGTCCATAACACCACTAAAATTATCCACCAGGAGAAGCTAAGTGCAATGTCCATAACACCACTGAAATTATCCGACGGGAAGCTTAGCTAAGTGCAAGGTCTGTTAATATACTAAAATCATCCAGCGGGAGAAGCTAAGTGCAAGGTTCATAACCCCACTGAAACTATCCAACGGGAAAAGCTGGGTGCAATGTCCATAACTCCACTAAAAGTATCCAGTGGAAAAAGCTAAGTGCAAGGTCCGTTACTATACTAAAATCATCCAGTGGGAAACGCTAAGTGCAAGGTTCATAACCCCACTTAAACTATCCAACGAGAAAAGCTGAGTGCAATGTCCATAACTCCACTAAAATCATCCAGTGGGAAAAGCTAAATGCAAGGTTCATTACCCCACTGAAACTACCCAAGGAGAAAAACTGAGTGCAATGTCCATAACTCCACTAAAATTATCCAACGGGAGAAGCTTAATGCAAGGTCCATAGCTCCACTAAAATCATCCAGTGGGAAAAGCTAAGTGCAAGATTCATTACCCCACTAAAACTATCCAACGAGAAAAGCTGAGTGCAATGTCCATAACTCCACTAAAATCATTCTACGGGAGAAGCTAAGTGCAAGGTTCATAACCCCACTAAAACTATCCAACGGGAAAAGCTGAGTGCAATGTCCATAACTCCACTAAAAGTATCCAACGGAAAAAGCTAAGTGCAAGGTCCGTTACTACACTAAAATCATCCAGTGGGAAAAGCTAAGTGCAAGGTTAATAACCCCGCTAAAACTATCCAACGAGAAAAGCTGAGTGCAATGTCCATAACTCCACTAAAATTATCCAACGGGAGAAGCTAAGTGCAAGGTCCATAGCTCCACTAAAATCATCCAGTGGGAAAAGCTAAGTGCAAGGTTCATTACCCCACTAAAACTATCCAACGAGAAAAGCTAAGTTCAGTGACCATAACTCCACTACTAAAATTATCCAATGGGAGAAGCTATGTGCAAGGTCCATAGCTCCACTAAAATCATCCAGTGGGAAAAGCTAAGTGCAAGGTCCCTAACAACAGTAAAATCATCCAACGGGAGACGATAAGCGCAAGGTCTGTAACTCACTAAAATCATCCAACGGGAAAAGCTTAGTGCAATGTTTATAACTCCACTAAAAGTATCCAACGGAAAAAGCTAAGTGCAAGGTCAGTTACTATTCTAAAATCATCCAACGGGAGAAGGTAATTGCAAGGTCCATAGCTCCAATAATTTCATCCAGTGGGAAAAGCTAAGTGCAAGGTCCATAGCTCCAATAAAATCATCCAGTGGGAAAAGCTAAGTGCAAGGTCCATAACTCCACTTAAAGTATTCAACGGGAAAAGCTAATTGCAAAGTCCGTACACTAAAATCATCCGGTGGGAGAAGCTAAGTGCAAGGTCCAAAACTACACTGAAATCATCCAGTGGGAAAAGCTAATTGCAAAGTCCATAACTCCGCTAAAATCATCCTTTGGGAAAAGCTAAGTGCAAGGTCCATAACTATAGTAAAATTATCCAACGGGATTAGCTAAATGCAAGGTCTGTAACTCCACTAAAATCACCCAATGGGAAGAGCTAAGTTCAAGGTCAGTAACAACACTAAAATCATCCAGTGGGAAAAGCTAAGTGCAAGGTCTATAACTGCAGTAAAGTCACCAAACGGGAGAAGCTAAATGCAAGGTCCATAACTCCACTAAAATCATCGATTGGGAAAAGCTAAGAGCAAGGTCCGTAACTGCACTAAAATCATCTAACGGGAGAAGCTAAATGCAAGGTCCATATCTCCACTAAAATTATCCAACGGGAAAAGCTAAATGCAAGGTCCATAACTATACTAAAATCACCCAGTGGGAAAAGCTAAGTACTAGGTCCGTGTTAACACTAAAATCAACAAACAGGAGAAGCTAAGTGCAAGGTCCGTATCCACAGTATAATCATCCAGTGAGTAAAGCTAAGTGCAAGGTCTGTAACTCCACTAAAATCATTCAGTATGCGAAGCTAATTAGAAGGTCCGTAACTACACTTAAATCATCAAACGGGAGAAGCTAGCAAGGTCCATAACAACAGTAAATGTCATCCAATGGGAGAAGCTAAGTGCAAGGTCCGTAACTCCACTAAAATCATCCAAGGGTAGAAGCTAAGTGCAAGGTCTGTAACTCTACTGAAATCATTCAGTGGGAAAAGCTAAGTGCAAGGTCCATAACTACACTAAAATCATCCAGTGGGAGAAGCTAAGTGCAAGGTCCATAACTACACTAAAATCATCCAGTGGGAGAAGCTAAGTGCAAGGTCTGTAACTCTACTGAAATCATCCAGTGGGAAAAGCTAAGTGCAAGGTTCGTAACTATACTTAAATCATTCAGTGGGAAAAGGTAAGTGCAAGGTTCGTAACTAAACTAAAAAAATTATCCAGTGGGAGAAGCTAAGTGCAAGGTCCGTAACTACACTATAATCATCCAGTAGGAGAAGCTAAGTGCAAGGTCCGTAACTACACTAAAATCATCCAGTGGGAGAAGCTATGTGCAAGGTCCGTAACTACACCAAAATCATCCAGTGGGAGAAGCTAAATGCAAGGTCCATAACTACACTAAAATCATCCAGTAGGAGAAGCTAAGTGCAAGGTCCATAACTATGCTAAAATCATCCAGTGGGAAAAGGTAAGTACAAGGTCCGTAACTACACTAAAATCGTCTAGTGGGGGAAGCTAAGTGCAAGGTCCGTAACTACACTAAAATCATCCAGTGGGAAAAGGTAGGTGCAAGGTCTATAACTACACTAAAATTATCCAGTGGGAGAAGCTAAGTGCAAGGTCCGTAACTACACTAAAATCATCCAATAGGAGAAGCTAAGTGCAAGGTCCGTAACTACACTAAAATCATCCAACAGGAGAAGCTAAGTGCAAGGTCCGTAACTACACTAAGTGCAAGGTCCGTAACTACACTAAAATCATCCAATAGGAGAAGCTAAGTGCAAGGTCCATAACTATACTAAAATCATCCAGTGGGAAAAGCTAAGTGCAAGGTCCGTAACTACACTAAAATCATCCAGTGGGGGCAAGCTAAGTGCAAGGTCCGTAACTACACTAAAATCATCCAGTGGGAGAAGTTAAGTGCAAGGTCCGTAACTACACTAAAATCATCCAGTGGGAGAAGCTAAGTGCAAGTTCCGTAACTATACTAAAATCATCCAATAGGAGAAGCTATGTGCAAGGTCCGTAACTACACTAAAATCATCCAGTGGGAGAGGCTTAGTGCAAGGTCCGTAACTACACTAAAATCATCCAGTGGGAGATGCCAAGTGCAAGGTCCATAACTACACTATTATCATCCAGTAGGAGAAGCTAAGTGCAAGGTCCGTTACTACACTTAAATCATCCAGTGGGAAAAGGTAAGTGCAAGTTCCGTAACTACAGTAAAATCATCCAAGGGTAGAGGCTAAGTGCAAGGTCTGTAACTCTACTGAAATCATCCAGTGGGAAAAGCTAAGTGCAAGGTCCATAACTACACTAAAATCATCCAGTAGGAAAAGCTAAGTGCAAGGTCCATAACTATACTAAAATCATCCAGTGGGAAAAGCTAAGTGCAAGGTCCATAACTATACTAAAATCATCCAGTAAATAAAGGTAAGTGCAAGGTCCATAACTACAGTAAAATCATCTAGTGGGAAAAGCTATGTCTAAGGTCCATAACTACACTAAAATCATCCAGTGGAAAAAGCTAAGTACAAGGTCCATAACTATACTAAAACCATCCAGTGGGAAAAGCTAAGTGCAATGTCCATAACTACACTAAAATAATCCAGTGGGCAAAGCTAAGTGCAAGGTCCATAACTTTACTAAAATCATCCAGTGAGAAAAGCTAAGTGCAAGGTCCATAACTATACTAAAATCGTCAAATGGGAGAAGCTAAGTGCAAGGTCCATAACTCCACTAAATATCATCCAGTAAGTAAAGGTAAGTGCAAGGTCCATAACTACAGTAAAATCATCTAGTGGGAAAAGCTATGTCCAAGGCCAATAGCCACAGTAAAATCATACAACTAGATAAGCTAAGTGCAGGTACAGAACTCCACTTAAATCATCAAATGGGAGAAGCTAAGTGCAAGGTCAATAACTCCGCTAAAATCATCCATTGGGAAAAGGTAAGTGCAAGGTCCACAACTATAGTGAAATCATCTCGCGGGAAAAGCTATGTCCAAGGTCAATAACTACAGTAAAATCATCCAACAGGAGAAGCTAAGTGCAAGGTCAATAACTCCACTTTAATCATCCAACAGGAAAAGCTGAGTGTAAGGTCCATAACTCCACTAAATTATCCAATGGGAAAAGCTAAGTTCAAGCCCCATAACTTCACTAAACTCACTCAGTGGGATAAGCTAAATGCAATGTCTGTAACTCCACCAAAAACCATTTAGCTGAAACCAAAGTAAAACTCTGAATAAATCTGTTAAACATGTCAGCAATCAGTAATTCAATATCTCTATGATTTGAAAAGAGGTTGTGATCAAAACACAAGGGCCACAACACAGCTAAAAATCATTTTACCGAAACCTTAGTAAAACCTACATGTCATGTCTATATGCATTACAAAAATATGCAGAAAACATGACCTAGCACCATAACAAATGATCACTGGAACTGAAGCAGACCTTCATTGTAATTACACACTAAACATCAGATCAACATCTGTATGCCTAGATAAAAGGGTAGAAAACAGGGCAATCACTTAGTCCAAGAGCCATGACTCTACAAAATACAAGGGTCGTAATAGGCCATAAAATCTCTGCTTAAATTCATCCAGCTTGAACCAAAGTTAAACTCAATAATTATTATGTACACATTGCACAACTGTATAACTTGTACACAACATAAAATAATGAATAACTTTGAGAAAAATATGGGGAAAATGAAGAAGTAGGCACTAAGTTCAAGCCCATAACTCCACTTATGAACAAAACACAGGGCCTGAACTCAGACTAGGCAATATCCAGCAATTATAAAGTCCCTCTTCTGAATGAAGTGTGTTATATCCACTTGTCTAACTTTTTTGTATTTTCCATATTTCTAAATATACTTATCAATTACATAAACAGAGTAAAGGGGAAAAAAGGTAAAGATAAATTTTATTTACCATCGCTTTGTGAAAACATAGACATCTACATCTACATCGGTACAACCAACAATCGATTTCCGATTATGACTAGTCGGCGCTGTCAGAGAAACAGTTGTTAAAGAAATTTAGTATATTACAGTATTAAAAAGTAAAAGATAAAAGGACAGTATGCTACAGTTTAAAATAGGGCAGAATGGGGAAAAATTACATAGTGACCCCCGCCAGCCTCTCTGTAAAAGATACTGAGGCTGGGGCTAGCTTTAACTGATGTGGGGAGGGAGTTCCAGAGACGGATGGTTCTAGGGAAATAAGAGTTAGCAAGTATTGAGTGCTGGGAAAAAGGGATCAAGTAGTTAAGATTTCTAATGGGGGTCAAGTAACCTTGGTCAATAGCAACGGTCTGGGTTTCCCTTTCTTGTAAAAAAAAAAGTAATGAACAGTTTAATCTACGGTTTCTGGAGAAATTTTCCATTCTAAGGATTTCAACAAATTTTAGTTACACTGCTTGTATAGTTGTAATCATTCATAACGTACCTAGCTGTGACCTTTGGACTCGTTCAAGTTTATGGGTGAGGGTTTTCTGCCAGGGATGCCACACAAATTGAAAGTATTTTTAATGTGGGCGGACATAGGTGGTGTATGCAGCTTCTTTGCCTTTATGTTATCTGTCTTGACATTTCTCTGAATAAATCGAAGGGAAGAGGTTGCCTTAGGGAAATTATGTTTTCAATGTGTTGTGACCCGTTCAAATCATTTGGGGATAGTTATTCCCAGGTATTTAGCTGATGAGGTGGACTTTAACTCTGTATTTTGTAACCTATAGGGGTATATAAAGAGAATTTCGCTTCCTACTTACTCTAAGGATTTCACATTTGCGGGGTTAAATTCCATTTGGCCAGACTCTTTCCCATGTTTCTAATTTATGGAGATCTTCTTGAAGGGCTATGCTATCATTATTGATTGGACAGTGAGGTATAGATGGTGTCATCTGGGAAACATAGGGTTTTACATTTGACTGAGTCAGGCAGGTCGTTAATGTATACAAGGAAAAGGCAAGGCCCAAGGACAGACCCCTGTGGAACTCCAGACAGGACCGGAAGTTCGCTGGACAGGTGACCTTCAACTGCGACCCTTTTGAGTACGATTAGAGAGGAAGGATTTGACCCAATTAGTTATTTGGGGACTAACACCTAGTCATTGTAACTTGTAAATTAGCCTCAAATGGTCGACTTTGTCAAATGCCTTAGAAAAATCCCTTACGTGACGTCAGTTTGTTGGCCTTTTTCTAAATTACTATAAAGTTCCTGGGTGAAATTAATAAGCTGAGTTTCGCAACTATGACCCCACCTAAAACCATGCTGGAACTGGCTGATAATATTGTGTTTGTCAAAGAAGGACATAAGATTTGAAACCACGATGTGCTCAAGGAGTTTGGACGCAATACAGGTTAGAGAAATTTGGGCGATAGTTGCTGAGTTTTGATTTGAGACCTTTTTTTAAAGACTGGTGCAACTGTTGCCTTTTTCCAGTCTTGAGGGACAATGCCTGTATTTAGGGATAAATTGAAAGATGTGGCAAAGGAAAGGGGGCGATTTCTTGATGAAGTTCCTTTAGAACACGGGGGATAATTCATCTGGCCCTGACGCTTTATGAGGGGATAGGCCAAGAAGGAGTTTGTCAACACCCTCTGGAGTTACATTTATTTGGTCCATTAGGGAGGAAGGGGATGTTAACAGTTTGGAGCACAAAAAGTTTAAGGCTTAGGGGTTTAGGTGGGGAGAAAAAATGATTCAAATTGCTTATTAAGGATGTTTGCCTTAGGACTGGATCAGTGTGGGGTGAAACCATCTGATTTGAGAGGGGCTATGCCGACATTTTCTTTTTTGTTATGGGTTTTATGTAGCTATAGAAATTCTTATTTCTACCAGGTTGGGAATCATGGCTAAAGATGACGTTTTCCATGTAATGACCAGTATGAGGCTCTTATTTGCCTTTGTATATAGGATTTTAGGGACTTCAGTTTTGGTTCTTAGCTTGATTTGGGGATTTGTTGAGTTTGTGATAGAGTTTATCACGCTTGTGGATAAGCCTGATAATTTGGGAGTAACCAAGGCAAGTCGGCACGGGATTTGGATATTTTAGTAGGGATATGCTTGATACAAGATTCATTTAAGCTGTCCTTAAATGAGTTCCAAGCCTAATCAGGGTTTGTATGGGCCTTACTAATTTAAAAAAAACATACTAAATGAGCGCATGTCAGATCTGATCGCCCCCAGTTAGTTTTCCGATATTATTTATTAGTCTCTTTGGCTGGATGGGCCGCCCTCTGTTTATTTTGACCTCATGAAATACTATATCATGGTCAGAGGTTGCAAGGCCGGGAAGTTGTCTTGACGAGGTGGACGTGGGATGGGTGGGAGGTAAGGAAGAGGTCAAGGGTATTGGACAAACCCGGTTTGGCTTTTACCATCTGTTCCAAATTAGGTGGGACAGTTTTCCATAAAATCTTCATAGAGACTTCTATTTTTACAGTTTGGTTTGAGTGTTTCATTGACCCAGTTGATATCAGGCATGTTGAAGTCTCCCAGGAGCCATATTATGCTATCCTTCGGGATTTTACTTAAGGATGACACCCGTTCAGACAATGAGAGTTCGTCAAGTTCATTTGGGTTATAGTATGCTCCAACATAAATGTTTTTTATACCAGTTAAAGTTATTTTTTACCAGGTTATATTACAGTTAGTTTTAAGGTCAGGTTGTTCTTGACTGAGTAACGCTTTAGAGATGGCAATCATCACTCCCCCGCCCTGTCCACCACACCTATCATCCCTACAGACACTATAGTTTAGGGTATCTGGAAAAATTTCAGAAGAACTGACGTCAGGTTTTAACCAGGTTTCAGTGAGACAGATAATATCAGGTTTGACTTGGTCTACCATTAGATGCAAGTCAGGTATTTTATTCTTTACAGACCTACAATTGATGTTGAGAATAGTGAGGCGCTCTGAGTTGTTGAGTTTAACTTTAGGTGGCCTTGACATATATAAGCTCTGTAGAGCTTAAATTATGCGACCGTAAGAACGCTTAAAAAACAATCATACCTTACCCTCAGTTATTTTCTGGCACCAGTTTACAGCTGGGTTGACTGAGGCAATCATGATAAAAGTACACACCGCAATGGGAAAACGAACCCGGGGCATTCTCCTCTGTAGGATTTAAAGCGTCTTAGTCCTCTCAACCAATGCATCCACAAAAAATCAAATTAGATATAAACATGACTTTCCAAAGCATCAAAATACATTAAGAAAATATAGCCAATAAATACAGTACGGTTACGCTGATGTTTTCTTATTGAATCGAAAAAGCTGACCATAAAAGAGACTCATATTTTCATGCGTCGCAGGTTAACAAGTATAGGGTCGTATATTTTCCAATTGATCCGGCATTTAAAAACTCATGACGTCATAGCAAAATGGCGAAAGTAATTTCGCTTCCTGTTTGAAAAATGTAAGATAAATTTTACCATTTTTCTCATGTTTTTCTAACATTAAGAAGAAATTGAAATGACAGAATGATAAAATGTGGCTTATTTTCTATGTTTGTTAATAAACAACTGTTATCTACTGCTTCAGATTTGAAGTTATTCCTTGAATATTGTTATTTCCCCGAGGGGAAGATGTGTAAAATCCAAATTTGATGTGTTCATTGATACTACAAGTGTTTTCTAAATTGATACTCGATCGTTTGAATTTTAAAGGGAACCCTAGGAATTGTTCATAAATTTCCATATTTGCATTTTTTAGGGGAAAACTCATAGACATTAGACACTAAATAAATGACACAGTGCAGCGTTTAGTTTAGAAATGAATACTGGTAGAGAATTGGTTTGTTTTAAGAAAGTGGCTAGGGGTCCGGTAACTGGACCTCTAGACCCGGACCTTAGAGGTCCTATAATCAATATATACTTTAGCACTAAAATGAATTCAGCAATTCGGTTACTGGACCCATAGCCACTGCCTTGTTTTTAATTTTCTCCTCTTAACTCGAACAGTACAGATGAAAAAATATGACAGGTGTTAACAGCCCATCACATGTTTTACTGAAGCTTGTGTCTCATCTTGTAGCTTATAAAATCTGTTTATAAATTTATACTCTCTATTGCAATAGTCCAACTAATTGTACGCGATAATGTGATAATTTTTGCACAGGTCAATTAGACTCAATATCTCTCCTCCTCGTATAACATAGGAACATTGTTGGGCGGTTAAAACCGCCCCGGTCAATACTCCCTGAAGTGGTCAACACTGGTCGATTGGTCAATACTGGTTCTTTAGTCAATACTGACTGTTAAGATATTTTGCAGAGTTTATGAACAATTTAAATAATGACTGTTAAGAGCATTTGGGACTTGATGAAGGTGTTTGCATGCATTATATTTAATTTAATTAAACAACTAAATCAATACTCCCAAACTAGTTAAAGTGGTTGATTTGTCAGTACTGGTTGATACTGGTCATTAAACTGCTAATTTAACTGAACTTTATTTGTAGAAAGTATTTCATAAACTGTAGCAGTTAAGTGTTTGATTCACAAGTGTTAAATCTAATTATTTTTACTGGAATATAATTCAATGAAAATTGCTGTGAACAACTGGACCCTTTCATGGAAATGGTTTAATTGTGTTTTGATAGCAATTGTCACATTGCCTAATTGACACCCTGTCTTACAATATACAAAAGATTATATATTGCTGGCCTGTCTATCTAGTCACTAATTAGCTGTCATGATCAATAATCCCACTGTATAAATGGATGCTTGAACATGGTAACTTTATCTAAAAAAAATAAGTTATGCAATCAAAGTATTTAAATGACCAGTATTGACCACTATATGTGTTGATCAAGGATACTGTGTAGGACTAAAATTTGAATTGACCAGTACTGTCCATTTCAATGAGTGTATTTTATAGTAATATTTTTTTTAATTAATTCAAAATAAAGGCTACTATAAGAAGATAAATTGAATTTGATAACTGATAAATTGAAGATAGTATTGAATAAACTAGTATTGACCACCGACCAGTCTAAGTATATTGTCCAGAACTGAGCCTGACCAGGATACACTGCCAAGGACCAAAACTGAATCGACCAGCATTGACCACTATACTTTTTAATAAACAAAATTCTGTATTATTCAAATTGCTTTAATATTTTTACATTACTCTTACAGTCTGTTCTAATCTGTTAATGTGCATTATGTAAAAGTGTTGAATAAACCAGTATTGACCACCCAAGAGTGACCAAAGTATTGAATCAACCAGTATTGACCGGTATTGACCAGTATTGACCGGTTTTAACCAGTATTGACCGCCGGCCCGGTCAATACTCATATTGACCGGCTTTTTGCCAACATTGCATAGGAAGGATTTTTTTTTTGGTGAACCACAGAACCTTCTACGGCTATTCTGTGCGGCGATTTTTAAATTGCACTTTAAGAGAGGGATTCTGCCTTATCATGAAAATATCTCAGAATCAGTTCTGACATCAAATTATTTGGACATGGCCTTGCAACTGCAAAAGCTGCCACGTTCAGTTACAATATTCAGTTATGATGTCATTTTAAACTAGATGCTTGATGGACCATAACAGAGCAGATTTTGGTACATGTGTACTATTTTCAGCAGGCTAAAATAGACTCTGTAGATAAATAAAAGTCTTCCTTTCCTCAGTTTAATGCAGGACAGCTACATATATTTCAGCATGACAACTGAAAATTCTAAGCGGCTCATCCTGTAGGCCGACTTGCTTCAGATAATTTGTTGCACCCGGCTTACATAAATTTCATTTACTCAAAATTGTAAGATTTTTCCTGTTTTGATGATGGCATGCATTATTGAAAGGTGAATATTTTTGTTGAGAATTGACTATTATCATTACAGAAATGTTTTGCAAAACTGAATAAACAACTAAAGGAGAATGCCAATGGCGGTAAGTAGTAGAACATTTAAAACAAATTCAATCTTTTCTCTTCAAATGGTAAAAAAGCGCAACTTTAATTTATTCTAAGGCGAGAATTTTCTCTTACTAGAGGTTTTGTAAGTATTTAATCAAGATAACCTCTGAAAAATGTATTATGATGGTAGCCTGAATGACCTAATTAGTAATTTTGATGAAGCCTTGAACTCTGTCAGACAGTATCCACATTTTATACCTGGCCAAATGCTTTCAAACTTCGCACATGTCCAGCATCATGAGCTGACTTCTTGGGACAAGTTACATAACTCTAGCTTATTTTATCAAAAAATATGCCCCTTTTTAATTCAGAATTTCAGGTGAGTTTTGCATATAAGCAGGTTTCCCAGAAACTACTAGGCCAAATGCTTTCAAACTTCACACATATCTTCGGCATCATGAGATGATCTCCCGGGACAAGCTACTTAACTCCAGCATTTATTTTGTCAAAAATATGCTGCTTTTTTTTCCTAGACAAGTTGCAACTTAGCTTTTATTTTGTCAAAAGAATGTCCCTTTTCAACTTAGATTTTCTGGTTTTAAAAAGTTTGTATATAAGCAGCTTTCTCAGAAACCACTGAGACAACTGCTTTCAAACTTCACACATGTCTTTGTTATCATGAGGTGACCTCACAGGGCAAGTTACATGACTCTGGCTTTTATTTTATTAAAATTATGCCCCTTTTTCAAGTTAGAAAACTTTAATAAAGCTTTTGTAAGCTAGTGTAAGGTGGAAGGGCTTCAAATAGTTGAGCATGTTGTTGTTAGACAGCTCATGTTTCTTGTGAGGTTTTAATCTAAGACTTTGTAGGCTTTTAAAGTTTTATGGTTTTATAAAAAATAATGAGTATGGTTTAAATTCATTAAGAATGTTGAATAGGATAAACTGAGTGTTCGGCCAAGGATAAAAAAATGGTGGGGATACCTGTCCCCTTGGTAAGAAAAATGTGGGGACATTTTCAAGAACTTGGGGACAACAAGTTTTGACCTTAGAAATGTCATTGAAATAAATCAGTAATATTAGTACAATTGAAGTCTTTATTGTAGTCCAACCACTGATACCCTTTAAACCAACTCTCCTGAAATTTGGAGTCCCTTTTCTTTTTGGCTTTATCAAAATTTTCTGCACCCTCTGTGGTTTGGTTTTGTGATGCATTCTCAGTTTTGGAGGCAATTAGAGTGGAACGTTCAACAGATTTTAAGCAGTCTAAGGACTCGCCTTCAATTTCACCTGCGGAGTGAGTGGGTGGAGAACAGTTAACAACATTGGGATGCGGTCTTTGGGGCTTTAAAGGAAGCCACCTGAAGTACTAGGCCGTTAATCATTATTCTGAACATTTTTGTTGTCTGCAGATGCAGAAATGTAATTTAAAATTGTTCACTGGTGGATCAAAAATGATGTTTTTTGCGGGAAACACTTCTCTTCAGAATGGGGAAGAAAAAATGAATGATTCATACTCAGTTCAGTCGTCCCGTATGCACATTTTCCCCATCATTTTTACAGAGCAACAGCTGGCGCTTCTAGACCAATTTTAGCGCAACATCTGTGATTTTACGTGAGATTCCCACGATATCGTGGCCTTGGCAGAACACTGAAACCAAATTTTAATTTAAAGTTTCTTAAAACTGTAGAACCAATTAAATAATAAAGTTACTGCAAGAAAGGGAAAGATCTCAACAACTTTGTCATTTCAGGAAACCTGGCAGCCGGGTCAGGAGGTGGTTGCAGTTTACGATTTTAGAGGAACAACTCGCGAAGATTTGCCGTTTTGTAAAGGAGACGTTCTTCAAGTTGTGAAAACTACAAGGGTAAGTTGTTTGCTACTGTATGCAGGCCTTTCATATTTTATTCTGGTTCTATTCTGTTTTGGGATTTTTTGCATACTCATTTATTTTATTTCCAGTGACAGCAAGACATTGCGATAAATTATCTGTATCATTGCTATCTGTACTTAGTGGTTTTAAGGAAAACTTAAGATAATTTATGTATCACTGTGTGTTGATTAGTAATGTGTGCATGAAATCCTCCTTCAGGACTTCCTTTCTAGATCATGACCAAATATAATGTATGACCAGTTATTTTCAGTTCCATGTAGATTTGAAGGTTTTCTTTAATTCTGTTCAGACTTTACCTCCCCACCCCCCATATACAGTGTACACACCCTCACACTTGCGTACAGGAGTCAGTATCAAGAGCTGACGACTGCTTAATATAATTATGTGCAAAATAATTTATTATTAAATGTGTCTTAGAAATAGAAGTTTACTTTATACTAAATTATTATCCCCCGACGGAAGTCGGAGGGATATAGTTTTGGCATTGTCCGTCCTTCCGTCTGTCCGTCCGGAGCCATATCTAGGAAATGGTTGGGAATATTTATTTAAAACTTCATATACATGTTCACCACTGTGAGTTCTGGTGGCCCGTCAAGTTTCAGTCAGATTGCCCAAGTAACACCAGAGTTATGGCCCTTAGAAGTTTCTAGTGTTAACTATATAGGGTACTATAAATATGGCAATTTCTGCATCATAACTTTTGATATATTTGACCTAGAACTATGAAACTTTAACAGAATTTAGAGCACTATAATGTGGTTGTGTACACACAATTTCGTTCGGATTTATTTGTAAATTAAGAGTTATTGCCCTTTAATTGTATAAAGATCCACATATTTGTACATAACAAACTTATCATTTGTAGTGATGGGCAAATCGGTTAGATTTGCCAGCCGATTAATCGGCATAATCGGACAAGCCAACCGATTCGATTAATCGGATATAATCGAATAATCGATTATTTTAGGTGCATATTTATAAGTTCACATTATAGTGTATGTTTTATTTCATTACTTAACAAATGAACCATACAGAGAATAAATACCCTCTTTCTATTGTATCCCTCCATTAACACCAGTAAGTTAACAGCGTAAAAGTAAGATATTTGTGAAAAGAAAAAACTTCAAATCAGGTACTCGTCTTAATTTCATCAGGGTGCAGACAGATCCAATGATATTGTGTTATTAAATTAAAAATTATTGGAGTTCAGCAAAAAAAGGAATAACGATTTATTAATTTTTAGTTAACGACTGGAATGATTTCAATCTCAAAAAAATAAAAAATTGAAAATACTTTTGCTTGTGTAAGTCTTACGGCATGCTATGCATACTGCCATATTAATGTCTAGAGTTTGAAATGATGGTTTTCCCGGCTTAATTTTGTAAAAGCCATATATCTTCCAAAATCTGGGTGATCATAGATGACCTCGAGTTCTGCCGAGACGTTGGAGGAAGCCGTTCATTTGCAGTAGAGTAGTTTCCCTTGGCGTAATTACTCCCAAAGAACCGTAAATACCAGAAAGAAAAAGGCCAGAAAGAACTAAATTATCCGTTTAGGGTGCCAAGTAATTAATCGGTCAGGGAAAAGTGAAGTCGGCGATCGCGATCATGAATGCCACGCCGACGATTATCCGATTGTTGCCGATTGTCGGCCCATCACTAATCATTTGGTAGAATTTCATTAAATTTCTTTCATTCTTTTCCATGAACATTTATTGTAAACATGTGAAGTTGTGTACCCACACCTGGTCACCCCCTTACCTTGATCACACCCCTTCCCCCCCCCCCCCCCCCCCCCCCCCCCCCGAAAAAAAAAAATCATTCCTTATTTTAGATTTTTTTCAAACAAACTTCATATACATGTTCACCACTATGAGGTTATGGGGCCCATCAAGTTTCAGACAGATTGCCCAAGTAACACCAGAGTTATGGCCCTTAGAAGTTTCTAGTGTTAACTATATAGGGTACTATAGATCTATAGATATGGCAATTTCTGCATCATAACTTTTGATATATTTGACCTTGAACTATGAAACTGTAACAGAATTTAGAGCACTATAATGTGGTTGTACACACACAATTTTATACGGATTTCTTTTGTAACTTCAGAGTTATTGCCCTTTAATTGTCTAAAAATCCACATATTTGTACATAACAAACTTACCATTTGGCAGAATTTCATTAAATTTCTTTCATTCTTTTCTGTGAACATTTATTATAAACATGTGAAGTTGCGCACCCACACCTGGTCACCCACTTGCCTTGGTCACCCCCCCCCCCCCCCCCCCAAAAAAAAAATTTTTTTTTTTCATTTCTTATTTTAGATTTTTTTCAAACCTTCCAAGTTGTACCTTCCCCACCTCACTTCTCCACCCAGTCATGCCCACCACTGATCATGCATCCTCTGCCCCCCCCCCCCCCCACAACTTCACCCTTTTACCCTTTTTTTTTCATTTTTGATTTTCAATCAATATTTATAATCAACATGTGAAGTTTTGTTTCCTCTCCCGTTCCCCTGCACCCCCACCCCCTAAAAAAAATAAATATATACATATATCTATATATAGATATATATTTTTCCATTCCTTTTTTTTTTTTTTTAAATGTTCAAACCTTAACATGTTAAGTTGTGACTGCACAAACCTTGCCCTCAGCCATGTTCAAGGTATCTTACCTGTGTTCTCTCAAGGACATCTGTTCTTTTAAGTTCAAATGTACATGTTAAACAGCAACACCTGGTGCCAAACCACTCAAAGACAATATTTCATTCCAGTTAAACTTCAAGCTCACATTTCAATTAACTGCATTTAATTTTAAAACCTAAGCTTATTACAGTAAGCATATCCCATTCAAAATAAATTCTTTAGTCAGGATCAAAGTATCATACATTTATTATTTACTCTTATATTAAACATTTGTTTTCTGTTAAATTGATCTTGACTAATGAAATTATTTGCTTCTTATTAACATCCTTAACTTTTTGCCGGATATATTTTTTTGCCATTCCTCACCACAAACCCTTTAGGCGGGGGATACCAATTCATCGAATTTGCTTGTTTAAGTTCATTTGTTATGAAACCTATATACATGAGGTGCAGTCATGACCCAAGTGGGCATTTAACCAAGGACCTTTAGGTTAAAGTAGTGGACACTTTAACAAATACTTGTTCAAGTTGTAAAATCTGCAGTTTCAGAAGTACTTCAAGTACAGGTACTTGACGACAGCTCTTTTTCCCCAGCTTCGGCAGGATGTAAAAACAAAATTTGATTTATTTTTTCTTTGTAATTTTAATAGCAATAATACATAAAAAGAGAATGGGGAGGTAATTTTGGTTTGGGGAGCCTTCAGATTTTGGCCCGTGTTACAGACATCTATTACATTTGGACAAAAGGCCCTACTTCTATAAAATGGCTTTTTCCCAAAATGGGCAGTTATATCATGTGTATTTCTCAATTCAAAGGCCAGACACACTCCTCATTTCCTTGGAAAGATTAATTTGAACTTGTACAAAAAGTGAGGGGCTTAAATATATTAAAACTGAGATATAGACACATTGGTCAAATGGTGTTCAAGTGGATGCTGCTTTTGAAACGTTTGATATTTTCATTGTGTTCTTTATCTTAATTTCTGCATTTTAGCAGTTCTGAGAAATGTTAATGTGCCTATTACACTGGTTAAACAAAGGTAGATAAACTGACTGCAGTGTATTACTGTATGTGAATAAAATACTGTTGAATTTGAGATGAAAAAGAGGAAAAGAGAAATGAATAGATCCAAATCCTGTTCAAGTGATTGAATTATATGTAATTGCTAGTATTTGTGGTTTAGGCTGATTTAACAGGAATTTGACAGGATGGTACATTGTAATTCACTGCAGTGCTCCAGCTAGGATTAAAAAAGGGCAGGGTGCTGGCACTGAAAAGGGTGTTCGGTCCGGGACCGTGCTTCCTCGGGAAAAAAATATAACTGGTCCATGCATACAGTGCATTTTAACATAATTTAGGCATGGAATTTGGCATAATTTAGGCATGTTTTTTGGCACACTTTAGGTATGGTCTTTTAATAGGCTATGTCTGTCATCTCTAATGCACCTATTTATTAACTAAAAATTCTGCTGTTTGTATTTTACTTGGCATTGATTTTCAACTTGTCACATTTCTTTGTAATTGCATACTGAATAACAATATCTATGTGTTTAGGCCTATTTTACTTGTTACAATTTCAGTGACACATCTTCTCCATGTAGGCTACTTGATATTTATAAATTTTTACGTGCAACATATTATATACAGAAAATAAAGTTTAAACTTCCACTTAAATAAATGAAATGAGGCAAAGTTTTTAAATTACAACAGTCTAAAAGCAAGTTTAGCACTTGTAATAGACATATTCCAGGTATCCAAAATTTTATATCCGGATATGGTTACACTTTTGAGCTCACCTGTCATAAGGTGACAAGGTGAGCTTTTGTGATCACGTGGCGTCCATCGTCCGTGCGTTCGTGCGTGCGTTCGTGCGTGCGTAAACTTTTGCTTTTGACCACTCTAGAGGTCACATTTTTCATGGGATCTTTATGAAAGTTGGTCAGAATGTTCATCTTGATGATATCTAGGTCAAGTTCGAAACTGGGTCACGTGCGGTCAAAAACTAGGTCAGTAGGTCTAAAAATAGAAAAACCTTGTGACCTCTCAAGAGGCCATATTTTTCATGAGATCTTCATGAAAATTGGTGAGAATGTTCACCTTGATGATATCTAGGTCAAGTTCGAAACAGGGTCACGTGTGGTCAAAAACTAGGTCAGTAGGTCTAAAAATAGAAAAACCTTGTGACCTCTCTAGAGGCCATATTTCTCAATGGATCTTCATGAAAATTAGTCAGAATGTTCACCTTGATGATATCTAGGTCAAGTTCGAAACTGGGTCATGTGGGGTCAAAAACTAGGTCAGTAGGTCTAAAAATAGAAAAACCTTGTGACCTCTCTAGAGGCCATATTTCTCAATGGATCTTCATGAAAATTAGTCAGAATGTTCACCTTGATGATATCTAGGTCAAGTTCGAAACTGGGTCATGTGGGGTCAAAAATAGGTCAGTAGGTCTAATAATAGAAAAACCTTGTGATCTCTTTAGAGGCCATATTTCTCAATGGATCTTCATGAAAATTGGTCAGAATGTTCACCTTGATGATATCTAGGTCAAGTTCGAAACTGGGTCACGTGCGGTCAAAAACTAGATCAGTAGGTCTAAAAATAGAAAAACCTTGTGACCTCTCTAGAGGCCATATTTTTCAGTGGATCTTCATGAAAATTGGTGAGAATGTTCACCTTGATGATATCTAGGTTAGGTTTGAAACTGGGTTACGTGCGGTCAAAAACTAGGTCAGTAGGTCGAAAAATAGAAAAACCTTGTGACGTCTCTAGAGGCCATGTTTCTCAATGGATCTTCATGAAAATTGATCAGAATGTTCCTCTTGATGATATCTAGGCCAAGTTCGAAACTGGGTCACGTGCGGTCAAAAACTAGGTCAGTAGGTCGAAAAATAGAAAAACCTTGTGACCTCTCTAGAGGCCATATTTTTCATGAGATCTTCATGAAAATTGGTGAGAATGTTCACCTTGATGATATCTAGGTCAGATTCAGAAGTTGGTCACGTGCCTTCAAAAACTAGGTCATTAGGTCAAATAATAGAAAAACCTTGTGACCTCTCTAGAGGTCATATTTTTCAATGGATCTTCATGAAAATTGGTCAGAATTTTTTATCTTGATGATATTTAGGTCACATGTGCTCAAAAACTAGGTCACTATGTCAAAAAATAGAAATAACGACGTCGTACTCGGTTCAACACTGGGTCATGTGGGGATAGGTGAGCGATTCAGGACCATCATGGTCCTCTTGTTTCTAAAAGTCGTCGAATGTCCAGTTTAAACAATATTTTTGAAAAATTATTATGATGCAAAGACAGTTTAACAGCATTTTACAGTATCTGACATTAAAGTGTACCCTGTCATTACAAATTAGTAAACTAATTTCAAAGAAATCTTCATGAAAAATCGGCAATTTCACCAAGCAGACAACAACCTACTTTCGATTTCAAAAACTTGTAAAACGATAAAATCAATTTTTTTTCCTATCTAAATTTGATTGTGATTGATTTTTAGCTCATCTGATTTTTTGAAAAAAAATGATGAGTTATTGTCATCACTTGAGCGGTTGTCGGCGTCGGCGTCGGCGTCTGCGTCGGCGTTGCCTGGTTAAGTTTTATGTTTAGGTCACCTTTTCTCCTAAACTATCAAAGCTATTGCTTTGAAACTTGGAATACTTGTTCACCATCATAAGCTGACCCTGTATAGCAAGAAACATAACTCCATCTTGCTTTTTGCAAGATTTATGGCCCCTTTTGTACTTAGAAAATATCAGATTTCTTGGTTAAGTTTTATGTTTAGGTCAACTTTTCTCCTAAACTATCAAAGCTATTGCTCTGAAACTTGGAATACTTGTTCACCATCATAAGCAGACCCTGTACATCAAGAAACATAACTCCATCCTGCTTTTTGCAAGATTTATGGCCCCTTTTGTACTTAGAAAATATCAGATTTCTTGGTTAAGTTTTATGTTTAGGTCAACTTTTTCTCTTAAACTATCAAAGCTATTGCTTTGAAACTTGCAACACTTGTTGACCATCATAAGCTGACCCTGTACAGCAAGCAACATAACTACATCCTGCTTTTTGCAATAATTATTGCCCTTTTTGGACTTAGAAAATAATTTTCTTGGTTGAGTATTATGTTTAAGTCAACTTTTCTCATAAACTATCAAAGCTATTGCTTTAAAACTTGCAACAGTTTTTCACCATCATAAGTGGACACTGAACATCAAGAAACATAACTCTAACCTGCTTTTTTGCAAGAATGATGGCCCTTTTTAGACTTAGAAAATCATGGGTAGGACAATATTTCTATTACACAAAAAAAATCAGATGAGCGTCAGCACCCGCAAGGCGGTGCTCTTGTTATTAATTAGATTTAAATGTCTGTTGTCTGGACTTAAGTTTCAGTTGTTTATAAAGTGGTATTTACGACTATATTACCGAAAATGAAAGTACACTTTGACACGTGGCGCGAAATGATAATGATTTCAGACTGGTTTGCAAACTGTTTTAACACTAAGTTCAGTGATTTTAATGCTAGTGGAGCAGTCTAAAATATCATGGTCTGCCTCAGGCACGATTACAGCAGGTAATTGTTTAATTGTTTGCTAATTATGTCAATGCCCCCCGGCGTGTATCACTCGATAAAAAGGAGCAATAAAGCAGTGTATTATAATCACTGAGGCAAAAAAGGGAAGTTTGGCCAAAAAAAGAAATGAATGGTTGTAAAACGGGCAGGGTGCCTGGCAGGGCAACAGGGCGGAACGAATTTCGGAATGGGCGATGCGCCCTGCTGTAAATAGCTAGCTGGAGCACTGCACTGGTAAATGTCATCCAAGCGAGGATTTGCCAACCCTAAAAACCTGTTATAAATTTTGGAAATATAATTATAAGAGAAAGCAGCTTTAAGAAGTCACTTTATTAACCCTTTCCCTGCAAAATTTCTATAATGAACTTGTCCATCTTTCAATTTGGACAGTACTGTTAAAAGGAGTGCTTACCAAAAGATACTGACTGAATGGCGAACAGCATGATCATGATCTGCACTGGTTGCAAAGGCAGAATCAATCGTGTCCAGCGTGGTAAGGGCTAAAGTGTCAAGGCAATAAAATGGCTGCTGTGAATACCTGTCTACCTAGAATTTCAAGCTGTATGACCTTATTAGGCATAGTGTGCAGGGTCCTCCCCAGGCCCTTTCAGCCGGGCGCCATGCCAGGCTAAAATATCTTAGCGCCCGGCTATAAAATTTCAATGTATAAATTTTCATGTATACATTTTATCACCTGTAAACATAACCAGTCGATAATTACCTGTTTTGATCATGCCTAGAGGCAAACTCAATAATGATACAGTCGCGGAACGTCGTAAAGGACAGAGTTACAAACAATGGGCTTATTTTACCGCCAACTGTAAAAATCGTACCGAAAGTGCAGGATATTTCGGATGACAAAAATTCGGATAAGTCAATGCATAATATTAGAGAAGGTAGATAACATTAATAATTTGATTAAATCACTTTTACTTTAATATTCTTTCATGAAATCAGCTTCAGACTCAACTAAAACACGAAACAGAATTATTGGAGATTGTATTTGACACTACATAAGGACCACATAGATCAACATTTATAATTCCTCTCAAAATTGCTGTAAATAATGCAAGAAAAAAAATCACAATGCATATTTTCTTTAAAACAAGGCTTAAAGAAGAAAATCAAGTAGAAAATATTAGATAACGATTCTTATATTGATTTCTTCTTTATTTATTTTTAGCTCACCTGAGCAATTGTGAGTTTTTCTGATCGCTCGATGTCCGGCGTCTGTCTGTCTGTCTGTCGTCTGTCAACATTTAGCTTGTGTATGCGATAGAGGCTGTATTTTTCAGCTGATCTTCATGAAGTTTGGTCAGAATGATTACCTTGATGAGATCTAGGCTGAGTTTGAAAATGTGTCATCTGGGGTCAAAAACTAGGTCACTAGGTCAAATCAAGGAAAAACCTTGTGTATGCGATAGGGGCTGTATTTTTCAGTTGATCTTCATGAAATTTGGTCAGAATGATTACCTTGATGAAATCTAGGCCGAATTCGAAAATGGGTCATCTGGGGTCAAAAACTAAGTCACTAGATCAAATCAAGGAAAAACCTTGTGTATGCGATAGGGGCTGTATTTTTCAATTGATCTTCATGAATTTTGGTCAGAATGATTACCTTGATGAAATCTAGGCTGAGTTCGAAAATGGGTCATCTGGGGTCAAAAACTAGGTCACTAGGTCAAATTAAGGAAAAACGTTGTGTATGCAATAGAGGCTGTATTTTTCAATTGATCTTCATGAATTTTGGTCAGAATGATTACCTTGATGAAATTTAAGCCAAGTTCGAAAATCGGTCATCTAGGTTCAAAAACTAGGTCACTAGATCAGATCAAAGAAAAACCTTGTGTATGCAATAGAGGCTGTATTTTTCAACTGATCTTCATGAAATTTAGCCAGAATGATTACCTTGATAAAATCTAGGCTGTGTTTGAAAATGGGTCATCTGGGTTAAAAAACTAGGTCACAAGGTCAAATCGAAGAAAAACATTGTGTATGCAATAGAGGCTGTATTTTTTAATCGATCTTCATGAAATTTGGTCAGAGTGATTGCCTTGATGAAATCTAGGTCGAATTTGAATATGGATTATCTGAGGTCAAAAACAAGGTCACTAGGTCAAATTAAAAAAAATCTTGTGTATGCGATAGAGACTGTATTTTTCAATTGATTTTTCTGAAATTTGGTCAGGATGATTGCCTTAATGAAATCTAGGTCGAGTTTGAATATGGGTCATCTGAGGTCAAAAACTAGGTCACTTGGTCAAATAAAAAAAAAAACTTGTGTATGTGATAGAGGCTGTATTTTCCAATTGATCTTCATGAATTTTGGTCAGAATGATTGCCTTGATAAAATCTAGGTCGAGTTTGAACATGGGTCATCTAGGGTCAAAAACTAGGTCACTAGGTCATATCTAAGAATATGCTTGTTTGATCGCAAGAGACCAATTTTTTGGTCCAATCTTAATGAAAATTGGTCAGAATATTTGTTTCCATGAAATCACTAGGTAAAACATGTTTTACACTGTTACGGTGTCTTTCTAAGGTGAGAGACCTAGGGCCATCTTGACCCTCTTGTTTATTTACTTAAGGTACCTTTGATAAATATGCTACAGTTTCAGAAGCTGTTTCATATTATTCTTATAATTCATCACCTCAGTTTACTTAAATGAATAATATGTTTATCACGATACTTAGCCGCTAAAAAGTGTACCCGGCTATAATTCCACAGAGCCTGGCTATAACAAAATCCTGGGGAGAACCCTGGTGTGTGTCACTGCACCAGCTCTGTATTTCTTAATGAAAATACAAAAAGAAATATAACCTAACAAAGATAGTATAAAATCTTTTATGTAGACCCAAAATATAGTACAGTGCAACCTCTCCAAGGAAGACGAACAAATGTTTTTTATGCCCCCGGCATCTACTGATGCGGGAGGCATATAGTGATTGTCCTGTTCGCCCGTCCGTACGAGGTTAATCAAATGGGACCGTTTCGTCTAGCATCAATACCCCTTAGTAGAATGACTTGATACTAATGCAGATGTAACCTGTGACCATTCCTCATCTTCAGACATCACCTGACCTCAGTTTGACCTTGACCTCATTTTGGACTTAAGTTGCTTTATATGGGCCATCTCTTGGTTAACCAAATGGGACCGTTTCGTCTAGCATCAATACCGCTTACAAGAATGAATTGATACTAATACAGATGTAACCTGTGACCAGTCCTCATCTTCAAACATCACCTGACCTCAGTTTGACCTTGACCTCATTTTGGACTTAGGTTGCTTTATATGGGCCATCTCTTGGTTAACCAAATGGGACCGTTTTGTCTAGCATCAATACCGCTTACAAGAATGAATTGATACTAATACAGATGTAACCGTGACCATTCCTCATCTTCAAACATCACCTGACCTCAGTTTGACCTTGACCTCCTTTTGGACTTAGGTTGCTTTGTATCGACAAGGATGACACCTGGGGCATCAAGCGTTTATTGAACGCAGCTCCTTGATTTGCAATGAGCTTGTTGTTTTGGAGAGGTTACGATGGATCATTAGGTTTCATGGCTATAAAATTTTGTAGTTTTGCCCAAGACGGCTATTGAGTTGGGATATGAATTTATGGAATTCCATTTATCAAGATAAAAATAGTCCAAACTTTACTTCTTCATTAGAATTTAGTCCGCCATGAATATTTATGATTTCATAGTAATTATGTCTCCCACCACACAGTGGTGTGGGAGACATATTGATTTACTCCAGTCTGTGTGTGTGTCTGTCACAAAGCTTGTCTGCAATCTAAGTCGAACATTTCTCATCCGATTTTCACCAAACTTGAACAAAATGTGTTTGACCATAAGACCTCGGCCAAGTTCGATAACTAGCCAAATCGGTCCAGGTGTCTTGGAGTTATGGCCCTTGAATTACCAAAAATCGGTCTTTTTACTCTTGTCCGCACTCTAATTCATATATTTCTCATCTAATCTTCACCAAACTTTTACAATATGTGTTTGACCATGAGACCTCGGCCAAGTTCGATAACTAGCCGAATCGGTCAAGGCATTTTGGAGTTACGACCCTTGAATTATCAAAAAATTGGCCTTTTTACTCATGTCCGCACTCTTAATCAAACATTTCTCATCCGATCTTCACCAAACTTGAACAAAATGTGTTTGACCATGAGACCTCGGCCAAGTTCGATAACTAGCCAAATCGGTATAGGCATTATGGAGTTACGGCCCTTGAATTAACGAAAAATAGGCCTTTTTTTCTTGTCCGCACTCTAAGTCGAACATTTCTCATCCGATCTTCACTAAACTTGAACAAAATGTGTTTGACCATGAGACCTCAGCCAAGTTCGATAACTAGCCAAATCGGTCCAGGCATTTTAGAGTTACGGCCCTTGAATTACCGAAAAAATCCGTCTGTTTACTCTTGTCCGCTCTCTAAGTCGAACATTTCTCATCCGATCTTCACCAAACTTGAACAAAATGTGTTTGGCCATAAGACCTTACCCAAGTTCGATAACTTGCCAAATCCGCCCAGGCACTTTTGATTTATGACCCTTGAATTACTGATTGGATCCACTCATCCAGACCATCTAATTGGATCCACTCGTCTTAAACATCTAGAGAAACTAACATTTTTCATAGGGGCAGTTGTGGGAGACATGTGCTTTTCTCAAAAGCATCTATAGTTTATTTAGAAATTTTGCAAATGGGAAAAAACATCTTCCGTTGTGGATAAGTAATTGGTTGCTAGAGGTGGTATTCAGAGAGGTTTTACTGTAGTGGTTTTAAGAGAGATTTTGTCACAAGGTCAAAGGAAAGATAACTCTTGTTAACCAGGATACAGTCCCACTCATTATTTGTTTTGAAGTGAATATTTCCTTAGAGCATTAATATTTCAGTATGAGCTAGATCAAATCAGTTTTTGATCAGACCATCTTGAAGGATGCATGCAATGTACATGCAGAACATGCAGTTTATGTACGCCCACTGTTTTCTGCTTAAGGTTACTTTACAAGTGTATGTTATCATAAACAAGTGCCTTTTAATTTGTTTGTTGTTTTGTTGAGTTTTATACCCTTTTGACAGTTTACTGTGAAATTACTAACTTTTGTGGGGAGCTAATTTTCATGGTTGCATCCATCTGTGAAATTAAATCCCAAAAGCACATATATTTCCCATCCGATTTTTAGCTCATCTGATTTTTTGAAAAAAAAATGATGAGTTATTGTCATCACTTGATCGGAGTCGGCGTCGGCGTTGCCTGGTTAAGTTTTATGTTTAGGTCAGCTTTTCTCCTAAACTATCAAAGCTATTGCTTTGAAACTTGGAACACTTGTTCACCATCATTAGCTGACCCTGTACGCCAAGAAACATAACTCCATCCTGCTTTTTGCAAGAATTATGGCCTTTTGGACTTAGAAAATATCAGGTTTCTTGGTTAAGTTTTATGTTTAGATCAGCTTTTCTCCTAAACTATCCAGTGTATTGTTTTGAAACTTGCAACACTTGTTCACCATCAATGGTTGACCCTGTACAGCAAGAAACATAACTCCATCCTGCTTTTTTGCATAATTATTGCCCCTTTTGGACTTAGAAAATCAGTTTTCTTGGTTGAGTATTATGTTTAAGTCAGCTTTTCTCATAAACTATCAAAGCTATTGCTTTAAAACTTGCAACAGTTTTTCATCATCATAAGTGGACACTGTACATCAAGAAACATAACTCTTTTCTGCTTTTTGCAAGAATGATGGCCCTTTTTAGACTTAGAAAATCATGGGTAGGACAATATTTCTATTATACAAAAAAATCAGATGAGCGTCAGCACACACAAGGCGGTGCTCTTGTTGTTTTTTATCTTCAAAAGTTGAAATTTAAAAGCTCGTTCCGTTATATCCCTGCGAAAAAGTAGTTTTATTGAAAACCTTAAAATTTATTGCACACAAAATTAGATGATTTTACAGTATACCATCTTTATCTCTTCCAAGTAACTGACAACTTCCTGACATGAATTAGAGTTGGAGGATGAATGATACAGGTATGGTCTGCAGCTAGACATTTTTGAAAACATGCATCTTAAATGGGATTCGAACATAAAACTTCCTGGTTGGAAGTCCAGTGTTTCGACTGAAGAGAAAATTTAGCTGGCTCTATAAAAAATTGTCTAGTTTTCTAATTTACTCTGTGAATTAAAGGAAACAGGGAGAGGCTGTTTTGTCAAATAAAATCTTGCTATGATAGGCACAACATGACTATTACAAATCGCGAAAATGTGACAGCTTGTCCGTTTAATAAGGTGACCATGACACTCCCTTTTAGCACAACTTTGGAAGAATAAGGAGGGCTATTGTACTTTCATTGGTTAGTTTTTTTTATGAAGCACAGTATCGTCGTCATTGCTATAGATAGTCAGTTGAAACCTGGTGTACTTGTTTTTAGGAGAGATCGCTGTGACGTCAAGTGGTGGGCAAAACAAATGTTTTTACATTGTGTATGGGATCGGAATTTTTAATTTTTAATAACTTTTTCGAATATTTATGGATTTTCAATATTCAAAAAGTTGAAAAGCTGACAATTTTCATATTTTCGTATTCAGATATCTTTTTAAAATGAATAACCGTTTTAAATGACATAATTTTAATAGCGGCGTAGTGATGTTCAAAACTTTTAGAAAAACACTGTAAGTTAAGCATTCATAATTAATCCATTTTCTTTCAAAATAATAATTAAAAGTAATTAATAAATTGCATGTTTTATAACCTTTCCATTGATAAAAAAATATTGATATAATTTGTGTTTTAAGAAAGTTTAGGCTGTTAGAAAAACATCACTGTTTACAAAAAAAATGGAGGTTCGGCCCACCTGATGACTGTCTTATCAGTTCTAAAAATAGAAAATACAACGGATTTGTATACAAACACGATCTCTCCTATGGTGACAGTATGACAAGATGCATAACTCTACCTGCAGTATTTCTAGAGTTATGTCTCTTTGTAACTTAAAAAGAAATATAGGTTAAAAGTTTTTCAAAGAGTACTGTATATACATGTATAAAGAAGCATTTACATGCTTCCTGTTCTGAGGTGATGGTACAACAGTTAATACAGGAAGCAGGATCTTGCTGTACAATAATTTATGTTCAACATATTCCTTCCTCTCTATTCATAGATTAAAGACAATACTTTATATTGCATTTGATAACAGCTGTGCTCACCTCCGGGAGCTTTTTTCCTTTATTTTTTATAGGCTAAAGCAGTTGTTTAGTTTGTTTTGTAGGTCTGCCAAAGTATTTACATATCTGTGTTTCTGTGTAAATAAAAATACATAAGTTGTTGTACTGTAGATCAGAAATAATTGCCCAAGATTTATTTGTTGATAGTTTAATCAGACTTTATTGCTTTCTTATAATACAGCAATGTGAATTATTTACATAGCATGCAAAACTACTGTGAAATCTTTCATGATGGGGGACTAATTGTACCTGCTCCCCCCCCCCCCCCCCACCCACCCACCACAACAACAAAGTTGTAAGTGGGGTATACTGGTTTCAGGTTCTCCATCCGTCTGTCCATAGACACAATCTTGTGGGCACCAACTCTCCTCATCCCCTTGTCACAATTTAATGAAACTTCACACAAGTGATCAGTAACAACAGTAGTTGTGCATGGTGCATGTTAGGTTTTCAGAGAGAAAAAAAAATTAAAGGGTTTCGGGACTTTGTTTTTTTGTTACTATAATATACCGTATACATGTTCGAAACACAGAGAGAATTAATAGTACCAAATTTCCTTAAAATTTTACATTGACAAAAAATAATGTCAAACTAACAGAAAATACTAAAATAATCATATTTGTAACATAAGTGTGTGTAATCACAAAATAATGCCAACACCCCTGTTCAGATAAGACTGTCAGGCTTATTAGCCATATATGGCCTATTGATTATTGATTATCCCTTATCAGTGTTATGTAAAGGATGTTAAAGTGCGGTAAAGGAATAACACTTCTTGGTTTCGAAATTATTGAAAATTAGAGCCAATTTTAGGAACTTTGGGTTTATTTTTATTGAAGAATGATTCAATTTAAATTTTGGAGTTTTATTTATTTGCCCAAGAGAATACTAAAATTTATGTGCATTTTATTTGGAATAGTTGTGGAACGTTCTGATAATATTGACATATATTTTTTGAAATGCCAGATTTGGTGTATATATTAACAGTTACTGTAGAAGTTTATTAGTAAACATTATTTAGATCATTGTAGTTGTGAATGTGTGTTTATGAGTGGACTTTAGATTTTTAATATATTTATTTAAACTTGACTTTCTCTTGTGTCTTCATTTAATTTTACATAATTATTATTGTGTGTTGACTTTTCTTATTTATAATCAAATTGATGTAATAATAATTATTAAAATTAACTCTGAAATAACCCAGAAAGTGGTTTTATAAGGAATCCTGGCTTTTCCTTGAAATAACTATGCCAGTGGTGTCAGTCATCCTGAACATTTTACCCCAAAACACGAGCAATAAGACACTAGGAACCACAACTTATGTCCTCGTTGAAGATTTTACCCCAGGGACTGGGGTCTATGACGCAAGTAAATCCCATTAAATATACATGTATTACAGTCCCATTAAAGGTCCATTACTAAAACCCGAACGAGTATTATATGAAAACCAGAGTTTGTAGCTGAGACTTCCTATTTACTGAAAATATGGCTCACTGCATCGGTTCTGACCAAATAGTCATAAATATGTTCAAGAATAACTAACAAATGAACCAAAAATGGTGCCTATGTCAAACCGAAAGTATGCTTTCTGACTGCTTACGAACCCGTCGAGCATCTTCGGACTTTTTCGGAAGAATCCTCCGAAACGAGGCTATAATTTATAAATAGATACAAAATATATCATATGCCCAAACGAAAATGTGATTTTTACAAACTTAGCACATGGAATTCAACAATTTTGTAACTCACAAAAACTTCATGAAAATCATTCTTATAATACAGGTATATACAGCTATACTACAAGCTTTCATAAGGACAATTCAGGCCCTTCCCGAATAAAAGTGTTTTTATAACTTCGTCTGTAAACTTTTTCAGTTAATCTCTTTTCAGTATAATTTTAAGGATATAAATGAGTAACTGTCTTACACTGCAGAAACAATATATATATGTCACTGTCAGTTTTAAACTTAAATTTTGTACATCTCATATTTTTCGTGCAAGTCGTGCATAATTACCATCATGGAAATACAGTTATTTTGTTGCGCGTCTTAAATGGATATTCGTTTGAAACAATTTTAAAATCACGTGATCCCGAAGAATTTCCGACTGATTACGGAAAAGCGATAAACACGAAAGTAGGACAAAATGACCCCCCATGTCAGTCTAAGAAAATACAGAAACAATCATTTGTTTCTCTGTACATGTGTTGATTTCAAGGGAATATTGCACGGCTATCGTAATGTTTAGTACTATATTTCAAGATGTGTAGTCTTTTTTTAGGATTTATGTCTATTCATTTGTCTTTATTTTGCACCTTTAAATATTTCTTTTTCTTCAGATATGGATTCATGTCCACACAAAATTTCATTCTAAGGAAATGAACTGATTTCACAGTAGAATATTGGTAGCAGCAAAAAAAAAAATCATACGCATATAATTATGTATTTATCAGAAGATGGTTCCTATTCATTAATATTTGGGTCTTGTTCTTCTGAGTTTATATCGACTACACAGCTGTTTAGTTTGGTTTGCAGTGCTGTCAAAATTACTACATAAATTGTGTTTTCATTCTTTAGTAAACCTCAGAAATTAAAAACTTAGTATAGATTTAAATTAATTTGCATGGTTTAATGAAGAATAATTTTATTTTGAATTTTTTCAGAACTTCTGTTTCACAACAGGAAATTGTTATGAAGTTGAACTTAAGTCTGTTTTCTAAGTTTTTAAACAAGGCAGAACAGTTGTTCAGATGTTATGTTTTAGGTCTGCTTAACTAATTACATCTTGTGTTTATATTACTGTAAAAATCATTTAATTACCTGGGCACAACATTTTGTGCTTTGGGTCAAAAAGGCAATTCTGTGGGGATATGAATTTGTGCATTTCACTTTTAAAACATAAAATGAATGAGAAATTAATTAGTTTGTTAAGATTTACTTTTACTTTGCCTGAACCATAAAAATAAGTCCCCCACACAAAGTAATGATTTCACAGTAAACATTAAGTTAGTTTAGGTCAAATGTGATTACGAACATGAATACGAATACATTTCTTATATGTGAATGTAAGGACGTGTGAAATTTAGTTACAGGAAAGGTTTCACAAACATTTGAGCCTTGTCAGAAAAAACTACAAACATAAAATCTCAGTTCCTTTTCAATAACATAATGCACTTTGTATTGAGATAACCAAATTGGTTTATCTACCACCCAAACTAGGAAGTTAAAACGAGGGAAATCTCATAGATAACACTTTAAGTAGAATATGCACATATTTTATTTCAAGGGGGAAGTTATTCAAATCCTGATCTGATATCAGTTTCCTTGTTTTATGAACAAAAAACCCAAAAAAACTTGAGATGTGTCTGTGAATAAAGTTACAGGAATTATAGATTTTAAAGAGGTTGAAAATACATGTTTTGGTAACATACAGGGGACTTTTATCAACTAAACACCTATTTAGCCCTTACCATGCTGGACACGATTGGTTATGCCTTTGCGACCAGTGTAGATCATGATCAACCTGCACATCCGTACAGTCTGATCATGATCTGCACTGTTCGCTATTCAGTCAGTATCTTTTGGTAAGCACCCCTTTTAACAGGTAATGGTACTGTCCAAATTGGAAGATTGACAAGTTCATTATAGCAATTTAGCATGGTAAGGGTTAACACAAACCTTGGTGCAAACTAGGACAAGATTTTCCAATATATGAAATATAAGTCAATAAATGAAAGAAAATAATAAATTATTGAATATCTTTCGGGAAGAACGTTCCTTTAATCAACTTTTAACATTTGAGACATGATAATTTGCTCAATTAAGTTATCACATAACCATTTTTTTTTGTGAAGTATAACATTAAATTTTTCAGTTCATGAAAAATTTAAACCTCTTTTGAAAAATAAGACAGAAATCATGCCATTTTCAGGTAGAAATTCCATATACTTTGTCATAAAAAAATAAAAGAATCATAAGGAATAAGCTTGCCCAACCCAAAACAATTACTCTGAAATATTTTGGAGATACAGAAAAAAATTATGTGGTTCTGTAATATTCAGTGATTGATCAGAATTCTGTATGGTGTCCTCCATATGTAAAGCACCTTTGAACATGTTTATCATGAAGAGGGCGCTATATAAATCTGGTATAATAATAATGATTATGTCTGAAATTCTATGATATATTGGCTGTTCCTGTACAAAATGATTTGAATTTTGTACTGGTGTCCATACTTAAAAATTGTCCAAAGGGACACATTTTATCTTCTACCATTTAAACCGGAAAATCTCCATATGACAGATATCATTTAAGTAAATAACTTAAAATCAAAGAAAATAAATTATCTTCTGACATTCTTTCCATCCAGTTAAACCTGCATTAGTGGCCATCTTGCCTTATACAGCCACCTGCTCATGGCAGCCAGATTTTCGATCAAGTTGCTGGCTGTTTAATACAGGTTTTACTGTGTATGGCGATGCTTGTTGTTTTCAGAGCTTTTATTAGCTCACCTGTCACAAAGTGACAAGGTGAGCTTTTGTGATCGCGTGGCGTCCGTCGTCTGTGCGTCCGTGCCTGCGTGCGTAAACTTTTGCTTGTGACCACTCTAGATGTCACATTTTTCATGGGATCTTTATGAAAGTTGGTCAGAATGTTCATCTTGATGATATCTAGGTCAAGTTTGAAACTGGGTCATGTGCTGTCAAAAACTAGGTCAGTAGATCTAAAAATAGAAAAACCTTGTGACCTCTCTAGAGGCCATATTTTTCATGAGATCTTCATGAAAATTGGTCAGAATGTTCATCTTGATGATATCTAGATCAAGTTTGAAACTGGGTCATGTGGGGTCAAAAACTAGGTCAGTAGGTCTAAAAATAGAAAAACCTTGTGACCTCTCTAGAGGCCATATTTTTCATGAGATCTTCATGAAAAAGAGTCAGAATGTTCACCTTGATGATATCTAGGTCAAGTTCAAAACTGGGTCATGTGGGGTCAAAAACTAGGTCAGTAGGTCTAAAAATAGAAAAACCTTGTGACCTCTCTAGAGGCGATATTTTTCATGAGATCTGCATGAAAAAGAGTCAGAATGTTCACCTTGATGATATCTAGGTCAGGTTCGAAACTGGGTCACGTGGGGTCAAAAACTAGGTCAGTAGATTTAAAAAAAGAAAAACCTTGTGACCTCTCTAGAGGCCATATTTTTCATGAGATCTTCATGAAAATTGGTCAGAATGTTCACCTTGATGATATCTAGGTCGAGTTCGAAACTGGGTCACGTGGGATCAAAAACTAGGTCAGTCGGTCTAAAAATAGAAAAACCTTGTGACCTCTCTTAGAGGCCATATTTCTCAATGGATCTTCATGAAAATTGGTCAGAATGTTCATCTTGATGATATCTAGGTCAGGTTCCAAACTTGGTCATGTGCGGTTAATAACTAAGTCAGTAGATCTAAAAATAGAAAAACCTTGTGACCTCTCTAGAGGCCATATTTTTTCAAGAGATCTTCATGAAAATTGGTCAGAATGTTCATCATGATGATATCTAGATCAAGTTTGAAACTGGGTCACGTGCAGTCAAAAACTAGGTCAGTAGGTCTAAAAATAGAAAAACATTGTGATGTCTCTAGAGGCCATATTTCTTAATGGATCTTCATGAAAATTGGTGAGAATGTACAGCTTGATGATATCTAGGTCAAATTCATAACTGGGTCATGTGCGGTCAAAAACTAGGTCAGTAGATCGAAAAATAGAAAAACCTTGTGACCTCTCTAGAGGCCATATTTTTCACGAGATCTTCATGAAAATTGGTCAGAATGTTCACCTTGATGATATCTAGGTCAGATTTAAAAATGGGTCACATGCCTTCAAAAACTAGGTCATTAGGTCAGATAATAGAAAAACCTTGTGACCTCTCTAGAGGTCATATTTTTCAATGGATCTTCATGAAAATTGGTTAGAATTTTTATCTTGATGATATCTAGGTCACATGTGCTCAAAAACTAGGTCACTTTGTCAAATAATAGAAATAACGACGTCATACACAGTTCAACACTGGGTCATGTGGGGATAGGTGAGCGATTTAGGACCATCATGGTCCTCTTGTTACAACAGAGGTTATACCGTATTTCACCTTGTCATAACTTGTTCAAATGTTGTATTGCAAATGTTGTATTGCAGGATGTGAACTGGTACAAAGCAAAAAATAACAATGGAGAGGAAGGCATGATTCCCGCAACTTATGTTCAAAAACGAAAAGAAGTCTCGCTTCATGCTATGCCGTAAGTTTACAGTTTTAAATTAATTACTGTACTTGTATGATTCTTAAAACCTGTGGTGACATAACAGACCAAGCTATGGTAGTAAACATGTAATTAGAATAGGCAATTTCCTGATATAATAACATTATTCACAGAGTTGTCGTTCTTGACCTCACTTTCATCACTGTCAGTGTCTATGAAAAAGTATGTACACATTGCATTATACGTGTCTAATGTTTCAAAGTTTAGTTAACTCTTACTTTGCTAAATTTTTATAATTATCAATTTGGACAGTATCTTTAACTGTTATAAGGGGTGCTTAACAAAAAAAGAAACTGACTGAATGGCAAACAATGAATGGATAACATTCTGTCAAATAGTTTGAAAGAAAACAAAGTGACTTGTAAAGAATGTTAGCACCAGTTCCTTTACTGACTAGATTTATGATAAAAGTGTAGCAATTTTTGATTGCCTTTCTGCACTTTGGTTTGACATGAACAGTCTAGCCAGAATGTATTAAGAATTTACACAAAATTGCTATTTTCTCAGGATGTTAAAGGTCGTTGATACTAAAGCAATGTCTTGATTATAAGAGGAGAAATTCATTTGGTCATGTTTTCAGGAGTTAATTTTTTTTAAGATTCTTGAATAAAAGTGGGCCAAGACAATGACAGAGGTGAATGCTTCTGAAGTGGATTTGGAAGAACGAAAACTCTGTGGAAAATTGATAATATTCCTATTTTTTTTTGCCATTCTTTGACCGTCAACATGCAGTAAAACACTGATCTCTCATGTTCGCAAGGTGCTTGGTTTATCTTAGATTTCAAGTGATCAAAATGAAGAAAATAGAAGTAAAACGGCAAGGGATGACACAAATTGCTCGAGTTAGCCCATGAGCTCAAGCTTGCAATGCACAAGCAAGTTGTGCTCGACTGTTCCAGCACTTGGCTTTCTTTAGAAGCTTGTGCATACAGAGAAAACATTATTGGAGTTTAAATTGCTGATTCTCATTTTGTGGTCACTTCTGCAATTAACTTACATAAGCAGTTACTTTATTTGATCAGCTTTATGATGATTAAACCAAGCTACCATTGTTATTTGACCTGTCAGATTTCTGAATTATTTTAAAAGTTTCCTTATTCTAGATAATTTAGGGTTACTATTTGCTAGAGTAGTGATACGGATGATAATTGAGAGCTTATATCAGCAGAAGTCAACACAGTCTTGAGTCATTCATCTTCTGCCCCTATTCAAGTTACTCTTTCTTTCTGCTGAGTATCCATTTTCCACTTGCAGTTTATTACTTCACTACTGGTAACACTGGAAGGAACTGTAGGAATGCCCTCCATTCGTCTGTCCATCCGCAAATCTGGATCCTGCAATTTCTCAAAAAGTATTCAAGCTAGGTTCATAAAACTTGGTATATGAATAGAGGGCAATATGTTGATTATGCACAGACAAGACTTATGCTTGTAGGTCAAAGGTCAAGGTCACTATTGAAGGTCAAGTAAAAATTGATTTTTGCTCAATAACTTTTAAATGCATTGATGGATTATCTTAGAGCTACACAGAAATGTTCCCCATGATGAGACAATGTGTTAACAAATGACCTATGCTTGTCAGTCAAAGGTCAAGGTCACTATTCAAAGTTTTTCACCAGTAGTGGACTTCTGTATTGCCACTACAATACTCGGTCACTTGTTATGTGAGTGGGAAATCTGATGTATGTCTAAGAAAAGTTACTGTTTAAGAAAAGTTACTGTAATGTAAAATAGATTTTAAGTTTTTGTCTGTGAGTATAAATGAGTATGGCCTTTAATTAATTCATATATATGAAATAGAATTTCGTGGGCAATAAGTACATGTTTTAATGTCACGTGTTAGGAATATAGTTTGGTAAACATTGACTTTCTTATATTGATGTAATTTACTCACTGGCTCGTGTTTTAGCTGGCATCATGGCCCTATCTCTCGTCAGGAAGCGGAGGATTTGCTTCAGGGAGGCGAGGATGGAGTTTTCCTTATACGAGATAGCGTTCATTTTCATGGGGATTTCACCCTGTCTGTCTGCTGTGATAGTCGAGTTGACCATTATCGAATATTGACTCGTGGCAATCAACTCGAGGTTGATGGGGGAGAATGTACTTTTGATAGTCTAATGTCATTGGTCGAGGTATGGTCATGTGACTGAATGTTTGAAATGTTCGCTCCTCATTTTAAATAGTTTCATTTTCATCCGTCGTGTGACTTGTTTTACTATTATTTTCAGAAACAATTCTTCGTTTTGCATTACATTTTTGCATTTGTCTGCATGATATACTGTTAAATCATTATAAGTTGTGGAAAACTATTTCAGTTTGGCATCAGTCCATCAAATAAAAACTGAATGAATAGTTAAAAGTTTTCAAAAATTTGAAATCCACAAATTTGTGCCCCTGTGGAATATTTTTTTTTTACAATACCATGGAATAGTTTACCAACAAAATTAAATGATTTTACAATATTAGCAAAAAAAGTTATCGATTTTGTAGACTGTCAGTAATACACAGGTAATCAATCACTGACCAGTGTTCTAGAACAACTCATTTTTATAGAATTTTGGAGAAAATAATGCTTTTCATGGTCTGTCAGATCTGTGCATTTATGTTGAGTAGTAGAGTCTTGTTACTGGCCATTGTATTTACAAAACACTCAAATGCAGAATTATGAAAGAATTTGCCAAGGAAATTCAATTACAGCAACACTAATCTGAGTGTTCTGTTACATTTCAAATATTAGTTACAGCAAATACTCTACTGAGTGACCTGTAAATACATTGTCTGATGTTTAATTTTGTAACAGATTGGTGTCTGCAGAATCAGCATGAGATTTTGATTGGCCACTTCTTAATTGTTCATTGTCGTAGTTTTTCTTTTTTTAGTTTACAGAGTATTCTTGCCATGCGTTGAAGTGAGTGCAAGAATATTTCTCGTTGTTGTTTTATGCTTTGTTACTTAGTTAAACTTCTGTATATTATGAAGCAGTTCTTGTGAGTTCCATATAGTGAATTCCAGATGATTTTTTAGCTCACCTGTCACAAAGTGACAAGGTGAGGTTTTGTGATCGTGCGGTGTCCGTCGTCCGTCGTCCGTCCGTCCGTCCGTGCGTCCGTCCGTAAACTTTTGCTTGTGACCTCTCTAGAGGTCACATTTTTCATGGGATCTTTATGAAAGTTGGTCAGAATGTTCATCTTGATGATATCTAGGTCAAGTTCGAAACTGGGTCACGTGCTGTCAAAAACTAGGTCAGTAGGTCTAAAAATAGAAAAACCTTGTGACCTCTCTAGAGGCCATATATTTCACAAGATCTTCATGAAAATTGGTCAGAATGTTCACCTTGATGATATCTAGGTAAAGTTCGAAACTGGGTCACGTTCCATCAAAAACTAGGTCAGTAGGTCTAAAAATAGAAAAACCTTGTGACCTCTCTAGAGGCCATATATTTCACAAGATCTTCATGAAAATTGGTCAGAATGTTCACCTTGATAATATCTAGGTCAAGTTCGAAACTGGGTCACGTGCCATCAAAAACTAGGTCAGTAGGTCAAATAATAGAAAAACCTTGTGACCTCTCTAAAGGCCATATTTTTCATGGGATCTGTATGAAAGTTGGTCTGAATGTTCATCTTGATGATATCTAGGTAAAGTTCGAAACTGGGTCACGTGCGGTCAAAAACTAGGTCAGTAGGGCTAAAAATAGAAAAACCTTTTGACCTCTCTAGAGGCCATATATTTCATGAGATCTTCATGAAAATTGGTCAGAATGTTCATCTTGATGATATCTAGGTCAACTTCGAAAGTGGGTCACGTGCCATCAAAAACTAGGTCAGTAGGTCAAATAATAGAAAAACCTTGTGACCTCTCTAGAGACCATATTTTTCATGGGATCTGTATGAAAGTTGGTCAGAATGTTCATCTTGATGATATCTAGGTCAAGTTTGAAAGTGGGTCACGTGCCATCAAAAACTAGGTCAGTAGGTCAAATAATAGAAAAACCTTGTGACCTCTCTAAAGGCCATATTTTTCATGGGATCTGTATGAAAATTGGTCTGAATGTTCATCTTGATGATATCTAGGTCAAGTTCGAAACAGGGTCATGTGCGGTAAAAAACTAGGTCAGTAGATCTAAAAATAGAAAAACCTTGTGACCTCTCTAGAGGCCATACTTGTGAATGGATCTCCATAAAAATTGGTCAGAATGTTCACCTTGATGATATCTAGGACAAGTTTGAAACTGGGTCATGTGCCTTAAAAAACTAGGTCAGTAGGTCAAATAATAAAAAAACCTTGTGACCTCTCTAGAGGCCATACTTTTCATGGGATCTGTATGAAAGTTGGTCTGAATGTTCATCTTGATGATATCTAGGTCAGGTTTGAAACTGGGTCAACTGCTATCAAAAACTAGGTCATTAGGTCTAAAATTATTAAAATCTTTTGACCTCTCTAGAGGCCATATTTTTCAATGGATCTTCATGAAAATTGATCTGAATATTCACCTTGATGATATCTAGGTCAGTTTCGAAACTGGGTCACGTGCGGTCAAAAACTAGGCCAGTAGGTATAAAAATAGAAAAACCTTGTGACCTCTCTAGAGGCCATATTTTTCATGAGATCTTCATGAAAATTAGTGAGAATGTTCACCTTGATGATATCTATGTAAAGTTCAAAACAGGGTCACGTACCTTCGAAAACTAGGTCAATAGGTCAAATAATAGAAAAACCTTGTGACCTCTCTAGAGACCATATTTTTCAATGTATCTTCATGAAAATTGGTCAGAATTTTTATCTTGATAATATCTAGGTCAAGTTCAAAACTGGGTCACATGAGCTCAAAAACTAGGTCACTATGTCAAATAATAGAAAAAACGACGTCATACTCAAAACTGGGTCATGTGGGAAGAGGTGAGCGATTCAGGACCATCATGGTCCTCTTGTTTTGTTTATTCAGCTGTAGAAAAAAAAAATTATGTTCTACTACTTACAAAGTATTATAAACATATTGCAGACAAATAAAATGCAGAAGTTTAGCTCAGTAAGTCTGTTGCTTGATATGTTGTCAAAGAATGTATTTCTGGCTTAAACAGATGGCACAGATGGCTGAGAAAACATAGCTTCCATTTGATTGGCTCATTTTCAAATATGATGTAACCATATGACAGTCACATGACCATGATCCTATTATGGTAGATAACATATGTTAGAATTTTGGCTCTAAAAAAGCTGCTGCACTTGGGAAGGAAGAAAAAAATGACACAATCAGCTTCGACAGCTTAGATTAAGAATTTATTTATTAGAAGATACCCATCTATTGAAGCCTTAAAGAGATTTTTATATATTTATTTGAAAGAAACAGTTTTTTCCTTCAATGGTAGAAGGATACGTATGTTCAATAATATAGCTACTTTTTCAGGAAAAAAAGTACTCATAATTTTTTTGATAGTTTCTGTTCTCTAGGCAGAAATACATTTTAGATTTATCATTTTCAATTTATATCCCGTATTTTTATTTTTGTACTTTAGACGCATGCACAATGTATTTGTTTTTAGATGGTTTCACGGAAAAATTGATCGAGGAAAAGCAGATGACTTGTTACAGCCCCGACAAGATGGATTATTTCTTGTGCGAGAAAGTGTAAATTTTCCGGGGGACTATACACTAAGTGTTTGCTGTGCCAACAAAGTGGAACACTACAGAATTATTTATAAACAAAACAAATTAACAATTGACGAGGACAGTTTCTTCGATAATTTACCGCAACTCGTAGAGGTATAATAATGTGTTCGCGAAACAAAACATTTCACAGCTTTTTTCATAACCACAGAAGGGGTGTGTATCGTAAACTACAAAAGTTCTGCGACATTGAACTGGTACCTTTTGAAATGTTTTTTTGTTTGTCTTTCTTTTGTGATCACCCTTCGTCCGTCATCAGTCCATGCGTCCGTCCGTCAACAATTTCTTGTCTGCACGATAGTGGTTTCATTTATGATTTTATTTTAACCAAACTTGCACACAACTTGTATCACCATAAGATCTCGGTTCCTTTCTTGAACTGGCCAGATCCCATTATGGGTTCCAGAGTTATGGCCCCTGAATGGACCAAAATTATTCATTTTGAGCTTGTCTGCACAATAGCAGCTTTCTTTATGATTTGATTTTTACCAAACTTGCACACAACTTGTATCACGATAAGATCTTGGTTCCTTTCTGGAACTGGCCAGATTCCATTATGGGTTCCAGAGTTATGGCCCCTGAAAGGCCCAAAATTAGCTATTTTGACCTTGTCTGCACAATAGCAGCTTCATTTATGATTTGATTTTAACCAAACTTGCAGAAAACTTGTGTCACCGTAAGATCTTGGTTCCTTTCTTGAACCGGCCAGATCCCTTAATGGGTTCCAGAGTTATGGCCCCTGATAGGGCCGGAATTAGTTACTTTGACCTTGTCTGCACAATAGCAGCTTCATTTATGATTTGAATTTAATCAAACTTGCACAAAACTTGTGACACCAAAAGATCTTGGTTCCATTCTTGAACCGGCCAGATCCCATAATGGGTTCCAGAGTAATGGCCCCTGAAAGGGCCAGAATTGGCTATTTTGACCTTGTCTGCACAATAGCAGCTTCATTTATGATTTGATTTTAACCAAACTTGCACACAACTTGTATCACCATAAGATCTCGATTCTTTTTTATATGCCCATAGGGACGTATTATGTTATCGCCTCAGTGTCCGTCTGTCTGTCTGTGTGTTGGTTAGCAATTTCCCTTCCGCTCTGTAACTCTTGAACCCCTTGATGGATTTCAGAGAAACCTGACACAAATGTTCACTCATTGAAAGGATGTGCAGAGTGCATGTTTTGGATGGCTAAATTCAATGTCAAGGTCACACTTAGAGGTCAGAGGTCATAATATGATTTTGTTTTATGTGAATATTGCTCTGCATTTGCGTTGCAGTGCTCTTGTTTTTATTTGGCAGATCCTTCTTTTGTTCGCTTACAATATTTTCTTTTTATTACTTCCCTTTTATGTTACTATAAATAGCTTATTTAGTAATTTTTTTATTATTGGCCGTAGGGGAAAACTGTGAGACTACTTTCCTGTGGTACAACATGGATAGTTTCTCCAATTTTTAGGTGTATTTTGACACATCTGTACCTTGTAAGAATTTTTCTTTTTGTTTTTGGTTAAAGCAATGGTACTCAGGTGAGCGATATAGGGCCATCATGGCCCTCTTGTTTTTATTTGTTTCTTAATTTGTTTTTCATCATTATACTTAGTATGAAAATACACAAAACTGAACGAACAGGGTTATTTAGTCCGCTAAGGCGAAGATCATTTTATCAGCACATAAAATATTGATAGTCGTGGCAATAATAGTCAGAAAACAGTTCGATACGCAGAGATGTTGTAGTTTTATAACACTGTTAACAAAGGCATGGTTATAGATAATAGGAAACATTCATGTCTGGTGAATTTGTCTGAACTTGTTTGAAGGACATAGTATTTGAATTGGGGACCTTCATTTTGTACATCTGTCAACAAGTTGATTTTGAAAAATAAAGTCAGACATGGTTGTTTTCAATAACAAGACTGAATCTACAGGTAGCAGTAACAGCTAAATAGTTTTATCTTCGTTTTTAATTTCAACCTGACGTGTTTTAGATGGTTCCATGGCAAAATAGACAGACCAAATGCAGAAAAGCTCCTTTTTGACATCAAGACGAACGGTTTGTTTTTGGTGCGAGAAAGTGTTCATTATCCGGGCGATTATACATTGAGCGTATATCATAAAAACAAAGTGGAGCATTATCGCATCATCTACAGCAAAAATAAACTAACGATAGACGAGGAAGGATTTTTTGATAATTTGACAAGGCTGGTAGAGGTAAAACACCCTCGTAGCCGTAACGTCCAAATTTCCCTTGTATAATCTTAAAACATGTATAATCAATACAAAGTCAGGTCTTGTCATATTCCCAGACTAGATATGATGTTATGAATGGACTTGAGACTGCATTTTCTAAATTGAATCTGTCCCTTTATTTGTGAATATACCAAGTCAGCCAAACAAGTACATTCTTTTTTGCAGTTTTCTTCAGAAATATGTGATTTTGTAGATTTCTTAAGGTGGGAAAAACATGGCCTTTGGAGGCATATTATAACACAGCCAAATTTTGTCATAGACAAATGAAAATCATTAAGCAGGTGATTCCTATGTTATATTTATAGTCTTTTTGTCTCCACCATTTATACTGTTTATTCAGAGTTAAGTAATCTCTAATATGACTAAAGGGTCTGCTGTAGCAGCTGTAGTTCTAAGTGCATTAATACACAGTCGGGTAGACTTTGTGATACCACGTCATGTAGGTAAACAAGCATGACTAGAGTTACAGAGCTCAGAAATGTATCACGTTATGTATGTTTTGTAGGGTTAAGGAATTCAGATATGATTACTTTATACAGGTTTATTAAAGGAAACTTGTTCAGACTGTAGAATATTGTCTGGGAATATGCCTAGGCCTTGATTCTTCTTTATACCAATATATTCATACCACAATACCTGTCTGTAAACTGTATAAAATCATACTTTGATGTTCTCTGAAAAATCATTTTTAAACTAAAGAAATTAAGATAATTGTTCACGGAAGTAGGGAGGTTGGCTTGACATAAACTGCATTTAGGGAAAAGTGATAGTGTGATTTGTGATTGATGTGGATTCCATACTCACAACTACAAGGGTGTTGATGCTTAAAATTTCTATATAAGGTTGGTGTGGGGCTACCAGCGCTTCATCTCTTGCTTTTGTTATCGCTTTAAAGAAAATGGTGTTTTGAGTTGTGCTTACGACTAGTAGCTTTTGGCTCTGCTACAACCTCAATAATATCCATTTGTTCAGCAGATGCTTTTGGGTGCCAGATTAATTTTTAAATTTTCACAACTAAATTGAAGCAAGCTTACAATATATAAAAGTTTCATATTTTGTCCAGAACATTTTGAACTTGTCTGTTTGATAGATTTTGTCCATGGAACAATTATTAGAACTTATACAGTAATTTGTATTTGTAGCAGCTATGTTAGTCTCTTTGTGTTCTTTACTATATTGTGTGCAATCCCCCATATAAGTAAAACAGAATGTAAAAAACTGAATTACTTTGATATTACTAACATAATTGCATAAAATTACAATTATAATTCTACTCACTTCAAAAGAAAGATGGAGTATACTATGGAATCACCTAATTTTTGGGGCACAAAATTTCGTGGTTTGGGCCAAAACAGCTATTTCTAGTGGATATAACTTCACATATTTCAGGTTTTGAGCATAAAATGAATGGAAATTTTACTTGTTCGTTGGGAGTTAGCTTCATGAATTTTTTCAACAAAATCCAGGAAAATTAGTCCCCCACAAGTAGTAATAATTTTACAGTATTGTTTTGTTCATTTTGATCGGATGGTCTGTCTGTCCTTTAGTTTCTGATCAATAACTTATGAGCCCTTTCTGGCAATAGGCCTATGGAGGTCAAACTTAATAAGATGATTGCGTATGCTCATTAGATGATCCCTATTCTTTTGGGTGCTATTGAAAGGTCAGGGTCACCATGACCTCGAGATTGAAAACGATTTTGCAGTCAATAACAGTAGAATGCTTTGACATACAGCTTTCAAACTTCATGACTGTTTGCTTGTGACAGCAGATGACACCTATTGATTTGAGAATCAATAAGTCAAAGGTCAAGGTAACAATTATCATGGGACAAAAGTGGGTTCTAATAAATACCTGGTAAAGACATGGGCCACTGGCTGTCAGTCATTATTAGATGTATATGCCAGTGGTGGCCCCTATCCTTTTAGGGGTCTGTAAGTCAAAGGTCAAGGTCACAATGACAACAAGACTGAAAGTTTCATACCAGGTTTCCCCCAGCTGGCTGTCCTGGGGAGCACATTTGTTAATCAAATAGCTCACTAATCATTCTTCTATGCATGCTTTGTATATTCTCTTCTAGCACTGTATTAACTATAGACAGTATACATGAATCACTTACTAGTTGGGAATAGTGATGTAATTGGTTAAAACAATATCAGTTTATCAACAATATTACAATGCACACTTGAAATCAATTGCCATTTGAAATATCAAAATCATGGAATGACTTACAGTTCCAAGGTCAAAAGGTTTGCCAACATGAACTAGAGTATAAACCATCACTGTATGTTGCTTCATAAATATTGCTGACCAAAAGCATTTTGTGTGGTTAAAATACAGTTGATTATGTGATTGGCGGCTTTTTATGCACATAAATAGCAATGCTGTTGACGAATTAAAATGAACATTTTAATCAATTACATCCTTAATTGGGGGTAGAGATAGACTGTGCTATACAGACTGTGCCATGTTAAATATGTGTCTTGGTGAATACAGAGTGTCTCCTGTATTTACGAAAGGCAATTTTTATGCTCTTACACATTTATGTTGGAGGCATATAACGTTGCTGTTGTCCATTACGTACATACGTCCATGTGTCTCAAAATCTAGTGTGTCCAACTCCTTCCACATTGTTTGCCTGATTTGCTTCAAACTTTCACAGATGAACAAGCTTGATCTGCAGATGACCTTAAAGGAAGGAATTCTTTCTGTGAATATTTTTACTGCAGTTATGGCCCTTTGATAGTTTTTGCTATATAGAGGATGGCACAGTATGTTGGGGCATCTGTGTCCTGTGGACACAATTCTTGTTTTAAAATTATTTTCCAGTGTTTACAGGAACAAATTACAGGACTTGCAGAATTTAGGTTTTGTATGCAAGTTTTTTTTCAAAGCATTTCCATATTTATTGATTAACATAATTTTGAAAGTTAATTGTTCATGCAATTTGCAGCTAGTAGCTTAATTTTGTACTACTTTTAGACCAAGAAAGAGTTGATTTAAGTTTGTTTCAGGGATCAGCCTACAAGGCGATTTGAGCGAAATCGTCGCTTTAAAGTCGGCCACTTCGCCTAATTATCGCCTCCGGGCGAAATCCAAATCGCCGAGTTTTTCAGCGAGTTATTATCTGTTTACTTCAAGTTGCAAAACTTGATGCATATTCTAGATTAAATTATCGATAAATCCATAGTCAACCCCGCCTACTCGCCTGTCAAACTTCAGCCAATCGTAGCGTTAATATCTAACAGTGTCAATCAATAATATTGTAAGCCGTCGCCATTTTGAAAATTTTCAATCGGCGTGTAAAAAGCCGATAAACTTAACGAGAGCATGATTTTATGCAACAATTGTATATTATTCTTTCATTTTATTAAAGACTACTTCAAAAATTATTTCAATTACCATGATTACGGTCAATTTCTGTAAATGAACGGCTCGGGTACTGTGGATAAAAATGATTTCGCGGACGCAGAACTGCCGTACAAAATATTGTAAAAGATCGCCATTAACTACGAGTTTGGTATTATTTTCGAAAAATAATAAATAAATAATTAAATGTATAAATCTGAACAAGTTGGTGCAAAAATCGGGCATTATAAAAGTACGAGAATCGAATATTAATGAAATTTTCACGCCGTTTTGATCGTGCACCTGTTAAATTTACGATTTCGACATGTAAATTTCGGATAAAAATTTAAAGGCGACTTTTTCATAGCTAAGTTTTACTTTATTTAGAAATTCATGAAAATGATATGCAAGAATCAATTTCCTTAAAAATTACTGTTTATAGTTACAGCTAGACCCACAGAAAGTGGATATATATAGGCAAAACTGAATGCTATGCCGATGATTCTCCTTAAATTTCTCAACTTCTCCCTAAATTCTGTGGAGGGAGAAGTCACTTCTCCCTGAAATTTTGACCTAGGCTGATCCCTGTGTTTATGCAATTTGCAGATCTAGCTTAATTTTATACCAGTTTGCTGGCTTGAAGTTCTTTTATATTTTCCTTATAGATCAAGAAAGAGTTAGTTTAAGGAATATCTTCGTACAGCCAAACTTCGTTCACTTGAACTTGGAAAATTCGAACACCACCCTTTGCGCAAACTGGATTTGGTCCCAGCAAAATCTTCCCTTATTTCCACAATGCTGAAACTTGCTTTTTGATAGTTTTAGGAAACAACGTTTAAAGATTTGAGTGTCAATGTCTTTAGCCTGTTCATGTTAGTTCTACAAGGCCACAAATGTTTCATCATACAGGGGTCATACGTACCTAATGACACTATAATCTCAATTTTGTCAAAAATAGACTTACAGCATTGTGGAAATGTGGTGATGAAATCCCTGTATACTGCATTTTGTTTGATCGACCTATAACTCGCACAAATTTTGCTGGTGCTGTTGAGTTTGAGCGAACGAAGGTCAACTGTTATTGTTACTAAACTTAATTTAATGATAGGTGGCAGTGAAAATCCTGGTTAAAGTTTTGCATGCAACTTACTATCTCCAAAACTAATGCAGATTTTGAATTGAAACTTCACATGTATCTTTAGGGTTATAAAACTAAGTGATGGCATCAAGTCCCATATCTCTGACATGCATTTTGGCCAAAAGTTACTATTTCAAAATCTAATGTATATACTGGATTGAAACTTTATAAATATCTTAACACCTGCTTCTGGGACAACAACTCGAATAGTCAAGCATTGGCTGTGTTACGGACAGCTCGTATTTAACTTTGTTCATATTATCATTAAATAACCAGGATAAGTTATTATGTTATCTTTGTGAACTGCACATTGCTGGGAAAAAAGCCATAAGCCAAATATTTCAAGAGAGGAAAATAGAAATTAAAATTATGCTATGTATAAGTATAATTGAATCCTTTACCAGCATTGCAGGAAATGCTATAATTGTCCGGTATCTGTAATGGAATCTCTTGCTACAAGTAAATCTACACATATAAGTCTTTCTTTTGCAGGTACATGTGCTGAATGTCTTAATATAGCTACCACGATAATGTGATATGTTTCAAAACCCAGTTCTTGACTATTTTAGGGAGTTAAATCATAGTCTCCATTGAAGATGCCAAACCTACATACATGTATTTTGGTTATATTTAAATGTTATATTAAATTTCAGGTGCACCTTTATGCACCTTTTACTGTAAATTCATTGAATTTCTTGAGCATAAATTTCATGGTTTTGGTAAAAAAGGCAATTTCTTGGTGATATCAATTTCGGATTTCAATTTCTAAACATCATGATCAATTGAATGGTAATTTACTTGTTCGTTTGGACTCGCACATGAAGGAGGAATATGAAAAATTTGAGTCTGTTTTGCAGTTTCTGTATAATTGTCTGTTTGCATTATTTCCAGAAAAGTTTTATTTAAATTTTTGTAATTGTGGCATCATAAATGGAGGGTAGTGATTCATCTGATGTATATGTTTTATATGTATATGTGAAATTAATTTCTGTTTCAGCATTACACAAAAGATGCTGATGGTCTATGTACAAAGTTAATAACGCCACTGCCAAAACAAGGCGGCAATTTTTTCTCAGTCTCTCCAGAAGAATTTGCTTTAGGTGGCTGGACTATTAAGCTAGATGATTTAGTAATTGGAGAACTTATAGGAAAAGGAGAATTTGGAGGTAAGAGGGCTTTACATTTTACGACCACAGTATCATCAAACTTGCTTACGAATAAATGACCCCTATATTTTGGCATTATTAGATCAAGGTCATAGTAATCACAGGACTGAATGGGACAACCCATCATGGGGATGCATGCATGTTGTACTAACAGCTTTTGTTTAATCTTTTTATATAAACCAGTAGAATTGAACTTATGCAATAAAAGGTTAAATAACAGAGCTGATATGTCTTATGGTAGTATTGGCATACTAGACCTGTAATGACCCTTGAGCTAATACCTCTGCTAGTATGCCACTGAGTATCGCCTTAAGGCATGCCAGCCCTCTGTGTAATAACTAATTACCGGTATACCCTCCTTCAAAGAAGAGGAGTATACAGACCATTAGACCAACAACTTCTAATTTTCATTCAATATTGTTGAAATGGCGTTTATTCACTCTTTCAGATGTACATAAAGGTCTATATAAAGGTAAAGCAGTAGCAATCAAGAAACTCAAGGACGATAACAGGGCAGCTCAGTCTTTCTTACGGGAGGCATCATTGATGACGTAAGTACATTAGTCTTCTTTCACTGGTTGTAGGTCAAATCCATTGAGTAGATGGGAATATCCGACTCTATGGTAACTGTTTAACAAGGCTCAGCCTACACAGTTACCCTCAAGCCTCATTACCACATATTTGCCCTTGAGCAAGGTATTCCCATCTACTTAATGGATTTTATTCAAACTTTCAACAGTTGCTCCACATCATCACTCACATCTATATGCCATGGTCTTTGAAGTGTAGATGTGTGTGATATTTTGTTGCTGTGATAGACAAAGTGGGGTTGGAGTTGCCCACACTTTACGGTTTGAATTTATCATCAATTTAGTGACTTCACAATTGTTATTTTTACTCTGCATGACATTAATCACTCTATGGATATCTCTACTTTCTTTTTTAGCTCACCTGTCACAAAGTGACAAGGTGAGCTTTTGTGATCACGCAGCGTCCGTCGTCCGTCCGTGCATCCGTGCGTAAACTTTTGCTTGTGACCACTCTAGAGGACACAGTTTTCATGGGATCTTTATGAAAATTAGTCAGAATGTTCACCTTGATGATATCTAGGTCAAGTTCGAAACTGGGTCACGTGCGGTCAAAAACTAGGTCAGTAGGTCTAAAAATAGAAAAACCTTGTGACCTCTCTAGAGGCCATATTTTTCGTAAGATCTTTATGAAAATTGGTCAGAATGTTCATCTTGATGATATCTAGGTCAAGTTCGAAACTTGGTCACGTCTGGTCCAAAACTAGGTCAGTAGGTCAAATAATAGAAAAACCTTGTGACCTCTGTAGAGGCCATATTTTTCATGGGATCTGCATGAAAGTTGGTCAGAATGTTCATCTTGATGATATCTAGGTTAAGTTTGAAACTGGGTCAACTGCGGTCAAAAACTAGGTCAGTAGGTCAAATAATAGAAAAACCTTTTGACCTCTCTATAGGCCATATTTTTCACAAGATCTTCATGAAAATTGGTCAGAATGTTCATCTGGATGATATCTAGGTCAAGTTCGAAACTGGGTCATGTCCAGTCCAAAACTAGGTCAGTAGGTCAAATAATAGAAAAACCTTCTGACCTCTGTAGAGGCCGTATTTTTCATGGGATCTGCATGAAAATTGGTCAGAATGTCCATCTTGATGATATCTAGGTCAAGTTCGAAACTGGGTTAACTGCAGTCCAAAACTAGGTCAGTAGATCTAAAAATAGAAAATCCTTGTGACCTCCCTAGAGGCCATATTTTTCAATGTATCTTCATGAAAATTGGTCAGAATGTTCACCTTGATGATATCTAAGTCAAGTTTGAAACTGGTTCACATGCGGTCTAAAAGTAGGTCAATAGGTCAAATAATACAAAAACCTTGTCACCTCTCTAGAGGTCATATTTTTCATAGGATCTGCATGAAAATTGGTCAGAATGTTCATTTTGATGATATCTAGGTCAGGTTCGAAACTAGGTCATGTGTGGTCAAAAACTAGGTCAGTAGGTCAAATAATAGAAAAACCTTGTGACCTCTGTAGAGGCCATATTTTTCATGGGATCTGCATGAAAGTTGGTCAGAATGTTTATCTTGATGATATCTAGGCCAAGTTCGAAACTGGGTCACACGCGGTCAAAAACTAGGTCAGTAGGTCAAATAATAGAAAAACCTTGTGACCACTCTAGAGGCCATATTTTTCATGGGATCTGTATGAAAATTGGTCTGAATGTTCATCTTGATGATATCTAGGTCAAGCTTGAAACCGGGTCAACTGCGGTCAAAAACTAGGTCACTAGGTCTAAACATAGAAAAACATTTTGACCTCTCTAGAGGCCATATTTTTCAATGGATCTTCATGAAAATTGGTGAGAATGTTCACCTTGATGATATCTAGGTCAAGTTCGTAACTGGGTTACATGCGGTCAAAAAGTAGGTCAGTAGGTCTAAAAATAGAAAAACCTTGTGACCTCTCTGAAGGCCATATTTTTCATGAGATCTTCATGAAAATTTGTGAGAATGTTCACCTTGATGATATCTATGTCAAGTATAAAACTGGGTCACATGCCTTCAAAAACTAGGTCATTATTTGACCTTCTTGCCCTTAAGTGCAATGATAACAGGTGAGCGATATAGGGCCATTTTGGCCCTCTTGTTTATGTCTTGCATCAAAAAAGCATAAAAAGTGCAGGTGTGTGATCTCCTCTGACAGCTTTTGTTTTATGATATCATTTTAAACATCTACCAGTCTGTATGTTTTACAATCCTAGTATTATTTGCTGTGAAGTCATTAATTTTCATGTGGGACTGATTTTCACGGATTTCATGCTTAAGTCAATCCTCGAAGTTAAAACCTAATGAAGCTGTATATTTTTTATGTATTTTATGTTCAAAGGTCAAAATCCAGATATATATAATATATATATATAATATGTATATACATATCAACAATACAGTTGTTTAGCCCCACCTCCTCCCACGCCACCCCAAAATTTCATACCCAAGAAATTGTACAGTTTTTGCAGTATACTACAGGAGTTTATCATGTAGGCAGTGTAACTAAAACTACAACCTTCAAGTAGGAACTATTTATTTTAGATATATGTGTAGCTAACTGCATCAAAGAATGTAGGATGAAACAATATTTTAGATAATTATCATCTTCGGAAAAAAAGTTATTTGAGCTGAAAAAAATGATCCCGGATAAAATATTTGGAAAAAAATGGAGACAACTCCGCTTCGACTTTACAATATGCTTAGGTGGCTATTGACCTAGTACCCCATGCAAACTGTGCACTTTTTACCTCTATGCAGGGAAAAAGCATGCTTAATTGCCACAAGGATTAGCAATCTAAATAGAAAACTGTGTAAAGATCAAATAAGTTAATGCCCTGGGGAAAGTGTGACATTTTCTGTGGTGAAATTTGTCAACAAACAGATTATTTTTTTGAAAAACTCAACCCACAGAATTTTACAAGGTAAAATATGTTGAAAAGGCTACTGCTGGAAAGAGAACAATCTCTACTACCCATATATATACGTCAAAGTATGGGAAAACCATCTAGAAATATGAGAAAATCAAAGAAATCAATTTCAGGACTGTTAGATGTATGACTGTCTTATCATGCATAGCATTTAACATAGATAGATTACTTTTCCATTGCACTGATATTACATGGACAGGATTAGGATTAACAAATGATGTTAACTAAACATTTTCACTATATAAACAGATTGTCTCCCTTGTGTAAAGAGGGCTTAGGGTAAGTCTCTAAAAGGTTATGGGCAATTATAATCTCATGGAGCGTCAACTTGTTTGATCACAATGCTGTATACATTTTCAGGTCAGTACGTCATCCAAACCTCGTATCACTTATAGGAATAGTTCAGGAGGGGACAATATACTTAGTTCTAGATTTTATGGGCAAAGGTAATCTTGTGGAATATCTTAGATCAAGAGGACGTAGTGTCATCACAAAGAAAGATCAAATCAATTTTGCTACGTAAGTACTATTGATAAATATATATATATGTGCAGAGCTTTGGATTACCCTTGAATATGTCTAATTTCAGGTCATTGTCATTATTTGCAAATCTTGTCATCTAAGAAACTCCACGTTCAAGGGTATCCAACTTGGACTTTAAGGTTGTATTCATTAGATCTTTAAATTGTAGGCGTGGAGTCTTTTATATTTAAGAAATAATAAATCTCATTTAGTGATTTGTCGCTGAATAAATCATTGTTTGGAGATCAGATGTGAAGGAATTATATCACGAGGGCGCAGCCCGAGGGATATAATTATACGCATCTGAACCTCAAACAATGATTTTATTCAGGAGCAAATCACTAAATGAGGTATATTATTTCGATTCTAACACGTTATCAAGGACTTTAAAGTACATGCTTGACGGCATTCATTAAATATTTGCCCATTTTCAATCAGTTTCTTTTCCAGCGCGCCGCTATGCCCTTTGACACTATGACATAATAATTGTGATGTCAGAACAGTGAATTGTTGTATAATAATTCACTGTTTTCAGCCTTCTTTGTTTAATAGGAAAATGAATCAGATCGTGTTAGAATAAGTAATATTGCATTGCAGAGCAACAGGTAAGCGCTCAGAATGAATTGGGTATTGCCCTATCATTTTCTTTGAATTGGGTATTGGCTTAACTAAATTGAGTAATCTAAAACACGTTACCCCATGGTTTTTACTTTAATTGGGTATACATCTATTTCAGTGGGAGCTTATTAATTTTTTTTTGCTTTCATCACAGATGAAACTGTAGAACAAAGAAATAAACAAGATAAAGAACAATTGATCACTATGTGTATTCTGTGGAACATGGGTTGCACAAAGTTTTTGAGCAGTCACAGATACTTGTCCATTCGCTAAAAGTAAAATAAAACTTCAATACATCAGGCCCTTTCCCAGCCGCATAAGGCGCCGCGCTACCGCGGCGCTTAAAACACGAAATACAGCTTCCCGCAGCGCTTAAATATCCCGCGCGGTGCCTCAATTATTAGCGCGGCGTCTTAAATCAGTAAGCGATTTCATCCCCGTGAGATACCTCATGTGTAGTGTATATGTAATTTCCCTGTTGACATGCCTCGACGATTTTTTTGATCAGCAAATTACGTCACGGCGAGTGCACACAGGTAATGAGAATCAATGAAGTGTTAAAATTAATTGATAAATAGTATGGAAGGTGCGTAAGCGGCCAGCTGATTACCAAGCACGTGAAAAGTGCCCTAGATTTCTTCGCGCAAAATTTAAATTAGACCGTTGTTTAGTATAATAACAAGTATATATCAATGAAGTTTGATTCTACTGTAATTTAAACTAGAAAATGCACAACTTTTAATGAATATCGAAAGTAAAAGAACGTTTAGAATGTCCGTTCACGAGTCGTTAATTACTCCTGATGTCGTATGCAATTTTTCCATATTTCCTTCAAAAAAAAAGCTGACAGTCGGTGTATTTTTTACGATGAGAAACATCAAAATATGAGGAACTATCTCTGGTTTACCCTAGTAGGTCATGTAACTGAATAAAATCTACTTTCAGACAACATTCCGAAAGTGTACCAGTATCCGAATAGTATATTTTGGATATGCGTTTTAGTAAACTTTAACCTGACTGTAATAGCACTTTTCTGTTAATGAAATATTGATGAAAGACCTGATCAATACAACATGACTTTTGATAATTATTAGTTTACAATGTGACCTGAAACAGGCCTTTAACTATGTTGTTTACAACATGATCTTGGTTTCAAGATTAAGCTAATCTATTAAGGCCCTCCACTATTTCATATTCATACCCCTCCTGCACCCACCCCTTATCCCGCCATACAGACTTTACCCCAGCGCCTTAGAAAATTTCTGGGGAAGGGCCTGTACATGTATTTTTATATCAGTTGTCCCACTAATTTAAATATGAATTTATGTTTTAAGTAAAGTAATTGGTATTGATAGATATAAAAAGCTATTAACAATTGTGGACTTGTAGAATGCAAACTGAGACACAAGTTATAACTTAATGGTATATATAGGTAAATGCAGCGTTACTAGGGTTGCAGTACAGTCAATATTGTGGATGCGACCAGGTGTCCTCAACGACCATTTGTCTTTAACGACCACTTTGAATTCCCCCCGAACAATTTTACTATTAAAATATTTGTGCTAAACGACTTTTGTCTAACGCGACCAGCGACCGCTGATTTTCGGCGAAATTGACTTACCTTTTTAGCTCACCTGTCACAAAGTGACAAGGTGAGCTTTTGTGATCGCGCGGTGTCCGTCGTCCGTGCGTGCGTGCGTGCGTCAGTCCGTAAACTTTTGCTTGTGACCACTCTAGAGGTCACATTTTTCATGGGATCTTTATGAAAGTTGGTCAGAATGTTCAACTTGATGATATCTAGGTCAAGTTCAAACTGGGTCACGTGCCGTCAAAAACTAGGTCAGTAGGTCTAAAAATAGAAAAACCTTGTGACCTCTCTAGAGGCCATATATTTCACAAGATCTTCATGAAAATTGGTCAGAACGTTCACCTTGATGATATCTAGGTCAAGTTCGAAACTGGGTCACGTGCCATCAAAAACTAGGTCAGTAGGTCAAATAATAGAAAAACCTTGTGACCTCTCTAAAGGCCATATTTTCATGGGATCTGTATGAAGTGGGTCTGAATGTTCATCTTGATGATATCTAGGTCAAGTTCGAAACTGGGTCACGTGCGGTCAAAAACTAGGTCAGTAGGTCTAAAAATAGAAAAACCTTGTGACCTCTCTAGAGGCCATATATTTCATGAGATCTTCATGAAAATTGGTCAGAATGTTCACCTTGATGATATCTAGGTCAAGTTCGAAAGTGGGTCACGTGCCGTCAAAAACTAGGTCAGTAGGTCAAATAATAGAAAAACCTTGTGACCTCTCTAGAGGCCATATTTTTCATGGGATCTGTATGAAAGTTGGTCTGAATGTTCATCTTGATGATATCTAGGTCAAGTTCGAAAGTGGGTCACGTGCCATCAAAAACTAGGGCAGTAGGTCAAATAATAGAAAAACCTTGTGACCTCTCTAAAGGCCATATTTTTCATGGGATCTGTATGAAAGTTGGTCAGAATGTTCATCTTGATGATATCTAGGTCAAGTTCGAAACTGGGTCACGTGCGGTCAAAAACTAGGTCAGTAGGTCTAAAAATAGAAAAACCTTGTGACCTCTCTAGAGGCCATATATATCATGAGATCTTCATGAAAATTGGTCAGAATGTTCACCTTGATGATATCTAGGTCAAGTTTGAAAGTGGGTCACGTGCCATCAAAAACTAGGTCAGTAGGTCAAATAATAGAAAAACCTTGTGACCTCTCTAAAGGCCATATTTTTCATGGGATCTGTATGAAAGTTGGTCTGAATGTTCATCTTGATGACATCTAGGTCAAGTTCGAAAGTGGGTCACGTGCCGTCAAAAACTAGGTCAGTAGGTCAAATAATAGAAAAACCTTGTGACCTCTCTAAAGGCCATATTTTTCATGGGATCTATATGAAAGTTGGTCTGAATGTTCATCTTGATGATATCTAGGTCAAGTTCGAAACAGGGTCATGTGCGGTCAAAAACTAGGTCAGTAGGTCTAAAAATAGAAAAACCTTGTGACCTCTCTAGAGGCCATACTTGTGAATGGATCTCCATAAAAATTGGTCAGAATGTTCATCTTGATGATATCTAAGTCAGGTTCGAAAGTGGGTCACGTGCCATCAAAAAGTAGGTCAGTAGGTCAAATAATGAAAAAACGTGACCTCTCTAGAGGCCATATTTTTCATGGGATCTGTATGAAAGTTGGTCTGAATGTTTATCTTGATGATATATAGGTCAAGTTTGAAACTGGGTCAACTGCGATCAAAAACTAGGTCAGTAGGTCTTGAAATAGAAAAACCTTGTGACCTCTCTAGAGGCCATACCCTTGAATGGATCTTCATGAAAATTGGTCAGAATGTTCACCTTGATGATATCTAGGTCAAGCTTGAAACTGGGTCACGTGCCATAAAAAACTAGGGTAGTAGGTCAAATAATAAAAAAACCTTGTGACCTCTCTAGAGGCCATACCTTTCATGGGATCTGTATGAAAGTTGGTCTGAATGGTCATCTTGATGATATCTAGGTCAGGTTTGAAACTGGGTCAACTGCGGTCAAAAGTAGGTCAGTAGGTCTAAAATTAGAAAAATCTTTTGACCTCTCTAGAGGCCATATTTTTCAATGGATCTTCATGAAAATTGATCTGAATGTTCACCTTGATGATATCTAGGTCAGTTTCGAAACTGGGTCACGTGCGGTCAAAAACTAGGCCAGTAGGTATAAAAATATAAAAACCTTGTGACCTCTCTAGAGGCCATATTTTTCATGAGATCTTCATGAAAATTAGTGATAATGTTCACCTTGATATCTAGGTAAAGTTCAAAACAGGGTCACGTACCTTTGAAAACTAGGTCAATAGGTCAAATAGTAGAAAAACCTTGTGACCTCTCTAGAGACCATATTTTTCAATGGATCTTCCTGAAAATTGGTCAGAATTTTTATCTTGATAATATCTAGGTCAGGTTCAAAACTGGGTCACATGAGCTCAAAAACTAGGTCACTATGTCAAATAATAGAAAAAACGACGTCATACTCAAAACTGGGTCATGTGGGAAGAGGTGAGCGATTCAGGACCATCATGGTCCTCTTGTTTGGTTAAGCGACCAGTAAAATTAAACTATGTCCATATTAAATCATCTTTACATCAAACACTGCCGCCGATTAATTATGAGAACGTGTTGACACTTAATTCTCGATTGCAAAAGGTGAGAAATGTAAGTAACATCTGATGGGATCCCGCAATCACTGCATAATTATTAGTGAGAGACCGATATGACTATGACCAATCAAATTCGTCGTTGTTTTTAAGATCCGCCCATTTTTTCCAATAATAACTTGACCTTGATAAATAAGGAAAATTGCATATCGTGTTATACATGTATTGTAAGCTATCCTATGTGTAATTGATTGATCTTGAATATGTCTAAATGGAAAGTGTTAACGTTGGATGATAGAGCTCGTGTGTTGGAATTAAGTAAGAACAAAAGTGCTCGTAAATTGGCTGAAGAAATGGGCGTAGGAAAAACCCAGATCCAAAACATTCTGAAACGGAAAGCAGAAGTGTTGGAGGATATTGAAAACAATGTTTCAGGTGATCGTAAACGTGCGAGGAGAGTAACTGTTCACGGGGATGTAAACAATTTGGTATACGAGTGGTTTAAGGACGTGACTGCTAGGAGAATGCCCGTGTCTGGGCCTATCTTGTGCACTCAAGCTCTTTAAGTTCGCGAGTGATCTTGGGAACATTAACTTTAAGGCATCAACGGGATGGCTTGCTTCGTTCTTGAAACGTAATAACATTGTGTGAAATTCAGCTGATTTTATCGAAGTGAAACACACACTTTATTACACTTTAAAGTTCTATTGATGTATGTAAATAATTTATGCATATGTTAATCTTTATTCTGAAACACTTGCATAAAATGAAGAGAATTTCAAACCATTAAATTGATAAGAATAACATGTATTTTATCTGCATCCTTACCCAATGTGTCTCTTACATACACCACGTGAAAACTGAAGTCCAATATATTATGCCCAATTTCCGTACTTTGTCCTAAGAGACCGTTGTCTTAAGAGACCACTTTTTGCCTGTCCCTTGGGTGGTCTCTTAACACAAGATTGACTGTAAATTAGGTTGATATGTAGTGCAGATTTGCATTGGCCAATAATAGACTTAATTTTTTCTGGTGTGTAAGTTAAAAACAAGTTTTTTTAATACCACGTTATGGATTTCATTTGTTTATTTATTACCTCCCTTTAATATGATAAAATACAGATATTAGCATTTGAAAGCATTCACCAATTATAGATTACCAGACATTTTCAAAGTTCATAATGTCATATAGTTACCATTTATATACATTGTTAGTTTGTTGTCCTATTACTTGGAAGATGTAATGGTATGCAATATGTTTTGTGAAAAATGTCACTAGGTGTGGGACTTTGGTAACTCTGTTACAAATTCTTGTTACAGTGACACATGTAGCGCAATGGCATATCTGGAAGATAGACAGTTGGTTCATAGAGATTTAGCAGCTAGAAATGTCCTGGTCAATGATGAAGGTACAGCAAAGGTAGGCAAACTGTCTGTATGTTTACACTTCTCAGAAGGGGCACTTAATTGAATAAAATCAGAATGTGTTCTTAATTGAATGAAATCAGAATGTGCATTTAATTGAATAAAATCAGAATGTGCACTTAATTGAATAAAGTCAGACTGGGCAGTTAATTGAATAAAATCAGACTGGGCAATTAATTGAATAAATATTATATTGAATATTATTGTGTCCATGGTGTCTGTTTGGTGTGATAGCCTATAGGAATCAACAGTGGTCTAGGAGAGATACAGCATTCCTTTGACTAGAAATAAAGTACTATTTAGGCATTGGAACTAAATATATAAACTCCAAGTAGGCACTACTTGCTATGTCTCCCCCCCTCTGGGGGAGACATATTGTTTTTGCCCTGTCCGTACGTCACACTTCATTTCCGATCAATAACTGGAGAACCATTTGATCTAGAACCTTCAAACTTCATAGGGTTGTAGGGCTGCTGGAGTAGACGACCCCTATTGTTTTTGGGGTCACTCCGTCAAAGGTCAAGGTCACAGGGGCCTGAACATTGAAAACAATTTCCAATCAATAACTAGAGAACCACTTGACCCAAAATGTTGAAACTTCATAGGATGATTGGTCATGTAGTGTAGATGACCGCTATTGTTTTTGGGGTCACTCCGTCAAAGGTCATAGTCACAGGGGCCTGAACATTGAAAACCATTTCCGATCAGTAACTTGAGTACCGCTTGACCCAGAATGTTGAAACTTCATAGGATGATTGGTCATGCAGAGTAGATGACCCCTTTTGGGGTCACTCTGTTAAAGGTCAAGGTCACAGGGGCCTGAACATTGAAAACCATTTCGGTCAGTAACTTGAGAACCACTTGACCCAGAATGTTGAAACTTCATAGGATGATTGGTCATGCAGAGTAGATGACCCGGGGTCACTCTGTTGAAGGTCAAGATCACAGGGGCCTGAACATCGAAAACCATTTCCGATCAATAACTTGAGAACCTCTCGACCCAGAATGTTGAAACTTCATAGGATGATTGTTCCTGCAGAGTAAAAGACCCATATTGTTTTTGGGGTCACTCCGTTAAAGGTCAAGGTCACAGGGGCCTGAACATTGATAACCATTTCCAATCAATAACTTGAGAACCTTTTGATCCAGAATGTTGAAACTTCATAGGATGATTGAACATGCAGAGTAGATGACCCCTATTGATTTTTTGGTCAGTATTTTAAAGGTCAAGGTCACAGGGGCCTGGTCATGTAAAATCATTTCCGGAAAATAACTCGAGAACCACTTGACCTAGAATGTTGAAACTTAATAGGATGATTGGACATGTAGAGTAGATGACCCCTATTTATTTTGGGGTCACTTGATCAAAGGTCAAGGTCACAGGAACCTGAACAGCGGCTTGAGAACCACTAGGCCAAGAGTGTTGAAACTTAGCGGGATGACTGGACATGCAAAGTAAGATGATCCCTATTGCAGCCAACCATCAGTGTTTCTTTGACTTTCGCTCCTGACCCCTATTGACTTCTTGCCTATAGGACTTTGCATTGGGGAGACATGTGCTTTTTTACAAAAGCAATTTCTAGTTTTAGATGTATGTGTAGTTAACTGCATCAAAATCACTACTGTCATAAGTCGTATTAAGAAGGACTAACAACAGTATTGTGTTTAACCCTCAGTTTGCTATTCTAGCAATGCTGGCAGTTTACATGTTAAGAATATTTGTGAGTTCAGAAGTTTACAACACTGAATTAGTTAAAATGATGTGAATGAAGGAGAAAGCAGAACTGTTAAAGAAACCTGATTAAATGACAGTATTGGTAATTTCCATCGGTTATGAAATCCATAGTTTGTCTGCTTAGCTCAATAGGGAGAGCACAGATATACAAATTGCATGGTCATGAATTTGATCCCCAGGATGGTGTGAAAATTTGATAAAAGACATTGTGTCTAAAATCATTTGTCCTCCACCTCTGCTTCATGTGGGGAAGTTGGCATTTACTTGCAGAGAACAGGTTTGAACTTATACAGAATCCAGGAACACTGGTCAGGTTAACTGTACACTGTCACATAACTGAAATACTGTTGAAAAATGGGTGTTAAACCCAAAACAAAGAAATAAAAAATGAAATCTGTTTGTTGCATTTAAAATATAAGTGAGTCAACCTCCTTGATAAGGGATGAAATTCATTTCTTAAATGGAGGAAAGAGTATTTATTGAGTAGTGCAGATGAAAGGCAAGCATGCGAGAATGAAGTGTATGTGGCATTTTCATACATTGTAGGTGTCTGATTTTGGATTAGCCAATAGAGTAGATTACAACCCAGCCCAGGTTGGTGGCAAATTTCCAATTAAATGGACGGCACCAGAAGCACTCAGGGACAATGTGAGTACATGTGTATTCTACTGCAGTATGTCATTTTAGAAAAAGTAACCAAGCTTGTGCACGCTGTCAAAAATGTTTGCCTAAATTGACTTACTATGAAATAATTATTTTTCAAAGATACCATAACTGATTTACCTGGATTTCTTGGTTACATTTATCCAAAAATTAAATTCTAACAAACAAATACACATATTTCATCTTAAAATTTAAGTCTTATATTTGCATGAAGTAGCAGGAGCCATGTGCATGAAATTAAATGGTTTATGTTTGAATTTTTGTAATTTCAGAAATTTACCAGCAAGTCTGACATGTGGAGTTTTGGTATCCTTTTGTGGGAAATTTACTCATTTGGCCGAGTCCCTTATCCGAGAATTGTAAGTATATGTTGGACTGAAATGGGAGGTCTTACTTATTAAGAGTACCTGTCAGTATCATGAATTGCCATTTATTTACCATATCCTAAAAAATTGCTCTACATAAATAAGCAAACATTGCAAGTCATGCAGTTCACTGATTGGCAAGTCGATACAAAATTTAGTGCTGCAGAAAAAGCTATGTAGCTATCCTCATGAGGTTAGATAATGCCAAGATGTATTTTGATTAGAAGTCCCAGCTATTGCTCTGGATTTTTAAGCCCCTGGGGGCATATAGCATAGCTGCTGTCTGTACGTACGTACATCCGTCTGTGTCCCGAAATCTTTTGTGGCCAACTCCAACACTGTAAGCCTGATTTGCTTAAACTTTCACAGATGAACAACCTTGATGTGCAGATGGCCTTAAAAGAAGGAATCTTTTTTGTGACAATTTTACCACATTTATGGCCCTTTGATAGTTTTGCGGGGGGCCTCCGTGGCTGAGTGGTTAAGGTCACTGACTTAAAATCGCTTGCCCCTCATCGATATGGGTTCGAGCCTCACATAGGGCGTTGAATTCTTCATGTGAGGAAGCCATCCAGCTGGCTTACGGAAGGTCGGTGGTTCTACCCAGGTGCCCGCTTGTGATGAAATAATGCACGGAGGGGCACCTGGGGTCTTCCTCCACCATCAAAGCTGTAAAGTCGCCATATGACATATAATTGTGTCGGTGCGACATTAAACCCAACAAAAATAAATAAATTGATAGTTTTGCTGTATAGAATATAGAGAAAAATCTTGTTTGTCCAACTCCTCCAATGCTATTAGCCTGATTTGCTTCAAACTTTAGCAGATGAATAAGCTTGATGTGCAGATGACCATGAAGAAAGAAACTTTTTCTGTAATTATTTTTACTGCAGTTTTGGTTCTTTGATAGTTTTGCTGTATAGAATATAGAGAAATATCTTGTGTGTCCAACTCTGAAAACACTACTGAAAGGATATGCTTGGAAGTTTCACAGGTGAAGGATGTTCATGTGAAGATGACCATAAACAATAGACTTTTTTCTGTTGGTATTTTTTTTCTCTAGAATTATGGCCCTTCCTTGATAAAAACTTTGCTATTTAGAGGATGGCACAGTATGTGGGGGCATCCATGTCATATGGACACAATTTTAGTTTTTTTCATTTTTTTTAATTAATAACTAATTTTAAGTTTTATTCAAATAACATTTTCAGTGACTCCAATTTGAGTTTGATGGAGGCACTAAAGTCTGTGTTGTCTATAAAGGTTTTACTCTTAAAAATGACACTAACTTTTCTTATCAGGCACAGGCTGTGGATTTTCCCAGCTGTCTTATAAGTGACATACATGACATACTGATAGAGTTGAAATGAAAGAATGTAAATTTAAACAATATTTATATTTTCAGCCACTAGCAGATGTAGTAATGCACGTAGAGCGGGGATACAGAATGGAGGCCCCGGAAGGATGCCCACCTGAAATATACACTATTATGACAGAGGCATGGAAAGGAGACCCGGAAAAAAGACCAACATTCAAAATAGTGTTACAAAAACTTCATGATTTACAGGCCGTTACTGTATGATGTAAAAATATAGTATCTTTTGGGATTATTTCTACATAGATATATACTGTATTCTAATATAAACTGGTCTGCATCAAAAACACCAAGAACATATCTGTCCTAGACACCAGTATATTGTAAATAAAGAAATAGTATAACTAGACCTTTCTACAGAAAACAGTATTTCTTGAAGCGGAAATTTGTTAGAAAATTCACTTATGAAGTCATTTTCTTATATGCAAATCAGGAAATTAGTCAAGTTTTTCTAGGGCTGAAATGATGAATGCATCTTGAATGAAACCGCTGAGTTAAAGGTCTTTTAAGGTATGTTGAAGGTATTGTAGTAAACGAGTCACTTGCATTAACATTTTCTTTCTAATGCTGCAGATCCTTTATATGAACAGAGACCAAATTATCAGTCAGAAATGTTACAAAAATTGAAAATGAAAACAGCTTGAAATTGTAATATAGCCTTGAAAAATTAAGGTGCTTAAATACTCCCTTTTCAGCAGAAGGAAGGCCAGGATGCTGTAGTGTAGGACTGTGGGAAGGTTTGTGCTTGTGGTCACTGTTCTAAGGAAATAAATGAATGCCAGGTTTTTAAATGCAGTATTTTTCTTCTGCTTCCATTTTAATATAATGTAATGTTAAGTTTGGGAGTGAAAAATTTGAAACCAGTCATGTTTGATGAATTAGTTACTTATAGGGCTATCACAGTTATTCACTAAGGATATGTATTGCGTATGTGGATAAAAACAATGAATTACCGGTATTGCTGCAGTTGTCTGTACCAGACTTTGGTAGCTTTTCAGTTGTTGACTTTATTGCCTAAATGGCTGAATGTAATTAATCAGTTAATCAATTGCTTGTTACTTCAACTGTTATATATCTGTAGGATATTTTCTAAATGTATCTGAAACATAGAAAAGATAAAGAAATCAGTAGGGGATCACATAAATGCAGCCTTGGTGCTCAAGTCATTGATGTTTGAGTGAGCAATATTTCACATACATGTATTAGATTAAGTGAAAATTGTTGAAAAGATATTCTGAATGCTGTAGTATTATGTTAAGTCAAAAATTGTCTTTTAAAAATGCCTCAGAGGTGCCTTTTGGTAAAATGTAATATATTTACGGAAGGCTGTACACATACCAAGTGTTGTACTTTCAAGGCAATGCATGTGTTTTGAAAACACTTGTGTTTAATTTCTATTTATAGATTATAGAGTATAGTTCAGCGGTGTTCATTGTGTAAATTGTGTGTTATAGTTATCATAAAACAAGATGGTCACAACAGGATTGTCCCATTCTCGTTTAGTTTGTGGCCAGTTGTAATTTCAAATTAATTTTGATTTTTTTTCTACAATACTTATCTTAAGTAAAAAGTTATGCCATATGTTTTTGAACAGTGTTGACATGAAAAGGAGTTTGTCATTGTTTTTTTTATATAGAACCTTAATCACTTGTTCATTTTATTTCTACTCAACTTCCATTTTTCAAATTTTTTATACAGTTTGTATTCTTATGACACGCATTAATTTTTTGATATATCACGTAATATGTTGGAAACAGATTTAGTATGTATTTATTGTTTAGAGAACAGAATTTTTGTTAGATTAGTACTTAACCATTGAGATTTAAATTTATTTATGGAGCGCCAAACAAAAATCTGTCATAAATTGTTGTGATTTAGTGGTTAATCAAAGACAATTAATCCTGAATATTTCATGTATGATGTGATCATTTTGGAACGTTTTTATCGTTGAATTATGTTGTCCTAACAATTCCCCAAAAATTTAATTAACTGAAGTGTTACATATTCATTCAATTAACAGAATTGCCTCTTACATATGTAAATACAAATGTATGCATGTCAACCTGTTTTACAAATTAACCGACAAATTTTTATTGATTCCTAGCACTTCTAACTCCTCATACTTATGACTGACAATATTACAATTAATGACAGATTTCTGTTTAACCCACTGTTTGTACTATAGTACTGAGAAACATTTTGATTTTAAAAAAATAAGCTAGCAAGTTTTATTCTTGTTGAAATGCTCAATGTTTGAGACCTGTTACTTCGTGAGAATATGGGCATTGCAAGAATATTACATATTAGGCTGCACAATAAATAGTATTGTTTTCTCATCAGCTGTGGCAGTGCTAAATATATTTCATGTATATATCAGGGTCCAAGGTTAAAGTGCAAGGGTAGAAAGTGAGAACACGTCCGAACACCAGAAAAGTTTAAGACTGTAATTTAATATAACTACCGGTTTCGGTATTTAGAATACCTTCATCAGGGTCCAAAGGTAGTACAAGTTGGGAGCAAAGTCTCAAAAATCCAGCAGTTAATTTGTAATAATTTATTTTAGCTCGATTGTGATGAAAGCTGCAAGGTTATTTGAGCCACTCTGAAATCCACTTTCTGGAAAAAACAGTACAGGTGTCATGAGAAATTGTGGTCTTGACCTCAGTGGGGCTCAAACCCAAGACTGCAGGGTTGAACGGCCAAAACCTTACACACTAGACCACTGCTAAATCCAGCTATTGATTGGTTGTTTGATGGCACAGTTTTGAAATTGACCAGTCTGAATACTGCATTGCAAGACTGGCCTACAGTTTTATAGCCTTGGGTCCCTGGTGTACACTAAATATAAGAACATTTCACTGGTTGCAGGTGCAGATGGGTGTATCCAGTATGTCTGTAACTGTTTGTGATTTCAAGGCTCTGTCGAGGTACAAATGTACCACCGAAGCAGGTAACTGGACAGTCAGGTAGTCCCATCTGCATCTACAATCAGTGATAAATTCCTTTTCTTGCATACAGCTCAATTGATAGAAGAAATACTTTCTGCTGTCAACAGTTTTTCGCCCTTATATAGCAACTTGATACCAGTGAGTTTGTATGTATAGATATGTTAAGGTGTTTTAAAAACGATACTAACAACTTGATAGCTAGCATTATTTAACATATGCCTTGTTTTACTGTTAAGTTTGGCAGTTGTTACTTTATTTTCTATGAAACGCCTTTATTACTGTATAATTGATAAGCATATGAAGAAATGTAAATTCCAGCATTACATAGATGTTGTTTGAAGTGGAAGGTCAACTAATGAAATAGTTTTTGGACTAAGGCTTTCTGTAGAATAAATGAAGCTGTATACTTGTATTAGAGAGACATACAGATTTTATCATTACACCTATAGACCCATAGACTCAGTGTGTGGGACTGTAAGTAGTCATGCCAGCTGTTCACTGGTCTGTCTAGCATTCCTTACCACAGACATACCTCCAGAACCATTTTGTGGATTTTCAAATAACTATACATGTACATAAATTTTCACCATCATACCTAGATATTCACCCATGACCAAAGGTCAGTAGGTCCAAGGTCAAGGTCAATAGCTTTATTTCATGTTTACTCCATACATTCTAAATGGCACAGAAGATTGTCATAATCTTTTACTTTCATTGAGAGGCTGAGCCTAGCGCTTAACTTCCCTGTATTAAAGCAGTGTCTGTGGGTATTTAACACCATCAGTGATAGCTCTAGTTTAAGTTTTGTCAGTTCTGATTATTGATGGTTAGATTTTGAATCAGTTTTTGCTGGAAGAATCAACCAAAACTGTATATTAACTAATGGGTAAATGTTTGGTGCTTCTGTGTCTGTCATGTCTTTGACGACTGTAAATATGTAGGCACTATCCTGTTTTATTATCAGTTCTATCCTATTTATATTTCTGTACTTCTCTGTTTATATGACAGTACAATCCTGTTATTATGATGACAGTCTTGTTAATAAATCAGTTCTATCATGTTGGTAGGTCAGCATTGTCTTGTATTTATATACAAGGAATATCCCATTTGCAAGTACTATCCAGTTGGAATATCAGTGTTATCCTTTTGGTATGGCAGTTCTGTCCTGTAAAAATGACAGGACTAGTCTGTTAATACAACAAAGTTCCGTGTTAATTGGACAGGACCGTTGTTTTAGGACAAACAGTTCTTGCTTCTTGAAAATGCAGTACTGTCTTGTTAGTATGTCACTTTTCTCCTGTTAATATGTCTGCACTATACTGTTTGATATGTCAGTACTACCTTAAATCATTTGTAAACTGTGTTGTTTACAGCTTGGTCAATAAGACATGATAGGTGTTGGGAGTTTCCTCCTTGTGTTATGTTTTATAGACCAAGGTATTTTAAGACAACTGTTTTAAAATCTAGAAGGAAACAAAAGCAATCTCCTTCATATAATTATTGACATCCATGTTTTTGTTACTTTCAGTTTCAAAGATAGCTGCATTTGTATATCACTAACTAAATGTAATGTACCAGTATTACGTAATCATAGGACTAAAACTGTGGCATTATCTCTTGTACCTGTATAGTAAACATAAGTTTGTGGTAATTGTGTTATGTAAAGATTAAACATGTACTACAAGCTATCTAAGTGGGGATACATAAGGCCCACAAGGTTTTGAACAGTCTTTAAATGGAAAGTATTTGAAAGTGTAACTGTCACTTGACAAAAAATCAGGCCTTTATTTCAAGGGTCTTAGAACAAATTGATGCATTTATTTATGTTATATAATTAATTTTTTGCCCCAAATATTTTTGGAGGCACTTAAAGTTGCCCTTGTCCTTTCATCTGTCTGTCCATCCTTCTGACACCTATCTCAAAAAGTATTGGACATAGAGTCATCAAATTTCACAGAATTGTTATTCAGCTTGTGAAGTTTTGCACCTGGTGGTTGATTTGGATTTCACACAGCCAGACAAGAGTTAAGGCCCTTGAATTAGTAAATAATATGCATGTTTGTGTTGCATGTATCTCAATAAGTATTTGACCCAGGATTATGAAACATTACAGGAATATTATTCAGCATGTGAAGTTGTGGAGTTTTGTTAGAGATATCACTCGGTCACACCAGAATTACTGGCCTTGACTTAGTCAAAAATAGACATACAGTGACAGGGATTGGGGGCACCAGTGTCATATGGACACACGTCTAGTTTGAATTATCTGTTACATGAATACCATTGTATATAGAAACCTCGACATATCATATAATGTCGGCGCTGTTAAATACTGTTTTATTAAGAGATTTTTTTTTCGCTTTGTATCTATAACAGATCTATCTGTTTTGTGTTTTGTTTTTTTCTATGTATGAAATTATTACAAATAAGTTTTGTTGAAATAGAATGTGATGCCTACATGTAGAAGCAGCATTTCATCACTTTTAGAATGTTCTTGGATGCAGCACTACCTTTTGGTGTCTTCAAAAAATCTAAAAATCTTTCTTGTAGAAAAGATTCTGTAATTTTCTTTTAGAACACCATAGGAAATTTGATTACCGGTATGTGATTTAGATGCCAACTTTTACTTTATATTTTTTCTCATATACAGTAATTGTCATACTGCCAAACACATTATTTTTTAGCCTTAAGTGTGTCATTTAAATTGACATAATTATCAAAAATTTGAATACTTTGAACCCATTTTAATTTCATTGGCATGAAATATCATGGTTTGGACTAAAAGGGCAATTTCATGGGGATCTGAATTTGAATGTAAAATGTATGGAAATGTTATATATTTGTCGGGATTGAATTTCTTGGATTGACAAAACTAAAAAAGTAGTTCCTCATGAATATATTGATGATTTGACAGTATTTAATGAAATAAAAACAAAAAAAACAGGTCACGTATGATGCTGTGTTGCACTTCGGCAGTGATAGTGCTATTTCAGCGTTTTTGGCCTAAAATGTTTGATAAATGCATGAGATTTAACATAGTAAGTTACAAGTTGTTGTTATGCAAATTGTCCGATTCCTGCACTGAATACTTTTTAGTAAAAACAGAGTATGATGTATGTTTTGAATGCATTGATTCTGATTTTTTTAAAGGCACAGTACTGAAAAGTATTTGCTGAAACTATGTAGATTAGATCATTTTAATTTTGGGAAATTATAATTTCAACATGTTAATATTCATTTAGATAACAGTTCATGAAAGTGTCTAGCCAGATACCAGATATTGTGGAAATAGTAGAGACTGCAGTTTCATACTTGTAACAGTTTTCACCTTTAAACAATAGTGAAAAAGGTTCAACATGTTCCAGGCTTTCTAAGTTATTTGTAAAAGCAGACTTGTATAGCTTATCAGTACTAAAACTACAGCTGAACTGCCTTAGCAGCCACCTGTCTTAGCATCCACCTGTAATAAACGACCACTTGTATTAAACAACCAGTCACTTGGCTAGCTGCTTGATACAAGTTTGACTGTCTATAAGGGTGACATGTTTAGCATGACATTTATTTGCTTTGTACACACCTATTATGCAGGCTTCGGGCTTGGAAACTGGAAACTTGACAGTGTTTGCATACCTGTCTCAAAATGTGATCATCTGATTGGTTGATTTTTTTACGCCACTGGTATCTAAACTTAGTATTATTACCTTGTTTCCAGGGTACAAAGTGAAATGACAGTTTGAAGACCAGTCTCAAATCTCCCTGATCTAATTGGTTGATTGTGAACCCAGTCTTGAAATTGACCAATGACAACGTTGCATTACGAGACTGGTCTACAAAACTTGGAACCAGATATCTTTATACCATTCTGACCATAGGCTATCTCTGTTACATGTAATGTATGTGAAGCATGTTGGATATTGGTAGTGCTTGATATATGTCTTGTATAGTTGAAATATTGATCATACATGTTTGTTTCTTAATTACATTGATACAGCTGTACCATTATAAACAATAAATTGAATAGAAATAATATTGTTCTTTGTTATAACTACCTCTACCAAAAAAATACAAAGAACAAACAAAATTTGATGTGCATGAAACTTGGTCAGAATGTCTGTCTGCATGAAATATCATATAAATTTTTATCTGGGTCATGTGGGGTCAAAAAATAGGTCACCAGGTCAAATCAAAGAATAAGCTTGTTGACACTCAAGGGGGCACATTTATTCTATCTTCATAAATTTTGGTTGAAATATTTATCATGAAGTCAGATGATTTCAAATCTGGGTCATGTGGGGTCAAAAACTAGGTCACTTGATCAAATCAAAGAAAATGTTTGTTTACACTCGAGATGCCACATTTTGTGGTCCAATCTTACTGAAAATTGGTCAGAATATTTGTTTCAATGTAATCACTAGGTAAAAATGTTTACACTGTTATGATGTGTTACACAGGTGAGCGACCTAGGGCCCTCTTGTATATTATTTCAGATTCCCAACAGTAGAATTGATAATTCAATGTCAAAGAGGGACTGTTGATCATACTAGGACTTGGATCGTACCCGTGGCCGGACGCATTGTTTCCGTGAAATAAAGTATTCACATTGTTCAAAGATAACTGCCTTACTACAAAGGGGTCCATAATTTGCTTTTTTATGAGTTTTCAGAAGACACAAGCGTTCTTAACTAGAGCTGCTTTTCAGAAAAGCGCATCCCACATCTGCCTAATCATCTAAATTGTAAGTCAGTCTTTACATACTGTTTACTCACTACAAATATACCTTTGAAGAGTAAAAAGGCTCATTTTGGGTAATTCAGGGGCCACAATTCTGAAGTGCGTTTGGCCATTTGACTAGTTAATTAACTTGGCTGAGGAGTTATGGTAAAAAACATTTGGTTCAAGTTTAGTGAAGACTGGGTGAGAACTTTTCGACTTAGAGCACGGACAAGAGTAAAAACGCCAATTTTCGGTAATTCAAGGGCCATAATTCCGAAGTGCTTGGGCCGATTTGGCTGGTTATCAAAGTTAGCAAAGGATTTATTGGCAAACATGTTTTGTTCAAGTTTGGTGAAGATCGGATGAGAAATGTTCGACTTAAAGTGCGGACAAGCTTTGTGACAGACGCACACAACGCACGCACGCATGCACACACCGGTTTATATCACAGAGTGAGGTACATGACCATGTGCCATCAAACGGAGGTACGCCATTTATAATGGAGATATTGTCTTGAAAATTAGAAACAGTATCCCATACACATATAGATTGTGTTTATCAAATAAAAATGTTTAAACTAGAGCTATCACTAAAGGTGATGAATGTACCCCCCGCATGCTGCACTGACACAGTACATTGCAATTTGATGACACAAGATTGCATAATTATGTGGACTGCATGTATATAGACTGTATGTATACAGTATAGTAACAAAAAAACAAAGTCCCATACCTGTGCAGAATATTTATCTAAAAGAACGTAACCTGCACCATGCACAACTAGGGTTGGTACTGATCACTTGTGTAAAGTTTCATTAAATTGTGTGCAAGATGAACATTCTGACCAATTTTTATAAAGATCCGTTCACAAGTATGGCCTCTAGAGAGGTCACAAGGTTTTTCTATTTTTAGACCTACTGACCTAGTTTATGACCGCACATGACCCAGTTTCGAACCTGACCTAGATATCATCAAGATAAACATTCAGACCAACTTTCATACAGATCCCATGAAAAATATGGCCTTTAAAGAGGTCACAAGGTTTTTCTATTATTTGACCTACTGACCTAGTTTTTGACGGCACGTGACCCACTTTCGAATTTGACCTAGATATCATCAAGATGAACATTCTGACCAATTTTCATGAAGATCTTGTCAAATATATGGCCTCTAGAGAGGTCACAAAGTTTTTCTATTTTTAGACCTACTGACCTAGTTTTTGACCGCAGATGACCCAGTTTCGAACTTGACCTAGATATCATCAAGGTGAACATTCTGACTAATTTTCATAAAGACCCCGTGAAAAATGTGACCTCTAGAGTGGTCACAAGCAAAAGTTTACGCACGGACGCACGCACGCACGGACGGACGACGGACGCTGCGCGATCACAAAAGCTCACCTTGTCACTTTGTGACAGGTGAGCTAAAAAAGGTCGATCATACACGTGTCGATGCTTGAGGTCTACATTTATACGAAAGTCGTAGGAACCGCACGAAGCAAACACAGACATATGCACGTCATCAAAGGAAATTTCTTTAAAAGCGAGAAATGCCCATTAATGAATATTTAAATGTTATATTTGTAGACGCTATATTCTGACTACTATCGTGCGCACGTGGTTACCTGATTTTCTACATTATTATGTGTAGCCTTAGAATCCAGTTTGTCTGAATCCTTCTTACAGTCAGCGCCACCGTTGAGTTTTGGTATGTTTTTTTATGGACAAAGCATAAATCACCCGAGGCCATGAACTGTGTGTGAAAAATCACAATTTTAGTATGACCTTGCCTGCAACAGAGGGCCGAACAGATTCCGCCGCCTCTGCCAACTGTCAGTTTTTGCTTGTTCGGTGTAAGCCTCTGTACAGTTGCCACTGGTAACCATCATGGATGACTCATGCAGTGTTACTATAGGCCTACATTCGATCCTTTGACCTATTGACTCCGAAAAAAAAGGTAATTTACTGACATGCAAGTCTGAAGACAGCAAGCTCAAGGGATTCAATTAATTCTTAAGGTATTTAGCAGAAGCCATTTTCAGTCTACATGTCTTTCTGACTTTGACCTTGTGTCTACAGCAGTGAGGTTCATCCACTGACAACACGCAATCATTCTATGAAGTTTGACGGCTGTAGGCCAAAACATTATTTAGTTTATTTTGAGGGAACCATTTTCACACTGGCCGGCGGCGGTTCCAACGTCGCGGCGGTGGAGGATTCGTCGCAGAAGCGGGTGGATAAATATGGCCGGCTGATTATATTACGTTAAGTTTTCTAATGAGTTTTCACATATGTTTTTCACGTTTGAATGAAAACAACCAGTGAGACAGGAGCCCACATGTGTACTCTTCCAGCCGCAAACATTTGGTCAGTGCAATTCATTGTCATTAATGTAAACACGTCTGTACAGTTTGACGAGGAACTGCCGTTTTTGTAGAAAACCTAAACAAAATGTACAAAGCGACCCCTGAGCACGTTTGCATCAAATCGTAAGTATGACACTGTCAAGCAAAAACTATTTCTTAGTAATCGGTGAATTTTTATTGCAGGCATATTAGATAATCGGCCAAAATATGATTCCAACGCAGTGGCGGTAGGTACAATTGCAACGCATTGCGGTGTATCTTGTTTCTTTAATGTTTGTTATGGACTTTTAACTTAACTAAACAGCACTTTTCTCGAGATTTTGATTGGGGTAGGTCCATGAAATCAATTTGACATTAGACAGCAGTAGAAACCGAATGTTTGGTAATAATATACTATTGATTTGCACTTCTGTACTGTTGAATACATACACAGCAACCAGACTCTAAGGTCAAGGTCACATTTAGAGGTTAAAGGTTAACATGGTCTGTTTTTTGTCCGTTCCATAACTCTTCCATCGATGAAGAGATTTTAAAATTGTTTGACATAAACGTTCCCTATTGAGATGACTTTTCAGATGCAAGACCAAGACCCCTAGCTTCAAGGTCAAGGTCACACTTAGAAGTCAAAGGTTAACATTGTATGTTTCTCATCAGGTCAATAACTCTGCCATTCATCAAAAGATGTTAAAATAACTTGTCAAAATTCTTCCTTATAATGAGTTGGTGCGTCATGCCCAAGACTCAGACCCCTAGCTCCAAGGTCAAGGTTACCTTCGGAGAACGGTTTTTATGCGGTCACAAAATGATTCATACCTAAACTATTCTGGCATATTTTGCGCAGGCAACTGTAGCATTCTTGGGCACACTTCGGGGGCGTTCTTGTTTTGGTTCAATTTTAAATACTTATTATATTTTGAGAGTTATATATACTTGTATTTTTCCCTATAAATTGACAAGGTCAGAAGTGGCTGTTTGTCAGTTACCTTAAAGACGCACCACAAAAAACTATAATCTGTATTTCCATGATGGTAGTTATACATTTTTTGCATGGCTAAAATGAGAAATAACAAGTGTCTAGTTACAATTTGATAAAGGTAAAGAATGTAAGTGTAGAACACCCTTCCCCGCCCCCCTCCCCCTTCTCTTTTAAATCTGACCGCTGCATTCACCATCCGAACCACTTTGATATTGTCAAATAAAACTTTTCAAATTCAAAGAATCAATAGAAATACAAAATAGCATTTTTTTAAAATACGAAATGAAGTGATTCCCATTTGAGAATGATTGGATACAAAATCAAAGGCTGAATTTTGTTTATTGAACATTTTATTTTTAATTTCGACATTTAGTTATGTTAGGAAATAAAACAAAAACTTTATTATTACTTTATTAATTCATGGAAAAATACCTTTTTTCATTTTTCTTAACCTAAATTTGTCGAGATCAATATTGCTGAAAAAAGTTCATCAGTGATAATGCGCATTAGTTGAAGTATATCAGCTGTGGGTTTGCAAAAGATCTACGTATATTTTCCTTTGTCTTGCGGTGGATATTTACTATCTAACAAACTCATTATTGATCGAATATATTGAAATGCAATATAACTCTAACGTAATTTATATTGTGCGGTCATGTCTCTTTGCCCTACATAGAGTGCGCATGCGCGAAAATTGTCCCGCGTTGCTAAGGAAATAGCTCTCTGTAAAAAGGTCTATATATATGTATCTCATACATATCTACTAATAGTTCCTGCCTTTAACACTCGCAAGAGGGCAGAGAAAGAAAGATATCCACGAAATTAAATCCATATAGGTCAGAGACCACCAATTAAAACAAATACAGGGAACTTAAGGGAATGGGGTAAGTGTATAGCTGGGAATAAGGTAATGTTTGTCCATTCTGATTGGTTAGTCATGTAAACAAACCCAAAAAGTGTTTTTTTCAAAACTAGATATTTTACTGCATTTACAGCATTTCAATTTACATTTTGACAACTGAATTTGTGTATTGAAATGAATTTCTCCGGCCATGCCAAAGATGTAAACAGGGGAAGGGGACGGGTGATCTCATTCACATGGTATGACTATTCATAATTTAACGTCCAATATTTTGGTAGAACTAAAACAGGTCTTGAAAAAATTGTGATCAGATGTACATGCTTCGATTTATGGAAGGGCGTACTGGCACGCCATAATGTTATAATGGAAGTCTATGGGAAAAGAATTGGTGCTCTCTAACCAACAATCCATTTTTTCCCTCAAATTTTCAAAAGCTGAAGTTTCAAAACTAATATCCTCACGAAAAAGCGGTTTTATTTAAAATGACAAAATTTCTTACCCACCAAATTAAATGATTTTACAGTATAGCGTCCTAATCTCTGCAAGTAAGTGACACCTTCTTGACATAAGAGTTGGCGGATGAATGATTTTACATGTATGGTCTGCAGCTAGACATTTTGAAGATGTACGTCTCAAAAGGGATTTGAACATATAACTTTCTGGTTAGAAGTCTAGAATTTCGTCTGTAGAGAAAATTTGGCTGGCTTGTCATATATTAGACACTCGAAGATGTTTCCAAGAAATAGATTCATGATTTACTTAATACTCTAATTTATTCTGTCATTTAAAGGAAACAGAGTTCTTGTTTTATAAAATAAAATCTTGCTTCAAGACACATCATGATTATTGTGACCGTGCGAAAATTTTCTGTTTAATAAGCTAAGCATGGGACTCAATTTTAGCATAAATATTAGGTAGTGGAACTAAAACTACAAACTTCAAGTAGGCACTACTTATTTTAGATATATATTATGCAGGGCTCGACAAATTCTTTGAAAACAACTCCAATGCTACAATTTGTACGCATCCTGAAATTCAGTAAGAAAATGATATTTCCACGGATATCGCTTTGTGTAACCGCTTTGATTCGATTACCGTATCAACCTTTCCGGTCCGCTCTATGAGAAAACCTATGTTAAACCTAACTCTTACTTTAGTCAGTAAATTAACTTTTGTTATTAATGGAGCTTTTTAGCTATCCGGCTTCTTCACGGCTCTATTTTAATTAGATTTATTGTATTTTTTTTAATCTAAAATTGCACTCGTCCTGCAAGACAAGAACTACAGCAAGTTCCATTCCCGAAGCCAACTTCTGGTATTCACGAGCGGACAAGTGGGTTTGTCAAGCCCTGGTGTAGCTAACTGCATCAAAGTACACAGTCTGAAAAAAATAATTAAAATGTCATTTTCTGAAAAAGAGTTATTTGAGCTGAAAAAAATGATCCTGGGTAAAACATTTGGAAAAAATGGAGGCAACTATTGTAGGCTAAGTTGACTATGTGCCTAGTAACTTATGCAAACCATGCACTTTTTACCTTTAGGCATGAAAAAGCATGCATAATCACTGCAACGGTTAGCAGATCGAAAAGAAAATATGTAGAGATCAAATCAGTTAATGCCCTGTGGAAAATGTGACATTTTTGTCGTGAAATTTGTCAATAGACAAAATTTTCAAAAACGATAAAACCCGGTTAAATACTAGTATGCTGAGAAAGCTTTTGCTGGAAAGAGAACAATTATCGGACAATATCTAGAAATATGAGAAAATCAAAGAAGACAATTTCTGAAATGATGATATAACAGTTAATTCAGGAAGCATGATTTCGCTGCATGATAATTTATGTTCAATATGTTCTTTCCTGTCTATTCACTGATTTAAGAAATTACTTTATATTGCCTTTTGATAACAGCTGCGCTCACTTCCCTGGGATTTTTCCTTCCTTTTTAACAGGTTGAAACAGTTGTTTAGTTTGTTTTGTAGGTCTGCCAAAATATTCACATATCTGTGTTTCTATATAAATACAAATACATAAGTTATTGTACGTTGTACTATAGATCAGAAATTATTGCTTAAGATTTATTTTTTGATAGTTAAATCATACTTTATTACTTCCTCATAGCACGTACCAATACAAAATATTTACATAGCATGCAAATATAAATACTGTGGAATCTTTAATATTCACGGGGGTCTTAATTTTATTGATTTTGAGGTTGTAATATCCCACGCAAGTAAATCCCATTGATTTTAAATAAATATGTACAGCAGTTCAATTAAATGTTGTTGTTGTTGTTTTTTCTTCAGATATGAATTCATGTTCACACGAACCAAAACCACCAAATTTCATTCCCATTGATTTCACACTAGACTATAAATAATTCTTAATTGGTAGCAGTGAAAAATCATATGCATGGATGTGATCAGCACTATGTTTTTATCAGAAGATACATGTAGTTAATTTTCATTTATATTTCCAAAAGGTCTTTCTTTTGAGTTTATATGTCTGGTTTGCAGGGCTGCCAAAAGTACTACATCAATTAAATGGACTCCGCACGCATTTTGAAGCAGCCCTTGATTTAAAAAAGCAGCCCTTGATTTTGAAAAAAACATAACCAATTTTGTTTTCAAATTCGTCATCGTACGACTTATGAAAAATTCGTAGTCGTAGTTTGACTATCTGGTCGTATATCTCGTTCCAAGACGAATCCATTGGTATATACTTTTTAATACTTTTGTTCAGTAACAAACCCGCAAATCTCAATTATTTAGACCCACTCTTTTTCCGATAGAAAACATAATTGATGTAGTACTTAGATTTGAATTAACTTGTATCAAATTTATTTGGTTGTTTAATGAACAATGACTATTCTGAATATTACAGAACTTTTGTTTCACAGCAGGAAATTGTTATGAAGTTGAACTTAAGTCTGTTTTCTAAGTTTTTTTTTTAGGTTGGGTAGAACAGTAACTGTTGTGTTTTATGTCAGCATAAATAATTGCATCTTGTGTTTTTTTTTTTCATTACTATAAAGTGATTTTGATTTTATGGTTTAGGTAAAAAAGGTTGTTCCGTGGGGATATGAATTAGTAAATTTCAATTTTTGAACATAAAATGAATGGGATATTAATTACTTTGTTAAGATTTAGTTTTATGGATTGCCAGAACCACAAAATCTGCAAAAAAATAGTTCCTTAAACAAAGTATTGATTTCACAGTATATATGAAGTTAATTTAGGTCAAAAGTGGATACGAACACGAGCACGTATACTAAGGTTGTTCTAAAATTGTTAAGATTCATTCATTGTAAGTTAGATTCATATTAAATATTTATAACTGTTTAAATTGTCCTGGGAATAATACAGTATTTCGAATGAATAAACAATTTAAATTTGGTGTATGAAATTTAGTTACAGAATTGGATTGGCAATCATTTCAAGCTTGTTAGTAAAAAAAAAATACAAACATCAAATCTAAATTCCTTTTCAATAACAAATGCACTTTGTATTTAGATTACCAAATTTGTTTATCGACCAACCAAACTACACGGGTGGTAAACGCGCAATCCAATTCCCACTGGGAATACGCTAAAAATGGGTTGCGCGACTTCCGGTGATGGTGTTGCGCATCAATATATACAAAATCGAGGTAGGTGGGTTTTTGTTTTTGTAAATAATGACACATTTACGAATGTTTTCGAAAAAAGCAAAATGCTATTCGACACAAAAATGAATAAAGATCATATGTGTGAAATCCCAACTTATTAATTCAAGAATCAGCTCTGTTATCATGAAAACTCTGCTGACTCGAACTGTCAAAAAAACATGGAATCATGAAAAATGCAAATTTTCTAACTCTTGTGCCTTCTTTCTGGAAATGTGACGCTTCTAATGATCAAACACGTGTAAAACAGTCATGAATATTACATACACTTGAATGAAATGTTGCTTTCGGGGGAAATATTGGCAAAAAATAATCGGGAATGGGGTTGCGCCCCGGGAATGGAGTTGCGTGTATACATTATATACATTATGATGTATACGAGCAACTCCATTCCCGGTGCGCAACCCCATTACCGATGATTTTTTGTCAATTATGTCCCCGTAAGCAGGATTAGAAGCAAATAATTTTGATATTCGTTACTTTATAACAGTTGAGTTATCATAAAAGGCATCAGGTGTCCTCAGATTAGGCATATGAGGCCAGAAACTTCCATTTTTGTTGATTTCATACTTTATTCACGCTTCGTGTCGGCTGAGTTTTTGTGATAATAGAGCCGAATCATAAATTACAAACCAGATATTTTACACATATGATGTATTATCATATTTGTGTCGAATAGCATTTTGTTTTTTTCGAGAAAATTTATTCTTGTCTCATACTAAGCAAAATCATAACTTCACATACCTCAATTTCGTCTTTTTTACGCGCAACACTAGCACCGGACGTTGCGCAACCCATTTTAAGCGTATTCCCGGCGGGAATTGGATTGCGCGTTTACCACCCGTGAAACTAGGAAGTTAAAAAGATAGATTTCGCCTACTGAAGTAGAATATTTTATTTCAAGGAGGAAGTTGTTGAAGTCATGACATAAACTTGTTGTATTGCAGGATGTGAATTGGCAAAGTAAAAAATAACAACGGAGAGGAAGGCATGATTCCCGCAAGCTATGTTCAGAAACGAAAAGAAGTCTCGCTTCGTGCTATGCCGTAAGTAATTACTTTACTTTTACGATAAGTGGTGACTAACGAGTAAAACTGGCAGGGCCCAGTTTCGTATTGTGGCCCGGATACGATTTTTAAATGAAATAGGTAGATGTACTTTAAGGCATTTATATTCAACTGGTTATTTATGATGTTTATAATCTAAGGATTCCTGCGGACGAGTAATTATTATGTACAAGGCAGTCTGAAAGACAGCTAAATCCCCCGCCACTGCTATAGATAGTGAAAGGATAAACCTTTGATTTTAGCTGTGACCTTGACCTTGAACTGACATGGCTGACTCATGAATTCTGCACAACATCTTGATGAGGTGATCATCTGGCCAAAGTTTCATGAAAATCCTTCAAGGGGTTTAGGAGAAACAGAGCTGAAACCTTTGACCTTCAGTTGTGACCTTGACCTTGAGTTGACATGGCTGACTCATGAGTTCTTGATGAGGTGATCATTTGACACAAGTTTGATGAAAATCCTTCAAGGGGTTAAGAAGATATAGAGTGGACCCAAATGGAAGGCTCAAACCTTCGACCTTAGTTGTGACCTTGACCTTGAGCTGGCATGGTTGACTCATAATTTCTGCACATCGTTCTGATGAGGTAATCATTTGACCCAAGTTTTTTAAAATTCCTTCAAGGGGTTTAGGAGATATAGAGCGGACACGAAATGGAAGGCTCAAACCTTTGACCTTCAGTTGTGACCTTGACCTTGAGCTGACATGGCTGACTCATAAGTTCTGCACATCGCCTTGATGAGGTGATCATTTGACCCAAGTTTGATGAAAATCCTTCAAGGGGTTTAGGAGATATAGAGCAGACACAAAATGGAAGGCTCAAACCTTTGACCCTAAGCTGTGACCTTGACCTTGAGCCGGCATGACTGACTCATGGGTTCTGCATATCGTCTTGATGAGGTGATCATTTGACCCACGTTTTATAAAACTTCAAGGGGTTTAAGAGATATAGAGCGGACACAAAATGGAAGGCTCAAACCTCTGACATTGAGTTGTGACCTTGACCTTGAGCCGGCATGGCTGACTCATGGGTTCTGCACATCATCTTGATGAGGTAATCATTTGACCGAAGTTTTATAAAATTCCTTCAAGGGGTTTAGGAGATATAGAGCGGACACAAAATGGCAGGCTCAAACCTTTGACCTTGAGTTGTGACCTTGACCTTGAACCGACAAGGCTGACTCATGTGTTCTGCACATCGTCTTGATGAGGTGATCATTTGACCCAAGTTTCATGAAAATCCTTCAAGGGGTTTAGGAGATATGGACCGGACACGATTTTGTTACGGACGGAAGGACGGACGGAAGGACGGACGCAGACCATTCCTATAATCCCTCCGCCACGGCGGGGGATTAAAAATAAATAAATGCTTGAATCGATTTTCCTAGCTTCGTGTTAGACTCTTCCAGGCGTTAGATACTACAAATTAACTCTTTCTGTATTCGATAAGACAGATCAGTGTAACAGACTAGCTTCGTGTAGGTCGGGTCTAAAATCTTACCCGAGGTAACGGAGTCAGACGAAATGGATACGGTCCTCCATTCATCCGGATTCAGCTCAATTTTGCAGAAAAAGTAAACGGATATGAGACACTTTTCTTTCCTCCATTGTTTTCGTCTGGTCACGTGCTTTAAAAATATGCATATGTTTTAGCTCAGGCACTTGCAGATAATGCGGTACAAGTCACACAAGGCGTGCATTTTGGGCCACTTTTGCCTCAAAATATAGTGTCCTGAAATCGGAGTTTTACTCGTTTTTAATCCCCCGCCGTGGCGGAGGGATTATAGGAATGGTCTGCGTCCGTCCTTCCGTCCGTCCTTCCGTCCGTAACAAATTCGTGTCCGGTCCATATCTCCTAAACCCCTTGAAGGATTTTCATGAAACTTGGATCAAATGATCACCTCATCAAGACGATGTGCAGAACCCATGAGTCAGCCTTGTCGGTTCAAGGTCAAGGTCACAACTCAAGGTCAAAGGTTTGAGCCTGCCATTTTGTGTCCGCTCTATATCTCCTAAACCCCTTGAAGGAATTTTATAAAACTTGGGTCAAATGATCACCTCATCAAGACGATGTGCAGAACCCATGAGTCCGCCATGCCGGCTCAAGGTCAAGGTCACAACTCAAGGTCAAAGGTTTGAGCCTTCCATTTTGTGTCCGCTCTATATCTCTTAAACCCCTTGAAGGAATTTTATAAAACTTGGGCCAAATGATTACCTCATCAAGACGATGTGCAGAACCCATGAGTCAGTCATGCCGGCTCAAGGTCAAGGTCACAACTTAGGGTCAAAGGTTTGAACCTTCCATTTTGTGTCCGCTCTATATCTCCTAAACCCCTTGAAGGATTTTCATCAAACTTGGGTCAAACGATCACCTCATCAAGGCAATGTGCAGAACTTATGAGTCAGCCATGTCAGCTCAAGGTCAAGGTCACAACTGAAGGTCAAAGGTTTGAGCCTTCCATTTCGTGTCCACTCTATATCTCCTAAACCCCTTGAAAGAATTTTATAAAACCTGGGTCAAATGATTACCTCATCAAGACGATGTGCAGAAATTATGAGTCAACCATGCCAGCTCAAGGTCAAGGTCACAACTAAGGGTCGAAGGTTTGAGCCTTCCATTTGGTGTCCACTCTGTATCTCCTTAACCCCTTGAAGGATTTTCATCAAACTTTGGTCAAATGATCACCTCATCAAGAACTCATGAGTCAGCCATGTCAACTCAAGGTCAAGGTCACAACTAAGGGTCGAAGGTTTCAGCCTTCCATTTGGTGTCCACTCTGTATCTCCTTAACCCCTTGAAGGATTTTCATCAAACTTTGGTCAAATGATCACCTCATCAAGAACTCATGAGTCAGCCATGTCAACTCAAGGTCAAGGTAACATCTGAAGGTCAAAGGTTTCAGCTCTGTATCTCCTGAACCCCTTGAAGAATTTTCATGAAACTTTGGTCAAATGATCACCTCATCAAGACGTTGTGCAGAATTCATGAGTCAGCCATGTCAGTTCAAGGTCAAGGTCACAGCTAAAATCAAAGGTTTTACCCTTTCACTATCCATAGCAGTGGCGGGGGATTTAGCTGTCTTTCAGACTGCCTTGTTATTATAGAAAGAACGGAATCGGCAAGCTGAAAATATGACATAATGAATTGCTAAGTAAATGCAATACATCCGCTCTAAATTTCGCTGACATTTCTCAAAATTGGATCTTTTAATGATTTTTTTTTTCGCACTAGTATCAACTCAGATTTTTTGATTTTTCAAATTTACTGTACCTTGCTCCCAAACCTGTAATTACAACAGGCACATTTTTGAAGCAATAAATTCATTTTCCAATCTCTTTCACAGAGATGTTGCTCTTGACCTCACTGTCATCACTGCCAACGTCTATGAATCAAAACCCTGAAAGGACTGGTAGCCAGTGCTTATTGAGGTATATTTCAACAGATACACCTGAAGAATCAACATTTCATTGTACATAGACAACAGCCCCCTAACCCTAAACCCTAACCCTATAGCGGAGTGATTCCAAATATTTCGATTGTGAATGTAAAGTTCACGTTTATTCTAGAATCCGTTGCTGCTTAACGTTGTTTAAAACAGTAGCCCTCACAATACCAAGATTATATAAAAAAAATATGAGACTATGTTTTTACACGTCCAGAATATTTGTGTGATGCGGTCATAGGCGTTAAGTTGGTCTGCAGTTTGCATTTTGCAGTTCGCATTTCGAATTGCAAACTGCAAACTGTTTTGCATTTTGCAGTTCGCAATTCGAATTGCAAACCGCAAACTGATTTGTATTTTGCAGTTTGCATTTTGCAGTTCGAAATGAAACCGCAAACTGATTTCCATTTTGCAGTTTTGCATTTTGCAGTTCGAATTGCAGAATGAATTATTTTGTGGTTCGAGTTGTATATAAGTAGATGAACTGCGATTCGCTTTCCGAGAAAGATGTTATTGTATTTTGCTTTCAGGCTTTTAACTTAAACATTTCAACCCAATTTGTACATTTAAATTTGAATTGCAAACTGCAAAACATTATGCGTTTTGCAGTTCGAATTGCAAAATGAATTTTATTTTGCGGTTCAAGATAATATATATACTTGAACGGCGATTCGCTTTATAAATAAAGATTCTATAATTTTTTGCCTTTCGTGCTTTATTATTTAACATTTCTATCTAATTTGCACTTCGTAATTTGAATTGCAAACTGCAAAACATAACGATTTTGCAGTTCAAATAGCAAAATGAACTGTTATTTTGCGGTTCACGTTATAAATATTTGTTTGTTTTTCGTGAATATGGAATAGGCCTATATCTTAGAAGTGAGAAAATCTCAAATATTTTCCCGAGCGCTACGCCAGTGAAAATGTGAACATTTTCTCACTTTGAAGTGAGATATATTCCATATTCACGAAAAACAAACAAATTTTCTTTTTATTTTATGCTTAATTATGTTGAGATATGCATTTTGCAACAAATTTTAATCTTAACGCGGGGAACAGGCGCGCGTATACGAATATGACGTCAGACGTGTCGTGACGTTAAGTGACTCATTTTTTCCGCTGTGAAATTATTTTTGAAAATCCTTCGCTTGTCATTGGTTAAAAAGATTTTTGAACTGTAACATATAATAATGTTTCCGTATTACATGACTTTTTATTTCACAATATTTTATTAAACGTTTTATTTTTCTACGGTAGCCTACTGACGCGAGTTTCGTGAATTGTAAGTTAGATGAACCACACACTTGTTAAAGATTTCAGTCGACATATTGAGGAATGGTTTATTGACATGTACGTTTGCGTTGAATAGTACAGTATTCTTTTATAGGTGACAGTATTTCAGTCATGTAACGGCGGGCAGTTAACCTAACCGGTTTTCCTGGATTCTGTACCAGTACAAACCTGTTCTCCGCAAGTAACTGCCAACTTCCCCACATTAATCAGAGGTGGATGACTAATGATTACAGACACAATGTCGTTTATCAAATAGTCATGAGAACATACGCCCCGCCCGAGGATCGAACTCGCGACCCTGCGATCCGTAGACCAACGCTCTTACCTACTGAGCTAAGCGGGCGGGCAGAGAGTCGAATACACAATCACGAAATTGGTAGCTGAACAGCTTTGATAATAAACTTTCAATAGTTATATCGTTATTTAGGTTCGGACACCGACAATTAACTTACGCTATGGAGTATTCATGACTGTCGGGTCAATACTTACAGACGATAAAAATGAAATCAGTATTTATATAAAATAACACATTACAATTTTTATGTATGTTTAAATACTAGATGGTGACTCGGAATATGTTCAATAGCTTTCTGTAAATAAAGACATTGTTGGTCTAAGTGATATACTGCATTTTGCAGTGTGAACTGCAAAAATGATTTATATTCATTTATTTACTGAACCGTGGTGAAGTTTCTCAAAAGATGGTATAATTTTTAGGCTTTGGGATTTTAAGACTTAATTTTTAAATCTTGTTTGAAATTTTGACATTTTGTAATTTGAAATGCAAGCTGCATAATATTTTGCATTTTGCAGTTCGAATTGCAAAATGAATTTTGGTTTTGCATTTCAGAATTCAAGATTTCAATGTCAATTGCACTTTGTAATTTGAATTGCAAACTGCAAAATATTTTGCATTTTGCTGTTCGAATTGCAAAATGAATTTTTATTTTGCGTTTCAGAATTAAAGATTTCAATGTCAATTGCGCTGTGTAATTTGAATTGCAAACTGCAAAATATTGTGCATTTTACAGTTCGAATTGCAAAATGAATTTTTACATTAGATTCAATATATGTATTGAACTGCGATGAAATTTCTCAGAAAAATGGTATTGTTTGGGGCTTTTCAATTTATTTTCGCTTTGTAATTTGAATTGCAAACTGCAAAATATTTCAAAATATACGCAAATTATCGCAAATAACCTTCAATATCATACATATTTATATTTGTTTTTGATACAGAAAAAAGAAATTCTGTCTCAAGTAACTAGCATTCAGTGAGGCAAATGTCTAAATACAGTCATTCGTAATACTTTAGACATCCCCCATCCCTTTTGTCCTATTGGGGTTTTGCTAAAGTCTGCTACGTCGACAAAGATTGTTTTTCTTGAGACCTCGGACGCTTGATTTCGTATACAGACATTCTTTTTTGATCGTGCCGAGTGGGGGCTCGTTGGCTCTAACCATGGTTTGATGGCGGGGATCAGAAATGGCATCTATTAGCTTTGTGCAGCTGATTCATTTATACGGTTTCCAGCATACTGGGGTACATTGTTATTAGAAACTCTTAATGTTTGTGTTTCTGCACATAATATAGTCACAATGTGGAAATACATTTTTCACAATTTTTCCGTTCATACTTCTCTTTGCCGAGTAAACTAAACTAGCTTTACCTACTGGCCTCGATTTTGATCTGTGGTCAGTGTACTCAGTCCATATTCTTTTCCTAGCATCGCCGAAAAGACAACTTGTTGAATCTTAACCAGAATAGGAAAAAAACGCATTTGAAATTCGAACTGCAAAATGGAAAATATTTCGCGGTTTGCAATTGAAATTACAAGCACTGGAATGATTTTAAAGCCTGAAAATCATTTTCTCGGAAAGCAAATCGTGGTATAGATTTCTTGAACTGCAAAATTAAAATCTAGCATAAAACTGCTGTTCCTGACACGTTTCGATGATGTTTTAACAGGAGAGTAAACGTGTTCTCGTGTTCACGTGCTGTTAAAAACATTTTTATATGCGCGTTTTATGCTAGAATTGCGTTAACGCATGTACATTATATTTTCGTGTTATAACATCATCAGCTATCCCTCGGGATACGTTGCTACTCTCGCCCTCGCCCTACCGAGCTTGAGCACCAACCGATCCCTTGGGATTCTGCAGATGTTATAACAAGAAAAAAAAAATACGTGCGTTATCCATGCGTTCATTTTGAAAACTAATAATGTAAAGCGTAAATGAGAATGAAATGTTAAATTAAAAATTCTGAAAAGTTCAAAACATTAACATCTTTCTCGGAAAGCGAATTGCGATTAATCTGTATCTTAAACGGCGAAAAAAAAATCATTTTTCAATTTGAATAGCAAAGTGCAAAATATTTTGCAGTTAGCAATTAAAAATACAAAGCGCAAAAGTGACTGAAAAGTCCTATTTTAAAGCCTGAAATATATTCATTTTTAAATACTGAAAAGCTCAAAACATCACAATTCATATATATAATGAATAATAAGTAAAACTTCATTTTGCCATTCGAATCGCAAATCGCAGAAAAGAAAAACGATGTGACTGAAATATTCAATGTTATAGCCCGAGTTGCTCAAAATATTAACATTTTTCATGGAAAGCGAATTGCGGGTTATATATATCTCTCGAATTGCAAAATAAAAGTTCATTTTGCAATTCGAACTGCAAAGTGCAAAATGCAAAATATTTTGCAGTTTGCAATTCAAATTACAAAGTGCAAATTAGATCGAAATCTTCAATAATAAGGCCTGAAAGGCAAAAAATAATAGATTATTTCTTAGAAAGAGAATTGCCGTCCATATATATCTTGAACCACAAAAAAAAAATGCATTTTGCAATTCGAACTGTAAAATGCGAAATGTTTTACTGTTTGCAATTCAAATTACAAAGTGCAAATTAGAGTGAAATGTTAAATTTCAAAGGCTAAAAAAATGCGCTTCATTTGTATCGTGAATCGCAAAATAAAAATTCATTTTGCAATTCGAACTGCAAAATGTAAAATGTTTTGCAGTTTGCAATTCATGTTACAATGTACAAATTAGATTGAATTGTTAAAGTTTCAATCCTAAAAAGCCCAAAACAATAATAGCTATCTCGGAAAGCAACTCGGTTCATACAAATATTGAATTGCAAAATAAAAACGCATTTTGCAATTCGAATCGCAAACTGCAAAACAGTTTGTGGTTTTCAATTCGAATCGCAATCTGCTAAACAGTTTGCAATTCGAACTGCAAAATGCAAAACAGTTTGCGGTTTGCAATTCGAACTGCAAAATGCAAAACAGTTTGCGGTTTGCAATTCGAATTGCGAACTGCAAACTACAAACTGCAGACCAACTTAACGCCTATGATGCGGTCACATATAATAGAAGGAAAACTCAAACAATGCGAGGTTGAGACTTGGTAGTTGATTTAGATCTATAGCCAGTTGCTAAAGCACTGGCTAAAACGTAAATCTACGACTAATTATAAGCGTCAAATGATTGGTTGTTTAGTTCAAAGAGCGGGTGACTTACCGTAAAAAATACTTTTTAGCCAGTGCTTTAGCAACTGGCTTTAGATCTAAATCAACTACCAAGTCTCAACCTCGCATTGTTTGAGTTTTCCTTCTATTTAATATGATGAGAAAATACCAATTTTGTGTAAATTCATAGTCATCCGAGACTGTTCAGGTCAAACCAATGTGCAATGGTATTTTCTCATCATATTAAATGTCGTTGATGCTAAAGCAACATGTCTTAATTTACAAGAAGAGAATTTCATTTGGTCGTGTTTTTCAGGTGTTATTATACGCCCGTTTGAAAAACGGGACGTATTATGGGAACGCCCCTGGCGGGCGGGCGGGCGGGCGGCGTCCACAGACTTTGTCCGGAGCATATCTTCTACATGCATGAAGGGATTTTGATGAAACTTGGCACAGTTGTTCACCAGGTCTAAGGTCAAGGTCACACTTAGAGGTCAAAGGATACAAGAATGAAAACCTTGTCCGGAGCATTTCTTCTTCATGCATAGGGGGATTTTGATGTAACTGCACAAATGTTCACCACCACGAGGCGGAGTGTCATGCGCAAGAACCAGGCCCCTAGGTCAAAGGTCAAGGTCACACTTAGAGGCCAAAGGTCAGATACAAGAATGACTTTGTCCGAAGCATTTCTTCTTCATGCATGGAGGGATTTTGATGTAACTTGGCACAATTATACACCATCATGTGACGAAGTGTCATGCGCAGTTCCTTTCTTTAGAATTACTTCCCTTTGTTGTTACTATAAATAGCTTATATTGTAACTTTTTCATTACTAGTCGTAGGGAAAAATCGAGACCACTTTTCTGTAGTACAACATGCATGCTACATCCAATTATGAGGTGTATTTTGACCAATCTCTACCTGGTAAAGATTTTTGTGTGGACTTACAATTTTTTTTATGGATTTTTTTCTCTCTCTCTCTCTTTAAAGATTAACATCCCTTAGTTGTGATTTTTTGTGTGGACTTACAATTTTTTATACGCCTGTTTGAAAAACGGGACGTATTATGGGAACGCCCCTGGCGGGCGGGGGCGGGCGGCGTCCACAGACTTTGTCCGGAGCATATCTTCTACATGCATAAAGGGATTTTGATGAAACTTGGCACAGTTGTTCACCATCATGAGACGGAGTGTCATGCGCAAAAACCAGGTCCCTAGGTCTAAGGTCAAGGTCACACTTAGAGGTCAAAGGTCAAATTCAAGAATGTCTTTGTCCGGAGCATATCTTCTTCATGCATGGAGGGATTTTGATGAAAGTTGGCACAATTGTTCATCATCATGAGACGGAGTGTCATGCGCAAGAACCAGGTCCCTGGGTCTAAGGTCAAGGTCACACTTAGAGGTCAAAGGATACAAGAAAGAAAACTTTGTCCGGAGCATATCTTCTTTATGCATGGAGGGATTTTGATATAACTTGGCACAAATGTTCACCACCACGAGGCGGAGTGTCATGCGCAAGAACCAGGTCCCTAGGTCTAAGGTCAAGGTTACACTAAGAGGTCAAAGGATACAAGAATGAAAACCTTGTCCGGAGCATTTCTTCTTCATGCATAGAGGGATTTTGATATAACTTTGCACAAATGTTCACCACCACGAGGCGGAGTGTCATGCGCAAGAACCAGGTCCCTAGGTCAAAGGTCAAGGTCACACTTAGAGGCCAAAGGTCAGATACAAGAATGACTTTGTCCGAAGCATTTCTTCTTCATGCATGGAGGGATTTTCCACTTTTCTGTAGTACAACATGCATGCTACAACCAATTTTGAGGTGTATTTTGACCAATCTCTACCTGGTGAAGACTTTTGTGTGGCTTACATTTTTTGCGGGGATTTCTTTTTTTTAAGATTAACTTCCCTTAGTTGTTACTATAAATAACTTATATTGTAACTTTTTTTATAATTGACCATAGGGAAAAACCAAGACCACTTTTCTGTGGTACAACATAGATGTTACTTTCAAATTTTAGGTGTATTTTAAGGTCTCTCTACCTGGTAAGGAATTTTTTTTGTGGACTTAGGAAAACAAAAGACTTACAATGATTACTAAACAACCACAAAATTAAAATTCATTTGCAATACAGCAGCTAGAGTAAAGAAATTTGCTGTGACGGCGTATATTGTGACATTCTGGCACTCTTGTTTTTTTATAATATTGAATAAAACTGGGCCAAGACGATGACAGGGGTGAATGCTTCCGAAGTGGATTTTGAATGAAAGTTCTGTTTGGGATATTGATGATTTATCGGTTCTTTTTCTGGCATTCTTTGGTGTTTAACATGCAGTAATCACTCATGTTTGCAAGGCGATGAGCAAAATGCTTGGGTTATCTAAGGTGCCGAGCAATTAAAATGAAGAAAATAGAAAGTAAAACGCAAGGGTCCACACAAACTGTTACAGTGAACAACATTGATGTCGGGTTAGGGAATGCAGTTTTTCGAGAGGTATTTAGTATTCCGTGAGAACTACTTCCGCCTAGCTTTTTTTCGTATGATTTGAATAACGTTTTACACAGTCAGGTGTGGTTACTATATTTGCAATAATTCATGCATTCTTGATGATGTTTTCAAATACGGTCAATCAGTTGTTGCTCGAATAATTGATATTTTTATGCCGTTTAATCAGAGCGGTTCCTTTGTCATTCATTAGACTGTTTGGTAAATAGGTATAAAGAGTAAAGAAATCATATGAAACGACTGAACAGCAAACTTTTTTCGGATTATAATTTTTCAAGAATTTTGCAATATTTTATAGTGACTACGAATGTTTTTACCAGAGTTTGCATATACTTTATCGCAATATATTTGTCACGTGGGGTGAAATAACAGTTCGACATAAAGTAAAATAAATTAGTAGTGGTACATGTATAAGATGTTGAATTATCTATGAAACGAGCTGAATGTGATTGTAAATGCAAATAAGGAATCCAACATAATCTTGCTGATATAAATACGAAATTTCAAAATACAAACTTCAGGGATGTGATAAGTGACCAAATCCTGTTATTTGGAAGGACTCAAGGTGTAGCACTACAAAGTTCCTTATGTAAAACGTAAATATACTGTAAGCGTAAAACGATGATGACATCATAGACCACCTAGGATGCTTGACTAAAACATACATAGAGAAGACTTTTCGGTGAAGTCTTTAACTAAGGTTTATGGGAAAGGACTATTTTATGGATTTATCAATTTTGATAGGACAGTCAACACTGTCAAACAGTTTACGTTTTCGAGATTGCACCATGTAACAGATGCTTTTTTTCTATTGATTTTGCGTGCTAACCACAGTGTTGGGGCATAAACCTTATCTGTAAAGATAACAAGGGTACACATAGATAGATATAATTATGCTATTTGATTATAGAAGTGATCAGTGTTTTAATTTCAATCTGACGTGTTTTAGATGGTTCCATGGCAAAATAGACAGACGGAAATCAGAAAAGCTCCTTCTTGACATCAAGACAAACGGTTTGTTTTTGGTGCGAGAAAGTATTCATTATCCGGGCGATTATACATTGAGCGTATATCATAAAAACAAAGTGGAGCATTATCGCATCATCTACAGCAAAAATAAACTAACAATAGACGAGGAAGGATTTTTTGATAATTTGCCAGGGCTGGTAGAGGTAAAACACCCTCGTAGCTGTAACGTCCAAAATTTCCCTTGTATATCCATAGAACTCGTATAATCAACACAAAAAACAGGTCTTGTCATATTCCCAGACTAGTTACTATGTTATGAATGGACACGGGGGTGCATTTTCTAAATTGAATACATCCCGGCACCAGTGAAATATTTCAAGCAAGCTGAACAAATACATTAATTTTTGCTGTTTTTTTTTTTTTAATGAATTGATTTTGTAGATTTCATCAAAGTATGAACAACTTTGCCGTGCGAGGCACATTTTGAACACAACAGATACTTTTTGTAGACAAATGAAAATCATCGAGAAGGTGATTCCTATTTTTTATTTACAGTCTTTTATTCTCTTTATATTGTTTTTTTTTCAGAGTTTCATACTTTTAAATAAGAAATCTCTAAAATGACCAGAGGGTGTAATGAAGTAATTGTAGTTCTAATTGTGTTACAACACATGCATTCAATGGTCAGGTAAACTTCATGTTATAATGATGTAATTTAGGTAAACAAGCATGATCGGTCGAGTGTCTGACCTCGGAAATGTTCCGCATATGAAGCCGATGTGTTAATCAAAATATGATTAGTGTATGCTGGTTTATTGAAGGAAGCTTGTCCAGACTGTAGATTTTTTTTCTGGGGATATGTCTTGGCCTTATTCGTCCATATACCAATATATCCGTTCCACAGTGCACACCTGTAAACGGTATAACATTCATACTTTGATATCTTCTGCAAAATAGATCTTTAGGAAAACAGAAGAAATTAAGATAATTGTTCATGAAAATAGGTAGTTTGGTTAGACATAAACTGCATTTAGAAAAAGTTTTAGTGTGATTTTTTATTGATGTGGACTCCATACTCACAACTACAAGGGTGTTGATGCTTAAAATATCTATATAAGGTTGGTGTGAGGCTACCAGCGCTTCATCTCTTGCTTTTATTATCGCTTTACTAAAACTAAAGAAAGCGATGTTTTGAGTTGTGCTTACGGCTAGTAGCTATCCATTTCTTCAGCAGTTGCTTTTGTGTGCCAGATTAATTTTTCAATTTTCACAACTAAATTGAAGACTTATTTTAACCTTCTGTATTGTAAGCTTACAATATATAGAAAAATCTTGTACAATGCATAACATTTTGAATTTGTCTAATTGGTAGATTTTATCCATGGAACAATTATTAGAACTTACACAGTAATTCTGTATTTGTAGCAGCTATGTTAGTCTCTTTGTGTGGGCTTTACTATATAGTGTGCAATCCTCTGTATAAGTAAAACAGAATGCAAAAATGAATTACTCTGATAATACTAACATAATTGCATACAATTTCAAATATAATTCTACCTACTTTAAAGAGAAAGAGTCGGTATACGTTCTGTGGAATCAGTTTATTTTCTGGGCACAAATTTTTGTGGTTTGGGCCAAGACAGTTGTTTCAAGGGAATATGCATTAAAGAATTTCAATTGTTTAGCATTAAATGAATGGGAATTTTACTTGTTAGTTGGAAGTTAATTTCATGAATTCTGTCAACAACAAAATCCAGGAAAATTCGTCACCTAAAATAGTAATAATATAAGATTCTTTCACTTACAGACTATGATATGTTAAATACAAACCGGTGTTTCTCATTACAGATCTGGTGCAGCCGTTCTGCGCATGCCCAGAAGTGATTATCAGTTGGTGCGTACGGCAAAAAATACGCAAAATTTTGCTTGTCCGCGCGCATTTCTTGTATAATATGTATCATATACTGACTAAAGGTTAGGGTTAGTATCACCATGGTTACTATATATATAGTATATAGCGCACCAGATCTGTTTTAGTCACAGTCCTAACTGTCGTAAATAGAGACTGTTTCTTGATTAATACAAATACAAAGTGTCTCCAGTATTTATGAAAGGCAGTTCTTCAAAATTACCTATTATTTACAAATTACAGGACTCTCAGAGAATAAACTCGAGTTTCATTTACAAGTTTTCAAAGCATTTCATATTATTATTTAATATAAAAAGAAATTTGAAAGATAATGCAATTTGCAGATCTATCTTTATTTTGTACCAGTTTGCTGGCTTGTTGAAAGAGTTAATCTAAGGAATACCTTTATATAGTCAAAGTTCGTTTGCTCGAACTTTACATTTTTACAAAGTTGTGCCCCTTTTCGACTTGACAGTTTTTGATTAAGTTTTATATCTAAGTTAGTATCCACTAATAGGAATAGATTGAAACCTCACACACTTGCCCACTGACATGGTCCGATATGCATTATATAGGTTCCATAACCCTGCTTTTGATTTTTACCAAATTACGCCCTTTCTTCGACTTATATATTCATTAAATTGACAAGGCTGCTGAATAGTCAAACGTTGCTATCTTCCGACAGCTCTTGTTGTACTTCAGATCCCTACAGGCAGAACCTCAGAAGGGAGTCTGATGTTTAATCAATAGATAGAAATGATTGGATGTGCAAAACTACAACTTCAGCTTTCTGAATACTAATATAACCCCGTTCCACTATAGAACACTGTGATAGTGGTTGTGACTGTCTCCTACACTGCTCTTGTTTAAGCAGTTGACATCTATATGGACTTTAACTTAGTTCATATATCATTAGATAACCAGGATAAGTTATTATGTTATCTTTGGATACAGCGCATTGTTGGAAAAAAGCCATAGGCTGAAAAACATTTTAAGAGCGGAAAATATAAATCAAACTAATGTTATAATTTGTGAGTATAATTGAATCTTTAACCAGCGTTGAAGGAAGTACTATAATTGTCCGGTAACTTTAATCGAACCTCTCAGGTAAATCTTGCTCTTACAGGTACGTGTGCTGAATGTTTTAATAGATCTATAGGTACTATAATAATGTCAATTTGTTTCAAAACCTAGTTTTTAACTATTTTTAGGAGATTAACCATAGTCTCCATTCAAAATTCCAAACCTACATATTTTGGTTATATTTAAATATTATGTTGAATTTCCCGTGTATCTGCACCAATTTATGCAGTTTTTCATTGACTAAGTGTTGCAATTTCTGTATTGCCTGTTTGCATTATTTCCAGAAAAGGTAACAATTGAATTTTTGTAATTGTGGCATCATAAATGGAGACTTGCATATGTTCTAATCAGCAGAAGTTAATTTCTATTTCAGCATTACACAAAAGATGCTGATGGTTTGTGTACAAAGTTAATTACGCCACTGCCAAAACAAGGCGGCAATTTTTTCTCTGTCTCTCCGGAAGAATTTGCTTCAGGTGGCTGGACTATTAGCCTAGCTGATTTGATAATTGGAGAACCTATAGGAAAAGGAGAATTTGGAGGTAAGAGGGCTTTACGTTTTACAGGATAGCCAGGTATAACTTCCTTCCATACATATTTCTAAAGAAATACACTTTGTCTCACTGTATATTGGCTTATAACCTTAGGGTTGAATATTAGCATTAGTTGTATATTTCACATTTTGATGCAGTACATGGCTTCATCACCTTATAAAACAGAGGCCGATATTCAATACTCTTTCCAGTTTGAAAAAAAGGTTAAATTTTACAATTTAAAGCTCTGAATCCCCCTACACCCCCCCCAAAAAAAAAAAAAACAAAAAAAACAAAAAAAAAAACAAGACAACCAAGTTGGCCCTAGGTCGCTCACCTGATAACCACACCATAACAGTGTAAACATGTTTGACCTAGTGATTTCATGGAAACAAATATTCTAGCAAATTTTCATTAGGATTGGCCCCAAAATGTGGTCTTTTGAGTTTAAACAAGTATTTTCTTTGATATGACCTAGTGAGCTAGTTTTTGACACCAGATGACCCATATTCAAACATGGCCTAGATTTCATCAAGGCAATCATTCTGACTAAATTTTATGAAGATCAATTGACAAATACAGCTTCTATCGCATACAGAAGTTTTTTCTTTGATTTGACCTAGTGACCTACTTTGTAATCCCAGTTGACCCATATTCAAACTCGACCTAGATTTCATCAAGGCAATTATTCTGACCCAATTTACTGAAGATCAATCGAAAAATACAGCTTCTATCGCATACACAAGGTTTTTCTTTGATTTGAAAATATTTACTGTACACATTACACCATACTGCTTCAAGTTTATTTTTAGATAATTCTTTTCTTTCAATCACTTTTATATAAAAACCTGGACTTGATTTCAGAGGATGGCAAGAAAAAAATTGATAGATGTACTTGCTATTAGTGAAATTTGGCATCCGAAAGACAAATTGCACTCTATAAAGAGATATCTGAATTGGATAGCAAAAGAGAGAACATATAAACAAGGAGGACGAGTGACACTATTGATTCGTAAATTCGTAAAAGTATAAAAGTGATTGAAAGAAAAGAATTATCTAAAAATAAACTTGAAGCAGTACGGTGCAATGTGTACAGTAAATATGTAAACTTAAGTCATTGTATCAGTGTAAATTCCTCTTGGAGATAAAAGCAGCTTAATGGAGTTATTCAGAGTTGCAGAGACTTTGTTTTTGTAATGGGTGATTTCAACGCAACATCAGTACTGTGGAAATGAAAAAGAGAATGATCTCGGTTAATTATTGTTTGAGTTCTTACGTAAGAAAAAAGATTTACAAATAACAATGAATTTACAACAAAGGATAGAATTATTGACTCTGGTTCAAGAAGTATTAATTGAAAAAGTAAATAAACTGGAAAATGCAAGAAGTATATTCAAACAGTGACCACAAACTGATCTCCTTCGCATAGGGAAGGAAGAGGTTATTGAAAAGGTAATCAAGTGGGATTTCAAAATAATTGAATGGTACCAATTTGAGGTAGAGTGCCAAAATCTTTTTGAAAATTGGGACAAAAATGGAGATATTGAGAAGGCATACAATGATATTTGTAATAAGATATTAGAGGCAACAGAGAAAGTAGAAAAAAAACAGTATGTATACATAAGAGGGGATGGTGGTCAAAAGAGCTAGAGCAAAAAGCAACAGCAGTTAGAAAGCACAAAAAACTTTCTCACAAAAAGAGTGATCAACATAATCGGGAATTATTAGACTTATCGGTGAATGAGTTTACGGAGATCGAAACAAAAGCAAAAGGAGGAATACTTGATCCTAGAGAACCTCAAACATTTTGGAAGGTATATATATAACTAATAGAAACAAGAAAGGGGCAGATAAATCAGTAGTGCTACCATTTAAGGAAAATTATGGTAGTATAGCAATTACAGTAAAGGAAATTATAGAAGAATTTCTGGAATATTATGGGAAAGAAAACCTTGAAGTGGAAACCAAACAAAAAAATTGGTTCGAAGAAGTTGAGAATAAAGTAAAAGAAGAAGTTGAATTACAGAAGAACGAGATGTCTCATATTACAAAAGGTGAATATGAAAACCATGACATTGCTAAACAGGAAGTGAAACTTGCTGTTGACTACGCAAAATCTTACTCTGCACCAAGCCCCAAAGAAAGTTTTGTATAGAGTTTATCAAAAATGGAGGAAAGAATTTGATCAAAGCTATATGCAAACTTTTTCAGGAATGCTGGGAAACAGTAGAATTCGCCAAGCTTTCAAGACAGAACCTAAACTAATAATGCCAAAGCCAGGAAAAGATGATTATAACATAGTGCGGGCATACAGACCAGTAACTTTAGAAAGTGTAATAGGCAAGCTATTTGAATGAGTCGTAGCAAATAGGCTGAGATGGAAATGTGAAATAGAAGGAATTTTTCGGCAAGTCAGGAAGCATATTGGAAAAACAAATCCTGCATAAACGCAGTTGGTAGAATGGTACAGAACATGCAGTAAGCAAAAGCAGACAATAAGATATCAGTATAGTGGCGGTCCTAGACTATGGATCATGCTTTGAAACTGTATGGAAGTCAGGTATTTTACATAAAGAGAGAGATAGGCTATGGTTATACCTTACATAATTACCTATACAACAGTAGATTCTACATTACTGTAAATGGTGAAAGGGTGGAAAGTCAAGAGGACGTTTGGTACACAAAGTAGAATATGGGAGTAGAAGCAGAAAAAACAGATGTAATGACCATTAAACCAAATAAAAGCTATGACGTAGGGGATGAAAAGTCATGTTGAAAAAATGAATATTTGAAAGTTGTGAGAAAGAAAAGTATTAGGGGCAGTTATTGATGACGAACAAAGCATCCATGAACACAATAATACTCAAACAAAATCCGGTTTCAAAGCTCTCATGTCAATAAGTCATTTTGGTCATTTTGGTAATGAAAAGAGAGGCTGCAATCAAGAAATCTCCATGAAGCTGTACAAAATATTAGTTCTATCAGTGTTGGATTAGTGTATGCCAGTGATAGCAACAGCTGCAGATTATGCTGAAAATGAATATAGAAAAGTACATGTAAAGGCACTACTGACAGCAACAGGATGTATCTCTTCTACAGCACCAGAACAGCTAGAAGTGATGACATTAGTACTGCCCATATTTCTACACTTAAAGTGCAAAAATGCAGAGCTGATAATTTTCTCCTTTTTTGGATTTAACGTCGCACCGACACATAATAGCTGATAAGATTTTACAGCAAAGTGGAAGACAATCCCATCAGATAATACCAGCAGACAGATCTAAAACAAATAAGAACATGTAGATACAGACTTCCAGTACAGCAAAAAAGGAGGTCTAGAATTATGTAGAACGGTCAGTTGCATTAAAATGCATAAGAATATCAGAACGAAAAAGACGAGCAAGTAGAGAACATAACAGAAATAATCAGCAAATTCACAGACAGGGAAATCAGCATGTTCACAGATGGGTCAACGTTGAGAAATTCGGGACCAATAGGAGCTGGAGCATGCATCTACTTTAAGTGAACAAACTTGGATCCAGTTCAATTAAATTTCCAGTCATACATCAACAACTATGTAGGAGAGATATGGAATATCACCTTGCTCTATCCTTTTTAGAAGAAAAAAAACACTCATCAAAGAAGCGTTCACTTGTTTGTAGACTGTCAGCCATCAATTAAAATCATTTTCAAACACAATATCAGAGTCCAACATAGCGTTTACAATAGAAACAAGACAAATATTACAGAACCTAGAGAACAAGAATAACAAGATTCAAATACGCTGGACGCCAGGACATAACATATAGAGGGAAATGAAATTGCAGACAAGCTAGCAAAGGAGGCGGCAAGAAAAATGATAGGAAAGCATGCGGATGAAAACACTAGGAGAGTAGATAAGAAAGAATTAGCAGAAGATATAAGAATAAATGCAAAGCAAAAGTGGCAGAGAAAATATCAAAACACTGAAGGAAATGAAAGATTTATAGTGATCTTTCCGACTGTACAGCCCAGAAAACCTTAAAGAACAGAAAGAAGTCTAGTACGTATTACCAAACAGCTTATAACAGGACACTCAAATCTGAAGAGTCACATGTCAAAATTAATACAAGATGTCCATGAAATGTGTCTAGAAGCATGAAGCTATTATCAAGGGTTAGTGAGCTGGTGTGCAAGATATTGAAAGCAGGCACGCAGATGAGCAAAAAAATTTAAATTTCGCACTTCCACTGGCAGGATGACAAATATCTTACTTTAATTGTACAAAAGAAAACATGGTTTATGAACATGAATGCATTATCTTCCTCTTTTAGGACAGTTAGATAGGGTTTACAAGAAACTACAGTCTTAGAATGCATAAATTTATGTGAGAAAGAAATGGCATCATTTTCATCAGAAAATGTTGACCATTTTTCAACATATAACATGAACACTGTGCAAAGAAGCAGGAGTATATAGCTTTGCACTTGTTTTTGCATCGGTTGGCAGATCTGTTGGTAGAACGAACTGTTTCCACCCAATGACATGAGAGCCACTTCACCCAGAACATTCCAGTTTAATAGCATGACTAGCATGACTGGGTTTATGAAGTAGAAAACCCCTATTGTTTTTGGGATCAGTAGGCCAAAGGTAAAGGTCACAAATAGTTTGCACAATAACTTAAGAACCAGATGACCCTGAACCTTCGAACTTAATAGCTTGACTGGGTTTATGAAATAGATGATCCCTATTGCTTTGGGGCAAATATGCCAGAGGTTAAAATGACAGGGGCCTTAAACTTGAAAACGGTTCCTGCTCAGTATCTTGAAAACCACTCAGTATCTTCAAAACTTGCTCATGAAGTAGACGAACCGTTGTTGTTTTGGCATTAATAGGTCTAGGTCACCTATCATGAGGGCATACATGTTTTACTAACAGCTCTTGTTTAATCTTTTTGTATAAACCAAAAGAATTGAGCATATGCAATAATAACTAATAACCGGTATACCTTCCTTCAAAGAAAAGGGAGTATACAGACCAACAACTTCTAATTTTCATTCAGTATTGTTGAAATGGCGTTTATTCACTCTTTCAGATGTGCTTAAAGGTTTATATAAAGGTAAACCAGTAGCAATCAAGAAACTCAAGGACGATAACGGGGCAGCGCGAGATCAGCTCTTACAGGAGGCATCATTGATGACGTTAGTACATTAGTCTTCTTTCACTGGTTAGATGTCAAATCCTTTACGTATATGGTAATATCCGACTCTATGGTAACTGTTTTACAAGGCTCAGTTACTCTCAAGCATCATTAACATAAACAGCCTTATAATTGCCCGTGAGCAGGTATTCCAATCTACTAAATGGATTTATTCAACTTTCAATAGTTTAGCACTCCGCATCATCACTCATAATCTATATGCCAAGATCCTTGAAGTATAGATGTATGTGGTATTTTTTTTCTAGGATAATCAAAGTGGGATGAAGTTACTCACACTTAATGATTTGAATTTATCATCAATAGTGACTTCACACTTGAATTGTTTTAATCCTCTGACAAAACAGTACTGCAAGATATAAGTCTTTATCCTGCTAAATTTCTTTAATGAACTTGTCAATCTGTCAATTTGGACAGTGCCACTGTTAAAGGAGCGCTTACCAAAAAGGTGCTGACTGAATAGCGAAAAGTGCAGACCATGAGCAGACTACATGGATGTGCAGGCTGATCATGATCTACACTGGTCTCAAAGGTAGAACCAGTCGTATCCAGCATGGGTTAATCACTCCATGGATATCTCTAGCTTCCTCAGATATGCCCTGATTCACGATCTATCATCAAAAAAGTTGAGTGTGTGGTCTCCTCTGACAGCTTCATTGTAAACATCTACCAGTCTGTTTGTTTTACAAACCTGGTATTATTTGCTGTGAAATCATTCATTTTCACGTGGGACTGATTTTCACGGATTTTGTGCTATAGCCAATCCAAGAAGTTAAAACCTAACATAAATAAAATGAAGCTGTCCATTTTTATATAATTTATATTCAAAGATCAATATCCGGATATATATCAATTAATTGTTTAGGGTATGAAATTATCCCCAAATTTCATACCCAAGAAATGAAACAAAATCGCAGTTTACTGTAGAATACATGCTTAATTCTAGACTTTAATGGTAATAGTATTAATGATATTTTCATGGAGTATCAACTTGCTTTGATCATAGTGCTGTTTTCTATACTAATTATATTACTTTTCAGGTCGGTACGTCATCCGAACCTAGTGTCGCTATTAGGAATAGTTCAGGAGGAGACAATATACTTAGTTCTAGAATTTATGGGCAAAGGTAGTCTTGTAGAATATCTTAGATCGAGAGGACGTAGTGTCATCACAAAGAAAGATCAAATCAATTTTGCAACGTAAGTACTATTGATATATATGTGCAGAGCAATAGATTACCCTTGAATATCTATAGGTTATTAGCATTGTATCGGGAAATATGCACGAAATATTGTGCGCAATGTTCTTCCGCCAAAGAACGAGTGATATTTCCCGAAGCAAATATGATAATCTTTTTATAACATATATATCTACACGTATGTATGTTATGTTATGTAAATATTATGACATAGTATGAATTTGTTCTATAGCCTGAATAAGATTGAACTAAATAAAAGAAATAATGCAACGACACACATTAAATTACGCCATACATCCGATATGAAATTCAGGTATCAGTGTATAAAAATATTGACATTTCTTGTACCATTGTAATTTAAGCCAGGGATATAAAAACAAGTATGTAATAACTCTGATTTAAGTAGGGTCCATTATCTACAAAACTTGTCATTTAAGAAAAACTCCATTTCAAGAGTATCAAACTTGGACTTTAAGGTTGTAATCATTTAGATCTATAAATTGTAGACATGTAGCCATGTATCTTTTATATGAAGTACAAATACATTGCAGAGCAACAGATAAGCTGTCTGAGTGAATTTGGTATTACCCTATCATTTTCTTTGAATTTAGTATTGGCTAAACTGAATTGCATTCTCTAAAACACGTTACCCCATGTTTTTAATTTATTTTTGATGCATTTCAGTGTAGTGTATTATTATTTATGCTTTTTCATTAAGGATGAAATTGTAGAACAAAGAAATAAACAAGATAAAGGACATTATTGATCAATATGTGTATTCTGTTGAACATGGGTTGCACAAAAATTTTGAGCAGCCGTGGATACTTGTCCATTCACTTGATGTTTTTTATCAACAAAATTTCTAGTCAACATTCTTATTTACTGCACGTAATACATTAAACAATTCGATATGTCATTCAAAATACTTTTTATATCCTGTTCCTCAATCGAGGAGTAGTTAGCAATAACAGTTTTTAACTTAAAAATACGCAGATTATCTGTTGCTTTGCATTGTATTACCAACCACATAGAAGAATTACTAATGAATGAATGATTTATTACAGTGACACATGTAGCGCAATGGCATATCTGGAAGATAGACAGTTGGCTCACAGAGATTTAGCTGCTAGAAATGTCCTGGTCAATGATGAAGATACAGCTAAGGTAGGCAAACTGACACTTCTCAAAATGGGCACTTAATTGAATAAACCAGAATGTACACTTAATTGTATAAAATCGGACTGGGCACTTAATTGAATAAATTAATATTATATTAAATGATATTGTGTCCATGATGTCTATCAGGTGTGATAGCCTATAGGGATCAACAATGGTCTAGGGGAGATACAGCATTCCTTTGACTAACAATTATGTGAGTACTATTTAGGCATTAGAACTAAAATATAAACTCCAAGTAGGCACTACTTATTCAAGATGAATACATGTGTAGCTAACTGCATCAAAGTTCGAAATCAGTACTGTCATAACTGTTATAAAAGAGGGACTGGCACCAGTGTCGTGTTTAACCCTCAGTTTGCTATTCTAGCAAATATGGCAGTTCTTTAAACCGGAATCTCCTGTCCCGTTGTCCGTCCCACAAGACCGTCGCCTCAGGCACCCCAGTCGGGTGGCTTCTAGAGGGGAACCGGTACCCCACTGCTCGGACTGTCCCTTTCTAGGAAGACCCGCGATCGCGCCGTGCGACCACCACCCGTGTGGGTCGACGATGCCGCGGCCAGGGTCGGCCGGTCCCGTGATGATCAGGAACGGAACCGAAGCCTGGCGGCCGTAAAGAAAATTTGTGAGTTCAAAAGTTTACAACACTGAATCAGTAAAAATGATGCGAACGAAGAAGAAAACTTTGAATGACAGTATTGGTAATTTCAGTCAGTTATGAAATCCATAGCCAATAGGGAGAGCTGAGTGATCATGAGTTTGATCCCCAGATGGTGTGACAATTTGATAAAAGGCATAGTGTCTGAAATGATTTGTTCTACACCTCTGCTTCATGTGGGGAAGTTGGCAGTTACTTGCAGAGAACAGGTTTGAACTGATACAGAATCCAGAAACACTGGTTAGGTTAACTGCCCGCTGTCACATAACTGAAATACTGTTAAAAACAGCGTTTAACCCAAAACAAAGACACAAAAAATGAAACCTTGATAAGGGATGAAATTTATTTGTTAGCTGGAGGAAAGAGTAATTATTGAGTAGTGCAGATGATAGGCAAGCATGCAAGTGTGAAATGTACATGGCATTTTCATAAACTGCAGGTGTCTGATTTTGGATTAGCCAATAGAATAGATTACAACCCAGCCCAGGTTGGCGGCAAATTACCAATCAAATGGATGGCACCAGAAGCACTCAAGGACAATGTGAGTACATTTGTATTCTACTGCAGGATTTTATTGTTTTTGGAAAAAGAGATCAAGTATGTGTGAGTTACCTAAATTTCTTGGTTACATTTGTACAAAATTTAAATTCCAACATACAAATAGACATATTTCATCTTAAAATGTTAGAATTTAAATCTTATATTCCCATGAAATAGCAGGAACCTTTTGCATGAAATTAAATGGTTTATGTTTGAATTTTTGTAATTTCAGAAATTTACCAGCAAGTCTGACATGTGGAGTTTTGGTATCCTTTTGTGGGAAATTTACTCATTTGGCCGAGTCCCTTATCCCAGAATTGTAAGTATATGTTGGACTGAAATGGGAGGTCTTACTTATTAAGAGTACCTGTCATTGTCATGAAATGGGAGCCATTTTACTTATCGTATCTAAAAGATTGCTCTTCACAAATTAGCAAACATTGCAAGTCATGCAAATTCACTAATTGGCAAGTCGGTACAAACTTTAGTGCTGCAGAAAAAGCTTTGTGGCTCCCCTCGCGAGGTTAATTAATGCCAAGATGTAATTGGAATAGAAGTCTCTGGATTTTTAAGCCCTCACATATTAATGTGGAGGGCATATAGCGTAGCTGCTGTCTGTACGTATGTACGTTCGTCTGTCGGTACATCCGAACAACCCGAAATATTTTGTGACAAACTCCTCCCACACTATTGCCCTGATTTGCTTCAAACTTTCACAGATGAACATCCTTGATGTGCAGATGACCATTGATTGAGGAAGGTTTTTTTCTGAAAGTCTCACAGTTAAAGGAACTTCATGAGAAGATGACTATAAATGACAGATTTTTTATCTGTTGGTATTTTGATAAACTTTCTCCGGAGCATTTCTTCTTCATGCATGGAGAGATTTTGATGTACCTTGGCACAATTGTTTACCATAATGAGATGCGCAAAGGTCAAATTCAAAAATAACTTTGTCCGGAGCATTGCTTCTTCATGCGTGGAGGGATTATGATGTAACTTGGAACAAATGTTCACCACCATTTTGAATTTAATGGAGGCACTATAGTCTGTGTCGTCTTTAAATGTTTTAGTCTTAAAAAGGACACTACTTAAGCTTTGGATTTTCCCAGCTGTCTTATAAGTGAGACATAGTTCTGATGGAGTTGAAATGAAAGAATGTAAATTTAAACAATATTTATATTTTCAGCCACTAGCAGATGTAGTAATGCACGTAGAGCGGGGATACAGAATGGAGGCCCCGGAAGGATGTCCACCTGAAATATACACTATTATGACTGAGGCGTGGAATGGAGACCCGGAAAAAAGGCCAACATTCAAAATAGTGTTACAAAAACTTCACGACTTACAGGCCGTTACTGTATGATGGAAAATATAGCATCTGTTTGGGAATAATTCGACCATAAAAATATACTGTATTCTAATATAAACTGGTCTACATCAAAAACACCAAGAACATATTTGTACTAGACACCAATATATTGTAAATAAAAAATAGTATAACTCGACCTTTCTACAGAAAACAGTATTTCTTGAAGCGAAAATTTATTAGAAAATTCACTTATGAAGCCATATATGCAAATCAAGAAATTAATCAAGTTTTTCTAGGTCTGAAATGATGGATGCATCTTGAATGAAATCGCTGAGTTAAAGGTCTTTTAAGCCATCTGCCTTATAGTCTAGTTAATATGGTATGTTGAAGGTATTGTAGTAAACGAGTCACTTAATTGCATTAAAAAAAATTCTAATGCTATACGAACGACCAAATTGTCAGTCAAAAAACTTACAAAAATTAAAGATGAAAACGTCTTGAAATTGTAATATGGCTTTGAAAAATTAAGGTGCTAACATATACTCCCTTTAAAACAGAAGGGTGCTTGAGTGTTAGACTGCGGACAGGTCTGTGCTTGCGGCGACTGTAATAAGGAAATGAATGAATGTGAGATTTTTAAATGCAGTTTTTTTTCTTCTGCTTCCATTATTATATAATATAAAGTGTGGGAGTGAAAAATTTAAAACCAGTCTGAAGTTTGATTAATGAATTACATACTGGGCTATCACAGGTAATCACAAAATCTATTGGTATGTACTATCACTGTGATAAAAGCAATGAATTATTGCAGCAGTTGTCAGACTTTTTAGATGATATAAACATGTATTGCCTAAATATATGTTCTTTTTTAATTGCTGTATGTAATCAATCAGTCACTGTCAGATCGACTGTTTGGAATCTATAGGATATTTTCGGAATGTATCTACGTCAAAATTGAGCACATAAAAACATGTTTGTAGAAACAACATCATCATGGTTATAATTGTATTAAAGTTTTCGAAATTAATGTGAAGTGAAAAATATCAAGTATACAGTTTGCGAGCCTAATTTCAAGCCTGGACTATGTATTCTTGCAACCAGAACAGTCTGGCGTCTGAACTATCAAAAAGTTCTAGTGCCACGTTTTACTGCAATAATGTTACTTAATTCAAAATTTATTATCAATGTGTATCTGTCAGTAGATCTATATTGTAAAACAGAGATAATATTAACATACACAATAAAATAGAGAGTGTTCGAAAGTCACAAGGGGATTGGCAAAATGCTTGAGTTATATATACAGTAAAAATAGAGAGTGTTCGAAAGTCACACGGTCACATGGGGATTAGCAAGATGCTCGAGTTATTTAGAGTTTTGAGCAAGCCAAATATAGAAAAAAATATTACATACTCGTTTCTATTCCCCGTAAAGTTACAATGGAACCGAAAACATACATATTTTGCCATACACTGACGCCTGAATTTCATATCGCCTGAGTGGTGTAATTTAATGTAGGGATAACGCATGTTTTTCGTGTTATAACATCTGCAGAATCCCGAGGGATTCTGCAATTTTTTTTATTAATTAATGCTATAATACGAAATGAACATGCGCTAACGCTATTCTAGCATAACACGCGTAAAACTGATAAATGAATACATGTCACTTCAACGTCATAAATTTCCACGAAATGCGTGGAAAATGTCCGAGTGTTTTTATCGTTGACTCATTTCGTTTTGAAATATCCGTTTTGGGCCGAATGACGTTACGCTTTGCACGGAACGCGCTATATAAAAAGGTGTTATAACAGCAACGCGAGCGCGAGAATCTCTCTGTTAACACACGTTTTCTCTCCTGTTAAGGTAGTTCTGCACGTTAGGACCGAAATTTTTTCTACAATGTAGAATTTGATTAAACTCTGATCTTTCAAAACTTCCGAATATACTAGAAAATTCAGCAAATAAAAATGATAGGTCGTGTCTATGATTTTTTGCTAACGATTTGAAAATTCGACCTCACGCAATTTTTCATAATGGGACTCTATGGAAAAACGCATTTTCATACATTTTCGCGAATAAATTTTCTACAATGTAGATTTTATGAAACTTCTCACAGTCGTAAATAAACATATGGCATAATATGGTGAAATAAAATGTATAGGTCCGTGATGCTTATTTTGAGATATCTGGCTATATTAAAGTGAACCGCCTATTTTAAGCTAATTTAAGACATATTTTGATTTTTAACGTGTAAGATGTTTTAATATCATATTTTAACTTTAGAAAGATAGTAACAGGCCATTTCAGTACACTTACTCACGGTTCCCTTAACTCATAACTATTTTCTTTCGTACGCCGAATCTAGGCATTATTCTACGTTTTCCGGATAAATGACGTTACGCCATCACTTCCGGTTTATCAAACGTGCAGAACTACCTTAAAACACCCCCGAAAAGTGACAAGAACAGCAGTTTATGCTAGAATGTAGAAAACGCATGTTTTTCGTGTTATAACATCTGCAGAATCCGAGATTGGTTGCACCGTTAGGCGAGTAACCAACATTCCGAGGATTCTGAGATGTTTAACACGAAAGAACATGCGCTAACGCTATTCTAGCATAAACGCGTTAAAAACGGAAATGAATATTACCTCACGTCATTGAATTTCCATGAAATGCGCGTAAAGTCTACGTGTTGTCACGTTACGTCATTTCATTTGAATTATCCGTTGGGGCGTATGCTTACGCTCTGCATGGAACGTGCAAATAAAAATGTGTTTAACAGCACGTGAGCGCGAGAATCTCTCTGTTAACATACGTTTTCTCTCCTGTTAAAACACACCCGAAAAGTGACAAAAACAGCAGTTTTATGCTAGAATGTGTCTCGTTGCATTCATTCTTTTATTTAGTTCAATATTGTCAATCTTATTCAGACTATTGGATGCATTCGTGATGTTTACATTACATCTATATGTGCAGATAGACGTGTAATAAAAAGATTATTATCTTTGCATCAGGAAATATGCACTTGTTCTTCAGCGTAGTATTCACTGCAGAACTCCTACAAAGCTAATAACTTATAATAACAAGGCACTGCCTGAATTTGAGCGGGCGAGCGAGGTTTCACTATATAAGGCTAAGTTAACACTGCAGAAAAGATGTTTGTGACACTGAATTCATACCAGTTAAGTCAAAAATTGTCTGTAAAAATAATTTTTAATGGTGCCTTTTGGCCAGATGTAATGTATATAGGCTGTATATATTCTAAGTGATTTACATGTACATTTAAAGCTTCAAAAATCAAGATTTATGTACAACAGAGAGCGTTTGAAGTCGCAAGGGGATGAGCAGGATGCTTGAGGTTTTGGCAGTCAAAAGGAAAATAGTTGTGGACCAAATGAATGCTGCTCAAGTAATCTATGCTCGAGAGAATAATATTTCACATATATCAGATTCAGTGAACATTGTTGAAACGACATTCTTAAAGCTGTAGTAATATCTCTTATTTAAAGTCAGAAATTCTCTTTTACGGTAGACTCTACACATGCCAATTGTTTTACCTTCAAAGCAATGCAAGCGTTTTGAAAATACTATTTCTATGATATATTGATTTTATCGTAACTTGTACCTACTTAGGTTCAGTTTTTATGGATAGATAATTTTCCTCTGGACTTCTTAGCCGTTTGATTTGTTACCTATGATTAATGAAACAATTTTAGGTGCCAGCAATCAGTTTAAAATTGTAGTGAATTTACAAACAATTGATTCCAACAATTGATTGATAGATGGACTATCCTTAATCAAAATATAGTTTAAGTGATATATCAGGCCCTATATGCCTATCCTGTACCCGCAGACAGGTTTATGTCCCTCTTGAACTGTGGACATGCTAGTTTATCCTATGAGGCCTAACTACAGTAAAGGAGCCAGCGTGGGAGCCATCTGGTCTTGTCGCGTAATAGTCAAAAAGTGCAAGTTCTTATTGACTATATAAAAGTGTTTCCAAGTTCTGTGTTGAAAGAACAGTTTAAGATGCTAGAATTTCACATAAGAAGACTGGTTTACCATCTCCATACATTGAGGTATAGACTGTATAAAAGTATGTGCTGAAGCCTTCTTGGTTGACCACCTTTGTATATATTCTCTTGGAATTACTACTGGTGGAGGATTACCGTTTCAACTGCAACCGGCTATCCGGGGTTCGCCTTTTCTAGATACAGGATACTATAGCGGACAGGTTTTTGAACACTAATTTTTCACTTGGCATGGCCACAGAGGTCTAAATTAAATCTGGTTTCTGTTTAAACAAACTTCATTGTGGATGTATTTTTGACATTTTGGTAGAAAAAAAAATGGGAGAGTAGGTTGTATTTGTTGAAGTGAAACTCACTTTTAGTACGAGTAGTACTTCCAGGTCACAGCCGTGTGAGTTTGGTGTGATTTTACAGTAAGCAAATGTGACAAGAGAAATCTCTCTTAGCAGATACATGACCCATATGTTCCCCTTTATTTTATATCAGTTTTATCATAACTCTTTAGATTAAAATGTTGTAAGGATTTGTTCTCTGAAATGTGTCAAGCTATGTTTGGTAGCTCTTTAAAAATCTCAGTTTTATATAGAATATATAGGGAATAATATTGAATGGGTGTGTGACTTATGAGCTTATCCTTTCTGAACGAGAAGAGATCAACATCATTCCTTTATAACCTAACAAGATATGAATCTTTCTGATAAAAATGTTTAATGAGAGGGAAGTCTTAATTTATCAGGCGGACAGCAATAACTTTGATTAAAATTGAGGCTATATCCTGTTTAGTAGATTCCAACAACCGCAATGCTTGCAGTGAGCCTTCCACGTACAGACAGGAATCAGAGAACCAACAGTATTCAAGCCTAAAAGAGACTAGTAGGCGTCCTGCATTTTTATTATGCCCCCACTTTGGGGGGGGGGGGCATATAGATTTGCTCTTGTCCGTCCGTCCTTCCGTCCGTCTGTCCGTCCGTCCGTCCGTCCTTCCGAAAATGTTGTGTCGCGCGTAGCTCTGAAAGTATTTGACGTAGAGTCACAAAACTTTACAGGAATGTTGGTCAGCATGTGTAGTTGTGCACCTGGGGTTTCGCGTCCGGATTCATTCAGTCAGGTAGAAGTTATGGCCCCTGACTTTGTAAAAATTGGTCATTTTAATGTTGTGTCGTGCCTAGCTCCAAAAGTATATGACCTAGAGTCACAAAACTTTACAGGCATGTTGATCAGCATGTGTAGTTGTGCACCTGGGGTTTCGCGTCCGGATTCATCCAGACATGTAGGAGTTATGGCCCCTGACTTAGTAAAAAATTGGTTATTTTAATGTTGTGTCGTGCATAGCTCCAAAAGTATTTGACCTAGAATCACCAAAGTTTACAGGAATGTTGGTCAGCATGTGTAGTTGTGCATCTGGGGTTTCACGTCCGGATTCATGCAGTCATGTAGAAGTTATGGCCCCTGACTTTGTAAAAATTGGTCATTTTAATGTTGTGTCGTGCCTAGCTCCAAAAGTATATGACCTAGAGTCACAAAACTTTACAGGCATGTTGGTCAGCATGTGTAGTTGTGCACCTGGGGTTTCGCGTCCGGATTCATCCAGTCATGTAGGAGTTATGACCCCTGACTTAGTAAAAAATTGGTCATTTTAATGTTGTGTCGCGCATAGCCCCAAAAGTATTTGACCTAGAATCACCAAAGTTTACAGGAATGTTGGTCAGCATGTGTAGTTGTGCACCTGGGGTTTCGCATCCGGATTCATTCAGTATTGTAGGAGTTCTGGCCCCTGACTAATGTCATGTAGTGGGGGCATCTGTGTCCCATGGACACATTTCTAGTTGTTACTGGTTTTAGCCTAATCAATCAGTCTAGAATATGATTTCTGCATGTAATTAAACAAGTTTAAGGAAAGGAATAAATATTTAACAAATAACTTTAACTGGACAGTTTTTACCTGTATTCTGTAAAGTAGTTTGAACTATGGTGGCATATTTCTGCTACATGATAGCTAGGTAACTATCACGATAATGTGTAAACTTTTCAGGAAATGCTTGTATTTTTTCTGAAAACATTTCAGCAATAAATAATATTTTCTAGGTAGTTGTATTCATTTCCTGAAAATGTTTTAGCGCAAAATTTCGCGTAAACGCTTGGAACTGCCACAAGATGCTCAGTAACTATTACGATAATATTTCAAACTTTCCAGCAAAGTTGGGCATTTTCCTAAAAACATTATCACAATAAAAAAAATTTTCTCGATACGCCTTTTATTTCCTGGAAATTTTAGGCTATTGCTATAAACTTTTCAGAAAAGTTCGAAATATCAAGTTAATTTCTGAAAGTATCGTGAAAAGTAATCTAGCTAATAAATGGCAGTTGTGGCACTTACACAAAAAGTATCAAGAAAATAATGTAAATTATCGCAAAAATATTTCAAGGAAACTTTCACTATTGAGATAATCTTTTCAGAAAACTAGACTTTAGCAAGATAATTTTTTGAAGTATCGCGATAGCTACCTAACTATCTCGTGGCAGAAATATGCCACCATATTGAACACCGAGTTCGTCTGCAACTTTTAACGGTGTTAGACTACTATATTCGATTTCGGGTAGCATTCTAGCATAAAACTGCTGTTATTGTCACTTTTCGGGGGTGTTTTAACAGGAGAGAAAACGTGTGTTAACAGAGAGATTCTCGCGCTCACGTGCTGTTATAACACCTTTATACATATGCGCGTTCCGTGGCAAAGCGTAAACGTCATTCGGCCCCAAAACGGATAATTTAAAACAAAATGACGTCAACGTAAATTCTAGCATAAAACTGCTGTTCTTGTCACTTTTCGGGGGTGTTTTAACAGGAGAGAAAACATGTGTTAACAGAGAGATTCTCGCGCTCGCGTGCTGTTATAACACCTTTTTATATATGCGCGTTCCGTGGCAAAGCCCCAAAACGGATAATTCAAAACGAAATGACGTCAACGTAAAAAACAACTCAGACATTCCCGCGCATTTCGTGGAAAATTAATGACGTTGAGAGACATTGTATCCATTTATCAGTTTTTACGCATTTTATGCTAGAATAGCGTTAGCGCATGTTCATTTCGTGTTATAACATCTGCAGAATCCCTCGGGATTCTGCAGACGTTATAACACGAAAAAACATGCGTTATCCCTACAGTGTAGTATATCTAAGAGGGTCCCTTGTTACAACAGAGTATCTATATAGTTCAGCGGTGTTCATTACGTATATTCCAGCAGTTGATTTCTGGGTACAGTTTGGAAATACTGCATTGCAAGACTGGCCTACAGTTTTATAGCCTTGAGTCCCTGGTGTACACTAAATATGTGATACAATACGAAATTATAAATTATAAAAACCTTTTACCGGTTGCATGTACAGAAAGGTGTATCCAGTGTGTCTGTAACTGTTTCAGTGGACAAGAGGCTCTGTCGAGTTACCACTAAATCAGGCAACTGGACAGTCAGGTAGTCCATCTGCACCTACAATCAGTGATTGTTTTTTTTTTTTTGGGGGGGGGGGGGGGGGGGGGGGGGGGTTTGCATACAGCTCAAATGATAGAAGAAATATTTTCTACCAACACAGTTCTTGTCGAGCCCGCTTGCGGAAGCGAACATATAGTCGTTCAAATGGATGATCGGTATATGTGCGAGCGAGCGTGCGTGCGTGCGTCTGGATTTGTTTGTTCGAACTTTGACATACATGGAGCAATCTTATTTATATTTGGCATGCATGTTAACCTAAGTGAGATGGAGTGTCGTGCGCAAAACCCAGGTTCCTATCACAAAGGACAAGGTCAAAGTTGGAGGTCAATGGTCATGTCAGATTTTGTCCGGTCAATATTCAAACTTTGACATGCATTGAGGAATCTTGTATATATTTGGCATGAAGGTTTAACTGAATGAGACGGAGTGTCATGTGCAAACCGCAGGTTCCTATCTCAGAGGTCAAGGTCACAGTTAGGGGTCAAAGGGCGGGATCGACATGCTGCTCGTTGGCATCTAGTTTCTTGATATCCATGAGTTTCTATATAGATATGTTAAGTTGTTTTAAAAACGATACGTACAGCTTGATAGCTAGCATTATATAAACATATGCCTTGTTTTACTGTTAAGTTTGACAGCTGTTACTTTATTTTCTATGAAACGCCTTTATTACTGTATATTTAATAAACATATTAAGATATGTAAATTCCAGCATTAGGCCTACATAGGTGTTGTTTAAAGTGGAAGGTCAACTGATGAAATACTAGTAGTTCTTTGATTTTGATAAAATGACTGACTTAAGCTTTTTGTAGAATAAATGAAGCTGTATCCTTGTATTAGAGATACATACAGATTTTATCATTATAACCATAGGCTCAAGATATCCTTTCCGCGACCGCAACGTAATAAAACATATTAGCGTCTGATGGCCTTTCCGTAGAATGAATATTTATTACACGAAATTCATTTTGAAAATATTTCTGAAATGTCTAGGTCTGCAGCTCTCAAATACGAAAATATCTGACATCCGAGGTATATACTGACACTTTTAGACAACATCAAAAATGACCTTTTGAACGATTTGACCATGCGACCAGCATGGATCCAGACCAGCCTGCGCATCCGCGCAGTCTGGTCAGGATCCATGCTGTTCACTAACAGTTTCTCCAGTTCCAATAGGCTGTAAAAGCGAACGGCATGGATCCTGACCAGACTGCGCGGATGCGCAGGCTGGTCTGGATCCATGCTGGTCGCAAACCCACTATGTTGGTTTTCTCATGCCACGGAATAATCTGTCTTAATAAACAATGATAGTGCAACATCCATTAAGTGGAAAAGTAGGTAAAATTACTTTTTTAAAAATGGTATATGTAATGTAATTTTTATCTATACAACTATTTTTTTAAAAATGGTTAATGACCTTGTATCCCTTGACATGGTCACGGTTGTGTAGCAACTTGGCTTATTTCAGGAGCCAAAATGTTCTGTTAGGGCAACTGCTTCCTCTCTCATTTTGGACATGCGCAAAGTGCAAAGCATGAAATTATTTGCAGTTTCAGCACTGGATTTCATACTTAGCCATTGTGGTCTTGCACTTTGTGCATGGCTTTTACAAAAGGCTAGATCATGATGGTGAAGCGCGCGATCTCAAAATTTTGGTAATTTTGTGCTTCACTTTAGTGATCGCCATCGCCATCATGATTAATGATTAAGTCACTGATCATATTTAAACAAAGGTGGAAACATGGAAATATACCTCACTCTTATGATATCTAAGTGGGTAAACAGTTGCCAAGAAACTTCAGGCATCTGAAAACCCAAAAGTGTGATAACTATTTCGAATTTATAGCACGAAAAGTATATTTGAAATGCATAAATAATATGCCTTGATATATTCTTACCAGTCTGATCGCAATTCAGTTGAATCTGACTTTGTGATCACCGGTATTAAGCAGGCACTTGCCTTAAACAGCCTGTCAGCCAATTTACCAAATTGCGTTTTACTAAAATAAGTTCAACCTGACTTTAGCAGCCACACTGTATCACTCTCTTGGCCAGCTCCTAAATACAGATTTGATTTATCATAAATCATTTTAGCCACAGTTCCATATACAGAGGTGCTTGGTGATATGAAGGCATTTCCTTTGTGTTGTAACATGATGACATGTTTTTATTGATAATTTCCAATATTCACAAATCAAATAGAATTTAGATTATTTGATTGACATAGACAAAAGAATACATCGCTACGTAATAAAAACATTATATCGATAAAGTACTAGTATATTGATTCTTTGTCCTGGATTTTTTTATTATTATTATTGTACCAGATTTATATAGCGCCCTTTTCATGATAAACACGTTCAAAGGCGCTTTACATATAGCAAATGCAGCCACAAAGGGCGCGAAATTCATCCTCTACCAGTACAGACACAGAGTGATCTGACCAGAGGGACAGAGTGAGATAAAGCCCCAAGAACAGACCGATATACAGATATGCAGATACAGGCCTGTCCGGCTAACTTAGCCTATAGCTCTATGCGAATAGACAGTCTGGTTCTTAGTTAGGTGGGAGACACTCAAGAGCATCTAAGAAATTTCCAGTGCCTGGACCGGGATTCGAACCCCGGACCTCTGGATTGGCAGTCAAGCGTGTTACCACTAGACCACCGGCCCCACTGGCACCAGACCAGAAAGAAAATGCCTCTGTACATGTTATACCCTACCCCTATAGGTATTCAATAAGAACCATGGTCATGAACGGGAAAATATACCTACCCATTTCAATTGCGCATTTCATACCTAAGTCACGCAGTTCGGTACATTCAACATGCGATAATTTATCTTCTATTTTGTACCGGTCACATTTCTTCAATACTTCTTACTTTAGAAAAACAACGCGTAGTTTAATGTTTTTCAACGTTACACAAACAAGAAATATCTTTAATAAAAAAGATGGTCGGCGAATTGTAATAAGGAGAGAAGTTTATGAAATTTTCATCTAACATTCATCTTTCATCTAACATTTTTCAAATTGCAAAACTAAACACCATACTTTAACAATTTAAATGGTTCTCTTTTAATTTTTCACAAAGGTTTCCTAGGGTTGCAATTTTGTTTCGTTTATCCTTAAACGAATAATAACAGCAGTAGTTTGATGAAGATTCATCAAGCGGTTCATGAGAAGAGGTCATTAAAAGTGTTTATATTTTTAGCTAAATTGGTCCCTATCCCCATTTGTAACAAAATAGCAGGAGACCTTACGATATTGTTACACACAAAGTTTGAAAAAAAAACCCAATACATTTTAATGGTTAATGCGAATAAAGGCATATCTACTTTTAGCTATAGTGGTCCCTAATAGTGCCCAAGTTCCTATATAAATAAATTGGAAGAGGACCTTATAATGATGCTCCAGACCAAGTATGACAAAGATCCATCAAGCTGTTCATGAGACGCTGTCTAAAGGCATTTCTAGTTTTAGCTCTAGCAGCCCCTAAAAGGGGTCAAATGTCCCAACTGAACAAAGTTGGCTGTGGGCCTAATAAAGATGCTACAAATCAAGTTTGATGAGAATACATGAGAAAAAATCAGTTAAAGGATTTTTTATTTTTAGCTTTAGCGGCCCCTAAAATAGGCCAACTGATCCCGCTTTAACAAATGCATATTCACTATTCATGAATCTTTGGACAATGACGTCACACCTATAAAAAAGAAGGTCAAGGGACACATACAACTGTATGTGTTCTGTATACAATTTATTTCAATATTTCTGTTTCATAAGCAAAGTTTGACCGTAGTCATACCACGTAGATAAACTGTATGCAGCGTACCTTCATTTCAATGTAATGAGATTCAGTCATTATATAGCATATACATAATAAAACAGATTTGAACTAAGTTCAATATTTGCATACCATACTGAAGAAAAATATTCATATATAATAAATCAGTTAAATAATTTATAACAAATATATCAAAGCAAACAAGTACTCATTTTAATATGCAATCTGAAGTCACAAAAGCAAGAAACCTTTTCATATACAGACGACAATTGTAACAAGGAAAATCTTTTAAAAAGCACTTCTCTACATAGAAGACTCTTATCACACCCTTATTCATGTGATACGCAGACCGTATTCAGCTCTTTTTTTAATTTGATATATGTTGGTATTTGAACAGGTTTTTATCATATTTATTAAACTTACTTATCATTTTGAGATATATCAATATTCTTGCTAAATATACTGAGCGAAAGTTAGCTTTAAAACTGTGAACAGCGTCGTTTAGGATAAACGCTTTGTCTACATTTCACTCAGCGTAGCACAATCAGCAGAGTGAAACAAATTGACACTCTCGTCCAATCAGGCAGAGTGTTACATTTTGATAAATTATCTATAATGCGTTATCAAGTAGTTTGATTTGCAAACTAAAGTCACGTGGCATGGGTCGGTCAAGGTCACCAATTCGTTCTTAGAACGGCATTCGCCGAAAAAAACTTGCTTTGACTTCCCTGGTGAAGTTCCGGTCTAGATTACAAAACAATTCTGATTGGCTGATGTGAAAATGTATGTCAGTCGTCATTTTACTACACGTGCACGCTAAAATGTGTATATGCAGCATAAATGTGCAAAATGAATTAAATAAACAGAACAGATGTTTACCAATGTATGATTTCAAATTCAAAATCATATACAAGCTGAATTTCATTCATCATTTTGAGTTTTATTGTATAAGTGAGAATATTTTGCATTCTGTTTTTGTTTGTTTACATTTCGCCTAACATCTGCACACTGCTGTGACCTCTAGACCGGATGTTCATTTGGGGAGTTCACGCAAGTTTTTTCTTTAACGTTGACGAAAGCATAAAATATGTAGAGCATCTCTGCAATATGGAATATTGAGACAATGTGACTGGTGCACGATGGAAGATAAATTGTTCAATATACTAGGTACTCATTCACCGATCTGCGCTTTTAAGTGAGAAATATACGATTGAAATGGGTTAGTATATTTTCCCGTTCATGGCCATGGTTCTTATAGAATACCAAGGGATAGGGTATTACAGATGCATTTTCTTTCTGGTCTGGTGCCAGTGACCGGCCTTACAGGATTTCGCTTTTTAATGATTTAATAATGGCCAAAATCGAACATTCCTCCCAATATGATAAAACACTGAAAATACAAGTAATCAGAGGATATTTACAAGCTTACATAACTAATCAAATGCATATTTTATGCCACAATATAGATATGGCATATCTTTTTAGGACATAATGATCCACGACTCTTTTTTGCGATATTTTTCTACAGCAACATCATGTACAACCAAAGAAATCTATAACATTGGCCAAAGGACATTTGTTTCGATAAGACAAGTCCATGGTAGTTATCACAGCAGTAACTTTTTTATTGTCTGACAGTCAGGGTTTGAAAACAGCAACAACAATCACAGAGTTCATGATGTTATATAGCAACAAAATGTGCAGTCATGTTTAATATGTAAGTTCTGCTTATTAAATGAAAACAACTGTCTGAAATTATTATCAGATAATGTAATTTACAATTTTTAATTCATCCAATTTATTTCAGTTAAGAACATTTTTAAAATGTTCGTATGTTCAGTTTAATGTCAGTCAGCAAATTTTCTGTTTACTTTAAATACAGAAGCAATTAACAGTGCCAGCTAAGAGACGAGTTAACTGATGTTGTGTCATTTCGTTTTCGTACCACAAACATTAACATACATTAACGCATGATTCCTTAATGTTTTTCCTAAAACAAATCCACAGTTTTTGCTCTTACCACTGGAACTGCATTCACAAGTACCAGTGGTCAAATTTATTTCATAACAAAGAAAGGTTTCAAAAGCAGAAATAAGGAGCTTGTCATTTTCCGCTATAATTCCCAGTGGCATTTTCATCATCTCCTGCCTGAAAATACTTTGCATTTTACCTTCTGTTGTCATAGTTACAACACAATTTGCTTTTCTATCTGTGATGCAGATTTGTGCCTTTGCCTCGTTATAAGCAATATAAGCAGGCTGCTGGAATACACTGTCATCTGTTTGGTTTGATGAAATATTCTGAATCACTGTACCAGCCATATCAAGAATCAGAACTTTTGCAGGTTTATTGCATGCTACAAAAAACTTTTCCCCAGAACATTCTATTCCCTCACATCTGGCATCAACGCTAATATCACGGCAATCTGTAAAATCTTCATCTGCAACAGATAGAATTTTGATTTCCATCTCATTCGGCATTGTAACTGCAAATTTGTTTTCGTCAATAATGGCACTATCCCACGGGCAAGATGTGAGTCTTTTTTCAGAAGTGAACTTATTTTTCTCCCTTGCATGTAATCTAACACGGTTGTAAATGGTATCTAGTAAGACAAAACTCTTGTCTGATAAAGGAAGTCCTCTGAGAACTCTATATTCTGGGTAATTTCTGAATGAACTTTGCAGATCCTCTGCTGATCCCCCTTTTTGTGCAGAATTCTTTGTATTGAGCAGAGTTTTCCACACCGTTGGCAATATCTGCTAGAGTACATATTTCATGACAGGGCTTGTGTTCTATGATCATACACGAGTTACAGCCAATTGCCTCATGAGTTTTACAGTAATATTTCATTATCTCACCTTCATGTTGAGAACAAATTTCAGAAAGACCTCCTGCTACCTTTTTCTTTGGTATTTCGGATTTCCCAAGTAACCTGTGGTGACGCATTGGCTTTGGTAGGCAGTGATATTTGAAACAATTGTCACACAAATAGTGCTGACACTCCACACAGAACCCTTCCACTGGTTTAATCTTACCATCTTCTCCACAAGGATCACAGTATAATTCAATTGCAAGATCCCCATTTTTACTAGCTATGTTTTCAACGTCTGTAACCTTCCCAGGTACACTGTCCGCCATTTTGAAACTTTTTTGTTCAAAACATCCAGTGCATACTTTAAAGTCACTACGTTGATTTTAATTTTCAAATTTTGATAGTATATTTTGCATTTTTGTGCCCATTTTCCAGTTCTGATATCTTTTAAGTTGCTTATTCATAAGAAGTTATGTTCATATTCTCACAACTTATGACATTTTTTTTAAATAAGGAATCCCCGGTCTTCACTTGAACGATTCAGCTATCATATAACCATGTTCAGACTAGTTTATGTCAATACCCTGATGAAGTATACTTATTCACACAGGTTTTATCTTTGTACATTGTACTACAAACAGAAATGTATGATATCTAGGATGTTCGCTTGTCCAAGGCAGACAAGCGTTAAGTTTTATAATTATCATTTTTTAACTGTTAACTGAATTAACTGAATATTAGGATATAATTGAATTTAGGAAAAAATCAGATCAGGGCTTTACACATTAGTAAAACTGAGCAGAGAGGATTTTGTCTGTCTGTATTCCATAAATGTTAAGGCCGTTTCAGCTATACACCACACCATAAACGAGTCCAAACTAACTGTTTAATCGGCTACGAAGTTCACATAATAAGCAGAATATTAATTCAGATGTCTTTGGGAAAATCGTGTAGAAGCATAGCATACATAAGTACGAGTGGATTGAGATGGGGATGGGGGTGTACATATATCCTGTCCTCCCACTTTCAAAGTAGTTGATGGGGCACCCCTGCCCTGCTCCCCCTGCTGTTATGCATATGTGAAATAGATGATTACGATGATTATTTTATTGTTTGGAAATTAATCATATGAATGCACCGAAGTCGCCAAAATCGATGTCGGGGGATAAAATGGGTATATGTGAATCATCAAAACCAAACAATGTTACTTATCAGTATGAATTGTTTGACAATATTACTGCGCAAAGGTCATATGAATTTAAGTTGGGTGTGGGGATGGGGGCAACACATATCCTGTCCCCACTGTCAAAACACACACACACACCCGCACTTATGCATATGCATATTGATATAGCAACACATGTGAAATGAGTGATTACAATATTTTATTGTTTGGATATTAATCATATGAAGTCGCCAAAGTCGCTGTTGGAGAACGAAATTGATACATTTGATTCATCAAAACCCTTAAATTCTCAGTATGGTTTGTTTAACAATATTCCTGCGCAAAGGTCAGATGAATTTGGAGTTTCAGTGCGATCATTGAAATTAAATTTGTGCATGTTGTTTACTTTTCGGTTTTGGCTTATTCATGAAATTGTCCAGAATATAAAAACTTTTTTGGTTCGGTTTCAGTATAAACATGTGAACTGAAGAAGTGATTTTGGTGGAATGTATGTTTTTGTAGAATGAGCAACTTTGCAATGAAAATTACGAATGCAGAAGAAATCTAAGTGTTTGATGATGGTTTAAAGGTAACCAATGGCTATCTTTTATGATTGTACAAAGTCTGGTTTAGGGGTAAGCAATGGCTATATTTTACTAAAATAATTCATATTTATATATATTTACATTAAATGTGGAAAACTCTCATCGAATATATTTAACTTTACCAAATAACTAATTTTGTATGTAATGCTACATTCATAATCAAATGTATTGCAGTTAAAGTCGATTGTTTAAAAAACTTTCAATTTTTAGTGGTAATACACATTTATACTACATGTATTCAGCGTGCACTATTTTAACCTAATGCATAGTACTGTTTGTATACATAAACTATACGTAGTATTTACTCATGTTTTCAAATATAAAATTTGGGTCTAGTTTACCTTTAAGAGTTCTGACTTTTGAAATTTTACAGAAATATGCTGTATATTGCCCCATGGAAGCGTCATCCTAGCACATGTGTAGCCGTATTTATACTTCTTTTTTTTTCAAAGATTTTAGATATTGTCTTATTTTCTTTCCCCTGTAGAGAAACTGCTACTTTCTGCAGAATGCTGGGGTCAACTAGGGTCTAGGCTATATAGCTGACAAGGCTAATGCTAAGATTCCATATTTTGGGAGGCATAAAAAGGGTCATTTCATGTTTTCTGGGCATTTTTGGATATTGTTCAAGGTTAGAAAGTCATAAAAGAAAAACAATTTAATACTTCAGTGCAATTGTTGTAAATATTTGTTATAATTATGATTTCGGTGTAGATTAAAATATGAGTTTAAGCTTTGTGCCGTGCGTATTGCGAACTTACATATGGAATGATCAAATTAGGGGCCGACCATTTGAACTTCTGAACTTCCGGGGGTTGATGCTGGGGTGGGGTCTAAAATTAGTTACACTGTTGGCAGCATCGAGATTAGGAATTTAACATGAGACTGACGAGATGTGACTATTTTATCAGCTAATTGGATTTTGATTACCTAAAATAGTAGCAAATGTAAACCTGGAGTTGAAATCTGCTAGATTTACGGACTTTAAATATGTCTAGGTTTTTGCATAAGCCAATGTTAAAACATCACGGATTTTCAAGACCAATTTGTTACTCCGATTCTAAACTGAAAACAAAAAGTAATAAGATGGTCATAGTGGCCCTAAGTCGATCACATGGTCTTGCCTGTTTGACCTTGAAGGTATTCATGAAGATTCACAAAGCGGTTTATGTGAAGTCATTTAAAGTTGTTTTTAATTTTTTTTAATTTTTATATCTCGCGACCCTTAAAACGGGCCAATTGCCTCAATAAAACAAATGATCCTCTATACGGACAAATTAAGGAGAGGGTCTTACATATATGCTTCAGACAAAGTCTGATGAATATCCATCAAGTGGTCATGAAAAGTATGTCAGAAATACTTCTATTTCATAACTTATTATGTATAATGATAAAGTATGATTCCTGATGTTTATTGTTTGAGAGCGATTTCTTTTTTGCAAATTTGAAACCGGTTTCACCTAGTAATCGAATCGGATTCGATTAACCGAGTAATCGCCCCAGTCCTATTTATAAGTGATGAACGCCCCCATTTGAACAATGTGGGAGAGTACTGTTATGAACTTATGACTATGCTACATACCAAATTGATGAAGATCCGTGAAGCGGTTTATAAGTAGAAGTTATTTAAGGGTATTTCTACTTTTAGCTCTAGCGGCCCCTAAAAGTAGCCAAATATACCCATTTTGAACACATTTGGGAGAAAATCTTCCAATGATAATGGACAAAGTTTGAGGAAGATCCATAGAAGATTTTGTTTAAAGTTATCTCTATTTTTAGCTATTGCAGCCCCTAAAAGGGCCCAAGTGCCCCAATTTTAACAAAAATGGGAGAGGGTTATATAATGATGCTACAGATCAAATTTGATTTAAATCCATCGAACGGTTCATGAGAAAAGGTTGTTAAAATGAATTTTTATTTTTAGCCTTATAGTGGCCCCCGTAAAAGGGGCCTAGTGTCCTCATTTGGATAAATTATGGAGAGGACTTCAGAATGGTCGTACAGAGCATGTTGATGAATATCTATGAACAATCTATGATAAGAAATTTTTTAAAGGTATTTCAGGTTTTAGTTCTAGTCATATGATATTAACAAAATTGGGAGAGAACCTTGCAATGTTGCTACAGGCTTAGCTTGATGAATTTCTATCAAGTGGTTTATAAGAAGAAGTCCTTTAAAGGTATTTCTATTTTGAGCTCTAGCAATCCCTTAAAGGCGTTGGGTGCCCCCTTTTGTTCAAATTTTTGAAAGTTCAAATATATCATAATGATGCTACATACCAAGTTTTATGAAGATTCAGTTGGTTCATGAGAAGAAGTTGTTTAAAGATATTTCTATCTTAAAACGGACTGAGTGTCCCCATTCGAATAATATTGAGAGAGGACTTTTTAGCGTTAGCTACAGACCAATTTTTATGAAATCTATCAAAGGGTTCATGAGAGGAAAGCGTATGAGATTTTTTTTCTATTTTTAGCTCTAGCGGCCGCTAAAATGAATCAAGGAAAGAAAAGAACCATTTAAGAGGGGAACTTGCCAGGATGCTACAGACCAAGTTTGGTGTAGGCCTAATTCTGACCAGTAGTTTCAGAGGAAAAGATTTTATGTAAATTGTTGATGATGGACAATGGACGGCGGACCATCCACCTATACTAATAGCTCACCCTGAACCCTCAGTTCAAGGCAGTATAGAACACTTAATAAGTGATCACTTCAACTGTGTTGCCTGTAAGGTCTTTAAGGGACATAACTCCAGATCTTTGCGAAAAATAAGATTTCTTCCAAACTGAAGTTTGGTCATATCATGAACATTAGAACATAAGTTTTAGTTTTTAAACTTTAAAAAAAACAAAGCTTTAATGATCATAAAAAACGTATGTGAATCGAGAATCGAACCAGAGCTACAATAAAAATTGTCCTTCTATCTTAACAAGTACACTAAGGAGGAATTTGTACTTAACAACCGTTCATATAAAGCTTTATAATTAAAGTAGTTTACCTTCGGCACCTGTATTAAGCATCCACTTCCCGTATCACGAGTGGTAAACGTGCAATCCAGTTCCCGCTAGGAATACGCTTAAAATGGGTTGCGCGACGTCCGGTGCTGGTGTTGCGCGTAAAAAAAAAGACGGAATTGAGGTATGTGAAGTTATGATTTTGCTTAATATGAGAAAGAGTGATATTTATCGATAAAAGCAATATGCTATTCGACACAAATATGATAATACATCATATGTGTAAAATATCTGGTTTGTAATTTATGATTCGGCTCTATTATCACAAAAACTCTGGCGACACGAAGCGTGAAAAATGTATGAAATCAACAAAAATGGCAGTTTCTGACCTCATATGCCTTATCTGGGGACATTTGATGCTTTTTATGATAACTCAACTGTTATAAAGTAACGAATATCAAAATTATTTGTTTCAAATCCTGCCTACTGACAAAAAATCATCGGGAATGGGGTTGCGACCCGGGAATGGAGTTGCTCGTATACATCGTAATGCATATAATGTATACGCGCAACTCCATTCCCGGGGCGCAACCCCATTCCCGATTATTTTTTTGCCAATCTTTCCCCCAAAAGCATCAATTCATTCAGGTGTATGTAATATTCATGACAGTTTTACACGTGTTTGATCATTAGAATCGTCACATTTCGAGAAAAAAAGGCACAAGAGTTAGAAAATTTGCATTTTTCATGATCCCATACTTTTTTGACAGTTCGAGCCAGCAGAGTTTTCGTGATAACAGGGCTGATTCTTAAATTAATAAGTCGGTATTTCACACATATGATCTTTATTCATTTTTGTGTCGAATAGCATTTTGCTTTTTTTTTTCGAAAACACTCGTAAATGTGTCATTATTAACAAAAATAAAAACCCACCTACCTCGATTTTGTATATACTGATGAGCAACACCAGCACCGGAAGTCGCGCAACCCATTTTAAGCGTATTCCCAGTGGGAATTGAATTGTGCGTTTACCACCCGTGCGTAAGCAGCCAGTCAATTAACTTCTTTAAAATATTTTTTGTTCTAATTTCAACTTGTCTACAGCAGCCATGCACCTGCCTTATGCAGCCACATTGTGTTGCTCCATTACAGGTTTGACTTATGTAAGTGTGTTATGTTGGACATGCTATTTAATTTGCTTAATACACACATATGATTCTAGCTTCAATGTTTCAACTCTGGTATATTACTATAGTATAAGGTTATAAACAGGGTTTGGAGACCAGTCTCAAAATGTGATAATCTGATTGGTTGACTCTGTGTTCCACTTTGACATGAACCAATGGAAAGGTTGCATTTTTGTACTGGTGTCTAAACATACCGAAGAATATTGAGCTCAGTATTATAACCATACCAGGGTGCAAAGTTTAATAACAAGAGATTTTAGATCAGTCTGAAGTCTTCATGACTGGATTATGAGGTCTACAAATTGAACCAGATGACTTTTCACCATGCTGACCATCTCTGTTACTTATACAGTACCTCTGTCAATGTATGTAAAGCATGCTGGACACTGAACGTGCTTGTTATATGTCTTGTAATCACACACGTTTGTTTAGTAATTACATTGATATTAACAATAAATTTAATAAAAAATAATATTGTTGTTTTTTATTAGTACCTATAAATATATATCCTCTGTCACCATCAAATCTAATTTCTGTCTCAACCTAGTAAAAACGCCTTGTATTCTTTTCAGAGGTGGTCGTATTTGCAGATACACAGGTTTCAAATTTTACTGATGAAGAGCCAGGTGTAGTCTAGCCACTAGACTGGTAATAATGATATTTTGACAATTTTATTTATTTTTTGTTCTTCTTTCAAATCTTTTGAGACAAAAGCCAGTCTATTTAGGAGATTTTCTTAGAGATCTGATGTTTATATTATCAGTCTATGATATTGGACCTAGGATATAGACTGGCTATATTCACAACATTGAAAATAAAAATTAAAAAATATTATAGTCTAGGAGCTAGTCTAAGCCAGGTGGTATCTATACACGGATGGCCTTTAGCACAGGTTTGACTGATACTATAAACTGTGAATATTAGGCCACTAGGTCAGATACATGTATGGGAAATTTAGGCCACTAGTTAAAAATGTTTTAATTCATTTTGCATCCCGTGACAGTGAAGCACCATACCAGTATCTCTACATTAACCCAAAGAAGTATAAAATTATTTTTATAGCTCTTTGATTAACCCAAGGGCGACAACCACGTTACTCTCAAAATAAAAATCTTCTCTATTAATTACCTTGTTACTGCGTGTTTGCAAAAGTTCAAAATATGCTTCTGAAAGCAAAAAAAAAAGTGTAGATAAAATAATATCATACCACTAGCTAAATAGATTTTCTGTGGCGACGCAATTACAACTGGGATCGAACCAACCTTTTCGGGTTTCCCGGAAAATCGCTCTTTGAAGACAACTGCAGGGGCCCGAATTTTGCTACGTACTTTATGATTTTCCAAAAGATACTAGATAAATAGTTCATGCTTTTTTTTTTTGTTTACTCAGTCGTACCACGGCCTAACCCAACTACTCTTTAAAAAAAGGAGGTGAGACTGTCAAAATTAGATCTATGTCAGTTTAAACTTTTTTATAATACAAAATATAAAATAAATAAATATAATATAAAAGTATAGATCTAGAATCTACGTTTTGTACATTCATAAAGATGTATGTCTGAAAGTAAAATGTGTTAGTTTAAACTTAAACACAGTATAATTTAACCAGTAATATAGCGAATATGGATAAAATCAATCCAACTGATCTGTCTTAAATAAGTCACTAAGCAACGCAAGACGCTACTTTGTGTCACGTGATCTCTAAATCGGGTGCACAATAATACTGGCCACCATTTTCGATTAGTAAACAGGTGCGAGCGATTTGTAACGGGTGGACGTGAAAAATATTGGAAAATAACTGAATTGCGGATATATTTTCGATCGATATTCACCTGTCTTCTTCAGGACACAGAATTTCGATACTTACAAGTGAAGTTACAATTTCGGAAGAAGGATAAAATGTGAAAATTATTTTTTTTTTAAATTTCATCGCAACTTTAGCGCTGGTCCGCGAGTTGCTCATACCGTATTTATTCATGTGAATTTGCTAAATTTATTTGAAATGAAAAACAATTTATATAATTGTATTCTGTTTACACTGTGTTTGGTTTTACTGGATGTGGGTAAGTTATTAAACTTCTACTTTTGAAATATTGTATATTGATAATATTTTAGACATCTATCAGATTTTATATATTGAATATCATTATTATTATTATCATTATTATTATATGATATGGGTACAAAAGTATGGATCTTTACTCTTTGATAGATTCTTCATTAAATGATTTTAATACTTCTTTTTATCACTAAATTTTCATTTTTGCAAGTAGAAATCTATAAACATCCTTGTTCAATTTATATTGTATGAGTTAATTATATTCAAAAACTGCTAGAGTAGATTCTATGTCATTACAGTTGCTTTTGTTTTTGACAGAATTAGCCATTAATAACATGTATGATAACTCGATAAAAGGTTATTCATACAGGCGATATCTCCATTTATGGAATACATTGATTGTATAATATATTTTGCTGAATATCTACTTCAAAAAGGCCTAAAGGAAAACCCAGAGATGCAAAATTACTTAATTTTCAATAGAAATTCAATACTTTATTACTAATATTTAATCAACTGTCACGTTTTACAATTACCGTTTTCAGACTCAGTATTTGGACAATGTAACTGCACAAGCTCAGATTGTACAAACAGTTGTTCGGCTGGAACCTTTTTAGACGTAAGTGGGGCAACCAGCGGATGTACAACATGCCCATCCGGATACTAGTAAGGCTTAATTTTTTTTAATAATAATTTTTGAAAGTTGATTGTCCAAAATATTTTTATGGCCAAAATCAGCTTTTTTGTTTTTACTACCGGTACATACATATGCATAACTCAATGTCTAATGGTTTTTCATCTTTATATAACAAAGGTCAATATTCAGATTATAGTTGAAAACAGGTAAACTTTTTCCCAGCTGCAGCAGAGAAATTTTCCAGTTTGTAAAAAAAGAATAGTATGGGAATTAAACTTGACAATTTAGAAACTAATAAGTCAGTGTCTTATTAGGGAGTAACGTAATTGCAGCCTCTTTTATAGACCTTTCTTACAGAAGAAGAAAAAAACCTGTTTCAGGAAAATGCACTTTTCCCTTTATTGGCAATTATAGCATGTGAATTTCCCAATTGAAAAGTCCAGCCCCAAAAGTCCTATATATAGATACCAATTAATGGCATGTGAAATGCTGGACATTAAGACATGAGGAAGAAAATGATTAATACTTATTTATTTAAAGGAGACATGCCTCTGCATTTCATATGCAATTCATATTCATAATAAATGTTCATAATTTTATCTTTTTTTTTGTTAGAAAAGATGATGACAAGGCAAAGTAGTAATACGCCAATTTCCATAGAACAAAAAAAAAATCAGAATTATTTTTTTATAATTAATTAATATTTTTAAAAAGTATTGCTACTTTTTCTAATTTTTTTCATCAGATTTTTACTAGTGGTTAACTGTATTAACCCAGTACAGAACTTTTCTATATGTTTTTATTGGCTAAACTCGTTCAAAATTGAACCATTTTGCATTAAAATTATTTGAAGTTTGAAGCATCTTCTCTATTTCAGAAAATTTTACACAAATCTGGTAATTTGCGCCTATAAATCACAAAATATTAAGAGCAGACTGCAAATATACTGTGAAATCATTTGAGTTTTTAATTTTTGTGGAAGAAAAAATGAATAGGATTTTTTTTGTTTGGATTTATTTAAGTGGATTGACACCTCCACAAAATCCATGAAAATAAAGTTCTACAGTAATATTTATAATTTCATAATAATTATATTCTGTAGATTTGTATCAAGTTTAAAAAAAAGAAATATTTTATTTGCCCAGCCTTTCAACAATTTGCATGTTTAAATTAGTAATTTAACATGTTACTGTAACATTTTAAGGTATTTTACAGGCTTTACGGTTATTTCAATTTTGTATTATGTTTCATAATGGAATAGTTTTTACAAAAGATTAATAGTTAGATATTCTATGTTTATATAAAAACTTCAAGACCTTTTACTATATAAGGTGTGATCAATATCTCGGCCAAGTTTTTGAGGGGCAGAAGACTTTCAAGTTTAAGACTATTTTTATTACGGATTATACGCAAAACTTCTTAAGACTTTCTGGAGCATTATCCGTGTCAGTAGTGCAGTCATAAAATATCTTTTACATATGTACAAAAAATGCACAAAAGGTAACATTCGGTGACCAAATGAAAAACAAGAAGTATTAATTTAATTTCATAAATGACATGCCAGTAAAATATGTATTTCAAGCAATTTTAATTAGGAAAACCAAGTCAAAATTCTTTAAAGTTTTCAATATTTAAATCACAAAATGTCCTTGTTGAGTTTCCCTATACTGGCTAGGAACCATTAGCCGGCAAATTTTCATCTTTTTCCTCCTTTATTTTCTCAGAATACATTGGTACAGATACTGGTTCCCAACTGATACTGGTTCCCAACCAGTATCGTAATTATTAACTAAAATGCTAAGAAATCATGCTTTATCAAATGGATATATTTTATCTTCGCAATTTAAGTTTGAGTAATCTAAATACATTTTAAGATAACTTGGAGATAAGAACACAAAACTTTAAAGGTTATAATGGCTCAGTAATATATCTTTTTTTCTAAATTGACAGAATACTGCTCAGAATATAGACTTTTTAATTTATTGTATCTCACATGCAGTTTCCATTTTAAAGGTAGAAGACTTTTGCATAAGTGATATAATGTCATGTGAACATGCTATTTTTCTCTATGAGTTATTATTTAGCTTGTGTGTTTAGTATAATGTGCTAGTCTATATATATATATATATTAACAAGCTATGAGTTCAAATGCCAATGTGGTTGTGTCCCTCTGACACCAGTTCTTCGAAACTTTTAAGTCGAACTAGGCCCAGGCTGTATAATTTCAAATGCAAATGGAGTCATGTCTGTTGACACCAGGCAGTCGTAGTTTCAAATGACACTCAGGTCATATCCAGGTCATTTAGTCATAATTGCCATTGGAGTCATGTCCAACTGGCACAAGGCAATCACAATTTCAAATGGCACCAGGTCAGGTATTCAAAAGTTTCATTAATATTTGCCACTGGTGATATATTCAGAGCAAGAAGTCAAAATTACCCCCACCCCAACCCGAGGTCATGAGCTTAAATTCCTCATACTGGATGTGAGTGACAAAATATGTATACAAAAAGTCAAAAACCATACACATTATAAACAACAAATCAAGACATACACAGTACAGACTTGTTTTAATTCCTTGTTAAAAGAATAAGTAGATATAAATCTACTTGGTATACAATGTCCCTGATATAGACTAGTGATATGATTATAGGATTAGATCATAATAAAGTACACTTGTATTTTGTTTTGTCAAATTGTTACAAAAAAGAAATAAAGTGCAAAAATCAGAGAAAAACAGTCTGCAGGAACAGGCTAAGAATTATATTCGTTTTGTAATTTCAATAATTTGAAAGAGTATTTTCAAATTTAGTTTTCACTTAGGTTAAATTTTAGACAAACCTAATTGTATGTGAATAAAAGTCAGTCATTGAACATTTCAAACAGAAACTAAAAATTTCAATAAAATCACACCTAAATCAGTCCTATCTTAAAAGATTTTTTAGAAGTTACAAAAAATGCTATATTTAGCTGCACTTATTTTTAAGTGCGCACAATTATCTTTTGAGATTTGTTTGGCAGTGGAGCCCCCTGGAGGCCATTCCCAATTGCCATAAACAATTCTTAAGGGCACTTGAAGATAATGAAATTACATGTTTTCACTGAAGGAAATGCCAAAGGTTATTCATAACTGAACATACTGATAAAGAAGTCTTGCAATTACCTACAAATGTATGATATTAAATCGCTGATTGGAAGTAATCTTCAAAATTGGACCAAAATTTTGACAAAATAGAAATAACCTTCAAGCTTTGACTGAAGAATGAAAAGTTATTCTCCTTTTTTTGGAAAATGAATGAACCTATGCAAAAAACTATCTGTATTTTTATATTGAGATACCGTAATTCAATAAATTATTTATATGTGTGATTTATTTGTTCAGTGAGCATTATTTTTCTTCCTGTTTAATATTTACATGTACCTGCCATAGTTTTAATTGTGGCCTTATTATCAGTAAAATGTCCTCAAAAAGATATTTTTTTTTTCTTAACATATATTTTATTCTTTCTTTACAAGTATTATCTTGTATTACCTTATTAATGCCCCAGGGGTGTTACATTTTGCAAAAGGGGGCATTTGTTAAGGCCCTCAAAGTATTTACTTGTTTTAACAAATTCAAACTGTAAAACCATTGCTGTTGTGAATGATTTTTTTAACACCAAACTCTGGTATTCACTTACGACCAAAATTAATTTTAATTTATTTTTTGAAAATGTGGTGCAGGGTCTGTTTATTGGGGGAGTGGGGGCATTATGGAACAGTGTTACCAGTACTTTAATTTAGAACAGTGCAGATGAGGTGAATTTTCTCCACAACAATTTTACAAAAGGCGGCATGTCTGAATTAATTTGTACTCCAGCGGAAGTTTAATTACTTACAGAAAAAAAATCAGAATACAGAAACACTAGGTAATGGTTATGTTAACTGACCATTACAAGACTGAAATGATGTTGGAAAACAGCTTTAAAAATGTCAGTCTTGTAGTCATTCATTAAAAATAGTTCTTGTACATATTTCCTTTGAAGTCACTCATCTGCTTCATTTGTTGCGAAAATATCAGGCAAGAAAATAGTTCTAATTATACCCCCACCAAACAATTTGTGGGGGGGCATACAGGAGTCAGTTTTGTCCTGTCCCGTCCTGTCCCGTCGCGTCGCTTCCCGAAATCTATATCTCAATTATTACTAAATGGATTTGATTCAAACTTAAATTAGATGTTCCACCTTATCACCCACATCATGTGACATAAGGTGCATAACTCTGACACCAATTTTTCATGAATTATGCCCCCTTTTACTTAGAATTTAAGGTTAATTTTGATGCATTTTCACTATATCTTAGTTATCACAAAATGGATTTTATTCAAACTTAAAATAGGTGTTCCACCTTATCACCCACATCATGTGACACAAGGTGCATGACTCTGACACCAATTTTTCATGAATTATGCCCCCTTTCACTAAGAATTTAAGGATAAGTTTGATGCATTTTCACTATATCATTCTGATTGGCTTAGATCCAAAGGGAAGTAACCTTTTTTTAACTTTTGTACTGAGTTACTTCCCCTTAAATTCAAAGAATTAGTCTATTTTTAGATTTTGGGTACTTTTTTATTAATAGTCCTATGTAAAAAGTAAATACATTTTTCTGTGGTAACATGTGTCGGTAAGACACTCTTTTGTATTAATTTTTAGTGTATCTCTAATATTAGAGATTTTTATATTTACCTCATCCCTCATCCTGGGCACATATACTAGTATTAGATCTACTTATATGTGCCGCAGAAGCCCAGAATGAAGTACTAAGTTTTTTTTACGTTTTAGATTATTCTAAGTAATTTTAAAATTTCTTATGGTTGCCATTCTTCTGTGACAAGACCGTATCATGGGGTTATAAGTCACTCCTGTGACAGTTCTAGTTTCTTTACCAGACAGAAATTTTATTCAATATAACACACAGTAAAACCGGTGTGATTTTTGTTGTGTATTAGAAATCAGTTAAAATGAATTTTAGGAACTGTGAAAAATTTATGAAAACTATAAGCTTTAGAATGTATAAAGTGAGAAAACTTCATTTTCTACCAGTTTTTCCTTGACTTTAATCTTACATAGTTTTCAGCGTTGGATGATTCATTAAATATTCATAGTTTGTTATTGCTACACATGGCACAAAACTGCGGTATATTAATAATGCATAGTAATAATGAGTTCTGGACACGATACAATAAATACCTTCATTTTCTTATTGTATATGACCAGTTCGGCTGACTAAATACCTTCACATTCATATTGTGTATTACCATCAGGAATTTGATTAATTGAATGAATACATTTTGCTGTCTTACTATACATGTACTTACCAATGACTTACTTACCCTTACCCAAGTTACCCTGCTAACTTTCTATAATGAACTTATCCATCTTTCAATTTGGACAGTACCATTAACTGTTAAAGGGGTGCTTACCAAAAGATACTGACTGAATTATAGCGAACAGTGCAGATCTTGATCAGACTGCACGGATGTGCAGGCTGATAATGATCTACACTGGTCGCAAAGGCAGAATCAGTCATGTCCTCCATGCTAAGATTTAACAGTTACATGGAAAAATTTACTACTGGCGAAAATGTAATTACCGGTGGGTATACTAAAATCACTAAATTCTTTATCAGGTATTTTTGTAAGTTTAAACGGGTAATGAAATTATTAAGAATAAGATATATAGTATCAAAGTATTTTGTCAAAAGTACTATTTTATAACTGAGTTGAGTAAATCGCCTTAATGACTGGCAATTTTGTTGTTGAATGTTTTACAAAGGGTTTTTGTAAAATATAACAATTTTTTGGTGTTTAGTATAATTTTGAAAACCTTCTTTTGTGTTTGGGGGAGTACAATTTAATTATTGGAACACAGCATATAAATCTGGTCATCTTTGTGTATTGTCGATTAAATGGAATGGAAATAGGTTTACAATGGGATTAACATATTGTATATCTCCTGTTAGCTTTAATTTAGGAGATATTTACATATATCAGGATAAAATTTCATGAAATTGGCACAGGACACTAAATGTATAAGATTGTTTGAACAGTTACGTGACTTTTGACAGTAGAGCTTGTTGTTTGTTTGGGCGGATAATGGGAATGACTGAAGATTTTATGACCATGAATTACAATCTGACCATATACGAGAGGCTCTAAAAATGACGTTTTACGTAAATTGTAGTATAAATTGTTATATAAGTATGATCTTGTATAATGGGAATAAATTTTTGAAGTTGGTAACTTAAGTAGACTGGTATGCAAGTCGCCCATTTTGATAAAGAACAGAAGAACAAAAATGTAAGCTTTATGTGGATGGAAAAATTAATAAATTTATGTTCATATTGATTACTTAAAAAAGAATATAATTTCTCTCAAACTAATATTGATGTTATAGAGTGAATCTAACTATTTGATACAAAGACATCATAATTGAGCCGCACCTTGGGAAAACCAACATAATGGCTTTGCGACCAGCATGGATCCAGACCAGCCTGCGCATCCACGCAGTCTGGTCAGGATCCATGCTGTTCGCTAACAGTTTCTCTAATTGCAACAGGGTTTGAAAGCGAACAGCATGGATCCTGACCAGACTGCGCGGATGCGCAGGCTGGTCTGGATCCATGCTGGTCGCAAAGCCACTATGTTGGTTTTCTCATGGCACGGCTCATATGTTTTTCATGTTGCAAGTTTCATAAAAAGAGTATCTATTCATAAAATCACAAAAGTTAATAATTAAACACTGGCAGTGCCAATTTGAAATATCACCTTTGATAACTGCAGTGGTTGGGGGAGGGAGGAGAGGGGCATTTTGTCCTACACTCAAAGGTATTTATTAAGAAAAAATGAATTCAGATTGGGACTTAAAAGTTTCTTTGAATGATCATCATTAAAAGTTCTCCTTTACATCGTTGATATAATTTTCTCCAAGATATAAGAACTTTTCTTCCTTTGAAAATTGCATCTTTAACATGTATTAAGCAAATACTCATTATTTTCATACTGTTTATAGTATCATTTTTAAGTATTTGTTTAATTTGTTATTATGTTTGAATACCGATTACTCGATATGCGCTCGGCAGCTTTATCTGAAAGTACAAACATGAAAAACTGTTAAAGAAAATTTACAATAGAACCTTACACTCTTCAAGTTTTTATACGCCCGTTTGAAAAACGGGACGTATTATGGGAACGCCCCTGGCGGCGGGCGGGCGGGCGTGGGCGGCGTCCACAGACCTTGTCCGGAGCAATTTTATGCATGAAGGATTTATAATTTGACTTTCCATATGAGCGGAGTGTATGCAAGACCAGGTCAGTTAGTCAGGTAATAGAGTCAAGGTCAAATTCAGAATGACTTGTCCGGACCATATTCTCGTAGAGGGATTTGAAGTGCACATGTCATCATCATGAGAAGGAGTGTCATGCGCAAGAACCAGGTCCTAGGTCTAAGGTCAAGGTCACACTTAGAGGTCAAAGGATACAAGAATGAAAACTTTGTCCGGAGCATTTCTTCTTCATGCATAGAGGGATTTTGATATAACTTGGCACAAATGTTCACCACCATGAGGCGGAGTGTCATGCGCAAGAACCAGGTCTCTAGGTCTAAGGTCAAGGTCACACTTAGAGGTCAAAGGATACAAGAATGAAAACCTTGTCCGGAGCATTTCTTCTTCATGCATAGAGGGATTTTGATATAACTTGGCACAAATGTTCACCACCACGAGACGTAGTGTCATGCGCAAGAACCAGGTCCCTAGGTCTAAGGTCAAGGTCACACTTAGAGGCCAAAGGTCAGATACAAGAATGACTTTGTCCGAAGCATTTCTTCTTCATGCATGGAGGGATTTTGATGTAACTTGACACAATTATACACCATCATGAGACGAAGTGTCATGCGCAGTTCCCTTCTTTCGAATTACTTCCCTTTGTTGTTACTATAAATAGCTTATATTGTAACTTTTTCATTACTAGTCGTAGGGAAAAATAGAGACCACTTTTCTGTAGTACAACATGCATGCTACATCCAATTTTGAGGTGTATTTTGACCAGTCTCTACCTGGTAAAGATTTTTGTGAGGACTTACAATTTTTTTTTTGATTTTTTTTTTTTTTTTTTTTTTTTTTTTTTTTAAGATTAACTTCCCTTAGTTGTTACTATAAATAACTTATATTGTAACTTTTTTTATAATTGACCGTAGGGAAAAACCAAGACCACTTTTCTGTGGTACAACATAGATGTTACTTTCCAATTTTAGGTGTATTTTAAGGTATCTCTACCTGGTAAGGAGTTTTTTTGAGGACTTAGAAAAACAAAACACTTAGTTATTACTAAACAACCACAAAATTAAAATTCCATTTGCAAATACAGGTGCTAGAGTAAAGAAATTTGCTGTGACGGGCGTATATTGTGACATTCTTGCACTCTTGTTGTGTCTGTTTTAACAAAGTAAATAGACATTTTATAGTATCATATTTTAACAAATTTTAAGATATTTTTACACTTAAAAATATCAATTACGAGTATGTGGTGCAAATCTTGTAATGTTTATTGTTTATTGATTTTCAGCTTGATTATTTGAATTTTTTATATATTGTCTGATATCGAGGTTAGCGATGTTTTTGTTCTTTGAATAATGAAATGGTCCGTTATTTTAAGGAAGTATTATTCAGTACGATATAGTGGTTGATACCTAAATAAGGCAAGTTAAATCATGCTGATTTCCCTAATTGGCAGACGAGTCTATAAATAAAACTCTCAAAGGTCAAAATCAAACTCCAGTAGCTTTTGTGTTAACCCTTTTGCTGGCATTCTGCAGGATCTATATCAAAATATTTTAGTATAACTTTTTGTAAATATAAAGAAATTCTTGAAATGGGTGATTCTAGTTATTGTCACAGTAGCCATTGGTAATGGCTTCAGATGTGGAAAAAAGTGTATGAATGTTTGAGCAAGGTAGTACATTTGCAAGTGACCTGAAGATCACCATATGTTTCATGTTTAAATGAACCATTTAGTAAATATGTAATTTCCTGAGAGTTAAATGTCCTGGTTGACCATTCATGATTTGTTCTCAATATTTCAGTCATATTGAACTGTGTAAATAATGCTCATGTCAAGGAAGTTTACTTTAGGAAAATTATTTGAATTTCCAAAAGCACCCAAAATGTTTTATAACAGGCAGCACTTTTAATAACAATTTTCCATATAAAACATAGATGTACATTTTGATGAGAATCTCTTAGAAAAACTACAGCATTTACAGGCTTGAGAGTATTTGATGATTGAACTATTTTTAGCTCGACTATTCGAAGAGTAAGTAGAGCTATCCTACTCACTACGGCGTCGGCGTCACACCTTGGTTAAGTTTTTCGTACCAGTCCACATTTTGACAAAGTCTTTTGAGATAAAGCTTTGAAACTTTCAACACTTGTTTACCATCATCATGGCCAGTTATAGGCAAGAGCACATAACTCCATCAAGGATTTTGGCTGAATTATGGCCCCTTTTGACTTAGAAATCATGGTTAAGTTTTTCGTACCAGTTCATAGTTTGACAAAGTCTTTAGAGATAAAGCTTTGAAACTTTCAGCACTTGTTAACCATCACCATGGCCAGTTATAGGCAAGAGTACATAACATTTTCAGGGATTTTGGCTGAATTAAGATAAAGCTTTGAAACTTTCAACACTTGTTTACCATCACCATGGCCAGTTATAGGCAAGAGTACATAACTCCATCAGGGATTTTGGCTGAATTATGGCCCCTTTCGAATTAGAAATCTTGGTTAAGTTTTTCGTACCAGTTCATATTTAGACAAAGTCTTTTGAGATAAAGCTTTGAAACTTTCAACACTTGTTTACCATCACCATGTCCAGTTATAGGCAAGAGCACATAACTCCATCAAGGATTTTGGCTGAATTATGGCCCTTTTTGACTTAGAAATCTGGGTTAATATTTCGGACCAGTTCATATTTTGACAAAGTCTTTTGAGATAAAGCTTTGAAACTTTCAACACCTGTTTACCATCATAATGTCCAGTTATAGGCAAGAGTAAATAACTCCATCAAGGATTTTGGCTGAATTATGGCCCCTTTTGACTTAGAAATGTTGGTTAAGTTTTTCGTACCAGTTCATATTTTTTGTAAAGTGTTTGACATATGGCTTTGAAACTTTTATCACTTGTTTAGTATAATAGTCTCTATCTGTAGGAAAGAGAACATATTAACTCTGTCATCTAATTTGGCTGAATTATGGCCCTTTTTGGACTTTGAAATTGGTTCTGTTTTCATACAAGTCCATGTTTTGTCAAAACTATTTGACATATGGCTTTTAAACTTTGAACACTTGCTTATCATTATGATTTACATCTGTAGGCAAGAGTACATAACTATTTTGACTGAATTATGGCCCTTTTTGGACTTTGAAATTGGCTCATATATTGCCATTTAGTGCAAGACTTATCGAAATCAAAGTAATACAGGAACATTGTTTGTCTAATCTATTTATTTCTTTTGTATGAATATCCGTGGAAATATTTAGACCCCATTCTTCAATCAATTCTTCGATTAAATGAGCGCGCTGTCATCAGACAGCTCTTGTTAATATCATAGCTAGGGAGCTGGGACAAAAAATTGTTCTAAATGGTTACCGGGTTATGTCTGGAAAACTGTCATTTGAACCTGCTATTAATTAGCACCAACAGATACAATATATTTGAGACAACAGTTCAATAGCTTGTAGGTTTGGAAAGATTGTTATAGACCTAGATAAGACATGGAAATCGAGGTGTTATTTAAGAGACACAATATTGATTTGACGGCTGGAATCTCCCTTTGATTATGTACCGTTATCTATTTGATTTACTGTAATCCATCGGTGACTGTTGTAGAGCCTTTGAATGAAAAATTATTGCACTAATCAATAGTTCAATTTAGTTTGATAGCAATTTGACATATAAAGGTGTCCTATCATCTATATAACCTATATTGGTCAGTTTTAAAAGTAACAAAATCACGTCACGTTTGAAATTTGTGAAATTGTACTTATTATCATTTTTTTGGTCTATCAAGACAAGATCACGTAGATCTGAAACTTTCACAAGAATATGGAGCAAAATCTCACTTGTTCTCCTGACCATAGAGATCTTGTTAAATAGCTGGCTTTTTCTAATTTTGTATAAAATCAGTATAAACTTTTAGGACAACATTGTACATGTATATATCTTTAGAAAAGCGAGGTTACCGGGGTTACCGGTATGTTTGATGCTAGAAAAACATTTATGAGACCCAAAACCGTGGTGGTTTGACCTATTAAAAATGACCATGATGAATTTTTATTGATGAATACTCTGCATACATCAGTGATAATGCAGCATGATTTTGCAGTTTAATGTCTGTGGAAACATGGGGAACAGTTAAGTTTAACTTTAAGTGGGAAATGCATAATTGGAAAACACTTGAATTTAAGTGGAAACTGCATAATTAGAAATATCTTAAATTTAAGTGGAAACTGCATAATTGGAAAGCTCTTAAATTTATGTGAAAACTGCATACATAATTGGAAAACTCTTAAATTTAAATGGAAACTGTATAATACACTATTAGTCCACAGATTAAAATTCATCTCACACATCTTAATTTACACTTGTACGATATTAAGTAACAAAGTATGTTTATAAGTACTATAATCCAAATGGATTTGATTAAAATAGTGCAGGATTACAGAAAACAACCTTTTCAATTTGTTTTTATACTTGACGCCATTGATTTTTGAAATTTGATAGTTTTTTTTAATTTTTGGATTATAACTAGGAAGTGATTTCAATATTTAAATGTGTTTGTGGACATTTATCTCTATATGCATGAATTTCAATTGATTGAACTTTACCAGCAGACCATTAACATTAATGTGTTCTTTTGTGTCGACCAGTGCATTTTAAACTATTATCACTCTGATGTAAGGAAAGCTCTTATTACAATTTTATCTGTAGACAGAACCATTTAAAATAGATTGATTAATTGTCAAGTATTTTTTGTCAATTAATGACAGATATATAAATAGTGAATTTCGAGGCACACTTAAATTGATTTTTCTTTCTTTGGATTTCTAACTGTCTTTCACTGACATAAAAAGATCCTTTTATAGTATCGATAAGAACAGAAAAAAAGTATGTCTGTATGATGCTCATGGAATTGGTAGATGGTATACATATACAGGCCCTCTCTTTAAACAGCCAACAGCTTGCATCTCCAGGGTTTAGAATCTTGCTTGAAGTCTAGAATTTTTTTCATGTTGGGAGCCTATCCTGAGCCAGCTTGCAGAAGGCCTATGGGTCTATTTAAACAGGTGAATGCTTGTCCCTAAAATAATGTCAATAGGGGCATCTTTGGTCTCCTTCCACAATCAAAATCAGAAAAGGTACTCATAGAACCAGAATTTTGTCATGGTGACTTGAAACCCAGAAAAACAAACTTAAAGATTTCCTGTGCACATTTTTCACTAAAATATTAAAAACTAAAATATATAGTTTTAGTAACTGACTAATCAAATGTAAAAAGAATTCTCATCAGATGAATGGAACTTTACTAATTATATGAATTAACTGTGTTTGTAGAGCAACATTCACAATTAAATGTCATGTATAACAGTCGTTGTAAAAATAAAAACTTCCAATGGTCTATGATACACATTTATTGTATGCTTTTCTAAACAATACATATGTAAGGTGTGTACACCGGTACTATTTTAAATCTAACGCTCAGTATAGTTTTGATAAACGTAAAATTAATGTCTGTTAACTACATATTTGTATGAATTGTTCATATTTCCAAATTTAATGTGACTTTGGGTTTTGTATATCTTTAAACAGTTCATCATATTGCTGATATCATTTAATTCGTGGGCATGATATTTCATAGTCAAAATGGCTATTTCTTTGGGATATCAATTCATGGTTTTCAACTTTTACATGTTTAATAGGTGAACATTGTAGTTGTTTGTTAGGATTTATTTTTCGCCAATTGCCATGACCACGAAAATTAGTTCCTCATTAATATTAATGACTTTACAGTACTTTGCATAAGAGTCACCCCTACTCTGCGATCCTTACAAGGTAAAGTGTTGTTTTTTTCAATGAAGAAGGTTTCAGTGGGACTGTTCAACCAAAAAGAAAATGTCAAAGGCTAAACTCTGAACTGTATTGTATACTGGTCCAGGGGTAGAGTTCAGATCCAGAAGTCATAGGTTCAGATCACATTGAGAAGAAATTTTGAATGTGGTGTCCACAATTCCTTACCAAGGGTCATGTATATGTACTGGTCAGGAATGCAGAAAACAGTTATCAAGCATAGTAAATTTAAGTTGTGGTAAGTGCACTTCAGATGTTGAGTAAGTTTAAACTCGGCTGTATTGCTTTATTTCAGCTGTGATGGAAGCAGTAATGGACCTAAGACCCCTTGTGCAGCCGGCACCTACTTTTCAGGAACAGGTGCAACATCATCTGGAGATTGCTCAGCATGTGCTGCCAATGAATACAGTGAAGCAGGGGCGTCTGCTTGTACCTTGTGCCCCGCAGGATATAGCTGTACTTCATCGTCAACAACAGCCTGTACCGGTGTAACATATTCACTAGCTGGGGAAACTTCCTGTTCTTCTTGCCCAGCAGGAAAGTTTTGCTCATCTACAAGTACTGCACCACAGGTATGTGTTTTCTACCAATGCATAAAGTTAGCTGGCAGTACATCAGTCAGGTAATCCTGATAAAGATCAAATATATAATAAGAATTACATTGCCACATAATATGAAATGTTTGTTACTATGTGTTGAAAATTACTAGAAATCAGAAATTTATAGTATAGCATAAGAATATTTAGATGACTTTCTAGTTTGCATGAAACTCAATTTCTTATTAATATGATGAAAAACCCCTTGCTCAAGCTTCTACTTCTCAAGCATCCAGGATTGCTAAGTATTTCATGTTGTCCCTGGTCAATCTTCTTTTATTATTTTTTATGTTTGGATTTTTTGAAACCGTGGATTACTCAACCATTTTGGTATTTCACTTTTGATCTGAAATGATAGATATTTAACAGTAATGTTGAACTCTTTTAATCTTACTATGTATGAAAAGTATTTGTTATGCCAGTGCAGGAAGTGCTGCAGCAGCACATTGCCTTAGATTGTATTTGTAAACTTAATAATTGCATGAAAAATGATGTTTGTGTTGGATTTTTAGATTTGACTAGTCTAGATATGTTTTCTCCCCTAATATTTCAGAATTGCAATGCTGGAGAGGAACCAAATTCCGGTCAGACTGGTTGTGATACATGTTCTTCCGGGTCATACAGCACAGATGGCACTGACTGTGTTATTTGTCCAGCAGGTATTATACTCTCCATATTTCTTTCAGTGAAAATTAAGATACCTTACATAAGTATTTTATATGAACCTCAAAAGGAAAGAAACCAAAGTTGTGATAATGCTGCTTCAAGTGATAACATGCCACAGTTTTGAGATGACCCGCATGTAGTCTGGGAAAACATCCCATAGATTCAGTTGCAGTTGTTCTTTTGAATGAACAGACTGACTGAGAAGCAAGTTCTATTGTTGAATGCAAAAGATATGTACATTTTATAAATATAACTTGTCACTCTGACACCACCATAGCTTTAGATGAAAGAGTGATCTATTATCCCACATTAAAGAAAATTTTTGAATTGATTAGGCAGTTTCACTAGAAATGGTCAATTGAACACTACTGATTGGCTGACACTATTATTTTAAACAAGCCATGAAATATTGATAGAAATGGGTAGAAATGTTGTAGTTCTACTTTAAGAGAATATTTGCTCTGGTATGTTGGACATTACCTGGCCGTTTAATTGGAATGGTTAACAAATACCCTTTGTTTATAGCTTTTTTTTTTTGAAGTTCTTCTGCAGAAGAGCCATTTATATGCTCCACTGAATTTATTGGGAACTGGCTTTTATAAAATAAAAAATACATTTCATGCAAATTTTTTTTAAAGGAAGATTGTTATAACTCCAGGATGATCATTTATTCATGAATTGCTGTTACACATGCAACTACTTAAGAAATAGGATCCATTTAGGTTGCTAGTTGTTCACTAAATTCACGAAAATGTTGTCTTGCATGTTTAGTTTTTTAGTTATACTCGGGGGGGAAAAGGGTGTTTTTAATTTTATAAGAACTTATTTTACTTATAATTTTCTATAGCAGAAATGTACAGATCTTACTTGTTTTTTGGTGTAAACATGATGCATGATAAAATTAATTCATTGCCTATTTATCAGTACAGTTGAACCTGGCTTTAGCGATCACTTGTGTTTAGCAACCACTTCCCTTAAACAGCATGAATGCTGACTTCTCAAATAGATTTTCTGTTCTAACATCAACTTGTCTAAAGCAACTACCTGCCTCAAGCAGCCAGGTTGTGCTGCTTCCTTTGCTGACTGCTTAATACAGATTTTACTTTATTTCTACAGGTCATAAATGCCCTTCAAGTGGAATGACTAACCCAACAGAATGTCCGGACGGGGAGGTACAGACAAACACCGGTCAGGATACATGTTCACAGTGCTCAGCGGGACATGATTGTTCTGACAAGACGACAGAGTCACAATGTTCTGCAGGAACTTACAGTGCAGCAGGAGAAAAATCATGTACAGCCTGTGCTACAGGTAGGAAAAATGGCTTCTGTCTTTAAAAAATCAGATCACAGACTAAGATCACCTTATGTAGACTGCCTTACATAGGTCACAGGCTCTATATAGATTGCATTTCAATCCATGATAGTACCGCCTCGATAGCCTAGTGGTAGAGCGTCCGCTTCGAGTGCGGGAGGTCGTGGGTTCGATTCCCGGCAGCGTTATACCAAAGACGTAAAAAAAATGGTACTAGCAGCTTCCTCGCTTGGCGCTCAGCATTAAGGGGATAGTGCTAGGACTGGTCAGCCCGGTGTCAGTATAATGTGTCTGGGTGGGGTATCATGTCACGTGTCTACGGCGTGATATTCCAGTGAGGCAGCACTATAAAGTTGGGCATTGTGCTCACTGCTACAAGTAGACACCGTCGTTTATATGACTGAAAAATTGTTGAAAAAGACGTTAAACCCGAACAAACAAACACAAACACATCAATCCATGATAGGAGTAGAATGTAGAATTATTAAGATTATATTTTAAGCGAAAACTGTAATTTCAGTCAGGCTATCTGCCATCCCTCCAGAGTCTATGACAAGGTAGGGATAGACAGATTTAGATTATGGGTTGGGGTGGGGAGGGGCTAAAGTTTTACAAAATGACTGTTTCTAAATTAATAGTCTAAGCCATTGTCTCCAATAAGCACATTATGCATGTACATAACAAGATTTTAACAAACAGAATTATTGTGTAATAGTCTTCTTCACAAAAAATTACTAAGAAAAGCCATCATTTTAATAATGATTCAACATGAATCCACTTTTGTTACTGTTAGGAGAGCAGAGCTAGATATACAAAACAAAATTCTTTGTATAACATTTAAAGTCCTAGCAAATTATAAAACTATTAATAATAAGGAAGGTTTCTTTGCTATGTCTTTGATAGCAAATGGTCATTGCAGAGGTGAAGACTTGGTCTGTTCCTTTCTTTATTATGTCTCCCATCACAAAGCTTGTCTGCACTCTAAGTTGAACATTTCTCATCCAATCTTCACCAAACTTTAACAAAATGTTGTTTTTTTTCTGTTTGTTTATAAGTCCTCGGCCAAGTTCGATAACTAGCCAAATCGGCCCAGGCACTTTGGACTTATGGCCCTTGAACATAATTACTAATACAGAGTTGTAGACGGGTTAACATGTGAATACCAATAGGCCACAAACAGTATATAAAGACAGACTTACTATTCAGATGATTAGGTGTGGGAGACATGCGCTTTTCTCAAAAGCAACTCTAGTTTTTGATTAATTTGAGACACCAGCCCATCCTCAGCAGAGTAGATTTGTTTTTACAAACAACACATGCATATGACCTTAAATAGACTGATAACAAAAAAGTAAATTTTAAGATATATCAGGAAATTAATGCTATATTTCATAAGAAGTTACTGACACAATATTATGTTAAGGTGATGCATATGGATTAGTTGATTTTACTTATTTTTCTATTAAAAATTGTAAAGAGTTTGTCTCAGGTAAAATAAGTTCTTTTCAACAAGCGACCTTCCTTGGCAGAAAAAATGTTTTATAACTTTATATAATTTGATATCTGTATTCAATTTTCTGAAAACATACATGTCCAGTATTTCACAACTGTTGCCCAAAAGAAGTCTTGAAAGGCTGGCCTTATTTCAATATTTAAATTATAATGACTTGAAGATATAGATATTTTTGAAGGTAATTTAAAAGCCCTTTGAAACATTTACAGTGAAGACGTATGTACCTTGCCTTGATGTTTTTAATTGGCATAGCACTAAGATAAACATGCGTTATAGCGTGTTTAGATATTGTCAGTTACAAAGACCTTAGATTTATTTTGGGTATTGTCAAATGTTGATTTTATCAATAGAATGTTATTTGGCTACTGTATAGGTTCAATTTAATTACCTAGTTAAATATTTTTTTTTTTTTTAAAAAAGGTGAAAGAAATATTTAAGGAATTCCATAACAAAGTTTGAAAATAGCTTTTAATTTATGGCAAGATTCATTTTTTTCTTAATTTTTTTAAAGTTTTGTCATATGCATTGTTGTATAAGAATAAATGAAATAAAAAATACATGTATCCAATTTGTACATAATTAATGTTATTTATACTTTCTTATAATTATATCAGAGTCAAATGTGTGTTTTAGGCCACCTTACCACTTAATAAACCTCTATAAAGTCAGCACTTAAAAATGTCTTATAAATACTTATTTTTAGATGGTAAATTTGGACATTTATTGGACATGAAGTTTGGTCATAAAGTGAGGGTACTTGAAGAATTTGTGAAACACATTCTTAATATATAGAAACAAAAGTTGAGGGTCAAAGTTACCAACATTCTGAAAGTGTAATGTGTAAAATTAAATCAAATTTGAATGCTTTTGATGTATTCCTACATTGCCTTCAGACATGATCAACACAAAAATCATAACTAGCTGTTTCTTTTTCAAACTGTTTTATTACCTGATAAATATGTCAAACAATCAGGCGCTTATTTTGTAATCTGGGAATAAAACATTTTCTCTCAGAGTTAGTGAGAGTTCTGTCATTGTTCCTTTGGTAGTTCCCTATGGTAGGTCCAGATTATGTCTCCTCTTAAAGAGCTTTCCATTGCCTGATTGGAATTACAGTTTATTATTTTAAGGTATAAAGCCTTTTGGTGTAGACAAGAAGCTTTTACAGAACAGGCTTAAAGCTTTCTAGTTTTGGCATGGAGCTATATAAATATGTATAGTTTGGCATCGAAGATTTATATATATTCAGCCTGCAAACATATATGCTAGCCATAGCTACAGTATTATGTACTCAGTGGTAAAGGGGTGCCCATTTATTCTTGGTTTTACATCTTTATTCAACTGTCATGCAGTGAGTCCTTAATTTGTACCACCAGGCAACCAAGGGCATTAACCATTGTAGAAAGTCATTTTGATTGCCTCACTGCATACAGTTATCTATAATATTCTCTGAATTTCAGAACATTGTTTAAGAACTTATATTCATGTCAAGTTAATTTTCAGGACAATAATTAATTTAGCAAAATTGGTTTATAAAAAGATATTGAAACTATTTAGGACAATAATATCTTTCTTGTTTCAGTACCAGCAACCTTTTTCAGGATGTTTATAATAATTTATTTTTGTTTTCTAATCAGGACTTGTATTCAGGTAGTATTTGTCAGCTCTGGTTTTCAGGATTTACATAAGTTTATATGTATAATAACATCAGTATCTCATGTCTGTCAGGTTTATAATTATTCTTTTTTTCAGGACTGTTGTACATGAATATTTTTGAAAAAAAAAAAAGATATACAGTAGAGTCCACTTAATACGAACTCGCTTGATACGAATTTTCGGATTAAACGAACAAAATCCCAATTCCCCGGCCGAGTCCTTCTATTTTCTTTGTAAAATTATTTCGCTAATAGCGAACTCGCTTCATACGAATAATCGGTAGATACGAACGCATTTTGGAAGTCCCAATTACCTTGAATATTATAATTTTCCATCTTTTGATACAAGTTATTTTTAGAGGTCGGAGGCCAATGCGCCCTTGTTACGTTTGACTATTTTATAGTTTGAAACTATACAGTGCTGATATTTAATCGAAGTAAATACAATGTGTTCAAAATGATAATATGGTCAACCTTGTGTCGCGTGGTAATTGGGGAATGGAGTAGTTCACACTTATTCACAAACAAACACTCGGTCCTTTGTGTGTCATGTCAATATAAAACAATCTAATCAATTGACAGGTCAAGATTTAAAGAGGTGTAAATAATTTTAAACACATTGACGTTCTAGTGTCGATACAGGTAGGCCGTGCCTTACAAAATATACAAACTTTTATCCCTCTAAGAATGATTATTATATAGTACAAGCTTCATGATAGAAACAATGCTAGCTGTGGATATAATTTGGCGCTCTGGACCTCAACCGCACATTAAAATTTAAATCAATACAGTTTTACGTTTTTAAGTATGACTTTTGTTGAGTAATTTCAATGTTATCTGAATAAATTAACTTAATCAGTTTAAAACTATTAACTACTTCCATATATCGGAATCTGTTCACCGATGATACCGGTGATACTGCCCAACTTGCTCGGACAAATTATCCAGTGAGTCATACATCCATTAATACGAATTTCTTTTGATACGAACATATTTCTTAGGTCCGGATGAGTTCGTTTTAAGCGAGTTTGACTGTATATTTGATTGTAGACATTTTATTAGAAATATACTAGCAGTAAGAACTACTGTTTTTCTCAGGTTTTTATAGCACTGCTGGATACCCAATTTGCACAATATGTGCAGGAGGTAAAAACTGCAGTACATCTATAGATGGTTCCGAGCCTGAAGACTGTCCGTCCGGGTACTTCAGTCAGTCTGGAGATGCCACATGCTCATCATGTGACCTGGGCTACTATAGTAGATCTGGTTCCAGTCAGTGTCAGGTTTGTCCTGCTGGGAAGAACTGTTCTGCAGTATTACAGGGTACCAGTCTTCCAGACTGTGATGCAGGTTTTTTCAGTGAGGCTGGTTTCCCTTCTTGTCAAATTTGTCCTATGGGTTACTATAGTGCTCCCGGGTCCCAAAACTGTCTCATATGTCCTGCTGGAAAGAGTTGCCGGATTATAGATTTTGGTGGCTCTCTGTTGATTTGGCTTGTTGATTGTGAGGCAGGCTTTTACAGCAGGGAAGGAGAGACTCTATGTTTCATTTGTGAAACAGGTTACTACAGTTCATCCGGGTCAGAGACATGCTCTATATGTCCTGCAGGGAAAAACTGCAGTAATCAAGCTCTTATTGATCCAGAGTTACCTGATTGCCCAGAAGGTACATACAGTAAGGAGGGAGATGGGGTATGCCATAGCTGTCCCTATGGTTACTACAGTAAATCAGGAGCAGATAACTGTACCATATGTTCATCTGGGAAGGATTGTAGTGCTAATGAGCCCATAGACTGTCTTCCTGGCACTTACAGTCAAACAGGGGAGATAATTTGTATAAATTGCCCAACAGGTTACTATAGCAACAATGGTGAAAGGTCATGTACTATTTGTCCTGAAGGATATGACTGTGAAAATAGTAATCTTACACAGTGTTTACCAGGTACCTATAGCGAACAGGGTGTGACTAAGTGTGTAACATGTGAATCTGGGTACTACAGCTTAGGAGGTGCTGGCACTTGTTCAGTGTGCCCAGGGGGTAAGAATTGTACCAGAATGGAAGATGTCCTGCCTGATTGTCCGGCAGGTACTGCAAGTAGGGAAGGGTACATGGATTGCTCTGTTTGTCCACAAGGGTTTTACAGTGGCACAGGTTGGTCAGAGTGTCAGTTATGTCCAGCTGGCAAGAACTGCTTGAACCCAGCACTTACTGGCAATGAGCTCCAACCCTGCTCTTCAGGTTACTACAGTTCTTTAGGTAGCATTCAGTGCTTGCCATGCCCAGACGGGTCATACAGTGATGAAGGGTCTGAATCTTGTACCCTTTGTCCAGCTGGAAGTGCCTGTGTATTTAACCAGAATCATACTGACATTGTCCAATGTTTACCAGGAACATTTAGTACGCAAGGAGCCGATGATTGTGTCCAGTGCCCTATAGGTCACTACAGTTCCTTTGGAGCAGATTATTGTTCTGTGTGTCCAGCAGGTAAAAATTGTAGCGCTTTTTCGCTGCTGAATGTATCAAACATTTCAGTAAGTGGTGACATAGAGACCCTGCTGCAGGACTGTCCAGCCTTCTGGTACAGTCAGCCAGGGGATCACACTTGCACCCATTGCCCAGGTGGGACCTACAGTTTCCCTGGGTCAGGTAATTGTACTGCCTGTCCAGCAAAAGTTAAATGTGTTTATATAGAGGACTTTACTGGAACCAGTTTGAATGTTAGCGGTGGTATAGAACTGACTGAGTGCCCAGCGGGCCAGTACAGTAACCATGGCGATATTGACTGTCATTTCTGTGACCAAGGTATCAACTACATACCATGTAACCAATCACTCTCTACAGACAATATAATGATATGACATCACTTTCATAAACGATTATCATGATATGATATGATATATGATATGAATGTTGTACTATTATAATTATGACATCACTTTCAAAAACGTTATGACATGACAGTATGATATGAATGTTGCATCATAATACAAAAATGTATAACTTCAATGTTTTCATTATTTCATATTTATAATTATGATATGAGATTATATGATATGGCTTATATCCCATGATTAGTATTCTTCACAGGCATTTGTGCCCCCTCCCCATCCCAAACATTTTTTAGGGGACTTAGATTTGCCCTAGTCTGTCAGTCTGTCCATCTGTCCGCCCAACTTTGTGTTGTGCATATCTCAAAAAGTATTTGTCCTTAAACCTCACATGTTATATAGCATAATTATATGAAGTTGTGCGCCTGGTGTTTTTATTGGAATTTCACACAGCCAGACCAGAGTTTAACCTGCACCCTTAGCTCAGTAGGGAGAGCACAGATCTATGGATCGTGGGATCATGAGTTTGAACTCAGGTTGGGCCATATGTTCTCCGTGACAATTTGATAAAAGACGTGTCTGAAATCATTCATCTTCCACCTCTAATTCATGTGGGGAAGTTGGCATTTACTTGCAGAGAAAGGTTTGTACTGGTACATGGCACAGAATCCTGGTTAGGATAACTGCTTGCTGTAACATAACTGAAATACTGTTGAAAAAAAAATGGCATTAACCCCCCTCTCTCCCTCTCTCCCTCTCCCCCGTCCCATGGGCAAAAAAAGAAAGAAGAGTTTATGGCCTTTGGCTTAGTCAAAAATATGCTTACAGCGACAGGAGTGGGGGCATCAGTGTCCTAATTTTACCTAATATAATGTTGATATTGAGGCACTTTATCACTTTATATTTCATTTTATCAGACAGTAAATATATGTAAGAACACTGGTCCAGTTATTAAATAACTGGCCTAATCAGATATTACACTATTTAAAAAGATATAATCAGTGTCATGAAATTATCCGAGGGAGGTAAAGGACACAAATTTTGTCTAAGCTTATCAAGCATCTGATGTATTCTTCCTATTGAAGCAAGAAGTCATTCTTGTTTCACCTTTGATTCAAGTGTGGAAGTTGTCAACTACAGTAAAATAATTGAAAATCATGGGGGACTACTTTCATGGATTTTGTGGTTATGTCTATCCACAAAATTAAATTCTGCTTTATTATTCATTTCATCTTTATCTTGTTCAGGAAAATTAGTCCTCATGAATATTAATGATCTCACAGCATGTGTAACGACAAGAAAGGGGAAAATGGAAAAATGACAGTACAAAACTAAAAGAATGAAATATATTGATGAAATATTCTACCTTATCAAATATTTAAAATGTTCTCACATCTCCACAAAGAAGGATTGTATATACAAAGAGTATGCTTGTGTGAAGTATTCATTTTGAATTTTTGATTTCACTTTCTCACCTTGGTAATCATAAAACATGCATGAAGAACTATTGTTAGAACATCAGATATATGTGGAATAATGTTTCACAGACGGTAGTTGCAGTTATAGATTAGTGTAAATTTTTTCATTTAAATATTGGTTGCTAGTGTTCCTTTTCAAGTGTCCCCCAGTCATTGCCGAATGAAGAAAACTCTGTAATTATGGAAACAATGTATAAAAAAGTGCAGTTCATGTTCTAAAATCTGCTTAAGGTGAAAAAAAGTAAGCTCCCAGTGCTTAATGCACTAAAAATTTAATCAGAAATATCATAAAACAGTTGATAGTCCTTTTTAGCTTGACTATTCAAAGAATAGATAGAGCTATTGGACTCACTCATGCGTTGGCGTCCGCGTCAGCATAGGCGTTGGCATCCCGATTTAGTTAAGTTTTTGTATGGAAGCTGGTATCTCAGTACCCACGAATGGGAATGGATTGAAACTTCACAAAATTGTCCATTGTCATGAGCTGATATGCATTGTACAGGTTCCATAACCCTGTGTTGCAATTTTACAAAATTATGCCCGTTTTTGGACTTTAATATTCATTCAGTTGACAAGGCTGTTGATTAGTCGAGCATTGCTGTCCTCAGACAGCTCGTGTTAATATGAGTAGATAATGTGTGAAAAATTAAAAAGTGATCTGCTTTTCTTTTTCAAAGTTAAGGTAGTGGACCCATAAGAAAAATAGTAAATAAATGTACAGAGAATGCCGAAATTGCATGACATAATTATGTAATCATTTGGAAATTGCATAATGTCATTACACTACCTTAAGCATGAGTATTAAATAGGCTATAAATAGACATTTTTTGTAATTCATTGACTTTGATAAGTAGCCAAAATAATGATAGAAAATACCATGTCCCCTTCCCCACCAATATCTTTTATATAAAATAGACATTTAAAAATATGGAAGTGTTTACGTATATTACTAACAAATAAAAGTACATTCCTTTATTAATTTTCTGTTGAAATTTTGAATTATAAAACAAAATTTTATTTGTTAAGTAAATTATTCATACCTTTTGAATTTAAAGTTTGGATCAGACACAAGTTCACAATAGCCCTTGTTTAAATTAGATAAGTGCGGGATTAAATTTGTTGTTTTAGCATACCTGACGTTGGTTAAACAGGAATATAAACATTAAAATTCTGCCAACAGGAGCTTATTGAAAAAATTCGATAGTTCATTTCTTCCGGATATTCGGCTTCTTATCTGTTGATTTTAATAAATAAAATGTCACTGATTCAGTTACTTTTACATACATTTATGTATTTTATGAAGTGAAAGAAAGTATTTTCAAGAATTATGCTGTTATGATCCTTGTTAATCTGTCTGGTGCGCAAATTTTTCAAACACCCAGTTTACAAACCTACTTTTGTTGATCATAATTTAGTTTGATAATGTCAAAGTTAAGTTTTAAAGTCTCGTGTATTTACTTTATAAAGCATAGATTTTGAACCATTTAATTAAAAGAAAATGGTTTGGTTAATTGACAATTTTTTATGGGGCAAAAGTTAGATATTGGTCCAAAACTGTATGTGGGTAAGTCACCTATGATAATGTTACTGTGTGTAAACCCCATACACTTTAGTATATTACCATCTTTGGTGTGAAATTTCTACCTATACTAAGTACGAAATGTGAAATTTGTCTTCCTAGCTATAAAACATGTTTTATACAATCATTATAAATTGTTAATAGTTTATCAATATCCATCTGATTGTAGTGTATTGATTTCAAAAACAGCATTTAATGGTAAATTTACACCATCTAAGAAATACATGTATCGCATTCAAGAAATATGACTCCTGCATTGAACAGCCAAATTTATGATCGCAAAAAGTAAATAAAGTTTATTGAGGTGCCCAATTTCATCATTTTCTCATCTGATAAGAAAATGAATTAAAACTGATTTAAATGCAGTTTGTTAAAGAAAAACAGTCACAATGCAAGTTTACGTATGTTCAGATAATTAGTCTTGGTAAAAGGGAAATAACTCATAGACCTTTACCCTGCTAAATTTCTAAAATGGACTGGTCCATCATTCAGTTCTGGCAGTACCACTTATTATTCAAAGGGGTGTTCACTGAAAATTTACTATTTAGCAAACAGTGCATACTATGATGTGTAGGCTGATCATGGTCTGCACTGGTTGCAAAGGCACAATTACTTGCCACCAGCAGGCTAAAGGTTAATATAAATGTCTGAAAATTTTCCTATACATTCTAGTGTTTTTGATTCAAATTTTTCTTGTACATTCTTAATTGTTTGGACAGCAGCAACAGGAAGTTTAAATCTTTAAATTTACATGATCTAAATTTACATTTGGAACATTAGATTAAAAACTACAGTGTTGACCTATCTTGTTGAGAAAGTATCCCAAGATGCCATACAAGGAACTATGGTGAGATAGATGGTGGGATTCAGTATCGCGTCTTTCATTCATTCCGTGGTATACCATGATATTTTGGTCCGTTTTATAATTATGATTATAATTATGAAAATGGAAGATCACTTTGTGTTGCCAACGTTTGAATTTACAACATATTAACTTGACATTTTTTTTGTTCCATTTAATTTCTGAAAATATCATCTGATAGTACAATTCTTATGATGCAACATTTATTGTAGTTCACAAAAAAAATCACTTACTGCCCATTTCTGGGTAATTTTAGGAAGTTGTAGGCTTAGAACTGGTTTTTTGCTTTATATGTTTAAGATGATTAAAAAATTTTGATACTTTCCGAAAAAGTCTAATGAGCCGCACCATTCGAAAACCAACATAATGCATTTGCAACCAGCATGGATCTAGACCAGCCTGTGCAGTCTGGTCAGGATCCATGCTATTCCCTTTCAAAGCCTATTGCAGTAAGAGAAATTGTTAGCAAACAGCATGGATCCTGACCAGACTGCACGGAAGCGCAGGCTGGTCTAGATCCATGCTGGTTGCAAATGCACTATTTTGTTTTTCTCATGGTGCGGCTCATTTAACCTTTAGCCTGCTGGCGGCAAATATTTCAGCCTTTGCGACCAGTGCAGACCAATATCAGCCTGCACATCCGTGCAGTCTGATCATGGTCTGCACTGTTCGCTATTCAGTCAGTAAATTTTCAGTGAACACCCCTTCGAATAATAAATGGTAATGCCCAAACTGAATGATGGACCAGTCCATTTAGGAAATTTAGCAGGCTAAGGGTTAAGTTTATACACTGCGCGAAATCATTTTACAACAGAATATAATGTTTATATTAAATGGACATTTTTTGTGCTTCTTATTTACAATATGTAATTGTGAAGTGTTCTGTTGCGGTCAACCCTTTGCTTAAGACTACCTCTGCACAGAGACCATCTGGCTCTTGAGACTGGGTTCATTTGGATTTTAAAACATTGCACTGTATTTTAGGCTGTGAATAAAGACCACATTTTTGCCCTTACAAACATTGTCTGATTGTAATTTAAATACAAGATATGACCATGGAATATGTGTGTCCTTCAGCAGATTATTTACATGCCTTATAAAATGAGAGGTGAAAGTGACACCTGAAGTCAAGACCACCTCAAAATAAAGACTACTTCAAAATAACGATAACTTCAAAATAAAGACCACTTCAGACCAAAGACCACCTCAGAATAAAGACCACAAGTATAGGACATGTCTTCAGAGTTCATCACTTTTTTTCTCCAGTTAACATATAACAGCATACTTCAGCAAAGTCAAAAAGTGATCTTTAGAGCCGGGTGGTCTCTGTTCACAGGTTATATTTAGCTCATGTTGGTCTTGTATCAAGATATGATTGTAGAGAGTTTTTGGATATGATATTAGATTATTTTATGCCTATCATACAGGACATGATGGCAGATGAAAAGTACATTTATGAGAATATATTTACAGGACATGCTAGTAGTTTATATGATATGATATGTATATATTTACAGGATATGATATTTGTTTAAGTTTATGCTTCTAGAACTGAGCATATGGTTGCATATTATGTATGTGTACATATTTTACAGAATATGATAGTTGTTTAATTTATGCTTCTAGAACTAAGCATATGGTTGCATATTATGTATATGTATATATTTACAGTTTATGATAGTAGTTTATTTGAGCTGCGCCATGAAAAAACCAACATAGTGGCTTTGCGACCAGCATGGATCCAGAACAGCCTGCGCATCTGCTTTCAAAGCCTATTGGAATTAGAGAAACTGTTAGTGAACAGCATGGATCCTGACCAGACTGCGTGGATGTGCAGGCTGGTCTGGATCCGTGCTGGTCGCAAACCCACTATGTTGGTTTTCTCGTGGCACGGCTCATTTTATGCTTCTAGAACTGAGCATATGGTTGCATATTATGTATGTGTATATATTTACAGGATATGATTGTATTGGATACTCTCTGCTTGGGTAAATGCCCTAAAATCTTGATTAAGCTGGCTTTGAAAAAATGCTGGTCTCAAAAATTACTGGCCCATTTTCTGCAGTGAAATATATATCAGAAAATTAGCTTTGTTGGACCAGAAAATTACCTTTGGTGGGAAATATATGTACGACTGACAAAATGGGATAAAATTATGTGAAATAAATGTTGTACAGTGATAAGTTATATTTTGTAATTTTAGTTACACACATTCTGTTAAAAGAATTGTAAAACATACAATCTGAGGTATATAAGCTTCAGAAATAAATGCATTAAAACATTTTGATTTAATTTGCACCAAAATAGAACTAAACAATGCCAGGCTGGAAAATAGAATAGAAAAAATGGAAACTCCACCCAACATGACAAAAATGAAAATGTTGCAGCCTGGATTTGATTGGGCCTGTTTATGGCCAGCAGAATTAAAACAAGCTGTCTTTTATCAAGATTTAAGGTATTTACAAGATAGAATAGTAAGATAAGATAAGATAAATTTTATTTTGAGTCGGCAAGACAAGCAACAATACAACATAAGCACTCTAGGTGCTTTTGAACTAACTATGCTTTTGAATCGTAGCCTTTAATTCATGGTATAATAATTATGTTTTATCTATATATATATATTTACAGGAAATGATGGTAAATTCTTTGTATGCATGTTGAATAAGATATGCTGGTATTATTTTGTATGCTTCTCAATACAGGGTTTTATAGTGAGGAAGGGATGGAAAGTTGTACACAATGTCCGGCAGGACAAGACTGTACCAATTCTTCATCTCTAATCAACTGTACAGCAGGGACATACAGTCCGCTTGGTACCTCAACATGTTTATCCTGTACAAACGGTTCTTACAGTGCAGATATGGCATCAGAATGTACTCAGTGTGACGCTGGGAAGGAATGTTCCAACCCTGCTGCAACGCCAACAAATTGCCCTGCAGGGACAGAGAGTTCACTTGGAATAGCGGTTTGCACAGCTTGTCAGAGTGGTTTTTATAGTACAGAAGGTTCAGGATCATGCACTCAGTGTCCAGACGGTAAAGACTGTAGTTCTTCAGCTGTTACGAGTGGGACATTACCTCCAGATTGCCCCGAAAACACTTACAGCCTTGCTGGACATGCAAGCTGTACGAGCTGTGCTATTGGTGAATACAGTTCTGCTGGTGCATCCTCTTGTACACCTTGTTCAGGTGGTAATGATTGTTTCAATACATCAAATATAGTTCCATGTCCAGCGGGAACATTCAGTGCAGAAGGAGAAGTTAACTGCTCTGCTTGTTCTCAGGGTCATTACAGTAAAGCTGGAGCTGAGTCTTGTACCATTTGTCCAGCTGGAAGTGACTGTACAGATCCCGCAGTGACAGGAACCAATCCAACTGATTGTGCAGCTGGTACTTACAGTGAAGAGGGATGGGCAGGGTGTGTTACTTGTGCATCAGGTTACTTTGTTAGTTCAGAAGGGGCAACTACCTGTTCCATATGTCCTAGTGGGAAAAATTGCTCTGATCCGTCTTCTCCAACAGATTGCCCAGAAGGTACTTTTAGTGCTGAAGGTGATACCGGATGTACAAATTGTCCACAAGGTTACTATAGCAACTCCACAGGTTCATCAAATTGCACAATTTGCCCAGGGGGAAAAGATTGTTCTGATCCATCAGTGACTCCAGCTGACTGTACAGCAGGAACATACAGCCCACTTGGTACTGCAAGCTGTTTAATCTGTACAAACGGTTCTTACAGTGCAGATATGGCATCAGAATGTACTCAGTGTGAGGCTGGGAAGGAATGTTCAGACCCAGCTGCAACGCCAACAAATTGCTCAGCAGGGACAGAGAGTGCATTTGGAATAGCAGTTTGCACAGCTTGTCAGAGTGGTTTTTATAGTACGGAAGGTTCAGGATCATGCACTCAGTGTCCAGACGGTAAAGACTGTAGCTCTTCAGCTGTTACGAGTGGGACATTACCTCCAGATTGCCCCGAAAACACTTACAGCCTTGCTGGACATGCAAGCTGTACGAGCTGTGCTATTGGTGAATACAGTTCTGCTGGCGCATCCACTTGTACACCTTGTTCAGGTGGTAATGATTGTTTCAATACATCAAATATAGTTCCATGTCCAGCGGGAACATTCAGTGCAGAAGGAGAAGTTAACTGCTCTGCTTGTTCTCAGGGTCATTACAGTAAAGCTGGAGCTGAGTCTTGTACCATTTGTCCAGCTGGAAGTGACTGTACAGATCCCGCAGTGACAGGAACCAATCCAACTGATTGTGCAGCTGGTACTTACAGTGAAGAGGGATGGGCAGGGTGTGTTACTTGTGCATCAGGTTACTTTGTTAGTTCAGAAGGGGCATCTTCCTGTTCCATATGCCCTAGTGGGAAAAATTGTTCTGATCCGTCTGCTACTCCAGCAGATTGCCCAGAAGGTACTTTCAGTGCTGAAGGTGATTCTGGATGTACAAATTGTCCACAAGGTTACTATAGCAACTCCACAGGTTCATCAAATTGTACAATTTGCCCAGAGGGAAAAGATTGTTCAAATGCAGCAGGAACACCGACAGATTGTGAGGCTGGCAAGTACAGTGATGTGGGAGATAATGGCTGCACAAATTGTCTATCTGGATACTATAGTCTAGCTGGCAGCAGTAGCTGTACAAGATGTCCAGGTGGGAAGAATTGTTCACTTTCGAATGTAACGCCACCTGATTGTGCAGCCGGAACATATAGTGGAGAAGGAGATTCTGGCTGTACAAACTGTCCATGTGGAGAGTACAGTCTAGGAGGAAACTCGAGCTGTAGCCCTTGTCCAGCTGGTTATGACTGTACTGATGCATCATCTCCACAGATTTGTAATGCAGGAAAATTTAGCTTGGAAGGCTCAGAGGCATGCTGTGTCTGTCTGCAGGGTTACTATAGTACCCAGGGCTCAGAAAACTGTACAATATGTCCTGCCGGTAAAAATTGTACTAATCCAGCAGTTACGACAACTCCAGATGATTGTGCAGCAGGAACTTACAGCGAGGAAGGTTGGTATGGATGTAGGACTTGTCCAGATGGTACGTATAGCCATACAACAGGAGCAAGTATTTGTGCAATATGCCTAGCTGGAAAAAATTGTTCAGATCCCTCTGTCGATCCACCAAATTGTCCTGCAGGCTACTTCAGTGCAGAAGGAGATAATGGCTGCACAATTTGTCCGAATGGTTACTTTAGTGATTCACCAGGATCATCCAGTTGTTCAGAGTGCCAAGCAGGTAAAAATTGCTCTGATAAGACAGCAACACCAACAGACTGTCCAGCAGGGACATACAGCGAAGTTGGGGATTTTGGCTGTACTGATTGCCCCTTAGGATCTTACAGTTCGGCTAACTCAGGGAGCTGCACATTGTGCGAGTCTGGTAGAGATTGTACGAATCAGAAAAATCCAGTTAATTGCTCAATAAATACATACAGTGAGTCAGGTTGGACTGGTTGTGCTAACTGTTTACCTGGAACTTACAGTGATGAAGGTTCAGGAAGTTGTACTATATGTCCTGCTGGTAAAGATTGCTCAAATTTAACAAGTGGAGTTGAAGATTGTGCTGCTGGGACATACAGTTTATTGGGACATTTTGGATGTACAGTTTGCCCAGAAGGACAGTATAGTGCCTCTGGTGCAGAAACTTGTTCTGACTGCCCAGGTGGAAAGTATTGTACAGATCCTAGTACTCAAGGAGAATGTGCGGCAGGGACCTTCAGTCCAGTAGGTGTTTCAAATTGCTCTCTATGTGCTCTAGGATACTTCAGCACAGCTGGATCAGAGATTTGTACCATCTGTCCAGAGGGCAGAAATTGCACTGATCCAGCCGTAATCACAGTTCCACCAGACTGTCCTATTGGTACCTACAGCAAAGAAGGGGATCACACCTGTGCTAACTGTCCAACTGGGACAACAAGTGTGGCTGGCTCCTCAAGTTGCGCTGACTGTGATGCTGGTCTTGACTGCACCACAGCTACCAATCCTGTTAACTGCACGGCGGGAACATTTAGTCCCAGTGGTATCATTGGCTGCTCTGTGTGTGCTCTAGGATACTTCAGCACAGAAGGATCAGGAAATTGTACCATTTGCCCAGCGGGCAAAAATTGCACTGATCCAGCCGTAATCACAGTTCCGCCAGACTGTCCTGTTGGTACCTACAGCAATGTAGGGGATCACACCTGTGCTAACTGTCCAACTGGGACAACAAGTGTGGCTGGCTCCTCAAGTTGTGATGTCTGTGATGCTGGTCTTGACTGCACCACAGCTACCAATCCTGTAAACTGCACGGCGGGAACATTTAGTCCCAGTGGTATCATTGGCTGCTCTGTGTGTGCTCTAGGATACTTCAGCACAGAAGGATCAGGAAATTGTACCATTTGCCCAGCGGGCAAAAATTGCACTGATCCAGCCGTAATCACAGTTCCGCCAGACTGTCCTGTTGGTACCTACAGCAATGTAGGGGATCACACCTGTGCTAACTGTCCAACTGGGACAACAAGTGTGGCTGGCTCCTCAAGTTGTGATGTCTGTGCTGCTGGTCTTGACTGCACAACTTCTACCAATCCTGTTAACTGCTCGAAGGGAACGTTCAGTCCAGATGGTGTCATTGGCTGCTCTGTGTGTCCTGTTGGGCAATATAGCGAAGAAGGTGCCGAGTCCTGTGACCCTTGCCCGGCAGGAAGAAACTGCTCAGACCCAAGTGCAGTCACTGATTGCCCAAATGGGTTTTACAGCTTGAGCGGTCAGGCTGACTGCACCAGTTGCAGTCCAGGTACTAACATGTACACAAAAGATATAACAACACTGTCACCAGATTTAAATTTGTGCCAACAGCACTAAGTCTTGTGCATAAAAGCTTTGAAGAATCAAAAAGCAGTTTGCAGTTTCAGTGCATTTACATTAATGTATGTATGGCATTCTTTGGCCATTCAGTGAGCTCATTAAAAGCACATATAGTTTTCCATATCAACTGTAAAATGCCAGCACAGAATCTCACACAAAAATCGAAATTTGGACAAAAGCTGTAATTTGGGCAAGTTTGAGTCTGGTACAGAGAAGAGTATAACTGTGTGCACATCATAAAACTTAGCACCTCATAATGTATAATATTAATGTTTTGTCATTTTTTGAACATTTTTTTAGATTTTAACATATTTTGAATAGCCTACTTTTAAATAAATTTAATTGATGACTGGTAAAAAAATGCTGTGTTCAGATAATTTGAGCTAGTTTTTACCCATAGGTAGTGTTCAAAAATATTTTTCCAGTACCAAAATCATATTTAATTACTTCTAAGTACATCAGACCATAGCAAAGACCAAGTTTATTGTATACTAAAGTACACAACGTCAAATTTTACTGCCCATTGCCAAAAGAACTATGTTAATCTTCAATATTTTGACAAAACATGTCCGTTTGAAGTTATAAAGTTTGATTGAAATCTCACTTGCATGACTCTGTATTGTACAAAATGGTGGTGGTTGATAAAACTCTAAATATTAATGTATTTTGTCTATGTTACCTATAAAACAGTTACTTTCTTGTACAGATAAAGGATGACAATTTGGCATTTGAAGTTGTCTAGGGAAAGTCCATTAATATTTTGTAGAAAGGTTTATGGAAAGGTCTGCTGTTTTACCAGTACAAAAATGTATATTGTATAGGCTATATACCAATAAAAGAAATTGTTCTTTGTTTCATATAAAATTCAGCTACTTCAGAACAATTTTATTACAGTTTCTAGATTTTCACTCCGTCGTAGACCTATTGAAGTCAACTGAAGTCAGGTACCCTCATATTGCCTCATTTCAGAAAGTGGTCCGCAGAATAAAAATCCTACTTTCGTTTTCAAGAAAACAACTCGAAAACATGCAAATATTAGCATGAAAAGTGTCCTATTTTAAATTCATTCCACAAGTGAAATAATGCCCATTTGGCACACGATTTACGCGCAAATGCGCAAAAAGTGGAAAAATTAGGATCTGTATTAGGGATTTCATCTACACCACGGAAGCACATTTTTGACCGAATTACTGCAATATAACCTATAAATCTGGAGAATTGTATACAAATGTCAAATTATCTTCCCTGATCTATAAATGTAATAGCTTTAGTGTATAACCTGTTCTTGTTTGTTATATTTTCAGCATGACTGTTAATTGAGATATTGTCTAATTGATTGATCTTTCACTAATTGATTGAAATTGCACTAATTGGTTGAACTTGCACAATTACTGTACAATATACAATGTACATGTATCTGTTTCAGCACTTATATTGTATTCAACAACTTATGTTATGCTATACATGTAGCAGTCGCTTTATTAATCTCATACTGTAGTTCAAGGATGACAACATGATCATCGTTGACAGCGAACTCCTCTTACAAATTTAAATTATGAGGATTGCAGTTTTAGATTGAGTAATAACATTGGGGTACTACAACATGAGACAGTTTTTGACTATACAGTGAAGCACGCCTTGCTCAAGGTCCGGTAGCTTGAGCGACCTGGCCCACCCAAGCAATTCCTGCACTTCCTTTCAATCGACAGAAACCTCGTATAACTCGAGCATTTTGTTCATCCCTTTTAGGCTTAGAGCATCCAGCGTTTTACTGTATTACCATAAGACTGGATGGTTTTAGTTTGGCTCATATAATGTTCACCATTTTACAGTAAACTTTTATGTCTGATCAGTTTTCAGCTCTCAGAAGGGGTGCCGGGGATTTAAGCCCAATAATTAAACATTTTCCTAAATTTCTTTTTTTCTTAAAGTTAAATTTCCTTGGCCTTTCAGTTACAAGGAAAGTGACAAGAAATTAATGTTTTGATACAATTTGTGGAAAAATATCATGAATATTGAAGGATAAGATGATTTTTTTGCTATTAAAAGCTGGTAAAGCATCTATATGGTCATGTCACAGATCTGGAAGTGAAACCATAGTTGTTTTTATTTAGCCTTGTGTGATACTGATTATGTTTGTAACTGGTACTGTGTACTGTAGATTGGGTAATATGTACATGACTGATTTTGCAATTTTATAGACAACAGAATATTCCCATTTTTTAGATTTTGCACTAGATAGATTGATACGATTTAGAGCTGTTTAATATTTTTTAGTCTTGTTTTGAATATGCACATCACTCTGTTCTTGAAAAAATAGAATTGGAAAAAAAAATAATAAAGAAGAATATTACCGAATCTACAGTAATGTTAGACTGAGTGTAGATAGTTTTAATGTAAGGCCTGAAATAAGAAATGATATGGTTACTATGCTCATAAAACTTTTCGATCTATCTAATTTATGTATATAATTTTATTTATTTATTTATTGGCTGTTAAGTAGAAATAAAAGAAGTGTTTGGTTCTTTTATGTGAATTTTTTGATAAAATTTGATATGAAATGATAACCATATAATTTCTAAGTTTGGTCTTTGTATACTGATAAGTTGAGTTGTCTCTCTTTATTTAATACTCTTCACTTTTTGAAAAGAAGTTTTTTATTAGTGTTGTATTGCAATTGAAAATTTTGAAAGGGGAGACAACTCTTGTTTTTGTTGATTGTATGTTTTATAATGTATTTGTGATTGCATGAACATATTATTCAAACTGTGAAATATATAATATAATATAATATATAATTGTGTGATACAAATTCTTTTCTTTCTCTAATGAATGATTGTTAACTCGTGTGCTGTACTTGGTTTCTCATTCAACTGACTATACCATATATTACTTCGAAATTCTATTTATTAATACACTCTCCAAAGCAAAAATTGATTAGTTTTGACATTATTTGTTGTAAAATTAATGACTTTTATTAGAGATATCTGATTTCTTTAATGAAGAAAATTAAACAAAAGTAAGAGAGATAGAGTTTTTCTTTCACAGATAATTCTTAAGGCACACATCCGCTTTTTTAAGCTGTCTGTGTAAAATTTTATTAAAATGATTCTTTGTAAAAAAAGATTGTTAGTTTGAAGTTTTAGAATGTTAGTTTGAAGTTTTAGACTTGTCGTTAGATTTTGCAATGTATCTCATCATGTATATAAGCCCTTTTTTACCTGCGATTTGTGATAATTTCAGGATATTATTCCACTGCTGGTCAGACAACTTGTACCGAATGTTCAGCAGGGAATTCCTGTACAACGACTGCACAGACTCAGTGTGGGACAGGATCGTACAGTTCAGCTGGTGCAACTTCCTGTGTGACATGCCCGGCTGGTCACGCATGTACTTCTGCAACAACAGAAACTCCTACGGTATGTACGGCAGGGAATTACGCAGCAGCTGGAGCATCATCATGTACACCATGTTCTAAAGGTTTCAAGTGTCCTAGCAATGGTATGGATTCCCAGGTTGCATGTACAACCGGACAGTACCAGCCATCTACTGGTCAGTCAGATTGTATAGACTGTCCAGCAGGTAAGATTGTCTTAAATTCAGTTATGAAAAATTGAAATAGATCCGTTTATTAGTTAAGAAATAATAATTAAGTTCCCAATTTTGGTTTTGAGTTCTTATGCATAAAAATATATCATAAAAGCCTTTGTGATATATTGTTTCGCATAAGAACAAAAATCTCAGGTTATTTTTCGATAAATCACACTTGGGAACTTTTTATTCTGATTCTAACACGACATACTATTATCAACAGCGTTAGCAAAAATGGTAACTACTTTTTACGACCATGCTACGCACCTGGATAGGATGACATCACTGCACGCGCATTGGTTATTGCAAAATAACCATTGACTGATGTTCTTCTATGTGTATGTAGGTTATCAATTTTGCTGGTCATGTTAGAATATAAGATAAATGTTAATCCCTCAATATTTTGAAATTAAAAGAAATTTAGCAGATTTACCTTCTAAAAATGTTGAGGTGTTTTCCAGTTTAAAAAAAAGGCAAATTTCCACTTTGTTGCTTTTGGTATGAATTCTGTATTTTGCTTAAACTGATATTTATAGAAATTGTCCTGGGATATTGAATAATATTTCATGTTTAAGCCATCATATATTCCTTCATTTCTCTAAAATGTGGTATAGTATTAAAAAATAAATAGCTTAATTGTGTTGGGTGTAAGATTTGCATACATTTCTCTCTTATTCCTGCCTACCTTGTTTGGAAGGTATACAAGTCCTTATCACTAAATGTGAAGGACCGATATTCCTGTCTTTCCCTAGAGAAAAATCTTGTCTGAAAAAGCATGCTTTTAAATGTCGCCTAGTACTAGTACTATCATAATGTCATAAACTATTTATAATATGTCAGAAAATGCCAAAATGTATATGCTATCATGTGATAGAAGAAATGCTCTTACATGTCTGTCTGCCAGTGAATTACAGCTGTTTTCCCAACCTTGAGGATAGCATGGTTAAAACCTTGTTAAATTTTGTTTTTCATTCTGTTCTGTCACTCAGGTAGGGCAAATCCTGTCTTACACATGCACCCATATAAAGATCGTTTGAGTAAAAATTGCATATGTGGTTAAAGTTTTGAATTTTCATTTTTAGGTCAAGAGTGCACAAGTGTCAGTGCAGCAGCATCCAATTGTGCGGCTGGTACGTACAGTCCTGTCGCTGTCGACACATGTATTGCATGCCCTGCTGGCGAGTACACAGACAGTCCCGGACAGTCAAGCTGTACACAGTGCCCTGCAGGTTCTGAGTGTACTGCAAACAGTGCATCTTTATGTCCTGCTGGAGAATACAGGTATAATTTTGTTTCATGACATAGAAAAAAAAACATATTTATGAGGAAATATTGTCTGGTATGAATTCACCAAAAACTCTTTTCAGCATTTATTAGCTCTATAGAGAACTAATTTTGTGAATTTTAGAAATTCAAAGAAAACAGACTCCGGTAAACTGAAAGTAAGATAGTAATGTGTATTTATTTTAGTTCTGCTGGTCAGACTCAGTGCACACAGTGTGGAGCAGGCACATACAAGACAAGTACAGGAGCTGGCTCTTGTACAACATGTGATGCAGGTCATGAGTGCCCAACAACAACAGCAAGTAGGTTCAAAAATCATCTTCTAAATTGCTCTCTCTTTGTCAGATTTGAACAGTCTCCATTCTGAGAAAAAACTCTTTTTGCCTATGTTTTATTTTCTATCTTGTTGAATTTCTTCACCCCCACCCCCTTCGTGGTGAAAATTTAGCCCTCTTCACCTTGTTGAAGATTTAGTCTTTTCACCTTCTCTTGTGAAGATTCTGTAATGAAACGCAAATATGATCTTACCTTACTTATAAGGTTTGTAAATATAAGTAACTGTATAAAGTTTAGTACAAATTAAGGAGGAAATTCTTTTCGGCAAAATGAAAAATTGTGTAAGTGATCACTTGAAGTATTCATTTACAGAGTCCGCTTGTTCACTTGAAGTATTCATTTACAGAGTCCGCTTGTTCACTTGAAGTATTCATTTACAGAGTCTGCTTGTTCACTTGAAGTATTCATTTACAGAGTCTGCTTGTTCACTTGAAGTATTCATTTACAGAGTCTGCTTGTTCAAGTGGATATTATTCAACCGGAGGTCTTGAGTCATGTCTGCCATGCCCTGCTGGTTACGAATGTTCAAATGCTGCTGTTAATCCAGTACAGTGTTTAGCTGGTACCTATGCTGCTAATACAAGTACAACCTGTGCTTCCTGTGATGCTGGGTACAAGTGTCCTTCTGACGGCCTTGGAGCTCAGGTTCCTTGTCCTACTGGGTGGTATCAAACATCGACTGGTCAGACGTCATGTACACAGTGTCCACAAGGTAATTATCAAATTTAAACCTGTTTTGTTGCAATGTTTTCCGTGGTGTACTCTTTAATAGACAGTATATTTCATATTATATATCATTCTTAAGAACTCCAACCTGATTACTTTTTTAATTTTTAAAATATTTTCATTAGTTTTTAGTATGATTTTAATAGGGTAATTTCTTTTGTAAATATCAGCCATTTTGGACACGAGAATTGTTTTAAAATTCTTTTTGATTTTGTATGATGATGGATTGTTATAAAACTTGCAAGATAATTAAAGTAGTTGATGTAGAATAGAAGGAAATCAGCTTTTTTTGAAATATTAACTAGAATTATGTGGATTTATGAGTTTTAATATTTAGTATTAGTTGGGATGCATTTAGAAAATATTGAAATTTTGTTCTCCATCTGTGGCCTCCGTGGCCAGGTGGTTGATGTTGCCAACTTTTAATCACCTACCCCCTCACCACTTTGGGCTCAAAACCTTACTTGTGGTGTTGAATTCTTTCACATGAGGAAGTTGTTCAACTGGCTTGCGGAAAGTTGTTGTTTTGACCGATTATATACAGAAAAAAAAGTCATGTAGTTTTACTGATGTTGATGTAAATAGTACCTGTAAGCAGTCAATAGAGAAATATACTCACCACATTTTATTCAGTCAAACAAATAATTATTTAGAAGATTTAATGGTAAACTGGTTATCAAAATAACCAAATATCAGCATCCGTAAACCAAACGGTAAATTTCTTTCTTCATTTGCTAATTTACCTTTTGTAGGAAACAAATGTCCAGACAGTACAGCATCACCTACTCCATGTCCATTAGGTACATACCAGGATGACTATGGGATGGATTCATGTATCGATGTAAGTATATTTATATTGTTCTGTAGCAAGTCTCTGTGCCCTAGTGGTTAAGATCTCTGGCTTGGAATCTCTTAGCCCTCACTGCCATCACTGCTGTTGGTTTAAATCCTGCGTCTTCCTTGTGGGGAAACCGACATGTGGAAGGCTAGTGGTTCTACCAATGTGCCTGTCCAAGCCAGAAATATTGTGGTTATAAAACTGAAAGTCATTATATGACCTATGGCAACAAAATGAATACTGATACAGATGTCAGGAGTTTTATTTCTCTATAAGAGTTCATCATCATCTTGACAATTTTGCAAGAGAAACCTGAATTATTTGTTCTCCACCTCCGTTTTTGTGTACTTACCAAAAGGAAGTTTTCACTTAACTTTTTTTAGTGCAAACTTTCATTTACTTGGTTAGAGCAAGTTTTTGTTTACTTGAGAAGTGCTCGTTTTAATTTACTTGTCAAGGTAAAGTATTTTTTGATAGTTGAGAACAAACTTCTGTTTACTTGATGGAAGCAAATTTTCGTTGACTTTTTCGAGAGCAAGTTTTTGTTTTCTTGTAGAGGTATGGGTTTTGTTCGCTTCCTTCAATTGATTTGTTGCCTTTGTTGAAACTAGTTTTTATGCCCCCAGCATCTACTGATGCGGGAGGCATATAGTGATTGTCCTGTCCGTCTGTCCGTCCGTACGAGGTTAACCAAATGGGACCATTTTGTCTAGCATCAATACCCCTAACTAGAATGACTTGATACTAATGCAGATGTAACCTGTGACAGGTGCCTTTTATACTAAGTCTTGTTTTATTTGTGCTATTTTAAATTAATTAGCTGCATTATGTGTAGGCTCTGATTCAATCTGTTGAATATGTATTTTATTGACTGGCTTGCAAATTTAGTAACATGTATTCTGGTATTTTTTCTAGTGTGCCTCTGGTTACTATGCTGACTCAACCGGATCGACTACCTGCACAGTTTGTCCAGCGGGTTCAGAGTGTTCTGACTCGACACTTTCACCAGTGCCTTGCTCCACAGGAGATGTAAGTTAAATTGTTTTGACATTTTTTTTATTTTTTGTTCTTCAAAATCATTTAAATTTGATTATACAAAATAACGTGATTTTGGTCAGAATGGCTGTTTCATGGGGATATGACTTTGTGGATTTCAAACTTTGAAGATATCATGAATAGGAAATCTGCTTGTTCAGTAGGACTTTATTCTGTGATTTGAAGCAACTGCGAAATCCATGCAAAAATTAGTCTCCCACGAAAATTAATGATTTTGCAGTAAAGGGTCATTCTTTTTATGGATAAAGTACTATTTAGACTATATATTTTCATATTTTTATAAACATTATTGTAATATATTGAGAATTCATGTGTTGTCTACGCATACATGTGTGTCTCTTTTGTTTTAGTGTTTCAGAAATGTAAGATGGTTTTTACAAGGATATACAGCTGACACTTGTTAATTTTTATTAGTTTACTGTAAAAGAAATTATTTTCTATGAGCAAAATCTTTGTAAGTTCTAGATATTGTCAAATCCTGCAAAGGTATATTATCAGATGATAATGTTTTTATCAGGGTGTTAATTACAAGAGGACATATGTTTCTGAGGAAATTCAAAACTGGAATACAGTCATCCCCTACGAAAGTTTCTAAATTTACATATGGCTTGCAGAAATAAAATTTATTGAAATTTATTGAAATTATGTGTAATAAGATATCAAACTGTATATATAGTTTAAAAAAAATACCACTGTTCAAACAGTTTAAGTTTCAAATATAATTCACTGTTATATTTCAGTACACCACTGAAAAATATGATAATAAAAGGCGAGAACAATTCTGACATTCAAGTTAAACACGAGTTTGTGTGAACCAAGTTTCAGCTGTATATTTGAAACTTCACATTGAAGTTAACCCATTATCCTGTTAAATTTCTAAAATGGACTGGTCTATCATTCAATTTGGGTAGTACCATTTATTATTTGAAAGAGTGTTCACTGAAAATTTACAGACTGAAAAGCGAACAGTGCAGACCATGATCAGATCTTGGTCTGCAATGGTTGCAAAGGCAAAATCACTTACCACCAGCAGGCTGAAGGTTAATTCTGCCTTTGCGACCAGTGCAGATCATGATCAGCCTGCACATCCATGCAGTCTGATCGAGATCTGCACTGTTCACCATTCAGTCTGTATCTTTTTGGTAAGCCCCCCTTTTAAACAGTTACTGGTGCTGTCCAAATTGAAGGATGGACAAGTTTATTATAGAAATATAGCAGGGTATGAGTTAAAAAACAACACATAAGTATACATGTTGAAATACAAACAAAGGTGTTGGTATTTAGTGCCTATATTACGTTATCTCTGAGTTTTGCAAGTACACGTTCGTCACCAAATTTCAGTCACTACAATGAACCTTTTATCATATTGCAACAGATGTAAAAATATATATTTCATGTAATAAATTATCACACACTACTGGTAAATTTTCACATCATATTGCCATTTTCCCAGAGCATGTAAAATCCAAGGAGATTTCATTTGAAAATCCATTAGATTTGCAACAAATCCTTGAAATGTACAGAAAATCCAGGAGATTAACAGAAAATCCAGGAGATTTTGTTCAAGACCAAACATGCCTTGATACTTTAAACTGAACAAAAATATTTTATGACGGCAAATATGGGGCAAATTAAAAAATATTCCTAGTCACCAAATATACTTACATAACCAAGTTAGATAACTCTTGATTGCTTTTTTCTGATTATGGTCCTTTTTTAACTTAGAAAATTTGGTTGAAGTTTATGTGAAACTAACTGTCAAGCTATAGTGCAGTAGAAACTACAGTATATTGGATTGAAACTTAATGCAAGACTTCATGTCCATGAAATCTACATAAAACACCAAGTTTGGTAACTTTCATTGATTTTTTTTTGCAACTTAAGACCTTTTATTGATCTGAAAAATAGTATCACAAGGCTTTTAGTTATCAAAGATACTCACAGAAGCAATTAACCTTTAGCCTGCTGGCGGCAAGTGATTCTGCCTTTGCGACCAGTGCAGACCAAGATCAGCCTGCACATCCGTGCAGGCTAATCATGCTCTGCACTGTTCGCCATTCAGTCAGTATCTTTTTGGTAAGTACCCCTTTTAACAGTTAATGGTACTGTCCAAAGTGAAAGATGGACAAGTTCATTATAGAAATTTAGCAGGATAAGGGTTAAATGAATTTTTGTTTGTGCAGTATATTCAGAGTTAACTAAATATGTAACAGTGTCATTTTCATTAATAGTTGAACACACCGTCTTATGGATAGCTCTTGTTAAACAGCTGTTATAAGAGTCAGACTCCCCAAAGCGATCATCTCCCCTAGCACTCTAAAATTACATGACAGTTTCACAGATATTAAAATATGTTTTCTTATTTCATTTTTTTCCTCTTTTTTTCATATTGCCCATATTAGTATTAAATCTCTGGAAAATGCTCTCAACAATTTCATAGCTAGAATTTGATATCAGATGATGAAAAAAAAAGATATATGAGCTGCGCCATGAGAAAACCAACATAGTGGGTTTGCGACCAGCATGGATCCAGACCAGCCTGCACATCCGCGCAGTCTGGTCAGAATCAATGCTGTTCGCTAATGGTTTCTCTACTTGCTATAGGCTTTGAAAGCGAACAGCATGGATCCTGACCAGACTGCGCAGATGCACAGGCTGGTCTGGATCCATGCTGGTCGCAAACCCACTATGTTGGTTTTCTCATGGCGCAGCTCATATCAAAATTCTGAGTCTGAGTCTACTTTGGAGTGAGGGGAGAACACTATAAATATAAAAACATGCTTAATATTTAAGTTATACTAAGATAAAGTTTGATTATGAAGGAACTTGTTTCCAAGGTTATAAAATTGAGATTGGAGACCAGTCTGAGAATGCGGTTTTGTCATTGGTCAATTTTAAAAATGTACACTGGAACAACCAGTCAGATGCTAGAGCTTTGAGACTGGTCTCAAATTTGTTTTATAACCTTGGACCATGGTATTACATAAGGAGGTGCCTTTTTGACCAGTGAAGCTAGAACCTGTCACTTGAGCAGCAAAACATTTTATCAACTATACCAGAGTTCTAGGACCGCCGTGGACAAGCAGTTATGGTTGCTGACTCTGAATCACTTGCCCCTTACCACTGAGGATTCGAAACCTCACTTGTTGGTGTATAATTCTTTCATATGAGAAAGCCAGCTGGCTTATGGAAGGTTTGTGTCCACCTTTATCAAAAATTATGCTCAGATGGGCACCTTGGGTCTTCCTCCACCAAGAAAGGCTGGAAAGTCACAATATGACCTATACCGTTAATTGTGTCAGTGTAATGTTACAACCAACAAATCAGGGTTCTTCCTTTTTAAAGGCATTTTTACAGTGATTTTTCTACTGATTTCTTTGATCATTTTTTTCTATTGTTTTATTTATATGTTTTGCAGTATTCCGCCCAAGGCAGCACAGCATGTACATCATGTCCAGCTGGTCATACATGTGCTGGAAGTACAGCCACACCATGTGCTGTAAGTTATTTATTAAATTTGTGTGAATTCAATTCAATTATATTTTACTAAAAACGTAAATTCAGCCAAATTTATTCAATTTCCATGAATTCAGTTAAGTTTTATTTTGTTTTAATTTAGCTAAGTTATGTAGAATTCAATTCGGTTTTATTATATTTGTGTGAATTCATATAAATTTTGCAAGTTAAGTTTCACTAAATTTGTATAAATTGAGCTAAATTACATACATAGAATTTGTGTAAATTCAGTTAACTTTTACAAAATTTATTTGAATCAAAAAGCAGTTCAGTTTAATCAAAGTTTTGCAACTTAAGTTTTTATTGAATTTGTACATGTATGAATAAAGTTAATGAAATTAACTAAATTTGTTGCTTTTTTTACAGGCTGGTACATATGTGGACAATAACATATGCGTAAATTGTCCAGCAGGGTATTCATGTGCAGACCCGACAGTTGGTATGGTAATATGTGCAGACGGACAGTACCAGACATCAACTGGTCAGACATCATGCGACGATTGCCCGGCGGGTCAAGAATGCCCGAGTAAGAACGAAACAGCCGTAGATTGTAATGCAGGATATTTCAGTCCTCTTGGAGTTAGCACATGTTCGGTATGTATATGACCACAAAGATATGTTTTTGGTTTAAACAAAAGTAATAATCATAAAGTTTGATATATTGCAGTTTTTAGCATGACTTTTCGAAGAAAAAGTAGAGCTATTGTACTCGCCCCGGCGTCGGTGTCGGCATCGCCGTTGGTTAAAGTTTTTGATAAAGTCAAATATCTCTGTTACTATCAAAGCTATTGACTTGAAACTTAAAATAATTATTTACTATCAAAGTCTACACCAGGGTAAACAATCCCCATAACTCTGATTTAATTTTGACAGAATTATGCCCCTTTTTAACTAAGAATTTTTGGTTAAAGTTTTTGATAAAGTCAAATATCTCTGTTACTATCAAAGCTATTGACTTGAAACTTAAAATACTTGTTTACCATCAAAGTCTACACCAGGAGAAACAATCCATATAACTCTAATTTGAATTTTGACAGAATTATGTCCCTTTTTAACTTAGATTTTTTGTTAAATTTTTTGATAAAGTCAAATATCTCTGTTACTATTAAAGCTTTTGACTTGAAACTTGATTTGAATTTTGACAGAGTTATGTCCCTTTTTAACTTGGATTTTTTTTTACTGGCAAAGCTCTAATTCAGAGTCAAGCACTGAGAAAAGTCGAGCACGCTGTCTTATGGACAGCTCTTGTTCTATTTGGTTAGCAAATATTAAATACATGTATTTTTTAAAAACTGTATCGTATGTGTAAATATAATTTTTTCCTAGGTCGGTATCAATACCATAGTTTTCACTTGTTTCCTTCATATTGATTAAAGCTTGATTCAATTTGAAATATGTGTATGATGACTACACTAAAGTCTTATTTGTTAACAATTTCAAACACAGTAAATTTTTTGTTGCTGCAATGTTACAATGCTAATTGAAAACAGTTTCAATCACAGTACATTTTCTGTTGCAGTAATTTTCTATGCTAATTGTAAACAATTTCATTCTCAGTGCAATTTTAAAGTAATTTTACAAACTTATTTGAAAGCAATTTCAATAGCAGTACAGTTTCAAGCACAGTAATTTTACTACACTTATTTGTAAACAGTTTCAATCACAGTACAGTTTCAATCACAATAACTTTTACTTCACTTATTTGTAAACAGTTTCAATCACAGTAATTTTTACTTCACTTATTTGTAAACAGTTTCAATCACAGTACATTTTCAATCACAATAATTTTTACTTCACTTATTTGTAAACAGTTTCAATCACAGTACAGTTTCAATCACAGTAATTTTACTTTACTTACTTCTAAACAGTTTCAATCACAGTACAGTTTCAATCACAGTAATTTTACTTTACTTACTTGTAAGCTACTTCCAGTCACATTTTGTCCAATCTAAATTAACATTCTTCTAAAGGAAAATTTTGCAGTGCTTTTGTAATGGAAAAAATACTGTATTTCAGCATTTAACTTTTTTTTTTGTTGATAATTTTCAGCAATGTCCAGATGGTTATTACAGTGCAGCTGTGGCCTCGACATGCTCCCAGTGTCCTGCTGGGCAGGAATGTTTTGACGGAAGCAACTACATCAGTCCGACCAATTGTGCTGCCGGATACTACAGTTTGCTTGGCGATTCCTCATGTACAGCATGTGCAGCAGGTACCGTATTACTAAATTCCTTTTTTCTTTTTATTATGAAGTAACTTTATTTTTTTGACATCCAATTTTGTGATTTGGGTACATAAGTCTATAAGTAGAGGCCAGTATTAATGGATTTACAGTTCAAAAATGAATTGAGTAAGTAAGATTTTTCCAGTGGGATTTATTAAGGCAGGAAAATGTATCCTTGAAATTCACAAAAGTAGGTCACCCACAAATGAGCCGTGCCATGAGAAAACCAACATAGTGGCTTTGCGACCAGCATGGATCCAGACCAGCCTGCGCATCCGCGCAGTCTGTTCAGGATCCATGCTGTTCGCTAACAGTTTCTCTAATTCCAATAGGCTTTGAAAGCGAACAGCATGGATCCTGACCAGACTGCGCGGATGCGCAGGCTAGTCTGGATCCATGCTGGTCACAAATTTAAGCCACTATGTTGGTTTTCTCATGGCGCGGCTCAAATATTAATGATTTTGCAGTATAGTAATTTGTTTGTGGGTACATTGGATTAAGTACGACTCTGAAATGATCAGTTTGTATTTATTATTTATTTATTTATATATTCAAATTGCACTGGGGTTGCTGCTCTAAATACATTGTTTATGGTGGCTGATTTAGAATCACCTATGTAGGTATGGGCACGTTGGGATAGAGTTATGTGAGGAAGCTGTCCTGCTGGCTTGTTGTAGGTTGGTTTTTCTAGCCAGGTGCAGGCCTGCACCTAAAATACTGTCTTAAATAGCATATTGGGTCCTTCTCTATGGGAAGTTGCAATATGATTTAAACTGTATTTTCTATGTTGGTTTTAAATGCTCTGTGTGGTACCCCTCTATTTCAGGCACAACAAGTTCAGCAGGAGACAGTTCTTGTTCTCAGTGTCAGGCCGGGTACCAGTGCACAGATCCTACAACCCCAGTTGCTTGCAATGCTGGATTCTACAGTTTAGAGGGAGATGTGAGTTTTCCAAAAATATTTATTGTGTATTTTTCACTTCTAATTCTTACAATATCCCCATGAAAATGCAGCAGAAATTGTTTTCCAGATTTATGAGATTAAAGCATTTGCATGTCAATTTCTGGGCACAAAATTTCTTGGCTGCAGTTAAAAAAAACCTTTTTTATGCCCCTGAAGTTGGGCATAATAAAATCGCACTGTCCATGAGTCTGTGCGTCCGTGCGTCCGTGCATCCATGTAAATTCTTGTCCTGGCTGTAACTCTGCCATTCATCAAGGGATTTTGAAATTACTTGGCATAAATGTTCCCCATAATGAGACAACGTGTCATGCGCAAGATCCAGACCCCTAGCTCTAAGATCAAGGTCACACATAGAGGTTAAAGGTTAACATAGGTTGTTTCTTGATTGGTCATTAACTCTGCCATCGATGAAGGGATTTTAAAATTTCTTGGTATAAATGTTCCCTATAATGAGATGATATGTCATGCGCAAGACCCCTAGCTCCAAGGTCAAGGTCACAATTAGAAGTCAAAGGTTAACAAGGTATTTTTCTTTTCTCATCCATAACTCTGCAAGTTTTCAAGGGATTTGAAAATAATTTGACACAAATGTTATTCATATTGAGAATGTGTGTCACACTTAAAACCTGGTCTCTCAGGTCAAGGTCAAGGTCACACAATGATTCATATCTAAACTTCTGGCATATTTTGTGCAGACAACTGTAGCATTCTTGGGCACGCTTCGGGGGCATTTGTCACCAGTAGTGACAGCTCTTGTTAGGGGATATGTATTTGTGGATTTCAAAATTTGAACATAAAATGAATTGGTGTTTTAATTGTTGCGATTAAATTTTGTTGATTTGCTCGACCACAAAATCGATACGGTTAGTACCTTATGAATATTAATGACTACAGTATGTGTAAAGAAGTTTTTTTGATAATAATTTTTGACTTAGATTTAAACAAGAGTCTACACAGAATGGTTGTTAGTATTAAACCCCTAAGACAGGGGATTCCTCTAGATTTTAAATAGCCATAACTTACAAAGGTAAAGCATAAAATAAACGCTTTACTCTTCGGAATTGGTACTGTGAATCATTAATATTTATAAAGGACTAATTTTCATGAATTCCATTTTTTGCTTCATTCCACTAAATTTAATCTTGATTAACATTCATCTTTTAAAATTTAAATTCCGTAATTTAATGTCCCAACAAATGAAATTTTATGCTTACCAAAGTAGATGATTTCACATCAGCTTCAAATTTTATCGCTAACCACTCATATGTATTTAGTTCTAATATTTTATTATGTTTTACAGACTATAGCATGTACAGAATGTCCTGCTGGTTATTCTTGTGCAACGACGTCTGCTGCGCCAGCCATCTGTACATCGGGAACATATTCCACCGTGCAGTCAACATCATGCACTAACTGTCCAACCGGTCAGTCATGCATTGACCCTTCAGCAGCCCCAGTAAACTGTGATACTGGATATTACAGTCCATTGGTAAGATTATCATTTTTTCTCCCGAGACTTTTAAGATGTTTTGTGTGTCTTTAAGTCTGTCGTTGTCATATCTTGCAATTACAAAATATTTCCAGAAGGTTCAGTAAGTTAATGTCAAATGCTCTTTAAAAAGAAAAACAATCCTAGAAAAAAATTTTTGTCAAATAATTTGATCATAGTTACCGTAAAATCTTTGAACCAGTCACTTCCAATTTATTTAAACCAGTTTCGGGGACTATAGGAATGCGCTTTTCCATCCATCATTCCGTCCGTCCGCAATTTCGTGTCCGGTCCATAACTCTGTCATCCATGAAGGGATTTTAATGTTACTTGGCACAAATGTTCCCCATGATAAGACGACGTTTCATGCGCAAAACCCGGACCTCTAGCTTGAAGGTCAAGGTCACAATTTGAGGTCAAAGGTCAACAGGGCTTTTTTCCTGTCCGGTCCGTAACTCTGCCATCCATGAAGGGATTTTAATATTACTTGGCACAAATGTACCTCATAATAAGACAATTTGTCATGCACAACTTTCAGACCCCTACCTCAAAGGTCAAGGTCACACTTGGCAATCAAATGTTAACATGGCATGAACAGGGTCTGTTTCCTGTCCAGTCGATAACTCTGTCATCCATGAAGGGATTTAAATATTACTTGCACAAATGTTCCCCATGATGAGACGACATGTCATGCGCAAAACCCGGACCCCTAGCTGAAAGGTCAAGGTCACAACTTGAGGTCAAAGGTCAACAGAGCTTTTTTCCTGTCCGGTCCATAACTCTGTCATCCATGAAGGGATTTTAATATTACTTGACACAAATGTACCTCATATAAAGACGATGTGCCGTGCACAACTTTCAGACCCAAGGTCACAAGTCTTGGCAGTTATGCTAACATGGCATGAACAGGGTCTGTTTCGTGTCCGGTCCATAACTCTGCCATCCATGAAGATATTTTAATATTACTTGGCGCAATGTTCCCCATGATGAGATAATGTGTCATGCGCAAAACCCTGACCCCTAGCTCAAAGGTCAAGGTCACAATTGAAGGTCAAAGGTCAATAGGTTTTTTTTCCTGTCCGGTCCAGAACTCTTACATCCATCAAGGGATTTTAATATTACTTGGCATAAATGTTCCCCATGATGAAATGACATGTCATGCGCAACACCCAGAACCCTAGCTTAAAGGTCAAGGTCACACTTGGAGATCAAAGGTTAATGGGACATTTTTCCTGTCCGGTGTATAACTTTGTCATGCAAAACAGGATTTGAATATTACTTGGCACAAATGTTCACCACTATGAGACAGAGTGTCATGCACAAGAACCTGGTCCCTAGGTCGAAGTTAAGGTCACACTCAGATGCCAAAGGTCAGATACAAGAATGACTTTGTCTGGAAAACTTCTTTATGCATGGAGGGATTTTGATGTAACTTGGCACAAATGTTCACCACCATGAGGCACTCTTGTTTTTTAGAGTTATTGCCCTTTGTTATTACTATAAATAGCTTATATTGTAACTTACATATTACAGGCCGTAGTTTTCTGTGGTACAACGCGCATGTTACATCCAATTTTTAGGTGTATTTTGACCTATCTCTACCTGGTAAAGAGTTTTGTGCGGACTTATATGGATTTTTTTTTTTTTTTTTTTTACTATAAATAACGTTACCTTTTTGATAATCGGCCAGATACGCTATATGAAAACAACTATAGGGGTTTATATATACAAATTTTAATCCAAGTGTTTTGTTATAACATACTGTATATATAGTACAATATTGTTTATACATCATTGACAGATATCAGTTCATTATGCTATACTGCAGTAGAGAAGATTAGGTGCCTTCCAGTAGGGGACTTTGTATTGGCAATACTTCATTCACTTTTTGGTTTGATTTTGATTATTTTAGGGCACTGCGACATGTTCGGCCTGTCCAGCTGGGTATGAATGTACAACCGATCCGGACAATCCAACAGCCTGTTCAAATGGCGAGTATAGTCTGTCGGGAGAAAGTGACTGTACGATTTGTCCCAAAGGTAGTATGTGCCCGTACACAACATCGAGCCCAATAGCTTGCTCTTCGGGTCAGACTACAGGTGGGAACACTGGACAAACTACATGTACAGATTGTACTGCAGGAAATGCATGTCCTGACCCAAGGTTTGTACATAGGTTTTAGTTTGACAATTCAAAATTTTTCAAATAGATAAACTGTTGCTGTCGCTATTTTGCCAGTGCTTGCATCTTGACACAAAAGTTTGCAATTAAGTAGGTTTTCTCTAAAACTGCTATGCCTTATTTTTACAAACTTCTCACATGTATTTCACATCATAACATGAAATCATGGAAAAGGGGTTACAAAACTATAGCTTATTTTTTGTCAAAATTGAGCCCATTTTTAGTGACAGTTTTAAATGTATGCATTTTTATGCCCCCGAAGGGAGGCATATTAGTTTTCAACTGTCCGTTCATTGTTCATTAGTTCGTTTGTTCGTTCGTTACAATGTTAACTTTTTGCATGAAGGCACTTTACTCGCGAACCACAGCACCCAGGACCTTCAAACTTTACATGCTAATAGTACTTATTGAGTACACGACCCCTATTGACTTTGGGGATACCAGGTCAAAGGTCAAGGTGCTGCGGGGGGCATTTGTCACCATTAGTGACAGCTCTTGTTGTTTGGAATTACTTGACCAAATGTTTTCAAATTCTCCACATGTTTTTAGTGTTATGGGATGAACTCACATATAAAGCAAGTTTCATAACTCTTACATTTTAATAAAATTATGCTCCTTTTTCAATTAATAAAAGTTTTGTAAAGCTTTTGTATGTAAGGTAGTATTAAATGGAAGGGCTTCGAATGGTTGAGCACACTGTCATGAAGAAACCCTTGTTTAGCAAACGATAATTCGATTAAAATCAGTTGTGAAGCAAGCATAAAGCCCATTTGAATCATGATAAAAATAAAATCATTGGATTGAATGAGGTAGTACAAGTGATCTGAGACAGGTTTGAACCAGCCAACGTATGGGAGACATATGTAACCCCTCATCCACTAAGTTGCCATTCCATTGCAAGCATTTTAGTACCTTGGAACTTCTTTTGCCGTTAAAGGGACATACAGGTAGAACTGTGGACGAGAAAGTAGTCATCCTTTTAATCATTGTAGAAATGATATTTCCCACATTCACAGTACTGACATGCTCCCACATAATCACAGTACTGACATGCTCCCACATTCACAGTACTGACATGATCCCACATTCACAGTACTGACATGCTCCCACTTTCACAGTACTGACATGATCCCACATTCACAGTACTGACATGCTCCCACATTCACAGTACTGACATGCTTAGAAAAATTATATCTTATAAATGTTGAAAATGTTGGACTATTGTCATGTTTTTGCTAATCTGACCTACATACAATAATTTAGGATGAAATCTGAAAATCACTTTAAATGTCATACATTACTTCCTTTTAAAAGTTACATACTTTACCACGGACAAAATAAGATCATTAAGAGTTTAAGGTCAGATTCAGGGGCCTACATGGCTGAGTGGCTAAGGATGCTGACTTCAAATCACTTGCCCCTCATTGATGTGGGTTCGAGCCTGACTTGGGGGCCTTGAATTCTTCATGTTAGGAAGCCATCCAGCTGGCTTATGGGTTGGGGGTTCTACCCGGGTGCCCACTCATAATGAAATAATGCACGGAGAGGCACCTGGAGTCTTCCTCCACCATCAAAGCTGGAAAGTCATCATATGACCTATAATTGTGTCAGTGCGGTGTTAAACCAGATAAAATGAAAATGATTCCGAATTAGATAATTTGTGACGTGTTTTCGTGTCGTCATATAGCAACCAACCGAACAAGATTTTATTTTATAAGCATCTTCTTTATGTTTCCTATAATTGATTGAGTAAATTAAACCAGATATCTGTTTCTTGAAAATTCCCTAGCTTGCCTTATTGTTTTAGGTATGACATATAACTCAAAACACAAATGTACAGGCCATGAATGTCATGATTTATCATTAATATAAACAACACAGTTAACCTTTCTATTTCTAGTCTTGCAGAACAAGCCTGTTCATCTGGGGAATATGCACTTGCCAAAGCAACAACGTGCACAACCTGTCCTGCAGGTTACGAATGTCCTACAACAACTGCGTCACCTGTACTGTGTGTTGCAGGGGAATATTCAACTGGCGGGCAGACGGCATGCTCGACATGTACTGCTGGTGCTTCCTGTACTTCCACTGGGGCAGTGTCAACATGCAGATCAGGTATAGTAACTATATTTGAGCCACACCATGAGAAAACCAACATAGTTCATTTTCGACCAGCATGGATCCAAACCAGACTGCGCATAGTCAGTATCCTTTCTGTTCGCTCATGGTTTCTCTAATTGCAATAGACTTTGATAGCTAACAGCATGGATCCTGACCAGACTGCACAGGTGTGCAAGCTGGTCTGGATCCATGCTGGTCGCAAATGCACTATGTTGTTTTTCTCATGGTGTGGCTCATTCTATGATTAATAGAATACTTCATGCTTCATTTTTAATTTTGAGAATGGCATTTTCTTTCTGTGATGATTTAATGGAAGACATTGTGCATAATGTCTGAAATCTTTTGTCCTCCACCTTCAAGTCATGTGTAAAAGTTGACATTTACTTGCAGAAAACAGGTTGGTACTGTTACAAGACCCAGGAACACTCTGTCTGCCTCTGAAATGCTGTTGAAAAAAGGGTGTAAACTTAAAACAATACTAAAAGGTTGCAATGAGATCTAAATTGTGTTGGAATGACTTAAAGTCTGACAGCACAAACATAAATTTAATCATGGTTTTAAGTACTATAAGCCAGTCAACATGTTTTGTTTGTGCTGGGTTTAACGCCATTTTTCAACAGTATTTCAGTCATGTAATGGCTGGCAGTTAACCTAACTAGTGTTCCTGGATTCTGTACAAGTACAAACCTGTTCTCCGCAAGTAACTGCCAACTTCCCCACATGAATTATCAGAGGTGGAGGACTAATGATTGCAGACACAATGTCGTTTATCAAAAAGTCACGGAGAACATACGCCCGCCCGAGGATCGAACATGTACTTTAAAACTTGTCATGTCCTTATAAACTAATTAATTTATTTTTATTTAATCGTCGAAATTTTCAATTCACATGTTCATTTCCTGTGTAATAGCCATCCTGGCCAAAACTGGAATAAACAAAAGAAGGACAATATATGCTTGTGGAGTTGGAAGTTATCGAAGGGTCATGTAAGCTATGTAAATGTTATTTCTGATTGGTACATTTAATCTGATACAAGAATGTTAAAAAAATAAATAGCCCAAAAAAAACAACTGCATTTCTTCATTTATCTGTGCATAGCTGTTCAATAATTTTGATATTTATTTTTTCAAGGCTACTACGCAGCCGCAGGAACAGGAACATGTACTAGATGCCCGGCAGGACAGTACTGTGCAAATCCCGCCAACAGCCCCGTTGATTGTGATCCAGGACAGTATTCATACATGGGTTCCACAGCGTGTACAGATTGTGAAGCAGGGTGGGAATGTCCAAATAAAGATGGTACAGACAGAACGCCCTGTTTAGCTGGTTATTATGCAGTAGGCAAGGCAACAGCTTGTACCCAGTGTTCTGCCGGAACGGCATGCCCGGATGTTAATCATGCAACTATTATTACATGTATTGCTGGGGAATACGCTGTTGCAGGTAGTACTGCTTGTACAGAGTGTCCACCGGGGTATGAATGTCTGTCAACAACCGCAAGTACAGAAACTGAATGTGCCGAGGGTTTTTACAGTGAGGGTGGACGTGATGCATGTGTTGAATGTCCAGCTGGGTACGAATGTCCGACTATCTATGACGACACTGTAATTCAATGCGAACGGGGATTTTATTCTGAGGCAGGAGCCAAATACTGTACCGAGTGTGAAGCTGGAAAAGAATGCCTCAATAATAATGTTCAAGGCTCAAATTGTGCCACTGGCTACTACAGCTTAGGAGGACTAATAGCTTGCAAGCAATGTCCAGCAGGTTACTCTTGTGCTACTGCCGATGTAGATCCTGTTATATGCCCAGAGGGTCATTGGAGTGCAGCTGGTGCAACAACATGTTCAGTATGTGTTGCTGGGTATGCCTGTCCAGAGGGCAGTACCCAACAGGATCCACCAAGTGCTAAATGTTCCATGGGATACTATTGCATTGATGGGTTGACTGAGACTCCGTGTCCAGCTGGTAAATATGGTGATGATTTGGGATATGATGCTGAAGCAGATTGTAAGGACTGTATACAAGGATTTTATTGTAAAGAAGGAACAGCAGGCCAGCCAACCAATGATCTCCTTTGTCACAAGGGATATTTTTGTCCAATTGGAACCGATACTTACAAGTCAAATCCATGTACTGCAGGTACGTACAATAACGCACTTGGTGCAACAAGTAACACAGCTTGTTTACAATGTCCAGAAGGAAGACACTGTCCAGAAGGAACAGACAATCCAGATTTCGATGCCTATAAATGTCCGAAAGGTTCTTACTGTCCAGTTGGGTCTGGAGCACCAACTGCTTGTCCAACAGGAAAATACACCGAGGCTGAAAATTCTGTGGCAGAAAGTGACTGCAAGAGCTGTCCTACAGGCTTCTATTGTCCGTCTGGTACAGCTTCACCACTGGCTTGTCCGGCAGGCACGTACAATCCTGATATCGAGAAGGGCAATCTGACGGACTGTCAAGATTGTTTAGCTGGCGTCGCTTGCACCAAAACAGGACTTTCTGAGCCAGATTCACCCTGTTCCCCAGGCTACTACTGTCCGGGTGCAAATTATGCCTACAACCAGGCGGAATATGCTTGTCCAGCTGGAACATATACAGACTTCACAAATCTTACACATGTGGAGCAATGTCAAGACTGTCCACAAAAATTTGCTTGTACCGGAGGTACAGGAGGCCAGCAGAAGGCACCGGAAGCTTGCGGTCAAGGATATTACTGTCCAACAGGAACAGGTTCACCGACACAGCACCCTTGTCCGGCTGGAACATATGCTAACTTGACAAACCTCTACCAGGTGGAACAATGTACAACATGTCCGAGAGGGTACTACTGTTTAGAGGGGTCTTCTTCACCGACAGGGCTGTGTGCTGCTGGTCATTACTGTCCGGATGGTAAGAAATTCAATACGACTTTTTCCATTTTTGAAAAAAAAGGCTTTCTCTTAGAAAAAAAAATTACAGGGAAAAAAATATTTTTAAGCCTTTTAAATCTGAGTTATAAGATATGTCTTAAAAAGTTGAAAAATTTTACTACCATCTTTGAAGAACTGTAGATTGATATATAACTACAGTCAAACCCGCTTTATACGAACTCATCCAGACCTAAGAAATATGTTCGTATATATAGAAGGACTCGGACGGGGAATTTGGACTTTGTTCGTTTAATCCGAAAATTCGTATCAAGCGAGTTCGTATTAAGTGGACTCGACTGTATATCTAGACCTTGCAAAAGAGAGTTGAAATTCACAAAGCCCTATTACTGATTTCACAGATCAAACTAGACCTGTTGCCTACTTACATAGAAACTATGGGATAAAATCTGAAAAGTAGATCTCTCAGAAGATCCGAGAACAAAGCAAACTGTGAAAATTGCAGTCTCAGTTTCACTGAGTCTGTTTATGAGCAGTAAGGGAAAATACAACACTGCCCATGTCCGCTAGCACCAGCTTTAGCAGTATTCAGTCTTCAGATCTAATGAGTTGAAATCAATGATCCCGAAAGACCAGAAAATATAACATAGCTTTTATAAAGACTACTGCACCAGAAATTGTTCCATTTAGCAATGAAAATATGCTAATGTACTTAATTTTTTGTATCGTTAAATAGTTTATGATATATTGTATATATTTTACAGGTACTAGATACGACACAGAGTTCCCGTGTCATGCAGGATCGTACAGCGATGTTACAGGAAATACAGCTTGGGAACAGTGCAAAGATTGTACTACAGGACACTACTGTCCACAGGGCTCTGTAACCCCTACTGATTGTCCAGCGTAAGTTACTATTAATTCATCAATATTTGTTGAGACTGCCTTCTGTGCATTTCATGTAACCTCAATCCACAAAATTTAACTCAAATAAAAATTTCCATTTTTAGTATACTGTGAAATCATTTTAGTTTTCAGGCATTCAGTTTCATGGTTTGGGCCAAAATAGTCATTTTGTGGGAGATAACGTATTTCGATTTCAACTTTTACTGATAAAAAAGAAGGAATTTTGTCTTCACATATTGGGATTTTATTTCTCTTACAGATTAGTGCAGTCTGATCATGATCTGCAGTGTTCGCCATTCAGTCAGTATTTTTTTGGTATGCACCCCTTTTAACAATTAATGATACTGTCCAAATTGAAAGACGGGCAAGTTCATTATAGCAATTTAGCAGGGTAATGGTTCAACAGTATTCTGCTTGTAAAATTCACAAATACATGTCACTATATAATAAATTTTGCGTAAATAAAATTTCTTGCCCATGAAATTGAATGATTTCGCTGTATGATGTAAAGAGAGTCTGCAACCATGTCTACAAAATTGTGACTTATTACCGGTAGTACTGTCTCGGACTTCGAAGTTCTGAAAAATGAATTTAGTATAATTTCTTTCATGATGCTTATATATACTATGTGAGCTCTGTTCAGTCAAAGTTTCATGAAAAGTTGCAGTTATTTAAGGTGGTGGACAGACAATGACAATCCATATTTTCTGTTTGATTGTGCATTCTCCATGTGTGATTTTTGAGTCGGCTAAAGGCTGAAAGCCTTTTGACGAGTCCTTGCTATCCAGCGATTCTCTAAATGGACCAAATAATACAGTGAAGGGATTTAGTTCCATTAGATTTCTCAAACTTCAAACAGTTCACTGCATGAATGAAGTTAAGTTGTGTCAATTCCCTTTGCTATGATCAATATACGATGTAATCTGTCATATTTATGACTTGTAATTGTGCAATACTCGAATGTAACTCATTAAGCATAAATGTGCATTTTAAGAATTGCGCAGGCTTACAAAGCTTGGGTAACATCCAGCGAAAGACAAAAAATAGTTCCACAGGGCTCCAGATAAGATGCGTATTAGCGTAAATTACGTATAGAAATAATGCAAATACGCATGTCTAATAATTTCTAAGCGTATAAAAACGTATATAAAATTACAGAAACGCACACAATACTTTTTTAAAAACAAAATCTGAATCGTCTGGATGCGTTAGGTAACATAGCAGATCAGCCTTAATTCTCCCACATTGAACGTAAACACGCATCGTATGATTTCTATAAATTTTGCGTGGGTTGAATTTTGCAGTCAGTAAACGGATAAATTATTGGAAGAAGAAGCTCTTACTGGTTTGTTTAGTTACTACTGATATTAAAAATGATTTTAATTCTTATTTTTCGAGAAATAAACAAATCGGCGAAACATTAAATTGTATTTTCTTGTAGTTTTTGAAATCGAAAGTAGATCGTCTATGTTTGGCTGCTTTCACGAAACGAAACAACTTTTTTATGAAAAGATTTAAATAAGAGGTAATTTAACCGTAAACTTCAATGTCAGATACTGCCAATTGCTGCTAAATGTCTTCGTATCATCACAATTTGTAAAATATATTGTTCAAACTGGAGAAAAGTGTAATCGTATCCGGATATAATATTTTGGGTAAATATCGAGCTGTGTTATGAAATTTTAAGAAAAAAACTAAAAACAAACTGCAGAAGGATGGTGAAATAGCATACGAGAATACTCTATCTAATAGAACATGCAATTTTTGTGTTCCTTTGCTGGTACATAATTTTTGCTTGTGGGTGTATTGAGATTTTCATTTGTATTTTGACTTCCCCTTCTTATTTTGACGGATACTCTTTAATCTTTTTTATTTTACAAAAAGTCAGAAACTGTCTAAAACAGAGAAACTGGCAATTTCCGTAGCTCTGTGCTACCTGTACTAATTACAAATTCTAGAAAGCAAAATAGTTTATCATGTTTGATATTTCTTCTTCTGTATAATGCAGAGGTACATTCCGAGCAACGACAAAGGGAGAGAACTTGACAAGCTGTGATGACTGCACGGCTGGTTATTATTGCCCAACCGCTGCAATGACAGATCCGTTAGTGTGCGAGAAGGGTAACTATTCTGACACAGGGGCAACAGCATGTACCACTTGTGATCCCGGTAGATATTGTAACTCAAATGCAACTTCCGAGACTTACATGAACTCTGATCTCATCTGCCCTGCTGGAACGGAATGTCCCGGTGGAATGTCATACCAGCCAGATTTAGTCTCAGATCCCTGTCGTCAAGGTTACTACTGCCCAAGAGGTGATGTCAATCCATTCCCTGTACCCTGTCCCATTGGGACATTTAATGGCAAATATGGATTACAGCAGGTGTCAGAATGCGAGTCATGTACTGCAGGATATTATTGCGATGTGGAAGGCTTAACAGCAGTAGCCGGTGAATGTCCAGGTGGTTATTATTGTCCAAGAGGAACTGGAGACAAGTACACTTTCCCGTGCTCAATTGGATTTTACCGTAATGGATCGGCAAAAGAATCTTTCTCCGATTGTGCTGAATGTATTGCTGGATTTTACTGTGATGAAGAAGGTCTTGCCATACCTAAGGATTGTCCCAGAGGTATATTGATATATTTGTTATACAGTGAAACCCGAGTCCCGCACTACTGAAAATCCCTCCAAACTGATCAAATATTACAGTCCAGAAATTTTTCCTAACATTTAGTTCCCTAATTTGCTGTACATTTTATACCACTAAACTAGTAATTTGGGTTTGAATTATGACCAACAGTGACATCCTGACTGCTGTTCAGTGCTTGCTGATTAACATACTAAAATAGGTACCGGTGTAAGTTATATTGACCTAGATTGCCTGCTAGGGAAGTTTGCTCAGCTGAAAAGTAGTTCCAAGACTTCCATCAAGTACCCCCATTAGCCTTAAGCTTGCTGGTAGCAAGGGATTCTGCCTTTGTGACCAGTGCAGAACAAGATCATGTACCTGCTGATCATGCTATGCACTTTTCCTTATTCAGTCGGTAAATTTTCAGTGAAAACCCTTTCAGATAATAAATGGTACTGCCCAAATTGAATGATAGATCAATCCATTTTAAAAATTTGGTAGGGTAGAGGTTAAATAGGAATTTTTGGTACAGTTACCATTGGCCTTCTCCCTTACATACAGCCCCTGACTCAGACCAATCCATTTTCTATACCAGAAGGTTCAAGTATAGGTGTTGTGACAATTTAGCATTTATCTGAAGTTGAGAACATGGTTTTCTTATTGGCAAACATAATTATGTCATTGAATACAAATTTGCAATGTTGAGACAAAACTTATCACCAATTTAGGACAGGACATGATAGCTTAATGGAACTAAAGTTGAATCTGCATTTGCTGCCATCTGTATTAAGCAGGGACTTGCCCCCAGCAGCCAGTCAGCCACTCCAAATTGACCTTTTTTTCTAATTTTCAACTTTTCTTAAGTTGACCCCTTACTAGGTAAATTTACGCTATTGACTTTTAGCCAGTTGGTGGCAAACGATTCTGCCTTTGCGACCAGTGCCCACCAAGATCAGCCTGTACATCTGTGCAGTCTGATTATGGTCTGCACTGTTCGCTATTCAGCCAGTAAATTTTCAGAAAGCACCCCTTCAGAATGATTAATGGTACTACCCAAACAGAATGATGGACAGTCCATGATAGAAATTTAGCAGGCTATAGATTAATAGATAAAAGGGAAGAGAAAATAGTGACCTTTTTAAGGAGATATAGTAAGCCTAATGAAATGAAAACTTGGCATGTACTTACCTGCTATCCTTTAATTTTACAGGCTATTTCTGTGTAACTGGTAGTACATCCTATGTACCATGTCCACTCGGTCACTATGGCAACACAACAAATCTCCGACGTGACACAGATTGTACACCTTGCCCCGGAGGATACTACTGTGATGGTATCGGGTTGACAACTCCGACAGATGTTTGCGATGCCGGTATGCCAGTTTGTAGGAATTTCATTAATAAAAAAATAGATATTGAAAGGATTTCAACATCAGTTTTCATTTAAATATGTTTATTCTAACACTTTTGCACTATTGTTTTATCAGAGATATGATGAAACAGTTAAAATGAATTTGCATAATATTAAAGCGACTAGCCCACACATTGTGGTGTGAGATTTTTACAAACTTTTCCTAAATCCATCTTTTTGTCGCGTTTGATGTTATCACAATGTATTTTTTTATTGAATTGTGTTGAATATCTTGTTTTACTGATAAATGTGAAATGAAAACATTTTTCTCCAATTTCTGATAAGGGTTTTCCAGTTTGTAAAAAAAAAAGGATTCAGTTAAGCAAGCACTTTGCAAACATCAGAGAGAAGATTGCTTACGGGATCACCATCTGTCCGGACTTGCCCACCCATCAGCTTGGTGTTCTATATTAATTTGTTTTGCCTTTAAATGATGATATCTGGCTTTATATGCTATTGGTCTTTCTAAGGTGTTCTATTGCTTTGAAATTCTGTCTGACTAAAGCAAGGTATTTGTATGCAGTTTTTGCTTTCTACCTATGTGATGACTGTGTCTTAAAAATACTCTTGCTTCTCTGTCTTTATTTATCAATGTTTACAAAAGTAAATTTATGAATGGTTTAATAAAAGGTCAGAAGAAAGTGCAAAAACTCAAATGTTCCCATTATTCTGTTAACAAGAAACTTATTGACCATCAAGGTTCATGTAGATAGATGAAACTGTGGCAGCATTTAACATTTATGGATATATATATATATTTTTAAATCACAAATCACAGTGTGTGGGTTAGTCGCCTTAAAGGACACTGCGTGGAAGAAATTTTACACTTGAAAATTTGAATGAGTGCATTTCCACTTGGTGACAGTAGTAAGCGGTAATGTATGTAGTAAATGGCTTCGTGATGTATGCTATGTAAATATCAAACATAATTATAAATATAGTTACCTCAAATCTCATGTCGGCTAATCCTTTTCTTACAGGATTTTATTGTATTGAGAAAGCTTACACATCTGCTCCACCGGATGGTTTAACTGGAGGTTTGTGCCCGGCTGGTGGCTACTGTCCAGCTGGTTCCGCTACTCCCACGCCTTGTGAAGTTGGTTATTATAGCAATTACGCTGGTGCAAAAACCAAGTATGACTGCATACCTTGTGACCCTGGTTACTTCTGTGCCGGTTCAAGCAGTGTGAATGCAACACAGGAATGCTCAGCTGGTTACTATTGTACAGGGGGAGCAGGTGTCCCAACTCAGCATGACACTCAGCCTGGATATTACACAGAAGCAGGAGCTTACAAACAAGAACCATGTCCTCCTGGTTATTATCAACCTGCTGGACTCTCGGAAAGCTGCCTGGACTGTCCACAAGGATACTACTGCAGCGGTATTGCTAACACTAATAGAACTATTTGCCCTCAAGGTTACTATTGTCCTCTGAATAGTGAAGAACCAACCCCATGCCCACCAGGAACGTACCAGGTTGACGAGGGAGAATATGATGAAGCATTGCATTGTGACTCTTGTACTGTTGGCTGGGCTTGTGAAACTGATGGTTTGGTAGCACCAAATGTCCTATGTGATCCAGGACATTACTGTTCAAATGGTTCAAACACGCGGGCTCCGATCAGTGAAACATTTGGAGATTTATGTCCACCAGGTTATTACTGTCCAGAAGGAACTTCAGTATATCAACATTTTCCGTGTCCAAACGGAACCTATTCTAACTATTCAGGAAACAGCCATGAAGACAACTGTACTTTGTGTGATGGAGGTCTTGTCTGCAGTGGAGGTGGGCTGACGGCACCAAATGGTGTATGTGCAGCAGGTTGGTACTGTACGCAAGGAGCATACACTAATAAACCTGCTGATGGTGGCACTACTGGTGAAGTTTGTACAATCGGTCACTACTGTCCTGAAGGAACAGGTAATAGAGTTTGAATATTTGTCACGTAAAGTTTGATGTTATTATATTGAATTTAGTCTGCATAATTGTGTTTTAAAAATGCTGGCATTTTTTTTTTTGCTTTATTGTTCATTTCTGCTGGAGAATGCTAAGGTCATAAGAAAGTGGACCCATAATAACTGTCGGCGAAATTACATATTTTCTTTTCACATTTTATGTATTTTCTGTTTGTGTTTTTTTTCCAAAAAAGTCATGTGCATGTTAAGCATGATTGCCAGATTGCTTCACAAATGTAATGCAATCAATAGGAAACTGCAGGATGATTACCTCGCCACAACTTAAAACTTTATTTACTTCAATTTGGACTTAGGTCCAAAAGATTATTTTTCTGTGTTAAGTGGTAGTTTACTATTTCATTTAAGTCAAACTATTAAGCAAAAAAGAAAAGTATTAGCAATGCATCTAAGGTCAGTGTGTAGACATAGTTATACTTTTTATTTTACTATTGTAGCTGCTCCTTTGGCCTGTGCGGCAGGATCTTATATGAACGTAACAAATATGGCCGCCTGTTTTGATTGTCCGCCTGGATTCTTCTGTTATGGTGATGAAAATGTTCACAAGTGTGATCGCGGCCATTACTGCCCAGGAAATACATCGTGGGCAGGTCAGGATAAGTGTCCAATAGGAACGTACAATCCAGACAAAGGTCAGTGTAATATATGTAATGAGTAAATAATAATTATGTATGTCATACAGTTTCGGACATATGTCTGTCTCGCACATTATGACTAATGAGACGCGGTGAGGAAGCCATTGATCTGACCTATTGAAGGTCAGTGGTTCTACCCAGTCGCCCATACATACCTGAAATAATGCTCAGAGGGACACCTGGAATTTTCCAAAAAAAAATGTAGAAAGTGACTATGTGACCAGAAATGTTAAATCCAACAATAAAAAAATCATTAGAGTAATGATAATTTTGTAATCATAATGCTATAATACATGTCACCTGTAAATTGACTTCAACTGCATAATTTTAGACAATATAGGGAGGTAGGATAAAACTGATACATTCAGATGTGTACCATAGACCAGGTAATACAATCAATTATTGATTTTTTGCAAGTAATGCAACTAGCAAATTCAAAATATTTGTGAATATTGGTATGCGTTGTGTCTGTGTCGTAGAGCAAAAATAAAATTTACATTGTAAATTCTCCGACACCTGAAAATGAGGATGCTAACCAAGAAATTTGTGAAATATAGCTTATATGTAAAATACCCAATCTATAGAATTTTAAGGTGATGTCTAATCTACATATTAAATATGCTTGTGAAAATCATTAGCAGATCCCTGCCTTTGTGCTTGAAAGGTAGTTATTCTTCTGCAATTGTAAGTCCTGTCTCAGAGATTGCTGTTTCCTTAAACTGTCACACAAAATTGGTTACAGGAATGGATGATGTTAGTGACTGTCGACAGTGTTTGGGCGGATACTACTGTGACACACTAGGAGCTATAGATTTTGACTTTACCAAAAATAACACAGGAACTGGTATATGTGATGCTGGCTACTATTGTAAATCAGGTATGTTTAAGAAATAATAAATATGTGCCTATATTTTATCAGTTAATAAAATATGGGCAGGAGCTCGGATGCGTAATAATTAAATCACGAGTGCGTAGCACAATTGATTTAATATTCGCATCCGAACGACTGCCCATATTTTATTAACTGATAAAATTATTGGAACATATTTATTATTTCAATTATAACCACGCAAATTCATCGCATTTTACAGCACTACATTTTAGCGCGATATGTCATTCAGCTGGCCGTATGCTATTATAAAAACCTCCCCATGAATAGAAAGCGTTGCATCAATCGGAATTTTCCGATATTCAGTAAATTTTAATTAAAGTATTAAGTAGTTATTGCCGTGAAAATGTTATTTTCAATAACATCTAAGGTCGGATATAGAAATCAGAGGTAAATACTTAATTCAAAGTTTATATATGCAGTTTCTAAAAATAGTACACGTCACCTACATAGTGGCACTGAAACATACACGCCAGAACATTGCGGCGGCATATAAACACGTAAACACTTTAGTCTGGAAGATTGGAACATGACATGAATTATGATTTATTTACTGTCAAAGTAGAATCTAGTTGACATTTGTGGTGCCTACTACGCAGAAATTGTAAACTACACACACGTTCAGACATAGATGCACTGGTGTTGAAATTGAAACTTACCGGGCTGAAACATTTCCTTACGGTAACAATATAAACAAATAAGTTCATCAGTTAGAAATTGTTTGTTTCAGAAAATTTGATGTACTTTTTATTACTACTAGCACTGAAAAAGTCAAATATTTAGTTGGTATTATACTGTAATATAACGGATCGAAGCAGAGTAGAATATTACAGTCATGTTACAATCGTAGGGCGGAATGGAAGAGCTATATTTTATCGTAGATTCATGTATAGGCGATTTCGCTATATGTTTATATAGCAACTGCTACGGATCGTGTTAGAATATCTATGTAATAGAAAGAGCATTGAAACTCGAGGGTAAACGATTTGTACAAGGGGGCGTAGCCCCCGAGTATAAATCGTTTACCCGAGAGTTTTAATGTTCTTTCTGTTTTGTATCATAGCCATCCATATATGGTAGTTATAGGCGTTCCACATTGCCATATACAGCAGTTCAGTGAGTACTTAAAATCCTTGCTTTACAAATGTGTAAAGCCCAGGTAAAATAAACCAATGCTAGAGGAGCAGAAAATCAATAAGTCTACTGTTCCAGACACTATGGCATACTTTTCTTTCCAACAGTGCAGTAACTAGCGTGCAGTTATTAAATACCTGCACACTTTTAGTTACCGCACCCTGTACTAAAGAGTATACGAATTACCTGCACCAAATATGTTAAGAAAAAACACCGAGCTATGATACAAGTAATAGAAAGAGCATTGAAACTCCAGGGTAAACGATTTGTACGAGGGGGCGTAGCCCCCGAGTATAAATCGTTTACCCGAGAGTTTTAATGTTCTTTCTCTTTTGTATCATAGCCATCAATATATGGTAGTTGTAGGCGGTCTACATTGCCATATACAGCAGTTCAGTGAGTACTTAAAATCCTTGCTTTACAAATGTGTAAAGCCCAGGTAAAATAAACCAATGTGAGAGCAGAAAATCAATAAAATACTCCTTGCTGTCTACTGTTCCAGACATGCTGACATACTTCACTATCTACCAGTGCGGTAACTAGTGTGCGGGTATTAAATACCTGCACACTTTTAGTTACCACACCTTGTACTCAGTGTATATGAATTATCTGCACCAAATTTGTTAAGAAAAAACACCGAGCTATGATACAATAATATATTGGTTAGTATTGTTCCTCTTTAATGAGTGCTACATGTTTAAAGTTTAGTGCTGTATTGCTATGAGTTTCAGTCCCAGAAGGCCATTGAATAATATAACACGTAATCATCTTAAGTAGAGTTTTGGTAAAACAGTTGATTGCATCAATTTGTACATTATCTGGTAAATTATTTTTTATTATGCTGCCAAAGGCGAGCATGCGTGCATGAGTCCATGCGTCTGTGCATCCGGTAAATTCTTGTCCGGGCTGTAACTCTTCCATCCATAAAGGAATTTTGAAATAACTTGGCATACATGTTCACCATAATGAGACCACATGTCATGCGCAAGACCCCTAGCTCCAAGGTCAAGGTCACACTTAGAGGTCAAAGGTTAACATGGTCTGTTTCGTGTCTGGTCCATATCTCTGTCATCCATGAAGGGATTTTGAAATAACTTGGCATTAATGTTAACCATAATGAGATGACATGTCTTGCGCAAGACCCAGACCCCTAGCTGCAAGGTCAAGGTCACATTTACAAGTCAAAAGTTAAGAGGTCAAGGTCACAGAGGTCAAAGGTTAACATGGTCTGTTTCGTGTCTGGTCCATAACTCTGCCATCTATGAAGGGATTTTGAAACAACTTGGCATAAATGTTAACCATAATGAGATGACATGTCTTGCGCAAGACCCAGACCCCTAGCTCCAAGGACAAGGTCACACTTAGAAGTCAAAGGTGTTTCTTGTCTGGTCCATAACTCTATCATTTATCAAGGGATTTGAAAATAATTTGACATAAATGTTAACCATTTTGAGAAGATGTGTCACACTTATGACCAAGGCCTCTTAGGTCAAGGTCACAAAATGATATGTGATTTTTTGCACATACAACTGTGCCATTCTTGGGCCTACTTCGGGGGCATTTGTCACCAATAGTGACTGCTCTTGTTCAAATTTGTTTTAGGTGTAAGCATCGCCACTCCAACACCGGGAACAACAACTGGTGACGGTGGTCCATGTCCAGCTGGATTCTATTGCCCAATGCAGACTGAAGATCCTATACCTTGTCCAAATACAACTTATCGTGATATAACACTCGGACAGGCAGAATCTGACTGCTTCACCTGCACATTAGGAAACTATTGTGGCTCGACCAATCTGACAGCTCCCTCAGGACCCTGTGACCCCGGATTTTATTGTCTCAATGGCAACGCTGCTCCAAATCCAACAGGTAAATACAATCTTTTCCATGATTAACCTTTCTTGTCACAAACATTAATTTAGAGAATTTTAAGATGTTGAAAACCATTGAATTTAATTTTATCTATTCTGAGTGATTTGATCGAGTTTTATTTGGGGTTTAAAGACACGAGGTTTTCCTGTATTTTGAAGTAACTGAAGTTTAGATTTTTACTTTTTTTTAGCTCACCTGTCACATAGTGACAATGTGAGCTTTTGTGATCACCCTTCGTCCGTCGTCAGTCCGTCGGTGCGTCCGTGCGTGCGTCCGTCAACAATTTCTTGTCATTTATGATTTTATTTTAACCAAACTTGCACACAACTTGTATCACCATAAGATCTCGGTTCCTTTCTTGAACTGGCCAGATCCCATTATGGGTTCCAGAGTTATGTCCCCTGAAAGGGCCAAAATTAGCTATTTTGACCTTGTCTGCACAATAGCAGCTTTATTTATAATTTGATTTTTACCAAACTGCCACACAACTTGTATCACCATAAGATCTTGGTTCCTTTCTTGAACTGGCCAGATTCCAATATGGGTTCCAGAGTTATGGCCCCTGAAAGGGCAAGAATTAGCTATTTTGACCTTGTCTGCACAATAGCAGCTTCATTTATGATTTTATTTTAACCAAACTTGCACACAACTTGTATCACCATAAGATCTCGGTTCCTTTCTTGAACTGGCCAGATCCCATTATGGGTTCCAGAGTTATGTCCCCTGAAAGGGCCAAAATTAGCTATTTTGACCTTGTCTGCACAATAGCAGCTTTATTTATAATTTGATTTTTACCAAACTGCCACACAACTTGTATCACCATAAGATCTTGGTTCCTTTCTTGAACTGGCCAGATTCCAATATGGGTTCCAGAGTTATGGCCCCTGAAAGGGCAAGAATTAGCTATTTTGACCTTGTCTGCACAATAGCAGCTTCATTTATGATTTGAATTTAATCAAACTTGCACAAAACTTGTGTCACTATAAGATCTCGGTTCCTTTTTTAAACCGGCCAGTTCCCTTAATGGGTTCCAGAGTTACGGCCCCTGAAAGGGCCAAAATCAGCTATTTTGACCTTGTCTGCACAATAGCAGCTTCATTTATGATTTGATTTTAACCAAACTTGCACACAACTTGTATTACCACAAGATCTTGGTTCCTTTCTTGAACTGGCCAGATTCCATCATGGGTTCCAGAGTTATGGCCCCTTAAAGGTCCAGAATTGGCTATTTTGGCTTTTGCAGCCATATAGATACTTCATTTATGGTTTTATTTGATACAAACTTCCAAAATATCTTCAACAACAATAAATCTTGGATTCCATGACAAATCAGATCCAATCGTAGGTTCCAGAGTTATTTTATATCTGATTACCTCCCCTGATAGTAATCAAAATGGATTTATATCAGTAAGTACTTATAGGACTTATTTGAAATTTCATTATTGTCATTTGCTGGACTGAGCCAATCAGGGTAGATAATTATGGACTGATTTTATCTCAAATTACCTCCCTTTATTTCAAATTAAAATGTGTATATGTCTAATAATGTGAACTCATTACTTCCCCAAGAGAGATTGAACTCAGGGCACATTACCAGTTGACTGTTTCTCCGAAAACCAAACCATATGACTTTTGTTTTGGGTCCCTTGTGGGCTGAAATTAAAAAAAAAAAAAATGGGTATATCTCCGTAACTAATGAAGATACTGATCTGAAATTTCATTTATGTCAACAGATTTATTTGGCAGATCCTTCTTTTGTTCACTTACAATAGTTGTTTTTTTCAATTACTTCCCTTTTAGGTTACTATAAATAGCTTATTTTTAGTAACTTTTTTATTATTGGCTGTAGGGAAAAACCGAGACCACTTTTCTGTGGTACAACATGGATGGTACCTCCAATTTTTAGGTGTATTTTGACATATCTGTACCTTGTAAAAATTTTGTTTTCTTTTTGGTTAAATTTCTTCCCTTTGTTGTTCCTGTCCTTTGGACTTAGATATTTTTTCAGAGGACCTTCTTGTCCTCAAGTGCAATGATAACAGGTGAGCGATATAGGGCCATCATGGCCCTCTTGTTGCAGTTTAACCTTAAAGATTTATGAATTGTCTAATGTGCGTAGTATGATGTCATTAAGTGTGAATACAGTTGAACCTGCCTTAATGGTCACCTGTTTTAAGCAGCCACTTGCCTTAAGTCGCCAGTCATTTTGTTCTTATTTTAACTTGTCTTAACAACTTTGTGTGGTTATATTTCTGATCCTTTTGGATCATGGAGTCCATTCAGTAAAATGTGTAATAGATCTCTGCTTAAGCCGGTGCTACTGGGGATTCAGAGGTGTTGCACATTTCATTCACTCCATGAACAGACTAAAGCAATCCGAGTCTGCTATTATTCTGCTTGGTTGCATCTTTTGCTTCCAAAGGATCTTTTAACTGTTTTTATTAAGATTTTATATTAAGTAACTACCTGTCTTGAGCTTTTAAATTTTCACTGCCTTGGCTGGCTTCTTAAAGAGAATTCCTATAATTTTTTTCCTTTCATTATAATAAGATTTTTTTCAAATTCACATGTATGATAGGAAAATTTGTGCTGAAAACAATGAACAAATAAAACCAATGCGTCAACATGCTTGTTCTTGTGAAAAATAGTTTTGAACACACCCACTGTTGCTGAAACTGCTAGCGATTTTTTAACATTTTCATAATTTTCTGCTTTTTTTAGCTCACCTGAGCCAAAGGCTCATGGTGAGCTTTTTTGATCGCTCAATGTCCTTCATGCGTCGTGTGTCCGTCAACATTTTCTAAAAAAATCTTCTTGAAAACCACTGGGCAGAATAACACCAAACTTCACAGGAACGATCCTTGGGTGGCCCCCTTTCAAAATTGTTCAAAGAATTGAATTCCCTGCAGAACTCTGGTTGCCATGGCAACCGAAAGGAAAAACTTTAAAAATCTTCTTGTCCAAAACTGCAAGGCGTAGAGCCTTGACATTTGGTATGTGACATTATCTAATGGTCCTCTATGAAAACTCTTCAAACTGTACCCCTGGGCCCCACTCCAGGGGGTCCCAGGTTTTACATAAACTTGTATAGGAAAAAACTTTGAAAATCTTCTTGTCTGAAACCGCAAGACCTAGGCATTTGATATTTTGTATGAAGCATTGCCTTGTGGTCCTCTACCAAGATTGTTAAAATTATGCCCCTGGGATGAAAAGAGTCCCGACCTCGGGGGATCCCAAGTTTTACATAGACTTGTATAGAAAAACATTTAAAACTCTTTTGTCTGAAAGTTCAAGTCCTAGGCCTTTGATATTTGGTATGTAGCATTGCCTAGTGGATCTCTTAACAAGATTGTTCAAATTATGACCCTGGGGTGAAAAGAGGCCCCGCCCTGGGGTTCATTTGTTATATGAGTTATATAGGAATAAATACTTTAAAAATTATCAGATCATATTTCCTAGACTAATTATAATTACCTGCTGACCCCAAGCAATTAGGAGTCACATGGCTGTGACCTTGACCTACAGACCTACTTTCTTGTTTTTTTAAGATACAGCCATGAAATTCGGATGACATGTACAGTTTTGCACACCAATCTTAAAACTGACTTTCAGTGACCATGAATGTTACCTACTGACCTACTTTATAATATTTTAGCATCAGTTTGCCATTTGAAACATGTGGCTCAGGTGAGCGATTAAGGGTCGTCATGACCCTCTTGTTATAAATAACAACCAAAATATGCATCAAGACAGCACAATAATATTTATTCTTTTTACAGATGTTATTATGTACTTTTTAGCTCAACTATTCGAAGAATAAATAGAGCTATCCTACACACCACGGCGTCGGGTCGGCGTCACACCCTGGTTAAGTTTTTCGTACCAGTCCACATTTTGTCAAAGTCTTTTGAGATAAAGCTTTGAAACTTTCAACACTTGTTTACCATCACCATGTCCAGTTATAGGCAAGAGTACATAACTCTGTCAAGCATTTTGACTGAATTATGGCCCCTTTTGACTTAGAAATCTTGGTTAAGTTTTTCGTACCAGTTCATATTTTGACAAAGTCTTTTGAGATAAAGCTTTGAAACTTTCAACACTTGTTAACCATCACCATGTCCAGTTGTAGGCAAGAGTACAAAAACTCCATCAAGCATTTTGGTTGAATTATTGCCCTTTTTGAATTAGAAATCTTGGTTAAGTTTTTCGTACCAGTCTACATTTTGTCAAAGTCTTTTGAGATAAAGCTTTGAAACTTTCAACACTTGTTTACCATCACCATGTCCAGTTATAGGCAAGAGTACATAACTCTGTCAAGCATTTTGGTTGAATTATGGCCCCTTTTGACTTAGAAATCTTGGTTAAGTTTTTTGTATTTTATGTAGTTTATATTTTGTGTAAAGTGTTTGACATATGGCTTTGAAACTTTTATATCTTGTTCAGTATTATAGTCTCTATCAATAAGCAAGAGTACATAACTCTGTCATCTTTTTTGGCTGAATTATGGCCCTTTTTGAACTTGGAAATTGGTTCTGTTTTCATATATGTCCATGTTTTGTCAAGACTATTTGACATATGGCTTTTAAACTTTAAACACTTGTTTATCATTATGATTTGCATCTGTAGGCAAGAGTACATAACTCTGACAACTATTTTGGCTGAATTATGGCCCTTTTTGGACTTTGAAATTTTTGTCAAAGCTATTTGAACTGTGGCTTTGAAACTTTTAACACTAGTATATCAACATGATTTCCATCTGTAGGCAAGTGTACATAACTCTGTCAACTATTTTGACTGAATTATGACCCTTTTTGGACTTGGAAATTAGTTAAATTTTTCATACAAGTCCATATTTTGCCTAACATATAACTTAACATATTTGCCATCATGATCACATATTGCCATTTAGTGCAAGACTAATCGAAAGCCACAAATACAGGAACATATTTTGTTTAATCCATTTTTTTCTTTTGTCTGAAAATCTATGGAAATATTTTGACCCCACTCTTCAATCAGTTCTTCAAATAGTCGAGCGCGCTGTCATCCGACAGCTCTTGTTTGATATCATAGTCATATTTGTAATACTACATCATTACAATAATGGGTACAAATGAATAAAAAATCTTGTTTCTTATTCACTTGTATAGATAATTGTATTGTGAACATAAAAATTGCCAAAATGATATGAGTCACCAGGCTAAATTTTAAGTTAAGACCTCATGAATACAGCATCTGTTCCTACCAAAAATGGCATGAACCTGACCAAACTGATTATATCTGCCAGATTGGTTTAAAAAACTGTTAAAAAATTCTTTATCCTTTTGGTAATTGAATATTAAATGACCTGAAATGAGATTTTGTCTTATCAATACAAAGTTAATTGCCAGGGCAAGTTGCACTGATACATGTCAGGCATGATACATGACAATACAATCATAAACCAGTATTACCATTTGATTGCTGATAAAACTTACTGAAATATGTTATTTTATTCAAGATTCCTTATATTTAAGATGGTCTATCACATGTTTCAACAAATGTTGACTTCACTTCAATTTTCCATAGATAGAGTCGGCTGCGCAGTAAGATGCGCATAAAAAAGCTATAGGAATTCCCTTTAATGCAGGTTTGATAATATATAAATGACTTATTTCCTGATGAGATATTTTTAATTTGACTCAAAATATTTCAACAGAAGTTCTGATCACATTACAGTTTTGAAAAGAAACTTTGTTTTGACTTAACATCCATTTATTGATGAAAATCAGAAACTTTAAGGTTTGTAAAGTATTTTGCCAGAATAATTTTTAGTAATCTTAAATGGGAATGTGGAAATAAATGTATGATTATGTAGGTAGTCATTTGGATTGCAGTGGCTAGAGTATATGGCCTTAATACTATGAAATCAGTTAATTTCCTGGGCACAAAAATTCGTGGTTTTGTCCAAAATGGCTATTTCATGGGGATATGAATTCATGGATTTTAAATTTTAAACATAAAATGAATGGGATTTTTTTTTGTTTATTGGGATAGACTGAACCACGAAATCATGAAAATAAGTCCTCCATGAAAATTACTGGTTTCACAGTATTCTGAATTCGAATATGCTGAAATGTTTAATTGAAGAGACAATGGTCTTCTACAGTGGTCATAGATTGAAGTGTTGACTAACATACATTTTATTTGCTCAGCAAATAGTGTGACTCTTTAAGTTTGGCATCTTCCTTCACATTTATGAAAGGTTTGCTAGAGGCCTCTGCGGCCGTGTGGTTAATATTACTGGCTTCCAATCACTTGCCCCTTTCCAATGTGGGTTTGAAACCTTTCTTAGGATGAAGAAGCCACACAGCTGGCATCCACAGGGTCTGTGGTTCTACCAAGGTGCCTTCCTGAGCCAGAAATAATGCTTGGAGGTGTACAAGGGGTTGTCCTCCCTGTGCCAGAAATAATGCTCGGAGGTGTACAAGGGGTTGTCATCCCTGTGCCAGAAATAATGCTCGGAGGTGTACAAGGGGTTGTCCTCCCTGTGCCAGAAATAATGCTCGGAGGTGTACAAGGGGTTGTCCTCCCTGTGCCAGAAATAATGCTTGGAGGTGTAAAAGGGGTTGTCCTCCCTGAGCCAGAAATAATGCTCGGAGGTGTACAAGGGGTTGTCCTCCATCGTAAAATGCTGGAAAAGGTCATCATATGACTTAAATTGCATTTGAGTAACTCTAGACCAAATCCCCCAAAAGTTACAAATTATGGGTATTGAAAAGAGCTTGTAACACATGCTTAGAGCCTGACTGGTTGACCAGCTTAATAAGTAGAGCAGACATCTTCCAACAAGGAGGTTATAGGTAGGCACATTTTCAAATGCTGGGCAAGGTATTTGTTCACAGTGATGAATGACTTAAGATCATTAACCTGTAATGACACAGGGCAGTTTCCCTACAGTTACATATTCATGTTAACCAGGTCAATTTTCTTCAGTTGTAAATATAGTTCAGTGCATAAAAGATTTTCTGTAAAAACTGAAGAACGCCAAAATTTCATACAAATAATACGCTATTTGCTGATTAATATTACAGGTCTAATCCTTAAGACAGTTAAGACAATTAGTTCCCCACATCTGCATCATTTTAGGAAGTTGTCAATAATTTTCAGAGAACAGGCTAGTACCACTAAAGAATCTGGGATAGCTGGTTACTAAGGTTAATTGACTGCCAGATATTATGTAAAATACTATTTAAGGAAATTGTTTTCATAAAAAGAAAGAAAAAAGTTACAGATGTGTTCCTTTCCTAGTGCTGCCAGGGTTCTATATAAGGCATACCATTAGATGTAAATACAGCTGTAACCAACAATAGCAAAATTTGGAGGGAACTATTCATTTTTCCATAGATCTGCATATTAACAGTCTTGGATTTACTGTCAGATAAATAAGGCGTTACTGTATTTTTGCATGCGATCTTCCATGCTTGCCATACATACATAGCATAACTGTCTTTTATAAGTACATAGTGAACAAAACATATATAACAAGGAGATACCAAATGTTTGCAGGAACAGTTTCAGCTAATAGCTCTGATACAGGTTTGAGGAATTATATGAGCCGCACCATGAGAAAACCAACATAGTGGCTTTGCGACCAGCATGGATCCAGGCCAGCCTGCACATCCTGGTCAGGATCCATGCTGTTTACTTTCAAAGCCTATTGCAATTAGAGAAATCGTTAGCGAACAGCATGGATCATGACCAGACTGCAAAGCTGCTATGTTGGTTTTCTCATGGTGGGGCTCAGATGTTGTTTGAAAAATGCTTTTTATATATACATAGTGATTGTAATTGTTTGAAAAGTACATACCAAATGCTTTATATATATTGTTCTATATTTAATGTAAGATTTAAGCCTTGACCTTGAAATGAAGGTCGTAACAACACATTCTGTGAAATCATTAATATTCATACAATATCGATATTTTATGAATTTTGTGTTTAGATCATGAAGTTCTGTGCCAACAGACAAAAACATTTCCCATTGATTTCAGTGTAACAGAAATCTACAAATTCATTTCACTCAAAATTTATTAAATAAACTTTTTTACCAAAACAATGACATGTTATTCCAATGAAATTGAATGGTTTCACAGTGTAGATAAAATCTATGTTAAATTAGTAGAAATGCTTTCACATCCATGTAAAAAAAAGCTTGAACAATATTTCAAAGGGCTGAGCAAAATTTTGGAGGTAATCAAGTGATCCAAACATAATGAAATTAAAATGAAACTGCCTAGGGATGACACAAATTGCTTGGGTGATCCTGTTTCTTAGAGCCATTTCTATTCTAGCAGTGTTTCACTGTATTATTAAAGAATTTCAAACATTTAGTAACAATTTCTAGCTTTATGTACTTTCGTCTGAAGACCAGTCTTAAAATGCAGGCTTTTTACTGGTGGATATTGATAGTGCACAGAAACAGCCAATTATATGCTTGAGATTTAAGACTGGTCTTAAAAGTTAGTGTTAGGACTGTGCCATACCTTAGAGAGTTATAGTGTAATCAATTATTGTGAGCCAATAGTTGCTGCAGTCCTTACTTTGAGAAAACAAACATAGATTACTAATATTTTATCCGTAGTTATATTCAGACATTTTAAAGTCTTATAGTACAGTAAAGTTGTGCATCTAGCCTTTTCCAATACTCTTAAAGGTTATTAATGGTGCTTAAACAATTCTTTTTCATATCATTTCTTAAACTTTCTGGTTGTAAAAGTACACATTTTGCTTGAGAATTTCAGTTTTGAGAATGCTTACAAGATGTTATTGAAAGTTTAGGTATAGATACTTAAAAAGCACAAAGAATTTAAAACAGAGATCCAAAATAAATGTGTTTTTTTTTTTCTCTGTCTGTAGGAGCCGATTCATCAGTAGGTGGTCCATGCCCCATCAGCCATTACTGTCCATCTGGAACTTCGTCACCATGGCCATGTGAGGCAGGAACATACAACAACCTCACACAGCAGGCATCATGTTTCACGTGCCCAGCCGGATATTATTGCCCAGACAATACAACAACATATGAGGATTTCCCGTGCCCTGATGGTCATTATTGTCCGGATGGTACGAACAGCAGCACACAATATCCATGTCCACTTGGAACCTATAGAGCAGACACAATGGGAACACAAGTTTCAGACTGTCTTCCATGTCCTTGTGGAAAATACTGCGATAATATTGGACTCAATACACCCTCCGGCGACTGTTCTGCAGGTAATATGAATAGATGCTGTTAAAGATAACAAAGTTTTGCTTGGATATATAGCTTCATTCATTAATTTTCTGTTTGCAGATTTAGTGCAGAAGGCGTTATTTTTTTCTGTAAATAAAGAGATTAAAATGACAGTATGAGTATGCATACATCATGTACTATTACATTATTAATAAAGTTATTTCGTATTGGCCTTGTTACTTGTCCAGATGTGGTTGTATTGGCCTAAAGGCCAGAGATTGAGAGCTAATATGACTCTCAAAGGCCAAATTATGAGGCCAGTATGAAATTACTTGATACCTGGTATTTTTGTTATTCAGCATTTTCCATTTGTTTAATATTCAAAAGTCGAAATCTTCCAATTCATATTCCAATAAAATAGTTGTTTATATCCAAACCACAAATTTTCATGCCCGTGAAATGAAATGGTTCCACAATACTTTGTTTGAAATTTTTTTATTTATTTATTTATTTGGGTTTTATGGCGCACCAACACAGTATAGGTTATATGGCGCCAAACAGGACTACAAATTTTGGTTTCACATCTCATTTACATCAAAATAGAAAAAACATGAGGTATGGAATCAAAATTTGCATATTGTTTGAAAAAAAAAAAAGCAATTGTTTAAAACAAAATAAAATATCTTACTTTTCAGGTCATTTCTGTATTGAGGGAGCTAAGAGTGCCACACCCACCGATGGGGTTACTGGGGATACCTGCTCGGCTGGAAATCTGTGTCCCACAGGTTCTTGTAATGAGACTGCCTGTACAGAGGGATATTATTGTGCTTCCACAGGTACTTGGATTTTATAAAATTATGCTTGCATTTCTGAAGAAAAATTTCATTTACCTTCAATTTCCATTTTATTTATTTTTCAGAAAAAAAATTTAGTATTCGTTCATTATTAGGTGCCTGTAAACTTCAATGGAGATCCTCATGGCTAGGTAGTTAAGCTCTTTGGCATGGAATCACTTGTGCCTCACAGCTATGGACTTCAAGCTTTGCCTACAGTCGTTCAGACCCTTTCTTATAAGGAAATTATCCAGATAGCTTGCTACCTGTTCATATGTTCACCCTGTGTCAGAAATGAAGACCAGAAATGTCAGAGTGTTCTATGCTAGTTACTTAAACTCTGTCATTGTGACTTACAACAGTTTACTGTGTCTGTAAAGCTTTTGAATAAAACAGAGCTGGAAAGTGTTATTTGTGTTGATGTGATGTTTAACCCAAGGAAAACAAATAAATGAAGACCCAAACTTAAAAGTTATTTTATTCTGTTTTTCAGGTTTATCAGTAGTAACCGGACCCTGCGACCCTGGATACTTCTGCTATGCTGGTTCTAATCGTGCTGACCCATCAGATGGAATTATGGGTAATGTCTGCCCTGAAGGAAGGTACTGCGGTGAGTATGGTGAATTTTTCCACCAAAATTAAAAAAAAACAACCTACCTTTCACTAGTGTTTTTTTTTTTACCTTACGCTTATTTTTTGATAATTTAGTTAAAAATGTACCAGTTGTTTTCCTTTATTACTGCCTCCGGTGCCACTTGCAAAAGTAGGGCGTTTATTAAGGCCCTAAATGTTTTGTATATATAGAATAGAAGTCCAACTTCTAATGTGAATGAATTTTTACAGTTAAGCACTTACATATTAAAACTTTATTAATCCCCCCACCACTTATAGGAATGGTCTCGGTCCGTCCGCCCTTCCGTCCGTCTGTCCGTAACACTTTTGTGTCCCCTCCATATCTCCTAAACCCCTTGAAGGATTTTCATGAAACTTGGGTCAAATTAATCCCCCGCCACAAGTGGTGGGGGGTTATAGGAATGGTCTACGTCCGTCTGTCCGTAACACTTTCGTGTCCGCTCCATATCTCCTAAACCCTTGAAGGATTTTCATGAAACTTGGGTCAAATGATCACCTCATCAAGAAGATGTGGACCTATCAGTCGTCGCTCGGTCAGGGCCAACTCAAGTCAAAGTGGAGCCTCCATTTTGTGTCCGCTCTATATCTCCTAAACCACTTGAAGGAATTTTATAAAACTTGGGTCAAATGATCACCTCATCAAGACAATGTGCAGAAGCCATGAGTCAGCCTTGCCGGCTTTAAGGTCAAGGTCACAACTTTGAGTGAAAGGTTTGAGCTTTCCATTTTGTGTCAGCTCTATATCTCCTAAACCCCTTGAAGTATTTTCATCAAACTTGGATCAAATGATCACATCATCAAGGCAATATGCAGAACTCATGAGTCAGCCATGCCGGCTCAAGGTCAAGGTCACAACTCAAAGTCAAAGGTTTTAGCCTTCATTTCGTGTCCGCTCTATTATCTCCTAAACCTCTTGAAGGAATTTTATAAAACTTTGGTCAAATGATCACCTCATTAAAATGATGTGCAGAACTTATGAGTCAGCCATGCCGGCTCAAGGTTAAGGTCACAACTTAGGGTCAAAGGTTTGTGTCCACTCTGTATCTCCTAAACCCCTTGAAGGATTTTCATCAAACTTGGGTCAAATGATCACTTAATCAAGAACTCATGAGTCAGCCATGTCAACTCAAGGTCAAGGTCACAACTCATGGTCAAAGGTTTGAGATCTGTATCTTCTAAACCCCTTGAAGGATTTTCATGAAACTTGGGTCAAATGATCACCTCATCAAGACGTGCAGAATTCATGAGTCAGCCATGTTAGTTCAAGGTCAAGGTCACAGCTAAACTTCAAAGGTTTACCCTTTCACTATCCATAACAGTGGCGGGGGATTTAGCTGTCTTTCAGACTGCCTTGTTTTATTCTATTTTGTTATTTTGAAAAAGGGTTATTGTACCCCCCGACAACAAAGTTGTAAGGGGGGGTATACTGGTTTCAGGTTGTCTGTCTGTCTGCCCGTCTGTCCGTAGACGCAATCTTGTGCGCACCATCTCTCCGTATCCCCTTGACAGAATTTAATGAAACTTCACACAAGTGATCAGTACCAACAGTAGTTGTGCATGGGGCATGTTAGGTTCTTTTAGAAAAAAAATTTGCAGAGTTATGGGACTTTGTTTTTTTGTTACTATACTATATACATAGACACAATCTTGTGCGCACCATCTCTCCTCATCCCCTTGACACAATTTAATGAAACTTCACACAAGTGATCAGTAACAACAGTAGTTGTGCATGGGGCATGTTAGGTTCTTTCAGAAAATTTTTTTGCAGAGTTATGGGACTTTGTTTTTTTGTTACTATACTATATACATAGACCCAATCTTGTGCGCACCATCTCTCCTCATCCCCTTGACACAATTTAATGAAACTTCACACAAGTGATCAGTAACAACAGTAGTTGTGCATGGGGCATGTTAGGTTCTTTCAACAACAAAAAATTTGCAGAGTTATGGGACTTTGTTTTTTTGTTACTATACTATATACATAGACACAATCTTGTGCGCACCATCTCTCTTCATCCCCTTGACACAATTGAAACTTCACACAAGTGATCAGTAACAACAGTAGTTGTGCATGGGGCATGTTAGGTTCTTTCAGCAACTAAAATTGCAGAGTTATGGAACTTTATTTCTTGTTAACATACTATGTACATACAGTCTGCATATGCAATCTTGTGCGTGCCTAATCTACCAAACCCTTGCACACAATTTAATGAAACTTCACACAAGTGATCAGTACCAACCCTAGTTGTGCATGGTGCATGTTACATTCTTTTAGATAAATATTCTGCATAGTTATGGGACTTTGTTTTTTGTTACTATACTGTATACATACAGTCTATATACATACAGTCCACATAATTATGCAATCTTGCATGCATCAAATTGCAATGTACTGTGTCAGTGCATGCGGGGGGTACATTCATCACCTTAAGTGATAGCTCTAGTTATAATAAGGGAGTATACTGTATTATTGAATAGAAGAAATTCGTTGTAATTCTAAATTTTCTACTGGTTTATTACCTGTATTTTCAAGTCAAGTTGGGTTATACAGTGTGAGTGTATTTTCTTTCATATATTGAATAAATGTTTGAAAGTTGAAAATGTCTTTTTATTCCCATTTATTACAGGGTCCGGTTCAACAAGCAATCCAGCAAAGTGTCCCGCAGGAACGTTCTCAAACAAAACTGGAAATCAGGTGTCTGGTGACTGTGATGATTGTACTCAGGGTAGCTACTGTCAAGATGAAGGTTTAACAACACCAAATGGACCTTGTGCTCCAGGTATAGTATAACTAAATTTTGATTGGATTGTCTAAACATTATATTTATGCCCACACTTTAAAATAAGAATTTAAGGCATCTAGGTACTTTTTAGCTGGTCTTCTATGTCCTAAATAAAATAACAAACTTCCAAGGGTGCCTACTGTCAATATAAAGGTTTAACAATACATTTTGCTCCAAGTATAGCATAACTAAATTTTGATTGTCTATACCTGCTTGATATGCTAATTTCAAGTTTTAGAAGAGTAATGATGGCAGTCACTGGACACATCTGCAGTATATGTCACTATTTCAGTTTAATGTTACGAAAACAAAAAGTGGATTGCTTTTGGTTCTATGTAAAATTCTTTTTTTTTTTGATGTGTAAAATTGTGTCAAACCACACACAACACCACTTCACCCCTCCCCTCTCACACACACAAATTTACAAATATGGTTTATTTTTCCAGGCTATTACTGCCCAACTGGTTCAAGTTCTAGCACTGAAACGCTGTGTCCAGCAGGTCATTACTGCGCTGGTGGCAACCATGTCGGGGTCTATTGTGAATCTGGATATTATCAAGATGAAACAGGGCAGTCTTCATGTAAAACATGCCCATCTGGTAAGTAACAAGTATGACTGTGTGGTATTATTCAGTTGTGTTAGATGCTTAAAAATCTTAAAAATCACCAAAACTTTGGAGATTGATTCTTGTTGAGAGACCATCTATTAACAAAGAACACATTTTTCATTTCTACAGTGTGTCATCATATACAGGTTTAATTGTATTGTCTGTTAAGTAAATACTGTGAAATCAGTTAACTTTGTCAGCAAAAAGTTTAGTGGTTTCAACTGATTCTGCTGTTTCATTAGGCTTAAATTTGGTGATTTCGAAGTTGAAAGATAAAATAAATAGAAATTTTCTGTGCCTGTTGTGATTTGATTTTGTTAGTTATTCCAGTACAAATACTCAGTGTGAATCACAGTTTTAGCAGTAGCAATGGGGTAGTGACTTCAAAGATATATTAAAAACCAAATTCATATTTGAAAACAGTTATTTCATTATGTCTTTGTCAATAATAAATTTACATGTCTATTTGTGTAAACAGTACTGTGTGTTACGTTTAAAATAGTACACATCTAATACATACATGTATATAGCTTAATTAGCATAGTATAGTGGTGTATTGCCATTAAAAAAATAAAAACATGATATTTAACTGTGAAGTAGTACTTAAAGGTCAAACATTGTTAGTTTGTATATTTAGTCAAGTTAAATTCATTTCATGAGGATTTCCTACGTTTTAAGTTAGTACTCTTAAATGAACTGTTTTAGTGAAAGATGCGCGTTGGATATCTTAAACCCATATCATGCAGGACACGATTGAGTCTGCCTTTGCGACCAGTGTAGATCTTGATCAGCCTGCCTGCACATCTGTGCATTTGCCATTCAGTCTGTATCTTTTTTGTATGCACCCCTTTTAACAGTTAATGGTACTGTCCAAATTGAAAGATGGACAAGTTCATTATAGAAATTTAGCAGGGTAAGGGTTAAAATTTTGTATCTTGTACATTTTGATACAGGTTACTACTGCAATATTGCTGACGCCCCAATCACAGACTACACGCCTTATGTGTGCCCGCTTGGTTATTATTGTCCCAATGGAACAGAGTTCTCAACTCAGTATGGCTGTCCAAAAGGAACATATGGAACGAGCACCCAACTTGAGTCTGCAAGTCAATGTACAGATTGCGATCCCGGAGTATACTGCGGTAGTGTTGGAATGACTGTAACAACAGGTAATTATCATTAATGACCCTGCACACCCAAGATATCCTATAATTGACTATGCTATTTATTATGATAGACTGTTCTACTTTTGCTTATAGGGAAGAAACTGTAACTATTTTCAAATGAAGTAAGAGGCGACTAATAGGGTCTTAACACTTGGTTTTGCAGTAACTCTGTGATTCCAGCAGGTATGCAAATTTTGATTCCATACCTCATGTTTTTATCTCGATGTAAATGAGATGTGGAACCAGAATTTGTAGTCCTGTTTGGCGCCATATAACCTATACTGTGTTGGTGCGCCGTAAAACCCAAATAAATAAATTGCCTACTGGTATACAGTAAAATCATAAATATTTATAAAAGGCTAAGTTTTATTGATTTTGCGAGTGGGTCAGTTGATGAAATTTAATCCCAGTAAACGCAAAAAATTCCCAATTATTGCAACTTAAATAATTGAAAACCATGAATTCCCCATGAAATGCTTTGCTTATTAGGACCAATTTTGATAGATTTCATAGTAGAGTCAATCTACAAAATTGAATCCCAATAAATAAGTAAAATTCCTACTCATTTTGTCCAAAAGTTACATTCTATGAAAATATAGCCCCAAGAATTACTGTATCTGTTTTGGTCAAAACTACCCGATCATGTGCCAATGAAATAAAAATTAAAAAATTCTTTTGTGTAATGTTTTTATAGGTCAAAGAACACTACAGCATTCAGCTTCGTCTTGTAAATTTGCTATATCTTAAATTCTGTCCCTGTCAGTTTACTCATTTTGTATGCAATGACTAACTTGATTAAAACTAGTTTTACTCAATTGTTTGGTTATTCTCTTGATTTGGTAACCTGCAAAATTTTCTGGTAGGTTATGTTTCTAAGGTCAAGGTTCAGATGCATGTGCAAGTAGGTAGTTAATCAGTTAAATTGTATAGATAAAGGATATCATAAACACATTTAGGTGGAATTATGTAGAAAAGTTGGCAGACTTTTACTTGTATAAAAGTGTTTGAAAAAGCTTGAATTATTTTTTTTGTATGTTTGTAGGGAACTGCACAGCTGGCTATTGGTGTGTAAGTGGAGCATCTGTACCGGAACCTATTGATGGAGTAACCGGAAAAGCTTGTCCGGAAGGCAGTTACTGTGACACAGGAACGACTACACCGACACCTTGTCCAATTGGAACTATGTCAAACAGTACTGGGCTTAGTAGTTTTGGTCAGTGTCCTGCTTGCAAGGGTGGATATTATTGTGCCACAACTGGACTTATCGAACCAACGGGACCATGTAATCCTGGTTACTATTGCGATTCTGGAGCAAGCACAGCAACACCAAATGATGGTGGAGCCACAGGAGATGTCTGCACTATAGGTCACTACTGTCCAGAAGGAACTGATGTGCCAATTCAATGCCCAGTTGGTACATTTATGCAAACCACACAGGCATCAGTTTGCACAAATTGTACTGCTGGATATTATTGTGTTGACGGTCTCAATCTTATAGACTGTCCGCAAGGTCATTATTGCCCATCTGGTACAGGAAATGTAACCAACATGTGTCCAACCGGCACTTACGGAGCAAACACCAATCTGGCAGCAGAAAGTGACTGTACTCAATGTCCAGGTGGATCGCACTGTAATATACCGGGTTTAACAGCCGAAGTTGGAAACTGCAGTGCCGGCTATTTCTGCACTTCTGGGTCGGACTCCCCAACTCCAACCGGAGCTGTCGGTGTTGCGGGTGTGTGCACAGCTGGTCATTATTGTGGAGCCGGAACAGTTAACCCAACACCATGTCCGGCAGGTACATACAGCAACACAACTGGACTTACTATGGAATCTGAATGTACACCATGTGACTATGGGAAATATTGTGGAACAACCGGCTTAGAAGCACCAACAGGTGACTGCGATGCAGGATTCTTTTGTCTTGAGGGTGCAGATGTACCAAACAATCCAACCACCGATGCAACCGGAGGCCCTTGTCCGATTGGCCACTTTTGCCCAGTTGGAACTAGCTTCCCTCTTGGCTGTGATCCTGGAACTTACAGGTATATATATGATTGATTTATATTTGTTCATTGATATTTAGTGCCGTGGACTGACAAAAATGTGTCACTCACAAAAAAAAAATCACTTCATAATAAATGGCAACATTAGATTAATATAATGTATGGGTGAGAGAAAGTAATATGTGTATTGTTGTTATTTTCAGTTGTACCTTTGGCAATAATGACAGAATCATTAAAAAACTATTGTCATGTATCAAATCACTATGTTGTAATCAGAACAAAATTTACTGAATTTTTTATTTGTTTTTTCTCTTCCAGCTCGAGTGAAGGAGCATCAGCTTGCACAGAGTGTCCAGAAGGTTACTTTTGTCCTGTTAATTCAACTGATTTCACCAGTAACCCATGTCCAGCTGGGTATTATTGCCCGAATGGCACATTGTTTAGTACACAGTACCCATGCGACCAAGGATATTACAATCCAGATACTGGTAAAAAGAGCATTGATGATTGTCTCCCTTGCCCACCTGGAAAATACTGTGGAACATCAGGTTTGTCGGCCACATCTGGGGATTGCGATGCTGGATATTATTGCACTCTGGCAGCCTGGTTAAGTCAACCTACAGAAATTGGAAATTATTCAGCACCCGACTGCTTCTGTCCAAATAATCAAACAGGAGGACAGTGTACAGCGGGAACGTTCTGTCCTGCAGGCGCTAGCGCTCCAACTCCATGTACTGGAGGTACGTCGTGTACCAGTTGTGTATAAGGCTTAATTAAAGAAAATACCACTTGATTTTCTTTATCTTTTGTAGTTTTCTTATTAACATAGACAGAATTTCTAAAATTATCAACTACGTTGTTGACTTACAGCTTTAGTGATCAACCAGTTTTTGTCTGGTAAGGATGTTTGTCAAGATATATGCAATGCAGAGTATTTACTGTTGAAGTATTAAAAATGTTATGAGCAAAGTAAGTTTGTCATAAGGGTTGTTACACATTTCATTATCTCTCATAAACACTCGGTCAAACTGAGTCTTCTACTTTGTTACTTGTTTGCGTGATATGTTTCCAAAGGATCTTGTCACACATTTTATCGTTTCTTTATAGAGAGTAATCATTACTCAGAATAATTGCTAAAAAGTTTGTAGTTTGATTGAAATTAATATTGAAAATTTCAGGGTATTATTGTGAGAGTGATGGACTTGGTGCTGAAACTGGCCAATGTTACGGCGGCTATTTCTGCACAGCCGGCGCTGCCGTACCGAATCCCACAGATGGTGTGACAGGTGACATTTGTCCAATGGGATTTTATTGCCCGAATGGAACAACAACAGCACAGCCATGCTCAGTTGGTTACTATAGCAACGTTACAGGAAATACCGATATATCAGACTGTGAACCCTGTACTCCAGGTGCTTATATCTATTTTTAGCTCACTTTCCAACTTGTTGGTTTCGTTGTCGGTTATAGAGAAATGAGTCTTACAACAAACAAGACCTTTTTTTCCATTTGCTTTTGTTTGTAACTTGCAACAGGATTTAGGGTACTCCTGGAGAACAAGTTTAAAAAAGTTAGTGACAGTGAAACCTAATAATTGGCTAATTTATGACTGGTTTGTGACTGAAATACTGGGAAATTATTATTAGGCTCAGGAACTACTTTTCATGCAGTTATTGTGTCAAAACTCAAGATAGAATAAAATTTAACCAGGATAATCTATGACTGCATAATAAGTAAAGGGTTTCACAGTATACATGTGTGTAACAGTGCAAACTGGATTCAGCCTTTTACTAACAGATAGACAAACCATTGTTTAATCTAATTTTCATTAAATTTCAGGATATTACTGCAATTCTGCTGGTCTTGATGCCCCAACCGGAACTTGCGGTGCCGGTTATTACTGTCCAGCTGGACAGACAGCACGCAAACCATCAGCTTACCAGTGCACACCGGGACATTACTGTGTTGCAGGTAGTGCTGAGGAGGTAGCTTGCCCATCTGGAGAATACCAGGACTTGTTTGGACAGGTGATTTGTCTGATTTTATAATAATTTACTTGAAAGTAAGATTAAAAAAGTATTACACAGTATTTACTTTCAAAAAGAGATGGAAAAGTAGTATTAGGCTGAAATGAAAATCCACTAACTCTGGTGGTAGTTGTTTTGTGCTTTAATTCTGTTAACTTGGATTTTAGCTCAAAGGGACTTCCATGGGCGAGACGTTAAAGTTGCTCACTTTACTTTCCCCTCACCTTGGTTTGAGCTCTGTTTTTGTCATCATGTGAGGACGCTGCTACCTTGCTTGCAGAAGATGGTTCTACCCAGGTACTTGCTTGTGCTGAAAATCATACCCAGAGGATCACAGGGGTCTTCATCCACCATTAAAGCTGGAAAGTTCCTTTATAACCTTAACTGTGCTGATGTTACTGAAATCCAAGCAAAACAAACTAGCTAGCGCATTCAAAAAGATACCCAAATATTAAATTCAAAAGAAAAAAGTTGAACTTTAGTAATTTTTGTTATAAAATGTTCCATAAAAGTCATAACTTGTATAATTATTTTCTAAACTTATTGCAGACGACATGCAAGACTTGCCCTGCTGGTTACTATTGTGACGGAACAGTCCAGAATTTGACTGTCTGCTCACATGGAGTGCAAAATCCAGAGTCCTGTCCGACCGGCTATTACTGTCCTAGTGGTACCAAGTTTGAAACAGAATATCCCTGTCCAAACGGAACATTTAATCCCAATACAAACCAAGAACAAGAATCAGACTGTACTCCATGTACTGCAGGTTCATACTGTGCTACCAATGGTTTATCTGCACCCACAGGGCTTTGCGCAGCTGGATATTATTGCATAGGCAGTGCTATAATTGAAAATCCAACTGATGGTACTACTGGTGATATATGTCCAGCTGGATCTTACTGCGTGTCTGGTTCCTCGTTCTATACTGAATGTCCAAAGGGAACATATAATCCTTCAACTGCAGTAGGATCAGAGGCAAACTGTACTGATTGTGATCCAGGAATGTACTGTTCAAGTATCGGACTTACCACCCCAACTGGAAACTGCAGTGCAGGATATTTTTGTATAGGCAATGCTGAAAAATATCGTCCAGCAGATGGTGTCACTGGTGGCGTCTGCCCTATAGGCTATTATTGTCCAGTTGGTACTGGTCCGAACGCTTTACAATGCCCACCTGGAGAGTTTAGCAGTATCGCCAGTCAGTCATCCTGCTTCACTTGCACAGCTTCTAAATACTGTATTGATGGAGAAAATCAAGTAGACTGCCCTCAAGGGTTTTACTGTCCAGCAGGAACTGGTACTGTATGGCAGGTGTGCCCACAAGGAACATATGGAAATACTCCAGGATTGTCTCAAGAATCAGAATGTACTCAGTGTGACGGTGGTCAATACTGTAGCTTTACAAACTTGACAGCTCCTGTCGGACCATGTGATGCCGGATTCTACTGTCGAACAGGCTCAGATTCAAACCAACCATCAAACTCGTCTGCTGGTGATGCTGGACCATGTCCAGTAGGCCACTACTGTGAGAGTGGCACACAAGAACCAACACCATGCCCTCTTGGCACTTTTGGTAATGAGACAATGTTAGAATCTGCTGCAAATTGTACTTCCTGTACACCAGGCTACTACTGTGACGCTACAGGTCTTACTGAGCCTGTCGGACTCTGTAACGAAGGATTCTACTGCAGCGGAGGATCAGACTCCGCCAGTCCACCAGTCACGACTGCCACAGGAGGTCCTTGTCCTATTGGTAAATATTGTCTAAACGGCACAAGTGTCCCAATAGATTGTCCAGCGGGGACGTTCAATGATGCAGACCAGCAGTCATCTTGCAAAGATTGTCCGGCAGGATATTATTGTGAAGCAGGTGCCAGCATTAACACAGAATGTCCGCGAGGTAATACCTTGTTTTGTCTTTCTTCTACAGTAAATTATATTTTTGGTTTGATGTTAGTCATTCTGTTTATAGTTTTCAGTTGAAATACAGTGTGAAATCAATAGATTTGATGGGCACAAATTTTATGGTTTGGGCATTCATGGATTTCAAATTTTGTGTACAGACTGAATAGAAATTTTACTAGTTTGATTGAATTTATTTTCATAGATTTACTAGACAAGGAAATCTGTGTAAATTAGTACTGCACAAATATTAATGATTTCACAGTATTTCAAATTCATTTCATACATTAAAACAGTTATGAAATTTAAGAAAATAATTATTACCCCTGTGAATACCAATGATTTTGCATTACTTGTTTATTGATGTAACCGTTAGTAGTTCTTAAATTATCATTTATCTTTTTTTTTATATTCTGTTTCCAGGCTATTACTGTCCCGCAAACACTGAATTTGCACACCAGTATGCATGTAACAATGGTACATATAATGGAAACACCAGAGCTACAAGTGATGCTGGTTGTACAATATGTCCAGCAGGTCAATATTGTCCTTCGCATGGATTATCTGCTCCAGCTGGGGATTGCGCTGGCGGCTGGTACTGCTATGCAGGATCGTGGACCGACAAACCAAGCATTCTGGGTAATGATACAGGATCTGACTGTTACTGTCCAGCTCAAACTATTGGCGGGAAATGTTTAGCAGGAAATTTCTGTCCAAATGGATCATCTACTCCAACACCGTGCACCGGAGGTTATTACTGTGAGACTGATGAACTGTTAGCTGTAACTGGACCATGTTTGGCTGGATACTATTGCAGTGGAAGCTCAACAATGCCAAATCCTGTAAATGAAACATTTGGCGACATTTGTCCAAAAGGTCACTACTGTGAGGAGGCAAGTCAAGCAGCAACTGATTGCCCAGAGGGAACATTCAGTGATGCATTTGGCAATCAGAATCTTACAAATTGCTTGCCTTGTACTGCCGGACAGTACTGTTCAGGTACAGGAAGAGATTTGCCGAATGGTAACTGCAGTGTTGGTTGGTTCTGTCCAGCTGGTAGCATACAGCCACAACCCACTGGTAACGATTGTTTAGCAGGACATGAATGCCCAGAAGGAAGTCCGGATGAAACACCATGCGCTTCTGGATACTACCAACCCAACACTGAACAAGGATCATGTTTGATCTGTCCGGAGGGTAAATATTGTGACCAAAATGAAGCTATATCCGAAGAACAGAGTGGAGTTGGTGAGGCATCACATGGTGTTGTTACACCAAAAGATTGTCCAGCCGGATTTTACTGCCCAGAAGGAACACAAACTGCCGTAGAGAACCCTTGTCCAATCGGAACATACAGTAACAGCACAGGACTTAAGAATGTTACCCAGTGCATACAGTGTGACCCAGGATATTACTGCGAAACGGCAAATATACTCGCACCAACTGGTCAGTGTTTTCCTGGCTTTTATTGCCCTCTTGGATCAAGTTCGCCAAATGCCAGTGAGTGTGCCCAAGGTACATACTGTGAAATGGGATCATGGACACCTACAAACTGTCCAAAAGGAATGTATGGGTCAGCATCTCAACTTACGTCTCTGTCTGATTGTACATTCTGTCCACCAGGCGAGTACTGCGACTCACCAGGATTAACTGCTACATCCGGAAACTGCCTACCAGGATTCTACTGCAGCAATGCATCTGAAGAAGCAAGCCCAGTTGGAAGTGCTTACGGTGATGAATGTCCAGTTGGTCACTTTTGTCCAGAAGCAAGCCACCAACCGACTGCATGTCCAGCTGGGACATACCAACCATTCACTCAGAGAACCAACAGCAGCGCATGCTTAGACTGTGATCCGGGTTCGTACTGTAATGCTACAGGTCAAGCTGCTGTAACTGGAGATTGTCTCGAAGGTTTGTTTGTTTACTTTTAGAGCTTCTAACATCATTTTAAACTGAAAATTTATAAACTGCATGATTTAGTACCAAGTTTTAAAACCTATCTCTGAAGATGTTTCATCTGATTCTAAGTTCCACTAGTTTCATTTCTGATATAAACATTTGAACATCATCCTGTGAAAAACAGATGACCTGTAAATACAGACCACTTATTAGTTCAACTATTTGAAATATATGCATAGCTAGCCTACTTGCCACTTGCCCCCGCATTGCTAGCCTACTTGCCCCCGCATTGCTAGCCTACTTGCCCCCACATTGGTAGTTCGCCCACATAACTCGGTAGGGATAGTGCAGGTCTAGGGAGCGAGGAGATTGGTGAGTGGACAAATGTTCTCCGTGATGATTGATAAAAGAGATTGTGTCTGTGCTGTTACATAACTGAATTGCTGTTGAAAATGGCTGCTAAACCCAAAGCAAAAATCAAATATAATGCTCTTCTGCATTCTTGGAGCTTTAAGCAGTGCACATTTGTCTAGGGAAGACTGAAACTTCAGAAGGAAAAATTCACTGCCTTTATACTTGTAGTACATTTAAGTTTTTATTATACCTATTTCCTTTTTTGCAGGCTACTACTGCATTCTGGCATCCACAAATAATGCACCAACCGATGGTGTTATGGGAGATATTTGTCCAATAGGCTCATACTGTCCCACTGGCTCGACCACGCACATATTCTGTCCAAATGGTACTTACAGCAACCATACTGGAGCTTCCGTCTGCTATGTCTGCCCTGAAGGATTCTACTGCATCAATCGTGACAATGCCGAACAATGTCCAGTTGGATATTATTGTCCAGAAGGCACCGGAGCTGATATTCAGCCGTGTCCTGCAGGAACATATAATCCTGTGCTTGGTTTGATCCGCCAGTCTCAGTGTACACAGTGTGATGGTGGGAAATATTGTCAGTTACCGGGACTGTCAGATGTGACCGGAAACTGTAGTGCTGGATACTATTGTGAGACAGGTTAGTAATTCATTAGGTTTTATGTGCACTCCTTGGCCATATAGTTCAGGTTGCTGAAGTAGAATTCTGCATGTGAGAAAGCTGTTTATATGGCCCATTGAAGGTTGGTCATTCTAATGAGGTGCCCATCAATGCAAGAAACAATGACCTTAGGGGATCAGGAGTCTTCTGCCTTCAGAAGCTTGAAAAGTCATCATCTGGCTTTATTATGTTTGTGTGACATTAAACTCAAACAAATAATTAAGTTTTAACACCTAATACTCTATATAAATTGTAATTGGTCATTGTTGACTGTTTCTTGCTTATTTTATTAATCCTGGATGAGTGATGAAACAGTTTTACCTGTTTTCCTCTATGATGAACTCTTTCATGTGCAGCAGAGATGTAAAAAATGTGATCCAACATCTTTTCTCATAATGCATTTCTTAGAAATTTTTGGTTTATTTTCCCTGCTACATTGAAAAAGTAGTTTTTTTACCTTTCCTTGAATACAGTAAAAAGACTGTACATTTTATTATTGGTGACAAAAAAACATAAAACCCTCTTGATGTTGGTCTTGTGTTCTTTCCTTATTCAGAAAAGTTATGTTTTATTATGGGGGAAAAATCAAACACATCTTGTTTAATTTGTTATTAATAGTATCAGTTATTTTAATTCTTACTTAGTCATTTAAGAAGAATCTAATTTAATAAGTTTCCTAGAAATAAGTTATTATGTCTCCCACCGTGGTGGAGAAAATTGATTATATCTATCTCTGTGTTGTATGTCTGTCCAATTTGTACACTAGTCGATTTTTCATTATCTCACAACTTGAACAAATGCGTTGCAATAACCTCGCAAGTTCGATACTTGCCAGCACTCGAATTAGCCTTGAACTGTTTTGAAAGGCTAAGATAAGTGATAGCATTGAGTCTGTGCATGTTGACATATCTTCAGAGATTAGGCATTTGGAATGCGTTTTCTCAAAACAGCTCTATATTTTTGTTTATTTTCAGTAATTTATTTTAGGAAATGGCACCTGTTGACAATAACTAACTAAGCATAAGTATTTAAGCAATTTTGTTATTTCAGGCTACACGGCAACACCATCCAGTGCTGTCACAAATGATTGAGAGTGTCCAGGGTTTTATGTCCAGAGGCACTACACCCACAGTCATGTTTGCTGGAAATACAGGTAATTACTTGCTTAAAGTTGTCCATCCATCTCTGTTCTTTAATTTTTGCTGTTTATATCTAAAGTATTTGACCTAAAGTCATCAAACCTCTCTTATTATTCAGAGAAGTTGTGCACCTTGTGTTTTAATTTAAATTTCACCCAGCTAGACCGAGGCATGACCCTTTACTAAGTCAAAAATTATGCATTCAGTAACAGGAGTGGGGACAACAGTGGTCTGTGGGCACACATATGATTCTTTTTCTTATGCAGCAGTAAATGTATGAAAGAAAATAAGATATACATGTAAATAAGCCTTTCCAGTGGCTCCAGATAGATGATAGACCAGGTAGATATTGAGCTTGATACCCAGGAAAGGCATATATTTTCTCTGTGATGATTTGACAGAAGAAAATTCTGAAATCTAACCTCAGCAGAGAAAAAGACAGTTTTGGTATAGAATCCAGAAATAATTGTCAGGTTAATGGACATACATCTAATGTAACTGAAATACTGATAAATAATGGTGTCAAAGTAAAATCAAGCTCATCAATTAAATATAAAGATAACTGTTTAAACAAGTATTGTGTGCTCTTGTAGTTGCCTTTCTCTTTGGATGCTTTTACTAATTTCCATATCATTTTAACTGATATAAGGCTGCTGTTTGAACTCACATTGTTTTTGAATATTTGTTATAGCATGTCTTTTAATACTTTTTCATTGAATTGAAGTGATTCACTTGGTCAAGCATCATGTCTGACCTGTCCAGCCGGATACTACTGCACAGAGAACACAACTTCCTATACCCTGTACCCATGTCCAGCAGGCTACTATTGTCCTAGCGGTACAACCCACTCTACACAGTTCCCATGCACCAAGGGGTACTATAACCCAGTGACTGGAATGGACGATATTGCAGATTGTCTGGACTGTCCTGCTGGATCTTACTGTGAATGTAAGTGAAGCATTTGAATTGGTATGACTCAGTTTGTGTTTAAAAATAACTAAAGAATGAAAGTATTTTCTTCCATAATTGGAAAATTATCAGAATTGCAGAATCAGAAATATGTCTTGATTTCTGAAAATAAAGCACACTTCATTTAAAAAAACTTGTAAACAAAAATGTGATTTCTCAAAGGTATCCAAGATTACATGTATTTGGAACTCTCGTGTAATTGTTTATTATAATTTCAATCAGATGATGGTTTGTCGTTACCAAGTGGTAACTGTACTGGAGGTTGGTACTGTACTGGATCCTCACACCAGACTATGCCAGTTGACCAAGGGAACTCTACAGACCCGGCCATGTGCTCATGCCCAGCTGGTAACTACACAGGTGGTGAATGTTGGCCAGGAACATACTGCCCGCCAGGAACCAACTACCCTATACAGTGTGATGGCGGGTATTACTGCAGTCAGTATGGATTAACTGCCCCTGAGGCTATGTGTGATGCAGGTATGTAATACTGACCAATTAACATACTACATTTGACTCACTTTGAGAAGAGTATCCAAAAACATTGAATCTTTCTTTCATTTTACCCTTCCAAAATTTTATGAAATTAATCTCAGAGTCTTTTTTGTTTGGAGACAGAGCATATTTAGTGCAAAACTCAGTAAAGCACATCTTACTATATTTTTTCTTTCAACTCAAATTTTTGTGTGCCAACCAAAATTTTGAGTAAATTAATAATTTATACTTAAAGAAAGGCAAAATACAAAGGACCAAACAAATACATGTACTATAATTTTTATGTCTTTTTGTAACAGGTTACTACTGTCTAGGAGGGGCAACCACACCAAATGACACATTATGTACAGCTAACCATTACTGTGAGCAAGGATCTACTTCCCCCACCCCCTGTCCACCAGGCTCTTTCTCCTCCAATACCGGAAATATTGACCTTGCCAACTGCGACCAGTGTACCCCTGGGTTTTACTGTTCCAGTACAGGTATCACTGGACCTTGTGCCCCTGGATTCTATTGCCCAGCTGGTCAGAGTTCAGCCTCTCCAGCGAACTACACATGTCCAGAAGGCCATTACTGCCCAGGAGGGGAGGGGCTGCCAACAGCATGTCCAGATGGCAGTTACCAGGATGCAACTGGACAAACCTCTTGTAAAGACTGTCCAGTTGGAACGTAAGTTAATTTTCATAATCTGTAAAAGAATTACACATAAACCTCTGGCAAAAACCTTAAAAATGAACATGACTATGAGCTAATTTTTTTTTCTTAATGATTGTAATCTTATATCAAGAATATACGTCTATATTTACCCAGGTATTGCAATTCGGTAGAGGCTACTGCAGATCTTGGCTCTGCCACTGGAACCATAACACCAAAAGACTGTCCAACCGGATTCTACTGTCTGGTCAACACCAGTTCCTCTGGAGACTACCCATGCCCTGCTGGAACATTCAACAATGCTACCGGACTACAGACAGAAGCTGAATGTCAGAATTGTACCAGCGGATCTTACTGTGGAAGCACAGGTGTGTGTGATTTTGTTTGAGCATGATTTTTACCATAGAGACAACAAGTTATCTAACAGTATAAGCCAAGTTTTAAGCAATTTCGTGTTTGTTTCTTACATTTGAAAAGTTGTGGCCCTTCTGTATTTGAAAATGCTATCAATATTTTAGCCTAATTTAATAGAAATCATCTGACTAAAACTGCTTTTCATTGTACATAACATTTAATGTGAATGAAGCATTTTAAACCTGATGTTTTACTAAATATGATTAACCTTTAGCCTGCTGGCAGCAAGTGATTCTGTCTTTGCGACCAGTGCAGACCATCATGGTCTGCACTGTTCACTAGTCAGTCAGTAAATTTTCAGTAAACACCCCTTCAAATAATAAATGGTATTGCCCAGATTGAATGATGGACCAGTCCATTTTAGAAATTTAGCAGGGTAAATGTTAAACCTTGAATTTACTTTTTCAGGATTGTCTGTTCCAACCGGTCCGTGCACAATGGGCTATGTCTGTTTGACTGGTTCCGACACTCCCACACCAACCAATGGGATAAATGGATATATTTGCCCTGCTGGTTCCTATTGTCCTCAAGGCTCAGGTATAGAGACACCCTGTCCAGCTGGGTCATACTCCAACAGTACTGGACTACAGGCCGACACTGATTGTACACCATGTGATGCTGGCTCTTTCTGCTCTTCAACAGGTAAGAGCATGAGGACCATCTAATGATCTTCATCATTACTGCTTTTCATGCCTTTCAAGTCAAAAATTTTGTCATAAAATTCAAAACACTAAGAAAAAATTGTAAATGGTTAAAACATCTTCTCGATACAGAATGAAGTATAAACTTACTATACTTGGTGAAATTTTGGACTCGTTTTCAAATTGGGTTAATTCTTCCAGCCCAATAAAAAGGTGAAAACTGAACATGCCAGAATGTACCAGCTTAAGTTTCTGTATTATTAATTCCTTGTTGATCAAGTTCTTGCCTTTCTTAAAATGGGTTTCTCTTCAGTTATAGGTTAGCTTGCATTTTATGATTTTGATACTTTTGCAAAACTTTTGTTCTTAATGAGTTTTAATAAGTTGTCCTATTCTTCAGGACTTACTGAACCATCTGGCCCCTGTGACGCAGGTCATTACTGCAATAGTAGCGCTATACTTCAAAATCCAACTAGCGAATCTTATGGAGATATTTGTCCAGACGGCCATTACTGTCCCCAGGGAACCGGAACTCCGGTGCCGTGTCCAGCCGGAACCTACCTGTCAACAACTGGTGCAATGGTGGCCACTGACTGTACTAACTGCCCAGCTGGTCGTTATTGTGGATCTGCAGGACTTAGTAACTATACAGGTAAAACCCTTGTCTCTTCTTAAACAGTTACTCGATTAGATGCATTAGAACTTTGACAAAATTCAGTTTGAATAGCATAGTATTACACATTTGACATAGAACTTCTTTTTAGCTCATCTGATTTTTTGAACAAAAATGATGAGTTATTGTCATCACTTGAGCGGTTGTCGGCATCGGCGTCGGCGTCTGCGTCGGCGTTGCCTGGTTAAGTTTTATGTTTAGGTCAGCTTTTCTCCTAAACTATCAAAGCTATTGCTTTGAAACTTGGAATACTTGTTCACCATCATAAGCTGACCCTGTATAGCAAGAAACATAACTCCATCTTGCTTTTTGCAAGATTTATGGCCCCTTTTGTACTTAGAAAATATCAGATTTCTTGGTTAAGTTTTATGTTTAGGTCAACTTTTCTCCTAAACTATCAAAGCTATTGCTTTGAAACTTGGAATACTTGTTCACCATCATAAGCTGACCCTGTATAGCAAGAAACATAACTCCATCTTGCTTTTTGCAAGATTTATGGCCCCTTTTGTACTTAGAAAATATCAGATTTCTTGGTTAAGTTTTATGTTTAGGTCAACTTTTCTCCTAAACTATCAAAGCTATTGCTTTAAACTTGCAACACTTGTTCACCATCATAATTGACCCTGTACAGCAAGAACCATAACTCCATCTGCTTTTGAAGATTTATGGCCCTTTTGGACTTAGAAATATCAGATTTCTTGGTTAAGTTTTATGTTTAGGTCAACTTTTTCTCTAAACTATCAAAGCTATTGCTTGAAACTTGCAACACTTGTTCACCATCATAAGCTGACCTGTACAGCAAGCAACATAACTCCATCCTGCTTTTTGCAATAATTATTGCCCCTTTTGGACTTAGAAAATCATTTTCTTGGTTGAGTATTATGTTTAAGTCAACTTTTCTCATAAACTATCAAAGCTATTGCTTTAAAACTTGCAATAGTTTTTCACCATCATAAGTGGACACTGTACATCAAGAAACATAACTTTATTCTGCTTTTTTGCAAGAATGATGGCCCTTTTTAGACTTAGAAAATCATGGGTAGGACAATATTTCTAATACACAAAAAAAAATCAGATGAGCGTCAGCACCCGCAAGGCGGTGCTCTTGTTTAACAAGTTATAGAATATAATAATGTGTCAACGGTGTTTTTTTAGATTTTATGTGTGATATTTGTTTACTGAGACTAGAAGGTGACACATTGCATTTTAACATTTAAATCTTTGAGTGTCTGTATAAATGTATTTTATACTGTTGCTATGGTTACTTTAAGTGTGGTTTGTTTGATAGAATTTTTCTAGAATTCAAATTTTGTCTCTTTTTTAATCAGAAGTTAAGCATGGCATTGTAATAACAAATGATACTGAATTTTGTGTTTAGAGACTAGTTTTTAATGCTCATGATACTTTGTAGAATAAAAGTCAATTTTAAAAGCATGGTGATACCTGTGATCAGTGTCTTTATATTTATTCAGTGAAACTAAATTTTTGAGTTTATTTGTACATCTTTTTGCTTTGATTTTTATTGAAACTTGTTAATAAATGAATTTACAGGACCTGGAGATGTTGGTAATTGAAATGTTCATGAAAAATGAAATTATTGTTTAATACCCCACCCACAATAATATTCAGAAAATTAACAAATGCATGGACTTCTCACAGTTTTGATAAGGCATCAAATTTCGTTTGTTAACTTCTGGTTACAGAAATTGATAGTTGCTTTTTTTGATGAGGAGAATCCGAGATTATGTTTAGCTTGTGGCAGCAAAGGTTATTTATAAAAGGGTACATGCTTGGATATCATATACTTGCAAAATTTCTGTATTTTTAATACAGTTCATTAAAGTATATTGCATCAGAGCTTCCAAATTTATTTCTGAACAAAGTGACCAGAAGCGAACATTTATTTTTGAGGCCTAGTATGGGACAAATTTGGAATGAAAAATGCTGCATATATTGAGGAATGAACAGCCGTATCACCGATTTTCTGATGTGTGTGCTTACGTGCACCTTGCCTGTGTTGACACCACACTGTGCATTGGTTGATATTACAAAAAAACGTTGTTTATAAGCAACCTTGTATGGGATACAATATTATAAATGTCAAGGAAATCCTTATCTGCGACTCAATCCAAATGTACCTGTCATCTTAAGGGGTTAGATTTTCATATGAGATTAAACGGTTACAAATTGACTCAGCAGCTCTGTTTATCACCCGTGCTAATACATGGTACAGAATTCAGGGTTACTGAACTGGTTAGGTTAATTGACCACTGTTACATAGCTGAAATACAATTGAAAATGTGTGCAATGAAATAAACAAGCAAACAAACAAAACAACAGATGAAGCAGCTTGTGTTGTTTTTTCTCTTTATATAAAATTCTCTTATGTAAGCAGTATAATATATCCTCCTACATATATAATTTTTTATATGTTTTATTGGAAAAATATATTGACCTTTAACATGTATGATTAAAATATGGGGCCTCTGATGTTGTTTCTAGGGCTTTAAATGCATTAGACGAAAGTAATTTGTTGTTGTTTTCAAAGCGTGTGACCTTAGTGACATACACAGTGATTGTAAGAATTTTCGCACACGAGCGTAAAGCTCTCGCACATATGCATTTTATGTTGTTGTTTAGAATCAATGTCCAGTGCAAAATAGTCAGTGTCAAAGTAGTCAATGCAATGCATGGATACTGGCTTAATCTATTAATATTGTAATGTGAAGCTTAAAATTCCAGCTGCATTGTGTTAGGAAAATTTAAGTCTAGAAAATTCAGAATTTTTTTTTACGCTAGGTATTTATGGTTACAGCAAAACTGTATTAAACTACTTTTTATTCTCATTTTGAGTGTCAGAGAATGCACGATAAGAAATATTCACTACAGAGATTATGGAAAGTTAAGCAGTTATCATTTCATAAATATTTTAACTAAACTTGAAAGTTCAAAACCGTAGCCAGTAGTAATTTTCAGGTTTGTCAAGGAATTTGCATCCAGACCTGTTAAAGTCCAGATCATATACACATCTAGACTGGTTTAAAGTCCAGATCATATACACATCTAGACTGGTTTAAAGTCCAGATCATATACACAGCTAGACTGGTTTAAAGTCCAGATCATATACACAGCTAGACTGGTTTAAAGTCCAGATCATATACATAGCTAGACTGGTTTAAAGTCCAGATCATATACACAGCTAGACTGGTTTAAAGTCCAGATCATATACACAGCTAGACTGGTTTAAAGTCCAGATTGGATATATTATATGGTCAGAGATCTAGACAGCTTTTGCCAGACTAAGAATAAAAGTTATTGTCAGTTAATTTTTTATTCAAAGTAAATAAAATATTGTTTACAGTCAAACCTGTGCAAAACACCACCTCCGAATAAAGACCATTGCTACAAAACCTGCATATACAGTCTACTATTTTCTCTTCCTTTTGAACTATGTGTAAATTTACCTGAGTTTAGAGACCACCTGCCAACAAAGACCACAGTTTTATTTCTCAGTGAAGGTCATTACAGACAGGGTTGACTGTATTTTGCATGATTCTTTTTTAATACTGAATAATCATATTTCTCTTGCATGCATTTTTGCTTAACATTTTGAAACTGTCATAAAAGCATGTATTATATAAAACATCCTTGCATGTATTTTCTCTTTGTAATTTTAAGCAGTATTTAAAGTTGCTTTTTATATGTGTATTTTAAAAGAATTCTGTAACCACCTTAGTTTGTAAGAGAATTTCTGTCACATGGTCATGTTATTTAGAAAACACTATGCCAATATATGTACATCTACAGTAGACTGGATTTTGTTCGCAATAGATTTAGTTTAGTTTCGCAAATACTTGAAAAAAGGTGCAATTCATGAATTTAATTCAAAATTAGCATATCTAATAAAATACTGCCAGACACTACGTCTGTGTGAATATGGTTTCTCAAGCGAATTAAAAGCAAGGCAAAAAATAGCCGGATTTAAGAACTTTTGAGTTTGTATGAATAAAAAAATCATGTGTACTATCAGTTGAATAGAAGTTCTTCTTACAAACTTTTTTTTGTACTCAGTCCCATATATTTATTGATTTATATTATATATATATTATATTATACTAGATTTATATAGCACCGTTTTCATGACAAACATGTTCAAAGGCGCTTTACATAGCGATTTATTATGCAACTCTTCAGCATTTTCAAAATTATATTATAATTAATTGATAAATTTAAGTCATTGAATTAAAGAGTTCAGACAGAGGAATACGTAACTTACGGTAAGATTTAGGTATATGCGTATTATTAATTTATTAGCTCAGGTAAATATATATAGAAAATATATTAAAATGAAGTAAAATATTCTGCTGTATGTCTTGTGACATTTCTTCTTGCGCTTTAAAGGGGCACAACTCCACATTTATTTGCTGAAGATTTTTGTAAAAATAGCAGATTAATTGAAATGATGATAAACATTGTCTTTAAAATGCCCTGAGAGGTGAAAATTTGAAGAAGCTGTCTACAAGATTCCACTTTTGAAATTTACATTTTCTTGAATATTTTCTGATAAAAGTCATAATTATATTGAATGGAACTGTTCACAACCATTCTTATAAACAGGTGATTGTGCTTCTGGTTACTACTGTACGGCCCAGGCTAACACAAGCACACCAACTGATGGAGTTACAGGAGATATCTGTCCAGCAGGCCATTACTGTCCAACTGGAAGTACGACACCAATACCTTGTGAAGACGGTAAGAAATGTTTGCGTTTATGAAAAAATACAAATTGTCATCTTTGGTTTGAACAATTTTTATAAAGAGATTTTGTAAGTGTGAAGTTTGTTTTGTGCAACAGCTGAAAGTGCAAAATCTTAGGTTCATTTATATTTTAACTTGGCAGAAGTTGAAAAGAAAGAAATGGAGTACAGTCTGTTATGTGTACGTTTATATTTTTTTGTGTGTATACTGTGAAATTGCCATCCATTTTATCTTCAAACATTGAAGTCCATGAATTCATTTCCTCACCAAGTAGCAATTTTGGCCCAAATCATAAAAATTCATGCTCTCAAAATTAAATGATTTAACAGTAGTATGTATATAATGTGTTATCAATTAACTGTTTCGATAATCAGGACATTGACACATTGTATGTTTATGCACCTTTTACATGAGCATTTGTGTTTAGAAAAAAATAGAAAAAATCTGCTTTATTTCAGGAACATATATGAATGTCACTGGAGCTGATGTTTGTGACGTCTGCTTGCCAAGATACTATTGTGTCAACCAAGATCGTATGGACGAATGTCCAACAGGTGCATTCTGTCCTGGCGCCAATGGATATAACTACTCCCTGTGTCTGGCGGGAACCTTCAATAATGTGACGATGTTGGAATTGGAGTCAGAATGTCAGCAGTGTATCGGAGGCAGTTACTGTGCCACACCAGGTCTCCCTATGCCAACTGGTGAATGTGCCGAAGGATATTTCTGCGAATTAGGTGTCGACACGATTGCTCCGGAAAATAACAACACTGGAACAGGAGGTATGGACTGTTCTTGTCTTTTGCAATTCTTATTTACCATCCATTTTAAGGGCAGACATAACCTAAGTAATCAAGATATTGTCCAAAACAAGCCAAATTTTCCCTTGAAAAATGCATTATTTTTCGTAAACAGATAATTGAAAATGTAGCGTGTGAAGCTCGATGCATTTGCTCAAGTACTTTTTTCACATCATGTATAATACTACTTCAGGACCATGTCCTATAGGACACTACTGTCCAGTTGGTACAACATCTCCCATACCATGTCCAGCTGGAAGATACGGTGATGAAATGCGACTTGCTTTGTGCAAGTCCTGCCCAGCAGGATACTATTGTGTGGCAAGTTCAGACAACTACACAAGCACTCCATGTCCTAAAGGTAAAAGTGGGTTACATGGTACAGTAAATAGATTGAATGTTATTCACAAACTAGTCAATTCTTATTGACTTCACTGTTCAACTGTTCACAGGTGTAATGCTATTCATATACTAATGAAACCTCTTTTACTGTTAACTGAAACTCATACACTGATGGAACATCACTGACAGTCTGTTTATAAGTCCATTTATATTTTGATCCTGTTGACATGTAACTCTTTTTTTCTCCCAAATGACAATGTAACTTTTTTTCCCCAATTTACAATGTAATTCATTATTTTTATTCCAAATAACACTGTAATCCATTTTTTTTCCAAATGACAATGTAATTCATTTTTTCCAAACTTGTAATGATTGTAACTTCTTTTTCTGAATGACAATGTAATTCAAGAACATAATGAAATATCAAAGGCAACATTTATCCTTCTAGGATCCTACTGCCCACTGGAAACCGAGTACAGTACTCAATATTTGTGTCCAGCTGGAACGTACAATAATGTCACAGGAGCAGACGACATATTTGACTGTCGCTCATGCACAGGTATATTTTTTTATTTGTGTGATAAAATGGATGCAGTGAAAGAAAAAAATATTTTAGAATTCACAAGTCAGCCATATTAAGATTTCCATATTAAAGTGTGTGTCTTACAAACTTTGTAAAAAAGGGCATTATGAGGGTAAGTGTTTATGTTCCACCATTATTCAACTTGAAGTAAAATTGTTTGGTCAGATTTTGAAATTAGGCTTTTGATATTGAGATATATATAAGAAATACTTCTTTGTGCAGGAAGACTATTAAACAGTAAAATTTCTATGAGGAAAAAGTCTGACAGTGTAGTCAAAGTCAGTTTTCTCTTACAAGGAAAGGTAAAGGTTGTTATGACCTACTTTCTCAACTTACAGTGTTACAAGTTATCATTCATTTTAGAAAAACTGGTGCCGGTCTCTATAGAGTTAACCCTGCCAAGGAGAACAGTGAATGCTTATTGAAAAGAGTGTAGCTCTGGAGAGGCTTATTAAAAAAATTCATCTACAGTCAAACTTCTTTTAAATGAACTCAGTGGTACCAGCAAAATTTGTTAGTGATCAGTTGTTTGAGCTATCAGACAAAATTCATTATACAGGGATTTTTTTTTAACCTGACGACGCCTTCAAGAGAAAGATGGTGTACGAAATATCTGAGTTTGAGTTAGCGAAGTTTGACTGTAATTGGAAGGAAAATGTCTGTCTTTGTCCAGAGGTGTACTGTAAACAGAAGTTTTACTGTTTTCAGCTGGGAAGTATTGTGACTTGGATGGTTTAGCAGAGCCTGTGGATGATTGCACTGCTGGTTGGTATTGTGCTGGAGGAGCTTTCAGTTCCAATCCTGTGGAGTATAACTCCTCCGTTCCGAGTTTCACTGTAAACATGTCATGTCCAACCTACCTCACCAATTTTACAGGAGGGCCTTGCCTTGCAGGTTAGTGTTGAACTTTTGCTACCATTTTAACATAATAATTATGAATCACTTTACTCAAAAAAGTCATAATTCTACACAAGAAATGCAATATTGCATGGCTATATCTTATATTATACATAATTATCATTATATATACAGGATGTGTGTGTTACATAGTTGCGTATGATATACTTTACAGGAACATACTGTCCAACGGGTTCCTCAGCACCTATACCATGCCCAGCTGGTCAATATTGTGGAACTGACAATCTGGCATGGCCGACTGGAAATTGTACAGCTGGATATTACTGTAGTGGCAGTGACAATATACCAAACCCAACACCATGCAGCGTAGGATACTACTGTCCTGAGGGAACATCCATAGAAATTGCTTGCTCACCTGGAACATTTAACAGTATGTACATGTCAATATATCGTCGGGTTAAAAAGCAAGATTAAAGCAAAAAGTAATATTTTAACAGAGTTTTGCCAATTTTGCATTGTTTTAAAAATTAACCCCAAAAAAGTAGTTTCATGCCGAGTCTATCTAATGAGTCAACATGTAATCACTTATTGCATGGCTTGCTGGAAGTACTTCCTGAGGTCCAGGACATAAATTTTCATATAAATCTTCATAATTTTTTTATTTTGAATAAAAAAATAACAACAAGAGATTTTGTGATGACAGAAAACTTTAATTTAAAATATTTTGTTTATCATCCAGATGTAACTGGTGGCCAGAGTGATGCAGACTGCCTAGAATGCACAGCAGGCTACTACTGTCAGTCATATGGTTTATCCATGCCCACTGGCCTCTGTAGCATTGGGTACTACTGCCCTGGGGGTCAGGACACACCCACACCAAGCTTGTATGCCTGCAGTCCAGGACATTTCTGTTATGAAGGAAGTCACAACCAGACTGGTTGCCCATCAGGAGACTACCAGCCACACTGGGGACAGGGAGACTGTGATCCATGTCCAGAAGGCTCATACTGTAAAGCATTTGGTAAGTCAGATTTTTTTTCCAGACTGGTTCATTCATAGAAATATCTACAATGTAAAAGTTTACGAGTCATGCTTTTTTTCCAGACTGACATCTTAAAAACAATAGTGTATTCTAAATATTTCATGTGTCGTATTTTTTCTGACTGATTTCCTTGTGTTGTAAATGTTAAAAGTTCATATCATTTTCTGTCAGACCAGTGCATACTAGAAAATAAATTTTGACAAACAGTTACCATCCTGCAGCATGGTCACAAGTCTGAATAGGGAAACATGAAACTTTATTAGCTTAAGGTTATTGTATGCTTGTATGGTTGTTGCAACTTCTTTTAAGGTTAAGAAGATTAGATAACTAGATAATGACAAAAATAAACCTTTTCATTTAATTTATATATATACAGGCGATTACACAGACTTAGATGCAGACAACATAACGACCACTGGAAATTACTCTGGTTTGTATAGAAGTTACCGAGGTGTTGAGGTACCTACTGTTTGTCCGGAAGGTTCTTACTGTCCTCTAAACACAAAACATGGCATGGAGTACCTGTGTCCAGAAGGCACATACAGTAACATGACAGGACTGTGGCTGTCAACTCAGTGCACGCCATGCGAGCCAGGATCATACTGTGCTGGAGAAGGTAAGAGTGTAGTTATTCTAATCCAAGTTATCTCAAAAAAGTATTTGACCTGAAGTCATTCAACCGTACAGGGTTGTTATTCAGCATGTGAATTTGTGCACAAGGTGTGTTAATGTAATGAGATTTTACACAGCCAGACCAGAGTTATGGCCCTTGACTTGGCAAGAATATGCATACAGTGACAGGCCTGGGGGCACCAGTGTCCTGGGAACACACATTTAGTTCTTTATAATTACTATAGTTGTGAAAAAATATACTTAAAAACTCCAGTCTAGCATCATGTAGACATGATAAAAACAGTCAAGTTCCAGTCTATAAATAGTGTGAAATATATAATGTTTCTATTCAAGGCAACACTCAACCATCTGGATTATGCGATGCTGGATACTTCTGTACATTGGGAGCGTACAATGCCACACCAACCGACGGTACAACTGGGGACATTTGCCCATTCGGTAAATATTGTATCCAGGGAAGCATTACAGGAACAGGTTGTCCAGTTGGAACATTTAGCAATGTTACCGGACTCAAAGCAGATACTGAATGTACCGACTGTACTGGAGGATTTTATTGTGGAAGTGTTGGACTTACAACTGAATCTGGAACATGCTGGGCAGGTATGTAGTTTTACTAACTGAATAAATTTGAAGGTCAGGAAGATGCTAATCAATGTGAGAAAATTGTAAAAAGAGCAATACTTGTTGTATTTGCACCTACAAAAGTTGATGCAAAATTTGATGCATATTCTAACATCTGCAATTGGAAAGATTTTTAACTTTTAATCTGACTGTAGGAATACGATGGGGAGCTATCCTGCGCCACCTGGTGTTAGCGTCCATGCCTTGTATAGCTGTAGTTTCCTCGATTATTCTGTTTTGACTATTCAGCATTTAAATGGTTGAGCGCTCTGTCTTCTCTGACTGCTCTGTATATGAATTACTTGATGAAAATTGTTGCGCCATTCATGCATCGAAGAAAATAGAATATACTAACATTACAGGTGTATCAAGTGAAAGTAATTCAGGTACTAGAGTAATAAATTCTCAGACAGAAGAAAAACTATTTTTTTGTTTAGAAATGTATCTGCAAAACCTAGTGAGGGTATTGTTGATAAAATACTATGATTTGCAAGCAGTGTTAACCTTTTCTGAAGTTACCTAGAAAAAAGCACTGCAGAGGTGAAATAGCTATCTCTCAAAAACTGCTGTTGTTTTTCAGGTCATTACTGCTCTTTAGCTTCGGAGGTACCAAACCCTGTGGGACAGTCTTATGGAGACTTGTGTACTGCAGGACATTATTGCCCCAATGGCACAGCAACACCATATAATTGCCCTGCCGGAACTTTCCTCAACACAACTGGTATTGGAGATATTGCAGACTGCACACCTTGCTCACCAGGTATAGTACTTGACTGGTTCTCTTTGTTGGGAACGGTATTGGACCGGTTCTTGGTATGTTAGATTGTATACACTTCAGTTACTGGACTGGTTCTTTATATGTTAGGCTGTAGGTTTGATATTTGACTGGTTTTCTGTGTGTTCAGACTGTATATATGATACTGGACTGGTTTGGGGTATGTTAGGCTGTACATAAGGTATGGTACTGGACTGGTATGGGGTATGTTAGGCTGTACATAAGGTATGGTACTGGACTGGTATGGGGTATGTTAGGCTGTACATAAGGTATGGTACTGGACTGGTTTGGGGTATGTTAGGTTGTACATAAGGTACGGTACTGGACTGGTATGGGGTATGTTAGACTGTACATAAGGTACGGTACTGGACTGGTATGGGGTATGTTAGGCTGTACATAAGGTATGGTACTGGACTGGTATGGGGTATGTTAGACTGTACATAAGGTATGGTACTGGACTGGTATGGGGTATGTTTGACATGTAACTGAAGGTATGGGATATGGACTGTAGGTATGGTGATGATGGGGTATGTTAGACTGTACATAAGGTATGGTACTGGACTGGTATGGGCTGTACATAAGGTGTTGTACTGGACTGGTTGATACTGGACTTGGTATGATATTGGAATATGGACACTGGTTCTTTGTGTATTAGGCTGTTCTCCAGTATACTTACTGTACACTGGTTATGCTACCTTACTAGTTTTTAATATATACTAAATATGACCTTATTCTAACTTCTTGTACATTGTGTTGAGATATACATTTTTTTTTGAATGAAGAATGAAGAGTTTTTGACTAATCAAACAGTTTTGTCATGGCAGGCTCTTACTGTGAGACACTGGGACTGGTTTCCCCCACTGGACTGTGTAATGCTGGTTACTACTGTACCCTTGCTGCCAATAACAGCTCGCCGACAGATGGAACAACGGGAGATATTTGTCCAGAGGGTTACTACTGTGAGATCGGTTCAGATGACCCAACTCCATGTGCAAATGGAACATATATGAATACAACTGGAGCATCTGCCTGCATCACATGTCCAGCAGGATTTTTCTGTGTTAACAGAGAAAGAGCTGATATATGTCCACAGGTAAAGATGTTTGATGTATTAAAATTTTGTAGATATCAGTTTTATCAAATACATGTCAAATTTACCTGTAAATATATCAAGTTGTCATGCAACAATTATCAAGTTTTTATGTAAATATGTAAAGTTGATATGTATATATAGCAAAGTTAATGTTCCTATAAATATATCAAATTTACTTTTGAATATATCAAATTTACCTGTAAAATCATCATTTAGCTGTCAATATATCAAATTTACATACCAATATATCTGGTTTGCAGAAATATAAATTTTTCTAAACCCTTACCATGCTGGACACAACTGATTCTGCCTTTGTGACCAGTGTAGATCATGATCAGTCTGCACATCTGTGCAGTCTGATCAAGATCTGTACTGTTCGCCATTCAGTCAGTATCTTTTTTGCAAAAGCCCCTTTTAACAGTTAAAGGTACTTTCCAAATTGAAAGAGGGACAAGTTCATCATAGAAATTTAGCGAGGTAAGGGTTAAGAGTCACCATGCTAAAGTATGTTTGATGAGGTCATAAAAATTATTGTATTGTTTCAGGGTAATTATTGTCCTACTGGTACCGGGGCTGACGTGCAGCTTTGTGCAGCCGGTACATTTGGAGCTACTACAGGATTGTCTGCCCAGTCACAGTGTACCGATTGTACAGGTAGGCACATTCGATATAGCGGATATGTAAGAACAATCGGCAATGTCTTTGTTATAAGATGTTTTTGGATGTGTCATGGCAGTCTGAAATATTCTTGCACGTTTTTTCAAAATTTTTTGGCTATAATGGGCACAAGGGTTAACGCAGCAGAAGAGAACTGCCAAACTTATATAAAGAGATATTAAAAGGATCAACTCCAACTTATTATTAACATTTACAAAGAAATGTTTTGTTACACAGGACTTTACAGTATAAATGTCATCTTTTGTGTAGGTAAAAATTTGTCTTTATGAAGTTAAAGATATAATTAACAAATTTTGTAATGCAATATTCAAGATATAATATTAAAAATATTGTCCTGTGTATTTCATAATTATTAATATGTTAAAATTATAACTACAGGTGGGTCTTACTGTGCCACCCCTGGAAGCCCCGCTCCAGATGGCCCTTGTTCAGCTGGACATTACTGTACTGTTGGTGTAGACACTGCCACACCAGCCACAGGAGGAGGCCACACTGGCACCGGAGGAGAATGTTCTGCCGGAACTTATTGTCCAACCAATTCTTCTATGGAAACTCCCTGTCCTGCAGGAACCTATGCGATAAATACAGGTATGTCTTTCTGTTTAATGAAAAATTATATGTGCAATCAGTTCATTTCGATATGAAGTGTGCAGGGAGCATGATCTTAAAGTTGATATAAGGTATGGAGGGAACATAATGTTTCACATGGTTATAAATACAAAAAATAGGAAGGTAACATCCTGTATAGGTACAGCAGTAAAATGCAGATGGAAAATATTGAAAAGAAAATTACTTAACTTTAGTGTATACTAATAAAGTGGTCTTAGGATAAAATACATAATTATGTGGGTCTAAATTTTGTAATCTTTTTAGTGGGTTTAGTTGGGATCAAAGAATTAGCAGTATTTTTATTTTATCTCTCTGAAGGTCAAGCTGCTTGTGACCCCTGCCCAGGTGGATACTATTGTGTGTCAGGAACCACAGATTATAGTGCCTTTGCCTGTCAGTCAGGATACTATTGTCCTGAGGGTACAGAATATTTTGATCAGTACCCGTGTCCATCTGGAACATATAATCCAGACATGAATTCCAACAATGACTCAGCATGTCTACTCTGTGATCCTGGAAAATACTGCTTGGGAGCTGCCCTTAGTAACACAGTTGGGGATTGTGCTCCAGGATATTACTGCACAGGAGGGGCAGACAGTCCAAGACCCACTGCTGCTGGTAAGATGTATACTTTATTATGTTTTAGGTAATAACATTGATATATTGATTCCTGTGTCGTAAGCTCAGTTGAGAAAATAAACTTTCCGAGAAAATAAACTTGAAAGTGATCACTTGAATATCCCTAGCCAAAACTGACAGGGCATGAAAATTTTAAACTTATAAAAACTGGGTTCAGACCTTATACAAGTTAATAATCTATGAGGCAGTAAAATTAGACCTTGTTTTAAATTATGCTAAATGTTCATGACATGAAAAACATTAAATTTTACATGCAATTCTTGTTCCAAATTTAGGTAATTACTCATCTGTTGACCTATGTGTGTGTACAGACCAGAATTTTACCGGTGGGCGATGCCAGCCAGGAAGTTACTGTCCACTTGCTTCAGGTGCTCCTCTAGACTGTACACCAGGACAGTACTGTGAAACATACGAGCTCAGCACCCCAACAGGTTTGTTGCAGTATTTTCTCAGTTCCGTATTCTAGATAATTACTTTTTTATGTAACAAACAAAATCTTTTCCAAAATGTCAACTTTTGAATTGCAACTGTAAGGAAGGTCAAGGACTTTGCTGCTGTCAACATGTTTACTGATTTAGCTCCCTTGACATGCAACACCAGTACTGTAAAATCATCAAAGTTCATGGGCATGAAATTTCATGGTTTTGGTAAAAAAAAAAGGTAATTGTTTGGCTATAAATTTTTACATTTCAGTTTTTGAACATTGGAAGTTAGAGTGGAAATGCTGTTTACTGATTGGTTATCACTTTCATATATTGATGAAACCACTAAATCTGCAAAAATTAGTCCTCCACAAATGTTAAGAATTTCTCAGTAGTTGAATAATTTGTAACACATCACAGTGTCAGGTTCAGAATTTAAGCAGATTCTGATAAGTACATCAAAGCAGTGCACTCTAACTGATATTTTAGGCAGAATGTTTCAAAGCCTTGGTTTTCCCAATTGTTTTAAAATTTTCAGATTAAAAAAATACATGGTCTACCATCCTGGTTATAGTACAAGACCATAATTTCATGTTAATCTTCTAAAATTACTTAGAATTTTGTAAGTCATGCTTCTGCCAATGTTATATACATTTTTTCTTGACAAAAGTGACACCCAGTTTTAAGTATTTATTATCTATACATTTTTATAATGTGTGTATAATAATTCAGGTGACTGTGATGCCGGATATTACTGCCCTGGTGGTGATACTGAGCCAAATCCTGCCGCAACCATCTGCACAGTGGGTCACTATTGTCCACAGGGCTCTGCATCCCCAACAGCATGTCCAGCAGGAACATACTCCAACTCTACACAGCTCACACAGGAATCAGACTGTCAGAATTGTACAGCAGGTATATCAGTTAGTTCCATGTTGATAATAATTTAGTGTGTAAGCCAGTCTCTGATCAGATAGATCCATGTTGATAAAATTTGAGTTTGTAAACCAGTCTCGGATCAGATAGTTCCATGTTGATAAAACTTGAGTTTGTAAACCAGTCTCTGGTCAGATAGTTCCATGTTGATGAAATCTGAGTTAGTAAACCAGTATATAGTCAGATAGTTCCATGTTGATAAAATTTGAGTTTGTAAACCAGTCTCTGGTCTGATAGTTCCATGTTGATGAAATCTGAGTTAGTAAACCAGTATATGGTCAGATAGTTCCATGTTGATAAAATTTGAGTTTGTAAACCAGTCTCTGGTCAGATAGTTCCATGTTGATGAAATCTGAGTTAGTAAACCAGTATATGGTCAGATAGTTCCATGTTGATAAAATTTGAGTTTGTAAACCAGTCTCTAAAAATAGCCTTTTTATTGGTCATTGTGTCTTGTGTCAAATCACTATGGAGAACATGTGCCTTTCTTGGAGATCAAACTTCCGCTGACTTCAAGTCAATTGCTCCTTACCACTGTGGGTTCAAAATATCACTTTTGGGTGTAGAACTATGTTCTGTGAAGCCATCCACCTGGTTTACAAAAGGTCCATGGTTCTACCCAGGTGTGCACTTTGTACCTTCAATAAATTCTAGGAAGGGCACCTTGGGTCTTCCTCAACCATTTGGAAAGCTGAAATTTTTGGATGAAGTTGTTTTATAGTTTTATTAGCTCATCTGATTTTTTGAAAAAAAATGATGAGTTATTGTCATCACTTGAGCGGTTCGGCGTCTGCGTCTGCGTCGGCGTTGCCTTGTTAAGTTTTATATTTAGGTCAGCTTTTCTCCTAAACTATCAAAGCTATTGCTTTGAAACTTGGAATACTTGTTCACCATCATAAGCTGACCCTGTATAGCAAGAAACATAACTCCATCTTGCTTTTTGCAAGATTTATGGCCCCTTTTGTACTTAGAAAATATCAGATTTCTTAGTTAAGTTTTATGTTTAGGTCAACTTTTCTCCTAAACTATCAAAGCTATTGCTTTGAAACTTGGAATACTTGTTCACCATCATAAGCTGACCCTGTACAGCAAGAAACATAACTCCATCCTGCTTTTTGCAAGATTTATGGCCCCTTTTGGACTTAGAAAATATCAGATTTCTTGGTTAAGTTTTATGTTTAGGTCAACTTTTTCTCTTAAACTATCAAAGCTATTGCTTTGAAACTTGCAACACTTGTTCACCATCATAAGCTGACCCTGTACAGCAAGCAACATAACTCCATCCTGCTTTTTGCAATAATTATTGCCCCTTTTGGACTTAGAAAATCATTTTCTTGGTTGAGTATTATGTTTAAGGCAACTTTTCTCATAAACTATCAAAGCTATTGCTTTAAAACTTGCAACAGTTTTTCACCATCATAAGTGGACACTGTACATCAAGAAACATAACTCTATCCTGCTTTTTGCAAGAATGATGGCCCTTTTTAGACTTAGACTTAGAAAATCATGGGTAGGACAATATTTCTATTATACAAAAAAAATCAGATGAGCGTCAGCACCCGCAAGGCGGTGCTCTTGTTCTATGTGCCTTGCTTGCAATCTGTTTTGTCTAAGTTAATTATCTCCTCAATGATATATGCATCATTGCCTTCAAATCCTCTGTTTAACCTTTAACCATCTGCCAGCAAGTGAATGTGCCTTTGCAACCAGTGCAGACTAAGATCAGCCTGCAAGAATCATAGTCTGCAAGGATCACTATTCAGTCAGGAAATTTTCAGTGAAAATCCTGTGAATAATAAATGGTACTGCCCAAATTGAATGATAGACTGGTCCATTTTAGAAATTCAGCAGGGTAAAGGTTAAGTTACTTTGGGATTTCACATTGTGTAGCCTACTTGCCCTTGCCCAGTTTAAGGTCAGAAAAATTGGCCTTAGTGGCAGTTTTTATGATAGGTTAAGAAGTTTGCCTGTAGTTACATAATAGTTTTTGATGAAATTCTTATGCTTTCTGCAGGCTACTACTGTGTATCACCAGGCCTGATAGAGGTGACTGGACCATGTTTGGCAGGATACTATTGCCCTGGAGGCCAGGCTGTACAGGACCCTGTGGAATACCCATGCCCCCAGGGAATGTACTGCCCCACGGGTACAGCAGTACCATTCATGTGTGAAAACGGAACTTACCAAGATCAGACAGGTCAATCCTCATGTATAACCTGTCCTTCGAGATATTACTGCGACCCGTATGAACTGTCGACAGGAACCAATGACTCTGGAGTCATTCATCCCATATCGTGCCCCGTTGGTCATTATTGCCCGTTAGGAACAGGAGCAAAAAACAGCTTCCCGTGTCTGCCAGGAACCTATAGCAATGACATAGAATTGGAGGCTGACAGTAAGTTGAATCAGATTTTGTGTTTTTGGTTTAACTGACGATCATCAGCAGCATGGGAACATATAATTTCAAGTTCTAAAGGTAAAATAAATTAGAAACTTTTTTAATTAAGATTTAATACTGGGGATTAAATGTAATCACAAAATCCATGAAAAGTATTCATCTGTTTTATGGTGCAGTTCCTGCATACTGGCTAGACTAAAAGTATCCAGAATTTTCTGAAAATACTAATATGGTATGCACTGTGAAAAGAATCTTGTCACAGGGGTAGAAGGTGCATAAGGGAATACCTTACTCTCGGGTAACATGGAGAGTACTTGGCAAAGCCTCTTTACTGCCTGAACAATTACTTTTAACAATTACCCTCAAACAGTTAAAACCAGTGAAAAATGGTTAAATCAGATAGCAGTTTGACCTAGTCCCTTGTGAATTCAAAGTTTTTGTACCAAAAGAATAACAAGTTGGCGTCAGTTAATACATGGTATATATAAATGAATGACTGCATTCACTTTTTACAATGTTGCAAATTCATCATTTTGACAGTTTTGAATGAAGTAAGACAGACCAGTGCAAATTCATGAAAAAAAGATTCACATGATTTTTTTTTGTGTTTTACAATGTTTGAGGTCAGCTATATATGATTGTAAATTTCCTTGTTTGCAGATGAATGTTTTGATTGTACCAACCAATATTATTGCCAGTCATATGGTCTCACTGCCGTAGAGGGACTGTGTGCCCCAGGATACTTCTGTAATGCCAAAGCATCCACCCCGACCCCAACAGATGGTACCACTGGAAATATTTGTCCAGAAGGCCAGTATTGTCCAGAGGGAACGTTTATACGTGAGTATTGTTTCAGTTTTACAGTTTGAGGAAATGTATGTACTAAAACATTGTATCACATGTTTTACGTTGTGGGAGTGAAATATGCAGTTACATAATTTTGATGTTATATAGAGGATATTTGTTTGTTTCAGTGAAATATCAATTTTATTTCACAAGTGAGAATCAAAAACTGATATTTTCACGAGTGGCGTAGCCACAATAGCCACGAGTGAAAATGACTTTTTTTTTGGTGCTCACGAGTGAAATAAAATTGATATTTCACTGAAACAAACAAATTTTCTTTTTATTTCATGTGTAAAACTCTATTTTTGTTGCGTAATTTATAAAAATGTCGAAAATCGTGGGAAAGATCAGCAGAAAGCATAACACAAATGACGTCATTTTATCGATGTCATCGTCATTATGGTCCCTGGTATTCATAACGCCCGGTATACAATTTGACTTCAGTTGCGACGGAGGACCGGAACAAGTTCGGCAAAAACAGTGAAAATAAAAATGATAATCTACTGTTTCAAAACTGTGGATTATCACTTTTATTTCACTGAGAAAACTCTATAATTCACTGGAAAACATAAAATAAACTAGTGTAATGGCATTTTGAAATTGACAGTGTTTCAAGTACATGTTGGTCAGCTTTATTTTGTCTTTAACTGGAAAAAAGAAATTTCAAAGATTTGTATGCCTTCAAAGGAGAAACATCCTGTAATTGATTCGTTTGTTTAGCAGACTATCTGAAAATCATTCCAGTGACACTTTTCACAGTATAGAGCATAAACAGAATATATGTCACACAAGAGTGCCATCTCTACCTACAAGGTTGTAGGCAAAAGCACTAGTATTATCGCTAACACTGTGAAAAGTTTGCCATTTTTAGGTTACGTGTGTTTTGCAAACAAATTTGTTCTGGGCAAAAGCTCAGATTTCAGAAAATTAAAGTAAGTTTCATATACAATGAAACATCCTGTGTATCATGCATCAGTGGCTTATACACCCAACTTGCTAATGCACTTCAATATAGTTTTGTTTGGATTATTCAAAAATTTAAATAATTTGGGTGTTGACATTGAGTTGACAGTGTTTCACTTTAACATTTTTATTTGCAGCTACTGATTGCCCGGCGGGAACTTACAGCAACTTGACAGGACTGGCAAATGTCAGTGAATGCATCCCTTGTGACGCCGGTAAATACTGCCCATCAGATGGCCTTATTGAGCCTCATGCAGACTGTTCGGCTGGATATTTCTGTGAACTTGGATCTACTGAACCAACCCCAGTCGGACAGGTCTACGGGTACGAATGTATAATAGGTCACTATTGTGAACAAGGAACAAAGTCGCCGACACCATGCCCCAAGGGAACCTATAACCCTGATATAGGTAAGTGTAGACTGAAAATTTCTTAATCATTCTAGTTACTTTAACTTCAGTTAAAAGACATATAGAATAAAACAGATCTGAAACTATTATAAGAACAAGGAAGAAACTCTCGCAAAGTCTCTTGCTGACCAAATGAGATAACATATGTAAAAAAGTTTTCTTTACCTTTCATTCAATTAAGAAATGAAATGATTTTTCCCAGTATTCATGCGAAATGAACAACAGAATAGGATCGGCAAATTGCCAATCCTATTCTGTCATTCATTTCGCATGAACACCGAAAAAAATAGTTTCATTTCTTATATTTACATTATATTTCCTTTCCATTTGTAAACAAGATAATATTATAAATTGCACATATTTTGTAGCATTTAACATTAAAATCAGCTTCCTGGCCATTCTGTTCAACACACAGAATAACTGCGACGTCATCTAAGGAACGTTCTCCCTGACTATACGCGGACATTGTCAAAACAGCGATCAGTTATCACTAAGCAGCGATGACGTAAATTTCGCGCCTTTCCTTTTGTTGTTCATATGAAATGAACGTCATAATTTTCAATGGAAAAGAATAGGGCGAATGTAAATATAAAGCATTAAAGTGCAGGTGTTTGATAAATTTATCAAACTATATATCATTTTACAAACAAATGGACAGTCATAGTTCTGTCGTTTATTATTCCTTATTTCCATGTTTTAATGCGTAATTAACAAGGAGTAAACTTGCAGACTTTCTTTGTAATTATAGGAACTGTTTCATGAAAATTATGTCATTTGATTGAACATTTTAATTTTCTAGATTTAAATTCACAATGTGAGGGATTTTGTAAAGTGGTTTCTCAGGGCATTCCATTCCTAACAATGGTGCATTCTTGGCTGTTGTGAAAGTGATTGCTAAAAAGTTGTTTTATTTAACAGGAAAGCAAGCTCTGTCAGATTGTGTCGACTGCCCAGGTGGATCTTACTGTCTTACGTCGGGAAGTAGCAATATCACTAACGACTGTGATCCAGGCTATTACTGCATCGGAGCAGCTTTTGAAAGCAACCCAACGGGTAAGTAATAAGTACAATGTTAAAGTCTTTCAGTTCAATTTTTCAGGAAGTTTGAATGAAAATTTACTCACAAGAAAACATTGTCAGCCTATTTATTAATAACCTGTGGAAAGCTTAAGACCATGTGTATCTGTTGTCATTGGATTAAACACTCTATGTTATGACTGTATGAAAAGTCAGTATGTGTTAAGTCTGTAGTGTGTAAAGTGTTATTGGGTCTTCCATTTTCAGAACCATTTTGAAATTTGGCAGTGATGTTTGTAAACAACTTTACAGCTTGTGTCTTCAAGACCATGTTAGATTTCTAAAAAAAACAGTGGTTTTCTTTTTTTGTATCCAATTTTCTTGAGACACAGTGTAAATCCGCATTGTTTCTCAGATAATGTCACTGGCAATTTTAAATCCTTACCATTTTATAGATAATGTCACCGGAGATATTTGCCCCATTGGGTACTACTGTCCACTTGGCTCTGCTACTTATACAGTATGTGCTCCGGGCACATACACAAACACCACAGGACAAGCCTTGTGTCACACATGCCCAGCAGGCTTCCAGTGCACAGGAGGCGACGTGGTTGATCCATGCCCGCAGGGACAGTACTGTCCAGAAGGAACAGGTGTTGTAACACAGCCATGCCCAGCTGGTAAGAAATTTATGAAGATAATATCATTTATTTAATATTTAAAAAATAATAATATTCTGAAATAATTGGTGGGAGGCTAATTTTCATGGATTTCATGGTTTCATCAATTTAGAAAATTTAAATCCAATGAACATGTGAAATTCACACTAGCTTAAATATACCAGTTTGTATCCCCATGGAAAAGCCATTTTGGCCAAAGTCATGAAATGTAATGCCCACAAAATTAAATGATTTCACAGGATAAGAATCAAATTATTAAGTATGTCTTTTTGAAGCTTAGAAGGCAGCCTAGCAAATTAATAGCAGGTTTCTATTCAAAGGCATAACATACTATTGCAATCACCTATTATAAGATTTTCTAGTGACGTTTTTGTGCCCCCCTGTGAGTGGTGGGGGCATATAGATTTGGTCTTGTCCGTGCGTCCGTCCGAAGTTCGTGACGTGCCTAGCTCAAAATGTAATTGATATATATTGATGAAACCTTGCATGAGTCTTTACCATGATATGAACTTGCGCACCTCCTATTTTTCATCTGGGTCCGCCTCCTATATCCAGAGTTATTGCCCCTGAAATAGTCAAAAATGCACATTTTCACCTTGTGACGCGCCTAACTCAAAAAGTATTACATATAAATTGATTAAACCTTGCATGAGTCTTTATTATGATATGAACTTGTGCACCTCCTATTTTTTTATCTGCCTCCGTCCCCTATTTTCAGAGTTATGGCCCCTGAAATAGTCAAAAATGCACATTTTCACCTTGTGACGCACCTAGCTCAAAATTTATTACATATAAATTGATTAAACCTTGCATGAGTCTTTATTATGATATGAATTTGCGCACCTCCTATTTTTTATCTGCCTCCATCCCCTATTTTCAGAGTTATGGCCCCTGAAATAGTCAAAAAATGCACATTTTCACCTAATTATGTGCCTAACTAAAAAAGTATTTAATGTAAATTCATGAAACCTTGCTTGAGTCTTTATCATAATGTGACCTTGCACTCTTGGCATTCTTCTTGAGAATCTTAGCATTTATTACAGAGTTATGGCCCTTGAAATAGCCAAAATAGTGGATTTTTTGTTTGTGATGCTCATAGCTCAAAAAGTATATGGTATAGAATAATGAATCCTTTTCATAATTTTTTTTTTGAGGCTATTCCCCATTAAGACTGCAAACATTTGAATTATATCCCCTTATTTGTGACAAATGTACCAGTGGGGGGCACACCCTGTGTCCTACAGACACATTCTAGTTTTTTCATGATTTGATAGAACAGTGTTGATTATAGTTATAATGTTGCCTGATCATCTATTTTCAATGTTTTTAAATTTGTGACTTTCTAATATTATCCAGTTTATGGTAATACATTTATGTGCTATTATTATTTCAAGGTACATATGGAGCGACAACAGGTCTCGCTAACTACACAGATTGCACCGACTGTACTTCGGGATACTACTGCGAAACAACCGGTCTACTTGCCCCAACAGGAGTGTGTGATCCTGGACATTACTGTGTACAGGGTAAGTCTAGGGCTGAGCCCAAAAACTGTTGAAACAGAATATAAATAAAGAACAAGATACAATAGTTTTGCACTCTGTCCTCAAAGTATCTGCCTTGCCTTTGATATTTTAAAGAAATATTAATAAAACCATGTTTGTTCTTGTTAGATTAATTGTTGTAGATTACATGGTATAGAGTAATTTGCAAAAGAAAATTTACTATGAAATCATAATTTGTGTAAAATTTGTTCACTAGAGTGTGATTTTATATTCTGGAAGATTTTTTTCTGATCAGTATTGCTGTTAAATCAATCAAATACTTATTTCACAATTTACAGGTGTAGATTTGAAGGTACCAGCTACAGGAATAGGAAATACAGGAACCGGCGATGTGTGCCCGGCTGGCTTTGAGTGCCCAAGCAATTCTGCCTTCTACAGTCCATGTGTACCGGGTACCTACTCACCAGGAGATGGATATTCTAGTTGTTTGGCTTGTCCACAGGGATACTATTGTGTAAATGCTACGGTTAGTCCGGTTATATGCCCAACAGGACACTATTGTCCAGAAGGGACAACAGCCGCCACGGAATTCACATGCCCGGCTGGAACTTACAACAATGTGACTGGTAAGTTGTGCGTCTGCTGCAGAAAGATAGTAAGCTAGTAAGAAGTGCATCAACTGCTACAACTTGATAAGAACTCTCTTTCAAAATCACTTTATTATTTGCTATCTGTTAAAATTACTTTATGCAACTAGCATCTTGAATTGCTGCATCAAGCAGATAAAACTTGAGTTTGAAGACCAGTCTCAGAATGCAGCCTTGTCATTGGCCAGTTTCAAATTTGTTTGCAGAAACAACCAATCAGATGTTAGAATTTGAGACTGGTTTCCACACTCAGTTTTATAAGCTTTGACCCACAACTTTCATAATATGGAATTATTGCAGACAGCTTAAATGCCACATTTTGTGAACATAACATTTAATTTTGAAATTAGTTGTGGCCTTAAATGCATATGTAGCAGTTGTGGTTTTCATTATTCATTCGAAATTTTATTTAAATCTGTGTTAATTCAACCCTTAACAGAGCAAATAGAAAATTTTATGAATGACTAAGGGTCAAGGACATTGACAAATATAGGGGCCATTATCTTTTCTTCATTTGTGCAGTAACTGTTCTATAGTGATATATTTAAATCTGTTGAAAATTATGCTTGTAGGAAAATTATTTTTAATATACCTTGTAACTCACTCTGACATGACTTTCATGGATATTTTCAATACAATATTTTCTAGGCTCCACCAATGACACAGACTGTATAGATTGTCCCCCGGGTTATTTCTGTGAGGGGACCGGCAATGTTGTGCCTGATGGACTCTGTGAGGAAGGATTCTGGTGTGCTGGCGCCGCCTCTAGTGCCCGACCTTATGACCCTGGTAATGCAGTATCTACTGGAGGAAATGCTAGGTATGTGTACATGATATATTTAATCAGTATCTGTTTAAAGTTGAATAAGTTATAACTTACACAAATCTGATCGTTTCAGTGTTTCCATTTCCTCATGTTTTAACCATATGAGCCATGCCATGAGAAAACCAAAACTGTGGCTTTGCAACCAGCATGGATCCAGACCAGCCTGCGCATCCGCGCAGTCTGGTCAGGATCCATGCTGTTCGCTAATGGTTTCTCTAATTGCAATAGGCTTTGAAACGAACTGTTAGTGAACAGCATGGATCCTGACCAGATGCGCAGATGCTCAGGCTGGTCTGGATCCATGCTGGTCACAAAGCCACTATGTTGGTTTTTTCATGGCGCGGCTCATATAAATTTTAAGTGCACATAATACAGTGAAATCATGTAATTTCATGGGCATGAAATTCTGTTTTTTGCCAGGGTGGCTATTTTGAGAGGATACGGATTTTTAATATGAATTTAAAATTAATGGGAATTGAACATGTTCATTTGGATACAATTTCATGGATAAGGTGAACCACGAATTCTGAGAAAAAAGTCAGGTAACTTTTATAATGATTAATCAAAGATCTGAAGTTACTAAAAAAAGAAAACAAAAGGGAACAACAGAGTTTTCATTTGGTCTTTCACTCTATCTGAAAAATCAGCCAAAATGCTACACTTGCAATATCTTTAGCAGTGTAAAAAACTCAAATTGTTTTACCTTGTACATTTTGAAGTCTTAGTCATAATGTATGATACAATCTGAGTTTGTGTGTATGAATTAGTTGATTTCGGTTTTTGAAGATCATATGGATGAGAAATATTTGTTTGTTGGGATTTAATTTTGTGGACTTGCACAACCACCAAAATGAATCCCCCTCATATGGCAATGACTTTGCAATAATGGTGATGTTAACTGAAATGTAACAATGCAAAATTTTGTTTCAGATAAAAAATGTTTTAAAATTTTGAACTTTATTTCATAGTGCTTTGTACTCCAATGACACATGTGCTCCAATGTGGGATTGTGTATGCACGAATTTCCTCCTGTCGACAGGAGGTATCTGCCCCATGGGCTACTACTGCCCAGAGGGATCATCCAAGCCCATTGACTGTGACCCGGGAAAATACTGCGAGACTCCTGGTCTACCTTTGCCCACAGGTGATTATAGTTTCCATTTAAAAGAAAAAGAAAAACAAATATTGATATACATCAAAGTGTGACCAATGAAGTGTGATTATCTGTTAATTTAAAAGTTGATGTTAAAAAAGGCAAGGAGAAATGTGGCATCTGTTTCATTTTAAAGATTTTTTTTATGCCCCCACTTTGGGGAGGAGAGGGGGGGGGCATATAGATTGGCCCTTGTCCGTCCATCCGTCCTTCCGAGAATGTTGTGTCGCGCCTAGCCCCAAAAGTATTTGACGTAGAGGCACAAAAGTTTACAGGAATGTTGGTCACCATGTGTAGTTATGCACCTGGGGTTTCTCGCATCCGGATTCATTCATTCATATAGGAGTTATGGCCCCTGACTTTGTAAAAATTGGTCATTTTAGTGTTGTGTTGCGCCTAGCTCCAAAAGTGTTTGACGTAGAGTCACCAAAGTTTACAGGAATGTTGGTCACATGTGCAGTTGTGCACCTGGGGTTTTGCGTCCGGATTCATCCAGTCATGTAAGAGTTATGGCCCCTGACTTAGTAAAAATTGGACATTTTAATGTTGTGTAGCGCGTAGTTCCAAAAATATTTGACCTAGAGTCACCAAAGTTTACAGGAATGATGGTCAGCATGTGAAGTTGTGCACCTGGGGTTTCGCGTCTGGATTCATCCAGTCATGTAGGAGTTATGGCCCCTGACTTAGTAAATAATTGGTCATTTTAATGTTGTGTCGCATGTAGCTCCAAAAGTATTTGACCTAGAGTCACCAAAGTTTACAGGAATGTTGGTCAGCATGTGCAGTTGTGCATCTGGGGTTTCGCATCCAGATTCATTCAGTATTGTAGGAGTTATGGCCCCTGACCTAGGAATTGATTGCCATTTTAATGTCATGTAGTGGGGGCATCTGTGTCCCATGGACACATTTCTAGTTTAAGATTAATTCCAATGTCAGACAAACAAAATCAAGAATGCTACAAACACCCTTGATTCCATAGTATTTCACTAGCTAGTAATGTTGCAAATTTTATATCACTTAAATCAGAAAGAGCATAAAGTAACTGTTATTGCGAAATGGCAAAACCATTCTATTTGAGTTGTTATCCTTCAGATTAAACCATCTTTGTATGGAAAATTTGCTTCTTTGTATTCACATTCATAATGTATTTACAGGAAACTGTTCAGCAGGGCATTACTGCACCAATACAAGTACGACCCCACAGCAGATACCATGTCCGGTGGGTCATTATTGTCCGGAAGGTCAACAGCCGATACAGTGTCCAGCGGGAACGTTTTCAAACAACGAGCAAAACCAACAGGAATCAGACTGCGATAATTGCACAGCAGGAAGCTATTGTAATGGTAAGACAAAAATTGTTACCATAAAGTTTAATAATTCCTTGTGGAAGTTTTCTTTCTCTATTGAAATAGTTTTTTTTTTTTTTTAAAGAATCAGTAGTCTTAGTTCTATTTTTATTCTGATGAAATGATTTTAAATTCAAGATGGTATGCATATACATGCATACACATATACTTTGTGTCAGTGAGAGGATCTTGACAAAAAAGGAGCCTACATTTGTAAGTGGTTAGGGTGAGTTTAACGTTTACCTTTACCCTGCTAAGTTTCTAAAATGGACTGGTCTATCATTCAGTTTGGGCAGTACCATTAGTTACTCGAAGGGGTGTTCACTGAAAATCTACTGACTGAATAGCAAACAGTGCAGACCATGATCAGCCTGCACGGATGCACTGGCCACAAAGGCAAAATCACTTGCCGCCAGCAGGCTAAAGGTTAAAATATATACACCTCACTGATGTATGTTTGAAACCCGGCCTTGTACGTAGAATATGAAGAAGCTCTCCAGCCGGCTTGCAGAATGTCACAGGTTCTACTGAAGTTGCTGCATGCGCCTTAAAGATTGTCAGGAAGGATATCTCGGGCCTTACTTATTGGTTATAGTTTGCAAGTCATCGTTATTAGAGTGAAACACTGCTGGCTCAGGCTTCAGTGGTTCAAGAACCTTGGCTGACAAGTTTCATGTAGTCCTCGATCGTTCTCATAATATATTCTTATTATTGGTCTCTAGAATTGTGGTATAACTCAAGAAATTTGCTCATCGACTTGCAGCTTCGAGCAGTTGGTGTTTGTCTGTAGATGTGATTCTAGACCCAATATAAACAAACAACCTTTACTAAAATACTGGATTTTTTTATGCCCCCGAAGGGAGGCATATAGTTTTTGAACCGTCTGTCAGTCTGTCAGTCTGTCGGTCTGTCAGTCTGTCTGTCCGCAATTTTCGTGTCCGGTCCATATCTTTGTCATCGATGGATGGATTTTCAAATAACTTGGCATGAATGTGTACCACAGTAAGACGACATGTCGCGCGCAAGACCCACGTCCGTAGCTCAAAGGTCAAGGTCACACTTAGACGTTAAAGGTCATTTTTCATGATACTGCATTCGTGTCCGGTCCATATCTTTGTCATCGATGGATGGATTTTCAAATCACTTGGCATGAATGTGTACTACAGTAAGACGACGTGTCGCGCGCAAGACCCAGGTCCGTAGCTCAAAGGTCAAGGTCACACTTAGACGTTAAAGGTCATTTTTCATGATAGTGCATTCGTGTCCGGTCCATATCTTTGTCATCCATAGATGGATTTTCAAATAACTTGGCATGAATGTGTACCACAGGAAGACGACGTGTCACGCGCAAGACCCAGGTCCGTAGCTCAAAGGTCAAGGTCACACTTAGACGTTAAAGGTCATATTTCATGATAGTGCATTGATGGATGTGTCCGGTCCATATCTTTGTCATTCATGCATGGATTTTAAAATTATTGGGCATGAATGTGTACCACAGTAAGGCGACGTGTCGTGCGCAAGACCCAGGTCCGTAGGTCAAAGGTCCTAAACTCTAACATCGGCCATAACTATTCATTCAAAGTGCCATTAGGGGCATTGGTGTCATCCTATGGAGACAGCTCTTGTTTAAATAGTGGTGAATTTAGTTTATATTGATTTATCTATGCATTATTGTGATAAAAGCTCAAGCCAAGTCATAAACGGCGTCTATTTCAGGCACGGGATTGACAGCTCCCAGCGGTCTGTGCGCCCCAGGTTATTACTGTCCAGGAGGTCAGAGTTCAATCACACCTTCTGGTCTCGATTGCTGGGCCGGCCACTTTTGTGAAGAAGGATCAAATATCCCGACTTTCTGCCCCAATGGCACCTACCAGCCAAATACCGGACAGTCTAGTTGTATTAACTGCCCACCTGGCTTCTACTGTAACTTGGCGCTAGGTAAGTCTGGTTTTAATTCCAGTACTTTTCATTCAAGTTGTTTAAAAAGTAAATAATTTTTAAGAGGTAGCTTTTTTAATCACATGTAGTTGTGTTTTTTATAGAGAACAAATGTTTTGCTTTCTATAAATGAAGTCATGATCTCCTGTTATGATAAATTAATAAATCTGTATGTTAGAATCATGCTGCTTTGAGCCCTGCAAGGGTTGTCTTCAGTTGAAGCCATCCATCTGGCTTGCAGAAAAATGATGGTTCTACCTATATGTCTGCTAGTGCCTGTGAGGGGCACTAGGGGTCTTCTTCCACCATCAAAGCAGGAAAGTCCCAAAATGACTTGAAGTGCAGTGATGTGACTTAAAACCAAGCTGAAACATTGTGTAATAAAGGTTTCCTGTTTTTAAACAATTTCATTTTTAAATATTTCAGGAGATAGTACATACTGCAATGGTAAGTTTTTTTTATTTTTCACCTCTTACTAATTTTACTACTATAGATTTTGCACACTCACACAGAGTGTCACCCCCAAGATATATGAAAGTTTACTTAGTCTTAAATTGTCAACAAGTGACATATGTCCAAACAGTAATATTAAGTGGGGGCACTATTTTCCTATTTAATCGATTCTTCTGGTTTATATACTGTATATAAGAGTTTTGTGTTAAAATATAATGTGTTTTGTTTAAGGAGCTCCTGTCACTGAGCCCACTAACTGTACAATGGGATATTACTGTGGCGGAGCCACTAGCGTGCCAACACCGTGTCCTGTCGGTACATATGGAGATGCTCTTAACTATATTTATGATACGGACTGTCAGCCTTGTACCCCAGGAATGTATTGTGAAACTGAGGGGCTGATAGCACCAACCGGAAATTGTAGCGCTGGCTATTATTGTACTGGTGCTGCAGAAATAGCGGCACCTATAGATCATAATGTAAGTTTATTCAGGAAACAATTTTGCTGCAGAAAAAGTGTCGCATATAAATCAAAACGTAAGCTTTCTCATAAGATAGTTTTGCTGGATCCCATAGAATGATCTCTAAAGAAGAAAACTGAAGGCCTCATATCCAAGGGTTGCAAGTTTTTTTTTCCTATGAAAGTTTGTTTTAACTTAAAGTGATAATTTGTCCTTTTCCGTAGTTTCATATGGCGAGGTTGAACACTGGACACTTGAACATTGACAACTCAAGCACAAGGGCCTTCTCAAACAAATCCATTTGGTCCCTAGCTGGTTTACTTATCTTTTCTATGTATGGATGGCCCAAAGTCCTTTGTAACTTAAGTGTTTTGCTCATCCCTGTGAAACTGAGCAAGCAGCATTTTCTGTATTTACTTCATCTGCTATTCTTGTACCAAAGACTCTTTGAATGTTATAGAACCTGTAGTGGGAAAAAAATCTTGGCCATTAATATGCCTTTAGTAAAATTATCAAATCAAATTGTTTAGATACATGTGTAGACTGTGAAATTATCGTTAATTTTCATGGGGGACTGATTTGCGTGGATTTTTTTGTTGTGTCAGTCCACAAAATTAAATCTCAAAGAACAAATAAAATTCCCATTCATTTTATCTACAAGTCTTGAAATCCGTGAATTCAGATCCCCATGAAAGAGCCGTTTTAAGCTAAAACCCTGAAATTTTATGCACATTAAACTAAATTAAACTATGTCTTTGATCAGGTTGACCATTCAGATAACACATCATACACTGGCAATGACATCTGTCCATTGGGATACTACTGTCCAGTCGGCTCGGACTACCCAGATCCTTGCCCAATAAGCACGTTCTCACGAAGCACTGGTGTTACAGTGGACAGCGACTGTCTGCCATGTCTGCCAGGACACTACTGCAATGTTCTTGCAAATGTGAAAAACTCGACCATGCCGATCTGTGATCCTGGGTAAGTCGGACTTAATTCATCTTGGTTAAGTAAAAGTGTTTTTGTTTGTTTGTTTTTTTCTTTGGCTGAAAAAAAATCAGTTTCCCTTGTGTTGGCAATAAATGTTAACTTCTTGAACCCTGCTACGTCCAAACTAAGCCTAATTTTGACTTGCTTTAATTTCATAAATTAAAAGTGGGTAACCTCATTTATGGTGATAAAAATCCTGTTTTAAAATTGTGCATTGCACTGTAAAATAAGAATGTCCCTAATTGAATCTAATCTACTTTATTGATGATGATGATGATGATGATGATGATCCAAACTGATTGCATTTGCCAGCTTTGATCTGGAAGTTGGAATCAAGATTTTGTGAATTTGATCCACAACAGAAACTGTAGTACATGTTCTGTAAGGAGAAAAATGATCTTTTTTTAAAATCAGTATTGACTATTGTACATTTTAGAAATTTTTGTGAGGCTAAAAATTTGCTATTTAAAAATAAGAATTAGTTAGCGAGTTAGAATATTTGAGATATATAGGCACCTTGTGAAATATGTAAGATAATTTATACAAAGTAGCACTTCCACAGGTATTTTGCGCTGCAAATTTGGTCAGAGAATACAGCAAAAATAAATCTGTCAAGAAAATATATGACTTTTACAGTAGACTTTTACATTTTGTACTTACATGTATTTCTCCAGGTACGTTTGTCTAGAAGGTAGTTCAACTCCAAACCCAACAGACAATGTTACTGGGTACATCTGTCCTCGAGGATATTTCTGTGAGGCAGGCACCATTCAGGAAGAGGCATGTCCACCAGGAACGTACCAGGCCAGTTTGGGTCAGGACAACTGCACTACATGTCCGGCGGGATTTATGTGTCTGGAAAGCAACATGACAAGCCCTGATGTCTGCATGACAGGTATGTGTACCATGAATTAGATGTCTGTTTACATTTGTTTACTTGATACTGTAAATACATATAATTTTGCAGTGAGTTTACAATTCTTGGAAATTAAGATTATTGGAGGTCCATCATCAACAGTTTTGTTACAGAACTACTCCTATTTAACCACTATTGATTTCAACTAAACTTCACAGGAATGTTCCTTTGGTGGGTCCCTTTTATCCAGTCTAGGTCAACCTTTTGGCAAAATTCTGGTTGCCATGGGAACCAAAAGGAAAAACTTAAAAAATCTTCTCAGAAACCACTGGCCCAATTCAGAACTAATTTCAGAACAATGTTCCTTCAGAGAATTTCCTCCAAATGTCTTCAAGATAATTATGTTTATTTGCTATAAGATATGGCCACCTGGTGAATATAAAAAGTGTTTTCTACATATGTTTAGCAGAAACTTTGACCCTTTAACCCTTTTTTATTAGAAGGGTTGTTCACTGAAAATTTACTGACTGGATAGCGAACAGTGCAGACCATGATCAGCCTGCATGGATGTGCAGGCTGATCTTGGTCTGCATTGGTTGCAAAGGCAGAATCACTTGCCGCCAGCAGGCTAACGGTTATCTTCTTGTCAGAGAATGCTGACTGAATTTCAGAATAATTTCCCATGTATTTTTCTTGTGCAGCCTTTTACTAAAATTGTTTAAGCATGTTGTAAAACTCAGGTGGGAGATCTTAGGCCATCATGCCCCTAATACTTGTGTATGAAATGTTTAGTAATTAAGGAAGAATGATTGTTAGAGGGGCTCTGGTACTACTTTTTTTCCTATTGTATCATCTTTGGACATATCCAAAAATCCTTTGCTGTTTGTTTTAGGCCATTACTGTGTGCTTGGAGATCCAAACCCCGTACCTTGCCCCGCAGGTACGTACAACAATGCTACAGGTCAGGATGATGTCGGCGACTGTATAGATTGTACCAGAGGAATGTACTGTGAGGGAACAGGAAACACCCTGCCTGATGGTAAGTTATATAATATATACTGTATTCTCTTGACTAAAAGGTGAATGCAACCCCCTTAACTCTATCATTTAAGTCTGTTAAAAGTAGTCAAATATTTTACAAGTCAATCAAGTCAGTTTTGAGCTACTAATAGGTGTTACCAATCAGTCACACTAGTCATAAGCTACCAATAGATAATAGATGTTACCAATTAGTCAAATCAGTTAAAGCTTCTAAAAGGTGTTCCCAATCAGTCAAGTGAGTTATAAGCTACCAATAGATGTTACCAATCAGTCAAATCAGTCAAAGCTTCCAAAAGGTATTACCAATCAGTCAAGTGAGTTATAAGCTACCAATAGATGTTACCAATCAGTCAAATCAGTTAAAGCTTCCAAAAGGTATTACCAATCAGTCAAGTGAGTTATAAGTTACCAGGTATTACCAGTGAGTCAAATCAGTTGTAAGTTATGAAAGTATATTACCATGCATTCATGTCAGTTATTGGCTATGAAAAGGTGTTGACCAGTCAGTCAAGTCATTTGCCTCCAGAATATGTGACCAAAACATCAAGTCAGTTTTAAGCCACCAAAAGGTGTTACAAGTCAATCAAGTCAGTTATAAGCCATCAAAAGCTGTTACAAGTCAATGAAGTCAATTTAAGTTGCTGAAAAATGTTTAAAGTTAATCAAAAGTATTATGTCACCAGAGAGTGTTAATAGCCATTCAAGTATATTATAAATCATTATTTGTATGTAGGTGACTGTGAAGCGGGATATTTCTGTGAAGGAGGAGCCAACACAAGTGCACCGAGTCCATCTGCTGTGTACCCGCTGAATGACGTCTGCCCCCCTGGATACTACTGTCCAAATGGTACCAAGATGTGGGTTCAGTGTCCAATAGGAACATACAGAGCGTCTACAAGTAAGTTCATAAGCAGAATGTACACTGTGGTATAGCGTTAATGCAATGTACGGTAAAGGTTTTTAAGAGTATTACATTTAAAAAGCTCTGAGAATAGTTAAAAAAAAATATATATATATAATTCTTTAAAATAGCTCAGAGTGGATTATTTTCATGCTATTTATTACAATGCTAAGGCTTAACTTGTAAGCAATGAAATGTAGACTGAAACATGGTTGGAATGATTTTTCATGATAAACATTCAGGTATATGCTACAGTAAATGGTGTTTTACAAGTGAAGCTAAAAACTAAAGACTATATCTTAATGCCACTGGATTTATTTCACTATTAAACAAAAAAGACTGTGTGTTATTTTGCAACACCCGCAAGTTTTGTATGTCACAGCTACTATGTCATAGTGTCAAACATCATAGCTGCGGGCTGGAAAAGAAAACCACACAAAAAATTGGTGAACATATTCAAATATGTAGATAATAATCCATGATAACTTGTTAGTGGAAAAAATACAGCTCATACTGTAATTTGTTCTTGAATAAAAGCATCACATGGGGTTTGTCCTCATGATTATAATTTGATCGCCTCCAAACGATGATTTTATTAAAGGACAAATCACTGTTTGGAATATACTGATTCTTAAACATTCCAAGCTAACTCGTATGTTGCTCACTGGTAATTTCACAAGGTTCAGCTATAATCTATGGTCTGCCTTGTTAGCTCTGCTAAGTTAAAGCTCAAGATTTGGAATTGAAATCTTGCAAATTTTATTTCCCCGGTGTGGCGAATATTTTTCATGAAAGTTTGATGGAAGAAAAAAAGTCTGAAGCCTGGCTTCCTCCGCCTCTTATTCTCTAATCTATAGGAGATAATTGTCAATTGCTAGGAGCAAGTCAGTACTTGAAAACAGAACCTGGGACCTTTTTTTAGCTCATCTGATTTTTGGGAAAAAAAATGATGAGTTATTGTCATCACTTGATCGGCGTCAGCATTGCCTGGTTAAGTTTTGTGTTTAGGTCAGCTTATCTACTAAACTATCAAAGCTATTGCTTTAAAACTTGCAACGCTTGTTCTACATCAATTATAGCTGACTCTGTACAGCAAGAAACATAACTCCATCCTGCTTTTTGCAAGAATTATGGCCCCTTTTGGACTTAGAAAATATCGGGTAGGACAATATTTCTATTTCAAAAAAATCAGATGAGTGTCTGCACCCGCAAGGCGGTGCTCTTGTTTCAACTAGCTGGTATTTCGTAACAGAAATACTGTTGTAAAATGGCTTAGTACTCAAATTAAACAAATCAGCTATAATTTTTGAACAGAATTTTGAGAAATTGAAATGTAAAATTTATAGGTTTCATATTTTATAATTATGTGTGTATAATTTTCTCTGCAGCTGGCCAGAGTGTAGATGATTGCCAACCATGTACAGGAGGATCTTACTGCAACAATACTGGATTATCTGCCCCTTCAGGAAACTGTAGCCGCGGTTACTATTGTCCGGACAATGAGTCAATCTCTACACCGACACCTACAGGTAAAATAAAAAAATAGGTCAGAAGGTTTAGCATGATAGCTTGCTTTTTGAATACTAGAGACGTGAAAAATGGTACCAGTTAAGCTCCCATGCTTGGCGCTCAGCATTAAATGGGAAAATACCTTCGTGGCAATGGATTCCGTCAGGAATGAGGTGTCGAGAGTGATTAATATAAGTTGTAGAACTTGTTCCACAATTGACCTAAAATAAATTACATGTCGTATAAACTAAAGAGTGGTTTCTGTGGCTGATTGATCAAGTCACTTGTCCCACAATGCTGTAGGTTTGAAACTACGCTTTGGATGTAGATGTCTTACATATGGGGAAACTATTCTGTTGGCATGCAGAAGATCAGTGGTTTTACTGTAGTGCAGAATTTAATTTTAGCATCAGCTGTAAAAAGAGTCTGCTAGGAGAATTTTATTTTAATGCTGGCTGTTTAAAGTGTTTGTTAGGGTTTAATGTTACATCAACAGTAAAACTTGTATGCTAAGAGGAAATTTTGAAAGTATTTTAAAACAGTTTACAGTCAGACCTATAGACCGTGCATGGATGTGCCAGGAAATGCTTTATATTTTTTCAGGTAGACTGTATTTACAAGTTAAAGCACACTGCATAAATCAGAAATGAAACTACTGGTCTGTTAAGCCACATGGTCTTTGTTCACATGTAGTCTTTAGCACAAATTTGAATATAACTTCTTTGTTCTGTAACTTTTGAATGTTCTGTTGGCTACTCATTGTCGGGAGGGTTCAGAAGTGCCTTATGATGTGGCGTATTTCACCACACATTAAAGAATCAATATCTTTGTTTAAATTATAGGTTTTGAATGTCTGGTTGGCTACTATTGTCCAGAGGGTTCAGCAGCGCCAGTACCATGTGATGCCGGTTACTTCTCAACTACCATTGGAAGATGGGAGTGTGATCCTTGCCCAGCTGGATACTACTGTACAAGTGGTGTTACAGCTAATCAGATCATCTGTCCACCATATCATTATTGTCCTGAAGGTAGGTCTTGCTTTAATTCTAAAAAAAGATGCAGAAAACCAGAAAAGGAAATCAATCAAGTGAGTGAGTTGGGTTTTACGGCGAATCGACACAAAATGGTCATATATCGCCGAGAAATCAAAGAACTATTTTCCAGAAAATATAGTGCTGAGGTTATGCCAACATTGAGAGTATTAATCTTAATGGTAGTATTTTGTGTATCGGGAATTACACTGCCATTTATCTTAGGATTTTGTCGGTATGTCAGAAACATTTTAAACAAAAGACAGTATTATGGACATACCGGTAAGATTTATTGTAGGACTGTGTCAGTAAAGAAGAAACAAAATAAATTAAATCAGAAGATGACAGTATGTTGGACGTAAGATCCTAGTCAGTGTCGAATACCATTATTATCCTTATTTCATTATGATTGATTATCTTTTCTTAAACACACATAGGACATTTCTATATTTACAACAAGTTTTTTGTTTTCAGTATAACATGAATGTTTTCACCACGTATCAGCTTTTTCTTGTATAGTGAAGATGTGTTGGTAATTTATATTATTGCTGTTTTGAAAAAGTAAGAAGCATTGTTAGGGTCCTTGTTATGTTTGGCTTCCGGAAGGCCAGTGGTTCTACCAAGGTTTCCATTAGTTCCAAAAATAATGCCCAAAGGGCACCTTGGATCTTCCTCTACCATGAAAAGCTGGAAAAGTCACCATATGACCTAAGCTAAATCAGTGACTCTTAACCAGACAAAAGCATTTTTATGTTATTGTTTTTTTTTTTACAGGAACATTAGTACCACCAACTTGTCCCAACGGAACATACACCTATGACAACACAACTGGATTGCAAGAGGAGTCTGAATGTCTGCCATGTGAAACATCATTCTACTGTCGCAGCGGTCAGTTGTCAGCACTTTGCACTGCTGGTTACTATTGCAAGTCCGGAGCGGAGAGTGATATTCCAAGTACAACTGTGAATTTTACAGCTTGCGCTGCATACGGAGAGTGTGCCGGACTTTGCCCCGCTGGTTACTATTGTGAAGAAGGAACTTTAACGCCAGCGCCATGTCCCGAAACAACGTTCCGTAATACAACAGGAGCGGAACAGGTTGGCGACTGCGACTTCTGTCCAGCAGGATTTATGTGTGATAATGGTAACTGTTTTTTATGTCACATTATATTGCAGGGATTCCAAAACATTAAATATAGGTACATGGCGATGAGACAGTGTGCAGAGACATACAACTAGTATTATTTCCATCCTACACTCCCATCCACCTCTACATTAGACCCACTGTCAAATTTTTTATTTCACCGTTTTTCATGCTCATTAGCATCACGTGTCCCATCACCCTACACATTTTTGCTCCTCCAACATCTCACTAAAGAATATGAATTACTTCCTTAATAAGGGGAAAAACTTGTGGCTTAAAATGATATTGGATTAATATTGAGGCCTCCGTGGCCGAGTTGTTCAGGTTGCTGACTTCGAATCACTTGCCCCTCGTCTATGTGGGTTCGAGCTTCACTCGGGACAATGAATTCTTCATGTGAGGAAGCCTTCCAGCTGGCTTACAGAAGGTCAGTGGTTCTACGCAAGTGCTTGCCCGTGATGATATTATGCCTGGAGGGGTACCTGGGGTCTTCCTCCACCATTAAAGCTGGAAAGTTGCCATATGGCCAATAATTGTGTCAGTGCTATGTTAAAGGGACTAACCCACACATTAAAGCAAAAAATAAGATATCTCAAAAATTCATAAAAAGTTTGTATTGTGAAAATAACTAGTGGAACAAACTTATTGACATTAGATTTTTGCAAGATATTCTTACAAATAAGTTGAAATAACATAGAATATTGTGCAGAAAGTAGTAAACCGTTGCAATGCTTTTGAAGAAAATGAAGAAAATTAACATTCTTCATGCGTTTTTACCAATATCTAACATTTATTTACATTCAGTGCAAAAATTGGTGGAAATGAACATGTTTAAAACTGTGGGTGACTAGCTTTTAACTCTGTCCACCCCCCCACAAAAAAGAAAATTATACTGGCATTTACAAAATATGTAACAGTTTAACCTGTTTTGATACTAGTTGCAATTTTAATTCTAAATTTCAGGTACTTCAGAACCTATGCCATGTATAGCAGGTCACTATTGTCCACTAGGTACCGGACTCGAAGCAGTACCATGTCCGGTAACAACATATCTTGATACAACCGGAGCTGCGGTGGAAGCTGATTGCAAACCTTGTGAGAAAGGATATATATGTAATGAAACTGGTTAGTACATTTTAGAATATTTTTTGCTGTTGGCCATGTATTTCATGTCTCCTTGTCCAAAACGGTGCTGTAAACTTTGCCGATTCATTTAATTCAATAAAACTGTGTAAGTTTTTGAAAAATAATGAAAATTCTTAAATGATTCTGTTTCTGTGTGTTAGAAACTTTATCACTTTATATTGTAAAGACTTTACTCAAGGCTTTATCAGCATTTGAAAGAGGAACATATCAAGGGGGTGAAAGTGAAGGTGTGGACCTCCTTGTCCAAGTGATTAAGGTCACTGACTTTAATTCACCTTCCCCTCACTGGCATGGGTTGATAACCTTCTTTGAGGTGTAAATTTCTTCATGTAAGGAAGCCATCCAGGTGGCTTACAAAAGGTCAGTGGTTCTATGGAGGTGCCCACTTATGCCTGTAAGGGCTCATAGGGTGGTCCTTTGCCACCGACATAGGGTGGTCCTTTGCCAACGACATAGGGTGGTCCTTTGCCACCGACATAGGGTGGTCCTTTGCCACCGACATAGTGTGGTCCTTTGCCACCGAAATAGGGTGGTCCTTGGCCATTGAAAGCTGGAAAGTCACCATGTGACCTAAACTGTGTTGAAAAGGAAAAGAAAGCTAAAAAAGTCTATATGCTGGTTTATTTAAGCTAATTATACTAGTGCAGTGTTTTCTTCATTTTGTTTAAACAATAAAAATCTTGAGACCTCATTTTCTGTGTTTAGATCATTTCAGTGATACGAAAACATATATAGCCAGTTTTAGTATAACATGTCTTCTTACCAGAAATAAAAAAATATTGAGATGTTATGTTACAAAGTATAAGAAAAAAGATCTGTTTTGAAAAACAGTACCCTCTGAAAATTCTTCCATGAAAGTTACTGTTAAGCAGTGAATAAAACTAAAATATGCACAGTCAGCAATAGAACTAAACCAAAGTTGTTATGCCATATTTCATCAGCAACATGGAACTACTTTTTGGACTGCTTCACTGAGTGGTCACTTCCTGTTTTGTTTAAATGCACTTAGATCTCTCTAGCTTTCACACTGTAGTACTTTTATAAAGCTTAAATAGGTCAAAAATTTGTAAGATTTGGTTAAGCAGAAATTTGGTAGTTTTAGAATAACAAAATATGTATGTGAAAATATGTCAACTAACTTTCTTTTATTTATAATTTTCAGGTATGACTGACTACTCTCTTTATCCTTGCCCATCCGGCTTTTACTGTATCCGTGGTGAGGAGCCACACTTGTGCCCTGCTGGTCGCATGAGAAATGAAACGGGAGCCGGAGACCCTACAGATTGTCCGTTATGTAGGGCAGGATACTATTGTCCAAACGATACCATCAATAAGCACGGAATCCCATGCCCTGAGCAATATTTTTGTGAAGAAGGATCGGCACTTCCAACAGACTGTGAACCTGGCTATTACTGCCCAGCTGTGACAGGGGTTGCTCCAATATGTCCACCAGGATTTTATTGTGCAGGACTGACCTTAAATCCAGTGCAGTGTGTGAAACCTTACTATTGTCCAGAAGGAAGCAACATGACATTGATATGTCCACTAGGTTACCAGGCAGTTGATCATGCTGGAATTAGATATGACTCAACACTATCCTGCAGAGTGTGCCCGGCAGGAACATACGGGAATTATACAGATAGATCTCTGTGTGAAAGTTGTCCCTCAGGGTACTACTGTCCCGAAGGTACTGGCCATGGAGATTCAAACCCATGCAGAGTAGGCTCATATTGTCCACAGGGATCATACCAGGAGACTTCCTGTCCTAGAGGCTCTTACGGCACACTCTCACTTGCAACAAATGTGGCTGAATGTACTTCATGCCCAGCAGGAACGTTCAGCAACGAATTGTTTGCCACAGAGTGTGAATCTTGTGGCGGAAGTTCAACGAGTGAAGCAGGGGCAACAGAATGTACCTGTAGAGGAAGGTATAGAGATTTCCAGGCAACCATTAGGGCATGTGTTTGTCAATCAGGTTATATCTATTATGATGAAACTGATACCATTCGCAACGAAGAAGATAGCGCAGAAGATTGCCAGCAAATAGCATACGCCAGATGCAGCAGGCATCAAGTACGACTTGCTTCGACAGGAGCATGTGTGGACCCCAGTAGTTATGACTGTAGTAATTCTGCCGGCTGTTCTGGTTCAGGTTACTTCAGCCAAGATTTTGGACAGTAGGTTTCACACTAACTTAGTTTTTACACTAATTTTTTAATTTAGACATGGATTTATATGCAAAAAGCTTGGCATAAATGTTCACCATCATAAGACAATGTGTCTTGTGCAATAAGGAAACCCATTTTCTCAAAGGCCAAGGTCAAATGAACCCAAGTCGATTTTCTTCTTTTTGTTAGTACATGTTATTACTTCCCATTTACAAAATAAAACACAACACACATGTTTTTCTTTTTTTTCACAATTTTCCCACTAGTTTAAAATTAATGTTTTTTTGTTTATAAGATGATTGGTATTTGTAGGTATAAAATGCTATTAACAATTGGAGATTTCCAGAATGCAAATGCGGGCATAGGTTGTAACTTTATTGTAAAGGTTTATAACATTAAGTATGATTGCTACACTTTCACTGCTTTCTGGTTTAAAAGCAAGTTTCATCTGTACCATATATCAATAACTTTCCTTTAGTAAGACAAAATATTTGATAATATGTTTAATCTTCTACATACAGATATTAACTTTTGAAGGCATTCACCATTATAGATTTCCTACATAACTCTTCTTGAACTATAATACAATCATATATATGTAACATTTTTAGTTTTTTGCCTAAATTCTTCGAAAAGGATGTTGTATTGGCTGGCAGTATGGTTCGTGAAAACATGTCCCTAGGCAAGGAATGTTTGTAACTGTGTAACAATTTTTCTTTGTACTTATTTCAGATGTTTTTGTGATAGTTACACGTCCGACTCCTTCATCTGTGATTTGACCTGCCAGACTACAACCCAGCCAACAATGACAGCAGGTCTTCTTGCAAATGGTACTTTCAGTGTTTCAATTACTGACCCTGTAACCGGAACTACATCAAGTATGGTAAGTACCAAGCTTCCTGAGCCCTCATTTATTAATGTTTAAACTCTGGAATTTAGACTTGGACTTTAAAATGACTGACCAACACATTTTAGGCGAAAAATAATTGCTTTCAAGTATCAATAAAAAGTGATTACACTGAAGGTGGCTAGTGGTACAAACTTATTATGTCTCCCACCACACAGTGGTGTGGGAGACATATTGATTCACTCCAGTCTGTGTGTGTGTCTAACAGTCTGTCACAAAGCTTTTCCTCACTCTAAGTTGAACATTTCTCATCATTTGAGTTACGGCCCTTGAATTACGGAAACTCGGCCTTTTTACTCTTGTCCGCACTCTAAGTTGAACATTTCTCATCTGATCTTCACCAAACTTGAACAAAATATGTTTGACCATAAGACCTCGGCCAAGTTTGATAACTAGTCAAATCCACCCAGGGATGAATGGTTACCTCAATGAGACAGTGTGTCATGCACAACCTCAGATTCCTATCTCGAAGGTCAAGGTCACAATAAGGGGTCAAAAGTTGGAATATTTGGAGCATTGTTGATAGATAGTCTGAATTTACAACCCCTATTGAAAGGAGCAATATTGAATGTACTAGAATTTCTTGATAACAGATAGTTTACTGTAAAAAAGGCATGCAAAAATAAAGCTGTTTGGTACTAGAATTTCTCTGCCAAAATAACTAGAAAATATAATATTCATATTTTGGATAAATATTGTACTAGAGCTAGTTATAGATTTTTTTTCAGGATAATATGTTAATGTCCTTCTGTGACACATTTGAATTATCATTTCAGATGAAAAGAGGGCATCTGTCTTGACCAAATGACCGTCTGCAAGTACATTTCGTAGCCAATGAATTAATTGTATGATAAAACTATTTATTATGTGTTCTTTTCTTGTTAAAGGTTTTACCAAATATGTTTGGTCCAGATGAAGACTTTATAGACAGTAGTGCACCATTACTTGTTGTTTCATTTTATGGTGAATCTGGAGTGACAGGAACTATCTATCCAGATGCAGCCACTGCAGAGGACATTGCATGTAAGCTCACTTACCTATTTTCTGAAATAAAGTATCATTTCCATTTGGTTACGAAATTTCTAGGTCCATGATTTCAAACAGCTAACTTACTTCTACAGTATGGATTTATGCAGGAGTACTTTTTATTTTCATGGCATATAATTACTATTATGTGATTATTATTATTATTATTATCATTATTATACCAGATTCATATAGTGTCCTTTTTCATGATAAACACGTTCAAAGGCATTTTACATACAGGAAATGCAGCCACACAGGGCGCGAAATTATCCTCTGCTAGTACAGACACAGCAATCTGACCAGAGGGACAGAATGAGATAAAGCCCCCAGAGCAGACAGAACTTTTTAGATACAGGCCTGTCTGGCTAACTTAGCCTAGCACTTTGCAAATAGTCTGGTTCTTTAACATGCCCGGTGTATAGCACCAATACACGCAAAGCCATCTGTCCTGGGAAGAACCAGTACATGCCCCTTAGTTAGGTGGGCGATGCTCAGTTGCATCTCGGAAATTTCCAGGATTCGAACTCCATACCTGAGGCTGGATTGACTTCGGCCCACTATATTATTGAATATAAGGATTTATCCCGCCTTTCTGTAAGTTTCCTGTATTTCTATTGGCCAAGAAACGTCATGTGCTAGTGAAATTTATTCCATATTCTATGAGGTAGTATTAAGTTTGTATAGTTACTTCTTATATGGATTTTGATATAAACGAAATGTCTGCCACATTTTAGCCATCAAGGTAAAAATGTTACATCTTTTCATTACTCACTAGATATGGGATATACTAACAGGAGCTAGGATTAATTGGGAGTTCATGCAGATTTTTCAGTCTACGCAGGTTAATTGGTAAAATTAAAACAGAGATGTAAATTTTGGATTATAGTCTACAATGCAAGCTTCTTTATTAAATACGTAAATGCCAGACAAGGTTGTAAAGCCTGCTTTCCATGCCATTATCTTCTGTTGGTAAACACTGTCTAAGAAATCCAAATCACACTGGAGTTTTGCTCAGCAGCATATATCCTGTATTTGGTCAGGTCACCAACAAAACCATGTAGTTAATATTTCTGACATACAGGTTTCACAGTATCATTTTGCTGAAGTAGTTTACCTTAAAAAAATGCACAGAAAGCAAAACAGATTAATAATAACCTTCAGCCTGCTGTTAGCAAGTGAATCCTTCTTTTTGACCAATCCCAACCAAGATCAGCCTGCACATCCATGCGGGCTGGGCATGGTCCGCACTGTTTGCAATTTCAGTGAGCCAGTAATAAATAGTATTGCCCAAATTTAATGATGGAACAATCTATTTTAGAAATTTAGCAGGGTAAAGGTTGGAAATAACACTATTTTTTTTTTCCTCCCAGTATGTGATTTTGTAAATCTATCCTATTTTCAGTAACGGTTCAGGAACTTTCCGACAAAGCAGCAGCTGCCGGTATTTCTGGTCGCCGTCGTCTTCTCTCAACACTTACAATACCGGCTAATGAAATAACCAATCCAGTCATGTGTGTCGAAACAGGAGAAATGGTGATCTTCAAGCTACTTATAAATGATACAGACAGAACCTTAAGTCATTATCCAGTTTACAACAAAAATCATTTATTTAGCACAAACCCAACGTTTGATTTTGGACCATTCACGCTACTGAAATACGAAATCGAGAACACAAATGCCAATATTTCAAGTTTCGCCTATGTGTTCACAGAAGGTGGCAATTATGTTTTCTATGATGCACAGGATGCAGCCTTGTAAGTATCATATATATTTTCAGTCCTTCAGAATTGCTGGTCGAAAATCTGCTTGAAATTTTCTTTTCAATGGCAAATCTCATAATAACATGTGATTGAATTTGCACATCTGATATATGATGGTTTGCAAGGATTTGAAAGTTAAAAAGAATAGCATGCAAATTTATCAACAGAACATAAAGGCAGAATTTGACATTGGAGCAAATTTTGTTTGACACTACTAGCATATGTAACCTTAAGCCTGCTGGCGGCAATTGATTCTGCCTTTGCGGCCAGTGCAGACCAAGATCAGCCTGCACATCCATGCAGTCTGATCATGATCTGCACTGTTCGCTATTCTGTCAGTAAATTTTCAGTGAACACCCCTTCAAATAATAAATGGTGCTGCCCAAATTCAATGATGGACCAGTCCATTTTAGAAATAAATCAGGGTAAAGGAATGAAGCTGAAACACTTAGGAATAATGCAATTTTCATTATTTTCTCTATTTCATTGCTTTAGGCAAGCACTTTTGCAGTAAGATATGAAATACATGAACATTAAACAAAATTATGTACTTCAAACTTTGATGAAAAGTACTCCAATTATAATTCATACCTTTTATTTACAGTTTTGTTGTTTTAGTCTCACATACAGTGTCTTAATTGATCCTGTGTTATAGAAGGTATAAAACTGTAAAATGACAGAATCATCCACAAACAGTAATTGTTGGAACAATTGTAAACATTCTAACATCCTAAAGCTGTTACATTCTGTCCGCTTAGCTCAGTAGGGGGAGCACAGAACTGCGGATCTCCAGGTCATGAGTTTGATCCCAGAGCGAGGCATATGTTCTCTGTGACAATTGATAAAAGAAATTACTAACCCTTATCATGCTGGACATGGTTGATTCTGCCTTTGCAACCAGTGTAGATCATGATCAGCCTGCACATCCATGCAGTCTGATCAAGATCTACATTGTTCGCCATTCAGTCAGTAGCTTTTGGCTAAGCACCCCTTTTAAAAGTTAATGGTACTGTCCAAATTGAAAGATGGTCAAATTTATTATAGAAATTTAGAATTGAAAGGGTTAAAACTATGAATTTGCTGATGTTACCAGTAAGACTTTCTTTTCTTTACAAAGGGAAATCCTAATTCGTGTAGAGCCGACAGGGGTATCCTGTTCCTCAAGTTCGCGAGTAAAGCCGGCGACACCGTCCAATTTGATGGCTCTTGGATTCTCCCAGCAGCAAATTTCTAATCAGGAACCGGACTGGAAACTTATTATAGGTGTGCGAATGTTTTATTATCATGCAATAAATACTGAATATGTGATTTTCAATTTTGTGTTTTCCCCCCTTCTTAAAAATAAAGCCGTGTTGTGAAAACTACCACAGTATAAAATGTACTTGAGACATGTAATTTATTTTGTAAGTTTTTATGCTTAGAAAAAATAATAACATTGTCAAAACATACCTGGGGCTTGTTTTGTTAAACAGATATTCTTTCTCAGTAAACCATTTGCCTTCTGCTTTGAAAAATAATCTGGGATTGTTTTGTCATTTGCTTTTTTAAAACTATCTTTTTATTAGTATATTTGAAAGTTCAATAAGAACAAAAGTACTCACAAAAGAAAAAAAACAAATTATAACTATAAAGAAATAACATTGAGTTTTTTAAGGATTAGAGATTAAAATCTATTATAACTACTCTACTTACAGGAATGTTGGCCTTCTTTGGAATACTGATACTGCTGCTGATAGTAGCAGTGATCATTTGGTTACCGAAGAACGCTGGAATTTATCCGATGTTGCACTGGGCCCCGAAATACCGAAGTCTAGGAGCACCAGCACCTGTACCATATTATATGAGATACGATCCCGACCAGTGGCCACAGAAACCACTGTAAGTTACGTATTTTTGAGGAAAATACAGTGATACCTGTATAATGGGTTTTGTCTGCAGGTTACTAAGTGATGATATACACATTCAGATATTTTGCATGTATTTCAATCTGAAACTAAACTAGTGAAGCTTACAGCTATGTAGTATCTGTTATTAGATAAGTTTTTTTCTCACAGATTTGATTGTATTTAACACACACACACATTAGGGTAGGGTGTTACCTTCAGCATAATGTATTTAACATGCACACAAACATTAGGGTAGTTGGTCTCACATTCAGCATAATGTATTTTCATGCACACAAACATTTGGGTAGTTGGTCTCACATTCAGCATAATGTATTTAACATGCACACAAACATTAGGGTAGTTGGTCTCACATTCAGCATAATGTATTTTCATGCACACAAACATTAGGATAGTGGGTCTCACATTCAGCATAATGTATTTAACATGCACACAAACATTAGGGTAGTTGGTCTCACATTCAGCATAATGTATTTTCATGCACACAAACATTAGGATAGTGGGTCTCACATTCAGCAGAATGTATTTAACATGCACACAAACATTAGTGTAGTGGGTCTCACATTCAGCATAATGTATTTAACATGCACACAAACATTAGGGTAGTTGGTCTCACATTCAGCATAATGTATTTTCATGCACACAAACATTAGGATAGTGGGTTTCACATTCAGCATAATGTATTTAACATGCACACAAACATTAGTGTAGTGGGTCTCACATTCAGCATAATGTATATAACATGCACACAAACATTAGGATAGTGGGTCTCACATTCAGCATAATGTATTTAACATGCACACAAACATTAGGGTAGTTGGTCTCACATTCAGCATAATGTATTTTCATCCACACAAACATTAGGATAGTGGGTCTCACATTCAGCATAATGTATTTAACATGCACACAAACATAAGTGTAGTGGGTCTCACATTCAGCATAATGTATTTAACATGCACACAAACATTAGGATAGTGGGTCTCACATTCAGCATAATGTATTTTCATGCACACAAACATTAGTGTAGAAGGGTCTTACATTCAGCATAATGTATTTAACATGCACACAAACATTAGGATAGTTGGTCTCACATTCAGCATAATGTATTTTCATGCACACAAACATTAGTGTAGTGGGTCTTACTTTCAGCATAATGTATTTAACATGCACACAAACATTAGGATAGTGGGTCTCACATTCAGCATAATGTATTTTCATGCACACAAACATTAGTGTAGTGAGTCTTACATTCAGCATAATGTATATAACATGCACACAAACATTAGGATAGTTGGTCTCACATTCAGCATAATGTATTTAACATGCACACAAACATTAGTGTAGTTGGTCTCACATCCAGCGTAATGTATTTAACATGCACACAAACATTAGGATAGTGGGTCTCACATTCAGCATAATGTATTTAACATGCACACAAACATAAGGGTAGTTGGTCTCACATTCAGCATAATGTATATAACATGCACACAAACATTAGTGTAGTGGGTCTCACATTCAGCATAATGTATTTAACATGCACACAAACATTAGGATAGTGGGTCTCACATTCAGCATAATGTATATAACATGCACACAAACATTAGGGTAGTGAGTCTCACATTCAGCATAATGTATTTTCATGCACACAAACATTAGGATAGTGGGTCTCACATTCAGCAGAATTTATTTAACATGCACACAAACATTAGTGTAGTGGGTCTCACATTCAGCATAATGTATTTAACATGCACACAAACATTAGGGTAGTGGGTCTCACATTCAGCATAATGTATTTTCATGCACACAAACATTAGGATAGTGGGTTTCACATTCAGCATAATGTATTTAACATGCACACAAACATTAGTGTAGTGGGTCTCACATTCAGCATAATGTATATAACATGCACACAAACATTAGGATAGTGGGTCTCACATTCAGCATAATGTATTTAACATGCACACAAACATTAGGGTAGTTGGTCTCACATTCAGCATAATGTATTTTCATCCACACAAACATTAGGATAGTGGGTCTCACATTCAGCATAATGTATTTAACATGCACACAAACATTAGTGTAGTGGGTCTCACATTCAGCATAATGTATTTAACATGCACACAAACATTAGGATAGTGGGTCTCACATTCAGCATAATGTATTTTCATGCACACAAACATTAGTGTAGTGGGTCTTACATTCAGCATAATGTATTTAACATGCACACAAACATTAGGATAGTTGGTCTCATAATTCAGCATAATGTATTTTCATGCACACAAACATTAGTGTAGTGGGTCTTACTTTCAGCATAATGTATTTAACATGCACACAAACATTAGGATAGTGGGTCTCACATTCAGCATAATGTATTTTCATGCACACAAACATTAGTGTAGTGAGTCTTACATTCAGCATAATGTATATAACATGCACACAAACATTAGGATAGTTGGTCTCACATTCAGCATAATGTATTTAACATGCACACAAACATTAGTGTAGTTGGTCTCACATCCAGCGTAATGTATTTAACATGCACACAAACATTAGGATAGTGGGTCTCACATTCAGCATAATGTATTTAACATGCACACAAACATAAGGGTAGTTGGTCTCACATTCAGCATAATGTATATAACATGCACACAAACATTAGTGTAGTGGGTCTCACATTCAGCATAATGTACTTAACATGCACACAAACATTAGGATAGTGGGTCTCACATTCAGCATAATGTATTTAACATGCACACAAACATTAGGGTAGTGAGTCTCACATTCAGCATAATGTATTTTCATGCACACAAACATTAGGGTAGTTGGTCTCACATTCAGCGTAATGTATTTAACATGCACACAAACATTAGGGTAGTTGGTCTCACATTCAGCATAATGTATTTTCATGCACACAAACATTAGGGTAGTTGGTCTCACATTCAGCGTAATGTATTTAACATGCACACAAACATTAGGGTAGTTGGTCTCACATTCAGCATAATGTATTTTCATGCACACAAACATTAGGGTAGTGAGTCTCACATTCAGCATAATGTATTTTCATTCACACAAACATTAGGGTAGTGAGTCTCACATTCAGCATAATGTATTTTCATGCACACAAACATTAGGGTAGTTGGTCTCACATTCAGCATAATGTATTTAACATGCACACAAACATTAGGGTAGTGAGTCTCACATTCAGCATAATGTATTTAACATGCACACAAACATTAGGGTAGTTGGTCTCACATTCAGCGTAATGTATTTTCATGCACACAAACATTAGAGTAGTTGGTCTCACATTCAGCATAATGTATTTAACATGCACTCAAACATTAGGATAGTTGGTCTCACATTCAGCATAATGTATTTTCATGCACACAAACATTAGTGTAGTGGGTTTTACATTCAGCATAATGTATTTAACATGCACACAAACATTATGGTAGTTGGTCTCACATTCAGCATAATGTATTTTCATGCACACAAACATTAGTGTAGTTGGTCTCACATTCAGCATAATGTATTTTCATGCACACAAACATTAGGATAGTGGGTCTCACATTCAGCATAATGTATTTTCATGCACACAAACATTAGGATAGTGGGTCTCACATTCAGCATAATGTATATAACATGCACACAAACATTAGTGTAGTGGGTCTTACATTCAGCATAATGTATTTAACATGCACACAAACATTAGAATAGTGGGTATCACATTCAGCATAATGTATTTTCATGCACACAGACATTATGGAAGTGGGTCTCACATTCAGCATAATGTATTTTCATGCACACAAACATTAGAGTAGTTTGTCTCACATTCAGCGTAATGTATTTAACATGCACACAAACATTAGTGTAGTGGGTCTTACATTCAGCATAATATATTTTCATGCACACAAACATTAAGAGTAGTGCCCGTCTCACATTCAGCATAATGTATTTTCATGCACACAAAGATTAGAGTAGTGGGTCTCACATTCAGCATAATGTATTTTCATGCACACAAAGATTAGAGTAGTGGGTCTCACATTCAGCATAATGTATTTTCATGCACACAGACATTATGGTAGTTGGTCTCACATTCAGCATAATGTATTTTCATGCACACAAACATTAGGGTAGTGGGTCTCACATTCAGCAAATTATGTATTCTCTGCATGAACTCTTGGCATTCTCTGGTTTTTATCAAAAGGAATTATGTGTGTCCAACTACAGTTACCTCCCAAGAATGATACCTAGCCTAATGAGAAAACTTCATCACACAGACATTACAGAGTACTGTTACAGAGTCTTAAGGAGAGATCTGATGGGGAAAAAATAACATCTCCAGCTACGAAATATCTATAGTCATAAATCAGAGTTGATATTAGACATCAGATTTTTACTGTGTGACTAACACAGTAAAAAGCTATTTGCCATGGCATGTTTTACAGACTTCATGAATTTTGTTATAGATAAATACTGCCAGGGACTTGTAATCACTTATTTTTCTCTTTTTATTTACAATAACTGTTAAATAAAAAAAGGTTTTATTGTTGTATTTTGACTTTAATTTTATATACTGGTAAGACAGGAGTATTGTCCCTTTAATGATACATGCATTTGATCGATTTTCATTGCAGAGAAACGGATGTACGTGAATCACTTGGAATAAGGTCTGAGGGTGATGGTGAAGGAGCTGACCTCAAATCGGCACCTGCGTATGGTATGTGAATTATTAGTAAAATTGTAAAATTTGTTTTATGTCTGAACAGTAATAGGTGTAAACTAGTTTATATAATGGTTGACTGTAAGAGAAGGGAAGTCAGTTTCCCTTTTAATGCTGTACGCCCAGCAAGCAAGTGACTGGTACCAATTTTCATGTCTGCTTTGGCATGGCTGGCGAGCGAAAGTACAACTATCCGCACTCAGAAAGGGGAAGCTCTACCACTAGTCTACCGAGGCAATTATACAATCGTATTACAACATGAATAGATCTTTTTATATATTTCTAGAGGGTCTTGCACTGACCCCCATATAAGATGTGATAATTTATTCACACTGATTATACCAGAAAGAATTGTAGAATTGTTTTCCCAATCATTTTATATTTTTCAGAAGTTAGTCTTACAAATGGCTTAAAACATGCCAGTTTCACATGAAACAAGTTACTAGTACACATTTTCTTTATAAAATATAAAAATAATACCAAGAACTTGTTTATAAGAAACTTCCCCCTAGTTGAATTTGAAATATGACCCGTACAAAAATTTTCGAGGGTTTAGCGCAATACTGCCATAACTCCTTCTTTATTTGGTAGGAGTTAAGACAGTATTGCTCTCAACCCTCAAACTGTGTCTTATAGGCAAACATGATTGTATAGTTATGATTATCATAAAAATTGTTTATGTTAGTTTTTCAGCTGTAGTTGGATTATGTAATGAAGTGGGTTCTGTACCAGTACTGGATTGTTTTCTGAAAGTAACTGACATCTCCCCCATTTGAATTGATGGCAGAGGACAATTACTTTTAGACTTTTCTTTGTTAAATCTTCACAGAGAATGTTGTCTTACCTGGGTATCAAACTTGCAACCAAGTTCATGGATTAAGAGATCAAGTTTTTATAGAATACTAGTATATAGTAGAGAGAGAGAGATTAGAAAAAGATCATCAGTTTTTTCCTTACCTTTTTGTTTCATAAATTTGGTTCTATTAAGACCAAAGAGTCCAATTTTTTATGCTGCAGAAACTGGATCAGTGAAAGCGACAGAAGGACTTCTTGAAGATTTCAATGTTCGCGTGTTTTACGACAAGCTGGAGGATCAGAACCTTCACTTGGCAGCGCAGCTGGCACGCCAGAAGGAGGATAACCAGGTCTTCTACAACAAGATGCTCGAGCAGGTCCAGGGACTTCGGGAACTCTTGCTCAATATGGATCCTGATAAATTTGAGGAACTTGAAAGAAAATTAGAGGAGCGGGAAAAACGACTGGCCAGAGAAGGTCTACAAGGTGCAGGAATGGGTGCTGGTCCAACAATCATCAATGCAAGTCTTGGAATTGGTGACTCAAGCAAGCCCAAATTTTCTGGTAAAATTTATTTTATTATGGCACACTGAGTTTCTTTAATATCTTTTAGTTATAATTTTCCAAGAGAGGGTCCTTTTACTGATAAAAGTTTCGAGAAAGTGTCAGCATCATCTTCAAGTTGATTGTTTGTTCTGTTCAGTTGCTATTATTCATTTGTAAAATAATTATGTTTTCTTTTTTAAAATGAATTTTTATTTGAAAATAATTTAGAGATAGTGGCAAAGTTGAAATGCGTTTTTGGTAACTATATAAAGGGAGGTGAATATTGAAAGTGAAAGCTGGCTTACGGAAGGTCGGTGGTTCTACCCAGGTGCCCGCTCGTGATGAAATTATGCACGGAGGGGCACCTGGGGTCTTCCTCCACCATTAAAGCTGGAAAGTCACCATATGACCTAAAATTGTGTTGGTGCGACGTTAAACCCAACAAAATAAAAAAGAATAAAATGTTTTTAATAAGATTTTTCTCTAGATAATTTTTGAATTATAGGTGCTGGTTCACCGTGTACACGTGAGGAAGATTTGATGCTTGCATTACAACTGTTATTGGACCGGTTGAATTCCGGACAGATACCGATAAACAAATCTGTGTTAGAACAGTTACAGAAGAGTGGTGGAGGCGGGATGATGACAGAAACCAGTACCACTAATATAACAGGAGGACGGGTCAGTATTATCTTCCACAAATACTGTAAAAGCACATACTTCTGTGGGTTAAAAATTTCGCGAATTTGAAATTTTGACTTAATAATTATAATGTTTACGATGTTTAATATTCACGAAATTGTAAAAATTGTATACTACTTCAATTTGAATTATACTAATGGTGAATATTTACACCAGGATTAATTTTCGCAAGATGTAGGGCCTCGCAAATATATCAAAACCTCGCGAAAATTTCTGCTTTCACAGTATTGAATTATCCAATATTTCATACTAAAGAACTGCATGTGCATAGAAAGCATGATTGTGTTTTAGACATATTTAATTATTCCTAAAATGTGGTTAGTTTTCATCCAGTCATGTTCCAGATATAGCCCATCCTTTAGCTTAGTCCCCGTAGTTTCGAAAACCAGCCAGTTGAGACAATGCACAATACATTTATAGTGACATATTTATGTAATATTAATCATACATAGACAAACTAACTCTTGCCCACCCAGTGGGGAAAGATTAGTTTATCTTGGTAGGAAATCACCTTTATGTTACTTGTTCACCAGGGAAAAGATAAGTAAAATATGTATGCAAACTGATGATTCATAATTATAGGGTATGATCAAGTTATAATTTATGATGTCTTTGAAAATTTTGCAATGATATTAACTCTTATCATGCTTATCTGTGCAGTCAGATCAGGATCTGCACTGTTCGCCATTCAGTCAGTATCGTTTTGGTAAGCACCCCTTTTAACAGTTAATACTAAATAGTACTGTCCAAGTTGAAAGATAGACAAGTTCATGATAGAAACTTAGCAAGGTAAGGGTTAAAGAAAACCTTGCTAGCACTTGGTTTTCCATCCCATGCAGTTATGTAAGTTCCTTAATATGTTTATAGATTATAATGTGATCATACAAAAAAGATCATGTAGAGTTTGCCTTTGTTATTTACACAGGGTAATATGCAGGGTGTTGGCAAAGCATTTGCCGAACTTCTGAGACGTCAGAACGGTGAACGACTGAGACTTGAACGTGAGCTCCTCAAGGAGGAAGAGGATGCCCTGAGAGATCTGGTGGAGGATGAAGATGGAAAACGCAAACAAATGTCCAATGAAATGGCCGATAAGCTTGTCAGTGATATACAAGGTACATAGTCTGCTTTCAAAATGTCTGCTTATGATTAGTGTTTTAATGTTCTGCTAGTCTGAAAGTATCTATTATACTCGGGGAAAACAAAATTAAGTGAGGAGTGGGGATACATAGCAACCACCTTACAGTCTGTTGGGTTGGAAGAGAAGTTTTTAAGGGAATCTTATGAAACCTTGTACACATGGTCACCATGTAGTGTACATGTGAATGATGACTTATCAAGGCAGGTCCAAGCATTGCAGAGGTAATGGCCTTATTTCCTCTGTCAGTGCAGTGTTGTTGGGGCATTCATCACGATCATAGGGTTTTGCGACCAGTTATTGTACCTATGTTACATATTTTCTAGCCAGCGGTTAAAGTTCTGTTTTCACCTTGATCCAAACCCAGGACCTGTAGGTTAAGTCAGATGACCTCCATGCACTTCTGAACTTCTGAAATAGAATGCGTACATGTTCTAAATTGTAAAAATTGTCCTGTTATATTACAACAATTATTATATTCCAGGTGCAGCTAATGCAGCCCAGATAGCAGAAATTATACGGTCATACAGCGATCAACTTGGAAAAGCAATGAATAAGCATGATGCGAGTAAGGACCGACAGACGAGTGATCTTCACCGTAAACTGGCCATGAGACGCAAAGCAAGAGAAGATGCTCTTCGTGAAAAGCAGACCAAAGAGGTGAACATCTTTCTGTCTTAGAAACTTTCGTAAAAAGTTGATGATGCCCCTCCACGCTGTGGGTTCCATGTTTGACTTGGTTTTAATTCAGTGTTTTCCTACAGTATTTCAATAAAAGATCCTTGAAACAAAGTCCACATTTTTACATGCATTTACAGGTCCTTGAAACACTTTTGTTACTTCATATTTTCAGATATGCACTTCCCTATAGTAACAATGTTATTCTTTCTTATTTTTTTTGCACTTTTTCAGTATTATATCTATATCTTTAAATATTTCAGGCTGAGGCCGCTGGTCTTCCGGCTCCGCAGGGAGGTGGAGATAACTCTGAGGTGAAGCTGAAGATGTCACAGAGCGTGCTGGACACGCTACAATCCCAAGAGGCTGCAGGTACAGCTAAACTTGAGGTTGACCTTGAAGATAACTTTGGAAACGAGGAGCGCAGGAAACTGTCAGACAGGATGAAGGAACAAATAGTATGTTAAATCTTTACACTTCAATTCTTGAGTGGCATCAATAAATCATAATGTGGATACTCCTTTAGTGACCAAAAAAGAATATATTTTTCCATACAAGCAGCCCATATAATGTTGTCCCCCCTACAAATATTTATTATTTCATGGTACATTTCAAAAGAAATGCATTATAAGAATAAAAGCAAGCTCTGGCAGTGTTTGCTATGCTCTGTGCCAAGGAAATCAATCCTTACCTTTTAATTTTTGTATAACAGTAAAATGTTGAAAATAGAAATACTATTTTTTTTACTGTAAATTGACAGAGAATGTTATTCTTAACCCTTAGCCTGCTGGCAGCAGATGATTCTGCCTTTGCAACCAGTGCAGACCAAGATCAGCCTGCACATCCGTGCAGTCTGATCATGGTCTGCACTGTTCACTATCCAGTCAGTAAATTTTCAGTGAAAACCCCTTTGAGTAATAAGTGGTACTGTCCAAATTGAAAGATGGACCAGTCCATTATAGAAATATAGCAGGGTAAGGGTTAATCTGTAACTTCAGATTTGAATCAGTGGACATTTGTATATAACAGTGATAATCTATGTTCTTAGGATCGCATGGCTGAACAAGGTGTGATAACGGCAGAACTACGAGACAAACTGCTACAGCAGCACAAAGATACCGAGGCCGCCCTCGAGCAGAAACACCAAAATGGTAAACAACAACAACTTCATAGCCTTGAGGAGAAAATGGCAGCACTACGTAAACGTAGATTTGATAAACTGAAGGATGAACAGGAGAAATTCAAGAACGATGTAAGTTTTCTCTTTCTTTATTTCAGTTATTCAAGAGTTGTTACCACTAGCTGTAGCTCACTGTTTCGCTGTACATGTTCATTATGTACTTGGAAAACCAAAATCTGAAGTTTTAAATACGTAGATTTATGTGTAGCATAAAACTGCATTGAACTAATTGGCAGTTTTAACAAGATACTTGTTGTTATGTATAGCAATATACTACACATATGCATAAATTGGTATTGCTTACTATGCGTATGCTTATAAATAATACTGATTACTACACATAAGTATAAACGGTATTGTTTACTATGTATATGCAATATAGGTATTGCTTACTACTCATATGCATAAACATTGTTGATATATTTGCTACCATGCATTTATCTTGTGTTGGAAATTGTGTCGTTTCTGCTAAAATTATTTCAAAAGTCATCTTGTTGTCAGCTGAAATGCTATCCAGATTTTATAGTCAGTGTTGCAAGTATAGCTCTTCAAGGATCTCGGTGTTATACCTGTCCTAAAAGAGGTAGGACTCATAATTGCTAGTTGATACAGATTCAGTTTGTATAATTTTCTCGCATTTTCAGAGAACGGCAAAATTGATCCAAGAAGGCCGCAACGATGAACTTGAAAGAGAGCTTGAAATCCTCAAACAGTTGTTTGAACAGCAGATGACAGCTGCCGAAGCAGAAATGGACGCTGAAGAAAATGAGCATAAACATAAATTGACAAAGAACCTGAATGATGAACACACAGCAGGTATTCGAGAAAATCAGCGGCAGATTTTGAAGGCGGCAAGTGACAATTGTCCAGCTTCGGAACAGGTGGCGCTTCAGAGGTTGATGGATGAATATCGCAAGGAACAGGAGGGTCTGTCACAGGAATTGAACCTGGAGAAACAGAGACTGCGTAATGATCTACAGGTAAATTCTGTACATACGGTATTACTGTAAAAGTACATATTTTCTCTGGGTTAAAATATTTTGCGAATTTGAAATTTTGAGTATGTTCGCAAGGTTTAATATTCATGAAATTGTAAAAATGATATCCTACTTGAATTTGAATTATACTAATGGTGAATATTTTCACATGAAATAAATGTGAATTTTAATTATTTGTAAATAGGATGAATTTTGCGGGTTCAGGCAAGCAGAAACTCCAGGAAAATTATTCAAAAAACAAAAAAAAAAGTTTTACAGTATTTTCTTAGGGAATGACCAGGCATCCATGTCCTTTGCTAAGCTTTTATAAAATATAGTGATGTAAGATTCACTACAGTATTTGCATTTGGTATTTTCTAGGCTAAACTCCAGGCCAGACGAAGCCGCAGGATGGCCGAGTCACTACGTAAGATGGAGGAAATTGAAGCACAGAGAATTATAGCCGACCAGAAGAAACAGATGCAGCAGAATGTAACCACGGACAACCAGGGTGGTGTTGCCATGGATACAGGGTTATTGATAGCTCCACAGGTCAGTGTGGGAGAATCAATGGAGGAAAGGGTTCTAAAGAAATCACAGGTACTTAAAATAATTTATTTCATTTTATGGTATATGTTTCATGGTAAATAAATTAAGGTATTGGAAGATATTAAGGTGATGTGACCTTTCTCATCATTATGTTAATTAAGAAAAAAAAGACTGCATGAAATTGTTTAGTTTTAGCAAAAAGGTGAAACTGGTGGTTGCTGAAAATAGATCATTCAGTCCATATGGATTGCAAATCAGTGGTCTCTAGATACAATGTACATCCCACAAACTGTCGCTTTCATGAATGAAAGGAAAAAATCTGTTAGAAGGAATGAAATCAGTTAACTATGATTATTCTGTTTTAGGAAATTGGAATGTTCTTCTTTGATGGTTTTTTTGAGGCAGTCCTGAAATGGTCAAATAATGTTATGTATTGTAAAATCATTGAATTTTTTGGGCCAAAAAGGACTATTTCTTGGGGGTATAAATTTGTTGATTTTAACATTTGAACATAAAATCAATAAGAAATTTACTGCTTCCTTTGGATTTACAGTTATCATTCTTATTCTGTCTTTGCGACCATTGTAGATCATGATCAGCCTGCACATCCATGCAGTCTGATTAAGATCTGCATTGTTTCCTAGTCAGTCAGTATCTTTTTTGTAAGCACCTCTTGTAACAGTTAATGGTACTGTTCAAATTGAAAAATGGACAAATTCTTCATATAAATTTAGCAGGGTAAGGGTTAAATTTTGTTGATTGTCCAAACCATGAAATCCACAAAAATTAGTCCACCACAAAAATTGATGATTTCACTGTATCTCAATCTCTTGAAACAGGATCAGTTCAAAGACAGTCTACGCAAACAGCACAAAGATTTCTTCGATAAGACAGCTGGTAAACTCGATAACGAGGCTCATGAAGAGGAGATAGCTCTGAAGAAACAGTTGGATGAGGAACGGAACAAGATACTGCGGGAGAAGAAGAATAGACACCAAGCTGAGATTGAGGCTCGACCAGATCTCAGCCAGAAAGAAATTGATGCTGTAAGTTACACCAAAGCTTAATAAAGAAGTTTTTGGTGCCAAAAAAGTTTATGGAATTTAGGTTAAAACAGATGAATTCAGTTTTATATGACTTTTAGTTTTGTGAATTTATGGAGACAAGTAGAAAAAAAAAACAGGGGAAATATTAAGTCTAGTTTTGCATGAGGCCAGTTTGATATTTGATATGGTTGTAAAAGTAGTAGAATTAGCAGTACATACAATTACTCTTTAAACATTAGTTGTAGAAGTTTAAAACATACTTGAGATGGGTTGATATTCATGATTGTTATATTTTCATGAATATTTATAAGCAGTCTGAACTTCAAAGTCAGATCACTTGTGAATATTATTAAAGCAGTATTATATCTAACAGTATAACCAGCTGTAAATTCTTTATGTATGAATATACTGTTTGTCTTTCAAGTACAAAATAAAAGGGACACTAAAATTACCTAATTTGCAGTAGGTATTGCAGTTGCTGAAAAATTTGTGCATTCAGTCAGGTCAGGATCCATGATGTTCACTAACGGTTTCTCAAATTGCAATAGGCTTTGAAAGCAAACAGCATGGATCCTGACCAGACTGCACAGATGCGCAGGCTGTTCTGGATCCATGCTGGTCGCAAATGCACTATGTTGGTTTTCTCATTGTGTGGCTCATTTCATTAGTTATTGAAATTGCCTTACTTCAGTGTTTTACAAGGAGTTGTTGCAGAGAATGTTGTTGTTGTAGGACTAGTCAGAGATCCACACTCCAAGTAACATTGTTACAGACATATATTTAGAACGAAAAAGAATCCATAAAAGCTTAGACATTTTACAAAACGCTCAAACAATTATTTGCAGATGATGTCACAGCATGAGAAGGAAATGGAGGATCTCGCCGAGAAACTCGAGATGGAGAGAGATAGACAGTTAAGAGCACTCAGCGACTCGTTGTCCAAGAGGCGTAATCGCAAACTTGAAGACCTTCAACGTCGTAATGATATTGAATTCACTCGTACAATGTTGGATCATAAAAAAGAAGTAGAAGAACTTCATCTTAAGGTAAGGATTTTTTTTTAGACAAGTGCATTTGTTTTAAGTCAAAACACTGGTTTTAACTTTGAAATGTTCAGGCCATATTATTCTTCCACTGTACTTAATAACCTTTAGCCTGCTGACAGCAAGTGATTCTGCCTTTGTGACCTGTGCAGACCAAGATCAGCCTGCACATCCGTGCGCAGGCTGGTCTGGATCCATGCTGGTCGCAAAGCCACTATGTTGGTTTTCACATGGCACGGCTCATATAAAATAAGTCTGGATTCTTAGATATGGTCTTCAATTAAAAGTTTCAATGTGTTCTTGGTGAGTGAGATAAAATGTCAGATAAATTTTCATTACATTCATTTATTTCTTCATACAGTTGAACCTGCCTTAGTGGCTCCCCGATATAAGCAGCCAGATTGTGTCATTCTCATGGCTGGCTTTGTAGTCCTGTTTGGCTGTATATATAACCTATACTGTGTTGGTGTGCTGTAAAACCCAAATAAATAAATTATACATATTTGACTGTATTTCTATTTTTAGAAAGCAAAGGAGGCGGAGCACAAGGCCATCAAGGAGGGCATCAAGGACAATGGAGATGAAGACAGCGAGAAAGTTATCAAGGCTGTCCTTGCACAGAGACATGCTCAGGTTAGACTTCAATTTTAGTTACTGTATATTCAAATGAGAATCTGCAGTACTTTGCAGCGCCTTGAACGTTTGAAGCATTTGCAGATTGTTATAGAATAAAACCTGGTGCAGACAGAACAGGCAGATGATTAATGATAATGAAATAGTAATCACTTATTGAACAGGAATATGTCTATTTTGTAAGAATGTAATTGACATAACATCATACATTACACAGGAGTTGTCTCCCTTTTTAGCTCACATGTCACACAGTGACAGTGTGAGCTTTTGTGATCGCGCAGGGTCCGTCGTCCGTGCGTGCGTCCGTGCGTAAACTTTTGCTTGTGACCACTCTAGAGGTCACATTTTTCATGGGATCTTCATGAAAGTTGGTCAGAATGTTCATCTTGATGATATCTAGGTCAAGTTCGAAACTGGGTCAACTGCGTTCAAAACTAGGTCAGTAGGTCTAAAAATAGAAAAACCTTGTGACCTCTCTAGAGGCCATATTTTTCAATGGATCTTCATGAAAGTTAGTCAGAATGTTCATCTTGATGATATCTAGGTCAAGTTCGAACCTGGGTCACGTGCTGTCAAAAACTAGGTCAGTAGGTCAAATAATAGAAAAACCTTGTGACCTCTCTAGAGGCCATATTTTTCATAGGATCTGTATGAAAGTTGGTCTGAATGTTCATCTTGATGATATCTAGGTCAAGTACGAAACTGGGTCACGTGCTGTCAAAAACTAGGTCAGTAGGTCTAAAAATAGAAAAACCTTGTGACCTCTCTAGAGGCCATATTTTTCAATGGATCTTCATGAAAATTGTTCAGAATGTTCATCTTGATGATATCTAGGCCAAGTTTGAAACTGGGTCACGTGCAGTCCAAAAACTAGGTCATTAGGTCTTAAAATAGAAAAACCTTGTGACCTCTCTAGAGGCCATATTTTTCCATGGACCTTCATGAAAGTTGGTCTGAATGTTCACTTTGATGATATCTAGGTCAAGTTCGAAAGTGGGTCACATGCAGTCAAAAACTAGGTCATTAGGTCTAAAAATAGAAAAACCTTGTGACCTCTCTAGAGGCCTTATTTTTGAAAGGATCTTCATGAAAATTAGTCAGAATGTTCACCTTGATGATATCTTGGTCAAGTTCGAAAGTGGATGATGTGTGGTCAAAAACTAGGTCATTAGGTCTAAAAATAGAAAAACCTTGTGACCTCTCTAGAGGCCATACTTTTCATGAGATCTTCATGAAAATTGGTCAGAATGTTCATCTTGATGATATCTAGGTCAAGTTCGAAACTGGGTCACGTGCCTTTAAAATCTAGGTCCTTAGGTCAATTAATAGAAAAACCTTGTGACCTCTCTAGAGGCTGTACTTTCCATGAGATCTTCATGAAAATTGGTGAGAATGTTCACCTTGATGGTATCTAGGTCAAGTTCGAAACTGGGTCAAGTGCCTTCAAAAACTAGGTCATTAGGTCAGATAATAGAAAAACCTTGTGACCTCTCTAGAGGCCATATTTTTCAATGGATCTTCATGAAACTTGGTCAGAATTTTTATCTCAGTATCTAGGTCAAGTTCAAAACTGGGTCACATGAGCTCAAATACTAGGTCACTATGTCAAATAATAGAAAAAAACGACATCATACTCAGTTCAAAACTGGGTCATGTGGGGACAGGTGAGCGATTCAGGACCATCATGGTCCTCTTGTTTTATGATTGTAACAGATTTAGCTCTGTTTTACATTTGATAATGCAATTGTTGAAAAAAACGTTAAACCCGAACACACACACACACACACCTTTGATAATGCATTTGTAATTATACATTCAACAGGAGTTGTCTCCCCCTTGTTTTTTGATTGTAACAATGTAATTGTAATCATATATCAAACAGGATTTAGCTCTGTTTTGCTTTTGATAATGCATTTTGTAATTATAATTTCAACAGGAGTTTTCTCCCTGTTTTGTTAATGTGATTAGAATTTAGTTTAAAATTTTGTGATCAAACATTACCTGAACATGAGTTGCCTCTCTTGTTTTGTAATTGTAATAATGTAAGTGTAACCATAAATCACACATAAGTTGCCTCTCTGCTTTCTGAGTGTAATAATATAATAGTACTAATACATTATGCAGGAGTTAGCCGACCTGGAGACTCAGTATGCAGCCCAGAAACGAATGATGGTGAATGAAGCCCTTAGCAGACTGAATGCCAAGTATGATCCTATACGTACTGAAATGTCTAAGCGACACAACAAGGAACTCTTTGACTTGCAGGTATTGGCCAGTTTCATTGAGCTTGACTGTTTCTTGTTCCATTGATTTATTTCCTGAAACCTAGAAAAAAGAACCTCAGATTTAAATGGTTCTGTTTACTTTGTACATTTTGGTGATGGTTACCCAGAAAATACGACTTTATTATACAGATATACAATGGAACAAAAGATGTCGATGTTTTTCCATATTAACAATTAAAATGTCATCATTTGTGTAATGTTGTTTGTGTATCATTCGTTCAGTACTGTGAAATCGTTGATTTTCATGGAGATTAATTTTCACATATTTCATGCATGAGTCAGTCCACAAAATTTAATCCCAACAAAAAAGTAAAATTTGTTTATGTTCGAAAGTTGAAGTCCACCAAATTTATATCCCCACAAAACAGCTGTTTTGGCTAAACCATGAAATTTCATGCTCTTGGAATTAAATAAATTCACAAATTAGAGTAATATGGATGAAATGGAAAAATTTTAAGCTTTGTATAATGAAATGTCCAACAGCTCTTACTCAAGAGTAATTTTGCATTCCTAGATATATATCATATCTCTGCAACTGAATTTATGCATATTTTTTGATACTAATTTGATAACCAGTCACTATTTGCAATACAAATTTTGTCAGGTATGGGACAAGAAAAAATATTTTAACTGAATTACAGTTCTAAATGCAAAATAAACATACTGACTTGGTGTGACATAAGAATATAAATGTTAACAGACAAGATAAAATCTAATACACTTGTTTTTGTCTTCTAAACTTCAGAAAGCAGGATACAGCCCGGAGGAACTGCAAGAGAAACGTGCCGAGCTGATGAAACAACACCAGCAGGAACTTGCTGAACTCGATCGTAAACAAGCGAATGAAAGAAGCAGCGTTGAACAGGGAGCACTGGCTGACTGGGAACTTGGATTTGCTAAGGCAAAATTGGCACTTAAAGAAAGACATTACAAGGTAAGAGTTACACTTCACACAAGTTTGAGATTCACATTTTTCTGTTTAACAATATTTCTTGTAATGATTAACTTTAGTATTTATGCATTAATGGAACTTTTCAGCTGTTTTGAATTAAAAAAATTGTGAGAGAGTCCCTGATAAAGTAAAAAAGATTGTGAGACAGTCCTTGATTATTGAAGTAAATTGTGTAGAAGTTTATTTGCTTTCAAATACTGTAAAGTCATTTAATTTTGTTTGCATAAAATTCCAAAGCTTTGGTTATTTCTTGCGGATATGAATTAATGGATTTCATCTTTTGAAGATGAATTCAGTGTGAATTTTACATGTTTGTTAGGATTTAAATTTTTGGAGTGATGCAACAACGAAGTCCAATAAGATTAGTACCTAACAAAAATGAGTGATTATACAGTATGTGGCATTTAGCGGGAGATGTATAAAATGTTAAATGTGCACACATGTTTGATTGGAGGGGTTGTCTAGTGGTAAAGCTGTTGGTATCTCAACATAAGAGTACTAGGTTGGAGCCCCACTGGAGTCACAACATCATCTTCTAACATGACAGCAGTACTTGTATTTTCAGAAAGCAAACATAAGAGTGATATACAAATAAAATGAAAACCTTTAACACAATCAAGCTATAAATCAAACTAAAGTATGTTTTATTTTTGTCCCACTTTTAGGAGTTTGCAGATGCATTACGCGAGTTCACACCAAACAAAGATGGTGCAACAGATGCTGAGCAGTCGGCCTCGGAACTTGAAAACATGAAGCAGACACTGGAACAACAGAGGAAGGAAGAAGAGGCAAAAATGAGAAAAGAACAACAAGGTAAAAGATGAATTTCATTGTTGAATGCAATACTGTTGTAACACCTTTATTTGATATGTACAGTATTGCATTCGACCCACATATTTTTCTAATTACAGCTGTACATCTGATAATACAGGCAGACTTGACTGAGAGACCTTGTCTGTTGTAGTCTGCCTGCTACCCTCCTGGCTCTTGAATACTAGGAGCAATGTTTTTATCTGTTTTTAGTTTTAAACCACTTCATACAGATATCTACCCCATTATGTCACCTATGAAGTCTCCTTTCTTTTGTCTTGCACTTGCATGAACATGTTGTTGATGCGCACTTTTCGTTAATACCCATAATGGCAGTTTGTATGGTGTGTAAAGAGTCAAAGATTTGAATGATCTTAAAAAGAGTAACCAGCTAAGAAATCATGAATATGCATCAGTGCGAATTTATACAGTTGTTGATTGTGAAGTTACAAATTGAATGTTTTCTCGTTTTAAAAACTTTGAAATTTTGACATTGATCTGGAGGCCTGCATATTTCATATGAACACAACCACCTAATATATGAACATTTTGACATTGATCTGCTAATTTCATAATTTTATGAACACAACCACGCATATGAATAATGCTGTAATAAAGTTATTTGTTCTGTTTAAAGAGTTTGAGTCTGAGGAGCAGAAACACATGGAAAATCAGATGGAAGCATACGTACAACAGTTAGAACGTGAAACACAGGAAGAAAAGGAAAAGTTCGAGAAAACATTTAAAGCGCTTGGCCAGAGAAGAGACGATATCATTAAAACACAGAAAGAAAAAGCTAGGGTATGAACTGAACAAATTTTAAGTTTGTGTATTGATTCAAAATTGCATAGTTGCCAGTGAAAACAGTTAATTTTGTGGGCACAAATTTTGTGGTTTTTGTTGAAATGGCTATTTTGTGGTGATACAAATTCATGGATGTCAAATCTTGAATATAAAATGAATTGGAATTTTTAAATCTATGAAAGTTAGCCCCCCAGGAATATTGATGATTTTTCAGTATACAAATTATTTTCTGTGAAACCGTTTACTTTCATGGGCATGAAATTTGTGTGATAGGAGTAAAAACAGTTATTTCATGGGTATATGAATATGTGGATTTCATGGGTATATGAATATGTGGATTTCATGGGTATATGAATATGTGGATTTCAACTTTGGAATAAGTAGGAATTTGACTTCTTCATTTAGATTTAATTTTTTTGATTGAGTCAAGATGAAATCTGCAAAAAAGTAGTCCCCCTCAAATGTTAATGATTTTACAGTATTTCGGCTTAAAACTTATTCAAATCACTTTTTAGTCTGTATGGGAAAACAGTGTACTTAGGTTTGAATGGCAAGCAAATTATAAACTAGAGCGCTGCTTCCCATAAGGACAGGATGTCGTCTCATTTGAATTGATAACTTACTTATAACAAATTGACGGGCCAGTACAATAAAGTATATGAATAACGTTTCGTTACTATTCTAGGCTGAGGTTGAGAAATTAAAGAGTCAGGGAGCAAGCGAGGATAAACAGAAAGAATTACTTGAGCAACACGAACTTGACCTGCAGAGACTCGTCAACAGAATTGATTCCGACCGACTCCGTCAGCAGAATGTGATTCAGCAACGTATCCAGGAAAAGAAAGAGGAGAAGTTGCGCAAGAAGCAGGCGGAATTGATAAACAACGCAGAGGATAATCGTCTGGAACTTGAACTCCGACAACAAAGTCAGATACAGAGGATGAAAGCTGACGAGGTGAGAGAAAAAATTACGATACTATGAAACAGTTTACTTTTATTGGAATTATATTTCTTTTCTTTTCTTTTAAGAAGACCTGAATCCTTGGATTTCAAATGATAAAGACAAAAAAAAATATAGCAGAAGGGATTTTATATGTACATGTATTTACTTTTGTTCACTGGTGAACTAATGAAATCCATGAAAAATTTGTCACCCACAAATATCAAAGAACTCAGTTACCATAGTGCCTTGTAATACACAGTAAGATATTGGTCATTTAAAGTTGCAAGCTCAAGTTATACAGGGTTTCAAGTAATTCAAACTTAGTAAATATTAGAAAAACAGTTCACATAAATTGCTGGAGTTGGCCCCGACACTCACATGAATGGTGTTTCCTGCTAGTATTTATTTAGGTTATTGTGAAGGAGATCTAATATTATATTTTTAGGAATGTGGTTGTTAAAGAAAAAAGCCTGAATTGTATTATTTTGAACTGGTGCCAATATTGAATGTGAAATTGTCTTTTTCAAATAGTTCAGGAGATATCTGAAATATACCAAATAATTGATTTATATTCATTTCAATGATAATATCAGGAATAAACTCTATATAATATTTTTTCTAGGCACTTACTTTGAACGAAGCCATGAATATAGAATCGGCCCAGGCTCTTGCTCTTGGCCGACCATCATCACCTGTCTCAACAGCCCAGCATTTCTCAGAAGATGAAGATATGCAGACGGAACTTCCGTCAGCTTACAAAATGGCCGCGCCCATTAACGAGGCTGAACTTGTTGCATTACTGATGGCTTCACCGCTGTATCAGAAACTAGAGAGTATTAAGTCACAGATTGAGAAAGGGGCTCACAAAGGTGATCAGAAGGATAAAATCAGAAGTAAGTTAAGTTGAAATTCTTCCCTTTAGTCTTGTGATATGCTTAATATTGGAAAACAAATTTATTTTGCTTATTCCAGACCTAATTTGACTGTAGTTGTGTTCAGTCATATATCTTTTATTTGTTTTACAGTGAAAATACTGTAAGAAAGATTTGCAAACTGTCAAGCTAATTTGTTTAATTCAAGAATTGTACAAAAATTAGAAAGTTCTCCTTTTTGTTTGCTTGTGAGAACATTTTTCAGGTGCGACTTTTCAATATTTATTAAGGTGCTACAATATTTAATTTGCTTTTCATCTCTTTTCCTAACAGAAATAATTTCAACTTTGATCTAAATAATGTGGAAGCTAGGCATCTTATTGCCTGTTTATTATAAAATGACTTTTTAGACCATTCTTAGAAAATGCAGTCTTTTCATTGGTCGGGTGCAAGATTGAGTTAAGAATCAACCAGTTAGAACATTTTTAGACTGGTCTCCAAATTTGACATTGTTATTTTTGACCCAGTCTTGCTACAGTGTGTAGAAAGAGAATAGCTGTTACTGTAAAATCATTAACATCCATGTTTCTTGGTGGCCTGAGTCCACAAAATTTAATACCAAGGAAAAAAACAAAATTCCCAATTCTTGTGTCTTCAAAATTTGAAATTCATGAATTTGTGTTCACAAGAAACAGCCAGTTTGGCCAAAACCATGAAATTTTATGCCCACGAAATTAAATGATTTCACAGTATATTTGTCTTTATTACTAGGTGATGGGTTCCATGACGCGAAGGATTCTGAGTGGACCACGGACTCCAAACTTGAACCGATGGACCTTAACAAGCTTGATGCTCGGAAGTTCATCGTGTACAAGTTTGGTTGCTTTATTTCGGAACTGGTCTCAGCTCATTGTCAGCACGCACCTGTTACGCTACTCATAGCCGACAAAATTCCACCAAATGAGAGATTACGCAATAACCCATACAGGAATTCCTTCTTTTTCGATGCCAATAACAACATACTGTATGTACGTTCAGCAAGACTGGAAACTGTTGGAGAATTTACAGTTGTTTTGGTTCACACTCTAGCCCATATCAAATCAGGTAAACATTTAATCATAGCAAAAGGAGGAAAAAATGTACAGGTGATTGTATCAAGTCATCTACTTGCTTATGTATGGTTCATTTCTGAGAGTCTTGTCCTATTACACATTTTTAGATGGCAATTGCATGCCTAAAGTGGCTATTAGCATGCAAAAAATCTACATTGGCAAGAAGGCATATCCATTTTGTTTTATTATATATCTAAGTTGTGTGTGCTTCCAGATTCTATAAAGTCACTTTTATTCAGGGTGGACTAATTTTTGTGGATTTTATATTTGTGTAAGAATAACTTCCCTATTTTTTCTATATTTACTGCAAACTGTAGGAATCAAAATGAAGTTTATCTAATACTTAGGTGACTTGAGGAATGACAGCAACCCCAATTTCCAGAGGGAATACCACCGAGCAATGGCGGTTGTTTGCGACGATTTGTTCTTTGCTCGTTTCCGTCGCAACACAGCAGGTTCAATCAAGAATGAGCCAAGTGTAGATGGCGCTTTGAAACTTCTACAACAGATGTTCGGCAACTGTCATACAGAAGATGAAAAAGTCAAGATGGTGGAAGACCTCCTTGATGTCAAATTGTTGCCGGCAACCAATGTCGAGGGCGTGCATTTCAACCCTGATAGGCTTAGAGAAAGGTACTTTTAATCTACAAGTCACACTTGGCATTAAATATGACATTTTTTCAGTGTATCTAGTTGTCAGAAATTTAAAATTATCCCATTATCAGTAAAAAGGAATAAGTTGTTCTGTGGAAACCTTACATGACCACCTCCGTAGCTTAGTGGTCGAGTGCCCACTACAATTGTTGGAGTGAGTGAGTGAGTTGGGTTTTACGGCGAATCAACACAAAATGGTCATATTGCCGATACAATTGTTGGAAGTCATGGATTCACTTCGTTGCTGCTTCATACCAAAGATTTGAAAAATGGTACTAGCAGCTTCCTTGCTTTGGCAGTTGGCATTAAAAGGATAGCTCATAGATTTATCAATCCAGTGCCAGTATAATGTTACTGGGTTGGGTGAGGAATCCCTTGTCTATGGCATGATTTTTCTGTGAGCCAGTAGCATAAAGTTGGGCATTGTGCTCACTGCTACAAGTAGACACTCATTTATGTGAGTAAAGAATTGTTGAAAAAGACACGAAACATAAACACATACTATTCATACAAGCAGAATTATGGTTCTTCAGTTTTATTATAACCAGGAATTTCTTACAACACCCATTAACATTTTAAACTCTGCCTTTATTTAACTTGTCCTACTTATTTGTCAGCTCCTGCTACATCAACGAAACTCCTATCTTAACTAAACTCCTATATGGTTTAATTAAGCTCCTGTATGGTTTAATTAAGCTCCTGTATGGTTTAATTAAGCTCCTGTATTGTTTAATTAAGCTCCTGTATGGTTTAATTAAGCTCCACCTGTATTTCATTCATCTCCTCTCACATTTCTTTCAACTCCACCCATATTTCAGGCTGAATGAATACTCAAGTTTCACGATGACCAACAAGCTACACACGATGCTGGGAAGCATGGAAGATAAGGTGCATCAGGCAAAATCTCAGGGCACAGCACACAATGTGGACCGTTCACTCCTGCGTTTGAGTCATAAATTCTCACCAGGCAGTATGTATTCTAAGAATCAAATGAAGAAAAATTCTTATATATGACAATTTTACATTTTGTATTATCTTGAAGTTTGTACAGAGTAGAACTTTTCTTTTGACAGCAGTTTTGCTTTTCTGTGCAATATAACTAGTGTGTTAACTTTCACAAATCATACCTATACAGTTTAACCTTAAGCCTGCTGGCGGCAAGTTATTCTGCCTTTGCGACCAGTGCATACCAAGATCAGCCTGCACATCCGTGCAGTCTGATCATGGTCTAAACTGTTCGCTATTCAATCAGTAAATTTTCAGTAAACACCCCTTCAAATGATATTTGGTACTGCTCAAATTGAATGATGGACCAGTCCATTATAGAAATTTAGCAGGCTAAAGGTTAATGAAGAGGTACTTACATTGTAATTTTTCATTACAGAAGTAGAAATAATTAGTTTTTGCTGTTCGTTTTCCTTGCAGATATGTATTTTACATTTCATCTGATTTTGAGAGATACTAGTGGAAAAATTATTTGGTTATGGGAGGAAACATTTTCATAAAGAGTGCCAAAGTTGTAAGACCAAAGTTGGAGACCAGTCTGAGATTGCAAGCTTGTCATTGGTCAGTTTCAAAATTGGGTTTAGCAACAACCAATCAAATGCTGGCATTTTAGGACTGGACTCAAACAAAGTTTCTTACCTCAGATACAGTTCTGTATATGAAATATATGTTGAACAGACAGTATACAATCGATTCATGTATTTCTTTACATTTTTTAAGGTCAAACACCACTGAATAGAAAGCTGCCATTGAGATTTGTAGCATCCAACATGACAGGCCATGCTTTATGGCAAACATTTGCTAACCATGCTGAACAAGGAGATGCTGATTTAGGCAGTATACCAGACCCGGTGAGTAATTGTGATTACAGTAAAACCAGTCTGTAAAGTCTGCAAACCAGTCTGTAAAGTCTGCCAACCAGTCTGATGATACTCAACATTGAAGCGTCAAAAGGTGATAGATCTCTATTCACAGGTTTAAGTACACTGCAAAGTTTTCAGCTGGAGCTGAAACTGGTGGTCTCAAGAGCCAAGTGGTTTCTTACCACTGATGGTCTTTCACACAGGTTTGACTGTTCAGCTTAAATGATGTTGTATGTTCATAAACTATGACTGCTTGTAGTCTAGTAGCACCATTAGTGTTAGGTTGTAAGTGTAGGGGCAGAGCATTTGACTTCGAATGTGGAGGATATGACCTAGAGTCCAAACGAAGTCAGAATTTTAGGACAGCCACACAATACTATACAAGCAAGTACTCATTACAAGTTAAAAATGCTTTCAGATAGTGTATAGTTTTCATGAGTTGAAAGAAATTTGCATTCCATGTAATTTGAAAAATACAACAAGAAAAAAAAACTAGCCAATTTGACATAAAGTTGTGGGTTTTTTTTTTCAGAAATCTGCTGAAGACAAATATGATGACCTGTGTGCTGACTTTACTGAGGTCAACAAGTCTATTCTTGAAGTAAAGGGCAAAATCCAACAACTCACAGAGGAAGTAGCAACTCAGACTGACCTTGCTGAAAGTTCAAAGGGCAAGAAAGGTCAAGCTCAGATGTCATGGTCAGATATCATGTCTGAAGCCAACGAGAAACTGGCCGAATTGAAGGCACAGCTCACTAAATTAGACATGGAAAAGACACAGATTATGGACAAAATGGGAGAATGTGAAAAATGAAAAAAAAACTGAAGGAGAATGTGAAAATTCAGTTGTAAAGAACATTATTTGTAAAACTTGTTGAAATATGAAAATCCTAAATAAAATATGAATTGTGACTTTTGTAATAAATGTTAGAAATTGTAAGAAATGTGCAAAAATGATAATGAAGAACAAAATGTGAAGAACTGAATCAAATGTGAAAATATGACTTTTGTATGATCTGTGATAGTATCAATGAAATAGAGTAGAAAAGTAAAACAAAGGAATTTTTTTCCACTTTTTTTTTCCACTTTGCTTTTTATCGCATGTTTTTAAGATTTAGGCATATATTATTGTTAAATATATATTAAAAAAATGTCTAATGATTTCAGTTCACAGATGGGTTTCTTTTATGAATGTTAAGAGGTCATCACATTTCTTGGCAGACTTTAAAATTCTCCTAAAAGACCAAATTTTTCTCTTTCCAAAAGTATTAACAGTATATATGTAACTATCTACGTCAATGCAAGTCGCCAAGTAAAAAAGACCATTTAGTTGATTTTGGTTTTGTCAAATTTTACAAACTTTCCCCGTCTAAGAAAAAAAAAATCTAATTACCGAGCCAGATGTGAAAAAAAGTAATTCCCCAATAAAATATAATCTTCAAGATTAACCTGTTTAACGAGAGATAAATAGGAGAAGTGCCTGTTAAAGACATTATTAATGTTGTGAACTGATTTTATCATATTTTACATTTCTAATGTTAAATGTTAAAACTATGCAAATGAATACTTAGCCATTGTTACCATTGGATACACTCATGTTTTGTTACTGCAAGCAGTGAATACAGAACTGTTGTATGAGGGCAAGAAATACAACAGTTTTACATCCACTTCATGTTGTATTGCAACGATACATTTACCTTTTTTCGGTTCATGTCATTATTGTACATTTATATCATTGACCGATGATTCTCAGAACACTGGGAAGACAACCATTAGTTTATGTTTTATCATACAGTTTTCATGAATTTATTCTTATTTCTGTCCGCTTTCATTAATTACCTCTTCTGATCACAGCAATTTCAATTTTCTTTCCGTCCGATTTTTTTCTATTCATTCCGTCCAGTAAAGGTTAATAGTAGTAGAGTAGTTCATTTTTTCAAGCACAAGATTTTTGTGTTAATTAAAAATAAATCTGTGATATCAAATTAAAAATCATGTTTATTTACTGTATTTATGTTTACATGTATTGTTTAATGTGCTGTGAGAGGTTTAAAAAGTTTGCTGGCTCAAACTCCTCTTTACGATTTTTGTGTATTTCCATACATACTTGCATACGGTTTGTCTATGTATCAAAAAATGTTGACAATCAGTTAAGGAAGAGAACAAAATCTAAAACAATACTTTGTTGAACTCGCTCAGGATATTAGATTTATCATAAAAAAAAGAAAAAGACATTAAAAAATTATAGCATTCAACGATTTCTATTTTCCTACCGATATGTTTTTCATTAATTAACAGTGATACTGAAAATTTGTAGTTCCTGTATTTTTCTTTAATTCCCATCATCTTTCTGAGCAGTCTGGGTGTGATGTCTGTAATACCGGTAACTAAATATGCAATGTGAACTGCTGAATTTTTAAAATTTTGCTGAATTTTTGATACATACGTTGCAGTTTCAATTTGAATAACATGTACATTTTTTATGATGTAGATACTTATTTTTGTAGAAAAAAAAAGTATATTTTTACATTTTATGTCAAATTGTTTTGTTACACGTTATATAGTACTGTCTCTGAATGTGATCTTGAAGAAGCATTTAATTATAGAACTGATGCATTTATTGTCAACTTTGATTTAAAGTATGAGAAAAAATGGTTCTTGACAATGGTGTTCACTATACTACAACACTATACTACAACAGAATAGGATATATGTAATAAATACAGTAAAAAAGAAGTTATGTATGTAAATGTGATTATTTGTAGTTTACTACTTGTCTATTTTCTTGCTCATTAAACTTGTTAAATTCTTTTTGACTGTTATAGATGTGTTTGTTTTTTAAAAAAAGGTTCCCTATTTGAAAAGTCTGGGTTCTGATGCTGAATCTAGAAAATCTACATATTTGGCAAATTCAACAGTCTTATATAAGATGCCTGCCCTACTTGATGGCCCATCAAACACTTATCAAATAATCAATACCTTAGAGTGGTTTGTCACCTGATTTATATGGTTTAATATCCAAGCATCTGAATGATAAACAATAGTAAATTAGACGATAAACCACAAGAAAGTCTTGATTGTTTTCATTCTTACATGCTCATTGAAATATTTTGATAAACAGAAAGCTGGACTTGATTTATCCAAGTGGTGATGAACTGCATGTCATGTGCCAATTTGACATCATTATGCTCTCTTACCAATCCGCGTTTCAACCGTTGTTTATCGCAGAATATATATAGCTTGACTGTCTCCTTTGTTGAACTTGCAATCAAAAAGAGCCATGTTAGAATTGTGTATCAATTCTTATCATAACTAATTCCTTGTTAAAGTGTATGTTGATACACACTGAAACATTGATCAAGTTTCAGTAGTTTAAGTACCTTGGCTAACTCGAGCATTCATTTGGACCCTGTTCATTTAAGTGATCATTATTATTTCACTGTCTGTACAATTTCCAGACACTAAACTCCAAAATTAATAATTTTGACAAGTTTTAAACGTCCTTTTTTGAACGTTTGTGAGATTTAAATCATGAGGATCATTGAAAGACATTTTTACTAAACAAAAGCGGTTTGTAAAATTCTTAATTGTCACATGATGGCATATCAGAGGTAAATGAGTGGTTACTTTTTAGTGTCAAATAACTGACCTTGACCTTAGACCTAATGATCCCCAAAACATTAACCATAGACAATAATGCTATGAACTTGGGTGGCTATAGGCTCAAGTTCTCCCACAACAGGTAAGGAACCATTTTCAGTCTCAAGATTACCGTGAGCTTCACCTTTAACCTACTGACAACAAAACAATAGGTGTTATCTACTGACAATAGGCAATCATCCTATCTGAGAATCCTGGCATTAACTTGTTATCTTCTTCAGTGACCTTTGACCTACTTACTCCGTAAACAACAGGGGTCATCTAGTGACCAAAGGCAATCTTCCTACAAAGTTTGACCAATGCAGGCCCAAGTGTTCTCCATTTATTGATCAGAAACCATTTTCAACCTCGAGGTCACAGTAACCTTTGACCTAATGACCCCATAATTTTCCTAAAGGATCATCTACTGACAACAAGCAACTATACTATGACGCTTACCTACTGTAAGCCAGAGTATTCTCCAGCTGATGAAATCCATTTTCAGCATCATGGTCACACTTCCAGGTTGTACAACAAAAAATATATTTTTAGAAATTGGGAAATAATTGCTATTTTTTTATGCCCCCAAAGGGAGGCATATAGTTTTTGAACCGTCTGTCAGTCTGTCCGCAATTTTCGTGTCCGGTCCATATCTTTGTCATCCATGGATGGATTTTCAAATAACTTGGCATGAATTTGTACCACAGTAAGACGACGTGTTGCATACAAGACCCAGATCCGTAGCTCAAAGGTCAAGGTCACACTTAGACGTTAAAGGTCATTTTTCATGATAGTGCATTCGTGTCCGGTCCATATCTTTGTCATCCATGGATGGATTTTCAAATAACTTGGCACGAATGTGTACCACAGTAAGACGACGTGTCGCGCGCAAGACCCTGGTCCGTAGCTCAAAGGTCAAGGTCACACTTGGACGTTAAAGGTCATTTTTCATGATAGTGCATTCGTGTCCGGTCCATATCTTTGTCATCCATGGATGGATTTTCAAATAACTTGGCATGAATGTGTACCACAGTAAGACGACGTGCCGCGCGCAAGACCCAGGTCCGTAGCTCAAAAGTCAAAGTCACACTTAGACGTTGAAGGTCATATTTCATGATAGTGCATTGATGGACATGTCTGGTCCATATCTTTGTCATTCATGCATGGATTTTAAAATAACTACGCATGAATGTGTGGCACAGTAAGACGACGTGTTGCGCGCAAGACCCAGGTCCGTAGGTCAAAGGTCCTAAACTCTAACATCGGCCGTAACTATTCATTCAAAGTGCCATCGGGGGCATGTGTCATCCTATGGAGACAGCTCTTGTTTTAAAAGGCTTTGAAACTTAAATACTGACAGATTATAAGTTATAGAAACAAGTGAGAAGTAGTCGTTTTTAGTATTTTTTCCATTCAAATTGTGTCTGGGTACCAAACAAGGCCTCAATCATAAATGTTTAAATTTAAGGGTAACTTAAGTATGAATTCCCCCGTGGAGTACTGGTCAAGACAGTTTAGAGGTTCTTTATTGCTGAGGCAGCTTGGCTTCAACTCCAGCAAGCTTTTTTTCTTGATTTGGCAGTTCATTTTAGACAGTTTTAGAAACAAAACTCGAGTTCTATTGTTCATAATATGACAAAACATTAATTTTAAAGAAAGAATATTTTCAGTCAAAATCTGGAGTCCTGTCCCTTTAAAACAATATGGATAACTTAACTACCACCAGTAACGCTATGAAGTTTTGAGTACTGACCCAAACAAAGTCATTGATCGGCAACCAAAGTTTCTACAGATGGACATGAGTAAAACATTTACCCTTTCCTCTGCAATATGGGGAGTGGGTAGAAAATTAATCAAACTAGAAGATGCTTTTGTAGAAAAGCTCATATCTCCCCCAAAGCATAGTATTAAATTAGTAATGCACAAGAAGTCGACAGGGAAGCGAAAGTCAAAGAGACACTGATGGTTGGTTTAGTGACTGAAATGCAATAGGGATCATCCAATCAGCATGTCCAATCATCCCTGAAAGTTTCAACGTTCTGGGTAAAGTGGTTCTCAAGTTACTGATTGGAAATGGTTTTCCATGTTCATGCTAACAATAAAATTACATCCAGCTGTTTAATCAAAGCTAGACACCAGGCTAGGTGTCGCATTACCTTTAATGACAAACACATAACTGAAAGGAGTTTTTGATAAAGAAATAAATTTATTTAATTATAATTATGTTTAACCATTCATCTATGATCATACATTTTCATATTATCACAAATATTCATATGATTATAAATATTCAGAAACCCAAAACAATTGATTCATGAAAAGTCTTTCATACAAATAGTGACATTAAGTTTTTCAAAATACAGAAAAATATACAGTCAACATCGTACTTGCGACCACGTCTATTAAGCGATTTTTGTAATAAACGACCGGTCAAAATCCCTCCCGAACGTTTTCAGTACATATATTCATTCCATTAAACGGCTTTTTAATTAAACGACTAGCGACTACATTAATGTAGTCCTGACAGGTAAAATATTCGACAAAAGCATCTATTAATGCAACCGGGTACCAAATTCACGCCAGACATTTCTTCACCTGTGTAATTAGCATGTAGGTTTTGCACCTGCCTGAATGCAATTAACCTTTGTAACAGTCGAACTGACGAACAATCCATCTATAATTTTCACAGTTTGTGAAATATATAATTATACAAATTATGTATGTTCATAATAAATACAGTTACATTTACAGTTAAAAATAACTTTTCTCTTCACCTGACTGAAATTCATTAAGGGACCATTCCATTAAGAGACCACTTTTTAGCAGTCCCTTGGGCAGCCTCTTAATACAATGTCGACTGTACATGTACACCTAATGTATGATTAACGAATTTTGTAAAACTTTTTTTTTTTTGAATATTACTTTATTTTTCGAGAGATAATAGTCTTTTATATCGATGATAATGGCAAAATCTTAACAATTTCTTGTACAGTAGTATGTTGCTCATTAAGGTTTAGGAGTATAACTTCAAACCACAGAAATATTTGGTAAAAGCAAATCTTCATCTACCAGAAGGCATTAACTCTTCCCACACCACTGAATGTACATCATAACTCTAGCTTAAACCAAACCAAAACATTTAATGGACATATTATACACTCAATGCTTTTGTACATCCAATAGGTGCGAATTAATATTTGTGTCATCTACCTGTCCCGTAAGACTACATACTTAAAGTATTCTCAAAAAGTTGTCCCCCTTTTAAAAAATGAATGCCATTTAGAAGGAAATAGATACAAGCAGTTACGGAAAACTATGTTTAATTTTGTTGTTTGAAAGCCTTACAATCTGTCTGTTTAATATTAGTATTACCAAACATAGAATCAAACTGAAGATTTTTATTCTAAGAAGCAGAACTTTAATCAATCATATTAAGTAGAAGAGTCTAAACAAAAATTAAACTGAAAGTACAACCTGTCGATACATTATACAGTAGAAAAACAACTACAAATGTAAGCCCTTCGGCAGACTAAATAACAATCTCATAACATAACATAACCTGTATGAAATAAAGACCTGTCTTACAGCTATAAAATGTCTTTTAAAGATAAAGATTTTTAAAGATTTACATAGTAAAATGAATTCAATTCACTACCTTAAAACAGATATATGACAATAATGTAATTGCACTTGTTTAATAAAAATCATAGACATGAAAATTCCACTGTTAACCTTAGCCTGCTGGAAGCAAGTGATTCTGCCGTGGCCACAGTGCAGACCAAGATCGGCCCATGCAGGCTGAACAAGGTCTGTGCTGTTCGCTATAAAGTCAGTAAATTTTCAGTGAACACCCCTTTGAATGAAAAATAGTATTGCCCAAATTGAATGATGGACCAGTCCATTTTAGAAATTCAAAAGGCTAAAGGTTTAAGGGAGTGGGATATAATATAACTTATAAACGGAAGTGTGACCATAGGACACTAGTGCCCCCATACCCGACACTGTATGTATATTTTTGACTTACTCATGGGCCATAACTTTGGTGTGGCTGTATGAAATCCCAATTAAAAACACCAGGTGCACAACTTTACATGCTGCATAACAATCCTGTGGGGTTGGATGACTAATTCAGATATTTTTTTAAGATATGCACAACAAAAATTCAGATGGACAGACTGGTGGACAAAGGTAAATCAAAGTGCACCCCCACCTCTAAAAATTTTTGAGTGGGGTGGGGGGGGGGGGCACAAAAATTGCTACTACAGCAGTCTGAGTGATTCTTTGCATCCTTTTTTTATCGCTTTTTGATGGACAACAGACATGTTTCCCTTGTTAAACATTTGTGCTTCAGAGTTATTTATACTAAACAGTTTTTTTTTTAAATCTGTGCTTTGCTCTGTTCTTGAATGCAGTCAAACTTTGTTCACTCAAACGCAATAGAACCTGCAAAACTTGTTACAGTTATCAGTATTTCTAGCCATCAAACAATTTACATCATACAGGGATTTTGCCTGGACCTAGGGACCAGTTCGAGTAAAGGGCAGTTGCTTGAATTACTGTAAAATCATTTAATTTCGTGGGCATGAAATTTTGTGGTTTTGGTCAAAACTGCTATTTCTTGGGGATATGAATTCATGGATTTCAACTTTTGAACATAAAATGAATTGGAATTTTATATGTTTATTGGGATTAAATTTTGTGGATTAACTCAACCACAAAATCCATGAAGATTAGTCCCATATAGATGAATATTAATGATTTCACAGTATTCTAGTTCGAGCAAATGAAGTTTGACTATATTAGCTAAAAATAAACCATGTATTTTACTTTTTTTAACAAGAGCACCATGATGGCCCTTGACTGCTCACCTGAGTTTCAGAGTTTTAACAGACTAGAAGTTGTGAAAATTTGGAAAAGGACCAAAACTTGCTCCAGATGTCAAAAGTTCCACAGGCAGTAGAAGTTGATTACTTCAATAAGTGTGACAGATAATAAACAATTCAAACACTGTATGGTGGAAAAAAATATAAACAGACAAGTGGAGCTAGTTGAGGATGTTCTGAAAGGTTACTTTATAATGGTTATTTGCAGTAAGCAGTTCATGAGAAGAATTTATTTTAAGGTATTTCTATATTAAGTTCTAGTGGGCCTGTAGAACATGTCTGGTGCCCACGTTTGAACAAGTTTGGAAGAGGACATTACATTGATACTATAAAAAAAGGTTTGGTGAGGATTCATCAAGCCATTCATAGGAAGCAATGTTGGGCGGTTAAAACTGCCCCCGGTTTTAACCAGCGGTTTTAACCGGTTAAAACCGCCCCGGTCAATACTCCCTGAAGTGGTCAATACCGGTCAATACTGGTCGATTGGTCAATACTGGTCAATTAGTCAATTGGTCAATACTGGTCAATTAGTCAATACTGACTGTTAAGATATTTTGAAGAGTTTATGAACAATTAAAATAATGACTGTTAAGAGCATTTGGGGCTTGATGAAGGTGTTTGCATGCATTATATTTAGTTCAAGCAACCAAATTAATTCCCAAATTAGTCAGAAGTGGTCAGTATGTCAGCACTGGTTGATACTAAACATTAGACTGCTAATTTAACTGAACTTCATTTGTAGAAAGTATTTTATAAACTGTAGCAGTTATTAAAAGTGTTTGATTCACAAGTGATAAATCTAATTTTTTTTATTGGTATTTAATTCAATGAAAAATTGCTGCCTACAACTGGACCCTTTCACTGAAGTGGTTTAATTGTGTTTTGATAGCAAGTGTCACATAGCCTAATTGACACCATGTCTTACAATATACCATAGATTATATGTTGCAGGCCTGTCCATCTAGTTACTAATTAGCTGTCATGATCAATAATCCCATTGTATTAATGAGATGCTTGAACATGGTAACTTTATCTAAAAAATTAGTTATGCAATCAAAGTATTTAAATGACCAGTATCGACCACTATATGTGTTGATCAAGGATACTGTGTAGGACCAAAATTTGAATTGACCAGTACTGTCCATTTCAATGAGTGTAACTTATAGTAATATATTTTTTTTAATTAATTTAAAATAAAGGCTATACTTTTAGGTGATAAAAGCATTTAATAAACTAGTATTGACCACTGACTAGTCTAAGTATATTGTCCAGAACTGAGCCTGACCAGGGCACATTGTTGTTGCCAAGGACCAAAACTGAATCGACCAGTATTGACCACTCATTCACTATATTTTTTAACAAACAAAATTATATATTATTCAGATTGCTTTATTATTTTTACAGTACTGTTACAGCTTGTTCTAATCTGTGAATGTGCATTATGTTCAAGTGTTGAATTAACCAGTATTGACCACCCAAGAGTGACCAAAATATTGAATCGGACAGTATTGACCGGTATTGACCAGTATTGACCGGTTTTAACCAGTATTGACCGCCGTCCCGGTCAATACTCATATTGACCGGCTTTTTGCCAACATTGATAGGAAGAAGTTATTTAAAGGTATTTCATTTTTTTTTAAAGCTCTACTGGAGGGGACCGGGAGCTCCCATCTGAACAAATTTGAAGATGGTGACAAGATCCATCATGAGAAGATGTCTTTTACAGGCTTTTCTATTTTTAGCTCTAGTAATCCCTAAAAGAAACCAAGCTACCACATTTGAACAAATCTGGGAGAGGATCTTGATTGCAAATTTCCTCAAATGAACAGAATTTGGAGAGGACCATATAATAATGCTCAAATCAAGCATGATGAAGATCCATAAAACAGTTCATTAGAAGAAGTTGTTTAATAAAGGTATTTCAATTTTTCGTTATAGCAGCTCTTAATTGGGTCCAAGTGCCCCCATTTGAACACATTGGGTAGAGGACTTTATAATAAAGCTTCAGACCAACCCTGATGAGGACTCCTGAGAATATTCGTTTATATATGTAGATCTATGTATTTCTAATTTTAGTTTTAGCGGCCCATAAAAGAGCTCTCATTTGTATAACATTGGGAAAGGACCATATAATAATGATACAGACCAAGTCCGGTGAAGATCCATCAACAGTTCATGAGAAGAAGTTGTTAAAATGTACTTCTATTTTCAGCTCTAGTGGCCCCAAGTGCCCGCATTTGAACAAATTTTAGAGAGGACCTTGAGATGATGCTTCAGGCAAAGTCTGACTGTACGATGGACAGATGGTGAGTGATCACAACAGCTCATCCCTTGCACTCTCTAGTCAGGTGAGCTAACACAAAAAGTAACACATATATTTTGTGTACATGTCAAGAAATAATATGAGTCTACTATCGGTATATCTTTAAAAATCATAAATTTTGTGCATGTAGTAATTTGAAAGTTTTTTCAATACCAAAGCACATAAAAATATCTATATTAAATCAAAATGTTTTATGGTCAAAACCCATCACGATATTTAAATTAATTTAATAGCAAAGAAATGATCATTCATTGCTTAAATTCACAAATTTTCTAGCCAATATTCTGTAATGTAATATTTTCAAAAATGGTCCCAACAATTTTAAACTTTATCAAATAATCAAGGTCTTCACATTGTTTATCATCTGATTTACCATAGTTAAGAGTTCAGACATGCAATGGTAAATCAAATAATAAACAACAAAAAGGCCTTGTTTATTCTCATTCTAACAATTCATTCAAAAAAGGTGATAAAATCATGCCAGACTTCCTTCTTTGTTTCACGGAAAGAAAATCTGAACCATGTTTGAATGTCAAAAATCATGTACAGTGAAAATCTATGGCAGTGTAATGTGGATTGCTGTTTAGTATGTACTGTAATATCGAGATACATTTATCATATTCACATATTTCATCTTCATCAATTCCTAATAATTTATTAAGCTATTAATTTCCTTTTTTAGTGTCTAGATCAGCTGGTTCTACAGTATTATCAATGTCTCCGTCAGCTTCGTCAACATCTTCATCTTCTGCTGACTTCAAATCCTCTTTCACTGTTTTTTCTGTCTTTGAAGTCCTGTTTAACATCCATGCCACAATGCTAAGAACCACTTTGATACAGATGTAAAACACAATTGCGGAAAAACATAAAACCACTATTGTTGAAAATGTTGTTAGCTCGTAAGTCTGAGGTGGCTGCGACATCTTTAGAAACTATTGTGATATATTCCACTTTCAAACTGATTAAATAATAAAAGTCATAAAATTCACAATCTTCAGGTATAAAATGTTTAAAACCTTCTAAAATCACAAGTCTTCTAGTTGCCAGCACTGAAGTGAAATTTAAAACCAAAACTTCAATCACTAAAATAGAAATGCATTTGCACAAATATGTCCTTTAAAAACTTATCTGTCACAATATAATTTAAACAAACTGTCACTAAGGTGTAAAGATTTCATATAAATTTGTTAAGTTCCAATATTTCTGTACATCACAGATGTTTCCCAACATATGAAACAAGGCACTGTTATTCCCAGGTTACGTCAGTACAGGTATTAACCTGAAAATAAAGATGACTAAAAGATAAAGACATATATGAAAACGTATGGCCTCCGAGTCTTCTTTTTTCTTAAATAAACTAGAGCTATGAATGTACGCCCCGCATGCACTGACACAGTACATTGCAATTTGATGCACACTTGCGTAATTATGTGGAGTAACGAAAAACAAAGTCCCATAACTCTGCAGATTTTTTTCTGAAAGAACCTAAGATGCACCATGCATAACTAGGGTCACTATTAATCACTTTTATTAAGTTTCATTAAATTGTGTGCATGGATTCAGATTAGGTGCGCACACGATTGCATATGCTGACTCATGTACCGGTATATAGTATAGTAACAAAAAACAAAGTCCCGTAACTCTGCAAAATTATTTTCTGAAAGAACCTTACATGCACCATGCACAACTACTGTTGTGACTGATAACTTGTGTGAAGTTTCATTAAATTGTGTCAAGGGGATGAGGAGAGTTGGTGTGCACAAGATTGTGTCTATGGACAGACAGACAGACAGACAGACAGACAAACATGAACGATAAAAAAATGGCTGTAAGACAAGAGCAACGCTCAACTGTTCAACAGCCTTGCCACAACAAAAGGAATGAACACTAAAGTCAAACAAGAGGCCCGAGTGGGCATAAGTCGCTCACCTGAGGCCGACTTTGACCTAATTAGATCTTGCTTGTGACAAAGTATTAAATTAAAAAAAATTTTTTTTTTTAAATTTTAAATTAAACAAGGAGCTGCGTTCAATAAATGCTTGATGCCATCCTTGTTGATACAAAGCAACCTAAGTCCAAAGCGAGGTCAAGGTCAAACTGAGGTCAGGTGATGTCTGAAGATGAGGAATGGTCACAGGTTACATCTGTATTAGTATCAATTCATTCTTGTAAGCGGTATTGATGCTAGACGAAACGGTCCCATTTGGTTAACCACCCATATTAAGCAACCTACATATAAGTCCAAAATGAGGTCAAGGTCAAAGTGAGGTCAGGTGATGTTTGTAGATGAGGAATGGTCACAGGTTACATCTGTATTAGTATCAATTCATTCTTGTAAGCGGTATTGATGCCTGACAAAACGGTCCCATTTGGTTAACCAAGAGATGGCCCATATAAAGTAACCCAAGTCCAAAATGAGGTCAAGGTCAAACTGAGGTCAGGTGATGTCTGAAGATGAGGAATGGTCAAAGGTTACATCTGCATTAGTATCAAGTCATTCTAGTAAGGGGTATTGATGCTAGACGAAACGGTCCCATTTGGTTAACCTCGTACGAACGGACGAACGAACGGACAGGACAATCACTATATGCCTCCCGCATCAGTAGATGCCGGGGGCATAAAAAGAATTTTAACAATATTTCTATTTTTAGCTCTAACAGCCCCTAAACGAGGCCAAGTTCCCACATTTGAACAAACTTGGGAGAGAACCATATAACTATGCTACATATCAAATTTGATGAAGATCCATCAAGCAGTTCATGATAAGAAGTTGTTTCAAAGGTATTTCTATTTTTAGCTCTAGCGGCCCCTAAAAGGGGTCAAATGCCCCCATTTGAATAAATTTGAATAATGATGCCACAGACCAAGTTTAATGAAGATCCATCAAGCAGTGCATGGTAAGAAGTTGTTTAAAGGTATTTCTATTTTTAGTTCTAGTTGACCCTTAAAGGGGCCAAGTGCCCCCATTTGAATAAATTTGGGAGAGGACCTTATAATGATGCTACAGACCAAGTTTGATGAATCCATCAAGCGGTTCATGAGAAGTCATTTCAAGGTATTTGTAATTTTTAGCCCTAACAGCCCCTACAAGGGGCCAAGTGCCCCCATTTGAACAAACTTGAGAAAGGACCTTATAATGATGCTACAGACCAAGTCTGATGATGATTCATTAGGCAGTTTATAAGAAGAAGTTGTTTAAAGGTTTTTCTATTTATAGCTCTAGCGGCCCCTAAAAGGGGCCAAGTGCCCCCATTTGAATAAATCTGGGAGAGGACCATATAACAATACTATAGACCAAGTTTGATGAAGATCCATCAAGCGGTTCATGAGAAGAAGTTGTTTAAAGGTTTTTCTAGTTTTAGCTCTAGTGGCCCCTAAAAGGAGCCAAGTGCCCCTATTTGAATAAATTTGAAAGAGGACCTTATAATGATGCTACAGACCAAGTTTGATGGAGATTCATCAAGCGGTTCATGAGAAGAAGTTGTTTATTATAAAGGTTTTTCTATTTTTAGCTCTAGTGGCCTAAAAGGCGCCAAATGCCCCCATTGAACAAATTTGACAGAGGACCTCACCAGGATGCTACAGACCAAATTTGGTGTAATTCTGACCAGTAATTTCAGAAGAGAAGATGTTTAAGTAAAAATGTGGACGATGGACGCTGGACAATCCACCCTATACAAATAGCTCACCCTGAATCCTGAACCTTTGGTTCAGGTGAGCTAAAACAGGACCTAATTTTATAAACGACTGAGAAAAGTATTTACGAAGTGGAGACTATATTTTATCTTTTAATATAGGAGATGATTTCAAAAGTTTGCTCTTGTATTTTTCTCATTATTTTAAATATACTGTGAGTGACAGGAAACAGAAGTATTTACAATTCTTTAATCCCAAGAAAAATATGATCGCAAATTTGATAGATAATAAATGGCAATTTGTAAAGCTTTCCAGAAGTTTTTATCAAATTCATGTTTTATTCTAGACTGATGAATTAAAACAATTAAATTAATATCTTCTTTAGTATTTAAGACATGGATTGTACTCATAAATTGTTGAATTTGTTTTACTGCTTGAGTAAATAAATAATGGTGACAGTACCGGAAATCCCTGCTAAAATTTGCCTCAAACCTGAGTTTGAGCTACACAGGGATCGAATTTAACTTTTTCCCCCAATTTTTTTCCACTAGCAAAATGGTGGGTTCCACTAGCTAGCAATTATTTAAGGCTGTTTATGTGCTAAATTTATTTTGTTGTTTTGTTGTTGTATGGTTTCATATAAGTTTAGCTCCGTTTCCCACTTTTTCACGGTTCGGACAGGCCGGGACTTTCTGCATGGTTTCAGAAGAAGGAGCCAAAGTGCTCTATGATTCTTTGGATTTTTGGCTGGACTTGGAAGTTTTAGGTTATTTCAGGTCACTGCCCATGGTGTCGCTAGCATTTTCTGTCTTTGCGGACCTTTTTCATCTGAAGAAAAATCGTGTACAGTACATACATCAGGGTTCGAATTTAAGCTCACAAACACGCAAAATGCAAGTGACTTTTGCCCAAGCTTGCAAAATTTTGCGAGTGCAAAATCTCAAGTAGAAATTACAACGGTTTAAATTTTTTTAACTTTCAGTTTCCACCTGCTGTAAATACGCATTTAATGATGATGTTTCATACAGTACGCATCGACTGATGACATTTTTACATAATGCCTTGACTGTTAGCAGATTTAATTATGCAACAAGGTAACTACTGGAATGCACATGCATGATATTTGAAGGAAAAACCATGTTTTGTACTACACACGCTTACCGGTAGTGCTATGGCAGACAGAACCTTGTTTCTGCCCAAAACGGTGTAACAAAATTGCAACTAAAATTGATAAATAGGAGGTTGAAATTTTTTGAACTCGCAAAAATTTGCAAGTGCAAAAAAACTGTTAAATTCTAACCCTGTACATTAATTAAATGGTTTAAATACCAGAAAATTTGTAATTTTGGAATTTATTTGAATCAATGAGGAACTGAATCCCCTTTTGATACATGTAAGTTTTACTTGAATTTATGACCAATTTGTGACATAATCAGCACTTAAACTTAAACCTATAGCATGTAAAGTGTCGGCAGTCAGAAATTTCCTCATCTCTCTCTCTCTCTCTCTATCTATCTATCTATCTATCTATCTATCTATCTTCCATTTAGTCAAACCCCTGCTGGGGACCTAGACTTTTGCGCGTCAACTAGTAAGAATGTTAAAAGAGTAAGAAGTTGTGGTAAAAAGCAAGAAGAAGAATGGTTAAAAACAGGGCAGGTGTATTTAAGGTGAGATGTGCTCAATCTGGCTTACAGCCTGACTGAACACTGGCCCAGACAAGTTGACAACATCTGAAGGCATGGCATTCCAATGATATACTGTGCGAGGGAAGAATGAAAATTTATGATAGTTGGATGAGGGTGATACTTGAATGAATGCCTGGGAATGAGTGGTTCTGGAAGATCTAGTATTGGATGTTAGGTAGTCCGGTAGTGGGATGGCGACCTGGTTTTGCAAGATGTTATAAAACATAACCAGGCGCTAGTCAATGCGACGGAGTGCAAGGCGTTGCCAATTGAGGGAAGTCAGCATGTTGTCTACACTGGATGTACGGCCGTAATCACGCTTGGCCAGGCGTGCAGCCCTGCGCTGCACAGACTCAAGCTGATCAATCAGAGTATCAGAGTGGGGAGACCACACAGTGGAACTGTACTTCAGCTGGGGCCGTATGAGTATTTTGTATGCTTGTGATTTTAACCTGTCTGAGTGCACTTTGATGTTATGTCTTAGAAAACCCAATGTTTAATTTGCTTTTTTGGTGATGTTGTCAATGTGGTCATTCCATGTAAGGTTGTGTGATATAGTTATGCCATAGTATTTTGCAGATAGTACTGTTTGTAACATGGTTTTGTGTAAAAGGTACTGTGTTGGTATAGGTGTTTTACGCTTAGTGATCTGTAATACTTGGCATTTAGACGGATTGAATTTCATGTCCCATTTTGTTTCCCAAAGTTCCAGTTGCTGTAAGTCTTGTTGTAGTAGGCTTCAATGGGAAGAGACAGAGAAAGGTAGATAACCGTGTCATCGGCAAACTTTAGAGTGTTTAAAAAAGTCAGGTAGATCGTTGATATAGATAAGAAATAAGAGTGGCCCGAGGACCGAACCCTGGGGAACACCTGAGGAGACTGGTATGGTGCCTGATGTGGACCCATTAACTACCACTGACTGTGACCTGTTATCAAGGAAAGCTTTAATCCATTTAAGAGTCTGACCCCTTACACCATAGAAATGCAGCTTGTAGAGTAGTTTTTCATGGTTGACAATATCGAACGCCTTTGAAAAGTCAAGGAGTATGAGGTCAACTTGACTTTTCAGGTTCAAGAATTGAAGAATATCTTCTACTAACATTAGTAACTGAGTTTGACAAGACCTCTTTTCTCGGAAACCATGCTGCAATTCGTAGAACATATAGTTATTTGTGAAGTGTTTTGTTATGCTAGAGGATACAATGCAATGCTCCAGCTAGGATTAAACAAGAGCACCGCCTTGCGGGTGCTGACGCTCATCTGATTTTTTTTGTATAATAGAACTATTGTCCTACCCATGATTTTCTAAGTCTAAAAAGGGCCATCATTCTTGCAAAAAGCAGGACAGAGTTATGTTTCTTGATGTACAGTGTCCACTTATGATGGTGAAAAACTGTTGCAAGTTTTAAAGCAATAGCTTTGATAGTTTATGAGAAAAGTAAACTTAAACATAATACTCAACCAAGAAAATGATTTTCTAAGTCCAAAACGGGCAATAATTATTGCAAAAAGCAGGATGGAGTTATGTTGCTTGCTGTACAGGGTCAGCCATTGATGGTGAACAAGTGTTGCAAGTTTCAAAACAATACACTGGATAGTTTAGGAGAAAAGCTGATCTAAACATAAAACTTAACCAAGAAATCGGATAAGTCCAAAAGGGGCCATAATTCTTGCAAAAAGCAGAATGGAGTTATGTTCCTTGCTGCACAGGGTCAGCTTATGATGGTGAACAACTGTTGCAAGTTTCACAGCAATATCTTTGATAGTTTAGGAAAAAACCCTGACCTAAGTTTAAGAGAAAAAGTTCACCTAAACATAAAACTTAACCAAGAAATCTGATATTTTCTAAGTCCAAAACGGGCCATAAATCTTGCAAAAAGCAGGATGGAGTTATGTTTCTTGCTGTACAGAGTCAGCTTATGATGGTGAACAAGTGTTGCAAGTTTTAAAGCAATAGCTTTGATAGTTTAGGATAAAAGCTGACCTAAACATAAAATTTAACCAAGAAAACTGATTTTCTTAGTCCAAAAGGGGCAATAATTCTTGCAAAAAGCAAGATGGAGTTATGTTTCTTGATGTACAGGGTCTGCTTATGATTATAAACAAGTATTCCAAGTTTCAAAGCAATAGCTTTGATAGTTTAGGAGAAAAGTTGACCTAAACATTAAACTTAACCAAGAAATCTGATATTTTCTAAGTACAAAAGGGGCCATAAATCTTGCAAAAAGCAAGATGGAGTTATGTTTCTTGCTATACAGGGTCAGCTTATGATGGTGAACAAGTATTCCAAGTTTCAAAGCAATAGCTTTGATAGTTTAGGAGAAAAGCTGACCTAAACATAAAACTTAACCAGGCAACGCCGACGCAGACGCCGACACCGACAACTGCTCAAGTGATGACAATAACTCATCATTTTTTTTCAAAAAATCAGATGAGCTAAAATGGGGCAGGGTGCTGGCACTGAAAAGGGCACTTCTGGGGCGGTGGTCGGTCCGGGACCGTGCTCCCCCGGGAAAAAAATATAACTGGTCCATGCATACAGTGCATTTTAACATACTTTAGGCATGGAATTTGACATAATTTAGGCATGTTTTTTGGCACACTTTAGGTATGGTCTTTTAATAGGCTATGTCTGTCATCTCTAATGCACCTATTTATTAACTAAAAATTCTACTGTTTGTATTTTACTTGGCATTGATTTTCAACTTGTAACATTTCTTTGTAATTGCATACTGAATAACAATATCTATGTGTTTAGGCCTATTTTACTTGTTACAATTTCAGTACACATCTTCTCCATGTAGGCTACTTGATATTTATAAATTTATACCTGCAACATATTATATACAGAAAATAAAGTTTAAACTTCCACTTAAATAAATGAAATCAGGCAAAGTTTTTAACTTACAACAGTCCAAAAGCAAGTTTAGCACTTGTAACAGACATATTCCGGGTATCCAAAATTTTATATCCGGACATGGTTACACTTTTTTCTAAAAGTCGTCGAATGTCCAGTTTAAACACTATTTTTGAAAAAATATTATGATGCAAAGACAGTTTAACAGCATTTCACAGTATCTGACATTAAAGTGTACCCCGTCATTACATCTTAGTAAACTAATTTCAAAGAAATCTTCATGAAAAATCGGCAATTTCACAAAGCAGACGACAACTTACTTTCGATTTCAAAAACTTGTAAAACGATAAAATCAAAATATTTTCCTATTTAAATTTGATTGTGATCGATTTTTATTAATTACATATAAATGTCTGTTGTCTGGACTTAAGTTTCAGTTGTGTATAAAGGGGTATTTACGACTATATTACCGAAAACGAAAGTACACTTTGACAGGTGGCGCGAAATGATAATGATTTCAGACTGGTTTGCAAACTGTTTTAACACTAAGGTTCAATGATTTTAATGCTAGTGGAGCAGTCTAAAATATCATGGTCTGCCTCGGGCACGATTACAGCAGGTAACTGTTTAATTGTTTGTTAATCATGGCAATGCCCCCGGCTTGTATCACTCGACAAAAAGGGGGCAATAAAGCAGTGTATTATAATCACTGAGGCAAAAAAGGGAAGTTTGGCTAAAAATAAGAAATGAATGGTTGTAAAACGGGCAGGGTGCCTGGCGGGGCAACAGGGCGGAACGAATTTCGGAACGGGCGATGCGCCCTGCTGTAAATAGCTAGCTGGAGCACTGCAATGTGTTCCAGGGTTTTACACAAGATACAGGTAAGAGAGATTGGGCAATAGTTGGCTGAGTCTGACCTACACTGGTGACCTAGACTACAGCCTTTCTTAAAGATGGGAGCGACATTCGCCATTTTCTATATATCTGGCAGAGAACTGGACTGCAGGGATTTTTGGAAGAGTTTTGAAAGGGGAGATCTCTTGGCTAATATTCTTAAGTACGACCGGTCTTATTTGGTTGGGCCCTGCAGCTTTATGGGGATTATGGTTGCCAAGGAGAGTTTGAAGCGAGTGGAGATAATGCCCATATGAAAGAACTATCTTGGTCTTTATGAAAGAACTATCTTGGTCTTTAGAGTGTTTGAAATGAGTGGAGATATTGCCTATATGAAAAAATTATATCAATATTTCCTTGGATTTCGACCAACTGGTTTGACTAGGGATCCAGTTACTGGAACCCTAGCCAGTTTTATTTTCAATTAAAATGTCTAAATGGACCCTAATGAAGAAATGGTTCAAACTGTAAGGCACAAACATGAAATAAAAGAAATCTATCAACCATTATCATACATGGAATTAAATCTTTAAAATACCTTGTACGCCAAAAATGTATAAGCTAAAATCCGAATTCGTCTATCCGAATCCTATACATTATAGTCAATGCTGCATATTCCCCCTTCACAACTCCTGATGTATCCTGCTTGCGCAAATAGCAGAATATCTGCAATTTTGCTATTACATGTATATTTTAAGGTTTATTTGTTCAATTTATAAATACAAAACTTAAATTTTGCTTTTGCTTTGGGGGCTTTGTGTTGGGAGGCAGTAAACAGTTTTGAGCTGTTAGTGTCGAATTGGCCGGGGTGAAATTTACAAATAAGAGGCAATTTACGGAATGAAGTGCATATTTGAACTTCTAAATAATAATAATTGCTAGAATTGAAGTTTCAGCGGCTAGAATTGAGTTTCACTTATTTAAAGAAAATCAGTTGAGTAGCCTTGATCTTGATAGTATGACGTAATGACTTGCAGGAGCGTATACATGCTTCCTCTGAGCTAGCTGAAAGTGGGGTTGTCATTTTAGCAGGTGCCTCAGGAAAAGTGGAATAGTGAAAAAACGGTACGGAGGGCCCATATATTTCAGCTTATTTTCAGATTTTACAGTGTTACTGGAGTACGGAACAGTGTAGCAATTGTGGCTATCATTTTCAGGGAATTTTCTGCAGCGATTGAAAAATTGGCAAATTTAGCTTTTTTCGTCATCAGTTTCCGCGACCGGGAGAGCACAAAATTCAGGTCTTGTAAACAGAAAACTAGATATTAGAGATGTATTGCAGATGGTTTGTAACGGTAGACATACAGTGATGTTAATGTTGCAATATCTTTATTTCAGGTGTGTGGTTACAGACTTTTGTGTGAGGTTTTGAAAGTTAGGTTGGCGACTCTAGGCCGAGAAGCTCAGAAAACTGTTTACTGCCTCCTTGTCTGTCGTAAAAGTTATAAAATTGTCAGTTTCACACTCCAAAAGGTCCAACACCACTGTCAGTCAGTGTCAAGTGCGTAGATACCAAAAATATATCATTGGAAACATGAAAATGTTTCTACCGAACTGTAGAGAGACAATGCAGGATTGCAAGTCAAATATAATAATATTATGAAATTAGGTGCTATATATGACGCGGAACGACAGTAAAATTAGCAAAATATTATACTGTTTTTAGGAAGTAATGAAATGTGCAATGCCCCTCACACACACCCGTCCACCTAGAAAATGCTTGAACAGAGTTCTACCCAGCACGCATGCATATATATGGGAGCCATGTGGTACCCATATGGTCTCCCATATGGGACCTATATGGTATACCGTATGGGGCCCAGATGGGTATTGCAAACCATCTTGGCATGGTTCCCATATGGTATGTACATTTACTTTATTGGAACGTGATGGGTTCCAGATCTTATACCCCATGTGGGGTCTTTCTGTGTCCCATATCGTATACAGTATGAACCGTTTAGGGCTGTTCTGTGATTGCCTGTGAGTCTTATTTTTGCTTGATGTTGTCAGCAGATTTTGTAGCATTGTATAGATGCACAAAATACAAAGTGTAACATTCTTCTTTTTTGGTCGGGGATGAGGACAGGGACTCGCTGAGGAGTGCGGGGAAAAGGAGAAAGGTGGACAGCTGCACTCCTCAAATTACCTCATCACCACCTAACTGTATTCCAAGTTTAATGTCAGTACCTTGATTATAATTAGTGCTGAAGTAGTGCACTGGACACAAAATACACAGGGCATATTTGTATTACATCTGTGATAGTGACCTTTGACCTACAGACCAAGTTGAGGCGCTATGCACATCGACTCATCGTCACCTATCTATATGCCAAGTTTGAACTTAATGCCTTAATTGGTTATGCTCTGGACACAAATTATGACAGAAAGATTTGACCTTGCTATGACCTTGACCTTTAATTTATAGACATGACTCAAGCACTATGCCCGTCGTCACATTGCCAGCTACCTCTATGCTAAGATTGAAAGTCAATACCTTGAATGGTTATTAAGTTATGCTCTTGACACAAAATATGAAGGTAAAATTTGACTTTTGAGCTCCATTTGTGACCTTGACCTTTGACCTACCGACCTGATTCATGTGCTCTGCACATCGTTTCATGGTCATCTACCACTGTACCAAGTTTAAAGATACTACCTTGAAAAGTTATTAAGTTATGCTCCAGACATGAAATATGATGGTAAAATTTGATCTTTGATCTACAGAACTGGTTCATGTGCTCTGCACATCGTCTCATGGTCATTTAGCATTATGTTAAGTCTAAATTCAATACCTTAAATGGTTATTAAGATATGCTCCTGACACGTAATATGACGAACGGACAGACACACGCGCCATTACATAATACATTGGTATTGTTTTTTCAAAACCGACGTAAAACAAAAGCACTTCATATAGTTATTTATGATAATTAAAACTCTTAACTGTGAAAGGTTCTCGCAGAAATAATAAATTTATCAACAACGCACATATGATGCGACCTACTGTTATCATATCCAAAATTGCGCCAAACTCAAATAATCTCGCAAGATTTTTTTAAGTTCATTCTTTGTTAAATTGGGTGCATGCAGTAAGATGTAATTTCATTACAATACTTTGGAACTTATATTAATAAAAACAATACAAAAAATGACATACAGCCACGATAGAAAATATGGGACTTACCGGTATATGGAACCCTTCTATTAAAATTCGTAGAAAAATTACAAAAAAAAAACGAGTGTTTAAACAAGTGACAACACATAAAAGTTTAAAATCAATACATTGGTATATCGCTTAGAAATTGTATAGAAGTTCCATTCGCGTCCTATTTTGGCAAATACTTACAATATGTGACCCAGTTGGAACTCTCCTGGGAAACATGTTTTGTTTTGAGACCAAAGAAATGTATAAACATCTGAAGAAAATATACAAAAACAAATGTTTATACAAGTGGCATCACATATAAGCTTAAAATGAATACATTGTTATATCGCATCGCTGAGACATTGTATATGGGTCCCATATGGGTCCGATTTAGGGCATGTATTTATAATACGGGTCATTGTAATATGGAACCCATATGGTACATTTGCCCACATACAGCCCGTATGGGCCCCATAAAGACTTGCGTGCTTTGTATTACACACGATAATTGTATACAGAAAGATTGTATAAATTCCATGATTCCAAAAGGCAAGACTTGTCATTTGTTGGGCTCGATTGTGTAACACATTTTCGCCTGATACACCGATTTTGCCCGATTTGAACGCGCGTTTGCGCGTGCATCAATTAGGTACGATCAGGCGCGTAGCTGCCTATACGCAGATACGCAGAAATATAATGAAAATCTGGCAAGCCTGCACAATTAAATTGGGTTATCTCATTTAACAGAATGTTGTACGCAACAATCTATCGGGTGTCTGAATGATTTTCATCTAGATTTATGCGTCTTTGTCTTTGTAGGTATGTCGGTGCAAAGGTTCCGTTTAGAGATTCTTCAGGACTATGCGCCATGTGAATGCATGCCTGTAGGCTTCGAATTGTTAAAATATTAGGAGTTACCTAATACTTATAACCATAGTAACTGACTATCGTTTTAAATTAGAACAAATCACAATATATTCAACAGGACATCACAACAACTCTGCAAATCTATTAAAGGATATTCAAGTGATGTCTACGAAAAGTTAAACTCGTTCGTCCTTTAATATCGTTTTCATTAGAACGTCTGTAGATATCTGAGCAAACCATTAAATAATGCATAGAAATTTCCGAAACTACTGAAAACAACGACGGTTATTGTAGACCTGTCGTGAAACTAAATTAACGTAACAATCTTTTAGCGATCACCCGCCGTTTTAGATGCATGTCCTCTGACGTCAAGACTTTAGTGTTTTGGGGATCAATGTGGTGTCCAGTTTGTTCTGTGTTCATGTAGTGCCGAGTGGGATCGAGACACATGCTCTTTCATTCTTGTTTCTAGAGATCTTCCGGTTTCACCTACGTAGTCGTTCTGTCATTGTTCTCATTTCACGTAGTAATCAAAAATTACATTTCTTAATCTTGTCTGTTTTATCTTTTACATGTGTGACCTGAGAGAGAATAGAATTGAATGGTCGACGGTACATATTTACATCATGTTTCTTAAAGATCCCATGTAAACTTCTGAAGTTCCTCGAATGTATGGGATACCGTCATTTGCTCTTTTTTGGTCTGATCGTTGGTATGTTTTATTGTCTTTCTTGGTAGGTTTATTCGGAATAGCAAACATCCACTCAGGAAAGCCGTAGGCCCGTATAGCACCTTTGACATGCTCTTTTTCTACCATCTTGTCCGAATCGTCTGTGATTAGTTTTTCCACTCAATGGAACATGGTACTAACCACAGATCTCTTATGTTCAAGATGGTGGTTGGAGTCAAAATAATTGAGGTATTGGTCTGTGTGAGTGGGTTTTCTATACACTGTGACTTTTGTGGAACCATCACGTAAACTGGATATGCTCATCAATGGAGTTAAGGTGGTTGGAAAACTCTTCTATGTGGTATTCGCGGAGTTTGGTCATTGTGTCATCCACGTATCTGAACCATACGGATATGCAAATTTTGATTCCATACCTCATGTTTTTATTTCGATGTAAATGAGATGTGGAACCAAAATTTGTAGTCCTGTTTGGCGCCATATAACCTATACTGTGTTGGTGCGCCGTAAAACTCAAATAGATAAATAAATAAATGAATGAACCATGCGGAAGGAGGTTTCCTTGCAGTGTCCAACGCCTCTTTCTCAAAATGCTCCATACTCATCAAGCAGCGGCGACCATCGCCAAACCGGGACGAGGGGTTGGAGCTTCAAGCGGTGTACCTCTCCTTGTGTCACATAACAACACAAAGTCATGTGTCAGTGCAGTCAGTTGATGAAGGCTGTGTGAGATAGCCGAAATATCCAGGTAAAAACGAATTACTCTCGGTAAATGGATTTATTCAAACTATGGACACTCCAGAGCAAGAGAACAACGTTCATTGTTGTAGAATAAACCGAGTCTGCTGTCTTTTGGGTTGGTTGCGTTCTTTGTTTCCAATGGATCATTTTTTGTAGATTTTATTACCTACTACCACTCACAGAGACTCTTAGAATGATGCATATTTTATATCTGGGTCCTGAAAAATATATGTATGACATTCCGGCTTAAATCATTCTAACTAATTGTTCTTGTTTTTGAACTTAACTTTTAGAAACCAACTAATTGTTCTTGTTTTTGAATTTAACTTTTAGATACCCATACATTATGAGATAAACTACAAGACCACGTGAAAAATAATACATTTCGAACGTGCAGTCTGTGATTCAGTAATTTTCCATGTAAACCTAAGCAATTAAATGGCATTCAGTAAATACGTACACTGATGCCATAACTTCAAAACTAACAAATAAAGACTCTTAAGTTTATATCAAATCTGCAACATATGTATCAGATTTGAACTTGTTACCAAATAGTATGTTTGTGCTATGATCATTTGTTTAAGTAAGAGGTATACTGTACGGCCCACGTCAGCGTAGTTTTCATAACGACAACCTTTTTCGCAATTAATCTAATTATGTTCTTTAAATCTATTGAAAATATACTATTAAAACAGAAAAAGTGAAACTCCACAGATCGCTCAACACGACAAAAACTATAATGTTGCAGGCTCGGTTTGGCTGAGTCTGTTCATGGACGGTAGTGGAAATGCATTCTCTAGCCCCTGGTTGAGCAGAACTCAAGATTTACACATGCTAAAAGTACAAAAAAAAAAACAATTTAGAGACATCACCGGTGCACATGGAACTTTTAATGATATACTAGCGTTTAATTCCATGAAAAGCGGCTTATGGTCCCCAGTTAAAATAATGGGTTTGCCCTAAACGGGAAAACAATAGACAGAACTAAACAAACTAAAACTCAGTGCATTTTTAAAAGGATGTCACTCTTAAATAATGTAAAACATACATTTAACTGAAGCATGTATAGTTACATTGAATTTCTTTGGTCATACTTTTAACTGATAATCATATTACAGTCTATATACAGGTGTACTATGCCTTATCAAGGCTAATGGATGATTGGACTTTCTTTTGAAATTTATCAACTAAAACTCTTGTTTCCTACAGTAATTCAAAAGTTTCTGTCTTATTAATTATATGTTATATGATTAGAACATGTTTGACTGCTCTAGACAAAAAGTTGTTTATTTGAAACTCAAGAGACAAATTAACTTTAAGTTTTACAGAGATATCACTAAAATATTATGAAAAGATATTCACGATGCTGATTGGATTTTCTGTTGCAAACAAAAATGTGGTTTACTAATCTTTTTACATTAAAGGTGGATAATCAGATTTTGGCCATGTAACGGATTTGTTCGAAACTTTAGCATCTGATCATTTACACTCATTTATGTTCACTTAACACTTAATACAAATTAGATTTTCACTGGAGGTATGTTTAAAATTTCATTTTCCTATCCTGGTTGCCCAACCAAGATAGAGTTATTTTATCATAAGTATAAATTTGATAAACATACTTTGCCTAAGGAAATGTATAAATATTAGACATATTGTAATATATTTGTAAAATATTTGCATTAAAAATTATGTATTTAGATGGAATTCATTAGAAACGCAAGTTTGAAAAATTATTATTACCTCCCTTTGCCTATCTTGGTTGCGCAACCAAGGTAGATTGGAAATAAATGAATTCAGAAGCTACACGCAGCTTTTAAACTTGCATTTTGGTTCAGATTGTTCAATAGTTGATATGTCTATCAAATGCAAATGTAAAACTAGACATTGTATCGAAATAAAAAGAAATGCCCAGCTTTTTATATACTTTCATATTAAAGGGGAGTAATTACAAAATTTTATAAAAATAATAGAATATACATTTCAAATAGGAATCTAACTCTATGTAATCGGTCTTTTTGTTCCTTAGATAATTCACTACCATAATATACAAAAAGTAAAAAAATGTCATTAAATGTTGTTTAAATGTGATTGACCCCCTTTAAAGCCTGTGCCGCTAGCACGTTGCTATGGTTATCAAAATATTTAATAACCTCTAGTTTTGTACGGTGTGGTGTCATTCAAATAGCATTTAAATAAAATGACAGTTGAAAGCGGACATTTTACTGGTTAAAACGGCACCAGTTACACTAAATTGCACACAAAGAGGATCAAGTTTTTTAGCAAGCCTAAGTATTGATTGAACAAACCTTGAACATGTCTCTTCTTCGTGACTTTAAATAATTTACAACTGTATTACTTCTGAAGCCTATTCATTTATTTGTACAAACAATAACACAATATACTGACTGTACTTTCTTTTGAATTTAACTTTTAGGAACCCGCACATAATACTTGAACGCTTCTAAAATTAAAAACAGTTTTACATTCGAAGTGCACATATTGATTATTCCCTTTTCTCGTACTTTTATCCTGCACGTCAAGCAACATCAAGATGACAACATCTTCCGGGTGACGGTATTCTATATGATCATGTTTGATATCTGACCAAGAAGCATTTTATACAGAAACTAAAAGTATTGTTATGAAACTGTATTGAAATACCTGAAAAACACGTTGAACAGTAGAAATATTATTCTGCAGTAATACACGTTTTCCTTTCAGGTGGTAATAACAGAAGAGAAAAATAAACATTTATTTACTTTAACTATAATTCAAACGTTATGTTTCCTTTTTCTTCTGGTCTACGTTCCCGTCTCTTATACTGACAAGTCAGCAAAAATGCATAATGCAAATTTAAAGATGGAAATTATAAAACTTCCTTTTGTATATTCAAAGGTTATTTGTATATATGTATTGACATTTCAAATGAAGTGGTGCCCAAATGATCTTCTGTTAAATTTAATTATTATTATTATTATTATATATTTAGTGTCAGACATGGACAGATAAGCTATGAGACAGTATAATGTACATGATATATTACAAATACAGGAAGGTATGTCAACCGATTTATCAGTATTTTATCATGATGAAACACATGTTACATTAATCAGCTCACCTGTCGCTCAAACTGATAAGAATGATATATTGATTCTGTGCATTCTTAAAGGTGGTAAATCTTATTTAAGCAATATTCTATAAAACTTTTCTCTTTTATATATTATATTACAGATTAATGATTGAAGAAAGGTCCACTGTATAGTAAGTTGTTTAGATCCCTTCCAGAAATGAAAAGTTCTTTATTTATTTTTATTTTCCGTTTTGTTGTTCTTGTTGTTGTTTTTATTTTAAGTACAAAATAATAATTGTTTCTCTGTAATGTGAAAGCATTTAAAAAGTGTGCATTTTATCTGATTTCAATACAATTTTAGTTTAACATTTCTATTTTATAGATATTGGGGGATTCCAGAAATCTGAAGCTATGTTTTGAAACTGCTTTATGTTTCGGAATTGCTGCTTATTCAATCTATCTTTGTTGCAAGATGGACAAAATGGGGGTAATTTAACTATTCTTAAAAACTGGCATTTTTAATGAATTGCTGCTGAACTTAAAGTTGTCTGTGCAAATAGTAGGCAAAAGTATGAAAGTCTTTTATATATACGTATCATTTCTTAGACATAATTTGCTATCGAATTTATAAATATGCTAAATAATTATATCTTGGTTACCATATAAACAAAACAATCATAAACTCCTCAAGTGAATCAATACTCGTAAATATTAATACGTGAAGGTTATAAGTCATAAAAGTTTTGAATAATTCCATTAGATGAACAAAATTAGATTGACTACCTTTAACATTTGTTTACTGATCAGAAGTAATCGCTAATAAAGATAAACTTTGATGTAAAGCAATACAGCACAAGTGTTGTAAAATGTATTTGTCAAAGAAGGAACACATCAAAAAGTAGTTCTCGTTACGTAATACAGTTTATAGGAATACAATGCCGCAACAAGATTTTTCTCACTAAAAATAAAACATTCAAAGTTGGGAAATATGCTAAGACTAGTTCATATCAAGGAATAAAGTATAGATATAGTTGAAAACGTAAGATGAAAATATTTTATTACATTTTTATGTTTTAAAATGCTTTCAGTGTTTCTACATTTCGTTTGTTCTTGAAAAAATCTTTTAGCGTTATATCTAAAAAAAATCCTGATGTTTGCGACCGATAATAGATAATATGAATTTTAGAGTGACATTAAACATAGTCTTTGTCATTGTTTATTAAGTTACTATTGAATCAATCAACGGAGTAACAAATGCCGAAATATTAACAAAATATGTCGACTTTTGATGTGTTTTTTTTTTTACATTGCCATTTATGAATATCATACCTTTTATTACAGTGGCCATATTTTCAACCGCTATTTTGCATCGTTAGGTGCTGCTATGAAATTAACAAATTTATTTCTTTTCAGATTAGAATATCAGCATGAATCGGGAAGTATCCCTCTTTTTTATGAGATTAAGATAGAAGAAACACACATAGCCAGAGATTTTCTTTAAGATAAGAAACACTATCTAACAAGAGATGTCTTATGGAATAAAATCTACGAAAAGATCCTCTGGAAGCATGGAACGCAACCAAGCAACAGTATAGCAGACTCTGATTAACTGAGTCTGTTCATGAGAGGTAATGAAATTTGCAACACCTCTCACGAACCCAAACACCTCAGTTTACATTACCGACGTATCACTTGTCACTCACCACTACATATACAGGTTCGAGTATCATTAAAGGATTAATGTTCTCAGAAAGAAAAGCATCCGTTCTTCAAAGGTGCCTGTCAATATCTGAAATAATGCCTGTCAATGCCCGAAATTACTTAAAATAAAAACAACAACAAGAACAACAAAACGAAAAATAAAAATAAATAAAGAACTTTTCTCTCTTACCTCAAACAAAACTGGAACATCTCCTTATGATAAAGCTGTCCCAGACAAAATAATACTTTCAAACATAAACTGTTCGAGTGCATATATTTCTGTAACAGAGATATGGTTAAAGGTTTCTATTGTCTGCCTGTCAATTAAACTTAAGTCATATGTTGCCAAACAAGCTAATATTTAATAAAACTGATCTTGGTAATTACTTAGAATTCGTTGTTTTTTTTTTCCAGAAAATAATTGTTGCTAGGTTTAATGCCAGTCTCAAAACTCCATCTTTTGATTTGTTTGTTTTCGGACTTAGTCTTTAAATTGGCTACTAGCAAAATCCGTCAATCTGACTAAAGTACTTGATCTTCTAAACGAAGATCTGAGAACGACCCATTCACATTCGTCTTCTGTATATTTTGGATTTCCAATATTGCTATATTTATTTTCACAAATCTATTTTTGTTTGAACCAATCAGACAACTTGTTCGAATGTCAAAGAGTAAGAAAAATTTACAGTTAATCCAGGGTTCGAACCCGGGACCTCTCGTTTACAAAGCTAGTGCCCTACCGACTGAGCTAATCGGCTATCTGACATCTTTTGACATAAAAATTGTTGATATCAAAACCCAAGGCGTTTTAAAGCTTGCAGGATGTTGTAAGGTAGCTTTTGATTGGCTAGCGGAAGGGTTGTCAGAACGAGGCCATCAATAGCTCGTTGTCAGATCCTATGCGTAGCGTAATAGGAGATGTACTTTAGTCAGATTGCAAAATCCGTATTCTTAGAATGGACTCTACATTTCATTAACCTGGTTTCAATAAAAAAAATCTTTCGAAGTTAATTAAAAGAAAAGTCTAACTTTAGAAACCCTTAACAAGCATCATTTGTTTTCTGGTCCTTTGTGATCATGGACTCCATTCAATGTGTATGTACAACTCAAATCCACTTAAGCCAGTGGCGGTGTGGTGGTGAGGATGGGGGAGGGGATCGAAGGCTTACTGGGTGTTGTACACTTCATTTTATATCATTTAGAGGCATCAAACCCTACCAAGCAAAATAATGGCAAACTCGGTTTGATCGAGTCTGTTTTTGAGAGGTAATGCAATGTGCAATACCCTAAATCCACAATACCCCTAGCACCGACTTAAGCAGAATGCTATCGTAAAGATACATTGAATAGACTCCATGCTCCGAAAATATCAGAAAATATAGCAAAACATAGAGTTGCAGACCGCGAAGACATTTTATGGTCTCACACGGTACTTTAAGATTGCTGTTGTATGATAGTTTATGAAATCTATAAGACGCACTCCTCACTCCACACACTCCTTCCTTCCTCCTCCTTCCCCTACCCTTACACTTACACACACAGTGAATTGGATTTATTGTATTAAGCATAATCTTGCCATAAATATAACTACAGTTTTGTAACTACCGTATGAAAAGAACAGTTATGGTATAATACTTAAACAGCCTTGTTTCATTACATGGATACAATCCAAATGACGGCTTGTGTGATTTTTACTAAGGTGTAAATAAATAATATGTTGCAAGCTTAAAGATACTATACATTTCTCTTAGATGTGTTATTAAGCTTCTCTTAGATTAGTTAATAAGATTCCCGTGTTTGTTATATTAAGAGTGTCTTGTGTTGTATCAAGGTCCCCTTAGATGTGTCACTTAGCGTCCTGTTTGAAGTGTTACTGGACGTGTTTTAGCTGGGTAATTAAGCGTGTTATATAAATGTGTTATTAAGAGTATGTCAAAAGTGTTATTTAGTAACCCTAAGTTGTATTATGAAGCATCATTTAGGTGTGTAATTAACTATTCCTTAGCAATATATCTAAAGGGCGCTTTATAACACATCTAGCTATGTGCTATAATGCATCCTTTAGATGTATTGCTAAGCATCTCTAGATTAGTTATAACGACTATGATTAAATGAAAGGCTAAGTGCTAATGAAGAAAAATGTCTTTTACCAAAACATAAAATATTGCCATGATAGTTTTTCACTACAAAAAAATATTGTTCTTGGTAGGAAATGAAAATGTTGTCTTTGTATAGGTGCATGTATAGGTTTTTGGATTACCAATGGATCTTTATCAGTAAACGTTTTACTAGTGATCTTATGACAAATACATTTGCTGATATAGATTATAATATCTTATATGAAAATCTTTATGTAAATTATTCAGTAATTCATAGTTTCGAAATGTGTTTGCCAAAAAGTAGGCACTGGAAGTTAATGGTATATTAATCTTTTGCTTATTCAGAAATTATGAGATAGATGATATTACATTAGTTTTTATGCTGAAACATTTAAATTTGTTCTTTCTTTGATTATTTTCGACCACGTCAGTTCGACCGTCTCCTATACTTCAATGGACGTCTAAATCGAACCTTCATTACACTATTGTTTTACCAAAATTATGTACACATAATGTCTTTATTTCGCTCCAAAATTGTTAAATATATTGTAAATATGTGTATTTTGCAAATACTTTTGAATACATCAGGTGACTTAGCGCAAATTCAGGCTCGATTACCAACACTGAATTTGAAACAATATTTATTGATGAGCCTATATACGTTTTGATCCACCGAATTTGTAACAGGGTGTGAATTTTGGCAAAAGTCAGGTATAATTTAATTGTCTGAGGGTGTTAGTCATTCTCATCAATCAGAGGATCGTCGAAAGCCCGAGTCGATTAGAGAACAATGTACACCTCTAATATGGGTGGTGGTAGGACCTTCTTGACTTTTTTCAATTGTTTTAAAATTTTATGGCGATATTGATCAGTATTTTTCGTAAATTTTGTAAAAAATAGAGAGTTTGCATTATTGTACAGGAGTTAACGTACAATAAATCATTCATACTGTAACACTCACTTTTCTGTGCATGTTATCTTTTTATAAGTTGTCTGTTATGTTACAGTTTAAAATTAGTGTTCTCTGACCAATAGCTGTTTGGTACGGATAATATAGGGAACGAAAATATTTCGTAACCGGAAGTAGGAAATAGGGGAGGAAAACATCAATTCTTAGACAAAACTTAAATAGTCACTTCTTAGAAAATATGGTAGATTAAACTGGAAGAAGATAGGATGGCTCATTCTAAGTCAAACTTTATTTCATATATATCTCAGTCAGTCAGTGAAATCCCGTCAAGAAAATCGGTAATGTTTTTTATGTTTACTTTGCCATGGCCCATGTTTGCAATGGTTGGGTGTGCAGACACCGAGTGACCATGTTTTTTTGCAAACAGTGATGTTTTTCTAACCAGCATTCCCATTCATGCAATAATCCACGTAATTCACGCATAAAAAGTCACTTAGCAGGTTTTAAAATTCCACGAGTACAATGCAGGCGTAAATAATCAGACAAAAAATACAATGTTCGTGCATAAAGAGCCAAAATTCAAGTAACCAGACATTATTTTTTATCCGCACACGCAAATTACCGCATTACACACTGTTGACAAATTGCTATGTGTCAAGACGACTTGAATTTACATGCCAATAGCATAATTTAAGCTCCGCCTACTCCATGTACTTGCGAGATTTTCGCGAGAACTGTGACAGCGAATCAAATTATTCATAAAACTAGACGCAATAGTATTCAGCCAATCAACGATGCTTGTACATCTTTGACACTTTCCGATAATTGTCAACATATGCAACGTTTTTGGACGTTTTTTCAACAAGTTGTTGAATAATTAAGTGGTCAGCTGGCATCTACTACACAATTATTTGGTCTCCATTGTAAAAGAAAGACTCGTAAGCTGCTTGTTTATTAATATTTACAAAATGACCGGCAGACTGACTTTCATCAGGCAATTTTCTACAAATTACCTTTCATTTTTATTGGAGTCTGATACTGTTCTTGCTAAATAAGTATTACCCGCCAAGTTTTTAGCTCCACTATTCGGAGAATAGAGGGCTATACTACTCGCCCCGGCATCGGCGTGACCCTTCTTGGTTAAAGTTTTTCGGCAACCTTTTTTTTTCTGTCATATCTTTGTTACTATTGCTTATATCTTTCTGTAACTTCACATAAATATTGTTCAGTATACAAACCATGTATGTGTATGGGCTGAGCCCACTTTACCCAAGGTCAAGGTCACCAGGCTGTAATACTTAGATTATTTTTAAGGTTAAAGTTTTTCGGCAACCTTTGTTTTTCTGTCATATCTTTGTTACTATTGCTTATATCTTACTGTAACTTCACATAAACATTGTCCAGTATACAAACAATGTATGTGTAGGGGCTGAGCCCATTATACCCAAGGTCAAGGTCACCAAGGTGTTATACTTAGGTTATTTTTAAGGTTAAAGTTTTTCGGCAACCTTTGTTTTTCTGTCATATCTTTGTTACTATTGCTTATATCTTACTGTTACTTCACATAAACATTGTCCAGCATACAACCAAAATATGTTTAGGGACTGGGCCCATTATACCCAAGGTCAAGGTCACCAAGGTGTTATACTTAGGTTGGTTTTAAGGTTAAAGTTTTTCGGCAACCTTTGTTTTTCTGTCATACCTTTGTAACTTTTGCTTATATCATTCTGTAAGTTCACATAAACATTGTCCAGCATACAAGCAAAGTATGTGCAGGGGCTGAGCTCATTATACCCAAGGTCAAGGTCACCAAGAAGTTATACTTTGAATTATTTTCGTGTTAAATTTCTTCGAGAGCTTCGTTTATAGACATATCTTTGGTACTTAAAAAGATAATGACTTGAAATTAAAAGTATTTGTTTATAATCATCTGCATGTGTGGCTACATACCGCATAACTCTAATTGTGTTTTTGACAGAATTATGCCCCTTTTGTACTTAAACGTTTTTGCAATCTTCGCTTTCTGGATACTACTTTAATGCGATATATGATAAAGACTTGAAACTTAAAATGTATCTTTATCATCATCATCTGCATGTGTGGTAACAATCCCAATAACTCTGATTTGTATTTTTGACCGAATTATGCCCCTTTTATACTTAAATTTTTTACAAACTTTGTTTTCTGGACATAACTTTGGTACTATATAAGATAGTGACTTGAAACTCAAAATATATCTTTATCATCATCATTTGCATGTGCTGTAACAATCCTAATAACTCAAATTTGTGTATTTGATGGAATTATGCCCCTTGGTATATCTTCCTTCTGAAGTAGAGGTCTCTTATTCAGACATATATTCATTTTACAGTTAAATCCCCGAATAGTGGAGCGCGCTGTCTTACGGACAGCTCTTGTTATAATTTTTTGTTGCTATATGTTGCAGCAAGATATAGTTGCAAAAAAAAAAAATGTTATAAAAACTCGGTGGGTGATACCTACCAGCGTCTGCTTGAATTTTTGAAAACAGCTTCTTTTTCAGAATTATGGAATAAAGAAAAACTCATTGCATGGAAAATGATGTATCTAAGAAAATGATAGTTTTTATCCATAAACAAGAAAATTATAGCCATCTTTTCAAATTGCTTCACAAGCTTGCTGGGTGTGTGTGTGTGGTGGGGGGTATGTGTATTGAGTTAGAAATGATAAATTTCTACTTTTCATGCGTAAAACAAACCACTGTCATTAACACAGGCTGAATAAAAGTCACTTCCCATAAACTTCTTTATAATTTTGTTTCAGTTGGAACATTTTCTTCAATTTGTATGGTTTGTACCTGACTTTTTTAGCTCACCTTAGCACGAAGTGCTCAAGATGAGCTTTTGTGATCGCCCTGTGTCCGTCGTCCGTCCGTCGTCAACAATTTGACTGTTAACACTCTAGAGGTCACAATTTTAGCCCAATCTTAATGAAACTTGGTCAGAATGTTACCCTCAATAAAATCTTGGACAAGTTTGATATTGGGTCATCTGGGGTCAAAAACTAGGTCACCAGGTCAAATCAAAGGAAAAGCTTGTTAACACTCTTAGAGGTCACAATTTTGGCCCAATCTTAATGAAACTTGGTCAGAATGTTACCCTTAATAAAATCTTGGACGAATTTGATATTGGGTCATCTGGGGTCAAAAACTAGGTCACCAGGTCAAATCGAAGGAAAAGCTTGTTAACACTCTAGAGGTCACAATTTTGGCCCAATCTTAATGAAACTTGGTGAGAATGTTACCCTCAATAAAATCTTGGATGATTTTGATATTGGGTCATCTGGGTTCAAAAACTAGGTCACCAGGTCAAACCAAAGGAAAAGCTTGTTAACACTCTAGAGGTCACAGTCTTTGCCCAATCTTAATGAAACTTGGTCAGAATGTTAATCTTGATGATCTTTAGGTCCAGTTTGAATCTGGGTCATGTAGGGTCAAAAACTAGGTCACCAGGTCAAATCAAAGGAAAAGCTAGTTAACACTCTAGAGGTCACATTTATGACCATATCTTAATGAAACTTGGTCAGAATGTTAATCTTGATGATTTTTAGGTCACTTTCAAACCTGGGTCAGGTGGGGTCAAAAACTAGGTCACTTGGTCAAATCAAAGGAAAAGGTTGTTAACACTCTAGAGGCCACATTTATGACTTAATTTTCATTAAACTTAGTCAGAATGTTAATCTTGATGATCTTTAGGTCAAGTTTGAATCTGGGTCATGTGGGGTCAAGAACTAGGTCACGGGGTCAAATCAAAGGAAAAGTTAGTTAGCACTTTAGAGGCCACATTTTATGACCATATCTTAATGAAACTTGGTTGGAATATTAAACTTGATGATGTTTATACCAACTTTAAATCTGGGTCAGATGGGGCCAAAAACTAGGTCACCAGGTCAAATTAAAGGAAAAGCTAGTTAACACTGTATAAGCTACATTTATGACCGTATCTTCATGAAACTTGGTCAGAATGTTAATGTTGATGATCTTTAGGTCAAGTTTACATCTGCTTCAGGTGGGGTCAGAAAGTAGGTCACCAGGTCAAATTAAAGAAAAGCTTGTTAACACTCTAGAGGCCACATTAATGACTCTATCTTCATAAAACTTGGTCAGAATGTTAACCTTGATAATCTTAAGGTCAAGTTCGATTCTGGGTCATGTGGAATCAAAAACTAGGTCACCAGGTCAAATCAAAGAAAAAGCTTGTTAACACTCTAGAGGCCACATTAATGACTCTATCTTCATAAAACTTGGTCAGAATGTTAATCTTGATGATCTTTAGGTCAATAGGTCGGGTGAGCGATACAGGGCCTTCATGGCCCTCTTGTTATCATGTACCCACACAGGGTTCTAGCCAGGATTTTCTGAGGCCATGTTGCAGAAGGATATTTTTTGACAAACAAAGGGGTGGGCACGGGAGGGGTTTCCCCTGCCGCATTGGGGGTATGGGGATTACCCCAGAAAATTTTGTGTTACTACAACTCATTTTGGTGCATTTCAGAGTGAAAAACATAGTGGTATTTTCAGTGATTAATAAGCATCATTTACATGCACAACAAGAACAAATAAAGATATTGGGTCATAAAAAATCCTATGGAGTTTATTTGCTGAATGACAATTAAAAGTTTATCAATTTTAAGTTGCTAAAAATGTTCATTTACTATTTATTGTACATAAAACAACACAATTTTAGCGCTGCACACAGATCTATTTGTTTAAAGTTTATGTCTTCTATTCCTGTGGAGTTTATTTGCTGAAAACTTATCCATTTTAAGTTTTTGAAAATGTCCACTGTTTGTTTTATATACATGTAAAACAACACAATCTGAGACTGTCATCCAGGGAAACGCTGGTTTCCATTTTGGATCAATGCCCGATTTTCTTTGGCCATTTGGCGTGGCTGGGAGGAATTCTGAAATTGTGACCGGGGCCTCTGGGGCCGAGTGGTTAAGGTCGCTGACTTCAAATCACTTGCCCCTCGTCGATGTGGGTTCGAGCCTCACTCGGGGCGTTGAATTTTTCATGTGAGGAAGTCATCCAGCTGGCTTACGGAAGGTCGGTGGTTCTACCAAAGTGTCTGTTTGTGATGAAATATTGCACAGAGGCCGGAGGGTATTTCAAACTTTTCTCTACAAGTTCTATTTTGAAAGTGACGACAGAAAACATTAATTCTTGCATTGTCTTTTCGATATTCCGCCCGAGATAACACATTTCATACATGTGAAAAACATTAATGTTACGGCGATAATTGTTCAAAAGCATTTTACCGTGTTGCACAATTTTTGACTTAATTCCTTACATTGTCTTTCCTTGATTGCGAAAAATATTCGGACGATAATTGTTGAATCATTATATCTAATGTATAATCTTAAAACTTGCGAAAACAGTCACTTTCATGTACACATCACGAGATGCCGCCTGTCAAAGGATTTAAAGGCGGAGCTACGATGAAATTTACGTCACACGTTCCACATAGGAAGCTGTCATTGATCTATCGGTTATCTTAACTGGCATCGCTTTACCTAAACTATCGGGTAAGCACGTGGAAGCTTTTCGAATACACTATCAGATTAATCTGGGTTTTTATTGGGATGATTTTATGACATGTCGCTTCGGCAGTTAAGGGATGACGGGGGAAATAAGGGATGTCGAATATACAACTCAAAGTCTGAAGGCATGTCGCATGCGACAGGCGATAATAGCCTGGCGAGAACCCTGCCACATTTTCTGAAGTATGTGGGTACATGTACCCACTTTTCAAAAAGTCAGTGGGAATGCTGCAAACGGCTTAAACTTCCTTAAAAGGCAAATGATATCAATAATTTTTTGCTCAATGGACAGGATATAAAACAAGCAATTTATTGATTACTTTTAAATATTATTTCGAAATAAAATGGATTCATTATGAACGCTTAACTTACAGTGTTTTTTCTGAAAGTTTGGAGCATTGTTACGCTGCTATTAAAATCATATGTCATTTGAAATGGTTTTTCATTTTAAAAAGATATTTAAATAAGAAAATATGAAAATCTTAAGCATTTCAAAACCTTTTGAATTTCTAAAATCCATAAATTAGCGAAAAAGTTATTAAAAATCAGAAATTCTGATCCCATACAAAAACGATGTAAAAACATTTGTTTTACCCACCGCCAGATTTACAGGTGTTAATGTGTGACGTCTCTCCTATAGGCTGATATGATAATACAGCCCCCACCCCCACCCCCCAGCTAGAAACATATAGTAGGGTGCAGCATTTGTTCCTGATTCCTGTTTGCCCTTTTAGCTAGCCTTACTTATTTGGCTTATCTGGATGACTTGTTTTATGATCTGTTATTTTATAATTGTCATCTTTCTGAGCCTTATCCGTATCTGCATTTTACTGTTAGGAAAACAGAGAGGTTAAAAAATCGAAAAAAGTCATAAAATACTGATCAACCTTACTTGCTCAAATGAATGAAACATTAATATTGCCATTATTGATTCTCACCAAACCTAGTTTGCAAAGTCAGATGGTTAAAGTTTTCTTCAGGCGAGTTGTTTAGGCCCATTTTGGTCCACTGTTAATCCCCCACCATGAGTGGTGGTTGATATAGGAATGGTCTCTGTCCATCCATAACAATTGTGTCTGCGCCATATAACTTAAACCCCTTGAAGGATTTTCATGAAACTATGGTCAAATGATCACCTCATCAAGACGATGTGCAGAACTCATGAGTCGGCCATGTCGATTCAATGTCAAGGTCAGTGTCACAACTCAAGGCCAAAGGTTTGAGCCTTCCATTTTGTGTCTGCTCTCTATCTCCTAAACGCTTTGGAAGGATTTTCATGAAACTTGTTTCAAATAATTACCTCATCAAGACGATGTGCAGCTATGTTGGCCTAAGGTCAAGGTCACGACTCATACTGTACCATCAACCCTTTCACTATCCATAACAGGGACGGGGAATATAGATGTCTTTCAGACTGCCTTGTATTTCATAGAGATGCTGCCTCTTCAGCAGTAAACCTGATGATAGATACCGTAGTAATTTTGGTCGGTTCTACAGATACGCTATTTCAGTTTTTTCTGGGCAAATCTATTACTTTTCACATATATTCTTCTGTCTGATATTTCAGTATTATAAAGCGTGGCTTTTGATATAAGTTGTTCTGTCAGATATATTAGGCTTTTCTTATGTACTTAAAATGCAAATAAGAATAATTTCTTTGCTTAAGTTCAGTCACTGGTTTACTTAACCCTTAGCCTGCTAAATTTCTATAATTGACTGGTCCATCATTCAATTTGGGCAATACCATTTATTATTCGAAGGGGTGTTTACTGAAAATTTACTGACTGAATAGCGAACAGTGCAGACCATGATCAGACTGCACGGATGTGCAGGCTGATCTTGGTCTGCACTGGTCGCAAAGGCAGAATTACTGCCGCCAGCAGGCAAAGGGTTAAAGAAGCTACAGATGTGCATTTAAATGCATTAATTGTTCTTGTCTGTAAGTAAGGGTGCAGAGTTCAGTACCTCTTACTTCTTGTGAAATCCTCATCTTTTCTATTTAATGTTTATTATTACTTTATATAAATTTGTTATTATTTGTTATATCTTGATATCAAGATGTCCCTTTAATAATGGAAATGCGGTATGTTATCATGAATTCCTTTAAAAGATTCATATATTCTTCGCTTACAGCTGCAATGCCTTTTCACATTATTGTGTACTTCTGGATAAAACCTTAAAGGTCTCAGTATAAATGTGATTAAAGTACATTTGTACATCTTCACAGAGTTAGCTATTTGTTATATTTAATTCTGTTTTTCTGGGGAAACCTCTGTTGGCTTGCAGGCTTTATAGCAGATCTATCCTATACCTATCTTAGCAGTAAGTTAGTAACAAGTTTCCAAGTTTATTATAACATTCTCAGTATGTACATAACATAAACACGAGATTCACATTCCAATAATAATATTAAAAACACGTGATCAATATTCAAAAAAGTGAAGGAATCAGCGTTTAAGTTTCATATTAGGAATTCATAATCATGTATTACTTTTATTCAGAATCTATACAGTAGTTCGTTACTTCTTATCAAATTTAGTATTTAAGATCCAGTATTTGAGTCTGATTTTAGTGCATCGTAACCTAGTCTGTAGTTAGAAATTTTAATGACCTCACTCAGTAGCTAGGTTTTTCAGATTGACGACTGAGCTTGAAACTATTGTAACTTTATGTAAATAAAGAGCAAGATACAATAGTTTCATACTCAGGCCTAGTGATACATAGGTCAGCTGTTTTACCAGAAATTCTGGGTTCTTTTACCTTATACTTAAAGATTCAGCTATTGTTTTTGCTGGTGACTCAAGTATTCTTGTTGAACAATTATTTCATTATGTCTTCTTGGGGCATTCTTTATAGAAATAGTGTCTTTTCAGTATGGCCTTTATAATTATGTTTCATTTTTTCAAAAATTAAATTTTTCAAGTTTTCTGTTTAAGGCTTCTTGGATTGTCCTTGCTGATCCCAAATACTTTTGATAATAAATTAAGTTGTATAAACAATTTTCACATCCATGAAGAATTAACATAGTGCTGAGATAAAACTAAAGCAGTAGAAGAGAATTATAATCTTTCACATACAGTTTTAGAAACTGGTGAGCTAAACTTTACCTTTTATTTGAGCTATATCAGAAGAAGTTTTATTTTAGGGTATTTTTATCTTGACTGTTAGAAGAATATTCTGAGCTATTGTACCGGGGTACTCACCCTTGTGTCAGGGTCACATCTTGGTTAAAGTTCTGCATGCACATATGTATATAGCTGTCATTCAAGGCATATAGCTTTGAAACTTAATTTTTCCTTTTCTAGGTCAATTACCATCCTCACTGGGTCAAGTCCTATAACTCTGACATGTATTTTGGCCAAATTATGCACCCATTTGGACTTAAAAAATCCTGGCTAAAGTTTTGCATGCAAGTTACTATCTCAAAAACTAATGCCAATATTGAATTGAAACTTCACATGTTTCTTCCGGTTTATAAAACTAGGTGATAGCAACCAGTCTCATGACTGACATTTATTTTGGCCAAATTATGTCCCCTTTTGGACTTAGAAAATCCTGGTTAAAGTTTTGCATGGAAGATACTATCGCAAAAACATTGAATTGAAACTTTATGTTTTTTGGGGTTTATAAAACTAGGTGATAGCATCCAGGCCTATAACTCTGACTCTTATTTTGGCTAAATTATGTCCCCTTTTGAACTTAAAATCTTCTGGTTAAAGTTTTGCATGCAAATTACAGTCTACAAAACTAATGCAGATACTGGATTGAAACACTATAGATATTTTAACATTTAGGGTAATATTTGGTGAATATTCAAATTGTTGTCCCAGAAGCAGGAACTATTCCTGCTTCTGGGACAACAATTCAAATACTCCAGCATTGGCTGTCTTATGGACAGTTCTTGTTTGTTCTATTTTAGAAATTTCTTCAGTTTGAATTATCCGTTTAATTTTGTCTCCAGGGTCCCGTGATATGATATATGAGGAAGTTAATAAATTATTACTTATTTAGTTGTTAGGGTTGATTTACCAAGATAGAAATTTTATATATTTTATAACTGTTTTATCTTTATAATTGCATCATCTGAAGTTCATATATCTTAAAGGGGCACATCTGCAAACAATTTTAAGGGGACATAGTGGCTGTGGTAAAATACCAGACACTATAAAACTTATTTGCACTGTTTTCCAGTTCCAAAAATGACATACTTGAAATGCAAGAGATGGAAAAGTTGGCAGTTAAATTAAGATGAACATACACAAAATTTGATATTTATGATTATGTGAAGGTGTGCTCCTTTAAACATATTTTTATACCATACCTGTATCATCAATTATAGATACCTTACCTGACAGGAACCATTTTTCTCCTTATTTTCATATTTTCACCTCACCTACTTGTAACCATGACTTTTGTTGCTATGGTAACCCTGAAATACCTTTGACTTCTGTGACCTCAAATAGAGCTTCAAATCCTACATAGAGAACACAGATGAGATAGATGGTGTAAGTATATTATTGTTTGCATTGTATACTAATAGTTTTTCTTGATTGTTATACTTATTTGTATTGAAAAGTTACAGGAACTTTTATTTCTCTTTGGTGTGTATTGCATTCAAGATACCTTTTAGATATAGTATAACCATAGTCTTAGAAGTTTCTTTTGTAGAGTTTTTGGCAGCTTGCATCAATTTCTATGCATAAAGTTTGGTTGATTAAATTAATACTGCTGTAATGAAAATATTTAGTACAAACATGCTGGTCATATTGCTATGTTTAAGCTAGTTTGGTGCCATCTTTGAAAGACATTCAGATCTGTATTTAAAGAAATGCACCAAAAAAAGCTGGTGTGGTTACATCTGAATAATTCAAATATCTATTAGTGTGAACTATGTGATTAGTTGAGAGGTTCACACTTCAGGTAACGACTTGTTTATCATTTTTGTATTCATAGGCATATTTGGCCAATCCAAGCAGCAGACGATTTAAGTTTTTATCTATTAAAGGGACTAACACACATTTTAGATGAAAATAATTTCTTTCAAATATTCATAAAAAATGAGTACTCTGAAAGTGACTAGATGTAAAACTTTATTAACATAAGATTTTTGCAAATTATTCTTACAAATAATTTGCAACAAGAGATGCATGAAAGAAAATTTCCGCATTTTTTGTGTGGGTCAGTTACAAGTTTTTCTAGATTTTCGCGGGTCAAAACCGAGAACCTCGGGTCTACTGAACGCCCTGTACAAATAACCAAAAATACGGTAAAGAAGGTAGCAAACTGTTGCAACGTTATTGAAATAATACAGAGAATTAATATTCTTCTTGCATTTTTACCAGTATCTAACTTTTATTTTCATTCACTTTATCATTTTTCAGTGTCATATATACATTCTATGCCAGACTTGGTGCAAATTAATGGACATTTTTGCCCAAACTGTGGAAGAGTAGCTTTATGTATGAGCATTCCTTTTCTGAATTAGATTTTTTTCTTTTTATCTGATCATCATGGTCTTGAATTAAAATTGGGCGAAAAGTTGTTCTAAAATTTTTTGTTGCTGAGTGCAAAATCATAGAAATTGACAGATTTTAGCAGGGATTTATAGACAGATGTAATAATGGACTCATAAGAGAGTTACCCTGAGCCGCTATTAGTAAGTAGATACTCATGCACTGATATGAGCCATGCCATGAGAAAATCAACATAGTGGCTTTGCGACCAGCATGGATCCAGACCAGCCTGCACATCCGTGCAGTCTGGTCAGGATCCATGCTGTTGGCTAACAGTTTCTCTAATTGCTATAGGCTTTGAAAGTGAACAGCATGGATCCTGACCAGACTGCGCGGATGCGCAGGCTGGTCTGGATCCATGCTGGTCGCAAAGCCACTATGTTGATTTTCTCATGGCACGGCTCATATTTGCTTTGAATTTTTGTGTAGAGCATAATCCCTGACATATTTAGAAAATCTGTGTGCCCTCCAATGGAACCTGGATCTGCTGCAGCTATATATAAACATTTTTATAACTTGCGCAAAAAGACTTTATTTGACTACTTTGTAATTTGAGAAAGGAAAGTTTTAGGTTTTCAGTATGCATCCTGTATTTTCAGTACAATGTTGAACAGGTAGAAGAATCTGCTTCAGAATTCTTTGACATGGAGCTTCAACCAAATCTGCAACCAGGTTTGAAAATTTTATTTATATTTTATAGTATATCTAAAATTATTTTGACAGAGAAATTATGACATAATGTAGGTATATAATAAGACAATTATTTCATGAAATGGTTCTAATTGAAATAATGTGTTTGGCTGTATTCCTTTGATAGTTTTATTTTCCTTAATTAATCCAATTACTGTAGAATGGATAATTATCTTGTCTTTTTATTTTCGCAATTTAATAATTACAGAACAGAACAGAACATTTATTCTGTTTAATAATTACATGTAGCTTTGATAATACAAAGTCATGTTATTTGTGACACATTAGGCCTTCTTTAAATTCCTTCCTTCCAGGGACCCATACCGTTAAAGACTGGGTTGGTACAATGTAGTTAGGGAAAATGTTTTTGGTTCTGATTGACTAACATTTACACATCTGTAATCACCAGTTTGATTTAAAAGTAACAACACCAAAGTGAATGAGATTCTGTTTGAATTCGAACCATGCATCTTAAGACAAATAATATAGCTTGAATATTTATGATAAAATATTTTGGGTTAGGGATTTTTTTTTGTAAGCAGTGGGAGGGGAAACAAAGGTTATTTTTTAGGCCATATGAGACATATAACATGTAAACTTTCAGGCTAATTATGTCTCCTCCAGGAGACATATTGTTTTTGCCCCGTCTGTCCGTCTGTCCGTCCGTCCTTCCGTCCGTCCATCCGTACACACGTCACACTTCATTTCCGAGCAATAACTGGAGAACCATTTGACCTAGAACCTTCAAACTTTATAGGGTTGTAGGGCTGCTGGAGTAGACGACCCCTTTTGTTTTTGGGGTCACTCTGTCAAAGGTCAAGGTCACAGGGGCCTGAACATTGAAAACCATTTCCAATCAATAACTAGAGAACCACTTGACCCAGAATAATGAAACTTCATAGGATGATTGGTCATGAAGAGTAGATGACCCCTATTGATTTTGGGGTCACTCCGTCAAAGGTCAAGGTCACAGGGGCCTGAACATTGAAAACCATTTCCGATCAATAACTAGAGAACCACTTGACCCAGAATGTTGAAACTTCATAGGATGATTGTTCATGAAGAGTAGATGACCCCTATTGATTTTGGGGTCACTCCGTCAAAGGTCAAGATCACAGGGGCCTGAACATTGAAAACCATTTCCGATCAATAACTAGAGAACCACTTGACCCAGAATGTTGAAACTTCATAGGATGATTGATCATGAAGAGTAGATGACCCCTATTGATTTTGGGGTCACTCCATCAAAGGTCAAGGTCACAGGGGCCTGAACATGGAAAACCATTTCCGATAAATAACTGGAGAACCACTTCACCCAGAATGTTGAAACTTCATAGGATGATTGTACATGCAAAGTAGATGACCCCTATCGATTTTGGGGACACTCCATTAAAGGTCAAGGTCACAGGGGCCTGAACATTGAAAACCATTTCCGGTCAGTAACTTGAGAACCACTTGACCCAGAATGTTGAAACTTAATAGGATGATTGGTCATGCAGAGTAGATGACCCCTAACGATTTTGGGGTCACTCTGTGAAAGATCAAGGTCACAGGGGCCTGAACATTGAAAACCATTTCCGGTCAGTAACTTGAGAACCACTTGACCCAGAATGATGAAACTTCATAGGATGATTGGTCATGAAGAGTAGATGACCCCTAACGATTTTGGGGTCTCTCTGTTAAAGGTCAAGGCCACAGGGGCCTGAACATGGAAAACCATTTCCAATCAATAACTTGAGAACCTCTCGACCCAGAATGTTGAAACTTCATAGGATGATTGTTCATACAGAGTAAATGACCACTATTGTTTTTGGGGTCACTCTGTTAAAGGTCAAGGTCACAGGGGCCTGAACATTGATAACCAGTTCCGATCAATAACTTGAGAACCACTTGACCCAGAATGTTGAAACTTCATAGGATGATTGAACATGCAGATTAGATGACCCCTATTGATTTTGGAGTCAGTCAATTAAAGGTCAAGGTCACAGTGGCCTGTTCATGTAAAATCATTTTTTGGAAATAACTTGAGAACCACTTGACCTACAATGTTGAAACTTAATAGGATGATTGGACATGCAGAGTAGATGACCCCTATTTTTTTTGAGGTCACTTGATCAAAGGTCAAGGTCACAGGAGCCTGAACATTGACTTGAGAACCACTAGGCCAAGAGTGTTGAAATTTAGCGGGATGACTGGACATGCCAAGTAGATGATCCCTATTGCAGCCAACCATCAGTATCTCTTTGACTTTCGCTCCTGACCCCTATTGACTTCTTGCCTATAGGACTTTGCATTTGGGGAGACATGCGCTTTTTTACAAAAGCATTTTCTAGTTTAAAACTTGAGTCACAAAAAGAATGTAAGCAAAAATTAAACCAGTGCCAATATTTACAAGTTGACGGTTTTGACATAACTTCAAGTAGATTGTAACAGGAAATAAAATATTTGTGCAGTTAAGGAAGTAAAAACTGAAATCATCCTTTTTCAAGTACATTATTTAAGTGTAGCTACTGTTTGACATTCCCTGATTTCTGTTTAAATACAAAACTGTACCATTGATGTTATACATGGTTATATGGAGCTCCAAGAGTGTAGTTAGGAAATTTTGTAAAATTCAGCCATTTTGTTACACCAATATTTATTTAATTCAGTTTTTAATTGTTTTTTTTTTTTTAGAAATTGTGATTTTGTCCAGGTTTATCAATGAGAAAAATACAAGTTTAGCCAAATACAAGTTTAGCCATGAGAATGACATGAATAAAGATATTTTGAAAATTCTAAAGTTCCTACTATCACCTTTTTGGATACATTTAGAATGATGTATAGTTTATATCCATTACTTTAGTTGGTTTAGTTTGTTTGGTTTAATTTCACACCAACACAATTATAGGTCATATGGTGACTTTCCAGCTTTGATGGTGAAGGCAGACCCCAGGTTGCACCTCCGTGCATTATTTCATCACGGGCGGGCACCTGGGTAGAACCACTGACCTTCTGTAAGCCAGCTGGATGGCTTCCTCACATGAAGAATTTGATGCCCAGAGTGAGGCTTGAACCCTCATTGTTGAGGGGCAAATGATTTAAAGTCAGCAACCTCAACCACTGACTTTATATCCAGATCTTGCAGAATAAAGCTGCAATTCATGTAAATTCATGTAAAACCCATTAGGGTTTAGGTGAATCAAACAGTAATTGTTGTGTAACTATATACATTGTAATAACAGCTCCTATCAAATACATGTACATGTATCTTCCAGCAGTGTAAGGTATCATCATTTTCTTTGCCAAATACTTTGAAATAATTGATATTAGAGGGGGACTTGTTTTCTTGGATTTTCTGGTTCGGTAAATCCAGGAGAATGAATACCAACGAACAATTGTAATTCCTGTTAACTTCAGGTTCAGAAGTTAAAAATCAAAAACTCATACTTGTATCCCCACGAAATATCTGTTTTTGTCCAAACCAAGAAATGCCATGTCCACACAGTTAAATGATTTTACTATATTGCAAAGTCATTTTATTTTGTCAGCACAGATTTCTGTCATATGGGCTTGTCATTTAGAAAAGTGGCTTTTGGTATAAAATGTTTTTAATGCATACAGTTTTTTTGTTTTTTTTATACACACATGTCTACGCTTATGATGAAAGCTTATTTAAATCACTCTGGTGTCCTCTTTCCGCAAAAGCTGGTGTTGTCATATGAGAAGGTGTGGTCATGAACCCAGACAGACTCGAACCAATGACCTCAGGGTTGTGCGGCCAACACCTTAGCCACTAGACCACTGCTCCCCTTAAAAATGTATTTGCATGTAATGGCTTGCAAAGTGTCAGGATAAAAAACAATTACCGGTATTTGAAAGCAGTAATATGTCCCAAAGAAATAGCAGTTCTGACTGGAGTGATTTTGCAGTAGTGATACATGTATATATTATTCATATCAGTCAAACAGTTATACTGTTACTGTAATACTAATTGACATGTGGTTATTTATTTCAGGAGAGCGTGTGATAGGGGAGGCAGATAGTGTGTTGAAATTTGTGCCGTACTCCGATGGGAAACAGGGGATGTCAGGCAAACTTTGTGCAACAAACTTTAAACTGTCATTCGTCACTGCTGATAGATCATCATATGATTCGGTCAGTTTTAATTTATAGCCATTAATGAATTATGTCTCCTCCCAACTGGGGGAGACATAATGTTTTCGCCCTTTGTCCATCTGTCCGTCACACTTCATTTCCGATCAATAACTGGAGAACCATTTGACCTAGAACTTTCAAACTTCATAGGGTGATAGGGTTTATAGAGTAGATGGTCAAGGTCACAGGGGCCTGACATGGAAAACCGTTTGCTATCAATAACTTGAGAACCACATGATCTGGAACATTGAAACTTTATGGAATGATTGGATATGCCAAGTAGATGATCCCTATTGCATTTCAGTCCAGTGTCTCTTTGATGTTTGATCCTGTCCCCTATTGACTTCTTGCCTGTTACTACTATGCTTTTGGGGAGACATGCGCTTTTCGACAAAAGCATCTTCTGGTTGTACATGGAGTTGAAAAAAACATGTCCCCGAATTATGTCTCCCACCACACAGTGGTGTGGGAGACATATTGATTTACTCCAGTCTGTGTGTCTGTCTGTCTGTCTGTCACAAAGTTTGTCCGCACTCTAAGTCAAACATTTCTCATCCGATCTTCACCAAACTTCAACAAAATGTGTCTGCCAATAAGTGCTCGGCCAAGTTCGATAACTAGCCAAATCGACCTAGGCACTTCGGAATTATGGCTCTTGAATTACCAAAAATGGATCCATTTATCCAGACCATCCAGAGAAACTAGTCATTTTTCGTTGGGCAGCACTGTCACAAAGCTTGTCCACACTCTTAAGTCGAACATTTCTCATCCAATCTTCACCAAACTTCAACAAAATGTGTCTGCCAATAAGTGCTTGGCCAAGTTCGATAATTAGCCAAATCAGTCTAGGCACTTTTGAATTATGGCCCTTGAATTACCAAAAATGGATCTATTCGTCTAGACCATCCAGAGAAACTAGTCATTTTTCATTGGGCAGCACTGTCACAAAGCTTGTCCACACTCTAAGTCGAACATTTCTCATCGGATCTTCACCAAACTTGAAAAAAATGTGTTTGGCCATAAGACCTCGGCCAAGTTTGATAACTAGCCAAATCCGCTTAGGCACTTTTGAATTATGGCCCTTGAATTACTGATTGGATCCATTCGTCTAGACCATCCAGAGAAACTAGTCATTTTTCATTGGGCAGTTGTGGGAGATATGCGCTTTTCTCAAAAGCATCTCTAGTTTCTGAACTGAATTTATTTTATTCTCTTGTTAATTTAAGCCATTCTGTGAAAAAAATTTATTCCTGTGTAACCATTTACTAGAACCACTTTTATACAAGTCAGAATTACAGTGTACGTTTGAAGTTGAGGAAATTTCTATTATGGTTTAGTTATGTTCCTGAAATCTTCTTGAAAAAAGAGAGGCAATATAAAAGTTATCCAGGAAAGTCAATAAGTGGTCAAGGGTAAACAGGGCTTGACAAATCCACTCATCTGCTTGTGAATATGAGTAGAAATCGGCTCAGGGTGAGTGGAATTTCTGTAGTACTTGCTGCAGAATGAGTGCGATTTTTTACCAAAAATAAATAAATTTAGAGCTTTGAAGAAGCCAGATAGTTAAAAGATTTTTTAATCATAACTCTAAAATCCATTCAACTCCGTTTTGGTACCGCATTATGATCGCAGTTACTGGACACTCGATAGTCAAGAACAGAATTCCGGTATGTGCCGTTTTAACGGACTTTAAAATAGACACTGTCTGTAAAAAATTGTTTTCTTAGTGAATTGCAGGACAAGTACAAATTGTAGCAGGACAAGTGAAAATTCTAGGGAGCTTGTCCTGCAGGACGAGTTGCTTTCAAAGAATTTGTCGAGACCTGGTTAACCAGGGCTATTAACGTATGGAGACCCAACTATTTTAAAGAAATGTTCTTCAGTCTTTAATGGAATAATCATTTGTATATTTTCAGAAAGGAAAACGGCAAAGAAATAAGTTACTAGATGAGGATGACATTCCATTGACATATATAGATGCTATTTACCATGGTAAGATTTCAGCCCCACCCTAAATCACTCCAGCCTACCTACCCTCTACCATCTCCAATCACCCCAGCCCTCTATCAACTCCAAACACTCAACCTACCTACCCTCTACCATCTCCAATCACCCCGGCCCTCTATCAACTCTAAACACTCCAACCGTCTTCTAACTCCAAACACTTCATCCATTACAAACTCCAATTGTCCCCGCTTTCTACTAGTTCCAAGAACTCCCACCCTCTACCAACTCCAAACAGCCCCACCCTTTACCAATTCCAACCAGACCCACCCTCTACCAACTACAAACAGCCCCAGCTCTACCAACTCCAAACAGCCTCACCTTCTACCAACTTCACCAACTTTAACCACCCCAACTCTCTACTCTCTGATTCTGATACTCAGTCCAGACCAATGTTACCAAAATAGAAATTTTGATCAAAACCACAACATTTTGTGCCAAAGAAAGTAAGTGGTTATACATTAATGTAAAGTATCTCTGGAATACTTTATTACCAAGGGCAAGTCTTGTTTTTGACTCATACATAACAACTCATTTTTTTTTCTGGCAACTTTCGCCAGTATCTCTATGGTAGCCCTTTGAGAAGTTTTATTTTAGTTTGTATTATGGGAGACTCAACATATGTCATAGTTACATTATCAGCCAACCTCTGCTGATATGGTTTCCATGGCAACAGCTTTGAGGTGGCTGCCCTAAGAGAAGTTTCCCTCACTGTACTTGGTTTGAACCCCAATGGAATGGAATGTCTATCTTGAAACTACATGTTTATATTGACCTTGTAGAAAGAACATTGTTTTGTTGTCATATTTCATTGCAGAGCCCCATAAAGGCACAAAGGGGCAGACTGAGGCAGTTGCATTCTTTGTTAACGTGCAATGTCAATAAAAAAGAACTGAAACTAAAGTTTTTAGTATCTTGCCGTGACCCTTCATCCAACTTTCTCTGTTGCTCATGAATTGCGGTGAGTTTTTGACAATGTTATAAGAAATGAGAGTATTGAATGTTATTTATTGTATGAAATATTTTTACAGTGACTAGAAGTGGCAAGAGAAAAAAATTGTCTCAGGGAACGACAACTTCATCTAGAACTGAAATACTTGAAATTCATTGTAAGGTATGGCATTTTACAAACTGAAATTCATTGTAAGGTATGGCATTTTACAGACTGAAATTCATTGTAAGGTATGGCATTTTACAGATTGAAATTTATTGTAAGGTATGGCATTTTACAAATTCCCATTCATTTTAAGGTATTACATTTTACAGCCTCTGTCCATCCGTCCATCTGAAATTAGGGTTTCTTTTGAGATTTCACTCTGCCAGTCCAGATTAATGGCCCTTGACTTAGACAAAATATGTATAAAAGGGCTTAGAGTTGTGTCTTATGCATGTCAAGAGAATTTGACCGAGAGATATAAAACAATACAGGATTGACATATAGCTCGAGTTGTGAACCTGCCAGGTTCAACCTGGTTATCTTTTTTGGATTTCATGGTCTTTGACTTAGTGAAAACTTGCATTCTGTGCTTAATAGTTTTTTCATATATATCTTCAAAAGTATTTCGCCTAGAGTCATGAAACCATGTACAGTGTCAGGAAGGGCAGGGGGCACCAGTGTCCTATGGACACATATCTAGCATATCTATTAGATTGTAGAATCTAAATACATTGGCAGGCATGTTGTATACACTTACAACGAAAGTAGAATAAGTACCTCCATAAGAATACAGCCAAAGGTGTATTTGAACATAACAGGAATATTAAAGACATTTTTCATAAAACATGATTTCTCAGTATACCGGTTGGGAAGCAGTTTCCGGACAGGACCAGTTTCCGGACACATGTAATATCCGCTTTATTTCATTGTTATTCACGTAATTATTTCATCTAGATCATTTAGATATTTGTTCTTCATGTCTACAACAAACCATTATATTACAAGGCTGTATAATGTTAGGTTTTATGATGATATCTCACCTGTGTTTACAAAACAACTTTCTGTCGTAACGGGGCATGAAGATAGCATTGCGCATGCGCAGTAAATTACACCTGCCGAGGTATCAAGTGGAGAAGAAATAATTAAGCTACATCTTGATTGTCTGCTGATAACATGTGCTACTTTTAATTTCACGGTAATAGTTACATAAAATGCAGGGCTGTCGATTTTTGCACTAGTTTTTATTCTATATCTATTGGAATTATCAAGAATTCGTGTTAGACGAAATTCGAGCTTTTTATAGTCGGCCTCTGTTTGCTTTCGTAGCTGCTATTGAATGTCGGGTTATGTTTCATGTGCATTTTTGAAGAGATTAATGATAAAGAAATGTGTAAAAATAGTTTAATTACTTATTTTGATATCAAAATAACAGCAAAACATCATCAAAATATTTGTCCGGCTACTGGTTTACCTTACGGGGAAAATAACTTCTTTTTGTGACCCCATTTGAGGCCCCATGGAACCCTTATATTACGTCACAACGCGATGCTGATTACAACATCAGATGCAGGAGCTGACGTTTGTGCAGTGTGGACTTCATTTAGGTCAAATATGTTTTTAGGAAATAATGGAGCCGAAATATGAAAATGTGTCCGGAAACTGGTTCCCAATCAGTATAGATGATATTACATGAGTGTCTTTTCATATTGAATTTACGGTAAAATAATAAATTGCGAGGCTCTGCAGAGCATGTTATCAATTTTATTCAACGAGTTTAATAAATTTTATCTGGAAAGTCACAGAATGAATGTAATATTTTTTTTATCACGTTAGTTTTTCCTGCCGAAACATAAACAATTTTACCATCTGAAACTACTTTAAACAAGTCAATTCGACCAACGTCTCCTATACTTGAAACGATGCCGACATCAAAGCTTTATTACACTAGTGTATTATCAGTAGTGTATTCCCACGAGGTCTAACACGTAATAAAGTGATTTATTACTAAAGTTTTTGCTTTACTATTTACAGGATTTTCGAATACACAAATTTAGTTTCAAGTTTTGCGTCAATAAGACACAGAGCAAACAGTTTATAAATGTTCTCGTTCATCATGCTTTCCCGACAAAAGACAGTCTGCTGTTTTCACATGAATATGCCAGAAATACGGAGTTGACAGGTAAATTTACTCTCTTTCTTTTTCCAGAACAAAAGACTTTTTTTGCAATATTTTCTCATTATTGAAAGTTTTTTGGCGATACTTATTGTGTTGTAGTAAATTTGATTAGCAGGTTTTATAACTTTTGCATTTGATTTTGCAAAGTTTCACTGAAAAGCAGAATTTTTTTAATTGACTGAAAAAAATTGATTAAACAAACCAAAAGAACTGAGCATTGTCAACGTTTTTACTGAATTTTATTGAAAATATTTTAAAGCACTGTCATATTTTACATTTGATAAAAGCTTTGCGGCAGATTAGCAAGTTTAAGCAGTTTCCAGTTTGAACTGAATGTTAAGATAAACGTGTTTAGAGATTATGGAAATGTATGCAAGGCCCTTCATTGTGCTTTTGTTTACACATAGCATTTAATTTTACAGGTCGGCAGTTACTATGTGAAGTTCCAATGTTTGACAATATACATGATTGGGAGGAGGAAATCCAGCGATGTAAATGTATGAAGAATTGGAGAGTTGCAGACGTCAATATATCCTTTGAGATGTCTCAGAGGTAGGGGTTTGTCGTGCTTAAAATACCGTAGACTGAGCAATGATCAGTTTGTTTTAGTTTTGCTAATTTTAAGAAACAGAATAACACCAATTTCAAATTGTTTTGAATAATAAGCTGCAATTTATTGTGATATCATTTAATTTTGTTTGCATGACATTTCCTGGTTATGGCTAAATTTGCTATTTTGTACTGATTAAAATATGTGGATTTATGGGGATTTCTGTTGTTTTTTTTTACAAAAAAATATAAATGTTAGGTTTATTTGTTCATATGGATTAAAATTCAGGTCTTTAGGCAACAATGAAATGCAAGAAAGTAATTCCCCCATGCATACTTAGAACAGCTGACCATGAGCCAGCAATTCTTTGCAATGTAAATATCAGTCCTGGGACTTTTTAGGACGGGTCTAGATTTCAGGCTTTTAATTGCCAAAATTTTCTTATATAACTCTGTTGGAAAAAGGCTTTTCAGTCCTTGGGAAATAAATTTTCAGGCTTCTCATTTTTGACTGAATCGAAGGCCAGGAATATCTTGTATCTGTCAAGTGTGACAAAAAACCTTGCAGCTAACAGAAAATTTAACATTGCATTGAATTTGTTGTGTTTAAGCATTTTTGTCATGTTATTTAGATTTGTTATCAAACCTGAAGTTGATGCTGTAATAACTTTTAACAAATTGCAGATCCTATACATACATATTTTGTATTTTTAGCTCGCCTGTCACATAGTGACAGGGTGGGCTTTTGTGATCGCCCTTCGCCCGTCGTCAGTCCGTTCAAAATTTCCTTGTGAACACGATAGAGATCACATTTTGTATTTGATTTTAATTAAACTTGCACACAGCTTGTATGGGCATGATCTCTTGGTTCCTTTCAAAAACTGGCCAGATCCCATCATGGGTTCCAGAGTTATGGCCCCTTAAAGGGCCAGAATTTGCCATTTTTGGCTTGTGAACATGATAGAGACCACATTTTGTGATCAGCTTTAATAAAACTTGCACACAAGTTTTATTGGCATAATATCTCGGTTTCTTTCGAAAACTGGTCAGATCCCTTCATGGGTTGCAGAGTTATGGCCGCTTACAGGGCCAAAATTTGCTATTTTTGGCTTGTGAACACGATAGAGACCATATTTTGCAATCAACTTTAATCAGACTTGCACACAACTTGTATTGGCATAATATCTCAGTTCCTTTCAAAAACTGGCCAGATCCCATCATGGGTTGCAGAGTTATGGCCCTTTAAAGGGCCAAAATTTGCTATTTTGGCTTTTGCAGCCATACAGAGACTTTATTTATGGTTTGATTTGATACAAACTGCAAAATATCTTCAACAACAATAAATCTTGGATTCCATGATGATACTCTCAGATCCAATCATAAGTTCTGGAGTTACGGCCCCTGATTTATCCCTGAAAGAGCAAAAATTTGTTCATTTTTACCTTGTGAACACAATAGAAGTAACATTTTATGATTTTATTTTTATTTTGATTTTAACCACACTTACACACAACTTAAGTCACAATAAGTTCTCAGTTCCTTTCGAAAACTGGCTAGATTCCACCATGGGTTCTAGAGTTGCTGCCCCTGAAAGAGGCAAAATTTTCTATTTTGGCCCTTTCAGCAATATAGAGGTTTCATTTATGCTTTGATTTGATACAGACTTGCACAGAATGATTATCTTGATAATCTCTAGGCCTGGGTCGAAACTTGGTCATGTCGGGTCAAAAACTAGGTCATCGGGTCAAATCAAAGGAAAAGCTTGTTCACAACCTAGAGGCCACATTTATGACCCTATCTTCTTGAAACTTGGTCAGAATGTATATCTTGATGATTTCTAGGCCAAGTTTGAAACTTGGTCATATGGGGTCAGAAACTAGGTCATCAGGTCAAATATACTCTTGTACATTTGATGTGCATGAAACTTGGTCAGAATGTTTGTCTGCATGAAATATCGCATGAATTTTTATCTGGGTCATGTGGGGTCAAAAGCTAGGTCACCAGGTCAAATCAAAGAATAAACTTGTTTACACCCTAGGGGGCACATCTTCATAAAATTTGGTCAGAATGTTTGTTATGCCCTCCTTTGATGATGGAGGGGTATATTGTTTTGCAAATGTCGTCGGTATCATGAAAGTTGATAGGAAGGTTGGTCATCACCTGCAGATGACCCCTATTGATTTTGAGATCTGTATGTCAAAGGTCAAGGTCACAGTGACCCTGAACAGTTAAAACGGTTCCGGATGATAACTCAAGATTGCTTGGGCCTTGGATCGTGAAAGTTGATAGGGAGGTTGTTCATGACCAGCAGATGACCCCTATTGATTTTGAGGTCAGTAGGTCAAAGGTCAAGGTCATAGTGACCAGGAACAGTAAAACGGTTTCCAGGCGATAACTCAAGAAAGCTTGGGTTTAGGATCAGGAAAATTGATAGGGAGATTGATCATGACCAGCAGATGACCCGTGTTGATTTTGAGGTCAATAGGTCAAAGGTCAATGTCACATTGGACCAGAACAGTAGAACTTTTGTTTACAAGAAGCAAATAATTTCTGTTCCTTGTGCAATTACTGAATGCATCAAGGGGGGCATTTCGTGTTCGACAAGCTCTTGTTATCGTGAAGTCTTGGACGAATCAAATCTAGGTCATGTGGGGTCAAAAACTAGGTCACTAGGTCAAATCATAAGAAAAGCTTGTATACACTCTAGAGGCCAAGTGCTTGCTCCAATCTTCCCGAAACTTTGTCAGAATGTTTTGTTTTCATGAAATTTGGGACAAGTTCGCATCTGGGTCATGTGGGGTAAAAAACTAGGTAACTTGATCAAATCAATGAAAATGCTTCTTTACACTCAAGAGGCCACGTTTTTTGGTCCAATCTTAATGAAAATTGGTCAGAATATTTGTCTCCATGAAATCACTAGGTAAAACATGTTTACACTGTTATGGCGTGTTACACAGGTGAGCGAACTAGGGCCATCTTGGCCCTCTTGTTTCTAATTCTGCAAGCCAGCAGGCCATACCTACTCAGCTTACAATTATGAAAAGTTTTATAAGTTTGACTCCAGTTGTTGAGTTATTCAAAAACCTTATGATAAGAATTACCTCTCCACAGTGGACAATACATTGAAGTTTTTATGTGGAAAAACCTCTTCTTATAAGTTAGTAAATATAGTTTGTCAAAATGGTGACATTTTATTTTTCAGTCTACCTCAGTACTTTGTTGTACCAAGTGCCTTAATGAATGCTGATTTACAGAGGGCGGCCCCACAATTCAAGGACAGGAGAATTCCTGTAAGTGCTGATTAGTTTGAAATGTGTTTTAAGGCTGATTTCAGCTAGAATGTTAGTTATAATCTGTAAATATAGTAAAATTAATCAACAGTCCTTATTCTGTGCAGGTACCAAGTTGTTCTCAACAAGTAATTAATCATTTCTTTGCATTAATCAGAAATGGAGGGTGAATGACTTTGGATACATTGTCTTCTCTTAAATTGACAAAGAGAACATTTATCTCGCCCAGACAAAGATTGAACTCTCAGCAGGGGTGTGGAAATCCAAATATTTTTCACATGTCCACGGACATGTGAGACATGAAAATCCACATGCCCGCAGTTTAAATTCACTTGTCCGGATTTTCAACATTAAAACCTGCATTAAACTGCCAATAATTCTTTATTTCGGGCAAGTGTTTTTATGATCTACAGGTAGAAACAAAAGCAAACATAATACAGTGTATTACTGTAACTGTGACAAAAAATGCTCTCAACACTTGCCTCTATACAAGGCTGAAGTCACATCCGCGAGGCTGGGGAACATTGAACAGATTCAGTATAACAAAAACGCCATGCTGAAACACTGCCCCTGTGGAGCCAGCTGAATTCAGAAAATCAAGACTCTTGAAACGATTGTACTCGTTTTGAATCGTACTTGTGATCTCTATGTGCTTAAACTCAGTTTATATATTTAGTCTAGTTAAATTCATTTGATGAGGATTTTTATGTTTAAAGCAAGTATCTAAATGTAAGCTATTTTAATGAAAGAATGGCATTGGATATCGTTAAATATATTCTACAATTACTTGTACAGACATGGTGTTATACCCATATCAATGGTAATGGTTTAGTGAGGATGTCTGCTCAGGATGATAACAGTGATCAAACACAGCTACAGAAAAGGTAATAACACGTGATCACTTTCATTGATGTCTGGTTGTTTGTTCCATAGATTATATTTGCATTGCATATACTCAGTCATAACTATTGTTTGATCCCTATCCAGCTGGCTTATTGAAGGTCAGTGGTTCTACCTGGGTGCCTACCCATACATGAAAACAATGCCCGGAGTGGCACCTAGGATTTCCTCTGCCGTCAAAAGCTGGAAAAGTCACCATATGATCTAAATATTGGTTTAACTCTATATTCTAAAAAAACTGAACCACAAAATCTGTAACAGTGTTTTTATGGTCCCAACATATAGTTTAGTTGGATAGTATGTTTCCAATTGATAACTGAATTTCGCTTTGGCCTACAGGTATCAGACTTCATAGGATGTTTGCCTGAGGTCAGTTAATGATGTCTATTGTTTTTGGGGTCAAAAAGTCAAAAGTCAAGGTCACAGTGACCTTGAAGCTGAAACAGTTTCCTGAAACAGTTTCCATCGATTACTAAAGAACACTTTGGCCAAAAGGCGTCCAACTTAATAGGATCATTGACTGTGGTCAGTAGATGATCCCTATTGTTTTTGGGGTAAGTTGGCCAAAGTATAAAGGTCATAGTGAATCATCGGAGGCATCTTGTTTGTTGAATATCTTGTTTATATTGTTAGATTCAGATATAAGTTTAACAAATCTTACCGGTCACTCCTAAAATGGAACTTTCCAAATTTTGTAGATATCTAGATTTTTGAATTTAGAATTTTTGACATTCTGAATTTATGGGTGAAAAAGTTATTTTTTTTATAATTTTCATACAGAAAAACTGAAATACGATATCTTATTTGAAAACGATAAATTTATTTTGAATAAACAACAGTGCTTGTCTTACTGTGAAATCACTTAATTTTGTGGGGATGGAATTAGTGTTTTTGTTCAAAACTTTTTTCGTGGGGATTTGAAGTGGATGATTTCAAACTTTTAAGAGAAAATGAACAGGAATTACTTTATTTGCTGGGATTCAAGTTTATGGTTAGATGCAAACACAAAAATTAGTCCCCTATGAATAGTGAATGATAAACTTATTTTTCATAACAAATAGAGAATGTGGAATTCACATTGGGAGAATACATAAAATGGAAAATGATTCAGGTCAATATGGGTCAATAAGTATTTATGGTACTGAGAAAAACATGTTTAAACTGAGAAATCCCACATTCTACATAAAAAATTTTGTGTGAAAGGAATTTGTAGACTTGTCAGTAAAATAGTTTTTATATGTTTTTGTTTAGTCATAGTGTGACTTGTAACTGTAGATTAGAACATCCCTGCAAAGAAATATTTGCTTTGCTGTGACATTTTTCTTCTTGCTTGACAAGAGAATATTTTTTCTTTCCTTTTCCTTTTCCCAAGAAATTTTTACATGAAATCTTGTTATCCCTGTTTCATTGACTATTTTTGCATATAAGAAATATAAGAATGAAAGTAATATATAGCAGAACCATGTTTAAATATAGTTACACGTTCAGAATAGATTTTATGCCGAAAACAATACTTCACTCAAGCTGCAGCCTGATGAAATTATTCCTAAGGCTTATAACTTTTTTGTCATGTTTAAATTTATTAAAGCATGGTTCTGCTGTATATTATTTCATGATTAAGCAGTTACATTTATGTTACCTTAATTTATACATAACAAAACATTTCAGTCGTGACTCCAGGTAAGTTTAATGCAAAACTTCTTTTTCAGTTGAATATTGTCTCTCTTTATTTTACTGTGAAAACATTAAAGTCTGTGGTTTTGGGAAGAAATTGTAGTTTTATGGTTTTGACAAAATGACAATTTTATTGTTCTGGTCAGTAAGACAATTTTGGAGTTTTGTTTAAAAAAGACAGTCTTATGGAAAATGAATTCATGGCTGTCAAAATATAGAGACAAGATCCCAGTACATGAAAGCTTTCTGTGTTCTCAGAGAATTTCTATTTAGGATTGATGCAACCACAAAATCCATGAATATTACTTCTCTTCGAATAAAAAATGATTTCACAGTGTATTCTTATGCTACCCACCAGTGAAAAAAAAAATCACACTGAATGATAATTAAACTGGTGACACTGCTCAGGGACTTAGCTTGATTAGCTTTAATCTGTAGGTGGGTCTTAGGGACCTGATTTCTTGAAAAAGTTTTAGTTTTTGAAAACTGTGTGCTGGGTTTTGGATATAGTTGAATTTAGAGCTAATTTCTGGCCAGATTTTTCCAGCTTCACTTGTTTATTATCCAAGAAAAATGTATGGGCATGTGCCTAAAATGCATATTATACCAGTATATTTGATAGTATGGTGATATGAAGCAGTTTGAGGGCCCGGAATAGCTGTACTTAGATTTGATATTTAATTAACTGTAAAATAACTGTGGCAGAAATACATACAGGAATAGATTGTCAGTCATAGTATTTACCACATTAATTTATATTTGCGCACCTTCTATTAAGTCCCTTGCCTGGTGAGAGTTTTAATATCCATAAAGGATACAAAGCTGCCTGCAATGTGCAACATCAGAATTTCCAAAACAGCAACTGCGTACAACACAGTATGTCTGTTCAAACATTTTTAGCACACAATTTGTTATGATTTCAACAGGTGCTCTTTTGAATATTGAAATGTTCTTGTGGGATGTGAGAGATGGGGATTGCTAAGGACATATTTTTTTCACATATGAAATAGTACAAAATGATCTTAACTCTTCATATCCTATACAGATTTATATCAATTTTTATGCAGTTAGGTAATGAAATGTCTGAGGAACAGCTTCCTACGCTAATTATCACTTTTGGTCAGTATGTGATTGTCATCAGTCAGTCCAAAATGTCTGAGGTACTGCTGAAGTAGGGCTTCCTACACATATTAGATATTGATGGAGGAAAATATTTATTAGATACAAATGGTGGGTAGTGCTAATTCCAAGCTGCAATAAGCAGATACTGTCACTGTTTACCAGATAATAGTCAGAAAACCCTTAAAGCTTGCATGTTCACTTTATTTCTTTGTAATTGTGTTTTTGTTTGTAAACTGGATATTTCTATATATTGCCATTGAAAAGGGTCCAAGGTTATAAAATTGATTTAGGAGACCAGTCTGAAAATTCTTGCATTTGATTGACTGTTTCTGGCCACAGTCTTGAAATAGACCAATAGCAAGAATTGATTCTTAGACTGGTCTTAAGTCTCATATTATAATAAAGGGCCCAGTGTTAGTGGTCACATTTAGGGATTATGAAAACTGCATTACTGTGATCAAATTCTGTTTTCTTAGGAGTATTTGAAGCTGTGACCTTAAGGTTAGGAGCCAGATGCTCTCTCTCTCTACATTACTGCACCTCGGAATTGACTAGATTTATAAAAAAACTGCTTTAAGTTTTATTCTGTGTAACACTTACCACTGTTTTAATGTCATTCTAACTGATATGCATGATAACTGTTTTGTACTAGCTTTCATAAGTTCTGTCATTCTACTTAAACATAGTACCTCTTTAAAGGGTCATAAGGACTGTGTTTATAATGTGGCTGCCACATTTTTATGCCCTGCAAAGGTGGGCATATTGAAATTGCTCTGTCCATGCATGTGTCTGTGCATCCGTCCGTGTAAATTCTTGTACGGGCTGTAACTCTGCCATCAATAAAGGGATTTTGAAATAACATGGCTAGATGTTCACCATAATGAGACGATGTGTCATGCGCAAGACCCAGACCCCTAGCTTTAAGGTCAAGGTCACACTTGGTCAAATGTTAACAGGGTCTGTTTTGTGTCTGGTCCATAACTCTGCTATCCATGAAAAGATTTTGAAATAACTTGGCATAAATGTATATAATGTGACGATGTGTGGTGCCCCTAGATCCAAGGTCAAGTCACACTTAGAAGTCAAAGGTTAACAGGGTCTCTTTTGTGTCAGATCCATAACTCTGCCATAGATGAAGGGATTTTGAAATAACTTGGCATAAATGTTCCCCATAATGAGATGACGTGTCGTAAGCAAGATCCAGAACCCTTGCTCTAAGGTCAAGGCCACACTTAGAGGTTAAACGTTAACAGGGTCTATTTCATGTCTGGTCCATAACTCTGCCATTGATGAAAGGATTTTAAAATTACTTGGCATAAATGTTCCCTATTTTGAGTTGATGTGTCATGCGCAAGACCCAGACCCCTAGCTCCAAGGTCAAGGTCACACTTAGAAGTCAAAGGTGTTTCTTGTCTGGTCGATAACTCTGCCATTAATCAAGGGATTCGAAAATAATTTGACACAAATGTTAACCATATTGAGAAGGTGTGTCATGCTTATGACCCGGGTTTCTGGGGTCAATGTCATGAAATGATGTGTGATTTTTTTTGGGCAGACAACTGTAGATCTAGCATTATTAGGCATGCTTCGGTGACAGCTCTTGTTTATTAGCTGAATTATTTGAGAGTAAGGAGGGCTATTGCACTCACATCTGGGTTGGTGTATATTAAAGATTTTTTTATGAAGTTCAATTTCTTCTTCATTACTTCAGATATTCAGTTGAAACTACTGTACTTGCACGTAGTGAAAATGTACATAAGTGTGATGAGATGCTGAACTCTGCCCATAGCATATCTAGAGTTGTGTCCCTTTTTAACTTTGAAAATGTTTATTACAAATAAAATGAATTATACTGACAAACCTTCATAGTCAGGCTTTCTGTCATGAGAAAGACTTGTTATGAACATAAAAATATTATTTTTTGTTGTTTCCTCTTTTCATTAAATGTTATTTCAAAGATTTACACTATGTTTGAATATTTCACAAACATAGAAGAAGCTTTTATCATACAAAAGCAGTTTTTATTACCTCCCTTATGGCTGTGATTGTATAAGCTTGTACAGTAAATAAAGTAGCGTTTTTCTGACCATATAATTATTCATGTCCTTTATTTTCACAGCTGCTTAATGTGTTTTAACATGAAACTAAAAGCACTATAAACCAGTAGGGGACATGCCTGTACTTTAATACTTCCTTATTAATTAATTTCCTGCATGAGCAATTTTAACCCAATTTTAAAAACACATGACAGTACTTTTGATGTATCAATTTTTAGAAAATCATGAGACTTGCTTGTATCTGTTTGTGTTATTCCCTGTATCACATAATTGTACATGCTAGTGACATGTTTTGCTGCCAGAAATTAAAGGTAGTTAATAAGATTTTGATGAAGTAATAGATTTGGTCGAAAGTTTAACTAATGATGATTAACACTTGTTTGTGTTCACTGACTGCTTAATGCATGTTAGGATTTCACTGGAGGTATTTTTAAAATTCGATTTTTTTGTCTTGGTTGCCCAACCCAGATTGAGTTATTTTAAAGTATGTATGGATTAAATAATTGTACCTTGCCTAAGAAATCACATGAATATAAGAACTATTGTATTATATTTGTCAAATATTTACATTGACAAATATATATCTAGCTGCTTTTCAGTTTGTAAAAGTATTATTACCTCCCTTTACCTATCCTGATTGCGTACCAGGATTGGAAATATATGAAATCAGAAGCTACTCACTGTTTTTAAACCAGCCTTTTGGTTCAGATTCTTGAAATAATTCAGTATCTATCAAATACAAACGTAAAATTAGAAATTCTGTTGAAATCAAAAGTTATATTATAGTGTGATAGTAAAGGGAAGTAATCACAAAATGTTATAAAAAGTAATAAAACATATAATTTTGATAAGGATCTTGCTCTATGAAACAAATAAGTGAAAAGTTTGTTTTGTAAGTAATCAGTTGTTAGATAATGATAATAAAACATGACACTTGGTTTGTAGATATAACATTATGTTCTGAAATTACTGAATTTTTTCAATAAATATAGGACGACTTACGTACATAAATATAATTTTGTTACGTGCCTGTATGCACCATAAACTCAGAACTTTCACAAGAGATTTATTTTCACAATTTTCCCAAAATGTCTGTAACCACGAAAATAAATGTAGTTGAACCTGCTTTAGCAGCCATCTGTATCCAGCAACCCTTTGCTTATAGCAGCCAGTCAACTGACTTCCTTAACTGACTTTTTGTTCTTACTTGTTGAATTGTCTAAAGCAGTCACTTCCCCGAAGCAGTCAGATTGTGTTGTCTCCCTTGCCTGGCTACTTAAGGTATTTTTGACTGTTCTCATGAAAGCGCTGTGTTTGCTAGTAATTTCTCAAGCTGGTGATATGATGATGTAAACTCAAAAACCAACGCAGTCTTGTCAAAACATTTCTTTTTAATAAGCTGGTGATATATCTTTCATATTCTTCCTTGTGAAGTACCATATTTTACCTAGGTTCTAATTCAGCAAATTAAAGGTTTAAGTATATTCCCTAAAACACGTGAATGATATTTGTTTTCACAATATTTTGCAGGATGCTTGATGCTGTGAAGGTAGCCGGAAACCAGCGGAACTCTCCAAAGGTGATAGATATGGCAGAATGTTGCCCGTCATGCCGAGAGGTTCAGGAAAGTTTTGCAAAACTGAAGAAACTTTGTATGTCAGGTAACCATGTTCAGAAAGTCAGTTTTACATAGGGGGGGGGGGGGGGGGGGGGGGATTTAATGCAGAACTGGAATTCTGCAGATTTTTACTTTCAGTGACCACTGTCATGATCATTGAAAATAGGAGGAGACAGTTCAGTTTGTACCACTGCAAGCAATTTTCTGGCTTGTGATGGCAGAAGAAGACCCTGGTTCCCATCAGAGCATTATTTCAGTCACAAGCGGGAACCTGGATTGAATAACCAGGCTTCCATAAGTCAGCTGGATGGCTTCTTCACATGAAAGAAAAATCAACACCAAAAGTGTGGGCGGGGTTTGAACCAACAGTGATAAAGGGCCAAATGATTTGAAGTCAGTGACCTTAAAGGAGACATTTAGGGGAGAGGAGATAGGGGAGGGGAGATAGGAGAGGAGAGATAGGGGAGGGGAGATAGCGGAAGGTGGCAATGTATGTTGGAAGCTGCACACTAAGTAAACTTATACAAAATAAGTGAACATTTGGCACATTTTAAAACTGGAAAGTGTGAAGTAGTGTATTTTTTATTTAGTATTTCGCAGTTGGCAATATAATTGATAGGTTTTTATACATTTGAGACACTGAGTGAGAGAGAGTTTCTTGTTCAGGACCTTATCTGGATGACACAAAATGGATGAAGATGATCACAGAGTGCTTGTCTGTCTCGAGCAGTATTGTAAATTACTAAATATGTATAAAGTACTATATCTGATTTCAGACACAGAGCGAGAGTTTTATGTGCAAGATTTGACCTGGTATTCTAGTCTAGATGACACAAAATGGCTGCAGATGGTCTCAAAGTGCCTCTCTGCCTCACACAATGTTGCTGATTATATAGTTACTAATAAAAGAACTGTTGTGATACAAGGTATGTTTTATTTGTAGATAGAATTGTAACTGATTGTTTTGGGGTAGTCAAGTGTTACTCTCACCAGTTCATCAGACTTGAGTTTTATGCAATAAACACATTGAATGTAATTGATCTGAAAGAAATGGAAAACAACAGAATCCTTAACCCATAAACCTTTCAGTTTGGACAGTACAGTTAACTGTTAAAAGGGTAGCTTACCAAAAATATACTGACTGAATAGCAAACAGTGCAGATCATGATCAGACTGCATGGATGTGCAGGCTGATTATGATCTACACTGGTGGCAAAGGCATAATCAGTCGTGTCCAGCATGTTACGGGTTAATGGCCATTTTCTCATGAAATTACTCACTGAGAAATCATTGAAATTCTTTAAATTTTGTGGTTTTGGCAAAGGTGGCTATGTCATGTGGATATGAATTCATGGGTTCAAGTTTTGAAGATAGAATGAATGGGAATGTTATATGTTTGTTTGGATTTAATTACATGGATTGGTGCAAGTAAGAAATCCTTGAAAATTAGTCCATCAAAAATATTTATGATTTTTCAGTATCACCCATATCAATTTGTCATGCTTAATTGCTTACCATTCAGTAACTGAGCTAGCATCTTCATCCATAAGTAAGATCTCATTTGGTTTTTCGGGATATGAAGTGAGGTCTTCCTCTGAAATCTTTTATATTTTTGGAGGACTTATTTTTGTGGATTTCATGGTTTAGTCAATCCACAAAATTAAAATCCCATAACGCAAGAAAAGTTCCAATTCATTTTATGTTCCAGAGTTGAAATCTATGAAATCTTATCCTCACGAAATTGTCATTTTGGCATAAACCACAAAATTTTGTGTTGATTCAAAATTAAATGATTTTACAGTAAGTATGAAGCATACAGCTCATTGAAAATATTCTACTTTCGAAATGAGGAACAAAATCAACATTTTGTTAGTACTAGTTTCCACTTCTATTTATTTTGTTTCATTTTCATTCATTTTTAGCTCACATGTCACAAAGTGACAGTGTGAGCTTTTGTGATCGCACAGCGTCCGTCGTCCGTGCGTGTGTCCGTGCGTAAACTTTTGCTTGTGACCACTCTAGAGGTCACATTTTTCATGGGATCTTTATGAAAGTTGGTCAGAATTTTCATCTTGATGATATCTAGGTCAAGTTCGAAACTGGGTCAACTGCGGTCAAAAACTAGGTCAGTAGGTCTAAAAATAGAAAAACCTTGTGACCTCTCTAGAGGCCATATTTTTCAATGGATCTTCATGAAAGTTAGTCAGAATGTTCAACTTGATGATGTCTAGGTCAAGTTCAAAACTGGGTCACGTGCCATCAAAAAGTAGGTCAGTAGGTCAAATAATATTAAAACCTTGTGACCTCTCTAGAGGCCATATTTTTCATGGGATCTGTATAAAAGTTGGTCTGAATGTTCATCTTGATGATATCTAGGTCAAGTTCGAAACTGGGTCACGTGCCATCAAAAAGTAGGTCAGTAGGTCTAAAAATAGAAAAACCTTGTGACCTCTCTAGAGGCCATATTTTTCAATGGATCTTCATGAAAATTAGTCAGAATGTTCATTTTGATGATATCTAGGTCAAGTTCGAAACTGGGTCACGTGCGGTCCAAAACTAGGTCATTAGGTCTAAAAATAGAAAAACCTTGTGACCTCACTAGAGGCCATATTTTTCAATGGATCTTCATGAAAATTGGTCAGAATGTTCATCTTGATGATATCTAGGCCATGTTCGAAAGTTGGTCATGTGCAGTCAAAAACTAGGTCAGTAAGTCTAAAAATAGAAAAACCTGGTGACCTCCCTAGAGGCCATATTTTTCAATGGATCTTCATGAAATTGGTCAGAATGTTCATCTTGATGATATCTAGGCCATGTTTGAAAATTGGTCACGTGCAGTCAAAAACTAGGTCAGTAGGTCTAAAAATAGAAAAACCTTGTGACCTCCATAGAGGCCATATTTTTAAATGGATATACATGAAAGTTAGTCAGAATGTTCATCTTGATGATATCTAGGTCAAGTTCGAAACTGGGTCACGTGCGGTCCAAAACTAGGTCATTAGGTCTGAAAATAGAAAAACCTTGTGATCTCCCTAGAGGCCATATTTTTCAATGGATCTTCATGAAAATTGGTCAGAATGTTCATCTTGATGATATCTAGGCCATGTTCGAAAGTTGGTCATGTGAGGTCAAAAACTAGGTCAGTAAGTCTAAAAATAGAAAAACCTGGTGACCTCCCTAGAGGCCATATTTTTCAATGGATCTTCATGAAATTGGTCAGAATGTTCATCTTGATGATATCTAGGCCATGTTTGAAAATTGGTCACGTGCAGTCAAAAACTAGGTCAGTAGGTCTAAAAATAGAAAAACCTTGTGACCTCCATAGAGGCCATATTTTTAAATGGATATACATGAAAGTTAGTCAGAATGTTCATCTTGATGATATCTAGGTCAAGTTCGAAACTGGATCACGTGCTTTCAAAAACTAGGTCAGTAGGTCTAAAAATAGAAAAACCTTGTGACCTCTCTAGAGGCCATATTTTTCAATGGATCTTCATGAAAATTAGTCAGAGTGTTCACCTTGATGATATCTAGGTCAAGTTCGAAACTGGGTCACATGTCGTCAAAAAGTAGGTCAGTAGGTCTAAAAATAGAAAAACTTTGTGACCTCTCTAGAGGCCATACTTTTCATGAGATCCTCATGAAAATTAGTCAGAATGTTCACCTTGATGATATCTAGGTCAAGTTCGAAACTTGGTCATGTGCCTTTAAAAACTAGGTCCTTAGGTCAATTAATAGAAAAACCTTGTGACCTCTCTAGAGGCCGTACTTTTCATGAGATCTTCATGAAAATTGGTGAGAATGTTCACCTTGATGGTATCTAGGTCAAGTTCAAAACTAGGTCAAGTGCCTTCAAAAACTAGGTCATTAGGTCAGATAATAGAAAAACCTTGTGACCTCTCTAGAGACCATAGTTTTCAATGGATCTTCATGAAACTTGGTCAGAATTTTTATCCCAGTATCTAGGTCAAGTTCAAAACTGGGTCACATGAGCTCAAATACTAGGTCACTATGTCAAATAATAGAAAAAAACGACGTCATACTCAGTTCAAAACTGGGTCATGTGGGGACAGGTGAGCGATTCAGGACCATCATGGTCCTCTTGTTTACCTTTTGTAAATTTTCAAATGTGAAAGTTGCTTTCTTTTTCAGAGCAAAGTGGCTGTGATCTGTCGTGTTTAGTTTCAAGTGTTGTGCAGATTTTGTTAGATCCATACTACCGTACGCAGCTAGGTTTTGAAGCTCTCATACAGAAAGAATGGGTACGGATGGGGCATCCATTTCAGAGAAATCTTGGTCTTGTAGGACAGAATGAGTCTGAACTGGAGCAGGTCAGTTAAAAAGAATTTATATTTCGCTAGTTTGTACTTTATGGTACATTTAATTATATATGCACTTTTGAATCATTTGAAATGAACAAAATTTATTTTGTGAAATCATTAATTTTTTTGGGAACGAAGTTCAATCCAAATGAAGCAGTAAAATTGCTATTCAAAGGTCAAAATCTACAAAATATTCACATGAAATAGCTGCTTTGGCCAAAACCACAAAATCTTATGCTTACAACATTATGATTTCACAGCAGTAAAATTGCACCACAAACTTGAGTTGTATTGTGATGGACCCCTTAGAAAAGCCTTTTTAAGATACTTGAAAACAGATGTTTTTCGAAGTCCATTAGCAACCTATTTAAAGGGAGGTAATTTGAAATTAAAACGTTAGCTTTTTAGGTCAAATTTCTAAGTTAACTATTACAAAAAACACCAGATACAAGGAGAGTAATAGGGTCAAAATATTTTACTCCACTTGCTGCACATTTGGAATCTTAAAAGAAACACACCTCCAGATTTGTGTCATTATGTCTCCCACACCACTGATTTACTCCTGCCTGTGTGTGTGTCAGTCTGTCATGAATCATGTCCGTGCTCTATTAAGTCAAACAGTTCTCATCCGATCTTCACCAAACTTGAACAAAATGTGTTTGCCAATAAGTCCTCGGGCAAATTCGATAACTAGCCAAATCGGCCCAGGCACTTGGAATTATGGCCCTTGAATTACCGAAAATACTGATGCCAGTGATACAGGTCTTGGTGCATGGTTGACTCAGATACATAATTGGAGAAGAAATGCCAATCTGGATGATTAGGCAGTTGTGGAAGACATGATCTTTTCTCAAAAGCAGCTCTAGTTCCTTTTGAAATTAAGGAAATACTTTAATGTTTGAGGTAATATTGAAATATAGTGTATGAACAAGTTGATTCAGTGAGTTCTTGGTTATATTTCTAGATAAAAATATATGCTTTGTCTGTATATTCTCTAGAAATGTATTGAACATCACCTAGTATGAACTTGATGTAAAATTTATTGTAAGAAACAGATCAGCACCAACATGGTATTAGCTGTAATTTGACAATTTATTTTTATGGATGTTTTGGCTAATTGTGACATGCTGCCTGATTAAAAATGTTTGAGTTTGTGAGATGTATGTAGAGATATTGACCTTTATTTAAGATGATGGTTTTATTTATTTATTTATTTATTCAATATTTATTTTTATGGCAGGTTCCTATTTTTCTGTTGTATTTGGATTGTGTTTGGCAATTGCTGCAACAGTTCCCGTCCAGTTTTGAGTTCACCGAGACATATTTAACGACAGTTTGGGACACGGCTCATGTCGGAATCTTCGAAACATTCCTGTTTAACAATGACCATCAAAAAGTAGCATTCCTGAAAGGAGCAGGGAAGAACATTCGTCAGTTCAGATTGCCATCTGCTTGGAAATGGGACATGCAGTTCCGTGCTGAAGATTTATCGTTTTTTAAGAATCCATTATATGTAATCACGCATGATGAGGAATTGTCTGAATCGTTGACGGAATTACGACAAATGTCAGTTTTAGGGAGATGTTCTCAAAGATCTAGGCACAATACATTGACTGGACCGCCAAAGGTTAATGGCTCATCAAAAAGCAGTACAGTTCAAAATGGTATCGACCAGTACAATGTTTTAACTCCACTTTTTTCAGCTGCATCACTTCACCTCTGGACGCAATGTTTCTTGCGGTGGCAAATGCCGGCACAAATCTTTAGTGGTGGCACACCATCGTTATATCTGCAACAGTGTCACATGGTGGAGGAGATAATTCAGTTACAACACAAAGCAAATCAACTTCAGCTGAAAAACACGTCTGCAGGAATGTTTCGCCCGCGAAGTGACCTCATTTTTGGACATGATCCCGATACCCCAAATATAACTGAACTGTTAAACTCCACAGTCCTAACATCATCATTCCCATTTACCCCGGGAACGTCGAGCAAGGATCAACAGAGATTCACCTTCACGCCCACAATTAGTACGTATATGAGAAACACGTCTTTAGACTTTGACCGATTCCTTGACGCTGATGACTAACTTAATTATAGATAGGAATGATATTCAAGAATAAGTGATCAACAAGACATGTTACAGAAAATTAAATAGTGTTCGATGATACTTTGATATGATTATGTAAATGTAAGTATGAAATACCATATCAACTGTTATAGAAAAATGAGAAATCCATCTGTTGTTTTAAATGGGCAAACTTCCATAGTTTCATTAGAAAGTACATTCCGAGGGCTGAGCGCAAGACTGTTGTAACTGTATATAAATATAAAACAAGCTAGAATAGTTCCGTGTTCACTCCTCGATTCATATGTAGGCATATTTCAATATAAAGGAAAACAAATGTGACCCTGTGAGTTATTTTTTGTATACTGTGAATTCAATATTTGTTGAGCTCATATTTTCATGGATTTTTGGTCAATTCAAGAAACTATTTGAAAATTCCAATGAAGAAGTAAAATTTCCATTTATATCTTGGTTCAGAAGTTTTAATTCACACATTTATATCCCCATGGAGTAACCAAAACCTCTAGGTTATATGCCCATAAAAAGTGATTTCACAGACTCGCAGTATTTACAAAAACAATTCTTTTAGTCTCTAATCTATATAGAAAAGCCCTTTATGGTCTTAATCTTGGAGTAAGGGCTAGGATCAGTAATAAAAAGAATGTAACTACTCTTTAACAACGTAATAAAAAATGTCTGGTTGAATATTTTTATTTATTCAAAAATCGATACATCATGTTGTCTATTGTCTGATTTACAATAGTTCAAAGTTGAGGTGGGCAGTAGTTGAACCGTGAGAGTGTTAGCCTGAGTGGTTATATATCCAAGCATCTCAACTATGAACTGTAGTATATCAAATGATTAACAACGTCAAGACATTATTTATTTTCATTTTAACATCCTCATTAAAATATGATGATAAATGTCTTTGGTATGACGCGGCCAGGGATCGAACCCACGACCTCCTGCACTCGAAGCAGGCACCCTACCACTAGGCTACCGAGGCGCTGTTTATACAGTGCTTGCCTTCATTCATTGATTAACTTATTAAAAAAATGCTTCCCTTCATTCACTCAGTGATGAAAAAATTAACCATGTTAGAATGATGATTTTCTATATTTTACAGACATTGCTGCCAGTTTCATTTAGTAACATTTGTTTGGAGGCAGTCCCTTCTCATTTATCAAATAAAATTAGATTTTGTTATTTTGAACGGGCTTATTATAGAAAGGAGTTTGTTTAAATGGTCGCATTGAAAGGTTAAAAACATTTTAAGAAATCCTGGAAAATTAAATCTTTAACAATCTGCAATATGAGACAAGTGTGTTCATACTTAATTGGTGAATGTATACAGAGTTGTCCATTGTAAGCTTTGTTGCTTTTCACTGTGGTGTGTGATACAACCAGTTTATGTCGACTAGGATTTTCTTAATTATGTATGTTGTTGCTGTTAAGGTATCCAATCCACAAATAAGGTATATTTCTATGCCTGGTGACCCCATGTTTTTTTTTTGTTTATTTATTTATTTTGTTGGGTTTAACGTCGCACCGACACAATTTTAGGTCATATGGCAACTTTCCAGCTTTAATGGTGGAGGAAGACCCCAGGTGCCCCTCCGTGCACTATTTCATCACGAGCGGGCACGTGGGTAGAACCACCGACCTTCCGTAAGCCAGCTGGATGGCTTCCTCACGTGAAGAATTCTACGCCCCAAATGAGGTTTCAAACCCACATCGATGAGGGGCAAATGGTTTGAAGTCAACGGAGGCCCCATGTTTTTTTTTTTTGGTATCGTTAGAAAGAATTGTGTCTGCTGAACAAGAATTAGTAAATAAGATGACCATAATAATATGTACAGATCACTACTACTGTTTTTTGACTGCCAAAATAATAAATCTGACACTGTAATAACTGGGTTTCTGTTGAAGTATCATTGAAAACTATAAAGTAAAAAAGTAAATATTATATAAAATATTTTTGTCATGTAATTTATATTTTCTTTTTTAGTAAACAATACACTTTTAAATGATACCAAAATTATTTGAGCCTACCAGGCATCAATATTTGATATATTTTTTATAGAACTTTCATATTTGGGGACTGGATACCTTAAAAAGAAATTTTAAGTCAGTTGTTTTTTGGGGCGTCTATAAGTGTGATGATCCTATTGGTGATATTTTGTTATTGTCTAAATCTGTTGCATTTTTGTTATTTTTTGAACGAGGCTGCTAACCCAAAATATCTAAGCATGTCCTTTTAAAATTATGGATTTGTATCTTGTCACATTTATATGAAATCTTGAGCAGACAAATCAAGTTTACATTAAAACTGAAGCAGGTAATTGCAGGTAACCTGTTCTGTTTTAAACTGGATTATTTAAATTAAATTAGTTCTGTGCTCTCCTGAGCTGAATTCTTTTTTGAATTAAGTAAAATGTATAGTTATTTTTGGAAAGCAGTTTCATTTGTTATATGCCAGTGTATTTAAGGTTTTGTGAAGTTGTTCATTTAATTAGGTTACTTGAAACAAAATTCTGAGGTGCTTTAATATTGAATTATGCTGTCAGAATGTTGATACTTCCTGTAAGCCTCTGACATTGTTAATTGGTGTATTTTTAGCTTGTCTGATTTTTTTTTAAAAATCTATGAGGTATAGTAGTCACATGATCATTGGTGTCGGCCTTCGTTAAAATATTTGGTTTGGTCCACTTTTTCTCAAAAACTATAAGAGCTAAAGCTTTGAAACTTTGCACACTCTTTTATCATCATTAGATGACTATGTAGGCTAAGAACCATAACTCTTGTACGCATTTTGTAAGAATTATGGCCCTTTTTTTACTTAGAAAATCAGTTTTCTTTGTTGTTTTTTGTTTAAGTTCACTTTCCTTGAATACTTACTGTAGATTTGAGTAAGAAGGCTAAAAACTATAACTTTTTTCTTACATATTATCCAGTACTTGCAGATGAGCGATGGCACCAGCAGGCGGTGCTTTTGTTTTAACAAATTTATTAATCAAGTATAAACCGGTTATTTAAGTTCTATTGGAAAAATGAAATTTAATTAAAGGCAAGATCACTTGAACAGTTTTGTATATGTGATTGTAAGTGAAATTTGTTTAAAAGTTTATATTGTAAGAGTGAATACTTATGTTGAGTCAATGGGAAAAAGAAATCTGGTATTAAACTTTTAATGATTTTATATACAGCTGCAATGATACTGATATTCAGACAACAAATGAGCTGCGCCATGAGAAAACCAACATAGTGCGTTTGCGACCAGCATGGATCCAGACCAGCCTGCGCATCTGTGCAGTCTGGTCAGGATCCATGCTGTTCGTTAACAGTTTCTCTAATTGCGATAGGCTTTGAAAGTGAACAGCATGGATCCTGACCAGACTGCGCGGATGCGCAGGCTGGTCTGGATCCATGCTGGTCGCAAACGCACTATGTTGGTTTTCTCATGGCACAGCTCAAATGAGATGTTGTATAAGTGATTTTTATTATATACCAGTGAATTTTCTGTCTGATGTCATGGGAATGAAATAAAGCTGTTACATAGTTTTGGTAATACCACTAGTGTAATATGGCTTTGACGTTGATGTCGTTTAAGTATAGGAAACTTTGGTTGAATTGACTTGGTTTCAGCAGGAAACACTTACATGTGATAAAAAGAATGATATATCTGTGTCTTTCCACATTGAATTTATTAAACTTGTTGAATGAAATTGATAAAATGCTCAGCAGAGCCTCCTATTTTATTTTTTTATTGAACTGCATTCAACTCACGTAGGATACTGCAAAATATTCAATGGTGCGTTTACTTGCATTAGTCATGACATTAGAGATGATGTCAAAATGATGTACTGGTAATTATGGTATCACAACATTTTATGCATCAAAAAGTTTCAAACTAGTTTAACATTTCGTTTAGTCAGTTTTAGCTGAGATTACACTAGAAACAGATAGAGGTATATAATAAAAGGATCACTAAACTAGTCCCTTGATGGGTAATGATGCATTCTACCCTCGTGGATCTTTGCCAGGTCTGATAACACTTTGTGCAAGTACCTCGTGATATCCAGGCCTGGTGAATTCCATCCGAGACAAATACAACATTTCAGATCAAAGAACTGTTATAATAAACCTATTAAAATCCAAACATACCTGGTATTCGTTGAACATTCCATATTTGTTTAGTTGGACTTTCACGTACATTACTATGAGGTAACATTTTCTTTCATAACAGTAAACCTTTGTTTATTCAAGCAGCTTACCTGTTTAAACCAGTCAGCTTGTACTTAACCTTTAGCCTGCTAAATTTCTAAAATGGACTGGTCTATCATTCAATTTGAGCAGTACCATTTATCATTCAAAGGGGTGTTCACTGAAAATTTACTGACTGAATAGCGAACAGCGCAGACCATGATCAGCCTGCACGGATGTGATTTTGGTCTGCACTGGTCGCAAAGGCATAATCATTTGCCGCCAGCAGGCTAAAGGTTAACAGCCAATCTTATCCCGGCAGCTAACCGGAGTAGTTCATTGTTTTATCCAAATGCTGCACTTTTATGTTATTTGTTTTTGCTGAAGAACAAAAAGAATTTGTTGTATAACGTAATGTATTAAATAAGCAGTTTCTAGTATCTTATCCAGTTAATTAAAAATGGCGAAGGAGATTAAATAAAAATATACAAATTCATTTGGTGTTATCATTTATAATCACTTGCAGTACTAATATTTCTCATTATGTGTTTAAGGTGTCTCAATTTATAGAAAGGTTGTGTTTCATTTGTTAGGTATAGTGCTAGTTTCCAACAGTATATGAGTTGTGTATGGTGATTAACCATATTTTAGTTAGTGTGGTTGTCAGTTAAACATATTTCAGTTATATGAGGTTGTCAGTTAACCGTGTTTCAGTTATATGAGGTTGTCAGTTAACCGTGTTTCAGTTATATGAGGTTGTCAGTTTACCGTATTTCATTTATATAAGGTTGTCAGTTAACCGTATTTCAGTTAAATGAGATTCTCAATAAACTGTACTAAGTTATGTGATGTTGTCAGTTAATTATATTTCAGTTGTGTATGGTTGTCAGTTAATCACATTTCAGTTATGTTTGGTTGTGAGTTAACCATATTTCAGTTAAGTATGGTTGTCAGTTAACCACATTTCAATTATGTTTGGTTGTCAGTTATCCAAATTTTTGTAGTGTGGTTGTCAGTTAACCATATTTCAGTTATGTGTGGTTGTCAGTTAACCATATTTCTGTTGTTATGTGTGGTTGTCAGTTAACCACATTTCAGTTATGTTTGGTTGTTAGTTAATCATATTTCAGTTAAGTATGGTTGTCATATTTCTGTTGTTATGTGTGGTTGTCAGTTAACCACATTTCAGTTATGTTTGGTTGTTAGTTAATCATATTTCAGTTAAGTATGGTTGTCAGTAAACCACATTTCAATTATGTGTGGTTGTCAGTTAACCGTATTTCAGTTATGTGTGGTTGTCTGTTAATTATATTTCATTTGTTTTTGGTTGTCAGTTAACCATATTTTAGTTAAGTATGGTTGTCAGTTAACCACACTTTCAATTATGTTTGGTTGTCAGTTATCCAAATTTTTGTTAGTGTGGTTGTCAGTTAACCATATTTCAGTTATGTGTGGTTGTCAGTTAACCATATTTCAGTTGTTATGTTTGGTTGTCAGTTAATCACATTTCATTTATGTTTGGTTGTTAGTTGATCATATTTCAGTTAAGTATGGTTGTCAGTAAACCACATTTCAATTATGTGTGGTTGTCAGTTTACCATATTTCAGTTATATGAGGTTGTTAGTTAACCATATTTCAGTTATATGAGGTTGTCAGTTAACCGTATTTCAGTTGTGTGGTTGTCAGTTAATTATATTTCATTTGTTTGTGGTTGTCAGTTAACCATATTTCAGTTAAGTATGGTTGTCAGTTAACCATGTTTCAGCTGTGTGTCGTTGTCAGTTAACCATATTTCAGTTATGTGTGGTTTTCAGGTAACCCTGTTTCAGTTATGTGTGGTTGTCAGTTAACCATTGTTTAGTTATATGTGCTTGTCAGTTAACTAGACTAGCTCCTAGGCTATGAAATATTAAATTTTTATACGCCCGTCTCTGAAAGAGCAGGGCATATTATGTGAACACCCATGGCGGCGGGTGGTTGGCGTCCAAAGCATGTCCTCTCTCTAAGTCGAACAGTTTTCATATGATTTTCACCAAACTTGCTGGCAAAGTTTATGGGCATAATATCTGGGCCAAGTTCGATAACCAACCAAATCGCCCCAGGCACTCTTGGATGACGGGCGTATTTTGTGACAGTCTGGCACTCTTTGAATGTAGCCAGTCTATATCCTTTGTCCAGTATCATATATTACAATCAGTTCTTCGAGAAAATCTTAAAAATAGACTGGCATTTGTCACTATTACATAGAATAAAAGAAAAATTACAATGTTTAAATTTTGTGAATAGCTTTTTATTATCAGTCTCGTGGTTAGTCCATCAGTTAACCATATTTCAGTTAGTGTGGTTGTCAGTTAACCATATTTCAGTTAGTGTGGTTGTCGGTTAACCATATTTCAGTTATGTTTGGTTGTCAGTTAACCATATTTCAGCTGATTTTAGACCACACTTTGTTTCTACCTGTTAGACAGTTATTTATCTTTGTTTTTAAAACTATGCTGAAAAATATTGACTGAATAAGTTTGCAGATGAAGTTGTGAAAATACATTAAATCAAGGAGGGCCTAAATTGTCCACCTGTCATCTTGTAATATAGCTGCATACTCCTACTGATTTTCAAGAAGTTCGTGCGGGAGAACAAAGTAGGTGGGTCTTTTAAGTTTATCGGTTTTCCATTTGATACGACGTCGGCAGATTGACCTTGCGTACCCGCAGATATGTTCAGTTCATTTACGGCAGAAAAATCATTGCATAAACATGGTCAACTTAAAAAATCTATTCTCCCGCAAAAAAAAAAAAAAAAAAATCAAGAAAATGCTGCAAAATTTGCATTTTCTTATAAAAAAGGTCACATGATTGAATTAAAACTTTGTAAGTCAACAGTCATACAATGACACTATTTTCTTTTCATGCGTATATCGTCATGGCTTTCAACTGTTCGGAACTTTACAAAAAATCCTGATACGGAAATGAAATATTTGCTGCATTACATATTCTTTAAAGTTACCAATATATAAACTGTTTTGATTCCAACTCGGCCATTTGAGGTTCAAGAAAAAAAGTTCTACCCTGTCTATGCCATATTGTGATGTTAGTTAGATAGATGAAATTGTACGGTTTTTATAATTTTCGTGAAATATTTCATTATAATGCACAAACCATTCAGTCTTGAAATTTTGCGAAATGGCATAGAAGCAATTGTGTGTAAGTGATTAGAGAATCTTATCAAAATAAATGATCTTTTTGGATAAAAAACTGCGACACTTCAGATCCTGAAAACATTTATTTTTATACAAAGAAAACATTTATTTTTATACAAATAATATTAATCGATTCTCATCAATAAAATATCATGAAATGTTTATCAAAGTTTAAAGTAGAGACGCGTCAATAAGTCCAGGGGCGAACCTTATATTGGGGTCGCGTATTTTGAGATTACACCATCTTTCGCACTTTTACGATCTTGATCGATCACAAATCTACGGTGGCACAGACGTAACATAGATGTTTTTGATACTAATACGTGCGCCCGTTTTATGCTGCGTTTACACTTAGCCACGATGCCACGATATCCACCATTTAAAAAAAGCGCGCAGCTCCACGATTTATTGCATGAATTTTGTATTACTACGCTTTCCTACGCTCTAAGTACGTTTTGTTACTACCTGTAGCATTTTGTTACGAAACCAACACAATTATAGTCAAGATCTGCCACGATTTTCATCACGTTCTCTCAAGTTCTCTTACGATTTCCCCGATATGTTTCACGTTTTGTCACGTTCTGTTTAGATCCCTCACGTTATCAAGTTCTGTTAAGCTCTCCTACCATTCATGGCCACGATTTGATCAAGATTGTCACGTTTTGAGCACGATTGTAGTATAAATAGGAGGCATGGGTCATCCTGTCATTCTCTCCAGATATTCCAAAGAGGAACGAGCTATGCATCCTTATCATTCTCCACGATTTGATCAAGATTGTCACGTTTTGAGCACGATTGTAGTATAAATAGGAGGCATGGGTCATCCTCGCATTCTCTCCAGATATTCCAAAGAGGAACGAGCTATGCATCCTCTCATTCTCTCCAGATATTCCAAAGAGGAACGAGCTATGCATCCAAGAGATGAAGAAGATGCTGAATTGGCAATTTTCATGTATGTCTATATAGTTCCGACCACAAGGAACGGAATATGATAAGATAGCAGAGAGAGGAAGGAGAAGAAGAAGGCCTAGGACCTGCTGGGTAAGATCACGTTTAAGTGTAATTGGGACAATACTCTCAACAGAGAACTCATGCGTGAAGATGTGGCCCTAGGTCAGCTATATAAGGATGCCTTCAGATCTATTTGATGAGATCCTGGAAAGAATAGCACCACGCATAGAGAGGCAAAGTACTTGACGAAAACCCCTATCACCTGGAATGAAGCTGGTCCTCAACAATAAAGTTAATCAAGATCCCCTACGATGGAGCATCAAGGTCTGATGCGCTACGTTAAGGTCTGTTAAGCTGTACTACGCTCTACTACGATTTCCACGTTCTATCACGCTCTCTCAAAATTTAACGATAAGTCGGGATAATCGTGGAAAAAGTTTTGACTGCCATACGGTCATGATTCCACCAAGTCCCCTCAAGATCACCACGATTCGATCCCACGATCCCCATACTCATCACGCTTCTCTCAAATCGTGGACATCGTGTACATCGTGGCTAAGTGTAAACGCAGCATTAGTATAAGAAACATCAATGCAAATTCTAGTACATGCGCACGTAATAGTAGAAGAAACACCTGCGCACATATTAAGTAATACGTCCGCACGTAATATATATTTCGTGTCCACGTAATAAGTTATATATTCACAGATGTGTTTTAAAGCAATACATGCGTAGATGTTTTTCAAACTATAAGCTTCTTTAAATAATTCTATGTGTGCACGTAGTAAGTAATACGTGCGCAGTAGTACGTGCGCACGTACTAATATGTGTACTGATTTCTTTGGTACTACAATACGTGCACACGCAGATTTTCTCTAAAATTTTTCGTACAAACAAAAGAAACGTTCTTCCCCCTTAGTGACAATAGACATCACATCAAATTCATATCAGTACATCTAAATGCACTCCCAAATTGGCTTTTTTCCTTTATCTTACTGTTTTTCCTGAGAAAAATCAAGTTTTTGGGGTCAAAAGTTTCCACTCTTACAACTGGGGAGAGGGCAGCCCCCCACCCCACCCTGTCCGTCTCCCCTGCTCCTACGCCTATGGCATGTATTAATCAACATTTAATATGTCACCTACAAATCAGATTATCCGCTATTTCCTTTATCCACCAAGACTGTTCTCCCTTTGCCGATATCCACAACTGACTCGCCCCAGTGGTTGCCAATGTAAATAGTACAACCTATTACACTAGTGGGTAGTTAGAGCTAGAGTAAGACATATCGCGCTTTTCTATTAACCTACATATATCAGTATACAATAAGTAAGATAAAAACCTGTATCAATATTAATGAGAGAAAAACGGTGATATATACAGTACTTGTGAATTTTTCTTACGTACTGACCTTGTTGTTAAGTACTGTTAGTATATTGAAAGGTGTGTTCGTGATATTAAAATGTGATATTAAACTTAAATATTTCTGTGTACATAAGGGCGTGGTAGGGGATTGGACCATGGATGAGCCAGAGACCGGCGAGATGTTAGGGATCCTTGACGGTTCAGCCGACGAAGTCTCGCCGGCAGCTAGCAGGATCATTAGAGTGTTCTTAAGTTCAACGTTTTCAGGTAATTTTTATTTTAACCTCTAGTTTCCGGGTTACTGTTTGTCATATTGTAAAGTTTAAATACCGAGGACTTCATTCCTTGATTACGCGAGTCATTAAAATTGCATGTATATTATATATATATCTTTAATTTAAACGAAATGAAATTAATGCTTGTGAATTCAGTCGCTTTTTATCTTAACATCTCTGTTAAGTGCCCAATAAATACCGCCCATTGTTTGCTTCAAAACGCTGTTTTGTTTGAAACAGAAGCTATGTTTATAAACTACCACTTCGACATTCAATAAAAAGAAAATGTCTATATCATTACCATGTGCATGTATAATATCGTTTGAAGTAAAGTCGAGAAATTTATGATTTCTGTATGGTGTACGATTTGCAGTGGTGGAGTTAAGTGGGGGACTAGTTTTAGGAGGGAATGGGTTGAATATCAAATAACGGGATCAGTAGTGGATTGAAGGATGTGCACACCCGGCGCCCTCTGCCCCTAAAATCTGCCAGACATACGTTTTTTTCTGTGTAATTAAGGGCTAAAGATATGAACAATTTTCTGCTCGCTTCGCTCGCAAATCAAGCATTGGTACAGATAACTCGCCAATAGCGGGTCACTATCAACACTTTTAGCATGTGGTGAAGAATGTTTAGACTTTCATGATATCTAAACTTACTAACACTTAAAACTGTTGCTCACATTCATTTAAATGTTTGCCGCTTATATGAATCTATCTTTTATGTCTGAAGTTATGATGAAATATTTAAACCTGTCCGATTCACCAATAGGGGGTCACTTTTGCCAATAGAGGGTCACCTAGTTTATCATATTTTCTATCCATTTAAAACAGTCTTTTTTCTGACAAACATGACTGCGGTATTGGAAATAAACATTTCAAGGCAGAATATAATGAGAATCAATATGTTTACATTTCAAACTGGAGATACTAGGTAAAAGGAATATAGTGCTAGTTTTCACAGTTGTATTCTAAGCATAATTAGCACCAACTATATCTAAAACAAAAAAGTATTGATGCACAGAACCTTATTCATTTATCTAAATTTGCCAGTTCAAACCATTATTACATCAAATCAACCATTGATTTGTATTTTTAAGCAGAATAAACAATCTTTTGATTATCCCTGATATGGGTGACCCTTTATTGACTAAATGGCCGCCTCTGCTTGATGGCACTTTTTTCATCAAAGTCAATCTAAAATTCATAATCATATGATTCCTATGAAAGTGTGTGTTTCACTCTTGAAAATGGTACCAAATTTGTGTGGTTTTATCTAAGAAACTGTGAGGTATGATCAAAAATATTCTACTTCGAAGAATTCAAGAGTGCTAAAATCCAACTGGTTGCAAGAGTTATCTATTCATGGAACTCAAACTCATTAGATTAGATCCATCATCTTTTGTGTAATAATTGGTAAGTGATAAGTTTATATTACTGGATACTTAAACATTGTATACTCTAATATGTATTAGAGAGATTCACATTTTATTTTCAAGTGACCCGCTATTGGCAGTGATTCTCTATTGGCGAGTTGACTGTATGATTAAAACCATGGGGTGCGATATTCCTATTAATATTGGATATTTTCTGAACGTTTCGCTAGCATATGTTCCTTATTTACAAAAGATAAAACCTGTTAACATCATACATGTTCTTCTCGTTTCACTCGCACATATATCTAATACCACAGCGGACGAAACTGAAAGAATACAAATTATTCTTGCTCGCTGCGCTCGCAATTCATACTACAGTTATAACCAGGTAATATTCTAAGGTCGCAAACAAAAACTTTCACGTAACATGATCATTACTCGGTGGTTGCAATCAATGAAATTTTCAACTCGCTTCGTTTGCATGTCTTCATTTAGTATTATTACTACAACACGGGTGAACAGAACAAAACAGTCACTCTCCGTCTTCTTATACATCACATAAAAATAAACTTTAAGGGTACTAATAGTTTGCACCCGACCCAAGATCCTGGATCCGTCCCTGGCGATTTGTTTCAATTGCCCTACACTTTAAGTTCAGTGTATATAGGCCAAGTAAATTTTATGCCTTTATTACGTCGCTTCACTTCAAATTACATATTATGGCAACATATGAAATGCCATTCGCGAGTAATTTATAAAAAAACCCGCATTTTTTATATTTTTTATGCATTTCAACAGATTACTGGCATACACGTTTTTACAGATCTTCACACAAACAGCAGATCTTTTCATTTTCCTGTAATTAAACGTGTTAAGAAAGTCCAATCCCAGTTTTAAAGGTCATAACGCAGGACGGGGCTATTCATTTATTGAAAAGACAGCTATAGTTAAGGTCAGGCTTCCGTCATGACAGTGACTTAACACTGGATTTGTCATTAAGCCCCCTTAAGCCACCAATTTTTTACAGTCGAATACCCACAGACTATAGCATCAGGACTGGAGTGACAATAAAGCAATAACAAGCGTGTGTATGCGTTCCCTCAGGCTTATTAGCCTAAAAGATGGACGCGCTGATAAATAATGAAAATGGAAATATGTAATTTTGCTTAAAGTGAATATCTGTGTACAGTTGAACCTGCCTTAACAGCCACTCGTATTAAACAGCCACTTGTATTAAGCAGTCAGTCAGCTAACTTCACAAATTGACTAATGTTCAAATATCAACTTGTCTTATGCAGCCACCTGCTTTAGGCAGCCAGAATGGTTGCTCCCTTGACTGGCTGCTTCATACAGGTTTGACTGTATTTGTTAAACGAGATAAAGCTGTATCTAGCCAGCATTGGTAACATGGCGGACCGATGTTAACGACATATATCCGATATTTGACCACTCACGGTTATTTAATTATTAGTTAAAGAAACAATTTAGCATTCCAACGGAAAGTTAGTGACTCAATGCATTTTTGCGCATAATCATTCACACAGTAAAATGACGTGGTTCATGTTTTTTATTCTGTGCAGACTTCGGACTTTTCTCGGATCTGTCGTATTTGTCGATGTTCCACCAATCAAATATTGACATTACATGCTCACTGGGAAGTTTGATCAAACATTTTAAGTTTAATCATATTTCAATGCATACAAAAACAAACCATTTACGATACAGTAAAAAGCAAAATTGGTTGGGCTCAAGTTCTTGCAACATAAGGGATCGACCTTGCCACAAAAATTAAATCATAAAAATAATTATCCAAAAGAAACGGTATTATTCTGAGAGATTGTTTTAATATGCATGCATATATTTTAAAATAATAAAACCATTTTAAGTTAGAAACATGGTAATTTATTCAGTTACGTTTCCCAAAAAAAAACCCAATATGTAAAGAAGCTATCGACATGGCATAAGGATGGAGCCAAAGGGTATTGCCCTCCACACCACTCATGGACACGGTTGCTGCGAAGATGTGCGAAATGTTGCCAGGCAACCAAGGTAATGAGACAATCTGGCTGCTACACGCACATGTCTACTTGAGATTGAACAAAAAGTCAATTTTGAAGTTAGCTGATCGGCCACTTAAGGCAAGTGGATGTGCTTAATAGAGGTGGCTGCTAAGACAGGTTCAGCGCATAGTTATTGATACATTAAAATGAAATCAGGTATTATGGAAACGTTATAATTAGTTTTAATAAACTTTCGAACACCCGTAAATATTTTGTTCAAAATCTTTAGCAGTAGGTCTATACAATTTTTATGTTAAAAGTTCTGCGGTCATATACCATTTATCTTAAAACTTATATATTTATAACTGCTTATTTTAACAAATATGTAAAAAAATCATTACATAATTACTTCAAAAACGTCTGACAAAGTTTTCATATTAAGTGCTCTAACAAGTCATGAACAGTTTTCCTATGAAAATCATTCAGCGCAACAAATTGTGGTTTTTATTTATGTTCAACATGCACATATATTTCATATATTTGTTCAAACAGATGTTTAAATGTAATTAATGTTACTTTTCTACTTGAAGGCTTGTATAGCCACTTCAAGAAAGTTTATCCTGCGGTAGTTTGGGTTCCTAACAACTCGATAAATGAATGATTGTGCACCACTATGTAGGCTATAGAAAATGATAAATTTCTATAACTTTTCATGAAAAGCAGATTTTTCTTTTAAAGAAAATCTACCTCCTTTGAACTATATAGGTAAATTATCATACAGTGATTTGTTTCATGTATGCCGACTGGATTAGCAGTGACCTTAGATCGAATCCTGCCTTATCTAGCTAAGCAAATAGAATAGGTAATGAACTCCAAAAACTAATTACAAATTCCTGCCTCACGTAGTTGCCGATATTTTAAATACGTTTAAATGTATCAACTTGATTGTACTGGCTTAAGATACTCATTCCTGTTCAGGAGCGTATCTGGGGTTTTATGATAAAATTATATTCTTTTTAGTTTTATCACGCTAGTTATACATATAACTTCTAATATGCCCACACAGACGTACGCATATTTCCAACGCGCCACTAATGTGTTTTGTAAAACCTCTGTACAGCGAACACCACTAAAAAGTCCGTACTTAGGTTTTAGCTCTAGAAAGTTGAATTGACTCCAGTCGTAGACTGCAATATTACCATTTGTCAGTTTAAAACTCGAGTCCAGAATCAGCCAATCAGATAATGCAGTTCGTAGACTGGGTCAGTTTTGTAACCTCAGACCATTGCTAGTTGAAACAGAATACAATATTTCTGCCTTTTAATGGAGGCAGTTTTGCCCTATAGAGATGTTTTTGGTAATAAAGTTTATACATCAAGTGTATTCTATCTCACTCTTCATTTCCCGGTTGTAAACTGATCAACATGCATATCAAAATAAGGAAACTATTAATTATTGTAATTCCCCAAACTCATCATTGAGTAATTAATACACCGAATGCACTCTACATTAGGTGAACAAACTTTCAATCTGAGCTGTTGGACACACTGTATTTTTTGACAGAGTAAATACTTTATGAAAATCGAATGAAAATTGAGGACTTTGTTTTGTTCAAGAAACATATTTGCATTCAAACAAACACACTTAAAATTAACCCAAATAAGAAACCCCAGATAGTAGCTTAAGTTCACATTATGAATAAGGCACGTACAGCAATGTGACAAGTGGTTTCAGCAAGAAACTGCCAGGAAATTCAGGGGAAATTCCCTTCTTGTCATAATATTTATTACTACAGTTCATATAATAATTCTCTTTTTTCATTTTTGCAGATATGGCAGAAGAAAGAAATATGCTGTTACAAGACGTGTACCCAAAGATCTCTGACTATGCCAAGAGAAAATATGGCGTCAGTTTTCAGGTAATATTTTACATTTTGTTCGCAAAACAATTAAAAACCTCAAATAGTACTTAAAGTGGTTTAGAATAGGGACGCGGAAGTATCAGGACATTGTTGATAAATGAATTGCTGGTACGCCGAAGTGGATATAGTATCAAGGTACTTTAAGAGTATTTGCTGATTTGAATAAATCTAGATAATTACGTGTGACATTCGTACATTATCACGTAATTTAGTGAAGATGAGGAATGCGGTTACGCAGCAAGATTCTGGTTTCAGAACAGTTCTTATAATTGCCGACTAGCATACCTGTTTATTCCCTGACTAAGCTATATATTCTGTACAAAATACGGTAAATCGATTAAAAAAGAATTGTTCTCCAGTAACAAATGCATTTAATCCTTACCCTGCTGAATTTCTATAATGAACTTGTCCATATTTCAATTTGGACAGCACCATTAAGTGTTATAAGGGGTGCTTACCAAAAAGATACTGGCTGAATGGCGAACAGTGCCGGCTGATCTTGGTCTGGACTGGTCGCAAAGGCAGAAAGTAGGCTGAAGGTTAAATGTTATATATATGTAGGATCTAGTCTCAACAATTCAAAACAAGAAAAAGAAATTGTTGCCTTGATACGTATGTTAATGGTTATTTTTTACAGAAGTTATATAAAAAAACAACAACAATAAATCGATCACAAAATTAGCGCGTTTATATTTGCAACAAATGGCCGTAAACTAGTCTATTTAAATATGTATCTGAATTACTCATCGTATTGTGAGGACAAATACAATCTTTGGACTTTTGCTGAAGTATTTAATACAGAACGTGAATATATGGGGCCCAGGATAATTAGAAATTATTACCGGATCACTTTTATAAATCGCCAGTCCATTAAAGTTTGTGATATTGACCGGTCGATAGTTCCACACATGTTTGTTGAACTAAAGGCTAAAGTTGAGGATTTTTTTTTAAATTATATCTGATGTCATGTAATAGAACACTTTATTACTGGGCTGCAGGTCAAAAGTCAAAAGTGTCAGCCATCAATCCTTCTCGGGAAAATATTTTTGACAATTGACCGGCAACCCGTTCAATAAGAACACAGTTTTCAAAACCTCCAGTATATAATAATGCAACGTTTATTTGTTTTACAGATGGTTGACATGCGATGGGGTGTTACAAACGAAGCCCAGAACGATCACATGACGTCAGCATGCTGTCTGAAAGAAATACAAAACTGTCAGAATGTCTCTGTAGGGCCGAACTTTGTGGTTTGTATAATTAAAATGTTTAGAAAACAATACGTGCACATAAAACTCGAGTTTGCAGGGGCCTCTGTGGCCAAGTGGTTTAAAGTTGCTGTCTTCGAATCACTTAACCCTCATCTGTGGGCCCAGTCTTTGCTTGGGGGTTAGAAATCTTTCATGTGAGGAAGCTACCCAGCTGGCTTACAGTAGATCGGTGGTTCTACCCACGCACGCTCTAGTCCATACCCATACATTTTTTAAGTGCAAGTTTTAGTTTGTTTAACTGGACAAAGGGTCAGTGTTACGTTCAATTGACCAGCGGGTATCCTTCTAAATTATATGTTAAAAAAAACTGATCTATTAACACACTGCTTCAAGTGTGTGTCTATCAAATTTCACCATTTTTTAGTCTCAGATGTTGAAGAAAGTCTCTAAGAATCAATAACAGGAGTTTGCGGAAATTTGATTATCTGTTGATTTGAGCTGTACGTGATCTAAGTAAAAGTGACAATATCAGCTAGATGGCCAACATCCTAGACCCGATTAATCGCAGTTAAATCACATGTGTTACTGGATTTATTTGGTGTTTAAAGCAAAATACGTTCTAAGCAATTTTTAGAAACGTAAGAACTGAACAGCCCATTGTAAATGTTTGAAACTTTAGCATCATTTTATTACTAGATGAAATTTGTTTTAAGCAATTTTTAGAAAGGTAAGAAGTGAAATACAATTTAGCGCTGCCCATTTCAAATGTTTTGAAACTTAAGCGATATTCCATTTGCAAAATTTTGTTACTAGATGACATTTTTCCTTTTCGAAACACCAGAAAGAACGTCTCATTTTTTTCAAGGACAAGTCTTCTATACAAAATATTTAATCAGCTTTTACAACTTTAAGATACGGCTTAAATGAAATATTACATTTAGGAACTGTTCTCCTGGTAAAATATGAGAGTACAGTCAAACTTGTTGCCAAGGACCACCTGTAAACAGAGACCTTGCACCTGGCTATAAAGACCACTAATTTTATTTCCTATTTATTTATATATTGTACTGCTGCAGTCTTTTTAATGATAAAAATCTTATTTTTAGCTCGACTATTCATAGAATAGTAGAGCTATTGGATTCGTCCGTGCGTCGGCGTCTGCGTCTGCGTTGGCGTCGGCGTCCCGATTTGATTAAGTTTTTGTATGTAAGCTGGTATCTTAAGTAACCACTTGTGGGAATGGATTGAAACTTCACACACTTATTCACTGTGATAAACTGACTAACATTGCACAGGTTCCATACCTCTATTTTGCTTTTTTTACAAAATTATGCCCCTTTTTCGACTTAGAAATTTTTGGTTAAGGTTTTGTATGTAAGCTGGTAATCTCAGTACTCACTAATGAGAATGAATTTAAACTTCACACACTTGTTCACTGTCATGATCTGACATGCGCTAAGCAGATCCCATAACTCTACTTTGTTTTTTTGTTTTTTCAAAATTATGCCCCTACCTTTTTTTTGTTCAAAATTATGCCCCTATTTCCACTTATCAGTTTTTGGTTAACTTTTTATATGTAAGCTGGTATCTCAGTTTCCACTAATGAGAATGGATTGAAACTTCACACACTTGTTCACTGTCATGATCTAACATGCACTGTGCAGGTCCCATAAATCTACTTTGCATTTTTTTTTAATTATGCCCATTTTACGACTTAGCAGTTTTTGGTTAAGTTTTTGTATGTAAGCTGGTATCTCAGTATCCACTAATGGGAAAGGATTGAATCTTCACACACTTGTTCACTGTCATGATATGACATGCAGTGCAAAGGGTCAATAACTCTATTTTGCATTTTACAAAATTATGCGCCTTTTTCAGCTTAGCAGTTTTGGGATATAAATTCTTATATGTAAGCTGGTATCTCAGTACCCACTAATGGGAATGGATTGAAACTTCTCCGACAGCTCTTATTGTTCAAAATGTCAATTGAACAAATATTTCAAAAGTTGTCCAGACTCAGACAGACATGTATACATGTGCTCATGAATACAGAATGACTGCAAAATAAAGACAACTTTTTGGTTCTGTCAGGCATGGTCCTTATATACGAGTTTGAATGTATAGTTAAACATGTCCGTGAAGGCCGCTTGTGCGAAATGAAAACAAGTGGCCTTTGTTTACAGGTGGTCTCCCAGTACAGGAAAGTTTACTCTATTTTGGGTCAAAAGTGAAGAGAAAATAGTATCATTTATAAGCAGGTTTTATAGAAGTGGCCTTTATCTGGAGTTGGTGTTGTAGTACAGGTTTGACTGTATAGTAGAATGAGGTCCATTTTATGTTGAGTTTCATGAAAGTTCATTTGGCGACGTAAAAGTCGATAAAATCTATTACAGAAACTATAGCTAGCAGCGGGTTAATGTTTCCTCAGGAGATCTGCAACTGCAGCAATTTAGAGTAAAATGTGAATTATTTACACACAATTAATGTCTTTTATGTTAAAAAAAAATTAACTATTTTGCGTTATTTTCCCAAAGATTTCGTTTCGTTTTTTTTAAAGTAAGACGATAAAGTTACAATTAATGATTAAACACGAAAAAAGAAAATAAACGTATGGTTTTCCTCATTTCAGTAACAATTTGTCTTACGGCTGCATTTGCACTGAATTTTTCCCTGTATTTTTATAATCAAATAAAGTACTAAAAAAGAGAAAATTTATCGCCCTTAGAATGAATCTTGATTCGCAACAAGTGTTCCGTAAATGTTATAACACATGTTTTCGTTACGCATAAATCGCATATTTTTCACGCCATATTTACCGACCTTCTGTCCATATTCCTGACAATTTGCAAACTCGCGTGAAACTGCAGTAACTGTTGTCTTAATTCCGAATTTGATGTAAAATATCATAAAAGCTTTTGTTGATGGCCAATTTTGATAACAATACAGTCGAATACCGTTACCTCGATATTCAAGGGAATGAAAAAATTGCATCGACGTATCCGAAGTTCGACGTAACGATATCGACTATCAGGGACTACTTTGTACTTGTGTCTTTATTGTCATTATATCTTATGCTTTTTTCCAGAGGGCTTGAAAGTGGAAAGAAATAATATAAAACGTAAATATGACTTTAATTTTATTGACAAATAAATCATGTTAATCAAATACATACATACAACTTTTTAATTTTTGAAAATATACATTTAAACATTAGCATTTTTATTCCTTCCCTAATCAAGTCTGAATGCAGCGGTAATGTTTCTAGTTGAGTAGTCATTTTGACTGTGCTTCGATAACGAAAATTTGCCAGTTAAATACGCATATTGTTACTCAATCCTAAATGGTTGATTTTTACTCAGTCAAACAGAAAATATTTCATCCAAATTAGTTTTTATTTTCGAAAATAGCTTTCCTGCTTGCACGGTGTTTTATAAGACTAATTATTGGGAATTAAATGCAAAACTTCCTGATATTTAAATTGGATTAAAGATTAAATAACAAACAAAACAAACACACAAACTAACTTGAATATGATTAATACATCGCCGGACAACAATAGGTTGATTTTCACACCTTACAAATGACATGGATATTTTTTGACAAGCTGTGATATCGACGAAACCAGGGGTAAAAACAGTAAAGGTAAGTTGACGGGACTGAAAAATCTCATCGAATTAAACAAAATATCGAGCTAATCATATCGAGGTAATGATAAATAATTACATTAAGATGAATAGGGAAAAATCGGGACCGAATCAAACACATCGTGCTAACCGGAGTATCGAGCTAATCGATGTCGAGGTAACGATATTCAACTGTATTTCTATTTTCCTGTCTGAAATGATACTTCTTTAAAACTGAAGTCTGGTCGTATTATACATATCAGAATATGAGTTTTTTGTTTCTAAACTATCTTAATTAGTACCAAATCAAGAAAAAAAAGATGCCCGAGTAGGAAATCGAACCCTGGCCGCCTCGGCAATAAAAACTTCCCGCAGTCTTGACCAATACACCATGGAAAAATCTTTAAAACGTTAAATACAGATATTCATAATTCATGCAGTTTACATCAACGCTTTTCAGTAGAGTAAAAACAACTAATTCTCAAAGTGTGTGAAGTTGGCGGGAAGTTCGACATTCAACATTTGACATTGGTATAGAGAATGACATTGAACGTTTAAAGCGTGAAGTTGGCGAGAAGTTAAACGTTCGACATTGGACATTCGAAACAAAGGCGACATTGAACATTCAAGCCCAAAACGAAATTGGACATTCAAAACAGGAACGACATCGGACATTCGAAACAACATTGGAAAAAATAAGGACATGGGACATTAGAATCCAGGACGACATTGGACATTCGATTCCAGAACGACATTGGATATTCGAAACTAGAACGACATTGGACATTCAAACTCAGAACAACATTGGACATTCGAAGCCAGAACGACATTGGACATTCAAATCCAGAACGACTTCGAACATTCGAATCCAGAACGACATTAGACATTCGAATCCAAAACGATGTCCAGTTTCGTTCTTGTTTCGAATGTCCAATGTCGTTTCTGTTACGAATGTCCAATGTCGTTTGTGGTTTGAATGTCCAATGTCGTTCTGGGTTTAAATGTTCAATGTCGTTTTTGTTTCGAATGTCCAATGTCGTTCTGAGTTTGAATGTCCAATGAGTTCTGGATTCCAATTTCCAGTGTCGTTTTTGTTTCGAATGTCCATTTTCGTTCTTGTTTCGAATGTCCAATGTCATTCCTATTTCGAATGTTCAATGTCGTTCGCGGTTTGAATGTCCAATGTCATTCTGGGTTTGAATGTTCAATGTCGTTTTTGTTTCGAAAGTTCAATGTCGAATGTTTTATTTCTCGCCAACTTCACTCTTTAAATGTCCAATGTCGTTCTCTATTCAAATGTCCAATGTAGAATTTCTCGCCAACTTCACATACTTTAATTCTTAGGTGTTTCCATAACATATAGTCTGTCAGTAATTAAATTTAAAAGCTTTCTTAAGTAATATAGCATTAATTTTCTGTTCATTTTTTTCTGTTGTTGTACGATCTGGAGGCCAGTGCTTTTTAACTGTCCTTCCATGTTTTTTTCATCATAGTTTTTGTACATATTCATATTGGAATCACAGATTTTGGCGCTAAATACGCGAAGCGCCATGTTTTCTTAAAAAAAAGCAACAGGAGCTAACCACCTGTAAAATCCCAATGTTTATAATGTTAAGTCTGCTTTCAAAACGTTTTTTTCTACATTTCCAGATGCTTATCGGACAAAAGTATGGCTACCGCCCTATTCCTGCATCCATTGACGCAGATGAGTTTGAAATCATTCGCAAGAACCTTGAGGACGATGAAGACGATCTAAGTGTTCTAGACATTTGGTATCTTAGAGATGAAAACATCGTGCCGCCGCAATACGTTCTTCAGCCCATCGACAGTATACTGAAAAACTACGATAGCTCGGTATAAAATTGCATCCTTGTCAATACTTAAGTTGGAAATCCTCTGCAGATCGCAAAATTCATTTCTTAGTCAGGATCTGTATTCTAATGGTTCTTTGAGCTTGGAGTAATTGGCCCATAATTACCGGGAGTTTCTGTTCAGTTGCGTTTTCTCCTTATGTTTTTTTCTGTACTTATAGAAGCCATTTTTCGTATGAATCCGTAAATAACAGTCGATAATTTCTTTACGATTTCGATGTTGCATGTACGTTAATTCGGCATTTTTCGGTTGTTACAAAAGGCGTTCTTCATATGAACTGTATTTATGGCCGAAGAAAGGCAAAACAGCAGACGTACGGAAACTTCCGATCATTACGGGTCCACTACCTTGTTTTTGTGTTTTGTCCTTCATGTACTTAAAAGCAGTAAATAGTCCAAGAATCATTGACTACTGTATGACTCTTACAAGTACGAGTTGATGTTTTTAGATATTAAAAGAAATCAGTTTGCTTCCGCTTTTAAACTTGTCTTTTCATCAGTTGAGAAAATTTATTTTGAAAAGGCTAAGGCTTTTCTTGATTCGTTTAGAGCGAATGTGTACATTTTCATAGGCCTACCTGTAGTTTCATTTGTTTGAGTTTGGATAACTTTGATATATTTGTTAATGTGAAATTTTGGACAAAAATAAACTTCTTTTCATTAAATAGACATACAGAGCGTCTCTAACACAGCTGTCTGATTATGCTGTCAGGGGAGGTAAACACTGTGAAAACATTGAATTGTTGAGTTTCTGTTTATTTAGATGGTACATTCAATCAAAGATTTACTATTTTCCCAGGATGATGATCTTAAGAGAGCTTCCCGTGATGAGTGGCAAGATACATTCGAGGAGCTTAGAGATATTCTAATGGCTGGTGCTGAAAAAGCGTTTGATAATGGCGAAATAGGTGGACAAACAAAGGAGAAATATTTTAATTCAGGTAATTAAGATACTGGCCTTTGAACATTTGAAGTCTGTTTTATCGTCAAATTGACCACGTCGGACGTTATTTTTCTCAGAATATTAGTAGATGTAAATGTCTATTACTTTCCTGATTTCATTTGTTTTTAGCTCCACTATTCGAACAAAAGGGGAGCTATCCACTCGCCACGGCGTCGACGTGAGCGTGAGCGTCATACAAATGTTAAAGTTTGCGTACCACCCCAAATATTTTCAAAGTCCATTGAGATATTGCTTTCATATTTTGCATACTTGTTTACCATCATGACCCAAGTCTGTAAAAAGGAGGAGGCAACTCTATCAAGCATTTTGACTGAATTATGGCCCCTTTTCGACTTAGAATAAATGTTAAAGTTTGCGTACAACCCCGAATATTTTCAAAGTCCATTGAGATATTGCTTTCATATTTTGCATACTTGTTTACCATCATTACCACAGTCTGTAAAAAGGAGGAGGCAACTCTGTCAAACATTTTGGCTGAATTATGGCCCCTCTTCGACTTAGAATAAATGTTAACATGTCAAACTAGAGTTCTTTCATCAAGGGACAATACCGTGTATTTACCGTTGATAAGACAAATTTGATATGCGAGTTTCTCCCCTTATCTACCTGTAAGGTAACACTTATCACCAATCATTCTCATTCATCAGATGTTCGACATGGTACCCGAGACGAACCGGGGAACCATGGTAGTCTATAAAAGAATAGGAAGGACGAAATGGGAGTCCTTATATTTAATGCAAGAATTTTGGATAAAACAGTTTCACGATCACCTCAGATATGAACAGAATCAATAACCAACATAGCTATGATGTAAATATAGTCATATAAATTAAAATCATAAAAATCATTTTCAGCAGTGATATGTGATTGAAATTTTAATTGAAAACATTCAAATTGTGAATTAAAGATATCCAGATAAGATATTTTGATTCATCAACAGCTTTTAAAACTCGATTTATAACATTTAGTGTTACAATAACATTTTGCTTCTAGGCTTTCTTTCGGTGTGGAGATACCTGGTTATTCAAATTAAAGTTCATTTTTGAGTACAAGCTATGGAATGGACTAAGGCAGTCTGACATTGTGGAAACTTTTACTTGCAACAATTAAAAACATATGTATTTACAATATGTAACAGTACAGAAAGAAATAACAATTTAAGACACCAGTCAAATAATTAAGTACTAAAATTTTTGGTTCACTGACCACTATCTCATTTGTATTTGCTTAGTTAATTAAGTATAATATGTTGCGCAACAGAACATCTGGTTGTTTATCAGTATGGATAGCGCACACTGCATGCAGTTATGTAAATTTGCATTTCTGTGATCAAAAGTATTCACAATAATTTCCGAAAAAGTCAACGTTATATGATAGATTTTTAGGATTGAAATTTGATGATTTATTTAAAAATCTAGTTCATTTTCTTTCATTTCATTTCATCATAAAGTTTTTCTTTTTATAACTGACCCTTACAGGCACGGATACCTGCTGTGTTTACAGAAGTTTTATGGTATCCTGCTATATGCTATTTCATTTTAATCAATATTACTGTAATATTGAAATTCATTTTAAATTAAAACATATCAAGTTAAAAGATATATCATGTCAGTCCATTGTTCACATTTAGACTTAGAATAGTTTTGACAACTATTTGTTCGACTGTAAGCTTCGTAAACATGATAATTAAAATTAAGTACTCGAATCTATGTGTCAGTAGTATATTTTATATACTTTCAGTAGTGCTTAATCTATCTATCAGTCGATTATATCATATAGCAATCTTGTAATACATATAATAACAGAAAAATAATACAGCTGTATGTTCATATATCTGTGATTTATTCGGTTATGCATTGATCCGGTTCTGATAAATAACTATGGAAGCGAAAACCCTGTAAAAGCCGATAAGAATTCTGATTTTGTTTATAATTTCTATACTGAATATCAAACGTTATACTATTTTTATTTCGCACACACTTATCTGATTTATTTCACTTTTTACAAAAATGCAACCGATATATTCTGTCAGTCACAGTGTAGCGCGGATGTTAAATTTACAAAACTATAAACTGTGATTTTTGACATTTCATATGTAACAATCTGTTACATTCTAAGACCGAATATTTCAATGACACGTGGTTGCGACAATTTACATTTTTGACCGTAACAATGTCACGTGGCTGTGACATTGACCGCAATACACAGTAATATTTGACATCAGTTTTTTTACATAAAATAAACGATATGTAACACAAAATGCGATCAAGGCAATATTTTAAACCTTTATTTTTAAACAATCAGTCAAAAAAAACTTAAGCTATACAATTGTATTCCAGCTATAATAATTCTAACATCTTTGCCTCTACTACGGAATACTTCAAGCAAGACAGAGCTAGACTCTTATCTGCTAACAGATAATTCGGACATTTTGGACAGAGTGGTTAAAATGCAATATTAGCCGTTTTTAAATGCAAATGGAAGCAAGATGCTATTGAATTACTTTAAATATTTTTGTATCATCATTCTCTTTGTTTGTTATACTTTCACGTCATAACAGTGATAAAATTTGTTTCAAAGGAGAAACAGTACTAAATGTCCTTTAAAGTTAGCGAAAGACGTGATTTGCTTGCATTTTATATAGGTTACATAGGGAAATACTATGGTTGATTTCAAATGAAATTGGAAGCAAGAAGAAATAGTGTTACATAAATAAACAAGAAATATCTTTAAAACTGATGGTCGGCGAATTGTAATAAGGAAAGAAGTTTATGAATTTTTCATCTAACATTCATCTTTCATCTAACATTTTTCAAATTGCAAAACTAAACACCGCACTTTAACAATTTAAATGGTTCTCTTTTAATTTTTCGCAAAGGTTTCGTAGGGTTGCAATTTTGTTTCGTTTATCCTTAGACGAATAATTACAGCAGTAGTTTGATGAAGATTCATGAAGCGGTTCATGAGAAGAGGTCATTAAACGTGTTTATATTTTTAGCTAAATTGGTCCCTATCCCCATTTGTAACAAAATAGCAGGAGACCTTACGATACATTGTTACACATCGAGTTTGATAAAAATCCATTACATTTTAGTGGTTAATGCGATGAAAGGCATATCTACTTTTAGCTATAGTGGTCCCGGCCTAATAGGGCCCAAGTTCCTATATAAATAAATTTGGAAGAGGACCTTATAATGATGCTCCAGACCAAGTATGACAAAGACCCACCAAGCTGTTCATGAAACGCTGTATAAAGGCATTTCTAGTTTTAGCTCTAGCAGCCCCTAAAAGGGGTCAAATGCCCTAGCTGAACAAAGTTGGCAGCGGGCCTAATAAAGATGCTACCAATCAAGTTTGATTAGAATATATGGGAAAAATCAATTAAAGGATTTTTTTATTTATTATTTTTATTTATTTCTATAATAGGCCAACTGATCCCGCTTTAACAAATGCATATTTCCTATTCATGGATCTTTGGACAATGACGTCACACCTATAAAAATGCGAAGGTCAAGCAAAACATACAATTGTAATTATTTCAATATTTCTGTTTCATAAGCAAAGTTTGACCGTAGTCATATCACATAGATAAACTGTATGCAGCCTACCTTCATTTCAGTGTAATGAGATTCAGTCATTATATAGCATATATATAATGAAACAGATTTCAACTGAGTTCAATATTTGCATACCATACTTAAGAAAAATATTCATATATAATAAATCAGTTAAATAATTTATAACAAATATATCAAAGCAAACAAGTACTCATTTTAATATGCAATCTGAATAAGTCACAAAAGCAAGAAACCTTTTCATATACAGACGACAATTGTAACAAGGAAAATCTTTTAAAAAGCACTTCTCTACATAAAAGACTCTTATCACACCCTTATTCATGTGATACGCAGACCGTATTCAGCTCTTTCTTTAATTTGATATATGTTGGTATTTGAACAGGTTTTTATCATATTTATTAAACTTACTTATCATTTTGAGATATATCAATATTCTTGCTAAATATACTGAGCCAAAGTTAGCTTTAAAACTGTGAACAGCGTCGTTTAGGATAAACGCTTTGTCTACATTTCACTCAGCATAGCACAATCAACAGAGTGAAAGAAATTGACACTCTTGTCCAATCAGGCAGAGTGTTGCATAAATCTTCCATTTTGATAAATTATCTATAATGCGTTATCAAATAGTTTGATTTGCAAACTGAAGTCACGTGGCATAGGTAACGAAAACGAATTTAGACGGCGTTCGCCGAAAAATACACCAGTGGAAAGATAAGAAAATGAATTTTATGGTAGGAACAGTGATAAATTTAAATATCAAAGCAGGAAATAAGAATGGTCAAAACAAAATTTAATCCTTCTATATTTCAATGTAAATGACAGGTCTGTCTGATATCAGAAAGTCTCTGCGGCGGCTGTTCTCGCACCCCGCTGCGGATAGCTTGATAAGACGCCCAAGAAGAAAAGAGTTGGGTATGAAGTTTGCGTACCACCCCAAATATTTTCAAAGTCCATTGAGATGTTGCTTTCATATTTTGCATACTTGTTTACCATCATGACCCTAGTCTGTAAAAAGGAGGAGGCAACTCTATCACGCATTTTGACTGAATTATGGCCCCTTTTCGACTTAGAATATGCTCATTGTAATGTTAAAGTTTTACTCATTGCTTATATTATACTATCAAGCACTGAGAATAGTCGAGCGTGCTGTCCACTGACAGCTCTTCTTTGTTATTGGCCGCAGTTTCAAATTGAATCTTGATGTTTTTGCAGTGACGCAAGAAGAAATAGAACTTGGTCTGCTTCAGAGCTCGAAAGACATAAACAAGAAATGTTTATGCTTCATTCGAGATATAGAGGATTTGCACCAAAACGTCCATCACCACAGAGCAATGAAATTCATTGACTTACTTCCGGCTGAAAATGGCAGTTCCGCACAAATTGATACTGAGGCTCAGGATAGGCTAAAATTACTAAGAGACAATGATATCCCAGAGAAACTGCACCAAGACAATATAGTTCGTCTTTCAACACATTGGAGTGACAGTGCTGGTGTCAGTGTTTCGGATAACTCTGATTATTTAAACAAATTGGCCCAAGCGTTCTATGACAAGATGACTTGGCTGATTGATTCAAATTTGGAGGAGAAAAATTTGAACGAAGATGAGCAAACAAAAGAAATACGCCAGAGTCTTCTTATACGCAACAAATGGAGTAGCATCTTCTTTGGCAGAAGTGGTGTTCTGAAAGCTATCGAGAAGTACATAAAAGATGGTTCGAACAATCGTCCTCTGGCAGTGTATGGTGAAAGTGGAACTGGAAAAACTGCAGTTATTGCAAAGTGTGCGAAGGAAGCGAAGAAATGGGTCATATCAGCAAAACCACCTGTAATCATTATGAGATTTCTCGGTAAGTTTTTAGTTAGGTTATGCTAACAAATACAGTTATGATTATATGTATATACATTCGCTATAAGTTTTAAGAAAAAAAGTGTTTATTTTCGGATAAACAACATTAGTTTCGTCGGTCCTTTCCATAAGATTACCCGCATGGTCTAACGTCATTCACAGAAAAAGTTTTGTACCAAAATCAGTTCATTTAATTTTGAACAAAATTCTGTTTGCCATTGTGAGCTAGTTAGTATCTAAGTACACATTACAACTAAACAAGTCTTCTCACACTTCTTCGCCATATTTATACTTGATTAAATGACAAAGGTTCCATAACTCCAGCTATCAATGTGATAAGATTATGCCCCATTTTGTACTTAGCTATATTTTTTCTCAACAAAACTGCATTCGTGATTGTCTGTCAGAATTCATTTTCAAAATACAGCGTCTGTTTCTTTTGTCTTCTTTGAATATATTTTGTTATTCACTTCTGTGAAGTCGAAGTTGGGTGGAGGGGTTTTGGGCTGGGTGTGTGGGTGTGTGTGTGTGTGGGTGTGTAGAAATGCTGTTTATACATCTGTGTGTCAACATGTCATCATACCTGCACACAACTACGAGCATTTTTTCTTATTTATCGTGCTTCTCAATGTTAATTCTAATGATCTCGTTACCCACACCCCACATTACCTTCCACCAGACCCCGCCGCAACAAAAACATTGTTTTTCCTTTTAGTTTCATGTGTTTCTTGATACCTTTAGTATCCTGTCAACATTTGCCCCCCTCCACTTTAACCTTCGCACTCGCCTACCACATCCCCACAAAACAAACGTTCTTTATACTTTCAGTTTCTTGTGTTTCCAGATATTGTCTCTTAATATCCCGTCACCACCACCCCGTCCATATCTTCTCCCACACTACCGTCCTCCACCCCCAACAAAACATTTTTTTAGTTTTAGTGTCTTGATTTTTATGGTGTTGTCTTTTAGTATTTCGTCACACCTCCCCCTCCCCACGTTACATCTGTCCGTTTTATCCCTTAAAATTTAGTTTCTTTTGTTTCTTGTCTCTCCGAGTCACGTCAGTCCCCACTTCCCCACCCATTCATTTTTTACTTTGATATATTTTATTCATTCTTGATTGTGTTCCGCAGTATTGTTATATTCTCTCAAAACGTGAAACTCAACTTCTTACAACTCAGATTAGATTGTCTCCCTTACACAATGCAACATTTAGACCGTTAATCATGTCCGCTTAATGAAACGCTCAAAATCATATGCAATTTACATATATTTTTTGGTCATTTTAAATTTCAGGGACAAGCCCTAGAAGTTCACATATTCTACTGACACTGCAGAGTCTGTGCTCTCAAATTTGTGATGCCTATGGCATGGATAAATCTAACATTCCTTCAGAATTCAAGGAGCTAGTCACCTTTTTCTCTGACATTTTAAAGGTGAGTCCTTTTGAAAAAATAATATATACACTCTGAAAACTTCGTGATTGTTATGGTATATGCACTGGCTTACTAAACTGTATTGTAAAAGTTTTGCGTTTGGTATTGATTGAAACATCAAAACATTTTTTCCTGTCTTTTCAGGAGGTAACTTCGCACCCGAGACCTCTGCTCATCTTTCTTGACTCCGTGGACCAGTTGTCTGTTTCTTTTGATCCGTTTACATTCCAATGGCTACCAAAGTATTTGCCTAAAAATGTCAAAATCGTCATATCCTTTGTTCCATCTGTGTTTACTTTGCTCAGACGATTCAAAACACATCTGGGAGACAAAGCATCCAATGCGGAACCTCTTCCGGCATTAGGTGACGTACATAGTATGGATATTATCAATGCTCGGCTTTCCGAGTGTGGTAGGACTATAACCTCTAATCAGAGCGCCATTATCCACGATATATTCTCAAATTGCAGCCTTCCATTATTTTCAAGGGTAATGTTGGAAGAAATTCTCACTTGGAAATCGTATACCACAGTCAGCTTAAATATGGTTTCCTCTTCATTGAAGGAGGCTCTAAACAACTTCTTCCGGCGATTAGAATTGCATCATGGGAGAGTCTTGGTCAGACACGCGCTTGCCTATATTACTGCAGCTAGAGAGGGACTTTCAGAAATGGAGCTGCTTGATTTGTTGTCCCTGGACGATGAAGTGCTTAACTCAATATTTCTGTTCTGGTTGCCCCCGATACGCAGAATCCCTCCATTTCTGTGGACAAGACTTCGTCTCGAACTTGGTGTTTTTCTCGTCGAACGTGACGCAGGTAATGTTGAAGTTTTTAACTGGTATCACAGAATGTTCAAAGAGGCTGCAGCTGAACGATACTTGGTTGACGAAGAGATAAAGGTTAAAATACACAGAAATATCGCAGAATATTTTCTTGGCACTTGGAGCGGCAAAGCGAAACCATTCAGATACAGCGTTTTCCTCAAGTCAAGATTGGCTCTTACAACGGATGATGGCGCCGAGGACAGGAATGTCCCTGCGCATGCTCTAGTCCTGTGTCGCAGTAAAAAAGGAACTTTGTACAATAAACGCAAGTTAACAGAATTGCCGTTCCATCTGATAAAATGTGGGAACAAACAGGAACTTTTTGATAAATGTCTCTTCAGTTATAATTGGTTGTGGACAAAAATTACCACGTCTGGGTTGCAGTTTGTTGTTGAAGATTTTGAGTTGGCCTTAACGGTGTTCGAGGACACTGAGATACAGGCACTTGCAGACACTTTGAGAATTGCTGGAGTTACACTCGATGATTATCCAGAGAACCTAGCTTTAGAGGTAACGGGCCGTCTGATCGATATGATCAACACAATGCCAAAAATACGTGATCTTCTTCACAAATGTGACGAGCAAGGCATAGTGCACTCGTCGGTTGTTGTTCCAGTGCAGATGTACGAAGTTCCAATTAGTTCGCTTACTAGGTCAATTGAAGGCGCCACGGCCGATAATGGAGACAACCTGCTTTTGCGGAAAGATACTAGGGTTGTCTCGATTTGCCTAAATGGCAGCGTACAGTCTTGGGATACCAGCAAAGGTACCCTCGTAAATGAAGTATCTCTACCAAAGATGAAGTCCGAGTGCTACCACCAGTTTGGCTTATACCCCAGCCGGGATGAAAGATATATCGTCTGTGAGTGCCGACCAGGTAGTCAGTATATTTACACTTTGGAAACAGATAGTCTGCGAATTGTAAACGAACACAAACTGTCTTCTGCCAATATCTTTCATGATATTACAGTGAGCCGGAACTATGTGTGTATGGATAACGCCGTGTACGAGATCCATCATGGTAAAAAGGTCCGCGATCTAAACAACTACAGAAAAGTGAATGCCTATGTCCAGCTTGCGGTCACACAGTGTGAAAAGTACATCTTGATAGGCGATGGGTCTCTTGACATGTATAAAATTTATACAGGCAAACGCGTAAAGCAACTTCCGGTGACGAATTGTGTTAGCTGTATTCAACTGACGTCTGATGGAAGACTGGCCATAATTGGTTCGACAGTTGACTGCGCAATCAAAATATTTGATGTAAACGACTTATCGAAGACGTTTGGGGAAGAAGTGGTTACGTACAATCCACAGAGCTCATTTCCGGAAGAAATTATGTCGGCTGATAGTTACGCGTCACAAGAAGTCTCCGAACTGAGTTTGTCAAATAAAGAGGGAGCTTTCGTCAGTTTAGTAAAACGAAAGTATCCTATTATATGGAGTCTTAAAAACGTCAGCACAAAACCGAGGCTACTTAAAATATCAAAAGGCCCGAATCCTTTCCGATATCTTTTTCAAGTCCAGTTTTCGGCAGACGACAAGTTTATCTTGGCAGCAGAGTTATCGCCCAACATAATGATGTGGGATTCCATCAGCGGAAACTTGGTGGCTGTATTTCAGGCTCATGGAAATGATATTCATGATCTAGTCGTAGGGCGGAATAGTTCTGTGGCAATTACCGCACAGCAGAACGGTTCAGTGATCAATGTTTGGGATATCCAGAAAGTGCTTACAATGGAAAAGATGTCGTCTGTCAAGCAGCAAGAATATTCTGTGAAAAATATAGCATTCTCAAATCAAAGTAACATTATATTTCTGACTCGCGTTCAACCGCCAAAAAGCAGTAAAGCTTACCACTATATTGATTACTTTGGGGTAGAAATAATTGATCTTGCCAGCGGAAAAGCAGGGACACTGCTTCCGTTTGATAGATACGGACATGTTTTAAGTATTGCCAACTCAAAGGATGCATCTGTCGTTGTAGTCTGCACCGGAAACGCTCAGTCGAATTCGATTTCTGTCATTAACATTGAGACTGGAAAACTGCTCAAAACGATGTCAGTGCCAGGATGTAAAAGTGTGAAACTTTCAAGAAGGGGAGATTACATGTGTATTCTTATGGAGGAAAAGGCAGAACTCTATTCCGTCCCCGCCTTTGAAGTTGTTGGGAAATTTGACGATTGCACAAGTGGAATGTTTACAAAAACGAATGCTTTTGTAGGGATTGGGCCTTCACAGTTACTGATCCAGGAATCGATGGAAGACGACGAGACGCTGACTATTGACCTCGCTGGTGACGTCATTGCAATTCACTACTGTGAGGTCATTGATCTGATCCTTATTACTGTGGACGATGGATTGCAGGTCAGATTAAGCTTTAAGTAAATAAAGAATTTGAATCTTTATAAATAAGAATGACATAAATCTATCTACAATGCATTTTTTAATGTTATGCATGTTATGTATTTTCTACTTTTAACCTCAGCTATTCATAGTGTCTCATCCACCTCAGTGATTATATAAATTCGTTATTAAATTTTATTAAATTTGGAAATGTTTTCTTCAGGTTGTTGTGACAGCATTTAAAACAGAGGGATTTGGTGCTATAGGATCCCTCACGGAAGTAAGCCGTGACGGCATAAATGATATAGCTGATGATGGATCAATATGCATTGACTCGGAACTACAGGTTAGTATCAAATAAGAAGGTTAGATTATAACTCGCATGTGATCGCGTCGACATGGCCCAATAACTGGAAAGAAAAAGTTATATGTGTAATGAAAGGTTTAGTTGCAGGTTTTAAATTGTAATCACCGTTGCTTATATTTTTGCAGGTTTTTGAACTTGAGCGATGCAAACGTATAAAGAAACTTCTGCCAAATTCAAGTAAGGGTGACGTGACTTGCGTCCGGCTATCGAGCAAGGGAGAGCATGCTGTGTTTATTGATACTATACCGGCGCCGTGTGTGAAAGTATGCCGCATCAGTGATAGCCAGATAGTTGCAAAATGTTTTCTACACTGTGTTCCAGAGTTCCTTGAAGTAGTTCCATCAATGAATCTCATCGTGGTTATTGGTAAAGACAATAAAAAACTATTTGTGCTAGCTTTACGTGACCATGACCGGAAGTACAAGTATACAAACATGGAGGATCGTCTGGCACAAATTCTCGGTGTCAAATCAATGAGAGATATATCGAAATTTGAACTTCCAGAGAAAGTCAGAGAGGCGTTAAAGGAAAATACAAAATCAGAACAGATAAAACACATAACTCTGAATGAAAATGAAATGAATGTTATAGGTAGACAGGGGACAGTGGTGTATAAAAAGAAAACTGTAAAAAAGTCAAGCTCATGTAGGCTGTTGTGATAAAAATGTGACTTATTGCAAAATGCAAGCTCACTGCCAACTGGTGTATTATACAGTATATCAACAGGTTATGACAAAGGTATAGGATCAAGGAACGGTAAGGGCGTTTTTGAATGCCTCAATCATGTAGTTTTAAAAGAAAATCGAGTAACTAGATCTAACACTAAAAGAAAGTATTTGAGCAAATTTTAAATGTAAATTTTACTAAATTAAAATGATTTATGTTACTGTTCTACATTGTTTAGGAAAATTCTTGTCAGGTAATGCATTTTGTTTTCCTATCTTTGAAAACGCCCTCGCGCACCAATACTAGTTTATTTATAGCGGTTCAGTTATACTTACAATGTCGAATATTTCTAGGAAGCTAGTGTAAATTGTGCAAAATACACTTCATGTTACGTCTGTCAAATTTTACATTTGTCAACTATGTCATTTCTCCTGTCCTACATTATGCTATTTATCTCATGTCTTTCATTTAAATCTTCATTAGCATTCACCATCAAATCGAGGAACTGTTTTACGGGTAACCACTTCCGTATTGTTGACCAGTGGCAAGTAACTGTGATCTTATGCCTATTTATATTTAACACATGAACTGCATGCACACACTGATATTCAGAAAAATCAAAAATCATTGCCAGTTTGATTGGTTATTGGACACATAATGATAATTTACATTTTCCATTCGATTAGTATTCTCCGTATGCGATATTGGTATTATCCGGTTATTTTGGCCGAAAGATGCCGAAAAATTATACGTAGGCGATTTCTGCATTATCCGGTTGTTACGGAATAGTGATTTTGGCAGGATGCCGAAAAATTATACGTATGCGATTTCGGCATTACCCGGTTGTTACGGAATAGTGATTTTGGCAGGATGCCGAAAAATTATACGTATGCGATTTCGGCATTACCCGGTTGTAACGGAATAGCGATTTTGGCAGGATGCCGAAAAAATATACGTATGCGATTTCGGCATTACCCGGTTGTTACGGAATAGCGATTTTGGCAGGATGCCGAAAAATTATACGTATGCGATTTACCCTGTTGTTACGGAATAGCGATTTTGGCAGGATGCCGAAAAATTATACGTATGAGGTTTCGGCATTACCCTGTTGTTACGAAATAGCGATTTTGGCAGGATGCCGAAAAATTATACGTATGCGATTTCGGCATTACCCTGTTGTTACGGAATAGCGATTTTGGCAGGATGCCGAAAAATTATACGTATGCGATTTCGTCATTACCCTGTTGTTATGGAATAGCGATTTTGGCAGGATGCCGAAAAATTATACGTATGCTATTTCGGCATTATCCGGTTTCAGTATTTATGTCCACAAATTCCGAATTGCATTCTGAGAATACGAAATAATACGGAAATTGCCGATTGTGATTACCATCGTATTTGTACTCTGTATACAAAATCATTTGGATTTATTGTCTGGCGTTTCTTTTGTTCTTCAGAACTGCAGAAAACTGAACGTTTGCATTTATATATTTGGTCATTTACTACATAATTTAGTTTTGTATTGTAAATATGCTATAGGTTATATTACTTGTTACATTATTTTGTATAATTTTAGCTACTAAGATTAAACAACGCACAATCTTGTATATTGCATATTTGATATATATTTTCTATATAAATTCGACACAGTGTACGGGTTTTTTCAGTTGAGGACCATTTATGTTTGCGTATGTGAACCCGTATGCCACCTTAAATCTCAGTCTGTCTAATAACAAAAAACACTATTCTTTTCTTACCTCCCATAAGTTTCTAACATTTTCATTTATTAAAAGATGGGTCACATTGTCTCCCCCTAAATTTATGTGGAGGGTCAGTTAATTTTGTTGCCCGGTTTGGCTAGAAAAGGTGGTCGACAAAACATATTGATAATTGTGTTTGTTAGTGACCCTCCGGTCGACAAAACATACCACATACTAGGTTTGTTAGTGACCCTCTGGTCGACAAAACATACCACATACTAGGTTTGTTAGTGACCCTCCAGTCGATGAATCATACTACATACTAGGTTTGTTAGTGACCCTCAACGGAAATATGTGAGGCCAGTATGATAAATTTTGGACTCGCCCCAAACTTATAACATTGACCTCATATATTTCTGCGGATGGTCATTAACAAACCCAGTAACTAGTGCTTGAATAGTCGGATGTATTGTAAATTTAATTATTTATAAATGAAGCTATCTGTGATAATAGATATCAATAATAAAAATTTGAAAAGTTATAACAATTTGTTTATTTTTAGCTCATCTGACTTTTTGAAGAAAAAAATTATTGTCATCACTTGATCGGAGTCGGCGTCGGCATTGCCTGGTCAAGTTTAATGTTTAGGTCAGCTTTTCTCCTAAACTTTCAAAGCTATTGCTTTGAAACTTGCAACACTTGTTCAACATCAAAAGCTGACTCTGTACAGCAAGAAACATAACTCCATCCTGCTTTTTGCAAAAATTATGGCCCCTTTTGGACTTAGAAAATATCAGATTTCTTGGTTAAGTTTTATGTTTAGATCAACTTTTCTGCTAAACTATCAAAGCTATTGCTTTGAAACTTGCAACTCTTGTTTGCCATCCAAAGCTGACTCTGTACAGCAAGAAACATAACTCCATTCTGCTTTTTGCAAGAATTATGGCCCCTTTTGGCCTTAGAAAATCAGATTTCTTGGTTAAGTTTTGTGTTTAGGTCAGCTTTTCTCCTAAACTGTCAAAGCTATTGATTTAAAACTTGCAACACTTGTTCACTATCAAAAGCTGCTTCTGTACAACAAGAAACATAACTCTATCCTGCTTTTTGCAAGAATTATGGCCCCTTTTGGACTTAGAAAATATCAGATTTCTTGGTTAAGTTTTGTGTTTAGGTCAACTTTTCTCCTTAACGGTCGAAGCTATTGCTTTCAAACTTGGAGCAGTTATTCACCATAAAAAGCTGACTCTGCACAGCAAGTACCTTAACTCTACATTGCTTTTTGCAAGAATTATGGCCACTTTTGGACTTAGAAAATCATGGGTAGGACAATATTTCTATTATACAGAGACAAAAAAATCAGATGAGCGTCTGCACCCGCAAGGCGGTGCTCTTGTTAGCTTAGTCTGGATTACCTGCCCCTTTACTATCGTTGTTTGCAGTACGACGGGAACCAGACTATTGTTAGCTTGGCGATTAGTCTGTGTTCAGACCCTTTGTTTTGTTCACAGGAGATAACTCCTGACCTTACTCCTAATTGAGTCTATAAAATATGAAATCAACATCCACAGCATTAGCCATCTATAGTAAATCCAAATAATTTATCAGTATAATCTTATTGAATGGTTTGCAGGTCAGTTGTCAGATTAATTACCTGAATCCTTATATAAACGGTCAAAGGTTTGTACTGCTGACCGGAACGTTTATTCGGACATCGGGCAATAGTTTTGATTATTGACCGGCAAGCCATTCAATGAACACTTTTTTTGCCTGAGGTATGAAGTGTTTCTGTTCTCTTTTTTTACTTCAACCCAGCAAACTTGTGTTGAACCATAGACTGATTAATAGCACAAACTAGTGATTAGCAATTTATATAAGGAGCCCAGTAATAATATACACTTACTGAATAGCCAATACTATTGTCCGATGTCCGAAGAACTGGGTGGCAGAAGTTTTGATCATTCGTTTTGATAACTTAAATATAACCGACGCAAATAGAAAATAGTTTTCAAATGTTTGGCTTATCAGCACGGCAAACATTTAATGAATATAAAACTGTCTTACAGCATAAAGTCTGTCCCTTAATCATACTTTTTCTAGGCTTCTGAAATCGTTGGTTCATAGCCGGTCTATATTCAACAATTGTTAACTCGGCTATGAAGTCAAATGTTATAAATTAAAACTTCGAAAATAAAATTCTGATATCATGTAATAAAGCAGTTATTGAAAGGCTTGGCGGCCAATAGTACATTTTGTTTTGTGTAAATACGCATGAATTTTAGCAATAGACACGTGGTACAGTTATTTGATATTTACTGAATAATTCTTTTTATTATATACCTATATAAATTCTGTCACAAATACGGCGTGTATTTCGCAACTGAGTACGTATACAGGTAGAAAAAAATCCGTACGTGCATTTTGCCAGGTTGGATCACTGCAAAATCCACTCGAGTCGAATACAACATCCCAGACCAAGCTACAATTATAATAACCATGTTTTATAATCATTGCGTACAACTTTAAGGACAATGGTAGTCGTTTATCATTAAACAGTATCTTCATATTTTTGTTAAAATCTCAAGGTAACTTTAAACATAATTAAATGTACGTCTGTGTTCTTGCAACGAAATATTGCATCATCTAAGAGTTGGAACGTAAACATGACCTAGATAGTTCGTACTATAACTGTATAACAAGGCTTATCAGCAATGTGTTTCCATTTCGGTTCCCGCATTTACTTCCCACCAAATACCTTAGATAGGGCTTATCAGTGAATCAGAAGGGTATATTCAGAAGAGAATATTAAACTGAGATAGGAAACGGCTGGTTTCAGAATTCCATTAGCACGTTATAATGTTCTGAACTCCTTGCCAGTGCAATGATATTTTGCGATTTCACAGAAGGGAGCCAGCAGGAATGCAAAGACATTAATCATATTGTTCTCGCAGTCCGTGCCTATATATAATTTCTCACAGGCGAGAAACACATAAAAATATTGCCTCTTCTTGCTATACTTATTGACAAATATCCATGTTTATTCAGTTCTGCACGTCTTTTTTATTCAAGACCAGCAACATGTACGTATATCAATCCTCTGACTTACACAAATTACAATTGAAGATGGTATCAAATAACAGAAACGGAAATGCATTTCTAATGATGTCAAACGCACATGTGGTTTGCATTTTTTCCTCACGTACGCCAGCATTACGTTTACTTGCCTCGGAAAAGAAATAGTTCTAGAGTCTGTATTCAGACCATGCTGATTATCTCTAAGTGTATTCAACTTTCTATTATAATTCATTATTATAAAGTTGAAGGGCAACGTATTGTATCCACAAAATAAAGGACAATGAATTGTATCCACAAGTTAAAGGGCAATGTATTGTATCAAGCAGTTAAAGGGTAATATATTATGTCAACCAGTTAGAGGGCAATGTATTGCATCAACCAGATAAAGGACAGTGTATTGTATCAAGCAGTTAGAGGGTAATGTATTGTATCAATCAGATAAAGGACAATGTATTGTATCAACAAGTTAGAGGGCAATGTATTGTATCAAACAGAGGTCAATGTATTGTATCAAGCAGTTAGAGGGCGCTGTATTGTATAAGCAGTTAGAGGGCAATGTATTGTATTGAGCAGTTAGAGGGCAATGTATTGTATCGATCAGTTAGAGGGCACTATATTGTATCGAGCAGTTAGAGAATGAATTGTGTAAGCAGTTAGAGGGCAATGTATTGTATAAGCAGTTAGAGGGCAATGTATTGTATAAGCAGTTAGAGGGCAATGCATTGCATAAGCAGTTAGAGGGCAATGTATTGTATCAAGCAGTTAGAGGGTAATATATGGTATCAAGCAGTTAGAGGACAATGTATTGTATAAGCAGTTAGAGGGCAATGTATTGTATCAAGCAGTTAGAGGACAATGTATTGTATAAGCAGTTAGAAGTCAATGTATTGTATCAAGCAGTTAGGGGGCAATGTATTGTATCAAGCAGTAAGAGGGCAATGTATTGTATAAGCAGTTAGAGGGCAATGTATTGTATAAGCAGTTAAAGGGCAATGTACTGTATCTAGCAGTTAAAGGGCAATGTATTGTATCAAGCAGTTAGAGGGCAATGAATTGTATAAGCAGTTAGAGGGCAATGTATTGTATAAGCAGTTAAAGGGCAATGTATTGTATAAGCAGTTAGAGGGCAATGTATTGTATAAGCAGTTAAAGGGCAATGTACTGTATCTAGCAGTTAAAGGGCAATGTATTTATCAAGCAGTTAGAGGGCAATGTATTGTATCAAGCAGTTAAAGGGCAATGTATTTATCAAGCAGTTAGAGGGCAATGCATTGTATAAGCAGTTAGAGGGCAATGAATCGATGAGCAGTTAAAGGACAATGAATTGTATAAACAGTTAGAGGGCAATGAATTGTATAAACAGTTAGAGGGCGCTGTATTGTATAAGCAGTTAGAGGGCAATGTATTGTATCGAGAAGTTAGAGGGCAATGTATTGTATCGATCAGTTAGAGGGCACTATATTGTATCGAGCAGTAACAGGGCAATGAACTGTATAAGCAGTTAGAGGACAATGAATTGTATAAACAGTTAGAGGACAATGAATTGTATAAACAGTTAGAGGGCAATGTATTGTATAAGCAATTAGAGGGTAATGTATTGTATCAAGCAGTTAGAGGACAATGTATTGTATAAGCAGTTAGAGGGCAATGTATTGTATCAAGCAGTTAGAGGACAATGTATTGTATAAGCAGTTAGAGGTCAATGTATTGTATCAAGCAGTAAGAGGGCAATGTATTGTATCAAGCAGTTAGAGGGCAATGTATTGTATAAGCAGTTAGAGGGCAATGTATTGTATAAGCAGTTAAATGGCAATGTACTGTATCTAGCAGTTAAAGGGCATGTATTTATCAAGCAGTTAAAGGGCAATGTATTGTATCAAGCAGTTAGAGGGCAATGAATTGTATAAGCAGTTAGAGGGCAATGTATTGTATAAGCAGTTAGAGGGCAATGTATTCTATAAGCAGTTAAAGGGCAATGTACTGTATCTAGCAGTTAAAGGGCAATGTATTTATCAAGCAGTTAGAGGGCAATGTATTGTATCAAGCAGTTAAAGGGCAATGTATTTATCAAGCAGTTAGAGGGCAATGAATTGTATAAGCAGTTAGAGGGCAATGTATTGTATAAGCAGTTAGAGGGCAATGTATTGTATAAGCAGTTAGAGGGCAATGTATTGTATAAGCAGTTAAAGGGCAATGTACTGTATCAAGCAGTTAAAGGGCAATGTATTTATCAAGCAGTTAGAGGGCAATGTATTGTATCAAGCAGTTAAAGGGCAATGTATTTATCAAGCAGTTAGAGGGCAATGAATTGTATAAGCAGTTAGAGGGCAATGAATCGATGAGCAGTTAAAGGACAATGAATTGTATAAACAGTTAGAGGGCAATGAATTGTATAAACAGTTAGAGGGCGCTGTATTGTATAAGCAGTTAGAGGGCAATGTATTGTACCGAGAAGTTAGAGGGCAATGTATTGTATCGATCAGTTAGAGGGCACTATATTGTATCGAGCAGTTACAGGGCAATGAATTGTATAAGCAGTTAGAGGGCAATGAATTGTATAAGCAGTTAGAGGACAATGAATTGTATAAACAGTTAGAGGGCAATGTATTGTATAAGCAATTAGAGGGTAATGTATTGTATCAAGCAGTTAGAGGACAATGTATTGTATAAGCAGTTAGAGGGCAATGTATTGTATCAAGCAGTTAGAGGACAATGTATTGTATAAGCAGTTAGAGGTCAATGTATTGTATCAAGCAGTTAGAGGGCAATGTATTGTATCAAGCAGTTAGAGGGCAATGTATTGTATAAGCAGTTAGAGGGCAATGTATTGTATAAGCAGTTAAATGGCAATGTACTGTATCTAGCAGTTAAAGGGCAATGTATTTATCAAGCAGTTAAAGGGCAATGTATTGTATCAAGCAGTTAGAGGGCAATGAATTGTATAAGCAGTTAGAGGACAATGTATTGCATAAGCAGTTAGAGGGCAATGTATTGTATAAGCAGTTAAAGGGCAATGTATTGTATAAAGCAGTTAGAGGGCAATGTATTGTATAAGCAGTTAAAGGGCAATGTACTGTATCTAGCAGTTAAAGGGCAATGTATTTATCAAGCAGTTAGAGGGCAATGTATTGTATCAAGCAGTTAAAGGGCAATGTATTTATCAAGCAGTTAGAGGGCAATGAATTGTATAAGCAGTTAGAGGGCAATGAATTGTATAAGCAGTTAAAGGACAATGAATTGTATAAACAGTTAGAGGGCAGTGAATTGTATAAACAGTTAGAGGGTAATGTATTGTATAAGCAGTTAGAGGGCAATGTATTGTATCGAGCAGTTAGAGGGCACTATATTGTATCTAGCGGTTAGAGGGCAATGAATTGTATAAGCAGTTAGAGGGCAATGAATTGTATAAGCAGTTAAAGGACAATGAATTGTATAAAAAGTTAGAGGGCAATGAATTGTATAAGCAATTAGAGGGCAATGAATTGTATAAGCAGTTAGAGGGCAATGTACTGTATCAAGCAGTTAAAGGGCAATGTATTTATCAAGCAGTTAGAGGGCAATGTATTGTATAAGCAGTTAGAGGGCAATGAATTGTACAAGCAGTTAGAGGGCAATGTACTGTATCTAGCAGTTAAAGGGCAATGTATTTATCTAGCAGTTAGAGGGCAATGTATTGTATAAGCAGTTAGAGGGCAATGAATTGTATCGAGCAGTTAGAGGGCAATGAATTGTACAAGCAGTTAGAGGGCAATGTATTGTATAAGCAGTTAGAGGGCAATGTATTGTATCAAGCAGTTAGAGGGTTATATATTGTATAAGCAGTTAGAGGGCGATGTATTGTATAAGCAGTTAGAGGGCAATGTATTGTATCAAGCAGTTAGAGGGTTATATACTGTATAAGCAGTTAGAGGGCAATGAATTGTATAAGCAGTTAGAATGCATTGTATTACCGGTTAGAGGGCAATGTATTGTATAAAGCAGTTAAAGGGCAATGTAATGTATCAAGCAGTTAAAGGAGAATGTATTGTTATGAGCAGAGCAATGGCAATGTAATATATCAGCTAGTTAGAGGGCAATGTATTGTATCAACCAGTTTGAGGGTAATGTATTGTATCTATCAGCTACAGAGTTAGAGGACAATGTATTACATCAAGCAGAGAAAGGGTAATGTATTGTATCAAGCAGAGAAAGGGCATTGTATTTTAACAAACAGTGAAAGGGCAATGTATTGTACCAAACAGTTAAAGAGTAATATATTACATGAATGAGTTAATGGGCAATGTATTGTATCAATCAGGTAAAGGCAATATATTGTTTCAAGCAGATAGCGACCAGTTATTTTATCAACCAGTTAGAGGGCAATGTACTGTATCAACCAATTAGAGGGCAATGTATTGTATCAGCTAATTAGAGGGCAATGTATTGTATCAAGCAGTTAGAGGGCAATGTATTGTATCAAGTAGGTAGAGGGCAATGTATTGTATCAAGCAGTTAGATGGCAATGTATTGCATCAAGCAGTTAGAGGGCAATGTATTGTATCAAGAAGTTAGGGGGCAATATATTGTATCTACCAGTTACAGAGCTAGAGGGCAATATATTGTATCAAGAAGATAGAGGGCAATTTATTGTATCAACCAGTTAGAGGGCAATGTATTGTATCAAGCAGTTGGAGGACAATGTACTGTATCAACCAGTTAGAGGGCAATGTATTGTATAAGCTAGTTAGAGGGCAATGTATTATATCATGCATTAAGAGGGCAATGTATTGTATCAAGGGCAATGTATTGTATCAAGCAGTTAGAGGGCAATGTATTGTATCAAGCAGTTAGAGGGCAATGTATTGTATCAAGCAGTTAGAGGGCAATGTATTATATCTACCAGTTTCAGGGTTAGAAGGCAAAGTATTGTATCAAGCAGATAGAGGGCAATGTATTGTATCAAGCTGTTAGAGGGTAATGTATTGTATCAAGCTGTTAGAGGGCAATGTATTGTATCAAGCAGTTAAAGGGCAATGTATTTATGAAGCAGTTAGAGGGCAATGTATTGTATAGGCAGTTAGAGGGCAATGAATTGTATCAAGCAGTTAGAGGGTAATGTATTGTATCAAGCAGTTAGAGGGCAATGTATTGTATCAAGCAGTTCAAGGGCAATGTATTTATCAAGCAGTTAGAGGGCAATGAATTGTATAAGCAGTTAGAGGGCAATGTATTGTATAAGCAGTTAGAGGGCAATGTATTGTATCAAGCAGTTAGAGGGTAATGTATTGTATCAAACAGTTAGAGGGTAATGTATTGTATCAAGCAGTTAGAGGGCAATGTATTGTATCAAGCAGTTAGAGGGCAATGTATTGTATCAAGCAGTTAGAGGGCAATGTATTGTATCAAGCAGTTAGAGGGCAATGTATTTATCAAGCAGTTAGAGGGCAATGAATTGTATAAGCAGTTAGAGGGCAATGTATTGTATAAGCAGTTAGAGGGCAATGTGTTGTATCAAGCAGTTAGAGGGTTATATATTGTATAAGCAGTTAGAGGGCAATGAATTGTATAAGCAGTTAGAGGTCAATGCATTGTACAAGCAGTTAGAGGGCAATGTATTGTATCAAGCAGTTAGAGGGCAATGTAATGTATCAAGCAGTTAAAGGAGAGTGTATTGTTATGAGCAGAGCAATTGCAATGTAATATATCAGCTAGTTAGAGGGCAATGTATTGTATCAACCATTTTGAGGGTAATGTATTGTATCTATCAGTTACAGAGTTAGAGGACAATGTATTATATCAAGCAGAGAAAGGGCAATGTATTGTATCAAGCAGAGAAAGGGCATTGTATTTTAACAAACAGTGAAAGGGCAATGTATTGTACCAAACAGTTAAAGAGTAATATATTACATGAATGAGTTAATGGGCAATGTATTGTATCAATCAGGTAAAGGCAATATATTGTTTCAAGCAGATAGCGACCAGTTAATGTATCAACCAGTTAGAGGGCAATGTACTGCATTAACCAATTAGAGGGTAATGTATTGTATCAGCTAATTAGAGGGCAATGTATTGTATCAAGCAGTTAGAGGGCAATGCATTGTATCAAGCAGTTAGATGGCAATGTATTGCATCAAGTAGCTAGAGGACAATGTATTGTTTTCAAGCAATTAGAGGGCAATGTATTGTATCAAGCAGTTAGAGGGCAGTGTATTGTATCAGCTTATTAGAGGGCCATGTATTGTATCAAGCAGTTAGAGGGCAATGTATTGTATCAAGTAGCTAGAGGGCACTGTATTGTATCAAGCAGTTAGATGGCAATTTATTGTATCAAGCAGTTAGAAGGCAATGTATTGTATCAAGCAGTTAGGGGGCAATATATTGTATCTACCAGTTACAGGGCTAGAGGGCAATATATTGTATCAAGCAGATAGAGGGCAATGTATTGTATCAAGCAGTTGGAGGACAATGTACTGTATCATGCAGTAAGAAGGCAATGTATTGTATAAGCAGTTAGAGGGCAATGTATTGTATCAAGCAGTTAGAAGGCAATGTATTGTATAAGCAGTTAGAGGGCAATGTATTGTATCAGCAGTTAAGAGGGCAATTTATTGTATCAAGCAGTTGAGGAAATATGTACAGGTTAGAGCAATGTATGTAAGCAAAGCAAGTTGTATCAAGCAGTTACTATTGTTCAACAGTTAAGGCAATGTATTATCAACCAGTAAGAGCAATTTTAGTAAGCAGTTGAGGCAATGTATTGTATCAAGCATTAGATGGCAATGGTTAATTGTTTAAGCAGTTAGAGGGCAATGTATTGTATCAAGCAGTTAGAAGGCAATGTATTGTATAGCAGTTAGAAGGCAATGTATTGTATCAAGCAGTTAGAGGGCAATGTATGTATCAACATGAGCAAGTTAGTAAGGCAATGTATTGTATCAAGCAGTTAGAGGCATGTATTGTATCAAGCAGTTAGAAGGCAATGTATTGTATAAGCAGTTAGAGGGCAATGTATTGTATCAAGCAGTTAGAGGGCAATGTATTGTATCAAGCAGTTAGAAGGCAATGTATTGTATAAGCAGTTAGAGGGCAATGTATTGTATCAACCAGTTAGAAGGCAATGTATTGTATAAGCAGTTAGAGGGCAATGTATTGTATCAAGCAGTTAGAGGGCAATGTATTGTATCAAGCAGTTAGAAGGCAATGTATTGTATAAGCAGTTAGAGGGCAATGTATTGTATCAACCAGTTAGAGGGCAATTGATTGTATAAGCTAGTTAGAGGGCAATGTATTGTATCATGCATTAAGAGGGCAATGTATTGTATCAAGCAGTAAGAGGGCAATGTATTGTATAAGCAGTTAGAGGGCAATGTATTGTATCAAGCAGTTAGAGGGAAATGTATTGTATCATGCTTTAAGAGGGCAATGTATTGTATCAAGCAGTAAGATGGCAATGTATTGTATCAGCAGTTAGAGGGCAATGTATTGTATCAAGCAGTTAGAGGGAAATGTATTGTATCATGCATTAAGATGGCAATGTATTGTATCAAGCAGTTAGAGGGCAATGTATTGTATCAGCGGTTTAAAGGGCAATGTATTTGTATCAAATACAGTTACAGGATAGAGGGCAATGTATTGTATCAAGCAGTTAGAGGACAATGTATTGTATCAAGCACTTAGAGGCAATGTATTGTATCAAGCAGTCAGAAGGTAATGCATTGTATCAAGCAGTTAAAGGGCAATATATTGTATCAAGCAGTTAGAGGGCAATGTATTGTATCAGCTTATTAGAGGGCCATGTATTGTATCAAGCAGTTAGAGGGCAATGTATTGTATCAAGTAGCTAGAGGGCACTGTATTGTATCAAGCAGTAAGATGGCAATGTATTGTATAAGCAGTTAGAGGGCAATGTATTGTATCAAGCAGTTAGAGGCAATTATTGTATTTAAACAGTTAGAGGGCAATATATTGTATCAAGCAGATAGAGGGCAATGTATTGTATCAAGCAGTTGGAGGACAATGTACTGTATCATGCAGTAAGAAGGCAATGTATTGTATAAGCAGTTAGAGGGCAATGTATTGTATCAAGCAGTTAGAAGGCAATGTATTGTATAAGCAGTTAGAGGGCAATGTATTGTATCAAGCAGTTAGAGGGCAATTTATTGTATCAAGCAGTTGGAGGACAATGTACTGTATCATGCAGTAAGAAGGCAATGTATTGTATAAGCAGTTTGGGGCAATGTATTGTATCAAGCAGTTAGAGGCAATGTATTGTATCAAGCAGTTAGTAGGCAATGTATTGTATAAGCAGTAGAGGCAATGTATTGTATCAAGCAGTTAGAGGCAATGTATTGTATCAAGCAGTTAGAAGGCAATGTATTGTATCAAGCAGTTAGAGGGCAATGTATTGTATAAGCAGTTAGAGGGCAATGTATTGTATCAAGCAGTAAGAAGGCAATGTATTGTATAAGCAGTTAGAGGGCAATGTATTGTATCAAGCAGTTAGAGGGCAATGTATTGTATCAAGCAGTTAGAAGGCAATGTATTGTATAAGCAGTTAGAGGCAATGATTGTATCAAGCAGTTAGAGGGCAATGTATTGTATCAGCAGTTAGAGGGCAATGTATTGTACAAGCAGTTAGAGGGCAATGTATGTATAAGCAGTTAGAGGCAATGTATTTAAAGCAGTTAGAGGGAATGTATTGTATCAACCGTTAGAGGGCAATGTATTGTATAAGCAGTTAGAGGCAATGTATTGTATCAAGCAGTTAGAGGGCAATGTATGTATCAAGCAGTTAGAGGGAAATGTATTGTATCATGCATTAAGATGAAAATGTATTGTATCAAGCAGTTAGAGGGCAATGTATTGTATCAAGCGGTTAAAGGGCAATGTATTGTATCAAACAGTTACAGGATAAGAGGGCAATGTATTGTATCAAGCAGATAGAGGACAATGTATTGTATCAACCACTTAGATGACAATGTATTGTATCAAGCAGTCAGAAGGTAATGCATTGTATCAAGCAGTTAAAGGGCAATATATTGTATCAGGCAGATAGAGGGCAATGTATTGTATCAGCCATTCAAAGGCAAATGTATTGTGTCAACCAGCTAGAGGAAAATGTATTGTATTAGTCAGTTAAAGGCAACCAGTTAAAAGCAAATATATTTATCAACCAATTAAAGGCAGATGTATTTTATCAACCAGTAAAGTGAAATTTTTACATATGTATGTCTTTTCTTCGCTTAGAATGTTTTTGCCAAATAAGAAATTTGCCACAAATAGTCCGACCGTTGTGATAATTTTTAGCATTTGATTGTAGAAATATGCTACAGGTGGTCTTAAAATGACAGTCTTGTAGATTTGATAGGCTGAAAAGGTAAAGGTATAGTATCAGCCAGTTACGGTATTTCATCAATTGAAGGCAACCTTATAATACTAACCAGTTAAAGATAAGATCAACCTTATATTAACAAGTAAAATGCCAGGACAATGTATCATTCAGTAAAATGCCATGTCATGGCACCAAGCAGTTAAAACGCCAAAACATTTTATCAACCAGTAAAATTCATGCCATTATGTCAACTAATAAAATGCCACGAAATTCCACCAATTATTAATTTGCAATGACGTTTTTATTAGCAAGTAAAAGACCAAGACATTGTATCGACATAGCATCAGCCAGTGAAACAACAAAACATTGCATCATCTAGCAAGATGACAAGACATTACATCAACCGGTAACAGACCAGGACATTGTAAAATGCTAAGGAAAGACTAAGACTTGGCATCAAGATCATGGCATGCATCAACTATCTAAATGCAAAAGCATTGTATCAATGAATTAAATGTCAAGATATCGTACCAGCCATTTTCAGAACATGACATTTCATCAACCGTTTAAAGGCCATCAGTTTAATAGCACGGTGTTGAATCAACCAACTAAATATTTACAATTAAAGGTAACAAACTGGCCATTGCATTAATCAGTTAAAGACCGAGGCAATGTCTAGATCGATCAAACGCCAAGTTATATCAATCAGGTAAAAAGCCAAGACACTGTATCAAACAGCTAAAGGTTATGCTATTGCAACAATTAGTTAAATACAAGAACATTGTACCAAAAAGCGAAAGGCGAAAGCTGCAGATGTATTTGAGGATGATACAGCTCTTTCAACTTTACAGATGTCAATAGAGAATATCACTATGTCACTGAACAATGATCTTATCAATGTTAATGACCGGTGTAAATTAAATCAAATGTTTATCAATGTTGCAAAAACCAATGTTATGTATATATCTACAAGTCACAAAATGAATCGTATTGAAGAATCCTTACCTGCTGTATGTTTATCAGGCGAGGAAATTACTGTCAATACCGGTACTTGGTGTTAACATTGATAGCACTGTAACTTGGAATATTCATATTGATCTTGTTCTTAAAAAAAGCAGTTCCCATCTTGTACCTGTTGTCACACTTTAAACGCTTTCTCTCTTTTGTGTAATTTGGGGGAAATTGTGGTGTTGTCTTAGAAGATAACTTATTTTGTTTTCAAAATAGGGCTGCAATAACTATTCTTGATAAAAAATTTGAAACTCAATCTGTTACATTGTTTTCAGAACTGAATTGAATGACTTTTTCTGTTCTCGTGTATAAAATCTAATCTTGCATAGCTCCTGGGTATCTCAAAGATCCATGGTATACATTCTAGAACATAAAGGTCATCCTCTCATCTCAAACTTCATATGCCCAAACCAAGTACTCAGGTTCAACTATTTGGAATGACCTCCTCCACCAGTTCATAAAAATGCAACTTCAGTAAAACATATTAAATCGTTATATTTACAATGGAGCAAACTTCCTAGTTACTTGAGATCATTACTTTGCTTATTGATTGTTATGCTTTTTGTATCATGCTTTTTAAAAAATGTTTTGTGTAAATGAATATATTGTTGAAGTCCCCATTGAAGACTGACTTATTACTATTTTTATTATCATCATCATAGTTTCTGATCGGGGCATCCGTGGACGAGTGGTTAATGTCGCTGACTTCAAATTACTTGCCTCTCACCGATGTGGGTTCGAGCCTCACTCGGGGATTGAGTTCTTTATGTGAGGACGCCATCCAGCTGGCTTTCGGAAGGTCGGAGGTTCTACCCAGGTGCCCGCTCGTGATGAAATAATGCACGGAGGGGCACCTGGGGTTTTCCTCCACCATCAAAGCTGGAAAGTCCTCATATAATTGTGTTGATGAGACGTTAAATCCAACAAAAAAAGTTACTGATCATTGAATTTTATCAACTAATAGGCATAACATTTAATCACTCAGTTGAGCAAGTCACAGTAATTATTATATACCATGGCATAGCGCAACACAGTGACAAATTACTTTGATTTAGTACCTTTTGATGAAGTGGTTGTTGGAACTATCGTGTATCGTAATACGTGTGATTTGAACGACCCATACAGGAAGTACAGTATACATTCAGAAGGCCACACAGGTAACGAACAATTATTCGCAGATGTAACGGAAAAAATAATTGCATGATATGGTTTAATCTTGTATCTGGAAATACTTCCAGATGCGTGTTGGCCCAATGACCCAAAAGATGGCGTATAGCTCACAGACACTGGCCTACAGACACACATTTTATCTGGAACATTCTCTACAGTTATGTAAACAAACATTTTTATTTGGACCAGTTGCTCAAAACGATGTCTATAACGATGGTATGGATTATTCTTGGAAGTTATTTGGCTATTTTATCTTTAGCTGTCAGATTTTTTATGAATAAAAAATTGTAAATCTATAATGGGAAACAGCAATACGATAAGAAGATATAAATTGTTAGGGTTTAGGAGCTAGTTTCAGCATAGTTTAGTAACATTAGTTTCGTATGCCATGATTTCGACATGCGAACGAGCGGACACGTTTCCAAGTTCTTCATATCTATCTAAAGACGATTTCATTATCTTTTAGGAATTTTCTTGAATTTTTACCTTTGTATATGTCATATATTTAATTAAAAAACTGGCCACTGAGTTTACTCTGATTACAAAGGTACCAAACATATTCAAAATGCACTTCGAACATTTCTGTCGTGTTTATAAAATGCAATTTTCCTTTCTTACAATTACTTAGTAAAATGCTGTTTGATGATAAAGATTTGATTTGATTCGATTCCTGTAAAAAACGCCCATTTAAAGTATAAAAATTGTTTTTGAAGCTTTTTATATAGATGTTTTGAAAACAATTTCTCTTTATTCAGTACATTTATAAATTTTGAAATATTTCAAAGTAATGACATATCACCAATAAAATTTCGACGAAAAAAATGCTTGTTTATGGGTTTAATGCCATTAAAGTATTTAGGTTTATGGGTTTAATCCCATTAAAGAATTTAGGTTTATGGGTTTAATGCCATTAAAATATTTACGTTTTGGGTTTAGAGCCATCAACATATTTGGGTTACGTAGCAGCGGTCAGTTAAGCTTATCAGCAGTGTTGGTGACCATTAACTGATAATTTTCTCGAAGTGAGAGTGAGAGGATGAAAAATTCTCACGAAGGGGATTGAACTTGCAACTAGATGATTTGGGTTAAACGACATACGAATTAGCTCGGTCTGCACATGCGCACAAATTGTTGTAAACTTGATAAGTTTTATCTCGCATTTAGTGACGTTTCATTATTTTGAACTATATTTGATTTCAGATCAACAATGTACGCATTCCAAGAGTCTGACGTTAATAAATTTGCGATTAATTAAATTTAAAAAATAAACATACATAAAATAAGACGCAAAAGTTCGATTGCGCAGTTCCAAGCAAAAATAAAGTTTCCTACTGTTCCAACTGAATGATATCTATATATTTTATCACGATTTACTGTTTGATCCGCTTTTTCCGTAACAAGAGTTTTCTTTGACTTCTCTTGAAATATAAGACAATACTATTAATATTATATATCATTCTTAAGAACAGCTTGGCTCATATTGATAACACTTGTTGCTTTAGTCTTAACTTAAGATATTCTTTTCTTTTCAAATTTTAAACACCAATTTCTCTGGTTCCAATACGTCGTCTACCAAAAATACATGGATGATTGATAGATGTATATTCCATTTAAAGAGAAAGGAATGCCTAACAATTAGCTGAATTTAAATGAAAGCATTCTTAAGCACATTGAATGAATCTTTAAAATCGGATCACTGCTGTTTGAAATGTTAGAAAATGACTGATCATGGAGGCAGACATTTTAGTGTATTCGTGTTGCTGTTTACATACCGCTTGATTATTTATTTAGCGAAAACCCTTTAAAACAGATTAATTTCTTACATTTCTTGAGTTTAAAAAGTAAAACATGATAATTTCTTTAATTATAAAAGAAAAATGTAGAGGAGTTATTTTACAGCAATAACAGCAATAAATTTCTAGAAGTTAGCCAATATGCCATTTAGTTTAATGTTTTCATGGAAACAAAATGGCTGCCATGATCAAATGTTGAAATGTTCATACTTTCTCATATTTAAGCCGATTTTGAAATTCTTTCACTTCTTTAAACATTTTCGAAATCCTTGCAGACAGAATTAAGATTCCCCTATAACTGTTCATTAAAAATATTAGCTCTAAAGGGAGCGGTTGTCTAGCGGTTAGGGTGTCGGACTCTTAACACGGTGGTCTAGGGCTCAAGCCAAACTTGGGTCACGACCACACATTCATATATGACACCGGTTTTGGTTTTTACAGAAAGTGATTTAAAATAAGATTCAAGTTTCATCAAAAGCGAGCTTTAAATATTCAGTATAAAGTAAACTAAATATGACACGGGTTTAAAATGCAATGGGAAACTTTGAACTTAATAATTCTTTTTCCGCTATACTGGCCTAGGACTCGTTATTTTGTAAATAAAAATATTTTCATTAATTTTAATTTATCATTAAAACTAAACTACTTTTTAAGGGTAGACTCTACCAGCCATCCATTCTGAACAAAAAAAAAAAAAAAAAAAATAAAAAATAAATAAAAAAATAAAGATTTATTTGTTGATGGATTTGTATAAAAATCTGTGTATTATAACAGCTATATTTATATATTTAATAATTTTTTATGGGCCAGAATTTTAGAAAGGGACACATCATTTCTTTCCCGTAAAAGTCAAAATATTAAAATATTCAAAACAGGTCCTACTGCCCCGAATGAAACCCTTTACATTTGTTTTTATTTATTTTTATAAGACTCTTGCAATGTAGAGCTGCAATTTGTGAAAAACGCAGACACGGATTTAGTAGAACTAACAGTAAGAGAGTAAGTACGCAAGCTATTTGTACATTAATCTTTTCCATTATAGTGGTTGAAAATATTTTTGAATGGGAAATTGTTTTGAATGTAATGACAGTTTATTTACAAAATGATTAACAAAACACTGTTACAAATGGCTTTGTACTCGGAAACCTGTTGGGATTCACATGAAAAGTGCCAGCAAAGAATGCGCATGTCGTAGTTGAATAATAACAATAAACTGCTAATATCTTTTCCAGCGGACACTTTCCTTCTTGGTGAATGAGGGAGGTTCTAAAAGTCAAACCCAATATTTATAAATCCCTTTACATTGTACTTGACAAATTTTCATGAAATAAAGTGCGTCGAAGACATCAAAATGAGTCCCCCCCCCCACCCCCCACCCTCTCGCACAAAGCGTCTACTATCAGTTCTCAGTACTTTTCTCAAACACTTTTCGTGGACTAACGTACACAATCGCTGATACGCAGGATTAACAGTGGTGTTAACAGAAATGGTATAAACATCAGTTTCTTAAAAAGCTTTAAAACCCATGTCAAAAAACGATAACCTATTGCATCGTAGTTAGATAGCTCTTTATTAGTTACAACCATTATTTAGCTCATGTTAGAAGTACCCGAAATGATGTCATAATTTTGGGAAATACCAACCTCGGTATAATCTCACTAAGGTTTCAAGAAATTGTTCAAAAGTATATTAGATCTTTATGAACAGTTTAACTAACCGTACAAGCATATGTTAGATTTGTATGAAAACATTGAAAAGTGGTACTTCCACTTGTGTTTGTTTTCTGTACAATATATGAACAGTTATGGTGGATGATTTCTACCATTTCGCGTTTTCGCCCGCGACCCCGCCGAGCGAAAACACTAGAACTAAAAAGCTAAAATTGCGGGGTGTGCGTGGGGGGCGGTGGGGGGGTAGGCATGGGGCGAAAACTCGCTATTAAGCGGGGGCGGGGGGCGAAAACACGATAATAAACATGGTCGCGGGGCGAAAAGTCGACATTAATAACTCTAATGGCGGGGGCTCGGTGCGGAAACTCGACGTTTGAAGAGCGCTAATTATCGTGTTTTGCTCCGCGCCCCCGCTAAATAGTGAGTTTTCGCCCCGCGCACCCGCCATTTTAACTTGTTTATTCTTGTGTTTTCGCTCGGCGCGGTCGCGGGGCGAAAACGCTAAATGTCAGAAATCAGCCACCATAGTTTTTCAACCACTTGTCTGCGTTTTCCAGAATAGTACAAATATATCTTAGATCATGGATTACATTCAACATATGTGTAATAGGGTTTCGCTTAAGCCGGTGCTAGGGGGCGTGAGAGGTGTTGCACATTTCATTACCTCTCATGAACGGACTAAGTCAAACCGAGTCTGCTATTATTCTTCTTGGTTGCATTCTTTGCTCACAAACTATCTTTTTACAGATTTTATTAGATTGGTATGAAAAGTTTAACTACGACTCCTTTATATTACAAATAGATGTTAGATTTGTGTGAACAATTTGACCAACCCTCGTTTGCGTGCAAGAGTTGCATCATCACTCTCTTGCCTGTCAGTACCGCTGCTTGTGCGTAAAAGTACGCCCGCCTTTTCACCTTCATCAGATTAAACAGATAAGAAAAGCTTCCACGGCCTGCCTGGAGCCAATTTTGGCCGCTGACCAACACCTTTGTTTACAAACATAGCGCACGTGACTTCTGTAGTAGAAGGAATTTGGCAACGACCTCATAATCTCTTTAACTTAGTGTTCGTGCAGTGTTTTTATCTTTGCACGATTCGTAAATTCCGTGATTCGGTTTTTGAAATTAATAAATTTCTCTTTATTACTTCTTCCTCCGTGTGGCTTTTATCAAGTCAATGGGTTAAATATGACAGTTTTGATGAAAATTCCTATGTCTGGAGTATACAACTTCAATTTAAATATTTGGCAAACGATTTGCAAACGCTAAAATGGACAAGATCATTAAATTACGCAAGACGTGAAATCATGAATATTCAAAATCTTACTGCGAAACGATTGGTTGAATTTTTATCTATATGTCACGTGGGGGTAATTCATTTGGAAGTTGCTTAGAAAAAAAAACGCATATAAAAACTGACATGAAAGACGTATTAATTCAGAAACAAACGAATATATGACGCAAGTGGACGCTTGAGTAATATATTGAAATTTTACTTATAAATTCATGATTTAGAAAATAAGTATCAGTTATTAAACACTTAAGGAAAAATACAAAGCAAGACGTGAGAAACTAACTGTGATAATACTAATAATATGCATACACGAAATTACTTGAATTTAGTCCGTTAAGTGTATTATAATTTCATCAAAAACATTTTGTATGAATATTTTGTAATAAAATATGTTCAGCTAAAGACAAAAAAAGAACAATATTTTTAACCGTTACTTTTTCATGTGGCAAAAAAATCATTCCACTATATATATATACGGGAATATAAGTAAAACGACTTAAAACTACGACATAGTGTAATCATGGCAAACGAGAAGAAAAAAGGGAAAGGACTCAATGGAAAGGAACTGTCAAGTCATATTAGTTTGGAACTAAGCGACCATAAGAAGGTATGTGACTTATTATTACCAAGGTAACCATGTGATAGGTGTGTAGTATGTGTTTGCGTTTTGTGTGTTAAAAAGACCAGTCAAGACCTCTGGTAAAAATTGCACAAGCAGCCCACACGTTCTCAACAATTTGGGTGTATATTTTGATAGTCTAGAATCGTCAGTAAAGAGATGCCATTTTTTTTTCTGTTATAAAATCTTAGCATTCTACACCAAACTTAATTTTCTTCCAAACACGATGACGTTGGTAAAGAAACATTTCGTCGCTGAATTACCGTAAGATAAGCAATAAATAAGTATGAAAAGCACTGGGACGAAAGAGGGAATACGGACGCACTTGGACAAAAATCATCACTGTCCCCTTACTTTTTCAAACTTATCCTTAATTTCAATTCATTCCAATAAAAAAGAGACAATTTAGCACATGCAGTCTTTCAATAAATGTCAGTTTGTAAACGTACAGTTTTTATTTAATAGATCTTTTCACTGTAAAAGATGCATAACTTTAACGATATAAAACACAAATGCAAGAAATACATGCAGGTATTTAAAAAACGAACACGTGCTTCCATGCAAAAGGTCTACATTTTTCAACAATGTGGTTTATAATGTACCTTTTTTTCTAAACATAATCTACTTCGAAAATTCGTCAAATAAAAAATTAAATTTATCTGCTTGATTTTTTTTTTCAATTAAGCCGGAATTCTCCAGAAATCTGGATAGGGTTAACTTTATAGAAACATGTTTTTTTTTTTTTTTAGTTTTAATTTTGGTATTTTTATTTTTATTTTTGGTAAGTCAACACGTTTGAAGATATACCCTATATATATATATTATTTAAGATATTTTATCATTTTATCAATAGATATTGATTAAAAAAATGTTTTACCTTGCCTAGATATACAAGTTAGAGCTACATTCACACAATCACAATGGAATGTCATATCTAGTAAACATTACATTTGTTATTGTGAAGTATTTTCACCTAACACACAGTAACTGCTTATACATAAACATGCTCATTTTATGTTTACCTAGATTAAGATTGTTCTTTTTTTCAATTATGAAATTTAGACGTTATATATCTTTAAACTGCGGGGTTTCTTGTAATCTAAAATACATATAATTGACTGATTATTTTAATTTCGCATTTAAATTTCACTTCCAGTCTGTTTCTACGTGTATTTTATCATTTAAACTGTTGATTTACAATATGAAAGAAATTGAGTTCGCATTTTAAAGCGTCTCTCTCGTAACTTACATATGACAGCTTCAATAACAACTGCATGTGTATCCATGAACACAGGTGCCCTCCCCAACTCCAGTCACTGTACATGGTTTCATGACTCCAGGTGAAATATATAAGTGAAGGACAATAACTCTAGCTGAGTGAAACCCCAAAGTGAACACCAGATGCACAACTTCACATGCTATATAACAATCATCTAATGTGTTATGACTCTAGGTCAAGTTCATTTTGATATTCATGGGACAAAAACATTTATTTTTTTACTCAGACAAGAACCATAACGCTGGTCTTGCAAAATGTAATTATAAAAGCTCAAGTGCACACATTCACATGCTGGATAATATTCCTGCATGGTTTCCTGACACTTGATGAAATATTTCTAAGGTGTTGAAAACAAACTTTTATGCATTTTATGCGTATTTTTCACCAAGTCAAGGACCATAACTCTAGTCTGGTTATGTAAAATCCCAAACAGAACACAGGGTGCACAAAGCTTCACATGCTATATGCAAATTCTCTAATGTTTTATAACTGTAAGTCAAATACTTTTTTAGATACATGCGACATAAACGTGTATGCCCTTTATGCATATTATTTCAATCAAGGGTCATAACTCTGTTCTGACTGACAGAAATCCGTAACAAAAACTTAACTTCACATGCTGAATAATATTCCTATGATGTTTCATGACCCTTGGTCAAATACTTTTTGAGATAAGTTTCAACGTTTACGCCTTTTTACACATATTTTTGACTAAGTCAAGGGCCATAACTCTGGTCTGACTGATACATTTCTGATAAAACCCCATGAGCACAACTTCACAGGCTGAATAATATTCCTGTAATGTTTCAGAATACTTGGTCAAATACTTTTTGATACATACGACACAAACTCAGGCCCTTTTTATGAATATTTTTGACTAAGGCAAGAGCTATACCTTTGGCCTGGCTGTGTGAGATCGTTACTATCTGGCGTAAAATGTAAACAAAGCTATTCATTTGTAATAGTAGCTGGTCAGTATCCAAGAGTATTGACCTTACGAATAACATGATGATCTACAGACACGCGTATTTACCTAGGTTAATTATTGTATATGCATAAGAACGTGCGTGCAGTCTCAAACTCCCAGCAATGATTATCTCCCCTAGCACTACAACTCTTTAACGTGAGGGGAGACCACACTGCGTTGGAAACGTAAAAAGTTCGCTGCCTGTCCGGTCCGGTGTGTTTATGAAACATGACCAGACTTTTAACTTTTAACTGATCTTACAGTGAGGTACTTTTCTTAAAAATTCAGTGATAAACTAGTTATTAAAACCTTCAAGCATTTCTAAAGAGACTTTCTAATATTTTATACAGTCAATATAATATAGCATATCATATTGATCTGAGACTTAACTGAATATAGGTTTCGTATTGGAAATCAAATAATAAATGTATACATTTACTGCAACACCTGTTCGTAACTAACTCTTTGCTCCAAGCAACAATGCTCTATCTGCATTACTCAATACGAAGTGATATTTCACTTTGCCGCTGATGTGTTTAATTTTACGTTTCAGTTAACACTTATTTTTACTCTCAATTATAGCATTCCTATCAAGATTTATTTGATACCTGACTGAAACAAGAGTTGTCGTTCTTGTGATCACAGGTATAAAAATTGCCAGTTTCACAAAATAATCTATAGCCGAAATTTGAAAGTTCAAAGTTTTTAACTACATGTTTAGCATTTATATTTTGAGGGACTATGTTTCTAAGTTAATGTTGTTTTCTAAATTTGTGAAAAATACTGCAGTTTAAAGACAAGGACAGGTAACTTGTATTTTGAATCAAATTTGCAATTTTCATTTCCAGACCCTTTATGACGAACAAGACGAAGATTGTAAACGTGGAAACATCTGGGTCATATTGACATTTGTGTTTGGTATGGTGTCAGCTATCCTGTTAATCACACTGATAAGTTTTTGCTTCGTCGGGGAGAAGAGAACTATAGTCATTCCACAGAACTGTGATGTTGAGGACAAAACGACAGAACCTCGAAGCAAACGCTATACAGAACATTTAACAGTCTCGCGCACTAACGGAAGTGACGTTTTTGAAGAATTGTCACGGTATGAAATAGAAATGGTGGTTGACTTCCTACATGCTCAGAAACATCTGCAACTTGTCGATCCTAAAAGAGCGAGAGTAAACTCAAATTTTATACATTCTATTGAAATGAAAATGCCAGAAAAAGACATTGTTCTCTCTTATCTAAGAGGGGATTCCGACAAACCTGAAAGAAGGGCCTCTGTATATATATTTATGGGGGCATCAGACCCAGCGTCTGTGGACGAGTATGTCGTCGGGGGAATAGATGACAATATGTACGCGCACCGCGTGAAGACCTCAAAGCGCCGAACCAAAATTCCGTTTGAATACAGACCTTTCTCTACAGCTGAATTCATGTCAATTTTCAAAACTATACTTCCAAAAATCATGAAACTTTCCGGTGGAGTTTTAAAAGAGAGTTATGATGCTTTACCTTTTAAATGTGGTGAAAAATGTTTGAGAATATCTATGGCGCCCGTTTCAAGCGCGTTTATTCCGAAAGGAACCAGAAAAGCGTGGTTTTGGTTTCAGTATGACCTAGAATTTCCGTCCGTCCGACCACTTGATTTTCAATTCTTGGTTGACACAACTTCGGTACATACGGAGAACTGGGCTATCGAAAATGTTTGGTATGCGAATCAGTCTTTTCCGAATATGTCAGTTTTTCTTGATCAGTATTATAACGGCAGTATCAATAAAACTAGGGTGTCTTTTCCTGCTGATGAAGATCGTTTATACGGATCTATGGAATTCAGAACACCTCTTGTGCCACATGAACCATTAAAAGCGCCAAGACAATTTGAACCAGACGAACGCCGGTTCAAAATAACGCAAAATGAAATCCATTATATGAACTGGAAAACAAATTTCCGAATCTCCACTTCTGGTGGCCTTCATCTTATGAATATACGTTTTTCTGACGAAAGAATTGTCTATGAGCTCAGTATGCAAGAAGTTGCAGTAATGTACGCTGGATATAGCCCAGTATCTCGGGTAATGAACTATGCAGACGGTGCGGGCATGTTTGGTACACGATATCGAGGTTTACTTCCGGGTGTTGATTGTCCTGCGCAGGCGCAGTTCGTCGACACTTACTTATACACATCCAATGAAATGGGCGGCAGAATCTTCGAGAACGCTTTTTGTGTATTCGAATTAAATACACATTCTTTACTGCGAAGACACCGTGCTTACGGAAGATCCGGAGCATTGTACGGCGGTCTGGAAGTGGTGGCATTAGTTATTCGGTCAATAATTTCTGTTTTAAATTATGATTATGTGTTTGACTTCATGTTCTATCAAAATGGCGCCATAAAAACGAAGGTATCAATGACAGGTTATCTCGGTACAACGTTTTATTTCCCGGAAGAGACTAAATATGGAACACATGTTCATAAAAACGTAGCGGCAGCTCTTCATAATCATTTATTCCATTTCAAAGCTGACCTTGACATTAAGGGAACAAGCAATCGTTACGAAACACTTGATATCAAAACGAGGCTGGATGACAATCCATGGATAGATGGTGAACAGCACTATCAGCCTTATTTTGAAAGAACTTTGAAACAAAATGAGCTCTCCGCAGTTTATAACTACAACTTTGATACACCAAAAGTGCATGTGTTTTCAAATCATGGAGATATATCAGAACTCGGGAACCCACGTGGCTACAGAATAGAAATTGAAAAAATGAGCAAACAATTATTACCTAAAGGTTATGGATTCGAGAACTCGATTTCATGGTCAAGATACCAGATGGCGGTGACCAAATACCAACCGGAAGAGGAGCGCAGTTCTAGTCCGTTTACTATGTGGGATGCCAGAGACCCAGTCGTCAACTTTCAGAAATACATAGACGACGACGATAGTCTTGTTGATCAGGTATTTATTTAGTCACTGTTTCATTAATCGATTTGTCACAGAAAAATAATGCAAAGATTTGAAAAAAAAAAAACATCCTACATTTTCAACCAATCACATAACAGACAATTTCAAAATTTTCCAAGAATAGTATATTATCCTTTTCACCATGTAGAGTATTATTAAGAGGCTGAGCTATTTAAAATTGCACGCACGCACGCACTTTAGTCGTGTAGAAGCTACTAATTGAAATCCTCTATCCTATAGCTAGAAGAGGGCATTTACTTGCTTATCTGATATGTAATTCTGAAACAAGGAGCTGTGTTTTCAAAACCCAAATATGTTGTTTATAAGGGATTAAAGGTGAATATCATATGAAGCTCAAAGTCATTTATAAACAGGTCAGTTTGTAGGTATTGCCACAAGGTTTGCTTAATGTGAGTGTATTGGGTCATTTATGTGGGTTGTAGGACCAAAAATGATGTTTATTAAAGTTTTAAGTTTGAAGGTGACGGTCATATGAGGGTCAAGGTCATCTATTTAAAGGTCAGTCTGTAGGTCTTGTCAGAAAAGAAGTTGTTTATTAAGGTTTATAGGTTGAAGGTGAAAGACATATGAGGGTCAAGATCATTTATATATAAGTCAGTTTGTAGGGCTCACCACAAGGATTGTTGAATGTGAGTATGAACTAAATCGGGTCATTAATGTGGGTTGTAGGCGAAACGGTAAAATCTGGTTCGTACGGACGGACAGTTAAATCAAAACAAAAGAGGACCAGTGACATTTTGTCACCAGTCTCCATTTAAGTGCAACTAGGAGGTTCGTTTGATACCATGTATTTAAGAGAAACTTCTTTGAAAAGATATATAGAGACATAAAGCTTGAATAAGGAAACGTAAACGTTTACGTTTAGTAAATTGTATTTTAATCTGATTGCAGGACTTGGTAACGTGGATAACTTTAGGGACACAACATTTACCTCAAACTGAGAACCTGCCAACCACAACAACGATTGGTTCCCAGCTTTCTTTCTATATAATTCCATTCAACTATTTCGACGAAGACCCGTCTATGCACTCACGTGACGCGGTTCGGATTACTCCATTGGACAAAGCCAACCCACTAGGTGGCGCAAAAGTAGAACAATATGGTGCATTTGAAAAAGTTCAGTGTGTGCCACTTTATGATTTTCCAAAAGACTTGTTGGAAAAGAACAGTACATTTCTATTTTCGTAACTTGTTCAACTATTTATTATACCCTCACAAAATGTGTTTTCAGGGGCTAAATTTGAATCAATTTGTCCCGTTCATCCGTCACGACACATTAACAAAATATCTTTCATCCCACTGTAAGGAATTTAATACATCGTGTGATAGATCGCAAAATAAAAAGAAGTATTGAGTTATAAAAAACGTATTTCTGTCTTGGATAGTTTCAGAATTATTCCCCTTTTTGCAGGTACGTTTGCAAGGGCAGTAACTTTAAATTCTTTGTAGGAAATTTAATTCAACTTAAAGTTTCATAAGACTTAAAATTTTATGTTAAAAACTGATAAAACAGCTGTCCAGATAGATGGTATGCGAAATTATTTGGTAAGAAAAACCGTTACTTTTAATACTGCACATGAGACTGTGCTGTAAGAGCTACAAAGGGAGGTAATGAAAGACAGCAGATTCAATAAAACCTTCTGTTATATTCATCAATATTCAAATCTTTGTCAAACATAATAGAAAAACAATTATCGTACATAGGATTTAACATGTAATTAGGAAAAAGTGTATAGCACAAGAATAATAACTATAACTTTAAAGGTGGTTAATCAGATATTGATCAAGTAATAGATTTGTTAGAAAGTTTAAGACGTGATCAATTACACTTATTTGTTTTCACTGAATGCTTAATACATGTTAGATTTTCACTGGAGGTATTTTGAAAATTGATTTTCCCATTTTGGTTGCCCGACCAAGATGAGTCATTTAAGCATAGGTATAACTTGAATAAAAGTTGCTTAATGAATGTTAAAGATATAAGAACTATAGTTGTTAAAGATTTACATTGCTGAATATATATTTAGCCGAAAGGCACTGGAAATAAAAGTTCATAGAATTGTTATTACTTCCCTTTATTTATCTTGGTTGCGAAACAGGATACATTTGAAAAAAATGAGTTTGGTACTTACAAACTTACCTTTTGCCTCAGATTGTTGAAATATCCCAGTATCTGTCAAATGCAAATGTAATTGAAATCAAAAGGAATAGTCCACTTTTTAAAGATTTTTAACATTAAAGGGGAGTAATTAATTACAAAATTAAATAGAAATTAATAAAAGATACATTTCTAATAGGGATCCAACTTAATGTAATTGGTCTTTTTTATTACTATATTTTTCCGTTACAGTTTCTTTTTTGTTGCGGGCTTCCTTTGCGATGCGTGGCTCTATGGCTGTGTTTGGGGGTGTGCTGTGCTTCCGGGATATCTACCCTTACCTTTTATCATTTTGATCATTAGATAAATCTCAAACAGACTATACTAAAAATGAAAAAATGTCAAAAATAGTTGGTTAAATGTGAATGACCACCTTCAACAATTTTAGACTTTTCTCCCTTTTTGAACTTATTTTTTTTTCTCCCCCCCCCTTTTTTTTTTAGCTCATCTGAACTTTGATAAGGGTGAGCTATTAGTATAGGTGAATGGTACGGCCTCCGTATTCCGTCCATCGTATTGCGTCCGGCGTCAACATTTTTACTTAAACATCTTCTCCTCTAAAAACTGCCAGTCAGATTTACTCCAAACTTGGTCAGTAGCATCCTGGCATCGACCTATTTCAAGTTAGTTTGGTCAAATCACATTGGCCGACTTAGGGGCCACCAGAGCTAAAAATAGAAAAAAAAACAACATTAAACGACTTCTTCTCATGAACGTCTTGATTGATCTTCTTCAAACTTTGTCTGTAGCATCATAAAAGGTTCTCTCCAACGTTTTCTTCAAGCGGGGGCACTTGACTCATTTTAAGGCCGTCAGTGCTAGAAATAGAAATACCGTTAAACGACTTCTTCTCATGAACTGCATGATGGGTCTATCAAACTTGGTCCGTAGCATCATTATACGTAGCTCTCCCAATTTTTGTCAAATGGGAGCAGTCAGCCACATTTAGGGTTCGCTAAACTTGGTCTGTAGCATTATTATAAGATCCTCTCATCATTTTGTTCAAATGGGGGTGATTGGACTCTTTTAGGGGCCACTAGAACTACAGAAATACCTTTAATTATTATACCAGCTTTATATAGCGCCCTTTTCGTGATAAACACGTTCAAAGGCGCTTTACATAGCACAAACGCAGCCACACAAGGCGCAAAATTCATCGTCTACTAGTACAGCGATCTGACCAGAGGAACAGAGTGAGATAGCCCCCCAGCACAAGCAGAGAGAAATCCTTTTAGATATAGGCCTGTCCGGCTAACTTAGCCTAGCTCTTTGCGAATAGACAGTCTGATTATTTAACGTGCCCGGTGTATAGCACCGATACACGCAATGCTGTCTTTCCTGGGAAGAACCAGTACAGGCCTCCAAACGACTTCTCATTAAACTTATTATAGATCTTGATAAAACTTGATCTGTAGCATCATTATAAGTCCCTCTCCCAATTTTCTTTTCAAATGGAAATGCTTGGCCCTTTTAGGGGCTACTAGAGTAGAAAATAGAAGTACCTCCAAATGACTTTTTCTCATGAACCGCTGGATGGATCTTCATCAAACTTGATTTGTTGCATCATCATAAGGTTCTCAACCACCTTTGTACAGTCGGGGCACTTGGTTTCTTTTAGGGGCTGCTAGGGCTAAAATAGAAATACATTTAAACAATTTCTTCTCATGAAGTGCTTGGTGGATCTTCATCAAACTTGGTCAATAGCATCAGTATAAGTCCTGTACAACAGTTGAAATGAGGGCACTTGGCCCCTTTCAGGGACCACTACAGCTAAGAATAGAAATACCTTTAAAGCACTTGTTCTCGTAATGCACTGGATTGATCTTCATCAAACTTGGTGTGTAGCATCATTGTAAGGTATCTTGCCAATTTTATTCAAATTAGGACGCTTGGTCCGATGTAGAGGCCATTAGAACTACAAATAGAAAGACCTTTAAATGACTTCTTCTCACGAACCGCTCGATGAAATATCATGAAACTTGGTTTGTAGCATTACTGAAAGGTTCTTTTCCAAATTTGTTTAAGTTGGCGGCGTTTGCCCTTTGGTTGGGGACGCTAGAGGGAAAAATGGGGAAAACACCTAAAAAATGACATCCTCCTTTGAAAATCTGGGTGGATCTTCATAAATCTTGGTCTGTAACGTCATTGTAAGGTCCTCTCCTAAACTTGTTCTAATGGGTGCACTTGGCCTCTTATAGGGGACTCTAGAGCTTAAAATAGAAAAACCTGTCATGAATCACTTGATGGCTCTTTATCAAATTTGGTCTGTAGCGTCATTGTGAGATCCCCGCCCAAATTTGTTTAAATGGTTTTGCTTGGTCCCTTTTAGGGGACACTAGAGGTAAAAACAGAGAAAAAAGTTAAATACTATTTATCTTGACATTTGGTCTAATGGTCACGCATGCAGGGACCGTCATAGCAAAATAATGAAAAACAAAACAACCTTCAAATGACTTTCTTCTTTATGAACTTCCAAAAGGATGTTCACCAAACTTAGTCAGAAGCAAGGTCTCATGATCAAGGTCCTCTTCCGGTGGGCAACTTAAGACCCATCCGAGCCCCTTGTTGTACTTATTCTTTTAAACATTTTTACATTTTAAAACAATTACTTTGCCCTCCGCTGATGTGCTTTGGTACACACATTGATGGAAGGGTATAGCACAAGAACTCTTACTCAGTCTTGAATAATTTTTATAGTTAGATTTTTATTTTCAGTTTTTATACTTAAGATAAACAATTACTCGACTAAATGCAATTTTATGAACTGCAATTAACGCAGTTTTAGACAAAAACTGTCTGTCTAAACAAGCCTTTGGTGGGGGTCAAATCACTTTCAGTGATATCTTAAAGTGAGATATGTAATTTTATGTATATATTATTTGACACATTTATGTATATAATCCATGAATGATAAATTTTGGACATTTTAATTTATATCTTTAGTCTGTTATTATCTTAAAGCCAGAATGGATCATCAGTATACAAAATATTTAACGGCTAAATTCTGCTTTGTTTTGTTGTCCTAGCGCATGCAACAGATCGAAAGAAAACGAACTTTGTCTCTTATAGCTTTTTTTTTTTGTGGATTTTGTGTCCGCGCAACTGAACGAAAAACCTATATTTGGTAATCGAATTAACTGAATGGAAACACACAACGTGTTAGAGCGAAAACACACAACATGGATGAACGAAAACAAACAGCATGCTAGAACGAAAACACAGAACGTGCCAGAACAAAAACACACATCGCACAACATGTAAGAATGTCACACAATATGCCAGGACAAAAACATACACCGCACAAAAGCACAACGTGCAAGAACAAACCCACACAACGCGCAGGGAGAAACACTCACCACATAATGTGCAAGAACGAAAACACACAACGCACAACATGCAAGATCAAAAACACACTACGCGCAGGGAGAAACACTCACCACACAATGTGCAAGGACGTAAACACACAACGCGCAGGGAGAAACACTCACCACATAATGTGCAAGATCAAAAACACACTACGCGCAGGGAAAAACACTCACCACACAATATGCAAGGACGTAAACACACAACGCGCAGGGAGAAACACTCACCACATAATGTGCAAGAACGAAAACACACAACGCACAATATGTAAGATCAAAACCACACTACGCGCAGGGAAAAACACTCACCACATAACGTGCAAGAACGAAACCACACAACGCGCAGGGAGAAACACTCATCACATAATGTGCAAGAACGAAAACATACAACGCACAATATGCTAGATAAAAAAACACACTACGCGCAGGAAAAACACTCACCACACAATGTGCAAGGACGTAAACACACAACGTGCAGGAAGAAACACTCACCACACAATGTGCAAGAACTTAAGCACACTATATACGCGCAGGGAAAAACACTCACCACACAATGTGCAAGAACGTAAACACACAACGCGCAGGAAGAAATACTTACCATACAATATTCAAGAACGTAAACACACAACGCACAACGTGCAGGAAGGAACCTAACTACACAACGCGCAGGGAGAAACACTCATCACACAATGTTCAAGGACGTAAACACACAACGCGCAGGAAGAAACACCCACCACACAATGTGCAGGAACGTAAACACACAACGCGCAGGAAGAAACACTCACCACACAATGTGCAAGAACGTAAACACACAACGCATGACGTGCAAGAACAAAAAACACAACGTGCTGGGAGACACACTCAAAACACAATGTTCAAGAACGTAAACACAGAACGCTCAACGTGCAAGATCAAAAACACACAACGCGCATGGAGAACCACTCACTGCACAATGTGCAAGAACGAAGACATACTATGTGCAAGAAAAAAAACACACAATGTGCCAGGACAAAAACATACAATAAACAACACAAAACGGAAACGTGCAAGATCAAAACGCACAACCTTTTATAGCGAAAACGCTCAGCGCACAACATGTCAGAGCAAAAGCACTCAAATTGCAACGTGTAAATTACAAAACCCCACAACGCACTAATTGCCAGAATGGAAACACATTTTTGTTACTTCAAAGAAGACGAATAATTTTGATTTTACGGCGTAATGACGACTTTTGTGACTCGCTGTTTCTATAAGAATATTCTTGTAGTGCCTGCACAAACGGCAACGCCAACGTCACAATTTCCTGAGATACGAGTAGGAGTAGACGCAAGTAGTTTCCGAATCTGGAAATAATTCCATGACATGTTCAATTTCTCCCATCATGCATTTTACGAACACCTTGTGTTTGGTTATTGCTCATACCTCTGAACCTTCGATGATGTACTGTTACCTGCAATTGAAACTCAAATTCTCTTTTATAAAGCCACTTGGCAATTTTAGGTAATAGTTTGATACTTTAAGCAGTATTGATGTTGTTTTATTAGCTTAAGAGTAACGTCGACATGGCAACTTGTCAAGATTTGATGGTGGAGGAAATCCCAGGCGCCCATCCGGGTATCATTCCCGGCATGGACTTGAACCTGGGTAGAACATCCGACCTTTCGTAAGCCAGCTGGATTGCTTCATCTGAGACAAGAAATTTGATTAATATTGTTTTTCATATCATATTCACAGTCAAAACAGTAGTCACATTCTAGAATTAATTATTTTAGTGTTTAAAGCTCCAAAAGGTTACCAGATTTGACAAAAGGCTTGGGTTCATTGAGCGTGTTCATACGAAAATTATTCTAATGAAAGGAGCCTCCGTGGCCTAGTGGTTAAGGTCGCTGACTTCAAATCATTTGCCCCGATATGGGACCGGGCCTCACTTGGTGCGTAGAATTCCCCTACCATTAAAAGTTGGATACTCGCCATATGGTCTATAATTGTGTCTGTGTGACGTTAAACTCAACCAAAACAAAAATAATATAAGCCTAATATTCAGTATGTAGTTTTGAAATAGATTTTAACTATTACTGTGTTTTGTCGTTTTGGTGATAAAACCGTGCACTTATAATCTGGGAGAATAAAATGCTAAGCAGAGATTTTTTCAGCAGTGGACGAACTTGACGAGGCGGGTCGTTAAAAATGTGTCAAGTCATCCGAATGTTTTGTTTTACATACAAATTTTCTTTAAAAAAATATTAACGATTCCTTCATATTTTTTTTTCAAATTTTATTAAGTTATATCTTATCACTTGATCTAAAATTTTTCCAGCACTTATAACAGAGTTTGGCCGTCATTTTTGTCAAAATGTTGTACGCTGGTATCAAACTTTTCACGTCAATCATGGCGGTCATTGATAGGAGTGGACAAGTTAAATCTTTGTTAGCGGCAAACTTAAAAATACCCAATAAAAACATTATAGTAAAGTACATTCAATAAACTTCTATCAATTCTATCAATACATATCATATCTCACTGGTATTCAAATTAAGGGGACGCATACTTTGAAATTAGAAAAAAGTGGGTGGGGTATGATAAAATTTACCTGCAAAAAAGTACAAGGTTTTGGTACATGAAATGGATACTGTTTCAACTGTTATAAGTACACAAAGGATTGCTCACTAAAATAAAAATGAGAAAACTGAAACAAGAAAGTTATTGTTGAATTACATAAGACTTCTTGTGTACATTCAAAGTCAACAATTAAGACTTTTTGGTGCGAAAATAATAGTGCTTCACCTTGTCCAAACATTTATCAATGTCCTACAGATTCTAATTTAAAGAAAGAATGTGAAATATGGTCACTGTCTTGCTTTTCATTTCGCATATGTAAGCTAAAACACATTATTTAGTTTGTTTACAAAGTAGTGCATAAGAAAAGATACGGTGGTCAAGGAATGCCACATTCCAAAACTTAAAAGTATATTCCCCTTAATACATTAAACATTTATCGTTACAGAAGTCAAGTGGCTTACAGTAAGGGCCTAGAAATGTTACCATTATTAATTTTTAACTTGGTATTCATGAACTACAATGCACTTAAATATCAAAACACATTCAACAAACTTTTGAAAATGTATTGTCTTAAAAATCCCTAAAATAAGTATGAAATTTGGTTGAGAGGTCCAATCAATGTGTATATGTGCAAAAGTAACATTCTAATCTTGTTCACAAAAGTTACTAATACACAGCAGGCATGTCAATGATCAAAACTGGACGAATATACAGTTATCCTCACTTTAATGTCATTTATAATTTGTCCTTGAATTCTCCACCACACTTTTCATAATTCTGTTTGCACGAGTTGCACGAGAATGCTGTCATTCACGTAAAAAAGTTGTAAATGCAATATCATCTAAACGTAATTAATGGATTATGCAGTTCAAGATAAACTTTATCTCATAACGTAACGAACATGTATAATGTTGTAACAACAACTTTACTTACACTGATTTAAGTAGCAGTCGGTTTATAAGTGACTTTATTGATTCATTTTATGTTTTGTTATTGTTGTCAAAAAGTATAACGGAAGTGCCTCACAACTGAAGCGGAAACCAGTTTGATGCGCAAAGTAGTCCAATGTAAGTAATATTTTTTGACAAATGTCCACAGAAATTAATAATTTTCTAATATTAAAGACGAATATCTGAATATGATTCATTATTTGATAAGAAATTATAATCATCGACATATTTTTTTAAAAATCGTACACGTGCTGACACCTAAGTTGTCTCCCGTTGTTTATTAGAGTTACCTTTCGTCCGGCGCAATAATACATTTGCAGTGAATCGCCGAGAAGTCGTGGGAAAATTAAAAACCATGTAAATAAACTAAAATTAACCACCTTTTCAAGATGAATTTCAAGTGATCGCCATTATGCATTTAACCCGCCTGACCTGTGTAGCATCTTAGATATCTGTTCTAAGGTATTCATTGTGTAGAATGTCATGTTATGCCCTTGCAATGCTAATCCCACTCTGATTTTGTTTGTTTACATTTTTATCAATGAGAAATATGGCGTCCATCCCGAGCTGAAATGACGTGGCGTTAAATTTTTACATGTTCAAGCAAACCTGGTGTATTAGAAAGAAAATCTCATCCCTTCAACATTATTTGGAACACTGTTATTGTAAAAAACCTGTTTTTTCCTTATACAAAAGCTTAATATTTTGTGTTGAATGTACTTTCACAAAGACCTCTGTTTTCCTATTACATTCATAGTACCACATCCTTACCCACAAAATACTGAATATTACAGGTGTCCATCAGTATTATATCAGTTAAGGAATATGTTTTTTATTTTCCCACCATCGATTTCTTGAATATGCACTCCTTCCGCATTTCTGTATGAACTGTGAATGTAGCAATATGCGTCCCCTTAACTAAAACTCGCATTAACAATATGCATAATTATATTATAGGCGGGTGCGTCAAAGTTTATTTTCAGACGATGTCCAATCAAAATTGTGTAATTCATGTACACATACATGTATTAATCTTTCAAAATCAGTAACATAATAAAATTTGTACAGATAAAATTATCAGCGTTAAACATTTAGCCTGCTGGCGGCAAGTGGTTTCGCTATTCAGTCAGTATATCCAAATGAATGATAGACCGGTCCATTTTAGTAATTTAGCAGGGTAAAGGTTAACTGGTGTCAGAGTTTCTATTGTCAAACGTCAATAATTGATGGTGTACTTTCTATTACTTACATTCATAATTTTGTCGAATGATACCAGTTTCAGTTGGTTCATTTTACTCGGGTTTTATCGTAGATTCCCTGTGTCAAATCTCAAACACGGTATTAAATTCATATAATATTTAAATGAAACTTTGATATTTTGTAGTTCCTATAGGGCATGTGTGGTCAAAAAATTGAATCTGATTTCTGAGTTCATTGCAAAAATGCTTCGCTTTACCAAAAGTGAAACTGACGGGTACTTGAAACTACTGGTCTCTGATTGGTCAGAAAAAAATCTTGTTAATATTATGAATTGTACCAGGGTTCAAATGACGTCAAAGATTTAAGCAAAATGGCGACAACCTTTGTCGCTGTTATCTCGCTGATTTACTGATTTTTAAAACCGCTGGACATCACTCTGATTAAACGACTATCCTGACAAAGAAAAGTCGATGGAAAACAAACTAATGTAAATGGGTAGGTTATTTTTTTCATTTATTTCTATTGATGCGAAGCATATTCTTGCAACTCAAATTGACAGTTTTGTTAAGGAATGCGCATTGCTTACGTTTACAACTGAACATTCATGATGATTTCCGAAATTCCAATCTGAAAAAAAAAAAAGAGAACAAAATCAAAAGTTATACGCAAGTTAGCGCCACGGAGGCCTTGGACACGTTTCGTCTTGTGTGCTAATAGTTCTAATGTATTTATTGACGTAAATGTTGACATTTTCTTTATGAGACTACCAACGCGAAGATGTGCTTGTTGATGGAAAAGGTTGCAGTTTACGTGGAGAACATTAGCATTTAGTGTACTATCTGGACAAGTGCTAATTATAAATGAATTCTTCATTTGAAGTTCAATGAGTTCTGCAGAAATTATATAGCTGTCCGGCCTGAATGTGTCGGACAAGACATAATGAGAACAGAAACAACTGTCCGAAAGTTTTGTTTTAGAAAGTATCTCACTTTTGCAACGACTATTGACTTCGATAAACGCAACCAGTATATATAACCAAGAAACTCCTGCAGCAGGACTACCGTTATCATAAAGTGTGTAAATATTTCTCTACATTGAACTGTCGTAAGCTACAGTTGCTTTTGAAATTTAATAGTTGCCTTACCCTGCCTTTTATGGGGATGCTTTTTTACAAATATCTTATGATTCTGGGACATGGCGTTTTTCAAAATGCATTCAATAAAATTATTAAAGGTTTTACGAAAAAGTTTTTGACCCGACTATCTTGAGATGTAGCTTATGTTTGATGTTCAGCTCCTTTTTAGTTGAACTATAGTTTTATTTTAGTTTTAATGGCTTACACTCCTCTGAATGTGTCTAATGGACAAGGAACAGTTTATATGGAGGTCACATGTTACCATGTTACATAAGTCTAGGACAGTTCAATCAAGTAAACAAGAAGTTTCTTTTTTCACTGAGTGTGCTCATGAGAAATAATGAAACATGCAAGACCCTTTGCCTCCATAGCAACGGTTTAAGCGGAACTGTTTTAAGAACACAGAACTGACTCCAAAGTACCATTTATTTGTGGAAACATTTTACGGTAGACACGCAACACGTTTAGACTGCTGTTGTGATGTCGAACGTTAGAAAGACGAGTATGAGCGGTCCGTCTTGGGACTTGTGATAGATGTATTATGAACGTGACGTTCTATTGCCTGCGTCCTACCGTGTGCTAATGGATATACTAACCGCAGTACTTACCTTTTCAGTTACTAACGAGGTGTGCTGCTTGCTTGCAAACGTAACCCCTGACATTTAAAATCATCAATAGGCCCGCAAAGGTAACGTCTGACATTTAAAGTCACCAACAAGCCTATTAGCTCTATTAACGAGGCGACTGTGTCGAATTGTTAATGTAATTCGCGGTTTTTAAGTTATGATACTGGAAATAGTATACATGTACATTTGCTTTCATTTGTGTACCACAAGTTTACGTCCATTCATTTCAGCACCACCTGTTTACGTCCATTAATTTGTGTACCACCAGTTTATTCAATTCAGTTCCAACAATTTTCCAAACAGGCTGTAGAAGTATGTTTGTACGTCATACTATGCATGTATCCGACAGATTAGTCTCTAGGCTTGTCACAAATTTCAGTGTTTTTTTTTCTTCAAATTTTATATACTTTCATACAGTTATAAATAAACAACAACAACAACAACATATTTTGAAAAAATGCGCGAGGAAAGACTGAAATAATAGCATATACACATAATACAGGCTTGGTAAATTTATTACATATAAGAAATCACTATATCATAGTCAAAAAACTTGTCAGGTACACATCAATATATACACTGCTATTTGGTTTCTGGTCAAGGTGGCTGCATGTTTTCCAAGGAATAACACACCAAGTCTGCTTTATATACTTACAAAAAACTTCTTTAAGATAATTGAGCCGTGCCATGAGAAAACCAACATAGTGGCTTTGCGACCAGCATGGATCCAGACCAGCATCCGCGCAGTCTGGTCAGGATCCATGCTGTTCGCTTTCAAAGCCTATTGCAATTAGAGAAACCGTTAGCGAACAGCACGGTTCCTGACCAGACTGCGCGAATGCGCAGGCTGGTCGTGATCCATGCTGGTCGCAAAGTCACTATGTTGATTTTCTGATGGCACGGCTCATATAAAGATTTTATCAATTATCACAACAGCAGTGTGGCTTCCCGTATTTGGACTCGGTGTCATATTTTCTGGTCGTTTAGGATCGCGGAGGTCATTCAATACGTACGATAGAGTTTCGCTTAAACGTGTGTCAAGGAGTGCAAGGGGTATTGAACATTCTATAACCTCTCACGAACAGGCTCGTATTTCGATATTGAAACAAGGACAACCAATAAACAGGGATGACTACGTTCCAAGAACACAAATCCCTCATATCAAAACCCTTTAACAGCCTATATCTGTATAAATATATGCATGGTAGATAAGCACAAACATGTACATGGACAGGTTTTCATATAAAGGAACACAGTTGGGCACCGCCTTGGAACGGTCAGTAGCAAAACAAGACAATATGAAGAAAAAATATGTAACTTAATGTTCAAATTCGACGAAATCGGTCCAAGATACCTCGGCCGCCCTAAAGGTAACAACTATACAATGATTTATAACTCGAAGTTTGCGAAATGAGCCCAAGGTTCCTCAGCTGTCCTGATGATAACATCGACACAATGATTTATCATTGTTAATCCCTGAATATGTGAATCCGGAGGTAGTGGCTGTAATTACTGGGTCGCGGAGAATCCGGACTCAGTGACTGTACTCAGCCGTGTCAGTGGCTGTAATAATCTGCTGAGTCAGTGGCTGTAATAACGCAGCCGAGTCAGTGGCACCAATTACTCAGCCGAACTGTTATTACTCGGCCGCGGAAAATCCATAGTCATTGGCTGTAATAACTCGGCCAAGTCAGTGGCTGTAAGTACTCGGCCGCGGAAATCACGAGTCACTGGCTGTAATTACTCTAATTTGGCTGTAATTACTTGGTTGTGGAGAATCACGAGTCACTGGCTGTAAGTACTCTAATTTGGCTGTAATTACTTGGTCGTGGAGAATCACGAGTCACTGGCTGTAAGTACTCTTATTTGGCTGTAATTACTTGGTCGTGGAGAATCCGAGTCATTGGCTGTAATAACTCTAATTTGGCTGTAATTACTTGGTCGTGGAGAATCACGAGTCACTGGCTGTAAGTACTCTAATTTGGCTGTAATTACTTGGTCGTGGAGAATCCCGAGTCATTGGCTGTAATAACTCTAATTTGGCTGTAATTACTTGGTAGTGGAGAATCACGAGTCACTGGCTGTAATTACTCTAATTTGGCTGTAATTACTTGGTCGTGGAGAATCCCGAGTCATTGGCTGTAATAACTCTAATTTGGCTGTAATTACTTGGTCGTGGACAAATTCTAAAATATCTAAAATAGTTGTCTAGTGCTTATGGTGTCGGCCGCTCACACCGACGGTGCTTTCTCATGTTGCACCCAGGACTGGTTTTTCCAGGAAGGGAAGTCGACTCGAGAATGGTTTGAATAAGATTGGAAACTTTCATCAGAATCAAGCTAAAATAAATTAGTATAAACTAAACTAAAATAACTGTGTTTGTAGTGTTTATTCAAATCGCATCAAAATATTCTATAAATACTTGTTGAAAAAACAAAAACATAAAAATAAGTAAACTATATGTAAATGGCCACACAGGTCGAAGAAAATGGCAGTGATTTACATAAGTGCTAATTACTGACTAGTTAGAAGACTGAACAAAAACAAAAACAAAACTAAACAGAACAGCTTTTATGACATTAATCAAAAGTAACAAATCACGCTACCGATGTTTGTTCAACAGATAAGAGAAGCTATATTTGCACCTGCTTAGTTACTCGCTACTGGATGTCGGTGGTTCTGTTCAGTTGTAACCCATGCTTGGGGCCCAAATGAAGTCTTCTAGCCCATGTAAAGCGACCTAAATTGTTTCGGTGTAACTTAAACCACGCATATATGTGTTTAACCATTACCCTGCTAAATTTCTAAAATGGATTAGTCCATCGTTCATTTTTGGCAGTACCACTTATTATTCAAATGAGTGTTCACTGAAAATTTACTGACTGAATTGCAACCAGTGCAGATCTTGATCAACCTTCACGGACGTGCATGCTGCTCTTGGTCTGCACTGGTCGCAAAGGCAAAATCACTTACCGTCAGCAGGCTAAATGTTACGCAATGGTTATCCGCATCCAACGTTTCATGAGAAGAAGTTGCCTATTTCGCTCTATGAGCCCCAAACAGGGAGCAAGTGTCCGCATTTGTGCACTTTTTTTATTAGGACCTTACAATGATGCTACATAACAGGTTTGGTAAAGATCCATCAAGGCATTCACGATTACATGTTGTTTAGAGGTATTTCTTTTGTAGCTCTAGTGGCCTCTAAAAAGGACCACGTGGTCCCATTTCAAAAAATTTAGGAGTAGACCTTATAATGATGATACAGATCAATTTATTGGCCACTTAAAGGGGTCAAGCGTTCCCATTTGAAAAACACTGAGAAATGACCTTATAATGATGCTAAAGACAAAGTTTGATGAATATGTATCAAGCGGTTCATGAGGAGAAGTCGTTTAAAGGTATTTCAGCTTTTAGGGGCCAAGCTCCCCCATTTGAACATATTTGAGAAAAGACCTTAAAATGATGCTACAGATTAAGTTTTGTGAAGATCATTCATGTCGTTCATGAGATGATATTTAAAGGTATTTCTATTTTAGGTTCTAGCGCGCATAGCGATCTATATTTGTATTAAATTTCATGAAGATCCATTAATGGATTACTTTGTTATGTGGGAATTGATGGATTGTCAATATGAAGAGTGCAACAATCAATGGTATAAACTCTGGTTTTACTGGACCAAGGAGGATAATACAAGATGAGAGCAAATGTCATATGCTAATTTACCATTACTTGAGGTTTGGTAGTTCTGGTTAAAATACTTTTTTAATTATATGTATTTCAATTTTGTTACCAAATCAAGAGGGAACGCTCCGATTTTACTATAGGTCTAGAGGGATAATACTATATGTGAGTAAAAGCCATGTGCTAAATAATATTTTCTGAGGTTTGTAATACTTTTTAAATTATAAGCATTTTAATTTATTTACCAAATCGAGGGAAAATACTTTGCTATCACTAAGTAAAGGGGGATAATCCAATATGTTAGTAAAGGTCATGTGCTAATTATGTGAAATTTGGTGATTCTAGGTGAAATAATTTCAGAAGAGGCGAACTATAAGCGTTTTCTCTTTTTCAAACAAACCAAGGGTAAAACTGTCTTTATTGGGTCAAGGGAACTTATACAATATTTGAGCAAGGGCCATGTGGTAATTAATAATTATGTGAGGTTTGGTGATTCTAGCCGAAATACTTTTAGAATCATAAGCATCTGCAATTTCGAACGCACGGACGACCGGACGACACCTTAACAATACCCCTCCACCTTCGGCGAGGGATAATATATCTAACTCGGATAAAGAATCGTTTACTGACTATATATGCTACGAAATGCAATCACAATCAAATGTCATATCTTGTAAGGTAAAATGATTCTAGGCTTTCTTAAGGATGAGAATTAGGCCTTGAGAAACAAAACTCAAACAACACCAAATCATAGAAAGAAAGAGTTGTTTGTCATGGAAATTGAACAGCTTGTAAAACATGTATATTACTTTATGAAACTAGTGTCAGTATACTGATAAAAACATTTAATTCCGGAAAAGAACTGCCTAAAGGAGCTCCACTTCCGGACAGTTAAACGCCTTTAAAAACTCACATTTTTAAAGAATAGTCACACATGTTCGTTTTGATGCATTTGAAATAGCGTGCGAGTGGTGAAATTTCGCATAACGAGGTGGAACACAGTTTTCAGCAATTGTTTATCTTTATTTCTTTACAAATGGTATTCATTTTCAAAGGGAGACAACTTTTTCGGAATACTTTAAGTACAAATGGCATTCATTTTCAAAGGGAAACAACTTTTTTCCGATTATTTTAGATAATCGGCCAGAAAAAGTTGTTTCCCTTTGAAAATGAATGCCATTTGTAAAGAAATAAAGATAAACAATTGCTGAAAACTGTGTTCCGCCTTGTTATGTGAAATTTCACCACTCGCACGCTATTGCAAATGCATCAAAACGAACATCTGTAACAGTTCTTGAAAATGGTGAGTTTTAAAAGGCGTTTGACTGTCCGGAAGTGGGGCCCCTATAGGCAGTCATTTTCTGGAATTCAATGTTTATATCAGTATACTGACACTTGTGTCGTAAAGTAATATACATCTTTTACATGCTGTTCAATATTCATGTCAAACAAATCTTTCTTTCTATGATTTGGTGTTGTTTGATTTTTGTTTCTCAAGGCCTACTTCGTAACCTTAAAACTTCACTTATTTTACGACGACACTCAGTTTTTAAAAGGACACCGCCTCGGTAGCCTAGTGGTAGAGCGTCCGCTTCGAGTGCGGGAGGTCGTGAGTTCGATCCCCGGCCGCGTCATACCAAAGACGTAAAAAATGGTACTATTAGCTTCCTCGCTTGGCGCTCAGCATTAAAAGGATAGTGCTTGGACTGGTCAGCCCGGTGTCAGTACAATTTGACTGGGTGGGGTATCATGTCACGTGTCTACGGCGTGATATTCCAGTGAGGCAGCACTATAAAGTTGGGCATTGTGCCAAACTTTGTGACTGAAAAATTGTTAAAAAAGACGTTAAACCCGAACGCACACGCACACGCACACGCACACGCACACGCGCACACACACACACACACGCACACACACAGAGTCTTTTTTATATAACTAGAATGTGTCTGTAGGATACAGGGTGTGCCCCCCACTGGTACATTTGTCACAAATAAGGGGAAATTATTCAAATGTTTGCAGTATTAATGGGGAATAGCCTCAAAACTATTTTATGAAAAGGATTCATTATTCTATACCATATACTTTTTGAGCTATGAGTATCACAAACAAAAAAATCCACTATTTTGGCTATTTCAAGGGCCATAACTCTGTAATAAACGCTAAGATTCTCAAGAAGAAGTGTGCAAGGTCACAGAAGTCACAAAATTACAAAAAAAAATGAATTTGAACGATACATAAGCGTATTTGTTTTGATATTTAGTACTATTTGTTGTTAAAGTATGATATTTGATGATATACAAATATTAATATATTTGATTACACTTTTGTTATCGGCATAGTTAAAGTCTTACGTCAACTTTCCACCTTTAACGATAGGTGCATATTTCAGCCAAAAGAGGTCACCTGGTAGAATCACCGGCCTTTCAGAAGCCAGCTCCATGGTTTGGTAAGTGATTCGACGTCATTAATGACTCGACCGCGGAACTCACAGAAAATATACAAAAATAATTTGATCCTTCGTAAATGTTCAAATATTTTGTGTATTCCGATCTTGCTGATACAAATATCTGAAGACATTCTATGAGGCCAACAACAACAACAACAACAAAAGAACAAACAGCAAAAGCTATGTTACTAGCCTGAAAACTTTATTTTAAGTATTCTGAATGATGTGCATGGTACATCAATAAAAAGGTCTATCTGACCTTTTCATTTGACATAAAATGTATGCACCACTATGATGTACATATTAATAGACGTATAAGCGTGCACTGGCTTTTTGGCTCTATTCAGATGGCCATATGCGGCTTTATAAAACCTGTGATGTAGTTTCATTCTGTTTTGTTTGGAAAATCTACGTGCACTGTAAGTAGATTATGCTTTATATAATAATCAGAATATACTTTTTGTATCAAATTTAACAAAGAAAATCGGTAAAATGTAATGTCAAACTACAGTCGCCGTCGAGTGGTATTAAGTTAAGGTCACATGTATTTTGTTCATACCTTGGTCGAGTACACTAGGCCTTGTCCATATTAATCAACTTTGCACTTTCAATGTCCGTTCCAGATTCGAGATAACTTACTCCGATTCTTGCAGCCACATTTTCAGCATGACTTTATGGTTGAGGTTACTAAAGACATTGAAAAGTTGAGGTCAAAATGCTAAGGACTAACAACAATTAGACCTGCTTTTCTCTCAGATACAGTTTTATTGATAATGATGAAGTCTTAAAATGAATTGTAATATTACAAAGTGCCCTATAGACTAAACTGAACCCTTCGAGTGATGGTCCGGTTGACTACAACAAGCGGAGGCGAGCACAAGTTGTGGGTTTCTTCTTCTTCTTCTTGGCATTCACTAAGCTGTGGGTTTGATATGCGGCTTTCTTCGCAGATATCTTAATTTTAAGCTTGATTTAGCGGAGGAATTGGCCCGGTGTCAACAAAGTTGTTCATATTAATACCACGTTTGTGATCGAGGTAACTCAAATATGTGAAAACTCAGCCTCACTTTCAGTATGTTGTTGGGTCGCAGTAACTAAATCCTTGCTTTCAATTGAAATTCCGGGTGGAGGGTCATACTGAGAATTCTATCCTACACTGTCCGACAGATTATGTCTAGATAGACTGTCGACCCATTCCACTGCTTCATCCCATTTCTCCACTTCAAATACGAGTCCTTTGCAAAGTCCATCATGTCTTATGATTTTGGGCGTTTTGGTTATAGATATTGTGTTTGTGTCCTTACAATGTGTAACGTCACATTTCCTCAAATTTAAATAACCATAAGAGCATGTAGATTGCGAATTCGGAAATAATTCCATCACGTGTTCATTTTCATTGATAATGCATTTTATGTACAGTTTATATTTACCGATGGTTCCCGATTCTGATGTCTCAATCATACGTACTTCACCACATTTGATTAAAGTGTCCCCGCTCTTGCGTTTTCTTGTTGGTGACATTATACGAAATGTAGCCTCCATTAGTAAGTATTTGAAGGCAACTGGCAGGTTTATTACTTTGTTTCGATATTATTAAAGACGGAATAATGAAAGATGTGTTGTCCGGCATAATAAATACTATATCTCAGAATGTATCTATAGGAACATTTACGTCAATACTAACCGTCCAAAATGCCAAGCGTTCTTGTAACAACGTATTTAAAAGTCTTAGTTCAAATGGACAAACAAATTATCGGTTACAAAAAAGAAACGAAGCACACACGGAAGGTTGAACAAGTACAATGTACTTTTCTGCTGAAGTCAATAAATATATTTATTTGTTAAAAGTGTTTTACAAATTGTAATAGTAATCGTAAATAGTTTGTGAAATTTACCCGGCCAAAATCTGCAAATGAAAAGAAGGGACATTATATCATGCTCACTTTAAAAATATGTTGATTGGCTTTCATTTAATATATAGGATATGAAAGACATATCTGAAAAAATACTGAGGTTATTGTCATCCTGTTGCATGAGGGCAAATTGAATCTTGTGTGTACTATTTCGTACCATTTGATGAAAATAAAAGCCATTGTTTTTCTAAAGTGTTAAAGGTTTGGCAGCAAAATTACTTGTAGTTCAATTCATAGAAGTCTAAATTAAATAAAAGTAATAGTAATATCTATATTTTTAAGAAAGATCAGGAAATATTGAAAGCGTATTAGACAATATTTTACAGTATAAGTGAAAGCATATATTAAGGTAGTAGATCCGTAATGACATTCGGCAATTTCCGCATGTTTGCGTATTCTCGTAATGCAACTCGATATTCTTCGGACGTTCATACAGCCCAATAGCCGCATGACATTCGGCAATTTCCGCATGTTTTCGTATTCTCGTAATGCAATTCGGTATTCTTCGGACGTTCATACAACCCAATAGCCGCATGGCTTTCGGCAAAAAACAGCAACGGAGAATACCGAAATCGAATACCGTAATCTATTACCAACAGGAAATTGAGAATCTCTCAGGGAGTGGGGGTTTTATATTCCTGATAATAATAATAATAATAATAATAATAGTGTCTAGGCAGATACAGACCAAAAAGATATGTTAATTAACAATGAAGGAAAATTAAGTACAGTTGGTTTCAATTACAGTACTATAATAGGGTTCAACAAAATGCAAATTGATAGTCACATATAATTCATGTTCTCGTTTAGAAGAATCTTTGGTCTGGCTGACCTCTTGCATATTTTGCAGGACATATGTGATTTTTGTCAAAACAACACAGTTTAGGTAATATGGTATCAACTTTCCAACATTGAATGACTGACTGGAAGTAAATCAGAACAACCAATATGTTGCCAGTGGTCATAGAATAATTGTTATAAATATCTTTCTTTTTCTTTTTTTTTTTTTTTGATATTTCAGATTGTGAAGAGTAGCACTTTACGTCTTGAAAATATACAGATGGACCTTAAAACGAAGAAGCCAGGGACCAATACAAAACATTACGTTTTATCTGTGTAGGGACATGTGTAATTATAGCAGGGTTGGAGGAATTGAAATAATTTCCAAGCGTCAGCATGTTAGTTTTGGTCTATTCTATTTAAAAACATTTTAAGCTATTTCTGCAAAATGCAAGTCTCTGTAGTAAGCACTTTATTTGGATTAGTGGATTTAAGACAATTTTTTAAAAGTACTATTTGTGTTCAGTTACTTTACAAGCATTCCTGAATTTTTACAGACAGGTACTGTTTCAATAACTCGGTAAGCTACAATGAAATTCAAAAATAGCCATGAGAAACTACAGCCTCCTTCGAGTGTTCTAAAGTTAAGGTCACACGTTCTTTGTCTATACCATGGTAGAGTACACTGAGATCAAGTTTATTTCAATCAACGTTGCACTTTATTGTCCGTTTCAGATTCGAGATAACTAACTCTGATTCTGTCTACTGTAAACTTTCAGTCACGTTTCAGCATGTCATTATGGTCGAGGTTACTAAAGATATTGAAAGGTTGAGGACTAACAACAGTTAGACCTGCTTTTCTCTCAGATACAGCTTTACTGATATAGATAAAGTCTTAAAATAAATCTAATTATTTCCAAACTGAACCCTACGAGTGATGGTCCGATTGACTACAACAAGCGGAGGCGAGCACAAGTTGTGGGTTTGATATGCGGCTTTTGCAGATATCTTCTTGAATTTTAAGCTTGACTGAGCGGAGGAATTGGCCCGGTGTCAACAAAGTTGTTCATATTAATATCCACGTTTGTGATGGAGGTAACTGAAATATGTGAAAACTCAGCTTCACTTTAATTAAGTATGTTGTTGGGTCGCAGTAACTTCAGTATTGCTTTCTATTGAACTTCCGGGTGGAGGGTCCTCTACTGAGAATTCTCTTTTACAATGTCCGACAGATTATGTCTAGACAGACTGTCGACCCATTCCGCTGCTTCTTCCTCATTCTCCACTTGAAATACGACCCGCCCGCTTAGCTCAGTAGGTAGAGCGTCGGTCTACGGATCGCGGGGTCGTGAGTTCGATCCTCGGGCGGGGCGTATGTTCTCCGTGACTATTTGATAAACGACATTGTGTCTGAAATCATTAGTCCTCCACCTCTGATTCATGTGGGGAAGTTGGCAGTTACTTGCGGAGAACAGGTTTGTACTGGTACAGAATCCAGGAACACTGGTTAGGTTAACTGTCCGCCGTTACATGACTGAAATACTGTTGAAAAACGGCGTTAAACCCAAAACAAACAAACAAACTTGAAATACGAGTCCTTTGGAAAGTCCATCATGTCTTGTGAGTTTGGGTGTTTTAGATATTGTTTGGTTTGTGTCCTTACAAAGTGTAACGTCACATTTCCTACGCCTATGGATGAAATCGTATTTTTTTTCTCATATTTTAAATGAAATGTTACCAAATTTGAAAATAAATACTTTTATATATTTATAGATGTTATAAACAATCAACAGTTTGGTAAATTTGTAAAATTCTATAAAAATAACGTCAGTATTAATTCAAAGATGTCATTTATATCATGTATATTAAATGAAAGCCAACCAACATATGTTTGATTAACAGAAAAGTACAGTGTACTTTTTCAACTTTTCGTTGTGTGTACTTCATTTCTTTCTTGTAGCCGATAATATATTTGTCCATTTGAACTATGACATTTTACATACAATGATACAAGAACGTTTGACATTTTGCACGGTCGGTATCGACGTAAGATAGCCTACAGATACATTCTGAGATCCAGTATTTAATGCGCAGGGCAACGCATATTTCATTACTCCGTCATAAACAATATCGAAACAAAGTAACAAACAGGTCTGTTGTCTTCAAATACTTACTAATGGAGGCTATAGTTCATATAATGTCGCCAACAAGAAAACGCAAGAGCGTGGACACTTTAATCAAAAGTGGTGAAGTACGTATGATTGAGACATCAGAATCTGGAACCATCGGTAAATATAAACTGTACATAAAATGCATTATCAATGAAAATGAACACGTGATGGAATTGTTTACGAATTCGCAATCTACATGCTCCTATGGTTATTTAAATTTGAGGAAATGTGACGTTTCGCTTTGTAAGGACACAAACACAATATCTATAACTAAAACATCCAAACTCACAAGACATGATGGACTTTCCAAAGGACTCGTATTTCATGTGGAGAATGGGAAAGAAGCAGCGGAATGGGTCGACAGTCTGTCTAGACATAATCTGTCGGACCTTGCAGGAGAGAATTCTCAGTATAACCCTCCACCCGGAAGTTCAAAAGACTTTAGTAACTGCGACCCAACAACATACTGAAAGTGATATCTTCACTATTCGTTACCCGATAAACAAATGTGGATTTGATATGAAAAACTATTGACAGGGGGCCCCAATTCCCCGCTTAATCAAGTTTAAAATTCAAGGAGACATCTGCAAAGAAAGCCGCATATCAAACCCACAACTTGCGCTCGCCTCCGCTTATTGTAGGCAATCAGAACATCACTCGAAGTGTTCAGTTTGGAAATATTCAGATTCAGTTTATCTATATCAATAAAACTGTATCTGACAGAAAGCAGGTCTAACAGTTTTAAGGATTTTGACCTCAACCTTTCAATATCTTTAGTAACCTCGACCATAATGACATGCTGACACGTGGCTGAAAGTTTACAGTAGACAGAATCAGAAGTAGTTATCTCGAATCTGAAACGGAAATAAAAGTGCAAGTTGATTGATATAGACATGATCTCAGTGTACTCTACCATGGCAAAGACAAAGAACATGTGACCTAAACTACATATCACTCGAAGGAGGCTGTAGTTTCTCATGGCTATGTTTGAATTTCATTGTAGTTTACCGAGTTATTGAACCAGTACTTCTTTGTAAAAATTCAGGAACGCTTGTAAAGTAACTGAACACAAATAGTACTCGTAAAAATTGTCTTAAATGCACTAATTCAAATAAAGTGCTTCCTACAGAGACTTGTATTTTGCAGAAATAGCTTAAAAGGATCTTACTATAACAATAATGTTAATTCAATTTCTCGTATTCAGTTGGAGCGTTTTCGTAAGCTAGCTCCAGATGCAAACCAGGAACCAACGAATCTACCAGATCGCTAATGTTCAATGATATTCAATCTAAGGCTGCAAGATTGTTAAATGCTTCATTTGCAGAAAATACTGTTGTTGCTTACAACACAGGGCTTAATTGTTTTGAGCGCTTTAGAAACATTTATGTTGTGTAGTGTGGCCACCTTCCATAGAACAAATAGTCGTGTTTATCTCGTTGTTATCGTTACAGTACATGGTACCCACAGCAGCCCGTTTGTATGTTAATGCAATTTGGTTCCAGTGCAAGATGAGTAATGTTTTTGATGTTTCTTGGTATTACATTATTGAAAAACTCTTGAGGGTCTGAAGAGGTCAGCCAGGGTAAGAGAATCTAGACTACCAATAACTCAACATATACTGCAGCACATTTTGTTAGTTTTGCATGCCGTGTTCTAAAATTTATACGAGAGTCATTTATTTGCAGCAGCTAACTGCCTTGCTTTCTTTGCTTTTCTTAGAGTGGGTGAACTCAACATATACTGGAGCACATTTTGTTAGTTTTGCATGCCGTGTGCTGAGTCATTTATTTGCAGAAGCTTACAGTCTTGATTTCTTTGCTTTTCTTAGAATGGGTGAACTGGCTTTAACAAGCAGGAGATCAGTTTCAAATGTTATTTTAATATCATATTTACTGGTAGATATAAAGGAAGGTTCTATCAAAATTTCTATTCGGTATTCTAAAACAGATCAATATGGGAAAGGATCAGTTTTAAAGATCAGTAGTCTTACATTTGTGCGGTTAGTAATATTGTGGAGTTCTTGAAAAGACGTCCGCCGACTGACGGGCCCTTATTTTGTCACTTGAACGGAAGACTTTTAATACGATACTTATTTACTGCTGCATTGCAGAAATGTTTGAACAACTTACAGCTTGATGGCGCTCGGAGGCTTATCGTATAGTCAGTTTACACATTGCCACGTTTGACATAGTCGCATCTTTTTATGCTTGTGTACATTTAATAGCTTAACTGTTGTAATGATGCCATGCGGGTGTTGTTACTTTGTGAGTAATTCGAGCCAAGTTGTTCTAGGTACAGTAAAGGTGTGGCTGGTTGGATCGTCAATCATAAAGCAAGCATTCACTTTCTCAAGACGACGGCCTGGTGGAGTGTACCTTGATCTGAAGTTTGCTGATCTTTCTTTGTTGGCAAAGATACAGCAGCGGGTTGTCTCTACTGAATGTTATCAGTAAATTAAAAACATTGAAAATTGTTGAAGATATGCCCGACATTATTTTGTTGCATTGGGCTTGTGAGGTGGGGGTGGGGAGGGGGAGAGATTGGTTTGTGAACAAATTATATAATCAAGTTGATCAATGACAATTTCAAGTGCAGAATGATTCGGTCTCAAATACTTCTACGTAATTCATTACGTTATTCTGATTGAATTAGTTCGAAAAAGAATTAATAGTTATGCTGCCAAGAAAATTGTGACGCACCATGACATTTTGGGTCCAAATTCGGCGTTACGTCATTTGAGAAAACATCGATTAAAGTTACGTCACAAAAAAAAAATGGTGGACGTTACCACGTGTTCGCGGCAATTTATGCATTCTTGTTTCCAATAATACTCTACCTTGCCACAAGAAAAAAATGAAGTGACATTTAAAACATTTCCGTGTTTTCCCAATTCCGTTTTTTTAAAACATTTAAATGATTGAAAATTTATCCCCCTTTGAATCGACACGCCATTTGTAAACCCATCGAAGGTCGCGGAGAAAATGAAACTACCAAAAACGGTTATTTGATGATTTATTTCGATTGTATAAAGAATGACAGTTAGCAAATCTCTAGGTAAGTAAGTATTTAAGCGATATGTAGTGTTAAAATATTATTTGAGTTCATATCGACAGTTTTGTCCGATATCTTTCCCAAAATAGCCCGGATTTGACACTAATGACAGATTCGAGGTAGATTTAGCGCAGTTCACATTTTATTTACAAGTGTCAATATATTGTAGACTATATTTTATTTACTGAATCTCCCATGAATTCAACTTTTTTTTAAATGGGTTTGACTCTTACTCAGTAGAATCTGTATGCAAGACAATTACAAGAAGTATTCAGTAGAATCAGTATGCAATCCCAATTACATGAACACCTTGTGACTCTGGTGCCAGACAAAATTAAAAACAGTCAGTCAAATGTTTGGTTACATATGAAAGTTAAAGCCTGATCATTTTATAAATTAGCCATGCCATGAAAGTGACTGATTAAGAATAGTTGAAACACATCTATTGTCAGCTTCAACCATAATTTTTACATGTAATGTCAAATCAGTCCTTACATAAAACTTCTACAAGGCATAAATATTGTTTTTACTTGGAAAGAGACAGTTTTTTCCAAAGCTTTTAATGTTAAATTTGCATACTGTTCACCTGGCCATTTATTTCTGGATTCCTCAACATTTTGTACTGTTCTTGGCAAGTGACTAAAAACACTTGGTAAAATAAAAAAACTTTAGATACATATTGTTTTGAAAGCTTGCAGGAATTAAAACATATTACTCTTTTATAGAAGTCTTTGTGCTAAATAAGTACTGAGCTAACGCCCAGGGCATTTTTATCTCACATTTCAGCCTTTTTCAGTATTTTTTTTCATTTTACAGATCAACCACTGAGGATTGTTTGGCTTGATGCAATGACCTTAAACAGTGAAATGATTTTCCAGGAAGGTCTATGCACAACAAGCTGAATTTTAAGGGGGTTTGTAAATTTCTTCATACATTTTAACACTTACTATACTGCTATTCTAAGAAAGATAAAGACATTAAATTTGCATAAACATAAATAAATCTATTTCATTCATAACATTTTAAGAGAAATGGTTTTGATTATAGACCCATTTTGTTATAGACCCATTAAAACAAATATGTGTAATATTTTAAGTAGTGAATAAGTAATGACATACAATAATTGAATATATCATGTATGTATTTTTTCATATTTGCAAAATTATTTTTACAGTATGTGTGTATACATTAAGTTGTTGCTGAATTGTATGTCTAGTCTGAGGAATCTTTTTAGCTAGTTTATGTATTTTTGAAAAGCTATTTTTCTGCATGAATACTGTAAGATTCTTGGATGAGTTTATACTTATCAAATCTGCTTTCAGTCAGCTTTTAAAAAAAAAGACTCTCTTAAGCTTAAAAAGATGCTTTACAGTCTTATATTCTGTAACCTTATACAAATCTTATTAAAATAAAGTTCTAATGTTGATGAATTTTTGTTTTGCAGAGATGAAAGAACTATGATTATGTAAATGGGAATGAAACAGAAGGAATTAATATGTTCTACTGATCATCCAGCTGAAGTCATGCCTGTGGAATAGAGTGCATGTCACAAATACTGATATGAGCAAATAACTCCTATACCACAATAAATGTCATGTTTCTGCCTCTTGACCTGAAAAGTTAAAAATTCTAGTTCAAATTACAAATGTGTTTCAAGAAAAAGTAAAACTTAGTCAAACTGTGAGAAATATTGGGTAAGTAGTGTTTTGATGTCATGCAGCTGTGAAGTTGTTTGAGAAGCACTATCTTAATTGTTCAAAACAATACAGAATTTAACATAAATAAAACTGCATGCATGAATACTAAGACATGTCTGTTGAATGAATCCTAGTTGTTTCAAAACTACAGCATGTGTGACTTAAAGCACAACCTTGGAGGAAATTTTTTTTACTAAAAACTCCCTTTGCCAGTGTGAGTGTAGGAAGGATTTTTCCAGAAATGGCAGAAAACTCCCAATTAGCAGAAAATTTTTTTTTACTGGCTGAATATAATATATTTTATTTAAAAGAATTAATCATGTTAATCCATAGTTATAACTGTGTTAAAAGATATTTTACATGACATGACCTTTTTGCAGAAATAGCTATTTTTTGCAAAACATTGTGAGTTGCCATGGTAACAAAATTTTGACTTAAATTTAGATTTGTTTGATTATGTAGACAACATGTGTCTTTTTTAAATTTGCTTTTTCAGACTATGTTCTGCAAGAAAATATCTTTATGTGTAACCATCAACAAAACATGTCATAACACAAATCTGTCATAAAATGGCAGAGCTGAAATTGCAGGTACGCATATCAGGAAAATAGTTCTGAAGACAAAGTTATATTATATAAAATGATGTTTGTTTTTTTATAAATGTCTTAATTGATCATTTGTGGTGTAAACAAATGTATACTGCACAGTGCTAAATGATGTTCTGTTCTTTCTGGAAAATTTACAAAAAAAATTTCTATTTTAAGAAAATAGTGTATTTTTGCCATGGTAACATTAATTTAACTTTTAAATTATTTTGGATATCATCATTGTAAACAACATCTTTCTTGGTTTTATGTTAATATATTTTTTAAGCTGTTTTATGTAGGTGAATATATTTTCATATGTAATAATTGCATCAAACAAAGCACTATGTTATTACACAAGTCTACCTTAAAAAGGCAATAGTTGTAAATTTAGAGAGGTGTATCTGAAATTTTTGTATTTCTCAAACCCCTATTATATTAATTTTCATGGATTTGATGTCTACTTCTTACTTTTAAATAAGAAAATAGGGCAGCTTTTGATGTAAATATATGGAAAAACACTTCCAATATTCAATTTTTTACAAAGAAATTGCCAAAAATGTTAGTATTTTTGTAAGAAAAATAAACCCATTGTTGCCATGGTAATGTTAGTATTTTTGTAAAAAAATACCACATCGTTGCCCTGGTAATGATTCACTGATCAGTAATCTATGTCTTTTGAAAAATTTTAGCAAATCATAGTTGATAATAAAAGTCTAATAATTATATTTTCTTGCCTGAAAATTTTTTCTTACTGTTTAATAGATAAGGTGTCTATAAGAATAAGATTAATGTCCTAGTTTGTGGGATGTTGTCTAATTTGATATCAAATAAATTCTGGTATCTTGTTCAAAAAGAATGTCATAAACAGTTGTTTGTAACTGTTAGCACACTAGAAAAGTTAATTGTGTATTTATTTCACATTCTATGTAATTTTTGCCAGATTCATCAAAAGACTGTTAAAAAGAGGTTAAACAACAGTGTTGCTATAGAAACGATTTTTAGAACATAAATATTTTTATTTCTACATGAAAAAAAGAGACAAAAAAAATACTTTTCCCTTTATTGCATGTTGCTTTTGTTATTTTATCATGTATTTTGTCTTGATATTATTAAATATGGGGTCATTTTTTAAGATATACTGCCTCAATTTTGATACAATTAGACAAAAACATGGTGTCCGAAAAGTGGTAATATCTCCATGACAACGACTGATTTTTGTTGTCAAATTGAAGATTTTTACTCAGAACGGGTCAATCTGTCAGATTAGCCCAAAACCCCATTTTTGACCAAAATTGCATTTGGACCCAAAATCTCATGCTCTGTCACAATTATTAAACACAATGTTTTTAATAAAAACATCCTGATCTAAGGGAAGTAACTACATCTTTACTTGCAGCTGATGGAATACATTTATCTTTCCTTAGCAATTGCTTGTTTCTGGCACAGTTATCGTCTGCACTGCAGCATTTATGTTAGATGGTATTAATTGTTTTGAAATCGTAATATTCGTTCCCGTTCTCATCGAACAATCCGTTTTTCGTTGTTTTTCCTTTATTCGGATGGTCGCTGTTTCTAAAAGGGTTCCATTGTTTCTGTTTTGGCGGTGGCTAACGTCGAGTCGCAGATATATATCTCGGACGCGACGTTGCCATTGGACCGACAGCGAACTCCGAACATGAGTTATTATACTTATGTACTTTATTGTGGTCATATACGTATGGCTTAGTAGCTGATCCCCAGGATCAGGCCTGCATGTTTATGGCGAAAAGTTTAACACGTTGATACAGTGCATTCAGTTTTATTGATTTATTTTAAAGCCCTTTTGCACGGTGGGGAAACCACGTGACTAAATCGGATAACGTGCACGCAAAAGTGCTAAAAATAGGCCCGCTTCAGGTATGTTTTTTCACTATAACTTTTTTGATCCGCCCCTTGTTTTTTAAAAGGATAAACGTGCATAAACCCGCAATAAAAAGCTCTTTCATCGAGTATATTAACTTGATGAAACTCCCTCCTGTTTTTACGTAATCCTGCCCCAAACCCATTCGAAAGATGCAAAATTTTGGTAACGAACACGTCTGTTCACAAGTTACGCACCTAGCACAGATTTCTGCAGAGAATTTTTGCTGGAATGTAGGTTTAAAATAAAGCTTGTCATCGTCCAAAGTCCTGGGACCAAATATTTTAACATGACTATTCAGGAATATTAAAGATATCGTAAGACAAAGGGGGCGGTAACGTACACGTTGCGGTTTTCAGGAGGTGACGTACACGTCTTTTTCCCCCGAGGGTAAAAGTACACGTCAATAACTATTATCATGCATGTAGAACATCTTTGTCTTTAAATTTACTGAACTGTAAACATTTTGATATTGTTAAAAAAAGATGCAGATGCTGGGACAGGCTGTTTTTCTTTTGGTAGGTTAGTATATACGAAATGCTACAGTGAAAATGAATAGCATTTGGATTTTTATGGTTTAATCGTGTATGTTATTTTGACAAGTACACATTGTTAGCAGTTGCCATTTTAAATGTCAACTTTTTTTTTCCCAACTATCAAAAGTTAATTAGGTTTTGGGAATAAACCATGTACGTCTGTCAGCAGGGTTTAATCAAATCCATATGTTCAAATCTTCTTGATGACCCGTTGGGAAATGTAAACATTTTTTATATTGTTAAAAAGATGCTGAAATTAGTATAAATTTGAACGATAACTGGAACGATTTGCATGCTTGATAACCATGATTTTTCTTTATTAAAACGTTACAATACAGAAAATCTTTTTGTTTAAAATGACAGCATGCAAACCCTTTTTTGAATCATTGACAAATGTTTGAGTTCTATCATGCATGGGACCATAACAATCAGCCCGTAATATAAACACGTTGTCGTTTAAATTTTCGTGCGGGAGTAATGTTATTCTTTCTGTGGGTTAGTGACAGTTTGTTGGTCAGCTAGTTATTCTTTAGACCTTCTTACTGAAACAACATATCAGTATTGACCTAAATTTTGCATATCTAAGGACATAGTCATTCCATGGTTGATTAAATTAAATGCTGAAATATTCTGATAATAAAGGATCTATAAATGCATCAGTTACATCAAAACTTTAAAGTAACAGCCTCGGTTAGTTTGGCTGTTCATTCACACAATCAAATACTTATATAAGCATTAACGAGATTAAAAATTAACTATTTTAAATAAACTAAGCTATATTGGAAACGCAAAAAAAGTTAGAAAATGTCGCAAAAAAGTTGAATTTTTTTTTTAACCAAGTACAGTTGACTTAGACAGATTTTGTGTCGCCTACTACAAAGTAGCTGCGCATATAGGGATCACTTTTTCCCTCGTCCCTCTTTCTGTCGTTGGCGACCGGCTGGCGTCCGTCACGCTTCTTGTCCGGAGCATAACTCAAGAAATAATAAAGGTGCTAATTTGTTACTTCATACAATGATCGAACAAGTGAGGGGACGGCAGTATCAAAGAACCATAAACTCTAGGTGGTCCCATTTTTCAATTATTCCCCTTATCCTTATAAAAAAGGGCTTGTCCAGAGCCCCAAGTCAAAAACTATTTGAAGAATTTGAAGATACTTTACACATTGACAGAGAAACGCAGTGTTGGTCACATTTTTAAATTACTCCCTTATCGTTATATAGAAAGCTTGTCTGAAGCCCAAGTCGAAATTATATAAAGGATTGACTTTAAACTTTGCACATAAATAGAGGTCCAAGAAAGGAAGTACAGTGTCAAAGAACCATAACTCTAACTGATCTTATTTTTGAATAACCTCCCTTTATCTATGGAACAAACTTGTCTGGGGCCAATGTATAACCCTATAAAGGATTGTCTTGTACTTGATACATTGATAGAGGTCAGTGAAGCAAAGTGCAGTGTCAAAAACCATTACTTTAGCTGACCCCCTTTTTGAATCACCTCCCTTTATGCATGAAAAGGAAAGCAAGAAGCTTGACTGAAGCCCAAGCCAAAAACTATGAAGGTTGATTTGATACTTTTTACATTATACAGGTCAGTGAAAGATAGTGCAGTGATAAGGAATTTATAACTCTTACTGACTCCATTTTTAATTACCTCTCTGTATGTATAAGAAACTTGTATGGAATCCAATAAAATCAATGATATACAAAATATAAACAGGGCAAAAAGAAAGTAACAAGTTTTTTTCTGTTGTTATTTTTTGAAAATGGGTCGTCCAAAAAAGTTTTTCCCACAACAGTGGTAGGTTCACGCTCCACTTATGGCTCTTCTCGTGCGCCTTTAAATTACTTTTTCTCCGAAAGACATTTCGCACTCCTGGAAAATATTTATTCATTCTCCGTGCTATAAATAGATAATAGTTTACTGCTGTTCTTCTCGGTGCAACAATTATACCCATATGCGTATTTAATACTTCTTTTTTTTTGTCTCTTTCAAAAGTCAGATCATATGGTGCGGACAACTAAACTAACTATCGTTATGGAAAGAACAAGTATAGGCTTCCTCACCCCTAAGCAACTGTCAACTTTTTCACTCAAAGAAAACATGGTCAATGGGGGCGCATATGATGGATTTAGAGCAAAATAATTCAAATTGATCATCTTTCCTATTTATGTAAAGATATAAAAAGAGCTGTAAACGTGTAATTAATTCCAAGTAGGATGGGACCGACGCTACACATTTTCACTGTAGCATTTCTGTATATACTAACCTACCGAAAGAAAAACAGCCTATTTCCAGCATTTGCATCTTTTTTAACAATGTCAAACTGTTAACAATTCAGTCATTTAAAGACAAAGATGGTCTACATGCATGAGAAATAGTCTTTGACGTGTACGTTACCCTCTGGGGAAAAATGACGTGTACGTCACCTCCTGAAAAACCGCAACGTGTACGTTACCGCACCCTTTGTCTTACGATATCTTGAATATTCCTGAATAGTCATGTTAATTATTTGGTACAGGACTTTGGACAATGACAAGCTTTATTTTAAACTTAAATTCCAGCGGAAATTCTTTGCAGAATCTGTGCTAGGTGCGTAACTTGTGAACAGACGTGTTCGTTACCAAAATATTTTGCATCTTTCGAATCGGTTGGGCAAGGATTACGTAGAAACGGGAGCGAGTTTCATCAAGTTACATATACTCGATGAAAGAGCTTTTTATTGCGGGGTTTATGCACGTTATCTCGTTTAAAACAATGGCGGATCAAAAAAGTTATAGTGAAAAAACATACCTGAAGCGGGCCTATTTTTAGCACTTTTGCGTGCACGTTACCCAAGTTAGTCACGTGGTTTCCCCACCGTGTTTTGGGCACATATATTCAGAGCTAAAGTTCACGCAAAGCTTTTGGAGCAGTCAATTATCTTTTTGTAGCATTCAGTTTAAGCCCTTTTCGGGCGTAGTTTAAGCCCCATTTCGGGCGTATTTATTATGTATAGCCTTTGGGGGCATTTAACGGATTGTTTTAAGTTCGCCCTTAACGACTATTTGTTCGGTGACTGGTTTACCTAGTGTGGTCAACATGATGAGCGCGGGAACCATGTCCAACCAGAAATATTATATTTTTTTGTAATTTGCTTGAATAAAATGTGTTAAAAGCTTACATGACGTTTTATGTAATGATTAGGTCGATGAGATGTCGGACAACGGAAATTCCTGGGTGAAAGCCTATCGATTATATGGATTTATTGAAATACATTCTTTGCAAATTAAGATCAATTACCTTGATAGTGGTTTATGTTGTTGGCTTTCACTCAGGTGTGTTTTGCTCGGCAACTTGTCGTCCTCGAATATCCGAAGCACATCGGATTATGTTCATGGCAGGTAATATTTATGTTGACCGAAACAAATTAAATATTAAAGTATATTACTTGTAAATTGAAAAATGGACATAGAATTGCCCAATTTACGCCTGTTCATTGACAAAACTGTTCTAATGTTAAGTTAAAAAAAAGAGTCTGTATACTTTCTAGAACATAATTCTAGACAGTGTTCGTGGATGATTTTAAGGTTTTGCGATCTATGGTTGATCCTTTTACAGCTTTTCTAGTATTTCATTTAAATATTTCTGTCCAGCAAGGTGTGAAACGCCCTGCATATGAACTATTTACATTATAGGGATGAAAAGTTATCAACAGCGACGTCGATGCAAGCTTAGAAATCTCGCATACGTGGGATAATTTTTGTTTCCGTTTTCTGTCTGTTTTTATTCAATGAACTTGACATAGGGAGTATATTGTATCGTAACATTGTTTTATTCAAAGACTAAAATATACCTCATCGAGTGAACACCACATTTTGTATATTTTTACGAGGGGTTTGGTGCTTTGATCTTACATGTTAAACAAACAAGTTTCCTTTTATTTAATTTTTGAATGGTTTTAACTTAATTTTACCCATTTTGTACCACTTCATCAATAAAATGACTATGAGCTACGTGTATTGTCCTTGTGAACTTACCCTTTTAATAGTTGCATGAAGCGTTATAAGAACGCTCTTCCTTGTGTAGAGTTTATTTACTCATTTAATTAAATTTAAATGGTACTTATGGAATTAAATGTAAATGTCATATATTCACAGCGCAAAATCATCTATGCTACACTGTTTAACATGTTCGAAACGTTTGGGTTGGTACTATTTCACTTGGACTATCGTTATAATCGTCTCTAAGTTTGTTTTATGCTTCAAATTACTACTTAAGCGAAAGTGGTTAATCAGTATAACTTTTAACTGAAACTCTGAATAGCATCATCTAGGACAAGCGTGGTTAAGAAAGTGAATAAGGTGTTTTTATCTACTTTTTAATTTCATCCGAAGTCAGTATATATCTATTGTAAAAATGTTTATTTAACCAAATTGGAAAATGGCAAGTTCTTAAAAATGCAGTTTTCTGAATGGTCAGTTCGAATTCAGGCATTTATCAGGCATACGCCTAAAAATAATTATTTCAAAATTCATACTGCTATTTCTTTTGTAGTGGTAAAGTTAAAAGTATATTTACCTGATTAGTAAAATCCGTGTAAAAGCGGTCTACGTAAGCGCATAGACCATATCCACAATTCGGACTACGGCATGTGTACTAAAATGGCAAATTTTGCCGACATCTGGGTAGTCGAAATGTGCTTTTCAGAGAAATAACAAATGAAAATAGAAAATTAGCGCTCAACTCATTTGCACGGATAATTCAGCTTTATTGTGTGTGATATAGTTTTTCGCATTTATGCCTGATGATACTGCATATATGTACCGAAAATTGTGATACTAAAATACTGATAAATTTTCCCACTTTAGTCTTTGAATTAAAGTTTTTTACGTATTGTCACATTGGAATAAAGTTTGTTTAGCAGCGACGTCGAAATTCCTCAGAAAAATTATCATGTACCCCACCCACCTGATTCTTATACATTAAAATGTAAGAGCATGAAATAAATTTTGTCGATTCTCAGAATTTGTGTCAGAGGGAACTAACCATTTCATATTTTCAGCTGTCATGAACACAATACAAATATGATTATTACAAACGATTTATTTATAAATTATGATACAACAGACGTATATAAAAAGAAGACAGATGTATAAAAACGAAGTGTATGAAAGGAGTACATTTTAAAGTGCGTCAGTGCAGGCTTAACATATTTCGGAAAAGTGTCTCTTTGCGCTAAAGAAGCGTAATACAAGATCCTATATGTCTGATGTCCACTAGTTATCTTTGCTATTTGATTAACCCACTTTCCGCAAAAGCACTGTGTAAAATTAGTACTTTCTGTGCATTTGTGTTTATACCAGTTTCGTGTTTATACCAGTTTCGTCTAAAACAAAATCGGATGAATTATATTGATCTGTTTCCGCTAAATATCCGAACTGCGTTTCTGTTTCAAAATCTGGCGGATTTATGTGATATATTGCCGTCACATACGGACGATCTATGTAATCAATTAATACAGTCGCTTCTTGTGGTCCTTAAAAGCAGCGGTGAATTTGCTGAACTGTCATCCAGCGTCGGACTTGATAAACAATTTCTCCACTCCATTGCAGCGTCTTCATCCTTCGCCTCAAAGACAAACCCTTTCCTAGATTTTTCAGAGTCTGTTTCTTGTTGTGTTGCTTTCGATATCACAAATCTTTTCTTAGAATAACTGCAAAGACTTACTTTGCATTTTCTCAAGTTGACGAATCCATACGAACAGATGCTGTCCGAATCTGGATATAATTCCATTACGTGCTCATCGTCTTTCATGATGCATTTTATGAAAATTTTGTGTTTGTTTATTGTAATATCCCGGGAATTTTCAACTATAATTACTTCACCCATTTTAGTGAAAGTGTTGGAGTTTTCAAACGGAACCTTAAGCAATTTCTCCATCCTAAGAGGTTTATTTTGTCTGAGCGATTGTTAGAAGTGTTCTTTAGCTGTTGACACTGAGGAAAGATACGTTATGTCATGACGGCCAGTATTTAAAGCTGTTCCCTTGGAAACAATAATGGATAATATGACGTCAATAGCGAACAAAAACTAATGCAAAATGGAACAGTCACACTTATATTTACGTGGCTATTTAGCAGGTATGATGTTCTAATTAATTTAAACACGATGATGCCGTTAAACTTTCTGACGCACACATGACATTCCTGAAAAAAACACTCCCTACATGAATGTATAGTCATAGGACCTAACTGTCGTTTAAGACCAAAATTTTAGAATAAAATTGACACGGTCGACATGGTCCTTTCGTGATTTGTTTCTTTGCCAAAAAAATTGTTTGGTTTCGCGATATTTTTTTACTAAAATTAAAATTCATACTTTTTTGGACATTTTTCAATCCTTTTGAAAAAAAATATAGGTTTTATGCTTTCTACGATATCCTGAAAAGTTGGACAGTATAAATGTTTACTACCACTAAACAACTGGCTGTTTTTTTTTAACAATCAACTGTTACTGCATGTTATTTAATGATGATTGTAGCACTATATGCAAACTTAATTTATAATTTAGTACAGTTAAATACATTTGATGAGGTAAATATCTGACGATGAAATATGTTAGTGAAAGATAGCCATTTTTCTCTTTTCTTGTTGTCGTGCAATCTGGAGGCCAGTGCTGTAAGCACAAGATACCGTTTTCCTCTTGCCTTTCGGTTCAGACTGTTGAAATTTTCAGATACTAGTATCTATCTGTCAATGTACAGTTAGACCAAAGAAATACGTTTTTAACTTTTATATCAAAAGCGGATAACTGCCCTTCTAAGGCAAGAAAAATAGCCGCTTGATATTTTTGCAAAAACTAGGGTTTTCATTTCTATTTGAATTTAAATGTTCTGATTTAGTTTGGATTGTAGTTCAAGGAGGAATAAATGACAGTTTCTCTGTACAAATATATCGACTGAAGATTGGACAGTTGCCGTCCAAAGGGTGAAGGTTAAAATTTGGTGCCATATTTGTATTACTATAATTTAGTGTGATATTGTGATCAATTAAGTGGCAAATGAACACCCCAGCCTCAAAAACTAACTACTGGACTCTCAAAGAATCAAATTTATAACAAACGGTTTGCAACATGACCAAAAACACTTGTTGTTCACTTAAATAAAAACTTCTAAAGTACCTTCGGTATTTTGACCTGCTAATGAAAAATATCAACCCTTGGGTTATTAGCGCACAGTCAATTCAAACATAAACGGGAGATTCATGACGTTATCTGCGCAATACCTTTTACGTTGTTGTTACACAGGTATTAAGCTGAACCTGAATCACCATCTGCGCCGATGAGGAATGAAGGTACTTCGCTTCCGGTACCGCAGGTACTTTGCCAATGTTGACAAAATGAGCGAAATCGGTGAGTTATTTTTCTCTCCATTTTTGTCGTTTTGTTACTGCATGGAGCATTGTGTAAAAAGTCGGGGAATGTAACGGGGGTGTAGTTGTATCTTACCAACCAATTCATGCTAAATTTAGTGGCAAATGATCAATTCTGTAGAAATACAGGGAAAAATAAGCAGGGAAGATCGAATGTCATCTATAGATATAATTTACGACAGTTTGGGTCAGCGGGAAGAAATGAGTCCAAACAGCCGCTGATTTGGTAAATTTCACGTTTCCCAACTTATTTTTCTTTGCATTTATAGGACACTAAATTTAGCAGTTATTGGTTGGTAAGAGACAACTACACACCCGTTACATTCCCCGATTTTACAAAAATAAATGCTCTATGCAGTAAAAAATGACAAAACTGAAAAGAAAATCACTCGCCGATGCCGACCTCACACCTTTTGTTAACAATGGCGAAATACCTGCGGTCCCGGTAGCGAAGTACCTTCATTCCCCATTTAGTACCCGTGTGTTAATAATGTGCAAAAAGGTAAAAGCCTGCTTTCTTAGTTCAATAGCAAGAGCACAGATCTAAGGATCGCGAGGTCGTAAGTATGCTCCCCCGGCGAGGCTAATGTTCTCCATGACGATAGCGTGTCGTAAGTAATTTCGTCGCCCGCCTCTGATTCATGTGGAGAAGCTGGCAATTACTTGCGGTGAACAGGTTAGTACGGCTACAGAATCCAGGGCACTGGTTAGGTTCACTGCCCTCCAAGACGATTTGACAGAAGACATTGTATCGGAAGTAATTTCGTCAGATTTGTGTGGAGAAGCTGGCAACTACTTGCAGTGAATAGGTTAGTACGGGTACAGAATCCAGAGCACTGGATAGGTTCACTACTCGCCATTACGTAAATTAAATACTGTTGAAAAACGGCGCCAAAACCAAAACAAACTAACAAACAGAAATATCACTGACAAATACATAATCAGAGAACATTTTTATTTTCAACCGGGAGCGATAGATTATGGAAAAGTGTGAGGTCAAAGGTTCAAACCCAATTCAGTTCTCCTCTACGCACCTACTCAAATAATTATAGTACTGTTTCCTTCTCAAATAGAAGCTGACTCGAAAATGTTTAAAGCTTATACTTTAACAATCGAGCAACATAAATTGTAATGAAAATAAAAACCGTCAAACCTTTCTTGAAAGCGAATACCCACATAAAACATTTTCTTTCCTAACTGACAAGTTTCTTAGTAAATTACTTCCTCTGGAATAGCAAGTTACGATTAACGACGAAATGTTGGTGTTTCAAGCGGTGAGCCGTCTAGAGGGGTTTCACTGTATCGTCATTGATGAAAAAAGGCATAAAACATGCCAAAATGCCCGAGTGCAAGCAGATCAAGGATACCTGCAAATAAGCTACTAACGGTACTTGATTCAGTGTTGTTATACTGGGATCATGGATTCTATTCAATTTCACAGACACTTGGGGTCAGGAACCCCCATTCACACAACTGTCCTCCGCCCCTGCCAAAGATTATCGAATATTTTGTAGCATTTTAACACTGCACATAGGTGACGATCATAAAACGCATTTTTTTTTTTACAATTTCAGCGTATTTTAAAAAAAGCATTTTCACCATCAGTGCTCCTAAAATAAGAAGAGTGAAACGTGGTGACAGTGGTAAATGTTCATCATGACTGACTGATAAAACAATATCTAGGTTATGATATCACACTGTACGTGTCTGTTTTAGATGTTTTGTATATATAAAATATTGCAAATGTCTCTGTCACTACATTCATGCCTATATCGTTTTGTTATATAGAGTATGAAATACCATAAATACCACAATACGTGGTATTTCAATAACTGCTGTATCATACAAGAAAATGTCGGTAAAACCGATGGATGCTCTCCAAAATATGATTATTGCATTTTAGAAGCACAAAAGTGGAATTCATTGACTGCGCACATATCTCATCTTAGTAGTGAAGTTACCGAAGAAGTTTGTTAGAACTTCAATAAGAAGGTAGTTAGTAAGAAAACGCTTCCAAAGAAGTATCGCTAAAAATCAGCCAGGGTTTGCTGCGGGATACTCTGGGCAGGGATGGCGCTATAGTTTACTAATGTTGATCAATCAAAAGACATTAACTCAGTGGAAACCAAAACATGAAGGTAATATACGCATCTTCCATTGGAAGTGCAGCTGTCTATGAACTTTCACTGAATTAAAGCCAAAGGTTGTTGAGAAATACTTTAGACAAGGATGGCACTATAGTGTACTCGTGTCAAATAATCTAAGGGCAATAACTCAGTGCAAAATCAACCAACCGGAACACTAAGATGATATGCGCATCTCCTCTTCAAAGTGAAGCTTCCTATGCATTTTCACTGAATTACAACCAAAGGTTGTTAAGAAATACTCCGAAAAAGGATGGCACTTCAGTTTACTTATGTCGAATAACCAAAGGGTAATAACCCAAGGTGATTGATATAGACATGATTTCAGTGTACTCTACCATGGTATAGACAAAGAAAAAGTGACATTAACTTCATATCACTCGGCGGAGGCTGTAGTTTCTCATGGCTATGTTTGAATTTCATTGTTATTGAATCAGTACTTGTTTGTAAAATATCAGGAACGTTTGTAAAGTAACTGAACACAAATAGTACTAAAATTGTCTACAATCCACTACTCCAAATAAAGTGCTTACTACAGAGACTTGTATTTTGCAGAAATAGTTTAAAAGGATCTTACTTTAACAATAATATTGATTCAATATCCTATATTCAGTGGGAGCGTTTTCGGAAGCTGGCTCCAGGTGTAAACCAGGAACCAACGAAAAAACCAGATCACAAACGTTCAATGATATTCAATCTGACGCTGCAAGATTATTAAATGCTTCATTTGCAGAAATTACTGATGTTGCTTACAACGCAGGGCTTAGTTGTTTTGAGCGCTTTAGAAACATTTATGGTGTGCAGTGTGGCCACCTTCCATAGAACAAATAGTCGTGTTTATCTCGTTGTTATCGTTACAGTTCATGGTACCCTCAACAGACCGGCCGTTTGTATGTGCAAGATGAGTAATGTTTTTGATGTTTCTTTGTATTACATTATTGAAAAACGCTTTGAGGGTCTGAAGAGGTCAGCCAGGGTAAGAGAATCTAGACTACCAATAACTCAACATATACTGGAGCACATTTTGTTAGTTTTGCATGCCGTGTGCTGAGTCATTTATTTGCAGAAGCTTACAGTCTTGATTTCTTTGCTTTTCTTAGAATGGGTGAACTGGCTTTAACAAGCAAGAGATCAGTTTCGAATGTTATTTTGATATCTTATTTACTGGTAGATGAAAAGGAAGGTTCTATCAAAATTTCTATTCGGTATTCTAAAACAGATCAATATGGGCAAGGATCAGTTTTAAAGATCAGTAGGTCATATTCTTACATTTGTGCGGTTAGTAACATTGAGGAGTTCTTGAAAAGACGTCAATCAAGGGATGGGCTCTTATTTTGTCACTTGAATGGAAAACCTTGAACACGATACAAGTGTACTGCTGTACTGCAGAATGTTTGAACAACTTACAGCTTGACTACGGGAAAATAACATCATACTCTTTTAAAATAGGAGCGGCAACTGCTGCAGCTATAGCAGGTTACAATGTTGAAACAATTAAGCGCGCCGGGCGATGGCGCACGGAGGCTTATCGTGTTTATCTTAAACCGAAGTCCGTTTACACACTGCCAGGTTTGACATAATTGCATCTTTTTATGTGTACATAAACTAGCTTAACTGGTGTAATGCTGCCATTCGGGTTTTGTTACTTTGTGAGTAATTTGAACCAAATTGTTCTAGGTACAGTAAACGTGTGGCTGGTTGGATCGTCTATCATAAAGCAAGCATTTACTGTCGCAAGACGACGGCCTGGTGCAGTGAACCTTGGTCTGACGTTTGCAGTTGTTTGGTGGCAAGGATACAGCGAGTTGTCTGTACTGAATGTTATCAGTAAATTAAAAACTGTTTGGTAGCCCAGACCTTTCTGATCAGGATAACAAGACTATATGTTCTCATGTACAGACATACATATCCGAAAGTAAGAGATTCATATAGCTGCCCTGAGACAGTCTTATTTCTTCCTTCTCTCATCCATATACTTATCTATCTTTCTGCAATATCTACTGACACATCTATTTAACAAATCATACTTTCTATTTTATCATATATTGTATCTTTTCCACTTTTTACATTAGTAACGAGTACTATTTTCTTGTTTTATGACTATGTTCCTAGTCCCATAAAATATTAAGCTCGATATGTCCGTACAGGTTTATTTTGTCCGCGAAGGAGAAGAATTCTATAAAAAACAAAGACAAATATCAAACAGGGTATGCCACGTACCAAAAACGCAGCCTCACCAAAACGAAACCCACAGCACGCAGACGTGCACACCAAAACACACACACACACACACACACACACACATACACATACACGCGCAAACACACAAAGCCAACACACGAGGACAAAACGAACAAACCAAGGAACACAGTGGGGCACCGCCTTGGAACTTGTCTTCCATTCTTATCCTTTCCTGTGATGCTTTGATCAAAGTATGACATAATAATTATGAATTAGTGTTTGTATTTTATTTTCTGGGAATAAATATGTTTAAACCCAATTTAAAACATTAAAAATGGTTGGAGATATGCCCGACTTGTGGCGGGAATGATTCAGGACGAATTGATCTGAAAGACGTTCGTAAACAAATTGATATTATAATGAAGTTCATCAATGACAATTTTAAGTGCAGAATTATTTGGTCTCAAATAGTTCCACGTAATTCATGGCGTTATTCCGATAGTCATGCTGCAATGAAATTATCTCGAAACTGATGAATTAATAGTTATGCTGTCAAGAAAATCATTAACAAATATGGTTTTTATATAAACATCCTGATCTAAGGGAAGTAACTACATCTTTATTTGCAGCTGATAGAATACATTTATCTTTCTTTGGCAATTGCTTGTTTCTGGCACAGTTATGAACTGTTGTCGTCTGTATTGCAAGCATTTATGTTTGATGGTATAAATTGTTTTGACATTGTAATATTATTTCCCGTTCTCATCGAGCAATCCATATTTCGTTTTTGTTTGTTTTGTTTTTCTTTCGTTCGAATGGTTGCTGTTTCTAAAAGGGTTCCTTTCTCTCTGTTTTGACGGTGGCTAACGTAGCGTCGCAGATTTATATCTCGCACGCGACGTTGCCATTGGGCTGACAGCGAACTCCGCATGAATTGTTACAGTTATGTTTTTAGTGTAGTAATTTAAATCGATGTTTTGTCATAGACGCATGGCTTGGTCGCTGATTCCCAGGATCAGGCACGGATGTTTATTGCTAAAAGTTTAACACGTTGATACAGTGCATTCAGTTTTATTGATTTATTTTAAAGCCCTTTTGGGCGCATATATTCAGTGCTAAAGTTCGCGCATATAAAACTCAGTTAAGCTTTTGGATATTGTGCCATTCAGTTTAAACTCCATTTCGGGGGTAGTTTAAGCCCCAATTTTGTGTAGCCTTTTGGGGGCATTTAACGGATTGTTTTAGGGTCTATTTGTCGGTGACTTGTTGATCTAATGGGGTTTACATGATGAGGCGTGAACCATGTCCAACCAGACCGGGAAAATATAATAAGAAATATATTTTTTTTTGTAAATTTGCTTGAATAAAATGTGTTAAAAACTTACATGACGTTTTATGTAATGATTAGGACGATGGGGTGTCAAACAACGGAAATTGCTGGATGAAAGCCTATCGATTAAATTGACATACACTCTTTGCAAATTAATATATCAATGGTCAAAACACAGATGAATTATTTTGATAGGAGTTTATGTTGTTGACTTTCACTTCGGCGTTAATATCAACAGCGATGTCGATGCAAGTTACGCGGGATAATTTTTGTTTCTGTTTTCTATCTGTTTTTATTCAATTAACTTGACACACGGAGTATAATGTATTGTAACATTGTTTTATTCAAAGAGTAAAATCTGTCTCATCGAGTGAACACCACATTTGGTATATTTTTACGAGGCGTTTAGTGCTTTAATCTTACATGTAAAACAAACAAGTTTCCTTTTTCTTTATTTTTTGAATGGTTTTAACCTAATTTTATTTTTGTTAAGAGTATATATACTCATTTAATTAAATTTAAATGGTACTTATGGAATTAAATGTAAATGTCATAAATTCACAGTGCAAAATTATCTATGCTACACTGTTTAACATGTCCGAAACGTTTCGAATTGGTACTATTTCACTTGGACTATCGTTTTCATTGTACTCGGTTTTTGTCATAGACTCCAAATTTCTTTTATGTTTCAAATTACTACTAAAGCGAAAGTTATTAATCAGTATAACTTTTAACTGATACTCCGAATAGCATCATCTAGGACAAGCGTGGTTAAGAAAGGGAATTTCGTGTTTTATCGCCACTATAATTTCTTCCGAAGTATATATCTATTGTTGTTTATTTAACCAAATTGGAAAATGGCAGGTACTTTAAAATGCAGCTTTCTGAATGGTCAGTTCGAATTCAGTCATTTGTCAGGCATGCGCTTAAAAATAAATATTTCAAAATTATTACTGCTATTTCTTTTGTAGTGGTAAAGTTAAAAGTATATTTACCTGAGCAGTAAAATCCGTGTAAAAGCGGTCTACGTAAGGGCATAGACATTTCCCGCAAACTATATCCACAATTTGGACTACGGCATGTGTACTAAAATGGCAAATTTTGCCGACATCTGGGTAGTCGAAATGTGCTTTTCAGAGAAATAACAAATGAAAATAGAAAAATAGCGCTCAACTCATTTACACGGATAATTCAGCTTTATTGTGTGTGATATAGTTTTTCGCATTTATGCCTGATGATACTGCATACATGTACCGACAATTGTGACACCAAAATACTGATAAATTTTCCCACTTTAGTCTTTGAATTAAAGTCCTTTACGTATTGTCACATTGGAATAAAGTTTATTTAGCAGCGACGTCGAAATTCCTCAGAAATAATATAATGTACCCCACCCACCTGATTCTTATACATTAAAATGTAAGAGCATGAAATAAATTTTGTCGATTCTCAGAATTTGTATCAGAGGGAACTAACCATTTCATATTTTCAGCTGTCATGAATACAATACAAATATGATTATTACAAACGATTTATTTATAAATTATGATACAACAGATATATATAAAAAGAAGACAGATGTATAAAAACGAAGTGTATGAAAGGAGTACATTTTAAAGTGCGTCAGTGCAGGCTTAACATATTTCGGAAAAGTGTCCGTTTGCGCTAAAGAAGCGTAATACAAGATCCTATATGTCTGATGTCCAATAGTTATCTTTGCCATTTGATTAACCCACTTTCCGCAAAAGCACTGTGTAAAATTAGTACTTTCTGTGCATTTGTGTTTATACCAGTTTCGTCTAAAACAAAAACCGGATGGATCACATTGATCTGTTTCCGTTAAATATCCGAACTGCGTTTCAGTTGCAAAATCTGGCGGATTCATCCGATATATTGCCATCACATACGGAAGATCACTAGCCATGTTGTCAATTAATACAGTCTCTTTTTGTAGTCCTTAGAAGCAGCGGTGAATTTGCTGAACTGTCATCCAACGTCGGACTTGATAAACAATTTTTCCACTCCATTGTAGCGTCCTCATCCTTCGCCTCAAAGAGAAACCCTTTCTTTGAGTTTTCAGAGTCTGTTTCTTGTTGTGTTGCTTTCGATATCACAAATCTTTTCTTAGAATAACTGCAAAGACTTACTTTGCATTTTCTCAAGTTGACGAATCCATACGAACAGATGCTGTCCGAATCTGGATATAATTCCATCAAGTGCTCATCGGCGTTCATGATGCATTTTATAAAAATTTTGTGTTTGTTTATTGTAACATCCCGGGAACTTTCAACCATAATGACTTCACCCATTTTAGTGAAAGTTTTCGAGTTTTCAAGCGGAACCTTAAGCAATTTCTCCATCCTATGAGATTTTGTTTTGGTATAAGCGATTGTTTGAAGTGTTCTTTAGCTGTTGTCACTGAGGAATGATACGTTATGTCATGATGGTCAGTATTTAAAGCTGTTTCCTTGAAAACTATAATGGATACTATGACGTCAATAGCGAACTAAAAAACTAATGGAAAATGGAACAGTCACACTTATATTTACGTGGCTATTTAGCAGATATGATGTTCTAATTAATTTAAACACAATGATGCAGTTAAACGTTATGACGCACACATGACATACCATAAAAAACCCACTCCCTACATGAATGTGTAGTCATATAAACATGAAACATTGCTACTGGACTCTAAAAGAATCAAATTTATACTTATATTTGGTACATAAGTAATACGGGAAAACCGAAGGTTTTTCCGTCTATAGATAATGTGTACGTGTATATATGTCAAAGTAAACCTATATACCGTTCAACTTGGGAATAAGTTCTATACCTTCACCGGTTTTGTTGTTGTTGTTCTCCCATAATTCTACCGGACCTGCTGCCATGCTTGCGCAATAAATAATTTTCAGGACGACATTTGATAAAATAAAATTTCTTATGAACGCTCGGGCGCCGCATTATTAAAACAAATTATTCTATCGAGTTGAAAATTCGCGGTATCAATAGAAATCGGTGTTATTCGGGTTTCTTCGTGAAACGAGTTTATGGATGATTCAAGCGGCCCGCTTTTTGTTTCCAATAATGAATTATGATGTAACTTACAGTAAGCTACATTACTGCACTGTTTGAATAACAAAACCGTTGTTTATTTATTTCTTTGATTGTAGAAAAGCCGATAATTTCAAAAAGGTCAATGTAAAACGAATATAGACACGCCGCTGTCCTAACAAAATTTATTTATATACAAAATTTTATCACACATTTATGTCAAAAGTCTCTGTGGTCCAGTGGTTAGTGCACATACTTTCCTTGCGCGAGGTCCGAGTTCGAATCTCGTAGATTGCTTGAATTGTTTCTTTTTTTTTTTTTTTTTTTTTTTAAGCTTAGGCCCAATTTAATTTTTTTTCTTGATATTTATCACACTTTTTTTAATTACTGGAACACAAATCAATAATAAGTATAGTTAACCAATGTTCATGTCTGTAAATTTTGAACAAAATATTCGAAGGCATGGAAAAGCATATATCGATATTGCTTATCTCCCCTCCCTTCCACAATCTTTCACATACATTGCAACTACTTTCTAAAAGTCAATTCATTGACTAGAGTTTTAGTAAAATTACACTTGAAAAAAAATGTTGGCTATAAACTTTAGAGGCTCACTACGATCCCTATCAAGCTAAGAAATTAACCTTAATCATATTCAAAAAAAGGTCCCAGACTGTTAGCAGTTAGGTAAATTAAATTGAATTCCGACCAAGAGTGTTTGTGTTATAAATAAAATTCTGGTCAAGAACTTTTTACAATGAATTTGAAATAAGAATATACAAGTAAATGGTTGTTTGTCATTCTCACATACACGAGTTTTACCATAGCTGTATTGGAGGAACACAATTTGTCCTAAAAGAGTGTCATTTGACAATAATGGCATTTAAACGAATTAAAATAGTCCGTGTTTAGGATAGCAGGATTATGTAAGTTCCGGTATCTATACTACAAAAGAATATCAGAACAAGATGATATTGAATGTGATGTTACACAGGCATAATGTGTAAATTGTTTTGTTTTATTTTTTGGATTGTTTTGTCGTTTTTAGAAACTATTTGTTTGTAACAAATGAACTGAAAAGAATATGTGCATTCCCGGATTCAGAAATTTTTATCAGAGAAACAAATTGATAGCAAAGGCATGATCGTTGTAAACAGAAAGAAAATTGGTAATACTATGTATAAATAAATGACTTGCATTAAAATTTTTATCCAAAACTATTGAGGAAGAGTGTGTTTTACGCATGCTCACTGACAACACATAAAGGCCTGATATTGGGTCATTTTTGAATGACTGTTGCACCATATATAAAACTATGAGGAAAATTTTGTAAATGACAAAGTGTTCGAATTTATCAATGTTCGTACAGCCCCCATTTTACATATCCCTTTCCGGCGCTCACTTCGTGTGAGTTTAAATTAGCTTACTAAATATAAATTTGAATTATGTAAAGTTTTCAGCAAAAGCAGCATTATTTTGATAACAATAAATGATAACAATTTGCAGATATAAAAAAGTGACAGGTAAAAAATCCCTCGTTATCTGTCCGGGTTTATGCAACAGTTTCGTTTTTGTCGTGTTGAGCGACATGTGAAGTTTCCACTTTTCTCTATTTTATCATCAGTACAACTAATGGTACATTTTGGGACTAGATTCTGTGCAGCCAAATATCACTATTATCTTTAACTCATGAATACTATTTTCCATTGTCTGTCTAGTCTTGATACATTTGAAGAAATGATTAGATCTATGTTCATTTAAACAAAACTTTTTAAAACAATTCCCCTTCTTATTTTTATAACAATAGCAAAACCATCAGGCTTACTGTCAAAACTGAAAGTCAAACAGAAAATATCAGAAAGAACAATTTAATGCAGAAAAAAAAGAAAGAATCCGTATCACTATCACTAGGTTTTCCCGTCAGATAGGCAGCGCCTAATTTCATATTATGAGATAAGCAATGCCTCAATCGGGAATCGTTACAGTACATCAATTTGCCCAGAAATATGCGTTTGTATCAATTTAAAGGTAGATTTTGGAATAGAAAACAATACTGCCCATATCTGTATTGATGTGTAAGACGTTGCGGTTAGGACAAGTTATGTGGACGCCTATTACGCACGAGGAAAAAGCGCATTCTTCCAAAAAATCCGAAGTCAGACGCTCTGTGCATATGCCGGAAGACCACATTTTTAATTCGATAATATATCTCATTCGGTATATATCGCATGTTAATGTAGAGGGAGCGATCCCGAATTTCGTCGCTTCGCGATAAATATCGGTAGGATCGATTCCCCACTAAGCTGTACCTGCATCACCATCTACGCCGATGAGGAATGAAGGTACTTCGCTTCCAGTACCGCATGTATTTCACCAATGTTGACAAAATGAGTGAGATCAGTGAGTGTTTTTTTTATTTTGTTACTGCATGGAGCTTTTTTTTTAAATAACAATATCGGGGAATGTAATGGGGTTGTAGTTGTATCTTACCAATCAATTCATGCTTTTAGGGACAAATGTTCAATATCATAGAAATGAAAGCAAAAAATATGTTGGGAAGGAAACGTGAAATTTACCGCATCATCGGCTGTTTGGACTCACTTCTTTGCAGCTGATCACTGCTGTCGTAAATTATACATATAGAGGACATTCGATTTCTGAATTTTAAACTTATGCTAATTTTTGAAAAGTACCGCAAACACTTTAGAATCAAAGCTAACGCTGGCAAAATCAGAAACATAATTTTCTACTTTCGTATCTACTTTCGTATTTCTTAAAATGAAAACATCAAGAGTCTGAATTCAGCGTTTGCTTTGATTCTAAAATAAATCGAACAATAGGCAGTGGACAAAAATAAAAATAATTTTATTGCTTATTTTCTTGGAAATAGCACTACATCTGACGGATATAACATCATTTTGGTGCGGCGATTTGTTTACTTTTTGGCCAGATTTATGCCTCGATGATTTTAGAAGTACCTGAGGAACCTCGAAGTGGCTGCAGGGTCATCGAAGTGCCTGTGGTTATTTTCAAAAATTTGCATACCTTTAACTTGGAATTTGCTGGATAAATTTTATGTTTCGAAATGTTACCTATAGATATAAATTTGCGACAGCAGGGGTCAGCGGGAAGAAATGAGTCCAAACAGCGGCTTATATGGTAAATTTTACGTTTCCCCACTTATGTTTCCTTGTATTTCTAGGAAATTGATCATTTGAAACTAAATGTAGGTTGGACGTATAGGTAAGATAAAATTATTCCCCACTACATTCCCTAATTTTAGAAAAGAAAGTTTCATGCTGTAACAAAATGACAAAAATGAAGAAAAAATCACTCACCGAACTCACTCCTTTTATTAACATTGGCGAAATACCTGCGGTACCGGAAGCAAAGTACCTTCACCACAGGCATAGTTTAGTACCCGTGTGTTAATAATTGGCAAACAAAATGAAATAAATAAAAAAATTATCAGCCTGCCCTCTTAGTTAATAGCAAGAGCGCAGATCTAAGGATCGCGGGGTCGTAAGTTCGTTCCACTGGAGAGACTGATGTTCTCCATAACGATAGTGTGTCAGAAGTAGTTTTGTCGCCGTTGAGAATTTGGCAGTTACTTACCTTCCGTAGAGTAATAACTTACGATTAACAACAAAATGTTGGTGTCTCAAGCGGTGTGCCGTCTTCGTTTAAAAAAAGTAGAAAAGCATGCCAGAATGGCCGAGGTCGAGTATATTAAGGATACATGCAGATACGCGATTTAACTGTACTTTATTCATTGTTGTTGTTCTTCTTCCGGATAATGTGCTGGGCTCCTCTGAAGCATCGTCGCACAATTGTGACTATGTACACGTGTGAAGGGAAAATCAGTGCATCTAACAGGATAAAAACAGTCTGCTCCAGAGTTTCATGTATAGCCCGCAAAGCCTTGTCTTGAAGACATCTAGGGACGGGGCTGACAATGCCTCTTCTGGTAGCCTGTTCCAAAGCTGGATTCCGGAAGGGAAGAAAGAGTACTTACACTCATTAACATTGGTGAAAGACTGAAGGAATCTGTTTGCATGGCCTCTAGTGTGTATGCCAGTTGGAATCAGTATGCATTGGGCTCGGATGTCCACAAAGTAATTGATGACCCGGTATATCATTACTGCCTTGGTTTGTTGACGCCGGGGTTCTATTGTATCCCAGTCCAACTCTTGTATCATGGCGGTAACGCTGCTGGTGTGTCTGTAGTAATCAGTACAGAACAGAGCTGCCATCCTTTGGACTTTCTCGAGCTTGTTGATGTTGGACCGAGTATGGGGGTCCCATACTGACGACGCATACTTGAGTTGAGGTAGAACCAATGACTTGTAGCAAGTTGCCTTGATATTACATGGGCAATGTGATAGGTTCCTACGTAGGAAGACGGTTTTTGTATTGGCTTTCTTAGCTGTGTTGTCTATGTGGCTGTTTCACGATAGTATATTGTTGAGTGTAACGCCCCAATAATTGGCCCGCCCGCTTAGCTCAGTAGGTAAGTGCGTTGGTCTACGGATCGCGGGGTCGTGAGTTCGATACTCGGGCGGGGCGTATTTCTCCTGCTTTTTGATAAACGACATTGGTCGAAATCATTAGTCATCCACCTTGATTCATGGGGGGAAATTGGCATTTACTTCTAGAACAGGTTGTACGGTCAGAACCAAACACGGTTATTAAACGCCCGCTTTAAAAAAGCGAAATATGTTGAAAAAGGGCGTTAAACCGAAAAAAACAAACAAACTTCGCCTTATTCGCTGTTTTAGTTTTGGCCAGGATAAAAATTTGAGCAACTGACCTTTGCTTGTTGGGAGGCCCGAAAAAATTTGCACTTGTTGACATTAAACGCCATCAACCATCCATTCCCCACTCCGTGTTTGGTTGGGTCCTCTTGAAGTGCCTTGCTATCTTTCTCCGAGCTGATCGTTTGTAGAAAAGGCAGCGTCGACAAGGGGGCGTGTTTGTAGATTCCCCTTTTTGGGTTTAATCAGAGTATACCAAAAACGGGGGGCCCAAGTACCGCCCTTTGGGGGGCGGGCCCTGATGCAGTTGCTGTTGCCGGTCCCTTTTAAAAACAATTTTGTTGTCTGCCGCGAGGAAGTTATTTTCCCCCTTAGAGTCTTGCCCCAATCCCGTAGTGGGGGATTTGGCTACAGACGTTGTGGGGGTATTTTAAACAAACCCCTAGGAAAAATAAAGTAAAGGGCGTCGACTTTATTTGTTGTTCAAAACCTCTGCAAGGTCTGGACAGTGGTGATTATTGCAACTCGCATTCCCTCCTCTTTCTAACCCCTTGCTATTGATCAGCGAAAGGGTTTTTTTCGTCGAGGAATTTTTCCCCGGGGGTTAGGAAGTGCTCATAATTCTTGCAGCAAATTCATGCAGGAAACGGGGGGTAACAAACCCCCTTTGCCTTTGTCTCCCTTCTTGAAGTTGTGAGACAAGGCATCCAATCTGGGTCATGTGGTCTATGGGGGGAAGAAATTTTCCTTTAAAGGAACTGGACGAGATCGTGTCAGGCCCTTTGCCTTATGGGGTTTAGCCCCTAAAACGTTTCAAACACCTTAAACAAAATTTCAGTGGGGTGCGAAAATTTGGGAACCCTGGCCCTATGTGGGTAACAGATACGGTCCACTATATAAAACCTGCAAAAAAAGGAAAATTCAGACATTTTTTTTTTTATTTTTAGAAATAAATGTAAATAAAAGTATGTTAAAGGGCAAAACAACAAATTTTTCATTTCAAAGAGTGGTCTTTGCAACCGTATTTTTAAAAAGAAAAAAAAAGTTGTGACGGGGAAATTTTCTCTGACTGCTGAAAAAAATTTCGTTACGATATCCCCCGGTAAGTCTGTTTTCGGAAGTTTGAAAACGAAGATTGCAAATCCTCGCCCCTACATCATGCCTTATCGTCGTTATATAGAAATGAAATATAAAATAACAAATACGGGGTATTTCAAATCGCTTAACTTTAAAATGCGGAAAAACCGTGATGCCTGGGAAAATGATTTTACATTTTAGAAGCAAAAAGGGGAATTCATTTGACTCGCCTTACCGTCTTGTAGTAAGCACCGAAAAGTTTGCAAATTGACAAGTATTTTATAAGAGAATGCTTCCAAAGAATTTTGAAATAAAAAAGCGGGGGTTGCTGAGGAATCCCTTTGTAACCTGTAGTCTAAAAATTTAAATAACCAAGGGCAGCAGTAAAAGAAAAAACAAAAAAAGAAGAAAAATACGCATCCCCCTTTGGAAGTGCAGCGTTTAGAACTTTCCCCCTAAATTTTTAAAGCCGCCTTTGGAAAATTTTTAGAAAAGGGATGGCACTATATGTCAAAAGAAAAATAAAAGGCAATAACCATGCAATTCAACCTGATTCCTCCATAAAGAATTCAACTCCCGAGCGGGTTTCGAACCACACGAGGGGGCAAGTGCTTTGAAGTCCCCGACCTTAACAACTCCGACAGAGGCCCCCCGAAAGCCAAATACCACATCTCATCGGGAAATGAAGCTTTTTGTGAAGTTTCTTTAAATTTTTCAAGCAGGGGTTTTCTGGGGAAAACTCCGGAAAAATTGGGAATAAAAAAGGGGCATAACTCGTAAAAATTCATCCGTCAACTAAAGAAATAGCGCATTTCTTTTACAAATGCAGCTTTTATGAATTTCACTGAATCAAGCCAGTAATCGCTGACAATACTCCGAACAAAAATTTACAAAATTGAATAATAAAAAGTCAAAAAGTCAGTAAAAAATCCCACCGGAACATGAAGAGAATGTGCAATCCACCGGGGGAATTTAAAGTTTCCTAGAGGTTCCACTAAATTCAGTAAGTTTTTGCTGACAAATAAGTCAGAAAAGAAAGGGCTAAGATATTTAGTTGAATAATCAAAGAGCAATCTCAAAAAAAAATTATGCCCCGGAAACAAAAAGAAAATATGCGCATCCCCTTAGGAAAAAGCTCCAGAATTTTCGAAAAATTCTCAGTCTTTAAAAAGAAAACCCCAGAAAAAATTGCAGGACGGACGGACGAAGCGGCAAAAAAATTTTCCCCCCCTTTGGGGGACAAATAATTTGGCGTGTAAAAACGGGTAGGCCAGTAAACTATGATCAAAAGGCCCAAAAAAACGTCGTTTAAACAAGAAAAAACAAAAAGCTCAATATTATCGAAAATGGTTCCAAAATTCTTTTAGCAAACGTGTTCTTTAAAAATAATTGTTGTATAGAGACAGCTAAAGAACTTTTCAGTAATCAAACATCTTAAGGGCTTATTTTATATTTCGGGGCGAGTTTTCTTCAAAGAAAAAATTCATTTTCAAAGATGCTTTTACTATTCGAACTCAAAGAAATTTTTTTGTAAATTTTTTTGAAGTTTATTAAAATACTTTTAATAAAATTTTTGAAAAATATGATTTTAAAACCGCAAAAAAACGGTCTTTCCTTTTCGTGAAAATACGTAAAAAAGTCCAGAGGGTTGCCGTTTTTATAAGTAAAAAGTTTCTAAATGTATGTTGGTTTACGTATCCCTTAAGGGCTTATTTAGTCTAAGGCAACCACCGGAAAACCGAAATAACTACGGAAATACGAAAACGAGGGGAAAATTCCCAATTTTTAAAGGCGAAATTAACGGCCTTACCAATTATTTTATATTTATTTAACAGATTGCTTTTTCTATTGATTCCCATTTGTATCACAGAAAAAACAGAAACCTGGAAATATTTTGAGCATTTCATGTAAGTAATTTTTTACACTTTTAACTTTTATTTAGGGCTCCTCAAAAGATTAGCTTTTGAATGTTTTTTAAAAGCTTGGCTTTGCGTTTCCAGTTCCCTCATTTTTGGGGGACTTGCTAATCGTTTCTACGTCCCATCGCCCACGTAAACTTTCTTGTATTTTTACTTTCTCCACTACGGAAAAAGTCCGCGTCCTTTCATATTGACCGGTTCGCCACTTTCCCCGATTTCAGACCTGACACTTGTTCAACTTAGATTCAGAAGGGCTGTTACGGAAACCTTTAAAACATTTTCCTGAATTGCATAAAGTGAAAAATTTACTTAAATTTTCTGGGTTTGGAGAATGTTTCGTGGAGTAGAAATAGCCTGACTTTCTCTTTTAAATGAAACCCAGAGCCCGGAGCTTCGTAAAAAAGTCTTCAGGAAAAACACCGCTCGGTCGAAAAATTAACCTCTTTGCCCGCTGGGGTTGCGTTTGAAGGTTCAATAGGGAAACTTCAAAAAAACTCAAATGACGATTTTTGAGAGAACGGTTCAGATTTGTCCATTGCGAAATCTCCTCAAAAAAATTCTTTTTTTTGGCAAATGTTTTTCCCAAACTACTGTCAAAAACTTTAACATTTTTTCCCCTTCTGTGCACTTTTCAAAACAGAGTATTTTCCCGTTTTCTTTCAAACATTTTGTAAGGATCCCAAAAAAATGGTTTAAAAAGAATTGCCGACTCATTTCTAAAACGACTAAATCTTTGACTTTCTTCTTCTTGTCCCATACGTAACATTTGTAAACTTTCATTTCTACTGCTTTTGCTACGTAAACTAAAGTCTACAATATCATATAGGCAGAGGCACTACCCAAGACAACATAACATTTTGGGCCCGATTTTTTTAACCGTTGGTTTTAAGGGAAGGAAAAACCCTTTCCGATTTTGTTTCCGACTTTTTTGTCGGTAGAGATTTATCCGATTTCGGCCGAGCTTTCGCCGCACCAGGCCGATCACTACCAACGTCCCGACCGCCCAAGGGGTTCGTCAATCCTAGGCGCTTTTCCTTTTGGTGTACCGTTTGGGATTTTGGGAAAATCTTTGCCGAACGAAAAGGGGACTCCCTTTTAATTTCCCGGGAAAAGTACAAACAAACTTGAAGTCCCCCATTTTTTTAGAATAATTTAGCAAATTTAGTTTCGAACACTAGTTTTTTTCTATAGGGGTCTCTTCTACTCGTGGAGATTTTACTCAAACTTTTTCTCATACTGAAAAATTTTTGATTTGAACGTGTGCATCCCTTTTTTGAAGCGGGTCGCGAAAACTTATTACATAACGTCCTTAGCTTCGAATTTTACAAAGTGGAAAAACCCTAAAATTGGGTCTGGGGGTGTTTATTTTCAATGAGCTGCCTATGGCTTTTCGGGCTAAAATAAAAAAAACAATTCTGAAAATCACACGGGGAAATGTAAATCGGCAAAGTAGCAAAAATTTAAAATTCTCTTTACCTTTTCATCTGGGTTTTCATAATAGAAAAAAAAATAATGTTTCCCCGGCAAATTGTTTCGCTTTGTTATCACGGGGCTACCTTTAAAAACAAAAAAACAACACTTTTTTTTTTTGGATCAAAACCATTACCAGAGTTCCATGGATAATTCCCCGTCGGAGGGCCCATCTTTTAAATTTAAAAAAAACCAAAACAAAATTTCGTCGTAATATATAAAAACTTTTTGAGGTATCTTGGGCCCTCGTAGATTTTCAATTTATTCTGCATGAACTTTCAAAAAACATCTTACACCAATAAACTTCGGAGTACAACCAGCCACGCCACACCATAATTATGTTTTTCTAACACATTTGATTTGTCACGATTGATAAGGCTAATATACAATGAAAACAAATTGTACTTTTGTATTCGAGTTGTTCGTAGGAAACCCCGGAACCGGTCTCTCATAAGGAATTCGGTTTTGAATTTAGTACGATTCGAGCCCACACCTCCGGTTGGGCGGTCCCACAAAAATAACATTACCGCTCTCCCTCTTCCCCTTTTTATTACAATTTTGGGAAAAAGAAAAATAACAATTTTAACCTTTACGCCATTCAGAATAATGTATGTAACATTTAAAAAAAAAGTGTTTTTCACTTTTTCTCGAACTTTCGCCTAAATTGATTTTTTTTTTTACAGACCAAATGTGTAGATACGTACACACTAGAAATTGGGCGAAGTGTTTGGTTACAGTATTGGTTAAGAGTGGCAGACGTTTTGTGCCGAGGAAAGCACCCGTTTTTCTTTCTTCGACGCTTTTTACGTTATTAAAATCCATCAATTAACAAGAAAATTACAAACAAAAAAGTTAGATGAATCGAGCGATTTTATCCGTTTGTACGAGGCCATCCTGTTATATATAGGAAAACGTACTTAAAAAAAAGACAATTTTTTCAAATTAAACCCAAATTCAAAAAACGTAAAGTCGTCATCTTTAAAAGATAGGGGATCACAATTTATTCGCAAACGATTTAGAATTCAAAAGACGAAATTTTAAAACAAACCCCATTTTTATTTTTCCCTATTTTCTACAACATAAATTTGTTGAGAAACTGTTTTTTACTAAAAATAAAAAAAGAACTTGAAGTGAAAAAAGTAATAAAATATTCCCGAAAAAAGAATTACCCTCTTGTTAAGCAAATAAATAAAAGCCAAAAAAAAATACTGACCCAAATTTAAAAATACAAATGCTTTCTACTTAGCCAGTTTTGGGCCCCAAAAGAATCCAAAGAACCCAATGACTTTCCAATTTGGAAACGATATCACAAAAAATGAAGGTTTTTTTTAAAGCTATGAAGCCCTTTTTAAACCCTTCCTTGGGAAATAAATTTTAGAGTGTCAGTTTTTAAACCGGCCCAAAAAAATTTGTTTTAAATGATTTGAAGGGATTTAGTAGGTAAACCTTTTCAGAATGGGTACGTATTTTAACCATATCAAAAACAGATTTTGAAGATTTAGAAACCTATAACAATGGGGCATAAACTTATCGGAGTGGGGGGTTTCGGTACACAAAGTATTTGATTGTTAAAAGTTTTTGGGAGAAAATTTTATCTACAATTGTCACGAAGAAAAACTGAGTTAATCTAAAAATTTTTTTTATAAAAGAAGGACACGATCCCTAAAATTTATCCATTCATCCCCCTAAAGATGTAATTAAAAAAAAAAAATTCGGGATCAACAAAGATGACAAACATTCCAAATTAAACGGTACATTTCGAGGTTGATTTGAAACTTGAAAAAGTAAAAACTAAATGAAAAAAAATACAAATTCTGAGTACATTACCCCGGATTTTAAAAAAAAAATCTATGGCTAATTGTTGATAGTTAATTAAAGCCCGTTAATATTTTTTTTTAATGGCCATTAAAAAAGTAAAAAGTATGCCATTACACACACAATACACAAAAGGTATAAATATGGCCCCAAAATAAATACCAACAGATAAATCACTAACCCCGGGTTTTTTTGGGTTTTTTTTTGAAAAATTTTTAATTGTTCTTTTTTTTTCTGTTTTAAACACCTTTTCAAAATTACGGCGGACACCCACTAGAATTTCATATCATGTTCCCAAATAAAAACAAATCTCCCCACTTTTCCCAGGTAACCCAAAAAAGGGGTAAAAAAATATTGTTTTAAGTCAAGCCTAGGGCAACGTTATACCTCGTCCGTGAGAAAAACCCAGTCCCCTTTACTTCGAGCTCAACCCCGGGCTCAAATACGGTAAAATACCACATTTCAAGGCAAAAAATTTATTTTTTAGGAAAATTTTGATTAATGCGATAATTAAAAAACCATGCATTATTTGTTCCTAAACAAAAGAGAAAAGCGATGGAGAGACATTCTTTGGATTTCCCCCCCACAGGGTTTGATAATGCAGCCGAAAGCACTCTTCTCACAATTTCAGATAGCGCAATAAGAACTGTAACAAATCAATAAATACCATGTTTTGTTCAAGTATTTTTAAAAATCCATACTTTTCGTGAACTTTTTTTTTCATTTTGGAAAGAAACCAAATTTAAAAATTACCCCTTTTAAACAGACTCTCGGATCATGCTCACAAAACGGGGGTACCCATATAAGTTATAAATTTTTTTCAGCCCTTTAATAGGACATATTTGTGGTGTTTTAGGATTTAATATCATAGAACGTCATATTCAGAGTGCAATCTAATCTTTATGATTTTATATGGTATGTTTGTAAATATATGCAAACGAGACAAAAAAAGAAAACAAATTCTTACGCCTTTTTTAAAACCAATTCATGGGCCATTACAAAGATAGAAAATTAAATACCCGCCATTGCTAAAATTGTATACTAGTATTTAACGGACATTAAAAAGGTGACAATATGCCACGTTTTCAGACGAAAAGGCAATATGAAGATTCAACCTTGCTATTTTTAATACAATTTAAACCATTATTTACGTATGAAATTATGCGATATATCTTATACTAGATATACTAGCCAATAAAAAGTTAATTGTACATATTTATCACAAGTTGTCGTGGCCGAGTGGTTAAGGCGATGGACTAGAAATCCATTGGGATCTTCCCGCGCAGGTTCGAATCCTGCCGACAACGTATGTTTTGCCAACCTTACAGATAGCGTCAAAATCAGACTAGCCACTAGACTAATAATTAGACTAGCCACTAGACTGATAATAGAGCTATTTCTACAGTTTTTTTGTTTAATTCAATTTCAAAAGCCATTCTATTCTAGAGATTTTCTTAGAGGAACGATGTTAAAATTATGATATTTGACATAGGATATAGATTAGCCCAGTACATCAGTACATAGAAATATAAAAAAGATATATCTTAGTCTAGGAGCTAGTCTACGTCAAAATAAACACATTGTCAATAAACGTACACCCATTGTATATAATATATGTCTTACTTAAAGGCACTGGCCTCCAATCACTCGAAAACAAAAGAAAAGAAGATGTTTTTAGATATCCTATGTCAAATATCACGATGATTTTAACATCGTTCCTGTTAGAAAATCTCTAGAATAGACTGGCTTTTGACTCTACGAAATTGAATCGGTACTGGTAACGACAGTTGAAACATCTTTATTGCCGCGGCGGTCCGGGTTCGATTACCGACGCGGTCATCTTTTTTTTTGATTTGGCTTTTTAAAATGGTTTAGAAACAAAAACTCATATTCTAATGTTCATGACATGACCATGAAAGATAATTTTTAGCAAAAATTGTAGGTCAGTGCCATTAAGATAATTGTCAAGGTTTATGCATTAAGACGTGCGTGTCTCTCGCAAACATATCCTATTGTATCATTTGGGAATCGATTTAAACCGTTTTAACAGTTGTGACCGACTCATCGAACCAAACAGGACGAACCTCATAGAAGTAATATTATTTCCACAGTTTAATATCACTGAACTTTTAAAAAGTATGGCTATTACCATACCGATAACTATAAAGTTTATTGGCTGCCATTGTTAAAATTGTATGTTCAATAGACATTAAAAAGTTGAAAATAAGCCATACTTTGAGATTAATAACTTCAAAATGAAACATTATGACTCAACCTGGCTATTTCATGATCTAAATGTTTTAGAAACTCTTCCGTGGCACAAAGATTTATTTTATGCGATATTTAAATGGACCAAGTATTCGTTTTACAGGACGTTTATAATATGGTATCTGTACGGACTAGAAACCCACTGAGATCTTCCCGCGCAGGTTCGAATTCTTCCGGCAACGTTCATTTTGTTAACCATAAAGCAGCGTCAAAGTGCACATTTAGCATTTATATAGGCACATGAGGAAAAAATGAAAAAAGAAAGGAATTATATGATAAATTTAAGCACTGCACTAGTCAATGTCGCGTGCCCGAGTTAAAATTAAAGTTTTGTTGTAATTGGTTTTGTTCAATGTTACCAGATTATGTGTAAAATCTTTGATTTGTCGACTGATATGCTTGGCTGAAATACATTGACTTAGGGTTGTCAAATAAGATAAGGTAGATAAGATAGCATTTGTATGACATCCGGTCTGGGTTTTTTTTCACAAGGATAAATATTAATCAGCCACATTACATAATCTGGACATACTTTGTAGTAAAACACTTTTTATAAAACGTTGTTAAACGTAACTGTAAGTGAAAACATAATTTTAGGGCAAGCCTAAAGTTTAATGGAGGCTACATGTCTTTAAACAGTTTCACTGTAGTTTATCCCAGCAATGACTGTATTATATGCAAAATAGTAGTTGAACAGTAACTAAATCTATGATAACCTAATGCAGTTTATGTCATGCAAGAATAACCTATATTTAATATGAGAACACTTGAGTTGTAAATAGCGATGATAAAGGGACGAAATACGAAACTATATCAGTTTTTCAAGGGTTCTTCTGTCATGTTAGCGGAACATACGTCCCTATCATTCGCAATTGTAGCTAAATCAAAATGTTGAAGTACTTTCTGAAGAGGGCACTCGTACTAATATCTGACTTTTTACTGACATGCACACAAACCTTCAAGGTAAAAACTGTCAAACTGAATTGTATCAACAAGAAGTAGCTGTTAAATTATATAAGATATACAGTATTTAGACTGGCATTTTTGAACGTAATATTTCAAGTAGATTCATACCCTATAGTCAATGAAGATATTCAAAATCTGGCGGTTTTTAAGACCAGCTGATTGCCTAACCCTGTTGCAGACTTTCAAATGTACTTTAGAATCATCGAAGTGATTTTTTTGTATCTATAAATGAATTCAGACATTTTAAATTTAAATAAATTCACAGGTGTTTATTCTTCATTAGGACCGAAGTATCGAAATACCGGGGAAATTCTGGCACGTAATGAGCGAAAATAAACGTGATAAAAGATGTCAAACTTGGAATCAACAAAAGGCGAGAAAAGCAGATATCACAAAAAGAAGCAAGAACACAAAGAACCCAAAGATTCGAAATAAATGAAAGGCAAAGGGGCATATAAAGAACGAAAAGTGGCCATGCAGAAGGCAAACGAAAAACCTAAACTTTAAAGCAAAAATATCGAAATGCTGAATAAAAATGACACAATAATATAAAACAACAATGCGTCGAAATAACGAAATGCTTAAGAAGATACTTACAACTAAAAACAGAAAAAACAAACAAAAAAAAGAACAAGAAAAAAACAAACAAAAACATGAGTTGCGAAATTACTAATAGGTAAAACTCAGCGAAGGTAAAATGCGTCAAGCTTCGACGTCAAGCGGCGACGTCATATATATGATCTATGGATTAAAGCTTCGGCAGATGCAGGTGATCATGGAAGGCCGGTGCGCCATGCTAACTGCCAAAAGCTATATCGAGGGCTTGGTGCAAAACTATTGTAAGTGTATATAAATAAAGAACAAGATACAATAGTTTTGCGCCAAGCCCTCGATATACTTTATTCTAAATGCTAATTGCTAAATGCTTAACATCATATATCAACTGTCAAAGACGGTCCGGAATTACATGGCAACGGTCATTTGCATTTCTAACACTGCTACGTCCTTGTGCCAATAACAACTTCACGTATGCATTTATTAAACTTAAAGGCGTACGCTAGAATTCCCAGTATATGAGATGGGCGAAAATTTTCCCAATAACAGAATTTCTTTAAACTTTGGATATTGAAGTACAATCATCTAAGAAACAAAAAAATGCAATAAAAATCATAGGTCACCGGATTCGAAAAAGAGTTATCTGCCCTTGAATACGTCATTTTTGGGGGAAATGCCGTTTTCAAGGGCAGATAACTGTTTTTCGATACCGGTGACCTATGATTTTTATTGCATTTTTTTGTTTCATAGATAATTTTCCTTCAATATCCAAAGTTTGAAAAAATTCTGTTATTGGGAAAATTTTCGCACCAAATTCTAGCATACGTCCTTAAGATACAAACTAATTATGTATATATTCCACTGATATCAGATTTATTTCGTGATTTATACTAAAACTGATGAATAATGAAATCAAACGGTAGCTTACTACAGTGTCTCTATCAATTCCAGTATTAAATTTACTAACACTTTCATGATACCATTCTATGATAAAACATTTGTAAACTATGACACACTATCACACACGGTTAAAATCGTCGCATTTATATGAAATGGCCCGCATTAAATTAATGCGCCTACCGCATCGATTCTTTGATTATTATTAATATATCCATCGGTTTGTTTATTGATATGTTAAAGAAAATTGATTTTAGATTACTACAAATAAGATATGTGCTATCTATTCAACCCCGGGAAACTGCAAAAGTAAATTGATTTTAGATTAGTACAAATATGATAAGGACTATATCATCATGCATCTGTTCAACCCCAGGAAGCTGTGAGAGCGATTTTACAAATATTCTAAAGACATAATATGAAATATTCTGTAAAACCTACGACATTTTAGCAAATGAATACGAAAATCTGTATTACTCTGGGTTGAAATCCAATTTCGTATTTTGCCTGCACCTGGACTACTTTCATTTCATTAGTATCAACGACCCGGGAAGTAAACAGTACTTTGTTTTATTTCATAGGAGTTCCGACTCCATATTTTGCCCCTGCCTGGCCTCATGTTAACAAAACATTTTTCGTGAACAGTCACTTGAAAAAAAGGCATTAACTTAACATTAAATTTCAAACATGCAATTTAGATGTAAATGACAAATACTTTTTGAGATACAGGGAACACAAACATTTATTCCCTTAATACATATTTTGACCTAGACAAGGGACATAACTCTTGTCTTTCAGAATGAAATCCAAATCAAAACTCGGGTGCACGAATGCAAATGCTGAATAATATTCCTACACGGTTTCATGACCCTAGGTGAAATAGTGTTAAGATATATGCAACATAAACTTCTAGGTACTTAAGGTGCATTTTTCACTACGTTAGGGACCATAACTCTTGTTTGGATGAATGACATCCCAACTAGAAGACCAGGTGCACAACTTTACATGCTATGTATCAATCCTCTAATGTGTTATGACTCTAAGGCAAATACTTTTTGAGATGCATGCGGCACAAACTTTTATGACATTTTATGCATACTACTAACAAAGTCAAGGACCATAACTCTGGTCTGGCTGAGTAAAATCTCAAACAAATTCACATGCTGAATACTATTCCTATAATGGTTCATAGTCCTAGGTCAAATTCTTTTTGAGACACATGCGACACTATCTTTTAGGCCCTTTTCAAGCAAATTTTTGATTGAATCAAGGGCCACAAATCTGGTCTGACTGTGTAAAATCGCAATCAAAGCATCAAGGTACACAAATTCACATAACGAAAGACAATCCTATGCGGTTTGATGACTCTATGTCAAATACTTTTTGAGATATGCACAACTCTAAGTGAGGGCATTTAAGGAAGGTTTAACTGTATATAATTTTCCATTCTTTGAAGTTCTTTCGTATCCCCATTTCTCCATTCTGGCGGCTGTATCCAACAAGAAAATATCAGTAAAACCGATGGATGCTCCCAGAAAAATGCATTATTACATATTAAAAGAACAAAAGTGGAATTCACTGACTGGGCACATATAGTTTACTGATGTTGAATAATCAAAGAGCAATATCTCATTGAATTTTTTTTCCACCGGAACATGAAGTAAATATGCGCACCCCCTCTTGAGAGTGAAGCAGCCCATGAATTTTCGCTGAATTCCTGCCAAAGGTTGCTGAGAAATACTCTTGACTATAGTTAACTAATGTTGAATCATTAAAAGGCAATAACTCAGTGAAAATCATCTGGTCGAAACATGAAGATAAGGTCTCACCAAACTAAAAAGTTGTTCATCGGATCTGCCGCTCGTATATACTATACTGTTGAATAATCAAAAGGCAATAACTCTGTGAAAAATCGGAACACAAAGACAATATGTGCATCTCCTCTTGATAGTAAGCCTTGCTATAAAGTTCCCTAAATTCCAACGAAATACTCTGGACAAGAATTGCGGGACGGTCAGACGGACCTACTAAGCGGCGATTATATGCTTCCCCTTACTTTAATTATGTTCAATACCATTGCAATTAGGCATAAGTATGCGGTCATGTGATTTTATTTCGGTACGTTTGAATACTTTGTTTTCGTAGCTCATCTTGTGCGTTCATTACCATGTTCATACTTGATTTCTTATACATGATTTCCTAGCGTGTGTCATTGACCAGTCGATTGGTAACACAGAATCCCTTAGAAAAAGTAGAGAATTAAGAAAAAAACTGAATGATTTCCTCCACGCCGGTATTTCAGAAATGTGATTAATGGTGAAACAACAAACACGTTTTTTTCGGCATTCTTTGCAAAAATTGCACACAAAAAATGTGTCAACGGCCTTATTTCTTTTATCATTTCGATTTGTATTTAGAACCATCATTTTGACTGTTTGATCAAGTTTGTTTCATATGTACCTGGACTTTAGGTAGACTGTCCCACTTGTAACATTCTTTCGAAAAAACGCTAATGAAAAATGCGTATGGTGGCGATAATATCAATTATCATGTCTGTCATGTTACGGTATTATCCTGGAATGTACATGTAGGTCTTTTTTTCTATAGAATTACGTTTCATTGCCCTTTTGTAAAATAAGTTTTAGTTTTTCTTTTATTTTTCTCCTTAAACTGTTATTGTTTTATGTTAATGTACTCCTTGTATATGTAATAAGTAAAACTTTCATTTGTGTCATGAATACATTGTAAGGGACATAAGAGGGAGTTCTCCGACGTCCATGTACCCAATTATAGGGAGAATAAACGGGGTTACAACCTGTGCCTAAAACCGAGAAGACCCACCTGCTTGGCTTAATAGGAAGAGCGCAGATCTACGAAGAGCAGGGTCGTTAGTGCGATCCCCGTGCGAGGCGTATATTCCCCGTAGACATGGGACGTTGGCAGTTACTTGTGGAGAACATGTTCATACTTGTATAGATTCCGGAACTACTGACTGCCTACCGTTACATTACTGAAATACTCTTGAAAAACGGTGCTAAACCCAAGACAAACCTAACCGAAAAAATGAATTGAATAAGAGAAAAAATATTAAGGCGTCTCCAAGCCTCGATAATCTCAAGAAAATGTGATAATCAAAACATTTTCGTGTTTTCACCGTTGCAATAATCAGTGAATATATATATATCCCTTAGGAAATTAAAATGAAATTTAACATACATAACTGACGTATTCTTTTCAGATACTATCTTTGCTGAATGAAATTTATTATAAAATCCGCCGCTAATGAAAATGAATTTCCGTTGTTTGATATATAGTATGTAAAGAATGTTTGCAACGGAAGTCATTTAACAAATGAGTCATTTACAAGAGTCCATGCGAAATGAACGACAGACTAGGATCGGCAAGCTAGCGATTCATGTTTAATTTGCCGATCCTGTTCTGTCGTTCTTTTTGCATGAACTCCAAAAACAAATAATTCATTTTTTATATTTACATTTTATTTCCTTTGTAAACAAGGCTATGTTATAAATTGCATACAATTTGTTGCATTTAACATTAAAATCGGCCTCCCGATAGGTCGAATGTAAATATAATTATGTGTATGACGCTACGCATGTTCGTGAAACCCATGACTGATTCATTGGCTGTACATGAGTCTAAATGTACATGGGTCTAAATGTACATGAGTCTAAATGTAAATGGGTCTTAATGTACATAAGTCCAAATGTATATTGGGCTAAATGAACAAATGTAAGTCAAAAAGGGATTTTATTCGAACATCACTTTATCGTTTTTCTTTTGTTATTGATGTTATTTACTAGTTCTTTTTTCCTCATTTTAAAAAAGAAAAGAGCGTCTGGCGGATGAATACATGGGAAGCATTTTGATATATTGATATATACTTTTCTTTCCTTTTATAAGGTAACGAATAATAAAACTGTAAATGTTTGTGTACATGTATAATACTGTAGTTGATTACTGAATGCCATGCTGGAAATGAATACACGTTATTTCTGTATACACGTTGTATGTTACATTTACCTCATTTAACTATATTATATAAAGAATTTACTATTATTTTTATAATTACTATAATATCATTATCACTATAATTATTATTATTATTATTATGTGATTAATTTTGTTGTCATTATTATAATATCAAAGGCCAAGTTCAAATACATTTTGTTTGTTTTGTTTTTGTTGGGTTAAACGTTACACCGACGCAATTATTAGTCATGCTTTGATGGTTGAGGAACACCCCAAGTGCCCCTCCGTGCATTATTTCATCACGGGCGGGCACCTGGATAAAACCATCGACCTTACGTAAGCCAGCTGGATCTTCCTCACACGAAGAGTTTAACGCCCCGAGTGAGGCTCGAACCCACATCGATGAGTGGCAAGTGAGTCGAAGGCAGCGACCATAACCACTCGGCCACGGAGGCACCTTAAATATATGTAATCGTAGCATTCATAACAATAAATCGCTTCGTAATAAATTGCTACGTTTATCGCATAGATTTTCAAATTGTTATCAGTAATATATTAACGTGATGCTAACGACATCTGAGTTAAGAACACTACAAACAAACCTGTCGGTAAGACATGTCTTATCTTCATGCATATTTAACCCCGGGGTAACTATGAAAGCGAATTTACGTATATTTTGAATATTTTCAGCACCTTTTCAAAAGAAGTACAAAAACAAACACTTAGAAGGCAAACACTTAAGTAGCATTGTGTTTTCCTTTCATCCTGTCTCCTATCGCATACTAGACAAACATTGGCGTAAGAAGTCTATGTCTCGGAAAGATACATTAAAAGTAACGAAAAGGAGTAAATTCCATCAGGTGCATTTAGCGAGTCGTAACTTTCTTATTGGAAAGTTAACACCCCTTTTACTTTGTCTATGGTATAGATATAGTTCTTTATGGGAATATAATTATGTTTTTGAAAATCTGATACATTAGAAATTGTCGAAACAACTTATTATTATGTTCAGAAGTAAAAAAGCCGGAGTACGCGCGCATATATTATTCTCTGTACGTACGTGTGATTATCTAGTTCTGTCCACGTGCCTTTAGACCCGTGTAATATGTAATACATATATATAATATAATCATTGAAAAATGTATATTTTGAAATATCCGTACGTGCGAAATACGCGTATGCGCAATCCGGAGAGCGTAATTCAAATTACTGACAGCCGAAAATAACACCATACAACTTCAATAATAAATCATTAACATTCGGGTTATTTTGAGTATGAACGAGTTGACTTTATGCATTTGATCAGAAATTAAATAAAAACACAACGGTGGATACTTCCCAGAATCGCTGATCTGAGTCTTTTAAAGAAACAACAATCGTAACGACTAAAACCAAACATTTTCTTGTTTCGAAAGTGAGTAGACGGAGTAAGCACATAGCTTGGGTGGTTCTGACTGGGTTCTGGCAGTACATTGTTCTTGAAAGCTAATGTTGCAAAACATACTATGGATTGGTTTTGCATCTTTTATGTTTAAAAAGGAGGCGTTAATGGACATAACAAGACGCAGACACCAGGTATACCTCTGCGCAAGAAAAATATTCGGTCTTAGCACAGCATTAAAAAGATAAGAAAGCGCGTGAACATGACCCAGTGAAAAAATATGTTTATGCAAGAATACGTTTCTTCTTATTAGTTATTAATGCTTTGAAGCTTTGTAATTTATGAACTGTTACTCTCGTTTTGAATGTTTATTTTTTGAATGTGTAGATACTTATTTGTTGTATAGTTTGACCTTATATATTTGATATATTGTATGTTTAGATGAGGAGCTTTCAGCTCAAGTCTTGAATAAAATCTTCGTCTTCTTCTTCTTCTTCTTATGTTATTTCGTCATCCGGAAGTTGCCTTAAATGTATTATTGATTCTTTGTTATATCCAGATGTTTAAATTTGCAATTTGCACATACAAGTCAAAAGGTGACATATTCGTGGACGGACATATTTGCACTTGAGTGAATTCTGTAATTTTGTAATTTATAATTATCCAGTTAAAATATGTAATTTATACACACAGGGTGTCAGAAATTGGTATTTGCGTATATGCAAAGTAAAAATTCTGAATTGAAGCAGTCAACACACTTGAACGTTATTTGTTCCGTAAGCAAATAAAATGTTTGAAATATTCAATACAGCAATTGTATTATGGCGGATTATACCTTCCATAGTTTGTAAAAACACACCACCCTTTATCTTAGCGGCATTTATAGGACTGACATATCTAACTTAAATCAATCAAACCAAACCATGATTCAATCATTGTTTATAAATCTATAAGTCGAGACCATATCGATCCTGCGACAGAAAGTGTGCCAAATACACATTCATACAACTTAGATATATCGCACCAGGTTATTTCGTTGTTGGTTTACAAGCATGTGATAAATGATTAATTTAAATGATTTCATTTTAGAATTTAGCCATTAAATGTAATTTAGCTCATCAAAATGAAACTGAAAGGCTTACGGCGATAACATAAATAAAGGTATGTACAACATTTTTGATTATTTTATTTATTTGTTCATTCATTTATTCGATTTCTGCTTTATTTTTTATGAAGTAGCAAACATTTTATAGCCCCTTCCCTCGGACTCACCATTATTTTCTTGCTAAACGTTACACTTAGTACGGTTTTATTTCTGTACAATCTTATTTAATCGAAAAGAAATTTTTAATCTGAATGAATATCAATCAAATGGGACAGTTTGTACTAATATATCAGTCAAAATACGCCGGCATTGATTAGAATAAAGCCATTTCTTTATTGATCATGCCATGTACACGGGTGGTAAACGCGCAGTCCAATTCCCGCTGGGAATACGCTTAAAATGGGTTGCGCAACGTGCTGGTGTTGCGCGTAAAAAAGACGAAATTGAGGTATGAGAAGTTATGATTTTGCTTAATATGAGACAAGAATAAATTTTCCCGAAAAAAGCAAAATGCTATTCGACACAAGTATGATAACACATCATATATGTGAAATATCTTGTTTGTAATTTATGATTCGGCTCTATTATCACAAAAATTCGGGCGACACGAAGCGTGAAAAAAGTAAGAAATCAACAAAAAATGGAAGTTTCTGACCTCATATGCCTAAACTGAGGACATCTGATGCTTTTTTTTGATAACTCAACGGCTATAAAGTAACGAATATCAAAATTATTTGCTTCAAATCCTGCTTTCGGGGACATAATTGACAAAAAATCATCGGGAATGGGGTTGCGCGCCGGGAATGGAGTTGCTCGTATACATCATAATGTATATACTGTATACTCGCAACTCCATTCCCGGGGCGCAACCCCATTCCCGATTGTTTTTTGCCAATCTTTCCCCCAAAAGCAACATTTTCATTCAAGTGTATGTAATATTCATGACTGTTTTACACGTGTTTGATCATTAGAAGCGTCACATTTCCAGAAAGAAGGCACTAGAGTTAGAAAATTTGCATTTTTCATGACTCCATGCTTTTTTGACAGTTCGAGCCAGCAGAGTTTTCGTGATAACAGAGCTGATTCTTAAATTAATAAGCTGGTATTTCACACATATGATTTTTATTCATTTTTGTGTCGAATAGCATTTTGCTTTTTTTCGAAAACACTCGTAAATGTGTCATTATTTACAAAAACAAAAACCCACCTACCTCGATTTTGTATATATTGATGCGCAACACCAGCACCGGAAGTCGCTCAACCCATTTTTAGCGAATTCCCAGTGGGAATTGGATTGCGCGTTTACCACCCGTGCTGTAGATCGCAATTAACTTAATACGTGTCTACTCATAACTTATTCAACTTGTATCACACTGTATCGAATAACTTATTTTCTAATTTCCATGAAAATCTAATAACATACCTGTAATTTACATTAAGTATACAGTAATACCGGTCATCTCTTTTCAGAACCACATCATGGCACCAGGTGCTCTTATAGACGATATACAGGTACCGAAGAAACCAAGCCCGGTCCCTCCTTATCCTGGGTTTGATCTTGATGGAACTTACAGCCCGGAGTACCCTGTACCGAGAGTGAAGTGGGATGCAGAAGAAAATCTTACTAGAAACAGAGGTTCTATAGATAACTGGGCGTTCTATGGCGAAAGCATTGCCTCGCCTAGGCCCGAACCTCGTTGCCCGACCAGAGAATCCGTAGATAATTGGACGCATGGCCGACACGGAACAATTAAGCCTATTATAGACGGTTTTGCGTCTCCTAGACCCGATACCGCCCCACCGAGAATTAAAACTGAAGCAGAAGATATTGCACGTGTAAGCAGAGGCGGGAGAATGTGTAACCTGCTTACAAAGTACGGAAAGTTCGGGACGTCTCCTAGAGTTGCGAGAGTAAAACCGGAAGCGGAAGGAACTGCAACAGTACATAAAGGAGGTCGAATGAACAAGCTTGTTCACAGTTACGGGAAATTACCACTGTCAGCACGTGCAGTACCACGTGTCAAGGTTGAGGGAGAAGAAAATGCTGACTTAGACAAAGGGAAACGAATAAATAAACTTGTTCATAGTTACGGTAAACTGCCACTTTCAGCTCGTGCAGTACCAAGGGTGAAAACCGAGGGAGAGGAAAATGCAGATTTAGACAAGGGTAAACGAATGGACAAACTAATCCATAAATATGGTCGGATGCCCCTTTCTGCTCGGGCCGTCCCGAGAGTTAAGCCCGAAGGGGAAGACAATGCTGATCTTGACAAGGGGCGAAGAATGGACAGACTGATGCACAGTTGCGAGACATTGCCAAAGTCACCTCGATCCCCACCGAGGGTGAAAAATACTGAAGGGTGGAATAACAGTTTCAGGGGACGTGGAAGCATGGGGAAAATATTCCGGGATATGGGAAAAAAGACATGTATATTTCAACCAGGCGTTAAGAAGAAATCTTACCTTAAAACCGCAATGATGTAAATTATAGCTACAAACAAACTTTCAGAATGTTAAGCTCTCTTTACAGGGAAATTGCTGTGAATATTTCGCGTCTTGGAAAGCTAGCGTACTCTTTAGCATGCTTTTTTTTTTTTTTTTAAATTCTGAAATGCTGTATGGTAGTGGACCCATAATGGAGAATAAAGTTTTATCCCCCGGTTTTTACGGAAAGCCATGTTCATGACGAGCTACATTTACGTCCGTAAGATGCCGAATTATCTAACGAGAATACAGAATCACACGGAAATTGCCGAGTGCCATTACGGATCCGCTACCTTAATCGACGGGTGAAAGTGAAAGACGCTTTTTTATTTATATGCACTTGCACCTCTTTCACCCTTCCCCACCGTTTTAATATTTCCGCTGATGCATGTCAGAAAATACGGCATTTGTTCGATTTCAACTGATACATGTGCTGTAAAGTGTACTACTGTTGAATATGCCAATGACTTATACTTTAAAAGAAAAAGGCTGTTTCAGAATCAAATATTTCATTTCAGTTTTTGTCATCATGCTGATACGCATTCAGTTACTTACATTTTGACACAACCTTATCTATGCCATTAAATTTTTTAGTTCAAATATGTTTCCGTTGGGATATTTTAACACTTGAAATTCATCGATTATATATTAGAACCTAAAATCATACTACAACTGATTTTTAAGTGCCGTACAGGGAAAAATACGGAAGAGCATTAGTGCCAGGTGCGTTTTACTTATTAACTCGAAATTTCGAGATATTTAATTTGAAATTTTGAGTTACTATCTCAAACTTTCGAGTAATGTAACTCGAAATTTTAGGTTACTAAATCGAAATTTCGGGTTAGTATTTCGAGTGAACAGGAATGATACCACAACTGTCGCGATGCCAGCACCTGCGAAAGAAGAATTAATAATAATGAAAACATTGTGAATTCGAGTCCCTGCTCCTCCAACTGAAATTACTAACATTGGAATAAGAGTCACCAATATGGGTTTTCGGTGGCGTCTATAAATAAGCTTTCAAACAATCAATTTAGACATATAGTTGTTTGTAGGAAAACAAATCTAAGAATAAAATCTGATTTTCCAGCAGATGGGTTGTATACGTAAGAGAAATAACAGTCTGATTTAGTGATATTCAACCCCTGTCAAACTATGATGGACGTATGCTGATCGTGCATAGACAGTGTATACTGTCAATATGACAGTTCTAACACAGGCTTTCTATAACTCAGTTCAGAAGTAAGGCGAGCATCACATATTCGTCTTATTTTTCATATCAAATGTGAGATCTTTGGCCATTAAAGCAGCATGCCTCCAGATTTGGCTAAAAAAATAATCTTTCTTTCAAATTGAAGTTTGGTCATATTATGAACAGTAGAATATGAATTTTTGTTTCTAACATATTTTAAAAGTTCCAAATCAAGAAAAAAAGATGACCGCGTCGGGAATCGAACCCCAGACCGCCGCGGCAATAAATACATTTTCCCATCGTCGTAACCAATAGCGCTAAAGCTGAAGTAGTGAATTATGACTTCTAAATATAGATATTTATAATGGAGACAGTTTACCTGGAGTAAAAGCGTGACAAAAGCTTTTCGATTTTCATCGTAAAAAGTAGTTAAAACAGCAAATTCTCATGTGTTTCCGTAACATAAAGTTTGTCAGTAATTAAGTTTTAAAGCCTTCTTAAGAAATATAGCATTTATTTCAAGATATCTAAAAAAAATATTATTTTTTTTTGTCGAACGATCTGGAGGCATGCTGCTTTAAAATGCACCTTTAGTTTGTGTAGGCATACAATTTACGGAAAAACATATTCGAAAAATTTTACAAATTAAATAACAGCACGAATACGTTACTTTTTTCATTCATATACACAGTTTTTAGGTGTTGGTTCAAGTAAGTTCGTATATGTCTGAATAGGCGTCACAGTACTTTATGCATGGTAATTCAAACCATCATCGTCACTGTGCGTATTTTGAGTTGGCGCTTTATTCCGTTATATGTTAAAGAACAAAGTAATAAAAATATATCCATCTGAAATGGTTTCTACATAGATATAGTTAATTAGTTTATTTCAGTCTCTGCAATTTACACGCTTACAATATGAAACATGATATATACATACTAAAACACAAGTAAATGGCTATTCAAATTTAAACTACAAGAGACTATATGTTTATAAAAAAAATTCTACATATCATATCACATATTCTATCACATTCTACTGTATCACATCTATAACTGATATCACATATTTCAGAGTTATTATCAAATGGGTATCACCGCGTGACAGCCAATGCACTAATGAAATACACTTACAGTGTGAACCATGTTAATTATGATAATCAGGTATAAGTCACCTTGCATAGGAATACTGTGACGCATTTCAGCTCACATTCTAAATGCTTTTTTACATTTGACGTCAACAAGTGCTACCCTGGCGTTTCGTACTTTTGTAAGTACAAAATAGGTCCTTATTCGCGAATACATGCGTCATAACGTTATCAACCACAAAATCCGGGTAATTCAAGTGCTAGTTAGCCGATGGCGGCTCATATTTTCCAGTGAGTTCATTTAATTATGTTACCAACAACAAGAGGGCCAAGATGGCCCTAGGTCGCTCACCTGAGAAACACACCATAACACATCATAATTTGACCTAGTGATTTCATGGAAAAAAATATTCTGACCAATTATCATTAAAATTGCAGCAAAAACCTTGAGTATAAATAAGTATTTTCTTTGATTTGACCCAGTGACCTACTTTTTGATCCAAGATGACCCATATACAAATTTGACCACCATTTCATCAAGGCAATCATTCTGACTTAATTTCAGGAAGATCAATCGGAAAATATAGCTTTTGCATACACAATGTTTTTCTTTGATTTGACCTAGTGACCTAATTTTTGACCCCAGATAACCCATATTCAAACCAAACCTAGATTTCGTCAAGGCAATCATTCTGACAAAATTTCATGAAGATCAATTGAAAAAATACAGCCTCTATGGCATACACAAGGTTTTTCTTAGATTTGACCTAGTGACCTTCTTTTTAAACCCAGATGACCCATTTTCAAATTCAGCCTAGATTTCATTAAGGTTTTTATTTTGACTTAATTTCAGGAAGATCAATTGAAAAATACAGCCTCTATCGCGTACACAAGCTTTTTCTTTGATTTGACCTAGTGACCTAGTTTTTGACCCCAGATGACCCGTTTTCGCACTCGGCCTAGATTTCATCAAGATAATCATTCTGACCAAAATTCATGAAGATTAATTGAAAAATACAGCCTCTATCACATACACAAGCTTTTTCTTTGATTTGACCTAGTGACTTAGTTTTTGACCCCAGATGACCCGTTTTCAAAATCGGCCTAGATTTCATCAAGATAATCATTCTGACCAAAATTCATGAAGATTAATTGAAAAATACAGCCTCTATCGCATACACAAGCTTTTTCTTTGATTTGACCTAGTGACCTAGTTTTTAACCCCAGATGACCTGTTTTCGAACTCGGCCTAGATTTTATCAAGATAATCATTCTGACCAAAATTCATGAAGATTAATTGAAAAATACAGCCTCTATCGCATACACAAGCTTTTTCTTTGATTTGACCTAGTGACCTAGTTTTTGACCCCAGATGACCCATTTTCAAACTCATCCTAGATTTCATCAAGGAAATCATTCTGACCAAAATTCATGAAGATTAATTGAAAAATACAGCCTCTATCGCATACACAAGCTTTTTCTTTGATTTGACCTAGTGACCTAGTTTTTGATCCCAGATGACCCATTTTCAAACTCGGCCTAGATTTTATCAAGGATATCATTCTGACCAAATTTCATGAAGATCAGTTGAAAAATACAGCCTCTATCGCATACACAAGCTAAATGTTGACAGACAGACAGACGACAGACAGACGACGGACGCCGGACATCGAGCGATCAGAAAAACTCACCTGAACATTGCTCAGGTGAGCTAATAAAGGACCGCATTTCTGATGGGACACTTGCTTGCTTACAAAACAACACATGGATGGCGGCAATGTCACGAATGCATTAACCGTTTCCCTATTTTAGTAGCAGTTATTACAGTGACATTAGTGACCGAAATGCTATCCCAACCTTTGTCTCAATACAACTATCTACTCACCAAATACATACCCAGATACTGAGTGGAAACCATTTTCTTTTTTTACTTAAAGTGACTTTGATCCGGAAGATAATTCCAACCTTTGTCTCGTTGAAAGCTATTTACATACCAGATGTGTTGACAGTTTGTGTATCCAAACCGTTGAAATTTAGAGGAAACAATTTTATATTTTAGAAGCAGTGACGCAAAATACAATCCAAAGCAAGTTCTTAACATAACCTTACTATACACTAAATTTGGTGACAGTAGATCAATCCGAACTAAAGTTTTAAACTTGCATGATTCTAGTAGAAATTGTTTTATGCTTTTAGTAATTGCCCCTATGACATCTTAATGGTTCTCATTTTTATAAAAAATGACCGGACCGGGATTAATACCACTACCCGTCCGCTGCCCTCCAAAATTTCTACAGTATAAAAGTTCAAAGTGCGCAGATTACTTAAGTAATGCTGATATTGAGCTTTACCCCAATGACCTCATATACAATCAAAATCTTGGGTTTCTGTATACATTTGTACGTACTATAGGCCTTATTTAATTTGAATCTACTCTTTCTGCTTAAGTAAAAGTGACCTAAGCCTTAAATTCTTTGAACCTAAAGGAAATCAAACATTGTTCTTACTATTAGCTACCTATAGCCCAAGTTTCGTTATAATGTTTCAACCCAAATGAACGAAAATGATCTGTTTTAGGCCGCTCATACCCGCTCGCTCTTCATATCCCATTCTTATAACTGTCTTGTTTTTTTTTTAAAGAAAGCACCTCAAAAAAGTAGGTATACAGAAATAAATGTAAGCGATAATGTATGACTACGAATATTCAAGAGTACGCCTCAGAATAGCGGTATAAAGTTCGAATGAGGAACTGAACCTATATTAGATCGAAATGTCTAATATGGAATAAGGAACTGATTCCCTATTCCTTTTTCAAACGTCGAATGAGGAATAGAACACAAAAACTGACAATGCTTAAAATGCAATATAAAACTCCTTTCAAAAATAGGTATAAAATACAATCATAAAATATTTTAGATATGTAAGCAGTACTTTCAATTTGAAAACGTAATAGAGAACTACAGTAAACCTCTCTTACAAGGAACTCGGATATAAGGAACAATCGGTTATAACGAACAGTTTTCAATTCCCCGATCTAATTCCTTCTTTATTCAATGTAAAAATCCTCGGTTATAGGGAACTCGTTTATAAGGAACACTCGGTTATAAGGAACACTTTTTCTAGTCCCAAAGTACGAAATTCAATGGAAAACCCCTCAGTTATAGCGAACAGACATAAAGAATAAAAATTATTGAAAACTGGAAATAAACAAGAGAATCGCTGATGACGTCAGAGTAACGTCGGCACTTTCATGCGCTTTTATGCACATGAATAAACACATATTATTTCATTTTTCTGATCTTTAATTTGTATGATAAAAAGAAAATAAATAATATCATCATTTACTTATAGTTACTCGAGGTTATGTTTGAGAGCTACATGTATTAGGTATTTCATGTTAACAATAGTGAACGAAAATCAGTCGCGGACAGGCTCAAAACTATAGGTATAATTTACACTTTAGTCCGTATGTATGGCGGCGTTGTCTAGTCGCAATGCACTGTATGTCATAAACATCCTACTTTTAAATTTTAATTGGTAGTCTAATTTAACATTTTTGTATTAATTATTTGAACATTTATTTTATATTAGTATTGATGCTTATACACATAACATGCTGTCGAGCAAGGTAAGGGCTGCAACATATCTGATAACCATAGTGTAGTGCTCTCTAAAAAAGAAGATAGAAATAGCCGACAAAAATAAACACAAATCACGTCATTCTTACCGACGTACATTTTGGCTTAGTTTAGGTTTAAACGCCGTGTTTCAACATTATTTCAGTCATATACACGCAGTCAGTTTACCTTACCATCTCTCTAGGAAAGGACCGGTACTAGACTCACAACTTTCTCACATTAAGATTCATAGTCGACCCAGAGCCCTTTTCAAACGTCAGTCAAATAGTGTTCGCTATACAAATTGTGTTCGTTAACAAACCTCGGTTACAAGGAATTAGTTCGCTATACGGATATAAGGAACCTCGGTTATAAGGAACAATTTTTAGTGGTCCCAAGCTGTTCCTTATAAGCGAGGTTTACTGTAGTTCCATATTCCTTATTCGACAATATGATTTTAATATATTTAGTTTTACCATTTATGTCACATTGAACTATTACAAAGATGTATAATCTTTTGTAATTTGTAATTAATTGTTGTTTTACATAGTTCTGTTTGATACTATTACCAGAGTGTCTCTTGTGAGTTATGGTTCATGTACATTAAATCCGCAAAATATCTTCTGGTAAGAAATCATACATCTTCACGTAATAACATCATACACAAATAGACATGTCGAGTAATTTAATAGGAATGACATGCAGAATTCTCTTAACTTTGACAGTCTCGCTAAAATAAAAATATTCAAAGCTTTTACTGATAATTTCCATCAACCAATAATTGAGCCGCGCCATGAGAAAACCAACATAGTGGGTTTGCGACCAGCATGGATCCAGACCAGCCTGCGCATCCGCGCAGTCTGGTCAGGCTCCATGCTGTTCGCTTTTAAAGCCTATTGGAATTGGAGAAACTGTTAGCGAACAGCATGGAGCCTGACCAGACTGCGCGGATGCGCAGGCTGGTCTGGATCCATGCTGGTCGCAAACCCACTATGTTGGTTTTCTCATGGCGCGGCTCAATTGATTGTCTCTTTTCATCGTAACAAGAAACAATTAACAAACATTTCCCTGGGAAATTAAACTAGCATAAAAGAGAAATTTAATACAGATAACAGATGCATTTTAATCTGGTGACGTTGCTGACTGAAATCAATTAAAAATCCATTAGTAAAACATAATTCACGTGGTTTGACATGAAGCTTAATGTCATGTTTGTGTATAGATTGCGCACAAGAGGAGTCAAATCTTATATAGAGATTTCGAAACGGTTCCTTAGATAATTCACTATTGTACAAAACTAACAACCCTGTCGCCTTATTTCATCTTCATGTCCATATACTCTCTAATTTCTTTCTACCAGAATCTACAATATATTTCAATTAATTTATTTTTGTTTAGTCTTTGCTAGATTACGATGTTTTTTTTTTGTCGATAACTTAGGCCATACTCAAATACTATATAAGAGAGCATTTCCTTTTTATAAGTTCAATATCGCCAAGATTCTGTATAAATTGATTAAGCCTACTGGCGTCCAGTCCAATCCAAAATTCATGTATGTAACTTATTATTTAAAATGTACATATTGCAAAATAAAAATAGGTTTAAACCAAGCACTAATTCCGCTGACCCGAAGAGCGTTTTCGTCGGGAGTTCAATTCCCATGCCCGTATTTAGTTTTTGTTTTTATAACTATTTCATATCTTATTTTTTCAGCTAAGACGACAATTCGTGCTAGTTAACTGAGTTCTGACTTTTTTAAGGATTCAAAAGAAAATACATGCATATTCGCCGTCATAGGATTTATTACTTAAAGCTTTTTTGAATCTCTCTTGTGATATTTAAAAGCATAAGGAGTTACCTTTATACACTTTGTGGCAATTTTATACTTTGAACAAAATTGCCAAGACTTGAATTTCAGTAGTTATTAAGGTTAAGATATTGTCAACTTTATACAAAAATAAGTACAAACGGTTGAATTAAAAACAAATTACATAAAATGCAAAAATATAAAAGAAACATATTTTTATCTATTTATACTATTGACGGCTGAAGGTACGTACTGCTAAAATAAAAAAGCCGTATTTGTGCAGTACTAATACCTCATTAAAAGAGTGAGAATTTAGGAGCGTGTACTACCAATGCGAAGATTCTATAAAAGGTAGGTATTGTACCAATGCAAAGATGCTTTCGTTAAGTCTTCACACTTATGCACCAAGTGGGGTTGATCAAAACATGTTTATTACATGGTACAACTAGACTGTTTTTCAGTACACTCACAGTTTAATTCTAACTGCTAATACAAAATAAGTGCCATAAGGAAACGTCTTGGACCAGCTGAAGGTCAACAGATTATCTAAACATGAACGATATCTTTTTTACTAGAGACAGCTGCATTGCTTTTACAGAAATTTCTGTAACTGTAGTTTCGCGCATTCAGAACGCTCGGGTCAATATGCAAATCAGGTACATTTGTAAACACAGGACGCGTACCATAAAAAGTAGAATAACTTCTTTCGGCACAATGTTTGGTATGCTTTTTTTTGTTGTGACTACAAGATGGAATCTCTCTCTCTCTCTCTATCTCTTTTCTTACATTTTGAACTCTTGGTTATTCTTGGAAAAGAAATTTGATAAAAAATGTCGAGGACTCGATGACGTAATGTCCATATAATCTATAGGCCTATATTATTTTTTCTGGCGAATGTTTTTTTTCTTACCAACGAGGATACCACACCAGTAATAAACACTATTTTTGTCTTTGAATCAATTTGTTTATAATTGAAAATGATATTGCACACTGATCTTGAAGTGGACTATATCTTAGGGAAACACATTCGAAGACTATGCATACGAGAGTGCTCAGTTTTCCAAGTGGGACCAAATTTTTGGATTAAACATTGCCTTTCAGCACGAAAAAAGATGCATGAAAGCTAAATCATTATAAAATCGATGTACTGATGTATCAAGTTTTCAATAGAAAGTAGTATCTGATGCAATTTGAATTTTTAGGTACCATCTCTATAAGGTAATGTAACATATAACGTCCCTCACACCGGCTTAAGCGGAACCTTATAACAGAATGACACTAAATGGACTTTTCTGTATTATGGACCCTTTATATATAATTTAAGCAAGGAGCTGTATTTTCAAAACACAAAGTCATGCCCAGAATGTATAAGCAAAGATTTCTCTTTTGAGGTTTTAAGTTTAAATATGAAGATCAAATGAAGGTTAAGGTCTTCTATATATATAGGTCAGTTTGTAGGTATTGCCAAAAGATTTATTAAGTGTCAGTATGAACTAAATTGGATCATTCATGAGGGCTGTAGGATCAAACATTTGTTTATGAAGGTTTTTAAATTTGAAGATGAAGGTCATATGAGAGTCAATGTCATTTATATATTGATCCGTTTGTAGGTTGTTTATTCGCTATATTCCCGTGGTGATAATAAAAAATTACTACATCAAGTTCAACAACAATATAATAAGAGCTGTCGAAGGAACAGCAATGTCCGACTATTCTAAATCTTTGTCACTAAAGCAAGATAAAATAACGAAACTTGACATAAACGAGTTCGAAAGGGGCAACATTTGAGTCACAGAACTTTCCGCTCTTGGCGATATCAAAATATACACCAAAACATCCGAAGCATGGGTCAGTGCAACTTTGTTTTGTTTGTTTTTGTTGAGTTTAACGTCGCACCGACGCAATATTTCATTACGAACGGACACCTGGGTTAACCCACAGACCTTCCGTAAGCCAGCTGGATGGCTTCCTTACATGAAGAATCAACGCCCCATGTGTGGCTTTAACCCACATCGGTGAGGGGCAAGTGATTCGAAATCAGCGACCTTAACAGCTCTGCCTATTCTAATGACGTAAGGTTACTGGGAAAGTTATTTTTGATATCAATGCGAATTAAGAGGACATTTTTGTCTTACACACCTCATATACAAGTCAAAAGAGTTTCATATGTAAATAATATCAAGTATATACGTGTTACTTATTAGTAGGACACGTGCAGTAAGAAAAATGTCTGTGACAATATTAGTACTTGAAAGCTAGGTATGATGGCCAAAACAGATGCTTATGTTACATAATTGATACTGTTCGTTTTAATAGTCAATAGAAAATCGTGCACATCAAATCAATTTTGATCAATTTCGTATCTATTTTAGAAAGTAATTGGCTGAATGGCGCAAGGTCTGTTTTTCAATATAATTATCATGAAAGATAGTGCACGGTAATTTAACTTGATAAAATTATTGACTGGAACCCATATCGTTGAGGGGCAAGTGATTCGAAATCAGCGACCTTAACCACCTGGCCACGGAGGCCCTGGGTCGGTGCAATAGCTCTACGGTTACTGGGAAAGTTATTTTTAATATCAACGCGAAGTAAAAGGACATTTTTTTTCTTATATATCTAATATTTAAGTCAAAGGAGTTTCAGGTGTAAATATTTTTAAATATACGCATGCTACTAATTAGTAGAACACGTGCGATACGGAAAACGTTTGTGACAATACGAGTAATTGAAAGCTAGTTATGGTGGTCAAAACAGTTATATTATGTTACATAAATGATACCAATTTTGTAATAGTCGATAGAAAATCGTGCACAGCAAATCAATTGTGATCAATTTCGTATCTATTTTGAAATTCGAAAGTAATTGATTGAACGGCGCAAGGACATTTTCAATATAATTATCATGAAAAATAGTGCACAGTAATTTCATTTTAATAAAACTATCTTTTTCCTCATTAGAATATATCTGGAATGCTAAGTGTTTCAATGACAAGTTCTTCGTTTTGTAACATTTAGCCTCAAGATTTATGCTCTTTAGATATTCTATTCAGCTTAGGTTGCAGTACATATAGCAGATAAAACATAGCACATCAATTTTGATATATTATATATTTCTTTTGTATACCAGGTGCAAAACAGTCTGTATAAAAACGTTTTTGAGTTGGGGGATACCAAATATAATAGTTTGTAATAATGACACTTTCGGATATTAACATCAATTGGAAAATAATTTGATTTGTCTCTTACACAAAACATATGTTCTACAGATCGCTTCCACTGAACAGCAACACTAGCGAACAAAAATATAAAAATACACGATACTTTTCCGATGTCAATAAGCATGTCTACTCTTATAAAAAATAATGGCCCGTTTGATGCAGTGAGAGGGAGTGGTTTTTCACCTGGGCACTTTGATGTAATGGAGAGTGTTTCTTTCAACTGGCCCCCGCAGATGATTGTTACGAGGCAAAATTCCAGCACGAACGCAACCATCCGAAACACAGCAGGCGCAGTTTGATTGAAACTGCTGTTCGCGATGCAACACCTAGACAGGCTCCCGTCCCTATGTTTGTTCTTATTTACATATATCAGTTTTCTTCATTAAGAGGGAAGTAACTCCAGAAGGTTGTTTCTACATTGACTTTTTTTATTGCCCCTGGCTCCAAACATAGGTATGAATATATTTCGACACGTACGTTGTTGATCGATTTGACAATAATGGAATTATAGTTAGAATAATAGTTCAGAACGAATGTCAAAATGGTTTCTTAAAGTACCCGACTGATTGTCATGAATTTCCCTATCGTAATTACAGGCCCATCACCAAAAATCAAATTACATTTTTGTTATTAATTGACTGAATGGGCGTTTGCCACTATACTTATTATAAAACAAAATAAGTCATAGGACAACAGGGCTTGACTATTCATTAGTCTCGTAACTAAAAATGACAAAATGAATGGATACAAAAAGTCGAAAAATTAACATAACTTTGTGATAATGCTAAATAGAGTTATGGAACCTTGGATTCCATCTTATATCATCACAGTGAACAAGTGCGTGAAGGTTCAATCCATCATTACATCTGACAAGCGATTATTGATACAGTAGCTTACATATATAAACCTAAGAAACATTACTCAGCCGGAGACAGGACACATGCTTGTGAAAAGCAAAACTGAATTATGTATTAGTTATTGAGATCCTGGCTTACATACAAAAAACTTAAACAAATCCTGACGCGGATACCAATGCAGTCACCGACCGACGGTGAGTGCAATAGCTTGACTTGATCTTCTAAACCTCGAACTAATGTGATAATTAAATTTTGATTAAATATTTTTGGAATGTTGAACGTTCCAATGACAACACTTTCCATTTATAATATTTTGCCTCGACTAGCAATGGGCTTGCATCCATACACTACTTGTTCCTTTTTAAAGAATTTAGGTTTAGCTTACGTTAATAAAGTCGGACAAAAAGATGATGCACTCTAGATCTCTTTTATAATGCAAATGCGTTGAGAACAAGTCGTTCACCTTTCTTTTCGTTACATTTCACTTTGATATCTGTTAGGCGTTATACGAAATAATCTTATGCAATTTATCTCTTCTAAAATATGTACAGGAGATAGGTGCAATGGTGAGATAGTAGAATCGCAATTTCAAATCTAAGAGCAGGAAATGGTCGCAGTTTCCAAATTCCCAAACACAGATGCGAGCACTGGTCAGATGTCATGAAAGTTGGTGCCAAGCCTTATTACCACAATCTAGAAGAACTTGTTTAACAACAAATGTACTATACACATATTACAGCAAAACTTGACTGAAGCTATTCTTAATAAGAAATAACAGAAACTGAACAAAATCTTACTATATAAAGCGCTATTCCAGTGAAACACTTTTACTGACATTTTACATATTCCATATTTCACATCAAAGGGTAAACTGTCATAAATTATGTACCTATTGAAATCGTAGCATTTAAAATATGAACCGCCTCGTATTAAATGGATTACTCTACCGAATAATCATTCTGAATATATCTAACGCGTCGTTGGCTGGATCAGCTAAAGAAAATTGATTTTAGAAATGGAAGAGTGCAAATAAGGCTGTCAATAAAAAATGTAGAAACTGCGAATGTAATAGTACAGGCACAGGACTCGAACAGTACTCGGCAGTAATAACAGGTGACTATATGCTGAAAATCCGAAGTCTGACTACAATTGTTCTCAGCTCAATATACGGAACTAAAAGTCATAAACATATAGCAATCTAATACAAGACAGAAAAAGCAAAATTTCTAAATGTAAAATTTTATCGACGTTGGAACTATTCAGCCCTGCCTTTACGCTAGCGGACCCGTAATGTCACTCGGCAAAGTCCGTGCGATTTTGTATTCTCGTCTGTTATTTCGGACATTGTAGCTCACAGGAGCAATAATTTCCGTATAATGACGAGCAAAGTATTATAGATGTTCGCAAAACATACATACTGTCCAAAGGAAGTTCATTTTCTTTTCCACAAAAATTTAATACACATAATTCAAGCAATTAAATAGCTTTGATAGTTTAAGATAAAATATATTTAGAGTTTTAATTGATAAAATGTGATATAACAGTGTCTTAATGTTACATATCATTAAGGAATTGCTTTTAAAATAAGCCATCCAAATTTTGCGAGGTGGTCTTACAAAGAAATTAAGAGTTAAGAGTCACTTACAGGAATATGCACACGAAAAGCTTGTTTGGGCGCTTTCACTGCATACATCCTGTCGCCTTTTAACAGGCTAAGAATCAATGAATGTATTCTTACGTGGGAAATTAAACACCCATTAAAGCGAGCGTTAACCGGGGATTTACTATAGATTACTGGCGTATTTCTGTTGTAATATAACCTAGGTTTGCTCTTAACACTCGTGATATATTATGCCAAAAATGTATATTTGGCAAAATGAACACATAAAGTTCAAAGTTTATTGGAAGTCAAGGCCATTATGGGCATCTGACATAAACATAACATATCATACAACAACATGGCATATTAAACAAGATGTAGGACAGTGTCTGTGCAAATGCAAAATAAACATGTTTGTTTGTATGAATAGTTTTGCGAGTTAGGTCCTAAACAGTTAGACTGTATAAATCTAATGTGTTATTAGCCATAACATGAAAATGACCGTTTCTTGTAAACTCTTCATACACAGTTTTGTATATTTACCAAAGTTAAATACATTTGATGTCGACTGTCTACATTTAAATTCAATATCTAATGATAAAACATTAAAGTGAAAAAGATCTATAAGAAAATCTTTTGGACATTTAAATGGACTCCTGGATTTTGAATGTGACTGAAGGTCATTAGCATTTGATGTCTTTAAATGAGCCGCGCCATGAGAATACCAACCTAGTGGGTTTGCGACCAGCATGGATCCAGACCAGCCTGCGCATCCGCGCAGTCTTGTCAGGATCCATGCTGTTCGCTAACGGTTTCTCCAATCCCAATAGGCTTTAAAAGCGAACAGCATGAATCCTGACCAGACTACGCGGATGCGCAGGCTGGTCTGGATCCATGCTGGTCGCAAACCCACTATGTTGGTTTTCTCATGGCACGGCTCAAATAATCATTTGATGTAAAAAGAACTTTTCTCAACCGGCTGAATAATTCCAGAACAAACAGGAATTATATCCTAAATTTTCTTACATACTTCGACCGGGGCCTACTTTTTTACCGAGTTCTTTATTGAAAAAATGAACTGCCAAGAAAAAGTTATGTTCTGTTTTGATAGTGTTATGTTAACCGTTGTTCGTTTTTGTACAAAGTGGAATGATGGCATGCGAGATTACCTTGGTCGATTTAAATCAAACAAAAGAAAGAGATAGGTTGCCATCCATATATATGTCGATGTGTAATTCAGCTGGTATAATTCGTACCACTAACTGATGACATAGTGTATTTTGATATTTGAATATCTTTTTGTCTAGCTAAAATTATCAGCTATTCAATATTTAAGGTCTAAAACCTAGAGTCCAATAAAATCTGCTTTTGTTTTGCTTAGTTGCGTTTTATGCTAGTTTCATACTTCGACACATCCCTTGCTCCATTATCTAAACCTAGAGAATATGCATTCTTCATTTGCTAAACAATTCCATCTTTTTAACTTGCTTCTGAATGTCAGTAAGATTTAACACTCATTAATTAAGGTAGGGCACCTGTATTAACGATCGGTAATTTCCATTTGATTACGTTTTCTCCGTATGTAACTTCGTCATTTTCCGGTTATTACGGAAACTATTGCTCGTATGAGCTATATTTACGGTCAAAGAATGCCGAAATAACAGCCGAAGGAGCCGAGCGTCCACTAGGTAACATACAGGTCGCGGTTTACAATTCCAATGAGTAAAAGCAGTAAGTTCCTTACTTATTGCATCTAAAAAAAATATCCATTGGAAGAATTGAATAGAGCCTAGCAAAGTTATAGCAGACTTGGTTTGACGGAGTCGAGGCTTTATATGAGTGATAATAAAACGTGCATCGCTCATCATGCCCCATAGAAGCGAGATACTTGAAGCAGCGTAATTACCCAGATTTCGTGTTTCTTTTAAAAAAAATCATTAATTCTTAATGAAAAACTTCCATGTTATAATGTTTTATTGTATATACATACCTGCATGTCTGAATATTTTATATGGTTGTAAATGGCAAGACTTTAAATAAATTAATAAAAAATATACTGCTATTCGTCATATAATATGTAATAAAATGATCAAAAGCTATAGAAAGCGAGGCTGCAATTTTAGTATGAGTTTCTGCTAAGGTTACACTAACAGTTTTTCTGGTATTTTTCTCATTACTACAACATTTGCAGCTATACATCCGCTAAAAGAACAAACTTTCATATTCAGATCGCAGGACTTTTATATATGAATCGTCTAGTAGTCAATTAATTGTCAGTTCCATATATTCTCAAACTCTTATCCCAAATATCTAACGAATCTTTGATTGAAATGCTTTAGAAGACTACTAATACTTTTTCGATTAGATGTGTGTTACTACAACCCCGGGAAAATATGAAAGTGATATTCTGAGTGCCAGGCTTGAACATTTGACGAACTGTTTTTATGCAAATATTCAGAAAGTCTGCAAATCTGTCTCTTTATATTTTGTCGAATCTTTTATCTTTATATTATTAAGCATACATGTATAAAAGTTACATAGAAATAAATACCGGAATGATAGATAGCCTGATAGTTTAGTGTCACTCTAGACAGAAATTTTATTCGAAACATCTGCAATTTTGAAGCCTGTAAAAATGACAGCTGTAATACCAATATTTAACGATTTATACAACATAATTCATTTTAGAAACTTTGCAACCGAATCTCTTTTTGACTTGAATATCAATTGTTTTCGTATTTCTCTTGGCTTAAGCAATCGTCCATTTTCGAGACATCTCTCGTAAAGAGAATTTATAGTATTAATGTATTTTCTTTTATCACACTGTCAAACTTAATGACAAAAGTGTAATGCCGACGTCTTTTTCGGCTATATAAATTTTATCCTCAATCACTTTGTCAAAACGCTCTAAACTCTTATCTAGAACGAATCAGAAAATTAGTTGACAGTGTTACCTTCAACTTAATATACCAGTTGTTAAGGTTTATGTCTATGTTTTGAAATAATACTGATAATTTTCAAATATATATAGAAGTTTGGGGGCTTGACAGATCCTGCAGATTTCATTACCTCTCATGAACAGGCTCTATCAAATTGAGTCTACTATTACTTTTCTTGATCTTCTCACAGATTTTATTATCCTTCCCAAATTGCTCTGGAGAAAAAAATACAAACGAACACTAGCAATTTAGTAAGGGATGAAATTAATAAATGGATTCGGTCCATATATTGAATTCAGAAGTGGAGTGTTATTTTTCTTGATCTTCTCACAGAATTTATCATCAAAATCCTTGACAAACTGCTCTAAACAAACACTAGCAAATTTAACAAGTGATAATATCTGATAAATGGATCGGTCCATATACTGAAGTCCATATATTGAATTCAGAAGTAGAGTGTAAAGTGTCAAAGCAGATGTTTCTGTTTATCTGTCTTTTTCAATCTATAGACACCATTTGTATTCTGATGGAATTAAAACTCAATTAGAAGATCTTTAGCAAGCATATAACGCGACAAGGCAAAATAATTTCAGACTCAGTTTGATCGAGTCTACCCGTGAGAGGTAATGTAATATGCAACGCCCTTCACACTCTCTAGCTCCGGCTTAAGCGAAACTCTATAACAAAATTATATTAAATGGACTGCTTAATTCCAAAGGACCAGACAAATAAAACAAAAAGAATTCATGTGCAAGTCTTCTCCATATCATGGATCTTTTATATATATTTCACCTAAAATACTGTTTTTTTTCCTGAACAAAACCTTTCCGATAATGACCATGATTTATCTAATTAACTTCTGTGAGTTTTTATATCATTTTATTAGATTGCTGTATAACAATGGATATTTTAGTTTTTATATAACACTTTGAATGATATTGGATACTAGATTTTGCATGTTCGTCATCTTATTGAAACAACCAAGAATGCTCATGTTTTAAACGGAAAATAATAGATCAGTAGTATTTTAATCAAAAGAAAATTTAAATAAAAGAGTTACAACAACAATAAACAAAAAACAAAAGCTTTCTGAGGGACAGCAATGCTGGACTATTCAAAATCTTTCTCAATAAAATTAAGATAAAACAAGTGAATGAAGTATTGCCATGCAATACAAAGTCCCCTACTGGAAGGCACCTAATTTTCTCAACATAATGAATTGATTTCTGTCAATGATGTATAAACAATATTGTACTATATATACAATATGTTATAACAACATACTTGGATTAAGGGGACGCATACTTTGAAATTAGAAAAAAGTGGGTGGGGTATGATAGAATTTACCTGCAAGAAAGTACAAGGTTTTGGTACATGAAATGGATATTGTTTCAACTGTTATAAGTACATAAAGGATTGCTCACTAAAATAAAAATGAGAAAACTGAAACAAGAAAGTTATTGTTGAATTACATAAGACTTATTGTGTACATTCAAAGTCAACAATTAAGACTTTTTGGTGCGAAAATAATAGTGCTTCACCTTGTCCAAACATTTATCAATGTCCTACAGATTCTAATTTAAAGAAAGAATGTGAAATATGGTCACTGTCTTGCTTTTCATTTGGCATATGTAAGCTAAAACACATTATTTAGTTTGTTTACAAAGTAGTGCATAAGAAAAGATACGGTGGTCAAGGAATGCCACATTCCAAAACTAAAAGAGTATATTCCCCTTAATACATTAAACATTTATCGTTACAGAAGTCTAGTGGCTTAAAATAAGGGCCTAGAAATGTTGCCATTATTAATTTTTAACTTGGTATTCATGAACTACAATGCACTTAAATATCAAAACACATTCAACAAACTTTTGAAAATGTATTGTCTTAAAAATCCCTAAAATAAGGTATGAAATTTGGTTGAGAGGTCCAATCAATGTGTATATGTGCAAAAGTAACATTCTAATCTTGTTCACAAAACTTACTAATACACAGCAGGCATGTCAATGATCAAAACTGGACGAATATACAGTTATCCTCACTTTAATGTCATTTATAATATGTCCTTGAATTCTCCACCATACTTTTCATAACTCTGTTTGCACGAGTTGCACGAGAATGCTGTCATTCACGTAAAAAATGGGGTCAAATAAGTTGTAAATGCAATATCATCTAAACGTAATTAATGGATTATGCAGTTCAAGATAAACTTTATCTCATAACGTAACGAACATGTATAATGTTGTAACAACAACTTTACTTACACTGATTTAAGTAGCAGTCGGTTTATAAGTGATTTTATTGATTCATTTTGTGTTTTGTTATTGTCAAAAAGTATAACGGAAGTGCCTCACAACTGAAGCGGAAACCAGTTTGATGCGCAAAGTAGTCCAATGTAAGTAATATTTTTTGACAAATGTCCACAGAAATTAATAATTTTCTAATATTAAAGACGAATATCTGAATAGGATTCATTATTTGATAAGAAATTATAATCATCGACATGTTTTTTTTAAAAATCGTACACGTGCTGACACCTAAGTTGTCTCCCGTTGTTTATTAGAGTTACCTTTCGTCCGGCGCAGTAATACATTTGTAGTGAATCGCCGAGAAGTCGTGGGAAAATTAAAAACCATGTAAATAAACTAAAATTAACCACCTTTTCAAGATGAATTTCAAGTGATCGCCATTATGCATTTAACCCGCCTGACCTGTGTAGCATCTTAGATATCTGTTCTAAGGTATTCATTGTGTAGAATGTCATGTTATGCCCTTGCAGTGCTAATTCCACTCTGATTTTTTTTGTTTACATTTTTATCAATGAGAAATATGGCGTCCATCCCGAGCTAAAATGATGTGGCGTTAAATTTTTACATGTTTAAGCAAACCTGGTGTGTTAGAAAGAAAATCTCATCCCTTCAACATTATTTGGAACACTGTTATTGTAAAAAACCTGTTATTTCCTTATACAAAAGCTTAATATTTTGTGTTGAATGTACTTTCACAAAGACCTCTGTTTTCCTATTACATTCATAGTACCACATCCTTATCCACAAAATACTGAATATTACAGGTGTCCATCAGTATTATATCAGTTTAGGAATATGTTTTTTATTTTCCCACCATCGATTTCTTGAATATGCACCCCTTCCGCATTTCTGTATGAACTATGAATGTAGCAATATGCGTCCCCTTAAAATGTGCATATATAAAAACCCACAGTTGTTTTCATATTGAATTTTTTTGGCCGATTATAAAAAAATTGTCATATAAGTTATTTTTAGTAACAACAAAGGGAAATTAATCCTAAAAATGAAAAAAAACCTTATTGACCTTTGACCTCCAATTGTGACCTTGACCTTTGAGCTAAGGGTCCGGGTTTTGCGCATGACACGTTGTCTCATCATGGGGAACATTTGTGCCAAGTAATATTAAAATCCCTTCATGGATGGCAGAGTTAAGGACCGGACAGGAAAAACTCTGTTGACCTTTGACCCCCAATTGTGACCTTGACCTTTGTGCTAGGGGTCCGTGGGAACACTTGTGCCAAGTGATATTAAAATCCATTAATGAATGGCAGAGTTATGGACCGGACACGAAACAGAACCTGTTCATGCTATGTTAACATTTGACTGCTTAGCGTGACCCTGACGTTTGAGCTCGGGGTCTGAAAGTTGTACATGACACATCGTCTTATTATGTGGTACATTTGTGCCAAGTAATATTAAAATCCCTTCATAGATGGGAGAGTTATGGACCGGACAGGAAAAAAGCCCTGTTGACCTTTGACCTCCAATTGTGACCTTGACCTTTGAGCCAGGGGTCCGGGTTTTGCGCGTGACACGTCGTTTATCATGGGGAACATTTGTGCCAAGTAATATTAAATTCCCTTCATGGATGACAGAGTTGTGGACCGGACACGAAATTGCGGACTGACGGACGGACGGAATGACGGAAAAGCGCATTCCTATAGTCCCCGAAACTGGTTTTCAACCAGTAGGGGACTAATAATGAAAACTTGACATAAATGAGTTCGAAAGGGGCGACAGTTCAGAGACTTTTGCCCTCTTATGATACTTGTCAATTAAGAAGTACACAAAAAAGTTGTAAAAGTGACATAACTTTGTAAAAATGCGCAACAGAGTTATGGGACTTACGCGTTGCATGTCATATAATCACAGTATACGAGTTTGTTAAGCTCGGATCCATTCCCACAAGCGGTTACTGAGAAACAAGCTTACATTAAAAAGTATTGCCTATAAATTGCCAAATCAAAAAGGGACATAACTTTGCAAAATGAGTTATTAAACCTGTGCAATCCATGTCAGATCATCACAGTGAACAGGTGTGTAAAGTTTCAATCCATTTTGAATGAGTGGATACTGAGATACCAGCTTACATACAAAAGTTAACCAAAAATCTGAAAGTCGAAATATAGGGACATAACTTTGAAAAAATGCAAAATAGAGGTATAAGATCTTTATAATCACAGTAGTGTCAATCCATTCCCGTAAGTGTACATGTATATTGACATATCAGCTTACAAACACATCCTAACGAATCGGGCCGCCAAGGTGTACGCAAATGCAGCCGCCGAAGCATGGGTCAGTGCAATTTTGTTTCGTTTGTTTGACGTCGCAATGACACAATTATAGGTCATATGGCGACTTTTGTGGTGGAGGAAGACGCCAGGTGCCCCTCTGACCATTATTCCATCACAGGCAGGCACCTTGTTAGAACCATCGACCTTCCGTAAGCCAGCAGGATGGCTTCCTCACATGAAGAATTCAACGCCCCGAGTGAGGCTCGAACCCATATCTGTGAGGGGCAAGTGATTCGAAGTCAGCGGCCTTAACAACTCGGCCGCGGAGGCACCAGGTCAGTGCAATAGCTCTGCCTATTCTAATTATGTAAGGTTACTGGGAAGGTTATTTTAACACGTAATAACATCAACGCGAAGTAAGAGGACATATCCTTTTTCTTACAAACCTCATATTTATGTCAAAGGAGTTTCATGTGTAAATAATTTCTATTAATTAGTAGGACACGTGCAATAAGGAAAACGCCTGTGACAATACGAGTAACTGAAAGCTAGTTATGACGGTCAAAACAGTTGCTCATGTAACGTAACTGACGTTATGATGCTGTTCTTTTTCATAGTCAATAGAAAATTGTGCTCAGCAAATCGATTTAAATCAATTTCGTATCTATTTTCGGAAGTAATTGGCTGAAAGGCGTAAGGCCGTTTCTCAATATAATTATCACGAAAACAGCGCACAGTAATTTAATTTTAATATAATTATTATCTATTTCTTTTTTAGAATCTATTTGGTAAGTAAATGACAAGTTTCTTTTTGTAATATTTAGCCTTGAGTTGCAGTTTGTGTGTATTTATGCACTTTAGATATTCTATTCAGCTTAGGTTTGGCTTAAGTGTAAAAAGGGTTAATCTGCAGTATATCAAGCAGATAAAACATGGCACATGAATTCTGATATACTATATATTTCTTTTTTTTATACCAATGAGGTGCCAAATGGTCAATATAATACGTTTTTTAGTCGGGGGATGCCAAATATAATATGGTATATAATAATGGTACTTACGGAAAACTTACACCTATTTGAAAAGAATTTGATATGTCTTTTACGCAAAACACATGTTCTGCAGATCGGTTCAACTGAACAGCATACCTAGCGAACGAAAGTTTAAAAATATACAATAAATTTTCCGATGCCGATAAGCATGTCTACTCTTATAAAAGTCTAGCCCTTTGATGCAATGAGGAGGAGTGTTCTTTCACATGGGCCCTTTGATGCGATGAATAGTGTTTCGTTCAACTGGCCCCGTAGATGATTGTGATGAGGCAAAATTCCTGCATGAACGCAACCAACCAAAACATAGCAGGCGCAGTTTGATTGAACATGCTGTTCGCGATGCAACATCCCTTATGCCCGTTATAACGGCTTGCGCAAAACTATATTATGATTGCTGCTCCAAAATATTGTAAAATATGAATTAACGAAATGCTGGGAACATTAACGTAACGGGTGCAGGCAGCTTTTTTTCTTATACACTAAATACTTGTGTCACAGCTAGGTAAAAGTGTAAATATATCATTCGACACGTATGTTGTTAATAGATTTGACTATAATGGAACAATAGTTAGAATAACAGTTCAAAATGAATGTTAAAATAATTTCCTTAAGTTCCTAACTGATTGTCAGACGATTATTGATTAGCCTCGTCACTAAAAATGCAAAATGAACGGATACAAAAAGTCAAAAAAGGGACATAACTTTGTGGTAATGCAAAACAGAGCTATGGAATCTATGGATTGCATCTTATATCATCACAGTGAACAAGTGCGTGAAGTTTCAGTCCATCATTACGTCCCATAAGTGATTACTGGTAATTTAGCTTACATACAAAAACTTAACAAATACTGATCAGCCGGAGACGAGACACATGTTTGTGAAAAGCAAAATTGAATAATGGAACCTGTGCATTAGTTACTGGGAAACTGTCTTGCATATAAAAACTTAACCAAGTCAAGGCGCGGATACCAACGCAGACACCGACAAACGTGGAATGTAATAGCTCGACCTGATCATTGAAACGTCGGGCTAAAGTAGTGTGCAATAATTAAATTGCAGTAAAATTGTTATATTTCTTTAACATTGGAATGTTTTGTTTGGAACGTAAATCGTTCCAATGACAACACTTCCTATTTATGATATTTAGCCTTGATTAGCAACAGGCGTGCATCCACTCACTAGTTGTTTAGGTTTACCATACGTTAACAAAGTCAAACGATAAGTACAGCATATTAAAGATGATACACTCTAGATATCTTTACAATAAAAATGTGTGAGGACGAGTCATTCACCTTTCTTTTCGTTACATTTCGCTTTGATTTCTGTTAGGCGTTATACGAAATAATCCTTTGCAATTTATCCATCTTCCCATCATAAATGTCTTCAGGGGCTAGATGCAATGGTGAAGATGTAGAAATATTTTTCTGAAAAAAAGTCGCAATTTCGAATCTCAGTCCGAGCAAATTTTTTGTCGCAATGTCCAAATTACAAGTTACAGTAGAATTTGACTGAGGCTATTCGTAATATGAAAAAAAACAACAACAGAAACTGAACAAAATCTTACTATAGAAAGCGAAATTCCAGTTCCAGCTGGAGATTTATTCAAGGCGACCGAAACACTTTTACTGACATTTAAGATATTCCATATTTCACATCAAAGGTAAAACTGGCATTAATTATGTACCTATTGAAATCGTAGCATTTAAAATATGAACCGCCTCGTATTAAATGGATTACTCTACCGTATAATCATTCTGAATATATCTAACGCGTCGTTGGCTGGATTGGCTAAAGAAAATTGATTTTAGAAATAGAAGAGTGCAAATAAGGCTGTCAATAAAAATGTAGAAACTGTGAATGTAATAGTACAGGCACAGGACTCGGAACGTATGGCAGTAATAAATGGTGACCAACTGCTGAAAATTTGAAATCTTACCAGTTTTGTCAGCTCCTTATGCATAACTTAATAATAAAGAAAAACATACACATGTACGTATGGAAATCTTATACAAAGCTGAAGAAAAAAGATTTCTAAATGTAAAATTTTATATGGCTGCAACTACTCTTTGCCATTTTATGAAAGCGGACCCGCGATGCCGCTCGGCATTTTCCGTGCGATCTGTTATTTCGGCATTAGGAAGCCGTAAATGTAGGTCACGTGTGCAATAGTTTCCGTAACTACCGGAAAATGCCGATATTGCATACAGAGCAAACGTAATCGAACGGAAAATAATGATTGTCATTACGTGTCCACTACCAACATCGTTTGTAAGTGTAAATTGAATTGACGTGTGGAGTATATAGATTATGGATGTCGGCGAATCATGATGGGGTGCTTACGCGTACTGTCCCAAGAAATTAGAAAAAGTTGAAACTCCACAGGTCGCTCAACACGATAAAAACGAAAATGTTGCAGGCTTGGTTTGATTGAGCTTGTTCACGGACGGTAGTGGAAATGGATGCTACTGTCTACGCCGTTGAGCAAAACTCAGCATTTACACATGTTACAAGTACAATAAACAATTTAGATGTGTTCATACGGCGGTGCACATGGAACCTTCAATGATACACTAGCGTGTAATTCCATGAAAAGCAGCGTATGGACCCCAGTTAAACCAAAGCGCTCAAAGCGCTGATGGTGGCTGCTAGTCAATGTATAAAATATTCTTAAGAAAGCGACATCTGAGGAATTATTAATATAAACCGGAAGCTCTTTTTTCAAAATGGCCTTGGTTATATAATTAATCCTTTTTCACTGCCAGTCATTGTTTATATACACAATGATTCAGTCTTTAACGAATAGTTTTGATCCTTTTTGATTATTTGCGACGAAAACTACAACATAAATTACATAGACGATGTTTTACTATAAATAAATAATATAAGCTTTTTCTCCAAATCATTCAGCTTTTAAGATTCCTTTCTAAAGCTTTTGGACAGTGCCTGTCATGAATTATATACACACTGATTTGGTCCTTATCAGATATCTGTGAGATTTTTGTGAATGAAAACAACACAAACATACACCACAAATGCACCCGTCAGAATGTCAGTTCTGCAACCAGTGTATTTTAGAGGTGCATCAATTATCATTCCATCCGTTTTACAAAAACATCCGCACTACATAACAGCAGGCTTCGCAAAAATGCTGACAAAAATGCAGACAAACTTACAACTTCAGTCAGACCGAGAAAAAATCGAAAAATATGTAATTGGCGAAACGAAACCGTTTTAATTTTTATACATATATTTGTATCAAATCAGATATATTGAACCGCACCATAAGAAAACTAACATAGTGCGTTTGCGATCAGCATGGATCAAGACCAGCTTGTGTATCCACATAGCCTGGTCAGGATCCATGCTTTTAGCTTTCAAAGCCAAACCGTTAGCGAACAGCATTGATCCTGACCAGACTGTGCGGATCCTCAGCTTGATCTGGGTCCATGCTGGTCACAAATGCACTATGTTGGTTTTTTCATGGTGCGACTCAAATGAATTTAGGTGAAGTGAACAGAACCTGTCTTAAAACAATTTAATTTTTAAGGTGGTCAAATCTGTTATCCGACGACTTGCTATAGACTGCCGTTTCAAAAGGGCGAGTATTAATATCATCGTTAATTGGCAGTATCATCGCCTGGGGAAATCCATATCACTGCTGATTATCGATTTTCTATAAATAGCCAAATTAACATTTGGTCATATTTCTGCGTGTTTGAAACGAAAACGAGACACTGTTGACATTCTTAGATCACTAGGGTTGCATTAATATATCTTACAAGTTGATAGCTATGAAGAACATTTCAGTTTATTCTGACATATTTGAAAATTGTTACAACTTGCTGGAAAACCTATATGGGTCTATGGACCGGAAATGTTCGGAAACTTTTCCGTTGAAATTCCGTTTCTATTTTTAGCCGTGGATTATTGCTAGCAGAAGTCATCGTTCTCTTATATTTCGGGAGTTATACATGTGACACTGCGGTTAGGAAACATGTCTAGAATACCAGGCTAGGTTTCTACCTTTTCTACGTTATAAGCTATGTGAACTCTAGGGCAGTACTATGCAATAGCTAATCAATATCATCGCTCCAGTTCACATGACATGAGGTTATCGTTTATTCATGTGACCATGAATTTGCATATTTGTATTCATACACGTGGTTGTTTTAATTAAAACGTTGACTTTAGTTTGTATTGATTTTAGTCGCCGAAATTACATTAAAAATGATATTAAGGCATATATCATGCATTGTATATTATGCACGTTGTGTAGATAATTGTTTCCCTTTCCCTGAAAAGCCTGGAACTATTTTTGGTTGTGTTGTTAGGATGGTCTTAAGAACTGACAAGATTTCTCAAACTGAGTATTCTTTTTGTCACTGCTGGCAGCAGCCACCAAACATGGTTTGTTCTAAACGAGAAAACAATGAGGAAACAAACTGGAATTCAGAAAGGGGATCTGAGCTAATGGAGCCTGCATATCATAGAAACTGCCAAAAGACAAAATTAAACAGCAGGCATCATATCCAAGGGGTGATTATACAATACCCAAAGCTATGAAAGCGGGAATATCGAAGCCACCCAGGCCGAAATGTTCAAGCTGACTAAACAGTACCAATAACACGACATAAAAGTAGTTCACTTTTCTGTTCGACAAAACTATAAGCACAAGATTCAAGGACCTAAATATCTTAAGTGGTTTAAAAAGTTTATTTGGAGTTTCAATTAATTAAATGTGATATAAAACTCGCTTAATTTTACAGATCGCCAAGGAAATGCTTAAAAAACATCCAAACTTTAAGAGTTAGTCTTACAAAAGTTAATTAAGGGTCACCTGGAGAAATAATCTAATCATGAAATCTTTCGTTACTAATTGACTCAATGAATGTATTCTTATGTGGGAAATTAAACAACTATTAAAGCGAGCGTTAACCGGGCATTTACTTCATATTACTGGCGTATTTCTGTTGTAATAGAACCCAGTTTTGATCTAACACTTCTGATACATTATGCCAAAAATTTATATTTGACAAAATGAACACGTAGGACAATGTCTATGTAAATGCAAAAATAAATATGTTTGTTTGTATGAACAGTTTTGTGAGTTAGGTTCTGAACAGTTACACTTTATACATGTGTAATTAGCCATAACATGAAAATGACCGTTTCTTGTTAACGCTATATATATATATATATATTATGGGGTTAGTGGACTTGCTGTGGCATATGCGTGTTCGTTTGTACTGCTAGGCGCTTTGCCGTAATTGGTCTGGTATATTGTGGTGGTGATTTAGTTCGTATTAATTAATTCTCTCTACTATATAATAATTTATAATGCGAACTTGTATCCTAGCGGATCTCACGTATGGGAAAGTCAACTGTTCTGAATATAATTATATCCCTTAACGCAAATTATCTATATATATTCAATGTATCCTCGAGATCCAGTTAACTTTCAGAGAGAGAAAATATAGCTTCTCTGGTCCCAATCAGTTATAAAGACTAAAAAGTCACTACTGATTTGTGAGACATGAAAACAGAGATTTGAGTATATATATGCAAATGTTGAACCAGTACGAATGTGTAGTACAATTCGGGCTCGTATATAAAATGATTTAAATTCAATACCTTATGATAAAACATTAAAATGAAAAAGACCTACAAGAAAATCTCGCCAAGTAATAAATGAGACCAAAAGAAAAAATATTAAAAAAAAATACATGTATAAAAATAGAGGAATTATATCCTAAATTTTATTACATTTCGACCGGGGCCTAATTTTTCTTTACCGAGTTATTTATTGGAAAAATGAACAACCAAGTAAAACTGATGTTCTGTTTTGATAATAAAGCAATATTAATGTTCGCTTTTGTACAAAGTGGAATAATGGCACGCGAGACTACCTCGGTCGATTTAGATCAAAGAAAAGAGATAGGTTGACAGGAAATATATATGTCGATGCGTAATTCAATAAGTATAATTCGTACCACTATTAACTGTATAAAATAACGTATCTAATATTTTTAATATTTAAATATTTTTTTTTGTATAAACAAGTCCAGCAAAACATTAACCTTTTTACCAGCTACGTAATTTCGTTATTCTCCGGTTGTTACGGAAACCATTGTTCATATAAGTTACATTTACGGCCGAAGAATATCGGAATAATTGAAGAGAATACAAAACCGCAGTCATTACAGGCCTGTTCCCTTTGTATTTACTGTCTAATAGCAGTCGGGATAATTTCAATTGCAAAAGTCGTTTTATACACTCTTCTGCATAACCTTACGCATTTGTTAAAGAGTAAACATGGTTTGTATTAGTCAAAGATATACAAAGATATACAATTACCCGTCATTCTCGCCTTTTATAGCACAATACTATTTGATTAAGCTAACATCAATTGAAGAGTTGAACAAATGCTTAAAGGTTGAACATGTCTAACGAACTTTAGCACACATTTGCAGTATAATGCACAAATGCATAGTAGAAATTACTAGATCCAAACGGCAAAATCGTACAAATTATATTGAAACACTAGGAAATTTTCTTAGACAAGATATTTGCTCCTTGGCTATAGATCACAAAGAAATATCAACAATGTGCCCGAATAACGTTTTAATTACGGGGATCGATTAACCATTTGAATAAAGATAAGCAAACATCCTGACTAGTGGAAGTTCTGACAAGCCAATTTATGATTTTTTTTTTCAGTTTAAATAGAAACAAAATGAAAGGCACCAGAAGTCTGAAACATCAATATTGACCCCAATCGCTCTAAGTTATATATCGCTCAAAAATACTCTTAAAATCTGAGTACCTCAAAAACTAGGTCACTAGGTAAAAATAAAGGAAAACCCCTTTAATACCCTAGATGTCCGTTTTGGACCTGATCTTAAACCTAGCAAGAATGATCATTATAAAATCCAGGCCAAACTTGAAGCTGAGTCATCCGAGGTCAAAACCGTCACTCTGAAAATATTAGACAAGCACGCTTAACACCTTAGAGACTTATTTTATTGTTAAAGGTTTGTTCATATTTATGATAATTGAAAGGAAAGACATTATACATATGTAATCACAATGACATTTCATAACAATAAATATTTAGGTAAAACTGATACAAAGTTTTAAAGACCCACCACGACCTAACGACCTTCTTTTTCCTCCCATATGAACAGCATGCAAATTATTCTGATAATACTGGTTTAATACAGCTATTCTACAAGATGACAGGTGGACAATTTAGGCCCTCCTTGAATTAATGTGTTTTCCCAACTTCGTCTGCAAACTTATTCAGTCATTCTCTTTTCAGTATAGTTTTATAAACATAGAATAATAACTTACACTGTAGAAACAAAGTGTGGTCTAAACTCATCTTAATACATCAAGTACTGTGCGTACTGCTACATTAATTTAATAATATATATTTAGACATTAAACACATTGTGTTGGCCTTATATATGTCACTTTCAATTTGTAACTTGATACTTGTTATTTCTCATTTTTTCATGCAAAGCATGTATAATTACCATCATGGAAATACAAAAGAATACAGTTATTTTGTGGTGCGTCTTTAATAATTCTAAAAAATTTTGATTCGGTAATGTCATGCACTGAATGTAGCTACGATTCATGTTAAAGGTTTAGAAGTATATCACGAAACCACAGAAATTTTAGAAAACGAACTACATCTTTAAAACCAACGTATCTGTCCAATACATTTTTACCATTCTGTCCTGTAGAATTGGATACTTAAAATATTCTAAAAGAGTTGCCCTTTTAAAAAGGAATGCCATTTGTAAAGAAATAAAAGTAAACAATTGTCAAAAACTATGTTTAACCTAGTTATCTAAAGTTTAAGCGCTAGTACATTGTTGCAAATGCATCAAAACGGAGGCATGTAACAGATTTTTAAAAATGATGAGTTTTAAAGGCGTTGAACTGTCCAGAAGTGTGGCCCCTTTATGCAGTCCCTTACCGGAATTCAATACATATATGAGTAAATTGACAATGATTTTGTAAAATATTATAAATGATTTATATGCTGTGTAATTTATCTATGTAAAACAATTCTTTCTTCCTATGATTTGGTGATGTTCGAACTTTTTTTCTCCGAAATATGGACATAACTCTTAAAAATGAATATAATGAAGTACGGGCGGCTGTGTTCTTTGAAAGTAACTTTTCCTGTTAGATTTTTGTCCCTGTTCTTTTTTGTTGCCAGAAAGAACTTGTTTTAAAAATTAATCTTACCTTTAAAAATCAGCACATATTATTCCAAACTTTTTATCATTTCGAAATATTTATCCACTAGCAGGCACTGCTACTTGTGAAAATCATCGACTTATAAAAACACATCTGCAACAAATTTCTTATGAAATACAAACTGTTCATATATATTAGGTCCTTGATGCATTAAATGGTATTTAAGTTTTCTTTATCTCAAAATCAACATTTATAAACATTGATATAATTTCAATTTATCTATCTGTTATTTCTGATGGATATCTATCCAGTGCGTTATGTCTTTTGTAATGTCTTTGTCAAAGATTTGAAAGGTTTTTCATTGTATTTACCTTTTAGAAGAATCAATAGCATAGCAAATGGTTAGAGAAATTGGTACATATTTATTTAATACATTTGGATCGTTCAGAAATCATATGATATCCACAAAGTCTGATATTTTATGGAAAAAATATTTATGGGAAATCTGACTTCAGATATTTCAGAAGGTTAAATTCAAATAATTAGTATTTATAGGTCCTGTGTATATCGATAGCCTGTTGACAGTTGCGATTTCTCGAGTTTTCTCTCAGTTCAAGGCTTTCAAGGAACACAACAAGTCAAAGTAAGACTTAAGTTTAATTGAGTTTTTTGAGAGGTAATGAAATGTGCAATGCTCATCACACTCTTTCTGAAATCGAATTCTGTTAAACCCTGAAATCATGGCCCCAGTGGACAAGAACATAAATCATGTTTTTCTATGCTAGGGTTCATGGGATTCTTGCGCATTTTATTACGTTTATCGTACGTGCCGCTCACGTTGAGCGTTAACTGTGTGAGCGATAATGTCAAACATTTTGATCAGACATGAGTTTTATTTTATATTATTCACGCCTATTAGACTAAAACATCACCAAAGTGTATGAAATAAAACGTGCAGACACAGTAAGAAATTAAACCAGCAACCAGCGCTGTCAGCATACAGTGTCCTATTGACATTTTTTCCCATTAAAGCAAGGTCTTGCAGTGAAATTAAGGAAACGTTGAAATCTTTAACGATTATATTTCGAAAAATCTCTCAACACAAAAATTGCCATATCTTAAACTACTTTTAACTTAAGGTTGTGGGTACGTAATGACAATTTGAAATGATGTCGGAAATTTCCGTTCGATTTCGTATTCTGCTATGTCGTTCCAGTATTCTTCGGACGATAATGCCGCTCACAAGAATGTCCAACTTTCTGTCCATACCGCGGAATGCCGAAATCGCATACGCAGAATGCCGAAATCGAATACGGAGAGTTTCGAAATCGAATACGGAGAATGCCGAAATTGCATATGGAGAATGTCGAAATCGAATATGGAGAATGTCGAAATCGAATACGGAGAATGCCAAAATCGAATATGTAGAATGTTGAAATCGCATACGGAGAATGCCGAAATCGAATATGGAGAAAGTCGAAATCGAATACGGAGAATGCCGAAATCGCATATGGAGAATGTCGAAATCGAATAGGGGGAATGCCGAAATCGCATACGGAGAATGCCGAAATCGAATACGGAGAATGTCGAAATCGAATACGGAGAATGTCGAAATCGAATACGGAGAATGCCGAAATCGCATACGGAGAATGTCGAAATCGCATATGGAGAATGTCGAAATCGCATATGGAGAATACGTAATCGGACGGAAATTTACTAAGTGTCATTACAGATAAAATATAGTAGTCGCAACTTGACCGCGATGGTTGACCTTAGGCTGATTATTCATATCGATTATTTCATTGTAGAAATAAGGGGGTGCTTAGTGTAGCCGTATATATTATATCCTTTCCGCAGCCTTAACGTACTAAAACGTATTAGCGTCTGATGGCCCTTTCACGCTTCCGTAGAAACAACATTTATTACACGAAACTTATTTTGAAAACATTTCTGAAATGTCTATGTCTGCAGCTCTCAAATACGGTTATATCTTACATCTGAGGCATATACTGACACTCTCAGACAACATCAAAAATGACATTTTGAGCGATTTGATGAAGTTCCAAAATTATCAATGTACCCTTGATCCGTTACGGAGCCCTGTGGGATTTCTGTTTATCCAGAGCTAAAATATTTTTTCGTAGATTAAAAGCAGACATGCTGTACTAAAGCCCAGGTAATTTCAAATCGTAATAAAGTGCTGAAAATTGGCTCCCCAATAGCAAAAAAAAAAGAGAAAAAGAAAAAGAAGTCCACGCGCATCCATTTAGACGGGATGACCCCTGCGCGTGACCCCTGACTATCTACGAATCAAACTGCGGCTTTCGTTTTCAAGTTTAGCATTTCTACTTTCATTTTATTTACTTACGGAAATAGCTGAAGGTCGAGTGACGTCATTTTCTGTGTTGTCAAAAACACATATGCCTGGCGAGATTGCATAAATATGTGCTGGCCGTCCTAAGGTTATGGTATTAGTTTATATACAGTATGTATACTTAAATTTGATCATTTTTTTTTAAAAAAAAACTTTCCAATACACTAATTCATATTTACGCAAATTTATATCTCCATTTTCTCGTGCAGCTTGTGTTTTTAAATGCAAAGAGATTAAGTGTTTTACATGCACTCCTTTTCACTAATAGGTTGTGCCTCAATATGTGTTATAATACAAAGGTCAACCATCGGGGTCAAGTTGCGTCCGCTATACCTTGATATACGACCTCGTACGGGGTTAGTAGGTAGACCGTGATAATAATATAATTCGTTGTTTTCTATACAACATAAGTTCATGACACAGTTGTGTGAAAGTAAAGTGTAAATAGTGTTTAATTAAATTTCAAGAGGTTTCTAATATCGTAACCTTATAACAGTACAAATGACCGCGGTCAAATTGTCTGGGAAGATCGATTTTTTGAAAGTTGAACATGAATAATGAAGTTCGTTAGTCACTGACTGACTGGTTAAGGACACTCTATGGAGTAGATGGGTGGCCGACTTTAACATGCTTTTTCTCTCCAAATTTCTAAAGCAAAGACAACGTGTAGTATACCAAAACTGAAAGTAAAGGAATGAACAATACCATGGTACTATTTTAATAACGATTCTTTTAAGATAAAAATATGTAACCTATATTGTTATCTTCAAACAGATTCAACTCTCTCATCAGTACTTTAAATGAGACAATATGGGAGGCCCATAAACTACCAAAATGTATCAGAAATCTTTCCTATATTGCCAGAAAAAAGAGTTACAGACAAATCAATTATTTTTGATTATCTATTTCCTTCCCCAATGAATTAAAAGTGATATAATTCAAGAATGGGTTTATTCATTAAAAAACTGCGATACACTTTTATAGATCACCCTTAAAAGGAACAGATTGCCAATTTTAATGCGATATTGTAAACACCTGTCAAATATTTACTGTTTATCCTGGAAATTCATCAACTAAAGCTTTTATATTTGAACTTTTAAATTAATTTTTTTGGCATCTGATAGAGGAAAGTATGGTGAATTAATATGAAATAAAAACAAAAAATGTCCAATAATTATCCCTTAGAGTATCCTTAAAATACTTCAATCCGAATGTATGGTGCATTGTTTGAATTTTTGCCGTAGGTGAATTTTGCTCATTTCTATTGTTAAGAACGCGGTATCTATGGAAATTCACCAGGGAGTCGTCAAATACTTGACAAAATAGGAGAAAATCTTATAATGAAGCTACAGACAAACTGTTACGAAGATCCACCACGCAGTTCTTGAGTAAAAATTGTTTAAAGGTATTTCTAATTTTAGCTCCAGCGACCCCTAAAAGTGGCCTGGTGCCCCATGTGGACAAATTTTGTAGCGTATTTTGCAATGATGCTACAGACCAAGTTTAATAAAAGAGCTATCAAGCAATTCATGAGAATAAAGTTGTATTGGTATTTTTAGCTCTTGAGGTCACTCACTACAAGGACCGAGCGCCTCATTTTCAACTGAGACCAAGATTGATGAAGATCTATCAACCTGTTCAAGAGAAGAGGTGAACTACAGGTATTCCTATTTTATAGCTCTAGTGGCCCCTAAAAAGGGCTCAAGCGCCATTATTCAGAAGAATTAGGAGAAGACATTATAATGATACTACAGACCAAATCTGATGAAGATCCATCAAGCGGTTCATCAGAAAATGTTGTTGAAAAGTATTTTTTTTCTCTATATTTAGCTCCAACGGCCCTATAAAAAGGACCAATCACCCCGATTTGAATGACAGTGGGAAAAACCTTATAAATGTTCTACAGACGAAGCTTGATGACGATCCATCACACGGTACATGAGAAGAAGTAATTTAAAGGTTTTTTTTTCTTCTATTTTCAGATCTGGTTGCCCCTAAAAGAAACATTTGAACAAAATTGATAAGAGGATCGTGTCAGAATGCCGTTGTCCACGACTAGTGCAATTCTAACCAGTACTTTCAGAGATGTCATCTGATGAAAAGTGCGGATAGACAGACGGACGACGGACGGTCAGTGATCGCAAAAGCGCTCCTCGAGAACGAGGTAAGCTAAAATATAACTATGTTTATGAAAGAAGAGCTTTAATAATAGAATTATATAGATAAATCCTTATATGCAATAGAGGTGTTTATAGTATAACGTTTTATGTAAAGACTGGATCATGTGAAGGCTTAATTATGGTCTAGCTTATTACAAATATATCATTTCTGTCTTTTCTACGGTGTTCCGTTTGGACAATCGTGACTTTTTATTGAATCCTAAACCGCGATGTACGATGGTACGATGACGAAAACGCGATGTTGCGATGGCAGGATGATGAAACAACGATGGCACGATGGTGAAAACGCGATGACACGATCATGAAATCGCGATGATGCGATGGTACGATGGTGAAATGTCGATGTAATATCGCGTTTTCATCTTCGTACCATCGCGTTTTCACCATCGTATCATCGTACCATCGCGTTTTCAGCATTGTGCCATCGCGTTTTCATCATCGTACCATCGCATTATCACCATCGTACCATCGCGTTTTCACCATCGTACTATCGCGTTATCACTATCGTACCATCGCATTTTCACCATCGTACCATCACCTTGCGGTGGTCATGCGCAGTGGTACAGTATATGTGTCAGTAAATACAGGCTTGATACAATCTCATTTTCACATTGCAACATGTACCTTCTACATCCTAACAAGAATAAGCTGAGTTTGAATAATATCATGTGACTATTACACCCAGCTTTTTATTTACTTTCATGCATACAAAAAAAGGACGTGGCCTTGGAGATTTTACACAGTTTTAATGAACTGAGCACTGAACATTTTGTAAAACATTAAAAGCAAAACAGCAGAATCTAAATGATAAATTCCTTCTCACACAATACATTGAGATACATTCATTTATTGTTGACAAAAATACAAGTGCACGGAACTACGGATTTCTAACAGGAAGGCGATGTTTCGATGGTTAAAATACGATGGTACGATGGTGAAAACGCGATGGTACGATGGTGAAATCGCGATGGTACGATGGTGATAACGCGACGGCACGATGGTGAAAACACAACGGCACGATGGTAAAAAAACGCGATGGTACGATGGTGATAACGCGATGGCACGATGGTGAAAATGCGATGGTACGATGGTGAAAACGCGATGGTACGATGGTGAAACCGCGAAGGTACGATGGTGATAACGCGATGGCACGATGGTGAAATGTCGATGTAATATCGCGTTCATCATCGTACCATCGCGTTTTCACCATCGCACCATCGTGCCATCGCGTTTTCATCATCGTACCATCGTGCCATCGCGATATCACCATCGTACCATCGCGTTTTCACCATCGTGCAATCGCGTTATCACCATCGTACGATCGCGTTTTCACCATCGTGCCATCGCGTTATCACATCGTACCATCGCGGTTTCACCATCGTACCATCGCGTTTTCACCATCGTACCATCGCCTTCCGGTTAGAAAGGCGTAGTTCCGTGCACGTGAATTTTTGTCAACAATAGATGAATGTATCTCAATGTATTTTGTGAGAAGAAATTTACCATTTAGATTCTGCTGTTTTGCAAAATGTTTTTCAAAATGATCAGTGCTCAACTCATATAAACTGTGTAAAATCTTCAAGGCCACGTCCTTTGTATTTATGTATGCATGAAAGTAAATAAAAAGCTGGATATAATAGTTATTCTTGTAAGGATGTAGAAGGTACATAGTGCAATGTGAAAATGAGATTTATTACTGACACATATACTGTACCACTGCATATGACCACCGGAAGGCGATGGTACGATGGTGATAATGCGATGGTACGATGGTGATAACGCGATGGTACTATGGTGAAAACGCGATGGTACGATGGTGATAACGCGAAGGCACGATGATGAAAACGCGATGGTACGATGGTGATAATGCGATGGTAAGATGATGAAAACGCGATGGCGCGATGGTGAAAACGCGATGGTACGATGATGAAAACGCGATGGTACGATGATACGATGGTGAAAACGCGATGGTACGATGATGAAAACGCGATATTACATCGACATTTCACCTTCGTACCATCGCATCATCGCGATTTCATCATCGTGCCATCGCGTTTTCACCATCGTACCATCGTTGTTTCATCATCGTGCCATCGCACCATCGCGTTTTCGTCATCGTACCATCGTACATCGCGGTTTAGGATTCAATAAAATGTTACGATTATCCAAACGGAACACTGTACTTTTCCCCTTTCCTCCACTTTTTATGCGCAAAATATAAATATAAGATATTGTTTGCTTAAAGACGTAACTGATATCTTTGTCGAAAATTATTCTTACAAGTGTACCCAAAAGGCAACTTTTCACTTTTACGAGGGTCCTGCAAAAAGTTTTGCCACTGGGTTCGGATTTTTTAGTGCTACGTTTTATCAAAATTATTTTTATTACAAACCTTCAAAGTATTCCCCCTTTACCGAAACACATTTTTGTAACCTTTTTACCCAATCGCGAAAAGCAGATAAATAGTATTCTTTTGGTATATGTTTTCTTAAGTCTTGGAAATAAAAACAGTCACAGGGTCTCAGGTCAGGTGAATAAGATGGATGGTTTACAACTTCCACCTTTTCAGAAGCCAAAAAAGACTTAACAACATCGCACTTGTGAGAGGAGGCGTTGTTGTGTGTAAGATGGACTTCTGACCATCCTTTGCTTATACGTTTCTTATTGAAAAACCTTTTCACTTTCTTCAGTAAAGAGTTCTTGTAGAATCGTCCAGTGACTGTATGACCAGAAGGACAAGGCGCTTGAACGACTGGTCCACTAGAATTAAAGAATATTGCGTACATCTTTTACGAACGTATGGTTCTCTTGGCAATACAGGGGCGTTTTTTATCTTTTCGCTTCCATTGCTTATTATCAGCCCTTCTCTGTGGTTCAAACATGTGCATCCAGGTTTCGTCACCTGTTAGCAAGTTAGAAATAACCCGACTACCACAGCCTTTGTATGTTTTCAAAAGTTCCCGGGCGCATTTGAGGCGTTGTTTCTTTTGCTCCTCGGTGAGCAAATGAGGTACCCGCCTAGCGCAAACCTTTCTCAGGTCCAAACGCTTTTTCGGAATTGTTGGCACACTGCCTTCTGATATGCCAGTACAAATGGCTATATCTTTCACCGACAATCGCGCATCCTGGTCGACCACAGCGTTTACAGCAGCGATGTTTGCCTTGGTAACAGAGGTTTTATGTCTACCAGAACTAGCAGATAATTTCACAGCTTTAAAAGCTTTAACCCACCTAAAAACTGTGCGCACTGAAATGGCCCGAGGTCCATATATACCACACAATTCATCAAATATTTGCTTTGAATCTATATCAAGCATAATGCGGCATTTAATATAGCTACGAATTTCAGTCCTTTCGTCCATTTTACAATGTGACAAGTAAATTGGTCAGTGTATATGACTGTATTGGACATTCAAGTGCAATGAAGCGTTTTAAAAATACCTTGGATAAAACTACGGAAGCCCAATAGTGACAGGACTTTTTGCAGGACCCTCGTAAAGTAGTACATCGCTAAACAGTTTTAAGCAGTAAAGTCAATGACGTTTCTTAATAATTAATATTCCTGGATTCTCTATCAGTACAAACATGTTCTTTCAAGTAACTGCCAACTTCCCCACATGAATCAGAGGTGAAGGATGAATGATTTCAGACACAATGTTTTTTATCAAATACTCACGGAGAACATACGCCTCGGCCGAGGATCGAACTCAAGACCCCGTGATCCAAAGATTTGTGCTTTCCCTATTGAGCTTACCGGGTTGACTTAATGATAATAAATACTCGATATACAGTTTTCAAGCATTTTCACTATATATTACATATACGCCGTGTGGATGAATAGTTATGCTCAAATCCTGTATATAAAATCAAAGTCGCCCACCTGTATTTGTGCCTTTCGTGAAGAAACATTAAATCAAATTGACACTTTAGGACAATTACATATGATTGATAGCTCATAATTTAGTTACTTTTTGAAAAGAATAACCACAAATCAATGGTCTAAAATATTTGGCATTCAACGCTAAGAAAAATCCAATTTGAAATCTACTGATCGTATAAAAACTTTTTATCTGATTAATGTGTCATAATTTATACCTTTGAAACGTTACAAATAAAACCATGTTAAAAAACGAGATCGACATATCTCTTGAATAGCATTCTCTATTAAAGTATTGTGAGAACTTCACTTCCGTAAAGACAATCGGCAATTTACGTGACATTACGTTTTCTCCCGAGGCTACTTCGGCATTCTCCGGAGGCCGGAAAATGCGAACTCGCTGACGGATAATACGCACTTTTCATGATTTTCTTTATCACTCTTTCGATTTGAATGAAAATAAAGAACTGGGCTGACAGAGACTCGAGAATTATATATATATATATCTCTAAAATATATGATATATAGGAAATCAAATGAATATTTGACGATAATGAATTCTAAAAAAATATTATTTTGAACCTGATGAGTCATACGAACTATTCAGGCAATTGTTCATTTCAAGATAAGCTACTGAAAGCTTTAGCAGTATGAACATAAAAACAACAAAAAAGTATTCCATATGTAAACACAGGCAGTTTTGATAATTAAACTTAAAATTCCATTTATTTGAACAGTATTTAAGTGAAACCGACACATGTTTTATTAAAAATGTTCTGTTAATGATGTGACTCAAAAAATTAAATAGATCTAATTTCAAAGCATCTTTCAATGTAGAAACTAACCGGTTGCTAGGGTAAAAAGAGATGATTTCTTTTTAAAACTTAACTTACCTCTGAAAGTCCATAAAAAATATTCCAAACTGTATAGTTCTTGATAATAGTATTCAATATTAGGTACTGTTATTTTTGCAAACATTTGTCTCTAAAATACATTTGTTGTACTTTCTGACAGAATACAATTTCTCGTATAATAGGGCATTGATATATTAAATGGTATTTAAGCCTTCTTTATCTCAAAAATCTGCATTTATAAATACTGATATAAATATACACTTTATCTGTTAATACCGATTTGAAGTGTCACGTCTTTTGTAAATTTTTGTCAAGGATTTGTATTATCGTATTGTTGTATTTCCCTTTTAAAAGAAACAAAAAGTACAGGGAATTGTCATATGTACATAAAAACATTTTAAGCTTATAAAAAATCAAACACTATCAATTACATAAACTCAGATTCAAGTCAAAGTCAAATATTGTATTGGCACCTTCAAATACTGTATTAAATGGTAAGCATAACAGAAGCCCCTTGTGGGATCCAGGTCTGGCGAACCCCACTCGAGCTGAATACAACACTGCATATCAAGGTACTGTTCGGCCTTGAACCCACGAGGCACTTGCGCCGACTGTGATCCGGCCTGGCAAAACCCACGAGAGCCGAATGAATCGTTGCAAATCAGAGTACTGTTTTAATGACTCTTTTGTTATTTACATATACGAGCTATTTCCAGAAATGTATCAGCCACAAATAAAATAATTTTTTAACTGAACATTCTTAAATTCTTTAAAACGGTGAACTTTATAACGTATGGGTCGACGAAACTCCATCCGTCTTTTCGGCGGTACGTAACAGAATGGAACAGTCTAGCTGATTCAATATGTTAAAAGCAACAATAAAATTTGACATTCGACTTACAGTGAATAGATTAAACTCATTGTCATCTGAAGTTTTGCAGATCATCCTCATAACAACAGATAGCGTAAAATGATTTTCCCGTCTTTCCGCGGAGTGCCTCACGTTCTGTAATTTAGCAATTAACACGTAAATTCGTATGCTATGATAACAAAATAGTGTTTAATTAAAAACATTCATCTTACCCTAGCTCTCCTATGATTCGAAGAATACCGTATGCAAGAAAGAGAGTCTATCACTACTTGTAGGTGTGAATGGATATATCTGCATCTCTAATACGTAGTCGTTACCGCCAAAACAGCCAGAACAGTTTCCTCCGAGACAGACATTTAAATTCTAACTTTAAGCAGTGAAAGATTCTTATACCGGCTAACAAAATCGAAATTTCTCTCGATAATTAATACCAGATTTTAAGTATTTTATCTTTTTTTTTTCTTTTTTCACTCAAACTCCTAAAAGCTATTTCCCATTCGCGCTCACCAGTTATAAGATTTTTATATATGTCCAGTCCTAACTGCGATGTTACATTGCAAAAAATCATATTCTATCTAAAATTTCAAACATTTACCCAAATACTGATATCAAAGTATTGAAAATCCTTTGAAACAGAGACTTTCCTTTGTCTGTTACGAACAAGTTAGAAATTGCTATTTTAAATACACACAACAAGAAAATAAACATATTAATATTATTTCTACGCCAATGTTAGATTTAAAAATTTATAGATTAATACTTTTACTGTAACAATTGTCAGTTTTTATATTTTTCAATAGAACATTACATTTTATGTACATACAGGCAAACAATTGTGCTATGTGGAGTGCTGTATGGGCGGCCGGGTTCTTTCAATATGGCTTTTCCTGTTCAACTTTTGTTTTTGTGTTTTAGAGTATTGAAAAATCTAAAAGCAAAATTTCTATTTATGTCACAAAAGATGTTTAGCAATCATTTCAGTGAAATAACTGAAACTCAGTATCTACTACAATAGCCTGGCAAAGTCGGGCCTTTGATGTAATATGCCTTATAAAATTGTACTAAAAGGCTTAAAAAGTAAATATTCGATTATATCGTAACAGGTATATTTTGTCTTGGCATAATACGTGCCATCTACAAACATTGCAATAACTGAAACTGGGATACAAATAGAATATGGACAGAATACGCCCGGATGTTTATTATGACGAGTTTGGTTTGTTCATATAAGATCCCGTTAATTAAGTGTAAACAGTTACTGGTAACAACGTTCATCATATTGACGCGACGTTTCTATAGTTACGACTGTATACGAAACTGACTGGACAAATGCACGCAGTTAATAACGTCAACCCTTAATTTGCAGAAGTGTAAACGCCCCTAGACGAAATATTCGAAAGGTCACTGAGATCGTATTCCCCAAACACAGTGCCTTTAATACCTTAATATTTAGCTGCCGATTTATAGGATTGTACATATATGTCATATAGATGAAACCTAAGGCTACGATCAACAAATTAAGTGCAAACTGAAGCTCAAGCTAGCAAAATTTAAACGTAGTACAGTGTTACGCCACAATGTGGTACTAAGTATCAAAATTCGACCTAGATGGTCGGACATACATACATACATACGCGCTACATACGCGCTATTTTGTGTGTGTGTGTGTGTTTTTTTTTTTGGAGGCTGTGTTCTCGGAACGTAGCTAATTGGAGCCTCGCCTTAACGCTGATCCAAACTGACGTTACGCTTCCTATTAACGTTTGTTTGTGATTTTGGTAGATTTGACCTATATTTGGCTTTTGAAAACATGTGGAAATGAATAGGCGAGGTTATACACCATCGACCATAGTAAGCACTTTTCTAAAGAGCAATATTTATGTGGAATTTTATCTTCTTATGTCTACATCTTTTTCAGTTGAAAAGTAAAATTCAAGTAAATTTGTGTGACATACATGTTTGTGTATATCTATCATTCTGTATTTATAATTTAAGCAACATAATAGTGATCAACAAAAACAACGATATTTACTTTTAGTCATGTTATATACAGACCAACATTCATAGGTCGCACGTTTGACGTCGAGGGTCTGAACCAGAAGCCGTAGCAGAAAATGACTTAACACATAAACAGAATCTTACATTTTTTTTCTTTTAACATTAAACGAGTCGAGTTATGATTTTTATGCAACGAGTTTAATGAAATCTATGTGGAAAGATAATTCATGTAAGAACATCTGTATACCGGTCGAGATAATTCGTAACATAATATACGAGCTGTCACAAAGATAAGCTGTCGACAGTTTTACAATTATTGTGTTTTTTAAATGAATACAAAAGGGAAGAAATATCTTTGGAACAATACTGAGGTAAAAGCGACTTAAAACTGTAATTTCTGTGCCAGAGGGGCTTGAGGGGTGTTGCAGTGTTTACTGCTTCTCGTGAACCTTACCTGCTATTTCTTCTTCTTCTTTTTTATTACTTCCAAGGGATCTTCTAATAGAGTTGAATATGTTAATAATATGACTTGGATTCTATTCTTACATTATATTTTGCATTTTTTCTGATATAAAAACTAGCTGACCATTAAAGTGAAAGGGATATTTTTAAAACTTACCTTAAACAATCACAAAACATATTCCAATCATTCAGATAACGAAATCTATACTCACTCAAAGACACTGTTTTGTCTTTAAAACACATTTGCACTATTTTATTACGGAATACAATTCGTCCATGGATTTTAGGTCCTGGTGTATTTAATTGTATTTTAGTTTTCTTTATCTCAAAATCTGCATTATAAACATTGATATAATAACAACTTATCTATCTGTTATTTCTGATAGTTATCGATCTGTAGTATTATGTCTTTTGTAAAGTTTTGTCAAATATTTATAAATGTTTTCTTATTGTGTATTTACCCTTTAAAAGAACCAATAATACAGGAAATGATCAGTGAAATTGGTAGCTGTTTATTTAATGTATTGGATCGCCCTAGAAATCAAATGGTACCAGTAAAGGGGATCTTTGTGCACACAATGTTTCATGGAATATTTCAGATGGTTGAATTGAACCCTTACCCTGCTAAATTTCTATAATGAACTTGTTCATCTTTCAAATTGGACAGTACCATTAACTGTTAATAGGGGTGCTTACCAAAAAGATACTAACTGAATGGCGAACAGTGCAGATCTTGATCAGACTGCATGGATGTGCAGGCTGATCACGATCCACACTGGTCGCAAAGGCAGAACCAGTCGTGTCCAGCATGATAAGGGTTAAATAATCTACATTTATAGGCTCAAAGGTTTCTTGTCTCGACAGCATGCTCATAGCTCTCGTTTTTTCGATGGAGTTTCTACTGATGAATACGGAATCCTGTTAGGAGCATGTCGAATGTCGTCCGTTGCGCTTTGAGGTCGACGCACGACAATGCGACACGAAATCGCGACAACGCGACATGACACAAGACGACACACGACAATGATATAGTAGTGTCATGACATTATCGCCTTTCAATAGCGCGATATTTCGCATTGTCGCGTCTAATTGACGTGTGTTGTGCCGCACTGCCAAACGCATTCTTCCTCTCATAGACATCCCTTACAAGTAAATATTCATTTGCACTAGTCTGCAACATTTTCAGGAACACTCGCAAACTATAAGGAGGTTCTTCCTCCTGTATTCATTACCAAAAGGTTCAAATCTATTTGCACTGGTCTGCGACGCTTGCAGCAACACTCGCAGACTTTCAGGAGGTGTTGTCAAACAAGTTCTTCCTCCTGTTGACATCACCAGCAGGCTCCAGTTTATTTGCACTGATACATAAAGGAACACTTGCAGACCTTCAGGAGGTGGTGCAAGACAATTTCATTTTCCCATAGACATCGTTAACAGGTTCATATTCATTTGAACTGGTCTGCAAAATTTTCAGGAACATTTGCAGACTTTTAGGAGTCAGTGTCAAACGAGTTCATCCTCACATAGACATCACTTACAGGTCCACTTCCATTTGCAGTTGACTGCAACATTTTAGGAACGCTCGCAGACTTTCAGGAGGCGGTGCCACAGAGTTCTTCCTCCTGTATTTATCACCAACATGTCGTATGTCGTCCGTTGTGCTTTGAGGTCGACACACGACAATGCGACACGACATCATTAAAATGTTGCTTCGCATTGTCGAGCGTCGCTTCGCGTTGTCGCGTCGCGTTGTTGTGTGTCGTTTCGCATTGTCGTGTGTCGCGATTCTGGCACAGTCACGACGCAGGACATTTCAAGAGGACAATGCGTTGTCGTGTGTCGTGTCGCTTTGTCGCGCTTCGCGAGCACCAAAAAAGGCAGACTGCGACTTACGACAATGCAACACGACATCACGACAATGCGACGCGACATCGAGACACGACACATGACAATGCGACACGGCAACGCGACAGTGCAATACGACACATGGCAATGCGACTCGACAATGCGAAATATCGCGCTTTTGAAAGGCGACAATGTATCACGACACTACGATATTATTGTCGTGTGTCGTGTCGCATTGTCGCGATGTCGTGTCGCATTGTCCTGCGTTGACCTCAAAGCGCGAGGACTACATACGACATGGTCCTTACAGGATTCCGTAGATGAATCACAAGGGTTTAAGATCTTCCTTTATTAGAATTATCAATAAAGTGAACACCAATGTACATACGTTCATGAAAATTAATGCTTATGTTCGTCATACTGACAAGACGAAATGTCAAATATTTTAACAAGTGCCATCAGCGCCATGTTGTTATTGACGTCATCACTTAATTTGCGGAAATAAACGATTACCCTAAACAAAATGTTCGAAAGGCCAATGGTATTTCATTTATTATCGATATATTTATGAAAAAGTTATACACGTGATAACTGACGTAACAACAATAACGCTGACGATATATACGATTGTGTATTCAACATTGGAATACGTGCAAAATTTCATTTTGATTTCGGCTCATTTTATTTGTAACATTTTGAATTTCATATTTTACACTTATTTAAAGCGTTACATTCCACTAAGATGTAGCAATCAGTCTGAGTGGTTCGGCATGTTCTTTTGGTTATGGCTATACCCTGTTCTATATAATTACTGTAGATTTTATAAGATTTGCGATAATTTAATTTTGCCTAATGTTTGCGAATAATGCCACTCACGAGTTAGAAATATTCTTGGCTATGAATCTCCATCACTTCCTAAAATCAAACACTCGTGAATTTTTAACATCACGAGTGAGGCTGTCTGCCAATCGTGAAATCGTTAAATAAAGCCTTCGCGAAAATTATCGATTTTACAGTATACACTTCATACCCAATAACAACCTTGCAATTAAGTAGTGCTTTGATCTTATTGCTGGCAGACGAAATGAATGTGTGAGGTTAGAGAAATGATACATTTATTTCTTTGAAATGTTTAAAACATTCCCATTTTAAGCTTTTGTCGTATAAAGAAATAAAATGTCTTCATTTAGGGTCAGCTGTAGACAATCTAAATAAACCTGTCTGTTGCAATACCATAAAAGTCTGGCAATCGAAACTTTTACTTGTAACTTCCTGAAAGTTATTGATTGTTGCCCTTCTCCGTGGCAGGAATCAATTAACACATATATCCGTGGGAAAATCAAAGATTTATTGTGCCTTTCGGAAGATTATTGACGCATTTTGATATCTTAATGGGGTAGTTTTTCATCCAGAGTTAAAATCTATTAAAATCATTTAATTTTCTAATTCTTTAATGTAAAATCATGTTAAATGAATAAATGAATGACCGTCACCTGTTTAAAAGCATTCAAAGAGACTGATATCATTTATTTAGCCCATATTATGGCCATTACTCTGTGGTCAGACCCTATATTTTGTTCTAAGGACATAGCTCCTGGGGTTATTCAAATTTTGTATAATTATGTCCACAAGAAAGATCGGTCAAATATATACGAGAAATGATTACAAAATCATAAAAGCAGCAAGACTACACGGCCATGTTTACTGTGGGTAATGAGGTCCTTGTCCAGCTGTAGCGAATTCTACATTTAATTTCATTTCTTATTATGCAAACTTTTATGTTTTTCTTACAGACTGATAACGGGCCTTACATTTTATTAATTCGAAAAACGAACAGTCATCTTATGTTTCTTTTGTACAAAGTGGAATGATGGCACGCGAGACTTTGGCCGATTAAAATCAAAGAAAAAAGATAAGTACGTACGATATATATATAGAGCGGTATGTTACTGAAAAGAATATTTCGTATCACTAACTGACTCAATATACTATTAACATACCAAATTTCAATTTTCGAACAAACGTTCTTTTGTCAAAACCAGTCCATTTAGCAAATTTCACAGTCGTTTGACTACTCGAGGTAACTTCTGATGCTTCGGTTTTTGTACTACGAAGGTAATTAATCACTATTTTTTAAAAAAAGAGACTACATATCAACGATTTTTGTTGTCAAAATAAATAGTACAAAAAATAAATAAGGTATTTCAGTACGAATCCATAAAAATATTTCATTCTTTATATTAGAAGATTTTAACTTTTCAAGTATTATATCGTAACGTAACGTATCGTATCGTATCGTACAGTATCGTGCAGTATAGAGTGGCGTGGTGTAGTGTAGTGTAGCGGAGCACAGCTTAGTATAGTGTAGTATAGCATAGCATAGCATAGCCGCCTACACATTTTCTCCCCGTGTAAATATTCAAGTCCTATACCGCAACAGTATGTGGTATGGTATGGTATGGTATGATATGATATGATATGATATGATATGATATGATGTGTGATATGGTATGGTATGGTATGGTATGGTATGATGTGACGTGACGTGACGTGGTGTGGTGTGGCGTGGCGTGATAAGATATGGTATGGTATGGTATCATATGGTATGGCGTGGTGTGGTGTGTTGTAGTGTAGTGCAGGGTAGTGTAATATAGTGTAGTGTAATGTTGTGCAGTGCAGTGCAATGCCGTACAGTGTATTAGAAGATAATTATTCTTCAGCAGCAAACCTTATATCAAAGCTGGGTCTTTTTGAAAGAAACACTTATCAAATCTGTAAAAGATCCTTTAGAAGCATATAAATGAGAAAGCACCAAGAGATGTACGGACACGTATGGACAATCAGTTATGATTAATGACATGACAGTTTAGATATATAAAGGCAGCACTTTGGTCTAACGTTTTATATGAAATAGTAACAAAAGACAAAATCTTAAATTCTCTAGAAATTTACATTTACTGTATAGACACATACTAGCCTCCTGATATATCAATCCCTATTAAAAGTTTAATTATAATATATTAATCAGTTAGATATGACGTTAATTGTATGTGTTATTTGGTATAAATGAAAACGAAATATCAGGTAGGTGTTACATAACGCTCGAAGACATTAAAAACGCATTAGTTTTCAAGCCCATTAGGTCTAAAAGCTATCAAATCAAGGACGAATCAACAAATAGCGTTACAGAATTTCCAGTATTAGTTAATGTACGATCTCTTATAAAGGGTAGCAGCCGAAAGCTTTACAATTATGATTTTTTACATTTACATAGAAAGTTTTTATTTTATTGACAAATGTCACCGGAGAAAAGTGTTTCATACGTAGACACGGGCAATTTTATAATTTAACTGTTACAAAAGAAAATTGAAATGTACTTAAAAATCCAATAATTTGAAGAAGTATATGGTTAAACCCGATACGAATCCTGTAGCATTTTTACAGATGTTTGGTTAGTGTTGTATTACAAATGGCTTTAGTTTATATTTTGACAATTAATATGCATATTTTCGAATTAGAAATCTAGTTTATCTAGTTTATCGCTTGAAAAATGATGTTTTAAGTATAAATTGAACCAACCTTTAGAAATCCACATAAAATATCTCCAGATAGTACCATAGACAATTCATATTCTCTATATATGCAGTAGCTTCTTCTCTTTTGCAACTCACTAGACATATGTAGACTATAAAACACAACAAAAATATTTCCACATGTTTAACATCCTTGATGCATTTAATGGTATTTAAACTTTCTTTACCTCAATATCTGCTTTTAAAAACATTTTGTTAATAACTTATATATCTGTTATTTCTTATAGATATCGATCTGTACTGTTATATCTGTTGTAAGTGTTTGCAAAGATTTGTAAAGTTTTCTTATAGTATTTACCTTTTAAAAGGACCAATAATATAGCAAATGGTCAGAGAAATTGGTATACATTTGTTTAACGTATTTGAACTTTTATAAAATCAAATACTATCAATAATATTATTTGATCTATTAGTGGAAAATATATCTTAAAAAAACTCGGTGAAGTTCAGAATATTTGTCCATTCATAGGAGAGAATCTATTCAATATTTATACATATTAAGCTAATACAAGGGAAGAGGGCGTGAGAAGTGTAACACTTTTTATCATCTCTTATGAAAAGAATCTGCTATTAATGTTTTGCTTCTTTTTATCCTAGGCTACACTTTCAAAGGACCTTCTCATAGACTGTCGTAACCTAATATGCCCGCCGTCATGATTTTAAACATCAAATCATATCAATATTTATTTATTGTTGGTAATCATATAACATTACATAACGTAAGTTATATATAGATTTTGAAAGAAATATTCTTCTACAAAGCGGGAATAATGTCGCGGGGAACCAGCTAAATATCTCCGTAATAAGACAGGATTCAAATGGTGTTTAAAACAACTGCAAGTGGCGGGTGCCAAGTACAACAATGACCTCGGCCACTCTACCGAATGCTCAGGATTAGTAGTCATGGAAACATTAATTTTCGTGGCATTGTATTGCAGATGGTACAACATCCGTGGTCAACTAAAGTTATTGTGAGAACAGGCAAAAGTTCACAGCTTTACGTACAGTGCAACGTAAAGTGATGGTATAGTATAGCATGGTGGAAACGTAACTATTTTGAATGTCAGTGGCCAAGTCTTTTTGAAGTTTTTAATTAATACAAGTACAAATGCATGAGTATTAAAAACCTGTAATATTTGATTAATTTAAAGTTCAACAACAAAGTTCGTCTCATTCGTGAGCTTGCATTAAAACGAAGCAAACTACATCTACAGAGGAAATCCTGTGCTGTTCATGGCATTTTTTTACAAGTTCACAAACCAGAGCCGCAAGATTTTAATTTTTAAACAATTACCATTAAGTACAAAATGCCTTAAGTGCAAGAAAAGCAAAACTTTATTTTTAAAAGCTTTAAACATTAATTTGTCAGGAGTGGTGCCATATTACGTTTGACGGTACCTCGATGAAATAAAATATTTTATATTTTATGAACTTGAATCGAAAAATAACATTTAATAACCAAATACAACTTTATCCAAACTAACTCGGATGTCCCATAAATCGGATTAATAAGTTCAAGGGAAATAACACAATCAAATAAAAGTAGCTACAAATTTTAGGTGTCCTCCCCTGAATATTATTTTTCAAAACCATGTACCTGCATGAGATTGTAAGAATATAATGCAGGTCATATACAGGTTCGGACAATTTCGCTTTTATACCTGGTGTTGACAACATTCCATATAGAGAAGTCATTGATTTTTCAAGTAATAATTATGGAAATATGTTGTCTGATTTTTTGATTAGTACAAATTTTTGTATTTTAAATGGTAGGAACACTATCAAAAACGACTTTACTTTTGTTGGACCACAAGGTTCATCTGTAGTTGACTATTGTCTTGTGCCATATGAGCATTTACATACATTTTCAAATTTTGAAGTTTTAAGGACATCAGAATTGTTGTATGAGTCCGACTGTTTTTCAAAAATTGACTCGCCAAACAGTGCACCAGACCATTCCTTTTTAAGGTGGAAATTAAATCTAGAGGTTACTTTTGACAAGTCAAACAGAGGATACAGGAATGTAAGAAATGATTTGAGTAAGAGTAAAACTGTATTTGACGTAAAAAATGTACCTTCTGATTTTATGTCTGGCGATGTTGTTATGCAAAATCTTAATGATGTCATTTTACACCTGGAGCATCAAGTTAAATGTCAGCAAAATCTAGATACCCAATATGATAAATTTATTGATGTGGTCAATTCAGAAATGTATAATAGGTTAAACCATAAAGTTTTTAGGTGTTCGTCAAATAGAACAACAAATAAAAAGCTTCGGAAACGTAAAGCGTGGTGGTCTGATGAACTGTCATTGCTTTGGCATGATATGAACAAGGCAGAGAAAATATGGTTAAAATGTAAATCCGTACAAAAGAAATATCTAAAACATATATTTGTAGAGAAAAGAAGAATTTTTGACAAATGTGTTCAAAAGACTAAGAGAGGGATTGTTAGAAAAGCACAGGAAGATGTAGAAAATCTAGTTACATCAAATCCAACTGAATTCTGGAGGGAAATAGGCAAAATAGGAATTGGAAATGAGCGAGTTAAGTCTATACCCTTTGAAATTAAAATGCAGGATGGTTCTATTAATAGGGACCCAATGGTTGTTTTGGATAGGTGGGCAGATGAATTTGAAAAGCTTTTGAACACAGGTGTCAAAATGGCTAGTTCTGTGGATTGTACTGGTATTGATGTGGATCCCGCGGGTCAGCTAGTTGATGACACCCAAATTAATAGTGGTATTCCAGAGTTGGACAATCAAATCTCTGTTACAGAAACATATAAAGTTTTATTGGATGCCAAATCTGAGAAAGCACCAGGCTTTGACAACTTACCAGTAGATGTTTTAAAAAATGATGCTGCTTTAATAGCGCTCACAAGCTTATTTAACTACTGTTTTAATGCAGGCATTATGCCATCTGCTTGGTCTAAAGGGGTAATAACACCCATACCAAAATCATCAACTGCTGATCCCCGGGATCCTCTTCAGTACAGAGGTTTAACACTTGCTTCGTCTATGTATAAGCTATATTGTAGCATAATTAGCAATAGAATAAGTAATTGGTGTAAAGAAAATGATATTCTTCATGATGAGCAAAATGGTTTTATTAAGGGTAGAAGTACTATTGACCATGTTCATAGCTTAACTAGCATAATAGAAACAAGAAAACTAAAGAAACTTAATACATTTCTATGCTTTGTAGATTTTCGTAAAGCTTATGACTCTGTCAACAGAACAACATTATTGGATAAAATAAAAGAATTTGGTATCGGTGGCAGGTTTTATAATGCAATATTATCTTTATATAGGAATGTGGAATGTTGTGTAAGGGTAAATGGGTTTGAATCACGTTGGTTCAAAGTTGGTACTGGTTTAAAACAAGCATGCCCACTGTCACCAATTTTGTTTAATCTCTACATCAATGATCTAACAACTGCCATTAAGGACCTGGATATAGGTATTGAAATTGGTAATGAAAAAATTAGTATCTTGTTGTATGCTGATGATGTTGCTCTGTTGGCTGAATCTCCAGAAGACTTGCAAAATATGTTGGACACGGTGAATATTTGGTGTAATAATAATAATATGTTGGTTAACTGTGACAAATCAAATATTGTACATTTTAGACCAAATAAGAAAGCTGTAACAAATTTTGTATTTAAAATGGGAACAGATAGTTTAAAGGTAGTTTCTAAGTATACATATCTAGGTGTATTACTCAGTGAGTTTTTGGATTATGCAGAAATGGCCAAGACAGCAGCTTTATCTGCAGGCCGTGCTTTAGGCCTGGTAATATCTAAAAGTAAAACCTTTGGTGGCTTCCAATTCTCTACTTTCACCAAACTGTACGACTCCATGGTGTGGCCAGTCTTAAATTACTCTGCAGCTATCTGGGGAGATAAAGAATTTTCTTGTGTTAAAGCTGTACAAAATCGTGCAATGAGGTATTTTCTTGGCAAATATACACCAAATACTGCAATTAATGGGGAAATGGGTTGGATACCAGCAAAGGTTAAACAATGGGGTACAGTTACTCGTCCGTTTTGTCGTTTTAAAAATATGACGCATAATCGTGTCAATAAGAAAATATTTTTATGGGCTGAGAATGAATCTTCCCGCAACTGTAAAAATAGTGTATTTCGTATGTGTAAAATGTTAGAACAAACAAACCTTTCCCACATCAAAGATTTGCCATCACCAAATGTTAAAAGTTGTGTTAAAGCAGTAGAAAACAAATTGGTAGAGGTTGAGCTTCAGGGATGGAAGGATGCATTGAATAAAGTAGAATCACAAAGGGGTAATGGAAATAATAAACTACGGACATATAGATTATTTAAAAGTGATTTTGGTACAGAAAATTATGTGAAATCTACTATTCCGTCTCATTTTAGAAGTGCTATGGCAAAGTTTCGATGTGGGGTAGCTCCACTGAAATTGGAGACTGGTAGATATGAGAACCTAGATGTTAATGCAAGAACTTGTTTTTATTGTAAGAATTGTGTGGAAGATGAAAAACATGTAATACTTTACTGTCCGTTATATAAGCAGTTAAGAGATAAGTTATACAATGCTGCGAAAGATATTTTTGCCACATTTGAACAGATGAACGACTCTGATAAGTTTATATGGCTTTTCTCCAATAACGAAGTAGCTAGACACACTGCTGGAACCTGCTTTTATATTTTAAAATGTAGGAAAAGTATTTTATTTTGTAAATAGATACAATTTTCTTATCTGTAAATACCGTCCGTACCTTGTTCGTTTTAAAGAACTTTAAAAACAATATTTATAAATTCTGGTACATAATGTGACTAGGTTTTAGTTTATTTTAGTCTAGTGTAACTATTCACCCCTTTTTATAAAGAGTGATGTTTTAAGTCCGTGTTTTATATAAAGATCTGGAACATTGTTAATATGTATATATGTATTCTGTCTCTTATAGCTCTGTATAGAGCGGCATATGTACATTGTTGTTTTACTATGTGATTTAATATATGCTGTACATGTGATGAGACATTAATAAAATAAAATATATACACGAAAAAGGTTCTCAAAGGAGATGATTCTGCATATCAGAAATAAAGTAATAAAGGATAGTCTGCCATTATGTTGTTAGATGTGTTTAATTGCTTTCCAGGGGAGATGACTCTGCAGGTCATAAATGAAGTAATTATAATTATACGAGCCTGCAGTTCGTATCAAACTCCATCACAGTGTTACTTCCCCTTATCGGTACAGTGTATAAATTGGGCTGAATTTCAGCCGAGTTATATTTTTCAATATTTTAATTTTGTTGTACAAAGTTTTTATCTCAATAGTTAAATAGTTTTAATTTTTGCTTGTAAAAACTAAAAAAATAATGCAGTGATAATAAAATTACTTCTTTTTCTGGCGTGCTAAAAATGTAAACAATGAATTCATTTGACGGCATTTTGAGTACAGTAAGAGAATTTGACGAAAGGCATACTGCAAAATATAGATACATTAAAAACTTTCATTATGTTCATAATAGCCAATTTGCATGAAGATAATGGCAAGCATTTGATTTACCAGGCGTTTCCAAGTGTGTCGCCATTTTAGGATCACATGGTAGTACCATCGTCACGTGATTTGCTTGCAGGGATGATGGTTTGAAGGCGCGGAGGTTGAGTTCGTAAAGGAAGGAAGTCATATTTACATTTTTATACCTAAAATCCCATTACCCGAGAAAGATATTTTGACTATCAAAAACATTTTCAACCTTTTTGACACGTGACCAAGCGAACTTGACTGTCAGGTCATGTGACCGCGCTGATATTTTGAATGTCATATAAGGGCAATTAACTGCTTTAATTTTTTAGTCATATGATTGCCTACCCTGTATACATATAGTAGTGACGTCACTATTCAAAGTGTACACATGCGATTATCGCGCTAAAGATGAAACTGTTAAATTAAAGAAATTAAAAACATTTTTAAACATTTTAATGTACAAAATTTTTTTCGGTATAATAAAATAAATATCATATGGCAGCGTGTGTGACATTGATATTGTCAACCCTCGGAACAGGATGTCACCACTCGGCTTTCGCCTCGGGTGACATTCTGCCCTCGGGTTGACAATATCAATGTCACACAACTGCCATATGTATGATATGATATTTATATAATACTGTCATAGGTTCTCAAGGGAAACAACTCTGTCGTTCATATGTGATAATAAAGATAACATGTCTGCTTTCAGGCAAATTTACAATCTCCATCACAGTGTTTCTCCAGTTATTGGTACAGTAGTTGATTGTATGACAATATTTCTGCGCTTTATCATGTTGCTTAATGTTATCCGGGTCGACAATTCTGTAGGTCAGATGTGACATTTTGTTCTCAGGGTAGACAGCTCTGCTGGTCGGATAGTGTGACAATGGGATCCGGACATTTGCCCCCCAATAAAAAAGTGGACTGCTGGACATTTGCCCCCCAGTTGAAATGGTAGATAGGACATTTGCCCCCCAGTGCTTATTTCTGAAACGGACATTTGCCCCCCAATATTTTTGCCCCCTAGTGATTTTTTAGGAACTTGATAGAAGATAATTATCATATTGTAGATAACAATGTCTTTGTTTCTTACATCTTTCTAGTAGATAATTGCCAAATTAACAAGTTTTGAGTGTTAAAAACATTGCACAAACTAAAATATTATAACATTGTTATGAGCACTTTTATAACTCAATAATAGGCTATTATTTACCTTAACACCTGAATGTAATTAACATATTCATCAAATTTCTATCAATAAAATAGTGTTTATTTTTTACTGAAAATTGCCTTTTAGAGTAATTTTGATAATAAAACAACATAAAACACAGTATATCTACTGGCACATAGGACAAAAATATTGGGGGGCAAACGTCCATTCTGAAAATAAGAAGTGGGGGGGGGGGGGGGGGCAAATGTCCTATCTGCCATTTCAACTGGGGGGCAAATGTCCGGTAGTACATTTTTTCATTGGGGGGCAAATGTCCTGGAGGGCAAATGTCCTACAATCTGTGACAATATCTTCTCAGGAGAGACAACTCAGATCAGTTGATAATCTATCATTATGCCCTCAGTTTCCGGTTAGCTACGGTTGCGGTATATTATCGTGTTATCATCAAAGTCGAACCTGCCGGTCGAATATGAAATGACAAAGAAAAATATGCCATTTTTCGCGGGCACGATATATATAATATAGGATAAACTTTCTCTTATCTTATAAAATAACAAAGAGTGATTGTTTTAAAAACACAAAATCAGAATCACGTGTGTTGTAGGAAAGATATAAACACATTTATTATTTCATAAATCTATTTGATATGGATGAACACGGCTTTCTTTCTGATCATGATCTTTCAGTAAAACAAATGTAACAATTTTCCTTGACAAGAAAATCGATTCACTCAAATGGAAAAACAAACATGTTTATATCAATGCTGTTTTCAGCTAACACTATCATAAATGATAAGTATACTTTAACGCAAGGCTGATGATATGCAGAGGCCATTGAATGGAAGAATTTCCTTAGTAGCCATGCCTGTTCGGTAAATATTATTACATAACTCCTAAAGTTTGTACGGGGTTGTTCAAACTTAGTAATACACTTTCATTACAATAGCCATGTCATATTGACCTGTCAGGACTGTTTTACGCAGGTAAAAATGAACCTTTTCTTTTGTAAAATATTTGTGAACAAATTACTTAATTGAACTGATTGGGTAACTGTGATAGCTAGATTTATTGTCAGCAAAACTGCATACGTCAAATTTGATTTATACACCCGACGAACTCTTAAATGGACGTTTTCTTTGTTAAGAATATAAAAAGTAGGAAATTAGCTTGCCTATATTGGGGATTTTTCTTCGCGTGGAAAATGTCACCGTCGTTAATAGATAAACATGTACTTTTAAAGGTGGTTAATCAGATTTTTAACAGGCAATGGATTTTTTAAAAAAATTTCAACAACTGATGATTTATACTTACATGTGTTCACTGAGGTCTTAATACATGTTACATTTTCATTTAAGGTATTTCTAAACTTTGATTTTCCTACCCAAGTTGACTTAACCAAGATTTTTAGCAGGGGTATAAATTTAACCTTTAGCCTGCTGGCGGCAAGTGATTGTGCCTTTGCAACCTGTGCAGACCAAGATCAGCCTGCACATCCGTGCAGTCTGATCATGGCCTGCACTTTTCGCTATTCAATCAGTAAATTTTCAGTGAACACCCCTTCGAATAATAAATGGCATTGCCCAAATTGAATGATGGACTTGTCCATTTTAGAAATTTAGCAGGGTAAGGGTTAATAAACACACTTTACCAAGGGAATGATATGAATATAAGAACTATTGTATAATATTTGTCAAAGATATACCTTGACAAGTATCTATTTTTCCCAAACTTCATTAGAAATGTGAGTTTCTCCCTTTACCATAACGGTTGTGCATTCAAGCTAGATTGAAAACTGGTTAATTCTAAAGCTATACACTGTTTTAAAACTTGCCTTTTCTTTCATGTAGTTGAAATATCCAATAACCTTACATATTTAAATGTAAAACTAGAAATTTCATCGAAATCAAAGAAATAGTTCACTTTTATATATTTTCATACTAAAGGGAGGTAATAACAAAATTTCATAAAATATGATAGAACATAAATTTCAAATAGGGATCTAACTCTGTATAATGTTTCTTTTCGTTCCTTATATAAATTTCAAACATAATATATGAACACAAAAAAATGTCACTATAAATGATTACCTTTAAAATTTATAATGAAATGAGCCGCACCATTAGAAAACCAACATAGTGCATTTGCGACCAGCATGGATCCAGACCAGCCACGCAGTCTGGTCAGGATCCATCCTGTTCGCTTTCATAGCCTATTGCAATTAGAGAAACCGTTAGCGAACAACATGAATTTGACCAGACTGCGCGGATGCGCAGGCTGGTCTGGATCCATGCTGGTCGCAAATGCACTATGTTGGTTTTCTCATGGCGCGGCTCAAATTATCTTACTACGCTAACGTAATGATGACAAAAATAGCATTTTGACGTATAAGGGGTATATCTGTATTTTTTTCAAGATAGAAAATCTACAAACGTTCGATTGGTCCGTTGTACCCAAGACGGAAATAATTGATAAAATTAAAATTATCAAGAGGTCTATACATGTAACATGCATTGCGTATTTATACACCTTTATTTACATAGGAAGTACCTATATATAATTATATTGATTAAGACTGTAAATTTAACAGTTATTGAACTCGGAAGTCATGAACGATTTCTGACTAAAAAAAACTTATTAACATGTCAATCATAATGTTAGATATTTTATCAAATATGATTTAAGTAATATAGTTTTTCTATCGATTTGTTTTGTTGGCGATAAGCCGAACATGACAAATAGATCTGTTGTATATAAAGCTGATCCCTTTCATAGTATTGAGATTTTACTAAAGACCTTTATAGATAGGTTATCGCTTGTTTTTAGTTTAACACTAGTTTATTTTTCGACATTACTTCATTTAGGTGTAATGTCGGGTGACCAGTCAAATTTACCAACCTTCGTGGATTCTGCATCAGTACTAACTATCCTTGCGTGTATCAGTGCTATACACTGGGCACGTTAAAGAACCAGGCTGTCTATTCGCAACGAGCTAGGCTAAGTTAGCCGGACAAGCCTGTATCTGATTTCTGATCTCTCTGTCGTGGGGGCTTTGTCTCAGGCTCTGTCCCTCTGGTCAGATCGCTCTGTGTCTGTATGAATTATGCGCCCTGTGTGGCTGCATTTGAACTATGTAAAGCGCCTTTGAACGTGAAATTGATCATGAAAAGGGCGCTATATAAATCTGGTATAATAATAACTAAGTGACAACTTCCCCGCATGAATCAAAAGTTGAGGGTAAATGACCTCGGACACACAACCTTCTATAGAATTGAAATCGGAACAGAGAACATATTGTCTCACACAGGGATCATCTCGCGATCTTGTACTATTAGGTGATCTAAATAAGACAACGATGACCGTTTAATCGAAAAGTTGGTTTATGTAAAAAAAAAAAAAAAGCGGTTACAACGAAAAATCAGAACCTCGAATCTGCGGGTTAAGGTAGCGAACCAATAATTACATTCGGTAATTTCCATGACGTATTCAAGCCAGAAAATTCGGCATTCTCCGGTTATGAAAATGCCAATTGTCAGGACTGTTTTTTTTTATTTCTGATAAATCTATAAAGTGTTTCATTCACAGGCCGAATCCGGTTCTAAACACCTTTTAAAAGTTTTTCGTTTTACACATGGCACAGATTCGTGAATCTCATTTTATAAAACGAAATATATTCTATGAAAATGGATAAGAGCGAAATGTTTGTCACACGCTTTTGTCGAATTTCACTTCAAAGATGTCTTTAATCAGAACTCTGTGGAACAAATGACAGAAGAAAACGAAGCTGCAGTGCATGTGTATCTTTATCTTAGGAAACAGCCTTAATAAAAATGTTAACTTTTTAAATTTAAATCAGTTTAATTACTGCCCTTAGTAGGACTGATTTTCTTAATTATTTGAAAGAAAAATCTTTTTTTTTTTCTAAATGTTCAGCAATTATTTCTTATTATAATTACGCAATTACTTGAAAGTACAAACAAATCTAAAAGTCGAATCTAAGAGTATTCAGCTTAAAATAACATGAGGAAAATTTATGAAACCTAGATTTCTTCAATTGTTCGATAAACTTTAGGCATGCGTCGGTCAGATAAAGGCACAGTCAACAGACTTATTGTCTGGTGTGTTTTAAGATCAGGAAGTGTAAATTAAAGATAATCCTTTGGTCCAATTGGTTAAGTCGAAAACGAAAGTGTTTTCAAAAGATCAAAAGATGAATCAGCAAAGTACTATATGATTTCAGTTTATTAAAAAAACTGTAAAGATTTAGTCAAACAGGCATACAACATTATGTAAATGTAGCGAAAATCACACTAAGTTTAGGTAAAAAGTGACAGAGATTAGGTTTGTTTTTGATCGAACGGACTCTGGGTCAGAAAAGGATATCTTTTTGTCTCAAAAAGAAAAAAAGGTGTCGCATCCATGTGTGATAAAAAAAGCAGGGCTTATTTTTTCTCCATTGAACAAAGAAAATCTGTGTATAAAAAGTGACCTCTTGACCAGGGATTTTCCCTAAATGCTATGTATAATATTCAAAATGTTTTTTTTTCTGTTTTTTTTTTTTCTTGTTTTGTTTTGGGTTTAACGCCGTTTTTCAACAGTATTTCAGTCATGTAACGGCGGGCAGTTAACCTAACCAGTGTTCCTGGGTTCTGTACCAGTACAAACCTGTTCTCCGCAAGTAACTGCCAACTTCCCCACATGAATTATCAGAGGTGGAGGCCTAATGATTTCAGACACAATGTCGTTTATCAAATAGTCACGAAGAACATACGCCCCGCCCGAGGATCGAACTCGTGACCCCGCGATCCGTAGACCAACGCTCTTACCTACTGAGCTAAGCGGGCGGGCTGCTATACAAAATGTACATCAAATAAGTGTTTTAAACAACCATAAGCACTAATAAACAACTGTAGATAAATTTGCTTCTTGACAATGCTATGTTATTATTTCTATTTTTATTTAGTGATATAGGTTGGGGCGGGACACAGAAAAGATCACACGACGCCGTTGTTACAACCACATTTGTAATAAAAACCAGATTTGTAATAATTATAACAATTCTCGTTTTTATTACAAAAGTGGTTGCAAAGGTTCGTGCAGTTATATATACATGTATAAGTTTTTGTCCTTGGTATAACTTGCCCATGCATAGTCAGAAATTTCAAATTATTTGGAACAAATAACCAGCATGGATAGAAGGTGTGTTGCGATCATGATCCTTGTTGCTATCTCCAAGATCAAGGTCACAGCTTTGAACTTAGATTTGTTTTGTTATTTTGTGTAATATATAATGTTTGTGCCCGAATCATAACTCGCTTTAGTCAGATTTCCAAATACTTTGGTACAAATAACCACCATTTATTCTCTATCTGTAGTGGTCCTATTACACCTATTACTGCAAACGTCTCGAATTTTGGCAATCTGTATAATGGTTTTGATGAATATTATATTTGTTTGTTGGGTTCAGAGAACCTGCTTTCAACAGTATTTAGGTAATGCAGTTTAGGGTAATTAATCTTACCATTGATCCTAGAACGGACCAGCCCAAGATGATGAGGATTATTATTATTACTATTATTATTATGATCATGTTTATAATGATGATAAGAATGTCAATGATATTAAAATCAGTACAACAGTATCTTTATGTTAGTAACCGACGAGAAATGTAATACTTTTATAAAGTACAATATGTCCATGAACAAGGATTTCAGGTAAAACATTTGGAGTCTTAAATGACACAGGACAGTTCAATTCGACCTGCACGTGCTTAATAACGCATGCCTAAGCTTGAATATCACGTGGGAAAACACATCTCCCGAAAAAAAGTGTTTGCGATTTTTATTACAAATCTGGTTATTACAAATGTGGTTGAACCTTTGCAACCACTTTTGTAATAAAAACGAGAAATGTAATAACTTTTTAAAGTAAAAAATATCCATGAACAAGGATTTCGGGTAAAACAATTGGAGTCTTAAACGACCCAGGACAGTTTAATTCGACCTGCACGTGCCTAATAACGCATGCCTAAGCTTGAATATCACGTGGGAAAACACATCTCCCGAAAAAAAGTGTTCGCGATTTTTATTACAAATCTGGTTATTACAAATGTGGTTGAACCTTTGCAACCACTTTTGTAATAAAAACGAGAAATGTAATAATTTTCTAAGGTAAAATATGTCCATGAACAAGGATTTCGGGTAAAACAATTGGAGTCTTAAACGACCCAGGACAGTTCAGTTCGACCTGCACGTGCTTAATAACGCATGCCTAAGCTTGAATATCACGTGGGAAAACACATCTCCCGAAAAAAAAGTGTTTGCGATTTTTATTATAAATCTGGTTATTACAAATGTGGTTGAACCTTTGCAACCACTTTTGTAATAAAAACGAGAAATGTAATAATTTTCTAAAGTATAATATGTCCATGAACAAGGATTTCGGGTAAAACATTTGGAGTCTTAAATGACCCAGGACAGTTCAATTCGACCTGCACGTGCTTAATAACGCATGCATAAGCTTGAATATCACGTAGGAAAACACATCTCCTGAAAAAAAAGTGTTCGCGATTTTTATTACAAATCTGGTTATTACAAATGTGGTTGAACCTTTGCAACCACTTTTGTAATAAAAACGAGAAATGTAATAACTTTTTAAAGTAAAAAATATCCATGAACAAGGATTTCGGGTAAAACAATTGGAGTCTTAAACGACACAGGACAGTTCAATTCGACCTGCACGTGCTTAATAACGCATGCCTAAGCTTGAATATCACGTGGGAAAACACATCTCCCGAAAAAAGTGTTTGCGATTTTTATTACAAATCTGGTTATTACAAATGTGGTTGAACCTTTGCAACCACTTTTGTAATAAAAACGAGAAATGTAATAATTTTCTAAAGTATAATATGTCCATGAACAAGGATTTCGGGTAAAACATTTGGAATCTTAAGTGACCCAGGACAGTTCAATTCGACCTGCACGTGCTTAATAACGCATGCCTTAGCTTGAATATCACGTGGGAAAACACATCTCCCGAAAAAAAAGTTTGCAATTTTTATTACAAATCTGGTTATTACAAATGTGGTTGAACCTTTGCAACCACTTTTATAATAAAAACGAGAATTGTTATAATTATTACAAATCTGGTTTTTATTACAAATGTGGTTGTAACACGCCGTCCTCAGTCGCAGGTAGGCGTATTGTCCGATTTGTGCATTACCTATTACGAATCGCATCGGGAGGCTTTAAAACAGCGAACACAATAATACTTATTATAGACATAAAGTAGTTATATACAACATTGTACATTCAAAATGAGTCAGACAGATAACTTGAATAGTTTCTATTGTTATATTATCAGTTTTATGAGGATTTTTACCGGTGTAAGGGTAAATTTAAATTCAAATATCAGAGTGTTTTCAATAAAGAGATTTGCAATAACAAAGAGAGAATAAGAACGGGCCAACCTTTTGTTATAGAAACAATGTGACATCTTTTTAAGACCATTTCAAATCACTGACCGTAACATATTTAGTGAACACTAAAGAGTAAAATGCGAACTTTTACAGAGATGTTAACTAAAGGATATCAAATTTGAGACAAATATTTTGCTGTTTAAAATTTACAAGGATTTTCTTTTTTTTTTCATGAAACTGGTCTGCATGATTTATTTAAGTTTTAAATCTATCCTTACCTTTTATCTTTTAAACAGACAGTGAAATTAAGAAAATATATAGATTACTATTAACTAATTATTAATTATTAAAACTGTTGGATTTAATATTATTTCGGTATGAAATGGACAACATTCCATTCATTGCGTGATTAACATTCTCATCCATCAGATATTCGTCAAAATCCCGAGCCGAAGTTCATCCGGGGAACCACGGTAGACCTCTAGTATGCGAGAATGGTGATTAACGATATCGATAAATTGTATTCAGGTTTCTACATTGAATTCAATATATTTACAATTACAGACGACATTAGTGATTTCATAAATCAACACCGTCGAAACTTCTCTAAATCATTGTCTTAAACTTGTTTTCACAATTATTACTCCCATAAATTTGGAAATAAATGAGCCGTGCCATGAGAAAACCAACATAGTGGCTTTGCGACCAGCATGGATCCAGACCAGCCTGCGCATCCGCGCAGTCTGGTCAGGATCCATGCTGTTCGCTTTTAAAGCCTACTGCAATTGGAGAAACCATTAGCGAACTGCATGGATCTGACCAGACTGCGCGGATGCGCAGGCTGGTCTTGATCTATGCTGGTCGCAAAGCAACTATGTTGGTTTTCTCATGGCGCGGCTCAAATGTACGAAAATCTGGAGGAATGCCCATTCATAAGTCTCGTTAAAACGTGCTGACCTTTCTTCCTTAACGACTGAGAATTTACAATTTTTCCTTTTGTGTAGAAATTCGAAACCTGTCATTGATATTTTCATAGTTTTAAGAATTAAGATACGTTGGCAAAATTCCATTTAAATAAGGGAAAATCCCGTTTAACCATTTATCTTTGACCGTTCCTGTGTGCTAACCGGAAGTTGACTCATAATCCTATTTTGGGCGCAAAAGCCGTGAAGATTGTGGGTCTGCAAGATTTGATGGCAGTTTTATAATATAAGACAACTTTTATTTCAGAAAATTGTTCCTTTTCTTACTTTACTCCTTTAACCACACTCCAATCCAATAATTATTAATTATTAATAATTTATCACTATTTTGTGATATACTAATTTCCTTTTGCGATATCCTTTGTTCATTTTATGACAGCATTTAATGTATTTTGTGATATCTGAAACTGTAGTATATTGAATGATATCATTGATCGTATGCAAAGATATCATTAAATATACTTTGTTATATCCTAAAATGGTTTAAATATAACATAAGATGATTTAAGTATACCATAAATTAGAAAACTGGATATTTCTAAATACTCAGATTTTTCCTATCATTACTTCGATTTAATTGATATCATAAATTTATTTTTGATATATGAAAATACATGTTTTGATATCAAAGAATCATTTAATGATATGTCAAAGTGTGTTTGATTTTATTGCATCCTTATTTCTATCTATGGATATCAATGTATATCCTTAAATCGATTTATGAATATCAATGTATATGTTTAATCCGACTTATGAATATCAGTGTATATCCTTAATTAGATTTATGAATATCAATGTATATTCTTAATTAGATATATCCATAATATCGATGAATATCCTTAATTCGATTTATTGATATTCATATATATCCTTAATTTGAATTAATTCTATCACATTTTCGTACAAAGTAGCGCTATTGTATGATTTTTAATTTTTATTTATATGAATCATAACATCGATTTAAAAATATATCATAAAATCGAATTTAAGATATCTAAAATTTACTAAATGATATCATAAAACTGGATTTTTAGATATCACAAAATTCTTCTTTTTTCGTAATATCCTTAATTCTATTAAATGTTTATTTATTTAATTTATTTTGTGGTATCAAAAATCATGTATTGATATCATAAAATAGAATAAAAAATATTATTAAAGTTATTGAAGGATATCAAACAATGTAACTGATTTAAAGAAATCGTATAATAGATATCTGTGAATCAATTTATGCCATCTTTAAATACATTCAATGATATAAAAATACGATGTAGTTGTGATATCCTAAAACGAATTAATGATATCGTAAAATTGATTTGTGATATCCACAAATGAGGCCATGAAGGAGTAAAAGGCCGTTGGTCAGATTTTAGGTCAACCTTTACAGTTAATGTCATCAATTTATGCCTACATTTTTTATTCATTGTTGAAGGCTTGCACCATCTCCTTCCTATACATTGGCTTATTCCTCACTCTACACCACCTCCTAACTCAAACTGCGCCATCTCCTTGATGCGTGTCCAACTTCAAACTTTCAACAGGAGTTTAACTTTTACTTCGATGCGGTTTAAAACTTACTTCACTTAACTTATATAATAAATACACACAAAATCATAGCTACACAAGACTGGATTTTTGTAACAAAAACACAAAAACACATCAGCAGGGTATATTTAATGCTCACGTAAAAAAAAGTTCACGTCAATTACTTCGAGGAATTTTTTGCAATCTTAAACTTCCTGGTCTAGTAATATAAATAAAAACCACGCACAGGTACCCGTCACATTCGTGAGAATACGGCAGTTAATATTTTAAGGAGACTTAATATGGTTAAATCTAAAATAATGCGTGGATCTGCACAACATATATGCTGGATCAATCTATGGATTTACGGCTGCTTTTTAGGTAAACGTGAGTAGAATATTTGCCATTAAAAAAATAACTTTAAAAATCTCATTTTATTTAATTTGACCTGGTCAGTTTAAAATATTTATCTATGCATGGACAGAATAAGAGCAGATTAAGCTAAATCAAACCAAGATAAAACGTAAGCAAATACAAAAAAATGTATTTAGATTTGTTAAGAAACACTCTTTTATTATCACGTTATGTAATAACTCAAAATCGGAACTTGAATCTTTATTTTCAAAGTAAAATGAAATGCAGATTTTAATTGATAAAGTAAGAATGCTTAATTTAAAAGAACTTTCTGTGCATTATTATTTTTGGAAAAAGTCCAGGTTATTTTTATTGAGAATGTAAAACAGCAAACATTTTTATAACACTGAAAGCAAAACAGAGAAAGAACATGAATTATAAGTTTGAAAGAGGAAGCCATTGAAGTGAATCGTTTGGGCAATTTACATAACAAAGTTTTGGATATGTGCATACATTAAATGATCTGAACCACAGCACATGGAAAGCGACCTTATAGTAAAGAAAGTTATATCCATTAATTCCTATTAAGCATTTTTGTAATGGGTTTAATGAGATTTTTATTTGTACTTTACACGTATTTGAAGTCATTCATGTTAATGTAAGTGGAATTTCTTTAGATGACGTATTCCCCGGATGTATTTCGGCTTTCTCCGGCACAAACGGAAAGTCAAATGTTCGCAAGAGTTGTATTAATGTCCGAATGATCCCGAATCGCCATACATGAATACGAAACTGCACGTAAATTACGGGTTATCATAACGGACCCTCTACCTTAATATTTAAGGTAATACGAATTTAAAATGTAAATATCATGTAAAGTAACCGTTCATTATACATAATTTAAGGTTGACGTCTTAATTGAGTTTCAGTTTAAACAAGTCACGGTTAAAATTCTCTCTCCAAGGCGGCTAGATTGATATGATTAGTATTTCAGTCAACCCCAATTTACTTAACGAGTAGTGTGCTGAATATCTATAAACAATTGATATTTATATATAATAGACTATTAAGCATAACTTGTGGACGGCTTCCCAGGCTAGTGATCACACAATTCAATGTATAAAATATACAGGCAATATCATAAAATCATCTATTGATATCTATAACGAGCATATTACATCTTTACCCTTGAACGGTTGAAGTCCGTCTAAAATATCAACAAGTTTTGTCTTGCAAAAAAAGAAAAACAAAAAAAAAAATCGACTCAAGAATAAATGGTATTCAATCAATGGTTTCATACTGCACTTAGTCTTAACAACATTATTCAGCAATACAGAAAATTACAAAATAAAATAGGATGACGAGATAGTACTACACGCCTCCCAAGTAGAGGTGTTCCGAAACTTCCCTAAACCTATATGAAAAGTTTATTTGTTATATAACATGTGTAAATATACGATAGTACAAACAGTTTAATAGTAAACAACTCGTCCAACATACAAAGAAGAAGAAAAAACCATTAAAATATGGCCTTTATATTTTAAAACCTCGCGTAGATATTAAAAAATCCAATATCTGAGGCGAATAAAAAGTTGGCCTTTCAAATGTACACTATTACATAAGCGATTATCAAACTGTTTTGATAACATATCACACTTATCTGCATGCATACAATACATCAAACATTGTAGGAGCATGTAGTCCTTATTTTTACGCAAATTATTACATTTATAAAGACGCCTAGTTTGATACCCTACTATAGTCACATACAGTTTAACTTCCGTGGCATCGAACTGCCTCTAGTTAACGGATATCTATAATTCAACTAGCGGACGAGCTTCAAAATGGTGGGGAAATGTTAGATGGCGGAGGTGTGTGTCTGGATGGAATTGTGACCTGTTCAGTTGTCAAAAGTATTGAAAAAAGAATGTGTAACAGAAGTTTCTACGACCGCCGTCAAATTTATATAATTACTTTTCACCTCTAGCAATAGAGAGTAACTAAAGTACGTGTGCAGAAACACCCCCTGCTTCTTATTATGCCACTAAATCGGGCTATTCTTTATTTCATATAAAATCCACTTACTTTATAACGGTTTGCATATCAGATTTTCAGAGACTTATATTCCTATAAAGAACTATATCGCTGCTATAGAAAAACAAAAGGAAAAAGGGGTGTTAACTTTTATATAAGAAAACTACAGTTCGTTAAATACAACCCGATGAATTTACTCCTTTTCGCTTCTTTCAATGTCCTTTTCCGAGACATAAAATTCTTACGCCTCCATTTTTACCTAGCATGCGATAGGAACATGCCGATGTCGATAGAATGCTACACATACATACTGGAACGCGGTAGAGTAAAAGAAAACACGCTGCTATTGAGAAAGGACACGAGGAAAGGAAGAAGTTTAGCACTATTTATATTTGGACTACTTGCGGAGGCTTACATTTGATTTAGTAGTGACCAGCCTACACAATAGTAGGTGATCAAACTAGGCTGATGACCTCCAAGAATGCACACGCATCCGTATGGGCATGCGAGTATTTTTTTATTCTTATTTATGTCTTCCTTGTACTGCAATGAGGTCACAGACTCAAAAGATACACGCTGTTTTTATTTGGTATTTAAATGCACCCAAGATTACGTATCACATGTCTTAAACTATTGCGGTTTCCATACTGTTTTCGCATTTTCCGTATATTGCAGATTGTTCCCCATTTCCTTTCATAGTTTCTGTTCATGTACCAGTGTTACATAGTTATGTTAAATCAGAAAAAGTCAATTCTATTGTATTATATATGACTTCTTGTATAAATCACCAGTCAATATTTTGTGCTATTGACCGTTGTATAGTTCAACACATAATTTGCCGTGAAGGAAAAATATAAAGATTTATTTTCAATGTCGTGCAATGAAATACTTTCTGAATATCTAACCAGTGTATTGTCAGTACTATTGGCCCTCTGTCTTTTCCTGATGTTTACCTACGCAGTATTATCGTTTTCATTACGTGTCTGGGTCACGTGACCATGGTTTCATTGCATTATTGCCAAGCATGACAAGGGTAGTCTCACAAGAATTGAAAGGCAGGAAATGCTGCTAAAACATGCTAAATATTGTGGTTTTTACATAGAAATTAGTAGCGGAGGCATTAAATACCTTATAACCTATACAGACTATGGCGACCAGTTTAATAGGAAAAGGGCGCGTAAAGATGGCATCTCATAATGGCGGATTCAAACAGTCTCAGGTCTTTTTTGCTTGCTCTATAGAGCTATTTTGTTTATGTTCACTACATCTTTTGCTGAAATCACACAACAGACCTATGATCGACATTTTTGTAGAATTTTCAAAATGAAATACATTACGAATATACTCTGTTGAGTGAGGCAATTACTCGAGATGATGATGATGGCATGTAACAGCTTTCAGAATATGTCGTGGAATCATAGATCATACAATTTAGGATCTCTTTTTAGCTGATTTTACGGTGTATTTGTTTGAAAGTACCTTACCTTATTCTTGCTTCAATAATGATCCTTTTTTCCCTCTTGACTCTTATTTAGCAATAAAAAATTAAAGGCTTTTAAGGTGAGTCCTGGCGTGTGCTGTCCCATTGGACGTTTTTCAATTTTATATAATATTTTTCATATAGAATAAAGACCAGTATTAAGTGTGTTTATACCTAAACCGACTTGTAGTCGAAATGAAACACAGGAAAAGAATTGGTTTTATTTCGATTTCTTGATAAGGGTTTCCTTGTGTCAAGAGGTTTTCCTTTATCAACAGTTGCTCGATTACAATGAGCCATAACAATTGGTTTCTGATAAAATTCAAGAGTTTTTTTTAGTAAACTTGTCAAAAAGGTTAATGAAAGAGCTAAAATCCTTCCTTACACACAGTAGGAAGTTATATATTTCTCCTGTGAAAGTGTATGGTATCCACAGTGATAGCTCCAGAGTACTAAATGCTCCTAAGTACACAAATCAGCACATCAGGCCTTTTTTAAAAATGTCTAAAGTGTAGAATTTTATTCAGATACCCGAATTTTGCGTACTTTGCAGATCATTAAACGACATCTCAATTATGTTTACAAGAAGGGAGTTTATGACGATCATGATGATAATGGTGTTGGTGGTGGTGGTGGTGGTGGTGATGATGATGATAACTTATCAATTTTTATTATAATTATGTACCACAGCCCTACAGCAATGACATTAACATCAGTTTTATGGTGACTGACACGACCTGAACGCTGTACGTTGTATTTTCAGTAAACGTTATTAGAGTGTTGTAGATCAAAAAGATATTTATGCTTTCCGTATATCAAAATAGTTTTAAAGGATTTCGGTAACACCATTCAAAATGTCATTTACAAGGAAAGACATTGAATCCTGAGAGATTGTGAAAGTAGTCAACACAAGAATGAATGTTCAAGCTATATTCTTAACCACGACAACAAACTTTTCATGGCTTAAAAGTTTGGAATGTTTTTCTGCTATCTGTTTGTCCTCACCATGCTGTGTTGATAAACTCCGAAGGGTCTTTTAAATTGGTATTCGTTTCAAGGATATACAGCAGTAGAAACAAATTTGCTAAATTTGTTGTAATAAAATGAACAATCTTTTGTGAGGTGTTACACATAGTCCGGTCCACTTTAAAAAGAATTACTAGCCTTATGTTCTTAAATGACCTATAAACCAAAAACAACACCAAGAAAAGTAGGGGTTATTTATCTTCTAAGAGATATTTATTGTCTGACAGGTCAACACTATGGAATATCTTCCAAACTTTGTGCTAAAATGTGGGTATGAACACATGTGTACTAAGGTCTGTATACATTTCTATAAATGCAAAAGATCCCCTTGAAAATACTACTAAAATGTCAAGTTATAGGTTCCACAGTGAAATAAAAATAACAACTGGCTTAAATGAAACATGATAATGCCACTTTAACTGGAAAAAATGAGGATTTTCTTCTTTCCTCCATTTCTCCACTAAACATTTCTTCAAGTAACTGGCAAAACATAATTATTAACGAATCTGTGAAAATGAAATTTCGATAAATTAAACCAAATGGTCCATTCTCTCGTGACAACTTATGTTTTTTTTCTTCGCGGAAGTAATAGCAGACACCCTGTTGAAATGAATTTAAACAACTTATGTTTTTTTTTCTTCGCGGAAGTAATAACAGACACCCTGTTGAAATGAATAGTACGGTGCCCCTAAAGTGACATGTTACGCACTTTTTTCCACTTAGGTAATGTGAGACTTTTTTTTATTTCGTTTAAACGAAATGATTTCGTTTAAACGAATTAGTTATTTCGTTTAAACGAAATAACTAATTCGTTTAAACGAAATAACTAATTCGTTTAAACGAAATAACATTTCGTTTTAACGAAATAACTAATTCGTTTAAACGAAATGATATCGTTTAAACGAAATAACATTTCGTAAAAACGAAATGATTTCGTTTAAACGAAATAACTATTTCGTTAAACGAAATGATTTCGTTTAAACGAATTAGTTATTTCGTTTAAACGAATTAGTTATTTAGTTTAAACAAAATTTTTATTTCGTTAAACGAAATAACTATTTTGTTTAAACGATATAACTAATTCGTTTAAACGAAATAAAAAAAGTCTCACATTACCTAAGGTGAAAAAAGTGCGTAACATGTCACTTTAGGGGCACCGTAACTTTGCCAGTCAAAAATCCTTGATTATTTTCCCCATGTACTTTATAACTGTCTTCCTTTTCTGTGCACTTAAACGAAACCTTGCAAGCATTGTTATGCGATGGGAAAGAGCTGTTAACATGCGCAAGCAGAACGTACATGGGGCGGACATTTAAAACATCTTTATCAAAAATGGTTTGCGTTTACAAGTTAAAATACGTGGATGAAAAGTAACAACTTGAAACACTTGAGCAAAGTAAAAATGTATTTCAATTTAAGATCCGCCTCTCTACCGGCGATGATGGAACGATACCATATCATAAATATATCTGTGTGTACCAGCCTTCACCTAACCTTAAAACTATGATACATTTATAATAAAAAAAAAGGCATATCATATAGTTTATTAACCTCTTCTAAACAGGGCATAAGTATTACGTGCGATTTACTGTGTTTGTGCCGGGGTGTTGCGGTGCGAGGGGGGTGGGGGTGGGGGTTTAGATTAGATTTGGTGTAAGGAGGATAGCCTTAAGTGGCGGACGCATAATGCATTTGCTCGGAACACATAAATAATTCATCACCAAACAAATAATGTAAATTTCAGTCTAATCTGTAATTTGATAAGAGTCTGTGGTGGTAAATTTAACAAAAATAACCATTTGCATTGTGCATACCAATTTTTAAGGAAAATAAGAAAATGAAAGAAGATCACTATTCATGCTTCCTTGAAGCTTAGGGGGTTTATTTTATCGATATGTTTTGATATGGCTTAAAAGTACTATTGTTCCTTGATAAACCAAGTGGTTTCTCTTATTGTTAATGTCAAAAATGATTGATTACAGAGTTTAAACGTCCAGATAAAGGTATCGGGAAGTAATGACTATGTTGGCTGAGTTTATGGTAAAGGTATTTTGTAGTCACCGGCGTTGTCTAGAAGTTAGTCATGTGTGTAAGCCATGCGTATTTCATTTAAGGAAAGTGAAAGCAAAAATTAAGTAAATAAATAAATAAATAAACTAGCAATATCATGGCATGGCCAATAACATGGGATATAACATGATCATGCAATATTATAGTCTGTTACAAGATTAAGCGACAGGAGGACCTACTGAGCATGTCACGCGAAAGAGAAGCAATCTATTCAAAATCTATTGCTTTAAAAAGGAATTTTCTTTTAAAGCTTAACATGTATGGTACTTATAGAAACGGGAACATTCCGGTTGTCATAACGCCAGCTTCCTTGATAGGGTAATGCTTTTCTCGGTGCCGGCAAAAGCAGGATTTCATTGGGATCAACGCAGTAATGCTTGACTCCATGTAAACATTTAACAACTTTATAGTATAATTTCGGTCTCTGTCAATATGTTTATGTTTTAAGTCAGTTCGCAATTAACTATTTTTCCCGCATCTCCAATTTCATTTCCTCTCAAGGTCTTGACGATTCTTTATTCACTATTCAGTTAATGTGGTTCAGAAATTCCAGTGTCCAAGCCGGGAATTGATCCTGACTACCGTCTACCTTCCGTCCGACGACGACACCTCCTTGATAGAAACCCCTGTCTAGAAAGGAACACATTTTCATTCCCAGTCGGATATTTTCTTTTAACATTAATCTCCCAAGAACGATAACCTCTGTTAAACATCCAAATGTTCAGACCCCCACCTGATGTCACATTTCAGTGGTAGCATTTTTTTTCGAAAATGTAGGCGAATGCGGAAGAGCCTTCTGTAATTAAGAATTTCCTCATTCCTCGGCACAGACATATCAGTCTTAAACATTGTATACACCAATCTTGAGTAACATAAAACGTGTGCACAATTTTAAGAAAATCTCTTGTCGCAAATAACTTTACGCTGGTGTAATTACGTGGTTTTAACATATCTTAATCACTTCGCACCTGATACAAATATACCCTAACACTGATGCATTAAATGTGAATTATCACACGACAGTTGTTTTTTCTTAGGTTAGTATTATTTACAAATATGTGAACGTGACATTCCAAATACCAGCAACCGTAACTGTGACAATGTCAAGAGGATGATATTTCAAGAAATATACGAGTACGCGAACTGATATGAATCCATTTTTAATTCCCGGCAATACGCGTGTAATGAAAAAGGAACGGAATTTCAATCAAGTTGCTGGCTACATGTAACTTTAAAATGTGTGTTTTACTAGTATATTTTGAACATGCTTGACCTAAATATGTAAAAACCGAAAACGTTCTGAATGTTGCTGTCTCAGACGCTTGCTGAAATATTTAATTATTTTTACACGTACACGTACAAGTATAAAATCACAACCACTGAATTATCTGTACACTTGCTCACAGGTGGGGTGAAGAAAACATTACTATTTTCATTTTCACAGAATTTGATATAAAATGAAAATGTGGCATTGAGAAATAATGAGCCAAAAATATATAGACATAAAATGAATTAATAACGAGAGCTTAGCAAAGCGGAGCAAAACACGACCGAAGTTTTAGATCAGAGGAAGAGGAAGTAAAATTTAAAGAAAATATCTGAGGTGAAATGTAATGTATGTAATGTATGTAATGTAGCAGTGGGTGGGCTGTTGTTTTTTTCTGTGCGGCAGCGGTCAAGGAATAATAAGGCACAAGAAACTGAACGTGATTTTTGGCGGAGAGGGGGAGGCTTGGGGTAAATGTGTGTGTGTGGGGAGGGAGGGGTACTGAGTAATGTGGACTGTTTCACTCCTCAAATCACTTCGTCACCACCCATCTTTATCCAAGTTTGAAGTCACTACCTTGAATAAATTGGACAAAATACTAAGGTCAGATAGGAACTCAATTACCTTTGACCTGTCGACCAGTTCATGCGCTCTGCACATTCTTCGTTGCCGCCTACCTACATGCAAAGTTCAGTACATTGAATGGTTATAAAGTTATGCTCTGGACACAAAATATGACAAACAGATCTGACCTTGCTGTAGTCTTGACATTTGGCCCATTAACTTAGTTCATGCGCTCTAATACTAAGGAATAAAAGTATAGTGATCATTTTAGTAGGGAGGGGAGAGGGGGTGATATAGATTGCTGCACTCTTAAATAGGTTTGTAGTTGTGCTCTGGACACAAAATAAAAAGCAGTTTGAACACAATTGGTGATCTTTGACCTACATACTAAGTTCATGCGCTGTGCACATCGTTTCATCGCCATCTACCTATATGCCAAGTTTGAAGTCCATGCCTTGAATGGTTATCTGGTGATGCTCTGGACACAAAATGTGACAGTCAGATTTGACATTGCTGTGATCTGAACCTTTGACATGCAGACCTGGTTTATGTACTCTACACATCGTCTCATTACTATCTACTTATAAGCCAAGATTGAGGTCAATACCTTGAATGATTATTAAATAGTGCCCCGTAGGAGGAGGCGCACGGAGACGGCTTTTGCCTGTAACAGCAAAACTAACAGAAACCGGGAAGAAACTATTTGGTCAAGGTTTCGGATATTTCTTAGATTACAGAATTGTCTTTTAATAATTACAAAAAAAATAGCTCCCCATTAATCTAGATAATTTTATAATCAATATCGTCACCAGCACGTATCAGTTTTCATTATAATTTTGTACCACAGCCCTACAGCAATGAAATTAACATCCGTTTTCTTCGTTAAAATAATGGTGGCTGAAACGACTGAACGCTCTACGTGGTATTTTCATTAAACGTAATTAGAGTGTTGCTGATCAAAAATATATTTATGCTTTCTCGTATAACAAAATAGTTTTAAAGGGTTTCGGTGACACCATTCAAAATATAGAAGAAAAATAATTATTTTCGAGAACTATGGTACGCAGTTCATGACTGAAGTGCAGACTGTTTATTTTGTGCTTATTCATTTACAAGGAAAGACATTGAGGCCTAACAGATTGTGGCACTGGGCAACAAAAGTATGTTCAAGCTATATTCTAAAACACGACAACAAACTTTTCATGACTAGAATGTTTGGAATGTGCCTTTACTATCTGTTTGTCCTCACCATGTTGTCTTGATAAACACCAAAGGGTCCTTAAATTCGTATTCGTTTCAAGGATATACAGTAGTAGAAATAAATTTGCTATCTGTTGTAATAAAATTAACAATCTTTTGAGAGGTGTTACACATTGCCCAGTCCACTTTAAAAAGAATTACTAGCCTTATGTTCTTAAATGACCTATAAACCAAAAACAACACCAAGAAAAGTAGGGGTTATGTATCTTCTAAGAGATATTTATTGTCTGACAGGTCAACACTATGGAATATCTTCCAAACTTTGTGCTAAAATGTGGGTATGAACACATGTGTACTAGGGTTTGTATACATTTCTATAAATGCAAAAGATCCCCTTGAAAATACTACTAAAATGTCAAGTTATAGGTTCCACAGTGAAATAAAAATAACAACTGGCTTAAATGAAACATGATAATGCCACTTTAACTGGAAAAAAATGAGGATTTTTTTCTTTCCTCCATTTCTCTACTAAACATTTCTTCAAGTAACTGGCAAAACATAATTATTAACGAATCTGTGAAAATGAAATTTCGATAAATTAAGCCAAATGGTCCATAGGTGAAAAAAAAGTGCGTAACATGTCACTTTAGGGGCACCATAACTTTGCCAGTCAAAAATCCTTGATTATTTTCCCCATGTACTTTATAACTGTCTTCCTTTTCTGTGCACTTAAACGAAACCTTGCAAGCATTGTTATGCGATGGGAAAGAGCTGTTAACATGCGCAAGCAGAACGTACATGGGGCGGACATTTAAAACATCTTTATCAAAAATGGTTTGCGTTTACAAGTTAAAATACGTGGATGAAAAGTAACAACTTGAACCACTTGAGCAAAGTATTTAAGATCCGCCTCTCTACCGGCGATGATGGAACGATACCATATCATAAATATATCTGTATGTACCAGCCTTCACCTAACCTTGAAACTATGATACATTTATAATAAAAAAAAGGCATATCATATAGTTTATTAACCTCTTCTAAACAGGGCATAAGTATTACGTGCGATTTACTGTGTGTGTGCCCGGGGCGTTGTGGGGCGGAGGGGGTGGGGGGTTTAGATTAGATTTGGTGTAAGGAGGATAGCCTTAAGTGGCGGACGCATAATGCATTTGCTCGGAACACATAAATAATTCATCACCAAACAAATAATGTAAATTTCAGTCTAATCTGTAATTTGATAAGAGTCTGTGGTGGTAAATTTAACAAAAATAACCATTTGCATTGTGCATACCAATTTTTAAGGAAAATAAGAAAATAAGAAAATGAAAGAAGATCACTTATGCTTCCTTGAAGCTTAGGGGGTTTATTTTATCGATATGTTTTGATATGGCTTAAAGTACTATTGTTCCTTGATAAACCAAGTTGGTTTCTCTCATTGTTAATGTCAAAAATGATTGATTACAGAGTTTAAACGTCCAGATAAAGGTATCGGGAAGTAATGACTATGTTGGCTGAGTTTATGGTAAAGGTATTTTGTAGTCACCGGCGTTGTCTAGAAGTTAGTCATGTGTGTAAGTCATGCGTATTTCATTTAAGGAAAGTGAAAGCAAAAAATAAGTATATAAATAAATAAAACAACTAGCAATATCATGGCATGGCCAATAACATGGGATATTACATGATCATGCAATATTATAGTCTGTTACAAGATCAAGCGACAGGAGGACCTACTGAGCATGTCACGCGAAAGAGAAGCAATCTATTCAGAATCTATTGCTTTAAAAAGGAATTTTCTTGTAAAGCTTAACATGTCTGGTACTTATTGAAACGGGAACATTCCGGTTGTCATAACGCCAGCTTCCTTGATAGGGTAATGCTTTTCTCGGTGCCGGCAAAAGCAGGATTTCATTGGGATCAACGCAGTAATGCTTGACTCCATGTAAACATTTAACAACTTTATAGTATAATTTCGGTCTCTGTCAATATGTTTATGTTTTAAGTCAGTTCGCAATTAACTATTTTTCCCGCATCTCCAATTTCATTTCCTCTCAAGGTCTTGACGATTCTTTATTCACTATTCAGTTAATGTGGTTCAGAAATTCCAGTGTCCAAGCCGGGAATTGATCCTGACTACCGTCTACCTTCCGTCCGACGACGACACCTCCTTGATAGAAACCCCTGTCTAGAAAGGAACACATTTTCATTCCCAGTCGGATATTTTCTTTTAACATTAATCTCCCAAGAACGATAACCTCTGTTAAACATCCAAATGTTCAGACCCCCACGTGATGTCGCATTACAGTAGTAGCATTTTTTTTTTCGAAAATGTAGGCGAATGCGGAAGAGCCTTCTATAATTAAGAATTTCCTCATTCTTCGGCACAGACATGTCAGTCATAAACATTGTATACACCAATCTTGAGTAACATAAAAACGTGTGCGCAATTTTAAGAAAATCTCTTGTCGCAAATAACTTTACGCTGGTGTAATTACGTGGTTTTAACATATCTTAATCAGTTCGCACCTGATACAAATATACCCTAACACTGATGCATTAAATGTGAATTATCACACGACAGTTGTTTTTTCTTAGATAAGTATTATTTACAAATATGTGAACGTGACATTCCAAATACCAGCAACCGTAACTGTGACAATGTCAAGATATTTCAAGAAATGTACGAGTACGCGAACTGATATGAATCCATTTTTAATTCCCGGCAATACGCGTGTAATGAAAAAGGAACGGAATTTCAAACAAGTTGCTGGCTACATGTAACTTTAAAATGTAGGTTTTACTAGTATATTTTGAACATGCTTGACCTAAATATGTAAAAACCGAAAACGTTCTGAATGTTGCTGTCTCAGACACTTGCTGAAATATTTAATTATTTTTACACGTACACGTACAAGAATAAAATCACAACCACTGAATGATCTGTACACTTGCTCACAGGTGGGGTGAAGAAAACATTACTATTTTCATTTTCACAGAATTTGATATAAAATGAAAATGTGACATTGAGAAATAATGAGAAATAATGAGCCAAAAATATATAGACATAAAATGAATTAATAACGAGAGCTTAGCAAAGCGGAGCAAACCACAACCGCAGTTTTAGATCAAAGGAAGAGGAAGTAAAATTTAAAGAAAATATCTGAGGTGAAATGTAATGTATGTAATGTAGCAGTGGGTGGGCTGTTGTTTTTTTCAGTGCGGCAGCGGTCATGGAATAATAAGGCACAAGAAACTGAAAGTGATTTTTGGCGGCGAGGGGGAGGCTTGGGGTAAATGTGTGTGGGTAAGTAATGTGGACTGTTTCACTCCTCAAATCACTTCGTCACCACCCATCTTTATCCAAGTTTGAAGTCACTACCTTGAATAAATTAGACAAAATACTAAGGTCAGATAGTAGGAACTCAATTACCTTTGACCTGCCGACCAGTTCATGCGCTCTGCACATTCTTCATTGCCGCTTACCTACATGCCAAGTTCAATACATTGAATGGTTATAAAGTTATGCTCTGGACACAAAATATGACAAACAGATCTGACCTTGCTGTAGTCTTGACATTTGGCCCATTAACTTAGTTCATGCGCTGTAATACTAAGGAATAAAAGTATAGTGATCGTTTTAGTAGGGAGGGGAGAGGGGGTGATATAGATTGCTGCGCTCTTAAATTGTTTTGTAGTTGTGCTCTGGACACAAAATAAAAAGCAGTTTGAACTCAATTGGTGATCTTTGACCTACATACTAAGTTCATGCGCTATGCACATCGTTTCATTGCCATCTACCTATATGCCAAGTTTGAAGTCCATGCCTTGAATGGTTATCTGGTGATGCTCTGGACACAGAATGTGACAGTCAGATTTGACATTGCTGTGACCTGAACCTTTGACATGCAGACCTGGTTTATGTACTCTACACATCGTCTTATTACTACCTACCTGCCAAGATTGAGGTCAATATGACCATGAATGGTTATTAAGTAGTGCCCCGTACATGAAATAAGAAGGACGGGCTTGACCTTTGAGCTCCATTTATGACATTGACCTTTGACTTATCGACCTGGTTTTTGTGCTCTTCATATCGTTTCATCGCCATATACCTGCTAGTCAAGTTTAAAGTCAATACCTTGGGTAGTTGTTAAGTTATGCTCCGGACACGAAATATGAGGGTCAAATGTGACCTTTTAGCTCCATTTGTGACCCTGACCTTTGACTTACCGACTTACTTTATTTACTCTGCCAATCCTCTCATCACCATCTACTAAATTGCCAAGTTTAAAGTCAATAACCTGAATGGTTATTGAATTATGCTTCCGGGTCACGAAGTATGACGGACGGACAGACGAACAGACGGATAAACAGTCGCAGGCGCCATTACATAATATGTCCATTTTTTTTCAAAACGGATATATAGAAAATATCAAAACGATGTGGTAAAAGTCTATGTAATTTACGAGTGTTTAAAATTTGCTAGATTTTCCGCGATCGTCGGTTATGTTAGTAACTTAGTACTAGATGCCGCTTTGTTGATCTCAATCTATTAATAAAAGGAATCCATTTTAAAAAAATAGGAAAGAAGAGAACGTGTCTCTTAAAGGTAACCAAAATAAAACAAATTCACCATCCTTTGTACTTGACCATTGACCTAATAATTCCTAAAACAATAGGAGTCATCAGCGTTATAAGCCCAATCATCGTGGTATCAAGTTTGAAGGTTCTATGTCAAATGGTTCTCAAGTTGAGCGGAAATGGCTTTCAAGGTTCTGGCCCATGTGACCTTGACCTTTGACATTAAAAAAACAAACAGGCCATTTGCTTTATAAGCTGAGTAATGATATCAATTTCTAAGGTCCTGGGTTTAGTGGTTCTTAAGTTATTGGGTTGAAACCGTTTTTGAGGTTCAGGCCCCTGTGACATTGACATTTGACATACTGACCCCAAAAACTATAGGAGTCATCCACTTTATAAACACAAAACAACAAACAAAGGAAGTAAGTGTATGCAGTATTCAAGATTCATCGCTTAGATTAAACTGTGCTGGATATGCCGAAAGAACTTTACTGCGTTAGTAACGCGATGAAAAGTTGATGCCTGCAAATAGTACTGATTTATCATTTTAAATATAGACGCCCGTTTTCGGCAAGTGATTAATTCCAGTATATAACGTATAAAACACTGTATTTGTTTTTTTGGTTTACCATAGATACAACATATGCGGCGAATGAAGATTTCGAGCTGACTCCACAAGATGGCTGGTTCAATAATCTTATACATCCAGACTGGGGTGCCATTGGTAAGTAATGCAACAAGGTGACAGATTTTCTCCCTAAACTTTTTAAAAGTTTCATCTTTCTAACAAGATTAACAGGTACAGCAATTTTCTTGTGTGCAATCAGAAGGTCGCGAACCGCGAAATAAAAATGACGCGAAAATTACTCAATCTACGGTAATATGTAAATTTATGCAACTGGTGTAACTTATGGAACACCATCTAAGTCTCAACAGTTCAATTTCGGAAAGAGAATACTCCTTATGCGGGATTCGAACGTCTGACCATGATAGAAAATAATGTTAACCACATGATATTAAGCTACTAAAAGATGAAAACCCAACAAAGCAAACAAACAAGAGTGCTAAACATCTAACCGCTGAATGTCAGTTCGACCGGCTGACCGGCTACAGGCAAGCAGTATCTTGTGCATATGCTTTGTTTCAAATCAGCGGCCATAACCTCCCAGTAAGTCCGATTGTTTCTGTAGCGTGTTTTGGATACTCATGCCAGCTGAAAGTTTGAAATTTGAAAACATAACATTCACTTATATATTTGTACTTTAAAGTTTTAATATGTAAAGTATGCTTGTGCAATACATCCAATTTTACGCATTCCGTTCGGACCAGATTGTTAGTGGTAAAAATGCCCAGAGTTTCTTAAAAAAAAGACAATCGTTTGGAAATTGTATTGACTATTAAGAAAATATTTTACCTGTATGAAGGAAATGCTAAATAAGATGAACTGTGGTTAAGGTCGTTGCTACTAATTTATTTGAGAGGCGTCGCGTTCAAAAGAACCACAGTATACTGTGTTGAAACACGACGCCGCATGGAGTTTTCATAAAAGTCAAAGCCAAAGACACTTAAAGCTTTTCATTTCTTCAAATTAGTTAATATAATATACGGATCTGATGAAATATTAAAAGACAAGACAAGTCTTATTTTCTTTCTAAATAGATGGTCAGTTATTACGGAAGAGTAAAGTGGCGTACAGTGACGGTGTTTACATGCCATCAGGAAAGGACAGACCAAACCCTTTCGAAATAAGCTATGCAGGACATCATGGACCACCGGGACTTGGCTCCATGAGAAATAGGAGTGCATTTATGGTGTTCTTCGGTAAGTTTTATGAAAAAAAAAAAAAAAAAAAACAACAAAAAAAAAAAAACAACAACAAAAAAACAAGCATAAATTTATCTTAGAAAGTAATTGTTAAGTCATTTCCGTTCCAGCGGAAATGGCGTCTAATAGTACATATATATATATACTGCAAAAAGTCATAGAAATTTGAATATTTGGTGTTTTGAATTTTGAGTCTTGATTTTCGACTTTAGAACTGTGATATATATGGGCCAAACATTAACAATATAGTATAGTACATCTGATTTTGTTAACCCTTATCATGCTGGACATGACTGATTCTGCCTTTGCGACCAGTCTAGATCATGATCAGCCTGCACATCCGTGCAGTCTGACCATGATCTGCACTCTTCGCCATTCAGTCAGTATCTTTTGGTGAGCACCCCTTTTAACAGTTAATTAATGGTACTATCCAAATTGAAAGATGGACAAGTTCATTTTAGAATTTTAGCAGGGTAAGGGTTAAACAGCTTGTATAGAAAATGGAATGAATGTAGGAAAATATTGTCTATGTTTTAAATCACAGGCCAGCAGGTTGTAGAAGAGATTCTTGATGCACAAAGACCCGGGTGTCCGAGAGAATTTTTCAACATTCATTTCCCGCCAGACAATAATAGAAAGCCGAACTATGACCCCGATGGTAAAGGAAATATAGAGTTGCCGGTATTTCGCTCACGGTATGATCAACGGACTGGATACTCACCAAACAATCCAAGACAGCAGGTACAGTTAAACATACCTTAACCTACACTGATTGGCATCAAGTATATGCGTCGGTATTTGCAGGTTGTCGGATAAAACAAGTTATCGAAAATAAAAATTTAAAGCATTTTTATTTGAAATGCTCTCTGATTAGTAATGGATATTAAAACAAAACTGGAAACAACATTAACAGTAAACCTGTCCTATTAACCGACATCAATTGCTACTGCATTAAATGGCCAGTAAACACAGGTTGTCGGATGTATCAAGTTAAGAATATTATATAATAATTTAAGCGTTTTGCTTTAAATGCTTTTTAACTGATTCCGTATATTTACCAAAGAATCAATGATTACAAGTAAAGTAATCTGTGCTTGTACCGAGAGAATGAATGTGTTGGCATATATATATATATATATATATATATATATATATATATATATATATATATATATATATATATATATATATATATATATATATATATATATAGGCTGTCCCCTTCTATTCTTAATGCTTATGTAACTAGTAATGGGTATTCATCAAACAGTGTTCATTAAACCCCCCCCCAAAAAAAAACAACAACAACAAAGAAACAACAACAACAACAACAACAAAAGAGCCGAAAGTTGGGGGTGGGTGGGGGTTGGGGGTACAAATATAGAGGCGGGAAATGAAGTCAGAGGTCCTTAACTATAGAATAATAGCACATTTTTTTCCCATCTGCTTTCGCTCAGTGATGCTAATTTGCCTTTAACACTGTCTGAACATTAAATTTCTTGTATTAGTTTAAACGTGTGTAAGGGAGAAAATTGTTACGAATGATATATTGCATTAAAATTGCAAAACGTGATTTTATTACAACTCTTTAAAATCTTAAACAAATAGCGATCAATTGCATTTATATGAACATTCCGCTCACTTCCTTCGAGTGCATTTTAGTGCCAGGTGCGTGTTATTTATTAACTCGAAATATCGGCTTACTAACTATGATGTATGCATGGACGTTGATTCTGGTCAATATCAATATCTTTGCCACCCTTTAGTAGACCTGGACTTGTTTTGTTTCTGTTGGTTTAACGTCGCGCAAACACAAATTTAGGTCATATGGCGGCTTTCCAGTTTTGCTAGAGGAAGACCCAATGTGCCTCTCTTGCAATTATTTCATCACAGGCGGGCACCTGGGTAGAAACACCAACCTTTCGTAAGCCAAACGGAAGGCTTTCTCAGATGAAGAAGTCAACGCCCCAAGTAAAGCTCGAAACCACATCAGCTAGGTGCAAGTGACTTGAACTCTGAGACCTTAACCACTCAGTCACGGAGGGCACTAGGTAGACCTAGAGAGTCATATATAAGATAATCGGTCAGTGGTCGCTCGTTATGATATCACTTTTTAACGCGCTTCAGTCTAGTCTGAGCCCCTTTGACAAGGAAATAGAGAGAAAATCTACACGAACATGTAATACATGTAGGTCCTTAAACCTAGAAGTAGCCATGACAAACTTAGTCATAAACATTTTTTCCTCTGACAGACGGACAGACGTTCCAGTGTAAGATACTAAGTCGAAATAACGAGTTAGTTTGGCAATTAAATGAGAAAACAAACTACTTAGATGTAAAGGAAGTAATTTAAACGAAAATAAACATGCAGGGAAATTATAGATATTGCAGTTGACTTCAGTGCTTGACCCACTTGAACTGGATTACGTGAATCGCCTGCTAGATACTATAATTACAAAATTAAAGTCCCATAGTTAGCCCCATCAATAAATTAATAATTTTGTTTCTGGCCGTAATCGTATCAACATCGCTAAGACGCTCATTGTGTAAAGAGCAATGAAAGCGTCTACAACGATACACGAGACCTCATTTGGATGCCACGAGATTTAACAAGATTTCGCTCTATGTTCTAGTGAGACTTTAAGATCTATTTCGTTTCATAGATCTTTGATCCTACTCAAAGAGAATAAGTGTTACGACCTTCTCCACCTTCATGCAATTGACCTTTGTTTACTAATTATATATTCAAATTAAAATGAAGAGGCTGGCGAAGTTCCTGCTTTTTTTTTAATGGAAAACTTTTTTACTTTAAGTGGATGTGAACATAATTTATACAGGCCAAATTTTAGAAATTACCAAATAGAGACCATTTTTAGTCAATATCTAATCTACAAATTGTGAAATCTTGTCTCAAGAGCTCATGAGTGTGCACTTGTGAATCCTAAACAACTACTCTTAAAATGATATAAATATTTTATACATTTTGAATAAAAACATCAGTTTCCCCTACATTTCCATGGGACTTAAATAGACAAATGGATTTTTTATAGAACAGATACAAGACATGCCCCTTGAAATAAAATTCATATGAGCCATACCGCGAGAAAAACCAATATAGTGCATTTGCGACCAGAATGGATCCAGACCAGCCTGCGCATCCGCGCAGTCAGGTCAGGATCCATGCTGTTCGCTAACGGTTTCTCTAAATGTAATAGGCTTTGAAAGCGAACAGCATGGATCCTGACCAAACTGCGCGGATGCGCAGGCTGGTCTGGATCTATATGCTGGTCGCAAACGCACTATGTTGGTTTTCTCGAGGTGCGGCTCATATGTAGAATAGTTTCAAACTTTTTTTTTTACAAAAACTACTCGAGAATTTAAACCAACCCTTGATTTCCTTCCTTGTTTGACTAACTTAACGGATCAGGCAATGTCAGGTTTTTTGGCATAAAGCAATTTATTTTTTTAACAAAAATATTTGAAGATTTTTATCCAAACCAAAATACGGACCATTTTCAAATTTTTGTAAATTCTCTGTAGTATAAGGTATCTTAATAATGCTGTTGTTTCAATTAAAACAAAGATCTACAAACTAACTAGCAACACATGCACTAAATCATTATGCTCGAAAAATATTTACATCCATACCGTACTGGCTCGAACTTGGGGAGAATGAAATGGCAGACGTAGATATCACGTACGTGTTACCTGTAGCAAGAGCAATTGAAGAACTTGTAAAAACTATTACCACATAATTGTCTTACCAAAAAAAAAATTCTAAGTTGAAACAGTTTGTTATACGCGGGTTGTCTTTCATTGTTCTGAGTCACACTGATTAAATTCCTGACGACCGTATTTTAAGCGATAAAAAACAAGATCACCCGAATGCGATACCTCGCGAAACTTTAAATTGAATGAAAATACGGAATGCGATATAGGTTATACTATGACAATACATAATTATAACCAAACAACAGATCCACACAAGATATAGCGACACTTTTTGCCTAACATATTCAGTCATTTACATACCTGTTTACTGAATATGTTTTTCCAACATACCATACTTTTAAAATAGATCTAGTATACAGACTACATAATTTTCTCAAGTTATTCATATCAAGGGAAAAAGCAGTTTTTCTTCATTAAGAGGGAAGTAACTCCAGCAGGTTGTTTCTACATTGACAATTTTTATTGCCCCTGGCTCCAAACCAGATAAAATTGTGCTAATTTAGAGGCTTAAAATTCTCTTATAAAATGTTTCCAGTATTTATATAAAAAATAACCATGCAGCCAGGGAGCCAGGCTATGTCCGATTTTGTTTATGCTGAAATTGACATTGTAGTTACTATAAATCAAAGAGTAATAAAATATAATTAAACACTTTTGAAAGGACAGTGATGATGCTGTTAAAGTAGTTTAGGAAGTCTCCGGGTAGATTTACGCTGACCCTGAAGAATGTCTAAGCTCAACATATACCTGCTCGAAAGACCACATCTATTAAGAGACCACTTGCATTAAGAGAATAGATCTTCAGTTTCTTTTTGTAATTATGTTGTAACAAGAAACACTTTGTGTTACGAGACATCTGTTTGTCCTTCCATTAGCTGGTTCATTAATGTTAGTTGTACTGTATTTTAGCTTCAAAATTCGCAGCTCATCCGCATTTTTCGTAAAGTCTAATTTGGCCAAGCGGTACCAGTTGAAGGCATTCGTACCAGCACAGTCTCGTGTGAAATTTGACCTTGCAAGAGTTCGGATTGTTGAAACTATAGTTCCTTACTTTTTTTATCACAGCTTAATGAAATAACCCCATTTATCGACGGGACTTTGATGTATGGCGTGGGTAAGGCATGGACGGACGCCATTCGAGAGCTGAGTGAGGAGAAGCCGGGCAGACTGAAGGCACAGGATCCCAGTAGTCCTATTTCACAAAGTTTTCCGGCTGATAATGACATCAAGCTTCCCATGGCGAATCCGGCCCCACCTAGGGAACATGAACTCAAACCTGTTGCGAGATTTTGGCGTATGTACATTAAAAACCTATTTATAAACCGTTTAGTTTTTTTCTATGTTAGATTAATATGGTGCGCAACTCTGTAGAATAATTTTTGTCTCATGTTTGTTATCTCCCCTGTTTACAGTCAAGACAATTCACATCTCTGTAATATTGCAAAGTTTTGCAGTGCTATAAAATTTAGCATGGTCGAGACTACGGTGTAAAGCTTATTTTATCTTATAGAATACATTTGATATGTTAAACGTTTATATCAATGTAAATTTACAAAATGTAAATCACGAAGTCGGGTTCAACGACATAGCTGTGCTCCTTTTTCAGGTCTTGGCAATCCGAGGGGGAACGAAAATCCGTTTCTTCTAGCATTCGGAGTACTTTGGTTCCGATACCATAACTATGTGGCTGACCAGATACATAAGCAACATGGAGGCTTAAATGACGAACAAGTTTTCAACATCGCCAGGAAAAAAGTCATTGCAGTACATCAGGTAAGTGGATACTAGGAAACTGTCTTTCCACACCAAATGTCGTCAATGGACGCAATATAGTTTGCCAAACCAACATGATGACAGCGGACAACCTCAAGTCGGCAGGATAGGCTCTTCCTATGATGTGAAAATCGTTAATATTTTTTTTAAATAGACTGCACGTAAAAATGCATATTTGCTCGCCATCTATTTAAGCACATTTTGCGGCGGAGGAGTTGTGTGTGTGTGTGGGGGGGGGGGGGGGGGGGGTGGAGTGTATAAATGATTAAAATAACAAAGGCTGTAGACTTTGTTACATTGTCTGCATGGTATTAAGTATCAGTTTATTGTACAACAAAATAACAAAACAAAACATAAAAAACACAATGATTCGACGGAGAAGAGAGCCTGGTGATGAAAAAAAATCAACATTTTACATTGTTTATTCAAGCGATTTTAAAGATATAACGTTTAAGTACATTTCAAAATTAATAGCATAACCCCACACAATATATATATTGCAGAAAATCGTGATGTATGACTGGTTACCAAACTGGCTCAGACTGGAGAAGGATGGAACACCATTCAAAATGCCAGCTTATGATAAACCTGATGAAAGGGAAATACTCGAAGAAAAAGATTTTCAGAAATGAGCCGCGCCATGAGAAAACCAAATAGTAGAGTACACATGTAAGTAAGTAAGTACAATTGCATAGATGAAGTAGATGTGGTTAGTAGTATGCAATTCGCCAGTTTAACTGCAAACTGCAAATCGTCGCGTTTTCGACCATTGAACGAACTTATTGGATTCAAACTGTAACTGCAAAATTGTATCGGGCGGAGTTGTCATTTTCTGTTAGAAATACCGAAAAGAAATTTTGTATTCTAAGCAATACCAAGAAGTTCAGAAATGTTCGCATTTGCAAACTAAATTCATACACTGGTCCACCTTTAAGTACAGGTAAATGTAATACAGTCTAAGCCATCTTATCAGCAACCTGTATTAAACAGCCACTTGCCTCAAGCAGCCAGTCATCTCACTTTCATGACTGGTCTTTTGTTCTTATTTCAACTGTCTTAATGAGTCACATGCCTTAAGCAGTCATATTGTGTCGCTCCCTTGGCTGTCTGCTAAATACAGGCTTGACTGTAATCAGCATTTCTGATTACTTGTATTACATGATAGTTGGTGGTAGGATTTTGGCAAACTATGGGCCCGTAATGTACACATTAGGTACAAGGATGACAACTTGACAAAACTGATCAGAACAAACAGGAAAGGCTTTCTATGCATGCTGCTGTGTTTTGGAATATAAATTCTGCCTTTTTATCCGAGGTTTATCTCATAGACACAAAATCATTTTGCAGCTCGGACAGACGTTTATATTTTTCACTCAACTGTGATTATTCTTTACAGACCCTTACAAAGGCTACGATCCAAATGTTCATCCGGGTATTTCGCAAGAGTTTCAGGCGGCGGCGTTCAGGTTTGGGCACACGCTTGTCACACCGGGTACATGGATAAGGTACGTCCAACTTAGTATATTCTCTTTTCTTATTATCATTTTGGAATCAAATTAGTTATAAGTCTATTTCAGTGGAACATAACTTAATTAAGATACGTCTGTTGTTACGATTGGAAACGGATTAACGATTACAATTCTGGACACGATTGAGTCTGCCTTTGCGACCAGTGCAGATCATGATCAGCCTGCACATCCGTGCAGTCTGATCATGATCTGCACTGTTCGCTATTCAGTCAGTATCTTTTAGGTAAGCACCCCTTTAAACAGTTACTGGTACTGTCCAAATTGAAAGATGTACAAGTCCATTATAGAAATGCAGCAGGGTAAGGGTTAATAATCAAACAAATGCACCTCCAGTTTCCCTGTTCATTTAAACAAAATGCATTACTAATAAGTAATACTGACATGTATTTATACCATTTTGCTGTTATTAATGTAAATGACAGGATAGAATTTATGCATTGTCAACATTTACTGACTGTGATTTTGGATTTAATAAATGATACGTCTTTTTCAGGGATAAACAATGCAACTTTAAACTTTTGCCAATCAAAATCCCGGGAGGCAGTGGTAACAGCCATGCTGTTCGTTTATGCAATGCTTATTGGAATCCACAGGTCGAGTATATACATTAATACAATTGATATTTGACCCATGTTTTCAAAGAAAATCAGAGCCAAAATCATTTTTATTACATACCTATATAAATTTTGTCAAACATACAGCTTGTATTTCACAAGTAAATACGAAGAGGAAGAAAAAATCCGTATTGTAGCCTTTGTATCGTATGTTGCGGGACTATTTTCATTTAATATGTATGTTCCACAAAACATCACTTGGTTCTATTCTAACATTGATAAACATTGAAGATTTCGTTCGAGAAGGAAACAACAAACAAAAAAGTGGAGGTATACAAGTGTCATATTATTAAATAACTGTAGTAAAAGTGGAGGTATTCAAGTGTCATAATAACTGTAGCTAGATCGGGGATTTTGTATTTGGCTTTCGTGGAATTTGCCACGGCGGTTTAGCGTCTCGTGCGACCCGACCTTGCAAAATCCACTCGAGCCGAATACAGCATTCCAGATCAAGCTACTATTATAATAACCATATTATAATGTGCCTCACAATTACTTTTAACATGTGTTACTATGATTTTGAAAATATAACTGATTTGTCTTCAGGAATTTCTGAACTCTTCCCCGGAAGCCTTTGAGAACATGTTAATGGGTCTAGCAACCACTAGAGTAGAGAGAGAAGATCATATCGTTGTCCCGGATTTAAGAGGTAAAATTCCTGTTATTTTTACTCGCTGAACTGGCCAATAGCAGGACTAAAGCTCAACGCTGTATGGCGACGCATTAGGTGCGATGGTGGTAACTCGCCTCATACAAAGACAGAACCAAGCCACACCTACCTAAACTCTGACGAGTAAACATTTTTGAAAGCGTCAAAAATTGACATATCTATTATTTTAGTCAAAAGTTTTAGCTAGCTTCACTCTCAAAACTTTACATCAAAGTACTTATGATTCTGAAGTGGTTTGAGCAGACAATAGTAAGATCAAAAGCTATCAACTTTGTCAAATTGCCTTTTCTTGAAAATTTACAAATTCAAAAGATAACATTGTCTCAAATATTCATGCTCAGATATATCTAATGTACGTCAGATTGCACCATTTGAGGTATAGTTGCCAGAATTATTCCAGGGACATGCCCGGGTCCCCACTAGAAATTTCGTCAGGTTTGTAAGCGGTTGCTAAATGTCATAGGTTATCACGGATGTGCAGCATATGCTGCGAAATTGGCATGTCATAAATAATCTTAAATGTAAATAAAAAACAATAAAAGTCTGATTTTGAAAATAATTTTCACTTTGTCATTGAGAGAAACAATTTCAGCCCTTGTCAATTACTTTCAAATAATTTATTTTCAATTAATGAAACTTTAAAAGTAATTTGGAATAGACTTGTTTGTCATAAGCAAAGATCATAAACGGTCAGCACTTGCCTTTGTTGTTAAAAGTAAGGTAAAATATATCTTGTCTATTTCAAAATCTCGTTTTCAGAGCATCTTTTCGGCCCCCTTGAGTTTTCCCGCCGAGATCTTGTTGCTATAAATATCCAGAGAGCACGTGACCATGGACTTCCGGACTACAATTCTGTGAGGGAAGCATATGGCTTGGAACGCAAGGCATCATGGGAAGACATTAATACTTATGTTGTAGATTCTACAGATTTTCCAGACAATGAATCCGAAAGCTTATACAACTACACAAACAATTACTATATGCAAGAGGTAATCTGTCAGATATCGCTAGTTTTTTTATTTACAGATTTTGTTTTAGAGTATCTTGTTGTAACTATTATCCATTTAAGATCTAAATTTAAAGCGGTTTCTTTTAAATTTGGTATATACATGTATTATTTGAATAACTAACACATGATAAAAGTAACTTTTTTCTTGTGTTTGCGAACTGAGACAAGAAAAATGTATAGAAACTGATATAAAGTAAATTATATTCGCAATTTAAACTATGTCATGCTGGACTCGATTGATTCTGCCTTTGCGACCATCATGATCAGACTACACATCCGTGCAGTCTGATCGTGATCTGCACCGTCCGCCATTCAGTCAGTATCTTTTTGTAAGCACCCCTTTTATCAGTTGATGGTTCTGTCCAAATTAAAAGACATTATAGAAGTTCATTATAGAAATTTATCAGGGTAAGGGTAAATCTTTTCAGCCAATTCAAAGAGTAAAACTGTTGTACGGCAACACGTCTGCTCCGGATAACTTAGATTTATTCAGCGGCGGTATCCTGGAAACAACTCCCGACGGCCCCGGCGAATTATTCCGTACAATCATTCTGGACCAGTTTCTTCGTATACGACACGGGGACAGATTCTGGTTTGAAAACAGAGACAATGGGTAAGTAAATGACAATTGAGCCGCGCCATGAGAAAACCAACATAGTGCGTTTGCGACCAGCATGGATCCAGACCAGCCTGCGCATCCGCGCCGTCTAGTCAGGATCCATGCTGTTCGCTTTCAAAGCCTATTGCAATTAGAGACTGCGCGGATGCACAGGCTGGTCTGGATCAATGCTGGTCGCAAACGCACTATGTTGGTTTTCTCATGGTGCAGCTCAAATAGTGGTTGTTTGTTTCGGTGTTTACATCTTATCAAATTTTATTCAAAGTATTATCTTTCTGTTGTGATTCAAGGTACAGAAGGTGTACCGATTATGGAACCATTCACGGGCTTTCACTCATCCATTGGTCCTTTTCAACTCCACAGATATTATAAATTTAGCACAGTATTACAAGTCAAAATGTTAGAGAAATTTCAGTATTTGATTTCTGAAACATGACCTCACATAACCTTGATTTTGGGCACATTTTTCTGCCTTCTTGTATGTAAATGGTGCATTTTCGTCTTGTGCTATAACATTAGAGGAAAATAGAGTCTGAGCCTATTCAAAAGGTTAGAGCCCTGTCTGTGACCACTGGGACTAACACATGCCCTGCAGGAAAATAAAAATCGATCTGAAATGAAAAAATGGTGCTTGTTACGCTTCCCTACATGGTGAAATTATGTATACAAATATATTCCGTTGTTTACCTATTCCATCGAACCTTTAAAGATAATTCCTTTAATTGCAGGTTATTTGATAATGCAACCATCGATGAAATTTGGAACACAACAATTCTTGACATTGTTTTGGCAATTACTAACATCAGTGCCAACGATATCAATGCAAATCCGTTTTTTATCAACGGTTCATGTGAGTAACACTACTTCTGATATTTACCTAATTATGATATAAAAGCTATCCCATAGGTGGATCCAGCGCGTGTCGGGTGTGCATTTAAAGCGTGATCTTGGTCCCTTATTCGCCAACGCTTAGTCTGAAACTTAGAATGTTAAAGTTTCTTTTTTCTCTATGATTGTTAATGTTACATTGAGTGTAATGAAACCTCGCACGAATCTTCAATCTGAAGTTACAAATAGCTCGACAAAATTCAGTTCCTACAAAATGGTTATAAACAAAGTTATGGCTTAGTAAACATACTGCTCTGAAGTCTTAGTTTCAGACTCTAAATGTTGGTGAGAACTTGCACAGAACACGAATATCTAAATGATGGTGAAGGACAACTGCACAGAACACAGATATGTAATCACACCTGCATCGACAAAGGGAATTTGAACTTACACAAAGCATACTACAATGTACCTTTCGACATAATGGAACTTAACTCTAACTTTCAAAGCCCTGGATTCAAAATAATAATAACGGGATAATAAATTACTATAATTCAGGCTCGGCTCCAGGTAATGTGGGTGGAGGGCAAATATCTTGTATTCTTTTATGCAAGCTTGTATAAATTTAAGTCATTCTTATTTGATCACCTTTACAGCCGATCAGTGTTTCCAACCAGAACAGTTACGAGCAGACACCTCGGATCAGCTTGATGGGGTTCCAGTCTTGGAGAAATGCACACCATTGCAACATTATGACTATTTCTCTGGTAGTGAGGCGTCTTTCGCCTTGTCTTTCCTTGCACTCGGGTTGTGCATACCAGGTATAAATCATCTCTGAATATCAGTAAAAAAAGTCTGTGTAAAGCATTACAATACAAGTAAACAGTATAAGAACATTATTAGAGCCGCACCATGAGAAAACCACATAGTGGTTTGCAACAGCATGATCCAGACCACTGCGCATCCGCGCATCTGGTAAGGATCCATGCTGTTCGCTAACAGTTTCTCATTCCAATAGCTTTAAAAGCGAACAGCATGGATCCTGACAACTGCGCGTGCGCAGGCTGTCTGGATCCATGCTGGTCGCAAACCCATTATGTTGGTTTTCTCATGGCACGGCTCATTAAAGCTTTTGTCGTTTCTTCAATATCCTTTTTGACCTGTCAAACGAAAAGCTAACAGAAAAGATTGTCAAAATGGCAGAAATGCGATTGCGTAGGACTCTACCTTCTACCACTTAAGATACTTTATATCTGTGTTTGTGAACATTCCAAGTTGGATCTTATTTCACTGAATTCAGGACAATGCAGTTTATCAAGTCTTTGAAAATCTCTTTTTTTATCAATTTACAGGAACGATTGGCATTATGATACTGATGGCTAAGATGAAAGAAAGGAAGTTAATGGCTGCTCGAAGACAACAGGCTCCGCGCCGGAAAGACGAAGACCCAAATACTTATCTAGGTAAGCTCAAAGATTGATTAAAAAGTGATAAATGTTATGGAAAGTTGTAAAACATTTCGCAGGCATAAATATAGCTTTTGCTGTCTTAATAAATCCTTTGTATTATTACGGACGAAAGGACCGGCGGGGTGGGATGAGAATTCACTTCTTATATTTAGATATACGTTAATAAAGTCGTGGGTCTTAAAGAAAGTTGTTTTTTCAGCTTATCTATGCAGCGGTTGTAAATTTCAAACCTTGCCTTTTATAACCCATGTTGTATAGTTTGTTTTTAAGTAGACTGGGCACATTCAGTGTGTAGTCCATGAGCGCCTGTATATTTTACTCGTGTTTCTTGCCATTAAAATTTGACGTATTGTATTTGTTGTCAGCCGCTTTTTGTAGAAAAAGTAGGAATCTTTTAATGATTGAAAGCTGTAACTGTATTTCAAAATTATTCGCAGCTGTTGAGTGGGTTGGCTTTAAAGATGGCGAGCGAAACATTAAGGTAAAGTTTGACAAAGATCGGAAGAAGATTCACGTGACAGATAGAGGAAAAAGACCACTGCGCATGATCGATTTACGCTTCACGGATAAAGTCAACTTCCGGTTATCAGAAGACAAAGGGTGTACTGTAATATCAGTTCGAGTTCCTGGAGAAATTGACTTGGTTAGTTTTCCAAGAGATTCTCTAGAAATATTCTTATTTTGGTTTCTATACTTGCATTTTCAGGCAACTTGTTCAGCCGTTTTTCTTTTTGTTAAACGTAAATCCTCTCAAAATTAGAGAAACAAGTATTAAGCATGGATTTGTTATTAATGTTTTATTGTGTGTATCTCGGTAAAATATAAATGATGTTTAAAAAAGACATGGACAGCGTTTGAAATGATGGACAAAAAAAAATGAAAAGAGCAGTCGTAATAACTTACCTATGATTTTTGTAACCAAAATTTATAATTTCAGGTATTGAGGTTCGCTGACCAAGTAGCCAGAAGCGAATTTGTAACGGCACTGGAGACGTTTCTAAGAGAGATGCATGTAGAGAGACAAACCCTTAATTTCAAGGAAATTATGATTCTGAAAGATGCCACGACCAAAGAAATAAGGAAGAAATTGCTGGATCAGTTCATCAGGGTTGTTTGCCTCCAGGTTAGCTAATCGATCAAGTTGAACACATCTCCCGATCGGACGTTGAAAAAGGACATTAAATTTTCAATAACCTTTTTCGCTGGGGTGTTATTATTTGTAGTGAAGTCTTAAACAGACACTGCAATTGTTAAATTGTGTATCCGTTTTAGAAATTGGTTTTTTGCTTTTCGATTTTTCAGCAATAGAAAAGCAATGGAAAAGTTCAAAATACATGTAACCGGTAAACGGCTTATGAAAATCTGTTGACAAAACCTCAGAAAATTGTCACTTTTAATCATAAGTGATTAATGGCTTGTTTTTTCTCACATTCTTACCTTTTCCTGAGTTATTATATATGCCGTGAGTAAAACTAGTATATTTTTGTTTTTTTTTTGAGAAAAAACTTACACTTCAGGCTTACAAAAGAGAAGATGCCGAAACGCCGAACTTCGACGCTGATACGGCAAACTCTGTTTCCAAAATCCAGCTCACCAGAACTGAATTTGCTGACGCCCTAGGGCTCAAACCTACCTCCATGTTTGTACGGAACATGTTTCTGATGGTAGACAAAGACAGGAATGGTTTTGTCAGCTTTCAGGAATTTATGGAAGTTTTCACAATACTTGCAAAAGGTATATATATTTCATTTGGATTACAAGGTTACACCTCTTGAACGGGTCACTGTAGAAATTCTTTGTTTTAAAGTGACATGCCTCCAAATGAAATTTATATTTTAGTATTTTCAGATCAGATACATGTTTATTTTAGCTCGATTATGATGAAAGCTACCAACCTCGAGTCCGCGTCCTGGGAAAACCAGTACTATTGTCATATGAGAAGGTGTGGCCGTGACCCCAGTGCGGCTGTAACCCACGACCCCAGGGTTGAGCAGCCGATGCCTTAATTAACCACTAGACCACTTCTTTTCAAGTTCTTGACATAAACTATTGAAAATGACAAACACATTCTACTCAATTTGGTATTTGATCGTTTATGTAAAATGCAACGCTGAAATACCTTATCTGTATATAATTTTAATCGCGTGACTAAAGCTATTGAGACCTTTACCACATAGTTTATAGCTATCTAACACGCAAGGAATCACTTTATTTATTCTCCCTTTTACAAAAGCATTTTCTGAATTTCTGAAAACTGAGGCATGTCACTTTATTGTTGATAAATCTAAACACTTACAGTTCGATTACTAGGTCATACATGTTTACACGTTTTTAAATCAAATTTTCTCTACTTGCAAAATGACCTTTCTACTTTTTGATTATGTTTTGTTTTAGCTTGAGCTCACATTTTCCTTATACAAGACAAATTAAAATATGGAACCCTGAGTTAAGGTTACAGAACGCAATCTTTAATGTTTACAAACATGATGTTTACGAAAACGAACTGTAGCAATGAATGAAATCCTGGTTTTGTCGCACATAAGAAAATATTTACAGTTTCATGAATGAGGCATGATATGGATACTTTGTACCGAAAATGAGGCTAGTTTTGAACCTTCAATATAAGGATCATTAGAAAGGTGACAGAAGACGGTTGAAAAAAGTAACGTTCTTCAAAATTCCTTCATTTTTTATCCCTATTATATACATTAAGTTGTACCTGTTTTGAAGATGACAAGGTAGCAGATATATATAATGTTTGTGTGTAATTTAAGGTGGTGCTGGTGACAAAGCTGAAATGTTATTCCACATGCACGATCTTAGAGGGAAAGGGGAACTTACGCAGGAAGGTTTCACGAAAATGATCAAGTAAGCTAAATTTATGGTCATGTACACGTTATAACGGTCGAAAATTTCCATTCCTTTTCATATTTTCGTATACAATTTTGGCATTGTCTAGAATGAACGAAAAACCAGGTGCTAGCATGAGCTATATTATTTCCAAAGAATGCCGAATCTGCGTGTTAGAATAGGTAATCCCATGGAAATTACCGGCGGCCATTGCTACGGGTCTAACATCATAACTACATCTATTTAATTTTTACCACTTACCTTGCCTTTATCGTAAAAGCAACATCGACTGTTGCCAATACTAGCTGCAGACGACAGATAAAGTAACGACAAAATGTGCCACAGTTATATACATGACTAGAAACAAACATGATAATTGCTTAAGGATTTAATACAGTATTCCTTGAGGGCCAAAATGCCTTCTCTCTAATATTGTTTGTCTGTAAAGCGCGAGATCACGGTGGCGAAGCGCGAAGTTACTTCGCAATTTCGTCATATTGATCTCGCACTTCGCTCTTCGCCGTCGTGACATCATGCTTCGCACATGGCCAGAACAAAATAAGAGGCGATGGTCCCAACGGCACACCGTTATACTATATTTTGACTTATTCTTTACCCTGCTAAATTTCTAAAACGGAATGTTTTTTTTTTTATTCAATTTGGGCAATACCATTTATTATTCGAAGGGTTGTTAACTGTCGTTGACTGAATAGCGACCAGTGCAGACCAAGATCAGCATGCAAGCCAGCAAGCTTTAGTTTAAATAAGCAATGTGATACGTATTTTGGCCAACAGGAAAAGGAATCAAAATTATTTAGTGAACATGAGTACACAGCTGTATTTCAAAATTTCGATGTTTGCTAAACATAATTTATGTATCTTAAAGCAAACCAGAAAGAATTCTGTATTTTAGTAATACGACTAATCTTTTCTTCACAAACAGGTCGATGTTAGATCTCTCTGACTCGAGCCTTGACTCATCAGATGTTGCAACACTAGTATCTACCCTATACCAACAAGCAGGGCTCAGATCCGGGCAGAATATGACATTAGCTGCATTCAAGAAGATATTTGCATCCGAAGAGTACGAACAAACTTTGGAAAACGCAACACTTCAGCTACAAGGTAATGTCGTAAATGATATAAAATCCGTAAAACACGCGCAGGCTGTCATCAAATTAGCGTCTGTCGCCTTTAAAAGATCCAACTTGCTCACTTGTTTTGAAATGTATCTAGGGACTGTAAAAATGTGTTAATTTATTCGTAAAACATTGAATGTTGGAGTGTTCATTTATTGTTGTTAATATATTGTTATAACAAATATAAATTTTAATCATTAGGAGTTTGTTTTTTTTCTCAAAATTACTGCTTTACAAGATAATGCTTATCAGTGTCAGGTGTTTCGAACAAAGAACTACATGTTAAACATTTGAGCCGTGCCATGACAAAACCAACATAGTGGGTTTGCGACCAGCATGGATCCAGACCAGCCTGCGCATCCGCGCAGTCTGGTCAGGATCCATGCTGTTCGCTAACAGTTTCTCTAATTGCAATAGGATCTGAAAGCGACCAGGATGGATCCTGACCAGACTGCGCGGATGCGCAGGCTGGTCTGGATCCATGCTGGTCGCAAACCCACTATGTTGGTTTTCCCATGGCACGGCTCATTTATTATTGGTTCTCTGTTTAACACTTTAGATTATTATGAAAACATAAACTCAGACTCAATGTATACAACATGACATTTTACAGAAAGGATCCTACATTAAAGCGGACAAAAGATACAATTTATGCGTTTATTATCGTTTATTTTTAGCTAATATATATTTTATGTATATTTTTGAAATTTGATAGGAGCAAAGACGCAATGTAAGTAAAATGTGTGGGTGTACGTCATGTAGAACATAGGGTGCTGATATTTCTTAGACCTGTATTGGCAATCGCCAATTTCCATACGAGTATGTATTCTGCATATAAAGGAAAGGCACTAGCTCGTGTGTGGAACGGCCGAAAAATGCCGACATACCATACATAATCACACGGAAATTGCCGATTGTGAATATGGGTCCACCTTAATTAGTACAGTTTTATTTGCTGACTTTGTAACTGCTTTCACTTTAAGCTAATGAGTTACTAACTTCTTCCTTTAAGCTGGTTTGTTGGTAGAAAATTCTTATTATTTTCCTGCACTTATAGAATATTAACATTTAAAAGGTAATCCAGAGGCGCACGTTACGGGGGTACTAGAATTTTTGTAATATTTGATTACAGCACTATGTAACACGATATCTTAGAGTGAACATTTGATTTCGGTTGAACCCTAACTATTACGGAAGTGAAATATATACTAGACTATGTAAAATTTAATTGAATATTTGTGAAATAGCAAGATTTTAAGCAAAATAGCCATTATTACAGCATTTTTAAGAAACGGTAGGTAAGAAAAACTAGCAAATTGGCAGCATTGCAGGAAAGAAGAAGTACCCCTGATGAAAATTAACAATAATTATTGCTGTATCAGAACTATAGATGCTTTTTGGGGTTTGCTTGAAGATTGTGTGTCGACTTTTACTTCATAATGTTTCAACATTTAGCACATGTTGTAAGCGTATTCTTGTTAATGTGTTGCATCAAATGGCGAGAAACAAGTACCTCTTTGCGTGTGTATTAAAGTGACATTATGCGCATCTTACTGCACATAGTGTGTTTTTGGTGAATGTTTTATAAAAGCAATTTTCGGTTGCTGTGCATTTAAATGTGTTAAATTAACGACAATGTCACATAAGTATTTGAAGTTGATGCTTTAGAAATAAAGAAATCGGACTAATTAAATAATAGTTATTTTCTCCAGTCTGCTACGCAATGATCTCCCTTACCTATAGGTAGAGATTTCTGAAGTTGAAGGGGGCAACTTCAGCGTGCAGTTTGACTTTTGGCTATATACCAATAAAAGAAATTGTTCTTTATTTCATATAAAATTCAGCTACATCAGAACAATTTTGTTACAGTTTCTAGAATTTCACTCCGTCGTAGACCTATTTTCCACAAGGTATCCATACATTTGCTTCAAGAATAAGAAAAGAAAAAGGGGTGTTGAATAGTATGTAGTGAAATGCAAGTCAACTGAACTCAGGTACCCTCACATTGCCGCATTTCAGAATGCGGTCCGCAGAATAAACACCCTACTTTCGTTTTCAAGTAAACAACTCGAAAACATGCGAATATTAGCACGAAAAGTGTCCTATTTTATGTAAAATTCATTCCACGAGTGAAATAATGCCCATTTGACCCCCGATTTACGCGCAAATGCGCGAAAAATGGAAAAAATAGGATCTATTTATTAGGGACTTCTTACACCACGGAAGCACATTTTTGACCGAATTACTGCATTATAACCTTTTCTTAGTCAAAATAAGAAAAGTCATATTTGGAAAGTTATTATTTCGTACTGGTAACAGGAAGAGTTTGGTATGTTAGGTTAAAGGCTATAATTTCCTCCACCCTTTTTACATACACATTTATTTAAGCTTGATTTTTACTTGAAAAATGCATATGATTCCACTTTTCAAGTTTATAGTATATATCATATGAAATATAATTAGTCTGTTCTTTGCATCCATTATATTCCCTAGCGATAGTTTTTTTTTCTGTTATTTAATGGGAAGATAAATGTGGTGGAGTTGTTTAAAGGCTGAACACTACTAAATCCGGCAGTTTTATTTCATATAAAATCCAGCTACAGTAACTGGATTTTATATGAAATAAAACAGCCGGATTAAGTAGTTTTGATTGACAAGGGGCAGAACTTTCGAACTCGAGACGCATCAAAGAAAATTTCCGCGAGTCAAGCCGACGCACGGGGCATATTCTGTGCTGGTCAAATATGAGTTTTTCTCGATTTTCGCGGGTCAAAACCCGAGACCTCGGGTCAACCGAACGCCCTGGAAACTTACTTGATAACGTTTTTTCGATATTTTCTAGAATATCAGATTTTCAGAAACTTATATTCCAATAAAGAACTATATCTCGACTATACAAAAAAATAAAAATAAAAAGGGGCGTTAAATTTTATATAAGAAAGCTTAGCGCCTCATTTACAAACTCCTACACAGTGTTCTCCCTTGCCGTTTCGCTCATCAGTGAGCGAAGCGGCAAGAGAGATCACTGAGTAGGAGTTTGCCTCATTTAATGTAAACCGCTTATTTACTCATTTTAGCTTCATTCATCTTCTCTTTTCTAGCGCCACCATTTTTAATTAGCAGACCTATGCCAAGTTTGGCAGAATGCTACACATACATATTGCCGGAGAAAAGAAAACACAATGCTATTTAGAAAAGGTGCAAGGAAATGAAGAAAGACTGGGGCTAGTTATATTTGGACTACTTAAATCTGAATTGGCCTATATTTGAGCCTTAACCGTTATGAAATTTAAATATTGTATGATTTCAGGGCAAGGGAAACAATCCATAACAGAATCATTCAGCATCAGAAGAAAGACGTTTATCCAGTCGTACGAGTGAGTAACCGAATCTATATAAGACAAACAGTAGTACTGCAGTATGTTTCTTTCCACATTGTCATGTGACTTATCAAATAAACACCGATTGTACGAGTAATAAGTTGAAATTAAAATGTTTATATTTCACAGACAAGATGCTACTGCAAATGGCCACGCCACACTGGACCGTCGACATTCAAAAATTCGAGTACAGACTAAGACAAAAGACTTACCGATGACAGGCTGGCAGAAGCGGCTCTATAGCTTCAATAAATACGTGGAAAATTACAAACGACAGATCTTTTGGGTCACCCTGTACATCTTCATTTCCATTGGCATTTTTGTGGAGAGGGCATACTGTAAGACATTTTATTTTTTTCTTCTCCAATGAATTTTCAAAAAATATACCAGGAGCGTTGCCGCCTCACAAATACTGATCGGGACTGAGGTCTAGAACAAGAATTATTTTGGCGGGGTATTTAATGTGTGTGGGGGGTTGGGGGGGGGGGGGGCAAGACAAAATATTGGTAGAAGATATTGGACATAAGGGGACAAAAACATGAGGAAGATATGCTGACAAATTATACGTTTACGCCTGTTGTTTTTTTCTTTCAAAGTAAATGAATGCTGATATTAGCGGACTTGAAAAATTAATGTTAGATAGCTGTGAAGATAAAGGTTTACCGTTGATTTAATTCAGTTTTATTCAGTCATTTATTTTTATTTAGTTTTAACGATAATTCTTTGACGTTATTCAATTTTTCAATTCAGATTATTCTTTTGAACGAGAGCACGTGGGATTGCGACGCATCGCCGGATATGGCGTCACCGTGACACGTGGAGCGGCAAGCGGAATGATGTGGACTTACTCGTGTCTGTTGATCACAATGAGCCGAAACACGATCACATTCCTTAGAGAGACGTTTCTACACCGGTTTATTCCATTTGACAGTTTACACGCAATGCATAAATTTGTTGCTGCTTTAGCATTGGTGTTTACAGGTAATCATGATATTTCTATAAAGTTTTCAATTCAGATAACTCCATTGTCATTGCTAATTCGTGTGGGGAGGCTATCTAGCTGCTTTGCAACAGGTCGATGGTTCTGTCCGTGCTTGATATTATGCTTGTGAGGCACATAGGCTTTTCGTACACCATACAAAGCTGGGGTGTCGCCATATGGCCTATAATTGTCAGTGTGACGCTTAGTACCACTCAGCAAGGCAATTAGTTTGCCTTTTCTTTTTATTCATAAATCCGATAAAACCCACTTATATTAGGCCTATACTATACTTACAACTAAAAAGTCCCATATAAAACTTCATAGAATTGAACTGAATAATAATTCTAAATAGTGATTTGAAAACATTTCAACATGTGGCGTAAATAAATCAGTTAGTAGTATATAACTTTTAGAGTTTTGGTTTTACAATAAAACGACTACTTAGGACACTCTTTGAACATGCGCGGACAGTTGAAAATGAAATCTAGTACAGACTCACATGCGATAAATGATTGCGGACGCTGTGATTGATTTTAACTAATATGGCTTGTGTCAGAATATAACAATGTTCTTTTCATTTTCTTGAGATTACTCTAACAAATAGATAATTCTATGGAGATATTTTAATTCTTTTTCAAGTACAGAATATTTAAACTTTATTTCATCAGGATATATCAAAAGAGTATATCACAATTTTTTTTCAGTAACACACTGTGTTGGACATGGTATTAACTTGTACCATATAAGTACTTGGCCTTCAAACGACCTCAACTGTGTGTTTAGGGAATACTTCAGATCGTAAGTTCTGTAATGCACGTTCTTCTCTTGTATAAACTATTCCATGATGCGTGGTTATATGATTTATTGAAAAATCATTCGGCAGTTTTCGTGTGAATACAATGAATTTTATTGCAATAATTTATGTTTAATCAACGGTAATGGTTATATTTACGTTGGTGAAAATATGAAATAAGAACTAATACATGTAAATGTTTTTATTCTTCAAGGACTGATAAACTAGCATCGTTCCACTACTGGGCATGGACAACAATAACAGGTGTGCTGTATATTTATTGTTCGTTTCTCAAACATGAAAATACAATTAATTCTAATGTTTGTTCAAATAACATCTAAATGCAATTGCAAAATAATTGGAATAAGATATATAAGAAAAAGGCAAAATAATTTTAAACATTCATATAAGTATTTAGTTCAATAAAAAACATTGAGAAGACAAATTAAAGAAATAAAAATATACCGAATTGTAATTGAAAGTCACGAATCAGCCTGAGACCAAATTATCAACCGGACAGACGTTTATTGGGTCAAGTGCTTACAGTCTTATCAGTTTAAGATCTGTTTTAAATATTCTTGCAAAAAATCAGTCAAAGGCCGATAAAGTCCTTTACTGAAAATTGTTGTGGAGAAAGCTTCAAATCGAAATTTTATGCATACAAAAATTACTTACAAAATACTTGTTTCTTACAGGCATTACCGGAATAGTACTGACAGTTATTGTGATAGTAATGTACGTGTTCGCCATGCCGTACGCAAGAAGACATTTATTCAGCGCATTCTGGTTTACTCACAGTTTCTACATCTTCCTGTATATTTTCCTGATATTGCACGGGTCAGGAAGACTCGTGCAGGCTCCACTGACACAGAACTATCTTATTGGTCCACTAGTGATTTACGTCTTTGACAAGCTGATCAGCTTCAGCAGGAAAAAGGTGGAAATTTCCGTCCAAAAAGCAGAACTTTTACCCTCAGGTAAATTTACAATACAAATCGGTTCCTTGAACAACCGACCAGAATACTGCCAATTCACTGATGGCTTTACGAAAAATAACATGTAGCGCTATCTAAACATTTAAGAATTTTGTTCAATCGTTTTTGGGTACTTTTTCATAGTTTAATCTAGCAGAAATTAACAAAAATAGTTCTTTTGCAGACAACTCGCGAGTGCACGTTTCTGCACTCTTTTGACAACCTTGTTATATTGTAGTTGTTGTTGATGTGTTTTTTGCTGCGACATAATTTAAGGTCATATAAATGTAGTGACTTTACAAGTTTTGATGATGATGGTCACATATGTGCCTTCCGTAAGTCAGCTAGACGGCTTCCCGCTTGCAAGCAAATGATCATGTTTCCATCTAAAATGAGTAAATCTATTTTCTATTTGACAGACGTACTTGGTTTAACATTTAAACGACCACTTAACTTCGAGTACAAGTCTGGCCAGTGGGTCCGCATTGCCTGCATAGAGCTTGGCGAAGGGGAGTATCACCCATTCACCTTGACCTCGGCTCCTCACGAAGAACACCTTAGTCTACACATTCGGGCAGTCGGACCATGGACCATGAACATGCGAAAGACTTACGATATTAACAACAGAGATGGAAAGCCGTTTCCTAAGGTACAGACCTATAAAAAATACATACAATAGTAAAAATTAGTCTAAGCAGGAAACAAAAAAAAAAAAAATGGAAAAAACTCAAAACTGAGGCAGTTACTTGGTCCGGAATTTTTTCATTGAAAATACTTCTAAAGCAGAAACCTCTGAAGATGATTTTCTTCTTTTGCTCCTGAAGTTGTTGGATTTCGTAGGGTTCCAATGAAAAGGTTTTTTCTGTACCAAAAAAAAAGAGAGAAAGAAATGAAGTTTGATGTACGGCTTTACATGAAAACCAATGAGATGCATGAAGAGAAAATTTGTTAAGAAACCTTTTCAACGGATCTAAATAATCTTAAATCAAATAGCTTCTTTCATATACTTCCTCATTTCCAATAAGCCTTTCGGCTTCATAATTATTTCGTGGCGTTTCTTGTTGTAGCTTTACTTAGATGGACCATTCGGTGAAGGTCACCAAGACTGGTACAGATACAAGGTGGCTGTTCTGGTTGGGGGAGGTATTGGTGTCACACCATTCGCCTCAATTCTCAAGGACATCGTGTTCAAATCCAAAACAGAAAACGTGAGATTTCCCTGCGAGAAAGTCTACTTCATCTGGGTGACTAGGACACAGAAACAGTTTGAATGGCTGACAGATATAATTCGTGAGGTAACTTGAAAAACATATGCACATTTAGACCGCCTTTAAGCTTACTAATGTTAGATGCTATGAGGTTGTTTTGACCACCAGTATACCAGTAAAGTTAAAGGCAAATTCCTGAATTACATTAGCGGTTCCAAGTGAGACTGGACTTGAAATAAAAAATGTATGTAAGTACTGTGGACTGTAGATTTTAAGGTAACCAGTCTTGAAGTTATATATATCATAGTAAGGTCTTAGTAAAGAGTACTCACATTGCAGTGGTTGTGTGGAATGAGTGACCACACTGAATATTTTTAGCATATTCAGCTTCCTGGCTAAATAATTTAGTATTGTCTCCTTTGGTTATCAGTACCTCCGTGCGTTACATCTACTAAATGGATTGTCGCCCTTACACTTGTTAGTAATACCATTTTAAAGATCGATGGTACTTTGAACAACTAATATCTGTATGAATGATTTTTGCAGTACAGGTAATAAGCTGATCATGGTCATAAACGCGCTTTTTTAAAAATGCTTATGAGATCTTCCGGTTACACGATGCTCATTAACAATGTACCTTCATTAAACAGGTTGAAGAGAACGACCATCATCGGTTAGTGAATGTTCACATCTTCATAACACAGTTTCAACAGAAGTTTGATCTACGCACAACAATGCTGGTAATGACATTTCTCTAAACAAAGCAGTTATTTTCTTTATTATAAAAAGAATTCCGTGCCCTAATTAGGATAAATCACGGAGCAAAGGTACTTAATATGTACATGTAACTTCAGTAGAACATGGTATACAGCGAATACATCAGTTATGAGTAAAGTATAGAATAATTGAATGACAGTTTGTATGTTTTCGGGGCAATGTAAATAGTTTCATAATATCCTTAATGATTGGACATTGATAGAGGTCAACTTGTAGTATTTTGCTGTGTAAAAAAACGTGCGTTACAACACGGCCCAACCATGAACTGCTTTTATTTCAGATCAAAACCTTTCCATTTTTTGTAGGACAAAGCTCGACTTCTTTTCTTTTTGGTTTTCATTTCATTTGTATATAGGATTACTTTATAGTACCTTCCATTTCGTTTCTCTGAAAAGCAGAACAAGTTATATCTTTGAAAAGAACTGCTTCATTTCTTGCATTATAAATCGACAAAAGCTGTGAGTTATGTTTACATATGCTTTTTATTTCAGTATATATGCGAGAGAAATTTCCAAAAGGTGTGCGGTAAAAGTTTGTTCACAGGTCTGAGAGCGACGACCCATTTTGGGCGCCCTCAGTTCGAGGAATTCTTCAAATCTCTTCACCATGAACACCCTTCCGTAAGTCAAAGTTTTATATCACGGACCCGTGACGAATTTCGACAAATTCCTTATGATTACGTATTCTCCGAAGGCGATTCCGGCATTTTCCGGCAGGTTGTTCGTGTGAGCTACATAAGCGGCCGGGAAATGCCAAAATAACATTATATGACTTAATGTCACGTAAATTGCCGAAAGTCATTATGGGTCCATTATCATAAGGAAAAGAAATGTATGCAAACTGTTTAAAGCAGGTGGGCGTGTTTAGTTATGGACCTCCACCAATGACACAGAATACCGATTACGCAATATCATGATTTCTTAATAAATAACACGACCACAGTCTCAAAATGTCCGCCATTGTATTATTCAAGTTCCTCTTTTTTTTTGTCGAAAGCTGAACATTTGTTCAAAAATATCAGCACAATATTTATGATATTTACTAAATTCAGATGGAACAGGAAGACTTGGAATTGTATCATGCAAAGCACCTTGGTAGAACGGCTTGTATCTTCCACTTTTTTAAATTTTATAGGATAAAAGTTCCATATTGTATTTGAGATAATCCTAGACAATTGAACAATTTCGATAGAAAAAATCAGGGTTGTCCATCTAATATAAAATGTTAAAATGGAAAATCAGCGAAATGGAAGCATGGGCGTTTAATTTGAAAGCAACATATTATATGCGTCTATTTATTTAATCGAAATATGATGGCCGTTTTTTTCCTTTTTCAGGTGAAACAAGTGGGCGTGTTTAGCTGTGGCCCTCCGCCAATGACATTAAATGTTGACCGCGCATGCTCAGCAATGAACAAATACGATGACTTTCCAACATATTCTCACCACTTTGAAAACTTTTAAAGCTTTGTTTTGTATAGTGAATTTATGACAATAATTGCGTAACTGCAGACTGCAAATCCTATTTTCGTCGGCATAGCCGCTGTACAAGACTTTAGCTTCCCTCTTTACATCATGTTAAACCGCCGACCTTCAGAATGTGACTTTCTGCATTAATATCCAAATCAGGAAGTGACCTGGAGACTTAAGGTCTCTTCGAATCAAATTCAAAATTACAGACAACTTTGTAGATTCTAAACTGAGTTTGCATCTAAGGTGTCAAAGTCGAAGGCTACGTATGTATTTTTGGATACTCATTTGTGCCATCTCCGTTGAAGTCTGACTCTCAACGCATGAAAACAGTCGCACATTGGAGATTACCATTTAAGAGTGAAATTCATATGTACTAAAGAAAATTGTAAATTATTTTACTATTGCTAATTATGTAGATGCCACACCATTGCAATTTAAGACTGTAAATTATCAATTACTAGTATGCACGACTTTTGCATAACGACAAACACACATATACGAGTGTTATATTTATGTGTTCGCATTAGAATACCGCCATATACAAATTTAATTCCGTGTTCGCATAGAAACAACGTCATATACGACTGTGTTCCCATCGATTCACAATTATACATGACTGGTATGTTGATAATTTATAGACTTGAAATACATAATATACAGGCTAAAGTTGAAGAAGACGAGAGACAACCTATATTTGTAGGTTCATCTCGGTATTAGAAATTTTAGTCATACAACTCCCGTGAATCAATTTCGTTTTCAAATGCACGTAGTGTAAAACCTCTATGATTTTTTATCTGTTCTTATGTCCCCGCCGTTAGAAATTGGGGTAAAAAAGTGTTACCCTATCAGTAAATCTGTGCATCTGTCCGTCTGTCCGTCTATGTCCGGCCTAGAAGTTTGTCATATTTGGTCGGATTTCTAAGTAAGTTGAAACAAATGACCACCATTAAAACAGGTATCACGTGCTAGCCCCCTTCCCCTAACTCAACCTTGAGGTAATTTTTATCCGGTCTTTTACTCTTTTTATTCACGAACAGCTATTCAAATAACTAGGTACAAACATTAAAAATAACTGGAAGCATTTTCAGATTTGGGGCACACATGGTGACAGGTCACTGCTAAAACTGACTCGCTGTCAGAAAATTGCTAAGATAATTACCATAACCGGTCAAATTATTGGGGGGCCCGTTCCCCTGTTCCTACGGCCCTGCGTCAAGGATTTGTATAATCTATAAAAATTCAACACATTTATATTAAAATAATCTTGCACACACATTTATCATAATTATTCTCAGTTACTTATTCCCACAGCTCAAATGTCAAGGTCACCCTTAAATGTCAAATATGTTTGCATCATTTGAAATACAAATGAAAACAACTTTAAACCTTACAAAATAAACCATATATGAGCCGCGCCATGAGAAAACCAACATAGTGGCTTTGCGACCAGCAATGATCCAGGATCCTTACTGTTCGCTTTCAAAGTCTATTGCAATTAGAGAAACTTTTAGCGAACAGCATGGATCCTGACCAGACTGCGCGGATGCGCAGGCTGGTCTGGATCCATGCTGGTCGCAAAGCCACTATGTTGGTTTTCTAATGGCGCGGCTCATATTTCTTCACCAGTATGTTTTTTACGAAACACAGCAGAAATTGAACCCATCAGTACATAACTACTGGAGATACATTTAAAAGGTAGCCCACAATTAGTGCCTGCTCTTAAAGAAAATGCATGGGAAAGGATTAATGAATGAAGCTAAAACCATTTTGCACAACACATTTGCATATTTGTTGTAATTTTGTTTATCTGTTTGTATATATATATATAGCCAATAAAATATGATTAAATCAAAGAAAATAAAAAATGACTATGACAGTTGTGTTATTTTCGTACCGACAGGAGACTTCAACGGCGTTGTAAAGACAAATAACATAGCAGACAGACATTCAAATGGACAAACTAGAAGATGCTTTTGTAGAAAAAAGCATTTCTCCCCCCAAAGCAAAGTAGTAATTGGCAAGAATTCAATCAGGGACAGGAGCAAAAATCAAAAAGACATTGATGATTGGCTTTGTGACTGAAATGCAACAGGGATCATCTACTAATTATGTCCAATCATCCTATGAAGTTTCAATGTTCTGGGTAAAGTGGTTTTCAACTTATAGATTGAAAACCGTTTTCCATTTTCTGGTTCCTTTGACACTGACCTTTGATTGAATGACCCTAAAATCAATAGGGGTCATCTACTCTGCCTATCCAATCCTCCTATGAAGTTTCAACATTCTGGGTCAAGTGGTTCTCAAGATTATGATCAGAAACGGTTTTCCTTGTTCAGGCCCTTGTTATCTTGACCTTTGATGGGTGACCCTAAAAGCAATACAGGTCATCTACTCTGTAAGTCCTATGACCCTATGAAGTTCGAAGGTTCTTGGTCAAATGGTTGTCAAGTTATTGATCGGAAACAGTTTTTCATGTAATGGCTCATGTGGCCTTGACCTTTAATTTAGTGATGCCAAAATCTATATGGGTCATCTACTCTGCATGTCCAGTCATAACATGAAGTTTCAACATTCTGGGTAGGATTGGAAACGGTTTTCCATGTTCAGCTCCTTGTGACCTTGACCTCTGATGGAATGAGCCCAAAAAATGATAGGGTTTATCAACTCTGCATGTCCAATCACCCTATGAAGTTTAAACATTCTGGGTCAAGTCGTTCTCAAGTTACTGATCCGAAATGGTTTTCAATGTTCTGACCCCTCTGACCTTGACCTTTCACAGAGTGACCAAAACATTAATAAGGGTAATCTGCCCTGCATGTCCTGTCACTCTACGAAGTTTAACATTCTGGATCAAGTGGTTCTCCAGTTATTGATCGGAAATCAAGTTTGGTGGACGGACAGGGCAAAACCAATATGTCTTCCCTCACTATGGGGGGAAGACAAAATACAAGAGCTGTCTGTAGGAAAACGCGCTCCACTATTCGGTGATTTGACAGTAAAATGAATTTATGTCTCCATAACCTCTACTTTAAAAGATTCACCAAGGTATAAAATGACCCTACTACTCAGAGGGGTTAAAGGTCAAACAGGAAGCGGTACTGACATTCTTTACTTTGATGGAATTAAATTATATCAGAAAAAAAACAGTCCAAGAAACTACATGCATATAAAGTATAAAGACTTTGCTTAACTCAAATTATCTTTTTTTTTTTTTTTTATTATTATTTATCTATTTTATTTATCATTATAGCAGAGGATGATGATTAAGATACATTTTAAGTTTCAAGTCATTATCTTATATTGTGCTAAAGTTATATCCAGAGAGCGAAGATTGCCAAAATACTTTTACGTATGAAAGGGGCATAATTCTGTCAAAAATACAATTAGAGTTATGAAGATTGTAACCATATATGCAAATGATTTTTAATTTCAAGTCTTTATCTTTTGAAGTACCAAAGATAAGTCTATAAACAAAACTTTCAAAAAGATTTAACATGAAAATAATTCCAAGTATAACAACTTGGTGACCTTGACCTTGGGTATAATGGGCCAAACTCCTGCACATACTTTGTTTGTATGCTGGACAATTTTTATATGAAGTTACAGTAAGATATAAGCAATAGTAACAAAGACATGTTAGAAAAACAAAGGTTGCCGAAAAACTTTCACCAAGAAAGTGACATGCAGACGCCAGGGTGAGCAGAACAGCCAACATATTCTCTACTAGCTAGGATATGGCAAAATCCTCCTTATGTGAGTGACAGAGGTACGTTCAGACAGACATATGATTGGACACAAAAAAAAATAAATAACCATCTATATTATGAATGCTTCATGACGAAACTCAACGACTTTTTTTACATTATCAAATGATCTATTTTTATCATATTTTCATTATACCAACCACATTCATTCTAACATAACAAAACACACAGACATGCAAAATCTAATTATGATCCTTTACCACCATACCAAGTTTAAGTAAAATATCTCAAGACAGACTGGGGCGGAGTATTAGATAGATAGGCGGTTGAAAAATCTATTATTCCCCTCTCCTCTCGATTTCACTTGGTTGGAGAACTATCCTGTGGTATACTGCTAACTGAGACAACATTCTTGTCAACTGAAAATCATGTTTTATTTATAGTATATATAATAATGAATATTAATCAACCATGGAACATTTTAAAAAAACATACAAAAATAGTGACCCCAAAAACAATAGGGTTCATCTACTCTGTAAGTCCTATCATCCTATGAAGTTTCAACATGCTGGGTCAAGTGGTTCTCAAGTTATTGACTGGAAATAGATTTCGATGTTTAGGCCCCTGTGACCTTGACCTTTAACGTAGTGACCCTTAAATTAATAGGGTATATCTACTCTGTAAGTCCTATCATCCTATGAAGTTTCAACATTTTTGGTCAAGTGGTTCTCAAGTTATTGACCGGAAATAGATTTCAATGTTTAGGCCCCTGTGACCTTGACCTTTAACGTAGTGACCCTTAAATTAATAGGGTATATCTACTCTGTAAGTCCTATCATCCTATGAAGTTTCAACATTTTGGGTCAAGTGGTTCTCAAGGTACTGACCGAAAATGGATTTCGATGTTTAGGTCCCTGTGTCCTTGACCTTTAACGCAGTGACCCCAAAATCAATAGGGGCCATCTACTCTGTAAGTCCAATCATCCTATAAAGTTTCAACATTCTGGATCAAGTGGTTCTCAAGTTTATGATCAGAAATCGTTTTCCATGTTCAGACCCCTGTGACCTTGACCTTTAATAGAGTGACCCCAAAATCAATAGGGGTTATCTACTCTGCATGACCAATCACCCTATGAAGTTTCAACATTCTGGGTCAAGTGGTTTTCAAGTTATTGATCGGAAATGGTGTTCCATGTTCAGGCCCCTGTGACCTTGACCTTTGATAGAGTGACCCCAAAAACAAAAGGGTCGTCTACTCCATTGAAGTTTGAAGGTTCTAGGGCTAATGGTTCTCCAGTTATTGATCGGAAATGAAGTTTGACGGACGGACGGACAGACAGACAGGGCAAAAACAATATGTCTCCCCCAGTGGGGGGAGACATAACTAAGAAACCACACAGTACCGTTGGAGGAAATATCATATCAAAAGGGATAAACCTCGATTAAAACAATCAATTCATCAGGAAATGAACTTGGCTCATGTGATAGGGTTACTGTAAAAGCAGAAATTTTTGCAAGGGTTTAATGTTTGCTGTAATCGCGAGACCCTACATCTCGTGAACATTAATCCTCGTAAATACTGACCATTAGTATACTTCAAATTAAAGTAGGATACCATTTTAACAATTTCGTGAATATTAAACCTCTCGAACATACTCAAAATTTCAAATTCGCGAAATTTTGACCCAGCGAAAATATGTGCTTTTACAGCAATCTATTTTTAACCTATGGCAAATGAAACTGAATAAACTTGGTGCATGAAAACGAATAGCCACATTCCAATGACGCAGCTACTTGTATACAAAACCCTCACCAGCGGATAATAAACCTGTAATTGATTGGTCCCCAAGATACAAAGTAAGCTCTGAATTTCTGAACATTTTTGTATATGTCCTTACAGTATACTTTGTATGAAATATCGGTCATTCTTTCACAAAAGACTCAAACCATGGACTATATCTGGTAACATAAACAGATGAAATTTCATAGTTAAATTGTTAAGTATGGTCTGAAGAATTTAAAATTGCGTACTAGGGAGAGTACTTTACCATTGGTCATTATTTGAAAGGTATTGTTAGGAAACAACCAGTCAAATGCTTGAATCTGGTACTCTGTACAAAGTAAGCTCTGAATTCTAAATACTTTTGTATATCTGTCTTTACAATATACTTTGTTTGAATAATTGGGCATGCATTCACCAAAGACTCAAAAAGAATCTGAACTGCTGATTTCTCTATTTCTTTAATGTTTGTTTAAGGCAATCTTACAAGAACATAGATTGAAAAATGATTTTGCAAAATATGTATAAAATATCAAGAAAACAGCAGTCTGAAAACAAAGAATTTTTGACGGTATTCAGTCCTGGAATATAACAACTAAAAATGAGTCCTGCTCTTTTTCCAAAATATAGACAATTCTGGTTCTAAAGTCATACGGTACCTAAATATGATATATATAAACTAACAAGTCAAATGAGAATTCTAACAAGTAGATAAACACTCGCGCGACCAATTTTCAGACACGTGTCCTTTTCAGGAAACTCTTTCTCCTAATCCATGCATTTCCTGTTCAGTGATGGACACAAACCTTCAAGTTTCTTGAAAAAGGTCATGTCTCCGAAAATTCTGTTTGAAGACAATAATTCTGGTTATCAATTCTCATTGACTAAATTTAGAGCTGGTGTCAAAACATGGGACCATTCACTGATTTTTTTTAGATTCTGCTTAGAACAGATCCCTGACACACATTGATAATCTACAGAAATGTTTACTCTCTGGAAATAATTCGACTTTTTTATTTCATTAAAGACGGTGGTGTCATTCAAACTCTCCTTGGCTATTCCGATTGAGCACTCTATTTTCTTTCCTGGCCCTTTCTGCAGCAAAGCACAATATATGACTAGCAAGTGTGTCATCTGGTCCTGTCTCGATAACTTTTGAGTCTTGATCCTACAACAGAAACATTTGATTTTATTCATAATTGCTACTTATAGCTTACATATGTTCTAATGAAATTTATGAAATTTAAGTTAAAAGAATTAAAATTTACTATACAATTGTGAACTTCAAGACCATACGTTTGGCAATGAAATGTGGAATTGTCAAAATGAGTGGGCGCGGCAAAGTGACCGACAGGAGTGGTAAATAAAGTGAATGGCAGGGCTCGCATAGGAAGAGTTGGTTGTAACACATTGTGAAGTTGGCCAAGTTGGGTAAATTTCTTATATAAAGGTCTAAGGGCAATTGTTCCTTTCTAGATTCTTACTGACAATAATTCTGGTTGGTTGTGACTCCTACATTCTGAAATTTTAACAGAGAGTCAACTGAATTTTAGAATTTCTCACATGCAGAAAAAGAAAAAAAATAATTTTACTTTCTAACATGACTACATCTGTTTTTTTTTTCTTATAATAATAGTAAGTGTATGTACTATATGTACATACTGTGCAATCATTAATATTCGTGGAGGATTAATTTTCGTGGATTTCATGGTTGAGTCAATCCATGAAATTTAATCCCAATGAACAAATAATATTTCCATTCATTTTATGTTCAAAAGTTGAAATCCATGAATTCATATCCCCAAGAAATTGTCGTTTTGACCAAAACCACAAAATTTCATGCCCACGAAATTAAATGATTTTACAGTATGTACCACTCAATTTTTTACAATTTTCTTCTGTGAACTGAAAGATCATAAGTTTAGAAAAAGAAGGTAGTGTTAGGTCTTACATGAAGGGCAGTAACAAATGCTTTGATCGCTTGATAATCAGCACCTCCGTGTCCCATCAGAGGAAGTGGTGCCATTTCATCTTCAGGGTCGAAACTGTCTATAATACAAAGACGCATAATTTTTTAATGTGATGTGTTACGTCAAGGACTTGGATTGATTCATTTCAAGAAAACAGGATCACTATGATTGATCAAAGTCCCTGGATAAGTGTAATAATTCATTAATGGATCAGAACCATTAGTAATGGATAGATCTGAAAATGTCTCAAGACTGTTCACTCTGCTTTCGAAAACTTCCGAGGAAAAAGGATTTTCTATCTAAGAATAGGTATATTTTCCAAATTCATGTATGGGACATGATGCTGCGACCTTGTTCAATAGTGCCCAACATCTGTGTGAAGTTTTAATCAAGTATCCTCATTCGTTTTTGGAGACAGTAATTTCCATTCCAAATTTAACCTGCCATTTCCCAAGTCCAAAATGGGACGTAACTTTGCCAAAACACATGGGACAAGCACCTATCACTATATTTTATCCACCTCAAAATCTTGTTCAAGTTTCATTGGAGGAAATAATGCTCTATTTAGTGTGGAGTTCCAAACCCACAAATATATTCTGTGATGATTCAAAGTTATCGGCCTGAACCCCTTTGCAACAAAGGTGCCAAATTTGTCACTAGACCACAGATAATATAATTATGAATCTTTTTATAAAAATACAACAACATACCTGTTTTATGTGTCAAAAAGTTAAACACTTTGATTGGAGGAAGTTCTCCATCATTTACAGTAATTTCACCCTGAAGACGAAAATATGCAAATCAAAGATAATACATGCAAATCAAAGATAATATATTTGAATGAAGTATAACATATTTAAACTAAAGATAATGTGGAAACAAAAAAAAAACAAGCACCCCACAAAATGGGGCAATATTGGCTCAAAGTTTTAGATCATGAAAAGAAAGAGTAAAATTTGTGAACTTGACCTTTGATCTACCGAGACAGTCCATGTGCTCTGCATGTTTTCCTACAACACCTATACCTATGTGTAAAGCCTGATGTCACTTAGTTACCTTGAATGTATATTATGTTGTGCTCTGAACATGAAAATGTAATGGCAGATCAGACCTTGATTTGGCCTTGACCTTTGATCTACTGACATTGTTCATATGCTTTTCATGTGGACTCATCTGCATCTAGTTATATGAACAGTTTCAAGTAAATACCTTGAATAGCTTTCAAATTGTGCTCTGGACAGATTTGACCCTTTGGCTTAATTTGTGATCTTGACATTTGAGGAACTAACCTGCACATCATCTCATCGCTATCTACCTACATGCAAAGTCTTAAATGGATATTAAGTCTACTCAGAAACAAAATATGACACACAAATATAACATTTGAGCTACATTTGTGCCTTTGACCACTGACATCACTGATTTGCCAACCTCGTTCATGTGCTCTACATATCATTTTACCACCACCTACCTAAACATTAAGATTTTAGTCAATACCTGAATGGTTATTATGTTATGCTCTTGACATGAAATATGATGACTGGTTGGACAAACAGACAGATACTTTGTCACTTCAGCTCAAAAAGTGGAAAACTGTTTCTAACCAATATGCAAAAATAAAGTAGTAAACTTTTGTGACAGGTCTGATAAAGGAACAGTAACTGTTATGGACTTTTTGTGCTGAAGTGACGAAATACTTGATAACTCTATGTACATCTAAGAGCTTGTCAGCTAAAACGACTATTTGTAAATTAAAAGAAAGCAGTAACATATTTCATACCTTGGTCCCATATATCTTAACTTCTCTTGCACAAAGTTTCTTTGTAAATGCAACCATTTGAAGTGTAGCCGTAGCTCCTCCCTCAAACTGCATATTTACTACCTGAAGGAATTTTTGTATATAATAGCTAATTAGAACGCAAATGACTGAATAAAAATTGACAGAAAATTGATTTTTAAGTTGTTAGAAGTTGCCACTCAAGTACTATAAACAATGTTATACAACAACAATCAAATATATCAACTGGAGTTAACTGCGCTTCACTCTTTTGAAATAGAGTTTAAAAGATGACAAGCATTGCCACAGACGCACTGTGCCATTAACTTTCGACAGAAGCACTGTGCCATTAGCTTTTGACAGAAGCACTGTGTCATTAGCTTTCCACTGAAGCACTGTACTGTTAGCTTTCGACAGAAGCACTGTGCTGTTACCTTTCCACAGAAGCACTGTGTCAGTAGCTTTCGACAGAAGCACTGTGCCGTTAGCTTTCGCAAGAAGCACTGTGTCATTAGCTTTCGACAGAAGCACTGTGCCGTTAGATTTCGACAGAAGCACTGTGTCATTAGCTTTCGACAGAAGCAATGTGCCGTCAGCTTTCGACAGAAGCATTGTGTCATTAGCTTTTCACAAAAGCACTGTGCCATTAGCTTTCGACTAAAGCACTGTGCCATTAGCTTTCCACAGAAGCACTGTGCCATCAGCTTTCTGCAGAAGCACTGTATCGTTAGCTTTCGACAGAAGCACTGTGCTGTTACCTTTCCACAGAAGCACTGTGTCATAAGCTTTCCACAGAAGCAGTGTGCCGTTAGCTTTCCACAGAAGCACTGTGTCATAAACTTTCCACAGAAGCTCTGTGCCCTTAGCTTTCCACAGAAGCAGTGTCTCGTTAGTTTTCCACAGATGCAGTGTGTCGTTAATTTTCCACAGAAGCACTGTGTCGTAAGTTTTCCACAGAAGCACTGTGCCGTTAGCTTTCCACAGAAGCAGTGTGTCGTTAGTTTTCCACAGAAGCACTGTGTCGTAAGCTTTCCACAGAAGCACTGTGTCGTTAGCTTTCCACAGAAGCAGTGTGTCGTTAGTTTTCCACAGAAGCACTGCATCGTAAGCTTCCAACAGAAGCACTGCGTCGTTAGCCTTCCACAGAAGCACTGTGCCGTTAGCTTTCCACAGAAGCACTGAGCTGCAAGCTTTCCAAAAAAGCTCTGTGTCATAAGCTTTCTACAGAAGCACTGTGCTGTTAGCTTTCCACAGAAGCACTGTGTCATTAGCCTTCCACAGAAGCACTGTGTCATAAGCTTTCCACAGAAGCACTGTGCCATTAGCCTTTCTCAGAAGCACTTTGTCATAAGCTTTCCACAGAAGCACTGTGCCATTAGCTTTCGCCAGAAGATCTGTGTCATAAGCTTTCGACAGAAGCAATGTGCAATTAGCTTTCGACAGAAGCACTGTGCCATTAGCTTTCGTCAGAAGATCTGTGTCATAAGCTTTCGACAGAAGCAATGTGCAATTAGCTTTCGACAGAAGCACTGTGCCATTAGCTTTTGCACAGACGCGGAGTGCCATAAGCTTTCCACAGAAGCACTGTGCCATTAGCTTTCCACAGAAGCACTGTGCCATTAGCTTTTGTCAGAAGCACTGTGTCATAAGATTTCCACAGAAGCACTGTGCCATTTGCTTTCGTCAGAAGCACTGTGTCGTAAGCTTTCCACAGAGGCACTGTGCAATTAGCTTTCCACAGAAGCACTGTGTCATAAGCTTTCCACGGAAGCACTGTACCATTAGCTTTCCTCAGAAGCACAGTGTCGTTAGCTTTCAACAGAAGCAGTGTGCCATTAGCTTTCCACAGAAGCACTGTGCCGTTAGCTTTCTACAGAAGCACTGTGTCATAAGCTTTCCACAGAAGCAGTGTCTCGTTAGATTTCCACAGAAGCAGTGTGTTGTTAGTTTTCCACAGAAGCAGTGTGCCATTAGCTTTCAACAGAAGCAGTGTGTCGTTAGCTTTCCACAGAAGCACTGTGCCGTTAGCCTTCCAAAGAAGGTCTGTGTCATAAGCTTTCCACAGAAGCACTGTGCCATTAGCTTTCCACAGAAGCAGTGTGTCGTTAGCTTTCCACAGAAGCACTGTGCCCTTAGCTTTCCAAAGAAGATCTGTGTCATAAGCTTTCTACAGAAGCACTGTGCCGTTAGCTTTCCTCAGAAGCACTGTGTCGTTAGCTTTCCTCAGAAGCACTGTGCCATTAGCTTTCAACAGAAGCACTGTGCCATTAGCTTTCGTCAGAAGCACTGTGTCGTAAGCTTTCCACAGAAGCACTGTGCCATAAGCATTCCACAGAAGCACTGTGTCATAAGCTTTCCACGGAAGCACTGTGCCATTAGCTTTCCTCAGAAGCACTGTGTCGTTAGCTTTCCACAGAAGCAGTGTGCCCTTAGCTTTCCACAGAAGCACTTTGCCGTTAGCTTTCCACAGAAGCACTGTGTCATAAGCTTTCCACAGAAGCTGTGTGCCATTAAATTTCCACAGAAGCACTGTGTCATAAGCTTTCCACAGAAGCACTGTGCCATTAGCTTTCCACAGAAGCACTGTGCCATTAGCTTTCCACAGAAGCACTGTGCAATTAGCTTTCCACAGAAGCACTGTGCCATTAGCTTTCCACAGAAGCAATGTGCAATTAGCTTTCGCAGAAGCACTGTCGTAAGCTTTCAACAGAAGCACTGTGCCAGTAGCTTTCCACAGAAGCAATGTGCAATTGGCTTTCGACAGATGCACTGTGTCAAAAGCTTTCCACAGAAGCACTGTGCAAGTAGCTTTCTACAGAAGCACTGTGTCATAAGCTTTCACAGAAGCACTGTGCCATTAGCTTTCCACAGAAGCAATGTGCAATTAGCTTTCGCAGAAGCACTGTGTCGTAAGCTTTCCACAGAAGCACTGTGTCATAAGCTTTCCACAGAAGCACTGTGCCATTAGCTTTCCTCAGAAGCACTGTGTCCTTAGCTTTCCACAGAAGCAGTGTGCCATTAGCTTTCCACAGAAGCACTGTGCCGTTAGCTTTCTACAGAAGCACTGTGTCATAAGCTTTCCACAGAAGCAGTGTGCCGTTAGCTTTCCACAGAAGCACTGTGTCATAAGCTTTCCACAGAAGCACTGTGCCATTAGCTTTCCACAGAAGCACTGTGCCATTAGCTTTCCACAGAAGCACTGTGCAATTAGCTTTCCACAGAAGCACTGTGCCATCAGCTTTCCACAGAAGCACTGTGCCATTAGCTTTCCACAGAAGCAATGTGCAATTAGCTTTTGCAGAAGCACTGTCGTAAGCTTTCAACAGAAGCACTGTGCCATAAGCTTTCGACAGAAGCAATGTGTAATTGGCTTTCGAGAGAAGCACTGTGCCAGTAGCTTTCGACAGAAGCACTGTGCCAGTAGCTTTCGACAGAAGCACTGTGTCATAAGCTTTCGCAGAAGCACTGTGCCATTAGCTTTCCACAGAAGCAATGTGCAATTAGCTTTCGCAGAAGCACTGTGGCATTAGCTTTTGCACAGAAACATAGTGCCATTAGCTTTTGACAGAAGCACTGTGCCATTAGCTTTTCATAGAAGCACTGTGCCATTAGCTTTCGTCAGAAGCACTGTGTCATAAGCTTTCCGCAGAAGCACTGTGCCATTAACTTTCGACAGAAGCAATGTGCAATTAGCTTTCGACAGAAGAACTGTGCAATTAGCTTTTGCACAGAAGCAGAGTGCCATTAGCTTTGCACAGAAGCACTGTGCCATTAGCTTTCCACAGAAGCACTGTGCCATTAGCTTTCGTCAGAAGCACTGTGTCGTAAGATTTCCACAGAAGCAATGTGCCATTAGCTTTCCACAGAGGCACTGTGCCATTAGCTTTAGTCAGAAGCACTGTGTCATAAGCTTTCCACAGAAGCACTGTGCCATTAGCTTTCCACAGAAGCACTGTGCCATTAGCTTTCCACAGAAGCACTGTGCCATTAGCTTTCATCAGAAGCATTGTGTCATAAGATTTCCACAGAAGCACTGTGCCATTAGCTTTCCACAGAAGCACTGTGCCATTAGCTTTCGTCAGAAGCACTGTGTCGTAAGCTTTCCACAGAAGCACTGTGCCATAAGCTTTCCACAGAAGCACTGTGCCATTAGCTTTCCACAGAAGCACTGTGCCATTAGCTTTCCACAGAAGCACTGCGCCATTCGCTTTCATCAGAAGCACTGTGCCATTAGCTTTCCACAGAAGCACTGTGCCATTAGCTTTCCACAGAAGCACTGTGCCATTAGCTTTCATCAGAAGCACTGTGTCGTAAGCTTTCCACAGAAGCACTGTGCCATAAGCTTTCCACAGAAGCACTGTGCCATTAGCTTTAGTCAGAAGCACTGTGTCGTAAGCTTTCCACAGAAGCACTGTGCCATTAGCTTTCCACAGAAGCACTGTGCCATTAGCTTTTGTCAGAAGCACTGTGTCGTAAGCTTTCCACAGAAGCACTGTGCTATAAGCTTTCCACAGAAGCAGAAGCAGAGTGCCATTAGCTTTCCACAGAAGCACTGTGCCATTAGCGTTCCACAGATGCACTTTGCAATTAGCTTTCCACAGAAGCACTGTGCCATTAGCTTTCATCAGAAGCACTGTGTCATAAGATTTCCACAGAAGCACTGTGCCATTAGAGATCCACAGAAGCACTGTGCCATTAGCTTTAGTCAGAAGCACTGTGTCGTAAGCTTTCCACAGAAGCACTATGCCATTAGCTTTCCACAGAAGCACTGTGCCATTAGCTTTCATCAGAGGCATTGTGTCATAAGATTTCCATAGAAGCACTGTGCCATTAGCTTTCCTCAGAAGCACTTTGCGATTAGCTTTCGACAGAAGCACTGTGTCATTAGCTTTCCAGAGAAGCACTGTGCCATTAGCTTTGCCATACAGTTGTGGTAGTAGCTCTAAGCCATTGGCTTTGTCGCATATATGCAGTAGAAGCATTGTGCGATTAGTTTTGCCACTAGCTTTGCTGTAGATGCACCGTAGAAGCATTTTACAAAATAAAGTTGTATTGCTGGATTATCAAATAATTTTATGACAGTAAAAATATGCACTTATTCATATAGAGTGTAATAACAGAGCTACCTGGTGTGACATAACATCATTGTCTGTATCATAAACACATTTGCCGTATGGACCTTTCCTGAGAGCATCTGTAACATTTTCTATATCAACTATATCACACAGAACGCTCGTAGGCCAACCCCTATGTCCCTGTGAATATACATGAAAACAATAAAAAACATTAAAGCTGCATAAAATCCATAAAGGGAATATTCATAATACATGTAAATGAAATTTGTTTTCTTGCACCTCATATCATAGCCTGGATATTATATGTGCCAATTAAAATTTTTTTTTTTTTTTTTCAAGTTGAAAACATGTCTGAACTATAACTTTATTTGTGCACCTTTTGGCACATAATAATAAATTACTGCACACTAAGTACTCTATATGGAAAGAATATAATTTTGAACAACCATTTCAACGACTATTTTTATTGTAGGCTGGGTACATTCTTCTGATCCCTGATTTCCCACAACTGCATTAATTCAAGACATTCAGTATCATCAATCCCTATAAAAATAGTAATATCACAGACATAAATATCTACATCAATTTACATCCTTGTCAATAAACAGCAAGCTGAATTTACCTGTTTGATGCTTTACCTGGTTGCATAAATTAAGATCAAGTTATACCATATCATAAATTTGTAGCTTTCGAAGGTAGAGGAAAACCCTGGGGTATCCCACAAGGCAGTCTTTCAGGCAAGTACAGGCAACTGAGTAAAACCAACCATTTGCATACCTAAAGGATGGCTTCCTCTCCTCACATGACAACCGTAGCACAGCTCCTAACCAAGAGGTGAAGGGAAAGTGATTTAAAATCAACCCCATTAACAAATCAGTCACTTGGGCTCAACAGCTGGATTAAAATACCCTTAACAAGTTAGTCATATGGGCTCCACAGTTTAAAGGGCTATTATAGTAATTTTAACACTTAGAGGTAAGAAGAGCATTTCATATACAAACCTGTTTTACTCTATCTAAATAGATTTTCTTTGCAGAATATGGACAATTATTTTCTATACTGACTGGACAATCCAAGCACCTGTATGCGGCACCTTCTGGCTGAAATGTTAAAACATGGATGGATATATTAACATTTCATCTTTTATTTAATCTCAATAATAATGTTTCATATGTTTATTTCAACTGATTTAAATACTATCATTTATTTTTGATTTGAAAAAAATATGTACTGGTAAAATTCTGTCTTTAAATTGGTTTCAATAATTATATAGCAGTTCTTCTTCAAATTTCAATATCAAATATTTCAAATAATAAGTTTACTTTTAAACTGTTTTACCACATTATTTTATAACCCTAATCCTGTTATATCTGTTCTTAAACCTTACACATTGTTCATGGATTAATTAACCTTTTATAAATTATTCTCAGCTAGATGGTGAAAATGGAAATTAAATTAATGTCATGAATCATGTCTAAACAGAAACTGTTTGTTTTGCAATGCCAGAAGAATGTATGTGTAACATGTGGGTCCATTTTTGCTGGTTTTTCAATCAAGGGTCAAACCATTACAGTTCAGAAGATTCAATATCAGGGTCACCTGAAGACGTTATTTCAGGTAAAGACAGCCACCGACCTCTGACAAACCATCCAGATGACTTCCTAACATGAAGGCCCTTGCAGGGCTAAAATAAATAGGAGCATGCCCTTAACTTTTCCCCAGTTGTGCAGTAGAAGCATTGTGTCGTTAATCAATCCTCCATGGAGAACACACTATTGGCCTGTACTCATAAAGTTTTAGGGTAAAGATCACCATAATTTTGTTTCTGAACTTTATTTATTTCTGAAATTTTCTTATCAGTTTCAAACAATATTCTCAAAATGAATTCTTGATAAACACAGAGCAAACAAGAAAATTATCTCACTACAAAGCCAAAATCAGTAAGTTTCAGTCTTAACCCATTATCATGCTAGACACGACTGATTCTGCATTAGCGAGCAATGTACATCATGATCAGCCTGCACATCCTTGCAGTCTGATCAAGATCTGCACTGTTAGCCATTCAGTCAGTGTCTTTTTGGTAAGCACCCCTTTTTGACAATTAATGGTACTGTCCAAATTGAAAGATGGACAAGTTCATTTTAGACATTTAGCAGGGTAAGGGTTAAAAGCCTGATGCATATTAGTCCACTAAGATATCAGTAGATCTACTAGACCTATAAACTTTGTGAGGGTAAGGGGGTATTGGGGGAAAGGGAAAATGGAGGGGAATAAAATAACTATGGGTCATAAATTTTGTATCTAGGTGTATAGAAATGTTTTAAAGCAAAGATCCTGTGTAACTATAGTAGAGAAATATTACTCTGCCAATGAACTAGTGAACATTTCTCCATACAAAAATCTTTTTTATTACATACCCATTCTCGTACTTATTTACTTTATCTGTTCCACTGAGTGTAAAATAAAATCAGGGCATGTAATAAACACAGATGTTTGTCTGTCAAGATTTAACCACCACTGGCATGCAGCATTATGATACCTGATCTGCTTTATGAAAATGACTGAGGTTTCCAAATGAAGACACTTTTTCACACTTCTTGGGCATCCAGTAGCAAATTAGGTCAACATCATGGCAACATTTAGCAAGAAGTGAAAATGTGCTGGTAGATTCTTTGCCCCAATTTCCACGTACAAAAGAATGAGCAAAATGCTGAAAACCAACCTGTTAAAGAATGTTAATACATCAGAACTATACCAGTATAGTGTGTTACTAGCAGTTTTAATAACTGAACTATACAAAGGTTCTGTAACGTGACTAATGATTCCTAACAAATATTGTAAAACATCTTAAATTTGCACAAACTTTATTTGGTAACTTCGCTCTAATTCATCAAGTTTTAATTATTCATGAAATATTGAATTAATGACTTTGTGATTCAGATATATGAGGTGTTCAGTGATATGTTTTAATCTTTTTCTTTTTTCAAAAAAAAAGTTATTGTGAATGACGCATGTTTTACAGTTTCGAGTTTAATTTTAAAGACTGTTACAATGTTGTAAACATTTCAACTATTTCATGAACCAATCTGAACATTAATCTGTAATTTAAAGTAGGTATTCAAAACAGAACCTTTGTATATTCAATTATTTAAACGAGTTTTTCTATATGCATGTTACATTTATATTAGCTAGTTGTTGTTAGCTCTACCTTATCTCCTTTATGGAAATGACTGAGGTTTCCAAATGAGGAGACACGTTGGCATGGTTTCCCTCTCATCCAGTAACTGATCAGGTCCACATCGTGGCAACACTTTGCCAGCAGTGAGAAAGAACTATCTGCTTCTACGTGCCAGTTACCTCGAACGTATGAGTGTGCAAAATGCCAAAAACCCACCTATTTGTCATCAAATATCATATAGTTTGTAAGAAAACATTCTGTATCTTATAAACGGAAAATTTAAACTTGCCGACCTGTATATGATATTTTGAATTTCTTTATACAGAAAAACATGTGTCCAGAAACACTCCTATAATCTTTCACTCTAAAGTTTTAAACCTGGTATTTAAGCTCAATTTTATTGCCTCTGTATCTGTCCTAGTTGTTACTTATCTTGTTCTAGGTGACTCTTTTTTCTTAAGTGCTCCGAGTAAGAAATAATTTTAATTTTAAATACAATATTTCAAAAATTACATAAAATGGTCCTTTTTTCCAAGACACGTCACATGTCATGAAATGTCTCTGACTTACCGGTTCTGTATGGTTTATATTAACAACGTCTCCAATCACGCCACTATCTATGATTTCTTTCACTTTTTTCACCCATGACATGTAACGCATAACATGACATACTGCAAGGATTACGTTATTCTCTTTAACTGTCGCAACAATTTCTTTACAATCAGCTTCTGTTACCTAGAAGACGAAACAAGGAATTTATCTTTACTTTGTATCATAAAAATGGAAAGATCTATCGAAACAACACTGATGCTTCATTATTAATTCATATCTTAAATTAATTGCTATTTGTTTTAGAAATTGTGAAATTTGGTATACGAAAGTGACCATAAAAAAATTAATTATGCTATTTTTACAAATTATGCTATTTTCAGCCTTCTTTCAACATTATGGCTATTAGGAGCATTAAATGTCTGAGCCATCTTTTCTTTAACAAGGTTTTTCCCAGAGTTCTCTTTTAACCCTTATCATGCTGGACATGACTGAGTCTACCTTTGCGACCAGTGTAGTTCATGATCAGCCTGCTCATCTGTTCAGTCCGATCATGATCTACACTGTTCGCCATTCAGTCAGTATCTTTTTGGTAAACACCCCTTTTAACAGTTAATGGTACTGTCCAAATTGAAAGAGGAACAAGTTCATTGTAGAAATTTAGCAGAGTATGTAAGGGTTAATATAAGACAATACCATTGATATTATACGTCATTCCTATGACTCTGAGAATGGTATAGCAACTCTTTAAATCTTTAACCCTTACCCTGCTAAATTTCTATAATGAACTTGTCCATCTTTCAATTTGGAAAGTACCAAAAAGATACTGACTGAATGGAGACTGACTGAATGAAGAACAGTGCAGATCTTGATCAGACTTCATGGATGTGCATCAATCATTTTTAATACATTCAACTTCTGACCTTATGTATGAAATTGATAAACTGTTACAAAACTTTTTAGATATCTTAATGATAAGGAAAGCAATACTTACATTGAACAATTTTGTACAATTTCTAAAATATTTTGCTTGAAAAAAGACCTGGCCATTGACATTCTTAAAGTTTAAAGTATTTCAAAAATTCAATAAGATTCTACTACCAAATTAGGAGATTTTAGAATGAATGACCTATAGATCATATCTAGATCTTGCAAAATGCGACTGCTATTCAAATAAAAATCTTATTATGGATCAAATGGATTCAACTGTAACTAGAAATTGAATGTCTAAAGAAAGTTTAGATGATACCCCTCTCAGAACATTGGGAAACTCCTTCTTCCCACTTTCCCCCAACATCTGTCCCTTTTATCTACCCCTTACCCCTTCCCGCCCCCTTTTTTTGTGTATTTTGCATATAATTAAAAAGTACTTGTTGGATATTTGAAGCAACCCGTCTGCAATATTTTTCTGTTAAAGCTTGTTTGTTGCAGGCCTATCTTTGTTGATAAACAATGTATGACAATACTTACAGCCATTGGCTTTTCCAGTAGAATATGGTAACCTTTCTTTGCAAATGCTATGGCAGGATCCTGAAAACATGACAACATGCAAACAGATAAATACAACAAACTTCCAGACACACAAAAGTCATCACAGTGAAGTCATTCTTTTTAACGTTAAAGCCCCCAAACAAGATTTCAGGGGCATATCATTATATATATGAAATTGTATTATTATTTTTGACAAATATCATAATCTATACACAGGCAATGACTACTGGTATTCCCCTTTGCCACACATTATAATTATGTACAGGGTTTTGAAAGGCAAAACTAGGATTTACAAGTGTTTTATGAACACTTATTACACAATTACATTAGTATAAAAGCCCAAATACTGCATACTATCCAAAACACAGACCTCTGAAACAACCAAATGGTCAACTAACAGTGGCTGTCAAAATATATGTTTTAGTATTGAATCTCATTGTTAATGTATGGTAAAATAATGTGTCTTATAAGACTACATGAAATATGTAAACAATCCTTAATTCTTGCATAAAAACTACTTTTTTCACTGGATCCGCCAATGTATTAACGGGAGAAAAATCGTGTGCAAACAAGGCAATTCACGTGCTGTTAATACCCGATTTTTATTTTTGAAATGCTTTCCCAGGGACGTATATGTATTTCTGCGCAGACTGACATCTGGTATCTGCGTCTTGTTTCTTTCATAAAAACCTCTTCTTGAAGCATTAAAGATGCAATCTAAACCATAGAATGTTTTACTGTCGCCTTAGTCACAATCAAATGCATTTTTTTGTTTCACTTGGGGTCAAAAATAAAAATTTGTAAAACTCTTTTATTTTGAAATGTTCATTTACCATATACCTTGGTTCTACAAAAACAATGGTAGTTGTCGCTGTCTGATAGTTCGACAATATTTTTTTTTCGATATAAAGATGAATCTTCAGGGAAAAAATAAAACAGATATGACCATTTTTAAAGGACTGTTTTATTCAAATAACTCTTTGAGACCCAACAAAATTGTTACCACATGATAAGGTACATAGAAGCAATGTAGAAAACCCAAAAATCTAATAAATTACACAAAGATTTGTAGTTATTATCTTCTTTTGAAGTTCAAAATTCTAGAAATTTTTGTTTTCTACCTGCTTTCAGTTTTTGCATACCTTTTGAAATGCATTTATTCAACTCAAATATGTTATTTTCTAAAAATTCAGTCATTTCTCTTTACATAATGGTCTCATTTTTGTGATTACGACTACGTTTGGCAGAGATATCGCAATTTTAAAATGAAAGCCAAAATTTACCCAAAAAGTCTACGGACAAGACATCATCGCTAAGTGCTTTCTACATAGGTTTTAGAAGACAGTCTTTTAGTTCTGTTGAACTTTTTATGTTTAAAATGATCAAGAACAAGTAAATAACAAACAAATTTAAGAAAAGAAGTATAACTGACAGTCTTCAGAATGTGTCTTCGAATAATTGAAAGATTTGAACGACTGTGACTAAATCAAAGTGTCATTATGTGACAAGTTCTGTGCTATTGCTTACATAAATTAGGACTAATTGTTTTCATATTTCACTATATACTAAAAATAATGATACTTGGAAGGATCCTCAATAGGCTGTTAAAAATTTCCTTCAGCTTGGTGTCTACGGACAAGACATTTGACCATAATTTCTGTCTAAAAGACAGATAGCGTAATAATGTTTCTAATCAATGCTCATGTATTTGATGTGCTTAAGAACTGACCTTGCAGCCTGTTATGTACACCATTTAGACTATGTTTATTTATCTGTAATAACTTGTAAAGTCAACTAACAAAATAAACCACAATCTTCCTGAAATTGGATGGTGGAAACCACCTGACTACAATTTACATGCTGTTATCAACCATATCAATCAACATATGGTAAAAAAGTATAAACACAAAGTTTAACATGAAGAACTCTGTGAAAACTCAACATGAGCAAGTGTATATGGACAAGACAGTCACATTGCCCTCTGACAAAAGAAGACTATGAGTTCATCTAAACATGTTCATAAAAGTAGAAACATTAAAAAAGTAGGAAGAACTTGTTAAACTTATAGCTGAGAACAACATTTTAAAAACATTACAACTGTGTCTTAAAAAGAAAACTAATGAAACAAACTCTCTTGCTGACTGCTTAAATAGCTGTATGTTGTAAAATACACATATGACATATGTTTGTACAGCATAGAATCAATTAACAATTGTCAAGTTACATAACTGAAATTCTGTTGAAAAAGGGCTTTGAACCCCCCAAAAACAAACAAATCTAAAATAAAATAGCTCTCATTTTTGAAACGGAGAAAGCTGCAAGAAAACTAATCACGTAGTAAATTGCTTGTAATTTCTTTTTTAAGATGATTTAAACTGCTTCAATTTTATGTGATTTCAGTCAGTTACAGAATAAAAGTTGAAAGGCAAATGAATAGTTTAGAATGAAATCTTGAAAACCAATCACCATGATATCTTGGCCCTGAAGAGCACAGAAATATGCCATCTTGAGTGGATTATAACAAAATGTTTAAGTTGAAAGTGGACAGCCCACACCATGTCTAGCAATAGATCCATACTCTACTAGAATATGACCAAATGTCAAATGATAAGGGTGTAGACATGTTATGTTCTGTGTGTAATTTGACCTATTTACAAAAAGGTTATGGTCCTTGAACCAGTATATGTTTGCCATTCCCCCAACTTGATAGAAAGGTGTTTTGGTGGTTGTGTCTGTTGGTAGACCACTTGGTTTCTAATCAGTGTCTGCTGTAGAGAATGCTTTGGCTAACAAGAGCCAAACTTAAAAAATAAGGTATGCAGCTTTGGTTTTGATTGTGCATTAATAAATTTAGTGCATGAGTAAGAGTAGCTTAATCATGTCTCCCACCACAGTGATTTACTCCTGTCTTTGTGAGTGTCCGTCAGTCTGAATGCATTATATGCCTTACTTCTTTCAGTTATTTTTTATAAGTGTTTGCTTCTATCTTCTCATTCTTTCTGTTTTACTACTAACTTGTAAAAGATTGTTGTTTTTTTTTTTACATTTCAGAGTCTCTTGATTTATTTCAAAGATCTCTTAATTTATTTCTAAGGTCCAGTGCTGGTTTTTATTGTAAACAGAAAATATATTGAATAGTATTTGCATAATGTCCTGTCCGTAGACACCCCCATTGCATGCCTTGTTTTTGCCATAACAAAAGGAGGGTTAGAAAGAAATGTATTATTCCTTTTTTGATAGCTTTTAACATTTATATAAGTCATGTATAAGATTAAAACATATTCTATATCCATTGTACTTCTCAGATTCAGATTGTACACACAAGAATAAATGGCTAACATTTTGCATTTGGAAGACGTAAGTTTCATTAGAAATATATTTATTCTATATTTTGTATAAACATTAAGTGTGGTGTATCATTGAAACTTGATAAATAGCTCCAGTATGATTTTATAAATGATATTTGTCAAAAAACCTTTGTTTCTTTAGTGTCTACGGACAAGACGTGTCTACGGACAAGACTTTTTGCAATTCAACAATTATTTATATCTATATAACCCAGTTTAATTCTGTCTAATGTTTATCAACTTAGACACTATCCTAGCAGCTTTCATACCCACAGTGACCAAACTCTAATATTGCAACCTTCACAAAGAAAATAGGTGTCTACGGACAGGACGAAAAAATTGGCGCATTTATCATTGTCTGTTCAGAGTCAAATTTGAGGAGATAAGAAACTTCCACCTGAAAGAATGCTATTATTTTCAGAAGAAGGTAGACTGAAGTTCACAAAGAGACAAATAAGACAGTAAAAAAGAATTATTTCATAATGAAATCACATATTTGATAAGAGGAAGAGCAAAAAGGCAAAATATATAACAAAACGGTCATGTCAGTCTTCAGTATATAACTTCTGTTGTTGGTGACATAAACAGTTGAAATAACTTGCAGCTGAAAGAAGACGAATTTTCCTATAAACCAAATAGCACAAAAAGATCTTGCTGGTTCAGGTTTTAATTAAAATGAAAAGACAAAAAGCACATTTTTTTAGGTGAAACAATATAACGCTGAATTTTGGCCTTTTTTCTGTTACTGGATAGCATGGCATTTGTTTTATATGTACATCAGATACCTGAAAGTAGTTCTACCTGCAACTGGGTAGTGATATGTAACTCCTGAAGTGCTGAAGACAGAATATATAAACATGCACTTTTAAATTTGGGTGTATAACATGGAGCACCTAAAAAGTATGCATTTGATTGTGACTGAGGCGTCTATAAGTAACTAACGCCAAATGCACAGCCCCCAACAATGTTCGTACTCGTTTCTTCCCTTCTTTACTCCTCTTTTAGAACTCGGCGTCAATTAAGATTTTGTAGACACCCGTGAATGTTAAAGAATCGCGTGTTTACCTGTGCAATTCTTTGTTTTTAGGAATCATATTTATGATTTTGGTAAGTATCAGTCGGTATGTTTTTATCTAATTTCTCGAAGAATTTATATAAACAGCTACGGTTTCCAAGAACAACAGGAATGGTAAATAAAAAATGTACCAGAATCGTCAAGTCATCACATATAAAAACAATACATGAAGTCGTCGTGTAATGTTTTTATGCAAGAATAGCGACAATACACGTTTGTTTTGTGTATTAACGTCTGCAGAAGCCCTTGGGATATATTTGTGAACGAGACCGAAAACAATCCTGCGGGCTTCTGCAGACGTTAATACACAAACAAGAGGACCATGATGGTCCTGAATCGCTCACCTCTTCCCACATGACTCAGTTTTGAGTATGACGTCGTTTTTTCTATTATTTGACATAGTGACCTAGTTTTTGAGCTCATGTGACCCAGTTTTGAACTTGACCTAGATATTATCAAGATAAAAATTCTGACCAATTTTCATGAAGATCCATTGAAAAATATGGTCTCTAGAGAAGTCGTAAGGTTTTTCTATTATTTGACCTATTGACCTAGTTTTCGAAGGTATGTGACCCTGTTTCCAACTTTACCTAGATATCATCAAGGTGAACATTCTCACTAATTTTCATGAAGATCTCATGAAAAAAATGGCCTCTAGAGAGGTCACAAGGTTTTTCTATTGTTATACCTACTGGCATAGTTTTTGATCGACGTGACCCAGTTTCGAACTTGACCTAGATATCATCAAGGTGAACATTCAGATCAATTTTCATAAAGATCCATTGAAAAATATGGCCTCTAGAGAGGTCAAAAGATTTTAATAATTTTAGACCTACTGACCTAGTTTTTGAACGCAGTTGACCCAGTTTCAAACCTGACCTAGATATCATCAAGATGAACATTCAGACCAACTTTCATATAGATCCCATGAAAAGTATGGCCTCTAGAGAGGTCACAAGGTTTTTTTTATTATTTGACCTACTGACCTAGTTTTTGAAGGCACGTGACCCAGTTTCAAATCTGGCCTACATATCATCAAGATGAACATTCTGACCAATTTTTATGGAGATCCATTCACAAGTATGGCCTCTAGAGAGGTCACAAGGTTTTTCTATTTTTTGGACCTACTGACCTAGTTTTTGACCGCACATGACCCTGTTTCGAACTTGACCTAGATATCATCAAGATGAAAATTCAGACCAATTTTCATACAGATCCCATGAAAAATATGGCCCTTAGAGAGGTCACAAGGTTTTTCTATTATTTGACCTACCGACCTGGTTTTTGATGGCACGTGACCCACTTTCAAACTTGACCTAGATATCATCAAGATGAACATTCAGACCAACTTTCATACAGATCCCATAAAAAATATGGCCTCTAGAGAGGTCACAAGGTTTTTCTATTATTTGATCTACTGACCTAGTTTTTGAAGGCACTTGACCCACTTTCAAACTTGACCTAGATATTATCAAGGTGAACATTCTGGCCAATTTTCATGAAGATCTCATGAAATATATGGCCTCTAAAGAGGTCACAAGGTTTTTCTATTTTTAGACCTACTGACCTAGTTTTTGACCGCACGTGACCCAGTTTCGAACTTGACCTAGATATCATCAAGATGAACATTCAGACCAATTTTCATACAGATCCCATGAAAAATATGGCCTTTAGAGAGGTCACAAGGTTTTTCTATTATTTGACCTACCGACCTAGTTTTAAATGGCACGTGACCCAGTTTCGAACTTGAGCTAGCTATCTTCAAGGTAAACGTTCTGACCAATTTTCATGAAGATCTTGTGAAATATATGGCCTCTAGAGAGGTCACAAGGTTTTTCTATTTTTAGACCTACTGACCTAGTTTTTGATGGCACGTGACCCAGTTTCAAACTTGACTTAGATATCATCAAGGTGAACATTCTGACCAATTTTCATGAAGCTCTTGTGAAATATATGGCCTCTAGAGAGGTCACAAGGTTTTTCTATTTTTAGACCTACTGACCTAGTTTTTGATGGCACGTGACCCAGTTTCGAACTTGACCTAGATATCATCAAGATGAACATTCTGACCAACTTTCATAAAGATCCCATGAAAAATGTGACCTCTAGAGTGGTCACAAGCAAAAGTTTACGGACGCACGCACAGACGGACACCGTGTGATCACAAAAGCTCACCTTGTCACTTTGTGACAGGTGAGCTAAAAAACGTGTATTATCCCTACAGTCAATCAAGTGTGACTCCTGAATGCTCTGCCTTTACATGATGTTGAAGCCATGCAAGTAAATGAAAATTGTAAACACATATTATATAGAGTTGTATAGGGTTTATCGTTGCAAATGCAGAAGCAATATCAAAATTACAGTGGGTTTATCGTTACAAATGCAGAAGCAATGTCAAAATTACAGAGAATTTTACCAACTATAACTCACCTTGTGCAACCTGTCTGGTGTACAAATGATCACACTGTCTGCAAACTTCTCACGTTCAGCAGCCTCTTTCCAGTCTGAAAATGAAGTAACAATACTCAACATAACATATAACATTCTAACATTATCTAATTAACTATTGTAAAGTTAAACAAAGAAAGAAAATAACAGTGGTAAAATGTGTGATAAACAACAGCTGATGCAACAGCTGATGCATTTCATTACTACTTTGTACATGAAATTCATCATAATCTGACTGGTTCTTCCTGATTACATTTCAATAAGCATCTCAGAATGATAAAGAACAGTAACAGCTTATATATCCCATCTGAACCTTTTTCCCTTGGGTTTAACATCACACTGACACAATTATAGATCATATATCAACTTTCCAGCTTCTGGGTTCTAATGGTGGAGGACAACCCCAAGAGCCGGCCTCCTCTGGATAATTAATTAGGCACTTGTTGGCAGTTGGGAAGAATCAGCCACCTTTCTCACACGAAAAAAATCAACATCCCAACTTCCCACATTAGGCTGAACTAACAGAGATGTAGTAAAAGTGATTCAAAGTTAGCAACCTTAACCATGCTGCCTCTAATCCGACCTGAACGTTCTACTTGAAGTCCGAGATTAGGGCACAGCCAAAAATGCTTTACAAGAAAACATAACTAGATTTACAGTGAAGCTGTGGTTGAGAGGTAATTAGACTATATCACTACGTGTTTGAGCCTGATTTACATCCTATGTATTATGCTTCACACTTGTAACTTTGAAAAACCTGGGGAAGCCTTTAAGTGGACAAATATTTAACACATGTCTGAAACATCTAAAGGTACAACATTTTTACATGAAAAGCAGACCTTTAAAAACATTTTCTGGTGGAATGTTGTGCTGTTTCACTTCATGCTGTCTGTGGTGATCTCTCGGTTCACATACACCAACAACCTGGAATGGGAAACAAATGTTTAGAAATGCATGCATCCAATTATCATTAAGTTAAGGAATGGTGCAAAAATGGAAAACAGTACACCCATTAACAATGACTCATTTTAAAAGAAATGCACATATCATAAATGTATATAATAATATATATAATAATGCAACAATGAATCAATGTGACTAGTTATTACATAAACTCCACTTTCAAATATTTGAGCCGCACCACGGAAAACCAACATAGTGGCATTGCATTGCGCATCCGCGCAGTCTGGTCAGGATCCATGCTGTTCGTTTTCAAAGCCTATTGCAATTAAAGAAACTGTTAGCAAACACCATGGATCCTGATCAGACTGCGCGGATAGGCAGGCTGGTCTGGATCCATGCTGGTTGCAAAGCCACTATGTTGGTTTTCTCATGGTGCGGCTCATTTTGATGTGAAAAGTGGAAAATTCTGCAGATCAGGAAATATATGCGATGGTTTAGTTTGCTTATTTTTGTACATAATACCACTCAGATATTAACCCTTATCTAGTCTGACATAACTGATTCTGCCTTTGCGACATCCGTGCAGTCTGATCATGACCTGCACTGCTTGCCATTCAGTCAGTATTTTTTTGGTTTGCACCCCTTTTAACAGTTAATGGTAATGTCCAACTGAAAGATGGACAAGTTCATTATAGAAATTATAGCAGGGTAAGGGATAAGAATATTAATCTGCATCATATCCTTTGACAAAAACACTCGCGTTTCATGAATTCTTCCCATAACAAATGCGGCTGTTAAACCAAGAAATCACTAAATAAAGCAGACACAAAAATTACCCAGTCTATATGGTATTGGAAGACTGAGCTTCATGCAAGTTTCTAAAAATGATACACACACCTTGAGCTGTTTAGGAAAGACCACTGCATAATATGGGTATCCATGCCCTCTTGAACCGGCCCCAACAATTATAGTCGTTTTCGGCGTTCCTGATCCAATTTCCTCTTCCATGATGGAGCTGGGTTTGTCTGGTTCCCGTTCTCTTGTCTGATCAGACTTTGCACTGTATGTTTTTGCCTTACTTTGATGTCCTCCCTTAAAAGAAGAAACACCTAGAATTTTATATAAATGTTTAGGGAATATCTGTTTAATTAGAGTGAAAATAAAATATCTAACTGACATACACAAGACTTACCTTAAACTATTATAGACACATTTTTATATATAGTATCCACAGGTGCGAGACATAATTTTCAATGTTTGGACTGATATACCCTGAAAATTAGTCTTAAATGTTTTATGAAATGTACATAGGGTATGTTTTGCATCTACATATACCTCATAATTTTTTTTTTCCTATTAAGGTAGTTCTGCACGTTTGTATCGAAACTTTTTCTACAATGTAGAATTTGATTAAACTCCAATTTTTCAAAACTTCAGAATATACCTAGAAAATTCAGCAAATAAAAAAGATAGGGTCGTGTGCTTGATTTTTTGCTAGGCTGATTTGAAAAATTTGGACCTCACGCAATATTTCATAATAGGAGCTATGGGAAAATCATAACTTTCATAACTTTTCGCGGATAGAATTTTTTCTACAATGTAGATTTTGATGAAACTTCTCACAGTTGTAAATAAACACATGGCCTATAATTTGGTGAAATAAAATGTATAGGTCTGTGTGCTTATTTTTGAGATATTTGACCATGATTAAAGGGAACCGGGCATTTTACGTTAATTTTAAGACATTATTTTGAATTTTTTAATGTGCCACATGTTTTAATATCATATTTTGACTTTAGAAATATAGCAACAGTGCCATTGTAACAAATTTACTCACAGGTTTCGATTAATTCATAAACTGATTTTCATTTCCGTACGCCGAATCCAGGCTTTATTCTACGTTTTCCGGGAAAATGACGTTACGCCATCACTTCCGGTTTTTCAAACGTGCAGAACTACCTTAATATAATCATATTTCTCAATATATGTAGGTACAGTCCAACCTATGCTAAAGACCTCCTTTGATTAAGACCTCTACTATTAAACCTGCTTTAAACTATTTTCTCTTCCCACTTAATCATAAGCAGTTAAGCAAACTTTCATTAACAAATACCAAAAATATAATTATGAGTGAAACATTATAATGGTGATATTAGTCAGTGACAATAATTGACTTGACTTGGCTATAAACACAACCCTCACAATACTATATTTATGATCCTATACATATATGCCTAAACATACAAAGCTGGAAAAGTATAGGATTAGTCTGCTCTGGAGGCAAGGGTTGTCTAAATAATGAGACCTTGGGTAGACTGATTTTATATTCTGATATTTTACGTTGTCTACCTAAAATTCTCAGAGAGGGATATCGACCAGTCCAAAAATATAACGATATTCAACTCTTGAGTACAATTATTTGAACTAGAGGCAAGGGTTGCAAAGCCTTTCTGTCTTCAAAATTCCAACACATTTAAATTATGTTTATACACAATTACACCAAAATGTGTTTGGAAATACTTATAAACACTGCTTGAAGACAACCATACAGGGGTTCCACTAGACCTGAAAACCCAAGAGTCCCAGGACCCTTGGGCCCAGATTTTGCAGGGTCCTTTTCCAAAATACAGGAGTCCTGTCCCAACACGTCCATATAATTGACTATATTTTTTTAGTAATACGTAGATCTTTACCTAAGAAAACAATAAACCCAAGATCATGTTACAGCATAATAAAAATGTCAGTTTCAGGTCATATATTGTAAACTAATATTTATCAAAATTCATGTTATTTTGATCAGGTTTTTCTTCTATGTTTCATTTTATTTTTAATAACAGAACAGTGCTATAACACTCTATAAAAATGTATCCAAAATGTACTATCCGGATACTGGTACACTTTCGGAATGTCACCGGAAAGTAGTTTTTGCTCAGTTTATTTGGCAAACTAAGCTGAATCAGAGATAGTTCCTCATATAATTATGCTACTTATCATTAAAAACTGCATAGAAAGTCAGTTTTTTTTCAAGGAATTTTGGAAATATGCATCTAGATCTGCATATGACATCGGGTGTAATTAGACTCGTGAACGGACATTCTAATCTTATTTTTGCTTTCAAAATTCATCAAAATTTGTGAAGTTTCTTGTTGAAATTACGGTATGATCACTAAGCAATGGTCTTATTTAAGGTTTGCATGAAAAAAATCTTGCAGGGCACTTTTCACATGCTCGGTAATCAGCTGATTACGATAATTTAATAATTGCCGCTTTTTTTGACTGTCCACAGGATCAATACGCTTTATCAATTAATTCAAAGAAGTATAAAATAACTCTTTGATTAATTTCAACACTTCATTGATTCTTGTTACCTATGTGCACTCGCCGTGACGTAACTTGCTGATAAAAAAATCAGCGAGGCATGTCTACAGGAGAAAGGGCGGGATTTAGCAGAAGATCAAAGGCAGGAGGGCATGACCGCGAGCGTTTATTTTGGAATACACGTGTCTATCGTGGAAATAGTTTTACTGAAGGAAATGAATGATAAGAGAAATGATTATCAAAGGAAAATGCCTCCGGGTCCCGAAGGACCGTATCATGCCGGGTCCTTTGAGGGTCTTTTGAAAATCTCCCGGGTCCGGACCCGGGGTCCCGGGTCAAATGGAACCCCTGACCATAGCCACTGAACATATTAAACATCAACCCAGAATTTAATTTTTCCTTGACTTTTCTAAAATTTCTTTTTCACTGACCATTATCAAGATTTCCCTGACAATTCACTGAGCTTGAAACAAGATCATTTTAGAAATAGGTTAAATAACTCAAAATTTATTTTCTATTGGAGATCGAAGAAACGGGTGGCAACAAAAATAAAAATAGTTAAGAATTTGAATCTTATTTTTATTTGGGTAGACCCCATCTAACGGTATCCTTATAGTATGGCATTTATTCTTTTTTCTTACGATATAAATGCCATGCCATAATCTATACAGTTACATGGCACCTGTGACAATATCTACCAGTAGTCCAAATAATAGGATGTTTTGGGACAGTGTGATAACTTCTGACTGTTGCTTTCCCTTCGAAACTTAGAGGAATGAAAACTATAAAATATCAGATCATAAAAATAAGTCATCTTGACTCAAGAAGCCAAATGAGCTTGCAACATTTTCCTATTTGTCATGTTGAGTGACCTGTGAAGTTTCTACTTTTTCTATTTCAATATTGGAAGTGGCTATTTTTACGGTCCCGTAGGAATAGCCTCTCCCGTAAGAATAGTGAAAAGCCTGTGGCTATTCCTACTGCTCTACGTAATCTATCGTTAGTGTAAAATACTTATTTAAGTGAAATTTGTCAAGAGAACGATTGTTGGTTGTACAGATGAAGATGTAAATACACATGTTATTTACATCTACATCTACGGGGATACTCCCAACAATCAATTTCTGATCATAATTGGGAGGTCGGGGCAGTTGTTAAAAACATGTTGCTATGTTACATGATACATGATATGCATGTGTTAAGTGAGTAAGAGCAGTAATATGTACAACTTTGTTAAAAATAAAAACAGGATGATGACATTAGTACATATGCGAGTCTAGATCAGATGTGAAGCACTGAAGGTTCACACTGTCCTTGATGTTATAAGGCAAGGCGTTCCAGTATCTGATCGTGCAGGGGGAAAAGGAGTTCATCTGATATTGTGTTCTTGAAGATGGAATGATAAAGTTTAAATTTCTAGAGGCTGTCAGGTGGTTATGATCTACAGAGACTAGGTTGTGTGATATTTTATACAACATAATTAAAGATGCATGTATTCTTCTCTGTTCTAATGTCTGCCATTTATGAATTTCAAGCACTGATGTTACGCTGCTTTGGTATGAGTAAGCATTCATAACATATCTGGCTGCAGCTCTTTGTACCTTTTCTATCTCATATGCTAAGTTTTTCTGCCATGGATGCCATACGGTGTTACAGTATTCTAACTGTGGGCGGACGTATGTTTTGTAGGCAGTTTGTAGGCAGTTTCTTTGATATTACGGTTATTACATTGTACATTTCTTTTTATGAATCTGAGAGTGTTATTAGCTTTTGAAGATGTAGTTTCAATATGTTTTTTTTCCAACTAAAATCATCACTAATAGTAATCCCAAGATATTTAGCATTTTCTGTGGTTTTTAGTTCTTGATTATGTAGTTTATATGGAAAAATGATATTTTTTCTTTTTTTGGAGATTCTTATGATTTCGCATTTATCAGGATTGAATTCCATAGACCATTTACGTTCCCATTCTTCTAATTTTGTCAAATCATCTTGAAGTTTGTTAGAGTCTACTAATGAGTCGATGGTGAGGTATATGATGGTGTCATCAGCAAATAAGCGTATTCTACTTTTAACAGAGTCTGGAAGGTCATTGATGAAACAAAGGAAGAGACAAGGACCCAATACTGAACCTTGGGGAACCCCTGATAGAACTGGTAGAGAATCAGAGTGTGAGCCTTCAACTACTACAGACTGAGAGCGATTACTAAGAAAAGATTGAATCCAAGATAGAGATGTTTTGTTGACACCAAGTTTCATGAGTTTATAGAGAAGAAGTTGATGATCGATCTTGTCGAAAGCTTTCGAGAAATCCATTACAATGAGATCTGTTTGTTTTCCAGATTGGAGATTGTGTAAAGGATAATAGTTGAGTCTCACAGCTATGTTTGGAACGGAAGCCATGTTGGAAAGGTGTGCGAAGATTGTTGCTGTCGAGATGGCGCATGATGTTAGAGACCATGATATGCTCCATTAGTTTGGAGGCTATGCATGTCAAGGAGATTGGCCGATAATTGCTAGCTTTATATTTAGGACCCTTTTTATATACAGGTGCAACGATAGCAGTTTTCCAGTCCTCTGGAACTATACCAGTTCTCAGTGAGTTCTGGAAGACTTTAGTGAGAAAAGGAGCTGTTCCGAGAGAAAGTTCTTTAAGTAATCTTGGCGACAGCTGATCCGGACCAGACGCCTTGTTAGGATTCAGATCTTTGAGCATTTTCAAAACACCTTCTACAGTTATATCTATATCGGTCATTTTATTTACTTGCTGAATTTTGTCACTTTCAAAAAGATTTAATTCACAAAGTTGTTTAAGACTGACTGGTTTAGGTTTTGAGAAAACAGATTTAAATTGGTTGTTTAGAATTTTTGCTTTATCATATGGTTTGGTATAAGTTTTACCTTCAGATTTTAAGGGTGCTACACCATGATTGTCTGTTTTTTTATGTTTCACAAAAGAATAGAACTTTTTGTTTTTACCAGTCTCTGAGTCATTAGAAAAGATTTCCGATTCTAAATATTCCCAGTATGATATGCGTATTTTTCTTTGAATGGTGGCTTTAAGAATAGTAAGTTGCTGTCTCATTTTGCTATAATGTTCTTTTCCTTTAGCGTTTTTACATTTAGTGTGTAATTTATCTCTTTTATGTATCATTTTGATGTTCTTTTTTGTTACCCAGGGAAGATCACTTCTGGGTTTAGTCATTTTGGTTGGTATGTATTTACTTGATAGCTCATTGACATTATTTTTAAATTTTTCCCACAGTATGTTTGGGTCACTAGATGAGAGTTTAACAAAAACATTTTTAAAGTATTCATTGAGATCAGACTTGAATGAATCCCAGTTGGCTTTTTTAAATTGTTTGATTTCACGTTTTACTTGACAAGGTCTACCAATTTTAATGTTCATTTCATGAAAGACAGTATTATGGTCTGACGATCCAAGACTGGGTAATATTTTGGTAGAATGAACTTGAGAAGGTTGATTTGTCAAGAATAAATCAAGAACATTGTTTTCTCTCGTGGGTTATTAATATTGAAACACTAAAAAATATTTGCATGCAAATTTTTCAAAACAGTACGAATCTCTCACCACTCTAAACATGTTAATTGCCCTTTAATTTAGTTTTATACTTGATGTTTGTGGCAATTCAGACCTGACAAATTATTTGTAACACAATGACCAAGTGTGGTTACACGTCATTTCCGAAATCGGTTGAAAATGTATATCAGTTGAATGACTTCAGTACAATGTCTTGTAATACAAAACTGCCATAGGAATAACCACCTGCAGGTTTTACACTATTCTTACGGGAGAGCCGTAAGAATAGCCTGCGAGGCTATTCCTACAGGACCGTAAGAATAGCCACTTCCTTCAATATTTACTGATTTAGGTAGGGTGCTCCTGTAAAGCGAAAAATAAAAAAAAACTCAGGTTAATTAATTTGTTATTCATACATATATAAGCTAAAAACATGATTTTCCCTATAAAAAAGATAATAAAGGCTTACCATCAGTCATCACGTTCCTTCATTGGCTTCAACAGGCTGGTAACATGGCCCGATCGGGCTTACGACATAAAAAGTAATACTTCTTGAAAAATAATGAAGATATTTCTTTCAAACTTGGTCCATTTATTAAGCATAACAAATGATACAAATTAGAATAAAGACAACTTGGTTACCTTCAGTTTTGGTAGAATTATGTCCCCTTTTCAGATTTTTATGATGCATAATCTTTGAAGTCCAAAAAAATAAGTTCTAATGCTAAGTTTAAAACAAAAAAGGGTTCAATGGCTTTCTGATGCTCTAAATTATTGCGCTAGTACATGAATGTATACATTTTACTCTGCTTTCACTTACTGTAATGTAATGCCCAGCCTATTATTTTATTATTGTAGGACCATACATGCCATAATTTTTCAGAACGTTTCCGGGATTCTGAGTTAAAATTTCCGGGATTTTTACCTTTTGTCCGGGACATACATCGTGACATTGGTATTCATCTGTTTCATGCAAAAATATCGTAATATTACATGTAGTTTTGCGAGATAAACATTGTTCACTCGCTTACAATGTTTTAATTTACTGCAAATGTCGTCTAGCTTTCCAAGGGAGGTAAATACATGTACGGGTAATACACATCTATAGTTCGGCACGTGAATTTATTGCGTTCCCGAGGTGAACAGAATTAGGAGACTTACTATATACGAAGAATCAACCTGGTCATCGTGATTTAGATTCTAGCTAATTTGGTATCATTCTAAAGCTTAAACATTTATCTAATAATTAAATTGAATCCTTAAAGGAATAAAATATATCTTGTAAATAAAATCGCCAATATAAAATATTTGGAGTCGGGTCAATTTCCATGGGTCGGTCGGCAAAGGCATTCAATATTTTAATTTAGAATATGTGTGACAATCGATCTTGATCTTAAATTATTACAACCTTTTAAAATAATTATCGTTTAATTGACTGTTTTCAATAATCTCTTCCATAAAGGCTACATGTAGCTTTACCGCCAACGTGCTAAAAACAAAGAGATTTACGACTATTGTTCCTAATTTAAGTACCATAAAACAGTTACTGACTGCATAATCCTGTCAGTTCTTAATCAGGGTCATCATAATAACTGACGGTAACTTAATCAGTGTCATCAAAAGATCGTCGCGTGATCAAAGCGGACTTAATCAACACGTGTCCCGCTCGAGGGCATGAAACTGATTAGGAATAAACAATGTGACACCGGGGACTGTTTATTGTGTAAAATTCAACAACTTATAGACAAAAAAACAAGTTTTTTGGGGGATTATTTTTATTTGTTCCTGTATTTTTATTTTCCGGGACATTTCAAGACTGTCCGGAACACCGGGACGAGTATGTAATTTCCGGGACAATCCCGGGCAATCCGGGACGTATCACATGTAAACTGAAACTGAAACTGGTTTATTTGCTTAAACGCCTATTTCTACATTTAAAACATATTCAATGGCGTTTTACAATACAAGTTGAAATAAAATATTAAATATAAAATATTTTAAATAAGATTAATTAAAACGAATTAAAATAGCAATTATTAATTTAAAGTTAATGATAATACTATATTTTAAAATATTACTAACATATAATTATCACAGACAAACATTAAATTTCTATCACTGTCACTAGCATCACTGTTTTAAAACTCAGTCAAAACTTAGAATAATGCAAAGTAGTCTCTGAAGAAATGCGTTTTCAACTTTTTCTTAAAGCAGTCAAATGAAGAACTTTGTCTGATGTTCAGCGGCAAATTGTTCCACAACTTTGGCCCTATAGTACTAAAGCTTCTATCACTAAAAGTTTTTCGCTTGTTGAAAGGGACGGTGTAACAGTCAACTGATGACTCCGAGGATCTGAGGGAGCGCTGGGGGATTTTCGGTGTTAAGAGTTCAATCAAATATGCAGGCACATTTCCAACATGGCAATTGAACATGTACGTCAAGATCTTAAAGTTTATTCTGGCTTTGATCGGCAGCCAGTGCAAATCGTAGAGTGCCTGCTTAGAACTGTCTCTTCTTCTACGATTCAGAACTAACTTCGCACACATATTTTCATTATTTTGAATGCGTTGCAGTTTTGTGATGTCACAATCAGAAATACCGTATAAAATAACATTACAGAAGTCTAAATGCGAAATAACCAGCGATAGCACTAAGGTGTATGGTATGTATGGTAGGACTGTTACTTTATTATTATGACATGTTCATACTTAAATTATTATTTTATTCTAAAGAGAAGAAAGAAAGGAAATTGTAATGTAATGGCCATTCGGGACATAGTTATAAAGTAATATAGAAACAGTTCAGTACTCTAAAATATTGCTTCTCCGAAATATTGTTCTCTCTGTTTCATACACATGTATAATTGTATATTGCTATCCTAAGGTTAACAAAGTTCAGTTCTTCTCTGTACCAGGCATACAGGTAGCCAACTGGACGCTGGCATATTTCCATTATACATTGCAGATTCATGCAGATTCAGCAGTCCGCAGAATGTCGTATCACCATATTTGTAATAACGCTCGGACATGATAGCTAATTACCAACAATGCTCTTGGGTATATTTCCTATATAACTCTGATTAACAGAAGAAAACAAGAGAACGGCACGGGGAACCGAACTGAATAGACTCTATTAGTTATGGGTTAGCTATCATTGTCAGTGCGTCTCACTTTTCCTTAAGAACCTGGGTTGAACATTAAATAAAAACTGTTGACTTTCAAAGTGTTGTTTACTATTCCTTGTCACCGGAGTTTATTACGTGACATTACAACATTATAGAGAAATGTTAGTTCTAAAAACACTGCTCATACATCTGCACTAGAAACAAAGTATTTACCCTAAATATATAGAATAAAGGTATTGGTGCAAAAGTTTGGAGCAATAGAAAGCCATTGAAACTTTTTTATTTTAAACATCGCATTAAAACATAATTTTTTTGGACTTCAAAAATTATGCATCATAAAAATCTGAAAAAGGGAAGTAATTCTAACAAAACTGAAGGCAACAAGTTATTTCTATCTTGATAAGCATCATATGTTATGCTTAATAAATGGACCAAGTTTGAATGAAATATCTTCATTATTTTTCAAAAAGTATTACTTTTTATGTCGTAAGCCCGATCGGGCAATGTTACCAGCCTGTTCAATCGATCCTCGTTTTAATTTGAAATTTACCTTGTCTTCCGCTTTCAAAATTCAATTTCAGTAGCGATTTATCACAACAATATCAAGAAATAAGGTAACTTATTTGTCAAGATTTGTAGTTTAACATTTACTTCTACGTTATGTATTAAGGCAGTGGCTACGATTACGGTACCGTAATCCTAGCCTCCGGTTCTAGGATTACGGGAGTTCCGTATTCCTAGACAACCCTATGAGGATAGGCTAGGACTACGGAAGTATTTTAAGAGGCATAAAGTATATGTTAGGACACGCATAAATGATGTTGTAAACTTACTTATTTCACTTAATTTTTCATGCCTGCCTTATTATTTCGTGTTTTCTATCCGCCGTTTTGGGTTAGTATAAACTTAATGGCGGCGCGCGGAAATATATTAGAAATATGAGTGTCAAAGTAAGATTTAAAAAAAATTCTATACTTTGAATTTTATGATTTATAACCATTGTATGTTATTAAAGACCATTTGTGGTGACTTGATAAAAAAATGCAGGTATATACGAAACATAGATAATTCTATATTTCCGCCCATCGCCATTAAGATTATACTAACCCAAAACGGCCGATCGATAGCACGAAATATTTAGTGAAATTAAGTGAAATGAGTAAGCTTACAATGTCATTTATGCTTGTCCTAACATAAATTTGATGCCTCTTAAATACTTCCGTAATCCTAGCCTATTCTCACAGGGTTGTCTAGAAATACGGAACTTCCGTAATCCTAGAACCGGAGGCTAGGATTACGGTACCGTAATCGTAGCCACTGCCATGTATTAAAATCAAATTGTGACATGCTTTTATAGCCTGTGAACATCATATCTATTTATATCCAAATGTGTGTGTGTTTTTTTTGTTGTTGACAGTTGGCGGGACGGTGTTGAGGTAAACATTTTTAATGTATAATTCAGTAACGTAGGTACGAAAAAACTAAATTAAATTGCGTGACTGAGACCTTTCAGAAACATAATAGATCTAGTACGTGTTTGAGAGTGAAAATAATTGCTATCTGTAGTATGTTTTAAATTTGTATCTATCTGTCAGTAGTAGACAAAAAACTTGAATTTAGTAATTTAGTAAATTCCACAAACCCCGATATTGTGATAGGTACCTGGGAAGAAGATAGAAATATCATTGCTCCAGGGTTATTGAAACATTTAATGATTCAAACCTAACTCAAATGGTCAACTTACCAACTAGAGGAAATAATATTCTAGACTTATTCCTTACTACAAACCCAACTCTAGTAAATCAGGTCAACATCATACCGGGCATCAGTGATCACAATATAGTAGAAACAAAAGTCAATACATCCGCAAGGATATGTTACCAGAAACCTCGAAAAATTCCCTTGTATAAAAAAGCAAACTGGCAGGAAATAAAACAAACAGTCATTAATTGACTACCACCAGGTTATGACCAGGTAAATACTCCGCACTAAACACAGAAGAGTTATGGGAAAATTTCTCAAATACCCTAAACAACCTTATAGAAAAATGGATTCCATCCAAACAGTCAACTATAAGAGATCACCTTCCATGTGTCAATCAGGACATTAAGAAACTAATCAGAAGGAGGAACAGAGCTTTTAAAAAGGTTAAGAAAACTAGCTCATCTTCTGATCGAAAGAAATTTCTAGACTTAAAGCATCTAGTGCGGAAAAAGGTCAAAGAGGCTTATAGCCAGTATCTTGAGCACATCCTAAACTTGAACAACACTGATGCCTCACTCCCAAATAAACCAAATACTAAGAAACTGTACTCGCTCATTAAACACTCGAGACAGGAATCTTCCTCTATCCCTCCCCTTAAGTATGAAAATAAACTCCATCTGGATGATCAAGCTAAGGCAACAGTACTGAACAAACAGTTTCAGTCTGTTTTTAGCACCAAATCACCACTAAACCTCGCCTCGCTCAGCAAAATGAAACTAACTGCAGATGGTAATTCAGTCCCTACTATGCCAGATATTAGGATAGGCACAAATGGTATTGAGAAACTTCTCAGCAACCTGAACCCCCATAAGGCCAGTGGTCCTGACAAAATCAAGCCTATAATACTTAAAACACTCTCCGTAGAACTATCCCCCATCCTTGAGGTCATATTCCAGAAATCCTTAGAGGAAGGATCACTTCCATCCCAGTGGAAATCCGCATGTGTTGCCCTCATTTTTAAAAAAAGGTGATAGGTCAAATCCAGTAAATTATAGGTCAATTTCATTAATATGTGTCCTATGCAAAGTTCTTGAACACATTGTTTCATCATCTATTGTTAAGCACTTCACCAACCATGGTATTCTGTATGACCTACAGCATGGATTTAGGGAAAAAGATCATGCGTTACTCAGTTAGTTATGTTAGTAAATGATCTGGTCACTTCAGTCTACAATAAGAAACAAGTAGATCTTATACTACTAGATTTTAGTAAGGCTTTCGACAAGGTTAGCCATGAGAAAGTCCTTCTAAAAATGCACGAATATGGAGTCAGAGGTTAACACACTACGATGGGTCAAAGGCTTCTTAGATAATAGGATCCAATCAGTAGTCCTAAATGGCACTACCTCTGATGCCATCCCAGTATCATCAGGTGTCCCGCAGGGATCTATACTTGGTCCCCTGCTCTTCCTAGCTTACATAAATGACCTCCCACAAAACGTCAGTTCCAAAGTCCGTCTGTTTGCAGATGACACGGCAATATATCTAACTTTGTCATCTGCAGACCAATCTGTCACTCTCCAAAATGACCTAAAACTTCTAGAAAAGTGGGAGTTGGAGTGGGATATAGAGTTCAACCCCTCCAAGTGTCAAGTGATCCACGCCACTAGAAGGAAACATCCTATCCCTACCCAGTATTACCTACATGAAGTCCAACTTGAATCGGTCAGCTCAGCTAAATACCTAGGCGTGGATATCTCAAATGACCTATCATGGGACAATCACATAAACAGGTCAACCAAGAAAGCTAACCAAACCCTAGGGTTCTTACGAAGAAACATTAAGGTCAAATCCCAACCCATTAAGACCATTGCTTACCAGACTCTAGTCCGACCCCAGCTCGAATATGCCTCCGAGGTATGGTCGCCCCACACCCAAACTCAAATTGACCAAATTTAAAGCGTCCAAAGGAGAGCCGCCCGTTGGATCAAGACCGACTACGGCCGTACTTCCAGTGTAACAGATATGCTACACTCCTTAAACCTTCGTCGACTGGATTTAAGGCGTATAGATTCTAGGTTATCACTCTTCTATAAGATTCATCATGATCTGGTTGCTATCCCAGTCGTAGATTACCTGACCCCAATGACCCGATGTGTCCGCTATGGCCATTCCCTAAGTTATAGGTTAATTACTGCAACCACTGACTATTACAAGTTCTCTTATTTTCCGAGAACAGTGTACCATTGGAACCAACCTCCCCCTAGTGTCGCCCACCTCCCTTCCCTAGAGCAGTCCAGTGCTGCAGTTTGCAGCCTTGAACATGTCTCGCCATAGTTATCCTGCAAACTCGAGTTTTAACCTTTTTATATCACCAAAGTTATTTTTAGTTTCTTCCACTCTAAATTTTTATCACTATATTCTTTCTCTTTTTGATTTTGACGCGCAAAACGTCTACGTTCCCGCAAGGGGTTTGACGTCTACGGAAGATAGATAGATCTGTTGTTTATGTTCTGTTGTGTATGTCATTTGATGCATTCATCGGATATTCAGTACTGTCACCATGCCCGTATGGGCCAAGTTGATAAATAAAAACTCACATACTTACAAAACTGTTACCTCCCTTAACTAATGAATTCCTACTTATTGTCGGTCTGAATGTTTAATGAATAAATATCTTATAATATACATGTTAAACCAGTTACTAAGAACGTGCTTAGAATCATTTTTAAAGTAAATTAATTCTTACACACGTACTAGTTCACAATATGCAAAATTAATGATAGTGTTACGTTTGCAGTGAAGTCCTAAGTTGATATTACTATATAGATCTAGTCTAATAAAATATGCTCCTTTTTGTTCTATTCTGTTCTGTTTTTATAAATTAAACCAAGAGCAAACAAGAAAATTTCAATTTGAGACTTTTATAATTTTTATTATTTCTAGGTATTTTATTTTTATGCATGTAGAGTTATAAAAACGGTCTTTCGTAAAACAGTGACATATATTTCTTTGAATTCCTAAACATACATTGTTTCATGTTGTAATAAATCCATATTCTGGATTCTCGGACCCCCACTGTCCATTAATAATAGATGTAAAGTAGAACTATGTCTAAGTAAAAATAAATATTGTTGGTAATAAATATGTTAAAACTACAATTCTGGTCACATACAAAAACGTAACGTTTAAGGATAGTTCAGATAAATGCCGTTCAGTTTTGTGAATGTGTTTTATCAGGGGACTTTTTATATGAACTTTCTTTACTGAAAGTCTGAAGTTATATTGTAAACTAAAATGACACTCCTGTATATGAATATTCAGTCGCTTGAACATTTTACTTGAACTCCATCTTAGTAGTTTAATTTGGATGACGCAATTACTAGATACGTTTGTAGTCATCATTCTCTTCCATTTGACAAACGTCATAATCCCGAGACTAGGGCACCACGTCAAACATCTGGTATGCGAGAATTCTAGGGAAAGTAGCGATAAAGTCTTAACAGCACTCATGTAGCCTAAGAACTTATAACCACATTCGTTCAATTTCTTGCATCGGGCGAGAAAGCTTTTGCATACTTGGGCAAATGTCTTGGACCTATCAGAATGCACAATTTTAGTGCTTGTCTATAAACATCTGCTTGTCACTTATAAGTTAATATTTGAATTGAAACCTTTATTGATCTAGACATATAGAGCCATCAGTTGATTTTGCTGGGGAGGGTTGGTGGAGGGGACTGGGAAGGGGGTGGAGGGGGCTGGGGAGGATGGGTTGAGAGGGCAGACTTGTATGATCTGACAATACTGAGACTGTGTTAAGGTGAAGGAAACTGTATAATTGATCAACAATAAAGCTCCGCAGCTAGCCAGGAGAATTCAGAGCCTGAGTATAACCTGCAAAGTAGCACTTCAGTGAATTCCATCCCATTGTGGACTTGCTGGCAATGAAGAGGCAGACAAACTGGCTAAGGTAGGAGCTCAGTCAGAGCAACCAACAGAACCTGTGAATTACAAGGAGAAAGTCACAATCATCAAGGCACCATGTGGTGAAGAAGATCAGACTGCGGAGCATATACTTCAGAGATGTAAAATGCATGACCAGGAGCGAGCTGCGACTTGGCCGATAGATACCTCAGTCCACCAGAAACTGTATTGAGGCATTGAGGATCTGCGGCAAACCACAAGTTTCATCGAGGCTACTGGTCTGACAGTGTAGACGCGAACGACAAGAAAAAGAAAAGAAGATGTACAAATCTATTCTCTTTATGACTGAAGTTTATCAAAAAGCATATAAAAACTTTGTTCTTATGAATTAATTTTAATGAGTGTAAGATTATAAGACATTTATAAAACTTGACTTATTCTTGCATATTTAGTTTATGCTTATGTATTTTAGCTTAACTCTGATGAAAACTTGACACTCATTTGAATCACGCCCAAACCCGCTTTCAGGAAAGGCCAAATTGAATACTGTTGCCAAGAGAAGGCGTGGTCATGACCCTATTAGGGCTCGACTCCAGAATAAGCGACCGATGCCCTAACCACTTGACAATTTATTAAGCATGCGTTGATTTCTTTGATAATCAAAATTGTGCGTATAATCAAAATTGTTATTCGTATTATACCGCTGTGAAGTCGCCCTGAAACTTGTTTGAGGAAAATTTTGACATTAAGGGGACGCATACTTTGAAATTAGAAAAAAGTGGATTGGGTAAGATAAAATTTACCTGCAAAAAGTACAAAGTTTTGGTACATGAAATAGATACTGTTTCAACTGTTATAAGTACACAAAGGATTGCTCACTAAAATAAAAATGAGAAAAACTGAAACAAGAAAGTTATTGTTGAATTACACAAGACTCATTGTATACATTCAAATTCAACAATTAATATTTTTGTGCGAAAATAATAGTGCTTTACCTTGTCCAAACATTTATCAATCTCCTACAGATTCTAATTTAAAGAAAAAAAGTGAAATAAGTTCACTGTCTTGCTTTTCATTTTGCATATGTAAGCTAAAACACATTATTTAGTTTGTTTACAAAGTAGTGCATAAGAAAAGATATGGTGGTCAAGGAATGCCACCAAAACTAAAAGAGTATATTCCCCTTAATACATTAAACATTTATCGTTACAGAAGTCGAGTGGCTTACAATAAAGGCCTAGAAATGTTTCCATTATTAATTTTCAACTTGTTATTCATGAACTACAATGCACTTAAATATCAAAACACATTGAACAAACTTTTGAAAATGTATTGTCTTAAAAATCCCTAAAATAAGGTATGGAATTTGGTCGAGAGGTCCAATCAATGTGTATATGTGCAAAAGTAACATTCTTATCTTATTCACAAAACTTACTAATACACAGCAGGAATGTCAATGATCAAAACTGGACGAATATATAGTTATCCTCACTTTAATGTCATTTATAATTTGTCCTTGAATTCTCCACCATACTTTTCATAACTCTGTTTGCACGAGTTGCACGAGAATGCTTTCATTCACGTAAAAAACGGGGTCAGATAAGTTGTAAAAGCAATATATCGTCTAAACGTAATTAATGGATTATGCAGTTCAAGAAAAACTTTATCTCATAACGTAATGAACAAGTATAATGTTGTAACAACAACTATACTTAAACTGATCTAAGTAGCAGTCGGTTTATAAGTGACTTTATTGATTCATTTTGTGTTTTGTTATTGTTGTCATAAAGTATAACGGAAGTACCTCACAACTGAAGCGGAAACCAGTTTGATGCGCAAAGTAGTCCATTGTAAGTAATATTTTTTGATAAATGTCCATAGAAATTAATAATTTTCTGATATTAAAGACGAATCTCTGAATAGGATTCGTTATTTGATAAGAAATTATAATCATCGACATGTTTTTTTTTAAAAATCATAGACACGTGCTGACACCTAAGTTATCTCCCGTTGTTTATTAGAGTTACCTTTCGTCCGGCGCAGTAATACTTTTTGCAGTGAATCGCCGAGAAGTCGTGGGAAAATTAGAAACCATGTAAATAAACTAAAATTAACCACATTTTCAAGATCAATTTCAAGTGATCGACGTTATGCATTTAACCCACCTGACCTGTGTAGCATCTTAGATATCTGTTCTAAGGTATTCATTGTGTAGAATGTCATGTTATGCCCTTGCAGTGCTAATCCCACTCTGATTTTTTTGTTTACATTTTTTATCAGTGAGAAATATGGCGTCCATCCCGAGCTGAAATGACGTGGCGTTAAATTTTTACATGTTTAAGCAAACCTGGTGTGTTAGAAAGGAAATTTCATCCCTTCAACATTTTTTGTAACACTGGTATTGTAAAAAACCTGTGTTTTCCTTATACAAAAGCTTAATATTTTGTGTTGAATGTACTTTCACAAAGACCTCTGTTTTCCTATTACATTCATAGTACCACATCCTTATCCACAAAGTACTGAATATTACAGGTGTCCATCAGTATTATATCAGTTTAGGAATATGTTTTTTTATCTTCCCACCATCGATTTCTTGAATATGCACCCCTTCCTCATTTCTGTATGAACTGTGAATGTAGCAGTATGCGTCCCCTTAAGGTAGTGAACACGTAATGACACTCGGTAATTTCCGTATGATTACGTATTCTCGTCAGGCTATTCGGCATTCTTCGGACGTAAATGTAGCTCAACGCGCACAAGGCTTGTAACACCGTATAATTGCCCAACAATGGAATAATAGTGTTAATAATAGCCCGAAGTTAAGAACATATAAAAATTTAAATCTAATTTCTCAACAGAACAATATGTACTATTAAACCTTGAAAAGAATGAACGTTCGGTGTTGGCACAGTTTCGGTGTGGGATTTTAGCTTTGAGAATTGAAACGGGACGCTACACTGGCGAGGAAGTCAATAAAATAACATGTAAACTTTGTGAGTATAATCAAGTTGAAAATAAAATGCACTTTTCATTAGACTGTGTGAAGTACGATCACATTAGACAGCAAATATTTGGTAACATATTAGCAGACGGTGCGTATGTACAGAAAACCCCAGAGTATAAACTATGTTGTTTGTTAAGAGAACATACAAGAAAAACTGCAAAATATATTGTGAAAGCTTTCTTGTACAGACGGACATCTTTATACACTTAAATACAATTAACAGCTTATGTTTATCTTATTGCCATACATGACATTTAAATATAAATACAATACACATAATGGGATTTTGCATGAAAATTATTTTGAATTTTTCAGCAATGTCTTTCGTTAAGGTTCATGTAAAGTGTTTGAGACTACCCCTTGGGTAAATTTTCATTTTGGAAATTATACCCGACAGACCCATAATATGTATAACATATATATACAAAGTTGTTCAGATGAAGTAGAGAATACTTTATATAGAGGTCACCTTGTTTGGTAATATGTATTTTGTCTTACAAAACATGTACTTCAACTGTCCACATTATATTTTGTACAATATCAAACTTCTTTTTCAAACATACTTTTTCTCTAAATTTGTTTTTATTGTGTGTCTTACATACTTATCTAGGTACTCCGGGAAATGAAAAATAGTTTACTTTTATATTTGTTGAAATACTGCAGTTTTTTTTGTCAATTTGACAGCTCTACTTTCACCTTCATTTTGCAATGTTTGCATTTTTTTAAAATGTACATGGTTTGTAACACTTTCAACCCCCGGAGTACCTGGACAAACATGTTAGACGCATGATGATAAGAAAAGTAATAACAAAATACTTTTGAAAAATTTCTAATTATAGACTAGGTTATGATGTACTAAATTCATGATAAATCAGAATACTGAATAAAAGTATAGTAGTCGCAACTTGACCGCGATGGTTGACCTTAGACTGATTATTCATATCGATTATTTCATAGTAGAAATCAAGGGTGCTTAGAGTAGCCGTGTATGTTTATATTGAATTAGTTTGTATACAGTTCTGTATCAAAGTATATATACTTACATTTGATCAGTTAAAACTTTCCGTATACTCCTTTTCGATAATAGGTTGTGCCTCATTAGGTATTATAATACAAAGGTCAACCATCGCGGTCAAGTTGCGTCCACTATAATACGTGAATACAATTCATAAGATGAAACTTTTACTTAAACTTTTGAGTTTAACGCCGATTCCTTCACTTTTTTCAATAAGAGTTGTCCTCTGCTGATATTATTATTATTATTATTATTATTATTATTATTATTGAAATGTGAATCTCATGTTTATGTTATGTACATACTAAGAGAATTTAATAATAAACTTGTAAACTTGTAAACTTGTTATTTTCTACAAAATAGCACATGAACAGTCAAAGCACATGTGATATACTATGCCCCAACGATAACTTGATATTTACAAACATGACTATAAATAGATTAAAATGGACCATAGGGAATTCAACATTTTTCTAACATGTTACAATCTAAATATTTCTAGATTTTGTACCAATTGTAAATTAGCTCAGTGGTAAAGCATACAGTCCATGTTCAGCAGAGCTTTTGCCGTGTGGGTTCGAAACTCAGCATCGACATTAAATTTTTATTTCACTTTCGCATAAACATTTAGATTCCTTCATGAACTCTGTGACAACACGACAGAGAAGTATCTTAAGCCGATATGGCAGATCAGAAAAGTTTAGCATTATATCAAAGATGATATTGATTAAATGCATGCATTTAAGCCATGCAAATAATAAACATACTGTTGTGTTATATAAAGACATACATACAAACACAAACCATCAAAGAAAGAAACAAAATACGGGAACAAAAATGAAAACGAATAGAAAAAAATGAAAAAAGAATGAAAAATTAAAAAAACCCTCATGAGGATTCGAACCCACAAAATGATTTGCTTATATCCAATTGTTATCTGCGTTTTACCCGACTGAGCTATGTTGCCATATAATCATAGAACAAATAAAATGAAAGAAATACTAATATCTACTTGTCAGGTAATATGCAAGCATTATGAATTGTTATGTCATCGGTTATCATGAAATAGAGTCGTCCTCGCGTTTCGGCGGGAATCTCGTTATCATTGGTGATTAGTATAAGACAAAACGTGTTGTCCAAAAAGGAATAACCTGTGTTAATAGTTTCTTCTATTTATTATGAACAATTTGGTGTATTCTTTATGATAGACCAAGGCCTATGCGGCGTAAAAAACTAAAACAAAAATTCACCCGAGGGGTGGTTTCAAAAGACTTTACTTGAACCTGAAAACCACGTTTAACTATTGAATTTGATCTTCTTTAACTATACCTGATTAATTACTACACGTTGTTTTATATACTATTTGTAATTCAAAAGTGACTTATAGACCCGTGGGGCCGGGTGTTCCTTATATTACTGATGTATTTGTATATACAATGTATTGAATATGTATAACACAAGTCATAATTTACTTACTTACCTTAAATCGGTGGTATCAGAAGACATCCCGGTCGGACTTTAATTGCGATCCCATTTAGAAACATACCCCGTTAAGCCTAAGTAAATTTAATTCGCCCTAGGCAACTTATCGGGTTCATGACAATGTCGACTCATGTCTGAGTGACTGATAAGAATACCTTGGGGTAGATTTTTAATAACATTGAACAGTACGAAGAATGGATTGATAAAAGCTAAACATAAATCAGTGGTCGTATCAAGATTTATTGTGTTAAAAATGTGAACTTAGATACCGTTACCTTTATTTACTCAAAACACAAAAAAAAATCAAATCAAACATACGAGATAAGCGTCAAGCAGGGATAGGAAAAGCGTTTTTAACCGATGTTGTCATGAAGTAAATAAGAAAGTGATATACTCAATGTACTGGTTTTATAGAAAATGCAAACAATTAGTGAAGTTAAAGTACACAGTTTGAATACAGTGTCATGTTAGGAGTGGAAATATTGCATAGTGGTAAGTTCTTACCTTGTTCCGTATTCTTAAAGTTATGTTCAGTTTAGAATCCTGATTTTCATGAAAAAAAACTTGTTTACATCCGCTTTAAATTTAGATTTTGAAACACAGTATATTATCTGTCCAAACCTACATTAAAGATAACTAGGACAACCGCATTCCTATCTCCCTGACGCGTTGAACTTTTTTTGGTCCAATCCTTTTGTATTAACCGTTGATTTAAACACAGCTTGCCATTTGTTTACATACTCTTCATTGACCTAAGGTTATAAACAACATCAAAACAAGTTTGTGATGTATTGTTTAGTAATATGAATTACCTTTTTAACAATCTTTACACCCTATGTAATTTTAATTCAGTTTTAGCTTTTAGTGCCTGGTTTGATCTATGGATGCACGAACTATTCGTGACTTCAAGAATAGTCATTAATTGCTAAGAATTAATCCCTCCCTTCTCTGTTATCTACATCTACATCTTTCACCCAACCGTCGATTTCAGACTATCACTGGGCGGCGCTGCCAGAGAAACAGTTGTTAAAGAAATGATATGTTACAATGTTAAAAGAATAAAAGCTAAAAAAAGACAGTATGCTACAGTTAAAATAGGACAGAGGCAAAAGAATTACATACTGACCACCGCCAGCCTCTCTCTAAATATACTGAGACTGGGGCTAGATTTGACATAAGTTGGTAGGGAGTTCCAGAGTCGAGTCGGATGGTCCTTTGGAAGTAGGAGTTAGAGAAGTACTGAGTGTGAGACAAGGGGATTAAGTAATTTAGGTTTCTAGTTTGAATAAGATGAGATTGGTCGACTGCAACTGTCTGGGTCCTTATTTTATAAAACATTACTAATGAATTGTGTAACCTTCTATACTGGAGTGTATTCCATTCTAACGTTTTCAACATTTGTGTAACACTGCTGGTGTAACTATAGTCGTACATGACGTTTCTAGCAGCTGACCTTTAAACATTTTCGACTTTGCTAGTAAGGGTTTTTTGCCAAGGATGCCAGACGCTTGAACAGTACTCCAGTTGAGGGCGGACATGGGTGTTGTAGGCAGCAATTTTGACCCTTTTTATTGTCAGTTTTGACGTTTCGTTATATGAAGCGAAGAGTGGAAGTTGCTTTGGAAGTAATATTGTCAATGTGTTTGGACCAGTTTAAATCTTTGGAAATGGTTATGCCTAGGTATTTAGCTGCCTCACAAGTTTTTAACTCTATGTTGTGAAGTTTGTAGGGGTAGACCACAGGATCTTTCTTTCAAAAGATTCTAAGGACTTCACACTTGTCCGGGTTGAACTCCATGGACCATGTCTTCTCCCAGGTTTCTAAGCTATTGAGGTCTTGTTGCAAAGATATACTATCTGAAATTGAGTTGATGGTAAGGTATATTATGGTGTCATCTGCAAACATTCTTGCGTTACATTTGACCGAGTCTGGTAAGTCATTGATATATACCAGGAAGAGACAGAGCCCAAGAACAGACCCCCGGGGAACTCCAGACAGTACAGGAAGTTCACTGGAAAAATAACCATCAACAGCGACTTTCTGGGATCGGTTGGACAGGAAAGATTTGACCCATTTGGTGATTTGTGGGTTGACACCAAGGCATTGTAGCTTATAAATTAATCTTATGTGATCGACCTTGTCAAATGCCTTGGAAAAGTCCATGACAATAATATTTGTTTTTTGACCCTGTTCAGTGTTATTGTAAAATTCCTTAGTGAAATTAATGAGCTGAGTCTCACAACTGTGACCTGATCTAAAGCCGCGCTGGAACTGGCTAAGTAGCTCATGCTTGTCAAAATAGGTCATACGATTGGAAACAACAATGTGTTCATGGAGTTTGGAAGCAATGCAAGTTAAAGAAATTGGACGATTGTTACTAGGTTTAGACTTGAGACCTTTTTAAATACGGGGGCTACGGTGGCTTTTTTCCAGTCACTGGGTACTAAGCCAGATTCGAGAGATAACTTGTCTATATGGGCAAGTACAGGAGCAATTTCATGGTGGAGTTATTTTAGGATGCGTGGGGATAATTCATCAGGTCCTGAGGCTTTATATGGGGATAGGCCATGGAGCAGTTTTCCCACACCTTCAGTGGTGACCTGTATCTTACTCATCTTGGAGACTGGGGGTGAGAGGACGTTGGAACATATATGCTTCAGAATAAGGGGCTGGGGAGGGGAAAAGACAGATTCAAATTGTTTGTTTAAGATATTAGCCTTTTGGACGGGGTCTATGTGGGTAAGACCATCTGATTTGAGGGGGGCAATGCCGACATTTTCTTTTTTGTTGTGCTTGATGAAGCTGTAAACCTTTTTGATTTTACCAGGTTGTGAATCATGGTCAAATATGATGCTTTCTATATATGACCAGTATTGTGCTATTGTGCTCTTATTTGCTTCTGGATAGAAGGACCCATGTGGTTCTGGGACGATCTGTGTATGAAAAGAATTGGATCCACTGCCTTACCCTTGCATGATCGGAAGAGGCGACTAATAGGGTCTTAACACTTGGTTTTGCAGTAACTCTGTGATTCCAGCAGATATGCAAATTTTGATTCCATACGTCATGTTTTTATTTCGATGTAAATGAGATGTGGAACCAAAATTTGTAGTCCTGTTTGGCGCCATATAACCTATACTGTGTTGGTGCGCCGTAAAACCCAAATAGATAAATAAATAAACTGGATAGAAGACTTAAAGGATTTGAATCTTTGTTGGCGGGCTGGGGAGGGAGATTTGTGCAGTTTCCGGTATAGTTTATCACGCTTGTGTATAAGCCTGATAATTCCAGGGGTTAACCATGGCAAGTCGGCACGGGGTTTAGACATTTTGGATGGAATGTGTTTTGACTGGGATTCATTAAGGCAATCCTTGAATGAATTTCACGCTACTTCAGAGTCTGAATGGTTTTCGGTGAGAAAGCTAGCACCAAAAGCCTTCATATCAGATTTTAGTCCTTCCCAATTAGCCTTTTTGTAGAGCTAAATAGGGCGTCTAGGTTGGGTTGGGCGGCCCCTATTAAGATTCAGTTCATGGAATATTATATCATGATCTGAGGTGGCTAGACTCGGTAGGGATTTAACCAGATTGACATGGGATGGATGGTTTGTGAAAAAGAGATCAAGGGTGTTGGATAACCTAGTTGGGATCTTAACTATTTGTTCAAGATTATAATGGGAGCATCTTTCAATAAATTCTTCATAAAAGGATCTGTTTTTACAAGTTTGTTTAGGGGACTCATTTGACCAATCAATGTCAGGGAGGTAAAAGTCTAAAAAAGTCCAAGAAGTCATACTATGCTGCCCTTGGGTATTTTACTAAGGGATAACCAGAGTTGGGACAGGGAATCGGCGTCTAATTCTTGGGGTTTATAGTAGGCTCCGACAAAGGCCAGTGATGGTAATTTTGGCCCAGGTTATATTGCACGAGGTCTTGAGGTCTGGTTGATCTTGGCTCATCAGTGAGTTAGATATAGTTATCATTACTCCTCCGCCTTGACCTTCACTCCTGTCATCCCTATATACTTTATAATTAAGATTTTCAGGAAATATTTCAGAGGAACTGATGTCTGGCTTAAGCCATGTTTCAGTAACTTAATTTAAGGCAAATAACATCTGGTTTAATTTGGTCGATGACTAGGTGTAATTCAGGGATTTTGTTTTTGACAATGCGAATATTAATGTTAAGGACTGTGAGACGTTCAGATGTTTTTAGTTTAGGTTTGGGAGTAACCTTTCTCTTTTTAGGAATTGGGATAGATGAGGCCTTTGGGGTTTCTGGGGCCTCATGGAGAAAAGAAGAGCTATTTAAGCTGAAACTTACTTTACTGTGGTCGTGTCCTAGAGGAGAATAGTACGAAGTGTCACTGAGAGTATATTGGGATTCAGTCAGTGAACTTGAGTGGTTAAGAGAGCCGCACTATTACCAGCTGAACTTTGAGTCTGAGAGTTTATCGTAAGTATGACTGCCAATGCCTTTGCAGTCTATGTGAAACCAAGTTTCGCATTTGTCACACAGGATGCTTTTTTGTGACCAGGACACATTTTGGGAACATATCCCGCACGGGTACTGGGTAGGACAGGAAGCGCCTGGCGGGCCTGGGTTTGGTTCAATGTCTGGGGTCTGACATGCCAGAAGACAAAAAAGAAATAATAAGGAGGTCTTACTAGCACTGGGCTTCTCTTTGTGTTTTCTATATGAAATTACTGTTTTAAGGACGTTGGCAACTGAGATACCAACAATACTGGATTTTGGAGGGAAATGGTCGCACAGTAAATTACTCTGATCTGCTGAGCGGGGGAAAATGTAATGTGCAACTATAAAGATGAAAAGGCATAACAATGTCAGCCTTAGTTCCATCCTTGCTGGATTAGGATGATATCTAGACCAACCAGCAACTCTTTGTCCGAATTGGGTAATTATCAGAAAATAGTACAGTTGCAGTACGAGTCAAAAGCATCCAATAAGCTGGGAAGGTAATAGGAATTATCTACACAGCTGGTTAACTAATAAGTATCTTACCACCACCAGTTATACAAAATAAGGATATTGTTGGAAAGTTTCAAGTAAATTATTATTTTGTGTAAAGTTTACGAAAAAGATGTGAACTGTTCTCGACGCATGGCAAGACGTTTCCTATTTGCTCAAACATGTCAGCGTTGGGATCTTTTACAAATAACAAAGCTTCATTATTGTTACATAATTAATTAACTCAAATACATTCCCTGTATAAGTATACAGATATTTCATAGAAGTTGATGAATGGCCTTTTATAAACATTTTACTGACAATTAACACCACAAAATATCATTTCTCTTGTATTACAGACCACAATTCGGAGCTTTCACCAGAAAACCACTACACCAGAATGATGATATGGAGACCGTTGTTACGTTTTATAAGAACACATACCCTACTACTACATGTCACAAATACATCCAACAAGTTTCGAATTCAGCCATATTTGGCACTTAGAGTTACAACGATATCTGTGCTTCTTTTCTTGTTCATACTGTTTATAAATCAAGGTAAATATAAGCAGTCCGGTGATAGTAGATCTATTAGGATTTTGCCATTTTTTCATTCTTATATTTCTTTAGTTTAATTAAAACGATATACAGCATGATTCGCGTTTATGGCTGTATGGGCGTACAATAAATAATATGTACCGTCAAACCTGTGTTAAAAACCACCTCTGAACAGAGACCACCAGTCTCTAAAGACCACATGTTTTGTTTCCCATTTTAACATTTACAGTGTATTTTAACCTGTGAATAAAGACCACCTCCAAACAAAGACCACATTTTGGTTCTCACAAGGGTGTTCTTTGTAGACAGGTTTGACTTGTAATTAGAATAAAATCTGGTGTTAATGAGCGGTCGATAATTTGGATCTTACATGTAAATAAACACATTCTATTTAACAATTTATCTTTAAAATGTTTAAAAATTTCCCCACAACGATGAGATGTAAAATAAATGCAGATTTTAGTGAGATGTAATAATTAATTAGACTTTACAATTAGATTTTACTGCGATAGTAAAGGCATTAGATTGTATCGGGATATAAAAGACAATAATATAATAGTTAGGTATTACATAGTTTATCAATTAGATTTTACAGTTAGATATTACAGAGACTATCAATTACATTTTACAATTAGATTTCACTGAGATGTTAAGGACTGTCAATTAGATTGTACTGAGATGTAAATACTGAGATCATGAGATGTAGAAGACGCTTAAAGTTCAGCGAGATGTGAGATATAATTATATTAGGTCTTACTGAGATGAAATTGACAATTAGACAAGTCCATACTATTCAATGAATGTAAAAGGTTTTATGACGGTTCAAAGTCGGGGTTATGTCATAAATGTGGACTTTTCTATACACATTTGTAGAGAATGGCAATTTTCACAAAATTTTAAGAGTGAAGGCAGTTTGCAAACTTTACAAAACAAATACGTGATAGTGTTCGTTCTGTTTTGCAGTACGGAAGTTGAGGTTTAATTCCACATATTTATTAGAGGTCTGTCATAAATCATTGATGTTATAATCAATAACTGAATGAAATTAAGCTTGTATATTTTCAAAAGTTTAGCAGTTCTGAAAATTAATTATATTTTATCCTGTTAGAACTTAACAACTATGCCCCAACAATAACGTGATGTTTACAAACGTGACTATAAATAGATCTAAGTACTAGCAAATAAATGTATCGATATGGAATTCAACATTTTTTGTAACTTGTCAAAATCTAAATATTTAACGTGTTCGTGTCAATTACAAAGTAGCTTAGAGGTAAAGCATACTGTTTATGTTCAACGGATCTGTTTTTCGTGTGGGTTCGAAACTCAGCGAGGACAATTAATTTCTTTCATTTTTGCATAAAAATTAGATTTCTTCGACATGGCAGCAGAGAAAGGTTTAGTACGGAATCAAAGACTACATGAATAAAATGCATGTACAAAAGCGAATAATGAACACAATGTTATGTTATGTAAAGACATACATGCAAATATAAACAATCAAAGAAAGAAACAAAGAATACGAAATCAGAAACGAAGAACAGGAGAAGCCAAATTATCTGAAAAAAGTCTTTATGAGCTATTTTGCCTTATACCTTTTGGACAGTTAAAATGAAACAAATACTGATATTTATTTGTCAAGTAATGTACAAGAAATATGAATTGTTATTTTATCAGTTATCATGAAAAATGGACGCGTCCTCGCGTTTGCCCGGGAATCACGTTATCATTGGGGATTATTAAATTATATATCCTTGTCTGGTCAAAGTTCGTGGATATAAGAAACAACCATTTCATATTTGAATAAAATTAGCAAACAGCAACAAATGTATACTTACAATAAAATATTTAATATATATCCTTTTAACAGACACGCAAAAGGCATCAAAATACCATAAACCTTCCAGAAATATGCAAAACAAAACATGCATGTCTGTTAGTCAACCTACTTTCATTTTAATGCAAGTTCGTTTGTTTGTGTTGGGTTTAACGCCGTTTTTCAACAGTATTTCAGTCATGTAACGGCGGGCAGTTAACCTAACCAGTGTTCCTGTATTCTGTACCAGTACAAACCTGTTCTCCGCAAGTAACTGCCAACTTCCCCACATGAATCAGTGGTGGAGGACTAATGATTTCAGACAAAATGTCGTTTATCAAATAGTCACGGAGAACATACGCCCCGTCCGAGCAAGTTCGTGGATGACGTCATCAGTTTATGTGCTCACGCAATATTGTGAAAACCAAAACCAGACTATCAAGTTAAAATGTAAGCAAAGCAGACGAGATCGTATTTAGGAAATAAAAATGTAATTCTATGGTGTTTAAGGGGATTATGAGTTAGGGGCAATTTGGGATTAGTGAATACAACTTGTGAAGGTATTTTTGCATGCTTGGGCTTTTATTGGTGTTCTTACCTGTTAAATCCTCTTATTTTGACTTTTTTTGGTGTTTGACAAAAGTTTGTGTTTACTTCCGGATTTTCTGCGTACGCCAAAGCTGGAGTGTGACGTCATATATGATAGGGAATCAACGAACTTACACTATCCACGAACTTAGGCCGGACAACGATATAACTAGCAATTATACATGATAACTACAGCTCTTATTTTTCCATTAGTTAGGTGTTTACTTTTCCATAAGGAACAAACTTTATACCCCATTCACAAAAGAATATTACTGATAATGTCATTGATTAACCCATAGGCCTAATACAATGTATTTCTAATTTTAGATTCGGATGAACACGAAACGATTTTTGTGACTCAGAGACCGTTTTTCGTCAAAAGAGAAGACTTGCAGTTTCTAAGAAACCAAGAAAAGTGCACGAATGAAACCTTCTTGATGATTTATATTCATTCAAAACCTGACAATGCCGAAAGAAGGCGCATGATACGAAACACATGGGGATCACGTGATATTTTGGAAAAACACCACGCGAGATTAATTTTTGTAACAGGTGAAGTTGCAGACGAAAATTTACAAATTTTTCTTGACTTTGAAAATGAATTACATAAAGATATTATTCAAGTAAACTTTATTGATTCTTATAGAAACCTGACATATAAAGCAATTTCTGGATTAAAATGGGTGACTGAAAATTGTCAAAATGCTACATTTGTTCTAAAGACAGACGATGACATAATAGTTGACATAAACACAGTAGTAACTTTAATGATGTCAGATAATGATAACAGATGGCAAAAGACGAATCTTCTTGCTTGCCATATTTGGAAACACATGGATGTCGATAGAAATAAGAGCAGTAAGTGGTACACATCTTATGACGAGTATCCAGACGACTTCTACCTCAGCTATTGCTCTGGCTCAGCATTTATCATGAGTTATGATGTAGTTAAGAAATTTTATTTGAAATCTCACGAGACTCCATTCTTTTGGGTTGATGATTATTACGTCACAGGCATGTTGGCTCTCGCTACTAACGTCACCCCTGTCCCACTGAATGAAAGATACAGTGTTTTAAAAACTGCAGATCTGCGAAAAGAGCTGCCCAGCAATGCAAGTCTAACATTTATTCACTCTCCTGATACAAATACATCTTCGTATGTTTGGCAAAACTATCTAGGAAGAAAGGGACAAACACTGAAAAAGCAAACCATGTAGGATTGGGACAACATGTGCCATCAGTCTTTTATGTAAATTTGTGTTTTATAATAAAGAGTGATACTGTTCTATTTTTATGGTGTTCCATATTTCAGGGATATATCGAAGTGTAGTTTTAATATAAACTCTGTGAAAGGTCATTGCAGAATGGTTAATATTAACGAATATACAATCTTTACAAACGGGTTACTCTCAAAACAAAACCAAAGCGCAAAATATTTAGCTTTGATTAAAGCATTTCTGATATCTTCCTGAATCCCAGTAAATGTAGGCCCTTAGTATCTAGCGGATACTGAGGACTTACTCCAAAATCGAAACCAACCTTCATTTTTTTATGTATCTTTTCAGAATTGTTCAGACAGTACAAATGTATATTGTCTAATGAGTTTTCCCCGAAAGTAAAGTTTCTAAGAGGCCTGTACTGGTTCTTCCCAGGAAAGACGGCTTCGCGTGTATCGGTTCTATACACCGGGTACGTTAAAGAACCAGACTGTCTATTCACAAAGAGCTAGGCTAAGTTAGCCGGACAGACTGTATCTAAATATAATTCCTCTCTATCTGTCCTTGGGGCTTTATCTCACTTTGGCTCTCTGGTCAGATCGCTCTGTGTCTGTACAAGTAGAGGATGAATTTCGCGCCTTGTGTGGCTGCGTTTGCTGTATGTAAAGCGCCTTTGAACGTGTTTATCATGAAAAGCGCGCTATATAAATCTGGTATGATAATAATAATAAAAAAGTTTGCAAGCAACAATCTATTTGCAAAAAAAAAAGTCAAAATTGATTTTTCAGTAACAGTTGTGCTGTCATAAAGGTCTAAATTTTATACCCTTCAAAATTGATTTCTGACTATAAATTGAAGTAGGCAAGCTATTTTGAAAGTTTAACAAGTCCAGAGTTCTCTACAATAAATGAACGGCCAGCCTTACATTTATAGAGAAAAAAATGAAACAACACCAAATCATAGAAAGAAAGGATTGTTTCACTTGAAAATGGAACAGCATATAAAACATGTGTATTTCTCTATAGAACAACTGCCATTTTACTGACTGAAGCATTGAAATATGAAAGGGACTGCCTAACTTAACTTTAACAAGCCACACTTTCGGAAGTCCAGCGCCTTGGAAAACTCGCCATTTTCAAGGAACTGATGTATATGTTCGTTTTGATGTATTTGCAAATTGCAATAATGTCCAAGTACTGAAATTTCACATAAGTTTCGGAAACGTAGTTTTCAGCAATGGTTTATTTTTATTTCGGTACAAATGACCTTCATTTCTAATGGGGGACAACATTTTGGGAATATTATCAGAATCCGTCATACGGGACATTATGGTAGAACATGTAATTGCCAGGTAAATTGTTGGTAAAGTTGTTCTTTTATCAAATAATTCTGTGTTTTGATGATAAGTTCCTAAACCTTAACCCTTAGCTTGCTGGCGGCAAGTGATTCTGCCTTTTCGACCAGTGCAGACCAAGATCAGCCTGCACATCCGTGCAGTCTGATCATGGTCTGCACTGTTCGCTATTCAGTCAGTAAATTTTTAGTAAACACCCCTTCAAAAGATAAATGGTACTGCCCAAATTGGAAGATGGACCAGTCCATTATAGAAATTTAGCATGGTCAGGGTTAAAGAGAAATCAGGGGATGAAACCTTGTTACGGAAATGTAGGATCATATAGTAAGTAATATGTATATAAATGTATCATTCGAATTAAAAACGACCAGTCATCATTTTCATAATTAAAGTCTTTTAATTTCATTCCACTAAAAAGTTCCCTAAATTACTAGATGAAATTATAAATGTATATACATCATGTATACATGTAATTATGTAAATTCCTATTTCGATTAAATTAAAAATACTTCTGTTATCGTAAATATTACTGTTTTATTTCGTGACAAGTAGAAGCTGAAATATACATACAACAGCTTTTTTGTTTTATAACAGATTTATTACAGATTACTAACGTGAAAAGAGCTAGGAATGCATATGCAAAATGGGCGAAAATATTGAACTTTTATCTCCGGACTTTTTACACAGTTTGTTTCTATTGGTTTAGGCTATGGATATAGCGTTTTGTTTGCTGAACTCGTCAATGTGTTCAATACGACACGATTTGCCGCTTCCTTTGTACAAAGCATATACTTTGTAATGACTAGCTTTGGAGGTATATACTACTTTAAGTGGAGGAATATACTTCTAAACGACTTTCAGTGGAGGTATATACTTCTAAAGGACTTTAAGTGGAGGTACATACTTCTTAATGACTTTCAAGGAGGTATATACTACTTAATGACTTGAAGTGGTAGTATTTACTTACATATGGCCTTAAGTTAAGGAATATACTTCTTAACGACTTTCAGTGGAGGAATATACTTCTAAAGGACTTTTAGTGGAGGTATATACTTCTTAATGACTTTCAAGGAGGTATATACTTCTTAATGACTTTCATTGCAAGTATATATTTCTAAATGACTTTCATCGGAAGTATATACTTGGTAATGACTTTCAGTGGAGGTATATACTTTTTAAGGACTTGTTTTAAAAATGCTTATGAGATCTTCCTGTTACACGATGCTCATTAACAATGTTCCTCCATTAAACAGGTTGAAGAGAACGACCATCATCGATTAGTAAATGTAACACATTTTCTACAGAAGTTTGACATACGTACAACGATGTTGTTAATAACCTTTTTTCTAAACATAGTCATACATAGCAGTTATTTTCTTTATTATAAAAAGAATTCCGTGATAAATTAGGATATACATCACGGAACAGGAGCAAAGGTACTTAATATATTATAGGCGCATGTAACTTCAGTAGAACATGGTATACAGCGAATACATCAGTTATGAGTAAAGTATAGAATATTTGAATGACAGTTTGTATGTTTTCCGGGGCAATGTAAATAATTTCATAATATCCTTAAGGATTGGACATACTTGGGAGAGGTCAAGTTGTCGTATTTTGCCGTGTAATAAAAAACGTGCGTAACACCACGGTCCAACTGTGAACAGAGAGCACTTTCCTAAGGATAATTGCTTTTATTTTCAATTAAAATCTTTCCATTATTTTAGAATAAAGCTAGACTTCTTTTCTTTTTACTTTCCGTTTTATTTGTATATATATTATGTATAACAACTTCCACCTCCTTTCTCTGAAAAGCAAAACAAGTTATAGCTGCTTCGTATTTCTTGTATCATACAGCCACAAAAATTGTCATTGTCGTACAGTGAGTTATGTTTACATAAAATCTGGAAAGTTAGCCTTTTTATTTCAGTATATATGCGAGAGAAATTTCCAAAAGGTGTGCGGTAAAAGTTTGTTCACAGGTCTGGGAGCGACGACCCATTTTGGACGCCCTTCGTTCGAGGAATTCTTCAAATCTCTTCACCATGAACACCCTTTCGTAAGTCAAGGTTTTATATCACGGACCCGTGACGAATTTCGACAAATTCCTTATGATTACGTATTCTCCGAAGGCGATTCCGGCATTTTCCGGCAGGTTGTTCGTGTGAGCTACGTAAGCGGCCGGGAAATGCCGAAATAACATTATATTACTTAATGTCACGTAAATTGCCGAAAGTCATTATGGGTCCATTATCATGTATGCAAACTGTTTAAAGCAGATGGGCGTGTTTAGTTATGGACCTCCACAAATGACCAAATGACACAGACTACCGATAACGCAGGCGCAACGAACAAATATCATAATTTCTTAACAACTAACACGACCTCATTCCCAAAATGTCCGTCATCGTATTCATCAAATTCCTCTTTTCTGACGAAAGCTGAACATTTGTTAAAAAATATCAGCAGAATAGTTTTGATATTTACTAAATTCAGATTTTGTATCATGCAAAGATCCTTAGTAGAACGGCCTGTGTCTTCCTTTTTTTAAATTTTACAAACTAAAAGCTTGCTTCTGACAATTCCATATATAATCTAGACACAAATCAATTGAACAATTCGGATAGCAAAAATCAGGGTTGTCCATCCAATATGAAATTGAATTAAAATGAAAAATCAGCGAAATGGAAGCATAAACGTTTAATTTGAAAGCAACATATATAAGCGTTTTTTCTTTTTCAGGTGAAACAAGTGGGCGTGTTTAGTTGTGGCCCTCCGCCAATGACATTAAATGTTGACCGCGCATACTCAGCAATGAACAAATACGATGACTTTCTAACATATTCTCACCACTTTGAGAACTTTTAAGCTTTTGCATGCAAGTACATACAGCTATCATTTAAAGGCATATAGCTTTGAAACTTATTTTTTCCTTTTTCTAGGTCAACTACCAACCTCACTGGGTCAAGTCCCATAACTCTGACATGTATTTTGAGCAAATTATGCCCCCTTTTGGACTTGGAAAATTCTGGTTAAAGTTTTACATGCAAGTTACTATCTCCAAAACTAATGCAGATATTGAATTGAAACTTCACATGTGTCTTCGGGGTTATAAAACTAGTTGATAGCAGCAAGTCCTATAACTCTGACCTTCATTTTGGCCAAATTATGCCCCCTTTTGGACTTAGAAAATTCTGGTTAAGGTTTTGCGTGCAAGTACATACAGCTAATTCTGTCAGAATAATTTGTATATTTAATATATTGATAACGTAACACATAAGCACAGATAGTGCTTGACTCCCTTTTCATGTTGCCATTGCTATAATTTTTGTTGAATTGCTGTTATTAATAGAATTTGGGTCATTTATGGTTGATTTGGGTTCATTATATGGATAGCTGGGTCCCAGCTTCGCACATTATGTCATATACAAAAGTTAAAGGGAACCAGATATTTGATAGAGCAAGTACTCGCTGTAAAATGTTATGTTTAAATTTGGACCAATCAGAAACAAGTTCTAAAAATAGCACGTCTGCTGGGGTATAAATACGTAGATGGATGACAGAGAGTTCATTCGGTATCCAACGGTGGAAGAAGACACATCGAGGATTCAACTAATAATTTACCCCAGTACCTTGAGAAGGAGACTATTGCAGTTACCCTGTCAGGGCGGATAAATTATTAAAAAGAAAACTTTGGAAGTTCTTAGACTAAAGAAAAGTAGCAGAATTTCGATAAGGTTTCGAGCTATAGGGCCAGCGCATAAGAGTTTTACCTTAAAGGTAATTGAATGCTATAGACGAAAGCATATATAGGCTGAGCATCGGGAAGCTGAGACAGAGAGCCAGAGTTTGGTAATCACTGAGATAGTAGGGGAGTTCCAGCTTATAGACGGTTCAGCGTTACTGGCGAAGTACAGCCAAGGCATCGGGGATATACCTATATGGTAGGTGAATGCTACATATGATAGCATATAGGCGCTGAGCATCCAGGAGTCAGGGCAATCTTATAGAGTTTGAGAGGACAGAGGCCGAGCATCTATGCGATAGGACTCGTATGTTTTTGATTGAACGACATTGTCTTACGGGAACTTCAACAAAAAGACCAGTCAAGTATAGAGTCTCCAGCCTATAGGAGTTTGAGCTAATCATTTTTAATTGAAGATTGTTAGTTTGAAACATTTAGTGATTTGCCTGATCCATGAAATTGTCTAGCTCATAATAGAAATCATTTACAAATCATTGGTACACGAATCATTTAGGCAAGGTAGCCAGAGCAAAATTCTATATCTGAGATATTTGGTCTCACCAGCTTTACGTTTTAACAAAGGACATTCTACGTCGTTTGTCAGCTAGTCAAAGACATAGTCACCTTAGCGATTGGACCCAAACCATTGTTTAGGATACTAAAGGCGTAGGCACTTCCCTGGGTCATATAACCAGTATCCTGACAAATACTAAAAGGCATATAGATTTGAAACTTATTTTTTCTTTTTCTACATCAATTACCAACCTCATTGGGTCAAGTCCTATAACTCTGACATGTATTTTGAGCAAATTATGCCCCCTTTTGGACTTGGAAAATTCAGGTTAAAGTTTTACATGCAAGTTACTATCTCCAAAACTAATGCAGATATTGAATTGAAATTTCACATGTGTCTTCGGGGTTATAAAACTAGTTGATAGCAGCAACTCCCATAACTCTGACCTTCAATTTGGCCAAATTATGCCCCCTTTTGGACTTAGAAAATTCTGGTTAAAGTTTTGCGTGCAAGTACATACAGCTAATACTAAAAGGCATATAGATTTGAAACTTATTTTTTCTTTTTCTACACCAATTACCAACCTCACTGGGTCAAGTTCCATACCTCTGACTTATATTTTGGGCAAATTATGCTCCCGTTTGGACTTAGAAATTCTGGTTAAAGTTTTACATACAATTTACTATCTCCAAAACTAATGCAGATATTGAATTGAAACTTCACGTGTGCCTTCTGGGTTATAAAACTAGTTGATAGCAGCAAGTCCCATAACTCTGACCTTCATTTTGGTCCAATTATGTTCCCATTTGAACTTAAAACTCTTTTGATATTTAACCTTGTTGGGTAAAATCTTCCTGCTTCTGGGACAATATTTCGAAAAGTCGAGCTTGGCTGTCTAACGGACAGCTCTTGTTCTTGTCTGGTCTGCAATTTTGTGTAAGCATTAATTCACTCTAGTTGACCATGTTATATGCAAGACCCGGAAGCCTAGATCCAAGGTCACAAGTGGACGTCAAGGATTTGTATAATCTATAACATTTTAATATATTTATATTCAAATAATCTTGCACACCTTTTATCATAATTAATTATTATTCTCAGTTACATATTCTCAGTTGCGTGCAAGACTTAGATCAACAGCTCAAATGTAAAGGTCACGCTTATAGGTCAAATAGGTTTGCATCATTTGAAGTACAAATGAAAACAACTTTAAACCTTAAAAGACAAACCATATATTTCTCCACCAGTTTGATTTTTATGAAACATATTAGATATTGAACCCATTAGTGCATAACTACTGGAGATACACTTAAACGGTAGCACACAATCAGTGTCTGCTCTTAAAGAAAATGCATGAGAAAAGGTTAATGAATGAAGCTAAAACCATTTTGCACAACACATTTGCATTTTGTTGTTATTTTGAATATCTGTTTGTGTATATATATATATATATATATATATATATATATATATATATATATATATATATATATATATATAATAAAATATGATTAAATCAAAGAAAATAAAAAATGAAACTTGAACAGCGTTGTAAAGACGAAAGATAATAGGTAAAGGTAGATTTCTCGGAAGCACGGAATACTAAAACCACAGCCTCGGAGCCACGCATTTGCAAAGTAGGCCCACAACAAAAAGAAGCTGTAACGGAAAAATGTTACAGACGGGTTGATTAAAAAATCTAACAAGTACATATAAATTAATGCCAAATATAGATAGAGGGGGAGGAAGTGGTAAGGGGTAGAAAGAGGGTTGGGGAGGAAGTTAAAGGGGAAAGTAGAACAAGGATGAATATACAAAGGGAATGCCACGTTCGTTAATCACAGTTACACTACAACGTAAACCACAATAACGCAGACACCCATATATCAAAGATAAACACACAACCACACCCAACTAACTAACATAGAAAAACAGACAAGTAAGACCTAAGAACACTGCAGGGCACCGCTTTAGACACACAAGCACACAGACAAGCAGGATAAAACAATCGTGCACCTCCCTAGGACTCCGGGAGCCAAAATAAGGGTGGGGGTGGGGGGGGGGGACAGTCAGTAACCTATATAAAGGAAACTGGGGCTTTAAACGCGTTTAGGGCATGCCAACATCGAACTTACCCTATTTTCAACAAGTTAGACAACACAATGTAAATAAAATCCCCGCTGAGAAAGGCTCTAACATTAGCGAAAAAATACCAAATTAATTAAGTAAAACATAAAATTAAGGTAATCTAAGGTATAATTACACCAATGTACTCAACAACTTGTCTGAAGTCAGAGCACCAAGAGTCTAACTTTTAAGGGCAGACTAAAAAAACTGCAAGACAAAATTCAACTCCCTCCGTCCGTTTGTATGTAGGATTTAGGAGAAAAGCATCATGTAGTCTTACACTTTATTAGTCATCGCACCATCAAATAGGAAAGCGTAGCGATTAACTATAGAGGGGTCAATCACTAAATATACACTGTGCTTCACGATTTTCGCATCGTATCCTCTTTTAATAAACTTTTTACAATAAGAACTGTGTTTTATAAACTGCATCTCCATAGTATTCCGGGTGAGTAAGTCTAAGTTTTAAAAGTGATTTTAGGTTAGTATTGTATTTTTGTAACAGTTCGGACGATCTGTAGTAAAATTTACTGAAAGCTTTCCGTAGCTTATGATAACGGTAAACCCTGTTTTAATAATTCCTGGGTGATATGAAGATTTCTATCATTAAAATCCTCTTTCTTTGAGCAAGCTCTTGCAAAACGAACATGTTGTGAAACATAGACACCGTATGATGTTGCTCGAGGGAACAACAAAATAACATAGCAGACAGACATTCAAATGGACAAACTAGAAGATGCTTTTATAGAAAAGCGCATGTCTCCCTAAAAGCATAGTAGTAACTGGCAAGAATTCAATCAGGGACAGGAGCAAAAATCAAAGAGACATTGATGGTTGGTTTTGTGACTGAAATGCAACAGGGATCATCTACTCATCATGTCCAATCATCATACGAAGTTTCAATATTCTTGGTAAAGTGGTTTTCAAGTTATAGATTGAAAACAATTTTACATGTTCTGGCCCCTGTGAAATTGATTTTTGATCGAATGACCCCACAATCAAAAGGGGTCATCTAATCTGTATGTCCAATCATCCCATGAAGTTTCAACATTCTGGGTCAAGTGGATCGCAAGTTAATGATCGGAAACGTTTTCCATGTTCAGACTCTTGTGACCTTGACCTTTGATGGGTGGCCCCAAAGGCAGGTTTTCTACTCTGTAATCCTATCATCATATGAAGTATGAAGGTTCTTGGTAAAATGGTTGTCAAGTTATTGATCGGAAATGATTTTTCATGTTATGGCTGTGACCTTAACCTTTGATTGATTGACGCAAAAATCTATAGGTGTCATCTTCTCTGCATGTCCAGTCATCGCATTCAACATTCTGGATCAAGTGATTCTCAAGTTAATGGTTGGAAACGGTTTTCCATGTTCAGCTCCTTATGACCTTGACCTTTGACAAAATGACCCCAAAAATGATAGGGTTTATCAAGTCCGCATGTCCAATCATCCTATAAAGTTTTTACATTTTGGGTCAAGTGGTTCTCAAGTTATTGATCGGAAACGGTTTTCCATGTTCAGGCCCCTATGACCTTGGCCTTCGATAGTGAACAAAGAATCAAAAGGGGATCATCAGATCTATATGTCCTGTCACCCTATGAAGTTTTAATATTTTGGATCAAGTGGTTCTCAAGAAATTGATAGAAACGGTTTTTCACGTTCAGGCCCCTGTGACCTTGACCATTGATGGAATGACCCCAAAAACAATTGGGGTCGTTTGCTTCATAAGTCCTATCATCCTATCAAGTTTAAAGGTTCTAGGTCAAAAGGTTCTAGAAATACTGATCGGAAATGAAGTGTGACGGATTTTGGCCAATGTGACCCTGACTTATGACTGAGTGATCCCAAAATCAACAGATGTCATCTACTTGGCATGTCCAATCATACTACAAAGTTTCAACATTGTGGGTCATGCGGTTCTCAAGTTATTGATCGGAAACTGTTTTCTATGTTCAGGCCCCAGGTAAAATAGACCTTCGATGGAGAGACCCCTAAAACATTAGGGGTCTTCTTCTCCAAAAGCCCAACCACCCTTTAAAGTTTGAAGGTTCTAGATACGACCCCTACTCCAAAAGCCCTACCATCCTATAAAGTTTGAAGATTCTAGATCAAATGGTTCTTAAGTTATTGATCGGAAATCAAGTGTGGGTGGACGGACGGGGCAAAACAGTAGGTCTCCCATCACTATGGAGTGGGGTAGGTTGGGGATGGGGGAGGGGGGACAAAATAAAATAATGTACATGTTCCCCATACTTCCTCTGTGAATAACGTACTCCTAAAAACAAAATCAGTTGTACTAGGAAATGGAAAAATCCTCCTTTTGCAAGAGACAGAGGTACATACAGACAGATGTACGACTGGAAGAAAACAAAACAAGAGGGCCACGATGGCCCTTTATCGCTCAGCAGAGTTGATCTGGCCTACTGACTTAGTTTTTGACCCCACGTGACCCAGTTGCAAACCTGAGCTAGAGATCATCGATACAAACGACCAAATTTCATAAAAATTGGGTAACAACTGTGGCCTCTAGAGTTAACAAGTTTTTCCTTTGATTTGACCGGGTGACCTAGTTTTTGATCTCACAAGAACTAGATTCGAACTTGATATAGAGTTCATCAAGACAAACATTCTGACCAATACTCAATGAGTACTTAAACTTTGGACTCTAGAGTGTTAACAAGATTTTCCTTTGATCTGGCCTACTGAACTAGGTTTTGACCCCACATGACCCAGTATCAAACTTGACCTAGAGATCATTCAAAGTTTCTAATATAAAAAAACCCTGTGGTAAGTACATGTCAGACACAGGGGTGTGGCCATCTTTTGACCTTCGGGCAATAAGTTGGACAAGTATGGTATACATAAAGGGAAAAGTCACCACGTCCCCTGGCAGCCATGTTTTTTTGACGAATCGAAATAATTTGAATAATCTTGGCAGAGGGTCACATAAGAACCATTTGTGTACAATGAGTTTAAAATCGGGCTAGCAGTTTTACACATGAAGATATTTTACATATATATACATATAGGAAAAAGTGACCACGTCCACTGGCGGCCATGTTTTTTGACATTAACAAAATAATTTGAACAACCTTGGTAAAGGGTTACACAAGGCTATACCACGCCATCTGGCGGCCATGTTTTTTGACGAATCAAAATAATTTGAACAATCTTGGTAGAGGGTGACATTAGGACTATTTGTGTAAAATTATTCTAAAATCGGGCCAGCAGTTTCAAACAAGAAGACTTTTAAAATTTCTCCTATATACATATAGGGAAAAATGACCACGCCATCTGGCGGCCATATTTTTTTGACAAATCAAAATAATTTGAATACTCTATCTTGGTAGAGGTTCACACAAGGACCATTTGTGTAAAATTATTCTTAAAGGCCTAGATTTTGGCAGTGGGCCAAGGGATTTCTGTCTTCACCAGCACAGTTGGGGGCTAATGACCATCACAGTATGGTTCCAATTAACAAGGGTCAATGTTTATTGGAGAGTCAGTCTACCTTACAAGTGTATCAATTAGTGAGAAGGGGAAACAATGTAATTTATCTTCAATTGATATATAATTGATAACTTTTAAAGTTATACTAGTTTGTTGGGTTTTTTTGGCATTTCTGTGTAAAGAAAAATATTTGTTGATCAAACACAATAATAAGATAATCAGAAACTTATTTTCACAGTAATAAAATAATGATAAACTTACTTAAAGAAATATGCAAGTTTTTATTTTTTCAAAGTCTGTCTGGAGAATTGTGATATTTCAGAAAATTGTGACTGTCACTCATCTAAAGCTTGCAGAATACTGTAAATAACATTTGTCTAAAAATTGAAAACAGTATGTGCATTTCAAAGTTACAAAGCATAGCATGAAAAAAAGTCACTTTTGGCAACATACTGAAAATGAAAATTCAGTATAGATGGAACACAATAATTTTAAGTTCAAATAATGTTGATTACATGAATACAAGAAACCCAGTTTCCAGTTAGAAAAATATTGTTTGTCAGCACAAAGAACTCCTGAAGTTTTCACTATACTTGTGTTTTATTATCATTATTATTTTCAATATTATTACTGTATCTTTAATCATCCTTTATGTAATATAATAATAATAATAATAATAATAATAATAACAATAATAATTATAAATATTATTATGATTATTTTTATTATTATTATCATCATTGTTATAACATTAAAGTAATACTTATTATCATCTATATAATATCAAAATAATAATTAATATTATTATCATTCCACATTCACTGAAGAAAAATTAATTTCTTTCAACTCCACTGCACACATCTTCATGGTCTAGTTGGGGTCCCTGCTGTGCTAATTGCCCTCTAATCAGTTACGGTTACATAATCGCTGATAAGCAGCAGATAAGATGGGAGTTGTATATTGGATTTGGGGGGGGGGACACTTATATAGTAGTGAATCTAGGCCTTTAAATCGGGCCATTAGTTTCACACAAGAAGATTTTTAAAGTTTCCACTATATACATATAGGGAAAAGTGACCACGCCCTCTGGCGGTCATGTTTTTTTGATGAATCAACATAATTTGAACAATCTTGGTAGAGGGTCACACAAAGACTATTTGTGTAAAACTATTCTAAAATCAGGCTAGCAGTTTCACACAAGAAGATTTTTAAAGTTTCCACAATATATGCATATAGGGAAAAGTGACCACGCCCTTTGGTGGCCATGCTTTTTTACGAATCAATAAAATTTGAACATTCTTTGTAGAGGGTGACATAAGGACTATTTGTGTGAAATTATTTCAAAATCGGACCATCGGTTTAGGAGATGTCGTTTGAAGACTTTTCTACTTTTAGCTCTGGTGGCTCCTATGTGCAACCAAACGGAACCATTTGAAAAACTTTGGTAGAAGACCATCCATGTCAAGTTTCATCAAAATCCAGTGGTTATGGAGGAGATGTCTTTTAAGCACAATTGTTGACGACGGACGAAGACGCACGCATGCACTGACGCACGACGGACACAGCTTGATCACAATAGCTCACCATGAGCATTGCTCAGGTGAGCTAAAAATAACCATCTATATTATGTACGCTTCATGATGAAACTCAAAGATTTGAACACATATTTTTTACATCAAATGATCTACTAGTATTTTTATTATATTTTCATTAACACCAGGCTGCCATATCAACCACATTCGTACTGACATAACAACATACACAGACATTCAAAATCTCCTTACGATCCTTTACCAGCATACCAAATTTAATTAAAATATCTCAAGACAGACTGGGGCGGAGTATTAGATAGATAGGCGGTCGGAAAATATATTGTTCCTCTCTCCTCTCGATTTCACTAATGGTCGGAGAATTAAAACTGTTAAATATCCTATGGTATACTGCTAACTCAAACAACATTCGTTACAATTAAAAATCATGTTTTATTTATACTTTATATAATAATGCATTTTAATCAACCATGAAACATTAAAAAACATACAAAAATAGTTTATTACAATATACAAATGTTATCACAAACAGTTAACAACTAAGAAACCACACAGTACCGTTTGAGGAAATATATCAAAAGCGTTAAACCTCGATTAAAACGATCAATTCATCAGGAAATAAACTGGGCTTAAGTGGCAGGGTTACTGTAAAAGCAATAATTTTAGCGAGGGTTTAATATTTGCTATAATTGCGAGGACCTACATCTCGTGAAAAATAATCCTCGCGTAAATATTGACCATTAGACTAAGTATAATTCAACTTAAAGTAGGAAACCATTTTAACAATTTCGCGAATATGAAACCTCCCGAACATACGCAAAATTTCAAATTCGCAAAATTTTGACCCAACTTGGTACTTTTACAGTAATCTGTTTTAAGCCTATGGCAAATGAAACTGAATAAACTTGGTGTATGAAAACGATGACAAATACCAAAAATAAATAGCCACATTCCAATGATGAAGCTAATAGTAAGCAAAACCCTCACCAGCGGATAACAAACCTGTAATCGATTGGTCCCCAAGATACAAAGTAAGCTCTGAATTTCTGAACACTTTTGTATATGTCCTTACAGTATACTTTGTATGAAACATTCGTCATTCTTTCACAAAAGACTCAAACCATGGACTACATCTGGTAACATAAACATGATGATGAAATTTCAAAGTTAAATTGTTAAGTATGGTCTGAAGAATTTAAAGTTGCGTATTAGGGAGAGTACATTACCATTGGTCATTATTTGCAAGGTATTGTTAGGAAACAACCAGTCAAATGCTTAAGCCATGTACACTGTACAAAGTAACCTCTGAATTTCTGAACATTTTTGTACATCTGTCTTTACAATATACTTTGTCTGAAATACTGGGCATGCATTCACCAAAGACTCAAACAGAATCTGAACACTGATTTCTCTATTTCTTCAATGTTTGTTTAAGGCAGTCTTACAAGTACATAAACTGAAAAACGATTTTGCAAAATATGTATAAAATATCAAGAAAACAGCAGTCTGAAAACTGCTCTTTTTCTACAATATAGACAATTCTGGTCCTCAATTCATACTGATACATGATATATATAAACTAACAAATGAGAATTCAAACACCTTCGCGACCAAATTTCAGACACGTGTTATTTTCAAGAAACTGTTTTACTTATCCATGCATTTCCTGTTCAGTGATGGACACAGACCTTCAAGTTTCTTGGAAAAGGTCATGTCTCTGAAAATACTGTTTGCAGACAATTCCGATGTTCTAGTCACTTGGCTAAATGTAGAGCTGATGTCAACACATAGGACCATTCATTGATTGTTTTAGATTCCTCTTAGAACAGATAGATCCCTGGCACACATTGATAATCTACAGAAATGTTTCAAACAGATCTATACTTTCTGAAAATAAATCGTTTTTTTTTATTTCATCAAGGCAGTGGAGTCATTCAAACTCTCCATGGCTATTCCGATTGAGCACTCTATTTTCTTTCCGGGCCCTTTCTGCAGCAAAGCACACTATATGACTAGCAAGTGTGTCATCTGGTCCTGTCTCGATAACTTTGGAGTCTTGATTCTACAAAAGAAAAATTTGATTTTATTCATAATTGCTATTCATAACCTTCATATGTATTAATAAAAATTAAATACCAAGATTTAAAATTTTCTATGGCCAACTTCAAGATGGTATGTCTTGCAATGGAAACTGACAGGAGCGGTAAATAAAGTGACAAACAGGATGGGCATAAGAAGAGTTGGTTGTGACAATTGTGAAGTTAGCCAGATGGGTAAATTTCTTACATGAATGTGTATGGGCAAGTTTTCCTTTCTAGTTTCTTATATTCAGTGACATCGACAATAATTTCTTATCATTCTGTAAGGTACCGAGGCAAAAATAATCCAATACAGAAAAAATGTAAGCTTGCTCACACATATACCAAAACACATTTATTTTTATGTTAACATAGCCCATAAGCTTGGCGTGGGAAGTTTGGCATGTAAAAATATCAGCTGTAGTTGGAAGAGGAGCACTGGGAGAAGAAAAGCATAAGGCAGGGCAGGCATATGAAGGATTTGTCGTGAAACGTACCATCTGAAATTGCAACAGAGAGCCAACTGAATTTTAGAATTTCTCATAAAAGAAGGTTAAGTATGGTCTTACGTGAAGGGCGGTAACAAACGCTTTGATTACTTGATAATCAGCGCCTCCGTGTCCCATCAGAGCACGTGGTGCCATTTCATCTTCAGGATCGAAACTGTCTATAATACAAAGACGCATAATTTTTCAATGTTACGTGTTAAGTCAAGTACTTCGATTGGTTCGTTTCAAGAGACCAAGATCACTTTGATTGATCAAAGTCCCTGGATAAGTGTAATAATTCATTAAGGGATCAGAACCATTACAAACGGATGGATCTGAAAATATCTCAAGACTGTTCACTCGGCTTTCGAAAACTTCCAAGGAATAAGGATTTTCTCCTAAAAATTGGTATACTTTCCAAATTCATGCATGAAACATGGTGCTGCGACCTTGTTCAATAGTGTCTAACATCTGTGTGAAGTTTCAATCTAGTATCCTCATTAGTTTTTGGAGACAGTAATTTCCATCCCAAATTTAACCTGCCTTTTCCAAAAGTCCAAAATGGGGCGTAATTTTGCCAAAATACAATTAAGAAAATATGGAACAAGCACATTTCACCCTACTTTATCCGCCTAAAAATCTTGTACAAATTTCAATTTAGTATATGTACTGACACTAGAGAGAGCAATTTGAATGCAAAACTTCAGCCTAGGCTTTCTAAGTACAAGAAATGGCAAATTTTGTGTATCTGGATACCATAACTCTGTGTTATTACTACAAAGATAGGTGTGAAGTTTTAATGTAGCATCTGCAACTGTTAAAAGCACCTTCATATTCCTGTGTTCTCGAGATGCCCACACCAACTTCTTTATGAGTATCAACAATATTTCTTCTTAAGTTGCTTGGTTCATATTTGGGATGATTTTCTGTCCATCTTTGTATTACATTTATCAACTTTTCATAGACTTCTGATATTGTACTCTTTGAAGAATATTAACCAAAGTTGCCAAGTTTAAGAACAGGCAAAACTCTAAAAACACACATCTTGTCACACTAATACATACACATTGTCGCTAAGTACACTACCAGAAAATCAAACAAGTTTCAAATGAAGAAAACAGACTGAGGACTTTATAAAAAAAAACGTGGCAAACGCAGACATTTATCAATTTATCAGACCAGCCAGTGCGTGTGCAATAGCCCTTCTTGTTTTTAGGAATAACACAGAGCAATTCTTTATGAGTGAAGATATTTTTACTGACAATGTGTTTCAGTATGTATACTGCTCGTCAAATCAGTCGCATTTAAGGTGTGAAATGATGACTTGTACACCAGCCTAAGGGCTAATTTGAGCAATTCATGTAGACCATAGCCATTTTCTATATACTGTCTGTTTGGGTTACTTCAAACCCTGTAACATTTGAGTGCAATTAGAGCATTCAATGGTTTGTTGTATAAGTTTAGCCATCCAGCTGGGTTTTGGAAGGTCTGTGGTTCTACCGAGATGCCAGAAAGTGCCTAAAATAATGCCCAGATGTTCACCTAGGGTCTTCTGTAAGAAAAGGTAGGAAAACATATTGCCTAAAATCGTGCCAGTCTGACTTCAAATTTTAAAAAACAAAATGCAACTATTTTTCATCAGTTTGCCACTGTTCCTTGGTTTCAAGTCAGACTGACAAAGTTAAGATCTTATGGTGACATTCCACTTTTCTATGGTAGACATAAATCCTAGGTACCCAACTAGGCATTATTTAAGGCAAAGGCAAACATTGTATTTCCAAAGACAGTTGAATTGCTTCATTGCAGGAAATAATGCTTTATCTGAAGTGGAGAGGTAATCTGCAATGATTCAAAGTTGTCAGCCTGAACCCCTTTGCAACAAAGTTGTCAAATTTGTTACTAGACCATAAATGATATAAATATTTTATATTATATAATTATGGAATTTTCATAAAAAGAGCTTGTAGAACACAAAATGCCCTTATGTTGCATTTAGTAACTGCACAGGGAACAGAAATTATTTGGTCATGGTGCACTGGACATTCGATCTGCTGGTCATGATTAATCTCCCTATCAAGTTTTGTAATCCTAGGCCCAAACGTTCTCAAGTTATTGTCTGGTAACGGTTTAACTGTTCAGGGTCACTGTGACTTTGACCTTTGACCTATTGATCTCAAAATCAATAGGGGTCACTGCTGATAATGATGACCAACCTCCCTATCAACTTTCTGATCCTAGGTCCAAGCGTTCTCTCATTGGTCTATGGACCGACAGACCGACCGACAGACCGAGCGACATCTTCCTTCGAAGAGGGGCATAAAATACAAAAACATACCTGTTCTGTGTGTCAAAAAGTTAAACACCTTGATTAGAGGATGCTCTCTATCATTTACAGTAACTTCACCCTGAAGACAAAATATGCAAATTGAAGATAATACATGCAAATCAAAGATAAAATATTTGAATCAAAGCTAAAGATATTGTGCAAATTAAAGAAAAAACAAAATAGGAAAATGCTGCCAAAAGTTTAAGAACAGAGACGGAGGAAGTAAAATTTGAGAACTTCTTGACCTTTGATCTACCAACCCAGTCCATGTTTTTTTGGGTTTAACGCCGTTTCTCAACAGTATTTCAGTCATGTAACGGCGGGCAGTTAACCTAACCAGTGTTCCTGGATTCTGCACCAGTACAAACCTGTTCTCCGCAAGTAACTGGCAACTTCCCCATATGAATCAAAGGTGGAGGACTAATGATGTGCTCTGCATGTTGTCTTACCACCACCTAACATATGTGCCAAGTGTGATGTTAATTAGTTACCTTGAATGCTTATTAAGTTATGTTCTGAACATGAAAATGTGATGGCAGATCTGACCTTGCTGTGACCTTGACCTTTGATCTACTGGCCTTGTTCATAGGCTCTACATGTGGACTCATCAAGATCTACTTATATGCACTGTGAGTTTGAAGTCAATACCTCGAAAAAAATGTGCTCTGGACACAAAATATGGAACAGATTTGACCCTTGGACTTAATATATAATCTTGAAATTTGACGAGCTAACATGCACATCATCTCATCGCCATTTTCTTATATGCAAAGTCTAAACCTTATATCTTGAATGGATATTAAGTTTTGCTCAGAAACAATTATGACACACAAATATAACCTTTGACCTATATTTGTGATTTTGACCACTGACACCATTGACTTGCCAACCACATTCATGCGCTCTACGTATCACCTTATCACCAACTACCTATACATCAAGATTTTAGTCAATACCTTGGATAGATATCAAGTTATGCTCTGGACACGAAATATGATGTATGGACGGACAGACAGACAAATATTTTGTTACTTCAGCTCAAAAAGTGGAAAATTGTTTCTAAGTAATACACCAAAATAAAGTTGCAACCTGTTGTGACAGGTCAGATAAAAGAACAGTTATGGACATTTTGTGCTGAAGTGACAAATTACTTGATAACTTTATGTACATCTAACAGCTTGTCTTCTAAAACGACTATTTGTAAATTAAAAAAGCAGTAAAATATTTTATACCTTGGTCCCATATATCTTAACTTCTCTTGCACAAAGTTTCTTTGTAAATGCAACCATTTGAAGTGTAGTTGTAGCTCCTCCCTCAAACTGCATATTCACTACCTGAAGGGAAAAATGATATAAGTAGCTAATTGGGACACTTGCCACACAAGTATTATCAACAATGTGACACAACAACAATCAAATATATCAACTTGAGTTAACTGCGCTTCACTCTTTTGAAACAGAGTTTAAAAGATGACAAACGTTGCCATAGAAGCACTGTGCCATTAGCTTTCTGCAGAAGCACTGTGCCATCAGCTTTCGACAGAAACACTGTGCCGTTAGCTTTGCCATAGAATCACTGTGCCGTTTGCTTTGCAACAGAATCACTGTGCCGTTAGCTTTCCACAGAAGCACTTTGCCGTTAGCTTTGCCATAGAATCACTGTGCCATTAGCTTTGCAATAGAAGCACTGTGCCAACAGCTTTCCACAGAAACACTGTGCCGTTAACTTTGCCATAGAATCACTATCCCAATAGCTTTGCCATACAGATGCGGTAGTAGCACTATATCATTAGCTTTGCCATAGAAGCACTGTGACAAAAACTTTACCATACAGATGCGGTAGTAGCACTATTCCATTAGCTTTGCCATAGAAGCGATGTGCCTAAAGTTCCGCCATACAGATGCGGTAGTAGCACTATGCCATTAGCTTTGCCATAGTAGCTATGTGCCAATAGCTTTGCCATACAGATGCGGTAGTAGCACTATGCCATTAGCTTTGCCATAGAAGCACTGTACCAATAGCTTTGCCATACATATGCGGTAGTAGGACTATGAACTATGCCATTAGTTTTGTTGTAGATATGCAGTCGAAGCATTGTGCCATTGGCTTTGTTGTAGATATGCAGTAGAAGCATTTTGACACTAACTTTGCTGTAGACGTGTGGCAGAAGCAATTTATACACTAAAGATGTATTGTTGGATTTTCAAATGAACTTATGACACAAAAAATATTCACTTATTCATACAGTATGCAATGACAGAGTTACCTGGTGTGACATAACATCATTGTCTGTATCATAAACACATTTGCCGTACGGACCTTTCCTGAGAGCATCTGTAACGTTTTCTATATCAACTATATCACAAAAAACGCTCGTAGGCCAACCCCTATGTCCCTGTGAATATACATGAAAACGATAAAACACTAAAGCTGCATAAAATCTATTAAGGTAATATTTATAAGTAATACATAAAGATTGTTTTCTTCACCTCATATCATAGCCTGGATATCATATGTGCCGCTTAAGAATTTGATTTCTTCTTTTTGCAAGCTGAAAACATCAGAAAATAGTCTGAGCTATAATATTTATCTATGTACTGTTTGGCATATAATAATAATAAATTACTGCGACAAAATGTAATTTTGAACAACCATTTCCATGACTATTTTATTGTAATGATCTAATTTTACAATTCTAGACTGGGTATATTTTTCTGTCCTCAGTGTCATCAATCCCTATAAAAATATCAAGGACATAAATTTACATCTAAGTCAATTTACATCCTTGCCAATAAACAGCAAGCTGAATTTACCTGTCTGATGCTTTACTCGGTTGCATGATTACAGATCATGTTATTTCATGGCCTTGTAGCTTTTGATGATAGAGGAAAACCCCGGGATATTCCATGAAGCAGTATTTCAGGCAAGAGCAGGCACCTGAGTAAAACCAACCTTTTGCATACCTAAAGGATGACTTCCTTTCCTCACATGACAACCGTAGCACAGCTCCTAACCCAGAGATGAAGGGCTATTGATTTAAAATCAACCCCGTTCACAAATGTCACATGGGCTCAACAGCTGAATCAAAGTGCTCCATAAGCGGCTAGTCACATGGGCTCCACAGTTCAAAGTGTTAAAATAATTAAGACTTAGAGATAAGCAAGAACTTGTTATACACACCCGTTTTACTCTATCCAGATAGATTTTCTTTGCGGAATATGGACAATTGTTTTCTATACTAGCTGGACAATCCAAGCACCTGTCTGCAGCTCCTTCTGGCTGAAATGTTAAAACATTGATTGATATATTAACATTTCATCTTTTCTTTAATCTAAATAATAATGTTTTATACATTTATTTAAACTGATTTAAATACTATCATTTTCTCTCTAAATTGAAAAAAAAAAATACTGGTAAAATTCCATTTTAAACTAATTTCAATAATAAAAGTTCATCTTCAAATAAATTTCAATAACTGGATTTCATTTTCGAATGATTCAAATAATACGTTTACCTTTAAATGGATTTAAACACTGATGTTTTGACAATGTTGCCATCTATCAAATACAGTCAAACCTGCTTAAGAGACCACCTGTATTAAGCTAAAACCTGTGTTATAAGACCATTAGTTTTAAGTCCCTCTATAGTGCATTTCATATAATTTGAACCTGTATTAAAAAACCGCCTGTCTTATGAGACCACTTTTTTGCTCTTTCTTAAAACAGGTTTCACTGTAGTTTTTATATTTGTGATGCTTAACATATCATGTTCAACCTTAACCCTGTTATATCCGTTCTAAAACCTTAGACATTGTTCATGGATTAATTAACCTTTTATAAATTATTCTCAGCTAGATGGTGAAAATGGATATGATGTCTAAACAGAAAAAGTATGTTTTGCAATGCCAGTAGTCTGTGTTCAGACCCTGTGTTTTGTTCACAGGAGATAACTCCTGAGGCTATTCAAATTTTGTATAATTAAGTCCCTTTTCTTCTCAAAACACTGGAGATAATCAGAGCCACTAAGGATTGGTTAGAATATATAAGAGAAATGATTAAAAACATTTAAAAAGATTATCTATTTGGTAGCCAGACTGCAATGCCAGAAGACTGTATGTGTAACACGTGGGCCCATTTTTGCTGGGGTTTCAGTCAAGAATCAGACCATCACAGTTCAGAAGATATGGTGAATTTCAAGCTTTTCAATGGTAGAGAAGCACCTAGAGACATTATCTCAGGTACAGACAGACACCGAGCAGAACCACTGACCTCTGGCAAACCATCCAGATGACTTTCTTACATGATGGTCCCTGCAGGGCTCAAACAAATAGAAGTATGCCCTTAACTTTTCCCCAGTTGTGCGGTAGAAGCGTTGTGTCAATCCTCCATGAAGAACTCCCTATCGGCATGTACTCATCAAGTTTCAGGGTAAAAGTCACCATAATTTTTTCTCTAAAGCAGATCTGTATCTATTTCTGAAATTCTCTTGTTATCAGTTTCAAACAATATTCTCAAAATCAATTCTCGAAAAACACAGAGCAAACTGGTAATATCAAATTTCAAAATCAAAATCAGTAAATTTCAGTCTAAAAATACTAGACCTATAAATTTTGGGAGGGTAAGGGGGTAGAGAGGTAGAGGAGAATAAAATAACTATGGGTCATTAATTTTGTATCTAGGTACAATGTATATACAAAAGTATTAAAGCAGAGATCCTGTGTGACTATAATAGAGAAACATTACTCTAGAAGAACTAGTGAATATTTCTCAATGCAATAACCTTTTTATTACATACCCATTCTGATAATCAGTGCCGTGAAATCATTAATATTCTTATTTTTGTAGAAACGTATGGTTGCACATATCCATAAAATTAAATCCCAACAAGCAAATTCGATGAATTGGTATCTCCCGCCGAAAGGGTTTGTGGTGAGGAATGGCAAAAAAATATATCTGGCAAAAAGTTAAGGATGTTAGTAAGAAGCGAATAATTTCATTAGTCAAAATCAATTTAACAGAAAATGAATGTTTTTTCTTTTTTTCTTGGGGTGGGGGGGGGGGGGGGGGGGGGGGGGGGCTGGGGGGGGCAGTGGAGATGACCGGGCGAGGGAACAACCAAAAATCACATATTGTGATGGAAATATAAAAAATGAAAAAAAATTGGTGGGGGTGGGGGATACATGATCGGGTAGGTGGGCATGACTGGGTGAAAAAAAATTAAAAAAGGAGTGAAAATTTTGTTTCTTTTTGGGCGGGAGGGGGAGGGCGTGTGGCCAAGGTAAGGTGGTCACCAGGTGTGGGTACACAACTTCACATGTTTATAATAAATGTTCTTCCTGGAAAAAATGAAAGAAGTTTAAAGAAATTTTACCAATTGGTTGCTTCGTTATGTACAAATATGTGGATTTTCAAACAATTAAAGGACAATAACTCTAAGGAAAATTGACAAATTAATAAAAAATATAACGGGCATCATCAAAGTATGTTGGATCCAATCAGTAATTCAAGGGCCATAATTCAAAAGTGCCTAAGCAAATTTGGCTAGTTATCGAACTTGGCCGAGGTCTTATGATCAAACACATTTTATTTAAGTTTGGTGAAGATCCGATGAGAAATGTTCGACTTACAGTGCGGACAAGCTTTGTGACAGTGCTGCCCAATGAAAAATGACTAGTTTCTCTGGATGGTCTAGACGAATGGATCAAATCAGTAATTCAAGGGTCATAATTCGAGAGTGCCTGGGCGGATTTGGATAGTTATCGAACTTGGCCGAGGTCTTATGGTCAAACACATTTTGTTCAAGTTTGGTGAAGATCGGATGAGAAATGTTCGACTTAGAGTGCGGACAAGCTTTGTGACAGACAGACAGACACACAGACAGACACACAGACTGGATAAAATCAATATGTCTCCCACTACACTGTGTGGTGGGAGACATACTAACTCTAAGGGAAAACACAGACAGACACACATACAGACTGGAGTAAATCAATATGTCTCCCACACCATTGTGTGGTGGGAGACATAATAACTCTAAGGGAAATTGACCAATCCAAAAAAAACTTGACGAGCATCATCGCAGTATGTTGGTTCATATTTATTTCAAGTTTCATGAAATTCTACCTGCTAGTTACTGAGAAATGGCTGCGGATGGACGGACGCACGGACGGACAACGCCATTTCAATACCACCCTCCCGATTTCATCGGCGGGGGATAAAAAGTAAAATTAGCACCCATCTTCAAACAGTGAAATTCACGAATTCATATCCATAAGAAAGAGTCGTTTTTGCCAAAACATCAAAATTTCATGCCGGGCCCCATGAAATTAAATGATTTTATAGAATACATTAAGATTTTGTCCAATGTACCGGTAAGTATTTCTTTTCATATCCTGATCTTGCAAGATGAGACTGATATTCAAATAAATGGAAAATAAGCAAGTTAATTAACTTCTTAACACGAAAACACAATTATGATTATTATCAAACATCAAATATGAACTCTAAGCATCAATACAGAAGAATATCAATATTATTTTTTATATGTTCCGAGTTAAAAATAAAACAGGTATGTAATAAACACAGATGTTTGTCTGTCAAGATTTACGCACCACCGGCATGCAGCATTATGATACCTGATCTGCTTTATGAAAATGACTGAGGTTTCCAAATGAGGACAATTTTTCAGACTTCTTGGGCATCCAGTAGCAAATTAGGTCAACATCATGGCAACATTTAGTAAGAAGTGAAAATGAGCAGGTAGATTCTTTGCCCCAATTTCCACGTACAAAAGAATGAGCAAAATGCTGAAAGCCGACCTGTCAAAGAATGTTAATGCGTCAGAACTATACCAATATAGTGTGTTACTAGCAGTTTTAATAACTGAACTATACAAAGGTTCTGTAACGTGACCAATGATTCCTAACAAATTTTGTAAAACCTAAATTAGCAAACTTTATTTAGTGCCTTTCCGTAAATATGCAGAGTTTTAATTTATTCACACAAAAGGGCCAAGATTGCCCTAGGTCGCTCACCGGAGAAACATACCATAACAGTGTAAACATGTTTGACCTAGTGAATTCATTGAAACAAATATTCTGACCAATTTTTATTAAGATGGGACTAAAAATATGGTCTCTTAAGTGTAAACAAATATTTTCTTCAATTTGACCTAGTGACCTAGTTTTTGAGCCTGCATTTGAACTTGACCTAGAATTGATCAAGGCAATCATTCTGACCAAATTTCATGAACCTCAATTGAAAAATACAGCATCTATCACATACAAAACGTTCTTCTTTGTTTTGTCCTAGTGACCTAGTTTTTGACCACAGATAACCCATATTCTGAAATGACCTAGATTTAATTTAGCATACGAAAGGTTTTTCTTTGATATGTCCTAATGACCTAGTTTTTGACCCCAGATGACCCATAATCGAACTTGTCCTAGATTTCATTAAGGCAATCATTCTGACTAAAATTCATGAACATCAATTGAAAAATACAGCCTCTATCGCATAAACAATGTTTTTATTTGATTTGACCTAGTGACCTAGTTTTGAACCCCATATAAACCATTTTAGAACTTGGTCTAGATTTTATCAAGGTAGTCATTCTTACAAAATTTCCTGAATATCAGTTGAAAAATACAGACTCTATCGCATACACAAGGTTTTCTTTGATTTGACCTAGGAACCTTGTTTTTGACACCAGATAACCCATTTTCGAGTTTGGCCTAGATTTCATCAAGGTTATCATTCTTACCAAAATTTATGAAGATCAATTGAAAAATACAGCCTCTATTGCATACACAAGGTTTTTCTTTGATTTGACCTAGTGACCTAGTTTTTGACCCCAGATGACACATTTTCGAACTTGGCCTAGATTTTATCAAGATAATCATTCTGACAAAATTTCATGAAGAACATTTGAAAAATACAGCCTCGGACGTCGGACATCAAGCGATCACAATAACTCACCTGAACATAGCTAAAAGACTGAATTCATGATGTAGTGATCCAGACAAATGTTGTATACTGAGATGTAAGTTTACCACTTTTTTGGAAAAAAAGAAAAATGATTATCAATGGATGAAACTCGCGAATATTAGCAAAAATAAAGTTATTGTGATTGACAAATGTTTAAATTTAAAGGTTGTTACAATATTGTAAACTTTTCAACTATTTCATGTACCAGTATGAATAGTAATCTGTTAAGTTACTTAGTTAATCAAAACAGAACCTTTGTATTTTCAATTATTTTACCTGTTCTTTCTATATGCATGCTACATTTTATATTTGCTAGTTGTTGATAGCTCTACCTTATCTCCGTTATGGAAATGACTGAGGTTTCCAAATGAGGAGACACGTTGGCATGGTTTCCCCCTCATCCAGTAACTGATCAGGTCCACGTCATGGCAACACTTCGCCAGCAGCGAGAAAGAACTATCTGCTTCTACGTGCCAGTTACCTCGAACGTAGGAGTGTGCAAAATGCCAAAAACCCACCTATTTGTCATCAAATATCACATAGTTTGTAAAAAACATGCTGTATCTTATAAATGGAAAATTTAAACTTGCTGACCTGTATCGATTGTTTAATTCATTATTCCCCATATACGATTTTGACTTTCTTTATGCAGGAAAACATGTGTCCACAAACACACTAATCTTTGACTCTTATAAAGTTTTGGAAATGGTCTTAAAATTGACTTCTATTGCCTCTATGTCTTGTCTCAGCTGTTACTTATTCTGTTCTAGGTAGTTTAAATCACAACCGTTTCTCTTCCTTCCCAAGTAAAAATGGATTTACTTTAATGCGATATTTTCAAAACTTAGATTGGATGTTGACAAGTCACATGTGATAAAAAAACCTACCGGTTCTGTAAAGTTTATATTAACAACGTCTCCAATCACGCCACTGTCTATGATTTCTTTCACTTTTCTCACCCACGACTTGTAACGCATGATATGACATACTGCCAGAATTACGTTATTTTCTTTCACCGTCGCAACAATTTCTTTACAATCTGCTTCTGTTACCTAGAAGACAAAACAAGGAATTTATCTTTACTTTGTATCATAAAAATGGAAAGATCTATCGAAACAACACTGATGCTTCATTATTAATTCATATCTTATATTAATTGCTATTTTAGTTTAAAAATTGTGAAACTTTGATACACGAAAGTGACAATACAATTATGCTATGTTTACAAATTATGCCATATCAGCCTTCTTTCAACATTATGTCTTTAAGGAGCACTAACAGTCTGATGCGCCTTTTCTATAACAAGGTTTTAGTAAAAACATTTTACTTGTGTTCTCTTTTAACCCTTATCATGCTGGACAATATTGATTCTGCCTTGGTGACCAGTGCAGATCGTGATCAACCTGAACATCCGGTGACGTGCAGGCTGATCATGATCTGCACTGTTCGCCATTCAGTCTGTATCCTTTTGGTAAGCAGCCCTTTTAACAGTTAATGTACTGTCCAAATTGAAAGATGGACAAGTTCATTGTAGTAATTTAGCATGGTGACACAACCATTGATATTGTACATCACTCTAAACGACTCTGAGGATGGTAATGGGAACTTTTAAAATTTTCAAAATATCTTGATTTGTTTAGAATTTATCAGCAAAAACGAAGAAGATTTTGACTGGGTATTTTCTATTGTCATTTTTTTTACATCAATCTTTTTATAAAATATTCAAATTTTGACATTATTTATAAAATTAATGAACTGTTACAAAACTTTTTGGATATCTTAATTTTAAGAAAAGAAATATTTACCGGTACATGGAAAAAAGTGTACAATTTCTAAAATATTTTGCTTTATTTTTAAAAACGGAAAGAAAACGTGGCCATTGACATTTTTAAATTTTAACCTATATGTCATAATAGATCTTGCAAAATGAAACTGCTATTCAAATAAAAATCTTATTATGGATCTGATAGATCCAATGTAACTAGAAATTAAATGTCTAAAGAAAGTTTAGATGATAACCCTCTCAGAACATTGAGAAACACATTCTTGTTAATAAACAATGATGGACATTTTATTATACTTACAGCCATTGGCTTTTCTAGTAGAATATGGTAACCTTTCTTTGCAAATGCTATGGCAGGATCCTAAAAGTATAACAACATGCAAACAGATAAATACAACAAATTTCTAGACAAGTAAAATGTTAAAACCCGCAAACAAGATTTCTAGGGCATATCATTTATACATGCAATTATATTATTATTTTTGACAATTATCACAATCTATACACAGACAATGACTATTCCCCTTTGCCACACATTATAATTATGTACAGGGTTTTGAATGGCAAAACTAGGATTTACAACACTTAGTGTTTTATGAATGCAGGTATTCATGCCGATGATTTATTCTTCAGCATCCACATCAGTTGACAGTCTGTAATGACCTGGCGATATTGGATTTTAATGCCTGGTCCAAATAACGCACCCTTTTTCTTAGCACCGCTAAAATGTCATTTTGAATGTAGATATTTTGTTTTAATATTTTCCAAGTAGGTAATATTTAAAATATATAATTTGAGACATTTATGGCAATGGACCCATACTGACATTTGGCAAACTGCATTCTTCATAAATGTAATCATGTAATATCAGGCTGAAATGAAAGGCCTAAGAAATATTAAAGGTTGTTATGAAAAATATCATGTTTATTATCATTACAGTCAAGTCTAAGTATTGTTAAATATATATTCTTCTGTAATATGACTCTCCATGTCCTTATCACAACAAAACCAGGAAGTGTGGTACAACAAAATATAGTTGAGAAATAAATTGTATTTGGGTATGAAATATAAAGGCAAGTTTACTGTAAACACAACCATTTATTTCACACCAAATACAAATCATTAAAACTGCCATTTGTGTCTTATATTATAATTTTTTTCTCTTTTTAATTACCGTAGTTATATAAGCCCAATACTGCATACTTTCCAAACTACACACCTCTGAAACAACTAAATGGTCAACTAACAGTGTCTGTCAAAATAAATGTTTTAGTATTGAATCTCATTGTTAACGTATGGTAAAATACACGTGTCTCATTAGACTACATGAAATATGTAAACAATCCTTAAGTCAGTCATGTGTGACTCCTAAATGCTCTGCCTTTACATGATGTTGAAGCCATGCAAGTATACGTGAATTGTAAACACGTATGTTATATGGAGTTGTATAGGGTTTATCGTTGCAAATGCAGAAGCAATGTCAAAATTACAGCGAATTTTACCAACTATAACTCACCTTGTGCAACCTGTCTGGTGTACAAATGATCACACTGTCTGCAAACTTCTCACGTTCAGCAGCCTCTTTCCAGTCTGAAATTGAAATAACAACATTCACCACCACATATATCTTGTATTCTAAAATGATCTGGTTAAGTATTGTTAAACTAAACAAAGAAGGAAAACAACCGTGGTAAAATCTGCGATATACAACAGCTGATGCACAGCTGCTTGATATAACATTATGATGCTAATTATGATAGTGACATCCATTTCATTACTACTTCGGTACAAGAAATTTATTTGTTTATTGTCTGATTTTACATAGGTCATCATTCAAATGCTTGGATATTTAACCGGTTCAATTCCTGCACATCTGAACTATGAACCATTGTAATTCGGATAATAAACAATGCAAAGACATTGATGATTTAATAAATCAACTATTCATGTTACTAGACAATCTGCTTCTTTAAAATGTACAAAAACATCTTTTCTATCCTACTGTTTGACAAAAAAGCATTTATTTGATTTTTAAGATTCTCTGAAATGTACAGAATACATAACTTAAACAAACTTACAGATCTGACTGAAAATCATGTCTAAACAGAAGACCTTTATACGCCTAGCTTTTGGATCTTATCCTTTTTCAGCATGTATAATATCGATATTGTAGAATGTAATATGCACATATGGTTGAAGTAAAATATGTTTAAACTAAACAGAAAAGATATACTTGTTACAAATTTTAGTGAAGCAGGAGAATATTGCAGAAGTATCACAGCAATGATACAATTATATAGGTCATATATCAACATTCCCGCTTCTGGCTCTGATGGCGGACAATTCCAAATTGCCCGTCTGGACAGTTAATAATGCACTTGTGAGCAGCTGGGTAGAATCATCCACCTTCCTCACATGAAATAATTCTACACCGTAATGTTATGAACTAACAGCTATGCAGAAAAAATGATTCAAAGTTAGCAACCATATCACCTTGCCTTTCATTCCATCTGACCTTTTCCTGTAAGTCCAAGACTAGAGTATTTATTATGTAAGTACAGCCAAAAATGCTTTACAAGAGAACTTAACTAGATTTGCAGTGAATCTGTGGTAGAGAGGTAAATAACTGTACTATATCACTACGTGTTTGAACCTGATTTACTCCAAGGTTATGTCATTACATTGACATCCTATTACATTGACGTCCTATGTTTTATGATTCACACTTGTAACTTTGAAAAACCAGGGGAAGCCTATAATTGGACCAATATTTAACAAATGTCTGAGACATCCAAAGAACAGCATTTTTACATGAAAAGCAGACCTTTAAATACATTTTCTGGTGGAATATTGTGCTGTTTTACTTCATGCTGTCTATGGTGATCTCTCGGTTCACAAACACCAACAACCTGAAATGGGAAACAAATGTTTAGAAGAGAATGTACCCATGTCATTAACAAAACTACTGTGTTATAATCATCTTATTTTGTGGGCACCAAAATTCTTCCATTTCTGAAAAAAAAAATCATGGGGATAGTACTTCACTGGAACTGATATTCCTGGATTTAAACAACCACACAAAAATACTCGCCCCCCACAAGATATCAATCATTTCATAGTATTATAAAGTTGCAAATAAAATACAGAAGTTGAAGCAGAGCAACAGGACACTTCAAATGTTATTAGTAAATATCACTTCTGAACTGATATCTTATTTTTTGACTGTTACAGTAAAGGAATGGTGCAAAAAATGGAGAAAAAAAAACAGTACACCCATTAACAATGACAAATAATACACATATCATAAATGAAAATAATAATATATATAATGATGAAACAATGAATGTGACTAGCTATTACATAAACTCCCCATTTAAATATTTTAATATGAAAAATGAGGTATTGTGTGGAAAATGGATAAAATGTATATTAATCTGCATCAATGCCACAGACAAAAACGTTCATGTTTACCCAATTCTTACCACAACAACTGCGACTGATAACCATGAAATCACTAAATAAAGCAGACGCAAAAATTACCCTGTCTATGGTATTGGGAGACTGAGTTTCACACAAGTTTCTAACAAGAGCTCCGCCAAGCGAGGCAATATACGCCCGAAAGGTTTTATCAGAGGATGGGAGCAAAATGTAAAGAATTTGACTGTTAAAGCCTAGGACAGAAACAACAATGGGAAGAAATTAAAAAAAATCTGAGTCCGCAAAAATCCTTATCAGGTACAGATATGTAAATGTACACATACATATCAGAGGTACCATCCAAGTTGTACCACAGAAAAGTGGTCTCAGTTTTTCCCCACGGCCAATAATAAAAATGTTACAAAATTAGCTTTTTATAGTAACATAAAAGGGAAGTAATTAAACAAAATATTGTTAGTGAACAAAAAAAGTGAGATCTGCCAAATAAAAACAAGAGCACCGCAATATACACATGAAACAGAGTCATATGATCTTGGACCCCTAAGTGTGACCTTGATCTTGAAGAGAGCCATCCGAAACTTGTGCTCTGCATATCGTCTTAATGTGGTGAACATTTGTGCCAAGTTTCTTCGAAATCCTTCAAGCAGTTCAAGAGTTACAGCGTGGATACGAAACAAAGTCATATGACCTTTGACCACTAAATGTGATCTTGACCTTGTAGTGAGCCATCCGAAACATGCGCTCTGCATGTCTTCTCGATGTGGTGAAAATTTATGCCAAGTTTCTTCAAAACCCTTCAAGCAGTTCAAGAGTTACAGAGCGGACATTAAACAAACTGATATGACATTTGACCCTTAAGTGTTAACTTGACCTTGAAGCGATCCATCCAAAACATGCTCTCTGCACGTCGTCTCGATTAGGTGAACATTTGTGTCAAGTTCTTCGAAATCCTTCAAGGGGTTCAAGCCAGTTACAGCGCGGACACGAAATTGCTAACGGACGGACGGAAAGACAAACGGACGGACAGACAGATGGACACCGGAGGTATAAGATAATACGTCCCTTCGGGCGTGTAAAAACGATACACATACCTTGAGCTGTTTAGGAAAGACCACTGCATAATATGGGTATCCATGCCCTCTTGCGCCCGCCCCAACAATTATGGTTGTTTTGGGTGTTCCTGATCCAATATCCTCTTCCATGATGGAGCTGGGTTTGTCTGGTTCTCGTTCTCGTGTCTGAGCAGACTTAACACTGTATGATTTTGCCTTACATTGATGTCCTCCCTTAAAAGAAGAAACACCTAGATTTTTACAAAAATGTATGTGGGAATACCTGTTTCAGAGTGAGAATAAAAAAATCTAACAGACATGCACAAGACTTACCTCAAAGACACATTTTTATTTATAGTATTCAAAGGTGACAGACCAAAATTTCAATGTTTGTAATGATATACCCTGAAAAATAGTCCTAAACACTTATAGAAAAGTACAAACGATATTGCATTTGCAAGAATCTCTTAAATATTTAATAATTCATAATGTAATTAAATTTCTCAATGTGTAGGAACGTACAGTACACCTATGATAAAGAACTCCTTTGACTTAAAGACCTGCATTAAACAGCTACTGATTTTTCTTCCCATTTAATCATAAGCAGAATCAATTTACTTGGGAAATAAATTTTAGTTTTGCATGCTTTTTTGGCAAATAAATAGTTGAATAGTTTAAAGTAAAAGGGAGTCCACGGCATTTCATTTGAGGAAATTATAGCGTGACAGACTTCTGGCACGATTTCTGGTTAGGTTTCAATACGGGATTTGTTTCAACTCAGAGATTTGTAACAGCATACAAACATCTTTGAGCAGAATTTTTAGCTAGATTAAAGGTAAAGCTAAATGGTATCAGTGTCTGTCAGCTCAGTGGATTGTGATCAAACACATAAGGCTAGAATTTTGTTTGTTTTACGGGAAATTTTTCAAAAATAAACACCAGGTCCACAGTTTTTTTTACCAGGAGGGGAAGGGTTTGGGGATAAAATGTCGAAAAATGAGCATTGAGGAAGAAGACTAAAAAAAGATGGATTTTTCATTCTTTTTTCTTATTTTCGAAAACCTTTATAAAAAGTATGTTTTGAAGTTGTGAGCACTTGTTTTGTACTCAATACTGCCTGTTGTATCTTAATCTGTTAGGAATAGGAAATTGAAGTTATGGACCATAGTAAAAATCAACTACTTTTATTGAGATTCTGTATATGTTAACAAATTTGAACCTATAAATCGAGACACTTTATTCTTATCCTTTAAGGAGTACTGAATGTACTTTTTGTATACATCAGAGTGCCAGTCACCCATTAGTTGAATGAGATCTGTAGGAATTTCTATCCTGAAAGCAAGGGTTGCAAAGCCTCTCCTGAAGGAATGCGTTGAATAAAGGTTGAACTCTAAACCTATATCTCTGATAACTGATGTGATTGATATATTTGATACGTCACTGGTTTGCTTGAATTTAATACAAATAACGCAGAAATTCCTGGAGCCGGAGTATGTTTAACCATATGTTTGAAAGCTCTGACCGGACATAACTTTAAACCCTTTATGTTAGTTAAAAGAGTGTGAAGAATTCTTTCTCCTGCTTGTATGGTTTTGTCAATTTCATCGAAACTAACAGATGTACTCCCGAAACACTTACATCTTTCCGTTACAAGAATTTGGGTTCTAACAAATCTTTTTTTGAAGTAGGCACTAAATTTGATTTCTTGACATGAGAAAAATGCAAAAAGAAATAAGCACCAAAAGGTATAACTGTCCGATACTGAAAAATCTAAAGTATCATGGATTTTCAGTAAAATTTCTGGAGTGATGGGTTCGGCTCGGTGAACCAAATGCTTATGTAGTTTAGCTATACCTTTTAAAGACAGGTTTATTAAAAATGTGTTAATATGTTCTAAACTGAAACCCAATAACATATGCATGCTTCTAACTCCACTTATATAATTCTTGATAGAATCAGTAGAATTTAAAGTTCTATTTAAAAATTGTGCGTACAACTGCATTGATTCAGTTGATGTTTGTAAACTGTCTAAATGGAAATAAAGACAGAACAGTAAAAAGAACTTCCAATGTAATCTAAGGTTCTTTCTTGAACCTTTTGCATAAGCCCTCCTGTTGGAATAAGCTCCCTTCTCAAATCTCCAAGCTGAGATTCTGAAATACAATAACAAATAAGATCAAAAACACCAACATAAAATAAATTCTATATATTACCATTTATAATACTGGACATCACCAACTCACAAGTGTTTTGACCTACAATTACCAGTTATTTATAAAACTGAACTTCTTCAAAATGTAATCTGTTGTCAACTGCCGATTCAAGTGTTTTATGATTTAGGCAACTTGAATGAATGCTTTATTTTTGTGGTATGCGGAACCAGTCTATTATGACAGCCTAACACTTTACCAAAAGTATGGATATTAACTATATATTAAGAAATATTAGATATGACTAAAATGATTCTAGACATAGCTGCAAATTATCGTTCACAGTTCTAAATAATTGCAATGGTCAGTATTTTCGTAAACAGATGTAGTAGTTTAAGCCATCATTTTATTAATACATCCTGGTCTGGCCCTTCGTAAAATGAAGCTTGCATGCAGTTATTATATATCTTTATATCTCAACGTGTAACACGGTAGATGTCATATTACATTTAAAACAATAGTCCTGTAACAGAAAAAAAATCCCTTGATGTTTTAAATACAGATAAAGATCTACTATTGTGATTCTGGTACGCTTCGAGACAGAAAAAAAGTCCCTTCTCCAATTTTCACGCATAATGTACTGACTTTATGACACCTATCGTTAAATCGTGTTGATTTAATTAAATTTGATGTGATTGAATCAATTTTGACACCACAGTATAAACTTTCCTGGCTTTTAGAACTATTTTTAATGGCAGGCTACAAAATAGGACGAGAAAAGTGAATATATTTGCGTATGGAATCCCAAAGAGAGGAGCTATTTTATCTACTTTTAAAAGAACTCTGATTTACCGAAAGGTAATTTTCTTCAATGTGAAAATATTTTGCAGCGACCTTGCCGCATACACGGATCTATTTATACCGACAGTCAATGTTGAATATCACGTCTGAAACCTAAAAAAAGGTTTTTTCTCGGAAGTGATAACTGGAATATCATGCAACATTAAAAATTCACTGACTTATTAATATTGCTTAAATTGTCACTTTAAGCAAAGAAAATAAACCAGCACTAGCGAAACAAGAAACGCTTTCCAATTACAATTTGGCGTTTGCTTTCACCTCCGCTTGTTGCTACGCAACGCAATACGCTGAAGTGCCTGGATATCCGACCTGATCAATAAACCTAAACTTTTGAATTCTTTTTTTTTTTGCTATAGCTTTAACAGTCTTTGATTTTCTCAGATCATCTGTCATGATTTAAGAAGAAGCTATTTCTGTCAGAATGCTGATTTTACTGAAAATTCTTTTTTGCCTTTTAGAGCATTGACCTTCGCCCGTTTCTCCTCAATTTGTGTCGCAATTCTTCCTCTTCTCGAAGTTTGAGTAGCCTAGCTTCTTCGTAGCCTAATTGTTCAATTTCTGCCTTCATCGCCTCCAAATCATCTTCGCTTTCTGTCGAAATTTCTTCTATTAAACTCGACGGGGACATTTGGAGGTACATTTGGTAGTGCGATGCCTATTGTACTCGACGACTCCCCCTCTGATGCTGCGCTTCCTTCGTGCATTTTTTGTAGTCTTTCTTGGTGCCTCGTCGTAATATCGGCATAACAAACTGTCAGGGGCGTACCTGGATGATTTTGAACTGTACGCTAGATATGAGCAGCATAACTGTACGAACCAAGCAGAAATGTTGCGAGTATGGGGTAGGTGGGGTAGGGGGTCTCTGTCTCCCGGCGGATTGGGATTTTGGGGCCTCCCCTTAAAAGTGTTGACAAATGTTCAGCAAGAAATGCGTTCTTTTGCTTTATTCTAGCGTTAATATATTTTGTTTGTCACATTTGTACTACATATTACAAAGATAATCATTTAAATTCACAGTTTTTCACACCGCGCATGCTTACTGGCAGGGATAATGACAGTGTCTAAAATTGCAACTGGAGCAGCCCCGGATACTTTGAGGAATATAACCATTTTTCGTATAGAGTCCTATATAACTTAATCCTGGAAAGTGTGTGCTTCAATAGCTCGATCGCACTGGTACGATACTTGGACCGTACTAGTATTCATTACTAATTTTATCTAAGATTTTAATCTTGTGTTTAATATCTATTTCGCAGTTTTTTCCTTAGGTTACTGCGATACAACCATAAATAACAAAATGAATTATGCCAGACTTAATATGTTGAAAAGTCAGAGTTCAATGAATTGCTTTATACAATACACTCCGGGACAAAACAACTTTAAAATCAACAGTAACAGCAGATATTTAGTTACGTTTCAAAATCTTTGCGTCACTGAAACATTGTGTCATTCTATGATATATTTTATTGTGCAACTGCCCACGCAGGCATATTGTGTATTATTGTATATCGCAAAATGGACCTAACAATGTGTCTGTTAGGGTAACTACATCTACACTCTTACCTAATCCTAACACAAATCGCATATTCGAACCATGAGAATTATTTATTATTTTATATTCTCTACAATGTAAAGATTGCATACTTATTAGGCAATGATCGTAACGTTTACGCACACATTAAGGATGTACGAGTTTTTTTTTGTTGTTATCGTTTTTTAAATCTTCGTCAGTGTTTAATTTAATGCATGACTTCTGCATCCGAATTTTGACAGGTTTTTGATAAATGTATCTACCCACACATTGCAAATATTTAAAGTTTTCTCACGCGAAACGTAACTTTTTTCTAGTAACTGTAAAGAACATCTAATATTTGCAAACGCAGATTCAAACTGCGTAAATTGCTAAATGATATTTCGGTATCTAGATTTCGATATAGATTAATAGATTTAATTGCAACCATGAAAAAAATCTTCAATATCTCGCCAAGAATGTAATATTTAGCGTACCTTTTTTTTCTCAACGGCTGATAATTTTTGTTCTGCTGCTGCTCTCTTGGTTTACCAATAAAACACATGCCATTTGAAATTTGAACAGCAGGGTAAGACGGATGTTCTGTTTTTTTCCGATATGCCCAATACATCGAGGTTTAATGGTTTCTCGGTCGTTGCCGTAGAAACTTGCATACACAATAGATTTGTTGGGTAAAACGACGCACCGACACAAATATAGGTTATTTGGGAACTTTCTAGATTTGATGGTGGAGGAAGACCACAGGTGCCCCTCCGTGCATTATTGCATCACAGGCGGCCATAGAACCACTGACCTTCCGTAAGCCAGCTGGATGGCTTCCTCACATGATATGCACAACAGAATCTCTATCGCAAAACGATTCCCCTGAAGCGATGCTTTAAATCTAAAACATCCAATTAGTATACATGTATATTTAATATATAATATGGCTAGACTTTTTGTACTAGTTATAAATATCTATACTGTTTAGCTAAACATGCATTTTGTCTGATTTTAAGCCTGTTGCATAGTACTGTTAATTGCATGTTAACGTAAACTAAACGTAAACGTAGTAATTGTTAATATTTTCAAATGTTAAATTGGTGCACCTTTGAGATATGGTCTGTAGCATGTATCCGCTCGTATGTTGAAACCCCGCACGAGTTGTCTATTTTTTAATACGAATCAGCCATCAAGTTGGCTTTTTGAACAATCCCTGGCTTTTTCCAAGTACCAGTTCATGGCTAAAGTTATGTCCAAAGGAGGCACCCGGGGTCTTCCTCCCAACATTAAACACTGTTAAAGCTGGATAGTTCTTTTGAGACACAAACACGAACTTGTAAAATATTGCAAGTTTACTGTGATTGATCACTTTATATTAAACTTTCTAAACATTTCAGGGTTTGCCTGCATATTTTACATGGCATTAATACACTTGCTTTACTTGCACTGTTCAAATGTTTCTACTTAAGTTTGCCAACAGGGCATTTTTGTTCCTGTGACACATTTCTATGCGTAATTTCTTCTATAGAAAACTTTAACCAAGGGATGTCCAATATACACATATCCGTTCGTTTTGTCCTCGCTATCAGGTTGTGTACACGTACGTGCGTGCGTGTGTGTGTGGGTGTTTCTTTTTTTTTGTGGCAGGCCTTTTGGCGGTCTGTGTCTCTGGCTGTGTTTGTTGTGCTCTATGATTTCATGAAATTTACACATACCTTTTACTTTTTCTATATTCATGATTATTAAAAAAAAAACACAAATCAGTTTATTATTTCAAAAACGTATTTGATAATCTCATTAAGATGATATTGTTCAAATGAAGAACTTTCAATAGCCACCTAACCTCCTTAGGCTTTACATTTTATTGCATTTTCAGCATTTTAAGCCTTTTCATTTTCACGGTGCCGACTTTGAATTTTACGTCCCTGTTATCTTACACGATAAATTCTTGATTTGGCTACAGTCTCAGAAAAATACGCCAACTGTTTAGTCTCAGATGGGTAAAACGTAGATTCGCTTAAAAAGTTAACGGCTTAAAAGAAGAGACGCGATCGTTGTTAATTAATTATTTGAAATATAATTAAAATACACCAATAAACGGAAACGAAAGTGTGACATAAACAATGACAAAACCCTATATTTCTACCAAGCTATTCAGGAGACACAACAATGTGTATCACTGGATAAAAATCAATTATACTTCGCTCATACATAACAGGTCCCAGAAATCTAGCTATATATAGCTAGAAGTAGCTATAAAACCAATATCAATAATGCAAAATATGTCAAAAAAAAAAAAAAATGCAAAATGGTCATAATCGCGTCCAAATGGTTTATAAGATGAAAGACTAGAACACAAAACCAAGATCTTTGTCACATTTTCAATAAATACAGCAGTATTTTGCGATAAATTATTATTGAATTTTTCGCTTGTGATAATCACCCTAGATAAGATATATTTATAAATGACTTATCGCAGAAATTCGCAACATGTATTGAAACTGAAACTGTATAGATCTCCATTCTTTGTGATTGTCTTCTCTCATAAACCATTTGAATGGGATAATAACTATTTTACAACTGATATTGACATATTTTAATATACAATTGTTATTGGTTTTATAGCTATTTCTAGCTATATATAGCCAGCGTTAGCTATATAGCTAATTTGTGACCTTTCTGGGACCTGCATAATAAACAATTGTGATAAAGAAGTCGAAAGTCTGCCTGTGAGTAGTTGCCGACACTGCTATTACAATCTTTTTATACCAGACAGGTACTGTTTATAATTATATTAACTGAAAAAGAATACTTAAGACAGTAAAAAATATTTGACAGTTTCTTGTGCCAAAATTATGACCTTTCTACTTTCACTTTCCATACGTGTAACATTACATAATCAAACTAGAATTATGTCCATCAGAGTTAGGATAAGGATGTCCCTACACCCTTGTGCTTTTTTCAAATTTGAGTAAATATGGGGTTTTGTAGAATTTTGACATTTTCTAAAATGCATTGTATGCTTGAACACTTCAAAATAACAGTTATTGTTTGTACAGGCTGAAGATATATCCTGATCAGCAAAAAATGTCATATTTACTTGTTTCCGCGACCAAACCCGTATGATAATAGTGCACACTTTTGATCGTAACATGTGAAATATTCTTTTTGCAAAAATGTCAGGACGGACAAAAAATATATGGACCTATAATCTTTGGCCTAAAAAGGTGTTAAATAACACAAATATAAAGTTTTGATATGTTTGGATTTGCAGTGAATACAGTCAAAAATTGTCATATTAACTACACCAACAAACTTCTCACAATAATCATTTACCCAAGATGAATCAAAGGGTACACGGAAGTGACAAGTTTGCAGAGGAACCGATCATCCCCAGTGTAGATGCGATCTACCATCTCGTCGTCAACACCCTCGATGATGAGGTTGAGGGCTTCTCCCAGCTTGTATGATGTTGAGAATGATTGTATTTTATTTATTTCGTTTTTTGTCTTCAAACTTTCACCGCCACTTTGAAATATGCGACGGCACCTGCCATCTTGTATATTGTGGAAAATTGGTATTTGTCGTATCGAAATAGTAGGTGCAGTATACCGATAAAAAAGTCAATCGATAAACCAGTCTGCGACTTAGCGAGCGTAAATTTACGTCAGAGTAATGCCACTTAGTTGAGAAAATTAAATTCCCTGACTTTCCCTTGACTAAACCATACTTTTCACTGACCAATAACACCATATTGTTTCGACCTCCTACTCCTCCCCTACATCGGTCCAATAGGGGCTTTTATATTTATTTTATTTCAGATATAACAAACTTTCATTAACAAATACCAAGAATATGTGGGTGCAAACATTATATTCAGTGACTTCAGACTTGACTTGACTTGGCTATAAACACACCCCTCACAATACTATATTTTCTGCAAATATTTTCTGCAAATATAATTATATGCAGGAAAAGTATAGGATTAGTCTGCTCTGGAGGCAAGGGTTGCAAAGTCTTTCAGTCTTCAAAATTCCAAAGTTAACATAGAAACGAAATTGATTCAAACACATTTGAATTATGTTTAACACAATTACACCAAAACTGGTTTGGAAATACTTATAAATACTGCTTGAAGACTGCCATAGCCACTGAACATTTTAAACATCAGCCCCGAATTTCATTTTTTCCCTGACTTTCCTAAAATTTCTTTTTTCACTGACCATTATCAAGATTTCCCTGACAATTCAATGACCTTTAAAAATCATTTCCCCCCTGACTTTTCAAGGTAAGTGGCAACCCTATATGTTGTTGTGAAATAAGCATTAGGTTAAATAACACTAAATTTATTTTCTATTGGAGATCAAAGCAACGGGTGGCGGAAAAAATAAAAATAAAGTTAAGAATTTGAACCTTATTTTCATTTGGGTTTTGACAAACAATATGATGTAATTGGTCAATGAAAAGTATGGTTTAGTCAAGGGAAAGTTCACAGGCCCAATCTAACGGTATCCTTATGGTATGACATTTATTCTTTTTTCATAAGGACACCGTTACATGGCGCCTGTGGCAATATCTATAGTCCAAATGATAGGATTATTTTGGGACAGCGTGATAACATTTGACTGTCTCTTTCCCCTTCGAAGCTTAGAGGGGTGACAACTATAAAATATCAGAACTTAAAATAAGTCATCTCGAGAGGCCAAATAAGTAAGGCCACAGAATGATATTAACGAGCTAGAAAAATGGGAAAATGAGTGGGACATGGAGTTTAATTTTTTAAAATGCCAGGTACTACACATCAAAAAATACATCTGTTTAAGTGACAATTCATTCTTGTAAGGGGTATAGATGCTATACTAGACGAAACGGTCCCATTTGGTTAACCAAAAGATGGCCCATATAAAGCAACCAAGTCCAAAATGAGGTCAAGGTCAAACTAAGGTCAGGCAATGTCTGAAGATGAGGAATGGTCACAGTTTACATTTGCATTAATATCAAGTCATTCTAGTAAGGGGTATTGATGCTAGACGAAACGGTCCCATTTGGTTAACCTCGTAAGGACGAACGGACAGGGCAATCACTATATGCCTCCCACATCAGTAGATGTTTTGGGCATAAAATAGATCATAAAAAACCAAATATATACTCAACGGACATATTTTAGAATCAGTTCCCAGTGCAAAATATCTTGGTGTTGACTTAACCGCAGATCTAAATTGGAATATACATATCACTAGAATATCTTCAAATGCTAATAAAACTTTTGCTTCATAACCTCTGATCCACATTCTAAATTCTAGTTTGTTTAGTTCTGCCCATTGTTTTCTCGTTTAGGGCATCCCATTATTTTAAATGGGGACCATATGCCGCTTTCATGATTACCACTATTATACATGAGTCATGTGTACGCCGTATGAAACCTGGATGTCCGAATTGTTTTTGTTGTTTGCTTTTTTGATTGGTTATTGCGTTTCAACCAGTATTCAGTCTATACGGCGAGCAGTTAACCCGAACAGTGTTTCGATCTGTACCAGTAAAAACTGTTTCGCAGTAACTGCATCCCAAGTATAGTGGAAGACTAATGATTTCAGGCACAATGTCGTTTATCAAATAGTCACGGAGAACATATGCCCCGCCCGAGGATCGTACTCGCGACCCCGCGATCCATAGACCAACGATCTACCTACTGAGCTAAGCGGGCGGGTAAAATTGTTTTTGTACTTGTAGCATGTGTTAATGTTGAGTTCTGTCCACCCGGGGTTAGAGGGCGTGGACGGTAGCATCAATTTTCAATACCGTCCATGAACATGCTCAATTAAACCGAGCCTGCAACATTTTCATTTTTGTCGTGTTGAGCGACCTGTGGAGTTTGCACTTTTTCTATTTCATAAAACGAAACATCACAACAACCAACGAAAATGTCAAAACATTAGCATACAATGTTCGTCCACAGCTGGAATATGCAGCTACCATCTAGCACCCATACACCCAATCAAACATACACACAACAGAAATGGTTCAGCATCGGGCACTTCCTTCGATGGGCCACAGGTGATTTCTCACCATTCTCCAGTGTTACAGAAATGCAAGGAAGACTGTTGTTTTTTTTTAATATAAAATCTACCATCATCATGTTGCCATCAATCTCCCAAGTTACATTCAAATACCATCCAGATTTTCTAGACAGATGCTCCCGCATAGTTTCAGACACAGGTCAGTACAGGTCACCTCTGATTACCACAAATTTTTATTCTTTCCACACTCAGTTATATTGCGGAATTACCTGCCTAGCCATATAATTACCATCCCTGACATTGATGCATTCAAGATGGCTGCGGCAACCATCCAGTGCTAGACCAGAGAGCAATGTTTTTAGGAAACGGCTAGGGGTCCGGTAATCGGACCTCTACACCCGGAGTCTAATTAGAATACATGTAGTAGTATGTACTGTGTTACCAGTGTACCAGTGTAAGGTATAATTATCGGTGAAGTTTTGATAAGTTGTCATAAAGTTGCCGTTATTACGTTTTTGTTTGTAAATATTTTATTTATAATTAGCTCTCTCTCGGGTTCGGGGCATAATGAATATGTAATTTTAAGAACGATTTCCGGTAGTCACCATTATTAAATTTACTCAAGCAGTTAACTGAATTCAGGAAATCATGAGCATAATACATGTCTTAAATACTAAAGAAAACATTAAGTTTATAGTTTTACTTCATCAGTCCAGAGAAAAATGTCCTATTACGGCGTACAAATTACTATTTATCATTTATCGAATTTGCGATTGTATTTTTCCCGGGGTAAAAGAATTATTAATACTTCTGTTTCCTGCCACTTACAAAGTATTTAAAACAATAAGAAAAATTCGGGAGCAAACTTCTTAAATCATATCCCGTTTTTAAAGATATAAATATAGTTTTCTTTGTAAATACCGTGCAATATTCATATTGATTACCGGACCCCTAGCCACTGCCATGTTTTTAGTCTTGTCTTTTCTAATCACACTTACCAAGCTAACATTTTTGTAGCCTATTTTCACCTCAGCTGATGTTTGACCAACCAGTTTTTTAAAACTCTTTTACACCTTAACTAACAAGTCGACGCGCACCCCATGTCTATAACACTCGAGAGAGGAGCTGACATTATTATATAGATAGATATTTAGGTACGGCGCTCCCGTAAATAAAATAAAATAAAAAACCTTTGGCCTAATTAATTTGTTATTCATAGATATATAAGTAAAAACATGACTTTCCCTATAAAAAAAAATAATAAAGGCTTACCAACATTCAGCACGTTCCTTCACCCAATCCTCTTTTTAATTTAAAATTTATCTAGGTATTTCAATGACCTTGACCTTTAATGTAAACAAATATGGCGGCCGCCGATTTAAAGTAGAAATTGCAAATCGCTTGAAAATTCATAAATACACTCGTGATATTTTGGTAGAAAAGTGATGTTCTTTAGGAACAAAATCAGCGGTGAAACTTTGCTTTTATTTAGTAACATAGAAAGTTTCAATTTTCATAAATACAGCAGCAAACAAAAAGAAATTCCTACAGATGATAGATTACCTCACAAGTATTTTATTATTGCAGAAATTAAATCATTATAAATTCGCATTTACAAGCGATCTGCCTCCAAAACTTCGAATCGTTAAGTGCTCACTGCGCATGCGCAGCGGAAGTTATGAAATTCTAAGGGAGAAGCAATTATTCACTTTCTGTTTTTTTCATGGTCTATCATCACTAAAAGGAAAGTAACAAAACATTACTAATTATGCATTCTGGAACTTATCCCTTTGTTGGAAGTAGTGGTCTCCCTTTTGTTTACATTTTTTCTTGCATCAAGAGAGAAAAAGTAGGAGAAACAATTTTATGGAGCAGAATCTTTTTTGCAGTAAATTCAATTAATTTCTTAACATTTTTAGAAAGATATTGCCTTAAGAAACGAAGTAACATTTTGAAAAATAGGAAATGTATTTTTTATAAAATGTTATTGAAATAGCTATTTTACCTTGTCTTCCGCTTTCAAAATCCAATTTCAGTAGCGATTTATCACAACAATAGCAAGAAGTAAGGTAACTTATTTGTCAAGATTTGTAGTCAAACATTTACTTCCTCGTTATGTATTAAAATCAAATTGTGACATGCTTTTATAGCTTGTGGAACATCATATCTATTTATATCCAAATGTGTGTGTGTTTTTTTTTTTGTTGTTGACAGATGACGGGACGGTGTTAAAGTAAACATTTTTAATGTGTAATTCAGTAACATAAGCACGAGGAAACTAAATTAAATTGCGTGACTGAGACTTTTCAGAAACATAATACGTGTTCTAGAGTGAAAATAATTGCTATCTGCAGTATGTTTGTAAATCTGTATCTATCTGTTGTTCATAATCTATTGTGTATGTAATTTGATGCATTCGTTGGATATTCAATACTGTCATCATGCCCGTATGGACCAAGTTGATATTAAAATAAAAACTGACAAACTGTATAGAATTGCTCTTGTCCGTGCGTCCGCCCGTCCGTCCGAAGTTCGTGACGCGCCTAGTTCAAAAAGTATTTTGATATAAATTCATGAAACCTGGCATGAGTCTTTATCATGATATGAACCTGCGCCCGTACTATTTTTCGTCTGGCTCCGCCCCCTATTTTTAGGGTTATGGCTCCTGAAATAGTCAAAAATGCACATTTTCACCTTGTGACACGCCTAGCTCAAAAAGCATTTGATGTAGATTCATGAAACCTTGCATGAGTCTTTATCATGATATGAAATTGCGCCCTACTATTTTTCATCTAGGTCCGCCCCCTATTTCCAGAATTATGGCCCCTGAAATAGTCCGAAAATGCACATTTTCACCTAATTATGTGCCTCACTCAGAAAATATTCAATGTAAATTCATGAAACCTTGCTTGAGTCTTTATCATAATGTGACCTTGCACACTTGGCATTCTTCTTGAGAAATTTAGCGTTTTTTACAGAGTTATGGCCCTTGAAATAGCCAAAATAGTAGACTTTTTGTTTGTGATGCTCATAGCTCAAAAAGTATATGGTATAGAATAATGAATCCTTTTCATATTTTTTTTAGGCTGTACCCCATTAAGACTGCAAACATTTAAATTATTTCCACTTATTTGTGAAAAATGTATCAGTAGGGGGCACACTCTGTGTCCTACAGACACATTCTAGTGTTTGCAGTGTCCTAAGTTGATATTGCAAACTATATAGATATAGTCTAATACAGTATGCTCCTTTTTGTTCTATTCCATTTTGTTCTGTTTTTTATAAATTAAACAAAGAGCAAACAAGAAAATTTTAATTTGAGACTTTTATGATTTTTATTATTTCTAGGTACTTTATTTTTCATGCATGTAGAGTTATAAAAACGTTCTTTCGTAAAACAGTGACATATATTTCTGTGAATTCCAAAACATACATTTTTTCCTGTTGTGATAAATCCATATTCTGGATTCTCACCATGTCCATTAATTTTTAAAAGCAGATATTTGTCTAGGTAAAAATAAATATTGTTGGTAATACATTTGTTTAAACAAAATTCTGGTCACATACAAAAACGTAACGTTTAAGGATAGTATAGATAAATGCCGTTCAGTTTTATGAATGTGTTTTATCAGCGGACTTCCTTTACTGAAAGTCTGAAATTATATTGGAAAACTAATAAGGCCTCTCCTGATACGAACAATCAGTCGCTTGAACATTTTACTTTGAACTCCTTCCTAGTGCCTCAGCCTGTTCAGTTAAAAAATTTGGATGACACAATTACTCTCCGTTTGTAGTCATCATTCTCTTCCATTTGACATACGTCATAATCCCGAGAACAGGGGGCCACGGCAAACCTCTGGTATGCGAGAATTCAAAGGAATGTAGCGATAACGTCTTAACAGCACTAATGTAGCCTGAGAACTTACTACCGACACATTTCGGCGACATTCATTTAATTTCTTGCATTAGACGAGGAAGCTTTTGCGTACATCGGCAAATGTCTTGGGCCTAACATGATCAGAATGCACATAATCTAACAATACTGAGACTGAGTTAAGGTGAAGGAAATTGCAAAATTTATGTACTTATGACTGAACTTTGTTCTTATGAAGGAATTTAACGAATGTAAATTTATAAGACATTTATAAAATTTGACTTATTATTGCATATTTAGTTAATGCTTAAATATTGCGTAAATATTTTACTAAATTTTATTATCGTAATTCTGATTTAGTTTTAAAATTCAATAGTAATTTAAAGACACTTCTGCAAGAAGGTATTTCTAAACCCGTTTTTTATGGGGATGTGGTTTACAAACTTCGTAAGATCTTGGGTCATGGTAATTTTCCAAATGTAATGTATTTGGAAAGATTATCAAACGTTTTATTAAAAGAGGTTACGACCCAACTGTTTTGAGACATACCGTATGTTTAGTGTTCAACCCGTTTACATTTGGACACTACGCTTCCCTCTTTGATTGCGTCTGACGGAAGAGGGGGAGGACTCTATGATGAGCAGTTTTTAAATCCTACCAGGACTGAACTGTTTTGATATTTGTCTTCTGGCCTGTTTCGTCGGGCCCTTAAGGGTGTTTCTCTTGTTGCTCTGTCTTCTGAAAAGGCATTGAGTACATACGTTTTTGGTTCTTAAGGTTTGCTTTTTATATATTTATACACGAGCATTTTTGTGTTTTACATGCCATGCCTTTTTGTTTCCATTACGTATGTTAGAGATTCACCTGGAGGGGATTACTTTTATTTACACTGCCCCATGTCTTTGGAACATGGTGGGGGTAAGAGTGAGGTTGGGTGCGCATCATAAACCGGTTTAATCTACCCAGTGGTGTTTTTGCCACTGACCGTTCCAAGGCGGTGCCCCACTGTTATGTGTTATGTGTTGGCTTTGAGCGTGTTGTTCGTTTTGTCCTGATGTGTAAGCTTTGAGTGTGTTTGTGTGTGTGTGTGTGTGTGGTGCACGCGTTTGCGTGCTGGGGGGGGGGGGGGGGGCGGTCGTTTTGAGGAGGCTGCGCTTTTGGTGCGTGGCATTCCCTGTTTGATATTTTTCTTTGTTTTTATGTATTTTAGCTCAACTGTGATGAAAACTTGACACTCATTTGAATCACCCCCAGCCTGCTTTCAGGAAAAGCCAAATTGAATACTGGTGCCAAGAGAAGGCGTGGTCATGACCCCAGTAGGGCTCGGACCCACGACCACTAGAATAAGCGATCGAGGCCCTAATCACTAGACTATTTATCAAGCATGCGATGATTTCTTTCATAATCAAAAATGTGCGTAAAATCAACAGTGTTATTCGTATAATACCGCTGTGAAGTCGCCCATAAAATTGTTAAAGAAAGAACAGGGCTTGTCGTACAACACCAGTGAATGCCGAGATCGCTTTGGGTAATACGTAATTTGCCGATTGTCATTACGGACCCATTACCGTAAATCTGCGGTATCAGAAGACATCTGGGTCGAACTTGAATTGTGATCCCATTAAGAAACATTCCCCGTTAAGCCTTAAGTAAATTTAATTCGCCCTGGGCAACTTACCGGGCTCATGACAATGTCGACTCATGTCTGACATCAAATCAAACATAGATAATCGTCAAACAGGGAAAGGATAGGCGATTTTAACCGATGTTGTCAGAAAGTAAATATACTTCGAAATATTCGTGACTTCAAGAATAGTCATTGGTTGCTAGATATTATCCATCCCTTCTCTGTTATTGTGCGCCAAACGTTTCCTATTTGCTCAAAAATATCAGTGCTTGGATCTTATACAAATAAATAATCTTCATTATAATTGTTATGAAATTAATTAACTCAAATATATCCCCTTTATAAGTATACAGATATTTCATAGGAATTGATCAATGGCCGGATGTAAACATTATACTGGCAATCAAGCATCATGATTCTGAGCACCAAAAAGGACAGTTTGAACGATTTGAAGAAATTATACACAATTTATAAAACACGGCACGGCAAAAGTTGTTTAATACTTGCAATGCTATAAGATGTAAAAGACATTCAGATTTTACTAAGGTGTAATAGACAATTAGATTTTACAATTATTTTTTACTGAGATGATAGAAGACAATTAGATTGTAAAAGAATATAAAATACAATTAATTTTACAGTTAGATATTACTCAGATGATCAATTAGACATCACAATTATATTTTACTGAGATGGTAAAGACAATAAGATTGTACAAGGATATAAAATACAATTACATTTTACAATTAGACTTTTCTGCGATGGCAGAGACTGTCAACTAGATTGTAACGGAATATAAAAGACAATTGCACTTTACAATTAGAATTTACTGAGATGGTAAGGACTGTCAATTAGATTGTACCGGGATATAAAAGACAATTGCACTTTACAATAAGAATTTACTGGGATGGTAGAGACAGTCAATTAGATTGTACAGGGATATCTAAGCTAATTCCATTTTACAATATGATTTTTTTCTGAGATTGTAACGACTGTCAATTAGACTGTACTGGGATATCAAAAACAATTGCACTTTACAATCAGATGTTCCTGAGATGGTAGAGAATGTCAATTAGATTGTACCGGGATATAAAAGACAATTGCACTTTACAATTAGATTTTCACTAAGATGGTAGAGACAGTCAAGTAGATTGTACCGGGATATCAAAGAAAATTGCACTTTAGAATTAGATTTTCCTGAGATGGTAGAGACAGTCAATTAGATTGTACCGGGATATTAAAAACAATTGCACTTAACATTAAGATTTTACTGAGACGGTAAGGACTGTCAATTAGATTGTACCTGGATATCAAAGACAATAGCACTATGGAATTAGCTTTCAGTGAGGTGGTAAGGACTATCAATTAGATTGTACTGGGATATAAAAAGACAATTGTACTTTACAATTAGCTTTCACTGAGATGTTAAGGTCTGCCAATTAGATTATATCGGGATATAAAAGACAATTGCACTTTCCAAATAGATTTTCCTGAGACGGTGGAGACAGTCAATTAAATTGTACCGGGATATAAAAGACAATTGCAGTATACAATTAGATTTTACTGAGATAGTAAGGATTGTCATTTGGATTGTACCGGGATATAAAAGATAATTGCACAATAAGATGGTAGAGACTGCCAATTAGATTGTCCTGGGATATAAAAGACAATTGCACTTTACAATTAGCTTTTACGGAGACGGCAAGGAATGGCAATTAGATTGTACCGGGATATAAAAGATAATTGCACTATAAAATTAGATTTTACTGAGATGGTAGAGACTATCAATTAGATTGTACTGGGATAAACAGGACAATTGCACTTACATTTAGATTTTAATTCAGATGGTAAGGACTGTCAATTAGATTCTACCGGGATATAAAAGACAAATGCACTTTACAATTAGATTTTACTCAGATGGTAAAGAATTCAATTAGATAGTACCGGGATATCATAGAAAATTGAACTTTCCAAATAGATTTTCCTGAGATGGTAGAGACATTCAATTAGACTGTACCTGGATAAAACGATAATTGCACTATAATTTCATACAGATTTTCCTGAGATGGTAAGGATTGTCAATAAGATTGTACCGGGATATAAAAGACAATTGCACTTACCAATAAGCTTTTACTAAGACTGTCAATTAGATAGTCCCGGGATATAAAAGAAAATTGTACTTTACACTTATCTTTTACTGAGAAGGTTAGGACTGTCAATTAGATTGTCCCGGGATATAAAAGAAAATTGCACTTTACAATTAGCTTTTACTGAGATGGTAAGGACTGTCAGTTAGATTTACCGGGATATAAAAGACAATTGCACTTTACAATTAGCTTTCACTTAGATGGTAGCGACAGTCAATTAGATAGTATCGGGATATAAAAGAAAATTGCAATTAGTTTTTACTGAGATGGAAAGGACTGTCTATTAGATTGTACCGGGATATAAAAGACAATTGCACTTTCAAAATATATTTTCCTGAGATGGTAGAGACAGTCTGTTAGATAGTACCGGGATAAAAAATGACAATTGCAATATGCAATTAGTTTGTACTAGGATTGTAAGGACTGTCAATTAGAGAGTACCGGGATATAAAAGACAATTGCACTTTACAATTAACTTTCACTGAGATAGTAGGGACTGTCAATGAGATAGTACCGGGATACAAAAGGCAATTTCACTTTACAATTAGCATTCAGTAAAATGGTAAGGACTGTCAATTAGATAGTACCAGGATATAAAAGGCAATTGCACTTTACAATTAGCTTTTACTGAGATGGTAAGGACTGTCAATTAGTTGTACCGGGATATCAAAGACAATTGCACTTTACAAATAGGTTTTATTGAGATGGTAAGGACTGTCAATTAGATAGTACCGGATATAAAAGACAATGGCACTTTACAATTAGGTTTTACTGAGATTGTAAGGTCTGTCATTTAGATTGTACCGGGATATCAAAGACAATAGCACTATGGAATTAGCTTTTACTGTGATGGTAAGAATTATCAATTAGATTGTATTGGGATATAAAAGATAATTGCATTTTACATTTAGCTTTCACTGAAATGGCAAGGACTGTCAACTAGATTGTACCAGGATATAAAAGACAATTGCACTTTACAATTAGCTTTCACAGAGATGATAAAGACTGTCAATTAGATTGTACCGGGATATAAAAGACAATTGCACCGTGCTATTAGATTTCACTGAGACGGCAAGGACTGTCAATTAGATTTTACCGGAATATAAAAGACAATTGCACTTTGAAATTAGATTTCACTAAAATGGTAAGGACTACTGTCAATACGATTGTACCGGGATATAAAAGACAATTGGACTATGCAATTAGATAGCACTGAGATGGTAAGGACTGTCAATTAGATTGTACCAAGATATACAATTGGATTTTACTAAGATGTTAAGGATTGTCAATTAGATTGTACCGGATATAAAATACAATTACAGTTTACAATTAGATTTTACTTAGAAGGTAAATGACTGTCAGTTAAATTGTTCTGAGATGCAAATTCTCAGCTGATGAGATGTAGAAGACACTTACATTTTAGCGAGATGTAAGATATAATTTGGTCTTACTTGAATGAAAAACAATAAGAGAAGTCCAAACTATTTAAAGAACGATTACCTTTCGAACAAGTAAAAAGTTTTATCACGGTTCAAAGTCAGAAATATGAATGCCATTCCATAAAAGTGGACGTTTCCATTCCATGGCAATTTCACTAACTTTCAGGGATGTAGGCGGTTTGCAAACGGTACAAAACAAATACGTTGTAGTTTTTGTTCTGTTTTGCAGTACGGTAGTTGATTTATTAGAGGTATGTCATAAATCATTAGTGTTATAATCAATAACTGAATGAAGTTAAATTTGCATATTTTCAAAAGTTTACCAGTTCTGAGAATGAATAATACTTTATCCAATAAGAAAATATATCTGTATAGTTAACTACTATGCCAATTTACAAACATGACTATAAATAGATTTAAATGTATCACAGGGAATCAACATTTTTTATCTTGTCAAAATTTAAATATTTTAGATGTTCGTTGTTAAATTTTTATTCAAATTAGCTCAGAGTTAAAGCATACAGTATTATACTGTTTATGTTCAACGGATCTTTTTTTCAGGTGGGTTCAAAACTCAGCGAGGACAATTAATTTTCTTTTCATTTTTGCATTACAAATTAAGATCCCGTCGTCTTCTCTCTGACACAACAACGGAGAAATATCTGAAGCCGATATGGCTGTTGAGAAAGATTTATTACGGTATCAAAAACGATATTACTTAAATGCATGTACTAAAACGAATAATAAACACAATATTATGTCATATAAAGACATATATGCAAATATAAACAATCAAAGAAAGAAACAAAGAACACAAAATCAGAAATGAAGATGAATTGGAAAAGAAAAACAAAAATTATCTGAAAAAATTCTCATGAGGATTCGAGCGAACTCTTTGTTGTTGTTATCATTCTTCATTTAACACGACTGAGCTATTTTGCCTTATACATTTGGACATTTAAAATGAAACGAATACTTTTATTTATTTGTCAAGTAATGTACAAGGAATATGAATTGTTATTTTATCAGTGATCATGTTGGATCGCGTCCTCGCGTTTGCGCGGGAATCACATTATCATTAGGGATTAGTAAATCACATATGAACATTCCAGCATTTTACAAGACTGGGCAATTATACATGATGACTACATGTCTTATTTTCCATTAGTTTGTTGCTTACTTCTTCAAAAGGAACAAACTTTATACCCCTTAAATTTGAAACCATCCACAAAATAATATTACTGACAGTGCCATTGATGAAACCATAGGCCTTATACAATATATTTCTATTTTTAGATTCGGATGAACACGAGACGATTTTTGTGACTAAGACACAGTTTTTCGTCAAAAGAGAAAACACACAGTTTCTAAAAAAAGCAAGAAAAGTGCTCGAATGAAACGTTTTTGATGATTTATATTCATTCAAAACCTGACAATGCCGAAAAAAGGCGCATGATACGAAACACATGGGAATCACGTGCTGTTTTGGAAAAACACCAAGCGAGATTAATCTTTGTTACGGGTGAAGTTGCAGACGACAACTTACAAATTTTTCTTGACATTGCAAATGAGTTACATAAAGATATTATTCAAGTAAACTTTACTGATTCTTATAGAAACTTATTAAGCAATTTCTGGATTAAAATGGGTTACGGAAAATTGTCAAAATGCTACATTTGTTCTTAAGACAGACGATGACATAATAGTTGACATAAACACAGTAGTAACTTTAATGCTGTCAGATACTGATAACAGATGGCAAAAGAAGAATCTTCTTGCTTGCCATATTTGGAAACACATGGATGTCGATAGAAATAAGAGCAGTAAGTGATACACATCTTATGACGAGTATCCAGACGACTTCTACCTCATCTATTGCTCTGGTTCAGCATTTATTATGAGTTATGATGTAGTTAAGAAATTTTATTTGAAATCTCACGAGACTCAATTTTTTTGGGTTGGTGATTATTACGTCACAGCCATGTTGGCTCTCGCTACTAACGTGACCCCTGTCCCAATGAATGAAAGATACAGTGTTTTAAAAACTGCAGATCTGCGAAAAGAGCTGCCCAGCAATGCAAGTCTTACATTTATTCACTCTCCTAATACTAATATACTTTGTATGTTTGGCAAAACTATCTAGAAAGAAACAAACCCTGAAAAAGCAAACAACGTAGGATTGGGACAACATGGGTCATCAGTAATTTATGTAAAGTTATGTTTTATAATAAAGAGTGATACTGTTCTATTTTCATGGTGTTCCATATTTCAGGGAAATATCGAAGTGTAGTTTTAATATAAGAAGGTCATTGCAGAATGGTTAATATTAACGGATATACAATCTTTACAAACGGGTCACTCTCAAAACAAAAACAAAGCGCAAAATATTTAGCTTTGATTAAAGCATTTCTGATATTTTCCTGAATCCCAGTAAATGTAGGCCCTTAGTACCTTAGCGGATACTGAGGACTTGCTCCAAAATCGAAACTAACCTTCATTGTTTATGTATATTTTCAGAATTGTTCAGACGGTATATTGTCTAATACATTTTCCCCGAAAGTAAAGTTTGCAAGCAACAATCTATTTGCAAATAAAGTCAAAACTGATTTTTCAGTAACAGTTGTGCTGTCACAAAGATCTGAACTCAATACCCTTTTCAAAATTGGTTTTGACTATAAATTAAAGTAGGCAAGATATTTTGAAAGTTTAACAAGTCTGGAGTTCTCTACAATAAATGAACGGCCAGCCTTACATTTATAGAGAAAAAAATGAAACAACACCAAATCGTAGAAAGAAAGGATTGTTTCACTTGAAAATTGAACATCATATAAAACATGCGTATTACTCTATAAACAACTGTCATTTTACTGAATGAATCAACATTGAATTATGAAAGGGTCTGCATAACTTAACTTTAATAGGCCGCACTTTCGGAAGTCCAGCGCCTTGGAAAACTCTCCATTTTCAAGGAACTGATGCATATGTTCGTTTTGATGTATTTGCAAATTGCACTAATGTCCAAGTACTGAAATTTCACATAAACAAGTTAAGCGTAGTTTTCAGCAATTGTTTATTTTTTTGTGTTTTGATGATAAACTCCTAAACCTTGAAGAGAAATGTCAGATCATACAGTAAGTAATATGTATATAAATGTATCATTCGAATTAAAAAAACGACCAGTCAGCATTTTGATTATGTGTATTGTATAATTATTATCTTTAAATTTCATTCCACAAAAAAGTTCCCTAAATTACTAGATGAAATTATAAAAGTATATACATCATGTATACATGTAATTATGTAAATTCCAATTTCGATATAATAAAAATTATTTTTGTTTATATTAATATTACTGTTTTATTTTGTGACAAACAGAAGCTGAAATATATACAGCTATTTTGTTTTATAACATATTTATTACAGATTACTTAACGTGAAAAGAGAGGAATGCATATGCAAAATGGGCGAAAATATTGAACTTTTATCTCCGGACTTTTTATACAGTTTGTTTCTATTGGTTTAGGCTATGGATATAGCGTTTTGTTTGCTGAACTCGTCAATGTGTTCAATACGACACGATTTGAAGCTTCCTTTGTACAAGGCATATACTTCGTAATGACTAACGTTGGAGGTATGTAGTTCTTAATGACTTTTAGTGGAGGTATATACTTCTTAATGACTTTTAAGGAGGTATATACTTCTTAATGACTTTTAAGGAGGTATATACTTCTTAATGACTTTCATTGGAAGTATATACTTCTATATGACTCTCATTGGAAGTATATACTTGTTAATAACTTTCAGTGGAGGTATATACGTCTTAAGGACTTGAAGTGGAAGTTTATACTTACGTATGACCTTCAGTTGAGGCATATACTTCTAAATGACTTTAAGTGGAGTTATATACTTCAAAATGACTTTAAGTGGTGGTGTATACTTATTAATGACATTCAAGGAGGTATATACATCTTAATGACTTTCATTGGAGGTATATACTTCTAAATGGCTTTTATTTGAGGTATATATTTGTTAATGATTTCCAGTGGATGTATATACTTCTTAATGACTTCCAGTGGAGGTATATACATTTTAATGTCTTCAGTGGAAGTATGTACTTCTTAATGACTTAAAGTGGAAGTATATACTTACATATGACCTTCTGTTAAGGAATATACTTCGTAATGACTTTCAGTAGAGGTATATACTTCTAAATGACTTTCAGTGGAGATCGATATATCAAAGGACTTTCAGTAAAACGTATAAAAGTACGTATGACTTTTAGTGGAGGTAGGTATATACTTCTCAATGATGTAAGGTGGAGGTATATAATTCTCAATGACTTTCAGTGGAGGAATATATTCTTGATATTATTTTTGTATAGAGGTTATTGTTTTAAGAATATGGAATATATCCCATCGTGATTTTAGAAAATGTTATATTTCAACCAAACATAAATAAGTTTTCGTATTTATTTATGCTTATTTACTTTGAAAAACGCGTTTGCAACTAATTTTAAACTCGGTGCGGGAAACACGCGCGCGTAAACAAAAATGACGTCATACTTCTTGTTACATTACAAAGAGGCACACGACGTCAATTTCCATTTAATTTTATTATTTCCAATATAACGTTGTAAAGTTCTCATCAATGAACGTTATTTAAATCGGGAAATAAACTATAAAGAACAATGCGCGAACACAATGTACAAGTAGATCAGAAGATGCTAAATCACTCATAGTGTCACTGATACGGATCAATTACATTAATTATCCACAATATTTCACAAGAAAGCATGAAGTTGATATATGTGTCATGCTGCAAAGACATACTAATGTTATGAAAACTGACATACTGCATTGGAATTGTCTTAAATGCGTTTGTTGCTGGCCAATCTAACACTTGTCCTAAATTCAGCTTTTGTGTATCGAGACGGTGAAAATAAAAAGAACCTCAAACACTCTGTATATACAAATATGGTCAATCTAAAGTATAAGTAGTGTACATGGTAATTTATCGTAAGTTACAGCTTCAAGAACTTAACTATAAAATGGTTCTTCTTGACTTTAATTAGAAAGTGAAACTTATTTTAATGTTAACTATGCTTTCAAATTTAATTCAGGCCTATTATGGGGTGGCGTTATTCACAAATTTGGAACAGGACCAACAACTATTTTGGTATAATTTTATCTGCCGCAGGCCTGCTTGGTTGCTCATTAGCAACACATATAACAGAAATCATTGCGCTTGCTGGAGTAATATGTGGTAAGTGAAAGCTGTAAGTATAACCATTTTCCAACTGCGAAATGCGACAGAAGTAGCAGAAATCGTATCACTTGCTTGAGTTGGATGTAGTATTTATGATTTTTTGCAAAAGAAACAGCTAAACTCAAAGCTCTTGCTAGAGTTGTATGTAAAATATGATATATATCTGTCTTCAAACTAAGTGTTTGTTTGTTTGTTCGCTTTTGACACAAAGAGCAGAACTCAAAGCACAAAATACTCTGTATTTTATTTATCTATCGAAGTAGGAGTGTCAAAAGTGTTAAATCAAACATTTTGTCACTCACACACTTAAATATGACTTTACAGGACTTGGAATGAGTGTTTGTTATTTGTCGATGTTTATCTCTGTAAGTGAGGCATTCAAAGATGACCCTCGATTTTTCTTGACATCCCTTACAATAGGAGCCAGCTGCGGACATATTGCTATACCTATGCTGATTGAAATAGTAATAGCCAAATACTTCTTGTCCGGAGCTTTTATACTCATAGCGGCAGTCGTACTGCAGTGCTTGCCGTTTGGACTTGTAATGTATCTACACTCGGGAAAAGATCACAATCCAAAACAAGGAGAAGTATCTCGACCTGTTGTGTGTGATGTCCATGTTCTGAAAGACACAGTCCTTTGTATTATTCTTGTTGACGTAATGCTGATGTTTATGACAGGTCAATATCAACTTTCTACATCTACTATTGTCAATTTTATTGCCTTTTATAATATCCTATGTTTACCTTTTACAAAATATTTCATCATTAATCATTAATTTTAAATGCAGAAAATCCTTTTCAAAATATATTCTCGGCTATATCTACATACGTGACTATGTATGTATGGCTGCATTCACAATTAAGTGTCATGTCGTAACATGTGTAAAATTGAAAGTATAATTTCATACATTATGTCTCCCCTATAAAATGGGGGAGATATATTGGTTTTTGCCTTTGCCGTCCGTCTGTCCATGCGTTCGTCTGCAATAAGCTCGTCCGGCTTTCACAGGTCGAATTGCTGGCCAGATTTTAACGAAACTTCACAGGAGTGATCTGTACCAACCCTATTTGTGCATATCGCCATTACGTTCCGGTTCGTTGCACGAAATGGCCGCCAGAGCTAAAAATTGAAAAATCCTTTCCGGCTTTCACAGGTCAAACTGCTGGCTGGATTTCAACGAAACTTCACAGGAGTAATCAGTACCAACTCTAGTTGTGCATATCGCCTGCATGTTATGCTTTACTCATAAAAATGGCTGCCAGAGCTAACAATAGAAAATCTTGTCTGGCTTTCACAGGTCAAACTACTGGCTGGATTTAAACGAAACTTTACAGGAGTGATCAGTACTTACCCTTATTGCGCATATCGCCAGCATATTCCGCTTCACTGCAGTAAATGGCCACCAGAGCCTAAAATAGAAAAATATTGTCCGGCTTTCACAGATCAAATTGCTGGCTGCATTTCAACGAAACTTTACAGGAGTGATCAGTACTAACCCTAGTTATGTATATCGCCGGCACGATCCGCTTCGCTGCACAAAATGGCCAACACAGCTAAAAATAGAAAAATATTGTCCGGCTTTCACAGGTCAAACTGCTTGATGGATTTCAACGAAACTTCACAGGAGCGATCAGTACAAACTCTAATTGTGCATATTGCCGTCACGTTCCGCTTCGTTGCACAAAACAGCCGCCACAGCTAAAAGTAGAAACATATTGTCCGGCTTTCACAAGCCTTGTTTTGCATATCGCTGGCACGTTCTGCTTTACTGCACAAAATGGCTATCAGAGCTAAAAGAATTAGAAAAATCTTGTCTGGCTTTCACAGGTCAAACTGCTGGACAGATTTCGACGAAACCTCACAGGAGTGATCAGTACTAAGCACAGTGTTGCATATCGCCGACACGTTCCGCTTTGCTGCACAAAATGACCGCCAGAGCTAAAGGTATATACACGGGGAGACATGGTATTTGTAAGTTATATATATATATATATATATATAAATGCAAAAGTTTGTACCGGATCAAGTATATTATAAAGAAAAAATAAACAAACAACATTACATAAGTAACATCATATTTGCCCACATGTTTCGTTTATACTCATCAGGGCAAATAATACAATTATATTAATAAAAAACATTGACGCCATATTGTATTATTTGCCCAGATGAGTATAAACGAAACCGGTAGGCAAATATAATGTTACTCATGTAATGTTGTTTGTTTATTTTTTATTTATCTATCTATCTATCGTTTGCGCAAAGAAAATGATGAAAAAAAAATACAGCAAGAATTTAGCTGCATGCCATAAATAGTTAATTAATAGACGAATTTTGTTTTCTTGGTGTGATATAATGTAAGTAAGATTTACTCATAGGGTACACATATCTTAAAGCTAAAAACGGTATAATCATCGAAACTTGAAAGGGATGCTTATTAGATATTTTGCTTTGTAATTTGAGAGGCGTATTACGGTTTTAGCCATGTTTTTCAACTTTACAAATATATGGTATTATCTCAGCTTAATGCTTTAATACTATATATATAGAAAATACCTAAGATATTTGATTACAAATAGATTCACACTTTTTCTTCACGTTTTCATATACTGACCTCTTTATATGTGTGTTTGCAACCCGGGGCTGTTATATTCTTGCAGGAAATATTGAAGCACTTTTCATTGTTGACCAGCTAATTGGTTTGAACTATTCACGCAATAAGGGCTCAGTGGTGATGTCATTCACCTGCATGGCGCTTGTACTTGGAAGAAGCCTTGCTAGTGTTGCAGTTTTTAAATGCACAAGATGGCCAATGATAAACCATATGGCGTATTTGTCTGCAGTTGTAGCAGTTGGACACGCTCTTGTGTTGGAACTTCTTAACGTTTACACGCTTTTGGTTTTGGCATGCTTTTTGCGTGGGAAAGCATTTGGGATGTTTACTGGATTTAGGCCGACAGTAGTTTATGAAGTTGTGTCATCTGAAAAGTATCCTGCTGCACTGGCATTTTCGAACGTGTCAATTGGACTCGGTTACTTTTTTAGCTGTATTTTAGGAGGTAATGTAGTTTTATGAATATGTAAACTAGCACTGTTCGCGGGGGTGGGGGTGGAGGGTGGTGAAGGGTTGAGGTTCCTCTATGAAACTAGCCTAATGTGTTAGGAACCGATAAGTGGGTCTCATTGATTATAACTGATTGGTGGGTCAAAATGTTACATACAAATTGAATGGGGACCCTTTAATTTATCAAATATGAGACGGAATTCTATATTTATATAATTTATATTCAAAGTTACTCCTGGACAAGTATATAATAAATAAAAAAGAAAAAACATCCAATGGGTTTTCCTCTCGTGGGATGTTTTTCATTTTTATTTATTTATAATTTATATTCATATAGAATTCGATCTCACATGCATTGTAATGAATTGTAGTTTCTCCTATGAGCAATAGATAATTTTATGCAACAATTTATAGCAATTATCTGTGTTGTTTACTTTAACAATAAGAAGAGATCCCGGATTGTGAACAAGAAACGCACAGTAAAAATAAAACAGTTTTTTTTCTCTTAACGTATTTGTCAAAATCATGTATGTAAACTTTGTGATCTTAGATGTCAATCAAACTTTCTCTTTTAATAATATTTAACGTTATTTTTTGATGTCGGAATGATTCGTGTTTTGAATATATTTAAAGTTGTTTTATCTACAGGTATACTTCGTGATGCTATGGGTAACTACGATATGGTGTACTTCGGATCTATAGGAACAGCTATCTACGTGGCAACGAGCAATCTGCTAATTGCTTATAGAATTAAAAAGAATAAAAGACGGCTGAATAGTGTACTGACAAAAGAGATTTCTTCAAACTTAAGCTATGACACTCTTAATTAAAGTTGTAGTTTAAATAAGAGTTATTCTTTCCATTCTTTTCAAAGTAAAAAAAAATAAGTATAATACAAATGTCATATTCCTTTAATCAATTTCCATTTTTCATCAAGCTGATTAAACTTCTTGAAGAACTAAGTTGACCACAAAGTCAGAGCTTTTCTTTCTGATATGCCTTGTCGTAAATGTCGTGTTTCAAATTGGATTTCCCTCTGTGACGCAGCTTATGAAACATTCCCTGTACACACAACCGCAATTACAGGCCTTGATAAGACACACAGAGGGAGATCCAAGAACTAAGCCTCCCCAAAATTTAACCAGACAGCAGGGTATGTATTGATCTGCGGGCAACTGACACATACATAAAATACATAACCAAATAGATAACAAGGTCTTAAGATGGACAGAAATGAAAAAGAAAACAAAACCGTTCACAAAATATTAAACAGAAAACAGATTGTGGCGAAAATAATTTGTTATTTGCGATGAGACGCATTGATTTTGTTTCATAAGTAAAATATCCAGACTGTTTATACATTTCGGCATAGCATACAAATATTTGCTAACGTAATATAAATATTGTATTCTACATTTGAAATATATCTGGTAATTTATTTAATTAAAATACATTGCGAAATCGATATAGTCTAAACATTACGGCGCCCGTAAAGTGACATGTGAAACTTTTTTTTATTTCGTATCGTAAAAACGAAATCTTATTTCGTAAAAACAAAATGTAATTTGTAAAACGAAATTATTATTATATCAGATTTGTAAAGCGCCCTTTTCATTATAAACACGTTCAAAAGCGCTTTACATACGTAGCCACACAGGGCGCGAAGTTCATCCTTTACTAGTACAGACACAGAGCAATAAAGTCCCCAGAACAGACAGAGAGAAATATTCAGATACAGACGTGTCCGGCTAACTTAGCCTAGCTCTTTTCGAATAGACAGTCTGGTTCTTTAACGTGCCCGGTGTATAGCACCGATACATGCGAAGCCGTCTTTCCTGGGAAGAACCAATACAGGCCTCTAGTTAGGGGGTAGACACTCAAGAGCATCTTCAGACATTTCCAGTGCCTGGACCGGGATTCGAACCCCGGACCTCTGGATTGACAGTCAAACGTGTTACCACTAGACCACCGGCCCACCTATAAATCTCATATAAATCTCATTTCATAAAATCTAAATCTTATTTCGTAAAAACGAAATGTATTTCGTAAAAACCGAAATGTATTTCGTAACAAATTACGAAAATAACATTTCGTTTTTACGGACTACATTTCGTTTTTACGAAATGACATTTCGTTTTTACGAAATCTTATTTCGTAAAAACGAAATAATAGAAAAGTTTCACATGTCACTTTACGCGCACCGTAAAACATAGCTGGTTTACATATAGTACATGTCTTGAACAGCATAATATCCATAGTTAACATCCCAAGTCAAAGATAATGTGCACAGTTGTTACTCATTTTATGCATTTGGTTTTAATTTATTTTTATATAAATTCAGTGATATATCATACATAAATGATTAAAGTGAGAGAGTTATAGCGAAAAATGTTAAAATATCCAAGTAATTAAACATATAGTCACGTGACACATTTTTTAAAGTAAAGGTATACTTACGTTAATATTTGTTTCAGCGATATTATATTCCCGTTAAAATACATTTTCATTTCTATCTAGCATGCAGGATGGGGCGCATGCAATACGTATACAACAGAATGCTTCAAATAACTAAAACGCAGAAGTGTTAAAAGAGGTATGCCTATAGGACACTGGTGTGTCCGCCTGTCATGGTTTCATGACTTTAGGTGAAATATATTTATGGATACACTAGTCGGTGAGGGATGCCTTTTCTTTCACATTTACAAAGAAAAAGCATGCTATGTAACATACCAAAATGAAGGGAAAAGATGAAGCTTTACCAGGGTACTGTTTTTATAAGATTTTATGCATCAAATTCTGTTAAGGTAACAAAATATGTAAGACTCTATATATCTTAAAACATTTTCAGGTCTCTCATCAATACTTCAAATGAGCTAAAATTGTGTGGGCTATGTGGCAGTCCCATACATTACCAAAGTGTATTTCAAATTTTCCTGAAATTGTCAGAAAAGAAGAGTAACACAAAAATCAATTGTTTTTGTCTCAAATTCCTTCCACACTGAATTAAAAGTGATAAAATTTAAGAATGAGTTAATTCTTTACAAAACTGCGAGACACTTTTATAGATCACTCTTTAAAGAAACAGACATTTTATGTAATTTCCGTCATAAATAAAAGAACTGAGTCACTTTAAATACTTCGCAAAGCTAGGTTTTCTGTTGTTAGAAAAAGACGAAAGTATATTATATGAACGTTATTCTTATGCTCCTCGTTTATGGAATACTGAACTGCCTTTATTTTACCATCAACAACAACGTCATTCTTCCGTTCCATGTATTAATAGATTTACAATTTGAACATTATTAATATTTATTCACAAATAATTAGGCCTCTCGACCAAGACAGCCAGTCAAAATCTGTTACATTTACCTATATCATTTTGGTTATATCAAAGCAATATAACTCCCATTAAAGATCCCTCTAAAACCTTGGATGACCACATTATAATTATTCATACTCAGGAAATCAAATGCTAAACTGATTAACCAGAAATACCGTGACTAAGTTTATAGCCTGACTGTTTTTTTTCAGAAAGGTCTTTTTGTAAACACATCAAATATTTACTGTTTTTTTTTCTTTCTGCAAATCCATCAAAAAAAAGTTTTTAATTCATATTGCGGCATTGGACAGAGGAAGGTATGGAGATTTTATATAGAATAAAAACGAAAAATGTCCAAAATATGCCAATCTCTCGGTAACTACAACTAAACTTTTCGGCACTTCATGTGTATTTTTCACTATAACTCTGGTATGGTTGAGTGAAATTCCAAACATAACATCAGGAGAAGAACTTCACATGCTGTACAACAATCCTGTATGTTTTATGACTCTAGGTCAGATACTTCTTGAGACATACGTGACACACATTTTTATGCTCTTTATGTCTCTTAAAGCATATTTTTAACTAAGTCAAGGGCCATAAATCTGGTGTGGTTGTGTGAAATCCCAATTAAAACATAAAGTGCACAGATTTGAATGGCGATCCTGTAATGTTTAATGACTCTGGGTCAACGACTTTTTGAGATACATGCAACATATATTCGGAGGGAGGACTGACAGACGGACGGACACGGGCAACTCTAAATGGCCCCTGTCCCATGCCTCCAACAATTGGTTAGGGGAGCACAAAAACAAAACAAAACACGAAGCTGTTTAAAAAGGGCTGAAGGAAAGGAAAGGAAGAACGATTAGGACTCTGTAAATTTGGACTACGTGTGATACATTTGACTTGGTTGTGATTAGTTATTTCATGACATAAAGCGCTTCAGCAAACTACAGACAATATAAATAGAAAGCGAGCATATATTTTTAATTGTTACAATAGTACGTAAACATTAACCCACCCGGTCAAATTTATTTTTCTTTGAGTAGAAATATATTAAACATATAAAAGTTTCTTTACAGCACATTAAAATCAAATAAAATATCTTTCACTCGTGAACACCAAATTTCATGTTTTTACTCGTGGCTACTCGTACATAGAGAAAATTAGGTTACTGTCTTATAAATTTAAATTTATTAAGTGAGTTGGAGAAAATATAAAAGTCGAGGCTCTAAGACAGTAACCTAATGTTCTATTTATCCTACCTTCTGATCTAAATTCTTCTTTATTTAAAATTCAAAATTTACCAACTGGATCCGAGTCTGTCTTGCACAGAAAAATTAATACGCCCCACCATTACACAAACAGGTCTTTAAAATAAAAATATTACAAAATAAGAGCCGAAAAACAAAGGCTCACCTTGTTTTGCTTTGTGTCCGACTTCTCTGTTCTGCTGAACATCAAAGAATAATTTAATTTGCTGCCAAATGAAGTTTTGTCCGAAATTCAGTTGAATGCCGGATTACCCATCTTCACCAAGCAAACGATTGACGAGACTTATATACACGCAATATCGCCGCTTGACAGAAAAAATAGGCAAACCGTTTCCTCGATGATTTTATTCAATAACACTCCATTCCAGATGCAATATATTCCTTGAAGTGTAGAAAGTTAAAATTCTGAACAAACGCTATACATTACCTGAGTCACTTTCCGTTTCTCTGAGCGTTTCCGTTATAAAAACTTTTTGTAGTAATTGCAAATACGGTATGCATACACTATATATTTGTGACATGGTCTCACGTACCTAATAAAAGCGCGATTATGGAAATAATTGCATAAATATGTCTTTTAGCAGTTATTCTCAAAAAAAGATGGCGTCGTTTTAAAAAAAAATCCAAAAAGTAGTCCGCCAAGCTTTATCTAGTCACTGACCAGATAAAGCAAAATTTATCTGACCCCTTGATTTTTGCCTTTATTTTGCATGAAGGTAGGATAAATTCTTGTAGGTCGGTGGTTCTACCCAGGGAGCTGCTCGTGATGAAATTATGCATGGAGGGGCACCTGGGGTCTTCCTCCACCATTAAAGCTGGAAAATCGCCATATGACCTAAAATTATGTCGATGCGACAATAAACCCAACAAAATAGATCAATTATTTTTTTTGAAAAGTCACAAAAAGTCACTAAATGTCTAAACTTGCGAAAAACTTTATGAGGGTAGAAATTACAACAAAAATAAAATAACGTCGATGTCGTGCTTTAACGAAAAAAAAATCGTTTCATATTTGTATGATATCTTAAGACCCACAGCCTACAATTTTTGCAACATGAATCTCATGAAAATCATTCTGATAATACTCAATCAAACCGAGCCTGCAACATTTTCGTTTTTGTCGTGTTGAGCGACCTGTGAAGTTTCCACTTTTCTCTATTCTATAGAAAAGAACTACTCTGCATTATGAAAGACAGACAATTGAATGTCCTACATTTTACCACTTTATCGGCTTTTTTTTGCATATTGTTTTCACTTTTTTACATAAAAATCAGCCCAATAGATATAATGTAGAAGCAAAACGCTGTCTAAACAGAACTAAATAAAGCAAGTTATATGTATAGTGCTATAAAGAAAACACATGCGTCTTGACTTGAATCGTAAATTGCAAAAAGAAATGCGGTGAAATAACTACCTTAAAATAGAAGGAACAAGGCAGCTAAATCCCCGCCACTCTTATGGATAGTGAAAGGGTAAACCTTTGACCTTGAGCTGTGACCTTGACCTTGAACTGACATGGCTGACCCATGAATTCTGCACATCGTCTAGATGAGGTGATCGTTTGGCCCAAGTTTCATGAAAATCCTAAAAGGGGTTTAGGAGATACAGAGCTCAAACCTTTGACCTTGAGTTGTGACCTTGACCTTGAGTTGACATGGCTGACTTATGAGTTCTTGATGAGGGGATCATTTGCCCCAAGGTTAATGTAAATCCTTCAATGTGTTTAGGAGATACAGAATGGACACAAAATGGAAGGCTCAAAACTTTGACTCTAAGTTGTCACCTTGACCTTGAGCCGGCATGGCTGACTCATCAATTCTGCATATCATCTTGATGAGGTGATCATTTGATCCAAGTTTAATGAAAATCCTTCAAGGGATTTAGGAGATACAGAGCGGATACAAAATGGAAGGCTCAAACATTTGACCTTAAGTTGTGACCTTGACCTTAAGCCAACATGGATGACTTAAGGGTTTTGCAAATTGTCTTGATGAGGTGATCATTTGATTCAAGTTTGATGGTTATCCTTCAAGGGGTTTAAGAGATACAGAGCGGACACGAAATGGAAGGCTCAAACCTTTGACCCTGAGCTGTGACCTTGACCTTGAACCGACATAGCTGACTCATGGGTTCTGCACATTGTCTTGATAAGGTGAACATTTGACCCAAGTTTCATGAAAATCCTTCAAGGGGTTTAGGAGATACATAGCGGACACAAAATGTTACGGAAGGACAGAAGGGCGGAAGGAGACCATTCCTATAACCCCCACCACTTGTGGCGGGAGATTAATTAGAATGGGAAACGTGAGTATTTCAATTTTTTTTACTCCATGTCATGAGCAGATTAATTATTTATTAATTTCGTGCTACTACCTACAAAAGCAACAAACTAAAACTGCAGGTACAGGGTCTTAATTCTTGACAATATTAACACTTCAATCGGATGTAATTGCAATGTGATAAATACATCGAAAGTAACTAAGAATATTTATTACAAAATCCATTTAGAGGAGAGAGTTTCTGTATTTGCTCGGGTAAACTTATATAATTTTCTTATCAAGGATGGTCAGTCACCTTTAACCAATATTATATGACTTTTTTCATTTTTAGTATATTCTGATTATTATGAAATCTAAAGGTCCATTATGCTTTTGTTTGAGATGTGGCATCCATATATTCTTTTATGAATATAATTATAAAATATTATTTTCTTGTTCAATCCAATTTCTGAGTATTGTTTTCTCTGATTTTGACAAAGTTTTGAATATTAATTGAATATTGAATGTTTTACTGGATCCAATATTTTTGATTACCTCCCTTTATAACCCTGTGCTGTATTGAAAGTAGCGTTTTTTTCTAACCATGTGATTAAACATATCATCTATTTGGACAGCTATATCATGGGCTTGATATAGATTCAAGGCAGATATTCGATGAATTATGGACCTCCGGCCATTTCAATGCGCACAGGTTTTAGGTGGGTTAAAAGTTTTTTAAGGTTGGAAATTATCTGTCGAAGATGATACCCGTTCTGGTAGGCCTAAAACCGTTTTTCGTTCTAGTAGGCCTAAAACCTCTGTTTCAAGGTAAACATTGCTGCTGAAAAAAACTGTGGTCGAACGTGATGCGCGATTTTCGGTGAAAGATATAGCAAGTTATACTGTTTCAGAAGGCAGTGTGCAAACAATTCTGAAAAAGCGTTTGGACCCGAGAAAGGTTTGCGTCAGGTGGGTACCTCATTTGCTCACCGAGGAGCAAAAGAAGTAGCGCTTTAAATGTGCGGGAATTTTTGAAAACGTACAAATCTGTGATAGTCAGGTTATTTCTAACCTGCTCACAGGTGACAAAACCTAGGTGCACATGTCTGAGCCACAGAGAAGGACTGATTATAAGCAATGGAAGCGAAAAGTTATAAAAGGCCCATGTATTGCCAAGAGAACCGTAAGTTCGAAAAAGATGATGTACGCAATTTTCTTCAATTCTAGTGGGCCAGTCGTTCAAGAGCCTTGTCCATCTGGTCATATAGTCAAAGTACGATTCTACAAACAAAACGTCCAAGCAAAGGATGGTCAGGAGTCCATCTTATACATGACAACGCCTCTTCGCACAAGTGCGAAGTTGTTAAGTCTTTTTTGGCTTGTTGTAAACCATCCGCCTTATTCACCTGATCTTAGTCCCTGGGACCTTTCTTTATTCACAAGGCTTACGAAAATGCTTTTAGGAAAGAAATATAAGTCCAGCAGTTTTCTTAGCTGAGGCATTTGTCAGTGTCTCAAACAGATACCAAAAAAAGACTACTTATCTGCTTTTCGCGAATGGGTAAATACTAATAGCCCGGCTTATAAGTCATTCGATCTTGCACTTTTTAGTAGAGACAAGTCATGAACATAAAATGATTGAAGGTTATGTCAAATAGAAATCTGGATATGGAACACTGACTTTTCGCACCTTCTCTTGTCAGGGGCAGACAACTCATATAAAGGATATTTTCAGCAAATTTATTTTTAAATCGTCATATTTCGCTCAATTTTCAATAAAACTTTAATATTTTTGGGATTTTGGGTGTTTTGTGTTAATATCTTTCTATTTATAGTTTTAATAGCAGGTTTACTCTCAAGTTTATTCATGCGCAACGACTTCCGTTATTTTGATAAAAATGCTCTTAGTAGTTATATCTTTTAATGAATCCTGATAAAATTGTTATATAAATTATCTTTATAGGAATGCAAAATTGAAATAATAAAAAAAATTATATATTTCAGAAAAAGACAAAAATATTCACTGTGGTTTATAAACAGCTATCGGTCCTTCTTTTTTTTATCAAAATTACCGTAAAATGTTTGCAATATGATATTTATTTTTCAATACAAAACACTTAAGACAACTCTTTTTACACCTTTGTGACATTATCCGCAATCAAATGTATTATTTTCCTGAGAAAAAAAAATCAGTTAACGCAATTAAAAGGGAGGTAATAGGTAAACGGAAATAGATTGTGCATATTTGTCGCATTACCGTGATTAATGTGTTATAATATTGGTTAGTTACAAGTATCCAGGCACTTATATATGTATTTAGATTAATAAAATGTTTGTGGTCTCAGAAAGAATAACTGAGTTGAATCATTCATGGTGATTTACCCGATGATTAAATAAATTGCACATTCTGACATTACTGGATTTGGTTGCAAGTTAAACAAAGAAGAAAGTAGCCAGTCTCTGTATATTTAAGAAATAAGGATATGTATCACGGGGCGTAGTTAGAGTGATATAAAAATAGGCATCAGAACGACAAAAAATGAAGAGCAAATCACTAAATCAGATAAATAATATCTGTCAATCGGATAGAAGTATCCGTCCCGAGGGCACCTGCGCATTGGGCGGTAATGAGGCTTGCCAAATTACCGCCCATGCGCAGGTGGCCGAGGGACGGATATTTCCATCCGATTTGTAAATACATGACTGATATTTTTTCTTGCATACCGTATACATGTTAGCATTTTATTCTGGCAGATTATTTTTCTTGCATACCGTATATTACAAATAACAGGTAGAAATACTTTCTTTGTAACACTCTTTCTTTTAGTAGAGCGCGAGAAATTAACGTCCGTAAGCAGAAGTGACGTCATGATATTTTGCGTTACGCACAATAACAAAGTTCCACTTTAGTTTTATCGTTTGTAGCGTAACGTTATGTTCTTATGGTAAACTAGCGTATTTTGAATCGAGAAATATACTATAAGGAACGGAGAGAAACTATCAAGGTACCTGTTTTTTCGTATTTTTACATAAACAATATATAATCAGTGCATGAACCACTAGTTTTCATTAACAGCACGAGAGTCATGAGAGTCATCTGGCATGGGGCGTGCCAGATGGGTTTTGCCGGCATGGGTAAAATCACCGGAAACGCCTTGACGACATCCATCAAATGATAGTAGATCTATTTGCCTATTTTCTGTTGATTTCTTTTCCTGCGCGACTGTATACCGTCTACCGCTTTGACGTAATAATTGTGATGTCAGGAACTGATATAAAATAATACACCATAATCAGCTAGGAAAATGAATTCGGTTGTATTAGAAACTGCGATAATCAACGGTTGACGCGCAGACCGGTGAGACAGCATTATGAAGTCCATTATGATGTCAAAAATGGTGGTATGACGTCCGGTTTATAACTAGTTGGATAAATGAAGCCCAGAAATGTTTTATCATAACATTTCAATGACCATGTAAGAATAAAAATAAAGAAGGCCGTCGAGTGTTTGTTCAACTGATTTATCATGGTTCAGGGTTCAGATGCGCAGGAATTGAACCAAAATGTTTTTAATATATCTAATCAAAATGCGATACTTTTAACAACGTGATTTTTGAAGTGAAATGTTTTTTTATAAATCTAACAAAGCTGTTTTACTCTTTGTAACGGCATGATGTGTGTATCATTCTGTATATTTTTGCAAACTAACGTAATAAAAGATATACTCAAATAAACAGTACGAAGTCGCGATTTATTTCTTACGTTAATCAAACTGTATTTATATCTGACATATGAATATTTTTAGATTAAAAGAAAATTGACATCAGAACACAATTTAATCACACAAAGCATGAAATAGTCTTTCAGAGATATTATTGACCTATCATACAAAAGGTCTATGGCCACAGTGTAAAATAAAAATCAGCTCTGAAAAAAAAACATATTCGTGTTTTAAATGTAAAGTACATACCAAAATGGAAACCGCAAATTTGCTATTTATATCATATAAGTTCATTTTTATTTGTCTTTCTTTAACACTTTGTTTACACTGATTCAGTTTTGCAGTACTTTTTTATAGATAAACATTTCAACTTATGGCATATTTTTATACTAGCATGCATCATCATGAAAGTGTCTTATGACTTATGTTCAGTGTAAGCACAAAAGAATGACGACGCGACGTCTGAAAGCATCGTCCAAAAGTTCTGATATTTGTAGCCCCGTTTTGGAAAGCCAATTAACTTCGGTAGAACTATTTATTTCATTTCATTTCATCAAATGCAATTGTTTTAGAGTACTAAGTTGTGTAAAAATGCTTATGTTCATCTTACATTTCCTTTCATTAAGAAATAGACTGTGGTTTAGTGGTTCACATCTGGGTATGAACCATATGGACGTGTTTAGTTTATAGAGGCCGGTAGTCTTCACACGCGCTTTAAAGAAAACTCATACTTCATACCAAAATATAAATTTCTAAACCACGATAGTGATGTGTATCTTATAACTACTACTTGACATATTCAGTCAAATTTTATATATTTTGGGAGTTATATTTCTCGGGAACCCTACAGCAAATGTATTAATGTGGTGTCACAATGCAGTTTTCCCATTGGTCACATCCGGTAACATACGCATTTTCAATACCGCAATTGTTCCACCTTTACGTGAAGTCGTAGTAATGGTACATAGGTTCATCATTTATAATGCAGAAGCAATTTTAACATATACACTAATGAGGTAGCCTGTCCAAATTGTAATGTACTTCGTCGACTTAGAAACATATGTAAAAGTACATTTATAAAAATGTTTGTCTACAGTCATACGACAGACTAGCACAGTGTATCATCTCACTGGAGAAATACAGTTTGATATAAATATGTTAGGTCAAAGTCGCCACACTATAAGAAAAACATTTAAGCAATCCTACATTTGTTTCTCATTAATTTATATAATAGAATTAATGTATCTCTGACATGTAAAAACACCTCAAAAATGAAATTTAGTAAGGAAATTGTTTCAAACATGCGCAAGTGTTCAGTTTTATTCATCAGTTAAAAAGTATATTCGCCCCCCCCCCCCACACACACACACACACACATAACACACCTTCTTTCCGGATATTTTACCTTATCTGGACCAACTTGCATTAGTTCGTGTCAAAACATTATCTCACATGCCACTTTTTAAAATGGAGTTCTAAAATATGTTTTAATTCACTACAATAAACAATGAAATATGAGCTAGATACTTAAATAAATATATTATGGTTTTTATTGAGCCGCTTCTAAATGGGTTGAAGCATTGATCAAAATAAAAGTATATGATATTGCTTGTGTCAATTAGCTGTAATGTTTACATTTTGCTAACGATATACTTTTCTAAATGAGTAAACATATGTGCATGTAATAGTTTGAAAGGTATTTGAAAAAGTCTAAGTATTACGCTAGAAGATTTGGTATGTGCATGTTTTCATACAGTTTACAGCTATATGCAACATCGCGGTACAAATAAAATTTCTCTGAAATATCCCTACAGGTATTATTTAAAGGAATATTTCTTCTTTCAGTTTTATATACCTTCCTTATTTTTTAACACTTGTAAAGGGTCTGCTTTTCTTAGAATTTTTATGTCATTCCTTAGCCTAGCTCTGTTGCGAAATAGTCATGAAATTAACCACTCTACATTGTTCTTCATTATGCTATATCAAGTAATACATCGCTGCAAAAGTATTTAATACGAATTAAGATCTACGTATGAATGGATTATTACATAGATACGAGGTTTAGTTCGTATCCACGAGAAAGAAAATACAACATTTAGAATGAGCAAAATATGCGGCTACTCTCCCGTATGTGTGGACAAGTTTAAAATGACCCGAAAAGGCATTTATAGTTGGAAGAATTCTAAAGCGATACAATCTGATTATGAACACATGCTTCCTCTTTTTTATAACACTATTTCATAAAAAGTTTGTCTTTGTTTGAAAATAGGAAGTTTACGATTTGTGATACGTCGTTTTAGATAATTTATCTCTGTTCATACAAATTATTCCAAAAGTAACCTTTCTTTGATATTTGTTTAAATAATGTAACTTTGAGAAGCTCTACATAGCCCAATTGTTTTGTCACCAGATTATTAGAAACTTCGAAAAGGGCGATAAAATTTTATACGTTGCTGAACATGATCAATTTTTTTTTACGGATTCCATTGTCCTAATGATGACGTCATAAAACAGTTTACCCAGGCTTTCATGGTTGACTGATTCGAGTGTTCCATATCCAGAATTTATCTTCTGACATTGTTCTTTAAGAAATGTATTATCTTAAGTCTCTACTAAAATGTGCAAGGTTCGGCCATATTTTAGAATTTATAAGCCGGACTATAATACTTTGGAGTAAACGTTTCGATTCAGGTAAATTTTTTTTCATATTTTCTTATTACTTGACGTGTTTTCATAAAAGTTTCCCCCGGATTAAGCGTCTGCCATCAGTTTTAGGTACTGTACTACCTGTTACTGGACAGCAACTATCGGAGAAGTTTAAAATGTTCTTACTTTAATAGAAAAATCAAAGTATGTTGTTATACAGTAATTCAAATTTACATTATATAGAGCCAATCTTCTTATGTCGCATTTGATATTTTACAAATGTCTCTCTCTTAATATTTGAAAATATTGCACCTGGTGTTCACTCGTGAAAGATATTTCAATGTTACACTGACACAAACAAACTATATATATTTAAATGCAATGTATTTTCTTTTATTCTGTTAGACTATATTGATAGTTCTCTAAATTATTAAATCAGATAATTAATGTAAATATATTATTACATGTAAAATCTAATTGTGTTATAATTGAAATTGTTTTTGATATTGTTTTAATGAATACTGGTATATTGTATATTGAACGTAAGGTATAATATACATCATTTAGTGTGTTTTATAACAGATTTCTTTAAGAGAAAAGAGAGAAACGCTTATACAAAATGGACGAAAATATGGAACTTTTATCTCTGAACTTTTCATACAGTTTGATTCTATTGGTTTAGGCTATGGATATAGTGTTATTTTTGCTGAACTCCTCAATGTGTTCAATACGACACGATTTGTCGCTTCTTTTGTACAAGGCACTTACTTCTTTATGACTAACTTCGGAGGTATGTACTTCTTGATGACTTTTATTGGATGTATAGTACTTCTTGAGGAGTTTCATTCGAGGTATTTACTTCTAAATGACTTATAATGGAGTTACACTACTAGTTAACGATTAACTTACATATATTATACTTCCTGATGACTTTCAGTGGGGGGGTATATACTTCTGAATGACTTTTAGTAGAGGCAAATTCTTCTTTATAACTTTCAGTGGAGATAAATCCTTATTAATCACATTCAGTGGAGGTATATACTTCTCAATGCCTTTCAGTGGAGGTATTTCCTTTTTAATGTCTTTCAGTGGAGATATGTAATTCGTAACGACTTTCAGTGGAGGTATATGCTTCTTAATGACTTTCAGTGGAAGTATATCCTTTAAAGTGACCTTCAGTAGATTATAACCTTTTAAATGACTTCAGTGGAGTTATATCCTTTTTAATGACTTCAGTGGAGGTATATACTCCTAATGACTTCCAGTGAAGGTATTTACTTCTAAATGACTTTTAGTGGAGGTTTATACAATGTACTTCTGAATGACTTTCAATGGAGGTATTTCCTTTTTAATTAGTTTCAGTGGAAGCATGTTCTTTTTAATGACTTTCAGTGGTGGTATAGGCTTCTTAATGACTTTCAGTTGAAGTATATCCGTCTTAAGGATTTTCAGTGGCGATGTATACTTACAATAGTTTTTTTTCAGTTGAGGTTTCTGCTCCTTAAGGACTTTCAGTGAGTATATATCCTTATTTATAAATTCAATGAAGTTATATACGTCCTAGGGACTTTCAGTGGAGGCATGTACTTCTTAATGACTTTTGATGGAGGTTAAAACTTCTAAATGACTTTCAGTGGAGGTATATTTTTCGTAAGGATTTTCAGTGGCGGTTTATTCTTTTTTATAGCTTCTCAGTTGAGATTTATGCTTCTTAATGACTTTCTGTGGAGGTATATCTTTATTTATGACTTCAGTGGAGGTATATACTTCCTAGAGATATTCAATAGAGGTATATACTTCTTAATTATTTTCAATTGAGGTATATACTTTTTAATGATTTTAAGTGGAGGTTTACTCTTACTAAGGACTTTCAGTGGAGGTATATACTTCTTAATGACTTTCAATAGAGATATATGCTTCTTAAAGACTTTCAATGGAGGTATATACTTCTTAAAGCAGCATGCCTCCAGATCGTTCGACAACAACAAAAATATATATATATTTTTAGATATCTTGAAATAAATGCTATATTTCTTATGAAAATAGAGAAAAGTGGAAATACTTTAAAACTTAATTACTGACAAACTTTATGTTACGGAAACACATCAGATATTGCTGTTTTTACTACTTTTTACGATGAAAATCGAAAAGCTTGTGTCACGTTTTTAATCCAGGTAAACTGTCTCGATTATAAATATTTATAGTTGGAAGTCATTATTCACTACTTCAGCTATAGCGCTATTGGTTACGACGACGGAAAAATGTCTTTATTGCCGTGGCGGTCCGGGGTTCGATTCCCGACGTTGTCATATTTTTTCTTTATTTGGAACTTTTAAAATATTTTAGAAACATAAAATCATATTCTAATGTTCATAAAATGACCAAACTTCAATTTGAAAGAAAGATTTTTCTTAGCCAAAGCTGGAAGCATGCTGCTTTAATGACTCTCAGTGGAAGTATTTACTTCCAAAATGACTTTCAGTAGAGAGGTATATAGTTCTTTATGACTTTTATCTTCTCTGCATGAGTCGGGGACTACCGCAAACAAATATCAGCCGCATGATAAAAAGATAATTTACCTTCTTTCACTTTCAAATTTGTTGGTAAATCTTTAAAAGGAGACTTATATCAATATAATTAGAGGCAGAGCTACGAAATTCTTAGTCTTCCATTGGTACTTACTAGTATCCGGAACCGTACCATACCATATCCTGATACTGTGCTTTGTCAATTACCGGTACCGGTAAACAAATCACGTTGTTGTATCATTTTACCAACAAGTTTTGGTAGGTTGTGCTATGTGTTTGAGCACCCTTTTCTTTTCATTGGTTAACAGCTGCTCATCTGTTTGTACCTCATATTCAGCACGTGGGTCGCAGCACAGAACGAAGGCCATCATTCATTGTGTATTGTGCTGTGTTGTGTTTGTCTACATTTCTCGTGCGTGCGTGCGTTCATGTATGTGTTTGTGTGGCTGCGAATACGTAGCTAAAAGAAACATGAAAGTATATACCATTATCCCCTTGATATTATTCCTTGTTGATAGTAAACAGTCCCAAGACAAAATTAATCTCAGGCCTGGAAGAGTAAGATACATCCCAACAAACAGTACTCTCAAACCCATTAGAAATATCATATAAAAAACATGTTAAGGAAAAAACACGCACTATATAATTTACATATTCATTTTGTTAATAAATCAATCCACAGGCGTAGACCTAAAACCCAGACCACAATCAGCCCTTGTGGCTACTACCAGGCGGAAGTCTTGATCACTTGGTTGCAGATGCGAAAACTGAGATCGGTGGCTCCACACGCAATGTAAGGCAACTGGAGATAACACTTTACATGTGGTCCATTAAATTACATTTCATCACTTATAGAGGTCTTGGACGAATTGTCTGATACAAACAACTACAGTGTCTTGACCAACAACACGGAGGTAAACCCTGTATATCCTTAAAATACCTCTTTCATTAGAAGTCCATTAACCTGCCCAAAGGCTAGGGTCCTTGCCACAAATAAAGAAAGGTAAAACAAACCAAACTCTAAAGATTAGTGAAAAAATATCAGTAATTAACATAAACTGTAGATCAATCAGAAATAAAGTTTCTGACTTTCACAAGATCAGCCACAAGGAAAAACCTGATATCTGACATACAAGCAAAGTAGTTTGGATGCTCCTTTCAGCCTAAAAAAGATTCATCTGAGAAGAAAAGCCAGGACTCAAATGTGACTCAAACATGGAATGGGTAAAGAACAGTTTTTTTGGCATAATAATGCATATATGTATCATAATTCTATAAACCTTCTGAAAATGACGAAAAAAGTCTCAATTACTTTTCGGACTCAATCAAGAAAATCCCCAAATCTAGTATCGTTTTGACTTTGATAGATTTTAATATGCCATCATTTGACTGGGAAAATGGTTCAATCCCTTACCTATCTATTAAAGTTTTGAAGACGTTCTAACTAATTTTAGTCTGGAACAGGTTGTAAAGTTAACCAACTAGAAACTTTAATACTCTTGATCAATTTCTTACAAACCAATCAAGCAAAGTTCATTGTACTGCAGCAAATCTTCCAAATTTAGGTCATAAATTGGTCTTTCACAAAATAAAAATGCAAATTGACACACCCTTACAGACTAAAAGAAAGATGAATCTATTTAACAAAGCCATGTGGGAACAGTTCAATATAGATTTAAGTAACTCCTATCAAACTTTTTTCAAAGATCTGCCTGATACAGACTCAAACCATCTATGGGTAGTATCCAAAATTAAGGTTACAGAATTATCAGACAAATATATTCCTAACAAAAGAAACCAAACCCCCAAAAAATCTTCCATGGTAGTCTAGTATATTTTCCAATGCCTAACACGTTGTGTGATTTATGTGAACTTTATATGACTCAATATATAACATTTGATTTTGTCCGACAAATATTATAGTATATATTTTTTTGACACTATATCATCATAGAAAATATAGTTACTATCAGCAATATTTCCTTTTTTATGCAGTTGGGTAATTGAAGTACTGATGAATACATTTAGTCCACTGGAAATAATAATAATTTAAAAAAATACAAACGAAATGAAGATCCACATTGAGTTTTGCATGCAAAATAAGTGAAGAGTAGAAAGCCTTATTTGTGTTAAAGATGATTACTTGTATTGTTCATTTCTAAATATAGTGACTTTAAATGTCCATAATATATATGCACACACTTGTACTTTATTGAGATAAATCTTAAAAACACGATTATCATTAAAACTGTACTGATATTCGGATACTCGTGATTAGCGGTTATTTTGTAAGAAAACATGCACATGCATGCCTATTCAACATACTATTTCGGTTATTGTTATACATTATAGTGTGTTGCAAATATGTTATTACTTTATAAACATTCAGTTTTTTAAAGAAAATTTTAAGCATGAATTGCCCACCTTATAAAATCATCATTTAAATGACGGCTAAATTGCGCACGGGCGTCAGACTCCTGTGATAATCCAGTATTTAATACATTTGAAATCAGGTTTTAATTTCAATGCTATATTTGATTGAATTTGGTAGTATATTTTGATATTGCTGTTTATTATGTAAATCCTACAAGTTTTGAGAAAATGGCGATAGAAATTGGGCAATATGTAATACATTTTATTCAAGAAATAATTTATAACAAAATCGTGTTTTAACACTTTTTATACACGATTGGCGGTTATATGTCGAGCTTAATAATTTTACGAAGGCGTAGACTGGCTGTCAAAAGCCGTATATTGTGTAAAGAGCAATGTGAAATATATTATAGTAATTCGTCATCTTTCTGTAATTTGTTCATACATTTTTGTAACATTTTTGCTGATAGGCGAAGCACGCAGAACGTTTTAATTACCATAACTACGCGTAACAGGCGCAATTGCTTTTTCAACTGTCATGATTTGAAGTTGATCGCTAATGTTAGTACTAATAGTTCACTTGTTTGCCCAAAAATACGTAAACGTGTAAACGTGCAGCAACACGTCAGGGCGACATGCAGCGAGAGTAGTATTGCGGTAATAATGCATGTTATGTCGTAATTAACTCGCATTAGTAATCAGACTGTTGTTTGGTTCTGTAGAAATTTTGGAGAGCAGCAAATGAAATTAATAAACATAAGAAGCAGACACCATAACAATGTTCGGTAATCAGTGTCTTGATCTTCAAGTGGTACAAACGATTCGCAAATGGTCCAGAATTGCTTGAAAAAAATGTATGTCGCATTGGATAAAGACAAAGTACCCACGTTGAGCGCCTTGTCTGATATGTTTGGCATACTTGTTCATACATTTTTAGTATTATAACCAAACAATTAATTTCGACTTACGTGTTGTTCATTTAAATTAATAAAAGAAAATCCAAAATATATGTATCAATTCAAAATTTATGAAACATCTCGATGAAGGCACGGCGTGTGTTAGCGTCGTTTAATATGATCACTGTGCGTCATGTTTGTGTAAGGAGGCGTAACTCCTGATTGTAAATCATAATTTTGTCAAAGTTGTAGTACAGTTAGCAGAAAGATTTCGAATCATGCTGGATAATTTCTTGTTTTGCTTCATTGAAGTATGTAACAGCTAGAGAAAAAGTCGACGTAATTTTTAACAGTCCTCGTACCAACACATGCGAACTTTGTGATCTTAGATATCAATCAAACTTTCTTACTTAATCATATTAAACGATGTTTTTTATGTAGGAATGATACGTATTTTAAATATATTTTACGATGTTTTATATACAGGTATACTTCGTGATGCTACTGGTACGATATGGTGTACCTCGTATTTATACGTGGCATTGAGCAATCTGCTAATCGCTTATAGAATTGACCAGAATGAAAGACGACTGAATAGCGAACTGATATAAGAGATTTCTTCAAAATTAAACTATGACACTCTTAAGTGAGTGAATTTCTAGTTATATACATGAACTTGCCTTTGCATTCTTTCAAATGTCAAAAATAATTATATACAAATATTGTTTTCCTGTTATCAATTTTCCTTTTCATCAAACTGATTAAACTTCTTGAAGAACTATGCTGATCACAAAGTCAGAGCCTTTCTTTCTGACATGTCTTGTCGTCATTGTCGTGTGAGATAAGCGTATTTCAAATGACATTTCTTTCTGTGACGCAACCTATGAAACAACCGCAATTACAGGCCTTGATAGATCCAAGAACTAAGCCTCCCCAAAATTTAACAAGACAACAGGGTATATATTGATCTGCGGTCAACTGACACATACATAAAATACATAACCAAATAGATACCAAGGTCTTACGATCAACTGAAATAAAAAAAGTAAACAAAACCGTTAACAAAGTAAATAGAAAACAGATTAGGACGAAAATTATTGCTCTTTGCGATGACACTCATTGATTTTGTTTCATAAGTACAACTATTCAGACTTTTTATATATTTCAATCGGCATATAGTGCCTTTCATTTGACCTGGCGGGGCGGAGTTAATCTGTAGCTTATGCAAATAATGTTAATCACAAAAAAAAAACGAGCAAAATAGGTAGAGCCATAGTGGTTACATTGTAAGGTAGATGGCCAGTGAATAAGAAATCAGGTTGCCGAATATACTACATATCCTGCACAATAATGCAGTGGACGGTTGCGAAACACCGCCCCGCAGACAGATTAAAATTGACTATAGCATACAAATATATACTAACGTAATATAAATATTGTATTCTACCTTTGAAATATATTATAGCTGGTAATTATTTCAATTAAAATACATTGCGAAATCGATATAGTCTAAACATAGCTGGTTTACATATGATACATGTCTGGAACAGCATAATTTCCATAGTAAACATCCCAAGTCAAAGAAAAAGTCATTTTATGCCTTTGGTATTAATATATATTTACATTGATTCAGTGTGGGACACGATTGTTTTTTCTACTTGTGTGGGTGCGTTTGTATGCTTGTGAGTCTATAACGGTGCCCTACTGTTTCCTTATGTGTTGCTTGTTCGTTTTTCTATGTTATTCAGTTAGTCGTGGTTGTATGTTTATCTTTGGTACACGAGTGTCTGCGCTATCGTGGTGTACGTTGTAGTGTTAATGTTATTAAGGAACATGGCATTCCCTTTGTATATTCTTCCTTGTTCAACTTTCCCCTTATATAGCTTACTCCTCCCCCCCCCCCCCCCACCATGCCCCCGCGGCCCATTTTTGCCCCTTACCATTTCCTTCTCCTCCATCTATATTAAGCATAAATTAATATGTACTTGTTGGATGTTTGAAGAAACCCGTCTGAAATATTTTTCCATTACTGTAACAGCTTCTTTTTGTTGTGGGCCTACTATGCACGTGGCTCTTAGGCTGTGTTTTTGGTGCTCTGTGCTTTCGAGAAATCTACCCTCACCTCTTATCTTTTATGTATACCGAATTAGGTGAAATATTTTTTCATAACTGCAACATAAACTTTTAAGCACTTCGTGTGTGTTTTTCACCTAGTCATGGACCATAACTCTTATCTGGCTGAGTGAAATTACAAACAGAACACGAGGTGCTCAACTGCATAAGCTATATAACAACCCTGTAAAGTTTTACGACCTTTAGTCAAATACCTCTTGAGATACAGGCGACACCAATTTTCATACACTTTCATGCATATGTTTGACTAAGCTAAGGGCTATAAATCTGGTCTGGCTAAATGAAATCTCAAAGACACCTTGATGCACAATTTAACATACTGTTACTTAATAACATTCCTACATTGTTTCGTAATCCTAGTCAAAATACATATTTTTTATAATTTATTTTTCAATATTCATACATTTACAAATATGATGACATGGAAAATGTTTTTTAACAATCGAAATAGAACATGTCTCTAATGGTCATCTAAACAACCAACAAAAATTTATAGTATTATATGTCCAAGAAGATTTTTATGTATATATCTTTAGGTCGACACAGGCCCTTTTATTAATATTTTAGACTATGTCAAGGGCAATATCTCTGGTCTGGCAGAGAGAACTTTCAAACAAAATTCCAGGTGCACAATTTCGCATGCTGATTGATATCCCTAATAATACATTTTGAGACACATGCGACACATACTTTTAGGCACTTTTATGCCATAGTGTGCAACCTACTTTTTTGACCAATCAGAGGAGGTTATTTTTCTAAAAATGTGGCTTGAAGTTCTTATTTCTGAAGACCAATGTCACTTGAGCAATAATTTTCGAATTTTCTACATGCTGAAGAGCGTCGATTGAATGCGCATGTATACCAATGGTCGCCCCTTCATTAATATTATTTTTTCTGGAAAGGTACAGGAATATTAAGTCACGTGACAAAATGTCAATGCATATTTACCAATTTTAAATCAAACTTATCCAGATTTGTTATGGAAAATGGACAGAGAAAACAAAAAATAATTTTTCAAAAATATGTTGAATTTCTAAATTCACACGAAACACAATTTCTTTTAATTTCTTAATTACTATAAACAGTTCCGGTCTTCATTAGATGCAATACGGATAAAATTCAATCCTTCCAAACCATATTACACCTGATATATACGAATGCAATTACATAGAAATTAATCCAAATTTCATGATTTCCTTTACTTTCAAATATCCATTATAAAACGCTTCCCATCTTTTAACAAAACCACAGTCTTTACAGATGATGGAACAATCGTCATATGATTCGGATGCTTATAGTTTCCGCAGGTTTACCACTACATTCCGCATTTCGCGTTTCTACCGAGCTTGAGGCCTGCAGAGTATCATCTGGTTTGACGCCAGACTGTTGCGTCACGTTACAGTCATCACTACGTCGCGAAGTAGATAATGTTACAGTCATCATTTTCCTGTTTAGCATCAGTTGAGGTCGATGACCGCTGAAACTGTGTCTAGAACATTACTTATTTCACTTAATGTCTTGAAAGTTTTTCTTTGTTAAGCTCTTTCAGCATTGCTCATATGTTTGCTTCTACTCGTTACTGCCTTGCCAGTATATTTATCATTTTAAGGAGCTGTGCAACAGGTTACACGTGCTGAATGATTTGCAATGAGAAATGTCTGTCTCTTGACTAAAACGCTTCAATATTTGTTTTCATTTTACGTTGTGGAATTGAACCAGCAGAGTATTGGGTTTTGGTTTTCATTTTTACCCCCACCCCCCACCCCCAAGCGGTTTTCTGTAAAAGGCGCCCTTGCCGGGGATCAAACGCAGTTACGTCTGATACAACTTGAAAACACTGTGTAGATTTTTTGGACAGTCATAATGAATAATACCTTCGTCTAAGTTTCGTCTGATTTAGACTTGAAGAATCACACAAAACTTCTGTCATTTGAATGATCGAATCCAAAGTCAAATTGGTCGGCTTGACAGTCGAAGTTCTCTTGGTATACGCGGAAGCCAAAGGTTTTAGCGTTACAGAAAACATAGTGTTGCTCAGTTTGACAGCTGTATGGAAGTCAAACACTCAAGTTTCCCACGAACTTATTTCATCGTCCGGCGGAATTTGAACAGACGACTCCGTGTTAACACAAAAACCCATGGCCGTAAGCTGCTTTATTTTTGCGTCTACAGTCTTTTGAAATTCAGCAAAGGTAGACTCAACCTTTTTATAAAATAAGAAATTTGCGAAACCATAATTATTTCTAAGATATTTCTGAATCCTATTTACAATAAGCGTTATTGTATTTGGAGGATAGGTTCTACTGCCTTACCCACAAATTGCAATTACAAACCGTTTCAGCTAATAATACAACAAATAATAATCGCTCAATTTTCTAACATCCAATGGTATCGGATATCTAGGTTCTTTCCTTTTTTCCGGAAGTTCGTTTCTACTTTTCGCCTAGTCTCGCTTCACTGCTACGGCCGAGTTATTATTTTTTCTCCTTTTCTTTGGGACTGCTTCAGCTTGTCCCTCTTTAATCTCCCTTTAGGACACTGAGAGACCGAACCGGTTCTCTATAGAAACGCTTAAAACAAAACAAAACAAAACAAAACAAAACAAAACAAAACAAAACCAACAACACAAAAAAACAACAGAAACAAGCAAATGAATGTCAGAATGAAAAAGGCTAATTATGCACGAATGAATGTTTAGTTAACACTTATTAATTTAACATCAGTTGTACAGCAAGATTTTACAACTTATTTCAAGTACTCTCGATGTCTACTTCCTGGAAACTAAACAGTTCTCGCGCTGAATAGAAGGACTTTGGCAGCTAGGTCAAATTTCGCTGACGGGATTCAAACCCACGACGTCCGGATTTGGAGTCCGACGCTCTACCCATACACCGACCCGAATGACCCATTAAGAGAATTCTTCGAGAAAAAGAAACATAGGTCGGCCACTCCGCTATGTTTTGTTCCCACCTGTCCTTCCTAATTTATGTTACATTTATCTCAAAAGGTATTTGAACAATGTCATCAATTCTCACAACATTGTCGCTGTGCAACCCGATCGGTTTCTTTTTCAAGAGGAATCCTCTTCATAAACTCTGCTTATAACCTGCTATGTATACTTTTGACTAAATCAAGGGCAATAACTCTTGCACAACTTCACAGGATGAATGACAATGTTGTGCGGCTCAATTATATTTGATTAGAATCAGATTGACGCATTCTGTCTCAGACCAAATTTCATTGGACTTAAAGTAATGTGATAATTTTTTCTTGAAACGTCACTATAGTCTACATCTGCGTTATTATGAAAGGTCAATTAGCGTAGAATAGTGTTCTAAACACATATTAACACATTTTTCATATATTTTACTACCTTTTGAATATTCAAACTTGGTCAGTTCTATTAAACTGTTAAATACTTGTTTACAGCATTTGTACATATGACAAAATAAAAGAAGGTATTTATGATCATGGTATTTATATAACCAAATTTAGCACCATGGGGTTGAAGACTTGCAAAAAAAAAATAACCCTACGATAACAGCAGTTTCTTCTTGAATAGTACATGAATGACTGAAAACTGCAATAAAAACGCTTTTTAATTCCTAATGCAATATCTAATAACCATTATCTGTTTTTCTACACACTGGACTATAACTGCAGTATGTTCTCTAAAGTACTAAATCAGATAATAAATGTATATATATATATATGTAAAAGATCCAATTAAGTTGTAATTAAAATTGTTTTGATATTGTTCTAATGAATATTCTATTTCGTGACGAACATAAGGTGCAATATACATTAGTTAGTGTGTTTCAGAACAGATTTCTTATAGAGACAAGTGAGGAATGCAAACGCAAAACGGACGAAAATATGGAACTTTCATCTCTGGACTGTTCATACAGTTTGTTTCTGTTGGTTTAGGCTATGGATATAGCGTTATGTTTGCTGAACTCCTCAATGTGTTCAATACCACACGATTTACCGCTTCTTTTGTACAAGGGTTATACTTCTTGATGAATTTCAGTGGAGGTATGTACTTCCTAATGCATTTCAGTGGTGGTATGTACTTCGTAATGAATTTCAGTGGTGGTATGTACTTCTTAATGCATTTCAGTGGATGTACTTACTTCTTGATGGATTTCAGTGGATGTATGTACTTCTAAATGACTTTCAGTGGAGGTATATACTTCTTGGTGAATTTCAGTGGAGGTATATACTTCTAAATGACTTTCATTGGAGACATACTTCTTGATGAATTTCAGTTGAGGTATGTACTTCTAGATGAGTTTCAGTAGAGGTATGTACTTGTAAATGACTTTCAGTGGAGGTATATACTTCTTGATGAATTTCAGCGGAGGTATGTACTTGTCAATGATTTTCAGTGGAGACATATACTTCCTGATGAATTTCAATGGAGGTATGTTCTTCTAAACGACTTTCAGTGGAGGTATATACTTCTTGATGAATTTCAGTTGAGGTATATACTTCTAAATGACTTCCAGTGGAGACATATACTTCTTGCCTACCTAGCGGGGAAAGTTTACATTTGTCCGAGCACGCGCCTAGGATAGATATTCCTGTCTTTCCTTAGGGAAAAGCCTTGTCTAAAATAGCGTACACTAAGGTGACGTCACGAAGTACTGGCACTATTGTGACGTCATAACTTTTATAAATAATGTCAGGAAATACCCAAATCTATTTTTCTCCACGATCTATTTTGAACGTGATAGGCAAGAAAAATGCTCTAACATATCTGCCTGTGTAAGGCAGCTGATTTTCCAACCCTCCGGACATCATGGATAAAAAACCTCGATAACGCTCAGTTTTCCATTCCACACTGTCCCTCGGGTAGGGAAAATCCCGTCATACACAGGCAGGCATGTAAGATCCTTATATTCTTGATGAATTTCAGTTGAGGTATATACTTCTTGTCGAATTTCAGTTGAGGTATGTACTTCTAGATAACTTTCAGTGGAGGTATATACTTCTTGATGAATTTCTGTGGAGGTATGTACTTCTAAACGACTTTCAGTGGAGATATATACTTCTCGATCGCTTTCAGTGGAGGTAGATATACTTCTATTGCTTTCTCGGTGAGATGTATACTTCTTAATGACTTTTAGTAGAAGTTTAGCTATATATTAATGACTATCAGTTGAGTTACATACTTCTTATTGACTTCTTGTACAAGAGATATACCTCTCAATGCCTTTTAGAGGAGGTATGTGCTTCTTAATGACTTCCGGTGGACGTATATTAATACTTCCTATTTTTTGTGTAAGGAATATTCATCGGCTTCTAGAGGAGGTATATATCTCTTTAGAGAACCTTTGAAAGATGAAAATATATGATTGTGTTTTCCTAATTTAATCAAATGTATGATACCGAAAAGGCGTAAGGTTTATATTGTTTCTGTCATGAAAATATGAAATTACAAACGTTGTAATAAAAATATCGAAACTGCATTGGTCGCCCAACACGACAGCAGAAATGAATGTGTTGCAGACTCGGGTTGATCAAACCCGTTCACTGAAGATAGTGGAAAATATGCTACCCTTCACGCCTCAGAGCTCAGATTTCTGCAGAGCTCAACATTTGAACATGTTACAAGTAAGAAAACAAAACTTAGGAGACGTCATCAGATGTGTTCGTGTGCGATATACATGGAACCTTCACCGAAACACTGAAGCGTAATTCCTTGATCTAGTTTAAGTAACAACCTGTAGAATATCCTTTGGAATCATTAAACGCAACCAAACGCTAAGAATGCCCGCAACAAAAGGAAAATGCAACGGAAAAATATAGCAAACGGGTTACTACAAAAATCCAGCTGGTACATTTTAATTAAATGCAGAATACAAAAATGTGTAAGGGGCAGATAAAAGGGAGGGGTGTTGGGGATAGTAGGAAAAAGCAAGAATGAGTATTCAACACACACATCCACATAAAGCAAATAAACGAACAAGCAGGAAAAACAAAACTGTAAGGCACCGGTAAGGGACCACTGTTGGTCACCTTACCTCATGCATTTTAAAAGGAGAGGGCGTAAATGCAAGGGGCAATGTGAATGGGGGAGAAAAGACACGCAAGCAACAACATTGAATACGAAATGGACAGAAAAAATCAAGTTAAAAATAGGTCACTGCCTTGGAACTGTCAGTTACCTACATTACATAAAGGGCATGCTTACCCCGCACTTACTAGATTTTCAACAAGTTAGACTAAACAGTATAGATAAAATTACTCCTCGTTGAGAAAGGCTAGCATTAGTGACAATACAAGATAAAGTAAAACATCTAAATAGAGGCAGTCTAAGGTGCACACAACAACTTGTCAGAGCACCGGCGTAACTTTTAAGGGCTTGACTAAGTAAGCCGCAGGACGCAATTCTATAGTATTTAGGAGAGAAAAGCATCAAGTTGTCTTACACCTTATAAGTCATTTCACCATTAAACAGGAAAATGTAGCGACTTACCGTAGATGAGTCAATCACAAAACATGCATTGTGCTTTACGATTTTTGCATTGTATCCTCTTTTGATAAACTTACTTATACATTTAACGAATATTTGATTTAGATCAACATTATGTTGAGCTTTTCGAAGTTAATAAACTGTATGCCAATACTATGCGGAGTGTGCAAGACCAAACTTTGAGAAGTCTTTTAAGGTTTGTGTTTAATATCTTTAAAAGCTATGACGATTTGTAGGATAATTTATGTAGAAGCCTTCCGTAGCTTATAAGATACTTAACTGTGTTTTATGAGGTCTTGGTAATATAAAGATAGATTTCTATCATTTAAAGCCTCTGACTTTGTGCAAGCTCATACAAAACAGAAATATTACCGCATGATGTCGCCCGAGGGATCCGACAATTTTATAATTCGTCTCTTTAGTCTTAATTACTTTTCACAATTGTTACATGTTAGTCTAAAAGTGACGCTGCTTCTAAAACTGAGGCAGTTGAAATTCTTTTGAGCAAATGTGTTTCACCATTTCTAAAATATATAGGGTGTCCATATTTAGAAAATCATCAGAGTACCTTAAGGTTTCATTAAAAGCTTCAATAATGTGAAACTGTGTTTCAGTAGATAGAATGAGCATGAAATAAGTTACAACAATTAGTTTACTTTGATGTAAATGGCAAATCGAAGAGACTAAGGGCAAATAGATTCGTAGAAATATGTCTGCTAAATATCCGCATCTTATTGCCGTTTGACATATCAGATTTATGCGTCGTTAAACTGAAAGAATGCACGAGTCTGAGAACTCTTGGTAGTCAAACTAACACTTGTCCTAAATTCAACATGTGTTAATTGCGATGGTGAGAATAAATATTGTTTCCGGTGAGGTTACCTCTAACACACCGTTTATATAAATATGGTCAGTATTAGTAGACCAATATACTTATTATATATTAGTTATTTGAAGTCACAGCCTCAAGAATATACACTTTAGAATAAGCGTTAAACTATTGTTTGATAATTTTTCTGTTTGTTTTACATAACTTTGTTAGATAGTGAATCCTTATTTTTATTGTTTACAATGCTTTCAAGACTTTTTCAGGTCTATTATGGAGTGGCATTATTCACAAATACGGAACTGGGCCAACAACTATTTTTGGTATTATTTTATCTGCTGCAGGACTGTTTGTTTGTTCATTTGCAACACACATAGCAGAAATCATTGCACTTGCTGGAGTCATATGTGGTAAGTTTCGGCAGTTTTGTACGTGATAGATACACGTTTTGTGTACGAAATCTCAAAATGATTTAGGTGGTAGTTCATTTGCGACGCAGATGGAAAAAAAAAAGAATATGATACTGTAGACTTGTTATTTTTTTTTTTTTTAGCAATTTCACGATATGCCTTCAACGCGGTATTAAGAAATTTCGAATCACAAGTGTTTGTGTTTTATGACACGAAGTAGAATAACATTCACTAATATTTTGTTTTCGCACGTGTCATTATTTGCGAAATTAAAACAATTACCCAATCTAGAGTATAGGGAATATATCAACATCTAAATATGTTAGAAAAGTCTGTTTTGGTAATGAGCAATTAAAATTTTTACACTGTCCACTTTAGCAATTTATCTAATAATTAAGTAAGCGTGTTATTTATTTAAAACCATACCTTAAATGGGATTTTTACAGGACTTGGAATGAGTGTTTGCTATTTGTCGACGTTTATCTCTGTAAGTGAGGCATTCAAAGATGACCCTCGATTTTTCTTGACATCCCTTACAATAGGAGCCAGCTGTGGACATATTGCTATACCTATGCTGTTTGAAATATTAATAGCAAAATACTTCTTGTCCGGAGCTTTTATACTCTTAGCGGGAGTCGTAATGCAGTGCTTGCCGTTTGGACTTGTAATGTATCTACTCTCGGGAAAAGATCACGATCCAAAACAAGAAAAAGTTTCTCGACCTGTTGTTTGTGATGTTCTAGTTCTGAAAGATATGGTGCTTTGTACAGTTCTTATTAATACTTTGCTGATGTTTATGACAGGTCAGTTTCCAATTTTTATATTATTTAAATTAAAAGTGGAAAACCACATGTCGCCGAACGTGACATCAATGAAAATGTTGTAGGCGCGGTTTCATTGGTAGCAGAAATGCAAGCTACTAATTTAAAGATATATAATGCTTATCATTCACAAAATCAAATTACTAGACATTTAAATATATAAAAGTGCTTTGGGATATGAGAGGTGTTTTTTTTTATTTCATCATCTCTCGCGAACTTACTATCAAACCGTGTCTGTTATTAATTTGCTTGGTTGAACTGTATGCTTCAAAACGATCTTCTTATAAATTTAATTATTAAACGAAAATTAAAAAAGAATGTTTATCTTTTGTAGATTTCATAGTCGTTTTATGCTCAATGCTTTTGTCATGTTTTTCCAATCAAAACATGGTACTGTTTCTGCCTAATGCTATAATATTTGGTGTAGAAAATATGAAACATGTATTTGATTATAAATAAATTAACAATTTTCTATATTTGTTTACATGAAAATGTTTATTTCTTCGCTAAAGCCTTTATCTTTATACATAAGCGTGTTGATAAATTTAGCTTTATTTACGCAACTAATCATGCCTGGTAATACGGCATTTTTACAGAAGTCAGCGTTTGTTTGACTGATGTCTTTAAGATATCATACAGTTTCATTCCCATGTTTTGGTCTATAGACTCTTCAAATGTATTTGCTTTGCTGTTTTTTATTTTTGCAGGAAATATTGAAGCACTTTTCATTGTAGACCAGCTTATTGGTAAAAACTATTCACGTAATAAAGGTTCAGTGCTGATGTCATTCACCGGCATTGCAGCTGTACTTGGGAGAATCCTTGCTAGTTTTACAGTTTTGAAATGTACGAGATGGCCAGTGATAAACCACTTGGTATACGCGTCTGTAGTTGTAGCTGTTGGACACATCCTTGTATTGGAACTTCTAAACGTTTACACGTTTCTGGTTTTGGCAAGCCTTTTACGTGGGACTGGATTTGGAATGTTTAATGGGCTTACGCCGGCAGTAGTTTTTGAAGCAGCGGGATCTGAGAAGTACCCAGCTGCAATGGCATGTGCAAACGTATCAATTGGATTTGGCGACTTTCTTAGCGCTATTTTAGGAGGTAATGCAGTTCTATGATGTAGTACTGTTTTTTTGTTTAATATTCTAGGTCATATGATCCTTACCATATTGACAAATGTACACGAATATGTAAAATAACAATGTTATACAAGCAAATATTTAAACTCTAGAATAAGGTCTCCCGTGCACAATAATGTATTATAGGATGTGTGAGTATGTATTGGGAGTATTGAATATAATTGTAGTGTTGGACCATATTCATGGCGTTTACTTTAACAATAGGAACAAATCTCGGAAGATGAAGAACAAATAAATAGACCGAACCAGTTTCGTTTCCAACACTATATTTTCTGATATTTTCGATGTACCGCTTCATCTTTTGACAATGCATGGAAGGGCAAATGCGATCTGCATTTTTAATTTAATTTGGACTTTGTGATCTGTTCTTAGATGTCAATTAAACTTATTTTCTTATTTTATTATACTTGACGTTTTGATTTTTCTGTAATGGTTCGTGACTTGGTTTTATTTAACGTTGTTTTATATTTATAGGAATCGTTCGTGATGCTATGGGTAACTACCGTATGGTGTACTATATTTCTACAGGAACAGCTGTTTACGTGGCAACAAGCAGTCTACTTATTGCTTATAGAATTTACCAGAATGAAAGACGAAAGAGTAGTGAACTGACAAAAGAAATTTCTTCGAAATTAAGCTATGACACTCTGAAGTAACGTTCTAGTTTAGATAAAAACTTTTCTTTCCATTTTTTTCAAAGTAAAAATAATATATACAAATTTTATTTTCCTTTAATCCGTTTCACATTTTCCATCAAACTGTTTTCAATTCTGAAGAATTACATTGACCTCAAAGACAGAGACTTTCTGTCGTCTTTTCGCGTTCTTACATGTCGTCAAGTGCATTTCATATAGCATTTACCTCTGTGACGCAACGTGCACCTACAGCAGCAAATATTTGCCTTTAAATCACCAGTTTGAAATTATCTTGAATTTCGTATGAGGTAATCCCTGACCAAAAAGGTGTTATTCTGACTTTTCTTAAACTTTATCACAATATATTTTCACGTTGAGTTTAGAAGTTAGACATGACGTTAACAGTTAAGATAGTGCTATGATCAGTGACCAAAACTCTGTTCAATAGTAGGACTGAAAGTGTATGTTCTTTTACTATTACGATCATTTCGTAAAACATTAAATTCAATGCAAGCGTGTAATGATAATTACACGTGTATATTACCGGCTGCCTTGTCTGTCGGAACCAAAACACCTATTTTTTTTAAATGTCTTTAAACAACGTAAGTTGTTAATTGAGTTCATAAAGATTTACATGAGAATCGAAACATTAAAATAATAGTGCATTCAAATCGGCATTGCCTATAACTGTATATATCACATTCTATCTGGCATTTTACTTAATTAAAATATGTCGCGAAACCGATATTATATTAAAATTGCTGGTTTCATATGATATATGTGTACAATGAATAATCAAAGGGCAATAACTCAATGAGCAGAATAATCTTCATTATTTATGAGCATGCTAAGGCTTTCAACAAAATGAAACTTCCATTGACAGCTTTTTCAACAATATTATACTTCCATTAAATACGTATTTATTATGCAAAAAAATAATATATATAATTTATATAACTTACAAGGGAAATAGAAAACAAAGGTGTGCAGTAGTCTACTTTGGTATAGTCACGATTATGCTTTAGGGTGAACACCATAAAATCAGGCTATTCTTTATTTCATATGTGACCCACTTGCCTGGTAACGTTTTTTTTCGACATTTGTACGTAGAACTTATATTTCCGTCAAAAACTATATCTCTCCTATATAATAAGAAAAAAGGTAATAGTTTTTATGTAAGAACGTTATGCTTCCTTAACTACAGCCATCTAAATTAACTCCCCGAATTTTCGCTTCTTCCAGTATCTCCTTTCGGATTTAAAATTCTTACGCCACCATATGCATCTACCATGAGATGGGAGCACGCATATTTCAATAGAATTCTTCAAATACATAAAAAACGCAGTAGAGAAAAAAGAAAACAAGATGTTATTTAGAAATGACACTGGGAAGGAAACAAGATAAGGATATTTATATTTGGACTACTTGTAACCTGCGTTTGCTTAAATTTGATTTGGTAGTGTTTATTCTTTATTAATATAAATTGCAACCGTAATGAATTTTTGAAATATTAGAACTATATAATATATATTCATTGCTGGAAAAAGAATATTACATATACAAAAGTTTCTAAAATCCAATGAAGACATTAAATTAGAATCAAATATCTTCCACTCGTGAACACAAATTTTTACATTCTCATTCAAGTCGTGGCTACACCACTTGTGAAAATACCGCAGCTGATAATCACACGGCGAAAGATATTTCGATCTCACACTTTATCAAACAAATAACCTATATATCACAAAATATATAAGAAAATCTTGTGGAAACAGAATACCATCAAGCGAAACAATAGTAAACATAGTTTGATTGAGCTATTCGCGAGAGGATGACCAAATAAAATAACACCGAGACTAGGTATTAGTGGAGTTTTTAGCCACCGATTCGTCACTTAATGCTGTACGTCATTTATAAGACGTAACTCTTACTATAGTCTTATATAATTTCACGGTCGCGAGGTAATCAGTCAGTTGCATTATCTCTTTCCGTTACGGTACCTTCAAAACTTCTTTGTAGTACCTGCAAAATCAGGTATGCATTCAAGATTCTACCCATAAGTTCGCATCTTAAGGTTCGATTTCTGAACGTGATGACAAACGGTAAATCTGAGAATCTGAGACAAAAATCAGGATGACTGTCGTCAAAAAAGCGGAAAGGGATGTTATGAAATCGTTGAAGATAGAAATATGACGCAGTGATAGTTGTGCACATCACCCTGAATTGATCAAAGATATTTTTGACCAGTTTCCACATGGATCACATAGAAACCACACTATTAATTGTTTTGCCATATCACCAAAGAGATATCCAATAACCAATAATAAGTTAAGTTTAAACAGTTTTATTTATTTATATATCATGTACATATATCACATACATACAATAAAGTTTACAATCGCTTCAAGGCAACGATGTATTGCTGCGACTTCGGGGATCATTGATTTTAACTCATTTATATTTGAAGATTGAATACTGCTTAAGCCGGTGCAGGAGGGTGGGGGCGGGGGGGGGGGGGGGGGGGGGGGGGTCGTGATTTGCTGTTTCTATACCACCGCATGTACAGTAAAGACTATTTGAAACTGATTTACGAAAAAGGTCATAATTTAGGGAACTACAGCCAAGACGGAGACAAGTATTTAACATTTGACTATTCCTACTTCCTGGTAGGTAATGCAGCATGGATTTAGATGAGCTGTAAGCGTTTCTTAAGTATTGCCAAGGAAGGACTTGCTTTGATATCTTCGGACAACGGGTTCAATTCACGGATGGAATAAATGAATCCTTGAATTATTGTTTACGACAACAAAATCAGGGTATATTCGTGTTATTTCTTAATTGATATCTATCTGTGTAGAAGGAGGGATAGGGTTAAATAACTAACTTGGGGAAAGGTTATTTTTCATTTTATAGAATAGTAAAAGTTTACGTTTCTTTCTTCTGCTAGACAGTGTTTTGCGTTTTAAATCGATATACAGGTTGTTAATGTTAAAAAGCTTCGTCGCACCAGAAATAATTCTCGCTGTTTCATTTTGTATCGCTTCTAGTTCGCGTTTAAGTTCTTCAGTCCATTTATTCCAAAAGACGTCACTGTACTCAGTAAGTGGTCTTATAAAAGATATATAAAGACGTTAGAGTGATATTCCTATTCTCTGTCACGTACGAGTTATAATGGTTCCATTTACTACCACTTGAAAATATATCTCCTAAATGTTTATGTTCTTCTACTGTTTTTTGAAGAATATACTAGCCATGTGTTAGTGACCAGTACTTATTATTGGCATCAGGTGGTCGATACAAGCCGCCGCCTAAAAGTAATTTCTTGTCATTTTTATTTGTTTCAATCCAGATAGCTTCTAACCCGTTGACCGTGAGTTCATTTCGTATATTTCTATGTAAGGTATCACGTAAATAGATTGCAACACCTCCATCGATTCTATCAACTAGATCTTTTCTGAAAGGGAGACCGAAATTTGGAATTTTAAGGTCATTACTGTCGATATCTGATGTAAGGAAAGTTTCTGAGAAAATTAATATATCATAGAATTGAGATTCGATCTCGAAAACATCTATTTGAATGTTTAGATGCATTGTTCAAAGGCCTTTTTTAAGGTTTACAGATTAAACAAGGACGAATATCCAACAGGGAAAGTCACGTTCTAAAAACACTGCCTCCCTAAACGTGAACCCGGCACGTGAAGGCGCATATGACACACACACACGCACGCACGCATTAACGCGCGCGCGCGCACACACACACACACACACACACACACACACACACACACAAACACACACACAAAACAAACAAATAACGAAACACAGTGGGGCACCGCCTTTGAACGGTCAGTGGCAAAACCACCACCGGGGAGTTTAAACCGGTTTATGGTGTACCTAACCCCCCACCATGTTCTAACGTCACAGGACAGTGTAAATAAAAGTAATCCTCGCCAGGTGAAACCGTAACATACGTAAAGGTAACAGAAGGCATGTAATGTAAACAGAAAAATGCTCTTGTATATATGTATATAAATGTAATCCTTAAGAACCTAAAACGCATGTTCTCAATGCCTTTGCAGAAGACAGAGCAACATGGGAAACACCGTTAAGGTAAAATACAAAAATAAAAACGATGAGAGTTTCCTGAGGAGCCAATCATTATAATCTATACAATAATGCTTATATTTAAATTATAAAATATTGGTCTTGTTATTTGTCCGATAGTTATCTTATTGAAAACTCATACCAGCGGATAATGAAGAAAAAAAGCGCACTTCCTTTGAAAATGAAGTGTCCTGTGATTTTTGCTGAATGCCAGGCAGTGGGTGCTGACAAGTACTCCTGACTATGTTGGCGCTATAGTTACAAATGTTAAATAATCAAACACCAAGATAATACGCGCTTCTCCTTTTAACAGTGAAGCTTCTTATGAAGTTTCACTAAAGTCCAACTGATGGTTGATGAGAAATACTCCTTGGCAGAATTGCACTGCAGTATACTATTTTTGAATAATGAATTAGCAATAACTGGATGAAAAACATCCGACCGAAACACGAAGAAAAATATGCTCTTGATAGTGAAGCTTCCAACCAGTGATTGCTGAGAAAAACTCCGAACAAGAATTGTACAATAATGTACTAATGTCGAATAATCAAAGGGCAATAACTCGGTATAAAATCAGCCCACAGAACCACGAAGATAATATGCGCATTTTTTTCGATAATGAAGCTTACTATGAAGATTCGCTAAATTTTAACCAGTGGTTGCAGAGAAGTACTCTGGACAAGAATTGTACTGTATTATAATATTGTTGAATAATCAAAGGGCAATAACTCAATGAAAAATAACTTGAGTGAAACACGAAGACAATATGCGCATTTCCTCTTAATAATAAAGCTTCCTATGAAGTTTTACAAAACTTCAACCGGTGGTTGTTGTGAAATACTCTGGACAAGAATTGTACTATAGTATACTACAGTGGAATAATCAACGGGCAATTACTCGGTGAAAATTCAGCCGACATAAAGACATATTCGCTGTTGTTCTTGATAAAGATGCTTTCTATGAAGATTCTCTTAGTTCCATCCAGTGGTTGCAGAGAACTCAAGAAAAGAATTGTACTATTGTATACTATTGTTTAATAATAAAAGGACAGTTATTCGATGAAAATCATCCGATCGAAACACGAAGAAAATATGCGCATTTCCTCTTGATAGTGAAGCTTCCTTCGATGTATCACTAAATTTCATCCAGTGGTTTCTGAGAAATGCTCCAGACAAGAATTGTATTAAAGTATAGTATTGTTGAATAATCAAAGGGCAATAACTGGGTGAAAAAAATCATCAGACTGGAACACAATATATATCTCCTCTTGAAACATTACGTGCATTTCCGACAGTTGGTAGTGTGCAACCTTTAGCGCAAACAGTTTACTTATGAAAATGTTTCTTTTCGATAAAAAGCCAAAAGATATGTTTCTATCTAAAGGAAAGACAAAATGCATTGTAAACAGAAATGTCTGTTTACAAGTAAGAAGACGGAAAGTAAGGAATTGCAGAGAGCAGTTTTAACTGTTTATTTCTGCGCATGATTTATGGAAGTCATAATGGTAGTTTATTTATACTGTTGTAATATATGTAGGAAATAATATATGCTGTCAGAGATAAGCAATATAAAAACAAAATTCGTTTAAGCTAGTCCTAGAAATAAGTTTTTGTTTTGTAAAAATGCGCGTGAATCCGAGTAATTGATTTAAATTTCTTAGATGAAAAGGATGGATACCTATTTATTTGTGGTATGTAACTGTTGTTTATGATGTAGGCTGCACAGTAAAAAATGAGAAAAAAGTTATACATTGAAGTAAATATAATAAAAATGTGCAAAATTTTTACATTTTGTTACTCACGTGATATTTCCTCAGAAATAGAAATTTTCTTTTTATGTTTACATAATTATTTGTATCACTAAATGTAATATTCTTTGTGCTGAAGTGAAAATTCAAAAAAAAAAAAAAAAAAACTGTCATACAATTACATTCATACTTCATATCTAAAACTAAGTTTCACATTTGTCACGCACTTGTCCTGTTCATATCTTAAAAGTAGGCATGGTGACATATCCAAATGATGACTGAAAAAGATTAAGGAAATATTGAAATAAATATGTGTAAAATTAAAAAACAATTCTCTGTCGGAACAAAATGTAGGACCTATCATTATATATAACAAGAGGACCATGATGGTCCTGCATCGCTCACCTGTCTCCACGTGACCAAGTTTAGAACTTAGTATGACTTCGTTTTTTCTATAATTTGACATAGTAACCTAGTTTTTGAGTTCATGTGACCCAGTTTCAAACTTGACCTAGATATCATCAAGATGAATACTCAGACCAACTTTCATACAGACTCCAGGAAAAATGTGGCCTCTAGAGACGTCACAAGGTTTTTCTATTATTGACCTACTGACTTAGTTTTTGATGACACGTGACCCAGTTTCAAACTTAATCTAGATATCATCAAAGTGAACATTCTGACTAACTTTCATGAGCCCGCCCGCTTAGCTCAGTAGGTAAGAGCGTTGGTCTACGGATTGCGGGGTCGTGAGTTCGATCCTCGGGCGGGGCGTATGTTCTCCGTGACTATTTGATAAACGACATTGTGTCTGACATCATTAGTCCTCCACCTCTGATTCATGTGGGGAAGTTGGCAGTTACTTGCGGAGAACAGGTTTGTACATGTACAGAATCCAGGAAAACTGGTTAGGTTAACTGTCCGCCGTTACATAACTGAAATACTGTTGAAAAATGGCGTTAAACCCAAAACAAACAAACAAACTAACTTTCATGAAGATCTGTTGAAAAGTATGGCCTCTAGAGAGGCCACAAGGTTTTTCTATTTTTAGATCTACTGACCTAGTTTTGGACCGCACGTAACCCCGTTTTGAACTTGAACTAGATATCATAAAGATGAATACTCAGACCATTTTTCATACAGATCCCATGACAAATATGGCCTCTAGAGAGGTCACAAGTTTTTTTTATTATTTGACTTAATGACCTAGTTTTTGAAGGCACGTGACCCACTTTCAATTTTGACCTAGATATCATCATGGTAAACATTTTGATAAACTTTCATGAAGATCCATTGAAAAGTATGGCCTTTAGAGGATCACAAGGTTTTTGTATTTTTAGACCTACTGACCTAGTTTCTGATCGCACTTGACTGGGTTTCGAACTTGACCTAGATATCATCAAGATGGACAATCAGACCAACTTTCATACAGATCCCATGAAAAATATGGCCTCTAGAGAGGTCACAAGTTGTTTTTATTATTTGACCTACTGGCCTAGTTTTTGATGGCACGTGACCCAGTTTCAAACTTGACCTAGATATCATCAAGATAAATATTCAGACCAACTTTCATACAGATCCCATAAAAATGATGGCCTCTAGAGAGGTCACAAGGTTTTTTTATTATTTGTCCTACTGACCTAGTTTTTGAGGACACGTGATCCAGTTTCAAACTTAACATAGATATCATTAAGTTGAACATTCTGACTAATTTTCATGAAGATCCATTGAAAAGTATGGCCTCTAGAGAGATCACAAGGTTTTTCTATTTTTAGACCTACTGACCTAGTTTTGGACCACACGTAACCCAGTTTTGAACTTGAACTAGATATCATCAAGATGAACATTCTGACTAACTTTCATACAGATCCCATGAAAAATGTGACCTCTAGAGTGATCACAAGCAAAAGTTTACGCACGGACTGACGACGGACCACGGACGCTGCGCGATCACAAAAGCTCACCTTGTCACTTTGTGACAGGTGAGCTAAAAACTCATTAAGTATTAAATTTGTAATCGCATACATTTCAATCAATTTGAAATATTATACTATAAGAAATTAAACAAAAACAATGTTGAATATATATATTACAAGAAGCATATTATGTCAGTTTACTAAGTAAAATGTGTCTGCTTTAACTTGATTTAAAAGCTGCTGAACAAAATGTGTCCCCCATTATGTTCAGTCACAGGTACCTAGGCAGTAAATATTTGTCTACAGTCTGCTGTGACCTTGTCCGTAGAAGATCTGACCCTGTAAACAAAAGCGCCGATCAAGGACAATCATGCTATAAGTTTTATGACGCTAGGCCTAAGCATTTCTTTAGTTAATGATTTGAAACTCTTTATTGTCTTAATGTTTCTGTGACCTTGATCTTTGATCTACTAAACCCAAATATAATACTAACCATAGACAATGATCCCCTACTTTTATAGTCTTTGGCACAAACTGTCTTAAGTTATCGGTTGATAAGAAACAATTTTCAAGGTCAATGTAAATTGGATGCTATTATGACTGACTGAGGCACTGTAACCTTGAAATGTGACCTGCTAATCCCATACACAAAAGGAAACACCTGTTGATGAAAAGTAATGGTTCTATGAAGTTGTACAGCTATATGCAAAAACATTTATTTTAGGTATAGATAAATAGGTATAAATATGGAATAATTTGCAGCCTGAACTCACACTGACCTTGATCTCTGACCTACTAATGTCAGAGAGGACCAACTAATGTCAGAAAGGTAAGGGGACATATACTGACCACAATCAACCACTCTTTTAAAGTTGACAACTGTAGGGTGACACATTTTCCAGGTGTGGACCAGACACTCAAAACAACAAAAAACGAGCAACCCCCTTTTATTAATATTGTGACGGAAGCATGGAAATTTTGTCTTTGTTTCATGTTAACCTGTATTAAACTTCAACATTAGGACAAATGAATACGTTTTGAACAGACTTGTTTGGCTTAATTGCGTCAGTAAGTTTCATCTGTGAGACCCACACTGAAATTAAGAATAAAAACCTTCTCCTAGTTTTCAAGTATGAAACCTCAACCATGGAATTATTTTCCTCATTGAACACGTTTTAGGGCTATATTTGCTGTTTACTGTCATTTTGCTGTTATACTCTTGCCTGCAGATTGAAATCATGACGATAAACAAGTGTTCAAAGTTTAAAAGCCACATGTCAAATAGTTTTGACAAAACGTGAACATGTACTAAAATTGTACCAATTTACAAGTCCAAAAAGGGCCATATTTCAGTCAAAAAAAGCTGACAGAGTTATCGTATCTTAACGTTCTAAGTTATCTACTCTTGCCTACTGATAGAGACTGTTATAATAAACAAGCGATAAAATTTTCAAGGCCATATGTCAAATAGTTTTGACAATACTTTGACTTGTACGAAAATTGTACCAATTTCCAAGTCCAAAAATGTCCATAATTCAAGCCAAATAGATGACAGAGTTATGTATTCTTGCCTACAAAAAGAAACTGTTATAATAAACAAGTGATAAAATTTTCAAAGCCATACATCTAACAGTTTAAATTTAACTAAGATTTGTAATTTAAAAAGGGCCGTAATTCAGCATAAATTTTCGATGGATTTATGTAGTCTTGCCTAAAGCTGGATTTGGTGATGGTGCAAATGTTTTGAAAGTTTCTAAGCTATATCTCAAAAGGTTTTGTCAAAATGTGGAATGGTACAAGAAACATAATCAAGGTGTGACACAGACGCCGTGGTGAGTAGGATAGCTCTATTTATTCTTCAAACAGTCTAACTAAAACAAGTATTCCTTTTTGTTGCAAAAATTGAGGGTGGGTGGGTGTTGGGGAAGAAAAGCTGACAGGGGAAGAAACTGGCCTGTTACACCTGTTTTTGTATCAGTTGCAGCGTAACGTTATGAGTTTTTGATAAAATAACGCTTTTTGATTAACCGAGAAATATACTATCAAGAATCAAAAGGAACTGACAAGGTATTTTAATAAAATTTAAATTACTATATAATTTTCTACATATATGCTGTCTGTAATACGTCATCTACGGCACTAGAGTCATCTTACATCCTGGAGTGTGCGATGGATACTTCCAGCATCGATAGAAAAGTAACCATGGCAACAGGGATGTTTTAAAGTCATATCATTTTGTTTTAATGTTCAAAAAATAAAGAGAATATTAGGTGACTGTCTTATAAATTTAAATATTATTAGGCAAGGCGAAGATAATATAAAAGACAAGGCTGTTGCCGAGACTTTTAATTTGTAGACGAATCTAATAAACTTAAATTTATAAAGAAAGTAACCTAATGTTCTTTTGATCCTACCTTCTGATTTTAAATCATTTTTAATTAAATTTACAACAAAGCAGGCATTTGTCTGCCTTTTATCTAAAAGTTAATACGCCCTCTAAACTACACACACATACTGCATTGAAATAGCTCTTTAAAGTCCCAAATAAAAGCGTGAAAACAAAGGCTAACCTTGTATTCTGTTGACATAAATGACTGATTTTAATTTGCTGCCAAATGAGTTTTATCCGAAGTTCATTTGCATGTCTGATACCCATTCGCAACAAGCAAACGTTAGACGTGACTTAAATTTATACAAGCCATAACGCCGCTTAACAGAAAAAATAGGCAACCGTTTCCTCGATGATTTCGTTCAATTACATTCTATTCCAGATGCAATAGTTCCCGATTTAAGTGCAGAAACCTCAAATCCTGAACAAACGCTATAGATGATTCATTTTCCGATTCTCCGAGCGTTTCCATTAGAAAAACCTTTCTTGTGGTAATTGCAAATACTTAGAGCAGTACTTCTCCTCCGATCTTAAATAGAAAAATATATTTGTTTAAAAGGAGAATAATCTCTTTTTAATTTTACAAATTTAGTATAATTATAAATCTCTTTTTAATTTTACAAACTTAGTATAATTTGCTACTTATTCACTGACATGAAATGAACAAACCTCAACCATACTGTATGTCTTGTAAGGTATTATTTACCATTTAAAGCATATATGTGAAGTTTCAACGACACAATAAAGGGATAGAAAACACAAAAAATATGCATTTGCATCGTAACATCGTATATGATCAAATAATTCAATTATCACTGAAGCGATTATTTTAAAAAAGACATGGTAAACTTTCTGTTTTTATCAGTATTATTCTTATCTTCTGGGTTTGATAAAAAGACAGATAATTACAAAAATGCGAAATCGATATCTAGATATTTGTAATAAACATTAACATTTTACCTTTTTTTTGTCCCCACACATTAATGCGGGGCATAGAGAGTTGCTGCTATCCGTACTTACGTACGTCCGTCCGTACATCCGTCTGTACGTCCGTCCGTCCCGAACTCTTATGTGTCCAACTCCTCTCACACTATTATTCGGATCTGCTTCAAACTTTTACAGATAAACAACCTTGATGTGCAGAAGACAATAAAGGAAGACCTTTTTTTGTGATTAATTTTACAAAAATTATTGCCCTTTGATAGTTTTGCTATGTAGAGAAAAATCTTGTGTCCAACTCCTCCCACACTATTAGCCCGATATGCTTCAAACTTTCATATGTGAACAAGCTTGATGTGCAGATGATCATAAAAAGGTGTTTTTTTGTGATTATTTTTACCGCAGTTATGGCCCTTTGACAGTTTTGCTGTATATAATATAGGGAAACATCTTGTGTGTCCAACTCGTTCCGAAAACACATATGAAAGGTCATGCTTGAAGGTTTCACGGCTGAAGAGCCTTAAAGTGAAGATGACCATAAATATAAGACTTTTTTGTGCATATATTCTTCTAGAATTATGATCCTTTCTTAATAAAAGACTGCTATCTAGAGTACCGCACAGTATTGGGGGGGGGGGGGGGGGGGGGGGGGGGGGGGGGTTGTTTTTGGCCTGACATAAAACTATCAAAAACAGAACTGAGTTTCGTTTTGGGGACGCTGCACTTTTGGAACATGGCATTTCCTGTTTAATATTTTTCCCAGTTTTTCATGGCCCAATTCTTCAAAACAATCGTATGTTGTTCATGTATTTTTAAAGTTTTACATCACATCTACCAGTTATCTGCTTATCTGCATCCGCTCAGTCTGGTCAGGATCCATGCTGTTCGCTTTCAAAGCCTATTGCTATTGGAGAAACCGTTAGCGATCATCATGGATCCGACCAGACTGCGCGGATACGCTGGCTGGTCTGGATCTATGCTGGTCGCAAATGCACTATGTTGGTTTTCTCATGGCGTGGCTCAAATATAGTTAAAAATCCTCTCTTGTCTTCTGTACATTTTGAAAGAAAATGGAAATATTTTGTTTCGTGACATTATTAAGGGTCAATATGCAGCATTTAGGTCTGTTATTGATTATTTTGCACGTATGGAATATCTAAATCGTGGTAGTCCTCACTTGCATGTATTCTTACGGATTGATTAAGCTCTAAGTTTACATAGTTCCTCTTCAGCTCAAATTATTGAATATATATACAACAAAACCTCTAAAAGGATTGTGAACTCCATGATAGGTGTGCCGCTGACCGTTTCATGCTGAATACCATCAGAAGGCGGTGCCCCAACGTATACACGATCCTTTACACTGTGCATCTGGTGATAAGGTGGCAGGGATGCGCGGCGCCGAGGTTTTGCAGTTAGGGTACTCGAGCCTGGGAACGGAGGGGGGAGGGGGTTGCAATGGTGATGATGTTCCGTACGGTCTGGCAGTTTTTATCCCAGAATATATAACGCGGACAATGCGTCTATTTTCCGAATCTTTCAACAGTTGCGTCATGACGTCATCATGTTTCAACGTCATATTATAAGGGTTGAGAGTTACTGATCAGCCGTGAAATTATTTTAGTTAAACGTAGATATATTTTCACAGAGTTTATAGACAAATTCTTTTTATTTTTTTGAGGGGTGTGGGGGAGTTTATTTAAGAAACAACCATATCTAGTCCAGGAACAAGAGTACAAGTAATGCCGCACACTGGTTAAAATCTGACAGTTTATAATGCTGCAGTGTAAGACGGTACCATGCTTTCCTTTTGGCATTTAAATAACTGTTTTTAATATGTTTGAGGTATTACATAACTTACGCACACACTGGCTTACAGTTATATTTGGAAGTCATATAATTCTAGGGCGGTGCCCAGCTGTGTTTAAATGTAGTTGTCTTTCGGCTGACATTTCGGCATTATGAACCGCAGGTTTGCACTCCCGTATTTGATAATACCATGTATTTTCACTCTAAATACATTAACTGAAAATAATTGATAAGAAGCTAACTTCAGACGCCTGTCTGTTAACAGTAACTTGATTATCGACGGAGTTTTTTCTTTCTTTTTCTGGCGTTCAGGAGTTACTCAGGTGTTTGTAAATTGCTTCAGTATTTCCACGAGATGTCTTTGTGTGATTTTAGTGCATTTCGATGCATCTCTGCTTGGTTTCATTCGTTTAAAGGCAAAATCATGGGCACTTACATCCAGTGGTGACGCACACTGTGTATAACTGGGAATGGGACCTTGCGAACATGTTGGCATCTTCAGGGTGTATGGTAATTTAATACAACATGCGGTTGTTTCCGGCAGCTGTTCACTGTTTGATTCTAATTGGATAGTACTGTATGCTTTAATTCTTAATATATCAACTAAAAATTTTGATTAGATACTAACATTTGACACTTGTCCGAGTTTTTCTGGGAGCCTACTACGTTGTGTGTAGTTATGGCGGGTGATTGCATGACTTGCGAGCACACTGAATTACGGATGTGTTTGGGGGTCGTATAATTCTAAGACGGTGCCCAGCTGTTTTTCAATGCAGTTGTCTCTAACTGGCATTTCGGCTTCATGGACTGCTGGTTTACACTCCCGTATTTGATAATACCATATATTTTCACTCTAAATACATTAACTGAAAATATTTGATTAGATACTAACGTCGGACGCGTGTCAGATTGTAGTGGCTTGGTAATCGACGGGTTTTTATCTAACGTTCCGGAGTTAATCAGGTGTTTATAAATTGTTTCAGTATTCCAAGAGGTGTCTGTATATAATTTTATTGCATTTCGATGCATCTCTGCTTGGTTACGTTTGTTTGGAGGCAAGGTCGTGGGCGCTTACATCTAGTAATGACGAACACTGTGTATAACTGGGAATGAGATCTTGCGGGCATGTTTACATTTTTAGGTATATGGAAGTTTGATGCAACGTACGGTTGTTTCCAGCACCTGTTCACTCTATGATTCAAATTAGATTTTACTGTATGCTTTATTTCTTAATATATTAACTAAAATTTTTGATTAGATACTGACATTTGATGCTTGTCTGAGTTTTTTGGGGGTCAGCTTAGTCCGTTGGACGATATTTTTGCCGGGATAGTTTTCCAAGATCCGGAATATGCTTTGGTAAATGGTTCTGCTTGATTTTATGTTGCGGTGTATCTCTGCATGTTGGAGGGGCGGTTCGGCGCATTTCTGCTTGGTCCATTTTAGTTCGGGCAGGTGAGGTTCGTACGGTATGACCGGGGGTCTGGACGAATGGGTGATCTAGAAGCTTTTGGTCGTTGAAATTGTTTAAATATTAGAGATTCTGTCCAAAATTCGGACGAAAATTTGATACATACTCGGAATTTTAGTTTACATGGTTCTATGGCGGTGCCCTAATGGTTTCACTCATTGTGTTAAGGTAAGTATCTCGCATTGTCACAATTTGGAGAGGATTGTTGTTGTTGTCTTAGGGTTGAGATATAGGTTAGTGTGGTTTCGGATTTCGGGTGTGGTCTCGCCGCCTGAATTGTTTTATGATCACATGGATATTAGGATGGATAGATTGCTTGTTGACTCAGTAGATGGTTTTTGGGTGGCAAACAGCAGCCGTTTTGATCTGAATCAAATGCAAGTAACCAATGACACATAATATAAAATATTTTTGGGAACAGAAGGCAGATTAGATGGTCATCACAATTACTACATAACACTTTTGTCTTATCATCTACGATATTCATAGTGATTACACGGTTGAACTGGTGGCCACCTTCAATAAGGATCCAGCCAGGTCCTTACACAAACTGAATAATGATTTAAAACAAATGGTTTACAAAAATCTCCATAATCACTTTTTCATGGAAGATATTAACTTTGAAGAAGACATGTGAACAGTTTTGCTTGGGGGTTGCTTCGGATTCGGGCCGGATAGGCAAGGAGCGTTGCGCGCGCGTAAAGGCCTTAACTTGCCATTAATTCTTCGCAAGGGAATTTATCTGGTATTGTTTCTGGGGAGTTCATCGGGCAACTGTTGGTGCATGTCGGGATGTGTTGATGCTTGTCTTTCGGAATCAACCAAACTGTTTTTATACAGTTGGACACGGCTGGTTGTGTTTGCAATGTCATGAGGAATATTTGAATGGCACTTTTCTGCGTGCCAGTTCATTCATTTCATTTTTACAACTTGATGTTGCACGACTCATAGGTACAGTGGTGAAGAGCACATACTTTATGTGTCAAGCCGCCCTATACACAAACATAGAATATATATACAACAAAACCTCTAAAAAGATTGTGAACTCCATGATTTAATTTCCAGGTTACATATTTAAACGACTTTGGACTATGAATCATTTCAGTTTAACGGCTGTTGAAATATTAACAAATACTCGACATTATTTCTTAAACATGCTTCTCTGAATAACGCAGGAGTAAAAAGATAAATATTATCCAGCTTTTTGTTAGTAAGTAATTTGAGTATATTATATATCTAATACCCCAGTCTACGTCTAGCCACGGATAGAAAGTAGTAATCCGTATCGATCCGTACCTGAGCTATACGGATTGTTACGGATTGATACAGATTACTACTTTTTAAGGTACGGATCGATACGGATTACTACGTTTCCATCCGTGGCTAGACGTAGCTATCCGCGCTGTATGTGTGACTGGGGTATTAAGTAGATCAATTTAGGCAAGCATTTTGACAATATTTTGTTAAGACTGAACCAAAACTGTGACAGCTATATTGTTAACACTAAAATCTTGACAACGCACGACGAATAAAGGTTAACGCCGTGCACAGGACGATCATAAAAATCACACTAAGTACTTGTGTTACAAATGTGCTTAAAACATACGCCCATTTCATATTTACCTATTGTATCCTTTTCCAAGTATATGTTTTGTCATTTTCTTTGTAGACATATATTTGCATATAGATATATATGTAGTATAATCAACAATCTCATTGAAAACTCATTTTTATTCGCTTTTACTTTCAGTTTATAAACAGTTCTTACTATTTATACGCCCGTCTCTGAAACAGCGGGGCGTATTATGAAAATTCCCGTGGCGCCGGGTGGCGGGTGGTGTCCGAAGCATGTCCGCTCTCTAAATCAAACAGTTTTCATCTGATCTTGACTAAACTTCCTGACAATGTTTGTAGGCATAATATCTTGGCCAATTTCGATAACCTGCCAAATCGTTCTAGGCACTCTTGGGTTATGGCCCTTGAATTACTTGAAAAACTGCACATTTAGCATTGTCCACTCTCTATAACAAACAGTTTTCATCCGATCTTCACCAAACTTCTTGACAATGTTTGAGGGCATAATTTCTCGGCCGAATTTCAATAACCAGCAAAATTGCCCCAGGCATTCTTGGATTATGGCCCTTGAATTATTCGAAAACGGCGAATTTAGCCTTGTCCGCTCTCTAAATCGAACAGTTTTCATCCGATCTTTACAAAATTTACTGACAATGTTAGTGGGCATAATATCTCGGCAAAGTTCGATAACCAGCCAAATCGCCCCAGACACTCTTGGATTATGGCAAATGAATTACTAAAAAATACTGCGAATTTAGCCTTGTCCGCTCTCTGAGCCAAACAGTTTTCATCCAATCATCACGAAACTTGCAGACAATGTCTCGGCAAAGTTCGATAACCACCAAAATCGCCCCAGGCACTCTTGGATTATGCCCCTTGAATTAGGCAAAGTTCGATAACGCGCGTATTTTATGACAGTCTGGCACTCTTATTATTCGAATGTAGGTTCATTATAAGGTGTGTGTGTGTAGGGGGGTGGGGGGGGGGGGGGGGGGGGGGGGGGGGGGGAAATTGTGACTCCTTTCTGTATGTTTCTTATAGTAAACTTATCGCATTTGGTGACATTTGTTTTGTAAAATCATGAAAGTTCTTATATGCTGAACTTCTGTTAAGATGTTCGAAATAACATAGAATGATGCAATGATTGTAGATGAGGTTTACTCGTTACCTTTAAATAGAACTATGACAAAACTTGCTATTTTTTTCCCAGAATTTTATTCAAGTAAGAAAAGAGATTACAGCCATTCCAAAATGTCAACCTAAACTTGAATGAATCTCAGAGTAGTCAATTGTTTTTTTACATTTTCAGATTTTAATTTTTAATTTGTCAATAATACAAACAAGAGGACCATGATGGTACTGAATCGCTCACCTCTTCCCACATGATCCAGTTTTGAGTATGACGTCGATTTTTTTCTATTATTTGACATAGTGGCCTAGTTTTTGAGCTCATGTGACCCAGTTTTGAACTTGACCTAGATATTATCAAGACCAATTTTCATGAAGATCCATTGAAAAATATGGTCTCTAGAGAGGTCACAAGGTTTTTCTATTATTTGACATATTGACCTAGTTTTTGAAGGCATGTGACCCAGTTTCAAACTTGACCTAGATATCATCAAGATGAACATTCTGACCAATTTTCATGAAGATCCATTCAAGGGTATGGCCTCTAGAGAGATCACAATGTTTTTCTATTTTTAGACCTACTGACCTAGTTTTTGACCGCACATGACCCTGTTTCGAACTTGACCTAGATATCATCAAGATGAACATTCAGACTAACTTTCATGAAGATCCATTGAAAAATATGGCCTTTAGAGAGGTCACAACGTTTTTCTATTATTTGACCTACTGACCTAGTTTTTGAAGGCACGTGACCTACTTTCAAACTTTACCTAGATATCATCGAGATGAACATTCAGACTAACTTTCATACAGATCCCATGAAAAATATGGCCTTTAGAGAGGTCACAAGGTTTTTCTATTATTTGACCTACTGACCTAGTTTTTGATGGCACATGACCCAGTTTCAAACTTGACCTAGATATCATCAAGCTGAACGTTCTGACCAATTTTCATGAAGATCTTATGAAATATATGGCCTTTAGAAAGGTCACAATGTTTTTCTATCTTTAGACCTACTGACCTAGTTTTTGACCGCACGTGGCCCAGTTTCGAACTTGACCTAGATATTATCAAGATGAACATTCAGACCAATTTTAATACAGATCCCATGACAAATATGGCCTTTAGAGAGGTCAGAAGGTTTTTCTATTATTTGACCTACTGACCTAGTTTTTGAAGGCACGTGACCCAGTTTCAAACTTGACTAGATATCATCAAGGTGAACATTCTGACTAATTTTCATGAAGATCTTGTGAAATATATGGCCTCTAGAGAGGTCACAAGGTTTTTCTATTTTTAGACCTACTGACCTAGTTTTTGTAGGCACATGTCTCAGTTTCAAACTTGACCTAGATATCATTAAGATAAACATTCTGACCAATTTTCATGAAGATCCATTGAAAATTATGGCCTCTAGAGAGGTCACAAGGTTTTTCTATTTTTAGACCTACTGACCTAGTTTTTGAAGGCACATGACCCAGTTTCGAAATTGACCTAGAATTTACCAAGATAAACATTCTGACCCATTTTCATAAAGATCCCATGAAAAGTGTGACCTCTAGAGATGTCACAAGGAAAAGTTTACGCACGGACGATGGACGACGGACACAATCACGATCACAAAAGCTCACCTTGTCACTTCGTGACAGGTGAGCTTAAAAAACAACAACAATATCTAACACTGAGATAAATATCAGGCCCGGATCCAGATTTTTTTGACTAGGGGGGCACCATTCTAGAACAAAGATGTCATATTCGAGGGTTGCCTTTGCCCTTATTAGGGTGGTCAGTGGTTTCTCCCCCTTGATTTTTTTTGAAGTACAGGTATGAAATGGTGGCTTCTGGTGTATTTATTGGTGGCTGTACTCCCCTCATTATAGCGGGGTCAGGGGGCTCTCCCCTGGAAATGTTTGATATACAGGTATTAAATGGTGGCCTCTGGTGCGTTTCTGGGTCTAAATTTTGAGAAGAAGTTAGTCCTTTGCCAAAAAAGTAGGTTATCTTTTATGAGTATAGGTCACTTCTCAGCCATCTGGGATCCGTGCCTGAATATGGCAGCATATTGGAAATTTATACACGAAGAAAGTAATATAAATAAATATAAAACATAAACAGTGGTACAAATATTAATATCCAGCAAACCTATTAAGGCTAATTTTGTGAAGCCGCTCCGAGATTTGATTGCAAATCCAGCATATCCAGACATACATTACGAAAGGTTAACCTCATTATGTGGTGTCATAACTTTTAACAGCAACAGGCTTCTAGTCAGGCAGTTATATAAGATCTTTTTATGTGGTTACGCCTGTCCAGTCGTATAAGACAATTGACATCTATATGTGATTACAAATTTTTCCATGACTAGTCGTTAAGCCTGTTAAGTCATCTGATAAATGTATATTTATTATGCTGTAACATAACTTTTTACATGCTACTTTCCCATTGAAAAGAGGTTTCGTAGTTATCAGGAGAAAGAAGGATTTCTATGGAAAATAATATCAGTTTTTAGGCGACAAGAGCTCAGATATTTCCCAAATCAAAGTGATGGTCTTAAGAAAAATGTACAATTAAGACCCTGAAGTTGTGGAATTAAACCAAATATCTTCATAGAAAGGTCAATGCAAGAATGATACAGAGACTGCGTGACCATGATAATGCGAAAGAAAGGGACCGTTTTCACTAATTCAGACAGGTTTATGACAGATTCTTTAGGTTTGATGATGATCTAAAAGATGTGCATGAGTCGTTTAAGGGTTTTTAGATTGTTGGTCACTTAGTGCAGTTGAACATTTCCATTCGAACAAGAGCTACCATTCTGGTTTAATCTGACCTTGACCTTTAACCTATTAATCTAACAAGAGATCACAAAGTGACCTTGGCGCCATCCACTGAGCCATTTTTGAATGTTCCAAATTTCAAGACTAGCTCAAGGTCAAAATCAAGGTCAAATTTCATTTCGGTACAAAACAATGTGTATGTGGTCCAAATTTGAAAGCTGTGGCTTGAGAAATGTGAAAGTAGGTCACTAGATCAAAGTTCAATTAAGTACACAAAATTAGGTTTGTGGTTCAAATTTGAAGGCTGTAGCTTGAGAAATGTGAAAGTAGGTCACTAGGTCAAAATCAAAATCAAATTTTATTTTGGAACAAAAAACTATGCATGTGGTTCAAATTTGAAGCCTGTACCTTCAGAAATGTGAAAGTACGTCACTAGGTCAATAACAAGGTCAAAGTTGTTTCAGTATACAAACCTATGCATGTGGTCCAAATTTGAAGACTGTAGCTACAGAAATGTGAAAGTAGGTCACTAGGTCAATTACAAGGTCAAAGTTTTTTCTGTATACAAACCTATGCATGTGGTCCAAATTTGAAGACTGTAGCTACAGAAATGTGAAAGAAGGTCACTAGGTCAAGATCAAGGTCAACTCATGTCAAGGTTCATCTTGCCACTCAAAACTTTACATGTGGTCCAAATTTGAATAATGTAGGTTATGGACATGAATATTCTAAGTTTTTCCCTGTATAAGTCTATATGAACCATGTGACCCCTGGGGCGGGGCCATATTTGACCCTAGAGGAATAATTTGAACAAACTTGGTAGAGAACCACTAGATGATGCTACATTACAAAATATAAAAACCATAGTCTTTGTGGTTTGGACAAGAAGATTTTCAAAGTTTTTCCCTATATAAGTCTCTGTAAACCATGTGACCCCAAGGACGGAGCCATATTTGACCCTAGGGGAATAATTTGAACAATCTTAGTAGAGGACTAGATGATGTCATATACAAAATATCAAAGCCCTAGGCCCTGTGGTTTTGGACAAGAGGTTTTTCAAAGATTTTTCCTATCTAAGTCTATGTACACCATGTGGCCCCCGGGGTGGGACCATATTTAACCCCAGGGAAATAAGCTGAACAATCTTAGTAAAGGACCACTAGATTTTGCTACATACCAAATATCAAAGCCCTAGGCCCTATGGTTTTGGACAAGAAGATCAGAAACCGTTCAACTGTTCCTGGCCAATGTGACCTTGACCTTTGACCTAATGACCTCAAAATCAATAGGGACATCTGCTGGTCATGGCCAACCTAACTATCAATTTTCCTGATATTAGGCCAAAATGTTCTTGAGTTATTGCCCCGAAACCATTTTACTGTTCCTGGTCTTTGTGACCTTGACCTTTCACATACTGACCTCAAAATCAATAGGGGTCATCTACTGGTCATGATCAACCTCCCTATCAACTTTTGTGACTCTAGGCCTAAGCGTTCTTGAGTTATCATCCGGAAACTGTTTAACTGTTCAGGGTCACTGTGACCCTGACCTTTGACCTAATGACCTCAAAACCAATATGGGTTATCTGCTGGTCATGACCTACCTCCGTATCAACTTTTATGATCCTAGGCCCAAGTGTTCTTGAGTTATCATCCGGAAACCTTTTTACTATTCAGGGTCACTGTGACCTTGACCTTTGATACACAAATCTTAAAATCAATAGGGGTCCTCTGCTGGTCTTGACCAACCTCCCTATCAACTTTCATAATCCTAGGCCCAAGCGTTCTTGAGTTACCATCCGGAAACGGATTGGTCTACATTCCGACCGACCGTAAGACCGACCGACCGACCGACCGACCGACATCTGCAAAACAATATACCCCTCCTTCTTCGAAGTGGGGCATAGTAAAATAAAGAAAGCACGGAATATCAAAATAATCTGTTAACGGATGTTATAGGGTTTGTTTTGTGAATGTCCACGGAGATGTAATCAGCTTTACTATGTTTACTACCTGACCCTGAAACTTCGGATCTGGTACATGTAAGCTAAAAGGTCATACATTTTCAAACTGTAATACACAATAAGCAAAAAAAGATGTAAAAAATAGAAAAAAAGTTTATAGAAAGTCAATTCAACAAATAATGATAAAGGCGGTCAATAAGATTTTAAGAAACTTTCTTCTTGTTCCTGACAGAAACAGTGTTAATATTCATATAATGATTCAATTCAAGATAAAGTAAATGCACTTTTTTAAAAAGAGATTTATTAATAAAAAAACCGTCATTTTGTTTAAAAACATTTTCTCTTCTTGCATACCAGACTGGGATTTCTAGTGATTTCACCGGTGCTGGAAAACTCCATCTTACATCCCGGGGTGTAAGATGACTCTCGTGCAGTAAATGACGTATTACGAACTACATGTATGAAGAAGATTTATGTAGTAATTTCAATTTTATTTAAAAAAAAAGAAAAAAAAAAAAGAAATACGGAATGAAAATCCAGTACCTTGACAGCTCCTCTTTGTTCCTGATAGTATATGTCTCGAGTTACGTTATTTTATCAAAGATTCATAATGTTACGCTGCAACTGATAAAACAAAGCCGGAACTAGACATTGTTATTTGTCCTTGAAACGTCATGACGTCTTTTCTGTTTACGGACGTTGGTTTCAAGCGTTTTGTTTAAATACGCTGCTATAAGAAATAGTTCTTAAAAGAAAGCCATTCGTTTGCTCTTATCATTATTATTATCATTTGAAATCGGAATGCACGAAAACGATTCTGTCACTGGTAATAGGTGCAGACGGGAATATCCGGCTCTCGGGTAACTGTTGGATTATGCCTCGTTACCGCCTAAACAGTTACCCTCGAGACCGGAAATTCCCATCTGTACCTACAGCCATGAAATAATCATACATTATAAATAGAATGAAAATTAAAACGAAATAAGGACAAGTTTCCTAATCGAGATTGACCGCCTTTAATATGTTTCATTTACAGAGGTTTTAAAACAACTATATATATAATGAGTTCATTTGGACAAGTTTAAATAAACCAATGTGAAATTGCAAATTGAAAATATATAAGTAAGCATAAATAAGCATGACATGATTTAAACGCAACAAAATAAAAAAAAAAACTTAGAATATAGTTACAGAATAAATGCTTCAATTTGGATTTAGGAATACACATTGCACCCACACTATAGCCAGTATAAAATATATCCTAGCTTTATCATGGGCGGACATTAAACTTTAATTTTTCGGACAATGTCCGATCATCGTTTTAATCGGCAGATTTGTATTTTTTCACTAAATAAATATCATAAAGAGCGTAATAAAACCAAAAGCGTCATATCTACACCTAGTCTGTATTCAGAATCTATGTTAGGTTCATGGGAGACTACCCTGAAGCAATTCAAGTATTAAACAGTTACGTTCGCTTTCTTCTCAAGATACAAAAATGCAAAATATGTACGATATGTACAATACAATGTAATGAAATAGTGTAGTGCAGTGCAACACAACAAAACACAATGAAACACAATACAACAAAATACAGGATAGCTAAGTACAATTCAAGTGAATACAAACACATAATATAGTGTCAAAATTCTAAACGTAGTTATATCAAGGGCGTGCAACGAACTGTACTAAGTCAGACAAAATCCGAGAATCTTTATAATCGTCATACTTGTATATTTTCTCCTATTGTAAAGACCATAACAAAACAAAAGAAAGTAGTAAAAATCCTATCCTATTGACAAAAAGTGTCATATCTAGACCTAGTCCATAGGAGTTCATAGGAGTTTATCTAGACCTAGTCCATAGGACGGTTCATAGGAGTTTACGCTCGAAGCCATTCAAACTTTATACAGTTATGTTCGCTTTCTATTCAAATAGAGGGAATAATCAGAGGTATAAAATATAAAAGGAAATTCTGATCAGAGAAGAAAGGCGAAACAATGAACATTTTTAAGATTATTTATTTTAACTTGAAAAGACTATCCTGGTCGTTAGCCGGGCTATAACTATACCCTGACATATGAAATGCAAGCAGAGTTGATAGTTTGTACTGCAGACAAGGGGCAAGAATGTCAACATTGGGAAATACATATATTGATAATAAATTATGGGCACTGCAGACCTCCCGAACAAATATGATTAGGATTTGGAATTATTTCAGGTGCTAGAGTGAAAAACAGAAAAAATGTCGCATTCTTACAGATTTTGGGCATGCTACTATGAAGCTGCAACACACCAGTTAATGACGATACGGGCAAACAAAGTAGCTGCAACGATACTAAAAGCTCGTCATGAGCTCTTCGTGCTTTTTACAGCTACAGCAATACAATACAATACAATACAATAAAATAGTATAAAATAAAATAAAATAAAATATAATTTATCACAAGACAGCACAACATAAGACAAGACAACACAACACAATGGAACACAACACAATTGAACTCAACACAAAACAAAACAATACAATGTAGTGCAATACAATTCAAGTGAATATAAGTCATTACAATACAATAATAGGTAAAATCATAAAATTAAATAAAATTCAAGACTGATAAATTATTTATATTGAACTGTACAATACGATGATATATTTTGACAAGTCGCCATTCTGAAACATGAATATTGCAATAGAGTTTTCGGATGGATACACGTTCAAATATACCAAATATTGTACAGGAAGATATTAAATGAACTTTTTTTTTATTCTCATTTTCTCTTTAAAAAGGAAATCAATTCAAACTGGCATGCGTCTATTTCCATTCCAGGTGACTGAAACGATTGATAATCGATAGGTACACTGACACGACACTGCGTCAGTCGTTTACTGACGTTGAGATTCTTTCGGCGACGGTGTCCTTAATAGAATATATTCAATCCAAAACAAAATATATAGTGTACGATCACTTTTGTAAATTGCGAATAACTTGGAAGATAGAATAAACAGTTTATATCAAACACAACACAATCTAATTGATCGCATAAAATACCTATAGAACTATACAAAAAAATATTACAAAGTAGGCAAAAGAAATGTATAACTGTTCTGATAGAATAAAAGAATAAACCTAAATATGCCGTATATAGTTCAAAACATACATAAAGGAAAATTCTGTTATCTCTTTTTTACTACTTCAAAGTTAGAACAATCATTATGTGTTCCGTTTCGAAGTAAGTCGTCGCAGAAGAATACCAAACTCGTAAATATTGTTTTGTATCTTTTCTTTGTCGTCTACCACGGATAACTTCCAATCGAGTGCCAATCTGACATTTTGCTTCTGAAAACAATAAATGTAAGGGATAACAATTAGCTTTATAAAAGATAATAAAGCCATTCAAAATATCATACTGTTTTGGAAATTTATCTCGTTTTGTTGCTTTTGAAAACAGATTTTTGAGAAATAAAGACACTTCTAGTATACTTGTTCATAAATGAATTCTTTATTTTTCATACCTTCTTCCTATCCATTCGAATGTAAGTGTTTCTTTCCGATATTTGAGCTACAGCGATGGAAGAGTCAAGAAGTATGGTCAAGTACTTTGAAAGTTTCAGACTTATCGCTGCAACAGCTACAGCAGGAATGTTCCCTTCTTTTGTCAGCACGTCTTGCACGCTGTGTTCTCCTTTCGATGGTCCCCTTATAATTCCCATAGATCTACCACAGTTGTAAAATTGAAGGATTGCTGAACCTGTCTCTGAAGGTGAGAATGAACAATTTGTATATAAGAATTTCGTAGAAGAAATGGAACGAGTTCAGGACTCTAAACGCTCATTTATAAATGTCCTTTATAAATAAAACTGTTACAACGGACAAGTTTGAATAGTTTATAAAGCTTTAAACGAAGGAGTTTAGACTTCAATATTCAATCTAATGCTTTTAAAGAAATAAAAACGTGTAAGGCAGCTATTCGTTACACATTTTACTGAAATACCTACAGAAAGAAATCATTTCGACGCCTTAGAAAAATAAGGTCGTAAGTGTTACTTACGACCTTATATGACCCATACATATTCAGAATCTGCATTAAAAGACGCATGCAATGGTCCTATATTTAAGCCGATAGTAATAGTTTAAGTTGACCAAATTTGAATGAGAAAAAGGTCTTAAGTAAAACCTGTTATTGTGAGTTCGTAAAAGAAGGTCGTTACTGTTACTTACGACCTTTTTTCAGTCGCACTTAAAAGGAATGTCGAAGAAGAAGGTCGTATCTGCTACTTATGACATTTTCAATGTAACCAGAAAGAAGGGGTATTTTGTAAAAGAAGGTCGTATCAGCAAATAGATTCCATTCTAACCTCTATTGAAATTGGCTGCTTGCAAGTGTTATGTTTTTTGTCCAAGAAACAAATGTGATATGATTTATATAAGTCAATATAAATACATATACAGGAATAGCTGAGCTGGTGTGCTGTACCATATTATATCTATCCGATTATTAGAAACAATAACTATATTTCTACGTCTTTATAATTTTCAACAATTTTGAACTGATATCAAGATCGCAGAGTAAAGAGAAGAGTAAGAATATATAGACCTATTAAGAATGTATTTATTTTACCAAAGTAAAGTCAGACATATTTATTTTTAAAAGGGTAAGATGAGAGCACACAAAAGCGTTTTTTGGTGATATTTAAGATGGAATAGCACTTTTTTTTTTAAGTGAAACCTGTTAGCTGTGACGACGCAAACATTACCATGCACGTCTGTTTTGGCGCCACGTTAAAAAGAGATAAAAAAAATGGTTTATTTTCTCTCATTTGTTTGTTTTTTAATTTACAGCAATGAAACGTACATCTTTATGGGTGTTATACAAAGGTCTATGGCGCTAGACAATAATTGTCACTTTTGTTTTAAAAATTATGGAAAAAATGAAGAAAAACGTCATTCTCAATTTTTTTTGATTTTTTTGAAAAAAAAAACGGCTCGAAATTTTTTTGCCAAATTTTATATTTTCAAGATAAACTTATGTTTCATAGAATATTAAAAAATTAAGTACTTTTACCATCCAGTTATTTTTTAATTAATGGTTTATTAAACATATCCGTCAGTAAAAAGTGATGTTAAACTATAAGGCATAAAACTCTATCTAGATGTAATTAACATTGCGTCAATAGAATGATATGGATGAGCAGGCACAATACGTTTTCACTTACGGTTTGTTTGTATATGCATATGACCTGTGTGGAGGTAATAAAGCCCTTGGGCAATTATGACACTAGATGTGCCATTATGGCAGGAAGGCAAAACCAAGTCGTTTATTGACCTTTTTATTACATGTATATACATCCGCTTCGTATTTATCTTGGTATTTTCAATTCACATATTTTCCAAAAACTTAAAATCATTATTTGTATTGCTTTTAACGTTAACAATGCCATCAATATCATAGAAAAGAAGCTGACCGTCGTATATTAATCTCTTAATAATGGCGAAAGACCCAAAATTATAACTCGGATTTAAGGCCATGCCCTTACTATGCGTACTCTACTCTTATACTGAAGTAGTACATATTGAATTTCAACCATAAATTTTGCGAAGTGGCCAGAAGTAGCAGTTACGACTTGATCAAAAGTTTGAATAATTTGTAATATTAGAAAAAAGGTAGTATGTGGCATTTACGGCCTAATTGCATCGCATGACTTCCTTAAATTTTTCGAAAATTAAAAAGTAGTTTTCATTTTTCGAACATTATTTCTTTATTTCTTTAGTCATATAATGATTTAGTGCTTTATCAAATGCATCTGATTTATGCTTTTAAGAAAATCTAACAGTTTTCACATAAAATGGGTTGTCTTCTTTGTAGGCAGATTTTCGTGTTTTCGTTTTCTCAAAATAGCATTTTTGCACTTACGACCTTATTTTTCTTTTCTCAGTTAACAACTTTCATGTCCTCTAATGGTTATTTCAAGGAAAGCATCACTTTGTTTTTAAAAAAGAGGACTTTTAAAACTGATATGAAAACTATGATTACTAAAGTGGAGAGGTAAACTATTCATAAATGTAAAAATTAAGTTAGATCCTTAGATCCTTACCCGGCTAAATTTCTTAAATGGATTTGTCCATCTTTCAAATTGGGCAGTACCATTTGTTTATCAAAGGCATGTTTACCAAAACTTTACTGACTGAATAGCGAACACTGCAGAATATGTGCACGCTGATCTTGGTCTGCACTGGTGGCAAAGGCACAATAAGCATCTTATATTGTTTTACTTGGTTGCATTCTATGTTTCCAAAGGATCTTCTTATAGATTTTACTTAATACTATATATCGCCTTCACAATCCATTTCTATATTTCGTGTGGTGATTATGTCCCTTTCCACTGAGAGATTATTTTTATTTAACAAATGCTAGACTTTCCTTGTTGATAATTTTATTTAGCGGATTTACAATTTCTGCATGCACTCCTGAATGAAATAGCTTACCCTTTTGAAGTTCTGTTCTGTTCTGCTCCTCAGTACTTGGGTTGAATTTCTGTAATTATCAAATCAGAAATTCAATTGATAACATTGGGTAAACTTTTCCACCAAACAGAAAGATATACGTCAGAATATAGTTAACAAATAAAGTAATCTAGAAAAGGCGACATATAGAGTTGGCGTTTTATGTCCGTTGTATAAGGGCGCGCACAATCAACTGTGCCTAAAACTGCTTAATCCATAGATACAAATTAATAACACAGTTTGCATACAATACATTTGAACCAAACTTCTTTTGTTATAACGAAAAATGGCAGAAACGAACTACAGGTGTAGAAAGTATTATTATTATTAATACTGATAAAGCTGACAATTACAAAATTTAAGTTTAAATACTAGCTTTAAAGGAAGTCCGTAACAAAACAGTAACAGTACACAAATCTTACTTACCTTAGTGTTACTTATCAATATTGGAAATACCTTTAAATTTCTGAAGTCAGCATAAAGGACAAACTTAATGTATACACTTTACATAGTTGTGATACACATTGGACCATGAGATGGTTAACAGAAAGCTTAAAGATATGTACATTTGTGAAAAGGAAATTATTTTTGATAGAACATGTCAGAAGGTAGAATAATAAATGTTATGTCATATCTCTTTATCAAGTTTATTTACAACCACATTGGAATCGCAAATTGCTTTATGCATTACTATTATTGCTTTCAATCGAGAAATAAGCATTTTCAAAATTGTTACGCAACATTATCGTTTTAAGCAGCCGGTATCTGAACATACTGTCTGCCGTTTGTCTTTGCTTACGTTCTCATAGTTTATACAGTCCAATGATCGGTCACAAGTTATGAAATAGTTTTACTCCACCCAGATTAGCGAATGACCTAGCTAATTGAATAAATATTTCATTGCAAACCGTGTTTTTAAACTATATATACACGAAGGGCGGTTATATGTCGGACGTAAAAAATCATGAGGGCGCAGTCGGAGTGAGATTATTTCCTATGACGTATAACTGCTGGAGTGTATAAATAGTGTTCAGACACGGATTTGCTATAAATCATTTCGATTCTAATATGTCTTTTATTGTACAATTGATATCAAATATTATAGAACTGTTTCTTTGCGCATTTACGGCGTCAAACGGTAGGTTGTCAACCCCCTTTGTTTTATACACGACTGGACCGGAAAAGGTTATATATTCGTGAGGAAGGATTGCATTAGGGCTCAAATGATGGCGAATTACGAAGGGCGTGCAATAAATGTTACTCCGTGTGTAGTTCAGTAGCCGGTGTTAATTTTTGAATGCGGTTTTCAGCACATTTTAGAGAAATTTATTGGTAAGAAAGTGACTTATGAATATAAAAAACGGTAGATTCAAAATAAAGATATAATCATTTGAGTGAGGTGTACTCAGGTGTACTGGACCATAGCAGAATAATTATAACTTAGCTTTGTCCTGGACATCCAGGGTCGCAGAAAAATAGAATTACTTGTAAAATGATAAAATTCTATCATTTTTCTACGAGGTACAGCAAATTTTGATGAGTTTGAGTTTGTTTTAAATACTTCTTGCGTTTTTCATTTTACAAAACAACTAAAATATCTAAATGCGAGGTTGATTCCATTTGGAATGAGTCTCGAGATTGATTAATCAAAGTTGTAAAAACTTGTTTCGCAATCAAGAATTAAGAAATTAGTATCAACTTAAAATACAAGATTTCAACGATGAACATCACGCCTGACAAAATTGAAGAGGCTTATTGTACTTAACTTATCATGTTTCAAGTAAAAATATGCACACACCATTTAAAACTGTTATCATATTTTATTTGGGTTTTCAAATGTTTATGTAAAGATGATGATTTGTTTCAACTGTTTAAGCTGAAAATTGAACTACAGTTCTAGTTGTTGAATAGTAGAATCAAGGAATTGCATATTGCAATCTCAACATTTTGGACATAAAATGGTCCAGTATACCCGGGTACACCTCACTTAAATGTTTATATTTTCACGTTGAATCTACCGATTTTTATCATTCTTATGGCAATTTGTTTCAAATACATTGCTCAATAATGTGCCGAAAACCACATTTAAAATTAACCACCAAATACGAAACTACATAGGGAGTAACATTATTTATTGAAAGCCCGTCGTAGTCTGTAATGCGAATAATCAACTCAGTGTCTGTTAAAACAAGAAGGTCGTGTTATGCGACATTTGGTTTTAAGTATGCTATTAAGTAAAATATTTGATCAAATTCGGAAGCGCTATTTCGAGATGCATAACTCCATCTTTGACCTAATGGCAAGGTTTATATGCTCTTCACATCGACACATCGCCAAATACTAATATGCCATGTAAATTCATGTACCTTAACAATTATTAAGTTGTGCTCCGGAAACGAGATATGAGGGACAATTTGAACTTGAAACTTATTTTGTGACCTTGACTATAACCAACCGAACTGGTTCAATCGCTCTGCATATTGCATCGTTGCCACCAACGTATGTGCTAAGTTTAAAGTAAAAAACTTTAATGGTTATTGAGTTATGCTCTGTACACGAAACACGACGGGCAGACATACAGACGGCATAATACGTACGTTTTCCAAAACGATCATGCTTCTCGTTTCCGTTTAAACAAAATGAAGACTTTAACCCATCTTTACTAACTGAAGAAGTGATCAAAATTGTAAAATATCTAGTACCTGTTTTCCAATTATTGCCGTGAGTGTGTATAAAACAGGATTCAGTGCCGAGTTGAGTGGTAATAAGAACACTGCTGTCCAAGCGTAAGCATCTCCAGAGATAGGGTATCCACTCAATGCCATTATACCTTTAAAGAACACAGTGAGGATAAGAAGTCGCATACGTATGCTGATATTTATACCGCAGAAGTGCCAGGCACTCAAAAGTGGATAACAGCTCGCCCTCTACTTTATTTGAATAGAGTTATAAAATCGTCATAGATAACTGTAGCTTTCAAGTTTGTATTGTATTATGTTTAATGGCGAATGGCTATTTATAAACTATTAACTTATATGTAATTCTCTTACCCATTACACCTATTGGAAACCAGCACAGGAAATCTGTCGTTGCAACAAGAATGAGGTTCCTTGCTACTTTTAGATCTTTCTTTCTTGATCTCTCGGTTTTCTTTATAGTGCTTGTTGCTTTTCGTAGCTCTATAAAAATAGCCAACTGGCCTATACCCACAAGAATAAATGTACAAAAATTTAAGCCAACAAATATAGCAACCGAATACATCCAGCCTGGAGGCTTATCTCTCGTTAAAGGAAGGGCGATGCATACCCCCGATCTGGAATAAAATCTGTTCTGAAAAATGTCAGTGAATATGATAGGAACCAAAGCCAAAGAGATGGCAAATATCCAGGAGATGCAGCAAACGATGTGCGCCTTCTTAGGTCCAATTTTGACGGTGCCGAAGGGATACTTGATGACTAAAAGTCTGTCTAAGGTTATCAAACAAACGAAGAGGACACTCGCTTCGGAAGATACAGTAGACAATATACCGGCAGTGACACACCATTTGCTATTTCTCCATTGCTCATCCTTGAAAATGTACCTGCAAATAAAATATAACAGTTAATAATCAAATTTAGAACTTAGAAATACAATGCGTTCATGTTTCAACTGCTGTGTGAACAGTCTAGTTGATCGTAAATTATTAACAGTTGTATGATGGTGTAGTTATTATTTAATTATGCATTTATGATCATGAATGTATTTTTTAATATGGTTGTAAAGACACCACTGCGACATATCCAAAAACACTGTTGCAAAACTATCTTCAAAATTTGTGATGTGGCTACATATTGTAAAAAGCAAACTACAGAAATGACCGTACCGTAAGTTGACCAAAACGTATAAATATATCTGTTATGCTATTCAAATATCTATTTATAATAATTATATATAAGGTTTTAAACTAGTTCCCATTGGCCCCTATAAATTGGCCAAAATCAAGTACATGAGTAACCGTATCTAGATTTCTAACCGGCAATAATTAATTGGCCTTAGCAATTGCAATCTCTAACACAGGTCTGGTAAGAATATTTTGAAAAGCTGCAACTGGTTACAACATCAGGGGGAACACATTTTCAATACTTTTAGAATCGAATTCAGCATACATGTATCTGCATTGGGTATTATGAGCTTTACCAACCATATTAGAGAAGCCATTCACATAAACATAAATAAATTAAATAAAATGTAATTTCAAAATACCTGTCTCGATAATATGAATCTACTACAGCAATTGTAATGAGGTATACTCCCATAAGAAAGTCGGCTGTGGCCAAATTGGTCACAAATATACCATAGCCGATTTTTAATCTTGCTCTGTCATAACCCAAACGGTAAATAATCGATCCAAGATTTCCAGCTAATGCTGCTACCCCTACTATCCATAGCACTGCCTGAAGGACTGGATGTCTCATGAGGTCTTCACACGAGGAAAATTCGTTCCTTTTTGGGTAACACTCACTTTCCTTGACGTAGCATGGACGAATACAGCAAAATTTATAAGCAGGTGTACGGAGTTCTCGGAGAGATGTTACATTGCGAAAAATGTGCTTGTTGAAAATTAAAATTTCATTACCTCTCATGTCTAATTGCTGTATTGAAATATTATTAAAAGCAAAATCTTCAATTTCTTGTATCCTGTTATATGAAATGTTAATCAATTTTACTGTTAAATTGGAAAAGGTATATGCAGAAATTCGTTCCAGCTTTGTTCCAGTTATTTGCAGACTATTAATGTTTTCCAGCCCATGAAATGCTGTAGAGGATATAACTCGAATGTTAACATTACCAATCAAAATTAGATGTCGAAGGTGTCTCAAAAAAGAGAATACATGCTCTGGCAACCTAGTTATTTCATTATATCCAATATCTAGTGATACGAGGTTGTTTAAATGAGCAAATGCCTCTTTGCTAAGAATTCTGATCCTGCACGAGGATACATTTAGCCTGACCAAGAAATGTAATCGTAGTTTGTCCACTTCTAATAGCTTATATATTTCTGGATTTAAACTAATATCTGCACTCCTAGTGCTTTTTGGTAGTGCCAACGCTTGTTTTAGTTTAATGTTTGCTGCTCGGCAGCTAACCGAATACCCAGAACATGAACAATTATAAGGACAACTGAAATCGCAAAGTTGTTCGTCGTCTTTACTGCTACATTGAGCAATACCGTCACAAATCTGTTCCAATGGTATACACTGCTGACTTGACGAACATCTATATCCCCCTGAGCAGGGAACAACACTCGCAGCTGTAATATAATTATAAATATTCTGTGCGATATATCATCTTAGATGACATCGTATCACTTATAATCCTAGTGATTGTTATTAAAACAAGAGAAACAAGTAAATTAAGTATTGCCATGCAATACAAAGTCCCTTACTGGAAAGCAACTTACGACCTGATATCTGTCAATGATGTGTAAATAATACTGTACTATATATTACAATATGTTACAACACAAACTTTGGATTAAAATTTCCATTCATAAAAATCTAGTTATTATATTGATTGCTTATATCATCTTTAAATATATAAAAGAATTTAATTACAATTTTGATAATATTTCATTACGAAATCGTGGAAAAATATGAGAAAAAATGAACGAAATCATCAAATTAAAGGGAAGTAATTCTGAAGAAAATACACAAACAATAGTTTTTAGACCTTGAGCTGACAATTGACCCTGCTCCCCCCAGGGGGAATTTTCAACACTATTATTTTCTTAAACCTTATGGTAGTTGGTATTCACAGACAAAAGTTTGCAAGTTCCCGTTGGGGCTTCAACGAGTTATGGAGATTTGAAATACGTTACCATGCAAATTTTCATTTAATTCACCATTTATGTTAATTTAATACTATAAACATGCCTGTTGTACAATTAATCATAATAAACAAGACGCTTAGATATGTTTATGTATTTAAAATAGAAATTATCATATGTTCGTATCATTTTAGGTGAATAGATGTTATGTATTATCCGTAACTTACGTTACTTCTTTTGAAATTACTAGAACATAGAAATATATCAACAATGATGATTTTTCAAGTTGTAAAATACTGATAATGGCCAATACACAGTTCAGTAATTAAATTTAAATATAATAAAACTGTCCCTAGAGTTAACTTATTCAATATGTCACATATGATACGTTACCTTTCCGAAATATGTGTTAAAGAAAAAATATTTAAAATTTTGGTATTACCTGTATGGTCAGGATTTAAAAAAAATTATACATTGGACTATAAATAAACATCACCAGACATGAACAACATTATCAAATAAATTTATATAGATTTTATAATTCATTAGAAATATTATTTAAATGTATATTAAGAATATATAGCTCTTTGAATATACCAGTATGACTGCATATCATAATTATAATTAAATAACATAGACTCCGCAATGCAAAGCAATGTTAGTCCTAAGGTATGACCTCTGACGACTAAGTGTGACATTGAGCTTGAAGTGAAAAATGGTATTCACTATACACTCTTATTAGGCGTGGAAGAGGTTTCTAATGCTAAAAGGCAGATGGCCTTAGATTTCGGTTGTTGATGATAAATACAACTGCATTCGATAGAGGCTGGTCTAGAGGAGATACTCCTCGTAAATGATTGATCCTCCTAGTCCTCCTCGCTGATTTGCTGTTTCTCCTGTGACTTCTGACAGTGACCTTGGTAACCATTAACAGCATTCTCACTACACTCCCCCAGCCCTGTTCTATAAAGTGGGTCATAAGGGCTTGGGGGGCCACAAATGGATTCCTTGCAGACATAACAGGGATACCCTGCAGGATAATTAACATGGAGGTTTTGCCAATAACAATCATACATCTAATGCGAAGCAGACCAGAAGTACTTCCTTCTTAAAACAGACGAGATTCCCCAATAGATGGTTAATTACTATACTGAAGCAGTTATTCCACACATATCTTATAATAACAAAACTTAAGGTCATGGGATACCCTGACCCAAGTTCATAAACTTCCGGGATGCCTGGAAAAAATACCAATTTATCAAGGCCCTGGGATACCCAGAGCAAATACCATAATACTGACACTAATGTATGCCAGGTGATACACATACTGTATTAGTTCATAAACTCTTGGGTTGCACGGAGAAATGTACCAAATTATTACCGTGCTGGAATACCCATACTAATGTGTACTATGGGATACTCATTCTGACCTATATTTCTAAAACACAGTCAAGATACCTAGCAAAACATACAAATCTGAGAAACTTGGGTTTTCTTGAAAGTTTGGCGGATGGATGGACATATCTTCTGCATCTTTCACAAGGATAAACCTGGGATACCCAGGAAACTGGTAAGACTTCAAACAAATGGACACAGTTTCTGCGTCTATTGCTGGACTGGGCTTTGCCTCTGCTGACACATATCTAAACGAGGGTCTCAAGTAAATGATCCATGACCCAAAGTCCCTTTCCTAGGCCTCCAGCCCAAGAATCTCTATTGCTTAAACCAGACAGGTCCCTCAAAAGATCCCAAAATAGCAATACCCATCTGGAACGGACTCGTGTTTTAACCCAAGTACAAAGGATGTTGTGGTTAAATAAAGGCTGCACAGCCATATCTACCATCAGTTTTAGAGACTGCAGTCTCACACTGGAGATAAGTTGATCTTACCGCCACTTAACCAAATCCACACGTCCATTTACTGAGTAAGGGTAAGCAAGCCAAAACCAGACCAATAAGTGAGACTCTGGCACAACGTGCCCCTATTGGTCTATCCATCAAAACAGGAGACATGAACACATCCCACAGACCCAGCCCCTCCAAGTCGATGTTTCCATAATTGTGTAAAGCCATAGTTTCAGGAGCAAGGTCCATACAGTAATTGTTGTCATAACCCAACCCTTTCCCCCGAAATGTGCACAGTAAGGGTAGTGTAAACTACCAACCTCGGAATGAAGGAATTAGTAAAATAGACATGAAGGACACTGATCCCCAAACAACGACACTGCAGTTTGCGATGCAGGACAAGTATTGCTCAACATTTATTTGTTGCATAGTTGCTGTCATGGAGATGGACTTGATGTACATGCACTTAGGTTAAGATTGCAGGAAGATGGAACGCTGTAAGAGAAGGTGGTACTGAATACAATAAGATTTCTAGTGGTGGCAACCACCAGGCCTGTATGTCCTCATGACCTAGACAAATGCCCTCGTGACCTAGAAAAAACAATGATAGATTGACTGTTGGTACCCAACATTATTAAAAGGCAACTGCCCAGTATGACTGAAGGGCAGTACTCAAGCGGGCTTTTGATGTTGATGTTGAATAGGGTTGCTAGTATGAGGTACACAAACCTTTGGAAAAAGTGGCCTCCAAACTTCATCACAAGTGGCTTGACTTTTAGTAACAATATTCCCCAATAGTGTTATTTGTCTCTGACCTTAGGTTCTCTAGAAACCAGTTGAGGTTCAAATGACTGGAAATCAAATAGGTCCTCTGTCTGGAATAAACTTGTCAATTGGTAACGGAATTCACCCATATTTGCCACCAAAAGAGTTAGTTTTGTAAGAACTTGCCTTCAGAGTGGGCAATCAAATGCACTTTACTTTACCTACTAGAGTTACATTACTAGAGTTACATTAATTTCACTTGCAGAATATCCTATTTTAAGGCAGTTCCTATAATTGTCTTATTGAACTACCATCAATATATACATATCGTATTAAAGAAAGTCACAGTATTCCAGTCATGACCATTACTGGATACCGGCTCCATAGAAGATACATGTATATGGTATATCTACTTAAGGATACAGTTGAGATTGACAACATGTTGGATGAAGTCTATGTTGATGAATGAATCTACTGTACATTCAAAACAATCACAGTTACAACATACAGCAGTTAACAAAATGTAAAATGTGTGTGCATAAACATGCACAAGATTTCTAAATATCGTGATATGCCTGTTTTAAATTTAGCATCTTTATAGAGCACTGTGTTGGGCAATGTCTGTATATATTATAAGTATGGCACTTCAATGTGCTTAAATTGCTGAATATATATATCAATTGTTTAAAAAATGTTTGGCTGCATAGTGTTCTCGTGAAGGTGTAATCATGGACCATGTAAATTAGGTTCTACAATGTGTTTAGAACTGAAAGCAAAATATTTAAAAAAAAAAAAAAATCATTGTAAGTTTGCTATTTTTCCAAGATAAAGTATATGTTCACAATACAGAATACATGAAAATGTATAGCTTATATGTTAGGTAACGTACAACGTAAATTGTAACGTAGACTGTTTTTTAAATACATGGGTTTAAAGTTAAAATGCAAAGCTATGTTAAAACATATTTTGATTGAATTGTAGATAAGCTTTTTCTAAGTGCTACAGTATATTTAAGGTAACAGAACACAAGAGATATAGTTAGTTTGTTCGGTAACGTAAATTGTAACTTAATTTGATATATTTATACGTGTTTTAAGTTAAACCTTCAGTTTGAAATGCAAAACTATACTGTTGAGAACAGAATTATATTTATTTTTTTTTTCAACTGATAAAGTGTGTTTAAAAGAAAATGAAGACATACAATATAATGTGTATGTTTGGTAACGTAAAATGTAATGTAGAATTCAATGTAAGACATCTTACAAGTTAGAGGTTTGTTGATAAATAAGTATATAGTTGTATTACATGTAACTAAAGAATGTCAATATAAAATTGATAGAACATTTTTATGAAAAACATGTTTGAAGTAGGTATGATTGAAAATTAGCATATTTTGGAAGAATGACGTTACATTTTAAGAATCGCTAAAAGTATGCTTTCCCTTAACTTATACTAGCAATCTATATATCATTGTTTTTGCTGAACTTTGAACTTTTTAATAGTAACTTCAATTTCTAATTATCTCGTCATCTAAATTTGCAATAAAAACTTCATGCCAAAAATGTTGCTTTTTTTAGGGTAACGTATCTTTTTCCGATATTTTTCTTCTTTAACATCACATTTTAGATATTGAAATTTTATCAAATTGCAGCATCTAGTATACACCTTGTAATAAAATATGCAAACTTGAAATGATTTACTAACATAATGGTACCATTTGTCTGTAAAAATTGATGAAAAAATTATTGGTTTTGAGGGTAACGTATTTTAAGGTGTTGTTACGGAGAAAAGCCCCACTCGCCAGTTGCAAACTTTATGCCAAAATGTTCATCACACATTGGAGTTTCAAAAAAATATGGTCCACAAAATTCCCCCTGGGGGTGGGGGGGGGGGGGAGCAAAACCCCTTCTGGCTCATAGTCTATTTAATTTGACCCATATTGCAAATTAACTAATAGAAAATATTTTTACTTCCTGGACAGAAAAAAAATCAATGTTGATTTTTGACCCTCAAATGTGACCTTGACCGTTGAGCAAAGGCTCTGTGTATTGCGAATAACACATTGCCTCATTTTGGGGAACATTTGTGTCAAGTAATATTAAAATCCCTTTCTGAATGACAGAGGTATGGACTAAACAGGGAAAAATTCCTACTGACATTCGACCTCAGACTGTGACCTTGACCTTTGAGTAAGGAATATAGGTGCGAACGACATGTTGTCTTATCATGGGAAACATTTGTGTCAAGCAATATTGGAATACTTTAATGAATGTCAGTTATGGAGCGGACAGGAAAAAAACCCCTGAACTTTTACCTCTATATCTGACCGTGACCTTTGAGATAGGGTTCTGGGTGTTGCGCAGGACACATTGTCTTAATATGGGGAACAGTTGTGCCAAGATATATTAAAATCCCTTTATGGAGTGTCGAGTGCTTCCGGACAGGAAAAAAAAACATTAGATATTTGTCTTCCAAGTGGGACCTTGACCTTTGAGCTTGGGCATGACATGTTGTCTTATTATATGATAATTTGTTCCAAGTAATATCAAAATCCCTTAATGAAGTGTCCAGTAACTGACCGGACAGGTAAAAGTCATGTTTAACTATGACCTCAAAGTTTGACTTTAACCTTTGATCAAGGGGTACAGGTTTTGCGCATGGCATGTCTCATAAAGGGGAATATTTGTGCCAACTGCTTTTTAAATTGTGTTTTGCATGGCAGTTAGCGATCGGAAAGAAAAAAACCTACTGACCTTCGATCTCAAAGTGTAATCTTTGAAATAAAGGGAATTCCTATATTCCTATAGTTTTTATGCGCATCTTTCTGCGCAGCCGACACTTTCTATGGAAAACTGAAAAGAAGTCAGCATTTGTTGAAACATGTGACAGACAACCTTAAATATGAGGAATCTTGAATGCAATAACATTTTTGATAAGTTTTATCAGTAATCAAATGTTGATACTGATTTATGTTGTATTGACAAGTATCAAGCCTGCCAGGTTTCTTGCCATTTTGTGGTTGTGTTTTCACATCGCATTTTAGTACAAAGACAGTGTTGTTCATATAATGTAAAACAATTGACTTAGTATTGATAAGACAATATCACCTTTCAGATTATTTAGTATTCAGTTATAGAAAGAATTAAGAATTTTCGAAACTGTTTTTTATCTTCTAGCAGATATACATGTAATCAATTTGGTCAGGTTCGCGCCATATTTCGTCCGAACAGGTGTTTTATTCAAGCGGTCTTTACATAAAATTTAGCCTAGTGACCCATACATTTTAAGCCATTTTTATTCTCGCAATACAATTATTCATACACAAGAAAAATAAGAAAAAATTGTATAAAACAGTTTTTCCAAAATTTAAAAAAATATTCTTCACTATGGGTATTTTTTATTGAAAAAAGTTCACAAAAGTGAATAGGAAACAAGATTTATTTTTCATTTGTACCCATTATTGTAAGGATATAGTATTACAAATATGACTATGATATTTAATAAGTATATAATAAAATCTGTAAAAAGAATCAACCTTATTGTGCTGTCTTGATGTATATGTTGGTTGGTATTTATAAAAAAGCAGAAAATTATGAAAATGTTGAAAATCGCTGGAAGATTCAGCAACAGTGGATGTGTTCAAAACAATTTTTCACAAAAACGAGCATGGTGACCCATTGTTTTTATTTGTTCATTGTTTTCAGCACAGAATTTCCTATCATATATGTGAATTTGAAAAAATTCTATGAAAGGAAAAAAACTATAGGAATTCTCTTTAAGGTTCTGGGTTTTACGCATGACACGTCGTCTAATCATGGGGAAAACTTACGCCACGTAAAGTAAAGTTTTAATCTTTTCTTGGATGACAGAGTTCAGGACCGGATACAAACAGATACTGCTCGTGTAATGTTCATATCTGACTGCAAAGTGTGACCTTGATTTTATTTATTTCACAACAGCAATATTACATGGAAAACTGGTATTTTTCCAGACTCCTGGAGAGAAGCTATTGTTATTCCCATAACAAACGGAAAAGATAGCACGAACCCAAGTAGTTAAAGACCGATAGCCCTTACTAGCTGTTTATGTAAAACTAGAACGTATAATCAATCCTAGACTAGTTTGGTATCTCGAATCGCAAGGATTAATTACGAACTTTCAAAGCGGCTTTCGCAAGCAACGCAGCACAACTGATTATCTTGTTCCGCTGGATAATTTTATTCGTGATGCATTTGTTAAAAAAGAGCATCTAGTGCCTGTCTTCTTCGATTTAGAAAAAGCTTATGACACTACATGGAAATATGGTATTACGAATGATCTTAACGACTTAGGTTTAAAAGATCGTCTGCCAACATTTATATCACAATTTTTATCTGATCGCAATTTTAAAGTACGTGTTGGTTCTACCCTTTCTGACTCTTTTGAGCAAGAACAGAGAGTTCCACAAGGCCCAACTTCATTTGTTACACATTTTAGCATCAAAGTTAATAATATTGTGAAATGTTTGTTACCAGGGACAGACTGTTCATCATATGTTGACGATTTTTTGATATGTTATCGTTCAAAAAATATGCGTACGATTGAACGCCAATTACAACAGTGTTTGAATAAAGTTCAAACTTGGGCCATGGAAAATGGTTTTAAATTTTCCAAATCCAAAACTCAGTGTGTCCACTTTTGTCAATTACGGAAAAATCATTGTGACCCTGAGCTTTTTCTAAATGGTACAAAAATACCAGTTGTTGACAAAGCAAAATTTCTTGGTGTTAACTTTGATAACAAAAACACTAAGTCATTAAATCTTTTAAAGGTAATTTCAAATACTGATTGGAGAGCCGATCGCAAGGTTTTATTAAGACTTTATAGGGCTTTAATTATATCTAAGCTAGATTACGGTTGTGTTGTTTATGGTTCAGCAAGAAAATCTTATTTACAAATGTTAGATACCATCCATAATCAAGGTCTTCGTATTGCTTTCGGTTAATTCCGAACACCGCCAGCTGAAAGCTTATATGCTGAAGCAAACGAACCCTCTCTTTACACACGCCGAGAAAAACTTTCATTGCAATATGCTTTGAGAGTGGCTGCAAACAAATCTAATCCTGCTCATAAAATCATGTTCAAACCCAAGTACTTCGAGACATATAAGAAAAGAACCAAAAAAACAAAAATCAAACCGTTTTGATTTCGCATAAAATCTTCTATGAATGAAACTGAATTTGAATTCGATGGTATTAAAGAAAATTCAATTCCAGATATACACCCATGGACTCTTAATGCCCATACAGTTCTTTTTTCGATTTGGAAACTGCCTTTAGAAAGTCTGAAACAAACCCTGAAATATTCAAGTCCAAATATCATGAAATCAAGTCAACTAACAAGGACTATTTTGCAATTTACACAGACGGTTCAAAAGATGAATCAAAGATTGACTGTGCTTCTGCCAGCCACCTTCATCAATCAAAGTAACGATTGCCAAATAATGCAACAATATTTTCAGCCGAGGCAAAAGCTATTGATTTAGCCTTAAATTTCATATCAAAATATAGCGAAGAAAAAATTATCTTTTCCAACTCGTTTTCTGTTTTACATTCAACTCATAACCGAAATATGGAAACTCCTTTCATTCAAAATATTCTTCTCAGGGTTCATGAACTTTAAAAAAATGTATCATATTTTGTTGGATTCCCAGTCATGTTGGTATTCACAGAAACGAAGATGCTAATACTGCAGCAAAGAAATCCATTTCATTATCACAATCTAATTTGAAATTACCACACACCGATTTTAGGCTCAGTATAAACAACTACATTTTATCTAAATGGCAATCGTCATGGAACAATGCTTCATTCAATAAACTCCATGTTCGTGATATTAAACCTACTCTAAAAGAATGGCACCAAGGGAACAGATCTGTTCGCATGGAGGAAGTTGTTCTTTCTCACTATTGAATAGGTCATACCCGTTTGACTGATTTTTATCTTTTGAATAAAGAAGATCAACCCGAATGTGTACCATGTCAAACACCGCTAACAATATAACATATTTTAATCGACTGTGTGGACTTTGCTCCACAACGCAGTACATATTATGACGTTAAATCTTTGAAAGAGTTATTTGAAAAAGTTTCAGTCGGAAATATTTTATCGTTTTTAAAGCAGATAGGAATTTATTAAAAAATCTGACATTTCATATTTTTATTAACATCTTTTGCAATATTATTATGTTTGCAGCTGATATTTTAACACATACGTTCATACATATTTACATAACTGATTTTAGATATGCTTTACATTTTTAAATAAATGATATTAGATATGCTTTACATTTTTACTTTTACATGGATGATTTTAGGTAAGCTTTACATTTTTAAATAAATGGTTTAATGTATGCTTTACAATCCACGTTTACAATATAACTTCTTCTCGACGATATATGACCAGTTTGTGTCGACTCGCAATAAATCTCAACTCACACACCCATTTCACAACAGCGGCTATTAAGTGCTTTGTGGTGGCCGTAAAAAAAAGTCGCCCCGACTTCATCTCAGTGTTGTTACATTTTCTGGTCCTTCGGGATCATTGAATTCAACTCATTTAGATTTTAAGATTGAATACTGCTTAAGCCGTTGCTACGGGGTGTGGGCAGTGTTGCAATTCTCATGAACAGCCTCAATCAAACAAAGTCTGCAATTTTCACTCTTTGCCTTGTTCTCGGTGCTTCCGAGGGATCTACTTTCAAGATTTTATTGACCTTGAAGCTAGGGGTCTGAAAGTTGTGCATGACACATTGTGCTATTATGGGGTACATTTATGCCAAGTGATAACGTTAAAGATAAAGAACGGACATTAAAAAACTCTGTTGACACTTGAGCTCCAAATTTGAATTTTGAGCTGGGGGTCCGGGTTTTGCGCATGACACGTCGTCTCATAAGGGGAACATTTGAGTAAAATTAAAATCCATTGATGAATGACAGAGTTATAGACTGGATACGAAATTGCGGACAGACGGAATGACAGAATGACGGACGGACGGAAGAATGTAATCTTATAAACTGGTTTTCAACCGAAATAGTCCTATAGGCAAATAACAACAGCAGTCTTCTGAGGTTTTTAACTTTAATTTTAGTATCCAACTGCTAGCACGCTCAATGTTTTACATTTTAGGCATTACATTTGGAAATAATAACAAAGTGACGGAAAACGTGTTAAACGCACATTGCAGGAAAACACAACAGGAACATGCTTCCGAGGGATTTACTTTCCAGATTTTATTTACATGACTCTTGATCTCACATACAGAATTAAAATCATATTCCTTATCGCACGTCTGGACTTGTGAGAATACAACTTGAGAGATACAACCAATTAGAAGAGCATATGCATGTAATAATTCCGAATTAATTTGATTACCTTACCTTCGCATATTTCAGGAAAACGTCTGTACCCGATCGAAAATAATGCCTCCCATCTGATAATGCGAATGTCTTTCACAAACCTAAACCGGTCTGGTTTGTTGTTAGTTGAAGCATTAGTTTTGATGACACGGTAAGTGAAAAATGATGGCCTTGAAAGATTTGAAAACATCAGGTCGGCAACAGAAGATGAATACACACTGTCTTCAATAAATAAAACACCATCAGCTCTTGAAAATCGTAAGATATGCAGTAAATTCCGAGCCATTGATCCATAAATGCAATCGTTCGTTTCTGGTGTATCTGCGCGGAACTTTATTACACGCTCTTCACGAATTTCTAATAGTTCATGTTTTATAGGAATCTTCGTGTTTCCAGTAGTCTTCTTGAAGTGTAATAATCGAATGATACTGCCGGGGCTGTAGAATTGTTCTGCTAACTTGACAGCTGCCGTTTTGCTATCTGATTGTTGATTCGTATCTTCTACAATAATTATAACCTCTCTCTCTCTAACAGAACAAGCTGCAAAAAACCCAATGCATTTAAGGTTTTACGATTATATGATTGATAATTGAAATAAAACGTCCTGGTAAAAATAAAAGAATTGTGAGCTTAAAGATATTCATTTTTCAACTATTCAAACAGTTTTCGTATTCGAAAGCCAGATCTGTATGTCGTGTTTTTTCGTGTTACTGTTATTTTGCGTTTGTTTTCGCTTCATACATACATACTTATTGAAATTATTAGTTTTGTTGGTAGTTTTATATCTTTATATTTAGGTAATTTGGTGACCTTTCAGCTTAAGATGTCGCGGAAGATCCAAGATCCCTCTTTGGGCAGTATGCTGGGCACGGCTGGATAGAACCTTGCGTAAGCCAGCTTGGTGTTTCCTTCACATGACTACTAAAGCAGGACTCACATTAACAACACTTAGGGGCAAGGGATTCTAAGTCAGCCACCTTAATCAATCGGCCGTGAAGACCGCTACTAGCTTTAATAATTTTGTTTGAAAATAAATTAGTATCATATTGAGCTTATTTCATTTAAGAAAACAGCCCACTATACAAAATGTATTATATCAAACACTTGATACCTTGAACACATTTAAGTTATTGGACCCCTAATAGTAACGTTTAAAAATGGCATTTGCTTGGTATATTCTTAAAATTGACCGTGTTTTGCACAGTGTTGCAAATTTTGAACAACTTTTACCGTGTCGTTTTTTTAATACACTTTGGATAATTTATGGTATATCCTCAAGTACAGACAAATTTCAAAGTGGTGGCCACTGTCCAAAACGTTTGCAGAGAATTCATTTTACCATTAATTTTGTTAAAAGAAACATTAAAATATTGGTAAACAATAATAAAACACAAAAACAAACTGTCAATATCATTTTTTCTAGGGTGCATCAAGTAAACGAATTTAATGAGAGAGAACTTCAACATTGAAAAACAAAGGTCGAATCCTGTGGTGATGTTTTAAAGTTTGCTCACTCCATTCAAAAATAACCTTGGGACAGCAGTAAAACCTATCATCATTTATTCCATAATATGTAATCTAAAGAGTATGCTCAGTATGTTTTAAGATGTCGAAGTCTACCCTCTTCTGTTTACAGAGGTAAATTCAATTTGAACAGCAAGAAATCGCTTATTATATGATACGAAAATCCACATTTTTTATGATAAATCAATATTAAGTCTTAAAAAAAGTCAAATCTTACTAGAGACAGTTGGGTTTGAACCTACGCCCCCTGAAAAATTTCAAACTAGGTAGGTTTATGGTAGGAACTGAATACTCCTCAAAAGGAGGTACTCTATTACTGGTCTTATACCTTAAAACGAAATTGACATTCGATTATTTAGAATTTCAAAGCGATCACAATAATACAGATATAAAATAGTGAAGTTTTTACATAAATTTAAGTGCAACAAATGCTAAATAGTGGAAGAAAGGGTTATTTATCCAAATGAACTTAACCTATTTGAAAAACTACTTCTAATTATAAAAAGCACACAATGAAAAATGGTAAGTATTCATGTTCATACAGCTCACATGAAGGACAATAACGCTGGTTTCTTCCACTGTTTCTGTGATGGCCTATTACGTATTAGAATTATAAAAATGTTGTTATTATGAAATACTCACTGCAATTAAGTTCATCCTCGCCTGTTGGACAATGCACTTTCCCGTCACAAACAAATTTAAGAGGAATACAGTAGCTTTGTGGGCATTTCACTGTATTTTCTGGACATACAAACGTTGCTTAAATGTGTAATAAAACGTTTTAAAAAAAGAGGTTATTTTTTTTTCTTCCAAAACATAAATAAATTAGCGCCTTACATTATATTTATATACATTTCTGACATACAAAATCGGATGTAAATGAATTACTAGAACAAAAAATAAACTTTTAAACGTTTGACCAAAAATCTGCTTTTTTACAATTAAACTGTAATCAAACCGTTAACATCCAACTTACGTATAGATTACTACTTTACAAGATCTATTGCAAACGCAATAATTAAATTTAGTCTTTATAAAATGGCTTACAAGGAAGACATACTCATGAAGATGAAGAGGCAAAAATCTTTTGGCAGATGACAAATACTGACAGATCATTAAAACAGCGGTAGGAAGTGAGCAGTTAGCAGTTGCAGCAGTAAGAGCAGTTAACTGCTACAACTGCTGGCAAAGTGATTATGGGTGAGGAAATAAACAATATATAATCACAATATTGATAGTGGTCATGAAAGAAGACTAATGCTATGAATTTTCGACAAGATCATGATAGTAGGAAATACTGATTTGTAAGTACCATAAGTTATATATAGCTCGTAGACGAATTTTATATGATTGTTATAATTTATCATGTTAGTTGGACTAAGGACAGATGAAAATGATAAAAATTGTACGGTCAGGCAACCAACAGAGTGAGGGGGTATCAAAGTCAGCCCTGAATGGATATTCTCTATTTTCTTTGACGACGTCCAGTCCCGTAACTGTAGAAAACCCAGGGTCTAACCGGGTGGGCGCTGTAGAGAAGGTGGACATCCACAAAGCCCAGGAGGTCATCCTGAAAAAGAAAACCTTGTTTCCAAGCAAAGATGGGATGATGTGTATGGCCAGGAATGCTTCAAAACGTTTTTTTTGCGTCCAGCAGTTAATTGCGTAGGCGTAGCCAAAGAAGAACCCACCTGGTGTCCACTATAGAGGTGATCCGTGCATGCGGACCCGGCATAACGGACACCCGGGAAAATTCGGAAGTGGGCATCAAAGTCAGCCCTGAACGGATATTCTCGAGTTTTCCTTAGCGACGTCCAGTTCCGTTACTGTAGAAGAACCCGGGGTCGCACCGGGTGGGCGTTGTAGAGATGGTAGCCGCCCATCACATCAAAGTGGTGGCCATCCTTGGAAAACTTCTGAGCATCTGAGCAAAGGTGGGCTGATATGTTAGGCAAGGAATGCTTCAAAACGCTTTTTTTGCTTCCAGCAGTTGATTGCCTGGGCGTGATTATAGAAGAACCCTGGATCACACCTTGTGGCCATTGTAGAGAGTGTCCGTGTAGCGGACCCGGCATAGCGGTCACTCTTGTTTTCTCGTAAGCGGGTATGAAAGTAGGCTCTGAACGGATATTCTCAATAGTCGCCCGTCACACCATAGTGGTGGCCATCCTGGGAAAACTTTCGTCTCTGAGCATCTGAGCAAGGGTGGGCTGAAATGTTTTGCAAAAAATGCTTCAAAACGATTTTTTGCCTCCAGCAGTTGATTGCTTGGGCGTAACTATAGAAGAACCCCGGGTCCCACAGAGAGTGTCCGTGTAGCGGACCCGGCATAGCGGCCACTCTTGTTTTCTCGTAAGCGGGTATGAAAGTAGGCTCTAAACGGTTTTTCTCCATTTTTCTTAGCGACGTTCAGTCCCGTAACTGTAGAAGAAGACGGAGTCTTTCCGGTGGGGGCAAGGTGTTGGCGTTGTAGGGAGAGTGGACTTCCGCCTCCTCAGCTCAGCTGTATTGATAAATTAGGAACTGAACAGTTATGCATGTAAATTTCATCTACAAGTGTTAGTGACATGATATCACGGGAGGTAATTACATTGTCTTGTTGATGCATAGCCTAAGCCTTCTTTCTTCATATTAAATTTTATTGACCACTATCATTATTGGGATTGTCTGTTTATTTCGTCATCTATGATCACTGTTGTGTTTTGAATTAACTGCTGTAACTGCCTGCAACTGCTAAATGCTCACTTCCTACCGACCATAAATTCCTCCTATTATTAAATCTTGAATTTTGATACCCTGGTGTTTGTGATTTATTCAAAAAAAGAGACACGGCTGAAAACTTGTGATTATTGTCATTATTATGTGAGATACAAAAAATAATTTCAAATGTTTCTAATTGGTGTTCAAAATAGACCAAGTAGATTCTATACATAAAAAGTCTTAAGAGCTTAACAATCATTTCATCCAGTTGTTATAACTTGTCCATAAAGCAACTAAACTCGTGAAAGTCCTCCTTACACCACATTTGTAGAAATAATGAAATAATAAAATAAGTTGTAAATTAATAAAATACGCCAAACAAAGTTACGTGTGTCTGTCAAAAACATCATTTGAATATGTAAAACAAAGTGACTGAAAAAGCGATTTTTACATTGAAGAATTACAGAAAAAAATTGAGCTGGTGATTAAGAAAAATTATGAACATTTTAACAAAATATATACTTAAAAATATTTGTAAGGTGCCTATCTCACTTGATAAAAATATACAAAGAATATTTAGTACTAAACAGAAATGGCAATTAGCTGATAAACGTACTGGCTCTAGATATTACTTAATTGTTATATAGCCTATACTTTAATAGGGATACATATACTATACGAAGTTACAAGGAGGCATCCTATATATAGAAATAAGACTTGTTCTTCGGGTACCAACGAATTTCAAGCAGAATAATATCCATCATTTCATCTAATTATTTAACAAATAAACTCACTGCAATTGTGTAAATGACTGCCAGACCGACACCCAGTCATGTAACCAGAACCATCCTCGTCATACACGCACTGCAGTGACATTGGTATCGACTTCTCATTGTCACAATTAAACTCTCTATCGGTCACATTAGCTCTGTAGTCTAATTAAAGAGTGTATAAAAATATGTAACATATTCACTGACGAAATATCTAACACGTTCGCTTGTAATTTATTAAAGAAAAACTAGCATTAGAAGACATATGACACTCTGTTACCGTGAACAAGCCCAATGCCAAACCATATTGGGCGCACAGCGGGCATGCGAAACAATACAATTTAGCGCAACAAAACGAATATCATAATATGTGATAGTACCTTCGCTTAAGCCCTTGCTTCAGTAATAAAGATGAAATTTTGAGCCTTAACACGAGAAAGGGACATACGTTCCTACTGAAACATTTTATTAATGCTTTCTTAATAATGTGTTTCTGCTGTAGGTGAAATTATCAAAATATTTGTTGACTCAAAATTTATTTTTTAATGTACTTTACTGTATACTGCTGCAAAACGAAGTGTTAAAATAAGTTTTTAACTATTATAACCGAATGTTAAAAAGACTGTTTAGTTTGTTCCAAATATATCTTCAAAATTAAAAAAAAAAATGTTCGAAATTTTGTGGAGTGTTGTGTCTTATACTGTAAGGGTACACTACAGTAACTCAACAACAAGCAGTGTACGCAATATCAGATCTGAAACAGTAGCACCACCTTTGGACGGTGAACCACAAACTAAGTCAGTAAAAATAAAACATCTTCCTATCCAGCTTAACTAAACTATCCGTTTGTTTGAGGTAACATAAATGCTATATTGTACTCGTCTGCCCATAAGAAGTGAGAAAGGCAAAAAAGGTGTAAATTTTAAAACAATAAGGAAAATATTTAACTCACACTGTCATCTTAAACGAAGTTTCAACAAAGACATGGTCACAAATGTGGCCTCTAGAGTGTTAACAAGTTTTTTATTTGATTTGACCGGATGACATAGTTTTCGAACCCACATAACCCAGATTCGAACTTGGCCAAGAGGTCATCAAAACAAACATTCCGACCAATCCTCACGAGTTTTAAACTTAATTTGTTGACTATAGAGTGTTAACAAGATTTTTCTTTGATCTGGCTTAGTTACCTAATGCTTTACCTCATATGAACCAGTTTCAAACTTGACCCAGAGATCATCAAGACAAACATTCTGACCAAGTTTCCTAAATATTGAGTCACAAGTGTGACCTCTAGAGTGTTAACAAGGCAAATGTTGACGCACGATGCACACCGCACGACGCACGACGACGGACTACGACTTTACTAAAGTGAAATACCTAACACATCTCCATCAATGTTTTCTCATTATAATAGTTAAACTCGAGAAAATATACCGATTGCAGATATCAACAACGGTAAATGTTTAGCACTATTTAAACAATAAACTAGAATTCCATAATGAATGTAGAGAGAAAACATCGCCTAACAACAGATGGAAATTGTGAGGGAAGAACCACCACACTTTCAACGTTTGGCAGAAATAGCGCAATATACAAATTTTGTAAAATTACAAGAAATCTAACTCCCTTTTACATATAACTTGTCTTTAAGACACAAGATAGGATGTTATGTTACATTTGAACTTGCTAAACAAGCATTGGTATTTATGTAATATACAATGTACATACTTATCTTGTAGAGAAATATAAACAAAACTTATGGCGGCCATTTTGAAATCACGATAGCCACCAAAAATAATTATAATAAATAGTATATCTAATAGATTTTGAAAGACTGAGTCTATAAAACTTAAAAAAGTACGACTTTGTAAATAGAACTGACAAAAATGGCCGTAGACTACATAAGTTTAATTGTAATACTGTACAATAGAAATCGGGTCAAAAGCATAAATCATACTTTGGGATAGATTGAAAATATGTACTTTTGGTTTAAACATGCTGATTCATCAATATTCTGTTGAATGACTGACGAAACTGCAGTTTTACACGACAAAAAATCTCTGCCGCTAGTACAAGACGTTTAAATCAAATAGGTTTATTTTAATAAAAAAATAAAAACATTTCCTTACATAACTATAGTAGATGCTGACAAAATACCGGAACAGAATGTATAAGTTAGCGCTATTTTGGGGAAGTAGTCGTATATTCAGCGTTAGCCAATAAACGGCTTATAGGGAAAAGTCATGTTCGGTGTCAAGAAATCGCAAGAAATCGGTCGGCAGAGAACGAAATTATATAACACTACACTGAAAAAAAAAACTTGGCCTTAATTGTTTTTATCTAGGACGTTTTTGCTTTAAACCACTATCTTCTCGAGGTGCATATTAGTTTTAATTCTATTTTTGTTGTTAAGGCAACACAAATAACTTTATTTTGTTAAATTTTGTACCATTTGCATTATCTTCGATACCTTATTTGTTATAAGCTAGTTCCTAGTTTCTGCATGAACACAGGGAAGGCAAAGATTTATCAGTACTTTGAATGATCTATTATATAATACTATATTATGTCATAACGATAGGTCTTCTTATTGAATGAGTCAGAATGACCAATATACAGGACAACATTATTGACAAGTTCATATTCCTTCTGAAATTAAAAAAAGACGTCTTAACAGTTTTGATACATAAATACTTTATATTCCATACTTCCAACAAATTTTCAAGTTAAATAAAGTTTTACCGTAAATACACGTGATTGTTTCTGGCGTTATTTCTATTGATGGTTTTTTACTTTGGCGTAGTAGTAGAAGCGGATCGTATAAGGACGATATGTTGTCTCTGTGCTCTCCATTGCATCCTTCGTGTCCGACATATTCAAACTGGTGGTCAATATATCTATGAAAGAAAGAAGGCATGATCTGAGTATTTATTCCCAAGTATATTTTCTTAAGACATTGCAAAGCAAATAATAAAATATTTTTAAAAAGATTCAGTGCTTATCAATTTTCCTATGGTAAAGAGATGGTACATATAGTACATACGTTCATACATATCATCAGACAAAATGAAAAAAATGATGTGCACGCACATGTGCATGTATTTCCCCCAAAAATGTGTTTAAAATAGTATTCACAATATCAACCCTGCATAGACTTCTAGGGCAGAAATATCAAGGAGACATAACAACTTGGATGTTTTATAGTACACAGCAATTAACCAGCAAGCCAAAGCGTTTTATTACATGACGTCAGAAAAACATTGTCATAGTTCTTTTATTTTTGCGAAGCAAAATTTATTGTTGAACGATAGACCGGTAAATAGCACAAATATAGACCGGCGATTGATAATACAGAGTTATGTTATAACGGCGTTTATCTCGTATTGCACTGAACGGTCTCGAATTGCTGAATATTGGTCCAATATAGCTAAAAATAGAACTATTTTACAAGCCAATTATTGTTGATTGGCATCAACATTATGTAACGCTTGTAAAAAGGTATTTAAAGTTGAACGAGTTCGCCTCTATATCCAACTACTGATACTGCTTGAACATACATTATCTCAAACTCTATAAATATTTTTCATGTTCTAGTGTTTTTTGGTGTCTTTAAAAGGATTTTCTTTGATATTTTCAACTTATCTTATTCTCTCACTACCGTACGCACGCACACAAGCACAACCGCTAACATACACTGCCATTTAAGCACGCATACCCTCCCACATACTCCTGAGAAACGTAAAATATAGCCCTCAGACATTCTGGTCATAGAGATGACTAATATAAAATATTGGACATGTGTTGTTAACAAGGCTGATTTATGATTTGACCCAATGACCTAGTTTTTACACCATAAAATCCAGATTATTGTCATTAAATCATACCTACAGATTGCATTTTAATCTTGATTTCCAGTAGCAATCCTAACAATGCATCCTGACACAGTGTTGTTTGACGACACATATGCATATTAATACAATCTGATTGATGAAAAAAAAGTCCAATACTCTGCAGAATATTTATCTAAAAGAACGTAACATGCACCATGAACGACTAGGGTTAGTACTGATCACTTGAGTGAATTTCATTAAATTGTGTGTAAGGGTTCGGAAGATTGGGCGCGCACAAGATTGCATATGCAAACTGTAGGTATATAGTATGTAAACAAAAAGCAAAGTGCTATAACTGTGCAGAATATTTTTTCTGAAAGAATCAAACATGCACCATTTACAACTAGGGTTACTACTGATCACTTGTGTTAAGTTTTATTAAATTTTGTGCATTGGTTCAGGAGATTGCATACGCAGACTCTATGTATATAGTATAGTAACAAAAATCAAAGTCCCATAACTCTTCATTTTTTTTTAAAAGAACCTTACATGCACCATGCACGACTGTTATAACTGATCACTTGTGTAAAGTTTAATTAAATTGGGTCAGTTGGATGAGGAGAGTTGGTGCGCACAAGATTGTGTCTATGGACGGACGGACCGACAGACAACCTGATCTCCACCCGCCACCAACCCCATCCCCCGCACCTACAACTTGGTTGTCCGGGGGTACAAAACTCGTGATAGAAAATTGTCACCAGAACATTACATCGAAGAAAAGAAATTTGAGAATAATCTTTCAACCAATTGCTAGAATTATTTCGGCAGTGCTTTGTGATATTTCAGTTTCAGTTAGTGCTCATACAAAGTGATATTTCGCATTGATTGAATTGTGTGGAACTTATAGATGCTATACCAGGATCAGTGAAGGTATTGTTCAATGTTTGGATGTAATACATATTTGGTCAGGTATTCTTATGTAACAGTTTTGGAAGCTGGCTCGTAGCAGTGGTGATTAAGATTAAGGTGCCCGATTGTTGTTTTGTCCTGCTTATGTATGTGCGTTTGTGTGCTTGTGCGTCTGTGTTGTTATATATTACTCGTATGTTTATCTATGTAAGTTAGTTATGTTTGTGTGTGTGTTTGTATTTGTCTTTTGTACGCGAGTGTGTGCGCTGATGTGGTTTACGTTGTAGGGTAACTGTGATTAAGGAACGTAGAATTCCCTTTAGAATATTCATCCTTGTTCCACTTTCCAAATTAGGCAATATTTAAGAAGAGCTTCCATTAGATTATAATTTAACAAAGTATTGCAAATTTATCTAAAATAGATTCATTAAGGAGGTTGGTTACCTTAATATTTGTATGTGCGCATGCCCAACCGGAAGCTAACGTGACGATTTACGACGACGTTATTGACAAACTAAATGTGTTTGTATATCCATTCTTCTGAAAGAAAATCCTGAACCCGTCTCCGATCTGATGCAAAATGGTTTGATAATGCAGAAATAATGAATAAATTGTCGCAGAAACGCTTCAAAACATTGATGCCTTAAAATCACGTCATTGACGTCACGACGTTACGTGTCAGTTACCGCGCAAAATTGATAGCTTTTATTTTGAAAGTACGTAATTCTATGCATTTTCTTTATTTGAAATATTTTTAAACAGCCATTATTTGCAGAAATATTTTTACGAGTCTTTCGCTCTGAATAATGATGAATATTTTGCTTCTCTTTAACGCATCGTGATATGTAGTTATATTGAAATGTTATGCTGAATGTAAGAAAATGGATGCTGGTCACTAATGTTATTGGGAATATAGTTAGGTGAAAAGTTACTTATTACGGCCATTTTTCAAATAAAAATTGGACAGTTTGATTTGTATTACCTATTTTCAGTTTCCGTTGATAATTTGTTACTTTTTTTACCAAAGCTAAGCTCTAGAAGTTTCATCAAAACCTACACTGTAGAAAAATTTCTATTCGCTAAAATGTTACGAAAGTTATGATTTTCCCATAGACTCCCATTATGAAATATTGCGTAAGGTCCAAATTTTTTAAATCAGTCTAGCAAAAAATAAAGCACACGACCCTATCTTTTTAATTTGCTGAATTTTCTAGGTATATTCTGAAGTTTTGAAAAATCAGAGTTAAATCAAATTCTACATTGTAGAAAAGATTTCCATCCAAACGTGCAGAACTACCTTAACGGAATGGCACTGAAGCCGTCGAAAAACCCGTTTTCATACATAGTTGTTTAAAAATGAGAGAAAATGCGTTACATGTACCATGGAAACACGAGCCCCGCGACATATACATTTTAAGCTTATATTAGAAAGCTAACGCGCATACTAGTAAAACTATCAATTATGCAGACTTCCACGGATAGCAATGAAACGAAAATACACTGAAAAAAGGTAAATATCCGTATTTTCCTTCTTCTTTCAATATAAAATACCTTTGGAGGGTCATGTACTTCAAACCTGGATAAAAATTGTACTTGAAGGGACAGAGATAAACGAAATTGAGATTGTAGCAATTACAACGTTAAATTACAGAAATACAAAAAAAATGTTGTGGTTCAACTAATTTGAATTTACCCTGGTAGCAAGGTAACCTACCTCCTTCAGCGAAATATTTGTATCATTTCTTTATTCACATGCATGCATTACATAATAAAGCAGTTCAACACGCATTTTATAAATAATTGCTATAATTGTTTATGAATTTTGAGCAAAGTTATCAAGTACCACAACCATTTGAATTAACGTTATGAATGCATTTTTGTCTAAAAGTTTTTCCTTTTTCTTGATTTTGAGATACGCACGTTTGGTATTCTACAGTAGTTAACCTCATCTGTATAGGTAATATTGTTCTTCTTTATCTATATAAATGACGTCATCAGACCCGGTGGAGGGACTTTTTTAAGAACAGATACGTTTGTAGCAGACAATTACCTAACAATAGGGAGCTGCTTTAGAACCCTACGTCACGGCCCAATTTCTGGGGAATCGGGTTACTTACGTTGCACCTAGATATCGAATGTTAATAGAGGACAGTACAACAATAAGCCATACAATGGAGGGTAGATCAACCTACCTAACGGTGTCTTATGTTACCCGGATTTCTTAGCTTCACCACGCTATTTTACTGTCGTTTATTAACCGTATTGACAACAAAACCATGGTATACAAGTTAATATTACTTTATTTTTCAGAAATGACCGTATCTTACAAAGGAGCATTTTCAAGAAATACATTTATATATTACTGATTTGAATGTTTTGTTCTATAGAATGAGTATAACAAGAGTTCTTAAGACAATCTGTCTTACCTCGACTAGCTTTGAACAATTAATCAACATTGCATTTTTCACAACCAGAATGAAAAAAAAAGTTTCAACCTCAGAATGTGAAGAACATTCAGAACTGTTGCAAATAATCAACTCTTAGCGTCTCCCTAAACAGTCACCATCTTTCAAATCAACAGCTTCCAAGTCAACTTCAATATTTAACTCAAAACTGATCTTCAACAGAAGACACTTCTTCATCTTACATGTGCCATGAATGTTACCATCCCTGGTGTACAACTTTGTACACATCCCCTTGCAACACATTGAGAGCTTTAACAATGTTTCTAAGCTTCATTTTAAATGGAGTTAGATCATCAGATATGAACACATTTTTATACACTTCTGTGTTTTTTCAACATAAAAAAACTTGAGCACTGTTGACCTGTTCAGATAATAAATGCGCAATAACTTGTGACCATAACTTTTAAACTTTACCAATTCTGTTGTTAGTGTGTTGTTTTTGTTTCTTTTTTTTTGAGAGCACAATTCTTCAAAGCTGCCTCCAAAATATTAAAATCAGGCTTCACACAGCACACACAGACTGTACATTATGAGAAATGTCCTCATTAGCAAGCACTAGCGTTGTTTTCTTTTCACCGTAGCAATGTGTGTTGAGCTATAGCCGACCTTCCAACATGGTTACAAATATATTTGGAACGAACCCGAGTCCACTTTTACCGACGTTTCTCATTCATATACTGCAGTGTTCGATGTAAATATTGAACGCAACTGCTTTAGACCATAAAAATCAGGACAGATGCACTAGTATGTGTGTCTTTAAAATAGTTTCTTCTATCTATACGTACAATTTGCAATTTATTTTCAAAGTACAATCAATAAGTTCGAAGAATACACGCCGATTCAACGGTCTTATACCGTAACATATACTACAGACTGGTATACGTTACTGTATAACCGTAAAACCCATTAAATACGGTATTTTTTACAGTGCAGAAATACAGGTTTTATACATTCTGTGAGACATTAAAATAAAAACATACAGATTGCTACTTCCCAAGATCGTTAAAACAAACAGTCGCATTGGTTACATTCGAATCAATACATTCTTGGCTATCGATGAACTTTTCCTAACGCCCAATTCAAAAGAGAGTAAACAGCGACGCAAGAAAAGATATTTGGCACTGATACAGCATTTCAAAAATAAAAATTATATAAACAGCACATGATTTGCCTTCCTAATACACGATTTTTTTCCCGTTAATACATACCCGGATCCAGTGAAAAAAGTAGTTTGTATGCAAGAATGTTAAAAAAGTACATATTACATTGCCGACGGACTTTCAGGATGCAAAAATGATCGAATGATGATGATGCATTAATTTATGTCGACATATTGCTGGTATGTATGTCAAAAAAATATTACACATTACATCGCCGGCGGATTCTTAGGATGCCGACAGCATAGGTCCAACGCAGGTTTTATTACGGAATTGAAACATTTTTGGTGCTTAGATATTGCTGTCCTATGCACCGAAACATTGAATGATTTGGTCACCTTAGGTCATGGTTGGAGTCTTTATTAAATAAAATATGAAATTAGTTTTAGCAGTTAATGCATTATATGCCGGCGAAAAACTGTGAAATCTGTTGAAAATCTTAATTTTGAGCATTTTAGGTGACCAAATGTACAATTTAAATGTATAGTATTAGCATGCACACTTACTTACAACAAAATGGCGCATATTTATTTACACCAAAACCGATACCTATACCTTTAATTATTGTAAAGCGTAAACAATAAGTAGTATAGTAGTCGCAACTTGACCGCGATGGTTGACCTTAGGCTGATTATTCATATCGATTATTTCATTGTAGAAATCAAGGGTGCTTAGGGTAGCCGTGTATATTTATATGGAATTAGTTTGTATACAGTTCAGTATCAAAGTATATATACTTACATTTGATGAGTTAAAACTTTCTAATACACTAACTTATAATTACACAAATTTATATCTCCTTTTTCTCATGCAGTTCGTGTTTTACGTACACCCCTTTTCAATAATAGGTTGTACCTCATTATGTATTATAATACAAAGGTCAACCATCGGGGTCAAGTTGCGTCCACTATATGATTGATTGTGTCTTAAAATGACTGTTTGTATTGCGTATACATGTATACTAAAGCTTTTTTTTCAGTATTTTAAAGTGTCGCTTTGACAGAGACAGAGACATTGCTTAATTGAACATAACATTAAGTAGTGTGAAGCGCAATTTCTTTCTCTGACCTTGTCAATACTACTTTTGTGTCTGTGCCATCATATTAAATAGTTTATTACAACATATGAAATAAAAACTTTCTTCACAGAAATTGGAGGTAAAATCCTTTTGGTTTTTCATTTTGTTTGTTTTGGGTTTAGCGGCATTTTTCAGAAGTATTTCAGTTATGTAACGGCTGGCATTTAACCTAACCACTGTTCCTGGATTCTGTACCAGTACAAACCTGTTCTCCACAAGTAACTGCCAACATCCCCACATGACTCAGGGGTAGAGAACAAATGATTTCAGACACAATGTCTTTTATCAAATTGTCATGGAGAACACACGCCTCGCCCGAGGATCGAACTCACGACCCTGAGATCCGTAAATCTGCTCCCTATTGAGCTATGCGGGCGGGCTAAAAATCCTTTTGGTTCAGTTACTATTCAGACAAATTGCAGAACAAAATGGAAAAGTCTGTAAAACCTGAGGATACCTTGAAACATACAAAACTGCATTTACAGGACTCTATTTAAATGCACGCTGTAGTTAAAGACTTCGTGCATACTTTACACATTTTGAATCAACGAACTTTAAATGCTACCAAAAATAATCGCTCAGAAACAAACGATACAAAGATTATCGCTACGAGAATAATATTCAAATCAAAGGTTTGGCACAGACAGGTACTCATTTTCTCTTGAAAGTCGAAACAATATATCGTTCCAATTCAAACAGAATTAAATGTATGACATTAAGGTACATATTTTCTTTTGCAATTAGATTTTAATTAACTACTACATATAATTTTCTATGATGTTATTCATTAATTCAACACATCTTGTAAAACCCGTAAAAGAATGTCATCGTGTACAAGATAGCTGCAACTGATATATACATATAGGCTAAGTGTAACTTACATTAAAAGACCTCAAAATGGGAATGGGAAAAGTTACCATCTGAACACAGCTGGTCTTATATAACACAATTTTTACTTAACAAGACAAAACTGAACTGTAAAGGTGGTCTGGTAATGCATGTGTATGATTTTCAGATAAATATATCCTGTTTAGTATTGACTCAAAAGGTACATGATAAATGATTTTATAATATTTCAACAAATTAAACAAAACACTTACTCTTCATCGTAATGGTAGTTGTTATACGTAAGATTATCAAAATCATCGTACGTTATATTACGATCATAGAAAAAATAATCGTCACGATAGCCCTCATCACATTTGATTCTGAAATAAATTGAACGAGCCTCATTAAATCGTTCAGAAACAATGTCAAAGTGTGCCATGCGTCCCTTCAAGTTGTTGAAAAAGCGTAGTTTACCTGTTTCTTTCTTGGCCCTTTGTTTTTGACCCTATTGTCTTTAAATTTGTTTACCACTTACTTTTTTCTTAATGACAAGCATAATTTTGTAACACTAACCCATCTGCATATCATTAGTTCATGCAATTGCTTCAAAGAGTACTGGTAAAATATTTGTAAACAGTAATTCATCACAGTCAAAAAATCAACACTACATGTACCATTTGAAGTCTACCAAAAATAAGCGCATAAAGTAAATACATGTGAACATGTTAAAACAAGGTTAATCTCATAAATCATATTATTTTAAAAGTGCAGTTAATCATAGAAAGCATAATCGATGCAAATAGAACTGCAATAGAAAATGCGTACATTTTATTAAAATCATCGCTGAGTTTCCCCTCAGTTTAAATATTTGTGCAGTTTGTAACGCAGAAAAGGCAAAATCCACAAGCCATAGACTTTACATTGATAGTTTCATCTTATGTTTAGTATTTTTTTTATATACTTTATAATTTTCTTGAATGAAACGTATTTGCATTCTCATGCGATACTTTCTAATGACAACGCAAGACTATTATGTTTATGGTGGATTTAAATTTTAGATTTTCAATAAACCAAGCAAATATTCAATTAAAGCTCTCCCACCTCCCCACCAACACAAAAATATAGATAAAAATATAATGCATACGAAGAATGGATAGACAAAAATGATAAGATAAGATGCCAATTATAATTTGAAAGACTGTGTACATCAAATCGCTCCAATCTTGTCAAATTTATTCCAAAACTCTACTAGTATTGACACATCACAAATAGCTTTGGACTTGAAAAACGCAAACATTGTACCAATCTTTAAAAAAAGTGATCGAACAAAACCATCAAACTATCGTCTGGTACGTTTAACAGCAGTTCTAGCAAAGAAGATCGAGCATATTATTGTGTCGCAAAACAAAATGGACCATTTACACCATCAAAACATCTTACTCGAAAATCAACACGGTTTTAGATCAAAGCGTTCCTATGAATCACAACTCTTACTAATCACTGACAAACTATCACGTAATATGATTCTTGCACATCAAGTCGATATGACTGGTCTTTTCAAAAGCATTCGATAAAGTATCACATAGTAAACTTTCCGTAAAAATGGAGTGTTGTATCAAAAATGAAGTTCTACTATGGATCAACGAATTCTTAAATAATCGTTACCAACAAGTTTTCGTAGATGGCGAAAGATTCCAAATATCCAAAGTAACATCTGGTGTTCCACAAGGGACTATTCTTGGATCAACATTATTTCTTTTATACATCAATGATAAAGCCAGTCACATAAAATCTCTTATAAGACTCTTTGCTGATGATTGCGTAATTTACAGACCAATAACCACTAGTAAAGATTACGCTACTCTACAGGATTTGAGCACATTAGTAAAATGGAGCAACACCTTGAAAATGGAACTTAATGTTCAAAAATGTGCAATCATGTCAATAACCAACAAAAGAAATTAATCTTTATATCAAGACAAGATGAAAGATCAAATACTAGAAGTTGTAAAAAACCATCCGTATCTTGGCGTCGAATTATCAGACAGTTTGAAATACAACCATCACATTGATTCATTAACATCAAAAGCTTCAAAAACACTTGGAAATATAAAAAGAACCTAAACACTGTGGTATCAAAGTAAAAGAAAGAGCATACCTGTCACTCGTTAGACCTAAACTTGAACCCCCAACAAACAACAAACATAAAAAAGATTGGACAAATACAAAGGAATGCAGCACGTTTTGTAATGAATCGGCCTTTTAACTATAATAACCCGGGAAGTGTAACATCTCTCCTGCAACATCTGAAATGGCCAACACTTGAACAACATCGACAAAGTCCTGACGTAATCCTCATGTACAAAGTTATTAACAACCTAGTTGCAGTTCCAACTGAATACCATACACTACTATCGTCAAGATACACAGGCTGAAAAAAAAAGGTTGACAAACCACTCCACACTCGATGTTTATAAACATTCATTCTTCCCGCGAAATGAGGTCCAGTGGAATAATTTACCAGTTAACATTACAACAGTGGAAGATCTAAACAATTTCAAAAGAGCTGTCTACACCCATTTCACAATGTGAATAGATATCACTTGTATAGTATAAACACATGTTGGATTTAAAAATAAAATTAAAAAAAAAAAACAACAAAAAATTAAAAAAAAAACAATGAGTGATGGACTGCCATACCATTGGTACCCACAAATTCACCTTTTTTAAATTAAGTTTTATCTTGGAACGCCTGACGCCGCGTATGAGAGTCAAGTAAGCCCACGTTTTTAAATGGAGCACAGTGTCACACTCGCGCACCTCGTCGATGTTGTCTCTGCTCAGAGGATCTGCAGACGAGTATCCAGCAGAAGTAGAAGTAGAAAATAACTTGGACAGCTCGTGAAAAACAATTACAAGAAATTGACAGGTAGCACATTGCTCGTGATCTAAAATATTTTCCATTCACAACATTGCAATTTGAAAACAATCACGTCCACAACTTTCAAAATATTTATCAAGGACTGAGCATATCAAATTATATTTGTAATAAAGTGTATTAAATTGTAAAATATCTCAAACGTAACGCGTCCTTATTTTACAGTATTTGAAGGGGGTCTGTGTGCATTAGAAGTCCTATAAAATTGTTTGTAGAATAGTGTAAATGACCATCTGATGTGCAAGAAAATCGATAGTGATAGTATAAAATCATGGTGCCCTCCAAGAAATTCGGAACAGCCACTAAGGTGGCCGCCTTAACTTCTATTTGCATAAAACTTCATAATTATATCTGCCAAAGCCTTACACATTTTGTAATTGAAATAGGCTTTTTATACTTCGTGTATCATACTTGATCAAGGTTTCCACTTGAGCATATTCGAAACAAAATCAACGATAATAGGTCAAATTAAAACCCAAACTGAGTTTTGTATTCAAAGTTAAATCGGTTGAATTCATCACGAAAACTAGTAAAATAGAGAAACTTCAAAGGTCGCTCAACACGACAAAAACGAAAATGTTGCAGGCTCGGTTTGATTGAGCCTGTTCATGGAAGGTAGTGGAAATGCATGCTACCGTCAACGCCCTCTAGCCCCGGGTTGAGCAGAACTCAACATTTACACATGCTCGAAGTACAAAAAGCAATTTAGAGACATCCGGAGATGTATTCAAACGGCGTTGAACTAGGAACCTTCAATGGTACACGTGTTGAGGCGTGTAATTCCATGAAGAGCGGCGTTTGGTCCCCAGATAAAATAATGGGTTTGCCCCAAACGAGAAAACAATGGGCAGAACTAAACAAACTGGAATTAGGAAGGGGATTTGAGGTTATGGAGCCTGCGTATCACAGGCTCTGTCAAAAGACAAAATTAAAAAGCAGGCAACATATCCAAGGGGTGATTATACAATACCCAAGGCTATGTAAGCGGGGGTATTGTAACCACCCAGGCCGAAATGATCATGATGAGAAACTAAACAGTTCCAAAAACACGACATAAAAGTCGTGCTGAACGATCTTAGAAGATCGAAATATAACAGCCCTGTAGCCTCATTTGTGTTGATAATAATAACTTGCGCTGTTCAATTTTTAATATAGTGACTTTTAGCCATGATATACAATCATATTTGTACGTTAATAATTTAAGTCACAAAACATGGTTTTTATTGAAACTGTTACAGTACTAGTTTTCGAATAATCATTCTTTATCAGATATTTCATGAGAAAAAATGCACGTAAATTTTTATTCAACATAAACTTATTTTTTACGCATCATAATATGTTTATAAATTGTTTGTATTTTATGAAATATCTATTAAAATGGAATTGTAACTATTCACAACATTCACATAACCCCCAACCGACTCACACAACTTTATGTTTTAAAATATGGTTGCCAACAACATCTGAATTTGAGTCAAAAGCTTCAAAAGTATATTTTCTAATTGGATTTCATTTCTTACTAAATTTTGAGTCGTTTGCTTTACAAATATTACAACTGTTGTGAGACAGGAATTTACTGAATTGGCCTAGTAAGAAATTAAGAGCCACATTTTCACTTTTTGTATGTCTGCTTTTTTAAGCTTCCATGGTTTTAGGAATTATGAGCATAATGTCATTATAACTTTATATGCCTTACCTTGTTCTTTGCTAATAAAATGTAGTGGGTGTGATAAATTATCAGAAAACAGTAGACCCACCCATGAGAGAATAACGCTAACTGGTCATACTTGTTGGTAATGTTGAGCTATGTATAGGCAAATGATATTGCCCGGGAAGCATTTGGGTATTGGTTACCTTTCTGTTGTAGTTAAAATGCTTTAAAAAAAAGAGTTGATTGTGCAGACGGAAGTGGCATTTGTAGTAACGATAATAAATGGAAGAAATGATTAATTGACCAAAGGTCCGAAGTACAATGGGATAATCGGTTTTATTACTGACCCGCAAATCATTCAATAATTACTTTCCTTCATATCATCATGAAAGAATTTTAATTGTTTCCATATGTTTTGACTTGAGCCAAGCACATCTGTGTTGAACTTCAAACAGGTCAATAGCACAAGATATGGACCAGCAATTTATACAAAGAATAATGCAACAAGTTAGTATGTAGCTACTTTTTCAAGACAAAATGTTATTTCACGAATATACGTTTGTTTATAGCAGAAAATCAATTCTTCATATAAATATTCTAAACTATGTCAACAAATATCATAATTTTGTACTGGTGTATTTGATGCATGTATGCGATATTAAAAGATATCTACACTGTTAATTCCGTACCAGAATTTATGTGTTCTTTACCGACGACCTCCGAGCTTTACCAAAAATACAAATGACTAAACATATTACCCGGGATTCAAACAAACGACTTCTGCACTACCTATGCAATATTTAAGCATTTGGTACTATTGGAGCTAAAATGCTATAAAGAAAAGAGTTGGTAGTGCAGACCAAAGTGGCATTTGTAGTCACGATAGTAGTATTGGTGATAATATTAGTGGTAGTTGTTTGATCTAGGCCAGAAGTGATAGTAGAAGTAGTGGTGGTAGTGGATGTTGTCGTTCAGACTTCTGGCAAGTTAGGCTGTTTAAACCATGACTCAATCTTATATTTCATGTTTATCATCCTTTGTTTCAAATTGATTTATTTGATTAGAAAGGAAAATATTTTAATCAAATAGATCTCTGGAAACGGATAATCGTCAACTAACGCCGATTGAAGGAATAGCAAATGTTCCGACAACACTGGACAATTTCGGGGATAATTCGGAACGCTTCAGCTTTGTAGTCAAGAAAATAATAAGAGACTGGTATGCATCGGTTAGATAAAGCTTCAGCTGAAGAACCACACTTAGGCAGTAAGTATGAAAATTGTGGTTTTATTGACCTTTACTTCAAAGGCACAATTTGAAAAAAACTAATGTAAATATTGCCTTGTTGTGACACCTTATGCTGTTAAGATAAAAAAAAAACATTTTTGATGATTTAGTCAAGAAAATTAATTATTAAAGACCCCTAGTTACATTTACATAGCTCATGTCATGCTCAGCATAACAAAATATTGTGTTTATTAAGTTCAAAAGAGCTAAACAGCACAAGAATTGAAACCCCTACCAAAAGGAGATTTTGAAACGATGTTTGACTAAAGAGACTGCTTCACACTGCATACATAAATCTGGAGCCATTGTTATTGTCTTTAACTTAAAAATGTAGAAAATAAGTACAAATAGGAAGACATTTCTAAAATTAGTCTAGAGGGAGTTATATGACGAATTCCTCCTACTGCAGTTCCAATCAGATTGTCGAAGTTTTGTCTTTAATGTTTCAGGACTCGGGGTTAGATAGCCAGATGGGACAAAGTGATTTCAATATAGTTCTGAAGAACATGTTTCGTGGGGTAGACTTAAAGAGGAATATTAATGATGCGTTTGACGATATACGGATGAACACACCGCAACGTAACTTCAATTTTGTGAAAAAGTTTTTGACATGCTGATATGAAATAGTTTTTTGAATGGAAAAAGGGGCAAAACCGAGACCTACCTAAGATCCTTTTTGAAAATGACCTTAAAAGCCAAAGAATGTATGCGCTCAACCCTGGATTTACTAATTGTACAAAGTTGTAATTAAATCGGGTTAAAGCGGAATGCCTCCAGATCGTTCAACAACAATTTGTTTTCTAGATATCTTGAAATAAATACTATATTTCTTAAGAAGGCGTAAAACCTCAATTACTGACAAACTTTACGTTACGGAAACTCATGAGAATTTGCTGTTTTTACTACTTTTTACGATGAAACTCGGAAAGCGTTTGTCACGCTTATACTACAGGTAAACTGTCTCGATTATAAATATCTATATTTTGAAGTCATTATTCACTACTTCAGCTATAGCGCAGTTGGTTACGATGACGGAAAAATGTCTTTATTGCCTCAGCAGACCGGGGTTCGATTATCGACGCGGTCATCTTTTTTTTCTCAATTTAGAACTTGAGAAAGAGCTGTCACTATTGGTGACAAATGCCCCCGAAGTAGGCCCAAGAATGCCTCTGTTTATGAGCAAAACATCACATATCATTTTGTGATCTTGACCTTGACATAAGAGGCCTGGGTCATAAGCGTGACACATCTTCTTAATATGGTTAACAATTGTGTCAAACTATTTTCAGATTCCTTGATAAATGACAGAGTTATGGACCGGACAAGAAACATATCAAGTTAAACTTTGACCTCTAAGTGTGTCCTTGACCTTGGAGCTAGGGGTCTGGGTCTTGCTCATGACACGTTGTCTTTTTATGAGGAACATTTACAAGTAATTACAAAATCCATGAATGAATGGCATAGTTATGGACTGGACACAAACCCTGTTAAACGTGGACGTCTAAGAACGACCTTGACCTTGGAACTAGGGTCTGGGTCTCGCGAATTACACATTGCCTCATTTTGGTGAAAATTTATGCCAAGTTATTTAAAAATCACTTTATGAATGGAAGAGTTACAGCCCGGACAGGAATTTAGCGGACGTATACACGGACGCTTGGACAGTGCGATATTAATTTTCCCACCTTCAATGGCATAAAGAGAAAATAATACTGGTTGTTTAAATATTTTTGACAGTTTCAATGATATTTAATTATGTTTTGTCAAAAACTTTGACCTTTGTGGACAGAATACTTGTGGAGTATGAAACTTCGATCATGTGATCAAATGAACCATATCAAGCTCACTTCAGTCACACAGTTAGCAAGGTATTAGCAAACATTTCTTGTAAATTTTGGCGGTCATCTTGACTGCAATCTTTGATTTCTCTCAGGGCACCAAGATTTGAGAATTTCACCTACATAATTATTCAAAGAGTTGTTGGGAATATTTGATGCATACAAAACTTCCCATTCCGTATGTTAGGCTACAAACAATATCCTTAATTTCATTCTGTTTTTTTTTTTGTTAACAGTCTGCCAATATAGTAGAAAATTGTGACCTCTGATCGTATTCTCTGTTAATGCTAGGATAAAAGTATTTAAGCGGGTCTTTATATCAAAACAAAAACAGGAACTGCTAAAAGACAAACTTAAAAATGTGCACTGCCGTATGAACACGGAGGTCATGAAAAACAATAAAATATACCATTGAAACTCGTAATATTTTGATATAGTCGCGCTCCCACCAAGAAACAATTAAATTGGTTACAGCTTGAACATTTCTGCCTGGGTGGTTCTAATAACCCCTTTGATATTGTGCATGTTTTTTAATTTTGTCTTTTGGCAGTTCCTGTTATATGCAGGCTCAATAACCTCAGGTCACCTTTCTAAATTCCAGTTTGTTTAGGTTCGCTCATTATTCTCGTTTAGGGCAAACTAATTTGTAAACTGGGATCATACACAGCTTTTCATGGAATTACATGAAAGTGTATCATTGAAGGTTCCATGTGCACTGCCGTATGAACACGGATGTCTGTAAATCAGTTTTGTACTTGTAACATGTGTAAATGTTGAGTTCTGCTCAACCCGGGCTAGAGGGCGTGGGCGTAAGCATGCATTTACACTACCGTCAATGATTAGGCTCATTCAAACCGAGCATGCAACATTTTCGTTTTTGTGTTGAGCGATCCGTGGAGTTTCCACTTTTTCTATTTTAAACATAATGTCTTAATGCCTTTGAATATTGCATTAATAAGATAAAATTATCATAATATAATTGACTTCAGTGATTATTGGCACAAAATATAGTCTGCCTATATATCTGGACTCAGATGGTAAAGTCTGTTCATGATTGGCAGCTAAACTAATCTACATATGCGATTCAGCTGCGAAATAATCTTGTGACTGTCGTATCATAGGGATAATTTCGAGGTCACAGTTATATTAAAAGTAAAACTTTATATATTTTTTAGATATTTTTTACTTCCCAGATGCATTTTTCACATATTACTGATTTCATAATGTTGCGTTTATTACGGTCATAACTCATAAGCAAATGTATCCTGCATCTCTCTGAACTGTAGACCTGTCGTGAACAAAGATTTTGTGGGCCGATACCTCAACGATGAGAAAACAGATTTCGCTATTTTGACTGAAACTTGGTTCTCGGACGAGGCACAACGTAAGTTTTACACTTCTTACCTTAACCCTAACCTCTTGCATTTACGCTACTCTTTGCATCCCATTCCCTTTACTTTTAGTAAGTTTTCGTGGCTCCTCTTTATTTTGGCAGCTGAATCCCAAGACGGTACTTGATTGTTTTTTCCTACTTGTTTGGGTGCGTTTGTAAGCTTGTGAGTCTATAACGGTGCTCTACTGTTTTTTATGTGTTGCTTGTTTGTTTTTCTATGTTATTCAGTTGATCGTCTTTGAGTGTTTGTCTTTGGTACATGAGTGTCTGCGCTATTGTGGTTTACTTTTTAGTGCGACTCTTTTTAAAGAACATGGCATTCCCTTGTATATTTGTCCTTGTTCAACTTTCCCCTTCGGATTCCTCCCCCACCCCCGACCCCATTTCGCCCCTTACCATTTCCTTCCCCTTTATCAATATTAAGCTTATATTAATATGTACTTGTTGGATGTTTGAAGCAACCCGTCTGAAATATTTTTCCATTACAGCTTCTTTTTTTGTGGGCCTACTATGTAAATGCGTGGTTCTGGGGCTGTGTTTTTGGTGCTCTGTGCTTCCGAGAAATCTACCCTTACCTATTATCTTTTGAACCAAAACGGATATGAATAAAATTTTACCAATAGAAAATAAACAGGGTGGTGGTGCTGCGATCACTTGCAGAAACATGATTAATATGCGAAGGGTAAAATCTGAAAAGTAGATCCCTCGGAAGCACCAAAAACAAGGCAAACAGTGAAAATTGCAGACTCGGTTTGATTGAATCTGTTCATGAGCAGTAATGGAAAATGCAACACTGCCAACTCATGGTACCGTTCGAAGCTTTGAATATGTTATAGGAAACCCGTTTTCAAGAAATTTGACAATACCAATAGTTGGTGTGTATAGACAATCACCTCTATCGATTAGCACCACGTTCGTTACTGAAAACATTTTTGCATATTATAACAGTGACACGAGTTATATTTCTTACTTCAAGGACTACCCAGTAGTAATTGGCCTGGAACAACATGTTGATTTCAGTACTCATACAGAGGATAATAGCCTGGATTTAGTTATAACTGAGTGTTCATGTAGAGACATTTTCATTTAATCACTGTTGTTAAGGTTCTCAAAAAAGACACTATTATTTAAGTAGAAGCGTGCATTTAGAAACTTCAAAATTTGAACGAATTTCCAGAGACCTACATGCAATAAACGTTGATTCACAGAATTTCAACAAGTTTGTGAATGAGTTTGAATCGGAAATAGAGGATGTCTGAAACAAGCCCGCTCCTCTAAAAGAGAAAATTATAATTCAGAGAGCGCCCAACCATTTGTTTAAAAAACATTTGCAACATCTAAAACAACAAGTTAGAAAGTTCGGGCGTACATGGAAGCGTTACGGTAAAACATATCAGTTTGAGTCATATACAGCAGTAGGATACGAATACAATTTTGAAATAAACGTCAAAGAGAAACATACGCAGAAAAAAATAGAAAACGCTAAAGATTATTCCAAGACTCTGAATGGATTAGTGTCTGAATAAACTGGTACTAAATCTAAAAACCCGCTGCCTTAAGGAGAGTCTAATCATTTATTGGCCAAAATTTGCCGCCATTTGCATGGCAAAAATCTCAAAAATACGCCAATCCCAAAGTGAATACCAAACCTTTGGAGAACAAATTTCCATGACCTATCTTCAAAAATAAGAAAGTAGGTCAGAAGGTCATGATTAAGACTATTCAAGACGAGTATTAAATCCGTATAATACGGAATCCTGTTTCAGCCATCGACTTTTCGATCTGACAGATACGCGAAAACTTTTGAAATAAAGCATCTAATTTCAACTTTTGGCGCTAAAAATTTACCGCGACAATTCGAAAACTTGAAGTTTTTAACAAGACAATTGTCGTGCAAACGTCAACTTCTCGATATAGAATCAAGCGCGAAAAGTAAAAAAAAATTAAAAGCCTTAACTTTAACTTCTCGCGCAAAGACGTCCCACGAAAAGTAGAAATCTTGAAGATTTTTACCGGAGAATTGTCGTGCAAACATTAACTTATCGGCCCATAATCTAACGCGAAATGTTGAAATAAGGTGGCTTATCTTCTTATTTTCGTGCCAGTTCTTCAGCCGATAATATCGCGATATTATCTCTTAAATTTCGACTTTTCGTTCTGGGACTTACTAACTAACCCTAACCCTAACCCTTAACTAAGTGACCCTAACTCTAACCCTAGAACGAAAAGTCGAAATTTAAGCATCGCGAAATTATCTGCCAAAGCACTGGCACCAAAAGTAGAAATTAAGACTTAAATTTATACTTTTCGCCCTACAAATTCAGTCGATAAGTTGACATTTGCACGACAATTGTCGCGTTACAAACTTCGACTTTTCAACTTTTCATAAGCTTTCTTGTAGGTTTATATTAAAATTCATCGATGTGAGAATAGATATAGATTTAAAGGAAACATTGGATAAAGTTCAAAATAACAGAAAGTGAAAAAAGTCGTTTGCCAAACCTTAAGGAAAAAAATTATATTATTAAACACTTTCGATGATAGTGCTTCAATTATACTACAGAAGGATTTGATGATAAAAATGCTTGACAAATAGTAGAAACTTACCCGTTTGTTAGCACCGTGATATTTTGAACATCAGTAAAATGGCAGTAACTTATAAACGGTCATTTATGTTCTGTAACATAGGGAAAATCAGCATCTTCTATGATACTCTTGACCTTGTTATGAACATACAGATGACAAAAAGAGCCTTTATAAAAGGCTTTGCCTTAAATATTCCATTGTATCAACAAAATATTACCCTACTAAAATCTTAAGATGGCGATAGTCCCCTGAATTCTTACTCATTTTCAATTTTGGTGTGGAACACTAAATAAGAATGTCATCAAAGGCAATTACTATAACACTCCTTCAGAAATATAGACAGACTATTAGTAGTATGAGAAACAGAAAATAATCACTAAACGAATTTCCGAAGTGGATTTTGCCATGTTCGCAAATAAACTTTTTTTATGAAGCCTTGCAAGTTTTGCTTACGTGACAATAATATCTGAAAATAAATTTGTAGTCGCGTGTAAACTGCTCGTTTAAAAATGTACAAAACGTCAATAATTTTTCGTGTTTTAAAGTCTAGAAAAATGTCTACAATAATGTCACAAATGCAGAGAAAGTTCATAATTTGACACACATGTTTTGTTTTTCTTCACATGTTCGAAGGTTAAGCGCAACGTGATGAAAAGGTTAGTTTCAATGGTTTAAATATCATAACATGGATTTTAAAATCAAAAATTGTGGAACGCTTGCTGCATTTAAAACTTTAACGGGGCTCATCAAGCGTTTTTGTTCACTGTATTATTTATTTTTCCGCGGTGGAAACTGATCAGTACTATTCAGTTATATCTGCTAAGGGAAATAATTATGTTATCACATTATCCTAAACCTTTGTTGTCCACAATTATTGACTTCGTTACGTACCTGTATGTCCAAACCGAGCACTGGCAATTCGTCGAATTATCACTGACATACTGATCATCAACAAGAAAAGCAGACTTTATGGCAAACTTACATCTATTTCGCATCTACAACAACAATAAAAACAATCCTGTGATGTTTATGGATTCCGTAATTATTTCAACACGTTCATTCTGTCATTACGTTTAGTTACAGTATAACAACAAAGCTCAACGCCTATTTCTAAGACGGAATTTCGTATCAAAACATTTTTGTATTTCTATCTTAATTATCCCGATGTAAATGAAATTAATAAACACATCTGCATGTATAAAGAAGTGAGACAGACCTCATTTACGCTACCTCAGAATTGCTCACTGAGGAGAATCATACAAATAAAATCAAACCAACTGAAACAAGTTGATAGCATACGCCTGAAAAGTATATTTCGAAAGTAGTCAGTTTTCACAAAACCACAAGTACAGGAAGTAAAGCACTATTGCAAATTGTTACCCATATTACCTTTAGGTAGCATACAGTGCCAGGTTTTTTGGTCATTTCTCCACAAGCATCCGTATAATATCCGTAGCCTCTACTCGTTAGTAACGTTTCATCTATGTTGATCGTTGCTGTTATTTCACCATTAGGGTGACCAATAGAGGTGAAGTTACAGAAACAGGGTGAAGAACCTAAACAGAAGAATAAGTACTTCAGGTGAAACATTGTATGTTTGAATTCACTGTGGTTTAGCGAAGCGCCAGTGAGTTTCTTGTCTGCCGAAGTATTTGCGACATAAATGGTTTCATGTGAAGTATATAGTATGATTAAAGTCCGTTGAATAATGTATTACATTGAATATCTCTCTTTAAATTTGGGTAATTATTCAGTTTCATGTAACAGTAACATTTTACTTATTGGGCCAGAGGATGAAGCCTGGATTTAAGGTGTTATCTAATCCAGCCAGATAAAACACCAGAACTGTCCATACTTATACTTTATGCATTTGAAGCTAAGTTTATAGCAATTTAAAATGCAGTCATTAACTATTCATATGCAAGAGCCCTTGTTCAAAAGCATGATGTAAATGTCAAATTTATTGTTTAAAACCACCAAAATAACACTTTTAGTTCAGTTTTGCATATGTTCATATAACGCATTGTTTTATAAACTGCTGTTATCTATAGATTAATCAGGTGGTCACTAGCACAAACATTTATGAATGTATTGATACATTTAAAATAAAATGCTTTGAAGTCTGAATTATGTAGCAGCTCATTCAAAGGAGGAATTCGCTTCTGCAGTCTTATCTCTTACAGACGGTGGACACAATGTTAACAGAATGCACGAAACTTTGTCTTACTACATGTAGCAAATTATGCTCATGTTTGAATTTGGCATGTCGAAAAATTAAGAACAATGACTGAAAACACTCGCAGCATTTATTACGTGTGTACATCTTTACTAAATGAATCAAAATGAATAAATCAGAGGTTCGTCTCGGGATTTTGACGATGAATGAGAATGCACTTCTAGATACTAAGAGGATACTACAGTGAGATAAATATGACGGAAAGTCAGGTACAACTGCTGCTTGATATCCGCTGCTCCCAGAGCTCTCACGAGCCTACTTACTTGCTGGACAAGCAGATTTTTACATTCGCCTGATATCATATTTGATGGTCTGGAAAAGGAAATAGTGTAAGAGGTCAATTTGTTGAGCTAACGTTAAACACAGAGGGGTTTCTTGACCTTTTACGTTTTTGACAGGCGGTCAATCCTATCTCAAGGTTGTATTATTTCCATTGAAAGATATTATCATACAGCCAGGTTTCTCTACAAGTAGTAATACTGAGTCAAGATAGCGTGTGTTTTGTATGCTAAAATCTTTAAATGTTTGCGAAGAGGCAGTGTGCTGCTGCCAAAGAAGATATAATGCACAACTTAATTTAACGCAAACTATCGCCCTCTGATCAGAATTCATTATTCTTCGGCAAGTTTTAAGTGGAGATATGCAATGCCCGGGGTTTATACAGAGATGGCCAATTAAGGGTAGGGGCATTCGCACCATATTTCTATGATATATGGTTTGACCTTTTGACTAATGGATGAAATGATGTTTAATATTCAGAAATTTGAATTGTTCAAAATGTTAAGGATAACATGGTGTAATAGGCCTCAATTACACCAAAAGCGTACATACAACTTTGTGATGTAAGCTTTAAAAATGTCAAACGACAGAAATAAGGTGCATATTGAAAAGTTATATAATGACAGAAGTTCTCAAAAATTTCCTTTAGATTACCTCCCCTAATAATTTTAGTTTTTCATGAGTTACCTTCCCTGAAAACTAGAAAAATGATTTTCTCCTTTTCCCTATGGGGAATTTTAGATTTCGTTTTGATATTTGTATCAGAATCATAAAATGCAGCTTTCTACACCGCAAAAGTTTCTCGAAACTCAAGTTCAGATTCTCATAATCAAAGAAATTATATATTTCCCATAGGCATCAATGTTAACTTCAATACCGATTATCTCCCCCAAAAATGATAAAATTTAAAACATCTCTCGGTGAAAAGTTTAATTTAATTTTGAATGTCTTTAAAATGACCAAATTAATTTAAATATTACCATCCAGTTACAAGATATGAAATATGGCTATTACACCATGTTATCCTTAACTCCGTTAAAGAGTCAATCTTCGTAGCCTTATATTCACCAAGATATGCTATAAATATATTTCAAGTAAAGAAAATATTACAGATATTATTCGCGTAGTGTACAAGTCAAATTATGCCATCTACTAAAATCACAAATTAATTGAGCATGAGCTACCATATCGCTTTGTGTCGTTTTGTAATGATTTAGATCATTTTATAGAACTGTAAAGCTATTTATCTGAAAAATATCGGCCATTTTAAAATGTGCTTATGTTGTAAGTGTTACAAGTGACCATTGGGACCATCTTTATTGTTTCATGTGTACTATTACCTGCTAGTAGCTTTACTGAAAATTTGTGCCTTTGTTCATTCATTCTAAAGTTATAAACTGTCAACCACCTTTTTGTTGATCATAGTAAAAACTATTCTTAGTAATTGGAACCTTAAACTTGACTCAATGGCATTGAAATAATATGTTATCACAAAAAATAGGTTCCGACTGGGATCTGACTCGCGATCCATATGTTCCACAGCACAAACGATCACTCCAACGCTCTTGACCAGATAGGAACTTTCAAACTCTGCAGATTAATTATCTAATTTTAAATAATGTGAATCAGCAGAAACCATGTTTTTCTTTGTTTTCTATGTACAGTTACGTCGACCCTGACCAGAGTGACCCCAAATACATTCCCAACATCTGTGTTTGATAAAAGCCATCATAACACCAAGTTTGATGAGAATAGGTGTACCAAAACTAAAGATGTGTGGAATCATTTTCTATTTTTAGTAACAGTGACCCCAAATGTCACCCAAAGCTATTTTTGACATAAGCTTGCTGTACTGTACACCAAGATTGATGATCTTATGTAAATGAAAACTAATATTATAAACAGGAATCCACATTTTTACAATCACAGTGAGAAAAAAACAAATTATGTTAGAAACTGGGATCTTGACCAAACGGACACACTCACCCAAAGAAAATACACATGGACAAAACAAACAAATATAGGAACACCTAAATCATGTTCCAGTATCACAGGACAGAACAGTGTAAATAAAACTTTTTCCTGCCAGGTGAAACCCTAACATACGCAAAGGCAACTGAAGGCATGTTATGTGAAACACAAAAATGCTCTTGAATATTTTGCAATACTTAAGAACCTTAAACGCATGTAATCAATGCCTTTGCAGAAAACAGAACAACAAGGAAAACACCCTTAAGGACCCGACAAAACAACCCAGAAGACACAAATCTCAGTCAGTCCCGGTTGGATTGAGGAACTACCTATCATAGAGTCCCCCGCCTGTTAAGTCTTCTAACGATTCTATATTGTGACAATTTTTAATGCAATATAACTAACTAATCGAGGTCAAAAATTAATTGGAACAGCTTTTAAGCTCTGATGTTTAAACGGAGGTGTTCTTAAAACTGTGGACGGCCGACTGGCAACAAACCAGCTTGAAAGCATACCATGGGCACTTCTGGCTAAATAGTGCTAAAACGGAAGACAAAAAACAACTTGTTTTAAACACCATCGCTGCATTCCTTTGTTTCAGAGTCACCTTAAATATAAATTTATTGACAAAGACAGTGTAACGTAACTGTTCAAAATGATACAGGCTTTAGCATACCTAATTGGTAATACCCAGTGGAATGATATCCAGATTTCCACATTTCGTCACACGAACACCAATACAGAAAATAAGACTTCTCATCGCTACCATCTTCACAATCAGGAATTGAGTTGCCAATTTGTTGCTTTGAGATGCACCTGAACCCATCGCAGTGGAAAGACTGTTTACAGGACATTATATCTATTGAGCAGATATTTTAAGAATAAAGAGTGACCATTGATTTTTATTTTTGTTTCAAATTACGACATGGATTGCAAAATATTAACAGTACATAATCAATATAATTAACACACACAATGATTTTAAAAATACCTCATCCATATATGGTATTTATTTCATTCGTGCAAAGATATTCTAATATCTTGATTTTCAACTATTATTATTTATTCCACTGACACCATACCGTAAATAAAATGTTACTATAAATATTATACCCTACTTTAAGTAAACTATAAAAACCACGATCATGAACTATCCATTTCAATCGCACATTACGCACCCTAAACACGCTGTTCAATAAATTATGGCAGCGTCCTGGTGCCAGCAGAGAGATTTATATTTGTCTAACGTACCACTTAGAATCTTCCACGTATGACTTAGTATCTCATATGGAGGAAAGACCTTATGATCAAAAACAGTTCATCTAAACTTGTTCCAAGGAGCTTGCCTAATTCTTAAAGGAAAGAGTTGCAAACTCGAGAGCTGAGACAACACAGTTGGCAGAATAATATATTGAAGCTCACGGTGGCTCTATCACATCTAACCGGATGAATAAAAGAAATTTGTCATGCAGCAAGAAGCCACAGCCTTCGACCGAGGTTCAACCAGTGTCTCAGCCTACACAAAGAGAAAGGCCAGCTTTTAAAAAGCTTGTATATATTATATGTAAGAAGGAACGTCATATAGCTAGGGAATGCAGAGACATATCCAAGAGAACAAGAGCTGTCTCCATAGGATGACACATGCCCCCGATGGCACTTTGAATGATAGTTATGGCCGATGTTAGAGTTTAGGACAATTGGATCTTCAAGATTCATTCAGGGGTCAAGGTTATAAAATTATCTGTCAGTGGGAAAGACCTATCAAAAATGGGTATTTTGTTAGTATGACCTTGACCTAACTTGAGTTAGTATAAGTTTGACATTTATGGATGGATTTTGAAATAACTAGACCTGGGTCGTGTGCGCGACACGTCGTCTTACTGTGCCACACATTTATGCGTAGTGACTTGAAAATCCATCCATGGATGACAAAGATATGGACTGGACACGCCCATCAATGCACTATCATGAAAAATGACCTTTACGTCTAAGTGTGACCTTGACCTTTAAGCTACGGACCTGGGTCTTGCGCGCGACACGTCGTCTTACTGTGGTACACATTCATGTTAAGTTATTTGAAAATCCATCCATGAATGACAAAGATATGGACTGGACACGCCCATCAATGCACTATCATGAAATATGACCTTTAGCGTCTAAGTGTGACCTTGACCTTTGAGCTACAGACCTGGGTCTTGCGCGCGACACGTTGTCTTACTGCGCCACACATTTATGCGTAGTTACTTGAAAATCCATCCATGGATGACAAAGATATGGACCGGACACGCCCATCAATGCACTATCATGAAAAATAACCTTTAACCTCTAAGTGTGACCTTGACCTTTGAGCTACGGACCTGGGTCTTGCGCGCGACACGTCGTCTTACTGTGGTACACATTCATGCAAAGTTTTTTGAAAATCCATCCATGGATGACAAAGATATGGGCGGGACACGCCCATCAATGCACTATCATGGAATATGGCCTTTAACGTCTAATAGTGACCTTGACCTTTGAACTACAGACCTGGGTCTTGCGCGCGACACGTTGTCTTACTGTACCACACATTTATGCGTAGTTACTTGAAAATCCATCCATGGATGACAAAGATATGGACCGGACACGCCCATCAATGCACTATCATGAAAAATGACCTTTAACGTCTAAGTGTGACCTTGAACTTTGAGCTACGGACCTGGGTCTTGCACGCGACACGTCGTCTTACTGTGGTACACATTCATGCCAAGTTTTTTGAAAATCCATCCATAGATGACAAAGATATGGACCGGACACGCCCATCAATGCACTATCATGAAATATGACCTTTAACGTCTAAGTGTGACCTTGACCTTTGAGCTATAGCCCTGGTTCTTGCGCGCGACACGTCGTCTTACTGTGCCACACATTTATGCGTAGTGACTTGAAAATCCATCCATGGATGACAAAGTATGGACCGGACACGCCCATCAATGCACTATCATGAAAATGACCTTTAACGTCTAAGTGTGACCTTGACCTTTGAGCTACGGACCTGGGTCTTGCGCGCGACACGTCGTCTTACTGTGGTACACATTCATGCCAAGTTATTTAAAAATCCATCCATGGATGACAAAGATATGGACCGGACACGCCCATCAATGCACTATCATAAAAAATGACCTTTAATGTCTAAGTGTGACCTTGACCTTTGAGCTACGGACCTGGGTCTTGCACGCGACACGTGGTCTTACTGTGGTACACATTCATGCCAAGTTATTTGAAAATCCATCCATGGATGACAAAGATATGGACCGGACACGAAAATTGCGGACAGACCGACAGACGGACAGACGGTTCAAAAACTATATGCCTCCCTTCGGGGGCATAAAAATAAGCGGTGCTGCTTTAGCTAGGAGGGGATCCTATGAGGAAAGACAAAAAATAGGCATGGCATGCAAGATTCCATACCCACAAACTGGAGAAAGGAAGACCCAGCGCAGAAAGACAGACAGTCTGATGACAGGAAAGTTGCGGCCTCAGTTATAGCAATATGTTTAGATGACGAACAGTTAAAGGACTGCATAGAAGATGGACGGTTTATGTTAGCACGTGGAAAAACCATTTCGGTCATAGCAAGCACCTGTACCATTGAGTCAGCAACAGGTGAGAAGAACTTGGTATTGAAGAAAGGATATATAGGCGATAAGGATGTCCAGCTTTCGAGTAACACAGGCTGTGTGTTGGCGGCTGTGAGGAAAGACCTCGTATCAGGGAGTCAAATGTTGGATAATAGGTATCTAATGGTTGCGATTGATGGACGTTCAAGCACAGTTCCTGCAGCAAGGATACAGGCTGATACACCATATTTTACAGGTGAAATTGAGGCAAAGGGTGTGCCAAACATGATATGTGATAATTGGTAATATAAGAGGAGTTTCAGATTGGCCAGACATAAACTGGAAAACACGAGATGAAAGACAGTCTTCATACAGCGAAGATGTTGCTGCAACTGGGATGACGAACACCCAGCATGCAATGAAAGTAGAAACTACGGAACCGTCTTAGGTTTGCAAAGTCAAAGAACAAAGGTTTAAAGTTGAGCAAATGAAAAATGCTCAGAAAGATAATAAGACGTTAAAGACACTTTGGACTTATGCTACAGATAAGGCGAAACTGAAAACAAAAACAGGTGTCAGGTTTCATTATGAAGTGACGAAGAGTGTATTATATAGAATCTCCGAGCAGAAAAAAAAAAGAGTTGTTACACATATAGTAGTCCCAACACAGTTCAGGAGAAGTGTTATGACATTTGCTCATAAGTCAATAGTCAGGGGACACTTACCAGCTAAAGAGACAGTTGATGGAATACGAACAAGTTTTCACTGGCCAACCATAACAAATGAAGCAACAAGGTTTTGCCGGTCATGTGATGTATGCCAGTAAGGTAAGTCTGTCTTGGCAGAGAAATGTAAGAACACTAGAAATGGTTCAAAAGAATATAGACATCCAGATAGATCAGAAAGACAATCTGATGGCTGATAACAGACCAGAGTCACACAGTTGTGATGATAGAGGATGGAACCGAAATCGTTAGAAGTCATCTATTAAGTACACAAAAAGAGGACCACGTTGCAATATCAGAAAGGATAACAGGAAAGATGAGAAAAACTTCGTATAATCTAGCTAATGTTGAATGTAAACTTGGCTTCCTTCGACGCAAAATCAGTTGGGCAAAGATTTCTAAATAATGGTAACATTTCTGACTTACAGACGAAAAACGTGCTTTCTTTCCCAGGGTTTTTGCTCTTTATTTGAAGAAAATCCACCTAGTATTAAAAAAGGTATAATAAAATCTGTAAAAAGACCCTTTGGAAGCAAAGAGTGCAACCACGAAGAATAATAGCAGACTCGGTTTGTTTGAGTCTGTTCATGAGAGGTAATGGGATTGTGCAACACCTCTCACGCCCCCTAGCACCGACTTAAGCGGAACTCTATTAGACATATGTTGAATGGACTCCATGATTCCAAAGGACCAGAAAATATAACAACACTGAATCCAAGTACGGGGAGACTTTTTACAGCCGCCACACGGCACTTAAAGATTGCTGTTGTGATAGTAAATAAAATCTGTAAAAAGACCCTTTGGAAGCAAAGAGTGCAACCACGAAGAATAAAAGCAGACTCGGTTTGATTGAGTCTGTTCATGAGAGGTAATGGGATTGTGCAACACCTCTCACGCCCCCTAGCACCGGCTTAAGCGGAACTCTATTAGACATATGTTGAATGGACTCCACGATTCCAAAGGACCAGAAAATATAACAACACTGAGTCGACTGACCAAGTTACTATATTTAGTAATATTTAGCCATCGACTGTACCTTCAAGTCACGTGGGTTCTCCACCGCGAGTTAAATACATATTTTATCTATTTGCCGAAGATGATAAACGTGCGATTGAAATTGGTTAATAGATTTCCTGTTCATGACCATGTTCTTATAGTATACCTATGGGTAGAGCATAACATATTCGGGCGCGTTTTCTTTCTGGTTTGTTGCAAGCGATCACATCTGTTCAAATATAACGTTTTTTTTTATTTCATGATACTTTAAGCGTTTCTGTTTTCACCTGTAAATGTGTAGCTCGTCGTTAACTTATAGAAGTCAATTACAAACTAATGAATATATTTTTGACTTCAAAATTGTTCTATTTTTGGTTTGTTATTCAACATAAGTGCATGTTACATATGTCAACATAGAGGGTTGATTAGGAAGTTAAAAGCTTATTGTTTCAGAAACTCTCCCCATTTATTCTATTTTTAATGAAAGGTCCTTATATTAAAATTAGTGTTGACTTTATTTTCCCCAAAAGTAAGCGTTCCTCGAAGTTATTTTTAAAACGCTTTAAAGTGACAAAATAAAACAGTAACCAATCAATATAGTAGGGGAGAGTCACCAAAATGTATACAATACATACTATGGTTCTTGAACTCCATGACTGACATAATCGTACACGCTCACGCACACAAACACGCAAACGCACACACATATCCACACACAGCTATATATTTATTGAAAGCAATTTCCAAGCTTTTCTTAACCATGCAACAACATTTAAGAAATATTATATGCACCATTTCGTATGTATAGTAATCTAGATACGGCGTCATTTTTTTACGTCATGCGTAACCTGAAAACAAGTTTTAAAATATTAAGAACTTACCACAAGTCCTCTCATCGCTGAAATCCACACAATCAGGAATTGCATTACACCTCTTTTCTTCAGAAATACACTTGTATGTATCACACCTATATTCGTCGTTTTCACAAGGTGTTAATCCTGAAAAAATTATAATGTTATAAAAAATGATAATGTATCAGCTCAATTGCTAAAAACTTTCAAAAATATGAATAAATAGTTAACTTAAAATTTGTCAGTTTTTTTTGTACTTTAACTTCGTTTTCTTTTTGTTTTGTAGGTAAAAGGTAAAGATACCATTGAAGTTTTTGCTTCAAATATTACATTGCGCGACAGATCTTTTAAACATTTAACACTTATGCGGACAATCCTAAGAACTTCTAATTAATGTCAGTCGGCCTAAAGTATGGTTCGTTTTATTCTGAGCGAATTGCAAACTGACACCTATTATTTGCCAGTGGGATAGGAATGATGAAAGTATTGCAAAAGCTGATGCAAGCGTAAAATATCCCATGGCGAACGTTAAAAGGGAAGCAAATCCAAAAGTATTAATTTTTATTCAAGATGACAGCCATTTCAAATAGGCAAACAATAATCTTTTCGAAAATTATTATATACAAATGAGTTAAAGACACCATTTTTCATATTTTAATGGATTTTATTTACTTCTGAGCCAGTCTGGTTCTAAATGCAGGTACATTGTTGTATATCAGGTAGAAAGTGTTGCCTTTAGCCAACAGCGTTTTTATATGATTTGACCTCGTGGTCTATTTTTAACACAGGCGACCCATTGTTGAACCACTTCGCTTAGGTTTAACAACAAGCAACTTTAGTGAATTGAATTGATATTCCTCGCCAAATAGGTTGTTTCATGAGCCTATATTTAGAAAGATATTTTACTAGTGCATTGCATTTTGTGGGAATAATGGCCGTCGTGAAAATAATACATAGAAATATAGAGAGGCCTATAATACATTGTTGGATGAAGACAGTGATCGAAATTTCCCATTGTCAAAAATATCAATTTATTTGTATAAAACAAACACAGTTTGCCGCCATTTTGTGTATGCTATTTTTGTTCGCGTGACGTCACAATGGCGTCTCTCTATCCAGTTCGCGCGTTTTGTATATATACTTGAAATGGATTAGAAATAAAAGGAAAGAGAGAAAAAAATAAGGTTTAGAAAGAAACCTCCAGTATTGGCACGAACGAAACTTAAGAGTTTCAGTTAGAGGAGTACGTCTCCATAGCGCAGCAAGTCCAGGTTGCGCAGCAAGTCCAGTAAAAGGTGTAAGTCCAATTCGGAAGAGTTAGTCTTCCAAGCGCAGCAAGTCCAGGTTGCGCAGCAAGTCCAGTAAGAGGAGCAAGTCTAATTCAGAAGAGTAAGTCTTCCAAGTGCAGCAAGTCCAGGTTGCGCAGCAAGTCCAGTAAAAGGAGCAAGTCCAATTTGGAAGAGTAAGTATTCCAAGTGCAGCAAGTCCAGGTTGCGCAACAAGTCCAGTAAAAGGAGAAAGTCCAATTTGGACGAGTAAGACTTCCAAGTGCAGCAAGTCCAGGTTGTGCAGCAAGTCCAGTAACAGGAGCAAGTCCAATTCGGAGGAGTAGGTCTTCCAAGTGCAGCAAGTCCAGGTTGTGCAGCAAGTCCAGTAAAAGGAGCAAGTCTAATTCGGAGGAGTAAGTCTTCCAAGTGCAGCAAGTCCAGGTTGCGCAGCAAGTCTAGTGAGAGGAGCAATTTAAATTAAAGGAGCAAGTCTAAGAAGCGAAGCAAGTCTAAGAAGCGAAGCAAATTTAAGACGTGAAGCAAGTCCAGGAAGTGAAGCACGTCTAAGAAGCGAAGCAAGTCTAAGACGTGAAGCAAGTCTAGGGGTACAGCAAGTCAAGTATATCTAGGAAACCTTCATCGTGTATACTGCTTGGAAGATACCTCAGATATTGTCACCATTATAGTTAACCCAAAACTTGAAAAAATTGGGGGCTCGTCCGGGATTTACTATAATAATATTGCAGCTATCATAACAAGCATGATGTATTACGATGAATAGTTGAGACTTCGCGAGAGACTTGGATTGTCCGGTGGAGACCTGATCCTTTTCATCAAAGATAAGGAAGAGGAATGTATAGCAAGGGAAGAGAGAGCTCAACGACGTGATGAAGAAAGGAGACAGATGGAGATGAACTTTGAACTGCAAACGAAGGAGAGAGACTTAGAGATTGAGCGTTTGAGGGTCAACAGAGTAGACAGTACTGATACTTGTAAGGCGTACTGACCTAAGATTCCAAAGTTTGATGAAGAGCACGATAACATTGACGCATATCTGGAAAGGTTTGAGAGATATGCTCAAAGTCAAAAGTGGGAAGAGGAGAGCTGGGCCATAAGTCTTAGCTCGCTTTTAACAGGAATGGGACTGGAGGTGTACACAAGCATGCCACAAGAAGAGGCCTGTAATTACGATTCTCTCAAGAAAGCGATCCTAAGGAAGTATCAGTTGACTGAAGAGGGATTCAGATCTAAATTTCGACAAAGTAAACCAGACCAAGGAGAGTCGGTCTTCCAATTTGTGTCAAGAATAAAGAGATACTTCAGTCGTTGGACTGAACTGGCTGGAATAGAAAAGACGTATGAATCCTTATGTGATTTAATGGTAAGAGAGCAGTTTATTGAAGGTTGTTCGGCCGAATTAGCAGTGTTTCTGAAAGAGAGAACACCAAAGTCGATGGACGAGATAACACGTCTTGCAGAGCAGTACATCGAAGCACATAAGGGGACACCTTCAATATTGTCTAAGAGTGTTGCGCAACAAAGGAAGCACAACTCTACCAATCATGAGCAGTCCAGTCGAAAGACAGAAGAGAAGAATGGGTTGCGGAAAACCTGCTTTATATGTAATAAAGCAGGTCATTTAGCGCGTGACTGTAGACAAAACAGCAGGAGTAACACTCCAAAGAGTTGCATTATCTGTAATAAAGCAGGACAATTAGCCAGAGATTGTAAGCAGATGAGATCAGCTCCAGCAAAGAATGACCAGAAGTTAGCAGCAGTGTGTGTTCAAACGGAAGTAGAAAACAGTCCATTGAAAAACAATACTGAAGACGGAAAATTGAAGTTGGCAAGTGGGGAGTCAGTCCCAATACTTGCAGGAGTTTGTACCATTGACAGCTTAAAAGGGGAGAGGAACTTAGAGGTACAGAGAGGATTCGTAGGAACAGAAGAAGTAAAAGTGTTAAGGGACACTGGATGCGAATCCGCTGCTGTAAGACGAGACTTAGTCAAAGAAGAGCAATTTCTAGGCAAAGAAATAGTGATGATCACAATAGATGGGGACGCCAAAGTTGTACCTATGGCGAAGATATGGGTTGACACTCCGTATTACATTGGAGAAATTGAGGCAATGGTACCAAAATCGTTGCTTTGTGACTTAGTCATTGGGAATGTTCCTGGTGTACTTGATAGACCTGATCCTGAATGGAAAAAGAAGATTGCTTATACATCAGTAGCTGCGGTTATGACAAGATCACAGAGTAGAAAAGCAGAGCTACCAATGAAAGCACTGAATGTGCCGAAACCCTCCTGTGAAACAGAAGTTAATGTGGAGACATTAAAGGCATCACAGAAGGAAGATAAAGCATTGCAAAAGCTGTGGGATTTAGCAAAGACAGAAGACATGCTCGAAACCAAGGGTGGTGCAAAATACAAATTTGCAATAAGAAATGGAGTGCTGTATAGAGTTTATCTTCAGACGAAAGGGGCGTATGACTACGAGATCAAACAGATTGTCGTACCAGCAAGCAAACGCAAAAGAGTGATGGAACTTGCTCACGAATCGATCGTTGGAGGACATCTTTCAGCGAAGAAAACAGAGGACAGGATCACGTCAAGTTTCTATTGGCCTGGGATTTCAAGTGAAGTTGGACGATTTTGCCGATCTTGTGACAAATGCCAAAAGACCATTCCGAAAGGCCGAGTTAAGAAGGTTCCTTTGGGAGACATGCCAGTGATTGAAGAACCCTTCCACAGAATAGCCATAGATTTAATAGGACCTATTGCACCAGTGTCAGACAGTGGAAACAGATATATATTAACAGTGGTTGATTATGCCACGCGATACCAAGAAGCGGTAGCATTACCACGAATTGACACAGAAAGAGTAGCAGAAGCACTTCTTGACATCTTTTCGAGAGTAGGTCTTCCAGGTGAAGTTTTAAGTGACAGAGGCAGCCAATTTACTTCTGACCTGATGAAAGAAGTAAGTCGTCTTATATCAGTGAAGCAACTCTTCACCACACCATACAACCCGAAGTGCAATGGATTTTGTGAGCGTATGAATGGAGTCCTGAAGAGCATGTTAAAGAAGATGTGCCAAGAAAGACCCAAAGATTGGGATAGATACCTTTCGGCAGTATTATTTGCTTATAGAGAAGTACCACAATCAAGTACAGGATTCTCACCCTTTGAACTTTTATATGGAAGAACAGTGCGGGGACCAATGCAAGTGTTGAAAGAAATATGGACAGCGAAAGAAAATCCTGAGACACAGAACACATATCAATATGTATTTGATTTAAAGCAGCGGTTGGAAGAAACGTGCAAGATAGCAAGAGAAAGTCTAAATAGAGCTCAGAAGACATACAAACATCATTACGATAAAAAAGCTCGCAAACGAGTATTAAAAACTTGGCGACAAAGTACTACTCCTGCTTCCGACAGATAAGAATAAGATGATGCTACAATGGAAAGGACCATATGAAGTTGTTGAGGCTATCAACGGGAGTTGACTATAGAATAAATGTTGGTGATAGAACGAGAACATATCACATTAATTTGCTAAAGAAGTATGAAGAACGCAAAGACACGATTGCAGCAAGTGTGGCAATTATAAGAAGATGACAACCATATTCAAGGTGTGAGCGGTAGATGATGAAAGTCTTCTAGAGTTTCCAGGATACACAAGTGGTGAAACATTTTGTGATGTCAAGATCTGTGAAAGACTTACTCAGGAACAGAGAAAGCAAGTCTTAGATCTTCTTCAAGAATTTAGTGAGGTGTTCTCCGAACAACCAGGAACAACTCCTCTCATACAGCACCACGTCGAACTGATTGACCAGAAACCTATCCGAGTGAAGCAGTACCAAATACCATACGCTAAGCGTCAAAATGTGGAAGATGAAATTAAGAAGATGCTGGAAGCTGATGTTATAGAACAATCTGTATCCGAGTACAATGCACCTATCGTAATTGTAAAGAAGAAAGACGGAAGCAATAGATTCTGCATTGACTTTCGACGCCTTAATTCTGTGACCAAGTTTGATACAGAACCTATGGCTAGTGTGGATGATATTCTGGCAAGACTGAAAGATGATAAGTTTTTTACAAAGATCGACTTATGTAAAGGTTACTGGCAGATTCCAGTTGCTGAAAGTTGCGAAGAATGACAGCATTTTCTACAGACAGAGGGAGTTACCAGTTTAAGAAATGCCATTTGGAATGGTCAACTCTAGGGCGACCTTCAATCGTATGATGAGGAAGCTGCTAGCAGGATGTAACAACGTTGATAATTATATCGACGATATGATAGGACATACTCCAACTTGGAATGATCATCTTGTTATGCTACGAGACCTCCTCCAAAGACTTAAAGAAGCATGTCTTACAGTTAAACTATCAAAATGTTTTATTGGGTTTGGCAACATTGGATTTACAGGACATATGGTTGGAAATGGAATAGTTCAGATGGAAGAGGAGAAACTTAATCGCATAAGGCAAGCAGCAGTTCCAAAAACCAAAAGACAAGTTAGGGCATTTTTAGGATTAGCAGGCTATTACAGAAAATTCATACCTTCATTTGCCGAAATAGCAGCACCTCTAACAGATTTGACGAAAAAGGGACAGCTGAATTATGTCAAATGGGAAGCAAGTCAAGATAGTGCTTTTAATACCTTGAAGGATCAACTCACCAGATCGCCTATTCTTCGACTACCAGATTTTTCTAAACAATTCATTTTACAGTGTGATGGTTCAAGTACCGGGATTGGAGCGGCGTTACTGCAGCAGTATGAAGAGGGTTTATTTCCAGTTGCCTTTGCCAGCAAGAAGCTGCTCGATCGTGAGAAGAACTACTCGGTTGGAGAAAAAGAGTGCCTTGCCATAGTATTCGGAATAAAAAAATTCCAGAAGTATCTTTTTGGGAAGGAATTCGTCATACAAACAGACCACAATTCTTTAGCATATATCCAGAAATCCACACCAGATAATGGAAGATTAGTGAGATGGGCATTATTTTTGCAGTCATATAAATTCCAGATTGAGGCAATAAAAGGATCAGACAACATCTTTGCAGATTATCTGAGCAGACAAGATGAAGATGATGAAGACAGTCCCCACATTACAATATCAACAGAGGATATGCAGACAGAATAAATCAGATATTTTTGCCATGATTTTGAAATATGGAATATTTCTTTAGAAGGAGGCTGTTGTCAAAAATATCAATTTATTTGTATAAAACAAACACAATTTGCCGCCATTTTGTGTATGCTATTTTTGTTCGCGTGACGTCACAATGGCGTCTCTCTATCCGGTTCGCGCGTTTTGTATATATACTTGAAATGGATTAGAAATAAAAGAAAAGAGAGAAAAAAATAAGGTTTAGAAAGAAACCTCCAGTATTGTCACTAACGAAACTGAAGAGTTTCAGTTAGAGGAGTACGTCTCCAAAGCGCAGCAAGTCCAGGTTGCGCAGCAAGTCCAGTAAAAGGTGTAAGTCCAATTCGGAAGAGTTAGTCTTCCAAGTGCAGCAAGTCCAGGTTGCGCAGCAAGTCCAGTAAGAGGAGCAAGTCTAATTCAGAAGAGTAAGTCTTCCAAGTGCAGCAAGTCCAGGTTGCGCAGCAAGTCCAGGTTGCGCAGCAAGTCCAGTAAAAGGAGCAAGTCCAATTTGGAAGAGTAAGTCTTCCAAGTGCAGCAAGTCCAGGTTGCGCAACAAGTCCAGTAAAAGGAGCAAGTCCAATTTGGACGAGTAAGTCTTCCAAGTGCAGCAAGTCCAGGTTGTGCAGCAAGTCCAGTAACAGGAGCAAGTCCAATTCGGAGGAGTAAGTCTTCCAAGTGCAGCAAGTCCAGGTTGTGCAGCAAGTAAAAGGAGCAAGTCTAATTCGGAGGAGTAAGTCTTCCAAGTGAAGCAAGTCCAGGTTGCGCAGCAAGTCTAGTGAGAGGAGCAATTTAAATTAAAGGAGCAAGTCTAAGAAGCGAAGCAAGTCTAAGAAGCGAAGCAAATCTAAGACGTGAAGCAAGTCCAGGAAGTGAAGCACGTCTAAGAAGCGAAGCAAGTCTAAGACGTGAAGCATGTCTAGGGGTACAGCAAGTCAAGTATATCTAGGAAACCTTCATCGTGTATACTGCTTGGAAGATACCTCAGATATTGTCACCATTATAGTTAACCCAAAACTTGACACCCATGTACCCCTTTTCAGGTAAACGATTGGAAAAATTATGACGTCATAGATATGGTGACCTTAGAGGAAATTAAAACGGCATAATGTTAGTGATTCGTGGATTTTCAGATGCCAAAGTCCTTGAAAACGATTTGCAAGTGCAGTATTGATAAATTTGTTGAAAAAGTGTTTATTCTAGCAGATAAAGCAGTCACATGAAAGATACTTGAATTTAAGATACTGAAGATATATAAAGTGATTAAGGTAGGAAAATCACCAAATAAAGATACTTAGACAAAAGATATTTGTTTGATGGGACAAATGTTCGATTACAATTAAAGTTATTATCTGGTTCTTTGTCGTCAAATCGAATAAAAAATAACTACATATATACATAAACATACTATTGTTTTCTGTATCTGTTCAGTTTAATGCGGCGACAAATCAGTTTGATTGCAAAATACATAAAAAACTGATTAATGATGCACTCAAGAGCAAGTTTATTCTTATGCATAAACACGTTTAAAACGGAAACAATATGTTTTATTGTCCTATTAATAAATCCAGTGGATACATACTACCTCCTAAACTTATGATCAATTTAAGAAACCTCAGAATGTAACAGAAAGAATGATTCAATTCCAGCAGACTAGGCTGACAATGATATAATGATCAATTATACGCCTACAACAAATTTATGGTTTTCATAAGGAATTTTTTTGTGTATAAAACTTACATCCCGAGTCCTTCAATTGAACAGGATTTGATCGCTAAACATTTCACTCTACGTTCGCATAGTTGATCAGCATATTTAAACATTTCAATATGTTTTGTTTTACTACATTGCTTAAACAATCATACTAAATTCCTTTAAGAGCACTACTAACGTATTCAATCGCGTGAAAAGATAGTTCGATAATGTAAATGCAAACTATGGTATTACCCTGTTGTCAGTAGAAAATTCAGAAAAACAGTAGAAAATAAAATTTCAATATTTCAAATAAATATAAGTAAGTCCCCTTATTACATTTGGATGTTCCCACATATAAATTTCGATAAATCCAATTTGCAAAAGACTTTAATGAACATTTTCAATATGGTTTAGAAAGACAAGCATTGTCCTCAATCGCGGAAGTTATTATTCACTGTTACCTTCCTACTTTATATTTGTTTTAATGATACTCCCGCTTTCATAGCCTTGGGTATTGTATAATCACCCCTTGGATGTGGTACCTGCTTTTTAATTTTGTCTTTTGACAGTTCCTGTGATACGCAGGCTCCATAACCTCAGATCCCCTTTCTAAATTCCAGTTTGTTTAGTTCTGCCCATTGTTTTCTCGTTTGGGGCAAACCCTTTACTTTATCTGGGGACAAACGCCGCTCTTCATGGAATTACACGCCTTAACACGTGTATCATTGAAGGTTCCATGTTCACCGCCGTTTGAATACATCTCCGGATGTCTCTAAATTGCTTTTTGTACTTTTAACATGTGTAAATGTTGAGTTCTGCTCAACCCGGGGCTAGAGGGCGTGGACGGTAGCATGCATTTCCACTACCGTCCATGAACAGGCTCAATCAAACCGAGCCTGCAACATTTTCGTTTTTGTCGTGTTGGGCGACCTGTGAAGTTTCCACTTTTCTCTATACTAAGTTTGATAGAAATTCTGTGTTCTTGGTCCTGACAACTTACCATTCAAATTTGGTTAAACAATAACGTTACATTACAAGAGGGTATGGTCCGGTTTATTACGAGATACAGTGCTTCTTTTTTTGTTGTTGTTATTCAGCCTTTTTCAGTTGACCGCTAAACTTCGCTCTTCAGATCTAATGAAATTTGAGGAAAACAAATGATAGGTAGTTTCTGATGTTCACTGACACTGAAGTGCATTAACGTTTGCTTGCTGTATTTAGTAGTGTTTCTGCAATGGCATCAATACACGTGTAAATGGTCCGCTGATAAACGTTGCTGTAACAGCACTGAACACAACCAAGCAAAACAATAGCAGACAAGTTTAGTATGAGTCTGCTCTTTAGTTGTAAAGAAATGTGCAACCTAGCAACGGCTTTAGCGGAACTCTGTTATAATGATACTGAACGGACTCAAAAAGTAAAAAGGACTGGAAGATTTTTATGTAATTATTTACACCATCATTCTTGTGTTTTACATATCGTGTCTTCAGTAACCACTGCGTGTATAAGCGATTACTATGTATACATTGTATACTGTTTAATAAAGTATTTACATAATGGGGGTATAGAGTGTACGGTTTGTGTTTAAAAACCTCTGCTGACCATTCAAAGGCGTTGTTCCATTTCTTTGCGTTGTGATGCTTTCTATCACGTTTATAATTATATATGCGCTGCTGAAGGGTTATGTTTTGAAGAGGCTGCGTTCTTGCAACATGGGATCTACTTTTCAGATTATATTTACTTCACAACAGAGGGTGTTAAGTGCTGTGTGGCGGCTGTAAAAAGTCGCCCCGACTTCCTCTCAGTGTTGTTATATTTTCTGGTCCTTCGGGATCATTGATTTTAACTCATTTAGATTTGAAGATTGAATACTGCTTAAGCCGGTGCTAGGGGGCGTGGGCAGTGTTGCATTTTCCATTACTGCTCATGAACAGACTCAATCAAACCGAGTCTGCAATTTTCAGTTTGCCTTGTTTTCGGTGCTTCCGAGGGATCTACTTTTCAGATTATATTTACTGTGAAAATTGCACAGTATCCAAGAAACTTATGGGATGTGTATAGTGTACCCTTAGTTGCTTGTTCCAGAGAAGAATGGCTGGAAGAAAGAAAACGAATGCGTTTTGGCGTACTGTCAAGCAAGAACACGACAATATGAAAACTCGACAAAAAGGTGTTTGTCATCAAGTTTTGTGTCGGCGGACGACAAAACGATAACATGACACATTCTACGAAGAAATCCTACCTTCAGAGGGCGCCGACAAGACAAATGTATCTGTCGAGTTCTTGCGTTTGAGAGTATGAATATGTCATGTTGGCGCCTACATTTGTCGTGTTGTCGTATTGTCGTGACTTCGCGCCGCCGACACACAAACACGACACATTCCATATGAGTTTTCGTGCTTTTTTATTCGTCCAGCCGAAAGGAAAACACAAAAATACCTTATTTGTCGTGATTTCGTGTTTTCGCTCCGCAGACACACGACAAATACTTAACACTTAACTTAAATTCTCCGGTATCATTGGTCTTACACATGTTCAATCTTGCTGTTTCAGTAATATAGTATGTATCATTTAAATCAAACTTTGTTCTTATAACTGTCATATAAGAAATCTGCAATAAGACAAGGGCGTGATTATAGAAGCATGTGACCACAAACAAAATTGTACAATGTTGGTGAGGTATCAGATATATTTTGATAATAAGACAGTATCTATGGGGCAAGCCTTACAGCTAATCGCCATATTTTGAGAAAACAATATCAAACTCAAACTACACCAAATCATTGTTGTACATAAATATTGAGAGCATATAAAACTTGTAAAATAATCTACAAAATAATTGTCAGTTTACTGATATATACACTGAGTTCCAGAAAAGGAATGCATAAAAGTGTCACACTTTCGGACAGTTCAGCGCCTTTAAAAACTCACTAATTCAATAAAACTGTTACATATCTTCGTGCTGATGCATGTGCAATAATGAGCTAAAATTTCACATAGAAAGGTTTAACGAAGTTTTCAGCAAGTGTTTACATTTATTTTTGTACAAATGGCATTAAGTTTTAAAGAAGGACAACCTTTTAGAATAGTTCAAGTATCCAGTCCTAAAGGACAAAACGATGGAACATGTAATGGACAGGTAGATTGTTGGTAAAGATATTGTTGGTTTACCAAATATTTCTATGCTTTGATGAATACTCTTAAACCTTAAAATATCTTTCTCCCGCTTCCCATTTAATTAAAAGCTGGGTAGCCAGGTAGGAAAAATAGTTTTCAAAAAGTAATTTTGTTTTGATGAACAGTTGCAATTTACAGTGCTATATGTGGTATGAAGTATGTCTTAGCCCATGTGCTAATTTAAAATGGCACAAACATTTAGTCATAAACACATATTTTGTCTGATTAATTTTAATATTTAATGTTTAATGTTTCCGACGACCGAAAGGGCCTGTTTCTAACTTTTAAAGAGAATGTGACATAAATTCTATACCGCGCTTGAAAAATGAAACAAATTATCTTTTAAATGCTTATAATCTATTTACTGAATTTGAGGTTTACGTTAAAAACAAATGATACATTTCATTCTTTAGAAATTATTATACGGCTGTCTTACATAGTATTTGTAACTATTCACAGACCATTATCAGGGAAAAGTGACAATAGAATCGGAAAATAGTTGCAAAGATCACAGATAAACTAAATTAATGATGATATCATGTTTGCGACAGAAATCCACCTCAGTGCTAGCTTAATCTAATAGCGAGCTTCAAAATTCAGTCAATGCTTTACAAATGAGTGAAAAAAGTAGTTTTACATACTTCATCAACAATCCTTTTGCAGTATCACACACTCATACTAAACTAGCATACGTATTCAACATGTTGTGTGCATGTTTATAGGTTGTGCTACAAAAACATTTAGATAATGTTGATAGATATATAAAATGTTCACATTTTGAAAATTAGGTTTTGAAATCTGAACGGCGGCTAAAACATTTTGAACCTCCCGCAGAGCAAGAGGATTATAGCACTTTAACTGGTAGAAAAAGAGCCTATAACGGGAGATATTTTGAACATTATCACCGTATACCCTAGTCATTAGCTGTTAACTACGCATAAAAGTGAGCGCAAGATAGGCCATTTTCTTACTGTGCGCTATATCAAATATCATCAGTCCAGATCTCTTTGCGCTTCTTGCATATCCGTAATTGTTCGGCGCATGTCTAACGGAAGACGCCAAAGCAAAAACAAGGCAACTCGACAAACAGACATTTGTCGATCCTGTCAGCGGGGCGAGGACACACAAAAAACCCCACTAAAACTCGACAAATTAGGCTTTGGCGAAGTCACGACAACATGACAAAGGGCGCCAAAAACACATATTCATACCCGTCAACACGAATATCGACAAACAAATATGTCGTGTCGGCATCTTCGTGTAAAACGTGTTAAGTTTTAGTGTTCTTACCTCGGCAGCATGCTAACGCTTCATGGCAGAAATCAGCAACCACAATCACCTTCCCCTGAGCCCCTTTGAATGCAATAGAGGAAAGTCTTTTTTAATTCAGTATTAAGAATATCATATGTGAGCAAAGTTCATGCGCTAGGTAATGCTTATATGAGGTTTGGTGATTCAGGCTAAAGTTTTTTTCTGACTCAAAACCCTTTTCATGCTCGGACGGAGAAAGGCACGGACTTATGGACAGACATCGCCTGAACGGAGGATTAAAAATACATTTTGAATAATTAGATGGAATATGTGGCCTCAGTAATATTAGCAAGGTTTTCTATTATTTAACAAAGTGTCATATTGTGTGATCCTTGATCACGAAATATCAAATTCCTTCGACATTTTATTAAGATAAACGTTCTGAACAAATTTAATGAAGAATGGGCCAAAAGTGTAAACAAGTCAAGAGGATTACGGTCAACTGAGGACGAGAACATGTGAGGAAGAAAGACATGAATGTTAACTAAGATAACTAACTGTTTAAGTTGATGAATTTAAAAAAGGGTTTGAAAACTCATTGTTGTCGCTAGTAGTATATGGGCTACATTACATCCAGTTTATTTATAGTAACTTATTTACATATAAGAACGATAGGCAGCGGATTTATTACTCGGAAATGTATTTATAGCATCATGCGCGACCTGCTAAAGAAGTAACTATGATCTTAAGCTGAAGGAATTACTATATGCTCTCTGACAATGATATTAATGAAGAGACCGTAAGTATTAACTGCGAAGAAAATAGGTTATTGACCAGCACTAACTGAATTTCCGTCGTTATCCAACGTATGCTTCGTTCAATACATCTAAATTTTCCTCTAGTATTAAAAGTAAAACATAATTTTTTATGAATACTTTGTTTCATCTCCCACTTGGTAGATCAAATACGGGGACATATGGACAATGTCAATTAACGGTCGTGTTTCCCTTTATTACCAAAAGTATCCATTTGACCCTTCGTCAAATCTTGTTAAAATTATAATATTTCACAAATCTATTTGATCTCATCTGTTGTTACTGACTAATCGTTTATTTTTAGCAGACAAGTCATTTTTGAAATCATATTAACTACCGTAAGAACATCTGTCTTAGACATTAACTAGACTTTCACAGGTAAAAGTTTCTCCACTATGAATCATTAAAAGGGTAATTTTTGAAACTTATCACCTTCTCCCAGAACTACACTAGTACATGTATAAAACATTCATTTACATATAAAAAATGTTTGTAAGCGCTTATTGTTCTATGTTCTAATAATGTAAAGTAAGTACGAGTTCAATAGATTAAAATATTCGCGTTTATATATCAATTTACACCAAATATAGCGATGAAATCGTACTATCGTCCGTTTGTAAGCACCTTTTTTAAACTTTATGACATCAAAAACGTCTGATTCTTCGATTTCTCATTAACCATTTTTCTCTACATTTGTCAACATTGATATTTACCTTGTTATTATATTAGATTATAGCGCGTGTTCGTCTCATATTTTAGTAACAGATGCACAAGACTAACGACACAATATCTTAAGTGATCGTATTTATATTGCAACTGTGAAATAATGCTACAGGTCATAACCCATTGGATGAAACAATTCTAAAAATGCAGTTAACCCTAAATCTTTCATTTAGAGCTCATTCGATCAAAGAGTGAACATGTATTTGATTTAGCAAATCATTTTAATATAGTAACCTTAATCAGTCTTTATGACGTGTGAAGTTATCAATTTAGATACGGGTCCATTTAAATTCAGGGAGGCTAATTATTTTCTATATTACTCGGGGCATAACATAAAAAATCAACTTGAACAAACTTTCCAAACAAATACTGAACAGTTAATTAAACTAACCCTGTCTAAAAGCGAATGTTACAAAATTCGCTTTACCAGACGCAGACATTATAACAGAAGAAACTGCATACAACCTATTATAAAAGTAATGTTATTTGCTTATTGTATACCAGTTAATGAAAGTTCTGTGATACTATTAATTTGGAAAAAAATGAAACGAACTTTTTCTTTTTTAGATGTCAGCCCTCTGCACTGTAGACCAAATATAGCAATGAAATATTGCCAAGTACTTCCAAATTATAAGATATATCTCATAATTTGTTTTATAATATTTTATAAGTCTTTCAGTCCCTTACTTTTATCAAATTTATGCGTCGTTTAAAGGACAGAAAGCAATTCCATTTTTAACATTGACTTTTTGTGAGAATAATTACACTTTAAATGAGATTATTTTGTGAATTTAATTATGTCAGTCCAATATGCATATTTTATATTCTAGGAGAGTTTACAGACGTTCGTTGACGAGTGACAATTAAAAGATTGCAACAAAGTAGCGAGACACCGTGAAATAGAAATATAATCATCTTATTGTCAAGTATTAATCAAGTTGAAATTATAGTGCTCTAGTAGATTTTGCTGATTTCATTCAGCTTGTTTATTTGTCAAGTTGTTTACAACGTCACACATAATGCGATACTTCTACATTAGAATCAACGCAACTAGAGATATCAACAAATATCAAAATATGTGTAATAAGTATTCATTTAAATTATAAATTTTAGATTTAAAAAATCCTTGCTTTCCGAATCGGGTGTGCATGTGTAAATTAATATTTTTCATTTCGTCAAAAATTTCGAAATATTTTAAATATTTGAAGCAGATAAAATAAATTTGCATACGCTCCAGACTTAAATAGTTATTCCTCGCTTATTGCTTTTATTGCCGTCTATGGCGAATAGGGGGTAATTAATGGGGCAGATATCGGATATTGTGTACATAAAATAAAAATCCAAAATAATAAAGTTTTATTCTTTCATTAATCGAATTTACTTCAACTGCTCAATAAATAAATTCTCATAAATAGGATAATTGCTCATGTTTAGCTATATATCGTAAAGTAATGAATAAAGAATACATAAATGCACCCGAAAATGATCTTCCGTTAAAGTATTATGAACGATAATGTTTGTTTCTGAAAATGCCGAATCAACAAAAGAAATCATGCACAAGTCAAATCAATATTGAGAATGAATTAATTAATATTTACACAATATTTCATTTTTCACGCCGGTTCTCAAATAATCAATTTTCTGACATTTACTCGATGACAATAATCTTTAATCTAATTGTTCATAATGTTAAATTGTTAAGTTACGGTTTACCCATTTATGCGCTTATATAGTATGAGACGAACACGCGTTTAATAATAAAGGTAATACATGACCATTAATGGACATTACCCATATGTCCCCGTATTTGATCTATCAAGTGGGAGATGAAACAATGTATTAATTAAATTTACGTTTTAAACTTTTTATACTAGAGGAATATTTAGAGGTATTGAAAGAAACATACGTTGTATAACCACGGAAATTTTATTAGTGCTGGTCAATAACCTATTTTCTTCGAAGTTAATATTTTTATCGGTCCTTTCATTAAAATCATGATCACAGAGCTTATAGTAATTCCCTTAGTTTAAGATTATAATTACTCCTTTATTAGGTCGCGCAAACCCGTCCGCTTAGCTCAGTAGGGAAAACTTTGGTCTACTGATCGCGGGGTCGTCACTTCGATCCTCGGGCGGTGCTTATGTTCTCCGTGACGATTTGATAAAAGACATTGTTTCTGTCATTCGTGCTCCACCTCTGATAATTGATGTGGGGATGTTGGAAGTTACTTGCGGAGAACAGATTTGTACTTGTAAAGAATTCAGGAACATTGGTTAGGTTAACTGTCCGCCGTTACATGACTGAAATACTCAATCCCTTTATTAGATAAAGAACACGCTATAAAGTTACCGTGAGATTTCTAATGCTAAACCAGTGTACTAGATATTCAAAAACTATTTTATTCTAATATACATTTGTATAATTGCAAAAACGTGATAATAGACTATTAAATTTAGACAGACAGGAAAGGGTTGACGGAATTACGAAGTGACTTTTTTGTATTTTTTTCATGATGTCTTTCGGTGTAACTGGCCTAATATTGGCAGTTGTGGAAAAGAGTAATAAAATCACTCTTTATTGTACTTATTCTACTATTTCGCATTCCTCCAGACCAGTTTTATTTAAAATTTTGACGCGTTTCTTGAAATTGTGGAAAAAATAGCCGAAATGCTGATGTTTGAAACCCGTTTCATTAGCCGTACAGAAATGGTCAGAGACCACCAATTCAAAAAAGTACAGGGAACTTACTGGGAAATAGGTAAGTGTGTACCTGGGAATAAGGTAACGTCTGTGCGTTCTGATTGGTCAGTCATGTAAACAAACCCAGGAAGTGATTATTTTTTCAAATTGATATTTTTTCACTGCATTTACAGTATTTTATATACATTTTGACAAAATTTGCTACATTTTATGTGTATGAAAAAAGTTTTATCAACGAATTTCTTTGCCATGTCAATGATGTAAACAGGGGGTCATCTCATTCACAAGAAAATTACTTAAATAAAGTATCACTATTCATATGTTGTTCGTCCGATATTTTGGTAGAACTAAGATAGTTCTTGAAAAACTTGTAAAGGAATATACATGTTTCGATGTATGGAAGGTCGTACACGCCATAATGTTACAATGTAAGTCTATGGGAAAACAATTGGTGGTCTCTAACCTATAATAGAGCTAAACCATGAATTTCGTCGGAAGCCATCACGGGTAATGTAAATGGCCACAAATCTGTCGTAAATGATGTAGAAAGACGTTTTCGTGCAAAAATAAGCGTGAAATTTGATCTTTTTTAAAATTGTGGCCTCCTTTTTTAACAGGTGTGCCAATTTTTATCTGAGCTTTTGGGCCAAAAAGGATAATTTTTATCTCTGTAAGGTTAGAGAATGATCAAAATTATTAGACTTTATTTCTATTTTTTACGGAATGAATCGTATTTCAAATGCAGATAATTGAAATTTTCACGAAAAAATGCAATCTGACGACGACAGAGACTGAGTCTGGGCATATAAAACGACAGGGGGTGACCTCAGTAAACTGTCCATATCTTTCTTAAAACTGAACATTTCTTGATGAAACTTTGTAAGACATTTGGTATTGGATCATGTTTTACAATATCACTGTAAAATTGGGAAATGTGATACGAAACATTCATCTATAGGTCAGAGACCACCAATTCAAAAAAGTACAGGGAACTTACTGGGAATGAGGTAAGTGTGTACCTGGGAATAAGGTAACGTCTGTGCGTTCTGATTGGTCAGTCATGTAAACAAACCCAGGAAGTGATTATTTTTTCACTGCATTTACAGTATTTTATTATACATTTTGACAAAATTTGCTACATTTTATGTGTATTGAAAAAAAGTTTTATCAAACGAATTTCTTCCGCCATGTCAATGATGTAAACAGGGGGTCATCTCATTCACACGAAAATTACTTAAATAAAGTATCACTATTCATATGTTTTTCGTCCGATATTTTGGTAGAACTAAGATAGTTCTTGAAAAACTTGTAAAGGAATATACATGTTTCGATGTATGGAAGGCCGTACACGCCATAATGTTACAATGTAAGTCTATGGGAAAACAATTGGTGGTCTCTAACCAAATGTCATTTGTGAATTCTCCATTGAGCAGATATGGTTGAAACTTCTCACATTTATTCATTATACATTGTAATACCTAAAAATGGGCATATTTAGGAAATCTTGGTTAACATTTCTTATACATGTAGTATGACGGTAGTAATACGCCGGTACTCCTCCGTGGTCCACTCGAATGTAGTCCCTGACACTATATAGTTCAACATTTTTTCGGGGTAAAAAAAAAGCATTTTCATGCTAGGTATTGCTTTTATTTTCAATTTAATCAGTAATAATATCCTTCTAGAGTATTTTAGAAGAGGTCACATATATGGAAGATGGTTATATGTAGTTTTGTGATGTTGCTTAGTGACAGCTGAGGATGCTGGGCAAGTTTGCGGAAGAATACATTGTTTACAATAGTGATGTCATTTGAAGTTAGCCGGTGCTCTTGCATTATGGTCGTCTTATTGTTTTTTCTGTGTTTTCAATAGGATTTGGATTATTTTATACAAGGAACAAGGTCTGGCAACAAGTGAAAGAAAGGAAAAGTAAAATAAAACACTGTAGACTTTGACAATTTAATATGACTCAAAGAAGAAATGTTTTTATACCGTCATACCTAAAAGTACTTCCGGGTCAGTATGTAGTTCATTATTATTTTTTGTCTTCTACAATAATACTGGAGTTAAATGAGTTTAATGAGCAAACTAGAGAAAGAAAAATGGAATAATGTGAAATTTTTGGTGAAATTAGATATCTGTGGTGGGATTGGACCCTCACAGATCAAACATCTGTAAGATACAGGAGGCTGAGGGTGAAATTTCCAGGATTTATATGTTTGAAAGTACTATTATGCACACAGAGTGATGTATCAGATTGACAGGAGCTTAGAAGCATTACCTAGAAACATGCATGTGTCTCATTTGTGTCACTTTTCATTGTGCTGTTGCTCAAATCACCTGGTTTTAGAGCCACAGATTACTTTTTTTATTTCTAAGCCCCTTAACTTAATTGGTGACAATGTATGAAGAAAACATGGCTTCTGAAGTCGCCCCGACTTCATCTCAGTGTTGTTATATTTTCTTGTCCTTCGGGATCATTGATTTCAACTCATTTAGATTTGAAGATTGAATACTGCTTAAGCCGGTGCTAGGGGGCGTGGGCAGTGTTGCATTTTCCATTACTGCTCATGAACAGACTCAATCAAACCGAGTCTGCAATTTTCACTGTTTGCTTTGTTCTCGGTGCTTCCGAGGGATCTACTTTTCAGATTTTATTTACTTCGCAACAGCGGGTGTTAAGTGCTGTGTGGCGGCCGTAAAAGTCGCCCCGACTTCATCTCAGTGTTGTTATATTTTCTGGTCCTTCGGGATCATTGATTTCAACTCATTTAGATTTGAAGGTTGAATACTGCTTAAGCCGGTGCTAGGGGATGTGGGCAGTGTTGCATTTTCCATTACTGCTCATGAACAGACTCAATCAAACCGAGTCTGCAATTTTCACTGTTTGCTTTGTTCTCGGTGCTTCCGAGGGATCTACTTTTCAGATTTTATTTTCTGCTATTGCAGCTTTTCATTACATATTGTTGATATGTCAACTTGTTTGATTAAAGTACTTTTAAAGACATTTGTTACTGAAAAAAGGGAAAATATTGACGACAATTTTGAAAGAAGTGACTTTTTTGTACTTTTTCATGATTTCTTTTAGCTGTAACTGACCTAATATTGGCAGTTGTGGAAAAGAGTAATAAAATCACTCTTTATGGTACTTATTCTACTATTTCGCATTCCTCCAGACCAGTTTTATTAAAAGTTTGACGCTTTTCTTGAAATATCGCTAGAAATCTATGCATACTGTGTTGTGGAAAAAATAGCCGAAATGCTGATGTTCGAAACCCGTTTCATAAGCCGTACAGAAATGTCATTTGTGAATCCTCCACTGAGCAGATATGGTTGAAACTTCTCACATTTATTCATTATACATTGAAATACCTAAAAATGGGCATATTTAGGAAATCCTAGTGAACATTTTTTCGTATAGTATGACGGTAGTAATCCGCCGGTATTCCTCCCTGGTCCACTCGAATGTAGTCCCTGACACTATATAGTTCGAAAAATTTTCGGGGTAATAAAAGGCATTTTCATGCTAGGTATTGCTTTTATTTTCAATTTAATCAGTAATAATATCCTTCTAGAGTATGTTAGAAGAGGTCACTATATGGAAGATGGTTATATGTAGTTTTGTGATGTTGCCTAGTGACAGCTGAGGATGCTGGGCAAGTTTGCGGAAGAATACATTGTTTACAATAGTGATGCCATTTGAAGTTAGCCGGTGCTGTTGCATTATGGTCGACATATTGTTTTTTCTGTGTTTTAATAGGATTTGGATTATTTTATACAAGGAACAAAGTCTGGCAGCAAGTGAAAGAAAGGAAAAGTAAAATAAGACACTGTAGACTTTGACAATTTAATATGACTCAATGAAGAAATTTTTTTAATACCGTCACACCTGTAGCTCACTGCAGAGTTGGAGCGGTCTTCTGCGCATGCCCGGAAAGTGATTATCTACTGTCGCGTACGGCACAAGTGCTCAAATTATTGCATGTTCGCACGCATCGAGTGTATAATATGTATTATATACTGACTAGAGGTTAGGGTTAGTATCACAATGGTTAGAAAATATATACATTTAAAGTACTTTTAGTTCAAATTGTAATTTATACCGGCGATCCAACTCTGTATTGAGTCACAACTGTTTCTAATCCCGTACCGTACCCATACCGTACATCCGTATTCGTAACCTGTAGGCTTTGTTCGGAGAAAGGAGGAAACTTACATCGTTCTATGAAATCAAAATGCTTCAGAAACACGTTAAAATCCGCTTATCAAGAAATCTGCCGTTGGATATCTTGATATATCTCTAAGTCATTTGCTCAAACACTGAAAGAGTTTCCGTGGCATTTGCCGAGAGGCCTTTAACCTTTACTCTTCAAACTTAGCGAGATGATTGGCTTAATGGAGAGGATACACCTATTGCATTTAAAATCAATATGTTAAAGGTAAATGATACGGCAGCCGAAATTATAAAATGATTTCTTCTTACAGAAATCCAGAAAACAGTTCTGCATTCACACATTCAGCGAGTTTATTCCAAATGTTTCTAAGGTGAGCGACCTTTACTTGGGCCATTTGATCCTCTTGTTAAATTTCTCTGCCTTAAGCTGTGGACAAATACATAATACTGTCAAGAGTTTGGCTAAATATATGCCCTTTTTGAAATAAGAATTGATTACGTATTTGGTACCAACCTGCGTTGTATAAATGTGCGCCACACCTCACCTCATTGTAATTTGATTAAGCGAAATCTAATATGGTGACCTATCAATTTTCTGTTTGTTTTAGATAAGGTAGACGTAACCAAAGGTACGTGCAGAGTTTGATGAAATTCTATTATGTGAAACTCGATAAAATAACAGAAGTACCAACTTAAAATTGACAAAAATATGCAAAATTAGCCCTTGGGTCTGTTGAACAAGTATTCCTTTCTTTCCAAATCATTTTCTTTTGATTTCTCTGAGCATGTTTCAAAAAGATATATTGTTTTCTGTCATAAAAATGCCTAGATATCAAATTTATGCTGGTTATTGTACTTTACTGAAATATATTTTAGGAATATTAAAATTTTGAAAAATGTTAAAAAAAAGCACCATATCTAGGGGCAAATTAAACTGAAACAAAGCTGGTGACCTAGTATTTTTATTTCATTTTTCAATATATCATACCATGATCTTTTAATACAGAACATTTTATCAAAATCTATTAATGAGAAAAAAAAAAGAAACTGTCCCGTGCGTCTTTAATAAGTTTGATGATACACTAGTGAAATAAAGCTTTGACGCCGACGTTGTTTATGTATAGAAAACGTTGGTCGAATTTACTTGGTCTATAATAGGTAAAGACAGAAGTTGAATTTCTTAAACTCCTTGAATAAAATTTATAAAAGCTCGACAGAGCCTCGCATTTAATTATATTATTAAACTCGTTTAATAATTTCTATATAAAAAGACACTCAATTAACATTCTCTATTTATTATAGCTAGTGTCGAAGGAACAGTCATTGTTACATGTTTTTATGACATATCTATCACTTGATTTATTTCGTTTTATGTATGGCATCGGGTAAGAAGGCAATCAGTAACCATTTTACACCAAGACACAGCCCCAAATACAAATATCAGCTGACGACAAAAGCTTGTACAAAATAAAAGAATACCTTCCAAGTAAAATGTACTTGTCATATATTCCCTTCGTTCACTGCTGTACTTACCTATAACTTATTTTGTTTCTTCAAGCGTCTTCAAGCGTTTACAATTAGCAAATACTTTGAACTTACCCGAAAAAAAAATGTATTCAGATCACTTAAAGAGCTATTAAACATGACAATATGAACTTTCATATGAATTTTTTTACGGAAACATTTAACTGAAATCGTTTTTTTTTCTACACCAAACGGAAATATGCATCGAAAAATTCATTTTACCTCTTTATATTGACATATTACTTGTTTATGCATAAGATGATGCAAACTTTAGTCCTTTCAATGACTTACTTCTTGTTTTGTGTATCCAGAAATTGTTCAACTGGCCATTTAATGAAGACGAAGCAGCCTATTTCATAACTTGCGAAAGTTGTCAACCATCACCCAGTTTTCAATGATAGTGTAGTGCAAATCAACTCGGTAATAGTTTCAGTAAACTATACAAAATCGGAGCTTGTCTTACAAGTTCATTCCCATTTATAAGTTTATTCCGATATAAACCCGAAAGAAGAAATTTAGAAAAATGTACTTTCAGCTAGTCTATTACAGATATCAGTCAGACAGAGAAAATTTTAGTTCTCATATCACTAATCACTACATCATATGTACATCAATATCATCTTGATAATGTACATAGATAAATTACTAAAACAATAAGTAAATGAATAACAATTAAAACAAATCAATCAGTTAATTTTAAGGAATACTGACTTCAGAGTCTGAATAGTTTATGCATAATAATACGAGTTGCTTAAAAACATATCCAGGAACTACAACTAGATCTATGTATTTATAAACACGTTATGCACAGAAATGTTACACAAACATACTGTTTAACATTTGCCCATTACATGACATCGCACCTGCCAAATGGCAAACATTGCAAGAATGGGAGGCTACCGTGATACTAGCCCCTTGCGTTCGTTATCTTTTTTTTTTACAAAAATGGAAAAATATTACCACCCTAGAAGGGTGGTAGGCTCTGTCTGTTTCCTGTAATTATCACAGGATCCTAAAAACTGTAAGGTTTCAACATTCAACAAGTGAATAAAACGTTTGAAAATATGCATTCGTGTCAAGGAAATAATTAAAGGCAATCTAAATACCACCATTCAATCAAAGATTTTAGCGAATATGCTGTATGTAATCACATTCTATCAAAACGATTTTTGAACACGGTTCCAAAACTGTCTGTTTGACTCAAAATCTTAAATGAATACGACGACAATAAATTGACGTAAGAGATTTACCTTATAAGCTTTTCTCATTCCAATAATTGGATTATTAGAATTTCAGAAACGTGTAGATGTACACGCATCTCTGTCAATTTAAAATATCATTTTAGGAGAACTTTTAGAATATTTAAAGGAATGGCTTATTACTTTACTCTATATTATTCTAACAAGTGTTCTATATATAAATTACAGAGCAAAAAAGCAATAATCTATTGATTAATGAAAAGTAACTTACCGCAAAACTCGTCCTTCGAGTCAGAGCAGTCGGAAATGAAGTCGCATACTTTACTTATATGTATACAGTTACCATCACCACACGAGAACTCGTTCTCACCACATTCTGTTACATTTAAGAAGAACAAAATAATGATATCTATATGAAGAAGTTGATCTTCTGTGCGAGCCTTATTCCTTCTACAATAATTTAAATACAGGAAACCAAGAAGGATTATTATTATTACACCAGCATCATATAGGAAAACACTTATGTTTCTGTAAAGTGGGGATTATATTACAATACAGACAAACAAAAATGTTGCAACTTTTAAAACTTAAAAAAGAACAACAATTATGCAATAGGCGCAGTCGCGTTAAATAATGCAGTCATGTCGATATGTAATTCTACATCAGTGCATTTATGGATGTGTACATGATAAATATTAAAAATCATTGACAAAGTAAACCAAGATATTCATATCAGTTACAAAGAACATGTACATGAAATGCAAAACTCGTCTTTTTATTCAAACTAATTGCATTCCAAGCAGAACCTTTCTCTGTCTAGCAACAATTGTATTTCTAAATAATTCTAGTTAGCGATACATTAAATTGTTCATCAGCCAAGTGAAGTGTTTGACGAAGTATGGTCTGAAAAAGTTATCTGCATTACCTTCATTTGTTCTTTCACAATGAAGTTCATCAGATGCGTCAATGCAGTCTATAACACCATCACATTTAGCCAAAATCGATATCCATTCCATGCTTCCGCAACGGTAGAATGACCCTTGCACTAGACGTGAAGGTAGACGGTCTCTTGCATGTAATTGGTTTGTGTCTATAAGATGATGGCCTAAAGTGATATATATGAATATATCTTTCATTGACGTTATCCAGAGTCATATTATGAAACCCATGCCGTGTATAATGGTCTTTTTACTTGAATTCAGTGATAAAAACAATACTATTGGTATTGTTATGTTTCACCATAAACGTATTTTTGTTTTAAACCAAATATTTATCTCGCTAAAAAGCTTTTTGTTATAAATAAACTCTTCAGAAAATACTATCTTTTCTGAAATATTGTTAACAATACGTCTTATCAACCCTATAACCATTTCTGGTAATACATTTATTAACGTATATTTCTTAAACCGATCTCATTTAGTTTGTAAATAATTTTCAACAGACCTTTTATCTTGTAAAAGCATAAAATTTCATCCCAGGTACCATTGCACTTAACCGACCAGTCACATTGTTTAAGCAAAGATACGTTTGAACTATTACGACATGAAAGTGGAAGGTTATCACTGCTTTGATTGTTTCCAGTTTGTATTCCTTCTAAAAGTGGTTCATTGACTGAAAAATACAAGAACGTGCACTAATTTCGATCACCGACGAATGTAAAACAGAGTCTCATGAAAAACATTAACTGTTTCTATTTCTTTACTTTCCTTTGACCAATAGGCACAATAATAACAAAGAACTATTAGGTGAAATAATGCTGTTCCAAAGGACATCAAATAAAATACTAGCAAAGTATGTACTAACATTTACAAGTCTTGCTAAAAATGCACATCTTTGATAATTTCTCACAACGAACAATACAGCTAAGTCATGATAGGTAATAGCTGGTAGTCCATCAGGATAAATTTCTCATAGTCCATGGAATTCTTAGCAGAAGTGTTTCAAAACCATATTTGTGTTGTCTAAAACTAGTTGTCTGTGGTTCTGACCGATGCCACGGGCAAAGCCCCCTGTTAAGGTCAGAATAGAGGTCAAAGTTCAATTAAGTGCATTTGTCATACATCTACTTAAAATTGCACTATATCTTGGTCAGTTTTACAGGTAGTATTATTAGTATGATATCAAAATGAAGCTAAAGGACTGGCCTTTTATTTACACTTATTTTAGGCAAATTAAGTAATATAATAATGAATATTAATGAGGCTATTGAAAAAATGGTAAACTTGATAAAAATCGATGTGTATGGACGACATATTTATAACAAATCCTCGTTATTTCTACTATTTAAAGACACGGAAAGAAAAGAAGAAAGTGAAAGTGAAGAAACACAAATATTACATATGCGGTTTATTCAGAGTCTGTCCAATAACAAAAAGAAAAGAACTCAATCGGTTCACTGCTTGTGCAGAACTTCAGGAGTGATAATAACGCCTATTACGTCGCAAACGAACAACGTCAAATGACGTCAAAATGAAGTGAAGATTCTCTTAACTAGTTATTTGTATTAGTTATTTATGTCTTGAATTAAGCTCTGGTTTAAATATATTGATAAAAATTGTTCTTTTTCTTTTCTTAAAATCACTTTTGAAGATTGTAATTTATATAATAGAAAGATCATCAATGATGGTTGTCTTTGTCCAGCACATGTGTCGATATGTTCACTGACTTATAGCATTAGTGTATTTTGTATTTATATCATTTAATTTTACGCACAAAGATCGCTAAAGATCGGTTGGGTTAATACAAACCTGACACGCACACACACACACGCACGCACGCACACATTACTGTTCAAATTAACATTAAACGCGCATTACACGTATTCTTTTATCAAAATAAATTTGAACATTTATGAATATTAAAATTTTCATATGGAATCAGCCGGTCATGGAGATTTATGTGTTGGTGCTGGGGTTTATCCTCCCAACGTGACTTCAAATATGCAGGCAGGAAAGGCCTAACACAGTGCAGTGCCGGTATATATCTTAACGTATGAGGGTTTGTGGACGACGTTGAAATGCACGCACTGACTGACTTGCTTACGAATGGATTGTATCTTTACTAATTTTGGCGGTTACCGCCGCCCATAGATATGGTCAATATGCTACTTCTGTTTATCCATGCTGAAAGGAAAAAAAATTGAAATTTCACACTGAAGTGAGAGGGAAGGTTAAAAAGTTCGTATAACTCGGGGTTTAAAGTATAGGTATGCTGATGGTTTGAATATTATTTTTCAACATAATCCCCTTTACCTCAATGAACTTAGTCCACTTTTCTTTTAAGCAGTCTATGCCATGCATTTGTGGCAGCCTTGAGTTCATCATCCACGCAATTGCGACTTAAATTTCGAAACAGATTGTAATCACTTAGGGCCAGGTCTGGACTGTAAGAAGGGTGATTCATTTGTTCGAATTTGCACTCATGAATAGCCGCTTCTGCAAGTTCTGACTTGTGCACAGGGGCATTGTCATGCAGAAGCAGTATACCAGTTGCTATCTTCCCCTTCGTTTTCTTTAATAGCAGCCCGTAACAGTTGCATAGTAGGCCGCAGGTTTATAGTCTTATCAATAACACCGCTTTGGAGTACCAAAATATAATGGTCATTTCTTTGAAAGCCGATGTTTGAGTACGAAATTGCTTTGGTTGTGTTAGAGATTCACCTGGGGGGAGATTACATCTATTTACACTGTCCCGTGTCTTTGGAGCATGGTGGGCGTAAAAGTGAGGTTGGGTGTGCACCATAAACCGGATTTAGCTCCCTAGTGGTGTTGTTTTTTCCAATCACCGTTCTAAGTCGGTCCTTTATTTGTTCGTTTTGTTCTCGTGCGTTTGCTTTGTATACGTGTGTGCCTGCGCGCGTATGTGAATGTGTGTGTGTGTGGTGCGAAGTCTGCGGGCTGTGGCTTTCGTTTTTCAGCAGCTTTGTTTTTGAAACATGGCATCACCTGTTGCGAGACGAGTGTGAAAGTCTTCTGGTTTTGCATTATAAATTTCCAGAAGCTCTTGACTGAATTCAAACCTTTGCTGACGATCATGCATGTTCAGATTTCGGGGGACCCATCTGGCAGAAATCTTTGATATCCCCAAATGTTCATGAATTATACAGCAAACATTTCCATGGGAAATTCAACACTATCTAGCAAAGTCCTCGACTTTGATGCGACGATCATTCATTACAAGACCCTCAACACGATCAACCACCTCCTCACTGATGGCATCAGCAGGCCGAAAGAGCTTCGTCCACGTTTAAATTCGGCAGAACACAATGTACTGTGGAATACTGCGGGCTACTTTTACCATACATATCAGCCATGCGGCGATGGATTTCTCTGGCATTTGATCCCTCTGAACTTCATTACAGCTCTAATCTCCAAATTCTGATTTTCCATCTTTACCTATGGGTCAAGTTATTCAACTCCCAAGCAAGAGTGAAAATGTTTGAGTGAAAGTGTCTTTGTTGACTGAAAGACTGGCGAACTTATTGTCCTTCCCTCGTACTTGCTGCCACATTGCCTTGGATAACGGTTTATGATCAGTTATGCAACTATGCACGAAAAGGACCAGTGTTTTCAGCAAAAATGGAAGATCTGTAGAACAGAGCTCCAGAAGCTGATAGCGATTTCATGGATGGAAATTTCTTTGTCAAGAGAAGAACTAATCACTTCAACTAAACCCCTTCGGACCAAGTCGTAGAGTTCATTAAGAAACTATACAAAATGAACAATAGAATCATAGAAATATCTAGAACAGAGTCCACAAGAGAAAATTTTGCATATAATGGCCTTTCTCTTTAATATATCGCAGAAGATGAGAAGCTCTCTACAGAGGAGGTGACGAAGATGAGTTTACTATACAGGGGTCGATTTTGAACGTTTACGCGTAAAACTTTCCGTACTTGGATTCAGAGTTGTTATATTCTCTGGTCCTTTTGGGATCATGGAGTCTATTTAATATTTGTGTAACAGAGTTTTGCTTAAGCCGGTGCTAGGGGACATGAGAGGTGTTGCACATTTCACGAACAGATTAAATCGAACCAAGTCTGTTATTATTCTGCTTGGTTGCATTTTATGCTTTCAAAGGATCCTTTCATAGGATTTTATTCATGAAAGCCATGTTCAATCTCTCATGAAACAGCTTGAGAAACTGGGTGTGTTTTGTTATACAGGACTTGACGTACTCACAGAAGAATACCATGATACAGATACTGTAGCAAACAGAATTCAGCTACACGTAAATGTGTGTTCAAAACAGTAGCTGTTGCAACCAAAGATGTAGCAAGACCGGAAGTAAGCAAGGATCTTGCTGAAGGAAGAACTCAAGAGAGAGACTAGTTTCAGAGACAACACCTTCCTTTGGTCCGATGAAAAAACTGACATTAAAAACATCTGCTACAATGTACCAAGTTCAAGTTAAAACAAAGCAAACAACACATAAAAATAGAAGGTGACAGAAAACTGATGTAACGATTATTCAATGTTGCTAAATCTGAGATAACTGTAGAAATAAGATCTGCATTGAAAAATGAGTTGTCTCAAATTCCACTGTCACTTGAAAAAGTTGGTGGAGTGATGTATCAAACAGACAAATCCGATCTACTTGAAGTCCTTACAAAAAATTCAGTTCATGTCACGGTGGACCTTCCAGCGGCACCTTTGTCAACGGCTGTAGTGATCGATGGTCATGCATTGATACAAACATTAGGTAAACCAGATCGCTAAGTTACATTTGGAAACTATGAAGAAGTTTGTATGCTTGATGAATGGCATCAATGAATCAGTTGATGATGCAAGATATTCTCTGTTTGTTAAGGGTACGAAAACGCTTGAAATGCTTTCGTTGACAAGTGACGCACCAGAACTACACACTACAAGAGCCAATTATCAATTCAAGTTTTGTTTAATATTACATATAATGTATTCTTGTGGATTATGTGTAGCATTTTCTTACGCTGATACATAGTTCGAAATTAACAAGAACTTAATTGTCTTTTGCACTTAAATTACCCTTGACCTAGTTTGATTTAGATGGTAAATATCTAAAGCCAATACCCGAGATAAATCATATTTAGATAAATAAAATAAATATTTGTATTATTTATTTAGATTACATTTGACGATATTGAGATTTTTGTGAACATGTGTCAATTTACCCCCAACCACTTTTAGCAATAAATTTGTTTCCGTATATTAATAAATGTGACTAATGACAAATATATATACATGTATAAAACCGTATATCCCTTTATATCGCCTCGGGTTATATGAATCGTAGGCAGGCTATTACTCTCCGTATATCCCGTCAAAAACCTTTATAACTAATAATAGCCTAATGTCTCATGACGATGTTATGACATATGTATTGTTCATACACGTCGATTTCTAACGAAATTTTGCCATTTTTGGGAAAACTCATTAAAATGCATGATGAAATAGATTAGCTTCGTTTTGATACCATTTTTGTATTTTTTTCCGAAAACTGACAAAGATATAATGATATTTCAAGTGAGATCATATGAAAAATATACTTGCTTGCCCTTGACCTAATTCTGCGAAAACGAGGCAAGCATCATGGATGGCACGTGGCAGTTTCAGATTACACACATATCAAAAATAACATACAGCATGCATGCCGAATTTTATTCTCTGATGCAATGGCACGTGACAATTTCTCCTGATGGACTCCTGGCTAAAAGGATACTTACGTTGAAAAACACATGGTTCCCATGTATTGTTAAGGCCTTCGATATAACATCCAAATATCCCCGAAGAAGATGGATCAAGGCAGTTGTTTGAAGCGTTACTTGGAATGTATTGGTTTGGAAACAGGGCCTCGAAATGCTGCATAGCCTCTTCTGTTAGCCTGTCCCATCTTTGACAGACCTTTCCAGAATACGTCACGTTGATCGGTATACTATCAGTATCGTCACAGGTATCTATTTTAAGGGAGTCTTAAGTGATAAGTACGAAGGAAATCTAAAATAAATGCGTCTTTTATCATCAATCACAAACGAGAAAAGATACTTTAAAAGAATTTCATATCGAAGTATACAATATTTATTATTATCATTATTTCATCACAACAAATCTGTATAGCGCCATTTCATAATTAACACGTTCCAAAACGCTTTAAATAGATAGCCACTCGGGGCGCAAATCAAGCCTCTTCTAGTATATATATAACGTGTTCTGACCAGAAGGACAGAGTTAGAGCACAACTAATAGAGGGAGAAAAATGATTTAAGATGCAGGCCTGTCCGACTTACTTAGCCTAGCTCTTTGCGAATATTTAACGTGCCCGATGTATAGCACTGATACACGAGAATCCGTCTTTCTTGGAAAGAACCAGTACTGGCCTCTGAATTAGGTTGGAGACACTCTATAGCATCTCAGAAATTTCAAGTGCCTGGAACAGGGACTTTACTCCTTATTACTGGACAATCAAGCGTGTTTCCATTAGACCACTGGACTACCTACATTTACCTCGTTTGGATTGAAAGATTACACACGAATTATAAGAATCTCTATGACTATGACTGTCAGAGATAGGTAAGGGTCACAAAGACCTTGCAAAGTCATAGAGTTGTCACAGTTACAATTTCCTTTCTAGAATTGAAAGTTTGTGCGATAAAATATCTTTAATATATGAAATAAATATCAGACACACGTGATATATGTTGTGTCAGTGAACATGCATCATTGATATTTTCCAGCTTAATCAGTCAATGTGTCGCATTTTGCTTCGTCAAATTATTTACAAGTTATTCACGTTTATTTTGTTTGATAATAGTCCTAGCATTAAATGCACACATTTTGCATGGATTGTACTGTAATTACACATGTCTATCTGGTTGTATTACCTTACAGAAAACATAATTCTTGATAAGCAAACATGAAAAATTTAATATATAAAAAATCGTATTTGTTTTGTCGGGACATGTGATGTAGAAATTCCGTATGTATTATCTACTAGAATATCCAGTTCAGTGCATCCACTTGCCAACACATGACACAGCTGACTTTGATATGTCTTTTGAAAAAATATATTATATTACTCTGGCCCGGTTTTGACGGCGGTGGTAAAATTTCCGTGTAAGCATCAGACAGAATATATTTAAAAGTAATATCTGGGTGATTTCGAAAACGATACATTGCTACATGAAAAGTCTCATAAGTTCTAGCTCACGACTCGTAGCTAAAATGACCATTCGTTTCCATATGTTTCCATATGCAACTTAAGATAAAAATAACCAAAATATTTATCAGAGCTGTAAACAATTTGATCAAATTATTCTCCTATTTTTTTTATATTTTTTTTTAAATGTTTTTTTTTTTTGGCTTAAGCTGAATATAATAGATTCTGACCTATAATTTTGTATAATTTGGGCACAGAATAGGTGCGTTCTTAAAAGATAAGCCATTTATAACTAAGTCATAAATGACATTTTATATCAGAAGGCACATATAAAATAGGGGATATTTAGTAGGTTTATTATCGCAAGAGAAATTGAAAGTAAACTTCTTCCTCCTCCTCCACGTTGCTTACATCGCTTAGGTAAGCTGTAAAAAAACTTATATTTTATGAAAATAATGACTATGCAAACAACAACAGTGTGCATATTAAATTAAACAATCACCATTCTATCATATATATGTAATTACCTATTTCTTTACCAAATTAAAAAAAAATGTATCAACAGCTATTGAAGTTTTTTCAATCTGCAAATGTTGAACTGGCATCAACTTGATTTTCTCCTTTAAGTTTTATTAAAATTGAGAACTTTATAGAGTAACTGGAATTGTTTGAGTCACAAGTGATTCAAAAGCCTTTAGGGTCTTTTTTTCTAGTCTAGCTAGCTAATTGTATGCGGCCCGAGACAATGTGCATGTGGGTTACTTATGGGGGCTTCTGACACAACAAGCAGTTATTTCAGACTCTGCAAAGGACGTCAATCATTTTGACCTTCTATCACTGAAAGGGTACCTATTGATCATTTAGATTTGCTGCTCAGTTAAAATATTTGCAAATGAAGATGCATATCCAAATTTGTTCTGTCTGTACATCGTCTTTAATTTTGTTTTTTTCCATGTGCCAAACATTATATACTCTACGCCGATTGTCATTTTAAAGACATTTCTTGCGTTTTGTTTTGTGTTTTTTGTTGTTGTTGAGTATATATTTTGTTACAGGAAACGCCACATTCCCTTGCAACAAAACATGATTAAGTCTAATAAAGGTGAGAATAACAGGACTGTTTTTACACATTAGTGCAGAGCTAGGTGGAACTTCAGTTTCAAGAAAAGCACGATACGTAATTTAAGACCAAAATAAGGAAAACATTATTTATTGTCTTCCAACTTAAACTACGTGCCACATTATATAGCGCCCATGTTTTGATTTAGTTTGAAATATTTGTCTTGACCTTCCTTTACTGTGAAATTATGTGTCAATATCTAAGGAAAATGTGACTCGCTTGACAGTTTTTTTTAATGCTCTGATATTTGTAAAATAGTGATCCTTAGGATCAAACATAAAGTTTTAAGGAGGCTGGCACCTTCTAGGGTATCTCATTTCAGTATAATTGGGTCAAATGTCAAATGAGTGCATTTACAGATAAACTATGCCGTTGTACACTCGTTATATTTTATCTAACATCTAAATTGCTTTAAGTATTTGTCTGAACACTTTTAATATATATACTAGCGGAAAAAAGAAACTAGCGGAAAAAAGAAACTGTGCATGTGTATAATATGCTATAACTTAGGAGGTTTATAAGAAATCGTAAAAAAAATTTAAACATGGTTTTATCTGACCTTTATTTAACACCAGCTCAGTTGATATGGTTATTGCATCAGCAGCGTCTTGGATAGAGATCAGTTTTCAGAGAAGTTCTCTAAACAAAGTTCAGCTCATCAATACCGTGTATGTCCACCATTGGAATCGATGCATGCTTGTTCAACGACGCCTCACTGATGCGACAATTGTGCTGACAAATGCCTGGGGAATACCATTCCAGATTCTCACTAGCGCACGTGACAGGTCAGGTTACGTCAACGGCTGATTTTCGAGGCCACTTAAGCGACGCTGCATCTCATCCCACATATAGGCGACAAATCCGGTGACATTGCAGGCCAGGGCAGCACATTCACATTGTTCTGGATCAAGAAGTCGGTGACGACCCGCGCGCCGTGCGGGCGAGCGTTATCCTGTTGCAGCGTGGTGTTACGTTGCTGCACAAATGGAAGGGCGTGAGGCCGTATGATTTCGTCACGGTATCTGATGCGGACGTGAGGCCGTATGATTTCGTCACGGTATCTGATGCCTGTAAGTGTGCCGGCCACAACCACAAGAGCTGTTCTGCCACGGGATGAGATGCCAACCCACACCATGACACTACCTCCGCCGAACAGACGTCGTTGAATCACACAACTGTCATGGAAACATTCACATACAACACGGTACACTCTAGAACGACCATCGCTGTTGTCGAGATGAAACCTGGACTCATCCGTGAATAAAACATGTGCCCAGTCCAGTTGCGGGAAGTGTATGTGTCGTCTACACCAGGCAAAACGTGCTACACGATGACGATGCTTGAGAACAGGACGTATGGCTGAACGGTGTGGACGTATGCCTCGTTCACGCAATCGATTACGTACCGTTCAGTGACTAATTCTGCTAAGGCCAGGAATACTTCTAGCCGTCAAAGTAGCAGTTCTGAGTCGTTCACGGAGATGAACCACCCAGATGTACGTATCCTGGCGATTGGACGTCCTGACCGAAGCCGGTCTCTGGTGGTCCCACACTGTTGGTACCGTTTCCACAAGGCGTCTACAGTATTTCTGTGCACACCAAATTGTCTGGCAGCGTCAGTATGACGTTCACCAGCTTCAATCATGCCTACGGCGCGGCATCTGTCAGTTTCATTCAACCTTGGCATGGCGTATCAAAGACGTTTTTCAAAATTATCTTGGTTTTGTGTCTTACAGGTATCAACACTATGCTTTTTCACAGGTTTGGGCGACAAACGTGTTTGCGATTGACTGCCCGAGAAAAACAACGTGAAAACGAAGACACTGGCCAGACAGACAAACTACCCGTGCAACTCATGCACTGACCAGTGTAAATGACCGAGAGGGATACACAGCTTACTTGTGTAAAGTTTCAAGCTTTAATTTATAAAATTGAGCGATACATGAACATTTTACACATGCACAGTTTCTTTTTTCCGCTAGTATAATAAAACTGATAACAATATTAAGAAAAAGTGCTATGCATATTGACATATCTAAATAATGTCTATTTATCTGACAAGAACAGTGGCATCTGATCGCAAATTGTGTTCATGTTTGACATATTTTCATCCTTGTTTTTATCTTTATTTTTGGGTAAAATGCAGAAAAATATTTGGTTTTGTCGTATCAAAGGATCATTCAGCGTCGTGTTAAGGTCACATAAATGTCAAAGGTTAAAACTGAACTTTAGTTAACGTACTTCCAACATATCAAAAGTAGCAAAATTATGAATGTGTGTGTTTGACCGGGTTTAACATCTTTTTCAACAATTTTTCAGTCATATATACGACGGTGTCTACTTGTAGCAGTGAGCACAATGCACAACTTTGTAGTGCTGCCTCACTGGAATATTACGCCGTAGTCACGTGACATGATACCCCACCCAGTCACATTACACCGGGCTGACCAGTAGTAGCACTACCCTCTTAATGCTGAGCGCCAAGCGAGGAAACTGCTAGTACCATTTTTTACGTCTTTGGGAAATTACGTCTGTATTGATAATAATTATGATTATAAAGCGACACGACAAATGCATTTAGCAGTAAAATTTGAATTTGAACTTTGCACTGACTATTAAATAAATGTTGACTTTTTGTACACTTTTTGAGAAATGTGTGTGAAAGGGAAAATTCAGTATGTTTTGAGACGTTTTCATAGAAGACTATGACCGAACATGAATTATGCATAGACATATAAGAATTATCATATCAACTGTTGACATCACTTTACATTAATATATTGAACCATATATTCTTAGCTCAAGTTTGATCTCCGGCGAGGCGTATGTTCTCCATGAAAATTTGACAACAAACATTCTGTTAGAAGTAATTTTTTCCTAATGGTAAGGTTATACCAACGTCACATGACTGGAATACTGTTGATAAAATGGCGCAGAACCCAAAAATGAACAAATGACCCAAGTATTTAAACTAAAGAAAAATAATACTAACTCTATTTACGATATTTTTTCATAACTATAGCATAATAATGTTTTATGTTCCTTAAAATAGAAATGACGATACAATAACATTTGTCGTGTAAACGGGATGCCTCTACATATCATGCGGAAAACATAATATTGTCTCTTTTTTTCTACGAGAAAATAGCCCCAATTTTAATAACAATAAATGTTACAGGACTAATATCTCTACAAACATAATATAATGAAAGAAATAAACACTTTGTACGAAATAACATATTCAGTATATTTATCCAACATTTAACTTTTTCAATACTGGTGATAAGTCATTTTATGATATATTTCTATGTCAATTTGTCCTCGCGATGATGAATTTTTGTGCCCTCCATGAGTGTTTGGGGCATATAGATTTGGTTTTGTCCGTGCGCCAGTCCGTCCGTCCGTGCGTGCGTCCGTCCGAAGTTCGTGACGCGCCTAGCTCAATAAGTATTTAATAAATAAATTGATGAAACCTTGCATGAGTCTTAATCATGATATAAACTTGCGCTCCGACCCCTATTTTCAGAGTTATGGCCCCTGAAATAGTAAAAAATGCACATTTTCACTTTGTGACACGCCTAGCTCAAAAAGTATTTGATATAGATCCACAAAGCCTTACATGAGTCTTAATCATGATATGAATTTGCGCATCTCCTAGACAAGTTTGGTATTTCAAATCGCAAGGATTTATAACAATCTTTCAAAGCGGCTTTCGCAAACAACGCAGCACAACTGATCATCTTGTTCGACTGGAAAATTTTATTCGTGATCCATCTATTAAAAAAGAGCGTCTAGTGTCTGTCTTTTTCGATTTAGAAAAAGCTTATGACACTACATGGAAATATGGTAATATGAATGATCTTGACGACATAGCTTTTAAAGGTCGTTTGCCAACATTTATATCACAATTTTTATCTGATCGAAGTTTTAAAGTACGTGTTGGTGATACCCTTTCTGACTCTTTTCAGGTTTTATTTTATCTGTCACACGTTTTAGCATCAAAATGAATATTTATTTATTTTGTTGGATTTAACGTCGCACCGACACATGATAGGTCATATGGCGACTTTCCAGCTTTAATGGTTGAGGAAGACCCCAGGTGACCCTCCGTGCATTATTTCATCACGAGCGGGCACCTGGGTAGAACCACCGACCTTCCGTAAGCCAGCTTGATGGCTTCCTTGCCTGAAAATTTCAACGCCCCGAGTGAGGCTCGAACCCACATCGATAAGGGGCAAGTGATTTGAAGTCAGCGACCTTAACTACTCGGCCACGGAGGCCCCTTCAAAATTAATAACATTGTGAAATGTTTGTTACCAGGGACAGACTGTTCATTACATGTTGACGACTTTTTTGATATGTTATCATACAAAAAATGCGAACGATTGAACGCCAATTACAACAGTGTTTGAGTTCAAACTTGGGCCATAGAAAATGGGTTTAAATTTTCCCAATCGAAAACTCAGTGTGTCCACTTTTTTCAATTAAGGAAACATCATTGTGATCCTGAGCTATTTCTAAATAGGACAAAAATACCCGTTGTTGACGAAGCAAAATGTCTTGGCGTTACCTTTGATAAAAAACTTTCCTTTGTGCAGCATATAAAATACTTGAAAGCCCAATGTCTGAATTCATTGAATCTTTTAAAGGTAATTTCAAATACTGATTGGGGAGCCGATCGCAAGGTTTTATTAACACTTTATAGGGCTTTAATTAGATCTAAGCTAGATTACGGTTGTATTGTTTATGGTTCAGCAAGAAAATCTTATTTACAAATGTTAGATACCATCCATGATCAAGGTCTTCGTATTGCTCTCGGTGCATTCCGAACATCACCAGTTGAAAGTTTATATGCGAAGCAAAGGAACCATCTCTTTACACACGCCGAGGAAAACTTTCATTGCAATATGCTTTAAGATTAGCTGACAACAAATCCAATGCTGCTCATGAAATTAGTTTAAAACCAAAGTACTCCGATTCATATGTCATATGAGAAAAACAAAACAAATCAAACCGTTTGAATTTCGCATAAAATCTTCTATGAATGAAACTGACTTTGAATTCGATGGTTATAAAGAATATTTAATTCCAGATACATCACCATGGACCCTTCATGCCCCTACAATTCTATTCGATCTGAAAACTGTCGTTAGAAAGTCTGAAAAAAAACCTGAAATATTCAAGTCCAAATATCATGAAATCAAGGCAACTTACAAGGACTATTTTGCAATTTACACAGACGGTAAGATTATTGAAATATGTCTGCCAGCGTGGTCATCTCCAGTTGTTAGGGGCTGATAAGAAAAATGGAACAAACCCTTCAGTATTGATTTTAGGCAGCTGAATAAAGTCACGAAGTCAAATTCATATCCGCTTTCTGACATTGATAACGTTTTGGTCTTATTTGCAAAAGCAAAATTCGTTACCTATCTTGACTTAAAAAGTGGGTAATGACAGATTCTTATGGATGAATGTGACAAGGAAAAGGCGGCTTTTAACTGTCACAGATGTTCCTTTCACTTTAATCACGTTAATGTCACGATATTTCGGTAGACAATAGTTCCCGCGATGTTTCAAGAATTAATGAATCGTGTCATTGAAGGGTTAAGTGACTTCACAATGGCTTATTTGGATGATATCTTGATAATGCTTTGTAATACTCTGATTCATTGGAAGAGCATTTGGCTCATATTCAACAAGTGTTTGATAGGTTGCGCACGTACCATTTGTGGCTTAAGTTTAAGATGTGTAGCTTTCTGATACAAATTATCTTGGTTGGTATTAAACCAGAAACAAAAAAGTACATGTGATTATAGCTTTACCTCCTCCAACTAACGTTCGTGAGATGAGGTTGTTTATTGGCATTTGTAGTTATTACCGTTATTTTATTCCCAAATTCTCCGAGATAGCCGAAGCAGTCATTGCTCTTCCATGAAAATATGGGAGGTTCCTACGGAAACCAGAGTGTCAGGTAGCATTTGTAGCTTTGAAATCTGCTCTAGTTGTATTACCTCTCACAGCTTTTTGGGATACACGATTCGCATTTACGTTGTACACAATTGCTGGTGATAAATGTATAGACGCATGTCTTACACAAAATGTCCAAAAATCAGATCAGGTAGTTGAACGTCATATCTATTATCTCTCACACAGATTAAGTGATACACAAACTTGGTGGTCTGTTACTGAGAAGGAGGCCTATGCAATTTATCATAGTTTTCAGAAACTAGATCATTATTTGCATAATGCATATTAGTATAATGCAGAGGGTATAACTAAATGTGACCATGAACGACTGAATTATTTTTGCATAGTGAAGAGTGTATAATTAAATGTGACCATACGCGATTGAAATATTTGTTGGAATCACACATGCAGAACCGTACGGTATCGCTTTGGGGTTTTTCTATTGTTGTTGTAACTTTAAGATTGAGTATCTTGCAGGCACAGGAAATCGATCGCTAATCTTCTTTCTCGCGTGCCAACTTCTGTTGCTCAGGTTGATAATTCAACCTTAGCAGATCCTGAAGTCAGTAGTCAGATGTACCAAATAAGTGCATTGAATACAAACAGGTTCAAACCAAAACATTTTGCACGCTGTAAGCCCCAGTTTGAAGATAAGGTTAACAAGCCTGTTTATGATGACTCGTCACTAAATATGGTTGAAGAACAAGATAAGGATAAGGTCTTGAAAAAGGTCAAGCAATATCATAGAAATGACTAAGATCCACAATCTGTTGTTCGAAAATACATGATTTAAGGTAATACTGTGTACTACATATCCAATGCTGATCCCTTTCATAGGTTATGTATACCACAACACCTATATCAAACATTTATAGCACAATACCACACAACCTTAGTGCATATGGGTATAAACAAAACGTTTAATGTCATTCAATCTAAGTATTACTGGAGTAACGTATATAAACATATAAATTCTTACATCACAAGTTGTGTTATATGTCAAAAACGCATTTACCAAGAACCCAAACCAGCAGTTCAAGAAACGGACACACCACAATTTGCGTGGGCAAAATGTGCCATAGATGTAAGTGGAAAACATCCAGTGTCTGGAAACATATACAATATTAGCTTCATTGCATTGACCTCTTTTTTTTTTTTTTTTTTTTTTTTTTTTTTTTTGGCAATTTTTTATTTCACTTTAGAACAAATTAAACAACTAACAACATATACTATTCTATCTGACAATACAAATAGAAGATTATTCAGTTATATATATCTATAGTTCTGAACTAAACTTTGTAACAATGACAGACAGTAACAGAAATAAAAGACATGCATTTTGTTTTTGTTCTAAAATGTTTTTCTATATGATGAATAATGGAAAATGATGATAAATGAAATGAAATGATGAGGGAGTGTCGTGGAAAAGGAGAAGGGGTGTGTGGGGAGTGGGGGGGGGGGGGGGGAGTGGTTGGTGTGTGTCTCTATTTGTAATATAATGTAAAAATACAAAGAGTAATCAGAGTAGAGTATTTGTTTTGCTCACAAATTATATATATATATATATATATATATTATATATATATATATATATATATATATATATATATATATATATATATATATATATATATATATATATATATATATACACACATACACATATATTTGTACATTGTATTTGGTACTGTTTATGCAACATCAAGAAATTCTTTCCATTTCGCATTAAGCGTGTCCGTTTTATTCTTTATACTTGCAATTGTATATTCTATGTTTATTCTGTATTGAAGATATACTCTGAATAATTCAAAGCTTGGTGGAGATTTGTTGTATTTGCTTTTAACAATAAAATATTTTGCTAAAATTAGAATAAAATTAATAATTTTTTTGTTTGCGTTTCCTAATGTTTCCATAGAAACCTAGTGAAATAGTTTTAAAGTTAAAAGGGATATCTGCGATACTTTTTCTTGAAACTTTTAAGATATGTCTTAATATCACTCCATAGGGTTTGTATTGATTGGCATTCCCAAAACATATGTTTAAATGTTTCTGGTGCCATTGAACAAAATTCACATATATTTGATGAAGATATTTTACATTTGTATAGGAATACATTAGTTGGTGCTATTCTCATTAAGTATTTATATTGAAATGTTCTCAATATGGTATCAATTGTACTGATAATGGGATAAGTATATACACTTTTCCAATTTAGATTGTCGTTTAAAAAAAGTGTTCCCCATTTTTGACTTCGGGTATTAGTAATTTTTTTCGCCCTCACTTGTAATTGGTAGAACAGTTTATTGACTTGAGTATCCTGTTTTATTTTTGAAACCAAATATTCTTGCTGTACTATGTATTTATGTCTTTATGTTTTAATCTCAGTTTCCAATTGGCTTTTACTCCCCCTATTATTTTATGATATAACATAAAATCACATTCTGATATATCGTAAAGATTTTTAACGAAATCGAAGGAATAGAACTTTTTAAATCTGTAGTCGTAAATGTCTTTTAAAAATAATATCCCTTTGTCAAACCATTTTCTGTAAAAGAAAACATTTCCTCTTTTATCTTTCAAGTGGTGATTATACCATAGTAGTTGATGTGAAATGATCTCATTATTTGTATGATAATTTATCGAGCACCAAGCATTCAATATTTCTTTAAGAAATTTATATTTTATGTTCATATTTTGTATATCCGTCGAATGGCAATTAAATTTGAAAAAGAATGTACCTCCTAAATTTTGAAGTTCATGTTTATATAGTATTTTCCATTGTGCATTATTTTCTTGGAGTAGTCTTTTAACCCAGCCAGCTTTTAAGGAAATTATAAAGGAATCCAAATCTATCATTTTGAAACCTCCATTTTCATGATCTTGTATGATTATATTTCTCGCTACTTTTCTGGTTTAGCGTCCCAAAGGAAGTTAAACATGCTTCTTTTTAAATCTAAAATTGTTTCGTGTGTGGGATTGCTTAAAACTGTTAATGGATAAATTAGTTTAGGAAACGCAAACGATTTTAGTACTGTTATTTTTCCAATTAATGATAAGCTCCATTTACTCCAAGAAAGTAGTGTATGCTTAAATTCTGCTTTTTTTTTGGTTCTAAATTCAATTTATGTGTCTGGTTTAAATCATTCGAAAATACCATTCCTAACGTTGTTGCTTGTTCTGATGTCCATGTGAACTTTTTGTTGCTACAGAATATAACATTTGAGTGTTTCAGTGAATCAATTCTTAAAGCTACACATTTTGATACGTTCAGTCTTAGACCAGATACGTTTCCAAAATTATCCAGTGTATTTATTAGGGTTTCAAAGGATTTTCTACTACCATCTAAAAAGAAGCTTGCATCGTCAGCGAAGAGGGTTTGTTTTGTCTCGGTATTTGACATTTTTATACCTCTAATATCTGTATTATTCCTAACAGCTGTAGAAAGGATTTCAATACATATTATGAATAGATAAAGGGATAAAGGACAGCCTTGACGAACTCCCTTTTTAATAGGAAAGAACTCTGACATATGTCCATTATTTGTAATGCAACTCTTAGCATCCGTATAGAAATGTTTCACCCAATTTAAAATTGAGTGGCCGAAATCAAAATGTTTTAAACGTTTAAAAATAAATGAATGGTCAAGGCTGTCAAAAGCTTTATGAAAGTCTGAGAAGAAAATAATACCTTTTTCGTCAGATTCATTTACTTGTTCTGTGACGTCGAATAGAATTCGTACATTTTCGCCGATATAGCGTCCTTTTATAAATCCCGTTTGGTTATTACTTATTATTTTGAATAAAACTTTTTTATTCTGATGGCGATAACCTTAGTTGCGATTTTATAATCAACATATAATAGTGAAATAGGTCTCCAGTTATTGATGTCTACTGTAGGTTTTCCTTTTTTGGGTAATAGTGTTGTAATGCTTTGTTTTTGTAACTCTGTTAAATCACCATGTTCAAAAGAATAATTGATAGAGTTCACGTAGTACGTTTTTATATCATTCCAAAATATTTTGTAGAATTCTGTAGTTAGGCCATCTGATCCTGGACTCTTCATATTTTTCATATCTTTTAATGCTAGCGTGCACTCATTTTCATTTATAAGACCTTCACAGGATTGTTTCTGTTCAAAATCCAATTTGACATTGTTCGATTCGAAAAAGTCATTATTTTTAAGTATTAATTTGTCCTCCGTATATAAAGTTTCATAGAATTTCTTTATGTATTCAATTATTTCAGTTTTCTTAGTAATTTCATTTCCATTGTCTTCTAATCTATTTATTATCTTTGTTTCAGAGCGTTTTTTCTCTAGATTTGCAAAATATTTAGTATTTTTTTCTGATCCTTCTATCCATTCAGCCTTTGCTCTAATTAAAAATCCTTTCAACTTTTCATCTAATAGTTCGTTCAAAATGTTTTTATTTTTATTTAGTTCAACTGCCAGTCTTTCATCTAAGGGATTAAGGTTAATTTCATATTCAAGTTTTTTAATTGTGTTTTCTAATCTTTTTTGTTCTTCATTTTTTCTCTTGTTGTTTTAATAGAATATTTGATTGAAACATCTCGAATCGTTCCTTTAATAAGTGCCCATAGAGTGTTTGGATTTGCTTCTGAATTCAAGTTGGCTATTTCAGTTAATGCATTTCTAATTTCTTGTTGATACTCAGGGTGTAAAAAATGCTATTGTTTAGTTTAAAATAACCTGGACCTTTTTCTTGTTTATTCTGCATTAGTTTAAAATGCACAATAGAGTGGTCTGATTGGTAGCTGGTTGAAATATTACATTTTGAAACTAAATTTAATATATTTTCTGAGATGAGAAAATAGTCCAGTCTGCAGTATATAGGTGGTTTGTGATTCGAGTGCCATGTAAAACCTTTTTTATTGCGGTTATTTATGCGCTATATATCGAACAAATCGTTGTTTAACATTATATTGTTTACTATTTTAGAGCAATTATTATTTGTATCATGTCTACCATTCATTTTATCCGGATTATAATCTAAAACTACGTTAAAATCCCCGCCTATTATTAATGTTTCGCTGTTATTTTCTATTATCACTTCTTCTAGTTTTTTAAAGAAGCTGACATCATCATTGTTCGGGCCATATACGTTAATTAAAACATATATATTTCCCATTATGTCTATTTTTAACATTTGCAGTCTGCCGATAATAATTTCCTTATATTCTATAAGTTTATATTGGAGACTTTCGTTTATGAAAATCCCAACCCCCTTACTATTACTACTGTTTCCACTTTTGAACAAATCATGTTTCCATTGCCTTTTCCAATTCTTAGAATCAGTTTGTATACAGTGAATTTCTTGTAGAAAAGTTATCAAAAATTGTTGTTGTTTCAGGAACTCAAATACTTTCATTCTTTTATCTTTTGATGCAATTCCTTTTACATTATAGGTAGAAAAGCTTATGTTAGTCATTGGATATTATGGTTCGTTTAAGACATATATTAAAAACTTTGCGTACTGGAAGGTGTATAGCATTGCAGAGCATTCACTGTATGATATTTTACAAAGAGGCACACACCAAAAGCGAGCGAGAGAGGATAGTGTCGGATGATTTATGATCAAGTGTTGAAGGTGCGGACTGGCCATCTTAAGATTAATTATTCATTAATTAGTTCTGAAACAAAACAAATGTATTGAACACAATACATAGTAGATACATAGTAGATACTGCAACTGTCTAGACACAATTGATGTCTTGCATTGTATACATATACATGTCTTAAGCATAGTTACTCATTAATTAGTTCTAACACAAAAATATTTGTATTGAACAAAATACATAGTAGGTCCTGCAACTGTCTAGACACAATTAATGTCTTGCATTGTATTGACCTCTTTTTAGGTATCCCAAACGCGTATGCTTCCCCCGTAAATAGCACAATTGATGTTTGATGGGATTTTGTAAGGTATTCATGTCCGTTAGAGATCCTATCAGATAACATATCGGAAAATGTAAATGAGATTGTCAAGGAAACACTGGTTACATTAAACATACATCATGTGACTACTTCATTAAACCACCAAAAGAGTAATTGTTTAATTGAATGCTTTCATCGCACACTTGTTGACGTCACTTCTAAGAAAATACAAGCTGACAGTGGTGTCAAGTTTTTGGGTTTACTATCAAAGGTGACAATCTTCCAAGCAATGTACTACTGCAATAATTGTGGTTCCTCAACTTGATGCACTTATAATACTTGCTGCGCTCACTAGAATTACTGCCCAACCTGGATTTGCTACACTCCCACGATAGGCTGTGCAACTTGAACCTGCTGCGCTACTTGGACTTGCTGCGCTTACTGGACTTGCTGCTCTTACTGAACTTGTTGCACAACTTGGACTTGCTGCGCTACAAGGACTTGCTGCGCTTACTGGACTTGCTCCTCTTACTGGAATTGCTGCACAACTTGGACTTACTGCGCACGTGGACTTCTTGCACTTACTGGACTTGCTGTACAACTTGGACTTGCTGCGCAACCTTGACTTTCTCCCATTACTAGACTTGCTACACAACTTGGACTTACTGCGCAACCTGTACTTGCTGCACTTACGGGACTTACTCCTCTTTTTGGACTTGCTGTGCAACTTGGACTTGTTGCCCTTACTGGACTTGCTTCTCTTATTGGATTTACTCCTCTTACTGGACCTTTTGCTGCGCACTCTGTACTTGCTGCGCTTACTGGACTTGCTCTTCTTATTGGACTTACTGCGCATTCTGGACTTGCTGCGCCTACTGAATTTTCTCCTCTTATTAGACATGCTGCAAAATCTGGACTTGCTGTGCAGCCTGAATTTGCTGCTTTACTAGTAATGAGCTTGTTACTGGGCTTGCTGCACAACTTGGACGTTTTGGACTTGCTGGATTTACTGCTACTCCAAATGTACTGCGCAACTTAAGACTTGCTGCGCCGTTGGACTTACTGAAACTCTTAAGTTTCGTAAGTGACAATACTGGAGGTTTCTTTCTGGACCTAAGTTTTTCTTTTTTTATTTCTAATCCATTTTAAGTATAAATACAAAACGTGCGAACTGGATGGAGACGTCATTGTGACGTCATGCCAAAAAATAGCAAACACAAAATGGCGGCAAAATGTGTTTGTTTCGGCAAATAAATTGCCTATTTTTGACAAGTGGAACATGGGATGTGTTTCTAAATCCGGCCTTAGCTGCAATTAGATTTGGTGTTAATGGGTCTAACAAATCCGATTCTTAATACCTAAGTCAACGTCCGCATAAAGAAGCCATTCAACGCAATTATCAAGCATATCTCTTACTACATAGAAACACCCTGATGAAGACTCGTGAAGAGTCGAAACGTCGGTCATTTTAATAAATCTGTAAATTTTAATCTGTGTTGGTTGTTAGTTCCACTATCTTATCTTACTCTAAGTACAAAGGAACAGAAAAAAGCTAAAAATAAACGAAATGAGTATACAAACAGAAAAGCTAAAGATATCACTTACAAGGTAGGCAGCTGTTTACTGTCGTAAACATGCCAGAAAGCATAAATTAGGTGTCAAATAGCAACTCTATTATCGGGTACTTGACCAAACTTCACCTGTTACACCGTTATAAATATACTTACAAGTTCTACTACTAAGCTTCACAGCGGACATCTCCGACCTGCAAATCTCAACGAATTGGAAATACCAACAGATAAAGGAGGTGCCAAGTAACGCTCAGCTTGTTATGTTTTTTCTCCTCTAATTTCATCTTCTTCTGGCTCAGACTCAGATTCGTCAAATGATGAACAAGGTCATCGAACTTTCCGGCAAAACAGGTATTGCAGAGAACGCTCAGACAGTGATTCTGGAGAAGATATTCCTCTAACAGAGCAGCGTAGAAGGTTGAAATCACGTGCTATGGCCGAGCGAGATGCTGATTCTATTAGCTCGATTCATCCCCTTCATCTTGCGATGAAACAGACGTGAACATTGACATTGAAAATGGTACTTACAGACATAAGTAAACATAGATGGAGTAAGAAGCGACAGAATATTCGTTCTCAGTCTTGATAGATATAAGGATAATTAAGCAGTGGTTTCCGAAGTCCATGATTAGGTTTCATAACTTATCCTTTTATTGGGTAAACAATTTTTGCATTGTTGTGATTTCAGGAAAAAATAATAATTACTACAGTAAACATTCTGGCAGTACTTGCTATGCTCAATTGTCCGAGGTGGTATTTGACGGCCGTAAATTCCGCCGAGACATTACTTATTCGAGATAATGTTTCCTATATGACTAATGAAATTTCGAGAAGTAGGGCGAAGGGGCTACTGTCCTTTGTGATTGATTTTGATGAATTCGATCAAATTATGGGATATGTTGAACACGGCATGAAAAAGTGTTGTACTTTCGATCTATCTTGCTGATAATGAAGAATTTGCAACTTTTCGTAATATGTTTCGAGGACTGTACCGGGAAACAGAAGACTTGCAGCAGGTGAAACGAGATATCACCGATGCTGTAGGACAAATACGGTATATGGTACAAATGTACATAAAAAACGCACGTGTAGGTCTTTAATTCTATTTATAGGAGATGCTTTGTCTTGGTTATTTGATCAGTGAAGCAGAAATAAGTGAAATTAGAACTCAAGTCTAAAATATGTCACAAACGCAGCATTCTGTTATATATGCAGTACAAAATAGCGTCATGGTAATAAATGAAAGTAGAATCCTAATCCGCGAAATCAAACATCGAAGTTCTAGTAAGTCAGACTCTAAAATCACATCATTTGGCAATACTTTACCACGTAAGATTGATGAGAATCGCCGTATATTTGAAGCATATACAAGATCGAGTTTAGTAATAGAAACAATTCGAATACTACTGGAAAATACTCAAACACTTTTAACTAATCTACAAGCACGCTTAGATATACTATCTCTGGGTTAAATTTGAACACCTGTTATAATTAACTTACAAATTCTTCCCGAGGAAATTCAGAAGACTTTGCCAAAATTAGCCGACGATGTATGGCATTACTTAGGAATCTACTTTTCAGATTTTATTTACTTTCAGTACTTAACGAGTACTACATTCTTCGCTGACGGCAAAATTATCATTTTACTTTCAGTGCCTATAGCAAGGTTAGACCGGACTCACGAGGTAAACTACTCTGCAAAAGTTCCTGTACTAGCACCTGTACATATTAACTATCCATAAAAGTAAGAAAACATTAACATTATAAATTGGAATCTCCAGGATTTCTAATCAATAAAGGCCAAACAAGGTATTATCATATTCGGAATTAAGTGCGTGTAGACATAGGAAAGCTGTGTATTGTAATGTAAGTCGTGTATATTCAGTAAAAATGGGAGAGTCCTACATCATTAATCTTTTCGTTTCCTCACAAAATTTCGGAACCAATACTGCTCTGTTACGGTACATAAGTGTTTTTTACCTGTAGCAAAACATCTGTTTCATTCGAGTTGGTTAATCATTTCACGGAAGTAGTAATGTAAAATAGCGCTTCTAGGTCAATCTGACCCCATTTAAACCTTTTGACCGCTTCTAAAAGAACCAAAAAATAAACAAGTTTTCATAGTACTATATGAAAACCTATAGTAAAATATGATTAAACACTTCCACCAAATATTTATCAAAATCCTACCACGAAAACAGGGTCAGTTTAACCTCACTTAACCTCTTGTTTCTTTTTTGTAAGTGCACAAAGTTTAAAACCCGGAAGAAAAATTTACATGTCCTTATTAGTTAAAATAATTTATAATAGTTTGTTCATTTTGTTTTACATTATTAACTTTTAGTATTTTATACAGTAAATTATACAATGGTACTTTGTCTTGTAACATTTTAATGAAAAATAAACAATAATATCCACAGAGTGTACTTGTTTTGTCTTGATATTGAACATTGTTGTATTTTACATTTGGTATATACTTAATTACCTCCTTCGGCGGAGGAAGCCCAAATGGGTCAAAGTACAAAGTATTAAAGTAACAAACCCAATGTGTTCCAGGTCCAACAGAGTCGTCTAAATTTATAATTCCACATTCATTATTCAACTTTGATTTTGGTAAATTATTTCTACTAAATACACCCCTAAAGTTTATTATACCGAGTTGTTTTACACATTGTTCAATTTCAAAGTTAGAAATAGGCTTGTTTATAAATTTTATTTTTTTTTACTATAGGAATTCGTCTGTAAGGTCTTTTCTGAGAATCAATCTGTATACCCTGACCATGTCCTTTTCCACTCAACAAAGATGTAATCAAAGGTATTCCTAGACTAGCAGCCAGCCAACCCAAAAAGCCACCATTTTGTCTCTGTTTTTGTGTTAATTTTAATCACTCCAGACCCTACTAGTTGCTTTCTTTGATTAGGTGTAAGATATGGTGATATCATATTTCTCTTATCATTAGCTACCGAAATCATACCATTCCCAAGTAACTTACTAACACCGGTACTGGCTAACCCAGAGAGGGCCCCGATGCCTAGAGGGGCCAATATTTTTGGAGCTATTTTTGCTGCCATTGGAAGAATTGTTTTTCCTAACAAACCAGCCAAAGCTCCTAAAAATCCACCATTTTGACCTTGACTGGACATTTGTTTTTTTGAAACTGTAATTTCTAATCCCTTCTTATTTCTAAAAGACTTTTCAATTTGATTAATTTGTGTTTTTGTTAAAAGTAAAGGAAAGTTTCCACGTAATTGTTCATGTTTTAATCTAAAAGTATGTGGAATTTTATAATTATAAGCTTGCGCTAAATTTTTCTTTTGTCCATCTGTTAGGTTAACTTTATATTCAATATAATTTGATACCATTATATATAATTTATATTTAATTTATTTTTAAACAATAACAAGTTCATTTCCAATAGTATTTATTTCAACTATTTCCTTATATAATACAATTGCGTAAATACGATATCTTGCAACGGGAAGTGTATTTAAACGAAAGTGTAATGTAATATGCTTAGGAACTTTTGTTATTACTTCCTTTTTATATTCTAAGTTAAAATGAACAAATCCAAACAAACTTTGAAAATTAAATCTATTTAAGAGACTTCCAGTAGTTTTGTTATTTTGTTTATAATAATAATTAATTACATCATCATATATTCTTGATATACTTGTGTATTCTATTTCTGGATAAAAAACACCATTACCAACTTCAAGACGACAGAAGCTTAAAGTGCAATTATCATTTGCTGCATTAACTCTAAATGTATCTAATAAATGTGGGTTATGTTCTTGTGAATTACTTCTATCAGGTCGTTGTAAATAAACACATACATGTTGTGGTTTTGTTACACCAGCCGTTATTCTAAAAGTTGTATTAATCTGTTGTGAATCAGTTGATTGCGTCATCGTTTCCCGAAGGTATGACCATCTTGCTTTTGTAAATCTTTCAGCAATTAGATTAAGTTCAAATTCATTGAAAATTAAACGTGGAACCCATAGAATTAATTTTGTTACAATTACTCTACCAGCATCAGCAGCATTAGCTCTAAAAATTAATTCATCATCATCTGTCAGCTGCAATGTTATTTGAATTTGACTTGGAGGTAAAATATTAGTTTCTAAACCCTGAAAAAATGAATAATTATTTAATGGAATCTTAGCATTTACCTCATTACCCCCCTGGATTAATCCTTTTTTAGAAGCAAAACCTTTATTATCATCAGTAGCAGCAGTAGCAGTAGTATCTAAATAAATAAATTCATTTGTTCCAGTTGATTCTGCATAATCATTAAATAGTTCAACTACATTTTTTACATTTATTACTTTGTACAAATTATTACAATCATAAACAATTTTTCCATTTTGTTTCACCACTAACTGATCAATTAATGAAGCTGCATTATTAATTAAAGCAATTTGATCTCCATCAGCATAATTATTACCATTAGCAAGCTTATTTACTTTAAAACTTACTTCAAAATAACCATTAAACCAATCAAAATATGAGCTTCTATCATTAATTGTAAAGTGATATCCGTTTTTTTTTGTTGCTTAACATTATTTCCCAAGACAGATATTAAAGCTGTATCTAATTTAATAGGAGTTAGTTCGTATCTTTCACAATATTGTTTTGTTCTAAACATGTATATATTATATATTATTTTATTTTTTATAAATTAATCTGTTAATACGTTTACGCTGAGCTGAAGTCCCAGATCCTGACAATAATCTATTTAATCTTATATTAATATCCTCCTCTTTATCATTATTATTAAATTTTTCAACAATTTTATTAGCAGCAAAATTTCCAACTTCTGTTCCAACCTTTTTTGTTCCACTTTCAAGTGCTGCTTTTCCTGCTGTTTCCAAAGCCTTTTTTCCAGCTGTGCTAATTGAAGATGCAACTCCACTTGAAAACAATTTCGTTAAAGTGTCAAAGATACCTGTGCCGTGTATAATTACTTCTCCTGTGTGAGCATCAACATAAATAAATATTCCTTTATTTTTGTCATAAACTTTTTTTGTACATTATATAAAACTAAAATTTATAATTTCATATTTCTTTTAAAATTAATGTAAAACTTGTTTCAACCCCATTAAAATTAATTATTCTACCAAATATATCTGTAATATATATTCTTATTGAATTTATAATATTTTTATTAATTTCAGAATATCCGACTCTGTTTGGTTCTTTTGTAAAAGGATAAGCTCCTGTTAAATCTGCAGTACTTAAAGCACTTGTTAAATCTGCAGTACTTAAAGCATAGATAATATCACTGAAATTACCATCAACAAGTGAATTATCAATAAGATCACAATGAATATAAATTGTATCCACAGAGTTAGTTATATTTGGTGTTGTAGTTCCCCATTCAGTATTTCTCAATTTTTTTTCTCTCAAATCCAAGCAATGTATGAAAATTTGATATTTCCAAATCTAACATAAAATTATCATGAATTGAAATCAAAACCTTAAAACTACTTAAATCAAATTCCAAACTTATTGGAGCAATGTCTGATTTATCAAATTCATAATCACCATTACTTATTAATGTTTCTCTGATATAATTATTAATATCTGTGTAACTGTAACAACCATTTGTAAATATAATATCTTTCCATTCTTTACCATTATTATAACGAATTCTTTTATTATCATATTCATCACTAATATTATGCCAAGAGTAAGTCATAGTGTTAATACTATCCAAACCAACAACATAAGTTTTATTTTTATCTAAAATTAAAGAACGACTAAATCTGATTGTAAAATCACTCGGAGTATTTTTATTATCGTTTTTAACTGTTTCAGAACTTAACACAATTTTTTGTTCCATTTATATATTTAAGAAAAATATTTTTTATATAACATTTCATGTTGTTCTGGTAAGAGTGAATTCATTTTTAATAATTGGTCTACTACCCTAATACCTTCATTTTTTAGTTCTTCATTATTATTTCCAGCATCAATCGAACCACAAATTAACTCCAAGTCATTAATCAATTCTTCTGGATTCCATGGACAAACGTTATAACCCTGTCCTCTAATTACTTTTTTAAATTTCATAGATCTTTTTTTGATGGGTAATCCTGATTTTTCTGTTAATTCTTTGAATATTTTTCTTGAATGATTTTTATTATTGTTATATCTTTTATTAATTAGATCAATCAAGTCATTATCTACTTTAGTGTTAATTACTTCTTTTCCAGTTATTCTATCCTTAGCAATTAATTTGTTTTGACCATGAAGTTTATTTAAATTAATAATTAAATTACCATATTGTCCATTTGGTGAAATTTTATATGGGTTATGATATCTTATTCCTTGTCCATATGTAGAAGACATACCAAGAATATGATTTAACCGGTCTTTGTACTTTATTAATTCGCCTTGGCTATGTTTTAATTCTTTTGCTTCTTTTTGCTTATTTGGATCTTTCGATCTTGATTTGCTAGTTATTGGACCATTTAATTTTTTGATATCCGTAGTAACATCATCTATTGTATTTTTAAGTACGTCTTTATCTATTTTATCTGGATTAGATTTATCTGCAGTTAAAAAGTCAAACATTTTTGACGGTTTGTAATACCTATATTCTTCTAAAACATTATCATCTAGAAAAGCATCTAAATCTACTGCAGATATTTTCTTTTCTTTTGGTCTTGCTCCCAATTCTTCTTCTAATTCTTCAGTTGTATCATCAGTTGTTTCAGTTATTCCCATCTTTTTTCTTCCATAATCTTCTAATTTCTTAAATTCATCTTGAAATCTCTTAAGTTCCTCTTGAGAAACCCGTTCAGCAGGTTCATCTCCCCAATCTATTGATGTGGAAGTTGGTTTTAAAGCTTGTTCTTTTCTTATTTTATTTTCATAATCTTTCAATATCTCTTCAAGATTTTTAACATGTTCAGAGGAGTCCGGTAATGATGGTAGCGGTTCTTGGAATAGCTGTGGTAAACCTTGATATGTTTGTATGTCTTTCATTTCATCACCTAATAACGCTAATTGTTGTTTTATTCCAGGTAATGCTTTTAACTGACTTGATAATTTTTCTTTTTGACTTTCTATTCCTTCAGTAATTGGTTTATACATTTCAGTGTACATATCCCGATTTGTAGCTTTCTTAATTTTTTCTCTCATTATTTCTTCTCTAAGAGCTCTCATCTTTTGCCCGACTAACTTTTTTCTTTTTCTTATTTCATTAAGTTTTGATTGCATTTCTATAATAATGTAAGATAATGTAAGATAATGTAAAATAATGTAAGATAATGTAAAATAATGTAAAATAATGTAAAATAATGTATTATTATATATAAATGGAAATTCCAAATCATGATACAAAACGTGATAAATCTAATAACTTTAAACAACATTATCCCTTTATGTCAGATTCATGTTTTAGAATGTTAATATGTGGATCTTCTGGATCTGGAAAAACAAATACACTAATGCATATACTCCGAAAACCTCTTATATATTATGATAAATTATACTTATATGCTAAAAACCTAGAACAATCTAAATATCAAGATTTAATTAACCACATAAGTCAAACTGCAAAAAAAATTAAAGTAGATCCGAACGAAATACTTGAATGTTCTAATAATGAAATAATTGATGTTAATGATCTTGAATCAGAAAAACAAAAAGTAGTTATATTTGATGATTTTGTATGTGAAGATAAAAAAAGGTTGAAAATGAAATAACAAAAAACTTTATTCAAGGACGACACAAAAACTGTTGTGTTATTCATTTAAGTCAGTCTTACTATAAAACACCAAAAGATATCCGAATTAACTGTTCACATTATATTTTATTTGAAAGTCCAGGTAAACGAGAAAATGATATGATTTGTAATGAACAAAATATTAACCCTAAATCTTTTGCTAATGCAACAAATCAAAAATATGATTTCTTATATATTGACAAACCGAGGAAGTTTTTAAGAAAAAACTTTACTGGTAATATATAATAATTATGTAATGGGAGTTTTTAATAATATAGAACAAATAAGTGAACCTGACAGTATAAGTAAAGTTAAATTTGATATTGATTTAAGTGATTATGCTACTAAGAAACAATACAAAAAGGACATGGAATCATATCTTCATAGAAAAAGGGAACTTGATAACACAGTGAACAGAGCATTAGATATGGGAGGTAACGAAATAATCAACCTGGGAGATCCAGATAAACCCAACGATGCAGTTTCAAGACGGTTTATGTATAAAAAAGTTCAAAATGTAATAGATGACTATAATCTTGAAGATATTAAAAGTATAAAACAGACATTAGAAACAGAAGTAAAGAATATTGAAGAATTAACAAAAGACTTAAAAAACAATTCATTATTAATAGTTCAATTACAAGGTAAACTCGGAGAAGAAATGAAAGCTATTGTTGATTCTATTAAAGAACTTGAAGAGAAATCTGATTTGACAGATGACAACATAAAAGAAGTATTTCGGGTCAATTTAAACATTTTACACAAGCAACATATGGAATTAAAAGATAGTATGATTAAACATGAAGAACTAAAAGACAAGATTATTGAAGCTGAGAAAAAGTTACAAAATATGTATCAGTTAGAAATCAAAACAGAAGTAAATAAACTAAATTCTGAAACTGAAAAAAAAGCATAAAGATTTATTAGAATTAATTTCAAATAAACTTGCAGAATATAAATCTGAACTGGAAAAGGCAGCTTCACAAAGAGGTGATGATCATGAAACAGCATTAGATAACCTTAAAAAAGAGCTCAATTCTAAAATAGATGACTTTAAAAAACTAATTCGAATTTGGATTAGTACTGTTGACAACCGTCATAATTTAAAGTATGCAGACTTAAGTAATATAACAAAAAAATTACAAGAAGATATTAATGAATTTAATGCTAAAGTTGAAGAACATAAAAATGATCTAAACTTTGTAGTTGAAAAATCAGTTAAACAAGGAGAATCAATTACTACTAATACTGAAGCAATTAACACAATTAATGATCAGCTAAAAAATTTAAAGAAACAACTTCGAACCTTAATTAGTACTGTTGACACACGTCATAATTTAAAGTACGCGGAATTAAGTACACTTACAGGTTTATTACAAAAGGATATTAATGAATTTAATGATAAAGTTAAAGAACATAAAAATGATCCAGACTCTGTAGTTGAAATATCAGCTAAACAAGGAGAATCAATCACTGCTAATACCCAAGTAATTACTGCTAATACTAAAGCAATAACCACTAATGTCGGAGAAATTACCACTAATGCTGAAGAAATTTCTACTAATGCTGAAGAAATTACAAAAGTAAAAAATTTTTTCTTAAAACAAGAAACACAATTAGCTAGAACAAAGAATACAGTTGATAATTTGTCTGCTTCTGAAGTTGCTACAACAAAACGAGTTGATGATTTAGCTGAAGTAATTCTTAAACTTAAAAAGAAAGACAAAAAAAATAAAAGAAGAATTGGAAAAAGAAATAGAAAAAGTAAAACGTGAAGTGTTTCTTTTTGAATATAACAGTTTTTATGAAACAGATCCAAGGTTTAAATACGGTTTTTATGAATACGTAAAAATGAAAAAGTATTATGACCGTCGGGGTGCCTGGATATATTCAACATATGAAAATATGGCCGGTTTGAACTATTTAAATGCATTTGAATTAGGATCTGGAATTATCGTAGATTATAAAGATTTTATAAACACAAACCAAGAATATAAACTAGTTGTACCAGATGTACTTTTAAAAGGTGTGTTTGTGGTCGAAAAAACCGGAATTTACATAATAGATATTAAGATTTTATTAGCGGGGGCCGGGTTTAAAGCGGAACCGAATAAAAACCATAAAAGTCCAATATCACAATTTATATTTAGGTGGTGGAATGATAATGCTGATCCATTTCTTAGTATATTTATCGATAATGTAAATATAGTAGCCAAGGACTTTGACATTGGATCGGACAAAACAATATCTATGTATAAGAAAAAAATTAAAGTTTATCTAAAACAAGGGACAATGTTTGACATTCATCCTTATGACAGTTCATCATCTACAGAAAAAAATTATACGCTTTTGACGGATAGTTACATCAGATTCTACATATCGGATGAATATGTATCTTATGATGATGACAGACTTTTGAGTTAATCTTTAGTTTTTATTAAAGTTAAAACTTTAGTTTTTATTTAACTGGAATAATTAATATAATGGGAATATTCAATAATATAAATGAAAAAGTAAATAAATTAGAAAGACAAATAGAAAGACAATTAATAAGAAAACCTCCATTGTTCTTAACACGTTTTACCGAAGATACCGATAGTGGATTATTTCAATGGAAAACTGTAAATGCTAGTCCTGGTTTAGTTCAAAATGGTAATAATATAACAATTAAACAAAATTGCATTTTAATTATTCTTGTTGATGCAATTAAATTAGATAAAGGAGAAGCTAAATTACAACTAAAAAATAAAGAAAATGTAATTCTTCAAAGTTATAATGTAAAAAATAATAGAAAAAATGAATCTATTTCTATTAATTATGCTAATGAATTTAAAATAAATGATGTTATTTATATTAATTCTTTAAACGTTAAAAATATTCAGTTAACAATTTATGGTTCTATTATTTAAGTTTTAATTTAAGTTTTAATTTAAGTTTCAATTAATTTAAGAATTAGCTAATATAACAATACCATTATCAAGAATATATCTTTTATCATCATAACATGATAAAAATGTTTTATTTATAACATAGCTGGAAAGATTATGCTTATCAGAACGAATAACTTTATAGGTGTGATTACTTTGGGTTGAATTAAACAAAGTATCTTTGTAATTTTTATGAACTATTGTTTTCTTAACAACAAGTTTTTTAATTCCTTTACATTTTTTTTATCACTAACTTCATTTTCTAATAAATATGAATACATTTTACTTCTAACTCCAACAAATTCAACAATGGGAATGCCGGCAGCTTCATTTTTAATTTTCCAATTAATTTTTTATTATTGTCGAAATAAAATTTTGAGTTGTTATCGTAATCACTATTATCAAATAAATCTTTGTCCTTATAAAAATCCTCATATGCATCTTTGGTTTTAATTTCATAACATAATGAATCAGTGTCAGTGAATAGTAATTTACAATTACCCTCGTACTTTTCCTTGATGTAATTATAATGAAAATCATACATTAAATATTTTGATAAATCTAGAATGCACATTCCAACATAAGAAGGTCTGTTTAATAACAAGCTTTCTTTTATTCTATGAATACCAAACAAATTCTTGTTAAACATCGTTGAACTAACAAATGAAGGTTTGGCTATATATTTTAATAAAAGGTTTTCATCATGAGTTAATTTAATACTAACCCTCTTGCGTAAATTCTCCATCGTCTTACCGAATACAGAGTTGTTCATCAACTTAAAAAAAGTCCTTTTCAAATGAATTTTTTGCTTTAGATCTTTTTTGAGTATTAAAATCAATATACTTTTTTAACCAAGGACTTTCGTCAAAAGTTAATATTCTATGTATTTTTGTTACTTTTAACCCTAATTGTGTATATAGTTCAAGATTTTTAAAATGAACTATATAATTTTGTTTTTTCATTAAAGTTAGAACTAATTTTTTTTACATTACTTTTTCCTATTTCAAATTCTGTTTTAATATTTTTACTATAATTGGAAAGCCATTGATCATGTATTTTAATTTTTTCAGGAGCTGTACAGTATGTAATTCTTTTGGATATTCAAGATCACATTCAACTATAAAGATAGTTTTACCTTTTGCAATTAATTTCTTGAATTGTTTTCCGGATATAAATTTAAAGTTTCCAGAGGACAAAGGTTGACAAATGGCCCAACCGTAAAGGTTATTGGCGTCGAGGTACATAATGTATTTGCTGTCAAGTTTAGGATTATAATCTTTCACATATTTATTGTTTGCTTTACTGTATCTGTTTGAAATATAACTTATTCCTCCTCTCAGTCCCTTTCAATAAAAAGATACATATCAATATCAGTTATTAAATCTAACTTAATTCCAGTCATTTTTAACATTGCATCCCAAGCTAAACCAGGACTACTAAAATAATGACAAGGGTCTAATTTGTAGTAGTCTAAACATAATTTTCTAAAATTTTCGAATACATCAGCTAAAAGTAATACATCAGTTTTTAAATATAGATCATGATATTCTCCCATTGTTTTAATTTTAAATTTATTCCAAACATTTTAGCATGTTCATATTCGTTGTCAGATATGTGTGTTTCATTTAAAATTGAATAAAACTCTTCTTTAGGAGGTAATTTTGTTTCTTTGAATTTTTTTAATGAATCCATGTAATCAAATGGATAAACACCTTTTGTCTTTAATAATTCTATATTTTTATCAAATTCTTGAGATAAATATTTAAATTCTGGAATATTTTTTACTAAGTTATCCTATGATTGAGACACAAATTGGAATGAATCAATAAAAATTAAATCACTTATCATAAATGCCATATATCTTTCCATATTGTTAGGCATAACATTAATTTCTTTTTTGAATTTCCCTATTTGTTGCATAATAAAATGACTGTCATAACCTCTTAAATTATGAAAAATAACAGGAATTTTGTGTTAGTCTAAAATTAATATTACATTCTGAGTGAGCACTTCCTCTAAATTTTCCTGTTATATGACAATGGTCTCGGACGGGCGTTAGCCCTTGGGGACTGTTGTCCTCAACAGGATTTTCATTTTCCTTATATTCTTTTTCACAAATTTGACAAGATTTCTGATTTTTAAATTCACTTTCATCTTTTTTAGACATTCTAAGTTCTTTGTTAAAGTGCTCTTTAAATATTTTTTTACAATATTCCTCTTCCTCAAGCATTTTTTCAATAAACTTATAAACTGCATTAGGACCTCTATAAATCTGGGTTGGTTTAGTATAACTGTTATCATAACAACAAACAACTTTATAGCCGTAACCACAATCTATATGATTTTGATATGGTTCAGTAAATGAAGATTCAGTTGATGGTAAAGCAGTTAAAACTTTTTTAGTTATTGATTCAAAATCAGCATTAATTACAAAAGGTACGGCTAAACCTTTATGATAATTTTTAAATTGTACTTTACTTCCCTCTTTTGGCATTTTTACACCTTCAGTACCATTAATAGCTTAACAATTTGGAATATGTTCATTTGGTATTCTTTCTTGAGAAAAATGCTGCAGGAAGCTTTTACAGAAATGTTTTTTATGCTGATATTTTGTTTTTTTAAACATTAATCTATTAAAGTCTTTTATCCAAACATAATGATGAACTGGGGTCCCTGGTGATTTACAGTCGCCATTTTTCTTATCCTTATTAATTAATAACATATCACAGTATTCTTCGTATTGATATTTTGATATGTACAATGGATAAATTCCCATAGGTTCTTCATAACCAAATATATTAAATGAAATATCATTTAAAACTTCTATTTTAGGTATTTGATTTAATGTAACAAGCAACTTTATTACAGTATAATCAAGATCGTTTATATGTTTTTTATCATTTGAAACTCTTTCAGAATGTTTTGTTACAGGAAATTTATAAGCTAAATGACACCATCAAAAACATTCGTTATCATCATTCTTTATATTTATTAATCCTTTCGTTGAATTTTGTAATGGTTTTGGTAATTCTAAATAACTTGAAGCAGCCAGTGGACTATACTTATATCTATTTATATAATGAGCATCAACTGACTCTATTCTCCAGCCACTTCCTTCAGAAATCCAATTACCAATTCTATTTATTATTTCATCAAAAGCTTGACGTAAAGTGTTTTTTATTTCGTTTGTGTTAATAATTTCTAAAGCCTTTGATTGAAAATAAGCTGATTTATATATTGTATCAGTTTTATCCATTTTTGCAAAATTTATTTTTAAAACAACGTTTATTTTTATACCTTTTAAATTTTAAGTTCAGATTTAAGTATTTCATAAGAGTCGTTTATAGTTAAATATAATTGATTCTTTGGATCTTGTCTATATGTAATTTTAATTTCAAAATTTCTTATAATATTGTTTTGTAGATCTCTCAATTTCCATCTATATATTATATTAGAAAAAAAATCACTAAGGAAAAAAAGGATTAAAAAAATAATAAAATAAATAAAGTTTAAGAAGAAATAAAATATTTAAATTTATATCTTTTCCATTAGTTTTTGATATTCCACTTTAACTTGGGTTTTCCTTTGCAGCACATTGTTATTAACCCTGAATTAATATAAGGTCTTTGGATGCTGCATAAGTGCTTTTATATGTTTTTTCTTCATTAGTATCACAATCGGTTGCAATAACTTTTTTAGGATTGTTTCGAATATTATTTGGTCTGGGACAATCACATAATCTTTTAGCATTTTCTTCTTCAGTTAATAGACAACCACAGTCCCATTTAAATAAATTATTTTTTAAAAGATAAGGATCTATAACATTTTGTAATTTATCAATGACATGATTTTTATATTCATCGCTAACTATTTGATCAAGTTTTGATTTAATAACATTTCTTCATTTAAGAACTTTCTTATATGAATTTTTGTCTGGATTCATTATTTCTCCTAAAGTGCTAGATAATTTTGGCATAATCATTCTATCTACCTTTCTATTAACCATCTATATATAATATACTTATAGAAAAAAATCTTTAAAAACGCACCTAAAGAAATTATATTGATTTGAGAAATTTGGTTATATTATCTATATCTTTTGAATAAGATTTTAAAGTCATTTTTTCTAAATTGTTATCAACTGTTAAAATTTTAATACCTTCTTGAGACATTCTGTTTAACCATTCTTCGTATAATTTGTGTAGTTTTTCTAAATAATCTAAACCAACTTTGTTTTCTTCCGTTCTGTTTCTTTTTTGGAGTCTTTTAAAACATATTTCTGGGTCGGTTTTAACATAAACAAATCCATCAACTGGGTTTTTTCCGTATGGTTTTATAATATGATCAGTTAAGAAAAGATTGTATACTGCCCACTCGGGGTCATTAATAACACCGTTGTCGTGATGTTGTTTTGTAAAAACGTTACTGTTAGTTAAATAACAACGTTCAAGGACAGAAACACCATCAAACTGTTTAGCAAAAGATAACATTTTTATATGACTATTTAAAGTTGTTAATTGAAAAGGAAATAAATATTTGGAAGGTTCTTGAGCAGCAAGTTCAAAAAGGTTATATGAATTATAACTTGGGTCCATAACATTTTGCCATTCGTGAATTGGTTCTGGAATTATATTAAAAGTAGGATTATATTCTTTAATAATATCTAAAAACGTACTTTTTCCTGATGCAATATTACCTTCAACTGATATAATTTTTCTCATTTATATATAAAATACTTATAGAAAAAATCTTTAATAATCTTTAATAATCTTTAATACAACTCTTCTTCTTTTTTGCTTTTATATCCGTTAAGTTTAAATTCCTTCATATGCATTTCAAGAGGTGTTGAATAATGTTTTTCTTTCTGCATTTCTAATAGTATTGTAAAAATATCCTGAATAACTTTATTTGGATCTTCTTTATTTACTTTTCCAATCCGTGCTTTTGTTATTAGTTGTTTTATTTTGTGATGATGTGCTTTTAAAATAAATTTCTTGTCGTCAAGTTTTAGTCTATTAGTAAATATGGTAATTACTGATGGAACAGCGCCAGCAACTGCTACAAATATAGGAATAGCTGGAACAAGTGCTAATGCAGCTGAGCAACCAAAGATACCTGCTGTAATATATAACCCAGTACTTACTCTCCCACAAAATTTATAACTTTTTCTGTAAGCAGCAGCTAGTTTAGTTAAGTGATTGATTAACTGATCTATTGTTTCTATTCCATTATTAGAAATTAGATTTTTATAACTCATTTATATAATTAATATTATTAATATTTTTTTAAATTAAATTTCTTCCAGCTCACTAAAAGGTACCCAACTATTAAATTTTTCATTGTAACCTTTCCATTTTAATAAAGCTTGTTTTTTCTTATAGTCTCGTCTGATAACTTTTTCTATTCTAAAAATCTCTTGTGTAGTAGGTAAAAGTTCTTGTTCATAAAATGAACCTTGAATTATTTCATCATTTAAATCTTTTATAGTGTATGTTCTGGGATTTGTATTATTAATTTTATAAATTATAAATATCTCCTCTGTCCAGTTTGGTGTATATCCTTTTTCAAAATGTCTTTTAAGTTTGCTTAAGCGAACACGATCACCAATTTTAAATTTTGCTTTACTTTTTGGTATCTTTAAATTACCATATAAATCAAAGTAAACAGTACCTTTATTTAAGTTTTTACTAGCTTCGGTTGGTGTCATTTTTATACTAGAGTGTTTTGTTTTGTTATATTTATAAACCATTTCCTGTAAATTATCTAAATAAGTATAAGTATTATTTGCTGTAAAATATTTCCACATTATTCTTTTTAAACTTCTATTAAATCTTTCGATTACTACGGCCTTTCCTTCATTAAATATATGATACATGTTAATCTTATATTTATTTAAAAATGATTCAAACTTTTTATTATAAAATTCTTTTCCTTCATCTACCCATAAATTTGTTGGAATCCTTGCAGTCTTCGGGGACTTTCGCTCCTGAATTCTATCTTCAGAAATTATTTTTTCAAATGCTTCTGTAACAGATTCTCCAGTTTTATTCTTTAATGGAATAACCCAAGCATATTTACTAAATATATCAATAACGATTAACAAGTACTTTACTCCTTTATTATATTTTGAAAAAGCTTGCATGTCAACTAAATCAGCTGACCAAGTATCATCAATATCATGAACAATCACTCTTCGTTTCCTAAATTTTCTTTTAATTGGTTTGTGTAATTCTTCTGCTAATTCATCGCTCCATGTGATTCCGGGGGTATACTCTACCCCCTTTTCCCGTTTTTTGACTTTTGTCCCAGCCCAAGTTTGTATTGCGTTTTAATTAAAGGTTTCACAACTAAATGTTTTGCAATCTTTTCCCCAAATGTTTTTGATTTAGTTTTATTTAAGTCGGAAAGCATTTGCTTATCGCATTTGTTTTTATTTGACTAGTATCATTATAGCAGAAGTCATGGATTTTGCATACTGCATCCAGTTCATTGACAGGGGTCCATTATCTAGGGGGTTTCCCGGCCCACAATAGCGAAAACCCGGAAGTGTTATACCCTTTTTAGGCAATAAAGGTAACATTGCTTTGTTAATATCAATTGCACCTCCAGAACGTTTAACAAATTGTGTTTTTATATTACCACAGGATGCACATTGAGCTCTTAACATAAGTCTACTATTTTTTATTGTAACATATTGGGGATTTATACTATCAGTAAATTTCCTTTCTTTTACACAATATATTTGTTTTTGATTCATTTATATTATATGTATTTAAAATTATTAAAAAAACATTTTTACTAAAAAAAATGGGTTCTGGTAGGACTCGAACCTACGCCCTCCTAAAATTGTGATTAACACAGAATAATGATAATACTTAAATGCTCTAATACCTTAACGCGGTTATGTTGTATTCCATTAAAGAACGATGTTCGTAAATGTTGTATAAACAACTGAAACCATTCGACGATGCATGGTTGAACAATATTCAAAAGCGTATGTTCAATCATGCATATGCCTATGGCATACTCAAACGGTTGAGTTATTTCAGTTGTTTGTTTGTTAAAAAAGTGCAAAAGCCGTGTTGCGTACATTCATTTTAACCCCGACGCCAGGTAGAATTTATTACGTGCACACCCGACGCCGGGGTGAACCGTTAGTCTTTCATAAGAGACCTCATCTGTAGGCTCACCATACAGCTGGTTTTTCCTAAATCATCAAACCTGCCCGGTTTTGCAGCCAGAATCACCTTCAACCCCATTGTTCGTTGCCTCCCGAAACCTTCGAAACAAGAGACAAGAACGAAGTAAGGCAATTCAGTGCTATCACGACATTGACGGAAGAATTCTTTATGTGCAGAACCAGTCAATGTCATAACAGCAGGCTGTAACCGTTAACAGACAAGACGACCCAGTACACAAACCATACTGCAAGCTACCTTTAAACAGATAAGGAAACGTCAGATAAACTTCCGGAACTAAGCGTAACACAACTCGACTCAATGATATAAAAGTTGAAACCGGTTTTATATAGTGTATATTCTTTATTATAATAATGTTATGGTTTTGAAATTATCATAATTTTATTTTTCATGTGTTATAATTTATTCAATTACTTTTGTTTTTAAATAATAACAACTCCTAAAGTAATTTTATTCTTCCAATATTAATTAAAATAATTTATATGAATTTCAGTTATCAAATGGAGATATTATTTGTTTTTTAATTTCAATTATTAAAGAGAGATAGATTTGTAAATAACCTGACCTTGTTATATTTGTTATATTTAGCATTTGGTTTTCCCGGTCTGTGTTATTTTTAGTTTGAAATTTTCTTGTTTCATGGATAATTATTAATGTATTTATTGGTACTGTGTACATTTTGTGTCATTTCTAATGTCTTTAACAGTTGTTTTATCTATGTAAAAGGATTACAAAACAAGGAAGTAGAAGAGTGATTTAAACAGAAAATAAATGTGGTCTAAATTCAACCACACTATATTTTACTTCCTGTATGTTATATAAGGCCAAACCTATTCTACATTTTATCTCTCGGTGTACTCTGTTTTCGTGGTAGGATTTTGGTAAAAATTTGGCAGAAGTGTTTAATCATATTTTACTATAGGTTTTCATATAGTACTATGAAAACTTGTTTATTTTTTTTTTTTTTTAGAAGCGGTCAAAAGGTTAAATGGGGTCAGATTGACCTAGAAGCGCTATTTTACATTACTACTCACGGACACCTTTAGACCTTGTCCTGGTGTGTAGTGCACGACACAATCAGGTACAAATTAGGTCACCAGATCGTTTTTTAGGGTGTAATAAGACGACAGATATCGACAGAGCGGTGGAAAGCTAGCGCCTTCCAAAGGAGAGATTATACCTTATAGGAAAGATAATGAAACTGTTGAATTCGTGTAAAGAAGTCATGACCCATTCTATATATTTAATGAATAATGTGCTTTCATGCGAACTTTAAACTGTGTGTTATTATTCATTAAGGTAAACTAGTGCTTTATTAGTTAGTTTATCAAGTCCTGAATGGTTACGTGGGTGAAAATAGTTAAATTTAAGTCCATCCAATGCATGCAGCATTGTTCGGTGAAGAGTCCGCTATGACTGTTTATTCACCATGCACAAATTAGATATGTAATATTTAATGCTGTTTTGTATAATTTATTTATTTATACCACGTGTATATAAGTGAGAACTGTATAAATTACTGAGAAAACATACGTCCTTAACTAAACATTGAGTCACTTTGCATCAATCCATCAAAAATGTTTGACAAATGATATTTCTTACCTGGTCAAAATCTTTACCATTTCTTTAAAAATTCACTTGTTTCTTAAAAAGCTGCTCGACAGGAAGAAATAGGAGAAAATTTGAATAAGACAAAATAATAAAAATATATCCACAAGATGGACAATAACGAACAGAGCGTGACAGGATTGACGAACCGGGGACACCAACTATCTGAACAACACTCATTACAATATTTGCAGAAAATGATTATTTACAATGAAGAAAAAAAATTCTTATTAGAACAAAAGAACAAACAGAAAACTGAAAAAGATATGAGCTCAGTATATGTTTTCTAGAAGATATACAGTGCTATAAATTACAGTTTATTTCTAGCATGACGAATCACAGGTGTTTCCTTTTATTTCAATTGAAAGTAGAAAAAAGAACTAATCGTAAAATAATGTCCCGTTAAACCGTGAAAACGTTGACTCCTTTTTGGCTCCCGGTGTTTGTATCCCTGAGCTGTCTCATTTGACTACAAAAATCAGCATCTTGGCGGTTAAGGCACAACCATGGGACGAAGGATCTCTGCGTTGGGAAAAGTAACATCCAGGCGAGTAAAATCAAGAGAACCTCGGGTAAAATACTACCGGGTCGTGAAATCATCACCAGGTAAAAAGTCGCCTGGTGGAAGAAACTAAAATATATAACATACGGTAAGCACCATAGCAAAAACAATAAGGGCATAAAACTGCTCTTTGGGTAAACCATTGCCAACATATACATTAAAATGCAATGCAGTACCGGCGTTCCATAATTTACAATGAAAAGATTGACATATACGATTTATGACAAAGATAATTTTCTAATTTACTATATTTCACAATTTCGAATATAAATCTTACAGAATATACAAACGAAACATTTTAGATTCCTCTTTCGAAAAAAAAAATTACAAAAGTCTGAACAATTTAATAAATTAACCTGACATACCGAAACTAGCTAATGTCTTGCCGAAAAGTAAACGTTTACAAAATTCTGTAGAATGCACAAAATTTACTAAATCAAAATCGTAATTCAAAAATTATACAAAAATCTAACAAATTAATTTCTTACCTCGATCGAGCAAAATTCTTACCAAGAAAAACCAAAGTGACATAATTTCGTCTCAAGACTGTCATAAGATGTTGTGCATTAAAGATATCTAGTCCAGTCTATTTGTAGGGTTATGTCCCGCCAGATTTCACGGGACTCACGGCATAGGCGTGAACTCTTGCTAAATCGATTTTCACGGGAATCACGACATAGCCGTGAAATTCGACTACTTTGGCGCGGATATGAATTTGACAATTTAAGGCCCGTTATAATGGTTTTGGGGAAAAGACATAAAGGACCTTGGACATTTTCCTATTCAGATTGCTTATCCGATTAAGGAAAAAGAGACATAGGGATAGACTTCTGAAATTGCATAGTTATGATAGTTGAAGACCATTTCTTGATAAAAGCGACTTCATTTTACAAGTTTATGAACAAAAAAGAAGACTTTGTAGACATTTCTCATTTTCTTTTCTATTAAAATATGAACATAAATCATTTTTACGTTTTAAACATCTTTCCCTCCAGTGACACAACAAAATAGTTCACATGCCTTTGTAAATAATTATTATATACGTATGCTGCAAAAATGGCACTTGGTCACAGGTGGGAAAGTGTTTAAAATTGAAAAAAAAAACTACGTACAGGGTGTCAGCAAATAAAGTTTTACATAAATATTTGACACTTATTGCATATGTTTCCTAAACCTTACATATATACAGCTTTATTCATTTTTGTAAATATTTCAAGCACAGAAAACACTAAACTAAATAGATAAGAGACATAGAAAGTGAAGCTAGAAAGCAGACAGATCCTTATAAGTATATCTTATGAATTTTTCAATCAGATCTGTTACCTCTCGACAGTCTAAGTCCGTCGATTGAGTGTCATCAGGATTGAGACAACTGCATCTGTCGTAAGTCAAGAACCAAGCAAGTGGCTTCGACATATTACATATGTGTCTTCAACGTAAACATGACAATTTTTTTGGAATAACGTAAACGTGAACTTCTATGAAATAGTGCCACTTAGGTGCATTTTTTTTACCTTTTGTAGGACACAGTTGAAGCGAACCTAGAATGCATTTTAAGAGCAACATTTGCTTTTATTCGACCCAGCATCCTCTACCCTAACAGAACTACACCAGACACCATCTCATTAACTAACCTAGTTGCTTCCAGAACTTGCACTGACACCCATAGAACTAATACTGTCTCGCCCATAACTAACACTGACACCCCCAGAATTAACATCAATTCGCTCACACGTCTGAAACTTATTTCGAAGCCAACCGAAATACTAGTAAGGACCTCAAAGAACTAACACAGACACCCCAAGAATATATATAAATGTTGATACTAGCTAGTGAAGTTCTGTTCCACTGATATAAAATGCTAAAAGTAAGGCATCCCTGAATCCGCAATGGAATAGGCAGTCTCCTGCACCCCTCCATTTCAAATGAAAAAGGCCAACTACGCCAATGTATGGCCAGTTACACCACTGCATGTATTCAATAATAATCCTCCACATAATGCCCGGTCAGTATTGTACATGTGTATAAATACAGTATAGCAATAGATGTATAGAAAACAAACAATAGGATATGATCAATGCATCAGTGTTATGATGGGCACTCGGGTGGAAAAAACTGAAGTACAGTTAGGGACCAAATGTTTTGTTCCACTTTTATTTTTTCCGTTTCGTTTATTTTCAAAAATGTCAATAAAACTGATAATCTGCATGGTACCAGTTTATTTATTGTGTTAAAATATTTCATAGTAGACATACCTTAAATACCAATGCTTATTTTAACTAAAAATACACATTTTAAATTTTTCAAAAAGAGAGCCGTACGACGGCCGCGGAAGAGCTTATACTTCAGATTTGATAAAGATTAGGTCAAACGTACCGAAAATAATTAAATATGTAAATAAAGTAAATAATATGATGGAAACTCAAAAAGAATTTATTTCTCCACGTCCCTTATCACATGTTTTACAATTTTAAAATAAAGAATTAGAATCACTAAAACCTGTTTTTGCTTATTGGCATGATGTTTTCAAAGTAATTCAATTATCAATGAATTCATTGCATTTAAGTCATTAATAAAAGTCAAGGTGACCTAAAATTTGTTAACAGTTGTCAATATTTATGATTTGATTTGATAAAAAGGAAAATAATTAAAAATTATAACAAAATAAGAAGAAAATATTCAGATATTTTAGAATGTACATTCACATTGCACCTTTTTCCATTGCTGAGCTAAATAAGTCAACCGCTGTTGTGGTAGAAAAAATGTTAAATTTTAAATTAGACTCAAATGAACATGGGAATAATATATGCAGTAGATATTGTCATCAAGTTATTGTGTATTTTATAATGTAATACTGTTATTTATTGATGTCAATATCAGAGCAATGCATGGCTGAATGATAAAGGACCCACAGAGACTACTAGTATAACTGATTTAATACTTTCAACCGTAAACACTTGGCCACGGAGGCACCTTGTAAAGTGTATAATATGACCAGTTAGTCTGTAAAATGTCTTGAAATAAATTGATAATAGATCGAACTTTTGCCTTTCTGAGTATGAAATGTATTACTCAACGACTTCATTATTAGAAATCTAGTTAAAAATAAAATTCTATGAGAGTATATCCCTTGCTATTCTTACTTTAATGGTTTCTAGTACTTACTCTTAAAATGTAGTAAATTATTTACATATAACCAGATATTCAACTGTCACATCACTTGACATCTAGAAACAAATCAACATTAACTGGACCAAGCAATATAAATATTCAAAGCTTGATTTTTAAAGTCATTAGATAAATTTTTCCTAAAAAGTTGAATTTCATACCTTCCAGACGCGACTGCATATACTTTCGTGGCACCCCAAGATGCCAAGTGAGCCGTGGTACTTCAGTTTTTTATATATTTTTTTTCCTCCAGATTTTTTCGATATTTCGAGACAAGCGAGTTCGAGTTATCAAAGCTTATTTATTTTCAACGATATTAGAAATTATTACATACTCGTTTTTTATTATCCTTAACTTACAGCGGACCGGGATTTTCCATACTGACGTATGAATTTCAGTTTGGGTGCATGGTGTCATTTAAACGTGTGTTGTTGAGTTATATTTTGAAATCTTGTTTTTTTTATCTGTTTTCTTTAGAATTGTCAATTTTATTTGAACTTTTGAAACAATCCATAATATTTAAAAGATACTAATATATGAAATAACGTTAATAGGTTTGCATTGATTATAAAAATGCACTCGTCTTCTATCGGCATTATATTGCGAAACTAACTCATCCATTATTCTCTCTTGATTCAAAACTAATAAACTATAAATATCTACTTAATAGTCATTAGAATGAAATGTTATTTCTTACCGACTATTGTATCCTCCTTGCCTTCAATTGGTGACATACACACAATAAACTGAGCTTTTTCCAAGGTACAATGTTCAGATTCCCAGGTATCTTCTTCAACGTAAAGAAAGTTTATTCGAGTACATTCTTTGCCTGCTTTGGGATGCCCTTGTTTCCTGAAGTGAATAGTTTTGCATTGGATATATATGCTTGTAAAAACACAATTGATATTAATGCTTATGACGGTTCTTAAATCACTTGCGTTTGGTATTACTTTTTAAATTTAAACCAATAGATCGGGTTATAAGACATAAAAAGTCAATATAGAAAATATTAACCTCTCTATTGATTGTTCTAAGTTCCACATATCGTCATTACGGTGTTCCACTTGAACCATTAGAATTTTATTCCTAAACCCAATACCTCGGTGTCGGAATCACGAAACGAGGAGGACAAAATTCGAAACCACGATGGTGAAAGTCGAAATCACGATGGCGAAAACACGAATCTACAGGGTGAGAGTCAAAATCACGAAACCACGATGATGAAAACGCGATACCATTTCCCATTTTCACAATTGTGGTTTCGTTTTTTCATCATCATGGTTTCGACTTTTACCATCAAACTTCCGACTGTTTCGTTTTGGGGAGGCTGCGTTTTTGGTACGTGACATTCCCTGTTTGATATTTTCGACTCCATCGTCATAGTTTTCACTTTCACCATCGTGATTTCGAGTGTCATCATCGGGCTTTCGACTTCATCATCGTGTGCTGTCGAGCTGTATGAATCCATAACGTATCTTGTTCTGTTTGGGCCATCGATATTTTTATTTCTTAACCCCATATCTCTTTAGTTGAAATAAAAAAAATAGTCGATGCTGGAAGTCGAAAACACGATAGTGAAGTCGAGTGCATGATGTTGAACGTCGAAATCACAATGATTTAAGTCGAAAGCACGATTATGAAAATACGAAACCACAATGATATCGCGTTTACATCATCGTGGTTTCGTGATTTCGACTTTCATAATTCTAGTTTGGAGATTAAATCATCGTAAACTTGCATTTCACCATCGCGTTTTCGACTTTTACCATCTGTGTATGTGTATATATAGTATCTAAATCCTTAAGTGAATATGTAGTGAGGTATTTTCAATACAGGCGTACCATACAGGCACCAAGTAGGAGTGGTAACACATGTGATCCACTGTTCTATATCCTTAGGATGTCCGGTACATTTTTTCTTGCATACCAGACTTAGATTTCTGGTGATTTCACCGGTTCTGGAAAACTCTTGTGCTGTAAATGACGTATACCGATCTATATCTGCGTTGTATAGTTGTGTAGTAAAAGTATGGTTTAGGTTAAACGGGATAAAAACAAAATACCTTCAAGTTGGTAGTTTATCTTTAATTTAAGTTATCAAATAGTTCTCTATACAGAAAGCGTCATTTAATGGAAAAACAAAACAAAACATAACGTTTCACTTCATAGGACAAAACACAACCGAAATTATTACGTTGTTTTCGTCTTTGTAACGTCACGACGTACTTCCTGTTTATCGACGTAAAGTTCCCGCGCTTTGTGAATACGCTTCTTTGAGAAAAGAATGTTATAAGAAAATCATTTGTTTAAATCATATTTGCTATTATTGGTTGAATATGAAATCGAAGAAAAAGATCAAATCACTGATCTCGGGTAACCGTTTAAGCCGGATATTCCCATCTGCACCTACCACCAGTGAAAGAATCTTATAATACAATCTCGTCAGGCAATACAGACAATGACGTCAGACGCCCTTTAGCTTTCCCCGGAAGTAAAGAAAATGAAATTACACAGGCTAAATTTTAAAACGAAAGTCGCATTTGCATTGATCTGTAATAAAAGTTCTCGTACAGGGGTCACCCCGTCTAAGTATGTGTGCGTGGACTTGAGCTGGATGTCAGATATTTTCGTATTTGAGATCGCCAGAACTAGACAATTCAGAAATAATTTTTTCAAATGAATTTCGTGTACTAAATTTTGATTCTACGGAAGCATTAAAAGGGTCATCAGACGCTAATACAGGTGCGGAATGTATATAAAAGGCGTTTTATAATCACAAATAAGAAAGGTATTTCAATTTAACTCGAAAACATATTGTTTTGATCATTAGGCGCGTAGAAGACCTCATTAGACATATACGTACTCCTAAATTCCGCGTGACGTGTTACTTACCGTATTTTAAAACTGTTAAAACACAGTTACGAGTTGACGTCACGTCAACCTACTATAATTGGCGCAATACATGTACCACGAAATGGTTCTTCCTTATTTTGAATGTCTTCTTCCTTACATGCAAAGGCATATTAGAATCGTAATCATACAAAGCAGATTCACGTTTTATATACCTCAACTAGACAAATCGGTTAAACGTTGCCTGCTATGCTACCTTGAAATTATTCTACAAGCGTAAAACCTCATTTTAATATGTGGTTATGCTATTTATTATTTCTTAATTCTAATAGAACAAATCCACGCACGTTTTCGTTACATCACGGCAATATTTACGTCACATTGACGTATTATTTTATACCACACATGCACCGAGAAAGAGTGCTATCATATTTGACAAACGTTTTTATATATTCACACCTAGGATAGGAAATTATAAAATAGGATAGTGTTACGCTTAATTCACAGGCACTGTATCGATACGTTTGCGTACCCCTAATTTATTTTTCGGGACGTTTTACTCCCTGTTCTGTACCACCGTCACGCATTTTACCTTCATTTCAACCTATCATATGTGGCATATTAGAGTCTAAAGAATATATAGCGAACGTTTAAAATCTCAACAAAACAAAACAGTATACACTGGCTGTATAATAAATCCGCAGATAAATAACCTTATTGCATTTTTTTCAAAGTATCACAACTTTGTTCTGCTATATTTTATTTCTTAAATAAAGCATCGTTCCTTTGGTTATACATTGTAAATTGATTATTATTGCATTTTACACTGGTACCAGACCAGTACTAAAATGTCAATATACATGGAGCACCACTTGGCATCGTATGATAGACATTGTCACCAACGGGAAATATACTAGCCCATTTTATTCGAGTAGCTCACATGTAAAAACAAATAAATACAATACATATTTTTTCAATGTGTCTGATCATAGAGACACGTATTTTAAGTTTTCGCCAACGTTACAGAAAATTTTGCGCAAATACTACTTGTAAACCAACGACGTTTGCCATACTATACCAAGGGAATGGGTTGTTTTCTTCATATTCTGGTGCCAGTGATGATTGTTCGACACTGTACCACGCAATCTTTACACAAAGAAAAAGTGATGATGCTTCGAAACGTTTCGTGTAGAAAATCTTTAAGAATACTATCTAACATACCAAGCAGAGAATGTAACCGGTGAAGTATTCTCCCAGATATATTTCTTCTCTCCATTTTTTTCGTAGTATCTCAGGCCTGAATCAAAATATATGTCAGTATCAAGCGACGTGATTAAACTTAAGCACACTGAGTTTTGAAAACATCTTTCTTTTGAAATGATCGCAAACAAAGTATATAATAAAAACATTACAAACTAAATATGCAACATAAGATTTGATGTTAGTATCTATTTAGGGATGCATCATTGTATATTATTCATGCACATTGGCAATCCATATAACAAAATCTTTCAAATTATATACTATTTTGTCATACATGTATGTCAAGCCGGTGCGTACAAAACTTTAAATCCGCTCAACAATGATTGGGATAATATCGTAACTTGAGTCATGTGTTACATTTGTATTCCCTGCACATTAATATATGAGCCGTGCCATGGGAAAACCAACATAGTGGCTTTGCGACCAGCATGGATCCAGACCAGCCTGCGCATCCGCGCAGTCTGGTCAGGATCCATGCTGTTCGCTAACGGTTTCTCTAATTGCAGTAGGCTTTAAAAGCGAACAGCATGGATCCTGACCAGACTGGGCGGATGCGCAGGCTGGTCTGGATCCATGCTGGTCGCAAACCCACTATGTTGGTTTTCCCATGGCATGGCTCATATGTGTGAAGGACTTAATGACTGAGGTTTTACAAAGTTATTTTGAACGTTTATGGCCAAATTGTGTGAATATAATAATGTGCTGAAATGTCAAATCCAAGACGTGTTTTGAATTAACTCCAAATTAGAATTAAGAAATAATAAACATGCGTATCCTTACAAATATAAAGTTGCAACCCCTTTATCATCCTAAATGGAACAGCTTTAGTTGAATATTATAGTTCTTTGTGTTGTACAGAAAAATGTTCCCGATTGTTAATTATAATGTTAAAATACTAAGTATATGAACGGTATAATTCTTGTAAGAGAACATGAGATTTATCTTCGAATAGTCAGTAAAATGTAAGGTAAGGCCGAACTAAATGAAATCTTTGGTAAGCGTTTCCATCTTTTTTTCAAAACCTACCTATCAGGCAACAGAAACTCCCGAACTCCCGAAGTGTTGATAAAACACCAGAATTGAAAGTCTCTTATCTGCGACATCGTTTTGGACGCAGACATACGTTTAATAACAAGACAAAAAATACGAACTACTAATTGACAACACATCAAACATTAACGAAGTTAAAGGCTAGAAGCATGATAAATCCTTTTAAAGTTTTTCAATAAAGCTTTTTTGCAGACATTTACTAAATTATTTACACTGATGAAAACTATACCAGAACTGTAACAACATGTGTAAGTTTAGTAGGCAAAATCTATAATATTTATCAAGTAGAAATTATGTCAAATGTAAGGTCCAGAAGTGCATTAGGGTATACAGTTCACCAGTTGTTTATAGATGTACCCGAAGATGGGTATGAAAATTGTTCTAAGAATTGGTATGAAGTATGTTTAAACAAAATAATATTCCTATGGTTAATATGTGCATTGTTCCACTTTGACAGATTTTACAAATTATGTGTTATTTAAATGCTGATGATGTTAGTAGAAAAATATGGGGTTATACCTTATTAAAACATAAAGTTATGTTTCCGCGTGTAGCGGTTTTATTTATAGTGTGCCCATATCTGAGGAAAATGCGACTTCTGATGGCATTTTTGTTAATGCTCGGATATTAGTATAAAAGTGGTCTTTGGAATGAATCAAACATGAAATTTAAAAATGGCTGTCGCCTTCTGTGGTTTGTCATTACAGTATAGTTGGTCAAAGGTCAAATAAGTGCATTATAAATAAACTATGCCGCTGTGCACTCGTTTCATTTTCTTCTAATCCCCTAAACTGGTTAAACGCCATCAAATATTTCATTAATAAAATTGAAACAATATATGCATACTGATTGGAAGCAATTTTCCGGACATATTTTCATATTATGGCTCCATTATTCCGAAGAAAAATATTTGACATAAATGAAGCCCACACTGCACAAACTTCAGCTCCGTCTGCATCCGATACTGTAATCAGCATCGTGTTGTGACGTAAAATATGGGTTTCATGGGGCCTCAAATGGGGTCATTAAAGAAGTTATTTTCCCCTTGAGGTGAACCAGTAGCCGGACAAATATGTTGATGTCATTTTTTTTTTGCTGTTAATTTGATATCGAAATAAGTAATTAGACTATTTTTACACATTTCTTTATCAATGATATCTTCAAAAAATGCACATGAAACGTAACCTGACGTTCAATAGCAGCTATGAAAGCAAACCGAGGTTGACTATAAAAAAATCGTATTTCGTCTTTGTGTGTGCGCGCCTGTATGTGTATGTGTGTGTGTGTGTTTGTGGTGTGCACGTCTGCGTGCTGTAGGTTTCGTTTTGGGGAGGCTGGGATTTTGGTACGTGGCATTCCCTGTTTGATATTTGTCTTAGTTTTTTTACACGAATTCTTAGTAAATTCCAACAGATATAGAATAACTTAGTGCAAAAATCGACAGCTCTGCATTTTATGTAACAATTACCGTGAAATTAAAAGTAGCACATGTTATCAGAGGACAAACATTATGAAGTTAAATTAATTAATTTAATTTGATTTCTTCCCTACTTGATACCTCGGCGAGTGTGAACTACTGCGCATGCGCAATGCTACCATAATGTCCCGTTAAGACAGAAAGTTGTTTTGTAAAAACAGGTGAGTTAGCATCATAAAATCTAACATTATACAGCCTGGTAATATAATGGTCTGTTGTCAACATGAAGAACAAACATCTAAATAATCTTGCATGAATAACAACGAAATAAAGTGGATATTACACGTGTCCGGAGACTGGTTCCGAACAAGAAAAGCTATTTACATAATTATTTATTATAGCTTGTCTTTATATTGGAATATGTGGCCTCTTATGGCAAAGTGTGCTAATGCTTGACATATATGCTTATCGTTATATATAAGTTTACTGCAGAAATGTTTTGGTACTGTCGTATAAAAGGATCCTTTTTAAGGTAATTTCAATGTCACAGACAGGTCAAATATTAAAACTGAACTTTCTTACATATTAAAATAGCAAGTATTGCGTGTATTTATAACGTAACTATAAAATGACACTGCAAATGCATTTCTCACATTTCATGCAGCAAAAAAAAAAAAAAAAAAAGATGGAATTTAGGCTTTGCTCTGACTAATAAAATGATGCCTATTGCCTATTATCAAGTCGTCAAAGAGCATACGCCTCGCCGAGGGATCGAACTCACGACTTGGCGATCCTTAGATAGTCATAGTGTCAGGAGTAACTTCGACCTTCTCCTCTGAATCATAAGAAGAAGTTTGTAGATACTTGCTAAGAATAAGCTATTACTTGTAGATAATCCAGAAACACTGGTTAAGTTAACTGACTGTCGTTACATAAATACGTGAAATACTGTTGAAGAAAAATGGAGCTGAACCCAGAAGCAAACATACAACCAATTATTTGAATTAAGGAAAGATATAAATTACTCATTTAAGATGTTTGCAAGTAACTACAGCATGATAAGTTTTTCATTTTCCTTATTATAGAAATCACGAGACTGTGTTCTATTATTTTTCGTGTTATCAATAGGGCGCCTGCTTATATCATACGAAAGAAAACATATTGTTATTTATTATGAAAATCGCCCTATTTTTTATAACAAAAACTGTTACAGGACATATATCTTTAATACATAATATAATGAAAGAAAGAAATACTTTGTACGAAAATACATCTCATTTTTTAAGTAATATTTACAAATACGGTATTCTTCTCAAGCATCTGAAGAAATGGTTTCAATACAGGTGTTAAATCATTATATAATATAGGTTTATGTCAGTTTGTCCACGCAGTGATGGTTGAATATGATAATTTTTGAGGAATAACTCAAATTTAGTCACTTTATATGTGTATGCAGTTAGTGTACTGAACGAAACAAAACAGATCTGTAGGGTTTTAACTGATAAATCTGTATATCTATTTATTTGATTGGCTTTATTCTTTTTTTACTATAAGTCAGTCATTAGTCATCATACTGTATGTATTTGAAAGTAAGTTGCATGTCTCAAGCACTATCGTCGAAGCTATTAATGCAGTATGTATGTTATTCTGTTCAAATCTTAAAATTACATTCTGACCACGTTTCATGAAGATAGAGTCAGGAATATGGCCTCAAGAGTGTAACAAGCTTTTCCTTTGATTCCACCGGGTGACTGTTTTTACTCAATATTATTCTGCGTAAAACGGCGTAGAAGTATCATTACTATTTATCAAATTTGATAATCCTTATTTTAATCAGAAATTTGCAAAAAGTGTAAAAACTTATCGAAAGAGGATACGATGCGAAAATCGTGAAGCACAGTGCATGTTCAGTGATTGACCCCTCTACAGTTAATCGCTACGCTTTCCTATTTGATGGTGCGATGACAAATAAAGTGTAAAACTCCATGATGCTTTTCTCCTGAGTGGAATTTTGTATTGCAGCTTTCTTGATCGTTCCCTTAAAAGTTAGGCTCTTGATGCTCTGACTTCAGACAAGTTGTTGAGAACATTATTGTAATTATACCTCAGATGTACCTTACATTTATGTTTAACAATATGATTTGGCATTTTTCGCTAATGTTAGAGCCTTTCTCAGCGGGGATTTTATTCATATCGTGTTGTCTAACTTGTTGAACATAAGGTAAGTTCGAGGTTGGCTTGCCCTAAACGCGTGTAAACCCCAAGTTTTCTTTTCATTGGTTACTGACCGTTCCAAGGCGGTGCCCCAATTTTCAACTGGTTTTCGGTCTTGTTTTTTTTGTGTTGCGTATGTTGTCTTGTTTGTTGTAAGCGTGTTTTCCTCCACCTCCACGCCATCCTTTTCCCTTGCAATTGCGCTCTCTTGTTTCGGAATCCCCTCCCACTTTAGCATGAGTTAGTTTTCGTGCCCCACCTTTTTTAGCTACCGGAATCCTAAGGCGTAACTGCACTGTTGTTTCCAGTTTATATGTGTGCGTTTGTGTGCATATGGGTATTAACGGTGCCCTAGAGTGTTGATGTATCTTGTCTGTTTATCTATGTTAATTAGTTAGGTGTGGTTGTATGTGTTCACTTTGGTATATGAATATATGCCCTTCAGGATCATTGATTTCAACTCGTTTAGGATCGAAGATTTAATACTGCTTAAGCCAGTGCTAGGGGGCACGGGCAGTGTTGCATTCTCAAATAATGCTTATGAACTGACTCAATCAAACAGTCTGAAATTTCACTGTTTGCCATGGTCTCGGTGCTTCCGAGGGATCTACTTTCCAGATTTTATTCACTACACAACATCGGAAGTTAAGTGCTGTGTGGCGGCCGACTTAATGTCAGTGTTTGTTATATTTCCTGGTCCTTCGGGATCATTGATTTCAACTCATTTAGACTTGAAGATTGAATACTGCTTAAACCGGTGCTAGTGGGCGTGGGCAGAGTTGCATATTCAATTACTGCTCACGAACAGACTCAATCAAACCGAGCCTGCAATCTTCACTGATTGCTTTGTTCTCGGTGCTTCCAAGGGATCTACTTTCCAAATTTTATTTACATTGTAGTGTAAATGTGATTAAAGAACGTAGTATTCCCTTTGTATATTCATCCTGGTTTTATTTTCTCCTTCAACGCCCCCAAGCCCTTTCTACTATTTACCCTTCTCTCCCTCTACCTATATTTTGCATAAAATTTAAATGTACTTGATGGATTTTTGAAGCAACCTTCTGTAATATTTTTCATTTACAGCCTCGTCTTATTGTAGGCCTTCTTTGCAAATGCGTGGCTCTGAGGCTGTGTTTTTAGTGCTTTATTCTTTCGAGAAATCTATCCTTACCTATTATCCTTTAAACTTGGCATAGGAATCATCAAGATAAATATTCCGACCAAGTTTCAAGAAGATAGGCTCATAAAAATAACCTCTAGGATGTTAACAAGCTTTGATTTGATCTAGTGACCTATTTTTGGGCGCCACACAATCCAGTTTCGAACTTGGCCTAGAGATTATCAAGATAAACATTTTGTGCAAGTTCGTATTAAATCAAAGCATAAAGGGGTAGTAAATCTAGAAGGCATGATGGAATCTAGCCGGTTTTCGAAAGGAACCGAGATCTTATTGTGACTTAAGTTGTGTGTAAGTGTTGTTAAAATCGAACGGAAAATATCACTTCTATCGTGTTCACAAGGTAAAAATTAGCAAATTTTGGCTCTTTCAGGGGTCAGTCAGGGACCATACCTCCGAAACGTACGACTCGATCTGATGAATTCATCATGGAATCCAAGACCTTTTCTTGTTAAAGATGTTTTGCAATTTGTATCAAATCAAACCATAAATAAAGTCTCTATATGGTTGTAAAAGCCAAAATAGCAAATGTTGGACCTTTCAGGGGCCATAATAAACCATGATGGGATACAGCCAGTTTTCGAAAGGAACCGATATATTATGCAAATACAGTTATGTGCAAGTGTGATGAAAATCGATATCTATCGTGTTCACAAAAAAAAATGTGGACAGACGGAAGACGACGGTCGGCGGACGAGTTTGATAACAAAACTCACATTGTCACTGCGTGACAGGTGAGCTTAAAGAAAATAAGTAATGGATGAAGTACTTTTGACATAGAAAAAACATTATTACAAGTGTTATAACAAAACGTAGTATAACTTAATTCACACACACTATCGATTTTCAGGCGCGGAAAAAAAACATAACTCAGCAGAAGTCTACACACTCGGAACGTGTGCTATATATGGTGTCATACGTGTGCCATGTAAAAATACTTCCTAATCTATCTATTTGTTTACATAAAGACATATTAGAATGAAAATAATACATAGCAGAATCATGTTTCAATATATCCCAACAATACAAATTTGTTATACGTCCTCGCGAAATTATTTCTCAGGCGTATAACCTTTTCTTACTGTTTCGAAATATTGAAACATAGTCCACCTGTATATATTTTCTTTAAAGGCAACCACAGAAAAAGTGTATTCCTTTGATTTTCCATAATGGTAAATATACATAATTTGCATAAAAAATGAGAAAAATATGTATCTACTTACCAACTGACAATGACATATGTTAGACCAAAACAATGTATTTAATGTATTCACAATCTATTGCATTAATGTAGCTGTACTAGATATATTACTTAAGTGTAAGCCACACTTTTGTTTCTACAATGTAAGATAGTTATTTATTTGTTTACACTATACTGAAAAGATACACGGCTGAAAAAGTTTGCAACTGATATTACGAAAACACATCAATTCAGAGAAGACCTAAACTGCAAACTTATCACCGTGTAGTTTAGTTGTACTATACATGTATTATTAGAACAATTTTAATGAAGGTTACATGGGTGGAAAAAAAGTTGGTCACTTGGGTGCGTTTGGACATTAAAGAAGTCAAGATTTCGAGTTGAATGTTGTCGGTTAGAAATTTTGTAATGTGTGTTTTAAACTCACCAATATGTGCCGTATAATTCACTTTCTCTAATACCCATCCACTGTTGTATAAAAAGTCCCGTAAAACATAGTTAATGTACTTCATTTCGTATTTTGACTGTACAGAAACAAGCCGAAGATTGTTCGTCTTGCAGTGCTTGTTTGCATAATCCCAATTTGTAGGTTCGTTGCAAGGGTATACTGTATAACATCTCATATAGGTTTCTGAACACGCTGTAAAGGCAGAATTTTGTAAATATAATATGTAACAAATAAAATGAATTATAAACTAAAGCTATACATTTAAGATATTGTAAACCGGTGTAAGAAGACTGCCTGTAGCAGAAAAAGTGCTCTGTGTTTTGTATTTTCCTTGATATCATTTTGTTTTTACAAATGAGTTTACTATCTAAACGTTTTTATTGAAATAAAAAACATTAAGCAAAGAACTGTGCTTGTTTTTACAGCAAGACCAATGTTTGTTTTTACTTAAATATTATATCAGTTGTGATTCTAAATCTCAATGCCCCAAAAGTCTCAAAAATAATTGTCTTATTCCTCTTAAAATATTCCATTTTCTCAAGTTGATAGCTATAAGGAGCATTCTGCGTAATGAAATTGAGTAAAATTAATTTTTTAACTGCATTTATTTTAGTGTGAGCACATAAAAACTTAGCCAGGAAAATTAACATTTTTCATCTTTCTTTAAGGTAGTAAAATGTATGAACTTAGATATGAAAACATATAAAACTACTGAAGATAAAAAAGAATGAACCACACTCTTTTGTCTTTTAAATGACTGAAGGTGTAAAATGCAGTTCCTACTGCATACACAAGGACTTTCTTTGATTTGATCTTGTGACCTAGTTTTACACTTCGGGTAACTCATTTTTCAAACTCGACCTAGATTCTATTAAGGCAATGATATGACCAAAGTTCGTGCAGATCAATTGAATATAGCCTCTACCGCATACACAAGCAAAATATTGACAGACGATGGACGCCGGACATCGAGCGATCGCAAAAACCCGCACTGCTCAGGTGAGCTAAAAAAGATGTCTCTTATAATTTAAATATATCGAATGACTGTGAATTGTTGTTATTTAATGTTCTTGTATTGTATGTACATAGATGAGACTATAATAAAAGTTAATGCAAACAACTGAAATAAAATGTTTAACAATTTCAGGTTCAAGTTGTGATAGGGTTTGGATATTATACAGTGGTAGTTCATACATAAATCTCATCTAAACAAAAGTAGTTCATCTTACTGTTCTTTTGCAAATTGTTTTCTGCTCGAATAATCGACTTCCGAAAATAAATTTTCAAATTGTGTGCACTTTTATACATCAAAGTTTTATTGAACAAAATCTGCAAATGTATTTTGATCACAGAAAAGTTATAAAACACAACTAAATATGATCGAATCCTACTTTTCGATCAGGCGATAAAATACAATTATAAATATTATCATATGTATTTTATAATTGGAAATGGAATCGTCTACGTATGAATTAAAAGCTTAATGATATATAATACTTTCTTTTTATAATGTTTTCATTTAAATAAATATAAAGCTACTTTGTAGTTTTGCTCTGTTCTCTCATCTAGCCTTGTTGCTGATCACAAATTAACATCACGGAGAGTTTAATTATGAAAAAATATATAGATATTTAAACTGTTAAACATTTCAAGATAGTCGGGCATTTCAAACGTTTATTTTAATTCTTCAAGAATAAAGATGGTATTTGTTCATGTTTTCATGCAAGCTAGATATAACTGTATCTCAATGCCTTTGTTTTAAAACAGGCACAAACAGGTTAACGTTAACAGATCTGTTGTAAACCCATACCTCGCGAAATCCAGGTTCATTCATCATAATACTATGTTCAATGACCATAAAAATTATTCTATGAACACGTTCGATAGTCAGCACTTGAAAAGCCCAATACTTTACTAGAATATAAGAGTACCGATGTTTCAAATGAGTCAGATAGATTAAACATTATCTCGGTAGAAAAATGATCCTACAGCATTAAATCCCTTGGCTTGTTGTACGGAATGATCTTCCAGGGGTGAGAACCATTCCTAAATAACTAAACGTGTTTACAAATCCTATTTCTTCATCACCGTAACACCACTTCTCATTGTCGGATAATTTTCCTCCTTTTCGAAATACAATTACTTTCGTTTTCCCGTTAAACTCAATCAATTTTGTTTCACATGCCTTGTTATTGTTAAACTGTTTATTGAACCCTGAAGACATTCACCGATTTCGGACATGATAACTACATTGTCTAAGAAAAGGATTAGATATAACGATTTTCGGTAAAGACTATCCCCGAATGTAGTAGCTCATTTTCTAGTTTATTTATAAATAGAGAAAAGAGAAATGGTAAGCAATTCTCTCCTTTGAATAGACACACGTCATATTGTAGGAAATCTGAAAGAGTATTGCATTGTTTTATACATGATTTAATGTTAATATATAAGTTTCGCATTACTTGCAGTAGTTTAGTTTACCATCAATGTCACTGTCAATCATTTTAAACCACAAAGATGTTCTGTAAATGCCTTTTGGAGATCCAGAAAAAACAGTAGGGTGTAGAACAGTTTCGCGTTTGATCTTGTATAATTTTATTTAACAAGAAAATAGCGTCAATTGTGCTTAAATTCGACTTGGTACAGAACTGCACATCTGTAATGAGAGCATCTGTTATTTACAGCTGTCATTAATTATTTCACGAAACAAGTGACCAGTGTTATCTTGTCTGCTACAAGTTTCTTGCAATTCTATTGGTCAATAGACGTCGAGTGGAGACAGGATACATTCCATATCCTGCATGCTCATTTCAGATATGAATTTTGATTAAAACAAAATGGCTTCGTCTTCGCTGGCGTAATTGAATCAAGTCATATTATTATTTAGCAGTGGTACTGGGCCCTCTTTGGCCCTACGACTGCGCATGACATCATGCACGGCGGCCGTTTTGAATTTTATTTTAAGAATGACATCATCTTTCTATTTTAAGAATGACTTTACAATGTTTTAAATAGAAACAATCATTATAAATCTATTTTAAGACTGTCTCTTATAACTATATAAGGAGTGCTCGCGCACTTTGAGGGTCAGGTGCTCAGCCCTAGACGGGGAGATAACATGTAAACAAAATATTACAAGAAAATCAAATAGAATATTAATTATATTTAACCATATAAATTTATTTCAGACCTAAATAAACAGATACATTTTTTGAGCAAAACAGATTATATTAAAAAGCAAAGAACATTACTAATCTAAAACGAAATATTTATCACATTAAAATTAATACATTAAGTATTGTTTAAGATAAATACATGTTTAAAAAAGATTTACTGAAGATTACTTTTTTGTTAACGATATGCACCCCTCGGTTTCAACTAAGTAAATAACCATGTATCTGTTTTAACAAGAGGTCATTCAAATGAACTCATAGTCTTATTTTAGAATGAACTTTCGACGCCGGTGCAACTATTTTTTGGTACTGTATACTCATAGCTATGAATATTAATCAAACAAGTCTTTAATGTTTGAACTTTGGTATTCATGCGTAAATTTATACCAGATGCAAAAGTCATTCAATTCTCCATTTGGCACTCAGGCGTGATAGTGCACTTCCTGCATCTCTGATTCCATAACCTAGGTGCTAACCCGAAATGAAATCATTTAATTTCAAAGTCATTGTACAGGCTTAGTATCAGTACCGTTAGGAAGATCTTTTAAAGTCGGTTTCGAAAATATGTACTATTATGGGTCTATCTCTATCCGTTTTTCAGATATGGAGATTAAAACCGGAATCATTCATCTGGAAACACCCGGGTTCACGCCTTTATTATTAATTCAAAAGATAACCTAAGCATGTTGGGTATCTAACCGAAGGTCTCAACGAGTACTTTAAGTTGGTACACTCAAACCGGAAGTGAATTCAGTCGTGCATTAAATTAATATTTTCTGCGCGTTCCTAGAGTCGAACCTGGTAAAATGAGGTGTCGTTGGAAAAGTCTCGTCAAGACTATTCGGAAAATGTAAACTTAGATAATCGTATTTCCAAAAGGGACCGAATAATGAGCCAAAATCACTCAAGCTTTAAAACCCGGCTAATTCCTTCATTATTAAACAAGGCACGTAGGGTATCAAACGAAAGGTCTCAATAAGTACTATCGGGCAATAAACTCAAACCAGAAGTTAAATCACTTATGCGATTTCCACCTTAATTACTCAACCGAATATACCCGTGTTTTGTATCCTACGTAATGGTTTCACAACGTCTATCTGTTTGTGGTTTGAAAGCGGAAGAGTAATCATTCATGCGAAATATACGTCAAAGTAAGCTTATCTGATCCTTACACTTTGATATCTAAAATGTATGAATTCAAAGGACGAAGTAAAATAAATAGAGTCAAAGCAACGTTTTAATTGGCCAATATAAGAAATAGCAGTGTTCTGATTGGTAGGTAATACGACGCATTCTGATTAATTCAAAAGATTTAATCCTCAAACAAAGGCTGGCTTACATGTTAAAACGTGTCAGTCATTTGTTCGGAATGTCTATTTCTAACCAACAATCAGAATTAATTGGAATGACCATTGTTACTAAAAATACCAATGCAAAGTATATAACAACGCTTTCACTAGGAAAAATCATTCTGACCTCAGAACTCAAATCATGGAAAGGAGGCCAACAATATACGAGACAATGGTGAATTCCTTCAGTGTAGAACTCAACGAAACGTGTCCAGTACATCACAAAGTATCGATTAATGGAGCGCATCTCAGTAAAGTGCATCTTAGGATTTCAACTGACACTTGTCGAATTATTTACAGCCTATATAAGAAACAGGACGGATTTAAATGTAGATTTCTCCATCATCCACACTGGTGATCTATATAGGGACATGTGGGACAGTTTGCAAGAAGGTCATTATTTGATAGATATAGAGTGTGCTTTACGCGACTTTCTGAAAGCGGAGGGTGTCTCTTTGTTAAGTACAAGCAAATAACAGAAACAAGAATAGAATTCGATATGAATTACTCTACATGGGTATATATGCTCTGACAATATATGAGTAAATATAAGCCGAAAATAGAAATCAAGTGGTGCGAACATTGTTTCCAACCAAATTCCTATTACCCCTGTTACAGCGGTACGGAACCTGAAGGACACGAAAATATCTGCGTAGATGTACTTACTATGCTCTCTGATCATCTTGCAAACAGAAATTGTTAGATAAGCATTTAAAAGCGTGTCTGACTTGAACTTTGTTGCTGATTTGTGTTGATCAATGACACGAAATTTGTGTAAAGGACAGGCTAAAGAGACAGTTTAAAAAAATGATGGACATGTTACTATCAGATCTCTGCGGAAAAATATTTTAATACAAAGACCAGGCATACCGTAATTACTAGCCTGGCTCCCTGGCTTTTATCTTTTACATTAATACTGGAAACATTTTATAAGAAACTTTTAAACCTCTTAAATAGCACAGTTTTGTCTGATGGCTGAACCATACAGCCTGGTGAAAGTTGGCCAGTGTAACCCTAGATTGCCCCTGTAAATAATTAACTACTGAGAACCCTATCAATTGTAAGGCAATTAACAATCCTATGTAATGACAAGTTCTCCTTACCAATTTGATAGGGGTCATTTGAGAAAACATCAGATGTTGATATTTTCTAGAAGAGTTCATGATTCAACAGTTTACTAGTAAATGTAAAAGTGAAATATTGTAGGTGGATAATCATTTGAAAGTAACATAAATTCAGGATCTTTTTTATGGATTTTTAGGTTTTATAAAATGTTAAATATGGAAACTCAAACTACAGAAAGTGTTTACTGTTATGGTAAAATTAACCCTTACATCAAAAAAGTTCAAATGTACTTTATGTGGAGAAATGAAAAAAAACAGAAAAGAAAGACAGCACTTGTGTTTCATGGTCAAGAAAAACAGACTTGTACTGGTACATAACTGAGCAACGTTTGGGTACAGTGCAACCTCTGTAGAGCAACACCCTTTGGGAGATAAAAATATTGACTGTTATGTAGAGGTTGTGGTTTTGAAGAGGTAAATTTGATGGTATATTTCAGCTTAGGGAAATTTTGATGATGTTTTTATAGAAAGGCTTGTGCTTAAGAGGGGGCTGCTTTGGAGAGGTTGTACCATATTAATATTGTTTCACTGGAGAAAAGTTTGTATTTTAAATGATATTTTTTTTTGTAATTAAACAAAGAAACAAGAAGGCCATGAAGGCCCTGTATCGCTCACATGACCTATTGACCTAAAGATCATCAAGATTAACATTCTGACCAAGTTTCATAAAGATATGGTCATTAATATGGTCTCCAAAGTGTTAACTAGCTTTCCCTCTGATTTGACCCGGTGACCTAGTTTTTGACCCACATGACCCAGATTCAAACTTGACCTAAAGATCATCAAGATTAACATTCTGACTACGTTTCATGAAGATAAAGTTATAAATGTGGCCTCTAGAGTGTTAACAAGCTTTTCCTTAAATCTGACCTAGTAACCTAGTTTTTGACCTCACCTGACCAAGATTAAACTTGACTTATAGATCATCAAGATTAACATTCTGACCAAGTTTCACTAAGATATGGTCATAAATAAGGCCTCTACAGTTTTAACTAGCTTTCCTTTGATTTGACCTGGTGACCTAGTTTTTGACCCAACATGACCCAGATTCAAACTGGACCTTGACCATCAATATTAACATTCTGAGCAAGATTCATGAAGATACAGTCATAAATGTGGCCTCTACAGTGTTAACAAGCTTTTCCTTTGATTTGACCTGGTGACCTAGTTTTTAACCCCAGATAATTTAATATCGTACTCGTTCAAGATTTTATTGAGGGTAACATTCTATCCAAGTTTCAATAAGATTGGGCCAAAATTGAGACCTCTAGAGCGTTAACAAGCTTTTCCTTTGATTTGATCTGGTGACCTAGTTTTTGACCCCAGATGACCCAATATCGAACTCGTCCAAGACTTTATTGAGTGTAACATTCTGACCAAGTTTCATTAAGATTGGGCCAAAATTGTGACCTCTAGAGTGTTAACAGTCAAATTGTTGACGACGGACGGACGACGGACGGACGACTGACGGACGGACGACGACGGACACAGGGCGATCACAAAAGCTCACCTTTGAGCACTTTGTGCTCAGGTGAGCTAAAAATAATAATGAAGGGTGCTTGTGATGTTAATAGTACTTAGGGCCCTGAATTCTGTTTTGGTCGTCAGTGAGATGTCTTTAGCTACAGCCAGTTCTTGATAACACTAAGTCAGTAGATTAATTGCAATTTTATTTCCAATGACATCATGAGTCGACAGATGCTGAACATCGTAGTTTAAAGTTCTAAAGTTAATGAAATTTTACACAAAGTTTTAAACCAATGATGAACTGTGTGTTTTATAAAGCGTTTAAATTATACATTATTGTTATTCATATTTTTTGGTCTATGTGTTTTGGAGTGTTATTCTTAACAAGAGCAGTCCGTAAGACAACCAATGTTCGACTATTCAAATTGTTTTCCCAGAAACAGGAATATTACCCTCTTAAAATGTTAAAATATTTGTAAAGTTTCAATCCAGTATCTGCATTCGTTTTTGGAGATGGAAACTTGGATGCAAAATTTACTTAACCAGGATTAGACTAAAACGGGGGCATGATTTGGACAATGCATGTCAGAGCTATGGGACGTCACTTAAGGGTTTCATCATTAAAAGTGAAGTTGAAAATGATTTAGTTCTTGATCATAAGATCACAAATCCTCTGATAAATATGTAAAAGAACATTACTGTTGTCTGATAAGCCAATACAACCTGATGACAGGCCATAAATCGGTAAACTGGCTGCGGTTCATTAAATGATGAAACCCTTCGGTAACAGGTCACAGTAATAGCAGCAGATTGTCACTGGAAGAAATTAATGGGAATTTGTCTCACAAATTTGTGAGACACTGGTAGCCAGCTTTCACCAGTCCCTATGTTTGGAGCCAGGGGCAATAAAAAACGTCAATGTAGAAACAACCTTCTGGAGTTACTTCCCTCTTTATGAAGAAAACTGATATTATGTAAATAAGAACAAACATAGGGACGGGAGCCAGTCTACGTAATTACATGCTGGACTATGAACCGTATAAAATGGCTCTTGGTTAAATAACAGCACAAAAATTTCCCCACGGAAAAATAAAACAGTGGTTAAATCAAAAGAGCACTTTTATATCTTTTAAAGACACTTTGGTCGACATGATTCGTTTTCATAAGATGCATTTGAGTATTAAGGCGATCAGTGAAAGTGACTGGACGAATTATATCCGGAGAATGAGGAATTAGCGCTTTATGTCAAAGATGTCGTTCGAGGATTTGGCCAAGCATTTTAATACGATTGGTTTCCAGTCCAAGAGAATAATAATAAACACAATCGTCTAGTATTTACGAAATCGGTAGATATCACTGATGCAATACTTCATTTAGAACTGCGAGGGGCGCTTATTGACAAGCATGATACCACTTTGTGAAAACGATGTTGAAGAAATCAATACAAAAAACGAATACGTTGTTTTAGTTGTGTACACGACGACACCTACCAATGTTCCATCTTACATTTCTGTTAAATCAAATTCAAATGTATGTGCTATGAATAATAAAGATATATTGTTCTTTAAATATTTTATTGCCATAGCTTGTATTACTGTTACAGACTACATGAATGAACTAAAATAAGAGAAAATAAAGTCATCATTCAACTTCTTGCAATGCACATCAAACGGTTTTAAAATGTCCTTCATTTTTCATTCAGAAATCGGTTCATAATATAATATACGCAATACAGCCCGCATATATCTGCATTTGTATCCTGTATGTAGCTGAAGTTCATCCAATAACGCTTCTTTATCACTTGGTCGAAAAACAACTTTAAAGTGTTCTTGTCTATTTACCAGTGAACTAAAAAATTCGCAGGGTCCTCTTTTAGAAAAAAAAAGGCCACCCAATGTTTTCCCGATCCCTGGCTCGTATCTGTATTTGAAATGACGTATTGTCCCCTACTTATTTGAAGTTGATCCGCAGCACATATTGTCACAGGGTACTCTTTTAACATCTCCTCGAGTTCATAGTTATTCATTTTAAAATCTATAGTGCTCCAATCCATAGTATCTTGTGTCATGCTTTCGCGATATTTCTTACGTCGTGGGGTGTCCAAATCATGTCTCTTAGTTGTGTCAATCGCATTCCTACGTCGCTTTAGATTACTATGCTTTTGTGACCGTTTTATTTCGGACCTAGCATTATCGACCGCTTGAGCTACGGGTGTCACAAGTTTTACTACAGGAAGATCTTCCCTTTCTTGTTTTTGTTTTATTGCTTCCCTTTCTTGTTCTTCTTTTAACTCGGTCATTATTCTGAAAAGAGCTCCACTACCTACTATGTTACGACCCTTATGATCCGGTCTTACGTATACATCCCTCAAGTCTATAAAATATTGATACCACTTTTCCGGGTAAGGTACATACGGTTCTAATTTTTGCTGTTATAATCGTACACATCAATGGAACCCATTTTGGCGTGTTGAAAGGTAAAGCACGCTAATCCTTACAACGTTCATTCATCATCATCCGATTCTTGGTCGTCATCAATTTCTTTATTTTCCTCCATTTTATATTCTTCTTTGCTTTTATGATCGGGCCACAACTCATCAAATAGGTCTTTTCTAGGCGCAATGGCTTGCCAAATAGATTCTTTGACAGTCAAGTCGTGCTGACTTTTGAATTTCTTAGCCGACAGAAGAATCTGTTCTGAGTAGGATCGTTTTGTAGCTTATAAAAGTCAATTAGAAATCGGGCATAATTTTGTCTCAGTCTCTTTCTTAGTTTAGGCAATTTGTCATTAGCAGTGCGACGGTAAGCTTCTTCAAAGGAGAGCAATTGTTCTGTATACTTGTTAACTTTAGCTATAAATTGTTCTTTAACAGATTGTCTGAGAGGATCCTGAAAACGCTTATCCCATATCTCACGACGTGATCGCTCTTCTATAATCTCAACTTTTCTACGTTTACCAGGAGGTTCCTTGAACAAAGGTTGCTTCTGTATGTGTAAAGCTGGTGTCATTATTCCTATTTTCTATTTCATTATCATTTTTATCATCATCACCAACATCATAATTATCCCCCTCCTCAACATCATCTTTTGTGTTTCCATCATTTTTGTCAGATAAGTTTCCTTCACCATTGTGAAAGTCTTCTGGTTTATGACCCGCCCGCTTAGCTCAGTAAGTAAGAGCGTTGGTCTACGGATCGCGGGGTCGTGAGTTCGATCCTCGGGCGGGGCGTATGTTCTTCGTGACTATTTGATAGACGACATTGTGTCTGAAATCATTAGTCCTCCTCCTCTGATTCGTGTAGGGAAGTTGGCAGTTACTTGTGGAAAACAGATTTGTACTGGTACAGAATCCAGGAACACTGGTTAGGTTAACTGCCCGCCGTTACATGACTGAAAAACGGCGTTAAACCCAAAACAAACAAACAAACAAACTTCTGGTTTATATTTACTATCTTTTAGTTTTCTTTTTTTGGTTTGCTTGCCTTGAAAATGTTATCGCGTAAACGGTGTTGTTCTGGTGTGCTCGATTTAAGGTCTATTACCAAATAACCATGCGGTCTTGATGTCGCTTGTTCAAACAGTTTCATAAAGTTGTTACTGGATGCCAATTTAGCTACTTGCTGTCTATTAATAGGGTTATTAAATAGCACCAGATACTGCGTATTCAAAGCGTTAATTCTGCAGGCTTTAATTTTAGGGAATAAATTTTGGAACAGATGTATCTAAAAAGACTGCCCTTGGTAAAGAGATCAGCACTTCTTTGATCGCATTTAGCTTCAGCCTTCAAATCGTCAAAGATTAGCAGGTTCCATTTATATATTCGGAATCGTTCAAGTCCTAAATCGTCCATGGAAAATGGATGTTGAAACATCATCTCACTTGCATTGTCCAATATTTGTAGTAATGGTGAATAATTCCCAAACTCGGTGTTGCTCCTATGCTTACTACGTTGATGTCTCAGCATGACGTCACGTCTAGAGAACCACTCTTGACAAACAAGGCACTGATTCATTTTTAAAACAGGGACAAAAAGTCTTTTTTTATCAATAAGACACTGTTTATCTTCTTACAAGTTTTGTTGAACATTCTTACGCTTTTGACAAAAGGCATCGGAGACGGTAGTGACTTCGGCGGTAGTTGTAGCGCCGGCGGCGGACGGCGGCTGCTGCGGCGATGGTATTTGATGTGGCGGTGATTGGTTGGGGTGGGGTTGAGGCTGGCTGTGGTGGTAGGGATGGAGGTGGTGGTGGTGGTGGCGGCATGCGGCCGTGGAGGTGGCCGTTGTGTTGGTGGTGGAAATGGATGTTTTTTACAAGCATTTTCTTGTTACGCCTTCTGTCATAAGCAAAGTGATTTTTGACTTAAATTGTTCAAAGAATTGCATTCCACACAGAACTCTGGGTGCCATGGCGACCGAAAGAAAAAACTTCTTGTCAAAATCCGCAAGGCGTAGAGACTCGATATTTGGCATGTGACATAATTTAATGGTCTTCCATGAAAATTGTTCAAATTATGCCCTTGTAGTGAAAAGAAGCCCTGCCTGGGGTCCCTAGTTTTACATAGACTTATGCAGAAAAAAAATCTTCTTGTCTGAGCCCACAAGACCTAGGCCTTTGATAGTTGGTATGTAGCATTGCCTTATGGTCTTCTACTAAGTTTGTTCAAATTATGCCCCTAGGGTGAAAAGAGGACCCACCCGTGAGTACCAAGTGTTTCATAGACTCATATTGAAAAAGAAATTTAAAAATCTTTTTGCCTGAAACTCCAAGGCTTTGGCTTTTGATATTTGGTATGTTGCATTTCCTAATAGTCATTTACCAAATTATTCAAGTTATGTCCCTGGGGTGAAAAGAGGCCCTGCTCCGGGGCCCCATGATTTTTCATAGACCTTTATAGGGAAAAAAATTAAAAATCTTCTCGTCTGAAAGTTAAAGTCTTAAGCCTTTGATGTTTGGTATGTAGCATTGCCTAGTGGTTCTCTAACAAGATTGTTCAAAATATGCTCCTAGGGTGAAGAAAGGCCCCGCCCCGGGGTTCAATTGTTTATGAGTTATATAGGAAAATAATACTTCAAAAAATATCTGATGATATTTCAGAGATTGTTTTATTATGATTAACTGATCTGATGGCCTCAAGTAGTTAGGGGTCACTTGACTGTGACCTTGACCTACTTTCTTGTTTTTTTAAGACTCAACTTTGAAATTCGGATGACAAATACTTATCTTTAATGTTCTTAGCCCTGACCTAATGACCTACTTTCTTGTTTTTGAAGCTACAGCAAAGAGATTTGTATAAATTTTTAACAGATTTCAATACTCATCTTGAAGAATCTTTACCACTTGTCACTTCTCAGGGGTTTTTTTTTGCAGCTTTAGCAAATTATTTGATCAAGCAAGCAATTTAACTCAGGTGAGCGATATAGGGCCATCATTGCTCTTTTGTGTTGAATTATGTAAGTTTCTCTTTATTTCTAAGGTTTGCTCTTTATTATAATATGATGTGGGGGAACCTTTCGTCTTTCGGGATTTGCGTGATATTAGCGTTGCACGTTTCAGGCAGGCTCTTTGAAATAAGCATGCTGCTGTTCGAAATATTGTTTACATTTGCTCCGTTGGACTCATTTCCTCATTTATTTGAATTATATGTATTCATGTTTGCCATTCCAATCATGTTCCACGGTTTACTCTTTTTCGATTTCTTATATAAGCAGAACACTTATAAAACTAAGAATACTTTTATTTTAGGGATTAAGCGAGCGAAAATAAGTATATATTCCACACTGTTGGATTATGAAGAAAATAAAAGTGACGTTTTACGGTTTTGGAATATTTTGTTTAGATTTACTGGCATTAAGAATTCATTCGAAAATAAACATAATATGCAGTGTGGCATAGAACTATTATAACGAACAAAGATCAAATTTGTAAATCGGAAAATTTCATACAGATCCGTTTTCGACAATATCAACATCAGTATTACTACCCCCAGTTTACCAAGACTACAGGCAGTTTTCACAAGTTCTGTGTACAACAATATAATTATTATAAGGCACTCGTTGAGAGCTAAAGGAAATGTATTCTATACCTTATGCATACAGTCCTAGTGTACACAATTTTGTGAAATTTTGTTATTAGTATGTTAAACGTTTCAACAAATATCGCAGCAAGAAATAAGGCATTTTCGATTTTAGCAACGATTGGAATAATATTTCAGTCTGGATTGCAAATGACGTTTATAATGTACTGAATCAAAGAAACGCCTAATTTAAGGGATTATTATTCACAAAAAAGAAGTTTCAGTTTTGAAATTTAACACTGTTTCCAAAAACAGCAGCACAAATATATTAATATAATATGTACATGGCATAAGTACCAGATCTAAAACAAAAGCTGTTCATAAGTTAACGATCATGTAACATAGTAATTATGGACAAATATGATGCCTTGATTGTACATGTTTAACAGCAATTTAAAAGGCACTGAATAATATTCGTTCTAAAGTGCCATTTGTTTTCTCTTTATCCAGTTTAGGTCATAAGTTCAAGAAGATTAAATCTTGTACAGTAAGTAGGGTAATATTTAATTCGATGCGATACATTCAACTATAACCCTTGAATCATGTTTTGCAGGGAAATTTTCTTCATTCATCCGCCAACCAAAAGCTGTCAAATATAATTACGTTAGTAGTAAGAACTTTTAATTTTAGTAGCCGTTAACGTCGTCATCAATTATAGTTCGAGATTTTGTATATTTACAAGCATATCTTACAAAATCAGTCGCCATTCATAAGACTTTCTGACAGTATGCAGTTTGCTTTACTTTGCAACTGTGTATATATCTCGTAAAACGAAAAAACACAAAAGAAAATAGTTTACCTATGGAATATCCACTCCTCCAATTTGGCCAAGATATACCTGCAAAACAAAATGAATAAAGGGTTCAAAACAGTTTCATAGTGTTCAAATACATCTTAATGTTTACGAACGATGACGTAGATTTTCCATTCATAAACATATAATAATACAAATACTATCTCTAGAAACATGGAAACATTATTATAATGAGTACGCATCATATAACAATTGACAGGATGCTACTTTACCGCTTGTATGTATCAATCAGTAAGCGTCAGCAAAATGTAGTACAGTTGATTTCTACACGTAAGTCTTAACGTTAAAAGCGTCCAGGTTTGGTTTCCTTTTTTGTGTGAGAGTAAAAGTATAAAAAGTATAAATATTTTCTTACTAGAAAAACATAGACGATTTGCGCAGGATTAATTTACAAGACTGGTGCGGAGGACTACGGATGTTTTACACAATTCATATGGTCGTAGACCGTATCCAAAAAGTATTTATTGACAATACGAATATTCAATAGGGAAAAACAGATTAATTAAGATGCCCTTATTTTTTACATTTTGATTATCCTTATCCAATTTAGTAATATAAAACAATATAATTCAACCGTTTCCACCCGTTAGGATCTGCAGAAGTGATACTATTAGACTTTTCTTACTGGTTGTAGATGCAAATGGGAATATCTGGTTCGAAGATAACTGTATCCGGTAACGAGACTGCTGAGTTCGGAATATCTTAAGTAAATCTTTTGAGCAAACCACAATATGATGATTGGCTTGTAGAAGAGTTTCTATATTTCTGGGTTTCCTTGTTAATTCAATAAATGACGTTAGAAGTTTCCTAATTTTGGCTGATTTTCTAATCCATTTATGATTTTATTTAAATTTGTGAAACAAAATAATAAAATGCAGCATCGTCATTTAGATTTCTTCGACCTTCTCTAATAATGTGGCAAATTTTTCGTATGTTGATTAGTGAAGTATTAATTTTTGTCTTGTTTGCTCTTGTCTTTCTTAATTCATCTTGAATAAATTAATGCTCTTTTTGTAACCGTTTTCAATTTTGGCCGTACAATAAAAATATCATCTAGAATATTTTCTAGTTTTTTATCATATATTTTTTAATCATCTATATGGCGTACTTTGGTGCAAATTTCACGCCATTAACATTGCCTTCGCTCTGTCGGTAAATTTTATCATTAAAATGGAATGTGTTGTTTTTGAAAATAAATTTGATTGCAAAAAGTAATAATGCTTTAGAGTTGTAAATATTTGTGAAGCTGTTAAAGGGTGTAACTTATTCGAACTTTTACGGATTTTATTCCTAGGGCATTGGGTATATTTGAATATAATGATTCAACGTGAAATGTTGTTAAAGTAAGTTGCTGATTAGGTTTTTTTTTGGTAGTATTTTAAGAGAATCCGTACGGTATTTATTATAACTATGTCTCATATGTTACATAATATGTGAGTTTTGCAGCTCGGTCAAGCAACTATTATTGGTATTTTCAAATATTTTGACATTTGTTATTGTCGATTTAAGGTCAATGTCATGACCAAATTTATTTACTTTTGAAGGGGAATTTTCCTGTCTGCTCCAAACCATAACTTACCTGATCTGACTTTAACTAACATTGGACGAGGTCGGTTTCACTTTTCGTTTGTTTAATTAAGTAATTTGATGGTAGAAGACCCGTGTAGTCCCTTTGAATGTTATTTAACGTATGGATAAGTACTTAGGTAGAATCCCTATCCATCCGCCAGCAAGCTGGATAGCTTCCCTACACACAAGAAAAATCTTCATTTGAAGCAGTGTTTAAGACAAAAGGCGGTAAGGGACGGGTGTTTTGAAGTCCATAGGCCACTTATAGCGTTGATTTTACGTGCAGAAATCGAACTCATCTATTGGTTAAGTTATATTAAATACAGTAACATTATAAATATTAAACGCTAGATATTGTCATGTTTGTTTACTATCTGATATATTTTCTAGCATAAGGCATATGGCATCTTTCAAGCTTTATATGGTGTAAAAAAACCAGGCTTCTACACATAAAAGAATTTTTCACCCCAGGCTAAGTCATTCGAAAACATGTTTTGATAAATATTTATACAAAGTTTCTTAATGAAAAACAATGTTGGACAATGTTGACCTTGGAGCTATGTTTATGGAACTCGTTGTGACAGTCCTGATTTGATAATTGATAGCAAACTATCTTGAATCTCATGATAACTATGATAACTAACAAGAGATATGAACTGGACACAAAATGGACCATATAAACATATGTTGTCCTTATGAAAAATATCGTAATATTATAACGAGTATGTATACAAGTCTTAAAAAACGTGAAATATAAAATATTAATGGATCTGACACGAAAGCTTTGACGAACTGACGGCTCTTAAAGTACACACCTATGAAATATAGAGTCACAAATCGATATTTAAGTTCATATCTTATTTGTATGATATACAGCACAGTTAATGTTTCTTATTTCATTTTCGTAGTCTTCAATGAAGTAATTTTGTTTAGCAAATAACAATATTTGCAATTTAAAGTTTTGGAATAATATTAATTATTGGGTTTGTTACTGACCCTCTACGGAAATATGTAGGATCAGTATGCTTTATAGAGAGCGAGGCCACTTAATTACTTCTTCCGGGCAAGTAGGATAGCTCTTCATTCATTGAATAGTCAACCTGAAAAATAAAACGTTAAGTCATAATTAAAGAAGAAATATAGAAGAAATTTCGGCCATTTTGAATTGCAATTTTCATGTAGGGTAACCCACTGGCCCACTATAGAAATATAGAGGGCAACCACGTGACACTATTCAACCAATGAAAGGGCTAGAATCCGATGGGAGGTAAAACAAATATCATTTTCATATATTTAACAAAGCACCTAGATGTATATTTTAATTTACCACGCGATAGCGCTTGTTTAAGTCAGTCCACACCCATTTTTCTACGCCAGATGAGTCAGTTTAAACTTCAGCTAGAATTCATAAAGGCAAACATTCCGATCGTGCTTCGTGTATTCAGGTAAATGATTTGGCGTATTATAACGACTTGTCTTTATTAGATTAGTGACCGAGTTTCTGACATTGAATTGTCAATTTTTAAACTGAACCTAACTTTAAAACAAATCAAACAATTTGATATTATTTGATATAGATCAGGCAGGTTTTCTATAGTTGAAACTAGTTTTTAACTCCAGATAACAAACATTTTACACTTCTGAGAAAAAATAGTATTTGAAAGAAAGCTATTCGTTTAATTTTATTTCTTCTGTCAATGGTAAAATATAATCATGAGTCTATCTAAGTGGACAGAGCATGGTGACCAGCCAAACAGTTTATAAGTAAAATTTTTATTTACTTCATATGCTGTGTTATGTATTAAAGGGTAATTTAAAAAAATACTTCACAAACTAACGCTTTCTGAAGAGAAATGAAACGAGATTTTCTTAAGCGACGAAAGAAGTACATTCATCACTACTGGATGCACATCCAATTAAAAGGGTCCTGAAATTGGCCTTAATTTTTTCAAACGGTTTTAACAGAGTTTGAACAGGTCACCATTAAAATTCACCCATTACTTCTTACTATTTAATGGGATTTTCATGACCATAGTTTTAATGCCATACATTAAAAAGCCATGAAATAAGTATATTAAAACCCTGGTAAAATATACCTTGTTCAAATGACAAGGCCATCAAAAGCTGCTTAAAATAAGCCATTAAAATAAGTTAACAGGCTCCTTAAAACTCCATGAAAAATTTTAATAGGCATGATATTAATGTGCCATTAAAAATTACCCCTTAATTCCACATTAATTAGTAAGAACTAATGCGGCCATTATTTTTTAATACTCTGTTAATGGTCGTTAATTATTAAAAAAATTGATAAATGGTCTCATTAAATATGTCAGATTCAATTTTAATGGGCTCGTAATATTTTAATGGTATATCTAATTAAGGGGCATAAAAATTGCCATCAGAATTAGACATCTTAAGACAATCAACTTCATATTGATATTTGCCGTATTGATTTAAAGTACCTATTACTACACATGTTAAAGTATCTATACATATATACTGTTTAGTAAAATGCTAGAAGAACATTTGTTTCTTCTTTTTTCTCTCATTATTTTGTAATGTAAAACATGCAACAGCTCTTACAAACATTTGTCATATTGTATCCTTATTCTGTCATATGTTCATATGAAATGAGAAAATAAATGGATATTGTATTGTATTGTTTTGTACTGAGAAGGGTTTACAGGTACCGGTTTAATAGATAGAATTAAAGTGACCATGTGGGTAGTTTTAACTATTCAACATTATAATATTGACAAACATTCTGACCAAGGTTTTATTGGTACAGACATTAGGCATCAGGTGTTCCAAAGCAACTGTTGATGAAAATGTCAGTGCACAATAGGCAATCACAGTTTAGCTCTACTTCAGTACTTTGAGCTCAGGTGCATGCACTTAAACAGCTAAAAGCAAATGTTTGAGGGATTGCATCACAAGTAGCTTCCTCCCTCTCCAAGCAAGCGTACCACACTCTTTGATTAATTGAAACGAAGAAGCGATTGGTCTGTTCATGCCCCAAATGAATTTAAATCAGACTGTAAATCTTCACAATCATGTGTACTGTTCACTTCTCTATAAACCTTAGTTTCTACTCAAGGATTGGAAAATTTGAAAATCTAAACTGGTCTGAACACATTTTATTATGTAAATTCCTTACCCCACCCATTTTCTTATACAAATGCTGATTATTTGGACAGGAAAAACAAAAACAGAAAAGTGGCATGCATCAATACGTATTTACACTTACCAAAATAATGTAGATTGATGTTATCAAATAAATTAACATTTTTTCGATTTTTTGTAGGAACACAATTTGGAAAACATTTGAAAATTTGGCGTAACTGCATCGAGGGGAAATAACTTTAATGCCACTAAATATAACATCATGATATATTATAGACGATGTGTGCGTACTATGTATTTATTGTGATTAAAGTCCATTTTAGAACAATATGGGACTGGAATTATAAGAATTCAATGGGAGTGCAAGCCAAAAACCAAAAAAAAGAAAATATACGAATCACATTTTGCAGAATGTAGGATTTAATGGGCATCACATTGCTGTTAAGGGTCATTAAGTTTACTCTTAAATGAAATCGTACAGAATCTGAACATTTAATGGGCATTAAATCAAATTTAAGGGCCATGAAAAATCCTGTTAAATTCAAAATATACAGAATTTCACTATTTTTCAAAGCCATTAACTTTTTTAGCTACCAAACTAAATTTTTAATTGCATGATTCATGGTCAAAAATGGGTGTTTTAATGGTATTTTAACATGTAACCCATTAATATTTTGAAACCTGTCAAATAAAGTGATGCAAGAATTAATGGGGTTACCTATTTTAATGGATATTTTACAGGGTTTTAAACCATGTTTTATGGTATGTGCATCCAGTAGTGCATGTTAAATCAATGAATCTAATCGCAAATTTGAAAGAATGAATTCATGACTGACAAATGTTATTTAGAGGTAAAACTTCAATGCTGCGCTCTATGAGGCAAAAATCGGCCCGGAAAGACAATAACTGCACCGCTTACTGCCTCATAACGGAGAACGAAAATGTCAGCGATTAATGTATTTAATATTACCCAATCTATTGTCCGTACTATCTGTGATATTAGCTAATGAATGGTTTACAGCTGAATACTGGAGCCGAAATCCTTCCGTTCTGACTATCGAAAGAGGTTCAAAATTTTGGTATATTACAACAATGTGTTCTGTCTTCGATTTTATAGCACCATTTAGAATGTCTGTGATGCAAAACGTCTTTTCTTCACTCGACGTGTACTCTTTGATTGCAAACTTTGGATATTTTCTCTCTGAAACGAAAGTACGGTGAATACATATTTCTGAAATGTCATACCAGATAGACATTTGTTCGAAAATCATTCAATAATTATGTATCAAAATATATAACTTTAAAAAATGGGCAACACCAAAGATAATGAGTTGCGTATAGTATAAAGTCAAACTTGCGCGAGGGCAAAAGTTACCAAATTTTCAGTTCATTTTTGTGATGTTGAAGAGCAAATTATATTTCATGAAGAGACTAGCTGATTTAATAGACCTCCTTTTGTCCTTCCCATACGCCTCAGCCCGGTGTCAGTATTCTGTGACTGGGTGGGGTATAAAGCCACGTGTGTACGGCGTGATATTCCAGTGAGGCAGCACTATAAAGTTGGCCATTGTGCTCACTGCTACATGTAGACACTGTCGTTTATATGCCTTAAACACTGTTGAAAAAGACGTTAAACCCGGACACACATACACTAGTCATAAGCCAAAAAGAAGGTACAGGTACTAATGCAGTATTACTGAGTTCGAGCACAAACTAACAATAATAGTACGTAGAGCTGCATGAGCAGCGCAAAAGATGCTATAGTATACATAGTTCTTTCCAGTTCAGAACTGATCAAAATAATAGATCCTCCTTTTGTCCTTCCCTTAAAGTCAGGTGGTTTTAGTGACAAAAGTGCCCTAGAAATCACTTTATGAGGGCCAGCATGTTAATGCCCGAAAACAACATTTATGTTGAAACTTGAACCTACCCGGTTATCGTGGATACTTTGATAGCTGTCTCCAAAAATGTAACAATGTTTTGTGTAAATCAGAGGGGTCAAAAAGTCATGCTATGAAATTTTGATTAAGCGATTTTTCTGTGCAGCTTTTATTTCAGTGATTATGTACCGGCTACTTTTCTTGAAAATTGTACCCTAAATGTTTTATGAAAATATTTTTTAGTAATCTAAAATTGATGCAAAGTTAAAACAGAACATGACCAATAGAAACAATGTCTAAAATTAGGGTCACAGGTCATGCACTGTAACTATTCACGTAAAGACAATGTCAATCTCAAGACACTAGTAATACGTAATTCAAAAGCGATGACTGGAATTTATTCAAACTTCATTCAATGATTTAAGACATTAGAGAAAACTTCTTTGTACAATTACAATAAATTTACATGGCTTACTTTTTATAATTATCTCCCTTTATTAAACTTACAAATAACATTTCTTTTCTTAAGAATAACTTCAAAATTATTCAATCGTTTTTGTTGAAATTTCAGACAATGATAAAGGACATTAAAAGAAAATGAAGTGTATAAATGTCATGAGTCTACCTTGCCTATGTTTTAAATTATCCCCCTTTATAGAATTTAGTTGTCTGAACCATATCGTCAAACACAAATGATGCACAATATGAAAAACTGTTTTGCATAATACAGGTATAATTCGATTTCTTTCTATATTTGTAAGATCCTTTTACACGTCGCTTTCACATAATTTTAATGAATAAAATGCCCCACTCCCACAATATAAAAAACTGTGTGCAATGTCTGTCTAGCACTAAGATATCATGCTTTATTTGGAGTACCATTTATTTCACTAAAATCTACGTAACATTATAACATTTAAGACTAACAAATTTTTCAAAGTTACACAATGAGCATAAATTTCAGTGCTTAGTTAACAAGTGAATGAAGTATTGCCAAGCAATACAAAGTCCCCTACTGGAAGGCACCTAATTTTCTCTTTCGCAGCATAGCATAATGAACTGATATCTGTCAATGATGTATAAACAATATTGCACTATAATACAGTATGTTATAAACAAAAGACTTGGATTAAAATTTGTATCCATATAAGTCCTTACAAAACCCTTTACCAGGTAGAGATAGGTCAAAATACACCTAAACATTGGATGTAACATGCATGTTGTACCACAGAAAACTGGTCTCGATTTTTCCCTGCGGCCTGCAATAAGTAAGTTACAAAATAAGCTATTTATAGCAACAACAAAGGGACATAATTCTAAAAAAAAAACAAGAGTGCCTAATGGTAGTGAAATTTGTGCCAAGTTACATCAAAATCCCTCCATGCATAAAGAAGAAATGTTCCGGACAATGTCATTCTTGAATTTGGCATCTGACCTCTAACCGTAACCTTGACCTTAGACCTAGGGACCTGGTTCTTGCAACAACAATACGTCTTATGATAGTGAACATTTATGCCAAGTTACACCAAAATCCCTCCATGCATGAAGAAGAAGTGTTCCAGACAAAGTCATTCTTGTATCTGACCTTTGGCATCTGTGTGTGACCTAGACCTTTGACCTAGGGACCAGGTTCTTGTGCATGACACTCCCTCTCATAGTGGCGATCATTTGTGCCAAGTAATATTCAAATCCTGTTTTGCATGACAAAGTTATACACCGGACAGGAAAAATGTCCTATTAACCTTTGATCTCCAAGTGTGACCTTGACCTTTAAGCTAGGGTTCTGGGTGTTGCGCATGACACGTCAGTTCATCATGGGGAACATTTATGCCAAGTAATACTAAAATCCCTTGATGGACGTCAGAGTTCTGGATCGGACAGGAAAAAACCCTATTGATCTTTGACCTCCAATTGTGACATTGACCTTTGAGCTAGGGGTCGGGGTTTTGCACATGACATGTTAACTCATCATGGGGAACATTTGTGCCAAGTAATATTAAAATATCTTTATGGATGGCAGAGTTATGGACCGGACACGAAACAGACCCTGTTCATGCCATGTTAACATTTGACTGCCAAGTATGACATTGACCTTTAAGCTAGGGATCTGAATGTTGGGCATGACACATCGTCTTATTATGAGGTACCTTTGTGCCAAGTAATATTAAAATCCCTTCATTGATGACAGAATTTTGGACCAGACAAAAAATTGCGGACGGACGGAAAGACGGACGGAATGACGGAAAAGCGCATTCATATAGTCCCCGAAACTGGTTTTCAACCAGTAGGGGACTAACAAGCATCTCTAAAGTTAAGGTAGTTCTGCACATTCTGATCGGAATTGTTTCTACAATGCAGAATCTGATTACACTTCAGAATATACCTAGAAAATTCAGCAAATAAAAAAGATAGGGTAGTTTGTTTATTTTTTTGCTAGACTGATTTGAAAAATACACATGCAATACTTCATAACGGGAGTCTATGGGCAAAACATAACATTCATAACATTTTCGTGTATAGAAATTGTTCTACAATGTAGATTTTGATGAATTTTCTCACAATTGTAAATAAAGACATGGCCTATGATTTGATGATATAAAATGTATAGGTCCGTGCGCTTATTCTTGAGATTTTGACCATGATTAAAGTAAACCGGACATTTCACGCTAATTTGAAGACATTATTTTGAATAATTTAACGTGTGATATGTTTTAATGTCACATTACGACTTCAGAAATGATGCAACAGAGCCAATGTAATAAATTTACTCACAGGTTGCGATTAATCCATAAAGTGATTTTCATTTCCGTACGCAGAATCCAGTCTTTATTCTACGTTTTCCGGAAAAAATGACGTTACGCCATCACTTCCAGTTTATCAAACGTGCAGAACTACCTTAATGACTTTTGAATAAATCTTTATAGAAAATACTTTAAACTGCAATCTTTTACCAGATGCAGCTTACTGGTACATACGTAAATTAATAAGATTATGTCCTATATTCATTAAAGCTCTCTAAATACAGAGAGTCAGTGGCGTAGTGGTTACCAGGCTAGGCCACAACGCCAGCCGTCCGGGTTCGATTCCCGATCGGGGCTAATATCCCTTCCAGTGTTCAGTGCTGGGTGATATACTTAAATTGGTACCGTTTCCAGAAGTACTGGCCTAGACCGGATGCTGAGGAGGTAAATATGACACCTGCCGTGGGCTCAGCTGGAAATAAATTGTTCAGTTCATTTCAGGTTAGGACTTTCGTCGACGACTCACGTTAAACAAGAAACTTTAGATTAAAAAACTTTTACGTCAAAACAAGTAAATGTTTTGTTATATAACTAAATGAATTTTTATATAGGATAGGAACGCAGTTTATATGAACCCATTGCGCTATGCTGCTATTTTGCAAACTTCACATATAAGTTACTTGACAATATCGAATATTGGTCTGTAATTATGAGTTAACAAGTACATGTACGTTTTAGCGACGCCCACATACTGCCAAGATCATCTCACATAACAAACACTTACATAATACATATATTGGCTAGTATTTTTGTTGGCATATTCCCCGACGCCACTAAAAATAAACGTTACCATACTGTAACTTACTGTTTATGTTATCTTGTCGTTACTGTGAAAACACACATTTAAAATACGTGTTTATTTTATAATAAACATTTGATAGCAGCAAAGAGTTACTTGTTTCTTTGGACATATGTTTTCGACAATCTTGGTATAAAAGTTACAGACGAAAACCTATTTGTATGCTAACTGCGTCAGATATTGTTCCTTTCATGAATACCCTAATGCACGAATGAGACCTAATGCAACAGACTTAGAGAAAACTCAAAGATATAATTATCGATTTGATAAAGTCAAGTAGTCAGTGAAGTATATATATATTAAAATATTAAATTAATATTGATTGAATTAAAATAATTGAAAAAATCACAGAAGTCTACTGCTGTTAATTCCTTGCAAATTGTATATATATATATATATATATATATATATATATATGCAAATTGAACTTTATATAGTAACGTCACGTTACATTTGTATGTACACTGAAGAGCCGAAAGGCGAAACTAGTTTGTATTTTTGTAATTAAATACAGTTGGACGGCATGTGAAGTCATTTTACCTATTTGTATCATAGCTCGGTATTTTTTCTTAACAAATTTGGTGCAGCTAAATTGTATACATTGAGTGCAGGGTGCGGTAACTAAAAGTGTGCAGGTATATAATACCCGCACGCTAGTTTCCGCACTGCTGGATAGGAAAGTATGCCAGCGTGTCTGGGACAATATACAGCAAAGTCTATTGATTTTCTGCTCTCGCATTGGTTTATTTTACCTGGGCTTTACACATTTGTAAAGCAAGGATTGTAAGTACTCACTGAACTGCTGTATATTGCAATGTGGAACGCCTACTGAACTACCATATATGGATGGCTATGATACAAAACAGGAAGAACATTAAAACTCTCGGGTAAACGCCCCCTCGTACAAATCGTTTACCCTCGAGTTTTAATGCTCTTTCTATTACTTAATTTATGATTCACAAAATTATTAAACTGTTCAAACTGTACTGAAACAATACAATAAGGGTATTATATTTAACCGTATTTAGCTTGATCTGGTAGTGGAATTTTGCCAGATCGGATTTCACGATGCTTGAAAGCGCCGAATGTGATCCGACCAAGATCAACTAGAGCCGAATACAAAATCCCAGATCTAGCTACTGTTTTAATGACCCTTAACATTTTGCTTTGGTAACTGAACTAAAATTTCAATTTTTATCAATATTAAAATTGAACTAAGCGAAAGTAGACCGGCAGCATACAATACAAAAAGTACAATACGTACTTTAAAAGGTATAATACGGATTTTTCTGCCTGTTCATAATTTATTAATTGTGAATGAAAAGCCGATTTTTTACAGAATTTATACAGGTATACAATAAAAATAACAATATCTGAAACGTTTATGTTCGAAGAAAAAAGTGGGTATAAGAATGGGCTGCTTTCATCAGTCCGTCCTTCAGTCCGTCACTCATAATCCTGCCATTAACCTAATTATTTTGAAAATACGTTGCACAACTGTTGCCTAAAATGTATCACATGCAATACCAAGGTCCCTGTCTCAAGATCAATGGAACACTAAGCAGTCAAACATAGTAAATATTTTTTGTTCAGGTCATTTAGTTTACTTTGTATGAATGAAAATTCAAGTAACAAAATTACTTGGCAAAAACAGCCGCCATAGCAAACTGATTCGTCACATGTAAGACCAAACCTCTTAAGGCCAAGGTCACACCTGGATATAAAACTTTTTGGTATTTTTGTCTGGTCTGTAACTTTTAATGCATGAATGTATATTTACATACCTCTGTACAAATATTCATCATTACAATCAATATGACATGTGGAAAGGTCAAGTTCACATGCACCCAAATTAAGTTTATTTTTTGTTTGTAGATGAAATTACTTCGCTTTTATATCATACAGTACAATAAATGTTTTTTACATCAGTTTTCCAACTAATTCAAAAATGAAAATACGATTGGTATACTGATCTATTGGTATACAATAGATTTCCAGAATATGAAAACAGACACAAGTCATAACTTTATTGTATATATAGGTAATACAGCACTATTATGATTGCAACAGAATACGTTAATATGCAGTACAGATCTGCATTAACCAACACTGGTATTAACTTTCACTGTTTTTTTTAATTAATTTTACCATATAAATATCTTGCATTTCATTTACTATTTCGTCTATACTATTTTAGTAACCATGTTATGTTGAGCCACCAAAGCTATTGTTGATAATGAACGTTCCTGTATGTGCCACTCGAAGACAATAACTTCCATTTAATGCAATAGACGATTTTATAACAAATTGTACATTGAACCCATTTCTATCCTGCGGGGTTAAGCTATTCAAGTTTATATAGCTTGCATGAATAAACAAGCCTATGTCCTGAATCTTTCTAAATAATATGCGTTTATTTGTGTTTGAGGCTTATATCGGATACACAACGAGTTTTAATCATAGAATGGAACAACATACCAAATTACTCTTCTGAAAAGAGAAAAGAATAAATTACAGGCACTTTAGTTTTGTTCTTTTTAATATTAATGTGATTGAATGGCAAGCATTGTTGTAGTTGATAATTATACCCTTTATATGCAAGATTATGTATCTTTTCTGTAGGCAATTTCGTATGTTGACCGTCAAAAGGTGCTATAAGCCTTATATCATTTGCTGATAGCACCTTCTGGCGGTCAACAGACAATATGACCATTTTAAAGCACTTACTGCGACCTATATTTGCGACATTTAAACTGAATAGCATTTATATGATCAAACTGATTGCATCAGTTAAATGAAGGATATTTCCTAAACGAGAAACTAGAGATATCTACTTAGGTAGCCTCACTTCAAATTTAAGTGAAGCAACGAAAAGAAATATTTAAAACTTTACACGTGTCCTGCCAGAAGGTGAACTTCAACAGTTTTTCATATCAATATGCATGTAAATATTACATAAAGATTTTCTGGGACGTTTGTTATCTATAAAATAAACGCTTTACTAAACTTATATACAACCAACATATACTGAACAAAACAGCTAACCCATCCCCCATCCCACCCCATTCATTTTGCCAATATCTTCAAAATGATAAAAAATACTTCTTGAGCTGTAGTGTACACTCAGAACAATATGTTATTGATGAAATGCCGAAATTTCAACAAAATCAAAGCATGTCGTCAGATATATTCATTTATTTTACGATTTCAACCAATTTTGACAGGTCACAAAAATAAATAAAAATGTTTACAATTTACATGTACATACTTAAAACTAAAATGTATTTTGGAAGATGTTAAAAAATAACTTTGTTAATGTGCCTTTTCTTAAAAGAGCATTCATCATACGTGTCATATACTATTCTCTAGTAAAACATATTAGTATGAAAAGTTCGTATTCTTACAAATGGTATTCACTCGTTTTCTAAAACACAGCTTCTATGTGTTTTGTGACTTTTTATAAATGGTGTGATTTAGTAAATTGAATAAAATTATGCGTTCGCGTCACTTAATATTCTTTTTTAAACTTTTAGTTTGTTAATAACAACACGGAACATTAGCGAAAGACGTTTAGCTATTTTGTTCAGTATAGTATTACCCTGTGACCTTCAACCGTTATATTACGTTTTCGAGTGCGGTCATAAACTTATAATTGGATACAAGTCTATGGATCTTTTAAACCTATAATTGTAAATCAACGTCTTTTCCTCACCATTCGTGTAATCTGCGTGTGCATACTTGTCGCCCTTTCCTCCTGAAACGAAAATACGGTGCATTAAAAATTTTGAAATGTCATACCTGATTGACGTTTGTATCAAAATATATATATTTAAAAAAACTGAATAACACCAAAGACAAAAAGTGGCTTATAGTTTTCAGACAACCTTAGTAGTTACAAGAGTAAATTATACTTCATAAAGAGACTAGCTGATTTAACAGACCTCTTTTTGTCCTTCCCTTACACCTAAGCCCGGTGTCAGTATAATGTGACTAGGTGGGATATCATGCCACGGTGTGATATTTCTTTTCCAGTGAGGCAGCACTATAAAGTCGTCCGTTGTGCTCACTGCTACAAATTAGACACTGTCACTTAATGACTGAAAAATTGTTGACAAAGACGTTACACCCGAACACACACGCACTAGTTATAAGTCACATAGTAGGTACAGGTACAAATGCAGTATTACTGAGTTCGAGCGCAAACTCAGAAAAATATTACGAAGAGCTGCATGAGCAGTGCAAAGGATGTTATAGTTCTACCCAGTTAAGAAAATGCATTAAGAGCAGACACAATGGACTGTAACCTTGTCTTGACTACGAAACCTCGGGCCGTGACTTTAGTCTAACATTACTAACATTTGGATGAGTTCAGTAAATGTGTGCTTTATCAGGACTTCGTCCACACATTAAAAGCCATGCAAATATTGGATCAGTTGGGCATCCTACTTATTTCACACCACTAGAGGAAGCAGAATTGGCACAGCATATTAAAAAGATGTCTAGGCTAGGTTATGGGTATCAGCGGCGGCAGGTTTGTGTAGTTGCTGAAAATATGCTTGCTTTTAAAGATGTTAAAGTTACAGTTGGCAAAGATTAGTATTACTGATCGTGGCCTGGAGGCCGCGATCATATTGAATAGGTGAAGTATATGCGCGCTGGGGAAAATATTTCATGATGGACCTGTGAATTCTTTACTTATGGGTGAAACAGGTCTCATAAGCGTAAATACGACTAGCTTCTACTGATTATAAAACATACCGTACGATTTGTTGTGAATTAACTGTTGTACTTTTTGTAGTTCAACCGCCACCCTTGTTTAAGAGCAACATTTAAAAAACACGTTTTTTTTCATCCTCAAGTTATAAGTAAGTAGACTCGCCCAGTGTAATCAATAACCCACAATTGACCGACCCCTCTGGTACAGTATCAAGACACATAATCTAACTCTATACATAGAGCGCCTACTTCACCCGATTTACATTCGGAACATTTTCACGCGTTTCGGGCTTTATCGTATGTTTAACATGGGATTTTTGAACCGTCCAAAGATGTTGGAAATGTTTGTCTCATTGTTTATTTTTTTTTTAATAAGAATAATAAAAATGTTACTGCTTTCATTGTCTACTACTTTTTTTTCACCCTTGCCTGAAAAAACAGTAATGAGTTTGTACACTGTTCAGACAGTTGTGCTCTGTTGAAATTTAACCAAACACAAGTTTACCTGCATAAACAGAAAGCATGATATCTTAAACGTATGTCACTATACCTGTCCAGTACTGGACATTATGGTAAACGCTTCTTTCCTGCACAAATGACAATTTTGCAACTTCTGTCCGGTTTGTACAAATTTCTGGCCGCGATAAACCATTTGATTTGTGATTTTATTGTTCGAAACAAATGGAATACTGAAGTACCAGAAAAAGGTCTATTGCTCGTGTACAGGGTGGCACAAATAGTAATATTGCTAACTATTTTGATGAACTTGAGAAATTTCTCATTAAACATGAACTTTTGAATATGCCTGCATCCATATGGAATGTTGATGAGACAGACATAACGTTAGATTTTCCACTACCCAAAATTGCAATTGGAAGGGGGAAAAACCATATATCATCACTTCTAGAAGACGTGCTACTGCTACAGTGATAGCGGCAGGGACTGCTCTTAGAGAAACCATACCTCTATACATTATTTACAAAGATGAACGTCTGATGACAGAACTAACATTGTTTTCTATGACGTAAGCTATGACATGTGTTATAAAAAGTGACTTTAAATTATTTTCAAAGATTTGCCCATCGTAATAAATTGTATATGGACAAAAGATGAAGTTTTCTGTTTGATTGAAGGTAAGTTTTGTTTAATGTATTGCTTTTATTGTAGTTTGCAAACCAGTTTTTGCATTAGGTGCGTCAAATAGACCGACAACATTGTACATGAAGGGTTAACGTCTACACGATAGGACTCGCAAGTTGTTGATTCAAAAACTTCGTCTGACGGGAATGGACCAGGGAAGAACAGTTCAAGCATATAGCGTTTACATTGTAGCTGAACATCATCAGTCGTATGCAATTAGTATAAAACTAACATTGTTTTCTATGACGTAAGCTATGACATGTGTTATAAAAAGTGACTTTAAATTATTTTCAAAGATTTGCCCATCGTAATAAATTGTATATGGACAAAAGATGAAGTTTTCTGTTTGATTGAAGGTAAGTTTTGTTTAATGTATTGCTTTTATTGTAGTTTGCAAACCAGTTTTTGCATTAGGTGCGTCAAATAGACCAACACATTGTACATGAAGGGTAAACGTCTACACGATAGGACTCGCAAGTTGTTGATTCAAAGACTTCGTCTGACGGGAATAGACCAGGGAAGAACAGTTCAAGCATATAGCGTTTACATTGAAGCTGAACATCATCAGTCGTATGCAATTAGTATAAGATATTGAGTAATACCTTAAACAGATTCAAAACATTCAAAATCAATGGTACTAGAACTATTAGGGCAATGTAGCTAGAGGAAAAAGTGTATGCATGTGATATATAGGTCTGATCAGCCGTTTATCATAAAAATGTTACGCATTATTCATCAGCTAATAAGAGACATAGCCACATCTGCAACGAGGCCGGTTTTATTACTGGAAAAATATGAAAGGCACTTATCTGAGTCATACATAGTAAGTAGTTAGAAACATGATGGAGCGAGCGTTTTTGACCCCATTTAACCTTTAATCCTCGGTCCGAACCAACTAATGCCGGACAATTAAAAAAAGAAAAAAAAAGATTTTAACAAATTATTGTTAAAACCTATAGTAAAATAAAGTAAATCTATTTTTAGTAACGTTTACAATGTAAACGCCAATTTTTAGTAACGTTTACAATGTAAACGTCTATTTTTAGTAACGTTTATTTTTAGTAACGTTTACAATGTAAACGTCTATTTTTAGTAACGTTTATTTTTAGTAACGTTTACAATGTAAACGCCTATTTTTAGTAACGTTTACAATGTAAACGCTTATTTTTATATTTGAAATATCGTGCACAATGTTTGTGTTTATCTTTAGTAAGTTTTTATTAAAACAATAGTTTTAACTTTTTTTATTAAAATAATTTATAATTGTTTGTTCATTTTGTTTTACATTATTAACTTTTAGTATTTTATACAATAAATCATACAACGATATTTTATCTTGTAACATTTTTATGAAAAATAAACAATAATAACCACAGAGTGTACTTGTTTTGTCTTGATATTGAACATTGTTATATTTTACATTTGGTATATAATTAATTACTTCCTTTTGTGGAGGAAGTCCAAATGGATCGAAATACAAAGCATTTCTCAGAAAACCTCTGGTTTTATCGAAATACATATTATTTAAGTAACAAACCCAATGTGTTCCAGGTCCAACAGAGTCGTCTAGATTTATAATTCCACATTCATTATTCAACTTTGATTTTGGTAAACCTGTGGTCTCCGAGAGTTTTACTCTTGGTAAATTATTTCTACTAAATACACCCCTAAAGTTTTTAATTTTTAATTGTTTTACCCATTGTTCAATTTCAAAGTTAGAAATAGGTTTGTTTATAAATTTTATTTTTTTTTTTACTATAGGAATTCGTCTGTAAGGTCTTCTCTGAGATCAATCTGTATACCCTGGCCATGTCCCTTACCACTTAACAAAGATGTAATCAAAGGTATTCCTAGAGTAGCAGCCAACATGCCTAAAAAACCGCCATTTTGTTTCTGTTTTTGTGTTAATTTAATCACTCCAGATCCTACTAGTTGCTTTCTTTGATTAGGTGTAAGATATGGTGATATTATATTTCTCTTATCATTAGCTACTGAAATCATACCATTTCCAAGTATTTTACTAACACCAGTACTGGCCAACCCAGACAAAGCGCCAATGCCTAGAGGGGCTAATATTTTTGGAGCTATTTTTGCTGCCATTCGAAGAATTGTTTTTCCTAACAAACCAGCCAAAGCTCCTAAAAATCCACCATTTTGACCTTGACTGGACATTTGTTTTTTGAAATTTTAACTTCTAATCCCTTCTTATTTGCAACAGCTTTTTAAATTTGATTAATTTGTGTTTTTGTTAAAAGTAAAGGAAAGTTTCCATGTAATTGTTCATGTTTTAATCTAAAAGTATGTGGAATTTTATTATTATAAGCTTGTGCTAAATTTTTCTTTTGTCCATCTGTAAGGTTAACTTTATATTCAATATAATTTGAGGTCATTATATATAATTTATATTTATTTTAAGCAAACAATAAGTTCATTTCCAATAGTATTTATTTCAACTGTTTCCTCATACAATACAATTGCGTAAATACGATATCTTGCAGTGGGAAGTGTATTTAATTTAATTGTTAATGTAATTTGTTTAGGATCTTCTGTTATTACTTCCTTTTTATATTCCAAGTTAAAATGAACAAATCCAAATAAACTATTAAAGTTTGATCTATTTAGCAGACTTCCGGTAGTCTTATTATTTTGTTTATAATAATAATTAATTACATCATCATATATTCTTGATATACTTGTGTATTCTGTTTCTGGATAAAAAACACCATTACCAACTTCAAGACGACAAGAGCTCAAAGTACAATCATTATCATCTGCTGCATTAACTTTAAATGTATCTAATAAATGCGGATTCTGTCTTTGTGCATTACTTTTGTCAGGTCGTTGTAAATAAACAAATACATGTTGTGGTTTTGTTACACCAGCCGTTATTCTAAAAGTTGAATTAATCTGTTGTGTATCAGTTGATTGCGTCATCATTTCCCGAAGGTATGACCATCTTGCTTTTGTAAATCTTTCAGAAATTAAATTAAGTCCAAATTCATTAAAAACCAAACGTGGAACCCATAGAATTAATTTTGTTACAATTACTCTACCAGCATCAGCAGCATTAGCTCTAAAAATTAATTCATCATCATCTGTCAGCTGCAGTGTTATTTGAATTTGACTTGGAGGTATAATATTAGTTTCTAAACCCTGAAAAAATGAATAATTATTTAATGAAATTTTAGCATTTACCTCATTACCACCTTGGATTAATGCCTTTCTATTAGCAAACCCCAAATTATATTTAGCTTGATCCTTCCTGCTCTCAGCAGTATCAGTAGTATCTAAATAGATAAATTCATTTGTTCCAGTTGTTCTTACATAATCTTCAGACAATTCAACCAAACTCTTTACATTTACTACCTTATATAAATTATTACAATCATAAACAATTTTTCCATTTTGTTTAACCACTAACTGATCGATTACTGAAGCTGCATTATTAATTAAAGCAATTTGGTCTCCATCAGCATAATTATTACCATTAGCAAGTTTATTTACTTTAAAACTTACTTCAAAATAAGCATTAAACCAATCAAAATATGAGCTTCTATCATTAATTGTAAAATGATATCCGTTTTTTGTTGCTTAACATTATTTCCCAAGACTGTATCTAATTGAATAGGAGTTAATTCATATCTTTCACAATTTTGTTTTGTTCTAAACATGTATATATTATATATTATTTTATTTTTTATTAAAGTTAAAACTTTAGTTTTTATAAATTAATCTGTTAATACGTTTACGTGTCCCAGATCCTGACAATATTCTATTTATTCTCATATGAATATCCTCCTCCTCCTTACTATTTTTACTGTTATACTTTTCTTGTAATTCCTTAGCAATTAAATTACCAACTGCCGGAGCAGGTTTCTTTTTAAATTTTTCAATAATTTTATTAGCAGCTAAATTTCCAACTTCTGTTCCAACCTTTTTTGTTCCACTTTCAAGTGCTGCTTTTCCTGCTGTTTCCAAAGCTTTTTTTCCAGCTGTGCTAATTGAAGATGCAACTCCACTTGAAAGCAATTTCGTTAAAGTGTCAAAGATACCTGTTCCATGTATGATTTCTTTTCCTGTGTGAGCATCAACATAAATAAATATTCCTTTAATTTTATCATAAACTTTTTTGTACATTATATAAAACTAAATTTTAATTAATTTCTTTTAATATTAGTGTAAAACTTGTTTCAACTTCATTAAAATTAATTATTCTACCAAATACATCTGTAATATATATTTTAATTGAATTTATAATATATTTATTAATTTCAGAATATCCAACTCTTTGTGGTTCTTTTGTAAATGGATAAGCTCTTGTTAAATCTGCAGTACTTAAAGCATAGATAATATCACTGAAATTACCATCAACAAGTGAATTATCAATAAGATCACAATGAATATGAATTGTATCCACAGAGTTAGTTATATTTGGTGTTGTAGTTCCCCATTCAGTATTGTTTAATTTTATTTCTCAAATCCAAGCAATGTATGAAAATTTGATATTTCCAAATCCAACATAAAATTATCTTTAATTGAAATCAAAATCTTAAAACTACTTAAATCAAATTCCAAACTTATTGGAGCAATGTCTCATTTATCAAATTCATAATCATCATTACTTATTAATGTTTCCCTAATATAATTATTAATATCTGTGTAACTGTAACAACCATTTGTAAATATGATATCTTTCCAATCCTTACCATTATGATAACGAATTCTTTTATTGTCATATTCATCACTAATATAATGCCAAGAATAGGTCATAGTGTTAATACTATCCAAACCAACAACATAAGTTTTATTTTTATCTAAAACTAAAGAACGACTAAATCTGATTGTAAAATCACTCGGAGTATTTTTGTTATTATCTTTAACTGTTTCAGAACTAAATGCTATTTTTTTGTTCCATTTATATATAATTAAAATCTAAATTCAAGAAAAATAATTTTTATATAACATTTCATGTTCTTTTGGTAAGAGTGAATTCATTTTTAATAGTTTATCAATTATGCTAATACCTTCATTTTTTAGTTCTTCATTATTATTTCCAGCATTAATTGAACCACAAATTAACTCCAACTCATTAACCAATTCTTTTGGATTACATGGACAAACGTCATAACCTTGTCCTCTAATTACTTTTTTAAATTTCATAGATCTTTTATTTATAGGTAATCCTGATTTTTCTGTTAATTCTTTAAATATTTTTCTAGAATGAATTGAATGTTTTTTATTATTGTTATATCTTTTATTAATCAAATCAATCAAATCATTATCTACTTCAGTATTAATTACTTCTTTTCCGGTTCTTTGATCCTTAGCAATTAATTTGTTTTGACCATAAAGTTTATTTAAGTTAATAATTAAATTACCATATTGTCCATTTGGTGAAACTTTATATGGGTTATGATATCTTATTCCTTTTCCCATATACTTTTTTCCTTGTTTTAAAATATCAATGATTACGTCTCTATATTTTTTATAATTTTCCGACTTAGCTATAATTGCTTCCTTTTGCTTCAGATCGAAATTTGTTTTGTTTTTCTTTCTAGTTATTGCACCAGATTCATTACCCAATTTTTTTATTTTCTTTGATACCTTTTCTATGATATCCTCTACTTCTTCCCTAGTCATTTTTTCATCAGGATTTTCAGATTCAGTGTGAAAAAAATCAAACACTTCTTGTGGCGTATAATATTGTTTTTCATCTAAAAGATCTAAATCAATATCTTTATTAAAATTAACTGTAAATACTTTTGGTCTTGCTCCCAATTCTTCGTCTGATTCTTCAATTGTATCGTCAGTTGAATCATCAGTTGTTTCAGTTATTCACATCTTTTTTCTTCCATAATCTTCTAATCTCTTAAGTTCATCTTGAGGAACCCATCCAACAGGTTCATCTCCCCAATCTATCGATGAAGTCGATTTTAAAGCTTGTTCTTTTCTTATTTTATTTTCATAATCTGCCAATATTTTTTCAAGATTTGTAACACGTTCAGAGGAGTCCGGCAATGGTGGTAGCGGTTCTTGGAATAGCTGTGGTAAACCTTGATATGTTTGTATGTCTTTCATTTCATCACCTAATAACGCTAATTGTTGTTTTATTCCAGGTAATGCTTTTAACTGACTTGATGATTTTTCTTTTTGACTTTCTATTCCTTCAGTAATTGGCTTATAAATTTCAGTATACATGTCCCGATTTGTAGCTTTCTTAATTTTTTCTCTCATTATTTCTTCTCTAAGAGCTCTCATCTTTTGCCCGACTAAGTTTTTTCTTATTCTTATTTCATTACGTTTTGATTGCATTTATATAATAACGTAAGATAATGTAAGATAATGTAAAATAATGTAAAATAATGTAATATAATGTAAGATAATGTATTATTATATATAAATGGAAATTCCAAATTATGATACAAAAAGTGATAAATCTAATAACTTTAAACAATTTAAGCAATATCCCTTTATGCCAGATTCATGTTTTAGAATGTTAATATGTGGATCTTCTGGATCTGGAAAAACAAATACATTAATGCATATACTTCGAAAACCTCTTATCTATTATGATAAATTATACTTATATGCTAAAAACCTAGAACAATCTAAATATCAAGATTTAATTAACCAATTAAGTCAAATTGCAAAAAAATTAAAGTAGATCCAAATGAAATACTTGAATATTCGGCTGACTCCAACCAAATTGAACCTTGTGAGAATCTTGAATCAGAAAAACAAAAAGTAGTAATATTTGATGATTTTGTATGTGAAGATAAAAAGGTTCAAAATGAAATAACAAAATACTTTATTCAAGGACGTCACAAAAACTGTTGTGTTATTTATTTAAGTTAGTCTTACTATAAAACACCAAATGATATCCGTATTAACTGTTCACATTATATTTTATTTGAAAGTCCAGGTAAACGAGAAAATGATATGATTTGTAATGAACAAAATATTAACCCTAACTCTTTTGCTAATGCAACAAATCAAAAATATGATTTCCTATATATTGACAAACCAAGGAAGTTTTTTAGAAAAAACTTTACTGGTAATATATAATGGGAGTTTTTAATAATATAGAACAAATAAGTGAACCTGACAGTATAAGTAAAGTTAAATTTGATATTGATTTAAGTGATTATGCTACTAAAAAACAATTCAAAAAACTTAAAAAGGAAACGGAATCGTATCTTCACAAAAATAAGGAACTTGATAACACAATGAACAGAGCATTAGATATGAGAGGTAATAACCTTATAAACCTAGGAGATCCAGATAAACCCAACGATGCAGTTTCAAAACGATTTGTGTTTAAAAAAATTCAAAGTGTAATAAATGACTATAATCTTGAAGATATTAAAAGTATAAAACAGACACTAGAAACAGAAGTAAAGAATATTGAAGAATTAACAAAAAATTTTAAAAAGAATTCATTATTAATAGTTGAATTACAAGATAAAATTGAAAAAGAAATGAAAGCTATGGTTGATTCTATTAAAGAACTTGAAGAGAAATCTGATTTGACAGATGACAACATAAAGAAAGTATTTAGAACCAATTTTGAAAAGCTATACAATCAAGTTCAAGAATTAAAAGATAGTATGATTAAACATGAAGAACTAAAAGACAAGATTATTGAAGCTGAGAAAAAGTTACAAAATATGTATCAGTTAGAAATCAGAACAGAAATAAATAAACTAAATACTGAAACTGAAAATAAGCATAAAGATTTATTAGAATTAATTTCAAATAAACTTGCAGAATATAAATCTGAATTGGAAAAGGCAGCTTCACAAAGAGGTGATGACCATGACACAGCATTAGATAACCTTAAAGAAGAGCTCAATTCTAAAATAGATGACTTTAAAAAACAAATTCGAGTTTGGATTAGTACTGTTGATACACGTCACAATTTAAAGTATGCAGAATTAAGTAATATTACAAAAAAATTTCAAGAAGATATGACGCAGCTTAATGCTAAAGTTGAAAAACATAAAAATGAACTGGACTTTGTAGTTGAAAAATCAGTTAAACAAGGAGAGTTAATTACTGCTAATACTGAAGCAATTAACATAATTAATAATCAGCTAGAAAATTTGAAGAAACAACTTGTAGGTATGATTAATAATGTTGATGCACGTCACAATATAAAGTACGCAGACTTAAGTAAACTTAAAGGTTTATTACAAGAAGATATTAATGAATTTATTAATAAAATTTAAAAAATAATAAATGATTTGGACTCTGTAGTTAAAATATCAGATAAACAAGGAGAATCAATCACTGCTAATACCCAAGTAATTACTGCTAATACTAAAGCAATAACCGCTAATGTTGAAGAAATTGCAACTAATGATGAAAAAATTTCTAATAATTGGGAAAAAATTATAGAAGTAAAAGATGCTTTCTTGAAACAAGAAACACAATTAGCTAGAACAAAGAATACTGTTAACAATCTATCTGCTTCTGAAGCTGCTACAACAAAACGACTTGATGATTTAGCTGAAATAATTCTTAAACTTAAAAAGAAAGATAAAAAAATAAAAGAAGAATTGGAAAAAGAAATAGAAAAAGTAAAACATGAAGTGTTTCTTTTTGAATATAACAGTTTTTATGAAACAGATCCAAGGTTTAAATACGGTTTTTTATGAATACGTAAAAATGAAAAAGTATTTAACCGTCATGGTGCCTGGATAAATTCAACATATGAAGATATGGTCGGTCTGAACTATTTAAATGCTTTTCAATTAAGACCTGGAATTATCGTAGATTTTAAAGATTTTATACACATAAACCAACAACATAAAGTGGCTGTACCAGATGTGCTTTTGAGGGGTGTGTTTATAGTTGAAAAACCTGGAATTTATATAATAGATATTAAGATTTTATTAGCGGGGGCCGGGTTTAAAGCTGAACCGAGTAAAAGTCATAAAAGTCCAATATCGCATTTAGGTGGTGGAATAATGATGATGATCTAATGATGAATATGTACATGTATCTTATGACGGAAACAGACTTTTGGAATAAACCATTATTTAAAACTTTATTTAATTACAGTGTTTTTATATAACTGGAATAATTAATATAATGGGAATATTTAATAATATAAATGAAAAAGTAAGTAAAATAGAAAGACAATTAATAAGAAAACCTCCATTGTTCTTAACATGTTATACCGAAGATACTGATAGTGGATTATTTCAATGGAAATCTGTAAATGCTAGTCCTGGTTTAGTTCAAAATGGTAATAATGTAAGAATTGATTTTAATTGCATTTTAATTATTCTTGTTGATACAATTAAATTAGATAAAGGAGAAGCTAAATTACAACTAAAAAATAAAGAAAATGTAATTCTTCAAAGTTATAATATAAAAAATAACAGAAAAAATGAATCTATTTCTATTAATTATGCTAATAAATTTAAAATAAATGATGTTATTTATATTAATTTTTTAAATGTTATGAATATTCAATTAACAATTTATGGTTCTATAATTTAAGAGTTATTTAAGAGTTAATTTAAGAATAAGCTAATGTATCTATACCATTATCAAGAATATATCTTTTATCGTCATAACATGATAAAGATGTTTTATTTATAACATAACTGGAAAGATTGTGTTTATCAGAACGAATAACTTTAAAGGTGTGATTACTCTGGGTTGAATAAATCAAAGTATCTTTGTAATTTTTATGAACTATTGTTTTCTTAACAACAAGTTTTTTAATTCCTTTACATTTTTTAACGTTAACTTAGTTTTCTAATAAATATAATAAATATGAATACATTTTACTTCTTAATCCAACAAATTCAACAATGGGAATGCCGGCAGCTTCATCTTTAAATTTTCCAATTACTTTTTTATTATTGTCGAAATAAAATTTTGAGTTGTTATCGTAATCACTATTATCAAATAAATCTTTGTCCTTATAAAAATCCTCATATGCATCTTTGGTTTTTATTTCATAACATAATGAATCAGTGTCAGTGAAAAGTAATTTACAATTACCCTCGTACTTTTCCTTAATGTAATTATAATGAAAATCATACATTAAATATTTTGATAAATCTAGAATGCACATTCCAACATAACAAGGTCTGTGTAATAACAAGCTTTCTTTTATTCTATGAATACCAAACAAATTCTTGTTAAACATCGTTGAACTAACAAATGAAGGTTTTGCTATATATTTTAATAAAAGGTTTTCATCATGAGTTAATTTAATATTAACCCTCTTGCGTAAATTCTCCATCGTCTTACCGAATACAGAGTTGTTCATTAACTTAAAAAGGTCTTTTTCAAATGAATGTTTTGCTTTAGATCTTTTTTGAGTATTAAAATCAATATATTTTTTTAACCAAGGAGATGAATCAAAAGTTAATATTTTGTGTATTTTTGTTACTTTAAACCCTAATTGTGTATATTATTCAAGATTTTTATAATGAACTACATAATTTTGTTTTTTCATTAAAGTTGGAACTAATTTTTTTACATTACTTTTTCCTATTTCAAATTTTGTTTTAATATTTTTACTATAATTGGAAAGCCATTCGTCTGTTATTTTAATTTTTTTCAGGAGCTAAAGGATAATCATTACGTACAGTATGTAATTCTTTTGGATATTCAAGATCACATTCAACTATAAAGTTACTTTTACCTTTCGCAATTAATTTCCTGAATTGTTTTTCGGATATAAATTTAAAGTTTCCAGAGGGCAAAGGTTGACACATAGCCCAACTGTAAAGGTTATTGGCGTCGAGGTACATAATGTATTTGCTGTCAAGTTTAGGATCATAATCCTTCATATATTTATTGTTTGCTTTACTATATCTGTTTGAAATATAACTTATTCCTCCTCTCAGTCCCTTTTCAATAAAAAGATACATATCAATATCAGTTATTAAATCTAACTTAATTCCAGTCATTTTTAACATTGCATCCCAAGCTAAACCAGGGCTACTAAAATAATGACAAGGATCTAATTTGTAGTACTCTAAACAAAATTTTCGAATACATCAGCTAAAAGTAATACGTCAGTTTTTAAATATAGATCGTGATATTCTCCCATTGTTTTAATTTTAAATTTTTTCCAGATATTTTTAGCATGTTCATATTCGTTGTCAGATATGTGTGTTTCATTTAAAATTGAATAAAAATCTTCTTTAGAAGGTAATTTTGTTTCTTTGAATTTTTTAAATGAATCCATGTAATTATATGGATAAACACCTTTTGTTTTTAATAATTCAACACTTCCACAATTAAATTCAGTTGATGTGTATTTAAATTCTGGAATATTTTTTACTAGGTTATCCAATGATTGAGACATAAATTGGAATGAATCAATAAAGACCAAGTCGGAAATCATAAATGCCATATATCTTTCCATATTGTTAGGAATAACATTAATTTCTTTTTTGAATTTTCCTATTTGTTGCATAATAAAATGACCGTCATAACCTCTTAAATTATGAAAAATAACAGGAATTTTGTGTGTTAGTCTAAAATTAATATTACATTCTGAGTAAGCACTTCCTCTGAATTTTCCTGTTATATGACAATGATCACGTACTTTGATTGAATCTTCTATATATTCTTTTTCACAGATATGACAAAACTTTTGTTTTTTAAATTCACTTTCATCCTTTTTAGACATTCTCAAATCTTTGTTAAAATGTTCTTTAAATATTTCATTACAATATTCCTCTTCCTCAAGCATTTTTTCAATAAACTTATAAACTGCATTAGGGCCTCTATAAATCTGGGTTGGTTTAGTATAACTGTTATCATAACAACAAACAACTTTATAGCCGTAACCACAGTCTATATGATTTTGATATGGTTCAGTAAATGAAGATTCAGTTGATGGTAAAGCAGTTAAAACTTTCTTAGTTATTGATTCAAAATCAGCATAAATTACAAAAGGTACTGCTAAACCTTTATGATAATTTTTAAATTGTACTTTACTTCCCTCTTTTGGCATTTTTACGCCTTGGGTACCATTAATAGCTAAACAATTTGGAATATGTTCATTTAATATTCTTTCTTGAGTAAAATGTTGCAGACAGCTTTTACAGAAGTGTTTTTTATTTGCATGTTTTGTTTTGTTAAACATTAATCTATTAAAGTCTTTTATCCAAACATAATGTTGGACTGGGGTCTCTGGTGATTTACAGTCGTCATTTATCTTATCTTTATTAATTAATAACATATCACAGTGTTCTTCGTATTGATATTTTGATATGTACAATGGATAAATACCTGTAGGTTCTTCATAACCAAATATATTAAATGATATTTCATTTAAAACTTCTATTTTAGGTATTTGATTTAATGTAACAGGAAATTTTATTCCTTTATAATTAAGTTCTTCTATATGTTTTTTATATTTTGAAACTTTTTGAGGGTCTTTTTAACAGGAAATTTATAAGCTAAATTACACCATCTAAAACATTCATTATCATCGTTCTTTACATTTATTAATCCTTTCATTGAATTTTGTAATGGTTTTGGTAATTCTAAATAACTTGAAGCAGCCAGTGGACTATACTTATATCTATTTATATAATGAGCATCAACTGACTCTATTCTCCAGCCACTTCCTTCTGAAATCCAATTACCAATTCTATTTATTATTTCATCAAAAGCTTGGCGTAAAGTGTTTTTTTATTTCATTTGTATTAATTATTTCTAAAGCCTTTGATTGAAAATAAGCTGATTTATATATTGTATCAGTTGCACTCATTTTTACAAAAGTTAATTTTAAAACAACGTTTATTTTTATACCTTTTAAAGTTTTAAGTTCAGATTTAAGTATTTCATAAGAGTCGTTTATAGTTAAATATAATTGATTCTTTGGATCTCGTCTATATGTAATTTTAATTTCAAATTTCTTATAATATTGTTTTGAAGATCTCTCAATTTCCATCTATATATTATATTTAGAAAAAAAATCACCAAGGAAAAATACAAAAAAGAAGTTAAAAATATTTAAATTTATATCTTTTTTCCGCTGGTTTTTGATATTCCACTTTTAACTTGGTTTTTTCCTTTGCAGCACATTGTTATTAACTCTGAATTAATATTAAGGTCTTTGGATGCTGCATAAGTGCTTTTATATGTTTTTTCTTCATTAGTGTCACAATCGGTTGCAATAACTTTTTTAGGATTGTTTCGAATATTATTTGGTGTGGGACAATCACATAATCTTTCAACATTTTCTTCTTCAGTTAATAGACAACCGCAGTTCCATTCAAATAAATTATTTTTTTAAAAGATAAGGATCTATAACATTTTGTAATTTATCAATGACATGTTTTTTATATTCATCGCTTACTATTTGATTAAGTTTTGATTTAATAACATTTCTCCTTTTAAGAAGTTTCTTATATGAATTTTTGTCTGGATTCATTATTTCTCCTAAAGTGCTAGATAATTTTGGCATAATCATTCTATCTATCTTTCTATTAACCATCTATATATAGTATACTTATAGAAAAAAAATCTTTAAAAACGCATCTAAAGAAATTATATTGATTTGAGAAATTTGTTTATATTATCTATATCTTTTGAATAAGATTTTAAAGTCATTTTTTCTAAATTGTTATCAACTTTTAAAATTTTAATACCTTCTTGAGACATTCTGTTTAACCATTCTTCGTGTAATTTGTGTAGTTATTCTAAATAATCTAAACCAACTTTGTTTTCTTCCGTTCTGTTTCTTTTTTGGAGTCTTTTAAAACATATTTCTGGGTCGGTTTTAACATAAACAAATCCATCAATTGGGTTTTTTCCGTATGGTTTTATAATATGATCAGGTAAGAAAAGATTGTATACTGCCCACTCGGGGTCATTTATAACACCGTTGTCGTGATGTTGTTTTGTAAAAATGTTACTGTTAGTTAAATAACAACGTTCAAGGATAGAAACACCATCAAACTGTTTAGCAGAAGATAACATTTTTATATGACTGTTTAAAGTTGTTAGCTGAAAAGGAAATAAATATTTGGAAGGTTCTTGAGCAGCAAGTTCAAAAAGGTTATATGAATTATAATCAGAGTCAATAACATTTTGCCATTCGTGAATTGGTTCTGGAATTATATTAAAATTAGGATTATATTCTTTAATAATATCTAAAAACGTACTTTTTCCTGATGCAATATTACCTTCAACTGATATAATTTTTCTCATTTATATAAAATACTTATAGAAAAAATCTTTAATAATCTTAAATAATCTTTAATAACTTTTAATAACCTTTAATAATCTTTATTAACCTTTAATACAACTCTTCTTCTTTTTTACTTTTATATCCGTTAAGTTTAAATTCTTTCATATACATTTCAAAAGGCATTGAATAATTTTTTCTTCCTGCATTTCTAATAGTATTGTAAAAATATCCTAAATAACCTTTTTCTCTTCTTCTTTATTTACTTTTCCAGTTCGTGCTTTTGTTATAAGTTGTTTTATTTTGTGATGATGTGCTTTTAAAATAAAGTTCTTGTCGTCAAGTTTTAGTCTGTTAGTAAATATGGTAATTACTGATGGAACAGCGCCGGCAACTGCTACAAATATAGGAATAGCTGGAACAAGTGCTAATGCAGCTGAACAACCAAAGACACCTGCTGTAATATATAACCCAGTACTTACTCTCCCACAAAATTTATAACTTTTTCTGTAAGCAGCAGCTAGTTTAGTTAAGTGAATAATTAATTGATCTATTGTTTCTATTCCATTATTATTAGAAATTAGATTTTTATTACTCATTTATATAGTTAATATTAATATTTTTCAACTTAAATTTCTTCCAATTCACTAAATGGTATCCAACTATTAAATTTTTCATTGTAACCTTTCCATTTTACTAAAGCTTGTTTTTTCTTATAGTCTCGTCTAATAACTTTTTCTATTCTAAAAACCTCTTGTGTAGTAGGTAAAAGTTCTTGTTCATAAAATGAACCTTGAATTATTTCATCATTTAAATCTTTAATAGTGTATGTTCTGGGATTTGTATTATTAATTTTATAAATTATAAATATTTCCTCTGTCCAGTTTGGTGTATATCCTTTTTCAAAATGTCTTTTAAGTTTGCTTAAGCGAACTCGATCACCAATTTTAAATTTTGCTTTACTCTTTGGTATCTTTAAATTACCATATAAATTAAAGTAAACAGTACCTTTATTTAAGTTTTTACTAGCTTCGGTTGGTGTCATTTTTATACTAGAATGTTTTGTTTTGTTATATTTATCAACCATATCCTGCAAATTATCTAAATAAGTATAAGTATTATTTGCTGTAAAATATTTCCACATTATTCTTTTTAAACTTCTATTAAATCTTTCTATTACTAAAGCCTTTCCTTCATTAAATGTATGGTACATGTTTATTTTATTTTTATTTAAAAATGATTCAAACTTTTTATTATAAAATTCTTTTCTTTGATCTACCCATAAATTTTGTGGAATCCTTGCAGTCTTCGGGGACTTTCGTTTCTGAATTCTATCTTCAGAAATTATTTTTTCAAATGCTTCAGTAACAGATTCTCCAGTTTTATTCTTTAATGGAATAACCCAAGCATATTTACTGAATATATCAATAACGGTTAACAAGAACTTTACTCCTTTATTGTATTTTTGAAAAAGCTTGCATGTCAACTAAATCAGCTGACCAAGTATCATCAATATCATTAACTATCACTCTTCGTTTCCTAAATTTTCTTTTAATTGGTTTGTGTTATTCTTCTGCTAATTCATCGCTCCATGTGATTCCGGGGGTATACTCTACCCCCTTTTCCCGTTTTTTGACTTATGTCCCAGCCCAAGTTTGTATTTCGTTTTAATTACAGGTTTTACAATTAAATGTTTTGCAATCTTTTCTCCAAATGTTTTTGATTTAGTTTTATTTAAGTTGGAAAGCATTTTTTTGTCGCATGTACCCTTTTTTACACCGCTGTCATTGCAAAAGTCATGGTCCATACATACTGCATCCAGTTCGTTGACAGGAGGCCCGTTATCTAAAGGATTTCCTGGTCCACAATAATTATATCCTGGGAGTGTTACACCTTTCTTAGGTAATAAAGGTAACATTGCTTTATGAATATCTAAATTACCTGCTGTGATAGTATTTTTAACAAACTTTGATTTCATTTTTCCACAAGACGAACAGGTAGCCATTATCATTTTTCTCCCGTTTTTTGTTGTAACATAATGAGGATTTATATTATCAGTAAATTTTCTTTCTTTCAAACAATATATTTTATTCTGTAAACTCATTATATTATATGTGTTTAAAACCTTTTAGTTGGTTTTTACTGGGTTTAAACCTGTGGATTTTAAATTGTCCGGCATTAGTTGGTTCGGACCGAGGATTAAAGGTTAAATGGGGTCAAAAACGCTCGCTCCATCATGTTTTTAACTACTATCGTATGTCTGTGGTTTAACATATCATTTATTTCTAACTGCCATCGTCGGCAATGATCTATATCTATATTTCGCACAAGTTTGGCGTAGAAATCAGTCAACATTTGTTAACAAACTTACTTACTTGATAATTATTTAAAATTTGAAAACGTACACTGACTTACCGAAGAAACATTCCATATAGAAGTCAGTAAAATGTAAATGAATAGTATGGTGGCGAGCAACAACTATCTCCCACGTTTCTTCTGTGTACAGGAATGGAAAGTTTAATATCGACATTGAAGTGAGCATCATCGTCGGTCTGTCACATATATGATGTTCATTCATCCACGTCTCGACAGAACTTTTCGCAACACAAGCAGGCACGTCTTAAATGTTATAATATATCCTGTTCTTTGCTATTTATATATAAATGCATCGTCTTATTTATAAATACCAATAGTAAGTAATGTGTTATTATGTACAAGAATTTATTGGCAGTCTCTCTTACTTTGACAAGCAAACTTGCAATGTTTTTTTTTTTTTTTTTTAGTATTGCGATGTAAATAATAATAATAAATATCAGAAGCGTTATTGCACAAAGGTAAACGCCTTATAAAAAATATATACACGCTTCATTTTAGACGTGACTTTCTGTTAAATGTAGAAATTTTCCAGTAATAGGTTCAAAATAATTTTTTGATCATAATATGAAGTCGATGACCGATTGTTTTATACAATAGACATGTGCAGAGCAAATAATTACAGCTGTTTGTCTAAACAATGCGGACAGTTTAAGATCTGATACGTCATTTTTCTTTTAAAACAATAACTCGCCTTAAATTGGGTTCTACAGCCTTTAAGTTTAATTATTGTTACTTGCCAAACCTTTATCAACCGAATTTCAAAATTATCTTATGATGTTTTTGGGTGTATAATAATTTATACACTATTGCATTCGTTACAAAACTGTTTACTTATTGCACTTGGCAAAATCATATATGCCCTGTATTTTTTCTTATGTCCTCAATTACTTTAAAGCTTAGATATTTGTTTAAATACTAGGTAAAGTACATTCAATTTGACATTAGAGTGCAAACTTTGCAACTACGCGACACATGCTTTTCAAGCTCTTAATATTAAAACACATTTTAACTAAAATCGTCAATAATGAACACGGATTTTGGCAAGGAAATAACAAATTTCATGATCACTGAATATTTATTTTAAGATTTTTAAAAAAGAGATACAGTCAAGCACATACAATGTTTTCAAAAGCTTAAACATTTATTTAATGAAAAAAGAAACCGCACCAGTCTTTCTATAATGACACGGTATACCATATCCTCAATACATAAAATATAACAAGTGAACATATTTTACCTTGTTTTGTAATTATTGCTCGAAATCCCCTGCTCGTATTCCTCTCCATTGGACATGGCAAGAAGGTCATGGTCAAGTTGGTCTCACTCGTTTCAACAACAAATACTCTCCCATTGTAACGATGATCAATTGTTTGCGCTCTTGTGTTGTTAGTGGTTCTGCTAATGAGTAGTTTTTCGGAGCAATCCTGCGATAAGATTACCATGTTTAACAGAAATATACAAACTATTCCTATTAACTTTTCTCATAACTTTAATTGTACGTTCAATGTAGAATAAATATCTTAAATGTACAACTTCTAAATATAGGAGGGGTAAAAGTCGCTGACTTCAAATCACTTGCCCCTCTGCGATGTGGGGTCCAGCATAACTTGGGGCGTTTAATTCTTCATTTCCAGCCGGCCTAATGAAGGTCGGTGGTTCTACAAAGGTACAAACCCGTGATGAAATAATGCATGCAGGGGTACCCGAGTTCATCCTCCACAATCAAAGCTGGAAAGTCGAAATATAACATATGAATGTGTTGGCTTGACTTGAAATCAAACAGGCGCAACAAATCTAAATATAGGAACGCCGTTTCTCGTTTCTATTCAACAGCACTAAGGCCTGTGGCCGATTTCTATAGGTGCCCTAAAAAACAAAGACAAATATCAAACAGGGAATGCCACGTACCAAAATCGCAGCCTCCACAAAACGAAACCTACAGCACGCAGACGTGCACACCATAAACACACACAAATACACGCGCACACACACAAAGCCAACACACGAGGACAAAACGAACAAACAAAGGAACACACACACGCGCACACACACAAAGCCCACACAAGAGGACAAAACGAACAAACAAAGGAACACAGTGGGGCACCGCCTTGGAACGGTCAGTGGCAAAAACAACACTGGGGAGCTTAAACCGGTTTATTGTGCGCATCCAACCTCACTCTAACCCCCACACGAGACAGTGTAAATAAAAGTAATCCCCTCCAGGTGAATCTCTAACACACGTAATGGAAACAAAAAGGCATGGCATGTATAACACAAAAATGTTCGTGTATAAAAAAAAAAAAAGCAATCCTTTAGAACCAAAAAACGTATGTACTCAATGCCTTTTCAGAAGACAGAGCAACAAGGGTAACACCCTTAAGGGCCCGACGAAACAGGCCAGATAACAGATATCAAAACAGTTCAGTCCTGGTAGGATTTAAAAACTGCTCAAAACAGTTGGGTCGTAACCACTTTTAATAAAACGTTTTATAATTTTACCAAATACATTTGGAAAATTACCATGACCCAAGATCTTACGAAGTTTGTAAACCTGGTTTAGAAATACCTTCTCGCAGAAGTGTGTTTAAATTACTATTGAATTTTAAAACTAAATCAGAATTACGATAGTAAAATTTAGCAAAATATTTACGCAATTTGTAATAACGATAGCCTTGCTGAAGAAGTTGTAATATATAGATTACGTTCATTGAAATGCTTGACATGACTACACGCTCTGGCAAACCGAATTAATTGAGAAATATATACCCCATAAGATGTAGTCTGAGGTACATCCCCATCCAAATGGGGAAAATTTACAATACTAAAGTTAAAATCATCCCTCTTGTCATAAATTTTGGTATGTATAATATTGTCATAAATAGAGAGATGTTAATCTAAAAACGAAGTATCAGTATCCGAATTGTTAGTTTTAATTAACTGAAGCTCCCTAGGATAAACAGTACTCACAAATTGACCAAAAAAACGGATTATCCATATCAAGAATATCATCCAGATGGCGTCATGTATTATTAAATGCAGTTATAATATCTGCCTGCGTATCTGGAGAAAGGCTCAACATAAAGTCTCTTTCATAACAATATAAAAACAAATCTGCGACAAGGGGTGCACAATTTGTTCCCATGGGAATACCAACTACTTGTCTAAAAACTGCATTCCCAAACCTTATGTAAATGTTGTTCAAGAAAAAGGAAAGGGCTTTATAAACTTCGTCATAGGTCCACATTGTATAATGTTTAATAATATTGCTAGTAAAAAAAGCTTTACCAAAACTGCAAGCGAGAAATGTAGCATTCTCTCTGGCAAAAGTCTTTTGAATTAGGGCAGTTAGTTTGTCATTTATTTAGTTATGTGGTAAAGTGGTATACAAAGTAGAAAAATCGTATGTACTGACTGTAGATACCTTGTAATTATTAACTTTAAACTTATCCAGGATTTAGCTAGAATTTTTAATCGACCAAAATAAATGTTTACCAGAGTTTTCGTATACTTTATCGCAGTATCTTTCCACGTGGGCTTTCACAGCAGTTAGACATGATGTTAATAGTTTTGAAATATTTGTAGTTGTACAAGAGCTTGAATTAGCGACGAAGCGGGCTTTACATGGTTGTTTATGCAATTTAGGAATCCAGTACATGGTTGGTAGTTTAATTTGCTGATCGTCTATACGAACTTTTAAATTAGAAACTTCAGTGATGTGATCAGTGACCAAATTATTTTCAACAGAAGGACTCAATGTATAAGTTTTAGTGCTATTTAGTTCGTTTTGTAAAACATTAATATAATGTAGGCGTCAAATGATGATAATATTGCATATACCCGGTACATTTTTATGCTTCGTAGCGTTGATAATTAGCTATTCACTGATAAATTATGTGTTAGAAAGTTCGCTGCATGCCCTTTAATCTGAACATATGCAATAACAGAACTGTAGTATTTTTTACAGACAGCCAATACAGGGTATTTGGATCGTCAATAAAATTTTGTGTTTATTATTTCAAATTCCAGACAATCAAAATTTTTGTATGAACATTGAAATTTAGCTCGCTAAACAGAGTTGAAGTCGGAGGTAACCACCACGGAAGAATGCATACAAGCAGTTTATAGACTAATTCTTTGAGTAACTTTCTGCCTTTGCAAAAAGAAGAATGAAATAACTTTTCAGAATAAAAATATATTTTGCTAAGGAACGACTCACAAATATAAAATTGATATTAATTTAATATATACCATATACTTTCATTCAGAGTTATGACAAAATGCGGACATGGTAATGTTATTTATATTACATTGGTCAATGACAATGCCTTCACAACATATAACAATGTATTGCTTGATAGCGTATGCTTAATCTAATTTTTTTCCACGTACATTCATCGGTCGCATAAGGTTACACCTTAAAAGAGTTGAGGTAAGGGTATATTTGCTGGAAGCGCAGAGCACCCCAAATAAGCCATAGAGTCATGCATCGCAAAGTTGGCCCACGACCAAAAGAAGCTGTAACGGAAAAAAATATTGTAGACGTATTGCTTCAAATGAACAACTACATTGTAATTATATGCAAAATACATAAAAAGGAGAGAGGGGGTTGATGGTGTAAGGGAAAAGTGGGACAACGATGAATAATCAAAAGGGAAATTCCCCTTCCTTAAACGCAGTAAGCACAAAACGTTAACCACAGCAGCGTAGACACCCACCTGCAAATGACAAAGACACACACGCGCACAATTAACAGCCTTAAACAAACAAACAGACAATTAAGATAAAACAAAACAGTGGTGCATCACTCTTATAATTGTCTGAGGGTTTTTGCTCGAATGCAATTTTGGAACTCTGAATGCCATTATGGCTAGAAGGAACACTAAGTCCTTTATCGACCTTTGTTCCAGATAGCACCTAACATTTTAGAGTATGAAAACCAGTTATAAAATAATGCTGGTTGCTGATATGTAACATTTAAGACTTATTCTGACGTGATACTGCAGTCATAATTTGATCATTTTGAAGCACATTATTTAAGATATTCTGACACTTCTTCTTTTATTTCCATGCAGCTGCTCTTGCAGATAGTCCTACATATCTAGTCATTGATAAACATTTAATCCCCAATTATACCTGGATTATTGCAAGAAAAGTTATCTCAGTTAATAAATAATATGTCAAATACATGATTACTGTCTGACATTTGAACATGTTTTAAGTCTAATAAAATAAATTTAGATCTACTATTTAAGCTAAAATTAAGATCAAGTGTAATTTGTACCTCATAAAACAATAAAGTCATTACATACAAAAACAGAAAAAACAACAACAACAAAAAAACCTTCAGTAGTTACCAAGTAAATTGACATTACAATGAAATGACTTATCACTGAGATTTAACCATATACTTACTTCGTTATGCCTTTTAACTTGTGTCAGGCAGGTACACGGGTAAATGCGAGATAGAATTAAATTTGGTATCATTAATTGATCTCTAGTACTATGTCTACCTTTGTATTATATAAATTTGCTTCATATCTATCTTGATGTTATCGCTTTTACATATTTTCACAAATGTTTAAGTATCATTTGTATTGCTATTTTTTTATTAACGATGTAATCAGTATTTGATTATTGAGCTAATAAATCTGAAAATAATCAAGATTTTATACATTTTCACTTTTTTATACGATTGTTGTTTTTGCATATTTAAGTATTTGTTAATGCAGTAAAAGGTAAAAATAATGCATGTTAATATAGCTGCTAAGTAATGAAATACATTTCTAGTTTTATCAAAATGAAAGTAATAATTTTGGGACTTCTGTAAAGAAACGTGCCTTATGCCTTTCAACCTGTAAAAAACGGTTGTTGGTGCGCATCCAACCTCACTCTAACCCTCACCATTGGGGGAATGTAAATGGGGGAGCGAATTTGTAAAAAATGAAAGGCAGAGCTATAGAACGTTTTGACTGTGTAAACGTATATAATTAAATCATCAAACGTTTGTGTGAAATTTCAGTAAAATGCATGAATAGGTTCCAGAAATACGGAAAGGAATGTCATTGAATTTTGGGACATTTTACATCTGAAATTGAAGTCAGAGTTATGGGACCTAGTAGTTTTACTACAAAACGTATTGTAAGTTTCAGCTTTATACATTTTTGATTCTTTAAATGGGACGGGACAACAAAAGGGACGGACGAGACAAAATGATGCCTATATAGCCCCCATCCCCTGCAAATAAATATTTTATTTATCTGAAATACTTTGAAAAAAGCTTTTTAACCAACTATACCTGATTATTTTCCAGTGATACATTTGTGAAGACGATTCTCACAAAAGGTCCAGTGGGATATTCTATTATCCATCTATATATTTGTTCAGTGTCGAAAGTCGTTATTGTAGTTTCATTGTTTATGTATTCCACATTCGCTTCGTCTCTCAGTCTTCCGCTAACCAATTCACCTAAAACAATATTCAAGATAATAACCTTTCTAATTTCATTTATGTTGTCGGGCAGACGTGTTTTTTTTTTTTTGGACTTAAAATTTTCATGAATTTTAAATGGTTAAATTGGAGAAAATATATTGAAATGTATATGTAGACGTATAATTGGTGATTCGGACTATAATTTGGTAGATATATTATTAACCTTCTGTGCTTTATTTTTGATAATCAGTAAAGCATTGATAGACCAGTAACACAGCCATTGTAACAGTGAAGTATACATTCATTACTGCTAATCCGTCTTTTGTTCTCGTGGGTAATATTAACAGTGTGTTGGTAGGAAAACACTTGTGAAAACTCTTATAGCATAAAATCTACATTAAAGTACTTAGTAATGCACATAAAATCTACGGAAGCGTTTTGAGGCTATCACTGCTAGAAGATAACTTCCCATATAAAGGATGCTAGAGCAAAGCGTATTTATATTTTTTGAAAGTATCGGAAATCTTGTAGCTGAACATTATATGTATGGAATAGAAATCTTATTTCCATAATTCATATAAGGAAAAGTTTCAATACAATATATAGGTATGATCATTTCCATTCAACTTGGACTAAGTCGATAAGAATTCTTTTTCATAATCAAAGCACTGAAAGGACTGATGTGGACAGCGGTTGACAGCTTCTGATGATGGGCATGAACAGATACCTTAAGTTTGGTGATTCTAGTTAAACTACGTTTGATTAATAAGCATTTTCAACAGTGTTTTCCAAATAAAGGGATTAAACTTTGCTTTTACTCTGTCAATGGGGATAAAATAATATATTGGCAAAGCTCATAGGCAAATCAATGGGGAAACACTGCTTTTACTGGAACAAGAGGAATAACAGTAAATGTGAGCATAGGTTATGGACTATTAAATGATTATGTGATGTTTGGAGATTCTATAAAAAACAAGAATTTGTAATACACTTTCATCAAATAATGACAAGGAACAGAAATTATCTGGTCACTGCTCACTGGACATTTGACATATTGACCTTAAATTAATAATTATGGGTCATTTACCAGTCTTAAATGACCTCCGTATCAAATGTGATCTAAGACCAAAACACAATCTAGTTTTCTAGCAAAAAAGTTCTATTGTCAATATGATCTTAACCTTTGATCCGAACTCAAAATCAAAAGGGGTCATCTGCTGGTCATGACAAATCTCCCGATCTCATGATCCTAGACCCAAGCGTACTCCAGTTTTCATCCGGAAACAGTATTTTTTACAATATACCCCTCCTCCTTCGAAGGAGGGCAATTAATTTTCAAATCAGAAGAGGCCCATGTCTCCCCCAATGCATAGTCGTAATAGGGAAGAAGTCAAAAGAGGATAGGAGCGAAATTCAAAGAGACACTAATGGTTTTCTGCAATAGAGATCATCTACATGGCATGTCCCATCACCATATGAAGTTTCAAATATCTGCGTCAGGTGGTTCTCAGGGAAACCGTTTTCCATGTTCAGCCCCCTGTGACCTTTATCGTTAATCGAATGAGCCCAAAATTTACAGGGGAGAAAAGAAATCGTACGCCAGTACGTGCATATTTTTGAACGAAAACACCGCGAATCTACCGGCGATTAAAAGGCGAATGTTTTTTTCGAATTAATTATACCCTTTAATGATAAGACAATCACAAACACTAGCTACAATGTAACATTAAGTCAAATTAAAGTGCATAATATTATTATGTTCGTATTTTTGGGAAACAGGTACGAATTTTTCGCCCCCTCCGTTACGGCTGCAATTATTTTCCCAAGTTGTGCAAATATGATTTATTTACGTAAGTATTATGACAGAATCGTATCTAACTCTATGAAAAATAAATTAGATAACACCTCTTCTGTTCATTTCGTGCAATATATCTCTCCATAAACCCATTTGTATGCTACAAACCTATTTTGACGTATACACGGGTGCAATTCTATCATTCAGTATCGTATCAAAATAGAATCACGCTGTGAAAGTTAAAAGTTTTCTGTTCATGCCATGTGACCAAAACAAGCTCTTTGGTGTTGTTGTAATAATGAATTTCGATTAACTTTTCTAGCAGGAACAGAGTTTTAATTTAAAATGTTTACAAAAGACTCAGTTTTAATATAGACTATAGGTCCGGTATACTGCAGTATTTCGACCCCCATAGAATAACGACCCCCCGGTCATTATTTTATAGAAAATGTGACTCCTTCCCTGTAAAATATTGACTCCCCTTATAAAAAACTGACTCCCTTTGAAAACTCTATAGAATAACGACCCCGATCATTATTCTATAGAAAAACTGACCCCTCCAAGTAAAATACTGACTCCCTAAAGATGACTACCTTCGAATCTCATAGAATAACGACCCCGGTTATTATTCTATAGAAAAAGTGACTCCTTCCATGTAAAATACTCACTGCCGAAATTACTACATTCGAACTCTCATACAATATCGATTCCCGGACATTATTCTATTTAAAAAAGTTACCGTGTAAAATACCGGCTCCTAAAAAGACTTTCGACGATAATATCTATTAAAAAGTGATCCCCACGAAACCTAACGGATAATTTTACTAGATCTACAACTCTAATACCCTCCATTGCCAATAGCTAACATTTTGATTGTACTACTACTACTGGTGCCGCTACTTCTATTGCTATTACTACATGTACTTCTTCTACTACTACTACTACTGCTACTACTGATACTACTATACCTGCTTCCACTAATACGTCTTGTACATCTACCTCTTCTTCTCCTGCTGCTGTTGTTGCTGTCACTTATTCCTTTGCTGCTGCTGCTGCTGCTGCTACTGCAACTGCTACTACCACTGCCACTACTACTACTAAAACTACTTCTACTACTTTCTATTGTTGCCGCTACCGTACTTTACTGCCAGTGCTAAGTATTGCAACTTCTATTAACACTAAGTTCTATGCTAGCAGTTTCTTGTGCAGTTTTCTTCTGAAGAATTACTTCATACCGAAGTTTGCAGGGATTACTGACACTGGTGTGTTTTGTGAACGTATTGTGAATTGTTATTTTGCTAAAAAACAAATGTATACACCAAGATACAGCGTCTAGAAATAGAATCCCTTTTCCCGTTGCGAATGCTCTGATTTCTGTGTCAAGTGATGGTATCTGGGGCTAATGGTCAAACGGAAGGACGGACGGACAAGGGCAAATCTATATGCCCCCTCCCCCGAGTGGGGGGCATAAAATGCAGCAATTAGGCCTTAGATACATGAGTTATCACTAAATTTGACCAAATGACCGGGGGTCGTTTTTTTATGGGAGTCAATATTCTTCGTGAGGTTCAGTTTACATCACTTGGGGAGGCATAGTACTATGATCTGGAGGTCGTAATACTATGACCGGGGGTCACTTTTTCTATAGAATAATGACCGGGGGGTCATTATTCTATGGGGGTCGAAATACTTCATTACACCGGCCTAATAGACCACGTGGATAGTATTCTTTTTGTAGGTTATTTATTGTTTATTTTGGTCACGTGACGAACAATTGTTTTGGTCTTGTGATCAAAGGAAGCATGCTTCATTTTCATACGCTTTTTTATAAAATATAGATAACGACAAAATGTCGTTAAGCAATGCATTTTTTGATAAAGTTGAATCCCAAAGTAAATAGACTTTAATTACGTAAAATTTACGGAGGTCATGGAACTATTGACGTTTCAGGTTGCGTTTAAACTTAACGGATTTATTGAATAAGTATGCAAATATTATAAATAAGTTTATACATACTCATTTAAAAACGTCTATTTACTTTCATGAATTCACATTCTGGGGATTTGCATGATATGAAGAGTTTGAAAAATAGACAGCAGTCATCATTTCTTCTTTCAAACATTTTCTTCTTTATATCTTCAGACACTGGTTCACGCTTCAAGTTCCTGTGATACGCAGGCTCCATGACCTCAGACCCCCTTCCTAAATTCCATTTGTTTAGTTCTGCCCATTGTTTTTGCGTTTGGGGCAAACCCATTATTTTATCTGGGGACCAAACGCCGCTCGTCATGGAATTACACGCCTCAACACGTGTATCATTGAAGGTTCCATGTTCACCGTCGTTTGAATACATCTGCGGATGTCTCTAAAGTGCTTTTTGTACTTTTAGCATGTGTAAATGTTGAGTTCTGCTCAACCCGGGGCTAGAGGGCGTGGGCGGTAGCATGCATTTCCACTTCCGTCCATGAACAGGCTCAATCAAACCGAACCTGCAACATTTTCGTTTATGTTGTGTTGAGCGACCTGTGAAGTTTCCACTTTTTTCTTTTATTCAGTTCAAAGAAATTCAGTTTGGTTCTCTTCATCTCTTCCCAAGCCTTTTACAAACTCCTAAAACAACATTGGCCATTTTGATAATGAGTTTGAACCAATTTTGCTACACTAGCAGTTTCAACACCCTTAGTATCTAATGAAAGAATGTCTAGCGTATCTTCTTGAAAAGGATTGCCCTTGTTTTGTTTTGTTTTTCTGAGAGAGCACTGTACAGTTTCTGTACCTCCGCAAACCGCAAAGAATTTTGTCTTTGCTAGATGACTTAGAGATCCATTCGCATCTTTTCCCCCGGATGCGGAATCATATCCAGCAGCAATACGACTTACCTCAAGTCCAGTTGTAGTCACCTTCTCAAGGCTGCCTGATCGTCAGTTACACCTATTGCACCTTCGTTACCAATTATTACTGCACTGGTCTGCTCGTGTGCGTGATCTATTGCCATTGCAGAAACAGGTTGCTTAGACTTTAAACTTCCTCGCACAGAACTCTTGATACAGCTATGGATGTCAACATTCCAAAGAAATGGATAGAAATTCAACGCGCGTAGTTGATGTTATTGTTAGCAAGGAAAAGAGATATTTACACGGAAAGGGCTTGGCGGTACGAAATGGGATGACATTTGTCCACGAAATGCCCTTACTAAAGAGATTATAACACGTTCCATTAAAAACACAAGATGCCAGAAAGAAAACTGGGGACTCTCGCACAGTAATAACAATAAGCCTCTTTAAGGAGTATCAAGAGACTGCATGCTGTGACCTGATGCAAGCTACGTGTTCGAGTTACGCTACGCATATAGGGAAGACGCGGCAGTTTCAGAAGAAGCTATTTCTGTTTCAGGCTCTTGTCTAACCACTTGAATGAAGTAAAGATCCAACAGACTTTAAAGCAGCCATTTCAATGTGAAATCCCCTAAACATGATGACAAATTTGTCTCCGCTGTATGGTGGAGGCCATTTCCACTGTATTTGTTTTGTAAGGAAGTAAGTGTAAAATGGCACTTTCGAGAAAATCGATAAAAACTGTCTACTGATTTTATTTCTGCCGTCATTTATACAGAATTTTGCACATACAAGTATAAGGTATTTCTGCGATAATTCATGATATTGATCCTTCTTAATAATCGTTAAATCTTTTTACAGTTGACAAATAAGCTCTTACTCCCTTTAAACATTTAGCGAGATTCTTTACCTTAGTTTAAGTAAAAAGGCCCTATCTACCGCTTTACCCACTTTAGCACGAATTTCGAAACAATTTGTTTCTTAAACTTATGGTTATATCTACCGGTTACAACATTTTTCACTTTATCTTAAGTAATTTAACAGTTGCATTTTCCACTTACAATTCTGAAACTAAGGTAATTGGACATTATAATGTAAATTCTAAAAACTGCACTTTGGTTTAAAGGTAGCAGCCCTGTACCAGTTACTGTGTTTGTTTGTTTGTTTTAATTTGGGGCTGATTGATATAATTGGACAAGGTGTCTTTTTACAACGCTCTGCTATAAGACCGCTTTTTTTAGAGTTTCATTACTTTAATAACTAGACCACGGAGGGACATTTTCCGTTTAGATCGGGAAAAATATGTATACAATTCTAATATCTTGTTGAGTGGTTAATAGTTTCTGTAAGACAATTTAAACAATAAACCAATATTATCGAATGGTAATTTATAAAGATTGTAACATACATAATGTAACAGTTAAACATGTCAAAAGTGTAAGAAAACCTAACTGTTTCAGTATACAATTCATTTAATTGCAACGTCAGGTCAGCAGCAGCAAATGCAAGACCAGATTCAAAATCAGTTCAACCGGGTCCTCTCAAACTGTAAAAGTTATTCCAGTCAAATGATTCCAACGTTTAAAGTGGAAAAGCTATGTACAAGAAAAACGCAATTTCCAAACCCTCAAATCTGCTACTGTGCCGACTTTCACACAAGATTGCAAGAGAAACCCTGTTGAACATACAACTAGTATCAGATATCTTACCGCAAATTAGTTATAACATTCGTAACCAGTAACTTAAATTCTCAATTTTTTATACCACTGGTATTTGTGTCCGCCTTTTGGCATCAACACGAGACAAAGATTTCTCAACTTTCGAATACATGGACTGCAATTTGAGCATGTAAAATTTCATTTTGCGTCTAGCTGTCCTTTATAGACCACCACCATTCCGGGGAAATGGACTTAAAATAGGAGACTTTCTTGAGAATGAATGGCCCAATTTTCTATCTAGATTTGCAACAACTGACAAACAAATTATCATTGTTGCAGATTTAAACTTTCATTTTGACATTCCGACTGACAGACACACAGCTAACCTTGTAAGTACTTTGGATGCACACGAAATGAAACAGCATGTAAATGAAGCCACTCACGTCAATGGACATATCCTGGATGTTGTCATAACTAACGTTGACATCGTGTCAAACATTGAAGTCACTGATCTAGGTCTGTCAGTCAACAGTGGTAAGGTCGCTCGCGATCATTTCTCTGTGACTTTTAAAGCAGAGGCTTCTAGGCCTCCACCGATAAGAAAAACTGTTTCCTTTCGAAAACTTAGGGCAATTGATGTTGACTCATTCAAAGGGAATCTTCTGAAGTCAGAGTCCTTGAAAGCAATCATGCAAAAGACAGATGTTGATGAGTTAATGAAAATACACACACAAGAACTTACATCAATTATTGATAAGCATGTACCATTGCGCACAAAACCTATTCAGAGACCAACCTGTCCCTGGTATACACAAGAACTGCATGATGCTAAATATTTAAGGCGCAAGTTGGAACAGAAATGGCGCAAATCGATACTGACAATAGACCACCAGCTTTACAGAGATCAGTGTGCAACAGTAAATAGGTTACTAAAAAAGGCAAAAATACATTTCTACTCGGATAAGGTATAATCTTGCCAAAAAGATTCATAGGGTCTTTTCAAAACCACAGAACATCTGTTTGATTCAAAGAGTCTTTTCAAAATCACAAAACATCTGTAAGGTGCTACAAATGACATCACTTTACCAAAAGCTGCATTCTTCAAACAACTCGCTCAAGACTTTAGTGACTTTTTCATAAGGAAAATAGACAAAATATGGACGAACAAAGCATCCTGTTTTGTATCTGACATTACTGAGGACACTGAAACACAACCATCAATGGAGGACTGCCTAAACTGTTTTACTCCAGCAACACCAGAAGAAGTGAAGAATATTATTCAGGCATCTCCATGTTAGTCGTGTGAATTAGACCCAATACCAGCTTGGCTTTTAAAGACATGCCTTGACGAGCTCCTTCCGGCTTCGACAAAAATTATCAACACATCACTGGAAACCGCGTATGTTCCAAGAGAATTTAAAAAGTCTAACATTAAACCTTTTTTGAAAAAACAGGCCTTGATTCCAATGAACTAAAGACCTACAGGCCTGTTTCAAACCTACCTTTGGTCTCAAAAGTACTGGAAAAAGTAGTAGATAAACGCATTGAGTGCCACCTGACTTCGAAGAACCTACATGAACAGCATACAGAAAGCATTACTCGACAGAAACTGCACATCTCAAAGTTCAAAATGACATTCTTCAATCCCTGTATCAAAACGAAATCACAATGTTGGTAATGCTTGACTTATCAGCTGCGTTTGATACTATCGACGATGAAACGTTGCTTAAACGCTTGGAAAAGGACTTCGGGATCATTGGCAAACCACTAAAGTGGATGACTTCTTATCTTAATGACCGCTACCAAACAGTGGGCCCGTCTTATCAAGATACTTACGAGAATATTTCTCGTATCTTTCTCGTAAGTCTCTCGCAAGGTTCTCGTAAGTCTGGCAGGTGTCTTATGAAAATTATCGTAGCTACGATATCGTAAGTTTCTACACAAAATCCTCGTAAAGTTACGAGAGGGTCAGGGGTCTCGTAAATACTTAAGATATCGTAAATAAAACGGCGGCATCCGTGTGAGCAACCACTACGAAACTTTTCTGCCGAAAATACTACAGATTGTTCTGCAGTAAAACTTGATTATCCGTGTACATGTTGCACAACAGTGGATGAACTACGTCATCGATCATACAGCACGCGCTTTTGGTCAGTGCGACACGAAGCAGAAGCGAGTGTTAAAACACAAAAATTCTGTTTATCTTCGCTTCCTGTGTTGTCAGATCAAATGGAGGAACATGCTGGTAATAATTATTGTAGAAATATTCGGTTATTTAGGTATAATTTTATTAGTATCAATATTGCAGACATTCATCATCAACGGTTATTTGTGGTCGACTCGTACCCTATTTACTTCGTATCTGTGTTTTTATCATCTATATAATAAAAGTAACTGAATGTGCACGAGACTTGATTTACAAGTTATAATATAAAAATAAATTAAATAGGCATCAATGATCTATATTCGATACGGAAACATGCGCGGATCCAACCAATAGGGGTCTGACCGGCCCCCTAACCAAGACCAGGAAGGTTTAGCTAATTACGTATCGACCGTTCCAGCTATGACAAACGTGTGTCTATATACACTAAATATTTTGATGGTGTGTTTTTTGCGTGTTTGGTAAGCTAGGGGGTCCAGGGGCATGCCTAACTCCCCACCGCCCCCTCCCTTCTCTGCAAAATTTTGAAATTCAGTGCTTCATTTCCTGCATTCTGGGGCATTTTAGGAGCATTTAAGAACACATTTTCCACTGCAATTTTATATACAATATACTCTTTGTTTTCACTGTTTTAAGGACTAACATGTTATGTGTGGGAAAATAATAAAATTAAGTTTTCTTAAAGGTAAAATTCTTAGTTTCTTTGAGATAATTAACATAAATATGAATTACGTCAGGGTCGTATGTAGCAGCTGCCACATACACTGTAAATGCAGTCCTAATGTTGATTTTTCGAAAAAAAACATTTTTTCCTTCTTTTGAACTTCTTTCTTTTTACGCCCCCGAAGGGAGGCATATAGTTTTTGAACCGTCTGTCCGTCTGTCGGTCTGTCAGTCTGTCCGCAATTTTCGTGTCCGGTCCATATCTTTGTCATCGATGGATGGATTTTCAAATAACTTGGCATGAATGTGTACCACAGTAAGACGACGTGTCGCGCGCAAGACCCAGGTCCGTAGCTCAAAGGTCAAGGTCACACTTAGACATTAAAGGATAGTGCATTGATGGGCGTGTCCGGTCCATATCTTTGTCATCGATGGATGGCTTTTCAAATAACTTGGCATGAATGTGTACCACAGTAAGACGACGTGTCGCGCGCAAGACCCAGGTCCGTAGCTCAAAGGTCAAGGTCACACTTAGACATTAAAGGATAGTGCATTGATGGGCGTGTCCGGTCCATATCTTTGTCAACCATGGATGGATTTTCAAATAACTTGGCATGAATGTGTACCACAGTAAGACGACGTGTCGCGCGCAAGACCCAGGTCCGTAGCTCAAAGGTCAAGGTCACACTTACACGTTAAAGGTCATTTTTCATGATAGTGCATTGATGGGCGTGTCCGGTCCATATCTTTGTCATTCATGCATGGATTTTAAAATAACTACGCATGAATGTGTGGCACAGTAAGACGACGTGTCGCGCGCAAGACCCAGCTCCGTAGGTCAAAGGTCCTAAACTCTAACATCGGCCATAACTACTCATTCAAAGTGCCATCGGGGGCATATGTCATCCTATGGAGACAGCTCTTGTTTTTTTTTTTATTTTCGAGGGGGGTCCGGACCCCACCTCTAGATCTGTGCATGGGACAAATGCCTACAATCAAAGGGTATGTTTGACAGTATTGCAACTAATATGACCTGTCTGTATTGAAGATATGTTTATTGGATATTAAATCCAAGGAATTGACTTGCCCTCCAATAAATTAACTGAACGCCACCTAGCCTGCATTATAACCGCCAGGTAACCAGATGCCTATCTGGCTTGAAATCTTGATTTGACATATTTGTGATATTACATATGTCATGCAATGTAAGTTACAAAAGAAACATTCTTATCACACAAGTTTGGTATCACAGATTATTATAATGTCTTTAAATCTTAATTAATGTTGCAGAATGCCAGAAGATATTACAGACAACAATACTGCTCAGTGCAGTAACCAGACCTGGAAAAAAGCACTGCTCAAGGCAAACTTTTGGGACAGAGCGCTGCATACATGGGTTTACGCACAAACTGAGATTTTGCAAGTCCACTGTCAAAGTCATAAAGGGAGGTAATAAAAGGAGTGGAATCCATAATACCTTTTAAACTGTTAAGCAGATATTTAAACCTATGACAAATATATGAGTTATTATTGAGATAATAATTATAGAAAATAGGAAATAGCAAGAAAATGATATTTTTTATGTTCATAATAAAAAAAAATTGGCTGCCAATTATAAGCAAAGTCATTATAACCCTTCAAAGGTAGTTTGTCACATTAAACCAACTCTTTCTGTTTTCATAATATTGTATTATAAATAAAATTCTAAACAGTGACATTATTTTTGTAACAGATGGTGGACAATGTTGAACATTGAGTTGAAGTCCTGGAATCTCGGTCAACTGCAGATAGCAGCATGACGTAAAGCAGACGTCTTGTTTCCCACTCGAATTTTAGTCAGGTATTCTTGGTGGTATGTGACAAATAAAAACAATGAGTATTTTTCCGTCCTCTTGAATTCATATATATAGAACCAGGGAAAATGTCAATAAAAGTTTATAAAATGTTTAAAAGGAAGTAATCATAAAATTCCTTCATTCAAAAGATATATATCTTTATATATATACGGATTTGATTCAAACTTGAAATACTTATTCCTCATCATCATGCACATCATCTGACATGAGGGCCATAACTCTGGCACCAATATTTCATGAATTATTCCCCCTTTTCACTTAGAATTTCAGGTTAAAGTTTTGATGCACTTTCACTCTATCTCTGTTATTACTGAATGGATTTGATTCAAACTTAAAATAGTTGTTCAACATCATCACCCACATCATATGACACAAGGTCATTAGGTGCATAACTCTGGCACAATGTTTTCATGAATTATTCCCCCTTTTCACTTAGAATTTCAGGTTAAAAGTTTTGGTGCACTTTTACTCTACCCCTGTTATTCCTGAATGGATTTGATTCAAACTTAAAATAGTTGTTCAGCATCATCACCCACATCATATGACACAAGATGCTTAACTCTGGCACAATTTTTCATTAATTATTCCCCTATTTACTTAGAATTTCAGGTTAAAGTTTTATGCACTTTCACTCTATCTCTGTTATAACTGAATGGATCTGATTCAAACTTAAACAATTGTTCAACATCTTTACCCTTATCATATGACACAAAGTGCATAACTCTGGGACCAATTTTTCATGAATTATTTCCCCTTTTTACTTAGAATTTCAGGTTAAAGTTTTGATGCACTTTCACTCTGTCTCTGTTATTACTGAATGGATTTGATTCAAACCTAAAATAGTTGTTCAACATCATCACCCACACCATATGATGCAAGGTGCATAACTCTGGCACTAATTTTTCATTAATTATTCCCCCTTTTTACTTAGAATTTCAGGTTAAAGTTTTGATGCACTTTCACTCTGTCTCTGTTATTACTGAATGGATTTGATTCAAACTTAAAATAGTTGTTCAACATCATCTCATCACCCACACCATATGATGCAAGGTGCATAACTCTGGCACCAATTTTTCATTAATTATTCCCCCTTTTTACTTAGAATTTTAGGTTAAAGTTTTGATGCACTTTCACTCTGTCTCTGTTATTACTGAATGGATTTGATCCAAACTTAAAATATTTGTTCATCATCATCACCCATACCATATGATGCAAGGTGCTTAACTCTGGCAACAATTTTTCATTAATTATTTCCCCTTTTTACTTAGAATTTTAGGTTAATGTTTTGATGCACTTTCACTCTGTCTCTGTTATTACTGAATGGATTTGATTCAAACTTAAAATAGTTGTTCATCATCATCACCCACACCATATGACACAAGATGCATAACTCTGGTACCAATATTTAATGAATTAAGCCCCTTTTTGCTTAGGATATACTTATATAGTGTTTTAATACATTTTATCTTTACCTCTCTTATTACTTTAAGTTGATATTTTTGACATAGGCTCAGGCTATTGTGCAATATCTTCATCCACAATTGGAGTCATTTAACACTCCAGTGACAGCTCTAGTTTCAGATGTGCCCAGTTTCACTATCCAGCACCGAAATAGTCGAGCGCACTGTCTCCTGTGACAGCTCTTGTGTCATAACTAGCTTTAATAAACCAGGATAAGTTTGAACATGTATTAGCTTTACATTTTCAGGTATGAAACCTGGAGTCAACACAGGTTTTTAGAGGTCTGCAAGTACAGAGTTTTAAATTGTGAAAAAAAAGTAAGTTATTTTTGTCTTTCCTAAGACATTTTGGACATGTTTAAGACTTATACATGCTATACATATTCACTTTTACTTCTAAGAATTTATCAAATAATATGTCATACCAGATAGCACACAGTACTGTTTGTCCATATAGAGTACACCTTTTATTTGCTTGAAAATATTTTGACTTTTCGCAACTGATGCGGTATCAGTTGCCCTTTGTTGCTGTGCATTTGAAACTCACGCTAGGGGTATAGCGTTCTTTCATGCAGGAAAGATATAATCCAGCTAGTTTACATAGTGTTGGTTGTTAAAACAAGTGCCTGCTCTTGCCTGAAACAATACCTGGGGTCTTCTGCCACCATCAAAAGCTTGAAAGTCATACTTAAAAATCAGTTTGCTACCTTTAAGTTCCTTATGTTTTGATGTTAACAAGAAAGCAGTTACATTGAACACACCACAATGAACTGAAAATATGCTTATATGGCTTGATGAACTAAATTAGATTTTAGCTGAAATTTCTACAAATTAAAAATTAATCCATCATGTTTAATAATGTGCCACAGGAGTTTTACATGTCAGCAGGTTTCTCAAGCACTACTTTATGAAATGCTTTAAAAGGTCAGTCACATATCGAGGGTTCAACGCAATAAGGGCGTATCTACATATGATTATTATATGTAGATACGCCCTTATTGCGTTGAACCCTCGATTTGTCATGTCTTCTTTATCATTAGTTGATCTCACAGACAGGTCACATAGAGCTCTCTAGCTTTTATTATGTCAGAATTGTGCCTCTTTTTAATTTAGAGATTTTGGTGACAGTTTTGCCTGTGTCTCAAAAACTACTAGGCCTTTATAAATTACTTTGCTGTCATCAGATAACATCACAGGGCAAGTTGTATAACTCTAGCTTTAGTCTTGCAGAATTGTGCCCCTTTTAATTTAGAAAATTTTAATATTTAAAGATTAATGCATGCAAGCTGGTTTCTCATAAACAACTTCCAATATGATGATGATATTATTTTCAGCTGTAGAATAGTTAAATACACATATACATCCATACACATAAACATGGATGTATATGTGACAGCCCTGATTTTAAGGGTTTGGATATTAATATTTTAAAATTAGAGTTATCTCCCTTTGTTAGTTTTATTGTGTTTTGTGTGCATTCATGTGCATTGACCCTAGGTCAAAATTTTCCCTCTAAAATGCTTTCATTTCATTGGATTAGGCTTTCATAAGATACCTGGTCATTGTCTGTAACTGAATACTAGGGATATAAACTAGCTATTTTTATTTAGGGACCCAGACTGTCAAAAATGAATGTTAAAGGTTAGGTATATAGGCATTTTCTCCAACAATTAAGGGGCCCAGCCCAAAATCTACGAGCCATGGACTACTGGGCCCATGCTAATTTATATCCCTGAATACATGTATTGAGCTTTTTATTTTAAAACAGTTGAATTCATATTGGATTAAATACAGATTTTTTTTTATTTCACTCATTAAGCAATGGTCACATTTACGTTCACGCACGTAGTTGGTCGTAGTTCATTTTAAACGTAGTTTGTCGTACGTTGAAGTACGTGTAAGTACGAACAACTACGTTCAACTACGAGTAAATCGGGTAGGGTTAACTAGGGTATCACTACGTCTTACCACGAGTTACTACGTTACACTACGTATATACTACGATCGAAGTACGAACAACTACGACAAATTACGATCAACTACGTTGAGCTACGGAAAAGCGTTTAGCCGTAGTGGAGCCCTAGTTTAGTTTAGCCGTAGTGGAGCCTTAGTTGATCGTAGTTGTCGATGTGTTTTTCTTGTACTACGATCAAAACCGATACACACTACTGTTAAGTACGATCAAGTACGTTTAACTAAGATCAACTACGTTCAAACTACGGTCACACTAGGGTCAAAACATCGTAGTTAATCGTAGTCAGATTTTGAACATGTCGAAAAAATTATTTGCTTACTACGGACAAATTATAAGTTCGAACTACGATCATTACTACGTTTGACTACGATTATCTACGTGTAACTACGCTTAGTACGATCAACTACGATCAACTACGATCATTCCTTACTACGATTAACTACGTGTAGTGTGACCACGCCATTACAGTTTGTAATTATCAATTCAATGATCTCGTAAAGTGCTTAGTAATGATTTTATCTTTTATGCTTTTGGCTCATTCTATTTAGACAGTTTGTTAATATTTTGTTTCATAATTGGCAAACTTTCTTATATCACGGTCTCATTCTATATTTGCACTATAAACCATTTAATCATTTACAGACCTCTAACCGGATCACAGAATGTGTGTGTGTGTTATGCTGTGCTGAGATATTGCTGTGACATATGGTGCTTTTAGGTCCACAACCTGGTATGCATAATTTGTTTTTGTAACCTGTAATTAATGGCATAGCAATGTACATTTTAGTTTACATACTTCCTGAAGTTTATGTATTTTAGCCGTAATATGCCACTACTCACACATGTATATGTTTGAGCCTGAAATGTTATTATTTGATTAAGAGATATGTTTAATATGAACTGTATGGTATTTTGTGTAACAACTTTGTGTGTTACATGATTGTAAGTATTTATAGTAAGTATTGTTCATATTATGTATTTTCAGGATGTGTTATACTAAATACTATGGAGATACTAATATTAAAATAGTAAAACTGCAATTGGTTGACTTTAACAAAGGAACGAGAAGAACCCATCCCCATAAACACAATTAGTTTTTACAGCCAATCATTATGGCATCCTATAGAAACTAACAGAGTGGCATATACATATTCTATATCACTGTAGGTTGAAATTATTGTTTTGCCCATACCAAAGTTTTAGAAATGGGTAGATTATCATTTTTTTTTTTCACAATACAGTGTTGAAACTAGAATTGCAGACGGAGCAATTTGTACTTACATGTAAAAAATATTAAACAGTTCTTACATTCTACTAAACTTCTTTCAGAAATTGCGCTAAAGTAATACAGTGATTATGACTGAAAGAAGATAATAGGATATTTGTTTTCATCTAGAGAAAATAAAATGAGGATTGGAACAATTTTGGTTAGTCAGTTGAAGTAGTTGAGGGTGGTTCTTTACATTATTTGATGGAAAAACATGTATATATGTTTAATTTTTTCAGGTATTATATGAGTTGACATCTGTACAAGACATCCTACTGTAGACAGTTCTGAGTGAGCAATGGCCCAAGACACCTTGTTAATGCTGCCCTGTTATCTACTGAGTTTCTAAATACAAGTCAAGTAAGTACTTGCTAAACTGAATTCATTTGAAGCTTTTTTAGCTTGACTATATGAAGTATATGGACAGCCGTCCTACTTGCCCCGGCATCCATGTCTACACCTGTTAGTACAGTGTGGATTTGCTTCAAACTTAAAACCACATCATATGACACAAGGGACAAAACTCTGGCATCAATATTTCATAAATTATTCCCCTTTTGTACTAAAAATTTCAGGTTAAATTTTCAGTGCACTTTTCATTCTAGTAATTATTAATTAATTAAAACTTGAAATACATTGCAGTTGTTCCACATCATCTCCCACATCATAATGACACAAGGTAAAAAAAAAATACACAAAAATGCCAAATTGTACTTACTTAAAGCTTTAATCTGTGTCATGTTGGGTCAAAAACAAGGTCACTCGGTCGAATCAAAGGAAAGCTTGTAAACACTATAGAGGTCACAGTTGTGACTCTATCTTTATGAAACTTTTGAAACTGGGTCATGTGGGTCATGGTTTCCGGATGATAACTCATGAAAGGCTTGACCGATTTTTAGCTCGACTATTCGAAGAATAGGGGAGCTATTCTACTCGCCCCGGCGTCGGCGTGAGCGATAGCGTGCGCGTCACACAAATGTTAAAGTTTGCGTACCACCCCAAATATTTTCAAAGTCCATTGAGATATTGCTTTCATATTTTGCATACTTGTTTACCAATATGAACCCAGTCTGTAAAAAGTAGGAGGTAACTCTATCAAGCATTTTGACTGAATAATGGCCCCTTTTCGACTTAGAATAAATGTTAAAGTTTGCGTACCACCCCAAATATTTTCAAAGTCCATTGTGATATTGCTTTCATATTTTGCATACTTGTTTACCAACATGAACCCAGTCTGTAAAAAGGAGGAGGTAACTCAATCAAGCATTTTGACTGAATTATGGCCCCTTTTCCACTTAGAATCAATGTTAAAGTTTGCGTACCACCCCAAATATTTTCAAAGTCCATTGAGATATTGCTTTCATATTTTGCATACTTGTTTACCAACATGACCCCAGTCTGTAAAAAGGAGGAGGCAACTCAATCAAGCATTTTGACTGAATTATGGCCCCTTTTCGACTAAGAAGAAATGTTAAAGTTTGCGTACCACCCCAAATATTTTCAAAGTCCATTGAGATATTGCTTTCATATTTTGCATACTTGTTTACCATCATGACCCTAGTCTGTAAAAAGGAGGAGGCAACTCTATCAAGCATTTTGGCTGAATTATGGCCCCTTTTCGACTTATAATATGCTTATTGTAATGTTAAAGTTTTACTCATTGCTTATATTATACTATCAAGCACTGAGAATAGTCGAGCGCGCTGTCCATTGACAGCTCTTGTAATAATTTTTGGTACACAAGTGTAACATTAGAAAATACATGTCAAATTTGAAATTGGGGTCAGTAGGTCAATGGTCAAGGCCACACTGACCCTGAACAGTTAAACAGTTTCCGGATGATAACTTGAGAACGCTTGTGCCTAGGATCATTAATTTTGGTACACTGGTGTAACATCATAAAATGCAAGTTAAATTCGACTTTGATGTCTGTAGGTCAAAGGTCAAGGCCACAGTGACTCGGAACAGTTAAATGGTTTCCGGATGATAACTTGAAAACGCTTGGGCCTAGGATCATGAATTCTGATACACAGGTGTAATATCATATAATACAGGTCAAGTTTTACTTTGTGTTCAGTAAGTCAAAGGTCAAGGTCACAGTGACTCGGAACATTTAAATGGTTTCCAGATGATAACTTGAGAACGCTTGGGCCTAGAATCTAAAATTTTCGTACAAAGGTGTAACATCATGAAATACAGGTCAAGTAAAACTTTGAGGTCAGTAGGTCAAACGTCAAGGTCACAGTGACTCGGAACAGTTAAACGGTTTCCTGATGATAACACGAGAATGCTTGGGTTTAGGTTAATGAAAATGATAAAGTACAGGTCAAGTTTGACTTTGAGGCTAGTAAGTCAAAGGTCAAGGTCACAAAAACACAAACAGTTAAACGGTTTCCGGATGATAACTTGACAACACTTGCGTCTAGGTTAATGAAAATTGATAGGGAGGTTGGTTATGACCAGCAGATGACCCTTACAGATTTTGAGGTCAGTAGGTCACAGGTCGGACAATAACTTCAGAACGCTTGGGACTAGGATCATGAAACTTAATAGGGAGGTTGGTCATGACCAGCAGATGATTTGTATTGATTCTGATTTCCAAAGGTCAGAGTGACCCGGAACATTTAAACCTTCTCTGGACAATAACTTGAGAACGCTTGGGCCGAGGATCATGAAACTTCATAGGGAGGTTGATCATGGCCAACAAATAACCTCTTTTTTTATTTGTCAAAAGTAGGTTATAGCATATAGTATAAGAAATATTCTATAAGTAGGTAATTACATACGGAGTTATTTGAAAGAGTTTATATTATATAAAACTTGTATAAAGCCCTGACCCTTGCCATGTTAATAATAAATTACCTCTCTTGATTTTGAGGTCAGTAGGTCAAAGGTCAAGCATGTTCACTGTCGACATTGGCTTAGTTCTGTGACAAGGACATATTGTGGGGGGTATAATTCGTCACTCCTGTGACAACTCTAGTTTTCATTAAAATTGATCTATAGCATCATTGTAAGGTCATCTCTCAAATTTGTTCAAATGAGGGCACATGACCTGTTTTATGCTTTTAAACTTATCACAAATATTATTATTCATGATTCAGTGTGTCATAAATATATTCACTGTCATATGGTCAAGGTCTTGGGCCTTCTTAATTCGTCCGTCACACTAGCTGGTGTACTCAGTTGCTCTTACAGTTACCATACATGGGATGATTAGGCTTAAGAAGTAGATGATCCCAAATGTTTTGGGAATTAGTAGGTCAAGGTCATACTGATCAGAGGAACAACCCATCATGGGGGCATACACGTTCTTCAAACAGCTCTTAGGAATATGTGGCTCTTGACTGATTTTTTTTTAATTTTCAGGTATCCATCAAAGATTGGCCATGCATGGTGTTTACAGAACTGAAAGCCAAGCTGTTATTTTTGAAAATTTATTATAAAGTTCTAAATGGAAATACAATTTGAAAAATACAGACAACTTCTTGTATTTTTATGCTACCACTTAACCATAGTGTTAATTGATCGATTACAGACATAAATGTATGCCGTGAAGTTCAGTTTAAAATTACTAAATATAAACGCTGTAACAGGAGGATTGGTCAATAGCTAAAAGGTCAAGTTCTAAGGCCATTATTCACAAGCCAAATACTTTTGTGTCTCTAAATCTCGTATAGGGAGAAGATGTCAAAAGGTCATATTTATGCCCAACTTTGAATAGGTGGTGAATTGCTTTGCTCATTGTTGGTCTGTCGGCATCGTTTTAATCCCCAGCCATAAGTGGTGGGAAGTTATAGGAATGGTCTCTGTCCTTACGACTGTCCGTAACATTTTGTATCGCTAAGTATATCCTACTAGTCTAAGGATTTTCATGAAACTTAGGTCAAATGATCACCTCATTAAAACGATGTGCAGAACTTATGAGTCAAACATATCAGCTCAAGGTCAAGGTCACAACTCAAGCTCAAAGGTTTGAGCCGTCCGTTTTATGTCTGCTCTGCATCTCCTAATCCCCATGAACGATTTTCATGAAACTTGGGTCAAATGATCACCTCTACCTCTTCAAGACAGTATACAGACCTTGCCAGTCAGCCATGTTGGCTCAATGTCAAAGGTTTGAGCTCTGTATCTCCCAAACTCCTTGAATTATTTTCATGAAACTTTGGTCAATTGATCACCTCATCAAGACAATTTTAAGAACTTATGAGTCAGCCATGTTGGCTTAGGGTCAAGGTCACAACTCAAGGTCAAAGGTTTGAGCCTTCATTTTGGGTCTGCTCTGTATCTTCTAAACCCCTTGAAGATTTCTCAAATTCATAGATGTTGTCATATAATTAACAGTGCTTCCGCCCATTACTATCAGCCCTTTCACTATCTATAACAGCGGCGGGGGACAGCTGTCTTTCAGACTGCCTTGTCTGATCAGTAACTAGAGAATACTTGTGCCTACAGTAGTCAAACTTCATGGGACTATTACCTGTAGACAGCAGATGACCCTTCCTGTTGTTGGGATCAGTGGAATAACTTTCATAGTAATTTTGAGACTGTAAACAGTTTCCGACCAATATTTCAAGAGTGCGTTGGCCTACTGACGCCAAGCTTTATACAGGTGTCTGTGGTAAGTAGACTTCTATTGTCACAAGGACGTTGAGACTGAAAACTTTGTCTGCTGTATACTTGAAGAGTGCTGTAGCTGACAAATTTAGAACTACAATATGATTTCCTGTCGTCATCAAATGATCATTACGGGTCAGTTGTTTGAGGGTCATGGTGACCTGTAGACTGAAAATGTTCTCCAGTCAATATCTGAAGAACCCTTTAGCCTACAGCCATTAAACGTCCTAGGGAGATTGAATGTAAATGACCCATACTTTTTACGTGCCAGTATGTCGAAGGTCATGGTCACTGACCCTTAGACTGAAACGTTTCTGCTTATTAACTAGAACACTTTCCTACTCTTACTTCACAGGGGCCTCCATGGCCGAGGGGTTAAGGTCGCTGACTTCAAATCACTTACACCTAACCGACTTGGGCTCGAGCCTCACTCGGTGTGTTGAATTCTTCATGTAAGGAAGCTATTCAGCTAGCTTACGGAAGGTCGGTGCCCGCTCATGACGAAATAATACACGGAGGGGCACCTGTGGTCTTCATTCACCATCAATGCTGGAAAATCGCCATATGATTTATAATTGTCGGTGTGAATTAAACAACAACAAAAAAAAAAACTAACTTCACAGACTTATTTTCTATTTTCAACATACGACACTTGAGGTTTTTTCTGTTGATGAGTCAAGGTCAAAGTGAAAAAGATGCTCATTCATATGATTTACAGACTAAGCTGGGGTTTGAACCTGTATTGGAAGTATGGGAAGTTTTTTGTTATCACTAGGTTAAGAAAAAAACAGCCATAAGTGTCATTTCGTCATGATCTGTACGAAACAAGGCTGGAATTTTCGTAAAATCGCGATCAAGTCTGAAATTTGGATCAAAAACTAGATCAAATCGCAAAAATACACGTTTACAAGCAATGTCACATTTTCTACTTTTGTTGTTTTTGTTTTGATGAATTCAAGTTACAAACTGTTATCTGCGTGCAAAATATTCATCACTAGTTGAAATCATAGCGTTAGAAACTCGCACACTGTTTCTGTACACCTGTCCTGTCAACTTCAAGTATTTCGACAGAGTAAGATAGGCATGTCTGCCAGGTCGAAAAATTCTGAATAGTACATGCAATAATTAATCACAGGTGCCAATCCGGGCATTCTTTTAAGAACGAGTGGAAACTGTTATAAATACTGACCTCCCGTAAGCCATACTGAAAACATCCTCACGTGATGTTTCGAACCCACAGCGAGGCAAGTGATTCGAAGTCAGCGACCTTTACCACTCGGAGACACCATCCATTAATCTTACCAAGCAACTGGTGCAACGCAATGCATGGAAACATGGTACCGTACATTGTCTTGTGTATATTTCTACACATTCATAGTTATTTTAAGCAAATATGAGCCGCGCCATGAGAAAACCAACATAGTGGCTTTGTGCAGTCTGGTCAGGGTCCATGCTGTTCGCTAACAGTTTCTCTAATTCCAATAGGCTTTAAAAGCGAACAGCATGGATCATGACTAGACTGCGCGTATGCGCAGGCTGATCTGGATCCATGCTAATCGCAAAGCCACTTTTTCGTTTTTCTCATGGCGCGGCTCATGTATTACCCAGAGGCACTTGAAAATCTTGCAAATTGGGCCGTGATAGATCGGATCTTTTTCAATGGTGTATCCTCTGTAGTTTATAGGGGATTTAACCGGGCCAAAATCATTTCAGGTAATGTAAAAAAAAATCGTACTGTTTCTAAGTTTGTACATCAGCTCCATTGCCTGTCCTATGGTTTTCCCAGATGTCCGAAAATTGCCTCAAGTTATGTTCAGGGTATGTTCCTGACCTCCTTTACACATCAATAGTTTCTTTATTTCTTACACAATCCTTCAAACAATAACAATTCGTCTGCGTGACACTTATCAATATCCAGATTACTATACTCAGACCGGAACAAGGAACCATACTTTTATACATTCTTTCATGGCACATGTATAAATTTTATATAAAGTCTTCAATGATACATGCATAGGTCTCAGTTTTAAATGCCTTGTTTTGTATCATTTTCACATAACAGTTCTGTCTGAAATAAACATTATTTCTTGGAAATGAAAATTAATTTTCACAAAAACAGAGATTTAGTTTGGGAATACACATATATAAAGGAAGTATAAGACGGGTGATGGTAATGATGGCTCCAATTTTTTGAGTGAGAGTGGTGGGTTTTCAAGATAGATCTAGAGGTATAATTCCCGTGAAAAATTAAGAAAGAAATTTGGTGATGATTTTAAATTTTCATAATACATGGCCGTTTTCGTCATCCAAATTCACAATACAAACACTTGCATTTTACTGTAGCTCAGAGTAAACCGAAAATATCGTAATTGATGACTTATATCTTTATTTTAACATTTCAAAACGATACCGAGTAAGCTTTAGGGGTTTGAGCGTCGCCTGATCCGCTCGCCTATTCTTCCGTTTTCATTGAATCGGAGATCCTCGGTAATGTACGTTATATCACGAATATTAACGGAGTTCCCGAGGGTTATGTTTGTGTCGTCTGCTATTTTACTGAAACGGGAATCCACGGTAATGTACGTAATATCACAGATATTAACGTAGGTTCCAGAGGTAATTCATCCGTGTGTTTGTCCATGCAGTCTTTGTGCACACTTGTCATGTTTTTTTTTCTTTCTTTTTAATATGTCCAATCGTCGTGTCTGAATGAGAATTTGAATGAGAGAAAGAAATATATCGGTCTGTTTTTTATTTCTTTTTCTTTTTTTTAAATCCCTTTGCACTTTTCACCGCCGAATTCCTTCGGCCCTCAGAACAGTCTTTCTACTCCTAAGATCTACTTTCCAGCGATCTTATTTCCAGATTTTATTTCTACTCCTAATTGTGAGATGGTAAATCTTACATATAGAATCTACTAGTAGGCCTACTTCAAATTCAAATCATTTTGAATTATTTAATTCACTTTTGTTGTGGTAAAAAATAATATATATTGTTGACATTGTATTTTGTATTTCTTTACACAATGCGTGAGTTATTGTTTGTGCAATTTTGTATTAGGCCTATTTTATCTTATGTTAGCCTTTTTATATTACGGAATAAGAAAGAGAGTAACGAACCGACGCCGGGAATTGCTGTGACAATAGTAAAATAAAGCCTATGACATTATGATATTTTGTTTGATAAAAAGGTGACTTAATGCCTTGTGGTTCCACATTTAAATATAAATGACTGTGATTAAGATGAAAATGTATTTCAGATTATACACCAACGCACAATCCAGACTCGAAAAAATCACGATTTTTCGAATTGTTTGTAAATTTCTTCTATGGTAGGATCAATCATTGTAAAATATATTTACTTAAAATATTATCAGACCATTTAAAAATCAAACATGCTTCATCATTTGCGCACGATAAACCAATTCTTGGACGATCAGAAAACACATCGAGGATCAATATAGGCTACACATACTTCCTACTAGTTTTGAAAAAAGTGACATGTTTATCCCAGGTGAGAACTACACCCTGTGCTTTGTTCATTTTACACAACGTCAGATCTTCTGAATATGATGTACGCATAAAAATTGCTTTTTTACCAGTCCGAATTCAAACAGACGAAATATGAACACTTGAATATCATCTCAACTATCTAGTTTTCCGGTGCAAATAGTTTGTTTGTGTTTGAGAACACATATATTTTAAACATTTATCTCTCCGCCGAAGAAAACTTTTATAAAATATGCTTATTAAATAAGATTAATAAATTTTATTATATGTTTATGTTTAGATTATGCCGGTTGTTTTGTTACTAAGCAAGTGCCCGTTTTATTTACACGACGTTAAAAAAAAATGTAGACTGCGTCACTGTGTTTAACCAGTTACGAGAAAGTTACGAGGATTGCGATATGCGGACTTACGAGGACGTTGATAAGACGGTTTGTGAGAATCATAAATATTCTCGTAAATCGGAACTTACGAGAAATAGACCTCGCCAGTTTCTCGTAAAGTTACGATATTGATAAGACGGCCCCAGTATCAGTAAATGGCGAACTATCTACTCCAGTCCATATGAAATACAGTGTACCACAAGGATCTGTCCTAGGACCAAAAAACTACACCATGTACACATAACCCGTTGGTTCAATCTGCAGAAGTTAAGTTATGGACTGAATCATCACTTTTACGCCGATGACTCACAATTATACTTACCGTTCAAGCCAAAAAATATTTCCCATCAACACGAAGCCCTATCTCGGATTGAAGTCAGTCTCAACGACATAGTCTCTTGGATGCAGCAGAACATGCTGAAGCTCAATACTGACAAAACTGAGGTCATTTTGTTTCACACAAAAAAAACAAAACGAAGATATCTGCGTGAAAGTAGGACCTTCTCGGATTAAACCATCAATTTGTGTGAAGAATCTCGGTGCTAGAATGGATTCAAACATGGTCATGACACAGCATGTTAACACTCTCTGTAGAGCTAGTTACACTCAACTCCGGCAAATTGGCCTCATCAGGTAGTACATCACAGCTGATGCTACCAAGTCTCTTGTGAACTCTCTGGTTACATCGAAAGCAGACTACTGTAACTCGCTGATGTATGGAATTTCCAAAGATTCACTGCAAAAACTTCAATGTGTACAAAACACATTGGCCCGCATCATAACCAGGACTCCAAGATACGAACACATCACGCCGGTCTTGGAGGAGTTGCATTGGCTTCCGGTTAAGCACCGCATTGAGTTCAAAATCTTGACACTTACATACAAAGCCATGCATAATGAATGTCTTAAGTAAATTGTCGATATGCTGGACATGTAGAAAAGATAATAGGTAAGGGTAGATTTCTCGGAAGCACAGAGCACCAAAAACACAGCCACAGAGCCACGCATTTACATAGTAGGCCAACAACAAAAAAGAAGCTGTAATGGAAAAATATTTCAGACGGGTTGCTTCAAACAGCCAACAAGTACATATTAAATTATGCTAAATATTGATGGAGGGGAAGGAAGGAAACGGCAAGAGGCGAAATGGGGTAGGGGGTGGAGGTGAAGAATCCGAAGGGGAGAGTTGAACAAGGACGAATATACAAGGGAATGTCATGTTCTTTAAAAACAACATAAACAACAATAGCGCAGACACTCATGTACCAAAGATAAACACACAACTACTCGTATAGACTTGAGGTCGGCAAATGGTCCGGTGTCTTTGGTTGTACCGAGGAGTCGAACAGTAACGTATGGTGACAGAAGTTTCAAGCATGCTGCTCCAAAGCTTTCGAATGCCCTCCAAGCAAGCATCAGAGATTCAAGCACACTGTCCGCATTAAAAAATCTTTGAAAACGCATCTCTTTCACATATGTGATAAATAAATAACAAAATCTGGAATCTGTTGAGAATGGCGTTAAACCAAATCAGATTCACACATGTTATAAATAAATAACAAAATCTGAAATACTGTTGAAAATGACGTTAAACCAAAAACTATGAAAGAAGAAAGGGATTGGTCTCGTAATGTAATTTAACGTTGAACATAATTTATGGATGATCTTGTTTTAATTACTGTTCAATTTAATCTTTTACCAATATATTTTCATGTATGTATGTGTTCTTTAAGTTTTTGTAAAGCACTTTTGAACGTACATATTTTGTATGAAAAGAGTGCTATATAAGTTAGGTATAAGAATAATAATACTATTGGGTAACTAAACTCAATTTAGATAAAATATTTTTTATCTATTAAAGTATTTGTACCGGGAACTTTGATAAAATTAGTAACACGACTTCTATTAGATGAGTCATACTTGTTACTTGTATCAGGTCAAAATCCACGTACTTGTTATACAACTTGTGTCAAGAAAATAATCTTAATTACTTTTACATCTTGTACCAGGTAGCATCATCCATATAAGTGATTTAGCTTGTATCAAGTACCCCTGGTTTCCTTATACACGTTATATCAGGTATCTATACTCAAATTATTATTTTGTTTGTAATTTCTATCGTCACAACTTGTGATCATAATGGCAAGCACATATGCAAAGTGTCAAAGCCATATATCAAGCAGTTTAGACAAGATATGGTAAGGTATGCAAAACCTAATTATTTCTATGTCAAAAAAGACTATAACTCTGCTAAAGCCCTTCTAGTTATGTAGTCTTGCCTACATATGTAGACTATGATGGTAAAAATGTTTCAAAGGTTAGGCAAATTATGAACTGGCATTAAAAAAAGTCCAAAAAGAGCCATGCTTCAACCAAAATAGTTGACAAAGTTATGTTCTCCTGCCTATAGATGGAGATCTTGATGATAAACAAGTATTCAAAGTTTCAAAGCTACATGTCAAATAGTTTTGAAAACTGAAAAAAATTCCAGTCCAAAAAGGGTCATAATTCAGCCAAAATAGTTGCCAGAGTTATGAACTCTTGCCTTCAGATGAAACAAGTGTTCAAAGTTACAAAGTAACATATCAAATAGTTTTGACAAAACATGGACTTGTACGAAAACTGTTCCAATTTCTGAGTCCAAAAAGAGCCATATTCAGTCAAAATAGTTGACAAATTGACGTATAGAAACGGTTATAACAAACTTGTGCTAAAAGTTTCAAAGCCAAATGTCAAAACAGTTTACACTAAATATGAACTGGTACAGAAAACTTAACCAAGATTTTTTAGTTAAATAGCATCATATTTCAACCAAAATCCTTGACCTGCCTAAAACTGAACATGTACATAAGTGTTATTTAGCTTCAAAGCTAAATCACATCAAAAGAGTTTGTCAAAATGGTGACTGGTACGAATAACTTAACCAATGTGTGATGCCGACGCCGTGGTGAGTAGGATATTTCTACTTATTCTTCGAATGGTCGAGTTAAACAGCTGCCATTGTTTACAATATATGTTCATTTGATTCCTTAGTACCATGGTAATGCGTGCTGCCAGTATACATCTTATATCAGGTAACCCCAAATGTATTATAACTTGATCATGTTAATGTTCTTAAATTAGTCAAGGGATTCTTCTTTTTAGTTAATCATCAGTCTTTAATTTTCACTAAACTTCTCAATTTGGGATTTTCCACAGCTCAGATTTCAGTAACTTTCAGATTAAAATTACAACTCAATTCTAATGTACAGTCACAGCAGTATTTTTGTAATAAAAAATAATGAAAAAAATTTAAACCGGAGATTATAAAAGTAATTTATGGCTCTACAAAGACTTAGCAATTTGGAATTCGGTTCTGAAAATTAAGGACTTTACAGAATGAGGAAGGAAATTGACTTTATGTTTAATCAGAGATGGTTGTTGATTCTTGCCTACCTAGCGGGGATAGTATACATTTATCCGAGCACGCGCCGGGGATAGATATTCCTGTCTTTCCCTAGAGAAAAACCTTGTCTAAAATAGCGTGCACTAAGGTAAAGTCACATAGTACTGGTACCATTGTGACGTCATAAACTTTATAAATAATGTCAGGAAATACCAAAACCTATTTGTCTCCACGATCTATTTTGAACATGATAGGCAAGAAAAATGATCTAACATGTCTGCCTGTGTAAGACAGCTGTTTTCCCTACCCTCGGGACAGCATGGATAAAAAACCTCGCTAACGCTCGGTTTTCCATTTCACACTGTCCCTCGGGTAGGGAAAACCCAGTCTTACACAGGTAGGCATGTAAGATCCTTATAATCACTTTCCTCATAACGTCAAACAATGGCATTATTCTTAACTCAGTGATACAAAGATACCAACTGGTAACTATGCTTACAACTTTTCATTCATCCGCATTTCTTCCTGTTTGTCATCAGATAAATAACTCTCAGATTGATTTTCCTAAAATGAATGATACAAATATACCTAGTCCAAACAATTTATCAAGTAATTGTATTTAAGTTTATAGTAATTGAACTCATAGGTTATTATAACGTAAATTTTGTATGCTGAAGGGCGTTAGTGGTAGTATCACCATTTCGTGATCATTTTTCTCGAAATTTTCTAGGTCGTATCTGCTACTTATTACCTTTTAGCATAAAATATTTGTCTGCTTGCCTATAAAACAAGAAGGTGATAAATGGTAGTTAACACTTTTTACCACCTCAAATTGAACATTTTAGCTCACCTGAGCACGAAGTGTTCAAAGGTGAACTTTAGTGATCGCCCTGTGTCCGTCGTCGTCAGTCCTCCGTCCGTCCGTTCGTCCGCCGTCATCAACAATATGACTGTTGACACTCTAGAGGTCACATTTTTGGCCCAATCTTAATGAAACTTGGTCAGAATGTTCCCCTTAATAAAATCTTGGACGAGTTCGACACTGGGTCATCTGGGGTCAATAACTAGGTCACCAGGTCAAATCAAAGAAAAAGCTTGTTAACACTCTAGAGGTCACATTTTTTTGGCCCCATCTTAATGAAACTTGGTCAGAATGTTACCCTCAGTAAAATCTTGGAAGAGTTTGATATTGGGTCATCTGGGATAAGAAACTAGGTCACCAGGTCAAATCAAAGTAAAAGCTTGTTAACATTCTTGAAGTCACAATTTTGGCCCAATCTTAATGAAACATGCTTATTGTTCGTCTTGTCCTTATGTGTTGGCTTTGTGTGTGTGTGTGTTGTTCGTTTTGTCCTGATGTGTAAGCTTTGAGTGTGTGTGTGGTGCACGCGTTTGCGTGCTGGGGGGTTCGTTTTGAGGAGGCTGCGCTTTTGGTGCGTGACACTCCCTGTTTGATATTTTTCTTTATTTTTTTGATCAGAATGTTACTCTCAATAAAATCTTAGACGAGTTCGATATTAGGTTATCTGGGGTCAAAAACTAGGTCACCATTTCAGATCATAGGAAAAGCTTGTAAACACTGTAGAGGCCACATTTATGACTGTATCTTCATGAAACTTGGTCAGAATGTTAATATTGATGATTTTAAGGTCCAGTTTGAATCTGGGCCATGTAGGATAAAAAACTAGGTCACCAGATCAAATTAAAGGAAAAGCTAGTTTACACTATAGGGGCCACATTTATGACCCTATTTTAATGAAACTTGGTCAAAATGTTAATCTTGATGATCTATAGCTCAAGTTTAAATCTGGGTTAGGTAGGATCAAAAACTAGGTCACCGGGTCAAATCAAAGGAAAAGCTTGTTAACACTCTAGAGGCCATATTTATGACTGTATCTTCATGAAACTTAGTAAAATGTTAAACTTGATGATTTTTAGGACAAGCTCCAATCTGGGTCATGTCGGGTCAAAATCTAGGTCACCAGGTCAAATCAAAGGAAAAGCTAGGTAACACTATAGAGGCCACATTTATGACCATATCTTAACTCATTCTGCACTTGCAACGCATTAATGCGTCGGTCGATTGTTATCTGTATACCGCGTGCCGCTTCTAGGCGGTGTTGTTATCTACATCTGGAAACCGCACGCCGCGTACATGCGTCTATACAGTAACAGCTCTGAATTCCGCTTGACGCTTTTAGTCGTCACATTTCATTGGTCTTAAATGAAATCTGTCAGTTCTTTCTAAGAAATTGGACCAATCAAATATTTTGTTGCGTAACATTTTTTAAACATAAATAAAACCGGATGTTGTGAAAAAATAAATGCTTTCATTGAAGAAAGCTGTAAAAGCGAGCGTCGTTCGAGTTATAATTTGTTATTTCTCGAAAGCCTGGATATTACGGATGATTCTTTATATGATCGAAACAAAATAGAATACGTAAATAAATGAATGAAGAAATAAATAAATAAATAAATACCAACGAAGATTCATTGAGAAATGACAGCTGAAATAATGCAACCAAAAATATATACTTTTTCGTTCGTCGCTGTGCAGCAAATAATACCATCTGTGGGATCAAACAATTTTACTGCTAAATGAGTTCACTTCTGATTATAATCGCTCTTACGTTTTATTACAATAAAAAATCATTTAACATTGTGCCAGAATTCCATACAAATCTGTCAAAATTTAGCAGAGATAAAACTAAAAACCAGATATGGAGCTAGAAAAGGCCTTGCGTTTATTCTTTATAAGTACGGAATTATTTATATATATATTCATCTATTTATTTTGTTGTTAAATTCGAAACTGTCTCTTGATATATGGAATACAATGTTAATAATAACTCAATTATTTCAACAGCTCGTGTGTGATACTTTAGAAACAAAATTGTTTCAAAATTCAAATTTTCATAAAAAAAATATGATTTCTGAAAATTAGTCCAAAATAATCTCATTTCCAGCGCTGTAGTTTTTGTCTAAAATAGTTAAAATATTCACTTATTTTCATTTAGTTACATCTTCATATTAAATACATACACTTTTTTTATGAGAAATAACTTTATTTTGGTATGTTTTAATTGCCTGGATGCGTATAACAGAGTAGAATCAGTGTTAGAAAATGACAATAATATTTATTTAAAAATATTTTAAGAATTCTTCTTATTTGTTGTTTAAATCTGTGCATGATAAAATTTAGCATTTTATGAATGTTGTTTAGCCTAAACAAAATCTTATGTTTTGTGTCTATTCAACAGTCTGTTGAAATGAATGTATTACACAGCTGCATGAAATTAACTTTGATGTCATATGTCACTAATTAACAACAATATCCCGAGCAAAAAACTAAAAAATCAATATTATCTCTCAAAACATCTCTAGGTATTCAGGGTAGATTGACTTATCAGCCTCCTAGGTGGCTGACAGATAAATATCTCCAGAGTAGAAGCGGAGATAACGCTTTAGAGCAGAATGAGTCAATGGAACTTAATCAGAATGTTAATCTTGATGATCTTTAGGTCAAGTTCGAATCTGGGTCATGTCGGGTCAAAAACTAGGTCACGGCATCAAATCAAAGGAATAGCTAGTTAACACTTTAGAGGCCACATTTATGACCATATCTTAATGAAACTTGGTCAGAATGTTAATCTTGATGATCTTTAGGTCAATAGGTCAGTTGAGCGATACAGGGCCTTCATGGTCCTCTTGTTTACTTATCACCTTTTAGCAAAACCTCATAGCGAGGCTTGTAATAATGATATGGACATGGGACCAAGATCAGTACATGTGCACTGATCTGTAGTATTTGAAAATATAAAATTTCAAAAAGGTGTTAACTTATTTCCTTATAGCACTATGTCATCGATCTGCAGTGATTACAGGCATTTGGCAAGGGTTAAGGTATCTGACTGTAGTCTTGACAATATACTGTGGCAATGGAGAAGGTTGCACCACGAAAAAGGGGTAAAAATGAAGCAATGCCTACTTCAAATCCTAGACCTCTTTTCTTAGATGCATGATGCGCAGATCATGTATACTGAGATTTTTATAAGTAATAAAGCTTACCTTCGCCAACCATTCAAATTCATTTGAGAGTTCAGGCTCAAGATTGACTGGGTAATCAACCTTTGCAGGAGTAGATTTTATGGTGTTTAAAATGGTGAACATTTGTATAAGTTTCAGGAAGTTCTGGAACCTTTTTTACACTGTAATCTTTAACAAGAGGGCCATGACGGCCCTATATCGAGTTTAGTTGCTTGCTTAAACAAATTCTTTGCCACTGCTTCAAAAACAAATAAGACTATGTAAAATAAGGGACCACCTGGGCGTCGCCTATATTCCCAGGATCATGATTTGAACAATCTTGATAGAGTTCAACCACTAGAGCATAAAGCATACTGAATATAAGTTCTGGGCCTTATAGTTTAAGAAATTTTTAAAGGTTTTTCTATTTAAACCATGTACCCCCTATATAATTTGAACAATCTTGGTAAATGAGCATTAGATGATGCTACATACCAAAGCCATAGGTCCTGCGGTTTTGTACACGAAGTTTTTCCCTAAAATAGTCTATATAAACCATTTCACCCCCCACCCCGGCAGAACCATAAATAGTCCTAGGGGAATAATTTAAACAAACTATATAGAGAGCCATTAGAAGATGCTACATACCAAATATCAAAGCCCTAGGCTCTATGATTTTGGACAAGAAGATTTTTTTATATAAAGCATTTGACCCCCGGGGTGGGGCCATATTTGATTGTAGGAGGACAATTTGAACAATTGTGGTAGCAGACAACTAGATGATGGTACATACCAAATATCAAAGCCCTAAGATGATTTTCAAAGTCTTTTCCTTTATAAGTCTATATAAACAATGTGACCCCTGGGGCGGGGCCATATTTTAACCATAGGGCAATGATTCCACGAACTTGGTAAATGACCATTAGATGATGCTACATACCAATTTCAAAGCCTAGGCCCTGTGGTTTTGGACAAGAAAATTTTCAAAGTGTTTTCCTTTACAAGTCTTTATAAACCATTTGACCCCCCGGTGCGGGGCCATATTTGATCGTAGGGGGATAACTTGAATAAACTTAGTAGAGGTCCAATAAATAATGCTATACACCAAATATCAAAGCAATAGGCCCTGTGGTTTCGGACAAGAAGATTTTCAAAGCTTTTCCTATATAAGTCTCTGTAAACCATATGACAAAAGGGGAAGGCCATATTCATCCCTAGGGTGAAACTTTGACCAACCTTTGACTACCAGATGACATACCAATATCAAAGCTCTAGGCCCCGTGGTTTTGGACAAAAATATTTTTAAAGATTTTCCTATCGATTGCAATGGCAACCAGAGTTGTGTATGGAATTCAATTCTTTAAACAATTGTTAAAGAAGACTCTCCAAGGAACATCCCTGTGAAGTTTCATCAAAATTGACCTGATGGTTTAGGAGGAGATGTTTTTTAAAGGAAAGTGTGACGCACGCCGGACGGTGAGCGATCACAATAGCTCACCTTGAGCCTTTGGCTCAAATGAGCTAATTAGAAGCGGCACTCCGTCTTCAAAATGGCGGCCATCTTGATTTTGAGGTGGCTAACGTTTATTTTTCGAAAGGGTACAATTAGAGGAACATAATCTGCAAGCAGTAGTTATAGACATGATGTTTCTGGCACTACCTTGACCCCCCTGACCCCTTGTCCCTATTCTAAAAAATCCAATGCCGGACACTTTAAAACCCACAGGCTTTATCAAAGATACAAGCTGAAAATCTTTTAAATCTTTAGTTAAACCGAATGAAAACCTTTGGTTTAACCAAAAAAAGATTTAATCTTTGGTCCGGACTGACCAATGCCGGACAATTTAAAACCCACAGGTTTTAAACCCAGTTAAAAGTTTTAAATACATATGATATAGATGAGTTTACAGAATAAAATGTATTGTTTGAAAGAAAGAAGATTTACTGATAATATAAATCCTCATTATGTTACAACAAAAAACGGGAGAAAAATGATAAGGGCTACTTGTTCATCTTGTGGAAAAATGAAATCAAAGTTTGTTAAAAGTACAGGGGGTAATTTAGATATTCACAAAGCAATGTTACCTTTATTACCTAAGAAAGGTTTAACACTCCCAGGATATAATTACTGTGGGTCAGGAAATCCCCTAGATAATGGACCCCCTGTCAATGAACTGGATGCAGTATGTATGAACCATGATTTTTGCTATGACAGTGGTGTAAAAAAGGGTACATGTGATAAACAAATGCTTTCCAATTTAAATAACACTAAATCAAAAACATTTGGGGAAAAGATTGCAAAACATTTAGTTGTGAAACCTATAATTAAAACGAAATATAAACTTGGGCTGGGACAAAAACAAAAGTCAAAAAACGGGAAAAGGGGGTAGAGTATACCCCCGGAATCACATGGAGCGATGAATTAGCAGAAGAATTACACAAACCAATTAAAAGAAAATTTAGGAAACGAAGAGTGATTGTTAAAGATATTGATGATACTTGGTCAGCTGATTTAGTTGACATGCAAGCTTTTTCAAAATATAATAAAGGAGTAAAGTACTTGTTAACCGTTATTGATATATTCAGTAAATATGCTTGGGTTATTCCATTAAAGAATAAAACTGGAGAATCTGTTACAGAAGCATTTGAAAAAATAATTTCTGAAGATAGAATTCAGGGACGAAAGTCCCCGAAGACTGCAAGGATTCCACAAAATTTATGGGTAGATGAAGGAAAAGAATTTTATAATAAAAAGTTTGAATCATTTTTGAATAAAAATAAGATTAATATGTATCATACATTTAATGAAGGAAAGGCTGTAGTAATAGAAAGATTTAATAGAAGTTTAAAAAGAATAATGTGGAAATATTTTACAGCAAATAATACTTATACTTACTTAAATAATTTGCAGGATATGGTTGATGAATATAACAAAACAAAACATTCTAGTATAAAAATGACACCAATCGAAGCTAGTAAAAACTTTAATAAAGGTACTGTTTACTTTAATTTATATGGTGATTTAAAGATACCAAAGAGTAAAACAAAATTTAAAATTGGTGATCGAGTTCGCTTAAGCAAACTTAAAAGACATTTTGTAAAAGGATATACACCAAACTGGACAGAGGAAATATTTATAATTTATAAAATTAATAATACAAATCCCAGAACGTACACTATTAAAGATTTAAATGATGAAATAATTCAAGGTTCATTTTATGAACAAGAACTTTTACCTACTACACAAGAGGTTTTTAGAATAGAAAAAGTTATCAGACGAGACTATAAGAAAAAACAAGCTTTAGTAAAATGGAAAGGTTATAGTGAAAAATTTAATAGTTGGGTACCATTTAGTGAATTGGAAGAAATTTAATTTAAAAAATATTAATATTAATATTAATTATATAAATGAGTCATAAAAATTTAATTTCTAGTAATGGAATAGAAACAGTAGATCAATTAATTATTCACTTAACCAAACTAGCTGCTGCTTACAGAAAAAGTTATAAATTTTGTGGGAGAGTAAGTACCGGATTATATATTACAGGAGGTGTTTTTGGTTGTTCAGCTGCATTAGAACTTGTTCCAGCTATTCCTATATTTGTAGCAGTTGCTGGCGCTGTTCCATCAGTAATTACCATATTTACTAACAGACTAAAACTTGACGACAAGAAATTTATTTTAAAAGCACATCATCACAAAATAAAACAACTTATAACAAAAGCACGGATTGGAAAAGTAAATAAAGAAGAAGAGAAACAAGTCATTCAGGATATTTTTACAATACTATTAGAAATTCAGAAAGAAAAAAAATATTCAATGCCTTTTGAAACGTATATGAAGGAATTTAAACTTAACGGATATAAAAGTAAAAAAGAAGAGTTGTATTAACTTTAACTTTAATTAAAGATTTTTTCTATAAGTATTTTATATGAATGAGAAAAATTATATCAGTTGAAGGTAATATTGCATCAGGAAAAAGTACGTTTTTAGATATTATTAAAGAATATAATCCTAATTTTAATATAATTCCAGAACCAATTCACGAATGGCAAAATGTTATGGACTCTGATTATAATTCATATAACCTTTTTGAACTTGCTGCTCAAGAACCTTCCAAATATTTATTTCCTTTTCAGCTAACAACTTTAAATAGTCATATAAAAATGTTATCTTTTGCTAAACAGTTTGATGGTATTTCTGTCCTTGAACGTTGTTATTTAACTAACAGTAACGTTTTTACAAAACAACATCACGACAACGGTGTTATAAATGACCCCGAGTGGGCAGTATACAATCTTTTCTTAACTGATTATATTATAAAACCATACGGAAAAGACCCAATTGATGTATTTGTTTATGTTAAAACCGACCCAGAAATATGTTTTAAAAGACTCCAAAAAAGAAACAGAACGGAAGAAAACAAAGTTGGTTTAGATTATTTAGAAAAACTACACAAATTACACGAAGAATGGTTAAACAGAATGTCTCAAGGAGGTATTAAAATTTTAACAGTTGATAACAATTTAGAAAAAATGACTTTAAAATCTTATTCAAAAGATATAGATAATATAAACAAATTTCTCAAATCAATATAATTTCTTTAGGTGCGTTTTTAAAAATTTTTTTTCTATAAGTATATTATATATAGATGGTTAATAGAAAGGTAGATAGAATGATTATGCCAAAATTATCTAGCACTTTAGGAGAAATAATGAATCCAGACAAAAATTCATATAAGAAAGTTCTTAAAAGAAGAAATGTTATTAAATCAAAACTTGATCAAATAGTTAGCGATGAATATAAAAATCATGTCATTGATAAATTACAAAATGTTATAGATCCTTATCTTTTAAAAAATAATTTATTTGAATGGAACTGTGGTTGTCTATTAACTGAAGAAGAAAATGCTGAAAGATTATGTGATTGTCCCAGACCAAATAATATTCGAAACAATCCTAAAAAAGTTATTGTAACCGACTGTGATACTAATGAAGAAAAAACATATAAAAGCAATTATGCAGCGTCTAAAGACCTTGGTATTAATTCTGGGTTAATAACAATGTGCTGCAAAGGAGAAAACCGAGTAAAATGTGGAATATCAAAAAATAATGGAAAAAGATATAAGTTTAAATATTTTAATTCTTCTTAAAGATAATTTAAAACTTTATTTATTTTATTATTTTTTTTAATTATTTTTTTAATTATTGTTTTAATCCTTTTTTGCTTAACGAATTTTATTTTCTAAATATAATATATAGATGGAAATCGAGAGATCTACAAAACAATATTATAAGAAATTTGAAATTAAAATTACATATAGACAAGATCCAAAAAATCAATTATATTTAACTATAAACGACTCTTATGAAATACTTAAATCTGAACTTAAAACTTTAAAAGGTATAAAAATAAACGTTGTTTTAAAAATAACTTTTGCAAAAATGGATAAAACTGATACAATATATAAATCAGCTTATTTTAAATCAAAGGCTTTAGAAATTATTAACACAAACGAAATAAAAAACACTTTACGTCAAGCTTTTGATGAAATAATAAATAGAATTGGTAATTGGATTTCTGAAGGAAGTTTGTTTGTTTGTTTGTTTTGGGTTTAACGCCGTTTTTCAACAGTATTTCAGTCATGTAACGGCGGGCAGTTAACCTAACCAGTGTTCCTGGATTCTGTACCAGTACAAACCTGTTCTCCGCAAGTAACTGCCAACTTCCCCACATGAATCATCAGAGGTGGAGGGCTAATGATTTCAGACACAATGTCGTTTATCAAATAGTCACGGAGAACATACGCCCCGCCCGAGGATCGAACTCACGACCCCGCGATCCGTAGACCAACGTTCTGAAGGAAGTGGCTGGAGAATAGAGTCAGTTGATGCTCATTATATAAATAGATATAAGTATAGTCCGTTGGCTGCTTCAAGTTATTTAGAATTACCAAAACCATTACAAAATCCGAAGAAAGGATTAATAAATATAAAGAATGATGATAATCAATGTTTTAGATGGTGTCATTTAGCTTACAAATTTCCTGTTGAAAAAAATCCTCAAAGAGTTTCAAATTATAAAAAAACATATAAACGATCTTGATTATACTGGAATTAAATTTCCTGTTACATTAAATCAAATACCTAAAATTGAAGTTTTAAATGAAATATCATTTAATATATTTGGTTATGAAGAAAATAGTATTTATCCATTGTACATATCAAAATATCAATACGAAGAACACTGTGACATGTTGCTAATTACTAATGATAAAATAAATGATAAAATAACTGATGATGACTGTAAGCCCTCAAGAACTGTAGTCCAACATTATGTTTGGATAAAAGACTTTAATAGATTAATGTTTAACAAAACAAAACATGCAAATAAAAAACACTTCTGTAAAAGCTGTCTGCAACATTTTTCTCAAGAAAGAATATTAAATGAACATATTCCAAATTGTTTAGCTATTAATGGTATCCAAGGTGTAAAAATGCCAAAAGAGGGAAGTAAAGTACAATTTAAAAATTATCATAAAGGTTTAGCAGTACCTTTTGTAATTTATGCTGATTTTGAATCAATAACTAAAAAAGTTTTAACTACTTTACCATCAACTGAATCTTCATTTACTGAACCAGATCAAAATCATATAGATTGTGGTTACGGTTATAAAGTTGTTTGTTGTTATGACGATAAATATACTAAACCAACCCAGATTTATAGAGGCCCTAATGCAGTTTATAAGTTTATTGAAAAAATGCTTGAGGAAGAGGAATATTGTAAAGAAATATTTAAAGAGCACTTTAACAAAGAACTAAGAATGTCTAAAAAAGATGAAATTGAATTTAAAAAACAAAAGTTTTGTCATATCTGTGAAAAAGACTATATAGAAGATTCAATCAAAGTACGTGATCATTGTCATATAACAGGAAAATTTAGAGGAAGCGCTCACTCAGAATGTAATATTAATTTTAAACTAACACACAAAATTCCTTTTATTTTTCATAATTTAAGAGGTTATGACGGTCATTTTATTATGCAACAAAAAGAAGAATTTAAAAAAGAAATTAATGTTATTCCTAACAATATAGAAAGATATATGGCATTTATGATTTCCGACTTGGTCTTTATTGATTCATTCCAGTTTATGTCTCAATCATTGGATAACCTAGTAAAAAATATTCCAGAATTTAAATACTTATCTCAAGAATTTGATAAAAATATAGAATTATTAAAAACAAAAGGTGTTTATCCATATGATTACATGGATTCATTTAAAAAATTCAAAAGAAACGAATTACCTTCTAAAGAAGAGTTTTATTCAATTTTAAATGAAACACACATATCTGACAACGAATATGAACATGCTAAAAATGTTTGGAATAAATTTAAAATTAAAACAATGGGAGAATATCATGATCTATATTTAAAAACTGACGTATTACTTTTAGCTGATGTATTTGAAAATTTTAGAAAACTATGTTTAGAGTACTACAAATTAGATCCTTGTCATTATTTTAGTAGTCCTGGTTTAGCTTGGGATGCAATGTTAAAAATGACTGGAATTAAGTTAGATTTAATAACTGATATTGATATGTATCTTTTTATTGAAAAGGGACTGAGAGGAGGAATAAGTTATATTTCAAACAGATACAGTAAAGCAAACAATAAATATATGAAAGATTATAATCCTTAACTTGACAGCAAATACATTATGTACCTCGACGCCAATAACCTTTACGGTTGGGCTATGTGTCAACCTTTGCCCTCTGGAAACTTTAAATTTATATCCGAAAAACAATTCAAGAAATTAATTACAAAAGGTAAAACTAACTTTATAGTTGAATGTGATCTTGAATATCCAAAAGAATTACATAAAACCCACAACGATTATCCTTTAGCTCCAGAAAAAAATAAAATACCAGATCAATGGCTTTCTGATTATAGTAAAAATATTAAAACAGAATTTGAAATAGGAAAAAGTAATGTAAAAATATTAGTTCCAACTTTAATGAAAAAACAAAATTATGTAGTTCATTTTAAAAATCTTGAACTATATACACAATTAGGGTTAAAAGTAACAAAAATACATAAAATATTAACTTTTGATTCATCTCCTTGGTTAAAAAAGTATATTGATTTTAATATTCAAAAAAGATCTAAAGCAAAAAATTCATTTGAAAAGGACTTTTTTAAGTTAATGAACAATTCTGTATTCGGTAAGACGATGGAGAATTTACGCAAGAGGGTTAATATTAAATTAACTCATGATGAAAATATTTTATTAAAATACATAGCCAAACCTTCATTTGTTAGTTCAACGATGTTTAACAAGAATTTGTTTGGTATTCATAGAATAAAAGAAAGTTTGTTATTAAACAGACCTTGTTATGTTGGAATGTGCATTCTAATTTTATCAAAATATTTAATGTATGATTTTCATTATAATTACATTAAGGAAAAGTACGAGGGTAATTGTAAATTACTATTCACTGACACTGATTCATTATGTTATGAAATAAAAACCAAAGATGCATATGAGGATTTTTATAAGGACAAGGATTTATTTGATAATAGTGATTACGATATTAATTCAAAATTTTATTTCGATAATAATAAAAAAGTAATTGGAAAATTTAAAGATGAAACTGCCGGCATTCCCATTGTTGAATTTGTCGGATTAAGAAGTAAAATGTATTCTTATTTATTAGAAAATGAAGTAAATGTTAAAAAATGTAAAGGAATTAAAAAACTTGTTGTTAAGAAAACAATAGTTCATGAAAATTATAAAGATACTTTGTTTAATTCAACCCAAAGTAATCACACCTTTAAAGTTATTCGTTCTGATAAACACAATCTTTCCAGTTATGTTATAAATAAAACATCTTTATCATGTTATGACGATAAAAGATATATTCTTGATAATGGTATTGATACATTAGCTTATTCTTAAATTAACTCTTAAATTATAGAACCATAAATTGTTAACTGAATATTCATAACGTTTAAAGAATTAATATAAATAAAATCATTTATTTTAAATTCATTTGCATAATTAATAGAAATAGATTCATTTTTTCTATTATTATTTACATGATAACTTTGAAGAATTACACTTTCTTTACTTTTTATTTTTAATTTAGCTTCTCCTTTATCTAATTTAATTGCATCAACAAGAATAATTAAGATGCAATTTTGTTTAATTGCCACAATATTACCACCCTGAACTAAACCAGGACTAGCATTTACAGTTTTCCATTGAAATAATCCACCATCGGTATCTTGGGTATAACTTGTTAAAAACAATGGAGGTTTTCTTTTAATTTGTGTGAGCTTCCAGCTCTCAAGGACTGACGTCCATCTTTCTATTTAATTTACTTTTTCATTTATATTATTGAATATTCCCATTATATTAATTATTCCAGTTAAATAAAACACAGTTTTAATAAGTTTTAATTAAAACCCGGAAGAAAATTTACATGTCCTTATTGGTTAAAATAATTTTTAATAGTTTTTTCATTTTGTTTTACATTATTAATTTTTAGTACTTTATACAATAAATCATACAACGGTACTTTATCTTGTAACATTTTAATGAAAAATAAACAATAATAACCACAAAGTGTACTTGTTTTGTCTTGATATTGAACATTGTTGTATTTTACATTTGGTATATACTTAAATAGTTCTTTTGGTGGAGGAAGTCCAAATGAATCAAAGTACATATTATTTAAGTAACAAACCCAATGTGTTCCAGACCCAACAGAGTCATCTTAATTGATTATTCCACACTCGTCCTTTACTTTTAATTTTAATAAATTATTTCTACTAAATACACCCCTAAAGTTTTTAATTTTTAATTGTATTACCCATTGTTCAATTTCAAAGTTAGAAATAGGTTTGTTTATAAATTTTATTTTTTTTTACTATAGGAATTCGTCTGTAAGGTCTCCGTTGTGAATCAATCTGTATACCCTGGCCATGTCCCTTACCACTTAACAAAGATGTAATCAAAGGTATCCCTAGACTAGCAGCCAACATACCTAAAAAGCCGCCATTTTGTTTCTGTTTTTGTGTTAATTTAATCACTCCAGATCCTACTAGTTGCTTTCTTTGATTAGGTGTAAGATATGGTGATATCATATTTCTCTTATCATTAGCTACTGAAATCATACCATTTCCAAGTATTTTACTAACACCAGTACTGGCCAGTCCAGAAAGGGCTCCAATGCCTAAAGGGGCTAATATTTTTGGAGCTATTTTTGCTGCCATTGGAAGAATTGTTTTTCCTAACAAACCAGCCAAAGCTCCTAAAAATCCACCATTTTGACCTTGACTGGACATTTGTTTTTTTTGAAATTGTAATTTGTAATCCCTTATTATTTGCAACAGCTTTTTTAATTTGATTTATTTGTGTTTTTGTTAAAAGTAAAGGAAAGTTTCCATGTAATTGTTCATGTTTTAATCTAAAAGTATGTGGAATTCTATTATTATAAGCTTGTGCTAAATTTTTCTTTTGTCCATCTGTAATTTTAACTTTATATTCAATATAATTTGATGTCATTATATATAAATTATATTTATTTTATTTAAAGAATAACAAGTTCATTTCCAATAGTATTTATTTCAACTGTTTCTTCATACAATACAATTGCGTAAACACGAATATTAGCTGCTGGTGGAATATTTAATTTAGCTGTTAATGTAATATGCTTAGGATCTTCTGTAGTTACTTCTGTTTTATATTCTAAGTTAAAATGAACAAATCCAAAATAATTATAAAAATTTGATCTATTTAAAAGACTTCCAGTAGTCTTATTATTTTGTTTATAATAATAATCAATTACATCATCATATATTCTTGATATACTTGTGTATTCTGTTTCTGGATAAAAAACACCATTACCAACTTCAAGACGACAAGAGCTCAAAGTGCAATTTTCATTTGCTGCATTAACTTTAAATGTATCTAATAAATGTGGATTATGTTCTTGTGAATTACTTTTGTCAGGTCGTTGTAAATAAACAAATACATGTTGTGGTTTTGTTATACCAGCTGTTATTCTAAAGGTTATATTATTTTGTTGTGTATCAGTTGATTGCGTCATCATTTCCCGAAGGTATGACCATCTTGCTTATGTAAATCTTTCAGCAATTAAATTAAGTCCAAATTCATTAAAAATCAAACGTGGAACCCATAGAATTAATTTTGTTACAATTACTCTACCTGGATCAGCAGCATTAGCTCTAAAAATTAATTCGTCATCATCTGTCAGCTGTAGTGTTATTTGAATTTGACTTTGAGGTATAATATTAGTTTCTAAACCCTGAAAAAATGAATAATTATTTAATGGAATTTTAGTATTTACCTCTTTATTACCCTGGACTAATGCCTTTCTAATAGCAAAACCACTATTATATCCAGCTTGGTCAGGTCTGAGTTCAGTGCTAACGTTAGTATCTAAATAAATAAACTCATTTGTTCCAGTTGATTTTGCATAATCTTCAGATAGTTCAACCAAACTCTTTACATTTATTACTTTGTATAAATTATTACAATCATAAACAATTTTTCCATTTTGTTTAACCACTAACTGATCAATTAATGAAGCTGCATTATTAATTAAAGCAACTTTATCATTACCATCATAATCACCACCGTTAGCAAGTTTATTTACTTTAAAACTTACTTCAAAATAACCATTAAACCAATCAAAATATGAGCTTCTATCATTAATTGTAAAGTGATATCCGTTTTTTTGTTGCTTAACATTATTTCCCAAGACAGATATTAAAGCTGTATCTAATTGAATAGGAGTTAATTCATATCTTTCACAATATTGTTTTGTTCTAAACATGTATATATTATATATTATTATGCCCCCGCAGGGAGGCATATAGTTTTTGAACCGTCTGTCGGTCTGTCGGTCTGTCCGCAATTTTCGTGTCCGGTCCATATCTTTGTCATCGATAGATGGATTTTCAAATAACTTGGCATGAATGTGTACCACAGTAAGTCGACATGCAGTGCGCAAGACCCAGGTCCGTAGCTCAAAGGTCAAGGTCACACTTAGACGTTAAAGGATAGTGCATTGATGGGCGTGTCCGGTCCATATCTTTGTCATCGATGGATGGATTTTCAAATAACTTGGCATGAATGTGTACCACAGTAAGACGACGTGCAGTGCGCAAGACCCAGGTCCGTAGCTCAAAGGTCAAGGTCACACTTAGACGTTAAAGGATAGTGCATTGATGGGCGTGTCCGGTCCATATCTTTGTCATCGATGGATGGATTTTCAAATAACTTGGCATAAATGTGTACCAGAGTAAGACGACATGTCTTGCGCAAGACCCAGGTTCGTAGCTCAAAGGTCAAGGTCACACTTAGATGTTAAAGGATAGTGCATTGATGGGCGTGTCCGGTCCATATCTTTGTCATCGATGGATGGATTTTCAAATAACTTGGCATGAATGTGTACCACAGTAAGATGACGTGTCACACGCAACACCCAGGTCCGTAGCTCAAAGGTCAAGGTCACACTTAGACGTTAAAGATCATTTTTCATGATAGTGCATTGATGGGCATGTCCGGTCCATATCTTTGTCATTCATGCATGGATTTTAAAATAACTATGCATGAATGTGTGACACAGTAAGATGATGTGTCGAGCGCAAGACCCAGCTCCGTAGGCCAAAGGTCCTAAATTCTAACATCGGCCATAACTATTCATTCAAAGTGACATCGGGGGCATGTGTCATCCTATGGAGACAGCTCTTGTTTTATTTTTTATTTTAGTTTTTATTTTATTTTTTATTTTAGTTTTTATTAAAGTTAAAACTTTAGTTTTTATAAATTAATCTGTTAATACGTTTACGTGTCCCAGATCCTGACAATATTCGATTTATTCTCATATGAATATCCTCCTCATTATCATTATTATTTTTATTATTATTTTCATTATTATTTTTACTGTTATTCTTTTCTTGTAATTCCTTGGCAATTAAATTACCAACTGCCGGAGCAGGTTTCTTTTTAAGTTTTTCAACAATTTTAGCTGCAGCTAAATTTCCAACTTCAGTTCCAACCTTTTTTGTTCCACTTTCAAGTGTTGCTTTTCCTGCTGTTTCCAAAGCTTTTTTTCCAGCTGTGCTAATTGAAGATGCAACTCCACTTGAAAGCAATTTTGTTAAAGTGTCAAAGATACCTGTACCGTGTATGATTTCTTTTCCCGTGTGAGCATCAACATAAATAAATATTCCTTTATTTTTGTCATAAACTTTTTTGTACAGTATATAAAACTAAAATTTATAATTTCATATTTCTTTTAAAATTAGTGTAAAACTTGTTTCAACTTCATTAAAATTAATTATTCTACCAAATACATCTGTAATATATATTCTTATTGAATTTACAATATATTTATTAATTTCAGAATATCCAACTCTTTGTGGTTCTTTTGTAAATGGATAAGCTCTTGTTAAATCTGCAGTACTTAAAACATAAATAATATCACTGAAATTACCATCAACAAGTGAATTATCAATAAGATCACAATGAATGTAAATTGTATCCACAGAGTTAGTTATATTTGGTGTTGTAGTTCCCCATTCAGTATTTTCCAATTTTTTTTTCTCAAATCCAAGTAATCATTTATTTTACGAGTACATTTCTTTAAACTTTCGGTAACCTCTTTTCTTGTTTTTATCCAATCATCTTTATCTTTGTTTATTGCTAACTCTGATAATACAGGTAAGTTCCAATCTGATAATACATCTTTATCGATATTTATATCTAAATTTGCCTCAAATTCTCTAGTTGTATCATCAGATGTTTCAGTTATTCCAATCTTTTCTCTTCCATAATCTTCTAATCTTTTAAGTTCATCTTGAGGAACCCATCCGACAGGTTCATCTCCCCAATCTATTGATGTGGAAGTTGGTTTTAAAGCTTGTTCTTTTCTTACTTTATTTTCATAATCTGCCAATATTTTTTCAAGATTTTTAACACGTTCAGAGGAGTCCGGTAATGATGGTAGCGGTTCTTGGAACAGCTGTGGTAAACCCTGGTATGTTTGTATGTCTTTCATTTCATCACCTAGTAATGCTAATTGTTGTTTTATTCCAGGTAATGCTTTTAACTGACTTGATAATTGTTCTTTTTGACTTTCTATTCCTTCAGTAATTGGTTTATAAATTTCAGTGTACATATCCCGATTTGTAGCTTTTTTAATTTTTTCTTTCATTATTTCTTCTCTAAGAGCTCTCATCTTTTGCCCGACTAAGTTTTTTCTTATTCTTATTTCATTAAGTTTTGATTGCATTTATATAATAATGTAAGATAATGTAAGATATTGTAAAATAATGTAAAATAATGTAATATTATATAAATGGAAATTCCAAATTATGATACAAAAAGTGATAAATCCAATGATTTTAAACAATTTAAGCAATATCCCTTTATGCCAGATTCATGTTTTAGAATGTTAATATGTGGATCTTCTGGATCTGGAAAAACAAATACATTAATGCATATACTTCGAAAACCTCTTATATATTATGATAAATTATACTTGTATGCTAAAAACCTAGAACAATCTAAATATCAAGATTTAATTAACAACTTAAGCCAAATTGCAAAAAAAATTAAAGTAGATCCAAATGAAATACTTGAATATTCAGCTGATTCCAACCAAATTGAACCTTGTGAGAATCTTGAATCAGAAAAACAAAAAGTAGTAATATTTGATGATTTTGTATGTGAAGATAAAAAAGTTCAAAATGAAATAACAAAATACTTTATTCAAGGACGTCACAAAAACTGTTGTGTTATTTATTTAAGTCAGTCTTACTATAAAACACCAAAAGATATTCGAATTAACTGTTCACATTATATTTTATTTGAAAGTCCAGGTAAACGAGAAAATGATATGATTTGTAATGAACAAAATATTAACCCTAACTCTTTTGCTAATGCAACAAATCAAAAATATAATTTCTTATATATTGACAAACCAAGGAAGTTTTTAAGAAAAAACTTTACAGGAATTATATAGATGGGAGTTTTTAATGATGTAAAACAAATTAATCAACCTGACAGTATAAGTAAAGTTAAATTTGATATTGATTTAAGTGATTATGCTACTAAAAAGCAATTCAAAAAACTTAAAAAGGAAACGGAATCGTATCTTCACAGAAATAAGGAACTTGATAACACAATGAACAGAGCATTGGATATGGGAGGTAATAACCTTATAAACCTAGGAAATCCAGATAAACCCGCTGATGCAGTTCCAAGACGGTTTGTGTATAAAAAAATTCAAAGCGTAATGATGACTATAAACTTGAAGATGTCAAAAGTATAAAACAAACACTAGAAGCAGAAGTAAAGAATATTGAAGAATTAACAAAAGATTTTAAAAAGAATTCATTATTAATAGTTGAATTACAAGGTAAAATTGAAGTAGAAATGAAAGCTATGACTGATTCTATTAAAGAACTTGAAGAGAAATCTGATTTGACAGATGATAACATAAAAAAAGTATTTAGAACCAATTTTGAAAAGTTATACAATCAAGTTCAAGAATTAAAAGATAGTATGATTAAACATGAAGAACTAAAAGACAAGATTATTGAAGCTGAGAAAAAGTTACAAAATATGTATCAGTTAGAAATCAGAACAGAAATAAATAAACTAAATACTGAAACTGAAAATAAGCATAAAGAATTATTAGAATTAATTTCAAATAAACTTGCAGAATATAAAGCTGAATTGGAAAAGGCAGCTTCACAAAGAGGTGATGACCATGACACAGCATTAGATGACTTTAAAAAAGAGCTCAATTCTAAAATAGATGACTTTAAAAAACAAATTCGAAATAGGATTAGTGTTGTTGACAACTGTCATAATTTAAAGTATGCAGACTTAAGTAATATTACAAAAAAATTACAAGAAGATATGACGCAGCTTAATGTTAAAGTTGAAGAACATAAAAATGAACTGGACTTTGTAGTTGAAAAATCAGTTAAACAAGGAGAGTTAATTACTGCTAATACTGAAGCAATTAACATAATTAATTATCAGCTAGAAAATTTAAAGAAACAACTTGTAGATATGATTAATAATGTTGATGCACGTTACAATATAAAGTACGAAGAGTTAAGTAACAAAACGACTTGATGATTTAGCTGAAATAATTCTTAAAATTAAAAAGAAAGACAGGAAAATAGAAGAAAAACTAGAGAAAGTGGGACGTGAAGTGTTTCTCTTTGAATACTATTATAAATCTCCTTTTGATTACATACAAATGAAAAAGTATTTTGACCGTCGTGGTGCCTGGATATATTCAACATATAAAAATATGGCCGGTTTGAACTATTTAAATGTATTTGAAGTTGGATATGGAATTACCGTAGATTATAGAGATTTTATAAACACAAACCAAAAATATAAAATAGATGTACTAGATGTGCTTTTGAGTGGTGTGTTTATAGTTAAAAAACCTGGAATTTATATAATAGATATTAAGATTTTATTAACGGGTTCGATCCCTATAGGTGAATCGTATAAATCGACTAAAAGCCCAATATCACATTTTATATTTTGGTGGCGGAATAATAGGTTTCAGGATGATGCTGTATTTTTTGATATATTTGATAATGTAAATATAGCAGCTGAGGCAGCTGAGGACTTTGACACTGATCAGTTAATATCTATGTATAAGAAAAAAATTAAAATTTATCTAAAACAAGGGACAATGTTTGACATTCATCCTTATGACGATTCAACATCTACAGAAGTAACATTTTCACTTATGAGGGATAGTTACATTAGATTCTACATATCGGATGAACCTGTATTGGATAAATATGAATCCGTATTGCCTGATAGAAACAAACTTTTGAGTTAAAAACTTTAATTAACTAATTACTGTGTGTACCCTAATAATGTACTTACTAATTGAAGATAAGATCAAATACCTTACATTTTATTAATAAATATAATCTGCCAAAGTTTTGCCAAAGATTCGGCCAAAGATTCGGCCAAAGTAAAAGCAAATGACAGTTTGCTGCCTTCGTGGCAGAAAAATGGCAGGCTTTTGATTGGTTGAATTTGTGGTTTCCTACATAGCCATTTTTAGAAAATGCACTTGATTTACCTATGACACTTATATTAAATCAGCTGTAAAACGTAAATCGATCAAAAGGAAGTTTAAACGAATTGTACTACAAATGTAAACATATCGGTTTTATGAATGAAAATAAATCCAATAAAACGAAACCGGTGTCGCTTTACATTGAGCCAATATTTGTTTAAACTCGTCGCTTCACAAACAATATTGATTAATAAACTTGTTAAAGAAAACGACACCGGTGTCGTTAAAATTTATAGGGATAAGAGGTTAAGTGAGGTTAAATTGTTTCAAAATCTTTTTTTTTTTTTGGTTAAATCAAAGGTTTTCATTCGGTTTAACTAAAGATTTAAAAGATTTTCAGCTTGTATCTTTGATAAAGCCTGTGGGTTTTAAAGTGTCCGGCATTGGATTTTTTAGAATAGGGACAAGGGGTCAGGGGGGGTCAAGGTTGTGCCAGAAACATCATGTCTATAACTACTGCAAGCTGTAAAGAAATTAATAATATGCTTCAACATTGGGACCATCTTGGTTATAAAACCTACTTCAAATGGTATTTACTCACTGCAGCAATCCGATCATTTACTTCAGCTAATAACTCAGTGCTATTCATAACTCAAATTAGACAGGTGATCTGTATCTGTACAGAGATTGTTTAGCATCAACCTGGAGGTCAGTATATCGAGTGCAACTAGGATTTCATCTTAAAATTACATCTCATATGACACCAGTACTGGAATGAGTGTCTCCTTTAGAGTAAATGGCACATTGATATTTTGTACCAACAGACCGTAAACGGCTCACTTTAGATGCACACATAGTCACCATATTGAAACCTCTCTTATTTTGATAAAAATGAAAAAGTAGATCAAGGACCTATGAAATCTGTTTTGTTTAAATGGAAGTAGTTCAGCCGATTTCAGAATGAAATGGACACATGTATTTTGTTATTCAATATCAATGATTACAAAAACAAAAAAACTTTTTGTGTTGCACGTATAATGCCAGCACTACTGTTAGGCATTAGCCTGTTTTTTTTTTACATTGTCATACACATTTAAACATTATCGAAAGGTTTGAAAGTTTAAATGTGAGGTTTGCTGCATCATTAACAAGTTTTGACACCAGTGGTGTTTTTGAAATTTTGTTCCAAAGCGGTACTCCACTGTGTTCTTTATTTGACTTCTTTGTCTACGTGTGCTACTTTTTCTATGTAATCGTGTGTAATGTACACATCCACTACACATCCACTTATAGACAATTATGGGGATACCATTTTAAGGGGGTGGGTACGTTATTCGAACTTGACTTTTCCCAATGGATATTCGTCCAATGGGTTTTACACTAAAAAAAGTAAAAATGCAACATCCATTTAGTGACATTCGATACATGACCTATGTGGAGAAAATGTAAATTACCGCCTGTGAAATTCTTACTCGGGTTGATTCTATTCGGATAAACAAAAGTTCGACGGTTGAAGGAAAAGATCTTGACACATATCAAATATTAATAAACTGACCAAGGTATTCAGTAAAACTGAGTTTAATACGTTGTTAAACGTTTTCGAGTGTGACGTTGGCATGATTAAAAATGTAGTCGATTTTATGTCACACGAGGTTACACAAGGCCCTTTATCGTAGTCAGTCAGATACAATGTATGCGTTGGTTGTCTCCGCAGTAAAAAAATTACTGAATGTTATTTAATACCTACACTTCAGTAAACGCTTGTCAATGACAGTTGATAATGAATTTTATGCTCCCCGAAGGGCGAGCTTATAGTTATTGCTTTGTCATTCCGTCCACACTTATGATCTGTGTATAGCTTGAAAAAAAAAACTAATGGCATTTGATTGAACCTTCACATAAACATAGAGGCCCTTGAGACAAAGTGCAGTGTCAAAGAACCATAACTCTACCTTATTTAGTTTTTCAATTAACTTCCATTAGCGTACCTGAGCACGAAGCGCTCAATGGTGAGCTTTTGTGGCCAGTGATTGTCCGGCGTCCGTCGTCGTCTGCGTACGTCGTCCGTCAATACCTCCCAGCCTAAACCACCAGTCCAATTTTGATGAAACTTCACAGGAATGTTTCTTGAATGATCCTCATTGAAATTAAGTCAAAGAAATGAATTCCATACATAACTCTAATTGCCATGGCAACCAAAAGGAAACGCTTTAAATATCTTCTTGTCCGAAACCACAGTAGCTAGGGCTTTGATATTTTGTATGTGGCATAATCTGGTGGTCCTCTACTTTACCTAGTTTTTGAATTATCTCCCTTTACTATACAAAATAAGGCTTGTCCGGCATTTTATTAAACTTCACAAAATGATAGAAGCCATTGACAGGAAGTACAGTGTCAAAGAACCATAACTCTTCTTTACCATTTTTTTATTTATCGCTCTTTATTATACAAAATTAGGCTTGTCCGGAGCATTATTTGAAAAGTATAAATGGAAATTCATTGCAACTTCACAAAATGATAGAGGCAACAATTACACTTAATACTATGTTCCTTTCTTAAATCATATCCCTTTATTCAATTTTCTTCTTTTTAATATCTCTATTTTGTTTCTAATACGTATTTCCCATATTGGGACAAGCACATGCATCGGTTTTACCGATTCCTTTTAATAACAAGGCGTGTCAACTATTACACAACTTCTAAGTTTAGATAAGGAACATAACTGGGAAAGATGTACGAAACATGAAAATGAAGCATTGTTTGAAGTTTTAACAAGTGCATGCAGTTTTAACAAGTACATGCAGTAATTAATTAGACAAAAACTTTAACCAATGTCTGACAACTATGACGGCAACGCAGACTGCCTGGTGCATACACCTGCTCTAAATATTCTTCGAATAACTGAGTTAAATTGCGCTGAGTTATTTTTGACAATTTTGCAGAAATGGTGGTTCACATTTTACTTTTACATTCATATGCATTATCATTTGTTTTTACTTCCATTCTATTTATTCTGTATGAACAAGAATTACAACATGAGCTCCACATACACATGTCGCAAATGTTATGCTTTGAATATTACACAAGAAACCACCACATTTAAAATTAAATGATAATGATAGATGTATATAAAAATGCACAAGTTGCACGAATGAAATATTGCCGAAAAAGACGTTGCATATTTACTTGTTTAATATAGTATGTCGGTTTAACATTCAATGTAAAGGCATTTTGACTTTTTTGTCTCAAACATTAGTATCGTGAAACCGTTATTTTACTTATCTTTATCATAAAACAACTAATCGGAAAGAATACAAATGGTTTGCAGTGAAGAGCCAGTGAGGAGCCATGTATGTGTAATATATTCGCCCTACTCGTCATAGAAAATTTTCAAAAGTATATGTTTTATGATTTTTCTCGCATTTTTAGTTTTCCCTGACCACAACAGTTCTACAATAATAATAAAGAGCTAGCACATCCACTTTAGTGAAATTCACATGGCAAATATGATATGTAACATACCCACTTTAAACTGTTCATTCTGAGTGTTTCTCCAATTGGGACCGCATGAATATGTATAAAAATACAAAGAAAATCAAATATGTCTCGGTTTTATATATGTACAGGATATAATGCATAATATATATTCATTTCTTTAATAGATGTAGTCTTTTAAATTTAATTTAATTACGTCAGTGAACATATAGTATATTTTACCTATATATAGCAAAGTGATTGCTATGGTTAATATATCCTTCATTTTTTCGATTTCTTCACATGAGATCAACACTAGTCTTATACCGTGCAAAGCTCAAACATTTTTATTTATACTGAAAATATAAAACAAATTGAAACCATAATTCAAGATTTCCGAGCATAACAACAACGTATTTGCAAATGATGTATTTTCCTCTATATACCACTAGTTTTAAATGGATCTTAAACAAGCATACGCACAATAGCAACTGCGCATGTTACTGGCGATCATGGCGAATTGTTCGAGGGCAGTATAGTTTAAAAACCAGATAACTTCTTGTAGACTTTCGTACGCACCTGAAGCGTGAAAGTGTATATATATTAATGGTATAATGTTTGTGTGTGAAACAACTTAATTTATTTACCAAGCAATTTTGATAGGTTTTTTAAAGACATAGAACCTTATTTATTGTACTTGTATTTTAATTTTAAGCTTAGCATCAAATCAAAATGCGTATTAAACGTACGTATATTGCTTATCATACATATTAACCCTTTTTTTCTGCTTACGAAGAATGACAATTTACCAATTGTAGCTCCTGGAAAAGATGGCACAGTAACTCCCTCAATCGGTGGCAAAAACTTTACAATTGAATCTCCTGATGTATAAAAGAAACATCCCAGACATCAAACAACAATCTTAAAAGTTGTTTATTTCAACTGTCGACTGCCTTTTTGACAAAATCGCTGCCTACTTTCAAATGAAGCTTTCTTTAACAATCGGTGTAGACTTCTAATCATCTTATGCCGACTTCTCTGTGCAGTAGGTTAAAACATCCAAATGATCACTGAAAAAATTCCTCTATTAAGACGGAATTAATTGAATTGAATTAAAGTAAATAAATATTATGAAATTGTATATAGCAGCAAAATGTCATCTAGACTATCATTAAAAATGAATTGTAAAATTTTACAAATTTGAAGTACCCCATGCATGTAAACCATCTTATGCAGACATCTCTGCGCAGGAGGTTGAAACATCAAACTGACCACAGAAACATTTCCTCTGTTAAGACGGAAATTCCTTATAAGATGATGTCAGACAACATACTGTCTTTAAAAATTATATTTTATTTATGTTTGCTTGATTATATTTTGACTTATTAATTGCGAAACTTTAAATTTGTCATGAAAAGAATACTCAATATACTTCTTATACGCATTAGAACGCCAGTCTCCCATAAGCTGAACGAGATCTGCTGGAATGTCAAGTCTGAAGGCTAGAGTTGCTAAACCTCTTCTAACTGAATGCGTGCAAAACTGTTTGGGCTCAAGTCCAATATCTCTGATTACTGACCTTAATTTTGATAGGAATAAATTATAGAAAACAACTTTGCCTGACTTTAAATTAAAAAACGGAGACCCCTCCCAAGCTGGTAATTTATTAACCATTTGATTGAAAAAAATAGAAGAAGTGGAAACTCTACAGGTCGCTCAACACGACAAAAACGAAAATGTTTCAGGCTCGGTTGGATTTAGCTTGTTCATGGACAATAGTGGAAATGCATGAAAGCCTTAACTAGACACACCGAATCTTTTATGACAGTCAAATGAGTCAATAATTTTTTTTCACCCGCTTGAATGGTTTTCGTCTACCTCATATGAACAATTAGATTACATCCAGATCTTTCCACATCTTTTCTTAAAAGAAAGTTAGGTTTTGTATGAGTAGGAACAAAGTTTGATTTTCTTGTCATAAGAAAGAATGCAAACAAGAATAAACAACAGTATACCAGATTATATGTACAAGAAAAATCCAACACCGTGTTAATATTTTCTAATATATCTGGAGTCATCGGTTCAGCCCTTTTGATTATATGCAAATTAAACTTCGCTATGCCATTTAAAGACAAATTAATCAAAACAGAATGAATTCAAATGATCAACACTGTACCCTAATAATAAGTGTATAGTTCTGACTGCATTGATAGAATTCTTCATACTATCTGTAAATTTAAATGATCAACTAAGGAACTGTACGTATAATTCTGCTGGTAAATAATTCAGACTGAAATAAGTACAGAACAATATAAATGAATCCCACTGTATTATAAGGTTCCTTCTGGAACCCTCGGCATAGGCAATTTTGTTTCTAGCTTTTAAATCTTTCTTCAGAAAAGTCAGCTGAGATTCTGAAAATATACATCAATCATACAATCGACAATCATAATAAAACTAAAAGAAAGATAAAATCACAGAAACTAAACTTTTCCTCTGCCGTGATAAACAAAACAACATAATAGGTAAGGCAACGAGTTACTATTTTTTCTGATCCATGCAACTCTCTCATCCAATAAAACGAAAACAGTGACACTAGGTAAACTAAGTAAAAAACAATTAGTAGATGTGTAGAGAATAATGAATATTTTTTATGGATATATATAAGAATGACGTTTCGTGAACTTTACAATGTCCAAGAATGAACAGTATACACAAATGAATGATATTTTGGGCCTCAAATACCCAGGGTTAAATTCCAACAGTAAATATCACAGTTTTGAACACGCCTTCATAGGGCGGGCAAGAAAAGTATGTATAAGCACCACTGTGTATTTTTAACTCACCTGAGCTTTTTTCTGATCGCTCGATGTCCGGCGTCCGTCGTCTGTCTGTCGTCTGTCAACATTTAGCTTGTGTATGCGATAGAGGCTGTATTTTTTAACTGATCTTCATGAAGTTTTGTCAGAATGATTACCTTGATGAAATCTAGGCAGAGTTTGAAAATGGGTCATCTGGGGTCAAAAACTAGGTCACTAGGTCAAATCAAAGAAAAACCTTGTGTATGCGATAGAGGCTGTATTTTTCAGTTGATCTTCATGAATTTTTGTCAGAATGATTACTTTGATGAAATCTAGGCCGAGTTCGAAAATGGGTCATCTAGGGTCAAAAACTAGGTCACTAGGTCAAATCAAAGAAAAACCTTGTGTATGCGATAGAGGCTGTATTTTTCAACTGATCTTGGTCAGAATGATTACCTTGATAAAATCTAGGCCAAGTTCGAAAATGGGTCATCTGGGGTCAAAAACCAGGTCACTAGGTCAAATTAAAGAAAAACCTTGTGTATGCGATAGAAGCTGTATTTTTCAACTGAGGTTCATGAATTTTGATCAGAATGATTACCTTGATGAAATCTAGGCCAAGTTCGAAAATGGGTCATCTGGGGTCAAACACTAGGTCGCTAGGTCAAATCAAAGAAAAACCTTGTGTATGCGATAGAGGCTGTAATTTTCAATTGATCTTCATGAAATTTTGTCAGAATGATCGCCTTGATGAAATCTAGGCCAGTTACGAATATGGGTCATCTGGTGTCACAAACTAGGACACAAGGTCAAATCAAAGAAAAACCTTGTGTATGCAATAGGGGCTGCATTTTACACCGTATCTTCATGAAATTTGATCAGAATGTTTGTTTGGATGAAATCTAGGTTGAATTTGAATATGGGTCATCCAGGTTCAAAAACTAGGTCACCCGGTCGAATAAAAAAACCCTTGTGTATGCGATAGAGACTGTATTTTTCAATTGATCTTCATGAAATTTGGTCAGAATGATAGCCTTGATGAAATCTAGGCTGAGTTCGAAAATGGGTCTTCTGGGGTCAAAAACTAGGTCACTTAGTCAAATCAAAGAAAAACCTTGTTTATGCAATAGATGCTGTATTTTTCAATTGATCTTCATGAAATTTGGTCAGAATGATTGCCTTCACAAAATCTAGGCCAGTTACGAATATGGATCATCTGGAGTTAAAAACTGGGAAACAAGGTCAAATCAAAGAAAAACCTTGTGTATGCAATAGGGGCTGCATTTTACACCGGATATTCATGAAATTTGATCAGAATGTTTGTCTGGATGAAATCTAGGTTGAATTTCAATACGGGTCATCTAGGGTTAAAAACTAGGTCACCCGGTCAAATTAAAGAAAAACCTTGTGTACGCAATAGGGGCTGCATTTTACACTGGATATACATACAATTTAGTCAGAATGATTGCCTTAATAAAATCTAGGTCAAGTTAGAATATGGATCATCTGTGATTAAAAACTAGGTCACTAGGTCAAATAAAAAAAAAAACCCTTGTGTATGCGATAGAGACTGTATTTTTCAATTGATCTTCATGAAATTTGGTCAGAATGATAGTCTTGATGAAATTAAGGTCAATTTTGAATACAGGTCATCTGGGATCAAAACTAGGTCGCTAGGACAAATCATAGAAAAAGGTTTTGTATGCGACAGAGGCTGAACTTTTCAATTGATCTTCATGAAATTTGGTCAGAATGATAGCCTTAATGAAATCTAGGCCAAGTTCGAAAATGGGTCATCTGGGGTCAAAAACTAGGTCACTAGGTCAAATCAAAGAAAAACCTTGTGTATGCAATAGATGCTGTATTTTTCAATTGATCTTCATGAAATTTTGTCAGAATGATTGCCTTGATGAAATCTAGGCCAGTTACGAATATGGGTCATCTGGGGTAAAAAACTAGGACACAAGGTCAAATCAAAGAAAAACCTTGTGTATGCAATAGGGGCTGCATTTTACACCGGATCTTCATGACATTTGATCAGAATGTTTGTCTGGGTCACCCGGTCAAATTAAAGAAAAACCTTGTGTACGCAATAGGGGCTGCATTTTACACTGGATATATATACAATTTAGTCAGAATGATTGCCTTAATGAAATCTAGGTCAAGTTAGAATATGGGTCATCTGTGGGTAAAAACTAGGTCACTAGGTCAAATAAAAAAAACCCCTTGTGTATGCGATAGAGACTGTATTTTTCAATTGATCTTCATGAAATTTAGTCAGAATGATAGCCTTGATGAAATTAAGGTCAATTTTGCATACAGGTCATCTGGGATCAAAAACTAGGTCGCTAGGACAAATCAAAGAAAAAGGTTTTGTATGCGATAGAGGCTGTATTTTTCAATTGAGGTTCATGAAATTTAGTCAGAATGATTGCCTTGATCAAATCTAGACCAAGTTTGAATGTAGGTTAACTTGGCTTAAAAACTAGGTCATTATGTTAAATTGAAGAAAATACTTGTTTACACTTCAAGAGACTACATTTTTGGTCCAATCTTAATGAAAATTGGTCAGAATATTTGTTTCCATGAAATCACTATGTCAAACATGTTAACACTGTTATGGTGTGTTTAGGTGAGCGACCTAGGGCCATCTTGGCCCTCTTGTGTTTTAATATACCAAACTAATGTCTTTAATCTAAATGTTCCGTTTATCTTTTTTTAAAGCTATCTCTTGTTTTAAATTGACTTAAAGTTTTGCGATTTCTGATCACGTAGGGGAGTTCATTCCACATCTTGGGACCACAAACCGAGAATGACCTATCATATAATGCTGTTTTCGATCTAGGAACTTTGAGATGTTCGTTTGTGTGACCGACCTTTAGGTTCTATTGTTAGAATATGAAACATTTGTGATCAATTTATTAATGTATTGCGGTATCATATTATCAAGTAATTTTTAAATCAGTAAACATATGTGATATGTCACTCGTTTAGTAATTGAAGCCACCCCCAAGTCCCTGAACATGTCCGCCGAGGGTGTCATAATGTCAGCTTTAAGGAGTATCCTAGCAGCACGTTTTTGAAGTTAGACAATCTGTCAATGTTGTAGGCATATGTACCACCCCAAACAGTGTAGTCAATGTAAATATTCAATGTTTAATAAGCAAAATGAGAATTCTGACTCATACATTAAAATCAATCGATAAAACATGAATTAAAAAGAAGTATTAATTCAACAATAAAGTGGTATTGTGATGATTTTCCGTAATATTGCATGACGGTGATCGTACGCAATATATATTTTTTCTGTTTAGAACAATATAGATATTACTCTAACTACAGAACATATCTTTTCATCAAATAAGTAAGTTTCTTTCGTTTTTGAAAAATGACATTAGTTATTATCACAGTAGCTTGATCTTTGATGTGGTGGATTTTTTCAGGTCTGGATAACTTAAGTCGCAAAAGAACGGAAAAAAAGTTTCCGAACCAAAAACTTGGTATTAATATAATTGCGAACATCAAGTATTCCATAATGGTGTAAATGAGTTGTTGTATGTTTCTGTACACTGAGTTGATGTATGTTTCTGTAAGTTTCTGTTACGCCGAATTGTTAGTGTGTAATTGTTAATATTTCCTAGTGAATACTTTGGAACATTGTGGGGGTAAGAGTGAGGTTGGGTGCGCACCATAAACCGGTTTAAGCTCCCCAGTGGTGTTTTTGCAACTGACCGTTTCAAGGCGGTGCCCCACTGTTCCTTTGTTTGTTCGTTTGTCCTCGTGTGTTGGCTTTGTGTGTGAGTATGTTTGTGTGTATGTCTGCGTGCTGTGGGTTTCGTTTTGGGTAGGCTGCGTTTTTGGTACGTGGCATTCCCTGTTTGATGTTTGTCTTTGTTTTTTTTGTCTTTTCTGTTAGAAAATGTTCTTCATGTATAGTGGAGGAATAACATGTTTGCTTTATAAACTGTAATCAGCTTTTGAATTGTACACCCATTTGAACGAGAAAATAAACATGGACAATACTTCAACAGGAAAGTTGCAAAATTTAATAAACGTGATAGTAAACGTTAGGAAAAATAATACTTTTTTTGCCAAGTCCGTGACTCAAGTTACCTCCCCTGAAGGTCCACCCACAGAGTCACACTAATTGGCTATATCGAGGTACTTGAGCTTTCTAGACATGATTGTGAACACAGTGATTTTTTAATGACGGAAAGAAAAATGTGTATCAAATTTCCCCTTATGCATAGTTTTGTGCAATGCATGCTATGTTACACCATGAGCATTTTGCATTACCAGAAGAAAGTTACCCACTGGCCTATATTGGTTTTTGTCGCCGTCATTGACCGAACATTCTTATTACGTCACTGTAGGTACATTTAATTCAGGGATACATACCGGTGTCAGATAGCTAGCAGTTATTGGAAAGCAAAACGTGTCAGGCAGGCAAATTCTAAGTGCATCAGCGCAATTGCCCGAGGATCGAACTCGCGACCCCGCGATCCGTAGACCAACGCTCTTACCTACTGAGCTAAGCGGGCGGGCTTGAGGGTTTTAGTTTAAGGTGAAGATCATATGAAGGTCAATGTCATCTATATATAGGTCAGTTTGTAGGTCTTGCCACAAGGTTTGTTGAGTGTATATGAACTAGATTGTGTCATTTATGTGAGCTGTAGGACCGAAAATGTTGCTTGTTATGGTTTTATGTTTTGAATGTCATCGAAGGGTCAAGGTCAAATTTGTAAGTCTTGCCACATGGATCGTTGAGTGTATGAACATCGATTCATTAATCATGTAGGTTATAGTCTGTTTCCTACGGATTGACGGATGGACGTTCCTATATGTGGGTATTTATGTTGCTACTCCTTTGTTCTCTATTGTTCATTTAGCCACGTAAAACAAAAATAGCAACATAAAAGCTTACGGAATGAATGATATCAAAGAAAAAGTACAGTATAGCCATCTATGTATGCAAATGTAAGCACGGACAGTTTAATCGCTATAGCCAGGGGCATGATGAGGAAGATTAAGCAGAACTTTGCGAAAGAAATAAAAGGTTATACAATGTAAAACACTTTTTACACTACCTTAGTTTACGTTTAACGATCAACTATGTTTACGGAACGTGCAATCTTACAATGCCCTACTTTTCGATCCATATAATCTATTACAAGCGGTTTTCGCGAGTTATTTCCTTATTATGTTAAACCAGAATGTGAGATTTCACTTTTTCCAGACGTCTAGGTACGGTATTTTTATTAACGTATGGTTAAATGCGTTACTTTCATTGAACAATCCGAAAGTTACATTTGTTTCCGAAAGATCTAACAGAAACATATTGTTTCTGTGCAGACTACGATATGCTGAATGTGGTCTGGTATATTGTGGTGGTGATTTAGTGCGTATATTTATATACAATAGCATTTGACTTACCTGGAATCACCTGGAGGGGATTACTTTTATTTCCGTGTCTTTGGAACATGGTGGGGGGTAAGAGTAAGGTTGGGTGCGCACCATAAACCGGTTTGAGCTCCCAAGTGGTGTTTTTGCCACTGACCGTTCCAAGGCGGTGCCCCACTGTGTTCCTTTGTTTGTTCGTTTTGTCCTAATGTGTTGGCTTTGTATATGTGTGTGTTTGTGGTCTGCGTGCTGTGGGTTTCGTTTTGGGGAGGCTGCGTTTTTGGTACGTGGCATTCCATGTTTGATATTTGTCTTTGTTTTTAGTGTTTTACATTACATGCCTTCTGTTGCCTTTTGCGTACGTTAGGGTTTCACCTGGCGGGGATAACTTTTATTTACACTGTCCTGTGACTTTGGAACATGGTGGGGGTAAGAGTGATGTTATGTGCACCATAAATCGGTTTAAGCTCCCCAGTGGTGGTTTTGCCATTGACCGTTCCCAGGCGGTGCCCCACTGTGTTCCTTCATTTGTTTTGTCCTTGTGTGTTTACTTTGTGTGTGTGTGTGTGTGTGTGTGTGTTTTGGTCGTGTGCTCGTCCGCGTGCTGGGTTTACGTTTGGGGAGGCTGCGTGTTTAGAACGTGGCTTTCCCTGTTGGATATTCATCGTTGCTTTTTGACATTTGAGATAAGGACCTTTTATTTAGCGGAAACTAAATTGCAAACAGACGGACGGATGACTACTTCTATCACACAATACGCGTACCCGAGTTCTCAGTTCGCACGACAGTGGCCATGACCTGTTCCATTGAGAATGTTCTTTTAACTAACGGTCTCTTTAAACTTACTCTTAGACCCTTGGATGTGCTTGCCAAGGGATGTCGTAGGTGAAGTCATTAAAGTTTCTTGTACAGTTTCTGTGACCATGAACCTCGACCAGTAAGTGTTCCTCTACTGTCCATTGGCTATGTACCTTGCAAAGGTCGAATCGCTCTAAAAGCCTTCAGAGGATTACAGTCAGTGAGACCTTGATTTTTGACAAGAAAGAGGTCAAGGTCAATACATTCTTATGATATTAAGCGGAAACGGTTGTTCTATTAACAATCGTTGACACTTTGATTACTTGCCCCTCATCGATGTGGGTTAGAGCCTCACTCGGGGCGTTGAATTCTTCATGTGAGGAAGCCATCCAGCTGGCTTACGAAGATTGAAGATTGAATACTGCTTAAGCCGGTGCTAGGGGGCGTGGGCAGTGTTGCATTTTCCATTACTGCTCAGGAACAGACTCAATCAAACCGAGTCTGCAATTTTCACTGTTTGCCTTGTTCTCGGTGCTTCCGAGGGATCTACTTTTTAGATTTTATTTACTTCACAACAGCGGGTGTTAAGTGCTGTGTGGCGGCCGTAAAAAGTCGCCCCGACTTCATCTCAGTGTTGTTATATTTTCTGGTCCTTCGGGAGCATTGATTTCAACTCACTTAGATTTGAAGATTGAATACTACTTAAGCCGGTGCTAGGGGGCGTGGGCAATGTTGCATTTTCCATTACTGCTCATGAACAGACTCAATCAAACCGAGTCTGCAATTTTCACTGTTTGCCTTGTTCTCGGTGCTTCCGAGGGATCTACTTTTTAGATTTTATTTACGGAAGGTCGTGGGTTCTACCCTGGTGTCCGCTCGTGATGAAATAATGCACGGAGGGGCACCTGGGGTCTTCCTCCACCATCAAAGCTGGAAAGTCGCCATATGACCTATAATTGTGTCGGTGCGACGTTAAACTCAACAAATTGATCTTGACCTTTGTCCTACTGACCCCATCATCAATAGTGGACTTGCACCGTCCATGAGAAATATGCCTGCCAAGATTAAAGCTCTTAGGTTTATGAATTATCAAGCTTTGAAAACGGTTTTTGTATTATCAGTCACTTTTACATTGATCTTTGACCCACTTAGAAATTATGCAATGACCATGACCAATGTTATCTTTAAGTCTGAGGATCAGAGGTTAACGCGATGACATAAACTTGATGATCCGCTTTCATACCAACAATAAATCCACACAATTGACATTGCAGATTTAAAACTTAAAAGATTGAAAAAAATGGAAAGAAGTGGAAACTCCACAGGCCGTCCCCACACGACGAAAATGAAACTATTGCGGGCTCGGTTTAATTGAGCCTGAACATGGACGGTTGTCGAACTGAATGCTACCGTCCATACCCTCTAGTCGTGGGAAGTATAACGTAAACATTTACACATTTTACAAGAACAGTTCAGAAACATCCGCAAAGTGTTCATAGGGCGGTGTACGTGAAATCTTCAATGGTGCACAGAGTGCACTTGTATGAAAAATTACGTATGGTCCCCGCTTTAAAATATAACAGCTGACTGAGTGTACGGAGATACCTTTTACGATCGCAAATAACAAAAACTGGAAGGTCGCCAAACATGACAAAAGGCTAGGTTCATGTACGGTAGTGAAACTGCATGCTGCCGTGCACGCCCTCTAGCCCCGGGCTGAGCAGAACTCAACCAAATTCGGAGACATCAGTAGGTGTGTTCATACGACGGTGTACATGGGATCTCCAATGACGCACAGAGTGCAGTTCCAACAAAAAAATGTTTTTCAAAAAAAAAAAAATATGTGAAATGCTAATATTTTATTAGAAGAAAATAGAAAAGGCATACCAGTAATCACATATTAGGTAAAATGACGCATGCATGGGATATTAATGTTTTAAGCAGGAAACAATTATGCAAAATTATGGTGTTTATCATGCTATTAATTGAAATTACCATTACCACTTCAAACAGCGTGTGGCATTTCAACAATTCAGGAAATTATGTAATCGCTTATACAAGCAGCAGAAATAGTTTTCTACATTGAAATGTCGAAAACATGATATTTATGTCGCAAAACAAATTACTAGACAAGAGCTGTTTGCAAAACACATGCCTTTGTGTCCCCATGATGGTATGATATGTAATTTTCAGTCTCTAAAAGAATAAAATCTTGACAATTGACCTGATGATCCAAAGGAATTAAATCATCTTATGAAAACAAGGTTCCAACCTTTGAACCTGACTGCAGTGAGTCCGGTTATTGATAAGAAGGAAATAATCATCAACTTTAAGATCACTTTGACCTTGGCGCTTGACCTAATGGCCCCAAATCACAAATCTAGTAAATTTGCCTCTATTATTTATCTTTGATGTCTAACTAGACATTTAGGCTGGTTATATTGCTAAATTAATAATTTAGAACCTTAAACTAATTCCAGCATGAAGTTTTATAGGTGATTTATTATCTTTAGTTAAGTATACATTACAGGAAAAGTCCTCAAAAGAAATCAAAACCAAACTCTAGTAAAATTAATTGATATATAAGGATATAGCTTCCTTTAGATTTTAATTGAACAAAGTATTGCAAATATATCTAAAAATCAATTAAACGAAATATTAGAAACATTTCTTTATTCACATCCATGCATTACATAAAAAAAGCAGTTCAAGAAGCATATATAAGTGCCGTAACTGTTTATAAATATCAAGCAAATACTGATTTTATCAAGTACCCCACCAATCTGCAGTAACATTGAAATACATTTTTGTTTTACGAATCCCCTATAAATGTTTTTTTCTTGTTTCTGACTTTAAGATACACATGTTTGGTGTTAAACCCATTTCATCTCCAAAGCCGGAGAGTTTGTTTTCGAAATACTTGTGTATCAATTTGGATAAAATTCTGTTTTGAATTTGGCACCTTTGCTCTTAATTTTGGCACCTCGATGCTTTTTAACAAAGATGATGAAACACTAAATGTAGCCTACAAGTACTTGCTTGAAATCTTAAAATATCTTTTTATCTATATTCAAAGAAATTATTTATGCCATAATATACCAGTAGTAGAACAAGATGGCGTATGGTCCACAGTAATGATCACCATACGTACAGTACAGGTTACTTCAGAATTCCAGATGCAATATCACAAAAATGTGCTATGATATTTTTGAGGACTTCTTTCTATGTTTTATTTCCTTATATACTACTTATTCCACACAAAAAAGTTGATGTTGGAATTAGTTCAACCCCAAAAGTTAACATGACCAGCCTAATTGTGTTTCAAATTACAGAAGTGGTGCCCACAATGGTAGAATTACTTTTCCGCTTTATTTTGACTAGCATTGATAAATGTGATTTTCGTCATGATTATTCACTCATCAGTCACTTTAAGCTGAAAAATTTGATTGTTCCACAATTCTAGGCACTGCAATTGATTATGATTTTCAAAACAAATTAACAGAAAGCGATGTGTATCAACCATGTATTTGTTAATCAGTCAAAGTTTGTGTGACTCTTGGCCTGTTTTCATATTTGTATATATAATGTACAGTCTAAACTCGATTTACCATAATATCTATTTGTTGTAGATGTCTTTTCCATTATAACTCAACGTGTTTGCTTCATTCTCATTTTTGGTAATTTTGTAAAAATCAATCCTCACAAAAGCTCCGATTTTGATCATTTTATAGGAAAAGTTAAAGCTTACTCGAAGATTAGCGTTGTTAGAACGGCAGAAGTTGTAGAAAAACCCTAATGAATATATGTTAAAATTTAATAAATTTAGTTTCACAAGTACAAAGTAGAATTTAACCTAAAATTTAAGAAAATTGAATTGGGATAGATACAATAAGGGATAACCCCCTTCATTACGTAAGAGTCAAGATGGTCTCGCCATCAAAACTTTTTATTAAGCATTGCAATATATTGCTGAATTCATGTTACATGTCTATTAACATTTTTGTGATATTTCTGAAATGAAATAATTGCTACCAGTAATAACAATTTCAGGTTTCATTATAGATAATTTGCAGTGCCTAATTGGCGGAAAGTATCTTGCATCAAACATGACCTTTAAATTTCCTCCCGTGGAATTGCAAGAATTTATATATTCTGACTGTTCAAATACCATTTATTGAAATTAAAGGCGGTCAATAACATTTGGGCAACATTTTCTAACATTTTTCAGTGTTAATATATTCTATTACAGATTTATTCAAGGAACAAAAATACCCATTACATAGAGTTAGATCCCTATTTGAAATGTATAATTCATCCCTTTTTATGAATTTTTGTAGTTATCGTCTTTTAATACAAGTGTTTAAAAAGTGGTTTATTACTTTTAATTTCAATATAATTTCTAGTTTTAAGTTTACAGTTGATATATTGGAATATTTCAACTACCTGAAACAATAGGCAAGCTTTGTGCAGCTTCGGAATTAACTTAGGCCACACCAAATTAATTTCTTGGTCATCGGATTTTTTCCAAAAAAGCGGGCGAGCGAAATAAAAATATTTGTTTTTGGATTTCACCAATTGTTGGAGCGGGCGAGGAGCGATTTGAAGAAATAAATATAAAACCTTTGTCACAAAGTTCAACAAGCACTGCAAAAACATATCAATATGGCTTGAAAATACATAAAAGAACCAAATATCTTTAAATGTTGAAGGTTTAATGACAAACTGTTCCCAAAATACATGGCAGCCACTCGACACCTGACTCAAATATATCTATGTTTACCGGGTCGCGCTACATTAATATTGTAATATTTACAAACATTTAGACATTTAAACAAACTGGAGGGACATCAGGTGGAGACAAGAAAATCTGGCAATTTGACCATCTTTCTGGAGTATACAACTAAATATGTTCGCTAAGTTCGTATCCTTGGCAAGCCAGTACCCTGGCCACTTAAAGGGTTTCGCCTTAGATTCTATGTCATAAAAATAACTCTCATGTAGTGTATAACAGAAATCATTATATATATATGGAAAATACTGCAATCACCTCACCAGTACATTACGTACTTATGACATAAATATCATAGTGTCTGTCAACTTTCCATGCAATTTCACCAGATACCAGGAAATCCATCATCCACTGATGGCCCAGTTTACTTGCAAATTCAATTACAAATTTTGCAATTTCTGTTGTTCTTTGATTTTCACATTTAACTTTAGCAGATAAGGAAAGGCTTACTTTTGATGATGCAAGTCTTAACAACAAATGCATTATCATCCTCAGTTCCTTTTTGATAAATAGATCTGATGGTTCCCAATAAAACAAATCTGAAAAAGGATCTATAAACAATAATATAATATTCTTGTATTTCAACTTTACTTGAAAAAAGTAAGCATTTAATGCATGTTTTCTTGGACTGTGAGTTTGTAAGCTATTTGGGATTCCTTTGCCCTAATAAAGTTCCATGTGCGTACCCCTTCTCCGCCAGAAAATTGTGTTCATTTTTCATAGTTGATAGAAGCAATTTACCATTCCTTAAAATCACAGTTATTTCAACAATTTATTATTTATGATGTAACACTGGTTGTGAAGTCCAAATTGAATTATACAGCCTGTTCATCATTTAAGTACAACCAAGTTACTGCTGATATATATGTATAATATTTAGGATCATAGCAAAACGTTGTTCTAATCATGAGCCATTATTAGATGACACCGTTTTAAATAATGAGATATTGATAAAAAATGTCTTGCGGAAACTCTTCATAATGATCTTTCCGAGATTTATTTACACAATCTAACTGTCATCTCGGCTGTCAATTTTGCAAACTGGGGCAACACAGAGCCTCATAAATGTTCTTCTGGTGTTTTAATAGACACTTAGGTTTAAAAGTATTAAATGTTATGAATTACTGTCTCTTCACACCGACATTAAGGCTCCATAACAGTAAAAAAACGCCCGCCCTGAAATTTTGAAACCGGTCTGCAAAAACTGAAGCGAGCGGAAGCTGATTTTCAAAAAAAATAATTGTTTTCAATTCTGGAATACAATGGAGCGGGAAATCCGTTGACCAAGTAATCAATTTGGTGTGGCCTTAAATTTTAACACAACTATCACGTATAATAAATATTTGAACATTTCTGATTTTCTTACATTTTTCACGTATAAACACATTTAATTCTAATGATTAGAAATACATTATGAACATAGAACATTGATGGCTTATTTTGATGTATGATCTATTTATAAACATGTACACCAACGTTGTGTGACATGCGCTGAGAGCCAATCGTGAAACATCGGGTATTTCCGTATTCTCCATATAACACACCTCAGGTATTGACATGTAGTAGAGACTTACCCTAAGCCCTCTTTATACAAGGGAAACAATCAGTTTATAAAGTGAAATTGTTGAGTGAACACCGTTTGTCAATCCATAACCTGTCTACGTTTTATCAATGAAATGGAAAAGTAAGCTATCTATGTTAAATGCTACGTATGATAACACAATCATGCATCGAGCAGTCCTGATGTTCTCATATTTCTAGATATTATTTCCCATACTTTGACGTATATATATGGGTAGCAGAGATTGTTCTCTTTCCAACAGTAGCTTTTTCAACATATTTAAGCTCGTGAAATTCTGTGGGTTTTTGACTTTTTCAAAAAGAAATCATCTGTCACAATTTCTCCAGGGCAGTAATTGACTTGATCTTTACATAGTTTTCTTTTCAGACTGTAGTAATTATGCATGCTTTTGTCATGCCTAGTTGTAAAAAGTGCATGGTTTGCATGAGGTACTAAGTCAATAGTCACCTAAGCCTATAAAAAGTCTTAGCGGAGTTGTCTCCATTTTTTACCAAATATTTTATCCAGGATCATTTTTTTTTCAGATCAAATAACACTTTTTCAGAGAATGATATTTTAATTATTTTTCAGACTTTGATACAGTTAACTACACATAATCTAAAATAGGTAGTGCCTACTTAAAGTTTGTATTTCAGTTCCACTGCCTACATGAAGAAGGCATAATAAAGTGTCTAGGGTTTGACAATCATTATATAGGATGGCGGACGCATAGATAGAGTCAGTATATTCGCGACATCATGATTCATGTATTTCCATTTCTTCAAATAAGAGCAAAGATCAGCTGACCGTAGTCAAACTTCTTACCCCTGAACACTTGTTCATGATTATTACTAGCGATTATTACTAGGGCGATTTAGCTATCTAGCAGGAGCAGATATACTGGAGAGACATATTTATGCAAGTACAAGAACTATAAAATACCTTGATTGATTCTTTTATGAGCTTTATGTAAAGAGCTTATACTCGCACAAATCTGTATACTTGCAAAAGAACAAGTGGTGTCCCTTTATTTGGATGGAAGACACTTGAGAGCATCTTAGACATTTCCAAAGTTTAAGACAGGGATTTGAATCTTAAACCACTGGATTGACTGCCAAGAATAGTACTGTAAAACTGAATCACCACGTGTGACATTAAATAATGTGTATTTATCGGGTTTGTCCCAACAATGTAATGACGTATCATGTACTCTTGCATAGATTAGCAAAGAGTGCTAGGTGCTGGAACTGCTGGGCTTTGATTTGTGAATGTTTAGATTTGCTTCGCCATTACTTAGTTCTAAGGCAGTGTCTACCCGTCAAGTAACTGGATGCCTAGCCTTCGTTCTAGTCTTATGTTAACCGGATGTATAGCCTAACCCGTAAGGCTTTTCTAGGCGTCTTGTAAAATAAATCAATTTGTTTATGAATAGTTAACTCAATAGATTGTTTCACTACGTACAGTACTGTTTCTCAACGGGTAAAATCTGAAGTGTGACAAAGAATGGCAAAATGATTAAAGTGTTAAAATGAATTATCAGATGTGTTGTTAGTGAATATTCTAACATACTGACATTACATTTATACATTTAATAAATGAGGTTTGAGTTGATACATAACGCCCATGTGTCCCCCTGGTATGCCTAGATGCCGTTTTAGCTGGTAGAAATTGATCACGGAGATGTGATATGATCATGTATCTGTCCTGCTGTGGTGTTGTGACACTCTGTTTGAATCGTCGGGATCGATCAGCCACACTTCCGGTTTGTTTGAATTTCGCCCAAAGAGCTTGTATGGTGGATAGCCGCCGATTGAAGGTTCTTGCCACCTGAAATAAGTTGAAAACGGAAATAACCACCAATACAATAGCTACAAACAAATTATGTCAATATTCTTATGAAATTCCAACAACTAGAACCCACCTGCCGTAAATGAGTTCCGGCCTGTATCATTCCGATGGCTCGGCCGCGTTCTTCTTCAGACATTCTCACCATGTTTCATGTTTTTCAAGAAGGATTTTCATTAGCAATGATAAAAGTGTACACGAACACGTGCAAATAAGTGTCCATACCCCGCAGGTGCAAAACGTGCTATAATGGTCAACATGCCTAATACGATTGCTTTCACTGCGAGCTGGCTAAAAAAACAATAATTCGCTGCTTTACCTGTTCAAATATCGTTATGTGAAATTTTGTGTGAATACATGCATTACTAGAAAAAAATAATACAATATAAACTAACCGATTAGGAATTTGGTTGAGTGTATAATGGTTGGAAATCGTTGATTCAATGTGGTTATTCCATATTACAAATCTGTATGACATAAAGATCTCATAGCTTGCTTGGAAATTAGAAATTCCAATAATTTTTTCAATGTGGAAACTCGTTGTCATGTAGCTTAATTTGTTAGAGCACCCAAAACACGTTTGTACAATGTTAATGGAAAGTTCAGGTTCGAATCCTGATCTGACACTTGTCTTTACATTTATAAACTCCAATTTTTCCAAATGATATTGACAAATATTCAAAAAAAAAAAAAATTGCTCCTTCAATTTTCTTAGGGAAGCAGGCTTTAGAAAGTGTTTCAAGCATCTTTGAGAGCTGATGTATGCAACTTTATTAGGGAGGCTCATAAGAGTGAAATGCCAGTGAGATCCAGAAGCCATCTACATGTTAAAATCCTCAGAAAACAATGCTTTAGTGTCTTTTTGATATGATATTTTGACCCCATACTTATATCAATTCTTCGAATAGTCGAGCGCGCTGTCAACAGTCAGCAGCTCTTGTTGAGTATTCATTTCCTTAAAAGCTCTCAATTAAAAGTTAATAAAACCCTTAACAGGAGACATGTGTGTTTTTATTAAAAGGAAACATAACAGTAGCATCGTTGCCGCCAATCGACGACAAACAAAAGTACGATATCCGGCGTCTTACACAAAATATTACCTATTCATAAAATGTATATACATTAACTGATTTAAATGATTGTACAGTTTATTTATTCACCGCAGTTTTCTAAGGTAATGGAATTCTCAAGAATATGTTGTCATGACCTCCGAGCAATTTGTCACTGGTTACAACATACATGTATATAATTTGTTGTAAAAAGCTTATGTCTAACATTATATATACAGCTTAAGTGAATTAATGTTAAACAGACTGTACCAGTGATAATTTTTGCAGGGTGTCGTGTAGTGGTTTATAAATATAAGACGTTGAGTATTTTTATGCCCCCCTTCGAAGAAGGAGGGGTATATTGTTTTGCAGATGTCGGTCGGTAGGTCGGTCGGTCGGAATGTAGACCAATCCGTTTTCGGATGATAACTCAAGAACGCTTGGGCCTAGGATCATGAAAGTTGATAGGGAGGTTGGTCATCACCAGCAGATGACCCCTATTGATTTTGAGGTCTGTACATCAAAGGTCAAGGTCACAGTGACCCTGAATAGTAAAACGGTTTCCGGATGATAACTCAAGAACACTTGGGCTTAGGATCATGAAAGTTGATAGGGAGGTTGGTAATGACCAGCAGATGACCCCTATTGAATTTGAGGTCAGTATGTTAAAGGTCAAGGTCACAGTGACCCTGAACAGTAAAACGGTTTCCGGATGATAACTCAAGAACACTTGGGCCTAGGGTCACGAAAGTTAATAGGGAGGTTGGTGATGACCAGCAAATGACCCCTATTGATTTTGAGGTCAGTATGTCAAAGGTCAAGGTCACAGTGACCAGGAACAGTAAAATGATTTCCAGGCAATAACTCAAGAACGCTTGGGCCTAGTTTCAGGAAAATTGATAGTTAGGTTGGCCATGACCAGCAGATGACCCCTATTGATCTTGAGGTCATTAGGTCAAGGTCATATTGGCCAGGAACAGTTAAACGGTTTCTGATCTTCTTGTCCAAAACCAAAGGGCCTAGGGCTTTGATATTTGGTATGTAGCAAAATCTGGTGGTCCTCTACCAAGATTGTTCAGATTATTTCCCTGGGGTCAAATATGGCCCCACCCCGCGGGTCACATGGTTTATATAGACGTATATAGGAAAAAACTTTGAAAAACCTCTTGTCCAAAACCACAGGGCCTAGGGCTTTGATATTTTGTATATGACATCATCTAGTGGTCCTCTACTAAGATTGTTCAAATTATTCCCCTAGGGTCAAATATGGCTCCGCCCTGGGGGTCACATGGTTTACATAGACTTACATAGGGAAAAACTTTAAAAATCTTCTTGTCCAAACCACAAAGACTATGACTTTGATATTTTGTAATGTAGCATCATTTAGTGGTTCTCTACCAGGTTTGTTCAAATTATCCGTCTAGGTTAAATATGGCCCCGCCCCAGGGGTCATATGGTTCATATAGACTTATATAGGGAAAAACTTAGAATCTTCATGTCCATAACTTACATCATTCAAATTTGGACCACATGTATAGTTTTGAGTGGCAAGATGAACCTTGACATGAGTTGACCTTGATCTTGACCTAGTGACCTACTTTCACATTTCTGTAGCTACAGCCTTCAAATTTGGAGCACACGCATAGGTTTGTGTACCGAAAAAAAACTTTGACCTTGTTATTGACCTAGTGACCTACTTTCACATTTTTGAAGGCACAGGCTTCTAATTTGGACCACATGCATAGTTTTTTGTTCCAAAATAAAATTTGACCTTGATTTTGACCTAGTGACCTACTTCCACATTTCTCAAGCTACAGCCTTCAAATTTGAACCACAAGCATAGTTTTGTGTACTAAAATGAACTTTGATCTTGAGATTGACCTAATGACCTACTTTCACATTTCTGAAGGTACAGGCTTCAAATTTGGACCACTTGCATAGTTTTGTGTTCCGAACAAAAATTTGACCTTGATTTTGACCTAGTGACCTACTTTCACATTTCTCAAGCTACAGCTTTCAAATTTGAACCACATGCATAGTTTTGTGTACCAAAATGAACTTTGATCTTGAGAGTGACCTACTTTCACATTTCTCAAGCTACAGGCTTCAAATTTGGACCACATGCATATTTTTGTGTTCTGAATTGAAATTTGACATTGATTTTTACCTATTACCTACTTTCACATTTCTCAAGCTACAGCCTCCAAATTTGAAGCACATGCATAGTTCTGTCTACCGAAATGAGCTTTGACCTTGAAATTGATCTAGTGACCTGCTTTCAGTTTTCTCAAGCCACAGCTTTCAAATTTGGACCACATACACATTGTTTTGTGTTCTGAAATGAAATTTGACCTTGATTTTGACCTTGAGCAAGTCTTGAAATTTGGAACATTCAAAAATGGCTCAGTGGATGGCGCTAAGATCACTCTGTAATCTCTTGTTAGGTTAATAGGTTAAAGGTCAAGGTCAGATTAAACCAGAAGGGTAGAACTTTTGATTACAGTGAGCATATAATTTCTGTTCCTTGTGCAATTACTTAATGCATCAAGGGGGGCATTTCGTGTTCGACGAGCTCTTGTTTTACAGTTTACTTCTGTTGCTTTCGTTTGACTGCCGGAAATACACAACACATAAACAAGTGACGTCAAGGACGTCATACATAATTATACAATATACCGCGCCACGTAGATGTGACTCCAAGATTGGCGCGTCAACGTGATAACATGTATACTTACATGACATAGAGAACAAAGGTTTGATCAAGTCCATTATGAACTGTCATGTTTTCTTTTATAATATTGCATTATGTTTTTAGTTCGTGGATATTGATGTCCTTCCACAAATCAAGTATTTGTCGTTTAAAAATTCCTAAAATGCATGATCTGTGAGTGAGGATATAATGCATGTCAACTTCTCTGTCTCGTGTCGTAGGTAATCCTCAAGAGATCTAATCAAAGTAAGACCAATATAACTCACAGCCTTACAATGATTAATTAAAATTCCCCTTTTAATCAAATGTTGATAACCTGTGATGAATCATACAGTTTTCTGTAATGTGACCAGTATGATGGTTTATCCAGCAGTTCGGAGAAATAAAGTCTATAACTATCAGTAGAGTTCAGATGAGCTGTTGTCTACATCTCCCTTTATGTTCAATCAAAATGTTCATTATTTTCATCCTTGTGATGTCACAAAACGATGTAATTAAATTTTATTTTATCAGTAGGTACCTAAGCATTCGACAACATTTGTACAAATATTGCATCGCCAGCTTCCCATGCTCCTGGTGAATTTAATTTAAACTTCAAGCTCAATACAAATCGTACTGAATTACTCATCTGAGAGCAACATAAAAGCTGACCAGCATTTTAATACATTATTTCCATTTTAAAGAAACAAATTGGAAACACTTCCGCTGATCAAATTTGGAATATTAAGTAAAATACAAGTAACGGGACTGATGGAGGTTGCCTTTTAATAGTTATGTGACTGAAAGTAGTCCAGTTTGGCGCCTTATTATGTCAGAGGTCTATTGCGTAGAATAAAGGCCAAGGTGACCAGATTGGCTGAGGGCGTGTGTAAAGTACAGTGAAGTTGTGATATTTACATCCGTCTCCGAAAATGCATAGGCGTACTAAAAGATATAAACATTTGGTAACTTAATTTATTAAAGGGTATTACGCCATATCAATTGCTTAAAGGTTCTGATGACTTTATATCTTTTCTTTATGAAACTTATTTCTGGTATTGAACACTGTTTCACTTAAAAATTCACAGAAATTATTAATTTGAATAACTGTAAAAGGTGGTAGTCATCTCTTCTATCAAACCCGTTTTAAGCAGTCTGCCAAGGAGGCAACAAAAATATGTCTGCTATAGGCTGCATAAACAAGTGGAAATTCGAACAAATAATCAATTTCGGAACCTTGCTGACTGGCTGATTACGGAAAGGTGCTGCTTTACGCAGGTGGTCGGTAGTGAGGTTCAGCTGAATTTGTTATACTTTATTACAAGCTACTACTAAATGCATAGAAGTATTTCTAGGAGTCAGATTTTGTTCGTTTCATCTGAAAAAAAAGACCCCGTCTAGATAGTACCTAGAATATCACACAATAACTCGATTCTCCAACTTTTGTTACCCAAGGCTGAATGACATCATAGATTACAAAACAAAATTCCAGACACTATTAATAACTGATAAAAGTTATAGCGATTTCATTGTATAGCGGAGTGAAGTTGATACGGGTAATTTAATGGACACAGGACTATAATGAAATAAGAGATAAAGAGTATTCTAATCTGAGTTATTAAACAACTTTGCAGTCGTCTAGGGCCACGAAAAAGAAATGAGACTTCTTTATCTAGTAAGATCACAGACATTGAAGATATGGAGATGAGAATAACAGCGTTTTCTTACAAGGGATACTGTATGTTTTATTGTATTATTAATTGGTTGGTGCACGACTCTGCTTATGCGAAGGTACCAACAAAGCCCAAGGATTCTGTAGATTACGAGGACCTGTCCCACTCGCTAAAAAGCCACATGAAACGATCAGTTATACAAAATCTTCTTCGGGTTATTCCAGTTGAACCCTGCTTGCGCTGACATCATTATGGACCTTATTCGGCTGATTTCGAGCTTGACTGTGGAAATATTGGTCCTTTATGAAGGGATAAAAAAATCTTATGACTTATAAAATAGCATTTTACTACTTGCACTAAAACTTAGACGAGTGACGACAGAAAAGCACTTTTTGCCACTTTTATATATGTTTTGTATGTTAATCTTACTTAAGCATTCAGAAGTGTTTGATGCCTTTTAGGGCAACCAAGTAATTAAAGTTCAATGCAGAAATGTAACCGTTTATAATAATAACATGGACAAATATTCAGATGGAACATGCCGATTGGTAAAGGTTTCTGACAAATCAATAGCCCCTTATCGCTGTGAGTTCGAACTTTTTCATTTGAGTAAGGCATCCATCTCGCTTATTGACGGTTGATGGTTCTGAAATAATGCCCAGATGATTACCTGGCGTATTGACTGGCTAAAAAGTTGTCACGTGGTGAATCCTATATTTCTTTGGAGGATGAGTAGATTTTCATGTCGTTCAAGGCTACAAATAAGTGGCAATTATATGGTTTGCTTTAGGACAGTCCATGGAAATAATGCCTAACCTGCCTCCATTTATCATACTAACCCAACATATTTATGTGGAGGATCACTTAAAACTCAATAATTGATATTAGATCCCCATGAATATTTGAAGTCATTTTGTCATCATTTCACTCTGTGTCTTCGCGTTCAAACGTTTGGTAACAACTCAACTCATTAAACAGCAATTATGTGCCTCTAGTGGCTGGTAGCACTCCGCATGAAGTGGCACCTGGGCTACGCCCTTCTGCAAATATAGATTTAGTCGTGCTAGTAACAACTAAAGTCATACTACTGTCGTTCAATAAGTGTATATTTATATACTGATTATGGTCTTCTATTTAAATTCAAATAGTTCTTGTAAATGTAGAGAACAGTACACATTCTATGTATATATGTAATTCTTATAAACATTTTAATGTTAGAACACCATCAAATAACACAGACAGGATATTTATTTTGTATCTTATTTGTTGAATCATAACAAACCTTTATGAGATACGTTTTTTTATTTCATATTAATTTTTGGAAATACTGCTATACATAGAACACCAGATATATAAGGAAAAACTGACATTTTTATGTCAACTGCAGTGTCTGATATTATACTTGGTTCGTCTGATAAGGTCACTGAATTACATTATCTAATAAGAATCAATCATATTTAGGACTTTAAGTTATGTTGGTATTGACAGAAACGAGGATCAATGTATTCTTTTGTACATTTTTATACAACGGATATTATATTGAGCTCCAAAGTACGTAGTACTCTCCGAGATACATATAACTGTTTATCAAAAGAACGAGATAGTACTTTGAAATATTCATCACCCCGATGTATGCGCTACTGTCAATGGTATAGAAAATTGTATAATTTTGTCTGACGATGTAGACCGTATCATCAGGCAATTTCCTCTACAGAATGATAGTATGTAATTTGCCAATAATATAGGCTCAAGTTATGATATTTTTAATTTCCTGTCATCTGAAAAACAAAATTATCCGTTGTCACAAAAAGTGATACAGCAACGATTTGTGTGATTTGACACGTGCTTTAGAAATGTTGATGTTGATATTAAACCATTTTGATTCCTTCTCAGCACAATTTTCAATTAATGCTAAATTTCCGTATCGTTTACTTAGGCTTTGACTGCTTCAATTCATAATTGTAAAGTTCTATATCTTGATTAAACAAATTATATAGATTTTCGTTGTATGTTTAGGAATGTTAAACAGCCAAGACAAAAGTCAAACAGGACAAATTACAGAACTCGACGTGGAAATGTATAGACGTGCACTAGTATTGTGTACAAATTGACGTAAAAAAGATAAATGGAAAAATAAGAATATAAAGAGAGCAATGAAGAGGCAATCATATGCAAATATACATGAATAACACAACAGTTGGACATGTATACACGGGTAAACATACTGAATCATTTTATTACGGATACGACAGTATGGCGTTTAACCAAACTGCAGTTTTAAAATGAAAAACATACTCGTTAATCTTAAATAACAATAGCTCCATTAAACTCCGTTAAACGCTTACAAGGAGTAACCAAATTTTACTAAATACTTGGTCTTGCCTTCTTATTTCTTTCGGGAAACCACTGTGAACAATTATTTATATTCTCATTGTTAACGAAGCTTAATTTCAAAGAGTAATTGCAGTTTTATCTCGTCTAAAATATGTATTTTAGTAACTCATAAATCGTCCTAATTTTCTATTTTGCTTTTCATCAATGGTATCTGTGCATTTTGAAAATATGAACTACTATTTGCTCACACATTCAAAGCTTTCAGGTTAAAATAATTCATTCTGTGTACATTTGTATACCGACTTATTACATACGCTTCTTAAATCTTCATATTGTCCTATACAATTATTCAAAATTTACAAACGTTTTCTTTCTATAATTATTGACATGCCATCGTTAGACTATGCACGTATAAAAACATTGGTATGTAACAACAACTGTTGTTATTATGCCCCCACCCCCACACCACACCCCCTTCGAAGAAGGAGGGGTATATTGTTTTGCAGATGTCGGTCGGTCGGAATGTAGACCAATTCGTTTCCGGATGATAACTCAAGAACGCTTGGGCCTAGGATCATGAAAGGTGATAGGAAGGTTGGTCATTACCAGCTGATGACCCCTATTGGTTTTGAGATCTTCTTAAATCTTAATATTGTCCTATACAATACACACTGACCCTGAACAGTTAAACGGTTTCCGGATGATAACTCAAGAACGCTTGGGCCTAGGATCATGAAAGTTGATAGGGATGTTGGTCATTACCAGCAAATGACCCCTATTGATTTTGAGATCTATATGTCAAAGATCAAGGTCACAGTGACCCTGAACAGTTAGACGGTTTCCGGATGATAACTCAAGAACGCTTGGGCCTAGGATCATGAAAGTTTATAGGGAGGCTGGTCATTAGCAGCAAATGACCCCTATTGGTTTTGAGATATGTATGTCAAAGGTCAAGGTCACAGTGAACATGAACAATTAAACGGTTTCCGGATGATAACTCAAGAACGCTTGGGCCTAGGATCATGAAAGTTGATAGGGAAGTTGGTCATCATCAGCAGATGACTCCTAAAGATTTTGAGATCAGTAGCTCAAAGGTCAAGGTCACAGTGACCAGGAACAGTAAAACGGTTTCCGGGCAATAACTGAAGAATGCTTGGGCCTAGGATCAGGAAAATTGATAGGGAGATTGGTAATGACCAGCAGATGATTTTGAGGTCATTAGGTCATAGTTCAACGTCACATTTGCTAGGAACAGTTAAACGGTTTCTGGATGATAACTTGAGAATGTTTGGGCCAAGGGTCATGAAAGATGATACAGAGGTTCATCATGACCAGTAGATTACCCCCATTGATTTTTTGATGTCAGTAGGTCACAGGTCAAGGTTACAGTGACTCGGATCATGTAAACGGTTTCCAGACAATTTCTTAAGAACGCTTGGGCTTAGGATCATGAAACGTGATAGGGAGGTTGGCTATGACCAGTAGAAGACTCCTATAGATTTTGAGATCAGTAGGCCTAATGTCAAGGTCAAATTGACAAGGAACAGTTAAACCCATTTCGGACGATACCTTGAGAACGCTTGGGCCTAGGATCACGAAATTTAATAGGGAGGTTAATCATGACCAGCTGATGACCCCCGTTGACATTGAGGTCAATAGGTCAAAGGTCAAGGTCACATTGAACCAGAACAGTAGAAATTTTGTTTACAGTGAACAAATAATTTCTGTTCCTTGTGCAGTTACTGAATGCATCAAAGTGCGCATTTCGTGTTCGACGAGCTCTTGTTTTTTTTAGAGGTATGCACTAGGTTCTTACAGGCAGTAAAATTGCTCTCGTATGTTCACTCAACATTTAGTATCACTCTTGCACAATTCGTTTTATAATCCTGTACAAATGCCATTGTTATAATATATATATATATATTTTACGCTGTTTGCAACACAAACTTTTAAGAACTTTGTGTATATTATACTAAATGAAGGACCATACCTCTGGCCTAGCTAAGTGAAACCCCAAAGAGAACATCAAGTGTTCAACTTCACAAGCTAAAAACAATCCTTTAATGTTTTATGATTCAAGTACATTTTAATATAATACATGGGTCACACATTTTTATTTTTCGACTAAGTCGAACACCATAACTGTGGTATTGCAAAGTGAAATAAGAAACCTCAGGTGCACACATTCACATACCGGATAATATTCCTGCATAGTTTCATGCCAACAGGTGAACTATTTTATTTTTTACGATATGCGCAAGCCAAACATTTAAGCACTTATATGTATTTTTCACTAAGTCAATGCTCATAATTCCCATCTGGTTGAGTGTAATCCCAAAAGAACACCAAAATGCTCACTTTACAGGCTATATACTATTCCGTAATGACATATGACTCTTAGTTAAATACTTTTTAAGGTACATGCGACATAACCTTTTATCCCGTTTATGCATATTTGTGACAATCTATGGCAATAGCTCTGGTCTGTCACAGAAATTGGAACAAATCCCTGGTGCACAACATCACATGCAGAATAATTTTCCTTTGGTGTTTTATGACTCCAGGTCAAATGCGCTTTGAGATATTTGCGGCACAACTTTTATGCCTTTTACGGCATATGTTTTACAAAGTGAATTGCCAAAACTCTGGTCTGGCTGAGTATTATCTCTAACAAAATTCAAAGTACACAACTTCACATGCTGAATACAGTCACTGCAATGTTTCATAATATTGGGTCAAATACTTTTTGAGATACTTGCGACATAGCTTAGGCCCTTTTATACATAGATTTTGACTAAGTTAAGGGCTATAACGCTGGTCTGGCTGTGTGAGCTCCAAATGCAAAACTTCCCGTGTTGAATAATAATCCTTTGACGTTTAATGACGCTAGGCCAGATGCTTTTTTGAGATATGAACGACACAAATTTGGATGGACGGACATACAGTCTGACGGACGAGGTCCCTCCCCCTGCCCCGAAGAAAAATTGAGGATGGGGGCCCAAAAACAATAAAGTAACATTCAGTTAATAAATTAATACATAAAATCAAAATGTTTAATTTGTCTCACATAATGTAAAAAAAGTATAATAAAACAACTAGTTTCAATAACTGCAAAATGTCAAACAAAAAATGATACATTTTGTATACAACAAAGAAACGTATCCGGTAAAACTGATTAAAACCTTCAATTGATATCGATGACGAATGTACGTGATGAGCGTGTATATTTTGGTGTGTCTTTTTGACGTGCCATTAGCATTTATCAACTAAAAATTGGTATAAGTCCCTTATTCTGCTGACACAGATGTTTCATCACATCCTCTTTCAACTAAAAATAACCTGTAAAGCGTATATACACATTAAACTTAAAGTCTGTGCTATGTATTTAATGAAATACTTACATTTTACTTGTATTGCGAAATAGACCACCTTGTGATTGAAATTCCTTTTAAATTTCTTAAAGAAACAAACGAAGAACGTACAGAATAGCAAACGAAAAGATAATACGAGGGTTCAGCGCAATAATGGCGTATCTACATATAATTATTATATGTAGATACGCCCTTATTGCGTTGAACCCTCGAATAGCATATTGATAACACCGTGGCTTTTGTTCCCCTAAGCTGTAAAATACATTATTTGATGTAATTTCAGACTCACTAAAATATTATGTCCTTCAATGAAATTCTCCTATTGCACGTTTTGTAGATTTAATTTGAATGTTTAAAAATATAAAAGCAAACTGTATCTAGGAAAGCAGATATGATTAGATTTTCACGCCTTTAAACATTCATGATAATAATTGAGAAAGAAATATAATTGAGAACTCGTTTTATGAAAACCTTGAACACTTATATCAACACTGTTGATGATCGATCGTGACTCCTGTCTAACTGTAACATTTAATTAACTATTGGTTGATTATAACTCAGAAAAATTTTGAATTCGTGTAATAATGTTTATGAAAGGAAACTTTTTGTGACATTAGATCTATAAAATGAATAATGTTTGAAGTAATGAGAAATTTCATATGCCTGGTTTGAAATATACCAAATTAGTTTTTTCACACGTTTTTGCTACTTTTATAAGTTTTTAATTAGATACATTGTAGGGATAGAAGGATATTCAGTAAGACTGTGTTCAAACAAAAGAACTTTTTTTTCTATTTCTTTACATAAGCAAGACAATATGCAGCATGGATATATTTCAAGTGTCTGTTCTAAACTGATTTGAAAGTGTTCTTGGTCGAACACCAAAATGCAATCATGCTTCAAGATTTGCTAGAGGAAACAGTTCATGTTAGTTTAGCAATGTTTTTGACAAAAACGATCAAGATAAATTATATAGCTCAAGATCTTTGACACCATTTTCATTTTGCTGATACAGTAATCAGCTCGTCAAATATTTGAATGGATCTTATAATTATAATATTATTAAATTCCTTAAACAAGAAAACATTCTTGGAAAAGTAAAACAAGTATGCCCAAAGGCAGAATGTCTAGCACACCAGCTGTCAAGTTAGACCTTGACCTTAGACACAGGGACCTGGTTCTTGCGCATAACACTCTGTTTCATAATGGTGAACATCCATGCCAAATTACATCAAAATCCCACTATGCATGAAGAAGAAATGCTCCGGACAAACTTCAATTTGACATTTGACCTCCAACTGTGACCTTGACCTTTAAGGTAGAAACATGGGGTTTGCGCATGACACTCCCTCTCATTGAGATAAATATTCATGCCAAATATAAATAAGATTTGTCTATGTATGTCAAAGTTACAATTTGGACAAAATTGGACGGACGCGCATACACCGGCCGCCAAAAGTGATGACTAAGTCAAACTCCGTAAGTGGGCTCGACAAAAAATGAAAAATTTAAATTCAAAAGTTTGAATGTCTTAAACCTTACTATAAATGATGAGCAACGCAACTTTCCATAACTGGAATTTAAACGAGCATTTGTTCTTGGAAGAACTATAGTAGACTGAAATATTACGGTGTTCGTGATTTAGGTAAAATAATTTTGAGTATTGACTTTGTACACGATTTAAGGTATCGGACCCGTAATAGAGTACCTCCTTTTTGTAGAGTATTCAATTCCTACCATAAACCTACTTTACTGCAATTTAACTGGGGCGTAGGTTCAAGCCCCACTGGGACCATATTTTCCTTTTTTCTAGTAAGTTTTTACTTCTTTTAAGATTTATTATGGATGTATTGTACAAAAGTGGAAAATTTTCATTTCATAAGCGATTTCTTGCTGTTCAAAGTGAATTTACCTCTGAATCAGGAGGGGTAGAGTTAGACATCTTTAAAAATACTGAGTAACTTGCGGTAAAAGTTCTCTATTTTGCCTTCATTCTTTAGATTACATATTGTGGAAGAAATGCAGGTAGGTTTTACTTCTGCCCCAAGGTTATTTTTAAATGAAGTGAGCAAAATTCAAGACAGACCCACAGGATTTGACCTTAATTTTTGTTTGAGTTAGAAGTCTGTCTCATTAAATTTGTTTACTTGAGGCACCCTAGAAAAAATGATATTTACAGTTTTATTGTGTATTTTATAATTGTTTAACAATAGTTTGATATTTCTTTTATCAAAATTAATGCTGTAATGAATTCTCTGCAAACGGTTTAGATAGTGGCCATCACATTGAAATTTGTCTCTACTTGAGCTTTAGGGAATTCCATAAATTATACAAAATTTACAAAAAACGGCACGGTAAAAGTTGTTTAAAATTTGCAACACAGTGCGAAACATGTTCAACTTTAAGAACATACCAAGCAAATGCCATTGTCTAAACATTACCATTAGGGATCCAATACCCTAAGTCAATTATTTCCGATTATTGACAGTGTACACGATTAAAGCCCTGCTCCACGGCTATTCAAATTCTATTGTGTGTATGCAACACATGATTACAATAGGTAACAGTTAACGACCACGCGCCACACTTTAGCACCACAGATATGTTATAAAGAATTTTATATAAAATAGACTCTATTTTGACAGGCGTCACTGTTCATAGTCAGGATTTTTATGTTTTTTTCAGTGACAATTTAAGGTTAAAAGGTAGGACTGGAGCAGGTCTTTGAGGTCAATTATTTCCGATTATTGACTTTATACAAGATTTAGATTTAGGTCAATTATTTCCATACACGATTTAGGTCAATTATGTCCGGAAGACCTGGAATGTAACTAAGCTTTCCCATCTAACAAACGGAATTCTTTGGGGTTCGTTACAGATTTGTTAAGGCTGTTTTCTTTCGTTACGGTCATTTATGTTTATAGAGAAAGCTTCCTGGGCATGAATAAACAAATTACTGAAATAGGTCATACATGGGATCAGTATCAATTGTAAATTAGAATATATAGTGTGGCAAAATCTCGTTTTGTCAAAAGTAAAGTGCATACGTTCGATGAAATGTACACATGCACTGTTTATTCCGAAATTCGGACACGTTTTTACTATTAAAAAGTTTGACATAATTGCTCAGCCTGTGACACAGTCTAATAATGCATGCAAAAAACATTTCTGACAAACTTAAGATAAAGATACACAGCTGAAAAACAAAATAATACAGGATTATTTATTATTTTTATGTAACCTTGTTAAGACAGTAATACATTTTATATACGATTGCGTTACTTCTATTTGTGTAAGCATTTATGTAATAAAATGACACGTTCAACGTTCTTGCCACTTAAGGAAACATAGTATTAAAACGATATTGCAATTTTACAATTGCGCACAAATGATGAACTTGATAAAATTTTACACTGTCAGGATGTAAATCAATGTTAATGTGAAACAAAAGCAGCCTTTTTACACTAACAGTGTGTAAGATACATGTAATGCCAATCTGACTAAAGTACATCTCCTATTACGCTACGCATAGGATCTGACAACGAGCTATTGATGGCATCGTTCTGACAACCCTTCCGCTAGCCAATCAAAAGCTACCTTACAGCATTCTGTAAGCTTTATAAAGCCTTGAGTTTCGATATCAACAAGTTTTATGTCGACAGATTTCAGATAGCCGGTTAGCTCAGTCGGTAGGGCACTTGCGCTGTAAACGAGAGGTCCCAGGTTCGAGCCCTGGATTAATTAAAAACTTTTTCGTACTCTTTGACATTCGAACAAGTTGTCTGATTGGTTCAAACAAAAATAGATTTGCGAAAATAAAAATAGCAATATTGGAAATCCAAAATATACAGAAGACGAATGTGAATGTGTCGTTTTCAGATCTTCGTTTAGAAGATCAAGTACTTCAGTCAGATTGCATGTAATGCAAAAATACCATGTGAATTTAGTTTACATGCTTTGTATATTCCTTCGATTACTTAACCTGTTTTATTTTACATTGCCAGAAACTTAAAATTTCAAATATTTCTATAAACACCTGTATTGAAATATCTAAAGCGTTCATCATTCGATGACGTTTTATGTTTTAATTTTCGCGATATAATAACTTGTAATATTATTGTGTAACATACTTCCAAAATCATTTACTACAATATTAAGAATTTGTACCATTTAGTACCCTAAAATTGCACACCAACGTATTATTTGAAGACCGCATGCTATGAAAACGCGAGATGTACTATTGCTTGGTTGCATTCTTTACTTCCAAAGGATCATTTTTACAAATTTTATTAACTATCACAACAGCAATCTTTAAGTGTCGTGTGGCGGCTGTAAAAAGTCTCCCCGTACTTGAATTCAGTGTAAGTTGTTATATTTTCTGGTCGTTTGGGATCATGGAGTCCATTTAACATTATGTGTAATAGAGTTCAACTTAAGCCGCCGGTGCTAGGGGGCGTGAGAGGTGCTTTACATTTCATTACCTCTCAAGAACATACTCAATCAAACCGAGTCTTCTCAGTGTTGTTATATTTTCTGGTCCTTTGGGATCATTGATTTCAACTCATTTAGATTTGAAGATTGAATACTGCTTAAGCCGGTGCTAGGGGGCGTGGGCAGTGTTGCATTTTCCATTACTGCTCATGAACAGACTCAATCAAACCGAGTCTGCAATTTTCACTGTTTGCATTGTTCTCGGTGCTTCCGAGGGATCTACTTTCCAGATCATATTCTATTATTCTTCTTGGTTGCAGTCTTTGCTTCCAAAGGATCTTTTTACAGATTTTATTAGAAAAAAATATAACAATAAATATCAAACACAAAGAAACACTAAGCCACGTAAATTGGAAATGCACAATTGAAATGAAAGCCTTAAACTAAATGCAAACTTTCAGCAACGGCTATTTCCATGCTTGTACAGACAAACTCATATGCAATTAATTGAGATCATAAATGTATAGGCGACGTATGCCATTGAAACAAATTGAAACGGGAAGTATTTAGGTCATTTATCTATGTAACGAAGCTTACATGTCTATTTTCTTTGCCTCAGTATCGCTTCGTTTAGGCTGCATTAAGGCTAATTTGTCCTGTTTACGACATTTATAACTGCTATAGAATTTAATTTGATGTCCAAGCAGGAAAAAACTAAATCATTTAAATCATTTAAATTTAGAGAGGTAACATTCATTTATTAAACAGAGAAAATAGAGCGGCATTGTCTGTCTTGGAGGAAATAAATTAAATTGCCTTCGCGCTAGATATTTTTGATATCATTGACATGTTGCCTTGTCCCACTGTAAGGTCAAATCTTAGACTAAATTTTTTATGATCAAGGTAACACACCTAATTTGACCCATTTTGTAGTGTAGTAATCTTGAAGCAAACTACTTTTAAGTGCCTTTTCTGCACATCTAGGCAACTCTTTCAAACGCGCAGTTATTCAACTATTTGTGCAATAGATAACATAAATTTTCCCTACAGATATAGAAATAACTCAACATTCCATCAGACATTTTGAAGTAAGATATATCTGTGAGGTTTTCATCTTAATTTCAAAGATAAATAAGTTGTTTTTCCTTCATACAAAGCACTATCTGAGATATTTTGGCACATAAATATTCATTAGCAGTTGATTACTTGATTTCAAAGATACAATTGCTAAAATTTAGCCATTAGAATCTTACAGTAAAACCTCTTTCTGTTATTGACATATCTGAAAATCGAATACCTCCATTTATAAGGAGATATTTTCTTTGACACGAGCTGAAATTCTCGATTAACTTACATCCCCAACGACACGCGGCACTCCTCTTGGAGAATTTGCACAATTAGATTAATCATAACCGGTGTTAGTTCTTTGAATAATGAATATAAATGTAATCATTTCAATGTCCCTCACTTTCGTATGTTTTTTTTTTAATTCAGTGTAACGTCATCTGATCAAATACTGGTGCATTTTATGATTGAAGGTTTATAAAGCGCATCCTTGCAGAAAGGAGCTTGACTGTCTTTCAATGGGAGGTTATGAAATGGACAGCACCCCTCACATTCCTAGCACCGGCTTTAGCGCTTTAGTGGAATAAAAACTGTGAGAAATTTGCTTATCACAACTGTCATAGTGGTCAGTGGTCACAGTGTACAGCAACATAAATATTCCTCTAAAGTTAAGACCAAGCGCTCATCTAACGCAATTTGCGTAAACAGTGAAATCAAATCAATTGCAGGTTAAAACTTCTGGATCTGTAGACACCGAGATATTGAGTTATTTGATTTTTCCCTGGGTGACACACAGTGCCATGTAACTTCCAAATGTGTCTGTTACAATTTTCAATGTACATCGATCTTGTCATTGGTTCAAAGTTGCTATAGAATACATTTTGCAAACTGTTGTAATAATTAATTGTCTAAATTGATCATAAATGTTTAGATTTCCTTGTATGTGTCATTGCTATGCTTCTCAATACAGCAAAGAAAAAATATAGAGGATATTTGTTTGTTTTGAATGAATATGGAGTATATCTCACTGAGAAGTGAGAAAATTTCAAATATTTTCACGAGCGTAGCGCGAGTGAAAATGTGAACATTTTCTCACTTCGAGGTGAGATATATTCAATATTCACGAAAAACAAACAATTTTTCTTTTTGTTTTATGCTCAATTACGTTGAGATGTGCATTTTCCAACAATTTTCAATCTCTGCGCGGGAAACAGACGCGCATAAACAGACATGACGTCAGACGTGTTGTGACGTTAGAAAGACGCACACAACATAAAGTTCCATTTTATTTTACTTTTTGCTGCTTAACGTTATGAAATTCTCATTAAGTAAAATAATTTGAATCGAGAAATATATTATAAAGAACAAAATGCGACTACAACTTCCATCCTGTTTTAAGCAAATAATTTAAAATTTATAAACAATGTATGGGGGGGGGGGGATTCGGAGCTATATCTCTCAGTCACAGTGTGAAAATATAGATTTCATATTTGCACTGTGTGTGCGATGAGATTTAAAAATATTCAACTGATAGAAAACAGTATTTCATTAGTTAGCATAAGATAAAAACTCCTTTCTTCTTTAGTTCTGCCATACGAAAAGCTAAAGATGTTGTGATTTTGTAAGATAGTAATGGCAGGTACTGAAAAAACTTCAATTATACCAAATGATACCAAACGAAATTGATGTAATATAACAATAAAAAATTCTTTGTTTTTCCTTGTACCAAAAAAAAAATCGAAATAAATTAACAAGGTGTTTAAAACAGAGTCAGGTTCAAGTAACTACATAAGAAAAACATTTGATAAATTCTTGTTAAAAATCCATCGAATGATTCAAAAGCAAATATAAAATCTAAGCAAACGGCATTATGTGCGTTGATCATGTTTCGGGTTACACCAAGCGTATGATTATCAGATTATGACGTCTCTCTTACAAGTTGCAGTCCTATATCTTACAAGCCTTTTGATCCGAACTTAACTGCTGCCTAAGCGAGATTCTTCCATTAAATGAAACATTATATCTAATATACTTTGTGACTAAGACTTAAAAAAAAGCAAAATAAAAATAATAAAAACAATTAAGTCAGGTCCCTGTTACTTTGAACTTTGACATAGTAATCCCTCTGGAAGAACTTAATAACAATTAACAGTTTTAAAGTCGTAGTCGTACATACACTCTAGAAACCATTTTAGTGTCCAGGACATTGTGACTTTGATCATTAACTTACTTGTTCTATAAACAACAAGGTTGAAACGGGCGTAAAAAGAACGAATATTTGTTGAAAAAGGGACTCTTTCGTATATTTTATACCAATATGTTTTAGTTAAAATGTATACAATATCTTTCTTGTACCGTTATTGTTTCCAGTTGATCCTAAAAGCAAACATAAAATGTAAAAGAATGTTAAAGATATAGCTATAATATGTTGCAGGTGTATATCACCTAAGTATTGCAAGTTCGGTTAGTCCATACCCACAGGTTGCAAATGCATGAAATACCTGAGGTTAAGCTAAAAAAATATAATGAAAGAATTGAAAGACAAATACACGACAAAATTAAATGAACCAATGTTCTGGTGAAATGTGCGATGACACCGTTCGATGTCGGAAAGAGATTTAATACTAACGATATAACTGTTACATATTGACTGTGACTCAATGCAGACTTGATATAAATTACAGACTCCGGTATATACCGGATTAACTAAATTTGAACGAAAAATATCTTAAATGTATATATTTTGTAACCATGGTGATACTAACCCTAACCGTTAGTCAGTATTGTATGCATATTATACACTAAATGCGTGCGGACATGCAAAAATATGCATATTTTTGCCTTGCGCTACAAACTGAATATCACTTCCAGGCATGCGCAGAAGAGTTATATCGGTTACATTTTAGCGTGATTTTGTTGGATTAAGAGACATTAAAAATAGTGATTTGTCAAGCGTTTGACGCATGTAAAGAAAGACCACAGGTACCTGTACATTATTTCAGGCTTGTGTTGGCACCTAGTAGAACCGTTGACATTCCGTAAACCAGCCACGCAAAAAGATAGGTCTCGAAACAACATTTGGTGTCACCCCGGTATTGAAGTACTTCCGGGTCGTTGTATCCTAGGAAGTAGTTCTTTGAATTTTTGAAGTTCCCAATTTAATGCTATCCCTACTTTGACAAGTTAAATTCCAAATGTATTTATTGATACTGTGTACATTTTTTGTCATTTCTGATGTCTTTAATAGTTGTTTTATGTATGTCTTACAGGACTACATTTCTGTGCGGAAGGATTAAAAAACTACACCAGACTGGGGGCCATGTTAGATGTCAGTGGGAAATTTAAACATGGACTAGATACTTTGATGTGTAGCAAAAAAGTTCAATGTTGATCGTGGTGTTTTTCTGTGATATATTGACTGGGATAGTATTACTCTTCAGAAATACAGAGCTGTCAATGCTGCAATTTTGTTGTGAAATTCACAATCCATGTCCAAAAGTGCTTGTTTTACTATAATACAGCAAAGAAGGAGAAATTGTACTGGGCCGACACCATTTGTAAGGAGCAAGTGACTCTAAGCGGGCGACCTTAACCACTTGGTCGTGGATGTCCCTATAACGGTTAAGAGTCTCCTTATCTATATAAAAAAGGTTTTACTCATGATATCTTTTAGGACAGTTTTCAACAATCAGTAAAAGTGTTTTCTTCTTTAACAACAAAATATTTCAGCTATGCCATTTCATTTTGTTCCATCCACATTCATACTTTCAGCACTAGGACAACCCCCACTCCTTTTGTAAGTGTTTGAACAGATGTTGTGCAGAGTATGTATACAAAATTGCATGAATTATTAAACGGTTTAATTTAGGAATGTTGTGAAAAGTGTTAACTTAAATATCTGGCGACGCTTTCAGTTCAGAAAGCAGACGGTTCAAAAAGTTGATTACAAATCAAACAGTATGATCTTAATTATCTATATCACGGAAAGGATGTTTGTATGAAAGAAAACATTATTAGACTGGGAACACCTTGCAATGAATTAGAGATACCTAATATCCTTAAGGTCGCAGCAAGTGTTTAATCTCCTAAAGGGTGTGTAATTGCAATGCTTCTTTTCATGTCCACGAAACCCTGATGTATGAAACCGTTAACTTCTTAACTTAATCATGCTGTACACGATTGATTCTGCCTTTGCGACCAGTGTAGATCATGATTAGCCTGCACATCAGTGCAGTCTGATCATGATCTGCACTGTTTGCCATTCAGTCAGTATCTTTTTTTTTTTGGTAAGCACCTTTTTTAAACAGTTATTGGTACAGTCCAAACTGAAAGATGGACAATTTCATTGTAGAAATTTAGCAGGACAAGGGTTAATACCATACGTTATGCTGCCTACTCTAATTAATTGAAATGTTAGATAAAGAGAACAACAGACCTTCAGTGAAAAAAGATAATGGCAAAACCAAAATAAAATCTAAATAGCTGTTGATAAAGAGACATAATTCAAATAAACTCAAGCGATATGACTTCTTTTGCGTTTCTGTGGTTGTTTGTAGTCACACCAGTTTAATTAACGTTCTTTGATATATGATAAGTTGTTTTGTATTCTCTTGTGGTATCAAATATGGCTGTGATGTATTAAGAAAAGTGACATTTATATGTGATAATAACTACATTATACGTATTGTTTCGAAACGACGCCGCACTTGATGGTGTCCATACGATATTGCAATATGATTAATATATGCAGTATTTCTCAATGACAACATGCAGTTTCAGTTACAGCACAATGCAATACGGTTTATTTTACTGTTCAATCCTATGCTAAAGGTTTTTTTCTCATCTCTAAAAATACTAAAATTGTTACAATGTATTTGAAATCTAATCGTAATCTTGATATCCATTAAGGTTTGGAGATATATATCTGGTTTCGAGGTCTAATCACACTTGATATTCATTAAGATTTTGGAGATTATAGCTGATTCAGAGGTCTATTCACAATTGATATCCATTAATGTTTTTGAGATTAATACAAACGTAATTGATTCAGTGGTCTAATCATACTTGATATCCATTTAGGTATAAGTAATATATAGCTTATTCACAGGTATAATCACACTTGATATAAAATTATGTTTAGGAGATTTACTGTTGATTTAGAGCGTATTCTCATTTGATATCAATTAAGGATTTGGAGATTTATAGCTAATTCAGAGGTCTTATCAGATTTATGATATCAAATAATATGAATTTGTAAAGGTGCAGCTAGTTAGACGGTATTGAAATAAATCAGGATAAAAATAAAAAATGTTGGTCAATAAATCAACTTTTGAACAGCAAAACCTTTGCACTGTATTTATTTTTAATCAAATTCTTGGATTTACTGATGCATATAAAGACACTTTATGTAAGCTGTAAATATATGATTTACAAATATTATTTTTATAACATGGAACAAATCATTAATATAAAAAATATACTACTAGAGAACGACTGCTATTCCAATAGCAAGGAACAACGGTCCTTGATATAAGCTGTAAATACACTATCGACTATTATTCCAATAACAAGGAAAAATATTCAAGAATAAGCAGCGTTTAAAGAATGGAGCCGTCTAAAACCGAAATTTTAGAGGAGTATATATGTATATAATATACACAGAATACAAATGTAAATTTATACACACAAACAAAAGGGACAAAAACAATAAAAGTAAACAGTGAGTATCGCCATGGAACTTGCAGCAGCAAAACACCACTTCTGAGTTTGAACCAGTTAATGTCGCGTCACGCAGTAAATAAACGTAATCCTCGCCGGGTATATCCCTGTCACACGTAATGCTATTAATAGGCATGGTATGTAAATACTGGTGTAAAAACACTTAAAGAACAATGTAGGTATAAACTCAAAGACTTTCTTTACATACAAAAGATTTTCGGGTTTGTTTTAAAACTGTCATTCAGGTTCATCAGTATAATTTATACTGTCTAAGAAAGTGAACACGCATACAGATGATCCTTAAAGTAACAATGTCATAGAATTGTATGTGATATCATAAAGCATACTTTCCATGACATCCACTCATCAAAGTTTCTCCAAAATATATAAATCAGTTTACTATCAAAAGATTGAAGTAATATTTGGAACAATTATTTCTTGTCTAGGTCTAATCATTATACGTATGTCTGGCGCTCAATGCAAATAGTCAATGGTATACTTTTGTCTACAGTCTCAGAGGCAGACTCTGCAGTTCATTTCCGCCAGAAAATGAGCAGATTAAGCAACGAGTGCTATAGGCTAAACTTATAACATTTTTCATTTCATGTCATCAAAAATATAAATTTCCTCTTCCATGCAATATTCGTTTTAACTAAGATTTATAGTAAAAAACCTATCGTGTTTGATAGCATGGAAATTGTTCACTTTGTGATAAAAGCAGCAAACCCTGTACATTGCATTTATCAAAATATAGGCTATAGAGCCTTCAAGAAATTTTAAAAATGGCCGCCAACATGCACAAACAATTCAGGAATACTCAATAGAATATTGTTTATGTTGATATTTCGTTTTGTATATAAACTGTTTTAACATATTTTATACCATTGTACTGGTACTGGATTATTTTTGTCCAACAGATAAGTTGTTTTGAAATACTATCAATGTTTGTATTAGTTTTGAAGGTCAAAAGGTAAATAAATGGTCTAAAACATATATTTAAGCTTTTATTCATACGTATTTATGATTATGTATTCGGTGTAAAGTAAGAGGTTGTGTATAAATTGCTTAGCTATGGTCATAATCTATATACATGAAACAGTAACGTTCTTGTTGGACTTATGACGTACATGCAAATGTGCTTAGACCACATTTTATAAATTTGCAGGTACTTTATCTCGAAATTGGTAAAGACAATGAATAGCGTGCTTAGGAAAAATGCTTTACAAAGGGTACAAATTTAGTCATGATATGTGTCTCTTTTCAGAACATTTCGTTTTCAGCATAATAGTAGCAACTGATAAATAAAAGCAATAGATCAAAGTTACTTCCCTTTGTTACGTATTTCCCATTTGTTTGTAGCAGACTTCCATTCCTGTTCAGGTTTTTGAAGTTGTTTTCTTGAAAATGTGACCAATTTTAGAAGATTTGCTGATATATTTAGGTTGTTAGTCATTCCTATGTACTATTCTTTTGGTTTGAATTATATTAAGCAATGGTAACTTTTTAACAGGGTCATGCTCGATGACTTTTAAAATTTAAAATTATTCGGATATGCACTAGTAATTGGATAGATGGATGGATTAACAGCAATTTTGCGCTAATATCAAGATTATTGGTAGTATTTTATGTTTAGATATATGACTAATAACAAGTGTATTATACTAATTTTAGAATTCATTAAAGAGTGTGGTAACATTGTATTTTTATGTGTAAACGATTTCGGATGCATTAATATGATTTGGCATAGAAATTTGCATTGTAATTGTGGGACTATATGTGGTGTATGCACACTGAACTTATCATAGCATCGGGTTTTATGATATATAAAACAACCTATAAATATTTGACGTAATATATTATTAATAATTGACACTGAAATTAATTTATTATATAAATATACACTTGAGCTTACATATGTCACTAGCAAACCTTTTCCATTGATTTTTGCCAATGACTATTCAAACTATGAACGATGGTTTTCAGTACATACATGTGACATGATGGATTTAGATCGTATTCACCATGATGTGGTCGAGCAGTTTGAAAATGGCCACTTTATTGTAAGCAAATCTGATTATGCTTTCTCCTTTTGACCAAACTCATGAACAAATAGTAGTAATAATAATAATAATAATAACAACAGAAAGAAACAACAACAAACAAACTTGTGAAAGACGATTGCAGAGCCATCGGTCTTACTGAAACTCAGACCAACTTTAAAGATAAATGGTATCAGGGCAGGAGGTATGTATTTGAGTATTTGTAGGAATGTAAGAACCATTTACAAAACGAAGCCAAAGATATACGGCACCACGAACAGACCTATAGCACACAATTAAAGTCTGTAAAACAGATAAATGACACGCACAGTCACTGGAGATACAGCAAATCCATTTAAAGTGTATAAGAAGATCTGCTAGTGTTAGATTCTCGTGGTATACTTGATGATCAGACTAAGGAGACATTCATGCAAATAGAAAGGATTGGCAAGAAACAATATGAAAATTTCATAATGGAACGATTCTATACAAGACAAAAGCCTATTACAGATCCAATACAACAGAACATGTTTCCGCTTTTCAGTAGACCTTCATATAAAGAAAAGAGCAAAGATTTCCTCACTGATGGATCAATTTTCGCTTTTCTCTTAATTGTACATACCATGTCAGGTACGCAAGGGGAACCTCAGTGGGTGTTTCGTACACGAGAACAATAAATATCCACCTTCAGTTTCATAGTTTGGACGTCTTAGAATAGGAAACAAGTCAGAACTGTTAAACTATGTAGAGCAGATATGCACCCCACACCCCTGAATACAAAACGCCAGATGTAGATGTGAATATTCTGGATAGTGCAGCAATTATCAATATGTTAAAGTCAAAGGGTTGTCAACAATTTTGTGGGCATTCAAAAGATGTATTCATACCCTTTGTTGAACGTCAAATACAGTCCTCTTTGGGATGAATGCATAACAAATAGTCTTGAAGCTGCAACAAGGGGAAAATGTTGATATGGTATTCGTAAAAGATGGGACCAAAATTGTCAATACAATTTTTGTATTTGAGGCATAATTTGAAACTGCCATATTCGATGCGTGCCTTCAGGCTTTTGCTGTGTAACATTCTCCAAGTGCAATTTTTTGTGTTATAAAGAGGATTCTATCGACAAAAATGTATTTAATCTCGTTAACAGCAGAAGTCGCCTTCAGAAGAGCTCACCGCGCAATCTTTTCGTTGTAGAACTCGTGTAAAAGACCTTACGTAAACTAAGTATTTTAACACGACCAGCTAATAACTTACATACTTGCAGAGCAAATCAGTCTCTAGTTATTTTGCAATAAACCGACCTTAAACTATGCTTCGCGCGCACCTTGTTTTGGCCAATACATGGGCTTAGCACGCAGTTGTAATTTACGTTTGATGAAAATACTTCTCTGATTCTCGTCTAACGGTATTTGAAGTATCTAAATAAGGTTTATTCTAGAATAACCCTCGTTTGTCGATCTTATGCGTAGAAATATATCACCCAGGCCTTCGTGATATATTCATATGCATAAGAACTCCAATCTTGGGTTATTCTACGATAAACCTAATTTTGATACTTATTATTTCATTATTTCATAAATTACATTCCCATTTCTATTCAATTTGTAGCAGCATATTGATCTATCTTTGTCTTTTAAAACTTTTTGACTGCAAAAATGCTTACTATAATATGTAACACATAATATCAATTACAGAAGACAAATTCTGTAATAAGATTTTATAGATCGAAGCACTAAATATGATTACATATATAGGTGCGCTTCCATACTTTTGAATGTAAATAAAGAATATAAAGTAAATATGCAGGTGGGCCGGTGGTCTAGTGGTAACAAGCTTGACTGTCAATCCAGAGGACCGGGGTTCGAATCCCGGTCCAGGCACTGGAAATTTTCTGAGATGCTCTTGAGTGTCTCCCACCCAATTAGAGGCCTGTACTGGTTCTTCTCAGGAAAGACGGCTTCACGTGTATCGGTGCTATACACCGGGTACGTTAAAGAACCAGACTGTCTATTCAAAAAGAGCTAGGCTAAGTTAGCCGGACACGTCTGTATCTAAAAAAATCACTCTGTCTGTTCTGGGGGCTCTATTTCACTCTGTCCCTCTGGTCAGTTGCTCTGTTTCTGTACTAATAGAGGATGATTTCGCGCCCTGTGTGGCTGCAGTTGCTGTAAAGCGCCTTTGAACTGGAAAAGGGCGCTATATAAATCTGGTATAATAATAATAATAGTTATAATAAGTTTAAGCTTTAAATCTTAATGTCTTCATAATCAGAAAATAAAGGAGCGTTGCTATCTACATTGGTGCTCTTGTTTTACATTTTAAATACTTGACAAGCATCAATGGCTTTTTATATACCTTCATTCTTCAAGGAATATCCCTTACAGATAGCTTAACAGCTTTTAACTTTTTACAATTTTAAATATAAAGACAGCTTTTGTCGTGTATTTATCTCATTTTCACTTTGATTTTTGTTGCATACAGTTTTGACAGGTACACAATCATATCTAATCACTCTTCCGATTAGCCAGGTATCCCATTCGTTTTCTCATTAAGTCGTTATTGCACAAGTTTAGTTTTTAGAAATTCCCTCTTGCATCAAAACAACAACGTAATAGACAATTTGTGTTTAACATTGACGCAACGTTGTTGTTGGCATATGACGATATTTTGCAATTTCCCAATTGACTCCAACGTATCTTGCATATTTCGCCTGTCTAATTATTTGTGCAAAGAACAATTATAGTCAACACATGAAATAAATGTCAGGCGAGACAAACAAAATGTAGAATCTTATAGTTCCCTCACCATGCTAAATTTCAGTAATGAACTTGTCCGTCTTTCAACTTGGACAGTACCATTAACTGTTTTGTTAGGGGTGCATACCAAAAGGATACTGACTGAATGGCAAACAGTGCAGGTCATGATCGGATGTACTTGCTGATCATGATACACTGGTCGAAAAGGCAGAATCAGTCGTGTCCAGCATGATAATGGTTAAACAAATCACAAATAAAAAGTAGTATAGTTGGAGATGTAGTAGTTATGAAAACAAGTCCGACGTAGTTGTGTGAATCACAAATACACTCATTTTCATTAGCATGAAAACGAAAAGCGAATTTAGGTGAATTTTCAACAAAAAAATGCTATGCCCTAAAATTATGAAATTAATCTCATTATCTCTGCATTCATACATAAACATATAAATATACTGATCTCCTACAAGCAAAATTTCGTTCGTAAATTAAAATTAATCGAATTTCTTTCGGTAAACGATAGCTTATATTGCGAAAGAAAATGTTTATGTGATAGCAATATAAATCCTTTGAAAAGTCTGTGAAATGAAACACATACACCTGCATTGCTTAGATAAGTGATTCTTCGGCAATGAAAATAGACGTTTCTGAAACTTATACAGAAATTAATAAACTACTTGAAGTGATTTCAATTTTATTTAGTCGACTTCCGTCTAATTTGGGAACATTCATAACCGTGAGAGCTACAGACACAGTGAATTATTTTGTCATTCCAGATAGAATAAAATTTATTTGTAGTTCCTTTTTATTAACTGTATTGACAATTCATTCTTATTCTGAGACGACTGAAGAAATTTTGTCCAAAGACTTTATTCGCTATATTAGTTTTGTATTATCTCTGCCGGGAACATTCTTCGCCTTTTTCATGATGTTTGTGTTTATACAACACAGAACTTCTTAGCACTGTTTTTTTTTCTTTTTCGAAACCTTTTCCATTTTCAACCGAGACGCTTTACTTTTGGATTTCGAATGTTAAAGTGTCAGAATAATTTGTATATCTCATATATTACTAACGTACCAAATAAGCACAGATAGTGGTTGACTCCATTTTTCATTCTATCATTGCTATAACTATAGCTGATTTGTTGTAGATAATAGACTTTTGGTCATTTGTGGCTGATTTGGCCGGGTTCATTATGTTGACAGCTGGATTCCAGGATCACACGCTATTTTATATACAATAGTTAAAGGGAACCAGATATTTGTTAGAGCACGTACTCGTTGTAAAATACTTTGTACGAATTTGAACCAATCAGAAACAAGTTCTGTAACTAGCACCAATCAAAGCTCACGTCTGCTAAGGTATAAATAAATAAGAGAGATCATTCGGTATCCAGCGACTGATGTACACGCACCGAGGATTCAACTAATAGTTTATCCAAGTACCTTGATGTGGATGTTATTACAACTACACGGTCAGGACGGATACATTATTAAAAAAAGGACATGTTTTAAGTTCATAGACTAAAGAATAGTTGCAGAATTTCAGCAAAGTTTCGAGTTGTAGGGCCAGCGCTTATGAGTTTTACCTTAACGGTAGTTGAACTCTATATACGGTAGCTAATATAGGCTGACCATCGGAAAGCTCAGGCAGAGACATTGTGTTTGGTAATCTACTGAGATAGTAAGAGAGTTCCAGCTTATAGACGAGGTTCAGCGTTATTGACGGAGTACAGCCAAGGCATTGGGGTTATACCTATATGGCAGTTGAATGCTACATTTTATTGTTAAAGATACTAAAGGCGTAGGCACAGCCCTAGGTCATATAACTCGTATCCTTACTAAAAGAAATCTAACAGATCAATCTTTACAGAAAATATAATTGCTGCAAATACTTTATCAAAAATCTCTAAAACAGTCATCTTAGTATAGCGTTCTCTACTATAATAATTTTAACAAGTAACATGCATAATGTTAAAGAAGTATATATTCTAAATTGTCTTTGAAAACATCATTATAGCTAAGTGTTCAAACAACAATATTGTCTCAGTCTAAACATTGTATGACAGTTTTGTAGCATTGTGTTGAAACCCATTAAGATTAATAATACTGTTCATGATCTTTCACAATATATTCATTTAGCTATCTTTAAAACCACAATTTATCAAATATTTGAATTGCTCAGACGGCGGATTTGTAAATAAAAAAGCAGAATTAAAATCCACAAAACTACGAATGCATCACTGTAAAAGTCAAAGTCATTCAGCTGGATTTGCGAACTTTGGAGTTTAATACTACTTTTGATATTGCACATGAATTTATATGGTTACAGTCCTTAAGGCAGGTAATCATAAAATATGTATCCAATCATGTTTTCTACTATGTTAATTAACATTCAAGGGTATGAGTAAACGATAAATGAAAAACAGGGTTTAACGGGACATATTTTATGTTCATAACAAAACTGTGGCACTGCCGCAGACATATCAGAACCAAAGGCATTATGAGCCTTTAAGATCGTTCTTTTCAGAAGATCTATGGAAAACTAAAATATAGTTGCCGTATTCACTATTTAGGTCAGTTTCTTTTGGAAAAATTTTGAATGTAACTGAGCATTTTAGTAATTTGGGGGTTCTGTGTGGATCTGTAAAAGATCTTTACGACTAGTTCTATTATGTTTTAGTCAAGTAATGTGGCCGTACCTTATCTAATCACATTTGGAGTGTACCGTTTTAAGCATGCATGTACCGTTTAATCTATTTGGAAATTGTATATAGTCTTTTAAGCTTATTGCAGTTCTAAAAATCGTATGAAAAGTAATATTTCTGACAAATACAAATGTGAAATGAAGGTACACAATTCTTTAGTGTGTTTATTTGTAAATCTGCCGTCATCGGTAAATCATTTATGCGACTCGTACAGAAGACGATAGTAATTTAAATTTTGAGAATGGTGCATGAAAAATACAGAAGAGGCTCCAATTCAAGAAGCTTTGGTAGTGCTTACGAGTGCTGGATGTAAAGCATCAATACGAAGGACTCTAAGCCTAATCTTAATTTAAGCTGGAGAAGCGAGGGCTCGAACTCATGACCCTAGATTCTAAGTCACTTTGTTTTACCACTGGAACACTGCGCCCGTTCTCGTCTTACGGTATTTATAGTCGTCAGTAACATGTGTCGAACAAGTGAACACATGTAAAACACAACACTCGGCTACATTACTCCTTGCCCCATGTGGTTCTGGGACGATCTGTGAATGAAAAGAATTGGAACCACTGCCTTACTCTTGCATGATCGTAAGAGGTGACTAATAGGGTCTTAACACTTGGTTTTGCTGTAACTCTGTGATTCCAGCAGGTATGCAAATTTTGATTCCATACTTCATGTTTTTATTTCGATGTAAATGAGATGTGAAACCAAAACTTGTAGTCCTGTTTGGCGCCATATAACCTATACTCGGTTGGTGCGCCGTAAAACCCAAATAAATAAATAAATAAATAAAACATTACTCCTGCTTGTTCTGCCTTGTACATGCATTGAGTATATTCATGTATGTTTAGTTACGTTGTGATTTTTCGAAGTATTTGCACGAGCCTGTTGTGGTTAACATAGCGCTTTTTTTTTACTTTGATTCACCTGGTGAAGGTATATTCAGCCCTGTTTATTGGTGATTAATATGTGGGTTTGAAAATAAAGAATCATTAATTTATTTCTAATAACAAATTAAAAAGAAAAAGTAGATGCGATCATACATTTGAACTTTTATATAACGATAACGATTTTTAAGTGGGAATTCATGATACAGTTATAATTAATGGCTTACTTTGGTCCTTATTGTGTACGCTTTGACTTCATTGTTTGTGTAAATGTTAATGACGTACAAATCTATATACTACTACATGGCTTCAGTGTTCGTGAGTTCCATTCTGCGTAAGGTCAGAAAAAAAATGTGCGTTTCCGCTAACCCAACTGACGCTATTACTGACTTAAATTGTTATTGCCAAAAAAGTATAAAAAATTAAATCTAAAATCATTAAGGAAAAATTGACAAAAGGTTACTCCCAAATGATATCAAATAAAATTTCAATTGCAAATGACACGTGTTTATTATGTATTATTATGTGTTCAACATTTGTTTGACAATAAGGTTTGTATTCTTGAAGAGCTTTACAGCATTGTCTTTTGCATTTTCTTGATTGAATGAGTGAGTGAGTTGGGTTTTACGGCGAATCGACACAAAATGGTCATATATTGCCGAGAAGAAGCCATACTGCGAACGCCAACCGTAAAGCATAAACATTTATGTAAAAATATAAAACGTACCTAAAAACATCCATGTAAAAATGTAAAGCACACTGAATAATGTAAAGCATATCTAAAATCATCCACGCAAAAATGCAAAGCACATCCAAAAGCAGTCATGCAAAATGCACACACGCATGCGTCAAAATATCAGCTGCAAACATAATAATATTGCAAAAGATGTAAATAAAAACATGAAATGTTAGACTTTTGGAAAAAACCCTATTTGCTTTAAAAATGATAAAATATTTCCGACTGAAACGTTTTCAAATAACTCTTTCAAAGATTGAACGTCATAATATGCACCGCGCTGTGTAGCAAAGTCCACACAGTCTATTAAAACATGTCTAATAGTTAGCGGTGTTTGACATGGTACACATTCGGGTTGATCTTCATTTAAAAGATAAGAATGAGTCAACTTCCTCCCTGCGAACAGATCTGTTCCCTTGGTGCCATTCCCCTAGAGTAGGTTTGATATCATGAAGTTTATTTAATGAAGCATTGTTCCATGACGATTGCCATTAAGATAAAATGTATTTGTTTATATTAGGCCTAAAATCGGTATGTGGTAATTTCAAATTAGATTGTGATAATGAAAGAGATTTCTTTGCTGCAATATCAACATCCTCGTTTCCATGAATACCAACATGACTGGGAATCCAACAAAATATGATAGACTTTTCTAAAGATAGTTCATAAACCTTGAGAAGAATATTTTGAATGAATGGAATGAAATACAATGTTCTACACAGTAGTGTTTACAGGCAAGACAAAGTTAAAACCATTATCATCCATTACAATAAATGCAAGGTTCAATTGTTTTAAACATTGAACCTCAAAAGCCTTAAGAATACAAGCACGTGTAAATAAGATTAACTGATTTACTCAAAGTGTTTTATATATCATTAGTAGCTTGTTACGACAACTAAGTAATTCTTTATATTCTTAGGTATTTAGTCACATTACTTCCTGAGATCTGTCTAACGTAAATTTCAAACAGCAAACTTTATGTCACTTATAGCGATTCGGGAGAACTATATTGGAGATTTCGGGAGTATTATTTTGGAGAAGAAAATGTCAAGCTGTGATATATATGTGTTTTGAGTTTTTTATGCCCCCGAAGGGAGGCATATAGTTTTTGAACCGTCTGTCGGTCTGTCGGTCTGTCAGTCTGTCTGTCGGTCTGTCAGTCTGTTCGCAATTTTCGTGTCCGGTCCATATCTTTGTCATCGATGGATGGATTTTCAAATAACTTGGCATGAATGTGTACCACAGTAAGACGACGTGTCGCGCGCAAGACCCAGGTCCGTAGCTCAAAGGTCAAGGTCACACTTAGACATTAAAGGATAGTGCATTGATGGGCGTGTCCGGTCCATATCTTTGTCATCGATGGATGGATTTTCAAATAACTTGGCATGAATGTGTACCACAGTAAGACAACGTGTCGCGCGAAAGACCCAGGTCCGTAGCTCAAAGGTCAAGGTCACACTTAGACGTTAAAGGATAGTGCATTGATGGGCGTGTCCGGTCCATATCTTTGTCATCGATGGATGGATTTTCAAATAACTTGGCATGAATGTGTACCACAGTAAGACGACGTGTCGCGCGAAAGACCCAGGTCCGTAGCTCAAAGGTCAAGGTCACACTTAGACGTTAAAGGATAGTGCATTGATGGGCGTGTTCGGTCCATATCTTTGTCATCGATGGATGGATTTTCAAATAACTTGGCATGAATGTGTACCACAGTAAGACGACGTGTCACACGCAAGACCCAGGTCCGTAGCTCAAAGGTCAAGGTCACACTTAGACGTTAAAGGTCATTTTTCATGATAGTGCATTGATAGGCGTGTCCGGTCCATATCTTTGTCATTCATACATGGATTTTAAAATACCTACGCATGAATGTGTGACACAGTAAGACGATGTGTCGTGCGCAAGACCCAGTTCCGTAGGTCAAAGGTCCTAAACTCTAACATCGGCCATAACTATATATTCATTCAAAGTGCCATCGGGGGCATGTGTCATCCTATGGAGACAGCTCTTGTTTCTAGTTCTTATCGTATTAGATATATACAGACAATCAGTGCACGTTATGCTTTAATAAGACAGGAAGCACTACAGTCACAGAGAGTATATTTGTCTTTTGAGACAGAAAATTATTATTTGTGGTTCCTTCTCATTTATTACATTGACAGTTTGACTTATTCTGAGACGACCTTTAGTTTTTTGTACGAAAACTTTCTTATCTATTTACCGTTGCATATCTATCACGGGATAATAATGATTGTTTTGTGTACAAGTTCAATAGTAAATTTTGTAATTCTCTCTTGGAATGGAAACAATCCTTATCTTGAAGAAATAGGTGTTGAATCAAATTTTAAAACCAACAATATTATTGTATAGTACATGTACTTACATGTTTCATTGAAAGATTTCGAAGAAAAAACTCCGCCCCCTTTCCTCAGTAGGGACAGCCTAGATCTACGGATCGCGCAGTTGTTAGCTCGAGCCCTGAGCTGTTAATACAATATTTAGGCGAAGGTCATGTACAGATTCTAGCTCAAATAGGATTTGAATTATAAGCTTTTCAATTTTGGACGGAGAGAATGACGCCTGACTGGACGAATAGCCGGACAAACAACGCCAAAAAATACCCTCCGCCTTTGTAGGGGGATTAGTGAGTAGGTCATAGGAAAAAGATGTTTCCTTTTGTGAAGAAAGCACCAAACGTCGTATGTAACTATTTGGAAGTATGTTGAATCCAAAAAAAAAGGAGGAGACACACAGTTTGCTAACCTCAATAAGCTTAAAATGAGGCCCCAAAATGAGACCTATATTTTATTTATCTTAATCATATATTTTTGAAGCAATGTCCAAAAGGTTAATTTATACCCTAAATAAGTAAATATAATAGACATAATATTTATTTAGTTACATATTATACACATTTTATATATAGGACACTGACAAATTACATAGATGAGGCCCTAAAAGGGTGAAAATTGTTTAAAAATTTCATTTACAGGATGACTTTATTTTTAAGTGTGAATATTATATCACTCAAGTAAACAAAACTAACTTTAGTATTTAACTATATCAGACATTTATATAAACATTCTTTACATTTTGAGGTTCATTAAGGGTATTTTATAAAACAAGTTCACATATACGTATACACTGTAATTCATATAACTTATTTTACAAAACTTATACTGTACATGGGGTGCAGATATCTCGATATGCCTATGGATATTATAATTAAGCATTCAAAAAGAGCAGCTAAAGAAGGGGTTATTTTGTGTTTTTCTTGTAATTCAGTACCGTATGTAATTTAAATTGATGTAAAACGTATTATACAAAACATAATTTATGTTTTTCAAGACAATTAATGACTTGAAGCTAAAGCATACGATCATCCTAATGTTTTCTTTACAACAACAAAAAAATGGAATGTGAACTAAATGTATTATTGTATTTATTATTGCTAATTATACTATATTCAATGATACTTCTTCTTCTTCTTGTCGTTCGCGACTACACTGTAAGACCAGTAGCCTCGATGAAACTTGTGGTTTGCCGCAGACCCTCAATGCCTCCATACAGTTTCTGGTGGATTGAGGTATCTATCGGCCAAGTCGCAGCTCGCTCCTGGTCATGCCTTTTAAATCTCGAAAGTATATGCTCCGCAGTCTGATCTTCTTCACCAAATGGACAAGTTGGCGGTGATGTCAGTCTGTATTTCTTGTACATGTGAGCATTGAGCTTGTTGTGCCCTGAGCTGAGCCTGGCCATCATCACTTGTTCAGAACGGTCAAGGAGATGAAAAGCATCTTCCTCCATCCTTGGTCTTGTTATTGCCTTGATGATGGTGACTTTCTCCTTGTAACGCACTAGTTCTGTTGGTTGTTCTGACTGAGCTCCTAGCTTAGCCAGTTTGTCTGCCTCTTCCTTGCCTGCAATTCCACAATGGGATGGAATCCACTGAAGTGCTACTTTGCAGGTTATACTCAGGCTCTGCATTCTCCTCGCTAGCTGCGGAGCTTTATTGTTGATCAGAGCTTCAATGACAGACAGTGCATCTGTGAGAAAGACGACTGATGAGCTTTCTTCTGCCGAGTCTTCAACCATTTAGACGGCCTTCATGAGTGCTTCAGTCTCTGCCTTGTAATTGCTCCAGTGTTTTCCTGTGGCTGCATGTAGTGTTTCTCTCTTGCCAGATGGGTATTGGAACATTTTCGTTTTTGTTGTGTTGAGCGACCTGTGGAGTTTTTACTTTTTCTATTTTATTATCACAGCAACATTTTTGTTTTTGTTGTGTTGAGCGACCTGTGGAGTTTTTACTTTTTCTATTTTTTTTTATGAAAACTCCTGCTCCTCCATCTTTGACGGCGCATGTGGCTGATCCGTCTGTTTAGACATGAGTCCATGATTCCAGAGGATAGTCTTCATTGAACATAGCAAGTATGAGGCTCTTCCGAATGCCTTCATCCTCTTGCTTCCCGCGGTCAAGACGAGAAACATCAAGTCTCACATTCACTGAGGACAGATCATTCGCTAGTGGGTTTATAATGTCTTCACTACCTAGGGGAGTCGTTGGTATGTTCAGCTCAATTTCGAACTCTCGGTTGAGTTTCTTTGCCTCATGTACGAAGCTGCTACGTTTGAGCCGATTCTTGGTGCAGCCATCTAGCTTGGTTTTCATGGGATGGTCTTGAAAAGACCTGAACTTCTCTGCTTGAAGCAGAACCTTTGATGCTAATTTATTTGAATTTGATTAAGATTTCATGTTTTAGAATCAGTCTAAAATCCGCATTCTTGAAAAGAGCACTGGTATTGTATGATAGATTAACCTTTGTACGGTTTGAACCAACGACATTCCTATTGATCTGACAACACCTTTACTAGTAGACGGTCTCTCTCACTGAACCCCTCCACAGAGCTTATAGCTATAAACATAAGTGCTGTGATTTACTGCAGACACCCAAAGAACGCAAAATAGTTACAAAAATTTGTTTAAAAGAAAATATTGATACAGAAATAAGAAAGTCAAGCCAAATAGAGTTAGATGTAATTTTTTTAAGGTAAAGATAAATCGATTAGTTTATAAACAATGTCTCCTTAAAATATGCTGAGCTACAGTTATCTTGCATATTAAGCCTTTGACAAAGAACTAATGTATTTTCTGTCTTAGGTTCCAAATCGGCCTATATAATGATATCATGTATCTGATAAAGAAATGATCATTAAGAACATTGTACTTGTGGGTCAGAGTTGAGTATACTCTGCATCTCGGTATAGCCAATGGAGCTCATTTAGCACGGGTAAAATGACTATTGCAGGCCATCCTAGTTATAATCATAGCTGATATGTGCTCTTTGTCCAACACAGTCTTAGGAATACCTCTCAGTAGCGCAATTAAAAGTCCTAGAATAATTGCTTGTTTAGGGTAATGCCCCAAGCATTTTTCGTGAACTTACAAAAGTTACGATCAGGTTACCCTAAACAAACAACTTTCAATATTTCACTAAAACTGTAATAGATTTGCCAGTATTTCACTCTCTAGCACACATGTCTTCAAAATATCTAAGTACACAGGACTGACTTGATACATTTATATCTGCCTTTGTATGTATTCTTGTAGTTACATTGATAAGTTTCATCCAACTTATAGCAGCTAACTATGAAGTGTATTACATAATTAAAGCCAGTTACCTGTTCTCTTGACCATTTCCAGTTGACAGGATTAGCAATGACAATGTATGCTATAAATGTCTGTTCACAACCTCAGTTACCTGCTTGATACAATGTTATTTGCTACACACGTAAACATCTCTTATGGGGTTGGTTTCAGTACATCTAATTGATTAAGAAAATACATTCTCTGGCTTCATTTTGATATTTCTTTGCATGATAGAACAACCTATCCTTCCAGTTGTCATGTGCGCTGCTTCTTGAATCTTTTAACACAGCATAACCATAAGTAAAGATATCCTATGCCTTGCAAACGTATTGAAACAGAATCACAACCAGATAATGCATTATAAAGAATGTTAACTTTAAGTCAAAGTCTACTTTCTTTGATGTGTCTTTTCCTGTTGGATGTTTGTCCTTGTTTTTATCCAAAAAAGAACCGGCTTACTACAGTATTAGTCAGCATGTACCAGAACTGTTTGGAACGACCAAATGAAGCTACAGCTAACAACTAGCAAACTGTTTTACTATAGAAAATAACAGAGTGTATCAGTATTGGTTGCTCTTAACATTATCACTTTGTGGTTTCGTTGTTATGCATCTGCGACAAACAAATGTGTACCATGTCGCATACCAGTTAGTACACCATATGTTCTGACTTCAAATTTTGGAACAATACATGGTCATGTTATAAACAAAAGTATCAAGCTGTAAGTCAGTAAATTGTGCTAGATAAATTTCTAGGTCCTAAATGAAATAAACAGCATAAAAACATCTAAACTGCCTGATGTTCACATTTGTAATATTTATAAATGAAGCCATGTTTGGATAGAGACATTAATGTATGAACAGACTAAATAGCTGGCCTTCTTTATTCTAGATAAAATTGACAGATTTCAAATGGCTACAGCTCAGAGCAGGACCCGTTTTAAATGTCTGTATCTTACATTTTTACATTTTCTTAAAGAATATTGTCAGTGCTGAAAAAAAACATCAAAAGAAAATTGGGGGGTCATGTGCTTCAGTCAAACAAACCAACTACAATATCAACTAAAAATGATACCCTAAATTGTATGACCTACATTTCCATAATAAATCTGTCATTCTACCATATTACTGCGAAAATGCTTCCTATATGTCATGGATAGATATGTTATGTGATTTCAGCAAAAAAAGTAAAAACGGAAGGAATAAAGATCTACATAGCAAAGGAGGACTCTTTGAATGCGACATTTTGCGACTATCATGATTTTTTTCCTAGTTTTCTATTTAGTGTCTGTATACCTTAATTGTGACCCTTGCATTGCTTAATTCTGTTGAATCAGAATTGACCAGTAATGACACTTGACTTTCATTACTATGTGCACTATAGAACCAATTAAATGCCAGTGCAATGACATATTCATGTATAAGAAATATATATTTGTCAAACAAATGTATTAGAGAAGTACTGGGAAACCTATTACAATTCTTAGATATCTACTGAAAGGGTGTAAATATCAGTTTCTTTTATTTTATGGGTCTTTGGATGAGTCATTTGATTTGAAAACATGATTATGTCATATACTGTTATGTAACATACAAAAATGAACCATTAAAGGGCCTCTCTTTTTGATATAAATCTATTGTCCTGATAAATACAGATATATAGGTTACTTCATGGACCTAAACGTGAATATTTTTTACTTTTTTGATATTTTATACATAAGATCCATGAATTCTGTTTCTTTACTGTTTAGTTCAGTAATATGACATTTTAACGATTGAAATAAATTAATTTGCCCTTAAAATGTGATTTTTAACAATTTCCCCTTTAAGGGCCTCATATTATTTTTCCTTAGTCATGTATATTGAATGTGTATAAATAAATGTAATTGAGTACATTTTGTGTCAAGGGTTATAATTGATTAAGGTAATGAATTAACATTTTTGAAATTGTTCTAAATATATTTAATTCAAAGAAATAAAAGGTAGTTCCCCTTTGGGGCCTCCTGTGTTGGTCTATTCAAGCCAACAAATCGTATATGTAGTTCATTTTTGATCCAGTATACTTTATGATATTTAAATACAAACTTTCATGCTTTCTTCATAAGAAACATCTTTTCACACGCAGTTTTGAAATTAAACATTACAGTAAAATCTGATTACCTACCTTTTTAGTATGTATCTTGAGAAATAAGAGTATTTTGTACTAAACTTCGTATATTTGTCAATACCAAATTGTTCATACATTTGAACTTTTATATAACGATAACGATTTTTAAGTGGGAATTCATGATACAGTTATAATTAATGGCTTACTTTGGTCTTTATTGTGTACACTTTGACTTCGTTGTAAGTTTGTGTAAATGTTAATGACGTACAAATCTATATACTACTACATGGCTTCAGTATTCGTGGGTTCCATTCTGCGTAAGGTCAGAAAAAAAATGTGCGTTTCCGCTAACCCAACTGACGCTATTACTGACTTAAATTGTTATTGCCAAAAAAGTATAAAAAATTAAATCTAAAATCATTAAAGAAAAATTGACAAAAGGTTACTCCCAAATGATATCAAATTAAATTTCAATTGCAAATGACACGTGTTAATTATGTGTTATTATGTGTTCAACATTTGTTTGACAATAAGGTTTGTATTCTTGAAGAGCTTTGTAAAGAGGAAATACATTTACTGAAAAAGATACAGCATTATCTTTTGCATTTTCTCGATTGAATGAGTAAGTGAGTTGGGTTTTACGGCGAATCGACACAAAATGGTTATCTATCGCCGAGAACAAGCCATACTGCGAACGCCAACCGTAAAGCATAAACATTTATGTAAAAATGTAAAACATACCAAAAAACATCCATGTAAAAATGTAAAGCGCACTGCATAATGTAAACCATATCTAAAATCATCCACGCAAAAATGCAAAGCACATCCAAAAGCAGTCATGCAAAATGCACACACGCATGCGTCAAAATATCAGATGCAAACATAATAATATTGCAAAAGATGTAAATAAAAACATGAAATGTTAGACTTTTGGAAAAACCCCTATCTGCTTTAAAAATGATAAAATATTTCCGACTGAAACGTTTTCAAATAACTCTTTCAAAGATTGAACGTCATAATATGCACCGCGCTGTGTAGCAAAGTCCACACACTCTTTTAAAACATGTCTAATAGTTAGCGGCGTTTGACATGGTACACATTCGGGTTGATCTTCATTTAAATGATAAGAATGAGCCAAACCGTTATGACCTATTCGACAGCGAGAAAGAACAACTTCCTCCCTGCGAACAGATCTGTTCCCTTGGTGCCATTCCCCTAGAGTAGGTTTGATATCATGAAGTTTATTTAATGAAGCATTGTTCCATGACGATTGCCATTTAGATAAAATGTATTTGTTTATATTAGGCCTAAAATCGGTATGTGGTAATTTCAAATTCGATTGTGATAATGAAAGAGATTTCTTTGCTGCAATATCAGCATCCTCGTTTCCATGAATACCAACATGACTGGGAATCCAACAGAATATGATAGACTTTTTTAAAGATAGTTCATAAACCTTGAGAAGAATATTTTGAATGAATGGATTGAAATACAATGCTCTACACAGTAGTGTTTACAGGCAAGACAAAGTTAAAACCATTATCATCCATTACAATAAATGCAATGGTTCAATTGTTTTAAACATTGAACCTCAAAAGCCTTAAGAATACAAGCACGTGTAAATAAAATTAACTGATTTACTCAGAGTGTTTTATATATCATTAGTTGCTTGTTACGACAACTAAGTAATTCTTTATATTCTTATGTATTTAGTCACATTACTTTCTGAGATCTGTCTAACGTAAATTTCAAACAGCAAACTTTATGTCACTTATAGCGCTTCGGGAGAACTATATTGGAGATTTCGGGAGTATTATTTTGGAGAAGAAAATGTCATGTGATATATATGTGTTTTTAGTTTGTTCTAGTTCCTATCGTATTAAATATATACAGACAATCAGTGCACGCTATGCTTTAATAAGACAGGAAGCACTACAGTCACAGAGAGTATATTTGTCTTTTGAGACAGAAAAATATTATTTGTGGTTCCTTCTCATTTATTACATTGACAGTTTGACTTACTCTGAGACGACCTTTAGTTTTTTGTACGAAAGCTTTTTTTATCTATTTACCGTTGCATATCTATCTCGGGATAATAATGATTGTTTTGTGTACAAGTTCAATAGTAAATTTTGTAATTCTCTCTTGCAATGGAAACAATCCTTATCTTGACGAAATACGTGTTGAATCAAATTTTAAAACCAACAATATTATTGTATAGTACATGTACTTACATGTTTCATTGAAAGATTTCGAAGAAAACACTCCGCCCCCTTTCCTCAGTAGGGACAGCCTAGATCTACGGATCGCGCAGTCGTTAGCTCGAGCCCTGAGCTAGGCGTATCTTAATTAATATAATTACATTACCATTTCCATTTTTTTTCACCAAATCAAGGGGGAAAAAATCATCTATTAACGGGTCCTGTTAATACAATATTTAGGCGAAAGCCATGTACAAATTCTAGCTCAAATAGGTTTTGAATTATAAGCTTTTCAATTTTGGACGGAGAGAATGACGCCTGGCTGGACGAATAGCCAGACAAACAACGCCAAAACATACCCTCTGCCTTTGTAGGGGGATTAGTGAGTAGGTCATAGGAAAAAGATGTTTCCTTTTGTGAAGAAAGCACCAAACTTCGTATGTAACTATTTGGAAGTATGCTGAATCCAAAAAAAACGGAGGAGACACACAGTTTGCTAACCTTAATTAGCTTAAAATGACGCCCCAAAATGAGACCTATATTTTATTTATCTTAATCATATATTTTTGAAAGCAATGTCCAAAAGGTTAATTTATACCCTAAATAAGTAAATATTATAGACATAATATTTATTTAGTTACATATTATACACATTTAATATATAGGACACTGACAAGTTACATAGATGAGGCCCTAAAAGGGTGAAAATTGTTTAAAATTGTTGGCGATGATGTCAGACTGTATTTCTTGTACATGTGAGCTGTGAGCTTGTTGTGCCCTGAGCTGAGCCTGACCATCATCACTTGTTCAGACCGAAAAGCATCTTCCTCCATCCTTGGTCTCGCCTTGATGATGGGGACTTTCTCCTTGTAACGCACTGGTTCTGTTGGTTGTTCTGACTGAGCTCCTAGCTTAGCCAGTTTGTCTGCCTCTTCCTTGCCTGCAATTCCACAATGGGATGGAATCCACTGAAGTGCTACTTTGCAGGTTATACTCAGGCTCTGCATTCTCCTCGCTAGCTGCGGAGCTTTATTGTTGATCAGAGCTTCCATGACAGACAGTGCATTTGTGAGAAAGACGACTGATGAGCTTTCTTCTGCAGAGTCCTCAACCATTTAGACGGCCTTCGTGAGTGCTTCAGTCTCTGCCTTTTAATTGCTGCAGTGTTTTCCTGTGGCTGCATGTAGTGTTTCTCTCTTGCCAGATGGGTATTGGAACATTTTCGTTTTTGTTGTGTTGAGCGACCTGTGGAATTTTAACTTTTTCTATTTTATTATCACAGCAACATTTTCGTTTTTGTTGTGTTTAGCGACCTGTGGAGTTTTTACTTTTTCTATTTTTTTTTTTAATGAAAACTCCTGCTCCTCCATCTTTGACGGCGCATGTGGCTGATCCGTCTGTTTAGACATGAGTCCATGATTCCGGAGGATAGTCTTCATTGATCATAGCAAGTGTGAGGCTCTTCCGAATGCCTTCATCCTCTTGCTTCCCGCGGTCAAGACGAGAAACATCAAGTCTCACATTCACTGAGGACAGATCATTCGCTAGTGGGTTTATAATGTCTTCACTACCTAGGGAAGTCGTTGGTATGCTCAGCTCAATTTCGAACTCTCGGTTGAGTTTCTTTGCCTCGTGTACGAAGCTGCTACGTTTGAGCCGATTCTTGGTGTAGCCATCTAGCTTGGTTTTCATGGGATGGTCTTGAAAAGACCTGAACTTCTCTGCTTGAAGCAGAACCTTTGATGCTAATTTATTTGAATTTGATTAAGATTTCATGTTTTAGAATCAGTCTAAATTCCGCATTCTTGAAAAGAGCACTGGTATTGTATGATAGATTAACCTTTGTACGGTTTGAACCAACGACATTCCTATTGATCTGACAACACCTTTACCACTAGACGGTCTCTCTCACTGAACCCCTCCACAGAGCTTATAGCTATAAACATAAGTGCTGTGATTTACTGCAGACACCCAAAGAACGCAAATAGTTACAAAAATTTGTTTAAAAAGAAAATATGATACAGAAATAAAGAAAGTCAAGCCAAATAGAGTTAGATGTAATTTTTTAAGGTAAAGATAAATCGATTAGTTTATAAACAATGTCTCCTTAAAATATGCTGAGCTACAGTTATCTTGCATATTAAGCCTTTGACAAAGAACTAATGTATTTTCTGTCTTAGGTTCCAAATCGGCCTATATAATGATATCATGTATCTGATAAAGAAATGATCATTCAGAACATTTTTCGTGAACTTACAAAAGTTGGAAGAAAAGTTACGATCAGGTTACCCTAAACAAACAACTTTTAATTTTACGCGTAACAACACTTTCAATATTTCACTAAAAGTGTAATAGATTTGCCAGTATTTCACTCTCTAGCACACATGTCTTCAAAATGTCTAAGTACACCTGACTGACTTGATACATTTATATCTGCCTTTGTATGTATTCTTGTAGTTACATTGATAAGTTTCCTCCAACTTATAGCAGCTAACTATGAAGTGTATTACATAATTAAAGCCAGTTACCTGTTCTCTTGACCATTTCCAGTTGACAGGATTAGCAATGACAATGTATGCTATAAATGTCTGTTTACAACCTCAGTTACCTGCTTGATACAATGTTATTTGCTACACACGTGAACATCTCTTATGGTGTTGCTTTCAGTACATCTAATTGATTAAGAAAATACATTCTCTGGCTTCATTTTGATATTTCTTTGCATGATAGAACAACCTATCCTTCCAGTTGTCATGTGCGCTTCTTGAACCTTTTAACACAACATAACCATAAGTAAAGATATCCTATGCCTTGCAAACGTATTAAGGCAGAATCACAACCAGATAATGCATTATAAAGAATGTTAACTTTAAGTCAAAGTCTACTTTATTTGATGTGTCTTTTCCTGTTGAATGTTTTTCCTTGTTTTTATCCCAAAAAGAACCGGCTTACTACGGTATTAGTCAGCATGTTCCAGAACTGTTTGGAACGGCCAAATGAAGCTACAGCTAACAACTAGCAAACTGTTTTACTATAGAAAATAAAAGAGTGTATCACTCGTAACATTATCGCTTTGTGGTTTCGTTTTTATGCGACAAACAAACGTGTACCATGACGCATACCAGTTAGTACACCATATGTTGTGACTTCAAATTTTGGAACAATACATGGTCATGTTATAAACAAAAGTATCAAGCTGTATGTCAGTAAATTGTGCTAGATAAATTTCTAGTTCCTAAATGAAATAAACAAAATAAAAACATCTAAACTGCCTGATGTTTACATTTGTAATATTTATAAATGAAGCCATGTTTGGGTAGAGACATTAAGGTATGAACAGACTAAATAGCTGGCCTTCTTTATTCTAGACAGATTTCAAATGGCTACAGCACAGAGCAGGACCCGTTTTAAATGTCTGTATCTTACATTTTTACATTTTCTTAAAGAATATTGTCAGTGCTGAAAAAAAAAACATCAAAAGAAAATGGGGGGGGGGGGGGGTCATGTGCTTCAGTCAAACAAACCAACTACAATATCAACTAAAAATGATACCCTAAATTGTATGACCTACATTTCCATAATAAATCTGTCATTCTATCATATTACTGCGAAAATGCTTCCTATATGTCATGATAAATGTCATGTCATAGATCTGTTATGTGATTTCAGCAAAAAAAGTAAAAACGGAAGGAATAAAGATCTACAGAGCAAAGAAGGTGTGACAGGAAAGGCCGTACCGGCGACAGTAACCATCAGAACAAATCAACACCCTTTACAATATTTACAAATTTATTTACAAAAGATGATTATTAACAATGAATAGATATGAAAAGAAAAAAAAATACTGATTATAAGAAAGAAAAAAAAAAAGAAAGTTCAGTATCTCTAGATAAAAAAGTTCTTAAATTCCATTCTAATCTGACGTGACACAGTTCTTTAATTCAATTGTGAACTTTAAGTAGCACAAACAAAACGCAGCTTCTAAATTCAAAATACAGTCCCTTTAAACCGTGAATACGTTGATTCCGTGTTGGCTCCCTATGGTGGTAGGTGATTGCATCCCTGAGCTGACTTCAGAGGATAACAAAAATCATCGTCTTTGCGGTTTACGGCACAACCATGGGACGAAAGCTCTGCGCTGGGAATATCACATCCAGGCGAGTGAAGACAAGTGAACCTCGGGCATTGTACTTCCGGGTTATGACATCACCAGGAAAATCGTCTGGCGGAAGAAGCTAAAATATATAACATATGGTAAGCACCATAGCAAAACAAAAAGTCAGGCATAAAACTGCTCCTTTGGGTACACCATACCTCCGTAGGCTCCCATAAATAATACGTGCTACTTATACAAAATATATGTGCTACTAAGTTCAAACGTCACATGATTAAAATACGTCACTTATTACATCCATTATTACCAAAATTAATTACTTACTTAAAAGACTAAAGTTAAAGTATGAAAAAGATATGAAAAGTATATGATGAAACATTATAGATACGGATATGATAAACTGCAGCCATTATTTACAACTACAAATTAACAAAATTCAATGTAAATCAAACGTTATATGATAGTTGGCATCCATATAATATCTAATGCCGTACACTACAACGGACATTAATTAGATGTGCTATAGACTGGCACACAATTACAAATTACAATAATATATTACAAACATGGCACTAGACTTGCCATATAGATTTATACATAACAATACAATGCAGTAATGGCGTTCCATAATTAACAAAATGTTTGACATAAGTTTTTGAAACAGTGCTTTACAATTATCACGATACAAATTTCAGTATAAATCTAACATCTTATATAAATGAAACATTTTAGATTCCTCTTTCGAAATAATTTACAAAAGTCTGAAAAATTTAATAAATCATCCTGACATACCGAAACTAGCTAAAATCATATGCCGAAAAGTAAATGTTACAGAATTCTGTAGAATGAACAAAAATTTACCAAATAAAAATCGTAATGCAAAAATCATACAAAAATCTAACAAATAAATTTCTTACCTCGATCGAGCATAAATTTCTAGCAAGAAAATAATTCAGACATAGATTCGTCTATAAAGTCGGAATGTGGTGTGCGCAAGGCATATCTAGTCCAGTCTATTTAAAGGATAATGTCCCGCCAAATACTAAATTTCATGGGATTCACGGCTAAGCCGTGGACTCCGACTATTTGTGTTTCCACGGGATTCACGATATAGCCGGGGAATCTAACTACTTTGGCGCGGATTTAAATTGACAATTTGAGGCCCATTATAGTGGTTTTGGGGATAAAACATAAATTACTGAAGAATATAAAATATCAACTTTCTTATTACTGAACAGAATTTAATGAAATTTACATGGAAATTTAAGTTATGAAATACAGAAAAATATAAGAGGTATTTTTATGCGTGAAATCTGACATTTACCTCAATAACTCAAAAATTTACAAAAAGATGATGCAATGCCTGCATTTACACTACAGATAAAATAAGGCCCGTATGTCAATTTGTGACACACGTCCCCCCTTAAAAAGAAAATTTATAATTTTCTTAAATGAAAACAAAATGACATACTGAAAATAGCAAACACAGCAAAAAAAAAACACACTGTCACTATCTGTACACCATATAATATAGCCACCTGTCTACACTCTACTCAAATAATCTGCACCTACATTTTCTCTACCAGGAATTGCTCTAATACTGATCCTATATGGCTGCAATGCCAATGCCCATCTCATACAGCCTGGAGTTGCAAATGTTTCGCTTTATCATAAATAAGTGAGCGGCTGTGGATCTGTCTCTAATACCAAGTCTGTACCGAACAAATCCGGTAAAAATTAGCTACTGCCCATACTTTCGCTAAACCTATCTTCTCTATCTCTGAGTACTTTTGCTCCCTAGGTAGCAATTTTCTTACTAGCATTACGCTAAAGGTAATTTCTCTCCAGCAACTTTCCTGAAGCCAATTACTGAGCCATAAACCTAAATAGGAAGCATTACTCTCAATATAAAAGTCTGATCTAAACTGGCAACTTCAAAAATTGGCGGACCCATTAAGCTTGCCTCAAAGTCTGGGGAATGCCTTTTCTTGACTTTCACCACCTACTCTACATGATTTGGCTGACCCTTTTTCGTCAAAATCTGAGAGTGAAAACTTGCAATGCGCCGACATTTGAGATTCACTTAAAAAAGTATCACTAGAAGTACGCCATACAAAATATATATCTGTTCAATACCTTTGAGAAAATTGTCTAACAAATCTACTACTTCCTGTTTACATTCTATGGTAACTCTAGATTTATCTCTAAATCTTTGTACGTTTCTGTCCCTCTGTATAGGACACAATACTATATCCTTTTCTACTCTACTCGAAAACTCATCACTACTTTCATTCCGGGGATCTAATCTATTCATAATCTCTCTGATCTCCTCATACAATAACTGCTCCAACCTTACTTAATATTACCTTATTCTGGTTTTAGACTTACTTCTGTCTGACGTAAACTGCGATCCACAATCGGTAAGCCATTTCCTATGGCACTCTAATCTACTATACATATCTACAAATGCTCTGCTACTTCTCAGTTTCAATACTAGGTAGTGCTATAGCTTCTGGGATATCTAGTAGCATTTTCTACCATAGTCAAAATGTACCTGTTTTTTCCTATCAGTCATAGGTTCGATCGGGACCAACGATATCGACAGCAACTCTCTTAAACGGAGTAGTATCAATCAAGGCATTTTTCCTAACGGAACTTTACTTACTCTACCCTTAGCTATAGTACGTTGTCAAATACTACATGACTGACAGTACCTCCTAACCTCTGCCCATTTGTCCTGGCAGTAAAATTCGCTAATTACCCTATCACTAGATTTTCTTAGTACCTAAATGGCCTGACAGTAACGGAATCATGTGCAACTTTCATCACTGTTTCTCTAAGACATTTAGGTACAATCAGCTGTCTCTTTTGTCTAAATTCTGGCGGTATACTCTCTATATAACAATCTATTCCTAATCTCAAAACCTAACAGAAACCTTTATCCTTACACTGCTTAAATCGTTACCTTCCTCAGCCTTCTTTCTACCACAAATTCTAAAGTGCTATCATTCTGTTGCTTTTTAAGAATTCCTCTCTAGATACATCTAAAATTCTTGAGACGGAAACTTGAAGCTTTACTTGCTTTCTTAACTTTGGCTTGACGCCCTTCGTTCTACTGCTGACGCTAAGCTACTTAACTGAGGTTCTACAGCCCCTCTACGTTCCAATTATAACATCATTGGTAGGATTATCTACAAACCAAGCCTCTACTGTACCCTTGTAATACGGACAATCAATATCTATTCTAGCCTACATCAGTCCTATGTTCACTCCCATCTCTATGTACTTACATTATGGGGTTTTCTCTAAAAACGGACTTGCTTTTAACTTAGTTCCGTTTCACTACACAACATGTACAACTGGTATCCCGCATAAGCGATTACATCCCTACCATTACAAGTACCGGGGTTTTGTGGACATGTACTTACACTAAGCATACCTAGACTCTCTACTCTCCACTTGTTTATAATACTATTTCCACCTTCTCTGACTACTTGGACTTACTTCATTTCTCTATCTCCCTTTTTCTGCTACCTCCTACACTCTACTCCTCTGATCCGGTCACGGCCTCTCCTCTATTTCTATTTTCCTTACTATTTACTATTCTTCCATTTACTACTTTCCCTATTCTGCTCTGACTCTCACTCTGCTGCTGCAGGGCACTTTTACCGACGTACTTTCCACTCCTACAGTATAATATGAGCTTTTGCCCTTATTCGACCACACTTATTACACGTCAGTACACCAAAAGGGTTTGAAAACCTTCTACCTCTATTAGACAACATTGCTACTACTCTATTACTAGTGCCTACATATACGACTTCTAGGATAGTGTCTTGAGGTACCCCTTCATATGGTTTATAGCTCCGGTCCATTATTGGTTCGATCACGTCATACTTGGGGACCTCCACGAGTCTTTTTGCAAACAAATTGCATCTTCTGCTACATCCCTTAGCTTTAATACTAATTCTTACTATCTCATAATTTCTGGTATTAGTTCTCTATTATCATACATCTAAAAATTGGTGCCCTAAGTATAAAATCTAATATCCTTATAAGTTTTATCTACCTTACTCAATCTAAGCCAACATCTAAAATATCTACTTCTTCTGGCTAGAAACATCACAAAGGTCTCATTATCCCGAGGCCTTTCTGTTCTAAACTTTTTCTTATAGCCATCGTCAGTGAGTTCGAAACTGACGTAGCAAAGCGGCTTTCAGTTTATCCATAATACTTACTATCTTCCCAACGGAAAAAGCCTATCAAAAACTCTCTTGCCGACCCTTTAGAAGGAACGGTTATTAAGTGACATATCTCTTTATTCCCAATCCTGCGCAATCAGCGTACGTTTCGTACACATTCAAGTACGAATCCATTTGGAATCAATTTTCTCATCAAAAGGGTGACATCTTAACCTTTACCTTTTTCTTACTCATCTTTTTAAGTCTGTCGTAAACTTATGTCTGTTTCTAATTTTTACCTTTCTGCTTCCTCCTTCTCTGTTTCTAATTTTCTAGCTAACATTAACTTATCCTTTTCCATTTTCTATATTATCCTGTTCTAACTTACGTTCATATTTCTATCTTTTCTTCTGCAACCTAGCCTTAACTCTAACCTTCTCTTTGCTTCTATTCCTTGATCCTTCTCTGCTTCTAAACTTACTTTGTTTTTCATATTCTATCTTTTCCTTCTGTAACCTGCTTCTAATTCTTATCTTTCCTTCTCTGCTTCTAAACTACTTTGTCGTTCATATTCTATCTTTTCCTTCTGCTACCTAGCTTCTAACTTCTAATCTATCTTATCTGCTTTCTAATTCTTCTTGTCTTTCTTCTCGTTCCCTAGCCTGCTCTTCCTTAACAAAGTTACGTAACTCCTCCTCTTCATAACCTAACTCCTTTCCTACCTTCGTTAACCTCTACTACACTAGTTCATGATTACAATCGTTAACACTATATAACAACTACGCACATACAGCTACTATAAACAACCAAGAACTAAATAAAAACAATAGTGAGGGAATACTAGGACTACACTAGTTTACACTTAAAGGCTCTACAGTACACTGGAGCCCAAGCAAAAAAATACTATACTCTACGTATTACTTCACCAAAACGTCCTCACTAAAATAATAATACACTAAGTTGCGCTACAGTACGATGTGTCAAATCAAGGTTGGCATAGGCAACAATCAACAAAGTACAGTGACAGTAGGCTGATAACAATACCTTAGCCATATCAAATATCAATCAACTGTAACAGTGTTCACTCTTTAGTGTAACATATAAACAAAAATAAATCAACGTGCTTTATCTAAAGATTAAGAAATAGGTATAACACATACAGTTTAGCACTAAAACTTAAAAGTAGGTAAAAGTTATGCAAGTAAACAAGCTTGCTAACACACACAAAGTAAAATACTGTATCTAGTATGTGTACATTACTCTAAATACATATTAGGATCCTGGGAGAAGTAGGACGACGCACAAGTAAATGTGAGTAGGATAATCTCCTTGTTCAAGGGCGGTCACTCTCAGCACAGGATATATGATGGGGCTTAATCATAGAGTGACACAAAAACCCAAAAAGAAAAATAAAAGGAACGAACTCACCCCAGAATCCAGTGTTGTATACAATTCGTCTATCAGTCTGTGACAATAAAGCTGGGTTAGCTGAAGTTACGGATCTGGCTTGTCTTGTTGAGGTAAGCCGCACTCTGAAAAATGAATAAAACTATTATATGTGTTCAAAATAGAGCAAAACAAGAGGAATCTTTACAATTATTGCTGCAGTTAAATGGGTGTTAATAATGTTCGATAGCTACTGTGTCTGGGCGACCATCCCACTTCTGACACCATTGTGACAGGAAAAGGCCGTACCGGCGACGTAACCCTCAGAACAAATCAACACCCTTTACAATATACAAATTTATTTAACAAAAGATGATTATTAACTATGAATAGATATGTAAAGAAAAAAAAACTGTTATAAGAAAGGAAAAACAAAAGAAAGTTCAGTATTCTAGATAAAAAAGTTCTTAAATTCCATTCTAATCTGACGTGTCACAGTTCTTTATTTCAATTGTTGTGAACCTTTATGTAGCACAAACAAAACGGCAGCTTTCTAAATTCAAAATACAGTCCTTTTTAACCGTGAATTACGTTGATTCCGTGTTGGCTCCCTTGGTGGTAGGTGATTGCATCCCTGTGCTGACTTCAGAGGATAACCAAAAGTCATCGTCATTGCGGTTTACGGCACCAACCATGGGACGGAAGCTCTGCGCTGGGAATATTCACCATCCAGGCGAGTGAGACAAAAGGTGAACCTCGGGGCATGTACTTCGGGGTTATGACATCACCAGGGAAAATCGTTGGGAAGAAGCTAAAATATATATCTTTGGTAAGCACCATAGCAAAACAAAAAGTCAGGCCTAAAACTGCTCCTTTGGGTACACCGACTCAGTAGGCTCCCATAAAATAAATACGTGCTTCTTATACAAAATATATGTGCTACTTAGTTCAAACGTCACATGATTAAAATACGCCACTTATTACATACATTATTACCAAAATTAATGTACTTACTTAAAAGACTAAAGTTAAAGTATGAAAAAGATATGAAAAGTATATGATGAAAAACATTTATAGATACGGATATGATAAACTGCAGCCATTATTTACAACTGCAAATTAAACAAATTCAATGTAAATCAAACGTTATATGATTGTCTGGCATCCATATAATATCTAATGCCGTACACTACAACGGACATTAATTAGATGTGCTATTAGATGGCACAACAATTACAAATTACAAATAATATATTACATACATGGCATAGACTTGCCATTTGATTTATACTTACATTACAATGCTGTAATGCGTTTCTAATTAACAAAATGTTTGACTTATGTTTTTGGAATAACAGTGCGCTTTACAATATCACGATACAAATTCAGTATAAATATAACATCCTTATATAAATGAAACATTTTAGAGTTCCTTTTCGATAATAATTTACAAAAGTCTGAAAAATTTATTAATTCATCCTGACATACCGAACTAGCTAAATTTCATATGCCGAAAAGTAAAATGTTAAGAATTGCTGTAGACATGAACAAAAATTTTCCAAAATAAAAATCGTAATGCAAAAATCATACAAAAAAATCTAACAAATAAATTTAGTACGCGATCGAGCATAAATTTCTAGCAAGAATAATATTCAGACATGTTCGTCTATAAAGTCGGAATGTGGTGTGCGAAAGGCATATCTAGTCAGTCTATCTTAAAGGATAATGTCCCGCCAAATACTAAATTTCATTGGGTATTCACGGCTAAGCCGTGGACTCCGACTATTTGTGTTTCCAACGGGATTAACGATTAGCCGGGGAATATCTAACTACTTTGGCGCGGATTTAAAATTGGGACAATTTGAGGCCCCATTATTGTGGTTTGGGGAATAAAAACATAAATTACTGAGATTATAAAATATCAACTGTCTTATTACTGAACAGAATTAATGAAATTTTACATGGTAAATTTAAAGATAATGAATACAGAAAAAATATAAGAGGTATTTCATGCGTGAAATCTGACATTTACCTCAATAACTCAAAATTTTACAAAAGATGATGCAATACCTGCATTTACACTACAGATAAAATAAGGCCCGTATGTCAATTTGTGACAGAAGGAGGACTCTTTGAATGCGACATTTTGCGACTATCATGATTTTTTCCCTAGTTTTCTATTTAGTGTCTGTATACCTTAATTGTGACCCTTGCATTGCTTAATTCTGTTGATTCAGAATTGCACAGTAATGACATCTTGACTTTCATTACTATGTGCACTATAGAACCAATTAAATGCCAGAGCATGATATTCATATATAAGAAATATATATTTGTCAAGCATATGTATTAGAGAAGTACTGGAAAACATATTACAATTCTTAGATATCTACTGAAAGGGTGTTAATATCAGTTTCTTTTATTTTATGGGTTTTTTGGGGTTGAGTCATTTGATTTGAAAACATGTTATGTCTTTATACTGTTATGTAACATACAAAAATGAACCATTAAAGGGCCTCTCTTTTTGATATAAATCTATTGTCCTGATAAATACAGATATATAGGTTACTTCATCGACCTAAACGTGAATATTTTTTACTTTTGATATTTTATACATAAGACCCATGATTCTGTTTCTTTTACTGTTTAGTTCAGTAATATGACATTTACGATTGAAATAAATTAATTTGCCCTTAAAATGTGATTTTTAAAAATTTTCCCCCTTTTAGGGCCTAATTTTATTTTTCCTTAGTCATGTATATTGAATGTGTATAAATAAATGTAATTGAATACATTTTATGTCAAGGGTTATAATTGATTAAGGTAATGAATTAACATTTTTTAAATTGTTCTAAATATATTTAATTCAAAAACATAAAAGGTAGTTCCCCTTTGGGGCCTCCTGTTTTGGTCTATTCAGGCCAACAAATCGTATATGTAGTTCATTTTTGATCCAGTATACTTTATAATATTTAAATACAAACTAAGATGCTTTCTTCATAAGAAGCATCTTTTCACACGCAGTTTTGAAATTAAACATTACAGTACAATCTGATTACCTACGTTTTTAGTATGTATCTTGAGAAATAAGAGTATTTTGTACTAAACTTCGTATATTTGTCAATACCAAATTGGTTGTTTGTCTATGCTAGTGATATGTCATCCATGTTTAGATCATATGAAACGTTACTTTGTAGATAAATTTTAATTTAAAAGAAAAATTATTTTTTTGAAGACATTTTACCTCCTTTCTTTAAATTGATTAAAAAGGAGATTCCAGAGCAGATATAGCATGTCTCCTGTTGTAGGATTTGAGATATCTTAAAGTAATTTCATGCAAAATTTGGTGCTTTCTTCACAAACGGGAACATCTTTGCCATTTTTTGTTGTATATCTTACTCGCTACAAATGAACGCACAAACAAACAAGCAAACAAAAGGCAGTGAAAACGAAGGGGTAATAGCAATAATTTACCATGTCCCTGAAACTATAGCGATGTGTTTTCATGTTTATTAGAATATATTAATATCTTTCTGTTAAAGTATAAACTGTTTTTGTGCAAAATACAAAAAAAATAGTATAGTATTACTAAATCATAGCTTATTGATAAATTAATATTATGAAATATTGAAAGTCGTGAAGGTAATTGAGCAAAACGACTTGTGTTATGCTAGACTTTTACAAGTATGTCAGACTACAGACAATTTGAGAGTAATTTCAAGTCAGCAAATATTTCAATTCATCTGGTATTAAAGTATTTGTATAAGCAGCCCTACATTTTGGTAAAATTACAAATATTAAAAGTAGATATTTTTGCAGTAGTAAGTTTCATTTTCCTGTTTATCTTGCAAATATTTGGCATGAACAAGTCAGATATTTCTATGTCTTCTTTCAAGTTGCTAACATTCAAAATTACATAGTATGGTTTTATAGTAAGGTTATATTTAAAAACCAAATACGTTTATGCCTTTACAACAGGAAACAACATGTCACTTTGATCTGTATCAAGTGTCTATTTTTGATGTCCTTGCAAAATAGTATCACAATTAGGTGTCTCATGATAAACCATTAGACTCATAACTTAAAGTTTTGCAATATTTTTGTCGAAAACAATAAATATAAATATATATTGAATATGACGAACAAAGTGAATAATAATCTTCAATATACTTACTTAGGTAAGTTCCCACCTGTACATTTTCTGATTAATCTGTAAATATTGCAATATTCAGTGGCATGTTTCAAATAAACTTATAATTATGTTCTAAAAATAACTAAAGTTTGTATAGCAGATGAATATGGTAGCAAACAATATATGCATTTTTCAATTATTAACAGTTCGAACATTTTCCAAATAGTTTGGTCAATATAAGGCTTAAGTGAACTATGCCCTTCATATAATTGAACGCTATGTGGTCTTAACAATGCCTCCAGTAAATCTGCATAACTGAAACTTCAAGCGATCTGGTCAATTCTTTCCGGAAGACTTCCAATGTAACTAAGCTTTATCAGCTAATAGTTGCTTTTCTCTTAAATTCATTACAGTTTCTTTAATGCTAACATGTTTTATTACGGTCATTTACGAGTGCGGAACAGGCTTCTTGTTGAAAAAAGACAAACTACTGATACAGGAAATAGATATGGATCGCGACAACACTAAAAAATGAAATAGTAATTTAAATTTTGGTGTATATAGATTACGGTTTTAGGAGGCTGGGTTCTTGGAACTCGACTTAAGGTGTTTGATATTTATCTTTGTTTTATAACTTGTATATGCTGTCGGAAAGTTAATAATTAGTTACAGAGGAATGATAAATTAATGACAAGATAGGCTGAAACTATACAGGGAACCTTACAGATAAGGTAGCAAATATTCAGACGATTATCTAGTATGTGGCGGCTGTCGATATGTTGTTATTTGCATTCATTGACAAGCTGAATTAAATTAATCATATTATAGTAACAGGATCCGCAAACTTTGGAGTACACGCGAGATACTTGTCAATAGTGAATAATTTTGATATCCAATTGACTGGATTTCTTGTAAGCTTTATACATATTTACTACTTGCCCCAATGTGGTTCTGAGACGATTTATGTATGAAAAGAATTGGAACCGCTGCTTACCCTTGCATGATCGTAAGAGGCGACTAATAGGGTCTCAACAGATGGTTTTGCTGTAACTCTGTGATTCTAGCAGGTATGCAAATTTTGATTCCATACCTCATGTTTTTATTTCGATGTAAATGAGATGTAAAACCAAAATCTGTAGTCCTGTTTGGCGCCATATAACCTATACTGTATTGGTGCGCCATAAAACCCAAATAAATAAATAAATTGACCAACACATTGTCAAATGCATCTAAAATGATAATATAAGATTAGGTTTAACTGTGAAAAACAGATGAGACGAAAGCAATAGGTGTCATGGTATAGAACTAGAATATTAAAATGGGGAGAAAATGTGTAGGTGGCCCGGTAGCTCAATCGGTAGAGCATCGAAACGGTATTCTGAGGCCCCGGGTTCGAATCCCGGTTTGGTTGCACATTGTTCTCACCCTGAATTCTAAACAATATTACAATGAGATTTAAGTACATGAAATGAATGTTTTTCTTAGTGTAGAAAATTTCTTTCTGATGAAATAAAAAGGGAAATATGCAAACTATATATTTAAATTTTGTACGCACGAAACTTAAATGATTAATTTTGTCAAAAACGATGGTATTATCATATGAACTATGACTTGGCCGTCTGATAATACGTTATTAAAGTAATCTTTGCAGACATAAAATTAAAATTCCGGTATTCTATGAAAAAAATGAAATAAAGCATATCAGCGCTTGCAAAAACAAAATTCTAATAAGATATGTAATATAAAGGTGACAATTTTTTTCGAAGAATCGCAGAAGATTAAAAAGGATTACGCTCTGTAATTATGCCTCATTACAATGATAAATGTCCGCAAATGTTTTCTAAAAGCAATAATGAGGCAAATAAAAAAATACCAAAAATATTTGTCTGTCTTTAATAACATTTATATGTGTTCCTGTTAGTTTGGATATCAATAAGGTGTTCTTTGTGTTTTTAAGTTGGCGTTTTTAATCCTGCACCGTATTTTCATAATTTTAATAATAGGAACAGAACTTCAGTAAAAAGGAGCAAATCTCTGAAAGTGAGTGTGAAGAACCTTTTGCATGAATCTCTGTTGAATCAATTAATGTCTCAACGTTCAAAATCACAGGAAATTAAGAATATTGTTTCCAGTCTATAACACTGTTATATCAAATCAGTTCATTTTGCAAAGGAAATTAACTGGAATTAGAGTCTGGTTCAGCAGACACAATTATGCATATTCAATTTACACTCACTGATAGTAATTTATACATAGAGTAACCTAGTCCTGGAATGATTATTTTGAACAATATTTTGTTCTCTTGAAAACGTATTTGATGTGCATTGTTTTCAGAGCGACCGTGTCTTGTGTGACTCACGGCCGTTACATGCTCGAAGATGGAGCATTTCCAGGGCAGTTTTTAAACAAAGCTCAAAGTCTTTGTCATACATCATGGTTTGCAATGGTAATGCTTTTTTTTCTAAATATTTAAATTGGTTTGTTAGCTTATCTTTTTTAAATATTTATTACATAATCATTTTTGTTAGGGTCTCACTTGGCCGGGAATTTCTTTATGTACAATTTCTGTGAATAGTAGATTCTAATAGATTAAGAGTAATGATTGATTAACCATTAACCGGCCTATACGACACAATGATGCTTTTCACTGACATCTCCATGGCAACCACTGTGTCCCATTTATTTGTTTGTTCATCCTTCATTGCATGTATGTTTTTTGGTGTATTTTTGTATGTATATTACTATGTACACATCCATACAAATACTGATATATGCTTTCGGTTTTAGAGCTATGGCTTATAAACATTTGCTTTTCCTATAGGATCTTTGTTGTTGTCAGGAGCAACAGTTACTAAGTATTATATTTAACTGTACACGAATTTCCCTTTCGGTGCATCCATACAATCCAAGAAGATGATTCAAACGCAACAGTATGCTAAGGCTTGGCTGTTCCAAAGGCCATTAATTCACTAGGAATTTTTGTTCCTATTCATTTCAATTCCATTTAATTGGTTGTACATTTTCTTACGTTTTATTCCGATATTTTCATGTAATACCATCAAAAACAACTAAATCAATCGTTACATGAGTAATTTAATATGGTTTCATCAGTTAAATAGCTACTTTCTAGCAAATAAATTTCGGAGCGTCACCTTAGCTATCTCAGTTAACTTACTGTCTTTATAAACGACTACACAAAGACGAAACGAATTTATTTTACGTTTCATTATTTTTAATTCTGATTTATCAAACATCCCGCTTTGTTTTAATACACATGCATCTTGGTGTGATGTGCTCATTACTGGTTTGGTTGATATTATAGCGCATTTTCAGTTCTTATCATCCGTTGTTATCAAACACACAATCAAAATGTGTTCATTCTAGGAAAACATGTGTGTGATAAGTTATCTATTCCTATCTAATTTTACAACTATATAGATACTCGTGAATTGTGTTTATGGACCTTTAAAAGCTTTTCTTGTTTTTACTTGGTAGTGACATATGATAAAAGTGTCGACAAAAATGTCCTGATTTAACATACTGTTGTGCTAAATGTGAAATAAAATTGAAAGGGTTACCAAAACACACACAAAAAAAAAAAACAACAAAAAAACGCCAACTCAACTGCAAAAACAAATTGCATTTTTAAGTTAAGGTTTTGCAGGTACAATAAATGTTTGAGGACAAACTTAAATAAAATGTCAGCACAGATGTTTAATGACAGTTCGCTGTGGCGGAAAATTCTATCCAGTTGTTGGTCGGATCATCATTTGTCCCATAGTTTAAGGTTAGTCTCAGCTATGGCTAATCAAAGGAGAGCATTCAGCCGATATTTATTCTTAGTTTTAGGGCTTGGATGGAATACTTCCCCTGATCTTGGTTCACTAAGGTGAAGTAACCCAAGTGGGGAGGAAATTCCATCTAGTATATTCACATTCAATGGTAGAATTAGAGGCCATATACTAATGCGTTTGTGGTTATTGCGATGTTAAACAAACATGTGCAGTGATTCGCGTTTATGGCCATTGGGACCATAAACGCAATGAGTGGAAGGTATAGGTGTGGACATAAATACAGGTGCGTCTATGATTTTGTATAGATGGGTATATTTCATGTGCGTCTATGATTATGGCAATCATAGACTAATGCGTTTATGGTTATTGCGATCATAAACAGATATGTGCAATGCTGTGCGTTTATGGCCATGGCGACCATAAACACAATGAGTGAGATGTATAGATGGGTATATTCATGTGCGTCTATGATAATGGTGATCATAGACTGATGCGTTTATAGTTACTACGATCATAAACAAAATAGTTTAATGTTGCGCATTTAAGGCCATTGCGACCATAAACGCAACGAGTGCAATGTATAGATGGGCATGACCTTTTGATCTTCGGTTGGCCTTGATTTTTACACATTTTTGCTTAGCAATTTGATAACTGAAAATGATGTCTACGATCGCATTTCTCCGCATATCTTTTGTTCGTTCACTCCAACCCATGTTACGTACAATAATGTGTTTATTTCCTTCCATATTACATGGAAGTATGCATAATAACAATAACGATAATTATGATAGTTCGTTTGTTGTTCATTAGCAAATATCTGTCATAAAATAATTCAAAATACAGTGATATCAGTTAGATATGATCATTATAGTTTTGCTTTGTAAACAAGAAATGGTTATAATCAGATCTTAGTAACTGCAGATATAGCATATCCTTGTTACCGTCCCCAGCTTCTGATGTATGATGATGATTAGAAAATGATATAATGTGTATACATCTGAATGATGTCATTCAGATATCAAAAAGCAAGCACTTTAAAGCCAGTTTCAGTCAAAACACTTGTTTATAACATGTTATGTTTGTACATCCTTAATAATATATGTTAATGTATCTGAGGGGATATTTCAATGACAAATAAATTTCAACAAACGGTATCTAGACAATGAAAATGCAAACAAAAAAAAAGAACAAGGGTTTCAAAACACTTTCAGATCAAACAGAGGTATTTCCAAACCTTGTATATGTCATATTTTATAGACTAATATTTACCACCAATTTAAATATGACATGTATTGAATGAAATGTGTATTACTGGAAAATAGTTTATTTATGTGATAGTCTGTTGGCAAATCAATCATCGAGATGCTCTGCATGTGCTGGCGATAATTCTAAAACCTTGCAGACGACAAGTAGACAAATATTACGAATGATGTGATTTATTAGTTAAAGATATGACCGTCTCATCATAAAAACTCAGACAGTAAAAATGTTGTAAATATCTTACCAACAGTAAATAATTTTGATTTATATGATCCACAATGCATAGGGCTAGCTTTTGATTGCAGTGTCAAACTTTATTTGTATTGCAATAACATCTAATACTACTTCTTAGGGGAAATAACAGCAAAAGAAACACGATATACGAGTAGGTCATATTGTTGGTTTCCAGTCTACGATGGTGGAGGGAGACCTCATGTGCATTGTTTAGACACGGACGGGCACTTGGGTATAACCGCCGAGGTTCATTTAGCCAGAGGTATGGCCTCCCCACACGAAAAGTCCTACACAAAGGCGAGGTGTTTTACCAACATATGAAAAAAACAACACCAAGAATACAACTATATGAGGAAAGGCATAACAATATAGCAATGGAGGATGCAAATAGATCGCAATACTTAATGGCAATAAATGAAGTTGCTGTGGCAACATATAGTTCAAAATACGACAAAAATGGATTCTTGAATGCATAGAAATACCACATTTTTCCATGAAACTTAATAAATAGGTAGAAGACAATGTGGAGAACATGCGCATTATTTCATATTCTCCTTTTGTCAATCGATTCGCCCAACGGCCTGTTATGTATTATAAAAATGGTAGAGTCTGTCATAAGTCTAAAAGTACAAATATCTATCGATTAAAGCAGCATGTCTCCAGATTTGGCTAAAATAATCTTTCTTTCAAATTGAAGTTTGGTCATATTATGAACATTAGAATATATATTTTTGTTTCTAAAATATTTTAAAAGTTCCAAATCAAGAAAAAAATATGACCGCGCCGGGAATCGAACCCCGGACCGCTGCGGCAATAAAGACATTTTTCCGTCGTCGTAACCAATAGCGCTATAGCTGAAGTAGTGAATAATGACTTCAAAAGATAGATATTTATAATCGAGACAGTTTACCTGGAGTAAAAGCGTGACAAACGCTTTTCTATTTTTATGGTTAAAAGCAGTAAAAACAGCAAATTCTCATGTGTTTCCGTAACATCAAGTTTGCCAGTAATTAAGTTTTAAAGCCTTCTTAAGAAATATAGCATTTATTTTAAGATATCTAAAAAATATTTTTTGTTGTTGTCGAACAATCTGGAGGCATGCTGCTTTAAACTTTGGATATAGATACATATAGAGAGCAATATGAAGAATGTACGCATCTTTTATTTTGTCGCTCTGTCATCTCTCTGTCATTTAGATGAACCCTACATTACCTTTCAAAGTGCAAGAAATGTTTCCATGACAAATGACATATGGTAGATTATTTGGAGATTCTCGTCAAAATGAAAATATTTTAATATGCCTCAAAGGGGATTAAGTAAATCGAAGGAAATATATGTATCAGAAACAAGTACTATAAATTTGCGGAGCGTTCGCGTAACTATTTTGTGATTTGATGGACGATATATTCGCAATGTTAAGAATTCGCGTTTTGGTACTATGCTTCTTAATCTTGACGAGTGTTTTAAATTCACAAATATAATCTTCTTGCGCTTTGGTGGACGATAGACTTATTCGCGTTGTTTAGAATTCACGATTTGATGGCCGATAGACATATTCACTTTGTTAAGAATTCATACTTCGAGATTACATTGCAGTGTTTTGAATTAGCAACGACTGCATCACGATTTGACGGGTGACAAATTTGCGTGTTAAGAATTTGCGTCCTGATATTATACTGCTTATAAATCACGAATGTTTTGAATTGACATATCGCAAATATTAGCGAAAACATAACAATTGTGAATAGTACTATTACACAGTCTACAACAGACAAAGTATCATACGGATACTTGTTATCCTGTTTTCTGTCTACGGAGAAAACAGAAGACGATCAAAATTAAAGGTACAAATCCAAAGAATGCAGCCTGTAAATAAAGAAACCCATAAGCAGTTTATATAACAGACATTTACACAAAATATGCTAATTAGACAGAGTTAAACAAACAGGAAAGAACGAAAAACATTCAAATAAATAACACAAATATTGCCTTTGAAATACACGCGTTGCATATTGGTTACACATGTTTAAATCAAACGGAGAAACATGCAAATTCTGTTGAAAGATGTCTGTAGACTTCTCTTTTTGATCATTTTCTGTATTGCTACAAGCAATGGGAGAAATAGATCAAAAGAGATTGCGTGATTTCTTTTTTGTCAAGGCTATGTAATCAGTCGGACTAAGATGTGCAGGCAATTTGGCTGTAAGCTAATAATATTGTCTGGTAGATTTTCAAGTGAAACAATCATTCGAATATTTAATCATATAGAGAATACGAAAGTTTTCATTTCTACAATGTAAACCGGCCTGATTGAGTTAAAGTATATAACCATGTTTTCTTTTTGAAAGTACTCGCCCGCGGTTGAAGTGAAGATTTTCAACATATTCATTTTAATCAAATTTTGCATAGAATTATTTGAAACTAAAATTATGATAAAGTGAGTGAAAGGAAGTGATAGATATTGGTAAAAAATAATAGGAAGAACGATTTATTCCCTTCTGCACAACATTTTGAAACCTTGCAAAAAGAAATACGTCAAGCAGTTTGTACCACTAGTCATTTTCACAGTACCCACATTTTATCGATTTTTGAGAGGAAGAAATAGCCTAAAATATGTGAACGAGTCGCTTCAACATTTTACATTGTATTTGAAGTAATACCATAAATATGCTACAGCCATATTGATAACAGTGAAGTGACATATGTATATGAAGCATTTCTTTAAATTATACATTTTACTAATTTTGTTACCGTCTGGATTTATAACACAACGGGATTTATCAGATATATTTTCTTTATTCCTACTTTCCTATCTACTTCTAGAGAGTTTAATATGTAACTTCGGAACGAATATGAATAAATACTTTATGATGCATTTTAAAGAAAGGAAGAGAGAGATTTCAGAAAGCATTTAACAAAGCCTACATAGGCACACACGAGCTATCCGCAATGGAACGCGATTTTATTTCTGGAAAGATAAAGCAGAGAGTCTACTTGAGAAATATCTCAGCAAAGTATATTTTAAAGGTATATCAAGACTTATTATAAACAGGCACTGTTGTAGGGTTTATTTTTGTGAGGCTGTGTTCTAGGAATATGGCAATATCTTTCAGATATTCATCCTTGCGTTTTTTAAGAAATAAGTATATTTCCAGGCCATCAATGTTAGATACGACCCAATATATATATATAGGTCGGTGGTTCTATCCAGGTGCCCGTTCGTGATGACATAATGCACGGAGGGGCACTTGGGGTCTTCCTCCACCATCAAAGCTGGAAAGTCGCAATATGACCTATAATTGTGTCGGTGCGACGTTAAACCAAACAAAATAAATAAATAAATATTTAGTCCAAATGTAGTGCAAACAAAAATGTGATATTCGTTTGAGGATGGAACAAGATAACAAATAGTTATTTTATTTTTGTACCTGTACCAGGACGAACTTAGATAATTTATTCAGACGATGTTTTTCTTTCTATACGAGATATAATTTTAATTTTACGATGTATTTTTCTGTCCTGTTAGAATCAATGCTATGCAGATAACTCTTACAGAAAAAGTCTTTTTAAGACATTTCAAACATTAAATGTTAATGATTAAGCTGGAGTAACGTCAAAAAATTAATAACATTGGAAAAATGTCTTATTATATGTCGTATTATATATATATTTTTTTTCAAAATAAAAGTTTCGTTAATTATAATTAAGATTACTGTTCATAAAGTCTGTAAATAAAAGAAAAAGTCACTGAACAAAGATGTTTAGTGTTCATATAAAAATATAATGCAGTTTACTATCTTATATTTTTACCGTCTCCTTTTTATTTACTTTTTTTGTTATTTAAAGTGCCCTTCTTAATTCAAAGAAATAAAAAAGGATTAAACAAAGAGGCATAGTGCTTAAACGAAAGATTGTGATAAATGTATTAGAGAAGTTCATAGCAAAAACACGTAAGAGTAATTTTCATAGCAGCAATCGCCGGTAGATCTAAACGTTTTTAGCGATTTATCGCTTGCAACACAAAATAAAAAATCTAGAATATTTCTAATTAAAAGAATGGGGCACTAGACCGGAAAGAAATACATTAACAGTCCAATAATAAAAGTATGTCCCAGACAGAAACGTGTCAGGCTTCTTACCGATTGTAAGAAAAGGGCGCTTTTATCAGTTATCTCCTGTCGCCAGACGTTATTACAAGCAATGTATTAACCAAAGAGAGGCTAATACAATAGTTTTGATAAGTACTTCAGCATTTCATAAAATTAGTCGGGGGCATTTCAGTTTGCTATTGCACTCTCAAACATTAAAGCTATTCAAACTGCAAAAAAATTTAACATTGACTTTTATAAAATATTATAGAGTATCATCATAACGTAGACATAACGTAGACAAAGTTATTTCTACAATATATTTCGAAGTTGTGATTGTTACAACGCCACATACGTTTGTATTTTTCAAATTCGTTTAGCTAGTGAAAATAACAACTTAAAATATGAATTGTTTGGAAAGATACGCGTATGAATTAAAAGGATACACTCAAAAATGCACTATGATAAACGTTTAATTGTGCTGGGTTTGGCATGTGATTTCCGCGTACTTGGACTCAGTTCTGTTACATTCTCTGATCTTTGGGATAACGCCATATGTTGATATGGTTGTTTGTGGGTGGTTTGGGTGGTGGGGCGTAAGGTCGATGTAAACGAGGTTTACAATTGCTTCGCTTTGTTGCGTTCCATGGTTTTAAACGATCTTGCATTTTATTGTTTCTTTCATTACTTTGTTAGAAAACATTTGATAAAATATTACACTCATTGTGGGCAAATGTCTTTTAAGATTTGCTAGACATAATTATTTTTAGAACTACCTGACAGGCAAACTGTCTACATATGCTAGACTGACTAATTGTACATTTTGAAAAATAAAAACACGCGCATCTCTTTTGACATTTAGATTTGTATCTCTCTTTTTGCCTACAGCAATACAAAAGACTGATTAGTTCATTCTCTAGCACATTTGTCAGTTAAATTTTAAACGCAGTTAAAAAATATTCTCCTTGAGACTAACATATTACTTCTGTGCACGAAGTGTTGTAAGTTGTTGTAAGAGTTGTTATATTTTCTTGTCCTTTCAGATGATGGAGTACATTCGTTTTACAATAAAGGAATTCCGCTTAAGCCGGTGCTAAGGGAATGGGGGGCATGAGGGATGTTGCACATTTCATTACCTCTCGTGAACAGACTCAAACTAACCGAGACTGCTATAATGTTGCTGGGTTGCATTCTATGCATCCAAAGGATCTTTTCAAATATTTCATTAGATTTCTGTCTCTGTAACGTATGAAACTAAACATAAAGATTTCTTTCTTTTTTTTTACTATTCCAGAGAAGAAATTTACTAGGAAAGCTCTGCATCATGTTTCATGTTATTCTAAATTGCAGAAACTTCAACGCTAGGGACAAATTTTTCCCTGTTATTCGCTGACATAACAACAACTTATTTTCTGAATCTGTTTTAGTGTAAAAATGTTTAATTACCTTTTGCGTAATAACACGTGAATTTCTTTTATCAAGTTGGTCGCTCGAATTGAAACTATCTGAAGGAAACAAACAAAAATAAATCATGTTCTGGGCGCACTGGTCGAGAGGGCTAAGAAGATTTCCTACGGAGGTGAAGGCCCCGGGCTCGATTCCATTGCGAAGTGTCCTTTAGCAGTGCACTTTATCGCGATTGCCTCAGTCCACTTACCTGTAATGGGTACCAGCAAGTTTCTGGGGGTAAGGTATGATAAGTTTTAACTGTTCTTAAAACAAGGTGGCTAAAATAGTCTGCAGAGCTTATGTTCAATGTTCCACAAAGCGACGTTAAAGACATATCGCACAGTTTTCTGTATGTATTTATGCAAATATTTTGCTACGGATAGAATTTCTTTAACTTGACTGAGAATCAAGTGTAAAATGGAAATATGTATTAAAAATTATATGTATCGGGGCTTGATCTTGAATTATCTGCTATCTATTTTTCAGTATTTTCCGACTTTAAAGGGGAAATAATTCATGACAAAGGCTAAATACCTATGATTTGTTTCATTTCATATTTCTGTTTTTGATATGATTCTCTGTCAGTAAACATTTTGTCCATACGAAAATGTTGCCCCTTGTCAAAAAAGACGCTTCGGCAAAAGTCCTTAACTGTGGACATGACAAAATAATACTGCAAAATCTTGGTCTTTCCCATGGACCAAATTTCTTTATACTCTGTATACCGACTGCAAATGAAGTCTGAAACAGAAATATATATTAAAATCGCAGTTTCCTTTCCTTGAATTATCTGCTCTTAAAATTGGATGTTTGGTATTTTCTGATTTCAAGGGCAGATATTTCACGATCAAGCACAGGCACCTGTGATTTTAAGACATATCTCCGTTTTAAACTTGACTCCTAATCAGTACACACAGTTCTATCCGTAGGAATTTTTTGCCGATATACATATAGACAATTGTGCGATATGTCTTTAAATGAAGTACAAACAACAGCAAGGACAAATATCCTAACAGTCTTAATCAATGAAACCAGTTACATCGTTGCCTAACCCTACAGTAATGAGGTATGATAGTGTACATAATATCGTTGGTATTCTATGTCAAGATCGTATTTGCTCTGGTAAACCATTCCAGTTTATATACAATCTATAAGTAACTGAGCTCATTGTATAGCCGTCACAAGGCACTTAAAGATTGCTATTTTGATGATTAGTTAATCGTTTCTGAATAATTTGTAGACATTTGTAATATACAACTTAACTAAATAAGATTACAACATATTTTTCTTATCACATATCTATGAAATAGAATTAAAATTAAAACAAACATGAAACAGTTTGATACCGATGTTTACATTTTCCGGCTATTTGTCTTTTCATCTTCATCATTGATACTGTGTCTGTGCAAGGTTTAATGAAAATTTCTATAAAACAGATGTATTTCATGATTATGCACTTGTCATTGGGCAACTTGAGTCAGTAATGTTTGCAATTGTTTTATAGTTTCATCAAACCGTTTTAAGTTTAAGAGTTGGTTAGTGTAGTCACGAATCCTGGTCAGATGTTATTTTAACATACAGTTAATCTTCAAACTATTTTAACTGAGTAAAATTGTATTTAGTTACATTTGTATTTGTAGGCCCAATTAAGAAAAAATCATATAACTACATTTTAACCTGTCAGAGTTATGAAACTCAGCCGTTTTTGGGAAGTATGACTCTTGTTATATGTTACGTTAAAACAGATCTTGGAACTGATATTGCAGTAACAGCTCATGATTAATTCAGTCTTCAGACGTACTAAATTATTAGATACATCTTCATTATGAAAATTCTGTTGAAAATACTGCTCAAAAGTTATTGAATCTTTTAATGGAACCTCAAGGTATCTTGATGATATTTTAAATATGGACAACCTAAATTTTTCAGAAATGGTGAAACACATTTACCCGAAAGAGTTACAGCTTAACAAGGCTAGTACTTCAGATTTAGAAGCGTCACTTTTGGATCAAAATTTAACAATTTTGAATAATAATCTAGAAACGAAAATATATGATAAAAGAAACGATTTTAATTTTGAATTTGTCAACTTCCCCCACCTTGATGGAGATGTCCCTCGAACAACATCACACGGTGTCTATATTTCACAACTTATTCGTTTTGCAAGAGCTTGCTCAAAGATAGAGGATTTAAATGATAGACATCTTCATATTTCCAAATAATTATTTCAACATGGTTACTGCTATCATAAGCTACGGAAAGCTTTCAGTAACCTTTACTACAGATCGTCCGAACTATTAAAAAAATATAATACTAACTTAAAAACACTTTTAAAACTTGGACTTACACACCTGTAGTACTACGGAGATGTAGTTTATAAAATTCGGAAAATTAAACTTAGTCCTTATTTTAATCAGATATTTGTAAAATGTGTTAAACAGATTATTAAAACTTGCGAAAATCGTGAAGCACAGTGCATGTTTAATGACTGACCCCTCTACATTTAATCGCTACGCTTTCCTGTTTGATGGTGCGATGACTAATAAAGTGTAAGACTCCATGATGCTTTCCTTCTAAATCCTACATAAAACGGACGGAAGGAGTGGAATTTTGTCTTGCAGCTTTCATAGTCGTGCCCTTAACAGTTAGGCTCTTGGTGCTCTGACTTCGGACAAGTTGTTGAGTACATTATACCTTATATTTATCTTAATTTTATGTTTTACTTAATATGATCGGGTACTTTTCACTAATGTTAGAGCCTTTCTCAGCGGGGATTTTATTTACATGGTGATGTCTTACTTATTGAAAATAGGGTAAGTGCGAGGTTGGCATGCCCTAAACGCGTTTAGACCCCAAGTTTTCTTTATATAGGTTACTGACAATTCCGAGGCGGTGCCCCGATTTTCTGTTTGTCTTGTATTTTGTGTTGCGTATGCAGTCTTGTTTGTTGTTAGCGTTTTTTCCTCCGTCTCCTCACTCCCCCTATCCTTTCCCCTTGCAATTGCGCTCCCTTGTTTTGGCATCCCCTCCCTCTTTACTTTGAGTAAGTTTTCGTATCCCCCTTTATTTTGGCTGCCGGAATGCTAAGGCGGCATACGATTGATTTTTCCTGCTTATATGTGTGCATTTGTGTGCTTGTGTGTCTTAGGCGGTGCCCTACAGTGTTGTTGTATCTTACTTGTCTGTTTATCTATGTTAGTTAGTTGGGTGTGGCTGTGTATGTTTATCTTTTGTACATGTATGTGTGTGCTATTTTGGTTTACGTTGTAGTGTAAGTGTGATTAAGCAACGTAGTATTCCCTTTGTATTTTCGCCCTTGTTCTACTTTCCCCCTTCCCGCCCCTCTCCTTTCTCCCCCTTACCCCCCCCCCCCCCCCCTCTATCTATATTTAGCATAAATTTAAATGTACTTGTTGGAATTTTGAAGCAACCCAGCTGTAATATTTTTCCGTTACAGCTTCATTTTGTTGTGAGCCTACTTTGCAAATGCGTGGCTCTAAGGCTGTGTTTAAAGTGTTCTGTGCTTCCGAGAAATATTCACTTATCTATTATCTTTTGAATTTCACAAGGAAATATGAACAGGCAGAAAAAACGCATTGTACCTTTTGTAGTGTATGTTTCTGGACTATTTTCATTTAATAGGCATGGCCTGACACAGTTCTATAAATAGCGCACACAAAAACGTCAGTAATTTAACATCGACAAATATTTGAGATTTTTTGGATAACAAAACAACAAACATAAAGGCGGAGATATATGATATATGCGTCATTACAACAGCAGCTAGAGCTAGGAATTTGTATTCGGCTCTCGTGGGTTTTGTGACGCTCAGTCCGATCTTGCAGATACCACTCAATCCCAGATCGAGGTACAATTACAATAACCCTATTGTATTTGTCTTTTTCCTAACATTATGTAATAAAAGCGCTATCAGACTGGATTTGTTATATGACATTTCCAGTAAAGCATGCAGGAAAGTTGCGAATTCGCCAATGTCTTGTCAAAACTAAGTCGCGTGATCAAATTTTGCAATCAAGCAATTAGATATGAGCAGGCGAGACCGACATTCATATTACATTATATTTTGACAAACGATAGTGTCTCGAGTCGATTGAACAACTGTCAGGAGAAAGATAGGTATTAATTTTTCATTCATGTTGTGTCTCTAGCATCTACTGCGATTGTCAGTTGAATTGGGAGACAAGCTTCTTTTGTCATATCTGACAGTGCAAAATATTGAGTGTTAATATTTATGAGTACTATATATTTAAATTAAGTATTGTATAAATGAACTGTTTAGATAAAAGTTTTAAAATACCAGACTTTGATGAAAAAAACTTGGCCATTGCAAATTATAACTTAAAGGCTTGTTTATTTACCCGGTAACAGTGGTCGCCAAGTAATTTCATTTTGAAGTCGCACTCATTTATGACATTATGCACAAGTATGCATCAGTCATACATGAAATAAATGATAAAAACATCGTCTCACATTAGCTGTAAAGTATATATCTTTTATATTGAATATTTGTTTGTGTGTGTTTTTTTTAAATACCTTACCATTATTAAATCTTTGGTTGATTTGCAAATCAATCTACGGAGTGTTCCTGTTTGATAAAAATGTAAATATGATAGACTATAAATAAATTTTCGGCGTGCCAACACTTCTAAGATAACGCTGATTTGTAAGGCGGGAATTGGAAACCTCGGCAGATCCTATTAGTTTTGTAATAGTTGAAATAACGAAAATTATAGGTTTTGCTATTTAAGCTGTTCCCGTTTTATTAAGCAAAACTATTGCAACAGTGATTAGACAATATCATCATCAGAAATCGTTTCAAGTAAACTTTTACAACACAACTTGATAGCTTATCATGAAATGAAATCTTGAAAGAAGACATGCGCGGTATTAACGAATCTGCGGATGTCTCTAAATTGCTTTTTGTACTTTTAGCATGTGTAAATATTGAGTTCTGCTCAGCCCGAGGCTAGAGGGCGTGGACGGTAGCATGCATTTTCCGTCCATAAACAGGCTCAATCAAACCGAGCCTGCAACACTTTCGTTCTTGTCGTGTTGAGCGACCTGTGGAGTTTCCATTTTTTCTTTTTCACCCGGTGCTGATTAATTGCGGTTCGTACCTAAATATGAGTCGTATGTATATGCGAATTTTCGATAAATAAAGAAGTGCCCAGTAAGATTCCCTTTTGCTGCTAACTTAAAAATATCTCTGTTAAATGATGATGCAATTCTGAAGAAAAGACCTGAAAAATAACGGCACAGATAAAATGTGTATACCGCGCTATTACTGGTATACCAGTGCAAATCGTGATAATCAAAACTACTAAAATATATTTAAGGTAATGGACCCGTAATTACAATGCGTATTTTGAGTCGTGTTATTGGTACTTTTTAACATTTCAGACTGGGTGGTTCCAATACTTCCGCTTTCATAGCTTTGGGTGTTGTATTATTACCCCTTTGATATAGTGCCTGTTGCTGAATTTTGTCTTTTGGAAGTTCCTTTGATACGAAGGCTCTATAACCCATGATACCCTTTCTAAATTCAATGTTTAGTTCTGCCCTGGGGCAAACCTATTATTTTAGCTGGGAACTATATGCCGCTTTTCTTGGAATTACACGCCAGTGTATAATTGAAGGTTCGATGCCCACCGCCATATCAACACATCTGCGGATGTCTATAAATAGTTTTTGTACTTGTAGCATGTGTAAATGTTGAGTTTTGCTCAACCCGGGGCTAGAGGGCGTGGACGGTAGCACGCATTTCAACTACCGTCCATGACAGGCTCAATCAAGCCGAGCCTGTATTTTTTTTTGTCGTTTTGAGTGACCTGTGGAGTTACCATTTTTTCTATTTTTATATGCGAGTTTGGCATTCCCTGGTTTTTACAGCAAGCTGTTTGCACGCTGATCTACAGTTAAATCCGAAGAATGCCGAAATACCTAGCAATACTATATCACACGGAAATTGCCGAGTGTCATTACGGATCCACTACCTTAAGTAAAATGAATATATCCTCTTTATAAACTAGTTGTATTACTATCTGTATAATGTTTTTTGGTACAAAGTTAATTTTCGAAGAGCTTGGCAGTGTTTTATATAAACTTGATTCTAAACGAGTACAGTCAAACCTATCTAAAAAAATATGCCTTGGAAGAAACCAAAAAGTGGTCTTCATAGGCATTTTGCCTTTATTCACAGATAGAAATACCCTATAATTCTTTGAATAGGAAACAAAACCAGCAGTCTTTACAGCCAGGTAGTCTTTGTTCAGAGCTGCTGTCAATTTTTACAATGGGATCAAATGAGAAATCGCATTTTTGCTGATATTTTCGCGTTTCGAAGACGATATATAATGTGCATTTTTAATGAAAGTTTTCATAGTTGAAGATTTACCTAGTAACTAAATAAATTCTTATATGCCAGATATAATATGTTTCACAACTCGCCAAATATTTTCATCATTATTATATTAAATGACGTGTAACGCCATCACTTCTGGTTAATCATACACACACAACTGCTTAAAGAAAGTATAGTTTGATACACTTTCTAGTGTTCACCAACTTAAACCTCTTTAAATGACTATCTTTCAAAACAGAACCTTATCTAAACAGCAAATGCAAGAACATTTGAAAGTTTGAATGAGAAAATAATCAATAGTGGTTTTTCGACATCATGATTTAGTTACCACCTGGCATTTGGCTTTTTGTTTGTTCGTGATCCTATTGCGTTTAACAGTTTTTCTCAATTTCCAATAGGGCCCTTTAAAACCAGCTCCTGGATTCTGTACCAGAAACTGCCGCAGTAATGCCAGCTGTCCCACCATGATGGTCGCAAACCCACTATGTTGGTTTTCTCATGACACGGCTCAAATGAACATTTTGAAAGTTTGAATTAAATGATTAAATTAATTTCAATATAAGAAATTTTGAATAACAGCATTATTTAGTTACAACATGCAGTTTTTTTTGTTTTTTTTTTGTTTTTGTTTGTTTTTTTGTTTTTTTTTGGGTTTAACGCCGTTTTTCAACAGTATTTCAGTCATATAACGGCGGGCAGTTAACCTAACCAGTGCTCCTGGATTCTGTACCAGTACAAACCTGTTCTCTGCAAGTAACTGCCAACTTCCCCACATGAATCAGAGGTGGAGGAATAATCAACAACTAATATCATTTTTAATGTAAAGGGAGCTATATGCGCATATGGTTTGGAGTAATTTGCCGATTGTCATTAGTGGTCCACTACCTAAATTCCATGCCGTGCGACAAGAAAACAAAACGTAGACTAACATACCCATACATCAGGTATATGCTGTACAATTTAAATATCATTCATATTATTTTGATTCGATATCCCCATGAAACGCCACAGTTTGATATTGACATGTCATTTAAATCTGATGTCGATAATCAGTGATTACTTCTTTTGTATGGTTTTCTCAAAATAGCAGACTTCAAATAGACTTTGATGTGCCAAAATTTATCAGATATTGCCTCACTTTTTGAAATTCGAAAATGGAAACGCTCAGATAATCTTACAGGTTTTGTAATTGTTTAAATTATGGAACCATGTTGATTTGTTGCTTTCTATATTCCTGCGGCATACCCATTATACCAATAACTTTCGACTGATAATACTTATCTTATTTTTTTATAACGTAGATACCACTGAACATATCTCTTGCATTTTATTTTCTCATCATCCATCTTACAGCGTTTTGTTTTGAAGTGTATGTTAAAGATATGCCCAGATTTCATGTTATTTAATAATTGTATATAGAAAGATTAAAAAATCATGTCTGTTTTTATCAACATTACAGTTTGTTACGTTTCAAATACCACAATGCAAAATAAACACAATTTGATAATGTATTGCCAAATATTAAAAATCATGAATGATGGTTACTAGATAAAATGTGATTATTTTTGTAGGTTTGTAGGCTCCATAACCTTAGAGCCCCTTCCTAAATTCCAGTTTGCTTAGTTCTGCCCATTGTTTTCTCGTTTAGGGCAAACCCTTTACTTTATCTGGGGACCAAACGCCGCTCTTCATGGAATGACACGCCTCAACACGTGTATCATTGAAGGTTCCATGTTCATCGCCGTTTAAATACATCTGCGGATGTCTATAAATTGATTTTTGTACTTTTAGCATGTGTAAATGTTGAGTTCTGCTCAACCAGAGGCTAGAGGGCGTGTACGGTGGCACGCATTTCCACTACCGTCCATTGAACAGGCTCAATCAAACCGAGCCTGCAACATTTTCGTTTTTGTCGTGTTGAGCGACCTGTGAAGTTTCCACTTTCCTCTATTTTAAATCAATAGTTAGTTTATATATTTAGCAAATGCTAAATTATCTATAGTGAATTTTCAATGTTTGAATCGATCATTTAATGTGAAATATCTGAGCGAAAAAGAGCACATTACATTTTTGATATGCAGGAAAAGATGAAGAAAAACATTAGGAAAATTAATGATAAACAAGGCTAGCCTAAGCAGATAAGACTTTCAGAAATATTTAATTTTTCATTTGGAAAAATACCGACAGAAAATGCATTAACAGTTTCCACCAACAACGTACATTTTAAATAAAATTCAGTGGAATAAAAGGCAAATTGATGAAAAGGTTCAACCCACAACACGAAACAAACAATTCACTGAAAAAAAAGTGGGTCAGTTTTCAAACTTTTGGCAATGAACCGCAAAGTTTTAGAACTTGCATTGCAATACTTTTGACTACCGGACCTACAATGCAAATGCTTCCTTTTTATCTGAGTTATAGTCTTACTGGGAAGCTTTTGTTCATCTGCACTGAAAAAGTTAATTCTTACGTTATGCAGACCATCCCGATTACTGATTTTCTTCTTTGTGATTCGTATTCAAAACGTTTTCTTACTTGAACTATTCTCTTCTAAACCTTTAATTACAAGTTACTTTGGGAAAATTCAAATACATTTTTCAATGATGTGTCAATATTAAAACGCTAGATTTAAATAATTTCATCTATGCATGTCTCACTTTAACAAAAGATTCATGAAATATTATTGTCACTTAATTGTCGGGTTGGCATCGGGTCAGTGCCGGCTTTAGTGAAAATGATAGTTAAGATTTAAATAAAGGTTTTTTTTTTATATATATAAAGAGCTATAGCTTTGTAACGTTTGAAAGTAAGCTAAAATCAGTCACTGATTTAGACGGTCATGAACTAAATTTTCTCTTGCATTCTTTCTGAAAGGGAAAGGCAATGTTGTTTTATGTTACTTTTGTCTGATAGGCCTTCTGCTTTTATTTATGAAAGTGAAAGAAGTTTTGAAGTCGGCTCAAAAATGGCACTTTTGACCATTAAAAATGCAGCCATTTTATCAGCCTATCAGCTATCTCTACTTTTGAAATCTAGAATGAAAGAAACTGTCATGCTACATATATATATCTTAAACTGAAGAAACGTTTCTACTTATTATAATAACCTATTTAGATGGATATTTGCTAAATATACTATCTAGTTGTATATAAATAATGACATAACCACACTTAAATAACTGCCTCGATAATACGCGATTTTCTTACAATTAGTTCAATAATAGTGGTCCAATTTAAAACAATGAGTCCTTCAGCACTGGGAAGGTTTGACAATGAGTTTTATATAGAACTCACTAATTTGACATTCCTTCCACTTTAAGGTCTATTTTGTTTTTCGTGGTCTGATTAAAAAAATAGGTGTAGTGCATTGAAACCTTGTACACTTGGTTGGTCTTTATTACATAGATACAAAGGTCAAGATTTATATCCCTCGCATTTTGTAAGAATTATTTATTACTCTCTCAAACTTCGAAGAATGGGATTCCTTGGTAAAGTTTTTTTTTGTTTAGTTCCATTTTTCAGCAAATCTATAAGACCTATAAAAAATAGAAAAAATGGAAACTCCAAAGGTCGCTCAACATTACAAAAACAAAACTGTTACAGGTTCGATTTGATTTCGCCTGTTCATTGACTATAAAACATTAATCTTGCTTGCAAGATTATTCAAATTATGATTTTTTTTCTTAGATAATGGGTATTTCTAGTCTTATTGTTGGAATGAGGTTCACTTTTCTTGATTACTTAAATAGCTTTGACTTGTACACTTGATTACTGAGTAAGTTGGCAAAGAAACCATAATTCCATGCTTGCATACTAACTTATGTACAAACAAGTGCTGTCACCCGCCGACGGTGCTCATATCATAGTTCAGGTCACCTTTTATAACTACATTTTGTTATTGAAAAGGCTTAGTTTGAAAGTAAAAGTCTGTATGATATTGCCTGAACTATCTTGATTAAGATTAACGTTAGTTTTTGAAAAATAATTAATCAGCAAATAGACTGAGCGTCCTAGCCATTCATGTTTAAACTTTGTATCTGAAAAACAGAAATCATACAAAGAAGCTGAGTGTTTTAATAAATGCTGTAATTAACAAATGAGTAAATTAAAAGCAGTGATGACAGTAACACCAGCCGACTTTGGAGGGCGTAGAAATCAGACAGTAGTTCAATGCCCTTTAAATCTGTAAATCGTGGTTTACAGTGTAACGATTGGTGTTGCATTTTCATGAAAATGTCTGAATACCTACGGATGCTAGCAGCTTTTTGTGACAATTCAATCTCAGAAGCTCTGATTGGAGCGCTGTTGAATGAAGTGTTGTCTTCTATTCAATCTAATTCCTAAATTGGTCTAGAGAAATATGTTTGTTTTGCACAAAAAGTTTTTGTTTTTCAACAACAATTTGATTTTTTTTGGAAAGAAGTAAAATAGCACTAACAAGTATATAGGTGTTGTATATGCCAATATTTTTAGATGCCAATATTATACTGTTTTTCATATATGTCTTGCTTTTGATATAACATGAAATATAAGCAGCAAGACCTTGAAATTTATTTCAGAACACTATTCAGGCTGCCGGATGTATAATTTATTTGAACAAAAATTTCACAAAATATCTTAAATGGAAATAATTATATGATTCAAAAGTGTTTATGTATAGAAACTGGGCACAATTACTTGATAAATTTGATAATTTTGTTTTAAATAGATTTCTTGCCTTGTCAATTGTCAGTGTTTAAAACCTCCATTTAAGTTATCAGTTATAGAATCATTTACAAATTACAACCTGAAAAGGAAACATTGTTGTCAGACAGAATATATTATTCCATAATTTATCAATCAGTTTAATTTACACCAAAAGGGCTCTTGCAATCTATTAATTGAATGTCTGGACAGGAATATTAACTGTCAGGAAAAGATTTGAGTAAGTAAACGGCCCACATGCAAATCAATCATCGTTGTTTTCTGTGTAAGCAGACATTTTGACAAGTCGGATAAACAAATGTTTCGAGTGAAATGGTGTGTCAGTGAAACAGGTAGCAAAGAGTTTTTATGAGTTTACAGGATTCTGAAAAATTTGGCTTTTTGTGGAGAAAGAACATATACATTATTTATGTTGTGTCTGTTAGTGAAAGGACAACAACTATAGTTTTTCCATTTTATATATGAAAATAACCTTGCAAATTAAACAACCGATCCTCCGTAAGCCAGCTGGGTTCGGAAAACACCTGCCTTTTTCAGGTAGTCATGTTAGATCATTTTATTGCATACCGTTGTTATTATTGCAATATTTTCAACATTATTAATAGGTTAATATACGGCTTGGCTGTGCCTTCTTGCCATAATGGCACACCTAGTGTCATAATTGCCCGAGGGCCATTACGGGACTAGGTGTGCCATTATGGCACGAAGGCACAACCAAGCTGTTTATTGACCTTTTTATTATAAACCTTTGCTTCATGTTCCTCTTGGTGTTTTCATTTTACATATTCTATACAAACTTACAGGGCCTAAGTATCATTTGTATTGATTTTTATTAGTATCTGACAATCGATCTGAAAATGATTTAGCACCCTTTCACCCGCGATAATGACGTTGCTACATGACGTCAAACTCAGAACGTGCTGACGTTCCGGTTACCCTGGGCCATTATGATTATGGCGTGTGAGGCGCACTGCGCCATTATGGATTCGTCAATAGAGGCCGTAATGACCGTTTTAAACGGCATTTTTGTTACTGTTTACGCACGTAAAGCTTATCTTTTCCCAAGGGAAAGGTTATCTCCTACCCGGATAATCTTGTCTTTCCGAGAATACAATTTCTATACTCTTTTTCAGCAGTTTTTGCGCATGGAATTTTGTTCTTGCGTCAATAAATAGGGGACCCATTTAGTACAAACCTTCTTTTGTTTCAAACGATAACTCAGAATATGATAGATGGTCAATTCTGAAATGCCTATAATGTGGCTAAAGAGGAAGAAGAATATATAAATCATCTGAACCAGCAACGATGCTTCTCTTTGTTGCAGCTATATCAGGCGTGCCTAGACGGTTACTCTTCTCAAGACTAACTGACCCCTAGAATTTTTTCAGCCCAAAGGAAATCTTGTATAACCCACTTATAGAACAATCATACATACAACACAATTCAGATTATATCTCAAATGTGGTTTATACCGTTTTAAACGCCCCCTCCCCCCCCCCACCAAAAAAAAACAACATATATTCCTTATATCTACATTTTAACAGTAACTTGCTACAAAAATGAATGGATTGCCTCCCATAAATATCAGAAAAATAAAATAAATGTGAGGGAATCAGTTTTTCAACACCCACATAGAACAGCCAAATAGACCCGCCAACATTAAACTGTAATTAACTTTCCAACAAAACTATTTTCTGAGTTTTATTGAAAATGCTCTTAAGTTCAGGAAAAATCATATAGTCACGCCAATTCAATTTTGATCTTCGGCAATAGAAACATTTCTTTTAGCTATAAATCAATGTTCTTTTAGAAATGTTGGTGTCTGACTATAACAGATTGTTATTTCGAACGACGCTATTTTTGTGTATGTTTTTGTGAATGACGTCAGATTGCGCGTGAAATCTCGCGGAAAAGGTCACCTTTAATATTAATGTACCAATGTTGTTTATACGAGAAACGCCTTTTTTGTTTTTGTACAAAACATACTTGTAGTGAATATAAACATTATTTAGCATTTTGTTTTTAAAGTTCCGGGTATTGCGTCTCGTTTTTATAGGTTTTCTAGTGACAATTGTATATTCTGTGTTTGTTAGAATATGTTTATTGTTCTGTGTTTGTTCAGTGATTACTTGGGTATACAATTGGGCGTCTGCTTGGAACAGTCGACCATCTCATTCTGAATTTTAGTTATTTAGTTCTGCCCATATACATTTCGCTGAGCTGTAATTATAATTTTGCTGAGACAAAATATTAATTTCTCTGAGATAAAACAATTTCGCTAAGATATAATTTCCTTTCGCTGAGACACAGGCACACTTCAGACAACACTAAAGACAATTCAAGAACGGTTTAGAACTTTATTGTCCTATAGAAAAATCTGTATATGTTTTATTTCCTACATCTGTGGAAAACAGATAATATTCTATCAGCTTAAAATGCTTGTTTTTGAATTTTATTCCAATATTACCAAGAACGTTCTTTCATTGTTTTTTTTTTTTATAATTTATTTTTCAATCTTCATACATTTACAAAATATGATGACTTGGACAAATGTTTTTAACAATAGATACAAGACATGTATTTTATGGTCATCTAATTAAACAAACATTTGTAGTATTGGATGTCAAAAGAAGACTTTTTCTATATATATATTTTTAGGTAAAAAAATTAGAGAACAAAAAATCTAAGAGAGAAAAAATTTAAAAAGAGTAGATATATTGGATGTTTAGATCGTCTCCAAACTCATATAATTGTCTAAAAATTGTAATGGTTATTTATGCTACAATCATGTAAAAATCAATTTGTAGGCACACTGTCTAGAAAGTATCATTTTATTATATAGATGAAGAATAAAATATGTAAGATATTTTCTTTTTTTTTTTTATTATTGTTATAGCCAACAGCATCTACATTCATACCTCAAAACCAGACCATTTGATATTATGTTGGTTTATTTTGTCATTTGATAATGCAATTTCTTTTTCAAGTTTTATCCTGATTTTAAGATATGATATGAAACTGTCAAAACTGAGTATTTGTTTTCTATTTTTGATTTGAAAAATGTAAGATTTCATTAGAAATATTATAAAGTTTATCACATTTTTTCGTTTTACGTTCCTTTCAGCGATACCAAAACTGACTACCTCTAAGCTAAATTGTGTTTTGAGATTTTTCTTGTCGAGGTACATATGTAATTTGTTCCATAGTTGTTGTACACAGTTACATTCCCAAAACATATGTTCTAATGTTTCAACATGCATATTGCAGAAATAACATAAATTTGATTCTGTTAATTTGTATTTAAATAATGATTTGTTAGTTGGGAGAATTCTCATCAGATGTTTGTATTGAAAACTTCGTATTTTTGTATCTATTGTTGCTTTCTGTGTTTGCATGTATATGTTTGACCAACAAGAGGGGTTCTCTGATATAATCGCTGACCATTTCATTTCCGTCTTAATTATTGGTTTTGGTCTGTTTCTTCTTTGCGTGTCGTAAAGTAGTTTATTTGGTTCTTTTGTCTTTCTTAATTTATTTATAAGTAATTCATTTCGTGCATAAGATATATTCTCTTGCTTAAGCACCTGTTTAACAGTTTGTGGAATGCTTGCTATAAGATTGTAGTACTTCAAGAATTGATTGTTTTCTATATTATATAAAAATTTAAATTCGTCAAAATTATAGAAAGCTTTTGTTCTGTAATCAAATAAATGTTCCAAGTGCTTTATTCCCTTTTCGTACCAGTCTTTATAGAAAAATGTTTTATTTTCAAGTTTTATGCTTGTGTTATTCCATATTACCTGTTTACTTATGCTCTTATTGTTGTCCTGTGTATTAATATTTACCCAAGCTGTCAATAAATCTTTCATAAAAATGTTGGATTTACATATAGTTTCAATTTCTTTCTGAGAATAATTACATTCAAATAAAAGTTCTCCTCCAACATTAGATAATAATGTACTATAAAAGATCTTCCATTGTCCTTGGTTACTTTTATCTATTATCCTTCTGATCCAACAAGCTTTTATAGCATTTATGAAGTAAACTAGATTTATCATTTTTATACCACCCATTTTGTAGTCCAGTATAATAATCTCCCTATTAATTTTATCTGGTTTATTATCCCACAAGAATTTAAACAATTGTGTTTTAATCTCTTTCATTACTTCATTTGATGGGTTTGGTAACACTGTAAGAGGGTAAATTAGTTTTGGTAAAGCTAATGATTTTATAACAGTTACTTTTCCAAGTAGTGTTAGTTTTCTATGTTCCCATTGTTTTAAACAGTTAGTAAAATTTTGAATCTTGGGTATCAGGTTTAACGTTATGCTGTCTTTTTTATCATTTGTAAATATCATTCCTAATGTTTGAGCTGACTCGGATGTCCAATTAAACATTTTATCTTTACAGTACCGGAGGTTTGTATCTTTTAATGATCCTATCCTTAGTATGTTGGTTCTTTCATTGTTAGCAAGGATATGATTAATTATATTAGATTGAATACAGAGTTTTCACTGAGCGAACACCAAACGTAATGTTTACACAATGGTATAGCAGTGAGTGAAAATAAAAAAATGTATGGCTTGATGTACGATGAGATAAAAAGACTCTCGGCCTATGTCTGAATATATGTTGCAGGAGTAAACAAGTATGAGCGTGTGTATTTTCGGGTTTGTATTTGGTAAAGTTATAAAACGTTTTACTAAAAGAGGTTACGACCCAACTGTTTTGAGACATACCACCCCAAATATTTTCAAAGTACATTGAGATATTGCTTTCATATTTTGCATACTTGTTTACCATCATGACCCCAGTCTGTAAAAAGGAGGAGGCAACTCTATCAAGCATTTTGACTGAATTATGGCCCCTTTTCGACTTAGAATAAATGTTAAAGTTTGCGTACCACCCCAGATATTTTCAAAGTCCATTGAGATATTGCTATCATACTTTGCATACTTGTTTACCATCATGACCCCAGTCTGTAAAAATGAGGAGGCAACTCTATCAAGCATTTTGACTGAATTATGGCCCCTTTTCAACTTAGAATAAATGTTAAAGTTTGCGTACCACCCAAAATATTTTTAAAGTCCATTGAGATATTGCTTTCATATTTTGCATACTTGTTTACCATCATGACCCCAGTCTGTAAAAAGGAGGAGGCAACTCTGTCAAGCATTTTGACTGAGTTATGGCCCCTTTTCGACTTAGAATATGCTTATTGTAATGTTAAAGTTTTACTCAGCTTATATTATACTATCAAGCACTGAGAATAGTCGAGCGCGCTGTCCACTGACAGCTCTTGTATATTTATACAAGGGCATTTTTGTGTTTTACATGCCATGCCTTTTTGTTTCACTTACGTGTGTTAGAGAATCACTTGGCGGGTATTGCTTTTATTTACACTGTCCCGTGTCTTTGGAACATGGTGGGGGTAAGAGTGAGGTTGGGTGCGCACCATAAAACGGTTTAAGCTCTCCAGTGGTGTTTTAGCAACTGGCAGTTCCAAGGCGGTGCCCCACTGTGTTCCTTTATTTGTTCGTTTTTGTCCTCGTGTGTTTGCTTTGTATGTGTGTGCGTCCGTGCGTGTGTGTGTGTGTGTGTGTGTGTGTGTGTGCGTCTACGTGATGTGGGTTTCGTTTTGGGGACACAGCGTTTTTGGAACCTGACATTCCCTGTTTGATATTTATCCTTGTTTTTTTTGTCTTATTTATAAAACAAACAAATTTGCTTTTTATTCAATGTCATTGCAACATCATTTGACAGTTCCAGTAACAATGTATAAATATACATTTAGATAAGACAAATAGTCTTCAAGTCGAAATACAAGACTATAGGCAATTGTGTTTCATCTATAAATTGGTTTTGGGGTACTAAGAGTAACGACCGAGCACAGGATGGTGTGAACTTTCATTCAGCATACTGTTATTTTCCTTTTCGAGGTAGTGTAATATCGCCAATGTTCGTAATCTACGTATGCTTTTTCGATATTCTCCGGTTTAACGGCAAGCCATATAAGCTTTCAGCAACATTTACGACCAAAGAATACCGAATGGGTTAACATGAATACGTAATCGCACAGAAATTGCCGATTGTCGGTAAGCGTCCACAACCTTACAAAAAGGTTAAAAAGGCAGCGTCTACGACATTTGAGGAATGATCTCATCAGATAGTTTCTACTTGATGAGTCTGGATCTGTCTTACAGTAACCACTGTTAACACTAAATTGTATCACCTATTGCCGTCTAGACAATATCATTGTAATAGACAATGTTAGGATTTTCACTGACAGATATTGTACAACTGTATTCTGGGAAACGAGACGATAAAAAACTAAACTTGATTTCCGCTTTTAGATTAAAAGCTGAGAAAAACTGAAGTGTAAGTCATTCGCTTGGCAGTATGTTATATTATTCTTTTCTTCATATGTTTGTATGTTTTACAGGCATTTCAAGTAGTTCAGACTCTCTTGTTTACAATTACTGAACTATCTTTTGATCTATCTTCCTGGCCACTCCATACACTTCTTTCTTGAGCTTTGTGGATAGGTAGGGCAACTCCCTCACCCACTATTTTCAACGTACTTTTTATTTGTGCAGTGATTTGTGATGCCCCATTTACATCAAGATAATGACTTTTAATCGTGTATTTTCTTCAAAACTTACCATTTTAGGTAGACAGTATGCTTTATTTGAAAACAAACTACAAACAAACAAAAACAGTCGATTGTGGATGGGATATGTGTGCCAACGGTGGCTTTGTGAATGCTATCTAACGAGTTTACTATTTCAATGGCTGCATGTGTCGTCATTGGTTTGTTGAAAGCTGCCTGATGTTTTTACTCTTCTTTAAGATGCATCTCAAAACATGTTATAAGACGAGCAATGACAAGAGTATGATATAAAAAAGATATGATGTTAGTTATCTCCCCTTTCCAAGGAATAGATAAATGTTATCGCTAATTAATAGATAGGCAAAATACCTATGACTTTACATTTTCATATATATGATAGATAAGGGAGAAGAGCAAAAAAGCAAAAAGACAAATTCTGTCATTTCACCAAGCACAAAACTCGTAATATCAGTAATAATGATTGACAAAGAGCAGAGCATTACCTAAGAGATTTATTGGAAAACGTAATACATAAAAAATTAATCACTGACATTATGACGATGCAGATTTTGTTTTTATATCGAAAAGATATAGAATGTACAACACATGCTGCATGTTTCAGTTTTCTCATAAATAATTTGGCGCAGTGCATGAAAATATGATTTGTTGTCTTTATATCGTTAACATTATGTCTTAAAATAGAAAAAAATGGAAACTTCACAGGTCACTCAACACGACAAAAACGAAAATGTAATAAACTAGAATCTTCAAAATTAATTTGATGTTCGTGGAATAAAGTTTCGCATTCTTGTCTAAACTTGTAATTAAACGGCTTTTGAGAGTTGTACACTACAAAATATAAATTCAAAACATATAACCTTCAATTTTGTATTTTACTTTTGTAGCTCATTTATGCCAAAACATACTCAAATTGTTTTCTTATAAAAGATTTGGCTTTCAGAGATAAAATACCTTATATAGCTCAAGTCAGTTGAATCATATGTTAGAAATGTTTCCCTTATGCTATTAACATTGACCTTCCTTAATAATATTGGCTGTATAAAACGATGTCTCTGCGCCCAGACATTATTATTGTATGATTTATGGAGATTGTAGCACATTATCATAGCATGATTTATCGAGATTGCAACATGAAATATCAATTGATTTCGAGTATCGGTATAACAGAAAACAGGATTTCTCGAATAAGTTTACTTATGAATCTGAAATGAAATGAATATTTATCTAAACAATATCATTCAAGACATATCTATAAAATTAACATATAAAACAAGACGAAACACAAAACAGGCGTTTTCCTCTCAAGACTGCTTTCAATTATCTAAAAAATTTTCTTAGAGTCTTTATGCGACTTAGAACTTCACTCGTATTTACTTATAACATCTTAAACAGATTGAAATGCATCTGAGTAATTTTCTTTATCTTCAGAGTGAACTAAATACAGCACTGTATACTTAACAAAAATGTTGTACATACCTATCATTACCCTACAAAGTCTCGTAACAACGTCCCAGCCAGCATGTCTATATCGGCCCGATATAGGTATAATGTCGGAATGTCGGCAAAATGTGCCGATGTAGGGCCGACGTCGGGCCGTTGTAGCGAACGCAAATTATTGAAATCGGTAGATTGACATCAATCAGTGTAACATTTCGTATGTCGGATTGACATCGGGCCGATATTGGATTCCCTAATATAACTATATTTTTCAAAATATTATTGATAAACGTGAAAAAGTAATCTAATTGTTTATATGTGCTAATTTATTAAGCAAATATGATGTATGCCAGAATTAATCAAGCTAGGTTCCAAACAAAATTTGTAGACGGTATTTATCAAAATTTTATATGTAATAAAGGGAGGTAATAATTAAGATGCATTTATATTTTATGTAAAATGCAGCCATAGAAACATTTATATTTACAAAAAAACATACATATGATGCGAGACACATCAGTTCTCAAGAAAATTACTCTGAGAATTTGTAAAGTGTATATTTTAAGAAAACTTTGATAAAGTACTGCGACCATACAATTTCGCGACCACGATATGATCTGCCAATATCGGGCCGATATCATTTTGATGTTGGCCAAATATCGTTTGCCAATATCGGACCAATGTCATTATGATGTTGGCCCGATACCGGCTGCCGACGTTGGGCCGACATCATTCCTATTTGCAGCCAAAATTGAAGCCGATATCGGGCCGTTATAGAAAACGACGTCGGTTTGATATCGGGCCGATATAGAATGCTGGTTAGGGTTTTGTCGCAACAAATAACAGAAATGAGTAAGACGTTTTGCTAAGTATAACAATATGTACAGTCTTATATTTAAGAAGTCTGTCTCGTTTCCGTATGATACATTTTTATCGTTAGGCTTATAATGTATTTTCGGACTAGCATCATTTTTTGTATACTATACACACGTTTAAGCTACCAAAGAAAATATAATCGATAATCGATAATCGAATCAATTTTGATTTATTATAATGGCACTATCATATCATATCATAGAGCATCGCATCTTAATCACAATTTATTTAAATCACCACATATCGGCCATTTCAGCATTCAAATAATTGGCATTTTGCGGAAGGAAATCTTTCGCCAAGATTTTTTCGATAAATGTTTTGTTTTGCATAAAGTAAGCAAGAAAGCTTCTCTGAATTTATTATTAGTTCTATCATTGAAAAACCGCCGAGTGTGCTTTGTTACACTAATCACACATCAAAGTTTCTAGTAATAAGTCTTAAAGAATACATTCGAGTTGATGATGCAATAGGTATCTGTATCATGCAGTTACGGTAATATTTAAACGCTGAATATGAACAAACTGAGTTTTCAGTTCCATTAAAAAAGTGACTCATTTAGGTCAGGTTGGCACATAGACATTCCATCTTCAATATTGGAGGAAACTTCAGCTGCCGCTCAAAACATTAGTTCAGGTCTCAGTACTTGCGAGACTTTTCCACAAGAGAGGTGGACGGCTTTCTAGCATGACGACCCGTGCCAGGCTTGAACCATTAGAGGTAAGGAGCTAGTACTTAAAACAGAGCATCAACATGGCCGATCAACTGAATTGTTTGTATGATTAAAAATTGTTCCGGTCTCCGGCTGGTTTTGCTGTATTTAGTGGTACTATTCAGGCTCTTTCGCGTACCTGAATCTTTGTCAAATCATTAAAAGGTGGACATAAATGGTGTCGTTGTCACTTGAAACAGCAATACCAAACACTCCCCTTAAGGAGAGACTTTCATGTTTTATAGTTAAGTCATTTAGCCATTTTGTCACTTATTCTAGATCTCTTGCATTTAAATACCAGGAACTTAATCGAGCATTGTTGAACAGTTTGACATTTAAATAAAAAAATAAAATATATATTCTGTTCATCAAATCGAACGTGGTAGCTCACAGTCTTGAAGTTTGAGATCATTGAAGCTCGTGAAGGTTGAGAAAGAAGTAGAACACAGTTATTAAACACCAAACATCTAACCTTGAATTTATGTCTTTTCTGACGCTAGATGTTAGTGAATACATAAATACTTCAGATGTTTTTCTTTCAATGAAAAAAAATCTTATTTTCCGATATATTAACCAAAATCTGTTGCAGAGAATACATTTTCTGGCCGGAAAATTGCAGCAATGATTACAATAGTCTGTCTTGAGACAGCGTAATCGCCCTTGTCACCTAATGGAATTTAACAGTACAGTCCAAACTGTCTTAGGGGTCACGTGTAGTAAGCAGTCACATGTCTTCAGCTGCCAAATTATATCCCTGTATTGACTAGTTGCCTATTACAGGGTTGACTGTACATACAATAAAAAAATAAATAAAAAAGGGAAAACCACAGGTCGCCCAACTCGACATAACTCGAACATGTTGCATGCTCGGTTTGATTGAGCCTGTTCATTAACAGAAATGATAAAACTGCAAATAGGCGAAACGTGCCGTTCCCAGTCCAGTGAAATCACACATCATTCTGTTTAATTTATCAAAAGTCTAGACGATTAAGTGTGTAAAGTGTGAAGATAGCGTCTTCATCGATATGGCTATCATCACAAAAAAAAATGATTCACCGTATGCTGTTCAAAAGTTTTTACTGTTAGTTTATTCTACAGTCGATATAGGCTTAATCCCATTTATCATATCAGCTTCAATATATTGTTTGTCTGACACTTACAATTTGCAAACCATTTCTGAGATTGATCAATATTTTGGCTGATTACACATTCAAAATACTTTCTTACAGAAAAATAGCCTCATAGAAATTGAATCACGACATCGCTGGAAGCTGGGAGAGTAAGAAGATTTATGTAGTTTTGTGAAAACTCTGATTATATCTATTCAACAGATAAGGCAATGATTTTAAATTGGAATTTTAACTTTCTGTTTTTGTGTTTACTTTTGTAAGCAAACATGCAAAAAAAATAAGTTCATTAATCGAGTTGTTTGTTTGTAGTATGAAAAATGCATAAAACGTATCATTTTATTGGTCATAGAAGGAACAAAGTATTTTTCCGTTTTCCAATAACATTTCTCATGAATTTAACAAGCACAAAAGTCATTTAAGTGATATTATGTATAAACACATCAAAATTGCATCAATAAGTACATTCTAATACCTTTTCATATCTGTATGGTATTGATTCTATTAAAGAAAGAGTTGACATACTTGTTGTATTTGTCATTTTCTTTTGTCAGGCCTTTAAGGCTCATGTTTTATTTTTAAAACAGAAATTTGAAGGAATGGGTACATGATAGTATCATTTATCATAATATGTACATAAAAAGTTCATTTATCTTGACTGAAGATATCTATAATTTTTCTATATTTAGTTCCTCATCTGGTAAAATTCTAAGTATTGTTCCTAACAAAGTAATAAAACATATAAAGCATAATAAAGGTATTTGAGCCGTGCCATGAGAAAACCAACATAGTGGGTTTGCGACCAGCATGGATCCAGACCAGCCTGCGCATCCGCGCAGTCTGGTCAGGATCCTTGCTGTTCGCTAACAGTTTCTCTAATTACAATAGGCTTTGAAAGCGAACAGCATGGATCCTGACCAGACTGCGCGGATGCGCAGGCTGGTCTGGATCCATGCTGGTCGCAAACCCACTATGTTGGTTTTCTCATGGTGCGGCTCATTTACTGTTTGAAACTCCCGATTCCCGACTCGCCAAATTCAGAAAATGTCAAGTTTAAACATTCTTATCTATATATTGCGTTCGTCTTTGACGGTCCGAAAACTACAACATGAAAATCAACCAATAAGATATGTTTGAGAAAAGAAAACGCGAAAAATATTCTAATTCTGCGTGGCAAGCAGTGATTTATAATTGAATCTGAACAGAATTTATTTTTTTAAATTGTATTTTTTTTTTAAACTATAAACTATATTGTTAAAACTGAAAAGGCATTATTGCAACAAAACAGCACTGATTAAGAATTAAGCTTATAATGTGGTCATGTTAGCAGATCTACAGACACAGTAAATTTATATTTTTAGTATATTTAGGCAAGTTAAAGACATTTGAGGAGGATATTCTATTGATTTACAATCAATACATAATGGTAAAATATTTTATAGAAAGGCGTGTATATTACATATTTAAATAGTCTCTCACGCTATAAAATAACATTCTTGCATAAAAACTACTTTTTTCGCTGGATCCGCCCATGTATTAACGGGAGAAAAATCGTGTGCAAACAAGGCAATTCACGTGCTGTTAATACCCGATTTTTATTTTTGAAATGCTTTGCCAGGGATATGTGTAAGTATTTTTACGCACACTGATATTTGGCATCTGCGTCTTGTTTCTTCCTTAACAACCTCATCTTGTAGCATTATAAATACAATGTAATCCATAGTATGTTTAGCTGTATCTGTTTCCAACCCCAAACGTACTACCCCCATCAATGTACGCTCTAGCTTCTCTTAGAGTTCACTCCCTTTACAAAGCGTCTGTTCAGTTATTGTAAATAACTGTGAATAAATAAGTATCGCGTGTAACTTGTGCTATTGTTCGTTTTTAGGTATTATATTTATGATTTTGGTAAGTATCAGTCGGTATGTTTTTATCTAATTTCTCGAAGAATTTATATAAACAGCTTGGAAACTTGACACTACGTTCGTACTTATCCGTACTCCAACTGCGTGTCCGTACTCAATATAACTCGAATGTAAAGTTATTATTCTTGAAATTGTGATCGAGTCCACCAAATTGTGAAATGATATGAACAATTATTGGTAATTTTATGTTTGTAATAATGAAAGATAAAAAAATCGCTTAAAAACCTTCAGGAGGTGCTTTTGATAGCGTTGTTTATTTCCGGGCCCTGGTACAGATATTTAAAACATGTTTACCGTTTCCAAGAACAACTGGAATGGTAAATAAAAAATGTACCGGAATCGTCAAGTCATCACGTATGAAAACAATACATAAATCGCCGTGAAATATATTTTTATGCAAGAATAGCGACAATACACGTTTGTTTTGTGTATTAACATCTGAAGAAGCCCTTGGAATATGTTTGTGACCTCGACCTTCGGTCTCGGTCACAAACAATCCCCGGGCTTCTGCAGACGTTAATACACAAAAAAACGTGTATTATCCCTACAAAAATAAATATTTCACCTTTATAGTATAAATATAATACGACAATTTTCATCATTAATGCTTTAATGAAAACAAGCAGTCTGCAAGCTGGATAAATTCAGGTTACCGACAGATTTAGAAAATATAAAAATTACCGTCCAAGTAGGATAGCGCTAAATACCTAATTTAGTGTTTTTGGGCATTATATATCTCGACGATATAAAATTTTGTTTCAGTGGAGTACATATGAAGACACAGAAACAAGGCTTATGATCTATTTTCAGTAAATAGAATACAGGAGTCTAATCAGAAAAATGATTTATTTTCGTCTCGAAATGCAGTTTTAGGAGATCAACTTCTGTAAACTTTCTTTTTAATGTAGACTTGGTCAACTTGTGCCGTTTTCATTATGTAAATTACAAATGTTCAGAATCATTTTGTAATACCTTACTTTTTTCAGGTCGAGTTATTCTGTAGCATGTCTTGATTTATGTTGAGTACAGTTGATGTACTGTACCATAATTGCAGAGACTGGATTTCATTTCATCAATTTTATCAAAATGAAAATAATAACTGTTATAACTTTATGAATAGTACTATATTTAGTTATTTTGATATATTGCATTGCTAATTTATTTCATTTTAGATATTTTTCTAAAAAGAGTATTTTTACCTTCCGACCTGCATTCACGTGCGAAAAGGCAGGTCATGTTTTAAACATATTATTCAAATGATAAAATGTCTATAAATACAGTAAGTAAATTATTGTCGACAGCTACACATTAAGAAATTTCGTGTCAATAAAAATACACTGAAACTATAATGCCTGTAAACACACATTAATAAATGTTTGTCATTTTATTTAATATTTGTGTACATTGCATGTATCATTAAAACACCTTAAGTATTTCTTTTGCCAAGATTCTAAGCTAAGGATCTATAAATTACTAGATGTAAATAAAAGTAATGCGAACACACAAAATCGTTTGTCGTTCATATTTCAATTTTTCAATTGCAAAAAAACATTAAACAACACCAAAGTACTCGCCCTTTTATCTTGGAAAAGTTTATATAGTGAATGTAATAAAATAATCAGTGACAGCAACATAACCCTTACGTCCTAAAAATAAATCCCAAGAAAGGGAAATTCATTTTCTGTATTTCATTTATTCGCATCTTTCTATTAGCAGTATTTGGTGAAATACTTATGTATATCATAAGATTTTAAATAGGCTGTATCAAGCTATTTTATGATAAATGAGTGAAGTATAGTGGCACATATTGTATTGTTATGATATTGAAATATCTTTTTTGTTTGCTTTCGAGTGTTATTATCTTGAAGTATCCTAGGGGAAATGTTAGTTTACATTGCTCTCCAGATTGTAAAATAAGTCCAAATTTAATTTTAACAATAACATTCAAAGTAATTTGATATTTATTTTTTATTCCAGTCGAAACGTAAGAAAAACACAGAAACTTTCGAGTAAGATTATGGTGATTTACCTCGCTTTCTATGCCACCATTTACAATCTCACAACAAGCTACCACAGTATTAAACTAAAGAGACTTTTCATAAATGAAAGATGTTTGATATTTCCATGGAACATGTATGCGTTTCGACATGGGTTTAATATACTAGTCATTGTAGGATAAATTGAATTGCAAAGATAGGGATATACTTTTAAAATAGGGTTTTTCCCCGAGAAGTGTGCTTTTAAAAGGTGTATACATAGTACAGACGGAAACACGGATAACCATTGCTGACAAGACAAATGCAATAAAAGTATAGCGTAGTCATAAATTTTGACAAACAATGTTTCAACAGAAAGCTTACCTTGTTACATCAAACTTCAAAGTTAGTTTACATGGCTCCCCAAATTGTAAAAACGTTAAATTTAAATCTAAAGTAGAGTTTTGCTCTAAATTGGGCTAGAGGACATAAATCGTAGCATGCATTTCCACTACCTCCGTGAACAGGCTCAATCTAAACGAGCTGTTGAGCGTCCTGTGGATTTTGCACTTCTTTCTATTTTATTGTTTTTGGCATTTTCCAGGAATTTGATTTTCTGTGTATTAGCAATCTAGTATTTAAAATAATTTTCATACTTTGAACTTAAAACTGTTTTGTTATCATTTAACAATTGACTTTCTTATCAACGTAAGAAATCAAGTTCATTTGATAAAGTTGTTGAAAAGAAATGCAGTCCTGAAAGCTATGGTATACATATTTCAAGATCAGTACATCTTTAAAAGAAAAGTTATTCCATAATTCTGTACATTAAAATACATATCTTTTAAATCTATATTGCGTTAAAAGCATGCACTTGTCGTAACAGGGAATTAAAACAGATGTAAAACGTAATACCTACTGGAGTTTGTCTCCTAAGACAACTTTCAGTGCATGATGGAATTGATAAAATCATTTGAATTTTGCTATTACAATTTACCCCCATGGTTAGAAATTGTTCCATTGCCAACGGAACTTTTCGAATATTGAGAAGTATTTAAAACCTAATAAATGTAACAGCTCGAAAACTATTTATGAACAGAATCATCAAATTTTGTTATTTGACCCAGTGCTACGAGCTTAACTTTTGCGTGACGTCACACCATAATGACGTCATACTTTACGTCATATTTTTATGATGTCACAGGTGAATCATAACTGAGTTAATTTGCTCGTAGAGATCAAAACGTCTTTTAAGGCCCTGCACATAAGTCAGTACGAATTTTTATCATAATTATGTTTATGAACGTTTTGACCTGTAATAGAACAGAAGTAGAATCGCTTATGTTACAATAGTGGGGAGTAAAATGTATCAGCCAATCATATTTTATCAAAGATTCATATATAGACTGTTTTCTATATCTTTATATAGCAATTAGTGCGAGTCGTGGTAGAATTGCAAGCAAGGACGTGATTGATTATGCTTATTAGGATACAGAGGCTTTTTTCACGACTGAATACCTGAAGCAATATTTTCACAAATTACTTCGCTAAGAGTTTGGCATCTAGAAAATCAATCTTCAAAATGGCCTGTATAGCGTAAATGTTGATTTGAACAAGACAGTCAGACAGACATATCTTCAAACAGACAGAATATTCATAGGACCATTTTACATCGGCTAAAATCTTACGAAATTCTTGGAAGACCCAAGAATATGAAATGCTAGCATATTTACTTAAAGAAATATCACTACATTTGCTAATAAATAAATGAATAGAACATAGAGAAGCAACAGATATTTCAAAACCATTCAGTTCATTTTCTTCTCATCATTATTAATTATTATCATTATTATCGTTGTTGTTGTTGTTATTGTAACTAATTATCATTTCATTATCATTATTTAATTATTACTATTTATTGTTAATATAGTTTGTTATAATTCTTCTTCTTATTATTATTATTGCAATAATTATCATTATCATCATTATTATAATTGTTATAATTTTAGGACTTCTCAAGGCAATATCTAACAACAGCATATAAGCAATAGCACTTTATTCCAGGTCAACACTTCAACATAAAAACAAGTTACACCAAAGGGTATCGTAGTATCGAACAAAATTGTATATCAATAGTATAAATAAGTGGCAGAAAAGGCCGCATGATATCAGGCCCACTGACTGACGAGCAAGCAAGTGCATGTTTTCATCAATAAATTGACTAAAATAGCAACTGCAGATTGCGGACTTGTGAAACTAGGAATTACGCTACGTAGTAATGGGCAAAACCTAGTTCACACTGTAAACGAACCTATCCGTTAACCGACTTAGCGGTAACACACTGAAAACTGACCTAGCTGTTAACAGACGACCTAGCGGTTAACATACTTTAAATCGAGATAGCGGTTAACACACTTTAACCGACTTAGTGGTTAACACACTTTAACCGACCTAGCGGTTAACACACTTTAACCGACCTAGCTGTTAACACACTTTAAACCGACCTAGCGGTTAACACACTTTGACCGACCTAGCTGTTAACACACTTTAAACACACCTAGCGGTTAACACAATTTAACTGACCTAGCTGTTAACACACTAAAGTGTTAACAGAGCTAGCGGTTAGTACCACTTTAACAACAGACAAGCAATCAATGGTTCGCTATACTGTCAACCGACCTAGCGGAATACATCACTATAACAACAACATACAACCATCGAAATATTGTAACATGAAATCTTACTTATATCCTACAAGAACATGCGCCTGCCTGCTCGCCCAGTCAGTAGAATTTTCTGCCACAATTAATTTGAAAAAAACTTCCCCCAAAAATCTAATGACTACTACTACCAGCCTAATTAAAGTTGTCTTAGAAATTTAGAGTCCTTGACGACTTATTCTCATGACTTACTAATATACAGTTTATTTCATACGAGTATGACTATAACATCTTTTATCTTGCATTATCAGGTCCTTGCCCTTAGGGCAAAGTCAGCTATGTTGCCCATTTACTTGAACCTGTACTAACTGTATTCATACTCATTTCCCCCAATGATACTTATGGATGTACTGACTGACATAATGACAAGATTATGTCTACCGCACAAATGAGGCCTTAAATGATATTTCTTGCACTCTATTTATGTTGTAATTTTGTGTTACTGCCTCTTTTTCATGCAAACAGTTAAAATTAAAGTAAAGCAATGATTAAATATTTTCTGTTAATTAAAGCTCTTTAATCACATCCATTTTATATATTTACCATTGACGGTGAAACAGTTTGTGTTTAAATAGTTAAACCATATTGCGGACTTCAAGATCTGACCTGTCACTACTATATATGCTATATTACAATCATTGCCCTATTTTATTTTAACACAATTGCATGGAAGATCTGTTGTTGTTGTTGTTTTTTTTTTTGGTTTTTTAATTATAAAAATTTTGGACTCATAGCATAAAAGTATAAAAGACAAATTGAAAATATCAAAAACATTAACAGAATTTGTCATGAAAATTCACATGATTGCCACACTTTAAACATTCACATTTCGAGCCTTACTCTTAGCATAATACTTTTGTTTAATTACTAACATATATTATTATTTGTACACTAGAATATTTGTTATTGCCAACCAAAATATGAATATTAAATGCTAAAATGGGTTTGCCGAACTATAATCTGTTTCGGAACTATTTGCCCCTGTCAAGAATATGATTTTAATCATAGTTCGACTATTTAAATTGGTAAACTGACTGAGATTTTATATGTTTGCAGCATTAGATTAATGAATTTTTCGGTTTCCTCCATATCCCTTAAAGCTTACTTTTTTTAAAAAAATTATATACTATCTAAACCGCGAGCAGGAGACCACAGGAACCAGATTTTTTTTTTGCGCAATCATCCCCATTAAATGTGAATCAGGCTTAAAAAGTTTGCACATGAAAGGGTCTTAAAACTGATTTTGCAAGACTTTTTAGTACTAGTACCCATTTTCCAATATATAACGTTGATGTTGGTACCATATTAAATATTAACGTGATTTATTAACTTTATTGTCTCAGTATTTTGTATAACTATTATGCAGGTAAATTTCATGCACTCAGTATTTAGGTTTTGTAGCATTTCCTATGCATATGAATAACCAAGTTGTCTAATCAAGGCGGACTTGTCAACTTTCGCATTCGGACAAGATGGACAACATAATGGTAAATAGTGTGTTGATGTTATACATGATCTAGTTTGATTGTGATGCATGTTTTTTTGAGATTTTCTTGATATTTTGTAAATATAATTCAGTTTGCAAAGCATTTTGTAAACAGATGCATGTCTCACTGTTATTATCTTGTCAACTTTCGTTTTCGGACAAGGTTTACAACGTAGTGGAAAGTTTGAGTGTTGATCTGAAGTAAGTTTTCATATCTAACACTTCTGTATTAGTATTCAGATATTTAATCATATGTTTCAATTGTAGCAATAAGTGTATCAATATAATCATTTTAGTATAGTTAGTACACTGACACTATGTACTTGAAGTAGTAGATACTATTATTTTATTAGTGCTCGCATTCAGGTACACAAATACAGAGTACATTACAACCGATTATATTTATTTCCAATTTCAGTGTCTCTTTCGGATCAGTCCGTGGCGATTTATTAAATTTCATTCTAAACTTCTATACTACTAATTGTCTAACATTTTACTTGACGTTATATTTGATATGACCAATGTCTATATTGCTACAATCAACTGTGTTACTAGTTATAAACTTTACGTCACATTTGATATGATTACTGTATATATTATTAACTTCCGTTTGCTGTCACCATATACTTATAAATGCTGTATTTTGCCACATGGGTCTATGACCTTCTGGTTTCTATGAAATAAAATCTTGAAATCTTAAAATCTATTAAATACAATTGATAACTTTAGTAGTTGAGCATCTTGGCACTGTAATAAAAATGAACCGACTTATTCCCATATAAGGTTTATTACCTTAATGCATCTGTTTTGAAGCTGAGCATAGTTTGTCAATTTTACAAGCATTTTTGAACGAAAACTTTTAAAAATATTTCAGTTAAAATATATGCAACCATAATTAATGTTATCCCACTTTTTCATCCAATCAAGTGCAACCCATTTCCAGTGTTTTACGATATGCGGTCATGAAGAGTGTGTTTCCTTAATAAGCAAATTTGTTAATATTCAACTATCCTGCTTATATAAAGTGCAGTTTAATTAAGCTAATTTATAACATGACAAACAACAGGAAAGCCTTTTCAAACTCCACTGTGCAAACAAATTTCGGCTTCTTCCTGCTTTTATTTATAAATATAAAAACTGATCTGGGCGACTGATTTATTAAACCATGCCATCCAACTTGGCAGTCATAATATTATATGCTCTGTAGCCCTAAAATATCTACAAAAGAAACATTAAAACCAAGTGATCATGCTTAATATTTATTAATTAAGAGACTTGGGTTAATAACTGCTGACAAAATTACTGTCCGTACGCAATTACAATGCCTTCTTTCTAGAGACCGATTGCAATGATTAAAGTGTACAAATACTGACCTCAAATAAAATTTATCTACTGTATTAAATTAACATATATTATTCAGCCATAAAATACATTGAATTGCTTTCAAGGCAAGTACTTATCTGCCAGATTATTGTAGAATATAATCATGTCTGATTGCCATTCTCATTTATAACAAAGTTGTGTATTTGATAATAATGTTGTAAAAATCCAGAGCATTACTTAGAAAATTATTTGAAACCCCGATATGTATGAAATAAGTAATCACTGACATATGACGAGGTAGATTGTTTATATCATTATGTAATGTTCATGACGTTATCGTTATGCAAACGATAAGAAATGTACAACACATGTTGCATGTGTCAGTTTTTTAGAAACTATTTTGGCGCAATGAATAAAATGAGGTTGGCCAAATCGTTTTATCGTTATCATAATAATTTAAATCAAACATAAACAATTGAAATCTACAAAATTCATTTGATGTTCATAGGATTAGGTTTTGCATTAAAATCTTGTCACTACACTTTTATCTAAACAATTTTCGGGTGTTGTGCAATAGATAGCGTATCAAAATATAAATTTGAAATACATAACCTTCAGATTTTGTATATTTCTTAGTCATGTCATATCCAGCAATTGTAGATCATTTATACTAAAACATATCCAGACGTTTTCCTCACAAACGAATTGATTTTCGGGGATAGAATATCTTCTATATTGTAGGTCAAGACTGCTCAAGTGTCAGAAATGTTTGCCTTATGCTATTAGTATTGACCATTTGTATTACTATTGATTGCATACTGTAAGACTTTTTGCACCCAGACATATTGCATGATTTATGGGGATTGTATCACATTATTTAGCATGATTTATGGGGACTGTAACATGAAATATGTATTGATTCGGAGTAACATTATAAAATAAAACAAGATTTCCCGATTAAGTTTAAATAATTGTTTATCTACACAATATTAATAACCAAGATAAAGCACAAAAAAAAAACAGTTCTTTATCTGAAGACTGCATAAAAATGTTTCATTATACAGTATTATTAATACTATGCTACCGTATACTCTATATAGTCACGATGCTTTGATATTTATGTATTTACTGCCCAAAGGCGTGTCTTTAGATGAAGCAACATACAGTTGATGCATACCAGCCTGGAATAAATCTAGCGAAACCAAGGACTCAACATGCTTTAAACAGCCCGTATATCCAGATATATACTGCAAAAACCACAATATATTCTTTAATTGATATAGTTATTGGAAAACAGACTCGCGACTCACTGCATATAGAATAAGGTTTTCTTTGTGTTGAGAAAAAAATGTCCTGTTTTATGAGATATATTTTTCCTCTTTTAGTTTTATGAGATATATGTTTCACTGTATCACTTACATGAGATACATTTGCCCCAGTTTATCTATATGATGGATATATTTTTCGTCGATTATCTATATTAGATACATGCTCCTATAGTATCTGTATTAGACACATGTTTCCTATATCATCTACATGAGACATATTTTCCCTCTATTATCTACATGTGATATGTTTTCCCTCTATTATCTACATGAGATTTTTCCTCTATTATTTATTGAGATATATTTCCCTCCATTATCTTTATGAGATATTCCCCCCCCCCCCCCCCATTATCTTTATGAGATATTTTTCCCCCATTATCTATATGAGATATATTTTCCCTCTACTATTTGTATGAGATACATTTTCCCTCTACTATCTATATGAGATATATTTGTATCTTTATTATCTATTTGAGATTCATATTTCGTGTTATCTTTATGAGATAATGATGTTAGAGATACAGACACAGCATAAACAACCGCCAATTAAATAACATGTTAACTCAAGTATAAATTTGCTTCTGCATTTATATTCTCTTTTAGAAAAGTGATTTTGAAAATACCTACTTTGTTTTAAATTGGTCTGTATGTAATTACGTCATACAGCTGAACAAAGCGTTCAATCAAAACAATTACATAGCATGTACTCGCAATAACTGTGTGTATGTTTTAATTATCTCAAGTTTTTGTAAGAGTCTAAGACTTATAACTTCACTCGTGGTTACTTATTATATAAGCAAATTGAAATGCTCCTGAATATCTTTTTTATCTTCAAAACGAACTAAATACCTGAATATTTGTTTTATCTTCAAAGTGAACTAAGTACAAAACTGTATACTTAACAAAAATATAGTTCATACCTGTCATTCGTTAATGTTCATTATAAAACTACATAAAGCCCGCTGAAGTTTCTTTGTAACACAAAACACACATCAATTTTTTTAGTGATAAGTCTTAAATTACGCAGCATTTAGCATTTAGCATTAAAATATCATACTTTTCTAAACATAAGAGTTGGAGATGCGTTAAGTATCTGTAGCATACAGTTATGACAATTTAAACACTGAATATGAATATTTTGAGTTCTCAGATATGTTTAATAGTGTACCATATAGGTCAATTTTGCACAGTGGCATTCATCTTAAATGTTGGAGGAAGACCTGCTCAATGCATTCATTCAGGCCCAAGAGAAGTGGATGGCTTCCTAGCATGAAGACCTGAGCAGAGCTTGAACCATTACAGATGAGGGACTAGTGCTTAATACAGAACATCAACATAACCGATTGACTGAATAGATTGTATTATTCTAGATGTATTCCGATCCATCCCGCTGGTTTTGAATAAGGTTTGTGATTTTCGGGCTAATTCACGTACATGAATCCTTGCCAAACCATTTAAAGATGGAAAGTCACTGTAAGACCTACATTGTGTCGTTGTCACTTAAAACAGCAATACCAAACACACCTCTTAAAAGTAACCTTTCTTGTTTTATAGTTAAGCAATTTTGACACTAAATCTCTTACAGGAATTTAATCGAGCATTGTGTAGCAGCTGTACATTTTCTTTTTGAATAGTTTTATGTTTTGTTAATCAAATTGAACATAGTAGCACACAGACTTGCAGTTTGAGATCGTTGAAGCACTAAGTCTAAGAAAGAAGTAGAACATAATCATAAAAAACAAAAGCGTCAAATGCAAACCATCTATTTATTTCTTTACAGTAACTGAGGAAATGGCTCTTCAATATTTCTAGGTACATGTATAAGTGAATACGTAAATAATTCAGTCTAATTCATTAAAAATTCGATTTCTCATTTTCCGAAATATTAACAGAAAATACTATTACATTCTCTTGTTGGAGAACTGCAGCAGTCGTTTGAGACAGTGTAATTGATTGAAAGAACTGTTTAACCTACCTTAGTGGTCATCTGAATCTAGCAGCCACCTGCTCTTAGCAGTCAAATCATATCACTCGCATGACTGGCTGCCTAAAAACAAAGAAAAATATCAAACAGGGAATGCCACGCACCAAAAGCGCAGCCTCCTCAAAACGAACCCCTCACCACGCAAACGCGTGCACCACACACACACACACACACAAAGCTTACACATCAGGACAAAACGAACAACACACACACACACTCAAAGTACATACAAACTATTAGCAGAAATATGAAACTGCAAAGTGTCGCAACTAGCCGTTTTCCGTCGTATCACAAAACACCGTGTTCAATTTATCAAAAGCCTAGACAATTATTATGTAAAATGTGAGGATAGCATCATCACCGATATGGTTATTGTCACAAAAATAGAGAGAATATATTGTATGCTCTTACTAATATTTAATTGTTGATTTATTTTACAGACGATATAAGATTTTTGTGCACAGGCTGAATCTCATTTATCATTTCAGCTGCAACATTTTGTTTGTCTGACAAATAAAAGCTTAAATTCAGATATGCAAACTATTTCTGAGATCGATCAACATGTTGACTGTTTACTCTTTCTTATAAGAAAATACATTCATAGAGGTTTAATCGAGACATTGCTTGAAGCTTGGGAAGTAAGATGATTTATGTAGTTGTGCAAAACCTCTGATTCTGTTGATTCTGTTTTTCGTATTTACTTGTAAGCGAAGATCCAACTGGATAAGTTTATCATTTTATTAATCATAGAAGGGACAGACTATTTGTTAGGTAGCCTGTAATTTTTCACGTGAATTAAACAAGCACAAAAGTTACTTAAAGTTGCTTAGGTGTTATTATTCATAAACAAATCAAAACTTATATCAATAACTACTTTCTATTATCTTTTCATATCACTTATGTATTAATTCTAAATAAAAAAGATGTGACTTACTTGTATTTGTCTTTTTTTTCAGGCCTCTAAGTCTCACTTTGCCCTTTTTAATATGCAGAACTTTGAAGGGATGAGCACATATTAGTATCATTTATCTCATTGCACACGATATTTACATAAAGAGCTAATGAATACAAAGAATGACATCTGAAAAAGAAAGTTCATGTTTTCAAAATCTGCTTTCGACAGCAATAAAACAATTTTTCTTGATTGAAGATATTTGTAAGCATGCTATAATTAGTTCCTCGACAAGTAGAAATTACACCTACTGTTGGTAACAAAGTTATAAAACATATGAAGCAGTATAAATGTATTTACTTGAAGTTCCCGATACGCCAAATTTAGACAATGTTATGTTTAAACTTGCTGATTTACATGTCCAATTCGTCTTTCACGGTCATAAGATATCAATCTCAAAAACAACCAATAAAACATCTTTTGAGACCAGAAAACGCGAACATAAATGCTAATTCTTCGTGTAAAGCAGTAATCAAGTATTGAATCTAAACATAATTTGTCTATATGTTTTTAACTTTGTTATTAGGTACATGTCATCCCCCTTTTTGCTTCACTTTATTATCGTTTATATTGAGAACTCATTGCTTAATGTACAGCCTTTCAAAAATTTGAGACATCATGTATGTTGATAAATCATTCATATTCTATGGTTTTCTTTTAATTTCCATTAACAAGGTGTTAACATTACTTTGAAGTCTGGGTAATTCTGTTTTTTCTTGAAAGTCCTTTTATACTCTTGGTGATTTATAAAAGTGCCGGAATCTTCCATGACCCAAAGAGACCGGAAGATTTAATAACACTTACATTATATTAGATTGTTGAACATCAATACATTGAAATATTTTGATACAAAAGTGTAATTTGCAAACATCAAAGACTTTTTTTCGTACTATTTCTATTACAAATTCGAATATCAAGTTCTTATCTTACAAACATTTCTAAAGACAAAACACTGTTGTTTGTTTTAGCATTAACATACATGTATCAACATGTTTTAGTTTTCTATCTTATCATAGATCTTGTAACAAAATCCGTCTGCAGTTGTCTTTTAGTAAGGTTTTTTATCCACTTGAAATCTGTAAAGATGAAATCTATCGGTAAGTTATCAACAGCTTTTGCGTTATGGAATTTTGTTTTTACTTTCAGTTCCAACCCGATAAAAACAAACTAAATATTATACAATTAAAAGTCTGTTAAACGGACATATATATAAGTTATATATTATTGATAATATATAGGTAAATGTTAACTCCTACCAGGAAATTGAAACTTCAAAATAAAAATCTTTAAGTTTTGATAAACGATCGTTTTTACGCTGTCAGTACGTGACAAAATTTATTCATTCAAAAAAGTTTTACGAAATGGCCATTCCTTTGTCTTGGGTTTTAGTTTTTTTGAACAACCCTAAAACGTTACTATCTTTTGATACCATGTTTTATACGACACGTCTAATCTCTTCTGTAATGCAGATAACATCCCATTTTCTAAGACTGTCACAATAGCTTTTTTTATTAATTTTATCATATAACTCTTTGAATTTTACTCATTATTCTGTAGCATTATGTATAAACATACAGTGAAAACGCTCAAACTATTGTAATTTTTCTTTTCCACAAGGAAATTCACATTCCGCAGAAGTCTATGCAATCTTTACTATCATTTTCACTGACAAAACATCTCGCTTGGAACATTTGTTTATCTGTCTAGTAAGAATTGCTGCTTGCACAGGGATCACCGAAGATTGATTTGCAAGTTGGCTGTTTACGTACTCTTAACTATTTTCTTACAGTGTAACTTGCTTTCCAGACATTCAATTACTAGATTAATCAGATTAATGTTGGTATACTCTTATTGATAAATTATGGAAATCAATATTCTATCTTATTGTGTCTTTTGTTTAAATGATCATTATATCATGCTGTTAATGAACGTGTAAACTGAACAACAAGAACTGGCAATTAACAAGGCGGAAGTAATGATAAAACACTTACTAACAAGAGAAATTTTAAAATTTACAGTTGGACACTACGTTTCCCTCTTTGATTGTGTCTGACGGAAGAGGGGGAGGACTCTATGATAAGCAGTTCTTAAATCCCACCAGGACTGAACTTTGATATCTGTCTTCTGGCCTGTCGGACCCTTAAGAGTGTTTCTCTTGTTGCTCTGTCTTCTGCAAAGGCATTGAGGCATACGTTTTTGGTTCTTAAGGTTGGCCTTTTATATATTTATACTAGAGCATTTTTGTGTTTATATGCTATGCCTTTTTGTTTCCATTACGTGTGTTAGAGATTCACCTGGAGGGGATTACTTTTATTTACACTGTCCAGTGTCTTTGGAACATGATGGGGGTAAGAGTGAGGTTGGGTGTGCACCATAAACCGGTTTAAGCTCCCCAATTGTGTTTTTGCCACTGACCGTTCCAAAGCGGTGCCCCACTGTGTTCCTTTATTTGTTCGTTTTGTCCTCGTGTGTTGGTTTTGTGTGTATGTGGTGTGCGCGTCTGTCTGCGTGCTGCGGGTTTCGTTTTGGAGAGGCTGCGTGTTTGGTACGTGGCATTCCCTGTTTCATATTTGTCTTTTTTTTTTCTTCAGTCTCTTAAATCATACAATTTTGAATAAAGTGAAATGCATAAAAATGAGTCTATATTTAAGCATGTTGTCCAACTTAAATATATGTCCCATAACCTGATTCTCATCATGAAACACTTTCCAGAAATTTTGTTCATTCTACGATAATACAGATATATGATGATACCACAAAGCAAGACATTTCTAATAACAATATATCTTATATAGCTGTGTTTTTCTTTATCGTTTTGAAAAAGTTTATAGTCAGTGAAAACAAAATTCAGAGGTTTTTATTATCATACACACGGAATTTCATATCAACTTTTAATAAAGGCTGCCTTCATCTGATATTTTGAAATATGATTAAAACGAAAAAGAAAGAAAAAATATTAGAACTGAAATCTGTTGTAATAAAACAACAACCTTTCTTTTCGAATTTTTGGCTACCTGACATTTAAAAACAGAAAACTTTTCACAGTTATGTTTCATCCGGTTTTATGTGAATTGTTACCAAATATGAAAACTAAACAGTAAGTATAGACTCTTCGGAACAATACAGTATCACCGCATCGGGAGACGTCGCATCCTTTCTGAGCTAACAATCATGCATTAGAAATGTATAGTTAAATTGTGACATCAAAAGCCCCAAGAGAGGGATTCACCTGTAAAAGTCAAGCAAAGCTCTGGACTGATGTGTGAAATCCCAATTAAAACACCATATGCTGATAAAAAATACTTTGAAGTTTTATGACTGTAGGTAAATGCTTCTTGCACCGCTGTATGAACACATCTGCGGATGTCTCTAAATTGTTTTTATACCTCCACTACCGTCAATGAACAGGTTCAATCAAACCGAGCGTGCAACATTTTCGTTTCTTGCCGTGTAGAGTGACCTGTGGAGTTTCCATTTTTTCTATTTTTGCGATAAGTAAAGCAAAATTTCGTACGGTAGGACGAACTGACAGACGGACGGACAAAGGTAAATCTAAATGTCCATCAATTTCATTTGTTAAGTGTGTGTTGGAGGGCACTATTAATAAATAATTTAGATTAATCAAATTCAAATTTGATTCCAAATTAACCGATTTAGCTGCCGAGATCTGTCGCAGAGAAAACAATTTTAGTCTTTTTGTTTGCTTTGAGTGAAATAGGAATATATCTCACAGAGAAGTTAGAGAATTTTAATATATTTACGAGCACATTATGTCAGTGCCGGAAAGATACTTACGTCTGTCGGTATTCAAATAGAATAAAAAAGTAAAACTAAGGCTTTAACAAGAAGTTTATTAATTGATTCTCATGTCTACAATATTTTGAAATATGATTTATGATGTATTTACATCAAAGCTTCTTACCAAAATACAATAAAACATGGAAACCCAAGAAAAAACAAGGACAGATATCAAACAGGGAATGTCATGTTCCTAAAACGCAGCCTCCCCAAAACGAAACCACAGCACGCAGACGTGCACACTACAAACACGCACGCACGCACGCACACACAAACACACACATACACACTCGCATACATAGCAAACACACGAGGACAAATCGAACAAATTAAGGAACAAAGTGGGGCACCGCCTTGGAACGGTCAGTGGCAAAAACACCACTGGGGAGTTTAAACCGGTTTATGGTGCGAATCCAACCTCACTCTTACCCCCACCGTGTTCTAAAGATACGGGACAGTGTAGATAAAAATAATTCCCGCCAGGTGAATCTCTAACACACGTAATGGAAACAAAAAGGCATGGCAAGTAAAACACAAACATGCTCCTGCATAAATACATTTTATATATAGAGCAAACCTTAAGAACCAAAAAGGTATGTACTCAATACCTTTGCAGAAGACAGAGCAACAAGTGAAACACCCTTAAGTGCCCTACGAAACAGGCCAGAAGACATCAAAAGAAGATATCAAAACAGTTCAGTCAGGATTTAAAAACTGCTTATCATAGTACCGCCTCGGTAGCCTAGTGGTAGAGCGTCCGCTTCGAGTGCGGGTGGTCGTGGGTTCGATCCCCGGCCGCGTCATACCAAAGACATACAAATGGTACTAGTAGCTTCCTCGCTTAGCGCTCAGCATTAAGAGGATAGTGCTAGGACTGGTCAGCCCGGTGTCAGTATAATGTGACTGGGTGGGGTATCATGCCACGTGTCTACGTGTCTAAATTGGGCATTGTGCTTACTGCTACAAGTAGACACCGTCGTTTATATGACTGAAAAATTGTTGAAAAAGACGTTAAACCCGAACATACACACAAACTTCCGTCAGACACAATCAAAGAGGGAAGCGTAGTGTCCAAATGTAAACGGATTGAACACTAAACATGCGTTATGTCTCAAAACAGTTGGGTCGTAACCTCTTTTAATAAAACGTTTTGTAATTTTACCAAATACAGTTACCATGATCCACGATCTTACGAAGTTTGTAAACCATATCCCCATACAAAAAAACGGGGTTTGAAATACCTTCTCGTGGAACTGTCTTTAAATTACTATTGAATTTTAAATAACTATTGAATTTTAAAACCAAATCAGAATTACGATAGTAAAAGTTAGCAAAATATTTACGCAATTTGTAATAACGGTAGCCTTGCTGAAGAAGTTTACTTGTAATATATTCATTACGTTCATTGAAATCCTTGACATAACTACACGTTCTGGCAAACCGAGTTAATTGAGAAATATATAACCCATAAGATGTAGCCTGAGGTACGGGGACAATTTACAATACTAAAATTAAGATCATCCCTCTTCTCATAAATTTTGGTATGTATAATATTGTCATAAATAGAGAGATGTAAATCTAAAAATGAAGCATCAGTATCCGAATTGCTAGTTTTAATTAACTGAAGATTCCTACGATACATAGTATCCACCAATTGACCAAATAACTGATTATGTTAAGTGAATGCGTATTTGTTTGTATTGTTTGCAATTTATTCTGTAAAGCAATTTTGAACGTGTACATGGGCATGAAAAGAGTGCTATATAAATGTTGTATAATAATAATAATAATATTAATATCACATAAACTGCAAAAAGAAATACTTGATGTAATTTGCAATTAGAAATATTTCTTGAACTTATTTTGAATGAATTAACTTTTAAGGACGGATGCTAGAATTTGGTGCGAAAATTTTCCCAATAACAGAATTTCTTTAAACTTTGGATATTGAAGGACAGTCATCTAAGAAACAAAAAAATGCAATAAAAATCATAGGTCACCGGATTCGAAAAAGAGTTATCTGCCCTTGAAAACGGCATTTCCTCCAAAAATGACGTTTTCAAGGGCAGATAACTCTTTTTCGAATCCGGTGACCTTTGATTTTTATTGCATTTTTTTGTTTCTTAGATGATTGTCCTTCAATATCCAAAGTTTAAAGAAATTCTGTTATTGGGAAAATTTTCGCCCATCTCATATACAGGGAATTCTAGCGTACGCCTTTAATCAGACATTGCAGCACTTTCCGACAAACCTTTATCTGTTCTGTTGCAATTATTTTTTAATCTAATTGCGGACAATGAAACACAAATCTAAATTTGTTAAATTTGGATAGCATTGTGCCTATTAAAGATATTCTAAAAAGGGTTTAGGACACTTGCATAAAGCATTAAGTAATAACCATAATATATGTTTATTACAGACGCCAACGACAGTACAACATGTCTAGGTATTAGTGAATACATAAAGAAAATAGTCAAAATGTGAATTTTCAATATCTGATATAAAATCACGGAAATCCGCTACAGTAAATACACATTCCCTTGCCTTGCTGGAAATTGCAGCAATAATTGTTTTCTTTTTAGAAGCAGGCAAATACGCTTCTCATCGAATGGATTGACAGCTGATAAATAATCATTAAAAGGAACGATAAACAACATTATTCGTAACTAGTCGTTTCACGTGAAATCAAGCATAGTTCTGTTCAATTAATCAAACGACTAGACGATTATTACGTAAAGTGCAAATATAGCTTCCTCGTCGGTAAACATAGTATAATCTTGTTATGATGATAACATATAGCTATATTTCACTTTATATTTGTATGAAATATCAGATTTGTTTGACCTTTGTCTTATTCTAAAACAGTCTTAGATGTTTGTGCAAAAGCAATGCTATATCCCATCTACCATATCAGTTAGACCACTGTGTTTGTCTGACATATACAAAACACTTGCGCTAAAGTAATGCAGAACACTTCTGAGAATCATTAGTGCATTTACTTTTTACAGTTTCAAACACTTTATTAAAAATGTTCCCTGCTATGTCAAGATATGGCTGTAGTCTTATCTTGTAACAGGTTAACAAATTTGAAAATTCTAGAAACATCACTTTACATAAAAGGAAGGATAGAAAAAAACAGACTTATAGCATATTGTATATATTTCTGATTTTGCAGGCAACGAGGGAAAATAACCCTTTTAAGTAAAGAAATACATTGAGCCTAGTGGCAGAAACACTACTGGGGACTTTAAACGAGTTACCCGATCACAAACACCTCCTTCTTTACCCTCATCATGTTCCAATAGAACAATGTAAATAAACGTTATACTGGCCAGAAGAAACAAAACGCGTCATATGTAAACCACAAATAGACTTTTCTTCTTTCTTTATAATTTTTGTTAATTAACATAACATTTGATCAAAGTATCATTTCAATGTATTTTAAAACACTTAAATGAATTACTAATTTACATGATGTATAACAAATCTAGTTATTAATGAAAACTTAATACCAACAATTATATTTATACAACTTAATTCCTACAACATTATTCATACAGACATATTTATACAATTTTATTCATACAATTACATTTATACAAACATATTCATACAACAATATGCATACAAATAAAGCATACAAAACAAACTAGTTTGATGTCAGCGGAGATATAAATATCTATCGCGGAATGCTCGAAAAAGAAACTAAAGGGTGCATGCACAATAAGAAACAAAGAAATGTCCGAAAATTGTTAGAATTGTATTTTTTATGCTCAATGATTCTAAAAATCAATCAAAGAATAATGAAAATATTGTTTAAAAGCTACTTTAAACGACGCTACAAAGTGCAATAGACGTTTGCCACTCATGTTGGATAGCTACCTTGGTTTTTTTGTCATTTTATTTTTACAAGTTTAAAGTCGGTACTTTGAAGGAAGTTCTCATCATTCACGTGTACACAATATGAACAGCTGTCTTCCACTATCATGGCTCATGTATAAAATATGTAAATAGAATGTAAAATATTGGAAATTTCAAGTAATTTTGTCTCTTAAAGTTCATAGTCAGTGAAGAAAAAATCAGATGTATCAATTATCATAAACACATAATTTCATGAACTTTTAATAAAAACTGCCTTCACCTGATATTTTGTACTATGACAAAAACGAAAAAGAAAGAAAAATTATTAGAACTGAAATCAGTTGTAATAGAACAACAACTCTTCTTTTGGAAAATTTGGCTACCCGACATTTTTAAAAAAGCAGGAAACTTTTCAGTTATGTTTCATCCGTCGTTTTTATGTGAATTGTTATCAGATATGAAAACTAAACAGTAAGAATAGACTCTTCGGAACAATACAATATCATCGCACCAGGAGACGTCGCATCCGTTCCTGAGCTAACAGTCATGCATTGGAAATGTATTGTTAAATTGTGACAGCAAAAGAACCAAGAGAGGGATTCACCTGTAAAAGTCAAGAATAGCTCTGGACTGGATGTGGGAAATCCCAATTTTCAAACACCAGGCGTACAACTTCATATGCTGATAAAAATGCTTTGAAGTTTTATGACCTTAGGTAAAATGAATTTAGCACCGCCGTATGAACACATCTGCGGATGTCCCTCAATTGTTTTGTACTTCCATTACCGTCCATGAACAGGTTCAATCAAACCGAGCCTGCAACATGTTTGGGGTTTTTTTGTCGGGTAGAGCGACCTGTGGAGTTTCCATTTTTGCTATTTTTGAGATTAGCATAGCAAAATTTCGGACGGATTGACATGCGGTCGGAAGGACGAAATGACAGACGGACGGAAAAGGGCAAATCTAGATGCCCCTCAATTTCATTTGTTAAGTGTGTATAGGGGGAGGCACTATAAATAAATAATTAAGATTTTGATTTCAAATTAACCGATTTAGCCGCCGAGATTTTGTCGCAGAGAAAACAACTTTAATCATTTTGTAGACGTGTGACTAATGGAGGATATTTGTTTGCTTTAAGTGAAATAGGAATATATCTCACCAAGAAGTTAGAAAATATTAATATTTTTACAAGCACATTATGTCAGTGCCGGAAACATACTTGCGTAAATGAAAATGACAAAAATGACATCAGACGTGTTGTAATTTTATAAAGATGCAGTCGAGATAAAGTTCCATTTCAGTTTATGATTTGTTGCATAGCATTAGGAATCCCCCATATTGAAACGTTATTTTAACCCAAAAATATACTATAACGAATAAAGTCTGACTACAATTTTTCATCCCGTTTTACGCAAACAGTTTTAAATAGATAATGTACAAGTAGACGGTGTGACTGATACTGATTATATGTCAAAGATAACTCCTAGTATTTCAAGGAAAAGCATAAAATAAACATGCTTCTCATCTTAACAGTCCATAAAACGTATTCTGTAGACGATATAAAAATTTTTTGGAAGAATGTTACCCTTTTATCATCTCAGTTGGAACGTTTTGTTTGTCTGCCATATAAAACCTAGTAGGCAGAACATTTCTTAGATTAAAAAGATTGACTGTTAACATATTACAAACATTTTCCTTCAGAATAAAAACAGTCTAGCTGTTTAATCTCAGCATTGCTAGAATCTTGTTTCGTAGAAAACAAAATGATGTATGTATGCTTTAAATGGGCCAAATATAATGAATTGTGCCCTTTGAATACCAACCCTATAGTTTGCATATATTGATTAGTACATAAGATATATATTAATGTAAACTAAAGCAAACACGTCGGATATAAGAACAGTGGGTGGTAAAATAATGATTTAAATTCATGAAATGAATCACTTCATGTGCAATAACATATGTTCTGTAAGACAATTAGACAAATGGAAAAACAATTATAAAGTAGACAAAGTTATTCGGTATCGTCCATCAGCGCCTCAGTCGGAGTTGATGATATTACGCTGTCACTAAAGTCGGCTGGCGTCTGTAGGTATTCAAATAGAATAAAAAAGTAAAGTTAAGGATGTAACAAGAAGTTTGCTAATTTGTTCTAATGTCTACAGTATTTTGAAATATTATCTATTATGTATTTACATTAAAGCTTCTTACCAAAATACAATAAAAACATGGAAACCCACAAAAAAACAAGGACAAATATCAAACAGGAAATGTCATGTTCCAAAAACGCAGCCTCCCCAAAACGAAACCCACAGCACGCAGACGTGCACACTACAAACACACACACACGCACGCACAAACACACACACTCGCATACATAGCAAACACACGAGGACAAAACGAACAAATTGAGGAATACAGTGGTGCACCGCCTTGGAACGGTCAATCTCACTCTTACCCCCACCATGTTTAAAAGATACGGGACAGTGTAAATAAAAATAATCCCCGCCAGGTGAATCTCTAACACACGTAATGGAAACAAAAAGGCATGGCATGTAAAATACAAAAATGCTCCTGCATAAATATATATAGAGCAAACCTTAAGAACAAAAAACGTATGTACTCAATACCTTTGCAGAAGACAGAGCAACAAGAGAAACACCCTTAAGGGCCCTACGAAACAGGCCAGAAGACATCAAAAGAAGATATCAAAACAGTTCAGTCCTGGTGGGATTTAAAAACTGCTTATCATAGAGTCTTCCCCCTCTTCCGTCAGACACAATCAAAGAGGGAAGCGGAATGTTTATAACTGTAAACGGGTTGAACACTTAACATGCGTTATGTCTCAGAACAGTTGGGTCGTAACCGCTTTTAATAAAACGTTTTGTAATTTTACCAAATACAGTTACCATGACCCAAGACCAAGTTTGTACACGACATCCCCATAAAAACGGGTTTATAAATACCTTCTCGCAGAAATGTCTTTAAATTACTATTGAATTTTAAAACCAAATCAGAATAACGATCATAGTAAAAGTTATGTTTACGCAATTTGTAATAACGGTAGCCTTGCTGAAGAAGTTCCTTGACATAACTACACGTTCTGGCAAATCGAATTAATTGAGAAATATATACCCCATAAGATGTAGCCTGAGGAACGGAACAATTAACAATACTAAAACTAAAATCATCCCTTTTGACATAAATGTTGGTATGTATAATATTGTCATAAATAGGGAGATGTAAATCTAAAAATGAAGCATCAGTATCCGAATTGTTAGTTTCAATTAACTGAATATTCCTATAATAAATAGTATCCACCAATTGACGAAATAACGGACTATCTATATTAAATGAATGCGAATTGTTTGTATTGTTTGCAATATATTCTGTAAAGCAATTTTGAACGTGTACGTATGCATGGAAAGAGTGCTATATAAATGTTGTATCATAATAATAATAATATCACAGAAGCTGCAAAAATAAATACTTGATATAATTTGCAATTAGAAATATTTCTTGAACTTATTTTGACTGAATTAATGTTTAATCAGGCATTGCAGCACTTTCCGACAAACCTTTATCTGTTCTGTTGCAATTCTTTTTTTTAAATCTGATTGCGGACAATGAAACACAAACCTAAATTTGCTAAATTTGGATAGCATTGTGCCTACTAAAATATTCGAAAAAGGAAAAAGGACACTTGCATAAAGCATTAAGTAATAACAATAATATATGATTATTATAGACGCCAACGGATGTAAACCATGTCTAGGTATTAGTAAACACATGGAGAATTCAGTCAAAATGAGATTTTTCAATTTCTGATATATAATCACCGGAATCCGATACAGTAAATGTACATTCCCTTGTCTTGCTGGAAATTGCAGCAATAATTGTTTTCTTTCTAGAAAAATATCAAACAAGGAATGCCACGCACCAAAAACGTAGCCTCCTCAAAACGAAACCCCCAGCACGCAGACGCGTGCACCACACACACATACACACACGCACACACACACACACACACCCAAAGCTAACACATAAGGACAAAACGAACAACACACACGCACACAAAGCCAACACATAAGACGAAACGAACAAACAAAGGAACACAGTGGGGCACCGCCTTGGAACGGTCAGTGGCAAAAACACCACTGGGGAGCTTAAACCGGTTTATGGTGCACCTAACCTCACTCTTACCCCCACCATGTTCCAAAGACATGGGACAGTGTAAATAAAAGTAATCCCCTCCAGGTGAATCTCTTACACACGTAATGGAAACAAAAAGGCATGGCATGTAAAACACAAAAATGCTCGTGTATAAATATATAAAAAACAAACCTTAAGAACCAAAACGTATGTACTCAATGCCTTTTCAGAAGACAGAGCAACAAGAGAAACACCCTTAAGGGCCCGACGAAACAGGCCAGAAGACAAACATCAAAACAGTTCAGTCCTGGTAGGATTTAAAAACTGCTTATCATAGAGTCCTCCCCCTCTTCCGTGAGACGCAATCAAAGAGGGAAGCGTAGTGTCCAACTGTAAACGGGTTGAACACTAAACATGCGGTATGTCTCAAACCGGTTTATGGTGCGCACCCAACCTCACTCTTACCCCCACCATGTTCCAAAGACATGGGACAGTGTAAATAAAAGTAATCCCCTCCAGGTGAATCTCTAACACACGTAATGGAAACAAAAAGGCATGGCATGTAAAACACAAAAATGCTCGTGTATAAATATATAAAAAGCAAACCTTAAGAACCAAAAACGTATGTACTAAATGCCTTTTCAGAAGACAGAGCAACAAGAGAAACACCCTTAAGGTCCCGACGAAACAGGTCAGAAGACAAATATCAAAACAGTTCGGTCCTGGTAGGATTTAAACCGAGCCTGCTACATTTGCGTTTTTTGTCGTGTTGAGCGACCTGTGAAGTTTCCCTTTTCTCTATTTTGTCTGACATATACAAAAAACTTGCGCTAAAGTAATGCAGAACACTTCTGAGAATCATCAGTTCATTTACTTTTTACAGTTTAGAAACACTTTATTAAAAATGTACCCTGCTGTGTCAAGACATGGCTGTAATCTTATCTTGTAACAGGTATACAAATTTGAAAATTCCAGAAACATAACTTTGTATAAAAGCAAGGATAGAAATAAAAAACAGACTTATAGCATATTGTATGTATTTTTGTTTTTTTTTTTGCAGGAAACGAGGGAAAACACAAGGAATACATTGGGCCTTAGAATAGCCAGTGGCAAAAAACTATTGGGGGCTTTAAACAAGTTACATTATCACAAACACCTCATTTCTAACCCTCATCATGCCAATAGGACAGTGTAAATAAAAGCTATACTTGCCAGAAGAAACAAAACGCGTCTTATGTAAACCACAAATAGACTTTTCTTCTTTCTTAAAGTTTACAACTTTTGTTAATTAACATCACATTGGATCAAAGTTTCATTTCAATGTTCTTTTTTAACACTTAGAATGAATTTCTAATTTACATGATGTTTAACAACTCTAGTTATAATTTTTTTTATAGAAACAACTATATTTATACAACTTTATTCTTACCACTATATTCATACAGCTATATTTATACAACTTTATTCATACAATTATATTCATACAAACATATTCATACAACTATATTCATAAAAATAAAGCATAGAAAACAAACTAGTTTGATGTCAGCGGAGATATAAATATTTATCGCGGATTGCTCGAAAAAGAAACTAAAGGGTGTATGCACAATAAGAAACAACGAAATATCGGAAAATTGTTAGTATTATATTATTTTATGCTCAATGGTTCTAAAAATCAATCAAAGAATCATGAAGGTATTGTTTAAAAACTACATGAAACGACGCTACAAAGTGCAAGAGACGTTTGCCACTCATGTGGGATAGCTACTTGGTTATTTGTCATTTTAATTTTTCAAGTTTAAAGTCGGTACTTTGAAGGAAGTTCTCATCATTCACGAGTACACAATATGAACAGTTGTCTTCCACTATCATGGCTCATGTATAAAATATGTAATTAGAATGTAAAATATTGGAACATTCAAATAATTTCGTCTTTTAAAGTTCATAGTCAGTGAAGAAAAAATCAGATGTATCAATTATCATAAACACATAATTTCATGATATCAACTTTTAATAAAGACTGCCTTCACCTGATATTTTGTAATATGATAAAAAAAAGAAAGGAAAATTATTAGAACTAAAATCAGTTGTAATAGAACAACAACTCTTCTATTCGAAAATTTGGCTGTCTGACATTTAAAAAAAAATTAGAAAACTTTTCACAATTACGAGTATGTTCATACGTTTTTTTGTGAATTGTTATGAGATATGAAAACTAAGAATAGACTCTTCGTAACAATACAATATCACCTCACCGGGAGACGTCGCATCAGTTCCTGAGCTAAAATCATGCATTAGAAATGTACTGTTAAATTGACAGCAAAAGACCCAAGAAAGGGATTCACCTGTAAAAGTCAAGCGTGGCTCAGGCCTGGTTGAATGAAATCCCAATTAAAACACCAGGCGTACAACTTCATATGCTGATAAAAAATCCTTCGAAGTTTTATGACCTTAGGTAAAATGCTTTTTGCACCGCCGTATGAACACATCTGCTGATGTCTCTCAATTGTTTTATACTTCCACTACCGTCCATGAACAGGTTCAATCAAACCGGGCCTGCAACCTTTTCGTTTTTTGTGTCGTATAGAGCGATCTGTGGAGTTTCCATTTTTGCTATTTTTGAGATAAGCATAGCAAAATTTCGGACGGATTGACATGCAGTCGGAAGGACGAACTGACAGACGGACGGAAAAGGGCAAATCTAAATGCCCCTCAATTTCATTTGTTAAGTTTGTATAGGGGGAGGCACTATAAATAATAATTTAGATTTTGATTTCAAATTAACCGATTTAGCCGCCGAGTGAAATAGGAATATATCTCACCGAGAAGTTAGAAAATTTTAATATTTTTACAAGCACATTATGTCAGTGCCGGAAACATACTTACGTAAATGAAAATGACGAAAATGACATCAGACATGTTGTAATTTTATAAAGACGCAGTCGACATAAAGTTCCATTTCAGTTTATGATCTGTTGCATAGCATTAGGAATCTCCCATATTGAAACGTTATTTTAACCGAAACATATATTATATAACGAATTAAGTCTGACTACAAATTTTAATCCCGTTTTACGCAAACAGTTTTAAATAGATAGTGTACAAGTAGACGGTGTGACTGATACTGATTATATGTCAAAGATAACTCCTAGTATTTCAAGGAAAAGCATAAAATAAACATGCTTCTCATCTTAACAGTCCATAAAACGTAGTCTGTAGACGATATAACATTTTTTGGAATAATGTTACCCATTTATCATCTCAGTTGGAACGTTTTGTTTGTCTGCCATATAAAACCTAGTAGGCAGAACATTTCTTAGATTGAAAAGAAGATTGACTTTTAACATATTGCAAACATTTTCCTTCAGAACAAAAACATTCTAGCTATTTAATCTCAGCATTGATAGAATCTTGTTTCGTAGAAAGCAAAATGCTTTAAAATGCTTTAAGATCTCTAAAATTATGACTTTGCATGAACAAGGGGCCAAATATAAGTTAGAATGAATACCAAAATGTTGAAACTCAATGCTGAAAAAACAGAATTAATCATATTTTCATCTGAACTCAAGACACAATCTGTTTCAAATATATCTGTGAAAGTGGACGGCTCTGAAATCAAACAATCAGGCAGTATCAGGAACCTCGGTGCTTTCCTGGATTCGAACATGAGGATGGAGCAACATGCGAATAGTGTGTGTAGGAATTCACATCAGACAATATATAACCGCAAACACAACAAAATCTCTAATCAACTCTCTTGTTACATTACGTTTGGATTATTGCAACTCTCTTCTATATGGAATTCCAAAACAGTTAATGAACAAACTGCAATATGTCCAAAACACGGCATCTAGAATCGTAACCAGAACATCTAGATACGACCATATATTTCCTGTGCTGCGTGAACTCCATTGGCTTCCTCTGCAATGTAGGGTAGAATACAAAATTATAACACATACATATAAGGCACTTAAAGATCAATCACCAGCTTATGTAGTGAACATGTTAGAATTATATATACACAATCCAGAAATCTCAGATCGCAGAATAATGCATTAAAACTAGTGGTGCCCAAATGTCGAACAATGCGATTTGGTGACAGGAGCTTTCAGACAGTAGCTGCGAGGTTATGGAATGCCCTCCCATCTGGCATAAGAGAGTGCAAGACCTTGCAAAGTTTAAAAAAAAAGCGCTAAAGACGCATTATTTCATAGAATTCTTTGGGAACTAATCTCACTGATTACCTGATTAATGATGTGGGTTCTTTGCCGGCCAATCAATTGCTTTAATTAAGACTCTAGTGTGACAGAATAATGTTGGCAGTGTTTTTTTTTCTGTGGGATGTATCATGGATGTTCTCCGGGCCGTTTAGGTAGGGACTGACCCAATCATCCGGGACGGTTTGCATGCTGTGATGCATTTGGCAGACATCATACCGGTTAATTCTGTCTGTTCAAAATGTAAGATATCTTCTGTTCTATTCTGCTCTAACATGTGTCTTTGAAAGGTCAGTTAATGTTTTGCGACATTGTATTTTTGTTTCATGTTTTGATCTGCCTACCTTTAATTTAAAATGCTTGGTATCTTATTACCGTAATGTAATTTTAAGTTCTTTTATAATAGTTCAATTATCATTTTTATTGAACATTATATAAATATTTTTATGTAAAGCACTTTTGAACGTATTTTTATATGAACAGAATGCTATATAAATGTGGTATATAATAATAATAATAATAATAAGGAATTGTGCCCTTTGACTACCAACCCTTTAGCAGTGAATATATTGATATGTACGTATGGATTCGTACATAAGATATATATTAATGTAAATTAAACCAAACACGTCAGATATAAGAACAGCGGGTGGTAAAATAATGATTTATATTCATGAAATGAATCACTTCATTGTGTAATAACATATTTTCTGTAAGACAATTAGACAAACGGAAAAACAATTATAAAGTAGACAAAGTTATTCGGTATCATCCATCAGCCTCTCAGTCGGAGTTTATGATATTTCGCTGTCACCGAAGTCTGCTGGCGTCTGTAGGTATTCAAATAGAATAAAAGAGTAAAACTAAGGATGTAACAAGAAGTTAATTAATTGGTTTTCAGGTCTACAGTATTTTGGAAATATTGTCTAATGAGTATGATGTATTTACGTTAAAGCTTCGTACCAAAATGAAATAAAAAAATGTCGCCCAACACGACACAAACGAAAGTGTTACAGGCTTGGTTTGATGACGACAGTGGAAATGCAAGCTACCGTCTACACCTTCTAGCCCCGGGTTGAGCAGAAGTCAACATTTACACATGTTATAAGTACCAGAATGTAATCTAGAGACATCCGCAGGTTGATTCATACGGCGGTGCACATTGAACCTTCAATGATGCACAGAGCGCAATTCCATGTAAAGCGGCGTATAGTCCCCAAATAAAATAATTGCTTTGCCCTAAACAAGAAAACAATGGGCAGAACTAAACAAACTGGATGTTTGAGAGGGGATAGGTGGTTATGGAGCCAGCATATTACAGAAACTGCAAAAGAAATACTTGATGTAATTTACAATTAGCAATATTTATAATTAGGACACTTGTATAAAGCATTAAGTATTAACCATAATATGTGTTTATTACAGACGTCAACGGATGTACAACATGTCTAGGTATTAGAGAACGCATAAAGAATTCTGTCAAAATCTGATGTTTTAATTTTTGATGTATAATCACCGAAATCCGCTACAGTAATTGTACATTCCCTTGCCTTGCTGGAAATTGCAGCAATAATTGTTTTCTTTCTAGCTTCAGGCAAATACGCTTCACATCGAATGGATTGACAGCTGATACATAATCATTAAACGGAACGATAAACATTAATCGTAACTGATCGTTTTCCGTGAAATCAAGAAACGTTCTGTTCAATTAACCAAACGACTAGACGATTATTACATAAAGTGCAAATATAGCTTTCTGATCGGTAAACAAAATATAATTTTGTTATGATAATAACAAATAGCTAGATTCCACTTTATATTTGTATGAGATCTCAGTATTGTTTGATCTTTGACTTATTCTAAAACAGTCTAAGATATTTGTGCAAAAGCGATGCTATAGCACATCTATCATTTCAGTTAGAATATTGTGTTGCTCTGACATATACAAAAACTTGCGTTAAAGTAATGCAGAACACTTCTAAGAATGTCAGTGCATTTGCTTTTTACAGTTTAAAAACACTTTCCTACAAAAAGGTACCCTGCTATATCAAGACGTGGCTATTTTTTTTATCTCATCTTGTAACAGGCAAACAGATTTGAAAATTCTAGAAAACATCTCTTTGCAAGAAAGTAATGATAGATCTAGAAATCATAAACCAAACTTATAGCGTTGTATATATTTTTGTTTGTGCAGGCAACGAGGAAAAAAAACACTTTTAAGTAAAGGAATATATTGGGGCTTATAATAGCTAGTGGCAAAACACTACTGTGAACTTTAAACGAGTTACCTATCACAAACACCCCCTTCTTTACCCTCATCATGTTCCAATCGGACAGTGTAAATAAATGTTATACTCGCCAGAAGAATTCCCGTATGGTAACAAAAGGCGTCACAGATAGACATTTCTTCTTTTGTTATATTTCTTGTTAATTAACATAAAATTTGATCAATGTATCGATTAAATGTACTGTTTTTAACACTTAGAATGAATTATTAATTTACATGATGTATTACATACAACTCTGTTTATAAAACTGTATTCATACAACTGCATTTATACAACTTTATTCATACAATTATATTGATACAACTATATTCATACAGCTATATTTATACAACTTTATTCATAAAATAACATTTATACAAACATATTCATACAACTATATTTATACAACAATATTTGTACAAATAAAGCATACAAAACAAACTAGTTTGATGTCAGCGGAGATATAAGTATTTATCGCGGAATGTTTGAAAATACACTAAAGGTTGCAAGCACAATAAGTAACATTGCAATGTCCGAACATTGCTAGAATTAAATTATTTTATGCGTAATGATTCTAAAAATTAATCAAATAATAATTAAGATATTGTTTAAAAGCTACTTGAAACAACGTTGAAAATAGCAAGAGACGGACGTTTACCACTCATGTGGGATAGCTACCTTGGTTATTTGTAATTTAAATAGTTAAAGTAGTTCCGCACGTTGGTATCGAAATTATTTCTATATTGTACAATTTGATTAAACCCTGATTCTTCAAAATTTCAGAATACACTTGGAAAACTCAGCAAATAAAATGTCGTGTGTTTGAATTTTTGCAAGCTTGATTTGAAAAATTTGGACCTCTCGCAATTTTCCATAATGGGAGTTTTTGGGAAAAATCATAATTTTCATAACATTTTTCTCGAATAGAAAATTTTCTACAATGTAGAATTTAATGAAACTTCTCACAGCTATAATTAAACATATGGCCCATAATGTGATGAAATATAATGTGTCCGTGTGCTTATCTTTGAGATATTTGACCATGATTAAATTGAACTGCATATTTCACGCTAATTTCAAACCATTATTTTGAATTATTAAACGTGACAGATGTTTTGATATAATAGTTTAACTTTAGAAAGATAGTAGCAGTGCCATTGTGATAAATCTACTCACAGCTTGCCATTATTTCAGTATTTTAAGTGATTTTCATTTCCGTACGCCGAATCCAGGATTTATTCTCCGTTTTTCGGATAAATGACGTAAAGTCATCACTTCCGGTTTATCAAACATGCAGAACTACCTTAAAGTCGGTACTTTAATACTACAAAGATTTTATAAGAAATTTTATCTGATGGCTGAACCTATGTTCTTAATGAATAATAAAATCTGTAAAAAGATCCTTTGTAAGCAAAGAATGCAACCAAGAAGAATAATAGCTGAGTCGATTTGATTGTGTCTGTTCATGAGAGGTAATGAAATGTGCAACACCTCTCGCGCCCCGTAGGACCGGCTTAAGCGGAACTCTATTACACATATGTTGATCGGACTCCATGATCCCAAAGAACCAGAAAATATAACAACACTGAATCCAAGTACGGGGAGACTTTTTACAGCCGTCACACGGCACTTAAAGATTGCTGTTGTGATAGTTAATAAAACCTGTAAAAAGATCCTTTTGAAGCAAAGAATGCAACCAAGAAGAATAACAGCAGACTCGGTTTGATTGTGTCTGTTCATGAGAGGTAATGAAATGTGCAACATCGCCCACGCCCTGTAGAACCGACTTAAGCGGAAGTCTATTACACATATGTTGAATGGACTCCATGATCCCAAAGGACCAGAAAATATAACAACAATGAATCCAAGTACGGGGAGGCGTTTTCCAGCCGCCACATGGCACTTAAAGATTGCTGTTGTGATAGTTAAAACTTATATATATGTAAATAAGAACAAATATAGAATCTACAATGCACTTAAATACTGCAGTTTTGATAGTCAATAAAATCTACAAACGGTAAGTTGTTCTTGGAGAAGAACTTATTTAAAAAAAAAACGAAGTACCTTGAATGTCTGAATGACAATATAAGGATGCTATATTTTGTTTCTCACACTAGTACTAGTAAACAGTCTTGTTACTGCTGCTGTTTTAATATTCAGACATAGTAATACAGTTTGTACACCGAAAATGTTAGCTCCTTATATCTGTTAACTGTTCTGAGTTTCCGAATATCATGCCAAATAAAGCATCTTGATTTATACCAATTTTGTCTCTAGACGATCTTAAAATAAGAACATGAAAAAGAATTAATAAAAACCATGCCGGAGAGAAACAAAATGGAAAACGATGTAACGACGTTAATTCTGCGTGTTTTGCAGAGATAAAGAAGTGAATCTGAATCGAAATTGCTTCATAGTGTTCCTATATTTTATGCTACATATGTGGCTTATATTTAAAAGCATTATAGCAATAAGGCAACACTGATTAAGGTTTTAGGGTATAGTTTGTTAAAATTGTCGTAGAAGAGAAAGATACTGTCAAATTTACGAGCAGGCATGTGATATTGCCGATTTCTTGAAATAGTTTATTTAGTAGAGTGCCTTGAAATAGTCCGAACTATAGACTTTCATAACATTAGTCTTAAGACGCTGCGTGTCGGCCATTAAAAGCCTCCCCGTATTTAGACTCAGTGTTGTTATATTTATTGGTATTTTTGTATCATGAAGTACATTCAATGTATCTTTATTATAATAAAGTTCCACCAAGGCCAGTGTTGGGGGAAGTAAAGCTTGTTGGTAATTAGATAGTCTCCACTAATGGACAAGCTCATGATCAGTCAATTCGACTCTGTATTTCGTTTGCTTAGTAACGTTTAGGGATTCCGAAGGGTCTTCCTTATCATTAACTGACTTATTTTGGCAATTGCAACAACATGCTTGTAGCTGTGATAAAAATCCGTTATCAAAGTAATTTGGCAATTGAAAATAGCTTTGATTGACATTTGCATTGTACTGATAAAAATGAGACTAACATTATAAGGTTTGATGCTCTTGGCATAAGTAGAATTACGCCAGGGATTAAAACATTTTTAAAGAATATCATTTGACTACTTTGCAAATGTTCAACTGAAAAAGAATCATTTATCCTTGTTTAAAATTATGTAATGAAAAAATTTCACATTTAAAAATACAGTAAATAAATACTACACGGTAGTTATGCTGAGTAAAATATCGTCAGTGTATAACAAAGCATTTCAACCCAAATAATTATATGCAATATAAAAGATAAAAGGTAAGGGTAGATTTTCCCGAAGAACAGAGCACCCCAAACACAGTCATAGAGCCATGCATCGCAAAGTAGGGCCACAACAAAAAGAAGTTTTAGCGGAAAATTATTGTAGACGGGTTGCTTCAAAAATCCAACAACAAGTACAGTATAAATATATGCAAAATACAGAAAAGATGGGGGTGCGGATTAATCAAACTTGCTAAAGAAACCACGTCTATTAAGAAGCCACTTACATTAAAAGACCACTTTTCAGTTTCATTGTGTGTATTCAGGGACCAGTTGTGTTAAAGGAACAATTTTTGCCCTTCCCTTAGGTGGTATCTTAATGCAACTTGTACTGTTCTTATTTAGTGTTTTTCGAAATTTATGTGTGGGTGAAATTAATATTATTTTGACAGCGAAACAAATGTAAAGACGCAAAACCTAGGCTAATGCTATAACTTCCTGTCTAGTAAGTTTGTCCTTAGTCAACTGAATACAGTATAATTTGTTTTCGTCTTTAGCTTCTTGCAGTTGTTGGAGATAAAGTCTGTAATTATCGTGTTTAACGTAAATTTGATTTAATTGTGCTTTAAACCTTATGTTTATTTGAAGGATTTACATTCTAATGATAAGAAATATGGTTTTCTGTGAACGTAGTATTTTGAAGGAAAGACAATTCATTGTATATATTTTTTTGCGTCTTTCTATTCTGTTGTGAAAAAAAATCTGAAAAGCAGATCCCTCGGAAACACCAAGAACAAGGCAAACAGTGAAAATTGCAGACTCGGTTTGATTGAGTCTGTACATGAGCAGTAATGGAAAATGCAACACTGCCCACGCCCCCTAGCACCCGGCTTAAGCAGTATTCAATCTTCAAATCTAAATGAGATGAAATCAATGCTGCCGAAGGACCAGAAAATATAATAAACCTGAGATGAAGTCGGGGCGACTTTTTACGGCCGCCACACAGCACTTAACACCCGCTGTTGTGAAGTAAATAAAATCTGAAAAGTAGATCCCTCGGAAACACCGAGAACAAGGCAAACAGTGAAAATTGCAGACTCGGTTTGATTGAGTCTGTTCATGATCAGTAATGGAAAATGCAACACTGCCCACGCCCCCTTGCACCCGGCTTAAGCAGTATTCAATCTTCAAATCTAAATGAGTTGAAATCAATGATCCCGAAGGACCAGAAAATATAAGAAAGTCAGAAAGCCAGAAAGCCAGAAAGTCGGATCTATTCAGAGCTTTTGTAAATCGTAAGTTGTATGTTATTTTATGTTCTTTATGATATTAAACAAATGTCTTAATCGTTTTTATCAAATGAAGATTAGAGATAAACATTTTTTTGTGTTCTTATCTTAAAACATGCTTAGTCAGAAATTAATTTACCTAAATCTTAAGATTGCAAATGTTACTTTATGTTCTTTATGATATTAAACAAACGTCTTTATCGTTTTTATCAAATGAAGATTAGAGATAAACATTTTAAGTGTTCTTATCTTAAAACATGCTTAGTCAGAAATTAATTTACCTAGATCTTAAGATTGCAAATGTACTTCAGAATATTCAATCAATAGAGATTGATAAAATCATTTTTACACAGTTTACAAAGTAATAATCATACGGTTTCGCTGTGTCTGGTAGATTCCGTAGAACCTTATTTCTTTGAACACTGCATGTTAGCAAATAAAATCTGAGAAATGGAAAGTAGTCACAAGACTTATAGATTGGTCTATATAAAAGACTTCTTTAAAATGTAGAATAAAGCGATTACAATTGCAATAATGTAATTTCTTAAACACGTATGCAGAAAAGCCAATAGCTGAAATATCATTTTTAAATTACCTCTGTGTATAATAAAAAAAATCTTGGAAAAAGTAAATGATATTTAGAAAAAGTTTTGAGTTGTAGAACTTAAAAGAAAAAAAAACAATAGACTCACGATTTAACACACACAAGTTAGGGCTTGCGAGAAAAATAAATTACCATAAGATGTTAAAGTACACAAAATTATGATAGCATAATAGTTGTGGGGGTCTACCATCATTATTTATCTAGAAAGTACAGTGCTGAAGACCTACAAAACTTTTTTACACAAAGTCTTGAAAATAATCGAAAATTACCATAATTTGTAAAATCGTATCATCATTGCAGTTATCTAATAGGAGTTCTTAATATCTGCAATTTCAGCACTGAAATGGTATTGTTATTTGCATTTGATGGAAGTAAACGTTACTGTGCCAAGATATCTTTAAGTATTTTTTGTTTGTTTCAAATAATTCTAGAACGGAAGAATATCTTATCTAAATATTTGTTTTACTATTAACATATTTCATAAAAAGACTTTTTTGTCGTTCTTTTGATTACCAATCGCTAGTCGTACGTCCAAATTTGTAGCCATGGCTTTTAAGGTTACCTGATGATTAAAAATCAAAACGTGTTTTACGAAGAAATTATAACACATTATACTTGCTGCGAGAAGAATATGTAACATAGTGACCTGTCTCATTGCATGATTCATATACTTCCCGAAGTTATCCACATGTTTTGGATGGTGTTCTGTACTATCAATGTATCTTTATGTACCTAGGTCAATGCTAAGAGGGGCACCTAGGGATTTTCTTTTCAATTAAGACCTTGAAATTTACTGTATGACTTAATTTTTTTGTTTTTGTTTTCGCAAGGTTATTTGCATAAAAACTGTGAAAATGCATCAATTTGTTGAACTGTGTTATGATGATATCTTATCTATTATATAATATTTACCGTTACCTTGATATAAATTTGAGGAAAACTTTATTGACCACAGTTACTGCACAGTTACTGCACGAGGGTTGTTCAATAAATAGGTAGACTGGCTCTAAGGAAAAGGAGAAAATTAGTGCCAAAAATGAAGGAGGCGCGCCGACAAGGCAAGAGAGCGTACCTGGCCTATGACACCCTCTATGTAGATTGTACTCCGATTAAAGCCTAGGGACACGATGGTGGTGAGATATCCATTCTCTCGTTTAATGTAAACGGTTTATCTGACTATAAAAAGAATTGTACTGATATTGTAAATCTTTTGAGTTCACATGACATTTGCATACTATATGAAACATGGGCTAATTCATCAAGTGATATTGATTTGAAAGGTTATGTTTCTCATAATCTCTACAGAAAATTTCAACATAGGAATGCACGAAGAAACAGTGGCGGCATTGCTATTTATTATAAAAGTCATTTAGATACAGGTATTAAAATTATAAGAAACCATTATGATACTATTATCTGGTTGAAACTAGATCGAAATTTCTTTGGTTTAGAAGAAGATGTATATATATGTGCTGCATATATTTGGGTAGAGGATTCTCCTGCTTACAATACTATAAATGTTGATTGTATGAAATACTAGAGAATGACATAGCATATTTTTCAGAATACGGTAAATTGTTTGTAACAGGTGATCTAAATAGCAGAGTTGGCAATAAATATGATTTTATAGTACATGATAATGTAAATAGTGTATACGATGATGCAGATTATATACCAGACAGTACCCTTGACAGGGCCTCAGTAGACAGAGTACATAATAATCTTGGTTTAAAATTGTTAGACATGTGCAAATCTACTTGCTTAAGAATTGTTAATGGCAGATTAGGTGACAGTTGTAAGCATACATTTTATTCCCGTAACGGAACATCTGTAATTGACTATTTATTGGCCAGTGAGCGGGATTTCACAACGATCAGTAATTTTACGGTAGGTCAGTTTAATGAATGGAGCGATCATGCTCCGCTACTCTTTAACCTGTATTGTAATAATTTCTCACCTGATTATGAGACACGCACTGATATAAAATACAGATGGGATAATTCACTTAAAGAACAATTTCGTTCAGGTATAATTTCAAAATTGCCAGAGTTCAACAATATTGTAAATGATATAGATTATTCAAGCAAACAATCAGTTAATAATGTTTTAGAAAGTTTTTCAGACGTAATCCGCAGTGTTGCGGACCCGTTATTTTCTAGACAATGTAGTTATAATAATAGACCTATGTTTGATAATAATTGTTGTATCAAAAACACAGAATGGTTTGATACAGAGTGTGTGAATGCTAGAAACTCGTACTTAGAGGCTCTGCGATTATTTAACTTGGATAAAACCCTGTTAATAGAAACACTTTATGTTCAAAGAAAAAATTGTATAAGGACTTAATACGCAAAAGAAAAGTTTTTCATATAGAAATAAGATGAGAGAAATTGAAAAACTAAAGACACAGAAGCCTAGAGATTTTTGGAAGTTTTTCAAGTCTAAAAATGCAGAGAAAAATTGTAATATCTCTTCAGAAGATTTCAAATTATTTTTTGAAAATCTTAGTAATGATATGTCTGATTGTAACAATGTTGATGCTGAATCATTTTGTAGTAATAATGATTTTAATGCTGAGAATTGTACTTTTCCAGAGTTAGATGAGCCCATTTCTGTAAATGAAATTATATGTGCTGTAAAACAATTGAAGCGTAACAAATCTGTTGGTAATGATTGTTTAATGAACGAATACTTTATCGAATGTATTGATATATTATCGTTGCACTTATGTGATGTTTTTAATTGTATTTTAAACTCGGGGCATTTTCCAGATAAATGGACTGAAGGTGTTATTATACCTTTACATAAAAAAGGATCAGTAAATGATGTAAATAATTATAGGGGAATAACTTTAGTTAGCTGTTTTTCAAAGCTTTTTACCAGTATACTGAATAAGCGAATTGAATTGTTTTGTGAAAACAACAATATAATCTCTGATGCTCAATTCGGATTTCGTAAAGGTCGTTCCACTATTGATGCATTATATATTCTTATGTCAATTGTTCAGAAATATATCAATGAAAATAAGAGATTATATGTTATATATGTCGACATGTTTAAGTGTTTTGATAGTATTTATCTTAATGCTTTGTGGTTAAAGATGTATAAAACTGGCATTCAAGGTAAAGTGTTGAGGATAATAAAAAATATGCACCAAAATGTTAAGTCATGTGTAAAATCTTGCTCATCATATTCTGATTACTTCAGCTACGCGATCGGTTTACGTCAAGGGGAGGTAATGTCGCCTCTACTGTTCTCACTGTTTGTAGAAGATTTAGAATTATTTTTACAAGATAGTATACATTCTGGACTACACATTGATGATATTGTTTTGATTTTGCTATTGTTTGCGGATGATATGGCCATTCTAGGTAAATCGCCCGAAGAAATACAAAAGCATTTAGACAACCTTTATTTATACTGCAGTGCTTGGGGTTTAAAAGTTAATACAACAAAAACAAAAATAATGGTCTGTCGTAAACGGGGGAGATTACGCCATGATGAAAAATGGTCCTATAATGGCCAAAATATTGAAGTAGTTGATAATTTTAACTATCTAGGTACTGTTTTTAATTATACAGGTAATTTTTCATTAAACCAGGAGCATTTAGTTGGTAAAGCCCTTAAGGCAATGAACACACTATTATTTAAATGTAAACAATTTGATATAAAACCAAAAATATTATGTCAGTTATTTGATGCTTTTGTAGGTTCGATACTAAATTACGCTTCGGAAATATGGGGGTATACAAAATCTAAAGAGATAGAACGTTTACATTTAAAGTTTTGTAAAAGACTATTACAAGTCAAAATAAATACATGTTATGCTGCAGTGTATGGAGAATTAGATAGATATCCTCTATATATTGTTAGATATGTAAGAATTATTAAATATTGGTTTAAACTTGTATATAGTAATAACATTATTCTTAAAACAATATACAATATGGCATTAGACGATTGTAATAGTGGTTGTATAAACTGGGTATCAAATGTTAAGAAGTTACTAAATGATTACGGATTTTCATATGTGTTTGATAATCCTGACACTATTCATATTGATAAATTCATACATGATTTTCGATTAAGAATAATCGATACATATAAACAGGAATGGAATATAAGTGTTAATAATAGTTCAGTACTAGATATGTATAGAATATTTAAAACAAGTCATGATTACGAATGCTATTTAGACGTACTACCTCGTAGTCTTAGATTCTATTTTGTTAGACTAAGACTTTCTGCTCATCCTTTAAGAATACAAACGGGAAGATATTTACGTAACAATATTCCACGAAATGAGCGTTATTGTTTGTGTTGTAATAAACGAGACTTAGGGGATGAATTTCACTTTATTTGTATTTGTCCATATTATCAGCAAATACGTAAAAAATATATTAAGCGACAGTATTTTGTAAATCCATCAGTTTTTAAGTTCCATTCATTACTAAATTCGAGTAACAAAGATGAGCTTGTTAATGTGTGTAAATATATCAAAGAGGCAATCCAAAAAAGAAATTTGGTTATTAATAATACATTATAAAGAACCCGTGTCATTGTATTCTCACTTCCTTTGTTAATTACATTTTATTTGATTATATACTATATGTCTAGGTATAGTTTTCTTTTTTCTAGTTGTTAATAACATGTTTGTTACTTTCTTTAAAATTGTATGAACGTGACTATGTATATGGTAATATAAGTGTTAAGACGATGTACGATGTACAAGTCTCAATAAAATTCTGTTCTGTTCTGTTCTGTTCTGTTCTACAACCTTTTTTCCCATCATGTGCAATTTAGTATAACTAGTACCGTTATAACCATTAACATGTCCACTAGCGATTGTAGTTAACAAAATAGACTGACATCATACAGTTGTTTCATGATTTCCAGTGAAATGAATGACAAAAGAAATTCAATATGTACATGCTTAAAGAAATTTTTTTAACGTAAACCGGGAGTAGTATCTTGTTGAAAATGAATATTCCTATTCTTCGTATGATACGCAACGTTTTAATCACAGAAGTGGATCAGTATGTTTTAACAGATTTAAAAACATAATTGAATTAATATCTAAATAGTTTTAAATAAAGCTGACGTTATGAAGACCTCGCTGATCTGGGCCACATAGCATACCACTTCCTTAGTCAAATGATCAAAGCACAAACTGAACGCATGGTTAAAATATCAAATTTGGTACCAGAGGTACCAGATATACTACATTTCCAGGTTTTAATGAAACGTATGGCTTCAGTCTACGTATTTTCTTAACGACCCGCGTATATTTATTAATTTGTATGATTCTAATGAACAAACTATGATTAACAATACAACTAACCTGCCATTTGTTATATTCTCATTATCTTGAAAATTACTGAAAATGTTATCTTGTAAAGCGTACAGTAGAACTATTAAGTTGTCAATAACATATGAAAACTCCAACAAAAAAAAAGACAATATCGTATTAACTTAATCATTTTACGACTTAACCCATTTTTAAAAAAGTACATGAAATAAAAATATCTAGAAATATAGTTTACAAACTAGAAAAGAAAACGTCTTTAGGGATGAAGATGGTAAATAACGTCATTGCTATGTCCTATATGGATAAAAACGTGTAATATTGATATAATTTTCATTTTTTTCCTGTAAAAATTGAAAATCAACAAAATATTCATTTAACTGATATTCATCCGTTTTAACTAAACTTCTATGAGTATATTTCTAACTTGTTAAATGAATAAAATGATATATTTGCGCAGAGAGATAATTTTCAAATTTTGATCTATGATAGCATACAAATATTATATTGATCTAACTTTTTCCTAAATTAGAAAAAAAAGCTTTGTAAATATTGAAAACAGCTAATGGCGGGGTAGTTTTTTTTCTTTTATATTTATGGAGAATGCTTCCGTTTTTTATATTTTTAGAAAGAAGAGCATTCGTTTCGAAAGCGTTGCAATGGATTCCATAAACCGGTTTAAGCTCCCCAGTGGTGTTTTTGCCACTGACCGTTCCAAGGCGGTGCCCCACTGTGTTCCTTTGTTCGTTTTGTCCTTGTGTGTTGACTTTGTGTGCGCGTGTGTGTATGCTTATTCCCGTCTTGTCCTTATGTGTTGGCTTTGTGTGTGTGTGTGTGTGTGTGTGTGTGTGTGTGTTGTTCGTTTTGTCCTGATGTGTAAGCTTTGAGTGTGTGTGTGGTGCACGCGTCTGCTTGCTGGGGGGTTCGTTTTGAGGAGGCTGCGCTTTTGGTGCGTGGCACTCCCTGTTTGATATTTTTCTTTGTTTTTTTTCTACACAATATGTTTGGTAATTCATTTAGATGTCTTGCGCAATTCATACGTCAATAAGTTTGTACATGTACCACTGGTCACATTCACAGCCTCCATGTTTTCTCGACTTTTTAGAGGAAAAAAAATTCGTCTATAATGTGTGAATGAGTCGCTTTAAAATGTGTTTAGAAATGTTGGCTTAATAAACCCTGATTTACATGATATGAGCCGTGCCATGAGAAAACCAACTTAGTGCATCCGCGCAGTCTGGTCAGGATCCATGCTGTTCGCTTTTAAGGCCTATTGGAATTGGAGAAACTGTTAGCGAACATCCGCGCAGGCTGGTCTGGATCCATGCTGGTCGCAAACCCACTATGTTGGTTTTCTCATGGCATGGCTCATTATGTTCTTCTTCGGCGGTCTTAAATACGATTATTAAGAAAACGAAATAACACATGCCGGAGGAAAATGACAAGAAAAGAATGTTAAATTTGTATGTTTATCAGCAGTAAAGGAGTGTACCTAAATCGAAATCGTCCCGTATAGCTGTTTTCACTGATATGATATATGTAGCTATTACTTAAAAGCATTAGAACAACATAGCAGCATTGTTTTGCTACTTTCGCGTATAGCGTGTTAACAGCTGCGAAGAATAACAAAGAACATTCACATTTTTTCGAGCAATCATGCGATATTGTACACTTCATGAACTAGTATGTTTGAATACAATCCCGAAACACATTTACAGTGACAAAACTCTTAAAAACTTTAGTTTTTCAGCGTTGGTGATATAACATGGCTAACATTGTATCAAACATGTATTGACAAACGCGGATTTAATAGTTGGCAACTCTTCTATAATTTCTGAGAATAAGTTGCTCCGGGAAAGATCTATTTCACAAATTAACTCTTCCTTACTGTTTTAATTTGGCTGTGGTTTCCCTCTCAAATAATTAAATTACTCATTTTCCTACCAAATAAGTGATATATTTCACAAAGTTTTTTTCCCAGCATAACAAAGGAACTTCTTCAATGGTTTTCCTCCGAAATACATATGTTATCACAACAGATCAGAACAGAGCAGTTTTTTAAATTTCTGAAACATATTCAGTTAATAAGGCAATGCTATATCCTAAAGAGTGAGAAAATCACTGTTTGAAGAATATTATTTCGATTCTAACACGTAATCAAAGATTATTATGTACGTCCTTTACGGCATCTACCACATATTTGTCTTCTTTTCCAGCGCCGCCATGACGTCTGACGCTATGCCGTAATAATTGTGTCATTAAACAGTGAACTGTTGCATTATGACGCACAATTTTCTGTATTCTTTGTTTCGTAGGAAAGCAAATCGGGTCATGTTGAAGTTTTTGATAAAAAGACGTTCTTTCTCTCAATATTTACAAAATTGAAAAAAAATCGTTCATTTAAAGTTCAATTTTGTAGGAGTTTAATACTAAATAAAACAATTACAAATGTCACCATTTATGATTTAAGGCAATTGGTTTCACACAAAATAAATTTCCAAACCCATGTTGAAAAGTGTTCTAAAGAGTTGAGGTAAATGCAATGGTATGACGATACTTTGTCTAATGCGGCACAGAGTTATCATAAACTATGTTAAGGGCTGTGTTATCGCGAAGAGTATTAACAAAACATTTTGAAAACTACAGTTCACCTCTCAAGAATAAGACAAAAAACTCGTCACCTGATTCACTTTTAATTTAAAGCAACTTATGACAATGTTATTATTTTCGTTGACTTAAATTTGTGACTTTCTAGTTATCATATCTATTGCTTACAAACGACTATGAAACGCGCTTGTGTTATAATGTTTTTGTATAGGTCACTAGGCGGTAGAGACGCTATGGATTGTAAAATATTCCCGATGGTATTATTATCGAATATATTTGCCAACAGAGAAACATATAAATTCATAAAACTCATAAATGTTTAGTAGCATTATCATAAATAGTACAGCCAACCATATAGCGCGAATTCTTAAAAGGGTCATTAAGACTTTGTTCATAAAGTGATTGCCACGTTTTTCGTTATGAACATAAAATAATTCCTATTTCCTATATTTGGTAATTGTTATCTCAGATGCTTAAGAAATGTGTGCATATTTGAATACTGCATTAGAAAATGTTATCAAATCTTTATTCTTCCCGTTTGTTTGGGTCTGACTGTATAAGCTCATGTGCAAATTAGAACTACATGTAATGCATTTCTATCTATGTAAGTATGGATATTTTAATATATTTGATTTTTTCATAAAATTAAAAGCCTCAGAAATTTTAACGTGGCGCGAAAATCATACAATCTACAGCAGACGCACTTATAGCATATGCTTCTTATTTATTTATCTAAACGGAGCTCCACTGTTAAGTTATTAAGATTACACTGTCACAAAAGACTGCAGGTACGCTTACTAATATGTATTTCGATACATTCAATTAAATCCAAGCCAAGAATGTTACATGAATTTCAATCTTCAAATAGTTGGTTCTAAAATCCCTTGTACAGTAGTATCTGATTGGTATTTGAACACACATGGTAGCTTAGGAAAAACATGCTCAACAGTCTGGAACTGGAAGCAACAACAAGAGAAATTGAATCACAAAATATGCACGAAACTAATGTAATAGTTGCGTGCATACAAGCTGTAAGGCTGACGTTTGCCCTGTCCTGCTCTGTTCGCTTGTTTCACATATCCACATAAGGTTTAACTGCACTGTGTCTTGTAACACAAGAATCGCAACACCGAATGCAATAATTGGACAATTCTTTAGAGGTTTGTTTTCATTTGCGTATGGGACCCGTCATGACAATCGGCAAACGTATACTCCATTTGGCATTAATTTTTCTGGTTTATAAGGATGACCAAAAACACGTACAGCCAAATGTTACGTCCGAAGAATACTGATTGGCCTAATAATAAAGAAAGTCCCGATTGTCACTGAGGCTTTTTTACGATTGTTGCCTTAAGGAACTGGCTCCGTACAAATACGTGTGATAACATTATCCCTACAAAGTAAGAATACGGCATGTCAAACGTTACAAAGTTTAAAAGATCACATCCGAATTGTGTCTTTCTAAGGCGATGTCCAATATTGTTCCTTGATGTGTCTGTTTTGTCATTGTTGTCGACATGTTTTAACTCATCTATGTTAAGGAGGTAGTATACCTTGTTACCAGGGAAAATTCAAATTAGTTGAATCGTGGCAATTTATTGTATTTCATGTAATTAAACTGACATTTTTATGGAAAATTCATTGTGCTTGCAATTATTATTTTCATGGATAGTGTAAAAATACAGATAACAAGCTGAAACTGTGTTCCTTCAACAAACCAGTGTCAACGCCTTTGAGGTTTATATTTAGATATATACTTTTTAGGTTTCGGGATTCGTTTCCATGGTAACAATAATTCAATTCAAGAACTCACTATTTTCTACTGAAACTTGAACAATTGTAGAGGATAGTTTTAGTATATAAGTACAAAATTATCGATGGAAACACAAACATTAGGTATTGTAAATCAAACTGACCATTTTTTATTTAAAAAAGGCCGGAATAAGTAACCTTTCAACCAACTCTATTTCCAATAACATCAGTTACCATCATCATTATTTTACACTTAACAAAATATTTCAATATAACGGCATTAAAGCCGCAAAATGAGGTGCAATAATAAGTTGCAGATAAATAAATATATATCATATTGACATTTCAAATCCATGTAGTTTATTAAGTAATCAAACATCATTTAAATATTTTGACATTGATAGATTGCTTATAATTACTTCATCTTGAAAATATGTCTTGGCAAAGATAAAATCCGATACTTTGAAATAAGTAATATTTGTAGCGGACTAATATTTGTGAATTTTGTTGTTGAATCAATCTACGAAATTTAACCCTCCCCAACCTCCAAATGAAATTCCCATTCAATAAAAGTTAAAATATTGAAATCCATAAATTGATAATGCCAACAAAAACCCGATTTTGACTAAAACCGCGAAATTTTGCGCCCATGAAATTAAATTATTTCAGAATACATGTTTTAACTTTTTCTCAAGCAACAAAGGCAGAATCGTACCTGAAATACTCAAAATTATTTCCTTTCTCCCGACGCTTTTATTTAATCTGCCTGAATAAGGTTCATTCGTTATAAATGTAGACATTTGTGTCTTCAACTTTTATCCTTGCTCGACTGTATATTAGAAATTACATCTAATTGTGTAAAAGAAAATTATATTCGCCAAGACCCTAGACAATTTCGAAACATCCTCTTGCGTAATTGGTACCGTTATTGGTATACATTTTGTAGCTTAGAATGAGGATGATTCTTTTATAAGAATGTATTAGACAGTCATTATTCCAATAAAACATTAGAAAATTAATACAACATACAAAACATGAACATTATAGATTTATTTACATTATTGAATTTTAGTTAAAGTAGCAGACTTCATTATACTGTGAAGTTAATAATACTTGTGGGAGGGCATCTCAAATAATATAAAAATAGGCTGATGCTAAGACCTGGAATCAAAGGAACAGTCTTTTAAACATGCAATAAATAGATGACATACTGAGAGTAGTGTGTTTCAAACGACAAAAAGTTCCAAACTGTTTATTTGTACGGTCCAGTACATAGTGTTATTTTCAATTTCCAGTTAGTCCTTATACACGCAGTTTAATACGTCATGTCTGATGTTCTGTATGTCAGTTACAGTCTCCCCTCTCAATTAGTTATGTTTTTATAATAACGACAATGCGTTTAGAGTATGCGTATTAGTGTGTTTAAATGTTTACGTGTTTGTATAAAAAACCTCAACGATGTGTGGCTCTGTTTGTGCATAAACTAATATAATAAAATAAAAAAAAGTGGAAAACCACAAGCCGCCAAACACGGACATAAACGAAAATGTTAATAATAATTATGCCCCGTGTAGTTTTCTTTTACATTTCTTTTAATTTTGCCCTAGGTTAGATAAAAATGTTTTTTTACAAACTAATTATAGGTTATGAGTTTTGTGTCGATAAATATGCACCAGTTCTTTCGCGGAAATATTGCTCGAAGTTAGGAGTGCAATATTATTCCGCGATAGAACCAGCTGATAGAACTTTAGAATTCTATAATACACATGTTTTTCGCGAGACTCACAGTTCACTATCTTAGAATTGTAAATGATTGCGTAGTAGAATATAAGAGATATATTGACGTGTGAAACATGAATGATATTTTGTAACAAAAATATCCCTTTTTCACAAGTACTTATTTTCGCGAATACGGTCAGTCCCGGAAGAAAGCGAAAATGAATGCAGTACGAAGATATCTAATTTTTCAGTATTTTTGAGATTCTCTTCTAAAACAGTACATGATTTATCAGTCTCTTAGCTGGCGATTTTATCTTTAAATCAAAGCTTTCAGAAACCTGATGGGGCGGAGTAATTGTTTTGCTATGGTTATGCAGGTGAAGCGATATTTTTAAATGTTATATTCGTGAAATTTGTGTAAACTGACTTGAACACTAACGAATTTGCATGTCTTTTTTTCATTTACAAATATTTCTAACAGTTTTTTTTCTAAAGACAAATTTATTGTTGATTTAGGGTTTATTGTCGCTCCTGAAATACAGCTTTCTGAAAGACTGAAATTGTCCTGTGGATACGGAGAAACGTTACACAGCTTACCAACAGCATATAGGACTGATAACACCAAACAGGAAGTGACTACTCAGTGTTATATGTGAAGAAGTCCAAAATGTAGTGCCATACTGTTGATGAGATCTGGAATAATGAGTCATATGAGGATGTGGTAGGTATAATTTTGGCTTAGTGTTACTGCTTATTGTATTGAAAAAATCTCTTGACCATTTTCATTGTGAATTTCCAGGTATTAGTTTTTTGAGAAAATGTCTACATAGGCGTAATTGGTAAAGAGCTTTTTTCATGGGAGCATTTTCAGAGGATGGTGTTTTTCAGGACAGATTAAGTTTCAGATATGTAACACAGCATGTCAATATTTTTCTATTTTTGATAAGAAGACATGTCATACTAAATGACCATATATAGTTTTCATTCCAGTGAAATGTTCTAAAGTACTGAAAATGAGGTCTCAAGATTTCATTTTTTATATAAAATAAAGAAGAAATTTATTGGTAGAATGTAACCTATAATAGATCTGTTAATAGTGAGGAAACGTGACATCACCGATAAAGTCTGCTATCTAAAAACAGCACATTCATCTGGGGTCTTCCTCCACCATCAAAGCCAGGAAGTCGCCATTAAGTCGAGGTTAAACCCAACAAAATAATAAACAAACATAATTAAATAATAAATTTTGCATTCATTTCGTTTTTGTTTTTTTTTAAGTTTCTAGCCTTCACATCGCAAACAAAATGTTCTTTGATTTCTATTAACTGGACCGAGGACCGATTTATCTATACTGAACTATGCACTTTGCCAAATTCTTTAAAATTGTAGACAGTACAGTTTTGAAATTGTATATCCATGTTAGCAGTAACATACCGATTTTTCATGAATATATGAATGGATGATGTTTTTTCTATCATTCTGTTCATTTTGTGACACATCCCACTTTCTAAAACGTTTTTGAAAAAATATGCTAACTGAGAAAAATTTATTAATACTGATCGAAAACAAACGTATTCACAGAACAGAAAAAAAACACAAATTGTTCTTCTTAGTAACCGGTATATATCATCATTACTTTTTGTAATGTGTGACATCCGTTCGTGTTTATGAATTTAACGCTTATCAATTTTGTAAAATGCAAATAAATTCTTATGATCACATAATTTGAATTTATTGAAATTTCAAAATGTCTTGAACAACATGTATACTTTTAAAATACACTGTCATACATAATTATTTGCGGCCACATACAGTCAAACCTGTGTTAAAGACCACCTCCGAACAGAGACCACCTGGCTCTAAAGACCACATGTTTTGTTTCCCATTTTAACATTTACAGTGTATTTTAACCTGTGAATAAAGACCACCTCCCAATAAAGACCACATTTTGGCTCTCCCAGGTGCGGTATTTAGAAAGGTTTGACTGTATCCAGTTCTTCGTTGAAATAATAGCACCTTTGAGATGTACGTATGTTCTGTTTATTACAATGACCCCTTAGTGTGACATGTAGATATTTGACTTTCGGTAATAATTTTTGGATGTTGCTAATCTTATGCAACACCATACTTTTCTATCAAATCATGCACAATTATGTATTTTCAATACGGAAATGTTTGACGGACCCCGACCACAGCTGATATCCCAACCACCTCATTTTTAGCAATCATCTGTTGATGTGAGAATCAGTTGTTTAAAATGAAATAGAAGTTATGATTGTGACTGTGCTGACACAAGTATTTTGTAATAAATGTTTTAACCGCAAGTGCTTTTCTTTGGCGTTTCGAATCCGAAAATATTGTGCTTTGTTAATACCAAGACTCTAAAATTGTTCTTCTGATGCTAGATTTTAATAATATCATTTGCAGAATATCGTGCAATGTGCATGCAACGTACTTTTTAACAGTTTCGTTTTTATTTGCTTACGCTGTTTGAAAAGACCTTGGTCTCCTTAAAATAATCTGTATAATTTATTTTGTATATTCTCTACGTTTCTTCCAATATATTTATTTAACTAGTTATTGTTTCCGCATGTTATTTATTCTGTGTGTAAACGAGTGCGTCAGGCATCATGTCTCTTCGAAAATTACTGAGAGTGAAATATGTATATAGAAAGCAATTCGCGCATTGCAATATGGTATAACTGATATATGTTCTATAAATAGAAAAAAACAAAGACAAATATCAAACAGGGAATGCCACGTACCAAAATCGCAGCCTCCACAAAACGAAACCTACAGCACGCAGACGTGCACACCACAAACACACACACATACACGTGCACACACACAAAGCCAACACACGAAGACAAAACGAACAAACAAAGGAACACACACACATACACGCGCACACACACAAAGCCTACACAAGAGGACAAAACGAACAAACAAAGGAACACAGTGTGGCACCGCCTTGGAATGGTCAGTGGCAAAAACACCACTGGGGAGCTTAAACCGGTTTATGGTGCGCACCCAACCTCACTCTTACCCCCACCATGTTCCAAAGACACGGGACAGTGTAAATAAGAGTAATCCCCTCCAGGTGAATCTCTAACACACGTAATGGAAACAAAAAGACATGGCATGTAAAACACAAAAATGCTCGCGTATAAAAATATAAAAAGCAAACCTTTAGAACCAAAAACGTATGTACTCAATGCCTTTTCAGAAGATAGAGCAACAAGAGAAACACCCTTAAGGTCCCGACGAAACAGGCCAGAAGACAGATATCAAAACAGTTTAGTCCTGGTAGGATTTAAAAACTGCTTATCATAGAGTCCTTCCCCCTCTTCCGTCAGACACAAAGAGGGAAGCGTAGTGTCCAACTGTAAACGGGTTGAACACTAAACATGCGGTATGTCTCAAAACAGTTGGGTCGTAATCTCTTTTAATAAAACGTTTTATAATTTTACCAAATACATTTGGAAAATTACCATGACCCAAGAACACAAGAACGTGCTATTATCCGCTTCCAATGCATTGGGGAATTCGTCTCGGCTAAACGCATAAATTGCATTACACATGCACGGTAATGATATCTATAGTTACAAGGGATAATAGCATTGTAATTCGGTCAGATAGAAAAGCAGAAGCACACGATTCGTGACAAATCTCCGTAATGGTTTTTTTTTAGCACACAAGTTTATTTTAACACACAAGGCTGATATATGCACACTTTGTTAGATATGTCTCCGCTAGGTTAAGTATGATATTGTTATTATGCAAAAAGATTTTTAAGTGAAGGAGGTAGAACTACTTTTACGCACTATTTTGTTAGCCTTTTTGCATTGAGAAATGACTTGATTTTTGAAAGTCTGTATTAACATTGAGGCGGATACTCCGCCCTAAAACCTGAAAGTTAGAATGGTTACAGCGGATTTGGTAATGTTCGCGTTACTGTAATTGTTCAATGTAGACTACAGCCAAATTCGTATTTTTGAGAATCCGCTATCAAAAGTAATTTAAATTCCAATGTTAGCTTTTTTGCATATCTTAAGAAGAAAAGTCACCGCGGATATTATCCATTTTACATTATTTAGAGTTAAACCATCTGACAAAACTTGAAGTGCCTAAACTCATGCGCCCGTCTGTATTTACATATACTTGCAGATGATAGAATCAAAGTTTACAGGATGGAAATTAATGATACGTTTTTAGCTTAGCAGATAATTGAATATTCTTTAAACCTGTTGATGCGTACAGAAATTTTGTGACAGAGTAATATCAACATCTGTCAGAAAAGAATCGACGAAACAGTTGCGGGTGGTATCTGAAGTAACATCTTGTTCTTTAAAGTAAAGGCAGATAAACGTGCTAAGGTAGTGAACTCGTAATGACAATCGGCAAGTACCGCTTTCCCTGTATATGATTTTGGCATTCTCCGTTTCTTACAGAAAGCCACGTGACTTTTCAACTACATTTACCTCCAAAGAATGCTAAATTGCCTATAGAGAATACGTAATCACACGGGGACTGCCGAGTGGCATTATGAGTCCGCTAGCTTAGGCAAAAAATTTCGAATGGGAACAAATTTTACTAATTAATAAATATTAAGATAATGGGATATTTGCAAATATTTATAGAGGCAATAGACAGAACTATTGGTCTATGTATCGTAGTGTCTAAATACTTCTCAATTTTAGAAACCTTCTAATCCAAAGCTTCCATAACCTTTAGAAAACAATTTTGAATCAGCTTTCAGCAGGTTATACTGCTGACTGCTTTAGGTTTACTTACAGAACGCGTTTGTATTCTTTCATTTTGTTCAAGCACGCTCAATGACAAGTGTTTTTTTTTTTGCAGATGTTATTAAATGGACATGATCTAAATTGCATGATTAAAATCGAAGGCTAGCAATGATACACATGAAATATTACGATTACTTTCAAAATATCTAAGTAGGTATATCTTTGTATATAATCGATATGAAAGTAATTAGTTCAGGCTAAGATATTTTCAACTTTAATGTCATTGGTATGTTTCCATGCAGACGTTACAACCATTCATGACACTGTTTGATAGTGAAGTATACAGTGTAAATTGAATTATAACTTGAAAACCACCTGTAATAAAGTTAACATAATTAATTTGAGCCGCGCCATGAGAAAACCAACATAGTACGTTTGCGACCAGCATGGATCCAAACCAACCTGCGCATCCGCGCAGTCTGGTCAGGATCCACGCTGTTCGCTTTTAAAGCCTATTGCAAGTAGAGAAACCGTTAGCGAACAGCGCAGTCTGGTCTGGATCCATGCTGGTCGCAAATGCACTATGTTTGTTTTGTTTATGGTGCGGCTCATTTGTAATATGTCTAGCAACCTTAAGCTGAAGGTCCTTAGCCGAGGTTCGTTTGACAGGATTGAACTGCGTAATAATCAATGCCTTTTGGTAAACAAAGTACGTTTGTCAAATTACCATGCTTCACTGTCTAGCGTAAAATTACATATCATATAGGTGCTTGCCAACTAACGACCAAACATTGTGCTACATGAAAATTGCAGCAGAGAAATAACATGTGTAGACTTCATTAAATTTGAACATCACAATTTCGAATTGTAAAATATGTTCATATAAAAATTATGGTAAACACACGTTTTAGGTAAACAATCTGTTGTTCTTGTAAATTGAGCAACAATCCTTTTTGGTGCTCAACCTGTTTTAAAGTTTATTTGTTATATGTGGTAGACACATTTCTAGTAGATGCACAATCTGTTATATAATTGCAGTGGTTCCAATAGATATCATGATACAAGATACATTTTACTCTATAACAAATACTTTATTTCATTACCAGTTTCTTGTACTGTGGACGTATGAAATAAATAAAATAAAAAAGGAATATACCTTTACTTTATATTTGAAAGTTAATCTATGCAATGTGTAATTAATGAATAAGAATACGTTGTACTGTCATTATTTACATATGTATCTATTTTCATGAAAACTGAAGTGTTATAATGCGATTTGAATAAAGACATGAAAATATATTTCAGCCGAGATTTTTTCTTCTCTCAAACTACCTAAGACTAAATGGTTTCCCATTTTCCAACAAACAGAAACGTAATATACGCTGTTGTATAAAAACCATGTTTTTTGCCCCTTAAAAAAGAATGGAGTATCTATGCAAATATATGTATAAACATAAAAATACGTTTGAAAACAAATAAGATGAATTATGAGTAGATAATCCGTCAAGCATGTTTAGTATGCAGAATATTAGCGCAGAAGCCAGTGTTATTTCAGAAATAAGTAAAAGTGGTTTTCAAATTATATTTCTCGTATTACTCTTAGAACTTGATGATATGTTTACATTATGCAACAGCTGTGTTCTAGATGTCTGGCTAACCAGACTCTGCGAAGGTAAACTGCCAAATGAATACATTTCATTGCCGTAAGGTGTCAAAATACACTATTACAGACGACGATGCACTTTTGCAAAAATTCCAAATAAGATCAAGTGAAAATTCTGGTTCCACAAGCAGAGGTAAATGGGTGCTAAAGAAAGTGATTAAAGATTAAAGTATGTTTCTTATTATCTGGTATCAATCTTTAAAACATAACATCTTTCTATGCGACCTTGAGGAAAGTTAATTTACAACTGTAAATGCATTTCAATTGTTTAAGATGCCTGATTTTCGACCGGTGTTCTGGCAAGCCATTACCTTTTCATGAAGCTTAAAGCTGGAAAATGCACTTGATGACATGTCTCAAACAATGACGACAGATTCACGAAAAATATTGCGAACATAGCACCATAAAAAGTCAGGATATGTTCATCTCGCTATTACGGAGTTGCTTATATACAAGGTCGTAAATGGTAAATGGTACTAGTACGTCATAGCAAAAGGTGTAATGCATAAGGATGTGTTGATGGTACTACTTTTCATGACCGTTGAATATTTCCGTATTGACCTAAAGTAAGCATTTTCTTACCACGACAGCATCGAGTTGGCATGTATGAACAACCAATGTAAAATATTACATTTAACCATTTTTGGTATGAACATGGAGCTAAACATAACTGTAATGTCCAATGAGACAGTCATAAGATATTTGAAAGTTGTAATTCTGTCATAATAAATACTTAGAATCTTATCCATAACAACCTACGTGGCTTCAAGTAGATATATTTTCCATCCTTCAAACTGCGATACACATGTACGTTCATTGAGCTTTTGAGTGATATTGCAAAGACTTAGAACGAATTATATGAAAATTTGATGAATTTGCAGTACTTCAAAGAATAAAAATGAAGTCGATTTATAAATCCTGCTTTTATTCCCAAAAATACCATGTTACATGCACAAAGACAAAAAATTGGGTACAACTTGAATTCAAACGACGTAAAACTGGACTATTTGTGCCTAAATTTGTATTTATAGAAACAAATAATATATTCTTAATACAGCGGGTATTTGATTTCCTCTAACAGTCGTGATATACACAGAGTTCTATTGCAATGGGCACTTTAGTATCAATAACTCGCTGAGCAGAATCGCATTAGCTGTTGCTAGATGGTCCTTTAGTTTTGTGTATTTCGTCTGCCTTAAGATTTTAGGAAATCAACAAATAAATAGCAGATGCCTTATTAAAACTACAAAACACGTGACGGATTCTCATAAAAACATATATTTTTGTTTCCAAATTCGAAAGATGCAGTGCGTGTAATTATAATTAAATATTTTTGCAAACATTTATAAAATTAATTGAAAGAAAAGTGTTATTGTTCTTTGTATTAAAAGAGTTAAGATTCATCAACAATAAAGAAATTCGAATCGGTATCTAACATACGTAGCATCTGTCTCTCTCGAAAAAAAAATACTACAGACAATCAGTTTATTTGCCGTGAATACTACAGACAATCAGTTTATTTGCCGTGAAGCGTCAGCAAATTTCCAAATATTTGATACATGTATTACTTTTGATTACTCATACAAAATATTCTACAGGAAAATATAGCTTAAAATTCACACCAGGCATTGTTTGATAAATATTTGCACAATACGAAAACTCTTAAGGTATTAACACTTTAAACAGTATTGTTTACGTACAGCGTTTGAATTAAAAGCCCAACAACACACATAAAGTATTCTTAGAAACATGTATAAACCGCACTATTAACTGTTATGCTTTTTGTAGTATGACAAATACTAAATACTAAGGCCAACCTTATTGTCAATTATTGCAGTTTTAGACGTTAATGATCCATTTTAATACAAAAAATATCTTTCGGTCAGGATATAACTTCGACATAATACTTTGCATCGAAAGCACACAAGAACATGCTATCACTGGATGTTTTAACGAAAAAAAATCATTCAGGGAAGCCAAACGTTTATTAACTTGTTAAACATTTGAAATTTGCCAATGCTCATGTTTTTAAAATAGTACATGCTATTGATTGTCTTTCTACATATTGGGGTTCGATCTTTCGGTGGCTAGGCCAATTTATGACACATATATCATATATTTTCCTATTACAAAAATATATTTTGTAGCAGCTGTTACGGAAATGGGCTTGGCTAGGTTTGGCGTTGCTAGTTTAGCCTATCACTTTGATAGATCACTATTTCTTTTCATATTTTGTATTGTGTGGGGAAGCTGTCGGCAATTAGCTAAATACATATGTTAAATTTTAGCTTTATGACACCTACATTAAAGTACGGTGGTATGTTTAGGACACACACTTATCTTTTTGTTGAATTAAAATATCTCGAGCGATCGAAAAAAAGATGTCATGAGCTCGAGATAAGATGTCGGGCGCTCGAGTACAGATGTCGTTCGATAGAAATAAGAAGTCGTGCGCTCGAAATAAGAAGTCGTGCGCTCGAGATAAGATGTCGTTGTTTCGAGATAACATGTTGTGCGCTCAGGAAAATGGTTGTGCTCTCGAGATAGGATGTCATGCGATCGAAATATGAGGTCATGCACTCGGAATAAAATGTCGAGTACTCAAAAGAAGATGTCGTGCACTCGAGATAAAATGTCGTGCAATCGAGATAAGATGCAATCGATATAAGATGTCTTGAGATCAATACAATACGACGCACGACAATACGACACGACACTCGAAACACAATACGACGTGCGACAATACGACATAAATGTCGCTGGTCATGTTGCATTTTTGTGCGTCATGGCATTGTCATGTCGTAAATTGTGTCGTATTTTATTGTCATGTATCGTATCGCACGTCGTGTGCCGATCTAGTTTACAACACTACAATGCGACACTAAGCACAACAACACGACACTACGCAGGACAATGCGACACAACGCACGACATTGATATCGCAATGTCGTGTCGTATTGTCACCTGCCGTATCGTGTGTCGAGCGTCGTGTCGCATTGTTGTGCTTCGTATTTTTTTGTTGACCGTCTACTATTTTAGGTCGATGCACGACATGCGATATAGCACGCGTTAATACGAAACGACGCACGGCACTGCCCTCGACATACGATACGACCGGCGACACGACGCGCGACATAAATTTCACATGAGCTTTATAAAACTAAGTATGATAACGTAGTTTAGATCTAAAGAAGATGTCGTGCACTCGAGATAAAATGTCGTGCAATCGAGATAAGATGCAATCGATATAAGATGTCGTGAGATCAATACAGTACGACGCGCGACACGACGCACGACAAAATGACAAGACACTCGAAACACAATACGACGTGCGACAATACTACATAAATGTCGCTGGTCATCTTGCATTTTTGTGCGTTATGGCATTGTCATGTCGTAAATTGTGTCGTATTGTATTGTCACGTATTGTATCGCACGTCGTGTGCCGATCTAGTTTACAACACTGCCGTATCGTGTGTCGAGCGTCGTGTCGCATTGTTGTGCTTCGTGTTTCTTGTTGACCGTCTACTATTTTAGGTCGATGCACGACATGCGATGCAGCACGCGTTAATACGAAACGACGCACGGCACGGCCCTCGACATACGATACGACCGGCGACACGACCGGGACATAAATTTCACATGAGCTTTACAAAACTATGTAGGATTCCGTAAAATAGATCTAAAATAATTTTAGAACTGTGTCTCGAGTTAGAATTATTTAAATTGTAAAGACAGTCGAATTTACCTATGTTATTGTCTTTCTTCTTTTGCTATGCGACATTTAACGTTGGTGTTGTGACATATAACGGTGGACATGTTCTTGCGACATTTAGCGTTATAGGTGCGACATTAAGCGGAATATGAGCTGGAGACATTTTGCGGTGGTTGCGATATTAAACGTCAACCTTGCGACATTTAACGATGGTTGTGATATTTAGCGGTAGTGCGACATTTAACGAGGTCACACTGAGCATTACTATATGACATATATACTATATGGATATCTTTTTCTTTGTTAAATATTTGGAATTTTTTTTTTTGAAAAAGTTAGTAAAATTACTTTTAACAATTGACAAAATTACATAAATGCACATAAATGGAATGTATCCGATATCATTTATCTGTCTACACTGTATGATAGTATAGGTAAAAATATGACTAAAATTTAATGCAAGAAGAATTATATATTAAATGTGTAACTATGCAGTCCTATAATACATCGTTCTGTGGACATTATTAGTATTACGTATATTAGTATTACGTAGGTTTACATGACATTGCATAATAAGGCATCGTTGAAAACGCTTTTATCTATTAAGAAGACTTTTTTAGTTCCCTTATTATTTCTTAAATTTAAGCTGTTAATAAAAAATACATTATTGTCTTTTTAATTGCAAATTTATTAGATTCAAAAACGTCGAAATATGCAAATCATTTGCTCGTGAAATAGCCGTTTTGGCCAACACCATGAAATTCCATGCCCACGGAATTAAATTATTTTACAGTACTTTATGTTGGACAGCAGGTGTGAAAAAATCTAAAATAATAGTTACAAGTATTGGCTTTGTGCGTGTGTGCGTGTATGTGTATACGTCTGCGTGCTGTGGGTTTCGTTTTGGGGAGAATGCGTTTTTGGTACGTGGCATTCCCTGTTTGATATTTGTCTTTGTTTTTTTTTTTTTTGAAATGCACCAAATATAGTTTAACTTTTCAATCCAATTTGTAATGATTTATATATGCTTGAAAACGCAACCATTTCTAAAAATAAATAAAGCATTAATTATTTGAAATTGGTGTACTAGCACACATGACAGTATAACACCCCCACCCCCACCCCACCCATATCACCAAAATATATATACAGTCGAAAAAAATCAAAGCTATTTGTTGCCATATTTTCAAAAAAAAAAAAAAACAAATGTATTATTCAAACAAACTTCGCCGTACAATTATTCAGTAAGAAGTTAATATAAAACATTTTCTATATACTTAACGATTAAAGCCTACTTTCCCTTAGCTCTTTCTACTGCTCATGATCGCCTGCAGAAATTTGATTATATATGGAAAGATTGTCGTACACAGATGCAAAGCATCGACAAATGCCAAGTAAGTGTGACACATCAATGCTTGTCTACCAATAAAGATTTTTGTACAAATGTTCAGGAACAGCTTGAAATTGTTTTTGAAATGCTTCTATGCAATTTCTTATTCATCGGTGTAAGGTTGTATTTCAAAAAGGTATTTTATTGCTGTCAAAATTATAAAAGAAACCCAACAAAACGAAGTACAGAGCTATAGTCAGTTACCAGTTATTATTGTAGATTTTTCATGGTAGCTATATGAAAGCAGTGACTTTCCTGTCATACAAGGAAGTTTTAGTACAATGATCAACCGAATTCTTTCATTTGAGAAAGACATATAGCGGTGTTACGGAAGGTCATTCGTTCTACCCCTGTGCCCGCCAGTGCCTGAAATAATGAACGAACCGGCATCCGGGGTCTTACTTAATTCTGAAAAGCTGGAAAATAGCCATATAATCAATTATTTTGTCGGTGTGACATAAAACCCAACAAGAACAAACATAAGCCACATCTGTTACATAAACAAAATAAAGTGGTAGGGAATTTGACACTAAACAATAAATTACTAGTACACCCAACAAAATTAATAATCGGTCAGTTTATATTGTATTACTATTTTGTTGATAATGCCTGTATTCACACGAAATTTCACATACCGACATTTGAATAGGTACTGCAGCTAATAATTGATTTATTTTTGGCCAACTCGCGGCCAAAGTAACCGCATTAGGCGTTTTGGCCAATATAGCATATTTTGCACAAAATAGTAATACAATATAAACTGACCGATTAGGAATTTTGTTGAGTGTATATGCTTAACACAGGGAAATATGAGCATAGCAAAGCTTTATACGGTTTCATAATAAAACAAACTGAAACAATAATTTTTGAATAAATTTTACAGATAACGAAATCCGTGTTAGGTATTAACACATTAAACGATCATGTTTGCACAATCAATACTATGGTGGTGCCCGAAGTAGCCAACATATCGTTAGATACGCCTGAAGTGTTCTTCGAATTTGTTTTTTAAGTTTATTTACAGTTGCCACCGGTAGCCCATATGGCGGTCCTCTCCACATGTATGTTACATTTAGTAAATGTTGGTGGGATGATAGTGAGAGAAACAGAAGATGCTTCAATTCAAGACGTTTCCCTATCGTGGTGTGAACTACTTTTACACGGGACTGTTATCCCAATGTTAGTAATTTTCAGTTAGAGGTGTTTTATAATCATACAATGTTACCACTGGACCACTGCAGCCACTCTTCGATTAATTGATGATACAGTTTATACTGTTATCTTACTTTTGCCGAATCGGAAAATAATATTATAATATAATTTGTACTTATGGAATGGCTTGCTGGTCAATATTCAAAACTAATGCCCGAGGTTCGAAAACAAAAATTTATACTTTTCTATCGATTTTCATTCGTATGTATTCATTGCCAATTTACGTCGATTAATTGCAATTACGAGATAATAACCGAAGCTCTAAAAGTGTTGCGAATAAACCTAAACTTAATTTAAGTGATGTTATAAGTAGATAATACCAGTGAGAAAATTACCTCTCAAAGACAAATTAATCGACATGAACATGTTTCAAACAGGGTAAATATTCATAAGAATATCTTTGGTACGCAACCGCGATAAGTAAAATGTTAGATATTTAGAATTTTATAAACGATAGAGTCTGAATAAAAAATGAAAGCATTTTTCCTCACGCAGGATATACTTTTTGGTGAGGAAAGGACTGTAAACATACAGAAGATTTCCTGAAAAGATTGTATGATTATAGGGATTAACGCATCAATATTTTGTAGAATTTGGATGCATTTGTTTGAGACCAATCCCGTTAGGATCACTTACTGTGTAAGTCTGCCTATATATAAAAGCTACCTTTCATAAAATATCACTTTTCGCTCTCCCGAAGATAGTCTTTATAAACGGGGTTGACTTTAAGGCCATTTTTGACAAAAAAGTTATTGACCTTTCACTGTTGTCTTTGAATTTTTTTTCATACTTCCCACAAAGTTATAGATATCATTTGTATTACTTCTTTGTCCAAAATCCATCAGCATTTGGGAATCTGAAAACGAGTCAGCACCCTTTCATCAGCCATAATGACGTTGCTTTATGACGTCGATGTCCAAACGCATCGACGTTCCGGTCACCTTGGGCCATTATAATTATGGAAAATGAGGCACGGCTGTGCATTATGTATCCGTCAACGGCGAACATAATATTTTATGGTATTTTTCAACGGCTTTTTCATTTCCTTTTATATCATGATATATAATATTTATGGATAAATGTTAATGAAAATATCTTAACTACCTTGATCAAGTGCTGTTATATTTCTTGGTCATTGGGATCATGTAGTAAATTCAATTTATCTGCAAATCAGAAGTCCACTAAAGCCCTGTGTTAGAGGGAGCGAGGGCTGCTGCAAACATTACTTTCTATGAACAGACTGAAACATACCAAGTCTACTATTTTTTTGAGTTCTTACATTCTGTCCTTCTTAACAATTTAAATTCTCCGTTGATATAAGCATCTATTATTATAACTGTTTTACAACATTGTTTAAAGAAAATCATATACGAAAACATGATTACGTCTGTATGCATCAATAATTTCGCTCGTTATTTTTAATGTTTTAAATGGGTTTGTTCTATAACAGGAAAGGTAAAATGGTTTTAAAATGAATTTAGTTTATTTTTCTTATTGTTTTAAGATATTAATGGAACGTATGCCGCAGCTGCAGCTGTTTGCTCGTACTGCATATTCTCGAGAACGACTTGCAACTGCCAAAGTAAATAGGGTTTTATTGTTTTAAGATGTCAGAGAGAGATTCTATGAAAATATTAAAGGTAGTTAGATAGATATTGTTTCAATTTGTACTAGCTAAGAGTAGTTCAAATTTAAGTAAAATAAACCTTTACTAATCTCTCAAAGAGTGACAGCATAAACATTATTGACAAATAGATATTTTTCTTTTCTTATTTTTTGTCATATTTGTGTACTAATTCTGGATCTTTTTTTTATCCCACTTCATACTTCGTAAAAGTCAAACAAGGCTGTCTGGCCTACCTTGGCAGTTAGTGTGCGCCATAGATGGAAAATGTGATAATAGACCACATAATATTTCTTAATGATTTTGACATATGGATAATAAAATGAAAAACAAAGAACGGTTTGCTTGCTTTACACTTACATTTTTAACTTCATTTTATTCGAGAATATGAATGTTCAGCTATAAAATCAAAACGGAAAGTTCTCAGGTCATTTGATTTAAGTCAAAAATCTTATTAGTTTACATTAATTTCTAATTAATTTGGCTCCTATACAGTGACTATTAATCTCCACAATTACTGACAGCGGCGAACAAGAGGGTGCAGATAATATATTTTAATCGTTCAATTTGCTGTTCAAAAGAAGCATTCTAATTCCCTTTTTCATAAACAAATGTTTAAGAATTCAACTTGTCCCAGGTACTCAAAGAATATGAACTTAAGTGGAGACAATCGCCTTTCAACATCAAGTAATTTGTTGTCGTAAATAAATCATTAGGTTAAATGAAAACATATATAACTGACTTATGTATGTGAGTGTGTGTTGTGCTTTTTATGTGAGTGTGTGTGTTGGCATTGTGCACATCTGCGTGATGTGCGTTTAGTTTTGGGGAGGCTGCGTTTTTGGAACGTGGCATTCCCTGTTTGATATTCATCTTTGTTTTCATGTCTGTTTACTTAACTTTGATATGGCTACCGTTTGCCATTTATTTGTCGTGTATGTTGTAATGGTATATTAAGAGCATAGTCTTGTTTATTTTTGTTGGTTTTAACGTCGCACTGACACAGTTAAAGGTCATATGGCGACTTTCCAGCATTGATGTCGGAGGAAGACCACAGGTGACCCTCCGTGTATTAATTTACCTGGGTACAACCTTCCGTAAGCCAGATGGATGGCTTCCTCAAATGAAGATTCAACGCCCCATGTGAGGCTCGAACCCACATCGGTGAGGGGGGAAGTGATTTGAAGTCAGCGACCTTAAGAACTTTGCCACGGAGGCCCCTGGGAGAATAGTTGGAAGAATGTACCTAGAACGGAAAATGAGACTAAATTTACATTATAAATATTTGCAAATAACAGGAACAGTTAAGCTTTTTAAAACAATATGTTTACTTATTCAATACAGAGACGTTTGTCTTTAATAGAAACCATATGGTCCGGAAATATTTCAAGTCCTGCGACCCATATGTCTAAATATCCAGGAGATGAGTGCTGACTGGTATGTTATTTTAAACCAGACAGTTTAACAAAATAAATACCACTTTGTAGACTAGAGAGTTTAACAAGATTAAAACCAGTATGTAGGCAACAATATGTTATTAGTGTTACTGATTTGCAATTAATATCGTGTAATAATGAATTAAGCTTTAGTTCTTTTATTTAAATTATAGCAGTTACTAAGTGAATATAAACATGCAATAGATAGTACTGGGAGAATATTAGTGTGTCTCCCTAGCACAGAGTTTAGCAGAACGTTAGTGTTAATTGTTCAAACTTAAATCAAGACTTTTAGTATGAATCTACGATTGCTTGCGAATTAAACAAGTTTCCAAATTAAAAACATCTTTTGTCAAAACTCTAGTTTGTTTAAAATAAAACTGAACTGAGTGTTAAGCGTCGTCGTTTTCTGGTCTAGGCTCAAAGTAGAATTTAAATGATTAATAAACACAATATCAGCTCAGGTGGGGGTCGTATATAGAATCCCACTACACTACTCCCTATACTGTTATCAATACACGTTCTTCATCGTTGTGACGCAACACACGTCATTATTGTGACATAACTAACATCATCGCTGTGTTGTAAAATACATACTGTCGTTCAACATAATTTGCGTACAGTGTACTTGTAGTGGTAACGCAATAGGAAGAAAGAGTGTTTGAATGCAATTGCGTGTCTATACAAATCGTCTTACTGCCTCCGGATCAAAGAATGATTGTACGAGTGTACTAGTTAAAAGTATCCTCGCACTCGGACTCAGGCTTGTTATATCAAAAATAGCTGATCCTGTTTGATCATGAAGTACATTTTAAATTTCTAATCAATCGTTAGACTTCGCTTATTCCGGCGCTAGACCCATTGGATGTGTTACACATTTCATAACCTCTCATAAACTGCTATTATTTAGCTTAGTTGCATTCTATGAATTCAAAGGATCTTTTTATAGATTATATTTACTTTCGGTATCTTAGAGGTAGTTGCGAATGTATCCCTTGCTGTTTCATAGATGTTTCTAAAGTCTACTTTAAGATTAGAAAAGAAGGTTCTAGTGGCATTACTATAATGTTTAATCATCACCTGTCTGAAGTCTGAGATAATAATTGTTTTATTTCCCTTAATAATATTCTGATGGTTATGTCTCACTTTATGAGATGAAAGTAACAATCTAACTGTTAGACAGACAAGTGAAGTGAAAGGTTATTTTCGAATGAGCGATAAGTGTTGCATGCAACTGTATGAAAAAGACATAAAGAATGTATTAAAAAGGTTAAAATGGATAACAAATTATGCTGTTAAGCTTTATTTACTTTAGACTGAATATACATTTTGAATCTCTCAAAATTTCGATACTGCATTCCACACACTGGTGTACCAGTCTTTAGTAGTCCCCTTTTAAGTTGATCACACTTTTCATAAGTCATAACAAAATTACGAGGGTGTTGAATAAAAAGGTTATTGATATGATGTATCATGAAAAGCTTTAATATAGAACTATAAGATTAAAAGAGACATTCCGAGTCTATATTACTATATTATTACCAACTGATTTATTTTCAACTTCATTGTTTTTCATCGAACAATTCTGTGTAAAGGATTAAAATTAACACTTCTTGAATGAGTATCTAATTTTGTTATACGAATAACAGTTTCTGGTTTTGAACAATTTTATGACTGTAACCGAATTACGAGGATATGTATTTACAAAACAATCCAACATTACCGTGCGAACAAACAATATGTTTCTTTTTTCGTTTGTCTCTAATATATCATAAAAACAGTTCAGTTACAGACCGGACAGGAAAAACGCTCTGTTGACATACATTTAAGTTAGGGGTCCAAATCTTGCGCATGAAACCATTTGTGCCAAGTTATATTAAAGTCCCTTCATGGATGACGAAGCTACAGACCGGACACGAAATAGACGAACGAATGGACGGACGCTGCAAGTACTACATGCCGCATCTGATGGGGGCATAAAAACCCATCAAAACTAATCGATTACCGGATTTCTTTCCAAGGTAATCATTTTTATCTTTTAATTCAATCTACTTAAAATTGGATGATGTCATATGCTGCATGCTTTGTCCTTGACGCTGGATTTGGTTTATTACAAATGAAAGGATAAAACTTAGTTCCATGCCTAGTATTTAAGCCCAAATTCAGAAAATTAACTTTGCAGGAGTCATATCTTTCAATAAGTATTAATTTTCTAGTAGTAACGTGATCATTTATTTCAACAAAATGCAGTTATCTGTGGTTCATGTAGAGTCAATGTAACCTATTTTTTTGTCGTGTACATCAGAACCATGCATGTATGTTCAACTGCAATTACCAACCGGAAAATAAATCTGAGACATTGAAAAGTAAATAGTTAAAGATACTAAGAACAGTTTTCAGACAGATTTAAGGTTTATCTATATCAGAGCTTCCATTAAATCAGTGCTTTGGGCATGAGAGATTTAGTATATTTCTTTACTTCCCACGAAGAGACTTAATCAAAGTCTACAACTATTTGCTTAGTTGGATTTCATGTTTCTGTCTTATTTCAAATTTAACTAAAAGTAAAATCCACTCAAGCCTTTAGCACATACGCGAGGCGACAAGAGCCTACACAGTTTCATTCATACAAATAAGTTAGGCTGGTCATTTTAACTTTTGGGGTTGATCTAATTCCAACTTAAACTTTTTGGTGTAGAATAAAGCTTCACAGGTCGCCCAACACGACAAAAACGAAAATGTTGCAGGCTCGGTTTGATTGAGCCTGCTCATAGACGGTAGTGGAAATGCATGCTACCGTCCACGCCCTCTAGCCCCGGGTTGAGCAGAACTCAACATTTACACATGCTAAAAGTACAAAAATCAATTTAGAGACATCCACAGATAAGGAAATGAAACACTGAAGAAAGTCCTCATAAATATCACATTGTTGTAGATATTTCATTATGAAGTAACATCTAATACAATGTTAGTAAAGACCATTTCCAGCTGAACTAAGCTCAATCATCAGTAACAAAACATTTCGCTGTATCAGATTTATAAAATAAAAAATAAATTTGAAATTTTACAACAGAATTTGTACTCATCAAAACAAATTTAAATATGTGGATCAGAAAAGTGCATATACAAATGCATTTCAGTATTTTTTTAATCTGTATAATGCTGTTAACCTTTGTTTAGGAAATAAGCATTACAGCATTTAGTATTCAAACAAGTTTCATATTTTAAAGTTCTAGATTCTATAACTTGCCGACATTATTTTCTCGTCTCTGATACAACTAATAAAATTGTTATAGAAGGGTGTAAAAGTGCGTTACACATAATATATGCTAGAGATTTTAAGGATGGAAATAGATGGCTGAAAAAATTTGCGATTCTCATAGTTAGAATTTAATATTCCAACTTTTGTTTAGATATTAATCTTTCGTAGCTGCAAGTGTTTACGAAGAAAACTGACGTAAAAAGAAAATATGGAGACAAACTAAGGCAGATATCTACGTACATATTCACGTCAAAGGTTAGCGCATTTTGAGAGATGAAACATGAAATTATGTCGTATAAATTCTTCTTTCGCTATCTACTTTAGTAGTATAGATTAACATGTATTTTTACTAACTGATTAAAACTGTAACAGGTCCCAGATAGGTAAGGTCTTATATTTTGCATAAAAAACTACTTTTTTCACTGGAGCCGCCCATGTATAAACGGGAGAAAAATCGTGTGCAAACAAGGCAATTCACGTGCTGTTAATACATGATTTTTATTTTTGAAATGCTTTGCCAGGGACGTATGTATGTATTTCTGCGCAGACTGATAATTGGCATCTGCATCTTGTTTCTTCATAATAACCTCTTCTTGTAGCATTATAGATACAATGTATTCCATAGTATGCTTAGCAAACTTTAGCTGTATCAGTTTCCAACCCTAAACGTACTGCCCCCATCAATGTACGCACTAGCTTCTCTTAGAGTTTACTCCCTTCACAAAGCGTCTGTTCAGTTATTGTAAATAACTGTGAATAAATAAGTATCGCGTGAAACTTGTGCTTTTGCCCGTTTTTAGGTATTATATTAATGATTTTTGTTAGTATCAGTCGGTTTGTTTTTACCTGATAGTTCGCGGAATTCATATAATAAACCTCGAAAGCTAGTCACTAGCTTCGTACTCATCCATACTCTCTTTGTTCGTACTCAAAATAATTCGAATGTAGTTGTTATTCTTGAAATAATTGTGTTCCGGTTTATCAAATTTTTAAGTTATATGCAAAATTATGCGTAATGTAACGTTTGTAATAACTAACAATAAAAATAAGATGCCCCAAAACCTTCAAATCACGCTTTTAGTAGTATTGTTGTTATGTGTGCCCCGGTAACGGATATTTAAAACATGTTTACCGTTTCCAAGAACAATAAGAATGGTAAATAAAAAATGTACCGGAATCGTCAAGTCATCACATATGAAAACAATGCATTTAGTCGTCGTGTAATGTTTTTTATGCAAGAATAGCGACAATACACGTTTGTTTTGTGTATTAACGCCTTCGGTCTCGGTCACAAACAATCCCGCGGGCTTCTGCAGACACAAAAAAAAACGTGTATTATCCCTACATTGATAACACTAGTTATTTTGTGTGTGTGGCGGTGGTTTGGGGTTGGAAGGGAAGGGTGTGTTTGTAAACAAAGAATTAAATGTTTATTAACTAGCGACTTGAATTACTGGCAGATCTGATTATTGCTATTCCATAAAAATGCCCCTGAAAAAAACTATGACATTTTCTTATGCTAGAGACAATTTGAATGAAATGAAGAGAATGCTCTACAAGTGTGAAATTACCTAGAACATGTAAAAATTCAGTATCAGTCATACATTCTGGCTAAGAGTGTTCAAACATGTTTTTACGACAGCAATTTTTATGGTGGTGAACTATAAATTTAAATCCTGAGAATAAGTTGCGTCAGAAACGGGATACATTCATAATACGAGTTCATCACAAATTTATGCTTCTTTGGCTGTTTTCAATCGGCCTGTGGTTTCTGACCTGAAAAGTAAAATTTTAATGCTTAGTTATAACTTTTAATCACTTTCTTATTGTATAATTATATAAAGAGGTTTTCTTAAACAGGGAAACATCATAATTTTGTCCTTAGAACATGATTTATGTAATGAAATAAACTCCGACAACACATGTATATGTTCCAAACTGTGTTAGCTCCTTAAGATGCAAAGACATAAATGTATCTAATATGATCAGTATTTATTCGAGGTGTGAAGCGTTGCATGCATTTACACTCTAATCAGATTTTAAAGACATACGATACAGAAATCAGCGACTAAGATGAAAAAGCTGAAGTTGGAGAGCAGTATCACAACACTCATTTCTTGATTGTTGATTTTGAACCCAGTCTTGAAATTGCCCATTTTTAGAACGATCTGAAAACCCTGTCTTATAAAATTGAAATCATATTTACAGTCAGTCCAATGCTGAATATGGGCTCATATATCTTAATGTGTATTTAAGAATATCGAAACAGAATCATTTCTGAGAGACTAAAATGAAAATAGTATGACCCACAAGGTTGCGCGAAATTGCCGTTCATTCTTTTAATCAGATTTTCACTTAAGCGATTATAAGCCGACAGTATTGAATGAACCATCCAGTTACTCGTCACTTCTGTTATGACATCAGTATTATAAATGTTTAAGTCTAGTCTCTCACCTAATAACTTGAAATGTTACAGATAATAAATAGGATTATTCATGTCGCCTTAAAGGAAAGTTTACTAATTGCTTTCCAGTTCTACAGTGTTTTTAAATATTGCCTATGATGTAATTACATTAAAGATTCTTGATGTCATTTGCAATATAAGTACTATTTCTCAAAACTTTACTTATTAATAAGCTATTTCAATGAATTTAACTGGTAAAGATTCCCTAGCATGAAATATTAACCATAGTATATGTTTATTACAGACGTACGGCAATGGCTGTTCAACATGTCTAGATATTAGAGAACACATACAGAATTCAGTCAAAATGTAATTTCTGGTTTTCTGATATATATTCCCCCGAATCCGCTGCAGAGAAAGCCCTAACATTTCCTTGCCTTGCTGGAAATTGCAACAATCATGACTGTCTTTCTATATTACAAAATCCCGTAATGAAATATGGAGATTTAATTTGGAAAATAGCAATCAAAGTAGTTTGATAAAGAATGTTTTTACGTTGATTACAAAGAAAACATTGGAACATCTAAAACCAGACTTGGATCAGGGCAGTTTAATGAATTTAAAGAATTCATAGAACGTAAAAAGGAAAATTCATTAAATTCTCGATTTAGCATATGTAATTCTGGGCTTGCAAAAAATAGGTGATAAGATTTTAAAGTACACTATATTATAATAATGATGAGAGTCTATTATCATCATCTATCTAGAAAGTACAGTGCTGAAAACCTACCAAACAAAAGAAAGTACACGTTAAGTCTTGAAAATAATCGAAAATATCATATTTTGTAAAAGTGCATCGTAAAATAATTGCAGTTATCTAATAGGAGATCGTCTTAATATCTGCAATTTCAGCATTGAAATGCTATTATTATTGGCATTTTATGGAATTAAACTTCACTGTGCCAAGGTATCTTCAATAAATATCTTGTTAAGCAAAAGGTTAGCACGGAAAAATCTCTGTTCTAAATGTTTGTATTATTATTAGAATACTTCATAAATTAACTTATTTTATCGTTCTTTGAGGTACCAGTCATTAGTCATATATCCTTATTTGTAGTCACGATTTTTAAGGTACTTGGTGATAAAAATACCCAAAAGTTTTCTAATAAGAAATCATAAAACATTATACTTGTTGCGGGAAGTAACTGTAACATAGTGAACTATATATGTCTCATTGCAAGATTCAAATACTTCCCGAAGTTACACACATTTTTGGATGGTATTTTGTACAACAGTATCTTCCCGTAACTGAAAAAGTTCCAAGAGGGAAACATGGAGATTTTCGTTTCCATTTAGAAATCTGAAATGTGCAATATGAACTACATTTTGTCGTTTTTCTTTTTCACCAGATTATTGGCATTAAAAGTGTGAACATGCATTGTGGACATCTGTTTTGATATTTTATCTGTTTTATAATATTTACCTTACGATGACGTATTTGTTGTATAACAATTACCTTGATATAAGATTGAGGACAAATTGATCGAACACTATTACTTATGTATATTTACTAATTTCTAAGTTTCTTATGAACAAACTATTCCTAACAAAATAGCTAAATATCTTTAAAATTACTGAAAATTATATCTTGAAATTTAGCGTATACTTAGAACTATATGTTGTCCATAACATATAAAAACTCCAACAAAGTCAAACGATGTTTATCATATTAACTTTGTCACTTTATTCCTTAAACCAACTTTTAAAAAGTAAATGACATAAACATATCTAGAAATATAGTTTGTAAACTTAAAACGGCAATGATGGAAGAAGATGGCAAATTACGTCCTGTTGGATAAAAAGATTTAACATTGATATAACCTTCAACCATTTTACTGTAAGAAATCAAACTCGTCATTTCTAGATCCTTTTTAATTGGTATTTATGCTAATTAAATTAACCGTTTTCTTAAATACTTCTATGTGTATATTTATTACTCGGTGTGGTGCGCAATTAAATATGTTTCATTGTTGATCTATCATATGAAAATGTTATATTGAATTACATGTCCGCTTAATTAAAAAAAAGTACTTTTAGTATTTTTTTGAAATATTGGCAAAACAGCAAATGGCGGGTTAATCTTTTTTATTTATAAATATGTATAAAGAGAATGAGAATAAAAAAATAAGGAATTCCATTTTTACATCTTTATCTATAATAAGTCTGTTTTAGGGACAACTTGCTTTTTCAGAAAATGTCTATTTGTTGACAAGCGGACTCCCTTTTATATCTGAACGAATATATGAGTACACTAAATGTGATTTCTCATACAAGTGAACTCTATACTTATTAATGCTTCTTTGTTATGTGAATATAAAATTAAAATTACTCGGCTGAAATTTTCTAACAAGTCCATTTCCATCACGGCTTACCATGTATATGACACTAACAGATTGATGAAGTGAGTACAGAAATGTAAAAGATTGGTAAAAAACAAGAAGAATGCTGATTTTCTCCACTATTGCAAAAGCGTTGCAACGGCTTCCCACTTTCTACCTAATATTTTGTTAATTCATTAAGATATCTTGTACAATTCATACGTCAATAAGTTTGTACCACTTGTCAATTTCACAGCATTCTCATTTTATCGTTTTGTGAGAGAGTGTGACTGAGTCCTTTTTTAAGTATGTTAAAATGTGGGCTTAATAAATCTGTATACAGTTTAAAATTCCCGACACACAAAATTTACAAAATGTTTTAACCGCCTGATTTACATAACATGTTCTTCTTTGACGGTCTTAATATAAGATTTAAAAAAAATAATTAAAAAAAAAAACATGCCGGAGAAAAATGACACTAAAAGAATGCTAATTATGTGTGTTATCCAGCAGCAAAGAAGTTTACCTAAATCGAAATTGTCAATTCGGGACAGATCAATACAATTATTAGAGCTACACAACCAGCATTGCTTTACTACTTTCGCCTATACAGTGTATAGTGTGTTAACAGTTGCGAATAATAGCAAAGAACAGTCACATTGTTTTCGAACAGTCATGAGAAATTGCACACTTTATGGCTTAATAATTGTGACGTACAAACAGTGATTATTGCATTATAACACACAATGTTCTGTCGTTTTTTGTTGGTTTTTTTTTTTTTTGAAAAACAGTTACAAATGTTTCAAAATTATATATATGATTTATATGTTCTCACCAGCTCTGCGTTTTAACAAAGGACATTCTACATCGTTTGTCAGCTAGTCTAAGACATAGTCACCTAAGCGATTGTTCTAGATATTAAAGTTGAATTTCAAGAATTAGGTAAAGAGGTCGTGACTGTTTCACTTTGAATAGAATGCAATTTATGACAACGTTTATTTAACGTTGCCTTGGATTTGTGGCAATTTTTAGTTATCATATCTGTTGGTTACAAAAGATAATGAAAAGCGCTCGTGGAATAATGAGTTTGTATCGGTCACTAGACAGCAGAGCTGTTCATTATAAAATGCTTTAGATTAGAAAATATTCCTGATGATGTTATTATCGGATATATTTGCCAACAGAGCATTTAAGAATTCATAACAGTCGAAAATGTTTAGAAGCGTTATCATAAACAGTACAATCAACCATACAGCGCGAATTCCTAAAGGTAATAAGTAAGGGTAGATTTCACGGAAGCACAGAGCACCACAAACACAGCCTCAGAACCGCGCATTTGCAAAATAGCCCCACATTAAAAAGAACCTGTAACGGAAAAACATTATAGACGGGCTGCTTCAAAAATCCAATAAGTACATATTAATTTTATGCAAAATATAGAAAAGGGAGAGGAAGGTACAGGAGGTAGAAAAAAGGGGAGATGAAGGGGAAAGTGGAACAAGGATGAATATTCAAAAGGGAATGCTACGTTCCTTAATCCTAAAGGGTCATAATGACTTTTTTATAAGGTAGTTTTTCGATATAAACATAAAATAAATTCATTTCTTGTTATTCCTTTTTTGTAATCGTTGTCTCAGGTATTTACCAAAGAGGTGAATATTTGATTACTATAGTTGAAACTGTTTTTAAATCGTTGTTCTTTATTTATTCCCTTTTGTGGCTCTTATTGTAAAAGTTCTTGTGCAAGATTAAAACTTATGCTTTTCTATCTATGTAAGTACGCATGTCTTAATTTTGGACAGTTGCTTTATCAATTCAAAGCGTTATGAAACTTTAACGTGTGCGAAAATCATAGGTCTACAGCAGACGTATTTATATCACGTGCTTCTCATTATCTACCCTAGACTCCACTCTGAATTGTTGAGATGACACTGTCACAAAAGTCTGCAGGTATCCTAAGGTATTTAGACACATTCAATTAAATCTTAGCCAAGAATGCTACATGAATTTACATCTTCAAGTAGCTGGTTCTCTTATCCATTGTAAAGCGTTATCTGAATGGAGTTTCAACTCACATGATAGCTTAGGAGAACATGTTTGGCAGTCTGGAAGCAATAAAAAAAACGAAAATTGAATCACAAAATATGCACGAAACAAATGCAGTAGTTGCGTGCTTACTAGCTGTAAGGCTGACGTTTGCCCTGACGTTCTCTGTCTACTTGTTGGAACACAAGAATCGCAACATCGACAGCAATAATTAATCAAGTCTTTAGAGGTTTGTTTTCATTTGCGTATAGATCTAAGTTAATGGACGCGTCATGACAATCGGCAGATGTGTACTCCAGAAGACCATAAACATGTCCAGCTAACACTTACGTCCAAAGAATACTGATTTGTCACTGAGGCTTTTTTTACAAGTTTGCTTTACGAACTGGCTCCGTACAAACACGTTTTATAACGTTATCACTACAAAAATTAAAGAAGATATATGACACATATGAAACTGTAGAAAGTTTTCATATCAGTACGTGTTTACGGGATCCCCTTGCGGTTATGGTTTTTATTTACACCTCCCTGTAACTTCAGGACATGGTGGAGGGTAATAGTTAGTTTCGGTACGCATCATTGACAGGCAAAAACTTCCCAGCGTTGGCTTTACAAACGACTCTTTCAAGGCGATGTCCAACTTTGCTCTTCGAAGTGTTTGTTTTGCCATTGTTTCGACTTGTTTTACTATATCTATGTAAACTTATTTGTACATATAATTCTCTACATACGGTCTTGAGGATTAGTTTGAGGAGGCCGCGCTATAGGTACGTGATTAGCATCCCGTTTGATCTTGGCCATTGTTTGTTTTCAAGCTCTAAATGTAGCATATAATCAGTGTATCAATGGGAAAGACTTTTTTCTATTTCATACATCTCAAGAGAAGACTGGTTTGTGGCCACGTTTGGGCTGTGTTGTCGCACATATCCAGGAAACGGCGCTGGTGCTTTTTATTCAGTAGTGCATAATTGTCATGACAATATTTGAATACGTGAAGTATATGTTCTTTACACATCGAAACTGTAGTTTCGCTAGAGCTGAATAGCAAATCTACGTACTGGTTTCAGTAAATGTCTTTTTTGTTTCAAAAAATCATCTACATCATCCTATAGAATAATTATGCTATGAATTTTCTTCACTTAATTTATTGCACTCCGAATACCTGCGAAGAGTTTCGCGCAAGATACAGAAGATTGATTTTATTTTACATGCGAATGACACAAGTAATTTTTGACTTCCGTTGCTTAATTCCGAACAGCTAGTTGCTATGTACAGGTAAGCGGTCAGACGTTCACGAGGAAAGATAATACAACTTGAAGCATAAAATATATAAAGTGTGTTAACATCTGTTTTAAAGGATAAAGTGTTGCTTTCATTTAGGAAGTGCAGAAGTAAACACGAATTTCACAATCTATTATTTAGATTCTTATTTTCATCAATATGATACTTCGGGTAAACATTTACCTGTCTGAAATGCGACGCGTCTATCGTACACTACGTTTAACTATACATTTCGTGTATTGTGCTTTATCTGTGACAACTATGCTATTCCGGCTAATCATCGCACATAATTTATTTTATTTTACAAATACAGGTTTTACAAAACGTCCGCCGCTCCTCACATTCTGAAAACTGAATAAGTTTGGACACGCCATAAAAGCGTCATAAAGCAAACACTTATAAATTTGATCGATTTATTGCCTGGCATTGCACTACAGACAATTGTATACAGCCAAATTTGTGTGTTGATCAAGTTACTTCTATGTCTATCGTAGCCAAAATGTTTGTTCCTTTTCTTATCCACGTTTAAAACTTATCTTTGCCAAAAATGGCATATGTAGATGCCATCCGCCATTTTATATTAAGGTAACTGTAATTAATGTTAGGAAATTAAAGCAATGACAGTTGCTGTAAATTATTTATTTGTAATTAAGGTAGGTTAACATTTTACGTGTTGAGTAGTTTTCAAATATATTTGTGATTTATCGGTGATGCTCTCTTAGAAAATGGATTGTAGACAGTTTGTTACTCTGTTTTACATGAACCACATAATTTTAGAAGAGAGTGTTAGTTGTGCACGGAAATATTTTTAGGATAGCAGTCGTTGATAAAAAGGTAATATGCTCAATACTATTTCGATTCGATAGTTCAGTAATATATATTTATTAATGAAAAAGCAAGGGTCATACATTTTGTACATTTAAAGAGTACCAGTGAATTTAGTGAAATTAGGTCAGTTGACGTGTCATAAGTAAGAAAACATAGCGCAGAATACTTATCAAAACATGTTTATAATGAGTTGTCAATAGTTATATCGCAATACATTTAAAGAAGAAAATGAAGAATCATGAATAAAACACCTGAGGCAAAGTCAATTAAAACCATTTTCAGGTGAAAGTATTGAGGTGCCTTTTTTTATAATGAAAATTAGTTTCGTATTAACGTTCTTGATTTCTCAGGTAACTTCTTACGGTTGCTTCTGCTAATTCTCTACAAAGACTCGTAGTGCACCTGTCAATAAAAAAAGTTATAATTCCTTTTCCACGAATAAACGTTTTTGAAAAAATATCGATAACGTTTATAAGTATTTGAATTAGATAAAAAGGCAAAAAGTATTTATTGTTTTTTTTCTGATATATCAAAGGTGTACTCCGGTGATGAAAGTGCCTGATATTGTACATGTACATCTGTATTTCCATTTTCAGTTCTCGGGCTAATTTCTTATTATTTTAAAGTCATGATTAAGAAAACAAAACAAACCACTGTCTGACTTTAGTTACTGTATTAGATCCTTAATTCAAGGGATTGTGTGTTTATTTATTCAGCATCTATGGCGTGCTTCTCTTTATAACCATGATGTTTATTATAAACATGATGTTTTCAAATGCGTAAGGCGCAACACTAACCGCTTTAAAATTCCCATTGCTGTTTAATTGCTTTGCCACTGACCGTACCAAGGCAGAAACCCACTGTGTTCCTATATCTGTTCGCTTTGCCCTTATTGCCTATATCTTTACATTTATTATATGTGTGCGATAGTCGTAAGCACTACCATTGATATATTGCTATGGGCTACGGTTTTGGGAAACTGCGTTCTTAGAACGAGACTTATCCTTGTGAATATCTATATTTTACGAACATGTAATATAGGAGAGAAAATGCTTTTTAAATCAATGAAAATGAGTCTTCTACCAAGCAGATACCTTGCTTGGTGCTCAGCTATTTTTAAAGAAAACCTTGTGTCTCTTCTCTCATACCATTGTGGCGATAGATATCTTCAGAATGTAGGTGCTAATAAGGATTAATAAATTGCTTATAAATTAGTTTACACAATATCTACATCTTCAATCCATTATGACTAGCTGAACATTCAAGTTATCATGCCATACCATTAAAATAGTATGACATTGATAAATTGCTTGTAATTATTTGTTTTGAAAATCATCTTAGGCGTATTATTAATTAAAACACTTTCTACTTCATCAAACTTTAATTCTGCACATCCGTATGTCTAAACAATGATAAAATATGTAATTGATAATATCTGTGGCGGACTGCTTTTTGTGAATTTCGCGGTTGAATAAATCCACGAAATGTAATCCCAATGACAAAGTAAAATTATCATTCAATATATGTTCAAAAATTGAAATCAATCAATTCAATATGCCAACGAAAAAGCAAATTTCACCCAAACCACGGAAGTTTGTGCCCATGAAATATTAAATAATTTATAAGCTTGAAGTGAAGTTTTACTCTGGCAACAAATGTCAAAACATACCTATTAATTATTCAAAATTATTTCCTTTCCCACGACGCTTTTATTTAATCTGCCTGAGTAAGCTTCATTCGTTTGAAAATGCAAGCATTTATGTCTTCAACTTGTATCCTTGCTCCTGACTGTATATGGGAAATTATGTCTTATCGTGTAAAGAAAATTATATTCGACAAGACAATAGACAATTTCGAAACTTCCTGTTGCCTACTGTTATGTACTGTTATATAGTTTGCAGCTTAGAATTTATAGGAATTTATTAGATAATCAGTATTCCAATACAACATTAGAAAACTAATACAACATATAAAGCATGACCATTATAGATTTAATTATATTATTGAATTTTAGGTGTACATGTACGTTTTTAAGTAACAAACTTCAAAATACTGCGGAGTCAATAATATTCATGAGAGATTAATTATTGAACGACATCTCAAATAATGTAATGATAGCCTGATGGTAAGACCTGGAATGAAAAAAAAAAACACACTCTCTTTTAAACAATCAATAAAAAGAAGTTACAAGTTGTTTTTGTACGGTCCAGTACATAGTGTTACTTTCAGTTTCCAGTTTGTCCATATACACGCAGTTTAATACGTTATATCTGATGTTTTCTATGTGAGTTACAGTCTCCCCTCTTAATTATTTATGTTTTATAATAAAGACATTGCGTTTAAAGTATTCGTATTAGTTTGTTTAAATTTTTACTTATTTTATAAAATATCTCAACAATGTGTGGCTCTGTTTGTGCATAAAATGATATAATAAAATTAGAAGGTCGCAAACCACAGGTTGCCCAACACGTCATAAACGAAAATGTTGAGAAAAATTATGTCCAGTATAATTTTTCTTTTATATTTCTTGTAGTTATGCCGTAGGTTAAATAAAAATTAATTCTACAAACTAATTATAGGTTATGAGTTTTGTGTCTATAAATATGCACCAGTTCTTTCGCGGAAATATTGCGCGAAGTTAGAAGTGCAATGTTATTCTGCGAAAGAACTTGCTGATATAACTTTAGAATTCTGTAAAACACATGTTTTCGCGAGGCTCACAGTTCACTATTTTAGAATTGTAAATGATTGCGTAGTAGAATATTGGAGACATATTGACGTGTGAAACATGGATGACATTTTATAACAAAAATATCCCTTTTTCACAAGTACTTAATAACGCCAGTCCCGGAAGAAAGCGAAAATGAAATCAGTACGAAGATATCTAATTCTGCAGTATTTTTGAGTTTTCTCTTCTAAAACAGTATATGATTTATCAATCTCTTAGTTGGCGATTTTATCTTTAAAACACTGAAAGTTTGAATGGTTACAGCGGATTTGGTAATGTTCGAGTTACTGTAATTTTTCAATGTAGACAACAGCCAAATTCGTGTTTTTGATAATCCGCTATCAAAACTAATTTAAATTCCAATGTTAGCTTGTTTGCATATTATCTTAACAAGAAAAACCACCGCGAATATTATCCAGTTTACATTATTTAGAGTTAAAACCATCTAACAAAACTTGAAAGATCACCTAAAATCATGCGCCCGTCTGTATTTACATATACTTGCATATGAGAGGAACCAAAGTTTACAGGATGGAAATTAGCTTAGCAGATAATTGATAATGTCTTAAACTTGTTGATGCGTACAGGGATTTTGTGACAGAGTAATATCAACATCTGTCAGAAGAGAACCGGCGAAACAGTTGCGGGTGGTATCTGAAGTAAAATGTTGTTCTTTAAAGTTAAAGGCAGATAAACGTGCTAAGGTAGTGGACCCATAATGTCAATCGGCAAGTTCCGCTTTCCCTGTATATGATTTTGACATTCTGCGTTCCTTACAGAAAGCCACGTGACTTTCAACTACATTTACGTCCGAAGAATGATAAATTGCCTATAGATAATACATTATCATACGGGAATAGCCGTTTTGTCATTATAGGTCCTTTACTTACACAATACGTGACTGATTGGAATAAATTCTACTCATTAATTAATAAAGATATATATTTCAAATATTTGTAAAAGCAACAGACAGATCCTTTTGTCTTTGCATTGTGTTGGCTAGGTTATTATCAATTCCAGGAACATTCTAATGATTAGCTTAAATAATATTTAGGAAACATTTTTGAATCAGTTGCCTAGAGCTAAATTTCAGCAAGTCAAACTGCTGGCTGTTACAGGTTTTATTTTCAGACCTTGTTTGTATTATTTCATTTTGTTTAAGGATGTTCATGTTTTTTGCAGACATCATTAAATTGAAATGATTTAAAATAGCTGAGTAGACCGATCCTTGTAGAAAATCGTAAAGAAAGTAATTAGTTCTAGCTAAGGTTGTTTCAACGTTTATGTCATCGGAATGTTTACATTCAGATATTACAACAAATCAAGACACTATTTGATAGTGAAGTATACAATGTAAATTGAATTATAAGTTAATAAAAAGTTTTTAAAACATTTGTAAACAGTAAACAAAATTAATTTGCAGTAATATCTAGGAATAGTAAGACAAAGGTCTTTAGCTAAGGTTCATTTAACACCATTGAATTGCGTAACAGTCAATGATTTTGGCCAAAACACGGCGCGTGTCTCCAATTACCATGTTTCGATGTCTTCTATAGGCATAAAATTTCATAGCATATAGTTGCTTCCCAACAACGACCAAAAACAATGCTACAAGAATAGATTGCAGCAGAGAAATTGCGTGTGTTGACTTCATTAAGTTTGAACATTACAAACTCGAATTGTAAAGTGTTTTCATCGTATAATTTGTAAACACGTTTTTAAGGTATACAATCTGTTGTTATTTTATGCTAAACAACAAACCATTTTCGTGCTCAACCTATTGTAATGTGTATTTATATTGTTGCTAACTCGTTCCTGGTAGTATTCATAATTTGTTATATAATTGCAGTGGTAGCTACAAGATGCATTTTCGTCTCCATTTTTTTTTCAGTAAGAATCCTGTGTACTGCGAACCTATAGAATAATCAAAATAAAAAGGAATATACATTTACTTAATATTTTAAAGTTTATAGATACAATTTGTAATAGACAAATAAGACTACGATGTGCATATTTAAATATCTATTTCCATGAAAATTCAGGTAATTTATATGTGATATGAATAAAGATATAAAAAGTATTTCAGCCAAGAATTATCTTCTTGCGAATTACCTAATATTAAAAGGTGTACTGTTTTCCAACAAACAACAAAGTACAATAGGCTGTTGTTTAAAAACATGTGTTATGGCTCTTAGTAAAGAATGGCGTACTTATGCAAATATAAATATTAACCTATGGAAAATTATATATGTAAACAAATTAAATAAATTACAAGTAGGTTGTCTGTCAGTCATGCTTCGTATGCAGAATATGAGCGCAGACACCATTGTAATTTCAGAGGTAAATGGTTTTCAAAATTATTTTCTCGTATTACTCTTAAAACTTGATTATATTCTTACATTATGCAACAGCTGTTTTTCTAGATGTCTGGCTAAAAAGACTCTGCAAAAATAAATTGCCAAATGAATACATTTCATTGCCGTAAGGTGTCAAAATACGAAACTGCCAGAAAAAAATATTATAATGGTTATTGCGGACTTGTGCCCTTCGGCAAGGACATAAATGGACTGTAATTATGGTTTTGTAATGTTTAAAGACACGATGAGTGTTGTAGAGCTACACAACTGAAAACTGTTTAAACGAGTATCTGAAACAAATATTTCAGATTCATTATAAATAAACATTGTATGTATAATATATCTGACAACAGAGATTTGAGTATATGTGAAAATGTTTAACCAATTTCAATGTGTACTGCAGCTCGGATATGTATTTAGAACAATACTGATCAGTATGAATTCTTAAACGACAACATATAAATTGTATAGATATACGTTACCGGTGACGGCAAATCAAGCTAACGTATTTATTTGGACTCTGCAATGATATCTACACGACTGAAATCAAAATTTAAATATGCATATAAATTTTATGCGAATATATACAAATGCAGTAGTTTTGCTGTCAGAATATCAGTGTCAGAGAATAACGCAAATAAACATTTAAAGAATTCAAAACTTAAGAATGATCGTATACTGGATCCCATCTTTATCAATCTAAACAGTCCGAATCAGGTAAACGCCACACGGGGTAATTTAGTTGAGTTGCACCTCAGTGAAATTATTCCGCTGATCGTATTACTTATGTTGTGTTTAAATTAATCAAAACAGACTTCTGTTATTGCTTATAAAGGTATGATAATGATCACGAATTATTAAAATGTATATCTGACAGATATACAGTACAGGAACATCTGATAGTATGAGAATGAGTTTGTTATAAAAAATAGAAGAAGGGTAGTATCCGAAAATTGCCCCAATGAGACTTTGAGCATTTTTTACAAGGCATTTGACTATAATTCGTAATAAATATGCATCATACATGTGATCACAAACTGGAGGAAAACCTTATTTGACCTACTCTCAGCTAGATGTACAAAGTCAGACATACATTTTGAATAATATTGTTGTAAAACGAGTGCTGAGAGGAAAATAACATACATCATACTGAATATAGATTGTTACAATGTTATCTTTATTTATCAGCATTTTTTATATTATATATATATATATACTGAAGTGTTGATACCAATGTTGAAGTGAGGGAAACTTGTATTGTTGACCAAGGCCATATCTGTAATCCCAAAATCATTAATTATGATTAATCAGTGTCTACCCCAAGCGCATGGTATTATTGTTGTCTGACAAAGACGATGTGCCAATAAAACATGACACTCCCCTTAATACAAAATAGACACTGCACAAAAGTTTTACTTACCTTTAAAAATCATATTTATGCGTTTTAATATTTAACAATTTGAATGTTGACAATGGTGCAATTTAAATTCATATGTTATACCCACTTCTGTTTCCTTATTCACAATTACAATTCAGTAAGCGTTTCACGTGTTACTGTCACGTAAAATCGATATCTGCTTAAGTTGCGTAAATATCTCTGCATCAAACGTAATGAGAATATTACATAAAACTGATTTCTGCTTTAAAATTGTGGAAAGAAATTCGTCTGTTGTCATAGTTTGATTGTGCATGAATAATTGATGCCTGGAGAAAGCGCAATGTTTTTATCCACTTTCCTTCCTGTACATCCCTTGATTATTATTTTGCAGAAATGTTTATGATAAATTAAGTTTACACGAATTTTCCAAATGAATAAGATTTACGCAATATACACATTCAAAAGAGTTCAGCCTACTCAAATTCACATCTGTAACAAGTTAAAAATATCCAGACAAACTACATAGAAAATGTAGGTACATTCAGTGGAGGTAAATGAGTGCTTTTGAAAGTGAGTTTAAGATTAAAGTGGTTGTTTATTTTTTCGGTAAATCTCAAGAAGACAACCGGTGATTTCCGATGTCTAAGTACAAAACCTTTAGGAAGTTAATTTACGAATGTAAATACATTTCAATTTGTTTAAGATGCCTAAATTTCGATGGATGTTTTTCTGGTAAATCATTATCTTTACATGAGGATTTAAAAGGAAAAATTAACACACTTGATGACATGTCTAAAAAGGAGCACGGTTTTACGAAAATAAATTGCATGGAATTATAAAAGTCAGGAATCTGTTAAAATCTTGCTTTTTTTGAGTTGCTTATGTACGAGGTTGTAAATGGTATAAGAAAGTCATAGCACAGGCTGTAATCATGTATAAGATTGTGTTGATGATACTACTTTTCATGACCGTTGAATAATTTGGCATTGAGCTGCTAGAAATTGATATAAAGTATGTGTGTTGGTCAAGTTGCTTTGGTGACTGACATTTGATGGCGTTTCTAACTCTAAGGGCCACAATTACGACAATGCATATGAGACCAAACGCTTTTGGCCTACGCACTCACCTTATGATGAGAAACAAGTCTGTAACGTTTCAAAGCAAGTGTTCTTATAGTATTCAAGTAAAGATGGACGTAATCAAACTATTTTACCATTTAAATTCAAATTCAAATTTTCCTAGTACTGAAAGGGCCATAATTCTGGCAAAATACATTTTAAAGTTATAGTTCTATGTCTAGTCACTCTTGATGGTAAACAAGTGCGCAAAGTTTCAAAGTTGTAGCTCTTACAGTTTGGGGGGGGGGTGAGTGGACCCAAACAAAAAAAAATACCAAGAAAATAAAAAATGTTTATCAGAGCTATGGGTCTTGCCCGACGTAGTCATCTTATAATGATAACCAAGTGTGCAAAGTTTCAAAGCTATAATTGATATAACTTTTGTGAAAAGGTGGACCTAAACAAAAATTTAAACCGACGCCGACGATCAAGTGACGAAACTACTTCATGGATTTTTTTTCAAATGTCAGACGAGCTAATATTGAAGTTGATAAATTTAAGTTTTGCTGTTGTATCAGTCCTCTCTTACATTATAGATCCGATTCCGCTTCTTGAAAATCTATATGAAACACACAATAACAAAACATTGAGTACAACTTGAATTCAGACGATGGAATATTGGAACATTTGTACTTAATTTTACACTTATAGAAATCAATCAAACATTTATAATAGAACAGCGGAAATATGATTTCGTCGAAAAACCGTAATGCGCACAATTTTTTTTTGGCCAGGGTAAATTTAGTATCAACAACTGTCTGAGTAGAACCACATACGTTGATGGTAGATAGTAGGTTAGATAGTTTTGTTGGTTTACTGTACTCACCCTGTGTCTTACATGCTTTAAGGAAGTAAAACAATCAACAGCAGAGGCATTATAGGCAATACTAAGGGCCACGTCACTAATTCTAAAAAAAATTGTTTTTGTTTTCAATTAATAAAAATGTAGAATATGAAATTCTAATAATTTAAAAAATTAATTGAAAGTGTCATATTAGGTTATAATGCCCGTTGTTTTCATCTTCAACAAGTTTGTACTCTTTCCAGTTGATTGATCAGATTCAGGTGTTTTTCTGATGTAACATAAATAATCATAAATTATATATATAACTGACATAGAATGATTAATATTCAAAGCTAACCTTAAGTCTCATGCATTCAAACAACTGAAATGGAAATATTAATAAACACGTGTTATAAGTTTAAGAATCCCGAGTATGTTTTCATAGAAATTCAATATAATCGGACAGAAATGTATTTGTATGTTTTAACACGGAAATGACATGGGACTGTAAATTGCAACATATGTACGATAATAGAATATTATTTGTAACGGTATTAATAATTTGATGTATAAACAAAATAACAAATGTATATATGATATGATATGATATGATATATTATACATGTAATTTAATATAATTAGAGCAAAAATAACATAATACACAGTGAAAGTGCAAGACAAATATTCTATGCATTGGGATGAATTGTTTTTTTCATTGCAATCAATGACTGTTTGGCAAACTATCTGCTTTATCAATTGGCTATGGCTGAATGTCTTCTTTTGACGTGACATTACATAAAAGGTAGTTACTTGCCGACCAAAACAATGTTATGAGAATAATTTACAGCAATGAAATGTCTTGCATAGACTTCACGAAGACTGAATAATACATAATGACCGTTACTGAAACAATTATGTATACTTGTCTTGTAAAGGTAACAAGCTTTAGTAGGCTATTAATTGTATGGAAGGTAACGTATGTATCACTGTTGTCATCATTTCAGGTCTACTGAGATCATGGAAAATATCCAATATTAGCTATAACAGATTTCCGTGTAAGGCAGGAGAAGATGCGTGAGGGATGTTGCATTTTTCGTGACCTCATAGGAACAAAAATCTAATCAAGTCTGATTGTACCTTGCTTTGTTTTAATTTAATGCTATCAAAGGAACTTGCTATATAATTAATTTTAAACAAAAAAAAGCAAGCAAGAAATCCTAATTCAATTGTTAAGGAGGTTGTCAACATTTCCTCAAGAAAAAAAAAAGGAATTTAGTGATAATGTAAAATGTTTTTCAAATTTACTTTATCGTTTTACTCTAATTTCATTATGATATCTAACATACAGCAGGTGTCTCCTGGAAAAATATACTACAGACAATAAGTATATTTGGTGTAAAACGTCAGCAACTTTCCTTTTTTTTCGATACATATATCACTTGTGATTACTTAAACAAGATATTCTACAGGAAAAATGTAAATATTGCTTAAATTCACACAAGGCATTGTTTGATAAATATTTGCACAATGCGAAAACTCTTTAAGGAATTAATACTTTAAACAGTATTGTTTACGTATTTAATAAAACAGTGTTTGAAGTAAAAGCCTAACAGATGGTGCAACACACATCAGGAGATCTTAGAAGCAGATATAAGCCGCATTATATACTGTTATGCATTTTTGTAGTATGAAAATACTGAAAACAAGGCTAGTACTAAAATATCATTCGGTAATGATATAACTTGAAAAATAATACTTTGCATCGGAAAGCAAACAAGAGCATACAATTACTGAATATCTTCACAAAAACATCATTCAGGGAAGCCAAAAGTTAAATAACGTGACAAACATTTGGAATTCGCCAATGCTCATATTTTTAAAATGGTATATTCATTTTAAGCATTTATTAAATGTTTTTCTGTGAATTATCGAAACATTAGAGAGAAGTATTGGTATTTTTACAGTTGAAAAGTTTTAAATATTTTTCACTGGTAAGAAACTACAAAATGAGTAAAATTAGTCAAAACATGAAAAAAGTATAAATATGTACATTTCACTCATGAAGACCATATCTTACATTTCACTCGTGGCTATGCATCATCTCCTGAAATTATTGATGTTCACTTGTGAAAGTTATTTCAATCTTACACTGAAACAAACAAATGTCCTCTATTTCTATTTCTTCTTTCCATGTACAATATAATTTCTGAAAGCGTTCCTGGAGCGGTAGTTTAATCTAAGGAAACTAGGATATCGGGTGTTGCACATTTCATTACCTCTCATGATTGGAGACCGTTAAACCGGGTATGCTATTGTTTTGCATGATTTGGGTTTATGTTTCAAAAGCATTGTTATTTTACGGGAAGTGAAACCTTTATCTTAAACAATCTGTTCATAATGATGTTTCAGTCTATGGAGTGTAAGCACTTATTATTTCATTTATACATTTGCAATATATAAAGGTCGGTTTCTTTCAACATTTGTGGAAACAAGTTCTTCCGCTTTTATATTCTGACAGTACATAAACAACTGAACTGGCCAATAGTTTTTATTCTCCCATCTTTCTGCAGTTCTTTTAAATAATAAGTTCAAGGAAATGCTTTATAATCAATAAAGTCAACTCGACTTGCAAAAGAAAACATAAAATAATTCGCAATATGTCATTCGAAAGAGTGGAATCTTTTAGGATTCACATTAGTATGATGTAAGACATTACGAAACCAGACAAAATGTAGAAAAAAACAACAATATTGGTTTATTCAGTACAGGCACTTTTGTGCTGATGTAAACTGATTACAAAATCAAAGTCTATTTTATAAATCTAATGAATGTAGCTAGATTTTGCCGCTGTATTACTGCAAAGCCCCGGGAAATCTTTATTTTCTAATGTAAATACGTTTCAATTGTTTTAAGATGCCAGTATTGATTGCAATTTTCAAAAAATATGATATGCGATGGGTGGTCTGTCTGGCAAACCCTTATCTTTTGATGAAGCTTGAAACGGGAAATGCACGTGATGACATGACATAAAATGTACACGATTTATTAGACGTATACACAACCCCTAACATTGAATTGCGCACATAAACATTCACCTGAATATATTGTAAAATATAAGAAAAGAAGTCAATATATATTTTCATTCAGGTATGTAATTTGCAAATATTGGCCAAAATATACCATATGGCCATAAAGACGCTTTAAGTTAATGAACAAATTCTAAAAGATTTATGTAGATGGAAAAATATTTTGCTTTGTTATTTGACATTGTGGATGAAATACGGTTGTTGATCGAGTTATTTTAGTTTAAAATGTCTTAACAAAACATCAATAGATGACATGTGTCAAACTAAACCTTCCAGCTGTAAACTCCTAGCAGATATTACTTCCCCAAGCGCTTCGTTAGTAAATACCGTCACAAATTCAAGGTGACCAAGAATAAAAAATATTATTTTCAATTTCCTTTCTTTTATATCACCCATATTAGACCTAAAATATCTGAAAAATATCCAAGTCAATTTCAATAAATAAATGTTATATCAGAAAATGAAGATAAAATGTTTCCTTCTTATTTTAAAGGAAGACAACTGAGTATGAGATTGTTAAGACCGTAACACTGAGCTGAACATTACTATATATTTTATAAGGTAAGATAATATTTTTGTCTCCTTTGATAAATATTTGGAATATTACCAATGATGTTGTCTGAATAAATAATTGAGAGGCTGCAAGTAGATATATTTATCCGCATTCAAATTTACGAGACACTTGTACGTTCAGTGAGCGTTGTGTGCGCGCTGGAAATTTAAAACTGATACAGCGATTTACGTTGAAAAGGTTGGTAATAAATTACTTTTAACATTTGATAAAAGTACGCAATCCTATAAAACGCACTTTCTCTGGACATAAGTAGTATTGTTTAATATGGTTTCGTTGAAATCGCCTTTATCTGTAGAGCATGAATTTAGAGAAAACATTTTAGTTGAGGCGATTTCTCTTTTTAATTGTATAATCTAAACTAATAAATAATAATAATGATAAATTAATTTTTGTAATAACATGTTTATTATTTTTGTTGATATCTAATAAGCATCGATGTTGCTTCCCTATGGACAAATGGATATGAAGGTTTCATTTTCAATTTTTTTTTTTGATTTGCTACACAACGCAGTACATATTATGACTTCAATCTTTGAGAGAATTATTTGAAACGTTTCATGTCGAGAAATATTTATCGTTTTAAATAGACAAATAAATATATCAAAAGATCTAACACTTTCTTATTTTCATTTACAATTTGCAATATTAATTATGTTGCAGCTGATATATTTAACACACACGTACATACATTTTTACATTACTGCTTTTAGATATGCTTTACATTTTTACAGGAGTCTTTAGATATGTTTTACATTATTCAGAGTTTCTTTACATTTTTTACATGGATGTGTTTTAGGTATGCTTTACTTTTTTACAATCAATGTTTAGGCATTTACAGTTGGCGTTTGCAATATGACTTTTCTCGCGATATTATGACTAACTTGTGTCATTCGCCGTAAAACCCAACTCACTTTACTCACTCACTTGTACCTTTTGAACCATTTGATAATAATTTAATATAGATTTTTCAAATCGCAAAACGGGTAGTAATGACTACATAAGAAACGAAACACATACCATGCAGACATTTCTGTTGAGATAGCTTTAGATCAACCGCTGTAATAAAAAATAAGATAATTTTGTAATGACTAAATGATTATCTTCACAGCTAGGCATTAAGGATTACTCGTGGTTGCGTCAAACAGCGAAAGTGAATCCACATAAACATGTACAAATCTCATTCATTTGAAATTTTTAATCCAAAAATTCATATTTCCGTGAAATAGCCGTTTGGACCAACACCACGAATTTTCATGCCCAAACAATTAAATTAATTTGATGAAAAAATATATAAGTTATTAGTATTTAAATACACCAAAAAATGTTTACCTTTTCTTTTACGGTTTGAATTGATGTATATGTGCTCAAAATGTTCATCGTTTACTGTTTAAATGTTTAAAATCGGTAAGCCTGAACACATAGCATTACAAGACCCAAAATGAACTCTATGCAGTTGAAAAAATCATCAAATCTATTTTTGCAATATTTTACGAAAACAAATGCATTTATTCAAACTTCACCTTTCATTTATTTGTCGTATATGTGTGTGTGTGTGTGTGTGCTTATTCATCGATGTAAGGTTACATATCATAAAGGGATTTTTTTTCGATGGGAAGACTTATCTCGAGTGGATTACATCTTATTTAGATCGCTCGAAATTTTTTTTCGAGTGCTCTAGATAATTGAATAAGATAAGAAAGTAAACATGTTTTCTTAATATACAAACATTGTGTCCAGGGTCAAATACAGAAATTGTGTTGTGATTTCTTTGTGTCGCATACAGTAAATAAAGCTTTATATAATTGTGCGAGACGCTTAAATGCATCGAATCGGTTTGTATTTTTACAGTGTTCCGTTAGGGCTAGCGCCTTCTCCATTTAAACGCGAAGCGCTATAAGGTACGACGGTACGATTGCGAAGCGCGACAGCACGATGGCGAAAATACGAAAGTACGATGGCGAAGTGTGACAGTACAATGGTGACAGTTCATCGTACTGTCGCGCTTCGACATAGTACTGTTGCGCTTCGCCATCGTACTGTCGAGCTTCACCATCGTACTGTCACGTTACTTTCGCGCAGCACCATCTTTTCTCTGTTTATATGTGAATCGACTTTAACTAGATTTGTATAGTATTGGCTACTATGTCCAATGATCAACGAATTGGGACGCTTTCGGCATTATGATAGGAATGAATATCACCAGACTGGATGTTATAAACGAATACCACCCGGTAGCTGTTATCCAAACGGATATTACCCGGGTATTATTCAAATGAACATCAACCGGCAGAGTGTCACTTAAATGAATATTATCTGGCAGGGTGATGGACTGTCGCCAGCCAACTGTCGCGCTTCGGCATAGTACTTTCGTGTTTCGCCATTGTACTGTCGCACTTCGTCATCGTATCATCGTGTCTTCGCGCTTTGCGGTCAATGGGAACAGGCCCTGGTCCTAACGGAACACCGTAACAGTTGCTTGTTCCAAAGTCAATAGCACAGTTGGCAGAAAAATGTCATTTCAGATCTTATCAGGGTTATAACTTCCTCTTTTATGGAGGACTCTTTCTTTGCTAGAAATGTTTGCATGAACAAGGCGAAGAGTCATGCATGCGATTCAGTCCCCTACTTTAAGGCCAATGTCATACGTTTGTGTCAAAGGTCATTCAGATCTTTTCTTAGGCTTAGCTTGAATTCAAATGAAACAATCGGTTTCACTTCGTGGAAATGTTTGCACCAGTACGTCAGAAAATATCTCGACTCAACTAATTACCTCCAAAATAAATGAAACAAATACTTCTTACATTACATTTTGTTTATATATGTATAGCGCTCCCATTACATTCTTTACGCAGAATGCTCGTAAGTTTGTAAAGCCAACTGTATAAAAAAAGGTATACAACATTCCCAAGACTTTATGGGCTATATATCAAATGGGCTACACGCACCAAGGTAGACCGTATTCCAACGATTTGATTTATAGATAAAAGATGAAGCGCTGAAATTAAGGAGGTAAGACTAACATTTGCGTTTCCAAAATCACAAGTGACAAGTACACTCGGATATATTTTCTTGTTTAATCACAGAAGCAGTAAAGATTGGTGACATGCGATACATATTCGACCCGCTTCTAAAGCTGCTTAACAACTTAAAACTATTTGGCAATTAGGCGACAAATAAGTATATTTTACTTACCCAGATGTTTTTCATACAAAGAAAAGACTGTGCCGGAATACAAAAATGAACTTAAGTAGCCGGGACCTCCGAAGTCGAGTTTCTGTGGTAACCCGACCCTCACAGCTGTGAATACTCAATTGGGGTGTAGAATTCTTTCATGTGAGGAAGACATCAAGCGGGCTAACGGAAGGTCTGTGGATCTACCAAGATGCCTGCACGTGCCTGAAATAATGCACGAAGGAGCACCTGCGGTCTTCCTCTACCATAAAAAGTTGGAAAGTAGCCATATTATCTATCATTCCGTGGGTGTGACGTTAAATCCAACAAAAACCAAAAACAAAAATAAAGCCACATCTGTTATATAATATAATGCGGTAGGGAATTTGAGACCCAACAATAAATTACAAACTTAACACAGGGAAATATGAGTATGCACAGCTTTATTAGGTTCATGATAAAATTGAAGCTTTATAGGTTTTAAATAAATATTTGCAGATAACGAGATCTGTGTTAGGTATTAACACATTAAACAACAATGTTTGCACAATCAATACAATGGTGTTGCCTGAAGGAGCCAACATATGGTTAAAGACGCCTGAAGTGTTCTTCGAATTTGTTTTTAAGTTCATTTACAGTTGCCACCGGTAGCCGTCTCCTACACAAATCTGTTAGTAATGTATGTTGAATCGGGATACAAAAGATGTTCCAATTCCAGAAGTTTCGCGTGTTTGGTGTAAAATTTTCGTACGCGGGACATTTATCTCCGTAGTAATACAGTGTTACCACTGGACTACTGCGTCCGCTCTTCGATTTTTTATGGTACAGTTTATAAACTATTCACAAATGATATATCTTACACTTTTTGAATAGACTGCTAGTCAATAGTCAACATTTTTGCTGTGGTTCGAAGGAAGTAAATTTACACTTTTCTATCTATTTTCATTATTTTATATGTATTTATTGACACTTAACGTTGATTAATTGCAATTCATAACACCCGACGCAAATGCTTCAAAGCAAACATACACTTAAGTCAGTTTGTGTTATGAGTAGATAATATCAGTGAGAAAATTACGTCTCATAAACATACTACTAGACATGAACATGTTTTATATAGGAAAAAATCTTAATGAAAACATCTTGGCAATCACATTGAGCAAAGTGGTAGATATTTAGAATTTTATAAACGGGGTTGTCTGAACAAAAAAGAAAGCTTTTTTTTACTCACACAGTATATATTGTTTTGAGAGGAAAGGAATGCAAAACAAACAGAACGTTTAGTCAAAAGATTGTACCATTATAGGGATAACGCATGTTCTTTGTTTGACTTTTTTGAAGAATTTAGATGTTTTATCTGAGACTTATCCCGTAAGGATCAATAAATGTGTATTTCTGTATAAAGGTCATCTTCGATAAAGGGCCACTTTTCACTCTTTCAAAGAATGGTCTCTATAAACATGTTTGACTATTAGGCTTTTTTTCACATAAAATATTGACGTTTTAATATATACATTCTCATTATCTTTCTTTTGGAATTTTCTTTTTTTTTATTACTTTCCATAAAGCTTACTGAACACACTAAAACTAAAACTAAAACCCGAGTCTGCTTTTTGTTTACGTTGTTATATTATCTGCTTTCAATAGGATCATCTTAATAATTCAGATATTTTGATGATATAAGTATCTTTCGTTAGATTTACAACATTGTATATAGAAAATTATAAATAAAAACATGACTATGTCGGTAAGCATTCAACTATTACGCATTGCAATTAATGTCAGGGAAGATAAAATGTTTTTAAAATGAAACTTAATAATATTTTTCTTATTATTTTAAGATATTAATGGAACGTACGCCACAGCTGCAGCTGTTTGCTTAACTGCATATTCTCGAGAACGACGTGCATCTGTGCATCTGCCAAAACAAACTGGAGTGTGATTGTTTTAAGATGTCAGAGAGATTCTACGAATAACCTAAGTGTAGTTAGATAAATTTTGTTCAAATTGTATTAGTTCAGATTTAGGTAAAATAAACTTTTACTAATCTTCCAAAGAATGACAATTTAAACATAAATGACAAATAGATACGTTTCTTTCTTATTTTTTTTTTTTTTGTTATATTTGTGTTCTAATTCTGGGAGTATTTTTTTTTTATCTCACATCAGACTTCGCAAAAGCAAAACGGGGTTGTCTTGCCTAACTTGACTGTTAGTGTACGCCAAAGGTGGAAAATTGGATAATAGACTACGTAATGTTTCTTTATGATTTTGAAACATGGAAAATAAAATGAAAAGTAAAGAACGGTTTGCTCCTTGACACTTACATTTTTAACTTAATATTTTTTTAAGAATATGAGCATCATTTAGAAACGTTCATATATAAAATGAAAACAGGAAGCTCTAATTCTCAGCTAATTTGATTTTAGTCAAAGATCTTAATACTTTACGTTAATTTCCAATTTAAAGTTTTACTTTAAACTGGCCCCTATATGGTGACTCATACCACCACAAGAGCCGGCAGTGAAGAACACTATTTCCAAATAACTTACTTCAATCCTTCAATCGGTTGTTAAAAAGAAGGATTCTTATAACCTGTTTTTTCCAAATGTTTTAAAGTTTACCTTGTTCATGGTACTTAGTCAAAGAAAATGAACTTAAGTCGAGACAAACCAAGCAATTTTTACATTATGTTAAACAAAAATATTTTTATCTTTCACGTATGTCTGACAATTCACTTTAATATGCCCGCCGTTTGCCATTTATTTGTCGTGCAGGTTATAATATTAGGAACTCAGTTGTAAATATGTACCTAAAACGGAAAATGAGACTGTAATTGTCATTATAAATATTTTGAACAACTTGGGTTTTATTTAAAACAATATTGTTTACGTATTTATTACAGAGGCATTTTTCTTTAATAGCAGCCGTATGGTCCGAAAATATGTCAAGTGCTGCGTCCTATATATCAAAGTTTGTAGATGTGTGTTGACTTGTAAATGACTCATACAAAACAGTTAAGCAAAATCGAAACCAATATGAAGAGAACATTTTTGTATTTGTATTACCGATTTGCAATGAATATCATGTAATAATGAATTTAGTTTCGTGTCTTCTACTTAAGTTATAACAGTGTTTTCTACTTAAATTATAACAGTCAATAAGTGTATATAAACATTGTACCCTTGCGCTAGACCCATTACATGTGTTGTACATATCATAATATCTCATAATCCGGTCTTATTATAGAAGATATTTACTATAAGTAAGAGATAGTTGCAGTTGTGCCAGTTATAAAAAATTCTTAATCTGTTTCACTTACCCGACTAAGGTCTCCTTTAAGACTAGAAAAAGAAAGTTCTAGAGACAATACTATAACGTTTTTCAACACCTGTCTGAATTTTGAGCCAATAATTGATTCACTTTCCTTAATAATGGTGTTTATGTCTGCTTTCAGTGATAAAAGTAACATAATAAATGTAGGACAGATGAGTGTAGTGTAAGACTAAATTTCGAGTGTTCGATAAAATCAGATCTGAGTAGAAGTGTTGCTTGAAATTGTATAAAAAAACAACAGAATGCATTAAAAAGGTTTAAATGGAGATCAAATTATGCTGTTAAACTTTACTTATTTACTTTAAACGGAATATACATTTTTGAAACTGTGTCGATACTGCATTCCACACCACAAACGGGTAATCATCTTTTAAGTTGATCATACTTTTCATACATTTGTAAGTCAAGAAGTTAAAAAATTACGAAGGGTGGTTGAAATAAAAAAAAAGTTATTTACATGATGTAACAAAAAAGTTTTTATCTAGAACTTTATATCAAAAAGAGATTTTCCGAGTCTTATTATTTCCACATGATTTGTTTACAACTTCATTGGTTTTCATCAAACTATTCCTTATCAAACCGGTTAGAAAAATTAAATTGGTCACTTCTGAAAAGAGTATCTAATTTTCTTAGGAAGAACAGTTTCTTGTTTTGAACATTTTTATGACTGTAACAGAAATTGAATGTATTCAGTATTTTTCGGACGTAAATTCAGCTGGACACGCATATGTATTTACGTAATGAAACCTTATGCGGAGAATTACGTAATTTGCCGATTGTCATTACGGATCCAAAACTGTCAATCATTAATGTTTACAAAAAGAATGTCCAAACGGGAATGTCAAATACAATTAACCTAGTTTACACAATATACCACGAACGTTTTGTTTGTGATACCGCTTGTGAGCATTTGACCTTGGTATGAATAGAATAACAATAGAGGAGGTAAAATTTATCGACAAAAACTGGAACTGTCCTTAGTAAGACAGAGACTAGTTTCACAAAAGGGTCTCTTTTTCGTTAAATCAAAGTTTGTATATATCTTTTATATAAAATCATAAATTCATATATATGACAAAATAAAAGAATCACTGAATAAGTGACAAGTACAAATACAAAGTTATACAACTGTATATACTGTATTTCAAACATTGTGTTACACGCTATGAAAGATCACACAAAAACTATAATTAATTGCTTACTGTGTCAGATGAGTAAAAAGTAAAACTGAGCGAAATAAGCACTACAGTGATACAGGGATTTAAAATGGAGGTATTTTAGTGCAACTAAAATGTTTTATCAAAATAATCAAACATATCCGTCAACTGCAGCGCATTTATTAGGGGAACAACGTGCATCTGCCAGAGTAAATATGTTTTAATTATTTTAGGATATCAGAAAACATTCTAAATTATATCTGAAATATATGGTGGCATATTTCTGCCAACCACATATCCACTTATTTTTGTAGACAGTTTTCTCTAAAAATATCACATATCAAGTTATTATCTGGCAAGTGGCAAAATTGCGTGTTATCAAGATGGTTATGTTAACAGGACAAAACTGCCTATTAGTGCCCACTTCTGCCATCCACGTATTCACATAAATAAGTGGTTATTATGAAAGTTTTCTTGATATCCAGTTCATATTCGTACCGAAATTTGCGATTAACGGTTAGAATTTTCGTCTCCTATGCGGAATTGTCACGGTATAGAACTTGAATATTGAAACGGGGAGATAATGTATAGGCAGCCGCGTAGCTCAGTCAGTACAGCATTGGAATGGTATTCCGGGGTCCCGGATTCGACTCCAGGTCTGGCTTTATATTTTCCTCATCCTGTGACATTTGGCGCCCAACAAGGGGCCATGAAGGCATTACACTAGTTAGTCTTCGACGCCAGTAATTGCTTGATCTATAAAGTACCCGCTAAAATTCGAGGACGAATTTCAAAATGGTGCGAAAATATGCCATGGAATAGAACTTGAATATTGAAACGTGGAGAAAATATGTAGGCGGTCGGGTAGCTCAGTCCGTAGATTATCGGAACGGTATACCGAGGCCTCGTGTTCGAGTCTCGGTCTGGCTTTACAATTTTCTCACCCTGTGACAGAATAATTGAGTGTATATCTACTCATCCCCTACCACCACCCCTAATGGTTTGTGCCTATAGATAGGATTTGGAATGATAAATCTGCATAATTGTTATGCCCTTTTATGTATTTTCATTTATTCCGTAATGAAAGGGGACGATTACGGGATATTGCCAATCATAACTGACTAACTGACAAAAATCAAGATACCTAGTTAACGTAAGTGAATATGTAGATGGCAGTTGTGGGCACAAACAAGCAGTTTTGTCCTGTTAAGATACTTCTAATAAGTGGATATCAAGCAGTTTTTGTCACTTGCCAAATAATAACTGAATATGTGCCATTTTTACGAAAAATTTCGAGATAAATAAGTGGATATGTGGTTGGCAGAAATATGCCACCACAGAAATATATCACTTTCTAATTTTCCGTTTTGTATGTACAAAGGATAGTTCAGAATTACGTAAATATTGTGCCCAAACTTCTAAATTAGTTATTGAAATGATATTCCTTGAAATACTTTGGTTACATTTGCATGCTTATTTTGTACGCTTTATTACTTCATTTTGTATTTTATTATACATGTTTATTTCAATTTCACAGTTAATCACTTGATAAGTCTATGACAAATATATAATAGTGATGTAAAATATTTCATCCTTCATAATGACTTTGACAGATGTAAAAAGGTAATGACAGTTAGTGTTTGCGTATGTTATTGCCATATTTCTACCTTCATTTAGACTCAAGACTACATAACATTACGCGGAAACGTAAACATACTAAAATCTAAACGGAAACTATATCCAACTTGTCCTTTTTCTGACGTTTACTGGATACGTGCTTAGAATCGTTTTCATCTGACTTCTGTCGGATAGAGAACTGGCTGGGGGTGTTTGGAATCTTCATTCATGTTGGAAATCATACCGCTAATGCTCCTACTTATTCTCTACCTGATCTGCTTGTGATGTAAATTTTTTATCCTTCATAATGACTTTGTCAGATGTAAAAGGTATTGTGACAGTTGAGTGTTGGCGTATGTTTTGCCATATTTCTACCTTCATTTAGACTCAGGACTACATAACATTACGCGGAAACGTAAACATACTAAAATCTAAACGGAAACTATATCACGTGTCCTTTTTCTGACGTTTACTGGGAAGCTGGCTTAGAATTGTTTTCATCTGACTTCTGTTGGGATAGAGAACTGGCTGGGGTGTTGAATTCATTCATGTTAGGAAATCATACCGCTAATAGCTCTACTATACTCTACCCTACCTGCCTGTGACGACATAATTCTCAAAAAGGCACCAGGGTCTCCATTATCAAAAGCTAGAGAATAGCCATATTGCCTATAATTGTGTCGGTATGACATCAAACCAAACAAAAAACAAGTAATCTACTTAGAACAGATATGACGATTTCATAAGACAGTTATAGGATCCTTTCAATTTAATTTCGTTTTGGATGAAGGCCTATACATATTTAGTATTACGCCGTCCACTTAACACAGTGCAAGTTAACCTGCTTAGTTTGTTTCCTTTAATGAAGCATATTGGCTTTGGTTTACTAATGTTGAAATAAAACTCAGTTCCATAGCTAGTATTTAAGACCAAATTTGGTCAATTGATTTTCATGGAGACATACAGCTTTCAATAAGTAGTAATTTTCCTGTTGTGACGTCATCATTTGGTTCAACAAAAAGCAATTATCTGTCATTTATGTCAGACAATTTATTTGCTTAAGCATAGGCTGTTTTTGCTATTGCTTACATTTGAACATGTATGTATGTTCAGCTTCAGTATCAAAACTGGAAATAAATCTCCAACGTTGCAAGATATGAGAAACAAAGAACAGTTTAAGTTTTAACAGTGTTACATATCCGAGTTAGCAATGTTTAAAAACATATGGCCTAGTAGGAAGAGTGATCTTATTAAAGTACTAGGCGCCGCCGTCTTAACAAAACGGAAACTGTCGCTAGGAAAAGCTGAAAATGGGACTTCTTTCTGATTAAACACCGGTTGCGGGTAATGAAATTTTCAAGCGCAATCAAAGGGAATATTAATTTCTGAAACAGGACGCCATAGCACAGAATCGGGTACACAAGTATTACACTAGTATTTCAAAAATGAAATATCGACATGTATTCTCAAATGTGAACGTGGATTTACATATTTATCATAAAATAACGATACTTGTATATAACTTATTGATTTTCCTTTGAACTGAAGTCTGTCCTCAAATTCGAACACTGTCTTGGAGAGATATATCTATCATTTTCATCTATACATGTTTAAACACGCCTATGCTAATAAATAATTCACTCGGCTAAATTAAATGTTTATTGGTTATGTCTTATTTTATCATTTGCATGTGCAATGAAAGCTTAATTTCTAGTGTTTAATAATAAAAGTGTCGAGTAGACTATTTGCTTAGCGAATGTCAAAAAGACAAAAAAACCTACATACAAGTATACTCCAGAATTATTTCTATGAAAGGCACATTGTAAAAGAAAATGAGTTTGAGAAGGCAAGCATACCTTAATCCGAAAATAAAGCATGCAGTTTAGAAGCTGGTTTTTAAAACAAATTGAAAGGTAAGATAATATAAACAAACAAACCAACCAACAGAGTCTTGTTAATATGTTTCGTCGTTAAGAATATGAAAGGAAATGACCTTGCGGCTATTAACCATGAATGCGGACGTATTCGATGAAGGTATTCAAGTGCATGTAGATTAAAATGATTTTCAAATTCATGTTCTTATATTTACTTATTGTTTCGAAATACGAAGCAGCTGTGGCTGTCTTGCATCTAAATCACGTGAAAGACGTGCATCTGCCAGAGTAAATAAGTTTCGATTATTTCAAGATGTCAGACATATTGTTAGAAAATCTAAAAGCTTTAGAAGTAATTATTCAAATATATTTCGTTTCTACGAAGAATTGGTTAAATTAGATAAATGCAAACAAAGCCTTCAAAATGTGCAACCATGAATATTTTTCACAAAATTACAAATCTGGGATTTGTTATTTTTACATATACATTCCAATTCTTGTTACTTTGCTTTTTTTACAGTTTTGTAAGTAGTTTTATTTCATAATATATAAAAATGCGTGGAAGTACCACTAAGATATTTTAAACACTATAAACAACTGCGGTATCAAAGGAAACAATATAAAAGGACGGAATAACATATTAAACATAAATGTAACATAAATACAAACAAAAAGCACATTCAAAGTACGAACAGTAACTTAAACGGGATTGGCCTTGAAAAGATGGAAACGCGTTTATAGTTAGCCGTCGTCAGGCTTATCCAGAATTAAATTGGCGAACGGATGTCAATAAAGATAATTCCCAGCTGAACTAAGCGCTGTCATCAGTGGCATTCAGCATAAATTTGAAACTTCACAACAGCCTGAATTTGTACACATTAAAACAAAATTTAAAATGTAGGTCAGAAAAGTGCATATACAAATTCACTTTGATTTTATCAATCGCCAACATACAAAGCATACAGTTTTGCACGTCCGTGCAGGCTGATTATGGTCTGCATTGTTCCCTTTTCAGTCAGTAAAGTTTCAGTGAACGCCCCTTCGAATAACAAATGGTACTGCCTAAACTGAATGATAGACAAGTCCATTTTAGACATTTAGCAGGGTAAAGGTCAAGGACGGCAATAGACGGCGGAAAAGTTTTGTGATTCACATTGTTTGAGTTTAATTTTCCAGCTTGTGTTAAGATATTCATCTATCGTAGCTGCAAGTGTCTCCAAAGGTAACTGGAGTAGACACACTACTAAGGCAGGTATCTATTTGCATCAAATGTGACTTCATTTTGAGAGATGAAACGTAGTAGTCGCATAAGCTTCTTTTGTTATCTAGATTAGCAGTTTAATACATGTTTCTTTTTAACTAACTGACAAAAACGGTAGCTGATCGCAGATAGATAAGGACTCACATTGATCCATTGATTACATTATATTTTGTGTGTGTGTGTGTGTGTGTGTGTGTGTGTGTGTGTGTGTGTCGGGGTATTGGTGGAGGGGGAGGTTTGTGTTGGAGGGAAAGGTGAGTTTGGAGACTTAGAATTATATGTATATTAAACAGTCACTTGAATCACTGGCAGATCGCTGTATAGTAGAACAGCAAAACCTAATAAATGGCTTAGTTAATGAGTAACCTAGCCACAAAAAGTTACAAAACATGTCATATACCAAAATGTATTACTATTCCATTACAATGCCCATGAAAATTACTGTGTCATTTTATTATACTAGAGTCCATTTGAATAGAATGAAGTGAATTTTCTACAAGAACAAAATTACCTAGAACATTTAGATATTCTTTATCAGTGATACGTGCTGGCTGAGGGTATTCAAACATGTTTTTACGACAGCGGTTAACATGGTGGTGAACTATAAATTTAAATCCTGCGAATATGTTGCGTCAGAACCGGATACATCTATAATACGAGTGAGAGGTGGTGCATTTTTGTGACCTATCAGGAACAACAAGGAATTTCAATGAATTGGCCTCCCCCGCCGAATGGGCTTGTGGTGAGGAATGGCAAAGAAATATATCCTGCTAAAAAGATGTTACTAAGAAGCAAATAATTTCGTTACATTTGAACTTAAAAGAACAGGTGTCCTTAAGAGAGCACAATCAAGTAAGAAATCAGGAACAAGGGTGGTGACGCGGGAGGAAGGGTTACAAATTCGCATGTTGATAAATATTCATAGAAGGTTTGAAAAATAAAAAAAAGAGAAAATATTTTTAGTTGCGGGGGGCGGGAGGGGACAATGGGAGGGTAAAACTTTACATGTTGACAATAGATATTGATGGAAAATTAAAAATTAAAATAAAAATTGTTTGGAGTGGGGAGGGGTGCATGATCGGGTTGATGGGGTGACTGGGTGGAGGAGCGAGGTTGTAGGAAGGGTACAACTTTGCATGTTGATAAATATTCGTGGAAGGTTTATAGTTTAGATAAAGAAAAAATGAAAAAATGTGGGGTAGGGAGGGGGAGGGTGTGTGACCAGGGCGGTGGAGGTGACCGGGTGTGAGTACAAAACTCACATGTTAGTAATATATGTTCATGTAAAAATGAAAGCAGTTTAATAAAATTCTACAAGTTAGTTAGTTTGTTATTTACAAATATGTGGATTTTTAAACAATTAAAGGGCAATAACTCTGAAGTTACTAAAGCGATCCTAACGAAATTGTGTGTGCACTACCACATGATGGCGATCGCAATTCAATATAAGTTTCATAGTTTTAGGTCAAACATGTCACAAGTTAAGAACAGAAATTTTTATTTTTTATAGTACCCTATATAGTAAACACTAGAAACTACTAAGGGCCATAATTCTGATGTAACTCTGGTGTAACTTGGGAAATCTGACTGAAACTTGACGGGTCGCATTTCCCTATAGTGATAAACATGTATATGAAGTTTTATCTAAATATTCAAAACCACTTCCTAGATATTGTTCCGGACGGACGGACGGACAACGCCAAAACTATATCCTTACGCTTTCGGCGGGGGATAAAAACAAACTAATCTAGTGTTATTGTACCTTACTTTGTTCCTTTTAAATGCTATCAAAGGATCTTGCTAAATATTTAATTACAAACAAAAAGCAAGTAGATAAACCTAATTCAATTGTGAATGAGGAAGCCAATAACCCGTCCCGTTATACCACAACAAAAATGAATCTAGTGATAATGTAGAACGGTTTTAATATTATTCTATTATACTCTAATATCTCTGATATCTTAGATATGCAGCAGCTGTCTCTCAGAAAAAAATATACCACAGACAATAAGTTTAATTGCCGTAAAGCGTCAGCAAATATTCGATACATATGTTACTTCTAATTTCTCAAATAAGATATTCTACAGGAAAAATGTAAATATTGCTTAAAATTCACATCAGGCATTGTGCGAAAACTCTTTAAGGTCAAGCAGTATTGTTTACGTATTTAATAAAACAGTGTTTGAATTAAAAGCCAAACAGATGATCAAGTGTTCGTGGAAACAGGTATCAGCCGCATTATGCACTGTAATGCTTTTTGTAGTAAGACAGAAACTAAAATTAAAGGCCAACCTTATTATCGATAATTTTATTTTTCAGACGCGAAACGGAGTGAATTTGGTATTTTCACAGTGAAACATGTCAAATACATTTTCCACTGGTATGAAACTACAAAATGGGCAATTTTAGTCAAAACATGAATTAAAAAGGTAATTTTTTTTTATATCATGTAAGATAAAAATGTTTTTCACTCACAAACACCATATCTTTCATTTTCACTTGCGGCTATGCAATTTGTAAATATTGCATCTTGTGTCCACCTGTGAAAGATATTTCATTCTTTCACTTATACTTTTAACTTCATTTTATCAAAGAATATGAAATTTAGAAACATTCAAATATAAAATCAAAACGAGAATCATAGCGGTAGTTCTCAGAAAACTCTATTTCCATCAAAGATCTTTATAGTAGTTTACACTAATTTAAAATTTTAAGCTTTACTTTAACTGGCTCCTAGAAAGTGACTATTAATCTCCACAATATCTGGCAGCAAAGAACACAATTTCTATCTAAATCGGTGCGGATAACATATTTCAATCGCTTAATGATTGGATGTTCAATAGAATTAATCTAATACAAAATGAGTTTCACTTTCCCGTGTACCCACGCAAAAATATTAACTAAAATAGTGGAGACAAACATCTTTTAATACCAAGCAATTTCTTCTCGTAGTTAAATCATTAGATTAAAATGAAAACATTTATCTTGTTTGATAATTTACTTTTGTATGCCCATCGTTTGCCATTTATTTGTCGTGTAGGTTATACTAGGAGCATAGTCGGAAATATGTGCCTGGAGCGGAAAATGACCCTCAAATTTGAATTATAAATATTTGCAAATAACAATAAGAGCTTAGCTTTTTAAAACAATATTGTTTACGTATTCAATACTGTGGCGTTTGTCTTAAATAGCAACCATATGGTTAGAAACTATTTCAAGTGCTGTGTCCAATATATCAAAGGTTCCAGGAGATGTTTGCTGACTGGTGTGTAATTTATACTAGACAGTTTAACAAAATGAAAACCAACAACTTTGATATTAGTGTTATTGATTTGCAATGAATATCGTGTGATAAGGAATAGCGTTTTGGGACATTTATATAAATTATAGCAGCCACTAAGTGGTGCATATATACATGTAATTGATACTACTAGGAAAATGTTATTGTATTTCCCTAGAGCAGATTAAGCTGAACGTTAGTTTAGATTGTTCAAGTATGAATCTACAATTACTTACGAGTAAATAAGGTTTCCAGACTTAAAACTTCAGAGACCTTAGCTTGTGTCAGACTAACAGAACAGATTTCCGGCTTAGGCTAATCTTATAGTCTAAAAGACTAATAAACATAATTTCGGCTGTCTTGGGGTCGTAAAAAGGCTCCCTGTACTCTCTATATTGTCATCAATACATACCAGTCATTGTTGTGACGAAACAAACGTCACTATTGTGACGTATCTAACATCATCGCTGTGTTGTAAATTACATGCAACTATTCAATACAGTTTGCATACTTGAGGGTTTTGGCGGTAACAGGATAGGAAGAAAGAGTGGCTGAATGCAATTACATGTTGATATAGATCGCGTTAGTATCTCCAGCTCAAAGAATGATTTTACAAGTGTGGTGGTTAAAAGTAACCCAGCAGTTCGATTCAAAGTTGTTATATTAAGATATTGCTGATCCTTTATGATCATGGTACCTCCATGACCGAGTGGTTAAGGTAGTTGACTTCGAATCATGTAAGGAAGCTATCCAGCTGGGCTACGGAAGGTCGGTAGTTCTGCACAGGTGATGAAATAATGACCAAACCTATAAGAACACGAAGTACATTTCTGAACAATCATTAGAATTCGCTTATTTCAGGCGCTAGACACGTTAGGTGTTGTGCATTACATAGCCTCTCATAAACAGACCCTGTCAAACCGAGTCTGCTATCATTTTGTTTGGTTGCATTTATTGATTTCAAAGGATCTTCTGATAGAATTTACTATTGGTATCTTAAAGTTGCAGTTGTGTATTATAAGTTATAGATAATGACAAATGTCAATCTGACTAAAGTACATATCCTATTACGCTACGCATAGGATCTGAGAACGACCTATTCATTGCCTCGTTCTGACGACCCTTTCGCTAGCCAATCAGAGCCTAACTTACAACATCTTGCAAATCTACCTGTAGCCTTGACTTTTGATATTTACAATTCTTATGTCATAATGTATCAGATAGCCGGTTAGCTCAGTCGGTAGGCCACTTGCTTTGTAAGCGAGGGGTCCTGGGTTCGAGCCCTGGAATAACTGCACATTTTTCTTACTCTTTGACATTCGAACATGTCGTCTGATTGGATAAAATAAAAATAGCAATACTGGAAATCCAAAATATACAGAAGACGAATGTGAATGGGTCGTTCTCAGATCTTCGTTTAGAAGATCAAGTACTTTAGTCAGATTGTGACAAATGTTGAACCAAATATTTGTTTCCATTTACTGTTTCATTTATCCGACTACAGTCTGCTTAAGACTAGGAAAGAAGTTTCTATGGATAATTCTTTAAAGTTCAATCAGGTTTGAACCAATAAACGTTTCAATTCCCCTAATAATATTTTGATGGTTAAATGTGATAAAAGTAACAAAATAAATGTAAGGTACACAAGTGAAGTGAAAAAATAATTTCGAGTGTGCGATAACATCAGATCGGAGTAGAAGTGTTGCAGAAACTGTTTGAAAAAGATATAAAAATGTATTGAAAATGTTGAATTGGAGATCAAATTACGCTGTTTAACTTTATTTACCTTAAAATGAATTTACGTTTTGAACGCATCAAAATGTCGGTACTGCGTTCCACACACTGGCAATCATCTTTTAAGTTGAAGTCATTAAGTAATCACGGAAAGTGGTTGGAATAAAAAGGTTATTGATATGATTAACAAGAATAGTTTTAGTTTAAAGGAGGCTTTCCGAGTCTGTAATTTCTTTATATCATTTCTACATGAAATTTTGTTTACAGTTTCATTGTTTTCATCGAACAAGTCCGAATCAAACCGCCCAACCTAGTGGTAGGGCGTCCGCTCCGAGTGCGGGGGTCGTGGGTTCGATCCCCGGCCGCGTCATACCAAAGACGTGAAAAATGGTAGCTGTAGTTCCCTTGCTTGGCGCTCAGCATTAAAAGGGAAACTGCCCTCTTCGCTCATACCCTCGTGGCGATGGATTCCATCAAGAATAAGGTGTCGAGAGTGATTAATATAAGTTGTAGAACTGGCTTCACAAATCGACATAAAATAAATTAGTATAAACTAAACCTGTTTAAAGAACTGAATTTGATGCTTCTGAATCGGGTATAATGTTGTTTATATAATTATATATTCTCGTTTTGATCAATTTTATGACTGTAACAGAAAGAAAATTATATATGTACACAATATTAAACACTACCATAGCAAACAAACATATATGATGGTTCCGTTTGTTAACATATGTCTCAAATATATAATAAAATGTATTTGATGTTAATGTAACTGAACGGCAATGACCCAAGGAATACGTTCTCTTGTTAAGCAATTCAGCATTCTTTGGAAGTAATTTAAAATATATCTGAACGTGTAAACGTGTATATATGGCTTTACGTAAAAAGCGGAGAATACCGAAGTCTTATGTGGAGAATACGCAGTTTCCAGATTGGCATTACGGATCCAAAATCTTAAGACAGTGACTAACTTTATGAAGGGACCTTGTTTTCCGTTTAATTAAAGCTTTTATCCAACTTCCGTATAAGATAAAAAAGTCATAATTATGTTTTGTTTTTGTTGGGTTTAACGTCGCACCGGCACAGTTATAGGTCATATGGCGACTTTCCAACTTTGATGGTGGAGGAAGACCCCAGGTGTCCCTCCGTGCATTTTTTTCATCACTAGCGGGCACCTTGGTAGAACCACCGACCTTCCGTAAGCTAGCTGGATGGCTTCCTCGTCTGAAGTATTCAACGCCCCGAGAGAAGCTTGAACCCACGTCGGTGAGGGGCAAGTGATTTGAAGTCAGCGATCTTAACCACTCGGCGACGGAGGCCCCTTAAAAGTCATATGACTTAGTAAAATAATAACATAATAGGGCCAAGTACCAGTAAAAATTATACAGCTGCATATAATATGTTCCATAAAAGCATACACATAGCACAATTTTAGTATAAGTATTTGAAACATTGTATTATTAAAGCAACAAGCAGGATAAAACTTCACTCACAAGCAATGTGGAATTGCGTACTGTGACAGCTGAGTGAAAAGAATCTGAGCGAAATTAATACTGTGGTGTAGACTAGCATTTAAAATGGAGGTATTTTAGTGCAAATGGAAAATCATAAGATAAAAAAGAACGTACTCGCTTCTGCAACTGTCTAATTACATGAACAGCTTGCATCTGCCAGAGCAAATAAATTTTAGTTATTTTAAGATAGAGCAATTTCTGAAAACTGTGACTATTTAATTTGTATTTTCTATGTGCAAAAGATGTGCCACATGTAGCATATATGCTACTTAAGAATATTTTATCTATGAAATATTTAATTTTATTAAAATTTATTATCTGACGAGCGTTGTTTGTTCACAGTATAGGATCTAAAATCTAGACTCAACCTTCACTTGCTAGCTTTGTATTATGTGACGTTACTTGTAACGCCATAATGGCTGCTTCCTGTCAAAATATTTTATGACTTTAGCAATGTAAATATTTTCAGCGTAAATTTCCATACGAAGTTATGAGTTTAGAAATGGTATCAATTCACTGTATTAGCATGGATTTTAAGCAGTCGAGTGATATATTTTAAGGTGCCTATACATAGCTGATAACTGGATTACTTTCCAAGATAATTTTTTTTCTCTTACTTTAATTTAATTTTTCTCAGACGAAATCGCATGCATTATTAGCATAACGTCATCCACTTAATATGGTGCATGTTGCGTGACTTTTACTTGATGTTGGCTTTGTTGATTACAAATATAAGAATAAAACTAAGTTACATTGGAAGTATTTAAGACCAACTTCAGAAAATCAACTTTGCTGGAGACACACATCTTTCACTAAGTAGTAATTTCTTGTAGTAGCGTAATAATTTGGTTCAACAAAAAGCAGTTATCTGTAATTCATGTCTGATAATTGACTTAAGTATAGTCGATATTTGCTATTTACTTGTCGTTTACATCTGAACCATGTATATGCGTTCAGCTACAATTTTAAAAAGAAAAATAAATCTGAAACCTTGCAACGTTAAAAGTTAAAGATGATCAGAACAGTTTTTGTTTTAAAGATATACTGACCGTTCCAAGACGGTGTCACACTGTGTTCCTTTATGTGTTCGTTTTGTCAACGTGTGTTTGTTTTGTATGCATGTGTGTTGGTCGTGAGTTCCAATTTTTCAACGTGGTATCTCCTCTTGTTTTTGTTTACAATTTTTTTAAAGCGGTGCTTAACAACCATATTGCCCAGTGCGAAGAGCGATTGAATTTAAATACTAGGCAACGTAGCCATGTCGAAATAAAATGGGTATTTTCAAGGGGTAAAGCTGAAAAAAGGTACATCTTTACTATTAAACATCGACTGTGTTTAATGCCATTTCCAAACACCATGACAGGGAAGCTTACATATGTGCAACCGGATACCATAGCATATATAAGGGCACAGGGGCTTCCATGGCCGAGTGGTAAACTCGATAATTGATTTAAGTATAGTATAGTCAATATTTGCTATGTACTTGCCGTTTACATCTGAACCATGTATGTGCGTTCAGCTGCAATGTTAAAAAAGAAAATAATTCTGAAACCTTGCAAAGTTAAAAGTTAAAGATGATCAGAACAGTTTTTGTTTTAAAGATATACTGACCGTCGGTGTCACACTGTGTTCCTTTATTTGTTCTTTTTGTCCTCGTGTGTTTTTTTTTTGTATGCATGTGTGTTGGTCGTCAGTTCCGATTTGTTAACATGGCATCCCCTCTTGTATTTTTTTTTCACAAATTCTTTAAAGCGGTGCTTAAAAACCATATTGCTCAGTACAAAGAGCGATTCAATTTAAATACTAGGCAACGTAGCCATGTCGAAACGGGTATTTTCATGGGGTAAAGCTGAAAATTTTTGAAGTATTTCTTTACTATTAAACATAGTCTGTGTTTAATGCCATTTCCAAACACAATCACAGGGAATCTTACATATGTGCAACCAGATACCAAAAAATATATAAGGGTACAGGGACCTTCGTGGCCGAGTGGTTAAGGTCGTTGTCTTCCAATCACTTGGCCGACATCGATGTGGGTTCGATACTCACTTGGGACGTTGAATTCGTCATGCGAGGAAGCCATCCAGCTGGCTTACGGAAGGTCAGTGGTTCTACATAGGTGCTCGGCCGTGATGAACAATGACGTAGGGGTACCAGGGGTCTTCCTCCACCATCAAAGCTGAAAGTCGCTATCTGATCTATAATTTTGTTGGTGCGACGGTAAACCCAACTAAACAAACAATGTTCGGGTACACAAGTTTCATATTTCCATCAAGAAATATTTACATGTATTTCTCGTATGTGAACATGGTTATATCATAACATTATGATATATAACTAGTCGCTTTTCCTCTTACCTAAAGTATGCCTTTAACGTTTAATCTACATTTGGCTAATAAGTATTTCATTTGGCTTGATAAAATGTTGATTATGTCTTCTTTCATCTTGATGTCGGTAACAAAATAAATGCAATAAGAGGTTAATTTTTAGTGTGTGAGAGCTATTTGCATTATGAATGTATGAAAAAGACAAAAAAAGTTACATAAAAACATTATTTGTTGAGCTGCACATTGTAAACAACAATTCGATTTTAAGACGAATTTTAAGTATATTTCATTCTGAATTTCAAAAACTTATATACAAGCTGGTTTTACAAAAATCCCAAAAATATGAAAGGACGTGAAAATTGTCCATGATTGTTGATGTTAAACAAGAAAGCTGGAGGTATACTTGTGTATGTAAACTAGAGTGATTTTCAAATATCCATGTTCTTAAATGTACTTATTGTTTCGAAATACGCAGCAGCTACAACTGCCTTTCTACTAAATCACGTAAAATATGTTTATTTGCCAAAATAAAGAAGTTTCGATTATTCTAAGATGTCAGACAAATTCTTAAAAAAATTGAAGGCTTTCAAAGTAATTATTCCTATTAATTTGTTTCTACAAAGAGTGGGTTAAAATTAAGTAAACTCTAACAAAGCCCTCAAACTGTGCAACAATTGATATATTTCACAAAATTACATACCTGTAATTTGTTAGTTTTATAACAATACAGTGTACTTATTCCCAAGCTTGCGCCATTTCCGTTTTTGTAAGTAGTTGTTTCGTAGTTAATAACGAGTGGAAGCAGGGCAGAGATGGTTATAGTTTACGTAATGTTTCATAATTATTTTGATTTAAGAAAGCAAATAAAAGAGAATTATATGCACATGTTACCCTTGTATGTTTTTGGTTTATATGACAGAATGAAGAACAGAAACTAATTGTTTGTAAAATTACTGGAATTAGGTCGTGAAGCAAAACATAGTCAGTATTTCTTTATCCAATCTCATTTTAACGCTTCAGAATTTATCTGAAACTTCTACTTTACTAAGAACAGTAACTTTATTACATTAAAATATGGCCAAAGTTTACTTTGATGCTATTTTACTTTTACTGCCCTATATTACCTTAAATTACTAGATTATACCACAAGGGCTTTGTTCAGGGTTACTGTACATTTGAAATATAGCTTTATGTTCAAAACATGTGCAGTAAATTAAACTATAACATACGAAGATTAGAAAACCCGTCTGACAGTTTGTAGTAACGAAGTTGTTTGCTCATTCAATATTAACGTATTTGTATAAACGGGTAACATTGTCCAAAAATCTTTTCGATATATCTGAATTTTGGAATGATTCGTTTCCAGGTTTGTTTCAGGCAATCAGTTAAAATCAAACCGACTCGAGTTTTATTAAGCTTTATATGTGTTATGCGCATCAAAATGATCTTCTCACAGATTTGATTAATTTCAAAAGTGACAGAATTGTGTATGCCTTAACTCTAAGAGTAACTGATTTGCTACGAATAATCTCAGATTTCGATTCAAACCGATTTTATTCAGGCCTGCATTCTTTCTCTAAGGTATAATGTCTTTTGAAAAGAAAACAATCATTAGTTTACACTGATTTGTTTTAGCTCGACTGTGCTGAAAGCTTCAAGCTTATTGGCACCACTCTCGAGTCCGCTTCCTGGAAAAACCAGTACTGGTGTCATATGAGAGGTCATGGTCGTGACCCTAGTGGGGCTCGAACTCACGACCCCTGGATTGAGCGGCCGACACCTTATCCACTAGACCACCGCTCTGCATTAAATAATCATTATAATTTCAACTACTCTAGGTCTCTTTCAAAATAACTGCCACTATTTTAAATTATCTTTATATTGATCATACCTTAAATACATCTCTTCAAGTTCAACAATATGTTCTAGAAATATTTCTTCTAAATGTACGTGAGCTAGTCCAGACGAGATTATAGGTCATACCTAAATGAGATTGTGACTGAATTTTGTACAGAAGTCCACCAAAAAATGATACATCACAGAATATATCACTTTAATCATCTAGATGCATTTTTGATAAATTCAAAGCATTTTAAAATCATCATTTTTCAGCCGCTGCTTCACACAGCTGTCAGTCTTCTTTCGTGGAAACAGATATAATGACGAAGGTTTACAAGGTTTTTACAAGTCAGTGCCATACATAATGAGAGAAACGTATGTACTTCAAATGCAACAAAATGAATATATGAATTATTAACATATTAAAAGTAGTGTAATTAATGACAACTATTGTCTTGAAATGTTTGGGACTTTGTTTAATATTAATTGCAGGCACTGATTTTCTGTCTTAATAAAAACTTATGTAAGATTATTAGGAACAGGTGCGAGGAGAGATTGCTAAAACTTTATCGCATATTTATATGCAACATTTGAAATTACTATGCATCAAATATACTTGAGATATAAGCAGGTGTTAAATCATTGCATTTGCAGGGTTGATTATCATTTCCGAATTGCGACGAACAATTACTCATCATAACACACTATTGCATTTTTATACTGACTACATTTTATGAATTCTAGTATTCAAAATGGCATTGTTAGGGAATCCATAATGACTGTAATCATTAGCATTCGTTACATAACTTTGTCTCTATACAATATTTTTAGACATTTTACAGCAAAAAGACTCGGTCCCATGTGCTCGTAACAGGTAGAACATGTTATTGTTCCAAATCAGACTGGTAGAACATTTAATGTTTTCAAATAATTAACAGTTATATTTATTAGTTGAAAAGATAAAGATCATTGATTCATAGTTTTATGATTTGACAAGTACCATTTATGATTTGCCAATAATCATTAGCTTTTTGACATTTAGTTTTTGACAAGTAGCATCAAATTGCGATTTATTGAAGTAACCGAGATGGAATGATTACGTATAAAGATAAAACTTATTAACTTGAATTATATCATTATGCAACAAACCATCTTTATGCAAACTGACCCCTTTTACTTTTACTGTGACAATGCATAAAGACGTATATTAACATATAGATATTTTCTTCGTAGACTATAACCTTTTGCAGAGGATGATATGGCTACTATGTGAAAGAAATATCAGAAAAACTTTAATAAAGACATTCTTTAAAGTGTATTTGGTAATTATAAAAAATTAACATACCAATGGTGATAATATCTCATGAAAGATATTTATTATTTATTTATTATTATCATTATTATACCACATTTATATAGCACTCTTTTCATATACATGTACACGTTCAAAAGTGCTTTACAGAATAAATTGCAAACAATACAAACAAATACGCATACAAAAATAATGCATTTTACATTAACAAAAATCATGAATGTAAAACATATAGATAAAACAAGACGAACATACATACATATTTAAAAGTATTTAAGTGACCCTAGGATAAAATATTTTTCTACGCGGTTTTATGAAGAAGAAAAAAACACATCAATGTATCGGTCAGTTAACGAAATATTGTACAAAGAAGTGGGTTTTTAGCAGGCTTTTGAAAGCAGCTAGCGTGTGAGCATCCATGATCTTGACGGGAAGAGAGTTCCAAAGCTTTGGAGCAGTGAACGAAAAGCTGCGATTGCCATACATCATGGTTTTAGTTTTTGGCATAACCAGTGACAGTGTGTCTTGTGATCTTAGGTTTCTGACCGGTTTATACACTTCTATCATATCCCTAATATAGACAGGGGACTGATTGTGTAAAGCCTTAAAGGTGTGGGTCAGAACCTTATACTGCACCCTGTATTTTACTGGCAACATGAAGCTCCTTCAGAACCGGTGTTATATGATGCGACGGGACGTCTTAGCGATGACGCGAGCTGCCGTGTTCTGGACATGTTGCAACTTGTTGAGTGTGCTGTTTGGAATACCACTTAACAAGGCATAACAGTAGTCTAACCGTGAAGTAGCCAGGCTGTTGATAAGGGTCTTTGTGGCAGCACTGGTAAGATACCTTCTGATATGACCTATTCTGCGTAATTGTGCATATCCAGCCCGGCACACAGAGTTGACTTGTTGTTCCATATCCATATTGTTGTCAAATACTGCACCAAGAATCCTAACACATTTTGTGGATTTTATCACAGAGACACCGGCCTTCACAGAGACGTCATCAATGTACTTGGAGTTACGCTTTGATGTGAATAGATTACCTCCGTTTTATTAGCATTGAGCTTCAGCATGTTGCAATGCATCCACGAGACAATTTCAGCCAGACAGCTCTCAATGCGGCGCAAAGCCTCATTTCTAGACACAGCCTCTATCGGCTTAAAGGATATCGGCGTAGAAATGATGAAGAAGTCAATGACGTCTGCATATGGCACCCACGGGTTAAGTGTACATGATATAGTTCTTTGGACCAAGCACTGATCCCTGGGGCACACTGAATTTCATCAACAGGCGTCGAAAACTCACCATCAACGCATACAGTTTGATAGCGGTCACTAAGATATGATGACATTTAAGCAAGTGCTTTGTCTGTGACTCCAACATGATGTTCGAGTCGGTGTAACAGTGTTTGGTTGTCAGTCGTGTAGAAAGCTGCAGACAGATCGTTTGTTTGTTTGTTTTGGGTTTAACGCCGTTTTTCAACAGTATTTCAGTCATGTAACGGCGGGCAGTTAACCTAACCAGTATTCCTGGATTCTGTACCAGTACAAACCTGTTCTCCGCAAGTAACTGCCAACTTCCCCACATGAATCAGAGGTGGAGGACTAGTGATTTCAGACACAATGTCGTTTATCAAATAATCACGGAGAAATACGCCCCGCCCGAGGATCGAACTCGCGACCCCGAGATCCGTAGACCAACGCTCTTACATACTGAGCTAAGCGGGCGGGCATTGCAGACAGATCGAGTAGCACGAGGACTGTTACAATATTTAGGTCGAGAGATGTGAGGATGTCATTCTGTACCTTTATCAAAGCCGACTGAGTTTAATGAAACTTTATGTAAGTAGACTGCAGTCCCTCATGTAGCTTATTTTCACTCAAGTGCCGCTCAAGACGTGCATCTACTACCTTTTCTAAGATATTTGAAATGGAAGGGAGGTGAGACACAGGCCTGTAGTTTTTGAGAATGTTTGGTTCGAGACCTGGTTTCTTAAGCAGGGGTCTTATCCTAGCACTTTAAACTCTTTTTGTACATAACCTAATTCCATTGATGAATTTATGGATGTTTGTTATCAACGGCAAGAGCTCATCAAGACATTTCTTCAAAAGCCATGTTGGTAAAGGGTCAAGTTCACAGGATTTGTTTGGAGATTTTTGCATGATTTGTTTTACCTCTTCTACCGTTGCAGGAGCCAAATCAATAAGACAGTTTGCTTCTTCCTGGTGTTCTGAAAAATGCGAGCCTACTAAATCACAATCAGTTTGGCTATGTGAACTAATGTCATTCCTAATTTTTTCAATTTTCTCGATGAAAAAGTCACTATACTTCTGCGCAAGTTCCTTTGATGATGAGTTAGAGGGACGGGAAGCATCATGGCTGTCTACTAGTAGACTTTTGGTTATCTTGGCCAAACATTTGTGGTCAGTGTCACACGACTTCACCTTATCAGAGAAGTAGTCGGTTCGGGCTTGAATAAGGGGTTTATTCACAGTAGCACATTGGTCCCTATAAAGATGATGGTTAGTTTAGATTTACGCCATTTCCGCTCAAGCTTGCGTTTTAAGTGTTTAGCCTCATGAAGTTCGTCTGTAAACCACAGACAGCTAGGTCGAAGAACGATAGTTTTGTGCGTAAGGGAGCATGTTTATCTATCAGTAAGGATAATCCTTTTGGATATGCATTTACTAGCTGATCAACGTCTGTGCCTTCTGGAAACGTATTTAGTACAAGGGACGCTGGGATGTCTTGTTTGAAAGAACTTACGTTAATAGAGCATAATTTCCGAAAAGAAACTGGCTTCCGTATCGGAGCTGGTTTTGTGGCACAGGCGTTGAAGTGACTTGCATAATGATCCTGTGACATATTACATAAGATGATTGCATAATACAAGATATCAACAGAAGAACATGGATACCTCAAAACTGCGCCATCGTTTAAATAGCAAAGTTTTTAGTACAAACCATGTTCGACTAAAGGTTTGAAGCAAATTGTATTTAGACAAGATTGTGCATGTGAGCAATATTGAATCCATTCCTTTAAAGTGTATAAGGAGTTGAACACATCAAATTTCTTCACTTTAGCCTGTTTTCTGAAACTAAGAAAGAACGATAATTCTAGAAAAAATAACCACACAAAAGAATCCATTCTTCATGATCATCCTCGCATCAAAGGGTCGTTCTTCTGTGAAATTTTCAAGCGCACCCTTTCAATAGTGCTCGAGGAGTCGGACACACAAGATATTTCTCTAAATTCTATATAGCAAAACTACCAAAACTGCAGTACAAATAGTCACAGGAAAGGTTCTTCCTTTATGGTCATTTCCATACCCAGCTTGTTCATCTGTGAAAGTTTGAAGCAAATCAAATCAATAGTGTAGGAGTTGGACAAACAAGATGTCTGGACTTGCGGACGAACGGATTTACGGACAGCAGCAACGATATACCCCAACACAAATAACCCTCCCTTACCCCTCAAAATAAAACTTAACGCTAAAGCATTATTATCATTTAGTACATTTAATTATACATTCTTTACATTCGTTTGCAACATGTGCCACATAATGAAAGTAGACATTTCCAACCAATCTGATTCGAATTAGACGTTCAAACACATTTGCTGCTGCCGAAAGGGCAGTTGCTGAAAGTGCCCTTTTCAGTAGTTTCGATGTGTAAATGTATTACAAACCCACTGACATGTCAAAAGCTATAACAATTTAAATTACATTTGATAATTAAGGTACTTTCAACACAGATTTAGTGTTGATAGTAAGTTTAGCCATTCTTTCTGTAAAAGAACTGGAATTTTAAACTTATTATACAGTTTTGGCTGTACCTGTTGAACATTTATTCTTGTTTCAAATAAACGAGAGGTAATATCAAAATTATATGTTTCAAAATGATCCAGTGAAATGTCGTCTCATTGATGTTGTAATAAAATGATTATGTTTTGTCAGTAAATAACTTTCTGTCTATGGAAGTTGTAATATTATATAATAGGCATGCGATTTACGGACTATTTACTTTACAGTTTTAATGCAATCAGCAATAAATGTTGCAAGTAAAATGATCTAAGCCTGCAACTGATAATTGTGCAGTATCCATCAAAATATAAAATGCAAAGAAAATATATATTATTACAAATATAACGTACATCCTCTGAAATAAATATTTTCGACTTTAATATGGCCCTATAAAGTATTTCTAAAGTGTGCTGTGAACAAATGCGACCAAGAGCTCGTAAAACACGAAATGCAGTAACTGCACAAGGAACAGTTTCGTGATCATTGGTCCAAGCGTTCTCAAGTTGTCGCCTGAAAATGGTTTAACTGTTTTAAGTCACCGTGACCATGAGCTTTGACCTACTGACCTCAAAATCAATAGAGATGATCTGCTGGTCATGATCAACCTCCCTATCAACATTCAAGATCCTAGGCCTAAGCGTTCTTAAGTTATCATCCGGGAAACGTTTAAATGTTCCGGACCACTGTAACCTTAACTTTTGACCTACTGACCTCAAAATCAATAGGGATCATATGCTGTCATGACAAACCTCCCTATCAAGTTCCGTGATCCTAGGTCCAAGCGTTCTCAAGTTATTGTCCGGAAATGGTTGAACTGTCCGGGTCTCTGTGACCTTGACCTTTGACCTACTGACCTCGTTACCCATGTAATTTCTCGAGCTTGATATGTTACCCAGAGTGGCAATTGGGGCCTTTCGTAATGATAAAAAGGAGGAACTAAATGCATCGGGGTTTTGTTTTGCTTAAAACAAACAGCGGCAACAACAAAAAATCCACCTTCAAACAATCTTTCCTCCACGTTACGTTTTCACGTTCAGTCATTTTGTAAAAGGATCAGGCATTGCAGCACTTTCTGACGAATGTTAATCGTATAGCGGAAAATGAAACATGAACCTAAATGGGGACAGCATTGCGGCTTGTAAAAATGTTCCAAAAAGAAATAAGGACATTTTTATAAAGCATTAAGCATTAACCATAATATGTTTTCATTATAGACGTCAGTGGCAGTACAACATTTCTAGGTATTAGTGAACAAAAATAATTCATTCAAAATGTGATTTCTCATTTTCCGATATATGTTCACCGATATCCGATGCAATGAATGCACATTCGTTTGCCTTGCTGAAAATAGCAGCAACCATCGTTGTCTTCCTAGATGCCAGCAAATAAGCTTCTCATCAACAGGACTGACAGCTGATACACAATCATTAACACAAATGATAAACAAATAAATCGTGACTGGTCATTTCCCATGAAATCAGGAATAATCCTATTCAATTAATCAAATGGCCAGACGATTATTACGTAAAGTGCAAATATAGCTTCCTCATCGGTAAACAAAATCATTTGGTTATGATCATAACGCCTAATTAGTTAGATTCCACTTTATGTTTGTATGAAATCTCATATTTATTTGATCTTTGACTTATTCTAAAATACTCTAAGATATTTGTAAACAAGCGATGCTATAACTCATTTATCGTATCACCTAGAACACTGTATTTGTCTGAAATATAAAATTTGCGCTTAAATAATGCAAAACATTTTTTTATAGTGATCGGCGTATTTTTGTTTTGCAATTTCAAAACACTTTCTTACAAAATTACAAAAAAAGTACCCTGCTATATGTTTAATCAAGACATTGCAATAAGCTTATAGATTCGAAATTTCTAGAAACATCAATTTGCATAAAAATAAAAATAGATATCAAAAACGGAACATTTGTATACATTGTTGTATGTGGATATATGCAAAAACTATGTAGGCACCTAGAAAAAATTAAGCCTTTCAGGTAAAGGAATACAGCGGCCCTTAGAACAGCCAGTGTCAAATCACCACTAGGGAATTTAAATCATTTAAATCTCCAGACGAACCCCTACGCGTGATATGTAAACCACAGGTAGACAATCTTTCTTCAGTATTTTGTACATGAACATCACATTTAGTCTAACTTAAGGATCAGTAAAATGTACTGTTATAAACATTAAGAATGAATAAAAACATACGTTTATTAATTCATATGATGTGTGACATACAACTCTGGTTATAAAACTGTATTCATACAACTATATCTATACAAAATATGTATTTAAAATAGCAGCAGACGGTTACCAGTCATGTGGGACAGCTACCTTGGTTAGTTGTTATTTTAAATGTTCAAGTTTAAATCCAGTACTTTGAAGAATATCTCATCATTCACGAATACACGATATTAACAGTTGTCTAGAATAGCTCATAACAAGGTCTTTTGAAAGTAAAGAACTCCACTAAGCAGAATAACAGCAGACTCGAATTGTTCATGAGAGGTAGTGAAATGTGCAACATCCCTCACGCCCCTAGCACCGGCTTGATAATAATTATGATTAAATAATTAAATGCACTCCATGATCACCCCAAAGGACCAGAAAATTTGGAAGCAAGGAGTATATAAAGATTTCACGGCCACATCATGGCACTTTAAGATTGCAGCTGAGATAAAATAATAAAATCTATAGGAAGAAAGTTATTTTAAAAAAAAACAACAACAAAAAACCAACGATAAACCTCTTATATCTGAATGATAATATAATGATGCTATAATTTTTTTCTTTCTTCTTATTGCTGCTGTTTTGACGTTCCGACATAGTACTAAAACATAGTACTAAAACTTGTAGCCCGCCCGCTTAGCTCAGTAGGTAAGAGCGTTGGTCTACAGATCTGGGAGTCGCGAGTTCGATCCTCGGGCGGGGCGTATGTTCTCCGTGACTATTTGATAAACGACATTATGTCTGAAATCATTAGTCCTCCACCTCTGATTCATGTGGGGAAGTTGGCAGTTACTTGCGGACAACAGGTTTTTACTGGTACAGAATCCAGGAATACTGGCTAGGTTAACTGCCCGCCGTTACATGACTGAAATACTGTTGAAAAACGGCGTTAAACCCAAAACAAACAAACAAACTAAAACTTGTACAACCGGAAATGTTAGCTCCTTAAATCTGTTAACTGTTCTGAATTCCCGAGTGAGTAGAAGGAATGAGCTGCATTCCCACCTCCCAAGGAGTTCCAACTGTCTCCTCCGTTGTCAATGCTGATAATGTTTTCCTGGTTGCTATTTGTGATTCACGTTGAATACTTTCTTTGCAAAATAAAGTAAATTCTTTGCAGGAGAAAATAGTTTCTGTTATCAAAAGAAGATTAGAGATAGCATTTTATAGCATTCTTATCTTAAAACATGCTTACTGGTTGGGAACCATTTTCCGGACACATTTTCATATTTCGGCTCCATTATTCCCTAAAAAAATATTTTACATAAATGAAGCCCACACTGCACAAATTTCAGCTCCTTCGACATCCGATGTTGTAATCAGCATCGTGTTGTGACGTAAAATATGGGTTCCATGGGGCCTCAAATGGGGTCACTTCAATAAGTTATTTTTCCCGTCAGGTAAACCAGTATCCGGACAAATATTTTGACGGTGTTTTCTTGTTAATTTGATATCAAAAAAAGTAATTAAACTATTTCTACACATTTCTTTATCATTCATCTCTTCAGAATTGCTCATGAAACATAACCCGTCGTTCAATAGCAGCTACGAAAGCAAACCGAGGTTGACTATAAAAAACTCGAATTTCGTCTTATACGAATTCTTGATAATTCCAATAGATATAGAATAAAATTAGTGCAAAAATCGACAGCCCTGCATCTTACGTAACTTTTAGCGTGAAATTAAAAGTTGAACATGTTATCAGCAGACAATCATTATGTAGTTTGATTATTTCTTCCCCACTTGATACCTTGGTATGTGTGAACTACTACGCATGCGCAATGCTATCTTCATGCCCCGTTAAGACAGAAAGTTGTTTTTTAAAAGCAGGTGAGTTATCATCAAAAACCCAAACATTATACAGCCTTATAAAACAGTGGTTTGTTGTAGACATGGAGAGCAAACATCTAAATGATCTAGATGAAACAATTACATGAATTACAACGAAATAAAGCGGATATTACATGTGTCTGGAAACTGGTCCTGTCCGGAAAATGGATCCCACATAAATTAATTTACTTGGCCTTCAAGATAATGAAATATGGACATTTAGCTTCTGAAAATAATAATCAAGTTAGTTCAATAGAAATTGTTTCTACATTGATAAAGATAGATAATCTATCTTACTTGTGTACGGAATAACTGCGGTTGTACCAAGGTACTATTCATTTTCTGGAAAGAAAATGCATAAAAGAATACTAGGCGTCTTCCTCTACCGGCTAAAGCTGTCGCTATATGATTTAAAACTATGTCAATCTATTCTTTGAAACATGGATTTTCTTATTGGTTATATATTCCTCTTTTAAACAAACGAATAAGCACATATTAACGTACAAACGAACTTACTGACAAAATGTTTTAAATGTTTGTTAACAAAATTGATTCAATATTTTGTTGCATGTTACCTGAACTTTCACTTATTAACGTTATAAATCCAGTCGAGGTTTTGCGCAGGTAAATGTAAATGTTGTGATCTTCAAAAAAAATCATTTTTAATCAACCTCTGTTGATAATAAAAAAAAAATACTTTGAAAAAGCAAAAGGTTTTAAAACAATTCTTTGAACTTAAAGGAAATGTCAGTAAATTCTTGATTTAGCATACATAAGTTTGAGCTCGCAAGAAAAAATTGATAATAAGGTTTAAGGTACACTATATTATAATTATTATCATTGTTTACAAAGTACAGAACTGATGATTAGTAAAATATTTTATACTAAGTCTTGAAAATAAACGAAAAGGACCATGTATGATAAGGGGTGTTTTGGGCCCCCAATTCAATTTTGTTTTTAAATGCATCATTAGACCATAAAATATGTCTATTTTCTTTATTTAGTTGCCAAATATCTAAATAAAGTCAGTATTTTTTGAAAAATACTGATTTATATATACATGCGTCCAAGTGTGTGAATATTTGCTTTATAAGGGGGTATGCTTTAAAAAAGTGTCATATTGAAGTTATTACTTAACTTAAATTAGAAATTTACTTGATCATTCATTGCTAATATAGTGTGAAATTTTTTTTGACATTTAATATCCATTATAATACTTGGATAAGAAAAGAAATATAAAGTGAGATAACTCTTCTTCACTCAAAACAACTAGAAATTAAGGTAAAAATTAACTAAAATGCATATTTTTTCAAATTTCCACCATAAAGACACATCATGAAATGTTAATTGTTTTATATCTATTTTATCTTATTTTGTAAGTTTAGAAATTGTCATGGTTACAAATCTAATGACTTGTTACCATGGTTACAGATTGATTTCATATGCATTTTTTAACAAGGCATCCATTATTTCTCCTCAATTACTCAAGTTTGGTTTGAGATATTAAAAAAAAGTCTATAGGTTAACTATAGTAAAACAAATGTGTGAGTCTGTGGTGTTAAAATAAAAACAAGAGGACTATAAAGTTCCCGGATTGCTCACCTGAATTACACTGCTTGCTTGAACAATTTTGGTAGGTTGCCATGCAAGGAAAATATTTGTCAAATTATTTTGAAATAGGGCATGTCTGTTCTGAGAAGATGGTTATAAAAGTTTCCACTAAATAAATATGGACAGGTATGGTGTAGAGGATAACATATGATAGAGACAATATAAATCTTTTTAAAAACTTGACGGGGTGGTTTTTAGCTCTACTTTTCGAAGAAACAGTAGAGCTATTGCACTCTCCCCGGCGTCGGCGTCACCGTTGGTTATTTTTTTTATTAAGACTAATATCTCTGTTACTATCAAAGCTTTTGAGTTGAAACTTTAAATACTTATTTACAATTAAAGTCTAAACCAGGAGAAACAATCCCCATTACTCTGATCTGATTTGAATTTTGACAGAATTATGCCCCTTTTTTACTTACAAGTTTTGGTTCAAGTTTTTGATGAAGTCAAATATCTCTATTACTATTAAAGCTTTTGACTTGATACTTGAAACTGTTGACGGACGGTCCACTGAAAACGGATGACAGACAATGAGCGATCACAAAAGTTCACCAAGAGCCTTTGGCTAAGGTGAGCTAAGAAAGAGCCAAAATTCATAAAATACTGGTGCAAAAGTGATGTACCTTGCGTCATATGATGTGGGTGATGATGTGAAACAACTACTTTAAGTTTAAATCAAATCTATTTAATAATAAGTGCAACAGAGTGAAATGCACAAAACATTAACCTGAGTGTCTAAGTAAAAAAGGCAGATAATTCATGATATCCTGGTGTAAGAGTTATGGTTCTAGTATCTTAGAAGTGAGTGATGTTATGGAACAACTATTTTAAGTTTGAATCAAAACCTCTTTGTAATAACAGAGATATAGTGAAAATGCATCGAAATGAACCTTAAATTCTAAGTAAAAGGGAAACATAATTCATGAAATATTGCTGCTAGAATTATGAACCTTGAGTCATTTCATGTGGGTGATGATGTGGAACAACTTTTTTAAGTTTGAATCAAATCCATTTAGAAACAAGGCAGTCTGAAAGACAGCTAAATCCCCCGCCACTGCTATGGATAGTGAAAGGGTAAATCTTTGACCTTAAGCAGTGACCTTGACCTTGAACTGACATGGCTGACTCATGAATTCTGCACGTCTTGATGAGGTGATCATTTGACCCAAGTTTGATGAAAATCCTTCAAGGGGTTTAGGAGATACAGAGTGGACAGGCTCAAACCTTTGACCCTCAGCTGTGACCTTGACCTTGAGTCGGCATGGCTGACTCATAAGTTCTGCACGTCGTCTTGATGAGGTGATCATTTGACCCATGTTTTATAGAATTCCTTCAAAGGCTTTAGGAGACATAGAGCGGACACAAAATGGAAGGCTGAAACCTTTGACCTTGAATTGTGACCTTGACCTTGAGCTGATAAGGCAGACTCGTGAGTTCGGCACATCGTCTTGATGAGGTGACCATTTGACCCAAAATTTATAGAATTCCTTCAAGGGCTTTAGCAGATATATAGCGGACACAAAATGGAAGGCTCAAACCTTTGACCTTGAGTTAACAAGGCAGACTCGTGAGTTCTGCACATCGTCTTGATGAGGTGATCATTTGACCCAAGTTTCATGAAAATCCTTCAAGGGGTTTAGGAGATATGGAGCGGACACAAAAGTGTTACGGAAGGACAGACGGAGACCATTCCTATAACACCCCCGCCACTTGTGGCGGGGGATTAATAAGTGAGACAGAATGAAAGTGCATCAAAACTTCAAACTGAAATTCTAAGTAAAAGGGGAGATAATTCATGAAATATTGGTGATGGAGATCTGTGTGTCATATGATGTGGGTAAAGATGACGAATAACTATTTTAAGTTTGAAACAAAGTCTTCGAGTAGTTACGGAGATAAAGAGAAAGTTCATCAAAACTTTAACCAAGGTGACGCAGAAACACGCCGAGGCCAAGTAGGACAGCTCTCCATACTTCGTATATCTGAGCTAACAAACTTAAATGTTTCCGTGTAACATTGACCTTTGAATCACTGCATCAAATCTTGCATGCAACAAGTTGGCTGAATAATACTGATAACAGAGTATCAATCCAGACAGAAAAGAATTATGTATAGTCCTCAATGAATTGCACTCTTTGGACCTTCAAATGCCACCATGTTTTTGGAAAAAAGAGTAGTTGAAATCGTGCAAGCAGTCCATCACCTTGTTAAAAGTTTTCTTTGAAAGAATAACTGAAAATGATGCTATATTTTATTTCAAATGTAATTTCTGGACAAAGATCTGACAGACTGGACTAGCCGACAGACGGAATAGCAGAATCCTGTATGTATAAAGAAATAAAATCTGGAAAGTAGATCCCTCGGAAGCACCGAGAACAAGGCAAATAGTGAAAATTGCAGACTCGGTTTGATTGAGTCTGTTCATGGGCAGTAATGGAAAAAGCAACACTGCCCACGCCCCCTAGCACCGGCTTAAGCAGTATTCAATCTTCAAGTCTAAATGTGTTGATATCAATGATCCCGAAGGACCAGAAAATATAACAACACTAAAAACTCACTTTCAAATGTAAGGGGTCTAATAACAACACATTTAACTAATACCAGTAAAATATCAGTCCTGTAATTATTTCAAAATAGCTTATAATGATGAGTACTTGACACACTATAAAGAGTTATTAGATAATAGATTCTATCAATGATAAGTAATGTAACAAAACTGACAAAAGTTTGATAAATCAACCAATATATTATACAACAGACGGTAGTTTGTTTATTCTGTTGAGTTCAACATTATTTTAATTAGGTATGAAAGTCTGTATTTACACATCCTATTTATATTTTAGAGCATTGTCAATAACTTGTGTGATGAATTAAAAACAAATCACTCCTAGACATACTAAATCAAATCCTTGAAATTAAAATCCTATTTTCCGCAGTTTTCACACACTGTTGACACAAAAACATTCAAGTCTAAATCCTGAATCAACTTTGTTTGCTTTCATTCCTGTTGTAGTTTACTTGGGTATGTCTTTGAGGACTAGTTATAGGAAATAAGATAAAGCAAGTCTTTCTTTGTGGTATGAGTTCCATCATGAAAATAAGCCATTCTCATAGTCTCAAACAATGTGCAGTTTCTGTAGCCTGAAAGTGTTTGTCTCCATATGTTATCCATTTCTGTAACACCAATTCATTCCTGAAATAAAAAGTGAAGACATAAACTGAAGTGCACATTATCATTTAAATAGTTGTTTAATTAAAACAGTTAATTGCAGAAGAAAAAAATATACAAGAAAAGTTGTAAGTATATTTTTTTTTACTCTGCACCACTTTACACTGGTTCCATTGAAGTGTATAATTATATATATCATTCAGTAGTAGCAAAAATAATATCCAGAAAACAAGAGTGTCATTGACCCTAAAGTGCTCACCTGTGTTCAAAGCTTCAAGTGTGTTTGTGTAATGGTACCAGTACAGATTTGGGCTTCTTCTATGTTAGCCTATATTGTACAATTTATTTGACCTGTCAAAACATGTTCCCGGCTTTCATTATATTCTGTTCATGCCTTAACATGGGTATGGCATTTTTGGCCTTATTGCAGTAATCTGGAGAATTATGGTAGACAGTCAAACCCTTATATCACATGCCGAATATCAAAGCTGTAGAGATAAAGAATTCAAAATCAGACTGGCAGTTTCTGTGATGAAAATTTTTAAGGTATTTTTTTCCTTTTTGGCTGCAATGGAAACCAGAACTCTGCATGGATAACTTAGATTTGAAGTGCAATAAGCCCCCTTAACTAGAGGCCCACAGGAAACATGTCGAGCCCACCCTTTGACCTCTGTGACCTTGACCTTTGAGATAGGAACCTTGGGTTTGCAAATGTGCTCTGTCTTATTGAGATTAACATTCATGCCAAATATAAACATGATTACTTCATGCATGTCAAAGTTATGGCCGAGAGATTCAAATCTAGACAGACGGACGGACACACATACATAGCACAGCCATTATTGCTTGACAAAAATATATGTAAAGCAATTTAAAATATTGTCATAAAAATCTTACTGTTTAATGAAGGCTGTAACGCTGACTGCAGTATCTTTATTTGCTCAACGTCATTATACAATGTAGCATACAGGTTACTGAAAACAAAAAGTTAATATGCATGTTTTTTTCTGAGAAATGAATATACAGCTCAGTAAACTGCTTTAAATTTCAAGGTATTTAAGTAACTTTTCAATTTTTCACCTTTTTTATGTAATGGGTTATTAAATAAATTTGCTCCCTTCAGCTGAAATCTGTTAGAATAACTACAAGATGCTTTTGTCCCAAAAACATATGTCTCCCCACTATGTATACCTTAAGCTCTGTCAGCCATTTTATGCAGCGAGGCGGAACGTATTCGCCATATGCAAAACTAGGCTTGGTTTTGATCACTGATTCACTCCTGTGAAGTTTCTTCGAAGTCCAGCCAGCAGTTTGACCTAAGAAAGCCGGCCAAGCTTAATCAGGATAGACGGACGGAAAGACAGATCTATGGCAAAGGCAGAAACAGTATATCTCCGCCATGTGACCCAATCATTTTTAATGTGAGCTTCATTAACTTGTAAATGAAAAAAGAGCTATATGATCAACTGACCTATAATGTTAATTAAAGGAATGTTCAATATTTAAGTTTTCAACCGGTTCTTGCGGATTAATCAGAAAGAGAATTTATGATACCCCTTGAAACAAAATTCATAACTCACACAATTCAATGTGAAGATCAATTAATCAGATCATGAGAAGAACTTGTTTAGTTTCTTTTCTAGCTTTAGCTCTGGCAGCTCTTGAATGCAATCAAACTTTCTCACAATGTCTGGTCCTCTGAAAAAGAAATATTTATATCATGAATAAATTTGGAAACATAATACTATGCATTCTTTCTGTAACATCCGAGAAGATATTACACTGAACTCTCCCTAGGAAATATGTACCTACACACCGATTTGTGGGAAGCTACGTCCCCAACTGCTGAAATGTATTCTACGAGGCCCTCGTACAAGAAATGTGATGGTTTTCATGTCTTCGACGATTTTTCATATCGAAACTGAGAGTAGGCATTTTAAGGTAGCAGACCACTACTGAACAGCATTTCAAATAGGAACTATTCAACTCCCTGTTTTCTTTCTACATTTTTTATTTATTGTTGTCAATTAATGACTGTGGAACTTTCTTGAAAAACATGTGTACCAGGAAGAAGAGACGTTACCTAAAGATACATATAAAATGTCTTAAATATTTATAGATTATATGTCATGAAACAATGAAAGATTTTAAGTCGTGATCTTTAACCTGTATAGTATTCTGAAACTTGGTATTATGGATTATCCAGACAACAAATTCATAAAAATATTTCTAGCAAATGTATACACTCACACAATTTGGTAACGTGAAGTTTCTGTGGTTCATGAAAAAAGTTGTTGAAATACTTTTTTCAGGATTTCATACACAATCTGGCAGCTCCAAAGTAATCAGACTATCTCACAATAACTTGTTCACTGAAAAAGAAATTTATACTTATCTATAAAGTATTGTGAAAGTGTAACGAAATAATATGAGCCACGCCACGAGAAAACCAACATAGTGCATTTGCAACCAGCATGGATCCAGACCAACCTGCGCATCTGTGCAGTCTGGTCAGGATCCATACTGTTCGCTTTCAAAGCCTATTGCAATTAGAGAAACCGTTAGCGAACAGCATGGATCCTGACCAGACTGCACATAAGCTGGTCGCAAAGCCACTATGTTGGTTTCCTCATGGCATGGCTCATATTTTGCCACGGATCATATCTAATGACATTTTATATAAAAAAAAAAACAAAAACAAATTTGTACTTTTGTGCTCACGTCATAAGCTTGCTTAAATCAAAATTCGAATTATTTTCTGTGAATCAAATCTTCAAACACAATTAACTCTTAATCGTTACATTACAAAATGTATCATTCAATCTTATATTGGACAAAATTAGTAAAACAACAACAAAAACATAACTGGAACCCTTTTAAACAATGACAATTACAATTTCATAAGAAGCTCTTTTCCTAACATAAAATATCAATCATATATAACCAGATGATGAAAAAAAAAAAACACTAATGTATACTGTTACAAACATTAAAGTAAGTGTCTAGCCGTCTGGTAATTGGACTTCTAGCCTGCTAGCCGGGTACCGGACGACTAGCAAATCCTGACCTCAGGGTATTTTCTAGCCTGAATAAGTAATGATTTTATATATATATAGTTTCAACTGTTATTTTCTTATGATATCAATACTTATCAGTGTAAACAAAATATTGTGTGAAATTCTAACACGAACCGATTTACTTTCCTATTAAACACAGAAGGCAGAAAACAGTTAATTATTATACAACAAATCACTGTTCTGACGTCACAATTATTACGGCATGGCATCAAACGGCATAGCAGCGCGCTGGAAAAGAAACCGATTGAAAATTGGCAAATAGTTAATGAATGCCGTCAAGGATGTACGTAAAAATCCTTGGTAACGTGTTAGAATCAAAATAATATATATCTCATTTAGTGATTTGCTCTTGAATAAATCATTGTTTGTCGTTAAGATGCGTATCATTATATCACTCGGGCTGTACCCTCGTGATATAATTCCTTCACAACTTTACTCCAAACAATGATTTATTCAACAACAAATCACTGGATGAGATATATTATTTCTTTCACAAACCAAAGTATTTTCATCGACTAGAAGTTGATATTAACGAATGAGAGCGTGTTTATATACAAATCCGTTGATATTCTAATTTTGTAAATGATAAATCAGCCAAATTCTTTCATAAAATTTTATGAAAGAATTTGGCTGATCTAATAGCCTGGTTACACATCATTGATCGCCAAACGTCCATGACTTTTTTATTTTGTAAAAAGTGATGTTATTCTAAAGGCCTAAACTTTAATTCTTAAAACACAAATTTATAAAATAAATTGATGAATGGAAAGCAGTTCATTATTTTTGACTTTTATTTCGAAATAAAACGGATTAATTATGAATGCTTAACTACTGTTTTTCCAAAAGTTTTGATATACTAAAATACGAAACCTGTAAGTATTTTAAAACTGTTCTTTTTTTTGAAAATCCAGTGAAAAAGTTGTCAAAATTTAAAAATTCCGATCCCACAAAGCATTATTTTTCCCGCCACCAGATGAACAGATTTTAATAATGAGTGACGACACTGCCATCATTGATTTAGGCATTACATGAATAATGCTTTGATTTATTCGAGACAATTAAAACTAAATCTTTAGTATGTATGCACACATGATTTTTTTTGTTGCATTTTTTCTTTATAAAATGCAAGATTAATCCTTTATCTTTCAAATAATTCATATCGTTGAGATGTAGTTTTAATTTCATTTTCTTCAAAATTTGGGGGCTAAAACTGTGCCTTATCATACATGGTCCTTATCACATTTTGTAAAAGTACATCGCATCATAATTGCAGATATGCGACAGTAAATCTGAATATCAGCAATTTCAGCATTGAAATGATTTAGTTATTGGTATTTAATGGACAAAAGTTCTAAGAAAAAATTAAAACACATTAGACTTGCTGCGAGAAGTAACTGTACATAATGAACGTTATGTCTCATTGCATGATTTAAATACTTACCGACGTTATCCACATGCTCTTTTGGATGGTCGTTTGTTCTACAAATGTACCTTCCCGAACCTGAGACAATGCCAAGAGGGGCACCTGGGGATTTGCTTTTCCATTAAGACCTTGAAATTTGCTGTATGGTCTAATTTTTGTCGTTTTTATCACCAAATTATTTGCATTAAAACCGCGAAAATGCAATGTGGAACTGTGTTACGATAATTTACCTTACGATAATGTTTTTGTTATATATTGTATATTTGTATGGTCATCATGAACAAACATTTAATATTAACTTTTAACCATTTTCATGTAAAACTTCAACAGCAACACTTCTATATTTCTTAAATTGTTATTCATCCCTATTCTAAAAACACTACTACATTTTGTATGTGTGCATCTGTTATTTGGATTGATAGTAAAATAAATAAAAATGAGTATGCGACAAAATGTATATGTATTTTTTTTCAAACAAATAGAAGCAGTATGCTTATTAATGCTACTTTGATATGTGAACATACATTACAATTACTCGGATAAGACATTTTAAACCTGTTTGTTTCCATCAAGTGCGGCTTAGAATATATATATATGACAATGATAAACTGATATAGTGAGTGAAAATAAATGTTAGATATTAATTTTCTCCATCAACAATGTAATTGGTAATTCATTAAGACATCTTGCACAATTGATACGAAATAAAATTTGTACCACTAGTCACTTTCACAACATCTACATTTTATCAAATTTTGAGAGAAAACATTTTCGTTTATAATATGTGGATGGTCATTTAAAACATGTTAAAAAATGTTGGCTTAATAAATCTGTTTACTGTTTAAAATTCCCGATACTCTAAATTTGCAAACTGGTTTAACATCCTGATTTACATAACATGTTTGTCTTTGACGGTCTTAAATAAAAACAAAACATAAAACATTCCAGAAAAATACGACAAGAAAAGAATGCTAATTTTGCGTGGTAAGCAGCAGTAAAGGAATTAACCTAAATCGAAATTGTCCCGGGTTGCTGTTTTTCTAATATTATATATATAGCTTTTACTTAAAAGCATTAAAGCAAAATAACAGCATTGTTTTACTACTTTCGCGTATAGCGTGTTAACAGTTGCGAAGAATAACTAAGAACACTCATATTTTGTTTGAGTAGTCATGAGATATTGTGCACTTCATGAAAAAGTATGTTCGAATACAATGGCAATATACTTAAAAACGTTAGGATTTCAGCTTTAGTGATATAACCTGGCTGAAGGTATTCAAACATTTATTTATAGTTGTACGGCTGGCAACTATTTTATAAATTCTGAGAATAAATCACCCCGAGAACAATCTATTTCACAAATTAAAGATAATAGGTAAGGGTAGATTTTTTCGGAAGCACAGAGCCCACAAACACATCCTCACAGCCAGGCATTTGCAAAGCAGGCCCGCAACAAAAAGAAGCTGTAAAGGAAAAATATAGACGGGATGCCTCAAAAATCCAACACGTACATTTTAATTTCACACAAAACACAGAAAAAGGGGGAGGAAGGGACAGAAGGTAGAAAGGCGGGGGAGGGGGGTGTTTTGAAAGTGGAACAAGGATGAATATACAGAAGGTAATTCTATGTTCCTTAATCACAGATACCCTGGAACGTAAACGACAGCAGCGCAGACACTCATGTACGAAAGACAAACACACACATATAATTTACATAGATAAACAGACAAGTAAAATGTAACAACACTGTAGCGCACCGCCAAAGACACACAGACGCACAAGCACACAAACACACAAGCACACAAACACACACACATAAGCAGGAAAAAAAAACAACAATCGGGCACCACCTTAGGATTCCTGCAGCCAAAATTAAGGTGGGCACGATACCTTACTCATAGTAAAAGGGGAGGGGATGCCAAAGCAAGGGAGCGCAATTGCAAGAGGAAAGGATTGGGAGGGTGGAGGGGTGATGGGGGGGGGGGGGGGGAGGAGAAAAAGGAAAGTAACGCGAACAACAAACAAGACAACATACGCAACACAAAATACAAGACAGACAGAAAACAAGTTAAAAATAGGGGCACCGCCTTGGAACGGTCAGTAACCTATATAAAGGAAACTGGGGGTTCAAAAGCGTTTAGGGCATGCCAACCTCGCAATTACCCTATTTCCAACAAGTTAGACAACACAATATAGATAAAATCATTCCCTGCTGAGAAAGGCTCTAACATTAGTGAAAAAATACCAGATCATATTAAGTAAAACATGAAATTATGTTAAAACTAAGGTATATTTACACCTATGTTCTCAACAACTTGTCTGAAGTCAGAGAACAAAGAGGCACGACTAAGAAAGCTGCAAGAAATTTCCACTCCCTCTGTCCATTTTATGTAGGCATCAAGGAGTCTTACACTTTATTAGTCATCGCATCATCAAATAGGAAAGCGTAGCAATTAACTGTAGAGGGGTCAATCACCAAACAGGCACTGTGCTTCACGCTATTCACATCGTATCCTCTTTTGATAAACTTTCTAACATATTTTACAAATATCTGATTAAATAAGGACTATGTATAATTTTCCGAATTTTATAAACTACATCTCCATAGTATTCCTGGTGTGTAAGACCAAGTCTTTTAAGGTTAGTATTATATTTCTTTAACAGTTCGGACTATCTGTAGTAAAATTTACTGAAAGCTTTCCTTAGCTTATGATAACGGTATCCCTGTTGTAATAAGTTTTTGGTGATATGAAGATTTCTATCATTAAAATGCTCTAACTATGAGCAAGCTCTTTCAAAACAAAAAAGTTTCTACTCTAGTAGAAATTAAATCTTTGTTCTTTATTACTTCCCTTTTAGGGCCCTGACTGAATAAGCTCATGTGCAGCATTGAAACTAATGCTTTTCTTTCTATGTAAGTACGCATATTTTAATTCTAGACAGTTGCTTTATCTGACTTTTTTTCATAAAAATAAGTTTTATGGAACTTTAACGTGACACGAAAATCTTACATTTTACAGCAGACGTACCCACATCAGTGCTACTTATCAGCTACACGAGACTGTATTATGCGTTGTTGAAATTACACTGTCACAACAGCCTGCAGGTATCCTTATGCATTTAGACACATTCAATTAAATCTATGCTAAAATGTTACATGAAGTTCCATCTTTAAGTAGTTAGTTCTCGTATCCACTGTATAGCGTTATCTGCGTGGCGTTTCAAAACTCATGGTAGCATAGGAGAAACATGTTTGACAGTCTGGAAGCAACAAGAAGAGAAAATAGAATCACAATATATGCACGAAATTAATGCAGTAGTTGCATGCTTACTACCTGTAGGGCTAAATCTTGCCCTGTCATGCTCTGTTCGCTTGTTTCACATATTCAGATAATGTTTAATTACAATACGTCTTGTAACAAGAGTATCGAAACATCAACTGCAACATTTAGACAGTCCTTTAGATGTTTGTGTTCATTTGCTTATAAATCTACGTTAATGGACCCGTCACGTATAATCCATATGCAATTTTGGCATTTTCCGTTTTTCAAGCGTCCAATCAAAACATACGTTTGAAGAATACTGATTTGCCTAATAATATTGCGACTGTCAATGAGGGGTTTTTGCGGTCGTTACCTCAAGAACTTGTTTCGTACAGGTACGTTTTATACTATTATCGCTACAAAAATCAAAGTCAGAAATTTGACAACTGAAAAATGGTGGAAAGTACTCTTACCATCACGAGTTTATGGGATCATTTACCAGTAGTGTCTTTGCAACTAACCGTTTCCAGGCGGTGTCTAGTTTTGCTTCTTGATGTGTCTGTTTTGGCATTGTTGAAGACCTGTTTTACTTAATCTATGCAAACCATCGTGTACACAACTAGCTATAAACTATTTGATCTTGATCTAAGCTCTTAAAGTATGATATACTTAGTATATCCCTAGGAAAGACTGGTTTCTGGTTACGTTGATACATCTCTAAGAAAAATTTGTTCTTGGCCAGTTTGCTGTTGTCTTATTGTACATTTCTAGAAATGTCTGGTTCATGACCACGACCACGTAGATGTGTCTGTAGTTTCGCCAGTGTTCAATAGCAAATGTATATGTTAGTTACAGTGATTATTTTTTAAAAAATCGTCTACATCATTCTATTGTATGCTAAAACTTTTCTTCTCTCAGTTAATTGCACTCTGACGTGATATGCAAATTATCTTGCGAAGATTTACAAGCAAGATGAAGAACATTCATTTTGTTTTACATGGACATGAAAAAGTATTTTTTCGATTTCCGTTCCTTAAATTCGAACAGTTATTAAATATGCAAAAGTAAGTGTTAGAACGTCATGATAAAAGCTATTACAACCTGTAACATAACATATTTAAAGTGTGTTAACATATTTTTAAGGGATGAATTGTTGTTCTCGTTTATAAAATGCAGGAGTAAACATAGATTCCCCGATCTATTGTTTTGTAAACCATTCTCATGAATATGAAACTTCGGATAAGCTTTTGAGTGCATCAGCACAAGCATATTAATCCAATCATAACAGTTTGTTTGTTTGTTTTGTGGGGGTTTACGTCTCACCGTCACAAGCGTAGGTCTTATGACGACTTTCCAGCTTTGATAGGGTAGGAAGACCCCAGTTGCGCCTCCTGATATCTTGAGTTTAAGCGTGTCTGACATTAAGTAAAATTGAAAAAAATAAGGGTACAAAAAATATAATTACCCACTTAATGGTTTAGGAATTCCAGGTCTTATAGGTTACTATGTTTATCAGTATTATATCAGCATAAATGTCACTAACAAATCACTTTCATTTTTACATGGTGGCATAATTACCCCATCCACCCGTTAGGTATCTAACTCTATGTCATGAGTCTATTTGTTCCTTAAATAAATTTCTAACAGAATATATTAAAACTGAAAAATGTCAGAAAATGTTGCTCAAATGTGATTGGCCACCTCTAAAAGAAGGAGAAATAGTCCTACTAACTTTGTTTGTCAAACAAACTAACACTAGAATTGAAATCGATGTATCTTGGATGCAATTGGTATCCTTAGGAAAAAACCATCACCACTTGAGTGAAAGCAAGTACAACATATTATTATTGGAAACGACCTAAAATTGAATTGTATATACATGTAGATACGTTGTATATGGTACGAACCGGGTAGGCACCGTAAAATGTAAATGATAAACATTTTGTTCTCTTGTTGATGAAGTAGTTTGCTGTTGTTTGAAACAAGTTTATTCCTATTTGGACTGTGGGGATGTCTAGTCACAAATGTGCTTCAATACCATCTTATTTCTGTGTCTTTGGTTACGTTCCAGTACAGTGTTATTTTTAATATGCAGTTTGTCTATATACACACAGTTTAATACGTTATGTCTGATGTTTTGTATAATTTTTTATCTCACAGTCTCCACTCACTTTTATATTTGTTTTAAGATAATGACATTGTGTTTGAAGACTTCGTATTTATTTAGAGACTTAGAGGGCGTGGACGGTAGCAGGCATTTCAACTACCGTCCATGAACAGGCTCAATCAAACCGAGCCTGCAACATTTTCATTTGTGTTGTGTCGTGTTGAGCGACCTGTATAGTTTGAACTTTTTCTATTTTGAATTTGTATGTATTAGTACAAAACATCTCTTCTGTGCTATGTGTGGCTCTCGTTGTGGGTGATAATGATGTGCAACATTTACAAGGAATTTTCTTTTACTTTCCTTTTGATTATGCTATTTAGAATTGTCGTTTGACAAGAACAAGAAAAAATATGGCGTGAACCACAATACTCTCTTTTCACTGAAGTGCGCAGTTCTATATTTCCAAGCGAAAGCAATACATATATGACATGAAATGAAAGACGGATGAATAATACAATGAATGAAATGAACTATTACCTGTAAAGGCACAAACAATGCACAAGACAAGAACAAGAAAAATATTGGCGTGATCCACAATATTCTCTATTTACTGAAGTGCACATGCGTGACATTAGAGTGCGTTTGAATCTTGAAAATAGTGAAGGTGGATTTGGGGTAATTTCCACGTTACTATTATTTTGCAACGTAGACAAGTTTTGTACGAATTCACCATTAGATGCTGGTTCCCGCTTCTTAATACTCACAAGTATTTTAAGTTCGAATGTTAGCCTTTTGTATATCTTTGAAAAATATAACCATCGGGAATATTATCCAGTTTACAATATTTAAAGTTAAAACAATCTAATACAACTTTAAGTTCAACCTAAACTTATGCGTTCGCCTGTATTTACATATTATTGCAGACGAGAGAAACAAAGTTTACAAGATGGAAATTAATGATACGGTTTTAGCTTAGCAGATAATTGATTATGTAAAACCTGTTGATGCTTATAGAGTTTTTTCCTGACAGTGTAATATCAACATCTGTCAGAACAGACTCGACGAATCATTTGCGGGTGGTAGCTGAAGTTACGTTTTGTACATTAAAATTAAAGGCAGATAAACGTGCTAAGGTAGTGGACCCGTAATGACAGTCCGCAAATTTTGGCATTATCCGTTTCCTTGGGAAAGCCAGGTGACATTTAAGCTACATTTACGCCCGAAGACTGCTAAATACGAGAATACATAATCACATGGGAATTGCCGAGTTTTATTATGTGTCCGCCACCTTAGACAGAAGGTGACTGATTTTAATAAATTGTACTTTTATATTAAGATAATGAGATATCTAAATTTGCAAATATTTGTTACGGTAACAATCAGAACCACTGGTACCAGAAAATAAAGAGAGAGAATGCTACTGTACATATTAAATCCTACCCCTAGGTATTCTATAAAAACAAAGGTCAATCGCGCATTTCTCACATCAAACTCGCAGTTTGGTAAATGGTAACTCGAAATGATGAATGAAAGTCTTCGTAGAAATAATTTTGAATTTGAAATCACACAATTGTACACATTTGTATTGTTATTTAATTCACATTGCACATTTATGTTGCATATACACAGTCTAGCGTATATGTGTAGTTAAAACGAAGATTGACATACATTTCCATTTCAGCCAGTCAGAAAATATTTTTTTAACTATATCGGAACGACATTAAGAAAGTTCATCCAAGAGTGTTTTTTTCTGTAACGATGATGGAAATGTAAATAACGTGGAGTGTCTCTGTAATAAGAGTATAAAGGCAATAAGGCAATGTGACCGGTGCACGATGTAAGATAAATTACCAGTTGTTCAATATACATAGTACCCATTTACCGACTGCGCGTTTTATGTGAGAAATGCGCGATTGAAATTGCTTATTATATGTTCCCGTTCATGACCATGGTTATTATTGTATACATAGGGGCAGAGTATAGTATGTATAAGTCGTTGTTTTGTATTGGCTAAACACCTCAATTCTAGGCACATTCGAATCCTAAGTTTCCATAAAAAATTAAACTAACTTAACTTAAATTGCATGATTAAATATCGAAAACTACTTTCTACGCTCATGAAATATTTCGATATTTCTTAATATCCACTTACTTTCAAAACACCAAACTTTGTAGATAATGGGAAAGAAAGTAATCAGTTAATGCAAAGATATTTTCAATTTAAAGACATTTCAACAATTCTTGACAGTGTTTGATAGTAAATTATAAAATGTAAACGGAATTTCTAGGGAAATTAAGCCAATGTTCGTTTAACAGGATTGAATTGCGTTACAATGATGTTTGGCCAAACATAGCGCGTTTGTCAAATTACCATGTTTCAATGTCTTCTACAGGCATAAAATTTAAAACATTTAGCAACTTGCCAACCAACGAGCAAAAACAGTGCTACAAAACACAATTGCAGCAGAGAGGTGGCGTGTGTAGACTTCACTGAATTTGAATATTACAATTTTGAATTGTAAAGAATATTCATCTTACAAATATGGTAAACACGCTTTTATGGTAAACAATTTGTTGTTCTTGTATGTTAAGCAACATGCCTTTTTGCTGCTCAACCTGTTGTAAAGTGCATATAAAGGTTTGCCAACCAACAAGCAAAAACCGTGCTACAAGAATAAATTGCAGCAGAGAAATGTTGTGTGTACACTTCATTGAGTTGGAATATTACAATTTCGACTCAAAATGTATATTCATCTTACATGTATGATAAACACGCTTTTAAGTAATTCCTCTGATACTGAATGGTTTACAGTTTTCAATAAAGCAACAAAGTACATTTCGCTGTCGTTTAAAAACTTTTATTGTTTTTCCCTTAGAAAAATATGGCGTATTTATGCAAATATGAATACTAACATATAAAAAAAAAATATGTATGTAAACAAATTAAACAAATCATGAGTGGAAAATCTGTCAAACATATTTCGTATGCAGAATATTAGTGCAGAAATCAGTGTAAGTTCAGAGATAAGTAAAAGTTGTTTTCAAATTAAATTTCTCGTATTGCTCTATTAACTAGATTATAGCCTAACATTATGCAACAACTGCCTTGCTAGATGTCTGGCTAACCAGACTGTGGGAAGGTAAACAGCCAAATAAATACATTTTATTGCCGTAAGATGTCAGACTACGAAAATTACAGTTTAAGTTATTCTATAATGACTTTCACAGACGGGGTAACAGTTGTGCTTTGCGTCGAGGAAATAAAAGGACTGTAGTTATGGTTTTGAACTCTTTAATGGCACGATGAGTTTTGCAGAGCTACACATTTGAAAAACTATTTAAACGAATATCCGAAACAATTATTCCAGATGCTTTATAATATATATGCTAACCGAGACCCGAGTATACATGAAAACGCTTAATCAGATCCAATATGTAGTACAGTTCGGTTATGTATATAAAACATAATTAAACTCTACTTTATTGTATTAGTGGAATTGTTGTGAAATATGCATGTCCTTCTTTACTACTATGTGCCTTGCCGCCATTGGTCTCGTTGTTCCCATAAAGTCCATCTATCAATGTTGCAGATATTCATTTAAATATATATATAAAAATACGAGCAGTGTGATCCATCAAGAAGGTCAGGCATAAGTACTTCCTAGTTTTTTTTACCTTAATTATTACTTCAGAAAAGGATCAGAAAAAGAAATTAAAAGCTTATTACAGTTATGAATCACTATAAAAAGTAAAAGCAAGATTGAGACGTTTCAATCATGATTAGAAATATGTATTAATTGCTAACACCAGGTTAAATCATTATATACTTTATTGATTGTATAACTTCTTTATGGTACTGGTATTTGCAGTCATTTAACATGTTCTTACAAGTCTGAAACATATTTTTTGTCAATTATCGAATACTTGCTCAGGTCAAATTCATGAACAAGCTCACATTCAAATATATGCAAAATATGTTGTTGTGTTATATATGACTTAGCAAATATTATTCAGTATGAATTCTAAAATGACAACCTATTATATTATATTGATAAACGTTTTCGGTGACGATAAATTGGGACCAAGAAATATTTGATATGCTATATTACGTACGCGAAAACTGAAATCAAAATTGAAATATGCGTACAAATTATTCTAATGTTTGTATAAGAATGCAGTAGTTTTGCTTTCCGATTATTAGCGTCCGCAAATAAAGGGCCTTTTACAAATACAAAACTAAGAATTATCGTATAATGGATCCCATCCAGTTCGAATTGGGTAAACGCCGCATTGGATAATTAAGGTGAGTTGCACCTTCGTGAAATTATTCCGCTGAAGATATTACTTATGTTGTGTTAAAACAGACTTTTGTAATTGCTTTTAGATTGACTTTTCTAAGAATAAAGTGACTAAGAACGATGTAAAGAATTATCTAAATGTATTTCTGACTGATATACCGTACATGAACATCTGATAGCATGTGAATAATTTCAATATAAAAAATAGAAGAAGGGTAATACCCGAATATTGCCCTAATGAGACTTAGATAATTTTTAACAAGATCTATGACTATATTTCTTAGCCCTTTCCCTGCTAAATTTTTATAATGAACTTGTAAATCTTTCAATTTGGACAGTACCATTAACTGTTAAAAGGTGTGCTTACCAAAAAAGGTACTGACTGAATGGCGAACAGTGTATATCTTGATCAGACGGATGTGCTGGCTGATCATGATCTACACTGGTCGCAAAGGCAGATTCAGTCGTGTCCAGCAGGGTTAATACAAAATGTATCATTCATGTGGTCACACCTTGGAGCAGAACTTTATTTGACCTCTTTTCAGCTCGATTTTCAAAGTCAGACACACATTTTGTAATTACATTGTTGTAAAACGAGTATAACATACATCATGTTGAATACTAGGTAGTTACAATATTATAATGTTACAATGTAATATTCATTTGCCAGCATAATGTTGTTAATTTTGCCTTCGAAGTTTGAATAATTTAGAGAATATTTCTAGCAACTTATAACCAAGCAATAACCGTATACAATTATAAATGTATATGGTCCTTAATATTTTATAACTTTCAAAAAAAGAAAAGAATCAAACATGTTTGTTCTTTGATATAACTTAGATGGATTATTATTCTGACAGGAAAATATAACATTTCAGTAAGAAGTTAGACGTTTTATTTTGATATCCTTAATTTTTGTGATGTTTCTAATTGAATTTAAGCACATATACTAGCAGAAGGGTCAGGGATATGTATACAAGAGGGTTGATACCACAATTATATTTAGTAATAAAAGTAAAACAATCCACACAAACCATTCGTATTGTTGACTATTGTCGTATTTGTAAGCCCAAAAATCATTGATTATAATTAGTCAATGTTTTAATATTTAGCAGTCTATTCAATTCTGGCAATGATGCAATTTCAATGATATATCGTAATCACGTCTGTTATACAGAAAGCGTTTCACGTATTGTTGGAATGTCACGTAAAATCGATTTCTGTTTTAAATCTCTGTTTCTAACATACACGGACTATTACATAAAACTAATTTCTGCTTTTAAAAGTGGTGGAAACAAATTCTGCATGAATAATTGATGCCTGGGGAAAATACAATGTTTTTATCCACTTTCCTTTCTGTAAACCCCTTGATTTTGTTTGTGTGGAAATGTATATTATAAATCAAGTTTACATAAATATTGCAAAATAAATGACATTTACGCAGTATACACATTTAAAAGCGGTGAACCTACTGGATTTCACATCTGTATCAAATGAACGACTAAAATTCCATTAATGATAAAGAGAACAGGAGGGCCAAGATGGCCCTAGGTCGCTCACCTGAGAAACACACCATAACAGTGTAAACATATTTGACCTAGTGATTTCATAGAAGCAAATATTCTCATCAAATTTTATTAAGATTGGACTAAAAATGTGGTCTTTTAAGTGTAAACAAATATTTTCTTTAATTTGACCTAGTGACCTAGTTTTTCAGCCAAGATGACCTACATTCGAATTTGACCTAGATTTGATCAAGGCAATCATTCTGACTAAACTTAATCAACCTCAATTGAAAAATACAGCCCCTATCGCATATAAAACGTTTTTCTTTGATTTGTCCTAGCGACCTAGTTTCTGACTAGTATTCAAACTTGATCTTAATTTCATCCAGGCTATCATGCTGACCAAATTTCATGAAGATCAAGTGAAAAATGCAGTCTCTTTTGCATATACAAGGTTTTTCTTTGATTTGACCTAGTGACCTAGTTTTAAACCACAGATGACCCATATTCTAACTTGACCTAGATTTTATCAAAGCAATTATTCTGACTAAATCTTATGAATATCCAGTATAAAATGCAGCCCCTATTGCGTACACAAGGTTTTACTTTAATTTGACCGGGTGACCTAGTTTTTGACCCTAGATGACCCATATTTAAATTCCACTAGATTTCATATAGGCAAACATTCTGATTAAATTTCATGAATATTTGATGTAAAATGCAGTCCCTATTGCATACACAAGGTTTTTCTTTGATTTGACATAGTCACCTAGGTTTTAACCCTGGATGACCGATATTCAAACTTGACCTAGACTTTATCAAGGCAATTATTCTGATCAAAATTCATAAAGATCAATTGAAAAATACAGCCTCTATCGCATACACAAGGTTTTTCTTTGATTTGACCTAATGACCTAGTTTTTGACCCTAGATGACCCATTTTCTAATTTGACCTAGACTTTATCAAGGTAATCATTCTGACAAAATTTTATGAAGATCAGTTGAAAAATACAGCCTCTGTCGCATACAAAATGTTTTCCTTTGATTTGACCTAGTGACCTACTTTTTGACCCAGATAACCCATTTTCAAACTTGGCCTAGATTTCATCAAGGTAATATTTCTGACGAAAATTCATGCAGATCAATTGAAAAGTACAGCCACTGTCGCATACAAAATGTTTTTCTTTTATTTGACCTAGTGACCTAGATTTTCATTCAAGATGACCCATTTTCGAACTTAACCTAGATTTCATCAAAGTAATTATTCTGACAAAATTTCATGAAGATCAGTTGAAAAGTACAGCCTCTATCGCATACACAAGCTAAATATTGACAGATGACAGACAGACAGACGCCGGACATCGAGCGATCACAATAACTCACCTGTGAGCTAAAAATGCAGGTTCTTTCAGTAGTCTGAGGAAAATGTCTGCTTAAGAAAATGATTTTAAGATTAAAGTGTTTTTTTTATTATTTGGTATAAATCTTAAGAACACAGTCGGCGATTTCCGAGGTCTTAATACAAAACCTGAGAAAGTTAATTTACAAATGTAAATATATTTCAATTGTTTTAAGATGCTTGAATTTCGATTGGTGTTCTGACAAATCATCTTTCCATGAAGCTTTAATCGGGAAAGTACACTTGATGACATGTTAAGAAAATTAGCAGGGTTTCACTGAAAATATATTGCAGTAACCACAATTGCGCACATACAATTATGAAAAGTCAGGATATGTTCATCTCGCTTTTATTGAGTTGCTTATATATGAGGTCATAAAAAATAATGGTACTATCAAGACATAGCACAAAGTGTAATGCTTAAAACAAGAACATGTTTTGATGGTACTACTTTTCATGACTATTGAAAATTTTGGCCTTGAACTACAAAAAAAAAATCGGCCTAATGTCTGTGTGTGATCAAGTTGCTTTGGTGACTGACTTTTGACGGCGTTGAATGTTATTTTAAATCATTTTTACCACTGACATGTATCGACAACCAACGTAAGACTACCTCTAACGAGTGTGATATGAACCTGTAGCTAAACATAACTGTACAATGAGAAAGTCAAAAGATATTTGAAAGTTTGAATCTTTCAATATTTTCTTTATCCCGTTATATGTTTAGAATCTTACAAATGCTGCTTCTGGAATAACTATTTAAGTGGTTTCAAGTAGATCTATTTTCCTTCTTCCAATTAACGGCGTGGACTTGAAATGTAAAACAGATTCATATTGCAAAAGTTTGGAGCTTAATATTTTAGCATTTGATAAACTTGCAGTTCTGCAAAGAATAAAAATGAAGTCGATTAACTTATATATTTGCTGTTGTATTTATCCTCATCTACATTATAAATCCTATTTCGCTTCCCAAAAATACAAAAATGACACACAAAAAGCCAAGATATTGAGTACAATTTGAATTTAAACTATGGATTATTGGACTATTGGTACTTAAGTTTACATTTATAGAAACGTAACTGTAACAATGACACTTTTAATTAATTTTAAAAATGTTTGCAAAATATATTATAATTTCATATACTGCATATTTAGAATTTGAAAACAAAATCATATATTTTTTTTATAAGAATCAGTTATATGGCCTTAAGTATTAATAATGCATCTGCTGTTTATATGTTGATTTCCTTAAAACCTGAAGTAAGAACGATGAAACACACAAGACTGTTTAACCCTTATCATGCTGGCGGCAAGTGATTCTGCCTTTGCGACCAGTGCAGACCAAGATCTGCACTGCTCGCCATTCAGTCAGTAACTTTTGGTATGTACCCCTTTTAATAATGCATGGTACTGTCCAAATTGAAAGATGGACAAGCTCATTGTAGAAATTTAGCAAAGTAAGGGTTAAAGGACCATATAGCAACAATACGATTGCCCATTGCCATAAAAATCTGTCCGCATCACGGTTGCTAGACAAAATCAAATATCCGCTTTATTAAATTATTTTATTTACATGAAATGATAAATTACAGCAATGAAGTGTCTTGTTTAGACATAATGAAGTCTGAATAATACATAAAGGCCTTTTTTGAAACAATTTTATATTTTACTCGTAAAATTAACAAACATTTTTAGGCGTTCGCTATGTTAAATGTTCAGATGGTTACTTATGTATCAGTGTTTTCATTATTTCTGGTCCTTTGAGATCAAGCAAAATATTCAATATTTAGTTATAACAGATTTCCGTGCAGATCAGGCGAAGGGTGGCGGGATGTTGCATTTTATTTCGTTATCTCTCGGGAACAAAAACGATATAATCAAGTCTGATTTTACCTTGCTTTGTTTCATTTTAATGTTGTTCAATGGATCTTGCTATACAAAAAGCAAGTGAGTAAAAGTCAGAAATTAATTCTATTACAATATTTCACCAAAAAGGAATCCAGTGAAAATGTACATTCTTGCATAAAAACTACTTTTTTCACTGGATCCGTCCATGTATTAACGGGAGAAAAATCGTGTGCAAACAAGGCAATTCACGTGCTGTTAATACCCGATTTTAAGTTTTTGAAATGCTTTCTCAGGGACGTATATGTAATTCTGCGCAGATTGACATCTGGTATCTGCGTCTTTTTTCTTTCATAAAAACCTCTTCTTGAAGCATTTAAGATGCAATCTAAACCATATAATGTTTTACTGTATCAGTAACTAATACCAAAATGCGCTGCCCCCAACATTGTTCGTACTCGTTTCTTCCCTTGTTTACTCCCCTTTTAGAACTCTGCGTCAATTCAGATTTTGTAGACAACCGTGAATGTTAAAGAATCGCGTGTTTACCTGTGCGATTCTTTGTTTTTAGGTATCATATTTATGATTTTGGTAAGTATCAGTCAGTATGTTTTAATATAATTTCTCGAAGAATTTATATAAACAGCTTGGAAACTTGACACTACGTTCGTACTCATCGGTACTCCAACTGCGTGTCCGTACTCAATATAACTCGAATGTAAAGTTATTATTCTTGAAATTATGATCGAGTCCACCAAATTGTGAAATGATATGAACAATTATGGGTAATTTTATGTTTGTAATAATGAGAGATAAAAAACCGCTTAAAAACCTTCAGGATGTGCTTTTGATGGTGTTATTTATTTCCGGGCCCTGGATACGGATATTTAAAACATGTTTACCGTTTCCAAGAATAACTGGAATGGTAAATAAAAAATGTACCGGAATCGTCAAGTCATCACATATGAAAACAATACATAAATCGTCGTGAAATATATTTTCATGCAAGAATAGCGACAATACACGTTTGTTTTGTGTATTAACGTCTGCAGAAGCCCTTGGGATATGTTTGTGACCTCGACCTTCGGTCTCGGTCACAAACAATCCCGCGGGCTTCTGCAGACTTTAATACACAAAAAACGTGTATTATCCCTACAATGTTTTTCAAATTAAATCTATAGCATTAGTCTAATTGCTTCATGATTTCTAATATATGAATCAGCAGTCTCTCGGGAAAAATATACCATAGGCAATAAGTTTAATTGCCGTAAAGCGTCAGCACATTTTCAAATATTCGATACATGTACTCAAACAAGATATTCTACAAAAAATGTAAATAATGCTTAAAATTCACACAAGGCATTGTTTGCTAAATATTTGCACAATGCGAAAACTCTTTAAGGTATTAATACTTTAAACAGTATCCTTTACGTATTTGATGAAACAGTGTTTCAATTTAAACCCCAACAGATGGTGCAACACACATCCATTGCTCGTTTAAACAGGTATAAGCCGCATTATTTACTGTTACGTTTTTTGTTGTAGTACGACAAATACAAAAAAAAAACTAAGGTCAACTTCATTATTTTTAATGTAAGTACTAAAAATGTATTAAATATCATGACGAAAAACATCATTCAGGAAAGCTAAAAGTTAAATAACGTGTTAAACATTTTGAATTCGCCAGTGCTTCTGTTTTTATAATAATACATTTATTGCAATCATTCATTACATGTTATTCAGTGAATTATTGAAATATATGAGATCAATAATGTATTTTCAAAGTGGAAAAAATTATAAATATTTTACACTGGTTATAAACTACGAAATGGGCAAATTTATTCAAAACATGAAATAAAAATAAAACTTTGTTTTATATCATGTTAAAAAAAAAATATTTCCCTTATAGCTTACATTTGCACACACCTTACTTTACATTTTACTCGTATCTATGCAACTCGTCAAAATATTGGTGTTCACCGGTGAAAGATATTTCAATCTTACGTTGAAACAATTAAATATCCTTTATTTCTATTTCTTCTTTCCATGCACAATATAATTTCTGAAAGCGTTCTTTGAGCAGCAATTCATTTAAAGAAACTAGGATATCGGGTGTTGCACATTCCATACTTACCTCTCATGCACAGAGTCTGTCAAACCGGGTCTGTTATTGTTTTTTTTTTCTCTTTGCAATCTATAAAGTGCTATCTGCTTCAACATTTGTGGAAAAGAATTCTTCCGCTTTCAAATTGTGACAGTGCACCGGAGAAAGGTCAGTTCTTTCAAATAATGAATTGATGGGAATGTAAATGACCAATCAGGTCAATCCGACTTTCCAAAACAGATAATATAATTGACAATATATTCGTATTATTATTATTATGATTATTATTATTATACCAGTATCATATAGGGCTCTATAAACATGTTCATAGGCGCTTATATGTCATTCAAAACAGTGGTATCTTCTAGGATTCACATCGGTATGATATGAGAGACTAAAAAATGCAGAGAAAATTGTACATAGGACAAAGGTGCTCCACACTCCTGTCACTGTAGATAGTTTCATGACTACGTGAAACATAATGTAAGATATTTGCAACACAAACGTTTAAGAACTTTTTGTGTATTTTTCACTAAGTGGTGCAATCCCAAATAGAACACCAAGTGCACAACTTCACATCCTACAAAACAATCTTCAATATTCTATGACTGTAGGTAAAATGCATTTTTAGATACATGAGGCACACACTTTTATTTTGACTTAGTCAAGGGTTATAACTCTGGTCTGTGAAATAAAAAAGAACTAAGCTGCACAAATTCATATGCTGGATGATATTCCTACATGGTTTAATGACTCTTGGTGAAATAGTTTTTGAGATATATGCAACACAAACTTTTAGGCACTATATGTGTATTTTTCACTAATCCAAGGACTAGAACTCCAGTCTGGTTGAGTAAAATTCCAAATAGAACACCAGCTGCGCAACTTAACATGGTATATAACAATCCCCTTATTGTTCATGATTCTAAGTCAAATACGTTTTGAGATACATGCGACGCAAACTTGTATCCGATATAAACAAACTGATGCCAGTCAAGGGCAGAAACGCTGGCCTGACTGAAAGAAATCCGGAACAAACTCTCAGGTGCCCAATTTCACATGCTGAATAATATTTCTATGATGTTTCATGACCTTAGGTCAAATACCTTCTGAGATACGTGCAACACAATTTTTATGCCTTTCTATGCATATTTTTGACTAATTAATGGGCTATAACTCTCGTCTGGCTTAGTGATTTCTCTAACAAAACCTCAGGTGTACAACTTAACATGCTGAATATAATTCCTGTAATGTTACATAATCCTTTGTCGAACATGAGATACCTGCGAAACAAACTTAGGCCGTATTATGCATATTTATGACTAAGCCAAGGGTCATAACTCTGGTCTGACCTTGTGAGACCCAATAAAAATAGCAAATAAGGATGGGGGACAAAAATATTGGTTCATTCAGTACAGGTACTTGAGTGCTGACGTAAAGTGATTATCAAATCAAAGTTTCTTTTTTAAAAATCCAATGAATGCAGGCAGATTTTACCGCTGTATTACTGCAAAGCCCTTGGAAGAATGTATTTTCAAATATGAATATGTTTCAATTGTTTATGATGCCAATATTGATAGTAATTATTCAAAAATAAGATATACGATGGGTTGTCTGTCTGGCAAACCCTTATCTTTTGATGAAGCTTGAAACGGAAAATGCACGTAATGACATGCCATAAAACCTGTGACGATTTATAATTCGTATACACAACCCCTAAATTAATCTGACTAAAGTACTTGATCTTCTAAACAAAAATCTGAGGATGACCTATTCATATTCATCTTTCAGTATATTTGGATTTCCGATATTCAAATCTAAATTTATTTGAACCAATCAGACGACTCGTTTCAACAAGCATTTGGCTAAACCATCAAAATAGCGTCGAATGTCACAGGGTGAGAAAAATGTGCAGTCAGTCCGAGGCTCGAACCCGGGACTCCTCGCTTACAGAGCGAATGTTCTACCGACTGAGCTAACCGGCTGCCTAATACATATTCTACCCTTGCGTGACCAAGTCCGTACCGTGACATATGATACCTCTCAAAACACGAGGGCGCAGTCATGATGTGGTCGTCATAATAAACATGAAAAACCCAGGCTAAATAATAATTTTTTAAACTTCTACTTTCACTTTCAAAATGTTGAAAGCAGGTCTCTGAATGGCTATTGGAACAGAACGGGTCTATCAATAGCACGTATTCAGATCCAAAGCGTAGCCTTAATTGGAGAGGTACTTTAGTCAGATTGCCCCTAAATTAAATTGCGCACATAGACACCTACCTGAATATATTGTAAAATATAAGAAAAGAAATACATATTTTCATTCAGGTTTATACATGTAATTTGAAAATATTTACCATATATATTTTATGGTATCAAAATAGAAAAAGTGGAAAATCGACAGGTCGCCCAACGCGACAAAAACGAAAATGTTGCAGGTTCGGTTTGATTGAGTCTGTTCATAGACGGTAGTGGAAATGCATTCTACCGTCAACACCCTCAAGCCCCGGGTTGAGCAGAACTCAACATTTACACATGCTACAAGTACAAAAACAATTTAGAGACATCCGCAGATGTATTCATACGGCGGTGCACATGGAACCTTCAATGCTACACTAGTGTGTAATTCTATGAAAAGCGGCGTATGGTTCCCAGTTAAAATACATGTAATGGTTTACCCTAAACGAGAAAACAATTGATAGAACTAAACAAACTGGAATTTAGAAAGGGGATCTGGGGTTATAGAGCCTGCATGTCACAGGAACTGCCAAAAGACAAAATTAAAAAGCAGACACCATATCCTAGGGTGGATTATACAATACCCAAAGCTATGAAAGCGGGAGTATTCCAACCACCAAGGCCGAAATGTTCAAGTTCATAAACTAAACAGTACCAATAACACAACATTAAAGTCGTGCTGAACGATCTGAGAAGATCGAAACGTAACAGCCCTGACTGAATGTACGGGGAGACATTTTACGGCCGCCACACGGCACAAACAACGCTGCTGTGATAATAAAATAGAAAAAGTGGAAACTCCACAGGTCGCCCAACACGACAAAAACGAAAATGTTGCAGGTTCGGTTTGATTGAGCCTGTTCATGGACGGTAGTGGAAACGCATGCTACCGTCCACGCCCTCTAGCCCCGGGTTGAGCAGAACTCAACATTTACACATGCTACAAGTACAAAAACAATTTAGAGACATCCACAGATAATATTCATACGGCGGTGCACATGAAACTAGCGTGTTATTCCATGAAAAGCGGGTTATTGTCCCCAGTTAAAATAATTGGTTTGCCCTAAACGAGAAAACAGTGGGCAGAACTAAACAAACTGGAATTTAGAAAGGGGATCTGATGTTATAGAGCCTGCATATCACAGGAACTGCCAAAAGACAAAATTAAAAAGCAGACACCATATCCTAGGGATGATTATACAATACCCAAAGCTATGAAAGCGGGATTATTGGGACCACCCAGGCCGAAATGTTCAAGTTGATCAAACCATGTCAGACGCTTTAAAATTACGACCATTTCCCTAAACGATTTGAGTAGATGATGAAAAAGAAATTTTGTTTTTGGCAATATTGTTTGACATGATGCCTGTTGATCAAGTTTTTTTATCATAAAATGTCTTACCAAATTATCAATTGATGTCATGTGTCGGAATAAAACATCCACCTGCGAGCTCCATCTAAGCGCTGCCTTCTTAAATACTAGATGATCATGAAAAATATATTTTCAATTTTCTTGTTTTCTTTATATCCTCCACATTACCCTTATATTTTCAATAAGTAAATCTAATATCTGATGATGAAAACACCGATAAATCGATTAATCAAAATTGATAAAATGATTCCGGTGGCAGAGGTTTCCATATTATAAAGGGAAATCACTGCGTATGAGATTGTTCAGGCCGGAATGCTGAGCTAAACATTGCCATACACTTTATATGGTAAGATGACATTTTTGCCTCCTTGGATATTTTTTTCTTTGTTAAATATTTGGAATATTACCAATAATGTTGTCTGAATAAATAATTGAAATGCTGCAAGTAAATATATCTTCCTCCTTCAAATTTACGAGACACTTGCACGTTCAGTGAGCGTTGTGTGTGCGCTGGAAATATTAAAACGGATACAGCAATTTCGTTTGAAAAGGTTTGTAACAGATTTCTTCTAACATTTGACAAAATTGCAGAAATGCATTTAGTTAGAATGTATCCTATCTTTTTTCATTCTATAATATACGAAAATAAAGCTTAATTATTTATGACTGTAATTTGTTGCAAGAAGAAATAATATATCTAAGTATGCACTCCTTTAAAACCTCCATTCAGTGGTTATTAATAGTATTACATGACCTTTAAAAAAGGTATCGTTAAAATCGTTTTTAGCTATTGAACATTTATTTATAGAAGGCATTTTTAGTTCCCATGTGTATCTATCTGGTTAATTCCATAATTTTACCTAGTAAAAACTAGTGTTTAAATTACAGAATTATTAGTTTCTTAGATATCTAATAAGAATCAATGTTAAATCACTATACTGTAGACTATTAGACAAATCAGTATTTTATACAAATTGTACCTTTTAAACTATTTGATTACAATTTAATGTAGAACTTTCAAATTTCAAAAACGAGATGTAATGACTACTTTATAAGCAACACCATACAGCTGAGACTGTTTTAGAAAAAACAGATGTTATCAAAAATAAGGTAATTTTGTAATGACTAATTGATTATGTTTGCAGCTAGGCATTACGGATCGCTCGTTGCTGTCTCAATCAACGAAACTGAATCCAAACGAACACGTAAAAGTCTCATTCCTTTGGTATTCAAGCGTTGAAATCCACAAATTCATATCCCGTGACAAAGCCGTTTCATGTCAACGAAATTAAGTTATTTTTACAGTATTTTATGTTAGACAGTAGGTGTAAAAAATGAGATATTAAGCACAAGTATTAAAATACACCTAAATAGTTTATAACTTTTTTTATAAAGCCTTTACCTTTTGGAATAAATTATATATGTTCGATAAAGCTCATAAGTAAGTAAGTCATTAACATTTTAAAACCGGTATGATGGAACACATGGTAGTATAAGACCCGAAATAAATCTATATGCAGGTGAAATATTATCAAATCTATTTGTTGTCATATTTTACGAAAACAAATGTATTTGTTCAAACTCTATCAGATTGCACACACTTGCTGACCCTAATATTGATCACAAACAATAGACTATACTGTAATACAAAATGGTAATGAAAAACGAGTCTTGACCTCCGAAGGCGGGTTGCTAAAGTCACTTGCCCCTCACCGCCCTGAAAACTTGATTGAGTGAAGAATTATTTCATGTAAGGAGGAAGACATCCAGCTGGCCTACGGAAGGTTGGTGGTTCTACCCAGGTGCTCACCTGTGCCTTAAATAATACACGAAGGGGCACCTGAGGTCATCTTCCATTTTAAAAAAAGCTGAAAAGTAGCCATATGACCTATCGTTTTGTCATTATGACGTTAAATCCAACAGAAATAACAAACAAATACAATCAACATCTGTTACGTGAAGAAAAAAATGTGACAGGGAATTTAAGACACGACAATAAATTTCATGCTTAACACAGGGAAATATGAGCATGCACAGCTTTATCAGGTTCATAATAAAACTGAAACTTAATAAGTTTTAAATAAATATTTGCAGATAACGAGATCCGTTTTAGGTATTAACACATTAAGCAATAATGTTTACACATTCAATACTATAGTGTTGCCTGAATGAGCCAACATATGGTTTAACACGTCTGAAATGTTGTCGAATTTGCCTTTTAAAGTTTATTCATAGCCGCCACCGGTAACCCATATGGCTGTCGCCTCCAGAAGTCTGTTTGTAATATTAGTAGGAGGATAGTTCGAGGTGCAGACGATGCTCTAATTAAAGAAGCTCCCTATTCATTAGTGTGCCTGGTTTAAACTACCCGTACACGGGACTCTTATCCCAGTGTAAGTAATTTTCAGTTGGAGGAGTTTCGTAGTCATACAGTGTTACCACAAGACCGCTGCGTCCGCTCTTCGATTAGTTAATAACACAGATTATAAACTGTTTAGATAGCTGTTATCTGATTTATACCGAATCGGAAAATAATATATTTTGCATTATGGTTTGCTGTCAATAGTCAAAATTCTTGCCAGAGATGGCCAATAGTTTTGACTATTGACCGGCCGGACATAGGATTAATAGTTTTGACTATAGACCGACAAGCCATTCAATAAATGTTTAACTCGTAAGAGTTTTTGTCAGAAATAAATGAAATTTTTAATTTTATAGTCTAGATTTATTAACCCATTTAAACGTTTGTTGGATATGGTCCGGCCACGTAACAGAAACTATGGACTTGCAATTTATATTAAGAGTCATGTACCATCAGCATCATAAAAGTACAATTTGAAAACAAAAAATAATCTACAAATTTGTCCCTTTCAAGTAAAGTTGTACTTGAAATATCAAGGAAATATTTGTTAAGTATGGTACACATGAGGCTACTTCCTGATACGTGACAAATGAAGAAATGAGAGTGGTTTAAATAAAATGATCTTGTATAGCTAACAAAAATCAGAAGCACTGAATTTATATCAATAATCTTGCTCTTCATTTAAGTAGAAATATACTACTTCTAGGACCTGTTTCGTGAAGCCGACTTAGAAAAAACGTTAAAACTTAGGTTAAAGGGGTGTGGTGAAAATCATTAAAACTTTAGTTTTAACTCTTCCAGTATCTATTGAACAAAGGCTGACATTTTTAAGAAAAAGTTTAACCAAAGACACATTTTTGACATGATATAATTAAATCATTTGCATGAATCCAGAGTTAGTAAAGAATTTTGGGTGATCTTTATGCGAAACATGCCATTGTATCCTGGTTTTACAAATTTGATAGAACTCTTCAATAAATGGTGTATGTTTTCCCTGCATATATAATTTATATATTATTCAATATCAAGATGCTATATTTTCTTTATAACATTAATACAAGCGTAATGATATATAATTAATTTCTATTTTTTTCGATGATATAGGGCATACGGTAATTTGAGGACAAAAACATATAAAACGTATGTAACTATTTAGAAAATATATTCATTCAAGGTATGGAATAACAATTACTCAAGAGAACTACAGTTATGCCCCATTGACTTGCAAATGGGACAGTTTCAATTGACAGTTCTTACTTCTAACTTTCGCACCTCTGACTTCCAACTTCTCCACTTCTAACCTCTCACTACCTCGCTTCCGACTACAAACTTCCAATATCTTCACTTCTAACTTATAATTTGTGAACTTTTCATTTCTTACTTACAGTTTTCACACTTCTTACTTGTAACATATTGACTTCTTACGTCTTATTTCCAACTTCCACACTTCTTACTTCAAACTTCCCCATTTCTGACTTCTATCTTTCACTCTTTTAACTTCCAACTTCAAACTTTTAAGTTTTATCTTCCTGATTTCTGACTTCTAACTTTCAGAAATTTTATTTCTGACTTCGAGATTCAAACTTTCAAGTTCTGACGTTCGACTTCCGCACTTCTGACTTCCAACTTCTGCAGTTCTTACTTCCGACTTACAACTTCAAAACTTCTGACTTCCAACTTTCCGTCTTTGGAAGTCGGAAGTAAGAAGTGTGGAAATTGGAAATCAGTAGTCCAAAGTCAGGAAGTTAGAAGTCAGACTTGTGGAGTTAGAAGTCAGAAGTGCTGAAGTTAGAAGAAGGAAGTAAAATGTCAAGAAGTCGGAAGTGTGGAAGTTGGAAAAAAAAGAAGTCGAAAGTCAGGAAGCTGGAAGTCAGAAGAGCGGAAGTGAGAAGTCAGAAGTGCGGAAGTTAGAAGTAGGAAGTCAAGACGATGGAAGTGAGAAGTGCAAAAGTTAGAAAATAGAGAAAAGTGGAAACTTCACAGGTCGTTCAACACGACAAAAACGAAAATGTTGCAGGCTCGGTTTGATTGAGCCTGTTCATGGACGGTAGTGGAAATGCATGCTACCGTCCACGCCCTCTAGCCCCGGGTTGAGCAGAACTCAACATTTACACATGCTAAAAGTACAAAAAGCAATTTAGGGATATCCGCAGATGTATTCAAACGGCGGTGAACATGGAACCTTCAATAATATGAAAAAAAACAACTGGTGTAACCGATTTGAAATGATTATCGTGTGATAATGAATTAAGTTTTGGGGCTTTTATTTAGATTACATCAGTCACTAAGTGCATCTAAAAATTAAGTAGCTGTGAAAGACTCCTTGCACTATGTATGTTATCAATACACGGCAGTCGTCGTTTTGACATAACGAACGTCATCAGTGTGATACAACTAACATCATCGCCGTGTTGTACATTACGTACTGTAAATCAACATAATTTGCATATTTAAGGATTGTGGCGGTAACCCGTAGGAAGAAAGAGTGGTTTAATGCAGTTGCATGCCGATACAGATTGTCTTTCTGCCTCCAGCTGAAAGAATGATTTTTACAACTGTGTTGTTTAAAAGTAACCACGAAGTTGGATTTAAAGTTGTTTTTATTAAAAGTTTGCAATTCTATAAGATCATGGGGCCTCCGCGGTCAAAATGTAAAGGTCGCTGACTTTGAATCACTTCACCGAAGTGAATTCAAGCCTCACTCGTGGCTTTGAATTTATTTCATGTAAGGAAGCCATCCAGCTGACTGACGAAAGGTCGGTGGTTCTACCCAGGTGTCAACCTTAATCAACACCTGTCTGAAGTTGTAGCCAATAATCGTTTCGTTTCCCTTAATAATAATCTATTGTTATATGTGATAAAAAAACAAAATAAATGTAAGACTGACAAGTGAAGTGAAAGATTAATTTCGAGTGTGCGATAAAATCAGTTCGAAGTAGAAGTGTTGCACCAAAGTGTTTGCAAAAGACATAAAATGTGGTTAAAGGGCTGAAATGGAGATCAAATTATGCTGTAAAACTTTACTTGGTTTAAACTGAAGTATGAAAATGTCGATACTGCATTCCACACACTGGCAATCATATTTTAAGTTGATCATACTTTTCATAAGTCATAAATTAATGACGAAGGGTGGTTGGAATAAAATTTTAATCTAGAGCTTTACGTTATGAAGAGACTTATCCAAGTCCGTAATTTCTTGATAAAATTTCCAAATATATTGTTTACGATTTCATTGTATTTCATCAAACAATTCCCCATCAAACCTCTTTTAAGAATTAGATTTGAAACTTCTGAATCAAGTATTTAATTTTGTTAATAAATATTTCCTCGCTTTGAACAATTTTATGACTGCAACAGAAATAAAATTATATAATATTCTATACTACCATAGCGCACGTTCCGTTTGTTAAGTATGTATCCAGTGTATAATAAAATATAATAAAAACTGTTTTTTGGTGTAATGACCCTAGGATTACGTTCGCTCATTTAGGGGCGTCCGTGTCCGAGTGGTTAAAGTCGCTGACTTCAAATCAATTGCCTCTCATCGATGTGAGTTCAAGCTTTACTCGGGGCCTTGAATTCTTCATATAAGGACGCCATCCAGCCGGCTTACGGAAAGTCGGTGGATCTAACCAGGTACCTGAAATAATGCACGGAGGGGAACTAGGGTCTTCCTACACCATCAAAGCTGGAAAGTCGTAGTATGACCTATAATTGTGTCGGTGTGACGTTAAACCTAATAAATAAACGTCCGCTCATTAAGCAATTCAGTATTCTTCGAAAGTAAATATAGCCGAACGCGCAAATGTTAGCGAAATTGCAAGTGGTAAAAATACGCAGATTGCCGATTTTCATGACGGATTCAATGTCTTAGACAGTGGCAAGCTTTACAAAGGAGTCTCGTTTGTCACGTTATTAAACGTTCAGTCCAACTTTCGTATAAATCATATTAGTAGTATTAATGACTTAGTAAACGAATCACATAATAGGGGCAAGTACACTGCTGTATATACCATGTTTCATAATAGAATAAACAACACAATTTTACTATATGTATTTTAGACTTTGTATTATTAAATTAACAGGCAGATTTAAATAATCACATAAAAACTACGGGGAATCGCTTACCGTGACAAAAGATTAAAAAGTAAAATTGAGCGGAATAAGCACTGTGCTGTAGACTAGTAGTTAAAACGAAGGCATTTAAGTGCAGTGGAATATCTTACTTAGTTTATTAAGATAATCAAACGTACTCTGTAACCATAGCTGTTTAATCACGGGACCAACGTGCATCTGCCTGAGCAAATAAGTTTATTTGATTATTTTAAGTTGTCAGAGAAAATCTATGTAATTTCTAAAACAAAATATGACTGTTTATTTTCCCATATTGTATGAACAAAAGAATCGTTCAAAATTAAGTAATTATGTGCCAAATGTCCAAAATATTTAATGAAATGACATTCCTGGAATAGGTGTTCCTTAAATTTCATACACTTTATTATTTCATTTGTATTTCGTTATCAATGTTTATTTCTTTTATTTTATGGATGACTCTAGGCACGTCGAACAGAAACATATAATAATCATTTATAATAGCATCATAACGATAAAGATCGATAAGCTCCGTATTGACTTTGACTAGTGTAAAATTAAGAAATTCAGCGTTTGCGTAGGTTACGCCTAGTATATTTCTGTCTTTATTAAACTCGAGACTACTTATCGTAAAATGTGACAATGTAAAAGTACTGAAATATAAATGCGTATCACTTTGTCTTCTGTCGTCATTTACTGAAGGGCCTATCTGGTTGCTGAGTTGGAATCATTTGCCCTACACAGCTTTGATATCCTTGCCTGGGATGTAGAATTGTTTCATGTAAGGAAGACATCTATCTGGTAGTTTTATCCAGGTAATTCTCAGAGAGGCATCTGGGGTTTTGAACATCCATTAAAAGCTGGAATATAGTCATATTGCCTATAACTGTGTTCTTGTGATGTAGACCCATGCAAAAATCAGAAATAAAATCGTCAAAAGAAAAAGAAAAAAAAAATAATTGAGTATAGTTAACTGGATGTCTTTCTAAGATGATCATGTATTTTTCTCTTAATTTAATTTTCTCTTAATGTTTTATTAGTACTACGACGTCCTTTTTACATGGTGCATGCTGCATGACTCTTTCATTTAATAAAGAATTCTGGCTTTGATTTATTACAAATGTAAGAATAAAAATAGTATTTAAGACCAAATACAGAAAATTAACTTTGCTGCAGACACACATCTTTCAATAACAAGCAATTTTCTAGTAGTTACGTGATTATTTTGTTCAAAGAAAACAGTTATCTGTGATTCATGTTAGATAATTGACTTAAGTATAGTCAGTGTTTGCTACGCATTTGCCGTGTACATCTGAACCATGCATGTATATTCAGCTTCAATTTCAAAACAGAAATAGATCTGAAACATCGCAAAGTAAATAGTTGAAGATGATAAGAACAGTTTTAGTTTTAATTGTCACCGTTCCAAGACGGTTTTCCACTGTCTTCCTTTATTTGCTCGTTCTGTCCTCGTGTGTTTGCTTTGTGTGTGTGTGTGTGTTGGTCATGTGCACGTCCGCGTGCACTGGGTTGCGATTTTTGGAGGCCGCGTTTTTTTGGAAAGTGGCATTCAAATTTAGACATTTGTGCTTGTTTGTTACATATTCTTTAAAGTAGTGTTTAAAAACCATACTGTCCAGTACAAAGAGTGATTGAATTTTGGTGTCGTTATATTATAAAATCATGATATATAACTAATCAGTTATCCTCTGACCTGAAACTCGATCTGTAAACTTAAATCTACACTTGTCTATAGTAAATAAACCTGGGCTTATAGATGTTTCATTCGACTTAATTAAATGCTGAATGGTCATGTCTCATTTCATCTAATAAATATAACACAATAACTGCAAGATAGACTTGTGCAATGAAATGTTAATTTCCAGTGTGTGATAATTGTGATAATAACTGAGTAGAATATTTTGATTAAGAATGTATGAAGAAGACAAAAAAGTTACATAAAAACATAATTTTTATGCGCTGCACATTGTAAACAACATTTCGACTTGGAGAAGACACGCATTCTCATTCTGAAATACAAAAAGAGCATTTACAATCTGGTACTACAAAAAATGACAGGAATATGAAAGGAAGTGAAAGTGTCCTTGATTGTGGCAGTTACGCATGCACACTGATATATTCAATGGAGGTATTCTAGTGTATATAAATTAGAATTATTCTCATGTTTACTTATTGTTCGAAATACGTAGCAGCTGCAGCTGTCTTACTGCTAAATCACATGAAAGACGTGCATCTGCCAAAATAAAGAATTTTTTGGTTAAGATGTCAGACAAATTCCTAGAAACTCTGAAAGCTTTAGAAGTAATTATTCCTGGTAATTTGTTTCTACTAACAGTGAGTTAAAATTAAGTAAACTAACAAAACCTTCAAAATATGTAACAATGAACATATTTAAAGAAACTACATACCTAGGATCTTTTACATACAACATACTTATGTGGAAGCCGGGCAGAGATGATTATATTTTACGTAAGATTTCTCTTTTTTGACATAAGAGAGCAAAAAGAAAAAGAATATTATGCACACGTTACCCTTGTATTTTTGAGTTTATAAGAAACAATTTTTATATGAAATTACTGAACCCTAATTGTGAAACGAATCAGTCAGTTGTTCTTTATCCGATCTCATCTGAACGTTTCAAAATATATCCGAACTTTTGACTTTAGTAAGAACAGTAACTTTATTACATTAAAGATGGCCAACGTTTACTTTTATTGCTACCTCGCTTTAAACGTCCTTGATTAGTACCTTAAATTACAAGTTTATACAACAAGGGTTGTTCATATTTACAGAGTAACTGTCCATTTGAAGTAGAGCTTCACTTTCAAAACAGTAAATTAAACCAAAATATTGCAAAATAAGTGTTTGTAGTTTAGAAAAAAACGTTTGACTTAATCGTTGGTTGTAACAAAGTTGTTTGTTCATTCAGTATTAAAGAGTCACATTGTCAAAAAATCTTTCTGATATATATTAATTTTGGAATGAACTTTTTTCGGGCTTACTTTAGTCAATCAGTTTAAATTTTAATTAAACTTGTACGTTTGTTCTATGCTTCCAAATGATCTAACAGATTTGGTTAATTTCAAAAGTGACACAATCGTGTAGGCCTACATTTGCTTTAGGAGTTACTGATTTGCTATGAATAATCTCAAAGTTCCATTGAAAACGATTTTTCTTTGACCAGTTTCCTTTCTCTAAGGAAATGACGTCCTTTTAAAAGAAAACAATCACTATGCTATGATTTCAACTACTTTAGGTCATTTTCAGAAAAACTGCCATGATTGTTTTAAATAAGCTTTTTATCTATCATACCTTAAATTCTACTCCTCAACTTTAACAATATGTGCTACAAATATTTCTCCTACGTGAGCTAGTCCAGGCGAGATTATAGTTCATACCTAAATGAGACTGTTACTGAATTGTGTACAGAAGTACAATATATGTAAACCCAAGAAATGATACACCCTAGATAGGTACACTCTCGAGATCTAAAATACTACACCCTAGCATAAACTATTGACAAATGATATTATTTTTTATTATTATTATTATTATTAAGTATTATCATACCAGATTTATATAGCACCCTTTTCATGAGGCGCTTTACATACAGCAAACACAGCCATATAGGGCGCGAAATTCATCATCTACTAGACAGACACAGGGCAATCTGACAAGATCGACAGAGTGAGATAAAACCCCTAGAATAGAGAGAAATCCTGTTTAGAGTCAGAACTGTTCGGCTAATTTAGCCTAGCTCTTTGTGAAAAGACAGTCTGGTTCTTTAACGTATCCGGTGTATAGCACCGATACACGCGAAGCCGTCTTTCCTGGGAAGAAAGAGTACATGCCTCTTAGTTAGTTGGGAGACACTCAAGAGCATCTCAGAAATTTCCAGAGCTTTAACCGGGATTCGAACCGCGATCTATGGATTGACAGTGTCTACTAGACCACCGGCCCACCTATATAAATGTTATAAGTCTTTCAAATAAGGCTAATAAGAAACATAAACAAAATCTCCACCATTTCATCATTTCTATGTGATGAGGCTCAAAGTGTCCCCCTTGGCATTTGTAAAGGCATGGGCAGTTGATATTAACAAATCATGTACGCAGCAAATTGAATAAATGACACCCCCACCCCACCCTCTCCGGTTTCATTATGTAAATAGACAAAATTCATTCTACATATACTTTCGATTTATTGAGCAAATTGCAAGGTACCATGAAGTGTTTTGTTTAAAGCAGTAAAAAGGTTCTAATATGTAGAATATTTCCTTTAATCTAGATTTGTTGAACAATATGTAGGCCAGTGAATATGCTATTTCACTTATTTTCTTTTAAAATATTGAAGAGGATTTAACTCCATTTTCTCTTCAGAATATATTGCGTAAAATATACAGATGATATTGTAAATTATTTTATAATGTTTGTTTTTATCAGATTTGAATAAAAGAGGTACATAAAATGTATTAGATATATATATTTAAATGGTAATATAATATTTAAATGCAGTTCATATTATGCCTATAAACACTGTTAATTTTTAACAGCTTATGCGCATTTTAAAGTTATTAGTTTTTGCAACAACTGCCTGCACAGCTGTCGGTCTTTTTTCATGGCAATAGATGTAATGACGAAGATTTACAAAGATTTCAACAAATCAGTGCCTTACCTAGAGAAAGACGCCTTCAAATGCAATGAAATGAACACAGTTTAAAAGTAGTATTATGAATGACAACGTTTATCTTGAAATGTTTGGGACTTTGTTTAAAATCAATTGCAAGCACTGATTTTCTGTGTTAATAAAAAAATATTTAAGATTATTAAAGACAGGTGCAAGGAGAAATTGCTAAACCCTTATCGCGAATTAATATGCTGCATTTGAAATTACTATGCATCAAATCTACTTGAGATATAAGCAGGTGTTAAAGCATTGTGTTTGCAGGTTGATTATTATTTTCCGAACTGCTATAAACAATTACTCATCATACTTGTATACCATCAGTTCATCTTGCATTCTTATATTACATAAATTTTATCAGTATGGCAGCATTTAAGGTAATGAACCAATAATGACGACATAAAATTTCCGTTTAATTACATGTACTTCATATGCGGTTTCAGCATTCTCTATGGTCGGAAAACTTAGTACTCATACGCGCTACCTTACTGTAGAAAAACGGCGTTAAACCCAAAACAAACAAACAAATTATCATCCAAAGAATTCCGAGACGCTATTCAAGAATACGTAATAGTATTGAATTACTGATTCCCATAGCGGGCCCCCTAGCATTAAGCTAGCATTAAGTGCCGCCAAAAGACTTGAATGTCGCCTCAAACTTAGTTTGGTTATCTGTACTGATTCAATGTTAGTCTATATCACAGTTTCCATTAAATTAGTGTTCTAAGTATGAAGGGTTTAGTATATTTCTTTACCTTTAATAAATCAACTCGATCGAATTGAGTCTACAATTTATTTGCTTAGCTGGATTTCATGTCTTTTTCTCCTTTTGAAATAAAAGAAGCCTTTGGCATAAGGGTCTACACATACAAATATTCGTTACTTTAAATAAATTGAACTGTTTGGAGGTACCAATACAAAACATTTTAAACAAATGCGTTACCATAATAAAATATATAATTGACGGGATAACATTATGATCATGATCAAAAAACAACAGACATAATAGGGACAGAAACTTCTACGGGCGTTTACATTGGACAGCTGGAAACGCTTTTATGATCAGCCAACATCAGATTTATTTTGAATTAAACTATTTTTGGCGCACCGCTGTTAATAAGGATCAGTGACAAATCATTCTATCATATGTTATTAAACATAACTTTGAAACTTCACAACAATCAGAATTTGAACGCATCAAAAATTCAAAATGTAGTTCAGAAAAATGCATATCCAATTCGTTCCAATAACTTTATCAATCTGCATCTACACAGAATACAAAGTTCTGAACCTTTGTTTAGAAAATGCAGATTACAAAATTTATTATTCTAAAGAAATTTTATGTGTGATATGTTGAAGCTTTATATTCTATAACTCGCCGAAACTAATTTCTCATCTCAGGTTAAACTAATAAAATTGTGATAGACAGGTGTAAAAGAAGATAACTTCAGTAGCGTTTTACCAGAGATTATAAGGACGCAACAGACGGTGGAAAAGTTCAGTGATTCTGATAGTTTGAAGTTTATATAATCATTTTACGTAGCTGCATGTGTCTCCGAAGACAATTAATGGAAAAAAGGTAAACGAAATTTGGAGACAGATATCTACGCACATATTTAAAAAGGTTTAGGCTCTCCGACAGATAAAGGCCGCCCGCTTAGCTCAATAGGGAGAGCGCAGATCTACAGATCGCGGAGCCCGGACGGGTCGCATGTTCTCCGTGATGATTTGATAAAATACATTGTTTCTGGAATCATTCGTCCTCCACCTCTGATTCATGAAGTTGGCAGTTGCTTGCGAAGACCAGGTTTGTACTGGTACAGAATCCAGGAACACTGAATACGTTAACTGCCCGCCATTATATAACTGAAATACTGTTGAAAAACGGTGTTAAACCCAAACAAACAAACAAAGCCGACAGATGAAATGTAAGTGTTCTACGGATGAGCAGCTAAGTACATCATCATTTTGCTACATTGTTACTGATCACATACAGGTAAAGACTAACATAGACTTCATCAGTTTTCCTTTTGATGTGTATTGGGGGAAGAGTCGGGGTTGGGTGTAATGGGATGAGTTTGGAGGCAAAGTATTTAATGCTTATTGAAAACAAACTTGAATCGTTAGCAGATCTGAATATCACATAACAATTCCTCTGAAAATTATTATTGTGACAATTTCATACCAGCAGATGACATTTTAACTACAAAACAACCGTTAATACCAAACAGCGGTAATGCTGGAGAAAGTGATTGGCATAGCTTAAGAAAGTCGGTGTATTACTTATTCCCCATATGCGATTTCGGCATATGTCATATACACGTTCTGCTACGCTTACGTCCGAAGAAAGCCGAATTTCTTAACAAGAAAACACAGAATAGCATTATGGATGTACTACTTTAAACGTTTTATATTTGGTTAACACTTCTTACTACATGTAATAATATGCAAGAAAATACAAATTTTAACTCTGTCGACAATAATTACTATCAGACATTTTAACTTATTATTTCATGGTATGCATTCATTATTTCTTTTTCAAAAAATAATATTTACTATTCTAACACGACCAGCTAATCACTCACTTACTTCTATAGCAAAATCTATCTCGGGTTATTCTGCAATAAACATGTAAACCGACATTGAACTATGCTGCGCGCGCACCGTGTTTTGGCTATTGCTAAATGCTGCGTTGTAATTTACGTTTGATGAAAGTACTCCTCTTATTCTCGTCTAACGTTATTTGAAGTAATTCGTGTTAGAATCAAAATAATAAGTATCTAGATAACGTTTATCGTAGAATAACCCTCGTTGGTCGTGCTTACGCGTAGAAATATATCCCTCAAGGCCTTCGTGATATATTCATACGCATGAGAACTCCAAAATCGGGTTAATCCTAATTTTGATACTTATTATTTTGAAGTATTCTCCGTTTCCACATGACGGCAAAAAGTCTGCATAAAAATATGTTTTGGATATGTGTACAATATGACGTATATAGGACCGACTTACAGAACAACGTATTGCTTGAATAATCCACTTTTCATGTTCTTTTAAATACACTTATATCCTGAAATGAAATGACTGAACAAAAACGAAAGCTGTACTATTCATCAAAATATTTACAGTAAGAACAAAGTAAACATTTGTTTCATAGTAAACCACGTTTTTCCAGAGACGGTGTTACACACGGAATAATGTGAGAAACAATTGAAAAAAAGACGAAGATTTTTTTTTCTAATGCTTTGTTTACATGACTAGCTGACTTTAATTTTTTAAATAATATTTGTATGTATATAATAGAAAACATTTTGATATACTATATTATGAATGTTAACTCATTTGCATAGAACAGCGTTTTATAACCCGTATCAATAACCAGATATATGCACAATAGTCGATCGATTGAATTGGATGTGTGACGTCATGTTGATTATTGTCATTTAAATCTTCGTTGTCGCGTTAAAAATTGTATTAACTTAGATACAGCTTTTTTTATTATGTATATAATAAAGAATTTATTGAACGACAATGACGTGCCTTACGGCGTTACTAACACTCCAAATTAGCTAAATATTTCTTGTGGTATATTTCTACCTTTACTGGTATCAACCCAAAATTTCGAAATGTTTACCCGATTTGATATCACAAAAATATATTTCCGCTTTGTCTATCCTACAAAACCGGCGCGCATTGCCGTACACCGGATAGACTCTGGCAGTGCCGGGAAGCCAATCGAACGCCTATCCGGTTGCCCGCTGCGAAACGGCGTACGCCGCATAATAGAATCTTTTGCTGTATACATATTACACGCAAATGAACATACCAGCACAATCGTTTACTAAAACATGAATATAACTTAACAGTAAATTAAATATGCATTGAAGAAAACACGTTTTTCATTTGGCATAGCAACAGCTTGGTTTTCTTACTGGATTGAAGTAAACTGTTTTCTGATTGATCTTGTACATACATTTATATATCATTACAACTTAACTTTAATGGCATAAACTGGATTATTATGATTTGATAAAGTATGGAAGCACAGTGGTTTTAAAGTGTTAAGACATAGCAAATTCGTTTCAGAAAGAGAAGCTCTTCAGGCGTTGAAACCACACGGCAAGCATCAGTTTATGTACTGGTAAATTATTTATTTACTTTATTTACAAAGCTTTTGAACATATTATATTTACTTAGCTTAGTTCATATGCATAATTATTCACGATATGAGACGAGGCCCCCGTGTCCTAGTGATTAAGGTTTCTTCTTCGACCACTTGTCCCTTACCACACCTGGTTCGATGCATGCTTTGCATGTGATGAAGCTTCCCAGCTTACTAGTTGCCGATCAACGGTTCTAACCAGGTGCCTGTCATTACACTAGTTAATTCGGCGGTTTTTGTAACCTTATGTCTGTTTTAAGTCGAAATATTAAGTAACAGAGACACAAATCAAATTGCAATATGAAAAACGACATGCCTATTCTGTTAATGAGTTTTAAAAGATTTACTTTGTGAATCTAAACATGGTATGTTTGCATAAATAAGGGATTTGTTTTAAAGTAAACGTTTGGATTTTTTTTAATGCTGAGCGAAGCTATTTTTTTTGTGGAAAATTTAAGAAAAAGAAAACTCGTTTTTTGGCTCTCATTTTCTTAAGCGAAAACGTAGAGCAATTCCGATTAAATCATCGTCTGGAGGTTCATGTCAGCTTTCATTTCATGTATAATTTATGTGTTTACGTTAAAAAATATTGCCGGTACAATAATTTCAAGGCAGATTTTGTCCCGTATATCTGACGTCAAAAGTGCGCGAAGTGGTCATGTTTGCGACGTCATGGAAACGTCACTGATGCATTAAACGTAAAAATATACACAGATCTAAATCAGAAATATCTTCCAGTTTTTGTTGGTACCATTCAATAACGTGGGCTCTGAAAAAAAGTTATAGTGTGGTTCCTCCTTAACCCTGTTTTGAAGGGTCGTTCAGTATTTGACAATGACTATAAAAATTAACAATAACGTTCCGCTTACCTAGTAGAAACGCACATGGTTAGGTACTGCATTTGATTTTTCCATATGCTTCCATTATAAGAAATGTCCCAATGAAATGTTTGTTTTTTTTTTGTTAATTAGATAACATGCCAAATTTAATAATTGTATTTAGACTTCTCCGATCACATGTCTAATGATTTTTCTACCAACACAACAACCGCCTTTGTTGAATAGCATTTACCGGTCAAATGACCACTGTCACATACTTTACCTAAGTGACAATTAAAGAGTCATGCATTCAGTCCAGTATATTCCGAATGTCATAGAAAAGTAGGACTTTTGATATATATTTATGCCTTTTTTTCCGTTCAGCATTTTTCTTCTTGATCCTTATAGGTTTTCCTAACAATATCTGAGTCAACGGTTTATTAATTTTGTGTACACGTTACGCCCGTGATTCAGAATGAATTTACAAACAAGGAGCTGCGTTTTCAAAACGCAAAATCATGCCCCCTTGTGTATGACCAAACATTTTGTTTTTGTAAGCTCTAAGTGTAAAAGAGGTCAATGACGTCTATATATATTTCAGTGTATACATCTTGCAACGAGGTTTGTTGAGTGTGAATATGTACTAATTGTTGGGTCATTTATTTGGGCTTAGGGATTCATACAAGTTTTTAGATTGAAAGTGAAGGTCATATGAGGGTCGATGTTATCTATATATATGTCAGTTAGTTTGTAGCTCTTACCACAAGGAATGTCGAGAGTGTCAATATGAAATAAATCGGGCCATTAATGTGGGATATTGGCGAAACGGTGAAATCTGGTTATCCAAAATGTTGTGTTTTGAGGTTTTTACTTTGAAGGTGATTGTCATATGAAGGTCAATGTTGTCTATATTTGGTCAGTTTGTAGGTATTGTCACAATGTTAATAAGTGTTAGTATTAAATACATTCGGTCATTCATGCGCGCATTATGACCATAAAATGTTTTTTTTTAAGGTTAAAGTTTATGACATTCAATGTCATTTATACTAAGGTCAGTCTGTAGGTATCACTACAAGGAAAATATTCTTAGCGCACTGGCAATTTTCGAATACCTGATATGTGCTTCCTTCAACTCATGATACTAATATGACAAATATTCTATAGTATACATACATAAATAAATAAATGCCTTCATAAAGCGTAAAAACACAAGGATAAATATCAAGCAGGGAATGCCACGTTCCAAAAACGCAGCCATCCCAAAACGAAACTCACAGCACGCAGATGTCTTTATTCAAGATTCATTTTTTTGTTTTATTTCTTTAAAAGTCTTTCATTTAAGTCTGGCATTTAAGTGCTTCTAGTAGACAAACAACTATTAATAGGTTCTATCATGTTTTAAACAAGACATAATATGTATATATGGTAAGTTTTTGTGTCATGTCATGGTTGTTAATAGGGGTCATACTCCGACTGTTTTTAGACACACCGCATGTTTGATGTTCAATAGAGTTACAGCTGAATGCTAAAGTTTCTTCTTTGAATGTTTTTGATGGAACGGGTACTTCATGATAGGCACATCAACTCTAACCTGGCTTGTTTTGTCGGGCCTTAATAGTGTTTCTGTTGATGCTAGGCCTTTTGCAAATGCACAGAGTAAATGCATTTATGATTCTTTAGGTATCTTATTAATAATTTTACAAGTGCATCAATTGTGTTTAACATACGTCTGTTACCATTAAGTGTGAAAGGAATTCTCCTGTAGTGAACGACTTTAATTGACACTGTCCTGTACCTTTGAAGTATGGTAGGGAACATGAATTCAGTTTGATGCTCCAGTTATAGGATCAACCTCCTGTATGCTGTTTTTGCCACTGATCGTTCTATTGTTTTCCCTGCTGTGTCCTTATATTTTTGTTCCATCCTATTGTGGTTGCTCTACATAAGTTTTGTGTATTTGTTACTTATGTACATATACATACATGTACTTATAGTTGCAATGAGGAGGCTGCGTTCTTGGGTATTTCACGTGTCAACATGGTATTAAGGAAACGATACTCTTAGAACATATGTTACAATCATCTATATAGATCAGGTGTTTCATCAATTCATAACGTCTAAGATATTTAATATTCAGTTAAACACGACGGCATATCAAATGCTTTGACGATTCTTTATATATCCAAACATTTGTGGCGTGAAACTATAGTATCTTGTTCTTTCTATGTAAATAGTTACAACAGTTTCATGCTGAGCCCAGAATTTGCGCTTCAATTTATTGGCAAACGCACACAATTTTGCCTGTTTTTTTCCCTATCAATCCTAACCAGCGTTTAGCACCTATTAGCAACAGCTGTGAAAATATGTAATATGAAACAAATCTTTTGACATTTTTTATAAGTTATGATGTTCGTACTGTTAGTTCAAATTTCATTATGACATCAATAAAGCTTATAAATATTAATTGGCAATATATGTCATGAATGTAAACATTGTTCTTGCATATTGCATGATGATGAATTTAATTAATATTATACGTATCTTCGTATCAAAACAATAAACGGCTTTATCTGCAACAAAATGTTTCTGCTTTAATAAGAGACAAAATCACATGCCAATTAAGATCAAACGAGCAGCTTGCAAATGAAACATGATGTGACGCCTTTTAAATTCTTAATGACAAAATGAGGTTGTGGCAGAGGCTTTACATTGTATAATCTCTTTCATAGAATTTTAGTACCTTTTACCAGCTTTCTTTCTTCGGCATCTTCAAAGAGATGGTACGGGCAAGTTGCTTTCCAACTTAAGAACCTCTGATAAGACTTCAATTTATGGACATTTAAAATATCAAAACAATACGTGCCTTCGCCTGATTATTGGACAAAAATATATAAAGGAAATTATAAACTTCGCCATTTATTGGCTATATAACATCATAAATAAGTTAAGAAAAAATATATAAAAGATAGCTGTCAGTATATCAATCATGAAACCTTAAGAGGACCCTTTGGATGTACAACATACAACTAAGCAAAACAAATGGAATCTCGATTTGTTTGTATCGTGTGGCAGCCGTAAAAAGCCTCCCCGCCCATTCAATCAGAGCTGTTATATTCCATGTTTTCAGATCGTTCGCACGATTAAGATGTGTTATTGGTACTGTTAGTTTTCAGTTTGTACATTTCTTCTACTCCCGCTTTCATAGCTTTTGGTATTGTATAATCACCCCTTGGATATGGTGTCTGACTTTTAATTTTGTCTTTTTGCAGTTTCTGTGATATGCAGGCTCCATAACCTCAGATCCCCTTTCTAAAGTATGTTTAGTTTGTTTAGTTCTACCCATTGTTTACTCCTTTATGGCAAGTTCCACTACCGTCCATGAACAGGGTCAGTCAAATCGAGCCTGCAACATTGTCATTTTTGTCGATTTGAGTGACTTGTGGAGTTTCCACTTTTTCCCCCTTTTGATGAGCCTGTTCATTAGAGGTATTGACAAGTGCAACGCGCCCCTCACGCCCATTATCAACGGCCTAAGTAGCACTGTATTTTATGGCAACATTGAACAGATACTATTGTACCAAAAACATTTCTGAGTCATGATACAGGGAAGATAAAACTTGACTTACAAGGTTCATATAGCTAGGTTATGTTTAATCTCTCATGAACATACTTTATCGAATCGAACCGAGTCTAACAAATTTAATTGATCAGCACAAAAAAGCAGTTTTCAAGTGACCATAAAATGTCTCTCCGTATTTGCACGCATAACAGTTTTGTTATAGTTAATGGCTCTTGAAAATAATTTAATGGCTCTAACACATAAAACAATTTGTAGTTTCTTGTGCCTTTGTATTTCATCCCCGTTCTAACACAAACACCCACCTTTTTTCTTTAAATTTGATGTCTATAGCTTTGGGTGTATAATGCCCCGTTTTGCTGAGCTCTTGCTTATCTTAACGCAAGAAATAACTATATGTGTTGTTCTTACAAGTCACTTAAAAGTTATTATACTTTCCTGGTTCTGTGGGATCATGGAGTCTATTCAATATCTGTGTAATAAAATTCCACATAAGCCGGTGCAAGGAGGCTCGAGGTGGTGCACTTTCTATTACCTCTCATGACCAGACTCATTCAAACCGAGTCTGCTATTTTTTTTACTTGATTGCATTCAATGCTTATAATGCATCTTCTTGCATAATCTATTATTTTCTGAATTTACAATTTCTAATAAATAAAACAAGTTATGTATTACAATGTGTTATCTTTTTTTTTTTTGCAACGACAGCACAGCTTAAGCATGTCCATATGAAATCTTTGTTGATTAACACAACTTTGTATATGGATTTACGGTTCATACGCTGTTTAATGAACATTATAGAATATATCAATAGTTGTTAGACAACACTGGACTGCAAGAAAGATGTGCCATAATATATCTAGATTCTTACTTCGGAGATAGAACTGCCGTAGAAAATAAAAGATATTTGTTTAGAAGACAGTGCATCCTAAATATGGAAAATGCAATAAAAGTATATCATAGAAAAGAAAGTAATGTTTGCAGGTTTAAGCTTATCCTATAAATAAAATGAATCAGCATTAACCTTTAACTGCTGTTTTATCATAGAATGATTGTCCTCTGCATATTAATATTTCATTAATTGTTTGTCCAATAACTGGATCTTCTTTGATATTGCTGATTCTCAAAACTATTTTGTCGAAATATTTTTGAGGAGTAATTCAGCATATGCAAAAGACACACAGAGCAAATGAAATACCTGTCACATTAAGTAGAAAATACATAAAAAAAAACAGTTGGAAACCCGCAGATTGCCAAACGAGACAAACAAAACAAAATACAGGTTTGGTTGGATTGAGCTTGTTCTTGGGTGGTAGATAAAATGCATACTGTCGCCCATATCCTCTAGTCTCACATGGAACAGAACTCAACATTTAAACATGTTACACGAACAAACGTACAATTTAGAGACACAAGCAAATGTGTGCTTTCGAAGGTATAAAGGGAACCTGCAGTGATACACTTGAGCACAATTCCATACAAATGTGTGGTTCCCTATTAAAATAATAGGATAGCTGTTAACTAGAATAAATGCACAGAACTTAACAAACTATGGTAAGAGATGTGACCCGGGACTATTTAGCTTATATATAAATAACTTGTTTCTTGGTCATGATATCAGACTGTTATGTATACTTAGTTCTGTGTTAAATATTTTCTGTGCGTTCTACAAGTTTCATAAAAAATGTTTATTTAGGGTATGCATATAAGGTATTTCATGAGATTTTAAGGCAGCTTTCATCTCATCATAATACTTTTTTGAACATATATTGAAATAAGATTTTATATTAAGGGACCATGCATTTAAGAACGTTTAAATGATGAAAACATGCAATAATATTACATGTAACTGACTTTTGTCACCCCCTCCCCCTCCTGCATTTTTAGGTTTCAATGAATTGACTTCATATGTTCAGGGTTGTTCTATATTGCTTGATCAACGATCAGCACCTTTTATCGACAGATGTTAACACATGTGTTATCAAAAAAGGTATCCGATTAGTTTGTAAGTTAAAATATACATCCACATACAGTATGTTATAATTTCATTATATTAACAACGCTGCTTATGAATGTAAGTATTATGTATACTGCATACATGTCTGATGTGCATGTGTGTGGCATGGTGATTTAATTACTAGAATCTATATATATACATTCATATCGACAATCAACAGCTTTGATTTTAATTGGTTGTCTCTTCTTCAATCAGAAAAAAACTACATGACAATCGAATCAAACAAGCAACATATGTTGCATGGAGAAACATGAAACTGCGCTTGATTAAAATTTTAAGTGAATCTTTTCACTTTTTTGTAATATTCTTAGACGTTGCCCTTGTATTCGTATCACTTTGGTTTTTACCCTCAAAATGCAGTACAATCGGATGGGACCATGCTGGCACGATATGGTAGTTGTTTTATGTAGCTATTATCTTTCTCTCATTAACAGACTCAGTCTGACCGAACCTTGCATAATATTTCTTGTCTGCGTTTCATGGTTCAAAACGGTCTTCTCAAAATTGTTTTACATTTTACAAAAGCAATCTTACGAACTATGTGGAGGCCACAAAATGTCTCCATTTGCTTAAAGTTAGTTTTGCTTGTTCTTTTTTATAATAAAGTCCAGTCTGTTAAAATAAGAATTATTGAATAAATAGAAATAAGTATAATTCTATCTTGATCTTTCATATTCCATCTTAAATTGGACACAGTTTTAAAACTTATCGTATCACAAACATAAAGTACGATATATGTGATGAAAGATATAACTTGTAACTGTATTGACTTCTTGTCCCAAATATAGTACGTTTTCCTTTACTCATTTGGTTCAGATAAAAAAGAAATGTGATGAGACAGTGTCTAATCGAGAAACAAAAACATATGCACTGGTAAAGATATGTTCCTTTTCTCCACACCTTTCTACGCTCATCCTTTGTACATGCCTATTTTTAACCCGCACCCGTCCTTTTCATTTTGTTTCTAGTATCTTGTTAATAGGTGGTTAAAGCAATCCACAAATATATTTTATTTGTGAATGGCCTGCACTGTGGATATAGCTGTGGTAGTCTTTGCTGAGCTCAGTGATTCTATTCCGGGAGTCTACCCTTTATAGTCCTGATACATAGACCAAAATATACTCTTACACTTTCTATTGTAGAGACCAAAATATAGCCTTGCCTGTTATTTCTATTAAATGACAATTACACTCTTAATTTTTACTTTCTGTTACATAGTCCAAAATGTACTTCTTAATTTCTGTTTACATGGAATAAAATATACACTGGTGCAGTGCTTATCAAACATAACACTAACCGTTATAGGTTTTGTTTTTTCAAGCGCGAATTTGTCCATTTACGAAAACTATTGCAAGGGCAAAAAGGATATAACGATAAAGTTACGATATAGAGTGTTACAATTCGTATATCAGTTTTATTACTCCTGGGCGCAAACCACTCGCCAAGCTTAATAATATTCCTGGGACCGTCCTAGAATTATTTAAAATAAGCAGAATGTTTTATAACAATGATAGCTATGTTATTGCTTCCATGGGTATGGAATTTAACCATGTTTCTTATCTTCTATTGCATAGATAGATTTTATGATCGATTTTCACTTTGTGCGATGACAAAATAAAATTCGATGTAAAGGGATAAATGATACCGAGCGTAAAGATAAATGTCTGATTGTATAGAAGACGTCTGCTCCCACGTGGCTTGAATGCATGGTTGCAAAAAAGTATTGAACGGAAGTAGTCAGTCCATAAAGTGTATTTAAAGTGTCTGTGATGTCAAGAACAACATGTCTTCTATAATCAATGAGATGATTTTATGAAATGTTGGAAATTATATGGACTGTTGTACTCCTCCAAACTATATATTCAATAACAATAACAATGTTTAAAACAATGTTGAATTCTTGTGGCAAACATGTCATCTTAAACCTCAGTCAATTAAGAAAACTACAAAGGTAATGTACTGTAAATTTGTGTAACATAACATCAACAGAAAGAATTTAATGTGCAGGTGTAAAATTCATTTCGGCGTTTGTTAGCCTAGGAACTACGCGTTGCGTCAATCAAACAAGATTGAATTAATGCTTTCCTAGAATTAGTTTCAATGAATCTAATCAGGTAGAGAAGGGTATTAAATTATGTGACAATGCATGTAATACACTGCATTTGCACAATGGTTTGTTTTCGGAAAATTTCTCCAAGTATAAGTTTGAACAACAATTTTATGCCGTTGATTAAATGTATTTGGTAAGAAATTCGTAACTTTATCATGTTTCAGTGACGTACGCATTCAATGATAATATAGAAAATTAAACTACAGTCTAAAGAATGTACTTCTGGTTTTAATGCTAAATCATTATAATATTTACTACGGAATATTGAGACTGCAACAGCTGTTGTAATGAAAATTTTTAGAAAAGAAAATGCTGTGATTTCGACACAAGTCGTGTTCGAAATGCTTTCTGATCTAACAAGAATATCCGCATTTTAATCTAGGATATGGAATTACATTTTCTATGATGAAACGAAAACCAAAAGTGATTATATTCTCAGAACTTTTTATCTACTTTCTTTCATAAACTAAGCTTAACTTCTATTTTGTCCACAAGAACAATTGATGATACACTAGATACACTATCAAAATTCCTACATATTGCTGGATATATAAAATATCAACAGAAACATCTACTTTTTCATAATGTTTAGGTCTTTACCCTGTTTATCTTTATTACAAACGAAACAGCGAAAACTAAAAGACACGCTGGTCTCGGTATTAAAACGCAAATTATTTTTGTCTGTGTTTTTTATATATATAAATCACCCTTGAACATGTTTATCATGCAAATAATGTTATTGAAATATGGTATAATAACAACAACAACAACACTAATAATAATGATAATAGTTCGGTGAAATATAGATCAACCTTCCAATGTCCTTGGGTTAAAAGGTTATGTAGATATTACAGTACCTTTAATCTAGATTTGCCTAAATGTGCTGAGACCAGTAAATATTATTTTTCGCTCAATTAAATAATATCTCATTTTATATCTTAATGTATAACATTAGGCAGGTGCTTTTAAAATTAATTTCTAACGTTTGTTTTTATCAGATTTCAGGTACAAAATATATAAATTTATAGATAATGCATTTAATGCTTTAAAATCATTTAATTGCAGTTTATATCATTCATTTCAATTTTATTGACTTTTAAAGGGTTTAATAAATTTTGAAATTATAATTTTATTCCGCTGGTGCTACAACCACCTGCAGAGGTTAAGATGTACTGATAGAGCAAGCCACTGCAAGATTGATTTCGTAATACAATTGTAAAAATCAACACACCTGTTAAATTGCCGAAAATATAATGCAAAACATTCAAACAATTTAATCAAATATCAAATGATTTTAATGTTAACTGCCACTATTAAATCAATGAGATCCTCTTTTCGTCAGTGTTTGAAGTCTAAAATTAAGACTTTAAACATTTTAATGCAAAATGGTTGGAGCATAAATGCTTTATATAAAAACACCACCACCAACAACAATAACTTGATATTTTTAAAGATGTAAAATGTCAGTAGATCAGGGTTAAGTCCTAATTTCATTAATCATTAATAAATGATATTCGTGTGTTGGCAGTGTGCACATCTGCGTGCTCTGGTTTCGTTTTGGGGAGGCTGCGTTTTTGGCACATGGCATTCCCTGTTTAATATTTGTCCCGCTGCTGCATATTGTTGAGGTATAAAGTGTTCTAGTCCTTACACAATTAAACACTAAAATAAACATTTATATCAATTAGCAAATCAAAAAAGTGTTATTAATGACATGTCTTGTGAAATGTCTGCGTTACAAAATTATAAAATATTTTCTATCAACTGCTGACATTAATAGCTCATCTCGATAAATAATATGATAAATTTTATGATAGACAGGTGCAAGAAAGATTACTGAATCATTATTGCATAATTACACGTAACAATTTAGATTGGAGTACATTCAATGTACTTGATAGATAAGTAGGTGTTACATTGAAGTGAAAATTCATCTATCATTTATTTTATTCGAATTCCATTTTCCTGAGACTAAAAGTAAAAGAGGAGCCAAAGAATCACTGAAGCGTTGACCATACCAAAAGACACCAAAATATTCACTGAATAGAGAATTTAATTTGTATAGGCCTAGAGCTGGAAGGTGAAACCCTCCCCCCTCTATGGATTTTTGTAGACCCCATTAGTTTTGAAGCCCCTTGTATGTAGATCATATTTCTGAATTCTGCCATCTGGCAAGCGGGTTCTCTATGAGTTACAGCCTGTTATTTACGTTACCTTAACAGTTATTTAATAAATGATAAAACTGGAATGTGGTGATTTATATGGTAGAAACAACCAGAATCATTAGCAAGTGGGTTCAGTGATATGCAGAATATGCTGTTGTCAATGTTTCCGCCTAGGTTTGTTCTCTAAATTGATCAATTCATTTTGTAATTTACGTTACCATTATAATTTATAAAAAATACTCGTATCAATTAATTCAATAGGTTTAATTGTCAGAAAATATCAGATATGTCTAAGGTGTAGTATTTTCAGATACACAATACATTAGGATTTAAAAATTTATTGTTCACCAGTTTTAAGAACAAGTACGTTACCATTATCATATACGTTACTAAAAGTTACGATATATGGATTTTCATTTCTCAGTCAATAGATTGTTTATGTAATCCTTATAATTATTTCAAACTTAGATAATGCAAGAATCTTATCAAGTTCGATATAAAAATGCATATAGCACAGCACTGACATTGTAACCTACGTTATGATACGTTATGTGTATTTTAGTAACTGAAAAATACACGCTTACAACCCCTTATCTATTTAACCAGATAAATTCACATAAACCAAAATTGAGAAACAATTAAATTGCGGGGTTCAGTCACCTAAGTCGTCATAATCACTGTCTGTTTCGTATATGGTGTCAATTACATTGGTCATCACTACTTCTTCACTACTTCTTCATAGTCATCATCAGAGTCATCAGTCACATGTGCCGATGTGTCACAATTTCAGCTAGACTCATGTCCATACCATTATATGTACTCGGGACATTGCCAGCACGTACTTGATACTTTGCAAGAAACATGCCATATATAAGTTTATTGATGTTATTGTATTCTTCAGTCCATCTGATCAGTGATGTGTATGAACTACTTCTGCTAATGTTGCAACATACACCTGTTTTATTTTCCTACTAATTTGAGGGGTGTTACTCTCCCTGTGCGAACAAAATCACTGGTTGTTTCAACCAGTCAGACAGTGTATTGCAGGCAAAATTGAGCAGATTCTTTCTCCTTTGCTTATCAAGATGTTGTGAGCATTTATATGACGTCTCTTATTGCCTGTTCCAGTGTAAAATAAAAAAGTATTTTGTGTTTTTGAAGATACTGTTTTCACTATTTGACATGAATGCATTTCAGTCACATGATACTGTGGTCTTTACTCCTGACAAGTAAGAATTTGGAGCAGATCCACGTCTTCCAATTGATATGATTTGATCGACTGAGGACTCTAATTGTCAGTTACAAAATCGACACAAGCTGTCTTAGGTAGTTGAATGAACACTGCTTCGGCTACGTCTTGGAATGTTGCAGGGATGGTTACTAAGCTTTGCAGCAGGGCGTTACTGTCAATCAACAAAACAATGTCATCTTTTTTTGATGGCTGCAGCCTCTACATAGTGAAGTATTTTTGACTTGTCTGTTTTCATTGGCATTCCAGTCGCAGTAGCTATAACGGCCAGGTGACAGGTCCTAAAGGAAAAGAAAGTGTCAATTCTAGATCTATGTTGTGCTGAACAGCTAAAAGTACCAACTGTTCATATACGTTACGTTCTGCTCTTATCTGTAGTATTTTGTTTTGAGAACTGGTTTTTTTCCTTTTAACTTCAGCTGTGGCAAATATATTAACTTTTCTTCTCTTAATGGGGTCTTGGAAAGGAACTGATTTTTCAATCAATCTCATTTTGATAATCCATCCATTGTCTTTTCACCTATTTCAGTTGCCTTAAGGTCATGAGCGACTTCTGCTTTCGCATGAATACCAGACCACACGCAGTAAACTTTTTCTTTGCTGTTTTTTTTTTCGGCCTGGAATGGGTTCATGAAGGATTCTATGCCATCATAATCCTGTTAACTTCTTCACTCAAGCCTATCTGAGCAGGTTATACTTTTTTGTGGTCGGACATGTCTTCTCTATGTACGTCTGCATTCTGAAGTGTTGCTTCAACATACCTGGCCCTGTAATGACGGGTCATGCACCAATGGAAATATGCAGCATAGTTTCTACTGAAGCCAAGTATGCCAACCACAGACTTTGCATGTATGTTAATTGGCTGCTCTGTAGTAATATCTACTGCATTTCTCAATGCCGGTACAGAAGACCCAGATACACTAAAATCATTACTTCAGAGTAGCTCTTCTGCACCTGGATCAATAATCATCAATATTAACAGGTAAACGAGGAGGTAACGGGCATAATTATTGTGGTCAAATGCGAAGAACAAAGAGCACAGTTTATACAGAGATGATATATGTAAATCAAAAGCATAAATCTGTGTTGCTTTGAAGAGCAACAATATCACGTGAATTATATCTACATACATTAACCAAAATTGAGCAGTTTTGCCACTTTTACCCTTTCTGATTTCTGATTTGAACTGCTCACGTCTGTTGAAATTCTCTTTTTATTTCAAACACTTTTTCTTTGCATGAACTTTCAGTCCGTTTCTGTAATATTAGTGCCTTCTTAAATTCTTTCCTTGCGGGGTTCTGTCTCTTCAAACTTGCATAGAAGCAAACGCTCAAGAACTTCCATTACAGTCCTGTGTACATTTACGGTATAGTTGTAGCGTTTACCTGGTAATACTTCATCAAGTGAACCACTAGAACAAATTCCTTATTCTATTGCAAGTTCTACAAGACCATTGTCCTTCGTTAATTTTCCTACAGGCCCAAATATGGAGCAGATTGTGTGAAATACACCCATTTTAACAATTATGTTACCAAGTCCATCTCTAGACTGCAGAACCAAAGAATATGCCTTCTTAGCAACAGCCGAGTCACATGTCACAATAGTATATTTCTGGCTAACTTCATTACTTGCTTTTTTTACTTGTTTTTAACATATGCTGGACTGTAGCATTATCATTGATTGAATAATTCCAAGGTGCCATACATATAAAACAAGTTTGAGCACTCACTCTCTGCAAATCATTTCACACATTTGTAATTTATTTATTTATTTATTTATTTATTTATTTCATTCTATTTGAATTTTTCAATTCATTTCATTTTCCACTCAATGAAATCAGTTTCATTTCACCATCATGAAAAATGATTTTCTTTTAATCTTGTTTAAAGAAAACTATATATAATTTATGTAATTAGTAATTTTCGTTACATAGATTTATAATTTGTGATATATTTATATGTTATAAAATATATAATACATATTTATGGAATTTGTACATGTTACATATCTGTTTAAACAAAATATTTTACCATATCCCAAATATTTTTCGACTTTTGTAAAAAAATAATTATTATAAATTTGAAACTCATATTGTCAACATTATATCATTTTATCTTCTTTACTATACTTTATCGCTTATTTTTTGGTAATAATTAGAAATATTTCACAATCGATAAAATTATGTCAAGCTCTTATCTGTTATAACCACAATCTCTTTTTATTACACTTTTGACATAGACATTTCTAATAAAATATAAAATCACATAGTTATATTTTCTATTTTCGTCACAATGTTTGGTAACGTACATTTGATAACGTAAAGCACATGCCTATAAGTGTCAATTTTACCTTCAAGATATAGATCTGTATATTCTGTCTTTATATATTGATATATTGTGTAGCTAGTAAACCATTTATGGGTAACTGTAGCGCCAGTCAGTATTTTCTAGAAATTATTAATGGTAACGTATAAAGTAGGCTGTAACGTAAAAAGAACCCGACTGCCAGATGGCAGAATTTCTGGAATGACAGCTCATGTTATATGCTTTAAGAAAATCATAGCGTAGAAATATCCCTAGAGGGGGGATGGGGGTTATTGTCAGCTCAAGGTCTAGTAGCAGATCTGTTTTGAAAATGATAAATGTAGGCATCACTGACATTGTCTTAGCAGTGACATTTTACTTAAGTATAAAAACAAGGAGTTTGAATACAGCTCAATTTTTGAATGAGTCAATATTTGGACAATACTTGAAACTAATATGTCGAATAGAATAGTAAACAATTTGATTTTGTCATTGAAACCTATCCCTTTTTTTAAACTATAATTTCAATATATTCATTCACAGCTTTTACAATGTGTAAGTACAGGACAGATGCACTCTATTTTGTTATAATTTGTGCAGTGTACAATCTCTTTGCATATGGTCATATCAACAAAGTCGTTAAATAAACTATTAAAAACTATTAATGTAGCTGACCAGGTCATGAAATATGCCTAGAAAAAAAACATTCTTCTTTCCTCAAAGCGACAGCTTGTGACTTGAAGTAATTTGTTTTCGATTGATCTTTTATAGATCACAACGACCTCTCTATACAGCAATATTATGAACTATACTTGTGAGTTATAACTAACAGTGGAATAAAATTGATAAGTGCTAATTATATTCTTAAAGTGTGTAGTGTAAACAGCACATCAAACATAAGTTTATGTGCAGGTAAATTAGATTTGTTTCATAGTTTCAGGTGAGTGCATATGCATATTCTCAATATGGAATAGAGTTCGTTGAGCTTTACAAATTGCATTTAATCTTAAATCGATAAATGAATTAGCATCAATATCCTTTCCTGAGCCTTAACGTACTAAAAAGTATTAGCGTCTGATGGCCCTTTCACTCTTCCGTAGAAACAACATTTATTACATGAAACTTATTTTGAAAACATTTCTGAAATGTCTAGGTCTGCAGCTCTCAAATACAGTTATATCTTACATCTGAGACATACACTGACACTCTCAGACAACATCAAAAATGACATTTTGAGCGATTTGATGAAGTTCCAAAATTATCAATGTACCCTTGGTCCGTTACGGACCCCTATGGGATTTGTGTTTATCCAGAGCTCAAATATTTTTTCATAGATTAAAAGCTGACATGCTGTACTAAAGCCCAGGTAATTTCAATTCGTTATAAAATGCTGAAAATTGGCTTCCCAATAGCTAAAAAAAAAAAAGAAGAAGTCCACGCGCATACATTTAGACCAGGTGACCCCTGCGCGTGACCCCTGACTATCTACGAATCAAAATGCGGCTTTCGTTTTCAAGTTTAGCATTTCTACTTTCATTTTATTTACTTCCGGAAATAGCTGAAGGTCGAGTGATGTCCTTTTCTGTGTTGTCAAAAACATACACGTGCCTGGCGAGATTGCATTAATATGTGTTGTTTCCTAAGGATATGAAATTGACTTCGAGTTCTAACGCCAACAATTTTCTGCGTATGTTTAAACCAGATAGATCTAGTTATGTCAGTTTAATTAAGCACTTGATCTAAAAAAATTGACAAGCTATATGATAAACTATGTTATCTTTTTGCAAAAGTAAAACAGCTGAAGCATGCCCTCATGAAACTTTAGTAAGTCTACACAACTCGATGTAGGAATCTACGCTTCAGATTCTGTCTATTAAATATTATAGAATACATCAATATTTGTGTCTAATAGAAGCACTGAAATGCAAGTAAGATGTGGCATAATATATATTTAAAACCGTGATTCGGAGACCAAATTGACATTTAAGAGACTTTTAAGAAAAAAAAAAATATTTGGTTTGAAAACAATGCATCCTGAATGACGATAAGGCAATATATGAAAGTCTTTTGCAATTCATGCATCCTTTTATTTATATCTAGACACAATCAAAATAAAATTATGCCAGTTTAAAAGCTTATAAATAACCCAAATAAATAATACCATTAAATATAGTAATCGTAATTACAGATTTGTTCAATAACTTAATTTCCCTTGATATAGATTGTTCTTAGAATGATCGTAATTAAAATTTGTCAAATAATTTGACCTTCCTGGATATTGATGATTCGTATAATGATCGTAATTAAAGGTTTGTCCAATTACTTAACTTCCCTAGATCAAATAATTATCGTAATCATAGGTTTGTCTAATAATTTAGCTTTTCTAAATAAAGATTCTGATATGATCAAAATAAGTATTATTATTAAATAGCAAGCTTTAGGATATGTTTTATGATAAATTATGTAAATAAACAGAGCAGATAACATGCTAGCTATTACACGGTGTGTATGCATATCGGATCCCTCTCTGTGGTAAATGAGAAAACGGATCCCTCTCTGTTCGCATACAGGACCTTCTATGTGGTAAACAATGATTTCCAACGTAGCCGCTTTGTCAGGGAGCTCGGAAAATCGAAATTTTTGTCCTGAACACAGGTTTTTTGCATAAAAACATATGCTACAATCAATGAGGACTGGCTTTATAAGTGCATTCTGTTTCGGATACACACACTATTGTGTATAGTTAAAGTTACTATTTTGTATAGTCATATAAACATGATAAAAAGGAATAAGTTATGTGTTAACTGTCTATAGTAATGTTTTAATTATTCGACTGCATACATTCGTCACATCGTTCTATTAGTGATAAGAAGAAACACGCAGTATAATTGTGTCATATGATCAAGTGGAATTCCATTACAACTATCTAGTTTAAAATACACAATATACAGTTGTTCATTGAAAAGGAAAAAAATAAATGTTTTATGTTTTGTTTGTATATTTATGGTTACCAAATATATGATCTTCCTACGACATTTTAGAGTATGCAGGATATTCAACATATATTTGAAAGTTCATCAGCTTTGTTGGTAACCTTACACATCTCTTCCGAAGAGCTATGGACATCAGAAGGCATGAAAAGAATAATTTCAAACCCAGTATGTATAAAGAATCTTTCAATTCCGTGTTCTTTATACAACATCGCCGAGTCAGAAATAGATTGTACCTTACAAAGGCAAATTTTGAACAGTTGGTTTTGCTGAATTTGAGTGAAGCTCCAATCTTCACTGCATCCTCCAAAATGCACACAATTAAGAACGCTTAGATTTACCTACATGCAAGATTTTACTTGATCCTAATTTTAAAGTGCTTGAATGATGCAAGAATTCAGAATATTAAATTCCGGCATTGTTTTGAAAAAAAATATTTATTGAACTATTGACAATATTTTACTGATATTTGGTATTAACTCAGATAAAATAGGAATAATATTTCAAGTATTTTTTTCGAATCGATCCAGTTGAAGCAAAGTTAATGAGGTTCAAATCTTCTAAACTGGCTTTTCCCTAAATGCCAAAATGGACTTACGGCATTGTAGAATTAAGTGGACGTGTAAATAAAATTACTCTATTTTGCATTTTATGATACGTTCAAGGAGACCCAAGTCTTGTTCTTTTATTAAATATTTTCTACTTAAACGGTTATATTTTATTCTGTTGTATGTTTTATTTCGTATTTCGTATGCTTAAGCTGGTTCTAGGGGGCTGGAGGACTTTTGCAAAGTTCTTGATTTCCCAACAACTCTATCAAACCAAATTATCTTCTTTTATATTTGTTTGTACAATGTTTTCTTTGTTTCTATGAATAATTTACCCTTTTAATAGAAAATGCCAACTAAGTTGATCAATTGTACATTTGGTGTGATTCCGAATCAACATGGGTTTATCCTATTTGATTCGTAGGTGCGAAACTAATTTTATATATGTTAAAATTTGTTAGAATGAAGTTTCACATTAATAACGGAATTGCTACAGAAAACGCTCAAGGGTATAAATAGAAATTAGATGAAAGTTAGAAATAGAAATAGAAATTGAATAGAAAGTGAAGTTTCTAATCCAAAATCACTGCGCCCACCTATATACCCTAAATTGCATAAAATGCGCTTGGCAGCTTTCAACTTTTGATGTTCAATAAAGTGTTATTTATTTAAGCAATATATACAACTTTAGTTTAAAAATAGATATCTTAATTACATGAATGTTTAATAAAATTGAAAAGCCAAGAAATGCTTATGCTACATTCGAATATTATGTTAAATTCAGTGTAATTTCCAAACAAATCACAAACTTGCTGAATAATTAACAATGTTAGAATGTTGTCAACGAAAATTGAATTCACGTTGGTGCATAATTATGCACGCTTATGCACACTTATGCAAAACTTGTGCGCATTTTTGTCATTATTGAAACAGATATCATGCTTTTAGAATTCACAGTTCGAAAATTAATTACTATTAAATCAATTGCATGTTTTACATTTCATTTGTGAGAAAAAGTGCGGTCTTGACTCAGATTTGGATATGGTACATGTATAAATTTATTTATGAAATGGCTGGCCGATCAATAGTCAGAATTATTGACCTCTGTCTTTCGGATCTCGGGCTAGCTCATTGCTATTATTGACTCTGTGGAAAGGAAAATATAGTTACATAAAACACTATGTAATTTTTCTAACTTAAGGCCAAATGTTGCCTTTTTTCTTGGCACAAATGTTCCAAATAATAAGGCAACTTATCAAATCTTATCAAGTCCAAACCTCTAGCTTATAGGTCAAGATAACGGATTATGACGTACGTTTTTGTCAGATCTATTACTCTAATCATTAATCAAAGGATTTTTATATTACTTGGCACAAATGGTCCCGAAGAGACAGCATGTCATGTGCAACACACAGACCCCATGAAAGGTCAAAGTCACAATCGAATGTCAGAGTCAATAGGGTCTTCTTTTGCTGTCTGGTCAGTAACTCTGTCATACATCAAACAAATTTTGATATTACTTAGCACACATTTCATCTATAATGAGATGATTTGTCAGGCACAATATCGAGATTCCTTGCTCAGAGGCCAAGGTCACATTTATAGATCAAACGTCAACATGGGTCTTTTCCTGTCCTGTATGTAAAATTGTTTAGGTCTTTTTTCTTGCCCTGTGTGCAGTCTTTTCATCCATGCAGGGATACATAAAAACTTTGTATTAATATTCAACATTACAAGCTCAATTGTTGGTGTATTTTCTTAAAAATTCCTTCCCTTTAAAATGATGGAAAACTTCATTGCATTTATTCTCTTATTTTTTTTACACCATTATAAAAATGAAATGTTATTGAAATAGTTTTTTTTATTATTATTTATGGATGTTAAAAGCAGTCAACAACTGTAAATTTATATATATGCAAATTATAGTACGAATATTGTGTGTTACAATATATTGTATATAGCACAATATTGTATATACATCATTTACCGATAATTAATCATTAGGTAATTCTGCAGTTGGTATAATTACAATCACCTTCTAGCAGGAGAATTTTGTATTGCATTACAATACAGCCTTCACTTATTTTTTTATGTATTCCTGATAAACCCATATATCATCTTTTAGCCCTTTTGGCTGTACCACATTAAAGACACTGATCTGATATTGGCTAAAATGAAGGTTTGGTCATATCATGAGCATTAGAATATGAATGTTTTGTTTCTAAACTATCTTAAAAATGACAAATCATGAAAAAGAGATGCCCTAGTCGGGAACTGAACCCAGGCCGCCAGGAGACATAAAAAAATCCCAGTCTTTACCAATACACCAAGGAGGGTCGTTAAATATAGATATTTATAATTAAGGCAGTTTATCTCGATTAAACAAACCTTCGAAAACGCTTTTCAATTTTCAGTATGAAAATTATTAAAAGCAATTAATTATCATGTGTTTCCTTTAATGCCAGCAGTCGTATTTTAACATTTTCTGTCATGTTTCAAAAGTATGCTTTAATTAAGATTTTAAGGTTTATACATTATTACAAGGACATGAAAGTGTAACCTATGTGTTAACATCATTGAGCCTGTCTACGTTTTCCAACATATATCGTGTGAAGACGTTTTGCTTGATATTTCGCAGGTACAATAAGAACAATTGAAAATTGTCGAAAAGGCATCAAATAGATACTAATGTTCTTTTTTATGAAAGATTGAATTTCCTCTCTAACTCAAACATATTTGACCCTACATAGCGTTCCGTCGATACAAGATGTTTAAATCTTACCCTAAAGCAAAAGAAATATCAATTTTGTTTTCTTTTAAAATCTATAACAAAACATTTAGAACGTGTATCGGAAAGTTTAACATATTTAAATAATATTGATGGTAAATGTATTTTAGTGTCATTCGTCTTTAAAAAAATGCTGACAATAAAGTTCATATAGTGAATTTTTCACGGGAATGGTTGAAAGTACGCTATAATCGAATCTTGGTGTGTGGAGTGGGGACAACTCCTTTGCCGAGTTGTTACAGTGGCTAACTGTGAACCACTTGCTCTAGCGGTGGGTTTGAAACCCCACTTACATATTGGGTGAAAAATTCTATTTTAAAACGTATGTTCTATATAAGAAATAATATGTTGTGGACACCCTTCAAGCACTGAGCAGTTAGTACCGCCAGCTGACCTATTGAAGGCCGGTGGTCGGTGTTTAACCCAGGAGCCCGCCCGTGCCCTTAAATAATACCCAGAGGGACCTTCCCCAACCATTTATAACACACTTAACAAAAATAACAAATATAACCGAAGCTATGGTAAAGCGTATAGCTGGATCTCATACAATATATATACATTTATTATCTCTCCTCATGTTTTGCATACCGATTGACATAGATATCAGTTAGGCCTTTCTCTACAGGGAAATTCAAAACAGCATATAACAGGATTAAATGGGAAAATAAGGGCTGAAACGTGCTTAAATGAGACACTCCAAACTGCGCTTGGATAGTAGTTATGTTTAAGCGATACCCGCAGCATGCAATATGTTATTTGAGGTACAGATAATATCTTGGATATTCCGCCAAGTTGTTTGTAAAGGTAATTGTATTTTGGTGGCATCTTGTTGTTTGCATTGCCTTTAGTGTTCTAGCAAAGGTTGTGGAAAGTAATTCGATTGAAAGGTTAAAAATGTAAAATGTAACCGTTTCATATTGATAATTCCAGACTGGCTGTATGTATATAAAACAGTATTGTTTGTTTTTGTTTGCTGTATGAATTTATGCACTACAAGGTAAATCTATAGGAATTGATCCCATTATTTGGCATTGTGCTTTTAACAGAAATACTGATTTGTCAGTTTTTAATTTTACTTGCTTTTATGCGCTCATATTTAAAAACATCTTATAATAAATATATAATCGTTATAATAAGCATATTATTTTTATATGCATGTGCAGGTAATGCTTTCTATATGCAAATATAGTGTCTCTTTATTTGTTGCCGTAGTTTTGCTATTTATGATTGGAAGAAATGTATGATTTTATCTACACAATGAAACCGTTTTCAAAAACTAGGATGTTAGAATCTAAATCCATTCATAACGTTAATTACACTTATAATGTCTGCTCAGATCACGTAAGCTGTAATAATGTGTATTTCTTTCTTCGTACAGATATTCATATTATTTTATCGGACAATTCTTGTCTGTCTCGGCTCATTTCAACGTTAGAGTCAGAGATAAGATATATTGTTATTTGTTTTTAGAAAATGCTATTGAAGAGGATGTTATGACAGAGATTTTTATTTTGAGGAACTCTAACTATTGACAACAGTCGAGGGACCACGCGCCGCTTTTCATGGAGTTCATTTTCATTTAAGGTTCATTTTCATTGGAGGAGTCTCTGGAGATTTCTCTAAATTGTTTTTGGTATATGTAATATATACAAACTGAGCCTGCAACATATTCATTTCTGCCGTGGTAAGCGGCCTTTAGAGTTTCTACTTCCTGTTTACGCTTAAATGAGTGTTGTTATTGTTCTTTTAAAAATCAACTATACCGTCTTGGAAGTTTGGTAAAGGGTACTTTAGCAGTCCATAACATATTTATGTGCGTCTTTCAAATAAAGGTAAATTATGCCCTTATGAAACTCCTTGCAGAGAAAATTACAGGACGCATCTCTGCAGTGTCAGAAGACGTTGCATGATATGTTTAAAATACTTCATGTAATGTCAGAGCTCAGTGTCGTTTTGAAACTACCAGGACATTTTATATCAGGGATAACGATGGTACTTCTCTCCTGGGTATGACATTAAATCTGATTTAAAGATTATTGAACTTTACTGTGCACGATGACATAATAAAATTCAATTTTAAGGGGAATATGAATCAATAACAGACAAGCTTTTGTTGTATAGTAGACAATTTCTCCCTGTGGCTATCTATCACTAAATAGCAACCTCAACAGCATAAAAACATTAACACTGAAACAAATTTTCCTACCCAACTACAAAGTATTCACAGAAACTGACAATAAATTATATACCGGTATGCAAAATAGTGTGATTACGTTACTAAAATGTTTAAGTATAGTTCATTTAATACTCATAGCATGAACATTAGTAAATGTTTTTTCTTCGTTGCTATATGATTTTTATTATATGTGAAGCTTGTAATAGACGTATCTCGGATAAACACATGAAAAATACGTGCAAGAACTATATCTTACAGTATTTAGGGCCTATCAAATAGGTAGCACCAATAGCTGCTGTTTCAATGCTGAATGAATGTTGCACGTTTTACATCAAGCATTTTCCAGTAGTCTCACTTGTTTCAAACATTTAATAATAAAACTGTACTCTTCATTCCTGGTGAATCATGAGCTGGTTTTACAGATCTACAAAACTATAAGCATAACTGGGTAATACAAACAAAATGTCAATTGTAAACATTCATTCTGCGTAGTTGCTGTAAATTAATTGACTGGTAGAAATATTTTATCAGATTTGATTCGCAAATTCGGTCCCGGTTTTCCTAATGTTCTACGTGTTGGGTTGAATGAAAGACAATCATTGTTAATTTTGAACGAGTTGGTTCAAAACCTCGCCTACAACTTCATAAATGTCCGGAGGAGCAACTTGTTTCCTTTATCAAATGCTGGAAAAGTCGCGATTTACATAAATTGTATTGTGTGACTCTAAACTAAAACAAAACTTTCTGGAAAAATTCTTCAGTCATAATTATGAAAAAAAAAATGTGAATAGTATTGACAAATGTAAGAAATTCATTCTAATAGAGTGGTTAGACTAAATGGAACAGAACTTACAAAGCAGCTGTCTATTGTTCACAATTCCAGTTTGAGTAAGATGTCTAACAGAAATTAATAACTTCAGGCCAAATGGTCTTCTGTGGGTATCATGGGTGTTGTATATTTCATTGCATCTCGTAAATGGATTCAATAAAACTCAATCTGCTTTTGTGTTCTTGGTTGCACCCCGAAGGATGTCTTTTTAATTCTACTACTATTCTTACGGTACCTTGAACAGGTCGTAAAATGTCTTCACATTCCGTCTTGTTATATCGTCTGTATCGTCTGTCCTTATCGATCAAAGAGTTGATTTGCTTCTGTAAGTTAGTGAAAGGAGCAAGAGTGTTGTTTTAATATCTTAATTTTCGACGTCTGCCTGACATAACTTAAAACTTGTTCATATGCAACCATATTCAGTGAGTTTTCAAAATAAGGTCATGTATCTTTAAATTCAATTAAAAAGCATCAGTTATTCTTTTCGTGGACATTTAACAGATACAATACATCGTATAAAGGTTTTATCCTTAGTAATTAGATGTAGCACAGTTTTTAGTGCTTTACGTGTCATGCTACATTAATATATATGTTCTTCGTCATTAAGATGAAATAGAACACAGATTTTTGTGACAGGTAAACAGCTTACAAGCAAAAAATGTTCACTTATGTGACAAGTTGATATGATCATAATGATGACTATCTTAAAGTGGAATTGGTGAACCATGCAAACGCGCAAAATGGCTGTCAGTAAATAGAAACAGTTTAATATGTAACTAATCAAATCAAAGAAAACAGATTCACAAGCTGGTGAAAGCGTTAATGTGGTGGTATGCCTGTATGATCACAGATAAATGTGGGATTCAATATTTAGTTAACTTTGTTGTTTTGCTTATTGAAATGCCAGTAACATGGGCACTGTTTAGGTGATATGGAAACTTTCCAACTTTAATGGTAGAAATTTGATAATATATCAACTTATTTATGTGATGTAAATTCTATTTCTGAATTCATCCATTAAATGTAACGAGTAATTTACTCTCATGCGTTTATGATAATGTCGCATTAACTTAGGTAAGTTCAGAAACATTTGATAACATTAAAAAAGATAGGATGAAAAAGAAACGATTATGATCGACACAAAGAGAAAAAAAAAGTTATTCTAACATACTAACAATCAGAAAACGAAAGATCCAGAAAATGACTTTATAAAATTAGGAAAATATCATTTTATTATTACATAATTATTGTTATTTTTGTGTTACATAATCCAGTTGAAACGCCAGTCTTGTTTCAAAATTTGATTAGTATTTAGTGCAAAATGCCTTTTTCACTTTTTAAGAAAGAAACTTTTCTTTCGATTTCATAATCCTATGATAAATGTACGTAACACTTTACACGTGAAACGTCTTGCTAAGTTCTATTTCAAATGTGTTTACATTGAAACAGGATTAAATTCGTACGTGTATTCATTAAAATAAAGTAAACTTCCTGTGTTACATAATTGTTTCTGACAAGTTGCTTTACAAGTAATGGACGGAAACGTAATTTTGAAGGAAAGAAACGTTATAAATGACAAGATGCGAAGAGTTATGAAAGTTTTCGTGATAAAGAAAAGTTCAGATTTGTGCCTCTTTTTTTCTGTCAAAAACAATATTTTTTAAGGATTCGCATTTCTTATGCTGAAAGTAAGACATTTGAAAGGAATGCATTTTCTATAACATTATGGTATTCAAATGTACTCTTTATAGAACATCAACAATATGTACATGCATGCCGTGGTTTGCATTTCTATACTTTTAATATCATATTTTGGACACTGATAAGCAGAAATAAGTTTGAAACAAATTCAAGTAGGAGAAATCAGACTGAGCAATATTTGGTTTCACTTATACAAAATTTGAATGAAGCCACTGACCCACGTCAACAACACATTTAACAAAGTTCTAGGAATCCCTAGAAATCTCGTACATCATTGTCTATTAAAGACTGCTTTCATCCAAATCTCTTATATAATCCATTGATCTTGACAAAGAACGGCTAATACAAATGGTAGGATTAGTGTCATTTATGACTGAGCCCAAGAATATTCTCTGTTTTTTTCTGACTACGTATATTCAGTGACAGCTTGAAAGAATTGATTTCTAGTTGAACATTGCATATGTTATTTAATCGAAAACGTTGCTATTGTAAAACACCCGTTTTGGACAAACGGCCTTTTATGTGATGGTGCGTATCTCCGCCATCCGTCCGTCTGCTCATACTTATAACTCAATAACCACTCAAGGTATTAACTGGTTTATAGATAGGTGGTGATAACACAATGTTCAGAGTACATAACGCAGACCAGCAGGTCAAAAGCCAAGGTCAAAAAGGGAGATCAAACTTTAGATTTGGCCCTCATATTGCATGTCCGGAGCATACCTTAATAACTATCCAAATATTGACTATTAAATTTACATATACATAGATGACATTGAGACAAAGCAGAGCGCATAAAGAAGGAATGTAGGTCAAAGATTAAGGTCGCAAATGGAGCTCAAAGATAGGTCAAATTTCTCCTTCATGTTGCATGTCCCAGGTCACAGCAACATCAATCTGGCCGTCATACTTTGTGCCCAGAGCATAAGTTAATAACCATTCAATGTATTGACGTCAAATTTGGCATATAGGCAGGCGATGATGACGATGAGACAATATGCATAGCGCATGTACCTTGTCTGTTTGTCAAGGTTTAAAGTCACAAATTGAGTTCAGATCTACCCTTTGTATTGTGTGTCCAGTGCACAACTTCAAAACTATTCAATTATTGACTTTAAACTTATAATATAATTGGGTGGTGATGAGATGATTTTAGGAGTGCATCAAGCCACAATACCCGTTTTCCTCCCCTGTGCCTTAGTATTCGAGCGTTTTAACCAGGTAGGTAAATCGAAGGTCAAGGTAACAGAAAAGTTAAATATGTCCGTTATATTTTGTTTCCAATGCATAACTTAATAACCATACAGGGTATTGACTTTGAATCTGGCTTGTAAGTAGGTGGCAATGTGACGAACTCGTTCTATAGAAATCGTTCACCAATTGGGTTAAAAATCTGTCCGGTGTATTTGGGTTCCGGAGCAAAACTTAAAATCAAGGTATTGACTTTAAACTTTGAAAAATGGTGGGTGGTAATGAGGTGATTTGAGGAGTGTAAAAATTTACATTACTGTACCCTACCCCCTTTACACACCCACAAATTAACATCACCCAAGACAAAACCTTAAAACGAAGTACACTGACTGCTTTAGTAAACTGTAAAAGGTGTAGTTGCATTATAAAACGTTTGTCGATTTCAAATACAGAATGCATGAAATTTGTTGGTTTCATGGTCAGACCTCTGACACAAATATTTTGACCTTGACAGATTGACACATTAATCAGTGAACACGTTGTCGGTCGAGTGTAAAAATTAACTTCAGTTTAGTACGTGTAAATATTAAATTTGTTGGTTAATCAGCCGTACCTTTGGCACTAAATTACTTGACATTGTACGGATTGGAAAGATAAATCAGTGAACACATTGTTGCTAAGGTACATACTAAAACGTCGGGAACTCTGATTTATACATTTTACTCAACATAATCAAGTTCCATATACCGTTTAAGAAGACGATCTAAGTACGCTTGTACTTATATTGACATAGTTTTGTTTTTTGTTCACGATTTGTTGCATGGTTTTAATTTGTGTGAAACATAGCGGTCGCTCAGCAAACGTATTTCTAGGAGTTTATAATTGTTTTCTGGTGTTGAGAAACATTCGGATTAACAGAATCCATTCCTCGATGGCTGCAACAATCAAAACATTCTGATAAACAGAATCCATCCTTCGATGGCTGAAACAAATTAAATAAGATTATTTACAAGCATGCTTAGTCATTGCTAAGAGCGTGAGGGGTGTTGCATGTTGTTACAGACCGAGTCGCATATTGTTTATCTTCAAAGCATTATAAGTTCCAAATTTTCTTCTCGTAGGATTTAGTCTCTACTAAAGTAGCCAGAAGTAATTTCTAAAATATCACGTGTTATTTTTCATACCAGTTGGGTAACAGGACCTTCATTTGTCTATTGTTTGATTTTCCTTTTGATTGAGAATTGCCACTTTGGAAATAACAGAAAAATAATGAAATGTGCAACAATGAGAACAATATCTGCTTCAGGGAAAATTACATCTTCCCTTTGCTGTCACAATATTGTTATATAATTTCTTGCAACAAGTCTACAACTTTGATTAAAAGAAAAACACGAAACTCCACAGGTCGCCAAACACGACAAAAATGAAAATGTTGCATGCTCAATTTGAATGAGCCAGCTCATGTACGGTAGGGAAAATGTATGCTACCATCCACGTCCTCTATTTTGCATTTTTTATCATATTACATGGTGGAATAATTTTATTAGATTTTAGATTATTTTTAAAATAAAAAGCCAGTGATAAGAGTTATGAATGATACCACTGTTTGTCCGCAGACAAAATTACAGGGAAATTGAGTTCGGAAATTAATGAAAACAGACAATTAAGAATTTCCTGTATACTTTTTGTTCTTTAACATATGTTTATAACCTCATTATTGGCACATGAAGCACTTTATTTACAAAAATGTGTAGATTAAAATGTTTGCTTTCTATGCTTCCTTTGATTCTTCTTATATATTTTATTATTTATGTTCTTATGTGTCAAGTAAAATAAGTTGAATAGTTTCAACGATAAACCAGCTTGCTTCCTTTACAGTAGCAACAGTTTTACCTTTTGAATCTAGTATTTTGTTGTCTTAATGGTTGTACCTCTTGTGGTTTAATAAGCTTTGTTAGTAGTATATATTAGTAGTGGTATTCTAAAGTCAAATCTACTAATAGAAACCATCAATAGTAGTTCAATATTGGGGCTTCCAGGGTTACTGACTTCAAATCACTAAAGTGAACCCATGTGGGTTCAAGCCCCGCTTGGTATCCGGCTCTTTTCCATGTAGCGTACATGTCCAAGCCAACGAAGCCTTGTCTCAGTGAGCATTGCGGAGATGGTGGTAGATCTGGCTCTTGTGAGGACTTCGGTGTTTGTGATCTTGTCCTTCCACGAGATATGTAAGATTCTCCGCAGGCATCGCATATGGAACACATTGAGCCTAGTCTCTTGTTTGGCGTAGGTTGTCCATGTTTCACTACCGTAGAGCAGGGTGCTGAGGACAAAAGCCTGGTATACCTTCAGTTTTGTGTTCAGTTACAGGTTTTTGTTGTCCCGTACGCTTTTGGTCAGCTTTGATTGTACTGCCGCTGCTTTTCCGATCCTTTCGCTTATTTCAGGGTCAAGTTACAAATTGCTGGCGATGGTTGAGCCTAAATACTTGAAGTTTTCAACGACCTTTGCAGTCTGGTGAGAGCAACCCGTGCATAGACCTTGCCGAGAATGTTAAGAAGGGAAATACCACGGTAATTGTTGCAGGCACTCTTGTCTTCTTAAAAAGAGTGTTGATCTTGGCATGTCTTGTGGCACTTTACACTCCTCCCAGCAAGGACAGAGGTGCTTGTGGAGTTGATCAAGTAGGACTGGTTTTCCTTCCGTGATGACCTCCGGAAGAATAGCATCGTTTCCAGGTGCCTTTCCATGGGGATAGGGCTTTGATGGCTTCCTCGAGTTCCTGTAAAGTAGGTTCGCTGTCCAGCTCATCAAGTACTGGTAGTTTAGGAATGCTGTCTAATGCCTCATGGGAGACAGTATTTTCTGTGGAATACAGCTCAAGGTAATGTTCTACCCAGCGCTCCATCTGCTTGTTCTCAGTGATAACCTCACCAGATTTAGACCTGAGAGGCGCTGATTTCATTATGGCTGGGCCAGTAGCTTGTCTAATCCCATTGTAAATGGCTTTAGTGTTGCCTTTCAGTGAGGCTTGTTCGATGGCGGAACAGAGTGTCAGCCAATAGTCGTTGGCACACTTCCTGGTTATCTTCTGGCTGTTGCCTCCTGTTTTGCGTAGCGAGCTCAAGTTCTTTTGTTTTGGGTTTTTCTTTTATTGGAGAAGGGCTTGTCCTTTTGATTCAGTAGCAGGTTACATTTCTAGCCAGCGTTACGCGTCTCTACCTTTCCATAGGCTTCAATGGCAGATGCGTGAATGGATGTGCTAAGTTGTGCCCATCTTTCTGTTGCTGACAGTGTGGGCTCTGTGGAAAAAGCTTCTTTATGACTTGAGAGGAACGTCTGCGTTCTAACTGTGTCGGCAATGTGAGCAACATTTATCTTGGCAGGACCCTTTGGCTTTAAGTGATGGAATATCTTGGGTTTGGTGGAGACTTCGCTGACAACAAGCGAATGATCTGTATCACAATCTGCACTATGAAAACTCCTCGTATTGTGTGTGTACCTGAGCGAGTTTCTTCTGCTAATGATCAGGTCGAACTGGTGCCACTGGCGTGATCTGGGATGCATCCCAGAGACTCTGTGCTAGTGTTTGTTTTAGAAGTAGGTGTTTGTAACACACAGTTCATGTTGGCAGCATAGCGGTTGAAGAGAGACTTCCGATGAGTTCCTCAAGATTGCTAAAAAAAATTAATCTTTAGCGTCAGTGCTTGAGGTTAGTGTTGGGGCATAGGCAGCCACAAAGTTGACTGGGCCGTTGCCTGTGTTGAGACGAAGTGTCAGCAATCGTTCACTGCCTGCAGTAGGTGGCTCTAACATGGGTAGAAGTGATGTCTTTACTGCAAACCCAACACCATGCTCGCGTCTGTCGTCTTTACTCTTCCCTTGCCAGAAGAATGTGTAATGATTCTCTTTTAAGATCCAATCGTCTGTAAAATAGAAAAAGTGGAAACTCCACAGATCGCTCAACACGACAAAAACGAAAATGTTGCAGGCTCGGTTTGATTGAGCCTGTTCATGGACGGTAGTGGAAATGCATGCTACCGTCCACGCCATCTAGCCCCGGATTGAGCAGAACTCAACATTTACACATGCTGAAAGTACAAAAAAGCAATTTAGAGACATCCGCAGATGTATTCATACGGCGGTGCACATGGAACCTTCAATGATACACGTGTTTTGCGTGTAATTCCATGAAAAGCGGCGTATGATCCCCAGATAAAATAATGGGTTTGCCCCAAACGAGAAAACAATGGGCAGAACTAAACAAACTGGAATTTAGAAGGGAGATCAGAGGTTATGGAGCCTGCATATCACAGGAACTGTCAAAAGACAAAATTAAAAAGCAGGCACCATATCCAAGGGGTGATTATACAATACCCAAGGCTATGAAACCTGGAGTATTGGAACCACCCAGGCCGAAACGGTCATGCTTAGAAACTAAGCAGTACCAATAACACGACATAAATGTAACACGTGTCTCTTGGAGTGCGGTTATGTCAGTGTACAGTCTGCTGAGCTCAGTGTCACTCACAGCTGTCTTACGTTTGTCATTGATGTTCTGCAGATCTTCTGAAAAACCTCGCATCATTGTACGTATGTTCCAACTTGCTATGCAAAGTGCTGGAGACTTCTTGTTGTTCCTTCTTTTGTCTGGTGCAGGATTTGATGAGCTGCTTGTCAAGTTCGGGAATACTTTAAGCCCCTTGCACCCAAAGGAGTAGGCAGACCATGGCGTATTTGCACCTTACTGGCTGGGAGCTGCCCAGCTTGAGGCGGGCGGTAGCTGATCAGTGAAGAGCGAAGACTTCTCCCACTCTCGAAGACAACCCGTGGCATCCCACTCCACGCCAATATAAGTGCTGTCTTCCGTGTTGTGTCCTTGCTGTGAGACAACAAGGATGGAATGACCTCTCCATTTGCGCAATTGCCTGGGCATATTCTCTGGAGATCCTGGGTTGCCTTTGCTACAATATCCCCCTTTCTACCTCGCCGATGTGTTCCAGAGGAAAGCAAAGCAGTACGTCTGGCACCAGGTTGGTTGCAGAAGCTGCCGGGTTTCGGGTAGGCAAGTCTAACCGCCGACGGGGCTCCAATCCGGGTTTTTCTGTTGGGGTTGTCTCCTTTAGCCTTTTTCGGGCCAACGACAGAGCACAAGGCAGTGGTGTTATTACTTGACCCAGTAGGTGGTGGTTAAGTTTATGGGCATCAGGGCATATCCACACACCAGTGGGCCTGGCATGCCTCATATGGGGGACTGAACCTCCTCCCGTGTTACTATTTACCATATAGCTAGGGGTCAGTTTGTGGGTACCAGGGCGTGTCCACACACCGGTGGGCCTTGCAGATCACACATAGGGGACTGACCTCCTTCCTCGCCCGGTTATCCCGCCAGGTATCCGGTGGCACCCTCGGCAGATTCTGTGGCAACAGGAGGCACCAGCTGGAAGGCACTGCCGAGGACACATTTGTGCAAGGCCATATGCGGGGATTCAAGGATCCGATCCTACTACAAGAGTGGATTCGTGGCGATCATTGCATCTAGAAAAGCAGGGGCGAATATCGCATGAACTTTTCCTTACGCAAGCGGGACGTCCAGGCCAGACATCACGACCCCTGTCATTATTGCCATATGAAATATTATTTACTCTGAATATCTATATATTTATAAAGAATTTTAAATGTGTTAATATTTATTCTCCTAATAAAAGTTTCTTTGAAATGTATATATAAAGTAACTAAAATTTGACTAAATTCTTGAATCAACCTTAACTAATAAACTGACTTGGACTTAAAAACATATGTATTAATGATTATTAACTTAAATCGAGCCACAGTTAGATCATTCTTTCCTCCTTGAATTAAATAGACGGTATTTTTTATGGATGTTATATGAAAACCATAAAAGTGTCTGTCTGTTGCCCTTTAAGACCCCAACAGCTGGTATGGACATTGTCTCTTATTGTTCGAAAGTAAATCAATCATCTAGTAAAAATAAATGTCGAATTATGCTATTTGTTGGTTACACATGTCTGCTTGTATTTAATGCACTTCCATTTGTATAAATCATTGCACGCTGTAATGAAAACATGCAGAGAAACTAAACTTCCAATTGCATTTTTATTGTATCTTTTCTTACGAAACTTTGTTTTATTACTCGTATTTACATAATTTCTGTTACATGATACAAAGTAAATAATACACTGTATCAAGTCTGCGACCCATATTGGCTGAACGTGAGTGTTGGTTGGTGGTGTGATGGGGGTGAGGTCTCATAAATCATAAGGAATGTTAAATACATATGAATATTAATGAACCCACACCAGCAAGTCCTTTTTAGTCAGCATACAATGTGATAATGTTTTTTTAATACGCACATTTTTCAGTATCTTAATAAATCACTCGGTTTACAATTTAATTATAACATTAAACAAACATACTTAATGTCAGTGACATTATAAAAATTAGCTGACTGAATGTTGTTGTGTAAATAAAACGATCACAGAGAATGTATTATATACTTGTTAAATTTCTGAATTTTTAGCATGCAATAGCAGAGGTAATTCATATGACTTTCAGTACTGTTATAATCGCTCGATTACTACATTAATTATACATAAAAATCATACATAATGACCATGATTTTAAAATTAGTAACTGATTTTGCCGAAATAAGAAATCTCAATTGTAATGTTACTGTTTAAATCTTTCAATTGTAGATGCAATAGCATAACAGTGTATTTCATTATACTGCCCAAGTTGAAACAAGATATAAATTAATAGATTAATAAAATGTATTAGGAATATGATTAAATTCAGTTTATGACAAACTCTTGACAAATAAAAATAACTTACCAATTTATGTCTTCCATGAGAAAATAAGGAATAAAGTGCTATTGATTATAAATCTTACAACTAAAAATTATTATTAGGAAGAAAGTATTTTCACTATAAAAGTTTTTCATTAAATTGTTTATTTTATTGACACACAAAAGACCATCTATCAGGCAAATGAATCTCATGTGAGGAGCGTGATGGTAAATAATATAATACCATAAATTACATTATGTAGCAGTTGAAATGTAACTTTTCGTTCTAATACGCATATGGAGATTGCTAAGATTCAAAACTCAAGCATATTCAAAATGTTTAAGTTTGAAAGATACTCAGCAGTCAATAGATATGCTAGAAGTTTATATATATCTCTAAGACGTTATCATCGCGACCTTGATGAATATTTCACTATGACCTCCGCCAAATATAGTCTGACTCCATATTTGATTTCAACAATATTATTATCAATACTTTTAGACAACTGGTTGGTCCTAGATTACTATCCAAAAAGACAAGTGTGCACTGTGTCTAGGTTTAATACAAAATTAAAATCTTTTGAGCATACCGTCACCACAGGCAAAAAGTGGATAACTGCTAGTAAATTAACAGAAAGAAGCACTTATCCAGCTTTAATTCTGCTGTTTTGGAAGGTTCTCTTAATACTAGTTGACGTAGCCCGTTAAAAGCACTTCAATTTCATAGTGAAAAAGTAGTAAATAAACAAGTAATCATTACGTATTATAACTTATAATCTGTCAGTAACTTAGTTATAAGACTTTCGTAAAAATATAATAAGAATTATCTGATATCTAAATAAAAATCTTCTTTTTGTTGTTGTACAATCTTGAGGTAAGTATCTTTAAACAATATTATAACTATTTTAGCGATGAAAGCTTATTATACATTTAAGCATTTATTCAAATTTACATATGTCCAGTTTAATTGAAGGTGCATGCAACCAATATATATATTGTAAATAACTTGTACATTTTACTACGTTGATGCAGTTTATTTATTTTAAACCTTACACATGTGCATCATGTATAATAGCATGAACCGTTATAGTTCTTATTCTGTCATCCGTTTCTCAAGGGTAGACATTTCCATTTTCAAAAGTTGTTAGACATTGACAAAATTACAACAAAGCGTGTCATATTGTATGTACGAGGAGTGTTTGAAAAGTATTGTGTATTGTGGTCTGAAACCTTGAAAACTGATGGAAACGTGCAAGTTGTCATTTCATACCCTCAAAATATTCCCAATGGTGAGAAATGCATGATTTTAGTCTATGGATCTATTTCCGGAAAGCCTCACGATAGGTTGAGTTTTCGTATACTACGGAGGTATTGATGGACAGCAAAAACGAGAGCTGGTCGCGATCGATATCTACGAACAGAAAGGAAGTTTTTCAGTTTTGGAAACAGAAAGAAGTCGCATGGTGCCAGATCTGGGGAATAAGGTGGATGTGGTAGCACAGTAACTCTCTCCGACTTCGAAAACTGTGTTACTGTACAAGTGGTGTGCGCTGGAGCATTGTCACAGTCGAACATGTTTGAAACCTGTGACTGGGCGACGTTTCTTGTAGTACTTCGTAAATATTTTCAAGATTACGTCACGGTAGTACCTACCAGTCACACTTCTACCCTTTTTTACTGGAATCTGGGGAAGAATATGGCATACAAAACTTTTTTGCACTCAAAGTGCGTTTTGCAATTATTGGCCTTTGGCCATGTTTGGTGGCCCATATTTTGTTCCCAACCTTTCTGACAAGTTCAAAATAATGCACCCAGGTTTCATCACTTGTAACAACATTTGCAAAAAACTTTTTGTTGTATTTTGGGAACATTTTTAGCAATCTTTTGGCAGTTTCAACACGTAGCCTTTTTTGGTCCTCAGTCAAAAGATGGGGTACCCAGCTAGCAAAAATCTTTCTAACTTTCAAGGTTGTCTTTAAAATAAAATGAACTGTTGGTAGTGAAATGCCAACAATGCGTGCAATATCGCGCACAGTATATCGAGCATCATTTTGAGGAATTTCTGTGATTTTCAAAACATTTTGGTCACACGTTGCTGTCTTTGGCCGACCTGATTTTGGTGCATTTCCAACAGACTCTACACCACAATCAAATTTCTTTTTCTACCTGCGAACCGTCTCATATGACACCTTACTAGACTCATAAACACGGGTTATTTCGGCAAAAAGCTCTTTCAAAAAAAAACAACCGAGTTTAGTGCGAACTTTTATATATGACCGAATTTCTTCAGTATTTGTTATTCGTTTTCCAACAATTTTAGCTACAGTGGTCGACGACTGTCCAAACTGAAATAGCGACATCTCGGTAAAACGGTTATTGAATGGATACATTTACTCACTCTTTGTCGTGAGTAAATCAATTATTCACTAATTTCATGTTCCTAACTACAAAAACAACAAACAAAATATAGGATACAGTATTTGACAGCATTCCAATGTACAAAAAATACGAATATATTTGTCTTGCAAATGTCAGATGGTACGATGTTGTGCGATGTGGTGATGATCGACCAGTAGAAGTGGGGTAAATGTGATTATCTTTATCTTTTTACACCACTCAGTCTGAAAACATACTATCAACATTTAAGGCAAACATATAATCAGATGTACATGAAAATCTAGACTGTAAAAATGTGTTTTCTATTAGGTCCCGAATGAACCAAATGTAATAACTTGAACTCATCTTATCTGGAATAGTTAAACAGCATATAAGATGGCCATTCTGGTCTCTCTCAGCTTCGTTGAACAACCACAACATAAGAAAAAATGTGCAGTGTGTAAAACATAACATTCTTTCAAGGTAAAATCAAAATAAAATGAAAACTAGCTGAAAAGAGGATAACGGCAATTTACATTTGATAACGAAAGAATAACATTGCATGGGGAAAAACAGCATAAAATATATTGATATAGAATTAAATGCGTACTTGTGAATGTCACTTTTCTAAATGTAGATACCGAGTCTGGCATGAGAATTCACATGTTCTCATATAATGTTAAATGTATATCTGCCTTTAAAGTTCTAGTAATACATGAATACTCAACAGTAATTATCACGGAACTGTTCATGTCTAAAGGCCCTTGAAATATGAGATAAGTAACTGTGAACCTTTTTTTATCAGAACATAAAGGAGACGTAATGTCTGGCCTGAGGAATCTCTCTAGAACTAAATGATTACTCTTATTTAAATCACAATCAAAACGTAAAATCTGCCTTTAATATTCGAATACTGCTACAAGCCATCAGCAATAACTATTAAGAAACTTTAAATGTCTGTAAGGGTTGGTGGGAGGGAATAAACAAATAATCAAAATACAATGTACTTGTTATGCTGTCAAATATTCAACCTTGAGTGAAGAATATCAGTTAACAATCACTTATATACTGTACTGAAAACATGAGAAAATCGTGAATTGCAAGCAGAAAACGCGGTAAAATAACTACCGGGAACTGGAGACAAAAATAGTTAGCAGACGATGAAAAACGTGAATAATTTAATATATATACCATTGTGTAGATATTGAATAGAGGTAATCAGCTGTATAAACATCGACGTGAAATTCCTCGTGGAAATGGCGTGTCACCACAATACACAGTATTTTTCGAACACTCCTCGTAATATCATCCTGTAAAAATCGTAATTGTATTCTTGAAACTCTCCTAGACATATCTGAAATAAAAAGAAAATTTCATATAAGGGATAGTGATATAAATGGTCCCGTTGGTATTAAATGTAATCTAACGTTAAGGTTTTTTACAGTTTATTGCTATTCACTATGTACGGTGACATGATAAAATTCAGTTTCGAGGAATAAACAGAACCCAGCCTAAACAATAAATGTTTTCTTGTTTTGTAGACAAATTCTCCCGTCTGGGTTTTTATCACTATATAGCGGCGTACCGTAAATCCCTGTGAAAACCTTAAAACGCCGGAAATAAATTTTCATGCTGAAACCTTGGTTCCCCCATATTTAATTTTTTTATTAGACCTGAATGGAATTTTATTGTTGATATGTTAGATAACTCCCTGACATTCAGTTACTGAAAGTAAAGTTTAAATGATTATTATGCTGATAATATGGACAATTATACCCAGTACCCGTATACATACAATATGCTATTTTTGTGGATGAATTGTTATAGGTTATTAAATTTGTATCGAGCACTATGCACGTGTTCAGCTGCGGAAATATTGCGCGACTTAGGGAGCGCAACATTATTCCGCGAAAGAATGAGTGTATATTTCTAGATGCAAATCTAATAATCCTTTAATTAAATCCGCATTTATACAAAATATTATTATATAAATAATATGAATTTGTTTTTACGCCTGACGTCAATATGGAAAAATATTGACGTATTAGGTACCATTGAAACTTAACGGAGTTTATAATCGAGTATGTAATAATATGATTTACTGAACTTCCTGAAATAATATAGTTATAAGCGTATTATTATAATTATGTTGCCGCATAAGTATTTTTAACAAACATGACATTTAACTGTGATTGCAGCTTTTCGTGCTAAGCCAAGTTTAAATATATATATTTCTGATATTTTATATATGATTAATTGTTTGATTTATTATTATAAATGTCCTTACACTTGTTTAATTCTGCAGTGTTGCTAGCTTTGTGTAGTACATTATGTAAGGCATACGTTTCAGGTATCCAAGATCAACTCAAAAAGAAATTTAAAAAAAAAAACAATGATGTTCTTCCTAAGTAACAATTTCACGAGATGATTCGCACTTACAATTATGCGTTATTGATATGTAAATGAGACATTTTTGATTGGCACTCACTGAACCAATTTTTGTGAGTTTACAGCAAAGCCTATTACACGATGTTTCAATGTTAAAAAACGGACCTCATAAACAAACGACTTAAATACATTTTTCTGTGTAATACAAGGACGAAATGCTAGTGTGATCTGTTACGAATGCTTCACAATGATTTAATTACAAAGCAAAGATATCTATCGTTGTATCGAAGTAGCGAAGCAGTTTACCCTTGGATGTCTGTTTCAGTTTCAAATAGAAAGAATATCACATCAAAATCAAACAAACAGCTGCCACAAGTTTGTGGGGAAAATGCATCATGAATTATTTAGTCTGAGCATTTTTTATTATATCTCATCAACAAAAGTTTGTCAAACTTAGTTTGCAGGTGCGAGATTAATTTCGAAATTTGTCTGCCTTGAGTTCTACGTGTTGATCCAATTGAGACAAATTGATGTTAGTCTTAAATTAATTCATTTAATTTTTAGGAAAAGAGAATGATATCAAATTGTGTAAGGATATTCGTTTCGGAGCATTAATAAAGAGAATGCGTCGAAACATTCTCAAGATATGACTTTTTAACGCAAATGAACAGACTCGGTTAAACCAGGCCTGCAACATTTTCATTTTGCCGTGTTGGGCGACCTGTGGGTTTCCATTCTTTCTGTTCTAGATATTCATTAAATATGGTTGCTTCTATGTGATATGAATAGCACCACATTATATACAGTCTAAAACTGTTATCTCGACATAGGTTATTTCGACATTTCGATATCTCGGGTGGATTTTCCCGGTCCCGATTTTTTACCTTCTTTTTCATTAAAATCAACTACAGATATCACGATTCGGATATTTCGAATTTTTGACGATATTTCGACTTAATTTTCAAGCCAAAACCTTGAAATTTACGCAATCTTGACATCGGTTATCTCGAGTTAAATTTTTCAAAATGAGTGAATTAATTGTAATAATAAACAAAAAAGCAGGGTTCTGTGCAATTTACATCGTATTTTAGTTTAAAAACCATGTGTATTGCACAAAGCACAAGATGGTGGAAAGGGGTATTAGCAATCAGGAAGTGGGATGAAAAAATATCATTCAACAAGTAATGACCAATCAATATGTAAACCATAGTATTTATGTAAAAATATACATATTTTGTCTCGAAACATCTTTTATCAATACAGATCTACATTACCCCACCTACCAACCAAAGTTGACCTAACTTCGGTTATCTCGACCTGGTCCCGACGAAGTCGTGATATCGAGATTTGACTGTAATTGATTCTGTTACAGATTCAAATCTAAGAAAAATGTGCAATTAAAGTTTTACATCAATCATTTGCAATATTTAGAATAGATCTACTACAAAACTATGTATGTATGGAAATTACATGTAGACACATTTATTCCCAAGATATTTTACTTCACCTCTGCAGTTGGTACAGTATTACGGCAAATGGCATATACATGTAATTATTTATTGAGAACTATTAATAACGAACACTCGCAAGTAATTGAACTACTAAAATATTTCGGTTTTCTGCAAATGTGTGTGTAGTTTTTCACCTTGCATTGTTGAGACATAGCCTTATTAGACACCAAACAACAGAAAATGATTTATTATATATTAAGTTGCGTGAATGACGCACATGACTAGACTGTTCTTATTAAGTTAGGCACAAAGAAACTGGCAAACATTGGAAGCTATATTCTGCAAATATCTAAATATTGCTGGTAAACCATTCTTACTGTTTATCAAAATAAAGACGAGGGCAGAGATCAAGCAAGAATAAGCAATGCTCACAGAGCACTAAGATAATATAGGGACTTTTGTCATATGTTATCTATAATGACTTACACTAAAGTAAAGCTATTTTAAATTCAAATTGTCTGTTTTGTGAAACATTGTGCTTAATACGCATAATAAGATTTGTGTCACATCTGACATCTGCCATCCTAGGACACTTAGACTTGAATATGCAATAAAGGTTTAGGACTCTATGTTAACTACGAGATCATTGTCTAGCAAAGACTGATTTCAGAAACACATAATTATATAACTGCTTTAGTCCTATATGATTTGATGATCACTCCCGTTTCTTAGCAAAATAATGGGTAATTCTGTACAGAAACGAAGACATTCTGTCTTCTGTGTTCAGTCATTGCTTATTTTATCTAGAGTCTGATTTAACTGCATGTAATCAGCGAGAACTATATATCAAAATCAATAGCATTTTTACCTGCAAAGCGCGCGGTGTTAGAAAAACAAAACTCAGTTTCTTTTGTTTTGTTGTTTGTAGAACTCGTTGTAAGATTAAATGTTCTTTTCTGTAGTTAGTTGCATTGGAATTGAAATCAAAATCATAAGAAGGTCGTTTAGAAGCATATACTGCTACCGACAAACAAATATTGTTAAAATAACAGCAGATTTGGCTTGCCTGAATCATTTCTCTTTACCTCTGGGACCTGGTGTTTCTTCGTGCTATATTACTACTACTTGTAGTGTTTATGGGGGTCTTAATTAACACGAGATATATATTCCACCATAATAAGTTAATTGCTTCATATCGTGACATGATGTGAGTGTGTGCTTATGTTTCTATGACTATTTATAGCTACCATCAGTTACCCGTATGAGCGAGTATTTTGAGGATAGTGCACGAAAGAAGGCGCTCCATTTATAGGGGCGTTTCTGGTTATTTAGCCTTCAATATGTAAAACGTCCTGTCCAATAAATCTAGTTATCTTTATATTAGCATTGAATTAGCTATCTCTTATACGATCTATAATTTTCATTTCACAAGTATGTAACATTACCCTCATAACTTATTCATCTGTTATTAAAAGCAGCTGATAGCAGGGTTCTAGCCAGGATTTTGTGAAGGGCATTTCGGAAGGGTAATTTTTGAAAGGAGCAAGTCGACAAAGGGATGGTGCGGAGGATACCCTGCTGGGGGGGGGGGGGTAATGGGGGCCACCCAGAAATTTTGTATTACTGCAACTCTTTGGTGCATTCTGTGCATTTTCAGAGTGAAAAACACAGTGTTATTTTTCATTGTTTAATAGCATCATTTACATGCACAACAAGAACAATTAGAGTATTTGTTCATAAAAAATTCCTCCGGAGTTTATTTGCTGAATGACAATGTAAACCTAAACATTTTAAGTTTCTGAAAATGTTCCATATTTATTTTACTTACATCAACACAGTTTAGCACTGCACATAAGTTTCAGTCTTCTGTTCCTGTGGAATTTATTTCTGAATGACAACGTAAACTTATCAATTTTGTTGTACATGGCGTTTATCCCCCTTCCAAACTATTAGAACATCCACTCCTAATGTCTTAGCTACATCACTAAAGTTTGTGTTTGTGTGTGAGGAATGTTCCTCCATCCAAGGAAGTAAAGCATGTCATAGATCTGAATGCCTCACATTTTCTTCCCTCACAAAATAGCTCGATCCCCCACCGTTTTTGCTTTCTGCACCGTTAAATACCACTGCTTTCTTTTAGCGAGTCTGAGTCCTTATGACTTATCTAAGATGTTCGCCTAATGAAGTACACTTCTTTGGCCTTCTCTGGTGCTTTAACACATAAAACACAATACCCTTGGCCTGAAATAAAGAATTTAAAACAATTTTGTTTTTTGCATAGCCAAAGGATCCCGACCGTCACTGCTTGATAAAGATCTAAATGGGTTTTTTTAATGAATTTCAAGAATTATATCTAAAAACAAAGGACACAAACACATAAAACTAGCCCTGTGTGTAAAAGCCATGACAACTTAATTTTCTAGTAGTCATCAATCTTCGCCCTTTATTCTAAGTATGCATGTCAATATTTTTTTCTCCAAAGAATCAGATTTTGAATATAAATGTGGTCTTCTTAATTTGTTAATAACTGATAGTTTGCACTTTTTTTTAATAACTTCACAGATCGCTTGATAAATACGATATGATACATTCATTAACCGTTTCAGTATTTTTGGGATTACCTTAAAAATGATTTAAATTACCGTTCTTGAGAACTGTCATCCGGGGAAACGGGTATGTTTCCATTTTTGGATCAATGCCTATTTCCTTTGGTCATCCGGCGTAATGACAGTGAATATAATATTTTTCAGGGACTACGGACGAACTATCTAATAGTCTAAGAGCAATCTCAACAGTAAGTAATAATTGTTCTTCTTGGAAGTTTCTTTTTCTTTGTACGTAACTGAATTTGAACTACAAAATAAGATAACACTTGCAAATTTTAAGCTTAGCGTTAACATGTATTTATATCGTTATTTTTCAAAGGACGTTATTGTAAACTAGGGTCATTTTCTGCTTCCCCTCTTGTTGAATGTCCCGATTTTAAAAGCAACAAAATAGTTTCACACATTTTTTTTTTTGACAGTTGCAACAAGTAGAATTAGTAGGTGATTCAGTCATCAGCTGGGGTAAACCTGAAATAATTTGTGAATGGACAGCATTTAGTCACAGAGTAATGATCCTTAAAGTATACTTTTTCTTTACTGCTAAAAACTGACGTAAGTTTTCAAGTTCTGTCATCATTCGACTGCTTCCGTCTATGTTTTGGATTTGTACTAAAATCATTTGTTGTAATTTACACAATGCATGGTTTATGCATCATTCTTATATAAAAAAATTGATTATCTTTATTACAAATTTGTTATATTGTCGTCATGCCGACATGTTATGTTGCACTCAAATGCGACAAGAATGAGGGCTGTTTAAAAGACATAATATAACAGAACGCTGTCAGATTTTATTCACTACACATGATTAGATTATGACTCACAAGACGTCTACATTTTCCTAAATTAGTCCGCGGGCTTTGTAACATCTTCGACGTGCTTTATTTTACCACGGTTAAATTGACTTTAAAGTGACCTATAATTTTGCGCCATAAAATGCGCCAAGTAACATAGCATTCCTTTATTATCCACATTTTTTCTCAGTTAAAAGACTTATTAGAACCAAAATAACATATAACAGTGTTCGTAAGATTGTATTTTTATATGTTTTAGGTGTTTGATAGGTTAACAAACTGTATTTTGTATTATGATTAAGTCATGCACAAATCTGATAATTGATCACGGGATTATTTCTCGGCCTTTTCAAATGTATGATACGCGCCGTAAAGGCGCAAAAGTATTGATGACGTTTTGAGCACTTTGGAATAACAACCAAACGTACCCAGTGAAATTTTCAGACAATAGTTGCGTTCAGTTTTATTTTAATTCAACATTAATTTCATTTTAAACACTAAAATGATTTATTCTAGAAAGTAAATACCGTTTTGATTGTAAAAATAATGCGAAAAGAATGATGTTTAATGGTTAAACTCGGGTAAATTCTTCTTGGCGGTTTTCCTTTAAATATTTCTTCCTCATTCATTTAACCGCTTTGGAAGCCTGGTGGTAGAGCGTACGCTTTGAGAGAGGGACATCGTTGCTTCGTTCAATAGCCGTATCATACCGAAGACATGATAAATGGTATCAGTTTTATTATTATGTATTCATTACCTCACAGTTAATATTCCTTTTAACCAAATCTATTACATGTACACGTGAAATAGGATATGGCAACAAAGGTACGATCTTGACTGTATCATTACATCTGATATTTTTTCCTGAGTACGAACTTCTTGCAAAGCTTCACATCATTCCTAGAGCTGTCCAAGATTTCTGTGAAATTAACAGAATTTTCTATAACAGGGGTAACTGGGATACTGGTCTATACGGGTATAAACTTTAACCTGGCTTCAAATTTATAACATTTGATAATCTTTATTTCATCATGCATGGTGACGATATAAAATTCTGTTTAAATGGATAATTGATTCCGTAAGAGCCCAGCCATAACGATATATATATATGGTTCTATGTTAGACAACTGCTGCCTTGTGCCTTTTTATGACTTGATAGCCGCCTAGACGCCTGCCCTATATCCTGGAAAAACGGTAAGTGTTAGCGTGAAAACACTTAACACAGAATTAAAATGTACCCTAATACTGATTAAATATCAAATATACTGGTTGATGTGCCAGAATGTATTATGACATTGTATTACTAGAATGAATCTTTAAGTTTTTCTTTTATCCTAAATGTCAGCCTAATCGAGAGAAAAAATCCATGCATTCGTTATTACATTAACAAAAAAGGACTTCGTAGAAGTTAATTCGCAGATACAAAAAATGCATTTCGGTACAGTGGACATTATATTAAGAAACCACCCAGGGGACCAAAAAAAAAAGTGGTAACTTCACAGAATGGTCTCCTAATAAATTTGGTAAATTTAGAAAGAGAAGAAGATGACATAAAGTTTGAAGCTGAAATAATTTTTGTTCAAGATTTGTTTTAAAAATCTCAAATACTTCTCACAGTTCACGGACTGTGGAAGTCGTTTGTTTGCTCAACAGTTAGAATGACTAACAGTTATATTTGCAATGAGACGGCTGCACAGTCGTTTAATAGATGTTTTGCAAGAAATTCTACATACTGGGCTGATTGTATGTGGTCTCAATAATAATAATGACAATAACATCTTTATTTATAGAAGGTAGCACATGAAGATATAGATCAGTACAAAGTATAAATGATACATCTGAATTTTAAATGTGGCCTTCTAAACAATAACAACAACCAAATACAATTTACACTATCACCTGACATAATTAATATCACATTCATTCTGAGACCCCTTAAAATAGATATTGCCTATTAAGTATCCATTTATACTATTTCCATTTACGCACGCGTAATGAAAAAAGTCGTGTTATGTGATGTATTTATATAGGGATTAAACGGTCAAAAGCCGCTTAAGGTAGTCGCATGTACGATGACGACTCTAATTGCTTTACTTGAGTCATGCGTGTTTATCATAACTAATCGGAAGAAAAGTGGTATTATATTATAAATTTAAAAAATGCAGCAATTACAAATTACAGTACTACAGCATTTAATAATTACTTACAAAAAATAAATTGTTTACAACTAGAACCCTTGTAAACAGTACCATTTCGATCACAGAGGAAAAGTTCATGTTTCCGTACTAGTAAAATAGAAAAAGTGGAAACTCTACAGGTCAGGCGTATTTAAAGTATAATGGTAATTAATTTTTCTCAGCACAGGTGTATGTTGTCTATAAAAGAATTGAAAGTTTTTTATATTCAGGACAAAATAATTTTTCAGTTTTGACAGGTTTCTGCTTTGCCGGGGTCCGATCTAGAAAGAACACTTTTTGCTGGAGTTCTGATTAAGAAGGTTTTTGCTTTACAGGGGTTTCGATATAGAAGGTTTTCACTTTGCGTGGGTTCCAATCTAGAGAGTTTCCTCTTTGCTGGGGTCCCAATAAAAAAGATTTCTGCTTTGCAGGTGTTCCGATGTAGAAGAATTCCGCAATATGTCGATAAATTTTATTCTAAGTAATCAACAGTGTAACAACAACGCTTTCATAAAGCGTTGGATTTTTCGCAACACAGTGAGGTGAGATAGTTTTAAGTAATCTTGAAATATTAAAAGGTTCTGTATTGATGGACAAAATATTGAAGTATAGGATTGCATAAATGTTCCTGCGATGCCTCTTCCAGATGAATTGAAAATGTATTCAAAATGTTTCAGACTCTGTTACAACTTTCAACAAGTCAATCAGAAATCACCTTTGACTTATTTATAAACAATATGTTTGTAATAAGTCTATTAAATATTTAACGTAAAAGACAATATAATGACTCAAGATATTTTTAATAGAGTAGATGAATTATATCGTCCTTGCATTTTCATTTTAGCTTATCGGAGAATGCGTTGAATCGATTTAATAAAAAGTTATATTAATATTTCAGATGGCTGTTATGAAAGCTACAGTCACGTTTGTTTTATGGTGCATCATTCATTAACTAAAATGCCTAATGACATTGCACCTTGGTTACACATGTCGATCAATTGTCTGCTCGTGTTTATTATATTTCTGTTGTTATTTTCTAAGAAATTATGTTGTGAATAATCTAACAAATATGCTGAGGTGTTCTTGGCTCGCAAATATTCGCAGTGGCAATCGGCAAATTACGTAATTTCTCCGAAAGCGATTTTGGCATTATGCTGTTTTCTTGAACAGCCATGTACGTGATGTGCAACACTGACCAATGAGAGTTCGAAATCACAGGATTTCCAAATGTCATTACAGATCTACTGCCTTAAATAATAATAAACCAGACATGTTCCTATTTAAATGCTTATACACTTTCTGAAACCGTTACATAATTACCCAAACGTATCTCTTAACTTGTATTTGCTTATATATGCATTTTAAAACTGTTCATATGCAGACATATATTGTTGAAGTATTCATATAAAGTTATGTTTCGAAATTAAAGGGGAGCTACCCGACTTGCTTATTATGTGTAGGTTTTTTTTTCAATCACCTTAAAGCACACTTGCGATTACTAACGTTTTAGTGTCCTCAAAAAGTTCCAGTAAATTTCCTGTGTTGAATAATTGTTTCTGACAGTTTGCTTAATAGTAAGGATTGATATCCAACAGGGAAACACGCAGCCCTCTCAACAACAACCCACAACAGTGAAGCAATATTCATTGAAAGTTTGGGGGAATATTTGTACTGCCGCCAAAAGGAAATTAAAGTTATGGAAGTAAGAACTTGAGAAAATGTTTCACTTTGAATTCGATAGTATTTGTTTTGTTTGATTGCTTGACTCATGGCACAATTTTAGGTTTATACTCGTATCATAAAGTGACTTTCCAGCTTGGCTTTCTCTTGTGTTGTTGAATGCCATTTTACATATCATCTTCTATTCTACTATTGTTATTCTTTTAGAATGTTTCAGCTATTTGATAATGAAGCGCAACAGATGATACAAAGAATTGCATACGAATTAATTAGAAAATTTATTTCAACATAAATACGTCATGTCTTGACTGATATTTCATTCACTCCGTAAAATGTTAAATTGCTTTTTTTATCCATATTTCAACCGAAATTCTTACATAGTCATTTCTGTTTTATTTTTGTAATTATTATCTTGCGGGCGTATAGTATTGCTTTGAATAAAATAAGATTCCTGTATGCTACATTTATCCGTTGTCATTTAGAAATATACTGTTTGATTTATGGATTGAATCTGTGTCATGTTTGCCTTTATAGGCTATACTGGAATGATAGACATTTGTCGTAATAGCAAAGATAATGATTACTGGATCAAGACCTAGTTTATTTTGTCTGCTTTTATTGCCACGTAATCAGAATAGAAATTGCGTTTTTACTGGAGCAAGGCGTTTGGTATTATAGAAATAGCAATTACTTTGTTTTTTGTTTCAACTTTGGCGTTATACATTTGCTTAATATGTTGTTGCGAAAGCCTTTAACGAGAAGGGAATTTTTCTATCGTTGTTGCTATACATTTCTGGGTTAATGTTAGTTGTGTTCAATATTGACGAATACAATTTCGCTTGAAATTTGGAACACATTTAAGTCTTTGCTAATATTTCCAATGAAAGGTAAGTGTGACAGTTGTTTATAGTCTTGTTGTCTGTGTAAGAGAGTATCAATATTGTTCTTTCGCTAGTTTTTTTTTTCTACTAAAATATTAAAATATTACGTGCAATCGCTTTTCATAGTAAATATAAACATGAAGATAACCTGTCAATATGTATAAACAGCACTATGCCAAGGGTTAAATAGTACACACTTAATACATATATTAATAGCTAAACACAGTATAAATGTGTACAATCACTAAAATTTGGAAGTTTTTAAAACATATATTAATTGTTAGTGTATTGTATTTGATTATAAATGTAGCTCTACACTTATTTTATATATTTAGTAAAGTTAAATTCATGAAGATTTTCTATATTTGACATAGATATCTAAAGTTAAAATAATTTAAGGAAATCTGGTCATTCGATATCTTTTTTAGGGGATAAAATGAGAATTCAGTATTTGAATGTAGTTATTAGATTATGAATAATGAAATCGTATAATTTTACTGATGCTGCAAATTTGTTAAAAAAAGTACGAATAAGGAAATATAGGCTTCAATGTATGTGATTTGACAAGCATCAGGCAAGAACTATGCTCCGATTCCAACGTAATAAAGGCAAGGCTAATTAAATATATTGTCTATTGCAACAAATGATGATACCTGTTATCTGATATCTGTTTTGTTACATAAGAGCTTTGTAGCTTACTTTCTCTCTTATCCGACATTAAACAAAACTTACCTTTACCGTTATTTTACCTTTATTAATAACGAATTCTTGAATTGGATGTAAAAAATAAATTAATTTATTATGGCACAACAGCAACATATTAATAGCATTTTACACATCTGTATGTTAATGATGTTTTTCTGTAATAATGATATGTCCACCAAATTCGCAAGAAAAAATATTTGTACCAGTGCTAAAAACATTAAACACAATTTTCACTGTTATAAAGATAGGTCTACAAAATTCTTAAATACCTAAATGTATCCGTGTTGACAACAATAAACTTGATTTGTTCTGTATTAAAGACAGGTAGGTCAAAGTCGCAATAAAATCTATATGTATCAAAGCTTACAACAACTAACACGATTTACTCTGTAAACAAGATAGCTCAGCCAAATTCGCAAAAAAACATACATGTATCAGTGCCATAACAATATTTAATACGATATAGTCTTTACAAATATCTCTTTCTTTAACTGGACCTGCGTTATAGGAAGCTGATAATTTATGTGGTTGATCACGTGATAAACAGCTCTTACGCTGATTAACTAATGACTTTAAGTGCGCTTTTTCAATTATTGCTGTTGGAAAAGTGATTCTCATACTAATCTTTCTGTTGATAAATACACATTCCAGCTTAATGTCTCTTTGTAGGTTGCATAGATTGAGAAAGACTGCAGTTTTAACACACACGAGTATTTTGTACAAAATGAACTATACTAAGAATCGATCCAGATATAAATACATCAGCGTTTTAAAGAGTGTTTGTCCTTTTAAATAATCTATATTTCTAAGCCGAAAAGTTCCATGTTACAATAACCTAACAACATTTTTTAAATCTTCCATATTCCTTAACCCTCTGTGTAACCCGATTTTGTATTGTTCAATTATCCTATTCCATTTTTGTAAAACATTTCCAATTCTCTGATTCCTAATTCATTCTCTCTTCCTAATTGTGTCCTCTTGATTTGATCTCTTTGATCCAGAGCTCTTCCATCTTTTCTAAGTTTTCTAAGCATTTTTCCTGAGTATTTATACCTTTTTTCACGAAATACATCGCAACAACATGGTAACAAGTATTTTAAAATATTCATAGCAATTTCAAAAGACATGTCAAATAAACGTCCATTACGTACTCATGTAACCGTAAACAACATAATAATTATGTAGAATTAATCACCATCGAGTAGTTTTGTAAATAAATGTCTGGTACAGAAACAAACAAAATAATTAGTGTCAAATTTAATAGACAATACATTAGAATGTGATTCACTTTGCTAAAAGTGTAAACAACAACAACAATATGCTGACCAGGTAAACAGAGTAATTAACATTTCCGACCAACTGATGAAAATTCTATCGAAAACAATAACAAAATAATTAAGGTCAACCAGATCATTTTCTGTTGAGAACTTCGCTATATTTTACCCGTTATAATAATAAACAAAGTCATTTAGGCCAAAACTTAATGGATTAAACATTTCGCCGTTACGAAATTTGCTGGAGTCAACAATGACCTAAACATGTAAACAATATGATAAGTATTTCTAAGTATTTGGTTTTTTACTCTTAACAAAAGCCAGTATAAACACAATGATGAATTAACTGAAAGCTGACCTGCGCTCTATCATTGTGTGACATTAACACCATAATATAGTATAAGACTGTGCATTTGTTTTGCAAGAGTTTTTGTAAAAGATTATTCGTACTTCAGCTGCCTTATTTCAGGGAAACAATCCAAGTTTCATTACAACCGATGAATTATTAATTCTTACTTTTATAAATCAAGTAACAACATAGAAATCAGAAGCCCTTTTATACTAAAGCAATTGTTTCTCACAACAAATAAAGATTGCAAATGAATGAGCCAGCGTTTTCAAAAAATTACAAAACCTATTCAATATTGTTTGTTTGTTTGATTGATTTGTTGTTTTTGTAATTGGGAAGGATTGAAATCAGAAAGGATCCAGTGCCCGTCCCATCCTGATAAATTTGGAATTTTGTAGAAATCAAAGTTGTCGAAAAATATAGTAGATTATTAACTTGCATGTCTTCTACATAAATACCCTGAGGGTAATTTTAAACTGTTATTTGTCAACCAAGTGAGCACTTAGAAGCTCACTAATTTTCCTTTTTCTGTTAGAATTGAAATATTAGAAATGTCAGATCGTAAAACAAGAAGCACATTCAACATAATAATGACAACAGTATCTGTATCTAAAGCACGTTAATGTGAGGGAAAAATGACAGCCTGCCTAAACCATCACAGTATTATTGTGTTTTACGTTACAACCAAACTTCTACTGTCATAATATAACGTTTCTTTTATTGCATAACGGTAAATTCTTCTTTTTTGTGTGTGTTTTTAAGTCTGTATAACGTTTAAGAGCAGAAAACTAAGAGTTGAAAATCATAAAAATATATTACAGTAAAACCTGTCTTAAGCAGCCAGCCAATGGAGTGGGAAAAAGTGGCTGCTTACAGCAGGTGGCTGCGTAATGCAGGTAATTTTTAGAATGAATGACCATTTTGGGAAATGAGACACTGGCTGCTTAAGACAGGTTGACTGCTTAATAGAGGTGACCACTAAAGCAGGTTTTACTGTTTTTACAGCATACATACCAAACCGGGTATATTGTGGTCAAATTCAATCTAGTAATCCCATATTGTCAGCAAGAATTCGTAAAGCATTGCTGGTATATATCAAAAACTGATTTTTTCTCTTTAAGAAATATTCCGCTTAACCAAACGTCGATCAAAAGTCAGACAATAGTAATAAACAGTTTAAATTTACTTTGCAGGGATTTCCGACGAAACATATACTGAAGCGGTAAGTAATAATTTCTACTTGAAATGTATGTTATGTATTAGTATAAAAATATACAAGATATTATGCATACCAAAATATATCAAGATCTATTAACAACTCACCACTAACAGAAAAGGGTACTGTCTTCTCTACAAAAACAGAATCAAGCATAGGCTATGAACTTATTTTCTTCTGCTTTAGTAGTGACAGGATTAGAAAATATATTTAAGATAGTGGATCCGAAATGACCATCGGGAATTTTCTTGCAATTCCGTATCATTCGTATGCTATTTCGGCATTCTCCGGCCATAATAGAAAAATACCTTCTCATAATAATACTGGTTATACTGGAACAAGCCTAAATTGCATACGGAGAGTACGTAATCTAACGCAAAATGCCGAATATCATAGCGGATCTACTACCTTAATACAGAGATTGTCGGAGCATCGCTAGAAAGAAAGGGACTATCTGTTTAAGCCAGCAAAAGAAAATGTGCTGTTAAAAATGTAAGATTTATTCACTTTTTAGCTAAGGCATCTTTGTATTATTTCTTAGAAAATATCTGCTCAAGTAAAGGAACTATTTATCTTTACAAAACGCATGTTTGTACTTTCATTGTGATACTCGTGTCATAATTCTTTGGTTCTCGTTTTTGCTTTCGTAGTTTTCTTGCAAATTTTCTGTAATAAGTAAATATATTTTCATAACAACAAAAGCTAGCCACGCCGTCTTTACTCTGTGAATCTAATATACTCTAATTAGGGTAAAAAGTTGAAAATTGCACAAGACTAGAATATGAACCGTGTGGCACGTAAAAATTTGGAAACTCCAAACAGTGTCCTAATTCAGCAATTTGATTTATTCCTGTCTGTCAGTGACTTCTATTAGCCTAAGTAAAGTATGAAATATATAGGACTATAAATAACAAGAATATAAAATGCTTAATGTGCAGCATTTCCATAAACAAGTTTTCAGAACATTAACACAGTAGAAACGACAGGCAATAATTCAAACCACCTACAAAAGAACTTGAGTTACTATAAATAAGCCGGGAGATATTGTTTTTTCGAAATGTACACAGTGATAGGCCTGTCGTAAAATATCGTCAATTTTCAGCATATTTTTTTTTTATTTACCGAACTTAAGGAGGTAGGTTACTTTGTTACCAGGGTAGATTCAAATTATTTAAACCGTAGCAATTTATTGTATTTCGTGTAAGTTCATGTTTTAGCTGCTACAATCTCAAGTTCGCTTATATCTGTCCCATTGAGTACAAGTTTTATCCAGGTTTGAAGTACATGACCCTCTAAAGGTATTTTATATTGAAAGAAGAAGGAAACTACGGAAATTCAACACTTTTCAGTGTACTTCGATTTCACTGTTATCCGTACAAGTCTGCGTAGTTGATAATTATCTCTCTCCCCTCCTCCCTCTGGGGGAGACATATTGTTTTTGCCCTGTCCGTCCGTCCGTCCGTCCGTCCGTCCACCCGTCCGCCCGTCTGTACGTCACACTTCATTTCCGAGCAAAAACTGGAGAACCATTTGACCTAGAACCTTCAAACTTGATAGGGCTGTAGGGCTGCTGGAGTAGACGACCCTATTGTTTTGGGGTCACTCTATCAAAGGTCAAGGTCACAGGGGCCTGAACATTGAAAACAATTTCCGATCAATAACTAGAGAACCACTTGACCCAGAATGTTGACACTTAATAGAATTATTGGTCATGAAGAGTAGATGACCCCTATTGATTTTGGGATCACTCCATCAAAGGTCAAGGTCACAGGGGCCTGAACATTGAAAACAATTTCCGATCAATAACTAGAGAACCACTTACCAGAACTTCAAACTTATAGATGTTGTATGGTGATGAGTAGAGACCCTTTGTTTTGGGTCACTCTATCAAAGGTCAAGGTCACAGGGTCCTGAACATTGAAAAACCATTTCCGATCAATAACAGAGAACCACTGACCCAGATGTTGACACTTATAGAATGATTGTCATGAAGAGTAGATGACCCTATTGTTTTGGTGTCACTCCATTAAGGTCAAGTCACAGGGGCCTGAACATTGAAAACAATTTCCGATCAATAACTAGAGAACCACTTGACCCACAATGTTGAAACTTCATAGGACGATTGATCAGGAAGAGTAGATGACTTCTATTGATTTTGGAGTCACTCCATCAAAGGTCAAGGTCACAGGGGCCTGTAGATTGAAAACAATTTCCGACCAATAACTAGAGAACCACTTGACCCAGAATGTTGAAACTTCATAGGTTGATTGGTCATGTAGAGTAGATGATCTCTATTGTTTTTGAGGTCACTCTGTTAAAGGTCAAGGTCACAGGGGCCTGAACATTAAAAAACATTTCCAATCAATAACTTGAGTACCACTTGACACAGAATGTTGAAACTTCATAGAATGATTGTACATGCAAAGTAGATGATCCTATCGATTTTGGGTCATTTGTCTAAAGGTCAAGGTCACAGGGGCCTGAACATTGGAAAACATTTCCATCAAAACTTGAGAACAACTTGACCCAGAATGTTAAAACTTATAGGATGATTGGTCATGCAGAGTAGATGACCCATATCGATTTTGGGTCACTATTCAAAGGTAAGGTCACAGGGGCCTGAACATGGAAAACGTTTCCGGATCAATAACTTGAGAACCTCTTGACCCAGAATGTTAAAACTTTAATAGGGTAATTGAACATGCAGAGTAATGATCCCAATTAATTTTGGGGTCACTCTATTAAAGGTCAAGGTCACAGGGGCCTGAACATTGAAAACCATTTCAGGTCAGTAACTTGAGAACCACTTAACCAGAATGTTGAAACTTTAGGATGATTGATCATGCAGAGTAGATGACCTCTATCGATTTTAGGGTCACTCCGTAAAGGTCAAGGTCACAGGGCCTGAACATGATAAACCATTGCCGATTCAGTAAATCTCGGAAAACCTCTTGACCAGAATGTTGAAACTTATAGGATATTGAACATGCAGAGTAGATGACCCCTATTCATTTTTGGGTCACTTGATCAAAGGTCAAGGTCACAGGAGCCTGAACAGTGACTTGAGAACCATTAACCCAAGAGTGTTGAAACTTAGCAGGATGACTGGACATGCCAAGTAGATGATCCCTATTGCAGCCACCCATCAGTGTCTCTTTGACTTTCGCTCCTGACCCCTACTGACTTCTTGCCTATACCACTTTGCATTGGGGGAGACATGCGCTTTTTTGCAAAAGCATCTTCTAGTTTTATTAGTATGCGCGTTAGTTTTCTAAAATATGCTTAAAATATATAGGTTGCGGGGCTCGTGTTGCCATGGTAACGCATTTTCTCTCATTTTTTAACAACTATGTATGATAACGGGTTTTTCGACGGCTTCAGTGCCATTCTGTTAATAATCAACATGGAATATTAGGGTAATTTTATTAGAAGAATACTCAACACTTTACATGGTACCCTATTTATCTTAACGTTTAAAGTAACCATGGCAACAGAGACGTTTAAAATATTTTTTATCTTTTTTTATCGTAATTTCCATAAGAAAGATTAAATAAAATTACTTTTCTCGTTTAATGTAGCTTCAAAATATTTTATTTCTAAAGTAAGTAATATGTTCGCATTATTTGCATTTATTTAAACACATTTTAAAGCTTAAAGCAGTGCTCCTCGTCTGACACTTTTATGGAAAAATCATTGTGCTTGCAATTATTATTCTCATGGCTAGTGTTGAAATAAAAATAAAAGGCGAAAGTTGTGTTCCTTAAACAGAGCAATGTCAACGCCTTTGAATTTTGCATTAAGATATATAGGTTACGGGATTCGTTTCCTTAGTAACATTAATCTAATTCAAGAAATCACTACTTTCTACTAAAATTTGAACAATTTTAGAGCATAGTTTAAATATATAAGTACCAAATTATCAATGGAAACGGAAAAAAGGTATTACAAATCAAATGTCCCAATTTTTATTTAAAAATAGCCGTAATAAGTAACCTTTCACCCAGCTATATACACAATAACATCAGTTACCGTCATCCATTTTCTTAGAATCCTCATAACATTTCAGTATAACTATACAGAAGCTGCAATATTGATTATTATTTTGAGTGAAAGACTCATAAAGTATTTTGGCAAATAATAGCTGTTTAAAAATAGTTCCAATAAAAGAAAAATGCTCAGTATCATGTTCTTTCAAGATAAAATCTATTAATTTTGCGCGGTAACTGACACTTACCGTAATGACGTCGATGACGGCATTTTAAGGCAATACTGTTTTTTAGCGTTTTTCCGGTAATAGTTTCATTATTTTCGCATGTTTAAACCGTTAAGCATTAGATCAGACACAGGTTAATGATTTTTTTTCAGAAAAATAAATATACAAACACATTTAGTTTGTCGTAAACGTTGTCGTAAATCCTCACGTTAGCTTCCGGTTGGGCATGCGTACATACAAATATTAAGGTAACCTTCCTCCTTAAGAAAACCGACGAAGTATACATTTCAAATGATTAATGCAAATACAGTGCATACATGTTCTCATTGTTAAATGTATGCGTTAAATACTTCAACTATTTTACATTAGAAAAAAATCGTCCAAGTATATTGGAAAAACAAACAAGAAGAAAGTCTGACAAGCTAAGCTGCAACTGTAAGACATTACATTACATTACATTACATTACATTACATACGAGCCATCGTTTTTGATACGTAAAATGTGCCTTCATTTAGTTTGATAAATGCACGCAGTTCATGATTAGAAGTCGTGATAAACAAATGAAAATTCTTATGCTATTTGTAGTTTCAATCAATTTTATTTTTTGGGGGAAAAAAACACCATTGAATGCGATTATTTCTTGTATTAAGACGAATGTAATTTTGCCTGTGGATACCCTCTCTGTTTCATTATTTCGTTTCTGATTAGTTATATTTTTTTGATAGTTTTATCCGTGTTCTGTACACTTTGATATTTAGATCTATTACATAATAATCTCGAAAACCTTGTTCTCAGTATTTGGCAGACTAATTAGGTCTTGTTGTCGTGGGATTTAATCAAGATTCCTTTGTAATTTACCGTTTATAATAGTGCCAACAATTGCCAGTCTCCAAGTTTCTTATGGTATTTTTCTTTTAAATATCATTGTCATACCTTTTAAATGATTATTATCTAAATAGACAATTAAGTGTAGAAGTTTTTTGAACTTTCTTCACCAAAGGTGCAATGTGATTAGTCATTAATGAAGCAACATTTTATCTTCAAAAGAGTCAATTTGGTGTAACATGAAAACTGTCAGTAATAATTGCTAAATCAATGCTTACCAACACTTACAAAAGTGAAAATAGATTGATATAGAATGTAATGCGTTCTGCAATTAATTTGTCATTATGTACTAAATTGTATCATCTTTGATTTTGAAAAATAGTGTTTTGGAGTTCAAATTGATTTACAAGTATATTGAACCACCACGATAGCCTAGTGGTAGAGTGTGCGCTTCGTGTGCAGGAGGCCATGTGTTCGATCCCCTGCCGCGTTATACCAAAAACGCGAAATTGGTACCAGGAGCCCCCTTGCTTGGCACTCAGCCTTAAAGTGAAAACTAGCTTCTCTTCTCTCATACCCCTGTGGTGATGGATTCGATCAGGGATGAGGTGTCGAGAGTGATTAATATACATAAGTAATAGAATTTGCTTACATTCGACCTAAGATAAATTAATCTAAAACAATTTCAAGTATATTTATATCCTATAATTAATCCTCCTTTGAAAAAATTACTATCTGATGTAAACAAAAACAAACCCTAACTGCTATTGGCATGGCCTAAGTTGTTCTTTCACCTTTGCAGTTGAGATAGTTTCCATGAACTTAGCATGTTAACTTACTGTTTATGCTCTGAGATATTGGATTCTTAGACTATTGTATCAAGATATCCGGATTCTAAGTGTTATTGACGACACCACAATATCTTATGGTCTCGACCCTTAATTTTAAAGAAATAAACATGAAATGGGAAAAGACATAATGTCAAATACTTTTGGTCCATGAAAAAGATCCTTATTCCTTCTCGTAGAATCTTAATTACGATAGTTAAATTAGGAACATATTACGCAATGTATATATATCTTGCTGAGATTTGTTCTGCAATATATGAATTACGTTCACTGAAATCTTCAACGTGAAGAATAATAAAGCTGAATATCAGGGAAAGAAAAATTAAGACTGGCTGCATTTATTTGCAATTCAGTTTCATTTAATGTCCAGGTGCGCCCAGATCAGATTTATTCATTGCAACATTTTCTGTTTTAGCTCAAAGTCAAAAGAAGCGCATTTGTTTTTTTTTTTATAATGTATATTAAATTCGTATTGTTGATTCGTATGAATTTGATGAGTTACATATGTTACAAAAATGCTACATAAATACCGTTAAGCATACCTAAATTTCCCTTAATTTAACATGAAAGGATATGAACAGTTTTGAAATAGTTGATATGCTTATACTCACTACAATGTGTTGTATCTTGTTTTGGGTGTGAAAACGACATGATACATTTATTAAAGGAAATACTTATTGAGAAAAATGGTTCATCATTTGAAAAATTGCTTTAGAAAATTGTTAATAAAGATAACTAGGAAATTTGCCGTAGAAAATTGTTAACAAAATATGTATCACGTAAAAATGACTTACGTACATGTAGATTAATTCTAAAATAAACGTGATAATTTAATGTTATCTCTTCATTTTGTAACACAATCATCTTAATTACAACAATTACTTGAAAGTGTTTTACTGCAGAGTCTGATACATTTTTGTGCTTACATTTACCACAAAGTGTTGCATCGCTTTTAAGCGTTATAAAGATATGTACCATTCATTATCTTTATTGAAAAAAGTGGAACATCGTTTGGAACTTTGATAAATAAGAGCCTAGGAAGTAGTATAAAACTTATATAAAGTTAATGATATACATATACTTACATTACCTACATATAGACCGATCCCCCTTTTGCAGTTCTAGCGTCGGCACTATTTTTGACCTGATGCAAATAGCAGACTGTCGGTTAAATTCTATTGTTCTGTCAACTCACAAATAACGTTTTTAATGTATAATTAAAAGATCAAATTTTTATTTTGCTATTTCATCAAACCCTGTAAAAGTAAAAGTTTGATTACACTAAAGGATATTGAGAAATATATTAGTTTGCAAGTTTAACGCCAAGAAATTGGATACGATGAACACTGATTCCATCACTCTAATGTTTACCATTTTTGCATTATCAATTTTGATTATATATGCCAATAGTATTTCTGTCAAATATTATTTTAGTTTTTTAATCATATATGAATATTTCAGATTTTAACAGGAAACATTCTATGCTTCCCTTAATATTATTGCATGGTATTTAAAGTTGATAGATTGTTTAATTTAAAATGGTCGCGTGTACTTTAAAATTGTGAAATACTGAAATTTATCAGTGAAATAAAATTGAGATTGCAGTGAAAATATCATTAATTTTGTATTTTTCACAGGTACGGAACTACACTTGAATGCGAAGTAATATGAATTATGGATGATACAAAATTCCTTGCAATATATTCTTCAGTAAAAGGTATAGATGTGTAAAAATAATAACAGGATCATAAATATTTACAGTCTATCATAATGAAATGTAAAATAAAACAGGAAACGTAATAGAACTCTTTACAGTTTTTCTCCAAAGATATCCTGACGTCATGACATTCAGGATATCTTTGGAGAAAAACTGTAAAGAGTCTTTTTATTGATCACTATCAAATTAGACCAAACATTCCAAATCCAAACAACTCTCATACATTTAACAACAAATTTGGTAAGAGATGTTTTTTCTATTTCAGGCAAAAGTTTCACAATTGCATTTGCGAATATAATACAATAAATAAAATTGATTTAAATAAAACACATTAACCAACAATATTTGATCACCGGAAAAATGAAAAAGAAACGGTTTACAACACATGTACGAAAACTCCAGTAACTTGTTTAACGGAACACAACAGGTTGAAACAAGAGCTGTCGGAGGACAGCAACGCTCGACTATTCAACAGCCTTGTGAAGTGAATGAGAATTAAAGAAAAAAAATGGGCATAATTTTGTAAAACTGCTAAACAAAGTTATGGGACCGTACAATACATGCAGCTTATCACAAGATGGACAAGTGTGAGAAGCTTCAATACATTCCCAGTAGCACTGTGATACCAGTTTATATACAAAACTCAACAAAAAAAAATGCTAAGTCAATAAAGTTTTTTTTTTCCTTAAATGCAAAAAGAGTTTAAAACCCTTTGCAATTCATGTAAGATCATCAGCAAACGTGTAAAGTTTTAATCCATTCTCGTTAGTGTGTACTGATATACCAGCTTACATACAAAAAAAAACTTAACCAAAACCAAAACAAGTAAAAAATGGCATAAATTCGTAAAAATGCAAAGTAGAGTTATGAGGCATGACGTTGAAAGTCAAATAATCACAGTGAACAAGTTAGTTTACTTTCAGTCCATTCCCATCAGTAGGTACTGGGATATCATCTTACATACAAAAACTTAACCAAAAATTGCTATGTCAAAAAGGGGACATAATTTTGTACAAAAGTAAAATAGAGTTGTGGAACCTGTGCAGTGATAGTCAGTTTATCACAGTGAATAGAAATATGAAGTTTCAATCCATTCCGATACGTGGTAACAGAAATACTAGCTAACATACAAAAACCTAACCAAACGGGACGCCGACGCCGACGCCGACCCACGGTCGAGTCCAATAGCTCTACCTATTCTTCGAATGAATGATAACTGCTATCGCATGACAATTAATGGTAACGTAAATTCAAACATTATTTAGTACGTTCAAGGAAGTATAAAACTTCCTAGTGTGAACTTGGAACTTTATATTTTTTCTTGTATTTAACCTGATACTTTACATCATCGCTGGATTCAGTCATTGTCGTTCAAATCTTCATTGTGCAGCTGTGTCGTTGAAATCTTCATTGTGCATCTGTATGAATAAAAGGAGTTTTATCCCCAAAACCTGGATGGTTGGCTCTTCTTTTTGAGCCCAAATTTAAGGGCATTTTACATTTGATGAAAACAATCAGTACCCCACTTGTTTATTTGACATTGTCAGGAATTAAAGTGATCTTTTTATTTCCTTCATTTCTTAAGAAATTGAAAATCACACAAATACCGAACGAGGTCACCTGTCATGCATGTACAACTAATGCATTATTTTGTTTTATCTCGGAGAATGGCATGTTATAATTTGACGAATACTAGACTCGCTTTGAAATGTACGGTTTTTTTCTGTCAGTTTCAGTTATTAATGTGTTTCGACACTCTCTCGATTTTCTTAATATCTGTAAAACCACAGTTTTAACGAGATTTAAAGTCATAATATCTTTATGCATTTCATAGTTGTTCGTCTCCGTACACCTGTAAATTCAATTCATCTCTACCTAATGACTGGTTTGAATTTCCTCTAAAATCCCTATTTCTTTTCATGTTTTAGGTTATTGGTATAGCTAAATGTTCCCGTAGTCTATCATATTTTTCTCTGAAGTATTAGAGTAGTTCCAGCAGGTGAATAGGTCAAACACATTTATTTGACATCTAAAACATGGTATATCCTCACATTTGTACATGATGTTACAGTTTATATTCCTTTTCAACATCCATGTTTTCTTTCCATGTATTCTTTGTTATGTTAGACTTTTCATGAAAAATCTGAAGATGTATTTTTTTTTAAACAAAGCAGGGTTTGAAGTGGAAACCTTTAACCTCAAAGATATAAATAAGCTGTATCAATTTTACTCGACGATCTAAAATTGGTCAGAGGTTCCTATGATAGAACAACAACCAAAACCCTGGCAATGCGGTGCAGCTCTTGTTGCTTGTATATGTTCGCTTCGGATCAGATTTTATGATATAATGGGATATTTAATGCAATAATACAAGAAATAATGCCAAGTCCTAAAATAAGTCATGTTTTCTTTCAGTTTAGATCGTATTCTCGCCACTAATCCAGACCTTAGACGATGCTTTATCGCTAACAATGTAATCTGGACGTTTTTGTTCTTTTCATTTTTTATTGAAAACTTGGAAATAACTAGACTCCTTTTCCGTAGTAAAATTTCATCTGTCTTTAAGATTTTTTCTCTTAAATAAGATTGTAACAGTAACAAGAAAATGGAAAAAGTCTAAACTAATACATTCTCTAATGCCTGTATTTATTCACATGTGTATCATGTTACAACAGTTGTGAGTTTGTGTTTGTGAGTTTGTCTTTGTTTTGCATATATTCATTCTCATCATTTTTTTTCAACCTGCATTATGAGAAGACAATAGTACATGTTGATTCTACCTTTCTCTTAATTAAGCAGGTCTTTTTTCTTGCCTTTATATCTTTCACGAGACGTAACAGACTGACAAAAAAAGATTTTATTTGCTGTATGTGAAGTGTTAGCACGCAAAGAAGAAAAAAATAATGGGAGTTATAGTGCATCTAATTCTGAAATAATGTGGAACTTCGTGATAAAAAATGTTTAGTGTAATGATGATTTTTATTTCATATGAGAGTATGCATTATTTAAGCTAGTATAGAGAACACAAGATAAGCGAATCTCTTCTGGCATGAATTTATTTCGTGTGAGGGAGCAATCTAGCTGACTTGCTGATGTTAGGTGGCAAGTGCCCGCCCATGATGAAGCAATTTTTGGAGTAGCACTTGGAGTCTCCCCCACCGTCAAAAGCTGAATAGTCGCCAAATGACTTATAATTCTGTCAGTATGGCGTTAAACCCACAAACTAAAAGAAAGAGTACAAAAGGAGGGGACGTTTGCCTAAATGTGTTAAGTATGTATAATATGCGCCACATAAAATGTAGGAGGGGACGAACAAGAAACACAGTTTTTGTTTTGTCTATGCTGTGATTTATCAACAATCAATCCTTGAGTAAGAATTCTAACCTGTCAAGTTCAGTTGATATAGTTATCTGGAAGTGTACTATATTGTGAAGACGAAAGCTCTTTTTAACTGAGAGGGAAATATCATTAAATATATCTTTGCTCAATCAAAAGAAAGACAACAACTTATTGAGATGAAGACACGTGTTTCTGCAGTCTTAAATATGATAGTTGACATTTCACATCATGTGCGATTTGTCAAAAAACAACTAGTAAATGATTATTTCTTTACACAGTATTTACCCTTTTAATATTATTGCGTTTTTTTTGTGTCTATATTGTATTACGCTAAATTAAAATACCATTATTATCAACTTATTTCTGCGCGTTGATAGCAATTTTCAGAAGTTAGAAAATCGTACTTGCAACTATGTAGTAAAACATCCAAAAAGGGGCAGTTTTCGCGTTTCCTTTTAATGGAGAAAAAATGGGTGTAACATGACAATTGTATTGTTAAATGAATGCAACATGCACTCTCAAACAGAAGAAAATATTGATAAATGTCAACATGATGCTTCTTCAATTATTATATCATTATGTATTAAATGGTTTTATCTTTATGTTTGACATGGAAAGAGACAAAATCATTGATGCAGTTTAAAGTATGTTTTGTAATTAATGTCTTTAATATGTCTTGTTGGAATATTCCTAAGTAACGTAAACAAAGTTTGCCATGTAAACATAAATAGATATAGCTTCATTGTGATGTAAAATTATATCTGTTAAGATCACCGTAAATCAAGGATAAAGATTCACCAGCAGTGGCCACGCTTTAAAAACACATGTCACTAAAAAGCAAATCCCTACAATATTGCATTTATAGATTGGTACATAATAGATATGTAAAACATAGAAACATAGCAGAGAACAATTATGAAACAGAGGTCTTTCTCCACAATCAAAGCCACAATCAAAGCCAGAAAGTCACCATATGACCTATAATTGTGTCGGTGCAAAGGTGACCCCCAACAACACACACACACACACACATACACACAAATCAACATGAGACGGCCAGTGGCAAAACATCACTTCTGAGCAATGGTTTCTGTAACAAACGGAAACATGGAAGAAACGTAACCGAGCGGAAATTACTGATCCTAGATTTTAATCTTTATTTAAGTCTCTTCAATGTAGATCACATATCATATGTACACATACAGAAAACATCATTAACAAGAAATACATTGCCATTCAATTAATGAATTATAAGAGACTATGCACAATGCAAAACAAATACAATTAATTCAGAAGTTTACACAGTTATCTACAAAATAAAACAAAATGTTACTAGTACTTAATTGTGACAACGTCTATACTGGATGCCATCAAAGGTTTAACAGTTCCTCTATTTTGGTTGCTATTTTATCACCCAAGACTACTTACTATACATTTGTCAAATACTGCTACATGTTCATAGCTAAATGGAAAAACGAGAGATTTAATCAGTAGGATAACACGTGAGAAACATGATTCCCTTGAGTCTGAAACAACTTATTCTACGACCTTGCAAAGACCCTTTGAAGTATATGTTATAGTGCGAATACAATGTAGTGAAAAGCGTTGCGGATAGTACCCTGTTTTCTTGTTTGTTTTTTTAAGTATACACTTTTTCAGGGAGTAAGTGCAACAAAATTGATTTAAATTTATCTAATCAAAAGATTCAGGTTTTGGTAATTGCTTTTGTGTATAAATATTAAAAAGAACATTTCTCAATATTTGTCATAAAACATAATATCCTCAGTAGGTGGCTGTTTCGATTCTATTACATCTTACGGAACCAAAATTCGTATGAATGAATTTCAGACAACTTTACTCTAACTTTACTTTTTCGCAAGAAAATAATTGCACAGTAAGTTTCCTCCTGCGCAAGTTTGTTTGTGTATAGTGTTTTTTGATATTCAAAGCATTAACAGATAAAATGAAATATTTATCTTAATTGATTTAAACAATTATAGTGTATTATTAAAGCGGAAAAGATGATAAAGCAAAATATCCGAGACCGAGTATCAGACCGACTGCATTATATTGCTATTTAATTGCATAAAAAATTTCAGTTGTGCCCAACATCAAATTCATCCGCAGCCTTATAGAATTAGATTGTTATCAAATATTGTTGACTTTGTCAGATGTATGTTGAAGATTGCATTTCGTCAGATTTATAATTGTCGTAAATGTATTTCTCTTGTATTTTCAAAACACTTCTTTAATATTTAATAATAAATGCCGTTGCTTTGTTTATATATTAATTAACAATTGCTCAGAGTTAAGATGCGTAGAAACGGAACCACAGTGGTGTTAGCCCTACTGGTTAAATATCCAAGCATCTATGGACGATGAGCTACGTTAAACAGGTGAAAAAGCACAAATGCATATTTATGTTAATTTTGACATGTTTCTTAAAACATAATGATAACAATTATGATTCATCCTAATTAGTAATGAAGGAGGCGTCATGTGTCTATTTGGAGTCCTAATACTTGGCAGTATATTTGCACAAATGGGCAGAGGCTTCTTACTTACTGGCTCTACAGCAAACTATAATAAGAAATGCTACAACATTGTACTCCAGCGTACTTACTTACTAATACCATTAGCAAGTGCAATGATCCATCGCAAAATTATATTATTATTGTACTATATAAATTCAAAAGGATTTGGCTATTTCCTTAAAATCTTTTTTAATATAATGTATATATACACACATACGTTCCATAATAAAATGTAAAAGAAACATGGATAACTTACTAAAATCATTTGACAGTTTTCATCATAGATATCGTGACCAAATGATACTGCAATGCACGTGACATTGCGCGGGTAAAATGGATATGATTTGGTCAAAAGCATTGAAAATACATAAAATAAAAAGATTTTTTGTTAAATTCAGAGTAAGGTCGATATACATTTGTGTGAACATCATTAATTACACTGTGCCCTAAAACGAGAAAATATTGCATTACGGTCACTCGGTAAAAAATGTTTCGTTCTTACACTTAGATCAATAAATACCTTCTATATATATAAGCGATCAAAATATACTAAAGTATTCCTCGATTATCTGAACATTCTGCACACACACTACGTCAACAGAGTGAAAAAGAATAGTGTTTTTGAGTGTTTAGAACCTGTGTGGACTGTTCTTAATAAAACCTGGTGCAGACAAAACACGGGATAAATATTACGACAATGGAAAGCAGGTCTTGGTTCCTATCAACTACAGATAATTTCAATATTGCTGGGTACCCGATATTGTGTTTCTTTGACAGTTATTAGAAGATAAGTCACGTAGCATCAAGATAGCTGTTGAAGGTGAGTTGTTCAACCAAGGTGTTTATCCGTGCCTGAATAAATGTCAGGAGGGACACCTGTTGTTCCTTCTTCAATATAAAACTTTGGTAAGTAGACACAAGGCCTAAATTGAATCGGTATGACTTAAACCTTCGCAGAATTCGAAAACGATCAGATTTATCTCTCTATTGAATAACGAAGACTGAATTTGTGGGTTATGATGCAACATTCATTGCTTGTATGTTACAGTTATTACGTCATAATGTAAAACGTCATAATGGCTCGCTTGAAAAGAAAACAACACAAAACAGGCAAATATTTGATGGATATCTTGAGGGATGTCGATGATAATCTTTGATAACGTGTTAGAATCGAAATAATATATCTCAAATAATGATTTGCTCCTTATAATTCTTATCGTTTCTGATGAGTATCATTATAACACTCGGGCTGTGCAATCGTGGTATAATTCATTTGCACATGAGCTCTAAACAATGATTTTATTAAAAATAAATTATTCTTTATTTATTTATCTAATATTAATATCATTTCTTAAAAAAGCAAAGGCAGCGAAAACACAAAATAACAAACATTACCTATCATCAAATTCATATGTTCTTAGAATAAATCCATAAACGAAAAACTTGTGAAAGAAATCGAAAATTTAAAAAAAGCAGTTAAAAGAGAAAAAAAGCGGATATTGGTACTTTAACCATAAACCGAAGTTTCTATTATAAAGTCGACACAAAGTCCTACCGCTGTCTGTCTGTTGAACTTATTAATCTTATTGCAAATACTATAAATTTGTTAGTTTGGGCATGTGTAACGGAAGACAAAATTCTTGTTACACTATTATCCAATTGGATAAAGACCAAGTTTTAAGACACAAACTGCAGAAAATTAGTTCTTAACAATATTTGTTTTCACAAAAAATGACATCATGTCTGAACTGACACAATCTTGTTCTGTTACTCGTTGTATGCAATCAGTCATATCTGGAATATTGTTTCTGAAATAGCAGGCGATCGCATTCGACAGATAACGGTTTGATGTTTGTCCCAGATGCCTCTGTTACTTTAAAATCTGAACCAAAATATCTAAAATTGCTGAAGGTCTGAGAATTTGAAAAGATCAGAACTACATGCCACATTCTATTACAAAAACATGCTACAAAAGGGTATATAAACATCCTTATAACATATTTTAGGGCAAGTATATCATAATTTGACGTATGTCGGTGCATGTTTCAATCATTCAATTATCTTGATACTCTCTCGGTTTTCCTTATATATGTAAAGACGCCGGTTTCTTAACGAGCTTTAAGTTATTGGTATTTTCAACACTATTCAAATTTGTTCGTCTCTTTCATCTAAGCACCTGTATATTAAAGTTAAGCTAGCTGTTAAGTCATCTCTGTAGAGCCAGCAAATGATAGCTATAAATTCACACGAACACCCCGCTCAATTTAGAGGCAGAGATTTATGTTCCCGTAATCAATCATGCTTTTCTTAGAAATATTCTCGAGGGAAATAAATTAGGTTAATTTCAAATGCACTATTCTTTGAATTTTGTATAAATTAATTTTGTAACTGATCAATTTAGATTAAGTAATTATATTAATTCGGAGTCTCTACTCGTTTGAGATATTTATTTGATGATAAAATTTCCATCATTTAAAGTATACTTCAGAACATTTAGTTAAGCAATGAAATTTTAAAGACATATTATTCATGTGGTGTTTTCTAGAGTTGATGATCCAGTTATAAAAACATAACATATAATTCTCAGTATAGGGTCAGTAAGTGACTTTATAAAATTTATAATTTAAAAAAGTAAGTGAGATCATTCCAAAACAAACAATAGAAAACTTTCTTTCAACTCAGGCCAGATCAACACATTATATAAGGAAGGCTGATATTTCAGATGAGTATTGTCTCTTGACATACACAAAATCAACTTTTATGTTTTAGTTTAAACTTACTTTTTGACGTTTATATAATTAAAACCATATATTTACATTCGCCCTATTCTTTTCCATTGAAAATTATGACGTTCATTTAATATGTACAGCAAAAGGAAAGGCGCGAAAGTTACGTCATCGCTGCTTAGTGATAACCGACCGCTGTTTTGACGACGTCCGCGTATAGTCAGGGAGAACGTTTCTTAGATGACGTCGAGTTATTCCGTCTGGTGAACAGAATGGCCGGCAAGCTGATTTTAATGTAAAATGCCACAAAATATGCGCAATTTATAAAATTTTATTGTTTACAAATGGAAAGGAAATATAATGTAAATATAAGAAATGAAACTATTTTTTCGGTGTTCATGCGAAATGAACGACAAAATAGGACCGCAAATTAAACATGAATCGTTCATGGGTTTGCCGATCCTGTTCTGTCGTTCATTTTACATAAACACCGAAAAAAATAATTTCATTTCTTAAATGATGCTTTTATTTTAAGATATTCTTTATAGCTATTGGTGAAAGAATAACGATATTTAGAAATAAACAGAAGTGTATTCTTGCTGTTTTTGGCTATTCATTGTAAACCGTTTAATTTTATCGCATTTTCTAATTAGTTTTGATCAGAAAATATGAAAATGTCTAGCTTACGTCCCTGCTATATAATTTCATCTAGCTTTGATTATAATTATGTACTCGTTTAAATGTCATTGTTACAACTGAAAAAAAAAAAAAAACGTCGTAAACCAGTGCATTCTCTAATACATTTACTAGTCCTCTTGTTTTCGTGTTGCCATTAATGTTAGCAACGTAACTATACTGTTGTGAAAGGGCCTTTTCCATATATCTTAAATTCATAAGCTTTAATTGAGCAGGATAAAGATTTTCTGAATTATATGTTTGTATCTAAAATATTAACATTTTATGATGCTTTCTCTTTTCAAAAATGAAGATTTTTATGATGAATGCAGTTTTTGTTAAAAACATGTTTTATGTCGTTCTTCTGGAGAGAATGAGTGTTTCTGTTATCATCTAAGATAGGGCAGAGCAACTAAGAAGAAAACAAGATTTTTGTCTAGGTGCGTTGAATCTATGCATTTTGCGCCGAATGAACGCTATATGAAAGGAGAAATATAAGAGGAATTGATAAATAAGAAACCTAACTTTTTACTATGATGCAATCCATGAAGCAACATACTAGTATAAGATATAAAGTTAAAATGCCCTAGTTATCTGAAAGTATACAATAATCTATCAAATTAAAGGCGCAGTCTAAGAACAGGTTTAAGCATATTTTATCAGACAGAGAAATGATATTGCATGCTCCGTATTCTTCCAAAACAACGATTTATTGAATTTAATGGTACGTCTTCTTTTGGTAGCCTTAAAGTAATATACATAGCATGACACTATGAATAATCCCATGACTCGTATCTTATAGTTTATTCCGTATGAATGAATGTATCGATTCTACGTAACGTCCCTTTCGTAATAATGATGACGGTTTCTCTTTCTAAAGTGTCTATTTTCTATGATGAAATTCTGACGCTTAAAATGTTAACTTATAGTTGACCCAGCTCTTAATTTACAAACATACCATTATACCAACATCGTCATTTGTGCACACGTGGGGTAGAAGCAGCCAATGCATGATTTACAATGAAAAAACTCTCAGAAATGATTCAAACAATTATGGTTTATGATTAGAACGGGACGAATGATAACACTAATTATCAGTGACGGGAATAAAACTAAATTCATTTATTTGCAGTCAGGTTGAATTTCGTGTGTAGGTGCGCCATAATCAAATCCATCCGCGGGGTAATATAATCAAATTACATTCAAATATGGCTAGTTATGCCAGTTGCTGTTTGTGAAATATATAATTATTGAAAATATATTTGCCACTGATTTTCAAGTTTTTTTTCTCTCCAATCAATAATATGCAGTTTCAAGTAATAAATGGTGTTATAATTGTTTGATTTTTAGATATATACTTGATAAAAGTGCTTACCCGTTGATCTCATATCCTGTATGCTTTATTTCTCTTATATTTCTTTTAAAATCGTTTCTTATAATATTGAAATTCTTGACTGTCTGTAACAGGCAAAGGACATATTTCAACATTATCAAAACCCTCTTAAGTATGACTAACATTCTGTGTTCCACAGATTAAAATATTTACAGTGAAGTGATTCATCATTAACGTTTTATTTTTTTAATTTATTTATTTATTTATTTATTTATTTATTTTTGTTTGTTTTTGTTTTGTTTTTTGGCACAAAATAGCATTTAGAAAGACTAAAGAAATAGGATCACCCTTACATGCTTCAATCTAGCAATATTGACTAGTAAAGCATATATTTGGGCATCGTTTGGACATACACATGTTACCTTTAACAGTTTTCATACAAAATGACAAAAGTACTGACTCGATGATTTTGTCTGACATTTCATTACTTGTTTAAAGCTATGTACTTTTATTTCCATTATTATTTTATTACTCACCAATTTGTTTTTATGTTATTACTGGGACTTCGAGCTTGAATTGCTGCGAAATTTCAATGACATGAAAATATACTTCTAAAAGGTATGACAAACAACAAAATTCTTCCACAAGGAACTTGTTGATGAAAAACGCTATGATATCGCGTAAATGATAATGTAAAAGCTGAAACGGTGGATAAAAAGTACTGCCTGGATGACATTTATCTGGCAATTCATTACTTGTTTAAAGCTATGTACTTTTATTTCCCTTATTATTATTTTTTTACTCACCAATTTGTTTTTATGTTATTACTGGGACTTCGAGCTTGAATTGCTGCGAAATTTCAATTTCTAGAAGGTATGACAAACAACAGATTTCTTCAACAAGGAGCTTGTTGATGAAAAACGCTATGATATGAGCTTTTGCTTTTTCTTGCTTTTGCCCAACGCTTTAGACCACGGTGGAATTTTCTAAGTAAGCAAATTAAATCAGTTATACTGACCTTGAACCTGATTCCACTGGCGTCATATGCAATCCCAGCCTTGTAATTTTTATAAGCTACTTATATGCTTTTTAATTTCAGTCCTTCAATCGAAAATGTTTTTTTCTCTCCATTTTTAGTAACATTGACTTTGACCCTGACTCAACCTTGCTGTTACTATAAGCAACATATAGGCCAAGTTTCATTTCAAAATCCCAACACAAAATAAAGTTACCGAGCGGAAACCAAATCTTGACACCGCCCGTTTATCCATCCATCGATCTGCCCAACGACATTGCCAGTCTAAAAGCCAGATTTTAACCTTGAAACGCCTGGTTAAAAACTTAACCAAAAACATGCTGAGTCGAAAAAGGGGCAAACATTTGTAAAACGCAAAAAAGAGTTATGGAACGTGTGCAGTGTAAGTCAGTTTATTACAGTAAATAAGTGTGTAAAGTTTCAATCCATTCCAATAAGTGGTCACTGAGATACCAGTTTACATACAACAACTTCATCTAATCGGGACGCGGATGTCGACGCGCCGGTAAGTCCAATTCAGTTAAACTCGTTGAATAAATTCAATATGAAAAGACAGATGTGCTTTATCCTTCATTATGTAGTATGTAACTATCTAACCCGGCCGATTTATTTCCCTATCAAACAGACCGAATAATGCAAAACTACAAGCCGCAACATCACAAAATGAAATGCTTAAACAAGTGCTTATTGAGAGTACCAGCGAAACAAATTCTCTCTGAAGCAATGCCTCTACCTTCTATTTGGAGAAGAGACTGGTTAAAAATCAGGAAGACAAGAACACTTGTACTACCGTTTTTTAATAAGAAAATTAAAAAAACAAACTAAACATAGCTGACTCTTCTGACGAGACAGAAAAGTAAACTTACTTCAAAACGCGTTTAAAACGCACACATATCATTTGCTTTCAATTCTTTTAAATATTAACGAAAATAATTACTTCAACAAGCGATATGGTTCTTAACATTGTGTGTGCATAGATAAAAGAAAAATAAAGAACGCTTAAAGAAGTTGCATATTGTTAATCGAACGTACTTTCGCAGACAATAATGTAAGTGTGAACTTAAAGATTAGTAGTTCTTTGACGTGATTGTCATGGGAACAATGTATCAATTTAGAAAGACAGACGCTTCGTAGCATCTAGGGAGCAATATGTTATAGTGCAATTTAATGTTCTTCTGTGTCAGTTGCAATCATTAAATACAATTTTATACGCTCTCATCTTTCTTATGTCTGTACAACCACAGGTTTTCCTAAGCCACTTGATAGCATAGCTGTTCCAACGTTCTTTCATCTAAACACCTGTGAGGTTCAGTTTAGCTAGCTGTTTGAAGAAACGCCTTATGATGGTAATATTTACAAAAAATCCCGTTAATTAGTATGTCTATAAGTTTATAGACTAATGTTCCCGTGATTTATTATATTTTCTCAAGAATCAGGTTAATATCTTAAAAAGTAATGATCATTAAAGATGCTGTTACATGAATTATACCTTTTATGAGATTTTTGAACATTTCAAAGCTTTAGATTATTTACCTATCAGATAGCGCACCAAATACCCTTACACAGTTGAATTGTTTCATTTATTGTTTGTTAATACTTAAATGTTGTTTCAATATATTCAGTTTAGAATTGAATTTTGAAGATAGACGCCCGATTATTGTTTAATATTTTCTGGTAATATTTCGGAGTTATTTGTAAAATTCATTTTGGTTAATAACTTCATAGCAAACGCAGAGTTCCAAATTTAATTCATATTATACATATTATAAGATGATTAATTGAGATTGAAAATACATATGTAATCCCTTAAAGCTTTGTGACTTTGTGAAGGATAAGCAGATAAGTAACTGACAGTAACTGATGACGATCAACTAAAATTTTTAAACTCCTACTTCTAGAACATTGGTGACTTTTTCGAGGCAACGAAGTTTTGACTGTCTTGTTCAGTGATAAAGTTTCGTGTGCATACTCCGCAATAATTATCACAAAGAATGTATCGTTTGATATTGCCTTTCAACAGCTTTTGTCATCTATTATGTTGCCTTTTCAGCTGAATATTGAAATGAAACTGTTTATGGCTACATCAAATATATTTATAGGATAACAAAATAATACATCTTTTTCCGTCTGGTTTTCATATATCATTAAACAATTTATATTTACTTTGTACGGTCAATCTTTCTGTAAAAGAGGCCGTTTTGGCAGCCAATTATAATATATATTAGACTAATATTTCAAAGATTTGTACCGTTTATTATACATATAGATATGGCATATTATCCCCTTTAAACAAATAATTTGGCGTACTGTGTTTGTATCACTGAAGTGGTAAAATGTATTTGCATTAAGTATTATTTACATTTTAAGCCCCAACCCCCGTTTGGTACGTGCGGATGCAAGGATTATTTATGTTTGTGGTGTAATCATTCCAGGCCTTATACTTTGGCTGTTCGCAGTACCATTCTTCATATTGGCGCATGCTTAACGGATATTGGCTTTAATTTTTCTTTGTTAACAGTATAACATGTACATCCCCACACGCACACACGCTTCTGTTAATGGATGAACAGAATCATGAAAAAATATACGCTTCTTCTCTGCTATATAACTGTTTTTATCTTTAACGCATTCTTAATATTTCAGTATCTTCAGTAGTGTTGAATTCATCATTGGATGGGAAATATATAAATCAGTTCCGTTGCTATTCAGAGACTATCAACAGTGATTACGCTTTTCATTTATCAATGCATTTTTCATTTAAAGTGAAAGGCAGCTCTTAAAGCCTATTCGGAGTAAGGTTTGAAATTTGTCTTCTAGTCATATTCGTCTCGCACTTGTATTTTCATAAACCTGTTCATTTAATGTCACTTGCAACACCAGCCAGGTAACGCAGCTCCTTAGTTCTGCCAATAGTTATTACCTTGTTCATTAGTAGTTTTTATGTTTCTTAAGAAAGTGGACCCGAAATAACAATTGGCACTTTCCGAGCGATTACGTGCTCTCGTTTGCTATTTCGGTATCCTTCGGCTATAATTGAAAATTTTCCGTAATAACCGGAGAATGCCAAAATCGCATATGAAGAATGTGTAAACAAACGTAAAATGCCAATTGTCATTACGAGTCCGCTACCTTAAAAATAAGGATGATCCTATTTCGAGATTGTTGGGATTCATGGGAATACAGGGTCTAACACGTATTCTATGACACCGCACATACCTTCTTAAAACGTTCCGACTCAGTTATATTGCGTTGCAGGATCAGAGTTAGGAAAACATACAATTTCTTATATCACTTTATTTTTTCCATTGAATTTACCAGTTATTTGCACATAACAGTTTTCTTTCTCCTTTTATCCTAACTAACTGCGATCAAGTAAACAATTATAAGTGACAAAGTGTCAGAATAATTTGTATATTTGATATATTGATAACGTAGCAAATAAGCACAGATTCGTTCAACTATTTCTAAAATTATAGGCGAATTGCTGTAAAAATAGTATTTGGGTCATTTATGGACGATTGGGGTTATTTACAGGGATAGCTGGATTATATACAATATTAAAAGGGAACCAACTATTTGTTAAGCAAGCAAGTACTATATTCGAATTTGGACTGGTCAGAAACAAGTTATATAAATAACACTAATCAAAGCACACTTCTGCTAAGGTATGGATAGGTAGACGGATGATAGTGAAGTCATTCTGTATCCAGCGACTGATGTAAACACATTGAGGATCCAACTTATAATTTATCCGATTACCTTGATAGGTGAGCCATTGCAGCTACACTGTCAAGGCGGATAAATTATTTAAAATAAGACGTTTGAAGAGTTGCAGTATTGGAATAAAGTTTCGAGCTTTAGAGCCGGTGCATAAAAGTTAAACCTTTACGGGATAGTCGAAAGCAAATACAGACTGAGCTGAAAGCTGCGACAGAGGCATATGGTTTGAGTACAAGTGTTCCAGCTTACAGAAGAGGTTCAACGTTACTGGCGAAGTACAACCAAGGCATTGAGTCATACCTATATGGTAGTTTAATGCTATATATTATGGCATATAGGCACTGAGCATACAGGAGTCAGGGCAATCATATTGAGTTGTAGCTTCAATTAAGCGGACATAGGCTGAAAATCTATGCGATAGAACTCGCATGTTGTTGATTGAAAGACATATCTAACGGGAACTTCAACAAAAGGACCAGTAAAGTATTTTATTTCCAGCCTATAGGAGTTTGAGCTGATTATAATTAGATGAAGATTGTAAGTTTGAAACATTGAGTGATTTGCCTGAGCCCTGAAATTATCTAACTCATTATTGATATCATTTACGAATCATTGGTACACGAATAATTTAGGCGAGGCAGCCAGAGAAACAATTTATATATGAGATATATGGTCTCACCAGCTCTACGTTTTAACAAAGGACATTCTACTTCGTTTGTCAGCTAGTCTGAGACATAGTCACCTTAGCGATTGAATCCATTTCATTGCTCAGGATACTAAAGGTAAAGGCACTTCTTTGGGTCCAATTACACGTATCCTGACACAAGCAAAATCAAATGTTGCATTACAACTTCCAAAAAGTCTTTACGTTTTAAGAAATTTCTATGATCAGAGACAGTTTCATGTGAAGTAGTTAAATCGTTTTTATTGTCAGCATTGTAGCTTAAATTGTAAGAAAATGCATTTATATTGTCAAGGCATATGCACAAATATATTTGTACAAACTTGTCAAGACTAGATGTTATACAGAATCCTCGTCCCTTAATCAGGAATATACAAAAAATTACCTACAATTTACTTTGTATTCAATAATTATAGAATAAAATACCAGTTCAATATTTTAGAGCGGAAGATGATGTAGACAGAAGCGCGAGTAAATCTTAAGCATATCAAAACTTTTACCGTCATTTTATGAATTAGTTTTACATAAAATCGTTACACCATAGTCTGTAAGCAAGGTTTATATTTGCTCAGACAAACGTTCTATGACCCGATTCAGTAATAATGATAATAACTTGAGATGTGGTGATACTCTGGAAAATTTCAAAATCCAAATTTGTAATTATTATGTTAACCAAAGAGACGGCGATATTCTGAAGAATTTGAAATAATAATAACTTACGAGATGGTAATAATCAGTAATTGTTGTTTTATAATAAAAAAGTCTATAGATTCTAGATTTGCACGTTTAACGTTAATTCATGATGTAATTTAAACTTGCCTTTTACCATGATTATTATGTCTGAAGTGTATCCTGTAATGATTCCAATTAAACGTTCTTCCGTGAAATCTGTTGAATAATTGGAATGGTGCAAATTGACGTAAGCCACTCTTGTTATGTCTGTTGCAATTATTTTCAAATATCTTTATATGAAACCAGCTTGCTTTCTTTAATACCTGCTAAGTCTGGGAACCCGATGTTTGCTTGTCCATTTTGCTGAGTTTTAAAGCATGTTTACTTAAATAACAGTTGGTTTCTTCTCCTCAAATAATAACTGGTTATTTCTATTATCCTTGCACCTGTTATTTTCATTACGATTAATGTTCATGCAAAATGCATGGAGAGCACATCTCAGATAAATTGTAATTTTGGAAAACAGAACCTTATCAGCAAACATTGTTATTTGTAATATGTCAACTGACTTGTGTACAATGTGATATAAGACAAAATATTTTGTTCCAGTCAAAACAATCTCACTTGAAATTCTGTTTCACTTGTTCTATACACATTTCGTTTTAAACATAGGCCTAAAACCTAAAATAACGATTGACCCGTGGGGAGATTTCAAAACACTTAATTTAAGACCTTAACGATAGCTAAATTCACTTATTTCTTTGGTGTGTAATATTACTTTTATGACATATTTCTGGTCAACAATTTTATCTTTTTAAGAAATATATGAAAAGATGAATCAGATTTATAAGCTATGAACATAAATTAGCTGACAGAAAACACTACTCGTCTAATATCTACTAATATCTATCTCAATAGCTTAGAAAGTTGTTTTTAGGGACTCTTACTTAGTGAAAATCGCAAATTCTGATAATTGTTTTGGAAGGAAAATATGCTTAACGTTCTTAAATATTTTAACCTTTATATAATACTAAAGGTCTGTTTGCTTTTGGTTAAGCGCCGTTTTTAAACTTCCAGTTATGAAACGGTAGGCAGTTTACATAATCATATTACCTGGATTCACTGTTCTCCGAATTGCCAAGTAACAACCAACTTCCGCACACGAATCAGATACGGATGATTTCAGACACAATATATTTTATCAATCGCCACGAAGAACATACGTCTCGCCCGGGGATAGAACTCACAACCCCGCGATACGTAGAACTGCCTTATCTCTTTTGAGCTAAGCGGACGGTACAGCGAAAACCAAAGACGGGATCACTGTATTCCCTTGTTTCTTTTCCAAGTCTGAGAATACTTGATATATTGGCTTGACTGTGTAAAGCATTCAGTAAAGTAGATAAAAATCAATACAATACAATCAATGGACACTACTGTTTTATAGTACGAAAATCGTTGCGTTCAAAATTGGTGATTGTATTATATAATTACATGTTTTCTCTTTAGGTAGTTGACCGGCTATGCTAATCGACAATTCACGTTTTCTCTATGTGCGAAAAAGATCGGCATTCTCTGTTTGTTTTACGGAGAGACTGGTTTTTATCGAAAGTCGTGTGTGCGCACATCTTTACTTACTTCCGAAGAATGCCAAATTGCATAACAAAAGTGCATTATCACACGGAAAATCGCCAAGTCTCATTACGGGTCAACTACCTTAATGTAATCACATGGTAATATGCGATAGTATTGAAATCCTGCATGGAGACAGCGTGATTTTTTTTCAATTAAAATTTTCTGTTCGTGATTAAATAATACATGGAGGGGCACCTGGGGCCTTCCTGCACCACTAAAGTTGGAAAGTCGCCATATGACCTAAAATATTTTTTAGATATCTTGAAAGAAATGCTATATTTCTCAAGAAGGCTTGAAAACTTAATTACTGACAACTTTTATGTTACGGAAACACATGAGAATTTGCTGTTTTTATTTCATTTTACGATGAAAATCGAAAAGCGTTTGTCACGCTTTTACTCCAAGTAAACTGTCTCGATTAAAAATATTTATATTTTGAAGTCATTGTTCACTTCTGCAGCTATAGCGCTATTGGTTACGACGACAGGAAAATGTCTTTATTGCCACGGCGGTCCGGGCTTCGATTCACGACGCGGTCATCTTTTTTTCTTGATTTGGAATTTTTAAAATATTTTAGAAACAAAAATTCATATACAAATGTCCATGATATGACCAAACTTTAATTTGAAAGAAGCATTATTTTTTTAGCCAAATCTTGAGGTCAGTGCCTTTAAACCCAACAAAATAAATAAATTCCATTCCGGTTTTCTCTATAATTTGATTTTGCAATGTCTTTTGTAATAAACTAGATATAATTGCACTCAATAATTCATTAACATGATTAATGCGTTGTTGCATGGCAGATTGTATTGTCTTCCCTAACAGATTTGTAACTGATAATACTGCTATCCCTTGGCGTTTTGATCTCCATATCTTATGTATCCTCTGTTTTGTGGCAATTCTGTTGTTAGATGGTACATGATAAAGAAAATTACATTGCTTTATTGCGTGTCAAAGTGCTTAACAGTATTCTCTGGTATAAAACGTTAACGATTACAATTTTCACGACTCGCCATGAGATGAAATAACTGTATAGCGTCATTGTCCGTCAGTGTGCCTAACAGCAGTCTGAAGCAGACATCGTTCACGATTAAATGCTTCACTATTCGCCACGGAATTAAATATATATTTTCCAGCTCATCCTTGTATTTACAACCGATTTATTCCTCAGTTACAGATGTTTGTTTGTTTGTTTTGGGTTTAACGCCGTTTTTCAACAGTATCTCAGTCATGTAACGGCGGGCAGTTAACCTAACCAGTGTTCCTGGATTCTGTAACAGTACAAACCTGTTATCCGCAAGTAACTGCCAACTTCCCCACATGAATCAGAGGTGGAGGACTAATGATTTCAGACACAATGTCGTTTATCAAATAGTCACGGAGAACATACACCCCGCCCGAGGATCGAACTCACGATCCCGCGATCCGCAGACCAACGCTCTTACCTACTGAACTAAGCGGGCTCAGTTAGAGATGTTTTCATTTTAAGATAAATTGTAGACAAGATTAGTATCTTGGGAATATCCATAGTTAGAATATTCAAATAAGATTTACGTTCCATTCGAACACGATCTGACTCATTTTCCTATTAAACAAAGAAGGCAGAAGACAGTGAATTATTATACAACAAATCACTGTTCTGACATCACAATTATTGGCGTCAAACGGCATAGTGGCGCGCTGGAAAAGAAACCGATTGAAAACGGGCAAATATTTAATGAATGGCGTCAAGGATGTACTTAAAAATCCTTGGTATCTTGTTAGAATCGAAATAATATATCTCATTTAGTGATTTGCTCTTGAATAAATCATTGTTTGTCGTTCAGATGCGTATTATTATTTCACTCGGGCTGCGCCCTCGTCATATAATTCCTTCGCATCTGAACTCCAAACAATGATTTATTCAACAACAAATCACAGGATAAGATATATTATTTCTTAAACAGTACCAAAACCCTTGCATCCGATCAACCAAATAAGGAAAGTAATAAATTGCAAACGATTTGTCCTATACTAATATGATATTATGTGATAATGTAAAACGTTTCAAATATACAAATCTGCCGTAAGACAAAACCTTTTTACAATGTGCCCTTTTTCATGAAAAATGTCTTTCCCATATAATTATGTACTGTTGGCATGTTGTAAATACAGTGCGATTTGGAAGCCTTACATTACAGGTTTACTTGAAAAGTATTTTTGTTTTAATTTTATATTGCTGCATTAAATACTTATTTGAAAGGAAAACCAACCATGGTCACGTTATAGCTATGGGAATGTAGAAAGAAAATATGTATCAGTTCTATCATACACGCACAGAATACTTAATTATACCAGAGGCAGCAATTGCGTTTTCCCATTTATTGGATAACTGCATAAATTAATCATCTTTGTAAGCAAGTGCATACAAGAAACAACATATAGAATGGCAATTCATAACCTTTATCCTGCTAAATTTCCTAAATGGTCTGTTCCATCAGTCAACACCACTTACTATCCAAAAGGGTGTTCACTGAAAGTTGACTGACTGAATAGCGACCAGTGCAAGCTTGCAGCTGATAATGGTCTGCACTGTTGCAAAGGTAAAAAAGTGTTTATGAATGTTTTTACAAACAATTGATATCAAAGGTCTACCAAGGAGTCCCTGAACTTTTGTGTCAAAGTCTTGGTTTAATAATTCATGCTATAATTATCGCCAAACATCAAACTTATATTACAAAATAATTCACATTGTTTATGTTTCCTTCTATCACAGTCAGTTGCTATATTTGCTATCTTATTATTATTAAGTGCATGTTTAAAATACCATGCATTATATCTCTTTGCTAGTAAACAGGAATTGTATACAATATACGCATTTGGAATTGATATTATGCTTCCGGTGCAGCAGTATAACATGGTAGATTGTAAAACCACGTTATTGCACCGGGCATACCGCAGGTAACAATATGGAACAAGTATGCTTTTTAGTTTATAGTTGTCTGGAGTTACGAGACAAGGTAATTTATAAGAAAATAATTGGTACGAACCAATTAAAATCTTATCTACGCAGTGTTCGTTTCCAAATCGTAGGTTTTGATCTTTCCACGGCAAACTCATGCTAACCGATATTAAGGTAGCTGACTCATGAAGAGAGTCGGTTTTTTCCGTTTGATCACGTTTTCTCCAAATTCGATTTAAGCATTTTTCACTTGTTATGACACAGCTATTTTCTGTTATGTCCGAAACATCACGTGATAGCATAGTTTTTTCCTAATGGTATGTAATCACACGGCGATTGCTGATTGTCAATACGGAAACACTGCCTTAAATAAAATTTTCTTATGATTTTTATTATGTTCCTTACGTTACTGGAGTCCACATTAAGGAAAAAAGTGACTTCAAATAAAATATCAAATAATTATAATGAAAATCCATATTGCTAAAAAATATGAAGATATGATCTGTTATAATTAGACAAGTTTGGCATCACACACTTTGGTAATTTCTAAATACTTGAGAGCTGAAATTTATTTAATCTGATACATTTTCCTAGACAACTTTCTTGTTGTTTTTTTTTCAGTCTTCATTTCAGAAATTAATATTGTTCACACAGCGTAAAATTATCTATCGAAATATTTGCGTAAATAATTCTTTTAAAATATCTTTCAAGATATTATGTAGATAATTCGTCTAAATTGATAGAAATTAGGAAGAGATCAGTCCTACAAGTCTTACAGTCTTTTAAGCTCCCCAGTGGTGTTTTTGCCACTGACCGTTCCAAGGCGGTGCCCCACTGTGTTCCTTTGTTCGTTTCGTCTTATGTGTTGGCTTTGTGTGCGTGTGTGTTGTTCGTTTTGTCCTTATGTGTTGGCTTTGGGTGTGTGTGTGGTGCACGCGTCTGCGTGCTGGGGGTCTCGTTTTGAGGAGGCTACGTTTTTGGTGCGTGGCATTCCCTGTTTGATATTTTTCTTTGTTTTTTTACAAAAATATTTTCATGGTTTTTGTTTAGAAATGGTTCTTCAGTCATTCGGAACAATATCTACCTGCTTATCTGATCAGTCTACGAGTGCCACTAGAAGTGCCAGCTACTTCTGAATCAGTTTAATACATTAATATAGTCTATTATTGCAGAAACTTTGAAAAACGAAAAATATGCATACTTAATGAATACTTTTTCAAGTGCATAATAAAGTTTCAGCATCATAAAAGAATCATGTTGAATGGAAATATATTATTTTTCAAAATCCCCTTGAATAAAATTATCAGTTATGAAAACATATAGTCTATGTTTACAAAACCGAGTTACGCGCATGATATTAGATTGGATTCCTACACAGAACTTAGTTTTTTTCCTATTCGTTTTTACTTGTGAAATACATGCTGTTTTATTAAAGAGTTTAATAATTTAAAGGCATATAATTTTATCTTACTTCTAAGTTTTTGGAACATTTAGTCTTAATTTAGGAAAGTATAAGGAATATAGTTATATTTTGAATAATCATATCATTAGAAAAAGGCGTAGCCAAAAACCATTTAATATGAAATGGTCAGCTGGTTTAAGTAAATGGAGTCGTATTGATAATTGTTAATTAGTGTGCTGTTGAGTGATCTGTCTGGGACGTACCTGGGCATTCGCCGATACTCCTGTGCGTACAGTTCAAATTCGACTTTAGGAAAACGAAAAAGCTTACAGTGTGAAAAAATGCAGTAAAATGTAAAGCCTAGAGGGGGTTCGGCGGCTGTTTCAAGTTCTTCATCTGAATAAGATCAAATTCGTTTTTGAAATAGTAGATTTATTTGTTCTTGTCATAATCTTAGAAAAATTTCTTGGAAGCATAAGCCAGAGCCACACATCACCCAATAGGCACTTCACAAATAAACTGACACGAAAAATAGACGCAAAAAACTATATTTCCTCACCATTTCGTTTTTATAGCATATATCAATACTATATTCATACATGTATGCTACGCGGTATACCTTCCACGCCCCATCGATTAGTTTGCATTTAATACTCCACTTCCGGTCATCTAAATGGCGCTGCACAAAATGCTCGTGCACCTCGTGCTATCTTACCACGAGGCGAATCAATACAAAACTTGCTGTGTACTTTGCCTCATTTATTTACTGTACAAAAAGTATACTCAACACGGATTAAATTCCTTATTCAAAATGCCAAGGCTAAATGTGGCAGAAAGAAATCAAATTTTGGGATATTTAGCCGGTGGAATTTCACAGACTATGGTAGCTAGACAATACAATGTTTCGTGATCAACAATTTGAGGTTAGTTGAACGTGTTAACGTTACAAGAACAGCTGATGACCGTCCACGTTCAGGTGCGCCGCGTGTGACAAGCATACCTCAAGATAATATGATACGTCAACGTCATTTACGTGACATGTTTGTGACGGCGCAATCCACGTCACATGCTGTAATTGGAAATCGCGGACGACCAAATCACCGTGACACAGTGATAAATCGTTTGCGTGAACGCAGGATTCACTGCCATCGTCCAGCTCGATGTCAGGCTCTTACCCGACGTCATCGTCAGGAAAGGCAACGCTGGGCTCTAAATAACCGACGACGTCAGTGGGGAACTGTTGTATTTAGCGACGAATCAAGATTTAATCTCCATCACGCTGCCGGGAGGGTCAAAATATACAGACGCCGCAACGAACGTTTCGCAAATAACTGTGTACGTGAGGTTTATCAGTATGGCGGTGGCGGAGTCATGGTATGGGCAGATATAACTTCCGCCTTCAAGTCCAGCCTTGTTGTTTGTAATGGCAATCTAAACGCGAGACATTACATCGATCAGATTCTTCGACCTCACGTTGTGCCAATCTTCCGTCAACGTCAGAGACTAACGTTCATGCATGGCAATGCTCGTCCACACACCGCTTAAGTGACAATACAGTTCCTAGAGCAAAACAATGTCCCTGTGTTACAATGGCCTGCGCGATCTCCAGATTGCAATCCAATAGAACACATGTGGGACGAACTTGGACGCAGTTACGTCGACGTCCTCATGCTCCTAACAACGTTGATGAGTTGACTCAGGCTTTCAAAGAGGAATGGAACAATATTCCAAGACGTGTTCACAAAAATCTGTGCACTTCCTTGGCGCGTAGAGTGCATGCTGTCATACAGAGCAATGGTGGTTATATGGGTTATTGACTGCACTGACGTTGAAGCATGGAAGGAAATGTGATCTCAGACGAAATTCGTTTTTTGATGATGAAATTGTTTCCTGTTATGTTTACTTTTGATAGATATAAAAGTTTGTATGGCTTAACATCAAACATGTTATAAATATTGACTGTTACAATACTTGTTGCGTTTCTTTTTCGTGTCAGTTTAGAAGCACAGATGCACACATCACGCGCACAAACAGACAGCAGTGACAAAAAGAACACTGTAGACACCGCCCAGGAACGAGCAGCGGTAACACCGTAGATATTGTTCTTCATTCTAAATCATATTTCACTTACAAAGAAACAATTTTATTAATGAAAGTTTGTCCAATTGACAATTTTTTTGGTTACCAGGTTATTTTATCACGGGCGGGCAAATGGGCAGAACCACCGACCTTCCGTAAGCCAGCTGGATGGTTTCCTCACATGAAGAATTCAACGTCCTGAGTGAGGTTTGAACCCACATCGGTGAGGTGCAAGTGATTCGAAATCAGCGACATTAAACACTCGGCCATGACGCTCCAAGTAAAACACGCACGGGAAGAACAAAAATGTTCGAGTCATCCGAGGTCTCGAGTAAAAAAAGCTTGCCCTTAATATTACAGTTCATGTGAATATTGATATGCAATTCAGTCTATCAATTTATTTTATTTTTTATCTATTTTGTTGGGTTTAACGTCGCACCGACTCAATTTTAGGTCATATGGCGACTTTCCAGCTTTAATGGTGGAGGAAGACCCCAGGTGCCCCTCCGTGATCTATTTCATCACGAGCGGGCACCTGGGTAGAACCACCGACCTTCCGTAAGCCAGCTGGATGGCTTCCTCACGTGAACAATTCTACGCCCCAAATGAGGTTTCGAACCCACATCGATGAGGGGCAAATGGTTTGAAGTCAACGACTCTAACCACTCGGCCACGGAGGCCCCCAATCTATCAATCTGTATCCACATCCATATAACGAAATAGAAAAAGAAATTTACACAAATTAAATTTTCGTTTAGCATGTTGTTTAAGTTGTCTAGAAAATGGTTCATTTTCGTGTCAATGATTATTTTATAAAACCTGACACACTCGTAATGTGTTGGTAGAAGCATTTATCAAAAACCTGTCAAAATGCAGATACAGAAGTCATGCATGAAAATTAAACATTAACGATGATTTCAAAAACGATAACAACATAAACTAGAATACCCTACACAATCCAAATCTGCCAGGAGATGGAGACTCTCACCTACCCCATACTCGCAGCATCGCTGCTTTATTCATAACTATGCTTCTTCTGTATCTTGCGTACAGTTCAACCACGTACGCCCCTCTTTGTCATAGCATTATGGAAGGCAAATCTTAATTTTTACATGAAAGTACAAAATATATCACAAAAAAATAAGGATTCTTTTCACAAATTTCCCTTTTGCTTACTTTTGCACATGTTTTGATACAGAAATTTGATGGAAGTCATAGTTTGCTTATGAGACCTTTTCGCAATTCGCTTTGATGAATATTAAAAAGAAAAGACTTTTATACAAATGCAACGTTACAGTCTTTACACAGATTAATTATAATATAAAATATGTTGACACCTTTGATATTTCCAAGTAGTTTCTTACAATCAGGTCAAATTTGACAGTTCTCATTTATCAGCTGCAAATATTTAAAATAGTAGACGGACATTTATATACATTTTATTTTACCAGTTAACAGACAGTGTGTCGATTTACGACTCTATGAACATTCTTTCATATCTAAATTATGTGGATATTATTCCACTTGCGAAAATGTCACCAACATTATGTCTTCCCCAGGAACAACCATTTTGAGACCTTATTTCCAATTAAGTTCACAACTCTATCTTTTCTGTTTTGTCTATATGTTATATAATTTACTAAGTATACATTAAGGGCTTGAAAATCAAGATTAAATCAATTTTTATAGATAGGGATAATCTGTTGAAAGTCACCAATTTGTGCTTTCTCATGGAGCAATAATTTTGTTTATGATGCTAAAGTTTATCATCCTGAGGAATTCTAAAGAATTATAACAGGAATTTGTGTGGATAAATGTCTAACACCTTGCTGCGAATGTTTACTAGCTGTCTTTATTAATTAAATAAGAAAGGATTGATGACTCAAAACAAAATTGTCATGTAACATGTTAGTGCAATTCTCTAACTTTTATATTCAATTACGTTTATACACATACATATATCTGATTTTCAGCTAACATTTTACTACACCGAATTGGAAAAAAAACAATGATCAAATAGGAACAGCCAGGTTAAAAGAACGCATTCTCCGAAAATGAAACCAAACATAAGTGTAAGGCTGTGACAGCCAGAATCAAATAACGCATTCACCACAAAACGAAATCATACAGTAAGCTTTTTTAAGGGACCTGCAATTTAGGGTCAAAGAACGTCGTCCCAAAAAAACGGATATATATATATTTTTATATGACAGGGAAGTTACAGAGCACTTATCTAAGAAGGAAACCAAAGGGGCGTGACAGTCCGGTTCAAAGAACGCGTTCCTGAAAAAAAAACGATAGCATTCATAAATTTATGTAATAATGTGACAGCAAGGTTCAAAGGACACATCCCCCTAAATATGAACTTTTTTTAAGGATGTGACAGTCAGGTTCAAAGATCGCGTTCTCCCAAAAACACGAAATAGTACATATATATATATATATGGATGTGTCCATAAATACGGATTTGGTACGATTTCGCCTTAGGCTGTAACGCGAAGATTCCAAGACTCTGTAAATTTCATCATAACATCGTATGGCAGTAATCAGGTATTTGATTTCGAAAAACAATTGTTTTGTTAAGTTTCCAAGACTCTGTAAATTTCATCTTAACATCGTATGGCAGTAATCAGGTATTTGATTTCGAAAAAAATTGTTTTGTTAAGTAGAGGATGAATAAACATATTTTTTTGCTGTTGAAGCAATTAATGATTCTGTTTAATGTTTGGCAAATAGAAATATTTTTTAAAAGTAACATTTTCCCCTTAAGTCAATCCATTCATTTAGCAAAAATTTGTATATACATGTGTAGGTTTTGGCAAAAGCATGGTGGGGTGCAGAAGAATAATGGTCAGGCGCCGAAATACACTGTTACCTTTAACTCATGTAATAAGTTGTTTAGCTAATGATGGCATAATCCGAACCAAGCTAACTCCGGTATCATTTCTTCGATATGTTACATTATAAATAGTCTCATTATCAATTGTATCAAATTCTGTTAAGATGTAAAATAGGTTAATAAGCCATTAGCAATAATATCATGTTGGTTAATTTTCTCTTAGATCTTTTCATGTTGTGGGATTAATTTTTCATTAAGAAAGTGTTTTCGTTTTGAAACAATTTGCAAAAATGAGATATATGTTCCAATTTAAGAACCCCTGCAATTTTATACCCTTTTTATAATAAGTAAAAATCGCAAACTCTGGCATAATAGATTGATAAAGATTATTTGCATGACGTCATAACATATGTTTCAGTTATCCTTATAATAATTCAAACATGCAAAATGTGTATAGAAAATAAAACGAATTACACGGTATGTACATAATTATATTGTACACAAATAATAATTCTATTATAAATATATTTTAATGAAAGTGTAGTATTACAATATTCAGTTAAGGTGGTTGGTCCGTAATTACTCTCAGTACTTCCTGTGTGATTACGTACTCTTGCTAGACTATTCGGCATTCACCGGACCAAACTATAGCTCAACGGAGACATGGATTTTCACAAAAACTGGACAATTTTAAACCGCATACGGAGAATACAAACATTACCTTTCGATTGTCATTACGTGTGTACTACATTAATATAACAAATGTAACGCCGCAACGACACAATTATAGGTCATATTGCGACTTTGCAGCTTTGATGGTGGAGGAATACCCCAGGTGCCCCTCCGTGCATTATTTCATCACGGGCGGGCACCTTGGTAGAACAAACGAGCTTCCATAAGCCAGCTGGTTGGCTTCCTCACATGATGAATTCAACGAATGAGGCTCGAACCCACATTGGTGAGGGACAAGTGTTTTGAAGTCAGCGACCTTAACCACTCGGCCACGGATGCCCCAATAAAATATAAATACTTAAATACAAATACAACATCGTATAGAAACGAGAGTGCCTGTGTAAGACGTATTACGTAACTTTTCTATTAACTTTCTTTCTTCTTTTGTAGCATAGGTCATAACATAATAACGTTTGAGCATTTTTCAAAGACTTCATTTTGTAATCTCCTTTTCAGTTAACTATGTACCCTTGCACTGAATGATCTATTTAATATGTAATTTATACGTCTATAACTGAGTTTTCTATGAAATTTACTATTGATAAACTGCTATATGTTAACGTTTTAAATTTTGTGTTTTATGTTATCTCTGTCATTTTTGAATTCTTATATTTAAATATATATGATAAACTGGTGTGCTTGACTCGTGTTTTAATAGCAAGAAATGGTTGTTCAGCGGATCAAAATCTGGCCTATTTTGGTCGTCAGCCAAGCATGCACCGTTTGGTCGTTAGCTTAGCACGCACCATTTTGGTCGTCAGTTACGCATGCACCATTTGGTCATCAGCTAAGCATGCACCAATTGATCATCACTGACGCATGCTTCCAGAAAATGACGTACATTAGACAGGAATATCTTGATATTAATAGTTCAAGCATTGCGTAAGCTGTGTATCGAAATAACAGCAGCGTTAAGAGAAGGTTATGATCTTTGCAGCACCTTAGCCATACATACAAAATAGGAACATTTGAACCCTACAATTAAATTATTGTATTTTAATAATATTTTCAATTACCGTATAGCGGGTTAATTCTGCGGGTTTTTATTTCTGCTTATTTGGGGGGTCGAGGCTGTCCCGCAGAAATAAATTCCGCATATCTAAACTTTTAGCAGAATTTTTTGACGCAGAAATAAACTTTCATATTTCGCTTAACATAATGACCCGTTATCTTTATCTCATGAGTTTTTCGTCTGCTGTCAAGTTATTCACACCGTATCGACTGTGGTTGATTGCTTTTGTTATTGTATCAATCTATTGTTCACGAGTGAGTAATTACCGTTTCGAGCGTGTAATCTTTACAAGTGTATATCACAAAACACGCTAGGTTTACGAAAAGACTGACAAACGTAAAGCTAACCTCACTGTTATAGATTCCGACCAAGACATAACTCACGAGAGCGGTATGCATTTGAGTCGTTAATTATGACGTAGTAAATGCGGTAGCTATTTCCCATGCGCAGAATTTACTTCTTGTTTATGCAAACCGCAACAATTATTTTCTGCTTTTCTCGAAGGTCGCAGAAATAAAAAACGCAGAAATAAACTAGGCCCATTTTAGGACAAAAACGCAGAACTTTTTGCCCGAAAAATTAACCTGTTATACGGTATTATGATCAAAAGGTCATATATATGTCACCACTGTACATATACAATCATATGAATAAATGTTTATGTCGCTTAATTACCTTTAGATTTTCTCTTTCATCTTTGTTGTTAATCGTTGCAAATTTACTAGTGTTTAAACCTTAATACAATCATTTAATTTTATCTAAACATGTATCTATAAAAGATAGTTTTACTGTTTTTTATCAGTGTTTAGTAAATAATTAATAAATCAAAGGCAAGTTGGCGTGCATATTAGGGATACCTATTATTTTTTAGCTTAAATACCCATTTATGAGCTCAGCCGCTTCATTTCCTTATGCATACCATAATAAAACATAATAATAAAACATGTTACATGATATACGCATTAATGCTGTGCATTTGAAATTGATATGATGTTGACAACACAGCAGTTTAACACGATATGTGGTAATACATGGGATTGCACCTATAACATGAAACAGATATGTTACACGATACACGAATTAACGCAGGCAGTGTATTTGTAATTGATATGGTGTCGCACCGCAGCAGTACATATCATAAGAGATCATTTTAATTCTTACTAACTTTATTTGGTACATATCATTAGAGGTCTTAGTCCATACATGTTATTTTGTACATACATGTATTAATATAAATCTTAATTCATACAAACGATATTTGGTACATATCATTATAGATCTTAGTTCGTACATACGTTATTTGGTACATAACGTTTAGATCTTAGTATTTAGAAAAAATACTCCACTGCAAATATTAATGATTTCACAGTAACTAGATTGTTGAACTAACATGCTTATTCCTCCTGGCTTTGAGTAATGTTTGTAATTTGAAAATAGAAAGTTATTTTATCTTATATCTCTTACTGAACATTCTCAAATCTCATCAAATTACATAAGAAATCCACATTGATCACACTGCGGAAAACTATCTTTCGAAATATTTATGTTCATAGTTTTTGTTTACAAATGGTTCATCTATCACTTGCAAGAACGTGTATCTTTTTATTTTTATCTATTTAGTCTTTGAATATCAGTTACAATAGTTTGTACTCTATGCAGAAGGTTTTTGCGAAATCTGAAATAAATTTGAATCATACGCATTAATATTTATTTATATATTGAGGATGCTTTCCTGTGCTACTTAATAATATATGATTATATTAACTTTAGATTATAGTATATAATTTTGCAGTATCCCAACGATTAATATATAACTTACAAAACATCTATAAACAAATCCTTTGGCAGCACAGATCGCAGTCAAGTCCATTCTCTATTATATAGAAACATTGAAAAAAAAACACCCCGGTCCAAAAGATTTTCAAAAATGTGATGAGCTTTCCAGTTACGTAATCTCCGACTTCTGTTTCGGTTTTCTTCGGCCGTTACTGTGGCTCACATTGCTCCCGGTATCAGCCGGGTTACGGCGAGTATGGAGACTACATAATCGATCAGAATACACCGCGGTGACTAAATACAAGACATTTATATGTACAAAACTTGTATTGTGGACTCTTTAGACGCTTAGTGTAGAAAATATGACAACTGCCTTTACAAGTATGAACTAACCATTAACGATTGTATTACAGTTGCAAAAAAAATTAGCATTTGAAATAATGATGAGAACATTCCTTTGCCATGATATTTTCTTACCTTTATCTTGTTTGAATGTATAAAAGGTAATGGACGAAGTCTTTCGTTAACGGAACCTGTTCTTGCGACCGCTAATTTGAATGACATCTTGCTAAAATATGCTATAACTGTTTCAGAAAAAATTGAAAGGAAAACAGATGTTAAAAATGTAAACAATCAATAATGGAATAAATCTATAACTTAATGTAGCAGGAAGATTAAACAGTGTAAACTAAACTGTGTATTTGTTTCAAAACGTACATTCACAAAAACAAAGGCCGAGTAGTGAAGGTCGTTGCCTTTGAATCTCTTGCCCCTCACCGAAATGGGTTCGAACCTCACTCGGGGCGTTGATAGGTTAATAACAACATTACTTTGGAATCACTGATATTCGTGGGGGGTCTAGTTTTCGTCGATTTCGTGATCATTCTGAGGCTTTAAATCCCAGTGATAGGAAAGAGCTACTGTATCTCAATAAATAATTTACAGACACTTATATCGCATTCTTAATATTTCAGTATCTTCAGTAGTGTTAAATTAAATAAATCATTAATGGGAATATATTAGTCAGTTCCGTTGCTGTTCAACAACTATCAACAGTGATTACGCTTTTCATTTATCAATGCATTTTCTTTTTAATTAAAGTGAAAGGCAGCTCTTAAAGCCCATTCGGAGTAAGGTTTGAAATTTGTCTTCTAGTCATATTCGTCTCGCACTTGTATTCTCATAAACCTGTCCATTTAATGTCACTTGCAACACCAGCCAGGTAACGCAGCTCCTTAGTTCTGCCAATAGTTATTACCTTGTTCATTAGTTGTTATGTTTTTATGTTTCTTAAGGTAATAAACCTGAAATAACAATCGGTACTTTCTGAGCGAATACGTGCTCTCGTTTTCTATTTCGGTATCCTTTGGCCAAAATTGAAAATTGTCCGTAATAACCGGAGAATGCCGAAATCGCATATGAAAAGTATGTAAACAAACGTAAAATGCCAAATGCCATTACGAGTCCGCTACCTTAAAAATAAGGATGATCCTATTTCGAGATTGTTTATTTCAGGAGGGATACGAATTTTGCATTCTAAAGGTACTACGAAATTCATCTGAATACAGGTTCTAATACATAGTCTATGACACCGCACGTACCTTTTTTAAATGTTCCGAATAAATTTTATTTGCGTTGCAGGAACATAGAGTTAGGCAAACATAAAATTTCTTACTTTCATTTATTTTTCCCTTGAATTTACCAGTTATTTGCACATAACAGTTTTCTTTTTTCTTTTTTTTCTAACCAACTGAGATCAAGTAAACAATTATAAGTGACAAAGCAAAACCAAATGTTGCATTAATACATCAAGCATTTACGTTTTAAGAAATTTCAATGATTTAGGGACAGTTTCATGTAAGTAGTTAAACCGTTTTCAGTTGTCCGCATTATAGTTTAAATAATAAAAAAATTGCATTTATATTGTTAAGGCATAATTATGCACAAATATATTTGTACAAACATGTCAAGATTATGTTAAATCAAAACCTTGTTCTTTAATTAGGAATATACGCAATATTACCGACAATTTATATATAATTACTTTGTATTGAATAATTATGGAATACAATACTCAATATTGTAGAGCGGAAGATGATGTGGATGGAAGCGCTAGTGTTTTTACCGTCATTTTATGAACTATTTTTACATAAAATCGTTCGTCCCACACGTAACATTGTTTACATCAGAGGCAGTGTGCAACGTTGATATTTGCTTAGATAAAAGTTCCATGACCCGATTCAGTAAATTAAATAATGATAATAACTTAAGATGCGGTGATACTCTGGAATATTTCAAGATTCAAACTTGTAATAATTATATTAACCAGAGAGATTGTAATACTCTGAAAACAATTAAGACCAAAGCTTTTAATAATAACTTAAGAGATGGTGACAATCAGTAATAGTTTTGTTCTAATGAAAAAGGTTTATTGCTCCCCGATTTGCTTGTTTGTTTGTTTGATTGGGGTTTAACGCCGTTTTTCAACAGTATTTCAGTCATGTAACGGCGGGCAGTTACCCTAACCGGTGTTCCTGGATTCTGTACCAGTACAAACCTGTTCTCCGCAAGTAACTGCCAACTTCCCCACATGAATCAGAGGTGGAGGACTAATTATATCAGACACAATGTCGTTTATCAAATAGTCACGGAGAACATACGCCCCCCCGATTTACACGTTGTACGTTAATTCATGATGTAATTTAAACTTGCCTTTTACCATAATTATTATGTCTGAAGTGCATCCTATAATGAATCTAATTAAAAGTTATTCCGCGAAATCTGTTAAATAATTGGCATGGTGCAAATTGACGTAAGCCACTCTTGTTATTATGTCTGTTGCAATTAATTTCAAATATCTTTATATGAAACCAGCTTGCTTTCTTTAATACCAGCTATGTCTGGGAACCTGATGTTGGGTTGTCCATTGTTTTGCATGTTTTAGAGTATGGTTCCTTAATTAACTGTTGGTGTCTTCTCCTCAAGTAATAACTGGTTGTTTCTATTATCTTTACACCTGTAAATAATATATTTTTCACGATTAATGTTCATGCAAAATGCTTGGAGACCACCACTCAGATGAATTTTAATTTTTGGAAAATAAACCCTCATCGACCACCATTACTTTTATTTTATGATATCAAAAAACGTGATATAAGACAAAATGTATTGTTCCAGTTTGAAATCTTGTTTCTCTTGTTCTGTACATTTATACATATATTTCTTTAAAAACAAAGGCCTAAACGCTATAACAACGAATCACCCGAGGGGATATAACACTTAATATAAAGCCTTAACGATAGCTAAATTCAATTACTTCTTTTTATGTAATAATACTTTTATGACTTTTTAATGGTCAACAATTTTATCTATTTAAGAAATATATGAAAAGATGGACAAGATCTATAAGCTGTGAACATTAATATATATGGACTAGACATTTTAGAACTTTTACTAGATAAACTAGCTGGTAGAAAACACTACCCATCTAAGAATATCTCAATTAAAAAAAACACTACTCATCTAAGAATATCTCAATTAAAAAAATCTATAAAGCTTATAAAATTGTTTTTAAAGAACTCTAACTGTTAAACGATCTTTTTAGGATTAGTGAAAGTCGCAAAGTCTGACTATTGTATTTAGAAGGAAAATATGTCTAACGTTGTAAAATAATTTAACCTTTATAGTTCTAGTTCAAACATGTAAAATGTCTGTTTGCTTTTGGTTATATATATAACTTCCAGTTATGAAACGGCAGGCATTTTACATAATCAGATTACCCGGATTTACGAACTGTTCTCCGAATTGCCAATAAACAAACAACTTCCGCACATGAATCAGATATGGATGACGGATGATTTCAGACACAATATATTTTACCAATCGTCACGAAGAACATACGCCGCGCCCGGGGATAGAACTCATAACCCCGCGATACGTAGATCTGCGATATCTTTGTTGAGCTAAGTGGTCGGTACAGTGAAACAAACGACAGGATCAGTGCATTCCCTGGTTACTTTTCCAGGTCTAAGAATAGTTACTATATTGGCTTGACTGTATGAAAATAGATAAAAATTAAAACAATACAATCAAGTGACACTACTGTTTATAGTATGAAACATATTGCGTTCAAAATGGGTAATTGTATGATATACTTACATGGTTTCCCTTTAAGTAGTTGACCAGTTATGCTAATCGAAAATTCACGTTTTCTCTGTATGAGAAAAATATCGACATTCTCTGGGTTTTCTTTACGGAGAGTCTTGTATTTATCAAAAGTCGAGTGTGCATTCAACTTTACTTACTTCCGAAGAATGCAAAATTGCATAACAAAAGTGCATAATCACACGGAAAATCGCAAAGTTTCATTAGGGGTCAACTACCTTAATGTAGTCACATGATAATATGCAAAAATACTGAAATCCTGCATGGAGACAGCATGATTTTTCCCCTTTTTTACGTAAGTAATATCATCATTGCCTCCACTCCGATGGTTCTGCACAGGTGCTCATTCGTGATGAAATAATGCAGGAGGGGCACCCGGGTCTTCCTCCACCAGTAAAACTGGAAAATCGCCATAAGATATATATAATTGTGTCGGTGCGACGTTAAACCTAACAAAATAGATAAAATCTATTCCGGTTTTCTCTATAATTTGATTTTGCAATGTCTTCTGTAATCAACTAGATATAATTGCACTCAATAATTCATTAACATGATCCATGCGTTGTTGCATGGCAGATTGTATTGTCTTCCCTAACAGATTTGTAACTGATAATTGTGCTAACCGTTGGCGTTTTGATTTCCATATCTTATGTATCCTCTGTTATGTGGCTATTCTGTTTTAGATGGTACATGATAAAGAAAATTACATTGCTTTATTGCGTGTCAAAGTGCTTAACAGTATTCTGTGTTATAAAACGTTAACGATTACAATTTTCACGACACACCGTGGAATGAAATAACTGTATAGCGTCATTGTCCGTCAGTGTGCCTAATAGCAGTCTGTGGCAGACAAGGTTCACGATTAAATGTTTTACTATTCGCCATGGAATTAAATACATATATTATCCATTTCATCCCTGTATTTACATCCAATTTATTCCTCAGTTAGGCATGTTTTCATTTTGAGATAAATTGTAGACAAGTATCTTGGGAATATCCATAGTTAGGATATTCAAATAAGATTTATGTTCCAACAGTACCACAACCCTTGCATCCGGTCATAAATTGCAAACGATGTGCCCTATATCACTAATATGATAGTATGTGATAATGTAAAACACTTCAAATATACAAATCTGCTGAAAGCAAAACCTTTTTAAAGTGTGCTCCTTTTTATGAAAAATGACTTTCCCATATATGTACTGTTGGCAAGTTGTAAATACAGTGCGAATTGGAGGCCTTACATAACAGGTTTACTTGAAAAGTATTTTTGTTTTAATTTTATATTGCTGCATTAAATATTTATTTGAAAGAATAACCAACCACGATCACGTTATATCTCTGGGAATGTAGAAAGAAAATGTATATCAGTTCTATCATACACGCACATGATTCACAAAATATTTAATTATACCCGATGCAGCAATTGCGTTATCCCATTTATCAGTTGAATAATTGCATAAATTAATCATCTTGGTAAGGAAAGTGCATACATGAAACAACATATAGAATGGAAATTCATAACATATATCCTGCTTAATTTCCTAAATGGACTGTTCCATCAGTCAACACCACTTATTATCCAAAGGGGTGTTCACTGGAAGTTTACTGACTGAATAGCGACCGGTACAGGCTTGCAGCTGATAATGGTCTGCATTGTTGCAAAGGTTAAATAGTGTTTATGAATGTTTTTACAAACAATTGATATCAAGCGTCTACCAATGAGTTTCTGAACATGTGTGTCAATGTCGTGGTTTAATAATTCATACAATATATCATCGCCAAAAATAAAACCTATATTACAAAATTATTCACCTTGTTTATGTTTCCTTCTCTCATAGTCAGTTGCTATATGTACTATCTTATTAATACTAAGTGCATGTTAGAAATACCATGCATTACATCTCTTTGCTAATGAACAGGCATTGTATACAATATGCGCATTAATGATGCTTCCGGTGCAGCAGTATGGCATGGTGGTATATTGTAAAGCCACGTGACTGCACCAGACACACCGCAGGTAACAATATGGAACAAGTATATTCTTTAGTTTAAAGTTGTCTGGAGATACGAGACAAGGTAATTTATAAGAAAATTAATTGGTACGAACCAATTAAAACTTTATCTACGCAATTTTCATGCCAAATGTTAGGTTTTGGTCATCCCACGGCAAACTCATGCTAACCGATATTAAGGTAGCTGACTCATGAAGAGAGTCGGTATTTTCCGTTTGATCACGTTTTCTCCAAATTCGACTTAAGGATTTTTCAGTTGCTATGACCAGTAATTTTCTGTTATGTCCGTAACATCACGAGATAGCATAGTTTTTTCTAATGGTATTTAGTCACATGGCGATTGCTGATTGTCAGTACCAATACACTGACTTAAATAAAATATTCTTATGATTTTGATTATGTTCCTTAAGTTACTGGAGTCCACTTTAAAGAAAAAAGTGACTTCAAATAAAATATCAAATAATTATTATGAAAATCCAAATTGCTAAAATAAATATAAAGATATGCTCTGTTATAATTAGACAAGTTTGGTACCACACACTTTGATAATTTTTAAAAACTTGAGAGCTGAAATTTATTTAATCTGACATCTTTTCCTAGACAATTTTCGTTTTTTCAGTCTTCACTTCAGAAATTAATATTATTCACACAGCGTAAAATTATCTATCGAAATATTTGCGTAAATAATTCGTTTAAAATTATCGTTCGAAATATTTACGTAGATGATAAAAAGAAGGAAGAGATCAGTCTTATGAAAATATTTTCATGGTTTTTGTTTACAAATGGTTCTTCAATCATTCGGAACAATATCTACCTGCTTATCTAATCAGTCTACGAGTGCCACTAGAAGTGCCAGCTACTTAAGTAGTAATGCATTAATATAGTCTGTTATTGCAGAAACTGTGAAAAACAGAATCTGAGCATATTTCATGAATACTTTCTCAAGTGCATAATGAAGTTTCAGAATCATAAAAGAATACTTTGAATGGAAATATATTATTTGGCAAGATCCCCTTGAATAATATTGTACTTATCAGTTATGAAAACATATAGTCTATGTTTATAAAATCGAGTTACGCGCATGATGTAAGATTGGAGTCCTACACAGTACAAACAAGAACTTAGTTTTTTCCTGTTCTTTTTTACTTGTGAAATACATGCCGTATTTTTAAAGAATTTAATACCTTAAATGCATATAAATTTAAGCTATATTATAAGAAGCATGTATATTATATATTATATATTATAATTTTTTGAAACATTTAGTCTTCATTTAGGAAACTATAAGGAATATAGTTATATTTTGAATAATCATATCATGTAGAAAAAGACGTCGCCAAAAACCATTTAATATGAAATGGTCAGCTGGTTTAAGTTAATTGAGTCGTATTATGCGCTGTTGAGAGATCTTTCGGCCATAATAACAGAAAACGGTTTTGTCATAGGATTATGGAAGGCAAATCTGATTTTTTACATAAAAGTACAAATGTATCACAAACAAAATAAGGAATCCTTTCACAAATTTCCTTTTTGCACTTGTTTTGATACAAAAATTGATGGAAGTCATAGTTTGCTTATGAGACCTTTTCGCAATTCGCTTTGATGACTTCTCACCAGAATTCACAATATTACAAAAAGATAATACGATAATACAAATGCAACGTTACAATCTTTACACAGATTAATTGTAATATTAAATATGTTGACACGTTAAATATTTCCAAATAGTTTCTTACAATCGGATACATTTGAGAGATCTCCTTTATCAGCTGCAAATATCTAAAACAAAAAGTAGACGGACATATACATTTTATTTCACCAGTTAATATGCACTATGTTTGTTTACGTCTAAGAACTTTCATTTATATATAAATTATGTAGATATTATTCTATTTGCGAAAAGGTCATCAACATTATGACTTCCCCGTGAACAACCATTTTGAGACCCTTTTTTTTGCAAGTATCTAATATGTTATACTAAGTATACATTCAGGGATTAAATCAATTTTTAGAGGGATAATCTGTTTGAAAGCTTCTCATGGAGTATTTATTTTGTTTATGATGCAGACATTGTATCCTACAGTTTATCATCCAAATAGTTTTGTCTGGGGAATTCTAAAGAATGATAACACGAATTTGTCTGAATAAATGTCTTAAAACTTGCTGCGAATGTTTACTAGCTGTCTTTATTGATTAAGTAGGAAATGATGGATGACTCAAAACAAAATTGTCATGTAAAATGTTAGTGCAATTCGCAAACTTTTCATATTCAAGTACGTGTATACACATATCTGATTTTCAGCTAACATGTTACTACACAGAAACAATAATCAAATCAGAACAGCCAGTTTGAAAGAAGCATTCCCCGAAAACGAAACCAAACATAAGTATATGTAAGGATGTGACAGCCAGAATCAAATAACGCATTCCCTACAAAACGATATCATACATAAAGCTTTTTAAGGGACCCGCAATTCAGGTTCAAAGAACGTCTACCCCCCCCCCCCCCCCCCCCCCCCCCCCCCCCCAAAAAAAAAAAGAAATCATATATATGTTTATACAGGGATATTACAGAGCACTCATATTAAAAGGAAACCAAAGGGGCGTGACAGTCAGGTTCAAAGAACGCGTTTCTGAACAAAAAACGATAGCATTCATAAATTTATGTAAGAATGTGACAGCAAGGTTAAAAGGACATATCCTCCCAAAAAATAAAATATTTTTGAAATGATGTTACGGTCAGGTTCAAAGAATGCGTTCTCCCAAAACACGAAATAGTATATATATATATATAGGGATGTGTACATAAATTATATATACATGTGTACGTCTAATACCGACAATTCTAGTAAACGAAAAATCAACTTCTAAAATATACTCCACGCAATTACCGACAAATATTTACAACGGATATGTTTGATGTATAAAACAATTGGATACAATCATGTTGTAATAAACTAGAATATGTAAGGTTTTTTAAACTTTTGACTAACCAATATTTTAAAGGAACTCTTACATATTTGGTACGATTTTGCCTTAGACTATTACCCCAAAATTCCAAGACTCTGTAAATTTCATCATAACATCATATGCCAATAATCAGGTATTTGAGTTCGAAAAAAATGTTTTGTTTAGTAGATGATGAATTTACAATTTTTACTGTTGAAGCAATTAATTATTCTCTTTTATGTTTGGAAAATAGCAATACTTTTTAGAAAGTAACATTTTCCTATAAGTCAATCCATTCATTAAGACAAAATATGTACATACAGTCATGTGTAAGTTTTGGCAAAAGCATGGTAGGGTGCAGGAGACTAATTGGTCAGCGCCAAACCACGCTGTTACCTTTATTTCCTGTAACACGTTGTTTAGCTAATATTACCACTGTTAAACCGGCTAATGATAGCATAATCCGAACCAAGCTAAATCCGTTATCATTTCTTCGATATGTAACATTATAAATAGTCTTATTATCAATTGTATCTCTTTAAGATAAATTCTGTTAAGATGTAAACTAGGTTAATAAGCCATTAGCATTAATATTATGTAGGTTAAATTTCCTTTAAATCTTTTCATACTGTGGGATTAACTTTTCATTAAGAAATTGTTTTCGTTTTATAACAACTGCAAAAATTAGATATAGGTTCCGATTTAAAAATGCCTTCAATTTTATACTATTTTTATAATTAGTAACAATCGCAAACTTTGACATAGTAGATTGATAAAGATTATTTGCATGACGTCACCACCTATTTTTCAGTTTTTCTTATAATAATTTGAGCATGCAAAATGTGTATAGAAAATACAACAAAATACAAGGTATATACATATTTTGTACACAAGTAATAATTCTATTATAAATATATTTTAGCAAAAGTATAGTATTACAATATTCAGTTAAGGCGGTGGGTCCGTAATTACTCTCAGTACTTTCTATGTTATGACGTACTCTTGCTAGGCTATTCGGCATTCACCGGACCAAACTATAGCTCAACGGACACATGGATTTTCACAAAAACTGGACAATTTTAAACCGCATACGGAGAATACAAACATTACCTTCCGATTGTCATTACGTGTGTACTACCTTAATATAACAAATGTAACGCCCCTTCGGCACAATTATAGGTCATATAGCGACTTTGCAGCTTTGATGGTGGAGGAATACCCCAGGTGCACCTCCGTGCATTATGTCATCATGGGCGGGCACCTGGGTAGAACAAACGACCTTCCATAATCCAGCTGGTTGGCTTCCTCACGTGATAAATTCAACGAATGAGGCTCGAGCCCACATTGGTGAGGGACAAGTGATTTGAAGTCAGCGACCTTAACCACTCGGCCACGGAGGCCCCAACAAACTATTAATACTTAAATACAAATACAACATCGTATAGAAACGAGAGTGCCTGCGTAAGACGTATTAGGTAACTTTCCTATTAAACTTCTTTTTCTTTTTGTGGCATAGGTCATTACATAATAACGTTTGAGCATTTTTCAAAGACTTCATTTCGTAATCTCCTTTTCAGTTAACTATGTACCCTTGCACTGAATGATATTCATTTAATATGTAATTTATACGTCTGTAACTGAGTTTTCTATGAAATTTAATATTGATAAACTTTTGTATATTAACGTTTTGAATTCCGTGTTTTATGTTATCTCTGTCATTTTGGAATTCTTATTTAAATCTACATATATGATGAACTGATGTGCTTTACTGTTTGGTCAATGTGATTGTGCAAGTCAATAACAGTAATTATTATTCAACTTTACAATATTACACACTGTATTAGATCAATTGCAAACATCATATGAAACAGACAGAGCTAATACAAAACATAACTGAGCCAGTATGAGAAAAACAGGGCCAATACGAAAAAACAGGGCCAATACGGAATTCAAGCATTTTGATTGGTTCAAAAGAGAGGGCCAATACGGAGAAGCGACTTCCGTTTGATTTTTAAATGACGCCATTTTGTTTTACATCAGAGTTATAGATTACATTTTTTTTTCACATTTTGATAAAAAAAGTCATCCAACATGTTTGAATTTAAGGTTTAGCAGTATATCACAAAATAACAGATTTTTTAGTAAATGAACAGCACCTTGACGCACAACTTATCTGTCCAATACATGCTTTATTGCTCTGCCCCACAGAGTTGGATACTTAAAATATTCTTAATGAGTTGTCCCCCTTTGAATAAGAATGTCATTTGTAAAGAAGTTATTGTAAACAATTGCCAAAAACGATATTTTACCTAGTTATGTAAAGTTTAAACACTCGCACGATGTTGCAAATGCATCAAAACGAGGACATGTAACAGCTTTTTCAAAATGGTAAGTTTTAAAAGGCGCTGAACTGTCCAGAAGTGTGGCCCCTTCATGCAGTCCCTTTCCGGAATTCAATACATACATGAATAAATTGACAATGGTTTTGTTGAATAACACAAATGTTTTATATGCTGTTAAACTTTCATGTAAAACAATGCTTTCTTTCTATGGTTTGATGACGTTCGAACTTTTTTCTCCGAAACATGGACCTATACCTTAATAACCAAGTATGACTGAGCGGGATGTACGTCTTCGGAGATTACAACGGTACTTTCGCTTATTCGGTATTGTGTAAAATGCAAGTGTTTCCTGTCAGAAATTCTAGCAGTTGTCAAGGAAAATAATAAGAAAATATGGAAACTCAGATTAATTAAAAGGATGAGACTTATCTTTAACAGACATTTTGATAGTGTGGACTATTTGTGCAATGATAAATAGCGATTCAAGTGCTGGAAAGTGGATGAATAAATTGGCGAACAAGAGTGTCAGTTGTGAACTGCAAACAATTTCGGATAAGAATTAAACGAGGCATGGGACTATATAATATGTGCTTGATTGGTTGTATTATCTTGATCAACACATATGTGTATAATTTTGTGTCTCGTTGCTTGCAGCCTAAAAGGAAACGACTTTTAAAGCAGTTTTTATCACAGTTCAAATGGTATGGTACTCGCTAAAGAAAATAAATAGGAATTCCAAAAATAAGGTATGTTCTAGTTACTCTTGATTTTGTCGCATTAAAAGTATCTTTCAAAATTATTCTCAAGTACCTACATACAACTCATTCTGTTTTACTGGCGAAAATGATCATGATTTCTAAAATACGTCTAAACTGCAAACAACTTGTCAAAGAATTACACGATTTTTCACCTGAACGTGCATAGCTGTCATAAGGTAACTCACAGAGTTCTTATACTGTTACCGCCAACAGTTGAAAGTTGAATAATAATATTATCATTAATCAAGCGATTTCATATTGGCCTAGTTATTTGTCCTCGGGCAGTCGTATTGGCCCTCGGCCTACGGCCTCGGGCCAATACGACTACCCTTGGACAAATAACAAGGCCAATATGAAATTGCTTGATTAATAACATTATATTATTAAAATATTACGACTCGTGGTTTTAATAACAAGAAATGGTTGTTCAGCGGATCAAAACCTGTCCTATTTTGTCGTTAGCTAATCATGCACCATTTGGTCGTTAAATAAGCATGCACCATTTGGTCGTCAGCTACGTATGCACCAACTGATCATCACTGAAGCAAACCTTCAGAAAATGAAGTGAATTAGACAAGAACATCTTGATATTAATAGTTAAAAATTTGAGTAAGCTGTATATTTAAATAACAGCAGCCTTAAGAGAAGGTCATGATCTTTGCTGCACCTTAATCATACATGCAAAATAGAAACATTTAAAGTCTTCAATTGAATCATTTTCAGTTGTCATGATAAAAGGGTCATATTAATGACTGTTTATGTCGCTTTATTACCTTTAGATTTTCTATTTCATCTTTGTTGTTTAGCATTGCAAATTTTCTAGTGTTTAAGCTCTTTGATGAACCTTAATACAATCACTTAATTTATCTAAACATGTATCTATAAAATATAGTTTTAGTGTTTTTATCAGTTTTTAGTAAATAATTATTAAATCAAAGTAAGCTGGCGTGCATATTATGGATACCTATTATTTTTTAGGTAAAATACCCATTTATGAGCCTAGCAGCTTCATTTTCTTATATTTATGTATGAACATCAAAATGAAAGGAGCGAAAGTTACGGCAACGCTGCTTAGTGATAACGGGCCGCTGTTTTGACGACGTCCGCGTATAGTCAGGGAGAACGTTTCTTAGATGATGTCACAGTTGTTCCGTCTGATGAACAGAATGGCCAGGAAGCTGATTTTAATGTTAAATGCAACAAAATGTGTACAATGTATAATATAATCTTGTTTACAAATGGAAAGGAAATATGGTCGGCAAATTAAACATGAATCGCTAGCGCGATTCATGGATTTGTAGATCCTATTCTGTCGTTCATTTCGCATGAACACCGAAAAAAATACTTTTCATTTCTTAAATGCATACCATAGATTTGTCTTTAAAAAGAATATAAGCAGAAAATGAATCTCAAAGATTAATTAGCATCTTATGTTCTGTGCATGTGTTCCATGCCTTATTCAAATATATGAAAATAGGCATCTACCATGTAACGAAAATAAGTTCAAGTACCTAAATATACGAAGTGAATACAAACAAAATAATACAATAATAAAACATGTTACATGATAAACGCATTAATGCTGTGCATTTGAAATTGATATGATGTTGACAACACAGCAGTTTATCACGATATGTGGTAATACATGGGATTGCACCTATAACATTAAACAGATATGTTACACGATACACGAATTAACGCAGGCAGTGTATTCGGAATTGATATGATGTCGCACCGCAGCAGTACATATCATAAGAGATCATTTTAGTTCATACGAACTTTATTTGGTACATATCATTAAAGGTCTTAGTCCATACACGTTATTTTGTACATATTATTATAAATCTTAATTCATACAAACGCTATTTGGTACAGATCATTATGGATCTTACTTCATATAAATGTTAATTGGTACATATCATTATAGATCTTAGTTCATACAAATGTTAATTGGTACATATCATTATAGATCTTAGTTCATACAAATGTTAATTAGGACATATCATTATAGATCTTAGTTCATACGTACGTTATTTGGTACATAACATTTAGATCTTTAGAAAAAATACTCCCCTACAAATATCAATGATTTCACAGTAACTAGATGTTGAACTAACATGCTTATTTCTCCTGGCTTTGAGTTATGTTTTCAATTTGAAAACAGAAAGTTATTTTATCGTATATCTCTTACTGAACCATTCTCAAATCTCATCAAAGCATTTAAGGAATCCACATTGATCACCCTGCGGAAAATTATCTTTCGAAATATTTATGTTCATGGTTTTTGTTTACAATTAGTTCTTCTATCACTTGAAAGAATGTGTATCTTTTTATCTATTAAGTCTTTGAATATCTGTTACAAAAGTGTGTACTATATGTAGAAAGTCTGCGAAATCGGCAATAAATTTGAAACATGCGCATTGATTTTATTTAATGAGGCTAATTTTCTGTTTTCTAAAGCTGGAAAGTCGCAAAATGACCTTTAATCCAAACAAGAGCGTCATGATGACCCTATATCGCTCACGTGTTAAACTTGGCCTTTGAATCAGCAAGATAAACATTCTGACCAAGTTTCATGAAGATAGAATCATAAATGTGGCCTCTACAGTGTGTACAAGCTTTTCCTTTGATTTGGGTGGTGACCTAGTTTTTGACCCCACATGACCCAGTTTCAACTTGGCATGCGAATCATCAAGAAAAACATTCTTACCAAGTTTCATGAAGATAGGGTCATAAATATGGCCCATAGAATGTTAACAAGATGTTCATTTGCTTTGAGCGGGTGACCTGGTTTTTGACCCCATATGACCCAGTGGCAAATTTATCCTAGGAGTCATCAAGATAAATATTCTGACACAGTTTAATGAAGATAGGGTCATAAATGTGGCCTTAAGAGTGTTAACAAGTTTTCCTTTGATTTGAGCGGGTGACCTAGTTTTTGATCCCATATGACCCAGTTTCAAACCTGGCATAGGAATTATCAAGATAAACATTTTGACCAAGTGTCATGAAGATAGGAATATAAATGTGGCATCTAGGATATAAACAAGCTTTTCCTTTGATTTGACCTGGTGACCTAGTTTTTGACCTAACATGATCCCGTTTCGAACTTGGCCTAGAGGTTATCAAGATAAACATTCTGTGCAAGTTTGTTTCAACTCAAAGCATAATTGAAACCATTATATGGCTGACAGTGCCAAATAGAAAATTTAACCCTATTCAGGGGCAGTAACTCTAGGACCCATGATGGAATCTAGTCGGTTTTCGAAAGGAACCGAGATCTTATTGTGACTTAAGTTGTGTGTAAGTGTGGTTAAAATTGAATGAAAAAAGTGACTTCTATCGTGTTCACAAGGTACATATTAACAGATTTTGGCTCTTTTAGGGGTCAATCAGTGGCCGTTACTCCGGAACCTGTTATTGGATCTGATTGATTCATCATGGAATCCAAGATATATTGTTGCTATAGATATTTTGCAATTTTTTTTCAAAGCAAACTATAAATGAAGTCTCTATATTGCTGCAAATGACAAAATAGCAAATTTTGGCCCTTTAAGGGGCCATAACTCTGATACTCATGATGGATCTAGCCAGTTTTCGAAAGGAACCGAGATATTACACCAATACAAGTTTGATTACAATCCATTGCAAAATGTGGTCTCTATCGTGTTCACAAGCCAAAATAGCAAATTTTGGCCCTTTAAGGGGCCATACCTCCGGGACCCATGATGGGATCTGGCCAGTTTTCGACAAGAAGCGAGATATTATGCCAATACAAGTTGCGTGCAAGTTCGATTAAAATTGATTGCAAAATGTGGTCTCTATCATGTTCACAAGAAATTGTGCACGGACGACGGACAAAATGCGACCACAAAAGCTCACCCTGTCGCTACGTGACAGGTGAGCTAACAAAAACCAACAAACCTAAAATCAGAAAGTTCTATCAAATGATGAAAATCCAAATTTCTATAGTTCTATGCATTTTATAAACATGGTTGATTTATAACATTAATTTGTATGTTTGAAATGATAAACATGGAATAAAGTTAATACCTAGGATTTAATATTGGCCTCATGGGAAATATCTGTGAAAAGCCGACTATTGCCGCCTAGTCTGGAAGTATTAATATTGCTAATGATACAGATATTGTACTCATCTTAAAGATTTAACTTCTAACTTGTTAGCCATGGGACTTGTATATCAGATGTAAAAGAAATACATCATCACGTGGTCTGAACAAGCGTCTGAATACCTGTCATAAAGTTATTTGATGGCTGTATGAACTGATGAAGGAGTTGATATTAATACCATTAATATATATCCCACAGTTCCACATCCTATCGTGTTTGCTTTCGGGGATATTTATTCTGTTATTCAGAACCTCTCATGAACCGACATCATCAAAATCAAAGCTTTATAAGGTTGTTTCTTTTGAGATATTGAATACAAGTTTTCAAAAGCATTTTTGTGTTTTAAATACATGCTTTGTGATGCGGGGATAAGGTCTGTTTACACTGCCCTGTGACTTTGAAACTTGGTTGCGGTGAACAGTGAGGTAAGGTGCAAACCATTAACCAGTTTAAGCTCCCCAGTTGTGCTTTTGCAAATGACCGTACCAAGGCGGTGCCCAACTGTGTTCCTTTGTTTGTTGTGTTTACTTTGTCTATATGTGTCTGTGTGTGTTAATCGTATGCATATCTATGTGTTTTGAGTTTCGGTTTGTGAAGGCTACCTTTTTTCGGAATGTGTCTTGCCCTGCTTAATATTCACCCCTGTTTCCCATATGTTGTTACGTTTTTATACTTCCAAACGATCTTCTTTTTAATAAAATGAAAACATACGTCATTAAATTCCGTGTGCGGACTATGACTGGATATGTTCATGAAAAGTATTGAAATGTAAAACCCCCTCAAACGCACCTAGCGCCGGTGTAATGAAGTATTTCGACCCCCATAGAATAATGACCCCCCGGTCATTATTCTATAGAAAAAGTGACCCCCGGTCATAGTATTATGACCTCCAGATCATAGTACTATGACTCCCCCACGTGAAGTAAACTGAACCTCACGAAGAATATTGACTCCCATAAAAAAACCGACCCCCGGTCATTTGGTCAAATTCAGTGATAACTCATGTATCTAAGGCCTAATTGCTGCATTTTATGCCCCCACTCGGGGGAGGGGGCATATAGATTTGCCCTTGTCCGTCCGTCCGTCCGTCCTTCCGTTTGACCATTAGCCCCAGATACCATCACTTGACACAGAAATCAGAGCATTCCGCAACGGGAAAAGGGGTTCTACTTCTAGACGCTAGACGTATCTTGGTGTATACATTTTTTTCAGGAAAATAACAATTCACAATACGTTCACAAAACACACCAGTGTCAAAAATCCCTGTAAACTTCGGTATGAAGTAATCCTTCAGAAGAAAACTGCACAAGAAACTGCTAGCATAGAACTTAGTATTAACAGAAGTTGCAATACTTAGCAGTGGCAGTAAAGTACGGTAGCGGCAACAATAGAAAGTAGTAGTAGTAGTAGTAGTAGTAGTTGCAGTGTTAGTGGCAGTTGCAGCAGCAGCAGCAGAGGAATAAGTGACAGCAACAACAGCAGCAGGAGAAGAAGAGGTAGATGTACAAGACGTATTAGTGGAAGCAGGTATAGTAGTATCAGTAGTAGCAGTTGTAGTAGTAGTAGTAGTAGTAGTAGTAGAAGTAGTAGTAGTAGTAGAAGAAGAAGAAGAAGTACATGTAGTAATAGCAATAGAAGTAGCGGCACCAGTAGTAGTAGTACAATCAAAATGTTAACTATTGGCAATGGAGGGTATTAGAGTTGTAGATCTAGTAAAATTGTCCGTTAGGTTTTGTGGGGATCACTTTTTAATAGATATTATCGTCGAATGTCTTTTTAGGAGCAAATGTTTTACATAGAAAGAGTAACTTTTTAGATAGAATAATGTCCGGGAATCGATATTGTATGAGAGTTCAAATGTAGTAATTTCGGCAGTGAGTATTTTACATGGAAGGAGTCACTTTTTCTATAGAATAATAACCGGGGTCGTTATTCTCTGAGATTCGAAGGGAGTCATCTTTAGGGAGTCAGTATTTTACTTGGATGGGGTCAGTTTTTCTATAGAATAATGACCGGGGGGTCGTTAATCTATAGAGTTTTCAAAGGGAGTCTGTTTTTTTTATAAGGGGAGTCAATATTTTACAGGAAAGGAGTCACATTTGCTATAGAATAATGAGGGTCGTTATTCTATGGAGGTCCAAATACTTCGTTACACCGGCTTAAGGTGTATTTTCTTCTACAACACCATTGAAGCGACACTATCATAATACCGCCCCCCCCCCCCCCCAAAAAAAAAAAAAAAAAAATTAACGGCCTCCTAACTCCTCCTAAAAAAAGAAACACCAAGTTAGTCCCACAAAAAACGAAAACTAGTTATATGGCTTAAACAAACGCCCCTAACTTTGCGAAATTTCACTCCCCTGCGGATGTCAAAAAAAAGAATATGTAGAGATATTACATGAGTGTCTTTCCATATTAAATTTATTAAACGAGCTGAATAAAATAATAAAATGCTAGGCTATGCCGAGCATTTTATCAATTTTATTCAACGAGTTTAATACATTCAATGTCGAAAGTCACAAACGTAATATTCTTTTTATCACCTGTAAGCTTTACCTTCCGAAACTTCAATTCGACCGACCTCTATTAGACGTCGACGTCAAAGCTTTATTACACTAGTGTATTACCAAATCTATATGACGCGACATCAAATAAACGGGAATAACAACACTTAGCACTGCAAATACAGAAAAAATGTACGATTACCAAACACCACTAAAAGTCGTCAGATGAACTTTTGATATTCTGTGAACAGTTCCAATAGAAAAAAATAGGTACACTTAGACTTTGTCTAACCATATAACGACTCTCTTCGTCTAACACTTCTTTTGTCTACTGATTGTTGCTTTTGGTCATTGACTTCGATTTTCGACTCACAAACTGCTAGAAACTGTAAACTGAGTCATATTTGCGATTGATTTTCTGTCGCTTATAATCGCAAATAAAGCAACTCGCGAATTCAAGGTAATCGCAAATGTTAATCCACAATATGTCGTAAAACGCATGTTACACGAATTACTAACACCTTGAATAGAAGAGATCACCCTGACGTCACGCATCAACACCTGTTTATCTCGCGGTGGGCAAAACAAAATATTTTTACATCGTTTGTGTATGGGATCGGAATTTTTAATTTTTAATAACTTTTTCGTTCATTTATGGATTTTAAAAATTCAAAAAGTTTTGAAATGCTTACGATTTTCATATTTTCTTATTCAAATATCTTTTGAAAATGAATTACCGTTTTAAATGACATATGATTTTAATAGCGGCGTAGCGATGCTCCAAACTTTTAGAAAAAACACTGTAAGTTAAGCGTTCATAATTAATCCATTTTATTTCGAAATAATAATTAAAAGTAATCAATAAATTGCTTGTTTTATATCCTTTCGATTGATCAAAAAATTATTGATATTATTTATGTTTTAAGAAAATTTAAGCAGTTAGAAAAACATCACTGTTAACAAAAAACATGGTCGCTCGGCGCCTACCCACCCGATCTTGGTCTTATCAGTTCTAAAAATAGAATATACAACGGATTTGTGTACAAACACGATCTCTGCTAACCATAAAACCGCCTACGAAAAAAAACAAAAAAAAAAACATTTACTGTACCTTTCCGATCTGCTATTCTTCATTTCTTATATCTACAGTTATATTTTCGTGACGATAACATTATCCCATACCTATGTTCTTCATCAATATCTACTTCTGCAATATGCTTTTATGCACGTGTCACGTGGATAAAATCATGATAAACAACATGTAAAAATGAATTTATGATGAACTAACATAGCAACATTTTATTATGACATGGAGTTTTATCATTTTTCCAGGATTGTTTATGCCAGATAGTAACATTAAAAATACCTGTCTGCCAGATTTAATTTTTTATTACCGAATATTCAGTGTTTCTTCAGCATGAAATTATCTTGGAAATTTAGTCCGTATATTATTGTATAATATTTGATTTTAAGGTAATATTTATGAGTAATATCCTTATTGCTTGACTGCTTTTGATAATACAAAAATAAACAACGTAAAAGACAAATAAACCGGTCTTTTCCTCGGCCCAAAACGGCTGTCATACCTTTTCAAAACTTTTCGCAAAGACTTCGCACAAACGTTTTTTTTTCATGTACGTAACGTACACGCTTGGATTTGGCCGAAGTGTTTAAAGAAAGTATCAAAAATGTGTGGCAGACGTTTTGTGTCGAGGAAAACACTCGTTTAACGTCTTCGATGCCTTTTTTTATATTTAACATCGTTATTTTTCCGAAAGGTCACGTGGGTTTTCAGTCTCTGCAGTCTAATAGTGTTAGAGATATAAACGCATGCACACGAATATTCAACTGTTTGTTTCTTACTTTGATTTTATCAAATGTTAGTTGAAAGCATACAAATCTGCCATCCACGATTGCCACAGTTAATGAGCCACAAAAATGCAACATAGCATTAGTTTCTTCTATGTGAACTACTTCTGCATAATTGGATTTCCGAATCATCTAACAGAGGAAGTACAAATTAAAGAATTTAGATAAAAACAATATGATGAAAGGACGGAATGAATTTTGCGTTTGATCTCTTGCAGATAAGACAAATTCGTTACACGATTTAACAATTTATAAGAAACATTTGCAAGTAATAGATAGTTGTTATTACAAAACTACGACTGCGCAGTCTGAATCATCACAAGATCGCAGGAAGCGCGTCTCATGTAAAAAGTATGACAACTAACCCTGTAATGAATTCTGCAGTCCGTAGTATAGACAGTTTTCTTGTGCTTATCCATTTATGTCACAAAAAGTGCAGAAATCTTTCTGTAAGAAATTGACATATTGACAGCGTTGAGAATAATTTTTATTAATACCGCCATTATATCCCTATGCTTTCCTCTCAGTTTTTTTTTCATGGGACATGTTTCTCATAATTAAGATATGAATTTTACACATATCTTCATTACCGGCAAAATGTGGAAACCATTCCGAGTTCAAAATAAAAGTTTGGCATTTAGTTAGTTTTTCTCGTACAAAGCATATGTTTATTAAAAAGGGAAATACTATAGTGACTGAGTGAGTACAATGCACAAGAACCATAACTCGACTTTGGTTATTTTTTAATTTTCTGGTTAAGTCTATACTTCTTTTTCCTTGTTTGGAGAATAACACCTAAAAGTACAGAAAATGTTTCAATTCAACATGAATTATAGATATATACCGTTGGGACTGAAGTGCACAAAAACCACAACTCTAGATCTATGTCGAATTATTGTGATATTATCTCCCTTTTGCAATCACCTTTTCCTTGTCCAGAACATAATTCCAAAAGTACTTCAGACATCGAAATGAAACTTGAAATATATATAGATACCAATAAGATGGAGTGCAATACACAAAGATAGAAATTGGTTTTTGATAATTTTCAAGTTATATCCCTTTTTTACTTAGTTTTGTCCTTGTCCAGAGAATAAATCCAAAAGTACTAGATGAACTTTAGTGATATTTAAAAGATAGATAACAATAAAAGGATGGGCAGTGGACAAGACTGATATCTCTATTCATCTTTTTTTAAACCCCCCCCCCCCCCCCCACACACACACACTTTTCACTTTAATTCACATTGATAATGACGTTGTAACTACTGAAAGGATTGTAAAGAAAATTGTCATAATGATAATGGCAATGAGGGGAAGTGCATAATGCAATAAATGTAATATTGCCTCAAGTAAGTGCAGCAAGTATTGTCATTTGGTATATTTATAGAACTAGTCATGTCACAAAATGCGTCATATCACTTGACAAAGTCCTGTCTGTGAGCAGACATCGGTTCCTCCGAGAGCCTTGTTAACTTGACTTCAACTCAAATAGGCTATTAGACAACAACTTTAAACTGGAAAATGTTATGTTTCGGCGGAGTCCTCCGATCACTGTATTTCATTTTCCAGAAATACGATACTGTTTAGGAAACACATTTAAATGTATCTAAAGTGGCATTTAAATAGACTTTGACAGTTTGATTAACAATAGTTTTAGATGCATCTTTTGACGTAAATGGCATCTTACTGAAATGCAATGTAAGAAGCAAAGTAAAACGATACCATTTACAAACCTTTTAAGCATGACTGATGTTGAACAATGAATGTCGTATTATTACCAAGTTTGCTCCTATTCAAGAAAAAACGGAAAGCTTGCAAGTGATTTTGAAGTAATATCTAATTTAAACGTTGATTGTTGGATAAGTTGTCACGTTATAATTAAAATGAACAAAGACAAACAATTAATAAATTATTTAAGGAAGCAGATACATGTGACAAAAATGCAATGTTTATGCCTCGCAGAGCGGATTTATACACATTTGCCTTGTATTTTGTTGGAATCAGTCTAAATTAAGTGTAACGGACGAAGTCCTTATGTTCAGAATTTCATTTCTAATTGTTCTCAAACACGTGACCTATATTATTCTTTTACATGAATAAATCATAACACGTCTAAGGAGCAAGTCCAGATCTGATAAACTGTATGTTGGACAAATGCCACCGACAGAAATTACCAATTTACAATATTGATAGATATCTTATTCGATAGTGAACCATTTATATTTCACTATGTTTCGTTTAAATCATTCACGGAAGCAGACATATTGACGGTACTAGAAATAACTGTGGCTGAGCTGTAATATTTTAAGTTACACGTGTTCATCTCGGGACAATCTGAAAATCTTTTACATATATAATTTTGTGTCCATACCCGCAACGGAATCACAAAACGATACTGACCATTTAGATTGACATGTAAGGACTTTTTATACATAGAAATGAACGAAGAAAACGAACATTCATAATCTGTGAAATGATCTCTTTGTGTCATCGGTATTTAAAAGCAACCTTTTCAAGGAGCTATTAGTCTTAACAGGTAAAGATTCACAAAATGTGTCAAATGCACATGCCATGTAGACATCAAATATAAGGACCTGCGGATTGATTTCGCATTTCAAACATTTTGTAGTTTCAATGAAACATGTAAACATTTTTGTCTTTCATATTTCATGCATTCTGTAACAACTGCCTGTACTACGGATTGACCTGTCGGAGTTTACATTTTATGAACACTGTTCTGTGACCCTAGAGGTTGTTCTGTCACTGATTTCTCCCAGACGCGGCTTCAATGTTTTTTTGCATTTGTTCGGTTCGTCCTCGTTTTGTATATGTTTATCATGTATACATTGCTATGCCCGGTAGCCTAGTGGTAGAGTGTTGAAGCAGCACTATAACGTTGGGCATTGTGCTCACAGCTACAAGTAGACACCGTCGTTTATATGATTGAAAATTTGTTGAAAAAGACGTTAAACCCGAAAACACACACACACACACACACACACAGATAGCATTTCTGGAATTTCAATATTCGGTCAACCTTCCGAACGAATATTCGAATATTCGGTCATCAGCTGATAAACAAAACAAATCACATATGTTTAATATACTATAATCTTATCATTGACTTGCATAAATTCCAATTTCGTTTACACCGGAAATCTAATTAAGACTGACAAACCGTTCTCATCACTTGTTCCTTTTTTAATATGAAACATAATAGTAATTTGTACTGCAAACACTGCTGTATACTTATGGTTTGCGGAGCTGTGTTCTTGCAACGTCTGTATTCCTATTGGACGTTATCTCTTTGTCCTGTTTAAAGCTATTCACTTTGTAGTAATGTTATTTGGGTATTATTTACCACTCAGGAACCACAGAAAATCGGCATTTTACGTAATCTCTGTATACTATTACGGCATTTCTTTTTTTTTACGGAAAGCCACGTGTACATTGAGCTACATTTACGGCCGAAGAATGCCAAATGTGGTTAACGTGAACAAGTAATCAAACGGAAGTTTCCGAGTGTCATTATGGGTGCATTACCTTAAAGGTCATGAATAGCATTTTTATTCCAGTCATATGAACACATATCCTAGGAATACAATTTTAATGTATATTTTAATTTAGTTTCTTAAAAAGCGTTATTAACTTGAGTAATAAAGAAAAAAAAGTGTGATTCACTTTGTAATATTATTAAATAAATTCACAGTTTTCAGTCTTAAAGCTAATCAAATGGAAGATTGTATTTTTTTATTTGCAGTTGGCAATAGTATGGTTAAAGGCAAAGTAATTTCTCGCTTAATGTCTTTGTGCTATAATTACACAACGGTTCGATAGAGACTAGAGCAAATTAAAAGTAGCTGCAGCGTTATTAATGAATTTAAAATGCAAATATCAATTTACAAAATCGCTTTTGGCGGACACAATATCTTCAAGCATGGTCTGTTATATTATCATGTTTCAGGCAGAGGAATTATCAAATCACCATATCTGACACGTAGGAAATACATTACTTCCAGGTTCTTGTGAGTTTGGTCGAATAATAATTTCTTGTCATATATTCTGTAACAATTATTTATTTAATATTTTATCGAATGTTCCTACTTAGGTCATATGAAAACAATAGGTTGCACAAGTATCCTTATAAAGCTATGTTATAGAAGTTTGTTTTCAAAAATGCTTAGAAGAATGCTGGTGTGAAACACGCTTTGACATGTTGATTGTTTTACATACTAGGAATCTATCAAACTTGAGTGCGAACGATCGGTGCATCTTCCAAGCTTGAAGGTGGTCATATGACTACATTGAAAAGTTGGCAAAAAGGAAAGAAAAAATGAAAACAAACATAAAAATATAGTTATTATATAATTACTTATTATTGTCTACATATTTGTATTGACTTACTAGTGATTACCAGTATATATATATATATATATATATATATATATATATATTATTTTCCTTCTACTCTGTGATTCAGTGGTATACCAGATTCAAAATTCATGTCGACATTAAATTAACAGTACTATGCATTATATTTTACAAAGTACACACTTATTACATGTATAGACAAACACATTGTAAATGTGTGCTACAAATTTAAAAAGAAGTTTGTTCTTTTACAGTCGATAATTTCCGTGTGACAATTAATCATTAATATAACCTGTATGCAAATCTAATGTAAATATTTAGTTAAGTTAAATACATTTGATGAGGACTTTCTACATACATCGCAAACCGTTCAAATAAAGAACTAATAGGACAAAGTAAATATACATGTATAGCGAAAGGAATGTTCCACACTCAGGATACATGGTGAAAGAAATGCGTTTTAGTAAAGTTAAAACAAAGGTGATTTTTGGAGACCTTGCAAGACGAACATTCAAAACACATGGAAAGACCTGTGTACTTGTCATAAAGTAACGGGAAAAGCCGTTGATTTCTAAACAGAATCAACTTCAGCAAAAATGTTCTTGTATAAATACAAGCAATAAATTGTTGAATACCATTCTTCGAAACGAATATCTGTCCTGAATTGGTTCGAGCAAAAACAATGACAGGGTTTTTATCCTGTCATATTACTATGGAAATATCCATCACCTTATATGACACGATAAAACCATTCGATGCATAATAATTTTCAGTACGTCAGTATTTAATCAAAACTCTAATTCAAACAAGCTGAAAAAAGTAAACGGTAGAGTCTTTCGGTGATAAAATGCCAGTGCACGTTAAGACAACAGTAATTGGTTACAGACAGTTAAAACATAAGTTAATTGAAAAGTTTTCACTGTTCACTGTACAAAAAATGTAGCTTACTGTTGACGTGTTTATGTCAAGACATATGATAACAACTTGTTTATATACGTGTATTAAGATATTGTTATAGAAAATTCAAATCTATTAAGCTTAGTTAGTAACATTCAAAATATTTAACAAATTTATTTTCAATTAAATAATTATGAAATTCTATTATGGGCGAATACTTCATTATTGCTGACATTAGGTTAGATACCACCAATTGTTTCCCATAGACTTCCATTATAACATTATGGCGTGCACGGCCTTCCATAAATCGAAACATGTATATCTAATCAATGTTTTTCAAGAACTATCTTTGTTCCAGCAAAATATCGGACGAAAAATATATGAATGGTGAAACTTTATTTTTAAGAAATATTCGTGTGAATGAGATGATCCCCTGTTTACCTCGTTGGCATGGCGGGGAAAATTCGTTTGATAAAATTGTTTTAATACATTTTTTAATACACATAAAATGTAGCATATTATGTCAAAATATATATTAAAATACCGTAAATGCAGTAAAAATATAAATTTTTAAAGACATAACCACTTCTCTGACCATAAATAATGACTCGAATGATTTTGAAGCATGTCCTATATGTAATAATCATTACGTATGTATTCTGTAATGGATCCGTCATGTCATTTCCGTTCGATTATGTATTTCTTATTATGACAGTAGTTCGATCTGGGATTCTGTAATCGGCTAGAGTGGATTTTGCCAGATCGGATCTCACGAGGCGCTCATGCGCCGAGTCTGATCCGTCCATGCAAAATCCAGGGAGCTAAATACAAAATCCCAGATCTAGCTGTTTGTTTATTTGTACTCGAACGAAATCTTAAATGTTTGTTGATGTTAAAATGAAATGAGTGATGCTTTTGTGTGCTCTATTCATATATCTGTGTCAGTGCATGCGTATTTAATGAAAGTAGTCCAGCAACATACAATACAAAAGGTATAATACGGATTTTTTTCTGCCTGGTCATATCTACTTGTGTAATACAATCCGAATTGTTGACAAAATTTATATAGGTATATCATAAAATATAATATAAATGTCGTGACCTATGCTGATATTTATTCTATCAAAATGTTCTGAACTTCAATTAAAAACAGAAAAATAGATTTAAGAATAAAACAAATGACCATTTTACATTGCTGTTCAAAAGTGAATATCAGAATACAACAGGGTTGAGTTTAACAAAAAGACTAACGGCTTCAAATAAAAGTAATATTAGTAAAACTTCTTAATCTTACTCATGCCAAATGTATAGTTTTATTCGCCTTTAAGACGAGGTTTCTTTTGTAAAAACAGTAACGAGTGATATTGTACATTTTAATACTCTTGTATCATAGCCCGGTGTTTTTTCTTAACAAATTTGGTGCAGGTAAATCGTATACACTGAGTGCAGGGTGCGGTAACTAAAAGTGTGCAGGTATTAAATACCCGCACGCTAGTTACCGCTCTGTTGGATAGGAAAGTATGCCAGCGTGTATTGGCGTGTCTCTTTCTATTACAAAAAAATACGTTTTAGCTTTCTGAAGGATGAATGTTTCTTTATGCATTTTAATGTTTACCTCTAACTATAAACTTGAATATTAGATGCATGCTATGTGCACTCATTGACATATCATTAGTTTAGTTTAAACATATTTATTCCACATAAATGTACATATAGTTATATAAACATGTATTACATCTGCATGGATAGTATTAGAACAAAATACAATGTCTTATAGAGTTCTTCTCCTTATATCATTAGAAATTATCCCGTAAAATTTGCTTGAAAATTGGCATAATGTTATTTGACGTAAACTGTCCGTGTTTTATGTTTTAAGCTACAGTCACACATACGGATTGTCCATGCGTTGAAGTACGGTTCGGATGGAACTGGTCTGTGGAGGAGCAGACACGGATAAGTACCATTTTTCCCGTACTACACCATGTACGTTCACATTAAGGTTTAGTAACGGGTCGGTAAGTTTCATATAAATAGGCAACGTGTAATCAGCGTTTTCATTACGATTATCTTTGACATCATTTCAAACTACGGCAAGGTACGTTTCAGTACGGATAACTGCGTTTAATACGTTTAACTACGGATGAAAACGTTTCAACCAAATTGGACTACAGTCACGCTCAAGTGGCTATGGATCGCTCAAACTTTTGTGCATGCTCAAAAGTTGTAGAAACTTGCAAGTTTGGGATAACTCTTGAAAACGTTTTGACCAAGTGTTGGTACGGATTGATACCGATTACTACTTTGAGGTACGGCTGAGGTACGGATCGATACGGATTACTTCGTTTCTATCCGTGGCTAGACGTAGCTATCCGCACTGTATGTGTGACTGGGGTAATAACCCGTCTGTTGCAATTATCAATATTATCCTAGCCATTAACCAGCCTTTTTCACGTTCGCAATTGTAATGTTTTTTAAAGCACGGTTTCTTAATCCCTCCATCACGAAGGTTCCTTGTTCCTTTGATGTTAACACGTGAAAAACTCTTAGTAAAGCTATCCCTAATGTCGTCAGTACAAACATGTATTTGCAAAACCAGGTAATGGAAGAGTAATATCATTACCGTTTCCACGGCCAATCATATTATTATTATTATTATTATTATTATTATTATTATTATTCCAGATTTATATAGCACCCTTTTCATGATCAATTTCACGTTCAAAGGTGCTTTACATAGTTCAAATGCAGCCACACAGGGCGCATAATTCATCCTCTACTAGTACAGATAAAGAGCGATCTGACCAGAGGGACAGAGTGAGACAAAGCCCCCACGACAGAGGGATCAGAAATCAGATACAGGCTTGTCCGGCTAACTTAGCCTAGCTCGTTGCGAATAGACAGCCTGGATCTTTAACGTGCCCAGTGTATAGCACTGATACACGCAATCAGTGTGTAACATGATTCGTATAACTGTAAGATTATTTGTTTTCGCGGGGACTAATGATCGATGATTTCATGGTTGAGTTAAGCCACATGATGTAATCTAAACAAAGTAGTAAAATTCCTATTGTTTGTTCAAAGGTCAAAATTAACGAATTTATATTCCCACGAAATAGCCGTTTTTGGGCGAAAACTGCGATATTTCATACCCACATAAAATGATTTTATAGTAACTGAATGTTTCAAATATCGGAATTCTGGGTGATTCCAGGCTTATAAGCTATTAGCATTAGTATTAGATAAAACATCATTTCTAAAACTTAAAATAGATATATCACTTGGAGAACATTGATAATAGGCAAGTAATTATTCTTTGGCTTTAAAACAATCTGCAACGCTGGGATATATCCTTTGATTTAAGAACCCTCACGGTTTAATGTTTCTTATGAAATTTGTAAAATGCGCAAACTCTGATTACAGTATTTAGACAAATTATATTTAGATTATCATTTTTTTGTCTGTATATATTCAGAAGACTTGCTTTTGATAATACATTTAACGTAACTTCTAACGCCTCACCCGATATTTTCGTCAGTTTTGATATTGTTGAAATATAGTATGTAAATTGTCAATATATTTTTCTAGATGTGTAAAAGTATCTACAAATTTACTGTTAGAATTACAAACGATATTACCAAAAAATATCGAATGTGCATTAGAAGTTTCGATTAATATTTTAATATTTTACATTGCCGTTCGATCCCCACGTTTAGTGTAGCCCATGTACTTCAGCGACACTTATTTAGTTAAGATTGTATATGATAACCTAAATTGTTTTAAAATCAGTTTTTGCCAATTGTTTTAGTTTGTGCATCTTTATTGCATGTATAAAATTCCTTGAATGCATGAGTAGATTAAATAGCTCAGCTAGATACGACCTCTGTTTCGGATTTCTTACTCCTAACCTCTCGTATATCCTTTACTAATAAATACATATTATGTTGATACTTTACATTAAGCAGTTTTTCTTCGTCTTTTCCGTGTGCTAAGCTTCTTAGTTACGAGCACTTCTAGCAAAAACTAGACTACGATCTCTCTGATGAATATTTATTTATTACGTTATCACTATCGTTACATAAATATTGTAAATTATTAGTTACGTTAGGTTGAAATATTTACAAAAGACAGGTTATGAAAGAGCAATCTGGCAGTTATGTAATGGATACAAATTATTTCTTGGAATGTAGCTGCAAAATACTTAATTATCATCACAATTTAATTTCCTCCCCATCTAATCAAACTAATGTTGTTATACCTGATACTTAAACGATGCTCATTGGTACTCTAAACGATGTAAAAATTATAGCGTATTTCAAGAATTAGCTATGTGTCCATAGGACACTGGTGCCCCAACTGTACATGACTCTATAATTATGACATATTTTAAGACATACTGGTATGCAACAGAAACTTTTAAGCATTTTAAGTGTATCTGTCACTTAGTTAAGGACCATAACTCTGGACTGGCTGAGTTAAATCCCAAGCAGAATATCAGATGCATAACTTCACGTGCTTTAAAACAGTTCTATTACGTTTTATGACTTTAAATCAAAGATTTTGTTAGATACAAGCAAGGCAGATTTGTATGCCTTTCATGCATAATTTTAACTTCAACAAGGGCCATAACTCAGGTCTGACTGACAGAACATCAAATCAAAACCCAGGTGCACAACTTTCTATGCTAAATATATACCTGTTACGTTACAAGGTTCTATGTCAAATAAGTGTTAAGAAACGGGCTAAACACTCTTTTCTGAATATTTTTGACTAAGTCAAAAGCTATTACTCTAGTCCTGTTGAGTGCAATCTCAAACCAAATCCAAGATGCACAACAGCACAAGCTGAAAAATATTCCTATTATATTTCATAATCCTAAGTCAAATACTTCATGAAAAACATGCGACCGGGGCCAAAATTCTGATCTGGCAGTGTGAAATCCCAACTGAAACACCAGGTCCATAACGGTGCGATGACTCTGGCTCGAATACTTTTTTAGATATACACGACACAAGTTCGGACAAAAGCAACCCTAAGTGCCCCCACCCCCTCCCCCGCACTACGCAAAAATCTTAAATATCTGACAGCTGCACAGAACTACATAGATATATAAAACAAACACACAAAATGGACAGAAGATGGATAATGTTTAGGGGCACCACTTTTGAGTAACCAACCGGAAAATTTACACTGTTCAGTGGTGCGAATCAGCAACAATATAAGTCAAATGTTGTCTGAGCTTAAAATGTCAACAGAAAACACGTTGACAGTACTTTTACATTTTACACCGTACTGACAATATTGTATTTACTATTAATCTCAATGTTCCTTAAGATGGTTTCTTGAAGTGTATTCATGGTAAAATTGTATAATGTCATGTCATATTTCTTTTCATAGCGCATGTGATATATACTAAATTCCAAGACATTTATCTTATTATCTGAAGCAAGTACTTGAACTATTATTTACTTGAATATACGAAGCGAACCTGGCTTTAGATTTCAATCAGTTATCTTATACAAGATATGTGCATTAACACCGATGCATTTGCAAATAATATAACGAAGTCATCACAGCAGGATAATATGACATTTTCTTAAAACACTTCACTGCACGAAGGTAATGTAAATCATGCAACCCTTTTGAAGTTGTTTCCTGGTTCTTTGAGATCAGATGAGTATATGCAAGTTCTGTTTATGTCATTGGTAAGGGGCGCTGCATATTTAATCGTATATAATTGACGATGATAAACGGACACAATCAAACCGAGTTTGTTACTATTAATGTTTAATTTCTTTTCAGTTGCTTGAGGATCGATGATAGTTCGTTATCTTAGTTTGGTGCATTTGATATAATGTTCCAATGCTGAAATTTTACATATTAACTAGATTTAACATTGTTTCAAGCAATTGTTTATCATCATTTAAACCGTTAAAATATTATTGTTAAATGTTTGATGATGTTTAATTATATTTGATGAGAAGATGAACTCAAATGTTTATTTCATTATGGCTTCACACACACATATATTATATGAAAATTGAAAGTTATTTAATCATACATTTACCTGCAGCATTTTCAAATCTCACCAGTCTTTACTAAAGAAGTAAGATGCCATTAAGGAGATCGGGAATGATAACAGCGAACAGCGCTATCGTATATAAACATCTTCATGGTTTTTGTTTACAAATGGCTCTTCAATCATTCGTAAAAATATCTACTTTTTTATCTAATCAGTCGGCGAATGTCAGTTACAGGGATATTTGAGTTTGTGTGAGAGTTCTTGCAAAATCTGCAATGAAGTTTTATAATGATTGAAAGATATGTTTATTTTATTGTTTGATAAAAACTTTGTACGGTTATTATTTTCAACCACGGGAGCTTTACCATTAACTAGAAATAGATAAAGAACTGGGCATGTAAATGCAATATAAAGGCATACGGCCAAAAATTATTTGCTGTGTTCTTTGATATAGGAGGGACTGCGCATAGCACCTGGACATAATCTTTTGTAATTCTAGAAAATTTTAAAGATAAATCTTTCTTTACTGGAATCATTGTATGAAACGATTTACTAACAGAGTACATTTTCACAAAGGAAAGTACACAAAATCTCAAATAAATGACAATTTTTCTCAATATTACTATTCATATATGTGGAACAAAACTTGACAAAAACAAGAGGTGTTTCGTGGTTTTTATTTCATAGTCACATAAAATGCATAAAAAAACAGTCTAACAAATAAATACATGACTATGAAATTTGAAAATTTAGCAAAAGCATAAATATAATCTTCATCGAAACTCTGTGTAAGACTGACCGAGCAAACTTTTTGAACGGTTTGAAAAACAATTTAACAAGTAATTGTTCTACCTGTCCATGTACTTTGGGATCGGTATATTTTAAATCATATAGAATATGCATTACAGAAAACCTAAGGATCAACGCCTATTGGTTTTTAGGCAATTGATATTAAGAATAGATTTTTTAATTGCATTTATAAAGATATTTTATGGAACATAGTTAATGATGGCACTGGAATGTATTGTTACATATAAAATCCGCATTTCCAAAACTTTTCACGCATTGCACTGCTCCCCTTGGGATATATATATCATTTTAAAAGATATAATCATGAAGTTTATAATTAAACCCACTAAAGCTTAAATAGTAATAATAATACAGACCAAGTTAACTAACTAAATTAGTTTCGAAATACGCAAATAAAGAAAAATGTAAATGCTGTATAGAGGTCAGTCTTCTGATAGTTTAGAGATTCATATAGAGCTTGAAATATACATCTTGTTCATAGATTAGAATTTTTAAATGCACTCTCTTTTTCCTGAAAATATAATGTCTCTTCATATTCAAGATGCAACGTCATTGCACACAAATACCTTACGGACAAGTAATATTCGATATGATCATAAGGAATTACCTGTTACACGATATCATCATTTCCTCGACACATTTTTATCCCATGTCGTTAGCTAATCGGCAAGAATCATGGAAAAAGCATGTTAAATTAGTACGTGTATAATTTTAACAGATATTTTTAAGCAAATATGACGGTTGTGGTACACGATTCTATCATTTACACGAAACACAAAAGGTAATACTGTATTGTCATTACAGACAATTAACGTGATAACATAGTTTATTAAACCATTAAACGCCCGTAGGAAATTTAGCTAAGGTATAACACGAACAAATTAAGTCTTTAATCCTTTGTCTCTGGGATCTCTTTCGTGCTCTTACTTCTGCAAAGTCATCGAGTACATACGTTTGCGGTTCTAAAGTGTGTGTGTGTGTGTTTTATATATGTTTACAATTTGTTCGTATAGTTTCTCTAACTTATATAAGGGATTCAACTGACGAGAAGTAAATTTAGTTAGCTACTTTAAATTTTCTAATGCTGTTTCTGCCACTGTCCGTTCAAAAACAGTGCCCTGCTGTGTTCCTTTTTTCGTCCTTGATTTGTCAGCATATCGAATTCCCCGAACATGGCAATCACTGACTGTAATTATGACGGTTATGTCATTCACGTGTTACTAAATTTCTTTGGAACAAATTGTAAAGGCTACAGTCAAAATTATTTATACGGTCTTAGGCAAGCAATATTACATTAATCATTGAACTTTCGAGAAATAGTGGTGTCTGCCAATAGATATGAGAAAATACCCTTAAATAAATCATTTAAATTAATAAGAAATATAAAAGCGCACATCCTTTGTCTAGTCACATTCGATTTGTAGTATTTCTTAAAATGACTTTGTTATTATTAATATTATGTACTTTTATAACGCCGGAAATGAAAATTTTCAGGCAGACTTATTGCCTCAGTTTCAGTTTTTCGGACTCTAGAATGTGAGAATTACTTTTCTGGAATTTTCATAATACTCCAGACGTACATCTAGATGGTAAGTAAGGACATAGAGAAAAGGGTTGGAGTCTTTCGAAACGGTCTTTGAAATTAACATACTGTATACTGGTTTCAGAATGTCTGTCCGTCCGTCCGTAGACGTAATCTTGTGCGCACCAGCTCTCCTCATCCCCTTGACGCAATTTAAAGAAACTTCACACAAGTGATCAGTAACAACAGTAGTTGTGCATGATGCATGTTAGGTTCTTTCAGAAATTTCTTTTGCAGAGTTACGGGACTTTGCTTTTTGTCACTGTACTATATACATAGACACAATCTTGTGAGCACCAACTCTCCTCATCCGCTTTACACAATTTAATGAGACTTCACATAAGTGATCAGTAGCAACAGTAATTGTGCATGGTACATGTTAGGTTCTTTCAGAATTTGTTTGCAGAGTAACGGTTTTTATACTATATACATAGACACAATATTGTACGCATAGACTCCTTATCCCGTTGACACAATTTAAGAAACTTCACACAAGTGATCAGTAACAACAGTACTTGTGCATGGTGCATGTTAGGTTCTTTCAGAATTTGTTTTCAGAGTTACAGGACATTGGGTTTTGTTACTTTACTATATACATACAGTTTGCATATGAAATATTGTGCGCGCCTAATCTCCTAAACCCATGCACACAGTTTAATGAAACTTCACACAAGTAATTAGTACCAACCCTACTTTTGCATGGTGCATGTTACATTCATTTAGATAAATATTCTGCAGAGTTATAGGACTTTGATTTTTGTTACTGTGCTATATACATAGAGTCTGCAAATCGAGGGCTGAGCGCGAAACTATTGTATCTTGTTCTTTATTTATATACAGTTACAATAGTTTCGCGCTCAGCCCACGATATGCAATCTTGTGCGCGCCTAATCTCCCGAACCATTGCACACAATTTAATGAAACTTTACACAAGTGAACAGTACCAACCTTCCCTGTGCATGGTGAATGTTAAGTCCTTTCAGAAAAACAGTCTGCATAGTTATGGGACTTTTTTGTTACTATATTATACAGATACGGTCTTTATATATACAGTCCACAGTATAATGCAATACTGTGTGCGTCAGATTGCAATGTACTGTGTCAGTGCGTGCGGGGGTACATTCATCACTTTCAGTGATAGCTCTAGTTTGACCATGCGTAATAAGCGTATTATTTCATAGACAAGATATGATTGTTATTGGTCTTTTCTATGAAACAGTATCACATTCAAATTCGAACTAATAATCACCTTAATTAACATTAATTACACGCACGTAATTCGTAATTGCAAAGTCACTGCTTCAAGTCAAAAATTATTAACACGACAACAGCCTTTTACTGAGTGTTAGTTGATTACCAGAGATGACACGCCTCTGTCATCAACTGTCGAAATCACGTTAATGATATATTTCTGCTTGTTATTATTTTTATGAAATCAGATCCTTTGTGATGGTATGGAGTTTAATTGAGCTTTAATTACACCACGAAAACAAACCTTGTTAAAGTTTCAACATTTCTTTGTGTAAACAGAATAATGAATCTTAAAAAAACATGTTATTGCGTAGCTTTGTGTCCTCGTAACAAACATAAACAATGTAACCTAGGTAATAAAACCAAAGGCAAAACCTGGTGTCTTGGTACAGCAAATTGAACGATAACTCAAGCTTGCGTACTTACTATATATTGTATTATTTATGAAAAAAATCTAATGATGATATTCAAATGTATCTTTTTGAAGTCAGTTTTATTAAAAGTCAATTTTATTAAAAAATAAATATCGGAAGAGTGCGATAATCTGATATTTTCAGTCTCATCAACGTGTTTGTAAATAGCTTTGTAAGTGGAACATGTTCCTTAAAGCGTGTCAACGTTCTTAGTAAATATGAATGTACTCTTTAAGTTAGACATATGCAGTGTGCAATCAATGCATGGTGTAATATAAATTTCTACCGCAAAATTTGTGTTATTTCAACAGTTGAAATTGAGTCAGCTGCCCTAACCGTCAGGTGGAGTGTATTTAACCAGCTTTGACTTGAACACGTATGTTTAAGTTCGTATTTCTAATGGTTTCATAACGAAGACCTATTGTTTTTTTTTTTTTTGTTTTTTTTTTTGTTGTTGTTGTTTTTGGGGGGGAGGGGGGTGTGGGGGCGGGTTTGGCAAGTGTTTTCGTCTATCTAAATGCCTGTTAAGTTTTGTTAAAAAGCTATTTCTATGTCATCTTTATTTGCAAAAGCAGTTTGTTAATGATGGCATAATGCATACAAGTAATTCGATTATCATTTCGTCAGGGTGTAATTTTTTTCATTATCATTAATCAATAATAATCTCTTTAAGAAACATTCTTTTGGGATGTAATTTAGGTTAAAATACTGTATACATTAAAATTGCATGGATGATATTTTATAGAATATTACTTATTGAATTAAATAGTGGAATTAACGATTAAATAAGTTATTAATTTGGTCTTAAGATGTCCTGTAACAATTCAAACAGCATTTCTTTATCGGTTTCTTGAAAAGAAAGAAGTTTCTTTATACGAATTACACTTTATGAAAGAGGTGAAACTAGTATTTTTAATTTCACAATATATAAATTGCATTACAATTCCCTCTTCCTGTACATTGATAATTGTTTAACGAATCTGTCATGAATTTAACAAAAAAGCAATATGAGAATTTATAAAAGCGGTTCCCTTTCAAAAGGGTTTAAATGATATTGCATATTTTTAACTTTAACATATTTTATATATTTACAGATTAATAGCAAAATCAACGACTAAGAAGGCTTGACAAAAACCTTTCTCTATGTAGTAAGTACACCTTTTTGTATATGTATTGTTACAGGCCCTTGCAACACCTCAACAAAACTCGCAAATTGTAAACTTTATTGCTTTCAAACGAAATATCACAAATAATTATCTACACAATATTCCAGTTAATTGTATGGATACCAGATGCAATTACTTGCATGCATAAGTTAAATAGTAAAATGTGAAATTCTGTATCGGAACAATCTTGACCCCAAACAATTCATATAAACTTGACTCATAAATGCGTACGTCTATAAAGTTAAGTTTTTTTTCTTACGTATTTTCCGTGTGCTAAGCTGCTTAATGATGAGAAATCCTTGCAAAAAGACTACATGTTAACCTCTTTGATGAACCTTAATATAACCAATGATCGTGTAGATCAAAATAATCTGTAAATTATAGTTATATAGGATATTTGTAAGCAGTGTAAGTAGTGGTTAATATTATGGATAATGATTTGAGCTGTAAAATACTTAAGTATTAGAACACCTGTAATAGCGTTTTCATCTCCATAACTTTAATGAGAAATAACTCAGATTGTAAAAGATCCTAATGGTAATCATGCCGATGTTTTCCCGCCCCGTCTTGACGGGTTTGTATTACGACAGAATGTTTGCTTGAAAGCAAAGAAAATAGAGAAGCTTTCGAGTACCATTGATGTTCTCTTTCATCTTGCTTCATGAGCGACCTGTTGACAAGGTTGGTACTAATCCTCCTAGATATAAGATGTTTGATATTTCGATGATGTATAGTATGCGTTTCGGCATTAATTTTAAAGTTAATAGGCATTGAAAGATAAGTTAAAATATGAAAATGCCAAAATATTTTCAAAAGCAATTGTAGTCCTTTTATGTTACAATAAGAACAAACGGGCCGCTGACTAGCTTGGACATCAAGCTGCTCTTGTAATATTTATAAGTTAAAAGTAGTTTCAAAGGAGTTTATGTTTTGTCGTGTGGGTCTGTCCGTCTGTCTGTATGTCTGTCCATTTTATTTCGTGTCCGTAGTATAACTTAATAACAGTTCAAGATATTGACTTTAAACTGGCAAATAAGTAGGTGGGAATGACATAATGTGACAATGTGCAGAGTGCATGAAACAGGTCAGAGGTCAAAGGCACAGATAGAGCTCAAACGTCAAATTTGTCCTTCATGTTTCGTGCTTGGAGTATAACTTAATAACTATAAAAGATATTGACTTTAAACTTGACATTACTGTGGGCTGCGATAAGACAATGAGTAGAGTGTCTAAACCAGGTCTGTAGGGCAAAGGTCAGGTTGCAGCAAGGTCAAATCTGTATGTCATATTTTGTGTCTAGAACACAACTAAATAAGCATTTAATGTATTGACATCAGATTTGGCAGATAGGTAGTCGGTGATGGGGCGATGTTCGCTCCCTCTTTCTCTCTTCCACTAATGACTCTCCCACCAAGCGGCCAAGAAAAATATCACCTATATTTCATTTAGTCTTAATATTCCATCACTGTCACCGCACATCGCCACCCATACAAAAATCTTTAACTTTTACTTTCACCTCCTCTGATCTAGAACTCTTAGCGCCTTTATTGCCCACTTTGCGAAGCTCTTGTTTGATAGTATCTATTGACAAGTAACAAATATGGACAAAAATTTTAACCGTTTATTTAAAAATAGTGCTGTTTTCGTTAAAATAACTGTGTAAAGGAAACTTCCTTGAATATTGAAAAGAAATGTTTTGTCTGTTTCGCATGATCGAAAAGCATGCATCCTACAGTGTAACTTTGCAATTATATGTATTGTATATCATGTTTATCTGGTCAGTATCAATGAGATACGTATCTTCTGCTATGGTGTTTCTTAGCAACTTACTATACAGTATTTTACTTCTCATCTGTTACATATATGTAAACTACTGTTCTAAGGAGGCCTGTACAATGGGACCTTAGCAACATTTCACTCGAAGTGTCTACCATAATTCATCTTTTAATAAAGATACCTGTCAAAAAGACATCTAAGCTTCGAAACGAAAACCTCCAACGTGTCAACACATACTATCTGAACCTAAATTTGTAGTTATTGAAATACACTTCTGTTCGATATTCTAAAGTTTGATTCTGATATCATTTAACAATGTGACGTGCAAATCGTACAATGCATTTTTCTCGTACAAGAAACAAGCATTAATTCCATGAAAAAGGAAATACATCCTAGAATAAAAACAACAAGTACTTGTATTAGAGTATACGAGGTGAACCTTGGATTACATTTTTTTTACAAATGAAACAGATATGCTACGCAACATGATAGATGCATTTACGCAATGCATTTTGAAACTGATTTAATATTGTTATCGCTGCAGTAAACAATACGTAATTGAATAAAACAACAGGTTGCACGAAAAGCACGCCAAATTCACAACATGCAAAACGATCGTTTGTTAGTTTTTAAGTTAACTTGAGTTTAGAAATCTGCTACTTTATACGAAATCTAGTAGGTACTTATTAGAGCTCATCTATGCAATATCTGTCTATTTCGCTTTTAAGTTTCTTGTGTCACTGCACGCTAATCTTTGTAAAATAGAGTTAACGATTAACTGTTAATGTTTGGCTAAATCAGGTACAAAGGAAAAACATTATTCCTTTAATAGATAATTGGATTTTAATTATATTATATTTCTTAAAGATATTACTTTTAGTGAATAATAGAGTACTTCAGTGCTTTAAATTAGATTATGCTAAAACGTGTGACTTTTAAAGAATATAGCATTCCAATAATTTAAATTAAATAGTACCTAATCATGTTACGTTTAATGAATAATTCAATTTCAGTTATCTAAATTAGATATTGCTATAACGTTTTACTTTTAATGAATTATTGAATTTTGATTATTGACATCAAATATTGCTCAAACATGACGCGCTTAATGAATAATTGAATTTCAGTTACGTATTTCTTAAACGCATTACTTTAAATGCATTTTTTAAACCATTTGTAGCGAAAACTTATCTCTAATGAGTTATTCGGTTACAGTTTAGATCAAATATTGCTAAACATTAATGACTGTGTGTGCGTGTTTTGGTTTTGCTTCTTTTTCAACACTTTTTCAGACATAAAAACAACGGTATCTACTAGTAACAGGGAGCACAATGCCCAACTTTATTGTGCAACTTCATTGGAATACGAAGTATAAGACACGTGTTACGATACCTTACTCAGTCACATTATACTGACACCGGGAAAAACCAATCCTTTTATTTTCCCCTTAATACTGAAGGCTAAGCGAGGAATTTACTAGTATTACTTTTCACGTATTTATTATGACGCGTACATGGAGCAAACCTATGACCACCGCACTCGAAGCGAGTATGAGTATGCAGTTATTTTTGGGTAAACGTAATTTTAGAATTGAAAGTGATTATATTGGTACATCTTGATGAGAACGCCTAGTTTCTAACGATCAAATAAGGTAACAAGGAAAAACTTTAATATAGGATTGCAGACACAGCGTTCCAAAAGAGTAGACATTTGGCATTAATATAGAGCCTGAAAGTCATTGTAACATACTTTCTTCGTCTCCATATGTAATTCGTGCAAATCGAAGCAATAGACAACATCGAATTTATATACATTTTAAAAATCTACTTAAGTATATAACATAATTAAAGGCGGTTCAAAGACAAAATCGTATAAATCTACAAAATGTATATCTTGAAATATTCTAACCGTTGTGTCAGTCTGAAATAAAGTATATTTGTTACTATATTTTCATTATTTGAGCCGCATCATGAGAAAACCAACATGGTGGCTTTGCGAACAGCATGGATCCAGACCAGCCTGCGCATCCGCGCAGTCTGGTCAGGATCCATGCTGTTCGCTTTTAAAGCCTATTGGAATTGGAGAGACTGTTAGCGAACAGCATGGATCCTGACCAGACTGCGCGGATGCGCAGGCTGGTCTGGATCCATGCTGGTCGCAAAGCCACTATGTTGGTTTTCTCATGATGCGGCTCATTTCATCCAGATATTGTTATAGTTTTACGTGTATGTAACTCATTTGTTCATGCATCTACGACGGTTTCTTACAAGATGACATCAGTATGGTACAGAATTACTTGGAAATCCCATTTATGACATCGTAGAAAATGAAATGATCTATACCGTCTGACCTGCATTAGGCAATGAGACAATGGAGATATTTCAGAAATAGTTGTCAGAAATAATATTGTCTGCCAATGAATATGATATCGTTCCCTTAAACATATCGTATAAATTAAGAAGAAAATATGAATAATTTTGTGATAATTTATATAGAAAAACTTTATCACTGCATGCATCAGACAAGACAAATTTACAAGTCTGACAGGCTAGTTATTATGTACAGTTAGTAAGTAACTATTTATTGTTAATGTAGTGGACACGTATTGGCAATTTCCATGCAGGTTCGTCTTCTCGCCTGTAATGTAGTTCATACGAGAAATGCTTTTCGCTGACAACTTGAAAATTTTGAAATCAATACGGAGAAAATGTAGTTACCAATTGTCATTACGAGTTCGCTCCTTTAAACTGTCTTGGTTTCAGATACATATTTTTTTTTTTAAGTTTTAGATTTACTACTACTGTACCTCATTATATACATGTACTTCTTCTCTTTTTGTCCGGCTTGTGTCATCAACACTTGTCTGCAACTGACTTAAGAACATCAAAAATTCAATTTGTCGTAACTTTGTTTATAACACTTTAATATTAAAGAATATTTGACGACCTGTCTGCAGCTACAGTACACACGTTCTTACAATGTTTTATTGCCAAAGGACTATTTTAGCATTTAAGAATTTTAAGTGCATGTTTCAGACTTTAAACGTTTATGAATACAGGCCCTGTACATCATTTTTGGGATATGAGATTTGAAGATATCACTGACACCAAATTACCAATATGTGGGCTACCTGGATGCTTACCCATTCATATTAAAATATTTTCGGTACGAAACACATGTTATTATATTCCTATGTTTTTCTCCCTGATTTGATCATCTTCGGACCCAGATATAAATTTCACGTATATCTTTATTAACGTCGCGAATACGAAAAAGAATCAGAAAATAAAAAAGACAACACCGTCTAGCCATTATAATGGTAGACACGTTGATCGATTGGAAATCTATGTCGGCATTTCAATTATTCCTACCTTATTAATGTATGATCATACTACCGGCTAGAATAAATATTGTTCTCAATTTCAGTTTTTCAGTTTTTTCTTTCAACACAAGTGCCCCGGGTCTGATTATATGTAGAGAAGGCTTCCATATAAAGCGTCTGAATATCTGAAATCTGACTGCAGAATGTGCTCTATTATAGTTCTATTTATTTCTTCTTATTTGGAAAACTGCTTTCAAAATCCCTGAAGGTTTTGTCAATAAGATTTGATACTGTGATAATTTCCAGAAATGCGATAGTGTTTATGAAATGACATTCGAATGCATCTAAAGTGACATTTTAATTGACTTTGACAGTTTGATTAACAATTATCATAGAAGCTGTTTTTGACGTGAATGACTTCCTTTTTAAATGCAATTTAAGACGCAGAGAAAATCAGTGTCATTTTACAAACGTTTTAAGTCGGGTCTTATTGAATATTGCAAAAACATTACTACAAGTTACTACTAAAGTACTCTAGTTAAGGTAGCAGACTTGTAATGACAATCAATAGTGTCAGTGTTAGTTCGTATTTTTAATGGCGTTTCGACATTGTAGCTCAAACGAGCACTTGACTTTCCGTTCTTCATGGAAAAAGCCAACCCAATTAGCTCAGTAGGGAGAGCGCAGATGTACGGATCGTGGGGTCGTGAGTTCGATCCCAGGGCAAGGCATATGAATATAAAAGACAATGTGTCTGAAATTAGTCTTCCTCCATATCTGATTCATCTGGGGAAGTTGGCAGGTAATAGCAGAGAACAGGCTTGTGCTGATACAGAATCTATAAACACTGTTTAGGTTTACTGCCCGCCATCATATATCTGAAATACTGTTGAAAAACGGCGTTGGTCCCAAAAACGAACACACTTACTGGAAAATGCGAAATACTCAATCGAACAGAAATGTTTTGTCGTTTTTTATGGACCCATCGCTTTAAGAAACACGCAAGGCATACAATTTAAAGGAATGTGTTTAAAGGTTTCTTTTGTTACCGTTAACGATTTTGTATCTTAATTATCATATAAATCAACAAATAATACAACAAATGCCATTGACAAGATTTCCAAGCAATGAATTCCCTGCGAAAGGCTGCATACATTGTATACATGGATCTGAGCATTTGAAACTACGCAAGGAAAATATGCGATTTTTTACAATATCTCAAAACTTGTTGTTATTGCTTAGTATATTTAATGAAGTAAGATTGTGACAATCTGGTTTTAATGGCAATCAAGGTGATTTACCTTTACTATGTGTTACATACCTTGCAAACAAGAAAGGGTCTATTTTATTCATAGAATATCTCATTCGTAAAAGGACTAATTATCGTGGATTTCATGTTTGAGTTAGAACCAACGTCCAAGAAAAAAGTGCTCAGAATTTAAAATCTACAAAATTTGTATCCCACAAAATCAAGGAATTCCGTGCCCAGTTAATTAAATGAGTACATGTAGAGATATTGTGTGTTTAAGAGTAACAACTCTGGTTTTGGTAGAAGTTCATCAGGTGTGTTGCCAGTGTCAGTAATCGACCTTTTGGATGTTCCTTGCAGCAAAAAATATAATAATATTTTATCAAGTATAATGATGCTTATAAATCAGAAATGTAATGTAAATAGTTGTTTATCAGTTTCAACTACTAAAATGCAGTAGTAGCAATTCATATGGACGGTGTAGCAAGAAATGGCATCTATAATCTTAATTTATTGGGTCTAAATATCATTTTACGGCGATGCATACGTGCTTTATGGGATCAGTACATCATCGTATTGGGATAAATCATACTTCACGTGCAGCTTCAGATTAAACAGGTTTACTCATAAAACTAGAAAGAGAGGCCAAAGTATCAAATGACGCCAGTGACAATCACCATTTACAGTATAGATAGATCATTCGATTCTATGTCTTGCAGACTGCTTTCATAACAGTAGACATAGTGGCTGCATTGGGAATAGTTTTTACTGATACGATTGTAATATCTCTAAGCTTTTCTTCTCGTTTTGCTTGTTACAGGGCCTACAAATAGTCATAAATATATTACAATGATTTTATAAAAGTAAAACTATACCGACCTTGTAAACTGTACAGTTTTAATGTTTTACCCCGACGACTAACAATCTAATATATGACTTGGGGAATGTTATATCTACGTTTATGTAGATAAATATGTAATGTTTTTTTTTTCTTTTCTGTTTTTTTCCTTGATGTCAAAATCCATGAAAATAAGCAAAAGCTTCGTAAGAATTGCATATGATGTACGAAATATCAAGTATTAACAGCTGAATGCAAACTTAAATGAAATTTAAATGTATTATAAATATCGTACTCCCTTTTTAAATGAAAAATGTTTATGCGAAAAATAATCTTTGCCTGTCAAACTAGCCTTTGTTTGAGCCCCGAAACAGTTTGGGTATGCCAGTTTCAGTACATAGAATTTATCAGCGATCAAACCAGACGATTAAAGTTTGCTTCTATCATAATTCTGTCTAATGCTTATATAGTGTTCATTTATATTCTATTCAGTATTGTGTCAATACGACCCCATTTTTTAGAAGACTGTTTCAGTTAGTAAATGGTTCAAATGAATTAAAGCTTTCTCGGTCGACAGACTTTGTGCTACAGACACACCACGGTTAAATAGAGGATATAGGATATTCAGATTAACGGCAGCGTCATTAATTAGTTTAAAAGTAAATATTGTTTTGCATAACATAGAGGATGGATAAAATTACTATTAACAAAAGCGTAATTAATGAGCTAAAAATGCAAATATCCTTTCAGATTATTGCTTTTATGGACATAATATCACTGACGTGAGGTCCATTTTTTTCTCATGTTTCTAGCCGAGGGATATTGAAATCACCATGTCTGACACGAAGGGCATGCATTACTTCCACAAGGACAGCGGGTCGTGTGAAGTAGATAGTCTTAATTGTGTAATTCATCGAATATTCCTAGGACGGTTCATACGAATAGTATGAAAAAAATATTGTAACAAATTCCAAGCTTAAGAGACCTTCACTGTGTTCCTTTGTTTGTTCGTTTTGTCCTGATGTGTTGGCTTTGTGTGTGTGTGTGTGTGTTCCTTTGTTTGTTCGTTTTGTCCTAATATGTTGGCTGTGTGTGTGTGTGTGTGTGTGTGTGTGTGTGTGTGTGTGTGGTGCACGCGTCTGCGTGCCGTGGGTTTCGTTTTGAGGAGGCTGCGTTTTTGGTGCGTGGCATTCCCTGTTTGATATTTGTCTTTGTTTTTTTTTCAATAAAACGTATGAATCATAAACATGTACGGGCCTCTGTGACTAAATGTTTCATGTCTCTAACTACGAATCATTGTTCCCCCACTGCTGCGGTTTCCAAAGCTGCTTGAGAATGCCTTTTGCGTTTTTTCATGTTTTCAACATTTTGTATACGTCTATGTTAATGCTTAGTTGAGTTTAATTTGGAAACTGACGTATAACGCTCCGTAAAAGCGTCAGGTGTAACTCAAGATACTGGAGAAACATAGAAAAATGCGATTGTTTGATAGAAAGTTTCTTGATGAAGAACAACTTAATCTAAGAAATAATGAATAGACTCCTATATTTTATCAGTGAATAAAATGCAGACGGATGTTCGAATTATTAAGATATGAATAAAACTTGCGTAACAGTGTGATTTATTCATTCCCAACCTAACGACTGTCTTTATTTTTTTACTGCTAAAACAGAAGAAAATATTTACCGTGTATTAGCTCAGATATAAACACGAAAAAAAATAAATGGGAAATGTAACGGTTCTTATAAGAATGCCTCTTAACTGGTAGAGACCGTTACATTGCAAAAATTCCTTCCCTTGATATTTTGATCTCCTTCTGCCTAGTTTGTGTTAGTCCTGCAAAATGGTGTCGATATCGTCACACTATCCCTTTCGACCATGATAACCGTCTACACTGTTTAAACCAAAATGGTTACTTAAACTTAAACATTTTGCAGTACTTAGCTTTATAATCAATTGAGAAAATCAAACACTTCATCAAATCACCTATTCATTTCTAGTATCACAGAAAAAGACCGTTCTAAGATACAAAAAGAAAACGCTTAAGTTGAGAAACAAAATGAACTGAAATACCTCTTCTTGCACGTCACATCGCAAAATACTCAGTATTTTCTTAAGTAACAGGCTTTCCTGGCAAAGAAAACATTATTTTATTTCAGCCTTCTTTATTCTTTTAAATTAAATTTTCCTGTTCATATACAAAATGCTTTGCACTTTTTTATGTTAGCTTGTTTTTGCAGCCATATGGACACAGATAAAATCATATTGTTTCTTTCTTCTTCCATGTTCCATTTTAAGCACAGGCGGGCTAATAGACGTACCAAAAAGAACGCCACGAACTTGGCTCTTGACAACAGCGTTTGTGGGACGTGTGTAGCTGTTCTACCAGCACTCTAAAACTCATCGTTCTTAGATTTTCTGCTCTTTCGTTCATTCAATATATATGATAAAAAGAGTTTCATTTAAGTCTGTGCCAGGGACTGTGAGAGCATATTTCATTACTTCACATGGACGGACATAGCCAAACTAAGCCCATACATTGTTTTGCTTCCAAATGATGATTTTATAGATGTATTTAAATTGATATGTTTTGTGCCAATAATGCCACAAAAAAGGGAACAAAAGTCCGCTTTTATAGTTTTAAAGTGGTATATTAATTTTTTTTAACAATTTTGGCATATGGATAGTTTCTGAAAAGGAATACATGTATCTGTGACTGCCATAACATTGAAATTATGCATGAAGTATTTATGTTTAATCCGCTGAGCTATAACAACTACTTTGAAGACAAAGTTATTTAATTAGATTGAAATAATATATAACAATGGGTATTAATTAAAGTCTTACAATAAAGACACAATGATTTCTCAGCATATAAGGTTGCAGTAATAATGAACTATGTGACATTTTGAGAGACTGCTTACTAAAAGGCACTAAGTACAATTGCAACTGACCAGTCTGTCTATATTGCGTGTACATCTTACATAACTTACTTTTTTGAGTTTATCACTTATTACTAAGTGTTCCTTATATTATTTGAAGAGCATTTGCTTTGTGCAGTCATCACATGAATGCATTACTGCATGTATATGGTCTATTATTGACAATTTATTATTAGTTTTATTAGTTAAGGTGTTGGCCAATTAACCCGAAGGTCGAGGATTTGAGTCTTCACTAGGATCACGGCCACGTCTTGTCATTTAACACGGTTATGATTTTTTCCAGGAAGCAAACACGAGAGTTGTTTAAATTAGCTTGAAGATTTCATCACAATCGAGCTAACATAAATAAACTTAACATTTGTGAGGCATATTCGATCGCAATTTATTAATAGTGTATGCACGTTACGAATATTTGTCGTTTATTTTCTCTTTTCATCTATCAAGAACAATATCGTTTTTCTAGATGAAAGGAGCCGAAGATATATTTTATATATCTTTGTTCCATGTTATGTTATTTTATCTCGCACTCAACTGTTCTGGCACTTTTAAGACATTCTTTCTTTTTTCTTAAGTGCTACTCAATGTTTCAATTCAAGATATGCTATCAGTTACTAAAAGTGAAAAAAAGTAAAATGTGCAGTTTTTGTAACTGTTGTAATATTTCACTCTGATTGCTTCGATATGATTTGTGTGGAACTTTTTTTAGCTTTAAAAGTCGTGCTGTTGAATCAAATTTATCAACACACATTGCACATATCTTACTGTTTCAATCCACTACACATTAGCACAAAGGAAAATCTGCCACAACAAACATTTTAGTAGATGTTTGATTGATCGATATTTCATTCTCTGAATTTAGATGTTTAATATTGACAATGCGCTGACTGTTTTACAGATACATGTAGCTAAATGTTGGTGATAAAATATAACAATAAAAGATAAAAGGTAAGGCTGAAATTCGAATTCTTTGAAACAGCCATGCAGTATGTGCAGCACAGGTACGTTACATGATGCCAGAGGAAGAATTTATAGCGTAGATTTAATTGATGCTCTTTTTTGCATTTTTAAATCTATGAAAAAACAAACTTTTTGGACTGCGTGATTGTCATGTGAAACCCGTATTGCTTTTTAGAACAAGGAATCCGAATTTATATATTGCAATTTTAAATTTTCTTTGTTTTTAAGCTACCTACCTATATCCTTTTGATTTCAAAAGTTTATTTCGCACTAGATATATATCTTAAAGCTATTTGGAAAATATATTATATTTTAGATGAAAGATAACTTTAATAACTTTTACTCGCCCTAGACATATTAAAAAATGTTTGGATAATTTTCTTTTGAAAATAGAGATAACTATAGTTTAGATGAAAAGTAAATTAAGTGTCATCCTTGGCCATTCTGTTAAGGTCTCTGACTTTGAATCACTTGCCCCTTACTGATGTGGATTCGAGCCTCACTTGGTGCGTTGAATTATTCATGTGCGAAAGCCAACCAATTGGCTTAAGGAAGGTCGATGGTTCTACCAAGGTGCCCGCTCTTGATGAAATAATGCACGGTGGGGCACCTGTGGTCTGCCACAAAAATAGAAGCTGGAAAGTCGCCATATGACCTGTAATTTTGTAAAAGAAAAGTAATTTTGTAACAACAAATGCAGTCAAAATTATTCCAAACTAATATGAGGAAATGTCTTTTTTTCTGCCAAGAAACTGTCGCAGCAAACCTAGTAAGTCTCTTGAGTTTAACTTGCATGAAATATAACAATTAAAATATTTGAATAATAATTTTGTGAAAATAGAGATGTATATTTAAAACGAGTATCAATTGTACAACCAGACAGCCATGGTGGCCCCATACCGCTCGCCTGACTCGAATGCTTACATGATTTTATGGTAGAGGACTTCTGCACACTGCTTCATGCCAAATACCTTAGCTCTAGGCCAAAGTTTTAGACAACATGACTAAAAGAAACATTCTATATGCATCTATGTAAAACAAGTGACACCATTGATTGGACCAACTATGACCACAGGGGCATGATTTGAAAAGCTATTGCACAATGTTACAGTTCCAGGAGGACCCAAACGTTTAGACTACAAGATTTTAAAGATTTTTTATATAAGTCAAACAGGGCCAATATTTACCCCGGGGTTATAATTTGAACGACCTTGGCACAGAATTACTATAGAATGCTACTTTCCATAATATGCACCCTTAATGTCATGAGGATTTAGAAAAAAGTTTTTCCTATATAAACGGAAAATAAGTGAACGCCTCTAATTTTGACCCCTAGACAATGCTATATATCAATATATCTTAGATTTTGGCCTTGCGGTTTTGGAAAAGAAGATTGTTAATGCTTTTCCTTTTGGCCCTCACGGCAAGATCTATCTGACCGGTAGGTTTTTGTAGTATTTATTCTTCAGTTTTTGCCTAACTCGGTATAAATATTAGGAACTATTTATAGCTGCAGTCATTTTTAGAAGCACATTTCTAAATTAAAAGATTGATTAAGAAAACATACTTAACTTTAGGTAATGAAACTAAATCAGAAATCTGTATTGTTGTTCGCCTTTCAAAATGTCATTTCCGTAAATGGCCGTAAACTGACCAAACAGGCGTAGCTCAACATCTTATGCATACAAAAAGATTCACATGTACAGTAGCTAGCTAGATTAGGTAAGTAGGTTCGCGAAGAAAATATTACAAAATTCGCTTGATTTTCAATGTTTTTTCTGACATTCACATACGAACCTAATATAGCCAGCTACTGTACAAATAATTCTTACTTATATCAAGTATATAAAAAAGTTAATATATATATATTTTTGTTACAGTCGTTTATATTTGTTAAAGTTTTATGTACTTTCGAAACTGTATCATATCTTGCTATAATAATTCACCGCTTTTATTTTGGAAAATATTTATCCAAGAACATTATGGAACGCTACATGCAATTTCCAAAACGTTCACTTAGATTAGTTCAGGTAGTCTAGAATAATTGGTTGTGAACTTGTTATGTAAACAAATCACATGCAGAACGATCATATGGGTTCCAGATAGATATTCTGAAAGTCTTTTCGTAAACGAATGCACAGAAATAGCGGTTGCTGTATCGTAAGGAATTTTCTTTAATTTTATGCGAGTCTGATCGTCGAATAAATAATGGAATAAATTAAATCTTACATTTGATTTTAACTTTTTATGATAATTTGCACAATTGAATGAGGACCAATGATTCTATCTCGTTTACATTTATTAGATTTTACGTCATTAAAACATACTTCATGTCGCTAGTTTTGACGTACAGCGTTGAAAACTAAAAATAAAGCGAACTTAACATTTTCTTTAGCAGACACTTAAGATTATCCATTACATATAATGAAAACTGAGCAGAGAACAAAATTCGTACTTTAATAATTATGAAATTCGTTTTATATTATTTTATAAATATATATATAAAGAAATAAAGCTAATTCAACGAAAGATAGTATGCCTTTTTTGCAGGTTAAGAGCAAAGTAATTTCCCGCGTAATGTCTTCGTGCTAAAATTGCACAACAATTAGACGAGAGAAAATTTAAATTAACTGCAGCGTTATTAATGAACTTAAAATGCAAATATCAATTTGGCGGACATTATATCTTTTAAGCATGGTCTATTATGTTCTCATGTTTCCGGCAGAGGAATAATCAAATCACCATATCTGACACGTAGGAAATATATTACTTCCAGGTTCTTGTGAGTTTGATTGAATAACAATTTCTTGATAGACTTCTGAAACAACTTTTTATTTAATATTTCATCGAATATTCCTACTTATGTCATATGAAATCAATAGGTGGCATAGGTTTGTGACTTTAAAAAAGAAAGAAAGGAAAAACCAAAAACAAACATAAAATTGTTCATTTGTATTGAGTTACTTATGTTCACTAATGTGTCTTTCATCCCTACATCTCTGTGCTTGATTCAACTGAATACTAGATTCAAATGGCTTCAGTTATAGACTTTCCTGGCAAATAAATTGTTACGGTGTAACCCTGGACTCGGCTTTGGTTCTTTCTTTTTTATTTAACGGATATTTATTACATACACAACATGCTTGTCATTTAAATTGTTTTATGTTTGTGTGTTTATGCAGCCAATTAGATACAGTTAGGATCATATGGTTTCTTTTTTCCTCCATGTTCCATTTCAAGCACAATTGGGTACCTGGTAGATTATTACTAAAAATTCGAAAGCCACTTGAAAAAGTGCAACGCCACAATTGAGACGCTCCTTACAACATAATTTATGGGACGTGTGTCTGATCAGAAGATAGCTACTCTCACTACTCGACCACAGAGGTCGCTAAACCTGTGTAAGATTCATCAAACAACTAAGGTTGGACCCGCCCGTTTAGTTTAATAAGGGGGCACATATCTGAGAATCATGGGGTCTCGAATTCAATCCCGACGCGTATTTTTCTTCGTTTCTTATTTCCAACTTCAGCCTTATTATGCAATATCATTTCTTCTAACTTCTGCCCTTTTAAATGCTTTTATGTGTTCCTCAATATTCAGTTAGCTTAATGTCATCCTAAGCTTAAAGATATCTCTTGTATTTGTTTTACATGCTGTCGTAAAGTGATTGTTCTTTACGTAAAATAACTGATTTATTATCTTTATCAATTCCATACAGTATGATAGATTGCCATATTGCATTTACATTCTTTATTGTTGTTATGATTGTATTTACACAGTACGTCAGATAAATCATTTATTATCCTAGTACCCAACATACAATGTGATTGATTTCCATAATGCTTTTGCCGCTGCCTTTTCATCATAAATAAAATCAACAACTCCTCCTAGTACCAGCGTAAGCGGACGTCTATATTTAATAAAATGTGAATCATCTCCATTACCCTAAAGACTAGAAATATGTATGGGGGACTTCTAGGGCCATCACACTGTTCTAAAAGCATTGTCATTGAGATCTATCTCCGTCAAACTGAGCCTCTATATACTTTTGCTTAATTGTATTATATGCTTCCATTATGTGTGTTATTGATAGATCAATTAATATGTTTTGTGATATCCGTCCGTTTTTATAGTTTAAAAGTGTCTTAAAATTTCGTCGAATTTAATAGTGAACTTATATTGTAAAGACCTGGATATAAAATATCTGACACTTTGACTGTCTGCATACTAAAATGCACTAAGCTTATTTGCAACTTAAAGGTCTGTCAGTATTGTAGTTGGTGACAGATTCCTCTTCTGCATTTACTTATTACATAACTTACCTTTTTCAAGTTTGTTACTGATTTCTATATGTCCCTTACATTGTTTGACGGGTATTTGCTTTGGGCAGTCATCACATGAGTGCATTAACAGTATATGGGCTATTATTGATTATTTGTCATTAGTTTTTTATCATCAAGGTTTCAATCATTTTATAATGCAAATTTGATCATAATTCACTATATGCACTTTAAGGACATTTTGTCGTTTATTTTCTTGTTGAATCTGTCAAGAACAATATCGTATTTTGTAGATTAAAGGAGACAAAGATATTTTTATATTTCTTTATTCCATGTTATGTCATTTTATCTCGTATACAAATTCTTTTTGCAACTGTTCTGGCGCTTTTAAGACATTTTTCATTTTTTAAGTGTCTTAAGTGCTACTCAATGTTTCGATTCAAGATACGCTATCTGTTGCTATATTTGAAATATACAGGTTTTGTAATTAATGTAATATTTCATTTTGATTGCTTTGATATGAGTTGTGTCGAACTACTTCTTTTTAGCTCAAAAATGACACTGTTGAATCAGTTTAATCAAGTGCACATGGCACATGTCTTAATGTGTCAATCCCCTACGCAGTGGTATCCCCATAGAAGAAAGAGACATCTGACACAACAAACATTTTAGCAGATTTTTGATTGATCTATTCTTTCATGTTTTGAATTAAGATAACAGTTTTTTTACAATGGGCGGACTGTTTTACCAATAAAGTTTTGTTTGTGATAAAATAAAAAATAAGCCTAAAATTTGAATTTCATGTTCATCTTCACGCAGTGTTTGCGACGCAGGTACATTATAAAAAGGCAATTTTACTGGAGTTTTTGTTAATGCTTCCTTCTGCATTTCTAAATCTATCGAAAGACAAACCTTTCAGGATGTGTGATACAAGTAATACTCTCTGCAGGAAATCTAACATTATACTTTGAAATTTTAAATCTTCTATTATCTATCTGCCTATATTCTTTTTGATTTCAAATTTAAACTTGCACCATCTATAAGTTAAAGCTATTTGGAAAATTGTTTTGAGGAAATAGGTTATATTTTAGATGAGAGGAAACTTTGATAAGTTTTAACTCGCAATAGACATATAATAAAATATATTTGTATAATTAGTTTTGGAAAATAGGGAGGACTATATTTTAGATCAAATGCAGTTTTATAACAATAAATGCAATAAACAATATGCCAAAACATGAAGAAAATTCATTTTGCTTTTGTTCTTCCTTCCAAGAAACCACCGCAACCAACCTAACGAGACCCTTAAGTTTAATTGCAAACGACATATAATTAAAATATTTGAATCTTTATCTGCGTCAATAGAAAAGTATATTTTAAATGAGTAATAATTATATAACAGGAGGATTTTAGAAAAGTAGATTCTTAAAGGTTTACCTAACACTATGACAGGGCTTATTTTGAACCCAGGGGCATGATTTGAATAAGCTTGGTAGATGGTTACTAAAAACAAGAGCTGTCCGTAAGACAGCGCGCTCCACTACTCGGCGATTTGACAGTAAAATGAATTAATGTCTCATTAAGAGATCTCTACTTTAAAAGGAAGATACGCCAAGATATAAAAAGATCCTACTACTCAGAGGGGTTAAAGGTCAAACTTGGATGTGGTACTGATGATGATGGTAAAGATATATTTTGATTTCAAGTCATTATCTTATATAGCACCAAAGGTATGTTTGTCAAAACATTTAAGTATGAAAGGGGAATAATTTGGTAAAAAATACAAATCAGAGTTATGGGGATTGTTACAAAACGTGAAGATGATGATGATAAAGATACATTTTAAGTTTTAAGTCATTATCTTATATTGTACTAAAGTTATATCCATAAAGCAAAGATTGCCAAAAAACTTTAAGTATGAAAGGGGCATAATTCTGTCAAAAATTCAATTAGAGATATGGGGATTTTAACCACACATGCAGATGATGATTATAAAAAAATATTTTTAATTTCAAATTATTATCTTTTAAAGTACCAAAGATAAATTATATCTATAAACAAAACTTTCGAAAAATTAACGTGAAAATAATTCCAAGTATAACACTTTCGTGACCTAAAGCTTAGGTATAATGGGCCCAGCCCTTGCACATACTTTGTTTGTATGCTGGACAACGTTTATGTGAAGTTACTGTAAGATATAAGCAATAGTAACAAAGATATGACAGAAAAACAAAGGATGCCAAAAATCTTTAACCTTGAAAATAACCTAAGTACAACACCTTGGTGACCTTGACCTTAGCTATAATGGGCCCAGCCTCTACACATACCTTGTGTGCTGGACAATGTTTATGTGAAGTTACAGTAAGATATAAGCAATAGTAACAAAGATATGACAGAAAAACAAAGGATGCCAAAAAACTTTAACCTTGAAAATAACCTAAGTACAACACCTTGGTGATCTTGACCTTAGCTATAATGGGCCCAGCCCCTACACATACTTTGTATGCTGGACAATGTTTATGTGAAGTTACAGTAAGATATAAGCAATAGTAACAAAGATATGACAGAAAAACAAAGGTTGCCGAAAAACTTTCACCTTAAAAAGTATAACACCTTGGTGACTTTGACCTTGGGTATAATGGTCCCAGCCCCTGCACATACTTTGTTTGTATGCTGGACAATGTTTATGTGAAGTAGCAATAAGATATAAGCAATAATAACAAAGAAAAACATAGGTTGCCGAAAACTTTTAACCAAGAAAGCTCAGGCCGACGCCGACGCCGGGGCGAGTAGAATAGCCCCCTATTCTCCGAATAGTGGAGCTAAAAATGCTATATAACAAATATACGTGCTGTTGACCTTGCGGTTTTCTTTGTGCCGTCATAGCAACACGGAACCTGCATTGGAGGAAATTATATGAAAAAGTTTGGTACTTTAGATACGTTAGGACCACGATGCCAGAATACCAAGCCCTTATTCTACCAAATGGTTTCAGAGGAGATTTCGTTTCAAGAAAAATGTAGACGGACGACGGACGGCGAGTAAGCGCAATAGGTCATCCGTGCACGTGCTCAGAGTAGGCTAGAGTAAGTGCAGTCTAAGCTATTCTAAATCATAGTTGAGAAACCTGTTTTTCTTTTTCTGACGCGAAATTTGCAACAGACATTACAAGAATCATACTGTTGAGTAGTGTGCAAATTTTTATCTAACACATTTGCTGATACGGCATATAAATGAGTTAAAAGCGATTCATCGTTTTTATAATTAACATTAATACAAAGATTGAATTGCAAGTACGCGACTTTTATATTTGTTTACAGTCACAATACTTTGCAAGTGAGCTTATTTCAACTTGTTAGACGACACAGTGTAAATAATATATTTCTTTGCTAAGCTCAGCTCTAAAGTTTACTTCTACTTTACTTATTCTCATTCTTATGATTTATTTTGTTATGCACTTTGTGCGGCTACTAGCCAAAAACAGCATCGATAGACCAAGCTGTATCAGTATATTAGATTTATGTAATATCTTTTAGTTTTTACGTAAAACGGTATAAACGTTAAATGTCTTTATAAGCTGCACTCTGTTTTATATTTACATGCCATCAGTGTTTAGTACTTCATTTTCTTGTTCGCATGTAACAAGAAGACTTGGTTTTGATAAAACACTCAACGAAACTTTTAATGCTCCTGCGATATCTTCATCAGTAACTTCCGTATTAATTTGATTTTAGTATGTTGATTTACAACATCTTTGTCAAAATGTGTAAAACAAATGTACTGTTAGAATTACGAATGGTATTGCCAAAATTATCGAATGCGCACTAGAAATGTGAATATACGAAGCGAACCTAACTTTAGATCTTAATCAGTTTTGTTATACACGATACATGCATTAACACGATGCATTTGCAAATAATATAATGAAGTCATCACAGCAGTATAACACGATATATTTTTAAAACTGCACGAAGCACACCAAGTAAATCATGCAACTCATATGCTTCTTAGCTTACCAGTAAACTTATGCAGTTGTTTTCCTGGTCGTTTTGGAATCTATTACAATTTCATTTAAACCATTGCTAAGGGGACGTAAGAGGTTTTATTACATCTCATGGATATGATGAACAGACACATTCAAAGCTAGTTTGATATGATTTTATTTAGTTGATGTGTTCATGCTTCCATAACATTTTCATACAGGTTTGATTTACTTCCACAGCATCAGTGTTTAATTATTCTTGAATTATTATATACACTTATTGAACGGATTGTCGGCCCAGAGTAACTAATATTGCCCGAGGTCCGAAGATAGGTCATACAACAGTTACAGACAAAATAATTAAAACCTTTTCAGTAGGTAATAGTTACATTTCCCAATCTGTAAGTTTTTGGGATCATACGGCTCAAAGCACTTTAGTAACCGTTAAAACAAAATCAAATAACATCAAATGGTAGAAAAAAAAGAGTTGTTTTACATGAAAATTTAACAACATATCACACATGTATATTACTCTAAAGACGATTGTCAATTTACATATATATGTGATTCCAAGAAAAAGACTAAACAAAGGGGCCTCAGTTTCAGACAGTTCAACGCCTTTCAAATCTCATAATTTGCAAATAACTGTTTCATAACTTCGTTAGGATGCATTTGTAATAATGTACGAGTGCTTACAATTCACATCTCCAGATTTATCATAGTTTTCAGCATTTGTTTATTATAATTATCTTTACAAATGGCATTCCGAACTCAAAGTTCTTTAATCATATCACATATATCTTTACCTGCAGCATTTTCAAATCTAGCCAATCATTTTCATGGTTTTTATTTACAAATGGTTCTTCAATCATTCGTAATCAGTCGACGAATGTCAGTTACTGGGATATTACTGGGATATTATAATTTGTTTGGAAATTCTCGCAAAAGCTGCGATGAAGTTCAAAATGGTTGAAACCAACGTATATTTTATTAATTTATATAGACATTGTATGGTAATTATATTCTCTTGATATGTTAACCATGGGAATTATGACATTAAATAGAAATACATCATGAAATCAAATGGCCAGGAAAATGATCTAAAGACATACTGCAAAGAATTGCTTGTTATATAATTTGGTGTAAGGACAAGTGCACAGTGTGTATAGTTAAAAGATCTTATAATTTCAAAATATTTTAGATAATAGTAGTGTAAAGCCAATTCTATCTTGCTATAATTAAAAGATTTACCGTTCTGTATGTTCTGCCTGTCAATTTGCTTTTGGACCACTATATTTTAAATAAGAAATGTATGCATTACAGAAGCCTTTGGATCAACGCCTGTTGGTAAATTGAAGTATGATGCAAAGTGTTAGTCAGTTGATATTAACGATATTTTGTTGAATTGCCTGTTAATGGCAATATATATCAAGCAATATGTTTTCTTAGAACATTCTTACTGACGGCACTAAAACTTATTGTTATAGACATAATCAATATTTCCTAGAATTTTCATTCATTGTTTTGCTCCCTTTCGGACATCTTAAAGATATGATTTTGAAGTATATAATCAAATCCCAATAATATCTAACAATTAGCTTTAAACAGTAAAAATAATACCGACCTAGTCAACCGAATAAGTTTCAAATCATTTAACACAGAAATAAAGAAAAACGTCAATGTTGCATATAAGTCATAGTGTGTATCAGGGTACTTATTAACCATGTCGAGATATACATCTATTTCATAGATTCACATATTTCTACCTTACGGACAAATAAATGCGGTTTTGAATATTCGAAAAAGGACATTACAATTTAGCAGTCAGACACTTACACATTTTAATCCCATGTCGATCAGTCAATCGGCTAGAATCATGGAAAAAATCATGCCTACTTAGTTAGAGTATAATTTGAATAAACAGGACGATTGTGTAACACGATGCAATCATATACACGAAACAGTTAAGCTAATACTGTGGTGTCATTACAGACAATTAACATGTTAATATACATCATCAAACGACTGTAGGAAGTTTAGCTAAGGTGTAACACGGATAAATGTGATAAAATGTCCTGGAAGAACTCTTATATCTAAGGATTCAAGGATTCGTTTGGTGCTCTGACCTGCAAAGTCAAAGGGTGCATACATTTATGGTTCTAAGGGTTTTGAGTTTACAATATATATATATATATATATAATTTGTTTCTATGGTTACTGTAACATATGTAAGGGATTCAACTGGCGATTAGTAATTGTATACACACTGTCTTGTAACATAGGAACAAGGTAGGGAAATGGCGCTAGTTTCCTATTTTAAACTTCCTAGTCCTGTTCCTGCCACTAACCGTTTAAATGAGGTGCAATGCTGTGTTCCTTATTTTGTCCTTTATTTGTTGGCACATTGAACGACCCCGTGAATTTGCGTTACAAACGTACTTTTTGTCACAGACATTATTATCTTTGTTATGGAACGATGTAACATTCAAATTCGAACGAATAACTATCGTAATTCCTCGTACGTAACCGCTAAGACACCACTTCAAAAGATGAAAATCCTTAACACGGTTCCCCGGGCAAGACAACTGCCTTTACTGGGTGGTTGTTGGTTACCAAACGGTCCAAATATGACAAGCCCCGGTTTGTCAAAATTAGATAAATGATTCCTTTCTGCTATTCCCTAGTACTTGCTTTTGTTCACTTCAGATTCTTTGAAATTGTATGGATTTTAATTGAGCTTTAATTACACCAAGAAAGACAAACTTATCAAAGCTTCAACATTTACGTTTGTAAACAGACTAATGAATATTAAGAGAAACAATCAGTTGCATAGCCTTGTATTACCGTAGAAAACATAAACAATGTAACACCTGATGTTTTTGGTACAGCAAAAAGTTTCCGTATGTAATTAGGTAAAAATCTAATTATGAAAATTATTGAAATTATTATCTTTTTAGAAGACAATTTTATTAGAAATAACTCAAAGAAGAGTGTGATAATATAATATAATTTCAGACACATAAATGTGTTTGTGGTTTCCTGACTGGAACATGTTCATGTGTGTTAACGTTCTTAGTACATGTGGCTGTACACTGAAATGTTAGATGTTTGCAGTGTGCAATGATGAAACAATCTTCCACAAAATTTGTGTTAATTCGGCAATTGAAGTCAGATGCCCTTGTTAAAATTTTTACCCTCAGTTGGAATTGTCTAAAGTATCTAAATATTAAACCAGCTTGCTGATTTAAATACTAGTTTCGACTTGAACACTGATATTTTAGTTCGTATTTTTAAAGGCTGTGTTTTTGTCTTTTTGGTTAGTGCTGTTAGTTTCTTCTATCTAAATGCCTATCTTATGTCACCTTTTTTAATGATGGCTTAACGCATACAAGTAAACCGATAATCATTTCTTCAGGGTGTAATGTATTCCTCAAATAAATGATTTTTTCCGTTAACATTTATCAGTTATAAACTCTTTAAGGAGAAATGGGACAGTTGCATATATGTTAATAGGCAAAAATTTTCCTGCAGACAGAATTTCTTTAAAATTTGTGTAGTGACTGAAAATCAAGTTTAAAACGGAAATATGTACATGTATTAAAAATCATAGGTATTCGGGCTTGATCTTGAGTGATCTGCCCTTGAAAATCAGAAAATACAAAAAAAAAATCAATTTTCAAAGGCAGATAATTCAAGATCAAGGCAAGAGAACTGTATATTTCAAATTTTATTTCTGTTTCAGACTTCATTTGCAGTCAGTATACAAACTTTAAAGAAATTCGGTACATGGGAAAGACTAGGACTTTGCGGTATCATTTTGTCATGTTCATAGTCAAGGACATTTGCAACAGTCTCTATATTGACATGGGGCAAAAATTGTCTTACAGAAGGAATTTCTTCTTTAAACTTTTTTACTGACAGAGAATCAAATCAAAAATAGAAATATGAAATAAAACAAACCATAGGAACCCAGCCTTGGTCATGACTTATCTGCCCTTGAAAGTCGGAAAATATTGAAAAACTCTACTTTCAAGGGCAGATAATTCAAGATCAAGCCTTGGTTCCTATGATTTTTGATATATACAATGTATTTCTGTTTTAAAATTGTTTCCCAGTCAGTACACAAAGTTTAAAGAAATTCTGCACGTAGGAAAAGTTTTGCCCCATATACATATAGGCAACTATCCCATTTCCCCTTAAGAAACATTCTGTTGGCATGTAATTCAGGTAAATAAGCTACAGACTAGATATCATATAATATGGATGATATTGTATAGAATATCATATATTGAATAACGTGTTGGAATTAACGTTTAAGAAAATCATTACCCTAGACTAATAGTTTTTTTCTTTCTGGAAGTAGTACAAAATCGCTTACACAAACATAAAACATGTAGTCGGATGATTTACATAACGTCATTAAACATTTTTGTTTCATTTTTCTTCTAAAAGTTCAAACAGCATTTCATTATCGTTTAGTAAAAAAAACAAAGACGTTTCTTTGTACGGGATACACTATACTTAAGAAGTGAAGTTACTACTTTGAATTTTACAATATAAAATACGATAATTAGTTCCCTCTTCCTGTTTATGAAGAATTGCCTTACAAATCTGTCATGAAAATAACAAAAGAGCAATATTAGAAGTTATATAAGCGGTTCCTTTGCAGACGAATTTTAAATGATATTATGAATTTTATATTTACAGATAAATAGAATATCAACGACTCATGAAATAGCCTTTCCTTCGATAGTAAGTACATATTATTTATGCAAGTGCAGTTACACTTTACATGACGAAAACAGCATGGAACTCTTTTATATCATGCCTTTCATAACATTAAATGTACATAGGCAATTATTTAAATTACGGCGATACCAACATATGTTTGATCAGTTGATTATAAGATTTTTTATAAGATGATATGACTTTAAAAATGAACGATTATCTACCCTTCCATATCCATGAGTCTAATGTGAATAGCTTACGCAAATCTCGGCGTATTTCCATTATATGTACATTACACATAAACATAGATACAAATTATTGTTTGAATAAAGATTACGCAACAAAATTGTAATAGTAAAAATCATTCTATTAATCTATTAGTTAAAACGGTGTAAGGTTCAAGAAAATGAAAATAATATAAGGCTGACGTTCAATATTTGGTTTTCAGCTAATACGAACGTTTCATCAATTTTGAATATTTTTGTTTGTTTGTTGGTTGTTTTTTTTTTACTTGTTTCATTGGAAATGAACTCGAGAACAGCAACAAAACAGTCTTTTTTCATAAACTGTTGTTTTCATTATTTTCTATTCCAAAAATAATGGATTTTTTTCTGGAAAATTACTTCCGTCTTTATACTTCTGTTTATTGGTTGATGTATCGAAATCCTTAAACAACATTTTTTGTTTCATTTTGTTTAGGCATATGCGAGTATTTCGTATACAATCCAGTGGCGTATGTTAAAAACAACTTGTAATAATTCAGTTTAAACACAGTTTTTGTATTCACATCGTGTCAGAACTGAAAGAAAACTAAGACGTTTTCTTTTAACAACTTGTACATATATTTATTATCTGATATTGTCTGTATTTTAAATGTTTATTATAATTATCTTGCTTTACTATTTTAATTATTTCTGATATTCTTTTTTGATAAACAAGTTACCTTTCCACTTAATAATTCATTGGTCCACGAATTATAAATACGTAGCTGCATGGGAGTGTTCTAGAAGATTTTAAAGCGATAATGTTGGTATCCGTTGACGTCTCGTTTTCTGTGTGTTAATTAACTCATGACATTCGGTGATTCTTATTTAAACTGTATATGATAAAGTAAATTGCATTGCCTTATATATCGTGTGTCAATATGCTTTACAGTAACATGTGATAGATAACGTTCCCGATTTACAATGTGGAAGATATAGCTGTATTTATGATAACTAAGCAAATATCGTAGCGGAATTATTAGTTTTCGAAGACCCCTGCAGTACCTCAGCTAAACATACAGATTGTAAATTTATTGCTTTCAATAAAAACACAGCTACCTATCTTTCGAATATTTTCAGTTAATTCTATGTTATCAAATGAACTTCAGATTACTTGAATGCATAATTATATGCACAAACCGAAATATTTTGACCCCTAACACGGCGTATATCCTTCAATGATAAATGCGTTCCTCTGTTGATAGTTTTAATATATCTTGCCATGTGCTAAGCTTCGTAATGATGAGAATATCATTGGTAATGAGCTACACGTTAATCTCTTTCATGAACCTTAATATAACTCATTAACTTATCGTTATCAAATATACATCTGTATATCTGTAAATTATAGTTACATAAGATATTTGTAAACTAGGTTTATAAGAAGTAAGCAGTGTAAATAGGGGCTAATGTTATGGATAGTAATTTTAGTTGTAAAATACTTAGGTACTAGACCACTTGTAAGAATATTCCCATCTCCAGCACGCTAATGGTTTCAGGTTTTGAAGAATTAACTGAGATTGTAAAGGATCCTAATGATAATCTTGAACCATTTTGATGGGTTTGTATTACGTCAGAAATTTTGCTGGAAAACAAAGGAACTACAGAAGCATTTGAGCATACCTTGCTTTCTGTCCGATCTATTAACAAATTTAGTTCTAATCCTTTTAAATGAAAGATGTCTGCTATTTCGATTATATATAATAGTTTGCGTTTTGTCATGGATTAAAGTTACTAGTCATTGAAAGATAGATTTAAATATAACAATAACTTAATATTTTCAAGTACTTGTTTTTGAATTTGACATCAGATTTGGCAGATAGGTAGTTGGTGATGTGACAATGTACAGAGCGCATGAACTTGATTTGTAAGTCAAAGGTCAATGTCACTAATCGAGTTCAAATCTGTCCTTGGTATTCTGTGTCTAAAGCACACATTCAAAACTATTGAAGATACTGATTTTAAACTTGGAATATAAGTGTGTGGTGATGAGATGATTGGGGGAGTACAACAATCCCCATTACACGATTCCACCCCACCCCAACACCTACCCTCTTAACAGCCACTTTTATATTCTAACTCCTTAGTATTCGAACGCAGGACCTTGATTGGTAGGTCAAAGGTCACGGTCCTAAACGGAGTTCAAATGTCAAATCTGTCCTTTGTTTTTATGTCCGCAACACAACTTTTAAGCGTTTTTTTTTAGTATTTCAGTTCTCATCCGTTATATATATCAAGGGCTTTGAGTGAAACTGGTCTATCTGTTTTTATTTCTATATACAGATAGACCAGTTTCGCTCTAAGCCCTCGATATGCAAACTACTACTGTTAGGACTCCTTGGATATGCAACATTTCACTCGAAGTGCCTATCATAGTTCCTCTTTTAATAAAGATACCTATCAAACAGGAATCTAAGCTTGAAAACAAACCACTCCAAACGTGTCAACACTTACTATCCGAACCTAAGTTGTCAAGATTACCATACATTTCTACTCGATTTTCTAAAGTTTGATTCTGATAGCATTCTACTTTTTGACGTGCAAATCTTACATACACATTTTAATCGCACATGAAACATGCTTTAATTCTAGGAAACAAAAACATATCCTAACAATAAAAACTTGTATTAGAATGTACAAAGTGAACATTGGATTATATCTTTTTACAAATGAAACAGGCGATAGATACATGTACGTAAGCATTTTCAGTTAACGCAGCGGTAAACAATACGTAATAGTATAAAACAACAGATTCTACGAAAAACAGGCCAAAGGAACAACATGCAAAACGATCGTTTAAAGTTAACTTGAGTTATCAAATTTGCCAGTTCATACCAAACTAAAGAGCTCAACTACGCAGTATCTGTCTATATTACTTTTAAGTTTCATGTGTCAAAGCATACTAATCTTTGTAAAATAGAATATATTTACGATTAACTATCAAGGGATTGAATTCTTATTGTACTATATTTCTTCAAGGTATTAATTTTAATGAATGATAGAACTTCAATGCTGACAATTAAATTATGCTAAAACTTGTGATTTTAACGATTATAGCATTCCAATAATTTAAATTAAATATTACCTAAACATGTTTCGTTTAATGAATAATTCAGTTACAGTTATTTAAATTAGATATTGCTATAATAACATCTCACTTTTATTTCATTTTAATTACTGGAATTAAATCTGCTAAAACATAATAAGTTTAATGAATAATTGAGTTATTTATATGTTTGCTTAAACCTGTTACTTTTAATGCATTTATGAGTTCCAGTTATTTAAACCATATATTGCGAAAAAAATGTTTCTTTTAATGTATTATTCGATTCCATTTTAAATCAAATATTGCTAAACTTTGATGACTGCATGTGTGTGTTTTGGTTTAGCTGTTTTTCAACACTTTTTTTTCAGTCATTTATAAATTGGTATATGCTTGTAGTAGGGAGCGCAATTCCCAACATAATTGTGCTGCTTCACTGATACATGACCTGATACATGATGCTCGATAATCATTAAAACTGTTTTTTGTTTTTAAATTTTAATCATTCAGAAAAACAGCGTCACGGATCTTATCATATTTAGAGAAGGTTTCAGTATACAATGTTTTAATATCTGTATGAAATCTGACTGCAGAACGTGCTAAATTATACTTCGATTTTCTTCTTGTTATTTTGAAGACTGTTGTCACAATCCCTGAAGGATTTATCAATAAGATTTGATACGGTGATAATTTCTAGAAATACGATAGCGTTTAGAAAATGACATCTATCAAATGTTTCTAAAGTGACATTTTAATAGACTTTGACAGTTTGATAAACAATTATTTTAGAAAAAAGTTTTGACGTAAATGACTTCCTTTATCATTGCATTATCTGTACCGTTATAATGTCTGAAACTGCTTTGTGTTTCACACTTCGTAACCAGGAAAGAGTCTATTCTATAGAATATCTCGTGAAGGACTTATCCTCGTGTATTTTGTGGTTGGATCAGTCAACAAAACTGAGACCAAATAAACGGATGGAAGAAGTCCATTTGATGCTCAAAATTCAAAATCATCCAATTCGTATCCCAACAAAAAAGCCGTTTTAGCCCAAATCCGTGCCCAAGAAATTAATCGGGTACGTGTGGAGATATGTGTGCGATAGAGCAAATTGTTGACAAGAATAACAACTCTAGTTTTTGGTAGACGTTTATCAGGGGTCTTGCCAGTGCCAGTAATCGATCTTTTTACATGTTCATAATAGCAATAAATATATCATAAATTTTGAATATTTCATCAAAGTATAATAAAGTATGTAGATCAGAAATGTAATGTAGGTAGTTGTTTATCAGTTTCAACTAGTTAATGTCAATAGGAGTACTTGTAATTCCCATGGACGGTGTCAATGTATTCAGAAAAGGCATCTATAATCGTAATTTATTGGGTCTATATATCATTTTAGGGCAATACCTACGCGCCCTATGGGGTCTATATATCATCGTAACGGGATAAATCATACTTCACAATATTCAGGGCGCAGGTTCAGATTAAACAAGATTACTAATAAAACTAGATAGAGGGACCAAACTATCAAATGACGCCAGTAAAAATCACCCTTGACAATATAGCTAGATCATTTGATTCTGTTTTGCAGATCGCTTTCATAACAGTAGACATAGTGGCTGCATTCGGAATAATTGTTACTGATATAATTGTTACAACTCTAAGTTTCCCTTCTCGCGTTGCTTGTATATTGCCTGTAAATAGTTATAAATATATCACAATTGATAAGATGAAAGTGAAACTAATATAGTTTTAATTTTTTACCACGACGACGAACAAACCAATACAGGCGGACTTGAGAAATATGTAAAGTATTAACAGCTGAGTGCAAATTAAATTCAAATGTATTGTACTCCATTTTAGACAGAAAGAAATATAGTTGTAAGAAAAATAATATTTGGCTGTCAGACTAGCCTTTGTTTGAGCCAAACATTTGTTTGGATATACCAGTTCCAGTATATAGAATCTATAAGCAATCAACCGCACATTTGTCACTATCACTATTCTATCTAATGCTAATAAAGTGTATATTTATTGTCCATTCAGTTTTTTGCAAAAACAATCACATCTCTCAGGAAACTGCTTCAGTAAGTAAATGGTTAAAAAACAAAACTTTCTCGGTCGAATGTCTTTGATCCTAAAACGCACAACGGTAAGATACATGATACAGATGTTTCAAATCAACGATAGCATTATTCTAAAATTAAACGTGAATATCTTTTCACAAAATTGCTTTTGATCAGTGGTTGCATAGAGGATGGATAAAATTACAATTAACAGCAGCGCAATTAATGAGTTCAAAATGCAAATATTTTTTTACAGATAATTGCTTTTACGAACGTTATATTCTTGAAGCGAGTCTACTTGTTTCTCATGTTTCTAGCAGGGGGATAACCAAATCACCATATATGACACTAAGGACATGCATTATTTTCACACAGACTGTCTGTCATGTGAAGTAGATAGCCCTATTTGTGCTATTCATCGACTATACCTAGGAAGGTCTATACGAACAGTATATAGGGCCTGTTTCACAAAGTCTGCTTCCGGCAAGGTATAAGCTTAGGTGTAAGTTGTGTTATAAAAAGAAATGTTAGTATTAGTTTTAGTATTTGGCTATGACTAGAGCTTTAGTGAACATTCTTGCATAAAAACTACTTTTTTCACTGGATCCGCCCATGCATTAACGGGAGAAAACTTGTGTGCAAACAAGGCAGTTCACGTGCTGTTAATACATGATTTTTATCTTTGAAATGCTTTGCCAGGGACGTATGTATGTGTTTCTGTGCAGGCTGATATTTGGCACCTGCGTCTTGTTTTTCCATTAAAATCTCTTCTTGTAGCATTAAAGATACAATGTAATCCGTAGTATGTTTAGCTGTATCAGTTTCCAACTCCAAACGTACTGCCCCCAACAATGTACGCACCCGCTTCTCTTAGAGTTTTACTCCCTTCACAAAGCGTCTGTTCAGTTGTTGTAAAAAAAACCGTTATTGAATAAGTATCGCGTGTAACTTGTGCGATTGTTCGTTTTTAGGAATCATATTAATGATTTTGGTAAGTATCAGTCTGTATGTTTTACCTGATTTCTCGAAGAATTCATATAATAAACCTTGAAAGCTAGTCACTACCTTCGTACTCATCCGTACTCTAAATGTGTTCGTATTCAAAATAATTCGAATGTAAAGTTATTATTCTTAAAATTGTGTTCCGGTTTATCAAATTTTTAAGTAATATGCAAAATTATGGTTAATGTCATGTTTTTAATAACGGTAAATAAAAACAAAATGCTCAAAAACCTTCAAATCAAGCTTTTAGTAGTGTTGTTGATATGTGGGCCCCGGTTATGGATATTTAAAACACGTTTTAAACACGTTTACCGTTTCCAAGAACAACAGAATGGTGAATAAATAATGTACCGGAATCGTTAGGTCATCACGTATGAAAACAATAAATTTAGTCATCGTGTCATGTTTTTATGCAAGAATAGCGACAATACACATTTGTTTTGTGTATTAACGCCAACAGAAGCCCTTGGGACTTGCTTGTGACCTCGACCTTCGGTCTTGGTCACAAACAATCCCGCGGACTTCTGCAGACGTTAATACACAAAAAACGTGTATTATCCCTACAATAATATGCAAGTTTTGTGATAAAAGTTGAATTCAGGACAACTTTGAAATGATATAACTTTTGTTATATGAACGAAATTTGTGCGTTATTACAAATTCCAAACTTAAGGGAGAACTTCAGGGTATCGTATGGATCGTTAAGTTGTACAGGCCTGTGTGAATGAATGTTTCACATCACTATGAATCACTGCTGAGGTTGAGAATGCCTTTGCATTTTTTGTTTGTTTTCTGCATTGTGTATGCTTAGTCGCATTTGAAATTTGAAAACTGACGTATAATGCACCGTACAGTGTTTGGTGTTAATCAGATACTTGAACAACGTAGAAAAAAATTGTTTGATGGAACGTTTTCGGATGAAGAACAGCTTAGTCTAAGAAATAGAAACAGACTCCTATATTCTGTCAGAAAATAAAATACAGACAGATGTTTGAATTCGTAAGATATAAATCACTTTTGCGTATTACAGCGTGATTTCATAATTCTCAACCGAACGACTGCCTTTATTTTATTTACTGATAAAATATACGAAAACATTTTACGTGTTTTACTTTAGTTATAGCCGCGGACTTAATTTAAGCATTCGGCACATTATCTGTTTACATTCCGACGGGAATTTGTTGCTTTATAAATTAAGGTATATTTATAAACTAGTTATCTTACAACTCGCAAATTATATTTGAATAAAAGTATCAAATAAAAAAGTGGCAGAGGCTTTGGTATTTGGCACGGACCTGAAATTGTGTATGGCGTCTCCTTATTAGCACACCATAGTGTTATGACGTCACTGCCGAATCTTACCTAAGCGAATTCTATATATCGCTCGATAGGCATTCCAGAATTTAGAACGTGTGACTTATGACTCTGCACACGTGTCAATACGACGTTTATTTTATCATAGAATAATACACAGGTTGATATTTGCTATATGATTAAATATAAAATGTTACGGTTCATATTAAAACTTTTCCAACCAAACCGGCCCCTTGAAATGTTTTCTTTCTTGTATTTAGCTTTATAATCATTTTCGAGATTCACGCACTTTTGCCTATTATTTAAAGTCAGCAGATCCCTTGTTGGCATCTTGTATCAAAGAAAAAGGCCGTTCTAAGATACACAAAGAAAAAACTGCAAGAAATGAATAGCAATACTTCTTCTGAAACTGATTGCTCGTCACATCCTGAAACATTCATTATTCGATACACATATGTTTTAGATCAAAAGTAATCTCCTGAAAATACTCAATATTTTCTTTAGTTATAGGCTTTCCTGGCAAAGAAAATGTTATTCTATCTCAGCTTTCTTTTCTTTTTATTTGTTTTAATTAACGGATCTTTATTTAATATACAAAATTCTTGTCATGTAAATTGTTTAATATAAATGTTTTTGACAGCCGTATGGAGACAATTAAACTCATATGATTTCTTTCGTCTTCCATGGTCCATTTCAAGCACAGGCGGGTCCGAATAGACATACCAAACATTTGAAAGCCCCTTGAACACCACGAATAGGACTCTTAACAACAGGGTTTGTGGGACGTTAGCAACTCTCGCTATTCAGTCAATGAGGGTCTCCTAACATGTGTACGATTAACCACGTCTTAGCCCAATTGCGAGAGCACTTATCAACTGATTACGGGGTCACGAGTTCGATTTTTAGGGCGAGGAGTAAGCTTTCGTTTCGTATTTCAAAATTCAGCCTAATTATGCAATATCATTTCTTCTACCTTATGACTTATTAAATGTTTTTATGTGGTCCTGAATATTCAGTAAGCTGAATATAGATAAACCTTGGGAATCCTAATGTCATCATTAGCTTAAAGTTATCTCTGGTATTTGTTTCGTACGCTGTCTGTAAAGATAACTCATTTATTATCTTTATACATCACTTACAGCGTGATAGGTTGCCATATTGCATTTGCCTTCTCTATTGTTGTAAAGTGTTTGCACTGTACGTAAAACAATCATTTGATACTTTTGTGACCTACGTATAATGTGACTGATTGTCATAATACCTTTGCTACTATATTTTCGTCATAATACATCAAGAATTCCTTCAAGTACCGGCGTAATTTTATAGTAAACAAAACAATGAATGAACTCTGGGCCTCCAAAGGCTAGAAGTAATAACTAATTGTCATTGTGATCGTTAATTATATTTATAAGACAATCCGTTGAAAGTATGGCACCTACCAAGTGGACTCGATTCTGTTTTATGAAATGTTCAACCGCAGTCAAGCTTTCTTTTGCCGGAGAAGGTCTCCCGTTACTTAAAAACTCAGTGATGTTAAATTTTCCGTTTCTTTGTCCATTCAATGTTTATGAATAATAGAGTTCCGTTTAAGTCGGTGCTAGGGGCTGTAAGGGCACATTTCATTACCTCTCATAGGCAGACATAGCCAAACGGAGCTTTAAAGCTTTTGCTTAGTTACATTATATGCTGCCGATAGATCAATTAATATGTTTTGTAACATTCATGCCAACAGAAAAGGGAGCATACGTCCGTTTTTATAATTTAAAATGCCATTTTAACATTTCAACAATTTTGGCCTAAGAGTACTTTCTGAAAATACATTGAACTAATGTAAGGAATATATAACTACAATAAAATTGAAATTATGGATTAAGTATTTCTGTTCAATTCGCTAACCTATAGCATTCAGTTTAAACTTAGTTTGATATAATATAGAAATTACAAACAAGGGTATTATTTGAAATCTTAACGTAAAGACAAAATGTTTCCTTAGCATATAAAATTGTAGTAATAATGGACTTACATATTGAACATTTTGCACGCATAAAATATTGTAAAGACCTAGATATGAAATATTTGATATTTTGACAGTCTGTATACTTAAAAGGGCATTAACACGTTTTCAACTGACCAGTCTGCCAGTACTGCAGTTGGTGACAGATTCTGTTTCTGAATGTAACTATTACTTTATCTGTTTGAGATTTTCATTGAACCTTAAGTATGAGAGGACATTCATGAAATGATGGCATTACCACATTGACCTCCATTTGCACTGTTATAGATTATTTATTACAAGTTTTTATTACTTAATCTTATTAATACTGTATGTACTTTTAGAATATTTTGTCGTTAATTTTCTTTTTGAATTTACCAAGAACAATATAGTATAACATAGAAAGAAGCCGAAAATATCTTATAAATCTGTTTTCCACGTTGTGTTATTTTATCTCTTTACAAATTCATTTCTCAACTGTTCTGACGCTTTTAAGATAGTCTTTCTTTTTCTTAAGTGCTACTCAATGTTTCAATTTAAGATAAGCTATCAGTTACTATATGTGAAATATGCAGGTTTTGTAATTGATGTATTATTTCATTTTGATTGCTTCGATAGGACATATGTTGAACTACCTCTTTTTAGCTTAAAAAGCAATTTTATCAATTTCACATGGCACATGTCTTAATGTTGCAATCCACTACGCAGTGGTCTCTCGATTAAACAAACAGACATCTGACACAACAAACATTGTAGCAAATTTTTTATTACACGATGTTTCCTGCTTTAAAATTAGATATTAGTTTTTAACAATGCCCTGACTGCTTTGCACATAACTTTAGCTAAATGTTGGTGATAAAATAAAGATAAGCCTGAAATTTGAATTTCTAAGCAAAAGCCAAGAGATTTGTACGCAGCCACTAATACTTTTCTTCTGATTTTCGCATCAGATATATAATTTAAAGCTATTTTCAAAATTATCTTCGGGAAATAGCTTGTAGTTTAGATGAATGGTAACTTTGATAAAATTAACTCGCATTAGACATATTATAAAAAATATTTGTATGATGATCTTTTTAAAAAAAGATAACCATATTTTAGATGAAAAGTAATCTTATAACAATAAATGCAGTCAAAAATATGACAAACAAGACATGAAAATAATTATCTTTCTCTGCCAGGAAACTGTCACTATAAACCTAGTAAAACTCTTAAAGTATAACTTGCGCACGATAATTATCTAATGAAAATATTTGAATAATTATCTTGTGAAAACAGAGAAGTACATTTAAGATGAGTAATAAGTATCATACTGAGCAAAACTTTCAACTAGACTTTTGAAGAATGTAGGTATCCTTTTTTATTTTAAAACGTAAGCATATGAATTTTAAACATCGTTTTATTGACCTAAAGGCGTACACAAATACCGGTAAAATAATTTTTACTTTTGCGAAGATCCCGTGCTTGGCTGTGCACGTACAAATCGTGCTTTTGTCATTTGTATTCTTAGAATTCGGTTTAATGTAATTTTGTATTGTGTGTGTCTCAAGAAGCCTGGCGTTTTGTGTAAGCAAAAAGCAGAAAACATCTGAAATAAACTGAATATGCCTCTAATGCGACTCGATGAAAGGGCGTGTGCTATAGGAATATTGGAAGCAGAAATGTCACAACGTCAGGTAAGGTAAGCATTGTGATTCGTGTTACAATTATCTATATACTTTGAAAGAAAGTTCTCTAATATCAATGCACAAGAATACAATTATTCAGAAGTGCCAAATATCTAAGCTCTGTGCCAAGGGTTTAGACAACAAGATTGTTTTAAGTTTTCTATATATAAGTAAATCCTTTGGACGGGGCATATAATGACGGGTATAACTTCTTTTCAAACTATTTTTAGTCATATAAACGACGGTGTCTACTTTTAGCAGTGAGCACAATGCCCGAATCTTACATAGACATATATAGGAAAAAACTCTAAAATCATCTTGTCTGAAACCACAAGACCTAGGCCTTTGATATTTGGTATGTAGCATTGCCTTGCGGTTTTCTACCAAGATTGTTCAATTTATTACCCTGATGTGAAAAGAGGCCCCGCCCCGGGGTCCCAGGTTTTACATAGACTTATATAGGAAAAAACTTTAAAATTCTTCTTGTCTGATACTGCAAGGCCTAGGTTTTTAACCAGGTTTTCAACGAAAACCTGAGTTATCAGATTGGGGTATGTCGTTGGTCGGGCGGGCGGATGGGCGGCGGCGTCAAACTGGTGTTTCCGGTCAATAACTTTTGTTTCGGTAAAGATATTTGAATAAAACTTGGTATGTATGTAGCTTATATCAAGACAAAGGCTGGGATTGATTTTGGGGTTTCTGGGGTCAAGGTCAAGGTCACTTTACTTAAAATAGAAAAAGGGTTTCCGGTCAATAACTTAACTTAGGAATGAGCTATCATGATGAAACTTGGTGTATATAAAACTTATATAATTGATTTTGGGGTTTCTGGGATCAAGGTCAAGGTCATTGTTACTAAAAATAGGTTTAGGGTTAGGGTTTAGGGTTAGGGTTAGGGTTGTGCTTTAAAGTGGTGCACTGTGATTCAGTATACTTTTTTATGCCCCCAAAGGGAGGCATATTAGTTTACAACTGTCCGTCCGTTAGTTTGTTCGTTCGTTCGTTAGTCACAACGTTAACTTTTTACATGAAGGCACTTTACTCGCAAACCACTGCACCCAGGACCTTCAAACTTCACATGCTGATATTGCTTATTGAGTACACCAACCCTACTGACTTTGGGGTCACAAAGTCAAAGGTCAAGGTCACAGGGGCCAACGTTAGCTTTTTGCATGAAGGCACTTTACATGCAAACCACTTCATTCAGGACCTTCAAACTTCACATGCTGATAGTACTTATTGAGTATATCACCCTTACTGACTTTGGGGTCACCAGGTCAAAGATCAAGATGCTGCGGGGACATTTGTCACCATTAGTGACAGCTCTTGTTATTCTTATGAAAAGTGTTGAAAACCTGGTTTCGTGGCATTGCCGCGTTTCTTGTTGATATTTGTTATGTTGCATTGCCTAGTAGTTCTCTACCGAGATTATTCAAATTATGCCCCTGACCCCACAGAGGGGGGTCCCAAATTTTACATAGACTTTTATAGGAAAAATGTTCTTGTCTGAAAGTCTGAAAATTCAAAGCCTAGGCCTATACGTTATATCCGAACGGTATGAATGCAAAGTCATTGTATAAATTCTCATAGTAAATTTTATGAGAACTGAAATGTCTCGTATTATGAGTATGATGTTGCAGTTAAGTTTTGCACTATTATATACTACCTGTTTTATATAGTTACGTAACCTTTCTGTATAATCTTTACACTATCAAAATTGTTCAGTTTTAATTTTTAACATGTTTGTATTCTCAATTTATTGTAAATATAAATATTTTTTGACAACGTTTTACGAAAACAACAAAATGCATCTTAATTATTACCTCCCTTTATTATATATAAAATTTTGATAAAGACAGTACGTACCGTCTGCAAGTTTTGTTTGGAACGTAATTTGATTAATTCTGGCATATATATTGTATTTGCTAAAAAAATTAGCGCATAATATTATAAACAATTAGATTAATTTTTTAAATGTTCAATTATCTTGTTAATAATCTAATGTCTTTCCTTCGCATATATATAACAAAGTGTGCCTTTATCGTGGCTTTATGAATTTTGAAATGAATCTCTGTTAGATTCTACCTTTAAAACTTTTGTATTTGAATCTTCAATAATTAACTGTTATTTCCACATTTTTGAATATTTTACTGGCCGAGTCTCTGTGGAAATTCATGTATCATTTGATCCAGTTAATTAATGATGAGTTTATGTGTATTATCTAAAATATAACGTCTACAACTATTACATTGAAAAATAGAATAATAATGTATATTATCTAACATTCATAGACGTATTATTTCATGATGCACTTTTATCAGCCATTTATGGCGTCTAAACGTCGACGTCCATTTGGCGCGTCAACGTCATTTCCGTATTTCACGTATCATTGTGTATGTTATTGTCAACTGAAGAAGCTTATTAAAGCGAAACATGTTTTGACAAAACTGTGTTGGTTTATGAATTTTCAACATTATATTTGGTTTGTAGCATTTGCTAGTGGTTCTCTAACAAGATTGTACAAATTATGCCCTTGGGGTGAAAAGAGGCCCGCCCCAGGTGTCACTCGTGTATGAGTTATTTAGGAAAATACTTCAAAACTAATCTGATCATATTTCCTAGACTGTTTAATTATAATTACCTGATGACCCAACGTAATTAGGGGTTACTTGACTGTGACCTTGACCTACTGACATACTTTCTTGCATTTTAAGATACAAAGTTGAAATTTGGATGACATATACAGTTTTGGAAACCAATCTTAAAACTGACTTTCGGTCACTATGAATGTGACCTACTGACCCAGTTTCTTAATATCTTACCATCAGTTTAACATTTGAAACATGTAGCTCATATCACTCAGGCGAGCAATCCAGGGTCATCATGGCCCTCTGGTTACTTATAACTTTAAATACCTTTATTTACAGTCTATTCTAGATAGCATATTTCCAGATTCAGTCAATATTTTCAGAACAATACATATGTATGCTACAGATAAGAGAACGGATTCAGAAATATGTACTGTTGTTAGCCTTTAAAAGGACATAACGTCATTTGAATTTTTCAGGCTTGAGATGGCCAGAAAGACGTATTTATGTTATAAGTAATAAGTGATTCAAATGTTTAGCAATTGATAAATTTTGGTAAGTAGGTTAGTGATGAAAATATCGGAAAGACTTGCTTGCTTTTCAACGTTTTCTCTAACACTCTCCTACTTACCTGATATAGCCAACTACTGTACATGTAATTCTTACATTTGTGTGACAAGCCAGCTATTGTACATGTAACTCTTACATTTGTGTGACAAGCCAGCTACTGTACATGTTCTTATATATCTCTCACACAAAATATATAAAAAGTGTATATATTCTTAATTTATTACAGTCGTTTATATTTGTAAACGTTGTAGCGCACACTTATAATACAGAGACATAATCATTCCCCAATGCAGTATACCATAATTTGCTGCATTGTTACACCGCTTTTATTTCGGGAAATATTTATCTTAGAGCATTACAGAGCGCACCATGCAATATCTAAAACATTTCGGAGATGAAAGGGTTTACTTAGATTAGTTTAGGTAGTCTAGCATAATTGGTTGTGAACTTGTGTAGGATGATTACGTAAACAAACCTCATGCAGAACGACCAAGTGGGTTCCAGATAAATATTCTGGAAATCATTTCGGAAACGAATGCGCAGAAATAGCAGTTACTGTATCGTTAGGAATTTGCTTTGATTTTATTCGGGTCATATCGTCAGAAAAATAATGGAATAAATCATATGGCCACATGATTTGAACTTTGTGTGATAATGTGTGTGCACTTTCAGTTGACTGAGAACTATAACTACTGATATATGTAGGGATAGTAATAATTTACATCTTTTTACATGATTTAAAGACTGTTAGTTTTAAGTATAGCGTTGTAAATTGGACGACCCAAAGTTAACCTTTTCTTTAGCTGATTTTTTTCTATGTTTACACCTGACATTTAAGGAAAACTTCGTACTCTAATTATTTTAAATTAAAGTATATCTGATATTATCTTATGAAACATATGAAAGGAGTTCGAAATATGAATTGTATAGAAGTAATTTATGACCACAAAGAATTTATTAATATGTATACTAATAAGACCCGATTTGTTTCCGTGATAAACAAATAGAGGCTGAGACTATGTGTTATTATGCGACGCATTGACTTTTGAACGTCACAGTTGTAACGTCAAAGCGTCAAGCATCATAGCGGCGCGCTGAAAAAAAAACACACACAAAATATTTGGTAAATATCTCCAGAGATGTATTATAAATCTTAATTACATGTTAGAATTGAAATAATATATCTCAAAGAGAGACTTGCTCCTGAATAAAATCATTGCGTGTTGTTCAGATCTGTATTATTATATCACTCGGGATGCGCTCCCAAGATATAATTACTTCGCATATGATCTCCAAACAGTGATTGTATTTAACTTCAAACACTGTTTGGGATATATTATTTCTTACATAACAGCAATCAAAGTTATATGGGATTACTTTGACATAAAAATACGTATTAAGGCTACGTCTCAACTTTTGACTAAGCATTCGTGTCCTTCTGGCATTAATAACATCCACTGCAACGATAATATTCCTGCTATTTTATAGTATAAAAGAGCCAAGCTTTTAACCAAAAAACATCTTCTAGGAATGTTTCAAATTTTGGTACCAGTATATATTGTAAACATACATTTACATTTAATCGGACACTTTATAATTTTAAATTAAAGGGAACACAAAATTATGAAAAATCAGTTGTGCTATTTTCAGTAAAGTACAAAATGCACTGTTTATTGATTGAAATCAATAATAAATTAATAATAAGAAGATAAACAAATTTTAATGAGTATTTATGAGAGTTATCTCTTTTAGATTATTGAAAAATGATAAAAGCTTATCAGAAAATTTTAAAGATGTTTCTCTGTCTTTTCATTGTTAATTTATATTCTGAACCTTATCAAAAGTAGTATTGCATATCATGTAATCATGTATCATATTATGGTCATTGCAGTGAAATAGGTATTTTTAGCTTGCATGCAGCACTTTTCTTGAACGATTTGACATTTTAATTGAATATGTTACATCTGAAATGAAATGTAAGAGGCAAAGGAAATTGGCGTCTTTACCAAATGTAACATGGGATGCAAAGGAAACGGGCGTCTATTAAGATCGTTTTAAACTGATGCGTGCTAACAATTCCATATGAAAATACTTTTATCATGCGATCTGAAGAGGAAATGCTGAACACAATAATTGACATATTATCTTTTATATCTGAAATATGCATTTAGTGCATGCAGCTGAATAATTTTGTGCAACAAGTTAACTATCAGGGCTCATAGTCAGTTACGTCAAAAGTCTGAAACTTAAAAACAGACTTAAGAACGCCAAATATTCAATATGTTTTAAGTCTCTCTACGGCTCAGTTATACTTCTGAAATTTTGCTGACCCTTTGTAAACTGCAGAATGAAGATTTCTTGCAACCTATGTATATTTTGGCATATTTTTTGCATTGATATTGATACAAATAATTGGTTTTCCTATACTTTCTTTCTTTGTTAAATTGGTATATATACTTTGAAAGATTTTTTTACATATTTTGTAGGAATGTAATTTGAAGTAATTACTTATTTTTGATTTTTGACTGACGTTTAGATTGTACTTCTCTGTCTCTCAGTTATTTCATTTTCGCTTCTTTATTTTCGGTCTGGATTGTTTTGAGGTTTAAATACAGGTTTTCTTACAGTACTTTTCTAGACTTCCGGCGTCTTTTTATTTGTCAAACACAGTTTTATTCAAGAAGATCTAAAATGGTTTGATTAATGCTTTTGAGACAAGATATATATGATATGGATAAAATGTAAAATGTAACATCTACAAATTACTACCATTATTTTGCAAGTATATTGTAACGTAGCAGTCATGAATGCAAGTGCTACCAAGAGTATCTCTCTGTCTTCTTTCAAGTAATGATTGTAAATGCAAAAGCTGCCAAGGGCTTGAGCGTTTTTATTGCATGTGTTGAAGTTAGTTATCGAATATAATATTGGAGTACAATATATCTGGTATTTTCACAGTGAAAACTATCAAAAATATTTGTCACTAGAAAGAAACTTATCAATGGGTAAATTTAGTCAAAACATGAAATTAAAAGACAATTTGTTTCTTTAACATGTAAAATCAACATATCTTTCTCTCATGAACACCATATCTTACATTTTCTGTCGTATAATCTTACACTGAAACAAACAAATATCCTATTAATTCAATCCTCTTAGAATTAACAATTGTAAATCAATCTGACTAAAGTAATGGATCTTCATAAATGAAGACCTGATGGCTGCCCATTCAAATTCATCTTTTTGTGTAATCGGATTTCCAATAGCGCTATTTTTATTCCCACCAATCTATTTTTATTTGAACCAATCAGCCACTCGTTTCAACAAACGTTTGGCTTAGCTTTCAAAATGACACAAATCTTCAAACTGCACAAAACACATTTATCGACCACAACGTGTTGTTTCCTAGGCGTGAATTCCACCATATCTGTCTTCTTTCTACTTTATTATATCATTTTGTACTTTTTAAACTACCTTCACTTTCAAAATGTTGAAAGCAAGGCTCTGGTTGGTAAGCGAACACGTGACCCTCTATCGGATCGGGTGTCTCCGGATCCAATGCGTAGCATTTATAGGAGACGGTTTTAATCAGATTGAATTGTAAATGCAAGAGCTACCAAGAATATTTTACTATCTTCTTACAAGTCATAACTGTAAATGTAGGAGTTACCAAGAGTATTTCCCATTGTGTATTTTATTGTCAACTGAAGAAGCTTATTAAAGCGAAACATGTTTTGACAAAACTGTGTTGGTTTATGAATTTACAACATCAAGAGTGTTTCACAATCTTCTAACAAGTAATAATTGTACATGTAAGAGCTACCAAGAGAATTTTACTATCTTACAACTAATTCTTATCATTGTAAAAGCAGGAGCTATTAAAATGTTGTGCTATCGTTTTGCAAGTGAAAATAATAAAATGCAAATGTTCTGCTAAGATACTTAACGTGTAATATATATATTCAAGTCGGGTTTTATCTTAAGGAGGTTTATGACAACAGAGGTTTTAAATATTTGTCTTGCTTTAAAAATCTTTCTCAAAAATGAAAATTATACTAAAGGAATGGACCTGAAACAAATTTATCTGAAACTGGAATAAAGTTATTTTTAAATGTTTTCAATTTGTACGGCATTTGATCGTCAGTTTGCCTGGAATTTGCTACAGTGCTTAGTACCTGCTTGCTGCATATAACCTAGGTTTTCTCCACTTGAATTGGTTTTGAAAAACTGAAGTAAACGTTGTTTTGGAGACAAAATTCATGAAGAGCATTTATTTAATTCATAAAAAAGGCACAAGAAACATGCATCAATATCGGGGTTTAATTCCCAGCAACAAACATAGTTAACATTAGCATGCTTTTATTTGATTGACATGAAACCGTAATTTGACTAAGTAATTTAATTATATGAAACAAGATAAACAGCTACATAAACGTTTATTGGATTGAAGTAAATCGTAATTTGACTAAGTAATTGAATTGTATATTTATTCGACTGGAATTTACTCGTAATCTGGCTAAGTAATGTATTGGAATGACACTCGGAAATTTTATTATATTTAATTCGACAATTTTATTCGACGGGCATTCATGCGTAATAAACTAAATATGTAAGTGTATAAAAACAGACTCAACCGTCTTATGTGTCAAGATATACAGAAGCATATTTACATAGAGATTTAAACGCAGGCTAAAATACATTTCACACGTTTTCATTTGAAATTAAAGTAGCGATCTCCAAAGCCAACTGGTCTCTATTCACAAGCAGGCATTAGTACAATTTGACTACGTGTAGACAAATGCAAACGTCATTGTATATGCAAGGTTGTTAAACAATGAACTATATACATCTTCGATGGAACATTACAGACTTGTATCTCGATGATATTGTACATTTATTTGCAGTAACTGTTAACAGAAGGAAATTTATTTTTGCATGTTTTAGTTGTCTATTTTTGTTAGAATGTAGCTGTAATGCGGTAACAGTGTAACTGTAATGCATCAATAATGTTACTGTAATTCGCTAACAGTGTAACTGTAATGCGCCAACAATGTAAATGTAATACAGTGTGACTGTAATGCGCTAACAGTGTGACTGTAATGCACCAACAATGTGACAGTAATGCGCTAACAGTGTGACTGTAGTGCATTAATAATGTGAATGTAATGCGCTAACAGTGTGACTGTAATGCACCAACAATATGACTGTAATGCGCTAACAGTGTGACTCTTACGCACCAATAATGTGACTGTAATGCGCTAACAGTTTGACTGTAACGCACCAACAATGTGACTGTAATGCGATAACAGTGTGACTCTTACGCACCAATAATGTGACTGTAATGCGCTAACAGTTTGACTGTAACGCACCAACAATGTGACTGTAATGCGCTAACAGTGTGACTCTTACGCACCAATAATGTGACTGTAATGCGCTAACAGTTTGACTGTAACGCACCAACAATATGATTGTAATGCGCTAACAGTGTGACTCTTACGCACCAACAATGTAGCTGTAATGCGCTAACAGTGTGACTGTAAAGCACCAACAATGTGACTGTAATATTAATGCGCTAACAGTGTAACTCTTACGCACCAACAATGTGGCTGTAATGCGCTAACAGTGTGACTGTGACGCACCAACATTGTGACTGTAATGCGCTACCAGTGTGACTCTTACGCACCAACAATGTGGCTGTAATGCGCTAACAATGTGGGTGGCAACAATGTGACTGTAATGTGCCAACAATGTGACTGTAATGCACCAACAGTATGACTGTAATGCACCAACAATTTGACTATACGTTTTGCTGTTTATATTGAATTTCAAGAGATAATTTATTGTATTAATGAAACTCATTGATCGTTTTAAAGGGATAAATAATTGTTTGATCAATGCTTTTGTTGGTAAGAGTTTTAGTTAAAGATATTCACAAACTCAGTTTTGCCGAGGCGTATACCTACTAAAATAAGAAACGATCTAGAACTTTCTCAAGTAAGCCGATTGCTAAAATAATATTGGAATTCAAGACATTAAATTCGTAAAAGTTATGTATGTATTTCATAGCAATGTAATGAGAACGTTATGAACTGACACGTTGCAACATCAGTATACAGCCAAAGAAAGGAAAAGGTATTAGGTTAGGGAAGATTTGTATGTTCATTATAAAAGTGGTAGTTTCAAACATATTCCAGATGTGATACAATCGTATTTTAAGTCAGGAAGAGTTGATACTAAAATGTATTTGAATAAGCAGGATTTATCTTCACTTACGATTAGATAGTAAACAAAATCTTTAAGAAGATAATTTGAAAGCAAAGAATGCAAACTCAGTTTGATCGAGTCTGTTCATGAGAAACATTGCTTAATAAATTATTTATAACAATATAGTGCAGAGATTGATTTATTCGAACTTTCAGTGTATGTTTTTGTTTTTCTTTTCCTTTTAAAAACACATTTTCAAGAAAGAAGTATTACATTTTTCCCTGGAAAATGCTAATCAACACGGATTGATTTGAACTAATATAGGAAAAGATCTGATACTTCCGTCTTCTTGTGACAACTGGTTATTAAACAACGCCATTCAAAATATAAATCCTTAGTCAATCAAAACAGGTCATTGCCCAAGAGTCTTGTAAATATCTAAGGTACTTTATTCAAACATAGTTTGCAATATCATCGTTGACATGCTATAAAAGATAAAAGGTAAGGGTAGATTTCTCGGAAGCACAGATCACCACAAACACACCCACAGAGCCATTTGCAAAGTAGGCCCACAACAAAAAGAAGCTGTTACTGAGAAATATTATAGACGGTTTGCTTCAAAAATCCAATAAGTACATTTTAACTTCATGCAAAATATAGAAAAAGGGGGAGGAAGGGGTAGGTGTAGAAAAAGGGGAGGGGTTGAAGGGGAAAATCAAGGATGAATATTAAAAGGGAATGCTACGTTTCTTAATCACAGTTACCCTACAACGTAAACCACAGCAGCACAGACACTCACGTACAAAAGACACACACACATAACTAATTTACATAGATAAACAGACAAGATATAACAACACCGTAGGGCACCGCCCAAGACACATAGACGCATATATATTCTGGTCATCCTAGGTCGTATATCCCACCACTGTGTCCTTTTGCAACTAAAACAATATATATTTCAAATGTGTTGACTGAAATTCCAAACAAATGCTAATAAACCGGGATATTGTAACAAGGTATCTTTTTATGAATCAAATAACGCATAAAGTTCTTAAAATGCCAAGCTGCGTTAACTACTCCTTTAGGGTATCCTTAAAGATTAAATTAGCATTCACAAGAAATGTCATGTGACGGTGGTTAAAAACCTCACCGATGATTCAGTGTTTGCTGCCTCGCCTCGACGAGACAGTATTACGATAGGACTACCTAAAACGCCGTACACCTCCATTTCCCGGCTCCTAAGTCATATTGCCCCATAAGGCCGCGGCCATCTTTTATGAACGAAAAGTACCAATCTATCGAAAATGGAGGATTGTATCGATTGCTTCTTCCTAACTGCAAAACAATGAGCTTAACAATTAGGGAAACTTTGGGTAACTGAATAAGTTTAGCACTTTGAAGCTTGCGTATTTGAAGCAAATGCCATTAGAGTCTCAACACGAACTTTTTCAGGGACTGGATACATATTTATACCCATCTATGCAGAATGATAAACACTTGCCATTTGGTTGAATCACTGATATCAGTTTGGCTTTGAGTTTGATTTTATGTATGCTAATTTATTTTAGGATTATTGTGAAGCAAGTTATTTCAACTTAGATAAATCACTCTCGACACCTCATTCCTGATGATATCAATCGCCGTGAGTGTATGGGAGTGGGGAAGCCTGTTTCCTTTTTAATGCTGAGAATTCCTGGCACCATTCTTACGCCTTTGGTATGACGCAGCCAGGGAGTGAACTCACGACCTTGCGCACTCGAGGCGGACGCTCTACCACTGAGTTATCGAGGTGGAAGTTTAAACATTCATAGACACCTTTTCAATTGCATATCACTTTAATCTCCATCCCTGCCCTCTCATAACAATAGCTAAATGAGCCACCTTCTAGCTTTTTAAAAGCTATCCTTGTTATCATCTATGGTAGCCTCCTAGCAGCGCGTTAAGCAGAACACTTATCCTTTACCCTGATAAATTTCTATAATGAACTTGTCCACCTTTAATTTGGACAGAACCATTAACTGTTAAAAGGTCTGCTTACCAAAAAGATACTGACTAAATAGCAAACTGCAAACCATAATCAGCTTGTACTGGTTGCAAAGGAAGAATCACTTGTCACTTGCAGGCTAAGGCTAGAATTAATAACAATATGGGAGTAAAAATCTTAGAAATGTTTGCAATAATCCAGCTGATAAGTATCAGTTTGGAAAATTTTATCTGTTACCTGAATCCTTTTTTCCTTAAGATAATCTTTATTATTCTCCGTTGATCGTTTCTGATTTCATGTTTGTTAAATTAAAAGGATCTCAGAACATGACATTTTTATTTCTACTTTAGATGTTTGCTGTTATTCTTTCACTCTCTGGCATTTTCATCAAGTTCTGTTATTAGACTAAAACTGTATCGTGTCTGAACACAATAGCCGAACAGAAATAAACGATAAGTCACAGCCTGGACAGACATAAATTTCATATTTCGACATTGTATTGTGTTACAAAAAAGTATCTTTATTAACTTTGTTAAAATATTTTAAAGCACATCGTATTCATTAAAACACACATTTATTATTTCGTCTGTTGTTAGGTTAAATCTTCTCCAGTATCCAGTATAACGAAGAAAGGCGTGTTAGCTTACAGAACTGGATTTATATCAGACTTTGATTTTCTGATGTATTTTCGATGAATGTTTATTTAGTGCAGTGCGTACTAGTAGTCAGACGGATTGTTCAAATGGATAGTATTTATGTTTCTTCATGAGGAAATCAGACGACATTCCGAATTGAAGTAGTTAATAATTTATGAGTATCACAAGACCATATCAGAAAAATGGTATCAAACTGATCACAAAGTTTCTGTTATATAATGAGAAATAAATGAAATATTACTTCAAGTAAGATAGTAAGTATTGCTAATACTAGGAGAATAGTGTCCATGGCGGAGGAAGAGGCGAAATTATTGATCCGTTTGGAGCAGAAGTATTGATGCAATCAATGCGAAAGTATTGATCCGTTTGGAACAGAAGCATTGATGCAATCAATGCGAAAGTATTGATGCGTTTCGAGCGGCAGTATTGATGCAATCAATGCGAAAGTATTGATGCGTTTGGAGCGGAAGTAATGATGCAATCAACGCAAAAGTATTGATACGTTTCGATCAGAAGTATTGATGCAATCAATGCGAAAGTATTGATACGTTTCGAGCAGCAGTATTGATGCAATCAATGCGGAAGTATAGATGCGTTTGGAGCAGAAGAATTGATGCAATCAACGCGGAAGTATTGATGCTTTTGGAGCAGAAGTATTGATGCAATCAATGCGGAAGTATAGATGCGTTTGGAGCAGAAGTATTGATGCATTTATAGCGGAAGCATTGATGCAATCAATGCGGAAGTATAGATGCGTTTGGAGTAGAAGTATTGATGCATTTAGAGCGGAAGCATTTATGCAATCAATGCGAAAGGATTGGTGCGTTTCGAGCAGAAATATTGATGCAATCAATGCGGAAGTATTGATGCGTTTGGAGTGGAAGTATTGATGCAATTAGAGCGGAAGCATTGATGCAATCAATGCGGAAGTATAGATGCGTTTGGAGTAGAAGTATTGATGCATTTAGAGCGGAAGCATTGATGCAATCAATGCGAAAGGATTGGTGCGTTTCGAGCAGAAATATTGATGCAATCAATGCGAAAGTATTGATGCGTTTGGAGCAAAAGTATTGATGCTATCAATGCGAAAGTATTGATGCGTTTAGAACTCAAGTATTGATGCAATCAATGCGAAAGTATTGATGCGTTTAGAGCGGAAGTATTGATGCAATCAATGCAAAAGTTTTGAAGCGTTTGGAGGTTTATTTAGTTTGATCAATTATTTGAAATGTATTATAGCTATTAATGTAAAGGCGTCCCCTCAACACCCAAACCCCTTTCTCTACCCCACCCCAATTTTATATCTTGCATATGAATGTAATGTTCATGTTGAAGCAACTCGTCTGCCCTATTTGTACCACTGCAGTTTCTACTTGTGGCTGGGATAATTTACAGTCCCTGGTTTGGCGGTGCTCTGCACATCAGGGAAATCTATCTTTACTTTTTGTTATGAACATAAACTTAAACTTCGTTACGAATATACCATATCAAGACAGAAAATGGGATAAATATTGGAAGCAGCATTCCCAGCTCAACAAAAGAACTGCTTATAAGTGCAAGTAAACGTTTTATCTTTTTTTTACATGAACCTGTTTTGATTTCATTCCATTCTGTCTCTAAAACTTGACACGCCTATATTTTCATTTTGTTCGTTTAATTACTCCCCTGCTGGTTGAAAACTATATGCATGCGCTTTTCCGTTCGTCATTCCGGCCGTCCGCAATTTTGTGTCCGGTCCATAACTCTGTCATTCATGAAGGGATTTTAATATTACTTGGCACAAAGGTTTTCTATGATGAGACGACGTGTTAGGCGCAAAACCCGGACCCCTGGCTTAAATGTCAAGGTTACAATTGGAGGTCAAAGGTCAACAGGGCATTTTTCCTGTCCAATCCATATCTCTGCCATCCATGAAGGGATTTTAATATCACTTGGCACAAATGTCCTTCATAATAAGACAAAGTGTCATGTACAACTTTCAGACCCCTTACTCAAAGGTCAAGGTCACACTCGGTAGTCAAATGTTTACATGGCATGAACAGGGTCTGTTTCGTGTCCGGTCCATAACTGTCATTCATGAAGGGATTTTAATACTACTTTGCACAAATATTCCCATGATCAGACGATGTGTCATGCACAAAACCCGGATCTCTAACTCAAAGGTCAAGGTCACAATTTGAGGTCAAACTTCAAGAGGGTTTTTTTTCTGTCCGGTCCACAACTCTGCCATCCAAAAAGGGATTTTAATATTACTCGGCACAAATGTACCTCATAATAGGACAATGTGTCTTGGACAACTTTCAGAACCCCAGCTCAAAGATCAAGGTCACAGTTGACAGTCAAATGTTTACATGGCATGAATAGGGTCTGTTTCATGTCCAGTCCATAACTCTGTTATTCATTAAGGGATTTTAATATTACATGGCAAAATATTCCCCATATGAGACAACGTGTCATGCACAAAACCCGGATCCCTAGCTCAAAGGTCAAGGTCACATTTGGAGATCAAAGGTCAACAGGTTTTCTTTCCTGTCCGGTCCATAGCTCTGTCATCCATCAAGGGATTACAATATTACTTTGCATAAATGTTCCCCATGATAAGATGACGTGTCATGTGCAAAACCCAGAACCCTAGCTTAATGGTCAAGGTCATACTTGGAGATCAAATGTCAATAGGATTTTTTTCCTGTCCGGTCTATAACTTTGTCATGCAAAACAGGATTTAAATATAAGTTGGCACAACTATTTCCCTGGATGAGACAACGTGTCCTGCGCAGGAACCTGGTCCCTAGGTTTAAGGTCAAGGTCACACTTAGAGGCCAAAGGGCAGATACATGAATGACTTTGTACGGAGAATTTCTTCTTCAAGCATGGAGGGATTTTGATGTAACTTGGCACAAATGTTCACCACCATGAGACGGAAGCCAGGTTCCTAGTTCTAAGGTCCAGGCCCCGTGTTCACAAAACATTTTCAGTCTCAGCTGAGTTTGATAATGAAACGGTATTTGTCATTTATATCTAAACAGCATGTTTAAAGGTAAATTTTACATTAATAACTATTTTCAAGTGACTATTCAGTATTGATAGTTAGTCTTACTTGGAATTTAACCATGAAGTTTTAGTAAAATTGATATTAAAATTTCAAACTCAAACTTAGCTGAGACCGAAAAATGTTTTGTGAACACGGGGCTAGGTCACGCTTAGAGGTGAAAGGTCAAATTCAAGAATGACTGTTCGGAGAATTTCTTCTTCATGCATGGAGAGATTTTGATGTAACTTGTCACAAATGTTCACTCTCTAATGTTAAAGTTTTGTTTGGACTTATAAAGATTTAAAAAAAAGAATTAGGATTAATTATCTTCCCTTTGTTGTTACTATAAATAAAAGTAGAGAAAATTAGGTGCCTTCCAGTAGGGGATTTTGTTTTGCATGGCAATACCTCATTCACTTGTTTGTCATTAATCTACGTATTTTTAATTTCTTTGTAGTTTGAGAATAGTCAAAGAAAATTCTTAAGCCAAACTGTTCACTTTCAGCTTTTGTTTGAGAAATTCATTTTTTATGGGAAAGAGTGTTTTGCTTAATGCGTTTTACCTATGTAATCACAATATCAGCGTTTTACAATACATAACATTTGATTTCAAGACGTGATAAAAACATATCGCAACGTAAACTGATTGCATGTCGGATCCCAAAATTCTTATAGAGGTGCTATCTACATTTGTTGTAAATCAATTATCAGCACAAAAATTAGAAAAATATGGTGTTATTTCGAGAGCTTTCTAACGACTATTGGCAAATATTTGACTATATGTTTTGTTTTGCTTACTCTTTACTGACAGAACAACATTTTTTTGACAAAAAGTGTGCAGTTGAAAAGTGATTGTAGAATGTAACTGTTTTGATTGAAAACTGGTCATGTTATTTTTTCATTATAAAGGTTTAGTTGAAAGTATATTGCCATACTTTATTCTTTTTCATATAACATTCATTAGGTATTATTCAAATACCTATACTTACTTTCTTATCTACTATCTACTTATCAAATTTACCGCAGAAGTAAATCTTTATTGTAATCTATATACCTAAGACGGTTGCTGAAAGATATGCATGGAAGTACTCTACATATAATGTATTAAATTGATGTTCATCATGTTTTATATCAATGTAATAAAACTATGATAAAACTGACACGTTTACAGAATCTAGTGATATATTAAGTTGTCTGAAGCGATACCTACCGGGTAATGATTGTTATCTCACAGACTACAAAGAATGTGATGTTTATCAATCACACATTAAAATTTGTTTGACTGCTTCCATGGTTCTATATTGAAATTAAGGGGAAAAAAACTGTTTCAAATATTTTCTCTTAAGATAGCAGACCCTTCATAACAACTGGCGATTTCCGTACAATTTCGTGATTCGGCATCCATCGGACGAAATATAGCTAAACCGGAGAATGCCGAAACCACACATGTAGAATACGTAATTGCACGAAAACTGCCCACTGTCATTACGAGATCATTACCTAAAGCTACAGTCACACATACGGATATGTCCGTGCGTTGAGGTACGGTGCGGATAGGATTAGTCTGTGGGTGTATAACTACGGAGCAGTACGTCTTAGTACGGGAAAAATGGTGAGAAACAGGAAACAAACAAAACAATACAGGACGCGAATAAGTACGGATAGGTACGAGGTACTGCGTCGAATTACGTTTTACTGCGCCTTGCAACTTGCCCAACGCACGGACGGGTCTGCGGTAAACTACGTTGAACTATGCTTAAGTACGAGCAGCCTCGGATAACTACGTTCGGCTACGGCGAGGTACGTAACAGCACGGATAACTACGTTTAAGTACGTTTAACTACGGATGAATAATTTTTAGCCAAGTTGGACTAAAGTCACGCTCAAATAGCTACGGTTCGCTCAAACTTTTGTGCATGTTCAAAAGTTGGAGAAACTTGCAAGTTTGGAATAAGTTTTGAATACGTTTCGACCACGTTTTAGTACGGATTAATACGAATGACTACTCTGAGGTACGGCTCAGGTACGGATCGATACGGTTTACTACGTTTCTGTCCGTAGCTAGACGTAGCTATCCGCGCCGTATATGTGACTGGGGTATTAACTAAAAGAAACTAGCGACACGTTTATAGTGTTATGTCAGTACAACGTAAGCATGTGCGTTCTGTTCTGTAAACAAAACAGTGGTGTAATAACATTTCCGCTAAACATCGAACATAGATTAATATTTAAACATATTCAATCAATGTATTGTTTATAAAAATGAAACGTTCTAATGTACTCTATAGTAACATATTATCATAATTAAATCTGTCTAAATAGAAATCACAGGTAAAAATGAAATTGTCTTCGCACATATGTACATATATATCATATTTCAGTTTTAAGGGATATGCCTCCAGGCTTTTGAAAAAAAAAATGAAATCATGAAGTAACCGGTAGTAATTGTAAACAAAAAGTAGGATGCCCCAACTTCCTGTCACTGTACAACGTATGTCCTTTTTTCATATTTTATCTCTGATTTGACCGAAAGAAACCCCCTAAAAGACCCAGGTGCACGAAATCTAAAACAAAACCACAGGTCACAACGTCACATGTAGAATAATTATAGGTTAGCTTTGTATTGGGAAATATGCACGAGTTCTTCAGCGGAAATACTGCGCGACTTTAGGAGTGCAATATTCTTCCGCTGAAGAACGACTGCATATTTCCCGATACAAAGATAATAACCTTTTTATTACATACGCATCAACACGTATAAATATTATGTAAATATCATAAATATGTTCAATAGCCTGAATAGGATTGGCAATACTGAACTAAGTAGAAAACAATACTGCAACAACAAACACTGAATTACGTCACGCACCCGATATGAAATTCAGGCGTCAGTGTATCGAAAAATATTGACGTTTCCGGTACCAGCGTAACTTAACGGGGAATAGAAACGAGTATGTAATAATTCTCCTATTATGTTGCCTAATCCTAGGTGAAATAATGTTTGAAATACATGCCACACAAACTTTAACGTCATTTTATGCATATTTTGACAGGCAAATGTAATACATCTGATCTGGCTGTGTGAAATCCCAATACAAGCATCATATGGACAACGCCACACCCAGACTCCGGGTCTAAAACTTGACAAAACTTCGGACAGACGGACGGACGGACAGACGTACGGACAATGGCAAATATAAGTGTCCCCGCAGCACCCATCCTCCGAAAAAAATAGGGGAGGGGTACTGGGGGACATAATTATGTGATTCAGGGTATCCTGTGCAGTATTATGTACAAAATAAACGCTTAGTTTAAAACACTCAAAGGCGTTTGTCACGCTTATATGATGTGACAATGAATAAATGTATATCATATAATGGTTTTAACAATACTTATGCATTATACCTGTAATTTGCCTTAAGGAAATTTTAATTAACATAAACACTGATTGATTTGAAACATAGAAAAGGAACGATTTATTTCGTCCTAGAGTAAGTAATCTTTTAACATGACGATTGTGTAGATTCAAATGGAAATTGGTTGATAACTAGATAAAGATGATTCACCAGAATTTTAGAATAGCTCTTAAAAAGGAAAAGTCTTTTAACTATTTAAGGTGCTTTATTAAAGCTAGTTTGGAATGTCATTTTTGTCATGCGATACATATGTGTGTGATGATATTTGGGGAGTTATCTCACCTTCCTGGCGTTCTGTAACTAAACAAGATCTAAAGAGTTTGTATATTTTTCAGCTGAAAGTAATATTCAGCAGTCCTGCAACAGGATTATAAATTTACCTTCCAATAAACAGATTTTCTTGCCGAATTGCAATTCTAACCAGGTGTTGATAGATGCAAACATAAACCGGAAAATTGTTACTGAGCATCTTTTAACCTGATTAAACAACATATTATCAAGAAAGATGTTTTCAATTTATTAATTTAAAACAAAACAAATTCATTCAGTTAAACATCTACACTTGAAGCTACATTTCTGTGTTGACAGCAAAATATTTTCACTAAATAATTAAAAGATAGTAGTAGTAACGGTGCGAATATATGGACAATTTTGAAATTTAGTCATGTATTTGCAATGGTTTCGTCCAATATTCTTCCGTAGCCATTTGAAAACCTAATTATGGATGGAGGGTACAAAAAATAAATCTGTCAAAAACTGTCAAGTTTCCTCAGATCAAGTCCAAACTAGTACTGTGCTCATTTTTCGTGCTTCTAATACAATAAATGATTATTTTACAGGCGCATAGCGTTACCTTGCAGGTGTTTGTATATGAAGTAAAAAGCTATCTCAAAACAAGGGATAAAATCCTCACCTCTAACTTAGACACTAATGCTCTCGAAAGTTCCCGCTTATGTCTTACAGAAACTACGGCTCAGCTGAGAAAAAACTCAAACTTAGGGAAAAAGTTTAGTGAAAGCTAACTTGAGAAATTACTCAGCTGAGACAAATCTCAGACAGTGTTGAGAAATTCTGAACTGGGAATTTTTTCACTTTGTCTTGTGGAAATCAAGATTCTGTTTATCAGTTGTACTTTGCAAAAAGCTGTTGTTAATTGTTCGTGATTAGATTCTTGCTATAGAATCTTTATTCATTTGACCCAATCAAATAATCCTACATATTCAAAACGCCCGAATTCCGCATTTTTACCGAGGCCTGATATAACTTTCATTTGACGAAGTATTTTGTTATTAACAAACACCTGTTTTAAGTACTGAGTATAGTATATCGTATATCTGTTTCAATGTAAAATTCTTAAGCACGTCAAATATCTTCAAGGGCATCTTTATACTTTCGTCTGTTTCATAGTAAGATAAATTATTCTGCAGTTTCCAATATAAAGCAGTAAAGAGTGACATACGTTTAAACTTGCAGCAGTGAAATCTCATGGAAAGTACGATTTCTGTATTTCAAGTTATTTAGTTCTGTGTCATTCAAATGGATTTGCAGGTGGAATGGTGGGTACTATGTTTTTATATTTATTCATGGAAAAAAACAGACTGCTCTTAGTTGTGATTTAGTTCATAGTATTTGCTCATCATAACACTTTAGGAGGAGGATTGTACCAAAACGATCACTCTGTATGTCCTACAAGATTAGAAATAAATATCATAGTACTTTGTGGGTTAGTAAATATTGTTAATACGAGTAGAATAGTTAAATCGTTGCGGATAAGTTAATGCGATTTTTTAAGAATTTATTAAATTGAGTAATAATTATTCTGAATAGCATGTAAGCAATAAGACACCCACTAAGGGATACAATATTTAATGGAAATTGAAACAAATGACTCTGTACTAAAATCGACTTTAATTTTTTTTGAAAATCCAAAATGATATGATTTTCTGTTTTCCTTTTTTTAAATAACAATAAATTACGTTGACTCAAATTTCATCATAATGTTTTTAATTCGTCCTTAAACGTATCTGTAATTCGATAAATAGTACAAGAAAATGTTGGTATTAAACGTTCACTTTCTCTGTATTTAAACTGTTAAGGAACAGCAAAATATCTGAAATTAAAACAGTTGATTTCAGAAGTTTAATTTCTTAATAATTCAATGATAAGTAAGGAATAAGTTTGAAAACAAAACTGCGTACTTAAAATGTTGTAATTTGTCTGTAATTAAATATTGTATGAACAAATCTGAAGCCCAAACTGCGATACATGCTGAAGTCATCTCTCGTGAATAAATTTTGATTTAGAACGTGATTCAAAAATATACACACATTGGATGCATTTCCTATAAAAAGTTTATACATGCGTTATCTACGAGTACAAATGTTTTAGCAGGTATATTCAGCATTTACCTTTTTGATAGCTAACACAACCAGAAAATATAACGGAATCAGCTGCATAAGATAACAATTTGGAAAAGATGTTTATCATTTTATTTCACTGGAATAACAATGCGGCTGTAATTGATAGTATTGCAGCTTCGATTGGTATTAGATTATTCCATTGTTTTATATTAAATGCTTTGGAAAAAGTACTATAATCATGTATCGTTTCTTTAATCGTCGTGCCGCTGACAGATTTGCTATCGTGTAATTATTTTGGTACTACCCTTGCTTGATTTTTCACTTTTTACAAATCAGTTCTGGAATAAAGTGCTGTAAAATCATTTTGTTAAACATCAACATTAATAGTAGTTAAATATTCAAAGATTAAATATGGCATTTTCTTAAATAAATATTCTCTTAATTTTAAATTAAGTGTACATCTTAGTTATACACTGCTATTAACCACAAATAAGATGGATATTGTCTTTTTACGAACAGTGTAAGTGTTTTATTTGTTAAAATACTCATTTAATACGTTAGGTCTAATTTTCAGTTGTAGACCAACAAAACGTGTAAATTGTAAATGATTAATTTACAAATTGCGCGGCTTTTAATCAAAAACTTATTTGTTCTTATGTTGCTTTATTTTGTTGTTGTTGTTGTTGTTGTTTTCAAAATTTCATTCTAAAAGAATAAGTCTGGGGGTTTTCAACAACACTAATTGATTTGAACAGAAATAGGAAAAGTCTTGCTAATGTTTCATGGGATTTATTTAAACATCGTTTGCGATATTACCGTTACAGCTGTTCTGTGGTCGTCATTGGGAGTACGTTTCTCCATTTTGACTTTTTTTCTAATGAAACAAGATAATTTCATCAGCATACATTATAAATGTATTGAGAGTACAGTTGTTACGCTTGTCTGAAACGAATATCAGCCGCCTAGCAACGTTATTATCAGTTTAACGTTTCAGTAAACATATTTTCCGGATGGAGAAAGTTTCTATGAACCCAAATCCAAAATTGAATTCCGTGTTATTTCATCGTGCTACAAATTACCATGATTACGAAAAATGATGTATATTACAGACGCGTAACACTTAACTATGCGTGTGTACAGTTTGATAGCAGAAAAGATATGCTTGCTTAGCAGTGTTATATGTTTCCAAAAGGTCCTGTTGTTTTTTACAGCCGGTACAAGGGCGTCTTGAGTAGAACACTGTCTTATGGTAAAATTTTGATTTAACTCTATTATCATGAAAGGCTAGAACTAATAACAATACTGGAAAAAGTCTTAAATCTTGAAATGATTCGTCCGAAGCTATAAATGTAGCGATAAATGCATTTATTTTGACAAAATAAGCAAGCAAATATGAATTAAAAAAGAAGCTAACATTTAAATATGTCATGTCCTTCTAAAAAGCACAAATAAAAAATTACAAAGCCACTGTTTTATATCTTTCCATTTCGATATTACCTCGACGTACACATGACTTCACGTTGTTTGCTTGATCTGCCCTGATATCACGCAATTTAGTGTTAAATTTGGTAACAGTAAAAGAAATAGTGCTAATTTTCAAAAGTTTGTTTAATGAATAACAGTTTGTAATAATCAGTGTTTTGTTCTTAATTTTCCACTAAATCAAAACATCACAATGAATAAATTCTGATTGCAGGGAGAGATACAAAAATTCTTAACGTTAACGGATTTAAAAAAAACTCATGTAAATGTGGTAGCTTCGTATGTTTTAGATCAAACTTAAGTTCAAAAGAATTCCATATAGATCTTATTTATTCTATATCTATTTTATCTATCCAATCGCGAACGTTCATTTGCAACACGTGACCGTACAATATATTACGGTATTTGAACGCACGCGCGTACAAAAAAAAAACCCTGTATTTTCTGTATTTGGACGGTTAAACAATCCCATGTTAAACATACGATAAAGCCCGAAACGCGTGAAAATGTTCCGAACGTAAATCGGATTAAGTAGGTGCTCTATGTATAGAGCTTGATTATGCGTCTTGAAATCTGGATTTAGTTTGAGTTTTTTGTTTACAACACACTAAAACGATTCCATTGATAATACTGCTATCTGATTTAGATATTAATACGTTCGTTAATAATCAAAAACTTAAAAATACAGTAAAAAAGATCATCGGATGTTGGAATATTTGAAAAGTCGCTAAAAGAAGCCGTTTCGGGCGAAACCTAGAAATTGGAAGATATCAGCCCTGACTGTCTGAATTTTTTATTTAATGATTAAGAAACAAAATGGAGAAGATTATGAATGGCAGCGGACGGGCGGTCAGCATCCAAAACATGTCTGCTCTAAGTTTTCATCGGATCTTCACCAAACTTGCTGACAATGTTTGTGGGCATAACATCTCTGCCAATTTCGATAACCAGTCAAATTGCACCAGGCACTTGATTATAGTCCTTGAATGACTCGGAAAACGGGGAATTTAGCCTTGTCCGCTCTCTTAAGTCGAACAGTTTTCATTCGACCTTCACCAAACTTGCTGACAATGTTTGTGGGCATAATATTTCAGCCAAGTATTATTACCACCCAAATCGCCAAATGGCTGTTGTAGGGAGGTCGCACAATATACTTTTTAGCTCACCTGTCAAAAACTAGGTCAGTAGGTCAAATAATAGAAAAACCTTGTGACCTCGCTAAAGGCCATATTTTTCATGGGATCTGTATGAAAGTTGGTCTGAAAGTTTATCTTGATAATATCTACGTCAAGTTTGAAACTTGGTCACGTACAATCAGAAACAAGGTCAGTAGGTCTAAAAATAGAAAAACCTTGTGACCTCTCTAGAGGCCATATATTTCATGACATCTTCATGAAAATTGGTCAGAATGTTTATCTTGATGATATCTAGGTCAAGTTTGAAAGTGGGTTACGTGCCTTAAAAAACTAGGTCAGTAGGTCAAATAATAGAAAAACAGTGTGACCTCTCTAAAGGCCATATTTTTCAAGGGATCTGTATGAAAATTGGTCTGAATGTTCATCTTGATGATATCTAGATCAAGTTCGAAACTGGGTTATGTGCGGTCAAAAACTAGGTCAGTAGGTCTAAAAATAGAAAAACATTGTGACCTCTCTAGAGGCCATACTTGTGAATGGATCTCCATAAAAATTGGTCAGAATGTTCATCTTGATAATATCTAGGTCAAGTTTGAAACTGGGTTACGTGCCATCAAAAACTAGGTCAGTAGGTCAAATAATATAAAAACCTTTTGACCTCTCTAGAGGCCATACTTTTCATGGGATCTGTATGAAAGTTTGTCTGAATGTTTATCTTGATGATATCTAGGTCAGGTTTGAAACTGGGTCAACTGCAATCAAAAACTAGGTCAGTAGGTCTAAAATTATTAAAATCTTTTGACCTGTCTAGAGGCCATATTTTTCAATGGATCTTCATGAAAATGGATCTGAATGTTCATCTTGATGATATCTAGGTCAGTATCGAAACTGGGTCACGTGCGGTCAAAAACTAGGTCAGTAGGTATAAAAATAGAAAAACCTTGTGACCTCTCTAGAGGCCATATTTTCATGAGATCTTCATGAAAATGAATGAGAATGTTCAACTTGATGATATCTAGGTGAAGCTCAAAACAGGGTCACGTACCTTCGAAAACTAGGTCAATAGGTCAAATAATAGAAAAAACCTTGTGACCCCTCTAGAGGCCATATTTTTCAATGGATCTTCATGAAAATTGGTCAGAATTTTTATCTTGATAATATCTAGGTCAAGTTCAAAACTGGGACACATGAGCTCAAAAACTAGGTCACTATGTCAAATAATAGACAAAAACGACGTCATACTCAAAACTGGGTCATGTGGGAAGAGGTGAGCGATTCAGGGCCATCATGGTTATCTTGTTTTAATAATGATACGCAGAGAAAAAAAAACATTCAATGAATTATGTATATTACGTATAAATATAGAATAAAAAGGTTATTTAACGCCTAACATTGTTCTGTATAATATATATCTGCACTCATACTAAGCTGGAAAAAACTAGAAAAGGCAGAAATACAATATTCTGTGAAACATTTTTAATTTAAACTATTATTATAGTATGATAAAATAGATATAGAATAAAAAGGCTATTTAACATTGTACTGTACAATACGAGATATATTTGGACTCGTACCCAACTGAGAAAACCTCAATGTACAGAACAATGTTAACCTAATAATATTAAATGTGCCAAATCTAATATCGTATTATTTATGTTTTCTTGATACAGTATGACATTTATTCCACAAACTTGAATTAGTAATATAAGGACTATTTTGACAAGGGATTGTAGTTATAATAATATATAATATATTGCGTAAACAGGGGTTATTAAAAATCATATTCATGTTCAACTTAATTGCAGAAGAAAGTATAATTTCATGAATGTTTTTCTGTTGTTGTTGTTGTTGTTTTCTTTGGGTTGTTTTTGTTGTGGTTTATTCTTTTGTTTTTTTTTTATTCTTTTATTCATTTATTTATTTATTCATTCATTTTTTTTGTATATTTTAGTCATCTTACATTATTCAGATATGAATAAAATTCTAATCCTTTTATCGGAGTTATTTTAAAGTCGGGAAAAGTTTGTAAAATTTATCTACGTAATTTCAAAAACTCAGTTTTACCAAAAAATCGCTTTGTTATCAAAATTAGACACAATCTGAAACTCTATTAAGTAAGATGGTTTCTGAAAGATAAACACTATATAAACTGAAGACATAATGACTGTATCATATTTTATATTTACGGAATAAGAAAACGATGAACTGACAGGTGAGATTATATTGTCTACAGAGATGTTTATTGACCGGAAGACATTGTATATTTATTATGAATGTAATAGGTTTAATGACTTTTATAAATCTTATTTGAATCTCAATGATATCTGTAAGATTCTCCGTTGGTAGGATAGAACATGAGCAAGCAATATGATATTAGACTCGGTTAAGACAGGTTATAAATTATGTCCCTAGCACCGGCTAATGCGGAAATCTATGATACATAAAGTTTGAATGGTGACATCAGGACTTCATATCGAAAGTTTGGAAAATAACAGTTTGATATTTTATTATCTATAAATGTAGCTAATTGTTTTAACAATATTTCATAAGCATCACATATAGATAAACCGTATAGAAATGAATAAATTAGATAGAAACACATTGTCGATTGTGTACTGCCTAGCAACATACTGTTAGAAAGCGCAGGCATGAAAGAAATTGTTCTAGTGCATAGTGTATTCCTCTTGTTGTTAATAATGTAAAGGAATTCCAATCTTGAATTTTTGTCGGTGATCATTACTTTAAGCCATTTCAGATAACACACCAATTCGTCATCTGTTTATCAAATAATCAAGGTCTTTTTATGGTTTATCGTCTTCTCATAGTGCGTATGAACTGAGATTGTAAGTCCGAGTTGTTAAATATCTAAACATCTGAGCGATGACAATAAACCACGAGAAGGCCTTATTCATTCTAACATGCTGATTGGAATATTATGATTAAATCGTGTTGGATTTCTTTATCCCAGTATTAACTAACTGAACGTCATACGGTAATTTGACGTCATAATTGATGCCGAGCCGCCTGTCAACCATTGCTTATCGCAGAACATACAACGCTTGTCTCCCTTTTTTGGCTTAATCGACAATTAAATATAGCTATGTTAGAATAAACATATATCGAAACTTAAATCAAGGTTACAGATATACAGGTTTAGAAGTGATAAAACCCTCTATTGACCCATGTTGATACAAGGCAGACTCCAGTGAAGTACCAGATGCTGAGATATAATTTATTATGTTTCAGGCTGAGACGAAACCGATGCTACATTTTTAGAAATGAGTATGAAAGGAGATATTTTAAAGTGCTTTTTATTCGTTTGTATAATATTATGACATTTTGCAAGTAATCTTATTTGATCGTAGGAAAATATTTATTTAAGTGTGGGGGTAAAAGATAAAACATAATGCTTTTCCGCATTTTTTATAAATAAAAAAGTTATCTTGGATAAGCTCAAGTAATCCTAATGTCTGTAGGTTATGTTAATACAATTCCTCTAAAATTACTCGTGATATACATTGTACGTTCAATACATAGCAGTTCATGCAGAAGAGTCAGAAGAGTGTTCATTTATGGATTATTTAAACACAGCTGTTGTGAGTGGGCTTTGGGCTTATAATATTGATAAAGAACCATAGAGACTGGTTTATCAAAACCTGTATAGTAATTTTGTATAAAGCTGCTATTTTTAAATGTGTTATTTTTTCATCTGGCCTGACGATTGTGAAAATGCGTAAAAGCATTATGTTTTAATATTCAATTCCATGTTGTCCGAGAAAAATATGCATTTTGAATCGTTTCACTTTTCCTTTTTAAATTGTGTTTGGTTTAAGGTATCAGGACTGTAATAACAGTCGGCAGTTCACGTAATCTGTGTATGCTACATCGGCATTCTCCGGTATATACCGCAAGTCGTGTGCGAATTGAGCTACGTTTATTTCCGAATAAATCCGAATGTCTGTCGAGTGTTATTATAGGTCCGCTACTTCATTTGTTTAATTTATTTATTTAGTGATTAAAACTTTGTAAGTGAAATTGTAGTGTTTAGCTAAATGACCACCAAGTTTGTCAATTAAGATACAGCATAGATGTTTTATAGTTGACTGTTGAAATTCACATGGAAGAATTGTGTGTCACTTTCCTTTATACTGTAATAGACATAGTAATTCAGAATGTCGTTAGAAATGATACACATGCGCTAATTGCTTTTTGGAGAAAGATGTCGATGAATCTAACATTAAAAAAAAACGGCAAACTAATTCATCATCAAAAGTAGTGACCTCTTTGATGTAGAATACAACTGCACTTGACACGGAAGAAGTATTGGATGATCAGATTATTTAATCATTGCCAATCAAGAACATGCTCCTTTTGGCGATTATTGTCATTCGTGAACACTTTAACCTGGGCAAATACTGCCGATCACGAACATATTCCAAAGAACTTTCGTCTCAAATACACTAATTGGACAAAAGGTACAAAAGAGTTTTCAGAAATAGATTTGACATCTGTATGCAGTTATAGAGATCCAGAGTATTTATGTTTTGTTTGTTTGATCTTTTCTTAAACCCAAAAGCAAGCAAACGGATTTATTTCATAAAAACGGAAAAATACTTCAGTTGTTTGAATCCTTGACAAAGTTGTGCAGAGCACCACAGACCAGTCAACTAACTTAACATTGTAAGGTAAAGCTTATGCTTGAAAAAGAATACTTCTTAGGTATTAAATCACATCATGTATTGTTTAAATAATAAGACATAGGGTTATTACAAGTTAAAATCTCATTTTCAGAATACCTTACTAGTTCGTCTAGAGCATGCGCAACAACACTTTTTATACATTTCTTTCGCAGTACTGTCGTATTGTAACCTAACAGAGATTTCTAGAGAAATTTGCTATTCCGTTCGTATTTGTAAAAATCATATACTTTGGTAGACTCAACTATGCTTTCTATGTTATAAGTTATAATTGAGTTACATTTCATACGAACACAATTGAATTTTTAATACGATAATTATCGATGCAAATATGATTGGGTAATCAAGAATGCATCGTTTATGAGAAATATTTGATATCCTCAAAGAACACATAATTCAATAAAGTTTCATACCTTCAAAATCTAGAATCGCAACATTGATTGAAAGCAAATATTCTTTGAAACCGTCATGATATTGCTTTCTTTTCTTATTCTCTGTATAATCAAGACATGTTTTATCTTCGGGCGAGCGTAGCGAGGGAGAAAATTAAACAAGTACAATTTGCAAAATAGCTTGATATACTAATGATTGCAACAGTCAGTAATACTTATCAACATGTATAAAACGAGTTTGTACGTTTCTATATTTGTCGTTTTCATGCAATATATGTCCTAGTACCTTTTGAACTATGATGCAAAATTTATCTAGCACCCTTATTATCATAAAAAACGCTTAAAGATGCTTATATATATGCCATAAACCTTGCACGGATGCAAATTCATCCTCCGCCAGTGCAGAAACAGAGAGATCTGACCAGAGGAAAAAGAATGGGAGAAAGGAGGCTTGTCCGGCTAACTTAGCCTGGCTCCTTCTGAATTCAACGTGCCAGCAGTAGAGCAACGATACATGCAAAACTAGTTTTCCTGAGAGAAACTTGTACAATATCACTTTGCCAACCATTTCTACAATATCTTTTAAACATGCTTAAGTCAATTGGCAATTATGATTCATTTCATTATCATGCCAATGCTATCAAATGGCGATTGGTATCCTGTTCATGTTGTCAAATTGTGATAATGATCCATTTCATTTACCATGCTCGCGCGATTATGATTAATTCCATTTCTCATGCAATATACTTATGTTTTTGTATTAAGAAAGCTACTGTTTCTTAAAATCGTAGATAATGCATTTAAGATTTGTGGCATTTCTGACAGTTATTATTTGTACACAAATATCAGCTGTGTTTTAACTAAAAAAATCCAGTAAAATACCCAATAGTTTTTCCTTTTTTGTTTTTCATTTGAAAGTTTTTCCCAAAATTCATACTTATCATTTTCATATACATTAGCTGATATTCAGTGAAACTATAGGAAGCTTCACTCCCAAGGTCTTTTACGTGCTATATCTCAACAACTAATTGCTTGAGTTCGGAGAAACTTCTTTAGAAGCTTCAATACTAAGATGAAACGACTGCATGCAAATAAATGAATTTGTTCATCTAGGTAAGATATTGCCATGCAGATGTAACTGTGTGGACAATATTTTACCATCCAGGTATAACTATGCTAACATTTAGTGTCATTACATCTGTATAACATTATGAACTTCATGATTAGTTTAAACTTCATGATTAGTTTAAACATGCACTTGTAAATGTTTTGTGGAAGAATTATAAAAACACCTGAACAGTAACTGATTTTCCATACATCTGGAAATTCATTTATTTACATGATGTACTTGATAATATTTTAGATCAAGTTTATCTAGTATGTTATGCCTTTTGGCAGAGATTTTGTTTTGAAAATAGTTTCCATATATGCAGACTGCGTTTATTTAAAGACTAAAAGAAATCGAACTTGCAATGAACTTAAAATGATTTTAAAATGAGTTTTGCTTCTACGAACGGATGTGTCATTTGATTAATTCGTTATTGTGACAGTATTTTGATTAAATATGTTAGTAGTAAGTATGTTGTGTACTCCTTCACCTGCTCTCCTCTTGTTCTTTGATTGAACGGTTACCTTCGTATTTCGAAGTCAGAACACCACTAAGAGCATTCTTCTATCTCGACGTTTGAATCTAGATAAATAACGGACAACATTTGTCCAGCTCCGTATTTTAATTTACGTCCACAAAATTGTGTTACTATGGAGTTCCAACTGAGGAAGTTAGTTAATATTATTAATTTGGATAACATTGGCACATTTCTATTTCAGATATTAAATATAAATATGTGTAATGTAACCTATTGTTTTTAACTGTAACTGGGCAGTATAGCTTCTTGTCATAGTTGGTAGCATTCTTTTATCCAGTGTTCATTAGGCCGTAACTTGGCTGAGTAATTTAATTGAATGAAACATTTTAACATTAAAACTAACGTACTTTTACTTTGACTGGAAATAAATTCAAAAAAGTAAATGAATTGTACACATTGAACAAACAATGATTATTGCATTAAATATATTATGTTGGATCATTTCGTGAGACAAAACGTAGACCAGTATAAATTTTGATTAATTATATTTTGACTAATTGATTTAATCGTATGAGACAGATAAACATGTTTATTAACGTACAGCTGGAAATGAACCGTAATTTGGCTAAGTAATTTAATAATTGCCAGTTTCTAAATTAGCATATACTCCGGGCATACAATATACACAAGAAATATCTTTAAAAATGATGGTCGACGAATTGTAATAAGGAAAGAAGTTTATGAATTTTTCATCTAACATTCATCTTTCATCTAACATTTTTCAAATTGCAAAACTAAACACCGCACTTTAACAATTTAAATGGTTCTCTTTTAATTTTTCGCAAAGGTTTCGTAGGGTTGTTTCGTTTATCCTTTGACGAATAATTACAGCAGAAGTTTGATGAAGATTCATGAAGCGGTTCATGAGAAGAGGTCATAAAACGTGTTCATATTTTTAGCTAGATTGGTCCCCATCCCCATTTGTAACAAAATAGCAGGAGACCTTACGGTATTATTACACATCGAGTTTGATAAAAATCCATTACATTTTAGTGGTTAATGCGAAGAAAGGCATATCTACTTTTAGCTATAGTGGTCCCTAATAGGGCCCAAGTTCCTATATAAATAAATTTGGAAGAGGACCTTATAATGATGCTTCAGACCAAGTATGGCAAAGATCTGTTCATGAGACGCTGTATAAAGGCATTTCTAGTTTTAGCTCTAGCAGCCCCTAAAAGGGGTCAAATGTCCCAGCTGAACAAAGTTGGCTGCAAATCAAGTTTGATTAGAATACATGAGAAAAAATCAATTAAAGGATTTTTTTAATTTATTATTTTTATTTATTTCTAAAATAGGCCAACTGATCCCGCTTTAACAAATGCATATTCGCTATTCATGAATCTTTGGACAATGACGTCACACCTATAAAAAGTGAAGGTCAAGCAAAACATACAATTGTAATTATTTCAATATTTCTGTTTCATAAGCAAAGTTTGACCGTAGTCATATCACATAGAAAAACTGTATGCAGCGTACCTTCATTTCAGTGTAATGAGATTCAGTCATTATATAGCATATATATAAGGAAACAGATTCCAACTGAGTTCAATATCTGCATACCATACTAAAGAAAAATATTCATATATAATAAACCAGTTAGATAATTTATAACAAATATATCAAAGCAAACAAGTACTCATTTTAATATGCAATCTGAATAACTCACAAAAGCAAGAAACCATTTCATATACAGACGACAATTGTAACAAGGAAAATCTTTTAAAAAGCACTTCTCTACATAAAAGACTCTTATCACACCCTTATTCATGTGATACGCAGACCGTATTCAGCTCGTTCTTTAATTTGATATATGTTGGTATTTGAACAGGTTTTTATCATATTTATTAAACTTACTTATCATTTTGAGATATATCAATATTCTTGCTAAATATACTGAGCTAAAGTTAGCTTTAAAACTGTGAACAGCGTCGTTTAGGATAAACGCTTTGTCTACATTTCACTCAGCGTAGCACAATCAACAGAGTGAAAGAAATTGACACTCTCGTCCAATCTGGCAGAGTATTGCATAAATCTTCAATTTTGATAAATTATCTATAATGCATTATCAGGTAGTTTGATTTGCAAACTGAAGTCACGTGGCATAGGTAACGAAAACGAATTTAGACGGCGTCGCCGAAAAAAGATTCCTATGGAATGTAGAAAGACGTCATCACGAACGTTAAATAAAGTTATCCGTAGCAAAAATGCATATGAGACTAAATTGGAAAAAAGTAAATGATTTAAGAGGATGGTCTTTTCACAGGAAGGTTTTAGCATAAATGTGACTGCAAAGGCTTATTTATGTTGAATAAAGACTGATTTACAGTTGCAAAGATAGAAGTAATAAAATATCTATCACAATAATTTTCATTTTCCAACGAAGTTTAATTAAAAGTAGAAAATGTTATGGAAAAAGGTATATAAAACATCCTTTGGAAGCGTAGAACACCACCAAGCAAAATAAACAGACACGGTTTGATTTAGTCACTTCATGACAGGAAAGAAAACGTGCACAAAGCACTACCTCTTATGCCCGTTTCTATCGGCTTGTGCGGATTTCTATTATACAGATTGAGTCAATGTTGTTCCGACAGGAAACACTGGGTTCAAATATGGAAGTTTTTACTTACAGTCTTACAGATATCCAGTAGCCATCTTTCACTTAAGGTATTTATTTCAATTATACAAAGTCAGCAACAAATGTATTTAATTTTACTAAATATATAATAAATTAAGTTTGCATATAGAGCTACATTAATAATAACTGTCATGCGGTATCAGTGTTGATTGTTAAAAACAGCCAGATTTTCAGTGATAATACACATATATACTGGGTTTATTATCTATACATGTATACAGCGTGCACTACTTTATAATTAATGCGCAGTGATATTAATACAAACAAACTTGTTATTTTTACGATTACATGCACTATATGAAGTATTTATTCATGTTTTAAATATGCAAATTGGATTTGATATACCTTTAAAATATTAGGCGTACCTAAATAATAAGAATCTATTGAAGGAAAAAGTACAGCAGAAAATCAGAATTTAGTGAACTAAAGTGAAAATAATTGTTGATCGTTTTTAGAGTGTTGATATGAGGGCGGCAGTAAATGGCATTTTATGTACTTTTTCACATTTTTTACATTGTATATTTTTAAATCCACTATATTATTAGCTAAGAATAAATCGTTAGTTTGTCAAACGTAGATATTGTCCAACGGTCTTGTTAACACTACGTTCTTAAAGACGCACCACAAAATAACTGTATTCTTTTGTCTTTCCATGATGGTAAGTAGACATGATTTGCATGAAAAAAAGAGAGGAACACATACCTACTAACAAATGTACTGTTACATATATAAGGCCAAGATCTTAACATTGTATTAGATGAATGTAGCATTAGAAACTGTAATTGATATATTAAGCTGGGTTTACATCAAACATTGTTTCTACAGGGTAAGATAGTTATTTATCTATGGTTTTAAACCTATACTGAAAAGCGATTGATTGAATAAATTCGTAGATGAAGTTGTGAAAACATATTAATTCAAGAAGGGCCTAAATTGTCCACCTGTCATCATGTGATATAGCTGTATCATTAGAATAATTTTCACGATGTTCTTGTAGGAGAAAAAAGTAGGTCACTAGATCGTGGTGTGTCTTTAATTGAAAGACAGTTTGCGATATCAGCAAATGCGATTTGACCGTTTTATTGAGGTTTGGGGTGTTATCAGCCATTCTGACGTTTTGAAACTGAAACCAGGTATATTCTAAATCGTTATTGTGAATGAATATGAGTAGATTTGCAACGGGATTATTCGATTACCATTTCAATAAACAAATTTCCCTGCGTAATTGAAATTCTAACCAGATGTTGATTGATGCAAATATAAAACGGAAATTGATGCCGAGTATCTTTGAATGTAATCATTCAGCATGAGGAACAAGTCAAATGTTAATCATTCTTAAATCTAACACAATGCAATAAACTATATAGTTACATTTTCATATTCGTTGAGGTCTACAAAGTGTTTTCACTTAGCAGTAAGACTAGTATCAATCATTTAAGGTTTTCATATGGGATAGTCTCGTCAAAGATGGCAAAAGTTTGGTAAGGTTGCTTCAATAAATTAACTTATTTTATAGTAGATAACATTTCTAAGAATCCTGTTTAGTGGCCAAGAAAAAGATTTAAAATAGTTCAGTGTCATGTGTGCGTGCTATTTGAAATAAGATCAATGGACCATAACTTTAGTCTGACTAATTGAAATCCCAAGCACATCCGAACATTTCACATCCTATATACAATACCGTAATGGTTTATGACTCAGTCAAATACGTAGTGGGATACATGCGATACAAACTTGTATGTCATTTATGCACATTTTTCACTTAATCACGGGTCATTACTCTGGTGTGACGGATAGAAATCTTAAACAAATCCCCAGGTGTACAATTTCACATGTGGAATAATATTCTGACTATGTTTCATGGTCCTAGGTCAAATACATTTTATGATGCGTGCGACACAAAATTTTTAATCATTCCATGCGTATTTTTGGACTAAGTCAAGGATCATAACTCTGGTCTGGCTGAATGACATGTCTAACTATACCCCAGGTGCATCTTAATCTTAGGTCAAATACTTTTCGAGATACATACGGTACAAACAGATACATGCGGTACAATCTTTTAGGCTTTTTTGCATATTTTGACTAAGTCAAGGGTCATAACTTTCGTCTGACTGAAAGATCCCTATAAAAATACCAGGTGCACAACTTCACATGCTGAAACAACTCCACTTGCCCACTCCCCCTTCAAAAAAGGGAAGCAGAAAAGTGGGAAAGTACCAAAATACAATTCAGCGACATTCATATGGCAGTGTATATGGAATCTTCAATGACACGTTAGAGAGCCATTCATGACGAAAGCGGCGTATGGTCCAAAGTAAATAAAATATATTTTATCCAGTATGAAAATACTTTGAACGGTCACATAATGCAATTATTGAAAATAACCTGCTTCTAACTTTATACTTGTACGTCAACATGACATTCTATTTCCTGACTTTAGATTCTGCTAGTTTTTGTCAATTCATTATTTATTACAAAATATTGCAAGGCGTCTGCAAGACCTAGTGATCCTCATATACCTCGATATATTCAAGCCGCCTGAATTCTAGTACTTCTTTTACGAAATTCACAACATGGACTTATATAATTTCATGTCTTTTCTAAGTTTTTCTAAAATTCATAGTTATTTTAATTAAGTTATTATCAATCCCTGCATCTGTAACATATCTTGCAGTTTCTTATCAAATTGTAAAGCACGGCACATACAATTTAGCACATGTTTATCTGCTGAAATATTAATCACTACCCAATATAACGAAGCAACGAGTGATGCAGCGACGAAACCTCATGGAAAGTACGGTTTCTTTATTTTTATGAGATTTCGGTATTTCTGTGTATTTTTAAAGAAGGTCAGCTGGTGCATATTTAAATGGATTATGAGGGAAAATGGTGATTATTTATGATTCTTCAAGAGAAAATCAGGCGGTATTTTCAGTTTTAACACAGTTAAAACGAAATTTGTACTATTATAATCACATTGTTTAGTAGATCGTACATGATTAGAAATAAATATTACTTTACTGTTGAGTAGGGCTGTGCATATGAGGAAAGGACTATAGGTATGCTTGTTCAATAAACGAATGTGAATGAGTAATAGATTATAAGATTCTTTCACTGGTTGTAGGTGCAGATGGGAATTTCCGGCCTCGAGGATAACTGTTTAGGCGGTAACGAGGCTCTTGCCGAGTTACCGCGTAAACAGTTACCCGAGATCCGGATATTCCTATCTGCACCTACAACTAGTGATAGAATATCTTTTTCTTGCATACTATTTTCAAGAAATAATAATAAAATTAAAATCAGTCGAAGGCTTTCTTTTTAGAACTATTTCTTATAGCAGCATATTTAAACAAAGCGTGGGAAATCAACTTCCGTAAACAGGAAAGACGTCATGACGTTTCAAAGACAAATAATGTTTAGTTCCGGTTTTGTTTTATCAGATGCAGCGTAACGTTATGAATTTTTGATAAAATAACGTGTTTTTTTAATCGAGAAATATACTATCAGGAAATAAAAGGACATGTCAAGGTATGGGATTTTCATTCCGTTTTTGAAATAAAATATAAATTACTGCATAAAACTTCTACACAAATGTAGTTCGTAATACGTCATTTACAGCACGAGAATCACCCCGGGGTGTAAGATGGATTATTCCAGCACCGGTAAAAATACCGGAAATCCCCGTCTGATATGCAAGAAATGATTATAACAAATATGTCAAGATACGATTTGATTAGGTCAATGAAAAGTGCAGCATCCCACGCCACGTAGTTTTAATTTTTCGGTAAGTCGATAAAACAGAAGGAAGGAACATATATCAAGGCAAAAACTGCTTATTTGAAACACGCTTCTTAGAAGGATATCGGTGTGTGAAAAAATGGCTTTTTGTGCTTTTACTTCAGAAAAAAATGTTTTCCCCTAAAATGAAAATGTCTAAACGTAAATTAATTTGAATTTCAGATACCAATATATCAATACGTTAACTGATTGCATGTCAGATCTACAAACCCATATACATGCGCTATCTACTTATGTTTTAGATCAAATATTGATAGAAACAATTGAAAAAGAAAAAGCTTAGTACACTTGCCAACGTTTGGGTGGAAAACATTTGACTGTACGTTTTGTTTCGTTTACTGGTGTCTGATTTAAGCAATTTTATTTAGAAACATTTTTATTTTGTAACACCGGGAGTACAGTTGGACAGTGATTCTTTAACTTTTACTGCTTTTCGACAACGGTAAACTTTTTTCATTAACATTACAAAAATACGTACTGATCTGCGTGTTGTTTGATGTTTGATAAAAAATAAATACAGCCTTTTAGCATAGATCAAGTGTGGATTGCACGACGTCACTTAAAGACAATAAGTGTGTATTGTCAGTGCAAATGTTGCAAAGGCTATATAAGAGGTGAATTAAGAAAATTATAGCAATCGCGCGCTCGCTAAAACAGTAAGAATCTTAGCTTTTGTCAAAAGCGCAAAATAAGATTAGAGATACTCAAAACATTATGTATGAAACAAAAGCTCAATACTTTATACCAATGGAGTGGGAAACTGATTACCTGGCACGTTTGCGGCATTAGGTGATATTAAAGTGTATTTAGCGATACTTAATGGATACCGAAAAACATAATATGCTCATTATTAATAAGATAGTGTCAAACAATATTATGAATGTGATAAAAATGTTGGGTTTTCTTGTAGTATGTTCTTTTTAACAAAAAGTTCAAATATTAATCACAGAACAAGCGATTATTTTGTGTTCGGATTACAACATTCCTAGCATAATAGCTGCTGAAGAGAAAAATGTGTTTTAATAATATTTTTATAAATATTGAATAAATAGTATTTTTCTCAAATTCAAACTTGCGTTTACTGCTTAATAACAAATTGTCAAGAGCTACAACAGTAAAACAATATTCATGTACATATGTATTTCCTTTACTGATAATGATAAACTTTGATACAATTGTAGAATATATTGCTCTACACATCAAGCCAAGTGGGATAAACTAGGTTACTAGGTCACCTTTGCATCTTATTGTTCCTTCTCTCTTGAGAAGGAACACTTTAATTCGGTAAGTCACACTTGACTGAGCTACTGATATCGAAAGCTGTTGTCATTACAAGCTGGCCAGTCAAACTCCGTGATCTTAGAACTAACATCTGACGTTAAACTATCCTTTCCTAATTGAGGCGACTCTCTGACTGAACGCGTTCCGGGGATTACATATTACTAAACCCGAGGATGATTGATTGATTCTTTTATTTCCTCCATTCTTGAAGAACATAACATATGTACATTCAGTCAACCAGATAGACATATATCAGCAAATGTACGTGCAAACAACTAAATATTATCGTTACCTTCAAATGCATGGTTAATATGTAAAAAACAAACCCCATTGCGACCCTCTAATTATGCGCAACAAATTCACGCATCGAATCGTAATGGATTGACCGGCTCAGTGTCTTATTGCCGTATTTACTCAACTGAAAATGGTAACAGATTTAATTTGTTGTTGGGTTTAACAATTTATGTTAAATAACTAGCGTAAATACTTACTTGACATTTTTTGGCAGTATAAAACAGACATTGCAACCAAAATATTACAAGATGATCATTATATATTTATATAGATGTGCCCTAGAAGGAACTTTTGCTATGCTTTAACTTGTTAACATTTAGTTTGTAAACTAGATAGATAGCAAGTTGTGCCATGGTTGTTGTTAAACTTGATGGGTGCCAAAGTGTGACATTCTTATAGTAAAACATTGTGACATGCCTAAAACTCAAAACAAGGGTTTCTGATGTGAAACATTTACTAGTATATCTTTTATCAAACGTGGTTTGTGGATGCAGAACAAGCCAGTAGCAAAATGCGATATTAGACATGCGCCATGAAAGCATCCCTATTATTAAATGTAATTCATTGTATTTCAGACTGAGACGTATCCCATGTTAACATTGTAACGAATCAACAGCATAATTACAAGACTGGCTTAGTAGCATATCGTAAATGTATACAGGTATGTGAATTGCATTTTATTTTGTTAATTTCAAACGACTTAGACACCGGTTTGTATCTTTCCAGTTTATCATTTGAATTCTTTATTTTGCAAGTATTTAAACACATTTTATAATACAAATGTGATGCAAAATATTTTACAAAGAAACTTTACTGCATCTACGAATATAATTGAGCCGCGCCTTGAGAAAACCAACATAGTGCGTTTGCGACCAGCATAGATCCAGACCAGCCTGCGCATCCGCGCAGTCTGGTCAGGATCCATGCTTTTCGCTTTCAAAGCCTATTGCAATTAGAGAAACCGTCAGCGAACAGCATGGATCCTGACCAGACTGCGCGGATGCACAGGCTGGTCTGGATCCATACTGGTCGCAAACGCACTATGTTGGTTTTCTCAAGGCACGGCTCAGATATATTTGTGTATGAGAGGAAAGATAAAGCATGATGCGTTTAAACATATGTTTATCTAGAGATAAAAGAATTAACATGGATTAGCTTATGTAATCCTTTATATTGAAAATTGTTGAAGTTTTGTAGGTTATGCAAATAAAACTTTTGTAGGAATATTATATGTTTTGATAAAACCTGAGATATACGTTCAATAAAAACAGCTGTTGAATAGGCATTCTCAAATTATTAGCAGACACTTGTATTTCTATTAATGTACTTTACATTACATTGATAAACAACGATCTATCAATTGCTGCTTAGTAGCTGTGTATACTGATATTTGACATGAAAATGTGGCTTTACAATATGCAATATGCCGGATGATAATATACTTTTTCATCACTTGCATTATTAAAACCTTCTTTTACTATAACTGGCCACTTTCTGATGGCCACTTTATTTTCTTAGTTCAAGTATACGCATCTGTCTCATTACCTCTCCTTTTCAATGTAGGGATAACGCATGTTCTTTCTTGTAATAACATCTACAGAATCTCGAGGAATTGGTTAGTTCCCGAGCCCGTTAAGGATTCTGAAGATGTTATCACACGAAATAAACATGCGAAAGCGCTATTCTAGCGTAAAACGTGTAAACATATTGTCCCTAAATGTCATTAAATTACCATGAAATGCATGGGAATGAGTTGTTTTTAACGTTGACGTCATTTTCTTTTGAATTATCCATTTTTGGGCCGTAAGACGTTTACGCTTTGCCAAGGAACGGGAAAATTATATAAAAAGGGGTCGAGTGCGAGAAGATCTCTGTTAAAACACATTTTGTTTCCTGTTTAAACACCACCGTAAATTGACAAGAACAGCAGTTTTATGTTAGAATGTTTCATTATATGAATTTTCCGGAAATTTTTGTTGTCGGTTCGCAAATTAGAATCATCAATTCATAATGTACATTACCAATAATTTTGTCCAGAAAAGGCATTGTTCGTGATGTGACGTTAAACAAACGGTTTAACTTTTTTTAATTGTATTTAGTTTAATTGTCAAGTTATAGAAATTATAAATTTTACATACATTAAAATGTTGTTGATAAACGCATACTCGGAACATTTATGAAAATAGTGATATTTGAGTACAATGTAAGCAAGCGTTAAAGCATTACTCATTCTTTACCAGACAGTATTAAGAAAATAGACAAATTACATCTCTGTAAAACGAAGGTTAAGAACTATCTACTTTATTCTTCAAAGAAATTGAATACTTAGGAACTGTTGAGTAGATAAACATATCTGTTACATATGAAGAATTTTAAAATATAAGATTTCTTTACAATATAATGTATTGTCTTTAATATACTATGGAAACAAACTTGACAGAAACTTCTAATTTCTAATATTTTTTTTATTTATTGATAGTTGCTCTTGAAAATTTCTTATATTACGTTTTTTCTTTTTGAACTTTTATATTACCAATAGTAAGTATAATATTCCTGGACCCCATTGGAAATAAGCTTTTGAGCTTTCATGGGCCATCCTAGGTTATTACACACACCTTTTGCATAGTCTTTCTACACATCTAGTCTTGAAATAACATTAATGTTTGTTTCTATGGTGTATTCTTAACTGATGTAATATATATAGAGTATATGATTGATATAACTCTCTTAACCAGAGACCTGCGTATTAATTTAATTGTCATAATGTTTGGTACCACTATTAGAGTTTTAAGACAAAATGATCTAGGCATTTTATTCTTGCAATATGTTTTTAATAATTTGCAATATCAAATGTTGTAAGTGCAATAACTGTTTACTGTGTAAATTACTGTGTTCATAAATTGTAAATGTGTGTTTTAACCTGAATAAATGAGCCGTACCATGAGAAAACCAACATAGTGGCTTTGCGACCAGCATGGATCCAGACCTGCCTGCGCATCCGCGCAGTCTGGTCAGGCTCCATGCTGTTCGCTAACAGTTTCTCCAATTCCAATAGGCTTTAAAAGCGAACAGCATGGAGCCTGACCAGACTGCGCGGATGCGCAGGCTGGTCTGGATCCATGCTGGTCGCAAACCCACTATGTTGATTTTCTCATGGCACGGCTCAAATATCTATCTATCTTTCTATCTATCTTGAAACAAATCTACTGAGTTCCGTACTCATTGAAAGGGAACATTAGCTGTTGCTTAACCGCTATGCTTCTCGATTAAAAATATTACTTATGTATTACATTACTGCTTGTTTAACATTTATTGTTGATTAAGGCCACGAGTGTATTACATTACTGCTTGTTTAACATTTATTGTTGATTAAGGCCACGAGTGTAGAACGTATTTGTTTGTAAAGTAATAATGCCTTGACACTTTAGTATATATCAGAATGAAAGTGATTAATGGTGACCTTATATATAACGCTCCACCAAATGAATAAGATTGGCTAATTGAGACACCTGATCAGACTGACTAACCTTTGCATACCGACAGTCTAATTTAGCATTTAAGGATGTAGGAACAAATTTTTTCTAACGTTAAGAATTTTTTCATACTCTGTGAGCTTGAAGAACATTA